>NC_090309.1:71238602-76238602 GCF_039906515.1 Pseudorca crassidens | reverse complement strand
CAGTGTTCAAAATAGAGAAGCAAGTAACACGTCCTCACAGTGGGCACTATGTGAGCTGGATGTGCCTTGAGAAAACCCCTCTGGATGTAACAGAGGTTGCCTCACTTGTGAATCAGAGTGTTGCCCAGGATTCTCTCTGGATGGAAGGAGTATGGGTCATCTTCCCCTTAGTGAAAGTTCCACTGGGGAAGGGTATGGAAGGTTGGGCTTCATTTCTCCCTCACCCCTTTTATTCCTGCCTCTATCCTGTCTGGGGAGGGTTTCTTTCAGTACAATCAAATGTGAAAATTGGGCTTGGATTGGCATCCCATAGAAGCAAGATTTTAGTCTTGAAAGACCTAAGCCAATTAGAAGCTGTAGATCTACACCTAGCCTTCTAGGAATTGACTCATTCAATTGTAGAGGCTGGCAAGTCTGAAATTTGTGGGGCAGGTTGGTGGGCTGGAAATTCAGCTAAGAGTTGATGTTGCAAGTCTTGAGTCCTAATTCCACAGCATAGCAGGCTGGAAACTCAGGCAGGGTTTCTATGCTGCAGTCCTCTTTTTAAAAAAATTTTCTCTCTCTCACACACACACACATACACACACACCTATATTAATTTTTTCCAGCTTTACTGAGGTATAATTGACAAATTGTGACATTTAAAATGTACAGTGTGATGATTTGACATATGTATACATTGTGAAATATCACGATCAACTTAACACATCCATCACCTCAGTGGACACACCTTTTTTTTTTTCTTTCTCTGTGGTAAGAATACTTAGGATCTACTTTCTCAGTAAATTTTAAGTATGTGATGCAATCTATGTTGCAGTTTTGGGTAGAATTTCTTCTGTTTCAGGGAACCTCACTTTGTTCTTAAGGCCTTCTGTGCTTAGATGAGGCCCCCATGTTATAAAGGGTAGTTTGGTGCTTCATTTACTCAAAGTCTACTGAGTTATTTATTGATTTTACCAATTTAATTATTTACTTGTTATTTAGTTATTTACTTATTATTTACTCATTCATTGATTTAATGATTTTCTTACAGTGTATATCTAAAAAAATGTCTTTACAGAGACATCTAGACTGCTGTTTACCCAAACAACTGGGCACCATAGCCTAGCTAAGTTGACACATAAGGCTAAGCATCACGGGGTGCTCACTGAACTGCCTTGTATATTCAGATGAACCAGGTCTTCCTTGGGTATAGAGATTATTCTTTGGATATGCAGTATATGAAAGTTCAGATCATTCTCTCTAGAGTCAGACTTCTGGGTTGGAATTATAACCTCCACCACGTACCAGTTCTCTAGACTTTGGATAATTAATCTACGTGTGCTTTATCTTCCTTAGCTATAAAATATGTATATAATATAACCCGTCTCATAGGCTATTAGGAGAATTGAATGAATTAATGCAGATAAAGGGCCTAAAACAGTGTCATATGGAAGTGCTCAGTAAAAATTAGCTATAGTTATGAACATGATTATCATTATTAGATGGTTTGGGGGACAGGCACTGGGGGCCCAGGAAATTGGCACAGACAAGTCAGTGGAAGGAACTGCTATGAGCAAGGGTAGACCGCACTAACAGGGCCAGGGCTAAGGAGGGAAAGAGTCAGTAAAGGTTTGGAATGTGTTATAGCTAGTAGGTTTTAGGAGTACTTAAGTTTTAAGTAAGTTAAGTTTTAAGTTTTCTTTTTCAGTGTTGTAATTTATTGTGACATCTTCAAGCATTCAGGAAAGTTCCTTAAGTACTACAATCTATTGTCAGTCATGGTTTGCAGTTGCCTTGGGGACAAGCAGCAACCATGTGTTTACGTTCCCAGGGAACTGTATGGTAGGGAAACAAAACAGGGACTCTAATGATTTTATTTGAATATTAAAGGAAAGAATGACTCTGGAATTGGAATGTTGGGGACGCTTCAGTAATATACACACATGCTATTGCTTTTCATCTGGTATCTTGTGCGCCAGCCACGCTCACTGCTCACTGTCTGCCATGCTGGCCTGTCCTTTTCTGTCTCTTGTGTATATGAAAACAATGCCTTTGGATATTTTGGGGGATATTTTTTACTTTGCTTAGAACATAGACAGGGATAATTAAAAAAGCAAATGGGGGAATTGTTAAAATCAGGTGTTTGGCATACTATCTTGCAGCTCTGGTCAGGCTAATGTTGGTAAAGAGAGGTGGTTCGTAAAAGTGGCCAGATGACCTTGGGCACATAGAGATGAGGCTCTGGAGCAAAGTAGGTAAAACTTTGATTGCTTCCCTTAATTGCCCACCTCATCCTGAACGTGTGGATTCCTGGCTCAACCTTAAGACTGGAAAAGGCCGATTTGAGATTGGTCAGACTTGAGCACCTTGCAAACAGCTGTCACGAACCAAGTCACTGGTGCCCGGCAAGGAAATTAGCATTTATCGCATTTCAGTAAAAATGATGTGGCCCAGTTAAATTAGATTTTCTTTCATTTACAGTAGACTTAAAATCCTATTTAGCTATAATCCAGCCATTGTAAAATTGGTTACAAGGATCCTAATTTTCTGAGATACTGAAGCCTCCTATTCTATCAGAGCATCTTGATTTTATCCATTTTCATCCATCGTTACATTTCTTATGGCTGAGAATGCCGGAGGCGACCTACCTTTCCAATCCACTGCTGCATTCAGCAGTAACTGGATTGAGATTGGAAACATTTATTTTATTCAATGCCTTATCTGCTCTTTTCCACTATTTTAAACACTACTGAGGGTCAGACCGAAAATCCTTCTCTGATTCTAACTGTAATCAAGCGGGAAATGGTTTTATTTTATTTTAAACTAATATCAAGCCTAAGGAGACAGCATCATTTTATACAATGGGATTGAATGGCCCATTCTGCCATTGCTGAAAATTTACAGTTTGCATATCTTACCATGAAATCCATGCTTATGTGGTGTTTCAACTTAAAATTCTCTGAGCCTTCTCTCTGCTTAAATTGATGTCTCTCTCATTTGGGAGCCAGCTCAGGCTTTGTCACCTTTAGGAACTTATCGTCGCAGGTGAACTCTCTCCTTCATGTGAATTCCTGCTGCTCTGAAGGCCTGTGTTACGTGTACAGTCTATTCGTCCACAGTACGGTCCTCAGCTGCTTCTGAGTCTTGCCTCGCCATCCAAATAGGGCACTTTGTGAAGGCTGGGACTTTGGCTCAAAGGACTTTGGCTCAAAGGGACTTTGGCTCTATTCGTCCACAGTATGGTCCTCAGCTGCTTCTGAGTCTTGCCTCCCCATCCAAATAGGGCACTTTGTGAAGGCTGGGACTTTGGCTCAGAGGGCTCCATCTGCTTCATTTAGTTGACAGAGAACGCCTACTGATGAATTGATTCCATAAAGAGGAAGCCTTGTCTGTGCAAGGGTAGGTACTTTTATGGATTCCTGACATGAGGACCCTTAGAATGTTAGTTAGATAATAGCATGAGGAACTTCTTTTCTCCTCTTTCCCTCCAGTTCCCTCTGGGCCTTAGTGCGTTCCGGGGAGATGTCAGTGAGCCCAGCAGCTCAAGGTACTGCGTGATCTGGCAGGTGGGGGTGAGGTAGAGTGGGGGCAGCTGTGCCTCGTAGTCCAAATGCTGAGCTTCATGGTCCATGCTGAGCTCACTGGTTTCCTAGGCACTGCAGCTTCCTTCCCTGGAGAGCAGGGATTGACTCTACCACGAACACTCACCATTCCTCCTCCCTGCTCTCCCTGCATTAGGGACACTCTGGCCTTCCCCTGGAGTCACCTGCAAAGAAATGGAAAGGATAGGATTAGAGCATTTGTAGGGAACTTGTGTTGCTTTGATTCAGAGCAGGAGACAGTATTTGTGATCCTGACCTTGGTGCTCAGTATTCTCAGGTGAGCTGGAGAACTGGTGTGCATGCAGCCATGATGTCACCACCAGCTGCACATCAGTGAGGCAAGGCTGTCTGACGCTTTGAGTCCTGTTTTGTTGGAGGTGCTGGGGTTTGGGGTACAGAGACTTGTCCAATATGGCCCCTGCCTTTGAGTTGCTGAACCCTTCACCTGGGAGGACTAAATCTGAGCCCAGTGCCAGGCTACATATCTTCTGAGCCCCAAAATGCAAAGAAGAGGAGGAGATCTCTGAGGCATGTAGTAGAGTAGGGAGACATGTAGGAGCATCAGAGAAAGTGGAACTTTATGTATTTATTATTCAGTAAACCTAGTGAACTCTCATCAGCCAGAATATACAAAACTGAAAACATTCTTTCCTTGAGGGGGAGGAAACCAGGGGGAGTAACAATATGGTGTGACATGAGCTGTGCTGTGGAGAGTGTGGGAGCTGCATGCACCCCAGGCAGGACACTTCACCAGCCGAGGCTTCCTGGAGCTGAAGAAACAGAAGGCATGAAAAAGACCGCCAAAATGCCTTTTTTTTCAAACTTATTAAGAATATCAGCCAGAGTGCCGACAGAAAGAGCTGTTCACTGTTCCAGAAAGTTTGGGTCAAGTGTTTTCATCTCTTTTATTTTGTTTTCCAAAGTCAAATAACCTATTATGAGGACTTGGTGAAGAAGGAAGCTTCTGGGGCTCTCTCTGGCCTAAATCCCATTTTATCACAGAAAATACACTGAAGGAGGAGTTGCACAGGAGCCTAGGCTGCCCCCAATATCTTCTTCAATTACATGGATGCTGGCAGCTGTGGTTGAAGCCCTTTACCAAAGAGAAGGTCTCCTAGCTGCGCCCATAGCTCCCTTCCTTCCTCTTACACGTGTCGGTCCTTCTACATGGTACACAGAATACGGAATGAGCTCAGAGGAGGGAGCCATTCTCTGGATACAGGCCTGACCTGGCCTGGGATCTGGCTCACCTTTTTGTTCTCCTTGTCTACTGAGGACCTTCTGGGTCCTTCTCAGGAAGACTTGTCCTCTCACTTTCATCAACAACCAGCTCCATTCTCCAGCATTGGCTAAAAACATGGTATCAGCAGGATTAACATCGGAGGGCAGAGATAGTGGTTTCATGATAGCTTTATTGCTCCAGGTACTCTTGGAGGTTGTCTACCAAAGGAACACAGGGATTCCGAATGTAATGGATGTGGGGCCTCCCTCTGAGTAATCCAACAGGACTGGAAAGGAGGCCCTTGGAGAGGATCAGGGCTCTATCTGGTCTAGCCATTCAAACCCCTGTCTCTTCTAAGTCCCCTATTCTTGCAGGAGTTGGCTCCCTGAGCTCTGAGGGGCAGGGACAACTTGGCTGGGGAGCTCTGTCTGGTATAACTGAGAAAAGTGGCAGTGTATTTCTCCCTCAGTGGCAGTGTGACTGAGGCAACTCCTGCTGCATTACTCACGTGGGCCAGAGGCACTCTTACAAATCAGTCAGCAGAGTGGGCAGTCTTCTTCCTCCTAGAACAGACTGCCATAGAACAGCCTGGTGGGAAGGAGTCTGGGGAAGCCACACTGAGCCACTAAGGATAGGAAACTTAGAGTCAGACCCAAGAGAGCATTTCTCCCCTTCTGCTCTAGACTTTCCTCTCTAGACTTCTTGCCACTGAGCTTTGCTGTAGCTCAGAGATGCTGTTCTGAAGATAGACCATCAGAGATAAGGTAGGATTTGAAGTCATAGGCGAAAGACTCCTGTGTGTTCTCCTAGGGACACAGAGTTCTGCACAAAGCTCTTACCCAATTCACTGTTAGCCCTCTTTCAGTTTCATGGTGGTAACTTACAGATGGTAGAACTGAGACCCTAGAATTAGAAATAATTCCTTGGATGTTGTTTAACAGAAGAGCTAGGGTCCAGCCACATGGCCTCTGTCTCATTTATCTTTATGCTTCTGCCATGTCAGGCCTTATGTTGTGTAGCCTTGAGAGAATTATCTTACGTTTTTGAACCTCATCTGTAAAGAGGGGTTATTAATACCCATCCCGCAGGGTCTTCAGAAGAGTATATCAAAATAAAAGCTTGAACATAGTGCCTGGCATGTAGTAAGCTCCTCCGAAAATGGCAGTTATTAACATAAGGCTTTGATCGTGAAGACTGGGTGACCACAGCTGCTCCTGAGGGCCAGGACACCACAACCTCTGAGGATAGTGATGGTGGTTGACAAGGAGGTATGGCCCCATGATATTTGACCCTATTACTCTGTTCTCTCTGGTTTCCAGACTTGCTACAGAGATGATTCACCTTTGTCCAGTGCCAAGGCTGCCTGGGATTCTGGTTTGCATTCTACTGGGACCTGGAACAAAGTCAGGGAGACACAATGAAGGATGTTTCCCTTTGTGTCTGCAGCTGCTTCCTGGTTACAATGGGCAATCGTTGTGCTAGGCCACAATGGAAGGGAAGTGTAACTGATTGGCCAGTTGATTCTGTCTCATGTCTTGGACCCTGGAGGCCCTGCTGTGTCAGGGGCGTCTGAGGTTTCGGGAAGTTGTCACAAACAGTAAATTAGTTATTACTGACTTGCAGATGGAGTATTGATCTTAACTCTTTTCTCCTCCCCTATAATGACTTCTGTGTACCTCCCATTAGAGTAGGAATATGTGCCCCATTGACGTTAAGCATGGCTTTAATCAGTGGAACTAATATATATGATATATATAGCAGAGGCTATGGATGTGCTTGGGTTGTTTGGCTTGGACTCTTGTATTTCTGGTATCTGCCATGGAATAACATGTTCTGGATAGCTCTGGTTCACAGAGAATGATGAACTACATGGAACATACCTGAACTCTATCCTTAGTCCACATCCAAGCCTAGCAGAGCCCAGGTGAGATCAGTTGAATCCCACCCTACCTGCAAACCAGTGAAGGAGAAAAATTAATGTTTGTTGTTATAGGCCAATGAGATTTGAAGATTGTCATGCAGCATTGTTTTGAAACAATAGCTGATTAATGCACTGACACATGGATTCTTTAGTAAAGAAATGATCAGCAGGAGAATCTGATCGCCACAGAATGGTTGTTTTAAGTCCCTTGGAGAAGGACTCAGACTTTTCTGAACTAGAATGCTCAATTATCTTTTCTCCTGGAAGAGACTGTAGAGAGCACAGGTTGAGCATGGTTTGTCCCCTTTCTGCTCCCAATCCTTTACTTGGTGCCCTCTTCAGAGTAGAGAGTTGATAAATACATGTTAGATCTTATTGGAATTAATTGAAGCATAGCCAGGCTAGGCTAGGAGGGCTTATTTCTGAAAACAAGGCTTTCTGGAGGAGCATCCAAGATGCAAATCAGAGAAAAGGCCATGAGAAGTACAGACCTAGGCCATCCAGGGCAAGGCCAACTCCAACAGAAATTTTAGAAATGCCCTGAGGCTTTGAAAAATGTTGGTAACTTTTGTTCTCTGAAGGTTGCTAGAGAATACACTTAGAAATGCATTGTGTTCTGTCTCAGTCAGTCCCAACTGCTATAGTAGAATATCATAAATAGGGTAGCTTAAACAACAGGAATTATTTTCTCACAGTTCTGGAGCCTGGAAAATCTGAGATCAGGGCGCCAACATGGTCAGATTTTGGTGATAACTCTCTTCCAGATTTGCAGATGAATGTCTTCTTGATGTCCTCACATGGCTAAGAGCAGAGGGAGAGAGGGAGAGAGAGAGGGAGGGCGGGGGGGGGGGGAGAGAGAGAGAGCTCTTGCCTGTGTCTTCTAATAAGGGCACTAATTCCATCAGGGGTTCCATCCTCATGACCTAATTACATACATACCAAAGACCCCACCTGCAGATACTATAAAATTGGAGATGAGGGTTTTTTCAACATGAATTCTGGGGGGACACAAACATTGAATCTATAATATTTCCCCTTCTAGAAACAACTCTTGACTGTGTAATTAAATTCCCTGCTCCCTCCTTTTTCTGAGCTGTCTCCCTATCTCCCCTCACCATATGAATCAGTCAATCAGGCACTACTATGATGTTTTGTCCCAGCAAAGGCTGGCTGTCAGCTGGTTCCCACTAACCTGATTCCATATAGACATGAGAAATAATCCTTCGCAGAGATATTTGTATTTTTAAAGGGAATTCTAGAAGTTGCAAACGACTTCTCTAGGCAAAGAAATGAATCACCAGTGATAAAATACCAAAAACTGCATTAAGCTGTCTTTTTTTTTTAAACATCTTTATTAGAGTATAATTGCTTTACAATGTTGTGTTAGTTTCTGCTTTATAACAAAGTCAATCAGCTATACATATACATATATCCTCATATCCCCTCCCTCTTGCGTCTCCCTCCCACACTCCCTCTTCTACCACTCTAGGTGGAAACAAAGCACGGAGCTGATCTCCCTGTGCTATGTGGCTGCTTCCCACTAGCTATCTATTTTACATTTGTTAGTGTATATATGTCCATGCCACTCTCTCACTTCGCCGCAGCTTACCCTTCCTCCTCCCTGTGTCCTCAAGTCCATTCTCTAAATCTGATTCTTTATTTCTGTCCTGCCCCTAGGTTCTTCAGAACCAGTTTTTTTTTTTTTTTTTTTTAGATTCCATATATATGTGTCAGCATACGATGTTTTTCTCTTTCTGACTTACTTCACTCTGTATGACAGACTCTAGGTCCATCCACCTCACTACAAATAACTCAATTTTGTTTCTTTTTATGGCTGAGTAATATTCTGTTGTATATATGTGCCACATCTTCTTTATCCATTCATCTGTTGATGGACACTTAGGTTGCTTCCATGTCCTGGCTATTGTAAATAGAGCTGCAATGAACATTGTGGTACATGACTCTTTGAATTATGGTTTTCTCAGGGTATATGCCCAGTAGTGGGATTGCTAGGTCATATGGTAGTTCAATTTTTAGTTTTTTAAGGAATGGAGGTTCCTTACTGTTCTCCATAGTAGCTGTATCAATGTACGTTCCCACCAACAGTGCAAGAGGGTTCCCTCTTCTCCACACCCTCTCCAGCATTTATTGTTTGTAGATTTTTTGATGATGGCCATTCTGACTGGTGTGAGGTGGTACCTCATTGTAGTTTTGATTTGCATTTCTCTAATGATTAGTGATGTTAAGCATCCTTTCATGTGTTTCTTGGCAATCTGTATATCTTCTTTGGAGAAATGTCTGTTTAGGTCTTCTGCCCATTTTTGGATTGGTTTGTTTGTTTTTTGGGTATTGAGCTGCGTGAACTGCTTGTATATTTTGGAGATTAATCCTTTGTCAGTTGCTTCGTTTGCAAATATTTTCTCCCATTCTGAAAGTTGTCTTTTCATCTTGTTTATGGTTTCCTTTTCTGTGCAAAAGCTTTTAAGTTTCATTAGGTCCCATTTGTTTATTTTTGTTTTTATTTCCATTTCTCTAGGAGGTGGGTCAAAAAGGATCTTGCTGTGATTTATGTCATAGAGTGTTCTGCCTATGTTTTCCTCTAAGAGTTTTATAATGTCTGGGCTTACATTTAGGTCTTCAATCCATTTTGAGTTTATTTTTGTGTATAGTGTTAGGGAGTGTTCTAATTTCCTTCTTTTACATGTAGCTGTCCAGTTTTCCCAGCACCACTTATTGAAGAGGCTGTCTTTTCTCCATTGTACATTCTTGCCTCCTTTATCAAAGATAAGGTGACCATATGTGCGTGGGTTTATTTCTGGGCCTTCTATCCTGTTCCATATTTCTGTTTTTGTGCCAGTACCATATTGTCTTGATTACTGTAGCTTTGTAATATAGTCTGAAGTCAGGGAGCCTGATTCCTCCAGCTCTGCTTTTTTCCTCAAGATTGCTTTGGCTATTCGGGGTCTTTTGTGTTTCCATACAAATTGTGAAATTTTTTTTCTAGTTCTGTGAAAAATGCCATTGGTAGTTTGATAGGGATTGCAGTGACTCTGTAGACTGCTTTGGGTAGTAGAGTCATTTTCACAATGTTGATTCTTCCAATCCAAGAACATGGTATATCTCTCTATCTGTTTGTATCGTCTTTAATTTTTTTCATCAGTGTCATACAGTTTTCTGCATACAGGTCATTTGTCTACTTAGGTAGGTTTATTCCTAGGTATTTTATTATTTTCATTGCAAGGGTAAAATGGGAGTGTTTCCTTAATTTCTCCTTCAGATTTCTCATCATTAGTGTATAGGAATGCAAGAGATTTCTTTTTAAAGATAGTTATTATTTTTCTAAAATTAATTTATTTTTCTCTGCATTGGGTCTTCTTTGCTACGCGTGGGCTTTCTCCAGTTGTGGTGAGTGGGGGCTACTCTTCGTTGTGGTGTGCGGGCTTCTCATTGCAGTGGCTTCTCTTGTTGTGGAGCATGGGTCTAGGGGCTCGGACTTCAGTAGTTGTGGCACATGGGCTCAGTAGTTGTGGCTCGTGGGTTCTAGAGCACAGGCTCTGTAGTTGTGGCAGACGGGCTTAGTTGCTCCACGGCATATGGGATCTTCCCGAACCAGGGCTCGAACCCATGTCCCCTGCATTGGCAGACAGATTCTTAACCACTGTGCCACCAGGGAAGTCCCGTAAGAGATTTCTGTGCATTAATTTTGTATCCTGCTACTTTATCAAATTCATTGATTAGCTCTAGTAGTTTTCTGGTAGCATCTTTAGGATTCTCTATGTATAGTATCATGTTATCTGAAAGCCATAACAGTTTATTTTATTTTACTTTTTTTTTTTTGTGGTACACGGGCCTCTCACTGTTCTGGCCTCTCCTGTTGTGTAGCACAGGCTCCGGACGCGCAGGCTCAGCGGCCATGGCTCACGGGCCTAGCCGCTCCGCGGCATGTGGGCTCTTCCCGGACTGGGGCACGAACCCGTGTCCCCTGCATCGGCAGGCGGACTCTCAACCATTGCGCCACCAGGGCAGCCCACCATAACAGTTTTACTTCTTTTTGGATTCCTTTTATTTCTTCTTCTTCTCTGATTGCTGTGGCTAAAACTTCCAAAACTATGTTGAATAGTAGTGGTGAGAGTGGGCAACCTTGTCTTGTTCCTGATCTTAGTGGAAATGGTTCCAGTTTTTCAGCATTGAGAACAATGTTGGCTGTGGGTTTGTCATATATGGCCTTTATTATGTTGAGGTAAGTTCCCTCTATGCCTACTTTCTGGAGAGTTTTTATCATAAATGGGTGTTGAATTTTGTCAAATGCTTTTTCTGCACCTATTGAGATGATCCTATGGTTTTTATCCTTTAATTTATTAATATGGTGTATCACATTGATTTATTTGCATATATTGAAGAACGCTTGCATTCCTGGGATAAACCCTGCTTGATCATGGTGTATGATCCTTTTAATGTGCTGTTGAATTCTGTTTGCTAATATTTTGTTGAGGATTTTTGCGTCTATGTTCATCACTGATATTGGCACGTCGTTTTCTTTTTCTGTGACATCTTTGTCTGGTTTTGGTATCAGGGTGATGGTGGTCTCGTAAAATGTGTTTGGGAGTGTTCCTCCCTCTGCTTTATTTTGGAAGATTTTGAGAAGGATAGGTGTTAACTCTTTTCTAAATGTTTGATAGAATTCTCCTGTGAAGCCATCTCATCCTGGGCTTTTGTTTGTTGGACAATTTTTTTTATCACAGTCTCAATTTCAGTGCTTGCAATTGGTCTGTTTATATTTTCTATTTCCTCCTGGTTCAGTCTCGGAAGTTTGTGCTTTTCTAACAATTTGTCCATTTCTTCCAGGTTGTCCATTTTATTGACATATAGTTGCTTGTAGAAATCTCTTGTGATTCTGTGTATTTCTGCAGTGTCAGTTGTTACTTCTTTTTCATTTCTAATTCTATTAATTTGAGTCTTCTCCCTTTTTTTCTTGGTTAGTCTGGCTAATGGTTTATCAATTTTGTTAATCTTTTCAAGGAACCAGCTTTTAGTTTTATTGATCTTTTTTATTGTTTTCTTCATTTCTTTTTAATTTATTTCTTACCTGATCTTTATGATTTCTTCTGCTAACTTTGGTTTTTTTTTTCTCTCTCTTTAATTGCTTTAGGAATAAGGTTAGGTTGTTTATTTGAGATTTTTCTTGTTTCTTGAGGTAGGATTGTATTGTTATAAACTTCCCTCGTAGAACTGCTTTTGCTGCATCCCATAGGTTTGGGTTGTCGTGTTTTCATTCTCATTTGTTTCTAGGTATTTTTTTTTTTTTTAAATTATTTTTATTTATTTATTTTTTGTGTGTGGTACGCGGGCCTCTCACCGCTGTGACCTCTCCCGTTGCGGAGCACAGGCTCCGGACGCGCAGGCCCAGCGGCCATGGCCCACGGGCCCAGCCGCTCCGCGGCACGCAGGATCCCCCCGGACCGGGGCACGAACCCGCGTCCCCTGCATTGGCAGGCAGACTCTCAACCACTGCGCCACCAGGGAAGCCCCCTCTAGGTATTTTTTGATTTCCTCTTTGATGTCTTCAGTGATCTCTTGGTTATTTAGCAGCATTTGGTTTCGCCTCCATGTGTTTGTAATTTTTACAGATTTTTTCCTGTAATTGATATCTAGTCTCATAGCATTGTGGTCGGAAGAGATACTTGATGCAATTTCAATCTTCTTAAATTTACCATGCCTTCATTTGTGACGCAAGATATGATCTGTCCTGGAGAATGTTCCATGAGCACTTGAGAATAAAGTGTATTCTGTTGTTTCTGGATGGAATGTCCTATAAATATCAGTTAAGTCCATCTTGTTTAATGGGTCATTTAAAGCTTCTGTTTCCTTATTTATTTTCATTTGGGATTATCTCTCCATTGGTGAATGTGGGGTGTTAAAGTCCCCTACTATTATTGTGTTGCTGTTTATTTCCCCTTTTATGGCTGTTAGCATTTGCCTTATGTATTGAGGTGCTCCTATGTTCGGTACATAAATATTTACAATTGTTATATCTTCTTCTTGGATTGATCCCTTGATCATTATGTAGTGTCCCTCTTTGTCTCTTGTGATAGTCTTTGTTTTAAAGTCTATTTTGTCTGAAATGAGAATTCCTACTCCAGCTTTCTCCTGATTTCCATTTGCATGGAATATCTTTTTCGATTCCCTCACTTTCAGTCTGTATGTGTCCCTAGGTCTAAAGTGGGTCTCTTGCAGGCAGCATATATATGGGTCTTGTTTTTGTATCCATTCTGCCAGTCTGTGTCTTTTGGTTGGAGCATTTAATCCATTTATATTTAAGGTAATTATCGATATGTATGTTTCTATTACTAGTTTCTTAATTGTTTTGGGTTTGTTATTGTAGGTCTTTTCCTTCTCTTGTATTTCCTGCCTAGAGAAGTTCCTTTAGCATTTGTTGTAAAGCTGGTTTTGTGGTGCTGAATTCTCTTAGCCTTTGCTTGTCTGTAAAGGTTTTAATTTCTCCCTCGAACCTGAATGAGATCCTTGCTGGGTAGAGCAATCTTGGTTTTAGGTTTTTCCCTTTCATCACTTTAAATATGTCCTGCCACACCCTTATGGCTTGCAGAGTTTCTGCTGAAAGATCAGCTGTTAACCTTATGGGGATTCCCTTGTATGTTATTTGTTGCTTTTCCCTTGCTGCTTTTAATATTTTTTCTTTGCATTTAATTTTTTTTTTTTTTTTTGCGGTACGCAGGCCTCTCACTGTTGTGGCCTCTCCTGTTGTGGAGCACAGGCTCCGGACGCGCAGGCTCAGAAGCCATGGCTCACAGACCTAGCCGCTCAGCGGCGTGTGGGATCTTCCCAGCCCAGGGCACGAACCCGTGTCCCCTGCATCAGCAGGTGGACTCTCAACCACTGCGCCACCAGGGAAGCCCTGCATTTAGTTTTGATAGTTTGATTATGTCTTGGCTTGTTTCTCCATGGATTTATCTTGTATGGGACTCTGTGCTTCTTGGACTTGATTGACTCTTTCCTTTCCCATGTTAGGGGAGTTTTCAACTGTAATCTCTTCAAATATTTTCTCAGTCCCTTTCTTTTTCTCTGCTTCTTCTGGGACCCCTGTAATTTGAATGTTGGTGCATTTAATATTGTCCCAGAGGTCTCTGAGATGGTCCTCAGTTCTTTTCATTTTTTCTTTTTTCTGCTCTGTGATAGTTATTGCCACTATTTTATCTTCCAGGTCACTTATCCATTCTTCTGCCTTAGTTATTCTGCTATTGATTTCTTCTAGAGAATTTTTGATTTCATTTATTGTGTTGTTCATCGTTGTTTGTTTGCTCTGTATTTCTTCTAGGTCCTTGTTAAACATTTCTTGTATTTTCTCCATTCTATTTCCAAGATTTTGGATCATCTTTACTATCATTACTCTGAGTTCTTTTTCAGGTAGACTGCCTATTTCCTCTTCCTTTGTTTGGTCTGGTGGGTTTTTATCTTGCTTCTTCATCTGCTGCATATTTCTCTGTCTTCTCATTTTGTTTAACTTACTGTGTTTGGTGTCTCCTTTTTGCAGGCTTCAGGTTCGTAGTTCCCATTGTTTTTGGTGTCTGCTCCCAGTGGGTAAGGTGGGTTCAGTGGGATGTGCAGGCTTCCTGTTAGAGGGAACTGGTGCCTGTGTTCTGGTGGCTGAGACAGGATCTTGTCTTTCAGGTGGGCAGCACTGTGGTGGGGTTCTTGGAGGTGCCTGTGAACTTACTGTGATTTTATGCAGCTTCTCTGCTAACGGGTGGGGTTGTGTTCATCTCTTGCTAGTAGTTTGGTTTGGGGTGTCCAGCACTGGAGCCTGCTGGTCGTTGGGTGGTGCTGCGTCTCAACATTGGGATGAAGATCTCTGGGAGCACTCTTGCTGACTGATATTACGTGGGGCCATGAGGGTTCAGGTAGACCGGTGTCCTGAAGTTGGCTCTCCCACCTCAGAGGCTAAGGCCTGACCCCCGGCCAGAGCACCAAGACCTTGTCAGCCACAAGGCTCAGAAGAAAAGGGAGAAAAAAATTTAAAAATAAAAATAAAAAATAAAGTTATTAAAATAAAAAATAAAGAAATACATTATTAAAATAAAAAGTATTAAAAAGTAATAAAGAGGAGAGCAACCAAACCAATAACAAATCCACCAATGATAAGAAGGTCTAAAAGCTATACTTAAAAAAAACAAAAATGGACAGACAGAACCCTAGGACAAATGGTAAAAGCCAACCCATACAGACAGAATCACACAAAGAAGCCTACACATACCACTCACAGAACGAGAAAAAGGAAAAAAATATATATGTTTAAAAAAGAGGAAGAGAGCCACCAAATCAATAAACGAATCTACCAGTCGTAATAAACTCTAAATACTAAACTAAGATAAACATAAAACCAGAAACAAATTAGATGCAGAAAGCAAACCCCAAGTCTACAGTTGCTCCCAAAGTCCACCTCCTCAATTTGGGATGATTCGTTACCTATTCAGGTATTCCACAGATAAAGGGTACATCATGTTGACTGTGGAGATTTAATCCGCTGCTCCTGAGGCTGCTAGGAGAGATTTCCCTTTTCTCTTCTTTGTTCGCACAGCTCCTGGGGTTCAGCTTTGGATTCGGACCCACCTCTGCGTGTAGGTCTCCTGAGGGTGTCTGTTCTTCACTCAGACAGGAAGGGGTTAAAGGAGCAGCGGATTTGGGGGCTCTGGCTCACTCAGGCCTGGGGGAGGGAGGGGCATGGATGCGGGGCGAGCCTGCAGCAGCAGAGGCTGACATGACGTTGCACCAGCCTGAGGCGCGCCGTGTGTTTTCTTGGGGAAGTTGTCCCTGGATCGTGGGTCCCTGGCAGTGGCGGGCTGCACAGGCTCCCGGGAGGGGAGGTGTGGAGAGTGACCTGTGCTTGCACACAGGATTCTTGGTGGCTGCAGCAGCCTTAGCGTTTCATGCCTGTCTCTGGTTATCAGTGCACCTCGTGCCCATCTCTGGAGCTCATTTAGGCAGTGCTCTGAACCCCTACTCCTCACGCACTCCGAAACAATGATCTGTTGCCTCTTAGGTAGTTCCAGACATTTTCCCAGACTCCCTCCCGGCTGGCTGTGGTGCAGTAGCCCCCTTCAGGCTGTGTTCACGCAGCCAACCGCAGTCCTCTCCCTGGGGTCTGACCTCCTAAGCCCGAGCCTCAGCTCCCAACCTCCGCCCGCCCCGGCGGGTGAGCAGACAAGCCTCTTGGGCTGGTGAGTGCTGGTCAGCACTGATCCTCTGTGCGGGGATCTCTCCACTTTGCCCTCTGCGCCCCTCTTGCTGCGCTCTCCTCTGTGACTCCGTAGCTTCCCCCCGCCCATACCCCATCTCTGACAGTGAAGGGGCTTCTTAGTGTGTGGAAACCTTTCTTCCTTCACAGCTCCCTCCCACTGGTGCAGGTCCCTTCCCTATCCTTTTGTCTCTGTTTTTCCTTTTTTTTTTTGCCCTACCTAGGTATGTGGGGAGTTTCTTGCCTTTTGGGAAGTCTGAGTTCTTCTGCCAGCGTTCAGTAGGTGTTCTGTAGGAGTTGTTCCACATGTAGATGTATTTCTGATGTATTTGTGAGGAGGAAGATGATCTCCATGTCTTACAACTCTGCCATCTTGAAGGTCCCCCTGTCAGTCTTTCTGGATGGAAAGTTCTATGTGCTCCCCCTACCCCTCCACCCTAGCCCCTCTATATAGATTCTCTAAATCCTCCTGTATTAGTATGAGACTTGTTCCTCTGCTTCTATGACTTCAGTTTTTTTTCTTCTGTGTTTGGAATGAGACAGGCAGACAGTGGCTTGCACAGGCTGGTTCTATTTAAAATTACTAGGGGGATCTCAGGGTTTACAGGTTTTTAAGAGTGTCTGGTTGTGCTGACACTGCTATTGGAAGGTAAGAGGATGCCCTGGGTCTTCTCCGGGAGGGGAGACCTGGAGACTGCATCCTTCTACTTTGTTAAGCAACCAGTCCTGATGCCTAGATGCTATCACCCTATCCTGTTCCTCTGGCCAGCCCCTCAGAGGAATTGGATATTATGGTCATTGTTTCCAGGTAAAGGCTGACTAGAATTAATGAAGGGTTAGCATTTCAAGGCAACTGTGTTACCTTCTGATAGTTCAGGAGAACAGCAGAAGAGTGGGAACATAAGGGGGTAGGAGCCTAAGATTCAGGATCTGAAGGCTGGAAGCTCAGTGTTCTCATCTGGGAATTTTAGGAAAGAATAGCTTGTCTCACAGGGTTTCTGGGAAGATCAAATGAGATATATAGCATGTGAAAGCCCTCTGAGGGACAAAATTCTGTATAAATGTTAGCTGTTAATAGAGCGACTATAGAGATTAATATAGTGTATTAAGGCCGATGCAGTTTACTTCACCTTGCCACATGAAGCATCATGAGGCAAAGTAGTGATCAAGCAGGAATGCTCTGGTACTTGACCACCTGGGTTCTAATCCCACTGTCACCACCTACCTTTCCTCCATGGCAGTTGTCAGATTTAAGTGAGTTGATACCTAAAACAAATACCTGAGTGTTAATACAAAAAAGTATTTAAGCAGTGCATGGCAGAGAGTAATATTTCAAGAAGTTTTTAAAAACTTCTTATTTTGAAATAACCATAGATTTGCCGGAAGTTGGAAAGAAATATGTAGGGAGGTCTTGTGTGTACTCTTCACCCAGCCTCCCCAAGAGTTGGCATCCTGCATAACTGTGGTTCAATATCAGGAAATTGACACTGGTACAATCTAAAGAGCTGGTTCAGATTTCACCAGTTTTACATGCACCTGTTTGTGTGTGTGTGTGTGTGTGTGTGTGTGTGTGTGTAGCTCCATGCATAGCTTCATGTAACCATCGCCACAGTCAAGATACAGAACTGTATAGTCATCATAAGTCCCCTCTTGCTACCTCCTTTTAGCCAGACAAGACAAGTATTTCTAATTCATTGAAGTAGTCAGGAAACAGAATTCTTCCCAGTGGCAGTATGTTTTTTATAGCAAGAAATGCCTGACACTGAACTTGTGGAATAGTAAGCTTGTCTTTGGAAGCATTCAGATAGAAGCTGGCTCCTCCTTATCAGGGATTCTTTAATGTGGTTATACAGGAAAGGGATTGGGGTAAATTGAACTCTGAGGTCCCAACTCTAAGCTTCTAGGATTATACAGCAAGGGACTCTTGAGGAGGTGAGGTTTCAGATGGGCCTTGAGGAACAGGAAGGCAAAGGGGAGAGGGGAGAACACACGAGGCGAGCCAAAGTAGACCCAGCTTTTCTCTGTTCCCTCACCCTGGGTGACAGAGAACTCTCTGGGCCACATGGAGACCAAGCATTCAGCTTCTTTATCTTTGTTTTGGGTCAAGGAGTTAACAGCTCTGTTGTCCAGTAGTCAAGGTATGTGTCAAGTAGCCAACACTTAAAGAGGCGTCCCAGGTGAAGACAGGCTTCTTGCTCTTCTGGCTGCCATGCCCTAGTCCATGTTCCCCATCAGTCTGAATGAAGTGGTCCTGTTCTTTATAACCCAGACTAGTTTTTGAAAAGGAAATTTGAACAAGCCCAATGAATCTGCTTCTTCTAGCACCCCCTGTGATGTTGTTTTTTCCCCAGAATGCATTCATTCTTCTTTTTTTTTTATCAAGGGACTTCATCAGGTAATTTAAAAGACTAACAAACTTTGGCATAGATCACTTTAAGAGCCAGAGAACTGGCTGGAATATTAATGAAGCTGTTTAGTGATAGAGTTGCTTCCTGATGCAAGAATGCATCACAGAGGTTAGGTCCAGGAGTGTTGCTCTGCAGAGCCCCATCTCTATTATCTAGCTCTTAATTACTTCATTAAAATTCAGCAGAGAAGCTTCCCAAATCCGGTAGCGTGCCCAAGGCTTGCTGGGTGATTTCCCTGCCTCTGGCCATATGCGACTTTTAGTTCTTTAGGTCTGCAGAGAAGGAGTCCAGATCTTAGGCAGACAGATCTGCTGCTTCTGGCTGAGCTGACTCGCAGTGCTGGGGCGGGGGGGGGGGCTACCTGCCTTTCGCACAGCTGGAGTTCTGCCCCCTCTCCTATAGGCACCAGCACCCCTGCTTGTCTTGTGTCCTTGGGGAAGGAGCTGCCCTACAAAAGTGTTTTCCAGACCTCAGAAATCTCCTTGGTTAGATGTACATGCTTTCTGAAACTCTTTGGAAGAGATAGATTGCTCCCTGCCCTTCCTCCTTAAGGCAGCAGTCACCATTTCAGCTTGGGTGACTTATCTTGGGGAAGAAGTGGGCATGGTGGGCTTTGAATGAGAATACTTTGTCTCTATCCCTAGTTTTCCAGCCTCCCTGAGCCTCAGTTTTCCTCTCTGTAAAATGAAGTAGTTAAGTGCTTGGTCCCTCCATCTCTCTCAGTTATCAGCTAGGGGTGTAATATTGTGACACATTCTGGTACGAAGCTGTACCAGTCAGTTTCTATCCTAAACTGTCCCTGTTGCCCCTAATTTCTAAATGCTGTTCCTTTTAGTGATACCCCTTGTCGCTGCCCTCTTTAACCCTGGGATCAGGAAAACTGACTGAGGTGTCTTTATTTTAAAACCTACTTTTTAGTCCACAGGGAAGTACGTGAAGGTGGTACTACCTCTTCTTTAGAGTCAGGCTTTTTGATGGCTGTTTTTAGATCCAGAGGCCTTTTTAATGTCTCTGGGTTTACATCTGTGCTCCAAGTGGAGTGGATTTTTTAGAATGTTACTGAGTCAGGAAAAGACTGTAGAGCATGGGAGGATTCATCCTCCTTCCTCTCTGACTGCATGAACCGGGACATCGGTCTTCTCCTACCCTCAGACTGGGATTTATGCCATCAGCTCCCCTGGTTCTCAGACATGCAGACTCAGACTGAATTACACTACTGGTTTTCCTGGGTCTCCAGCTAGCAGACAGCAGACTGCAGGACTTCTCAGCCTCCATAATCATGAGACACAGTTCCTCAGAGTAAATCAATCTCTCTTGCTCGCGCACTCTCTCTCGCTCGCTCTCTCTCTCTCTCTCTCTCTCTCTCTCTCTCTCTCTCTCTCTCTCTCTCCCCCCTCTCTTTTCTCTCTCCTCTCTCTCTCTTGCTGTGAGTTCGTCTTGGTTCTGTTTCTCTTGAAAACCCTGACTAATCCAGGTGAGTATATGATGCTTGACCCTTTCCAGGGGTTCTTAGAAGTGTAGTTACCCTAAGAGCCAGTGCTGGCAGAAGCTTAGAATCTCATAACTCATTCCTCTAAGTAGAAAACATTTTTTTGGGGGGAGGGGGTTCAGGTTTATTTCTGGTTCTAATATACTTAATTCAGTGCAATATATTTCAGCTCCTTGTGGAATACCTGCCATGTGCCAAATCCTGTGCTAAGCAAAGGCAGTGTAATGTGGTACAGAGATAGGTCATATAGAAGTTCTGTCCCCCACGGTTACATTCTGGCTCTGATGGGGCCTATCACAACTTACTTGACCTTCACATTTGGCAAGGCCACATGTACTTCAGCCCAGCTCCTTGTGGAAGAATTAAAGTACTAACACTTTGTGAGAGACTGGCATGGACTTATATATACTACCAAATGGAAAATAGATAGCTAGTGGGAAGCAGCTGCATAGCACAGGGAGATCAGCTCGGTGCTTTGTGACCACCTAGAGGGGTGAGATAGGGAGGGTGGGAGGGAGACGCAAGAGGGAGGAGATATGGGGATATATGTATACATATAGCTGATTCACTTTGTTATAAAGCAGAAACTAACACACCATTGTAAAGCAGTTATACTCCAATAAAGATGTTAAAAAAAACCCACCAAACAAAAATAAATAAATAAAAATAAAGTACTAACACTTTGTTTGGGAGGTGCAAGCCGAAGGTGATGAGAGTGCAGGCAGAAAGGGGGAAGTGAGGCAAGGAGAGATGCAAATCAGTGCCATGTCATGTGTTATACTGTGCTGGCGGGAAGCTTATGATAAGCGTGTTAGAGCTGCTTTGGGTCCTCACAGGCATGTTTCCTTGGCACCCTGGACTTCTTGAGAAGGTTTGCAAGGGAAAAATACACACTTTGAAGCAATTAACATTGAGGAGAAATGAGGGCATTTATGTGCCCAGTTTCCTTCCATTTTTATTTCTCTTTGGTCAAGGTTACATCCAGAGGGAGTTGACCAAATTGCACTTTTAGGTTGTGTCATCTAGCCCCTAGAAGATGCTCAGAAAGCCAGATCCCATGCCCCATGACACAGTACTTCATACAGATGTGAAAGTGAGGGGACAACTTGGCCCAGGTGGGGTTCAACCAAGAGAAATAAAGAGACAGTTGAGGGTATCTGAGAAGATGTAGGGGCTTTGAGGCCTGTATACGACCTCTCCTCCTTAAGCTTAGGAGAACGTGGAATCCAGTGGAGTGAGGGGGTGGATATGACTCAACTTCCCAATTCTTTCCTTCATCTCCATCTACTGGAAATAGCTGTATCCTGCTGACAGGCTCTTAAGCTCAGAATCCTCATCCAGGGGCTTAACAGTAACAGAGTAGCTTCTGTTGCTCCACCTTGGCCTCCCCTGGGGACCCATTCCAGCCTTATCCTCTCCACAACCCTTTATGAGAGAACCAGATCCTGATTAAGAAACATTATGGATTTTTAGAGTAAAAAATCTATAGAGGGACTTCAGAAACAGTCTGGGGAGATTATAAAGAAATGTGGGCCAGTTTTCCAAGGAGATTTTATAGAATATTCAATAGCACTCTGGTCATAAAAGGCCTATGGATATTTCCAAAGCCGAGGCGGCCCTGAATTATGATTCCCTGATGCAGAGCCCAGAAAAAGGTCACAGCATAACAGATCAGGGCTTGATTCTGCGGCGCGTGTAAAAATAGAGCCACCTCACTAAAATGCAGTGGGGATATTAATTTCCAGGGCTGAAGTTCAATTTAACAGAAAGACAGAATAGAAAATAGAGCTGTCTTTTCAATCCCAGTGGTCATAATAGAACCCCACCCTGCACCTCTCTGAAAACTGTCTCCCAGCCAGCTCCCAGACATTCTAAACCATGCCTTGTGCATTTGTTTCAATGATTACTGGAGCTGGGTAGCTGGAGGGTCAGCAATTACTGTCCACAGATGAGGAACCTGAAGCATTTGCAGGTTAATCTGCTCTCTCACGGGCACTGGACAAGTCAGAGGATGTAGTAAAATCCTACTCCCAGTTGGGAGCCGATGACCACATTTACATTTAACTTTTATTCAAGAAGGAAGAGAATTAAAGTATCCCTACTGGGTGTCCTTATGTGAAGGGCTTGACATACATCTTCTCACTCAATTTTACAGTGAATCTGATGGATCAAAATTCTCTCCATCTATTAGGAAACTAAGGGACTTCCCTGGCGGTACAGTGGTTACGACTCCGCGCTTCCAACGCAGGGGGTACAAGTTCGATCCCTGGTCAGGGAAATAAGATCCCACATGCCTCACAGCGCAGCAGAAAAAAAGACAAACAAACAAAAAAACTAGGGCTCTGGGAGGTAAGGGCATTTCTCCAAATAAACCACATAGTCCTTAAGAGGTTAAGAGGCCCGGAGCTGAGAAGAACTGGTGTCAGATGGTCTGACGTGTAGGTCTGCTCCCTTCTTAACCCCACAGGCATCTCTTCTGTCTTTTCAGCTAGGCTGGAACCTCCACCAGACCAGGAACTGTGTCCTGGCACCCCTCCCACTCAGTGCCCAGGGCAGGGCAGGGCTCTTGAGGTGGCTGAGAGTAGGTGAGTTGCTAGGAACCCACAAGGAGAGTTCTGGGGTGCTGGGTAGATCTGGCCTATTATGCTTTGAAACTGGTCTGGAACTTTAACTAGAACTGTCTCTCCTTACCTTAAGACTCAGTGAAAAACCAGTCTCTGGGTAGATGGAGAGAACCTGAGGGTGAATTTGTGCAGTTAAATGAGAATGGGAGATTGAGAACAGAGACATTTGAAGGTCAGACAGGGGACCTCAGTTGATGGGGTACAGAATTATAAATGGAAAGGTTCTGAGATTTCACCAAATTTAAGATGGACTCAAAGTAGGCATTCAGTCAACATCTCCTGGACCTATGACAGTTTCTTCCTTGGGCTCTCACCACTGGTCAGTGATGGCTGCTAGCCTAGGCTGGAGCCCAGCAGGATGGCCAATCCCCATGCCCCTTTGTGGTGGGAAGGTTTCAGCTTTGTGAGAGTCCAAGACACCGTGGAAGATGTTGCCCTAACACGTGTTCTCTGTAGTGCCAGGTGCTTCTCCAGGGGGCAGAGAGGACAGGTAGAGGCTGCACCTGGGGCTGTGGGTCATATGTGGGCTCTAGGCTCAGCCCCACAGATGACTCACCTGCTATGAGAAAATGCACATGAAAGCACCCATGAACAGTCTGTGCTCTAATTCTTTGTCTGCCTTGCTGCTTTGATTTGCCAGCCACCCACCTGGTCTCTCTCAGGGGCCATCAGCAGGATGAAGGCACCCTACCATTGCCACAGCAGTAATGACTGTAGTGAACTAATGAGGATGTTATCTGAGGCAGTGATAGCCATCTGACCATGACCCTGGCCTGGGCTTACAGACAGAAACTCATGTTCAGCTGTGGTCTGTGACACTTGTTGCTATAGTCTCTATCACACTAGAAAAGGATCTCATTAGCACCTGGGGAAATCTTCCTCCCTGGCCCTTTTCTCTTCTAGCGGTGCACAGTTTTAATTACATTCGATCACCTTATTTGATGACCTTGATGTCTCTAACCACTTTCATATCTTCCAGCTGCTTTGCGACAGTATTTGTGCATGTTGTCTGTGTGACATGGTCACACAGTGTGAGATGGTCACACACATGACTCTGCGCGGGACAGTAGATTCATGTTTAATGACATTATGTGGGAAGTGCCACAGCCTCTGTATTTGTGCACAACGGAGAATCTATTTTCAGCTCCCACCCCATCTGCAAGTTACTTTTCTAGGCAAAAAGAGCAGAATTTACCCACCCACTTCCTATTACCACAGTGTGACCAGAACACAGAGGTAGGTAGGGAGAACAAAAGATTTGGATCAGAGCAGTTGGCTCTCCAAGTTCAGTGTGTGTTACACCTCCAGTACCTGAGAGGTGGTGTTAAAATCCACGTGTGTGATCTGCATCCTCGGAGATTCTGAATTAGTAGCTCTGAAGTTGAGACTAGGCACCCGCAGTTTGAACAACTTCTTCAGGCCATTTCCATTTGTGGACCACACTTTTAGAACCACTGGGTTAGAAAAATGAGTTAGAAGCAGATATCTGCAGGACCCCATGCACGGAGAGAACAGCTTTTCCTGGATAATAGTTAATTAGCAGGTGGTGGATGTAAACCTCGTCAACAAGACAGTTGATAAAGCCTTAAAGTTTGGCTGGTCATATGTCCTGTTTTGTCTGATTTCACGGCTGTTGTAGATCAATTAATACCTGTTAATTATTTATAGTGCCTCTTCTCCCTCTCAGAAAAGTGTCTGGGTTTGGATGATAAATTATATAGTTTCCCTAATTTAAAGTGAATTTTGAACAAGCTTTGTAAAGGAAAGAGACATTTCTTCCTGCCAGCATAAGTTCTGGAGATGAGTTAATCATCTCTCCAGCCAGTGTCCTTGGAATCTGGGAGCAGGAGGAATGAGCACATCACATGTGCTGAGCTCTCCCCTCCAGTGTCCCCAGCTAAGGGATCACCCTAAGAAGGTTAAAAAGCCCCTAATCTCATTGAGGTATCTGAGGCATAAGTGATTCAAAAAGGCCAGAGGCGTGTTTCCAGAAGCATAACAATCTTATTAAAATCATGGCTTACTCTCAATAAATTCAAATCTGTTTACATCCAACTTACTACATATGGTAGCAACAGAAAACCTTCATTTTTTTCCTAATCTCAGCAATCTTCTCTCTTGTTCAACATTCAGATTTTATTTCCACAAACACAGAACTGCATTCTACATTTGAGGATGTCATTTAAGGCCAAGAAACTCCAATAAAAAAGCACTTATCAGCAGTAAAGTTTGTTTGAGGATTACCTACTGGGAAGAAAGGCAAGCTCCCCTTTTAAACTGAAGTATGCTATTTCGGGAATGTGACCCCTTTCATGAATAAATGACATGGTGACATTTACAGATAAAGCAAGATTTAACTGCTGTGAAAGAAAGTGACAAATGTCAGTATGTCAATAATGATCCGTGAACATAATGGTTTCTTGCCTGAGCACTGAGCAGATACATAAGGTAACTGCTGCCTGCCAGCATTCTGGAGAGAATGGCCCCGCCGTCAGGGAACAGTCAAGAAGCTCCCAGAACCGGGAGAGTCATGAGTCTGGGGTGGTGGGTGTATGGGTGGGGTCTGAGTGCAATCTGGCTATGAAATGAGGCTGTTAATTCTCCATGTTGCTCTCATGTCTACGCTCTAGGAAGGATGAAGTTTTTCTACCATTTCTGGCTAAATATTGTCTGTCAGAGGAGGATTCATATGTTGTGAAAATAGCTTCCTGATCATGCCTTCATTTTCCTGAAGTGCCAAGGGTATAGAGGAAATGTCAGGAAAAAGTCTGAGCTGTCACTAGCCTGATGAGGCCATGGGTGATGCCTGACCAGGTGGTACAGGCACAGAAGCCCACACCAGGGTCGCCTCCCCTGCAGCATGGGGCCAGCAGCACGTGACCAAAGTCTCAGGGCACACTAACCAGAGTGTGGGTGGCTCAGCTGGACTGGCCCCATGCCTATGAAGACCCTTTCCTCTGGGCCCTCTCTCCTGCCTTGGACTCAGGGCACTGTTCCCTTCTGGTTCTGCTCCTACATCTCTGAAGCTGTTTTGTGCTTTTACTGGCCTTTTATCTCCTTCCTTAAAATTAGATGCCTTTGGTCAGTGGTAAATGTCTAACAACCAGCTCTTGGAAAACAAGCTCCAGTCAGTTTGCATTTTTCTGCGGTATATATGCTGTGCCCACCCCCCAAACCCCCCAATTTTAAACTACTTTTCAACACGAAGTCACTGAGCAGAGTTGGGAAGATGTACACAGTTGCTCCAGCCAGCTTCAGTACCTCGTGGTGATCTTCAGGGTCCTCTTTGCTTTTCTACACTTACTCCCCACCTCAGTTACTGCTCTCTTCTCCCAGCTGTAACTCTCATGTTCGTGTGAAGAACCCCAATGTATATTCCTGCCTGCATGTCCCTCCCCAGATCCGGCACCACATAGCTGCTCCAGAAGAAAGCTTCCTCTGCTTCTGCCTTTGCGGTTGTCCTGCCAGATCCCCTCCTTCATTTCTCACCTCTTAAGGCAAGATCATGCCTGGCCTTTCCTCCTCCATGATGCTTTCTGGCTCTGGCTCGTGGCCTTCAGATTCATCATAGCACCCCCCACTCCTAACCCCAAGTCTGGACAGTGTTCTCTTTTCTCATTATATGTTAACGCTCAGGAGTGTCCAGTTGTTATCTCATTTAACAATAAAACTGAGAAAACAGAGGCTCTGGGATGTTCATTGACTTGTTGGAGGTCCTACAGTATATATCCAAGTTGTGACTAGAACCCAGGTTTCTTGATTCTCAGGACCAGTGCCTTTTCCTGTGTAGCTCCCCATTTTTCCATTACTCCTAGAGGCCCAGGTTCAACTAAAATCTCCGTTTCCTCAGCTCTTCCACCCACAGCCCAACCTCTGGCCCTACAGTGACTCCCAGGCCCTCCTCGGAGTGTTCAGGTCACTTCAGTGATGGGCGGAGAAGCCTTGAGAGTTGTCATTCTGGAGCCTCTGGTACCGCATGGTGGCACATTTTGCTCAGCCTTCTTTCAGCCCCTTGGTCCAGATGTGATTTTCTTGACAAATACCATGGTCCTGTCCCCTGTGGCTTCCAGAAAAGCTGTGAACTTTAAGAACAAGAGCAGGTCAGGAAGCAGGGTTGTCACAACCAGCGCTGACAGGCCACCAGCCTCCATCAGCAGCTGGAGCAAGGCTTTGGGTTTTTACCTTGGTCGGAGGACGTCTTTATCCATGTGGGGAGGTCTTTCTAAGATAAAGGGATGATATTTCAAATCTTTCTGTATTTTGTGGGTCTGATTACACACCCTGCCTGGTGTGTATGAGCAGTTAGTCCTGTGCTCAGTTACACTGAGGTGAAGCCAGAGGCCTTCCCAGGCCCAGAATCTGAGGCTGAATCTGGGTAACAGGATTCAGTTCAGGGAAGGGAGAAATTTTGGTTGGCTGGAAAAATCAAGGATAATTTTCTGGGTAAGGAAAAGTGTGAGAAGAGCTTTGATAAACAGTCAATATTTTGTGTGGAAGGCAGAGATAGGATACTGGGGAGAGGGAGGCTGCAGTGAAGAAGAGTTTCAGTGGTGGGAAAGAGCAGTTGTCTCTCTCTCTCTTAAATCCCTTTCCCATCTTCTTGCTGCTGCCAGTGAGAGTTCAGGCTGAGAAAGCAGGTCCCCTAGGGGAGAGGATGTGAGGGTATAAATGACATCAGACCTTTCCCTGAAAGAGGGAGTTGATGGGGCTCCGCTACAGAGAATTGTCTGGCCCTGGGTGGGCCGCAGAGTGGGGTGGGCCTAGTGCAGGGGCTCAGTGCTGCCATCCACCTGCTCATTTCCCTTGTGCAGCCTGTCACCTCTGGCCACAGAGGCCACTGCCTCAGCCATTCTGAGAGGTCAGTGGGCCCACCGTGGGCAGCACAGGAGCAGGCTGGGGACCCTGCACCTCCTTAGCAGCTTCTGAGGCAATTAGGAGTCTGACTGACATTTTTTTCTCAACATTAACTCACTTCCATCCTGCTTTGCTCTTACAAGCTGACAAGATTTCAACCGAAAGCAGGAGACTCGTGATGCTGTCATAAAGTACATGTGGAGAAGACCTGAGAGGTAAATGCATTTCACTGGAAGTCAGTTTCGTCTGGAAGTTTCCCTGTGGTTGGAAGTTTCTTTGAAAACTTCGTGATTATTAAGATGTCAGCGGTAGAAAGAGTTTGCTGCTGCCTTCCTGCTGCCCGGCCCTGTCCTCCTCCTCAGGCCTCTCCACAGAGCAGGGCAGAGAAAGGACAAGGGACACTAAGGGGTGGTGGCTGGCAAGGAGCACTCACTCAGGCCACGCCCGACAGTGCTTAGTGGGGGGCCCCGGCCAGCGGGGCTGGAGGCCCTTCAAGGTTTCTTCTCCCACCTCACAGGGCAGATCCCTGACAATTATGTGGCTAAAAAGTATACATAGGCACAACTAATCTGTAATCTAGGAATGGCTGCAGAATCTGTCTTTGAAGGAACCGTGTTCTGTGGCCTGGGGAACATTTTAGTGAGTTCTTTGGTGACGCAAAAGCAAGGCCAGGGCCCGACCAGGGAGGAAGAGGGTGACAAAGGAGGCCTTATAGCTGCTCTGCTTGATGATGTAAGGGCTGTACCCTGGCTGCGGTCAGGGCAAGAGCTACAGGGGAACTAGCTTGTTTGGACCAGCAGAGTCGAGGAAAGCAGGATGTGGGACTCCTGATTTGGAGAGCAAGGAGAGAACCTCAGTGAACTGCCATCTGGAAGTGTCCCCAGCATCCAGTGGAGTGTGCGGGTGTATGTGTGACTTGTTTGTGAGCGTCTTTGTTGCCTAAACAGGAATCTGCCTTCTGCCACGGAGTTGCATTGTTGACAGGCACTAGAAGCTGTGCGTTCTGATATTCAACTTTGAGGCTTTCCTTTTCAGCACTGGCACATCCTCAGAATGCACTGAGTTCTGAAATTCTAGAGCGGAGTGTCAGCCTTGGTATGGGGAGTGACAGGAGAGAGGGTGCCCACATGTGGGAGAAGCAAAGCAGGAAGCCCAGGGAGGGGACCCAAAGATAAAAGTCAGCAGGAAGGGGCTTCCCTGGTGGCGCAGTGGTTGAGAGTCCGCCTGCCGATGCAGGGGACGCGGGTTCGTGCCCCGGTCCGGGAAGATCCCACATGCCGCGGAGCCTGCGCGTCTGGAGCCTGTGCTCCGCATACGGGAGAGGCCAAAACAGTGAGAGGCCCGCGTACCACAAAAAAAAAAAAAAAAAAAAAAAGTCAGCAGGAAGGAGCTCAGAGCATCTGTGGACCGAGCAGTGAGGAGCAGCCCCGGGGGTCCTCGGCTGCCCGTTCTTCCTGGGCTTCACGGCACTACTAAGAGAAGGGACCAGCTAAGAGATATGGTCTTTCTGGTGACCCTGAAAGATGGGAAATTAGGAATTCTTGCATTTACGTATATATTCCTTCATTTAGCACTTTATGCATTTATATTCTTGTTGAACAGTGTTTTGGACTCTGTCAAGGATACAGTGAAGAAAAAGACCCAGTGTCTGTTCTCAAGAATCCTTCTCTGGCCAGGGCTAGTGATGATTTTTATTGTTATTATTATTATTACTATGACTACTACTACTATTAGAGCAGAGTCTCGTATGATTTAGGAAATTTGCAACCTTTAAGGAGAAGGCTGACTCTGCCTAGAACTCGCCACAGCTGCTGGTGACACTGTGGTCTTGTGATCCTCTCTGCAGAGTCAGTTGTGGGCTGTGGCGTCCTGATGGGAAAGGACAGAGAACTCAAGAGTGGGGGGAAATTGCACTCACTTTTATTCTGCTGAAATAATTTTATTCTGAGAAATCACTAGAGTTAAGAGCAATGTGCATGTAGGCTAGAATTGGCATTTTTGAAGACGGTCTCAACTTTCCGCTCAGGCCATGCTTTTGAGAACTTTAACATCTCTCTATGTTCTTCTTTAATCTTGTAGTCAGGGTGTCTGGCCTGCTGGAATGCAGGGTTCTGGAGTTCAGAGAGCGGAGGATGAGTCTGAGTACTCAGCAGGTCCCAACCCACCTTGTCTGAATTAAACAAAAGACACAGAACCTACTTCAGAGGGATTTCCTCTCTCTCCACCAGGCAGCTTGAAATTAGCAGCCACTGGTGTTCACAGCTGGCAGCTTTGGCCTTCCCTTTTTGTCTTCCCTGGTTGCCATAACAAAATACCATGACAGGGTGGCTTAAACAACAGAAATTCTTTTTGTTGAATTTTATTTTATTTATTTTTGTATACAGCAGGTTCTTATTAGTTATCCATTTTATATATATTTAAACAACAGAAATTTATTTTCTCATAGTTTTGAAAGTCTAAGATCAAGGTGGCAGCCATTTCAGTTCCTGATGAGGGCACTCTTCATAGTTTGCACACTGCAGTCTTCTTGCTGTGTCCTCCTATAGTGGAAAGACGGAGAGTTAGCAGGCTCTCTTGTGTATCTTATAAGGACACTAATCCCATCGAGTGATCTCTACCCTCATGACCTAATTACCTCCCAAAGACCCCATCTTGGACTGTCATCTCGTTGAAGATTAGGGCTTCAACATATGGATTTTGGAGGGACGCAAACATGTAGTCCATAACACTCTCAGTGCCCTCTTATCTGTGCCTTTGGGCATCCTTGATTCTCTCACCTGGAGGCACACAGGGCCCACATTTCCCCTCTGGGAATCCTGTGTTCTGCAAGGGCTTCAACGTAGGTCCTTTGCACTTTAGGAGAATGGTCTTCCTGCTCCAGGAGCAGTATTCTCAGCCTGATTGCTCCAGAGAGGAAGTGATGTTTCCTGGAAATGAAGTTCTCAGCTTCAGCCTGTACCTCTGGAATTTTTATACCTTGGTCACTTTGTCTAAATTCAGACTCTGCTGGTGTCCTTTTGACTCAGCTCCATGGGGTCTGTGCCCTGAGGGAGTCCTGCGGCCACTGCTGCTGGAACAGTGGGTATCACTGATATTCCTGATAAAACCGTAGCCCTGGTAATGCTGAAGTAGACTGAGGGTTTTTATTCTCAGAGTTTTATCATATTGAAATGTCAGGGATGTAATGATCCAGGCAGCACGGGAGAAGTTAGGATGAAACTAAAGCTTTATTTTAACATATCTATGGAAATAAATGTGGCATGTGCCAGTGTTTTGGGAAGAAATGTGCATGTATGTGTGCATGTGTGTGTCTGTGCACACAAGACCCATCCATGCATGTATGGATCTGTATTAAAACATACAAAACAATGTAGCTGGGAGATTAGCTACATACAAATCTAGAAGAAAACACTGAGCTACTTCTTGTGCACCTATAGTTGAAAATATTTTCTTAACTAACCTTCATGAGAAGATCATTTAAACAGGACAGTAAATCATAAAATCAAATCAGTTTCCCTTTGACCAGTACTTTGACTTGCCACAAAGTCTGCTTCCTGCCTGTCCTGTCTCACCATCCTGGGCACCGACATTCATATGCACGGAGCCACGGACACAGGCAGCATGAGCAGGGCTGGCTCTGGGGCTCACTCGGGTCCAGTGGGTGGTAGATGTGCCTTTGCTGTACTGGGTTCTTCAGTCAAAAGAACTGCTCTCTGTGACTTTGAAACTCCCAAGGTGAAGGGCACAATGCCAGTTTTCAGGTGTGGCATTTCTGTGGATGAGGCAAAAGCAGTTGGGGAGCCATAAACATGTACATGTTATGGAGCAGTATGTTGCCACCAGGCCTCCACGGCGGATGTTTTCTCATATCCCCCAGTTTTATGATCCCATACCTTTAAATATGCATTTCCATCGCTCTACATGAGGACATAAAGTCAGATTGTGTTTCCACGAGTCCTGGTGGGTGCCGATCCCTGCAGTCCTAACAGCGGCTCCCTTGGGAGAGGAGAATCACCTCCTCCTCTGACCGACTGAACGACAAGGGTGACAGCGGCAGGCCAAAAGAGCTGGCCTGCAGTCAGTGTTCCTGGTGTCCACTGCCCATGGTCACCACAGTGCACTCTTTTCTCCTTTCTCGTTTTCTGGTGTCAGACCTGGTTACTGCATTACACGTACGTGTCGGTGGGTAACACACTGGGGAGGTGGTACTCACCTCTCCCTTTAACCCAGGGCCTGCCACAGCTCCTGAAACTTACGGGTGGTCAATACCCATTCGCTGAACTACTGAAGGATTCTCCCATGTAAGAGCTGCTTCTTCACTGGCTCTGGCTTTCACAAGTGAGTTAACACTGGGCTGTAAATAAAATATGCTGCAGAAAGACCAAGTACTGAGGCCGCGCTGTCAAGTGAAATGACAAAATTACGCGTTCATGTCTTCCCCATCTTGCAGTCCAAATCCTGGCTCGCTTGCTGGAGGTGAGGGCTGCGATTAGGGGGCATGGCACCCAGTCTCCACATAGCACCAGCCAGGCCATCTTCAGTGTGTGGTCCTCAGCTGGCAGTGACTCTTTTGTCTGAAGAGAATTACTTTGCTACTGAAACTGCTTGTAATTTATAACAGTGTGACATAAGCTGAATGCAGGTTTTTTTCCCCTAGGGAGTACCCCCAAATTCTAAAGTTTCTTGGTACTTGGACACATTATGGAATTGCTGATCAAGTTGAATCATTTCCTGTATGTACCCAATCACCTTTACTGGGAAGGATGTCAGTTCTGGAGTGATCAGGGAGTCTGGATCTGGGGCAGCACCCTCAGCATCTCACCATAAACACTCAACCGTTTTATATCTCCTTGTTTAATCTTATTAGAGTGACATCCCTGCACAGGTCATCTGAGGTCAAATTAGTAAAGGTAATGACTGAATGAGAAAGAGGCTCAGATTTGGGGGCATAGGATGCTGAAATGTATTATTATTAGACATGATGATAAAACACCTGTCCATCCCAGCATTTCACACGCATTTGGACTCTCCTGTATATATTCTATTTCTTTGTAAGAGCTGGACACTGGACAGACAAATTCTCCTCACCCCGGCACTACTGCTGGGTTTAATTGTAACAAAATGACATAGAATGGTAGTCAGGGATGTGGTCAAGTCACCCCACATCCAGCCATTTCCTGTGAAATGTGAAGAGGCATATTATAGCCGTCAAAGCACCTCAACTTCACTTTGTGTCTCAACATATAACTAAAGGGATTACTTGTCCTCCCACATCTTCTGTGCTTTCTTCTGTTCTCAGTGTTGATACCAGCTGCATGACCAAAACTCCTACATTGCGTTACAAAGCACTTCACTGTCCCAACAGTGACCTTGCTTCTCACACCACACCTGTGAGGGGGACCAGGTGACCGTTATCCTCCTCTGTCTGTACAGATCTAGAAACTACTGCTCAAAGTGGTCATGGGACCTATTCAGAATCACCCAGCTGATTGGAGACAGGGCTGGCACCAGAACCTGGACTTCTGAGTTCTAATCCAGTGTCATCTATACTGCCCAGCATACTGCCATCCAAACCCAAAAACTGTCTTTGTGAAAAGGAACATCAAGTTTTCCCTAATGATGCTTGACCTTAGCAAATCCTTTCAATCAAAATCTTCAAAACTTCTGAAGTAAATGCTAGTTTTGTCCCTCAACACTCTCCAGCCTTTCTGGGTGCCATTCCAGCCCTACGGATGAGATTATTCCTGATCCCTTCCTCTGCTCTCTGCTCCTCCATGTGTCCTTTGAGAGGATCCTGGACATATCAAGGCCTGGGGAGTGAGTGTGTGGGTTGTCCTGTCTGGCTCCTCTTTGGAGAGGGGATTATAAGACAGAACATGGGTGAATGCACCTGTGCAAGGCTGGGCACACAGCGGGGACTAAATAAACATTAGTTCAATTAAAACTTTAGAATCAAAACAGCACTATAAGGTGAACAATGGGCTATATGGTGAGCTAAGGCATTTGTTTTGGGGGTCTCTTGTCTCTCTCTTCTGGCTACATCTCCAATGCTCCTGGCACCCACTTTCAGAGGATTTGTGCTTTTCCTTTTCCAAACATACTCTCAAAACCCAGAGATTCATCGATTCTTATAAATGACTGGGTCTGGTTTTCAGGTAGAGTTGCGGGGGGGAGGTGGAAAGAAATAAAACCCAAATAAAGAGAGAAAGTTCTGGTGACAGGATTCTTGACGTTGACCAGCATGTGAGGCCAAGGGCAGGGTCAGGGGGAAAGAATCTTTGGGTTCCCACCTCTGGACCCATTGCCTAGGGGCTGCTACTCTTGGAGGAGTGAACAAAGTTCTCCTACCATGCCTGGGATCAGGTGCTCAGAAAAGATTTTAGATGCTGCAGCACTGTACCACTAAGTTGTGCTTTTGACTCAGTTCTGGGCATATCACGGTCCCTTTCCCTCTGGAGCCAACTGAATGAATTTGGGAAAGGGAGAGAACCCCAGTGACTTGTGCTCTGACAAGCCCTTGGTCTCTTTGAGCTCCGGTAACAGGCAGCCAGACTTCAAAGGCCCTTGGTGCCCTTCTCCTTTTACCCTGCCTGTCAAGAGAGGCTGCGGAGGAGTGAATGCTGGGACTGGGGGAGGGCTGCGGGGAGTAGGTCTCCCTGACATTTGTCCTTCCCTCACTGCCGACAGCCAACTCAAGACCGGCTCTCTAGCCCGCTGCCATGGCTCTCCAACCTCTCACACCAGGGAGACAGCTCAGCCTCTAAATTTAGCAGGAGGAGGGGAAGGGGAGGTCAGGGTGTCCAGGGTGAGGGCTGAAGGTGGACACAGAATAAAAGAGACAGTGGACAAGCAGGGGCAGTGAGAAAGAGAAGAGTGAGTGAGGGGAGGGCCTTCAAGTCAGAGTAGCCAGTACAGATTGAGAGAGATGAGACGCTTTTAAGGAGTTTGTAAAAATGTAGTATGTGCATCTCTCACTGTTAGTACCAGGAGCTCTGCTAACGTGTGCTAATGGGAGCGGTCAGTTTGCATTTGTGAGGAGGCTGAATTAGGTCTGTTTTAGTGCAGCACCAGGCTGCTTAAGCAGTCAGAGCTACTGTAACTGAAACGGGCCCAATGACATTTCTGTTGAGTAGAAGGCAAGTCAGTGGAGGGAGTACTTATTAAGCACCTATTATGAGCCAGGACTGGAATTTGCACGATTCATTACTTAACTCATTTAATCTTACAACAGTTGGGTATGATAGTTTTCAGGATAGTTTTCTTTTTTGAATTAATGGATTAAGGTGAGGCTCAACTTGCAGACTTTAAGTGACTGGTCTAGGATTGGGCTAGATTTGTCTGATCATAAAATGCTTTTTCCACTCCTGTAATAAATGAATGTGAATACTGTGAAACCCCTCCCACCAGAATGCTAGTCTGTGGCGCTAACCCCTTTCTTCATAAAGGTAACATTTTTTACCTTCTTTTTAATGTATATGACAGTGATTTGTCCTTTTAATTCTCTGGCGATTTTGTTTACACTATTGCTTAATTTAGCAAACCATGTCTGTCTTGAAAGGGGTTCAGATAAGTTTCAGGAAGATTTCTTCATCAGATCAGAGCTGAAACTCTGAATCAAAGCACCTGTGTGGGTTGGTTGCTTCTATGAAAGCTTAAGTCTTCAGTAACCAGTGCATACTACCTGAAATAATTTTAGTATATATCCTGAGAATCTCAGTGGGAAACTTTTGGGCAAGAGAAGCATTTGGATAGAAACATGTCCCTAACCAGGCAGGAACAACACATTCAGCCAGGAAACAACTGCAGTGTGGAAACAATATACATCCTCTTTATTCTGCAATTCTCCAAGGAAGAATTTTTTTTAATGGCTAAACGACAAGATTCAGAAGATTATTATGAAGTATGTTTATTGTTGCTCTAGCACCACCTGTTGCTTGGCAACCAAGAGTTTGAACAGTCATCAGTGCGAGGACCAACATTTCCAGGTCCTCTGTCTGGCTCAACTGGCATCAGTGTGTGGCTTGGCACTGGACAGTAGATACTCAGCTGGCCTCTGCTTCATCCCAGAAAGTTGCTTAGCAAACAGTAGTCACTTACACACATGCCTTCCTGACCAAATACTCAGATGAGTGAAGGAAGGATTGTCCTAAAAGCATCTGACTTTTTTTAAGCTAACCTCCCAATGAATCTTGGAAGTGGTTTTTAAAAAGGAAAGAGTGGAGCAGGCTTTTGAAAGGAGTGTGTGTGTGTGTGTGTGTGTGTGTGTGTGTGTGTGTGTGTGTGTGTGTGTGTGAAGGAGGAGAGGGAGGGGAAAGGTGAAGTCATGGGAAGGGGAGAAAGAGAAAGGTTTGAGGGCTTGTGGGTTCTGTTTGCAGTCACCATCCTGTCAACCACATATGCCTCCATGCAGGTCACTCTGCAGGTCAGGAGCCTAGCCATCCTCCACTCCAGCATCCTGCTTTCTCTGCAGTTCACATGATCACTGCTGATCCCCCACAGTGCCTGGGGGTGGGTTGTTAGCTCTCTAACAGGTTAGGCTCTGCTTCTCCTACCTCGTAGGTGAGATGCTGACCTCCAGAGAGTCTGGAGTACAGGATTCCTTGCTCTGAACCTTGATATATCCACATGAGCAGTGCAGGCCTAGTTGTTGTGCAAGAAGTGACTGCGGCATTATGAAATACGGCTCATTTCTAGCTAACATGCATTGTTTCCCCTGCAGCTCTTTTTATGTTAAAACCTGTCTCTTCCAGTGTTATCTGATGGTTTCCTAGGAGATGCCCCCACCGGCAGTGCTCTCCGCAGTTGCCAGAGTTGGATATTATCAATAAGCACTAAATATCTGCTTTGTTCACTCAGCACTGCTCTGCCCTTTCTCCCTGGGCTGGTGGCTAGTTTCTCACAAGGGTCCCTAATGGCTGTGCAGAGAGAGAGGTAAAGGCTAAATGTATCTGCCTTCCCACATCTTCCTCAGGCATGAGCTGGGCTCCCAGTCTGCTCTGATAGATTTACTCACTGGTAACTTCCAAGCTAATGTAAAAATTTTGTTTGTTGCTGAGACAAAATTGGTCACGGAAACATTGCCAGATTTCATATGCAGGAGAACAGAGACCCCTTCTTCAGAAGGGTAGGTTACGTTACTTTTCCTCTTTATACCTCAACTTCCGCATGGAACTTATGCGGTACCATCTAGAGGCATCAGCAACAGCTACTGGAAACTTCAAGTAGGAAGCTTTACTTCTTGTTTCTTAGTCTTTGACAGAAAGGTCCAAATATAGCTCCAGGCTGGCTTTCCATAATGTGATGAGAAGACGGTGTCCCAGAAGTTTGAGGGAGCTGCTGTCACCATGGGAAGAGGGCTTGACAACTTGGGCAGTATCCACACAAAGATACAATTTCTAATGTGTCAAAATTGCTTTTTCTTAGAAGCCCTGATTATATTAACACATTCTCTGTCTGATCTGATTGTCTCTCTTAGAAATGTTCTTCTTACAACTGTAACCAAAGCCAATCAAATTATATTGAGATCAAGAAATAAATACACCCTTTAGGGAAAAATGTATGCATACATATTACTTCTGGAACTAAATTTAAAGGTAAATCACAGATATCATGGTTCAGCACTAGATTTTTGAGGCGAGAAGTGGTAGAAGATAACAAACGGGAACTGAAAAGAAACAAGAACTATTGAAAGAAAATGTGATTATTGATGAGTATCTGAAAGTAAAATGCAATTTAACCTATTTCCTTTATGGGAAAAGTACAGGAAATAAAAGAAAGGTAGTAGACCATATTTGATTAAGTGAAACAAATAATCCCAAAAGACCAGCGTTTACTCCAAAAAGAAAACCTCCTCCTTATCTTCTCCCTTCCCCAGCTCTGTCTGGGAATCCATGGAGAGACATGTATTTGTTTGAATTCATGACAGAGTTCTCCAAAATACAATGAGCAGAAGTGCTTGAAAAGGTAACAAAGGCTAAACCTACAGTTCAGCTGTTTGCAAACAGAGTTATACTATCAATGCTCTGACAGCTTTTATTTATCCATCCTTTAATCATAGATCTTTGTCACTAAGTCAGCCAGCTGTGTGGTTAAAGTTAAAGATGACATCATGCCATCATGGATAACACGCTGAACCCAATTCTTGTGCCTGAAACAAATCTACACAAAGTGCTGCCTGGAGGCTCTATCCAGACCATCCTCAAAGCTCTAACCTTCTGGTTATTGAGGAAGGTTTGACTCCTGGGGCCTCTGAGTTGTCATTCTACCTGCAGGCCTGGAAGAGGACAGCTCCATGTGGCAGCTCCTGTGTATTTGAATGACATCTGACAAATACTGTAAAAACACAGTCCATTTAAAAAATTTGCTGGATCATCATTTTGCTTTAGCCTATTAGATTGAATCAAATACAAGTTATTTGAAGTGAACTTTAATATTATAAGTATTATATTAACGTGGTAAAAAAAAGCTAATCATTTTCTTTAAATTTAGTTTGAAAAGGGAACAGTAGTAAAGGGTATTAACATTTATTGAGGCCTTATATGTGCCAGTACATTATACAAGTTAACTTACTTAATCCTTAGGGTCACCCTGAAAGGAAGGTATTATTATCATCATTTTATAGATAAGGAAACTGAGGTGCAGAGGAGTTTAAGTGACATAACTAACTCCATGCAACTCATCAGTGAGGGAGCCAAGATTCATTCATGTGTGCGTCTGCTTCACCATAAAGCAGGTGCTCTTTCACCTGTGCTCTGCTGCGTTCCATATAAGCCTCCACTGAACTCCAACTTCATTCGGTTGGCAAGCACTGACGACAGACATTTCTCTAAGAGGTCATTTGGTTGCTTCTGTATTCAGAGATATCCTAAAAGTTATTGAAACAGGGATTTGACTCCATCGTTAAACATTTCCTGGGCAAAAGACCCTGTTTCTGGCCCTTACTAAGTACACAAGTTGAATTTGTAGTCAAACCAGTGATGCTGCCAGGATTTTTCAAACATAAAAACCTATGAATGGTCGTATACACTTGGCTTCAAAAATACTCTGCTCTTCCGAAGAGCAACCTACATTGGCCTGCCAAGAGACCGAGACACTGCTGGGGGCTGCTTGGCTGGAGGATTTGATTGTTGGTCAAGGGATACCAAATAAGAAACAGAATGGTGTCGTGGGAGGAGGGCCCTGGCTCTGGACACCAAGAGCTGTGGATTCCAACACAGAATGGCCTCTTGGGCTGCTGTGCAAATTTGCAAAAAATACTTAATCCCCTGGGCCTGTTTCCTCATCTGGTAAATTAATATATCTATTTATGGAATTGTTGTATGAGAATTATATAAGTAAAGCACATAGTAATATTATTAGATTTTATCACCATTATTATTTGTCACCCAAATCACTCAGCTTTGCTGTCTTCAATACTCAGCACTTGCATTCATGTCCCATTTCTGGTGCTGGTAGAAATGAAACTTTTGTACTCCCCACCAGAGAGGGCTATTTATTTTTCATCATTGACTGCCAGGAACCCACAAGATCCCCATTTGCCTATCCAAAGATACCTGATTATTCAGTGTTTTATGTTACTAAATAGGGGTCTACTTTGTTTTTTTGTGTTGTTTTCTAAGTTTTTTTTTTTTTTTTGATGTGGACCATTTTTAAAGTCTTTATTGAATTTGTTACAATATTGCTTCCGTTTCCTGTTTTGCTTTTTTGGCTGCAAGGCATGTGGGATCTTTGCTCCCCGACCAGGGATTGAAACCGCAGCCCCTGCACTGGAAGGCAAAGTCTTAACCATTGGACCACCAGGGAAGTCCCAATAGGGGTCTACTTTGAAAACAGTGAGGCCTTAAGGAGAAATTAGGTCATGCCCTGAACTCAAACCATTTAGAAATTTCAATTTGCTGCACTCTTCTCTCTGCCCCTCTTTTCTAACAGAAGAGGCACATTGTGGCTTTTGACTCAATAATAGGACCCATATTAGTAGGAAAGAAAGTTCAGAAGCAGAGGGAGAACTCTGGCAGAATGGGAGAAAAGGCAAATGGCTTTTTCAGAAACGTGCTGCCAAATACCTTTGAATTGATGACAGCACCGCTGAGAATGTCTCCCAACATGTAGGAGAGCAACATAAACAACATGAGCAGCCATTCTGCTTTATAAAGCCTCAGAGACGTGCCTCTGGAGAAATTAGCCAGAGGTGAATAGAAATGGATGAAAGAAGAACAAAAGGCTTTAACTGATCAGTGAGAGCCAATAAAAGCCCAGGTCCCCAGCTTGGAGTTTCCACAGGGTCCCGCCTCGCCTCAGTTCTCTCTGTTGCTGGTTCCACATGAAACCAGAGGAGATGGCTGGAGAGTTATGTCATCTCAGACCAGTCACTTGTGCAAAAGGATCACCATCGGGAAGAAATGTACTAGTATTTGAGGGAAACAAGTCAGAAGTCAGTATTTAAGGTGGGGAATTCCTGAGCTGCGTTAACTCTGAGAGGGACAGTAGACCGCAAGTCAGAATGAGGCTCCAGGTTAGGGTTTGCCCTTGTTTGGGTCTGGGTAGCCTGTCAGACAGCCTGGGCATGGGCGGCAGCAGCCGACAGGGGGCTATGAGGCATCCTGTTGTCTAGAGTCGTCTGAGGAAGATGGGCTGTCCCTAAAGGGCCCACAGGTTTTTCAAAAGGTTTGTCATGATTCAAGTGTTATTGGAGGGACAGTGGTGCCCAATGGCTGGACCACCATTCTGGATCTCTCCTTGAGGTGACTAACCCAGTAATAGAGAAGCACTCTGTCACTGGTCAGGATATAGCAGTGGTTCCCGGCTTCTGGTCATGTCCTAACACTGGTGGAGCTCCAGCAACAAAGTGAGTCATCTTAACGTTTTATGCTGTGCCTTTTGCTTCAGGCTCTGCCTCTGTCATGAGGCATCTGTAGGCGCCACTTGACTCCTAGGTGACATGCTGAGGTCAGGAAACCAATTCTCCATTCCTCTGTAAGTGTTACATAATACAAAGAGACCCAAGGAAGATGCCTGTCTCCCTGTTCATTCCATCGTGGGTCATGACCTTCAAATATATCCTGTCTGCTCAGTCCCATCTCCCTTCTTTACATACCCTGGTGAAAGGTGTGAATTCAGGTTCTGTCTAGCCTACCTCCTCACCCCAGCTCTCGTTTTTACCTCAGATTTTTAGAGTCCACCCCCAGCCCCTGTTTATTAATGTTCTACCCAATCTTGCTGTCAAAAGTCAATATGAAAGCCTTCCTCGTGAAGGTAAATGACTGACATCATTTAAAAGCATGACCTTTCTCAAGGATATTTGCAATTGAACAGGGTGGCAGTGTCCCTAACAGACCAATGCGTCTTTACTCTTTTCTGTACCTCCTTATTCATGCTTTCTGTTTACCCCTTTATTTCTACAACCACACCTCTGTCCTCTACTGCCCCCCCCAAACTGATTGCCACTTCTTCAACTATTAATTCATCTCCTGAATCAGTTTTTTTGTCCTTGCTCTTTATCTCCTCTTTGGTTTCGACAGCTGTTTGGTATCCCAGTGTCAGAATGGTTTCTTTTGTTTCCAGTCCCTAAAATCTACCCATAGGTATCACAGTATCCAGATTTTCACTATCACTAGGCAAACCTAAAACCTTGAACCTGAATTAGGATTTTCCAGCCACAAGCTACATACATCCCTTCTTCCCCACTTCCTTACCCAACTGAACTTCCCTCTGTCTTAATTGGACTCGCCAATAGCTTCTACTCTTCAAATTGAATTGAATCCACTTTGAATTTATCTGAATCTTCGCATTGCCTGAATTTCATCACCATTTGTGTCAAAGATTCTCAAATCAGTATACAAGACTCCATATGCCCTTATCTTCTTCAGAGTCTGCCGTGCCATCTCCTTCCTCAAAGAGTACCATCGTTATAAGGATGACTAAAGAAGGTCAATGAACGAAGCAGACCTGCATCTCAAGGGAAGCCTGGATTTGGGGGAGCTATGGATCTTTTGAGCAATTGGATGTCATGATCCCACCTGTCTGAGTGTTGTGTCTTTTCATCTATCCAATCCAAGACACCTCTGTCACTTGAGGAGACTCTAAGCAGGGATTTACTGTGACTGCCACCTGGAAAGGTTGAGAGATTTAAGTGCCCCAACTCACAAAGAGGCAGCTCAAGTGAAATAAACATTGTGACATTTAAGAAGCAAAAAGAGCATTTACTTTGGGTTGGATCTGTCACTGCATATCACCATAATGGACTGCTCTGTGCCCACTGTGAAGTCCCAGGTGATGAGCTGCAGCCAGTGACAGAGCTGGCTTTGAGTCTGCAGACCTGTGCCTTTGGAGCCTGGTACTTGAGTTTCTCATACGTTATATGTAATTCCTTCCTCCTGCCTTGCATGTAACACAGTCTTCACAGTGTAGCCCACAGGATAGTGGGTCTACTTTGGAGGTGTCCTCAGCTCTTTCAGGAACCCCAGTGAGCTCCCAGCCTGCAGGGCACAACTTTTCTTGTGGATTCTCATACCATAGTCTTCTGGGAAATTCAGAATGATCCCGCCATTCTAAGATGGTTAGTGTTCGCTTAAATTCACCTTAATATTTAGCCCACATTTATGAAGCATGTGTTAAATTTAAAGCACCATGCTTAGGCACGTATATACAGAACCAAAAAAGACATGGATACTGTCCTCAAGAAATAATTTAAATTAGTGACCTAGAGAGTAATGTACACATGCCTATAAATAGTGAAAAGTGTAACAAGTATTATACTACAAATAATAACCAAAACCCATGAGAACACAGATGAAGGAATAAGGAATTCTGGCGAAGAAATAGGCAGGCAAAGATTGAGGAAAATGTCTTAGAGGAACTGGCGTTTGAGCTGTGCCTTGAAGAACAGATATATCTAGATGGGCAGAGATGAGGAGAGGGATTAGAGGGGGAGGGAACAGTGTGAGAAAAAGGCTATGGTCGGACCGGGGGCAAAACAAGAATGTGGAGTCTAGATGTCTGGGGTGGGAGGGGAGACTGGAGGTGCAGCATCAAAGGGAGGTTGAATAGGCCTCAGGTTTAATGTTCAATAAATGCCAACATTTGTGCAAAGCACAGGGTTAGCCTTTGAGAAAGGAAGGAGGGATATGGAAGGTATCCTTTTGTGGCCAGGAAGTAGAAGCCACACAAATTAAAAGGCTGCTTTCAGAGCTGTGAGTGGACCCAGAGCTGTCCATGCCTGTGGGTTTTTTATTGTTTGAGTTCTTTCTGATCATCTCTCTTTCTCCTGGAATTCTGAATGCTCACCCTCAGTCTTTTCTTCATTCATTGAACCCTGATGATGTGAACCATCGTGACCCTTCCTAGTCCCCAGTTCTTGTCTAGGTTGTTGACTCTGATTAGTTTTACAGCATCTAGTTCTCTGCCATGTAAGTGGTGACCTGATTCTTCTATGCTGTGGCCAGCCCTGAGTGGAGTGTGTCTTCATATAAATAGAGACGTATTTTGCCTTGGAAATTCTTGCTTCTACTGCATGTTTTTCTCTCCAGGCACTTACTTTGTTGTTATGCAGGCACACAGTTTCAATGCCTGGGATGGTTTTCAGTGTTATGGATGCACCAGGAAAAAAACACAACACAAAAACTGTCACAGTCAAGAGTTCCAACTTCAATGAGTAATGAAGTTGCATGAATTCCAGCTCGTGGTTCCAAAGGATTTCCATAAGCCTCTTGATTTCCAAATGAGAAAATCATGATAAGCAGTTAATTAGCTCTTTAAGGAAAGGCGAGCCACCACAGACACTGCTGTGCACTCCAAGCTCTCAGGAGAAGGGAGGCCAGCACCACATCCTGAAAAACATGCAGTGCAAGCATGAAAACAGAGTTCATATAAATTTAAGTAATGTCCTTTGACTTTTCATTAAGCTGGGCATGTCCCAGTTACCCCTTGGGGACTTTCTTAATGTTATCATGGCAACATACAACTAAGTCAGATTACATTTTTTATATGCAAGGAGAGGTGCTAAGATACCATTCTAAATTATTCATCAGTTCACTTTTCACAAAACAACCCCAGATATGACTTTAAGATGTCCAATATTAAAAAAAATAATTTGATATTGCTGTATCATGGAAAGAAGCCTTTCTTCCTTTCCCTAGGGAGAACAGAAGACTTAATGGAACTCCACGTGTGTCGCTGTGCTTATCACAGCTTACCGTATTACTTCGATTGATGTGGCAGATTGTGAACTCGAGAATTAACAGAAGTTTCTTCCCCAGGGCTGGAATATTCTGATTTCAGAATTATAGAGCCAGGGACAGTTTTGAAAGGGAGCTAAATCATTTTTCTCTCTTTTTCTCCCCTTTCCCCTACACTGTGTGTGTGTGTGTGTGTGTGTGTGTGTGTGTGTCTGTTTGTGTGTGTAGGTTTGACCCTTGGTTATCATGTCCTAGTCACTAAGGAGTCATTAAGGAGACTGATTAAATAAAGCCACCTTTACAGGGGCATCGTCCTAGGGAGCCTTAAGCACCGCCTATACCCCCCCCCCCCCCCCCCCGCCCCCGGCGCCGCAACACACACACTTAGTCTTCAGAACAAAACTCCTGTCTCAAAGGAGAGAGAATGCATTGGGATGCTGAGTTATACAGCTAGAGGCCGGCCCCAGTGGCATAAGGTTTAGTGTGGGGAGACTCTCATTTATGGGTCTCTTGTGCTCCTATACATCTTGCCAGGTGTGCCAAGATTGCGAGGCCTTGAACTCTTTATCTGGGCCATTTTTCAAGGTTTGTTTGCAGCATGTAACCTTGAGGGATGAGGTAATGTCTCCTCCAAGATAGAGAGCAGGTTTTCTTACACGTTTCTATAAAGAGATGGGTTCCTCTGGCTCAGTATTCCTCTCTTGTAATGCAACCCACTTCCTGTGCATCCATCTAGGTCCACCTGTTCTGCCCCTGAGGGAATGAGGCTCTGTGATCCATGCTAACCCTCTGGCTACTGCTTTTGTTGTGAGTAACAAAGTCTTTTGTCTCTGACTCAAGAAAGCATTCATGAAATTGTGGCAAGTTAAATTGTTAGCTTGCAGATAGGGTAACATCTCAGACCCTTTGCACACCCTGACAGTTAATGTGTAATGCTGTGGTTGCCTTTTCCTTCCCCTGTCTCTTCTGAAGACATAGTTCATCTTGCTGGAATATCCTACTACTGTATACCATCCTCATGTGTAGGCCAAAGTCTGAGTAGAAGCCTTCTTTCTAAAGATCTCAAGAAGCATGGTCTGTTATTGGCCTCTAAGAAATAAAATGCCATGCATAAATCCCTGTTGTGCCAGGTCTTCTCTGTCTTGGGTATACGTGATAAGTCTTGATTTATTCACCCCTTGTTGTCAGGGTAGAAAGAATCTGATGTGTGGCTAATGCTCGCTGCCTGGGTCTCACATGTCGAATTTTTTGAAATCATGTATTGGGGAGGAGAAGTTCAGGTATATTATTAAGTACGTACTTCTGGGCCCTGTCCTCAAATTCAGTTTCAGGTTACTCTGGAAGCTGTGTCTTTGGAAGTTACTTTGATGGCGGGCCACCAGACACTGATTTGTAGGCATTGCTGTTGTTTTACAGGTACATGTGGACATACACAGGGATGAGCTGAGGAGCAATTGCCTCTCTCCCTCCCAGTTCTTTTCCAGCAGGAAATACTCATGTTTGTTTTGAGAAGGAATATGTGTCCTCTCCAGCTGGGAATACCCCTTCTCCAGCTGAAATGGTAGCTGGTATTATTATGTCCTACTTCTGAGGGGCCAGCCTTGCAAACACAGCTACAACTATCTAAACCATCACCAACAGCAGTTCTTCATATGGTAATCGACTCCTATGTACTGGGTACCTTAAATCTATGATCTTTAAGTTCATAGCAACCATGAGAAGTGGGTATCGTACTGCTCACTCTATACCCAAGGAGAGAGGAACGAACTCAACAGGACTCATCACTTCTGAGTACCCAAGCTAGGAGCTGAGTACCAGACCCAGAGCTATCTGAGTTTATAAACCTTTCCTTCTTGTTCTGGTACCTCTCTAATCCTACTTTCTTCATAAAGGCTCAGCAAGATGAGATGTGGTCTGTGAAATTCATAAAGACTGTCATTTTGTACTTCAAACACCTCTGAAGAATCTATATCACTTATAGAATATAGTCTTCCTGTCTTTCAGTCAATTCCTCTTTCTAGCTACCTTACCTACTATTTACCCACAAACAGACCTTAAACCTTAGCCAAATGTAAATATTAATAATTCCCTGTAGTGTTATCAATTTTTCTCACTCTGTGCTTTCAGTCAGGTGCCCCCAGATTCAAATAGTCCACATTTTCTTAAAATCCCATCCACCTTTAAAGATCTCAAATCAAATATTACCTCTGTGAAGCCATTCCTGATCCCACAACTGAATGTGAACTTTCTCTTTTTTTGACATGACAGTTCTATGTTTAAGGTCCTGATTGCACACTGCCTTAGTGCACCTACCTTATTATAGACTATGTGCTTCTGAAAAGAAGGTTGTTCCAGAAGCCCAGATCTTCATGTGCTTTGGATCCATATATCCTGCTGCCTACTAAGTATCTCCCCCTGGGAATCCCAGACTCCTTTTCCTCCATCAGTTGTTACATCCATTCATTTAATCCTGTGGTGTCTATTGCTTGAATACTTCTCAAATCTAATACTTGACCTCCATTTCTGTTGTAATGTCCCAAGTCCAGGTGACCATCATTTGCCACCCAGATTACCATGGCAGCCTTCCTTCTAACTGACCTCCAGACTTCCAGGTTTGCCTCATCTAAATTGATCCTCAATACTAGAATCAGAGGGAGCAATGCAAAAATTGCAAATCTGACATGTCAGTCTCCTGCTCAGAAAACTCTCAAGCTCAGAAATTGCCTTTAGGATAAAATCTAAACAAGTGGTTTACATGCCTTTTCTTTGGGTGAGTCTTTTATACCTCTCTAGCCATATCTTTCACAGTTTCTCCCTCTTACCCTTTATGCTTTGGCTATTCTAAACCCCATTCAGTTATTTAGATAAGCAATGCTCATTCCCACATATTGTGGGCACTGCTTCTGCCCCTTCCCCAGCGCATACATTTTTGCCTGGTCACTCCTCTGCTGTATCTCGGTTTAGATAAAACTTCTGAGACACTTTCTCTGACCTCACAAAGACTGGACTTGGTGCTCTTCAAGGTCCTCTTTAACACTCTCTGCTCCCCCATCACAGCAAAGTGTTAGAATTTCTGCTTTAGTGGCCTGTCTCCCTCACTGTACTGATTAGAATGTATCCATTAAAACCTAGATGTCTATGGAATTCTTTCCTGCATGGTGTTTGGGCCTTATGTTATTATGATCCTCCATGGAGCCCAGTGCATGGAAGACATACTAAAAAATTGTCCTTTTGCTTATTTGAAAAGAAAGCAGGTATTTCCAATCTTAAATGCTTGCAACCAGTCACACAGATTATTAGAGATATTCTTGAGTCTTAATTGCCATAGTTTTTGGTTGGTTTTTGTTAAATTAATGCTGTCTTGGTGGCAAGCAAGGGTTAATAGCTATTTAAAAAGGACCCAGAGAAAGTAGGGAAGAACGTGTCTGTGTTCATGATGACATTAATTTATGAGGAAGGGTTGGAGGAGCAAAAGCCAATCAAATACTGGTTGCCAAATGATCATATATCACACAATTTACGAGGCAGTCAAAAGTGTTATTAAATTGGAGACCAGAACAACCTTCTTAATTCATCCTTATGACAGTGATTGTAATGACTCTAAGAACCTGAGTTCATTTATGAAAGGTCTTTCATTTTTAAGCATTACATTTATTGAATTTAAAAGAAAGCTTGTCCTAAAATATATACAGTTAAAGCATAATAAAAATGCCTCAATAATAAATCCATATTCAATACCTGGGTCAACATCAGCGTCTGTTGATGCTGGCATGCAATGGATTCTGGTTTTCAAAAATCTGATATCAATGCATTTTTCTCTGTAAAACAAAGTAATTTTCAGATTTCACTTTAGTAATTTTGCTTTTTTTGTCTTCTGTTTTATGCTCCCGTGGCCCCAGCATCTCTTGCCAGAGCCTCATTTTTCTATTCTGGTAACTCTGGAGAAGTTGCTGGGCAACAGTGGGCCCCTCCTTAGTCCTTCTGCTTTGCAGGTGAAGCCAGCACCCGTAAACCCAAGAAGAGCCCTGGTTAAGGACATGGGCTTGTTCTTATGACTGTTTTGAGTCTCACTGATCCCTGGCCTTGCGGACTCAAGTGAAAACTGCAAATACAGCATCACCTTCATTTCTGGTGTTGGCTCCTAAGGGGCTGGGACAGTGTTGGGTACAGTAAGCTTGCAGTAAGCTCCTTAACCCAGCCTTTAGCCCCCAGCTCTAAACACAAAATGAATGCTCAATAACTCTTATGGCATGAGTAAAAAATACTTTTATTTATTCTATTTTTTGATTTCTTGACTTCTGTAATCCACTAGTTATGCTGTCAATTCAAGACTGATGCAGATAAGGACCAACCTATGGTGCATTTCTCCACTGGGTCTGTCCTGCTCAGGGCATTGCTGTACTTTGCTGGAGTCATCAGGGCCGGATGGGCTGTGCCAAATCTTGTGTGTTCTGTGGGCTCTGGCCTTCATTCTTAGAGCAGTAGCTCCCTCAGTGGCTGCTCATCAGTCTGTGGTAGCAGAGTTTCTGTCATTGTGTTGGGGTGGCTCTTAGTCTTCTGCAAAAGCTAGGCACCCTGGAGAATAAGGTAGCTTCTAGAATCTCAGATGAGATTCTGTCTCCCAAATGAATACATTTATAAGGGCTCTCAAATTGGGACATGGGCTCTGAGAGGGCCTGGTAGCAACTGGCTTAGATTGTGGCTATGTGATCTGAAAGGGTTAAACAAACAGGCCCAAGCATGTGCATGAGACCACACTTAATAATTTCCCATACCTTTCCTACCATTCTTCCACTCTGCTTCTGGATCCATGCCACGTTTATCCCCTTGGTGATGCCACCTGGCTTTTGGTTGGAGGGTTGGAAGCAGGGAACCAAAAAGAGTCTAAAAGTGTGATGTCTGAGCTGAACTTGAAGAGTAAATAAGAATTCTTTATACAAATAAGATTAGAAAGATGATTTGGGTAGAAGCAACAACTTAACCCAAGGCAAGGAGATGAGAAATAATAAGGAATATATGGAGAATTTCCTTGAAATAAGTAGGAGGCAGGAGTGGATAGAATTGAGGATACACAGTTATGACTGAATTATTGGGGACCTGTTAGGTGGTGCTAAAGATCAGAGACTTTGTTCTGAAGTTAATGAGGAAATGTTGGAGGGTTTTAAGTGGTGGTATGTAATATAGTCAGGTCTTCATTTTTGAAAGTTCACTCACTCTGGCTGCAATGTGGAGGATGGAATCGAAAGCAAGAGTCTGAGGAATTAGGAAGCTGATGCAGAAAGGTCGTTAAGAGACTCTGAGGCCCCCTGTGGATGACTTCCCTCTGCATCTCAGAGGACAGGTTTCCATCAGGTCACATGGTACCTCAGGCACCTTAGCCCTCTCCACCATCCAGCATGCCATGCCATGTCCTCTTCAGTGAAGTCTGGATCTCAGCCCAGGGAGGGGGATATTTATGATTGCCCTAGCTCAGCCCCTAGGAATAGTGGCTACTCATTATGTTTGCTATTCCAGTATTCTTTAGGGTTCTCTTTCACTCTTACTAGACAATTTCCCCTTTTTTCCCCAGTCTCATGATAATACTTCTTTATATTAAACTTCAAATTACCATTTGAATCACCATGTAGTTTCTGCCTCCTGATTGGACCCTGAATGATACAGAAGTGCTCCCTCCTCTTCTATTTTCCCAAAGAGTGTTTAAGATTGATATTATTTCATTTAAAAAATTCGTTCACAACATTTTCTCATTATTCTTTTAAAGTCTGTAGGATCTGTAGTGATATCACCCATTTCATTCCTGATACTGGTATTTTGTACTTTCTCTTTCTTCTTGATAAGTCTAGCTAGGGGTTTATCAACTTCATTAATCTTTCCAAAGAACAGACTTTTGTCTTTACTTTCTCCTTTATCTCTTTCAATTTCATTGAATTCTGCCCTTAATTATTATTTTATCTTCTGTTTATTTAGGGTTGAATTTCTTCTATTTACTTCTTTTTCTAGCTTCTTAATGTGGAAACCTAGATAACTAATTATTTTATAATATAGACATTTAAAGTGGTACATTTCCCTCTAAACACTGTTTTATCTGCATAGTACAAATTTTGATATGTTGTGTTTTCATTAGCAGTCAGTTCAAAATATTTTCTTATTTCTCTTGTGATTTTTTTCTTTGACTCATGGGTTATATAAAAGTATATTATTTAATTTCTGATTATTTGTTTTTTCCCCTAGATATCTCACTGCTTATTGGTTTCTAATTTAATTCCTTTGTGATCAGAGAAATACTCTATAAAATTTCAACCTTCTGAATGCTATTAAAACTTATTTTATGGTAAAAAAAAAAAAAAAAGAGACACTGAGGCCTGAGCTAGAGCAATGGGATGGAGAGGAAGAGATGCTACTCCCATTCTCCCATTCGGTTCTTGTGCTCTCTAATTCTTCATTTCTGCTGAGGTGTTTGTGATTCCATTGCAGGCTATCTCCCTCCCCACCCAAACAGTGATCAAAGCTTTGTGATAAAAGGTCAACCTCAATATTAAAATGTCAAGAATCAGTAATGAGTGGAGCAGTAGTTTTAGGAGAATGCAGGCATTTTAGGGTCCCTAACATCATACTGTGTTGTTGTTTGTCCTGGTTATTTGTTCATAAGACCTTTCATGGCTCTGATCCAGGGTGACTTTCAGGGTCTGATCTATAGGTGCTCTGTATCTCTCTGCTTCATCCTGAGCTGCTCACCCAGCATATCTGACATCTCCAGGTACACTTACAGCACATGGAGAGGCTCCAAGGAGCTGCTAGAATCTAGTCCAAAATGCTCCTTATGAGAAATGGATGCCCATTGTTGTTCTCTGCTTCCACCAGCAAGCGTTGGGGACATTTGTAAAATTTGCTTGTCAGGTAACCCCATGTTTAGAGCTATTACTTTGATTCTTCCTAAAATTTTAGAATCTGTGACCAGTGATTTCTGCTTATACCTAAATATGAAAATCTCTCAAAGAATATCCTTGCTAATGTCCAGCATATGCTTGAAAATGTCCATCAACGGGGAACTTACTATATTTAAAGGAAGAACTTCTTACATTAGGATAATCTGTCGCTACTTACACTGTTAAAAAATCTACATCTTTGTACTTTGCAGACATTGAATTTTATTCTATTTTCTGAACCTACTAGAACACAACAGAACTGAGCACATTCATTGTCAACCTTCATGTTTTGCAGAGTCTTCTCTTCCTGAGGGTAGACATCCTCCATACCTGGGATTATTTCCCAAACTATGTGGTTTCTAATCTCTCTACTATTTTCAGTTTTCTTTGATATACTTCTTTTTAGTGTGGGCCCATCTAGATGGGGCAATTAGCATTCTTATAAATAATTCGATAAACCTGGTGGACATCATCTGACAGTGATCTGAGGGGCAAAGCTCTGAGGGAAAGAAGCACAGGATAAGAAAAGGAGACAGGGAGGATGCGTTAACATTCAGGTCTCTCTCTTACACTGCAGACAGGCTTCTGCAATGTAGCAGTGTGGGGAGGGAGCAAGACCGTAGTCAACTGCAGGCTGCCGTCATTCCAGCTTTGCATTGATAACTCATTTGGTAAGAGGCACTCAAATATAAAACCCAAAGGAAAGCTTTCTGATGGATGTGACTTGGGTTATGACATCATCCCTGAGCCTATCATTGCGACTAGAGGGATGGGGTATCACATTGGGTGACACCTGTATTGTCAGACTTTCCTGTAGGTGGGGAGCGGGGGAAACACTGTGGTCTGAAGTAGGGGAAAGGCAAGTCCTCCAAAGTAAGAGGAGCGGTTTCCAGGAGAAGGGGGAAAGGATGCCTTGTCATTAAAATCGATTGATGTTCCCTACAGAGATTGAGGAAGAAACAGAGGTGGAGAGAGTGACTGAAGGGAATGCCAGATAAACTTATTCTTAAACTTCACAATTTAGCCAAAGTCATTGGAAGAGCCTAGTTTTAAATGCCAGAGGTCTGACCCTTTAAAACTTTTACTCTGCTCCTTCAAGAATGGCACCCACACAGCACTGGGGTGTGTTTCCTGGAACAGCTTGTATAAAAGCAGGCTCCTGGGAGTCTGAGGTTCTGTCCAGGATAGATAATGGGACATTTTGGCTGTGTCCACCATCACTCAGATGATTCCCATTCTTCCCACAGAGTAGGGAGTATGTCAACAGGCTACTGAGATGATGTCCAACACTGTCTTCTAGACGGAAGCTGGGAAGAGAGGCTATCATCTGGTCCTGGCTCTGGGACCCTGGATTTTTATCCACCCCAAAAAATCCTCCTTGATTTCAGTTTACCTTTACATACCTAACGTTTGACCTTATAATTGATTGGCCACTTAAAGAAAATCTTAATAAGAAATTCTAGCCCAAATATCCCCCTAATGTGATGTTTTGAAAAGTTGTTTCAGCCTCTTTAAGCTTAATGCCTGCCTGTACTTGACTGTAATGATTTTCTCAATACCTCATCTCCCCAGAGCATTCATACATTGTAAGGACCTTCTCTTTGCTGCTTAAGCTATTTATTAATCATATTCTTTCCTATTCAGCCCTAACCAGGAGAAATGACAGTTTCAAGCATTTCTCAGTTACCCACTATAAATTGGCCCAATTATTATATGATCTTATAGACTATTCCTTGGGGTGTTTCACCCACTCCAGCACTGTAATTGGTTTGCTAAAAAGGAAAATGGAGGAAAAAAACCCCTGGGTCTTAATGCTGTGCTGTGGGGTTTTCTTGGAGCCTGTTTTCTCTTACATGGTTAAAGGAGTTTTAGGTGTATATCATTATTGCAGCAATCACATTTAATGAACACAAATGTGCACCACAATTTTAGTGAGAATATCCCATTTTCGACATTTATAAACCTGGAAATTGAGGCTCTTTCTCTGTCTTCCCACGCAGGGAAGGCTGTGGGATTGAAAATCTAAATTGGATGCTGTAACCATTCCCTAAAGAGTGGAAAATATCCCCCTAACAATCGGGATACTTGAGCATTATTTATTTTGTCTTTCCAGAAATACCTCTGAGGTGACTAGATGTTTGCCCAATATCCCTGCCTCATCCACAGAAGGAGAAGCCACTTTTAAGCTTTATAACTTGGGGGGTTGAGGGAACACAGTGCCCTTATGAGATGTCAGAGGCTGAGTCTTGGGGACACGTGGATGGAGAGCAGGGGAGGACAGTGGGGGTGTAAACTTCATCAAGCAGGTGATTTCATGGATTGTATCCTAGAGTGGTCGTCACCACAGAGGATTCCAGGAACTAGCACGCTGTGCCCTGTGGCTTTGGGACCTGGATTTTACATCATTGGGCTATTTTTGGAAAAGCAACTTACAAGTTGGAGATGGTACTATGTGAGAGAGTTAAGGAAGCCTCCCACTTGTCTTAACATTTCCAACTTCCTTCAAGACACAGTTCAGGTTTTCTGCTGTCCCAAAAGTCATTTTTGAATTCTAGGCTGAATTAGTGACCCTCAGCACCATATGCCTTCTAGCACCCATGACATTGTATTGAAATGATGTGCTTGTGTCCGATTTCCTTTCCAAGGCAGGGACTGTCTTATTACCCTGTGTATCCCTGACATATGGCACAGGGCCTGGTCCTGTAGGTACTTAATAAGTATGGAATCTGATGTGGGCTTAGGGCTTGGTATCCAGGAGAGCCCTCTCAGCAGAACCACAGTAAAGTTTTCATAGTCATAGACGACATGGGGCAGAGGGTGAAGGATTTTTCTCAAGTGATAGTTTCCTTCTGGGGTTTTGATAAGGAATGCAAAAAAAGAGGGAGCTGCTATTTTGGGACGTGGGCCTAGCCCACTACATTAGCTTTGCAGGGGCATGGGGGGCAGTTGTAGCGCCAGCAGAGGTGTGCACTGGGCTTATGGAAGCAGGAAGGTCTCCTAGATGGGGTAAGGGGAAGGCAGACTGGTGTCAGGAATCCTAGACAAAGACCCTCTCCTCAGCAATCAAAGAGCTGCTGCTCATAGGTTATGCTTGGTGACATTGGTGGCCCCTTTGTAATCTGCAGGAGTTTTGCTGACTCCCCAAGTTATTTGGGGGCATCCTTTTATTGTTAATGTTGGAATGGGTCCCTTTAGAGACATAGCCCAGTAGTCATTGTCTCCTTTATTAGATCATGTGGCCTCCTTGGCATTGCTATAAATGTAGAATGATGGGTAACTAGCTGCCCTTCTAAGGCCCCAGTGCCAGGGTTAGAATGCCAGGTCTTTTCCTTAAAGTTGCCACAGTAATTGGCCTCATCTATTAAATGTACTGTATCATCCTTCACTGCCGTGCATTTACTTATGCATTGTGGAAGGGTTTAAATAACAACTTTTACTTCTAAAAGCCTTTTCCAAGTCCTCCAGCATTACTAATAGAAATCCCAAGGAGTAAAGCCTATATATTAAAATAGAAAATAAAAAATGTATAAACTGCACCAAGCCAATGTGATGGAAATCTTGCCAAAAACATAAAAATGCATATGTATAATATTTTATTAAACTTAAAGAAACACACATAAATTCTTCTGTGGGATCCAAGAATACTAGTAATAGACATACCATAAAACTCAATTACTCGACAGTCCTAAGAGAGAACACAGACCAAGAAAATGCTGCCATTTTAAAGGAAACATTTCAAAACGAGAGAAAAAAGGCATTTACTATATAATTGCAACTGGGGAAATGACAGTGATGTAATCAGTAGCCACAAGTCATTTCTGGGCAGCTCCAGATCTAATGGCAACAGTGGGGAGCTCTGTTCCTCAGGGTTTTCAAGAGAAACAGAACCAATGATCTGTGTCTACATCTATATATCTGTATCTATATCTATATCTCATCATAGATGTGTATATATGTATATACATATGTGTGTGTATATACATAGAAACGATGTAGGATATATAATATATATAAAAATATATAGAGAGGTGTATGTATAATAAATATATATATATATATATATAGTATATATATTGAATTGGCTAACATGGTTATGGAGGCTGAGAAGTCCCAAGATCTGCAGTTGGCAGGTTGGAGACCTAGGAAAGCCAGTGGTGTAAGTTCCAGTCCAAGTCTGAGTCCGAGTTTGAAGGCAGGAGGAGACTTATGTCCCAGCTTGAAGACAATCAAGCAGAGAGAGAATTCTTTCTTACTCTGTCTTTTTGTTTTTTTTTTTTTTTTTTTTTTTTATTTTTATTTTTTTCTTACTCTGTCTTTTTATTGCATTCAGGCCTTTGGCAGTTTAGATGAAGTCTACCACATTGGGAAGGGCAATCTGCTTTACTCAGTCTACTGGTTCAAATGTTAATCTTACCCAGAAACACCCTCATAGACACACCTAGAAATAATGTTTAACCAAATATCTGGGCACTCTGACTCAGTCAAGTTGACACATAAAATTAACCATTACAGGGTTTTCAATGCTTACAGGGTTTTGAATGCTCCAGGGCAGGAAGAACTCCTGATTTTACAGGGGTGGGTATGTGGTGTCTGTACAATACCATAATGTTCAAAAACAATTCTTGGGGCTGAACATAAGGTATGCACGTGGCATTGATGGCTTAACTTATCAGTATGCATTTTTCTTCTATCCAATATTTTGCACCTAAGTAATTCTTCTAGATGTCTGGGTATAATTTGTATTAAAAATACATTTTAAAAAAACAGATGAATTGATATTGGAAGAAAGAATTTGATTCCTACTACAGAATGTTGCTTTTTTCCAGCAGAATAGACTCAGAGTTAGCAAATGGAACCAGAATCCCTAATAACCCCCTTGATTCTATGTTTCTCACAACTCGTAGAGTTGCCATGAGCCTTCCATGCTACTGTACTTAGTATATACAAATTTGGAAGGTGAAGAGCCCATTTATTTGGATAGATTTTGTAAGGAATAGTGACTCTTTCAGTATCCTCATCTGCAAGCCAGAGGTATCATGGCCTAGACCTAGAGAACCTTACAGATTGGAGGACTGAGCTTAAAAATCAAGAACTATGTGAAAAGAGTGGCTTTTCTTTCTGTTGTCCCACCATGAATGCATCTTGGGAGATGGGTTTAGATGGCTTGGGTGGGAAAATGGCATTTGTATAACAAGACTCTGCTAGGATGGGGTAAAGGTAGCCAGAGAACCAACAACTGTATTTTCATGAATCAGGGCATGTTTCTTGAACTTGGGTGCCCATTTCCCTGAAGATATGCAAAAATACAGAACAAACATGGCATCTTTTTGAAGCAAAAATGATTTTATATTAATTCAAACAGTTACTTTACTGAGTAGAATACAAAATTCACAAAAATTAAAAAAAAATTCCTACATGTAAGTTCAAGGAAATTCCATGCTTGAAGTCACCTGCATGGGTTATATATACTCTTCCCTTGGGGTACATGTATACCTTCTTCTGTACTTAAAGAGATTTAGTTGGAAAAGTTTGAGAGCTCTGGCAAAGACCATTTGCAGGTAAGAGGCTTGGTTTCTAGGCTTGGTTGTTGATTTGCTGTCTGACTCTGAGCAATATACCTATCCTCTCTTTACCTGCACTGCACCTGTAAAGCTGAAATAAAGTTTTATTTGTCTGGATGCTTCAGGCTGAACCAAATGATCTCTTGAACATCTCTGAGCTCTTGGCTCTTTAATTTTCACTGGGCTTGAAAATAAGGAAGAACTCTCAGAGCATTGGGGGTATGGTCCATTTTCTATACCATTCAACCAAGTTTTTGGATTGTCCTCTTTGGAATTCCCCCCAAAGAAGCAGGAGCTCACTGCTGATGCAGAACACTTCCTATCTCCCCCTTCATTATACACACATTTCTCTTTCATTGGAAAAGAGTGATGGCAACCACCGAGCAGGTGACAAGCTCCAGTCAGCCTAGAGGGGGTAGCTGTGGAAGCACACGCCTTATTAAACATAACCCATGACAGATTGAAGTGCTGTGAACACTTGCTAAATGATTTGGCAAAGAAACAGATCCTTTTGCCAAGTAAAGTCTAGAAACTACAAATCTGATATAGAACAGCGTTATACTGAGGGCTTAGCTGCTTTGGAGATTCTAAAATGTATCATAATACTGACAGGTTTTTCAGATATTTACTCAGAAAATGGATCCTTTTTAGGATTCCAAGTCATCTTTGTTTTGGGGAGATCAAATGTGAGTGTAAATTCAGTAAAATGTAGGAAAAACACATTTGGGCTGTTTGGGGTAATCCAATTGTGAATGCAGCCGGCAGTTTCCCCGAGTTGTTGAACTATAGGAGAACTTGAGGGGTCAGCTCTGTAGACTCTCACTTCTAGGGAAGGATAAAGATGGGATACTGACTTTCCATTTGTAGCTGTGCTAGTGAGATCTTTTACCCTACAGGGGTGAAGTGGAAGTCTCAGCCTTACCCAAGAGCTCCACATTCACTGCGCTGCTGTATTCTGGGCCAATCCATTATATAGTACTGGTCCCAACTCCAGGCATTGTCATTGTGACCCAAGGACACTACCTTTGCCTTGACTGAAAGCCTCTGCATTTATTCACTTGTATATTCAATAAATATTTTTGAGCACATACCATGGATTTCGAACACCTAAATCTTCCCTTTTACTCCTTAAAGTACATTTAGCATACCTACTGACATCTAGTGGTTTGAGAACCAGGAAATACTTGGTTCCCTGATACCCTACTATATGTCACCCTGGACACCCAGTACTTCCCCTATAGTAGCACTTATCATACTGCATTGTAGCTTCTTCTTTAATTGCCTGTCACCCCTGCTAGATTGGAAGCTCTGTGAGGGCAATGATGGTGTCTCCCTTCTATATTGTTGTATCCCTAAAGCTTACACACATTTCTATGTACCTAATAAGCACCCAACAAATACTCACTGATTAAAAAAAAATAAGTGCTGGGCTTCCCTGGTGGCACATTGGTGGCGGATTCCTTGGGAATCCGCCTGCCAATGCAGGGGCCACAGATTCGAGGCCTGGTCTGGGAAGATCCCACAGGCCACGGAGCAACTAAGCCCGTGCGCCACAACTACTGAGCCTGCACTCTAGAGCCTGTGCTCCACAACAAGAGAAGCCACCACAATGAGAAGCCCGTGCACCACAAGGAAGAGTAGCCCCTGCTTGCCGCAACTAGAGAAAGCCCGCGTGCAGCAACAAAGACCCAACACAGCCAAAAATAATAAATAAAATAAATAAATTTATAAAACTAAATACATAAATAAATAAATGCTTTATTGCCTTTGACTTTCTGATCAATTCCAGCAAAAGTAAAGCAGGATTTTCCAATCATACTCATATCTTCTTCTTTGATGCCCCCAATATTTTAGACTCAGGGTAAGTCAGAGGGCTGGGATCAAATTAGATCCACTGAGAATGTGTATTCGGCTACTACCCAGAATGACATGTGATTCAGGGAACTAATTTCGCTTCAAATGACAGTGAGAGAAAGCAAATACAAGTTAGAAATGTGATTTGGTAAGATGAGAAGAAATAATTTACATACAGAACCACAATTTTGTCCTAATAAATTCTTATTTAGGCTTGTGGTTTATTGCAGAATGATATTGTATTATCATCTTCTGTGAAATATGAAGTGTATGGTCAAAACAACCAACTTTGCCTTTAGCAAATTCTTGTGGCCTCATGAAAACATAAACAGTTCAGTTTAGACTGTTTTGTCGATAAATACTGACTAGTTAGAAGCAAAATATATGGCATATACATTTTAATGTACGATTCACTGACAATTGTGATTGCTTGAAAATGCAGCTGAATTTGGGAAAATAAAGAAAATTGTGGAACTTGAGAAAAAAATTTTGAACCATACCACACTTGTGTAATGATTAGTGAAACCTTTTCTCTTTTTCTTTATGCGCAAGGCCAAATGGATGCAAAGCTGAATCGATGGTTTCGTACCTTAAAGACCATTGTCTCAGTGAGAATCACACATATAAACCTGGAATTACAGTGTCCTGTGCTCTGAGAGAGTTTTAGGCAGAATATTGAGGGAGCACAGGGGAGAGAACGAGACTCATGTAAGAGCTGACACCCAAGCTAAATCTTCAAAGCTGAGTTGGAAGTGTCCAAGTAGAGAGGAGTGGACAGGGTGCCTTTAAGCAGAAAGCAAAAACTGTGTAGACATGAAGGTATCAAAGAGATTGGTGTACTGAGGAATGTCCAGGATTGTGTTGTGGCTAAAGAGGAGGGATGACCTCATGAAAATATGAACAATGCAGGTTACAAGAGGGATAGAGGATGAGGTGAGAAAGGTGGTTTGCTCTGAGCCATGAAGGAGCCTGGGTGCCAGGGGCAAGAGTGAAGTGCACAGATGATAAGAGCAAAGAACATTATGTGGAGATGGCAATGCTAAGGAATTGCAATTCCAATTCAGTTAACAAGACCTTTTATAACCTAAATAAAGTAGCAGTTGTGAAAGACAAGGACCAGTTACCCTAACTAGGGGCCAGGAAAGGCTTTCTGGAGGGGTCTATACCTGAAGCATAAATAGAGTCAGAGGAAGCAAGGAGGAAATAAACTATTCCAGGAAGAGGGACCATCTTGTAGAAAGTGATTAGTTAGAGAGGGGAAAAGAGAGGGAAGAGGAAGGGAGGAGAGGGAAAGTAAGGAATTAGAAGAGAAGGGAAGGAGAGGAGAGGGGAGGGGAGAGGAGAAGATGGGAAGGCTGAGGGGGACAGGAGGAGAGGAGATATATTCCCAGAGCTGAAAGTCCTTGAGTATGGCAGTAGGATGGGAGCAGAAGTTAGTTAAGGAGAGTTGGAGGAGAGGACCTTTGAGATGAAAGTGATGGCTACATCAAACAGGCCCTTGTAAGCAATCTCAGGATAGGGGAACCTCTGAAATATTGAAAGCAGGGAGGTGATGTGATCAGACTTACAATTAAGAAAGATCACTCTAGAGAGTTGATTGGAGACCCTGTGGATCAATTAGTTAGCTGTTTCAGTAGTCTAGAAAAGAGGTGATGGTAGCCCAAACTATGATATTTATTGGCAAGAGAGTTGAGGACATTGTCATGACAGGAACTAAAGGAGGCCAGTGGAGTTTAAATTCTATAAGGAAGAAAGGATGAGAGAGAGACGACAGAGAGTGAGATTTGCTGGTGGGAAAGGACTGAAAAGCTCCCCAAGATTGAAGGTTGGCTGTGGGAGGTGTGGGAGGGATCACTGTAAGAGTATGGTGCTCAGAAGGCGTATCTAATTTAATTTTTATTTTAAAAGTGGAGTGGTTCTTGGCAATAATAAATTGTCCATGATGTGGGGAAGAGAAATGGAGGAGAAGGAGCCCAGTGGAGGAGACATGCGCTGAGTGAGTGCACAGTTGGAAGGCCATCCACCTGGGCCTGGGAGAGTTCTAGGTAGAGAAGAGAACTTGAGGGCCAGCTGCTACAGTCTCTGTTGACTAAGACATGATATGGGAGTGGAGAGGTGATGATGAGGGGCAGAAAATGGTCCGTAAACAGAATGACACAAATCTAGAAGGAGCAGAGGGCTTTTGCGAGAAAACAGTGGAGAAATGGTCCAGAAATAGAATTAAGCAGCTAGCAGAGCATGTGCAAGAATGATTTGTCTCAAATTGAAGTGATTCCTCAGGAGAAAGCCACATTTTACATAAGGCCAGAAGGTGAAAGGAGCTGTTGTTGAAAAGACCTGGATTGGGGTTCTGGAGAACACAGGTTTAGGAAAGAAAGGGGGAGCTGCAGGCTGGGTAACTAAAGTTAGCTGGGATATGAGGAATGTGCGGTTTGATGACTGTAAGGTTTCTAAAACTGCTAGGAGAGGATTGCTCAAACTTTTGGAGAGGATTAGCTATGCATACTTTTATTAAATGTGAAAATAAGAGGCTACCAGTTTCCCTAAATGGACTTTGTATATTTAGAGCTGGAGCCATGGCTTTGTGGTGCTGCCAGCTGGCCTTATCAAAGATCAAGGATGCAACCCATAGAGCACCTCGAGATCTGTGTCCTGGGCACAAGCTGTTGGCTGTATTACTGACCCCTCTAATTGGTGCATAATGATGATAGGTCTAGATATGGTGTTGCAGTCACCAGGAAAACTCACCCTGAAAAGATTTCTTTCTATCTCCAGATCTTTTTCAGAGACTTCCTCAGCAAAGACAACATTTTCTCTTTTCGTGTATTTAAAGGAATAAGCTCTAACCTTGAGGGAAGATAGAATCAAAGATCTGGCAACATTTATCATAAATAATGAATTAAAAAACATTAAAAAAAATAATTGGGAAAAATTAAGTATCAGTGTAGTACTTGTGCAGATTGGCTCATGGGAGTTGTAGTAGGTTTGTCTCACTGATGAGCTGTCTGTATGAAATCCTCCTCACATGGCACCCTCCAGGCACTGCTTAGGTTCTCCCTGTCTCGGTAGCTCCTTCTGTTTTCCTCCTCTGGTCCCTGAGTGAGTGTTCCCCAAACCTCAACTCTCAAGCTTGTAAGTTCTTTCAAAGGTTTGTCTTTCACGCTTTCACTATTTATTTCCAAACCTCTATAGCCCATTCCTTTCTCTGACCCAGAATCCAGACTCTTACTACCAGAGGCATACCTACAGAACACCTTTCCTGGAATGTACAGTTACTGTCTTCTCATCAAACTCATTTGGAATCTCAACTCATTATCTGTCTTCCCAAATTCTCATTCTCTTTTAGGGGTGCTATTATCATCCTGGACATCCAGGTCCCAAATCTTTCTCTGTGTCATTCAAACTGTTTCTAGGTCACACCAATTCTTTTTTTGCATTTCTTTGTTGTTTTGCTCCTTTCACTCTTTCTCTTTTGATTCCACTGCCATGTGACCAGTCCCTAATTCCTTTTCCTCACCCACAAATCTATCCTGATCTCAAATGCCAATCTTCTCAAAGCATTGATTTTTGTCCTTACTCTACTAAAAGAAATCCATGGAATAGTCTCTGTATCTCTCTCTACTGTCTCAGTCCTACATTATAAGGACCAGCTCCATTTCCACCTCCTGTAGGAAGCAAAAATTCCCACCCAAAACTCCATCTCTCCCTCTTGGCATCTGCTCCAAAGAATCCAACCTATGAATGTTGGTACTGGGAGTGATCCAGGAAAGCAGATGATAAGATGAAGTTTTAGATCACTAGCTCCCAGGCTGCAATAAAGACCCAGTCACAAGTGCACAGATAGCCCTTGGCCAAAGATATCACTCCACTTGTTAAAATTTTCACTAGTGGTGAAATGAGATGGTGAACTGGTGGAAGGGAATGTACTAGCATGCAGGATATAACAGGCTTTTGAGATCAATGTATGAGATGTATAAATAGTCTCTATTAGGGTGATAGGATTAGAAGGCTATTGTCAAATGTCACTGATGCTTTACAGAAAGATAATGATCTGCTGAAGGTGAGTAAAGGCAATATAAAGCCAAGTATGAAAGCCAGAGGGCATCTTTGATTGCATACAAAGAAGCTCTTATTTTCAAAACCAAGAAACAGAACTAGGACTTAACAGTGATAGTGGCTGAACTTCAAAGACTGTTAAATGCCCAAACATGGCAGGTCTGTTATGTTAAAGTCCACCCAGAACCACGATTATTGCCTGAAGAGGTGGTTAAGTCTCTAGGAAGAAGGACCATGTAGCCCCATGGCATACATATACAGTAACTGTTTCCCCAGTCCTTCTCCAAAGAGATCTAAGGTCATTTACATGGGTAACTATGCTCTGGGGAAAGAGGAATACCAAGACATTCCAAGGACTGTTGGGCACAGGATTTGAATTGATATTGATTCCCAGAGACCCAAATTATATGGTCCTCCTGTTAGAAGAGGGGCCTGTGGGGTCCTATACAAGGTCTGATGTTCATTTTCCCATCCTCGAATATACAGTTGTTTTGACATAGTTGGCAGTTTGGTGTAGCCACCATGTTGAGTCATTAGTCTGTGGGGTCAAAGCTACCATAGAGAAAACGTCTGACCTACCTCTCACCCCTCTATGCCCCTATAGCCAAGATAGTGAATTAAACCCAATATTGCATTCTAGAGGGGATGGTTGAGATTACTGTCATACTTAAAGCATCCAAGGGGTGCAGGTGGTGGTCCTCATTGTATTTCCATTTAGTTCATGAGTCTAGCTGCAAAAACTATATGGAGCTTGGAGAATGATGGTGGATTACTGCAAGCTCAACAAAGCAGTAGCCACAATCACAGCTGCCTTTCCAGATGTGTTATCTTTGCTAGAGCAGATTAGTATAGACTTAGGTTTATGGTATGCAGCTATTGATTTGGTGACTGGCTCTCTTCTATCACTATTACTAGGAAGGTTTAGAAACAGCTCACATTCGCATGATAGGGAAGGGATAGCTGCATGCATTTATAATTTTGCTCCAGGGCTGTGCCAACTTTTCCTGCTCTTTATCACAATATAAGCTGAGGAGCTCTAGACCAGTGCTATCCAATATAAATAAAATGTGAGTCACACATATAATTTAAATTTTCTAATAGCCACAGTAAAAAGGTAAAAAGGAAACAGGTGGGGGCTTCCCTGGTGACGCAGTGGTTGAGAATCCGCCTGCCAATGCAGGGGACATGGGTTCGAGCCCTGGTCCAGGGAGATACCACGTGCCGCAGAGCAGCTAAGCCCGTGCGCCACAACTACTGAGCCTGTGCTCTAGAGCCTGCGAGTCACAACTACTGAAGCCTGTGTGCCTGGAGCCTGTGCTCCGCAATGGGAGAGGCCACCACAATGAGAGGCCCGCGCACCACAACGGGGAGTAGCCCCCCCGCTCGCTGCAACTAGAGAGAGCCCGTGCGCATCAACAAGGACCCAGCGCGGCCAAAAATAAATAAATTAAATAAATAAATTTTAAAAAAGGAAACAGGTGAATTAATTTTAATAATATATTTTATTTAACCCAATATTTCCAAATTATTATCATTCCGTCATGTAATCAGTATAAAAATTATTAGTGAGATTTATTTGTTAGATGTGTTCTGTACTCAGCATATCTCAATTCAGATGTTAAATTTTCATGGGATATACTTATCTCATAAAATTTATAGTTGAAAACGCAGATTCCCATGCATAAGTTGTTCTAAACATCCTTAAAAGTTGGCCAGTAACTGAATCAACTATCAAAAAGAGTAATTTTCCTTTAATACCTTGATCCACATCGACAGAACTGGTTTATCATTTTTAAAGAATTGAGTTGACTGTGAAGCAAATGTGTATGTTTCAAAACTACGATTCTTAAAATTAAGTAAATTATTTTGTCAACTCATTATTATTAAAACTTAATTCAAAAGTATAGTACACAAATTGAAAAGCAGCTACATTTATTAATATCAAAAAGTGTTCTTCAAAGTTTTTTATAGTTTTGCAAACAATTTACATACACTGTCAATTACAGTTAAAATTTCCATGTTGGTTAATGTTGGAAAAATATGTAAAATCATTTTTATTGATTTATATTACAAAAATTTTCAGTTTCAACATAAATTTGCATGCAAGTCCAGCTAGGTCACAAATAAACTTTTCTTTTTCTCGGAGCTTCAAAGTTAGTTTATTCATATGCAGTACCATATCAATGAGAAAGTGTAAATTTCACTGCCAACGTTTGCCTTTGATTATTGAATATTTGGCAAGCATCCCTTTTGTCTCAAGGGGTTTATAGTTTATTAGTATTGGAAGTTATAGTTCTGGAAATCTTTGTACAGTTCTTCCATGACTTAACCAATGAGAATAAGATCATTAAAGTTATTGTTGTATATTTTTTTTAACAACTATGTGAGTGGTACTTTTCCTAGAGTTTGTTTCAGAAAACTAAACACAAATATCTCCAATATATGTCATACAGTGGGATAAATCTACAGGGAAATATCAGTGTCTTGTTTCAAAATTCTAGTAAATCCAATTTTGACTTAACATAGTTGGAGCACCATTCATAGTCTTAGAAACTAATTTTTCATGTCTAGATAAAAATATTCTTTGAGAGATGTAAAACATTTAGAGATATCTATGCCATGAGTCTGATATTTTAGGTTGCAAATTGATATGTGTTTATAAATTTGGAAGGAGAATTGAGAGAAAATACACTGAAGTATCGATTGGGTGGTATCTCTTAATATTGCATGGCCTACCTAAAGCTAATGAAAAGTACTTGAATTTTTCAAATTTTGAATCAACTGATTTTTGATACTGTTGGGAAAGTTTATTATTCTAATGATAATTGTTTGTTTAATTGAGGATCTGTCACTTTTTATAAAATATCTGTTTTTTTAGATTTTTCATACTATTTTATAACAAACTATAACTGGGCAATGGTGAATAGAAACAGATGGAAAGGTTAGGAACAAAGAAGTCTGGGTTAATGGCATATAGATAGACAAATGGGAGTTGTCATGATATGTGGAGATTTTTATACTGCACATTAATGCCCACCAGAGAGCATGCACCACAGAAGAGACACTAAACAACCAAGTGGGCAAAATTACTGATCCAGTTGATGTAGGCCAGCTTCTGTCATCAGACACCTGAATATTGGCATGATAGACACATGAACAAAATAGCCACTGTGATGGCGCATACGCACGGGTTCAACAGCATGAGTTCAGATTTTCCAAGACTGATCTGTCTGTTGCTGCTGCCAGCTGTCCGTCATGCCAGCAACAGAGACCAGTGCTGAGTGAGCATCCAAATGAGCACTGTTCCTTGAAAATATCAAGTGGCCATTTGATCAGTATGACAACATTGCGCCCCTTTCATTCTAAGAGGCTAGTTCACTTTCACAGGAATAGGCACATATAACTTGTTTTAGGTATATCCTTTCTGCCTGCAGGGCTTCAGCCAGCCCCACTACTCATGGGTTTATGTAATCTTATATCAGAGACAGAGAGACAGAGAGACAGAGAGACAGAGGGAGAGGGGAGGAGGGGGGAGGCAGAGAGAGGAAGAGAAATATTGAGAATTCAGCATTCCCAGAACTGAAGCGAGTTCACATGAATGCCTGGAGAACCAGAGAAGGAGTTGGAAAAAGGGAGTTGGGAGATGAAATTGGAGAGGTCATCAAGGAGTTAAGTCATGAAAAGCCTTTGTTAGCCATACTAAGAAGTTTTGGCTGTATGGATATGGGCAACCAACAAAGGGTTTTAACAAGGCAAGTGACATCATCAGATTTGCCATGAACTTCTTATTATCTTGGACTTTACTACTTACCTTGTTTGATGAGAAGAGGAGGAATGTGAAGTTCTGAACTAAATGTGTGAGCCAGGCCTCTGTCCTATTTATCATAGAAGAAAGCCCTCTCATTATTATAATGAGACACTTGCCAAGATTATATATTTTTTTCAAGTAACAAAAACACACAAATGGGGGTGGGGTGTCTTTGCCTGCCCATATTTGTAAAAGCTAAGACAAGAACATAGAAATGCTCAAAGAGCATGTTTGAATACATTTCTTTGTAAAACATGACAGAAAGGAGTGATTATTTAAATTGGACAAGACTTTGCATTCCTGGCTCCTTGGTGGCAATGGCTTTTGTCTGAACTCTCTTACTAGAAAAATGTCACAAAGGATAAAAAATGAGTGCAATAAGTTTTATTCAATTTCAGAGTCTATTATATATTCTGTTTTACACAAAGCATATAATTTTAAATTTCATAGATAGGCACACCGAACATACACTTGGTAGATATACAGCTACTTGTACGGGTGAAATTGAAACCCTCTAGGGAGGAGGGTACATTAATAATTGCATTCTTGTAAGGCAGAACAGCCATCTCACATTCCAAACAAAGCCCAGCCAGCACGACAGTGATTCATGGTCATTTATAAAAACTGATGACCAGTCACCAGATCTTAAAGCCATGGCAACCGTTAGTTTTCAGTCTCATAAATAATAAAGCTCCCTTTTGTGTAACACATGAGGGACCTCTTTCCCATGAATGAGTTAGTAAACAAAAAAAGATAATTTTCCATGTCTGGCAGCATGCATGAAAGCTGATGAATACATATATGATAAATATATATTTCAGTAGAAAGAAAATATTAATGCATATATATTTATATAGAGTTTCCTTTCACTGAGCTGTTGATCCAACAGGGGAAAAGATCCAGAACCTGATTGCTTTGTTTTAGTGCCCCAAAGACAAAATTTTTCCTGACAGTATAGTTTAAAATATTCACTTTATTAGTCCTAGATAAAATCAGTATTCATATTTAGCTGAAATGGTTCTTAGCAAGATATTAAAATAACAGTTTATGTATTTCATAGTGAGAAATAAGAGATTATAATAAGCCTGATTTGTAGCTTAATCTCAGTGCTTGGTAAAGATATTAGACAAATCATTCATCAATTTTCGATCACCCAAAAATCCCAAAACACCCAGTAGAACCAGCATGACTATATCTCTAACAGGTTCTGCCGGGGCCCCTTTCCCCTGTTTCAGTGGTTGAGTGACAATGCAGGTAGATAAGAGAAAGTAACAAGGTTCTTTCTCTGCTTCGCGGACACTTGTTCTATCAGTGTCTGTTGTATGCTCCAATGAGACAGTAACTTCTCCAAGGTCAGCTTGAAAACCTGGAAGTGTGTGCACCCATCATGTAGCCAGAAGTACTTATGAAGGGAGGTAAAGTCCAACACTTGGTAAAGTGATGACTGAAGGTGGGAAGATGGAGGAGCACAGGCAGATCTCTGTTGATTTTCCATGGTTGGTCTTGCATTTAGAAGAGTTCCATAAAACATTTTAAATCAGAGTGAGCTTAAGAAGTTTTAAAAATAATTAGTCCTAAATCAGGTGAATTTTGGGCCATGTTCAAGGGTATTATGTCCAGAGCTGAGCTACAGTTGAAATCTTGTTGACAGAAGTCTACCAGTATCTTTGGTCCCCATGTCATGAATAAGTAATTGTACATGTAGCATGTGTCTTCTCCTGCTCAAACTCTTGAGTCCTGCTTTGGAGCACTAGCCTGGACTTGGTCCTTCTAGAGCCTTGGGACTTTCATGACTGAGTCTTTATTAAAGGGATTAACTCCTTGTCGAGTGTCTGTGGGCTCCTGCTTTGTTACATCTCTTCCTTGTCCTTTGGCCAAGCCCTGCCCATTGAAGTGCTCCTGGGCTCGAGCCCCCTTTTCCTTTGTAATACAGTTTGATCTACTCTTATTGGAGATCTTGACTGGTGGTGTCATTAATGGTACACTGACTACCTTAGTCAAAAATGCCTGGGTTCCTTCCTTCTTGTCTGCTTGCTGTAGCATTTTCTAGTCAAATTTGAAAGGAGGTTTACTTGTGGAGGCAAAGGTAGTTCAAAAATTCAGTCCAATTCTGGCCACAAGAATGATTTTTAGTTCTTGTTCTGCACCAAATATATAATCCCTCCTGGTCTGTTCTAAGCTGTGTAAGCAGATGATTTCCAGTTTTTCAATGGCATTTTTAATAGTTGCCTTCTGGAATTCAGCTTTCAAGGGATTTCCTGATAAGAACTATGTAATCAGGGTGGAATCTCTTATTAAAAGGACTTTCCTTTTCCAAAGCTTGAAAAAAGTCTGTTTCTCTCTTCTCAAATTATCAGGCTATCTATCAATAATTGAAGGTGAGATCGAAACTATGACCTTGGCAGGTAGTGCAGGGGATTTGCTGAAGTTGTTCAATAGTGTGAGCTATTTTTTAGATTATGTGTTTTTTGAAGTGTATTAAAAGTAAACTTCTTTTCACAGTCTTCAGGATCCTGGGAACAGGTTTATTTATTCAACAAACATTACACTTATTCACCACACAGTACTATGAATGTAGAGGAAGAGAGCAAATTGAGGAAGTTTCCAGCTGCCCTTTCACACTGACTCTCTTTGGCACATAACTGGAGAAGGTCCATCCTTGGCTGAGTTACCATACTGTCTCACAGTTCTATGTTTATCCCTTTGTAAATGATACACCAGGCCTAGTGTATACGGGCTTTCACCTGAATGACTTGAGAATGCGCTAAAATGCAGATTCAGGGTCCAAGCCAGATACACAGTCAGTATCTAAATAGAAGGCTTGGAATGTGTGTTTTAACAAGTTCCCTAGGTGATTCTTGTGGAAACTGAAGTGTGAGAATTACTGCGTCAGAAATTGTGGCTGGAGTCCTGCCTCCCTAACTTAATAGCATGACCTTGGACAATCTAACCTCTCAGTACCTCTATTTCCTCATCTGTAAAATGTCATCTAACGATATAGTAGCTACCTCATGGCGTAGTTGCAGGGATCATATGAATTAATATAGGTAATTAATATATGCTAATTGCTTAGACGAGTGCTTAGGAAGTGCTATGTAGCTGTTTTGTATTATTATTATTAGCACTGTTAATAGTAGTATTGCTCGTAGCAGGAGATTCAGCTTGTAAGAGTTTCCCTGTGAAAACCAATATTCCCAGTTTGAAGACTCGGCAGGGTATCACGAGGCAAGTTCTCCTCTCTTGTGCTTGACTGAGTTAGCATGATCAGGGGCCCCATTGTGAGGCTGGGGGCTGAGAGAGCACAGGGCAGTAGAAAGAGTGTGGTGCTTGAGGCCACCATCAGTTTGAGTCCCAGTACTGCCTCTGAATGACCATGTGACCTGAGGCAGGAGCCTAGTTCCCTCACCTGTGATACGGAAGTAAGAAAATTAACATCTACTCTGTTCGCCTTTTTGGGCGTAGCTTTTGAAACAGATTGTTAAAATAGGGCTTTTGCTGTTGACTGCATTTGGGGACCTCATACCCTGAAACAGCAGTCCCCAACCTTTTTGGCACCAGGGACCAGTTTTGTGGAAGAAATTCTTCCACCGACCGGGGTTGGGGTGGGGGTGGGGGATGGGATGGGGATGGGTCAGGCGGTAATGCAGGTGATGGGGAGAGGCAGATGAAGCATCGCTCCCTCGCCCGCTGCTTACCTCCTGCTGTGCAGCCCTATTACTAACAGGCTGTGGACTGTGTTGGGGACCCCTGCCCTAGAGAGAGGAGAGAGACCACACTAAAGAATAACTCCATGATAAGTGGGTCACTCTTGGTCATCAGCTTCCTCAAAGGTGATATATATATATAGATAGATAGATAGATAGATGCATATATGTATGAAAGAATTAGGAGAGAATGGAAAGTGAGGAGTTCTTTGGAGAAAGACTGTTAGTGTGCTATGCATTTCTTCTTCTCCTCTCCTCAAAGTCCGGTGGGCAGGGGCTTCAGAGAATGATCCAGGAAGCTTGCTGTATGTCTACTGAGCTTTGGGCGGGCCACTAGGGCATCATGTTGTGGAGTGAGATGAGCTCTGCAGAAAGTGCACCATTAGCTGTAGAAGCTGTGGAGGATCATGGTGGGGATTATCCGGGGATGGAACCAGAGAACTGCAGTCACAGTCACGGGCGTGAGGACAGGGAGGGGAATCTCCAAATGTCCACAAAAGCGTCACAGGAAAGAAAGGATCAAGTCCACATTTGGACAGCTGCCACACCCAGGGAGAGGCAGTAACACCAGATTACACCTGTGCCTAACAAGAGAGGCCTTTCCTTGCCCTTCTTATCTTTTCTTCCTTCCCTTTACATGACTTTGGAGCGGCCAAAAATGGTCAGTGCAGGAGGAGGCAGAGCAAAAGCAGAGCTGAGTTGTCCGTGCGCCTTCAGCTCCCTGACGTAGGTTTTTGAGCCTGGCACAAACCCAGGCTTGGGGAGGGGAGAAATTTGACATTGAATGAGGATTTGAAACTTTAATATTAGACTGGACTGGGGCTTTCAAAATCTTGAAGTAGCAGGAAAAGCTACAGGAACTCGCTGGGGTTTTATCCAGTGACAGAGAAGATTGATTCTACAGTGTTAGTTTTAAAGGTATGGCATTGAGACAGAATAAAGTTGCTTTTGGCTTGCTTGCCGCCAAGTCACGAAGCCAGTTACCCTTGTGATGTTGCAGGAGTCAAACCAGCTAATGGGTGGGACAGCTCTTTGAATGTTGTAAAATGTTACACGTATTTTGCAATATTGCTTATATATTTATATGCATATAGATATAACTGAAAAAAATAAAACAGAAAACACCTAGTAAGCATCTATTCAGTGCAAAGAAGGTCCTATGCCAGATGTTTAGAGGATGTAAAAATAAATATGACATGTCCCTGCCTGCAGAGAATGTATTATTTCTGCAGGGTGATGGTGGCATGCCGTGCAGTTTCCTTATCCAGCTTTCTGCATGCCAGGTGAAGTCAGACAACAAAGATGAACATGATTAAGTTTGAAAATAAGTCCCGGCAGCTAATTCTCTATAGAAGTGATTCAAACTATCCAGAAGTATACTTTGTCTTCTTGCTGCCTGTCTCTGAGCTCCTCAGCCCAAGCTTCTCTTATCTTCAAATGACTGCCTCTTTCTGAGAATCTTCCTACTGCCCTGGTCCCAGTGCCGCTCGCTGAATGCTTACTCCGTTGTCTATTCCTTCTGAATTTTCCTTCTGTGAGGTCTCCTTATGGCCCTCTGCTCAGCTATTCTTTTTAACCTCAGGGAGGAGAATCATCTTCTTTGTGCCACTAGAATGTGGAATAGGAAAGAAGGAAGAGCTGGCATAATTCAAACCAAATGGATTAAAAAAAAAATCACATCCAATTCCCTCAGCCTATGGCACCCGGAAGCACAACACTTGCTGGCCAACTCTGCATGTTTTTGGTTCCTCTTCGATGGCAGCATCTTTGTACACAATGCTACACCTGATGCATAGTAGGAGCTTCATAAATATCTATGGCAAATGGATGTCTTTACTTATTATATATAGTTTTCTGGCTGAAAACAGTGAAACGAATACTAGGTCTTTACAAATCCGGGCTACAGACAGCTTTCTGCTTCTTTTAAAAAAATTGTGTTCTGGATGAGTGAGGTACACAGTCTGTTGATCTACTGCCATAGTATCAAGCTACAACATGGCAGGGTTAATATGACAGTGTATGAAAGGAGAATACTGGCTGCACTGGAAGAAAACAATGCTTGTCTGGCCTGTGTCTCTCAAGTGTAAGGAAACAATGCGGTTCTATACCTTGAAAAAAAATGAAACAACAGCAACAAAAAATTCCACAAAAAAGCCCACAAAAACCAAACAAAAACCCATGGTTCTGTGTTCTCCAGGGGGAATGTCTCTATGCTAAGTTCAACTTCCCCATTGTGTTCTGTTGGCCTCCTGCTGCATTGGGCCACTCTGGCCCCGAGGTACAACTACCTGTAATAGGATGTAACCCTACTCTGACCCATACAGATTGTCCTAGTTATTCTATCTTTTGGACAATTCCACTGTCTCTCACAATATGCAGGTGAGATGTTCCTTCCAGTTTATGGGGGTTGGCATCTCTGGGATGCTTGGGTAAGGAAGAAGAGAGCACCAAAAACTGACAGCTGAAAGCCACATTGCAAAAGAGAAGCAGGAATCATCAGATGTAGACATAAAGAGCATAAGACATAAAGACATAAAGAACCCAAAAAGAGCAGAAGTCTGTGGCTATTTATCGCATAAACAAACAGTCTGAAACTTTCAATCTTCCTCCTACATTATAATGAGGCTCATTAAAAAAATACTCAATTTAGGGCTTCCCTGGTGGCGCAGTGGTTGAGAGTCCGCCTGCCAATGCAGGGGACACGGGTTCGTGCCCCGGTCCGCGAAGATCCCACATGCCGCAGAGCGGCTGGGCCCGTGAGCCATGGCCGCTGAGCCTGCGCATCCGGAGCCTGTGCTCCGCAACGGGAGAGGCCACAACAGTGAGAGGCCCGCGTACGGCAAAAAAACAAACAAACAAATTCAATTTAGTGATTACAGATCATCAAAGAAAGGTTGGATTATTTTAGTAGAGAGGGAGGTGAGGGTGTCACACGTTGTGAAAATTTCTCCATTTAAAGCAGTTACAAAATGGAGGTGCAGTTTTACTTTATGATGGTAAACTTATGTGGAATGCTGCATTCCTAGAGAATATCCATTAAGAATTAAGTTAGTTGAACATCTGCTGCTTACTTTTTCTGTGTCAGGCCCATAGAGACATTAAGGCATAGTACCTGTTCCCAAGGTGCTTGCAGTTTTTAGTGCATTATGCAAGTGAAAATTACATGCACAGACGATGGGTATTGATTGTTCCTCCAGGAGCCCTCGTGGGCCTTTTAGTGACCATTGCCTTGTTCTTCACTCAAAGGATTGACTGCTCTGCCATCTGGGGCCGTTCTACCACAAGGCAAATCTCTGTGATTCTGATTCTCAGAGCTGTAAAAAATGAAGTCCACCCTGAAACCCAGAGAAGGGATTGGAAGGGGTATCAGAATCGACCCCGCACCCCCCCGCCCACAACCTAGTTAGAAAGGTTACATCAAGACCATTGTCTCCCAGGTCCCGCATCAATTCATGATGCTCCAAGGAGAATCTTTACCAGACGGTAGGCAGCATGCGGTGTGGAGAGAGCTCAACTGGTAGGGGATGGCCTGGCTGTCCTTCATACCTCCAAAGCTACAGGCTTTGGGTGAGATACTCCCTTTTGGGATCTCAGTTTCCCCATCTGAAAAACAGGAAGGCTGAAATCACACTTTCTGCAAGCAAGGTTCTTCCTCGCCATTTCCTCTTGCTGTGCTATTGTAGTCCATAGCTCTGTCTGTTTCACTGGCATCTGTGTTAAGCCCAATGAAGCAGTAAATACACAGCGTAAAGCATTATATATGGTCATCGGGTAGACCCCTTGCTTGCTGAAACTCCTGTGTACCCAACATCCACAGCTTAAAACAGCATGAAAAGCAGTGACCCCGAGTTCTGTGTCTCTGACTCTGTGGTTCCCACACTTCGTGCAGTAGACTTTGGTGAAGCTCAAAGGGAGGCATTAAGAAGCCATGTCCATTGTCATTTCTCTTTGACCTTGAGTGTACCCTTCATAATGCTTGTTGGCTGATTGGCTGCAGTTTCAAAGATTTCTTAGCCAAGAACCAGTTGACATTATTGCCAAGTCTTCACATCTGAACTAGCCTTTCTGTTCTCTCATGGGGCACATACTACCTGAATTGAGAAATTAGAACTCATTAAAGATTTTATTTATTTGATTCCCAACCATGTCTTTGAAACAAAGAAATGACTGAATGGTCACTAATTTATTTAATTTTTATATGTTCAGGCTGGACATCTTAGGATGCCCCATGTCTCCCCTCTACCTTAGGCCTAACATCTAATCAATAAATAAGCCTATCAGTGCTTCTGCATAATGTTCTTCCTCTCTGTGTCTACCTCCACCATCCTAATTTAGGAGTGTATCACAGCTTATGTTGTCTACTGCAATATCTTCTGAACTTGTCGCCATGCTTCATCTTTCAACATTCCAAAATCGCATTCTTCATACACGTGTATTTATATTAGCTTCATAAATCTTAAATCCCATTCATAATTTTCCCTTATTCAAGAACTTTAGTGTTTTCTATTGGTCCAGAATAAAGTCTGAATTCCTCAGTCTCACATTCATGTTCCTTCCAACCTCCTCCAGTTCTTCATCCTCCTCCTAATGTAGTCCAACACAAAATCTAGGTCCCATCTTCACTAATTTCCTCAGTGAACCTCCAGAGAACTTTAATTTCCTTCCATTACACATGTATGTACATCCCTAAAACCTCCCACTATGCTGTGAGCTCTTTAGGGGTACTATTCATGCCAATTCATGAGGTCTCCTACACAGCAGCTAGCCCAGAGTGCAACACAGACTCCTTACCAGTAAATGTGGAGCAGATCAGTGAGTGTGCCCCCCAAAGTCATTGCGATCTCTACCATTCGCTCTTCTCTCACGTAATGCTCTCTACTTGGAATACTCTTCTGTTCACTTTAAAATGTTTGCTAATTTTGTTGAGTCAAATTTAACTTTCATCTAAGATTTCCCATTCATCAGCATGAAACTCTTCATAATCTCATCTTATACTGTTTGTGGCATCTGTAATTAAGTCCCCCTTTTCATTCCTAGTCTTGTTTATTCATATTTTCTCTACCTTTTATCTTGATCAGCCTTGCTAGAGGTTAATTTTATTACTCTTTGCAAAGAATCAGCTGTTGGCTTTTGTTTTATCCTCTCTATTGTATGTTGGTTTTCTATTTTATTAACTTCTCTTATCTTTATTATTTCCCCCTTGTACTTTCTTGGAGTTTAATTTGCTGTTTTCTCTTTCTCTCTCTCTCTTTTTTTAAAACTAAGGTGCTTAGTTTAATAATTTTCAGCCTTTTTTCTTTTTCAGACATAAGCATTTGAGGTTATAGTTTTCACTATCAATACTGCATTACTTGCATTTCAAAATGCAGGGAATTCTCACGTAGCATTATTGTTTAACTCTAGATGTTTTCTAATTTATAATATGATTTATTCTTTGATGTGTGTGAGTGATTTATTTAGGAGTAAGCTTTAGGAAAAGCTTAACATGTTTAAATTTCCAAATACGTTAAGCTATTCCTAGTTATCTTTTAGCTACCATTTCTTGACTAACTGCTTTATGCTTAGTGAACTTATTGTGACACCAGATCCTTTGAAATTTGTTGAGACTTTTTTTTTTTTAACATCTTTATTGGGGTGTAATTGCTTTACAATGGTGTTAGTTTCTGCTTTATAACAAAGTGAATCAGTTATACATATACATATGATCCCATATCTCTTCCCTCTTGCATCTTCCTCCCTCGAGACTTTCTTTATGGTCCAATATATTGTCGATTTTGGTTGAAATAATTTTGTTGCCTCTTATTGTTGGGTGGAATGTTCTATGAATGCCCATTAGGTTATGCAGTTAATAGTGTGATTTCAATAGGTATTCTTAATTTTTTTCCCCCCTGCTTGGGCTAACAGTTACTAAGATAGCTATGTTAAAATCTTTTCCATTAACATAGTAGTTTGTCTCTTTTCCTCCATAGTTATAACAATTTTTTGCTTTAAATATTGTCACAATATGTTATTAGATACATGCATATTATGAATGATTATGACTTTGATAAGTTGAAACTTTAAAATTATATAGTGACCCTTTATAAAAGATAACTAGGAAAAGCTTAACATGTCTAGTTATTTTTTTATTTACTACTTATGTTTTTCCTTAAAGTCAATTTAATCTGATGTTGATATAGTAGCTTCCCTTCTTTACTATTTACCTAGAATATCTTTTCATTCTTTTACTTTCAATCTTTTTATGGTCTATGTCTTAGATTTATCTCTTACAAACAACATAGAGCTGAATTTATTTTTATCTTCAATATTTATCTTTTAACTATAACTGTTTATGCATCAATATTTATGATAATTGCTGATATTTATGCACACTATATTTCTTTGTATTTATTCATATATATTCATATATATACAATATATTACTTTTGTGTTTTCTAATTATAGCATCTTATTTTTCTATTTTATTCTCTATTTCCTTTTCTCCTTTTTTACCTTACATTTGAGTGATTTTATATTTTGTTGTTACATTTTCTGTCTTATTTTAAAAATTATGCAGGCTATTTTTCTTCTTTTAGTGATTACCAGAGGTTTTTAATATGCATATGTAACTTGAAGTCTAGGGTTAATCAATATTTTGACCTTTTTCCTCAACAGTGATCCCATAAGTCACTCCTATGTCTCTCTCCTGTTTTACTTTCTTTTTTTTAAACAGGTTTGAGATATAATTTGCATAGCCTACAATTTGCCCATTTAAAGTGTACAATTCAGTGATTTTTAGTGTATTCACAGGGTTGTGCAACCATCATCAATATCTAATTTTAGAATATTTCCCTCACCCTCTTAAACAAAAGACCCATACTCATTAGCAGTCACTCCCAATTCCCCCCTGACCCCCCAGCTCCTGTCAGCTACTAATTTATTTTCTGTCTGTATGGATTTGCCTATTCTGGACATTTCATATAAATGGACTATACAATATTTTGTTTTTTGTGACTAGCTTCTTTCATTTATCGTAGTGTTTTCAAGATCCATCAATATCGTAGCATATATCAGTACTTTATTTCTTTTTATGGGCAAATAATATTCCATTGTATTGATATACCTGATATTCATGCTTACCAGGTATGGTAAATGCTTTTAAAGCTCAAGTTGGCTTCAGTGATTATTTTAAATCTAAAGGTTTCTTATTCACTTATTCTCTGGTTTGGAATTATTTACTTTGACTGTTCTTGCTTAATCAAGAAGTTAAATGAGTTAAAGTCAACCTTTTAGATGTTTGCAGCAGGTAGTTCAATCTGGGTGCCATATTGCTGGACAAATTAACCATCCAGAGGCCTTCTTCTCTGCATTCAGCTCTCCCATCCATCCTTCTCCACCGGATCATACCCTCTTTACTAGCAAGCTTTTTTCTGATCTGCCAGCATATTGAGGTCTCTTTCACCTCACATTCCTTCAGCCCTATTTTGGGATTCTATTCATATGCCTTCTGACACAGATAGCCTTGTATTCAGTTACCACTCACTATGATGGGAACTGCTGGGTGGACACGTTTGGTCCCTGATGTTTCTGTCTATATTCAGGAAGGCAGTCTGACTTAGCATAGGGTGGGGCGGAAGGTAGGCATTCAAGAAATAACTATTAGGTAAATAAATGGGCAGAGTCAAAGACTTATGTTTTCTTCCCTGAAAATTGACTGTTCTGAGTGAAATTTCACGTATGAGGCTCTTGATGCCTGGATAAAATGAGCTGAGATCAAGGTGTCAATCTACTGTCCTGGGCACCTTCTCTGGTTTGGCTTCCTGATCTCAGGGACATGGAAGGGGGCCAAAGTGCAGGCTCTCATTATTGATAGCTTCCACAGGGCGTGTGAGAGGACACGAAACAAATCATCTTCCCCAGTCTGGCTCCGCTCATGCCTCAGGCTCCTGAGGGTTAGTTGGGAGGCATGTTGCAATTTTTTTTTTTTTTTTTTTTTTTTTTTTTTGCAGTACGTGGGCCTCTCACTGTCGTGGCCTCTCCCGTTGCGGAGCACAGGCTCCCGGACGTGCAAGCTCAGCGGCCATGGCTCACGGGCCCAGCCACTCTGTGGCATGCGGGATCTTTCCGGACCGGGGCACGAACCCGTGTCCCCTGCATCGGCAGGCGGACTCCCAACCACTGCGCCCCCAGGGAAGCCCCGGCATGTTGCAATTTTGATTTCCCAAGTTCACAGGGGCCTTAGATATGTATCTCTTAAACTCCTTACTGTCTTTCTGCATATTAAGTGGCAAAACCAAGGTCTCAATGGGGCATATTCAAAAGGGAGATCAAGAGAGGAATTTGGATCAGATCTGATTAAACCCTAATCTCCTTATACCGTATTGGAAGGAGAGCACTGACCAGGACCGATGGTAGGGCCTTTTTCACGGAGCTGCTTATGTGGCTTGGTCTGGTAGGCAGGACACAGTGACCCAGGAGGTCCTGTACTGGCCTCACAGGTGGGAGAGGCCGTTTTCTGAATTTGTAAATCTTTAAATCGAGCTGGGAATGGAGAGCACTGAGGTTGAACAGATGGGGCTGTGGCTACTCCACTGTGGGCTAATGAGAAATCAGCATTTCCAGATAGCAAAGAGCTCTGGAGCAACCCGATCCAGCCAGCTTGGGAGAGTTTAGAGGAGGATGAGGGAGGCACTGAAGAATCATCACTGCGGAGCTTTTGGCTGCTTTACAAAACCAGCACATTGCCCTTATTCTTTCTTCCTGAAGTAGCAGTTGGTTCATCAGGGATGTCCAGTCTTGACACAGGTTAGAAATGTATATCTCTGTTTTAAAAGATTGAATAAGTGGAGCACACATGAAAATATGGCATGGCAGCCTAGAAATAACGGGAGATTTCACATAAACCAAATCTAATTTATAGTTGGCACTTGCAAAGCGTTGTGAAGCCTTACACATAATAGAGGCTTAATGGGTATTTGTTGAATTTAATGATTTGAATCATTTGCAGCAAAACAAATTCCACTTTGTCTGAATTGCTCAGATAGGTTTCCTCTCCACTCCATTTAGCACAGCAGGCAGGTAAGATTTTACATGTGCAGTTGAACCACAGGATGAGGGACCCTGGTCCATTTGTACCCCGTTCCCTAAGTCACAGAGGCTTGTGACAATTGTACTGAAATAGGAGGACCTTGGCCGGAGTCCTGGGTTTCTAATTTACCCATCCGTAAAACTACAGGACTTTTTTGGTGAGAAATAACATTTATAATGAAACAACACAGTATCTGGCACAGAGTAGCTCTAAATAAATGTTGGTTACAGAAATAAATTGTGATTTCCCCTTAAGATGGTGTTGGGCAGAAGTCAGTGATTCAGCCTCAGGGTGCACAGTAAAATATCTGTCCATTCAGAAAAAACGTTGAAAAGTTCTAATAGCCTGAAAGTGCTATGCTGGCATCAAAGATGGATTTGCATTAATTATGAGAAGGTATATATCTGAATGGAAATCCAGATCATCAACTGGAGCTGATGCCTTTGCCCTTGGAAGGACAGCCCGGACACCTATAGCCCCGAGGAAAGGTTGGGAGAAGCACGTGATGAGGAAGAAGACCGCACCAAATGGAAAGCCCATAGCAAAAACTGCCTTGTAAAGGACTAAGAATGGTTCATTTCTCCTGATAGTATCTCGTTTTCTCCATATGCTCAGACCATATAAATCCCTATTTTACTATACGGTTCAGTCACAGAAGCAGGCCAAGGGAGGAGCTTTGTAACCAGTACAAGTTGAAGGGAAGGGGTTGTGGTAAAGAGCGTGCACTTCAGGAGCTGGAGTTTTTGATCTGCCGGCACATGCAGATATCTGGAAGCAGGGGCTCAGGCAGCAGGATGGTTTCAAAGCTCTGCAGGTGAGTACAGTATGGAGCTCGGGTTGCAATCCTGTTGCAGATTATCTAGGAATACATTTTCCTTTAGGCTAGAAGTAGAATCAAATCATTTTGCAGTCCAGGAAAGCAGTGTTTTTTAAAATACTTGTTAAATATACAGATAATGGACCCTCACCCAACATATACCAAGTCGGGATCTCTGGGAAGGGGGTGGGAGTTGGGTCTTGGGAATCTGCATTTTTAACCAGCTGCCTCTTAGGCTCACTTACGTCTGAAATTGAATGCCAGGGGATTGCAATGCTGACTACATATTAGACCCACCTGGAGAGCTTTTAAAAAATCTTGGTTATCTGGATCCCCTCCTCCTAGAGATTTTTATTTTTATTAATTGGTCAGGCAGAGGCCTCAGGGATCAGCAGGTTTAAAAGCTCCCCAGTGAATCCAATGTACTGCTAGGATTAAGAACCACTGAACTAGAGGCTATGTATGTTAATAAACCAACAAGCTTAAAATATGAGAGGAAAATTCCTACAGCAACTATATGGACAGTCTATGCTTATTGGTTACACAAATTTCCAATCCTGAGATTATTAAACTGACGAGATGAATATGGAACAGTGGGAAGTGCTGCAAATCTATGGCAAACCGATCTTTACTGTCATCCCTGAGGATTAAACACTAGATGCATTTCTTTTACAACAGGAATATGACAGGCATGTTTACTATTATTAAAATGTGTTCTGGAATTTTTAATGAAATAAGGCAAGACAAAAAATTAGAGGCAGAACTAGTGAAACCAGGTAGCAAATTTATCGTTATGTTCTGATGATACAATCTTTGTCTAGTGAACCTAATATATAACTACATAATAAGAATGCTTAGCAAGTTGGTTAGATATAAAGCAAAAATTCAAAAAAGCACAACCTTTCCCATATTTTAACATCAAACATTAGGAAAATAAAAGATGATGTGGTTCACATTAGCAATTAAAAGAAATCTTAATAAATCAGATCTATAAGAAAAATCACAAAACATGAATGAACAACATAAAAGGTATCTTGTATAAATGGAGTCGCCTTATTCAGAGATAGGAAAGACTGATCTGTAATGATGTCAATTTTCTGCAAATTAATTTATAGTTCTAATACAGTTTACCAAAAGTTTATTTTTTTATTTTTATTTTTTTTAAAAATAGATAAGATTATTCTAAAGTCTACCTAGCAGAGCAGGTAAGGAAGATTATTTAATAAAATTGTAAAAAAGACATGTGTGACTTGGCCTTACCATTTATGAAAATGTACAAAACCAAAAAAAAAAAAGTGCAGAGAGAACCTTTTAAGAAGAAAAAGAGACATGGATGACAAAAGAAAAACAAATGAAAAAAACAAAAACAAAAGTAAAACCTCCGTAGAATACATTTAAGTTAATGGTGTGATATTGATAATATTTCAGATCCCTGGGGAAAATTAATTATTCAACAATTAGAATCAGAACAATTGATTAAACTTTGGAAAATACTAAAGTTAATTGTTTACCTCATGTACCTTAACAAATGAATTCCATTTCAGTTAAATTAAATGTCCTCTTATAAATCAATAGGAAAAGGTGAGTACCTTAGTAGAAAATTTATCAACCATTAGTAAAAGAAGAAATGTAAATGAACAGTAAGAATGTGAAAAATGTTCAACTTTACCAAATATCAAACAAAAAATTAAGAACAATGTATTTTTCATTTATTTATTTTGCAAAGATAAAAATTGTGGAGAGGTCGTGGTAAATCGACCTCTCTTCTGCTCTGCTGTTGAGGATGTCAACTGATGTAATCATTTTGCAGGGCAATTTGGAAACACGTATTAACAGTCTTAAAGATATGTATTTTTAAAATGTCCAGAACCTTTCAATAAGTAATTTCACTTCTAGGAAATTTTCTTTAGGACATAATCAGAGATGTGTGTAATGATTATTGTATAAGGATGCTCAACACAGCATTATCTTTTATAGTGAAAATTAGAAGCAATATAAATGCCCATAATAAGGGATTGCTAAAATAAATTTTGGTTTAGCCCTATACTGTAGTTCTGTAAAACCTTAATAAACCACCTTTTTTGAAGAAAAATGAGATGGAGAAAGTATGTGCTGTTAATAAAGGACAGAAAAGACCACTAAAGTAATCTGAATATTGGCTTCTGGGGATGGAAGTTTAAATCTACCCTACACCTTCTGGCAGAATGAAGAATATAATAGTTAAATCTGGGAATATTTTATTGAGTAATATTTTAGCAGGTAGAATAACTTTGTATAATTATAAGGTCATGTTCAGATGGGAGTGACTGTTCTCTTCCTTTTGTCATGCCAGAATTATAATAGTAATTTTTATGTTTGGCTGACCTCCTTTGTCTCTTCTTAGAGGTGGGGGATAGCCGAGTAAGTGGGCATGGAAGAGGGGGCAGAGACTACAGTCATTGGGGCAAATATTCTCTCCTACTATCTTTTTCTCTTAGTCCTTTCCTCTGATGCTGCTAGAGTGGAGGGTATTGGGTCCCCCTCCTTGTATTATAGTGGTATGAGGCAAGATCCCCTTTGGGTTTAGGGGAAACAAGAGAGGCCTGCGACTCAGGCCTCCCTAGAGTAGTAAGAAGAAACAATCCTCCTCTAGCTTATCAGAGTCATAGATTAGGGATTGAGACCAAACATCAGCTAAAAACATTCTCTGGCATACATCTTGTCCTCTGGATGTGTTTTATTCACTTGGAGACTTTTCACATTGAACTGGTCTAGTACAGTATTGGGTGATTTTAGGTCTTGATCTAATACCATCTTAATCTCATGAGAATGTCTCTGTCTCTGTCTTGAGAAACTAATTTTACAAACTGCCAGTATTATATCTAAAAAATAGAACTATGACTCACAGCAGCAGTCAGTCTGGGAAGACAAACTATAACCTCTGTAGTAATTGGCTCAAAGCAGTCAGGATTTAACCAGTAACTGAAAGCTACCCTAATTTTTGCCTCTGCTTCCAATTTATGACCAACCAGAGGGAGCCAGATATGCTCCCCTAACCAATCACATAGGATGCTCTGCTTTGGGTTATCCTGCCTCTGGTTTCCCCGATGCCAACAACCTCCAAGAAGAGCATGCCTGAGACTTCCCTTTATTTCAGTATACAGCTTTTACACCCCCCTGTCTGCCTTTGAGTTTCTGTGAAATTCAGGTGATAGTGGCTGACTCTCTTGCTATAGCAAGCTTGGAATACTCTTTGCTTGTTTTCACTTGGGTGTTCTCTGTTTGTTTCTATACTTTCTATTTATCTATCTCTCTTCCTATATGAGTATGACTGTATACAGAGGAGTATATACAATGAATGGAGAACTATTCTTTACCTGTAGAAATGCATATAGTAATTGCAATAAGTATAAATTGCTTTTATCTTAGAAAAATAAAAGCACAGGTTGGTCATACTGGAATTTAAGGGAGGCCTTGCTTCCAGCAAAGTTCCAAGAAATTATAAAACTTCAGGGAAGAAGAAAAACACAGAGAGACTGGAATTGGGGAGGGCACTGAGGAAGAGAGGCCAGATGGAGGCAGGACATCTGAGGTCAGTGTGGTATATCTGTTGGGCCATGGGATCCTGCAAAGGTTCCTTAGATGGATTGACTGGGTGTAGTCTGGAAGTGCTATGTGGAGTAGAGAGAGGAAAGAAGGCTAGAGGCAGGGAGAGTAGCCAGAGTTCTTACAATAGTGTAGGAGAGATTCTGATGGCAGCCAAAAAGACAAGATGGAAAGATCTGTCTTTAGAGACATGCTGTGATGGTTAATTTTATATATCAACTTGACTGGGCCACAGGGTGCCCAGATATTTGGCCACACATTATTCTGAGTGTCTCTGTGATGGTGTTTTTGGATGACATTAACATTTAAATTGGTAGACTGAATAAAACAGATTGCCCTCCATAGTGTGGGTGGGCCTCATCCAATCCATTGAAGGCCTGAATGGAACAAAAGGCTGACCCTTCCTAAGAGAGAATTCTTCTGACTTCAAGCTAGAACATTGGCTTTTCCTGGTCCTATAGCTACTTCCAGCCTTTAGACTCAAACTGGGTTGTCACCTCTGCAGATATTTGGACTTAGCCTCTGTAATTGCATGAGCTAATTCTTTATAATAAATCAATCGATTTCAATCAGTCTCCCCCCCACCCACCCCCACCCCCACCCCACCCCCGGCCCTCCCTTCTTCCTCTCCCTTTCTCTCCCTCTCTCTCTCTCTCTTTCATTCTCCCTCTCTGTGGGTGCATATACACACAAGACTAATATACACATAACAGGAAAAATGTCTAGACTTTGATTAGACTTAAAAGACTAAGCTGGTATGATGGATGAAGGAAATGGAGGTTTTTAAGCTAAAAGAATTATTGATTAAAATGGGAAAATATAGAAGGCCAGGAATGATATGGGCAAAGGAAGGAGGGAATTGGCCAGTCCTCTTTGAAGTATGTTGAGTTGGAACAACAGCAAGATATCCAAAAGGAGCTGGGAGTGGATCTATAAAAGACCCTCAGTAATGTTTCTTTAACAAGAAAATCAGTATGATATAAAAGTCTAATGAATTCTAAATAAGTTGGTTGTTTAAAACAATAATCTCCATCTCTGACACTACAGGTTATCATCAGTTTTCTTTAGGAATGTCAGCAAATTAATTTTAATCAAAATTAATTTTAGTTTATTTTGCACAGTATTCATGATCTGAAACATCCCACACTAGTGGGAGTGCTGTGGAATGAAGTCTCTCATATATTACTAGTGTTTTGCAACTGACAGCAAGTTGTAATTGTCACGCAGAATTATCCAGATTGCTTGTCTACACTGAACTCAACAGGTGACCCCTTCAATCTCCAATTCTCTTTGCTTGTGCATAACCATTCTCAATGGTGGACAGAGGAATTGCTCAAAAACATTGACTGTCAAATGCAAAAACATGAACCAGGGTTAGAAAAACAGGATTAATGTAGTCTGCTTAATGAATGTTCTCTGCTGAATGACTCCTTGGCAAGAAGGCAAATGTCCAATAGATTCAAGGATGTAACGAGAGCAGCCAGAGCGGGTCCACTGGTGGCATCTCTGTCTGAGCTGTCTGCTGCCCTGCTTTGTGCTTCAGTCCCTGCACACTGAATCGTTAACCTTTGGCACTGAGTAGGGTTCAGTATTTCAGAAGTGTCTTGATTATGAAAAATCTGCCAGCACTAATGGGGAACCTCTGACCCAGGTGCCAGCCCAGCCTTACAGCTCCACAGCTGCTGCAATTTTGATTGAAAAACAGGTCTCTGGTGTCAGGAACAAAGTAACTTGGAATTGGGCCACCTGTAACAGTCACACTTTTATGCAGACCATGAAGTTCTTCCTTTTCTTTTCTTTTGCTGTCAGAAGACTGATTTCCTACATTATCTGAACACAAAATTTACAAGTCACCATCTTCAACTTCCTTTTCACCCATCCACCTCATTTAGGGACCTACTACATGCCAGCTCACTGCTGGTTACAGAGTGTTTTTAAATAACAGAGAGCCATAGTGTTACACACACACACACACACACACACACACACACACACACACACACACACACACACACACACACACACACACACACACACACACACACGAATACACATACTGATGTCAGAGACTATAAGTCACATTAACACCACCTGGTCATCAGATGAGAGGGAGATAGATCAGTGTGGACTTCAGTAGCTGGGAAGGCTTCTTGGAAGAGGTAGCAGTGGGACTAGGCATAGAATAATAGGATAGGCAGAGAGGGAAGTAGAGAGCAACTTAAAACTGAGAAAACAATTTGGACTAGTGCTTTAAGTCGGAATGTCCACTGGAATTCCAGTTTGGAAGTTATCTCTACATCCCTAAAAATTAGCATATGGCAGACCACAAAGCTGATTAAGTATTAGATTAACTTTTTGTTGGGCCTTGCATAGCCAGGGGATAGTGGACAGTGTGTCCTAGATTTCTCAGAACTCCCAGCAAACAAGGACCAAAAAAAAAAAAAGCACAGACAAATGACTCTTTAAGAGCCCAACTAACATGTGTCTGTAGCTGAGAACAACTTGTTTTTATGAAGGGACATAATCACTGTAGTTTTCTTTTGAGTGAGCCCAAGTATATTTTTTAAGAACTTAACAAAGTTCAACTGACTCACTCATTCAGTAAATATTTCTGAAGCTCTCTTATATTCCAGGCACTGTTCTAGGCACCTGAATATACAACAGTGAAAGAAACAGACAAAAATTTCTGTCTTGATACAGTTTATTTTCTAGTGTCTGTGGGGAAAGCTACATTTTAATGTAATTAATAAGTAATTTATGTAACATGTTAGAAGGTGATGTGATACCAAAAAACCATAAGCAGATTAAGGGAATAGGTAGGTGTACTAAGGTGGGGGAATCAAGTTTTTCACTGATGCATTTTATATTTTTATCATATAATTTTTTATTGAGATATTTACCTGCCATAAAATTTACCCTTTTAAACTGTATAATTCATTCTCACTGTCTAATTACAGAACATTTTTATCATCTCCCCAAGAAAACCCTGTATCCATAAGTGGTCACTACCTACCTCCCCCCACCTCTTTCCTCTAGCTCCTTGAAACCACTCCTGTATTTTCTGTGTTTCTATGGATTTGCCAAATCTGGATGTTACATATTAATGGAATCATAAAATATGTTGCCAATTTTGTCTGGCTTCTTTCACTTATCATAATGCTTTCAAGATTCTTCCATGTTGTAGCTTTTTATGGCAGTGTAATAGTCAATTGTATGTACCACATGTGTTAATCCATTCGTCAACTGATGGATTGAGTTGAACAAAAGTTCACCTTTTGACTACTGTTGATAAGACTGTATGAACATTCATGTACAAGTTTTTATACGGCCGTATGTTTTCAATTTTCTTGGGTATGTACCTAAGAGTGGAATTGCTGGGTGCAATGGTAACTCTATGTTTAACTTTTTTGTGGAACTTTCAAACTATTTTCCAAAGCGACTGCACCATTTTACATTCCCAGCAGCAATGAGTATTTCAGTTTCTCCACATTCTCATCCACACTTGTTACTGTCCATCTTTTTTTATTATAGCCATCCTAGTGGTATCTTATTGTGGTTGTGATTTGTGTTTCCCTTAGGACTAATAATGGTGAACATCTTTTCATGTTGACCATTTGTATATCTTTTTTGGAGAAATGTCTTTTCAACTCCTTTGCCCATTAAAATATATGGTTGTCTTTTACTGTTTGTGTTTCTACTGTTGATTTGTAGGAGTTCTTTATGTATTTTATATGTATATGTTCTATATATATTCTTGTCAGATTATAATATAGCTCATAAATATTCTTTCCCACTCTGTGGATTGTATTTTCATCTTGGTAGTGTCTTTTGAAACACAAGACTTTCTAATTCTATTGTCCAATTTATCTATTTTTTCTTTTTTTGCTTTTTTCTTTTGTTTTACATTTTATTCTATTTTATTAACATCTTTATTGGAGTATAATTGCTTTACAATGTTGTGTTAGTTTCTGCTGTATAACAAAGTCAATCAGCTATATATATACATATATCCCCATATCCCCTCCCTCTTGTCCTTCCCTCCCACCCTCCCTATCCCACCCCTCTAGGTGGTCACAAAGTACTGAGCTGATCTCCCTGTGCTATGCTGCTGCTTCCCACTAGCTATCTATTTTACATTTGGTAGTGTACATATGTCCATGCCACTCTCACTTTGTCCCAGCTTACCCTTCCCCCACCCCCTGTCCTCAAGTCCATTCTCTATGTCTGTGTCTTTATTCCTGTCCTGTCCCTAGGTTCGTTAGAACCATTTTTTTTTTTTTAGATTCCATATATATTTGTTAGCATACAGTATTTTTGTTCTTTCTGACTTGCTTCACTCTGTATGACAGACTCTAGGTGCATCCACCTCACTACAAATAACTCAATTTTGTTTCTTCTTATGGCTGAATAATATTCTATTGTATATATGTGCCACATCTTCTTTATCCATTCCTCTGTCGATGGACACTTAGGTTGCTTCCATGTCCTGGCTATTGTAAATAGTGCTGCAATGAACATTGTGGTACAGGACTCTTTTTGAATTATGGTTTTCTTAGGGTATATGCCCAGTAGTGGGATTGCTGGGTCATATGGTAGTTCTGTTTTCAGTTTTTTAAGGAACCTCCATACTGTTCTCCATAGTGGCTGTATCAATTTACATTCCCTCTAACAGTGCAAGAGGCTTCCCTTTTCTCCACACCCTCTCCAGCATTTATTGTTTGTAGATTTTTTGATGATGGCCATTCTGACCAGTGTCAGGTGATACCTCATTGCGGTTTTCATTTGCATTTTTCTAATGATTAGTGATGTTGAGCATCCTTTCATGTGTTTGCTGGCAGTCTATATATCTTCTTTGGAGAAATGTCTGTTTAGGTCTTCTGCCCATTTTTGGATTGGGTTGTTTGTTTTTTCTGATATTGAGCTGCATGAGCTGCTTGTATATTTTGGAGATTAATCCTTTGTCAGTTGCTTGATTTGCAAATATTTTCTCCCATTCTGAGGATTGTCTTTTCATCTTGTTTATGGTTTCCTTTGCTATGCAAAAGCTTTTAAGTTTCATTAGGTCCCATTTGTTTATTTTTGTTTTTATTTCCATTTCTCTAGGAGGTGAGTCAAAAAGGATCTTGCTGTGATTTATGTCATAGAGTGTTCTGCCTATGTTTTCCTCTAAGAGTTTGATAGTGTCTCGCCTTACATTTAAGTCTTTAATCTTTGCTTATGTGTTTGGTGTCATGTCTAGGAAACCATTCTCTAATCCAAGATCATGAATATTTACACCTGTGTTTTCCTCAAAGCATTTTATAGTTTTAGTCCTTATATTTAGGTCTTTGATTCATTTTGAGTAAATTTTTGTGCTTTTGGAATCCTGTTGTCCCAGTACCACTTGTTGAAGGACTGTTACTCCCCCATTTAGTTGTCTTGCCACTCTTGTTGAAAATCTGATGGCATTAGGTATGTGGGTTTATTTCTAGACTTTTAGTTCCATTGAATTGAACTATATGTCTGTCCTTGTACCATACTACACTGTTCTGATACATAATTTTGCAGTAAATTTTGACATTGGGAAGTGTTCTTATTTTCTAGATTATTTTGACTATTCTGGTTTCCTTGCATATACATATGAGTTTTAGGATCAGCTTGTCAATATCTGCAAAACAGGCAGCTTGGATTTTGGTAGAGATGAAGTTCAATCTGTACATTCATTTGGAGAGAATTGCCATCCTTAACAATATTAAGTTTTCCGATCTAGGAACATGAGACATTTTACCATTTATTTCGGTCTTCTTTATTTTTACAATGACATTTTGTGGTTTTCAGAGTACAAGTCTTATATTTCTTTTAAACTCAAATTTAGTGCTAAGTATTTTATTCTCATGCTATTGTAATTGGAATTATTTTCTTAATTTCACTTTTGGATCATCATTGTTAGTATAGAAATAAAATTGACCTCATTTTTTTAGCTGTAAAATATTTTTTAATGTTTGGTGAACTACTTAGGATTTTCTGTATACAAAATCATGTCACCTGGAAGTAGAGATAATTTTACTTTTTCTTCTCCAATATAGATGGCTTTTATTTTGTTTTCTTGCCGTATTGGTAGAATATGCTGGACAATTTTGAATAGAAGTGGTGATATTGAACATCTTTGTCTTATTTCTGATCTCTGGGGGAGTGCAAGAGAATTCAATTTTAAATTATGTTGTCAGGGTAGGTTTCAATAAAGAAGTGGCATTTGAAAAAAAAAAATTAAAGGAAATTAAGGAGCCACCTAGGCAGCTGTATGTGGGGGAAGTGTTCCAGGTAGAGGAAACAGTCAGTGGAAAGAACCTGAAGCAGGAGTGTAGCTGGAATGGAGTGAGTGACAGAGCAGAGAAAAAGAGGTCAGAAAGGTGATGAATGAAGGGCCAAATTAAATATGGCATTGGAAGCCACTGTAAGAGCCTTGGCTGAGTAAAATGGGGATCCACGAAGGGATTTTAAGCAGAGGAAAGACATGATCCAAGTTACTTTTCAGAAGAATCACTTTGGTTGATGGTTGAAGAATAGGTAGCAGAGGAGCAAGGTAGGAAGGAGGGAGACCAGTTAGGAGGTGACTCAATCTAGGCAAAAAATTATAATGGCTTGGGCCACTTGGTAGCGGTGAAGTTAGTAAGAAGTAGTCAGATTCTGGATATAATTTGCAGCCAAAGTTAAATGTACAATTCACATTGAGAGGAAATGAGATGACAATGATGACTTCAAAGTTCTTAGGTCTGAGCACCCAGAAGAGTCAACTGAAAAGACCACAGGTGGAGCATGATGGAAGAGGTGGGAGGTCAAGAGTTTGGTTTTCAACATGTGGAATGTGAGATGTCTATTAGATGTTCAAGTGTAGTTATTGAGTAGATAGTTTGATACATGAGTCTGAAGTTCAGGAGAAATGTCTATGCTGAAGATGTAAATTTGGGAGTCATTGATATAAAGATGCTGTTTAAAGCCACGAGACTAATGAGGTCATCAAGGGAGTTACCTTATATGGAGAGAAGATGAGAAAACCAAGGAATTCACCCTAAGACACACAAGCATTAAGAAGAATCAACTATACTTCAATTTAAAAAAATTTAAAAAAAAAGAATTAAGACTCCAGGTAGAATTGGAGGAATCAGCAAAGGAGATGAAGAGGGATAAACCAGTGAAGTAAGAGAAAAGAGAGTATGTTGTGTCCTGAAAGCTAGGTGGAGGATGGAGGGTCAGTTCTTTTAATACTTCACATTTTTTGAAGAACAGTGTTAGCGTCTTCAGCTTCTGAATGATAGATGACATCATAATGTCCTTCCCTGTCAGGTGAAAGTCTCTTGATTTCAGATTCTGGGGACCTGGCTCACTTCAGATATATCATGGTGATGGACATGGCTTGGGGAGGTGTTGTAGGGAGATGATGGGAGGAGAACTGACAGTTTTTATACATCTCCTCCCACTGTGGTTACACTTGCTTGGAGATTTACCTTGGTCTCCACAGTTGTTTTGAGCTGCTAATCAAGTATGCCAGATTTTCAGCTTCTGGTTTGCAAACTCGGATCCTGTCAGTTTTATCCCACTGGACTAAGAGTTAATTAAAGTAAAATTAAAATGTTAGTAATTTGGGGGACAATATGGTGAAATCTTGGAATCTCTGGAGATTGAGTAAGAAAGTGTTTCATGGAAACCAAAAGCATAAGGCAATGAAAAAAATCCATCTAAACTATCAAGCAAGTACAATTTCAGAATTCAATATTTGCTTTTGAGAACAATTATAATCTTTGTCATTTGAAAAGAAATTTATTATATTCTGTAGTTCAGCAAGTATGCAGGACATTACAATTGTGAACGTAAACGCAAATATGGCCCAGGGTTTTTGGGGAAAATGAAAACTGCATCTCACAGGTTATACTACGGATAGGATGTATTTTTTATATCTCTGTTCATGAAAACAGGCATCATTCCTGGCCCATTGTAGGAGCCCCAAAAGTGTTCATGAAATAAGGGGATAAAAAGGCCATCTTGATTTCATGTGGCCCGTTTCTTTGATTTCCTCTACAGTCTCACTTAAATCACTACAAGGTCATCCTTTTCAGATTACATAAAAAGTGAAATTTATTGCTTTGCTCAGAAGAGTCTCGAATTGTGCTCTAGAGGTGAGTCTAAGTAGTCATTCTTGCCTTACTTGAGGTTTCCTAGGTACTGTGCAAGGATTTGAAAAGAGGCTGGAACTTCATCCCAGCCCTCACTATAAACTGTCAGGGTTCCATTGCTAGGGACCTACAATCTGGTCCTGAGATTAACTTCCCAGCAGTGCAGTGCACTACACTACTCAACTACTGTTGTGTCCTATACAGGCCCCAAGCTACACAACATAGTCAACCAACCTGTCACTGCTCTCTGGGGCTTTGCAGCTCAGAATATACTGTTTAAAGTAGTGAGTGTGACAAAGAACCAATTTAGAAGAGCTTTCTTATGCCAAAGTGAGCAAATACATTCTTCACCACGGCAGCAGCTGTTTGGAGGTTTTAAACGGCTGCTCCCTTATAGAGCTGTCTCTCTGCATTAGAACTGATGCTTTGGACTATAGTTGCTGTGGACTGATTTCCTGCAGGCATTCCTGGATGTGTGATGCTCACATCTGATTTGTAGCTGCAGTTCCTCTCTCTGATAAATTCATGGTCCCATGCATTGAGCGCTCTAAGCTACTTCAGGGAAGGAATCAGTCAGCTAGAGAAAAGATGGCAACTCAGCCAGCTGAGCTTAACAAAAAAAAAAAACGTTTTGATTCAATGAGCTAATACATGTACAGTACTTTAGCGTAAGTCTCAAGTTACCATTACCATATGACGTCACCATATGATGATTATCATTATCTGAGGATGTTTACAAATGGTCCTTCCCTGATCTCTAGGCCAAATAGCTTACATTTAACCCTCGAGGTGTATTCTATACTCTCTTCACTCCTACTCTGTGCTCCTGGAGGCTGGCTTGAATGGATTCTCTCCACCGACTGCCATGCTCTCTGGCTTTGGGTTGTGTTCAACTAGTGGGCAGCTTGGAATGAGTTCTCTGAGGAAGGAGAGTCTGTGGTGTGGGTGTTATTTCCCTTCTTCCCTGTAGCATCATTTTAGATTCCTTGGTCTTGGGAGGGAAGGTCACAGCTCGTATCTGACAATTCTTTCCACATAGCCTCTCTTTCTGCAGGTTACAGAACCTATTCCTTTCCCTTGCTGCTTTAAGACTAGGACTGTAGATTCTGGACTGGGAAGACTCATTCTCACTAGCCCTGGTATACTGCACCATCCTGTGTGTTTTCCCTACACCTTGCCTGCACTCTCGTTGATGGTTCCTTTATTTTTTTTATTTTTATTTTTTTTTTGCGGTACGCGGGCCCCTCACTGTTGTGGCCTCTCCCGTTGCGGAGCACAGGCTCCGGACGCGCAGGCCCAGCGGCCATGGCTCACGGGCCCAGCCGCTCCGCGGCATGTGGGATCTTCCCGGACCGGGGCACGAACCCGTGTCCCCTGCATCGGCAGGCAGACTCTCAGCCACTGCACCACCAGGGAAACCCGATTGGTTCCTTTATTAATCTGTCCTTTAATTACTCAATTTGAGAGTGTCAATTATTGCTGGGTGAGAACCTGAAAAATACACATTCCTGCTGTTTTTCACTACTACCAATGTAAGACAGGGGAGACTGTACACTTTGCCCATCCTTTGCTATTTCTTGCCATGCTTTATTGACCTCCTTTTCCTTTCAAGACTTCATTATCCTGAAATCACTTCATGGGGCAAGTGTGCTTGTTGAATGTGTTACCCACCCTTTTATTTGCTCCTTGGAAGTTCTGTCCAAAAGAAAAAACAGGTCTCAGCAAGACCCGTCAAACTGTTGCAGCCACCCTCTTGAACTTCTACCACCAGGCCTCCCTGAGCTCTGCTTCTGCTGGACGGTGTCCTTATAGTCACTCCCTCTTTGAGCAAGGCTTAGATGGCATGCCCCTCCACTGATGGGCTCTGGACCTGAACTTTGCATTCAAGTGACTAACAGTTGATGATGATGAAAATGCTTAGAGAACTAGGTAAGAAGACTTTTAGAGTCCTGGATAATGCTCAGGATTTCCAGAAATCTGGGAAGAGGACATTATAGTTAGAGGACCTTTGTGCTCACAAGCATAGAGACATGGAGTTTATGTGTTACTATCTTGTGTTTACCTTCTTGCACCCCGCTTCCTTTCTCAACTTTCTAATCCCTGACATAGTTCTAAATATACAGACTGGGGCTGAGTGGTGTCAGCTCCCAACTTCTTTGTCTGTTAATGTATTTTTTGCCACAGTGTGAGATTTGAACAGCCAAACTTGTCATTAGCACACATGTCAAAGTCCCAGTGAGTATCTTGGGCCAGTCAGAGAACAGCAGCTGTTAAAGTGAAGTGATATTGGGTTATACTTTGTACTCACTGAGAAAGTTGAGAGGTCAAGTTGGGTAATCTAATGAGCTCTCCAAAGACCACACATGTCTTGAGAAGGCCTGGGAAGATGCTCCAGAGATCTTAGAGTTGTTTCAGAATCATCACTCTGTAATATGAAACGAGTCCTCTTGATTGTATTCAGTGGGAATTTGAATACACATTGTTTTCCATATCTGAATAGGCCTTTTTCTCTGTCTGCCATGAGACACAATGTACTTCCCATGCAAACAATGGCCTGTGATGAAGGCTGTTTGTCAAAGAAAAAGTTAAGACTCAGGGGAATTATAAATAAGCTTCCTAATGCAGATCTTTCTCTGGGAGAGAATTGAGATCTACCTTCTTTGAGGTTTGGTGAAAAGTCTGGTCTTCTCAGGGGGATAAAAATCAATCCTGTATGACAAATAGGAATGCCCAAATGCAAATCATTTCTTCAAAGCCTAGCCACTATTAGATAAATGCATCCTTGTTTGGATCTTTATTTCATACATATTAATATGATAATGAAACCATGTGAGTGTATATTATACCAGTGAGGGAAGGGACTAGCATATATACCCATTTTTTTTGGCTAACTGAAACTTTTAGGCTCCTTTCTCTGACCTGTAGTTCTAGAATTTTTAGTTTCTGGATGCGGTGACAGCAAACACCCAACAGTATCTAGATGTGAATGCCTTGGACACATCAGATTTGGTAGGTATCTATATTCTGTTTTGAATCCAGGCCCTTTTATGACAATGTCCAATATTTAATCAACTGTTTTTCCTAGAGTTGTCTGTAGGCTAATGGATTTTAGGAAATGCTCTTTGGAAACTCTCTGGTTCTTGTTATGAGACATAACATAGCTGATGTTTCAGAGTTCATCACTCTTTAAGACAAATTAGGATAATTTCTCCTATTGTATTACATAATACTTTTCACACTGAATTTATCTGTCCACAGACTGTCTACTCCTGAAACCTCCAAATACTTTCTATCAATTTAGCTTTAATACCAAAAAGTTATAGTCAATTGAAATAGTGAGGGTCTCACTAAATTTCTTTTTTCATTACCATTCATAACACGCTAAATAAGATTTGTACTTAGTACAGATGTCTCAGCTATGTAACTCTTTATACCTACCTGCAGAGAGAATCGCCCATCTATCCCTACTCTGTTTCAGTCTTAAAACCAGTCCTTGATCCCCGACAAACAATTCTTTCAAATCCGGGGTTAATCCATTTTGAATGGCCTTTGATGTAAACACTTCTAAGTGGCTTTAAAAATGTATTGCCAATCATTCCCTTTTAGTAACCTCAGGTCAGGGTAATTTGCTTTGGAGCACTGGTTTCCAATGAGTGTTCTGAGGGCCCCAGAAGGACATGGAAAATTTAGCAAAGACTCTGTAAATCCATATGCCCTTCTGGCATTTTCTATAGATGGGAAAAAATTCTCTTTTATATCCACATATAGTCATCCCTCAGTATCTGCAGAACATTGGTTCCAGGACTCCCACAGATATCAAAATCTGCAGATGTGCAAGTCCCTTATATAAAAAATGATGGTACAGTCAGCCCTTCCTATCCACAGTTGGTTGAATCTGCGGATGCAGAACCCGCAGATATGGAGAGGCGACTACACTATGATTTTTGAAATGAATGTTGATAAATTTGTGATTACTAAAATCCAAATTATTTTAAAAGAATTGTGCAATTCATAGAATCTTTTAAAACAGAATGCATAAATCAACGAATATAAAAATTCAGGAACATTTTCGACATCGTAAAGGGGCCTATTCCCCAGAAGAGTCAGCATCTCTGCTTTGGAATGACAATATTGCCTTTATTGAAAAGTCTGCTGATTTCAGTAGTTGGTAACAGATACTGGGTCAATGAGCGGACTTGATAACATAGAAAGTAGACAATGCTCCACTCTGCAGCTCACCAGAATTTTTCCTCTAACAAGTGCAGGTCACATGGCAATTTAGCAGTATCCTTCCACCAAGTGTTCTCTACCACACCCTTTTGTTTGTTTCCTTCTAAAATCTGGATGAATGCTAACTTCATGGGCCAAATTAGATATTGGCTGTATCGCCTGCATTTATTAGTTAATAACCAGCCCATTTAGTTAGTAATGTTTGTTAGTAACATTACTTTGTTCATGACTGTTCAAATTACTCATGACGATGAGCGATGGAATAAGATGAATACTTTTGAAAGTATAGCTTGGTTATATACTGTGGCCATTGTGTTGTATCTACAGGTGTTAACTGTGCTCACTGTGGGGATCCAGTGAGGGGATGTATGTCATAGTGCATTGTGAAAGCTAAAGTGCTAAGCAAATGCAATTCTTTTTTATTAACATGCAACATTAACACTTGATTCTTGATCTGAAAACAAAACCTAGTTGACGGGGTGCATAGAATGTACAACATAAAGGTGTTAATGGGACTTCCCTGGTGGCGCAGTGGTTAAGAATCCGTCTGCCAATGTAGGGGACACGGGTTTGAGCCCTGGTCTGGGAAGATCCCACATGCCACGGAGCAACTAAGCCCGTGCGCCACTACTGAGCCTGTGCTCTAGAGCCCACGAGCCAGAACTACTGAGCCTGCGTGCCACAACTACTGAAGCCTGCGCTCCGCAACAAGAGAAGCCACCACAATGAGAAACCCGCACACCACCACGAAGAGTAGCCCCGGCTCGCAGCAACTGGAGAAAGCCTGCATGCAGCAGTGAAGACCCAACACAGCCAAAAATAAATAAATAAGTAAAATTTAAAAAAATAATAATAAAATAAAGGTGTTAGCATCGGTGGTGCAGTAGAATAGAAGGAAAGAGGAGGGAGGCCATGGGAGGCTGGGTTTGTTGGGGATGGCTTTAGGCTGTAAATAGAACTTGAAAGATGGGACTTGAAAGATGGGAAAGGAAGGTCGGGGGCTCCTTCTATGCTTGGCAGTGCACTTGGAACTTTATATACATTATGGCACTTAAACTTCATATTAGCTCTATAAGGCAGGAAATTATTACTTCTACTTTACTGCTGAGAAAACTGAGCATTAGAAATTAAGTGGCATGGATTCAAAGGTTACACAGATTAAAATAATTATAGAACCAGTGCTTGAATCCAAAACTGAAGAGTCCATTAGGAAAGTAAAATTTAGATCTCAACCAGGAAGGTAGAATTTAAATACTTTTTTTTCTCTCTCTCTGATTATAGAGTCTCATTTGTACATTATATAAAAGGAGAGCCATATATTATGCACCAGGTATGCACACAATATAGCTCCATGGGGTCATCATGAGCATGGGATTCTGAAGAGAGCTAATGTGTCAGCCAAGGTTCAACAAAAGAAGCAAAACCAGTAGAACCATCAAGAAATCTGTCTATCTATCTACCTACCCATCTACCTAATCATCAGTCTGTGGATTCATTTACAGGGAATTGACTTATACAATTGTGGGGACTGGTTAAACAGTCCAGTCCCTGTAAGGCTGTATCCATATGTAATGTTGGATTTTGAAGTCCACATGGCAGACAGGAAGGGAAGAAGATCACCAGCAGGCTAGAATCCCATAAGCACAAGTTTAAATCCTACAAGCGTGAGCTTTGTAGATCCCCACTATTATGGCCTGAAACCTGTGTCTGTTTTTGTTGCCTCTGCCTTTTGTGATGAGGGTATCCTGCAGAAGCTAAAACCCTTTTTCATGGACCTAAACATACATACAGGCATACCTTGGGGATATTTCAAGTTTGGTTCCAGACCACCATAAAAAAGTGAATATCACAATAAGCAAATCACACAAATTTTTTGGTTTTCTACTGCATTATGAAAGTTATGTTTATACTGTAGTCTATTAAGTGTGCAGTGGCATTACATCTAAAGAAATATACATACCTTAATGAAAAAATATTTTATTGCTAAAAAACACTAACCATTATTTGAGCCTTCAGTGAGTCATCATCTTTTTTCAATAGTACTATCAAAGATCACTGGTCACAGATCGTAACAGATATAAATGATGAAAAAGTTCGAAATACTGTGAAAATTATCAAAATGTGACACAGAGACATGAAGTGAGCAAATGCTATTGGAAAAATTGGTGCTGATATACTTGCTTGATGCAGGGTTGCCACAAACCTTCAATCTGTAAAAAACGCACTACTCTCTGTGAAGCACAATAAAGCGAAACACAATAAAATGAGGTGTGCCTGTACCTGCTCTAGATGCTGCTTCACATCACTGAGGTGGATCAACACATCAGTAACAATGAGTGTATACTACAGAATGACTGCTATCTCCCTTGTACCCTCCTTCGAAAATCTCCCAAGGATCCTGGGAAATGTAGTTTAGCCTACCCAGGTTGACATCAGAAGACCATCACACCTTCTTGTCTTCTAAGCAGCAGAACTGTCATTCTGATAACATGCAACAACTCTATTTTTATAGAACTAGATGTGCCAGCACAAAAATAAGCTGGTTTGTTGAGGATCATTCAGTCTAGACACTGTAGATAATTAATCTTGGTAGTTTCAGGACAGAAAAAGCCAGAGCCATCATTTACACATATAAAGACTTTGCAACCTATGGAGAGACAGCTTTCAATTACTGTTCTAACCGCAGTAAGAATAAAGCAGGAATAATAAAACTTGTGCCATTTGATTTGGCTGAGACGCTAAGACCCCAGCTCCTGGGCCCATTCCCACTTGACTTCGCCCATAGAAAAATGATTGAAATGAATTTCTTTTCTGATGAATTGTGTGCATACTTTTGGGTTAGAAACATAGATTTTAAACATTTGTTTCAAGCCTTTTCTTTCCTCAGAAGACACAGATTTTCCCTGGAGCCTACTATATAAGCACTAGAGTATTATCCTAGGCAGAGACAAAGAAGAATTTAAAGTCTAAAATGGGGTCTCTTAACCCAGGTACTCTACTTTAGTGTGTAAATATCACAGCTAGAAATATGTAAATAATTGGGCAGTGTCTGATGTGAGATTGCATAGCCAAATGATGTATGTGTGCTATTAGAATTCTTCAGAATGATATATAATCCAATTGCAGATATAGGCTATACAAATTAATGCATCTTTGAGTCTCTCATAATGAATTTTTATTAGCTTTTCAAAAAGATTTAAACCATTAATTCAATCCATCAACAATCATTTTGGAGCATTTGCTGGGCAGGAGACACTATTTCTGTGGCTGAAATAATAGGGATGCTAAAGATGTGATTCCAGTTGGCAAGTAACTCAGTTTATTTGGGGCAAATAAAGCATATTATAGAAACAAGTGCCATTCTCAGTAATACCAGAAAAGTGTTTTGTGGTACTATGAATGGGCAGATTCCTTGCAATTGAGCAGGATCAGAGATGCTCTCTGAGCTGAGCCTTGAAAAATAGGTAAGGTTTTGTCAAATGGAATCTGGGGCAGGCAGTCCTGTGTTTGATCTGATTTTGTCTGGTTTAGGAGGCCAGGTGAAGATAGAAGATATGAAATTTTAAAAGGGTACTTAACTCTTGATTTTTCAATTTATCCTTTCATTACTGTGATTGGGACTTAAAGTGTTGACAGTTAAACTTAATGAACATTTTATTGCTCATGACAGTTCACAGCAAATTAGTCTCTTGCTTTCTTCTCAAAGTGGGAGAAGGCCCCAGGAAACCTCTCCGTGAAGCTAGAGCTGTGGAGCACTAGCTCTGCAGAACGCTCTGTGGAGATGAACTTTGGAGCAGGGATTCTGCAGGGAAGGATCTGCTACTAAATGTGCAAATGCGACTTGGAGGCAGAACGCTGAGGAGAACAACCTGGTGGAGTTCAGGGAAGAAGAGGAGGCATGGCCCCTGCCCTCGGGAAGCTTGATGATTCTGTGGTTGTTGGCCTCACCCTCTGATCTGGCACTGGAGGTGGACTTGAACTCCAGAGCCTCTGCCCTTACCCACTCTCTGGCTTTCCCTCCTCCCACCCTCTGCTTAATCTCTGAGAATGAGCCTTTTTTTTTTTGTTTGTTTCTTTCTTTTTTTTTTCCTTCCTTCCTCCCTCCCTCCCTCCCTCCCTCCCTCCCTCCCTCCCTCCCTCCCTCCCTTCCTTCCTTCCTTCCCTCCTTCCTTCCTTCCTTCCTTCCTTCCTTCCTTCCTCCCTCCCTCCCTCCCTCCCTCCCTTCCTCCCTCCCTCCCTCCATTCCTTCCTTCCTTCCTTTCTTCCTTCCTTCCTTCCTTCCTTCCTTCCTTCCTTCCTTCCTTCCTTCCTTCCTTCCTTCCTTTCTTCCTTCCTTCCTTTCTTCCTTTCTTTTGGTGGTGGTTGTTGAGGTTGGTGTCATTAAAGATACTGAAATGTGCTTTTATTTGATTTTCTAAGGAGGCTTTCAACAATATTCTTTTGGGATGATGTAATGCAGAGTAGGGTTGGGGCCCCCTCCTTCTCTCCTTAGAGCAGTTTAGTAGTTCTGGTTTGGGAGTCTGTAGCCCTATGTCACAGTCCCCACTTAGCAAACAGTACTTCCTGAAGGTGTCTACTGGGCCCCCAACGGGAGCAGCTTAGCTGTTTATATTTTCACATAAGTTTTCATTTTTAAAAAGATTTCTATGGCTAAAAAGGTTTAAAATCGCCTGTTGAATGCTCTCCCAGGGTCCTTGACTCTCAAGTTCCATGATTAAGTTTATCGCAATCAACTGTAGTGACTCCTAAGCCCAGCTCTGCCTTAGCAGGCCATCTGCTGGGCTTTCACAATAGAATATTAACAGGACTTTCTCTGCCATAACCTGGATGTTGGTATTCCCCCCAAATTTATATGTTGAAACCTATCCCCCCAAGGTGATGATGTTAGGAGGTGGGGCCTTTGGGAGGTGATTAAGTCTGGAGGATCTGAGCCCTCATGAATGGGATTAGTGCCATCATAAGAGAGGCCCAGAGGCCCTTCTGCCTTTTGCCTTGTGAGGTTACGGTGAGATGACAGCTAGCAGTGAAGAAGCAGGCTCTCATCAGACACCGAAAATGCTGGCACCATGATTTCAGTCCTCCCAGCCTCCAGAAGTGTGACAAATAAATGTTTGTAAGGCACCCAGTTTATAGTATTTTTGTTATAGCAACATGAATGGACTGAGACACTTTCCCTTCACTTTCCCTCCTTCTCATCCTCTGTGGACAGCTGCTGACATTCTTCCTGGTTGCCAGTCCTGTGTTTGGTCAGGGTGAGGATTGTACAGTAAGGGAGGGTTGGGGAAGGAGCTCCCACCCATGCAGAATACACGTAGGATTCACTTCAGTAGTAGAATTGGGGGAAGTATACTTAGTGCTGGACTCAACTTTAACCTCACTGAGCTAATCAGTGTTAACACCCCAGACCTAGACCTGGATGCTCACTTGCTTCAGTCTCACATCCACAGCTTCCTGCCTCAGATTTCTGCTTGCACATCTGCCACGTACTTTCCATCCTCTATGTCACATCTGTCTGTGAAGAATTCATTATCTTACTTTAAAGCGGGTTCTCTTTCCTGACTTCCCAGTGAGGCTGAAAAACTCGGAGCCGTCTGTCCCAGCTCCCTTCTTCACCTCAAATACCTATCCAGTCCTCAAATCCTGACAAGTTTCCTTTTTATCATTTCTTGCTTCCGTTTCTCTTTTGCCTTTGCCACCCCTCTAGTTCAGGCTCTCATTATCTCTCAGCTATCACAAACACATTCTCCCTCCACTCCAGTCCTACGTGGAGAGTGCTTGGGGCCAGTGTTTCTGAAGTCATGCAGGGCATCAGTACCTGGAGTCAACACTTGTGTGACTTTGTATTAAACTAATGGTCTTCACATTCAGAATCTCCTTCCATTCCTCCCTCCACCCCCAAGGGAACCCTATCTGATCTTTATGAATAAGAATCCCTTACTGTCACTTTACTATTGTTAAGTCCTCTCCCCCAAATTAAGATAATTTCTGCCACTGTACTGCTCAAACTGTTCTCTCTCGGGAACCCATGTCAGCTCATCCACGAAGCCCCACGCAAGCCTCATGCTCTTTGGGAAATCTTCCCGAACAAACAATCCCAAGATCAGAAGACTTTTCTATATATCTGCCCTTCCTTGTGTCGATTCACTGGATACCATCAGATTCTGCTCTTTAGCTGTTTTTCTGGGGGGGGTGTGTGTGTGTGTGTGTGTGTGTGTGTGTGTGTGTGTGTGTCTATATCTTACCATGGCATCTAAGAAGGGAACTCATGGAGGGCAAGGACCTGGAAAGTGTTCTCTTGGGCCCATTTCATGAGTAACCAGGCAAATGCTTGCTGTACTCCCAGAATCTGTTGGAAAAATACTGAAGGACATCAAAACCCATGTAGTGACTGTGCTGTGTTCAAACTCTTATGTTAACTGATCATGATGAATAGCTCCAACTGTGTTTGTTTTTTCTCTATCTTGATAGGTGCATTTTCTGAGAAAGTTGAGATCTGTAGCCTAATGACCTATTCTGACATATCCTAGGACTTATCATCCTGAGTTTCTTTTTAATTGGAGCAGAGAAGTTATGGATGTAACATTTTTGTATGTTTTTACAAAATTCACACTTTGCTCACTATAATTTATGTTTTTCTTAGTAACTGGTGGAAACATTTCAAGGGTCAGCCTAGAAGTAGCAGAATTAGTAGAAACACCTTTTCTAAACCTTTCTTCCTTGTGTCATTAATCAAAAGAAACACACCTACTAACCCAGCCTGTCAGATTCACTCACAAAAGTTGCAGTTTATCTCCAAACCATTCTTGCCCCCTGAACCTGGTAGCTGATTGGGTAATGAGTAATTACACACCTTCAGTTATTACTCTGACTTGGAATTTTTCAGCTTCTATTTTCTGTCAGAAAATGGAACTAAACTGCATGTGTTTTGGCTTGAATACACAATGAATCAGAATTAATGAAATGTCATATCCATTAAAGCAAACTCAGAAAATTGCATGCAAATATGGATAAGAGGGCTCTTAGTCCTAACTTAGCAGCTAACAGCAAAATGATAGTGACCATTTCACATAGATCATTCTGTACAATCTTCCTTCCTGCTGTCACTCTCTAGGACTTGGCCTAGCCTGAGCAAAGAAGGAAGGTACCAAGGCTTCCATGAAAAATACCCATAAGGGAATCCTAAATACTGAGGGCAGTTGGAGTTTTGAAACCTGTACTTTTTAAACTCAAAATACATGGCTCTCTCTGTAGGAACTTGTTCTGACACTGGCCCTGTTATTTATTGCCTACCATTGTGAACACTGAAGCCAAAGATGGGCTGACAAACACAGAACTGCAGGTTGGCAACAGAATTTATTAGGTTTCGTTCGTATAGTCAACACGATCTGTTTTCAGTGCTTAACACACTTGCCATTAAAAACGTGTAGGGTAAAATGTTTACTCTTACCACTTCTTCTCTGCATTGGTCTAAACATGGAAATGATTTTCAATCTAAAGTAATGTTGGAGAGACATCTTGGCAAGAGGCAGAGAAGAGCAATGTGTGGTTCCCCTAGACCCTTTCTGGCTTTCATTTGCCTCCTAGGTGATAATCAGTGGGACAGTTGGATGCTCATCAGACTGTTCCTGCTGCCTGTAGCTGTCTTCACTGCCCACCCACGTGTATCACAGACCTGGGTAGATTTATAAATGAGTGGCAGCCCTTCAATTCTATAGAAACAGTGAAAAATTACCCAAATAGGTAAATACAGAGAACCGTATGGCACCTCACCATTGAGCAGCGGCCTCTGGATTCCTGATTTTGGCTGTGCTCTAGAGGCTGGACCATCAGTGCTGTGTAGCACTGGAGTATAAATGCCCGATCCCGGGGGTCTCTCGAGCACCACTTGTTGGGGCCCTCCTTTCACCAATGTGTATACTATTTCTGTTGCTACAAATATATTTATGTAAAAAAGAATGCATCTTCTCTTGTTTAAGTGATGGGCGGTTAATTGTTACTTTTCTTTTTTTTCTTTTTGGCTGCACCACGTGGCACGTGGGATCTTAGTTCCCTGACCAAGGACCGAACCTGGGGCCCCAGCAGTGAGAGCGCCGAATCCTAACCACTGGACTGCCAGGGACTTCCCAATTCTGTTACTTTTAATTTCAGCAAATTGATAAAAGAGGGAAATGGAGGCTCATTGTAGAGGGTGGAGATGACACTTCTTTCCTAAACTGCTGTGCAGGATGTAGGTCAAGAGTGGAGAAACTATATGTATAGCTGATTCACTTGGTTATAAAGCAGAAACTAACACACCATTGTAAAGCAATTATACTCCAATAGAGATGTTAAAAAAAAAAAGTGGAGAAACTAAATACACTCCTAGGTTATCAGGGAATTGTAGAAAACCAACACAGACACCCTCCCCCATGTAGGAGAGGTGGCTTAGCAGCTAAGTGGAGACTGCTGTATAACCCAGCCTCTCAGGAGAAGTCTTGATGCTAGTCAGTTCATGCTAGTATGAATTCATGACTTTTAGTCCTCTCCCAAGGACGTCTAAAGCTCTCAACAATATGAAGATATGGGATTGGGAGAAAAGAGGGTTTCCAGGTCTGAAGTAATTCCCTGTGGCTTTCCAGGTTCCCTGCTTCCCTGGCCAGAGCTTCTGAGTCATTCATGGCCCCTTTCCTGACCTGATCTTCACAAAAAGGAAAGTGGGTATATGCGCCCTTTAAAATTTTACTTTTATTGCAATGAGGACAGCTCACGAATGGAAGAGGAGGTAGGATTGAACCCAGGGGCCTACAGGGGAGAAATAGAACCAGGGCTGAACTCTGGCCTCTTGGCTCTTGAAAAAGTGTCAAGGCCAGCTGGTTGGCCTGGTTCCCAGTTCTGATGCTACCTGCATGTGTTACTTCCTGAAAGTCATAGCCTCTTTGCTATCTAATGTATTCATACAACAGAGACAGAGAGCAATGTGAATGATATGGAAATACTTTTCAGATCTTTTGGAGCAGTTTCATCTTGAGAAATTAACCTAAATAAGCCAGTAGTTCTCTGCTCTCTATAACAGCCTCCCCAGAATCTTCCTCAACCTTCCTTATCCTGGAGGGCAATTGAAGCATGAAGAGAAAGCAGCATTGCTGGTGCAAGAGTCCTCAGGAGGAGATGGGAGGCAGTCATGGGCCAGTGGGGTGAGCACTGGACCAGGAGCTGCATGGCCTGGTTTCCAGTTCTGGAGCTACATCCATGTGTTACTTCTGGAAAGTCATAACTTCTCACAGGAATTTTGTTTCACTATCTGAAAACTGCAGAGAATGGATCAAATGATCTTTAAGGATCTTCCTAGCACCAGATCTGGTTCCATTCAGCCTTGAAGCCAGCAGAGTTTGCTGTTGCTTTTTCCTGCCAGTAACTTGTGAGTCTCTCTCTTTTATGCTTCCCTGGCCCTTCTTTGCCTTCCTCCTGAGGCTTCCTGACATTCCACAGCTGCCCTGCTTTGTTCTCCATCACACCAGGACACAGCAGCCGGCAGGAGCCAGAGACCAATCAGTATTTGATAAAGATAAATCTGTGCTTAGAACTGGAACAGATGTTTAGCCAATTAGGAAATGAAACCCTCTGCAGAAGTAGATCAGCTTCCATCTGAGGACTTCGGCTTTTGCTGTAAAAAGTACTCATTTCTTAAAAGTGCTTTGCAGAATAAATCAAAGCAAGATACAAGGTTAGGTCACTTGCTCTAGATTACTCAGTTACAGTGTGGCTTCAAGATATTTAATATTCTCATATTTAAAACATTATAAAATATGAATGTTTTAGACTGGTAGGGACCTTATTCCTTTTCTTCTCACCCGGTGGAGGATTTTTTCTCCAATCTTGCTTCTCAGAATGTGGTAACTAGACCAGCAGCCTCAGCACTATCTGGAAGCTTGTTAGAAATGCAGACTCTCAGGCCCCACGCCAGACCTGCTGAGTTAGAACACACGTTTTAATAAGATGCAAAGGTGATTCACATGTACATTGAGGTGTGAGCAACACCACTCTAAGAGATCCCTGATCGAAAGACAACATAAACACATTCAGACGCAAGGTGCTTCTTACTGCAGGGTATTCTATTTGGAAATAGTGCTAAGCATCAGAATGTGCTTCCTTATAATAGAAAGACTCGGGGATATTTATTAACCTCTGACCATGTGACCTCTTCTAAATGCCTTACAAGTGTGTGTTGCCTCATTTCAGAGTCACAACAGCCAGGCGAGGTAGATACTATCTGTTTTTGTTCACCTTAATCTCCACAACACATGTATGAGGGGGATAGTCTTATATTTCCCATTTTCTAAATGAGAAAGCTGAGGCTAGAGAAAATGAGTAACTTGCTCAAGTCACATGGCTGGACAGTGAGTCATGAGCTCTAACCCAAGTAGTTTGGCTCCAGAGCCCAACTTAACCACTATATTCTTTTTAGTGATCAAAGTGTTCCTTTCTGTAGTTTCTGCCCATCTGTCTTCTAGAAGTACGAATAAAATTCTATTTTTTGCTTATGTGAAAACTTATGTGGAACCAACTCTCAGGATCACTCTCTTTGATACGTTCTTCATATGACTTAATTATATATCCTCCCCACATTAGTCAAATGCTAGTTTGTAACTAAAGTATGGCCTTCAGGGTTGTACCCTAAACCTCAGCTGTGTGGTTTTGAGCAGAGCGACGTTCTAAGATTACCTTCAACCTGTACTGGAACACCACACCTTGAATAATGATGCCCAAGTACTAATGAATTCTTTAACGTAGTCACGGTGTTGATTGGTAGTGAGCTCAATGGCTTTTTCACAAAGGCTGCTATTAAGCCAGGTTTCTCTAAGTCTCTATTTGCAGCGATGATTTTTGAACCCAGGGGCATTCCCTTGAAGCTGACCTCTCATCAATATCATGTGTTTCTGCCCACACTGAGCTCAATCAATACCCCAGCACCAGTCTCCAGTGTAGGAAGGGTGTCAGTACCACCATTATCCAGGACAGGGCTGTGGAGGGTAAAACTTGATATCCATTCTGTTGAATTTCATCTTGTTAGCTGTGACTCATTATTCATCCTGTCAAACCTTTTGGATTCTTGATTCTATCACTCAGCATATTTGCTAGCCGGCCGAGCCTTGTGTCATCTGAAAATTTGATCAACACACATTCTGTCTTTATTATGCAATTTGCAGCTAAAAGTGCTGAATGGGCCAAAGTTGAAGGAAGCACCTGGGATGGAACCTGCTCCCAGAGACCTTCCCTGCAGGCTGACGTCAGTTCATTAATCTGCACCTTTTGGGCCAGGCATTCAATCATCTTAATATCTTAAAACTCTTCAAGCAGCCTGTATGTCTCCATTTCCCCAAGAGGGGCAGTAGTGGCCAATACACCCTTTTAAACCACCAACACCCTCTAGGTATATGGTCCTGAGTTGTTACAGTGGAGGCAGCAATATCGTACAAGGCACTCTCAGCATTAAAATGAGTTAGGTATGAGCTCTAGCTCTGCCGCTTCCATCTCTGTACCTTTCAGTTAGGGTAGATCAGAGAAGCAGAACCACTAGGAGTGGTTTATATAATATAAAATTATACAACAAGGGATTCGTTGTAGAGATTTGAACTATGCAATTGTGGGAGCTGCTTAAACAGTGTGTATTACTTCTGTGTATATTGGGCCTGAAATAGCAGGATAGTCAGTTGGGAAGAAAGATGGGTGTGAAATAGAGGAGAGCAAGGACAAAATAGAACCCATGGGAGTGTGCTGGAGTCCACAGGATGGGCTAGAACACACATCAGTCCCTCGTTACCTCTAGGACTTCATCTTTGGTGATGCAGGTGACTTACAGGAGAAGCTGGCTCCTTCTTCACAGAGATAAGCATACACCTGGCCCAAGAGTCAGAAACTAAAGGAGGAGATATAGTGGGATCCGGAGTTGCTGGGAGCCTGGCCACTGCCCCTGTGCCAGCCTCATGAGCCAGCAGATCAGCAAAATGCACGTAGGCTGCAACAGCTGCCCAGCACTGACCTTCTGTCCACTGCTTCATTCTGCCTTCCAGATCTTGTGCAGATTTCTCCTTTAGTCTATACTAACCTGAAACTATGCAGGAAAGGGAATTCTGGGAAACATAGCTTCAGCTTAGCTAAACTGACACACCCTTTCTGTGTGCTATCCATATAGTCATCTTTTAACTCCACTCATCTTCCAAGTGAATACAACTGAAAAACCATGTTTCAGCCTAACATAATGCAGCAATCCCTTCCTTGTACAACTGAAAATACACGATCTCCTTCAAAAGTGGATACAAATTCTTTTAATTCATCTCTGGTTAATGTGTATTCCTCTTCTTGCAGAATCACATTCTTCCTTTGGTATCTTGTAAGCTAGGTACCGATATAAACTTAATTACCATTACCATACCTTCTGTTAGATAATAGGGGAATGGGAGACGTGAAGAGAAAAAAAAATAGTTAATATGTACTGAAGCATGTATTAAAATAAGAAGAAGTACTAAAAAATATTATAGTTCTTGTTTCTGCAATTGGCCATGCGGTTATACCTGGCGTTTTTAACTACCTCTTTCTACCACATGTTCTCTATTTCATATTTCCTTTGCCTCTACAAAATACCTCTGCTGGTGTTGGTCCCTTGCCAGGTAGGGAGACCCAAACCTTTATGCCTGAAGGTTTTAGGGCATTAAAATTCCTGCCTGTATAGGGTTGTTGAAAATTTCCATTGACTTTAATTGTAAGACCTGAAGTACTAAGAGAAGCCCCAGGGACTCATAAATTCCAGATGAACTCTTCCTTACCTCCCATATGAAGTAGCAATTGCTACTGTATCCTCTTGAAACATCAGTATACCAGACAGTAAATTGCCTTCTTTACCTGTTGAATTACCACCCGAAGGAGCTCAGAGTGGTTGGTGGATGTCTCAACTACCAGTTTCAGTATAGCATTGTTATGCCCCCTGCCGGAGGCTTGCTTCCTTGGGAACTAGGTCTTGTAAACCAGAAAAGGTCAAGGTGGTAGGAAAGCAAAACCTTCTCTTGTGGATCACTGTGGGAATCAATGAGAGGAGCCGCTCTTGTTTTCAAAACTCTTTATTCCAGGACGTATAAGCTCTGGCTAAGAGAGAAAGAGCACCATGTATTTCTGGAGGGATGTCAGAGATTAGTGCTATTATTAAAGACCTGAAAGATGTAAGCGTTGTAGTTTCTACCAAATCTTCATTCAGTTTGTCTCTTTGGCTTGTACACAAGACAGATGGATCTTGGAGAATGACAGTGGATTATCATGAACTCAATTGGGTAGTGACTTCAATTGCAGCTGCTGTTCCAGATGTGGTTTCATTCCTAGAGCAAATCAATGCATTCCTTGGCACCTGGATCGGGCAAATGCCCTTTTCTCTATACTTTTGTTACTAAAGATCGTCAGAAGTTGTTTGGCATCTGGTGGGACCAACAATATACCTTCATGGTACTACCTCAACTCTCCAGCCATATGTCATAATCTAGTTTTCAGGCAGATTATGCTGATTTATTACATTGCTGCTATCACACTGTTTGAACCTGGTGAGTTGAGTGTATCAATAGCAATAACCCAAGATACTTTGTGTGCCAGGAGTAAGAAGTAAATCCCACCTCTAGGATGACTTCAGGTCATTAGTCTGTACCTTTGTGGCCAGGGGCTCAATCTTCTAAGTATCCTGATAGCACTTCCATGCAACCGATGTGTTTCCAGCTGCTCCAGGAGAGTGATGTCTGTTTACTGTATTTAAAATTACCACCTCCCACCCCTACTGGTTATACAGCCCTTATCTACTACAGTGGAGGCAACAGTAGTGCAGTGGAAATAAATGCCTGAGTCAATATTGAAAACCATAGTTTTACTGCTTATGTCTATGTCTTTTCTTGGACAGGTCAGTTTCTTCATTTTTAATATGAAAACAGCAAAAATACAACTCATGAGGTTGATATGAGGGTTAACTCTGATGATGTATACAATGGCATAAGGAATTTACTACTCTACTGCAGACACTTTATAAATTTGAGTGTATTTAATCCACATGCACTTTTATCACCTGTTAATACAGGAGGAGCAAAGGTTCTGACAAGTCCTTTAACTTGCCCAGGCTCACAGTGTTAGGAGGTGGTGGAGCCAGGATGTGAACTCCAGGTGTTTTGTTAGCAAACCAGTGCTCTTTCCATTTAGCATGCTCCCACTTTGCCACGGTGCATTGTAAACCCTAAAACACGAACAGTGTATAAATATAGGTTCTGCGCTGTTCTTCATGAATTCATGCTGAAGTATACTGATCCCCAGCTGTCTAAAATTCTCTATCTAGTCATCTGGGGACTCTGCCTTTAATTCCTGGGATGAATCAGGTGTTCTTTTTAAAATTTTTGTTTCCTCATTTTGAAAATTGCCCTTCTGTATATTGTAGTTTACAAAGCACGTTTACCTGCACTTTCATGTTCTCATTTAACAGTCTGGAGGGTAGAGCCTCATTTTATCTGTGAGAAACTGAGGCTTAGGTAGATAATAATGTATCAAAGCTTATACAGTTAATAAATGGCAGAGTCACTTCTCCCCAGCTTCAGGGCTTTTTCCCGCTGTTTCAGTCCTGCATGAGGCTCTAAGTATCCGTCAATTCTGTGAAGCCATATTCTCCTCCTTTTTCAGGAGGCCTCTTGGAACCAGGCACAGTTTCCCTCAGGGAGAATATGGGTGTGGTAAATCTCAGAAGGTTCGTAGATGTTCGCACATCAGTGGGCCGTAGAAGCACCTAAAATGTCAGAACTTTCTTTCACAATTCTGTTGGAAGGAAAACCCGACTAAAAGCCATAAGCATCAGAACTGAGCAAGTTCCAGCTTATGGGCTATGATTATACTGAGGGTGATAGGATACTGAAAATCCTCACAGTACTCACCAGTGACCTAACTTTATTTCAGATAGTATAAAATAAACCAGGCTTCTGTCAAACTTCGTTATTAGAAATAACTAACACTCTTGAATAAAGAATGATAACCCATCATTGAGCCAGTAAGAATGTTAGGATTCATCATAGGCCAAAAAGCCAGTGAAAGCAGGAGCTAGAGGGTGGGGAAATCATTGAATGTAGCTTTTTTTCCCTGAGGCCCTTTGCTGACTCCTGGGGACCTTGAGCTTCAGTTTTCAAGGCTGGGATAGGAATCTAGTAAGAGGCCAGTTGTTGAGGGCTGTAAACTCAGAACAGGTTCTAATGTACTGTCAAAGTTCTTACCAGTTATCTTTATTTTCTGTCTCCCCGGTGTAGGCCTAACCACGTGAGACTGTTGATACATGACCATTTTTGACCTATAAAAGTATCAGTCTCATATGATTCAAGGTAATAAGATGTCATGGAGATGTTTGCCCCCGACTGTCTGTCTAATACGTAGAATAATACCTGGTCCATAGTAGGTTTTTTTGATGGGATGAATGAAGGAAATTAAGTTGGAAGCCAATCATTAAAAGATAAGTAGAACAACTCCAGATGAGAATTAAAAAACACATCTGAACAACCCATGAGTAAAAGAAGAATTCGTAATGAAAATGAAAGGAAACCTGAACTTAGAGCCTGCTAGGAATAGGAGGGAGAAAGGAGGCAGGGAGTGACCTCTTGGAGTTGCCTTATTGAGATTTGACCAGCCAGCCGTGTAAACACATTGATCTCCACTTCGTCCTTCCTAGCTGTTATTTGCCAGCTTGAAATTTCTGACTTTCATTCCCATCTGATTAACACAGATATTGAAAAATAAAAACTCAGGTCTTTTCAATGTTTATAACCAAATGTAATGTACAGGTTCATATTTGTGGGAGAAATGTGGAATACAAATTAAAAGTCCTATGATGTAGAGCTCAGAAGTGCTGCTTTCAAAAGTTACCGAAGAGTATGTGAAGCTTTCTCACTACCCGCTCTCTCTCTCGTATTTAATCAGATTTTGAGATTAGAGATGCAATTTCCTTTTGTGTCTAGGGACGTTTCTCAGGATACTGCACACTACTGTTTTCACTCTGCTCCCCCTCACCCCAAGGTTATAGAATGAAAAGTGTCTGTCATACAATTATTCATTAAAAAGAAAATTATTTACTTTCTTGGTTTAATGAACAAAAATTCTGTGAAGTCACATCTATGTGGCTTAGGTTCAAAAATCAACGAGTAAGGTGAAAGTCATGTATGCTAGTTAAAACTACACATGAAAATCTTTTATACTACCCATCAATTAGAATATACAAGGTTTTAAATGTATAATCCTATGTGGTATTCCTTGTGTACCTGGTGAAAATCACTGAGTTAACTAAAGACAGAAATGAAACAGAAGCATATCAGTAGATGTCCAGCTTTTTAAATCCTCTACCTTTAACAAAACTATCAGATTTGTACTGATGACTGTGGGGAAGGTTGAGAATCCTGAGATGCTTCTGCTTCCAGAAGGGATGATTTCATTGCACTTGAATAGTATGCCTCGCTGTTCTATGACACATTCATGTATTTGTTCATATTGGGAATGACATGTTATGTCTTGTTATAAGCAACTGCAACTCTATTATTCATACAGTCATCAGGTACCAAATAAAGAGTCACGTTTGGGGCTAAATCATTTAGATATTGGACATACACTCCCAAATTGCCTCTTTCCAAGAAAAAGTGTGGTTGTGAGAGGTATGATGTGAAATTCAAGTGAGGGACATCCATCAGCTTTGCTGTTAAGGATGGCAGTCTAATGTAACTAACGTCTGTTCAGACCAGACGTGCTGGAGTCAGCTTCAGCTTTTCCTGTGATTAGAGTCCGGGTGCTTTAGGTGATCTGAATCCCAGGTGTGTTCGAGATGGTGATTTCCTCCAGAGTTCCTCCTCCCTCCCCACTCCAGCTGGCCAGGAAGACTGAGAATGGGCCCACAGGTGGCTTTGTGAAGATAATGAAGCTTCAGCTTAGGGTTCCACTCTTGCACAGTCTCTTTCAAGGTCTGGGGAGGGATCTTGGCAATATGTTCAAATTGTCCTTTTGTTTTAATTTGCAAAATTGAGATATTTTAAACATTATCAGTTAAGACCACTCTTTCTTTCTCCCCAGCTTCTCCAGACATGTCCTACTGTTGTGCTGTTGGTGGAGAAGCTGCAAACAGTTTTGGGATCCGGCTACGGGGAAATTGCCTTGAGGTTACGGTGAGTTGGAGTTTTGTAGTTGACGGTCCCTTCTTTGCAGAAGTGAGTTGTAGTTGGCTGTCATGTTGTAGGAATGGCTTCCAGGATTCTCCTACTACCTGCTGAGATGACCTGCCTCGTGTTGGCAGAGGGTGCAAGGCTAGAGGCTCTGCTGCAGTGTGAATGTGCCCTCTGGTGCCCAGCACTGCCCACCACCTCTAGAGTGGGAATTGGAGGAGAAACCTGTAGAGGAAAAGACTGAGTTTTCATTCTCTTCTCTGCCTTGAAAATGATGTTATGAAGTTGTTGGCATATACAGCCAAAAATATAGGAAAGCATACTGAAAAAGTATGATAGGAGTTAATTAGCGCAAATGTGTTATATTCCTTGATTTTATGATACTTATCAGTTTTCTGTGGTGTGCATATTGTGATATATTTTGTCTTTGTAAATTAATGTTTACCTTCATATAAAATTTTGTTTTTGTAACTATACATTCTTTTCTAAAGCCAACCCTCAAAACTGGATAAGCTTCAGACCTCATTAAACCTGTTCCTCCCAAGGTTGGACTCTTGACCAAAGGGTATGATTCCATTATACTGCAATAAAAAAAGTTTAAAAAAAAAAAGTATGATTCCACATGCCACCAAAGCTTGCCTGCTTGTTTAGGCCACTCCTCCATGGTGTGGCCTGATGTCTGATGTCTCAGGAGGTCCAGAGGACACTGAGTTCTGAAAGGCTGCCTGAAATTGAGCACAGGTGGCGATGCCTCTAGCTGGGCGGCATATGGAGTCTGGCCTCTGATCCTTCACAGAAACCCCTGTCTTTGTACAGAGAGGAGTAAAGAATGGCCAGTGTGCATACCAGCCAGAGGAGGCTGTTCTCCTTGTGATTTGTTAGGAAAGAAGGTGGGCTTCTCACTCCTAGATGGCTTGTGGCTTGTGTGAACCAGAAGGTGGCAAAGTCAGAAACTCTTGCTCCAAATAAATGTTGTCTTCAAAGCCAGCATTAAGGAGAAGCCCTGCTAATCTACGAGCCAAAAGACCTCACTTCTCACTCCTTGGTTAAGGTATTTCCACATCCCTGCGGACTCTGTTCTGTAAAACAGGGATCGTGGTCCTTTGCTAGACTGTGTTAAAGGACTTATTCCATAATGCTGGCCATAAAGCCATGGAAACATGTAAGGTACTAAGCAAATGTAAGAAATGTGATGAATATAGGAAAATATTAAGGGTAAAAATCAATACAGTCATTTAGCTAAACTTTCAGAAAATCTTTTTCCAGACTAGGCTGGAAGGATCCTGATCAATTAAGGTCAGGGAGGCTTGAAAGATGTGGCTTTCTATAATAACAGCCTAATTCACAGGGGCCAATTTGTTCAAGCCTAGACATGTTTGGCAGTATAATTGAAAGGAGCGTGATCAGCCTATGTGGTGCCCAGCCAGCAGCAGGCACAGGGGACCATGCTCTTGCTGTGCCTGGGGACCTCGGTGGGCTACCTGTTCCCTGGCTGTCAGGAAGACAGAAGGGAGGAAAGCTTCTTTCTTGCTTTTGGGCTGTGCATTAATCAACATCACTTTCCTCATTAATATAAAGGCATTCTCAGCTGCACATTTTGAGGAGCTTCTAACAGTTCGTTTTTCCTCTGGTTACAGTAAAAACAGCCTTCATAATGAGGAGGAGAGCTGTGTTCTTTACAAAGCTAAATATTAATTCTTTTTTCAGTTTGTCATTTACATATCCCTCAAATTAGGTTTACTTTTCCAATTTACACTGCTGAAGCTCCATGGCCCGAAGATATACAATTAACACTATTTCCTTGGTGAGGGTCGGAGTGCCTGCTTTGTAGGCTCAGGTTTTTCTTAAGACAGTAGTTGAAGGTATTGAGAAATAGAAATTTAATTGGCATAATTAGGAGGACCTCCTTGCCGGGCTGAGAATGAGAGATAAACGGCCATTCTCTTCAGCCAGCCATTTCCGCTTGCACAGTGTTGGTTGAGGGTGTCCCCTCTCATAGAGGGAAGTGGTCCAGTACTCTGCCTCGCGAGACTTTAGGAAGGGCTTTGCTCTTCTCTCCCCGAGGATTGATGGAGTCTACTGACCACTCAGGGTGTCTTCTTGTCGGAACTAGTGATCTCCAGGTGTTAATAGATCTTCATCTAGGTTTATACATGACTTGCTCCAAAAACTTGCCTGCTGTTAGGACAGATGAACTGTATCCATCCCCTGGACTCGCCTCCCTTCCTCTCTTTCTTCTTCCCTCATTTATTCCTTCCTTCCTCCCTCCTTCCCTTCCTTCCTTTTTCCCTGCCCTCTTCTCTATATTCCTCTTCCCTTCCAGGGTGAGCACCTCTTGAGTTAATATATGCTTGGCAGTATGCTAGATGCTGGAAATACTGTGGTGAAGGGGACGGTCTAGTGGAAGAGACAGACATAAAACAGGGGCAGTCTGATGGCTACCTCTGTCGGAGCAAGGACAGGGTCCTGTGGTGCAAGGAGGAGTCAGACAGGCAGGGATGGGTGTTTCCTCTGAAATCTTTCAGCACTGATTTTTTTTTTTTTTATATCTCTTATATAGTTATTTAGCTGAGAGGTGTCTGTGATTCTGGGTTTAGAGAGGCCAAATGAAATATCCCAGTGTTCATTTTTCTCACCTGTAAACTAGAGTAGCAACAAAACCTGAATTCAGTCATGCAGCGTGCTGAGAAACCCAAACCCAGCACATGCTTCTTGAGCCACGAGTGGCATCACATAGGGACTAGGCAGCAATTGGGCCTTTGTCTGTGACAGTTCATGTCACAGAATTATCTCTTGCATCTTTAGGGACTTGGAAGACCTTCCCGGAAAGCCAAACCAAAACAAAAGATACATGGCATTGGATTCTTCTTAAGGCTGCTGAGTAGCTACACATCTGTCCTGGAATGTGGAGTCATCTGAGGTTAAAATGCTGAGCAGTGCCAGCTCTTCTTTTTTAGTGGATGAGGGACATCAAAGTCAAAATAGTGCATTTTCAAGGCTGGTGGTTCTAGTTACATTTTTTCTTTTAACCACCTGGAATGTGCATTTGGAATTTTCCCACTTGGCATCTGGCTTAGTGCATACTACATCTTTTCTAAAAGAGAGAGCGAGAGAACATCTGAGTGGCAAGAGTGCTGGGTCTAAGTTTAGACAGAGCCACATTCAAGTGCTGAAACTGAAATTTACTAGCTGTATAACTTGAGCAGGTATGCTTCCTTTCTCCAAAACTGAATTTTCTCATCTCTAAAACAGAGACAATTACAGTACGATCTTAATAGAGATGTTGTGGCTACTAAATTCTCTTGGAAGATATTAAATATGTAATAAATATCAACTATTGTTGTAGAATACCAGCTGTATACATGCTGTGTACACGTTAACCAAGGCATGGTGCCTACAACTTCCATGCTACTTAAGACAGAGCCCCTCGGCAAACTTCATCTCGTGGAGGGTGTCTGCCATGTACATTAATTGGCATGCTAGCTGCTTGTAGACGACACCCATGGGGCTGTCCCTTCAGTCCCCCTTTTCTAGTAAATTGCTTTGCCCCTGCTCATCCTTAATGTGTCTGTAAGAGTCACTGTTCTGGTACGGTGATTCTATTCCTTAGACAGTGGTCTAGGGTTTGGACTTGGGGCCTGGAGTGTTGGGTCAGGTTCTCGCTCTGTCCTGTAGCAGTAAGATTGATAGCTCAAGGGACATGAGCGGCCATGCCTCTCTCCACGAGGACCTGGGAAGCAGAATTTGGTCTGGAGAAAAATAAGGAAAGAAAAAGAAAGGAAGAAAATAAAAAACAAAAAAAAGAGAAGAAATGTGTAGTAAATGTGCAGAGAGGACTGGGGTGTAAGCTGGGGGGGCTCCTAGGGTGCCTCGTGCCATTTATTCCTGAGGCCCGGCCACGTTGCTAGGCTTGAGTTCCTTGAAATAATTCAACAGTGTTTGAATAATTAATCTCTACTGTTACCTAAGCTATTGAGAGTGGGGTTTTGTTACTTGTAACCTCAAAACTTCCAAGTAATACCTTCTTCCATAAATGTTATACCACGGAGGGTGCCCAGCACATGTATCTAGCAGATATTACACCCACCTGGGCTTTCTGGTCATCATCATTACACTCACAGCAGAGAGCGTATCCATGAGTTTTAAAATGTATGTTAGTGTTCTTTCTCTGCATTGGTTTCATTGGAATGAAGGAATAAAGGTAGGTACCCCAGCCCTGAGGTAGTCAGAGCCAGTCTGGTCTTAGGAGAGAAGCTGGAATGGTGTTGTGGCTGCAGAAATGGACAGAATACCTGAGGTCCAGCCATATCCTCTATGTTAATCTCTCCAGTTACTTAAGCTATTGAGAGTTGGGTTTTGTCACTTCCAAGTTTTGCTGGAACTACAGTGCTTCAGTGCTGCCAGGGCCACTTATTACAGGGAAGGGGGTGCCTGAAAAAGACTCACCAGAGTCTTGTGCCCCAGAGAACCCCTACTCCTAGCATCACTATACTTGCAGAGCCACAAAGCTCTGAACCTTCACCCCTTGGAGAGCCAGGATAACATGGTGGATAAAAGCATGGATTCTAGAGACAGGCTGCCTGGGTTTGAATCCTGGCTCTGTTGTGTGACCCTGGGCAAGTTAGTTATCCTCTGTGTTCTTCAGTTTCTTCTTCTGTAAGATGAGGATAAAACCATCATCTACCTCAAAGGTCTATGCGAGGATTCAATGGGTTAATATATGAAAAACATTTAGAATAGTGTTTGGCACAGAGTAATCAGCACCATATGGATATTATCATTATTGCCATTGTTGCCACTTACTACAACTGTTACGACCATGAACCCTAGGAGATCACAGTCCACACAGGAGGCAACACTTGAACATATTACAAGCTCAACAGTAAAACAGGGGAAGAGTTAGCAGAGTCAGTTCCAAAGGGAAGGTACTCACATTGAGGATTATGGCAACTCTGCAGAAGGATAGGGAAGACCCTCATTTTACAGTCCCTTGATTGGAGGGATCCTTAGTGCTCTTCTCATCCAGTACCCGACAAGACACATGAATCTAATTATTATCTCTGAAATATAATTGTTCAACATATCTTTGCATACTTCTCATGGGGGGCTCACTTCTTTCTGAAGCAAGCCAACGTGGTCTTATTAAATGACTTTGTCAGGTACCAAGTCACATAAGCTAGGAATCTAAAAGTCTACCTTTTCTTCTCCCTTATATCATTTCTTTACCCTTTATTCATTTAAGTCTTAGTGATTTCTCCTACCCCACCCCAAATGCAAGGTAATTTACACTATATTGGGAAGGATTTGGTTTCTAAGACCATGCATGGCTGAAGGCTTGCATAAGTTAAGACTAAAAATGTAGAAAGGCAGGCATTTCTGTTTACCAGCTAAAGTGTCACTGCCTTATGGTTAGAGTGTAAACAAAACTTAAATATATTTGGCCTGATAGTTTTGAAAACAACAACAACAACATGTCAGTGCGTTTTACATTCAGGGAATTCACATTATTTCAAATCGTCTGTAGAAAACAAAACTTTATCAATATTTTTATATCACATTTTCTAATTTATGTAACTTGAATTTACATGAGATAACTCTTGAACCTGTCTCTTCCTCCATATCATCTCTGCCTCTCCTTTAGTTCAGACACTCATCATCTCTTTCTAGATTGTAAATTTTCATTTTATATTGTGATTATAGTGTTCACTTATATGTCTATATCCCTATCAGTCTGTAAATTTAAGAGCATGAACAATTGCTCTTTATCTTTTTGCTCTGCCTCCCTTCTCCCTAAGACCACCTACCCTCTTCACACACTCACACCCACCCACCCCCACACACAGACACACACACAGAGACACAGACATTCACACACACAGACACACACACTCACAGACACACACACACACACACACACACACACACAGAGTAACGGAAAATACTACCTCATTCAATCTTCCCAGCAATTCTAGGAAGTTGGTGGATGTTACCTTCATTTTTCAAATTTATATATTGAGGCTCAGGGAGGTTAATAAAATTGTATAAGGTCACAAAATTCATAAGTGATAGAGTCAGCATTTTAACCCAAGCCTCTGTGACTCCAAAGTCCATATTACCATGCCACATCTCTACTCTCAGTATGTCCCTTGCCCATATGAAGTTTCATGAGGTCAGACTGTGTCTTTTCCTTTTATTTTGGTAGCATTCACAGAGTAACCTACAGCCACATCCAGGCTGGCATTCAAGAAGATTGATAGCAGCTGGATTGGTTATTCCTGAAGCATAACATAGAACTGGGAGGAATAAGGAGTGCTTAGAAGTGGACCAGGTGGTTTAGAAGTGATGGTGGTTAGATATATATACTTGTCTTTTCAAGTAATGCTGTGACGTGGGCCCTGAGTTCTACCAAGCCTAATTCTCATCCTTTGTTATGATATGAGTCAGATTGAAAGTCCTTAAGACCTGGCGGTGACTTTGATGTTCACTTAGCTGTCCGGTTAGGTGTTGGCTTTAGTAACTGATTTAGGGTGACTAATCAAAGGGACCAGTAAGAAACCAAACCCTGGAGACGTGCGCCAAGCCTAGAGGAGCCTTCTCCTTTTCTGCTGCCTCTCCCCCGTGCTCAGGAGTGCTGGTACACTTTTCTCCTCTCTAAGTCATGACATTCAATCCCATCTCTAGGCTTGTGTGCCAGTTGCAACCTCTGTCTGCATTATTCTTCCTGTTTTCTTTGCTTACCCAATTCCTATTCATCATTTGGGTCTCAGCCTAAGTATCTCTTGTTTAAGGAGGTCCTTTCTGATTGTCTAGAGTAGGTTAAGTATTTCTGACAAGATTGCTGAAATAATCCTTTGTACTTAACACCAAATATTAATTATATGATTATCCCATAATCATTTGATGACTCTTTTGCATATCAGACTATAAACTACTTGAGGTCAGGGACTGTGTTCATTTCAGTCATCATTCATGTCCGGCACTGAGTGCAGAACACATCCTTCATAAATATTGATTGATGGGTAGATGAATAGGTGGACGATAACATAATCATCTCTTGGCTTCTCCCCACTAGAGGGAAATGAAGAGGGAGGAAAAAGAGAAGACTTTCAGTTTCACTTGGAGAACATAATGTTTCAATAAGAAAGAAGAGATTTCATTTTCTGGATTGTTGTTTGCAGAATGTTTGTCATTTAAATTCTCACTTTATTTGACAGTACCACTTATATTCCTGTAAGAATGAAATTGAATAAATACATTTCAGGGTAAGCCAAGGTGACCTGCAGGCTTGGGCAGCCTGAGCCTGTAGAGGGTGAGCAGTCTTCAGGCATCAGGAGGGGAAGACCAGCATGTCTGTGTTTGAAGTGGCACTTTCTCCTTCACCTGATCTTTAAAAATCAGATGCAAATCTGAGAATAACATTCATCTTCAGTTCTGGAATATGACGGGTTTTAGGTCTTACAAAATGAAAACAGTGAGGGTCTAAGTTAAATTAAAACCTCTCCCCTTACATTCAACGTGTTCACAAGTTTGTAGGGCTTGTTCATTTTCCATCTTTTAAAATGAAAAGGGCAATGCATGCTCGCAATAAAAATACCGTTGGGCACTGTGTGTAAGGAGCCAGGCTGCTGTGGAGCATGACAGGGAGCCCTGAGGAGCTTTTAGAGTCTCATCAGAGTCTGAAATGACATAGAATTGAACATTTAAATGGCCTTACCGTAGTATTTATCTTCCCAACCTGGGTTGGTTGTGAGAGTAAACAGGGGTGTTATTATTATTCTGAACAAACCTGCATAAACCAGTACTGTCTGGGCTAAACCTGGACATATGTTTGTCCTATATTTAATAACACTTTGAAAGAACAATGACATAGATGTCTCGTGTAGTACATGACTCATTGCCAGATGAATTTTACAGTTCATAACTACTCTAGAAATTCAGAAAAGGAAGGGGATGGTATCACTGCTTAACACTGGGTGGTTAGTAAAGGCTGTAACCTGAAGGTCTAATGTGAGTTGCATTCAGAAGGATGGACAGGATGAGTAAATAGGTAAGGGGAGCAGATTGACCCATGTGAGTGAAAGTGCAGAGGTGTTTTTCAGGAGTTAACTGATTGATTTTGATTATCTAGCCTAGAGTGAAATATATGAAAACTATCAATATCTTAAGAAAGAAGAAATATGTGTCAACATTCCCACTTTCTGGCCCTGCTCACTGTGGGATTCTCCAACCCTACAGCAATCCCAAAGCCTGCAAAGATTAGGCTGAAGGGCCAGAGGCAGTACCACCCCCAGTAGTGGGTCCCTTTCTCCTTCTCTACTTCTTCCTTCTTCTTTTCCATTTTCACTCTCCTTTCCCTCTGTCCCCTCCCCTCCTCTTTTCACTCTCCTTCTCTAGGCCTTTATAACCACACTCTCCTGCATACACTCCAGCCTCTTTCCTCCCTGGTCATGGTGATTGGGGCCAGAACAACACCAACCAGGACATGCTGGACTGTCAAGGCCATCATTCTGCAGTTAAAAGCTGAGACTCTGGAGGCTGGGGTGCCTGATTGCCTCCTATCCAGGGAATAGTATCTCCTCTGGGCTCCTGAAATTCCCTCAGTGCCAGGACTCTCTTCAGAAGGAACACTTATGGCTGAAGACCCAACTGGGGCACTTCCAACGAAGGACACATTCTTTGTCTCTTTCTCATCTCTGAAACAAGGTTGAATATTCCTTCTAGAAGAGAGCCTGCTATCATTTTTCAAGAGGATTCCTTTTAAGACAACCAAATTGCTGAGTGTCATTGTTCTGGTCCTGCCTGGAGAGCTCATCCATTTACTGCTGTGAACTGTAAGCTCCCCTCAGTCAAGGTAGCTCAGAGGAAATTGTGTTCCTAGGTGGATGTAAACTCTGGTGTGCTTCATCAGAGCCTCCAGGACTCTACAGATAACACAGGCAGAAGGCTTTGAGTGTATTAGTACTAGATTTTTATTTTTTCATCCTGATGAAAAATGTATAATTTTTAAAGTATAAAATAATGTTTCATAATTTATAAGAGGTTTCTCTGCTTTTCATAGATACCATATTTGCAGACACTTTTCTTCCTCTGGGAAGTTAGAGGCAATACCCTTTCCCCCAACCATTTCCCTGCCTTTTGCTTTATCGATGCTGGCTTCCTTGAAAGAAGGCCTGCACCAGTATGCCCATCACTGCAAGCTGCAGGAAAGCATGGAGAACCAGGAGAAAGGGCAATAAGGGAGAGAGAGAAAGAACTTACTTTTAAACCGGAACTGTGGAGCTGCATATTCCTTCTGGTGGGTAGAGTAGGAGGCTAGAGGTCTTTGGTAAAATTCTATCTATGGGGAAATTGGGAAGAATTATGGGCCCCCATGATGTAAAGAATAGGAATATTAATCAGCCATGAGAAAGAAGAAAACCCTGTCATTTGTGACAGCGTGGATGGATTTTGAGGCATTATGCTAAGTGAAATAGGTCAGACAGAGAAAAACAAATGCGGTATGATACCACTTGTGGAATATAAAAAGCTCTGTTTCTCATAGAAACACAGAGTAGAATGGTGGTTACCAGGGGCTGGGGCTGGTAGTAGTGGGGAATGGGAAGGTATTGGTCAAAGGGTACAAACTTCCAGTTATAACATGAATAATTTCTGGTGATTATAGGTAACAATACTATACCGTACACTTGAAAGTTGCTAAGAGAGTAGATCTTAAATGTTCTCACCACAAAAAAGAAATGGTAATTATGTGACATAGTAGAGGTATTAGCTAACACTATGGTGGTAATCATTTTGCAATATATAAGTGTATTAAACCAAACCAATTTTTTTTGAATTCCTAAGGACAAGACACTTCCACTGATATCTAGTTCACAAGAATCTCTGGGAGACTTCAGCATAAGCAGGCGTGGCTCTAGACATGGGGCCTAGCCTCACATCTCTCGCTTATAACTTCCCCTTTCCTCATTTCACTGGAGGCACATGCTTTCTTCTTTGAGTGAAGGATGTTCTTCTGGGAAGGCGGCATAGTTACAGACGTGGTTTGCTTTGATGGTTCACTGTTTTACAGTGTTTGGCTGCTTTTGATCATGGCCACGTTTCCTGGCCCTTTTTTTCTTTCTCACTCTCTTTTAAATCAAAGTTACTGTCACATTGCTCCAGAGAACAAAATAGTTACCAAATGTGTGCTAAATAACTGATTAATAATTTAAAACAAATTCTCATTTAACAACTATTTGCAAGGCCTTTTGTTAACCACTGTAGAGGGGGAGTGGTAGTTTTTAACCTAGATTATGCATTGGAAACTCCTGAGGAGCTTATAATAAAATAGAATCTGTAGATTGCTTTGAGACGGCATGGAACTCAAAGCAATCTACAGATTCAGTGCAATCCTTATCAAAACTCCTATGTTTGGGCTTCCCTGGTGGCGCAGTGGTTGAGAGTCCGCCTGCCGATGCAGGGGACACGGGTTCATGCCCCGGTCCGGGAAGATCCCATGTGCCGCGGAGCGGCTGGGCCCATGAGCCATGGCCGCTGAGCCTGCGCGTCCGGAGCCTGTGCTCTGCAACGGGAGAGGCCACAACAGTGAGAGGCCCGCATACTGCAAACAAACAAACAAAAAACTCCTATGTTTGCTTTAATAGAAAAATCTACCCTAAAATTCTTATGGAATCTCAAGGGACCCAGAATAGCCAAACCAATCTTGAAAAAGAACAAAATTGGAGGTTTTATAGTTCCTGATTTTAAAACATATTATAAAGTTATAGTAATCAAAACAGTGTGGTACTGGCCTAAAGATAGACATATAAACTAATGGAATAGAAAGCCCAGAAATAAACCCTAGTCTGTGTGGTGAAATAATCTTCAACAAGGGTACTAAGCCCAATCAAAAGGAAAAGGACAGCTTCTTCGACAAACGGTGTTGGAAAAACTGGATATCCATATACAAAAGAATGAAATTTGACCCTTACCTTACATCATATACAAAAATTAACTCAAAATGGATAAAAGACTTAAACATAAGACGTAAAACTTTAAAACTCCTAGAAGAAACAGGGGGAAAGCTTTATGACATTGGGTTTCAAAATAATTTCTTGGATATAATGCCAAAAGCACAGGCAGCAAAAGCACGTTTAGACCGATGGGGTTACATCAAACTTAAAAATGTCTGTGCATCAAAGGACACAGTCAATAAAGTGAAAAGGCAAACTTTGGAATTAGAGAAAATATTCACAAATCATATAGCTGATAAGGGGCTAATATCCAGAATGTATGAAGAAATCCAGCAACTCAACAACAAAAAACCCAAATAACCTGATTAAAATATGGGTGAAGTAGATGTAGAGAACAAACGTATGGACACCAAAGGGGGAAAGTGGGGGCAGGGGGTGGTGGTGGTGGGATGAATTGGGAGATTGGGATTGACATGTAGACACTAATATGTATAAAATAGATAACTAATGAGAACCTGCTATATAAAAAAAATAAAATTCAAAAAAAAATTTAAAAATAAAAACATGGATGAAGGACTTAAATAGACATTTCTCTAAAGATGATATACAGATGAACAACAAGCATATGAAAAGATGCTTAACTTCACTAACTAGAGAAATGCAAATCAAAACCAAACTGAGATATCATCTCACATCCATTAGGATGGTTACTATGAAAACAAAAAAAAACAGAAAGTAAGTGTTAGTGAGGATGTGGAGAAATTGGAAACTCTGTGTACTGCTGAAGCATGTAACATGGTGAAGCCATTATGGGAAACAGTATGATGGTTCCTTAAACAATTAAACAGAATTATCATATAACCTAGCTAACCCACTTCTGGGTATATATAAAAGAATTGAAAGGGTCTCACAGATACAAACTACTATATATAAAATAGATAAACAAGGTCCTACTGTATAGCACAGGGAACTGTATTCAATATCTTGTAATTACCCATAATGAAAAAGAATATATATATGTATAACTGAAAAAAAAAAAGAATCGAAAAGGTCTTGAAGAGATATTTCAACACCCATGTTCACAGCAGCATTATGCACAATAGCCGAGAGGTGGAAGCAAACTGAATGTCCATCAGTGGATAAATGGACAAAGAAAATTTGGTATATACATACAGTGGGATATTATTCAGCTTTAAGAATGAAGGCAGTCCTGTCACATGCTGCAACATGGATGAACTTTGAAGACATTATGCTAAGTGAAACAAGCCAGTCACAGAAAGACAATATATGATTCCATTTATTTGAGATTCTTAGACTAGTCATATTTACAGAGACAGAAAGTAGAGTGGTGGTTGTCAGGGCTAGGGGAAGGGGAGAATGGGGAGTTGCTATTTAGTGGGTAAAGAGTTCAGATTTTACAAGGTAAACATGTTCTGGTGATTGGTTGTACCACAGTGTAAATATACTTGACACTACTGAACTGTACACTTAAAAATGTTTAAGAAGATGGTAAAAAAAAAAAATACCATGCCCAGGCTCCAGATTCAGAGCGTTGTGCCAGAGCCTCTGGGATAGGAACCCAGAGCTGGAGCTTCTACAAAGCTCCCTAGGTGACTGAGGTGTCAGGCGGGGTTGAGGACCACTGGAGTGGAGCGATGGGTGAGGACAACCTCTGGGGGATGGGGAGGAGATGTGCAGTGTGTATGTAGAGCAGTCCGTTGGCAGGGGCATTAGAGATTTCCAAAGTGTGTGAAGATCCAGAAGGCAGAGGCCCTCCTCACAGCATGGGGTGAGTTTTTAGTCATTTGTGCCAGGCTTTAAAGAATCAGTCGGGGTTGACATGATGCCTGAGAAGCGAGAGGGTCTGCAGCTGTCATAAAAGGATAAAGGTGGGTGAAATGCTGGAGATGATTAGGAAATGGAGGGTGCCTAGTTTCACTGGTGTGTGTGAAGGGCGTGTGGTGTGGAGGAGGCGGTGGTAAAGAACTACAAAGACAAGTGGATGCCAGCCTGTGGCAGGTCTTGAGCTTCATTCTGAGAAGATTAGATATTACTCAGTAGACAATGGGGAGTCATTGCTTTGTCAGCCAGGGAGTGAAGAAAGCTAAAACATCTGGCTGACTTAAAATCCAGTGATAAGAGCTATGTTTGAAGAAGATATAGTTTATTCTTCCTTAAATGACATATACCAACCAACACTTTTGAACCGTCTGTTAACATTTCATGCAGGTTTTCAACACATGTTATTTCATTTTCCCCTGCCTGGTCCAGAGCCCTCTGTTTCCTCCAACGTGATGCTCCCTAGGCCCCGGTTCACCCAGCAGAGCACATAGGAGTCACTTTATCCTGGTGCCCATCCAGTGGGCCCAGTCACTTTGCTAACCTAAAACAATCTGCCTCCAAACTGTTCTTTTAAGGGAGGGGCCCTTCATACTTGAGAGATTAGTGCTAATTATCTTCCACGGCAAAAACCACTTTGTACGCATGATTCCCAGCACGGAGGCTGGAATGAATGCTGGTGATCTCCATGAGCTGGACCGCTGGGCTCTTTGGGAACAGCACGCAGCCACTCATCAGTTTGCTTCCTTCACAAGTGCCTACTTTCTTTTTCTCAGAAAGCCTAGACAATTGTATTTTGCAGAATATTTTCAAATCTGCTCCTGGACCCTGACATTTCAAAACAAGTAACCTGCTTTGTTTGAGAAATGCATTTAAATAAATTAATGAAACCACTGCTCTGAACGAATCCTTTCAGGCTGCTTGCAGGAAAATTTTGAAAGGACAATATTATCACTGGTGAAAAGTGCAGCATCTGAGCAATTAGATATCCAGAAAGCTGAGCGGGGAGGAAGAACATAATGACAGAGTTTTACCTATAGCAAAACCATTAAAGGTCGCCTACCAGAAGAACAGCTGGAATAGAATTTGTTTTCAAAATATGAGATTAAAGAACATTCCTTGAAGAAAGTGTTGTTATACAGTGTCAAAAAAAAAAGAGAGAGATTAAAATGGTTGGAAGATGCAATCACAGCTGAGATAAATTCTACTTTCTCTGTGGTATGCACACCCTGCCATCTCTCCACCTCAATGGATGGGGTGGGTTGGAGAAATTAGCAAGTGCTCCTCTCTCCATACACATCTTTCCCCCACCGAGAGTTCTTTTCCGCTCTGGTCTTACTGAAAACACACTTGCCTACCAGGGAAACCATGTGGAGGACTAGAGGGTTTCTTTGTTAATGGTGCCCACTGGAGAGGACAGCATTAAAAATTCTTTAAAATGAAAGGGACAATTTTGAGTTTCCAAGTCATTAGGCAGATTTATGACTTGTCCATTTGCAAGGGAGCTGATGGGACTCTCCACACAGCCATTTCACATAAAATCGACTCATCTCACACATGGGCGTTTGCTTAGTTTTCCCCCCTGTGCCTAGAGCTCCTCTGGTCTAGGCCGAAGCTCCCCTTGGAGGACATGAGAAAGCCCTCCCTGCCTTCTCTGCAGCGCTATTTTGCATAAAATGCTATAGCACATTAACAATGGTATACAAGACTCTTTGCAGTGACCAAGTGAAATCAAATACAAACCTGCTCTATTACTATTGTCAATTCTAGAAGGTGTATCATGAATAAGTTCTTTACAGATACTAAGAATGAACACACAGCTACAGAAGGAAACTGTACACGTGCTTTCTGCATTTTAAAAATATTTGAATACACTCCTCGAAAACAAACTTTCTCTTTACCTAAGACTTTTTGTAGTGGACACAATTTGTTCAAACTTAAACAGCACAGACTGGTGAGAGCTAGGAGGATTATGCAATTTGACTATTTGTGAAGTAATAAATAATAGTATGCTATTCTGAGCACACAGAAGCAGAGGGCTTCTAAATATATTGTCAAGCTGATCGTGCAATTCTTCCATATTCAAAATGTCTACTCTGGACAGAGATGTTACTTCAGTGGTCACTGAACGTCCTTTGTGCCTTTTTGCCTTCCTGTGCCTGACCAGTTTCCTTGCTACCCTGTACCCTTCTCAAATGTTAGCTTTCTGTGAAGCTTGCCCGCGTACCCTCCTGCCTCAGTGCCTGTGTGGTGAGCGGGGAATTATGGAGAGTTGCTGCAGAGCTGAGGCCAGAGTCAAGCCGTCTGGAGGCTAGAAGCTGGTTGGCATGGTCCTGACTCCAGAACGGCTGGTTATCTTGCTTTTACTTCCACTGTCTTGGCTGGAAAGACCACAGTATTAGTGACAGTGCAGCAGAGCTCCTGGGGTGTCCCTGCTGTGGGAACCAAAGTGTGTTTTCCACTCCAGTCAGTGGGGCAGGAACCATTGCAGTTGTGTTCTCCTGGTGAGTCAGGAACATCTCCAGGAAGAAATCATCAGTTCTCCTCCCCACCCACAAAACAGAAAGAACTTAATTTGAGCTAAACATAAAGCAATTACTTAGCTGAGAACCTTGGGCTCCTGTAGAGCTGAGTTTCTCAGCATCAAAATCCAGTGCCAGGGACAAAATGAACCTGTCTTTTGATGTCATCCTTGCCTCTGTTCTATTCCCTTTAACTTCTCTTTTTGCTTTCGTTCTCACCCAAAGTGGATCTTGGAGTTCCAGTGCCCTAGTTAGGAAATGTGTCCTGTGTTATGGAGATCCCAATGAACAGACAGAATTTTGCTGTCTTTGTTACTTTGCCCAGGCCAGAGGTCAGAGGTCAGGCTTAATATTTTACTTTTTTCTTTGTCTGAGTTTAGAACCAATTAAGAAAATAGATGAACGAATCAGAGAGCTTGAGATTAAAATGATAACTTTATTAATCATAAATCAGAATGTAAGAATGTGGATTAGATAGACAGTTACTAATTGTACCTTCTAGTATTTCCCTCCAAGTCTAGACTTTGCATCTACCCACATCATGGAGAGGCTGGACATAACAAATAGATGCTTTTATCTGGATTTCCTGCCTCACATCTGTCAAGCTGCTTTAGTGGGGAAGAGAGTGAGATACCTGTGGTCATGGGTTCTTAACCTGCAGACCTCCAACTGGGAGCAGAAATAGAACAGAATGCATCTGTTCTGTGGTAAAGCAGTAGAGAGAGAGGTGGTGGTGAGCAGGAGAGAGAGAGAGAGGTACTGAGACCTTTACATTCAGTTGGGTACATGTTGATGAGTTAATACATACATGTTAACTAGAAAAAGTGATGATAGTGGATATTTTGATGAGTTTTCAAAATAGTGTAGAAACTTGAGTAGAAGTACAAAAAATAACTTCCAAGTCAGTAGGATTTAAAAAGTGGGATAACAAAAACTTGATTGATTTGATAGAATAAGAACAAAATACTTAAAAAGTAAAGAAAAACAAAGTTAGTTTTGAGAAAAAAGGATTTCAGATAGAAATCATAAAGAGTCATAAAGAGGGACATTTCATTATTAGGAGGGAATATCACTGAGAAGTAAATAGACGACAGTTACAGGTACTTATCAACATACCTTTCAATCATATAAAGGAAATAAAAATTTAGAACAGATTTAGAAGATTAAAATAACATGAATGTCAAGCTTGATTTCATAGATACCATAGACAGACCTAGAGAATATGCATTCTTTTCAAGATATACAGAACATGCATTAAAATTAACCATGCATAGATAACAAAAGAAATTTTAAAAAACCCAAAATCATGTGCAGACTGATAAAAGAAGCTGTTGATAGGACTCACACTACCAAATGTTAAACATTTTGTAAAGCTGTAATAATTAAAACAGTAGCACTGGCAGAGGGAAGAGCAAATAGATGACTGGAACAGAATGGAGAGTCCAGAAACAGACTGAAGCTTGTATAAGAGTTCGGTGGATGACACAGGAGTCCTTACAAATCAGTGGGGAAGGATGGTCTGGGGTTGGAACAATTGGCTTTCCATATGAAAATAAAAATAAATTGCGTTTCTATCTCATAAACAAAATACATTTCAAGTAGATTAAAGGCTACTTGTGTAAAAGATGACTTTAAAATTCTTAGAAGATATTTATATGAACATCTCGGTGACCTTAGGGGAAGAAAATGATTTCTTAAGCAAAATCCCACATACACAGTTACACAAGGAAATGTTGATATATTTGACTCAAAATTGATAACTCCTACATGACCAGATGCCATGAACAACCTAAATGTGAAATGACAGGTTAGGAGAAGATGTATGCCACACATGTAACTGACAGTCTAGAATGTACTAAAAGCAATTCTACAAGTAACTAAGCAAAAGACAAAAACCTAATAAACATGGGCAAAGGATGAAAGCCGCCAGTGCATAAAAGAGGAAACCTAAATAGGGAAAGATAAATAATCGTGCTAGAGATCAGATAAATATAAATTAAAACAACAGAGTACCTTTTTATAATCAATAGATCAACCAGTAATTTTTTAAAAGGTGCGAATTCCAAGTGTTGGCATGTATGTAGGGCTATGAGGACTCCCCTATACTGCCAGGGGGAGTGTAAATGGTAGAAACACTTTGGAGAGACAGTTGACATTTTCTAGTACATTTGACAATTCACATACCTTATGAACTCACAATTTGGCTTCTGGTTACGTACCCAGCGAAGCTCTTGCACATGTGAAGTAGGAAGCATACATAAAGATGCTTATTACATCATTGCTTGAGTAGTGAAAAACCGAAGGCAAATTAATGGTTCGTAAATCAAATGTAGAGTTTTCATAGAATGAAATACTCCCATCTATCTATCTGCCTGTCCGTCTTTAGAGAGCTCAAAACCTTAATTTTGAGTGAGAACAACAGCTGCAAAAGGATAGGTACACTATGATAGCATTTAAGTACATCTTTAAAACATACTTAAACACTACTATATGTTATTTTATGGACACATCTGTATGTAGAAAAAGCATAAAATTGTGAACCTGGCATGATACACGGGCAGGTCATGACATAAATTACCTATTTTTTAATAAAAAATATAAAAAAATGAAACCCAAGTAATAGCCCTAGTCCGTGGCTAGGCACATACTGGCAATTAATAAAAATAATTATTATTCCACACAAAGATGGTAAAGGGATCAGTTTATTAGGATTTGATATAGATGTAAGGAAGAACTGAATATCCATCAAGTAGCTAAGACAATCATCTTTGGCATGGACTCCTAAGCCTTTCTTCCCCTTTGCTCTGAGGAAAAGAAAAATTTTTAAATTTTAAATTCAGTTTCAACTGCAAGTAAATGATATAAGAGATAGTGGGACATTATCCAAAGAACTTTTCATATTTCTTCAATGCATCTCTAGACTTCTGATGAATTCATTGCCTAGATTTTGGTCATGTTGGCAAAAAAAAAAAATAAAGCTTCTTCTTGTTACGTTCTGAAACATGTTCAGAGCCTGACAGAATGTTCTCTAGGGGCAAGATTATTCTTTTGTTAGATCATGCAAGATCATCTACAGATATGAAGTCCATTGCCAATTTATCTCACAGGCCGCTCATGAAAGTACATTCACATTTATGAATTCTACTGCCACAAATAGTTTGAAGGCTGGAAGAAGAATCCTATTCTCATAGATTTCCAGGTGCAATATGCTTTCAAATATCACCTGCTTCTTCACTCAAAGTTCATCTGTGGTCCGGCAGCATTAGTACCACCTGGGAGATTGTTAGAAATGCAGAGTCTCTGATCCCAGTCCAAAACAACTGAGTTAGAATCTGAATTTTACAAGGTCCCCAGGTGATTTGTATAGACACTAAAGTTTGATAAGCACTGGTATAGTTCAGGAGTTTCCAAACCTGGCAATAAATGACATGGATACCTTTGAACGTACGTTTCCTTGTGCCTCACTTCCGTAAATTCAGATTCTTTGGTAGGTCTATAATTAGTCCAGGAATTTCTATTTATTAATTTTGAAATAATTTCAAAGTTACAAAACAGTTTCAAGAATATTAAAAAACACCCTTCCCCTGGTGTACACACTGGATTATTTGAGAATAAATTGCTGACATACAGCCCCATCATTCCCAGAAAACTGTAGTGTATATTTCCTTCAGTTGATGACATTCTCTGTAACAACAATGCAACCATCAAAATAAAGAAGTTAACACTGATTTATTACTAATATCTAATTGTTTGACACCTTTTGAGCTTTGCCAATTCTTACTATAACATCCTTTATGGGAAAAGCATCCAATACAGGATGCATTTAGCTGTCATGTCTCTCTCTCTTTTTTAAAAATTTTCATTGGAGTATAGTTGATTTACAATGCTGTGTTAGTTTGTCATGTCTCTTTTAGTCTCCTTCCATCTGGAACAACTCTTCAGGCTTTCCTTAATTTTCGTGACCTCGACACTTTTGTAGATCACAGGCCAGTTACTTTGTAGAATGTCCCTTAGTGTGGATTTGTCTGAAGTTTCTCCATGATTAGATTCAGGTTGCCAATTTTTCCTCCAGAAATATCACGTAAGTGATGCTGTGTTCTTCTCATTCCATTTTATCAGACGGCACATGATTTCAATTTGTCCTACGACTGGTGATATTAACTATCACCTTTGACTAAGGTCATGGCTGCCAAGCTTTTCCACCAGAAAATTACTTTTCTTCCCTTTATAATCAATAAGTATTTTGAGGTGAGGTACTTTGAAGCTATCAAAAGCCTCATGAAACTTTTGCACTTTAGTTTTAGTGTCCATTGATGTTTCTTGGCTGAATTAATTAATGCTGTAATGGTTGCTATATGGTGAGTTTTGAATTCCATCATTTTTACTATGCTTATCAGTTGTCATTCCATTGTAAAAAAAATTTCTCTTCATTAGTTTACCTATATCAGGATGGACTCATGAATTCCTATTTTATTCATTAGGTTATAATGTGGTATTCTTTATTTTGATACTTAAATTGTCTCAGGTTTGGGCAGAAGGAGCCCCTTTGAGCTGGCTCTGGTGCCCTTTTGACATGTTCCCATTATTCACTGAGCATCTCATTATTTTCTGGCACAAAAAGATGCTCCAGTCTCATCTTGTTCTTCCTCTGCCCCAGCCCTAGATTCAGCTATTTCTCCAAGGAGTTCTGGTTTCTTTTAGTGGAGGATGGTGTTTAGATACCAAAATCTCAGTGCTAGGTGTGTTCATTGTTATTGGGTGTCGCTGCTGCCAGCTCTCAGTGGGCAGAGCTAGGGAATATATGCATGTATATATACACATGTATACTAATTTATCTATCTGATTCAATATATCTATATACTGAAAACCATGAATTCGTACTCCAAACTACAATTAAAATTGGACACTTCTAGGTTACGTATATATTTTTTTCCATATTTGTAATTTCTTTCCCCAACTATGAGAAGTTTACTCTTCCTGTGATCCTCCATATACTTACTTATTTGAAAAATTCTTCCAGGATGCAACCAATATCCTGTCACTAGCACCATTCTCCCATTCTTTCCCCCACTGCAGAAGCTCCTCCTGCCTCTCTGGGGTTTCAACACATCACCCAGGCTGCTACCGTCGCCATTCTCCTGCATTGATACCCTTCTTACTGTGCTCCTACATTCCATTCTGAGCTGCCATCACTGCCCCTCTGCCCTTGACAAACACTTTTTCCACCCAGCTAGGCTTCCATACCCCTTGCCAGACTGTGCAGAAGCTTTCCTCCCCCTGTTTGGGCTCTAACAACAGAGGCCAGACTGCCATTATTACCTCTTGCTCAGCTCCTCACCCTGCTTGGGCCCTGACACTCCACATGGGGCTGCCACTGCCCCTGTTTCCCCCTGCTCAGGTATCCTCTTTGACCCATTTAGACTCCAACACTGGGCTGTCTCCACCTGCATCCTCATCATTCTCCCTTGTGCCAATACCTCTTCTCTCTACTTAACCTCAGTTGTTTCCTGTCTGATCATGCACCCTCGCCTTAGCATGAGGGCCCACATTACTTGCCCCACTTAGGTTCCCTGTTTTTTAAACAAGCTCTCTGAAGTATTCTTATGAACAAGCCCAACAATGAACTCACAGTGGCATGCTGGAGGTCTGCTTGGTAGTTTAGTCTTTACCCATTGCCATGATTTTCTGCATCGTGCCTAAAATTTTCTTTACTGTCTTTTGCCCAAACTCTTTTGGGAAAGGAAGGCCACATGATTCCCTTAGTGGAAAGGAATTTTATATCTGAAGTTTTATTCCTTCTCATTTTCACCCCTCATTCCTTGGGCTGCTCACTTCAAGCAAAGAACAAATTTTAATATATAAAGACAATCATCACATTTCTCTCTAAATCTTCTCCTTTATAGTCTCCATATTTCTAGGTCCATCACCGTATTCTTATATATTGCAGTGTTTATATTCTTTAATATTTTGCTTACTTTTTTAGGAATGTTCTAGGTTATGAATATTCTTAAAATGTAGCTACTGGTATAGTGACCTCACCTCCTTTAACTTGAAATATATACCTCTACTAATTCAGCCCATGACCCATCCAATTTTCCAGTCCATACATCAGACAGACAGCTCACATTGAACTGTTTGTTCTCTAAAACTCTTAGGTCTTTTCTTCATAAACCTTTTCATTTTATTAAAGAGAAAAGAAGTGCTAATGGAATTCAAAGTGACTTAGCCCCAGTGAGTAAACAAGATTGCAGGGGAAATATTTTAAATTACTGGCTTGTTTTTAAGATATTCTAAAACTCTTTACTTACTGGAATCATATGCTTATGATGATATTTCTTATCAATTTATTGTGAAATTCTTAAAACAGCCAAGCTTTTCAGAGTTCCCTTAATATAGATTTATTGTCACCCACTTTCTACAGGTCTACATTAAGAAGAAGAATCTCCATGTTAACTTACATTCAATCCCTGATTTAGCAACACATAACTTAGTTCAAATAAATTCTTAGGCAGCACCCCAACATATAAAATCTATAAAAGTGGGTCCGCCCTTGATGTAACTTGTAACCATCTTAGCTTTTTCCTTGTCTCCTGAAGTATTTCCCAGGGCCTCCACAGAATATAGAAGATGCACTAGATGGATTATCAAGGAGCTTCAAAGCGTATTGAGCACTCATTTTGCCACAAATAGCTTGTCCGAAAGTACAGCTTCCATTACAAGCCTAATAGGTCCCCTGTCTGAGTGCTGGGAAATATATTGATTAAACTCTAAGCCCAGCTACTGTAAGGATGAATTGGTTGTTCCATAATAGGAAGGTGATGATTGGAATAAGTCACTGAGAGATGTCATAGAGATAGGCCATGCATCTACCCATCCATCCATCCATCCATCAAAATTGTTATAAAGAGTTAAGAGCCCTAACTGGTTGTAGAACAACTGTCTAAGTTTCTTAAAGGAGTGTCATTAGCCAAGTTCATTGGTTTATTATTCTCAAGTGTCTCATGGATGGTTGATGCCGTCACATTCTACATGCTTTCCTGTCATAGTTCCAGATCAGGCTTTTTGGCGGGTCCTTCCCTTTGGGTGAGGGACAGGATATTCTTTAGTTTTCCTGGGATTGCAGTAGCCTTTGGTCTTACATGTTCATGTAGGCTTCCTGGCTCAGAGGTCAAGTCTACTCTGATTTTAGTCACTTTTTTCAATCTTAGGAATATGGTTGTCTTCACTATGATTTTAAACATTTTAGTGGATATTCATGTCAAGTTTCTTTAACAGGGAATTAATAATGGAGGGGAGACAAGCATTTATTAAGCAACTGCTATGCATTAGACAGTGTGTTAAGTGCTTCCTGACTTTATTCCATGCTTCTCTCATGGTTGGTGATTTCTCATCTCTCAGGCCTAGCTTCAGTGTCATTTGTGACCGCTTGCTCTAAATAGGCCTCTTTCCTGCTATTTTCTAAATTTTAATCTGGTATAGGTTTGTAATGATCTGCTTATCATCTCTTAATCCCATAGAATATAAGTTATTTGAAGACATTGGTTATGGCTGTTGGATAAGTTACTTACCTTGTGAATTTATTCAACTATGAAAAGTGGTCTACCATTAAGGCCTCCCCTAGTTAGGGGTCTGAAATGAGTTAATAATGTAAAGTTCTCGCAACTGTGTCTGACACTCAATAAATTCTTACTCCTGCTACTCTTCTACAATTTCTACAACTGCAGTAACAGCTACTGCTATTACTACTACAACCATTACTAATATTTACTCATTAGAGTATATCCGTCACAGAATGGATGCTCGATAAATACTATTTGATTGGATGTCCAGTCCTCAGAGCCATTGTATGAAGTCCTATTAAGAGAAAAATGAGGCTCAGAGAGGAAAATGCCCTGCCTGTGTTGGCCCAGTAATAAAATTGGGTCTGAGACTCAGCCCTATTTGACCTTAGTGTGTGTGTGATTTTCACCATGTCTACCCCTCATCACTTCAGGCAGCAGGGATTGTATATGATTTCACCCTTCATAAAAAATCAGCAAAATTAAAAATCTGTAAAAAACCAAACCAAAACAAAAGAAGTCTTTAAGGATTCTGGTCAAGAGATTGGCTACTGGATACCTGGCCTTGTTTGAAGGGTACCTTGTGTATGTGCCTGCTTCTGCCCCTCCCCCATCCAGCCCAGGCTGCTCTGATGCCCGCTGCTGGGGAACGCGGGAGGCCCAGGGGAGCAGCCTCGGAGGGTGAAAGCAGAAGTCCGAAGCCCACGTCCCCACTCACCCAGGCTGCCCCGAGCACATTTCTCTTTCCCACCTGCTCTGTGAGCCGTGCTTGCCGCAGGGGGCCTCCTGGGGCGGGTGCTGCCTCATCTGACAGGCCATGATTTGGGTCATTACACTCTCCCAAGGGCAGTCATGACATTTTCCTTTTCCTAGATGTGACGGCTGTGTAGTCACCTCATGGGAGGGAGAGTCTATTACTCCTCCTCATTGGCTCCTGGCTCCACCCTGGCAGTGCTGGTGTTGGCAGAAGCCGGCTTTCAAGGGCCCCTTTCTTTGTCACATTTCCTTTTGGTGGCATTTGTCTTGGCAGAGATGCTCTGCACTGTGGAAGGGCCATCTAGAAGGGTCACACCCTGAAGCGCTGCCACTTGGGAGTATTGTGGGAATTGACAAGGGCCACAGGGCAAGTGCCCTTGTTCAAAAGGAGCTCTGTGTTTTAGCCACAGAGATGCATTTGCATTAACAAGTTTTGGGGAAGCTTAAGCTCAGTAAGGCACCCACCTTAGTGAGAACTATTAGAATCACCTGGCTCAGGTTCGTTCCCTTTAAGAAATGTGCTTGGATGAAAACTGGAGAGGGATAATGACCAGTCCTTCATGGAAGAGCTGGCCGGGGTGGAGCTGCAGGGAGCAAGGAGGCTGCGGGAGGCAGAGCAGGCCCTTCCGGTCCTGTGTGTGGGAGAGGGTCACAGAAGGGGAGGCACGATGGTGACAGATACCTATAATTCTGGCCTTACCTTAGAACGCTGTCTAAATTGTCAGCTTTACCCAGAGCGGCACTTAGACAGATGCTGTGGTATGACGGATTCAACACACGGACTTCGGGTCAGATAGAATGGGATCCAGTCGTGTTCTGCCAATTACTCCCTTAGGAATCCTGACAAGATGTCACACCACCCCAAGCAGTTTCCTTATTTGTCAGATGAGGGAATTGCTCTCAGCTTCTTAGGGTCCTACACATAGTATTTTATGACTCTAAGAAACAGCCATATTTCTATAAAACTGCCAGACTGGGTGCTGGGCTGGGTGGCAGATGCTTCTTGTCTTCTGGGCCCAGGAACCCTGAGCTGCAGGTGACTCTGGGTCCTAACAGCATTCACTTCCAGCTCCTGGCCCAAGGGTTATGACTTTGTTAAATTAGCATTCGTTAAATAGAGCACAAGGTACTGGATGCTGAGCCACAGTTCAGCAACAGACCACAAGAGAAAATGAAATAGAGAAGGTTATTACTCACGGGTTCTGGAGGAAGTACCCGGTATGCCTCGAGGGGCCACATGGGGAGGTCAAGGCAGAGTGCAGACAGGCAGAGAAGCAGGGCCTGGGCCACGTACCTTTATTAGGGTCTGTGGGTGGAGTGCTTTGGGATTCCGGGCTATGGCTGGATTGGTCAATTCAAACCAAAAGGGTGAGCTTTTGGTGAGCCCCATGGGGGTTCAGTAAGGCAGACAAGGCCAGGCACTGGGAGGCAGGGGGACCGTAGGTCACAAGGGTTGCTGGGGAAGTCCTACTGGGAACTTAACATTTGTTTGTGATCCTGCGGCTGCTATCTAGGGCATGTGCTTGCATGAGGGGGCTAGTGTCAGTTTAAGATTCCTGCAGCGCACTTGGCCAAGCAAAACGGATGCCGAGGCAGCAGCTCCATGGAGTAGCTTAGCTCAACTCTCCACACTAAGGCTCTGGCTATGGGAGTGAGACCTCTGTAACCACCAGGGGTTTAGTCATGTGCCAAACTCTGATGTAGGTCACCTCTCTCTCTCTTTATCCCTCCTTCCTAAACCCAGTTTTCAAACTGCCAGCAACATATCTTTCCCCAGTGCTTTAATTAATGAGTTTTTTGTTTGAATTACTTTAATGTTAGAAGTGACTGACATTTTCTTTTTCCTGAAGTAATTTCCCAGCAAGTGACAAGTGGGAGTGAGCATGGCTTGGGTTCCTGGTTGAATCCGCTCTCCCCCAAAACTGCCAGACTCTGGAATATCCCCAAGTGATCAGCCCTTTTCTTCATAAACATCTAGCGCCTCAGATGAACACTGGCAGCAGAAGCCTGGACATACCATTTTCTTAAAATATAACCTCTGATTTCTCTTTTATTTTGCTCAAGTCACAGCATATCATGAAAGAGAACAGAGAACACAGTGGTCATTTAAATTCATGTTAAATTGACAAACACATCCAAAATTGGAGAAATGTTGGTGACTCGGCAGGGTGTGGGGGGCACTTTCTGGGTTGTATGGCGGTGAGGGCACTGCCACAACGTTGCAAGGGGGTCGGAGTCATAATTCCTGGGGTGTGTTAGTAGGGGCGCAGATGATTGTCAGCTCATTGCTGCCCAGGAGGATGCCAGTCACAGATCAGAGACTGAGGAGAATATTCTGTTGTTAATAGCTAGAGTCTAGACAAGCTTGTATTATTTATGGGGGCCACTTATCTGCGCTCTGCTTCTCCACCAAGCCAGCCAGCATTGAGGAATCTCTTGTTGGCAGGCACCTTACTCTCCACCGCTTGAGGACTTCCTCACAATTTAGAAACCCCACTGATAGTGTCACTGACATGTGGTTTGCTGAACATTTGAAGGGTTGACAAACTCACTACTTACTTCCAAGGACAGACTATGCCATTCGGCATTGCTAAATAGCTCTAGATATCAGGAAGCTGAGAGCTGCCTCCCTGTAACTCCAACTCATGCTCTTTGGAGACAGGTCTCCATGACTACTCTTCAGAGAATCGAAACCAGCACCCTTGACCCACATCAGGCCCAGGTCTTCCCTTCTCGAAGTTTCTCATCAAGATTTTGGTTTCAGATCTTCCCCCATTCTGGGTACCCACCATTCAGTAAGCTCCATTTGTGTACTGAGGTTTCCTACAAGCATGCCATACTTCTGTTTCTAAAGTATTGAGTTGGCCAAAAAGTTCGTTCGGGTTTTACCGTAACATCACCTGGAAAACGCGAACGAACTTTTGGGCCAACCCAATAAAATAATCAAAACCTAAGTACCCAGGGTCACCCTGAAGGAGGCTTCTATCCTTGGGAAACATAAAGTGAAGAAGTCTGGACTTTGCTGTGGATGGCTGGCGGGAGCTGGCTTATATACAAGAGAATGAGACTAATGCCCCAGGGAAAAGAGCAGCTCTGGACAGCTGGTGGTCACACACAGGCACACACCCCTTGTGATACGGTCAGTGGGGAGCACTGAATGTAATCTGTTCTCCTTTTCCACCTTCCATCTTGTAGGACACCACCAGCAACTGTTAGTCTGCCCTGCAGAGGGGCTCTTAGCTGGCAGGAAACAGCATTTGGGTTCTATTTGCAGCTGTGCTTTAGTGTGTCACCTTTACTCTTTGGTTCCTACTACCTCCTATGATAGAAGTTAGATGTGCTCCCTCCAGCTATTATGGTTAATTACAGGAGGAAAAAACTTTACCTTTTCCAGTTCTGATTTTGTCCTCAGCTCTCAGTGTGATTTAGGATAAGTCCTTTGCCCCTGTCAAGTGAGGAGATTGGATAGGGTCAAGTTCCTTCCTACTTTTACTGGAAAGCTACTCCCTGTAGGACAATCAGCCAACACTTTGCATAACAGGGACCAGCGTTTACACGCCTGGTTGAGCTGTCAGACTTGAATGCAGTACTTTTGCCATTGGTGAGAAGCATGCTGATGGGTGACTTAATCACTCCCCACCCCTGGCATTAGTAGTTTACTGGATGGAGATTTGGGAGCCCAGGAGTCTTCATCTCAGTGTTTATACATCACCTCTGAAATTGCATGGAGGGTCTAGAAGGGCAAACTGAAGATAAGAACTGCTGGGAGGAGGTCTCTGGAGCAGGATCAAGGATCAGTCCAACGTCTAGACTCAGCCACACGCCATCTGTGAGTTTTGGGCAAGTCAGCTGACCTCCAAGCATTAGCTTCCTCATCATGACGTAAGAATGGAGCCTGAAGGCTCTTTCTCTTGTAGTAGTCTGATGTAAAATTTCCCCTTAAAGAAGTTTTATAAGTTTTATACCTGTTAGATCTCTTCGCTGCCAGGAATTAACCTCCTGGAGACAGGTCTTACTTTCATCCAGGCATACAGGAGAGTGTTGGGAAAGCGCTTGCAGTGGATATTGGATTGTGCCACTCAGAACTAGCCCCCTTTGCTACAGAAGAACTTATTCCTCCCAAGGTTGGGAGTCCTGTTTTGAAAGTCTCCAGCTGTTAGCTCTTTCCAGCATTGCCCTGGGCTGAAAAGAGCCCTCTCTCCCAAGGTTGCCAATCCCCCACATAGAGGCAGACTTCATCTAATGCTTTCATCCAAAGTCTGGATTAACTGGACAGGGAAGTTCAGAGGGGCTGTGGAGATTATAACCAAATCTAGGATGAATATACACCCATAGGAACCGGAAAGTAGCATACATATGCAAGTGGATTCTGAAGGCGCTAACTCAAGGGGGATGGAACATAAAGTTGGGTGAGGGAGAACTTATTGGTATAGATGCACTTTTCTGTGATACAGGATTTAACAAACTGGCAGGACCCCCAAGAGATGGTGCTAACATATTGGCTCTTAGGATGGCTCTTAGAAGCATGGAGAAAATGATGGCTTAAATCAAGTAAGGTAAGAATGCCAGAAGTTCTATGGCAGATGGTAGATCAAAAGTCTCAGGGCTTCCCTGGTGGCGCAGTGGTTGAGAGTCCGCCTGCCGATGCAGGGGACACGGGTTCGTGCCCCGGTCCGGGAAGATCCCACATGCCACGGAGCGGCTGGGCCCGTGAGCCATGGCCGCTGAGCCTGCGTGTCCAGAGCCTGTGCTCCGCAGCGGGAGAGGCCACAACAGTGAGAGGCCCGCATACCAAAAAAAAAAAAAAAAAAAAAGTCTCAGAAAAATGAGCATGCTAGAGTACCAGGTAAGGCTAGGAAACTCACCAGCTGGTTATATTTAGTGGGAGGACCCAGAGTATGCTCCATTTCTCAAAGCAATAAGAGATATACTAGAAAGAAGGGCACCATCATCTCCCAGAACTCAGTGATAGCTCTCTCTAAAGACAATGGCTGACAGTTGGAGAATTTAGAGAGTTAGGTTCACTAATGGCAATAGGATGAAAAGATCCCCAAATCATAGAGGCCAGGTCATGGTGCTTAGCATTCAGAGGGGACATGGGTAAAACTCTGGTAATGGGGTAAGGTCAGAGTGGCAAATGAATGTTTTGCCTCCAGTAGGTAAAATACATGGGTCTGGGAACCAAGAGAGAAGAGAAGGAAAGGCCCATCTCACTGTCAGTTCCAGAAAACTATTCGGGGGAATTAGTACCTCTCGTTCTCACAACTCTGGGCCCTGTAGGTTTAGAGGTCCTGATTCCCAGAGGAGATGAGCTTGCACTGGGGGACCTAACAAGGGTTCCGTTGAACATTGAGCTTCAGCTGTTACCCAGGCATTTTCTGCTCCCTGTGCCAGAATATTAGCAGACAAGGAGAGGAACTACCATCATGTCAGGGGCACTTGAACTTGATGAATCAGGGGGAGGGAGGTAGGGCTGCTGCTACACAGAAGGGACAGGGAAAATATGTTGTGCATTTGGATCTACTTGGTACCCCTTTGCCTAATTTTAATAGTAAATGTATGTTTGTATACAAATCCTGTATAGCAGCCATGTTCTAAGAAAGGCATGGTGACCTGAAGCTCAGACCCCTTAGAGAGGAGGGTCTGGGTCATGCCAGGTAGATAGCCGAGGTGCTAGCTGAGGCTAAAGGGCATCTAGGATGTGTAGTAAAGGAGGGAGATGATTAGTAGCACCTGGAGACCAGCTGCAGCAACAGAGGCTTTAATTTGTCCCACTGTCATTACTTTTATAAGTTTACTCCAGGAATAAAGGCCCCCAAGAAGCCTGGAGGAGCTGATCTCAGAACTCATTTGAAGGGAATCTGTAGTAAACACAGGATTGCGTTGCCCAGACCCTCCCCTCGGGACTGAGGATTTATTTCCCACAGCTTCTAGCCTTCAGCTGTCAGCTCTTTCCAGGAACTTCCCTCTACTGTAGAGATCCCCCTTCCCATAAGCAGTGTGCCTCCAAGGACTGGTCTTTGCAGAGGCATAAAGGCCAGCCCTCTCATCCTGACTGGGGCAATTCTGAAAGAACCTCCAGGCTTCAGATTTCCCTGTGGGGCCAGCTGAGGCTTTTGTTGTGATTGCACTGCAACCCAACTTTTCCCTTTCCCCAAATCTACTCTCTTTCCTTCCCCCACAGATATTGGCCCTGAGAGCATTGCCTAGTATATTTCCTGTATGCTAACCTCCATCTCAGGGTCTGCTTCTCGGCTAACCTGACCTGCAAGAGTACTTTTTAAAGTTTTGAGCTTGGCATAGGCAACAGTATCATTATACTGATAATTACTGTGTAGTAGATGCTCAATAAATACATGTTGGATACAATGAAGAATGTTCAGGGTGTCTTTTATGCCCATTACTACAATGCCCTTAAAGAATATTCTTTAAGGTGTCAAACTCTGGTATTAAACAGAGTCACATATATCCTGACAGAAGGGAAAAAAAAGTGCCTTCCCTAGAAAAGAGCAGCACAGAGTACCAGGTCTTTTAATGGATCTCCTTCAGCCTGTGCTGTGATTCGTTTGCCCAACAACCAGTAATTATGGGCCTGCTTTGTACCTGTTTCTGGACTAACCTGAGGAGAAGTTATACTAATTGTGTACATTTTAGAAATTTGATCAAACCTACTCTGTCTGGCATAGCCTGGATTTGAAGTCAGCAAACTTTGTATGTAAAGATTCGTATAGTAAATATTTATGGTTCACAGGCCATATGACCTCTGTTGTTGTAATTACACCACTCTGCTATTGTAGGGTGAATAAAAGGATCTGTGTTCTAATAAAACTTAATTTACAAAAACAGGTGTTAGGTCAGATTTGGCCTACAGGCCATATTTGGAACTAAATAATACCCAGAGCCTATGAAGTGAGATGCCTACTAGTCCTCCTTGGCCAGGAATTAAAGACCTTCCATAAGTGTGCCTGGAATCATGGACTAGCCAGTTAGGCACCCTATCCATTTGTTAGTTCTCCCAATTAACCAATGTGCATTGAACATGCTATATGTACAGATCCTAGGTATATAAACTATCATCCATGCCTTTTAGGGGCTAATAGGGAAGTGAGAGTTGAGTCTGGGTGGTACAGTTCTTTAAGTATTACAAAGGATCCATGAGGGACAGAGTACAATGCAGACCCAGAGCAATGGGTGACAGATTCTTCATCTAGACCCTTTGAAACATGAAAGCAGCATGATGTGTCTATGGGCATCGCAAACTTGGAGGCTAAATGGAAACGAGATCTGTGGTAAGGACCCAGCTGGAGGGTTAAACAGGAACCTGAGTCATGGGCTTTATCCTACGCATGGTGGGAACAATTGAAGGGTTTTAATCAGAGGAGTAGCATGGTGAGATTTGCATTTTACAGAAGTTCTTTGAAAGCAGATTGCTGGATAATTGGATGGGATGGGCAGGTGACAAAAGTTAAAACCATAGTGCTTATCCCCTTTTGACATTATATACAACCTACTTTTAAATTAAGTTTATTGTCTGTTTCTATCTATACTTGCTACAGTATAAACATCAAGAGGTAGCGATTCCTTTTTCTTTCGTACTACTGTTTCCAAGTACCTAGGATAGTACTGAGCACATGGTAGGTACTTAATATGTATATGCTGAATGAATGAATGAGAAAGTTCCCTTCCTGTGAAAAAGAAGGTGGTAATGTAATTCCAGTTTTAGTTTCATAAAAGTCTGGAAGCAGCAAATAAATTTAGTAAGTTGACTCACAGCTATTTTGGCTACAAGAGAGGCTATGGAAGACCCAAAATGATGTACATGCAAAGAGAACTGAGGAGTATTACCACTTATACAAAGGGCAGCTCCCAAGAGCGATTTGTGAAGGAAGAACCCTGGGCTGGGAGTCCATAAGTCTGTATTTTTATACCCACCCTGTGACTTAGTGTGTGAATCTGGCCATGCCCACTCTAGCTCCCTATGAGATGAGACTGACTCTTACTTATCTCAGTGTAGCTCAGAGGGTCTGGCCCGTAGTAGGGGCTCAGCAAATATGACAGCTATAAGAGGAGTTAGGAGTGGACTCCTTACGGCCCACAAAGTTGAGAGGGTGTGGCTTAGAGGATGGAAGATAAAGCCCGCAGGGTAAACCATCTCCCTTCATCTTTAGTGACACATATTATAGCCAGGGATCCCCTGTCCCTCTCCATCTAATCATTTTCTGGCTCTGGTGGAAGTTCTTTATGCGTAGATTCTTATTTTCGGCAGAGAAACTCATGTCTACCTCAATGCTCCATCTAGAAGCCCGAGCCCTCAGAGATGCAGAAGGCGAATCAGGAGTCCTGGTGTTGAAGCAGCTGCTGAGATCCCACACTGTCACTGCAGCAGACTGGCTTTTCTGTGGCCCTCCTAGATAGGCCAGGACTCCCCAGACTCTCTGGTTGATCTCAGATCCTTGGAACACTCTGGCTTTACTGAGTTTAAGAAGCCCTGCTGGGAAACAGATCATTTGCCTCATAGAAGCTATCCCAGTCCTTCAAAGCTTTTCCCTGTTTAACTTATCCTTTGTCTCCTTGGTTCTCTGTCCAGGAACAATGCTTTATTTGCAAACTTTTCAGTGAAGGCAACTTAAAAAGCCCCCAGAGAGGGAGATACTAAATGTTTCAGAAAAAAAAGAATCGAGCAGGCCAGAATCAGAAGTCTTTTCCAAACTGGTAGTGATGAAAAGGGAAAAAAACTTTTCTGTTTTTACCATGTCTGTCCCATGGATGAGCTCGATCCCAGCACAACCTGCTGGGAAAAAGTCTGAGTCACTCTTCAAGTAGCCAGGAGTGAGGAAGCATCACCTCTGTTTTCTTTAAAGGGTCATGGTGACCTAGAGCAGAAATACTGTATATGTGAGGGTGAGATTTAGAGTTAGGGAGGGTGAGAGTTCAGGTTATAGCATGAACATGCAGTCTTGCGTTTACTAGCACTACTTAAGCACCTACCATGTGCCTGTTTCTGGGCACCAAGGATATAAAGCTGGTTCATACAGTCTCTGCCCTGAAGGAACTCGTAACACTGTATACCACAGTTGTGCTGTCATGAAGCCCAAGGAAGTGCAGGGGGCGCTCCAACTCTGTGTGTGTTTCTCAGCCTGAGTCAAACTTTCAGACCATATCTGTCAAATTGATGAGGTTGGTACTACAGAAATCTGTCTGTTGGAAGAATAAGGAACCTCATGGGAGAGCTCATTCTGAGAGAAGGATGATGAGGAAATGCACGATGAGGTTGGTCCTACTAAGAAAACCTTAGTCATGGTAGGAAGGATAATTCTGAGTATAGTCTGGTATCTATCACTGAAGGGTGAGTGGAGGACAGAAGTACAACTGGACTCAGCTTAAGCATGCATGGATCACTGGGGTGCAAGCAGTACAGTTACAGTGTTTTCCTAAACAATAGAGTTCTCAAACCAACTCTTACTGGGCCATAAGAGCTGACTGTACATATCTCAAGCTGAATGGTAGCTTGAAATTGGCCATGGTGGGAGTATGTACACCATGGAAATTGGCAAGCAAATAGGGCTATTTTGTCTCCAGATAGATGTTTATTAAACATTTACCAACATACCACTAATGGAACCTAACCAGCAGGGTGAAAGAGAAGATCTTGTCTCCCAAGCAGTCCCAGACTATTATACACTTGGGCTTAGTGAAGTTCCAATACGTGATTTTCCTAAATGTGTACTGCAGAACACTACCCGTGCATACTTTATATACCTGTTTTAGTTTATAATGCATACAAACATATTAAAGGCTCTGGAGACTTTTCATAGGAAACATGCTTAATTTTGTTTAATTCAGAGCAGTGCTTCTCAGACTTTAATGTGTGTATGATTCACCTGGGATATTGTTAAAATTTGGGTCCGGGTTGGGGCTGAGTTTGTGCATTTTTAAGAAGCTGTCAAGTAATGCTGATACTGATGGTCTAAGAGGACCACACATTGAAAAAAAACAATTTAGAATCCCTCAGTTTATTTAATTATGGAATCGAGTGTTAAAAAAGAAATCTATAGAGTACATTTGGTGTTCTGCAGAGCTCTGATCCTGGGACTACGCTTTGGAAACATCGCTCAAATAGAACAATGGTGATATATGGGGGAGGGGAGGAGCGAATAAGTCCTGGTGGAGACCGCCGTGTCCCCAGAGCAGGATGGAGGCCCTGGGTCCACAGGAGCAAGACATGGCCTGGGGAGACCATAGTTTTCAGGGGAAAAGCAGTGGAGCTAGATGGAAATGCTGCCCACGATAGAGGTGGAGATGGAATTCCCATTGGGGGCAGACTTATTCAAGAGCATACGTGAAGCACTGTGAGACACTGCGTGGGGAACATCCAGAAAATCTTTTTCTTTTTTTTTGACATCTTTTTTGGAGTATAATTGCTTTACAATGGTGTGTTAGTTTCTGCTTTATAACAAAGTGAATCAGCTATACATATGTTCCCATATCTCTTCCCTCTTGCGTCTCCCTCCCTCCCACCCTCCCTATCCCACCCCCAGAAAATCTTGGTGGGAGTGTTTGGCAGGAGGCCAAGTTTCTACATCACGTAGATGGTGGTAAGAGGAAACAAAATATTAGCCATTACTGTGAATAGCACTAGTTTGTACCCACAGGCTGGTGAAGACTGGCCAAAGTGAATAACATGGCTCAGAAGGGATTTGGGACGGTTTCTCAGAATAGGTGACAAATTCTGTCTTGTAAGTTGAATAGAAATCCTTTAGGCAAAGGGAGGGTATGGACTGGGGTAGGTGGAGGCCGGGAAGAGGTGGTGTGTGGATATGGGGAGCACATTTCAGTGTAAAGGATCAGAGAAGGCAAGGGCATGCAGCTTGTCCTGCTGCAGTGGGGCTGCGGCTTTGCACAAGCTCTTTCTTCCGCCTACTGCCTTACTCACATGGAAGACGAGGCGCATGTTGTCCGGAGTGAGGGGAGTGCTTCGCATTCTTCTAAAGGCCAGGCATCTGGCATGGGAGGGGAAGCTGACGGGGGAGTGCACCGGGGAAGGGTGTAGGAGGAAAAATAGATTGCTAAGGAAATAAACTTTTCAAAAGAAATCGCCTGAAGAGTCAGGGAACCAAATTTTATTTATGATTTCACATCTTAGTTTGGCCTTATTGCTATAGATAATATTATATTTCAAAGGAAGACTCACTAATATAATAAAAGTGGAGACATTAGAAAGGCTTCCATTAGTTTCACATGGAATATATTATACTTCTGGCCTAACAAATTGGAAACACCAGCAGAGAGCAGCTCATCAACTCAGTCTGGGATGGACAGGAGCAAGGGAGAACCTGGCAGGTGGCTGGCACCCACTGCAGTGCTGCACACGGTTTCCTAGTCTCAGGACAGCCCCCTCTGTGAAAGCATCTACTCCGTTTCCTGGAGGCTCGGATCCCACCCACATTACGTTTTGGCCTATGTAGGTATGTGCTTATCTCGCCTGCCAGCTGCTGAACTAGCTAAGGAAAGGAGTCATATTTTATAAAATAAATAATAAAACTAATATTTATGAACATCTGTTATGAGAAATGCGATTTCAGAAATGTTTTTTCCTTCAATTTTCATGTCAACCTCACAAGGTACATATGACTATCCCAGGTTTACAGGAAAGGAAACCAAGTTGCAGAAAGGAAATGAGGCTTGTGAAGGTCCTACAGGGAGGACCAATTTAGTGCTCGTCTGCTGGGCTGCAGCCGTTCCTTATTCAGCTCTAAACTCTGCCGGGGCTCAACCCAGACACATGGTGGACCTGTAAGAGATGCCTTAGTTACGTCTGTTTACCCTTCATGCAGAAATTGCTTGTTTCGAAAGATATACATAATCAATGAGGTATTGAGGAAAGATATTTCAAACTCGATGGATTCTGCAGTTTGATTTTTGCCAATTAGATGTGGCTTTTACAATTATAATCCATTCTTTCAACAACTATTTCACTGGGTTGCAGTGGTGAGCAAGCAGACATAGTCTCTGGCCAGCCTAGTGGCACAAGGATCACATAACATGCCTTGGGCGTTGCGTTTAACATCTGTCTCCATTTCAAAGTCTTACCTATGATTTATCATTTGCCCCTTTGTCCATGTGAAATAAGGTCCATACTCGTATGTTCTAAATCTAAATAAGCATTAATGCACAGATGACATTTTAATTTGTCCTTTTACCTATTATCAGTTTCGCTTGACCTCTTTATCTTGATGAGTTTAAGGTTGTAGATTTGTGAGCAAAGGGTTTTTTGCCTTTGGTGTAAGCCCAAAGCAACATGGACTCAATATTTATCAGCAAAAAGGGAAGGGTTTGAGAGCAGATCACAAGCAGAAATTAAAACGGTGAGAACTCCCAGAGCTGGGGAGTTGGGGTAACCAGGTGGCTGGTTGCTGTGAGAGCACAGAGGAGGAATAACTGCCCTAATCCAGGCAGAATCAGGAAATCTTTACAGAAAATGTAATTATCTATGTTCACACTTGAAGATCAAATAGGAATGAACAGGTAGAGGGAGGAATGTATGTAAAACTAAGAGAGGACAAAAGTCATGCTGAGGAAGCAAGTGGTTCAGCATGGCTGGGCCACAGAATCTGATGGGAGGAAGGGGAAGGAGAATGCCATGCTGTGTTACTGGATTTAATGTGGAGAGCAATGGAGAGTCAATGATGGGTTGGACAGGGAAGTGGCATGATCCAATTTTTATTTTAGAAATATCACTCTGGCTGCAATGTGGAAATTGGTTTGTACTTAAAACAATTACAAGGTGGCAGGGTAGCTAGATAGGAAGCTGTTTCAGTTGTCCAGGTGAAAGATGCTGCTGCTGAACTGAACAGTGGCAGTGGGCATGGCAGGAAATGGGGCAGATTTGAGAGATATTTAGGAGGCAGTATCAGTAGGACTTGGTGATGAATTGGTTGCAGGGATTGAGACTTAGTCAAGGATGACTCTGGGTTGGCTGGCTTGAATCACAAAGAGCCCAAAGTGGTTTCATTCCCAGAGATGGGGAACCCAGGGGGAGGAGAAGTGTCCTTGTTCTGTCTTGTTTTGTTTGAGAGTGGAAAATGAAGAGGAAACATTTATTTTTACATGAACTGAGATGTCTGTGGGAGAGCCAGTGTGCAGGAGGTAGGTGGGCATGTAGATCTGAGGCTCAAAGTGAGAAGAGAGCTCTAAGAATAGGTCCAAGAATAGATCATTACAACACACAAGACAGACCTATGTCAGTGAGCCTGTGAAGGAAGCTGGCGAGGTCAGACGGGGAGGGGGAAGTCTAGGGGAGTGTGGGAGCAGGGCAGCCAAGGGCAGAGGACATTTCAGGAAGACCAGATCTCTCAGCGGTGTCGCGAGCCTCCCATGCACTGCTGCTCTCTCTTAGGGTCTTCTGGCTTCCTTGTTGTTGCTCAGTTATGAGGTTGAGGGAGGTTATAAGGATGGGGTACTGAGAGTGATCTGGACCTCCCTGGGGCAATGGTGGGGCTTGCTGATGTAGGTGTGACATTGTTTTGAAGTAGCTATGGTCAACATATTACCAAAGATTCAAGATGCCTGGGCCAAAAGAAGACCAGGGATTAAGGGACAAATTAAAATGTATCACATACTGTGTTTCTTTTTTCCTTTCTCCCTCCCTCCCTCCCTTCCTCCCTTCCTTCCTTCCTCCCTCCCTTCCTTCCTTCCTCCCTCCCTCCCTTCCTTCCTCCCTCCCTCCCTTCCTTCCTTCCTCCCTCCCTCCCTTCCTTCCTTCCTTCCTCCCTCCCTCCCTCCCTACCTCCCTTCCTTCCTTCCTTTCTTTCTTTTCTTTCTGTTTATAGAGTGCCTATTGTATTCCAGAATCTATGCTAAGCTCTAGGCTGCAGTGGTGAATAAAGCTAAAGTCCCTGACATTATGGGACAGTTTGCAGAGGTCAGTAGAAATTAGTTCAATAATTATACAGATTAATTGTAACTGTGGAAAATACTACAGAGGAGAAAAGTATCAGGTGCTATGTGAATGCAGGATAGAAGGGTTTAAAGTGATTTAGAGGATCAGGGAAGAACTCCAGAGAGAAGGAATATTTAATAATTGAGAACTGAATGATGAGTAGATCACTTAGTAGATGTTAACTGTTCAAGGAAGGGGGAACAGCCCTTTAGACAGAAGGAATAGCCTGACTGAGTTGTGTGAAGTAGGAGGAATCCTGGCTTGTGGGGAAGTGAAACAGCTCTGTGTGTTTAGAGCAGAAAGAGCTGTGACAGAGAGATATAAGGTGAGCTGGGGAGGAACGGGAGCTAGGCTCAGCGGGACTTAGGAGGGCTTTGTCAGGTGGTTTGTTAAACTGGAGGGTGGTGTGATCAGATTTGCATTTAAAAATTCACTGTGTCTGCAGTATGAAGAATGGATTGAAGGTAGCCTGAAGGGCTGCAGAGAATCCATTGTGAACGTGCTTTGAACACCTAAACCGTGCAGCTCTCATTGAGTGTCTACTGATTGTAGCAACTATTGGATTACCTCTAGAGGATGCAGGGCGTGTGGTGGGGGGTGGGGGTGACGAGGAAGACGTGTATATTCTTTTTTTTTAAAGATTTATTATTTATTTATTTATTTTATTATTTATTTTGGGCTGCATAGGGTCTTAGTTGCAGCACGTGGGCTCTTTGTTGCGGCACACGGGCTTCTCTCTAGTTGTGGTGCGTAGGCTCCAGGGCATGCGGGCTATGTAGTTGAGGCACACGAGCTCAGTTTGTGGCGCGCGGGCTTGGTTGCCCCACAGCATGTGAGATCTTAGTTCCCTGACCAGGGATCGAACCCGTGTCCCCTGCATTGTAAGGTGGATTCTTTACCACTGGACCACCAGGGAAGTCCCAAGAAGTGTATATTCTTGAAGAGCTGGAAATCTTTTTGAGGAAATAGTTATGGAACCTCCCAGAGAAGAAAAAGCACAGGCTGAATATAAAATCAAGAGCCGAGTGTGATGAGTCAGAAAGCTCCAGTGGAGAGGGACCACTGTGGACTGGAGGAGTGAAAGAAAGAATTTTAAATGGAGTCGGGGCCTCCAGATTGAGTTCACAGAGGTGGAGAGCATGAACGATGGGGCTCCTGTAGGGCTCCATGGTGTGGAGCAAGGGCACATCCCAGCCTGGGGCAGGACAGTGCAGGGCCCCTCTTCTCCTGACCACTGGAGGTGGCTTCCCAGCCACACAAAATTCTGGAGCTGCTGGGCCCTATTTATCTATCTGTCTATCTATCTACTGTTTAGGAATGGACATCCCAGAGGAAGTTTCATCTTCCTTTCTGTCATTTCCCGGCAGAGCAATCAGCTTTGCAAAGCTTCTGATTTTAGGGCTGATCATGTTCCTTTACTCCCTGGAAAAGGACTATTTGCATGTTTTTATGAGTCTTATTACATAGCTTTATGACTTGTACATGTAATAATGGTGAGCCAGACGTTCATGGTATGTGTCTCTAGAGAAGTCATCAGTTGAACATAAAAATGTAAATCCATTTGTAAAAACACAGACCACTTATTGAAAGTGATGCCTGCAGAACATGTGCCCCCAGTGATAGATTAGCAAAGGCCCAAAGACACACACTCTCAGCTCAGACCTGCTCCGTAGACCATCTGGAAACATGATGTTTAATAATGCAGAATAATGAAATCAGCTAAGTTCCCGTTTACAAATGAAATAAATTGGAGTATGAGTGATTACACAGATCTAAAACCAATGGAAATATTTTCCCCAAATATGAGGCAGGGCTGGTCTGGGGGAGAAGATGGTCAGAGATTCCAGGGCCCATCTTATAAATCTGGGTGAAGCCAGACATTTGAAAATAAGAAAACACAGATTCCAGGTGGTTGAATCTCTCTGCAAAATTGGCCTGTCAAAAAACCCTCTATGAATGACTGTACTTTCTCTGACAAACAGATATCAATATCTAAAAATTCTTCCTGCAATTTCTTTCCACAAAGCAATAAGATAGTTTCAGGCCAATAACAGCTCACTAAGTGGTATTCTCTGTTCTGGCACCCCTGCAGCTATAACCAACAAAATGAAAAGGTAAGAAAAATAGAGGAAAAATCAGGGGTCACCTGCTATAAGCCAGTGCAGCTCTTTATGCTGGTAGGGCAAGCCAGAGCAGCTTTACTCTTTTCCTATTTCATTAGCTTTTCTTTTTAAAATCTTCCAGCTCTTTACGAGCAATGAAGACCATTATTTGTTTGACTACTAAACAGGGAACCAAGGACCTGCAAGTTTATGTCACATATAATTGAGAGGCAATTTAGCTGGAAGGACCGTGGCTGAGAAGTGGAGAAAGGCAAACTCGGGAGTCCTACGTCTTAACTGCTCTGCTTCTGGTGCCGGATGAGTTTTAGGGTTTGCTGCTCATTCAGCGGTGCTGTGTTCATTCTGCAGCAAAACCAGGTAGAGATTTCTCTCCCAGGGCAGAAGCAGCGGCAGCTTACCTAGAGTCCAGGTGTTGGAAGCAGGAGAATTTTATCACACCCCAGAAATATGTGTACTGCAACCCCTCTCATTCCCCTTGTTTTGGGGTTAAATTCACCAGCACCACCACTTCTCTTTTGTATGCACCAATCAGATATCTAACAAACCTACATTGGTGTGGCTATATAAGGTTGCTAGTCAGCTGACCTTAAAATAGAGAGATTATCCTGAATTATTTGGGTGAGCCTAACATAATCCCAGGGATCCTTATAAGTGGAAGAGAAAAACAGATCTGGTCAGAACCAGAGAGAGGTAGTGTAAGGACTTAGCCCAAACTCGACAGCTTTGAACACAGAGGACGGGGCCAGAAGCCAAGAAATGCAAGTGGCCTCTAGAAGCTCGAACAACCTTAATTCCACCTGCAACTTTAGTTACCCTTTGCCATGTAACCTAAAACAGGTTCTGGGGATTAGGATGTGGATATCTTTTGAGGGGAACATGGTTCTGCCTACGCTTGGGGGCCTATATTCTTTTAGTTTTTAAATTACAAGGAAAGGGGAGAGCAGGGACTTGAGCCCCTAGAGCTGCTATTCCAGCCTTGGCCATTAGGACTTGCCATGGGCAAAGTTGTGTACGGTGTGTTGTCTGATCTTCCAAAGTTTCAAACAACGCCTGTAGGCTGAGGGCTCCAAAATCCTGATCTTCAAAACAGACCATCTTCCTGAGTTTCATTCCCTTGATCCAGTTCCCTGCTGGATACCTCTTCTTGAGTATCCCAAGTCACTTTTATGTGCTGGAAACAAATGTTATTGCAGTTTTCCTTAAAGGTCACCTACAGAACTCACCAAGTTTGTGCAGAACTACCTTTCTTCTTAAAGATTCTGGAGCCTACCTCTTTTCTCCTTTCTCACTCTCACCACACTTTTCACCACCTTTTCCTGGTCTACTGTATTAACCATAGCCTCTTATCAGTCCTGCCTCTGTCCAATACTCATTCCTTGTATCAAACCATTGCAGACACTGCCAGAGCAATTGTATATAAATGCAGAGCCCTAATTCTACATTTAAAATATTCAGTGTTTCCCTGCTTTACCCAAAATCAAAGTCTGACTCATCAACACATACCAATGTCATTTATCTTCAACTCTTTCCATATTTATTTTCCACCACTCTCTCTAAGTTCCATCCAGGTGACATTGTCATACTTTATTGTCTCTGTGTAATTACTCACGTGTGTCTGCCTTCCTTTGTAGACTGGGAGCAACTCAAGGGTAGGGTGGTAACTTACTCATCTCAATGTCCTCCTTAGGTAGAACATTCCACAGATGCTTAGCAAAAATTCAATAAAACAGCCACTAAATTTTCCCTTTTGCGTACATTTTAGCCACCCTTCTGGAGCAACTTGTAGCAGTTGCAGTGATTACCAAGCGGGTGACAAGACCCAACTGCTATTGCCAGCTAGAGCCTCTCGGTGACTTGGCCATCTCCAGCCATACTCAGACTTCTGACCCTTGTTAGAAGCTCTGGGGCACTGCTCCCCCTATGCCCAGTACTATTAGCTAAAGTCAAGTCAGAGCCTCCTAGTTTTCAGCAACGACTGCCAAGAAATGGGTCGCACTCAAGTGTCTCCTCCAGCCACTGCTGCCCATTCCTTCAAGTTTACCCTCTTGAAAATTTCTTTTCCTAATGCTCTGCTCTTCAGAGAATCTTCTGGCACAACTCCTTCAACATCAGATGAGTAAACTATGCCCAGTGGCTGAGGTCAGGTGGATCCAGGGTTTGGTGAGGATGAAAGTGCCTCAACTCAGAGTACTTTGTCCTCTAAATCACACCATCTCCTACTTATTTTTAGGTACGGTAACAATTCTAAGATGGAATGGCAACTTACTCCTTCTGACACTATTTTCTTATTGAATTAACTCATTTGGCCTTATCTTTGGTAGGGGTCATAAGCAACCTTAAGTAATATTAACTGCTCTCTGGGAATGTCAAAATGTGGAAACTTCATGATAATTAGTTTCCATTTCTTTCTGTTACCAAAAAAAAAGAAAAGAAAAAAACAACCCTCAAATGTCTGTCTCACATGCACTTTATAGAGGGTCCTTGAGTTAATTATGCTTCCAAAAAGTGCCTTAACATGTGCATTATTGGTGACCCATCTTCAAAATATATTGTGCTTTCGCAGATTTGTGTGTGGCCTTAAAATGGTTCTGTGAATATGCAGATTGTGGCATCTGTACACTTAAATTTATGTGACAGCCTCTGACCACTGGCACTTATAAATCAGCGCCATAGAAGTAGCTTATTGAGTAGCGGGCTGAGTGGTGAGGAAGGACAAGTGGTCCCTCTTCTTCCCAGGCAGAGCTGGTGTATGTATCAATTATGCTTTTGTATTCTCTGGGCTCGTGGTCAAAGCAGAGACTGTGTCTGGGAAAAGATCAATAGTGGAGCAGTGGAGGTTGCAGCGGAGGAGAGAATGATGTCTCCAAGACAAAGTACTGAAAGCCAGCATAATGCTTGTCAGCCATCACCCAGCATCACTCATGTGCTGCTTTTAGTTCACACTAACAAACAGTATAGAAAAGGTCATTAAAACAAAACAACCACAAACGGCCAACAACTCTCCCACCAGGAAGTCTTAGACTGAAATACTGGCTGTAAATCTTGGGCTTTGAAGAGCAAGAGGCAGAGTTTGCAGATCTTCATGCTGCCCCACGGATCTCTTCTCTTTGAAAAATATTGGGCCTAACTCTGTTTTACGGTGTTCTCAGGGTCACACAGGGTTCTGGGCACTTGGCCTCCACCCTGTGCTCCATTAAAGGACCTGAGTCATGGTTTGCCGTTTGCTGGACAAGAGCAAAGGTTCAAGTTGTTAACCACAGACTAGATCTCTGCAAAAATGTGTTTGATTTAAAGCCCATCCTGTGCTCTAGATCCCCCACCTCTCTTCCCAGTGATTAAAGGAGCTCATGGAGGTGGGCCCATAAGCATCTATGGGTGAAACTGAAGGCATCCAAATCTTTGGGGGACACCTCTGTCACCCTGTCATATTTTCCCCTTCTCTACCAGTCAAGAGACTTTTTAAACAACCCATTTCAGTCATTCCTTACAGCTTTGATTTGTCTGAAAAAAATGGTTCAGGTTTTAACTAGATTACCTAATCCTTAAGAGAACTGTAAAGCCCTCCCTAAAGAGATAAAGTGAAGAAAAACACAGGCCAAAAGCACTTTGAATATCCCCAGACTTCAGAATCTGATTTTAGGCTCCATTCATGGTATTTCATGCACCCAAATCTGATTAGCTTGGCCGCACCCCTTTTAAGAGCCTCGGAGTGAAGACAGACAGCCTGGAAGCTTGTTATGCTTTCGGGAATCAAGAGGAAGCACTTGAGATTTTGTGCATTCTCTGGGTTGAGAGCTGGGTTGACGGTAAAGTCGAGCCTGGGTGGCCCTTTGTGATGCTGTTTCAGGGGCAGGTATTGAATTCCCTCCCTGCTCAACCCCTGGTGCTACCTGCTAGGGGGTTGTCTCCTGAGCAGGAGCAGGAAGGTGGCCACCTTTTTCTGGCAGATTAGCAGTTAGATTCTTTTACAATGCAGCTGGGAGTCCTTTAGGGGAAAGGCGGTAAACAAATCACCTGGTGATGAATGCTACCCTTCTGTCTGGCTGGAAGCTTCTCACTTGTGGAGCTGCCCACAGCCTTTAGGGAAGGCAGTGAATGGGGGTCTGCAGAGGAAGCATGAATAATCCCAGTCTATTTACTTACAAAAGTGTAAAGGTCTCACGCAGCTGAGGATGGTTTTGAATAAATATGCTGTTCTCTCAAAATCAACAGCCCTATAGAACTGGAGATGGAGCTTCACTGCTCCCCAGTGCTCAGCTCATAAATAAATAAAAGGTGCCTGTTGATTCAGCTGCCAAATGTGACTTGGTGATGAATTTCCAAGGGTGTCACTCAGGATGATGACGATTGCAGTACTGATGGATCTGGGGAGGTAGGCAACAGGCAAAGTATCTGTGTTCATGGGTCTTTCACTGAGGCCCTTCATAGGGGTGGATGACCTGAAATTCTGGGGACTAGAACAGCCTGTCTTGCTCGTATAGCTCACCTGGCACACACTGCAAAAACAAGGTGAAGAAGCTACAGAGACCTGGTTAAATAGATACAAAGGAGTGATAGTGGGTGCTAAATCCTAGGGCCCAGACTGACAAAGACAGAGTGTCCACAAGGCCATTCTTCCACAGCCGCCAGTTCTGCCCCAACCCATCCATCCTCTATTGGGAGGATCCCAGAGAGTTTTTCTAATAGGCTTGGCAGTCCTTGCCTAAAATCCTTCAATGGCCCCTATTCACTTTCAGGATAAAAATCGCAATTACTGAGTTTGGTGTACAAGGCTCTTCATAACTGTGACAACGTCCCTGTCTGAACATCTGCCACGGTGACTTTCCTCTTCTTGCCTGGGAACATCATGCATCTGCTGTATGTCCATCAGGATTCTCCAGAGAAATAAGACTAATGGAATATATGTTCATAGATTTATTTTAAGGAATATGCTCATGTGATTGAGGGGGCTGGCAAGTCTGAGATCTGTAAGGCAGGCTGGAGACTCAGGCGGGATTTCTGTGTTACAGTCTTGAGGCTGAATTCCTTTTTCTCCAGATACCGCAGATTTTGCTCTTAAGGCCTTCAGCTGATTGAATGAGGCCCACCCACAGTATGGAGGGTATTCTCTTTTATGTTAAACACATCTGCAAACTACCTTCACAGCCACATCTAGACTAGTGTGTGATGTACCATAGCTTGGCCCAGTTGACTCATATAATTTAATGTTACGTGGTGTCTGTCTGCTTTTGCACATATCTTCCCATTGTCTAGAACCCCCGTGCTCTCACACACAGCACACACTCTTCTGCCTGTTGAGGGCCTATTCATTTTGCAAGACTCAGTTCAGACACTTCCTCCTCTGCAAAGCTTGTCCCTCTGACAGGGAGTTGGACACTTACTCCTTTCTGTTTACAATTGTCCTTTGCTTCTCTGTCATAGCACTTAGTGTGCTTTATAGCACTGGTTTGTCTGTTAAGTTTGTGTCCAAGCTAGACTAGCTTCTTGAAGGCAGAGATTTTGTGTCACTTATCAATGAATTTTCTACTCAGTGGTGCAGGACCTAGAATATAGTAGGTGCTCAACAAATATAGATTGACTGAGTTATTACAAGATACATATAAAACCTGACATCTGGCAAATTTGTGAGATAAAAAACAAAATCTGTCCTTTGATTTGGTTTTGTTTTTCATGAGGAACAAGGCACAACATATTGCATCACTGAACTGATTCACGGATGTTAGCCATTTAGTCTGAGTAACTTTGAGATCAGTTTGTATCCAAGCTATGGGCCCCTCCTCCTGGTTTGCTCCTAGCTCTCCTAGTGTGTTCCCTTCCACTCATCATTCCCACCCCATATCCCAGCCCTTTTCCTGTAGGAGGGTGCCTGTCAGAGCACAAGCACCCACTGTAGCCTCAAACTTCTGAAATGATACTGTTATTTTCCTTGAACATGGTCTGTACTGGGTGGGAAAACATTTTCCAAGTAATTTGGGTACAAGCAGCTATTGTAGAAAAGAGAGAGAGTGGGAGAGAGAGAGAGGGAGAGAAATGATTCAGAAAAGACTCATTCTAATCAGTCACTTCTCTGGTTAATTGGTTAATAGCTCATCCCCTTTGCTTATCTAGTCACCGCTTTCCTGTCCTGTCACAGAGTTTTAACACTGATGAATCCATCAATGCTGGGTTGTCTATTATCAACACAATTTCACCACTTCCTTCCTCCAAAGAAGCTGAGTCACCCTGCACAGGCTACTCTTGCTCCTAGGGTTTTGGGGAAGAGTCTGCCCAGGAGTGACATTCACGTGACATTTGGAAGGTGGCAGAGAAGGAGAGGCCAAATTTCTACAGGGACAGTAGTGGGCAGTTGCGTTGGTCTCTCTGTGAGTCTCTAATGTCCAAATTAAAGCATTCATATTAGAAACAGAGTGGCTTCTAGGTACTGTTTTCCTCATGATACTCTGCTCATGTTATTGTTTATGCCAGATCCTTATGGATCATTTGGCTTCTTAGTAACTGGATAGTGGAAAGGACCCTAGACTAGGATTCCGGGTTTCAGGTGATCTGACAACCATGGCATGTCACTTCCTGTTTCTAGATCTCAGTTTCCCATAAGTAAAATGAGAGGTTGAACTAGTTGATTTGAAAGTTTCTTTCAAACTTAAAATGCAAATCCATCCAAGTGGTATAAAATGTGACATCCTAAATGTATTGCATGTCTACTAAATCCTACCAGAGATTGTTAGAGCAGTTTAATACAGAGGCAAAACTTGATTTCCTAGGCTTTCAAGTCAAATGCATCACAGCGGAAGATTAGGAGAGTTTGAGACAGAGCATTGGAAGAAAGGATCATTGGATCCAAGGTGGAGAAGCACAATCAGGCCTCTAGGAGATTCCATTTAACTGGCTGTGCATGATGAGTCTCCTTTCAGTGCTGAGCACGTGTCCTGTAGGTGATCCATATGCTGACAATACAAATAGAGAACAAGCAGTGCTTATTACTCCAAGGTAGCCCATGCTCAGAACTGAAGACGAGGCAGTGGGGTTCTGAGTGAAAAGAGTCTTTTGTGCATAGCAGCCACTGGCGCCTTCATCAGTAGCTGTCCTCTGCCCCTGGAAGGATGCTGACCACGAATAATCTTTGAAGCCCCTCCTGTTTCAACAGCAGCACATGGATTTTAGAACACAATCGTGTGGGGTGGATGAAGTGGTCAGAAGCCTTCAGATCAGCCAGTGGACAAGGAGCTCAGAGTGGGTGTCCAAATCTTGTTGGTGGAGAGCCTTTGGTGACATAGTCTCTGCTTTGCTCAGGGCTGGCAGAAGCCAGTCTGGACCTTTTGCCTTCTTCTTGGTGGAAATAAAGAGCTTCTTTCAGGTTTTCCCATTCATGTTGCCCGAAATCCAGCCAGCATACACCTCACCTGCCAAAACGCCCACAAACCTCTGAAGAAGTACCAGAATTACATTTACATGATGTCATAACGCTATCTTCCAGGAACTAAGATGGCAGAGGCTTAATTAACGGTGACGATTAGCAATACTTTTCTTGCTGAGGTGGCTTAATGGAATGGTCTCTATTACACTTGGACAAAGACACAGTTACTCAGCCCACTTGAAGAAATACTTAGAAATTCTCTCTGATGATACAAATTTAGAGAGAATCCATCGGCTCCTGCTTGGCACATTCCTCGTGGGCAGTGGATGCGCTCTGATTCTTTGTCCCCCGCAGCTCAGAGCCGCATTTTAGACACTAGGTGTTTAATAAATATGTGTTGTTGGCATATTCTAAATGGGTTGCCAGAAATCTCCCAGAGGTACTCTTCAGTATCTTTTCTCCCATCCAGTAGTGAGCATCCCAGCCCTAGGCATCATACAGTATAGGTAAGACCTCCTTTGGGAGATGTTGATTTTCATAAATAAACCACAGGGTTCTTAACAAGAGAAGGGGTCCCTCCCTCAGGAGTCACTCAGCCCCTAGAGATAGGCAGGTATGAACACAGCAGTTTAAGGCAGCAAACTCCACTGTTAGTCCTTTCCTTTAGGTAACCAGGTTGAGAACATCTGTCTGTCTCTTGTGTCCCTAGAGAGAACAGCTGCTGGTGACATAGTGTTGGTTTGAAGAAACCCTTAGATGCATTTGTTCTCATATTCTCTCTCTGTGTTATTCCTCTTCTTAAATTCTAATATGTTGCTGTCATGTTGGCAACAGTGAACACTGTAGTGGAAAATGCATCTGAGCTCTTTTCAGACCCACCCTGTTTCCCCTCAGGTGAAAACTCCAAAATTACACTCTCTTGGCATGGCATTTCTTGATATTGAACTGAACTCAGTAAAGAACGATATTTGAACCTTGGGTTGTTTTTGAGTTATATACACTTTTCAGCTGTCACATTTTATTCATTTTGTGAATGCACAAATATAATGCTTTATTTTTAGATCTGACTCAGTCATTCATAGCAAAACATACACTTATTTGTAAATATTTTAGCCAATGTATTGATCATGACCGAAGGCTAAGTACTATATAGCTGGGAGATGATTTATCTAAAAATGTTAAGAGTAGGATTTGATTCCCAAAGATGCCGATAAAAGCAGGTAGATTCCATTTTAACGAATTGAGGATTACTGGTAAATGAACATATGTTTGCATTTCAAAAATTATGTTTGCATTACCCAAGAACTACACTTAGTACCAAGGAGTTGAAATCAGCAAATGCTCTAATGAATTATTGCCTATAAGCAAGATGCCTAGCTTTGATAATATACACACCAAGAGAGGGAGATTAATGATGCTATTGCTATTTCATGATGTTAATATTGGATTTCCTTTGGTTCTTATTGTACTAGAGGCATTTTACGAAGCACAATGTCACAGAGCTTCTGCTTGTCTCTCCTCTCCCTCCTCAACCAGTTTATTCTTCTGACGGTTCTACTTTTATCAAAATTTGTATTGGTAAAAAATTATCTTAATCTGTCTCCAAAGTCTGAAGTCATGTCAGCCTTTATTCCTACCATTCAACCAATAAACTTTCAAGTTCAAATTTTAGCCTTTAGTTATTTGAAAACCATTTGAGGTTAGGAGATGACTTCCAATGTACAGGAAATATGTTGGGAGACGTTATCCTTTGGATATAATTAATGGAATAAAAATATTACTGACTTTCTGATATGCCAGAGAATGTCTGTTGTTATTTTGTTCATCAAAAAGTAACCTTATAAGATCACTGTTATTATTCTCCATTTTACAGAGGAGAAATTAAGGGCAAAGTGAGGCTTAGCAACTTGCTTGAAGTCGGAAAACTCATAGAGGGTGAAGCTGGGACTCAAACCCCAATATATCTGACCCCAAATGCTATCAAAAGCAGCAAGGTTTTAGAAGAGTAGGAGCGTATCTGGTTATATACAGGTCTATAATGAGAACCCTACAGCCCTTCTTCCTGCCAGGCCTGAGAATGTAATAATACAAATATTTAAGAAGAGGGCCTGGAAGCCATTTGTGGGTGGATCCCAGAGAAAGTCTGTTCCCTGGGCAGGGCCACCCTCTTCTTCCCAAGGATCCTCTTCACGTGGGGTCTGAGCATGCAGAGCCAGCTCTAGATCCTCCACCTTCTTTGCATGCCTAGCCTTTCCTTCAGTTCAACTTAGGTAGCATTTACAAGCTTAAGGGGGGGGGTGGGGGGGCGGTGGTGAGGTGGGGGAGGGAGGGGAGACTTGGGAAGCCTCTGGGAGATGTTCTTTTATTTTAAATAGGCCTTCCCCATATCTCTTCCCAGACTTAGGAGTGCTGTCCCTTGGGAGAGGAGGTGGAGGTTGTGATAAGCTTTGAGAAATGAAGGAGGCTTCAGAGCCTAGGTAGGTAGTAGATCAGCAGACAGAGAAGGTGGGGCTGGTGGGAGCTTGGGTCTTGGGGAAGCCCTAGGGTCTGGGGGAGGGATCTGGGAAGTGAGGGTGGGATCCTGTCAGCCCCTAAGCTGACAGGCCCATAGACACATACTCCAACTAGCTCTCAAAATGCATCACCATTCCTATTGCTGCTGGCTATTAGGTTTCTCTGTCTAAAAGAGTCAGGACTGATACTCTTTCAGTGACCTAATTGATCTGGTCAAAGAGAGGCTTCTGGAAGCTCTCACAGCCTCTGCCTTGCCTCCCTGAGGGCTCTGGGATGCCTTTCTTGCCCCCTCCCTTCCTGGAAGGAGCAACAAGTATGTTCATCATGTTTGTGGCCTGATTGTGTTTCCACTGCCTGAGGCTGGGCTTTTGAATTTTTCAGCAGGAAAAAAAAAACTGCACTGGGAAATCATTTTCCTGTTGGTAGGTTCTGTAAAGGTTACCTGCAACCATAGATACGCCATTCAGTCCAGGTAACAAAGGAGACAGGCTCTTCCGTTGCTTACCTCTTTGCCGGCAAGTGATGATGACCAGTGACCCGTGGTGGCCCTTCCCACAGGACTTCAGACTCCGTCTTTTGCCTTGATTAATTCTATGTTCTGAATGGAAATGACAATCATTTATCATTCTGTTTTACATATGCACCTCCAGGGAGTCCAGCTAAAAGCTCTAATTTTCTAGTTCAATTGTAGCGCTGTTCTCTGAGAGGCATTGACTGCAGAGATGCTAAAAGGATGCCAGTTCAGTGAATTATTGAGTTTTAGATAGAATCATATGCTTATATGGATTCAGGTAGTGCTTACTGAAACATGATGCAGACCTCCCTTTGCCCCTGGGCCTATATGTTCATAGGAGAAAGAACAATGAGCTTGGGTGGGAGTGACCTGTTACAAAAATCAATGAGATCGGGCACCCTGTGTCTGCCTGCAGCGCCTGGCTGTCCTTAGATACAGCCACAATTGTCAGTCAGCTCTACCTTGGCTGCCTGTCTCTGCATGCTTCCCCAAGCCTGTGGTTGTTGGACATGGAAATCAAGGCAGTTTTCTGCTGATTTCAAAAGTGTCATTCAAGATTCTGTCCATTATAGTGTTTTAGCAACATGAAATCTCTCAGTCTCCTGCTTAAAGTGGTGTTGGATATTTCAGAGCAGCGATTTTGAGGCTCTTTGAATTTCTCAAAGGTGCATAAGAGTACAGTGTAACTGGTAAGCCAGGTGGTACCTGGAGTCATGAGTAAGGTAAGATGAGAACTTTCCTACCTCACTCTAGTCGCGGGCTAGGCTTTGCTTTTACTTCACCCTTCAGAAAGATGGAAACATGTTCTAGAAATGTCTTTCCGGTGGTATGTGAGCTGGGCATCTTATTTGGATATTTTAGAATGTTTAAGTGTGCTTCTGTTTGGGTTATTTATTCTCCCAATAAATGAAATCATGAACTTTGGACTTCTAAGTAGGTAGGGGGATCAGTAGACAAATTGAAAATAGACAAATGCCAAGCCTTAAGGAGGGCAGGGAGAACCAGGCAACTGGGGGTGAAAGACCATGGGGGAAGCCTGGAGAACCATCGGGGGTGTGAAATGCTGATGCAGGTGCCGCTAACGGCAGGGGTCAGGCTGCAGCCGGGGGTGTGCGCCAGGCCAGAACCAACCGAGGGCGTCTGTGGAGGGCGGGGAGAGAGACAGGAGCTGCAGTTAGCTCGCTCCGGTGGTGTACGGATGCATTTTCACTGATAAAAGACAAACCTCAGGGAAATGAGGGGTCTGGAGGAGGTCACGGCAATCTAATACGTGCACTTGGATGCTCAGGGAGATCTTGTGAGTTCTCAGAATCAGGCAATGATGTTACACCATCTTCCTCATTCTTGAGTGCTCCTGGCAAAGCAGCAACAGAAAAGCAGTGAGGCTTTGCTGGCTCAGGCCTGCCTTGTGCACTCAGAATGACCCAGATATAGTGTCTGTGTGGTGAAGGAGGGAAAGTGGGCGCAGCACTTAGCACAGTGTGTCACTGTAGTCAGTTGTCAATGAACGTCAGTTTCCACTGCTCCTTTATCCGTTCAGTAAACGTGGATCAGGAACCTACCCTGTGCTTGGAACTGGTCTTTGGAGGACATTCTGGGATGGTGTGTCACCATGGGTGAATGCCCAGGGAAGTTGAAAGTTCTGGTGAGTTGAGGTTCAGGAATGGTCATACATTTAGGATAGCTGAGGGGAAGATACACGGAGGAAATTTGGGAAGGGAAAACTGAAAAACCAATTGAGAAGGCTCCAGCAGTCTGTTTTGACGTTAACCTGCAGTCAGTAGGAGGCAGTGGGGGTTCATAAAGAAAGGTGTGACACGGCTGGTCTCTGTATGCCTCAGTTTCCCCATCACTGTGACTGGGAGAGACACTCTTGTGAGTGGCTTGCTTATCTTCTCTACAGTCCTGCTGAACTTGCACTTCTCTATGGGTCAGATGTCTAACGAGAGACAGGCTTGCTCCTTCCCAGGGCAGAAGGCTGAGAACTGTGTGTTGCCTTACCATTTCCTATTGCTAAGCCATGCCAATAGCTCATGCAGCAGCTGACCCTGAAATGAATACCATAATCAAAATCAAGTTTAGGAACCACAATTTTTGTTTCTTTTTTTTTGTATGTAGTTAGAACTCGCTCTTCAGTGCTTAAATTCTACAGCCAAACATCATGTCCCTCGCTTTACTCTGCTCCCAGCTGCGGTCTCCTGTTGAGCTGGCTGCCCATCACTCTGAATCATTCATGGCCTGAGGACCAGAATGAGATATTAGGCTTGGCTGTCAAGAGTCAGTCCCTGCCCTGCTGCCTCCACAGGCCAAAAGCACGAGAGCCAGAGTCTAAAGACTGTTCATTAGAACAACCCTTTGGGAGGCTTAGTGATGCTTTCTTGCCAAGCCATACCTGGGGCAGGTGATAAAATGATGTTTAAACCAATGTCTGTGTTTGAATTAGATCAAAATAAATTTTGGTGACTTAATGTAAGTCTGCTATCCTCTGAATTTTTCATATTCTTTCCCTGTAAAATGATAAGGTTGGCCAAGGTGAGGTTTAAGGTACCTTTTTCTCCAGAATTCTAGGGCTTCCTGATGCTCAATTTCATCTGAAGTCACCAGAAAAGGTCCTCTCCACTAGAGTGGGTGTGCAACACCAAGAGATGGCTGGGACCAGCAGAATACAACCACTGGAGCCCAGAGGCCCATCTCTAGCACTGATGGTGGGCCTGTCTCGGTCACTGCTTGTCACATCATTTAGGAGGTTGTAACCTCAGATTCCTGGGGACTTTCACAAACTCACACACTAAATTTGATAGAGTAATTCCTTTCACATGTTGGGGCATTTCCTATTCCTAAGCTCCCTTTATAACTATTCTGTGAGGTGAGAAGGTTCTGGTCCCCATTGTTTTAATTGTCCATTTCTTCCCAGTACTAGAAATTCCATCAGTAGAGACAGAAACAAAACACTGGCAACTGCAGCTTAGAATTGAGTCTCAGTTTGTCTATTTACTAATTATCCAAACTTGGACATCACTCGGAGCTTTGGTTTCCTCGTGGTTAAACAGGGTACCACTGAGAAGACTGAAAGAGGTGACATATTTAAAATCCCTTGCACGGGACACAACTCTAAGAGATCACCAAATCCTGCTCCGATCCCTCTCCTCTTGCTTTGCTGTCCTCCAGCCCCAGCTGGACATTCATGCTTTTCCTTTTAGTGCTGCTGTTTTGTAAGACTTGGCCCCGCTACCTCCATGTCTTCTGGGACCACTTGCTCCTTAACCTTCTCTGGTCTGGCTTCCACCCCAGTTATTCCTTGAAACCCAGCCTGCATGATCACCTATAACTTCCGAGTTCTCAAAGCTGATGTCTCTTCTTGGTCTGGAACCTGTTTGCTCTTTCTGTAGCACTGGACACCTAAATAGCAAACAACCACAGTTGCTCACAGCCTGCCATCCGCCTGTTTCTCATGTGATTCATCTCTTTGCTTTTAGCTTCCTCTTACATCTGCGCTGCTCTGTGTACCTGCCTCTGCTCCATCCCTTTGATGAGTCCCTTTCACTGGCTTCTCTTCCTCTGCTTGACTCCTAAATACAAATGTTCGCCAAAGTTCTATTCTCAGTGCTATACTTTTTTTTCTTTATAAATTTACTTATTTATTTTATTTTTGGCTGCGTTGGGTCTTCATTGCTGTGCACGGGCTTTCTCTAGTTGTGTTGAGCCGGGGCTACTCTAAGTTGTGGTGTGCAGACTTCTTATTGCGGTGGCTTCTCTTGTTGTGGAGCACGGGCTCTAGGTGCGTGGGCTTCAGTAGTTGTGGCGTACGGGCTCCGTAGTTGTGGCTCACGGGCTCTAGAGCACAGGCTCAGTAGTTGTGGCGCACGGGCTTAGTTGCTTTGCAGCATGTGGGATCCTCCCGGACCAGGGCTTAAACACATGTCCCCTGCATTGGCAGGCGGATTCTTAACCACTGCGCCACCAGGGAAATCCCAACAGTGCTATACTTTTTGACACTTGCTTCATTCTTGCCCATAGCTTCCACTGCACCCATATCCAGTTCTATGCCTGTGTTTCTATGATCACATTTTTTTTTTTTATGCCAGGAGTCATTCTTCTGATCTCTAGACCTACATTCCCAACAACCTAAACAGTAGCAGCTTTACTCATGCTCACACACTGAACATGCCCCCAATCATTGTCTCCATACTGCTCCCCAAATGGGAGCTGATTTGACTTTCTTTTGGCTAATGGTCACTCACCCCATCACCTCTTCAGCAAAACTTTTCTAACCCTTCCTTCTTCCCTCAACAACTTGGAAGAAATAGCTCCCACCTCTGAGTTTCCACAACATTTTGCTCAGACATTGAGAATAACTGGCAGGCTTAGTTATAATTAGTTGTCTATGTATCTGTTCCCCCTTTTTAGGTAGTAAGCTCTCTGTGGACAGAGAGAGGGTATTATCTTACCCTGGGAGAATCTAAATAACTCATTTAAATACTCTCTAATTACTAATCCTTCTCATGTTTAGGTCTGATGTCACCAAGGAGTCTGTAAATTTATTGAAGATGCAGTCTGTGTATTTTTTATATGACCAATAGTATTTACTTGTAATGGTAGTTACAAAAAAATGGCCTAGAATTATTTCTGGTTCCTTTACTAGGTGTTATGGACTGATTGTGTCCTGCCAAAATTCATATGCCAGTACCTCAGAATATGACTGTATTTGGAGATAAGCCCTTTAAAGTGGTAATTAAGATAAAATGAGCTCATATGGGTGGGCCCTAATCCAGTATGACTGGTGTCTTTGTAAAAAGAGATTAAGACAGAGACAACACACAGACTGAGGGGACAACCATGTGAGCACACAGCAAGAAGGAAATTTTCTGCAAGTCAAGGAGAGAAGAAACCAAACCTGCCAACACCGTGATTTTGAACTTCTAGCCTCCAGAACTGTGAGAAAATAAATTTCTGTTGTTGAAGCCACTCAGTTTGTGGTATGTTATGACAGCATTTCTAATACCATCATGACTGTTATGACTGTTTTCTAATGTTATGACAGCATTAGAAAACTAATATACTAACTGTTACTGACCAGATTTGGGGGTGAGAAGTAATACTTCTTTTGGAGTTGCATTTGAAAACAATACTTTTCTTCCTTTTAATTCTAGAGATGGGTCAAAATCAGACAATGGGTTAAACTGGGAGGATACTTGCCCACATAGTCTTAAGCCAGAGGGGAATTTCTCAGAGCCATTGGCACTAAAATCCAGTGACTCCTTCTGTATATTTCTTGTTCTTATTATTTTTCTTTCTTTTCTTTCTTCTTTTTTTTTTTTTTTCTTTCCTAAGAGTTGACCAGAGGTTTGCAATTTAAGACAACCTATATTTGACTATAAAACAAACTGGGATGTTTGGGCTGTGAAAGATTTGCAGCTTAATAGTAAGGGAGATGGGAATGCCGTGTTCAATTTCTGCCCCAAGGTAGTTATGCATGTATAACAGAGCTGAGATACTGAATCATCACTTGAGCTTAAGGAAGGAACTGTCCAGGTGTGTACAGTAAAGAATCTTTTGAGCTACTCTTGTTGTTAACAATCTGACTTCATATACCCAGACGATTATAGATGTCATAGGCATCAGAAGGAGGTCAATAAAAGTCAAGCTTTAAACTTTGACAGTAATTTGAGCTGAATAATAGTTGAATTTCAGAACTGAGTTGTCATGGTGAGAGCCATTGAAGAGAAATAATTATCTTATAACTCGGTTACTGTCCTGCTGAACTCATAGCAATATCCCTAACCCCATTTCCAACTCACCAAACCCAGATCATACTAAGTCATGCTTAGGAACATGATTTTTATATTCTTTTATGTATATATTTGTATTCATAGCCAAATATATATAAAATATATTTGAATAAATATGCATTCCATGAAGCTAATGGAAAAAAGGGTACAGGCGGTTTAGTCAGCTATAAATCGCATATTCTGGGAGAAAAATACTAAAGTATCATTCAAGTAGTTTCGAGAGCCGGGTGGTAGAGATGTTAGCAATGATTCTTTTTGTAGTTTAACATATATGATAGGTCATTTGTTTCCATTATTTTTGTGAACTAAAATTTTCATCTCATCTCTCTTGGCTAATACCACACATCTTCCCCCTTATTAATCCATAAAAACACCATGGTGCACTTTGCTAATCAAAATTGCACACTGTGTAATAATTTACAGCCTAATAAATATAAGCTTCTTCCACATTTCATCAAATGTAGATGCAATTACTAAAAGATACTAAAATACTAAAGATAAATTTGAACTAAGAGATAATTTAGGTGCATCAAAACAGTGAGAAATAAATCAAATGTTAACTTATTTTAAGTACAGTTTAATCAGTTATTTGAGGAAAATCCCCAGGGTGTTTTCATTGAAGGTAAAAAATGACAGTTCTTCCACCGAGAGAAGAGATTTTTCAAGTGATGCCAATAAATGAAGGGCAGAGGGAGGGAATGAAGATAATTATAACTGTTCTATTTCTGATGGCAATGAAAGAGAAGAGAAAATTGAGAATTAATGGAGAGGAATCATTCATGTTCAAGGCATGACGGCATATCGCCCCCTCTCCTTTTGAAATAACCAATAGAAAATACAAATGGTGCAAAATCTTTCACCGACTGTGGAGACAAGAGGTATCAGCCACACAGCAGGGATTTCAAGGAATTTCTGCCAGCGAAAATAAACATGGCACCCTACTAAAGAAGTTTAGAGGATGAGCACGTGACTCCTCTCTGGGAACAAAAGCATATCATGGGAGAAAGTAGCGGTGATGGGAGCAGAAATCACCTCACGCTTTATCTGACGTGGGTGAGAGCTGGAAGACAAGGCTGCACAACCACTTCTCACTTCTGTGACTTCCAGGCCATTTGTCACCAGTGGCAAAGGGATGACTCCAGGTTTTGTCTCTAGCGTTGAAAGCCTGCAGAGGCCTAGCAATGCTGGGCTCCATGCCTTGCTGGGGCAGTCTCCCTCAATATGGAGATGCAGCCCTTCACAGAGAGTCAGAGCTCCTTCAGGCCCAGCTCTGTCACCACTGCTCTGCAGAGGCTGCCCAAGCTGCACTGGAAGATTATAATTTTATATATTATTTTCCTCTCTAATTTTTCTAGAGCAGTGACACAAATGTCTGACAGAAGGCAGCCTATTTCCTATTTGGCTAAAAATAGTCATGGATACACTAGATTCTCTCTTTCTCAAAAAGAGAAAATGGGGTAAACGAGGCCTGTCAGCAAATACTATAGGTTTAAAACTGAAACAAAACAAAAAACAGGTCACCCTTGAAAACAAGAACAACAGCCTCCAGCTGAAATATATTACTGCAGGAAATAGAAAATACGTGTTCTCCACAAGATCAAAGGTTTGCTGCAAGCATAATGATGTTGAGGGAAAAAGTCATGAGGATCATGGGGGATTGTATGGAAATGAGAATCAGACTAGTCAGAGTAACAGTGGAACAGGTGAAAAGCAAATTGGACACTCTATCAGATCAAACTGGTGAATTAGAAGAGTGAATGTGAGAAATTCAGGACATCAGGAGAAAAAGACAGAGATGAAAACAGACTGAATTCATCCCAGAGAGTGTGAACAGGGAGAACAGAAACAAGGGGAAAGTATGATTGAAGACAATGGCATGGAAAAGATCTGTGAGAGAATGTTGTGTTTCCAGTAAACACCATGGAAAGGATACCAAATATAGTTAAAACCTCATGGAATTTCCCAATTTCAGAATATATAGACAGAGCATCATGTATATTTGGGGGTATGCTAACCTGTTGATTCTGTTTCTCTGGAGAACCCTGACTAATACAGTGGATTCCATAATTAAATACACTAAATAAATTATGGAACAGCCATCACATTGTAGTCCTGTGTAGGCACTGAAAGTGATAAAATGACTCCATATTGGAAATAGATATAGGCTTGTGATAAATCAAATATAAAAATTGTACTAAACAGCAAGTATGATATGATCCCATTGACAAATAATATAGCTCTGTACACTTAGCAAATTAAGGAAAGATGTGCTCTAACCTTTGCAGAGGGGCCCTAAGTGGTGAGAGGATGATAGGTGGATTTTAACTTTATTCCCTCTACCTTTTTTTATATTAATTTTTTCTATGATTTTTTTGACAAATACTTGAATATTACCTTTTAATTTTCTTTTTTTTCTTTTTTTCTTTTTTTTTTTTTTTGTGGTGCGCGGGCCTCTCACTGTTGTGGCCTCTCCCGTTGCGGAGCACAGGCTCCGGACGCACAGGCTCAGCGGCCATGGCTCACGGGCCCAGCCGCTCTGCGGCATGTGGGATCCTCCCGGACCGGGGCGCAAACCCGTGTCCCCTGCATCGGCAGGCGGACTCTCAACCACTGCGCCACCAGGGAAGCCCTGAATATTACCTTTTAATTTCAGAAAAGGAATAAAATCTATTTCCATAAAAAAGAGGGGAGAAGATAAAATGATCCCTAATTTTAGGACCACCTCCTTTACTGTGTTTAAAAGGAAATAACGCAATGCAGACATAGAATGGTACAAAAATAAAAAGTAAAGGCCCGACTGCCTTCCCTAGCTTGAGCTCCCTTACCGAAAGGTGGTTATGGGTAACAGTTTCTTGTGTAGATTTACAAATTTTGCACATACATCTTTACATACAGAGACACACATCCACTCTCGCTACAAAATTCAAACACTCAGGAGTCATGTAATCACTGCTCTTCACTTCATTCTTTGCACTTAATACATCTTGGTGATCTTTTCCCATTTTAGCTTATATGGATATTTTTCCTTCTTTATTACTGCATATCCTTCTATTATACATGTAACATAATTTAACCAGTACATAATTAACAAGCATTTAGATAGCTAGAGATATTTTTATCTTAAAATATATTTATAGTAAATTTCAAAAAGTGAAATTTCTGAGACAAAGAAGATATCACATCTTCTGAAATTGATATGTATGTTGTTAAAATGTTCTTCGAGGGCTTCCCTGGTGGCGCAGTGTTATTTAGTGCTATTTATTAGTGCTATTTAGTGTTATTTGTCACGTTACTAAAAAAATCCCATTAGTATTTTAATTTGGACCATGTGCAAGTTGTATATAAGTTTTGGGGAAATTTGCATATTTTTTTCAATACTGAGTCTTATGTGAGAGCATGGCATGCAGTTAAGTCTTATTTCACGTTACTGAGTAGTTTTACATTTTGCTTCATATGGATTGTATGAATTTCTGAAGTTAATTTTAAACTATTTCATTTTGGGGAGTGGCATTAGGAATTGTATCCTTTATTTCATTGTATCTTCTGATGGTTTTTTTTTGTATATAAGAAAACATTTTTTTCTTGTTTGTTTTGTATTATAAATATTTTATAACAGAAAACTTCAAAAGCACAGTCCAAAGAAGAGAGAAGAGTCTGATGAACTCCCATGTCCTCATAATGCAGCAATTGTTAACTCCTGTTGAATCTTGTTGCAACTATACTGCCCATCTACTGTCCTAAGAAAACTTTTCTTAATATTAATTATATAAATTTGTGACCGTGTCCTTTTGGTTTTAATGGGTTTTATCTGGACTGTCTTGAGTTTTGAAAAGTAACAACTGTCAGTCATCCACAAAATAATGGAAACATTTCTTGATTTCAATCTTACACCTTTATTGCTGTCTTCCTTTTTTTTTTTTTTCCTAATTGCCTTGACTTGTCCCTGCTTAAAGATAATTATGGAACTAGGAGACATTCTTGTACTGTCTCTGACATTAATGATGGTTTTTAGGGTTCCTGTTAATCATATTTCTAGTTTTCAATTTTAGGTATATACTCACTGTCTTAACAAGTGTCTATCTATTTCTACTGTTAATGTCTTAACCCAGGTTACAAGTGAGGTTTGGAAATAAATTTGAAGTCTCTTTATCTGGAGGCAAGTGGGTTTTCCAAAAAATAGCCATTCTAATATGACATGCTCACCAAATTCTAAATGGCTTATACATGCGTTCTTTGGGTCACATCTGCTCTCTTTCTCATAATGTTCTTGCTCTGACTTCAGCAGTTACATGGCAGCAAATGCAATTTTATATATAAGAGTAAAAGCTAACCTAGCACTCTTTATTCCATGACTGGGAACTAAAACATTTTAGGGCCCACGTTTGGGCATTGTGCTGATAATGGAAGGGGATCCATCATGGAGTTTCTGCAGAGAATAGCCTTCCCTGTACATTGCCGCTTCATCTTCCCTGCCAACATCCCAGCAGGTTGCTGGTCCCATGAATAATTTCAAGGGTTACGTACACATTTTTTTTTAGAATATCTCGAGATTTTTTTCAACTTGTGAGAGTAAAACTTTAAAAAAGGTATAACCATATGTGCAGATTTGAAATCCAGTTTCAGTAAGGAGCCAAGGCTGTTGGCTATTATAATGGTAAAACAGGCCAATTTCTGTATTAGGTCATGGCTAAATTGAAAGTATGTGCAATCCCCCCGGATGCAATTATTTCTCGCGTAGTCCTTTTAATAATGTCCACATTTTGTGCCAAATAAGCTGATCAATAGTAGCTCTGGGAGAAAATCTCATCTATGCCAGTGTGTCCTGCGTGATTCTTATTAATAAATTAAAACTAAAAGACATACTAAAGTGATCTCCTTCCTCCCAGCTCCTGGGGGCAGACACTGAAGAGAGGTGAGTAGGGAGTAGAGATTTATAAAAACAACCATGGCCCTCAGGGGAGAAACAGACCACAAGGAGCCAGTGAAGTGCTTCATGGAGAAGGATCAAGCTAGGCGCTTTTGCGGCTCCTCCATCTTCTGGATTGTACAGAGCTGAGCTGTGTGGTTATATCTAAGTGCAGGGGTCCCACCAGTCTCTTTTCTGCTTTTCCCGGGGTCCATTATCCACAGGCCCTCCTGTGGGAGTGCTGGCACTTAGCACCCTTGCCTCGTAGTCACTAGCTGCCCAGAGCTCAGTGGGACAGCCCTCACGAGCAGGAAGTAAGGGAGGGGTATGGGACCTGTGGCAGTTCAGTGTATCTAGGGCAGCTGTCTTGTCAGGGGGCGGGGAACATTATGGTTAAAACGTGCTCAGGATTTCACGGCAACCCATTAAACATAGTGCTAAATTGAGATACCTTAGTTGACCTGCCCAGCAGCTGAGACCTAAGCTTTGTGTGATTGTGGGATGATCCAAAACTACATAAAGCAGTTGCTATAGTCAGGTAATCCAGATACCACCTCTCTCCTCATCCCCTAACTCGTGTCTTAGGGACAATATTTTTCAAACAAAATATACTCGCTACCTCTAGTACATAATAAGACAGGTAAAGGAAGAAATGCTCTGGTTGAAAGAGCCAAAGATTGGGAGTTCCCCGTCAGGCTTTCCCTTGGGTTCCCTCCCCAGTGTGCTTATACATGGTAAGCACATAACATCATTTGTTCGATGAATAAATGGACTTTCTAATAAATTGTTGCAAATTTTGTAAACATATCAATACATCAACAAGCATTTATTAAACTCTTATTGAGTTGATTTATGGATATACAGAAAAATACTAACTACAGGCAGTGTCCTCCATGAATTTTAGTTCAGTTTGAAATAGTAATTATTGTAACCCAAAGAGTAAGTACTAACTCAGTTAATTTTCTCGTCAACACTGACATTCCACTTATACAAAGAGGCAAAGAGGTTTGGAGGGGTGAAGTGGTTTGCTGAAGCCCCTCATCTGGAAGCAGCAGAGCTGAGGCTTGAACGTGCATCTGTTTGGTTTGCAAGCCTGTATTTAATTTCATGTTCTGCGTTGTCAGTATGTGTGGGAATACATGAAGTGCTGCGTGGAATTGGTTTTGCTTCTAGTGAGCAGTTAAGAGAAAGAGAGAGGTCTGGGTAGCACAGAGAGAGGTCTGGCCCCCCAAGCCGGGACACTGCCTGAAACATGCTGCTGATTGGCTTTTAGACATAGTTTCCACCTGGTCAGAATTAGCCTCATTCTAATATTATTAAAGCAATAAGTCATTCCTGGATTGGTTCTATGGGACTGTGGCCATTTCTAACAATTTCTGGAGAAGACAAGAAGTTATTCTCTGGGCACTCATGGGGCGAGTTGATACTTGTTGGCTATGGTAGATCAGCTGACTTTCAACTGCTCATCATTTCCAGTAAATTTCTTCTCTGCAGTGCCTCAAACATCTCAGTTCTAGTGGCTGTGACTTCAGTAAGGTGTGACTCTATTAAGCAGCCTGGGGGAGGCATGGGGAGAAGGAAGACACACCAGTCCCTTCTCCAAGGGGTCTCTCTTGATAATAGGCAAGTTGAGCCCCTCTCTTAGAGGTCTTGTCTCTGTGGACCCTGAGCATCTCATAGAACCCCGAGGCAGGAGGGCAGCTGGAGGCCAGTCTCACCCACATCACTCACCTGCAGAACCTCCTTGCAACAATCTAGTCTCCTGCAAATGGCCTGCTCAGCGTGAACTAGCTGGGTTCCAGATGTTTCCCTGATTTTCAGACCCTCATGTATTTGGCACATTTATATCTCTTGTCACATTTCCTTTCCTGCTGAGGTTAAAATGCACTGGACACACAGAAGTTGTGACATCTGGTAAAGGACCGCTTGGGGTTCCAGACATGACCTAGCCCCCCTCCACGCCGAAAAGCAGCAGCCAGCTCATCCTGAGCAGCCGGCTGCACGGAGCAAGCAACTGCCTCCTGAGAGCCAGGGAGATGGGGAAGTCGCTGGTGTTACGTGTTCTTCTCTGTATACTTAAACACGCACAAACACAAACACACACCAGCACAGATAACGCATCTGTGTACACATGAACGTATGTATAGATGGGTGCATATACACAAATTTTCCTACACATATATATTTACACTCTTATATACCTTTTCATAAAAATAGGGGGAAAATATCACTTTTCACACAGTCACCGGAATTACCTTCCTAAAACACAAATAAATCCAACCATGCTACTTGATGATATTTAGCAACTATTATTAATTTTGTTAGCAGTGACAATGATATTGTGGTAATACAGGGAATGTTCTTATTTTTGAAGATACATGCTGAGTATGTATCATGCTAAAATATCATGATGGCTATAATTTACATTTAAGTATTATAGCAAAAATACAAAGGAAATAAATAAGACAAAAATTTTTAATTATGGGCTTTTAAATTATATTATCCTCTCTGAGTTTCTGTATTTTTAATTTTTTTCTGAGAGAAGGTTTAAAAAAAAGAGAGGAGGTCTGAATCTGCTTGTACTGTCTCCTTCCTGCCGTGGTTCTGAACTTAGTTACTCAAAGAATGATCCTTGGACCGGCAGCTTTGGCATCACCTAGGAGCTTATATGCAGAATCTTGGGCCTCATCCTAGACCTACTGGATCAGAATGTGTGCTTTAACAAGATTCCCAGGTGATTTGTATATGTACTTGTTACGGACTGAATGTTTGTGTTCCCTCAAAATTCATATGTTGAATGAAGTGGTAATCTCCAATGCGATGGTATTTGGAAGTAAGGCCTTTGGAAGGCAATTAGATGTAGATGAGATCATGAAGATGGGACCCCCACAATGGGATTAGTGTCCTTATAAGAAGAGGACAGTTGCTCGGAGCTGTCTCTCTCCACCATGTGAAGACACAGTGAGAAGATGGTCATCTGCAAGCCAGGAAGAGAGCCCTCACTGGGGAACCATATCAGTTGACACCTTATTGTTGGACTCCCCAGTCTCTAGAACCATGAGAAATAAATTTCTGTCATTTAAGCACCCACTCTGTGGCATTTTGTTATGGTGGACCGAGCTGAATAAACACTCAAATTTGAGGAGCACTGGTCTGGAAAATTAAAGCCAACCTCTTTGTCATGGCACACAAGGCCTTTCATGACTTTCATGTGCCTTCTTGCCATTGATTCCTACAACAAATCTGTGGTAAGAGTTACTATTTCCCCTTTTTTATGTTGACGGAATTAAATCTCAGTGTAAGGCAACTAGCATGGTGTCTGGACTACAGTAAGAACATAATGCATGTAGCAGAGCTGGAAGCTAAAGCTAGGTTTTCTGACTACCAGGCCTTCCCCCACTGCCTTCCATGGGGGTACGGGGATGGTGGAGGAGAGTTTGGCATAGGTGGGTAGTGCCCTCCTGAGAAGGGGTCCTCGTGCCTGCTTCCAGGAGTCCCTCCAAATATGTGCCATGTATACTGGCTAACCATTTTTGAGCATTTCTAATATGTCAAGAACTTTTATAAGTACTCCATACCTATTATCTCATTTGATCCTCACAGCATAAATTTGAAGTATGAACTATTATGTCCTCCATTACAGATGAGGAAACTGGGAACCAGGGAAATTAAGTAACATTCCTAAACTTCCGTGATGAGTTTTAGAGCCAAGTGGCACATCCAGGCAATCTGCTTCCAGAGCCTGGTTGCCTAATGCGTAACTGTTAGAAAACACTTCCTTCTCTACCGCATTCAGTCTGTTTTCTTTTTATTTATTTATTAAATTGAAGTATAGTTGATTTACAGTATCTCATTAGTTTCAGGTATGCAACACAGGATTCAGTGGTTCAGTGATTAAGTCACACACACACACACACACACACACATACACACACACACACACACACACATATTCTTTTTCAGATTCTTTTCCCTTATAGGTTATTACAAAATATTATTGAGTATAGTTCCCTGTGCTATACAGTAGGTTCTTGTTGCTTATCTATTTTCTGTATAGTAGTGTGTATCTGTTAATCCCAACCTCCTAATTTATCCCCCCACCTTTCCCCTGTGGTAACCACAAATCTGTTTTCTACATCTATGAGTCTCTTTCTGTTTTGTGAATAAGTTCATTTGTAGCTTTTTTTTTAAATTTTAGATTCCACATATAAGCAATATCATATGATATTTGTCTTTGTATGGCTTACTTCACTTAGTATGATAATCTCTAGGTCTATTCATTTTGCTGCAAATGACATTATTTCATTCTTTTTTATGGCTCAGTAGTATACCATTGTGTGTGTGTGTGTGTGTGTGTATATATATATATATATATATATCACATCTTCTTTATCCATTTATCTGTCAATGGGCATTTAGGTTGCTTCCAAATAGAGCTGCTATGAATATTGCAGTGCATGTATCTTTTTGAATTATAGTTTTCTTTATGTTGCTATCTCTAACCCTTCTGCTCGCTGTCACCCTCTCACAGGGAAATCTGAGTTTATTTATGCTCAGAGTTTTAACCAGACTTCACTTTCTCTCAGTCCTTTTGTTTCCCTGTGATAGGGAAGGAAGCAAAAATACACTCCTTGGACTAAAAGGAAGAATTTATAAAAAGTGCCTGTGATGTTCTTGCAGGATATTAGTGCTTACTTACTGGTAGTACTTAGTAGGTGATTATAATAATTATGCAAAGCAAACAAATTAGCCAAGTTAACTTCTCACTAAAGCTCATTTCAATGAAGTGTACAAGAGAAAATGAATTCTCCCACTTACTGTTCAACCGAATGGGAATTCTAAAGGAGAAAGACTATTGCAACAGGGATAATTAAAAGAGACATCCCCTAGACATCGCATTTAAAATATACACACACATGCACACACGTAACTGCTGTTTAAGGCCTATATGCAACGATGTAGATTTGGAGACAGATTTCAAGGTGGCTTGTTTTAAATAAAAGCAGTGAAAACTTGTGATTGAGAACTGCAGCAGCATCTTTAAAATGCTCATATTTCTGAAATAATGAGCTGCTTTGCGAGATGACAGATTTAAATGGTGAAGCATAAGCTTCAAAATACTTGCTGTCTAGGCAAGCTTATGATATTTCTACAAGTGGGGTTTTCATAGTCTGGGGGGAATTATGAAGGGTACATCGAGTACTTCTCAATTTTAACAAGCACTTTATATTACAAAGTTCTTCGTAATCACTTTTAATAATTGTTTCTTCCAACAGCTCTGTTATTCCCATTTCACAAATATAGTAACTAAGGCAGATAGAATAAAGGGAATATTTTGGAGCCCACTTCCCAGTTAATATCAGCAGCTTAATGATCTCCTGCCACTGAAAATTGCAAGAAATCAGACTTGCTATTGAAGGGTCGATCTGTATATTTCATAGAAGGGGCTCCATCACTTAGAAGGGGTGGGAGTCACTGCTGAACAGGTAGTTCTGGCTGGACCTGTGCTGCAATGGAAGGTCACAGGTGGGATGGGTTATCCCAAGGAGCTATACTAGCTCCCGTCGTGTCTATCAGCTACTATGTGTCTCTCTGTAGTACACTATTTTGAATGGAATCATTCACTCATTCCTTCATTCAGGGGCAACTATTTAGTGAGCATCTACAAATAATCTGTATTAAAAGCTTTCTAACAAAAAGATGACTTGGAAATCTGCCTCTGCATCTTACCACCCAACTCTCATAGACCAATCATGCTCACAGAATTTTGCACTTGAACTGTCCCAAGTCAGGTACAATTTGGATGTCAAGTGAGAGATGAACATGTCTAAGTTTTATCGACAATGGTTTTAAAAAGCCATAAATCCTAGGAGATATTTGTCTAACTATGTTAAAAATCAACTGATCTGTAATCTTAACCATACTTGAAAGCCCAGGGTGACTTTATCGTCTCTGTGAAACCCTTCTGGACAAGGTCATACTCTGACCTTCACCACTTGGGATTGGTACTATACTGGTTTCCGTTTCAATTCAATTTCATTCAACACTTGTTTGAATATTTACTTTTTGTCAGGTCAAGTGCTGGGTCCAGGAATACTGCATCGTGTACTTTATGATTTTTTTTTTGTTTATTTCATGTCTTAATGCTGTTTTACCTGTGAGATTGTGAGCTTCCAAAAGACAGGATGCAACTGATAGTTCCCCTACATCCTTTCTAGAATAGCCCAGCACAGTACTTTGCAAGGAGAAGACTGATGGTAGTAGCGTATCAACTGAATTGCATAAGTAAATCCCAGTGCTATTCACTGATTTATTATTATTTTCTAAATTCCTGTAAGCCAGAGGGTGAGGTTGCATTTTGTTTTCTAGATGAGTATTTATTTCATATTTCTGATTCCTTCCTTTTATGTCATAGAAACTCACTAAAACTTCTTCTTTGGCTCTATTTATTACCTGGCATACATTACCCTTCCTTTTTCCTCTTTTTCACTGACCTTCTGCATAGCTTTTAAATTTTTACAGATCTGTGATAAGACAGGGAATTCTGCCACTCCTTGCCAGATATTCTGTCATTCTGTGCATTTCATAAAGGCAGAAGAGGCAGTAGAAATTAGCAATGTCACCTCCAACGTCAAACTCAGTTAACAGTCGTTTCCTGTTCATTTTCATACTCTACTTAGCCCAAAGTTTTTACTGTTGTCTTCCTTTTTGAAACTGAAAAACATGTCTGCATTTGCAAGGACTGGTGACAGGAAATGCAGCCAGTGAGAAAAAGCTGATAGAGGGAAAAAATTGTGTTAAAACACATGGCCTATTAGAGTCATAATATATTCTGGGAAGAGATTTCAGAGTTTAATACCCATTATTTGCCAACAAGGGGCCTGAAATCCAAAAAGTAAGCATTTTATCCTGGTCACCTAGCAAGTCATTAGGCAACTTTGGAGAACACTCTGGGTTGGTGACCTTTTGACTGGCTACTCTGATTCATCAACATAAAATTCTCTGTGAGGTAACACATGCTGGAACATTGACCTCTTCTGTTAAGCTGCCTCTGGAGAGGCATATGTCACAGAGGTTTAGAGCATAAGATTTGGAGTTCGATGACTCTGGATTTTCAAAATCAGGCTCAGGAAATAACCTTCAGCCAGTTATATTCCTTCCTCTTCCTCTATAAAATGAAGATAATGATAGTGACTACAGGGCTGTTGTGCAAATTAAGTGAGCTAACGGCCTGCAATCTGGCATCCTGTGAGGCTCAAATCATGGCTCTTACTATCATACATGCACCATTTGGAAATAATTGTGAAGCACACAGATGAGTTCTTTGGCAGAGAACAATCCAGTAGCACATGTTGTTGAATTTCTAAAGTAGCCATTGGTGACTTATTAAACTAGGACATTACCCACTTGCTGTGTTTACTCATTTGCTTGTTCACTCATTTGCTTGTTCACTTGCTACACAAGTTTTATTGGGTGCCTACTCAGTGCCACATACTGTGCTAGGCACAGGCAATACAGAGGCAATTTGGATGTGGCCTCTGTCCTTAGAATAGTCTCACAGAGAAGTAACTGCATTTGGCTGATAAGGTTAACATCAGAAGTACCTCTAAGGTAGCCTAGAGAAAGATTGAGCCCCACCAAATGGGCTTTAGAGAGTCAGAGAGCCCTGTGAATCACTGAACTGTATTTGTTTTGTTTCTAAGGTTTCTATGATCAGGCCCATGATGAAATAACGTCAGGAAAATCTGTGCAAACAGATTCGGAAATGACATATTGCAAAGGTAGATCATATCTGATTTAAGATGTTCTGGGTTTCACCTAAGGAATCAGCCTTTGCCTTGTTTCCTCTGCTTCCTCTTTCCCCAGGGACCACCAAGAAAGTTTGCACTGTGAAGTGATGAATGCCTATAGATGACTCACTCTAGCAATGACTCTCTTTTTGAAGGACAATGGAGGCAAGTTTTAGGGTGGATTTAATTTATGATTTTGCTTATGGGTGAGATCAGGTAGGATTTGGAGTAGTTGGATAATCATATGTTATTTTCACTTATCAGAAAAAAAAAAAAAAGCTTTATGGCAAAGATGAAGTGGAAAGTGTCCTTTGGGAGCAGAGAATGAATGTCACTAAGAATGTTGTCAGGAAGAGCAGAGCCCTGTTTTGTTGCAAAACAGAGTGATAAAAGGCAGAGCTAGTCTGGAGTGACTGGAAATATGCAACTCACCTCCCTTCTTGGACATTTGGGAATACTAAAGCCCAGGAGGCTTTGCTATAAGGTCCTTTATGAGCTGATGCGAGGACCAGGGTTAGTGTCTGGCCCAGTTCATTGCCCTTTCCACTGTGAGAGGGCTTTGTTACCTGTGATCTGCATTACTTGATCTGAGAACTTTCACTCATCTCTGAGGATCCTCAGGACATGTCCATCACTTGATTCTGCAGTATTTTCCAGTGGGACTTCATCTAGCTTGTTCTCCCACCTTCAGTTATCACTTGTTTCTCTATCATCCATTTGATTGCTGCGATGGACTTTAAGAATTGAGTTCTTTCAAACCCTGACATTAAGGACTCAACCTGGAACCTTGAACCAAGCTTCCCTCCTTAGCACCAGGCCTCCTCCTTTATACTGTCCTCCAACTTCCCTTACCTCAGCCCTTACCTGGCCCCACTTAGCACCTAGCAGCGTACTGTGTAACACAAAGCATTCAATAAACATTTGTTAGATTAAACAACAGCAATGACTTGACACAGACGGAATAAGTATAATGAAAATAAGTGTTAGCGCAGAGGATGAGATGGATCCTAGTAGCAACACAAAATTAACTGAAGCACCTTTTTGATCTGCTCTGCCCAACTCTGTAGGAAAAGAGCTTCACTATGAAAGGTTAAAGTTTGCTCTTTGCCTCCCTGATTTTCTTTCTTCCCATGTCCCTGTGTCTTTGTAATTGTCTTTGTGCTACACTGCTGGTGCAGTAATCTCTGCAGCTGCTAATTGTGCCTTCATGGATCCGCAGTACTTCTTGTGGCCTTGATAGATGACTGTTCCATGAACATGTTTACATTTCTGAAACACTTTTTGCTTTTCCTCCCTTGGGAGTGCCTGGGATACGTAGATAGGGATGGCTCTGTGCACAGACGACTTCCTCTGCCCTGCCTTAGATTCAACGCAGGAGCATGCAAAAATTAGAATAAGGCTCGCAGAAGCTTCTCTGGGACCTGTGGTTACTAAGCAATTCAGGGGAGGGTGGGAAGTGTGGAATGGGGGAGTGGGGTGGGACCGTCAAAATGTGGTCTCTGGGCCACCCAGCTGTTACTCATTCCCCAAGACTCCTGAAGACTCCTTACTTTTCAGATTGCTTTGAAATTACCTAAACCTCTGCACCATCTTCCCCCCCAGGGCTGCTCTAAGTCCTAACTTTTCTACATCTGCTGCTTGCGTCGGCTCCCTCATTTCCTGGACATGGTGGTCTGGATTCCAGACCTGCCTCCACCTGCTCTGGGCCCTGTACTTAACACTAATCGGATTGTTCTTTCTGTTTCCAAGGACTCTAATAGTCGTCCATTCCTCATCCACTGTCACCTGCCTAGTTTAGCTTCAAACCGCCCCTCCCCTTCACTCTGTCTTCTAACTGGCTTTCCCCTCCAGCTGCCCTCATTGCCAGCTCATCATCTCCATAAGACAGACAGCCTTTTCCATATGCCAGTCATCTGGTCAAGGTCCTTCCATGGCTCCCACTGCCTTTGGAACAGGCCCTCAAGGATAGTTGCTGATTGATGGATTGCTCTGTAAACTCTGCATGATGCCTGTGTTTACGAGGCCCTGACACAGCTTTTAATGACCACTCACATTAATCTCTCTTTCCAAAAAGGTCTTTGGAGATATTTAATGTGCAGCCTGTGTCTCTTTCAAGTTGATGGGTTTGCCTGAGAGGTGGAAGTAACTCCAAAGAAACCACTGAGTTTAAAGAGCACTCTGAATGGCATGCCTTCTTTGCGGATAGTTCTCCAAACTGATGAGCTTGCTTGAAAGCGGAATCTGCCTTCACTTTTAGCATCACTCCAGATTTGAATGCTGCTGGTATCGCAGAGCACCGCGATGTTCCTTGTGACAGCTAGAGCAGAGTCTAATTATGGAGAGATAAATATGCGTTCCAACTTCTTGCTTTTCCCCAGGATGTCACAACCCTAAATGTTCAGTGAGTTCAGATTTTTGTGCAGAAGAAAAATTTATATTATTAAATTTACTCTTAGCTGTACAATTTCTTCAGAGACCTAGAGCTCTTCCTGCCTTTACAAATTTAAAGAAATTGGATAAAGAGACAATAACCCAAGCTTTCCTGGAGACACTGGATATTTTGATCTATTTTCACTGCAGCCTATTTCCAAGGGCAACACATCTCTGATTTTTTTTAATCAAATGGTGTGAATCGAAAGTTGCAGCCAGACCTCTGGAGCAGGCACCACGGGATGTCAACGGCAGCTGTGAATAGTGTGAGCACCAAAAAGGAGTTGCCTTGGTCTTACGATGGGAAAATGATCTTGACCCTATGTTGAGGAAGCAGACTACCATCTCAAAGGGCTGGGGGTCACTGTACCTTTGGAATTGCTGCATTTTGATCTGCAGCTCACTCTTGTCTGGGCACTGGTTAACTCTGAAGCAGGAGGGCGAGTGTGCCTAGCTACGAAATGATTAGGAGTTTAGTCCAACTTCTTACTGCTGTCGACTCTTTATAGAGTGAGTGTCACAGGTAGATGCTGCCGAGAAGTCTCAGTGGAAAGGCGGAACAGAGGGCAATTGAGCAGAGAGAAAATCACATTTATATTTGTTTTTGAGCAGCAGGGATAACGGTTAGCAAATTTATGAATTAAAGTCTTATTGACACTTATAATGTAATTAGGATCACCATTTCTATTTTCTAAGGTAGGCCTTCTGAGTTTCAAATCTAAGGATCTCAATGCCTAGTGCAATTCTGGACACATTATATGGAGTGTAAAACTATTTAGTGATTAATCAATTAATAAAAGCGAGGAAAGAACACTGTTGAATGTTCCCCTTTCCCCCAAGAGTTAATTAAGCCCATTTCATGTGCTCTTCCCTGAATCAATGCAAAACCTGGAATTACTTGTCCACTCTTTGGCTTCCCTTCTGGTTGGTGAGTTCTAAGAGGGCAAAGATTATGTCTATCTTATCACTGGTCTGTGTGGCCCCAGCTTCTAGAATGGTGCCTGTCACATAATACACATCCAGTTAGCATGTGTTGCGTGAATAAATAATATTTGAAAGGTCACACATTTGGCACTTCTGGTCTCAGTCAATAACCTTCATTTGCTGAATCCTATAATCACAATGACTGTTTCTCTTGAGAGCCGGACTTTAAATCTCTATCCTATTTTTACATTACATTAGTTTACCCATTATCAAGGCACAGGGCTTACACAGCTACGAAGATCCTTCTTCTCCCTCAAAGAAAAAGGAAAAAGAAAAGCAACGCAGCCAAACCAGTTATGTTCACCCCTGAGCAGGGGTAGAAGTTAGCTGAGGGAGAGATCTGGTGGTCTAGGAGTTTAGCAGCTGGGTGAGGGACGGAGCCAAAGACTGGCAGTGACAGTGAGTGTAGAGGCAGGAAGCGTCTGGCTCAGAAAATGTCTTTGAGGGCATGCCAATCCCTGAGAAAAAGATGCGTCTACAGCCAAAGACCGATGGGACAATTTGCATCTCAGGGGATACCAGTTAAGTTGATGGGATAGTCTTAGATGAGAGTTCATCTCCCTGATGATTTCTGGGCCCTGAAAAAGTCCCCTAGAATTTAGCTGTCACCCCAGGGAAGAAGTGAGGAGGGAAAGGACTCAATTGACACTGTTTCTCCAAAAAGACCAAAAATAAATAAATCAATGCAATGTCATATTCAATTGAACATTTCCAAAAAAAGTTTCCTGCTCCTTCTTCCTGGGAGATTGAAAGAGGAATAAACAAATTTAGGGAAAAATAACAGAAGTGCTTGAATCTCCAGATCTAATTATCAGAAACTGATCATGGTCATTTTTGGGAAATTTAAATTAAAAAAAAAAACAGCTTAGAGAAATAAGTGGCTACTTCTGTTAGAATGAAGAAGAACACTTTAACATTACTAATACACATGTTCTTTTCAAGCAAATCTTGTAATTTCCCTATATTATCTGCTAAAGGGTGAAAGATGAGGCTAAAATAGGTGACCTCCAAGTAATTAAACCTGGTATTTACTTTCAAAAATGGAACCTCTCTAAGAGTACAGGGTCCTCACTGTTGAATTTTTTTCTTAAGAGGGGAAAGGATGAGAGAGAAGAGCCTGCTGAGGCTGAAATTTTAATTTTGAGACTAGGATGTTTCCAGAAACTTCTTAATAGGACTTTTGAATTCATGTTCTTGAGGAAACTTTCTACATCCTGCTGGGGGTTAGAAAGAAGCTTTGTTAGCTATTGGGTACCCGACAGAGAGGGCAGAGGCCCTGCTATGAGCAATCTCAAACCTTGAAATAATCACTCATTTTGTCATGAAATTCAGCCAGCAATCTGATTTTTAAGACCTCAACATTAAAAAAAGAAAATCAGCTTATATGTGGATACTCTGTCCACACGTGAAGAGAACACATTTATTTATTTATTTATTTTTGGCTGTGTTGGGTCTTCATTGCTACACGCAGGCTTTCTCTGGTTGTGGTGAATGGGGGCTACGGTTGTGGTGTGCAGGCTTCTCACTGCAGTGGCTTCTCTTGCTGTGGAGCATGGGCTCTAGGCACGTGGGCTTTAATAGTTGTGGCACTGGCTTAGTTGCTCCGCAGCATGTGGGATCTTTCCGGACCAGGACTTGAACCCGTGTCCCCTGCGCTGGCCACCCAGGAAGCCCCAGAGAACACATTTGAAAGTTGGATTGTTGATTTTCTTGGAGATGTAATGGTGAGTTAACTTGAAAAATATGTAACAATGTTTGTTCTTTGAAAAATCCAATACTTTTCAAAATACATGAATTTTGAAAAGTGTGTTTTTAATTAATTTGGCACATTTGTGTTCAGATGCTCTGTGTTCACTGTGCTGCCATCCGTTCTTCCTCCCTCCCTCCAGCTCTACCTCCTTTCTTCCATCTCTCCCTCTTCCCTTCCTCATCCTCCTCCCTCTTGCTTTCATTTTTGGAGATAAGATTTGCATATAATAAAATGCATTGATCTAATACAGGTAGCCAACAAACACATGAAAGAATGCTCACTAATCATTAGAGAAATGCAAATCAAAACTATAGTGAGGGGCTTCCCTGGTGGCGCAGTGGTTGACAGTCTGCCTGCCGATGCAGGTGACACGGGTTCGTGCCCCGGTCCGGGAAGATCCCACATGCCATGGAGCGGCTGGGCCTGTGAGCCATGGCCACTGGGCCTGCGCGTCCGGAGCCTGTGCTCCGCAATGTGAGAGGACACAACAGTGAGAGACCCACGTACCGCAAAGAAAAAAAAAAAACTATAGTGAGGTATCACCTCACACCAGTCAGAATGGCCATCATCAAAAAATCTACAAACAGTAAATGCTGGAGAGGGTGTGGAGAAAAGGTAACCCTCTCGCACTGTTGGTGACAATGTAAATTGATACAGCCACTGTGGAGAACAGTATGGAGGTTCCTTAAAAAACTACAAAGAGAACTACCATATGACCCAGCAATCCCACTACTGGGCATATACCCTGAGAAAGCCATAATTCAAAGAGTCATGTACCACAATGTTCATCGCAGCACTATTTACAATAGCCAGGACATGGAAGCAACCTAAGTGTCCATCGACAGATGAATGGATAAAGATGTGGCACATATATACAATGGAATATTACTCAGCCATAAAAAGAAACGAAATTGAGTTATTTGTAGTGAGGTGGATGGACCTAGAGTCTGTCATACAGAGTGAAGTAAGTTAGAAGGAGAAAAACACATACCGTGTGCTAACACATGTATATGGAATCTAAAAAAAAAAAAAAAGGTTCTGAAGAACCTAGGGGCAGGACAGGAATAAAGATGCAGTTGTAGAGAATGGACTTGAGGACACGGGGAGGGGGAAGGGTAAACTGGGACGAAGTGAGAGAGTGGCATGAACTTATATATACTACCAAATGTAAAATAGCTAGCTAGTGGGAAGCAGCCACATAGCACAGGGAGATCAGCTCAGTGCTCTGTGACCACCTAGAGGGGTGAGATAGGGAGGGTGGGAGGGAGACACAAGAGGGAGGAGATATGGAGATATATGTATATGTATAGCTGATTTACTTTGTTATAAAGCAGAAACTAACACACCATTGTAAAGCAGTTATACTCTAATAAAGTTGTTAAAAATAAATAAATTTATTAATTATTTATAAAAAATGCATTGATCTAAAGTGGTCAATTTGAATAATTTTGACATTCACATATACCCATGTAACCAGTACCCAAAATAAGATATACAATATTGTCTTCACCTCGGAAAGCTCTTTTGTTCTCCTTTCCAATCCAGAGGCTCCCAGTGCTCCCAGTGTCCTGATTTCCATCATTTTAGTGTTGCTTATTCTTTGATTTCATCTACATATATGGCATGTACCTTTTGTTATTGACTTCTCTCTCTTAACATAATGTTTTTGAAATTCATTCATGTTGATGTACTGGTTTGTACCTTTTTGTTGCTGAGTAGTATTGCATTGTAGGAGTATACCAGAATTTATCAATATTCTTGTTGAGGAACCTTTGGCCTGTTTGTAGTTTTTGACTGTTATGAATAAGGCTATTATAGGTCTTCTGTAGACATGTATTTTCATTTCTCCTGGATAAAAACCTGGAGATATAATTACTGGGTCACAGGGTCCGTGTATGTTTAACTTTTGCAGGCGCTGCCAAACAGTTCTTCAAAAATGTTGAATGATTTTCTGTTCTCACTAGTGTGAGAACTCCAGGTGCTCCAAATCTTCACCAATATTTGGTATTTTCAGTCTTTTTTTTTTTTAAACTTTAGCCATTCTATTGACTGTGAAATGATTTTTTAAATGTTTAAAATTTGCATTTCCCTGATGATGTTCAGTATCTCTTCACGTGTTTATTGGCCATTTGTGCATCTTCTATTTATGAAATGTCTGTTCAAGTATTTTGCCCAAATTTTTATTGCATTGTTTCTATTTTTATTACTGATTTGTAGCAGTGTTTTCTACATTTTGGATGTAAATTATTTGCCAGATAAATTTAATATTTTCATATATAATATTTCAGTCAGTCTGGGGCTTGCTTTTACATTTCCTCACAGTTTTTATTTTGGTAAAATCCAATTTATGAATTGTTTTCTTTTAAGATTTATGCTTTTGGTATCCTATATAATAATTTTTCCTTTCACTGAATTTGCAAAATTCTCCTATGTTTCCTTCTAGAAGTTTCATAGATTTTGTTTTTAAATTTAGATTTATGATCCATTTCAAATGGACTTTTATGTATGGTGTGAGGTAAAGGTTTTAGCTAATTTCTTTTTCATACAGATATCCAGTTGTTCTGATACCATTTATTGAAAAGATGATCCTTTCACTGTTGAATTACCTTGACACCTTGAACATAAATCAATCTAACGTATGTGGCTGCCTCTTTCTGGACTCTCTATTTTGTTTTGTTGATCTGTATCATTTATAGACATGATCTGTCTATAAGACATTGATACCAGAGTCTGATTACTGTAGCTTTAAGTTTTGAAAGTATTTTTGTAGTAAGTTTTGAAATCAGGTGCCAACTTTGTTCCTTCTTTTAATCTGTTTTTTAACTTTAAAATTTTATCAGACTTACAAAAAAATTATAAAACCAATACAAAGAATATGCTTCAGTTTCCCAAATGTTAAAGTCTTATACAACCACAGTACAATATGAAACTGAAAAAAACAAACACTGATACAATATTGCTGTCTAAAATACATAATATACAAATCTTATTCAAGTTTTTTTTTTTTTTTTTTTTTTTTTTGCGGTATGCGGGCCTCTCACTGTTGTGGCCTCTCCCGTTGCGGAACACAGGCTCCGGACGTGCAGGCTCAGCAGCCATGGCTCACGGGTCTAGCCGCTCCATGGCATGTGGAATCTTCCTGGACCGGGGCACGAACCCGTGTCCCCTGCATCGGCAGGCAGACTTTCAACCACTGTGCCACCAGGGAAGCCCTCTTATTCAAGTTTTATCATGCCTTTTGCTCATCTGTGTTTCCATCCATTATCACTTCCCTTCAGCCTGAAAAAATTCTCCTACTAGTTCTTGTAGCTCAGACCTTTTGAAATCAATTTGAAAATTTAAAAATTATTTCAATTTTTTTTCTGTCTAGAATGTCATTATGTTGCTTTCATTTTTTTAAGATAAAATTCTAGGTTGACGAGATTGTTTTCTTTCAACCTCTTACAGATGCTGTTTCTTTTACTTCTGGCCTCCATTGTTTTTGGTGACAAGCTAGTTATTTGTTTGTTTTAATACCAGTTTTCCCTTGTCTATAATCTTTTTTCCACTGGCTGCTTTTAATAATTTTTCCTTATCTTTGGTTTATAGAAGTGTGACTATGGTATGTATTGTTCTGTTTTTCTTTTCATTTATCCTGCTTACGTTTCAGTGAGCTTCTTTAATCTATGGCTTGAAATTTTTCAACAATTTTTGAAAATTCTCAGCCAGTAGCTCTTCAAATATTTCTGCTGACCTATGTTCACTCTCTTTCCAGGGCTCGAATTACACATATGTTAGGCTATTCGATATTGTCCTACAGATCTCTGAGGCTCTGTTGAATTTTTTCCACTATTCTTTGTATTTTAGTTTGGATTACTCATATGTTCCAATATTATATTCTTTGGTTCTTTTCTATTGTGTCAATTTACTGTTAATATCATCAGATGGATTATTAATTTTTAATATTGTATCTCTTTTCATTTCCAGTTTACTTATTTAACTCCTTTTGTCTTTTGAATTTTCTGTCTCTCTGCTGAGATTCCTCGCATCATTACGTATGCAGTTATAGATTTGGAACATGAAACTTTGGGTGGCTAAGTTCCCCATCTTTGCTTCTCCACTCATGGGAAAGCCAAGAACCCTCACAATCCCTGCTGGCTACATGCTGAGTTACTGTTTCCAACCTCAAAGAATACATATTTCTTCCTATTGAGACTGTTAATTGAGAAGAATGACTGAAGGCAGCTCCTGTAGGGAGGTTACTGAAATGGTTTCATTTTGCAAAATCATTAGGTTAAGTCTGCAGGCTCCTTTAAGGGCTTCTCTGAAGAGAAGAACACACATTGGGAGATGGGGTGCAGTAAGGTCAGAGTGATGGACTCCCAGCAGAAAACAGTATCTTATCACTCACACTGTTTAGAAGTGCTGGTCCACAGTAAGAACTAAAGCACACTGACTTTTTGGCCATTTTATTATTGTTTTAAAATTCTCTACAAGCAATATTCCCTTTTATTACTTGCATCTGGGGTGGACATCTACCAATACTCTGGCCTTGGTATGCCACACTGCTTGAAGGCACAAAGGTCTTTTTTTTATGTTATCCACTTTATTATGGCCACAGATCACTATTCTTCAAAGGACCCAATAGAAGTAGACTTTCCAGTGAAGGAATTTCCACAAAGTCCCTGGGGATTCAAGATGTCTAATTTCTGGACATTCTGTCAATTTTTCTATGAGGCAAGCCATTCCACGGAAGCAAGAATAGCCTCATTTTCTCAAGACAGTAAGAAGACAAGAAAAATTAAAACTGGAGTTCAAGCTAGTATTGTCTTTTTAGGTTTGTGAGCCTCTTGCTGCAATGTGCCTCTGGACATATCAGCTCCTTTTGATTCTCCAGAGCTGTGTTTATGCTGGGTGTTGCTGGCAAGAGTCATGCCAAAAAGGCAGAGGATTTTAAACAGAGAGCTTTAGAGCATTATGTGTTGGTCTCTGGCAAGGGATCACTTGACTGAACAAGAACCAGCCAGATGCAGCGTCTCCAAGGTGAATCTGTAATAACCTAGGTGGCAGTAATTTCCTAGGAGACTGGCATAATTACACCCAAACAAATTGCCTGAACAGACACGTATTTATTAACATGAGATTAAAACTCTCAACTTTGAGCAAACCCGGAGAGTAGCAGCAGAAGCCAAAGCAGTGAGGAGCATTGGTAATCTGTCTGACACCCAACACCAGAGCTGATAAAGAGCCAGGGTAGGGTCCAGCCTGCAGTTTAGGGCCTCTGAGGACTCAGCTGTATTTTCTTGTTTACTGCAAATAGGGATTAACATTACTGGGTGTCAAAACTTAGAACTTGTATCAGTTATCTAACTAATGTGTAACAAATCACTCCACATTTAGCAGTTTTAAATAGCAAGCATTTATTTATTTATAACTTAGGCTGGGTTCAGCTGGGCAGCTTTGTTTCATTTTGGCCCTCTCAAGTGTCTTCAGGTCAACTGCAGGTCAGCCAGGCAGCAATACTTCTGAGGTTGGTTGGCTGTTGGCTGGCAAAGCAGGATGATTAGGACAAATGTCTCCAGTCTCCAGCAGCCTAAGCCAGGCTTGTCCTCATGGTGGTTCCAGGATTCCAAAAAAGCGAGCAGAGCATGCAAGGCCTTGGGAGGGCTAGTTCAGGACTGGCACACCATCATTTCCACTAAATTCTGTTGTCAAAGCAAGTTACAAAGCTAGCCCAGAATCAAGTGGAGGGGAAATAAATTCCATTTCTTGATGAAAGGAGCTGCAGCATCACATTATAATACATCACAAATGGCATAAGGAGCAATGAAGGACAGTGGGCTTTTAAAAAAATCTACAGTAAAACCCTGAATCCGCAAACCTACCAGATGTCATGCAGGTGCTAGAAGAAGTAAACTGAGTATTCACATCAAGGATCTTTATTCTATATTTTCTGTTCAATTAAATATGTTTATTAAACAAGTTCTATAAGCAAGGTACTGTTGGGCAGTTTGTGGGGAAGACCAGTTTACAAAACAAGTTATTGCTCCTGATTTCTAGGAGCTCACACTGTAGTGGGAAAGACAGACATACAGACAGTTATTACATACTGTCTTTAACATCACCAATATTGTGATGTTCTACAATAAAGAGTATGAAAAAGGGAGAGTTTAGATAATGATGCCTGTAGGGCTTGTGGGATGACGTACATGTTGCTCTAAGAACTGGACAAGAACAGTGTGGCATTTACTGCACCAGGTGGGTTGAGTTGTGCTAAGGTAGAGAGTCAGGAAACCTGAAACGTGGGCATCCGTCTGGTGAGGGTGAGATGTCAGAAGCAAGCAGGTAGATGTAAATGTTTTTTAGCATCTTAGAGGGTCACAGAGAAAGCAGGTGAGAACAGGTTTCCGATCAGTTAGATTAATCTACCAACCACCCACTTGGTGGTGAGATGGATTTAATAGATTGCAGGACAAGAAGCAATAAAACTGGATAACAACTCAGATGGAGGTAGAGAAAAGGCCACTGGTAGCTGAAAACCTAGTAAATACAGCTGAAATCCTTACTAGAGAGTAGTTAATAGTTTTGGGGTTAAATCATGGAACTATGATGGTTTATGTAGATGGCGATCACATACCTACCTTATGCATTGGTATCCTGTCCTCTCCATACACGTTTGCTTTATCATATCCCCAGAAAGACTTTGGCATTCCCATATGGTTCTCTCATAGCCTTTTCCTTCCAAATTAGTTGCTGGAGTGATACCAAAATGAGTATTTATGTACTTTGTATACCTTTAACAGTTATTGATGGGCTGATTTTGTCTATCTCAAGCTTCATATGCTCATGTCATGAGAAATCTCTAAAGATGTTAAAAATACATCCATTATGTCCTGTTTTTGGCATTGCATGATTCTATGGCCTTGTTGTGAAATTCAGTCACTCTAATCTGTAACAGAATGCGATTCCTTGGGCATTGGGCTTTTGTGATCTCAAGTTTCCCATCGTTGACTGTGATTATGTGCATAGTGTGAAACGATGGCTGTGGAAGGAGAATCCTCATGTGCCAGTATGAGCGTCAGTGTAGCATGGTAACGAGAAGAGTCTCTGGATTCAGACTTCCCTGTGCAGATTATGGGAACAGAGACAAACTCCCTTTCTAGTCATATAATTGAGGGCAAGTTATTTGGTCTGTTGTTGCCTTCATAAAGCACTTAGAACTGTGCATGGCAAGAACTAAATAAATATCTGCAATTAATAGTAATAATAGGAATATCATTTATTCTGCTACCTCCCAGCATGCTCTGTGCCAGGTTTTTCCAATTAAAATTTATCAAACACTTACTGAGGACCCTGCACTGCCTGCAAGTTATAGGGATGAATAAGAGGCAGTTTCTGTTTTCAATGATTCACTATAAAAAAATATATAAATGAAACTAATATCAGACTGATGTGATACATGCTTTAAAGAGATTGAGACAAAGTGTTGAGGCAGCACGGAAGAGAGAAAAAGCAGAACTGGCAAGGCTAAGAATGTGGCATTGGAGCTGAAGGATATTTAGAATAAGGCAAGCTATGATGATTTGGGGACCGAGATGGGGAAGGGATGTTAATGCTTCTAATTTAAAATGAGGAAATTGGTCCATATAATTTTCAGTTGCATGAGAGCTCTAAAATTCAATTCTACAAAATCATGCTTTCATTCCTTGATGAGTATATAAGAATTCAGTAAATGAGTTGTTGCATCCAAAAATTTTAGCTGCTGGGCATGAAGTTTACCCAGTATTCACAGCAAAACAGATTACTAGTGGAAACTTGAATTAGAAAAATGCTGACATGGTAGAAAATACAATTTGTACCCAATGGCTTGAAAAAAACCTATAAAACTACCCAGTAACTCCACAGTTACTAAATGGGGGCCTAATGGCATTTTCATTTTTCATGTCAGCATTTCAAGGTTGTTCTGACAAAGTTCACCTGGGAAGAAGGGCTTTTAGTGAAATGGCAAGATGGTGCTTTGTCTGATGTCTCAGTTGAAACCAGTGCTTTGAAATCATTTGGACGCCATAAGTGGCAGTGTTCTTGTAAGCTAGGTGAGCGGTTTGACAATTTCATTGTTTCTGAGAATTACCTAGGGAGTTTTAAAACAAATGCAGATTCCCTGAGCACTGCCTTTGAAGATTCTGACTGTGGCAGGGTCCAGGAATCTCCATTTTAGCAAAGATCTGATGCAGGTAGTCTCTCAGCAACACTTAATGAAATACTGATTTGGGAAGGTTGAGTGACATGGCTGAGGTCACACACCGTAGCCATTAAACCAGAACAGAATGTGTGTTCTGGAAGCAGCGTCACTTCTGAGTGCCAAAGGTAAACCTGGGGACTGAATCTCTTTGAGAAGGTGGGCCTAGAAGAAAACAAATTTTACACTACTAATCGAAGACTTAGGAGTCAGAACTGGCCCAGTGCAAAGTCTTGAGGTCAATATTTGGTCTTGGTTAACCCAAGTTTTCTTCCTCACTTAGTGTCCCTTGGCCACTTCTCTCCTCTCCTTCCATCCCCTCCCCCACCCCCCGCCCCCCAGCGCCTAAGCCTGCTCTGTCACACCATTCCCCGTCCTTCCATAGAAACGTACCCTGTACCTTTTCAACTCAAGTTCATCCTGATTCCTAGGGCTTCCCTCTGAAAGGGACTCACTTCTTAGAGTGATTAAGAGACACAAAATGAAACAATGGCTTCCAAAAGAATCCCAGAAATTGGCTGGTATAAAAGATTTGGAAGCCATCCAACCCCCTAAATCACAGTGCCTCTTGCTGTCAGTAATAACAAGAGAAAAGAGAGTCTAGAAGAAAAGTCCCCATCTAAATCTAGTTTCAGTCTTCTCATATAAATCTGGGACAGCATACGTATGTAAAAATCTCAATGGGCCAAGAATGCACATCAGACGCTGTGCTAAACAGAGTCACTTTGCTACAGGAAGGAGGCGTTGGCTACAGTGAGAGCCCTGGCTCTAAAGCAGATGCTAAGCCAGTAGATGATAGGCTGCTCTGGAGTGAAGAGATGATGAGAATGACTTTTGTTTCAGAGGTATCCCTTTTAATGATAATTCAAACAATTAACTTTAAAGGCAGTGCCTACAAAGTGCCTTATGAAACACTGTTCAAGGTGCCTTATAAAACCTACCGTTTAACAGATGATTTAGACGGGTGAGAAATTTCAAAGCAATGTGCAGTGTCAAATTGGGGTCTGGAAAGAGGCTAGTCTGTATCTTTCTAGGAGTTTTAGCAGTAGGGCCTGTAGGAGAACATGGGTCTGTATCCCGGCTGGTGCCCCACCTCGGGTCATCCAAGAACGAAGAGAAAGAGCAAGAGGAGCAGGCAAGAGAAGAATGACCACTAGAGGGCAGAGAAGAGCGTGGGCATGAGAACCCCTCAAAGGAGATGGAGAAAACCTCTGAGATAGGGCCGATCCTATGGGCAGTTTCAGTCTGTGCAGTTGCTCTGATTTGATTCTCTGCCATAGCCCTCTCTGAGCGATTCGGCACAAAGAGCAGGGCGGTTTAAACAGGCTGTCGACAGGTGAGAGGTATCTTTGCCTCCATAAATTCCCTCTCCAAAATGTCTATGTAGAGACATCCTTGAAGAGAGGTAAAGATGCTAGGATTGATATTTTGAGACCCCAGTTCATGGTTGTTCTAAGTAACGATTTTTTTTTTGGCTGCGTTGGGTCTTTTTGCTGCTGCACGCGGGCTTTCTCTAGTTGCGGCAAGTGGGGGCTACTCTTCCGTTGTGGTGTGCGGGCTTCTCATTCCAGTGGCTTCTCTTGTTGGGGAGCACAGGCTCCAGGCACATGGGCTTCAGTAGTTGTGGCATGTGGACTCAGTAGTTGTGGCTCGCGGGCTCTAGAGTGCAGGCTCAGTAGTTGTGGCACACTGGCTTAGCTGCTCCGCAGCATATGGGATCTTCCCGGATCAGGGATCGAACCTGTGTCCCCTGCATTGGCAGGTGTATCCTTAACCACTGCGTCACCAGGAAAGTCCCTAAGTAACAATTTTAATGCAAAGCTACAGGATGAGAAGATGATTTTCCACTGCAGACTCACTTCTGTAGAAGTATATATGTGGCATATTTGAAGGAGATAACGATCACTTTAAACTGTTAGGTGTGCTGGGCAGAACACAGGCGAGCAGTCCCTGAGGCCAGATGTTTTCATGGTGTGACTCCTCACAACATCCTTGGGCTCTGCTTCACCTGGCTGAGTGCCCAGTGTAGAACGGTGCATGGCAGGTGGACTGCCTGGTGGGAGCATCCCTTGAGGGTGATGGGCATCTCCTGCTCTTTCCTTCAGCCCCCAGGAGGCCCTGAGGGTAACACTCCGGGAGAAGTAGCAGGAAGGACCAATCTCTAGCCACAAGATGATTCTCCTTTGCGCATTTTGCCATCCCCTTGCCCTCCTACGTCACCTCAGACTTTCTGTGTGTTTCCATCTGTTAAGATCAATTTGAAACATTTTTAGACATCTTTTACCACTGTCTTTCATTGTCTGAAAATCCTACAGCCCCTATAGCTGGTACCACACAATGAATAATTATATTGTCTGTGGTTATATGTGATTCTCTGGTGGCTCCAGATGTGAAATCTTGTTTCCTTAATGACACTCTGTCTCCAGCAAATCAGCATCTGCTCTGCTGGGCTTAGTCAGGGCCAGATGCATGACTCTCAGTAATTTGCTTTTTGGTCCTTATCACTCTTCCAGGGTCTGGGGTTTGTCAGCCAAATCAATCAGTAGACAGAGAGGCAGCATGTTATAGTGAAAACACTGTTGAATGAACAAAAGGGGTTTTGGGGTCTAGTGCTCCTAGTATTTAACTTGATGAGGATCTGTGGATGGGCCACCAAAATTTATGTGTTCCAATTTCCTCTTCTTTACAATTAGAATGTGACTTGTTTTGCACACCTGTTGTGAGAATTAAAACATAGAGGTGAAAGGGATTTCCAGAGAAGCAAATCATTAGATAAATGAGAATTGTTATTATACTAACTTGGCAACATAGAGAAAGGGAAGCTGAGTTGGTCTGACCACACCCTACCTGGAATAGCATTAAGGGAACAAGATATCATATCTGGAAAGGATTACCTATATCTATAGAAAATATAATTGTTAACTGTGAGGTGCCAGGCTACAGGGGCTATAGGATTTTCAGACAATGAAAGACAGTGATAAAAGCGTCTGAAAATCCTGCTGAGAGGGTTGAGGAGGAGCACCAGGAGGGAGCACCTTCGCGACAGAGACTGATTAGTTGGTTGATTCCGCTCCCACAGCTCCCTCTGGGAACTGGGTCTCAGTTGACAGTTTGGAAGAGTCTCTAGCATAGAAAATTAAAGAATTTCACTTATGTCACCTACTTTCCTCAAGCCTCTTCTCTTTTCGGATGCCATGGCTAAAACCATTAAAATGGAAAACACAAAGCCAGAGACCTCCCATAGCTTCCTGCTGCAAAATAGAAATGGCACAGGGACCTGCTCCTGTTGTGCTGGGGCACTCATCCCGCAGGAAATAGATGGGAAAAATTTAGTCACTATGGCACTCAGACCTGGCCTAAGGGTTAAGTTTTCTGAAAAGGTCTTGTCATGGAGACAGCCAGCAGTGTGAGTGGAAGCCGGTAGGGATCACCATGTGTAGGCCCGAGGATTTTACCCAAGGAAATGTGGGGCCTGGAGCCACCATGGATGGTGTGGGGAGGGGCAGTTAATTGACCTTAGCAAGCCTTTAGATCTCAACTCATAAGGAAACTTAGGATGCTTTTGGAACTTTATACCAGCTCCCAGCCTCCCATCCTACAGGATATGAAGTCGAAAGTTGATCTAGAAGAAAAAGAGAGAAATGGGCTGAATGTGAATAATTGAATTCAGCTGTCTCTGCCCATTTGTTATTTAGAGGCTGCATGTTTGAAATAAAACAGGTATAGGGGTGAAATGTTAGTCTGGTAGAAATAATATTGACTCCTTAGGATCCACCCTAATGGTCTTACATTGGAGACATTTTGCTTTGCTATCTATGATGTAGGGCTAAGGGTTGCTTGCTAATTGTGGTCATAGGAACATCCTACAAAGGAACATAGTAAACGAATGAGGAAAGCTTTAACCTATTTGCAAGGAAAGCTGGTTAAATCTGAACTCAAATCATGGCCCTCGTGGTTGACACTTGAAATACAGAATCCTTCTAATGGCTCTCCTCAAATGGTCTGTTTGATAAAGAGCTGGTGCTGTACTTGGTACCATGTGACACAATACATTTAAATCTTAGGCACTCTGATGACAATGAAAGGGCTAGAGAGAATTGCAAATCCATGTGGTAGATAAAATTATCATATCCCTATTTCAGAAGAGGATACTAAAGCACAGAGAATAAAGATATTTTGTGAAAGTGTCCTGTGATGTCAGCTCCTTTCAGAATTACCCTATTTCCACTTTTGACATAGTTGCTATTTATTGAATCAATTCAGAAATCTTGAAATCATACTAGACATCTCTACCTTTTAGTAACCATATCCCTTTAATTTTCAAGTTATATCAATTCATAACTCAGAAAAGTTTATCAGGATCTGCAGGTAAATTACTAGAAATAATAAGAGAGTTTAGCAGTATGGCCAGCGCCAAGATCAATATGCAAATCCCCTGTGTTTTTATACTTCCTAAAATTAAAGACTAGAAAACACAATTTAAAAATATTCCTCCTAAAAACTCACATTAATTGAATGCTTATTATGCACCTAAGTACTCTGCATATATTGCTTGATACCAGTATATATGTTAGTATGTGAATGGGAAAGAAAATATGGAGGAATATATATATATATATATATATATATATCAAACTCTTCCTTCTGAATTCAGTCTCATTCCTACTGAAGTACATCCTTTATTGTTTCTTTCCGTAAGGTTCTATGAATTGTTAAGTTTGTCTGAAATGCCTCTACTGTTCTCTCTTGAATCATTAATTACCCTAAATTAGTTATTTTCCTGTAGTATTTTGATAATATGAATTCAGTTTCTTTTGATCTCTGTTTTTGCTAATGAAAGGTCTTATTGTTAATTTTTTGTAAATATTCTGCCTTTCTTCTTTGGTCGCTCCTAAGATTCTCTTCTTGTCTTTGGGGTTTTGCAATTTTATGTCAATGTGTCTAGGTATGGATTTTTAAAAAGTATGCTGACTATGTTGGGGTACAGTAGATTTACGCCTTTCACCAATTCTGGAAACTCCTAGGACATTATTATATTAAATACTGACTTTCAATGTTCTCTCTAACCTCGGTAGAGCATTCATTAAGTATAAATTGGATGTCTCCTATCATCCATATTTCTTAAGCTTTATTTAATATTTTCCATATTTTAATCAGTGTGGGGAACTTCTAGTTCCCTAATTCAGTTTTCAGCTCTGCTTATCCACTGAATGTTTAATTTCTCTAACAAACACTGTGTATGTGTTTCTGTGTTTAATCCCTAGACATTACATTTAACTTTTACTTTCAGAGCTGCTAGTTCTTTTCCATAAGGTCCTGTAAAACAGTTTTCCCTTATACTTCTTTTTTCTTTTGCCTCTGTGTTCACTTTGATCATACTGTTTTTGGAGTCTAGTTTTTCTACTCTCTCAGGTTCTTTGGGATTGAGTATGCCTGTTTGTCAATATTTCCCTTATGATCACTTCCTCCTGTGCTTTTTTTTTAAACTGTAAGCTTATGTTTACATGTGTTGTCTTATTCTCAGGGTATCTGGTTCCATAAACCCTTGGTTATAGACATATTGCCATGAAGTGTGTTTATTTTCTTTTGTTTTAACTTCCAGGTTATCCAGGGGCTTTATAGGTCTAGAACCAATTTTTTGATTCATTTATTACTCAGGAGATATTCATTTCATATTGGTAGAAAAAAAATTTAGGCTTTACAACTTGACGTGACACAAGTTATGTTACCAAACAAAAAGTCTTTTAATTACAGATCTTGTAAAATTACTTTTTGGTTTATATGGGTTTTTTTTTCAATCCTTTATATTTTCACACACTGTTCCTAAGGTGCATTTTCTCTTTTCGGTGTCTAGGCTAGTGGGTGTTCTCCTTCTGTTCTCACTATCACTGAGGTTTCTTATTTTTAGCATCCTACTTCACATGTGCGAAATATCACCTATCCTCTTTTTATGTGGGTTCTAAGACCCAGCCCTGTAACTCCTACATCCACTAGTCCATTATACCGTACAGTATTACTTGGGCCACTATAGTTTTGATTTCTTATTTACTATACTTTCTTTAAGTTTCCTCTCTTTTATGATACTTAGGAATTTCCCTTTCTTTCCTTTGAGCTCAAGTATAAGTTACGTTATAAAATATATGTAACCAAACTCTGTGTGTAAGCAGAACTCTTTCATTATTGGCTGAGTCCACCATCTTCTTGGAACATCATATCCTATAAAGTCAGTTGACATTTAAAAAAAATGAATGTTTTATTAAAAACCAGTATTTAAGCCACGAGACTTCCAGTTTCTATCTGAATTAATATTAACTCACAACAGGATAAATTAAGACTGACAGTAAGTCTATTGCCAAATCTAGAAGTAATTTCTACTATTAGGTTGATTGAACTGGATTGAAAAGTGTAATTGATGGTCCATTTTCTACACTCGTGAGAAATCTGCCCATTCCAGCGTAGTTAGAAAATCCGTGCCTCCTCCTTCTTACATTCTCTGTACTCCTGATTAGAAACACAAGCTCTCTACTAACCGGAAGTCTCTTTCTCTACTGCATGACAGCTTTTTGTTTGTGTGTGTGTGTGTGCGTGTGTGTGTGTGTTTGTTAGGTAAGAAGCTATTCTCTCTTGCTTCCCACTTTCCCCCATATCCCAACTTCATCTCCAACCCACACGTGTATTGCTTCTCTTTCAGCACCTAGTAAAGAAATGAAATCATCAAAATACAACTGCATGAAGTATGTGGAGAAGGGAAAGCATGCTGAATTTTGAGAGTCATGAACCTTCAAGAAAAGCAGTATATACAGGATTGAATTAAGAAAAACATTGATAGCAGTACATTTGGGGGATTTCAGTTTGCTCTATACTGAGTCAATATATAGCATAATATACAAATACCAAACCAGTGGGGTTAGGAAAAGTCTTGAGATGTTTACATAAAACTGCCATCCAACTGGACATCCAGCAATATAGTGAGGGAAACTTCACATATCGTGATTTTTTAGGGAATGTTAAACCTAGAAAGATAGTTCCTCACCCAAGGATGAGGACACAGAAGAATATCACGTGGAGTCTATGACAATGTACTACATAGCACAGGAAGGAAAGGTCGTCCTGAAGATTGAGAAGAACTTAACTTATAAAGATCATTTATGAGAAGAAACAGAAGGAAAATAGTTTAAAATGTTTAAATCAAATGCCTCAAAACCTGGCGTTCTTGCTCCCGTATTTGAAGACAACCAAGAGGTAACACACGGACAGAAAATGACAAGAAATGAGATTTGTTTTAAAAGGTGGGAGAGCGGGGAATGATTTTGAGAAAATTAAAAGGAAAATGGCAGAAACAAAGTTCACAACGGAGGCAGTAAAGAAAAGAACTGATACTGTAGAAACATATAATAATGTGGAGCATACATTTGAGAAACTCCATTATAGTAGATGGAAATTTATGAATAAATGACAATATTGTGAGAGAAGATGGAAGAGAAAGGAGTGATCCAGGATCTACGATTAACATGATCATTATGTCTACAGAACTCAAGACATTTGGAACAAATCAAAAGATTGAGAAAGAAATTATTTCCTGAACTACAAAATAAAATAAGGTAAACCACCCGAGAAGGCAGATCAAAAGAGTCACTAGGCTCTGTGTAATATGAACAAAAGTTTGCATCCCATTGGGTGAAATTTAATTACATGAATGAATGAAACATGAAGCTTAATTAGCAGTTTCACCCAAGAACTCATAGAAATAAATATCATGCCAACATGAGTTGCAAGATACATCATGCAGAAGGTCAGATGATCCAGATCTTTCAAAGTAGATAACCAAAACAAGTTGTGTGGCAGTTAAATTCAGTATATAAAGTGTTGAAAGTGGTTGTTGATGGGGATTAAATAGGATTTTTAAAACTTTTGAAAAATGTTGTTTAATATTACACAAACACATCATAGAGTATACTCTCTTGTAAACACTATGTGGATCAAGAAATAACAATGTCAGCTCGCCTGAAGCCCTCATGCCCCTTCACAGTCAGTATTCCTTCCCCTCCCCCATTTAGAATAAGAATGACCTTTTCTTTACCATATATCACCAAACAATATAGTCTGCATTGCTAAACAATGTAGTCTGTTTTTGAGTTTTATATAAATGCAGTTATATTGTGCATGTTATTTTCTGTCTTCACTCCTTCATTTAACATTATGTTTATGAGATTTATCCATGCTGGTTATGTGTAGCCATGGATCTTTCATTTTCACTGCTATTTTGTGTTCTTTTAACGAAGACACTACAGTTCCTATGTATTCTAGTTTTTGACTCTGGCAAATAATGCTGTTATAAAATTGTTTTACCTATTTTTTGGTGAATATATATATATATATATATATATATACACACACACACACACACACACACACACACATAAGTTTGTTGGTTATATACTTAAGAATAGAATTATAAGATCACAGGGGATGCACAGGCTTAGCCATAAAATACCATTAAACAGTTTCCCAAATTGGTTAAAATAATCGATATTCCGAGCTGTGTATGAGTTCCATTTTCTCCATCATCACCAACACTTGGTATTATCAGCAGTTTACATTTTAGCTGACCTGCTGTATGTAAAGTGGTACCACATTTTAGTTTTAATTTTTATTTCCTTAATAATTAATAAGGTTGAACACACTTTCATATCTTTATTGGCCATTTAGCTTTCCTCTTTTAATAGTTTCTTTTCAGAACTCTTGCCTATTTGTCTTGTCTTTGTAGGAAATCTTTATGTATTTTGAATAGCAGTCCTTTGTTTATATGTGTAACAAATTTAGTCTCTGTTTTGTTTTCTCTCTTTTTAAAATATATTTTAAGGAACAGATCGTTTTAATGTTAATACATTGGCATTTGTCATTATTTATAGTTACTACATTTTTGTTTTATTTAAGAAATCAATTTATATCCAAATTTATAAATATGTTCTTCTCTATTGACTTGAGGAAGTTTTACTGCTTTTCCTTTAACATTTATTTAGGTTCGTGATCTACCTAAAGTTAATATCTTCTATATGGTATGCAGCAGGTTCTAATTTTATTTTATTTTCCTTATAGATTATTCAGTTACCCCAGAAACATTTATTGAAAATCTGTCCCTGCCCTACAGCTCTGCAATTTCGCCATGTATAAATCAAATGTTCACATGTAGATGGGTCTCCTTCTAGGCTCTCTACTCTTTGACATTTGTCTATTTGCCTTTTCTCATTATCAGAGCTTTATAATATGGCATGATCCCTGAGAAGCAAATCTTCCCACTTTGTTCTTCTTTAAGTGAGTCTTGGCTATTTCTTTTCATTTCTGCAGAAGTTGTACAAGCAACTTGTCAAGTTACATACTTGGACTGACTTCCTGGTAATACATTGAATCTATAGACTGATTTGGGAAGAGCAGACAGTTTTTTGTTTTTGGGTTTTTTTTTTGACATCTTTATTGGAGTATAATTGCTTTACAATTGTGTGTTAGTTTCTGCTGTATAACAAAGTGAATCAGCTATACATATGCATACATCCCCATATCTCCTCCCTCTTGAGTCTCCCTCCCACCCTCCCTATCCCACCCCTCCAGGCGGTCACAAAGCACTGAGCTGATCTCCCTGTGCTATGCGGCTGCTTCCCACTAGCTATCTATTTTACATTTGGTAGTGTATATATGTCCATGCCACTCTCTCACTTCTTCCCAGCTTACCCTTCCCCCTCCCCCTGTCCTCAAGTACATTCTCTATGTCTGCATCTTTATTCCTGAGAACTGACAGCTTTAGATATGGAATCTCCCTGCCTGTCAACGTGTATCTTCTCTGTTTAACTCTCATTAATGCGTATCGGTAAAGTTTTATCATTTGATTTGTAGAAATCTTGCACATTGGTCATATAATTACTATTTGCTATTTTACATTTTTAGTAATACTATATATAATGTTTTTGATTCCTTTTAATTGTTGATTTATTGAAGTAAAAATGATTTTTGTATATTGATTTCATATATAGAAAACCTGTTAAACTCACTTAGAACTTTTAACAAAATTAAATCATCTGCCAATCAGGAAGGATTTGTTTCTTCCTTTCTTATCCTTCGGCCTTACATTTCTGTTTCTTAACTTCTTGTCGTGGTCAGAATCTCTATTACAATATGGAATAGAAGGTGGGAGAGTAAAGCCTTGTTTTGTTTCTCATCTTGCTGCAAGTTTTTTGTGTACAGACATTATTTTTAATAGATTTACAAGTTCACTTCTTTTTCTAGCTTGCTAAAAAGTCTTTATTTTTATTATAATGGATGCTGAATTTTGCCAAATACTTTTTCCTGTGCCATATGAGGTTATAAAATTATCTTTACCCTTACTTTGCTAATGAGGTAGGAGGGGTGTCTTTGCAGTTGACGGGTGGAAGCCAGAGTTGCAATTCTTGATTACCACTGAGGGTTGCTGTTTCTCCTACACTTTGGCCTAATAGTTTCTTACTATCTTTTCAGGCCTTTGCTGCGTTTAAGGTGATTTTGAAAGAATTACTTACATGGATGTCTTGAAACAGTATTTTACCATTATTACAAACATGAGTAACTTTGCACTGAAAAATGAAATAATGTATTTTGATTTAGAAAAAATAGCTACTGAGGGAAAAATACAATACTTGAAGCACTGAGATAACTAATGTGGCAGAACAATAGTTTCTCATAACAAAGAACTAAGGAGTGGTGGGCTCCTAGTTGTAGCTGAACCAAGGGAGCAGATGCACAGCTTCGGTTGATTTCTCTTTCTCTCTTGGTCCCACCCGCCATGCGGCATAGACTTTGGAGTTAGGAGACCTGGGTATTATTTTGCCTCTAACTTTGGTCATGGCATTGGCCCTCTCTGAGGTTCCTGGGTCATTTCTTCTCACTTTATCTGGCTGTTAATCTAGTTTGTATCATGGCATTAGATAACAGTTTGTGTCTCTGCTATTCTCCATCAGAAAATTCTCTCCCAGTCTCAGGACACATCTTCCATTCAATATTTTTCTCTGTGAATTTTCCATTAGGTCACTCTCATATCATCCAGCTTTTAAATGTCTCAAAAAGGCATTTGGGATCCATATATTAATAAATAGCCACAGTTGCTTTGAGTTTGCAGGAAAGAGCACTGTAAGAATATTGCAGCCATTCATTTGCAAGCAATTTAAGAAGTACTTCATCATGCTTTATTGTGTTTCATGTGATAAACACACCTCTCAATTGAATTATGTTCTATATTCAAGTAGGAGGTTAAATTACACTGCAGACAGAAAAAGTACAGTGATTTTAAACAGAGTTGGGGAAGAGGAAGAGGATTTTATGTCATTAATAAGGATGTGCAGATATAAAAACCCTACACCAAGTCCTTTAGCTCCGTAGCTCATGCATGGTATTTGAAAACTGAAAATACACTTTTTCCCAGTAATATTGTAAGTGCTCTTGGCTCCTATTTATTACGTTTACTAATAGGAGTGGATCTAACAGTTTTTGATTTGTGGTGTAATTATTGGGAATAGGAATAACTCTTTAGAATTTCTAAGGGACAATGAGATAAAACTTGAAGATAACATAGAACAGATTCCAAACAAGATAAAGGGCGTTTCTTAATACCAAGACAAGAGCATTGCCAATCCTTTTTTTTTTTTCTTTTTTTTGTGGTACACGGGCCTCTCACTGTGTGGCCTCTCCTGTTGTGGAGCACAGGCTCCGGACACGCAGGCTCAGCTGCCATGGCTCACAGGCCCAGCCGCTCTGCAGCATGTGGGATCTTCCCGGACTGGGGGCACGAACCCGTGTCCCCTGCATTGGCAGGCGGACTCTCAACCACTGCGCCACCAGGGAAGCCCAGCAATCTTATAGTAGGAAGATGGTGGCACTGGTTGTAATGATTCAGCAATAAAAGGAATAAACTATTGATACACCCAACAATATGGATGACTCTATAAGTAATTATGTTGAGGGGAAGAAGGCAGATAGGAAAGAGTACATACTGTCCATTCCATCCATATAAAATGCTGTGAAATGCAAGCAACTCTATAGTGATAGAAAGTGAACCATGGTTGCCTGGAGATGAGGTGGGTGGATTGTGGAAAGGAACAGGGGGTAAGGATTACAAAGGGGCAGGAAGAAACTTTTCACTGCATGATGAATTCACAAGTGTGAACATATGGCAAAACTTATCAAATTATACACTCTATGGGCAGTTTATTTTACATCAATTATACCTCAAAAAGCTTTTTTAAAAAGTGGGCAACATTAAAAAAAGAAAAACAAACCACTTTGGAACCCCCAAGGAAAATGAGACCAATAACCATACCCCTTTCAAAAGATTATTGCAGTTATGAAACAAGTAACCCATATAGAGTGCTTAGAATTATTCCTGGCAGTAGTAACCCTCTTAAAATATTAGCAACTTTTTTTGTTAGTATTGGATCAACGAAAGAATATATCTCTGAGAAGAATAGAGAGGGTACTTTCTGAATAAATTTTGCAGGTGACGATTGAGGGGTGGCTGCTACTCCTTGTTATAGACTGAATTGTGTCCTCTCAAAACTCAGTGTCGAATTCTTAACCTCTACTACCTCAGAATGTGACTGTATTTGAAGATGGGACCTTTAAAGAGGACCTTTAACTTTAATTAAGTTAAAATTGTTGGTCGTTAGTCTAATAGGACTGGTGTCCTCATAAGATGGGATTCAGACACAGAGAGACACCAGGAGTGTGCATGCACAGAGGAAAGGCCATATGAGGACAAAGAATTCGGCCATCTGCAAGCCAAGAAGATAAGGCCTTGGAAGAAACCAACCTTTCAGTACCTTGATCTTGGATTTCTAGCTTCTGGAACTGTGAGAAAACAAGCTTCTGTTGTTTGAGCTGCCCAGTCTGTGATACTTGGTCATGGCGGCCCTAGCAAACTAATATGCACCCCATACAAAAAGCCTCTTGCCGTAGCCCTTCCATATCTGCCAGGGCAACTACTAATCAACAGGCCTCTGTAGGGCATCCAGGTTTTCCTGTGCAGAGCAGCAGTGAAGTGTCACTCATCTCAGGGCACATTGTAATGACAAGCATCTAAACACAAACCAGAGGCAGACCCTGCAGCACCTCCTTCAGTGCCCACCAGTGGGGGGTACCCACTGGGGTTTGCAGCTGCAGTGCCCATGGGCTCTGGACTCCAGATTCCTACTGCTTAGTACCACTGTCAGGTGCAGCAGAGGCTTATATAATCAAGTGCTCTGTGCAGTAAGACATCAAAAAGGAAGAAAAAAACCCAATGAAACTCACCGATTACTCACAGGGATTTTATTTCCTAGTTCGTTTATGGCACTTTTCATCTGAAAAATTTTATCTTGGAATGTAGAAGCTTAAATATCTTCAATGGAATTACTATGCATTTTCTAAGACTCTGGTGTTCTCCTTTGTAAAAAGAAAGACCTGTTCCTGCTCTCTACCTGAAGATACCATGTCCTCATTTATTTCCCTGCCTTTTAAACTTCTCTTTCTTTATAACAAGTCCCTTGAACACCCCTTACGAGTTTTCTTGATCATCAACCAGATTTTTCATCCTTTGAATGTTTGTTCTCTCCAACCCTCATATTAAACTGCCTGCAGTGTGACTCCATGAGTGATCTGTCGTACATAGGCACAGAAACTCCTCAGAGACAGAGACGTGAGGTTTTATATCTCACACAGCCTCTGGGCACTAGGTGTTCTTGCTATATCCCTGTAATGACTTTCCTTCCATAGAACTTCCAAGTTTTCACGTAAACCAAAACTAATTGGAAAAAAATCATAAATTTATTCATCAGACACATATTAGTGGATGGGGTTATAAAGTTGAATCAAAAGCATTGTTTGCTCTAAACGGGTTTTCAATCTAATAAAGGGGCTCAAAAATGTAAATAAATATGTGTAAGAAAGCATTGTAGGTCTGGGTTAGAAGGTAGAAGGTAGAAGATAGAAATTGGAAGTATGGATGAGGTATTAGATAGCCACCAGGAGAGGTGGGACAGGGTCAGGGGGCCGTTTTAGAGGAAGCGACCGTGGAGCAGAGACATGAAATACAAGGGTGTTTAAATGCAGACCCTCCTCCACCCCTAACTCTGATGTAGATGCCTCAAGACATGTGGGACAGGAGATTTTCCTTTTAAGGAACTTACTTAGGGCCCACCTGGGCACATACTATGACATGGTGTCTGAATATTGTTAATATTGCTCACTCATGAACATGTATTGACCAGAGCTTTGAGAGTGACAGTGTGCTAAACTGAGCAAAATGTGTGGTTTATTTTTTATTTTTTTTAAGTTCTATTATGTGGCCATGTTATACCAGCTTTCTGAAGCATATTCTAACCTTCACTGCAATTGGCTATCAATTCTCTTGAGACACTGACAATTTAGAAATATACCTTTTTTTTTTTTTTTTTTTTTTTTTTGCGGTACGCAGTCCTCTCACTGTTGTGGCCTCTCCCGTTGCGGAGCACAGGCTCCGGACGCACAGGCCCAGCGGCCACGGCTCATGGGCGCAGCCGCTCCGCGGCATGTGGGATCTTCCCGGACCGGGGCATGAACCTGTGTCCCCTGCATCAGCAGGCAGACTCTCAACCACTGCGCCACCAGGGAATCCCAGAAATATACCAGTTTGAAAGCAACCAGCTCCTGGCCTCTAGCTTTTTCCGGAAGGCTCTTCTGACATTCAATATTATCAGTGTTCTTCCTTCTGTTCAATTCTTAAATTCTAAAATATGCAGATTTGTAACATAGCAGTTAGCTGTTAACAACATACTGTTTTCTAAAGTTTGTTTGTTTGTTTTTATTAGTGTTACCCAAAGATAAGAAGAGCTCCTGGAGAACAGTGACCGTGTCTATCCCTTTAATTACCTTCAAAATGCCTGGCAAAATATGTGATACACAGCTGTCATTCTGGGTTAGGAAGAGGACACAGCCTCTGTCTTAGAAGGCCTTTACCAGCAGTGTGGCCAACAGCTCTTTGGCTGGTGCTTACTGTGGAAGGAGAGGAGTGCTCTTAACTTTAAGAAAGATGATTCTCAAGATCCCTACAATGGAGTGCTTTGGTGCCCATTTTATCCAAAGAAGGCATACAGAGTAGAAATGTTGCAGGTTTTGAAAGTAAAGAGGGGTTGAACTTAGAGCTAAACAATGGCATTTTCATAAAAACAGTACATTTCCATGCTTATTGACATCCTCATCACCTCCATCAACCTCGCTTTTCCTCTAAGGTGGGTCATGTCACCCAGTTTACTGATTTGCTATTGTCAGACTTATTGATAAATGACCCTACCCACCTCCCTCACTTTTAGGCCAACAGAAAAGCAAAAGTAGGCATCAGTTGAGTTTCAGGTGCCTGCATCTTTGAATTGGCACATGGTACACACAGTACAGCTATATCCTCCTTACCTATTTACAAAAAAGGATATTCATTTCCTAGCTGAATACGGCACAGATCACAATTTTCGGTATCATTACTAATGAAGCACACTGTCTTGCTTTGATTGTCATCCGAATGTGAGCAGCTAATTAGATTGATTGTCTATTTGATGCCTGCTGATTAGCTTATGAAAGCCCTCTGAATTCCTGACTTTGTCAGAAAATGCCCCTGACTTTATGATTACTGATTGATGCTCCAATTTCTGATTGCTGTGTGAATAGACACTTAATAGCTCTGTCACCTTGACAAGGGTTTTGGTATTCATCTGATGAGGAAAACAGAGCAGGGTGCTCTGTTTATCAATGTCTACCTTGTTTTTCTCCTACTTTTTAAAAGAAATGCTTTAATATTTCACTGTTAAGAATTATGTATATGCAATGGTTTTTAAGATAGTAAGGATATGGAAGTTTTCTTTTATTCATAGTTTGCTAACTATGTTTAACTATGAAGTCTGAGTATTAAATTTTTTGAATATATTTTCTGCAACTGAGATGATTATATATGGTTTTTTTTCTTTAATATGATTGTGAGGTAATTACATTAATAGTTTTTTAAAAAGTATATTCCTGGATACTCCCAATTTGATCATGATGTGTTATATTTTTTAATCTATTGCTGAATTTGGTATATATTTAGAAACTTACATCTAGTTATGTGAATGAGATTAACTTGTAGGTTTTCTTTCTTTCATTGTCCTTGTCTGGTTTTGATGTCAAGGTTCTACTACCCTCAAAAAAAAAGTTGGGTAGTAGTATTTTTCTGTTCTTTAAAAATGTGCAGAGTCACAAAGGCATCTTTCTTTCTCATCTGTTCTTTGAAATTTTATTAGAACTTTTCTCTAAACCCATGGAGGCCTGATGGTTTTATTTTGTGGGAAAATTTTTTATTTACTTGATTGAAGTTTGTTAATGTTTAAGGAACCTTTAGTATTTTAAATTTCCTTTTCAGTAGGATTTTGTAATTTGTATTTTCCTTAGAATGACTTCACTGAACCTATATTTTCAATTTCTTTGGCACACAGGTTTCATAATAGACTGTTACCTTTTAAAGTCTCTTGTTGCATCTGTAATTTCAATTCTAATATTAGTTATTTGGGTCTTCTTTCCTTTTGTTTTATGATCAGTTTTGACAGAGGTTTATCAATTTTTTTTATCCAAAGAACTTTAATTTTAAATGTGTCTCTTGCAAACAACATATGGAGGGACTTCTTCAAGTCCAGTTTGATGAATTTTGTGTCTTACATATAAACATTGAGCATTAATTTCATATGTGTGGATTTATATCTGCCATGTTATTTTGGGATCTCTCTGTCCTGCTTTTGCTGTTTCTCTTCTCTCTCTCTCTTATTTCATGGCTTTTTTTTTTTTACATTAAATTATTTTCCTTCTGATTTTATTATTTTTTCTGTGTATGCTTTATGGTATATATCATAGGGCATTGAATTTTATTCTTTTTCCTGTATATCTTGTATTATATATATTGTATCATATATTTTTTCTATATTTTACAAATTTGAGATTAATAAACACTATATTTTTCAAGTGGTCTCTGTATTAGTGTCCTACTGCTGCTATAACAAATTACCACACACAGTGGCTTAAAACAATATAAATTTATTATTTTACAGTTCTGGAGGTCAGAAGTCTGAAATGAGTCTCACTGGGTTAAAATCAACATGTCAGCAGGTCTGAGCTTCCTTTTGTATGCTTTAGGGACAAATCTGCTTCCTTGCCTTTTCTGGCTTCTAGAGATAGCCTGCATTCCTTGACTTATGGCCCACTTCCATCTTTAAAGACAGACATGGCTGGTAGTCTTTCCCACATTACATCACTCTAACACCAGCTCTTCTATTCACCTCTTCCACCTTTGAGGATGCATGTGTTTACATTGTGTCCACCTGGGTAATCCAGGATAATGTCCTATATTAAGCTCAGCTGATTAGCAATCTTAATTCCATCTGCTGCATCAATTCCTCTTTCATATGTAACATATTTACAGGTTCCTGGGATTAGAACATGGACATCTTTGGAAGGCCATTATTCTGCCTACCACCATCACCTTAGAAATTTCAGTATGCATATTTGACTTAAATTTAATATTAATCTCTTTCTCCCAAATAAGACAAGGTACTTAACAATTTGTAAACTTTTATCCATACCCTCTTTACATACAATTATTATTCAAGACGTTAGTTCTATCTTGATTTTTCTACACCCAAATTAGAAGTCGTCGTTGTTGTTTTCTAAAGAAAATCATCATTTGGATGTGCCTATAATATGTGGCATTCATTCTTCACAATCCCTTCTTGCGTCTTAGATCTTTCTTCTGGTATCATGTTGTTCCTCCCTTTGTTTTCTCCTTTACATGTTCTGTTAATGAAGGTTTATTGTTAGTGACCTCTCAGTTTTTGTTTGAAGGTATCTACTTCACTCTATATTTTTAGACATTATTTCTGGTTACATAAGTCTAGATTTAGGTTACTTTCTCACAGCAACTCTAGCTTTAATTTTTTTGCTGTTTAAAAGTTGACTGTCAATCTGATTGTCCTTTTTCTAAAAGTAAACTATGTATATTTCATTTTTTATCCTTTATCTATTTGAGGTTCTACAGCTTCATTAAGATATATCCTGATTTAATTTGATATTGATTTCTTGTTCTTTCTTCTGTTTGGGATTTGTTGATTGTCTAGAATTTAAGAATTATTGTCTTTAGTCTACTCCAGAAAATTCGTAACTACAATATCTTTAAGTATTGCTACTCACTTTTTTTTTTTTTTTTTTTTTTGGTGTTCTCTCCTTGTTCTCTCATATGATATGTTGGGCCTTATTACTCTATATCTGCACCTCAATTTTATATTTTTTCTTTCTTCATTTTTCTCAGCTTGGTTTTTGGATAATTCTTTCAGTTCTACTTTTTAGGTGATCTGGAAAATATGTGATACTTCTAATATCTGCAGCCATTTGGGGTTGATTTTATAGTTTGTTCATGTTTTTCTGCTGACTTTATTTGTATGTGAATTTTTTGTACACTTGTTTAATGATTCTTTTTTTTTTTTTTGCCGTACTGCACAGCATGCGAGATCTTAGTTCCCTGACCAGGGATTGAACCTGTGCCCCCTGCAGTGGAAGCGCAGAATCTTAACCACTGGACCGTCAGGGAAGTCCCAGTGATTTCTTATTGTTAGTTCACATTTCTTGAAAAGTTATGGTTAACAAAGAAAATCTGTTTGTTTTTGCTAGTTACTCAGTGGCCCAACCAAGTCAAGATCATTTGGCTTGGGGCTTCCCTGGGGCGCAGTGGTTGAGAGTCTGCCTGCCGATGCAGGAGACACGGGTTTGTGCCCCGGTCCGGGAAGATCCCACATGCCGCGGAGCGGCTGGGCCTGTGAGCCATGGCCGCTGAGCCTGTGCGTCCGGAGCCTGTGCTCTGCAACGGGAGAGGCCGCAACAGTGAGAGGCCCGCGTACTGCAAAAAAAAGCAAAAAAACCCCAGATCATTTGCCTTACGGTTTTTCAGGCCACATGGGGAGTGTGAATAGCAGCCACATACCCATGTGACCCAGGTCTCTGGTTTAGGAATTCTCTGAATTACTTTTTCTTTTTCTCTCTGTTCCATATTTTCACAACCAAGATCTATGAAGCAAGCTTTTTGCAGGAGGAATTTTTTTGTTTCCATTTCACTTACTGAGGGTATTGCCCTTTGGTGGTCTCAGATTTATTAGGGACTCCCTAATATAAGCTCTTTCCAGGTACTGGGGCTCCAGGCTATGCCTCCTTTCTCTGATTTGATGTGGCTCATTAATATTCTGAATCTATTGTAGAAGTAGATCCAGAAAACTTGAAGACAGAGATTGGAACAGGTATTTGTACACCAGCATTCACTGGAGCATTATTCACAACAGCTAAAAGATAGAAACAACCCAAGTATCCATCAGCACATACACGGATAAACAAAATGTGGTACATACATATACATGGAATATTACTTAGCTTTAAAAAGGAATGAGGTTCTGACATATGCTACAACATGGATGATCCTTGAAAACAATGTGCTAAGTGTAGTAAGTCAGTCACAGAAGGACAAACATTGTTTGAGTCCATGTACAGGAAATATCTAGAATGGGTGAATTCATAGAAACAAGAAGTAGATTATAGGTTACCAGGAGCTGGAGAAGGGAGTAATGAGGAGTGGTTGCTTAATGGCTAAAAGAGTTTCTGTTTGGTATGATGGAAAAGATTTGGAAACAGATAGTGATTATGGTTGTACAACAGTGTGAATGTAATTAATGCCACTGGATTGTACACTTAAGACTGGTTAAAATGGCATATTTTTAATTAAATAATTTATTAAAAGCTGAATTTAGGCCCTCACATGTTAGCAGAGGTCCTCAGCGCATTCTCTGACTCCAGTGCTAGTTCATAAATGGCTTTCAGCATTTCTGGCCTCTGAGTTTTGCCCTCTTTACCTCTGCCTCAGTATGTTTTAAAAATAAGTTTTAGTATATATATATATATATATATATATATATATATCTGTTTTATCCAATATTGAGGCACTCAGTTGAAACATATTTAGAAATACTCTTTCTCTGGAGATATTTAAGAATCAGAAAGCACACAAGCAATGGTTGAAGGGAAGGGAAGGAAGTATCTATTGTTTATACCAGGAGCAGACATCCAAATAGTGTTGGGTGAGTTTGCCTAGCCACATCATTGAATCGTGCCCCAACCCTTGTGCCTAGTCAGGATTCACGAGCATGACAGCTGCAGTTGACACCCACTCATCTCCAGCTGCATGCTGGTTATTCTGGCCCTTCAGAGAGAGATTGAAAATCCACTCTTTTGTTCTTCTCTTTTACTCAGTAATTATATTTACTTGCACAAAAGACTGAGTGAAGCCTAAGTCAGAGATTTGTATGGTGCGAGATGTCTCAGTCTGTTTTCTATCCCTAAATGGAAGATGAGGATTAATTTCTTTATTTCTCAAGGAAATCAGTGTGGATCCGTTGGCATGCTGCTAGCAAAAGTTCCTTGATCAGTTACATTTTTCACAATGTACAGACTGCCAACTGTTGTTACAGCAGTCTGAAAAGCACATTTTCTTGACTTTAGTGTCAGTTTGTGTTGACTTTAAATTTAGAGGGGGAAAAAAGCCATTAACCTCCAGAAATTATAGAAAAATAGTGTAGCTGTATGGTATGGCAAAGTAATGGATAAGCAATTATATGCAAATGAATGCAGATACTAGAGGTCTCAGAGTGCAGACTGTAACTTCTCAAATGAATCCCTTGCCATAATCTTGTTAATAGCAGAGCACATGTTGAATCCTAGGTGGCCTTTTAACATGTTAGTCAGCTGTAGTAGTATTAATAAGTCAGCCCAAACTATGTCTTTTACAATGTGTTCCTAGGAATAGCCAGTTGTGTGAGAAACCAGGGTGTTTTAAACAGACTGATTACATCCATTGATTGATGATTGGATTCAGAATAATTTTCTTTCCTTGGAGGAGAAAAAGTGACGTTATTGACCCTGTTCATTCAATCAAAACGGTAATGCAACATAAGCATGCCTGCTTGCAGAAGCAGCAAGCCAGGCGAGAGTCTAAGTTATGCAGGGTCTGCCTCTGAGCTGTGTTTATGAATACAATTGATTGACATTGCCTATCGCCCCTCCTCAACACACATGCATCCACATGCACTTGTCTTATTATAGATAAACAAGACATTGGGATTGCAGAAATTGTTTTTACTCCATATTTCATTGGGAAGATAATTACTACTATTATTTATTTGTGGTTAATGTGCCATTATGTGTGAAAGGGAAAAATGATTAAATGTAATGTATTTTATCAGAAGCACTCAGAGGTTATACTTGGTAAAGAAAGTTGATTACTCAAAATATCTGTCAAGAGGGTTTTGTGTTCTCTAGATCACTTAACATGCCTCTTTAATTACTGGATGTGTCATTGTACTCCATTTCCTCCATGTTTGACTAGCTTCTCAAGTATTGGCTCCTTAACCTCCCTCTCTGGTGCAATTCAGTCCTTTGTGATCTCTTTCTTTTTTTTTAATAAATTAATTTATTTTATTTATATTGGCTGTGTTGGGTCTTCATTGCTGTGCGTGGGCTTTCTCTAGTTGTGGTGAATGGGGGCTACTCTTCGTTGCAGTGCGCCGGCTTCTCATTGTGGTGGCTTCTCTAGTTGCAGAGCACGGACTCTAGTCACGCAGGCTTCAGTAGTTGTGGCTTGCGGGCTTAGTTGCTCTGCGGCATGTGGAATCTTCCCTGACCAGGGCTTGAAGCCGTGTTCCCTGCATTGGCAGGCAGATTCTTAACTACCACACCACCAGAGAAGCCCGTGATCTCTTTCTTAATTAACACTCCCAAAGGTGCACAGAATCTAGAAGGCATGTTGCCATCTCCCTCCACAACCTGACTTTTAAAACAGACTCATGTTGTGTGGGTGGAGCTGGAGAGGGAAAATTTGCAGTAGGATTGAATGGGGCCTGGGCTGAGAGCAAGATTCAAGAAATGTAAAAAAGGATGGATCAGAACTTAAAGCAAAACAATGTAGTGGGAAAGTGTTACTTTTTCTGCTTGTACACAGCTGGCCTTTCTTCTGGAAAATGTACCTTCTTCCTTCTAAGAAATTTTCTTCTTCCTGGCCCATCATGTAGTTCCGGTGTGAAGACTACATTTTTAATGACCTCACATTTTGGGCCACAAGGGTGGTAACCCCACTCACGTTGGAATCATGTTTCTCCAGATTTTTCACTCAATTTAGAAAGTGCAAGTGTCAGACCTTCTCTCCGTGGAGAATTTGAAGCATACATTTTGGAGGTATCAGTAGGCATGGTTTTGGTTGCATGGAGGAAGCCCACAGGAGAGAAAGAAACTGACATACAGAAAGAAGGGGAGATGGAAAGAAATCCTGGGTGGTATTTGAGACCACTCAGTCATCTGCTTATCTCTGAGGCCCAGAGACACCCCCTACCTTTCTCTAGTTTTGTTGAAACTAATTTGTCTTTGTATTTCTAGCACTCTCAGCCCCAAAGTCCTAATAGCAAAAAAGGAAATTTTCTCTGGAAACTGAATTGTTAAATCAACTCTCAGTTTTTGTCATATTGCAAGGTTTTGAGAATTTTTCTTGATGCATAAAAATCCTTTTCGATTGCTGGACTTTGTAAAATTGGGTGGCCTAAACAGAATGATTGTTCGTTCCTTGTACATATTCCAATTATTGCATTTATAGCACACATAATTGTTTGTTAACATCTATCTCTCCTACATATCTGTGAGCTTCGTAAAGGGAGGGACCAAGTCTTATTTTTGACTCTGTAGCTTCAGATCCTAGAACAGTTTTAGGTGCAACTTAAGCTTCAGAAATATTTGTTCAGTTGGGTTTAAGTGAGCACTAGTGTCTCCTCAGGATTTTGCATTGTGCCTTGACTGAATTGCCAGGCATCTGTCTCTTTCCCTTTCCTAAGATCTCTCACTTCTAATGTCACTGAAGTTCCTCCTTAGTGTTCTGATTCCCAACCTGGGAGCTTTGGCTCTCAGAAATTTCCAGGAAGCCCAGACAGCTTTGTGGCTTTGAGAGAACTAGCTGCTTGACATTCTGTTGTGCTTCTTTTCAGAAACAAGGCATCAGATTTGTAAAACACCAGTGAAACTCCATATGTAAAAAATAATGTCAATCATGACTCATTTCATTTACCTGGTTGGACACTTTGGATGGCTTATCTCAGCAGGTTTCTGTGCAAAGAACATCTGTTACTTTTTCTAAATTCCTGTAATGAAGCCAGCATTTAGTTGCAACTCCCTGAAAACCCCACAATTATTAAAATCACAAGCATATACCTCCTCCACTTAGCACTTACTTTGGAAACACAGTTAGCATTGAACATTTCCTAAGTGCTTACTATACAGTTCACATGTTTTCTCATTGAATTCCTATTTTACAGAGAAGGGAACTGGTACTCAGAGGGGTCAAGTATTTTGCCCGAGGTCCATAAGGAGTATATAGCAGAACAGGACTTGTAAAGGAGGCTGAACTTTGTCATGTTCAAATGCTTAGAATGTCCTTAGTCCTTGTCATTCATTTGGTTCTCAATGAATGATGCTAACCTGAATGATGCTAAACTGAGCTAACCTAACTTCAAAATGTAGCTACCTTCTATTACACTATATCCTTTCAGGGAGAAGTAGCATGCCACTTAAATATTTGGGGGCATCTCTAAAACTCTTATTTGCATGGCTTCAAATAATGTTGATTGGCTTTGCACATGCTAATTTGCCATTTTCAATATTGAATTTAAATTCCAGTGTTAGTGGTATTCTGTAAAAAATATAGCTCCTTGTCTTTGTGCAAGATTGTATCTGGGTACCTCATTCTGCATTCATCAAAATAGGTTAATGGTGGGGTTTGAGGGCAGAAACCATTGTTGCTTATTCATTTTTTGTAAGTATACAAATCAGTGATATTTATTGAATTTATGGAGTTGTGCAACTGTCACTTTGATCCAGTTATATAACATTTCATCACTCTAAAAATTCTCCATGAGCTCATTTGCAGTCATTCTCTCCTGCAAAGAGTATCCCTGTCAGAGGCAAACATTGATCTGCTTTCTGTCTCTGTAAAGTTACCTTTTTTAGACATTTCATATAAATGAAACCCTACAATTTGTAGTCTTTGGTGCCTGGCTCCTTTCACTTACTGTAATGCTTTTAAAGTTTATACATGTCACAACATATATCAGTATTTCATTCCTTTATATTACTAAATAATTTATTGTATGGATATATACCACATTTTATTATACTATCCATTTAACATTTGATGGATACTTGGATTGTTCAGTTTTGGGCCATTATAAAAAATGCTTCTATGAACATTTGTGTATAAAATCATTTTAGGTATGTTTTCATTTTTCTATGGTAGATTACTAAGAGTGGAATTGCTGGGTCATATGGTAAGTTTGTGTTTCATTTTTTAAGAAATTGCCAAACGGATTTCCAAACTAGCTATGCCACTGTACATTCCTACCAGCAATGTGTGAGGTAGAAAGTTTCTCTACAACTTTTTTAAAACTTAGTATGGTCAGACATTTTTGATTATAATCACTCTTGTAGGTGTGTAGTGGTATTTGATTGTAGGTTTAACTTAGTTCCTAAGGAATGTGTAGCAACTTTTAATGTACTTATTAGCCTTTTGCATGTGTTCTCTGGTTTATAAAGTACAAGTTTTTATCAATTTTAGATAACTTTTTTTTTTATTTTTGAGCTGTCATATAGCATTATGCTATACAATATTATGCTATTATTAAATTCTGTATTTTACACTATGTTATATAATTCATATTATGGATTGAAGTCCTTTATCAGATACATATTTCCCAAATATTTTCTCCCAGTCTGTGCCTTGTCATTTCATTTTCTTAATGGTGTCTTTTGAAATGTTAATGTTTCTCATTTTAATGAAGTATAATTTATTACACATATTTATATATTATAACTTATATATAATATTTATTATTGTATTTATTTTATATAATAAAATAATGAATTATGATATTATATAAAATCATAAATTATATTAGTTATATAATAAAATAATGGATATATAATATTATATATTATAAATTATTTTTACTTTACATGCATGTATATTTAGGTCTCTAGCCTTTTTTTCTGTATCTAATAACTCTTTGCCTAACTTAAAATCTTGAAATTTTACTCTTATGTTCTCTTTGAAGAGTTTTAATGGTTTTAACACTTACATTTAGGTCCCTGATTGATTCTGAGTACCTTTTTGGTAAGCATTTAAATTCATCCTTTTGCATGTGGCTAACTAAGTATACTAGTATAATTTGTTTAAAAGAGAATTGAATTGCCTTTGTCAAAAAAATTGACCATAAACATAAAGATTTACTTTTGGGCTCTCATTTCAGTTTCATTGATCTATTTGCTTATTCTTATGACAATACCACACTGTCCGCTTTACTGTTGGGTTATAGTAAATATTGAAATATAGTAGTTTATGCCCTTCAAATTTGTTGTTCTTTTCAAAAATTGTTTTGGCTATTCTGTCTTTGCATTTTAAATTTAGCTTGATATTTTATATAAAAAATCTTGGAGGGATTTGGACAAGGTTTTGTTAAATTTATAGATCAATGGTGGGGGAACTGCATCAATTTGGGGAATAATATTTCAATCCATGAACATGGTATGTGTCCTCATTAAAATTTGTTCCAGCAATGTTTTGTGGTATTCAACATAAAATCTTGTACATCTTGTGTTAATTTTTTTTTCAATGCATATTATTCTTTTTGATGCTATTCTGAGTAGAATTGTTTTCTTGATTTTATTTTTTGATTGCTCACTGCTAGTATATAGAATTCAGTTAATTTTAGGTATTAATCTTGTATCTTATGACCTTGCTAAACTCATTTATTCATTCTAGTAAGTTTTGTGTGGTGGGGAAGGGCATTCCTTAGGATCCTTTACTATATGGATTATATCATCTGCAAATAGTTTTATTTCCTCAGATTTGATTTCCTTTCCTCTCCCCCTTTCCTTCTCCCCTTTTCCTCTCCCCCTTCCCCTCCCCCTCCTCTTTCTTCTCACCTTAATGTATTAGCTAAAGTCACCAGTACAATGTTCAAAAGAGATGAAGAGAACAGAGCAGAACACATTTGTCTTTTTCCTCATATTTGGGGGAAAACATTTAGTCTTCCACCATTAAGTATAATTTTAGATGTTGAGTTTTTTTTGTTGTTTTTTGGGTTTCTTTTGTATTTTAAGAAAGATACCATCTATTCCTAGTTTGTAGTGAAATATTACTATGAAAGGGTGTTGAAATTTTTTCACAAGCTCTTTGCATCTAATGGGATTCTCATGTGGATTTTGTCCTTTCTTTCATTAATGTGGTATATTACCGTAATTGAGTTTCAGATATTTTACCAACCTTTCATTCCTGGTATAAATTATACTTGGTCATGATGTATAATCCTTACTAAATGCTGCTGAATTCAGTGTTTAATATTTTGTTAAGGATGTGTATGCATGTTTATTCATGATGGCTATTGGTCTGTAGTATTCCTTTCTTGATGTCTTTGTAAGTTTATGTTGTCATGGTAATACTGGTCTTATGTAATGACTTTAGAAGTATTACTTTCCATTATATTTTATGGAAAAACTTGTGAAGGAATGGTATTATTTCTTCTTTAAACATTTGGTATAATTCATCAGTTAAACCACTCATGCCTAAAATTTTCTCTGAGAATATTTTAAATTACTGTTTCAATTTCCTTACATTTTATAGGTCTATTCATATTCTATTTCTTCTTTTTCTGAGTGAATTTGGGTAACGTGTATCTTTTAAGAAATTTGTCCTTATTTTCTGATTTGTCTAATTTGTTGGCATTCAATTAAGCTAATATTTCCTTATAAACCTCTTAATTTCTGTAGGGAAGGTAATGATGCTCTTTTTTCATTACTAATTTTGATACTTTACTTTTGTTTAATTTTCTTCGTAGTCTACCTAAGGGTACAATAGTCTGCTAAATCTCAAACTCCTAATTTATCCCTTCCCCAACCCCTTTCCCCTGCGGTAACCATGAGTTTGTTTTCTAAGTCTGTGAGTCTATTTTTGTTTTGTAAATAAGTTCATTTGTATCATATTTTAGATTCCACATATAAGTGATATCATATGATATTTGTCTTTCTCTGTCTGACTTACTTCACTAAACATGATAATCTCTAGGTCCATCCACGTTGCTGCAAATGGCATTATTTCATTCTTTTGATGGCTGAGTAATACTCCAGTGTGTGTGTGTGTGTGTGTGTGTGTGTGTGTGTGTGTGTATACCACATCTTCTTTATCCATTTATCTGTTGATGGACATTTAGGTTGCTTCCATGTCTTGGCTATTATAAATAGTACTGCTATGAACATCGGGGTGCATGTATCTTTTCAAATTAGAGTTTTCTCCAGTTATATGCCTAGGAATGGGATTTCTGGATCCTATGGTAACCTTATTTTTAGTTTTCTAAGGAACCTCCATACTGTTCTCCATAGTGGCTGTATCAATTTACATTCCCACCAACAGTGCAGGAGGGTTCCCTTTTCTCCACACCCTCTCCAGCATTTATTCTTTGTAGATTTTATGATGATGGCCATTCTGACCAGTGTGAGATGATACCTCATTGTAGTTTTGATTTTCATTTCTCTAATAATTAGTGATGCTGAGCATCTTTTCATGTACTTTTTGGCCATCTGTATGTCTTCTTTGGAGAAATGTCTATTTAGATCTTCCCCCAATTTTTTGATTGGGTTATTTGTGTTTTTGATATTGAGTTACCTGAGCTGTTTGTATATTTTGGAGATTAAACCCTTGTCAGTTGCATCATTTGCAAATATTTTCTCCCAGTCCATATGTTATCTTTTTGTTTTGTTTATGGTTTCTTTTGCTGTGCAAAAGCTTTTAAGTTTAACTAGGTCCCATTTGTTTATTTTTGCTTTTATTTCTATTGCCTTTGGAGACTGACCTGCAGAAACATTGGTACGGTTTATCTCAGAGAATGTTTTGCCTATGTTCTCTTCTAGGAGTTTTATGGTGTCATTTCTTATATGTAAGTACTTAAGCCATTTTGAGTTTATTTTTGTAATGGTGTGAGGGAGTGTTCTGACTTCACTGATTTACTTGTGGGCTGTCCAGCATTCCCAACACCACTTGCTGAAGAGGCTGCCTTTTCTCTGTTGTATATTCTTAACTCCTCTGTCAAAGATTAATTGACAGTAGGTGTGTGGCTTTATTTCTGGGCTCTGTATTCTGTACCATTGATCCATATGTCTATTTTGTGCCAATCCCATGCTGTTTTGGTTACTGTAGCTTTGTAGTATTGTCTGAAGTTTGGGAGGGTTATGCCTCCAGCTTTCTTCTTTTCCCTCAGGATTGTTTACTGTCTTTTTCTAAAGTGAATATTTTACAACTGTCATTTTAATTCCTATGTTGATGTTTTACTATACATTTTAAATTATTCACTTAGTAATTGCTCTCAGAATTACAATATATATTTTGAACATATCCCAGTCTACTTCAAAATAATACTTTTTTAAAACATTTTTATTGGAGTATAATTGCATTAAAATATTGTGTTACTTTTTTTTTGAGTTTTTGAATTTTACTTTATTTTTTTTATAGAGCAGGTGCTTATTAGTTATCTATTTTATACATATTAGTGTATATTTGTCAATCTGTTGTGTTAGTTTCTGCTGTATAACAAAGAGAATCAGCTATATGTACACATATATCCCCATATCTCCTCCCTCTTGTGTCTCCCTCCCCATTCCACCCCTCTAGGTGGTCACAAAGCACTGAGCTGATCTCCCTGTGCTATATGGCTGCTTCCCACTAGCTATCTATTTAGGTAGTATATATAAGTCCATGCCACTCTGTCACTTCATCCCAGCTTACCCTTCCCCCTCCCTGTGTCCTCAAGTTCATTCTCTACATCTGCGTCTTTATTCCTATCCTGCCCCTAGGTTCTTCAGAACCTTTTTTATTTTTTTTCTATTTAGATTCCATATGTATGTGTTAGCATAGGATATTTGTTTTTCTCTTTCTGAATTACTTCACACTGTATGACCTAGGTCCATCCACCTCACTAAAAATAACTCAGTTTCTTTTCTTTTTATGGTTGAATAATACTCGATTGTATATATATGCCATATCTTCTTTATCCATTCATCTACCGATGGACACTTAGGTTGCTTCCATGTCATGGCTATTGTAAATAGTGCTGCAATGAACATTTTGGTACATGGCTCTTTTTGAATTATGGTTTTCTCAGGGTATATGCCCAGTAGTGGGATTGCTGGGTCATATGGTAATTCTATTTTTAGTTTTTTAAGGAACCTCCATACTGTTCTCCATAGTGGCTGTATCAATTTACATTCCCACCAGCAGTGCAAGAGGATTCCCTTTTCTCCACACCTCTCCAGCATTTATTGTTTGTAGATACTGTGATAATGGCCATCCTGACTGGTGTGAGGTGATACCTCACTGTAGTTTTGATTTGCATTTCTCTAATGATTAGTGATGTTAGAGCATCCTTTCATGTGTTTGTTGGCAATCTGTATATCTTCTTTGGAGAAATATCTATTTAGGTCTTCTGCCCATTTCTAGATTGGGTTGTCTATTTTTTTTATATTGAGCTGCATAAGCTGCTTGTATATTTTAGAGATTAATCCTTACTCAGTTGCTTTGTTTGCAAATATTTTCTCCCATTCGGAGGGTTGTCTTTTCATCTTGTTTATGGTTTCCTTTGCTGTGCAAAAGCTTTTAAGTTTCATTAGGTCCCATTTGTTTATTTTTGTTTTTATTTCCCTTTCTCTAGGAAGTGGGTCTAAAAGGATCTTGCTGTGATTTATGTCATAAAGTGTTCTGCCTGTGTTTTCCTCTAAGAGTTTTATAGTGTCTGGAGTTACATTTAGGTCTGTAATCCATTTTGAGTTTATTTTTGTGTGTGGTGTTAGGGAGTGTTATAATTTTATTCTTTTACATGTAGCTGTCCAGTTTTTCCAGCACCACTTATTGAAGAGGTTGTCTTTTCTCCATTGTATATTCTTGCCTTCTTTACGAAAGGTAAGGTGACCATATGTGCATGGGTTAACCTCTGGGATTTCTATCCTGTTCCATTGATCTATATTTCTGTTTTTGTGCCAGTACTATACTGTCTTGATTACTGTAGATTTATAGTATAGTCTGAACTCAGGGAGCCTGATTCCTCCAGCTCCATTTTTCTTTCTCAAGATTACTTTTGCTATTTGGGGTCTCTTGTGTTTCCATACAAATTGTGAAACTTTTTGTTCTAGTTCTGTGGAAAATGCCATTGGTAGATTGATAGGAATTGAATTGAATCTGTAGATTGCTTTGGGTAGTAGAGTCATTTTCACAATGTTGATTCTCCCAATCCAAGAACATGGTATATCTCTCCATCTGTTTGTGTTGTCTTTAATTTCTTTCATCAGTGTCTTATACTTTTGTGCATACAGGTCTTTGGTCTCCTTAGGTAGGTTTATTCCTAGGTATTTTATTCAGTGGTAAATGGGAATGTTTCCTTAATTTCTCTTTCAGATTTTTCATCATCAGTGTATAGGAATGCAAGAGATTTCTGTGCATTAATTTTGTATCATGCTACTTTACCAGATTCCCTGATTAGCTCTAGTAGTTTTCTGGTAGCATCTTTAAGATTCCCTATGCATAGTATCATGTCATCTGCAAACAGTGACAGTTTTACTTCTTCTTTTCTGATTTGCATTCCTTTTATTTCTTTTTCTTCTCTGATTGCTATGGTTAAAACTTCGAAAACTATGCTGAATGATGGTGGTGAGAGTGGGCAACCTTGTCTTGTTCCTGATCTTAGTGGAAATGGTTTCAGTTTTTCACTGTTGAGAACGATGTCGGCTGTGGGTTTGTCATATATGGCCTTTATTATGTTGAGGTAAGTTCCCTCTGTGCCTACTTTCTGGAGAGTTTTATTATAAATGGGTGTTGAATTTTGTCGAAAGCTTTCTCTGCGTCTGTTGAGATGATCATATGGTTTTTATCCTTCAATTTGTTAATATGGTGTATCACATGGATGTATTTGCATATACTGAAGAATCCTTGCATTCCTGGGATAAACCCCACTTGATCATGGTCTGTGATCCTTTTAATGTGCTGTTGGATTCTGTTTGCTAGTATTTTGTTGAGGATTTTTGCATCCATGTTCATCAGTGGTATTGGCGTGTAGTTTTCTTTTTTTGTGACATCTTTGTCTGGTTTTGGTATCAGCGTGATGGAGGCCTCACAGAATGAGTTTGGGAGTGTTCCTCCCTCTGCTATATTTTGGAAGAGTTTGAGAATGATAGGTGTTAGCTCTTCTCTAAATGTTTGATAGAATTCACCTGTGAAGCCATCTGGTCCTGGGCTTTTGTTTGTTGGAAGATTTTTAATCACAGTCTCAATTTCAGTGCTTGCGATTGGTCTGTTTATATTTTCTCTTTCCTCCTGGTTCAGTTTCGGAAGGTTGTGCTTTTCTAACAATTTGTCCATTTCTTCCAGGTTGTCCATTTTATTAGCATATAGTTGCTTTTAGTAATCTCTCATGATCCTTTGTATTTCTGCAGTGTCAGTTGTTACGTCTCCTTTTTCATTTCTAATTCGGTTGATTTGAGTCTCCTCCCTTTTTTCTTGATGAGTCTTGCTAATGGTTTATCAATTTTGTTTATCTTCTCAAAGAACCAGCTTTTAGTTTTATTGATCTTTGCTATCGTTTCCTTCATTTATTTTTCATTTATTTCTGATCTGATCTTTATGATTTCTTTCTTTTTGCTAACTGTGGTGATTTTTTGTTCTTCTTTCTCTAATTACTTTAGGTGTAAAGTTAGGTTGTTTATTTGAGATTTTCCTTGTTTCTTGAGGTAGGATTGTATTGCTATAAACTTCCCTCTTTGAACTGCTTTTGCTGCATCCCCATAGGTTTTGGGTCATCATGTTTTCATTGTCATTTGTTTCTAGGTATTTTTTGATTGCTTCTTTGATTTCTTCAGTGATATTTTGGTTATTTAGTAGTGTACTGTTTAGCCTCCATGTGTTTGTATTTTTACAGTTTTTTTTTTTCTGTAATTGATATCTAGTCTCATAGTGTTGTGCTTGGAAAAGATACTTGATATGAATTCAATTTTCTTAAGTTTACCAAGGCTTGATTTGTGGCCCAAGGTGTGATCTATCCTGGAAAATGTTCCATGAGCACTTAAGAAGAAAGTGTATTCTGTTGTTTTTGGATGGAATGTCCTATAAATATCAATTAAGTCCATCTTGTTTAATGTGTCACTTAAAACTTGTGCCTCCTTATTTGTTTCCATTTTGGATGATCTGTCCATTGGTGAAAGTGGCGTGTTAAAGTCCCCTACTAGGATTGTGTTACTGTCTATTTCCCCTATTATGGCTGTTAGCATTTGCCTTATGTATTGAGGTCCTCCTATGCTGGGTGCACAAAGATTTACAATTGTTATATCTTCTTGTTGGATTAATCCCTTGATCATTATGTGGTATCCTTCTGTGACTCTTGTAATTGTCTTTATTTTAAGGTCTGTTTTGTCTGATATGAGAATTGCTACTCCAGCTTTCTTTTGATTTCCATTTCCATGGAATATCTTTTTCCGATGTCTGAAGTGGGTCTCTTGTAGACAGCATATATATGGGTCTTGTTTTTGTATCCATTCAGCCTGTCTATGTCTTTCGGTTGCAGCATTGAATCCATTCACGTTTAAGGTAATTATCGATACGTATGTTCCTATTACCATTTTCTTAATGGTTTTGGGCTTGCTTTTGTAGGTCTTTTCCTTCTCTTGTGTTTCCTGCCTAGAGAAGTTCCTTTAGCATTTGTTGTAAAGCTGGTTTGGTGGTGCTGAATTCTCTTAACTTTTGCTTGTCAGTAAAGTTTTAGTTTCTCTGTCAAATCTGAATGAGATCCTTGCTGGGTAGAGTAATCTTGGTTGTAGGTTTTGCCCTTTCATCACTGTAAATATATCCTGCCACTCCCTTCTGGCTTGCAGAGTTTCTGCTGAAAGATCAGCTGTTAACCTGAGCTCTTAACCTTTTGGGGATTCCCATGTATGTTATTTGTTGCTTTATCCTTGCTGCTTTTAATTTTTTTCTTTGAATTTTATTTTTGATAGTTTGATTAATATGTGTCTTGGTGTGTTTCTCCTTGGATTTATCCTGTATGGGACTCTCTGCACTTCCTGGACTTGATTGACTATATTCTTCCCCATATTAGGGAAGTTTTCAACTATAATCTCTTCAGATGATTTCTCAGCCTGTTTCCTTTTCTCTTCTTCTTCTGGGACCCCTATAATTCGAATGTTGGTGCATTTATTATTGTCCCAGAGCTCTCTGAGACTGTCCTCAATTCTTTTCATTCTTTTTTCTTTATTCTGCTCTGTGGTAGTTATTTCCACTATTTTATCTTCCAGGTCACTTATCCTTTTTTCTGCCTCAGTTATTCTGCTATTGATTCCTTCTAGAGAATATTTGATTTCATTTATTGTGTTGTTTTTCACTGTTTGTTTGCTCTTTAATTCTTCTAGGTCCTTGTTAAACATTTCTTGTATTTTCTCCATTCTGTTTCCAAGATTTTGGATCATCTTTATTATCATTACTCTGAATTCTTTTTCAGGTAGACTGCGTATTTCCTCTTTATTTTTTGGTCTGGTGGGTTTTTACTTTGCTCCTTCATCTGCTGCGTATTTCTCTGTCTTCTCATTTTGTTTAACTTACTGTGTTTGGGGTCTCCTTTTTGCAGGCTGAAGGTTCATAGTTCCTGCTATTTTTGGTGTCTGTCCCTAGTGGGTGAGGTTGGTTCAGTGGCTTGTGTAGGCTTCCTAATGGAGGGCAGTGGTTCCTGCGTTCTAGTGGATGAGGCTGGATCTTGTCCTTCTGGTGTGCAGGACTGCGTCTGGTGGTGTGTTTGGGGGTGTCTGTGAACTTATTATGATTTTATGCAGCCTTTCTGCTAACGGGTGGGGTTGTGTTCCTCTCTTGCTAGTAGTTTGGCTTGGGGTGTCCAGCACTGGAGCTTGCTGGTCATTGAGTGGAGCTTGGTGTTAGCATTGAAGTGGAGATCTCTTAGAGAGCTCTCCCTGATTGATATTACGTGGGGCCGGGAGGTGTCTGGTGGTCTAATATCCTGAACTCTGCTCTCCCACCTCAGAGACTCAGGCCTGACAGCCAGCTGGAGCACCAAGACCCTGTCAGCCACATGGCTCAGAAGAAAAGGGAGAAAAAAAAAAAAGGAGAAAAATAAAGTTATTAAAATAAAAAAAAAATTGTTAAAATAAAAATGATAAAAAAGTAATAAAAAAGGGAGCAACCAAACCAATACACAAATCCACCAATGATAGCAAATGCTAAAAATTAAACTAAGATAAAGTTAAAAATCAGAAATTAATCAGTCACATACAGCAAACCCCACATCTGCATTGTACCCAAAGTCCACTGCCTCAATTTTGGGATGATTCCTTGTCTATTCAGGTATTCCACAGGTGCAGGGTACATCAAGCTGATTGTGGAGCTATAATCTACTGCTCCTGAGGCTGCACAGAGAAGTTTCCCTTTCTCTTCTTTTTTCACAAAGCTTCTGGAGTTCAGCTTTGGTTTTGACCCTGCTTCTGTGTGTAGGTCACCTGAGGGTGTCTATTCCCTTCCCAGAAAGAGGGGGTTAAAGCAGCAGCTGATTAGGCTGCTCTGACTCACTAAGGCTGGAGGGAGGGAGGGGTATGGAACGCGGGGTGAGCCTGCGATGGCAGAGGCCAGCATGACGTTGCAAAAGCCTGAGGCACACTAGGCGTTCTCCCGGAGAAGTTGTCCCTGGATCACGGGACCCTGGCTGTGGCGGGCCTCACAGGCTCCTGGGAGGGGAGGTGTGGTTAGTGACCTGTGCTTACACACAGGATTCTTGGTGGCTGCAGCAGCAGTGTTAGCATTTCATGCCCATCTCTGGTGTCCACACTGATAGCCGCTGCTCTCTCAGGTCTCTGGAGCTTGTTTAGGCCGTGCTGTGAATCTCCTCTCCTAGCGCACCCCAAAACAATGGTCTCTTGCCTCTTAGGCAGCTCCAGACTTTTTCCCGGACTCCCTCCGGCTAGCTGTCACGCACTAGCCCCTTCAGGCTGTGTTCACGCAGCCAACCCCAGTCTTCTCCCTGGGGTCTGAACTCCAAAGCCTGAGCCTCAGCTCCCAGCCCCCACCTGTCCCAGCGGGTGAGCAGACAAGCCTCTAGGGCTAGTGAGTGCTGGTCAGCACTGGCCCTCTGTGTGGGAATCTCTCTGCTTTGCCCTCCGCACCACTGTTCCACTGTTGCTGCGCTCTCCTCCGTGGCTCCAAAGCTTCCCCCCCGCCCCCACCCTTCTCCACCAGTGAAGGGGCTTCCTAGTGTGTAGAGACTTTTCCTCCTTCACAGCTCCCTCCCAGAGGTGCAGGTCCCGTCCCTAGTCTTTTGTCTCTGTGGTTTCTTTTTTCCTTTTCCACTACCCAGGTACGTGGGGAGTTTCTTGCCTTTTGGGAAGTCTGAGGTCTTCTGCCAGCATTCAGTAGGTGTTCTGTGGAGGTTGTTCCACATGTAGATGTATTTTTGATGTATTTGTGGGGAGGAAGGTGATCTTCATGTTTTACTCCTCTGCCATCTTGAAGGTCCTTCTCCAATAATAGTAACTTAATTGTAGTAAAATATAGAATGTCTGCTACAATATATCTCCTTTCATCCCTCTTTTGTGCTAATATTTCTATATATGTAATGTTATATAGCACACAAAAATGTATGTTGTCATATATTATAAACACAAAAAACACTGTTATATTTTTTTCTTTTATTCAATCTTTTGTCTTTTAAAATTTTAAGAGAAAAAATGTTATAACATATATTTGTAGAGCAAAGCATTTACCATTTCCAGTGCTCTTCTTTCAGATTTGAGCTACACTCTGATGTCACTTCCTTTCAGCTTGAAAGATTTCCTTTTGTATTTTTGGTGATTTAAGTCTGCTAGAAATGGATTTTTCTCTCAGGTGTTGTATGTCTCTGAATATATTTATTTCAGCTTCATATTTGAATGATAATTTTGCTTCATATAGAATATTTGCTTTATATACAGGCATACCTCGTTTTATTGGTCTTTGCTTCATAACATTTTGAAGAGACTGTGCTTTTTACAAATTGAAGGTTTGTGGCAACCCTGTTATGAGCAAGTCTGTTGGCACTATTTTTCCAACAGCATTTGTTCACTTCATGTCTCTGTGTCACATTTTGGTAATTCTTGCAATATTTCAAACTTTTTCATTATTGTTAAATGTGTTATGGTAATCTGTGATCAGTGATCTTTCATGTTACTTTTATAATTGTTTGGGGAGCCATGAACCATACCAGCACAAGATGGCAAACATAGTCAGTAAATATTGTTTGTGTTCTGCCTGCTCCACTGACCAGTTGTATCCCCATCTTGCTCCCTCTCCTCAGGCCTCTAATACCTGAGGCCCAACATTATTGAAATTAGACCAGTTAATAACCCTACAGTGAATGGCCTCTAAGTGTTCAAGTGAAAGGAGGAGTTGTATGTGTCTCACTTTAAATCAAATGCTAGAAATGATTAAGTTTAGTGAGGAAGGAAGGTCAAAAGCTGAGATAGGCCAAAAGGTAGGCCTCTTATGCCAAACAGACAAGTTGTGAATGCACACGAAAAGTTCTTAAGGGAAATTAAACATTCTACTCCATCGAACAGACGAATGATAAGAAACAACCTTATTGCTGATATAGAGAAAGTTTTAGTGGTCTGGATAGAAGATCAAACCAGCCACAATATTCCCTTAAGCCAAAGCCTAATCCAGAGCAAGGTCCTAACTGTCTGCAATTCTGTGAAGGCTGATAGAGGTGAGGAACCTGCAGAAGAAAAGTTAGAAGCCAGCAGAGGTTAGTTCATGAGGTTTAAGGAAAGAAGCTGTTCTGATAACATAAAATGTAAGGTGAAGCATCAAGTGCTGATGTAGAAGCTGCAACAAGTTATCCAGAAGACCTAGCTTAGGTAATGAATGAAGGTGGCTCCACTAAACAACAGATGTTCAGTGTAAATGAAACAACCTTATACTGGAAGAGGATACCATCTAGGACTTTCATAACTAGAGAGAATTCAGTGCCTGACTTCAAAGCTTCCGGATAGCCCCTGACTGTCTCGTTAGGGGCTAATGCAGCTGGTGACTATAATTGAAGCCAGTGCTCATTTACCATTCTAAAATTACTAGTGCCCTTAAGAATTATGCTAACTCTCCTCTGCCTGTGTTCTATAAATAGAACAACAAAACTTAGGTGACAGCACATCTGTTTACAGCATAGTTTACTGATATTCTAAGCTCACTGTTGAGACCCACTGCTTAGAGAAAGAAGGTTCCTTTTGAACTATTACTGTTCATTGGCAATGTACCTAGTTACCCAAGAGCTCTGATGGAGATGTAAGAGATTCATGCTGTTTTCATGCTTGCTAACACAACATCCATTCTGCAGCCCATGGATCAAGAGTCATTTCAACTTTCTGGTATTATTATTTAAGAAATACATTTTATAAAGATATAGCTGCCATAGAGTGTGGTTCCTCTGATGGATCTGGGCAAAGTAAATTGAAAACCTTCTGGAAAGGATTCACCATTTTAGATGCCATTAAGAACATTTGTGATTCAAGGGAAGAGGTCAAAATGTTAACATTATCAGGAATTTGGAAGTAGTTATTTCCAACCCTCATGAATGACTTTGAGGGGTTCAAGACTCAGTGGAGGAAGCAACTGCAGAAATAGTGGAAATAGCAAGAGAACTAGAATTAAAAGTGGAACCTGAAAATGTGACTGGATTGCTGCAATCTAATGATAAAACTTGAATGGGTGAGGAGTTGCTTCTTATGGATAAGCAAAGAAAGTGATTTCTTTTTTTCCCCATAATGGGCTTTAGGCCTTCCCCTCCCCTCCCCGCCCCTCCCACCCCACCGTACCCCTCCCCTCCTCCCACAGAAATCACATCCCTTTCTCCAGACTCCGCACTTCAGCTTGATTTCCAGCAGATCTTTACCCTGCCAGTTTGTAATTCAGGACTAATTAGGTGATCGCTTTCATTTATGGTAGCAGTTGAGGGGGGGGGGGGGATGAAACGGCTTTGCCCCATTCCTTTTTTTTTTTTTTTTTTTATACAGCAAGTTCTTATTAGTCATCAATTTTATACTCATCGGTGTATACATGTCAATCCTAATCGCCCAATTCAGCACACCACCATCGCCACCCCCCCGTGGCTTTCCCCCCTTGGTGTCCATATGTTTGTTCTCTACATCTGTGTCTCAACTTCTGCCCTGTAAACCGGTTCATCTGTACCATTTTTCTAGGTTCCACATACATGTGTTAATATACGATACTTGTTTTTCTCTTTCTGACTTCACTCTTTATAACAGTCTCTAGATCCATCCACGTCTCAGCAAATGACTCAATTTCGTTCCTTTTTATGGCTGAGTAATATTCCATTGTATATATGTAACACATCTTCTTTATCCATTCGTCTGTTGATGGGCATTTAGGTTGCTTCCATGACCTGGCTATTGTAAATAGTGCTGCAATGAACATTGGGGTGGATGTGTCTTTTTGAATTATGGTTTTCTCTGGGTATATGGCCAGTAGTGGGATTGCTGGGTCATATGGTAATTCTATTTTTAGATTTTTAAGGAACCTCCATACTGTTCTCCATAGTGGCTGTATCAATTTACATTCCCACCAACAGTGCAAGAGGGTTCCCTCCAGCATTTGTTGTTTGTAGATTTTCTGATGATGCCCATTCTAACTGGTGTGAGGTGATACCTCATTGTAGTTTTGATTTGCATTTCTCTAATAATTAGTGATGTTGAGCAGCTTTTCATGTGCTTCTTGGCCATCTGTATGTCTTCTTTGGAGGAATGTCTACTATTTAGGTCTTCTGCCCATATTTGGATTGGGTTGTTTTTTTTTTTTTTAATATTGAGCTGCATGAGCTGTCTATATATTTTGGAGATTAATCCTTTGTCTGTTGATTCGTTTGCAAATATTTTCTCCCATTCTGAGGGTTGTCTTTTCGTCTTGTTTATGGTTTCCTTTGCTGTGCAAAAGCTTTGAAGTTTCATTAGGTCCCATTTGTTTATTTTCATTTTTATTTCCATTACTGTAGGAGGTGGATCAAAAAAGATCTTGCTGTGATTTATGTCAAAGAGTGTTCTTCCTGTTTTCCTCTAAAAGTTTTATAGTGTCCGGTCTTACATTTAGGTCTCGAACCCATTTTGAGTTTATTTTTGTGTATGGTGTGAGGGAGTGTTCTAATTTCATTCTTTTACGTGTAGCTGTCCAGTTTTCCCGGCATCACTTATTGAAGAGACTGTCTTTTCTCCATTGTATATCCTTGCCTGCTTTGTCATAGATTAGTTGACCATAGGTGCATGGGTTTATCTCTGGGCTTTATATCTTGTTCCATTGATCTATGTTTCTGTTTCTGTGCCAGTACCATATTGTCTTGATTACTGTAGCTTTGTAGTATATTCTGAAGTCAGGGAGTCTAATTCCTCCATCTTCGTTTTTTTCGCTCAAGACTGCTTTGGCTATTCGGGGTCTTTTGTGTCTCCATACAAATTTTAAGATTTTTGTTCTAGTTCTGTAAAAAATGCCATTGGTAATTTGTTAGGGATTGCATTGAATCTGTAGATTGCTTTGGGTAGTATAGTCATTTTCACAAAATTGATTCTTCCAATCCAAGAACATGGTATCCCTCTCCATCTGTTTGTGTCATCTTTCTGAGTACAGGACTTTTACCTCCTTAGGTAGGTTTATTCCTAAGTATTTCATTCTTTTTGTTGAAGTGGTGAATGAGATTGTTTCCTTAATTTCTCTTTCTGATTGTTCATTGTTACTTATAGGAATGCAAGAGATTTCTTCTGTGCATTAATTTTGTATCCGGCAATTTTACCACATTCACTGATTACCTCTAGTAGTTTTCTGATGGCATTTTAAGGATTCGCTATGTATAGTATCATGTCATGGGCAAACAGAGACACTATTCCTTCTTCTTTTCCAATTTGTATTCCTTTTCTTTCTTTTTATTCTCTGATTGCTGTGGTTAAAACTTCCAAAACTATGGGGTTTTTTTGTTTTTTTTTTTGCGGTACACGGGCCTTTCACCGTTGTGGCCTCTCCCGTTGCAGAGCACAGGCTCCGGACGCGCAGGCTCAGCGGCCATGGCTCACGGGCCCAGCCGCTCCGCGGCACGTGGGATCTTCCCGGACTAGGGCACGAACCCGTGTCCCCTGCATCGGCAGGCTGACTCTCAACCACTACACCACCAGGGAAGCCCCCAAAACTATGTTGAATGATAGTGGTGAGAGTGGACATCCTTGTCTTGTTCCTGATCTTAGAGAAAATGCTTTCAGTTTTTCACCATTGAGAATAATGTTTGCTGTGGGTTTGTCGTATATGGCCTTTGTTATGTTGAGGTAGGTTCCCTCTATGCCCACTTTCTAGAGAGTTTTTATCATAAATGGGTGTTGAATTTTGTCAAAAGCTTTTTCTGCATCTATTGAGATGATCATATGGTTTTTTTCTTCGATTTGTTAATATGGTGTATCACATTGATTGATTTTTGTATATTGAAGAATCCCCACATCCCTCGGATAAATCCCACTTGATCGTGGGGTATGATCTTTTTAATGTGTTGTTGGATTCTGTTTGCTAGTATTTTGTTGAGGATTTTTGCATCTATATTCATCAGTGATATTGGTCTGTAATTTTCTTTTTTTGTAGTATCTTCGTCTGGTTTTGGTATCAGGGTGATGGTGGCCTCATAGAATGAGCTTGGGAGTGTTCCTTCCTCTGCAGTTTTTTGGAAGAGTTTGAGAAGGATGGGTGTTAGCTCTTCTCTAACTGTTTGATAGAATTCATCTGTGAAGCCATCTGGTCCTGGACTTTTGTTTGTTGGAAGATTTTTAATCACAGTTTCAATTTCATTACTTGTGATTGGTCTGTTCATATTTTCTATTTCTTCCTGGTTCAGTCTTGGAAGGTTATACCTTTCTAAGAATTTTCCATTTCTTCCAGGTTGTCCAATTTATTGGCATAGAGTTGCTTGTAGTAGTCTCTTAGGATGCTTTGTATTTCTGCGGTGTCTGTTGTAACTTCTCCTTTTTCACTTCTAATTTTATTGATTTGAATCCTCTTCCTCTTTTTCTTGATGAGTCTGGCTAAGGGTTTATCAATTTTGTTTATCTTCTCAGAGAACCAGCTTTTAGTTTTATTGATCTTTGCTATTGTTTTCTTTGTTTCTATTTCATTTATTTCTCCTCTGATCTTTATGATTTCTTTCCTTCTACTAACTTTGGGTTTTGTTTGTTCTTCTTTCTCTGGTTCCTTCAAGTGTAAGGTTAGATTGTTTATTTAAGATTTTTCTTGTTTCTTGAGATAGGCTTGTATAGCTATAAACTTCCCTCTTTGAACTGCTTTTGCTGCATCCCATAGGTTTTGGATCATCGTGTTTTCATTGTCATTTGTCTGTAGGTATTTTTTGATTTCCTCTTTGATTTCTTCAGTGATCTCTTGGTTATTTAGTAACGTATTGTTTAGCCTCCATGTGTTTGTATTTTTTACGTTTTCTTCCCTGTAATTCATTTAATCTCATAGCATTGTGGTCAGAAAAGATGCTTGATATGATTTCAATTTTGTTAAATTTACTGAGGCTCGATTTGTGACCCAAGATGTGATCTATCCTGGAGAATTTTCCATGCGCACTTGAGAAGAAAGTGTAATCTGCTGTTTTTGGATGGAATGTCCTATAAATATCAGTTAAATCTGTCTGGTCTGTTGCGTCATTTAGAGCTTCTGTTTCCTTATTTATTTTCATTTTGGATGATCTGCCATTGGTGTGAGGTGTTTAAGTCCCCCACTATTATTGTGTTACTGTCGATTTCCTCTTTTATAGCTGTTAGCAGTTGCCATATGTATTGAGGTGCTCCTATGTTGGGTGCCTATATATTTATAATTGTTATATCTTCTTCTTGGATTGATCCCTTGATCATTATATAGTGTCCTTCCTTGTCTCTTGTAACATTCTTTATTTTAAAGTCTATTTTATCTGATATGAGAATTGCTACTCCAGCTTTCTTTTGATTTCCATTTGTATGGAATATCTTTTTCCATCCCCTCACTTTCAGTCTGAATGTGTCCCTAGATCTGAACTAGGTCTCCTGTAGACAGCATATACATGGGTCTTGTTTTTGTATCCATTCAGCAAGCCTATGTCTTTAGGTTGGAGCATTTATTCCATTCATGTTTAAGGTAATTATCGATATGTATGTTCCTATGACCATTTTCTTAATTGTTTTGGGTTTGTTTTTGTAGGTCCTTTTCTTCTCTTGTGTTTCCCACTTAGAGAAGTTCCTTTAGCATTTGTTGTAGAGCTGTTTTGGTGGTGCTGAATTCTCTTAGCTTGTGCTTGTCTGTAAATCTTTTGATTTCTCCATCGAATCTGAATGAGATCCTTGCCGGGTAGAGTAATCTTGGTTGTAGGTTCTTCCCTTTCATCACTTTAAGTATATCATGCCACTCCTTTCTGGCTTGTAGAGTTTCTGCTGAGAAATCAGCTGATAACCTTATGGGAGTTCCCTTGTATGTTTTTTGTCGTTTTTCCCTTGCTGCTTTCAATAATTGTTCTTTGTCTTTAATTTTTGCCAATTTGATTACTATATGTCTCGGTGTGTTTCTGTTGGGTTTATCCTGTATGAGACTCACTGTGCTTCCTGGACCTGGGTGGCTATTTCCTTTCTCATGTTAGGGAAGTTTTTGACTATAATCTCTTCAAATATTTTCTCAGGTCCTTTCTCTCTCTCTTCTCCTTCTGGGACCCCTATAATGCGAATGTTGTTGCGTTTAATGTTGTCCCAGAGGTCTCTTAAGCTGTCTTCACTTCTTTTCATTCTTTGTTCTTTATTCCGTTCCTCAGCAGTGAACTCCACCATTCTGTCTTCCAGGTCACTTATCCGTTCTTCTGCCTCAGTTATTCTGCTATTGATTCCTTCTAGTGTAGTTTTCATTTCAGTTATTGTATTGTTCATCTCTGTTTGTTTGTTCTTTAATTCTTCTAGGTCTTTGTTAAACATTTCTTCCATCTTCTCGATCTTTGCCTCCATTCTTTTCCCGAGTTCCTGGATCATCTTCACTATCATTATTCTGAATTCTTTTTTGGATGGTTGCCTATCTCCACTTCATTTAGTTGTTTTTCTGGGGTTTTATCTTGTTCCTTCATCTGGTACATAGCCCTGTGCCTTTTCATCTTGTCTGTCTTTCTGTGAATGTGGTTTTTTTCTCCACAGGCTGCAGGATGGTAATTCTTCTTGCTTTTGCTGTCTGCCCTTGATGGATGAGGCTATCTAAGAGGCCTGTGTAAGTTTCCTGATCAAGAAAGTGTATTCTTGAGAAAGAATGTATTGCAGTGAAGATGCTGTGAAAATTGTTGAAATGATGACAAAGGATTTAGAATATTATATAAACTTAGTTTATTAAACAGTGGCAGGGTTTGAGATGTCTGAATTCAATTTTGAAAGAAGCTCTACTGTGGGTAAAATGCTATCAAACAGTATTGTATGCTATAGAGAAATTATTTGTGAAAGGAAGAGTCAATTGATTTGGAAGAGTCAATCAGTTGGCAAGAGTCAATTGATTTTTTGTCTTATTTTAAGAAATTACCACAGCCATCTCGACCTTCAGCTACTACCACCCTGACCAGTTAGCAGCCATCAATATGGAGGAAAGACACTCCACTAGCGAAAAAGATAACTCTCTGAAGGCTCAGATGATGGTTAACATTTTTTTAGCAGTAAAGTGTTTTTTATTTATGGTATGTACATTTTTTGACATAATGCTATTGCACACTTAATAAACTAGTATAGTGTAACATAACCTTTATGTGCACTAGGAAACTAAAAAAACTGTATGACTTGCTTTACCGTGATATTTGCTCTATTGTCTTATTTTCAAACAAAACCAGAAGTATCGCCAAAGTATGTCTATATTTTTTCTCTTTTAGCACTTTGAATATGTCATTGTAATGTCTTCTGAACTCCATAGTTTTGGAGGAGAAATCAGCTGTTCATCCTTTCATTGTGCATCTGTATGTGATGAGTTGTTTTTCTCTTTCTGCTTTCAAGGTTACTCTTTGTCCTGGTCTTTCAATAATTTGAATATAGCATGTGTAGGTATGACTCTTTTGCATTTATCCTACTTGAGTTTGGTTGAGCTTCTCCGATTTGTAGACTAATAGTTTTCATCAAATTTAGTATATTTTTGTTATTATTGTGTCCCTTTTTTTTTAACCCCATCTCTCTCTCTCTGCTTCTTCTGTGACTCCTGTTATACATCTCTTGGTTTACTTCCTATTATCCCATTTATCTCTGAAACTCTATTCATTTTTCATCTTTCTGCACTCAGTTCTTCAGGTTGGATAATTTCTAGTTCTCTATATTTAGGCTCAGTGATTCTTTCTTATGCCATATCAAATATATTCTTAAGCTACTTCAGTAAATTTTAAATTTCAGTTATGGATTTTTTCAATTCCAGAATTTTCATTTTTTAAATAATTTCCATTTTTTTGTTGAGATTTTCCATTTGTCAATTTTTTGACATACTTTTCTTTAATTCTTTAAACATGATTTCCTGTTGTTCTTTGAAGTAACTGATCATAGTTACTTCAGCCCCCTTTGCTACATCCAACATCTGGGAACACTCAGAAACATTATGTATTGAATGTTTTGTTTTGTTTTGTTTTTATTTCTTAAGCATGGATCATGCTTTCTTTTTCTTTGCACATATCATAACATTTTGTTTAATACTAGACATTTAGATGCTACATTGTAGTAACTCTGGGTTCTGATCCATCTTTCTCCTTGAGGATTGTTGTTTCTGTTTACTTTTATGTTAATAAACATAACTTGCTTGGACTAAATCTGTGAAATCTCACTCCCCTGCAATGTGTAGTCATTGATGTCTCTGATCAGTTTTCTTTTTCCTTTTTGTAGTTTTAAGTTAAGATTGAAAGGCATTGCCCTGTGTCTTCAGAGACAGATTTTAAGAGGTTATGCTCAACTACCTCAAGCCAGTGTCTTCCTTTTTTTTTTTTTTTTTTCCTAATGGATCTGTGTGTGGATTGGGGAGTACATTCATAGATTTAGACTGATTTCAACTCTCTCCTGCTTTTATTTTATGATAGTTTCTCTCATGTCTCCTCTGTTCATGCATTTAGGTTCTATCAGCTAGCGATATTTTAGTGGCTTGCACCCACTCTAAACTGTAGTGCATGTGCACACAGCCTTGGGTCTTTCCAGGATATGTGGAGAAATTATCAAGCTTAACATAACCACCTAATCTTGTAAAAACCTCTGTTAACACCCTCAGCTAGTTTGTGAGCCCATAGCAACAGCACTCCAAAGTGAGCGATCACCCACACCCCTTACAGTGGCCATGAGGCTGCTGGTTTTCATGGCCTTCTCCACTCTGGTTGAACTGTCACACTAGGGAACCAAGAATAAGATCAATCCTGGGGAAGAATGTCACAGATTTCATTTTCCTAATTGCAGTTTGATAGTTTTCATAAATAAATATTTCTGTTTTTTTCTATGCTTTTGGTCAATGTCCAGAGTGCTAAAGTTCTTTTGATGGTTTTGTATACCTTCAGAGTTGCTTACTGGGGAGGAGACTTGTTGACCTCCTCACTCCATCATGCTAGACTTTTATACATTTTTGTTTTCTTCATGCCTAACACAATTTCTGGCTTGTAGTGGACTCTTAAATTTTATTGAGTTAATAAATTAACTAAGGTAATAGGAAAAGGAGTGTTATCTCATGCAGCTCAGGGATTCCCAAATATAAGTTAATGGCTTTGGTGTGTTTTTTGTAATAGTGTACAAGAGACATAATCTGGAGATAATTGGTCTTCAACTGAGAATGATTAACTAACAAGACTTATGGTCCCTAGAGATAAAGTGCAACAAGTTGTATATACATGCCAGTTTCTGACAGTTCTTAGATACATCTATAGACCTCATGTTTGTTAAGACAGACTCCAGCTATTATTCAAAGCAAGGGAATTGTGGTTAGTGCTTTAGGCAGCATTTCCATTTTGACTTCTGCTCCCAGTACTAGTTGTTGGTTGAAGAAGGATTACTAATTCAAAATGTTTATTGAATACCAAAATCTCTTATTTTATACCAGGAACTCAAACACAGCCAGACCACTTTAATATGCTTATGTCTCTGAACAAGAAAGAATATTGAAATAAATAACTGGCCTCATAAAAGGTCAAATAGATGAAATAAAATGGTTACACTTGGGTTTAGCTTACCCACACTGACAGCTGAAGTTTTATGGATTTTTTTTCTGAAATAAAAATGCTTAAGATTTGCAAGAAAGCATGGAACAGACGCTGAGTTACCAGTTTTAGAAGCTGTCACTAAAATTGTCTGCATAGCCATTTAACCATAGTTATCCTTCCCACACTTCAAGCTTTAGAGAGAACATAAAATCCAAGCACTGTCAGTGGTTCATTTATACCACCATATGGCATGTTCTGCTCTCTTTCCAAACTCTTCAAACCTCTGGTGTTAGTTAGACTCCAAATATCTCTTTCTGTACTTAAACCCATCTGTACACACACATCCATACACACTACAAGTGCTCACATACACATTTCCATTGACTGCTGCATTTGTTTTTCCCCGAGTATAAGTGTACTTGGGTAAGATCCCTCCATATGCAAGTCTTATACCTGCGTAGCCAACTGGTGGAGCTGGCCCAAGACTCAGCACCAGAGTAGACTGAGGCAGTAATCAGCTTTATAACTTTGGATGCCACTAGTATAGTGATAGCGTCCCTACTGCTAGGCTTCCTAAGAGAAATATTGGACAAACAGTCATTCGTGTTGTAGCTGATCATCAAACAGTTCAGCTGAACTCTTCCAGTCTGACAATGAAATTAAATCGAGTAGAGTATCTGGAATCATTATCAATCCAATGTGACAACCAATGCAAATAATGTAAGAGTATTTAGATTAAGTAAAATAACATGGGCTAAGAAAACTCATAGATTTATTTAAGGTGGAGAAAATACCTTGATACCCCACAGAATAGAGAATTCCTGTTTATTTTATCATTTGGATAGGTCCACTAGCATTTTAGTGAAAATAAGAGACCTTTTGGTGTGAATTGGATTTAAGAACCAAAGAAAATAGTTACTGTTGTTCACACAGATATTATTCTAGGAACTCTACAGGGGACTGTAATTGCAAGGCAGCCCTGAAGTACCCTTGCTCCTTGCCCTTTGGTTTCTGTGTTTATCTTCATCGTAACTCTCACCATAGATATCATAATGGGTTTTTGTGTCAATGAGCTCCTTTTCTAGACAATGAGCTCCTTTAGAATAGGGACTACTCTTATTATACATATCAATAATTTAGTGATAAAACTCACTTTCTAAAAAATGAGCTCCTTTAGGACAGGGACTCTGTTTTGTTAGTTTTTGAATCTGTGGTTTTTGGATCTCTAATTTAATTGTGTATGAAATGCAGTAGGCTCTCAATTGTTTGCTGACTTAATGTGCAGAGGGGAGAGGAAGGGAAATGAGATCATGTGCTCATTCATACTCAGTTCACAATGATACACTTGGTGGAGAGACAGGACTGATAAATTGTACTTTTTGGATAAGTGATGAGTGACTTTTACTACAAGGTTTGTAGTATTTGTTATTGGGACTAAATCTGTGATTACAGAATTTACCATATTGCCCTGCTAAGTTGACTGTGCTATTTGGAACCAATTAAGTATTTTGAAAAACCTTATGAACAGATATTATGAAAGTTTAGACAGTACAAAAAATGCAGATAGGGCTTCCCTGGTGGTGCAGTGGTTGAGAGTCCGCCTGCCGATGCAGGGGATACGGGTTCGTACCCCGGTCGGGAAGATCCCACATGCTGCGGAGCGGGCTCGCTGAGCCTGTGCGTCCAGAGCCTGTGCTCTGCAGTGGGAGAGGCCACAACAGTGAGAGGCCTGCGTACCGCAAAAAAAAAAAATATATATGCAGATAGAAAAGGTACAGGAAAATGGTTGTCAGTGTGAACAGATTTTAGTCTAGGTGTTTCTTTTAAAACTAAATTCTAATAGAGCAAAAATATAACTTATTTCTGCAAAGAATCCATGGAAATGCATGTATTGAGCACTTATGTGCAGGCATAGTACTTTGTGCTAGGAGTACAAACATAGATGCAGCCCACTTCCTGTCTTCAAACATCTTAAATACTAATTAGAGAGAGACAAGGTCATAAATAAATAAAGGCAAAATGTGTCACAGGTGTTGTGTTTGAAATGTGTTCAAGGCAGTTCTCCAAGAGAGGATGTGGTCAATTACACAATCAGTCATGAGGTCAAGGAAGGGTTGGCAGAGAAGGTAACCTTTGAGTTGAGCATTGAAGATAAATAAGTTTGGCCAGGGAGATGAGGGGAAGGGAACAGAAAACAGTGTAAGTACAGACATGATAATATAATAACCCAGAAGGCTTGTGCAAGTGGGAAAGGCAGCTGTGGGTTTCACTGAAATGAAATCTGTACCATCAGGTGCTGTCAGGTGGAAATGGCAGGGTAAGTAGCATATTTGATAGCAACTAAGATAAGGCTCCCTTGCAAATTGAAACAAGCTAGATATAAATACAGATCTATTAAGGCAAAGTGCTTCATGTGTCAGTATCTATTAACTGCTTGATGCTGAGATGTATTTGTGCTGAGTGGCAGGAGCTAGTGGGCCTGCCAGTCCCAGTTGGGTATAAGACCAAGAGAGGTTTTTTCCCAAGGAGAAGTATTTGCTTACCAGTGCACACAACCCCTGTTGTATTACAATGTGATTATACTTCAGGCTCTTCTGAGAGATAAAATTGTCTATGATGGAAATCGGAGGGGAGAGCACAATGCAGGGCTGGGGGCTAGTTGGCAGCATGCAAGATCAAACTCTCTTTTAACTTGTATCAGACAAGGGATTAACATTAGATTTTGTGATATTTTTGACTGACACTCATATAGTTCCATTAAGAATGATCTTGGGAAGTTATCTGAATGCATCTACTTAAATGACAAGAATGGATGATAAATTATATCTCCATAGCTGTCCGTGAAAAGAGGGGAAGATTCAGACACTGGGGATTAGGCTTTGCTCTGTACTTTTGCAATTATATTATTTCCCCATCTTAAATTAGTGAAGTCGAGCCAATGGTTTTCCCTAGTTCCTTGGAGAGCAAGCATATCACACTATAAGGAAGTCAGAATTCTCCTGTTTTGTTTATATCATCTGCAAGATATCATATTACAAATGTTCCTCACTGTGAAGAAAAATGCACATGCCTACACAGAATGATATCTGATTCAGCGCTGTGTTTGTATTTATCCACTATGTCCCTCTGAAAGGACAAACACATGCATTTCCTTTACCATCTGATCTTTATTTTATTCTGACCCTCTCTTTACCGTCCATACAGGGCTCTGTAGCTTCCAGCCCAGATTTATGAGATAATGGACTAATGCTGCTGCCTCAGGGATCAGAAGCAACAGTGAAAGTTTTGAGTTCAGTAACATTTTTAAATGATATTTTTGCTGTCTTTCCCCAGTATTTTTTATGCACTTTACATTTACTGAGTTTTGTGAAACCCTGTGGCTCTTCCAGCAACAACCAATTACGACTCTTTGTCCTGTTGCCCAGGGTTAAATTTGATTGAAGTAGGACCAGGTCTGAATGTCCAATGACCATTTTCAGATTTCAGCAAAATTAATAATGTTGCTTTACCAGTGAAAATGCCTTGAAAGGTTTAATTTTACTGATTGGGTAGAAATTGGGAATATTGCTATTACTGTAATTCACATACTTCAGGCTACACCCGTGTGCAGGTAAGGATAATGCTTCAATAACATTTACGAAAGCAATTGTACATTCACCAGTCCTTCCTCTCCCTTTCCCCCAACATTTCTGGGAAACCCCAGAACCTTTTATGTAACCTATGGACCAGTTAGTATTCTTAGCAACTTCAAAAGAATTAGCCATTTTTCTCCTCTTATGCTGTGGCTTGCTCTAATGATGTCTGCTATTTCAATATTCTGTCTTGCTGTCCCCATTAAACCATTTAAATGTTCTAGTAATTTTAGTATCTTTCATCTAGGTCACATCATCCCAGCTTCTTCTTGCCCCTGAAAGCAAGATAAATATAATTATTCAGACCATGAGCTACACTTTCAGATTGAAAATATTGTCACAGCTTATATCATCATGTTTTCCAGTAAGAGGATCACTAGTTGTTACTTGTAAATCTTTCTCTTTTTCAGATTTTTTATAAAATAGGATATGATCTGTAGTCAAATGAGGCAAATCTATTCCATTCATTAATTTTCACTGTCTGTTGGAAGAATAGGGAGTAGGAAAAATGTTCCTGGTTTGACAACCCTGCATAATTTACCCATCCAGTGAAATATCCTGTCTGGGTCAAACTGAAATGAGCCATCTTGTCAGTACTGGCGTCTTCTCCAGTAAATAGATCTGTCTCTTTGTACTGCTCCATTGTGTGGAGAAAAAGGTTCCCCAAAGTGAGAGTTGTTAGTTTATTGTGGTACACAAGTCTTTAGTTCTGTGTTGGCCACATGGCTTCGATTTCTAGAAAAAAAGATTGTCCCTTTAAAATCTCTTCCCCCTGGGGTAACTGTAATTTCTCAAAAGTATATGGCAGATGAGGCAGCTTTTGGTAAACGTTTATATAATGCATTTCAGCTGGACTGTAACTGGGCTAGTAGAGCAAGTAACACCCATTTCCTAGCATCAGTTGCATAGTTTGATTTATATGAGGTTGAGGCACCCACTGGGAATCCAACTCAAACAACAGTGGAATTCAGGTACATCTAGAAGGCTGGAGGATGGGTAGACTCACTGGTAGCCAAAATGCAAAGCCAGGGTAAATATGTTCCACAGAATGAATTGATCATAATAAAAGATGAAGTTTGGCTCAATGATCAAGATTCTGCAGGAGAGCATGAGGGTGAGAAGAAAGAAACAATTCTGTTTGTAATGTGTTAGCTGGTGAGAATAATGTCACCTGGAATACAACAGGTGACTCTTGCTCTTACTGGCTCTTTCATTTCTGTTCCTATCAATAGTTACACATATGGACACTTTTTTTTCTAACTAAAAATATATACAAATGCATATTTACACACTTACTTTATAATAGATTAAGACCTTAATCTGTATGTTGGAGCAGCATAATTACATTCACATATAAGCATCTGCATATGAAAGTCCTTGATTTGCATGGACAATTATAAGTGCTCTTTTTCTTGCTTATGCAAATGAAGAAACACCTTCGGAAAATTGGCCTCATAATTTCTAATTATATATCATTGAGTGGTGCACACAGGTTTAGGAAAGGAATTGCCATCATTTTAAGAATTAGAAGTCATTTAGGCAGATTTTCTCTGGGAGAAGTGCTTCACAGAAAGAATCTTTTTTCTAATAATGCTTAAAAATTGAGCATCCAGTAGTCCAAACCTGAAGGAGGTAAAGGACTGATTTGGTGGTTCCTGGATAAGCACAGAATGGCATACTTTTCTTTTTTTAATTAATTAATTAATTTGTGGCTGCGTTGGGTCTTCGTTGCTGCACATGGGCTTTCTCTAGTTGCGGCAAGCAGGGGCTGCTCTTCGTTGCGGTGCGCGGTCTTCTCATTGCGGTGGCTTCTCTTGTTGCGGAGCTCGGGCTCTAGGCGCACGGGCTTTAGTAGTTGTGGCTCGCAGGCTCAGTAGTTGTGGCTCTAGAGCGCAGGCTCAGTAGTTGTGGCACACGAGCTTAGTTGCTCTGTGGCATGTGGGATATTCCCGGACCAGGGCTCGAACCCGTGTCCCCTGCATTGGCAGGCGGATTCTTAACCACTGCGCCACCAGGGAAGTCCCCAGAATGGCATACTTGACTCCACTTGACTATCATATGAAGAATTTTATAAATGTTTTCATTAGAAGCAATCAGAGGATTGTTTGTTTATAATCTTTGCACCACAGAGGATTGGAATCCCTGAAAGGAAGGAACAGTAGGGAACCATTGGTAAAGTTTAAAAGGGTCAAAGCTCAGCTTAGAAGGCAAGGTGCCATCCTAGACATTTTCAGTCATATTCCCAGGTTCCTGTCTCTGCAAATAAATTTCAAAGTGAGTTAAATATTTCCTAAGGGCAGTGAAACTCACATTAGGATTTTAGCAGTTGTCCAAAAGCCCAAGATCTCTCAAAAGACTGATTATTTAGCATGATCTTTATTGTCGACGTTCTATCCATAGTGTTTGGTCTGTCTCAGGGTGTTTCTCCCAGTTATCAGTTATTGCTTCTTGTCATGAGCATGATCAGGAGGAGGACATTTTCAGTTCTATCATTTATGTACTTTCAGTAATTACACTTCATTTATTGGGTCATGGGAAATGGCATTTTGTTTCTAGGTGAATAGAGTTATAATGAATTCACTTCAGATAGTTAAATCTTAAGTCTGTAACTGAGGCGACTCTGCCCTTATAAAATCACTCTGTCATAAGCCTTTTTTCTCCCTGTTTATCTAAGAATATAGCCATCTTGAACACATGAAACAGATGCCTCTTAGAAGGCTGCTGACTTCTTTATCCAAATGGAGGTTGAAAAATAGATCTTATGAAAGGGCATTAGGACACTATTTTGGGGACACATAACCATAGTCCACTGACTAAGGTTCAAGTAGGATGTATTCCCAGCTGGGTGGGGTGAGCCATCTCCTTTCCCTTCCTGTGAGGCCTGAATGGATTTGTATCTCTGCCAGGAAGGATTCTGGGCATCATTCTCCCCACACATTTCATTCTTGTACTTTTATATCTGTTTTATATCTGTCATTGCTTTGGCATATTAATTAAATTTAAACCTAGAATTGATTCCCAGTCATTTCATTCATATATATACATATATATATATATATGTATATATAATATATGCATGTATATTATAGAGAGTTGAGAATATATATGAATACATATAAAACAAAATATATGTATACACATATATACAATATATGTATGTGTATATGTGTGTGTATTCCAACTGAAAATTTCATCCATAAGGATAATGAAGTTTTTTCCACTCTCATGGAAGTAGGTTTTTAAATCAGAAAAAAATTTTGAGAACACTTCAGTAATTACAACACTTTTAATGTCTGTGATAGATCTTATGTTTTTGAAGGTAGGCCAGTGTAATAGTCCCTAATTTATAGATGAAAAAACTGAGGCTGAGGGGGTTGAAATGATCTGTTCAAAGTGATAACGCTAGTCATGCAAGACCCACTGCTGAACTCAACCTCAAGGACCCTAGTTTGGTGTTTCTTCTGATACCACCGGGCCTATGTCTTCCTCTCTTGTATGTCTAACAGCACCTACCACAGCCTTGGATAAAGCTCAGAGTTTAAGCTAATACTTGTTAAATTGATGAAGGCTTCTTCCTTAGAGATCACACAGTATTCCCAAATCAAGTATGCTTAGTGGTCTCATCTGTTAGCCCAACTATAATATCTTGAAAAATGCCAAGAGAAAGGGCTACAACTTAGAAGATAAAACTGTCATTTTAAATATCCCCAATGTTGATACCTTGTTTTATATAACACATTTTGAGGTAGATGTGAGAAATCACAGGAGAATATCATCAATGTATACCTCACTAAACAACAACAATAAATACCACCACACTAGGGCCTAATGTTATTTGAGGCAGTAAAGTTTACAGCCTCTCTTCTGTTCTGCAGATTTCTTCAAGGAACATTTCAGTTTGCAGATCTGCCATGCAGCCTTCTCTGCCTCTGCAACACGCGTACCTGTTCTACCTCGTCTGGCCTCAGATGAGACTCACCTCTATTATTACACTGTGTTCATGTCTACACCATGTTTCATACTTATCTCTTTTGTCCCCACAACTAGTTATGAACACCTGGAGCAAAAGCCTAGTACCTACTAGGTACTTAATACATGTTTCTTGGATGAATAGTAGAATCTAAACAAACAGATCTTAAGTTACATTTGTCAGCCGTCTGTAGGCATACTATATCAAATTGGAAACACCACAGTTTAGGAGATACAAGAGGATATAAAAAGGAGTGGTAATTATGATGAAGTGGCTGAAAAGTGATTAAACGCCTGGAATAACAGTGGACATGGATGAGCTTGTTTGTCACATTCACATGCATATTTCTGTAACAGATCGAAAGCTTTTTGAAGATACCCATGGAGCTTATTAGCACAGGGCATGGCCAAGAGTACATTCTCAGTTAAAATTTGTCAACCTAATTAATAGAAGATATTTACAGGCAGGCAAAGAATATCTCCACCTCTACTTCCTCCTTTGAGTCATCAAAATTCACCATTTGGTTAACCATGGGTCTCCTTAACCCCCAAGATTAAAGTGTGTTGAGAGAGAAAACTGTGGAAAGTGGAGAGGACAGACAATGCCCCAGCAGAATGCATGACCTGCAAGACTGGTAGCTGTCCTACACTTCTCAAAAGTCAAGGGGTTCTTCTCTGCTTCTTAGGACCTGAGGAAAACATACTCTTGGTGATGTAGACAGGAACACTTGAAACAGAGAGAGCGTGTTTCATAGCACGTAAACGGGCCTCATACCCACACTAGGGCAACGCAGGCACACGGAAGTCGTAGGGCCAGCATATGAACTCCAAATTTATGTTGGATTTCGCTAAAACTTTGAAATGTATCTAGTGAAGTAAAATCTGGGAAAGCTGACTTTTTTTTTTAAAGTACATAAAGGTATAAATAAAAGGGTGCTGAACTACTCACTTAATAAGCACTGAGTGATTTTTAGGCACTAAAACATTAAATGGATTATCTTTACCCATAAGTAGAGGTCCAGAACCCCTACTTGTTTCTCCTGTGAGCTGCAGTGTCTGTTCATGTAGCATCGTGAGCAAGGGGAATCAGGATTTTTCCACATTCTAAAGGAAACTTGTTATCATCTGCTCCAGGATCTGACTTATCCAGGGCCAATCACTGGGATTTGCATGGAATGAGCATTAGAAAGATCTGGTCCCCTGAAGATCCTAGACCATATCTGCTGCTTTGGGGACAAGCTAATAATGGCTATGCACACAGAATCCTGGGTTTTAGCAGATAAGAATTCAAACTTAATATTGCTTAGGATGTTCAAAATCACATCAGAGAGAATAATTTGTCATGAGGATAAATAAATAATACATTTGCTAGTTAGCCTGCAAATAAATGATGACTCTTGGAAACTGCACCTATTTGAATCCGATCTTTTTGAGCAAAATTGGGCCCACCATATAGGCTGAGCTGCTTCTCCATTTCTGACTTTAATGTTCCTGCTTTGGCACAGGTATTCTTTTTCATTAGAGCTTTTCAACCAGAAAAGCTAATACCTGAATTTATTATTCTGCATATTTCCCTCAAACTTAACAGGACTGAAGCTTGGTGGAGAAGTTCGCATGTACGGAATACTAACAGGAATGAGCAGAGCAGTGGAAGGAAAGAAACAGAAATAAGATGGAGAGTGACAGTGTTCCTTATACAAGAGCAATGTAAAAGGCAGAGCAAGATTCTCAGATAGGAAAGCTGGTCAGAAGCTAAGTATTTTGAGAAGAATTTTTAAAAAAATAGCAGGAAGTTCAACAGCAGACATTTTCCACAACCTTTACCAAATAGTGAGCATGTAGGATTAAAAAAGAAAAGACACAAATGTAGGTGAAATGCTAAGATTATTAGTAGAAATGAAAATTGGCTAATGGATTCCTACGCTTTAAGGACATATAGTTAGAGTCTAGATTTATAAAGAAGGATATTTCCAAAAATAGCATTTATTTTTTAACAACAAAAGAATCACTGATAGGATATATGAATCCATGTGAGCAGTACTGTTGCTGATCCTTTTGCATGTTACTGATTTACCTGAAAGTAGATTAGTGTAATGTTAGGAAATGGCTGGAGGACGAGAATCAGTAATTTTTGTTTTATAATACTCTTAGTGTGATTTTGAACTATGGTTTTCATGGTGCATTGCTAAATAACTTTCCAGGTATATATTTATAATTTGTCATACCAACTAAGCAGCAAACTCCTTAGGAGAAATCATGCCTTTTACTTTTTATTGTGTTGTATAGCACCTAGCACAGTGCTGGCCACATTAAAACACACACACATACACAAGATACACCCCCCACTCATATGTGGAGGGACTGGATTGGAGCTGGGTGGTGGGCAGCCCTGCAGTGCTGCCTTTAGACACGTGGTGTCTATGGCAAAAAAAAAATCTCTTGCCAACACTTTGAGGACAGGGGCATCTCAGGATTCCCAGCATCTAGCATGAAACCTAGCACAAAGTGGGTACCGGTAATTGGAAAATATAGAGGCCTGTTTTATTTGCAATTCTATTTAAGGTATAGGCCCACTTTGTAACTTGCATCTCTGTGGTCCTTTCACCTCATTGTTCTCTTAAAGGATGATTAGGCATAAGGTGGAACTAAAATTTGAGAGAAGAAATTGGGTCAAATAAGCCTCAGGTGTTGAATGTGACAGCAGCGAATATATATGACTCCCCTGAGCTAAGGAACTGTGAAGTGTCCTGAGATGAACCAGGCGTAGGGGAGAGGGAGGTTGAAAATTATGCTGAGAGGCTGGAATAGAAGTAGAGGCAGTGACTCGAAAATGGCACGGTTCCAAGATTTGGGAGCCATGGTGGAAGCAGGTGATGATGTGTGGCTCTATCTTGGTCTCCGACAGAAACAAGAAAAGCCAGTTTCGATGAAGAAGTTGAAAGGGACAGAATGTGATAAAATAAATCTGAGGAAAAATAAGTGTACACCTTGCACATGCGAGCATAGTAAGTGTGCTTCCACCTTGGGGTCACTGTCCAGACTGCTCACTCTCCAGAGAACCCCGTGACTCCCATCTTTCCTTCCTTCATGTCCTTACTCATTCATCACTTTATCAGTGAGGTTTTCCTTGACCATCATATTCAAAGCATAGCGGTCCATTTCCCCATCCCTCTGTATACTCTAATCTGCTTGCCCTGCTTTTCTACATAACATTTATCATTTCCCAAAATACCATTTCCTTATTTATGGTCTGTCTCTTTTGAGTAGAACAAAAGGGCCATGAAGGCAGGAATGTTGTCTCGCTTTGTTCTCTGCTGCCTCCCAGTGCTTAGAATAGTGCCCAGGACTTAGTAGGCACTGAATGAATGAAGGCAAACTTCCTGGGGGAAAGCACTGAGAACTGGGGAGGGCAGAATTCTTCATCCATCACAAATTCTTATTTGCTGGATAATCATGTTCTCTTCACTGGCTTCAATGTGTCATCTGTAATATTGTCTGGGTCAGGACAGGTTGGGAGTAGGAATAACATCATATTTCCCCAGGGAAGACGATAGACTAGTCCATTTCTTTGAATTTCTTCTGGTTCATAGTCCTATGACTTTGTGAATCTAAGATTTCATGATCTAAATGTTCCATTTTCTCCTACAGTGAACGCTTTACTTTTTTTTTGAGACTTCAAATAAACTTTTTCCAGCTTTATTGATATATAATTGACATATAACAGTGTGTGATTTTAAAGCACACAGCATGATGATTTGATACAGATATATATTATAAAATTATTACCACACTAGGATTAGTTAACATATCCAGCATTTCATATAATTACCTTTTTGTGGTAAGAACATTTAAAATATAGTTTCCTAGCTATTTTCAAATATATAATACAGTATGGTTAACTCTAGTCCCCATGCTCTACATTAGAACCACAGAACTTCTACACTTTATAACTGGAAGTTCGCACTCTTTGACCAATATCTCCACATTTCCCTCACCCCCAAGTCCCAGACAGCCATCTCTTTACTCTTTTTTTTTTTTTGACATTTGTGTATATTTCTTGCCCTTAGGTTTTTTGTTTTTTTAACATCTTTATTGGAGTATTGTTGCTTTACAATGTTGTGTTAGTTTCTGCTGTATAACAAAGTGAATCAGCTACATGTATACATATATCCCCATATCCCGTCCCTTTTGCATCTCCCTCCCACCCTCCCTATCCCACCCCTCTAGGTGGTCACAAAGCACCGAGCTGATCTCCCTGTGCTATGCAGCTGCTGCCCACTAGCTATCTATTTTACATTTAGTAGTGTATATATGTCCATGCCTCTCTCTCGCTTTGTCACAGCTCACCCTTCCCCCTCCATGTGTCTTCAAGTACATTCTCTATGTCTGCGTCTTTATTCCTGTCCTGCCCCTAGTTTCGTCAGAAAAATTTTTTTGTTTTTTTTAGATTCCATATATATGCGTTAGCATATGTTATTTGTTTTTCTCTTTCTGACGTACTTCACTCTGTATGACAGACTCTAAGTCCATCCACCTTACTACAAATAACTCAATTTCATTTATTTTCATGGCTGAGTAATATTCCATTGTATATATGTGCCACATCTTCTTTATCCATTCATGTGTTGATGGACACTTAGGTTGCTTCCATGTCCTGGCTATTGTAAATAGTGCTGCAATGAATATTGTGGTACATGACTCTTTTTGAATTATGGTTTTCTCAGGGTATATGCCCAGTAGTGGGATTGCTGGGTCATATGGTCATTCTATTTTTAGATTTTTAAGGAAACTTCATACTGTTCTCCATAGTGGCTGTATCAATTTACATTCCCACCAACAGTGCAAGAGGATTCCCTTTTCTCCACACCAACTCCAGCATTTATTGTTTGTAGATTTTTGATGATGGCCATTCTGACTGGTGTGAGATGATACCTCATTGTAGTTTTGATTTGCATTTCTCTAATGATTAGTGATGTTAGAGCATCCTTTCATATGTTTGTTTTTTTGATATTGAGCTGCATGAGCTGCTTGTATATTTTGGAGATTAATCCTTTGTCAGTTGCCCCATTTGAAAATATTTTCTCCCATTCTGAGGGTCGTCTTTTCATCTTGTTTATGGTTTCCTTTGCTGTGCAAAAGCTTTTAAGTTGCATTAGGTCCTATTTGTATGTTTATGTTTTTATTTCCATTTCTTTAGGAGGTGGGTCAAAAAGGATCTTGCTATGATTTATGTCATAGAGTGTTCTGCCTGTGTTTTCCTCTAAGAGTTTTATAGTTTCTGGCCTTACATTTAGGTCTTTAATCCATTTTGAGTTTATTTTTGTGTATGGTGTTAGGAAGTGTTCTAATTTCATTCTTTTACATGTAGCTGTACAGTTTTCCCAGCACCACTATTGAAGAGGCTGTCTTTTCTCCATTGTATATTCTTGCCTCCTTTATCAAAGATAAGGTGACCAGGGCTTCCCTGGTGGCGCAGTGGTTGAGAGTCCGCCTGCCGATGCAGGGGACGTGGGTTTGTGCCCCGGTCCGGGAAGATCCCACATGCCGCGGAGCGGCTGGGCCCGTGAGCCATGGCCGCTGAGCCTGCACGTCCGGAGCCTGTGCTCCGCAACGGGAGAGGCCACAACGGTGAGAGGCCCGCGTACAGCATTAAAAAAAAAAAAAAAAAAAAGATAAGGTGACCATATGTGCATGGGTTTATCTCTGGGCTTTCTATCCAGTTCTGTTGACCTATATTTTTGTTTTTTTGCCAGTACCATACTGTCTTGATTACTGTAGCTTTGTAGTATAGTCTGAATTCAGGGAGCCTGATCCTCCAGCTCCATTTTTCTTTCTCAAGATTGTTTTGGCTATTCGGGGTCTTCTGTGTTTCCATACAAATTGTGAAATTTTTTGGTCTAGTTCTGTGAAAAATGCCATTGGTTGTTTCATAGGGATTGCATTGAATCTGTAGATTGCTTTGGGTAGTAGAGTCATTTTCACAATGTTGATTCTTCCAATCCAAGAACATGGTATATCTCTCCATCTGTTTCTGTCATCTTTGATTTCTTTCATCAGTGTGTTATAGTTTTGTGCATACAGACAGGTCTTTTGTGTCCTTAGGTAGGTTTATTCCTAGGTATTTTGTTCTTTTTGTTGCAGTGGTAAATGGGAGTGTTTCCTTCATTTCTCTTTCAGATTTTTCATCATTATTCTATAGGAATGCGAGAGATTTCTGTGCATTAATTTTGCATCCTGCTACTTTACCAGATTCATTGATTAGCTCTCGTAGTTTTCTGGTAGCATCTTTAGGATTCTCTATGTAGAGTGTCATGTCATCTGCAAACAGTGACAGTTTTACTTCTTTTCTGATTTGGATTCCTTTTATTTCTTTTTCTTCTGATTGCTGTGGCTAAAATTTCCAAAACTACGTTGAATAATAGTGGTGAGAGTGGGCAACCTTGTCTTCTTCCTGATTGTAGAAGAAGTGGTTTCAGTTTTTCACCGTTGAGAATGATGCTGGCTGTTGGTTTGTCATACATGGCCTTTATTATGTTGAGGTAAGTTCCCTCTATGCCTACTTTCCAGAGAGTTTTTATCATAAATGGGTGTTGAGTTTTGCTGAAAGCTTTTTCTGCATCTGTTGAGTTGATCATGGCTTTTATCCTTTAATGTGTTAATATGATTTGTCACATTGATTTATTTGCATATATTGAAGAACCCTTGCATTCCTGGGATAAACCCCACTTGATCATGGTGTATGACCCTTTTAATGTGCTGTTTTATTCTGTTTGCTAGTATTTTGTTGAAGATTTTTGCATCTATTTTTGCATTGTTTCAAATATTTTCTCAGACCCTTTTTTTTCCTCTTCTTCTTCTGGGACCCCTATAATTTGAATGTTGATGCATTTAATGTTGTCCCAGATGTCTCTGAGACTGTCCTCAATCCTTTTCATTCTTTTTTCTTTATTCTTCTCTGCAGTAGTTATTTCAACTATTTTATCTTCCAGGTTACTTATCCGTTCTTCTGCCTCAGTTATTCTGCTATTGATCCCTTCTAGAGAATTTTTGATTTCATTTATCGTGTTTTTCATCATTGTTTGCTTGCTCTTTAGTTCTTCTACGTCCTTGTTAAACGTTTCTTGTATTTTCTCCATTCTATTTCCAAGATTCTGGATCATCTTTACTATCATTACTCTGAATTATTTTCCAGGTAGACTGCCTGTTTCCTCTTCATTTGTTAGGTCTGGTGGGTTTCTGCCTTGCTCCTTCATCTGCTGTGTGTTTCTCTGTCTTCTCATTTTACTTACCTTACTGTGTTTGGGGTCTCCTTTTTGCAGGCTGCAGGTTCGTAGTTCCTGATGATTGTGGTGTCTGCCCGCACAGGGTATGGTTGGTTCAGTGGCTTGTGTAGGCTTCCTGATGGAGGGGACTGGTGCCTGTGTTCTGGTGGATGAGGCTGGATCTTGTCTTTTTAGGCAAGGTCACGTCTGCTGGTGTGTTTTGGGGTGTCTGTGACCTTATTATGATTTGGGGCAGCCTCTCTGCTAATCGGTGGTGTTGTGTTCCTGTCTTGCTAGTTGTTTAGCATGGGGAATCCAGCACTGGAGTTTGCTGGCCGTTGGGTGGAGCAGCGTCTTAGTGTTGAGACAGAGATCTCTGGGAGAGCTCTTGCCGACTGATATTATGTGGGGCTGGGCGGTCTCTGCTGGTCCAGTGTCCTGAATTCAGCTCTCCCACCTCAGAGGCTCAGGCCTGACACCAGGCCAGAGCACCAAGACCCTGTCAGCCACATGGCTCAGAAGTAAAGGGAGAAAGGAAGAAAGAAAATAAATAAAAATTAAAAAATAATAAAGAAAAAAGATTATTAACATAAAAAATAATTTAAAAAAGAAAAGAGAGCAACCAAACCAATAAACAAATCCACCAGTGATAACAAGTGCTAAAAACTAAACTAAGATAAACATAAATATCAGAAGCAAATCGCAGACAGCTGACCCCAAGTCTTCAGTTGCTCCCAAAGTCCACCACCTCAATTTTGGGATGATTTGTTGTCTGTTCAGCTATTCCACAGATGCAGGGTACATCAAGTTGATGGTAGAGATTTAATCGGCTGCTCCTGAGGCTGCTGGGAGAGATTTCCCTTTCTCTGCTTTGTTCGCACAGCTCCTGGGGTTCAGCTTTGGTTTTGGCCCCACCTCTGCCTGTAGGTTGCCCTCAGGCATCTGTTCCTGCCCAGACAGGATGAGGTTAAAGCACCGGCTGATTAGGGGGCTCTTGCTCATTCAGGGCGAGGGGAAGGAGGGCTATGGTAGTTATAATTGGAATGCAGTGCCAGCCTGTGGCAGCAAAGGCTGGTGTGATGTTGCAACAGCCTGACACGTACCGTGTGTTCTCCCAGGGAACTCGTCCCTGGATCACGGGTCCCTGTCAGTGGCGGGCTGCACAGGCTCCCAGGGGCGTGTGGATAGTGACCTCTTTTTGTGCACAGGATTCTTGGTGGCTGCAGCAACAGCATTAGCGCTTCATGCTCGCCTCTGGGGTCCTGGCTGATAGCCACAGCTCGCGCCCATCACTTGAGCTCATTTAGGCGGTGCTCTGCCCTCTGTGGGCAGACAGGGAAAGAATCCCCTCTCCTCGTGCACCCCAAAACAATGGTCTCTTGCCTCGTAGGCAGGTCCAGACTTTTTCCCAGACTCCCTCCCAGCCAGCTATGGAGCAGTAGCCCCCTTCAGGCTGTGTTCATGCAGCCAACCCCAGTCCTCTCCCTGGGATCTGACCTCTGAAGTTCGAGCCTCAGCTCCCAGCCCCGCCCGCCCCGGCGGGTGAGCAGACAAACCTCTTGGGCTGGTGAGTGCTGGTTGGCACCCATCATCTGTGCGGGAATCTCTCTGCTTTGCCCTCTGCATCCCTGTTGCTGTGCTCTTCTCCGTGGCTCCGAAGCTTCCCCCCTTCCACCCCCCATCTCCGCCAGTGAAGGGGCTTCCTAGTGTGTGGAGACTTTTCCTCCTTCACAGCTCCCTCCCAGAGGTGCAGGTCCTGTCTCTATTCTTTTGTCTCTGGTTTTTCTATTTTCTTTTGCCCTACCCAGGTACATGGGGAGTTTCTTGCCTTTGGGGAAATCTGAGGTCTTCTGCCAGCATTCAGTAAGTGTTTGTAGGAGTTGTTCTACATATAGATGTATTTTTGATGTATTTGTGGGGAGGAAGGCGATCTCCACGTCTTACTCCTCCGCCATCTTGAAGGTCACCCCAAACCCTTTGCTTTTAAATCAAATGAATATCTCAATTTTACATGAAATCCGAAGATGATGAACTTTATTGATGATATATATATGTTAGTAACGTACATATACATATGCCTATATAAACATGTTAATAAAAATGCATATGTATAAACATAAATATAATACACATATATACAAACATAAAAAAGAAACCAAAATTATTTTTTATGCCATTAGTCTACCAGTTTTTCTATATTTGCAAATTGGCTAATATATCCAGTTGAACCATTCAAAGCAGTTTTACTGATGTGTTTTCTTTTTTACCACCTGTTACTTAAAAAATTGATCAAATGCAGTAGACAATTCCTTAGCTGTTATTTAGAGAATGCTTTGAGCTTGAATCAATATGATATTGTGCTCTCTAGGCATTGAAAATCATTCTACTGTTGTCACTAATTGCTTTGATATTCTGCAGAAGTACAAAATGTCAGCTATTTATTAATAAATCTGTTTTTGTAGTAGGGGGCGCATCTTTACTGTTTATCATGTACCAGCAGTAAAGAGTACCAAAGCCCTGAATAGAGCATGTAATGAAAGACTCTGTCAGTGTGTGGCATATCTGTTGATTAAAAAGCAGGTAAAGGGATACACAAGGAGAAGGGCAATATACATACAATTCTTCCAAAGCCCTCATCGCCAGTGATGACTCTTACATGGATTAAACGCTGTCAGATATAATCATTTATCAAGCAATTGTGAAATGGGAAAATATAAAATTAAAAAGAGATTTCTGATGGCTTGTCACAGTCAGCCACTGGGCTAGGCTTGCATAGAATTCGTGAGATTAAGTAGATAAAACACACATTTATTTGATTCTCTGGGGTAACTAAATTGAGAAAGGTGGTTTGCAAGACAGATTTCTCATCTCTTTTGCTCAGCAGTGAGCGATAGAGAAAGCAGTCCTTTATCTTCATCTTTTCAACAGAGCTTTTCTAGAGACACAAACTGTAGTTCCAAACCATTCTGGGAAACAAAATTGTTTCCTCAGACAAGAAGAGTGATGAAAGAATGTACTTCTCCATCATATCCAAGCCATAATGTACTCATATTTATTGCTATAGATAGATGTGTATGAAGTATGATTTGGGGAGCATTGAGAAAACTTTCTTAGTCCCCAGGGATCATTTGCACCAGCTTAGCCCAGTTTCTGAAATCATCATCACTATGCTTGACAATTACAGGAACCCAAATTCCATGGATTGCTTTTTCTCCAGTTCCAATTTAAGGATGTTTAAGGACTAGTTTAAGGATTGCACCAATAAAAATGAACTGTATCTGGATAAGAAATACGATATAGCTCCGGGAGACACTACCCTGGAAACTCAGGGGATCTGAGCATGCTTATGTAGCCTCCAGTTAGTCCAAACAGAAAACAGGACTCTCTGCTCTGACAAAAAATCTAAAGCTTTTCAGAATATGTGAATTAAATGCCTAATACTATATGTGCCAAGCAAATAAGGAGGAATATAAAGTGACTTCTATTCCTAGTTGGAGGCGAGTGTATAAATAAATAACTGCACACATGCAATATGCCAGTTGAGGAATGCATTATGTTGCTTGGGTTTTATAGAGGAATTGGTAACATATTGGGCTTGAGGGAAAGGTTCAATAAAGCTTTATGGAGAAAGAAATTCTAGGGGGAGACTTCTAGAAGGATTGAGAGGTCATCAGGTAGACCAGGAAGTTTAAAATATTACAAAAGAAATGCAGAAAAAGGAAATCATTTTGCACAGCACCTGGTACCTCTCCTACCACTGCTACTTCTAATTCTCCCCACCCCAGCCTGATCCATGTATTTTTCTCTTCTGTAGCAGCTTTCATTCATATAGTGCCATGTAGCTTAAGAAGATAAACATATATTTTCTCATTTGATCTTCTAGCCACCTTCAGTGGTATGCAGGTATAGCAAAGATTGACCAAGCACTGCAGAAAATCATCTGAGTGATGATTTTCTCAAGTTTTCCAAGGAGAATACATAGAAACCTCCATTCTACATGCATAGGAGAAAAGTTAATTCATTACGTGTCATGGGTGTCATAGGGCATTAATCCTCTGGTTGAGAAAGCATAGGATAGACATTCTCCAAACTCATCTCCTCTTTGTCCTGACTGCAAAGATAGACTATGTTTTTCAGCCTCCCCAGAAATGAAGTGGGACTAAGTGACTAAGTTCTAGTCAATAGAGCATGTGTAGAATTGACATGTGCCACTTCTCAACCAGCCTCATAAAATCCTCCTGTGTGCTTTTCCATATGCTTTCCCTGTCCACTGGGCTGAACTCTGAAGATATAGAGAAGTTCGAACGGAGCCACAAGGTGGAAGGATCCTGAACTCCTGAACTGCAGTGTCAGAAAACCAAATACCATTATCAAACTGTTATGGAAATAAGAAATAAAGTTTTATCATGTTAAGCCATTAATCTTGGGGGTTGTTTCTTAAAGTGATTAGCCTTCCTTGATTAATATAGCCGAAGAGGTATTATTTTCCCAGATTTACAACTAAAGAAAGAATGATTCATAGAAAGGAAACTTTGACCAAGGCAAAATGGCAAGTAGATAGAATAGAAACTGCACTTGAATGCATGTTATGTAACTCTAGAGCCCGTGCTCTTACTATTCTCCACAACATCCCTTCTATATAGAGGGCGGAGGGTTGACGCTCTGCTGCACAAGATTGGGTGACTACCTACAGCCAGCTGAATATATACTTTGGCTTTGAGGATAAAATCCTATGAGTGTGTTCCCTTCAAAAGTTAGCTGAGCATTTGCCCTTTTAATTACTGCTAGGGAATTGGTGTGCCTCCCAGTTTCTCCTACCCAGTGCTACAAAGACCTATCTTTCTGTTTGTTCTGCAGCTTTGTTATTCAAGCATGATCTACAGACCAAGAGCATGCACGTCCCTGGGAAATTATTAGAAATGAAGAATTCAAGCCTACTGAACCAAATCTGCATCTTAACGAAATCTCCAGGTGATTCTTATGCACATTAAATTTTGAGAAGGGTGAGTCTACAGCATCATTATGCTTGAGATTTGCTTTCCTGAACTGGAGTGCCCCCAGCACCTGTTGTTTCTTCTAACCAGTATCCTCTTCATCTCAGTAAGTCTCTGTGCATTCTCTTACATTGACCACACCCTTATCTGCCTTCAACTGTGCTGACTTACAGATACCTGCTTTGACTCACACTTAGTCTGGCTTTGACTTCCTTTCATGTCATCTAGCCATCCCAGACTGAGAATCTGGTTCCACAAGCAAGGATGAGCGCTTGTAAAGTAGATGTACACTCAAAAGAGTAACATTTTAGGTGCTCTGTAGTTAATTGAAGTGTCATATTAGCTCCAGGTACTGAATGGGAATCTATGGGAAATGAACTCTTGACTAATGGATGACTAGGTAAGTCTCTATTAGAGGGAAAAGGTCAGGACATAAGGAGTTATCCTGGGAGGGCCTATCATGTTAGGCACCCATTCTTATTCATTTTTGGACTAATTAGCATTGATAATTCTCCTCCATGACTTAATGTATTGGTTTACTTCCCTCTTATGGCATTGTGAAAATAAAACTAATAATATCAATTCCACCCTTTTACATGAGAATATATCACGGCTCTTAGCTGAAATACCTCAAGTGTCATCAGGAAAGAGTGATAGCATCTTTTTTCCCATCTTCTGCACTTACTGTTACCCAGGCATCTGGCTTTGAGAGTCAGCCAAGAATAGTAGTGCAGAGGCTTGTACTCGGAGGTAACACAGACAGCTGTAGTCTCTGAACTGGGTGGCTCAAATATTTTAATAGGTCAAATTTAGAGTTTCTGGAGCTGAAATTTAATTACTCAAAAATAATTCAGGCCTCTTATTTATCAGGGATCTTAGCATGTGGCCCATTGTTCTCCAGCTGCTAACAAGTAAGGAGTTTTTAGTGGCATCACTGGCAGCTGTCCTTGGAATGTGGTGGAGAGGAGTGTGGGTCCTTGGGCCCTGTGGCTGGGTCTCAATTCTGGAACCATCCCTACTTGCTCTGTGAGCTTGTAGAAGTTTTTTAATCTCTCTAGATCTCAGTTTCCTCTCTGAAAATGGATTCACAGGGTTTTTGTAAGGTTGAGTAATAGGACTTGAAAAATATTCAGAACAGAACAGTCAGGAGTACAAGATCATCAGGAAAAATTCGCCCTTATATTTTGTGCCCATTTTCACCATTGTCATCTCTAGCAGGTATAGAAAGGAAGAATTTAAAATAAGCTAGTCATTATCTTTGGCTGAAATGTTTTCTTCTGTTTCCTGACTGAAAAATGTAAACGTTGAAAGCAACCACAGTGGATGCCAATAGTACCTATAGATGGGCACCCTAGGCCACCAAGAGGCCACACGAGTGCATTGGACATAGAGGTTAAAATAATAATTGCTTAATTCATTTTGTTGAATATTGTCCTTGCTTTGTCTCTTACTGATAGTCTAGCTTTCCTAAGACTTCCAATCTGATTTCCCTCGTGTTCTTAATTATATATGTCCACAGCGTTCTTGAGTTGATCCAAGACATAAAAACAAAATGTTGTTTCTGAGTTCCTCTATAAGTCCCTGGCTTTGGGAGTTCTGCTTTGAAAGCAAGCTTTCTTACAGTGATCAATATCGGTATGATAAGGAACAATAGCTTACTTGTCAACTATCACGGTTCACATGCCTCTTAAGACTTTAAATGTTTTGTGTGGTTCTGATATTTCATCTCACATTTCCCTCTTCTCTGTTATCCAATTATTGGTTAATGATACCAAAGTGTAACACACTTTCAGGGTGTTGTGTACCCTTCAAATCTTTTCAGAACTGATTTAATACTATTTTACAAGCCTGTGCAATTCATCCAAACCCTTAAATCATTTTTCTTTCCCCAGCTTAAAGCCTTTCAGTTCTATCCCTCCACTGATAAGGCTTAACATTATAACAGCTTAAGATGTTCTTGCTCTTAGATGTGTAAGGGGAAATAATTGTTGTATCATTGCCAGTGTTTATCACGGAGTTTTTTGTGGAGCACATCACAGAGTACTAAAACAACCAACATTTACCAAATTCTGTTTCCATATTTAGAAAATGTCTTTGAACAGGAAATGACAATTGTGGCCAAGTTAACTGTGACTTGCTTCCAGTATATTTTCAGCAGCATTAGTTTCAGAATAACCAAAGCCCCACATTGAACATATTACTTTTCTTCAAAAACAAATACTGAAGAGCAAAGAAAAAATCTATTATGCATTGCTTATAAAATAAAGTTGAAAATTTTACTTTTTTATTGAAAGTTATAGTTTTTCCCAGCACCTACTCCATTTCTACAAACCCAATATTTTTCTTCATTCAGTGTGACTACTTTTCTAGTTTTTGCCTTCCTAAGTTATGTCAGTCATAACTCATTTTTTATTTTCTCAACATTCTTATCATTGTGGAATAATTATTTTGGCACACCCTATATTTCCTGTTCTTTGAGGATAAGTTTTCATGTCATATTCATTACTGCAGCCCTTATTTACATGGAATAATGCCTTGGATATAGTAGATACTCATTAAACAATTCCTGAAAATTTACTGAATGTATAAATGGAAAGAGCATAAAATATGAACTGGAAGTACTGGGTTATAATTCTGGCTCTTCTCCTAAAAATATGCCTTTGGATAAATGAGACAGACAGACTCTTAAGGTGGCCCTATAATCTCTACCTCCTAATGTCCACACCCTTGTGTGATCCCTTTCTCTATGGTGTAGACAGGCCCATGACTTGCTTTTAATCAGTAAAATTCAGCAAAGTGTTGAGATGTAAGAGGTTACCGAATTACACTATGTAACGTTACAGTGCTCATCCTGATAGGGTTTCTTTCCCTTGCTGACTCTGAGGAAGCAAGTGCTATATTGGGGAACTACACGTGGCAAGGACTGTGAATGGCCTCCAGGAGCTGAGGGAGGCCTCTAACAAATAACCAGTAAGAAACTAAAACCCTCAGTCCCACAACCACAAGGAACTGAATTCCTCCAACACTTGAATGAACTTGAAAGTAGGTTCTGTCCCAGTTGAACCTCACATGAGGCTGCAAGCTTGGATAACATCTTTATTGCAGCCAGGTGATACACCAAGCAGGGGACACAGATAAACTGTGTTCAGATACGTGACCCACAAAAACTGCCAGGAAACAAATGTGAGTTGTTTTAAGCTGCTATGTTTGTGGCAATATCATTATATAGCAACAGAAAAGTAATACAGTAAGTGACTCACTGAATAATGGTCTTCATAGTTGTAAAATGTAAATAAAATTGTCTGTCCTACCTTAGTCATAGTATTTAAAAACAGTTAAAATGAAAAGACAATATATTTAAGAGCACTTTAAAATGCTAGAACACTATATGATCATTGTATTTTAAGGGAAACACTTTACTAATGTGACTTCATTTATTCTTCCAACAACACTTTGGAGGATGTAATATTATCATCCCTCTTTTATAGCCAAGGAAACTATTATACCTATTAGATGAAGACCATGAATCTCAGAGTGGTCAAGTAACCAGCTTAAGGTAACACAGGTTGTAAATGGGGGAGCTCAAATTTAAACTCTGTATTGAATTCTAAACCATGACACTTACTACTGATTGCTAGTAAAACGAAGTATGTTTAAAACCATGTAGGGCCCATACCTATGCCTGAATATTTTCAGGAGTCTACAGGGCAGATTTAGCATTTTAAAATTATAATAAATATTATAATTCTTAGGTTTAATGAAGTAAACTAATTTCCCTAAAACAGTTAATCACAAACGCTATATCCCATAACAAGTTTGATTCAACAACAATAACAGACATTTATCAGGGATTTATGTGTCAGGCCATCTTTGAGCACATAACTTATATTATCTCAATTAACAAGAAATTGAAACAAAAATTTTAATTGATGATATTTTTCAATAAAATTATCACCTTTATGTAGTTTTCCTAGCTTTTAGAAAGTAACCAAAATAAACCTGGAAAACTCATTTCTGTTCTCCATTATGCTAAGAGCTTGTTACATCATTTTCTAGAAACTGAATAAATATTAAGGAAGGATCGAGAGACTTATGCAAATAGTGTGAATAGCAAATAATGCTAATCTTTAAGTCCTACCATGGCTAATGGGTAGAGGGATGTATTGGAAGGCACATTTCTGGTCTCTTGCCATAACTTAATCACTCTTTCTCAGAGGAGAACTTGACATCCATCAGGCCATTCTGTCACCAAGTAGACTCATGATGCCAGATAAACTAGAAAGAGGACCCACTCTCCGCTTCTCTCTCTAGATGCCTAACTCCTTGATCAATTAGAAGGGCCAGTGCCTTAATCCATACCTCCTTAGCAGTAGAAAGATTAGGCCAGGGAACTTCTTGAAGGCTCAGATGAACAGGCACATTTATCAGATATCCTTTACCTGAAGAGCATTAACTTTAATCCTACTAGGAAAAGAGTAGGAACCTCCATTTTGGCATCAGGTCCAAATTGCATTCTTTCATTCATTGCCATCAAAACGATTGATGGTTTAGGCTTACTTGTCTGTGTGTGCAGTTCTCAATCAGTTGGGACATTAGGGGCAAGGGTGGTGAGTGACTGACACCCAAAATTGCCAGTAGTGCCCTTTAACTACTGGAGGTTCTGTCACTTTGCATCCCCCTCTGCCTTTGGTGAATGACTTTATTGAATTATTTTTGAAAAATCTATAAAAATGACTCCCAAACCTGTATTACTCTTTGTTCATCGAATTCTAATCCAACAATCTCCAACTTCTAGCCACTTACAAGTCATTACCAATTGAATATCATATTGTACCTTGAAATTAACCACTTTGATTCCTAAATTGTGATGATGAACATTTGGAGCACTAGTTAAACCTGTAACTTTGCAGCTCCTTCCCCACTGGTTCTTCATTGCATTCTACAATTTGTATTTTTAATCAGTACGTGACTTAATAAAGTGTGATTGACTTGAGGGGCTGAAAGACCTCTCAATTACTCTTTGGCAATATCTCTTTTTCCCTAATGACCGATGGTGCCCTATGAGAGCCACATTATACTCTGTACCTATGTTCCCAACTTACCTGTAGCCATCTTTGATGTCAGGAATGTTCACATCCTACATTTGATTCCTAACCTAATAGTGATTTTATAACAAGCTTCCAGATGCATCAGACCCTTTACTTAATCAAACAGTTCCAGATATTTTAAAAAAATTGTCATTATGGAAAATTGCAAACATATATAAAAGTGGCGAGAATAGTTTAATAAAACTCTGTATACCCATGGCTAGTTTCAACAGTTAACCATTCATCTCTACCTCATTCATTTCCCCTCACCTCTGATTCTTTTGAAATAAATTTCAGACATATTTCATTTGTAAATATTTTAGTATGACTCTCTAAAAGATAATATATCTTTTTTAAAAATCTCAATACCATTTTCATGCATATAAAATAATCAGTAATTTCTTAATATTAGCAAATTTCCAGTTAGTATAAATTAAGCTTTTCTCAGATCTTGATCTATCATCATCATCACCACCACCCCACCCTTCTCCTCCTCCTCATCATTTATCTATCTGTCTTCTATAGCTTTTAGTTTAAGCAGTCAGATTCCAAATATAGGATATACATTGATTTTGGTTGCTATATCCCTTTGATCTGTTTTTGTTTCCTTTCCATTTATTTTTCTTTCTTTACTATTTATTTGTTGAAGAAACCAGATTATATTTTCCTGTAACATTTACCACAGAAATTGTTTACGGTATTTCCTCTGTTCCTTTCATTTTCCATAAGTTGAAGTTAGAGAGTTGATCAGATTCAAAATTTGATCTTTAAGCAAGAATACTTCAGAAGCAGAACTGTTTGTTTTCATTAGAGGTTTCATCGTATCTCCTTGTCTTTATTTTTGTGATATTACCAGCCATTGATAATCAACATCTGAGTCCATTGTTTCATCTGTGGTACACTGTATGTGATATAGTGATATTCTAATTCCTTCATTCTTTCTTTATTCAATAACTAGAATATTTCGTAGAAAGAAAGTTTACTTCATTAACAACTTATTTCCTTTGAGATGTATTCCTTTTGGGAAAAAACAGGTGCAATACCTGATTCTTTCCTTTATTTACCTTTATTTATTTCATTAGGTTCCTGAGCACCTTTCAAAGATGACCAGGCAGTTTTGAAAAATAAATATGATGGATACTCATGAATCTAAACATATGTGAAGTGCTTCCTTCCATTGTTGTTACTATCTTCATTGATGCTCAGACTTTCTTATCTCTTCTTCCAGATTTCTTTTTTTTTTTTTTTTTTGAGTCTTATGATTCATTTTCTGCCTTTCAATCCACTATATTTACCAAATGTGACATGTGAACCCAGCTTCACTCAGCTAGCTTTTCCTCCTACTTACTTACTTGCTCCAGTGACACCTGGAAGAAGAGTGGGACTAAGTATAAACTCTACTATGCTTTATGTCAGTTATGATTATGGTGATGTCCTGTAGGCAGTCAGATATATGAGTTAAAGGAGGCTAAGCTTGGCGATGAAGGTGTAGGAAACCCTTTCTCGTAAGTAGTAGAGCCATCAAAGACAATGAAATTCCCCAGGGAGACTGAAGAGATAAGAAGGTCACAGCCACAGATTTTACACAAACACGTAAAGAGTGGGCAGAGAAAATAGAGCAAGAGAAAGAAACAAAGAGTGGCCTGAGAGAAAACTGGGCAACAAGGCAGGGTGACTTAAGAGAAGCCAGAGAGGCAGAAAGGAAGTATTTAGAGAACAACCACAGTGAGAGAGGGCATATAGAGTCCCTTGAATTTATCATTCAAGAGGCAATTTGGTGACCTTCATCAGATGAGTAAAGAATAGGTCAGATTGGTTACACAACATGCTCCAAGATTATAGCTGATAAGAGGCTGACTAAGGATCCAAACCCTGGTAGCCAGACTCCCAATTCTCTGCTCTGGCCACTATGCCGTGCTGATTAATCAACTGTATTGTGGTTCCCATGGCAAGCTGCTGTCCACATTATCCCTGGAGGTGTAATCATTACAACTTCCTAGCCAGATGGGATTTAGAGTCTATTTGGCTGTCCCTGATGGCTGCAATACAGATCTGAAGTCTCCACACTCTTGGCCTCATATAAAATGTTAGGAGAGAGGCCAAATTCTCTAGATCTTCCAGCATTTGTATCCTCTGCTCTGAAGTACAATCCCTCAGTCCATAGCTGCCCTAAGACAAACGAGTATGTGTATGTGGGGAATATGGGTACCCACGTATGTGCATTTATTTGTGTGCCTACCTATGCTGATGGCATTTCTGTGGTCAAGGACTGCTATACATTTTCTCATTATTTAGTCACAGTTCTAAACACCCTATAGATTAATGGACCTGGCCTCGACAGAGCCAAGCCTGGTCAGTTCCAGACTCCCAGCCCTGAAGTTATAGTGGCTCTGTAGGTTAAGATTAAGAAGGAAGAATCAGCACTATTTCAGAAACAGGCTTCTCATCAGAGAGCCAGAACTCTACCCAATTTGCCTCAGTTCTCTGCATCTCCTCCCAAAGCTCCTCTAGCTAAGATTTCTAATCTGGTTAAAGTTGTCTCTGTAATACCTGTTCGCATATTATGTTCCCTTCATGGATTATCCTTCCACTTCTGAGTTCTATTCTGTTCATTCATATATGCATCATGCATTCATTAGTTTACTTATTCATTTAGTAAGCATGGTGGCTTTGCTAATGCTGTTCTTTCCCCCTGAGAGTCCCTATCCTTGTGGGAAGGATAGTGGTGTCTTATCCATCCAACTTTACTCCTCTCACTGCACTGGACTTAGCGCCCCTCCTCTGTGCTGTCCTAACACTGCTTTCATATTCTACCGTAGTACATCACAGGGAAGTTATCTGTTTTCTCTTTGAGTAAGATCTCTGAGAAGAGGGAAATGTTTTGTACATTGTTGTGTCTCACATATATAGAAGCTCAATAATAAATATTTATTGTGGTGAACAATATTTGTTCAGAGCACAGTATGTGAAAATCACATAATCCTATCTGAATTGGGTTTTCCAGATGTTCAGGGGTTGATAAAGTCTGAAATATCAATGAAATACAGATGAACTCTAGTACTTTCATAATTTATTTGACTTAGTATTTACATATATATATATATATATGATTTTGAATATAAACCTTTAATATAAGCCTGGGTGTATATACGTATATATGCATATGTGTTAAGGGAAGGTATAGATCTTGGTGTGTAGGCTACAAGCAGGTATTGTAGGCTACAATTGTAGGCTACAGTTTGGTAAGCCCCATAAAGAATCTGGAGGGGAGAGACAGCACTTCCAACTTTAATGGTACAACTTAAATCTCCTCTCCTTCCTGCCCTTACCACCTCCTTTTTGTATCTGGGTCTCCTTATTTTGAAAGTTTATAACATTACCTACTTGTAGTGCCTAGTAGACACTAGAATGATGCACTCTTTCATATCAAAAGTATACTTACCTTGCATTTTGAGCTGCACCCTAAGCAACAGGAGGGTCAAGGTTGTGCCTTATTTGTATATGTTGCCTGAAAAATGTGTAGACTGGAACTGCAACATAGTGGAAACTTGGTGAACTCGCAGGGATGAGTGGATACCTGTGGAGAGTCCATGCATGTCACTAAAATTAGTTTAAACAGCGTGCAGACTTGGGGACAAAAAGCACATGATTTCTGATGGGGCTACTGGAATATTTGACTCTGTCCTCAAACAAAAATAGAAGCAAATACCTCTCTGGGTTTGTATTATGCCGAAAGTTTTCAAACCATCAACAGCGAATGAAAAAGGGTCATTTCATTGTGAGTTCTCTGAGGTTTCTGCTGAAGCAAGAAGATGGGGTAATGATGACTGGATTTTTTAGAGGAAACTTGCCATGCTGCTCTGTGAGAGAGTTTAGATGTATGTTTAGTGTTTGAAAGACTTCCCAGGTATGAAGAGAGATGTTCAGCAAAAAGTTATTGAGTCTTGAATAATTTTAACACCACCAACAGAGACCCCCCCCAAAAATGACCATCTGTTTATGTTTCTAAGAATTATCCTTTTTCATTGTGTTCATGAAATGTGGCCTTTTGTATGTCTAGAAGAAATGTCATCCCTAAATATTTAATACTATTGGGTTTCCAACTTGAAAAGAAGAAAAAATTGGAAGAAAAAGAATACTTTCAGTGACAATTCTTTGAATTTTTGATGCCCGCTTCCTTTTCTGCAGAACAGTGAATGTTTCTTAACAAATTAATCTGGCTGTTATATAGTAAGCTTTCTGGTTAGCCTTTGCCATTTTTATGGGTGGGGGGGGGGTCACTTTTATAAAATTTCTGGAATTTGCTTGGTACATGGTTGGTGTTAGTATATATCTGTTTCTCTCTCTATCTCTACCTTGTGAATATCTCTCATATCCCTTGAAGGGCAAAGACCAGTTTCAATTATGCTGTTATGCCTCTTTTTGTTTTTATTGAAATATAATTGACATATAACATAGTTTTAGGTATATAACATAATGATTTGATATGTGTATATACTGCAAAATTATTACTGCAATAAGTTTAGATACCATACAACAACACACATAGTTACAAATTTCCTTTTTCTTGTGAGGAGAACTCTCTTAGCAACTTTCAAATATACAATACAGTATTGTTAACTATAGTCACCATGCTGTACATTGTATCCCCAGGACTTATTTATTTTATAACTGGAAGTTGGTACCTTTACTGACTACTGTATGTGCCTTATTTAGGATGTCAGACCAGGTACTCAGGATTTTAAGATCATAAATCTTGAAATCATACATCAGACAAGGTAGCTTTCTTGTATGTGTTTCATGATGAAAGATAAACACATTATATGAATGCAATTTTCTCTAAATTGAATGAAGTGTGCAATTTTCTTGGCTTTGTTAAAATTTAATGCTTTTGAGGATTATCATTTTATTTATTGAGCCTCAAAACTCAAATGCAATTAAGAGATAAAGAAAGTCATTTTGGTGCCTGGTGAGTGACCAGGTTCATTTCTTTGCTCACTGGAGGACAAACTCCTGAATCACTGATAGGCGTTTCATTCCTAATGAAAGCTACACTCATAATTGCCTGGTCAGTTGTTATGAGATTCAATACATTGATCAAAACACTTGTTCAAAATTATCTTCTTGATAATTGCTTTGTAGCCTGTTTGTTCCTTTTGGTTATTGCTGCTGCTGCTGCTGCTGGAACACAGATGACCACTTGACGAATCTCAAGTCATATTTTGGTGTCCTCCCCTCAAAGAAATCAAATCACTCCATCAACATTGCCACCTGCACTGCCTTTTTCAACAGAAAACACATAATGGACACACATTAGTCATTGTATTACACTTAATTTTGGTTCTGACTCTAACATTAATTGTTTTCATATTGACCAATTTTGCTTAACTGCTTGGGGCCTTAGTTTTCTTATTTATAAAATATATGGACTTGACAAGACGTTTTCCAGGATGCCTTCCAGCTCTGACAGTCTATGATTTTATATGATTGAATGAAATAAAATTAACTGAATGCCATATGGATGCAAGGCATTATGATGTAGGTGAAGATGACTAAAGAAGGCAGGTGGGTTGACATTCTGCTTCAGTTTATCCACAAAGTTATTCACTGCATCAGGATTCACATCACTTTATTCTCTGCTGACGGTGTGAGCAAGGAGTGATCTTTCATTACCTAGTTATATGATGCTATTCATTTTCTACAACATACTCAAGATTTGTGTGGTTATTTTTGGCACCCTTCATGCATGCACACACACACTCAAAGATACCCAATACTTACTAATGACGCCAGAATCAAAATGTATGCTGTCATTTTTCACTATGGCTATATTATTACTACATTTTACAAGGCTGTTGTGGCCAATGTTGGCTTTTATGATCTTTCATTTAAGCTGTGTGTGTGGGTCTTCATGTAGTGTGACAATTCCAGCTGTGTCCTTAATGCTGTCAAATTAATTTATTCCAAGGGACATTTTCTTATTCTAGGTATGTATGATCCAGAAAAACTTACAAGGTACTCTATTCTTTCCTTCTTTCTTCCTTCCTTCCTCCCTCTCTCCCTCCCTTCCTTTTTTTCTCTCTTCCCTCATCTTTCTTGTCCCTTCCACCAGAGTAAATTCTGCTTTTGAGTCAGTTTTTATTCTATAGACATCTATTATGAAAACAGATGGAGCATGTAAAACGTGGAAGGCAGTGCCTGGCTCAGGTTAGTGGGAACAGTGGATTACTAGAGGAAAGAGAGTGTGTAAGCTGGGGAGAGACGTGGTGTTAACACAAGCAGTGCTTATTTAATAGCTCCCCTGCCCATTCCTACCTGCCTCGACATTTGCCAGAGTCACCTGGTTTTGGTTTTGGAATAACTCCTTATGCCATCCTCAGCCCAGGTACCCAAGAACCTGAACCATTTAAAACTTCAGTCAAGTATTTTGACAATTTCTTCAAAAATTCTAACCCAGGGAGGAATAAACTAATAAACTATTTGATTAAACTCTGTTCAGTGACAAGAGGCAGTCAATCAAAATATAAGTCCTGGGGGCTTCCCTGGTGGCGCAGTGGTTGAGAGTCCGCCTGCCGATGCAGGGGACGCGGGTTCATGCCCCGGTCCGGGAAGATCCCACATGCCGCGGAGCGACTGGGCCCGTGAGCCATGGCCGCTGGGCCTGCGCGTCCGGAGCCTGTGCTTATATATATATATATATATATATATATATATATATATACGTCCTAAAAATATTCAATAAATATCAGTTGAGTACCCCCTATTATAATCTTTCCTGATGTAGAAAATTTCCATAGATTTTTGCTTGCTTTAACATCCGTATATCCTTTGATAATATTTGAATTTTCCACTAGGACACTTGTTTTCAAATTCTTTGAATATAACCTACTATAAGAATGTATTTAACACTGCAACCTAGTAAACACTGTTTAGCCTGAAATAAAAGTTTTACAAAGTCATATTTACTTTTATTACCTGTGATATCCTCTGATGTTTTTCTTCTCTTCTCTTCACATTTTTCTCTTCCATACTCTCCCCTTCTATTCCAGCTACCAAAAATAAAAACAAAAAGAATACTGGGTTGCCGCTCACCAAAGTGATTTCTTTATGCACTCATTGTTTTATCCAATTGTTTGAAGAATTGTCCTACTCTTTCCCCTATACATGTGCTTCTGGTAGAATTCACAGAACTCCCAGATCTAATTGCGGAGAATGTGAAGTAACACAGTCAACACATGATGTTTCTCTGACTTATGTGATATTTTCAGCTATGGACATGTGACATAAGCATAATAAGTTATCTTGAATCTTTGTTGTTTGGTAAGACATTCTGCCCTTTCTGATAGACTTGAGGTGGTGAAGATATAGAATCTAGGGCTGCTGCAGCAATGTCACACAGATGACAAGAGAGCTCTCTGAAAATGAAACCTACAGACAGAGCCTTTCTGAGAGATGGAAGGAAATTTTACAGGATTGAGTACTAAGGTTGGGGGAAGTTAACTGACTGGTCCAAGATCACATATGTAGAAAGTTATAGAGTTAAAATTAGGATAGGTTTGTTTGATTCCAAAGCTGATGCTTTTTGTATTCTATCATTTTCCAATAAGGACCTTACAATCATGTTGTAGAAGCAAGGGCACAAGTAATATAGAAGCACACAAGTAATTGTAATTGTTGGATCTGGGTAAGGAGAAAGAATCACAATTAAAGGGAACAGTATCATATAAGAAAAGGAGGCAGAAACATGGAGAGAGTGTGTGTGTGGGTTCCTTGAGTTGGGAGGAGGACTTTGCTTATGGTAAAAGAGGACTTTGTGGTAGAGCAGAAGGCTGGTGGAGAAGGGTTGGCCCAGAAAATCTGGACATTTCTATTCCTATGGTAATTTTACTTCATTTTTAATTAAAGGGGGAAAGTTTTATGAATCTAAGAAACACTATCCTTCCCCAAGACTAAAGGGATAATCATTTGCACATTCAATTATGTATCCCCCGAAAGAATGAACGCTATTTAGTGAACTCCAGGTACACAAAAAATATCTTTCACTTTAGTAAGGTGAACCCTCTAAAAGTGAAGTGTAGGTGGGTTGCCAGTTTTGCAGGGTTGCATGTTTTGAGGGACAGTGAAGAGTATTGTTTCTCATTTAATTTTCAGCATTATAAAAGCTTATGTCTCCATTTCCTCTAAAAACATCTGTTAAACTACCAAGCTGATTCAAGCAAACAAAAGAAGTTGAAAGAAAGACCAAATGCTCTGTCTCCAAGAAGACATATTTAGCCTGGTTTGAATTGACATTCATATGCATTCAAAAGCAATTCACCTCTCGAAAAAGCAGCACAACAGGAGTTTGGAGTACTCCTTGTTTTCCAGCATTGTAGAGCTCCATTTCGGGAAGAGGAAGGCCTGTGGAACCTACTCTCATTAGTTGTATTTCTAGCTCAATAAGGCAATAAGCAGACAGCCTTATCAGCTGTTTGGCTTGATAGTCCAGAGTGGATTAAAAACTAAAGAGAAAAAAAAAAATTCTTATTCTAACCACCAGCCTAAAATATCCCCCACCTCTGGAGTTCTTTATTTTATTTTATTTTTTTATACAACAGGTTCTTATTAGTTATCTGTTTTATACACATTAGTGTATATATGTCAGTCCCAATCTCCCAATTCATCCTACCACCACCACACCCCTTCCCCCCTTGGTGTCCATACGTTTGTTCTCTACATTTGTGTCTCTATTTCTGCCTTGCAAACCAGTTCATATGTACCATTTTTCTAGATTCCACATAGATGCGTTAATATTTGTTTTTCTCTTTCTGACGTACTTCACTCTGTACGACAGTCTCTAGGTCCATCCACATCTCTACAACTGACCCAATTTCGTTCCTTTTTATGGCTGAGTAATATTCACTGTATATATGTGCCACATGTTCTTTATCCATTAGTCTGTCAATGGGCATTTAGGTTTCTTCCGTGACCTGGCTATTGTAAATAGTGCTGCAATGAACATTGGGGTGCAAGTGTCTTTTTGAAATATGGTTTTCTCTGGGTATATGCCCAGTAGTGGGATTGCTGGGTCATATGGTAGTTCTATTTTTATTTTTTTAAGGAACTTCCATACTGTTCTCCACAGTGGCTGTATCAATTTACATTCCCACCAACAGTGCAGGAGGGTTCCCTTTTCTCCACACCCTCTCCAGCATTTGTTGATTTTCGGATGATGCCCATTATAACCGGTGTGAGGTGATACCTCATTGTAGTTTTGATTTTCATTTCTCTAATGATTAGTGATGTTGAGCAGCTTTTCATGTGCCTCTTGGCCTTCTGTAGGTTTTCTTTGGAGAAATGTCTATTTAGGTCTTCTGCCTACTTTTTGATTGGGTTGTGTTTTTTTTTTTTTAATATTGAACTGCATGAGCTGTTTATATATTTTGGAGATTAATCTTTTGTCCGTTTATTCATTTGCAAGTATTTTCTCCCATTCTGAGAGTTGTCTTTTCATCTTTTTTATAGTTTCCTCTGCTCTGCAAAAGCTTTTAAATTGAATTAAGTCCGATTTGTTTATTTTTGTTTTTATTTCCATTTCTTTGGGAGGTGGGTCAAAGAAGTTCTTGCTGTGATTTTTGTCAAAGAGTGTTCTTCCTAGGTTTTCGTCTAAGAGTTTTAGAGTGTCCGGTCTCATATTTACATCTTTAATCCATTTTGAGTTTATTTTTGTGTATGGTGTGACGGAGTGTTCTAATTTCATTCTTTTACATGTAGCTTTCCAGTTTTCCCAGCACCACTTATTGAAGAGACTGTCTTTTCTCCACTGTATATCCTTGCCTCCTTTGTCATAGATTAGTTGACAATAGGTGTGTGGGTTTATCACTGGGCTTTCTATCCTGTTCCATTGATGTATATTTCTGTTTCTGTGCCAGTACCATAGGGTCTTGATTACTGTAGCTTTGTTGTATAGTCTGAAGTCAGGGAGTCTGATTCCTCCAGCTACGGTTTTTTTCCCCTCAAGATTGCTTGGGCTATTTGGGGTCTTTTGTGTCTCCATACACATTTTAAGATTTTTTGTTCTAGTTCTGTGAAAAATGCCATTGGTAATTTGATCGGGATTGCATTGAATCTGTAGATTGCTTTGGGTAGTATAGTCATTTTCACAATATTGTTTCTTCCAATCCAAGAACATGGTGTATCTCTCCATCTGTTGGTATCACCCTTAATTTCTTTCATCAGTATCTTATAGTTTTCTGCATACAGGTCTTTTGTCTCCCTAGGTAGGTTTATTCCTAGGTATTTTATTCGTTTTGTTGCAATGGTAAATGGGAGTGTTTCCTTAATTTCTCTTTCAGGTTTTTCATCATTAGTGTATAGGAATGCAAGAGATTTCTGTGCATTAATTTTGTATCCTGCAACTTTACCAAATTCATTGATTAGCTCTAGTAGTTTTCTGGTGGCATTTTTAGGATTCTCTATGAAGAGTACCATGTCATCTGCAAACAGTGACAATTTTACTTCTTGTTTTCCAATTTGTATTCCTTTTATTTCTTTTTCTTCTCTGATTGCTGTGGCTAGGACTTCCAAAACTATGTTGAACAATAGTGGTGAGAATGGACATCCTTGTCTTGTCGCTGATCTTAGAGGAAATGCTTTCAGTTTTTCACCATTGAGAATGATGTTTGTTGTGGATTTGTTGTATATGGCCTTTATTATGTTGAGGTAGTTTCCCTCTGTGCCCACTTTCTGGAGAGTTTTTATCATAAATGGGTGTTGAATTTTGTCAAAAGCTTTTTCTGCATCTATTGAGATGATCATATGGTTTTTTTCTTCGATTTGTTAATATGGTGTATCACATTGATTGATTTTTGTATATTGAAGAATCCCCGCATCCCTCGGATAAATCCCACTTGATCGTGGTGTATGATCTTTTTAATGTGTTGTTGGATTCTGTTTGCTAGTATTTTGTTGAGGATTTTTGCATCTATATTCATCAGTGATATTGGTCTGTAATTTTCTTTTTTTGTAGTATCTTCGTCTGGTTTTGGTATCAGGGTGATGGTGGCCTCATAGAATGAGCTTGGGAGTGTTCCTTCCTCTGCAGTTTTTTGGAAGAGTTTGAGAAGGATGGATGTTAGCTCTTCTCTAACTATTTGATAGAATTCATCTGTGAAGCCATCTGGTCCTGGACTTTTGTTGGTTGGAAGATTTTTAATCACAGTTTCAATTACATTACTTGTGATTGGTCTGTTCAGATTTTCTATTTCTTCCTGGTTCAGTCTTGGGAGGTTATACTTTTCCCAGAATTTGTCCATTTCTTCCAGGTTGTCCATTTTATTGGCATAGAGTTGCTTGTAGTAGTCTCTTAGGATGCTTTGTATTTCTGCGGTGTCTGTTGTAACTTCTCCTTTTTCATTTCTAATTTTATTGATTTGAGTCCTCTCCCTCTTTTTCTTGATGAGTCTGGCTAATGGTTTATCAATTTTATTTATGTTCTCAAAGAACCAGCTTTTAGTTTTATTGATCTTTGCTATTGTTTTCTTTGTTTCTATTTCATTTATTTCTCCTCTGATCTTTATGATTTCTTTCCTTCTGCTAACACTGAGTTTGTTTGTTCTTCTTTCTGTAGTTCCTTTAGGTGTAAGGTTAGATTGTTTATTTGAGATTTTTCTTGTTTCTTGAGGTAGGCTTGTAGAGCTATAAACTTCCCTCTTAGAACTGCTTTTGCTGCATCCCATAGGTTTTGGATCATCGTGTTTTCATTGTCATTGTCTGTAGGTATTTTTGGATTTCTTCTTTGATTTCTTCAGTGATCTCTTGGTTATTTAGTAACGTATTGTTTAGCCTCCATGTGTTTGTGTTTTTTACGGTTTCTTCCCTGTAATTGATTTCTAATCTCATTGCGTTGTGGTCAGAAAAGATGCTTGATATGATTTCAATTTTCTTAAATTTACTGAAGTTTGATTTGGGACCCAAGATGTGATCTATCCTGGAGAATTTTCCACGTGCACTTGAGAAGAAAGTGTAATCTGCTGTTTTTGGATGGAATGCCCTATAAATATCAATTAAATCTATCTGGTCTATTGTGTCATTTAGAGCTTCTGTTTCCTTATTTATTTTCATTTTGGATGATCTGTACATTGGTGTAAATGAGGTGTTAAAGTCCCCCACTATTATTGTGTTACTGTTGATTTCCTCTTTTATAGCTGTTAGCGGTTGCCATATGTATTGAGGTGCTCCTATGTTGGGAGCATATATATTTATAATTGTTATATCTTCTTCTTGGATTGATCCCCTGATCATTATGTAGTCCTTCCTTGTCTCTTGTGACATTCTTTGTTTTAAAGTATATTTTATCTGATATGAGAATTGCCACTCCAGCTCTCTTTTGATTTCCATTTGTATGGAATATCTTTTTCCATCCCCTCACTTTCATTCTGAATGTGTCCCTAGGTCTGAAGTGGGTCTCTTGTAGACAGCATATATATGGGTCTTCTTTTTATATCCATTCAGCAAGCCTGTGTCTTTTGGTTGGAGCATTTAATCCATTCATGTTTAAGGTAATTATTGATATGTATGTTCCTGTGACCATATTCTTAATTCTTTTGGGTTTGTTTTTGTAGGTCCTTTTCTTCTCTTGTGTTTCTTACTTAGAGACATTCCTTTAGCATTTGTTGTAGAGCTGGTTTGCTGGTGCTGAGTTCTCTTAGCTTGTGCTTGTCTGTAAATCTTTTGATTTCTCCATTGAATCTGAATAGATCTTGCCAGTTAGAGTAATCTTGGTTGTAGGTTCTTCCGTTTCATCACTTTAAGTATATCATGCCACTCCCTTGTGGCTTGTAGAGTTTCTGCTGAGAAATCAACTGATAACCTTATGAGAGTTCCCTTGTATGTCATTTCCTGCTTTTCCCTTGTTGCTTTTCAATTTTTTTTTGTCTTTTATTTTTGTGAATTTGATTACTATGTTTCTCGACTTGTTTCTCCTTGGGTTTGTCCTGCCTGGGACTGTCTGTGCTTCCTGGACTTGGGTGGCTATTTCCTTTCCCATGTTAGGGAAGTTTTCTATTATAATGTCTTCAAATATTTTCTCAGGTCCTTTCTCTCTCTCTTCTCCTTCTGGGACCCCTATAATGCAAATGTTGTTGCATTTAATGTTGTCCCAGAGGTCTGTTAGGCTGTTTTAATTTCTTTTCAGTCTTTTTTCTTTATTTTGTTCTGCGGCAGTTATTTCCACTATTCTGTCTTCCAGGTCACTTCTGTTTTCTTCTGCCTAAGTTACTCTGCTACTCATTCCTTCTAATCTATTTTTCATTTCAGTTATGTTATTGTTCATCTCTGTTTGTTTGTTCTTTAATTCTTCTAGATCTTTGTTAAGCATTTCTTGCATCTTCTCGATCTTTGCCTCCGTTCTCTTTCCTAGCTCCTGGATCATCTTCACTATCATTATTCTGAATTCTTTTTCTGGAAGATTGCCTATCTCCATTTCATTTAGTTGTTTTTCTGGGGTTTTATCTTGTTCCTTCATCTGGTACATAGCCCTCTGCCATTTCGTCTTGTCTGTCTTTCTGTGAATGTGGTTTTTGTTCCACAGGCTGCAGGATTGTAGTTCTTCTTGCTTCTGCTGTCTGCCCTCTGGTGGATGAGGCTATCTAAGAGGCTTGTGCAAGCTTACTGATGGGAGGAACTGGTGGTGGGTAGAGCTGACTGTTGCTATGGTGGGCAGGGCTCAGTAAAACTTTAATTCTCTTGTCTGCTGATGGGTGGGGCTGCATTCCCTCCCTGTTGGTTGTTTGACCTGAGGCGAGCCAGCACCGGAGCCTACCTGGCTCTTTGGTTGGGCTAATGGTGGACTCTGGGAGGGCTCATGCCAAGGATTGCTTCTCAAAACTTCTTCGGCCAGTGTCCTTGTCCCCACGGTGAGCCACAGCCACACCCTGCCTCTGCAGGAGACCCTCCAACACTAGCAGGTAGGTCTGGTTCAGTCTCCTATGATCCCTATGGCATCACTGCTCCTTCCCCTGGGTCCTGATATACACACTACTTTGTGTGTGCCCTCCAAGAGTGGAGACTCTGTTTCCCCCAGTCTTGTCAATGTCCTGCAATCAAATCCCACTAGCTTTCAAAGTATGGTTCTCTGGGAATTCCTCCTCCCGTTGCCAGACCCCCAGGTTGGGAAGCCTGACATGGGACTCAGAACCTTCACTCCAGTGGATGGAGTTTTGTGGTATAATTGTTCTCCAGTTCGTGAGTCACCCACCCAGTGGTTGTGGGATTTGATTTTATTGTGATTGTGCCCCTCCTACCATCTCATTTTAGCTTCTCCTTTGTCTTTGGACGTGGGGTGTGTTTTTTGGTGAGTTCCAGTGTCTTCCGGTTGATGATTGTTCAGCAAGTAGTTGTGATTCTGGTGCTCTCGCAAGAGAGAGTGAGCACACATCCTTCTACTCTGCCATCTTGAACCAATTTCCAACCTCCAGAGTTTTTTTCCCAATATCCTAATTCCTCATGGCACTTAACAACTGTTAGTAATTATTTGTTTACTTGTGTATTGTATATCTTCCCAGTATAAATGTTCATTTAACAAGAGCAGGAAACTTCCCTCCTGGTGTATCCAGGCACCTTGCCACTTATAGGTGTTTGATGAATATAATTAAACGAATAAATGAATGAATGAATGAATAGAATTCCTGTCTCAGGTTAATAGATATCATACCCAAAGCTTGCTTGAGTCTTAAGTTACCATTACATTTCAGTTTATTATTTTACTTTTTGACATTAAACGTCCTACATATGGTAGACTGATTGGTGACTTATAATTTTGGTGTATGTTATCCTTTTTCTCTCCCTCCTAATTTAGTAGCTGATAACCCTTTCAACTGTGAACTCTCCAGAGGAGGAATAATAGATATGCCATATTCCTTGTGTTTAACTTCATAAGGTGCTCCTATAAAGTAGCAAAAATTAAAAATGAAAATAGGTGTGGTACATCCAATTTCCTTCTCCTACCCAGCTTCCAGAATGAAGTCAATCATAAATCCTCCAATTAGGGAAAGGGGTAGAGAAGAAGAGAGTGCATTGATTGGGTTTGTGACATTGTTTGCACCACCCCCCTGGGGATACTGGGCATGAGGATGGGGTGGACAAATATTAGCAGGATCGGTGTTTAGCAGAGCTTTGCCTGTGCAGCCCAGAGTTCTGATGATAGGCAAATGATAGGTGATCTGTCTCTTGGACATAAAGCAGAATTTGTAGAGCAGAGATGCTCAGTGGTTTGTTAGGAGCAAAGTGAGTGTCTGCTGGCAACTCCAAGCCTTCTAGGGCTTCAGGATGGGCTAGCAGAATAGGTTGACCTTCCCAGTGCCATGGGAAAGGTGTAGAAGGGCTAAAGGAGGACTGAAAGCATCAGAAGCGTTAGGGTATGAACAAGGAAGACCCTGTCAACTGAAAAAAAATGGACAACCTAAAAGTTGAGAATTATGTTTTATTTGGCAGAGAAAACTGAGGACTTAAGCGCGGGATGCAGCCTCTCAGATAGCTCTGAGGGACTGCTCCGAAGAGGTAAAGGAAGAGCCAGGATAGATAGGAGTTTTTGCAACACAGAGCTGGTAGTCAGAACTTCAAACGATTACTGTTAATTCAAGAAAACAGTAACATCTTAAGTTAAGGAATTTAATGCTTTTCTGTGTATGGGAAGTTGCAAGAGTCTGGGCTTACTGAAATCATTCCTTTGATAAGCACCTCAGCTATCTGAGGCCAGTATCCTGCTTTTCTCTATCCTGAATCCCTTCGGGGTACACAGTTGGGGTGACTGTAGTGGTTGAGGGCTTGGCAGTGGGCAGCCCATTTGTCTCCATCCTGAGTTCCCTCAGGGCTCACCATCTGGGGGCTGTAGTGGCTTGATGGCTGCAATATCCTTTGTTTACTGATACGGCAGGCAACATTTTTTCACTTACAGCCCCAAGTAATCATACTGGATCTACAAACCGAAGGCTGAGGCAAGACTTAGGACACCTCTGTAAAATAACAGGAATAGAAACCATCAACCCAAATCTTTGGCCAGATGACTTTTCACCTCAGTGGGTATCAGTATGAAGGGGATGTGTCTGAAGACCACATAAGACAGAGCACATCTCACAGAAGGTCAGCTTATGATGTAACCATAAACAGACTATGGAATAGAGCTTCTCCTTTCTTCTCCATTATTGCTTTTGTCATCGCAGTTACGTTTTCTAGAGATTTGAATCCATATGGGGAAAGGAAGAGAGAGAGTAAAATCTGAGAGTGGTTTTAAAAATCTGAATACGGCTGCATTATACACCTGAATTGACTGAGAAGTGCCTGAATGGGAAGAAATTTACCTGAAGGCAACTTGATGTCAGTTTTCTGCTTCTGAGCAGGAATGGGAGCTTAATGATAGAAATTATATTTGGCTATAGAAAAATAAATTACAATTTTGCATGTATCAGTTTGTGATTGAAAATTTGAATCCATTATATAGTCCCAGCAATTTAATTTTTCTTTTATGGTTACAACTCCTGATGATTTTCTCTTTTTTAAAATATCTACTATCACTCATTTGTATGCTTCACCTTTTTTTCTGGGGCTATTCATCATTTAACTAGTTCACAGATAGTTGTTAAAACAATGAAGAAAAGTCAGAGAAGTGTTTATTCACTGTAGTTAAAGGAAAAAAATTCTTCCGCCTCTTCTCTTCTTGTCTCTGCTTGTGCTGTTTCCCTTGCCTAAAATATTCTCCCCTTTCTACTTAATCAAATCCTATTGATCAAGGCTTCATTCAGATCTTACCACTGCAATTCAGGTTTCTCTGGTTGCTCTAGCTCAACATTGCAGTCACCTTCCCTAAACTCTCAAAGAATGTGCAGTCCCTACTAAACAGTTAAGGGCTGAATTATAATGGCCTGCTTTGGTTGGTTTTCTAAAAAATAATTATTTTCTTATTTTATCAATTAGATTGTGATCTCCCCAAGATCTTCCTTATATTTCTTTGAACACAAGATCTTAGGTAAATGGGTAATAATTGCTGCTGATTGATTGAAATGTCACATTTAGATCCAAAGCAACATTTTGACTTAGAATATAAGTTAAGTGGACTTACATACCCTGGATTCCTCTGTGTAAACCCAGCCAATCAACTAATTACTTTCAAAGGAGGTGACCATATGATTCCAATTTGAGAGGCCACGACACATGCTAAATTCAACTTAATATATGATATGCTTTCCAAATGGCATAATATTGGGTGGATTTCAATGACATAAGACAGGTGGATAGAGTTCACATCCTAAGTTTATATGATTTTGTTCCGAGCCTAAATAGCCTCATTAATCCAGCAAAACCTTGCCTTGCCCCTTTGTCTCTCCTTTCCTCATCTCCTACTACTTAGAGTGTTAGCTTTAAGTACCTGGGGCATATTCAGAGCCAAATCCATTCAGAGAATGGGGGGTATGTCTAATAAAAGTGGTAATGCAGTGGCTTGGATCACTGCCCTCAGGGGAGTGTAAAAGTTGTGCTGAGATCCAAACTGAAGAATAGGAAAAAGAATACTTCCTGCCTGGTCTTCAAGTTGAGAATGCATTATAATTTTCATCTGCCCTGTTGATTTTTGATGCCTATACCTAGTTAGTTAGTAATCTTTAATGTCAGTTAGACATTCTTTCAAGTCATTTTTCATAGACATCCAGGTGGATGATGGGGATGGATTTGTACCCATCATCTGACCATCATTTTAGCTCTTATTTGACTTGGCAGGTTGATGAAGAGCTGTATTTGCACATTGGCAGATTCCTTGATGGGCCCATTTTTAATATTGACAGCATGAGGTGACTTTCCCAGTTTCAGCTTTTTGTTTGCTGAAGTTTATCCTTCATCCTTATGTTCTTATTCATTATCGCAGTCCTCTTCCATCTTTTGCATCTTCAGTTTTGAGCAAATTCTCCAGCAGTTATTATACTTATTATTATGATCTAATTTGTATTACAATTCTAGTGACAAATATGTATTCTCTTTGTTGAGAAGATGGACTAGCTTGTGAGATAAGAAAGAATTCTTTTATTTAACTTGCAGAGTGTCATCATGATGACTCCTTGACCTAAATCCTCAAAGATCCTTCCTCTTTTTTCCATTACCTTCATTTAACGGAATTTGTTTTATTATATTTTCTAAATAATCACATGGTGATTTTTTGCAGCTATTAGTAATGACTAATAAAGTCACTCTTTAGTGGCAAGGGGAGGACATACAGGATCTAAGTAGGAATTGTTAGGACACATGGATAATTCCATGTTTAGACAAGCAAATTTGTCTTGGAAAATTACCAGTGGAGACCTGCTTCACATGTCTGTTACCTTGAGCAAGAATATTCAGGAACACGAAAGGTAGATACAGACTTCACTTCACAGTTACAAGACACCATGATGACGTAAACTTTTCCTGGTGTTTTGAAAACAGTATTCTCTACTGTTTACTGACATATAAGTTTGGTTTCTCTGATAGATATTGCACTGCTTTTAATCTGAGTCTCATCCTCGTACGGCATTTTCATTTTTATTCCCTTTGCCTCAGTGCTACCCTATGGGCCCTGCAAAACTGCACTTAGCATTGGATTGACAGATACTCTATCCCACGATCTGAGCCTAAGATAATCATAGATATTTCCTCCCTTTGATAAAATTAAATTATTTACTTCCTTTGATAAAATTTTTAAATTCACAGGGGGTACCTGGTCCACCATCATTTAGAAAGTGATTAGAAATACATTGTTCATCTAGTTTTCACAACTTTTTCCATCTGCAAATGATGTGACCTGTAATATTGTAATGCTTCAGAATCACACTCTTTTTGCTAGGATGTGGGAATATAAATCCTTATATAAATGTTAACTCTGAAAGAACACTTCAGACTCTTTGTGGAATTATAAATGAACTTCTGAATTAGAGAATAACGAGATTGATAAGGTCATAGAAGCTGATAATTTGGTTCTGGTAAATGTGGCAGTTTGTTCATAGGCACTGAACTACAATTGTTTCTGAATTTCTACTAACGTTTTAAAAGAACATTAAAATAAAGGGATAATAGTTACGTCAGGCCAAGAGGCCAGAACGCGTGCCATCTGCAAGTCAGGAGTTTCCGAAGTGTAACGGAAGAGAAAGTTCGAGGAAAGACTGGCCAGCTGGTAGTTTGTTTTATGAGAAGGAAAAGTCTTCCTGAGAAGTAAAATGGCAGAGGCTCCTGAAGGAGCTCTACTATCAACCATGAACCTGGAGAAGCAAGAAAGGAGATGAGGGTGGGTTATGGGAAAGGACTGAGAAAGGAAAAGAATTCAGTGCTCCCATTGCCCTTGGGGAGACACTGGGGATCGATTCTGGTGCTAGCTCAAGGTTTATCTTTCAGGTGGAGAGCCATTCTAGTGCGGGCACTGGCCTGCCTTGTTGTCACCTGGGCAGTAATACTAGTTAAAGGAGGGCACTTTATCTCTGTGGACTTCAAGCCACCACAGCTTCAGTGCTCTCTCACTGTACTACCACACTCACAACACTTTTGACATCAGATGTGTGGCATTTTTTTCCACGTCAAGCGATTCTCTGTGACACTAGCTGGGTGTCCTATAATTCAATTTAATTTACAATAACCAGAGTTAACATAGACCCACAGGTTAAGGGGTTCAGTTCCACAAGACTGCCTCCCATTTCAGATGCTAATCCCAAGTAGTAGGTCCCTAGGTTCCTACAACTTCAAATTGACTTGGCTACAAATTGGAGCTCCCCATGACCTCCCCCTTAGATTTGATTATTTGCTAGAACAGCTTGCAGAACTCAGGGAAACACTTATGTTTACTAGTTTCTTATATAATAATGGGTATGATAAAGGATACAAATCATAGCCAGATGAATAGATGCATAGAGTCAGGTCTGGAAGGGTCCCAAGAACAGGAGCTTCTGTCCCTGTGGAGTTGGGATGTGCAAACCTCCTGGCACACACATGTGATCACCAATCCAGAAACTCCCCAAACCCCATACTAGTGGGATTTTTATGGAGGCTTCGTCATGTAGGCATGGTTGATTATTAGCTCTATTTCTAGCCCTTTTCCCCTCTCTGGAGAATGGGAGATGGGCCTGAAAATTCCAAGCTTCTAATTATGGCTTGGTCTTTCTGGTGACCCAACCCTTATCCAGAAGCTCAGAATGAGTTACCTCATTAGAAGAAAAGACACTGCTATCACCCAGGAAATTCCAAGGATTTAGGAACTCTGTGTCAGGAACTGGGGTCAAAGATTATATGTTAGAACAGAAGCTTCTCCTAACAACGCTATTTGCAAGGGTTAAAACCTTGTAAGTTCCCAAAGGAACTCTATGTCAGGAACCAGGGGCAGAGACCAATATATGCATTTCTTATCGTTCCACAGCGCAAATTCAAGTCTTGGTTCTTTGGTGATGTGTCTGCTGGCTGATGGCTGAGGGGCCTAACTCACAGGGTTGTTCTGAGGATTAAAAGATACATTACATGCAAAGCATTTAAAAGGGTGATTAATGGGTTGCAATAAATATTATCTATGTTTATTAAAGTTGTGAAACTTCTGACAGTATTTATATCAGAAATACAAATGATAAAATTAAAGGTAGTTTCTATTTTCTAATTTTTTTAACCATTTCTAATCTTCCTACAATGACTATATATTAATTTTGAAAAAAAATGAGGAAAATAACATTGGTAATTTTTAAAATTACTGACCTTTTTTTTTCGCGGTACACGGGCCTGTCTCTGCCGCGGCCTCTCCCGTTGCGGAGCATAGGCTCCAGACCCGCAGGCTCAGCGGCCACGGTTCACTGGCCCAGCTGCTCCGCGGCACGTGGGATCTTCCCGGACCAGGGCATGAACCCGTGCCCCCTGCATCGGCAGGTGGACTCTCAACCCCTGTGCCACCAGGGAAGCCCTAATGACCATTTTTAACCTGAAAAGTAGAATTTTGGTTTTATGGAAGAATTGCCGCATAATTACAGAAGTAACCTTTGTTCTGTTTTAGTACCACCACTGTGGGATCACTTTAATGCTTCAGTTATTCTTTATTGCATTTTCGGTTGCGCTAGTTCTATGCGTATATTGTCACAGTTCCTAATCTACCGCCATTACGCCATGTTCTGGGATGTGATGCTGGGGCTGGAACATCGTGAACTACATTTACCAGACTCTTTCCAGCTGCTTCCTGTTAGGTTTGGCCAATAAGAAGTAGAAGAAAGAGAGTGGAAGGGAGAAGGAGGGGAGAAGACACTTTCTTCTTCCTGGGTGCTCTTGGCCCTGTCAGCATCACCCGAGCAGCAGCAGCTCTTTAGCCTGTGCAGGTTACCCTGGCTGCAGCAGGAGGCACAGTGTCTTTCAGCACTCCTGGAACAAGCCTCATCACCTCCCCTTAAACGTACCAGAGCGGTCGGGCAATGCCACCTCCTCAGAGGTCTGTGCCCTAACTCCATTAGGCTCCTCTGCGACCCTAAATGTGTTCACTTCCGAGGAAGTGTCTCCTTTTCAAGATCTGACCACCAACTCTTTGAGGCTCCTCCTCTGGGCTCTTAAGTTCTCCTTACATCTACCTCCTCTCGTTTGCCCCTCCAGCTTTAGGAGTAGCAACTGCTCCCTGCTGTTGTTATCTCCCGGTAACCTCAGTGTTGCCCCTTCTTTCCCCATGTTAAATCCCCTATGTTAAATTCCCTCTGATAAGTACATAGGGTAGTTTTTGTTTTCCTGACTAGATTCTGACTAATACAAGTGGTATTTGTGAATTTGAGAATTGAATAAGGTCTTCAGGGCATTAATTCCTGTATGTTAAGAACCCATTGCATTTTTCAAAAGACGAGATGAATTAGGTCTGATCTCTTTGTACACGGCACTCTTCTGTCAATGCTCAGCTACAGAGTTTGAACCCATGGAGTAAACGAGCTATGGAGTTTTTAGAAAAAAGGCAGAAAGTAATCACTAGTCATTTGTGTTCTCCATCAGAAAGGATAGGATTCTGCTATCTGAAACAGATGACCTGATGAATAGTAACTTAAACACACAGGAGTTTATGTTATGCACTAAGAAGTCTGGGCATAGGAAATTTAGGCTTTGTAAGGCTAATCCAGATGCATCAAGAAATCAGGCTCCTTCTGTCTTCCTAACTTGCCATCCTCAGCGCCTAGCTTTTGTCTTCCTGGTTCCAAGTACTGCTTCATTTCCCCATTCACCAGGCAGGAAGAAGATGGAAGAGGGGGTGGTATCAGCAGGTTTCTCCTTATATTTCATTGATCAGAACTATATCAGAGGGCCTCACATGAGGCCGTAAGAGAAGATAGGAAATTGAAATTTTAGCTTTTTTCTTTTTTTTTAAGCTCTGTAAATAGAGGCTGGCAAGAAAGAAAGGCAATTACACTATTCGTTATGCAGATACACAGCCCCATTATATGACATGGGTGCTCCATGGTAAACTGCTGTATTTAAGCCCCAATACGTAGCATTTATATTACTGGTGCAAGAGGCTGATTGTATATTGTACATTTAAGTAGGTTGTTAAGTTCTTCATTATTTGCCTTCTATATTTGTACGGAAAGGAAATTTTGTGAGTTCAAAGGGGCAGAGAAGAAGGCAAGCTCATTCTAGCACCTTTAGCCACCCATTTGGTAGCATGTGAACTTTCCTGATGACCATTTACCACGCAACAGTGACTCTCTTCGGTACTTTCACCATTTGCTGCAAGGTCACCCTTGAAGAGCTACAAGGCAGACTCACCAAAGTCTTTAGCACAATGCTTTACGCTCCTTCTTAATTAGCTGCTGGGAAGGAGTGGAATTGTTTTGCCGTTCCAACGTCCCCATTTAACTCATAGGGACTTGGCTCTGCCAGTGGAGAAGGGTCTGGGAACAGCTCTTGATGATACAGCCTAATGAGGCTATCAGTAACACACTGATGCGATTAGACCTCCAGCATCTCAAATATGTAAGGAGGCAACCTGTACAATACTGTGAAAACCTGGAGCAAGAAAAGGATTTATTGATTGTGTTTTATTTAACTAAGATGAAAGCAGCAATCTTCCCATCAGGCACTATTTATGATTAATTAAGATAGATTTTGCAAAGCAATCTATGCTTTTTGTGCTCAAACAGAGGCATGCTAACAAGAGAGGACAATCATGAAGCTTCACAGTCTGAGCAGTGATCAGCCTGGCTTCAGCCCCACCAGCTAAATTTCATCTCAGTGACATTCAAGGTTTGGCAGCCACCTCCAAGCCTCGTCACAGATGCTAATAGCAAATCAACTGAAATGGATGATGTGGGTGATGCCAAACCTACAATGATTTGTATCTTTTTAAAAGTTCCATTCCAATTTTCTGGAGATTTGCTGGGGGTGGGGGAATGAAATGTGTATGACATGCATGTGGGTTCCGAGGGGAGTGAAGCAGAGGCAAGGTTAACACATTTCAAGGTGGGCTTCAAAAAACACATAGTGCATACGTACAGGAAAAGGGAAGCAATTGCCTGCATGGAACAAGAACTCACAGAAGGCCACAATTTTGAAGCACACCTACACTTCACTTAGCATTTAAGAACATCTCATTATGAACATTATCATTCCAGGACCTCACCCCCAATTACCAGATTCAACCAAAGAAACAAGACTAATCTACATAACAACAAAAACAATGACAATAACCAAACAACAGTGGCTTTCTGGATGGAAAATTCTTTCATGCCTCATTGGCTTTTCAGTTTTTTTCAAGTTATTTCCATAGATCTGGGCCTGTAAACTAATCACTTATTTAATAATCGGTACCAATTATTTTGAATGAGACAAAAGAAGGGATTTCTTTCACCAATTTCCTTTGAAGTGCAGACAAGTAGACGTCATGCTTTCGCTTATTTTATACTTATTTATTGAATACCAATCATGTGCCAGGTAGTGTACCAGGTTTCGGGGATCCATGACAAGCCACTGTAAACATGTGTTCTGATTTCACCAAACGTGCCAATTATGTGTGATCTAGATGAGGATATAGGCAATTAAAGTACAATGTGATATGTGCTGGGGGAGGAGAAGTACAGGTTCTAAGAGAGCAATAGGAAGGCCCCCTAACAGACTTAGTGGTGGTAGGGCAGGAGCCATACAGAAAATTTCTTAGAGAAATGGATGTCTAAGCTGTGATATGAATGCTGAATAGATATTGGCAGGGAACAAAGGTAAGGCTGGGTGGGGAAAGGGTACTGTGCAAAGATAAAGCATCCTGTGGAAAGGATTGGAGGCTAGAGAAAGGCGTATTCAGAAAAAAAAAAAATCTTTTGTGTGGCTGGAGGCTAGTGTGTGTGACCTGGTGCAAGGGAGAGGGATGCAGAGGGAGAGGAAAGTGAGACATGAGTCTGGAGGTCCCAGATCACAAAGGTTCTTTTAAATCATAGGAGGGAGTTTGGACTTACCCTAAAGTATTTTTAAGCAGACGTTTGCCTTGATCACATTCGTACTTTAGAATGAAGGAAAGATGTTCTACAATGGATAATACTGAGGGCTGGGAAACCTGTTAGGAAGCTGTTATAGGGATAAAAACAGGTAAAGGTATTGTTATGAGAAGCACTATAGAGGCAGGTAGAATTGTGAGATGTGAAGATATTTGGGAACTGTTTAGGAAGTAAAACCAATAAGTTTGGTGACTAATTCTATAAGGAACATTCTGGGTAGATAATGGTGGTATTCTCTGAGACGGAGGAAAAGGGCTTTTGTTCTTTTTTTAGTTGTAGAGATGTTAAGTTTTAATTGTCTTTGGGCCATTCAAGTAGAGGTGTTTATCTAGTAGACAATGTGTAATTATAGTCCCTGAACTCACAGATGCTGTTAAGTCCTGGAAGTGCTGATTTGTCTGTGATGAGCCTTTAGATAGTCCTTTCAGCCATGGAAGTGAGCACTTTCATGAAGACTTCATAGCATTAGCAGAGAACCTACCTGGGAACTTGGAGAAACATCAGCATTTAAGAGTCAGCAAAGAAAGAGACCCTAAAGGAGACTTGGTATCAGGAAAGTCATGAAAGGTAGAAGTAAGTTTTCAGAGAGACAATGTAAATGACTTGTTAAAGGTGTTTGAAAGTGAAAAATTAGTTGATACTTGAGGTGAATGTGGGCACTGAAGAGTAATTTCTTTTCAAGATGGGTGAGATGAGCTTAATACATGCACACAGATATGGAGGTTATGCTAATCCAACTGGGGATAAAGTTTACCTTTGAACAGATCATGAAAAGAGGATTTGCTAGGCAAAGGAAGGATGTTAACACATTTGTGGAGAGACGTATTTAACCTACTAAAGAGAACAAAGTGTTTCTCTGCAGTGGAACAGTAGCTATTTGCATATGCACGGTGTGATTAAAGATTGTTCTTACCTTCTCCCTGGAGCCAGACTTGTTTTTGGCAATACATTGTTAGTAATGACTTTGAATATCAAAGTTTGTTTGTTCCCGTGTTGTTTTCTGCATTCTCCAGATTTCCAGGTTCTGTTCTAGGTGTTAAGAATTCAAAGAAGGCAAAGTCTTATTCTTCTTTCAAGGAATTAAGTACCTGGAGAGGAGACGGGCATTTGCAATACAGTGAGTGCCAGGAGCAGGGCATGGGAGGGTGTCCTGGGCACCAAGGAGGCTACTTCCTGTAGCAGGAGTCAGAAGGGCACTGGAGTCTGGGAGGTTGAGTAAGAGTTTGCTAAGCTATATTTATTTTGGTATATTATGTCATTCCTAATGGTTACTGATTCAACCAAAATTCCTCCTCCCTTCCCCCCTCCCCACAATTTCTTTATATGAGAGTCGATAAACTTGTTCTGTAACACAGCAATAGTAAATATGTTAGCCTTGCGGACCATAGGTCTCTGTGCAACTACTCCACTCTGCATGGCAGCGTGGAAGCAGCCACAGGCAATACAGGAATGGATGAGCATGGCTACTGACAATGGTGAATTTCACCTGAGCCCTGTGATCCTGGAAAACAGAAAGGGCAAGGACACCCCCCCCCCCCCCCCGCCCCCCGCCACCACTGCTGTCTTCTAGGAAATGGCTTACTGCAAAGAAGCACCTTCGCCTGTGACTTAGATAAGACTCAGGGATGCCCCCATGTTTACCTATGACATAGCCAGGCACAAACCCTCCAGATTCCTCTTTTTTGCCTCATAAATAATTAGCTGAACCGTTTTGTCCCTACTGATGAACGGGAACAAAATGCTTTTTAACAAAACTTCGGTTAAGAGTCTCACCTTTGCTTAGGCCTCTGAACTTTAGCCTGCCCTCACCTGAGCCAGCATACAGCCCCTCCTAAAGGACTGCTCCGAGAAAACAGGTTGGTCTCAGCATGAAATAGTCTTCCTTTCCACCTACAGTCAGATTACACCACCCTTTTACCTCACTTACGCACACTCAGTTCTTTCTAACCTCGTTCATTCCTTTCTAGAAAAGAAAATCCCCTTTTGCCTAAAGATGCTTGCTGATTTATGGTCAGAGCCTTCCTTCTATTGCAAAATTCCCCCTTTCCCTACTGTAATCGTCCTCCACACCCCCCTGCCTGGCAATAATCCTGTTGAATAAAATCTCTCCTTACTAAATCTAGATTTGTTAATAAAATCATTATGTTGACACGGTGTTCCAATAAAGCACACTAAAATTTGAATTTTACATAATTTTCAAGTGGTACAGAATTTTATTCTTCTAATTTTTCCCCAACCTTTTAAAAATGTAAAAATTATTCTTAGCTCACAAGCCATACAAAGGCAGGTGGCAGGCCAGATTTGCCCTGAGGGATCTAGTTTTACAATCCTTGCTTTGTACTGAAGAGGCTTCAGGTTTAACAGAACCCAATTAGTTGGCCTTTTAGAGAATTATGTATCAATTCAATTCAGTAAGCATTTATTAAGTGCCTGTGCTTTGCTCAGCATTATTCTAGGCCCTGGAGATAAAGTCATGAACAAGACAAATACTCTCCTACTTTCAAGGAATTTAAAAATAATATCATTAGTATTTACCTTCACTGTGCTCTGCTGCCTGTTATGTAACATGATGCTATTTAATTACAGGTATGTTGTAGATGTATTATGACTAGAAGGTATAACTATACACACAGGCCATTGGTTGCCTTGATAAACATACCACACATCTTCAATCTGATTAAATGCTTCTCCTTACAATGTAATAGTCAACCCGGACTTCTATACACTAATTCCAACCATATGACGATCATCCCAAATAAATACTGAATTCCTCCTTGAAAATTGTCTTCAGACTCTGTAATAATTCTTTGTTTCTTCCATAGTGATAATTTTTTACATGTTGATGAACTTCAATATTAGAAACTGCCAAAGATTATTTGAAGCCAAGTCAGGTGAATAAGCCAGTTGAGTAAGGGTAACTGAAGAGAAAAGCAATGTCTTCTCCTCTTGAAACACAAAGTTTCCAATTTCAAGGCAATCCAGTTGAAATTTTGTACTATTTTCCTGAAACTGGCTTGTAACGGACCAAAAATTTTGTTTTCAAAATTTCCTAGTTTGAAGCCCTAGTCCCCAGTGTGATTATATTTGGAGATGGGGCCTTCATGGAGGGTAATTAGGGTTAAATAAAGTCCAAGGGTGGGGCCCTTGTCCAAGGGGATTAGTGCCTTTCTAATAAGAGACACTCAAGAGCTCAGTGGCTCCCTCTCTGCCCACACACAAAGGTGCCACGTGAGAGCACGTTGAAAAGGTGACAGGAAGCAGGTCCTCACCAGGAACTGAATTGGATGGTGCCTTGATCTTGGACTTCCAGCCTCCAGAGCTATGACAAAAATTTCTATTGTTTAAGCCACCTGGTCTGTGGTATACTGTTACGGCAGTATATGGCAGTATACAGTATACTGAGCTGACTCACACATAACTTTTCAGAAATTTCCTAAAGGAGGCTTTGAAGAGTTCTGAGTGAGGTCAGCATTTTGGGAATGATTTTCCACTCACCAAGAAGACTCTGCTGAAGAGAAAGAGACTCTTTTGGATGTACAAGTTCTTGTCAGTTTTTAAAATCACAAATAATGTTTTTTATGTTGTCACTATGTGCATATGTGTTTGTATGGTATGTGTCTGATTTAACTCCCAACTAGGTTATAAATTCTAAGCCCACAGACACCTGCAAATCTAAAGGAAAAATGAGCAATACATCTATAGGGTATGGCTGTATTAGAGTCTTTCTTATTATTTACTGTTTCTAGGAAGAAAACTATGTAGGGTCTCTTTAGAGAACAAGTATTTACCTAAAAATACAAAATGAGGGGAGAAAGAGAAAGCGACATATCCATGGATAAAACCCAAATATGAAACATGTGAAGTGCGAAATTTACCTTGAAAAGGAGGCTCAGTGTGACATCCTTCTTGTGGGCTGTGAGCGTAGTGGGGAGTGGGGGGCTGCTTGTATGTAGGACGTGCCAGAACACTCATTACTTCTCTGAATGTTAGAATCTCAAAATACGGCATTTCCACAATAAATAAGAACATATGTAATTTTTTAACAAGTGACCTAGTGATGGCATTGATTAGAAAATTGATTGGATCAGTGACTACTGTATAAGACTTGAGATTTACAGCTATCTGCTTGTTGGACAGATAATCAGTAATTATTCCACTTACAAGAATCAGCTATCAACTCCCCCTGTCACATAAAGCATTTTTGTTTCTTTTGTTGCTCAGAGCAGAATTTGATTCAGTTCCTTTTATTTATTTTCCTTTCACTCTTCAAAGCAAGTACCCAGTGTGTGCCAGTGTGTGCTTGGAGCTGGGAATACGAAACAAAAAGGTTAGGGCCCAGGCTTAGAAGAGTTGATGGCCTTGAGGAGAAAACAAATGGATAAAAGGAATTGCAATGCAAACTAGGTGCTACAATACAACATCGTGCAAAGAGCAGTGGGAAAAAATCAAGCTGTGAACGATTCTTTGAGTATGGGTGCCAGAGTAGCCAATACACAAGCCCAAATGTTACTAAGAAAGGAGAGGGAATCATTGCATTCTGTTTCTTCCTCTTCCATTCACTTAATAAAAGTTTAGGGTCAGATAAATTCAGGAGCAACCAAAATCAACTTACCAAAAAAGGAGAGGCAAAAGAGGCAAAAAAGGAGAGGAGGGGAATAACACTTTTTATGAACTCACTATTTGAGGAGAAAGACAGGGTATTTTGGTGGCAGTGGGCAACTAGGTAGAAAGAGATTGCTATTAAGTGAAAAATGAGCTTCCATAGGAAGCCACGACAATGAAAGTAATAATTAAATCTTCCTCTAACTTATGTTGCATTGTAAGTGCTTAGCTGAAAAATGTGTCTGTACCTCCGGGCCTGCAGCAATGACATCTGTTATATTTTAGGAACAGAAAGCTAATGAGGTGGAATCTGGAGTAGTGAGCTTAATTGGGCTTGTTTTGATTAAGTGTATGTGCTGGGAATATTCTAATCACTTGTCTGAATTGCAGAACAGTTAACATAAGCCCCCAAATTCTTGCAACCATTTGTGAATCAGTTTAGAATAGATAGGGAAATTGTGTGGAAGAAAGAGTAAACTGTAAAGCAAAAATTATCTAAAGTTCAGATGAAGTAAAACGTATGTAGTGTTCCTTGCCTGATTAGTGACTTCAGGCCTGAATGGCAGCCCAGTCATACCTGCCTGCTGTTCACTGTAAGTTAAGGCATCTGCCCGGAGAAACATGAAATGTCAGAGCCTGAAGGACCACAGTGGGCATGATGTCATCCTGCCCTCCTCACTTTTAGAGAATCTGAGGCCCAGAAAGGAAGGGACTTTCCTAAGACTAACACTGAGTCTGTAGCAGGGTCTAAGCAAGAACTGAGATCTCCTGGTTCTCCAGGTCTGTCTTGAAGGAGGAAAGGTGAGCTTGGAAATTAAGAGCTCACAGACATGGGGCAGGATGCCTAAGAGGGCTTTGGGATATTGAAGTTTAGAGTCTTACTCATACAGTTCACTTCTTCCATTCCGTTCATATCAGTTCAAACAGCATTTCCTGGACATCCATTTATTTTAGACCTTGTGTTAGGGTAAGCAGACCCAGCCCCTGCTCTCCAGAACCTCAGAGCCAATGATCAATTAACTATCACATACCTTAGTAAGTACCAGCATGTGCCAACTGTTCACTGATGCTCACAACCTCCAAACAAGCTTCTGTGTGCCCAGACGTGCCTCTTGCCTTAATGCAAAACATGGATGGAAAAATGATGTGTGGATGGAAAAAATGCTATCCAGAGATACTGAGACCATTAAAGAAATGAGGTCAGAGACCAGAGAGAGAGAGTGTGTGTGTGTGTATGAGAGTGAGAGTGAGAGCAAGCAAACAAGAGAAATAATATTTGCAATAAACTCCCAAGGTCAGCAATGAAAATAACTAGAATAAATACTCTTAATAAGGAGGCAGACAAGCAAAAGGGGAAAAAAATGTAAAAGGGTTATAGCCTCTGACTGGAACGGCCATGACTGTGACAGACTTTGCAGAGCTGTATTTAAGAATTACGTCCATGATGAAGGGGTCCAGGCCAAACCTCAGCCTCTTCCCTACACCTTTATACTATTGACCCATCACTCTTTCCAACCACTCACAAACTTGTTTTGGGGTGCTCTTTGGGTGAAATAGGAATTGGAAAACAATGGGAGCTGAAAAAATTCAGAAAGCCTAGGAAAATAAGTGCAGGTTATAGGAAGCCTATTTCCCTTAACTTCCAGCATAAAGGCCCAAACATGCAGGAGTATGACTAATCGAAGTAAATTTTAATTAGGTTTAGTCTTTTCTTGTTCTCCTCTAAATTGGGTGAGCTGTTTCCAAGGTTCTGACTATTACCTTGGCACATATGTAATATTTACTGGTACATAGAAACACTATGCAACAATTTAGGATAGATATTAAAAGAAAAATGCCTTACTCAATGTAAACTGCAGGGATAATTTAGGCTGGCAGAATGTAATTACCCAAACTGGAACACATTCCTTAGGGAGCAAGAATGCGTGAGAAGATGGTGTGCTATTGCACCCTGTGATGAGAGCAGCAGTTTTGGAAAATGAAAAGAAAATGAACCATGGATGAAAACTACATGAGAAGACCTGCCCTCTTTGACAACCTTGAGTGAGAAGTGGAGAACTGGGGGAATTGCATGAGTGTAATTGCTGCACTGGAGGAACCTTTAAGTTCATTCTGTCTGACACTGTATCCTCCTTAAGTGGATGCTTCGTCTCTACCTGAGCACTGCTGTGAGAGGCAATGGATGGCCTCCCCAAAAGAGTCAAAGTGATCCCTTTTATGGAGTAAAGAACTCACGTACTACAATGTCTATCAGCTGGACTTTGTTTGGCCTCTTAGAGCCATACAGTATGCCCGTCCCCTCCTCTCCCAGATAACCTTCACATATTTCAATATGAATTCCATTAACTCTCCAAACCTTCTGCCCCCAGCTAAATGTCCTCTCTGCTTTTAGTTGTGCACGAAATCGTACAATTCTAGACCCTTAACTATTTTAATCCAGCACCTCAAAACAGACTGTTATTATTTTTTTTCCATCCTAGTTTCCAGAATTAGATAGATTACTCTGGTGTGTAAGAGAGCTGGCCTACCACCTTCATGGATCTGGACATTATACTTCTGTTAATTCATCTAAAGAGGTTTCTTTGGCAGTCACATCACATTGTTGACTCAAGTTGAATCAAAAACTCTACAAATTCAACTCCTTATCTGAGTTTCCTAAGGGAGAGTGTTCCTGAGGTCTCCCAGACCTTTCTTCTTTTTATTCTTGGACAGACCGCTGGTATGTGTCACGTCTTTTTTCAATACTGTACTTAAAGTTTCTAATATTTCCATATTATCATTACTATTGTTAATTTTTAATTTAAAAACAAAACAGTCATGGTCATAAAAAGTAATCCCCATTCTGGTATTTAAGCCATGAATGATTTCAGAGCTACACGCAGAAGTGTTTGGGGATTTGACCTTGCAATTGCAGAACTAGCTGATTCGGGTAGGTGAAGAGAAAGCATCTCACATCCTGTTTCAGGTGAAAAGACATCGTATATCCTGTTTCAGCATGGTGCAGTAGTTCACACTGTCTTTTCTGTTCTCCTGACTACACAGGAGACTTCATCTCCTGATGAAGCCTATAAATGGCAACATTGCCCCAGCCAAAAATTAATTAAAAATTCGTGGGTCTATAGGTTTTCTGTTGAAATTTTTCTTGGCTTTGGTCCAAATTCTATTAGTCTCAGCATCCCTATTCAGATAGCAAGGATATGTCATAATAATATAATACAACAAAAATCTTGCAGATTAATCCTATTGACACTATTTTGCCAATGGGTGCCATGTCATTACATTGATGTGCAGTAAGATGTCAGGGTATGAGGATGTGTGCAGTTGTCTAAATGTCTAGGGATGTCCACTCTGTCACTTATCAAGGAAGCAAATTTGAAATTGCTTTGTTTCTACCTTTATAGCCTTTTGCTATATGTTCTTTCCTTTCTGCACTGTTAAGTTCAATAAAAAGACCTTCTCTCTGTCAACTGACTTTTGATCAGAGCTAAAACACAGATTTTGGAAAGAAAGCTGTGTGGCCCTCTTGGTTTCAGTCCATACTGAAGGTTGCTTGAATGATGTGAGTGATAATTGTGCACATTAATAAAAGGCAAATGGGTGGCTCAAGGAGTATAAAGATGCATATTCATAAGCAGTGCATGTTTCAGTTATGTGTATTTGGGGATGATGTGGGAATGTTCCAATAAAAGATTCACCAGGATCATGCCATACCACACTACACTATCCCACACCTCCCCAAATATACATTTGACTTTGGTAGCATTGAATGGTTTCATGAGAGTCAAGATTTTCATGAATCTATCAAAAAATCCGTGGTCTCCTCTTTAATAGGGAGAAGATGCTCCTAACCTAGCTGTCCATCTTGTAGGCCAGTACAGTGTGGAGACCACCATTACCAGGACTGAAAAAAACCAAGCCAGGACTTCCTATCAGGGATGCTCGCTCCTCATTAGAGATTATGAATATACTAGCTGATGTTTTCTTCCCCCAAAATTTTTTCATCCCAGAATTTCTCCACAGTTTACATTTTGATTTTGTATTCTTTGTTTTACCGTTCACTTGTTTGGGGAGTTTGGAAGTAATATTACATTAGAGTATTTGTTATCCAAACAATGTCAGGAAAAGAGCAAATTATTGTCTCCGACTAGAAAATTAGATAATGGAATGAGATTTCTTTGCCTTTTTCATTAACAATTGCTACTCATGTGCAATTCTGAGGGAAGTCAACAGAATTTAATTTCATTGTTTTTGGCTTTCTTTGCACATGTTAAAGAAGAAGGAGGCTAGTGAGATTGCAATCCTGGGCCTCTCTCTTCTTGGACAGCATGGAAGCCTGAGGATATGCACTATGCTCTCCCTAACACAGGAGCTCAGGAGTTGCTCCCGGCTCCTCAGGCAGGCCTTATGGGCAAGTGCCATCTGTGCCCCACTGCCAGGCAGGCAGTGGGGACACAGCCCTCAACTCAAGGCAGCTGAGAAAGACTGTGCCACTGGCACAGTTGTTGGCTCCAGATGCCACACCTGGAATGAGAGCCCTCAGACCAACGCCTGCGCACTGCTATAAACTGGACCCTGTGTCGGGGAGTAACTGACATCTAGGCTCAGTTCCTTGGAGATGAGCTCAGTCAGCCTCTCGGCATTCTTCTTGGCCAAACCCAGCTGTGAAGAAGGATCTGAGCCACAGCAAGCGGACATTCTTGTTTGGATTCTAAGTCCAGCGCCTGTTACCTGCCGGCAGCTGTCCCAGCTCCCCCTCCCCCTCCACACTCCCGTGTCTCAGAAGCAATGTTTCTGCGTGGAATGGTACCCCTTTGCTTTGCTTTCCTTGGCTTTGCTGGAATTGTTTAACCGTTCGTGACAGTCTGAAAGGAAAATGGTTAGATATCTCCTTATTTCTTAAGCTATAGATACTTACAGATAATAAGTAATGTTATATACTTAGGTAATTGTAGATAATTATAAATGAAAAAAAGAGAAATGAAACTAATTTCATTTTTCAGTAATTTTAGGCTTTGTTTTCATCTATTTAAGTAAGTTTTGTGACCCACACTAATGCATTTAAAAACACACCAAAATATTTACTTGTTAACCCAGCATATATATGTGCGTGTGTGTGTATATACAAACATATATACATTTATGTAATGTATAATACACATATATATAAAAACAAATACATACACACATATACTCATGTATATGTAATATACATACATGTATGTGTGTGTATATATGTATCTATTTATTTTGTTAAATAAACTGATTATTTCTTGGTAAAAAAGATTGAAGGGTCACAGAGGATGAGAAAAATTATCACTGCCATGTAGCATATCTAAAATAGGAAGTAGTTGGAAATGCTCTTACTTAGAAGTATCAAAATAATTCCGGTAAAGCAATGGTTTGAAGTCACAGTCGTTTCCTTTCTTCCCGCTTTGGTCATTGAGGTGCATTAAGAATGTTCACCATGTGAATATTTCCTGTGGTTTCTGACTCAGCTTCTCTCATCATGAGCTTCTCTGCTTGCTTAGAACTGACCCCTGAACACAGAGCTCTCAAAATCTAAACTTAACTTGCTCCTAATAATTTCTGCTTTGCTTCAGTACCTTGTCTCTAAGAAAGCTTAACGTTCATCCCAGTACCTGACGTGTGGCAAGCTTCTGACAAACGTTAGTTGACTGAATAATTGCTGATACTCTGACCCCAGCTTCTACCTCCTGGCCATTTTCTGCTCATAGCCACTGATGCAGTCTTGGTTAATTCTTTGCGTTAAGACCATTTAATCCTATAAAGTATTTAGAAGATACACATTTCTAAATGAGCACATTTTTAGGAAATGCATTAAGTGTTTAAAATCAACCAGTTCTACTAAGCACATCTAAACCTTTCTTCCTTTCTTTTATGGGCAGCGATTTCAGGCTTTATCATCTGAGGAGTAACTTTTTCCCTTCGCTTAAATAATTCTATTTTGCATGTGCGTGTGTGGTATAAATAGATTTCAAAATCATAATTCAACTTCAACATAAATTAAAAACATAATTCTGTATCCAAAAATGCTTTCTTGGTATGTAGACTCTTGCCTGTGATTTAGGAAATAATCTTGTTATAAAATCAGCACACAAATTGGTGTTCACCCTGTTTCCCTGCTGACTTCCACCAGGCTACTTACCCTGGAAACTCCAGGGAAAGAGGAGGCAGCTCTCTTAGGCATATGCCTGGGGTCAGCAACTAACTTTTGGCTTTGAATTTATTTATTTTTCTTTCTGAATAAAAGGAAGCAACAGGATGTATGTAGGCTGCAGTGCAGTTAAATGATTGAAAAAAATTGGAAACTATACACAGTCCTGTTCATCTTTTTGCAATGAATCGCAAAGGCACCCTTACCATTCAGTTTCCCCAGTCATGCCTTGGGCACTGTGCTGTTTCTCCTCAGAAGCCCTATGGCACTTAAGGTTTGTAATACGCAGTCCGGCCCTCAGTTCTTGGATACAGTGTAGAATGATGAACCACTCTTTCATGTAGTGTCCCTTCCCTCCAGATGACAGTGAGCTCATTGGAGGCAGAAAATCTTCTTCTTTTTTTTTTTTTTTTTTTAACTTTCTAAAGCTGGCCAAGAGCTTTATGCATGAGTAGGCACAACATAAATATTCAGTACATATTTTCTAACTGGTTTTTGCAGAGTGTATATCAGGAGAGATGTGGGCAGGAGACATAGGAACGTGGACGGCTTTGAAAAGAGAATTCTAGGGTCTAGAAGCCATGAGTAGTTCTATTGTTTGTTTTCAGATGTGGATACCAGTAATGACCAATAATGACATGTGATTGTGTGTGTGTGTTCATTGCATTGTGGTCTTAGTAATGTATCATCTGGCAGGAAGCTTAACAATATCTCATATTTTCACTTGGTGTAAGGATTTTCTCACTCACATTCTGGGTCCATGGATCTAAAAGTGATGTGGGGAGAAGAGCTTGAAGACCTCAGTGGGCTCCAAAAGGCCAGCTTCTGCTTAGATCTCACAAGACCCTGTGGATGGTCTCATCACCAGCTTCCTTCCCTTAAAGAGGGCAGAGTGAGAGTGATGTTGATGGGATATACAGAGCTTGCCCTTCCGTTGCTTGTAGCATTCAGAGAATCAAGACTTATGCTCAAATTATATAGAGATTGACACAAGACATTCTGGAATTAGGGTAAAAATAGTGGCACTGCTTCTAGCATATAAGCCTATTCCTGCAACGTGGAGTTTACCATGGTTTGCAGTGTCCTGCCCAGAGCAGCAGTGGTGATCAGATGGCTCTTTTTATCTGAATTTACAGGTGGTCCCTCTACTGATTACAAGAGAGCTAGTTTTGCCTTCCTGCATCAACACAAGACATGGGCCATATGTCTGGTGGTAGAACAAGACAGTGCCTCTCCCAATGTCAGTCACGCCGGCATATTAGTTGATACACTGAGATTAAATTTGTAGGGAAGAAGACAATGAAGCTTTATGGTTTATGCTGTAGATTCATGTATGCAAGTGATTAAATAAATATATCCAAAAAAGTGTGAATCAGTATGGCTAAGATAACTTGGATCAGAGCTCCTATCTCAATGTCTTTTTCTTTTTCTTTTTTTTTTTTTTTTTTGCGTTACGCAGGCCTCTCACTGTTGTGGCCTCTCCTGTTGTGGAGCACAGGCTCCGGACGCACAGGCTCAGTGGCCATGGCTCACGGGCCCAGCCGCTCCGCGGCATGTGGGATCTTCCCAGACCGGGCCATGAACCCGTGTCCCCTGCATCGGCAGGCGGACTCTCAACCACTGCGCCACCAGGGAAGCCCTCAATGTCTTTTTAATCAATGCCATGTCTGAAAACTCAGGAGGCAGGCTAATTACATTTTCATTTGCCCCAAAGTTAGGAGGGTCAATTTAATAAGCATTTTGATAGACAGGGTTCAAATAATCTTGCCAAACTAGAATAATAGGCCCAAACATGTAAAATCATAAGCATTTATTTAACATCTACTATCTGCTTAGACATAGAAGAAAGCATTGTACATGCGCTATCTCAAAAAGTGCTATGTACTAAGCACAAGAAAGGCTATGAAGGAACTTCCAGTTTCCTATCCAGCATGTAATTAGCTTGGAGGTCACCACTTTATCCTAACAACAAGTAAAAAAAGCAGAACAAACTGAAAATTTAACAGCTCTTCTTAGAGCCCTAAGAGAAGTGAGGTCACAGGGCAAACTACTGTTCCCCAAATTGGAGAGACCAACAGGCAAAGACAAAGAATCACGTATCATATGATATCACTTATATGTGGAATCTAAAAAAAATGATACAAATGAAGTTATTTACAAAATAGAAATAGACTCACAGGCATAGAAAACAAACTTATAGCTACCAAAGGGGGAAGGGAGGGGGATAAGTTGGGAATTTGGGATTAATAGATACATACTACTATATATAAAATAGATAAACAATAAGGACCTTCTGTATAGCATAGGGAACTATATTCAGTATCTTGTAATAACCTATAATGGATAAGAATCTGAAAAAAAATATATGTGTATATACATAAAACTGAATCACTTTGCTCTATACCTGAAACATTTTAAATCAACTATACTTCATTTAAAAAAAAAAAATAATAAATAGAAACAAAGCAAACAAAAAAACAAAACCCCAAAGAATCACAGCTTACCAGAGCAGAAACCTGTGAGCTGAAGCCTCTATGAGAACCAGTGCTGGGAGAGGGAAATCAGAACTGTAATTGACAAATTGTTGGAGGCTCAGTGTGGACAACCTGAGAGTAAAAATCCCCAGAGAGGTTCAGTATTAGCAGGGCTCCCACACTTTTGTCAGTTTTACCTCCAGAAGCTCTACCAGGCCCTCACAGTGAGTATCAGAGAAAAATCTCCCATTTTGAAAAGCACCAGAATGTACTGTTCTTAGCAAGGTCTGCCCTCAGGGAAAACTATTTTACCAGGGCCTAACCAGCAAGAGTTTTATCAGAGCCTACCTGACCTAGGACGAGGGAAACTCCAGCCCACTCTAGCCATCCTGTTACCCCTAAGGGGGGGGAGGAAAAATAACTGAGAAATATTTGTGAAGTTCATAGTCCAGAGGCATAGGCTCACTAAAAGACTCATCTTCGTAAACCTAATGGCAGTACTGGAGGATGCTTCCCCTCCCCCGCACTTCACCACCACAACACTAAAGGCCTGTGGTATCACTTCCTTTGACCTAGTGTATTATGTCCATCTATCAGGAATCTGTAAAATATTTTGCTCATTTTATTGGGTTGACTTTTATTATTGGCTTATAAGAATTTTTTTAAAAATATATTCTGTTAAAAGCCCTTGCCAAATACATATTTTGCACGTTAAAAAGAAAGCTATGAAGTCGGTATTATAATTACGCCCAATTAATAGACAAGGAAACTGATGTTCAGAAAAGTGATGTAACTTATCCAAGGTTACAAAGCTAGTAGGTGACAGAGCCAGAATTTGAACCCGAGTAGTTAACCACTATGCTGTATTAAATGTTTAGATTTTAATATAGCCTTGTATAACCTTTTGTATACCTTAAACTGTACTTTATATTTTAGGTAAAATTAGCAACTGTTGTTCAAGATTGGGCAAATATCACTGTTAATATTTATGAGAAACGACTTTCAGATTTCAATAACTTTAAGGTCAACCTGAACCAAAGGCATAAGAAGGCTGTTTGAAAAGCCAAATGTAAATCTGAGCTACATAATATCTAGCTCAAGGGAAGCCATACTCCCCTGTGCGTCAAGACCCCGTTTGGGTTGGTACTAATTTTTTAAAAGAGGCTTCAAAATGCACTGTGTCCAGAAGAAGACAATGATAAGACTTATGAAGGACCTGGAACACATTGCCAAATTAATTCAACAGTATTAATTGAGTGCTCTGTGATAGATGTTACGGTATAAAGATGAACAAAACAGTGCTTATCTCAAGAAGCCTTGAAATTCAAGAAATTTAGGGTATTTATCCCAAAGAAGAGGTAACTTGAAAGTAGGATGAGGTGTGATTGAACTACCAAAAACATTTAAATACCTGTTGTTCTATGTCACACATTATGTTAGAGAATAGAGATACAGGGGCACATAAATACATCATGTTGTCCATCCTGAAGGAGATCACAGTCTACTGGGTGGGAGAGGTCCCATACGCTCATCTGTAGTATGATGAATCATATACTAGTAATATAAACGACAGGCTAACACACTATGGAACATGGTAGAAATCAGCAGAAGTGCACAGGAGAAGTACAGAAGGGGATCACTTGATAGCTTTCTGCAAATATTTTGGGAGCTGCTATTGGTACAAGAAACAAATTTGTTTTAAAAAAAAAGAGCCCTCCTGAAGGAGTATGAAAGTTTGGAAATTGCAGAGAAGAAAACTTTTTATTAATTGGTGAAACTTTTTTCTAGCAATAATAGATGAGACAACAAAATAGATTACCTTTAAAAAAGAGCGATTTTCACATCACTGAACGTGTCCTAGCAGAGTCCAGCCCCCCAGCTGGCATGGGTGTTGTGGACTAGATTCCTGACTGGGTGAAAGTTTGTACTAAATGAATTTTAAGGTTGCCTCCAAATTCTGAGACTCTGTTATTGGCATGAACAGCTTCCTCAATTAGAAAGAGCTGCTTACAGGAAATGTTGATTTGGTTTGTAGATATTTTACATAACTGGGTTTTTCCTGACCGTAAGCCTTCTGGGTAAGGCCTTGCACCTGTATCTTCGTATCATTTGGCTTGAGCTCATTTCAGGACTATAGTTTGTTAATTACATTGTCCATTAATTAAAGAAACGATTATTGCCCGATGAACCTACACTCCAAGAGACCAAAATCAGAGACACAGCACTACAACTTCCCACTAAAGCAGTGCTGGGACTTCACTGGTGGTCCAGTGGGTAAGACTCAGCGCTTCCAATGCAGGGACCACAGGTTTGATCCCTGGTTGGGGAACTAAGATCCCACATGCCGCGTGGTGTGGCAAAACAAACAAACAACAACAATAACCAAAAACAACAACAACAACAACAAAACCATAGCCAGTGCTGATTTCCTCAGCTTTCAGCCTTGAAAAGGGCCAAGCACTTCTTACCTGGCCCTGTCGATGTCTGATCTGGAAATCCTACATCATGTCAGCTGAGGTCATCCACACTTTACTAGAGAGATTTCTTTTCATCCATATTATTCTAGGGATGTTTATAGCCCTTCATTCCTCTCTTTTTGGAGTAGTGGAAAGTGTAATGCACCAGGATTCAGAAATGCTAGGTTCAGTTTTTTGCTTTGTCAGTTAATATCTGTATGAATTTTCTGCTCTGAGATTTGGATTCCTCTACAGTAAATCATGAGAGATGCATTGAATCAGGAGACAGCAGCCTGGCTTCTTTAAAGTTTTTGTGGAGAGCTTTTAAATGACCCATTCTGGAGCTTCGGCCTCAGGGAGTCTGATTCAGTAGCTCTTGAGTAGGAAAAGGAAATAATATTTTTAAGTTCTTTTGAAGATCCTGATGGTACAGCCCAATTTGGGAACTGAGTAAGATAATTTCTAAGGTTCCTATCAGTTCTAAGAGTCTATGAGTTTGTGATTCTGTTTTTCCCTCTTCAAAACTTCAGTGATTACGTATATATATAAAATCTTAAAAAGAAAAGGCTTTTACGCACTACAGCCCATGTGGAAAAATTCAGTTCACTTGTGATTACAGGCAACACCATTTTATTTTAACAATTTCCTTTTCCAGTGCTGCTCAGGTAGATTGAAGAAGTGTCCAAAAATAAAAAAAGCTGAGAGGAATTAGATAAATATTTAGCCAAGTCAGGGCACAACCTTCGCCCCTCCCACCTGCCCACCCTTCTAATTCCTTCCCTGCTTTCTTGTCTCAAACATTTAAGCAACACATAAGAGAAAAACACTCTCCCTTAAGCCCATTTTTGAAATGATTCTAGTTTTAAACACTGCAGCTCATCTCAATTGTGCTCAAATTCAATTCACTTGTGATTGTCTGCTATATTATTTTCTTTATCAATTTCTCCCCAGACTCAGTGGGGTAGTGATTGAAATTTGAAAGCTTATGGGGGGAATAAAGTCCAAAATAGTACTGAGGAAAATGTGTCTTGAGTCTGTTGGCTTCACGGAGCCCTTGCTTTCCCTCGACACCCATAGTCTCTTGATAAACACTATCCAGCCAAAATGACTTAAACATAAATTTAATTTGATTCTTCCGTGATCAAAAGCTTTTACTCCCTAGCCTTAAAATGTTTCATTTTCTGTTGTTACATCATGCGCTTAATACTTTGGCTGAGACCGCCTTGCTTTTGGTTGCTAAATCTTTGCTGTGCTTCAGTCTAAGTTGGCATGCGCCTATGCATCTACTGGGGCTGCTGGCCATTGGAGTCTTCTTGGTGTGGGCAGATAACACTCCTTCTGTTCCCAGACTAGCTTGGCCTTTGAACACAATGAGAACGCATTTCTAATACAACAACCTTTTCTAGTATCATGTTTGTGAAACCTGTGATTTTATCCAATATTTAATCCATTCTCATTTCTCCCATCCAGAATTCAATGTAAAACAGTCATCACATATATTAGAGACAGTGAGGGGAACAGGAATTAACAAGAATAGGGTCTGAACACCAGTGTAAGAATGTATAGTTCTCATGCTTATAGTTGTCTTGCACTTTACAAGAGAATTCTTCTCATTCATGTCGAAGACCCCTCACCTAAGGATGGAAACTCCCACACTCAGGTAACTGGCTCCTCTGTTGTGTAGCTCTGTGTTTGACTGGGACTGTCTCATTGCATGCTCTCCTATTCTGCTCTTTTGTGTCCCATTACTTGTAAAATACTTGCTTCTTTGTATCATTGACCCCTAGGGTTTACTTATACCTCCTTTGGGTATTGAAGTTGCAAGAGAGTACAATGATCCATTGAAGCACAAGAGATTTATTTTATAGGTGGGGAGAATGTAGGAGCCTGGTCAGTAGGGTTTCCCTCAGACACACTGCACACATCCAGATCTTTGTTCAAAGTCTGACCTTTCATCTACAGCCATGATCACCCCCAACTCTGTGCTCATGAAGTTATTTTCCCTTTCCCTCTAACACTTACCAAAACTGCACTTTCTTCAAAGTCTGCCGCCTCTAAGAAGTCTTCTCTGACCACATGTGTTCCCGCTCAGTGTGCACTTCCCTTGTGTTCTTGTTCACTCTTCATGCTGCTTCATGTTTCCAGTATATATGTTATGCTTGTCCACATGGCCAAACTGTGTCCTAATGCTGCCGAATGCCTGACAGAGTCAGCGCATGCCAGTTGCTAAGCAGTATCTGTGGGATGTAAGATGGAAAATAACAATTGGTTGACACTGATGTGCTGAAACATTTTACATGTTATGTCAAAACAACTCTATGCATGAAATACCATTCCTATTCTAATTTATAAATGCAGAATTGATAAATTAGATGGTTTACTCAGTGTACCAAGTGTCAGAGTTGGTATACGAAGTCAGGGCTTTAATTCGGAAAGAACACACTGTGATGTGATGAAGTTTTTCTCCAGAGCTTTGCTCTGTGATTTATTCTTTCATTTTTTTCTCTGTTTCTACTCACCAAAGTCATCCTCTTGAGGTTGGAGGTGGAAAAGTGGTCCTTTATGGTTAAAAAAAGACATGTGGGGACTTCCCTGGTGGTCCAGTGGTTAAGACTTCGCCTTTCAGTGCAGGGGGTACGGGTTTGATCCCTGGTCAGGGAGCTAAGATCCCACATGCCTTGCAGCCAAGTAACCAAAACATGAAACAGAAGCAATATTGTAACAAATTCAATAAAGACTTTAAAAATGGTCCACATCAAAAAACAAAAAAAGCAAAAAACCAAGACATGTGAGTGGCCAGAAATTATCCATGGAAGGGCTTATGGGAGAATGATGTTGGGGGCGAAGAGTGAGTAAAATCCCACATACAGGCAGCTGAGGCACCTGGGTTCCCAGTGATTTAACTCCGTAATGATGGCGGTACAGTCGTCTCTCAGTATCCACGGGGGATTGGCTCCAGGAGCCCCCACGGATACTGAAGTTGGCCGATGGTCAAGTCTCTTATATAGTCACCCTCCATATTCACAGGTCCCACCTCCGCTGTGGATGTGGAACCCACAGATACAGAGGGCCAACTATATTTCTCAAACATGGGAGAAGCATCAAAGGTGGAGTTTTCGCTTCCAGTATCTCTAATGAAACAAGAGCCTGTGGAGTTTGCTAAACTGTCTAATCAGGCCGCTCACCTGGACCTACTTGACACTCAGCTCCTTGTGCTTTTGCAGCTGAAGAAAGTAAAGCAGTACTTCCCCTCTTGTGGGTTTATATAATTGTAAAGCATCAGTGATGCCACTGCTTTTTCAAAATAATTGTTGGAAAGTGATTAGCTGCTACAAATCCCGGAATAAAATACATCTGCATATTTCCTGCCTGTACAAATGCCTGGGAAAAAGGCAATGGACTGAGAAACATCTGAGAGGAGCACGCACACATCTGCTAGATCAGTAGCCCCTACACCATTACCTTCCTTAGACGGCAAACCTTAAAAGACCCAAAGCAAGAATTTTATTCATAAAGAAATGGAAACAAAGGAGGCAGTATTTTAAAAGTACTTTCAAAATGATAAGGGACTGACCAAATGTGAGACATATTGTTTAAACAGTTCATTAAAAGACCTCCTAGCTAGGGTCTTCAATATTTGGGGGGCGGTGAAATCAAAAAGAAGACGCCTGCAGTTTTAACATGTATAGGAAAGACCTAAGGCCTATAAAAATAGAATAGAAAAAGATCACATGAATGAAATATCTTAATCTCTGATTACTGTTCGAATGATCTGTACATTGAATGAGCCTTTGAAATGTTCTCTAGTCTTTTGACAATGCAGCCTCATTATCAGAGTCTTTTCTATTTGAATTCTGGAGTTTAGGTCAAAGAGACAGCCTAGTTTCAGGAAAGTAAATGTTCTTTCCTAGTCCTGACAATGGGAAACGCACAGGGAAGTCAGCTGCATACCCTGGTGTGAGGCCTAGAGAGGGCTGCCGGGACACCGGTGAGAGCCGTCAACAGTGGGCGCATATAAAAATGTGTTCAGCAGTGTCGCCCTTTTACAGTTCTTCTAAGTTGGTATTGTGGTGGCCAAGAAAGAATTGTGATGTCCTCCGAGTGATGTAAGAACACTAAGGACACGCAGTTGCCAGTTATTTTTCTAAAGCACCTTTCCTGGAGTGTACAGCGAAGTGGACTGTGTACACACACACACACACACACACACACACACACACACACACACACTCACTCTCTCTCTCTCTCTCTCTCTCTCTCTCTCTCTCTCTCTCTCTCAGCTAGTATTCACTGAGCCTTTCTTAGAGCCAGATGCTTAGGAGTGTATTTCCAAAATACTGAGAACAGTAAGGGTCCTGATGGAGGATGAAAGCTGAATAGAGATGGGGAGTTCTTCAGTTAGTTATTGCACTATAACAAACCACTCCCAAATTTAATGGCCCAAAGCAATGACAATTTCTCATCTCTCAGATTCTGTGTCTGACTGGTTTCAGCTGAGCAGTTCTGCTCCGTGTGGTATTGGGTGGGACTACAGTCTTCTGAAAGCATGAGACTATAACATCCAAGATGGCTCAATCGTATGGCTGGCAGTGGGTGCTGGCTGTCAGGTAGAGCTCAGCTGGGCTGTGGGCCAGAGCTCCATGGTTCTCCTCCTCTTGGCCTCTCTATGTGAATTAAGCTCTACCTAGTGTGGTGGCTGGGATCCAAGAGTAGAATTCCAGCTACGAGAAAGTGGAATTTGGAGATCTCTTTAAGGCCTGGCCTCAGAAATTACACAGTGTCACGTCTGCTGCTTCTTATTAGTCAAAGGGAATCCCAGGACCAGCTAAGATTCAAGGCAAAGGAAAATAGGCCACATTTTTTGTGTGTGATTTGAGGCAAAGAAAACAAAAAATATCAACTAAACTGAAATAAATTATGACTATCTTTAATCCATACTGTGCAGGAATGAATGTACTTGGGATGAACTTTAGAAAGGAGAGTGGTCTTATCAGCAGATCACTGACCAGAGTTTACTTCTGTGTGTGTATATATGGTTGTGGGGGGATGGTTGTTGGTTTTTTTTCATCTTCTTACATATTCCATGAGAAATTTTAAAGACAGTGAGAGGACACTGATCCATATATACAAAGTCACGTGAGCCCCATTTTCAGAGGTCAGAGTATCCTGTCCCTCGTGCCTCTGGGCTCACGTTGGGGGCTTTCAGGGCTGTGGCTCCTCCTTCAGCTTTGCTTCCATGCCAGGGCTCTGGGCCATGCTTCTATCACCAAGGGCAAGGAGATCCTGACCATGAGGGTGATTGATAGTGATCCTAGCACAGGTGTTGCAGAAAACTTGAAATAAGTATCTCAACTCTCACTTCCCTAACTTTAGTTCTATTTTTAACTCCTTATTATACAGGAAGACCATGTTCCCAGTTCCTCATAATACCAGTCATTGTATAAGACCTTGTATACTGCAAGAACTTAATCAGTACTATTTGATTGATTAAATATAAGCATCCTTTTAAATCTAAAGAACAATTTTCTTCTTTAGTTTTTCTGATGTCTCTGATTATTTACGACAATATATATTCAAGGTACATATAGAATACATGGTAAGAATAAAATCAAAATCACAGTTTTGTTTGTATACGAGTTCAGGTTGTTTTCCTTGGATCCAACATCTAATTTTCCATAGTTATTATGAGCTCTAACTGTAGCCTTCGCCACTGGCCCAGAGCTATGCTATTGGTTATAAGGGGAATGTGGTAAGAACATGAATGTCTGGCTAAGCAAAGCCCCTGGAATTTTCTGGCAGGACTCAAAATGCCACAGGAGAATCCTTGTCATCTTTGTATTCAAAGGAATATATACATATTCAAAGGAATAGACACTCATATATGTATACATCATGATAGATAGATATTTACATAGTGTCTTGAGAATAATGATAATCCAGGAAATACCTGCTTAATTGTTTGAACTGAGCTACTTATTTGCCTTCAGTTGAGTCACATCACAAGAAAGGTGATTAACCTCTGATTTAAGAATTAGCACTCTGAGCTTTAGCCCTGTTTCTTACTCTGAATAAGTCATAAAGAAATGCCTCACTTGTCCTGGGTCATGCTTCCAGACACCCCCTCCACACAAAGCAGTTGAAATTAGTTAAACATTTCTAAGAAGCAAAAGAACTCTCACAAATTCTGTACTCTTTTGCCTTTTCGGGAGATACGATACTGCCTTCAGAACAGAGAAGATAACATGGCTAGTAAAGCTAAGCTTCTTAGGAAAGATCATTAGAAATAGTGGACCACTGAGGGTTTTGGCACATAGACAGAGCTGTGTAATGGTTAAGTCTGTGGTAACACAATGCGCAAGGAGTAGTTCCGTGTTTGAATTTGCTTCACCTCGCTGGTCTTCATTTCCTAATTTGTAAAATGGAGATACTTTATAGGACTGCTGTAAGGTCTTTACATCACATGGCATAGTGCCATGAAACAGAACAAATCAAACTGCACTTAAATTATATGGAAAAGTCATTTATATGAAATGAATAGTTTCCTAATAACACTGGAAAAAGAAGTCATCAGTCTATGTATCTCCATTTCTATATTTCATGTTAAACCTGGCAGAAAAAAAAATACTACTTCTGCAATTCCAAAGACATGCATACGAGATGAATACATTCAGCTCATCTCTGAGCTCCATGGAGAAGAATATAGCATAACATGCGAACATATATTTAGACAAACATACTCGAATACACATGGACACGCATGAAATTGCTAACATTCAGGAAGTGTGAAAAGAAGGAGCCTGGAAACTTTGTTTACTCCGGAGTTTTGTTTATTTTCAGCAAACAGAATAAAGATTGAAGGGAGGTGCTTTCACTGTTCTCCCTGTCTGAAATTCTGAAGCCTGGAGGCCATCTGAGTTCTCCTTTTAGATTTTGGCAGTTATTTGAGAAGTGGCGTAGGAGGGTAAGTAGTCACAGCAGGTTCTAGGGAAGGAAGCACCACCTAAATTGCTATTCTAAGGTAGTAAACAGGATTCAGGCAACTTCTGAGGGTTGGATAACTTCTAAGAGGCGAAACCCAAGATTGAAATGGGATATTTAGCCCTGTTCTGTGTGCTTCAGTCTTCTGTATGGCTGACTGGTTTATTATTTTCTCTTTGGAGAGTGTGTACAATTCCTGTCTCTTGAAGTTAGGTTACTTTAGGCTGCAGGCTACAGGACTGGGTTAATGAAGAGCTATAATAAAGTTAAAGAGTCAAAGTTGGCTTGGGACAAAGATGAACTTAAGCTTGGATGGTGAGACAGAGAGGTCAGGGCTAGTGTAGTTACCGGAAATTTTGCATTATTGGTGTGTTTAGCACAGTCAGTGGTCCTGTTGTAATTGGCAAATCTCTATTAAGAAAATGCTTGGTCATGTTCTTAGTCTAGACTCTGTACCTGCACTTTCCAGTACAGTAGCCACATGTGCCACTAAGCAATTAAAATGTAGCTGGTCCACATGTATATATATGAAAGTGTAAAATAAATGCCAGATTTCAAAGATTTAGTATAAAAAAGACATAAATATCATATTACTATTCTTAATAGCTTGCATGTTAACATGGCAGTACTTTGGATATCTAGGGGTATCAAATACGTTATTAAAGTTAATTTCAACCTGTTTTATTTTATATTCTAGTGTGGCTTATAAAAAGTCTAAAAATGTGGCTCACATTTTATTTGTATAGGATATTGCTGTTCTACACAGTGACAGACTCAAAAAATAGATAATGCTTATCCAGCCAGCTAATGAGTCTAGTCACATCCCTTTCAGGAACCAGTTTGCCCAACTATAACATAAGGAATATTAATAGTAGATAGGAAAAAGTTGGAATTTGGGAAGGGAGAAGGAAGAGGAGGGAGAAAGGAATAGTATAGTGGGTCACATAAACAACTATATATATATATACACACACACATATATATGTACACACATGGATAAATATATATATGTGTGTGTGTGGGTATATATATATATGTGTGTATATATATATATATACACATATATATATATGTGTGTGTATATATATATATATATATATATCTCTCTTTGGAAACAAGGTAAAAGAGCAGAGACCAAGTACACTCAAGCTGTCTGTTGGGGAGGGAGGATTAAGAAGTGGAAGAGAGTATGATGAATCTGTGTCAAAATGCTGTATTATATTTCAAAATTTTCATTGGTAAAATTAACGTGAAATATTAGAGAGTGATTTTGAATATCATCTATAAATGCAGATAGAATGTCCTACCCCCACCCCAACCAACACCTAAGTTATGCTGCACTAAACAGATTTATAAAAGATAAACTTTTCTGTATCAAGCATCTGAGATATTCTGTATCTCATGAGTCACTGAAAGGCCCAAATCATTTCAGACAGTGAACAGATCATCTCTAAATTTGTTTTTAGTTCCAGTATTCTATGCTTGATTTTCTTTGGGCAGAACTGCAGTCAGTACCATGGAGAGCTCATGAGGAACATGAGAAAGGATGAAAAGCATAGATTGCTTCAAAAAGAGCTAGTTTTAAAGAACAGCACCAATGAGAGCTCAAGACACACACACACACACACACACACACACACACACACACACAAGACTGTAGAATTTGGAGGAGATGGAATACCTTTTCCTATTTATCTCTGATTTCTGTCATACTTCTATAATTTATTCATAGAACAATTCAGCTATCTCAGGCTAATGGTTGAGGAAACAACACACTGCTATATTTAAAAAGGATAACCAACAGGGACCTACTGTACAGCACAGGGAACTCTGCTCAATGTTATGTGGCAGCCTGGATGGGAGGGGAGTTTCGGGGAGAATGGATACATGTATATCTATGGCTGAGTTGCCTTGCTGTGCAGCTGAAACTGTCACAACATTGTTAATTGGCTATACTCCAATATAAAATAAAAAGTTTTTAAAAATCTCAAAATATTAACTATCCTTAGTTCACATAAAGCAGACAGTGGGGCTTCCCTGGTGGCGCAGTGGTTGAGAGTCCGCCTGCCGATGCAGGGGACACGGGTTCGTGCCCCGGTTCGGGAAGGTCCCACATGCTGCTGAGCGGCTGGGCCTGTGAGCCGTGGCCGCTGAGCCTGCACGTCCGGAGCCTGTGCTCCGCAATGGGAGAGGCCACAGCAGTGAGAGCCCTGTGTACCGCAAAAAAAAAAAAAAAAAAAAAAGCAGACAGTGGTAAACTTGGGATTCTCTTTCTAAGGTCCTACTTGCTAATGCAAGATATGTAAGACAGAGAATATTTTACCTAAAGAGAACTCCTCTTTGGTTAACTTCTCACAATCTGTAGAAATTGACATTTTCTTTAAGAGAGAGTTCTGGCAGGGAGGTTAAGAGGACAGTTGTTGCAGACAGGTTAACTTGATTAACATGTCAGCTCAGCTATTTGTGACTTACTTAACCTCTCTGAAATTTATTGTCCTCATCCTGGACATGATAATAATGCTTACCTATAGTGTTGTTATCACACACACACACACACACACACACACACACACACGCAAAAGAGTTAATACATGTAAAATGCTGAACAGAATAACTGACACATAGTAAAGACTCAGTGTTAACTGTTATAATCTGCAAAGGCCTATGAGGATTTACCTGTGTAATAACACATTACTCACTCTTGAAAGTTGAAATTCCTGGGAATCTGATTCTGAAATGGAGAGAAGTTTTCAGAAAGTTTATTATGGAGTGCTGTTGGAATCAACTCTTGTCAAAAGAAGCAGAATTAGGCAGTATTGAGAAGGAAGTAAGATTTGCCACAGGGATAAGATATGTTGTGATATAGTTTCTTGTTTTTCTTTTTCTGAAGTCATCATCTCTCATCCAGTTTTTTTTTTTAAAGTATAATTGACTTACAATATTATAACTAGTTTCAGGTGTACAACATAGTGATTCCATATTTTTATACATCACAAAATGATCACCATAAGTGTAGTTACCATCTATCATCATACCAAGTTATTACAATATTATTGGCTGAATTTTCTATGCTGTACTTACATTCCCATGACTTATTTTATAACTGGAAGTTTGTAGCTCTTAATCCTCTTCACTTATTTCACCCATCTCCCCATCTCCTCCCATATGGCAACCACCAGTTTGTTCTCTGTATCTATGAATCTGTTTCAGTTTTGTTATGTTTGTTCATTTATATTGTTTATCAAATTCATAAGTGAATCCATACTGTATTTATCGTTTGATTTATTTCATTCAGCATAATACCCTCTAAGTCCATCCATGTTGTCACAAATGCAAGATTTCATTCCTTTTATGGCTAATATTCCATTCTCTTCTATCTATCTATCTATCTATCCATCCATCTAGATCTAGATCTATAGGTATATCAGAACTTCTGTGTCCTCTCATCTATGGATGGACACTTAGGTTGCTTCCATATCTTGGGTATTGTAAATAATGCTACAACGAACATTGGGTACATATATCTTTTCAAATTAATGTTTTTGTTTTCTTCAGATAAATACCTAGGAGTGGAATTGCTGGATCGTATGGTAGTTCTATTTTTAGGAGCCTCCATACTGTTTTCTATAGTTTCTGTACCAATTTACATTCCCAGCAACATTCCACAGGGGTTCCCTTTTCTCCACATCCTCACTAACACTTGTTATTTGTTGTCTTTTTGATAATAGCCATTCTGACAGGTGTGAGGTGATATCTCATTGTGCTTTTGCCTTTGGTCAAGGCAACTCTCTTTAGTGAGGCAATTCATGCAGAAGGCTGTTTGTTAGCAGCACTCCCAGGAACTGGGAACTAAGTCTTCATTTCTCAAAGGAGCACCCGGCAGCACCTCACAGCATCCACGAAATTCCTCATGCTCGGTGTTATTACTTGTCAAGGAGCTCTCAATATCCAGGAAGGCAATAGCGTCTGTTGGGTTTTGAGAGTGATTCAATAAAAGCACATTCTTTATTTTTTTCCTGAGTTTGAAGCCAGTTGAGAAATAAGATATAGGACTGATAGACATAGAGTTAAAATGTCAGTTTTATTACTGATAAATGCAAATTGGAGAATATGTATTTATATCATTCAGTAGTTACTCCATATATCTCCTCTCTGGAACTGAGCATATCCCCCAAACTGCTGGCCTCCCTCTGCAGAGTCAGGGACAGACACTGCCTGGAATGCATGCCCCTGGACAAGCAGAGGACACCTAGGTCCTGAGGGCAGTCCATGCAGAAAGAAGAAGCCTCCCCAGAAGTAACTGAGCCTCGTGTCCTCCATGCCTTTTCCTAATTTTATCAGAGGTCAGAGAAGAAAGCAGAAAGTGTTTCCATGCCTTTCTCTCATGGGGAGTAGAAAATGAGAACACTTTTCATTGTGCAAAAATAAGGAGTGGGATTTAAGCATTCCTTCTTAATTCTGCTGCTTCCTCTGACTACTTTTGGTCTTCCCCACAGGCTTTGTGTCCTCAAAATAGCTCAACAGAAGATGTTATCCTCATTGGCGTCTTCTAACAAGGTCCTTCTGTCCCTGAGGCTAGCTTCAGGCTTCTAAAAAGAGAATGTGTAACTATGAGTCTGAACTTTATAGACATGAAATGCTTTTTATTCCCTCCACATAGCACATAGTTTAAAGATACACATTCTACAAGACTAATTATGAAAAAATATGATTGTCTTACCACCCCCATTCAACTGATGCTCTAGAAAATGGCAGCTTTCAAATATTTCACTTTCCTTTAATATCTACCTTCATGGTTCTTTTTTTTGGGGGGGGGGCGGGGCGCCTTGCCTTGCAGCTTGCAGGATCTTAGTTCCCCAGCCAGGGATCGAACCTGGGCCCCCAGCAGTGGAAGCATGGAGTCCTAACCACTGGACCACCAGGGAATTCCCTTACTTTCATGTTTCTTAATACTATACTTACGTTGGCACTTCTTGATTTTTCCATTTAAAACATTATCTGCTGACTTCTCACTATGGAAGAAGAAATGCTAGATTTTTGGGGTTTTTGCTGCTCACTTTCCATATGTTCGCTTTTCATCCCCCATTCTACCACCATAATTATGACATAATTTTCTTTAGATCAGAATCAAGACATTGCATCATTTTGACTGTGTCAATGTTATTCACAATTAAGCCATGCACGGTACCATGACTACTTTTTCTTTTATGCAAAACTTCTTAGTTTCCCAGGAATTAAGAATGTTCTTACCTTTTGTGTGGGTACTGTTCCATTGTCTTACCACTAATTCATCCCTAAATTCTTATCTATTTTGTATAAATCTCTTCCCCATATGTTAAAAATGTTATGCATTCAATCACTTTTATCTTGAAGGAACCCTTTTTTTGTTCCTTCTGGCCTGCTCCATTCTGAACTGATTTGTCTCTAGGACTGCTATGCAGCTTTTATTCTAATATCTCCTTCCATTATCAAGTTGGGGATTTCCTTTATCTGCCTTGATTCCTAGATCCTATGTCTTTTAATTGCCTGGTTTACTCTTTATTTTGGGGTAATACCTCTTCTAGCATTTTCTTGAGAAAGGGTACATGGAAGGCAAATCTTCTAAGACATTACATGTCTCAAAATGCTTTTATTTATTTTCGTCTACTTTTGGGAAGATAATTACAACTATGCACAGCTGTATGGTTCAATCCATTTATTCAGCTTTAATACTGTTTGCCTTCTGTTTACTTCCAGAGAGTCCTTGTCCTCTGGTTATCTTCTTTATAGTAGCACTCTATTCCTGTTTGGGGGATGCAATATTTTCTTTTATAATATTTTACTAAATGTATTATTAGAGGTGTGGGTTTTTTGCTTGTATGTTTGCTTGTTTATTTGTTTTTTATGTTTTCCTCTCTGAGATGATTCCTTGTTTCCTCCAGATATTCTTATTGTTTGTTTTGTTCTTTGACTTTTGCATGGCATTCTCCTTGAATTTCTTGGGATACTTTTTACTACATGCTCATTTAAAGCACAGAAAGCCTGATGACATGCTAATCAGGTGTGTGTGTTGGTGGGTTTTATTATAGGTGGAACTGGTTAGGCTTTTCACTGGGAGCTTTAAGTTTTTTCTCTTGGACTACAGACTTCCTGCCTGGACTGTATAATTCTGGTTACAGACATTCTTAGAGCCTTGTGGGAGAAGAGTATCATATCACATCTCTGATCTCAACTGTGTCTAGTTTTTCCCCTTCCAGGGATGACACTTCCACCTCTAACCTACCTGCAAGATGTGGGGGGAAAGTTGCCCAGATGATGCTAGAGGAGATGGGAATCTCTGATCTAGCTTCTTAAACAATCTTCTACCTAATCACTTTCTTCTTTGTCCCACCTTCATCTCCACCGCTCTAGATTGCGGATATTGGCCATTAAACTTATAGGAGTCTTTTTGCGGAGGGTAAATTGGGTTACTCCTCTGTTTTCTGTGCTACCAGTTGAGTGTTCAGTATGCCCACACCTGGTAAGTTAGATTCACTCATTCTCCTGCTTTTTGGCCTGCAACATTTGGTAATTTTCATCTTTTCTCCCATTCCTTTTGTATTCGGGGTGCAAATCATCCTCTTGCTGTTGTTTTAGTTAGGTTCTTAGAGAGGTGGCAAAGATAAAAGTGTTTGTTCAATATGCCATCTTTAACAAAAATGTCTTCTTTTTATGTCAGTGCTGTGTTCTCCCCAGACGCATACATTTATTCCCTTTCTTTTATCTCCCATATATTCATGTCTTTATGTTTAGTAAATATGTATTTACAAATCTGAGAATCTTCTGAATCTTTTCAAATTAACATACTAAATAGAGACTTGATATCCAACTGCTATCTCCCTACAAACTATCCAGAACAGGTCTTACACATTTCATCTTAATGACTACTTTAGACCCAAAATAATTTTTATTGATAACAGTAATATGGTAATTCATTATGGTATGCTGTTACCCAAGTGCTAATTAAAAGGAAAAATAGTTGAAGGATAAAAGAGGGCTTGAAAGCACATCACACAAAAGTTCCTTCCTAATATATTTCCTGTCTATCACACTTATTACTGCAGGGTGGGTTGACAGGTTAATTATGTACTAGGCAGGAGAGCTGGTACAGAGGATGTTACAATCTCAAAAGCAAACACTTATAATCACTTTATCTAAATATAAGACAAACTCACCTTGGTGAAGGACTGCATTTAGTGATTATATGTAAGGCGACCTCCCTACGTATAGATTACAGATGGAACCTAGGTAAATGTTACACTATACAGCTAGTACATGTGCTGACCCTGCAGCAGTTATCTGTGACTTATATCTAGGGATTCTGTCAAAATTTGCAAATTCGCTTTATTCTTTCACTGCCGAGAATTCTGATTTCTCCATTTCCTTCTCAAGCCACAGTTTTTAATAGCCAATCTTCCACATGGTATTCAAAAAAGTACATATTGTATATAATTGAAAACTGTTATATTCATAGTGTATATTTATTTATTTATTTTTATTTTATTTTTGCGGTACGCGGGCCTCTCACTGTCGTGGCCTCTCCCGTTGCAGAGCACAGGCTCTGGACGTGCAGGCTCAGTGGCCATGGCTCACGGGCCCAGCCGCTCCGTGGCATGTGGGATCTTCCCGGACCGGGGCACGAACCCGTGTCCCCTGCATCGGCAGGCCGACTCTCAACCACTGTGCCACCAGGGAAGCCCGTGTATATTTATTTTTAAATGATGAGAATTTATTATTTTGCTTAGGGAGAACCTTTACCCCATGAAGGAATCTCCTGTCAAAATACTGCTGGTGGCCCCCATCCTCCTCTGTCTTGTCCTAAAATATGTCTGGGCCAAGAAACTCATCTCATCTTGGACAGCTCATTGTACCATTTGGGAGTCCCAATAGAAAGTTCTGGTTGCTGTTGTTTTATTTTGTTTCAGATTGAGATGATACTTCCTTGTAATTTCTTTCTAATAACATTAATTCTTACTTTCTGGACTTACACATAAACTCTTAACATCTTTCACTAGAAAGTTTTCTAATATCTGAATATAGTTGACGTATCTCTTGAAAGTTCTGTGTTCTCTCCTGTATTCCTACTCATTTTCTTCTTTGTTTTTACTTGTCATTTTTTCCCAGAATCTTCTTTATGTTAGTTGCCATTCTCTGGAAGTTTTGCCATAATCTTCCAAGTGAATAGCTCATAACTTAATATACTACCTTAGATGTATACATATACAGGTTAGAGTGAACCTATTAAACTTGTTGTTTTGAACATTATACTTTTACTGGTGCAATCCAAGACTCCAAGGGCTGTGCTAGCAACAGCTTCTCATTGTATTGGCTTATATGAAGCACAGAATCTTTTCTGTCCCCTCAACTCAACTGTTGCTCCCTAATAAACATGATTTTTCTATCTCTCATCAAAAATAGTTTTAGACTTTAGAAAAATATTAACAGCATACTGCCTTATGGCATTCTAAAATTCAGTTATTTTTCAAAACTTACACTTCTTCCAAAAATGGGTACATTATTTTCTGCACTGAGAATTTATTTTAACTCATTTCTCTTCATTCTTTGGCACCCAGAATATGGTGAATGGTTAATACTACTTAATTCACTTCAACTCAACAGTCAAATACATATCTATGAAACAAATACAGCCCCAGGTACAGTATTTAGCGCTTCTGAGGCACATATTAGCAAACCAATAAGGATCCCAGTCTTTGGGAAAAGACAAAATGTGAACAAGTAACTTTCTAATAGAATGACACCTGCTGTGGAAGGTATATTATAGATATAATAAAATGATGGTAAGGCAGAATGATTTGTCCCACCTTCCAGGCTACCCTGAATATGCTATGCCTTTGGGTGGCTAAAATTATACTGATGGGCCATGAATTGATACAACACTTTGATAACTTTGCCTGACTTGCCAGCTTATGAATGATAATGCCACCTCAGTAAGTCTGCTGGCTTGTTTATATTGCTTTATTGGTGTCATCAGATGCTCGACTCTGAGAAAAATAGTAGCCAACTATGAACAAAGCCAAATACAAGTTATTTAGATTTATTGATAAATACCCTTTGAAGAGCAAGAACAATTGTCATTTTCTCTCTCATCATCCTTGACCTAAGTACAATGCTTTTCTCCTTGCAAAACATTTCCATACTGGCAATTCTTTGAGCCTTATAGTAACATGATGATGTAGGTAGAATAGAGATTGCTGTCTCCACTTTGCAGATGAGAAAACTGAGGGGATGTGACTGGCTTGGCCAAAGTTGTAGGACCAGTATATGGTAGAGCCACTGTTCTCTGAATCCTGGCTTTTTCATTCTACCAAAAGCCAATCTGAGGGACCAGCCATTTTCTTGGCACTCTATCTAATACATATGTTGGGAGAGAGAATGTTTAGGTGATGCACAGAACTCACAGGCATCATGCATGGCTTGTGACCTTTACTGAGCGAGGATTACGCAGCACAGATCCAAAAAAGCAGAGGTTTGAGGGGAGATGCTGGGCCAACCTAATTTAGACCTCCCTTCGTGAAAGCTGAGCCAGTGAAACCATGTGATGGATTCTTTTTAATATGGTATTATTGTCAGGGAATAGCTTCAATATGTACCATAAACATTAAATGCTAAAAATAATGACAGCAGTTATAGATTGTTCTGACACCAGAAGAGTAGAATTATGCTTCTTAAATGCATTCCCTTAGCCAATAAAATTGCCAAATCACTTTTCTGGAAACTGTTTTTCTCTGTGTTAGATTACCAAGAGATGGCAGCATTCCATCCATCATTCAGCAAGTATATATTCCTTGCTTGAAAACTAAGATTTCCTCTTCCCAATGAAGTGTTGAGCACAAAGAATTAAATTTAAAATATGAATCTGTTTCATAATCACCCATTGTCACACAGTCATGTGGCTCTAGATTGCCCAGATCTAAATTTAGATGCTGATGGTACATAACTGTAAAGATTCAAATGACCTATTTTAAAATAATACATGGTATGTAGTTGATGGTAATGTACAAAATCCATTGAGTGATGATTCAAGAAAGGAGCTGGTGATATATGATTCCTCCTTGGATGCACTTGAAGTTTTCACTTGTCGGCTTCCCTTTTCTATAGACACTTGGTAATTCAAAGTCAAATGTACTGTGTTAATAAAGCTGAGACCCCTTTGTTTATCCAGCTTGATATTCTGTTTCGAGTTTGACACTTGTCTGCCAATGGAAAATTTTAGTAAATGTAACATCACAATCCACCAGTATGTGCTAGTCAATGAAAGAAGCCTCAAGATATGTGACAATTTCTAGGGAAAGGTGGAAGCAGTTTTTTATTAGAGAAGATTCAGAAATGCCCATAAAGTTAAAATTTTCAGAAGTTCATATTTCCAGTGGTCAGCTTGTCATAAAAACTTCCTTAAGATTTTTTTCCATAATTGAGTTATTACCTTATGACAGAGGCCAATGGAAAAATAATTTTGATACATTTCTCATAACAAAAGTGAATACTTTTAAAGTACATGGATATATTGCTGCTCTTCTTTTTCTTTTCTTTTGGTAACTGTATAGTTTATTTTACCAGTAATTGTCTTCAATTGTCAAATATCACAGATTTGTCATAGAGTTAACTTGTCCACCAATGACTCTGACTGTGAAATACCTTAGACCCAGTTTTGGAAACTGTAGATTCTCTGCTAATATGTCTCATTGCTTTCTGCTTTAGTGGAGGTCATTACAGCCTCACTTGATCAGAGAACCATGGTGCCGGGAAGCAGCTGCGTTATTTATCTTCATCTCACTGAAGAGATGACTCATTTATTCCAGATTTGAAGGAAGGTGCCAGAAGTCACACAGCAAGTTAGTGGTAGAAGCAGCTGTGCCTAACTCCAGTCTTCTGACTTCCAAACCAGTGCATTTTCTACTGCATGGCATACATTAAAAATGTTCAGACAATCACACCATTGGTTTTTTTAAAAAAATTTTAATTTATTTATTTATTGGCTGCGTTGGGTCTTCGTTGTTGCGCGTGGACTTTCTCTAGTTGTGGCGAGAGGGGGCTACTCTTTGTTGCTGTGCATGGGCTTCTCATTGCTGTGGCTTCTTTCGTTGTGGAGAATGGGCTCTAGGTGCGTGGGCTTCAGTAGTTGCAGCACGCAGCCTCAGTAGTTGTGGCTTGCAGGCTCTACAGCACAGGCTCAGTAGTTGTGGTGCACGGACTGAATTGCTCTGCGGCATGTGAGACCTTCCCGGACCAGGACTCGAACCTGTGTCCCCTGCATTGACAGGCAGATTCTTAACCACTGCACCACCAGGAAGTCCCACATTGTTGGTTTTTAAGGTGAGCCAGTGCCACAGTCCCCTTCAGGTATCCTAGTTAATTGGATTGGAGGTATTTGAGCCATTATTAAAAGTGAGGTTTGGGAAGAGGAAGCAGATGCAGCAGAAGAAAATGATGGATCTCTGAATAGTAAGGGAAGGTGCTGGTGACTCCTGGGTACTTGCTGGGAAGCCATAGGTTCCCATCATAGACCAGAGGTCTCAGTGACCTCATTTTTCCTCCATGTCTGGGGGCAGGGCTCTTTATCTCTTGCAGGAAACTCTATGCTCTTGCTTCTATGCACTTCTGAGAGAGGGTCAACTGAGCAGGACCTCAGGGTGCTTACCAATTGTTTTTATAGATGGAACATTTTTCATCGGAAAACTCATGGCTTTGATGGGAGGAATACATCCTTCCCTCTTGGGAGACCCCAGGCTAAGTTTCGCATGGGTCAGGTCCTAGGCACAGACTTGTCAAAAAGTGCTACAGGTACTGCTGTGGCCATGGGAGGACTGAAGGATGGTTCCTACATGGCTGATGAGCAAATGAACTGACTCTCCTTTAGCTTCCATCAGCAGTGCTCCAGGGGAGTTGTGTGTGTGTGTGTGTGTGTGTGTGTAGGGGGGTGTCCCAAGGACATGGGGTTTTTTATTGGTGATACACATAGCTTATCTCCTTGATTTCCATTCGTATCCATGAGATATGGATTCAGGACCCTGGAATGAGCAAGCAAACATTGAGAAAGGAGCTGTCTCCTACAAAGCTATTTTTCCTTTCCACAAGGAAGTCATATTGGGGGCATTATTATCCAAAGACCTGCGAAAGGGGACCTAGTTCTCATTCTCCCAAGATCCAACTTGGGGAAAAATATGAGCAATTCTTGGCAATAATGATAACCTTTGTTAAGTGTCAGATGGTATTCTGAGTGCTTTTCATATATTAATATTTATTCCCCACAGTAACCCTGTGGACTTGCTGCTATTACTAACTCCATTTTGCAGATGAAACTGAGTCTGAGAGAGATTAAATAACTTCTTGAGGTCACACAGTTAGTGAATGCTGAGACTGGAATTTGAACCCAGAGAGACTGCCTCCAGACTCTTTGCTTTTAACCACACCATACTGTCCCTGTGCCTGTTTCTGCCCCCATTATTGGTAGCATTTTCTTTTTCTCTTTAGAAAGTCAAAATGCAGCTAGTGGTGGTGTGAACTGCCTGTATTGCCAGAGAACACAGAAGCAATCAGGGCATGAGCCTGGACAACTAGAGATTTTATTCCTGGATTGGACGTTTACAGGCTGTCTGATATGCACACAGATGGTGCTCAACCCTGGGGACAGCAGCCTCCTTGCTGAAGTTGTCCTGTTTCAGATGCTGCAGCTAATCCACTGAGAGTGCGGCTGCTACAGGTCAGGCCCGGGCGCTGATGTGGAAAGGTGATCCACCATGCTTTCCCACTAATGAAACAGATCTTGTGGGCATTGATTTTCCAACAAGTCCTAGAGTCATTTTGTGGGCAGACTTTACCTGTTTGAGTCCATCAAGTTTATCTCATTTCCACTTATCGCTGGAAACAGAAATATGACTCTTGATTTATACTTCTCATAGAACGTAAACTTTTCAGCCATTGGTTTCCAAGGAGTTTCCTTTGGGAAAAGGGAGGAGGGAAGTGCCCTCATGGAAACATTCCCCTAAGGACTTTTCTCCGCCTCCCCACCTGGTGGAGCCTGGACTAAATGCAGACCCCAGTAAACTTCTAGCTCCTGCTTTAATCTCTGGAGCTGCTACCACGTTCCCCACTTCAGTAGTTTTAATCTGGCCTCTGCTTCAGCTTCTCTACCTCCACAGAGTTGAGTTGAATTGAGTCTACCTGTACATGAATCTTTTAGTTGAAGAACCTTGCCAAGGTGAATTCTGCCATCTCCATATTTGATGTAACCCTGTTTGAACCTGCCGCTTAATATAACAGGATATACCTTATGGCAAAAATTTGACAAAAGCTTAAGAACTCCTTAATTACTGAATGTGAAGAATGCAGTAGTAAATGATGCATTTGTAGGAATAAGGAATAGGGACCTCAGCCTTGGCAATGAGTCAGGATGACTGAAAGCATTAGGATAAATGGCTAGGTCACAAACATACTACCCACCTTCCTTATTTCCTTGTCTTTAGGCTCAGAACAGTCTTAATTCAAGCTGTGTGCTGCACACTGACATAGGAGAGAAAATTAAGCATTTAAGTCAATCAAATCTATTTCTAAGATACATTTACTTCCTTGGTCATAATAGGGATTCAGTTACAAGGCTCAATATCTCTTAGTAGCAATATTCACCAGCTAGAAGTATTTATCCGTTCTGCTAGGTTCTGTCATCTTGCAGGTGACTATAGTTATCCTGCCCTGAAAGAAGATGATGAGAGGGGTCCTATTAAATTAAATTAAATTAAATTCATTTTAATAAAAAGTAATATTTAATAATAGTATCATTTAATAAAAAATTAGTGACATTTCTTGACATTCAATGTAAGTCAATAACTATACTAAGAGTTTTAATCATATTATCTCATTTAAATTAAAAAAAAAAAACCCTATGAGGTAAATACTATTAATTGTCTCCATTTTACAGATGAGAAACTTGCCCAAAGTCACATTGCTAGTAAGTGGAAAGCGAAGATTTGAATCTGGAAAGTCTGACTATGGAGGCAGCACTGTAAACAATTATGCCTCTCTCTGTGTCTCCTTGGGGCTTTAATTTTGTCCCATGTGTCTTGTCCTTTACATCCTTGAGGCCTGAAACATGGAAGGTGCACAGGAGATACTTATATGATGAAGGCAGATTGGGGTTATGTCCCTTCTCAGTGAAGCCTTCCCTGACTTATGTGATGTATAGTTTTAGGTAAGCTAGGTTTTAGAATTCATTTTACTCCTTTGACTCTGTTTACTTAGACTTCATACCACATTTGTGTTTTCTGTATAATGTTTTCATACATAGATTATAAGTTCCTTAGAAGGAGAGATTTTGTCTTTTGCCTCATTTACCAGTTAAGTTCTTTGAACAGGGACCATCTTCTGTGTGTGTGTGTGTGTGTGTGTGTGTGTGTGTGTGTGTAGGTGTATATACACACACACACACACACACACACACAATGATATCAATAATGATATTGACTTAATAGAAACACCAGAAAAGAAGACATCAACATGAGGATAAGGCATGGCTTGGAATATGTCGCAGAAAGTCATCCTGGGGATGACTTAACTCAGTTGGAATGAGAGACCTGCCTGTGATTTTATTTTACTCTCTACCAAGCTTTTTGCAATACCTGCTGTATTTTATAGTAATTGTGTCAGTTCAATTTTCTGTCTTTCTTCCTGGACTATAATATCTGGGAAGGCAAATACCATTTATCCACAGAACTCAGCACATGATTACTCATTAAATATTTGAGGAATGATTGAAAGTGCTTATCTGTGGTTATCCGCATCTTCAGATACTAAATAGTCTGTATGAGTCATTTGGACTGGATGAACTAAAGTACAATCCTGAGACTCGGGACTGGCAAGCACACAGAAACTTTTCAGAAATAGGTAGAAAATAGGCTATGTGACATTCTCAGCAACAACAGTAACAACAAAACAGAATTAATTTAATTCTGTGTGGAAGAATTTTGAATTCTCATCCTTCTGATCGATTCTTAGAAGCAGCAATTAGAGAATAGGAGCCTGAAATTGCACACCTGAGACTGACATTGAAGTCTTCCAAAGGTAGTGGACTGGGCCTTCCTGAAGTGCAGGTCCTGACTTATTTAATACATAGATAGGACTAAGACAGAGTCTGTGAGTTTTGGGTTCTCAGGTCACCACCAATAGAGGTGCAAGATGCAAACTGAGTTTCATGGATACCAGTGGCAGAACCATGTGCTTTATTCTGGGGATTCCACGATTCAGGGAAAAGCTGGAATATCCTTTTATTTTCAAGGTAACAGCAGATAAAGGGTTTAGTAGGTCTCTCTCCATCTCTACAAAACACCAGTCAGGCTGTGAGTGGTTTTTCTCCTGTAACACAGATCCCAGCAGGAACTGGCTGCTCGTTTAGAAATGGCAGCACCAGAAAAAAGCTGCTCTAGGCTGAATAATTATTTCACCTCTGATCCCTAAGTCTAATACCAAGTGAGTGAAGCAAACCCTTTAGTAAAACAAATACCCACATTACACCGATAGGCGCATGGAGACAAATAGGAAGAGGCAGCCAATTCTGCTGCCGAGGTGGGTGCCAGGGAGGATTGCCAGAGGGCATCTGCCCCAGCTAACAACAAAGCGCATCTCAGCTGCAATTTGGGGTGCCGCTAGCTGCTAGCCTGCACGGAACCCCACGAGGAGGACAACACTGAAGGGGATATTAGGGCAGCTCTGCTTCCAGCACAGCCGTGGCATTTGCTAAATTGATTTCCATTTTTACTAACTGAAAGCCAGTTGCTAATGGGAGAATGATTTCTGGGTGCCATATGGGCACATGGATATTTTCTAATTTAGTAACTTGAATATTATCTGTTCCTCTTTAATATTAAGACATTTTATTGTAATTATTCCTACTGCCCCCCGGCTGAAACAAACAGACCTATTTGTTGAAAGTTTAAATGAGGAGAGTAGATGACTCCCTTTCATGTCTGAGGAATCAAAACAGATATGACACCCACATTATTTCAATTATGTTCCAGGAAGCACAGCATGTCAGGAAAGAGTGTGGTCTGCAACACTGATCAAAGGATGGCGATACAGCTCAGATCTTGTTCACAGGCCTAGAGTCGTGGGCTGACACAGCTGGAAGAACCTTAGGGATCATTTACTCAAAACCTTCCATTTTATTGATAATAATAATAGTTCTTATTCTTTCCAATAGTTACACTTAATTTGTATTATAATAAAGTTTTTTTCAGTAAAAAACAAAACAAAACAAAAAAAACCCCTTCCATTTTAGAAGCTCAGGGCCTGGAGAAAGGAGGTGACTTTCCCAAGGTCACATAGCTATGGGCAGATTTAAGAATGTTCCAGGTCTTCTGCAGCCGTTTTGTGAGCTTAACGCCATTGTTCTGCTTCCTCTTTTCAGGTGAGCTTGGCTCATTTTCTAGGTGTGATGTCATGATCACACTGGTTGAATAACTTTGAAACTTTTCTAAGACATAGTTTTTAAAGCTTTCAGAAATAGAAAATATGCTATAATATACGTTGTTTTTGTGATGAGAACTTTTAAGGTCTACTCTCTTGGCAACTTTCAAATATGCAGTACAGTGTCATTAGCCGTAGTCACCATGCTGTACAGTACATCCTTCTGACTTATTTCTTTTATAACTGGAAGTTTGTACATTTTTATATACTATTTTGAAATGAAAATGAACAGAGTCAGTAACCTACGCCCAGCAGAATGTGGTTGTTGTAGTACCTATGTGATGCGGACTATTATAAATGTCCCATCCACACTTACAGCTGAATTTCCCAAGCACACTCAGTCCTCGACCTTGCTCTCTGGCTTGCTGAGGGCAGAGGAGCAGAAGAGATGCTAGAGCCCAGTTCTTGTCTGATGGACACCTGTCATCTGCCGACAGGTCCAGTTCTCCTTGACAGACAGGAATCTCTCTCTCACACACACACAGGCACTCAAGGTCATGCAAAATCAAATCAATCAGGTATTTAACAATTGCTAAACAATTGATTCACTAAATACTACAGAATTCAAGCAAACAGATAGATGTCTTCCCCTTGGAGAAGAAGTCTTAGAGTTGTTGGGACTTGAATTGAATGTTGAAAGATGAGAAGAATTTGGATAGTAAAATATTACTGTAGGACAGAATATGTTATATTGGTGATGGGGTGGGGCTTGGATTAGGAAAAAGCATTGGCAATGGTCTCCCTGGCCTCAGAGGCACACGCAGTAGGAAAGTCGGAATATGCTTTCAGGGAGGTCCAGGAGATTAAGATTATAGAGAAGATTCACTAAGACAATACACTGAAAAGCTGACCCTCTGCACTACGTGTAGGAACATTGGTGTTACATGTACAACTGTACATGTTTTTGTCAAGAATTAAAATAAACTGAATTCTGTGTGAAAGAGCTTTCTCTTCGGTGACTTATAGAAGAAGCTGTCTCTTCCCCAACTTCCACATTCATCTGGCCTCAACCTTTTCCTCTGTCGATCCAAGTCAAATTTAAAGTAAGAAAAAAACTCTGTAATTGAAGTTGTCTATTTTTTGCTAGTTATAGCTTTTGCCTCAGTGCTGTCTATGATTAAATCAAATATTCAAATGACTGCTAATGGTGATAGTCTAGGTTAAACCTTTTTAATGTCATTCAACACATATTGAACAAAATATGTGTTAAGTCTTACTGGGTGCCCGAAACTGGGCTGGGGCTTGAAACAAGAACAAAATAGGGACTCAGTCCTTAAGCAGCTTGAATCTAATACAGGAAATAAATGTTGGAAAATATTCCAGGTGTGATATCAGAGATCTGTACGATGAAACGTGGAACGTCAAGGGCAGTTAATACATGTTTGTTGAATTGAAAACCCCTCCTCTTGTGCCCTAGCTCCTATTCTCGCTTGCTGTTTCAAGGACTTGGCTCCTGTATTTCTCTCCTCTGCCCATTCACTGAGATTTCCTTTTCTATACTAACAGTCCTGTTATTATATAAACATATTCTGATTATTCCTACCTAAAAAGTGAAATGAGGAAAAAATCTCTGTTGACCTCACATCCTCCTCCAGCTATTGTCATCTCCCCCTTTAAAACCATTTCTGCTTCGTCACTGAACATCCTTTCATGAATTTATTCCAAGGAACCTTTATACAGTCCTCCCTACTTCACTGACACTGCTACTGTAAGAAGCATTAGCGATCCCTTTGTCACCAGTCCAAGAGACATCTCTCTTTTTATCTTACTTGATCTCCAGTAGCAGTCAGCAAAATAAGCTCCGATTGCGTGGAGTTTGTTTCTCTTTGGATCCTGGCACAGACGCTCCTGGTTTTCTTCCAAGCTGGTGTGGCACTCCTCAGTCTTCTGGGCTGGCTTCTCCCCTTCTGCTCTACCCCTGTTTTTACCTCCTGCTTTTCCCTCTCTTTGCATCCCCTCCCTTGATGATCTAACCCATACTCTGGTTTTAAATACTTCTTACATGCCAGTGACTCTCAGACTATATCTCCAGTTCTTATCTCTCCCCAACAATCCAAGTATGAATATCCTACTCTCTACTTGACATTTACAGATGAATGATATAGAAATCTGCAACTTAACAGGGTGAGTATAATTGTCTTGATTCCCACCCTACTGCTCCTGTCACAGAACTTCTCTACCTTTCAGTTTATGGCACCACCATATACCTATTTTCTTCAGCAAAAACTCAGAAATTATCTTTGATTCCTCTCTTTTCCTCAATTCCTAGATCAAGTCCATGAGTTAAAAACTATATATTCTACCTCCATACCAGGTCTCAAATTTAATTTTTTTTTTTAATTCTCACTACTACACCCCAGTCAAAACAGTTGTCACTTCTCCCCCAGGCTAATGCAGTAGTCACCCAACTGATTTTCCTATTTCCTCTTTTTTAGGCACTTGGAGTTTTCTGCAACAGAGCCAGACGGTCTTTTATAAATGCAAATCAGATTATGTCCACGTCCTACTTAAGACCCTGTAATGGCTTCCCATCACACTTAGAATTAAGTTGAAACTCCTGGATCATAAAACCTTCGGTGATAGGTCCCTGGTTACTTCTTCAGCTTCCTCGCATATCCATGCTGTGTGTTGGCAAATGTTTAAGAACAGGCTCTCTGAATGGGGGTGGGGGCTGGGAACTGGAGGGACCCTTGATTTATAGTGTTTGCCAGTTTCTCTGGTGTAACTACTCTTACTGTGACCAATTACAATCTACCAAGTCATATCAGCTGGCTCACAAAATTCCTGAAAATGTAACAATTGTCTCTCACTAGCAGATACATGCCAGTCTCAGACCTGGTGTAACCTTCATCAGAACCACAACATCATAGCCACTCTGCTCTTCGTTTCCTCAAATAGATTATTCAAGTATGTGCTTTAGGCCTTGGACATCATTTTTCTCTCCGCCTGAAATGCTCTTTTACTTGATCATGATATAGAGCAAGAATAATTTGAGTTATTTAGGTCTCAGCTGAGCTCAAAGAACTCCTCACTGAGGTTTTCCTTGACCATCCCCTACAGTGACAATTTAGTCATTCTCTAGTTCATAAGCTGATGCTAATTCTCTCCATAAGGCTTGAGGATATCTGATGTCTGCCTGATATGTGTATTTATATTCCATTTGCCTCACCAGAATAGAATCTCTGCATTTGCAGGGTCCTTGTCCATCATGTTCCCTGCTGCATGCTCAGTGTCAAGACCCATGCCTACCACATACACACTAGATGCTCAATTTGAAAAAAAAAAAAAAAAAAAATCAGTGACTAAAATAACATTTCTGGAACAGTTGCTCTCTGCTTGTTTATATGGTCTTTGTAATAACCAGATAGTCAAATTTCTCAAACACGCTTTTCTTCTATTCTGCCATTTTGCAGTCACTCATCCCCTAGTCTATAATGCTGTACCTGTCCCTTTGCTTTTTATCTATCAGAATCTTTTCACCCAGCAAGGCTCAAATCATGGCCCTTCTTTTAGGAAGTCTTGTGTGTTCATTTCAGGCTGTGGAGTCCCTCACTTCTGATGGCCAGCAGTGCATTTTGACTGTATACAAGCAATGTACTTGAGTACATTGCTCAAGTACTGCCAAGTGACACCCTATGTTGCTCTCTTGTCCTGTGGCTTACATTTTTACTTAATGTTTCCAGCGCCCATACAGTCTTCCACCTATTTGATTCTGAGCTCCTGTAGTTCCAATACAGGCTGATGCTTCCTTCAGTGTTCACTAGGATTCCTGGTGCCAGTCCATAAACAGTGTATATTGAGTAAATGTCTATTTATTAGATTTATGATTTTTGAGTGTCCACGAGCTGGCGCTTCTTGTGTTTTCCTCTGTAGATAGATGCTCTGTCCTTCTCTGCTTTGTGCCCCAGGAGACTGATGTGTATGAACTTCATCAGAGAGCCCTTATTCCTTCTGGCTTTGGTTGAGTTGAGCCAATGAGACACATAGGTCAGAGATCTGGGGGAAGAAAGGAGAGTGAGGTGAGAGTTTGCATTTCCCCAGTTACCTCCTCACCCTTCACGGTCATCACGGGCTTTCTTCAGCATTTGTTGTAATGCCTCGGCTCTCATCGGAGACTTTTCTCTGCATGGCGCTCTCTTTCTGAGTTCCAGTGGCCGTTTCCTCCCCTCAGTCCACCAGTCCTAAGGGTGATGACCTGATCCGTGGTACTTCACTGTTCCTTGTGATTCTTGCACACACTGCCCTACGAAGTGTTCCTTCCACTTCAGGCACTTCCTTTTCTCAGATGCCCCTACTCCCTCCTGACAAGGAGCCTTTGACATGCAGTCCCCATTCTTTCTTCTTCTCTCATTCTAAATTAATTCCTGCTTATCCCCTAGTCTATAATGCATCTAATGGCATCTATCTAAATTAATTCCTGCTTGTCTTTCGGGTCCCAGCTTCTGTGTCATTTTTCTATAGGAAGTGTTCATGACTTTTCTAACCTGGTCTGTATTTCCAAATAGCTTCTCTCCATAGTGCTCATCCTAGTTGCAGTTTTACCTTGATTGGGTAATTCCTGATCTATCTGTGTTCCTCACCAGCTCACAAGCTCCACAATTGAAGTGTCCAGATGGTCTCACGCTTGTACCTTCACCATCTCATAGTACTGGGCACTGAGTGCACGTCTGCAGTACAAGCATGTGATCCTGATCCCACTGTGGGGCTCACCTCCTGTCTAGTGATTTCCTCCACAATTACGTTTGTAATTCTCTTGACAAGTATTTATTTATTTATTTTTTTTGCGGTACGCGGGCCTCTCACTGTTGTGGCCTCTCCTGTTACGGAGCACAGGCTCCGGACACACAGGGTCAGCAACCATGGCTCACGGGCCTAGCTGCTTCGCGGGATGTGGGATCTTTCTGGACCGGGGCACGAACCCGTGTTCCCTGCATCAGCAGGCGGACTCTTAACCACTGAGCCACCAGGGAAGGCCCGTATTTCTCTTTTAATCAGATAAATCATATGACCAAATCATCATGATCGGAATATTATATACCTATCTCAGGTTCATTATAAAGCAGGAATAAATGCAGATTAAGTAAAAGAAAAAAATTCCAGAAATGAGTACTATGAATACATTGGTGTATATCACTCAAGAATATATTTCTTTGTTGTTCAGGAGTCCTTTGGATACAAGCAACAGTAAGTGGGCTAAATTGGACTTAGATAAGAAGTGGGTTTACTGGAAGGACATCTGGTATGGTCACATAGTCAAAGGAGAGGCTAATACTCCAATCTAGAGAGGCCAGGAGAATAATTGGAACCCAAATCTCACACTCCATTAGCACTTCTGTTCTCCATCTCCCTGACTCACCACCCCTCTCTCTGGCTGCTAGGATCATTATCTCTTTCTGCAGTACAGCTTCTTACAGGTGGGGGAAATTCTGACTCTGGAGTGAAACAGACTCCCCTGTTTCTGGTTTGAAAAGAATTCTTATTCTGGAAAAAGTTCTTATTGGTCCTATTGGCTGGAGTCTGATCCTGAACAAGGGAATTGGCATCTATAAGAATAAGGTTGGTCTTGGGGAAGGAACAGTTACAAAAAGAAAAGAAGTACCTAGGAAAATTGGTGGGAGTGTCCATTCCAGTGTGTGTGTGTGTGTGTGTGTGTGTGTGTGTGTGTGTGTGTGTGTGTATGTATGTCTGTTTCATAGGCTCTTACCTCACGTAATGATACGCCGTGACCATCTTTAAAGAGATGGCTCTGTAGTTGTAGCATATCTGTCATCCTGACAGCCCAGACAAAGCAGAGCTCGGCCTAGGATTGGGTGGCAGGAGAGAGCAGTATTGCTCATTTTCATTCTTTCAGCTAGGGCACCACTGCCAAGCAAAAGGTGGAGGTGAGGAAGCCACGGGGTAGAGGAGGAGGCCTAGAGGGAGTTCAAGCAAAAGGATCCTGGATTTAGGCCACAAGGAGGAAAAGTCATTCAACGAGAAGGCAAGTAGCCCAAGGGAGCTCATTTCTGAGAGAGGAAATGGGAGTTAATGAATAACGATAGAACTAAGAATCCGAGGAAATAATTGGCCTTACTAGATACAGGGTCTCTTGCCAGAACCATACATCCTAAAAATGCTAATTCAGAGCCCCAGAAGATTGGAGCAGCCTTAGATAAGAGCAAGCTCATCAGACCTATTTGCAGAAAAGTCCGGAAGGGCTTGGAGAACCGGGATATCAATCAGCATCTCCAGTGCGAGGAGGAAGATGCACGTCACTCACTTTGCTTTTGCTGGGCTGCGTCCTAAAGTCTCCTGGGCTCAGCTCCCCACCTCCACTGCTCCCACACACTGGTGGGGGCGACAAGATCAGGTCTCTGATCCCTCCCCGTGGTGGCTGCTATGCATGCGGCCGTCCATCCTGATGCAGCTGTGCTCTGAGAGCTGTTCATCCCAGAGTCTCCCAGGAGTTCTGAGGGTAAGTTTTCAGCTAGCTGTCCCCACCCCTAGTCCCAGGGGCCTGCAGCTGTGACTCTGGATGTAGCCATTGCCAGCCGCCCTCCTGAGCAATATTAGCGTTATTTAAATACCATTTCCCATTTGATATCCTCATGGCAGCTAACATGATCTCAAATTCATGAAGCATCTGCTCTCTCTCCATCCATCCACTCTGGAAATCATTTTTAAAAGGTATTTTTTGTAATGACTTTACATTTAAAGCTTTTTTTTTTCTTAAAGTGGAAGTTTAGGAGACTTTGAAAAGTCATGCTCAGAAAAAAAAAAGTAATTTATACTCTATCTAGTTAATAACCTCTTGTGTGCTTTAATAATTTAAACCAATTATCAATGGGAAGGTCTATAGTGTATACTTCAATGATTGCTTTTCGTATATTTCCTCCTTTCTTTCATGCCGTATGCCACTTGTCCTCGATGTGTCTCCAGTGCCTATTATCTCTGCTACACACATAAAATAACTGCTTTAGCTAGGAGAACATGACCTTGACACGGAGAGAAGCAGTCCTTTAAAGGATAGCTCAATTAAAACCTAAGGCCTCCGTTCCTGTTTGGATTTCATTATTATTCATAAGACTGTGCAGCCCTGAGCCATGTGTTTGCAGGGTTCTGAAGGCTGGTTTCAGAAAAGGTGCATTAAAGTCATCAGTGGGATGCCTGCCTGGAGCCTGGTGATGCTTAGTCACCAACAAACTCGTTAGCCTGACCTGGCTGGTGGAGGCTTTACTCTTCCACATGAATATACTATGTGTCCATTAGACTGTGAACACCTTGAGGGAGGCTGTGAAATGGACTAGTTAGGAGCACAGGTTATTAGATTCATATGGATCTAAGTTCAGATTGAACATCTGGAATTATAAAGTTGGTGATTCTGAGCAATTTATTTAAATTCTCTGAGCTCAGTTTACCCATGTGAAAAATGGGAATAATGATATGTTCTTTGCAAAGATGAGGTGGTGCATGTAACATGTTTAGCGCAGTTCCTGGCCCATAATCAGCACTGGCGTTAGTAATACTACTGATAATAATAATAATACACAATGTCTTACTCTTTTTTATAAATATATATACCCAGTGTCCTTAATGACTGTTCATTGCTGAAATAAGATTCTTATTATCAATGACCACTTAACACAAGGTGAGGGTGTGAAGGCATTCCACACTCAGTGCTCTGTTGCCCAGAAAAAGGAGAGAAATGTGAACTAGGGCAGGTAGGGAAGACTTCCTTGCAAAGATGGGATATGAAACATATCACAAAGGTGGGCTGTGGATATGGAACTTTTTAGAACATAAAGGACTAATGATTTGTGTCAAGTCGACAGAAAGTGTTTCATGGATGAAACCCATTTAATTCTAAGGATAAGACATCTGGACTAATCAGAAGGGGGCCAGAGAGGGTATTGCCAGAAGACTCTGTGCATAAATTATCTGAAGGCTTCAGAGAGGAGGGCCAATGCGGAATTATGTGCCAAGTTCAAAGCAGCAGCTTAACTATTTTAAAGGCAAACCCTGTTCTCTGTTCCCCCATACAACAGGACCTTCTGCCCCACCAAGAATTTTATGGGAAGTGGAGAATGCATAGAAGGAATATGTAGACCAAGCACGTATTACAGGATGGAATAAGGACTAGTGTCATGAGGGTGATGTGTCAAGTGAGGGAGAGGGCTGAGAAGAGTACAGAAAACTGCCACTTTGGATAGGTCATGCTAAGAGGAGTGTCATGCATCCCAGGTACAGCTAGAAAATCGTTTTAGCTATGCAGTACTCTACTGATTCTAGGGTAAGGTTTCTCAACTTTGACACTATTGACATTTGGGGCTGGATAATTCTTGATAGCGGGGGCCTGTCTTGTGCCCTGTAGAATGTTTAGCAGCATTCCTGGCCTCTACCCAGTAGATGCGAGTAGCAGCCTGTCGATTGTAACAACCAAAAATGTCTCTGAACATTGTCAAATATGCCTTGCGGGGGGGTGGTGATCAAAGCACCTCAGGTGAGATTATCACTCTATACAACAATAACAATCTGGGGAGATAGGAATTCCTAGACACCCTTATACCTGCTGCCCAGAACTTCTGATCTTTTTAATGGTGAGGCTCAGTTCTGGTATTTCTGAGTCTAGTTGACTTTAGTCTGTTGAGAGGTGGGCAGCTTCATCATGTGCAGTCATATGCATTGGCCTAACAGAGTCAAGGAAAAGCTGGTTACATATTAAATAACTTCTCAGATGAAGAAAATCTTTTCCCCAAGTATAACTAGCCCCCTCCCAAAGTTTATTACATCCTTTGGGCAAATGGCAAGCAAAATTGCCCTATCTATATTCCCAGAACAGTAGACCATATTGCCAGGGTCAAGACTGTTTGCAGCAGGGTTGTGCTGTTTTGTGATGTCACAATTTTGACCTGCATTTCTGAATCTTGTGACCTTCTGCTCCATCCTGACTACGAAGAGCTCAGCTAAGCACAGAGGCAATCACGTGTGGAGTAGGAGAAGCACATTTCAAACATTGTTGGCTTTAGGTAGTATTGGGGGAGGTTAAATAAAGTTCTTATCATTATTCTAATGATTACCACTTAGTGGGGCCATTTGAAACCAAGCTTAATGGAAGCACTTGCTTCCATTACCCAGGTTAACAATATACACATGCCCCCCTAAGTGCTCGTTCCAAAGGCAAAGTAGAACTAAGTTCTAAAATCATAATCATCTACTAAACACAAATTGTAGCACCTCTCCTCTTCATATCAAACTCTTCTACAATTGTTATTCTTGGCCAGTTGCACTTGGAGGTTGTTCCATTTGCTTCTCCTCAAGAGTGCCAGGGCCAACTCCACGGACTCTGATCAAGTTGTGACCGTGTCTCAAGCCATCCAGCTTGCAGGATGCCCATTAGTCTAGACCAAACTAGAAGACCAGGCTCAAAAATAGAGAGACTAACCAGCCTTCATTTTTTAGGGCTGAGATTATACTTTGTGAATTATTCTTTTTCTCCTAATTCATGTTTTTAGTTCCCTCCTTCAGTAAAGTTTGTTTTTCCCAATGTTTTCAACATTCCAGTCTGTTACTTGGCTTTCCTCTTAAATTCAGCATCTTAGCCAATGACCAGACTTGCTGTTCAAGATTAAATGTCAGACCCAACAGAGACTACAGGTAAAATAAATAGTTCCGCAGCTAGTTCTGTACTCTGCTCCAGCCTTGTCATTTCCTGGTATTTTAAGTTCTTTGTATCCATTTCCTGTCCTTTGAATTCCCCATCCAGGTGGGATTTTTGAGACAAGAGCTGAAACCCTAAAAGACACATTTTCATGTGGTACTTAGACCTCCAGAGGGCAGAGTTTAGAATGACAAATGAAATACTACAATGAGTTCCAGTGTTCAAACCATGTATAAACTTTGAAGAACTGGATATATTGCTTTTGAACCTTTAACTCCCAAAGATTGAAGGATCGTTGACAATATACGACTAAATTTTTAGCTTTAAATTATGATTTAAGAATTTTTTTACCATGGACAGAGATAGACCATTGATCCATATAGACAGTAATTGCTTTAATACCATGAGTTTTAATGTAAAATTTTCCTTTACCATTGCTGTTGTTTTAGCATAAATAAGCTAAAAATGTAAGTCCTTTCTTCTGACTGATAGCTTGACAGGACCTATTTCTGTCTTTTACTGTTTAATACGGATGGCTGCAAGACCTGGGTTACAACTGTCAACCCTGAAAAACATGGGTAGTCATAAAAATTGTGAAGTTGACCAAGAACAAAAGCCCATTATAAGTGATGGGAAATATCTGAAAGGGGATGCAAGTACTCTTCATATTACTGTGTGATTAGATCTCTTCTCCTACCTGAGCAAAGCAGCTTCACTTGCTTACTAGTTAGTGTTTTCTTACAGCTTGACAGTGATTTATGGACAGATTAAGGACATACAAGCACCATGATGGCGTGGAGTGGGGTGCAAGAATAAACACATTACCAGCCTTGCAGAAGGAGCTTGTTACTAACCACCACATTGCCAGTCATCCGGTCTAGGGGAGAGGATAACTAGGGGGTAGCGTTAAGCCATTTGGCTCAAGAGTTCAAAGGACGAAAAATCACAGCTGCTTCCCTTATAAACCATAAGGGCAAGATCACTGCAAAAGGCAACTTATGAGAGTTAAGGGAGAACTAAATTGAACACGGAAAGTTGGAGCTGCCTTAATGTGCTGAGCCGGCATATGCTGCAGAAAAAATAAACTGTGCAGACAAAGCCCGGGCCATGCAGAGAGGCTCTACCCCTTGCCAGGCCAGGGTCTTGAAGAAAGACCTGCACATCTGTCAGCCTGTCTGCTGCAGATCTGAGCCCATGGAGGTTTCTGGGTCTGGATTATTAGAATGTGGTTCTCTCTGAGTGTGAGCATCTCCCTGGACGGGGGAGAAAGACAGGCAGGAGATTGTCACGTGGGCAGCAAAGGGGGCTGCCGGCCCAGAAATGTAACGGGCTTATCTGATGCTTCACGTGCCTATGAGCTTTCTGCTTCTGCCAGTGTTTTTTCCTTTTGTTATCATTAATACACAGATTATTGCTTGCCAACTCCCAAGAGCTTCCTGACTGCAAGGAAAACGTTTCTCTCATCATCATCTAATAACATTTTGTCCCTCTAATCCCTAAAGAAGTGTACCCCTCCCCTAATTAATCAACAAATTTTTTTTGAGCAGCTTTGGCACACAGTCCCACAGTGCTCTCAGAGAGCTCACTCTGCTTGCACTTTTGTAGCACATTGGCACATTGGCTGCACTGTATGATCATTCCATGCCCACATGGCTGATTCTCTCACTAGACTGAGAACTCCCAAGGGCAGGGACCATATTTTATTCATCTCCGTAAGTCTAGTGCCTAGAATAAGTCTTAGCTTAGAGTGGGTGCTTGGTAAATGCTTGTGGAAGAAAGGAATCGATGAAAGAATGCACAGGTTCATCTCCTTGGCTCTGTGAAGGATTCAAGAAAAACGGAAGCCTCATCCTCTACTCCTTGCAGAGCTCACAGTCCAGATGCAGGTCAGAAGAGAATAAATACAGCAGACAATGAATTACTACCTAGGTTCATGGCATATGTATTATAGGTGCCGAGAGGGGTGATCAGGACAGACTTAGAGAAACCAGGTGAGGAGCTCAGAGTGGTGGGACTTGTGTTGTGTTTGGAAATTGAGAGTGATGATGCTGTGTTCCAAGGGGAAGATGGGGATCTCCAGCCCTCCCAACCCAGCCATTCACCCTGAGCACTCAGTTTTACCTGGTGTGCAGAACGCAGAGCCTCACATTAGGCTTGGGCGCTGAAATGGAAAGTCTGTGATTTTCTCTTTAGTGGTTTACAGTTTTTCAGATAGAGGAGGTCGGTGAAGGAATGAAGCTAAGCGCGAGTTCTAATCGGAAAAGCTCTCTCTCTCATGTGCAAAATGAAACGAGGAAGGCCTCTGTGCCCCTGTGAATGTTCTCAGAACATGACCAGGCTCTGGCCCCTCCTCAGGCCTCCTGTCCTTTTCCCTTTCCTACTTCGCTGAGCTGGGGAGTAGCTCAGTATGCCTCCCAAGACATAACCAAATGCGTGTGGAAACCTTGAAGGTAGTAGCAGAGAAGAATAAAAAATATAAAATGTGGTAGGTGGTGGTAGGTGGTACATAATTCTCATGGAGACCAGCAGTAGCTTCTTCCTTCACAGCTACATTCTCCTCCCTCGTGGGGTGCTGTTCAAACTAGCATTCCAGGTATCCTCCTCTCTGGAATGTCCACTCAGAGCCAGGATCTCTGTGTCCCATCTGCCCATCCCAGGTCTAGGTCGACATCCTACAGCTCGCCTGCCCTGTCTGGCCCAACAAAGAAGGCTTCTCTGTTCCCTTCTCTGTTCTGCCTCATGCAGAGATTAGACCCAGCTCTGCTTCCCCAGGCCCAGGGAGTTCTTGGTAAGTTCTAGGTCACATGAGTCACACCTAAAACCCTATTACTCATCCAGGCTTAGTGTTACCCAGAGAGAATCCCTATTGTCTTTCTTTCAGAATGTGCTGGGTCCTTTGGGCAAGTTATTTGCAGGAATCCTTAGAGAAGGGAACTTGAGAAGGACTTGCCAAGAACTGATTAAAAGAGAGCACATTTATTGACTGTTATTATTCATGGGGGCCTCCACATGACTCCTGAGGATGTCTCGCGAGGCCAGGCAGGATGCGGAGGACAGTTCTTTTCTGCTCCTCTGCCTGTGTACCACTCTCCCATTTGCTGCAGGAGGGTGGCTCGTGGACTGACAGCCAGAACAACCGCACTTCTTTTAGACACGGCTCTTGGAGTTGTGGGGAAGAACTTTCCAATGCAGCCTTGCTTTTTGTCCAGAAGAGATAAGTTTCTCTTCTCATAGCTCAACCTAAAAGCTCTTTCTCAGGGCTGGCCTGTATGTATTCCAGATGTGCCCTTGGACAGGCACTTGTAGAAATGAGGGCTGGCTTAAGGAAAGTCAGAGCAAGTTTAGAAAACCAGGCTGTACACCTAAAATAAGACACATGACTTCTGCTTCATGTTCCTTTTTATGTGGTTTCCATGGGGATTGTCATCTGTGGATTGATGTCATCTTCAGTAGCTAACGGCTTCCTTTTAGCTGGAGGTTCGAGCGAGAGTTGGGAGTAAGAGGACGCAGAGGAGGGACCTTGGGGAACGAAGTGGACCAACCGCCCTGACAGTCTTTTGACCCCAGTAATGCCTGTGAATGTTTGTAAACACAAAAAACAGCCCAGAAAAGCAACATGTGGTAGAGGTGGGCTTCCTTCCTCATCCCCCTGCTGCCTCTCTCTGAGACCTCGGGAGCTGGGTACAGCGGCCTCTTTGGTCTCCAGAAGAAGGAGGTAGGCTGGCAGTTCATAGTAAAGAGCTCCTGTCTCGAAGTCAGAAACCCGGAGTCCCTATCACCTAACTTGTGTGCAGTTGAGTGAGCCCCACCGTTATCTGAGTCATATATGTAAAATTAGAGACTTGAAGAAAGTGGCCTTTGAGGGCACTTGTGGCTACAGTGATCTGTGAATCTGTGGCTTCACATTGAGTAGTTGATGAGAAAATGCTGGTGAGGCATATTTTAGGTTAAAGTATGGATTCTCAAATGCTGGCAGATTAGATGTTATGGAGGGAAAGAGCTCTGGGTAGTAGCGACCCTAGTTACTTATCAGGATAGCTGGTTGGATACCAGGCCCTTGGCATACATGTTCACCAAAAGAGTCCAATCCCTGGAAATTCAGGCAATACATACTAATGGGCTTTTATTATTCATTTGTTCTGTTTTTAATTGACCCATCTAAATGTTCTTTGAATGACTCCTACAACTGGCTTTGTGTTGAGGACATAAGAAAAACAAAAGCAAAAACAAGAAGCTGTCCTTACCCTCAATTTGCTCAATACCCAATGAACAGAACACGATCCATAACTCATTAGGGTTCCCTAGTCCAGAGAGGCAGCCAGAGGAGGCTCCCTGGCAGAAGACTCTCAGAGCTGAATTTTGAGGACTTACTGAGCTTTGGGAAGATTGGGAGTGTTGGACGGGAAGTAAGTAAAGGCAGGAGAGTGTTGAGGACAAAGGGGTCTGCTTACTGGATTGTTCAGTGAGGAGGGCGCCTGAGCAGAGCTGGGAGACTAAAAGTGAAATCTTCTCCCTCCTGGACTCCCTGGCCTCATGCACGGGACAAGACGGACAGTGAGACTTGAGCCACAGAGGATAAAGAAGCTTGAATCCGGCATCCCTCCCTGTTCCTGCAATGTTTCGTGGCTTTGTGCGTCCTGCCTGGGGTACACTTTGCAGCTTGTGGATGCTTATTATCCATAGTAATCATAATAATTAATAAAACCTTTTAAAGGGGGCTTTAATCATGCTGGCGCTTTGCTTCCAAACACATAATAAAAAGGAATTACTTATAAAAGTGACAAATTTATTCCTAATTATACCATTATTTTGTTATGCAATACAAGTAAAGCAGTCTTTGAAGCTGGAAAAATGTCTCATGCAGAATTAATTAGAACAGTACACTGTTTGGAATTAGGCAATTATTTTATTGGTATTTCACAACTAGAACTTTGTAGGAGCACCTCAAATATTTTCATTAATGCCAGTAAATAGTTATTTTAAACACTTACTAGTATGAGTTCTAAAGATAAATTTTGGACTGTTTTTGGACCTTATGAAAACGTTTTTAGTCTGAGAGAAAATTTATGACACATGAGTCACTGTGGTCCCAGGGAAGTTTTGAGGAAGCAGATGGCAATGTTTAGGGAATTCACTTCTTGTTCAACATGACACCGCAGGGGAGGGGCTGCAGAGACATAGCAGTGGGTCCCAGCCAAAAGGGGACCTGGATGTCATCACCATGCAAGTGAGGGAATCCAGAGAGGGCGAGCTCCCAGGTTACATGGTAAGTCATGGGCTAAGATCATAACTCTCGTGCTTGGACTCTCATTTCTGTGTTCTTACTTTCTTTAAAAAGTACAGACTTGTTTTTCAGGTTATAGAAGTAATACCTACTCATATCCGTGCTCTTTCGCACTGCCCTCTGACCCATGCCCACACTGACTTCTTTATTTCATTTTTGCAGTAGATTAAATAGCCCTTGGGTACGGTCATATGTTCTTACTTTCCGTCATGCGTGTAAAACTTGCCTCTTTACCCATCTATTCCTAGGCTGTAAATAAAGGCTAAGTTCTCTTTTAGTCTTCTCCTAACCAGCTCATGTTCAGGGCTGGGCACATGGCACAAGTGCTGTAAAGATTTGCTTAGCTTTACCAAGCTCACAGCCTGTGACCAGAGTGCAGGAGACTCTACACCTCCTGAGATTCTTCTGGGCTGACTTCTTGCATTCAGAGAGAGGTGGTGGGTGAGAGGCAGCCATGCTTGTGAGACTCCCCATTCGGAGAAGATCAGCAGCCTCTGGTGGGAAGAAGTGTCCTTATGTAGTGGCCATGGCCTCATTCGTGGGTCATGGCTTTGGATGCCACCGAGGGAGCAGAGGACCTTTTGGTTCCTTGTGTTGTTAAGAATAAAACTTCTTTTTTACTGGAGGTGAATAGAGCTGGGAATATGCATACCCAGAAAACACGTTGGCAGGCAGGGCACTGGCATTCGGATCAGTTGGCTCCACACTCCAAAGGAGGAAGAAAGAAAAGGCTGGGGAGTCGGGGAGTGAAGAAGCAGAAGAACTATGAGAACTGCATGGTTCGCAGGGAAGACTCGGGCAATGAGTTCGCTAACCTCAGCTTTAGTCTGAGTTATGTCACTTCCTCACCATGCACCCTGAAGTAGGGAGATACCTACTTTGGGCCTCAGTTGCTCAAATTATAAAACGAGGGCACAAGACTACCAAGTACCTAGGGCTTGTCTGAGGTGTGCTGTAGTTATCAGCCACACCTCACAGGTGGCTTCTCTTCTGACAGAAACACAGGTCTTGTGAGCTTTGAGTAGCTGAAATAATAAAAATGTTCTTCGGTCTTCCATGGCAGCTTTCTCAATCATTATGGCTCTCTCGCGGCTCAGCTTTGCCACCTAATATTTAACCTAAACCTTTTCCCCGCTTTTGTTTTAGTTCATCATCACTTGCTCAGTTCTATCAATCTACCTATGCATTTCTATGCCACCTTTCACCAGAGTGCTTAGCACCTGTCCTCTCTGAGCAATGAGGTTAATATTGAAGGTAAAATCTATTTCGTAGAGATAATGTACTACGGACGTTTCAGAAGAGCTCTCTATGATAATGAGGAATGAGTTACCATGCTGAGGTTGTTTAAATGTCATTTATTTTAACAAGTGACACTCTGAATTTACTTAAAGTTGACTACAATGAAGGAAGGGTGGAAAGTTTTAAAGTTTCATGAAACAATAATAGAACTGCAAAGCAAGGAGCCCTGAAAGATGGATCTGAATGGCAATTCTGATTACATGCTCTGTGGGGGGGCTGGTTGGGTAGAATGCTTCCTGCGGCTTCTGAAAGGCTCCGGAGATGTGGAGGATGAGGATGTCACAGAGGGCACTGGTTCGGCTTCTGAGCTTCTTTCTCTTTTCTGTTGTGCTCATGTGTGTATATATGCGCTCATGTGTACACAGATGTCTGGGTAGGTATACGTGTGCAAGTGAGCTAGAGAGGGAACATGCTCTTTCCTGTTGATTGCACTGTTTAACACTCCTCCTGGCACTGAATCAAGGCTATGAGTCCTGAGGCAATTGTCACTCAGTTACTCTCTCTTGTCTGGAGCAGTGTTTAGCTGTCTGAGAACGAAGACCATGTTTTATTCTCATCTCTACCAATAGGAGTTAACATAGTTAGATATAATGATTTATGCTTGTTCATTGAAAAATTGAGCTTGGAGGGTAGACAGTGGGTAAAGGCTGCAGAGTCTCCTTGGGGAAAACATGGTGAAGGGCAGAGGAATTCCTTTATTTGAATGAGTGTTCTTAGGGGTCTAGGAAGGGATTCTTTTGATTGCAAGCAACAGAAACCAGTTAGAACTAATTTAAGAAAGAGGTGGGTGGGATGAAGGTGGGTTGGTTGTCAGGATGCCGGTGTACCTTGGGGACATAGGGAAGCTGGTTCCTTCAAGGGCATGGAAGAAGGAATTGGAAAGCCATCAAGGAACCATTGTAGTAGGGACTCAGTCCGTCTTTGTCCTTTGTCTCTGCCTCTCTGCTCATTCTTCCTTCTTCCTTTCTCTGAGACTGGCTTCCTCTCTTTCTCTCTCTCTATATATATAGAGAGAAGAAAGCTGCCCAGAAACTCCCAGTTCTATCCTCTCAACTCCAGCCATACGTGAAGAATGCTCTGGTTGAATTCAATTCCGATTCCATGTTCCTAGGAGAGATAATCTGATGGATTTGGCTTAAGTCAAGAATCCACCCCCAAGAGCTAACTATGTGTATTCACCTTACCCCTCTGGCTGCTGGTGTAAATAAAGAACATCTCCCCATTGGTAAATAGTAATAACAAACACAATTTTTACATAGAAAAAAAAAAAGCAGTCTATCCCTGGTCCAATCATGCATGGCCAAGAAGAAAAGTTCAAATAAAACAAATGTGGGCTACTGGGGGCTTGTTCCTGTGTATGGAGGTGGCAGTTCTCATGGAAATTGGCCATTCTGAGCTAGGCAGGTATCACAGAACGTTTCTAATGCACCCGAGAACTTCAGAGCATACATAGAGCTGAGCTCAGACTCAGCTGCCATTTTGTCTTCCTTGCACTGGAACGTGGCATGTAGTAGTTAGCCCATCACACCAAGTGAGATGATGTCTGAGGTGGGTGATTCGTGAAGAGTTAGATCATAACAACATTTTTAAAGTTAAATAAGTTATTTTCTTTTCAGTCCAATCAATTCCCTTATTTGAACATTTAAGATAATTATAGGTTACAGGTAAATTATATATTATACACATGCTAAATTATAACCCATCTCCACCAGTTAATATTTATTGAGCAATGAATAGGCAAACTATGCTAACTTAGGGATTCAATACCTGAGTGTAATTAGGCATTTCGGCTGGGAAAGAGCATCACTGCATCTTCCCAAACATCCCTCCCTTCTCTCCCCAGTGTGTGTGAAGGGAAATGCAAAGATAATATGCTAACCCTTAGCTTATCTCTGAAGTTGTTTACACAAGGGAAAAAATCAATTACTTTAAATATTTTAGATTCTATTTCCCAGTAACTAACCAATTGCAATTTATGACGCTCTTAAGAGCCAAGTAGAAGAGTGAAATGTAATGTTTTATATTTTTCATTCCTCTAGGGCTTCTTGTGGGTCTCTCACACGCAGACATGAAGGAGATTATAGTGAACCTGACAGCCTGGTGCTCCAAGCTTGGGACCAGTGTGGTAGACAGACTGGTGAGTGTTCTGTTTGGTATTGCTGATGGTGTAGTCCGGCTCAGAAAATCAGGTTATGGTTGTGCAGAAAGTAGAAATCACAGGATATCTATGGCTTTGCCAACAGTGAATGAAACTTAAAAAAAAAAAAAAAAAAAAGTTTAGCGATTTATAAAGCATTTTGAAATCCAGAACTTAAAATTTAAACCATGGAACAGATGACTCTTTTATAGGAATTGGCTGCAATCATGAAGGAAGATGTGGTGGTAACCCAGTGATTTAGCATTTATCAACCCCCCATGATGACTTCTCTTCACAAGAGGGCTTAATACCCAAACCTTAAGGATGCTCTGAGTCTCTGTGGACTACTTTGGCAGGAAGGGAGGGGAGGACAGAGGGAATCAGAGAGGGGTGGAGGTTGTCTATAGCAGATGTGACAGAAGTGGTGCCTTACGCAAAAAGCACATTGACCATCAGGACAGCTTGACAGAGAAAAAATTTCCTGGCCTGAATCTGATAAATCTGGAACCCTATTGATAGTATGAGTTCATACCCGGTTTAGCTGGGACTTTCCAGTTTATGCCTGTCTGCATTTGGATGATGAAATATTTTATCCCCTACTCGTCCCAGGCATCAGCTCATGCAGAGGTTTTAGAAACTACCACCTGTGATGGACTAATTCACTCTTCAAGTTGCATATATTAGTGGAATCCTTTCTAAGCCTGTATGTTCTTTGTTCCACCCATATTTGTATTTCTAACAGCTCTAAATATCCCTACTACCACTACAGATGTACACTCCTAGAGCGATTTCTGCTTTCCAAGCTCATTCTATAAGATTTTTCCTCTGAATCTCTCAGTTACCAAGGGATGGGCAAAGGCTGCGCTATTATTGCTCAGAGATATTAAAGCACTTACTCAAGGTGATCATGGTTGTCAGGGGCAGAGCCCAGAGTAGAACTCAGATTCACAATTCCCAGGCCGATGCTTTTTCTGCCATATGAAGGGCAATGTCATACACAAACTGCGGTTTCCAGGGCAGAGCCCGTGTCTCACTATCTAGGTGTCCCCGTCACCAAGCACCCTGTGTCAGTGTCCACAAGACTCATAGAACCAGGGGAGAGACCACAGAACTACATGTGTGGCAACTTGAACTATAATTTCACTGCTAAGTATCTGTGTTACGTGGCCCCTCTCTCCTTTTAAAAACATGCCAGCTTCTTTATTTCTTTCCTATAAAGTGAGAGCAATAAGATTAGTCTTGTCTACTCAGGAGTTATAATGACAAATATATATGAAAAGACTGGGGTAACATTTCGAAAAAAGAAAATGCTCAATATTTAAAGTAGACAGATACAAAAATATAATGGGTTATTTTTCCCAGAAAAAGCCTTAAATGATCATGCAGAGTAGCTCCCTGCAGCCTTTGTTTGACCACCAATCCAGGTCTCCCCTCCAAAGCCCTGAGTGCGCTTGGTCTCCATTGCCATATCTCTGCATGTGAAGTGGAAAGAGGGAAGTAAATGTGAGAGGCAGTGGGTATAAACCAAGCAAACTTTAATCTTTGCAAAAGAAAACTGAAGGCAGGTCCTATGCATAATGTCCACAATCCACATTTTGGAATTGAGGAAGGCATGTTTGTGCTTATTAGACGCACACTTATACACACATTTGCTTAAGTGGACGTGGCTTTCCCTTTCACTTCCTCACTGGAACTGTTGGGTGTGCTGCTGTTTTGTTCTAGAGAAGACGTATCTGAGTCCAGAGGAAATGGTAGCAATTTCATAGGAGATAAAGTGATCCAACACAGCTCACACACACAATAAATGAAATGAGAGGCGACAGACTTGTAATGCGTCTTTAATGTAATCACGCCTGTATTCCAGCGATGGAGGTGTGGTCTCAATTTGTATGGATGCACATGGCTTTCTCATTTGAGATCATCATTAGTGGGTTGTACGTACCTTGTTGAAATGGGAATCTGCCCTGTGGACATTTAAGGCTCTTAATGAAGCTAGAAAACGTCAAGTGTGACAGAAGGGACTGGGCTGAGTCAGATCACCCATGCAGCCGGATGACCTGATTTTCAGCGGTCAATACCAAAGATTTTAAACTCTGCCCCTGACTGAGAACAATACAATGCACTCTCTTCTGAAAGCTGATGGTAAAGGGAGGACCAACTGCCCTGACAACACAAGACCACGTGTCTGGGGCGGGGTGTTCGGGGTCATCTTACATCTCCTGTGTACATGATTTATAAACTGGATTTGATCCTTGTTCCTGTTCCTCAGCAAAGGAACGCTATTTACATTTTAAAGAAGGCTTTTGTTGCTCATATTTCTTACTCCCGTAGATTACCACGGCTTCTTATCACATTCAACCTGTCTCATAGTTATTTGTGCCTGCGTTTTATTTTCCCTGGCAGACTGTGAACCCTTTGATATTAAGGTCCAGATCGTAATCATCTTTGCAATCCCTCCTTGCACCTTAGTACCAGGCCTGAAAAAGAGGCAGCTTGCATCCGTGCTTGGTGAACTGAATTGAAACACTTCCTTTAAATCCGGCAGGCAGGGCCATCCTGCTTGTTTTTGTTAGAACAAGGCCCTGTTATAACAAAGCAGGGCCTTGTTATAACAAAAACAAGGAATAAAAAAACAAAACAAAGAAAAATGATTCCACTGAAATCGCTGTGAGATTGTGTGTGCTGAAGAAGCCCTAGTCTGTTCCCATGTAACAAGGCATAATTCTGAGGGGGAATGGAGACCCTCTTCCTGCTTCAGCATGGGATAGGGAATGAGCTGGAATGCAGTGAGAATTCCAGAAGACACAGCCTGGTTTGGGCACACTGAGAGCTTGAGTGCTTACAGCAGTGGTGGCACCCATGGTGGGCGCACTCCAGTCAGAGCGGCCGTGCCCAGCACCTGCTGCAGCAGAAGTGCCACATGCCTATGGAAGCAGTAGTGTGTCAATGACTCTGGGAAGGATGGGCACTAACGGCCTTGCTCTGGACACCGTTGTGCCCTCCTTGAAGATAGGAGGCAGCATTGGTGGTGTCCCTGAATGAGGGACACTAACGCACGGTGGGCTTGGCATCCTGTAGCAGTTTTGGCGTAAGAGACTGGGAGGAGTGGCAGGGACGACACTTACAAGGATTGGTGTAGCATCATGGTAGCTAAAATAATTTTCATCAGCTAATGGGAAAACACCAGAAATATCAATTACAGAAAATTGAGAGAGGGTACATGTTATGCATGTGGTGACAAGACCCAAGTCTGGGACAGTACCAGTGACACAGGGAATAGGAAGAGCTGAGGGTCTGCATTGCCTCAGATAGGGAAGGACTGTAGGCCACTGGCCAGTGTAGCTCCAGCAGCGTTCTGTGACTCCAAATTAGAGGGACCTGTCTGCTGCTGGTATGCAGGAAATGCTAGTAAGGAATATTAGGGCCCTTAGAGCCTGGGGGGGAAATTATCTTCAGTGATAAAGAGGATGGGAGAATGCTTCCCCTGTTTCTTCCATTTACCTTCCCCAGAACCACAGCCTTCTCCGGCCCAGGCGAGCGCCCCCTGATACCTCAGAATTTACATTTCACAATGTGAAAACAAGATCTGATATAGATAATTTAGCCCCAGGAAGCTTAAGCCAGGAACAATCAAGCAGGGCTTCAGTAACAGAGAACACCAGGCTTCTTTATTTCTTTACCCTGGGACTTTTATTTCTGAGCCAAGAAGATAACACATCTTAATAGCAAGCAACTGAGTTAACTAGATAAAAGGTTTCATAAACTGTTAGTGAAATCTTGAAATCAGACAAACCGGAGATTCACAGCCTTACCTTGCTTGACTGGATCTAAATGTACATCACTGAAAGCAACACAGAATGAGATGCTGAGATACTGAGCGCTACTCCCGTGAGCCGACACATACGGGCTTCCATTCATTCATTCATTCATTCATTCCACAGATAGATATTGAACTCTACTACACAGTTTCCTCTCAGCTTAAGTCTGAGGACAACAGACGACAAAAGAATCAATCAGCTAAAATGGATTTAATGATCTTACAAGATAACGTTTACATTAAACCAGTGAGTACATAGAGCTCTAAAAGGCCAATTTTCCATACTAGTTGATAGTACAGAAATAGAAAACCTGAAAAGCTTAGATCCATAAGTAAATAATGGTACTAGAAATTAATATAAAAGTGTGAAAGATGACTTAAAATGAATAAGTTGACATGTAGTGAAAGGATCAGGATTATAAATTATGGTGATTCTATGGTTAAAAGGAAATGATAGGCAAGCAAAAATAGAAAAACTCAACAAAAGGGAAGAAAAACTACTTGGCAGGAAGAAAGAGATCTGGGAGCCTTTTAGGAAATTGATTTTGGTGAAGGAAGGGGATATAAATGAGACTAGAGGGGCTGAGAGCCTGGGGCACACAATGGGGGGCTTTGGACTTGTGAAATACTGCTGGCCCCCTCATGGACCACCTCTAACCAACAGATTTTTTTTTTTTTTTTTTTTTTTTTTTTTGCGGTACGCGGCCCTCTTATTGTTGTGGCCTCTCCCGTTGCGGAACACAGGCTCCGGACGCACAGGCTCAGCAGCCATGGCTCACGGGCCCAGCTGCTCCGCGGCATGTGCGATCCTCCCGGACCAGGGCACGAACCCGTGTCCCCTGCATCGGCAGACAGACTCTCAACCACTGTGCCACCAGGGAAGCCCTAACCAACAGATTTTAAATAAAGTACAAATTCAAGAAAATTCCAATTACTGTGGCAGTAGCTAGAAAAAGGGAATATCAAAGGAAGTATCCAGGGGAAAAGTGATTGATTCTGAACAAAGAAAAATTAAAGATCAAAAGCAAGAAGATAAAGGAAATCATACTGGTTTTGGACAAAGACTACATGCATTCAGAACCTATAAATAGATAAATAGGGAGCAGTTTTCTGAAAAAGTTAATGAAATGGAGCAACAACTGAGATATGGAAAATAATGATTATGTGACGATGGGAATAAAGCCAGTCAAATGTTACCACATCAATTAAGGAAACAGCAGGCCTCCAAAGCGGAGACAAAAATAATACAACTTCTGAAGACCCAACATTTACAAGACAACATAAAAGAACCAAGAGAAACATGTGCCTTTCACTACTAATCTGCCTTTACATGAAATATTACCAAAAAATACTTTAAAAAATGAAAATTATTCAAATTGCAAAGCAACTTATTCAAATTGCAAAGCAACTTATTCAAAGCCGTGTATGTTTCATCAGAGCAAGTTTCCCTCGGTGCTCCTGTGGGATCTCTAGGCCATGGGCCCTCATTTTTGAGGGTGACCACTCCGTAGGTGGTGGCACCGACTCTATAGATGTTCAGACCCTCCAGCAGAGGCAGAAGGGTCATGGCCTCTGTTTCACTGAGCTCCTGTGTTGACTCTTAGCTTCCCTCAGGGCCAGAGGGAATGCTTTCAGCCATTCCTTCTCTGGCTCCCCCCTCCCAATTTCTGATACTAAATGTCCACGGAGCCCATCTCTAGACACACCTGCTGAGCACACAGTTGGATGAACAGCTGGACTGAAGGATTCAGTGTCCCTGACAACCTCTTTCTTCCCAGTTACCAAACCAAGGCAGATGCTAATGTTCTTTCCGATGTCATTAATTAGCTGTGCTTCACTGGTTGTGAGTGGTACAATTGAAATTTTGTCCTCCAGTGTTCACTCTCTTCCTGGTTTCTCTCATTTGTTTTGACATCTGTTTATTTCCTCTGTATCTTCAGTGCCTAGCAGAGTTCTTAGCCCATTGCCAATGTCAGTAATGGTTTGCTGAGTGAATGGATCTTCATGCACTCACTTTCCTCCTTGTTGAATCCATTACGCCAACGCCTGCCTCCAATTGTCCCTTCTCTGTCAATTTTTCTGGCTCTTTCTTACATACTCTGGCTCCAAACCATGGGGGTCTCCCAGGGTTTTGTCTTAAATCTTTCTCTCATCCCATTTTATGTTTTTCCCCCTTTTTCACATCACTTTCCTTTTCCTTATTCTTTTCTTTTAATCCTGTTTATTTGTCTGTTTTAGAAAAGTGAACCAGTTCATTTCAAGGCAGCAGATAGATCACCAAAAGGTAAAAAAGCAATGGATGCTTTTGTAAGGCCAGAACTCAAGATCTTATTTAATTTCCCATAGGTACATCTTCTTTGAGTGTGATTTCCTAGAAACAGGGCTTCGCACAAAGCTTATTTAAAAATAGCAAAACACAGGGCTTCCCTGGTGGCGCAGTGGTTGGGAGTCCGCCTGCCGATGCAGGGGACACGGGTTCGTGCCCCGGTCTGGGAAGATCCCACGTGCCGCGGAGCGGCTGGGCCCGTGAGCCATGGATGCTGAGCCTGCGCGTCCGGAGCCTGTGTTCCGTGCTCCACAACGGAGAGGCCACAGCAGTGAGAGGCCCGCGTACCGCAAAAAAAAAAAAAAAACACAAAACACACACAAACTAAAATAACACACATATTTTTAAAACATAATATGTAAAATAAATATTTATCACAAATTAAACAAAACTGTAACACAAATCTGTAATTATAACCAAATACAATTTCTACCCATTAATAATTATTTCCAGTAAAGATAATTCTACCTTTTCTCTTCATGCTTGCTGTCATTCCTTCTTCAACCTATCCTAAATTTTTAAAATTTGAGTTATAATTTTCTGGTGGTGAGTTTAATAGCTTCTAATATATTTACTTTGTAACTTTAAAAAAAACTTTATTAAGGTTGCACATGAAAAACTGCAGTCTCTGCTTCTCTGCAAATATTTCTTACTTCTCATGTATATGAGTGTTCTATTGTCATAACAAGTTACCACAAACTTAGTGGCTTAAAACAATACATTTATTATCTCCCAGTTCTAGAAGTCAGAAGTCTGACACAGCTCTCACTGGGATATGATGAAGATGTCAGTGGGGTTGCATTCCTTTCTGGAGGCTCTAGGGGAGAATCTGGTTTCTTGCTCATTCAGGTGTTGGCAGAATTCAGTTCTATGCAGGTGTAGGATGGTTGCTGGCTGTAAGACCACAGCTGCCTGGTACCCTGGTCCTCACACCAGTCTCCTACATCTCAGAATAAGCCACAGGACTTAGGATGCTTCTCATCCTGCCTTCTCTCTCCCTCATCTCCTGCTTTTCTTGTCCACTTTTAAGGACTCATGACCAGATTGCACCCACCCTGATAATCTAGAATAATCTCCATTTCAAGGTCTTTAAACTTTCTCATATCTGAAGTTACTTTTGCCATTTAAGGTAGCATTCACAGATTCCAGGAGTTAGGGCTTGGACATCTTTTGGGGTAGGGGCATTATTCTGCCTACTATATCACAGGTACCCACAGTCAGCTCTTTTAGGTCATTATTTGTTAATTATCCTAGTATCTCTAAATAGAAACCCTTGATTTTTTCAGTTTTTGTAATTATGTATTGGCTTCCAATTATAGAATATGAGAATTTAGCCACTTTTTCTACTCAGCCTCCTATAAAATATGTCTGTTTCTTGTCTCTTCATCTTCCTTATATGGTTAAATTAAAATAAAATTAAATACAGTTTTTATATTACTACTTCATAGCTGAATTATGTTATACTTTTTTTTTTTTTCTGGCAAAACTTTTTTGTTTGTTAAATTTACTCTGTATTTATCTCTCAGTTACTCCTATACTCTCTCCCAGTTGTGTAAATTCCCTCCCTGCCCTGGTTCTTCTAATCAGATTAGGTACTGTCAGTTCCATCTCCTTGAAGAACTCTCTCCCAGAATTTTCTGACCTGTTCAATCTGGATTTGTTGATTTCTGAGCATGCTGCCTAACTGCATCATGGGAATCTCCCTGTAACTGCATCCTTAACATTACTTTCACTTCTTATTGTGTGGATTCTCTCCCTGTTTTTTTGTTTTTTTGTTTTTTGTTTTTCCTCATTTCAGCTGAATATATTCTTCAGGAACTTCTTGATTAAGGATGTAAGGGAGGCAAAATATTGTAAACTCAGGCATTATTTTCCTATTCTCAAATTTAACTGAGCATTTGACTGGTTTTGAATTTTAATTGGATATTATTTTCCATCAGAATTTTGGTCTAAACATTGAGTTGGCAGTCTTGAGCTTCATCAATCCCCCTGTTCACAGTACCTTCATTATCTCTGTCCTCATTGGTGTTCAGTATCCTTCAGTCCAGAGATGTTCTGTTTTATTCCCTCTGGAGAAAATCCAGTTAGGCTTCTGCAGTGAGCAAGAAGTTGCATGGAATGGGAGGAGGAACTGGGAGTCTAACTGCTTCATAAAATGATTTTCTATTAACCATCCTGTTTTTAACCCTATATTCCCACCCTCCGATACAAATACACGTTTCCTGGGTACTTAGTTCTTCTGATTCCAGAGCCTTGGCGATTTTGTGATGTAAATGAGGATATTTCTTAGCTTTCCCCAGATTAGGATTTAGCATTTTCCAGCCAGCTAAGGCAGTTAACACGGACTACTTTACAGCTTTAAAATACTGTCACTGTTGTATCCACTTCTGTTCTTTTTGCCATTATGTTTATGTTGTTTTACAATCACTTTCCATGGTTTTCTATCTTTATTTCTTCTTGGTCATGGCTGAATTCAGTTTGTGTGATCAGCCTTCTATCTTTAACTGAAAGTCTTCATCAACTTTTACAGTTCAACTAACTCTGTTTTGTTATTGTTGTTGATAGGAAGATCAGAGTTTCTAGATATACTAGCTCATTCAAGGTCTACTTTTAAGCGGTCCATTTCCTACAGCAGAACTTAACCTAGATATTCGGTCACGTTTTAGCTAAAACTCAACTGGAAAACATCAAAATATTCCTTCTAGCCCAGTGCTTCTTCAGGCCTACCTTTTATAGCCATGGATACCACCATTTTCCAGGTCCCCAAACTGTTCAGTTAGGTTGCCAGTTTGTCTCTCACTTCAATCTATTAGTAAGGCACATTGATATTTTTCTTCATGACGTCTCTCAAATGTTCCCTCCTTGTCTCTCACCATTTTTTTCTTCCTGATCTAGGCTTTCATTATCTGTCAATAGGATTATTGCAAAACAACCTATTGACAAGTTCTGATCTCTCACATTCCCCCCCCCCCGCCAGTTTTTTTTTCTGTTCTACTCAACCTTGCTGAAGACCCCTGTCACCATGATACCTTCTAGCTACATATATGTTCTTCCCTTCTCTTTGGATCAAATTTAGACTGAATTGTCAGTGCCTGGATATAGAAAGCACTCAGTAAATGCTTGCAAAAGGAGCAGCTAAATGACATTCAAGGACCTCTCTCAGAGCTTTTCACTTTGCCTAACATTTTTTTCTAACTGAAAAATATGGGTCCCCTCTGCCTGTCATGACTTTTCTCCCCACTGTTTCCAGTGTAAATCCCCATCCCTATTTTAAGCTTGACCTTGCCTTGGCCTTTTCCCCTCCCCACCTAAATCTCCATTTCCTCAAGGATCTACTTTACCTCTAAATGCTCATGGAATCCTGCCCTGAATGTCAACAAAGCATGGCCCTAGCTGTGTCTTAAAATCTGTGTGTCATTTGCTGTTTCGTTTGCATCTGCATGTTCTTCCTCAAGCTCTTTGAGGGCAGGGATTATATCTACCATTTCTCTCAGACTTATCAATATGCACATGACTTGGCATATACAAACTAGTATATTTTAAACTTTTCTACAAAAATATCCTTGAGCAAAGACGAGTAAGGACTTCACTCTAAGGCATGTGCTTAAAAAGTTTGTCATTTTCTTGAATTTGCATATGCAATGTTCATTTTTTTAAATTTTGCATTCTAAACCACAATTTATTTGTGTCAAGGTACTGAGTCCAGAATTTGACTCCAGCACTTAATACTGTACAGCCTTGGGCCCATCACCCTTTCTATACATCAGTTTTCTCATTTTGAGAACAAAGATGGCAGTTGTTTTTATCTCATTGATATAAGCAAGTAAATTAGTTAATCTATAAAAGCACTCAAGACAGTGCTAAGCAGTTATTAAGGGCTCAATAAATATTAGTTACTATTTTTAAAAGATTATCTAGATTATTTTCTTCTGATATTCAAGTTAAATTAATGCTTCAGAAATTTGTGCCATATTTATCCTATGGTTTCAGAGAATCAGGATGGAGCCACACAGCAGACCCTTACATAACAGAGCTGGGGGTCAGCAGGGCAAACACGGTGTGGTCCTCCTTGCAGAGGCTGAGATCCAACAATCTGAGTCTTGTCTCACGTCACAGAGGAGCAGAGATCCACACTCCCCACTATTGCAGCCTCAGTGTGGCCATCCCAGCGCACAGACACAGACACAGACACAGAAGGCTGTCTTCTCCGCTCTTTAAAACACGTAGATTTGGATGATCTCTGTCCCTCAAAAGATTTCCTGTAATGAAACCCCTACACCCTACATGCCTGGATTTTGTTTTTGTTTTAGGATTTCAAGGGTGTCCACAATAAAGAAAAAATGCTTTGACTCAAGATCAAACCTGGCTCTTTTGCCTCATTATTTAGTCTATCTCCAAATTATGGTACAGTTTTACCCTTCTGTGATTTTCAGGGGAGACTGAAGAGTAAATCTTGGGGAAGTTTTAGACTAAATCTTGGTACTTTCATGTTGCAGTAAGAAGTGAGGAGAAGAGAAAACAGAGGGGCTAAAAAAGGGATTACGAAGTACTGAGATTTAACCCAGAGTGCTGTAAATTACCTCTACTGGTCACTTGGCAGATTTGCTTCTTAATCCATGTTTGCTCTAAATAAGTGCTCTCGTTTCCTAAAATACTTCTGCCTTTTCATGCCCTTTGGTAATCTCATTCTCTGATCTCAGACTGGTGTGAATCCGTAAGTGTCCCTTTAATTCTCTAAAGCTAAATTCAGTGATGTCGTTTTAGCAGATGGAGAGATATACTAGGAAGCACCAGGTCGTGGTGTCGCCTACTCACTTATGGCACATGGGGAAGCCACTCGATTACTGAAGGTAGAGAATGGTGTCTTGACTGAAGGTAGAAGCTTGTGCCCGTGTACATTTATCTCAGCACAGTGTTCACCTGAGGGGAACAGTCTGCTCTGTCTGTGTTTTGGAACTCGTGTGTCCTGCAAGGTCCTGTGCAAATGTTGTCTCTTCCAGGAAGTCTGTGCTGATTGTCCCTTCCTTGCTCCTTCTGCATGTTACCTGCACTGATTTTGTGACACTGAGCCCTGTTTACCTTGTACTGTAAGGGGCTAGAGTTAGGACAGGACTCACCACAGATTATGAGTTCATTCAGGGCAAGGATGGCTGAAGCCAATTGCCAGTTTGACGTGTTTCGAGAGGAGAGCTACTTGGCTTGGGTGCTGTCTCTGGGTTCTTAGTCCCAGGGCCCTTCTGCAAGGCCAGGCCTTGAACTTAGGAGGGAGGCAACTTGTCTGTGGTGCTCCTTCTTCCTTCTCTGCTCCCTGGTGGTGCCCTTGTGTTCTTTACCTCCTGCTTTAACCAGATGTGCTCCCAGATCACTGCCCAGTACTCCTTGGGCTCTTCTCTCTATGAATAATCTCTCCCTGAAAAGGACATAATCCTTTTTATTTTTTTGCCAAAGAGATTTGAGGGAGCCAGCTTGAGCATTCCAGAGGAGAGATGTTTTTAGACAGGGGTTCTGTCTACCTACCTACTTCTTCTGTCTGAAGAAAGGTAGTTGTAGAAGAGGCAAGGCATAGGTTTTTGGTGGTTTCTGTTTTTCTCTTGGCCTGAAATTCATCTCTATGGCTTTTTAAAAAAATTTTTTCAGTAAATGCTTTCCCCTTTAAAACTGGTTAACAATAGGCACCATTGAAAGCACACCTGAAGGCTCTGTGCATATGAAATCAATGGAAAACTCACAGCAGTCTCCAAGGACTCTTTTTAAAATCACCTTGGACCCCATATCTCAGAAAGAAACTAAAAGAAGCAGCTAAATATCATTGCCATGCACGAGGCATTTCACTACTTGCTACTTTAATTTCAAGAAAAATACAGCTCTATTATAAGGAGCACATAGTCTATTATCTCTTGATAATAACCTTAAATAAATGCCAAACACAGAGGTCTAAAATTATTTCTGGCCTCATGCATCACTTACGTTCTATGTGATGGCCCTGCAATTGGCAATTGACTAAAAATAATGAAATGTATTCATTATGCAGAGTTGTGTGCGGGTTTAACTCTTCCAGATTTTGGTGCCCAGATATCCTCTCTGATAATGTTAAGACTTTGCAAAAATAGAAGGTCCCTAAGTGAGCCAAATGATAATAAAAATGCCTTTTGTCTCCCTCCTTTCCTTTACTTGCCACTTCCCGTTGGTTAACAAGTCCTGTTAATTGATATCTTCATCAGTCCTACCTAAAATCCATACCCCTTCATCATCATCACCTTCATCTAGATGGGCAGGTATCTCAACTGAATTTCTGTTACAGCCTTACTGGTTTTGAATCCAGTCCCTCCATGCTACTACCAGAGTAATTTTTTTTTAACCTAAAACTGGGCTTTTATGAGTATAAAAGCTAAAATGCTTAATATTTCAAATACAAGCTTTTGTGATACTGTTCCTTCCTGGTTCTGTAAATCTGTTTGCAACACAACCCTATAAATGCTCCCCACTTTAGCTGTAGCTATAATCTTGTAGGTGCTTGAATGCTCCATTCCGTTTCATGTCTCTGGACTTCTGTTCATTCTATCCCACCTGTCTAGAATTCCTGTCTTTTGCCTCACTGTCTGCCTGCTCACCTCCTTGAGGTCCATCCAAAGTCGATAAGTTGTCACCATCTCCAACAAGGCTACCAACATTGTCTCTGAATCTAACTAGGAAAATCCGTCCTGTTTTCAACACACCCTATGCATCAAACAATCCGAAACCCATCTCCATGATGTCGTTTTTGCTCTCCCTTCTCTTTCACTGTCTGTAGGTTGAATCCCTTGTGGGAAATGGCTCTATCTTTGTAGCCCTAGGATTTAGCATAATGTCTTTAGCACATCTTGCACCAAATTAATGTATTTAAGTGAATTAAGGGGATGGACTTGTACTTTAAAAAAATAAGTGGGAACTTATGTCTTTAAATAAACATTATTCTTCGTGACAGAACTTTCTTGGAGGTGTAAGCTTAATCTAGTGAGAAAAATCCCAAACCTGATGGACTCTCCTCTTTGGGGACTGCTTTTAGAGCCCAGTTACAAATCAAGGAAATTGGGCTCAGCTTCACTAGCACATAGCCTATGTGACAGAAAAAATAACTACCAGCTTCATTACCCAACTCACTCATCAGAGCTGACTGAGTAACTTCTGAATGAGGGTGAATTTTATTTTTTGGCAATGAAAGACATAATTTGCTGCCACTGCGAATTAAGAAAAATTCCATTCTAAAGAGGGGTCCAGACATATTCTGAGCAAAGACAACATCCTCGGAATATATGCATTATCTCCCGTGTGGACTATTTGGAAGAATGGGTCTCAGTTGTTTTTGTTTTGTTTTGTTTTGTTTGCGGTACACGGGCCTCTCACTGTTGTGGCCTCTCCCGCGCGGAGCACAGGCTCCGGACGCGCAGGCTCAGTGGCCATGGCTCACGGGCCCAGCCGCTCCGCGGCATGTGGGATCTTCCCGGATCGGGGCACGAACCCGTATCCCCTGCATCGGCAGGCAGACTCTCAACCGCTGCGCCACCAGGGAAGCCCTGGGTCTCAGTTTTTGCTGAAGACCTTGCTTGTTTATTTAATTAGTCCTGTGACATGGAGGCAGCTTGGCCCTGGTAACAAAAGCATGAAAGTTAAAGTCAGATGCTTTAGACTTGATTTCCTACCCTGATGCTTGCTACGTATGTGGCTTTGGATAAGTCACTGCCTTTTGGGGAAAAAAAGGATCAGGTGATTGTGCTAAAATGAGGTTGTGAGTATTACTAACCCCAGAAGCATGCTGTTTGTCCCTCCCTGAACAATTCCAAGGCCTCCCATTCAGAAGTAACTTCTTTGATGCATTGTAAATTTCTCACTCTTTTTGTTTTGGTGTATAGAAATGCAAATTTGTGTTTTGTATTGAGAAACCTATTTACCTCTCTAAACAATTAAAATAATTTTTCTATATAAAAAAAAATAAAATGAGGTCATGAGCATTCCAGAATTGCAATAATCAAAGTAACTATTATCATATGATTTATTTTTAATGATTGTCTGCTATGAACTAAAATTTTCATGATAATTTTGTCATTTAATCCTCTCAAAAAACAATTCATAGATAAAGAAACTGAAGCTTAGAGAGATAAGAAATTTGCTCAGGGTGACACAGGTATTACAGAGTAGTGAAATGCAAAATTTTCTCTCAGTCTGACTCCGTGACTCATATTCTTAAACACTCTTCCCTTTCCCCAAAATTATCACCAAATCCGGACCTTCTAGAAGTATGGATTCAACATGTTGATGAATTTGAATTTTGGACTATTTCTTTGTCAGACTGTATTCATATATATCAAAGTTTTTGGTGGACCTTATTGGTGAACACCCTACCTCATATACAGATAAAATTCAACACACACACACACACACACACACACACACACACACACACACACACGCACGCACACGGTTTTTCTCTAGAAGTTCAGAAGACACTGTGTAACTCCCCTGGATTGAAGATCACTTGTGAACAATCTTTTTGGTAAGTGATGTGTCTCCAAAGGGAAGGGACATCTTTCTGTAGGGCTACCATGTGGAAGAGGGTGCAGACAGACTCCAGAAGGCAGAAGTAGGACCACTGGATGGAACTTACATGGAGACACTATTTCAATTTTTTTTTTTTTTTTTTTTTTTTTTTGCGGTACACGGGCCTCTCACTGTTGTGGCCTCTCCTGTTGTGGAGCATAGGCTCCGGACGCGCAGGCTCAGCGGCCATGGCTCACGGGCCCAGCCACTCCGCGGCACGTGGGATCCTCCCGGACCGGGGCACAAACCCGTGTCCCCTGCATCGGCAGGAGGACTCTCAACCACTGCGCCACCAGGGAATCCCTCAATTTAATGTAAGAAGGAAACAGGTGACAATCAGGGCAGCCCAACAACAGAGCAGGCTGCCTTGTAAGGCACAGTGCTTCCTGTCACTGATGGTGTTGAAACAGAAGGTAAAAGACCTCTGTCAAGGATGCCATAGTCACTAGCCCAGGGGGGATGTTGGGTCACATGTCCTGTAAGGTCCATTACAGTCTTTAGAGTTTGAAATTTCATAAAAAAGCCAAGGCTGTAGTGACACTTGGCATGCTCAGTGGACCATGCATCTGCCAGACCTAATACTCAGTAACCTAGAATAAGAGGGACTCCAGGCAGGTCCCTCAGGACACAGAGGAGGCAGCGAGGACATCTCAGTGTTTCTCCTAGTTTCTGTCAGATACAGGAATATCAGTGCTCAAGTCTGTGCACAAATTAATTGTCAGATAAAACATCAGCAGCTTATTCTGTCCTTGATACTTGTCAACATAAAACTTGTGTATTAAATGGACAGTGACTGCTGGAAGGGGTATCTAAAGATTCAAATGGCTTTTCTTTAATGGGACTTATGACACCAGTCATTGTGTGTACATTGACTTATTTAATCCCCTCAACATAGGTACATAGGTATTATCTGCATTTTAAAGAGGAGGAAATTAGCTTAGAGAGCTGCATGGTCTTCATTACTGGAAAGTAAAATAATAGGCATAAAGCTCACCGGAGGCAGAATGAGAGGACGGAAGGTGTTTCTGACAGAAACCTGTGGAAATTTATTGCATAAAGTAGTAAGTGACATCTCCATTTGTACGAACAGCTTCTTAGCTCTCCCCATTCCAGATGTTGGGAACTACATCTTTCGTCCCAGCTTTTCTTACCCATCACTCTATTGATCCAGAGGTTCCACATTTCAGTTCCTGCTAGTAAACCTCAGTATCTCAGCTGCTTGGTCAAGGCCAATAGCAGCTCCCAGGTAATTATAAATTTGGCCAATTTGTACTGAAATTAATCTTCAGTCTGGTGTGTTAAATGTTCTGTATTCATTAGGCAGTGGGAATCTCTGTTGTAATGATTCCTCCCCCATGTCGGTGAAAAATCATTATGGTTTTGTGTCAAGGATGATCCAGAGTGGATTTCTAACATTATCTCCTTTCCCCACATTTCCTCATATGTCCTCAGATAAACTGTCATTAGAGTCTGAGGTCTTTGCATTTAAACCTGTGCCAGCACTAATCTGTAAAACACAGCAGGTTGGTTTAAGGATTGGTAGGGAGTTCATGCAATAGAATAATAAACAGCAATGAGAATGAATGAACCATTGCTACATGTAACAATGTGGATGAGTCTCAAGAAATAATGTTGAACAAAAGAAACCAGCTACGAAAGAGTACATAACATACAGTTCTATTTGTGAAAATATAAAATACAGTATTTAAATAAGGACGATAACTCTTGTAAAGGAGGTATAGGTGGAGCTCCAGTAATATCTTTGAGGTCCTGCTGATGTGTTTTTTTCCTTGAACCAGGATTTAAAATTTCACCAAGCTGAACATTTATGATTTGAATAGTTTTTTTTTAAATGAAGGCTATATTTCAATAAAGAGATTACCAAAAATTTATTTAGAAGGAAGAGACAACACCCAGATCTCTGGTATAAGTTCCAGTGAAGCACGTGATTTCACTGAGTATGTGGTAAGATTCTCATGTAGAGGTCTGACAAAAGCTCCTTTACAATATCTTACCTGCCACAGACACTTCAAGCACTAGAAGATCTGCGAGGTCTCATGCCCTAAATGCAGAGCAGCTAGCATGGCTCTCTTGGCTTGTTGCTGAGCCTTTCTTGCTCCGGGATTTTGTTCTGGAAGCTTTCTAGGTTACTTGGCAAATGAAACAGAGGAGCATGCTTAACTGAAGTATATATTACCTCTGAAACCCATAGAAACCCACTACATATTGTGCGTCTTATTGGTAAGAGGGGCAAGATGCAGCAACTTGTCCTTCTTCATATACCCTAGATCATTGGGCCCCAAGTTTCATTGAGTTGGAAGCCCCTTGAATTTCTGTGAGATTTATTTCCTCTCCTCTGGTGCATATGTGCCTTCCAGAGTATCTGCACAGGTTGCTACTTCAGTTCACCAAGTCCAATCAGTGTCATATCATCAGTTAAAACTTTAAAAATTAACCTTGTTCATGGTAGAAGCTACAGACAAATAAAAGGAAGATAACATAAATTACCACTAAACCCATCACTAAGAGAAAAGTGTATATATATATATGGGTAAATTTGTCATATTTTGTAACGGTTTTTCGTGTAACGTATTATGATCATTTTTTGTGTCATTCTTCTCCAATGATTAAGATTTACTTAGTGATAACTGTGTATTAGACACTATATTTATATTCACTATCTCATTTAATTCTCTCTACTACTCTGAGGGAAGGACTGTCAGTATCTTCATTTTTCTGCATAAGGGAAATGTCTCAAAGTTTAACTTGGCCCAAAGTTTTGAAGCTACTAATTCTTTATAAAGTGAAAACATATTTAACTCTAAAGTCAGAAGTTAAAAGAGCTGCCTGGACTGAGGTCAGAAGCAACCACCACTCATTCCCACCATATACCTGCTCCAATCCACATGATGTACTGTAGAGAGGAAAGGCTCTTAAGGACCCTCTGGTCTAGATTATGACATAGGTCTGGCAAGTTAGTCCTGGGTGGAACAGTGAAGATATATTGCTGGCCTAGCTGCCTCAAAGTCAACTTTTTCTGATGGTCTTTACTAACAAGTATAGAGAAAAAAACATTCATCAGATCAGCTGATGCATACCAGTTTCCAAGGCATGTGTTGATTTTCTGCAACAGTGAATCCATATATGCAGGTGAAGTCATCACATGATTAAGTTTTTAATAATCCATTGTCATCCTCCAAGATCAGTTGATCTTTTGCATAGGGAAATCGAGTAGGGATGTGGAAGAACTCCTGTCTTTCAATCCATGCTTTTGGTTTACTATTTTGATAGAGGGAAGCAGTTAGAGAGTTTTCCACTTAACTCTTCCTATAATAAAAACCTGCATCCTACAGGTCAGGCTATATGTGGAGATTCTACCAGAAGTTGAGCATATCTGTGTTAATTATGTATGTTGAAACAGGGAAAATAAACACCGAGTGTGAAAAGTGACTCTTTGAGTCCACTGTGAGTCAGAACCCAACAAAGTCCCATTAATCATCCCACCTTCATAAGCCCCTTTTCTCACTAGTAGACCAAAGTCGTATTATGGATTTCTGTGAATTAAAGTCGATTCATAGGAGTGTCAGTAATCCCTGAAAAGTGTGATTAGTTTCTCTTCCCCATTGCATTATCACCTGGTAAATAGCTAAGCCACAGGTTCCTTTGGGAAAGGCCAAGAGGAAGATTTACAGTATGAATGTTGGCAATATGGCAGCATTATTTCTCAAGGGGCCTCAGCCTCCCCTTCAGTCAAGAGGCTCTGTGTATGTGAATGGGCTCAAGACTGGGAATTGGTTGACAGGCCATGACTGTTTGTTTGGTGATTCAAGTCAGACTTCTGTTCCTCAGACCTAGAGATCCTTGCTAATACAAATCGAGTAAGACTTTAAAAGTCTGCCCATCTGTTTCAATTCTGAAGACACCATTATCAACCAACCAACACTAAAAACTGATCACTGCTTTGGCTCTGCACCTTGTTATGCTAACCTCTTCTACTTTGATTTTAGTGACTAAGTGCCCTCACTTGGCTCTTGCAATTCTCGAAGCCCGTTACTTCCAATGAATTCAGGGAGCCCAGTTCAATCGCAGCAGTGCCTGCTGTCAATCTTGATATACAGAGAGTAAATATCAGAGTGTTCTTCAAAGACCCTGAGGCTCTCCTCATCAATATATGTCTAATAGCCTTCGTAAAGGGTGTGTCCTCTGGGGGACATATTAACAGGGTAGAGTGTTACATGAAAAAGCCACTCTAAAGTTCCAGTTTCCCCAAGCAAGTGAGTATATCCTCTACAATATGCCAGGGAATTTTGGAGCTTCAACTTCATTTAATATAGGTCACTTTTGAGTTCAAATTTCAGTCAACCAACCAAGCAGGCTAGTAGAATCACTCAAGACACCTGAGTTAACATATTGAATCCAGAATCTCTTTAATAAACCTATGTCAGTAAATTTGGCTCAATCCAATATTAGTATCCTTCCGTTCTTATCAAACAGTCTCTTTTTTTTTTTTTTTAATCCAGCAGTCTTAAGACCCATTCTCACACACATGGCTTTTGTTGATTTATTTTTTTAATTTATTATTTTTTATTTACTTTTTTTTGATACAGCAGGTTCTCATTATTATCCATTTTATACATATTAGTGTATATATGTCAATCCCAATCTCCCACTTCATCACACCACCACCCCCACCCCTGCCATTTTCCCCTTGGTGTCCATATGTTTGTTCTCTACATCTGTGTCTCAATTTCTGCCCTGCACACTGGTTCATCTGTACCATTTTTCTAGGTTCTACATATATGCGTTAATGTACTATATTTGTTTTTCTCTCTCTGATTTACTTCACTCTGTATGACAGTCTCTAGATCCATCCACGTCTCCACAAATGACCCAATTTCATTCCTTTTTATGGCCAAGTAATATTACATTGTATATAAGTACCACATCTTCTTTATCCATTCGTCTGTCGATGGGTGTTTAGGTTGTTTCCATGTCCTGGCTATTGTAAATAGTGCTGCAATGAACATTGGGGTGCATGTGTCTTTTTGAATTATGGTTTTCTCTGGGTATATGCCCAGTAGTGGGATTGCTGGGTCATATGGTAATTCTATTTTTAGTTTTTTAAGGAACCTCCATACTGTTCTCCATAGTGGTTGTATCAATTTACATTCCCACCAACAGTACAAGAGGGTTCCCTTTTCTCCACACCCTCTCCAGCATTTGTGGTTTGTAGATTTTCTGATGATGCCCATTCTTACTGGTGTGAGGTGATACTTCATTGTAGTTTTGATTTGCATTTCTCTAATAATTAGTGATGTTGAGCAGCTTTTCATGTGCTTCTTGGCCATCTGTATGTCTTATTTGAAGAAATGTCTATTTAGGTCTTCTGCCCATTTTGGGATTGGGTTGTTTGTGTTTTTAATATTGAGCTGCATGAGCTGTCTATATATTTTGGAAATTAATCCTTTGTCCGTTGATTCAATTACAAATATTTTCTCCCAATCAGAGGGTTGTCTTTTCATCTTATTTGTAGTTTCCTTTGCTGTGCAAAAGCTTTTAAGTTTCATTAAGTCCCATTTGTTTATTTTTTGTTTTTATTTCCATTACTGTAGGAGGTGGATCAAAAAATTTCTTGCTGTGATTTATGTCATAGAGTGTTCTGCCCATGTTTTCCTCTAAGAGTTTTATACTCTCTGGTCTTACATTTAGGTTTCTAATCCATTTTGAGTTTATTTTTGTGTTTGGTGTTAGGGAGTGTTCTACTTTCATTCTTTTACATGTAGCTGTCCAGTTTTCCCAGCACCACTTATTGAAGAGACTGTCTTTTCTCCATTTTATGTCCTTGCCTCGTTTATCATAGATTAGTTGACCATAGGTGTGTGGGTTTATCTCTGGGCTTTCTATCCTGCTCCATTGATCTATATTTCTGTTTTTGTGCCAGTACCATATTGTCTTGATTACTGTAGCTCTGCAGTATAGTCCAAAGTCAGGGAGTCTGATTCCTCTAGCTCTGTTTTTTTCCCTCAAGACTGCTTTGACTATTCAGGGTCTTTTGTTTCTCCATGCACATTTTAAGGTTTTTTGTTCTAGTTCTATAAAAAATGCCATTGGTAATTTGATCGGTATTGCATTGAATCTGTAGATTGCTTTGAGTAGTATAGTCATTTTCCCAATATTGATTCTTCCAATCCAAGAACATGGTGTATCTCTCCATCTGTTGGTATCATCTTTAATTTCTTTCATCAGTGTCTTATAGTTTTTTGCATACAGGTCTTTTGTCTCCCTAGGTAGGTTTATTCCTAGGCATTTTATTTGTTTTGTTGCAATGGTAAATGGGAGTGTTTCCTTAATTTCTCTTTCAGGTTTTTCATCACTAGTGTATAGGAATGCAAGAGATTTCTGTGCATTAATTTTGTATCCTGCAGCTTTACCAAATTCATTGATTAGCTCTAGTAGTTTTCTGGTGGCTTCTTTAGCATTCTCTATGTATAGTATCATGTCATCTGCAAACAGTGATAGTTTTACTTCTTGTTTTCCAATTTGTATTCCTTTTATTTCTTTTTCTTCTGTGATTGCTGTGGCTAGGACTTCCAATACTATGTTGAATAATAGTGCCGAGAGTGGACATCCTTGTCTTGTTCCTGATCTTAGAGGAAATGGTTTCAGTTTTTCACCATTGAGAATGATGTTGGCTGTGGGTTTGCCATATATGACCTTTATTATGTTGAGGTAGGTTCCCTCTATGCCCACTTTCTGGAGAGTTTTTATCATAAATAGGTGTTGAATTTTGTCAAAATCTTTTTCTGCATCTATTGAGATAATCATATGGATTTTATTCTTCAATTTGTTAATATGGTGTATCACATGGGTTGATTTGCATATACTGAAGAATCCTTGCGTCCCTGGGATAAATCCCACTTGATCATGGTGTATGATCCTTTGCATGTGTTGTTGGATTCTGTTTGCTAGTATTTTGTTGAGGATTTTTGCATCTATATTCATCAGTGATATTGGTCTGTAATTTTCTTTTTTTGTAGTATCTTTGTCTGGTTTTGGTATCAGGGTGATGGTGGCCTCACAGAATGAGTTTGGGAGTGTTCCTTCCTCTGCAATTTTTTGGAAGAGTTTGAGAAGGATGGGTGCTAGCTCTTCTCTAAATGTTTGATAGAATTCACCTGTGAAACCATCTGGTCCTGGACTTTTGTTGGTTGACTGTTGGAAGATTTTTAATCACAGTTTCAATTTCATTACTTGTGATTGGTCTGTTCAGATTTTCTATTTCTTCCTGGTTCAGTCTTGGGAGGTTATACCTTTCTAAGAATTTGTCCATTTCTTCCAGGTTGTCCATTTTATTGGCACAGAGTTGCTTGTAGTAGTCTCTTAGGATGCTTTGTAGTTCTCCGGTGTCTGTTTTAACTTCTCCTTTTTCATTTCTAGTTTTATTGATTTGAGTCCTCTCCCTCTTTTTCTTGATGAGTCTGGCTAATGGTTTATCAATTTTGTTTATCTTCTCAAAGAACCAGCTTTTAGTTTTATTGAACTTTGCTATTTTTTTCTTTGTTTCTATTGCATTTATTTCTCCTCTGATCTTTATGATTTCTTTCCTTCTGCTAACACTGAGTTTTGTTTGTTCTTCTTTCTGTAGTTCCTTTAGGTGTAAGGTTAGATTGTTTATTTGAGATGTTTGTTGTTTCTTGAGGTAGGATTGTATTGCTATAACCTTCCATCTTAGAACTGCTTTTGCTGCATCCCATAGGTTTTGGATTGTCGTGTTTTCATTGTCATTTGTCTCTAGATATTTTTTGATTTCCTCTTTGATGTCTTCAGTGATCTCTTGGTTATTTTGTAACATATTGTTTAGCATCAATGTGTTTGTGTTTTTTAAGTTTTTTTCCCTGTAATTGATTTCTAATCTCATAGCGTTGTGGTCAGAAAACATGCTTGATATGATTTCAATTTTGTTAAATTTACTGAGGCTTGATTTGTGACCTAAGATATGATCTATCCTGGAGAATGTTCCGTACGCACTTGAGAAGAAAGTGTAATCTGCTGTTTTTGGATAGAATGTCCTATAAATACCAATTAAATCTGTCTTGTCTATTGTGTCATTTAAAGTTTGTGTTTCCTTATTAATTTTCTGTTTGGATGATCTGTCCATTGGTGTAAGTGAGGTATTAAAGTCCCCCACTATTATTGTGTTACTGTCGATTTCCTATTTTATAGCTGTTAGCAGTTGCCTTATGTATTGAGGTGCTCCTATGTTGGGTGCATATATATTTATAATTGTTATATCATCTTCTTGGATTGGTCCCTTGATCATTATGTAGTGTCCTTCCGTGTCTCTTGTAACATTCTAAAGTCTATTTTATCTGATATGAGAATTGCTACTCCAGCTTTCTTTTGATTTTCATTTGCATGGAATATCTTTTTCCATCCCCTCACTTTCAGTCTGTATGTGTCCCTAGGTCTGAAGTGCATCTCTATTGTAGAGAGCATATATTTGGGTCTTGTTTTTGTATCCATTCAGCTGGCCTGTATCTTTTGGTTGGAGCATTTAATCCGTTCACGTTTAAGGTAATGATCGATATGTATGTTCCTATACCTTTTTTTTTTTTTTTTTAAGTTTTTCCTTGATGTTGTATGATTGCAGGTTTTTTTCTAACATCTTTATTATAGTGTAATTGCTTTACCTATTACCATTTTCTTAAATGTTTGGAGTTTGTTTTTGTAGGTCCTTTTCTTCTCTTGTGTTTCCCACTTATAGAAATTCCCTTAGCATTTGTTGTCAAGCTGGTTTGGTGGTTCTGAATTCTCTTAGGTTTTGCTTGTCTGTAAAGCTTTTGATTTCTCCATCGAATCTGAATGAGATCTTGCTGGGTAGAGTAATCTTGGTTGTAGGTTCTTCCCTTTCATCACTTTAAATATGTCATGCCACTCCCTTCTGGCTTGTAGAGTTTCTGCCTAGAAATCAGCTGTTAACCTTATGGGAGTTCCCTTGTATGTTATTTGTCGTTTTTCCCTTGCTGCTTTCAATAACTTTTCTTTGTCTTTAATTTTGGCCAATTTGAATACTATGTGTCTCAGTGTGTTTCTCCTTGGGTTTATCCTGTATGGGACTCTGCATTTTTGGACTTGGGTGGCTGTTTCCTTTCCCATATTCGGGGAGTTTTTGACTATAATCTCTTCAGATATTTTCTCGGGTCCTTTCTCTCTCTCTTCTCCTTCTGGGACCCCTATGATGTGAATGTTGTGTTTAATGTTGTCTCAGTGGTCTCTTAGGCTGTCTTCCTTTCTTTTCATTCTTTTTTCTTTATTCTGTTCTGCAGGAGTGAGTTCCACCATTCTGTCTTCCAGGTCACTTATCCTTTCTTCTGCCGCAATTATTCTGCTGTTGATTCCTTCTAGTGTAGTTTTCATTTCAGTTATTGTATTGTTCATCTCTGTTTGTTTGTTCTTTAATTCTTCTAGTTCTTTGTTAAACATTTCTTCCATCTTCTAGTTCTTTGCCTCCATTCTTTTTCCGAGGTCCTGGATTATCTTCACTATCATTATTCTGAGTTCTTTTTCTGGAAGGTTGCCTATCTCCACTTCATTTAGTTGTTTTTCTGGGGTTTTATCTTGTTCCTTCATCTGGTACATAGCCCTCTGCCTTTTCATCTTGTCTATCTTTCTGTAAATGTGGGTTTTGCTCCACAGGCTGCAGGACTGTAATTCTTCTTGCTTCTGCTGTCTGCCCTCTGGTGGATGAGGCTATCTAAGAGGCTTGTGCAAGTCTGATGGGAGGAACTGGCGGTGGGTAGAGCTGGCTGTTGCTCTGGTGGGCAGAGCTCAGTAAAACTTTAATCCACTTGTCTGCTGATGGGTGGGGCTGTGTTCCCTCCCTGTTGATTGTTTGGCCTGAAGCGACCCAACACTGGAGCCTACCCGGGTTCTTTGGTGGGGCTAATGGCTGACTCTGGGCGGGCTCTTGCCAAGGAGTACTTCCCAGAACTTCTGCTTCCAATGTCCTTGTGCTCACAGTGAGACACAGCCACTCCCATCTCTGCAGGAGACCCTCCAACATTAGCAGGTAGGTCTGCTTCAGTCTCCTATGGGTCACTGCTCCTTCCCCTGGGTCCTGATGCACACATTACTTTGTGTGTGCCCTCCACGAGTGGAGTCTCTGTTTCCCCTAGTCCTGTCAAAGTCCTGCAATCAAATCCTGCTAGCTTTCAAAGTCTGATTCTTTAGGAATTCCTCCTTCTGTTGCCAGGCCCCCAGTTTGGGAAGTCTGACATGAGGCTCAGAACCTTCACTGCAGTGGGTGGACTTCTGTGGTATACGTGTTCTCCGGTTTGTGAATCACCCACCCAGCAGTTATGGGATTTTATTTTATTTTGATTGTGCCCGTCCTACCGTATCATTGTGGCTTCCCCTTTGTCTTTGGATTTGGGGTCTCTTTTTTGGTGAGTTCCAGTGTCTTCCTTTCAATGATTGTTCAGCAGTTAGTTGTGATTTCAGTGCTCTCGCAAGAGGGAGTGAGGGCACGTCCTTCTACTCTGCCATCTTGAGCCAATCTCCGAGTTTGTTGATTTAAATTGTAAAAATCATGCACTTATTTGGGTGTGTATAATACCTCTTCACTGGTCATAGTTTGTACCTCACAATGTGTGAATCACCTGCTAGGACCTGAATCTGGTTACAGCTAAAGAAGTAATGAAAGGTGGTGAGGATATGTCCTCAGGACAATCAGCAGGCAGCTCTATTCCAGGAGAGGCCATTAGAAGTGCATTAAGCAAGGGAAAATTAACCCCCTCAGGCTACTTGACAAACTGTGGGAATTAATGTTCGCCACCTTTGCTGAAATCACCTCATATGTCCTCATCCCAATTTCCAGAGCCCCTCTTATATCCATTCAATGCCTTAAATTTAATATGACAGCTTACAAAATTGGGAATTCAATTTTAATTATAATTCAGCCATCTGTAGGATTAAACTTTGGGTTTGGTTTTTCAAAAACCGTGAACCTGTAGCTCTAGGATGTAAGTGGTTTCCTTAAGGCAGCCAATGAAACCTCCAAGCCCTTGCTGTATTAGTTTTCTCTTGCTGCATAACAAATTACCACAAACTTAGCACTTTGAAACAACCTGCATTTTATTCTATCTCACAGATTCCACGTGTCAGTATTCCAGGTACAGCTTAGCCGAGCCCCTGGTTTAGGGCTGCACAAAGCTACAGTCAGGACTTCTGATGGAACTGGCACCTCAGATGAGGTGCAGGTCCTCCTCCAAACTCACATGTTTCTTGGCAGAATCCATTTCTTTGCAGCTGTAGAAATCATGATGGCTTGTTTCTTTAAAGCCAGCAGAAGGATCTCTCTCCAGTCTGCTACGATGGAGTTTTCTATAACATCATGTAATTGCATTATGATGGGATCTGTACATTTTCATGTTCTAGTAAGTCACAGGTTCCACGAGGACTCAAAGGATGAAGATCATACAAGGGTCCAATTCACTGGGGATCACACGCAGACCTTGAACTGGAAATTTAAAGCCCCAAATTCATCATTTTATTTTTCCAGTTTCTCTGGTGCACTTAGACCTAACCTATCAACTATATCATACAACTTATTTCTCCTACAATTTTCTGTGACTGCAAATACTTGATCACATTCTATGGGTCCTTAATTAAAGGTGTATACAGGGCTTCCCTGGTGGCGCAGTGGTTAAGAATCCGCCTGCCAATGCATGGGACATGGGTTTGAGCCGTGGTGCATGAAGATCCCACATGCTGCGGAGCAACTAAGCCCGTGCACCACAACTACTGAGCCTATGTGCCACAACTACTGAAGCCCAAGCGCTTAGATGCTATGTTCTGCAACAAGAGAAGCCACCACAATGAGAGCCCGTGCACCGCAACAAAGAGTAGCCCCTGCTCACCACAACTAGAGAAAGCCATGCACAGCAACAAAGACCCAATGCAGCCAAAAATAAAATTAAAAAAAAGGTATATACAGGTGATTGATTAAATAATTGTGTTAATGCATGGCATGAACTAATAGAGTATCCGTTACCATTGTAGATAGGGTCAGGAACACCTTTTAACTTTCTCTTCAAGTCAGAGGATCAATTCCAGAAACCCAGAACCAATTCAGAGAAGTCATTATTTTATTTTATTTTAATTTTTTTAAAGTGTTCTTTGATTTTTCTTTTTTGTGGCCATGCCACTCGGCTTGAGGGATCTTAGTTCCCTGACCGGGGATTGAACCCGGGCTTCTGGCATTGGAAGTGCAGAGTCCTAACCACTGGACTTTCAGGGAGTTCTCACCATCATTTTAAAGAATACGACTTGCTGCTTCACATTGGTCCTTTAATCTTGTGAAAAATGTCTTTTGTGGCCCACATGAACCCAGAACTCTGCAGGGAAGGGTAGTTTTCACTTAGCTACATTGACACAATACCAGTCCAGTACAGTGGGACACTAAAGGCTGACTAGAAGTTGGAGTTGTGCGTGTACTATGACAACTGAGGTCAAGTCCTCTGTTCTAGTCACTGCTATGGTTCTTGGGCCATGTGTCTGCCCAGATGTAGTGATTTCATAGAGGTGCTAAGATGCTACCTTCTGTGAAGAAGGCTCTTTACCAACTGTCCAGATTCCTGGTCAGGGCTGATTTGATTTAGTCAATCAGGCCCTTTCACAGAGGGCTGAGACACCCCAGGTGAAGGCACTGGGATAGACGCTTGAGCCCATTGCCCTAGGAGAGGGCTGTGGGCTGTGGAGGAGGAGTGCTGCCCCAGGGTGAGGTCATGGAAGGAAGGCTAAGCTGACTAGTGATTTCAAGGCTATGCAAATCAATACCAATTTTGTATTAATTCCAGAATAGGCCCCTTTTGATCAGGTCTGCAAAACGTGAAATGCAAGTTAAGCATAGTATACTCCAGACTTTCTATGCATTTACCACTATGTAAGTTGTATATATATTGGGGTAGAGATGATGGTGAGTAATAATGCTAGTTATGGGACTTCCCTGGTAGCACAGTGGTTAAGAGTCCACCTGCCAGTTCAAGGGACATGGGTTTGAGCCCTGGTCCGGGAAGATCCCACATGCCACGGAGCAACTAAGCCTGTGCACGACAACTACTGAGCCTGCGCTCTAGAGCCCGCAAGCCACAACTACTGAGCCCACATACCACAGCTACTGAAGCCTGCATGCCTAGGGTCCACGCTCTGCAACAAGAGAAGCCCCTGCTCACTGCAACTAGAGAAAGCACGCATGCAGCAATGAAGACCCAACACAGCCAAAAAATTTAAAAAAACAGAAAAGAAAAAAAATAATACTAGTTATTATTTATTTGGTTCTTATCACATGCCTACTTTAGAATAGGAGCCTTTTCATACATTATCTCTATATTTTTTTAAAAAATAACTTTATTGAGATATAATTCACATACCATATATTTTACCTATTTAACATGTATAATTCAGTGGTTTTAGGTATATTAACAGGTATGTGCAACCATTATTACAGGCAACTTTAGACTCAATTTTTCATCTCCTCAAAAAGGAATTCTGTACTCTTTAGCTATCACCTCTCTATTCCCCACCTCCCCAGCCCTAAGCAACCATTAATTTACTTTCTGTCTCTTTATATTACCCTTTTCTGGACATTTCATATGAAAGGAATTATATATAATATATTATATAATATTATATATATATTTATATACAAATATATTTATATTTATTATGATAAATATTCATTATATTTATATTTATAAATATGTTTCTATTTATTATATATAATATATATAATTATATATAATATATAATATAATATATAATATTATTATAATGTATTGTCTTTTGTGACTAGTCTCTTTTACTTAACATTGTGTGTTTAAGGTCCATGCATGTTGTAGCACTTACCAGTGATTTATTCCTTTTTATGGAGCAATAATATTCCATTGTATGGATGTACCACATTTTGTTTATCCATCCATCAACTGATGGATATTTGGGTTGTTTCCATCTTTGACTATTATGAATAATGCTTCCATGCATATTAATATACAGGTTTTTGTACAGGTTTTGTTTTCATTTCTCTTGAATAGATACATACAAGTGAAACTGCTGGGTTCTGTATTTTTAACAATCCTGTGTGTAAGTAGTACAAACTATGTTTTACTGATAAGGAAACTGAGTTTCAGAGGGGTTAAACCACTTGCCCAATGTCACAGAGCAAACTGAAGATGAGATTAAATCTCTATACTTTTTAAGTCCAGAGCTCATGTTTCCCCCACTGTGCTTCTGTCAGGGGTGAGCAGTAAATATGCAGCTCTGTCCACGCCTGCCATGAACACCATCCCCCAAGTGCAGACACGTCTAATTATCAGAATGACATCAGTCATGGTTTAAGACAAACCTGACATCGCCATGACCACTCTCTCTCGTCCTAACTCCCCTGCTAGAAACAGGCATTCGAGCTACATCTACCTCCCTTCCATGGGTTTTTAACAAAACGAACTCTGGCTTGTCTTTAGGGAGCAGAGTCAGAATTATCTTTCATGTGAACTAGGCTTAGGGGTTGAGCAGGGAGAAGCACAATAGCATCCCTAGCTCTAGAATCTCTCTGAGGCCCACACAGAATGAACTTGCCTGGACGCCGTCTGCATGTTTATCTACTGACAAGGAGGCTTCTAGTAGATCATCAGGCAATGCGCTTCCCAGAGCCTCTGGCTTCATTTCTCAGCCTGGGCCCACTACTGCTATGCACACACTAGAGGTACCGAGGCCTCAATTATCCTGAAATATTGCTCTTCAGGATTGACTGCCATCTCCCCAAATAAGATGCAGAAATCTTGCAAACTTTTATATTTCTTTAAGAGCAAGCAGTTCAAAATTGGATTACCTTTCCACATTTTCATACGAAGTGCATTAATGTGCCCCTGTCTTTATTACATTTTCCACCCTTGTCATTTGTGATTAAGCCAACACTGTGAAGATGTATTACAGATTGGTATAAATGGGAACATTAAAATACTAGCTATATATCAGAGAAGCTCAAGGCAAGTTGATTTGTGCTACACATACCCTCAGTGCAATACATCTAGAATATTTCACATGCCTTTGGACAGAACAATCTTTCTACCAAAAAGTGCCCAAAGCAATAGGCGGTAAGAAGGGAAAAAAAGAGAAGAAAGAAGGAAAAGTGCCAGCTTTTGTCTGAAGACAACGGAGGGAAGCTCTGGTCCTGCAATGATCTCAGTGTGGAATTTCTCATGATTAGGTTCTGAAACCAAACACATGACTTGGGATCAAGGAAGCAGGAAAAACATTGTCCATAACTGAGATTCCTCATTCACACGAGGAAGAAGGGAGTTTAACCAGGCCCCCATCCTGCTGCCTGAATTTATGTTCCATCTCAGCCAGGTCATTCCTGCTTTGAGATTATATTTCCAGCTCAGGCTTTCTGTGGAAGCAGCTGGCCCTAGAACAGTTCAAATCTGAAAGGCAGTGCCTGTGTCTATGCAGGTGCCACTGATCCTTAGTCACATGAGACATGAACCCAGGGCTCCAAGGCTCAAAACAGGGCATGAGGCAGTTCTGGTCATCGGAAGAAGGGATAATGGCCACTGAAGTGCTGTTTCTGAGCACAGGATCATCCTATTTCTTTCCTAAAGAGACTCCTACCTACAACACCTTCTTTCCTTCACTTCATAACTTCTTTGCCAAGGATGTTTATGGGAAGAGATTTGGAGAACTCCAGTCATTCCTAGGGCGTGACGCCTCCTGGCTCTCCCTGGCCTACGATTGCCTCCCCTTCCGCTCTTCTGCTCCTCTGGGACCTGGCAAGGAAGAACATGTGAACAGATGAAAACAGCTCTCCCTCCAGCCACCTCACTTACGCTGAGGACATAATCTCATGGACATGGTTCAAATTGGGGCTGTGACCTGTGGAGGGTGGTATGACTATATTGGAAAAGGACTTCTCTTTGGTGATATTAGTGCCCCTGGAGCAAAAAGGTGCTCAGCAGCTCTGAATCTAGCCCGTCTTTCTTGATAAGGAGGAGATGGCTCTATATTTTACCTCTCATTTTAGTCCAATCCTAACCAACTGTCCTCTGTGATTGGATATAGTGGAAACAAGACAGGTGGGGTCTCTTTGTTCAAGAACTTTGTGGAGAGTCAAACAAATAATAAGGAATCAATAAATTGTGTTAATTATGAAGAAGAAAATAAAACAGGGAGATAAGATATAGTGAGTTGAAGAGGCTAATTTATCGATATCAGGGAGGTGACTTTTAAGTCCAAAATAACCAGAACCTAACTGGATCCTAAATTGGTTGGGCGGCGGGGCTGGGGCTGGGGGCAGTAAACTGATAGAGCCAGCATTCCTGGAGGAGATGGAGTCCTTAACATAAAGCTATTGTGGGCAAGGCCCAAATCTCTATTTCTCATGCATGCTGGGAACTGTAGTTTTTCTCATATACAAGATGCTTCTTTGGTACGGCATGAGAGAATTAGCTTGAAATCCTGCTTGAAATGGATTGAATTAGGAGTTACGCACTTCAGCCTGCTTTCAAACTGTAGGTCTGAGAAGAGGACACAGAGATGCAATTATTAATGCAACAAATGTTGATCAAAACAGACAAAGTTACTACATCATGGAACCATTAGATGGAAAATATTGGTACTCAAAAAATGGCAGAAATATAGTTTATACATTGTGAAGTGTATTATAGAGGAAAATGAGAGTATAATCTTGAAATATGTAACAGGAGCACTAATTCTTATCTAAAATGTCAAGGAACTTTTCCCCAAAAGACATAATTTGAGCTGAAACACTGAAATTTGTGTAAGTATTAGCCAGATGTTTTGTATGGGGTGGGGGTTGGGAGCTTTTCTGGAAGAAACAGTAAATGTAAAGATCCTGTGACAGAAGGGAAAAGACTGTTTAAGAACCTGAAGGGAAATCTCAGCTAGAGAGGGTGCCAGATGAGTCTGGTGACTTGAGCAAGCGCCAGCAGATGCAGAATCTGGTAGGTAGTCTGAAGTTAATCGATTGTTCATTCTAAGCACGAGCAGTGGGAAGCCATTGAAAAATTTTCATCTGGGAATCCCAAGTTTATCTGCATTTGAAAAGGTCACTTTGGGCAGGAGAAAAGTAGGTTTAGGAAAACCAGTTAGGAGACTATCTAAACTGTCCAAGCCAGAGATCGTGAGACTTGGGCTAGGAATATAGCAGCACAGAAGTGGAGAAGTAAAGATATTCATGATATATTTATCACGTTAAACCCATAGGACTTGCTAATGCACCAGAATATAGCAAGTCTGAGAGAAGGAAGTATCAAACTTGATCCCTAAGTTTCTTGTTTGTTTGTTTGCTTCTTTTTTGTTTGTTTTGTTTTAACTACAACTGCAAAGATGGTAGTTCCTTGATAGAAACTAAGAAGGGATAAACTTTAGTGAAAGAAGACAAGCTGCACCCTCTGTTGACAAATAATGACTGTGAATTTATGAATTAATCTTTCCTGGTTCAAGGATGAGAAGGGGAAGAATGGTGGAGGGTGGGGGAGATGCTTCATCTGTCCAGTGAAGAAATACTACAGACTAAGGGGAGACCAGAGGAAGGTTTCTGAAAATAATGTACTCTAAATTCCAGGAGAAAGTTCCAGGGCACTGTTTGGCATTCTTATTAGAGTGAAAGAAGATTATACTTTATAAAATAGGATTATACTTTATAAAAGCTTTTAGGAGAGAAAGAGTAAAATGATGCATTGGAGAAGAAGCAAGGAAAGCTAAAGAAAGAGGAGATGAGAAAGAATCAGAAGGGGACTAAGAATGCAAGAGAGTGGTGAGGTCATAAGAAGTAGGTACGATGCTGCAATAATTAATCTGTGATGTAGATAACAAATTTGAGAAGATCTCTGAAAATGTAGAATAATAAAATAAATAAAAATAAGAATAATAAAAACATGATAAATATGGTGGACAGAGAATAACAACACAAGATAAGACTAATTAATAACCAAAAATGTAGCAAGGAAAAAAATCACGCATGCTTTTTTTTTCCCCTGAGTAAAGACATAGACTGAACTATCTTACAATATTACATTATCAGTTAAAGAAAATCCCTAGACATATCATAACAAAATTTTGTATTGCAATAAATAGAGAGAGACACTGTGACTCATAAGCATTCAGTAAAAGGAAAAAAGCAAAACTAGAAATGGAGTTTTAAAGAGAAACCAATTTAAGGGTAGCCTCAATTTTTTTTTCTCTGTAACACCAACTGTCAGAAGATAGTAGATGAAAAATCTATAGAATTTTAAAGAAACGTTTTTGCGGTTTGAGGATATTTTGCCCAGTTTCCTTGTTTTTCTCGTTTTTATGTAGAAAAGCAATAGGAAAACATATTCAGCTATAAAAATATTTCAGACTCTCTAACAGCCAAGTACACTCAACATACACACACACATACAGGCTCTTGAAGATATAGTTTTCTGATAGGGAGATAAAGGAAGAAGAAAAAAAGAAGCAAAAGGTCAGGAATGTAGATGCTGTGACATAAAAAGGTAGAAGAGCACCCACTTAAAAAGTAAGAATAAATATTTTATAACTTTAGTTTTAAAACGGAATGTAAATTTAAAAAAAAAAACATATTGTCCAATTAATGACATTAAGAATAAAGTGGTTATAAGTTCCCAGATAATTGACAAAGGGTAACAGGAGTATAGGAAAGAACAGAACTCAATGTTGTAAAAGGGTAGGAAACTGAAAACATTTCATCTTAACTACAATATCAAAAAACATGATTAAAATGATAGGATTTGATTTTCTTTTCCTCTCTCCCTTTCTGAAGTGTGATTAACACTGCCCTCCTCTTCCACTATATTCTTCTATTTACATCCTAAATTAAACTAGACTTTTAGGAAGTTCTTGACTTACATTTAACTGTGCTCATCAAGAGCTGAAAGGGAAAAGACTTGTGAATCCAACTGTATACTGTGAGGGCAAACAGAAGCACAAGACTTTTATATTATTAATGAAACAAGTTGTTTTCACATAAATTGCAGTGAAATGAGGTTCCACATATCCTATGCTTGTTCTGATGTTGTGTCACGCCTAATATATGAAAGTTTATGTTTCTGTTATTGTTCTTTTTAGTTTCGGTTCGGCATCGCTGCCCGCCCCCATCAAGGTTCTCTCAACAGACATTGCTGTATCCCTCTTAACTTTGCGCCATCTGGAAATTTGGCCAACAGCCGCCCATACCTTCATTTAAGTTAGTGTTTTGCAAACTTTAATCATCTGAGGACCAGCATCACAATTCTGACACATTTTGCATATTCACACACATGTTATAAATTTAACGTTTGTCCTTGTCAACTCACTTTTTTACTTATATAAATTTATCATAAAAGAATTTTATAGAACAGATTTGATGTACAAGATATCTATATAGATAAACCAATATTGGCCTGTGTACCAAATAAAACTCTCATGTGAGCCACTCACCAATAGTACCATACCACCTTGCAGAAACAGTTTATTCCTGTCATCAATAGAGGGGTGGGTAGGTTGATGACCAAATGTTTGCTCATCTGAGGTATTACCTTCTGTCCTGGAGCCAAAGAACAGATCTCTGGATGGTGTAGGAAGCCATAATCTGAGCATGCTAACTGATGTAGTGAAGGCTGGGTAAAAGTTCTTCCACTCAGAGGCATTTTCAGTCTTGTCAAGTCTTGCTTGGCTTTAAAAAGCTCAGATTATTTTAGGTAGTTTATTTGGCTCTTTGATTAGTATCTGACACAAAAATTATTCCAACTGAACTTATATCTGATTCCGCATTTCAGTGGTCTTTTCAGAACCTATAAATATTCTGATTCAGGTACAAATATGTTTGTAGTACGTCGTCAGATTCCACTTGCATTTTCGACTAAAAATTCCAGATTCAGTAGTTTGTCAAATTCAATAGTGTCTTTGACCAATATGTATATTACCCCATGCAATTAAACAAAGATGAAATATACTTTAATCTTTCATGCTGGCAGAGACTTGGAAGGAAGAGATTCTTGTTTGTTTGTTTGTTTTATTTTCTGCCTTTTTACCCCAAACTAGTTCATCCTCATTTGGCTACAAGTTAGTATTGAAGTATATTTCTTCATTATAATTTCTTTGAAATGAATTTAACCCTTTCATAAGGATGGCGATGATAATTTCCAATGTGATATCGAAATGACAAGAGCTATTTATTTTCATTGTCCAGGGTACCATCTGATAATCAGCTGGGGTCAGGAAGAAATTTCTCTGTCCAGATAAAAAGTGTCCTATAATTCACTCTAATTGGTGCCTAATACAAACATTTTTACCTCTCTCAGACCCAGCAGGTGTGGGCTGTTCTTAACGATGCTTCCTCCTGTTTTCCTACAGCAGTTTTTCTGTTATGTTATTGTCCCTTCCTCTATCCACTTCCTGTCTCAGTATCTTTTTCTTACATTACTTTTCTTCTTCATTTCCTACCCTTTTCCTCTCCCCTTTTACTAACAAATTGCATTGCAGCCAGGCTTGGGAGCTCTCAGAAGCTACACTTGTCCATTCATCCCTGTTGGTGTGTTGGCCACCCATATCCTCTTGTCATTATTTCTTCTGCCCAGCCATGAATTCACTGATGTTCTGGTTTGAATTGCAGAAGCCAGCTGCTGTTTTGACAATGCTACCAATGAGGGTATAAAATGGAAAGTGGCAACTTCTATGCTAATGGGAGACACTAGCTTAAAAAGAGTTTTCAGGGTCTTGGGTTAGAGGTTAATTTCAGGTAAAATCTTTTCTGTTAGGATTGATGTTTTCATGGAGCATAAAGATAAGTAGCCAAAGTACTATATATGTGCTACAAAAATTTAAATCCGTTTTGAGATAGACTATCTTACAATAGTGTGTTTCATCACATGCTTTACCTGGTACTGAGATATTTGAAATGTCATATTTCACAGATTACACTGCAAATATTATTGATGGAGAATAATGGTTAGGATAATAGTAAGAGTAGCAGCGGTAGTAGTAGTAAAAATAGTCATACTTTACCTTTTTTTGCATAGTTTCTTCAACTTTCAACGTGTTATATTTAGTTCAGCATCCAATAAGCATTTATTACAAGTCTAGGATTGTGGTTGGTGAACCATAAGATATATTTTTTTTGTACAGAAAAATATGCCTGAATATCAGGCAGTTCAGTGGCTTAACAGTTTCCATTTAATTCTCACAATTCCTGTTCCACGCTACTCCAGCTTTTTATCCTGGTGGATCAGGAGCTTTAAATGGACATGATCTGCTTCCACTGCAGTTTTAAATTGCTGCACCACTGCAGCTGAACACTTAGGACTATTTGTGGTTTTTGTAGCATCCTCAGTTTTCCAGATGAATAATAAATATAATTCTTCAACTATTTTGGAAAACCCATGGATTGTCTTTATTCTTTTTTTTTCCTTGGGAAACAAGAAATCTATTTGCTTTTGCATGGTATATGGCAGTTACAAGTACCTCATTCATTCACTTTTTATTCATTTGATGCATGAAAAAAAGGCATTGAATGTATTTCAGCGTGTCACCTCAAATTCTGTGCAGCCAACAGTGATGAATATGCTCAGTTCCTCAGCTGGGGTACTGTTTCATTTTTTGGTGACAATATCATTTGACAAGCCAATTCTGTATTGGCAATATTGTATCATATTTTTGTCTGCATGTAAATTATGTTGACAATCTCATAAACATAAATTGGCAGGCATGCTATCCCAAAGCAATGTTTGTTAAAATACACTAATGGCATAGAATAAATAAATTTTTCCAAAGCATGAATAACTCAGTGGGGTGTCACTACATTGTGCAGGAAGGTCTACAGAGTATGTTACTGTCTGTGCTAAATTAATACAGTGTATATTTCTTAACATATATTTCATTCCATTTCATGCTTATGTTTATTGATTAGTCATCCCATTTCATGGAGCTTTGTGTGCCCGTGGCCACACACTTGTGATACTTTGGAGAAGTCAGCATTGTCTGGGGCTGGTAGCTGTAATGGAACGTGTGTATGGTGTCATTCAAGTCTTGCACTGTTATTATATTGCTTTGTTCCTGACTGGGCTTCCTCTTCCCTACCTGCCAACCTAACTAGTTTCTGTACTGGAGGACCAGACAGATGCTAGAGTGGTAGATCCAGAGCAGGTCTCTAAAACTCCAAGAATATGGGGCATAGGTTTTATTTATTTATTTTTGACCCCAGTCATAAGAAATTTCCCCTCCAGGTGTTTGTGGACAGACAACATGGAGCATTGGGAAAAGTATGGACTATGCCATACTGTTGGTTCTTTTACTTGCCAGCAATGTGACCTTTGGCAAGAAATGGAAAATCTCTAAGTCTCAATTACTGTACAGTAGGGACACATAAGGACAGGTGTTGTGAGGATTAGATGCATTGAGATGCAGAATGCAAAGCAATTGGTATGATGTCTAGGTCGTAACAGGCACTCACAAAAGGGTATATCTAACCATTCAGAATGGAGGGAATGAAGGGAGGGAGATCCAACAAGAGAAAGACAAAAACAGAGAAAGAATATGAATTTAACCATTTTCTTTGATGAAACAAAGGATGGAAAAGTCATATGCTGTGTCTCCAAAAATATAAGTACTTGGAGCAGGGAGAAATGTACACAATTTTGGAATTCTACAAATAAATTCAAATCATTGGATTCCACATGTACCATGACTTGTGTGCCTCCCTGGATAGCAGTGCACACACCAGACTTCTCAGTTTTATCTTTCCTATCAGCAGATGCCTTGCATCTTCTGATCTTTGGAGAGAAAAGATGAACTGAGAAGCAGAATTTGGGATTCCATTGCTGAAAAAGAGCTGGAATTCCACTGAGAAAAAATTTTAGGAAAAGCAGTAGGGCTGGTCCCTAAAGGCTATACCTTTTGATCAGAGTTAGACCAGAATCCTTGTATGGCTTGCCTCAAATGCCTGCTGCTATAGCTTCATCCAGTCTCCAAATGTCTTTTACCTTGAGACTTCATGTGAAACATCATATAAACTATTCATCTTACCATCCACATGTTTGGACTTGGGTGCTAAGCAAAAATGGTTAGGCAGACACAGCTCTGGTCACCAGATGCATAAATCCAAGCCCAGTAAATACGCAGTTTATGCAAAAAGAGAAAGATACATGGCCCTACTTTAAGATATCGTGTTCAAAGTGCAACACCCATACTGATTAACCATCAGGACAACATCCACCATCTTCCTGCTAAACCTGATTTTACTGAAGAGGTAAAATGTCAGAATTGCTTATAAAATTTAAAGAACAATCCAGGCAACAAATTATGAATGCTTAGACTAAGATGGTGGCTATAAGTGAAAAGGAAACACAGGGATATTCAGTGTTTTACACAAGTAAGAGGTAGGATTTTGTAAACTTAAACAGCAGGTATTATTGAGCACTTAATACTTATAAAGTATTATGTATACTTGTATAAAGTATTATGTATACTTGGTATAAAGTATTATACCAAATTACTCATTCCTCAAGAGTACTGCCCTTCGATTACTCACAGATGAGTGTTCCCCAGGAACTGCCCTAGGTAGTTGCCATACCCAAGGCTACTCATTTTCTCCAGGGGCAATACACATCCACTGACTGGTAGATGGGGATGTGCGAAGGCTCAACCCCGTGTCTAAATTGGAGACATCACTGAGGGCCATTCTAGCTGCAGAGCTCCCCAAGGGACTAGCTATAGCCTGTGTTGCAATGCATCACTGTTCAGCATTTCCTTGTACCCAGTCCTGCTTTCCTCACTTGGTTACAGTCGTTGTTCCTAAGAGCCTTCCTGGATAAGCCACCTGCACACAAATCTCCGTCTCAGAGTCTGTTTCCTGGGAAACCTAATCTACCTACCACAGCTTGTGTGTTTTAAGGTTCAAAGAGTATACAGATAATAAATGCTACAGGAATATCGAAGAGAGAGAACTCTCTACATTAAAGTATCTCTTTATTTCCCAAACCTTGCAAGTGCTACTTGCATGGTCAGCCCAATAGATTTTTACTAGGTGAGTAGCTTGTGTGCTCAGGAAAATTGGCTGGATGTTGATAAACAAGAGGAAGAATAACTGTAAAGTGATTGACTTGGGTAGCAGAAAGAATATTATATCATTCTCAGATATAAAGAATTGAACAAAGAGAGGAAATTTGAGCTGATTGCTCTTTTCTGTGTCCAGTCTCAGGATGTTTAACAAGACTGAAATGTATGGAACTGAATTTAGTGTGAGTTCAGGGCTCATTGTATCCGTGTGATATCTGCCTCTTACAGTCAGTGAAGAATTATAGAAAAAGTCACTTCTGGGTTCAACCTCTTACACTTGGTGGTGTTATGAAACATTCTCTCCTAGAGAGTGCTAGAGAAGAAGTTTCAAAGACCATTTACCAAATTTATAGATATAGACAGAAAAAATACAGAGAGATATGTAAAGATAGATAGATAGATACATACATAGATACATAGAGATAGATATGGGTGCAAAGAAATAGACTTTTTCATACCATACACTGGGTGAGAGCATATATTAGTAAAACTTCCTAGAGTATCACCTGTAGTTAAAATGTACTAACCCAGGGCTTCCCTGGTGGCGCAGTGGTTGAGAGTCCGCCTGCTGATGCAGGGGACACGGGTTCGTGCCCCGGTCTGGGAAGATCCCACATGCCGCGGAGCGGCTGGGCCCGTGAGCCATGGCCGCTGAGCTTGCGCGCCCGGAGCCTGTGCTCCGCAACAGGAGAGGCCACAACAGTGAGAGGCCCGCGTACCACAAAAAAAAAAAAAAAAAAAAAAGTACTAACCCCTTAATACAATCTAAATCTAGGGAATTATTCTAAGAAATTAACTGAGATTTATCAAGACTTAATCTCAAAATTGATTATTACAACAGTATTTATAATAGCAAACAAATTGCTAACAATATTAATGTCATATAATAGAGAATAAGTTAAATTATATTATTTTTCAAAAAGGGAATATTATCTGTTAAATCAATGCTAGATGAGTATTTATTGACTTGGAAAGATAGTTATAAAAGAGGCATAAAGCATTAACCACAGTGTAATACCATTTTATTTTTGCTTACGAAATGAACGCGTATGGAATGCATGTGTATGTAAATATGTGTATATGTATATATACAAATATAAATATATATGAACATACATCTCTCTCTCTCTCTCTCTCTCTCTCTCTCTATATATATATATATATATTTTTTTTTTTTTTTTTAAGGGTTCAGAAGAAATACACCAGTGTGTCAATACTCGTTATTGTTGGGTTGAGGGATTGTGAGCATTTTTTTAGTTTATACTTTCCTGTATTACTACTGTCTTTCTGTCACTCCCCTATATTCTTAGTTTGCACTCTATCCAGATTAGAGTCTCTGTTCTTTTTTTTTTTGCAGTACGCGGGCCTCTCACTGTTGTGGCCTCTCCCGTTGCAGAGCACAGGCTCCAGACGCGCAGGCTCAGTGGCCATGGCTCACGAGCCTAGCCGCTCCGCGGCATGTGGGATCTTCCTGGACCGGGGCATGAACCCATGTCCCCTGCGTTGGCAGGCGGACTCTCAACCACTGCGCCACCAGGGAAGCCCGAGTCTCTGTTCTTTTACTTTAGTCACTCTCTTGGCAATATGCACAATGAACTTGTGATTATCTTTATCACATACACCTGACAAAATCTCATTGTGGTCGAATCCAACTAACTATAGAACTGGGTGGTTCTATCTCTCTACCTGAACTGCTGATAACAGCCTGAAGAATTGCACCCGTGGTCAGTTGGGGTCACTAGCAATGGAGGGTTACCTGCATTAACACTGTAGAGCCATCTTGCTGTGTACACCCATTGAGCCCTCTCTTCCATTTCACACGCAGCGATTTCAAACTTACTCTGTCGTCTTCAGATCTCTAGCCACCTTGATCTTCATGTTCTGTTACTCTTCTTGATCTCAGTAGTCAAACTGCATTCCAGGTTGACAGAGAAAATAGAAACCATTGGTTGGGAAACCTATCATCCTAAATAAGCCATGGAAGGAAATCTGTGTTGGTAATATGTGTTTTTCTCCACTAACACCCATGAAACCCACAGGCAAAGGCTGTAACCATCTCTCTTGTGAAAGGAGGTCCGCTCTTGGGAAAGTCATATTCATACCTTTGCAGGGCCACTCGTCCAATATCACGCACTGCTTCTTGGGTACTCTCCTGGGTTTGCTGGTGGCAAATACAAACTTTTGTCCTCATAAGGCACTCAAATGCATGAGAAGTGTGCATTCATAAGTAAATAATAAAATTAAATGCCTACCTATGTAGAGATACTCCAAATTTGAAGATAATTCTTTTCAATATCAAATTCTGAGCAAGAAATTAAATTTCACATATTAAATCCCCTTGTATTTTACAGTTCAAAAGAATTAAAGATGGAAATCAATTTTTTTTCTTTTTATACTAAGAACAAAAATCCAAAGAAATTAAAATTAAATCAAGCTTCACAAGGCGTGTGAGGCTGCATGAGGCTGCCTGTACCTGCTGAAGTTTGATTGCTATGCCTATGCGGCCAGTGTCCTCACAGGCCACCAGCCTGGTCAGCACTTGTCTGGCCCTCGTTTCCTACCTGGTGCCTGTGCCTTTTCTGAGCCTATGCATCCTGTTCAGTTTTTCTGAGGATAATATTGCCTTGCTTAGGGCCTAGTTCTGTAGAAACAAGCATTCGCCTATGGACAAAAAGCTACAGAAACCAACAAGGTTAAAATCCCCTTGTTTAATTGAAACTAAATATCTATTAGTTGATGAATGGATGGACAGTGTGTGGTATAGCCACACACTTGAATATTATTCAACCATAGAGAATAATGAAATCTTGATTTATGCTATAACATGGATAAACCTTAAAAAATATTATGCTAGGGCTTCCCTGGTGGCACAGTGGTTGAGAGTCCACCTGCTGATGCAGGAGATACGGGTTCGTGCCCCGGTCCGGAAGATCCCACATGCTGCGGAGCGGCTGGGCCCGTGAGCCATGGCCGCTGAGCCTGTGTGTCCGGAGCCTGCGCGTCCGGAGCCTGTGCTCCACAACGGGAGAGGCCACAACAGTGAGAGGCCCGCGTACCGCAAAAAAAAAAAAAAAAAAATTATGCTAAGTTAAAGAAGCAAGACACAAAAGGCCACATATTATATGAATCCATTCATATTAAATTAAATTAAATTTCCAGAAGAGGCAACTACATGAAAGTTGACTAGTGGTTGCCAGGGCTAGGGGCAGAGGGGATTGCTAATGGGTATGGGGTTTATTTTGGGCAGTGATGGAGATGTTCTGGAATTAGATGGCAGTAATGATTGCACCACTTTGTGAATATAGTAAAAGACATTGAATTATACACTTTGAAAAAATAAATTTTAGAGTTGTGAATTGCAACAAAGAAAGAAGAAAGGCTTAAAATCACATCATACTCGTTTTAAAAAACCTTCTAAACTGACGAGCTACATGAAAACCAAGTTTACAGAGGCTTTGCCCTCAAACGTCTGGCATTCTTCATGGGTTAAGCTATTCCCCAGCAAGTTAGCAAGGTATAAAGCATCCATGATTAGCTCAAGCTCAGAGAAATTCTCTAAGTTAGGTGGGTCCAAAAAACAAAGAAAGCAAAGGATGCTATAAGGGATATCATCCTTAGTCATTGTTATCCAAATGTCAGCATGAACTGTCAACAACACAATAAAGACAACAAATATTTGAACATGGAATAGGAAGTAGAATTATGTTCACATGAAACAATAAATAGTTTCTTCTAATCTTGGAACTCTCATTTTACTCTTAGAAACATTAAAGTCTTGTAGAGTTTAGAAGCATTCATAGAGTTCTCTCTTAGAAGCAGTAAATATATAGTTATCATAACAAATGAAAAAAATCCCATGTAGCCATTGCCTAGTATAGGATCTTCTAGACTGACAGCCACACCCTTCGGCTGTGCCATCAGCTTCGAACTCCAGGTGTTAGCTTGATCTCCCATAATTCATTCCAAGTTTTTTGTTTGTTTTTTTCTGAAGATTCCCAGCCTATTGAACCAGATATTGGGAATTTAAGATGGCCCAGTAAATAACTTTCTTCTTTTCCACCTGAGTTTGAACCAATTAATTAAAAGAAAAAGTGCAAAAACAATAAGGAAACTAAAATAACACATTTATTAAAAACTTAAAGTTAGCTAGTAGCAATTAAGAACCCATGCTTCTCTCTTCAAGGAGGCAGGAGATCCCAAGAGGAAGAGAGAAAAGGAGGCTGGGAATTTCTCCCATATCAATCCTTTAAGTACCTTTAAGGGAGGAAGAGGGATGGGAAAGACAGGGATGGAAGCATTCCTCTATTAGATGCTCTTCAACCTGGAAGGAAATATTAGCAGTGGGGAATGCATGTTCCTTCCTGAAACGTTATAATGTGCCCAACTCCAAGTGCTTTCTATATTTTGTTACATTTAACACTCACAATAACTATGAGGTAGATATTATTATATCTATCATTTTATAGATGAGAGAAGAGTAAATTATTTGCAAGACATTACACACACCTGATCTCTCTACCACCAAACTAACTAGACTATCTCCAGAGCAAGTGTTCTTAAGCAGTGTGCTATATGGAAATACAATTAAAAGGAAAAAAAAGCTAACGTACACTAGAAAACAAAAAGCAGAATTATAATCCTCACAGGATACAATAAATTATAAAACTTCCACTGCACAAAATTAAATCAGTGTTGTGTAATAAAAATCAGAATGTAAAGTAAAAGGATAGGAATGAATATGGAGGGAGCAAAGAAAATATGTTTGAAGACAAAGAGCAGATAGCTAGCAGATAAATGATAGGGTTTTCTAGAGAGGAAACCAGAAAAAATGAACCTGAAACAAACAAAAACTAACAAGGATGTGGAACAGTGAGAGGGAAGTAGTTACCAGAGAAAACAAGTTGGATTCAAGGGATAGGTAGGAAGGAAAATAGGTAGAAATTGGTATTTCATTGAAAGTGCTGATGGGGAAGAAAGGGGAAGGGAGGACACAATGATGCTGTCAGTAGTTACGATTCAAGTGATTGGATTATAAGGATGGATCATGTCAGGAACTAAGTTCCTAATCCTCCCTAGGAAAAGATACAGTTATTGCTTTATTCTTGATTTTGATAATTCTACAAATATAGGTTCTTCTAGGTTTTTTTAAGATCTAGTAGTCACTAGGAGAATTTGGCATCCCAAATTCCATTAGAAGCTTTAAAAAAAATAAGTAAAAATAGCCCATGTGGTGAAAGGCAGAGGAAAGAGAAAAGTATTGTAGCAAAAACAAAACAGAATATACCCACCTGGAAAGCATAAAACAGGATGACAGAAATAAACGTAGGCAGAGTTTTAAATCAACATAAAACTTTAAATACTGCTAGTAAAGAAAAAGGCTCTCAAATTGGGTCGACAAAATAAGACTTCCTGAATAGTGTGGCAGCCAGGTCGTGCCTGAGTTACGTTTCATCCTATTCCAGTTAAAGACTCCAAAGTGTCCAACTTGAGATGAAAAGTGACAGCTACACAGCTGATTAATGAAGACAGGCCCATATGCAATTTCTAATACTAAGGATGTTTTGATGAGATGATTCCAGAAAAATAAGCCTGAACTGAGTGCACCCTTCTCTCTGGACTAGAAATTGGTTGCCAAAGTCACCTCCCAAGCACTATGTGCCAAACTGAACTTACTGGCAGCCTTATCAGACACACACTACCTACATCATCATTCTGGGCACGTTGCAATGTTCTCTATCTCAGTCAATGACACAATCACCTGTCCAGTTTTTATAACCAGTTCTTGACGCCTTTCCTCACACACCCTCTCCAGTCTGTCACCAGATATGATGATTTTACCTCCGAAATATCTCTTGTGTTTGACTGCTTCTCTCTGTCTCCATCACCATTGCCATAGTCCAAGTTCACCCATTAACTTCTTTTTTTTAAAATTTATTTTATTGAAGTGTAGTTGATCTACAATGTGTTAATTTCTGCTGTACAGCACAGTGATTCAGTTATATATATATATATTTATGGTTTATCAAAGGATATTAAATATAGTTCCCTGTGCCATACAGTCGGCCCTTGTTGTTTATCACCCTTTAACTTCATAAGCAATTCCCTCGTATCTGCTCTAGATGTCTTACTCTTCCAAGTATTCATATTTTTCACATGCCCTGCAGGATTACATATAATGTAATATATACCTGTCACTTTTTGACACAAGAGATGCAAAAGTGATCAAGATAAAATCCCTGATGTGATGGAGCTTACCTTTTAGTCAGGGAGACTGACATTCAGCACATGCCATATAACTTAATGTCAGGTAGCGATATGCTGAGAGGAAAACTAAGGGCAGGAACTAGAGTGGCTGCCACTGTAGGTGGGGCGGTCAGGGTAAGTCTCTGAGGAAGTGGCATTCGAACAGAATGACCCAATGGCCCTATTGAGATGAGGAAACTGCACTTCCTGGGTAGAACAGTAAGAACCAAGACCTTGAGTAAGCCTGCTGGGGGAAGGAACGGCAAGATGACCTGTTTGGACAGAACTGAGTAAGCAAAGGAGAGTAAGGCAGGGGCTTAATCATGCAGCTCGTGGTAAGGCATATGGATTTTTATTTTTCTGAGCACATGTATTTTTGATCAGGAAGTAAATTATATAATTTATATTTAATTTTTTTTTGTATTTTAAAAAGTAACACTGGGTCCTTTGTGAAGAAAAGACTGTGGTGGGAAAAGTGAGAGTAGGGAGGTTATGACTGACATCTTCAAGGAGAGAACCATGGCTTGGACTGGGAGTGCGGTGGAGCTGGTGAGAAAAGGATCAACTCAAGACAGATTTTCAAAGGGGAGACAGGGAACTGGAATTGAATGTGGAATGTGAAGAAAAGAGGATTCATTATTGAATGAAAGAGAATCAATACCTAATTGGTTAACTATTTATTAAGTGTAAGAGTTAGGAAAGAAGTTTGATGCAGAAGTGGAAAGAATTAAATGATATTTTTGAGGATTTTTTTTTGAGAGTAGGAAGATAATGATATTATAATTTGTGCATATCAACTTTCATAGAAAAAAGTACTTTAAATGTCTTAATCCACTTGTGTGCTTTTTTAAGTGGAGTCTGATGAAGAAATTGGGTATTTCTTTCACGCATGACGCTCCTGTGGGTTATTGTCACCATTATTCTGAATATCAGTTGTCACTATTCAGGGCTCTGACATAAGGCATGAAAGATGAGGGTGACTCTACACAAAAAGAACAGACCATAAAAATTAGCTCAGATATTTCAAATAGAACAACCTGTATAATGTACACTATGGTTTCTGTGGGTGAATTCTGTAGAATTTTGGGTGATTTTTGTTTTTCTTTTTATTATTTTTTATTTTCTAAATTTTCAAATAGTGTGATTATTGTTTTCATTTGTATTCAGAAATCATATGTAAATATATTTTCACTGTTTAAGATCCAGGTGCTACTTAAATATTCAGAATCAAGAGATGAAAGTCCGCCCCAAGACTCCCCTAAATGTATCAAGAAGTACAGATTTTAACATTTTACTATACACTGTCCTGGGTTTTTTCTGTGCCTTTAAATGTGTCTATCATAACATCATCTTACGTTTTTCTTCATATCTATCTATCTATCTGTCTGTCTCTACATATATCTAAAAATACAAATACATATCTTTGCAAAGTAAATGAGCTCACATTGTATGCATTATTATATAACTTGTATGTTTCCACTTAATAATATGTCTTGGATTTACTTCCATGTTGGAAGATGTAGTTATACTTCACTATTAAATAAATAAACAAAATAGAACTATATCTGACTCATAGCCCATAAAATGGATGGCAAGTCACTTATATAACTATTTCCCTATTGAATTACAGTTGTTTCTCATTATTCTGAACTTTGTATAGTATTTGTACTTGTATGAGTATTGCTTTAGGTTAGTTTTCTAGAAGTAGTACTGTTAGATCAAAAAGTATATACATTTTAAATCATTATAGATGCTGAAAAGCAGCCCTTTAAAAAGATTTACCCTTCATAAAAGGGTAGCCCTTTAAAAAACATTTTTAGCCCTTTAAAAAAGATTTTTAAAAGATTGATGCGAAGTCCCATGAATGGTACATGAGAATGTTTCTTTCTCCGAAGCTGGTCACTATAGCTTACTTTATTACTATGTTTTTTGTTTTTGTTTAGTTTTTCACTTTTGGAGGGGCTGTGATGGGAGGGTAGGGTCGGGAAGGAATTTAACTTTCCATAACCCCACCAGTGTCTCCTTATGTTTTTCTTTAATATGGAAAGAGATTTTTCTACTTCTTATATGAAGTGCTTTGTAAATACAGTTTTCAAGCTCTCCCTTTCTAACCAGATTGTTTAGATTGCCTTTTCAACGCAATAGTTGTTTAAAAGACAGTGTAAAACTTTGCAAGTTAATAGATTCTATAGGTAGTCTAATTTATGTTTAATTTCTGTATTTTGTTGTATTATAGTTAGAGAATATGGCTGCAATTTAGTGAGCCCTTTTTTACAGCCATCATGTATGGGTATATGTTTCATGTGTGTTTGAAGGAATGTTTATTTATTTTATTTTTTTCTATTTGCAGGGTATAGTGGTTTATTTTGCATGGTAGAACTTTTTATTTGCAAGGCTACTGTTTTATTTAATCCTTGACACCCTTATTTACTTTTATTTATCTATTTGTTTTGTCCAGTACAGGGAGATGGCATTACATTCTCCAACAAGTTATGGATTTCTCAACTTCTTCTTGTATTTTTTATGAGATTTGTTTGAAATATTTCAAAGTGATGTAGCCATGTGAAAACTATTTTAAAATGGTATAGCCTTTCGGGTGGATCAATTTGTATGTTTCACTTTGTCTAGTTTATAGCCTTTCTTACCCATTTAATCTTATTTTGACTCTCTTGTATCATCTTTTTCCCCCTTATCCTTTGCTTGGCATGTCTTTCTCTAAACCATTATTTTCACACATCAAATTGTCTACATACCTTTTAAAAATAATCATGCTTGGCCTTTGAATCAGAAGATTTGTATTTTTATTTTCAGTTATTTGTTGATGTTTTCCTATTCTATTCCCTGTTGTCTCTAGCTGGAATTTCTGGGTCTCTTCTCCATTGTCTTTTAATTTCACTGTGAGACTTTCCATCTCTTTTCCCTTTTATCCAGGAGAATTTCTTGGCTCTATCTTCCCAGGAACGAATTTTCTTTCTACCTATGTATGTTCTGCTCAGCCTGACTGCTGTGACTGATTATGGCAGTCCATAATCACAAATGGGTATATGCTGAGGTACGGCATGCCTCAACATATACCCATTTGAGTGGCAGGGATTCTCAAAACTCAGCCAATGAATAGTGCTTTGAATTTGGATTTCCTACACTTCATGAGCAGCAGTGTACCACAAAACGTTCCCAGCTTTTCAGTTGTTTTGTGTGGCATTATGTACTTGACTAAAAATATTCAAAGTTGCACCATCTATAGCAGTGATAACAGTGACCATTGTAATAAAAATATTTGTTTGAAAGAGTGATACCATTTACATTATTTCCATTGATTGACTTTGTCCTTTTAAAATTGATCCAACCTTTAAATTAGATGTTGACTTCCCCGATCTTTGGGCCAAATGCTTTGCTTGTGTGTACAGTTTCTAATATCTACAAAACAGCTTATGGAGAAAACTAATCAGCTACATCATAGAGTAAAAGTTCAAAAAAATCCATTGTTATGTTACATAACAATGACTAATATGAACTATTGATGCAAATCTTCATTTGAATGGGATTTGACGCTCTTTTAGTATCAAGGTATGTCAACTTAGAGGCTCAGTAATTGAAACAAGAACAATTCCCTGAAAGTTTTTTTTTAATAAAATAAATTACTCTTATAAGGTGGGAAATACATCTTCTCTTTGTTCTGGTATTGACTTTGGGCATTATAATTGCTAATGAATTTTCGTGATACTGTTTGTCATGTGTGTGGCAATCTTGGTTGTTTTCTCACCTTTGCTTTTATGATTCTCACTTTGCCATTGAGTGGGTGATGACTTTGTACAATCTGGTTTGCGTTCAGTTATTCCATGGGAAGGAGGGACTTGCCAGAGGTAGAGGATAGTAATTACTCCACTGCTGGGTGTGCCAGGATCTCCCTGGGGATTAGGAGCTATCAGGGGCAATGCCCTGCTGCAGCACCTCTCTACTTGCCTCAGTGAAGACAAAAATACCTCTGCACCATTCTCTGCACGTAAGCCAGAAAGGACCACTTGGCTGAGCTGTTCTGTAGAGTTCTCTGAATCATCACCTGTTTAAGGACTCAGCTCTTCTGAAACACCCTCTCTGATTCTACTAAGTCTGAATTTGAAGTTCCCCAGCACTGCCACTGGCTCTGCAGCAGTCTTCATCTGCTTCCTCCAGGGTTGCTTTTACATAGATCCAATTCTGGTTTTTACCTCTATCTCAGGAACTGAAACCTTCTGGTTTGTTAATAGCACTTGTATAGTCATTTGCTATAGAAATGCATTTACCACTTTTTCATGTGATTTGTGTGTGGCTGGGTGGAGGTAGACTTAAATGCTCAGAGATCATCTAGCCAGTCTCTTCCACATAACTATGTCTTGTAATTAGAAAAAAATATCCTTATCAGATGTTTATAATAAAAATAATCATAATTGCTACATATACTCTTTCAAAAAAAAGTTGAGCAAAATCTAACTGAGCCACTGTCTGCTCTCAGGAAGGAACCTGGCTTTCTGTGTAGAACTGATGAGTATTTGATACTTGTGATGAGATTTAAAAATGCTTTTTATTAATAACTAATTAATGACTGCTCTGGCATTGTCATCCTGAGTGAGTAGAGAGCAGTGTGAAACTAACCTGAGTGAATATGAATAGGCAAGAATACTTGAAGGTGACAGATTTTATTTTTAGGGTTTCTGTGTGCTTCCCAGCACCACAAATTACAACCACTGTGAGATGAGCTGCAAAGGGCTGCCTGGGCCCACTTTCCCAGGTGCACTTTGAACAAAGGCGGCGTCGGGCAGAGCTGGCTCCATTTGCTGTGCTGATTTTATGTGAGGCGCATATAACTGCATCAACGGTAGCTCAGAGGCACAGTGATTTTTCCTTTTCTCTAAAATGTGTCCCGGAGACACATTTTAGGAAACTTACTGCTTCATGTTCTGCATGTCCTGCAGGTTGCTTTTTTTCTAGGCACTGTTAGTAAATCCTATAATTTTTTTTAAGCAGAACTTCCGTGGGAAATGTTTTATTTTGCTTTCTCAGCAGGTGTATTTCTGTCAACTTCAATTAACCAGAATTTAAGGAACCATGTTTCAGTTTAGTGGTTTGACTTTTGTTTTTAGCTACCTTTTCTTCTTAAGATGAAGAGAAAGTCTCAGCAAAAAAATCATGATTTAGTTCAATACAATACAACACAACAACATATACACACACACCCCATACACATATTGAAACAAGTGACAGAGCATGTCAGTTAAATTTCTATGAAATGTTCTATGTTTTTTGTGCCTTGAGCAGTGAGGAATGATGCTCAAAAATGATGCCTTTAAAAATATGCAAGATAGTCAACTGATCGGAAAAGAAAGATTAAATATTGTTTTTTAGAGTTTCCTTATTCAGTAGGGATGTGAATAAAGAGAGTTGTAACTATGAGAAGCTTTGCCTGGTAGGAGCTCTGCTCTTAGAAACACTGTCACTGGCAACTCACGATGTGACAGGAAGCCAGCCAGGGGGTAAATAGTGTGACCTCTCTCTTCTCTGCCCTTTGGTTTTGGTTGGTGTCTCACGATGGCTGAAACCAACTAGCAACCAGAGGACAAGGGGCCCTGGTGTTGGAATTCACAGGAGCCACCATTTCAGGGTCTACAACAGGGTGAGAAAGGTAGAGAGAGGTTCTGATATATAAGCAGAGGATGTCTATGGGTGGTCATGATAACCTTCCCTCGCTAATATTTGGGTATCCTTCCTTCTAGCATCACTGAGTGGTGGGGTTGCTCGCGCCTTTTAGTTCTATTAGTGGCACTTCTTGCCTGGAGGTGGCTGATGCCAACTTCCGGTGGTTCTCTTAACCTAGTCCGTGGGATACTTCTTAGCTGTGGGCTGAAAGAACAGCAAACATCTCAGTTTCCAAACCATGGGATGATACTTATTTTCTAGTGTGAAAATCAAGTTTTTGAGTAGTTAGTAAATTCAAGTCAGGTCACAACTAATATATGGTAGTGAAGCTGTGATTAGAACTGAGGTCTGTTTGGTTCCCATCTATCTCCCTTGTCAGTGGTCTTAAAAGCCTACCTTTTTCCTTTATCTCCTGAACTTGTTTTTTATCCTCTTCATTTTTTAGAGTCAGTCCCTTAAAATTTCCCAGTGGAGTATCTCACTCCACATTCTCTTGCCTTTCTGCCCTGTCCCTGTATGATATTTCACTCTTTCTCTAGCATCCTTAGTTCTTTTGACCATGAACCCAAGTGTGTGGTAGATTCCCACCTTGAGGTCATTGAACCATCTTTCTTCTCTGGAAACGAGCCGTATAACCAAACCTAAATGCTCCATTTTGCAATAATGCATTCTGTTCTCATCTGGACATGAACTGGAATTTTAAATGCCTCCCTAACCCCACCTCATTTCTACTTTAAACTTTTTTTTTTTTTTTGCATTTTTCAGGCCCAAACCTTTACTGATTTCCTTAAGAAATGAACATAATTTATGTTTCTCTCCCTCACAATAGATGACTTTTTTCCTATCACACTGAGAAAATAATGATCATCAGACATGAAATTTCTGAACTACTTTCACTCTATGAAAAAGACATCAATATTTTCATCTGTCCTTGTCTCCTTACCTGTGGATTCCATTCAGTGAAACCCAATAGACCTTTAGTTGAGCACTTACTGTGAGCCAATCAATATGCTGAGTGCTTGGATATAAAGATTAAGTACATCAAAATGACAGTTACTGTCTCCAGTTGTTCACAGACTGATTTTTGTGGGGTAGAGAAAGAGAGAAGACAAACTGAGACAGATACAGATACAGGCAAAGTAAAACACAATATACTAAGTGCTGTTATGGGCACATGGGAATGTTCTGTTGATATAGAGGAAAAGCAACTACCCTCACCTGGGGGAGGGTGGTGTCAAGGATGAAGCAGGAGGTGATGCTCTCTCAGTCACCCATGACATCCCCACCAACATGTTCCAATTCCTCCCATACTCCTCTCACAAAAGTATTATTTCCATTTCACTTGGAAATTGTGATCCCTCTTCAATTCCTGTCAAATAAAGTCTGCACCCTCAGGTGTGCCTTTAAGGGATGCTAGTAGCCTTGCTGCCTCTTCACTTCCACCTAACTTCCTCACCATTCCTTCTTGGACCCTAGAGGCCAGCCATCCTACGATACCCACAGCCTCCCAAACGTCTTCACTGTCCTCGTGTGGTATCCTTTGCATAGAATCCCGTCTTCCCAGTTTCTCTACCTGTCCAAATCCTCTTCTTCTCCAGGGCTAACTAAAATAGCCCTGAGAACATTCATCTGATTTCCCACCCCTAGACATAATTACTGTCTCCCTTGCCCATGTTCTTATATTTTATTTACATCTCTATTATGATACCTGTGACTCTGGAAAATTGTGTTTTACATGCCTTTCTCCATAATCTGGGTGTAAAGTCCATAACTCAGGCACCTCTACACATTGTCTGGTACGCTGTGAGTGCTCAGTCAATGTGTGTCTGACTGACACTGAAACACACACACACACAAACACATACATACACCCCTGCATTTTGGAGTGAAGTCCTGACTCTGTTATTGGCTGAATAGTGTTCAGAAGAATTTTGACTCCTTTGACTCAGTTTTTTTTTTCTGCTGTAAATGGGCATTATAATGCCCTGCTGACTTTACATAACTGCTATAGAAAAATCTATGTGAAATTACTTTGAAAAAGGTAATCCAAAATACATGAACATTATTATAAGAAAGGATGTCTGTAGCAGAAAAGAAAACTTAGTGAACTCACAAATAATGCTTCATTAATTTTATGAAAACTTGTCCCCTTTTCCTTATTCAGTAGCTAAGTGGAAATGTTGCCTGAGCTACACTGTTGAGATTGCATAAAAAAAGGCAACTGGAGAAGCTCAAACAGATTTGTTCATGCATAATATTGCTTTGAATAAGAGCATTGTATTTAGGTTAGTGAACATGGGAAACCTTTGGAAATGAAAGGCTAGCATAACTCTCAATCTTTCATTCATTTGTTTCTCACAAATGAAGCAGGCCAGTCTCTTGCATTGGACAAGGCATTTGAAAAGCACTAGTGTGCTGGTTTGCCAGTTGGAAAGCTAACTTTTTTTCAGCCAAATATATTAGTTATGATAAACACATGAATATGCATACATATAGTGTGCATTTTACGTGAAACACACCTACCTACAGCCACAAAAACCCATATGTTCAAAAGTGTTCAGTGTTATATATTTGCTGAATATGAGTAGAAATGTGGTTAGGACGAAGGGCTCTGGAGTCCGACCTATCTGAAATCTTGACTAGTTCTTCTAAGCTATGTAACCATTCTGAGCATCAGTTTCCTCATTGGAGAAATGGGTACAGTGTTATTTGATGAGTTTGTTGTCAGGATTAGGGGAATAATGTGAAGCACTTCACTCTGTACCTGAATCTCACTAGAGATTACTTGATGAGCTCTGGATCAAAATTAACCTAAAAATTTCACACACCAGACTCAGGCTTAGACAGCTGGCACTGCCCAGTCCTTTTGCCCTCAGAGCCAGAATCACACTTTGTGGCCTATGTGACTTAAGTCAAATGTGAATTTCCCTATTATTTCATTGCTGTGCTTTCAATATAAATCCCACTTGCAGGAATTTATCCAAGACCAAATTCACGTACCATGTAACTCGACTGAGAGCTCTGGAGTGAGCAAAGTTTAGGATTTGCCTAGATTCAGATCTGCACACAGTTCCCTGTGTATGGTGTGTGACCTGCACCTTAAGGCTGTCTTGAGGGAAATACTTCCTGCCAGAGCTCCAGCCACCTCATGCGGAAGGAAGGTTTGAGCCCCAGCGTATTTGAAACTCTTCCTTGGTGTGCTTCATTAATCTTCTCCTGGAATCCCATGCTTCTATATGCTGAGCTTAACTTGGTGTGGCCGGGGTTGATGGAAACCAAAGAGCAGAGGCAATTTACATCCTGTAAACCACAGAGCACTGGAAACTCACCTGTGGCACATCTGGAGAGACCTGCATTATTTAGTGCCTCTACCCTTCCCCGCTGTCTCTAAAGTCTTAAAGCCAGCAGAACAGCTGTCTCTCAAACTCACACCTGATTATGCACTGTCTTATTTTATTCTCTAATTACAGCACGAGAGTCACCCTTTTCTCCCTGCAGACTCTAAACCTCCCCCGGACAGGCCCTGGATCTGACATTTCTTTCATTGCCTACTGACAGCACTAAGCTCAGTGCCATCAGCAGCTAGATTGACATTTGGCTGTTTAATCAGCCAGAGTCAGTATGTAATAAGGACATAAGTTAAAAAAAAAAAAAAAAAGTAATACTTGCAAGGACTTCTTTAGTAATTTTTCCAGAAGAAATGGCAGTGTCCTTAACCAGAGATCTCTCCCACTCTGTCTTAGATAGTGTTCCGTCAAAAGCAGATGCTGAAGCAAGACATGGGCACAAGTACTTTACTTAGGAGGTGATCTCAGGAAACATAGCTGAGGAAGGAGCAAAGGTCACAGGGAAGGGTGAAATGCCAATAATGAGTGTGTTAATGACCAGGTTACCCTTGAGGGCTCAGTCTCCCAGGGGATCCTCTGAGGAATCCTATAGAATGTAGTTCGATGTTGTCTCGCCAAGGAGCAGGGGTACTTAGGTGCATATCCTTTGAGTCCCGTCCTTCATTGACTGAGCATCGATTCTGGCTAGGTGAATCCTTTAGCACTCCAGGCTGCAAGATCCTGGCTGCAGAGAGAGCCCTCAGTGCCTGGAGTGGGCAGCTTTTTGAATGCACTCTGGGCACAGGTGGCACCAGCCCTGGCTTGAGGGGGCGGGGAACAGCCACGTGCCTGTCTCTGTGAAGAGCTCCTGAGGATCGGGAACCACGTCCCAAAGGAGCAGAAAAATCCAAAGAGGCCTTGTAGTCTGACAGCCTTGAGGTTGTGCTTCTCTGACTGTATGATCTTGGACATAGGACTTCCTCATCTGTAAAATTCAGATGATTATATTGCAGGAATATTATGGGTATTCAATGAGATGGTGAGTGTGAAGCACCTGTTGTGTGTCTGGTACACAGAAGATGCTCCAGAAACCGTAGCTGTCATCGTCGTCATCATCACCATCATCATCATCATTTGTCTGATTTATGCCCTTCACATAATGTATCAGAAAAAAGTTTGGTGAATCAATGAATTTACTCGAGTTCTAACCAATTTTTGCTCATGGTTTGAAAACATAGTAAAAGTTGGTGACAGAGTAGGTGAAACTCTCAGCAGTGGCAAAGGTGCTGGGCAGGGATTTCAGAACTCCAGGTGATATTTGTCCCTCAGAACCACTGTTGGAATTCCTTGCCCTACTGTCTAGAGGCTGAATCCCTATAGGGTCTATGACTGACTCAGTTTCCTTGTAGTTCCAGCATCTCTCAAACAGAAGGAGAGGCAGACAGGAAGTCATTGGAGAAGGCTACAGACCCATCACTGTAATGTGGTAGACAATAATGTTAATATTTTGAGTGCTTATTCTGTACTAGACACTATGTAAGTACCATATATAGACATACATATATATATATATATAATTGTTAAAACAAATGTATGAGGTGATGCTTCATTTGCGTTGGTTTGGAGGGTTTGGCCTTGCCCAGGCCATACAGCTGCCAAATGGGGGAGCCTCAGTTTGAGCCAGGTGTGAATGTGTGCAGAAGCCCAATACACTTGGCCATGACACATATGGAAAAATAGAAAACAAACAAATCCTTGTTTTAGAGACAGTCAATAAAGTTTAATAAGTATACATGTCTATTCTCCCAGGAAGTTAGTCCTGTGACGAAAGCCTAGACCAAAAGCCACAGGATGTGTCCTGGACGTCTCTCCACTAGCCAGCTGATGACAATGCCTGAAATAAAATGGTAGTTAAGAGCATAAACTCCAGCACCAGGCTGTTGGGCTTGAAGGCCAGCTCTGCTTCTTATAAGGCATGTGACCTGGAAAAGGTGTTTCACTTTTCTGCTTCTCAGTTTCCTCAACTGTCAAACAGAGATGATGGCAGTAACTGCCTCATAAGGCTGTTGAGCAAACACGCAGGCACATATTGTGCATAATCTTAGAACGATGCCTGACGAATACTGTGTGACATAACTGTTTGCCTATTTTTCACTAGAATGTATTCTCCATGTGGTCAGGGAGTTTTCACTGTTTTGCTCATTACTATATCCGAAGAACTTAGAGTAATGCCTCTTACATAGTGAGCACCCAACACTTTTGCTCAGTGAGTGGGCATATCTGTTTCACGTTTCTGAGCCTCTGTAGACTCACCTATCACATGGAAATAGTAGCATGTCTCTTACAGACTCTACCACTTCACTATAATGGCCAGAGAAGCTGCTGGCTGCCTGAAGCCCTTTAGAAAAATCTCAGAGGTCAGATAAATGGGAAACACTGAGATCTTTGCTTCTTTTTATTTTCAATGGAAATGCATAGTCCAGGAGAGAAGGTGTTAATAAGAATGTCCTGAAGGTACAGATGGTTCTTATGGAGAAAAAGTCTATTTTTCAATTTACAAAAATGATTAGCTGGGATCCCACTGAGTTCACTGCACGGGCCACTGCTAGTTTTAATTTGTGCCAATAGGATGGAGAGTTGGACTTTAATGAGGATGTGTGTTTTCTAATCATGGGCAAAGTTAGGAGAAGTGGCAGAGGGGGTAGGGAGGGTGAAAGATAATTGAGGGATTCAGAAGACAGGGCTGCTTCTTGGGGATGGATGGATGCTTTGCTGCCTTCCCAGCTAGAGTCCTATCATAGTAGCTTTCACCTGACTGAGGAAGGAGATGGAAATGTTATAATTACCCAGGGAAGCAAGTAGTAAGGGGATTCCAGACATACTCTCTGGAGTCAGAAGGTCTGAGTTTGCCACTTACTGTGTGAACTTTGTGTTTCCATTTCCTCATTTGCAAACTATGGAAATAGTGATATCTATTGTTGTAGGATTATTGTGACTATTAAACATGATAATACAAACAGAGCTCAGCATCAGGCCCTGCATATATGAAGTTCTCAGTAAATTTCTTTATAAATTCATGAAATTATTTTAGTTAGAAATGCTCATCCATCTGGAGAAGTGGCCCAGGATTCTTTAGCCTCAGGAACTCACTTCTTTCAACACAGCAGCCCCTATTCTTTGCGTGTGCGCTACTCATGGGAGAGGGAGATGGAGTATGTGCCCTTTGATAAGAGCCTCCTGAGTAATTTTGATATATCCCCCACCCTTAATATCAGTTGAGAACCATTCCACACGTATAGTGGAGAATTATATGACAGGTGCATTGCTGGTGATAATAGCAAAACACAGATTCAGTCCACCAGTGAGAATTTCCTGTAGAAATGATTTCAACTGAGGCCAAGAGTCTAGACTTTTTCCTCCCAGCATTTCTCTGCATAACTCTGTGGGGTTCACAGGGTGGCCCTATATGCTGGAGCAGCCCATGTGTTCTTCTATGAATTTCAGAAGTGAATATCTACACCCTGAAGACAGTGCCAGTCACTTTCCCATGGGATTGAAAAACAACTAGATTTCGCTGTACCTCACCAGAACTCAGATGCAGAACCATGGTTGCCTTTGGTCAGCTCATGCCAGACTCTCAGGACGATTTGGGGGAAGAGGGCAGAAATGATGCAAGGATTTTTCTGGAGCAAGTGTTTGTGTTTTGAGTAGTAGAAGGAGTCCATAAATTTCCTGAAACTCTATGAAAAATTCATGTATATATGCATTTCATTTGGGAGTTAATAGACTCATGGGGTCTGAGATCCAGAAAGTTTAAGGACCATTGACTTAACAAGTGACATATTTTCCTATTCCTTTCTTTCAACCAGGCAAAGAGATTAGATGAGACCCTGGTATACTGGAAGAGACAGACATATTAAACAAATCATAAAGATATAGGTCAACTAAATGCTGGGTGGGCACAGAGTCCATAGAAGGTCAATAAGTCTTCAAAGCATTTGAGCAAAATGAGAAGGGCTTGTCGGACAGGGAAGATTCCCAATGTCACTCTACAGGTGAAACCATAGGGTTTGACAGTTCTCTGCCTCTGACATAATCACAGGAGAGTTGACAGCTTCCCTGTAGCCCAGTCACCTGTTTGCCCCAGCTCAGGGATTACAGACTTATCCCAGGCCACCTCAGGGGAAATGTCCCCTTATCAGTCTTCACTCAGTGTCTTTCACCCTTCAGGGTTCTGAGTCTTTTTTTTTAATATATAAATTTATTTGTTTATTTATTTATTTATCTATCTATTTATTTATTTTTGGCTACTTTGGGTCTTCATTGCTGTGTGCGGGCTCTCTGTAGCTGTGGTGAGCGGGGGCTACTCTTCGTTGCGGTGCACAGGCTTCTCATTGCGGTGGCTTCTCTTGTTGCGGAGCACGGGCTCTAGGTGCACGAGCTTCAGTAGTCGTGACATGAGGGCTTCAGCAGTTGTGGCTCGCGGGCTCTAGAGCACAGGCTCAGTAGTTGTGGCGCATGGGCTTAGTTACTCCACGGCATGTGGGACCTTCCCGGACCAGGGCTCGAACCCGTGTCTCCTGCATTGGCAGGCAGATTCTTAACCACTGCGCCACCAGGGAAGCCCTGAGTCTTTTCTTGAGGACACTTCAATTCATTAGCTCTGGGGACAGGAGTGAAAAGAAAATATAAAACAATCCTCTGAAAACACATCCAGGAAACATATTGTTGTGCAAGCTAATTACCTTTTGAAAAAGCAGTAGTCTAATCAAGATTTCCGTATATCGTGCACAGCCTAATTATAGTGACAGTAATATCCAGGATTTACAAAGAGCTTTTCAATATGTATCTCTGCAATTATTTCAGTTATTCACCAAATATCCTTAGGAAAAGAAAAGAGGTAGATGAAGAAGCTGAGTTTTGCGGGGGGCCAGTGTAGCACATGCATTATTTTCGTGGTTGGAGCTAGAGTCTTGATCCTATTCCACCCTCAGGGTCTAAGGTTGCTTAACTCATTACTGTTTACAAAAGACAAAGGAAAAAAAATCATGATAATACCAGGGATTATGCTAGCCTTGGTTATTTTTTGTTGCTGATCCAAAGATTCCAGGTATATAGTCTGACTCATGCTTCTCTCTCAGTTATTTTCTGAATGAATAAATAAATTAATGAATGATTCAATCAAATTAGTCAGATAGACCAAAGCCTTGGCAGGTAAAGCTGATATAAGCATGATGGTTCAGGAGTCCAGACCAGACATGTCAGGTCTAAGTCAGTTGAAAAATTACTGATATTCAAACTGGCTAACCTGTGGTAGTTTAGAAAGGACTTCTTGGAAGAGAAGAAGCTTCAAAGAGGAGAGTTCCATGAGAAATTAATGGAAAGTTGCTTTACATGTTCAAAACCACAAAGAAAATATATGGACCGTGAGTATGAGAAGTTGAAGGAAAATAGTGAAGCACATAATAGGTACTTAATGAATGGTACAGAGACTTAGAAAATATGTCTTTTCTTGAATGACACCACTGCACTTATTTTGTGGTTAAAGTGTGGAGTCTCAGTAGCTTTCCAGGAGAGTTCAAGAGATCCTTGTTTAATGAGGTATTTCCTTCAGTTTGTACTCAACAGGTTATGCAGTAATTTCTTTCATAAGCTTTCCGTTTCAGTCATATTTGTGCATTTGGGGTGACTTGGCCTTTTTAGTTAAACATGATACCTAGGAATACAGTCTTCAATTCCTGTTCTCAATCAAAGCCCATGCTTGAAAGTCTCTTGCTTTGATACTGTTAAGCATATTTTTTTCCCAGAGACACCATTACGTGGGTGTGAGGGGGTGGCTGTGGGTCAAAGCTGTCCCCTGGATGCCATCAGTTGGCCAAGCATATGGTATCCTAGGTTCTACCAATCAGATTAACAAGAGGTTGCGTTGGGAAAACTGGACAGCCACATGCAAAAGAATGAAACTAGAGCCTATCTCATACTATATACAAAAATCAACTCAATAGAAATTAAAGACTTGAATATAAGACCTGAAACCATAAAACTCCTAGAAGAAAACATAGGCAGTACACTCTTTGACATCAGTCTTAGCAATGTCTTTCTGGATCTGTCTCCTCAGGCAAGAGAAACAAAAGCAAAAATAAACAAAACTACATCAAACGAAAAAGCTTCTTGCACAGCAAAGGAAGCCATCGACAAAATGAAAAGACAAGCTACCACATGGGAGAAGATATTTGAAAAACATACCTCTGATAAGGGGTTGATATCCAAAACATATAAATAACTCATACAACTCAACAACAACAAAAACCAAACAACCTGATTAAAAAATGGGCAGAGGAGATGAATAGACATTTTTCCAAAGAAGGCATACAGATGGCCAACAGGCACATGAAAAGAGATGAAACCACTAATTGTTAGGGAAATGCAAATCAAAACCACAATGAGCTATCACCTTATGCCTGTTAGAATGGCTATTATCAAAAGGACAAGGAATAAGAGAGAAGAGAACCCTCATACACTGGGAGTGTAAATTGGTGCAGCCACTATCAAAAACAGTATGGAGAGTCCTCAGAAAATTAACACTAGAACTACCATCCAGCTATTCCACTTCTGGGTGTTTATCCAAAGAACATGAAAACACTAATTTGAAAAGATATATGTACCCCCTATGTTCATCATGGCATTATTTACAATAGTGGATGAATGGATAAAGAAGATGTGATGTGTGTGTGTGTATGTGTATGTGTGTGTGTGTGTGTGTATATATATATATATACACACACACACACACATACACATACACACGCACACACAAGGTATACTACTCAGCCATAAGAAATGAAACTTTGCCATTTGCAACATGGGTGGACCTTGAGGGCATTGTGCTAAGTGAAATAAATCACATGGAGAAAGACAAATGTTGTATGATTTCATTCAAACGTGGACTATAAAAAGCAAACAGTAAGCAAAATAAATTCATAAACCAAACCCAACAAAAGCAAACATAGATACAGAGAACAGCATAATGGTTACCAGAGGGGAAGTGGTGGGTGGGGTCGGGAGGCAGTGGTGAAAGGGTAAAGAGGGTCAACTGTATGGTGATGGATGGAAACTAAACTTTGGTGGTGAGCACACTGTAATGTATAAAGAAGTTGATATATAATGTTGTACACATGAAACATATAATGTTATAAACCAATGTTACCTCAGTAAATTTTTAAAAAGTAAAAAAATTAAAAAGAAGAAGAGGTGATGAATCTTAGAGGTCAAGGACTGGAAGGAAAGGTAGAAAAGTCAGGCAGGGAATTCAAATAGCAGATACTTGCACTGAACATTAACCTATGTAGTAGAGCCAAGCCAGCACAAGTAGAAAAGACAGAGCAGTTGATGATTCGATATTTACCCAAGGGCAGAAACTAGGATCAGGTAATTGGGTAAAGAGGGCTGAGTACCCACATCCTTCATGAGACATGTCAATAGACACTGTCTTGAAGGTGTACACTAACAGCCAAAACACAGGATATGCTTCAGTGAGGTAACATTGCTCCTGATTAGATCAAGGTAGACAGCTGTTTCCTCTGGAGGGTCTAATATACACCTTACAAATTATAGGTAACAGGGTGTAGACTATAAAGTGTTGAGAAGACCAGTTATGAAATGACTGTCTTTACATGTGAGCACCTGTTCTCTGTGGCATCCTGATGCAGCTATTATTTTTCTCCCTGGAAAATAACCCCACAAAAACCTTTCTGTTTTTCACACGGAGGATGTATATTCCAGTTGTATCCCTAAATTCTCAATCTGTGAAGTGCTCTTTTCAATTTAAATAAAAAAGAATGTATCCTTTCCTGGCATCTCTCTAGGATCAAGGTAAAAAGACAAATGAAGACTACGTTACAGATGAAAAATTACCAGGAAATTTCAATAGAGATACTCTGTTACAGAAAGAAATGCCAGCAGAGAAAACTGTTCATACATAGAGTGACTCTGAGAATGATTGATGGGTCAGCTTCCAAGATATTTGAGACTCTGCAAACTATTCAGAAAATAACTTGCAAATGAGTACAATTTTATGTATTTGGAGCTTACAAAGTAAGCTCTGATTTTGACTGTTCATTAATGCCAAGAAATAAAATTTTAAATTGTAAACAATTCATAACACCAAAGGATTTTCCTCCAATTGAACTCATAGTAATACATTTTGCTCTACTAGATAGATACATCCTTTGTAAGTTGTTCTGTGACATTTGACTTAAGGCAAATGATGCAAGGTAATCGTGGGCAGAAAGGCTGCCAAAGGGAGAAGCATTGTGATCAATAGCCGTCTTTTGTTGTTGGCAAACACTGTCAGGGGATGATCAGCGTCAGAGCTTGGAGCCAGAGAAAGCTAATAAGATGAGTGGCGTGTTTCCCACAATATGCTCTAAGTATTTATGTGCTTTTCAAAGCGAGATCTGTAAACATGATGAGGACAAAGAGAATACAACATTATTGATGATATCCTCCTGATTTATGTTTACAGCATCTGTGGATAACAACTCCATTTGTCAGAGGGACCCTCATGAATACTAATTTGGGGTGACAATCCAACCATTACCAGACTAGCTTTGGGCGATGCCCTTTCACTCTTAAGTGTTTTGCCAGGATTATAGTATGTGGAGTGTCCTTTATCTCTGAAAAAGCACACTGGATTTTGGAGATTTTAGGTATAGTCATTTGCAGAAGTTTGCAGATGCTCACAAGGTTGCATTTAATAGAATTAGAGGCAGGGCAATATCTTTGAATTCAAGTTTGTGTTTCCTGAAAGCAATTCTGAGTTTAATTCTAAATGTCTCTAAATCCAAGAGAAGACAAAAGGCTTAATGCCAACTTTTGCTTCGGAGGAAAGATGACAGCAGAGAAAAATGCTTCATCTGATTTTAAGTAAATAAGTGATCTCTTTTTCTCCTAAGGTTTGCTGTGATATTGTTAAGCCGTTAGAGACAGCATCTTGGATATTAGGAAGGTATACACTACACGGATAGAGTATAGAGTTAGTGGGTCATTGGAAGGAGTGAAATAAACCCTTGACTGCACTGTGAATCCACCATAATATATCCATACTGTTTGAGAATCTTACCCAAAATGCAAGCAACCTAATTTACTATCTGTGATTCCGAAAATTCCCCTATGTTGTAAGATTCTTAATCCATATTAGGAAGAAATAGTTCTACAAGGTATGCATATTTTTTTCATTAAAAACTTGAGTTTTTTGTCCATATGCAAGTGCACTGTCTCTTGCCAGTCCTACCTTCCAGAGATGGTCCCCTCTGCACTTCCCCTTGCCCTGTTCCTTGGTGCATGGGTATGTGTGTAAAGCAGGCTAATCATATTCGAGATGGGAGAAAGAAGAAATAAGGTAGCAATGTAGACCATAAGGAGGCCATCCTAGAGGTGTCTGTCAAAGAAGCAGCCAACATCCCAGATGCACTAGACTACTGCACGCTTAAATTGGGATCTATTCACCAAAGAAACAGGTTTTCTTTGTTTCCCCTAAGCTCACCCAATAGAGTAATATCTACTAATCAGATAGAGGATATTTATAAACACTGATATTATTCATGCATTTGACACCATTTGACTTTTTTCAAGCCGGGTTTCCACCAGTGCTCTTCAGACAAATCCTAATTTACAAATTTTCACGTTTATTCAGTTTACTGATGTGGTATCTATTGTCTGACTACATCCCCATCTCTGGCTTCCCTGCTCAGTTTCTGGGAGCACCCTAGACAACCTTAAATATTCTGTATCCTTACTAGTTTCTTTTTATGGAGAATTTTACTGATAAGGACAAAACATGGGGGTCGATATCTGTTGGGTCTTCTAGTCCCTTGACCAAGTCTCCAAATTCTAAACTATGTGAAACAAAGTGCATTCTTATGCTAAGTATAGAAATCCGGGCCACGTGAGATTATTTTTATTTCAAATCACATTGGAGAACACCAGTAACACCTACCCCAGAGCACACTCTCTCCAGGCCTGAGTTCGGGCCGAGCTTGTTTTGAAAGCTGCTCCTTATTGTATCTCCACGGGAAATAATTATGCTCAGAAAACATAAGAAATTATTTGTAATGCTGGGTTGACTGATCTTGAACCAGACTGTAAGATATGTCATTTCCCATCTTACTGGTTAAAGAAACGGCCTTGGATAATAGTGGATAGGACATGTCAAGTAGCTTGGCTGGAAAGGGAGAGCAAATTACATGTTTTCTGAAGGAGGGAATCTTACTAGCTCTATTATGTAAAGGCTTAATCCTTTTTTAGTAACTTCTCTATCATACCTCTCCTTCTTCCTTCTAGTCCATCTTAAGAACATCTGCTGTGCCCACAGCTGTTAAGCCCTGACTTTATTATCCCAGCCTCAGTCCCTGATGCCTCCAGTTGGATGGTTGGCAGCTGTAATTCGCTCACAGCTGCCACAGCTGTTGCTACCGCAACAGAGCGAATGCAACTAGCAAGTAAAAGCCGGGAGGTAGGGATGTTAAGGCCAAAATGACCTAACTGTCCCCAATTGCTAATGTCTCAGAAAACAACTCTATTGCAATTTCAGAATCAACAACGGTCCTGTTCTCTTCTCCTGACCTAAATTACGTTGTAATTGAGTCAAAATCCCAGAGACTTGGACAGTACATTGAGGAGAGAAAAATGAGGATCACACTGGCTTTTTGTTGAACTTTGTAGACTTTATCTGACCCTGACTGAGAAAAAAGGTGCTATATGATTGTCTTCCTGGGGCTTGTGTTAAGTCAGGTGTGGAAATCACAGTAGAAGCATGATCTGTCTTGCCTCTAACAGTTTCTGAGCTGGGAATGGGCCCCTGGCATCTAACTTTGTATTCATCACCTCAACCTTCTCTTCAAAAACACGTATTACACTTGGAAAGTTGGGTTGTCCACAGGTTACTCACACCTTCCAATTTCAGAGGTTGAAAGGACCTTAGGGGTCTAGTCCAATCTCTTAACAAGGGTAGAAATCCCTTTTATGGCATTTATAATAAAAAATGTTCAAGTGTCCGAGAACTTCTAGTGATGGAGCCAATTTCCTTAAAAATCAGTCATATTCTAAGGAGATTTCAGAACATTTCTTTCCTCCCAACATCAGTCTTAAACCACTGCAGTGATGAAGGGAGTTGGGTTTATAAAGGAAGACAGTATACAGTTGTTAGGGGTTGGATGGGATGATGCTAATTGGATAGGCATTTGAACATGATCTGGAGGTTGTCTTAGTGTACTGACTATTTGGAGTTTGGAGAAGACAATTCCAGGGTACATGAAAGAGGGACACAAATTATGATTTGAGGGACCAAGAAAAAAAGAAAGGAATCTTCTGTCGTCAAAATCTATTCTGAAAAAACATGTGCCCCACACTGCCCAGCACTTCAGAGTGATGTACAACAGTAAGGTGAGAGGTCTTTGAAGATTTTACTGGCATAGCTGTTGTGCCTTTGCAGTTTGTTACTAATGTCGAAGTGCTTTCCCAGGGCATCTTTGAATCTAGTTAGGGGCTAGATCCATGGGATTAGAGAGAAGCGTTCTGCATTAACAAGACTTAGATTCATTGACCTCAGTGCTGGGATCTATGGATGGCCTCCACCTGGGAGCCAAAGATGAGTTTTAAACTTTCCAATTTCTCTTTTGGATTGATCATTGTATTTATACAATTCTCTTTAGTCCTCACTTTCCTGTAGGAATGAATCATTTGAAAGCATGAACTGCATAGGCTGTAATGATTTCACTTTGGGTCAGGTCCACTGGAGCATTAATCATGCCTAAGGGCTGAATTAGGTATCTGAAGATAGAAATGGCTTTTTAAAAAGTCCATTTCATCAAGTTCTATTTCTTTGAATTAAAACAGAGTCTTATGACAGCATTACCTATGGTGAGGATATGAACCAACGTGGTCAAACGCTATTCCCCAAAGCCTCTTTTATTCTCTTTTTTTCATCATTCTTATCTATCTTACTAGCTCTTTTATCTCTGATCTTAAAACACAAATATGCATGTGCACACCCACTTTCTCCAAAATCTCTCATTTAACACTGTATCGTCTTCCAGGTACTCTCTCTGTTTCTCTTCCACTTTATAAGGTTTTATTTTTTAGAAACAAAACAAACAAAAAACATCTACACATTGATATTTTTGCAGTTCTTCAGCTCACCCTTTCTGCTTCAATAATACTAGGTGGTGTGCTCATGGAAAGTTAGGCAGTGACACTAAAATTGGAATAATGGCTAAAAATGGAAAAGAGTTATGCAAAATAGTGGCCAGACTGAGACTGCAAATGGTTATAGAAGTATGTCGCTTCTGTTTGCACAAAGTGGTTATTAGTATGATCACCACTGATTTAGAAAACTAAAAATTTGCATACTGAAAAAGGTTAGAAAATTCAAAGGCATCCTCTAGAGCTAATTATCTGGGAAAATTAAACCGGAAAATCCTTAATTGTTTTTTTAGAATTCTATGGCATGGTCTGGTGCTTTCTCTGACCTGCATCACTCGGGGTCCCAAGGCAGTTGTGACTCCTGTGGATTTTGGCTGATGGAGAGAGCAGGGCCAGCTCAGTCCTCAATGCATTTGACCTCTGTTCCACCTTACGGATGCCTCATCATGACCAAACTTAGCTTGCTCTGACCTTGCTGTGAACTTTTTAGAGTGTTCACAGAAGATTTCTTGATTTTCTTGCTAAGATGCTAAGCCATGAACTTAATGGCAACCAAGGTCCCAAGCCCTTAGGTGGACAGTTCAGGGACATGTCCTCCTCTGTTACTCTGCTGCAATTTCTAAAAGGTTTGAATTAGTTCTCTCATATCAAAATATGAGAGAATGTATGTGGTCCTTATGATGGAAAGAGAGAAAAGGACACATTTGTGATATGAGGAATAACACTCAAAGCCCAGCTGATGGCCCATTTATTAAGAAAAAAGTGCTGACATATATACTATAGAAAATGTGTGGTTTTTGTAATTCTTTAGAGTTTATTATAACATTAATTAAATGTTAGATGATAAAGGGATCATACTGAAAATTATAATATATGGGACTTCTAGTCATTTGTTTCATTATATTTCTCTGTTTTATATAAATGCAGTCGGCAGTAATTAAATACTCTCCTCCTGTGCATCTGTACCTGTGGGAGACAACAGAGAAACAGATGTTAACAGGTGATGAGTATGTATGTGTGTGCTTTAAATTATGGATTTAAGTGCCTATTCCACAAACCCTGTGTTGGGAAGTGCCCAAGTGTGGGAAACAGAATCAACTTTAGCAAATTTAAGAAGAAACAGAGTTATTATAGATTCTTAAATGGCTTATACAATTATTGACAAAGCTAAAAGGACATTCATTCTAGGATTGACTCCTGAAGTTACACAATAGGAAAGAACCATCCAGGAAGTTGATTATTCTGCCACATTAGGAAATTTCCCTGTTGAATTGGGGATCCACTGATGCCACTGTTACTTCAGAACCCTGCCACTTCTCTTATAATTTGGACCAGCGAAATGATCTGTATTTCTCCATAGCCCATAATTCAAGTCTTCTGCTCATGCATCTAATTAGTAAGACTAAATCATCTCTGAAACCATATTTGGGGGAAAGTAATTTTCAGTATTAGCCCTTTGCAATATAGGAAAGTAGTAGGAATAGATGCTGTGTGAGCCAAGCTGCAATATCTGGTGTGCACACAAATCGTCTACCACTGATGGCCAATAAAAATAAAACGCAAGATACATGTGTAATTTTAATTTTTTCTGATAGCCACATGAACACAGTAAAGAGAAATAAGGGGGGTTAATTTTAGTAACGTGTTATTTCATCCAATATATCCCAAACGTTAATATTTTAACAAGTAATCAAGATAAATTTATAAATGACATGTTTTATGTTATTTTTTCATACTAAATCTTCAAACTTAGGTATACATTGTACCTGCGCAGCATGTGTCAATTAAGAGTAGGCACATTTCAAGCGCTTAATAACTACCTATGGCTAGTGGCTACCATATTGGAAAGCATATATATACTATTTCCCAGTGTTTGTATTTTACATATATACTCAGTAGAGCAATTCCACTAAGTTCCTCTAAGCTTGATGTTTTTTCTGTCTTTGAAAATGTCTGTTAAGGCAATTGCTTTCTTTACAGTAAATTGCAGGTATGTGTGCCCTTGACCTCTGTGGGACCTCAGGCTCCTGAAGGTTAAGGACTATGTTGATAAGCAATATGTGCCTTATACATCATCATATCCATAATAAACATTCAATATCTAATTTTATTACATAATTGATTAAATGAAGCAACAGGTAAATTAATTAATGAGTATAAATCAACAGTGGGGATTGGCTGTTAGTATTATTCCAAATTAAGCACTTAAATTGAAATTATATATCTTTCATAATGCCAAATAACCTTACAGAGAGAGTGTCAGTTGCTCTAACTTCATGAAATTCTTGTCCCTTCTGGTTGGAGATTCCAGGCAGACATAGTGCAAATTATTCACACAATAGATGAGTGCCTACTCTACTCAAGTGGAGTGCCTACAGCACTCGACAGCACCCAGGAACAAGCTTCTGGGTGGGACTGTCTGAATATCTGAGTTGATAATGATAGTTGAGATCTGAATTGATAGTGATAGTTGAGGAGTACATTTTTCAAATGGTTTAACAAAGACCTCTGATTTGCTGTGACTTGTCAGATATACTAGTCCTTAATAATAGGGTGACTAAAAGAGAGCACATTGAATACTTTCCTTCCCTATACATGGGCATGCGATATCCATTTGGGCCTTCTATGTGTCATCATGATGTCAGGTGAATGATACTGCTGGAAACTTTAAGAAAATTTAAGGACCGAAGAAGTATAAACTACTGTTTATACTAGATGCTAGAGCAATTTCTGATAGTGTCCCCCACACAAACCTGTAATTACTGCCCATGAAGATGCTCACTTCTGCCTTCCATGAAGGTAGAGAACAATCTTTACAATGCACCAACCATCCTTAGGAGACTTGGAGGCTCATGAATTTATGGCTCATTGTCAGTTTGTTTTTATTTACTTCAATAAATGCAAAAAACGCACAATAAAACTTGCATTTTAATATATTTTCTTTAAAAGACAAAAAAATAAACCATAAAAAACTTCACAACAAATAAGAAACAAAATTGGTAGAACTAGATAACTTGAATGGCCCATCTAATTCTGAGAGTTCATGGTTCCATGGCTCGAGTAACAGCCAAATTAATAGAATGACCAAGATATTTGGGCAAACAGACTTTTTATCATATCTGTAGGGAATAATCAAATGATTCTTGTTTGTTTTCTGTTAAGACAACACAATGCAGTCTTAAAATATTTCAAGGAGATGCACAGTCAGAACAGGATGCGTGATATTTACGCTCCTTACAGCTTAAAGTAATTTTTTGGATAAGCAAATGAATTAACTTATAAAATAGACATGGAATGCCTTCTGTGTGCTAGACACTGTGTGGGTCGGTAGGTATAAAACAATTGATAAGATATGGTCCTTGACCTCTAGGAGAAAACAGTCTAAAGAGGGAAACAGACAGATGTATAGATAATATAGTGTAGATAGAATGTTATAAAGGAACAAATAAAATTCTGGGGTAACCAAGATGTAAAGAATAGAAAGCTTGGAATCTTTCTAGGAAAGGAAGATGGGCAGGTCTTGCTGACTAGCTATTGTATGAGCTGTGGGTGAAGGAATATGTGGAGATTTGCAGGTGATGAAGAATGTTTTAAAGATAGTAAAGAGCCCATGAAAAGACTTGGGAGTATTATAAAGCACTTTGTGTTCAAAGAGGCCTAAGACCTCATATGAATGAAGTTAGTGTACCTGGATTGGAGATGGAGGTGGAGAGACTGGGAAAGAGCAATAGGGAGCAATAGGGAGATGACCAAAAACCTATGTTGCGTCTAGAGCATTTTCTGAAATGCCATTCCAAGTGCCTTCACCTGTGTTCTATCACAGTGCTTTCCAAATAATTCTGCAGAAATAGTAATGGGCACTCCATTAAAAAACAAAACAAAACAAAAACCCCTGATTCCGTGGTCAAATATATTTTATAACCTTCAGTTAAATAAGGTGAGTAAGGTTTCTTTTTTTTGGCTGTGTCGGGTCTTAGTTGTGGCATGCGGGATCTTTTTTGTTGCGGTGTAGCGGCTCTTCGTTGCGGTGCTTGGGCTTCTTTCTAGTTGCAGTGTGTAGGCTCTCTAGTTGTGTTGCAAGGGCTCCAGAGCGTGTGGGGTTTGTAGTTGTGGCATGCGGGCTCCAGAGTACTTGGTCTCTACAGTTGCAGCGTGTGGGCTTAGTTGCCCTGAGGCATGTGGGATCTTAGTTCCCTGACCAGGGATCAAACCGGCGTCCCTTGCATTGCAAGACGGATTCTTAACCACTGGACCACCAGGGAAGTCCCAGTAAATAAAGTTTCTTAATGCAAAATTTCTCCAAGGGTTTAATATGCTAATATTCATACGTATTATGAATCTTAAGTGGAACAAATGCAAGAAGTATTTTTCAAATGTATTTGACTGCAAAAAAATAAAATTCGAAGCATACTTATTAATAATCTAAGAGTTCTAGGTTCCATGGAGCACCAGTTAGGAAATACTATTCTATAGACCATAGAAAATCCTGTTTATCTATCTATCTACCTATCTATCTATCACCTGCGTTCCATGGAGCACCAGTTAGGAAATACTATTCTATAGACCATAGAAAATCCTATTTATCTATCTACGTACCTATCTATCTATCTATCACCTACCTAATCTATTTATTTATCCACCTAAATAAGTTGACAGTGTTCAATATGAGTTTGTAAGGACATTAACTGCCGTCTCATTGTAATTTTTCAAGCCTACATTTTCTACAGAGCACTACTCCCTTGGATAAATTAAGCACTGTAAGGATCAGAAAATGATTTCATATTCAAGTCAGTTGTGAAAAGATGGGATAAAGCGTTTTGTTACCAGTTGTTCTCTGAGTGAGATCGATGACCTAACAGAGAGGAGACGACTGGTGGAGGAAGGGCCTGGATGAGAGAAAGGAATTGAATAAAAATGCAGGGCACATGATTAGATTATTCTCAGAAAGGAGGGACCCTCTTCCTTGCTCAACATTGAAGGAAGCAAACCCACAATCAGTAATTCTGTGATCTTTGATCTGTTGCTTTTTTAGACCCAGTAGGATCTTGACTGGCCTCATTTAAAGGCTGCACAGAGATAAGACCCTGACCATTTAAGTTACTTTGACAAATTCTGAGAAAGAAGTTAGATATAAAAGCCTGCTTTAAAATAGATGGCTGCCAGACTGGATAGTTCCTCCAATAAAAGTTGACAAGAAAATGAAATATGGACTAAAAGACGGTGCAATTTGGCTGACTTGTAACTAGTTGAGTCGTTATACCCAAAATGTGATCATTCATTCTTTCATGTGTTCCTCATTCATTGATTAGCAAGGAAAATGAACCGGTGATTCACAAAAGATATATACTCTAATGGCCAAAACGAGTATAGAAAAAAAAAAAAATTAACTTCACTTTGGCTGCACATCAATGTTCTAGGGGAACTCAGTTCTTTCCTATCCCATGTACAGCACCCTCACCCCACCTTCCCAGAAATTCTACTCCAGGGAAGGAGTATGGATGCTTCCCAGGAATATGCCAAGGTGACAATGTGGCCATGGTATAAGGGGTTACATTTTGTGTGTGTGACAAAGAGTTTAAAGGATCTTTAGGAACCATGCACTTTTGGAGCTGAGTGCAGTACACTGAGTCTGGGGCTGCATCCTGATTGAGAAGCTTCACCATTCTAGACAGAGTAAGTAAGGGAAATACTATATTTTTTAAAAGCACTTAAACTTACTTCAAGACTAAGAAACAAATCTTAATTCTGGCAGTCATAGACTCACCAGGGCCAGAATTTCCACTTAAGTCTAGTAATAAAAATCTGTGTTTAAAGGGCCTTGCCGTTTAAACATACATCTCCTTTGTGGACTTACCAGAAAGTGGTTTGGTGGCCACCGTAAGCACTGAACAAGGATTCAAGGATTTAGGGCAGTCTTTCTTACTATTAATCCAAAAAATGCAAATTAAAACAGCAAGATATCTTTCTTGTCTACGAAATTGGCAAATATTTAAAATGAAAATATTATGCAGCATTGATGAGGGTGTGGGGACACAGGTAGCTCCTATGGCTGGTAGGAGTGTAAATTAGCTCAATCATTTTGAAGAGTAATTTGACAAGCTGTATCAAAAGCTTAAAAAAAAAAAACCCAAAAACCCATGAGGCATTCCACTTCTAAGAATTAATCCTAATAGGATAATTCTAGGTGTGCTCAAAGATTTGTCTGTATGCAGATTCATTGGCACGTTGTTTAATAGGAGAAAAATTGGGAATAAGCTAAATGCTCAATAACAGAGAACTGTTTGAATAAATTGTGTTTTATCCATAGCATGGAATATGATGAAGGCTTTGAAATGCTGCTATAAAATAATGACAGGGAGAAAAATAAAACGAGATGAGATAAGAAATGTAAGAAACAAATCAGCCAAATTCAGAATGAAGACTTTGGACACTGATTCAACAAAGTACCTGTAAACAGCCATTGATGAGACAATCAGGGAGATTGCTGCACTGATTGTATTAAGAATTATTTACAATAATTTTGGGTGATATGGCATTGGGCCTTTTTTCTAAATGTTCATCTTTTAGAAATGCATACATACTGAAGTATTTACTAATGAAACAGTATGATGCCTGGAATCTCCTTTAAAATAACCCAATGTGGGGAGTGAATAAATGGATGGAGATATAATGAAACTTAAAACATTTGCCAAATGTTGATAATTATTGAATTAGGTGGTAGGTACATAGGGATTTATTATACTACAGTCTCCATTTTCAGTATATGTTTGAAATGCCCATAGTGCAAATAAAAATAATTCTGTTGTTGAATAATTATTTAGGTGAAATATTTTCACAGTTTGCAGAATTATTTTCATAGTGAAATAATTTCACAGTTCACATTTTCAGTAATACTGTTGTTTAAAAAGTGTATTAAACAGAACATATAGTATAAACTGAAGTTTTGATATATAAGGAAGAATAAAGCACATGAAAATATTAGGGCTTCCCTGGTGGCGCAGTGGTTGAGAGTCCACCTGCCGATGCAGGGGACACGGGTTCGTGCCCCGGTCCGGGAGGATCGCACATGCCGCGGAGCCGCTAGGCCCGTGAGCCATGGCTGCTGAGCCTGTGCGTCTGGAGCCTGTGCTCCGCAACGGGAGAGGCCACAACAGTGAGAGGCCTGCGTACCACACACAAAAATATATATATATATTAATAATAGTTATATATTTACTTTTATCCTGTTTTTTATTTTTGTTTATCATTACTTTCTAAAGTTATTTTTTCTTTCCCAATAAATGTACATTACTTTAATCATAAAAACAAATCTAATAAGAACACTTACTGAGCTCTTATAGTGGAGTAGACACTGCACTTAGATTGAGAGGTGTAGAGATAAAAGCCCTAGCCACTGGCTCAAGGTACCCAAGGTCTAATGATGAAAGCCCATGTGCTGATACATAGGCACTCTCCACTGTGCTAAGTGCAATAATAATGGAATGAACACAGGACTGTGAGAAGGACTGCCAAACTCTGCTGAACAGATTTGGGAAACACTTCACACAAGGCCTATTTGAATCGGTCTTTGAGGACAGCAGCAGTTTGGGGAAAGATTACAGTTGACATTCAGTGAATACCCAATGGAGAAATAGGAAGGATTTAATTCAAAAGGGTTTTTCAACAACAAAATTTACTTTATCTCAAATAAAATTATACAATTTCTATATGTTTTACTTTAAATGTGTCATCAGCATGACTATATTTATTTGAAAGATTGGGATATCATGGCATCAAAAAATGATAATTCTTCAATCTAATCCCCAGAATGTTACACATCTCGGGTAAATGAAGTATAGCTCCCAACCGGTATGTCTAGACCTGATGTCTTTGTAAGAGATACAATCCAATAACACATTGCTAGCAGGATGAATAAGTACTAAGTTGCAATAGTTTAATATAATGTTAATGATGGACTTGGCCACTGTGTTACATACTTGAGTTAATAGAAGCTCATATTTAATCTTTGTTTCCCATAAAATTTCAACATGCATTTTAAAAGTCAGGAAATACATATGCAATTAGATTATACCCAAATTTCGCATCATTTTGGCTTAGTTTTTCATAATCCTTATTGGTCAAGTCTCCCTACATATCTCTGCCTAAAGTATTGGCTGTTAATTTTCTGAACTTCATTTTCATAATTTGTAAAATGTGTTCTAAAACTATATAAGATATTTAGTCAGTTTAAGAATAAATTACATATGGTTTATGTAAAATTACTTAGCACAATGCTCAAAGTTCATCTTCCTTTTTCCCTTTCTTCCTTTCATATGAAAATATTTAATAAACACACCCTTACCATATAATAATTTGACATGTGATTTTTTAAAAGAAGCATCTGAAAACAAAGAGAAAGGAATGTACTCAGCAAATGGAATATAGAACATTTACTATGTGAAAGAAAATTAACTAGATTCTCTCCTCATGTAATATAACAAAATAATATCCGAAAAGTCTAAAGAGTTAAATGCAAAGGAGTTAAATATTGTGAAAATATTAACACTGTCAAACTTTGCAATACCTGATAATAAAAAGGGAAATTTAAAGCTTTCTAAAGAGCAGAGTTGACATTAAAAATTACAAAATATTTATGCAGATTTTTGACTACAGAAGAGTTGGCATGCTCAGTTACTGGAGACTCCAGTCTTCAGAAGTTCTTCCTCCAATATTTGAAAGTTTGCAAAGTTGTTTGCATCCAGCCTCCTCTTCTAAAATGGCAGTTTATCTAACATTGCTCACAGAATTTTAGTGCCATTTTAAATAGCTAATCCAAGGCCTTGATTCAGAAGATTTGCTTCATTCATATGGTGAAAAATATCTTCCAAGGATTCTATGAATAAATCTTTCCCTTATAAGTGTTCTGAGAATGGGCTTTCACTTCACTCTCAAAAAAATTCTAAAATTCAGTGACGTACTCTCTTTTCTTTTTTAGAAAACCAGTAAAGTTTTGTGTAGGCAAGTAACTTAATATTAGATTTTGACTTTTTTCTTTTTTAACAAAAGCCTTTGTACAGGCAATAATTTAAGACCCTGGCTCTGATAAAGTTAATCAACCTTCATGACCTAAGGCCCTAATTCTTGCAGGATTACGGCACAGATTTTGCAGATCCTGAAGCAAGGAACTAAGATACGTAGCTCCTTTCTTCACCAACACATTAGCACTACACTGCTAATTAAAGTTGTTCCATATGTGCCCAAAGTAGTGCAATGTTTCTACCAGTAGAAGTTTGATTGGCAAGAAATATTTTCATAATTCAAACATCTCAACAGCCTATGTATGCAGTTTTCAAAATGGTGTCTTGATAGAGAAAACTTTGGAGCTATCCATAGTTTTGTCCAGTTGAGTATTGATAATAGGCAGTTTGGCTGTCAATCCTCCATTACCTGCTACACAGTCTTAGAGGGATGTCCCTGATTCTGAATGGTAATGAAAAAAATGACTCATCTTTCTTCGTTCTGACCAAAGTGCAAATGAGTTTTCAAATTTCTAAGGCGTGTGGTTTCAATATACAGCATTATTCATGTGTTTAGCATGGCCATGTGATAAGAAACCTTACAGAATGTTGCAAAACAAAACTTTTGTGTTGTGCCAATTTGAGTTTCAGTAAAACTCTAGCCCTTAAAATCCAGGTTTGAGCTCATGGAAAAGTTGTGAACTGTCTGGTTCTCTCTTTTGAATAAAAGAAAGTGAAGTAGGTTTCAGGTTCATAAGCTTCCCCTGCTAAAATTTTGCCTTGTGAAAATACCATCATTTTTATGTCCCAACACACTGAGATTCTGACTAAAGATACGAAATGCACTATCCTCCTAACTTAAGGCATGCTTGTTGTTAACAAAGATAGTGACCATAGTCTTAATAGCAGGGTATGTCTTCATTACTTTCTAAAAATGGGAAGATATACAATGCATCAAAATAAGGCAGTGATACGATTCTATGTTCTCTAACCATGGAAGTATAATCAGATGCCTTCATTTGTTTAGAGTAAAATATTCACCAATAGCATAATTTTAAGCAGAAAGAAGTATTTTCTTATAAAAAAATTCAAAATTAGATGAACTAAATCAAATAAAATTATTTTTTACTGGCTTATAGATACCCGAGAGTTGAGGATCCTTCAACTTCTTGAGCAGAGGGCTTCTAATAAGATCACGATGGCAGCTTAGTTTTTCATTTCTCAATTCTCTTGAAAATTCTACAAATGCATAGAAAATGAAAATAAAAATGAAACTCTTATATTCGGTGAAATTACAAGTTTTTTTTGTAAAACTTGTAATTTTTTTGTAAACTCCAAGTTATTTTTAAGTACTTTTAGAAGCACTGGGACCAGCAGATCAAGCAATCTAGGTTTAAGTGCTGCAGAAAGTGGAGTATCTCATGCAACACCAATAAAACAATATATAAGTACTATAAGTGAGTGGCTCACTTAAAATTCAGAGGCTGTGTCCTTTAGTGACTGCAACTGGCGTTAGAACCAACAAGAATAAGTAAATCATAGGACTGATGGTAGAAATCCTAAGAAAGTTAGATTTTAAATTGCAAGGAAGAAAGCAATTATACAGAGGCACCTTTAAAAAAAAATGGTTTGTTATTATAGCAGCCAATACGGGTGAATCTTCCCTCCCCTGCATTATCCCTCACCTCTTAAAAATAGCTGGTTCAGTGAAAATCCTCCTTGTTGGTATTTCAAACTAAAGGTACCAGTTTTACAGCTATACAAATATGCTACAGAAAGAAATGTGCAAAATAGCAATAGAAGCTTCCCCGTAAAAACAAAACAAAAGTTAGGAGTAAAATGTAGCTAGAAAGCAAAAATAAATTTGTTATTTGATATTCCAATAAGAATTTTAAAATATAAGAACAAGCTATTGCTGCTGTGAAGGAAGTCACTCAGCAGAAATAAAGAACTCAGGGAAGGGAAGGCCTGAGATAAAGGCTAAATAACAGAAGGAGGTAAAATTAATATTGGAGGAATATAGGGAAAAAAACCCAGAAAAAGACAGACTGTTTAAGAAATGAAGATTAAATTTAAAGGAGCCAAAGGGAGATGCAAAACACAGTAAGGAATTCTGTAATCTGTTATATGATAAACCATCTCAGATCTTAGGGATCTAAAATAATGATTGTGTATTTTTTTACTGCAACTTTGTGGGTTGGCTGAGAGTTCTTCTGCTGATCTTGCCTGGGCTCCTCATGTAGCTGCATTCAGCTGGCGGGTTGTCTGGGGCTGGGAACAACTAGGATGGCTGGTAAAATTAACCTACTCTCTCTGTGGTTTTTCACTCTCAGTGACTCTAGACCAGGCTTCTTGAAATGGTAATGACAACATTCAAAAAGGCAAAGCTGGGGCTTCCTTGGTGGTGCAGTGGTTGAGAGTCCGCCTGTCGATGCAGGGGACGCGGGTTCGTGCCCTGGTCTGGAAAGATCCCACATGCGGCGGAGCAGCTAGGCTCGTGAGCCATGGCCGCTGAGCCTGCGCGTCCGGAGCCTGTGCTCCGCAACGGGAGAGGCCACAACAGTGAGAGGCCCGCATACTGCAAAAAAAAAAAAAAAAAAAAGGAAAGCCCAGATATGCAAGTACTTATTAATCCCCCTCCTATGCCGAAGTTTTTGGTGTCCCAATGGAAAATCAAAACAAAATGAAACCAAAAATGACATGGCCATGTTCAGAGTAAAGGTGAGAGTTGCCTACACAGAGTAATAGAGGGAGGTGTGATTCACTGAGGGCCACTGATGTAACAATATAACACAATCTGCTATCTGGCCCTGATGATTCATGTTAAGTCCATTCAGGCTCAAAGGCTATGATTTTGTGCATTAGATCTGGATACAGAATCTCCTTGGATGTAGCTCCTATTGATCCAGAGACTCAAGACAAAAAGGCAAGTTATCTACCTAATTTCCCCCACAGACTCAGTGTGGGATGGTGAGCCAGGAACAGTATAACCACAATAGACATTCTCACTTAAAAAGGAAAAAAATTGGAAGTTTACAGCAATCATTAGTCTATAACAGGTCTGAAATCCAGCTGAGCATATGTTGTCAGGAATCCTTACTTGGTGGCAAGGAATGTTCCTTGATTAAGACCTCCTTCTGCTCCCTTGGAGTGGTTTTCTAATCCATTGTTTTCCCATGGTTCCCGGTGCTGTCCTTGGCTCAGATCTCTTAGAGATTTTTTTTTTTTTCCTAAGAAATACGTGAGTAGTTTCTCCGTGTGTTTTCTGTATGTAGAAAGGTAAATGCCCAGAGACTTCTTTTCATTTTAAACTCTCTCTCTTCTTTTTAGTCCAAGCTGATACAACTACCTTAAAAATTCTAATGATTTCCTGTGACTATGGCTGGGATTCACTTCATGCCTCAGACTCACAACCATAACTCTTTTAAGTTAGAACTCATTCTAATTTGGATGTTTCAGGATGCTGTGGGATAATGTTTTTAAAGGTCCTAGAAGCTCTTCTGTTTAGCTGAGAGTGTCCTAAGAATCACTTTAAATTGTTGTGAGGTCTAAAAAGGGGTTTTACATCAATATTCTTGATCGCTTCTTTACCCTGAGACCATTTGTTATACTGAGAATATTTACCAACCGGAAACTCTGGAAATGTGAAGTGTTTTATTTTCCAGTCCAAAAAGTTCTGCCTCTTCTTCGTGTCTAAATTCCTCTTGCAAACTAAACAGTTCTATCCTTAGCTTATCTGTCTCTTCTTATGCCTTACCATATGCACCTAAAAGAAGCCAGTTGGCACTTTAAAGATCCTGCCAGGAAACCTCCTTAGCCAGATCCACTAGTTCATCAGGTACAATTCTTTCTTCTGTGTACCAGCACTTGACAGGTTTGCCAAATGTTTTGCTATTATAAAATATGGGCTGCCATTTTTCCTGCCACTATTGATTGCCTCAACTCATTTCAAGCCTCTGCCAACAATTTCTTTGCCATTCCTTCAGCCCTTGCCAATAGCCTCCTTGCACTTCTCAAGCCTCCATCTGCTGCCCAGTTCCAAAGCCAATGCCACATGTTTTGAGTTTTGTTATAGCCACACCACACTTCTAGGCAACAATTTCTCTATCTGTTATCTAATAATGCCTAACAAAAACGCTGCAATTTTGTGGCTTAAAACAATGATTTAATGTTGCTCAAGATGCTGTGAGTTGGATGTGCCCAATAACACACTTATACTAGTTTCACTCCCACGGCTGAATTTAGCTGTTGAATTGGCTGGGAGCTATGTTAAGCTGAGATGGCTGAGCCTCTCTCTACACGTGGTCTTTCATTCTCAAGAAGTTTAAACTAGGCTTCTTCACATGGTGATGGTAGCATTTCAAAAAGGCAAGCTCCTAAGTGCAAGTATTTATCAAGCCTCGACATTTGTCACATTTGCTCGTGCCCTGTTGGTCAAAGCAAGTCACATAGCTAAGTCAAGAATTGGTGTAGAAGGGGCTATAAAAGTGTGTGGGTATCAGGAAGCATAACTAATTGGGAACCATTATTTAACAATATACCACATGAACAATAAAGACATGAAAAAATGAAAGAACATGAATGAAGAAGAGAAATTAGAGGGGAAAATGATGGCTATAGAATACAAGTAAAGGAGAATAGAAAAACAAAGAAACAAAACATATCATAGATTTTTAAAGTATAAATCAAGAAAAATTTTCTAAAATATAAAGAAAATAATCTACATATTGAAAAGTTACTAACCAAAAATTAGGAATTGTCAACACAAACATAATTTAGGTGAAAAATGAATGAAAGAAAAATATCTTTATTTAGATGGATGATAAATGTAAGGTAGGTAAGATAAAGAATATTATAGATAAGATGATGAGAAAAAGGCTATTTTAGGGATCTAAACCAAAAGATCATGCCATGTATAGGTGGGAAGACCATATATGGCTCAGTTACCCTCAGATAATTCCAGTTTATGCTTATTGTTTCATAAACATCAATCAGTATAAATAGTGGCCTCTTTCACTCTCAAAATGTGGCTTGGACAAAAATTAATGGTCACTATTGTTTTAAGGGAAATAAAATAAGGTTTTCAACAGATTTCTTAATGGTAACATTCAATACCAGGAAACAAAGAAGCGACACCTACAATATATTCCAGAAAAAGTCAGCCAAGATATTTAAATGCAACCAAACTTTTCTTCAAATTTAAAAACGAGAAATAAATTTGACCCAGGGTCAAATTTTATTAATATATAATATCTTAATATTTTAATTATAATTGAGATGATGTCTCTCTTATGATTCTGTCTAAAAAGAAGGGCAAAAGTATTACATAAAGGTATAAGCTAAAGGTAAGTAATCACTCTAATCTAAAATACTAACCCTTGTAAATGTCAGAAGAGCTATATAAAATACAAAGAAAACACATTTCACAAATAAATAGGAGAACAACAAGTTAATATGAAAGTAAAAGGAAACATCTGTGTCATGTTAATAAATATAATTATATATAAGCTTAATTCACTTATTTAAAGGAAACTAAACTAAACTCTAAAGTCATATGAGACACACTTAAAACAAGGTGACTCAAAAGAAGCAAAAAAAGAGGAAAAAATGATAAGTAGGGCAAAGCTATACCAGATCAATGCAAACACAAAGAAAGCAGGAGTCTTGGTCTTAATTTCAGCTAAGGTCGAATTCAGGTCAATCCACACTATCTGATCCAAGGGAAAACAGTTTAAAATGTTCCATGGTATAATTCAGAGTACAGATATAACAGTTATGAACACCTATGCACTAAATAGCATAGCAGTAACTTTCATAGATCAGAAATTATGGGAGATACCAAAATACACTTTAAAATAATCAGAGACTTCTATTCACTGCTCTCAGGTGAATGGACAAAAACACATTTAAGGTTATGGTATTCCTTAACAACATAAGCAAGAAAATACATGCAGAACTCTTTACTTTAAAAATTCAGCACATACCCATGTGACATTTAAAACTGTCTTTCTAGACTATAAAGATGGTGTCTATATATCTGAAAATGAGAAATAATGTAGAAAATAATACATCTTTGTGATTCTAATGCAATAAAACTAGACATGATAACAAGATATAAAAAATACATATGGTTAAGCAAAATCTTTCTCAAATGCTCTTGGATTAAAGATGAAAACAAAAACCCCTAGACTTCAGAATTTCCAGAAAACAATATAATAAACAATGGGACAGAGTTAAATCAGAGCCCAGAGGAAAATTCATAGCCTTGAATACTTATACAAATAAAAAATAATGAAAGTAAACTAAACTTCTGACTAGATATGTTAGCAAAAGAACAGAACTTTTGTATATTTAATAATTTATATTCTTGCAGATATAAATATTATTTTTAATGGAATATGCTTGGTTAGGAATTCTCAGAATCCAGAGTAGACTAATCTAAGTCAGAAATCAATGGGCCTAGGGAATTTCAGGGAAAGGTCAAAATATTGCATATCTGTTTCTCTTGTCTGTGGAGAAACTCACCAGAATTCATTTCAAACACTCTCCAATTCTCATTCTTAATTAAAATCCTGCTTTGGGATTAGACTTCAATAATTCAAAAACAAGTCCAGTTCTTAAACTTTATTACAGTACTTCATATACCGTATTTGTAGACAATCATGAAAATGATCAAATATCATAAGAGTTTTATGTCCATTTTGTACATTAGGTAGATTTTTAACATGAGAAAACATTTGGTTAAATTTTTGTGCATTTTTCTCAGAAAATAGTCATTCTACTTTGAGTATTTTGAAAGTCATGTAGATCTAACAAGAGCTACTGGTGAACTTAATATGTTTTAATTTAAATTATTCTTCAAAAGCAAATTGTCCCCCATACATGCCATGCTTATTCTTTGTGCTTGTTGTTCCTCTACCTGAATGCCCTTTCTCTTCCCAAGTCCTTCTTTCTCTTTGATTGTTCAAAGCATATCTGTTCTTAAAGACCTATTCAGATCTCTCTTTTTGCAGGAAGATTTTCTAGACTATTTGAAAATTCACAATTATGTTTGTTTCCTGCTCTGCTTTATTTCATAATTTACATGGTAAATTCTACCATTTTATCCTGTGCTTTCAGACAGGCATCATACATACGAGGAGTAGCCAGCAAGACAATGCCCCAGTGATTTTAGGATTTCAAAAGGTCTCCTTCTTTGCAAGTGATTGCCTATGGTGTGTGAAGTTCCACCAGGAGCAATTATTCTGTTGGTATAAACAGTGTTTTCTCTGGTTGGTTCTGTTGAACCTCATATATACTGCTATAAAGTGTAGCATATTAAACTTTCCACTGTATTAATTCATTTCCTCTCTCACAATGAGAAAGACTCAGAGTTTTGACCAGCATTGTTATTTGGTAGTCTGAAGATTATCATGCATAGTGAAGAGAGAGAAAATAATTTGAGGAAATTAGGAAATAGTACCAAAAGGAAATTTAAAGATATTAATAATGAGCTTCATCGATTTCAAAATTTCGTAATCAAACCTATCTACTTTTATGTATAATTCTATAATTTTTTTTCCTTTTCTCTCTATAAACTTGAACACTCCTTATGGAAAGAAATATATCCAAAGATTATACCTAGTACAGTATCTGATATAGTTTTAAGTATACAGAAATTTCTGAGAACATGATTGTTGAAGTAAAATGTTTTTGGTTATTTCTATTTTATTTATTATATGAAAGAAATTTAGTTTTCCAAAATGGAAATGTTACAAATAGTAGTTTATACTTAATTTAAACATTGATTAAATTTTAAAAATATATAGTCTGAGGAAAAAAATACAAAATGGAGGAAAAAAAAAACTGGATCTAGTATTTTGGCAAGAATGGGAGCAGTCACACAGTGGTGATGTCCATTCAGGTAATGTTCATTTAACAGTTCTATGGTGCTGATCAAGTCTCTTTTAGTCTTGCTTTTGTGCAGGAAAGTGTGATGGGGAAGGTTTGGTGTGCTGTACATTTCTGGTGTATTTGCATTTTAAGTGATGGGGCTGGACAGAGCACTGGTAATGAATTATTAATGACAGTCTTCTGTGTGACAATTAAAGTACTGAGCCGTGGGTCCCAGTTTATATTTTCAAGACTATGTTGCTAAGATTTTTATTTTTATTTTTATTTTGAAAATTCAGTTCTTGGCAAGAAACAAAAGGAGAGGACAGGAAGAACCAAAGGGAATGGCCCAAACAATGTTCTCCCTTCTTCCTGGTATATTTATCCTTTTTCCCTACCACTTTGCCTTCCAGGGCTTTTCCCAGCAAAGAGATAACCATCCTCTTTTGCACTGCTGTGCTGCCAGTACCTACCTCTAACATAGTCCTTATCACATTGTATTGCACTTCCTTGCTTCTGAGAAAGTATCCTCCTCAAAGTAGATGCTATATCATATTTACCACTGATCCTTAGTGTAAAACACACAGCCTGGAACACAGTAGGCACTTAATGAGTGTCTACAATAAATAAACTAAAAATGACACAGGGAGATTAAATAGATTAGCCATAGATATACAGGTTCTCCTGCTCTCAAATGTTGCTATGTACTATGTGAAAGAGTTTCAAAATTCTGGGGTTTTAGGGTCAGGGGATACAATTCTTAAAGACTGAAAAAGTGGCACACAGATCCTTATCACATAATGAATAGTGACTTTTACTCTAAGAGTTATGTATACTGCAACAAGAAATAGAAGGTTTAAGAAAATCAATGCGTGATCCATAAGAAGTTATTTTAAAGATCACTGGCACATTCCACAAGTAACCCGCATCTCTCATTTGAGGCCAGTTTCCCAAAGAGAGAACATTGTTTTGGTCCCACAAGTGCTGGGCTCTCCTTGCCTCAGAGAGGTCTAAGATTCATCATTGGGTTCAAGAACTCTTTTGCCATATTTTTTTAATTCTCTCCTCCATTTTGGGGGTGATAAATGACCTCGTAAGAGCTGCTCCCTCTCCATTTCTGCTTTTCTTTTCAGTGCTTTTTTCCCCCAGAGTTAGCTCAGTGCAGTGAGTAATAGTTGTCAAGATGAGTTAGAATTACTTTTTTAAATACTTAGTTTTTTTTTCTCTTAACCTTCCTTTTCACATCAGCTATTTCCATAGCTAATAAATTTTAACAGTGAAAATTGCTTTCATCAATTATGTATTTAGGTTTTTCATAAACATGCTGATTTTGTTACTTACGGAAACGATTAAGAACACATTTGTGTAGTATTTCTCCTGTATTGTCCCAAGTGATTTTTTTATGTTTGCAGAGGTTGTCCTATTTACTGATTTTGTGAGGATCTTGCAGATATTTTTATTTTCATGAAATAAAGATGTGGGCATGGCTTAAAAAGATTTTTCAATACATTCATATGCATGCTGATAAATAATGGGCTAGAAACGCAGCAAATCTCTAATTCAAGATAAACAGCTGATTCTGCACCTACCCCCGAAATCACAGGTGGCGCTCAGGGTTGCCTGTAGGTGGCAGCAAGAATGTTGCAAATTGTACCTACAAAATAATACCAACAGCTAATTAAACTGAAAGGACAAATTAAAAATAGCCTCATTGTCATGTTCAAAGTACTGTATATTTAGCTTTGGGCAACAGGTTTATTTTAAAGACAGAGAAAGAGCAGGCATGATGTGCATCTGGGAATGGAAATTAGATACCCTCACAACACAAAGGGCAAAAGACAATACCCTATTACTTTTATATGGCTGGATTTAGGAAGCAAACAATAAGATGTTCTATAAATGGTTCAGTAGGTACTGAGAGTGGCTCAAAGGCACGTGGCAAAAGCTTGACGTTTCAAACTGTGTCTTGCCTTACGTTATTTCAGCTCCATTTTCCACAGCAATGAATTCAGAGTGCTGAGCACACACATGCCACAGATTCAGGCTACCCAGTGCCTTTAGAAAAATCAAGTGCAGCGTGAAGAAAAAATATACCTTATGATATTTTTGCCAACTTGTTCTTAGACATCAGTATTGTCCATCATTTTAGGCCAGAAGGAAAGAGTCCTCATCTGATACCGCGTGTCAGGAATGTCACAACCCCTGAGTGATGAGGCCTTAACATTGCCTCAGGCCTTTCTCTATGCTAACCAGGTTGAGCTATCTGGGAAGTTAGGTGTGGTTGGTAAGCAGGGAATGTTAACTCATAACTGCTAACTTCAGAGGTGGATCATGGTATAATTTTCTGGAGACTCATGGATAGGTTGTTGGGAAAATTGACTTGTGCAGTGGTAAGGCAGAAGGAGGAAAAGGTGCTGAAAAAAAAATCCAGAATGAATAAATATACTAAGCATTACCAGCCAAGAAATGCAGCTCAGTCACTGCAAGGAACAGTTAGTTATCCATTAAGCACCCATAGTATGTGTGTCTTGGTGTGGGTGATGTGGAGGATAAAACTTATGTAACAGAGGAGCACTCCTCTCCATTAAAAAGGAATTAACTTTGATGTCAAGGATAGTTCCTCTGCTGCTATAGAATGAGTTTGTGTCCCTCACCTAACATTCATATATTGAAACCTAATCTCCACTGTGATAGTGCTTGGAGGCGGGGACTTTGGGAGGTGATTAGGTCATGAAGGTAGTGTGCCCTCATGAGTAGGATTAGCGTCCTTCTAAAAGAGATTCCAGAGAGCTCCCTGGCCCCTTCCTTCTTGTGAGGGAAATGAAAGCCTCCTGTGAACCAGGAAGTGATCCCTCACTGGACAATCCGCCAGCACTTTGATCTTGACCTTGGACTTCCAGCCTCTAGAACTGTGAGAAATAAATTTCTGTTGCTTATTGGCCACCCAGTTTTTGGTACTCTGTTATTGAAGCCCAAATAGACTAAGACACCTGCAATTTGCTGAATTTCAAACACAGATTCTATGGTCATATTGCATACCTAATATTCTAATTGCTGGTGTTACCCTCTAAAACATAATCTGGAAGTCCCTATGTTGTCTCAGATGGGTTGAGGGCAGCTGCTTAGTCACAGTAGATCTCATTTGTGATGATTTTCTTACTTGAAATTTACTATCTTTAAGATATTTACTATCTTTAGGATATTTACTAACTTCAGGATATTTAGGAGTAAACAGGAACACTTGTGAATTCTGAAAATGAGTGAGGAAGAGATTGGTGGAGCAAATGCTGGCAGACATCATGTGTTTCATATCTCCTCCTCCATTTTCCAAAAGGTCAAAATGGTTCAAGATGCAAAGGACATCTGTTCTCTTCATCTTTTTTTTTAATTTAATTTAATTTATTTTTTATACAGCAGGTTCTTATTAGTTATCTATTTTATACATATTACTATATATATGTCAACCCCAATCTCCCAATTCATCCCACCACCACCCCCCCATTCTCTTCATCTTATCTTGGTAGACCATTCTGTTTTTATGAATGGTCCTTTCTTTTTTGGTGGTATGTATTGAAAAGCAGGATCAAGGGGTTGCCAAATGATACGGAAAATTTCAAAGTTGATGGGGAGATTCAGTCAGATGGAGTGATTTATATTTTTATATGACCGGCACTGACCCAGCAGACGACAGAGAATGGCATTCTAAGTAGAGGAGGTGGCTATAATTCTCCTGTGTTACCTGAGAGTGTGCCACAGTGATGTACTGACAAATATGTTGGAAGTGCAACTGAGCGGTAGAAAGAGAATAACTCCCCACTTCATATTATGGCAGGTTGTTTTGTCTTGCCTTGTTTTTGCATGTGTTACGAATTATCCTGAATTTCATCACAGGGGACCTAGGGGATGTGGCCAAGGCCCTACACGAACTGCTGGCGCCAGGGTTTGATTTCTGAGAATGTAGCAGTAAAGGTGGGGTAGGAGGAACAGGCTGGGCCAAGTTCAAGCTGGAGTTTGTTAGGGAAAGTTGCTCCTCTGATGCTAAGTAGGCTGAAAGCCTGGAAGGCTAGGGGTGTATCAAGAGTGAGAAATGGAGCCAGGAGCTCTGAGTTGGCAGAGACTGAATAGGAGAGAGAGCCGGTGGGGAACAAGTGAAAAGCCTCTGAACAATCAGAGCAAATAATTTTGGGCAAATGCAACGTTGCTCTATCAGCTGGTGGGTCCTAGTGTAAGAATCTGACTGTCTGAAAAGGCCAGATCCCTCTCTCTAAGCAGCAAACATATTAAAGTCACATGTGGAACAGGGAATTTTATCCACCTTTGGGAACTGTGGAATTGCATTTCTACCCTGGCACACCCTCAGATTTTTGACACATAATGATTTGGTATAAATTGTCATCTCTCGGAGACAACCTGACAACAAATACTGCTAATCTTTTCATTCTGAACTGCTCCTGGATGGTAAAGGGTAATTGGATACATGCCTGTTGGAGACTTTACTAATACAGTATGAAGTGTATGGGAATTTGTTTTGAAGGGGAGAAACAATTAGAGATGGAGATTTACAGAAGACTGTAAGAGGCAGGGGGTCTCTTAGGTTTTATTTCCTAAAGCCAAAAAAAAATTTCTATAAAATCCCTACTTAACTCACATTCTTAAGCTAGAGATCAAGGCTTCTGAAGAATAGGCATACCTTAAAATCAATCCGCATGTCTTGCTGGGATCAAAGAAAAGATAATGCTCTAAGGGCCTGGCTACTGGTCTACCTAAGTAGACCCCAGCTGACCTGCAGGCATGAAGGTCGTCTAGAAAAAAATAATCTGGACTCTTTCTTCATCTTTATTTTTAAAAAAATTTTATTGAAGTGTAGTTGATTTACAGTGTTGTGTTAATTTCTGCTGTACAGCAAAATGACTCAGTATACATATATATATATATATATATATATATATATATATATTCTTGTTCATATTCTTTTCCATTATGGTTTATCACAGGATATTGAATATAGTTCCCTGTGCCATACACAGGGAACCTTGTTTATCCATCCTGTATATAATAGTTTACCTCTGCTAATCCCAAACTCCCAATCCTTCCCTCCTCCATCTCCCCTCCCCCTTGGCAACAAGAAGTCTGTTCTCTATTTCTGTGAGTCTGTTTTTTTTATTATTATTTATTTTTTTGCGGTGTGTGGGCCTCTCACTGTTGTGGCCTCTCCCGTTGAGGAGCACAGGCTCCGGATGCGCAGGCTCAGCGGCCATGGCTCACGGGCCCAGCCGCTCCACGGCACGTGGGATCTTCCTGGACTGGGGCACGAACCCGTGTCCCCTGCATTGGCAGGCGGACCCTCAACTACTGCGCCACCAGGGAAGCCCTGTGAGTCTGTTTTAGTTTTGTAGATATGTTGATTTTTGTCATACTGTAGATTCCACATATAAGTGATATCATATGGTATTTGTCTTTTCCTGACTTACTTCGCTTATTCGCTTAGTATGATTATTATCTGGGTCCATCCATGTTGTTACAAATGGTATTGTTTCATTCTTTTTAATGGTCGAGTAATATTCCATTATATATATCTCACATCTCCTTTATCCATTCATCTGTCAATGGACATCTAGGTTGTTTCCATGTTAGCTATTGTAAATAGTGCTGCTGTGAACATAGGGGTGCATGTGTCTTTTTGAATTATAGTTTTGTCTGGGTATATGCCCAGGAGTGGGATTGCTGGATCATATAGTAACTCTATTTTTATTTTTTTGAGGAACCTCCATACTGTTTTCTATAGTGGCTGCACCAATTTACATTCCCACCAGCAGTATAAGAGGGTTCCCTTTTCTCCACACTCTGTCCAGCATTCATTATTTGTAGACTTTTTAATGATGGCCATTCTGACAGGTATGAGGTAGTACCTCATTGTAGTTTTTTGCATTTCTCTAATAATTAATGATGATAGCATCTTTTCATGTACCTATTGGCCATCTGTATGTCTTCTTTGGAGAAACGTCTATTTAGGTCTTCTGCCCATTTTTCAAATCCGTCATTTGCAAATATTTTCTCTCAGTTGGTAGGTTGTCTTTTCATTTTGTTTATGGTTTCCTTTGCTGTGCAAAAACTTATAAGTTTGATTAGGTCCCATTTGCATATTTTTGCTTTTATTTCTATTGCCTTGGGAGACTGACCTAAGAAAACATTGGTACTGTCTCCTCTTCTTTAGATAGATGCTTTTGTGGATCAGAGAACTGACTCTCTTTTATTGCGACCCTGGGACTTTCCAGAGATCTGGGTCTTATTCTCAGGAAAATGAATAGGAGTATCTATGTGTCCATATTATAATTGATATGTTGGATTCACAGACATGGTTTTCAGGGAAGTCATCATTTGAGAAAATAAATTGTTCTTTTCTCAGTTAAGGCAAAATCCATTGTGAATCTCAGGAGGGGTTTGTGCAGGTGGTGTTGGAGCCCCTCCTTCTCTGCTCTTAGGTATGAGGTGACACAACTTAGTGTCCCAAAACGTACTTTAAGTTGAGACTTTATTAACTGTTGCCCCTTTCCTTAATATCACATCTGCATGATCCCATGGATGTTCGACCATAGAATACATATGTTCTTTGAACTCAAGAAATCATGCCTTGTTTTGGTATCATTCCTAATAAAGACAACTTGAAAGTCTTCAAAGTTTCCAACTTTCTGGCATCACCTTTTTCTCTAAATGTTTATTTAAATATTGAATTTCCCATTCTGCATGACCAGAAAATTATTCTGTCATTATAATTATCATATGTCCCTCCCTCAGGATTTCTGTACATCCTTGATGAGGCGATAACAAATCCAGAGTGCTTCCTGCCACTTTTTGCTCCTACTCTATGCTCCCCCTTCTCTCCTATCACCTCTGGTGGTTTCTGAACTTTCTGTCGTCCACTTTGTCACCTAATACTTGGAGAGAGGTCTGACAATTTACTTCCAGGACATCACTGATAAAGGTTGTATGTTTAATTTCTAAGATGTGAAGATAAAATAAAGGAATCTGAAGGCAGAAAATAAATCTTTAAAAATAGATACTAGGTATGACAGCTCCTAAATTTCATCATCTCCCACCCCCACAGGATCTCTACTGAAACTTCTATGACATGTGACAATAAGGACGTTCTTGAATATGGCCCTCCCTCAGATCACAGCTTCCTTCTTGGTCTCTCTTGCCAAATTCCAGGGTTCTCTGTCCTGGACTACCCCCCAAATCCGTATCCCACCTTGAAGCTAGTTTATTGTTTAGAACATTTTTCCCCCTCTTTGTCTCAGCCTTAGGTAGTGTTGGGGCCAGTCCTTTGCATATCCAAAAAGCGCGTTCTCCTTCCTAAAAAAAAGGAGCATGAAGCTAAAGAACAATTTGGCTTTCCCTTCTACTTCACGATAACATCAGTCATATGAACTACAGCTGGCCTTGAAAACAGCAACTTTTGCATCGCCTCTGATTAATAATAATAGAAATCATGTGAATAAATGATCCAATTTCAACTGTAACCTCAGTGATACTGACCTTCATTTTACTTCCCATCTGTCAGCATTCTTTCCCATTCCCTGTAACAACTTTAAACTTTCATTGTTTTACTTGAGACCCTCCCACCCAAACCACAATCCCAGAATTTGCAACACAAAATTTCTTTTTAGTTTTGGAGGGAAATGGGCAGATTTTGCATGATCACTCTCCACTTTCAGCTTTTCTGCTTCATACTTTACCCACGCTCTCCCCACAGCTACTTCTTGCCTTGCAAATCTCAGAGGGTGAGCTACTCAAGGGTGAATCTCCATGTGTGCTCTGGATTTCATTTTTTCCTGTGATGATCCTAGGCTTGCACCTTCTCTTTACTCTCTTTCTCTTCGTTTTCATCCTGTCCTCTGTACTGACTACTTTCCCAGACGATCAACCATGCTCTAGTTTTTTATCCTAATATTGACCAATACTTAGACTACGAGGTTGAATCCACTTGGTCTCTATGTATTATTCTTTGTGTTTTTATATTTTATACTTCTATTTTCCACCTAAATTCTATTCACTCCTATTTTATTTAACATTTTTTTCATCTATCTTTGTAAGTGATATTAACTTATAGTTTTAACTTTTGGTGCTGCCCTTATCTTGTTTTTATAACATAGTTTTGCTAATCTTTTAAACTATTTTGGGAAGCTTTCCATCAATATAATACTCATTAATTAACTGGATGATTGGGATGAGGATCTGGAAAAAGTTGTAATACATATGAATAAACTATTTCCTGAAAATTTGGTAGAACACAGCAGTAAAAATATGCTTAGTGACATCTTAGAGACGTATTATTGACACCTTTCCAATATTCTAAATAGATATTTGTCTATTCAATTTTATCATTCTTGAATGAATTTATATACTTTGTTTTTCTCATTACTTTTCATGTTGAATTTTAATTTTTGTAGCAATATCTAATTTTATAGCAATTTCTTTAATTTTTATAGCAACATTTTTTCTTACTGTTAGTCTTTTCCTGATATAAATATATATATATATAAAATATATATATATAATGTATATATTTTTCCATTTGTTCAGTTCCACCTGCTCACTGCTAAATCATTTTAGGTATCAGTGTTGTCATTAGAATATATTACTTTGATAGTTGATTGGAGGGTCTCTGTTTAATAGGGGATTTAATCTATTTAAATTTATGGTGAATGCAGTTTACTTTTACTATCTTGATTTTTATTTGAGTTTACTTTGATTTGTTGTTAATTTCTTTCCTCTTTTTTGTCTTTTTTTTAGTTGAACAGGGTTTTAATTTTTTTAAATTTTCTTGCACTGACAGCATAACAGTTGTACATGCTCATTATCCCTCTAATGATTATCATAAAAATTTTAACATACATTTTCAATCTTATATTTTTTATTAATATCTAAGGTTAATTTTTAGTTATATCTTCCCCTAGATAAGAGAAGAGGCTTAAAATTCTTATACTTATTTGTCTTTTTCTTCCTTGCTCACTTCCTATGTTAAGATCATTTGGTATTTTGTTTCAAGGTTTATTGCTTTATGTTATATATCACCAAATGTTACTGTGTTACTAGCGTCTTTACTCTTACATCCCATATTTTCTAATTCTTGGATATTTAAAAAAATTTGATGGCATATATAACCAAGAGTGTGTGTAGGTTAAAACTTTTTATGACCATGCCCACATTAAAAATTCTGAGTTTGGTTCTTTCCCAAGTATTGATACTATTTGGGTAGATACAAAATTTTAGGTTTGAGATAATTTTCTGTCACATCTTTACAGAGATGATTCAACTATCTTCCAGTATCTATATTGCTAATAATGATTTGTTTTATCTTTTTAATTTGAATGTGCATTTTTTTCCCCCTCTGACCACATTTTGGGCGTTACCATTTATTGAAGTTCTAAAATTTCACTTTAGTATGTTGAAGTGTCATTTTTTTCTTTTCTTTTCTATTTATCTTCCTTGAAACTCAATTTTTTTGTGTTTGTTTTCAATTTAAAAGCTAATGTCTCCCCTACAATGTAGAAAAGTTGATTTTCCTTTTTTTGTATTATATATCACCTCAATTATATTTGTTCTTTTCTAGAAATCATATTAACTATATAATAGAACCCTGGACCTATCCTCTATGTCACTTAACTTTCTGTCATATATTCAATAGTTGGTTTATAATACACTGCCCTCCAGAAGGACTTTTTGGCTCATTCTTCCAACTCTGTAATTTATTCTTTACTTGTGTTGAGGAAAATATGATTTAAAAAAAACTTTCCTACCACCCAAGAAAACCTCTCCATAAGAGTTAGAAGAGAAAGAAAAACATTTTTTATTTAAATACGCATTAAACCAGAATGTGATGTGCATCACAGGTAATCTTCTAAGAATTTGCAAACACAAAAAGAAGTCTCACTCTTTCATGTTGCCTAGCACACACAGCCCATTACACACATGTTTTCAAGATAAATAATAACTAATCCTCAAGTAAGAGCACTTATAGCACCACTTGTCACACATAAGTCATCCTAAATTCACTCAGTAGTTGGGATGACCACCTATGTTAGCTAATTGGCTTTATCCAAAGGAAAAAAGAAACTTCTTATATTTTTATGACAGAAGGTAGTTTTACAACTTGGTGGGGAATCTAGGTTAGGTGTCTATCCTCCCACAGAAACTGGGAGATAGGGGTGTGCTCTCTCTTTGGATAATTACATTTTAAAGATACGGCTCCCAGGTCCTTGATAAAGATATTCCTGGGTTGTAAAGTGGGCAAGAGGCTTATTTAACTTTTGAAAAGATTTTCATACATTTCAAAGAGATTGAAACAAGAACTTGGAATTACAAGTTTTCCAAAGTAAATGCTCTAAGAAAAGGGAGGAGGGAAGTCTATGCCTTTATTTTCAACAGAGAGAATTTAGCCTCTTATTTTAAATTTGTCTTTGCCCTTACAGTTGTGACTTTACTTTTATTTTTCCGGATCTCTAATTGGTTCTTTTTTTTTTAGCAGCCTGTTCCCATTTTATGAATGTGATAATTGTTTTAAGTTCTCTGGAAATATCAAATTTGCTTAATTTGTGCTTACACTTTTCAATCTGTTTTTCAGTTCATTGGGTTTAGTTTGGTGCCTGTCTTTGATGTTATTTTTTTTAACATCTTTATTGGAGTATAACTGCTTTACAATGGTGTGTTAGTTTCTGCTTTATAACAAAGTGAATCAGTTATACATATACATGTGTTCCCATATCTCTTCCCTCTTGCGTCTCCCTCCCTCCCACCCTCCCTATCCCACCCCTCTAGGTGGTCACAAACCACCTAGCTGATCTCCCTGTGCTATGCGGCTGCTTCCCACTAGCTGTTTTACGTTTGGTAGTGTATATATGTCCATGCCACTCTCTCACTTTGTCACAGCTTACCCTTCCCCCTCCCCATATCCTCAAGTCCCTGCTCTAGTAGGTCTGTGTCTATATTTCCGTCTTACCCCTAGGTACTTCATGACCTTTTTTTTTTTTTTTTTTTTTTTAGGTTCCATATATATGTGTTAGCATATGGTATTTGTTTTTTTTTCTTTCTGACTTACTTCACTCTGTATGACAGACTCTAGTTCCATCCACCTCACTACAAATAACTCAACTTCGTTTCTTTTTATGGCTGAGTAATATTCCATTGTATATATGTGCCACACACAGATTGCCAACAAACACATTAAAGAATGCTCAACATCATTAATCATTAGAGAAATGCAAATCAAAACTACGATGAGATGTCATCTCACACTGGTCAGAATGACCATCGTCAAAAAATCTAGAAACAATAAATGCTGGAGAGGGTGTGGAGAAAAGGGAACCCTCTTGCACTGTTGGTAGGAATGTAAATTGATACAGCCACTATGGAGAACAGTATGGAGGTTCCTTAAAAAACTACAAATAGAACTACCATATGACCCAGCAATCCCACTACTGGGCATATACCCTGAGAAAACCATAATTCAAAAAGAGTCATGTACCAAAATGTTCATTGCAGCTCTATGTACAATAACCAGGACATGGAAGCAACCTAAGTGTCCATCAACAGATGAATGGATAAAGAAGATTTGATGGTTTTTTAACCGTATTTTGTTAGAGGCTTGGGTTGCCTCCTACTGGAGGGAAGCTCTGTCTATAGGAGTTTGCTTTCATTATGTGTAGTAGAGGAAGGATGTACTGATGTATGGAATTTGCTGATAATTTGTAATCTGGGCTTTAGGGTTGCTGCCCCTCTTGGATTAGGAAGCCATCTAGGGCCCCCTACCAGCCCAGTTTCTCCTTTCCACTGCTTTATCTGCTTGCGAGGCAAGCAAGGAACACTGTGAAACATAAGCTGGAAAGATGGAAAGGATACACAGACCTAGTTATTTCAATACAGTTCTAATGACAATTGTCCCGACATTTATTGCCAGGTTACTTCCAGCTCCTTATGCCATGTGACCCTAATCTGAGTTCCCTATGCCTGACACATTTAGTTATCCACCCATCAGATTGTACCCCTTATTTCTTACTACCAAGACCTTCATTTTGGGGTTAGCTACGATGTGTCCAGTCCCAGAGTTTGAATGATAATTAGTTTATCTAATCATAGCAGGCTCTGTTGTCTTTGTCTGTGCTTAGTCAAGAGGAGAACATGTAGCCCAAATCTGGCTGCAAAGGATGCAAGAACTAAGGGGTTCTCATGTGTGCTCTGGTCTCTGGGAAAGATTTTTCTCCTTCCATTTTAAAAGAAAGTGATATACAAGAAGAAAGTCTTTCTTCCCTTACTCTACTTTTTCCTGCTTGGGAGATTTCAAGTCAGGAAATAGCGTTTGGAGTTACAAAAAACTTTATCTAACCTTGACAACAGAAAATATTAGCAAACAAAGAATACAAGAAGAGCCTGAGGGTCATTGATGCCGTAGTGGATCCATGGAACCGACCTGGATTGGAGCATATCCTGAATGTTTTGTAGGTGAATTGATTATATGGCTCTTAATTTCCTCTTCCCTTATTTGTATCTCAAAGCACAGTCCACTTACTGCATCTACTTCAGCAACTCTTATTTTTCTGCATGTTTTGTAATTTTCTATTTTGTTTCTCTGTAGTTGTGATATTATCTGCTTTTTTATCTTCTAAAAATTCTTCATTCTTGATCTCATTGAGGCACTCTTCATATTTTCAGCCTTTTAATAGATTTATTCTAAATAACAATTATAAAAAAGTTTGTACATACAATTTTTCTGACATGTAAGGGTTTTTTTTTTTTTTTTTGAGCAGAATGAGACTGTGGAGAAATATGCCGACTCTGCTGTCTTCCTACGCTTGTCTGCTTCCAGCTTATGCTTATCCAAGACCTTCCTGTCTTTTAAGATTCAGCTGTGTTGTCATCTCCCCTAGTAATCTTTCTGTGATCTCCCCAAATTTCCATTGTATCCTATGTATGCCTCTAATGTACTTAGTACACAGTGTTTAAATTGTCTTACCTAAGCCTGTCCTTCTCTTGGATTGGGAAGCTCTCCTGTTACACTCCAGGTGTTACTCATATTTTAATTTTGCAGAATGACTTATTCATGGTCATTCCTCAAACTGCTTTGTTAAATTGAACATATTCTGGTTCTTGAAGGGCTTATTTTCTAGAAGGGACTTAAAATCTACAGTGATACTTCTTATCAAATTCTGAATTTTTCTTCTTGATTTATCCTGCTTGAACCTAAGAGATTTGTACTCAGATCTTCAAGATAAACCTTTCATGGAGAATTTCACAAACATAACTATAAAGTGACCTTCTTTCTCTTCCCCTGTTTATCTTAGTCTCTTTTTGTGTTCCTCTGTTTATAAATTAAATTGTCTTGAAGTTCTCATTGATGTCATATTAAATAATTCGCAAGTAAAATTTCCAGGCAACTGTATTCAATTTGGTTGTTTTTACCTTAAGTTTCAAGTTCACAAAACCTTCATTAAAACATATTATGTGATGAGCTTTTTGCCAAACTTGTTTATAGATGTCAATTTATCCTTGGAAGGGAACACATCTATATTGCTATCTATATCTAAATCTATATCTACATCTATATCTATACCTATGCCTATTCTATGTCTATATTGACATCTATATCTATAGAGTTAAATAAATATATACAATGATATATGTATTTCTGAATTTCAATGTAAGTATGTTAAAATGTGACATATGATTTTTTTCTAAAATAAAAAAAAAATCTGTATATCCCATAAACAGTTAAATCTGTTAAGGGATATAAATTAGTTAAATTAGCACTATCTATGGTCTTAGTTGGGCTACTGTAGCAAAAATATAGTCTGGGTGGCTTATAAACAACAAAAACTTTATTTCTCCTAGTTCTGGAGGCTGTAAGTCTGAGATAAGTGTGCCACATGGTCAAGTTCTGGTGAGAGTACTTTTCCAGATCTTAGACTCTGGACTTCTTGTATTTTCACATGGCAGACAGCAGAGAGGGGAAAACTGTTCTCTTGTGACTCTTGTAAGGCCGCTAATCCATTCATGAGGGCTCATTTAAATCTAATCACCTCCCAAAGACCCCACCACCTAATCCCATCACATTTTATATGGGGCAGAGGAAGGGGTGTTAGGGTTTCAGCAGACATTTCGTTCATAACATACAGTAACAGTCCGTCCTTGAAATTTGAGGCGCTTAATACATAGAAACGTACTTCTTGCTCATTTAAAGTCCAATTAGTGACTGTTTGGCAATGTGAAACCGATATCCATGCAGTCCTTCAGGAATCCAGGCTAAAGAAAGGTCTATTATATTTTATATGTGGTTTATAAGTCACCTGAGCCAAAAAAATTTAGGAAGCAGATAAGACAGAGAGAGAGACTGGAATTGCGCATGTGCATGTGAAGGTGTTTGATTGCTGGGATCTGAATGTAGCATGCCTCATTTTCCTCAGTTGGATGGAAAATGGAAGATGGCAGCTGGGTCGCCGGGGAGGCTGGGAAATGAGCCTAGTTGTGTGCAAGAGGAAGACCTTTAGGTTTTGATGAATGTACTGCAATCTCTGCCACAGACCTCTGCCAAGTAAGTGGTCAGCACATCTGGCTGAGGATGACGATTGTATGAGTGGTTCAGACAGAGCTTCTGCTTTTCTCTACTAATTTTAAGTCTCACCTCCATTTGTTTTAATAAAACTTTCCTAATCAGGCCAGCTTGGGGAAACTGACCAGATGAATACATACAAAGTCAGAAGCAAAAATGGATCCTTACTCAGCAGGTGGCTCTCTTCAAATTCTCTGAGCTCCAATGATCAGTATATGAGAATGTATGTTCTCTTATTAGCCTCTGTAATGAGCCACCAGTCAACAAGGTTGTAGTGCATTAGTTGATTTTGTTTATTCTTTAATTAAATGAGGAAAGAGAAGGAAGCTATTTTGTTGATGTTGTAACCATTAGCCAACTGCAAAGATTTTTCAGGATAAATTGGAGGACTGGGAGGACGTAGTGTTGGATGGCTCTATGGATTTTCTACACTTTCTTTTTGTCCCCTAATTTTTAATAAAAAATCATTGTGAGGGGCTTCCCTGGTGGCGCAGTGGTTGAGAGTCCGCCTGCCAATGCAGGGGACGCAGGTTCGTGCCCCGGTCCGGGAGGATCCCACATGCCGCGGAGCGGCTGGGCCTGTCAGCCATGGCCGCTGAGCCTGTGCGTCCGGAGCCTGTGCTCCGCAACGGGAGAGGCCACAGCAGTGAGAGGCCCGTGTACTGCCAAAAAAAAAAAAAAAAATCGTTGTAAGGTATTGTTAAGAAAAGCACCTAAGAAGTGAACATAGCATTTGCAGAATTAGGAGGGAGGAGATTAAATGTATACACTTTTTCTTCCTAGCAGAGAAGACAGGATTTCATTTCTCCTGTTCTCCAGTTCTATATCATGATGGTGTGGATAACAGGCTTGGTGTTTAAGACGTAATTAGATTTGAAGCCTTAATTTGCTCCTTACAACTCCCGTGCATTTGAGAAGTGACCTACATTTCCTGACCCTCGATTATTACATCTTTAAAATTGGTATAACTATATTTACATAGAGTATATTTATGTGACGAAATGATTTGAAGGATTACACAGAATGAGTTGGAGCACCTGCTGTGATGCCTGCCTCCCAGTAAGCCCTCTGGAAATGAGACATGTTTTTGGTTGCAGAAATCAGGAACAGGGTAGCTTTCTGGAAAATTATCTACGTGAGACAACAGATCCAGAGTGTGAAACCCCTCAGATGATTTCTTCAACATTTATTGAAACACTGCTATGTCCAGCAGGAACTCCATCCGCGGTGATCCTGACGTGCATTGAATGTACTTCTGTGAAGGCATTACCGTATTTACGTGCTAGTCTTTGAACATTGCGTCTCTTTAAAATATTGTGAACTTGTAGATGAACAGACTACATTTCCTCTTCTTTGCTTTTCCTGCTTATTCCAACAAGGACTAAGAGCGAGTCTTAAGTTTTGATGCCAGGCACTGTGCCAGGCACCATAGGGATCAAGAATGGAAAGATGGGTCTCTGCTTTTACGGAGTTTATACTTGACAATACCGTTGGCTTAACTCTGTTTTCTTAGATATATTTAAATCTGGCACAGGAAAGCTAGGATTGTTCAAGCATATCTGGTAAAAGGAACCATGTTTATGTTCAACCCATGAGGATGAAGAGGATGGAAACAAAAAGAAGATGAAGGTCCACTTCTTCACTGCACTCACCAAGCCCAAGGTGTGGCGAAAGAGAAGAGTGGGAGGGAGATGGTTCAGCCACCCTGTTAAATTGCCCCCAGTGCAGAATAGCTGTGCTGATGGCCCCATTGCCTCCTGTCACAGCTTCCAAAGTTCCAGGCAGAGACACATGGCTGGGTCCAGTGTGAACACTACAGCAGTTATTTTTATATTACCAGTTTGAAAAAATCTTTTTTGGTGAATGCACCAAGGAATTTCCTCCATAAAAATGGTGGCCCTTCAGGAAAACTTGTGAACTGGAACTCAATATATAAATATTTCTACTAAAAACCCACATCGTATTTACCTTGAATGCGGGCATTTTTAATGTGCCTGGAAAAGCCATTCATGCCTGTGCGTTGTGCGTGATCTGTCAGAATACCTTGACAAGTGTCAGAGTGCATCCCCACGTGTACCTGTAAGAGAACAGAAAAAGGAAACAGGTTGGCAAGTAGTTAAGAAACAGGAACTCGGAGGTGAATTGAGACTGTGCTCAGGCCCAAGTAGTAGCAGTGGAATATTTATATTTTTGAAGTTAATTTTTTAAAAATGTGCTTGTCTGTACATTAGGTTTTAGTTTCTGTCCTTTTTTCTGCACCCCATGCACCAGATTTGGTAATTAACTTTTTAAGCAGAGTTCAGCAATTTATTGGGCTTAGTTTGCAGTCCCAAAACTGATCACATACCTACCCTAACAAGACAGTCTTAATGAGTCTGAAACCAGGAGCTGAAGCCCTAGATGAACTAATTCTGCATCCCGAGGCCCTGAGCCAGTTGCTGGAAATTATCCCAAATGGACCCGGAGTTTTGCCGCATAATCCCCCATGAATGCCCCTCCCAAAGGTTGGATGGTATGGCATCACTGAAATGCCCTCAGAAGAATTTTTTTTCCCTCTATTTTAATTGCATTTTAGGAGAAAGAAAAAAGTAGAGCTCTGCAATATTTATTGCTCTGTTCAACTGGAGAAAGAACCCTAGTAGTATTGTAGCAATTACAAAGGTTAAAAGATTTTCTTTCCTCAGGCCATTTGACGGTACAGAGAAGCAGCACTTCTGAACACATAATGAACACCACAATCTCCATTTGGATTGGGAAGAAACCCCCAGCTCCCAGGAAAGGGGTTCTAATGAGATCCTGTATTAGTATAATACTGCTTTCAAAGCAATCCCCAGCATGCTGATTGTTCCCTGGGCAGGGCCGAATTCACGAGCCCTATTTTGTAACAAGATGAAGGCATATTCGACAGAATAGATTGGTTTTCAGAAGCAAAGAAGTCACTGGGATGTGCACGGCTGAGCCCAAAGAGCCAGTGCCCATGCCTGGGGCTTTTAACAGCTTTGTAAAGGATGAAAAAAATATATATCAGAATGATAAAAGCAAGATACCTTGGCAAGTTTCAGGATACAGGACACAAAGATGTCAGTTTTCCCTGTGGCCCAAAATTTTATGGACTAAATCACTACACCTGGGACAACAGACAGAGGTTGTTCTAGATCCAGGACCACCTTTGGGGACAGGGAGCTTTGTCTAACCTGACAGCCTCACCAGGACCGACCCATCAGGGATGTGCAACGCCTTCTCACTCCACCTCCATAGGCTTGGAAGTTCATGTCAGAGGGAGGAATTCTGCTTTCTTAGATGGAGAAATGATGTGCAAAGGAAGGGTCTTGGGAAGTCAGCCTAGAATTGTTCTTTACTAAAGAAAGCAGGCTAATTGACTTTCTACAAGGCATTTATTGAGTCTAGGTGTGCTCGGCTTCGGTACAAAGCATGATCACAGACTGAAAAAAGATGTTTCATTCCTGCCCTAAAGGGCATATAATACAAGATCAGGTGAATCGGTTCTGATAGAAGCATTTGCTGATGTTACAAATGATGCACCGAGTGTGTGTGATGGAAGTACCTGCTCTTGGGGTCAGCTCAGACATTGCCCAGTGGGTTGGCCAGATGGAAGAGATTGGTTTCCAACAAAGGTGTGAAGGGTTGGTAGAGTTTAGGGGAGATGACATTATAGGAGGGGTAACGGAATGAGCAAGATATAGAAGTGAAATGATCGTAGCCTACTTGTAGGATGGCTAAAGCACTATTAGGTAAATTCAAATACTTCTTTTCCTTAGCCTTCCTTTCAAGCTAAATATTCCCAATTTTAAGCCATCCTAACACCCTGGTCTGCTGCTCTCCCCATAAAGGATCATTCCTCTCTCTGTGCCATCACAGTGCTCTGTAGACTATTCCATTCCAGTGCATAACATTAGAAATATTTATCTCTTTCTTCCTTATTCAACTGAGAGTTTTTCAAGAGAAGAAGTAAGGCTCTATATTTCCATGATCTTATATAGTAATCAGTACTTAATGTGTGAAGGAAGTTTTTGGTGAATGACTGGGTTTCTTTCAACTACAGTTTGTTCATATGTCTCCAGACTCTGACATCTTTCATCCCCCATATCTGCCTGCCTCTTTCCCTCTCGGCTCAATGCTTTTTAATTGACCAACAGTCCTCTAAAAACATAATACCTGAACTGCAAAACTCCCAATACAGTGTTAACCTTCAGACTCTCTATGACTCGGTAAACTTTACCTATGAATTCATGCAAATTCGGTGTTAGAATATATTTGCTACGTGAGATCACAGGCTCATGTAGAGCCTGTTTTAAAAATAAAACTCTGAGACATCTATGGTCTCTCTCAGTTCTCTACTGATGAAAATGGATTTCTGATCCTAAATATGTTTATGCATTTATTAAGTGTCAGATTTTATTTTATTGGCTGAAAACGTTACAGATTTTCAAGATAATTTTAAACTCCGATTTTGCCATTGACAATACCAAGTGCTTTCTTCAAACTTTACCAAGGATTCCATTTGATAAGCCTATATCCTACAATTTTTTGTCTGTTGGTGGTCTGAGAGTATTGAACCATATAGATCCAAGGAAGCAACCTTAAGTGGGACCACTGGAAGTGTTATCCAGGCTGATAAGAAGCTGTCAATAAGTGAGCACACCTTGGGCTTCTTGTTTAAACATATACGTGCTCTGGCTAACATTTTGTAATACTATCAAAGAAAATGTAATGAAAACAAACAAACAAACATTTTTTATAACACCAAGATATACCTACTTCAATGGCCTTCATCTGGGTAATAAGAAAACAGATTTAGTGTGACCTGATGTTTTTTCCCCATATTTTTCACCAATGGCCACTGCCATCTTACTCCTCCTATCTTTAAAGCAATTAGCAAGAACTGACCATCAGATATTTCCACAGTACATCTTCTACCCATTTCTGAAAATTCAGACAATATCTTTCTTATGTTTTCTGGTATATTTCCCATGCTCCAGAGATTGTCAGTTAAAAAAAAAAATTAGCAGTAATCAAAGTATTATGATTTTTTATTAGTAAGATAATCATCCTGAGCATGATAAAAATATTAATATAACAGACAGATAACTTTTGTGAGTCAAGAATTCTAAAGGTTTTATTTAGCATTGTGGCCTTTGTTAAAACAGCTAAATTTTTCAAGTCATAGGTTTTATGGGTTTTTTTTTTTTTTCCAAAAGGAGAGAATCAGCAGTGAATGCAATAGTTCTTAAAATTTCATTTAGTCCTAAAATTTTGTAATTTAAGTTTAGCTACTGTAGACAGCCAGGAAGTCCTTTATAACTTACCTGTCATCTATAGTGGCAGGGATCTGCCACCGATATGGAACTGAATCCACATGAAGATCTATTACTTTGAAGAGTTTTAGTTAGAACTTCTGCTTCCTTTATATAAAGGGAAGAACAAGTCTGAGAAAAAGGAAATGCTGCTTCTCAGCCTGTGCATGCCTGCCAATCAGAAAGACCATTTGGGGATTTGATGCAAAGTTATTTCTGGTTGATGACTCCACATGCCTGAATTCTCACTGATATTTTTAAATCCTGCAATAAAGTCTCAGTAGACGAAGCCACAAGATGAATTACACATGCTTATAGATCTGTCTCTGACAAACTTCAGGGTTTTCATTCATCTTCATAATTTCAGCACTTGGTGTCCCAGAAAATCTTTGGGGAATAGAATTGAGAAACAAACCAGTAATCTCACCCAATGGTAAAGACCAGGGGTTAAATATATTGTTTTTCTAATTGGAGGCAGAAAAAAAAAAAAAAGTTTCTAAATCCTCTACAACAGTTATTTTCCCTCCAATTCCCTTAGGCTTTGGTTGATGAACTATTTTCAAAAAAATTTCCTGCGTAAATGCCTTTTCATTTACTGAAAAGGACTAATTGTTTTTCCCAGAGTTATATAAAAATACAGTGGGCTCAACTCACTACCCTGTATCAAGGCTCAGAAAAATATTGTTCTCAAGGAACTCTATTCTGAGGAAATTTGCTTTTATAAGGTGGTTTCATAGCAGAGTCATCATTAGGAACCATTTACATATGTTAGCCAAATCAAGTTGATTATGCATATCCTATAAATTATCAGGAGGAGCAAATGAAAAGCCACAGCCACACCTTTAACCATGCCGAGACCAGTGTTCCATTCTTGTTCTTGGAGTCTCTTGACACTTAGGCAAGACCTGGATTTATTACTAAGCCTAAGTATATCCCTTTCTGCCTCAGGCCACATTCATCTAGAGGAAAGCAACTGTGTAGCTGGAAGCAGTGTTCTTCCTCTCTCACTGTCCTACCTCCCCAAGTGGTGTTGCTTATGAGATTGTTCAGACACCAGGATGCTAGCAAAGCTCTGATTTCCGATAGGTAAGGACCATATGTGTTAAAGGGATATATACATATACCTGTGGCTCATTTATATTGTAACTGAAAGTTTCTACCCCTGAATTTGCCTCACCTGTTTCTCTCCTCCTCCCACCCTCCTCCCCTCTGGCAGCTACCTCTTTGTTTTCTCTATGATTCATTTGGGGAATATAGTCAATAACTAGTATCTTTGTATGGTAACAGATGCCAACTAGACTTATCATGGTGATCATCTTGAGATGTATAGAAATATCCAATCGTTACGCTGTGTGCTAGGAACACAACATAACACTATATAGTCTTACAGGTCAATTATACTTCAAAAACAAACAGACTCATTGAAAAAAGAGATAAGATTTGTGGCCACCAGAGGTGGGGGTGGAGGGTGGGTGTAGAAGGAATTAGATGGAGGTTGTCAAAAGGTACTCACTTCCAGTTATAAGATAAATACATACTAGGGATGTAATGTACAACATGATAAAGATAATTAACACGACTGTACATTACCTATGAAAGGTGTTAAGAGAGTAAATCCTAAGAGTTCTCATCACGAGGAAAACATTTTTTTTCTATTTCTTTAATGTTGTATCTGTATGAGATGATAGATGTTCACTCAACTTATTGTGGTAATCATTTCATGATGTATGTAAGTCAGATCACTGTAAGTGATGTATGTCAATTATATCTCAATAAAACTGGGGGGGGGAGATATATACGTATATACAGGATCTGCATCCTCTTTAAGTGGTTTTGCTCAAAGCTCAAAACTTGGATAAATTGCTCATTGGTAGTTTTCTGTTATTCTTCACTCATGAGGTGTTGGGATCCTTGCTTTCCAGGACATGGTCAGTAGTAAGATGGGCAAAGAATTTGACCATGCCTTGAGATCAAGCCAGTCCTCCAGACACATCTTAGAAAGTCCTGTGTTGTATGAGGCACATATTGTACTAATAATCGAGTAACCCTAATAATAAAGTAGCATGTTGACTTCATGCTACTTGCATTTTCACCCTCCTTTGGAAACTAACAGAGAAGTGGTAAAATGCCTTGCAATGGTAAAAACAATATCAACAAACAAAAAAACTGACTTTGATGAATTAAAACAACAAAAGGGAAAAACCTATGGCAGCACTGTAAATTAGAAGGGATTGATCTCCTTGTAATGGAAAAAATTTCACTATATGTAGCACAGTTTGAGCAGATTGAAGGAAGCTAAGAGTCTTCACAATTCTTCATTGTGAGAAAATGCAGCATTATCAGGCAGTCTCTTAGGTCACTATGATTTTTATGCCTTTTGATCTTCATCATGTTGCATATTTATATTTTCTTTTTCTTGGCTCTCATTAGGAGACTTGATATATTTGCATCCATATTATTGGTTTTAATTTTAAAAGTTTTCAGATGCATTTAAAACTTTTTTATTTTCTAATTTAATACCTTATAATTTATTAGGTTTATTTTGCTGCAACTTTTCTGGTTTCTGGAGTTGAATATTTATTTCATTTAGTTTCATTATTTCTTATGTAATGAAAAATATAATTAAGTAAATTAATTTTCCTCTTTTTAAAGTTTCAACCACGCCTATAAGTGACTAAACAGCTACAATGAGATTACTGTGATACATAAAATCTTATCGTAGTTAATTTTAATAACTTGTCATAGGAGCTTTGGTTAAGCTTTTGATGCAAAGATTATGTAGCAGAGGTTTTTGTTCTTATTTCCAAATGATTAGATTAGTTTCTTTATCATTTTGTAATAACTTTCTGGTTTTATTACATTGTGAATATAGAATTTATGATTATAACTGTGATCTTTGGTTTGTAAATGTATTGGAACAATGTTACAAAATGCTTGTTCTATATAAGGGACACATTTTGATGTCATTTATTTGATTTAATATATTAATTGCATTATTCTAATATTACATCTATTATTTTGTCCTATTTGTGCTGTAAAAAATATGACAATATATGTCAGTCCAAGACTGACTAATATTTTTTTTCATCTTGCTGGTCGTATTCTAAAGTTTTTTCTTATATACCTTGAGGTTCGTAAATTTGGAATACAGATCCATGACAATTGCATCTTCATTGTGACTTGCCCCTCACATTAAATTATTTCATTTTACAGATATATGCTTTTTGCATAATTTTACTTTTAATATTAAGAATACTTTCTCTGTTGTATATAAAAAAGTGCCTATACGTAAGCATTTATCCACTATTTGCCCATCTCTTTATTAGTATCCTTTGTTATTTTGATTTGGTTTTGATTCTTACGGAAGTTGTAAACTGAATTTTTTTAAACCAAAACCAATCTCAGTTTTGACCTTCATTACAAGGATTCAACCTGTTTTCTTATTTATTTATTTATTTGTCCATTTTATGCACATCAGTGTACACATGTCAACTCCAATCTCCCAATTCATACCACCACCACCACCTCCCCCTGCCACTTTCCCTCTCTTGGTGTCCATACATTTGATCTCTGCATCTGTGTCTCAATTTCTGCCCTGCAAACCTGTTCACCTGTACCATTTTTCTAGGTTCCACATATTCAACCTGTTTTCATTTATTTTGATACTATGAATGTTGCTGTGGGGTTTTTTTGTAAACTCTTTGTAAATTTTAATGGAAAAAAAACTATAAAAAATTTACAAATCATAAGTGAAAAACTCAATGACATATTTCAAAGTGAATATACCCATGTAACTACCACCCAGGTTAAGATACAGAACTTAACAGAACCCCTTCTCATGCCCCACCCCAGTCGTTAGTTCCCTGAATGTCACCGTTGAGACTACTATCACCACAGATTAGTCTGAGCTATAATAGAATACCATAGACTGGGTGGCCTATGAACTGAAGAATTTATTTCTCACAATTCTGAAGGCTGGGAGTTCCAGCATCAAGGTGTCAGCCGACTCCGTGTCTAGTGAGGATCCGCTTCCAGGTTCATAGCCATCTTTTCACTGTGTCCTCACATGGTGGACATGGGTACCTGAACAAGCTCTCTGGGGTCTCTTTTATAAGGGCACAACCCCATTTCTGAGAGTTCCACCCTCATGTCCTAATCACCTCCCAAAGGGTTCACTTCCAAATACCATCACGTTGGGGCTTAGCTTTCAACAGATGAATTTTAGGGAAGCACAACCTTACTGTCTATAGCAAATAGTTTCCCTGATTTTGAGGTTTATATAAAAGGAATCCTTGGATCAGCTTTTTAAATTCATTCTTTTTGTGAAAATCCTCCTTGGTATTGCAAGAAACAAGGTTGTAATTTCACTGCTGTATAGTGTTTCATTTTCTATCACAAAATGTATTTATTCATTCTACAGCCCTTTTAGTTTTTTTTTTTTTTTTCCAGTCTGGGTTATAAACTTATTATAAAACTTGTATAAACATTATTGTACATCTCTTTCAATGTACAAGACATAAATGGAATGGATGGGTCAGAGAAAGAGAGAGTTATATATACAGTATATGCATATATATATATATATATATATTTCCTTAGTGCTCTTGTTAAATTTTTATCAAATTCTTTACATTGCATATTTGTCCACAGTGGGTTTACTGTATTCTGCTCTAGGCATAAATGGAAACACATAACCTTATTCTACCCAGGCACCGATTGTGCCTGGTTTGTAAGTCTCAGTCTACATTCTGTTCATCCGTGCTCCTAGGATGTAGCTCTCCAAGGGTTCTGCCTGACAGATTAGGATGTTTACTAGAGCCTCTATTCTTGGCAGGCCCTAGACTCTAATTTTGCCTCCTGAGTACAATGAGACTGCTGAAAACTCAGCTCTACATTTCAGTGGCTTTCTGTTTAGTCTCTTAACTTCTACCCTGCACAGCTTGAAATTCAGAAAATGCCTCACGAAGGACAACCACCAGTGTTGGGCTAGTCTCTCTGCACTTCCCTTTCCTACGGAATCTTGGCCTCTCACATTCTGTCTTCTTTTGTGGCCCCAACTCCTCCAATGATTCTCTCTCCTGTTCTGTAAGATGGGTAAATATTAATCACTTAGCTGTGACCCTGTGACTCATTTGCCATCCATTCGCCCTCAAGAATGAAAAAAGAGCCTAAGAAGGAAAGTGGTTTACAGAATGTTGCCTCCTGTGCTCTACTTTTCTCTTCTCTTGCACCCTCAAGTGCTGATAGCTTCACAGCTCTCATGCATATGATGATTTTTTCTTTTCCTGTTTTATCCCAGTTTACTAGCTGTTCTTGACAGAAAGAACTAACTGGAATTGAAAGTCCAAGTTCAACCTATGTTATGCTTTCTGTTTCTTTGCTTTTTTTTTAGAAGTTAACTATCTTTACTATTGTTTAAATTTTTGTTCTTCCTTATTTCTTCTCCTAACTTGAAAATTGCATAGCACATTTTAATTCCAGTGGTAGACTCTTTTATGTTTTAAACACACATACTTAAGCTTATATTTCTATATTTATCAATGTCAAGAAAAAGAGCATCTATAGAACTCTAGTCTTCTTGCTTCCTCAAAAATTTCTTCGTATTCTTCCATTGTATTTAAAATCATTTTTAACCAATAGATTTCTTTTCCTTTGTAATGTAAGATTTGTTTTCTCTGCCTGGATGCTGATAAAATATTTTTTCTCTAGTTTTGCGTAGATCTAGGCCTTCTGTTGTTGTTGCTGTTTTGTCTGTTTCATTCAGTTTTTCCCAGCTTACTTGACTAATCTTGTACTGGGCAATGTCTGTATTAACCTGATTGTCAATTTAAAACATTAAGTCAGGGCTTCCCTGGTGGCGCAGTGGTTGAGAGTCTGCCTGCCGATGCAGGGGACACGGGTTCGTGCCCTGGTCCGGGAAGATCCCACATGCCACGGAGCGGCTAGGCCCATGAGCTATGGCCACTGAGCCTGAGCGTCCAGAGCCTGTGCTCTGCAATGGGAGAGGCCACAACAGCGAGAGGCCCGCGTACCGCAGGAAAAAAAAAAAAAAAATTAAGTCATCTTATGTGTAAGTGCCTTTATGTCTAATGCTGAATCATTTTTAATTTAGATGAGTCATATTTGTCACAGGCCAATTTTCTCACAGTTATGGTCAGAGAAGGGAAATGAGGGTATGAAAAACTTTTTTAAATGAAACGTAAGACACAGATGTAGAGAACAAACGTATGGGCACCAAGGGGAGAAAGCGGCGGCGGGGGTGGTGGTGGTGGTGGTGGGATGAATTGGGTGATTGGGGTTGACATGTATACACTGATGTGTATAAAATGGATGACTAATAAGAACCTGCTGTATAAAAAAATAAAATAAAATTCAAAAACAAAAAGAAATATAATGTGAACCAGATACAGAACTTAGTTCCTGCTTTCAAAGCACTCAAAACCATTTAGGCAAATGTAGCCCAAGACATTGGTTGCCCACCCAGTACCCATTTACCCCTTCTTCCTTACAGACAGAAGAAGAAGCTTCCCGTGCAGAATGGGTAGCCATGTGGCATAACCTTTCCACTGAGATATAATTAAATCTGTGGGGTATTCTGGGAAGATACTTGCTTTTAATAATCCATGTAAATGAATGCATTCGGTGTGGTTTCCCCCATCCCCTTTCCTTTCTGACATGAACATGAGTTTTGAAGTTGCGACAGGCACCTTGCAGTCTTAATGTACCAACAGAGAGAAGAATGTCAAGAACATCACAGGAGTGCCAGTCCTGAAAATGTTGTGCTTCTAAACAAATACCCACAACTGCTTTCAAACAGACTTCTTGTTGTTTAAGGAAATAAGCCTCGACTTGCTTAATTCACCATCAGTGTATGCATCTAACTGAGACATTAAGAAAATTAATTTAAACAGCCACACAAGAAAAGTCATAGTGAAGAGCCAAATATGTGCTGTAGCTGAAAATGGTTAAGTTTTTCCCTGGCTCCTTTACATGCAGGGCATCCTTTATGCAGCTCTGAGAAAAGCCCTGTTGGCCTTGGGCTCCTGCATACCTGTCTTTCCAACCACAGGCAGTTGGTCTGCACCTTCTATTAAAATCTCTTCACTTATCTCCCTAGAGATAAGTGAAGAAAGCCCTTGCTTTCTCTTTACTAGAGACAAGATTGCAAGGTAATTAAATGTGTTCCCTAGCCAGCAAAACTAGGATCAGGGGGTGGGTAGCACCTTCTACAGGGAGCTGAGAATTTTTTCCCTTTCAGGAGAGTACATTGAGAGATCTTTCTTTTCTCTGGTGGATTACTGGAGTGAAACACAAATGATCAGAACTGCTAGAGAGTGTGTCTCCAGACAATTTCATTAGGGAACATAAGGAATCCTGACTAAATACTAGCATGTAAGAAGGGAGAAATGAAATTCAGGAAAATAAATAAATGTAAGAACTCAGTAATCACTGGGACTTCATTTTACCCCCAGCCCTGTAGAATCCTGGAATCTCAGAACTGATAGTACACGAGGAATCAACTTTAAGTTCTGAATTATTTAATTAGATTAATTTTAACTTGATTTATCATAATTATTGGTCCACAATAATGCTAGGCACTTTGCTGAGAATTCAAAGGAGAACAGGTATATAAACTGGACACCAGATGCTTTGGTCTTAGTCCTGTTGGAAATTTCGGTAATCACTGTGATGATAACTAGTGATGGGAGAACTGTGCCCTAAAGTCTATTTTGGAACTGTAATGAAGCCCAACTCATTTGGAGGTTCTTTTCATGCAAACGGAATTTTCTCGGAAAAAGTCAGTACTATCATCTTGTGCTCTCCACACATATACACCATGTTTTTCATTTTTGAGCCTCTCATTTACTCATTAATTCATTGTTTTGAGCATGTAAATACATTAGACACTGATTTTCGTAATTGAATTACCTTCCCCCAGTTACATCCCACACCTACATACTCCAACCTATCACGCAATATGTGCACTGATCAGATCTCTTCGAGGTACAAATAGAAGAAATGCAAGTTGAGTTGGCTTAAGCAGACAAAAAGATTTATTGGCTCACACAGCATAAGAAAGATGAACATTCCTGTCTCAGACCAATAAGAGTCAGAGACTCAACACTCAACTGGAGTTATTTCTTAAGCCCTTCCCCATTCCTCTCTCACCCAGGCTTTACTCTAGGTGTCATCCTTTCATTTATTAGAATTCTCAGTGTATGGTTCTTGGATGGAACTAGCCATCAAAGGCATTTCAGAAGGTGGGTGTAGGTTCAGGTGCTGTTGAAATTAGCACATATTGTTATAGGTGTGCTGGCTCACCTTGTGGGTAAGAGTTAATCACCAGGCATGCAGCCTCCAGCAACCTTCTTCAGCTTCTCCATCTCCTGGGTCAAGTATGTGTTTCGATTCATGAAGAAGGGCACCGTCTTTTGTAAGTAACCCACATCATCAAACCTGAACACTTACAGTCAGTGAGAAATTGATGAGGGTCCAGTTCATCATCATCAAGGGTTATAGGCCATCTCACGGCTCCTGTTTGTCCTTTCTCTCTAGAGCTTCATTTCCATCTTCCCTTCCTGATGTCCTGACCTGTGGACTTTAGGCCCCAGCACCATGTGCAAAAGCAGCAGTCATACATAAACTAATTAACCAGCTCCTACGATCTCATCATCAACTCTCTATAATCCCGCAAGGGATTTTGGTTCTCTAATTAAACCCTGACATAAATTGCCCGTTTGTAGCTTAAAAAAATAATAACAATATTTTACTTTCAATGTTTGTTGAATTAATGAATCAACGTGATAAATGAAGTTATTCTTACACAACACACATTCACTTATTTACCCATTATAATTCATCCTCCTATCTATCCATCCGTCTATTCTCTATATCATTTATCCACCCATATGGCTAAGTACTGCTTTTAAGTATTCATGAAAATAACTGTAAATAGTGTAAAGGACTCTTACACGTGCACCTGCACTCAAGTGGAAGAGGGCAGCAGACCTAGGTCAGTAACATTTGGCAACTGACTTCTAACGGGGGAAATGAAGACTAGCTTTTCCAACTGGAAGTACTGGAGAATTTTAGGTTGATGAAGAGTAATTACCTGGGTGATGAAGCAGCATGAAGTGCTATAATTGGGGGTCAGCTGATCTCTTGGGTGAAATTTTCCGTGAACCCTCAGCTGAAATATCACAAGATACAGGGCAATTTTCTTCCTTTCCTCCAACCAATATCCTTCCTAGAAGGATTTTATTTCTCTGTTTTTATGTATCTGTTGTCAAACTAGATGTGTGCTTGATCAGATTTATCCATCCACATCCTGTTTGACTCCTTCATTAAGCCATCATTGCAAGTGTTTGCAATGATTCCTGGCCTTAGTTCTATTTACCACTGGACTGTATGTAACTCACACAGAAGCTCCAGTAAGGCTCAAGGTCATGACACACGAGAGATGAGAGTCATTTTGCTGCAGTCTCTCTCCTGGCCTTGACCATTCACTCTCCTTTCAGTCTTTGAGCTGCCTTTTCTTGCCAAACATAGTGGAAAAGTACTCCTACCCCATGAATAGCCTTTTCCTACATTCTCTTCAGAGATCTCTCATACTTCCCATGGCTCGTATCTTTTTCTGACTTCCAGGCACATACCTTTGAGTAAAACTGCCAGAAGCGAATGTCATCCTTTTTCTTTTATCAATAGCCTCTCAGAGTTTGCACTAGTGACTTGCTTCTCAACTGCTGCTGAGCAGTACAGAGAGCACAGGAGGATTTTACATGGAAAGAGCATTTCAACTGCAGAGAGACTCCGCAACTCTCTGAAACACTATTCCTGGGATATGCAGCCTGGAAAGCTTGTGTGAAGCATGGAAATGAATGGTGTCAAGTTCAGCGGCTGCTCGGTGTTCTTAATGACAGTTCTTATTTCTGGATTACAGAAGAGGAAGGAGAAAAGTGACTTGCTGGATTACATATTCATTTAAAAAACATTGAGTCTCTACTCATGTTCGGGATATGTGAAGAAGACCTGATCCTTGACCTCAGGGTGCCTACAGTCTAGACAGAAAGACCATCAGAGAACAACTAAAAAGACAAGTAAAAAAAATAAGTATAAATTCTAATAAGTTCTGAGGAGATGTGAAGAGAGTAGTAACTGGGAGGAGAAAGAAGGAAGGGGCCCCTATCTTAGTTGAAGTCTCCATGGCTAGCTTCTAAAAGAGGTGACATTTAGCTGAGCCATGAAAAAAATCAGCAGTCTTTGAAGAACCTTAGTCTTAGGTGTTCCTAATCATCCTTCTGAGACTGGGGAGGGACCATATAATACGGCTTCCTCTAGGACCTCCTGGTACCTGGCTGTGCACTCTGTCTGCTGCCCCATCTGCTAGGCCAGATGCTCACAGCCGAGGGGTTGTAACTAAGTGTGCATCTATTTTTTCCAAAGAGGCAAGAATCCTTATCATTAATGATGTACATACTGTGCACCTACTGTGTACAAGTCACTGAACTGGGCACATTGATAAATGCATTAACGGTGTAAAAGGCAGATCCTGATATCAAAAAATGACCTTGATTATTCCATACAAGGAGGAAAGGGGAACCAGGATATTATGGAGAAGTAAAATCTATGATTCATTATAGCTAAAGAATAAAACAAGGTGCTTTCCTAAGACCACACTACTAGTGGAAATGTGATTAAATATATAATATTAGCATGAATTTATGGTTCCCCAATGGGGAACCCTTTCAGCTCAACACATGTTTGTTAGCTGACTACTCTGCACCTAGTCTCATAGGCTCTTGAAATAAGAGCATATTTAAGATGATGTTTCTGCCTTTGGAAGATGTATAGATGCACTTTACTGTTAACAACAATTTATTCAACAAAAGTACAGTATTACACAGATTGTAGCTTTTCTTGGAAAATTATAGATTCACACACATTTGTTTTCTGTGTTGTCTCTCCATAACCTCCTTATCTTCCCTGTTGCCACTACTGTTTCACTTCAAAGTAAAATTCTTGTTCACGGTCCCTAGTGTTACAATGCAGTGTGCCTGCTGTGACATTCATCTGCCTGAACACAATAGGCATTTTCAGCAGAAAGCAGGGAATAAATAGAAAGTCAGTGAGAAGGGAAATAAGGTATTTATTAGACGCTGTTGAATGAGCGGAGAGAAAGAAAGCAAATCATTGGCAAGTGGCATTGCCTGAACCAAGTATCAGGATAGCACCATGTCTTAGACACTCTCTACCCACACCCCTACCTGTACATATAAGCGGGCACGCACGTGTGCATACTCACACACATGTGCACACCCACACACATGGCTTTGCATCCCCTTCCCCTGGGGGCAGCCGGCACGTCTCTATAGGCTTTATTCTTTCTCATGGGAGATTGTTTGGTTTACCATAAATGGGCTTAGGAGATGGGCAAACCTGGTTTTAAATCCCAGGTCTACCAATTCGTAGGAATAGTGTGAGGATGAGGGGCTGGCCCACAACTAGCACTCAATGAATGGTCACTGTTGTATTAGGTGGATGGAGAGGCGTGGTTCTTGGAAGGTGATAGACTAAAAGTTAACTGTGAAATTCACCTAGAACATTTTACAAAGCTAGATAAAATTGAACAAAAACACTGTTAAAATATATGAAATACAGAGATGAACTCTTAAAAGTTAAATGACTGAGAATTTTATCTAGAAGTGATGAGGGAACTGAAATTAAGAGCGATGAGCATCTGAATTGATGCTTTGGCCATCCAGGCGGAGGGATGGAAGGAGGCAGCTATGAGGCTGAGAGCAAGTGGTGTCAATTTTGGCTTTTGAAGTCTCTAATGGGAAGGTTGAAGGGACCCAGGTTTGTGAGAAACAGGGAGTTTATACTGAGACCCCTTCATAGATCCAGTGACCCTTACAGGCCTTACACTGTGTAAAGTGGAAAAGAAAAAAAAATTCAGTAATCTGTACAAGAATGGGACAAATACACACCACATACCTCTGAAACTGGAAGTGAATGAGGAAGGGCTAAGAAAATGAAGATTTGGTAAAATCTGTGTAATAATGTCCTTTCACATCCCTTAACTCTGGGCACTAACTCATCCCCACTCCAGAGAAAGTCTGGAGGTTTATTCTCTAGGGTTGTTAAAATGGAAGGTGTCTGAAATGGGCGAATCCAGGCACAATCATGGGATGTAAAGGAGCACGTACATGAATGCCAAACCTGAGTCCAGAGCCCCCTCCCAACCTGGCTTCTGGAATCCTGGAAGCTATATCCTTACCCAGGCAGAAGGTTGGGAGATTTTTCCCTAGACCACTTAGCTAATCCCAGAGGAAAGGCCTGAAGGCACTGTGGGGTGAGCGGCCAATTTCCAACACCAAGCACGGTCACCCAGATCACCCTGCGTGAAACTGGAGTCAACACCCTGCCCTCCCCCATCAGTGCTTCTATCCACGTGGTAGTTTTTCACTCTTCTCCTCTTAATTATAAGAATGAATGATCACCAGACATTGAAGAGATTCTTCAGTAAGGAACATCGTTACCAAAATAAGGAATAAAAAGCAACTTGGAGAAAACAGAGACTATGGAGGAAGGAAAAAAAAAGGAAAAATAAAAGAAACTATCATTAATGTCTTCAAAGAGATAAGAGAGAATATTGCATCCTGGAAATTACAGTAAATTGTAACAAAAAAAGAAACAAGAGGTTAGGATAAAGTGAAGGAGAATGATATACATTTTCAGAAAAATAAAGTCTGAGAGAGTTTCCCATTCATAAATTCTTATGGAAACGATTTCTAAATGGATGCACTTCAGAAATAATTACTTTAAGGAACCTCCATACTGTTCTCCATAGTGGCTGTATCAATTCACATTCCTACCAGCAGTGCAAGAGCGTTCCCTTTTCTCCACACCCTCTCCAGCATTTATTGTTTCTAGATTTTTTGATGATGGCCATTCTGACTGGTGTGAGGTGATATCTCATTGTAGTTTTGATTTGCATTTCTCTAATGATTAATGATGTTGAGCATCCTTTCATGTGTTTGTTGGCACTCTGTGTATCTTCTTTGGAGAAATGTCTATTTAGGTGTTCTGCCCATTTTTGGATTGGGTTGTTTGTTGTTTTGATATTGAGCTGCATGAGCTGCTTGTAAATTTTGGAGATTAATCCTTTGTCAGTTGCTTCATTTGCAAATATTTTCTCCCATTCTGAGGGTTGTCTTTTGGCCTTGTTTATGGTTTCCTTTGCTGTGCAAAAGCTTTGTAGTTTCATTAGGTCCCATTTGGTTATTTTTGTTTTTATTTCCATTTCTCTAGGAGGTGGGTCAAAAAGGATCTTGCTGTGATTTATGTCATAGAGTGTTCTGCCTATGTTTTGAATGGATAAAGAAGATGTGTCACATATATACAATGGAATATTGAGTTATTTGTAGGGAGGTGGAAGGACCTAGAGTCTGTCATACAGAGTGAAGTAAGTCAGAAAGAGAAAGACAAATACCGTATGCTAACACATATATATGGAATCTAAGAAAAAAAAAAGTGTCATGAAGAACCTAGAGGTAAGACAGGAATAAAGACACAGAACTACTAGAGAATGGACTTGAAGATATGGGGAGGGGGAAGGGTAAGCTGTGAAAAAGTGAGAGAGTGGCATGGACATATATACACTACCAAACGTAAAATAGATAGCTAGTGGGAAGCAGCCGCATAGCACAGGGAGATCAGCTCAGTGCTTTGTGACCACCTAGAGGGGTGGGATAGGGAGGGTGGGAGGGAGGGAGATGCAAGAGGGAAGAGATATGGGAACATATGTATATGTATATGTATAACTGATTCACTTTGTTATAAAGCAGAAACTAACACACCATTGTAAAGCAATTATACTCCAACAAAGATGTAAAAAAAAATAAAAAATGAAATAATTACTTTGTAAGCTAAATGGATGAAACAGAATGCCAAAAAAAAATGGGAACAAGTAAATTAGTAAGCATTCTATTAATATATATGCATTAAATTTTTTGAAAGCAAGAATATATTTAACTTATTTTATGATATAAAAACAAACTGAAGTTATGTTATCCAAAAATGATTGCAAGGAAACTGGGAGATTGATGAGAGTTAAAGCATCCCAAGGTCTCTGCATCATTCAGGAGGAGGGTAATAATGTGATTAACTTTAGCTTTTGATAAGCATGCATGCTACAGTGTATAGATATAGATATATTCATATATATACATACACACACGTGTGTGTGTATGTATGTATATAAAGAATGTAGAACTTTTAAATTAGTGAATGGGAACAAAACAACTAAAGAAAATATAATCCAATGGAAATAAAAAATTGAGACAAAACTGAAGCAAAGAGAAATCATGGTAAATGAATAGCACAAAATAAAATGGAATAGATTTCATACACAAACACACACATATATATATTGTATTTACGTTTTTGTGTTTATATATAAAGTAAATTTTACATGTAGAAATGTAAAGACAATAAACTAGTAGTTTGAACAAGAACAAGAAATGCCAATTAAAATTACTGTGATATAATATTACATTCATCAAATTTATAGAAATTTAAAAATCTAACAAAACTGAATTTTGGGAAAATTATGTGGACATAAGCAGCTTTATGCGTAGTTAATGTGAGAATAAACAGACACAGTCATTAGAGAGTAACTTGACAATATCTAGTAAAGATAAACATACCTGATAACCCAGCAGTCCCAAATACTCCATAATCGTGTTCTCTAGAGAAACTCTCACACATCCACAAAATATATGTTGCAATAGTATTCACTGTAGAAATGTTGGTGAGAGTAGAAAAATTGGAAAAACCTAACTGATCCACAATAAAATAGCTGAATAAACTGATTTGTTCATATGTCAGAGTATATTGTCATTAAAATGCATGACCTATATTTGTATGAACCACTGGAAACATAATTTGGGGATGGCATAAATGTTGGTATAAAAGTATAAAACAATGGATGACAAACATCTCAGCCATAGGGGACCGAGTATCTCTAGAGAGGGAGGAAGGGGAGGGGAGAGATAGGGAAGGAGGTATTTTGCTGAATTTATACAGTTATCTTTATCTTAAAACAAAAAGGAGAGCTGAAGCCACTTAGCAGAATATAAATGTCTTTCTCATCTTGGTGCTAAATGTACAAATGGCTATGATATAATTTCCTGTGATTTTCTATATTCTTGAAATAACTCATTTCTTCTCTCTCCTTTTTAAAAAGAATTTTAACATCTTTATTGGAGTATAATTGCTTTACAATGGTGTGTTAGTTTCTGCTGTATAACAAAGTGAATCAGCTATACATATACATATATCCCCATATCTCCTCCCTCTTACGTCTCCCTCTCACCCTCCCTATCCCACCCCTCTAGGTGGTCACAAAGCACTGAGCTGATCTCCCTGTGCTATGTGGCTGCTTACACTAGCTGTTTTACATGTGGTAGTGTATATAGGTCCATGCCACTCTCTCACTTAGTCCCAGTTTACCCTTCCCCCTCCCCGTGTCCTCAAGTCCATTCTCTATGTCTGCATCTTTACTCCTGTCCTGCCCCAAGGTTCTTCAGAACCTTTTTTTTTTTTTTTTTTTTTTAGGTTCCATATATATGTGTTAGCATATGGTATTTATTTTTCTCTTTCTGACTTACTTCACTCTGTATGACAGTCTCTAGGTCTATCCACTTCACTACAAATGAAATAAGTCATTATTTTAAATTAAAAGAATACAGTAAGTGAATGAAAAGGTAGATTAGTGAGAGGAATTAGCATCTTCAGAGTCATGTAAATTATATATTTAGCCCGCTGCTTCACAATAGTATAATTAAAATTACAACTGTCTATTGATATTTCCTTTGCCATATCATTCTACGTACTAAGGATTGTCTCTATATAAATGACTTAGGAAAGCTCATTGTAGATGCTACCAGCAAAACAGCAAATTACTCCTGGAATTTAGAATTTGGAGACAGAATTTTCTGAGTGCGATCAGCATTCTTTCCTAACATGTGGTTTATTGTTTTTTGTTTTTTTGCGGTACGTGGGCCTCTCACCGCTTTGGCCTCTCCCGTTGTGGAGCACAGGCTCCGGACGCGCAGGCTCAGCAGCCTTGGCTCACGGGTCTAGCCACTCCGCGGCATGTGGGATCTTCCCGGACCGGGGCATGAACCCGTGTCCCCTGCATTGGTAGGCGGACTCTCAACCACTGCGCCACCAGGGAAGCCCTAACATGTGGTTTTAAGAGACACCTGAGGGTGAATCTTTTTTAATATCACTCATGCATGTATGTGTGGCTTAGTTCCCAAAGAGTACATTTTAAGATATTCTGATGAGGTGCAGTGTTGATTTAACCACACTCTTCCTAAGGGGTCTATTTGGAAGAGGAGTGAGAAGAATGCAAGTTCTAAGGTTTGTGCTAAACCCATAGCCACAGTCTTATATTTGTTAATGATCCTGGCATCTCCCTATCCTGAGTAGGTTCTTAATGAAACGAAAGGACATGTACACGGTCCCTGTGTTAGGACAACCATAATGCTTAGCACTAGCTTCAAAGCACCCTGAAAATAGCTCTATTATAGTACTGACCACACAAATACTGTGAGTATGGCTTATTTATCTGATTCTTCCATTGATTGTGCAATGCGCTGGGTTTTTTTAAACAAACTTTTTATTTAAAATAAACATTTATCTAGAATTCACCATGTGTGGGCTAGGGACATATGAGATCCAACATTTATTCACTAGCAACTTACAGGTTAGCACAATCATTCTTAATCCTAGCTGCCAACTGAAAATCTTGTGGGAAGAGCATATGTATATGTGTAGATATGTTTTCCACCTCCCTAGAGTATTCTAAAGTTCAGGCAAGACAGAGAAAATTAATGAGTGATAATTGTACATAAGTAATAACTGACAGGATTTGTCCATCTTCATTGAAATAGACTGTACATTGAAAGTTAATTTCAGTTATGCTGACTATACCAATATATGTGATTTTTTTAAAGACAATTTTTTTAGAGTAGTTTTAAGTTTAAAACAAAATTGAGAGGAAGGTACACAGATTCTCATATATGCCCCTGCCTCCACACAGGCATAGCCTTCTGCATTATCAGTATCACTCACCAAAATGGTACATATTCTTATCAAGGATGAACCTACATTGACACATCATAATCACTCAAAGTCCATAGTTTACCTTAGGGTTCAATCTTGGTGTTATAAATTCTGTGGGTTGGGAGAAATATATAATGACATATATCTGTCATTATAATATCATGTGGAGTTTTTCACTGACCTAAAAATCCTCTGTGTTCTGCTTGTCTCTCCTCCTCCTCCCTTCTACCCCTGTAATCCCTGATCTTTTTAAGGTCTCCATAGTTTTGCCTTTTCCAGAATGTCATATACTTGGAATTATACAGTTAGTAGCCTTTTCAGGTTGGTTTCTTTTACTTAGTAATATACATTTAAAGTTTCCTCTTTGTCATTTCATGACTTGATAGCTTATTTATTTTTAGTGCTGAATGATATTCCATTGTCTGAATTTATCACAGTTTATATATCCTTTCACCTACTGAAGGACATCTTTGTTGCTTCCAAGTTTGGGCAATTATGAATAAAGTTGCTACAAATATCCATGTGCATGTTTTTGTGTGGAGATAAGTTTTCAGCTCTTGTGGGTAAATAAGAAGGAGTGTGAGTTCTGGATCATATGGTAAGAGTACGTTTAGTTTTATAAGAAACCACCAAACTGTCTTCCAAAGTGTCTGTAACATTTTGCATCCCTAAAATCAATGAATGAGAATTCCTGTTGCTCCACATTCTCACCGGTATTTGGTATTATCAGTGTTCTGGGTTTTGGCCATTTTAATAAGTGTATAGTTGTATCTCATTAATTTGCATTTCTCTGATAACATATGATGTGGAACATCTCTTCATATGCTTGTTTGCCATCTGTATATCTTCTTTGGTGATGTGTCTGTCAAGGTCTTCGGCCAATTTCTTAATCAGGTTGCTTTCTTATTGTTGAGTTTTAAGAGTTCTTTGTATGTTTTAGATTACAGTCCTTTATCAGATGTCTTTTGCAGATATTTTCTCCAAGTCTGTGTTCTGTTTTCTAATTCTCTTGATATTATATTTTGCAAAGAAGAAATTTTTAATTTTAATGAAGTCCAGCTTATCAATGATTTCTTTTATGGATTGTCTTTGGTAAATCCTAAAAAGGCATCACCATACCCTAGATCATCTAGGTTTTCTGTTATGTTATCTTCTAGTAGTTTTATAGTTTTGCAGTTTATGTGTAGGTCTGTGAGCCTTCTTAAGTTAACTTTTGTGAATGGAGTAAGATCTGTATATAGATTGAATTTTTTGCATGTAGATATCCAGTTATTCCAGCACCATTTGTTGGAAAGACTGTCTTTGCCCCATTATATTGTCTTTGTTCCTTTGACTGTATTTATGTAGGTCCATTTCTTGGCTCTCTATTCTCTTCTATTGTTCTATTTTTTTTTTCTCATCTTTTGCCAGTACCACACTGTCTTGATTATTGTAGCTTTAAAGTAAGCCTTGAACTTGGGTAGTTTCATTCTCCAACTTTGTTTTTCTCCTTCAAAATTGTGTTGGCTATTCTGGGTCTTTTGCCCCTCTACATAAACTTCAGAATCCATTTGTCAATATCCATAAAATAACTTTCTGAGGTTTTGGTTGGGATTGCATGAATCTATAGATCAAAGTGCAAAGAACTGACATCTTGACAACATTGAGTCTTTCTACCCATGAACATAGATAATCTCTCCATTTATTTAATTCTTCTTTGATTTATATAATCAGAGTTTTGTAGTTTTCCTCATATAGATCTTGTACATATTTTGTTAGATTTATACCAAAGTATTTTATTTTTGAGGTTCTAATGTAAATGGTATTATGTTTTTAATTTCAAATTCCACTTGTTCTTTGCTGGAACAAAGAAAGCAATTGACCTTTTATAATGATCTTGTATACGGCAACCTTGCTATAGTCACTTATTAGTTCCCGGAGCTTTTTCATAGATTCATTAGGATTTTTTATATAGACAGTAATGCCATCTGCAAACAAAGGCAGCTTTATGTCTTCCTTTCCAACTTGTATACCTTTTATTGCCTCTTATCGCCTTATTGCATTTAGCAAGAACTTCCAGTACGATTTTGAAAAGGAGAAGCAAGAAGGGACATCCTTGTCTTGTCCCTGATCTTAGTGAGGAGGCTATATATGTGACTTCAACCAACTGAACTATAATGTTTTACCCTTTATTGTGCAGTGCTTCACAAAGACAGTGAATCATTCTGTAGTGCTGCACAGGGTTCTAAGGAATTAGAGAACATCTACTCTATATTCCCTCTTCCAAGTGTGGCAATTTTTCAAATGCCCCAGACCAAGGGCTTTTATTTTAGGCCTTGTAGTTCTACAGTGATCTCCTCTCTCATGCAGCTGAGATTTCTTGGAGAATGCAAGAACCTAAAAAATGAGGCAGTGGGATTCAGCCAGAACAGCTGTATCTTTCCACACAACTGTGGGGAACTAAGATGCCCTCCCCTTTGTTCCTGTCTTTTCTCTGCATTGCATAATCATTTTTACTTCCCCCTATAGTCCTCCAGATCCATCCTTTTAGGATCCTTCTAGCATAGTTAGCCTACCTGCCTCTTACTCTCATTCCTCTTTGCCAGCTCCCAAATTTCTGCATATTCTGAAACAGGAGTGACTACTTGGGTTTTGGCTCCTTTTAGAGACCAGTGATTTTTCTGGCTGCAGCATGGCTGACCCAAAGACCCTTTGAGTCCAAGTCTGTTCTACTTTCAATGTTCAGGCATGGAACAGGGTCTCTCTCCTTCCTTCTTCCCCTGTCCTTCCCTCTTTTTCTCTCTCTTTCTCTCTTTCTATCTTTCTTTCCTTCTTTCTTTCTTTCTTTCTTTCTTCCTTCCTTCCTTTCTTTCTTTCTTTCTTTCTTTCTTTCTTTCTTTTCTTTCTTTCCTTCTCTTTCTTTCTTTCTCTTTCTTTCTTTTCTTTCTTTCTCTTTCTTTCTGTTTCTTTCTTTTTCTTTCTTTCTTTCCTTCCTTCCTTCCTTCCTTTCTCTTTCTCCTTCCTTCCTACCTCCCTCCTTCCCTCCCTCCCTGTCTCTCTCTTTCTTTCTCCTTTCCTCCTGAATACTAAATAGATAGCATAAACCTAGGAAAAACACAGTAGTATAAATATTTAAATGTCCATTCTCATACCCTGATATGAATGGTATTCTGGAGTTGTGGGATGTGATTGCCATGCTTGGAAGCATACATCTGGCTGTTGGGGGCTTCTACCAGCTTTTAATTAAGAATGTTACACTTGGGGACCTTTAATTGTCTGCAAGCATATCTAGAAAATTTAGACCCCTTGCATTCTCACTATTTCTTTCCTAGTCATAGCTATGTAAAGGATCAAATTATAAACTATGTACTAACATTAGCTTTCCCAAAGTTCTTAAAATGATACATTCTCATACCACATTAGAATCCTGTAACAATAGAATGTTGTAGGATTAAAAAGCCTTGGAGATCATGTGGTATAGTCTCCCTATTTTATAAATAAAGGTGGTGTTGTAAATTGCAATGAATGTCATGTAAATTTTTTTTAAGTTATAAAATCATGATGTCTGGGATCAGTGTGCCTCTTTCTTTTTACGATGTTGCATGATTATATTAAGTGTAGGTTTATAGGCAATTTTGAAATACTGATGGATGTAAAACCAGTTGTCTCTGAAACAAGAAGTACCATAAATGTGATGGAACCTCCTTAACTGGAGTGGCAGTTTAGTTTGGAAGGTGTGTCCTTAAGTTATCTTACATGGGTTAACACTGAGCCTAGATTCTCTGCAGTTTCTTTTTAAGTGTTAAGAACTGACCCTAATTTTGACTAGATACTTCATTAATATTCATTTGTATATAATTGCCTTAATTTCAGTGATAATGACTTCAGCTACCAACTGTTTGATTGATGGAACTTGTATCTTTTCTGGAAAAGAGCTAAGATATAAAAATCACACCATTCATGCATGCCTGGTATTTTTAGCTGCCTTTAATTACTAACCAGCTAAATAAGCATGCAAACCATGCTGTGATTGATAGGATCTCTTCGTTGAAGTGATTTTTTTTCCTCAGAATTTGGAAGATGCTTGAATCAATTGAGTGCTAAAAATAACCAATGAAAGCTGAATCTCCCAGAATCAAGATGCTCTTGAATAAAGCATCTAACAAGAAGGGGGGATTAACCTGCAGTCTTTAAGATATTCTGACTGAAAAAAGAACCAACGGAAAGTTCTCATTGCATGTAGTGGCATGAAAAAAGCCTGTAACATGCCAAATATTTATTTACTGAAGGTATGTTAAGCAGTATCATGCTAGAAACAAAAAGAGGCATGAACTGAAAGTCATACAGGGCAAGGAAAGGAATAAGACAGAGAGTTTGAAGTGTACAGTTGAGCCTTATGACCTGAAAGCTGAGAATGCCTCCTCCTAGTTCAGAGCTCTGTCACTCCTGGGTGGATGACAGCATTTCCTACAGCAGAGCCCAGTGCTGATTAGCAAAAATTTGAGGGAGAATCTAATCCAGAGGTCTTTGGATATATCTCCTATGGGAAAATCAAAATGCTTTCTGGGCACATTATAATGATTTAAAAAGCAACAACAACAGCAACAGAACAACAACAACAATCCAGTGATAAACCTGGAGAAGGTTATTCTAGCCAAGAATCTACTTGGCTAGAAGGTGTTTCCAGACACTTCCTTTGTTAATAATAAACAACATTATTCTAAAGAAACATAGTAGTTAGAATGTTGCCACCCTCTGAAAGTGTTTTTACTGTATTGAATATCTCGCAACTAAGAAGTTGCCTTTTGGTACTTCCCACATTCCGTTAACATTCTCTCTTCACTGCCTGACCCTTGGTTATCACAGGCAGAATTCTCCCTCTTTCTCTCTCCCTTTTTTTTCCCTTGGTTAAAGTCCTAGACCCCAGTGTCATATCTAAGTTCAAAAATCTCCAAGATAACCCCCACACCATAATATTCTTTCCTCCAGCCATTTATAACCTCTGTCTGCATGGTGGTTTTGTAAGGGTTAGGAGAAAAGCAATCTGCTGATTTAAATTCACATTTGGCTGTTCTTTCTTCTTCAATGATACCTGGACTTTTAAAGAAAGTAAGTTATAATACCTTATGAATCTGCAGTGGTTGAATTTGGGAAATATTAAAGGCAAGACAAATAAGTTTGAGATTATTTTTTCTTAACTACATCACCCAAGTGACTCAATGGGGTCATGTAGGGAGGGAGACTCAATAGGGAGAAGGTAGCGATGCTTGATATATCAATCCCCATTTAATAGCTATCAGTTGTTTATTTGTGTTAGACTGTGGGTTCCTTAGCTTTGATGGGACCTCTCTAAAGGCTGGTGGGCAAACATAATGAACAGGTGATAAAGTCTTTATTGGTCTTTCCATGAAGTGGGCTCTAGCCCCGTGGTACTCATTGACTTTCTCATCACTAATTCTGTAAAAGTGGGGACTCATGGTGGTTTTTCTCCTTCTTGTCTCAGAGAAACTGTATAATATAGAATTGGGGGGAGGGGTGGAGGAGAAAGAGATAACAACGTAAAAATAAACAAAAAAAATTGGCAAAAATAAAACTGTATTTATAATGATCTTCATGCATGATTTTCAAGGCTTGGTTCCGAGGAAGCTGACGCAGTGAAATGGGCTCAGGACCTTCCCCTTTTGGCACACAGGGGAAAGGATTCTTCCAGGGACCCCTCAGCAGTGGCTTTGTTTGTCAGACACCTTCACTGATTCCCTGACTTTACCACTGTGTTCCTTGCTTCTCTCTGTCTAGTGAAAATAGCCCTACTTTCTCCTTTCCTTGTAGCACAGACTGAAGGGAAAAAACAACAACAGTGAGATGTCGCATTTTAGAGCGTCTGAAGGCTGTGTGGGAGAAAAGGGAAGCTGCGATTATGTAAACATACGGAGAAAAATGAGTTGCTAATGCGCTTGGTTTCTTTTATTTATAATCTTCCTTCTGTTCCAAATGGCCTTCCTGGGCTGTGAACACCTGATGACACTCTCACACTGTGCCAGGGTGTGTTCTTCCTGGAACCAGTGCTGGATTATGCCAGGATTTTCAAGTGACAAATAAAAATGGGAAATTAAATCCCATGCTGTCTGCATCAGCTCAGAGCTGGCTAAGTCAGGATTCTTCCAGCCCTTCTGGGCTAAAGAGGGACAGAGAGTAACCACTCTTTCCAGAGCAGCCTTCCTGCCTGGATTCTCTTGTTTACACATGGCTGTCACTCACATCTGCCTCTTCCGTAGGTCACCAACGAGTCCTAACTCGTGACCGCACAGACTCTCAGAACTAGGGTAGACAGAAAACATTAACACTTCTCTGTGCTCAAGGTAATCGCTACACCAAATTTAAGTGCAGTAGCTATTAGGAGAAGAAAGTGAATGATACAGAAGGTGCTCAATAAATATTTGAAGAATGAATAAATGAATGTAGGCCGTATGTCTTTCTAGAGGTGGTAGAATGGAGTTTGTTAAGCAGAGGTAAGTGGAGGAAACTGCAGAAGGGGAAATAATAGGACTCACCATTGGCCAGACTCTAAGTATTTGCGTATATCACTTCATTTAATATTCAGAACAAACCAGTTAATGTTGGTTTTATTATGTAAAAATTCTCATTTCACATAGGAAAACAATGAGGCCTAAAGAAATTAAGTAATCTTTATTTAGTCCAGATAGCTGAAGAGCCGGGGTGTGAATCCATTTTTGTCTGATGCCAGTTCTTGACTTTTTTCACCACTATATTGTCTGAATGAGCCTATCCACAGCCTTCTTTTTATTCGTTCTAAAATGCATTCTCCCCACCTTCCTGTGTTGAAGTTCTTTCTATCCATTTATCTGGGAAGCAGCTGAAACTTCAACTGTTTTTGAAGCTTTTTCTGATTCTCCAATCACATAAGAACTCCATCTTTTCTCAATCACATGGCACTTATCTATGTCATACCCACACCCCACCTGGAGTCAGTCATTCAGCTATGGCCTTATACTTCACAGCAGACCGTAACTTCCGTGAGAAACTATGTTCTATTCCTCTTTGCCTCTGCTTCCCTAGAATGCCTACTACTAAGTTGTGCTAAATGTATTTTAAATTGAATCACGTTAGACAATCTGGAATGTTGTTGTTGCTTATATTATTTGTTTATTGGATTTTTAGATATAATTTTTATAACCTGTTCCTCTGCTTTAAGTAGAGATTATAAAATTATCCCTATGGGTCTATGTCTATAACTTGATGACAGTGCTGGGAAAATATGGAAGTGGTCACTTTAGGGAACGCTTATATGTACAGAGCTCATGAATCAGCCATGTCTGTTGGTGCCATGTGACAAGAAATAGTGAAACCAGTAAGAGGGTGTTTTCAAACATGATTTTGAATGAACTAATAGTTGTTACAAGAGCTTCATGAAAGCACAGATGATATGTAACCATGTTCAATATAATATTATGCCCTCCTATTTAAACTCTACTACACTCTTCATTCACATAATAGTACTTAGTCACAGCTATCTGGGTAGAAGGAAGACAAATGGTGACTTACCTTTCATGGGTAAGGGAAGGTTATCTTGACTGAAGTGTTCAAGTCTTTTTTCCCCTATCTCCCAATCTCAGTTGTGGAGTATAATATATTATCTTCCTGCCATGAAGAGAATTATTAGTATGGAAGTAATATTACTCACTCCTTCTAGTTCCCTAAAACACTAAGAGCTTAACAAATATTTCATTCTTACACACTGCATATTCTTCCCAAGGGGGAAGAAAGTTCATGTGAAATATGATCTCCTATAGGGATGGGGATAGAAGGAATCTTGAAAGACACTATGCCTCTTCAGTGGCAGGTCACTGCCTACAGATAGCCTAGGGAAAATGTGTGAGTGTTCAACTGAGGATCATAAGTCTTTGATGATAGAAGGTACCCCCAGGGTAGTGGAGGAAGAGGCCACTCCTCTATTCAGTCAAGCCACATGAATCCAGCTTGGTACATCTTGGGGTGATTAAAGATGCATTTAAGATACTTTCATATCCATTGGGACAATAAACTATTTACAGAGCCTTAGACATTTCCACCTCTTTGTGTTATTTCCCAAGATTTTGTCATCACTAAAAGTCAAGATCTCATTGATGCCTAAGTACAATATATGTTGTTGCTTGTCTTTATAGAGAACTACTCTCCTGCATTCCTCTCATACATATTTTTCATTGTTATGAAATCAGTCATTTCTTCCTAAACTCCCATTGTCCTTCATTCATCTCTCCTACAATGTTTATCCATTTCCACTTTGAGTTTTAGGTAACTGTGTGTGGATTAGCTTCTGTTGGAGATAGCAAGAGTAGGACCTGTTCTCAGTCAGCTTTGTGTCCTTCATAGTTGCTCTAAATATGTTATAAAGAATGAAGAAATATTGAAAGAAAAAAAAAATGAGAGGAGAAAAGAAAAATAAAGAAAAGGAAGTAAAAGAAAAGAAAAGACCAAAAGAAGCCTCTCAGCATTCTTTCCTCTGGGCTTATTAGCTCAGGAAATAAGATATAGAAAAGGACAAGTATCCTAAGTCAGGCATGCTGGATTCATCTTCTGATGCCGTTTAATTACTAGGTGTGTGATCTTGGACAATTTACTTAAGCTTTTTGAAACATAGTTTCTTTCCTAGAGAAATGAGTTTAATAAAACCTAAATTGTGGGGTTGTTTAAAGATTACGCGATTCTGATACATTATGAATCACAGAAGACATATAGTTAGCAGGCTATGGATGGTAAGTACATTGCATTAACCCTTTCTCAATAGACCTGCTTCCTATCAAACCAACTAATTGAGTTCATTTATTCTTTCTCTAAAGCATACCCCCTTAATAGAACAGGCTTTCCCAGCTCCCATTACTAAGAAATTAGGATTGTACACATTTGTGTTACAGCATATATGACAAATGCAGTAAGCTTCATGATACTGGAAAACAACTTTACTGTGAATGTCACATTTAGTGTGAGGGGAGCAGAATATGTCACCCCAAAATGTGCTACTTTGGCATGTGGATTATTTTGAGCTGAAGGCAATCAAGACCCTGCACACTCAGAAAACAACAGCAATAACAACTATAACAAACCTTTTACTTCTCCCTTAACTACCTAAAAGAATTGAGATAGGGGGCCTGGCCCAGAAAGAGAGCTATTACCAGAGATAACTTTTTTTTTTAATCCAAAAGACTTACCTGCATGACAGGGAAAACATATGATTATCAAACATCTGCTCTTATCTTCCTGTGAATTTTCCTCCTCCCCTTTGAAGCTCCAGGCCCCTGTCCCATTCCTTAGCTCAGAATGGCATGTAAGCTTCAACTACCAGACTGTCTTTGCATCTCATATTTTTATGGAGCTCCCATGCATATGAAATTAAATTTGTTTTTCTGCTGTTAATCTGTGTTATGTCAGTTTAATTATTAGACCAGTCCAAGGACCTAGAAGGGAAGAAGGGAGAATTTTTCTGCCCCTACAAGTGTATGTTAGCAATAGACTCTAATATGAATCCTTTCTTTGGGAAAGCAGGAAGAACATGCAGCTTGGCTCTTCAGGTTGAGTTAATTCTAAAGAATTAGGATGATTGCTTTGTAAGGATATACTGTTACCTCTTTCCCCAAAGCAAAACAATTCACTTGTCTCTCTGCCCCTGTTTTGCTTTGCCTCTTAATAGAAGCTGTGAGCAGAGTAGCCTTTCAGTTTCTCAAAAAAAAAAAAAGAGAGAGAGAGAGAGAACATATTTTTCTAACTAGCTACATCAGGACTCATTTGGTAGCAAATAACAAGAAATCCCAACTTAAATTGGCTTTCACAGCAAGGAAAACCATGGTCTCAAATAATAAGAAGTCCAGAGGCAGAGCAGGTTCTGTGCAAGGTAGGTCATGAATTTGGCTCTGAATATCTGTTTCACTTGGTTATTTTCCCAAGTGATAGCCTCATTCTTGGGTAGCATGGTGACTAGAGCAATTTTAGGCATCATATTTTGTCCTAGTAACATCCAGGAGGTGAAGAGGTGAACATGTCTCTTTCCATGTTTTCCAAGAAGGACTCCACAGGCCTTCTTTCAAATCTCATTGACCAGAGTCAGTTCATACGCTCACTCTAAGCCAATCTGTGACAAGAGGGAGGGGGGTGGTAGTAATAAGTATAGGCCAGTCTGGTTGTGCACGTGAGGCACATGCTGTGACATAAAGATGGTTACATGAAGCAAAGGAGTTTTCTGTGGTTTTTTTTCGGCCATATGGCATGCAGGATGTTAGTTCCCCAACCAGGGATCAAACCCGTGCCACCTGCAGTGGAAGTGCAAGTACGGAGTATTAACCACTGGACCTCCAGGGAAGTCCCAAGAGTTTCCTGTTAGAACCCAAACTATACAAACATATGGGTCAGCCAACCAATAGTGATGACTTTAGTAATGACTCTATATTCTTTCTGAATGTCAAAATGACTTTCTACAACTTTAAAATGGGAGTCATTATTCTTTGATGATATAGTGGGAAAATGGATGTGGAGTTAATTCATAGTTTTTAGTGCATAAGCCAAACAAGGGTTGGTATAGGTTTTTCAGGAGCAAATCAGGCGTCTCTTGTTCCAAATTTTTTTTTTTCCCATTTTATAAACAAATGCTGGACCAAACACTTTACCTGATCGACTGGTGATATGGAAGAAATTATTTATAAAATTAAGTAGTATTTCACTGTTTAGATATATTCAAGATATACCTTAATGGCAATTTAAGCTGTGAGTTACTTTCAGGATTTCTTTTTACCTGGAAAGACAAATGCAGAAGCAGATCAGGAGTTGTTTTGTTCTTTCCTGTCTTCATTCTTTTTGTACTTGTATATGTAGTTCTCATTCAGTGTTTTAGCTCTACAGGATCTGGGCACCCTCTTTATTTGAAGTCATCCCCTAGAGTGGAATTCTTATGGAAGGCAGTGCCTATTTCCCGTTACAGAAGCCTAAAGAGGTCAACCAGGAAGCTAACAAAGGAACATGTGATCTGGGCTCAGCTAAGCTAAGACTCCTGCCCAGGACTTCAGATCTGGAGGAAGAAACTGAAACACCCAGATGCAATTGAGAAATTATTCACAAGTAATAGACGTGTAGAGATTCTAACACATGAGTTGCCAGGGGCATGACCTAGGGTGTATCCTGCCGCCTTGTTTTCTTGATTCCCGCCTGTTTTCTGAGTCTGGTTCACCAGACTTTTGTTGAATCTATGAGCTGCTTTACATCCTTTGTTACATAAATGAGCCAGATTTTGTTTGTGTGCTTGGATGTACTTTTTAATATGGCTGGCTTCAGAAATAAGAGGCTGGGGGGTATTTAAAACTGGAATTTAATGTCACATGGCTGCCTCTTTCACTCCCTGAAGACTGAAAAATCGTGACTATTTTTGAACCACATACCCTCTGCCTGCCAGATTGGATCCAGACCATTTCTCTCCCTTTTCAGCTTTTCTCATCAAAAAGAAGTTCATAGCTAGATGGCATGTGGGTTAAGATTACGGTCCAAGAAAATGGGTATCTCAGATGAAAAACTTCTTTTAAGGCCGTTCTTGCTCTGGAAAAAAAAAAATAAAGGAAGATAAAGAACCACAGTTATTTTGTGGCTCCAACAATTTTAGAAGTCTCTTGTTGGCAGGAGAGACCTTTATCCTCAGGTGAACGAACCTATCTGCTGGAGGAGAGCAAGAAGCCCACTGGCCTTGCAGAGGGCACTAATGCTTTGGTCCTACTGAAATTCACGTGTTCTGTTTGTGAACAAAGCAACATTCTTACTAATCGTGCTCCTTATTATTTTACCAAGTTCTTTTACTCACAATGGATAAATATTTTACTCTTCAAAAAACAAGCAAACATAAAAACATATCTTCTGTACTGGAGACCAAAAAAGAAATGTCTTTAGTCTGTGAAAATCCATTCAGTAAAAATTTATCGAGTACCACCTGTATGTCATCTCCTGTGCTACGTGCTCTTCATAAACATGCTGGTGTTGGGGGCAGCAAGAAGCTCCGATTTGTAGCACTTGCCAATTTCCATGGTGTAAGTACGGTACTCCCACCACCAGGGCTGATTCTGAGCTGCCAACCTTGACTTGCCTGAACATAGAATTGGGAAGAGATATGCACAATCTCTAGCACACTAATCGAGCTCCAGAGTTCCAGAGTTTGAGAGAATAAAAGAGAGTAAAAGTCAGTAAAGGGAATGTTTCAAAAAGGAAACAGTTTTTCTGGGCAGGTTAAGAGTAGGCAAGCATTAGCCATGAGAGGAGCAGGTGAACAAAATGATGTAGCTAGCAGAGGGCGGTGAATCTTCAGAAATGGCAGGAACAGAAGGTGGGCGAAAGGGAGCGGAGACGAATAACGCAAGGAAACTGGGAAGGGCCTATGTTGGGAAAATGGGTGTGACATGTATGGCAGGAAGAGGCACGTCAAGGTCAAGGGGAAAGGTGCCGAGTCAGTGTTCAACATCGGGAGTGTTAGAGTGTGCATGGATGTCACCACGGGAAAAGTCACAGATCACGTTTCTTGGGAGCCAGGCAGACGGTCCAGCTGCAACGCCAGGCCAGTAATGGTGTGGGTCCAGAATCTCCAGACAGCAGAAGTTCTTCAGTGAGGTGCATTCTGAGGCCAGAGCTCCCTGAACAGGGGAGAGAATGTGCTTCTAGCGTGCGTTATCCCTCTGCTACAGGGACTCATCTTCACTGAGGTAGAGCAGGGTAATGATGATGATCTTTTGTTTGCTGTGGAGCCCAAGGCACATGAGGAAGCATTCAGCCTCTCCTTTGTTTTCTCTGCTCGACTGTGCGGAGGACATCCAACAGCTTCAAGACACGTTGTATGTTTACTGCCTCTTTTCTCTTCCCTCCTACCCCCCTGTGGCACTGATGTTGGGCTGCCTCCCTCCATTGTAAAATCGTAAAGTTGGATGCTATCTTTGAATCAATATTTCTTTACGGCTTCCTTGGAAGGGATCTTACTCCATCTGCCATGGCCTTAGGGGATCTCAGGTAGGAACTAAGGCCCAAGGAAAGAGTCTTTGCCCAGGTTCAAAAATCAGAGTCCAGCTCATTTATGTTTTCAACTGCTTTGACCCTAAAGGGTCTTGACTCCCAGTGGTTCACCATACAGAGCATAGAGGGACTTTATGGAGGTGACGGGCCGAGGGCCCAGGTGAAAGCAGAGTAGCAGCTCATAACAGAAGCAGGTGTCTGAAAAATTGAGCTGTCTTTCTTTGCAGGCATCATACCTATTTTTAAGCACGGACTGAAAACATAAACAATGCCGCAAATCTGTTTTGATGCCCACTTGTTGCTGACAGCTGTATTGCTCCCAGCACCCTAGGGTCCTGTTTTTATTCCCCAGTTGAAGAGGACCTTAGTATCCTACACCACATCTCAGCTTTTTCAATAGCAAAGGTGTTTTTTGTGGGGGTGGTGGCAGAACCATGTTACCCTGCAGCTAGTTCCTGGAGCCCAAACTATACTGATACTGGGAGGTGATCATGGCTGGAGAACTCCCTCCTCTTGTCCTGGTGTCATTGAAGGAAAGACCACTTGACCCCCTGTAATAACACTTCCATCTCCTCAGCTGTACTGGCTTATCCTTGGACAGAGGTGGTTCTTACACAAAAGCTCTGGGATAACTCTGTTCCCTCAACTGGAGGGTTCATTGCGGTCATGAATGAGGTCTGTGTCTTGTCCTCCTGTACTGAGTCCCTCTCAGCTGCTTCCTCAGGACCACATGCTACTTCTGTCATGGCACCACATGGTTCTGAAGTTCTCACTGTACATGTCTGTCTCTTTCTTGTGGGCAAGGAGTGTTACCCATTCATCTCTGTACGTCTATCATGAGCACAGGGTACGGCAGACATTAAGATCTTTAGTAAGTGGCTGTATTTCATTGCTTTGAACTAGATAGGAAAAAAATCATATTAGATTAAGGCTCTACCTTGCAACATCCTCCAATCTAGTCCTTCAGTCCCGGGTCTGGAGGGGCAATAATGGATTAAAGGCACAACCTGCCTATCAAGGCCTAACTAGTAACAATCCCCACCCAAATCAGTATCTGTTTCCTGACACTTGATTTCCCTGTTTCCTGGATAGCCTCCTCTTTGTCTGTTGCGAGATTTTCTCTGGTCATGAGTCCCACATGCACATCCCATGGAAACTTTGGTTCCTGACACACAACCTTATCTAGCTGTTTACATCATTAACCCAACCCAAGGGTAACTGGGGAAAGCTGGATTCTTAGACCAAATACAGAAAGGAAAATGTGGGTGTTTATTTGGCTTCTTTTTGTCATTTCTAGTTCACTTAAGCATCCTGCTTACTGGGGCTTTACAAAGCTCTATCTACCTCATCCTTCTCTTATGTGGTATAATTAGGAAATTGACTTCAGAGCTTCCCCAAGTGCTTTGAGGCAGTGTCGTGCAGAGGAGAGAAAAGTCTTTGCACATGGAAGACCTAAAGGCTTTTGAATGTTGGCTTTATCCTTCCCACAACCAGCTGAGCAATTGAACAAGTCATTTAACTCCCTGGGCCTCAGTTTTTTCATTTTTTATTTTCAAGTAGTTGCATTAGATTATTCTTACGATACTATATAGTTCCAGATTCTGTAAACCTTTGATTCTAGTTCTTCTTCTAAAGCCATCAGTGTACTTAATTAGGTTATTTGGGTTTAAATGAACTCATTTTCACCCATGTGAGCAAATGTGTTAGTGCTGATAATTGTCTCCTTTGAAGACTATGAAGCTAATATCTTCTCTAAGTCAAAGATACTGGTATTTTATTTGCTCAAGCACAGATTTATTAGGTGTTCCACTAAGATACAACATGATCACCCATGCCCTAAACCAGCAATTATTATGGTCTAAAAAAGAGAATTGAGCAATCCAAGGCAGTGGCCAAGTGGAAGAAAAGCCAGAACTTTTGTACACCCTTTGTAAAGTGCTTGCTTACATGCCAGTGTCTGGAGTTGCTCTTTTCACTGGGCTCTTGATCTCAGGCAGTATTTTTAATTCCCAGAGTTAAAGCCAGCTGAGTTTGAAATCTGTTGCAACAAGTCACCAGAGGGACTATATATCTCTCTCTTTCAGAGGAGAAGCCAAGCACAGCAGTTCAATTAAACTAGCACTAAGTCCTGCACTCCAAAGACTGAAGGACCTGAGGGAAAGGCATGAAGGGGAGAGTTATATGCTCCTGTTCACCCCTCTTGGCTAGAAAAATCATAGTGTTTGTGACCAGAAAATTGAAATGGAATGAGATCCAAGATGGCAGCCACTGACTTCTTTTCTATTAACCTTCAGGCTGGAGTGCTCTGCAGAAGGAGGGGTGACCAAGATGAATTACCTCTTGGATTTCAGCGCATTGTTTCACTAACGTAAGAAGGCTATCTGAGAAGTTTGTGATTCCCACCAGACCAGCCAAGCAAACCAGGTATCTGAAAAAACCCAAAAAACCTGCTTCTAGGGTTTCAGAATAAGCGAGAGATGAAATGATAGAACTGCTATGATAATTATTGGCTCTCAAATTAACAGTAATAATTACCTTAGCAAATTGCTGTGTAACTGTTCGCTGAATACGTTCATAATCTAATCCTACATTGTTGTTTTTTTTTCTTCCTTTGAGCCAGTTTCTCTCTATTTTTATGTCTTAAGGCTAAAGCTTCTTGCTTTAGAATACTTCCTTCTTTAATCCCTGCTCACCTAAGCCCTTGTTGTGTATAATGAGAGTAAAATGGTTGAAGGAAAGTATTTAATGAATGTCAATCCTGTGTCCTGCTCAAAACAATCCTGAACATCTGATCCGGACAGATCTGTCTTCACACTGCTGTCGGGTATCTGGTCTTTGAGAATTAAAGAATGTATTGTGATCTCTAGGTCACACTGTAGACTTGTATGAGCCCAGAGAAGGTAGCTGACATGGAGCATAGCTGTTTCACTTCACTTTGTGTAAAGGACTAAGTGGCCTTGTTCTCAGCTCAAGCTACAACCTCCGGTTAGAAGATTTTTTTCCCTAATGTAAAAGTGGAATCATTGACTTTACTCTGCCCTGGACCCTTTCTGATTCCCTGTGTTCTTACAGGAATCATTCCTTTGGCTTCGATATAGGGCACCATTTTCCCCAAAGGCATCAAAGCTTCTTTTAAAAATTGTTACTGCATTTTATTTGTAGTTGTTGTCATTGCTGTTCGGAGCATGCATCTTTGGGTTACTTGTTCAGTCATCTGATTATTCAATAGGAGTCACCAAGCTTAAACTGGGCTCCCAGTTCTGCGCTCAAGAAGGACCTTAAAATAAGTCTGTACAGTATTAAAACCCAGAATGAACAAAAAGACATAGGGTTCAAATTGACAATTGCTAAGTGAAATACCAAAATCTCAAATGTGGGAGGGATTTCTGTAGGTTGAGATGCTGAGAAGAAACATGAAAATAAAGCGAGATTTGAGTTTCTCAGTAATTTGTCGTGGCATAATAGATGAGTAGATGGAAGAGTACACAAATAAATGCTACCTTACATTAAAAAAGACAAGAACTGGGAGAATTTTTATAAGAAACATACTTCAGTGTTACTGAGGGTACATGAGTGACAGTAAATTTGAAGTGGGAAGAGGACTGTGTGTATGGTTGGAAGTGCAAATATTTAAAGAGGCATATAGCATAGTGCTTGACACACTCAGTAAATAGCTGTTGAATGAGTTAATGTATCAGGTAGAACTATCGACTGGTTAAATGCATGGACTTTGGAATCAGAGAGGTTACACTTTGAAGTTTTTCTCTGCTACTGATGGGAACTTGAGCAGTTTACCCAACCTCAAAGATTCAACTTTCTCATGAGTAGAATGGGTATAGTTATTGAAGTTATAGCAAGTAGGCGTTTTGTGTGGTAGATATGAGTTAAGGTATATGAAATGCTTGGCAAGTTGCTTGGACATTGTAAACACCAAATATAAGTTATTACTACTATAAATTATCATTACTATTATACATTTGCAAAGATTTGTGAGTATGTGTATGTTGGGGAATATATAGACAAATTTGAAGAGAGAAGTACATAAACAGAATATTATGGAAATGAGTATGTGTAGATGGGGGTTAATTAAGTGCATCATGGTAGTAGTACCAGTTGGTCAATGAGAAAAAAAGAGCTGATACCTCTTGATATTGAAAAGCTGAGGAGTCCTTCACTTAGCACGGAGCACTGGCTTGGGAGAAGGATTCCTTGATATTAGACTACAATAACAGCACCAGACTTAGGCTTCCCAGTGTCCTGACTACCTCTTTTGCCAACAATTAATATCACAGAGCCAACTTTACTGAACTTACCCAGGTAGTTTTTCGCAGGTGATGGGATCACGAATTAGGACATTATTTGTCTAAAAGCCATTTCAGTTTCTCAAATGTGTCATAAAGATTAAGAGTCATCCTGACAAATGTCATTTTACCCATATTTGCTAGATAACCTTAGATCTGCAGGTCCTTTAGGCAACTGTAAACTTCCTGTACTGTAATTCTATACAAGTTTCTTATCTTTTTAACACAAGAAAACCTTCAAATGAAAATTAATTTAGGGAAATTGAAAGTCTTTTTTCTGTGTTCACCTGTTTGTAAATGATAAGGGCTATAAACAACAGTTTTAATCATTCGGTCCTTTGCCCAGGAGCAGCAGTTTATGATCCCAGCCACCATCTCATACCCACATGAGCTGATCCTCCATTTCAAGCCAACACTCACTTTCTGTGATGAAATGCAAGGGCTCATCCCAATTTAATACATGGCTTCCTTCGTATGGAACATGTGAACCAGAATATCTGCTAGATACCTGGGCTGTGAGGGTTCCTCTCCACACCAGACTACAAGGGAGGAAATTAAACAGTGAAAGAAGTTTCAATTATTTTTATTTGTTAAAATGATTTAAGTATTGTGATTTTTTTTTTAATTTTTGGAATCTCATTTCATAGTATAGTTATTGCTGGAGGAATATGAGACAAAGAGGACAGTGGGCAAAGGAACCAAGAAAAATATGACCAAAAGGATTCATTAAAGTCTAAGACAGATCGAACTTGAATGATGAAAGCAAAGTATAAGTTAGGATGGTCGTCATTTCGACAGTAACAATGACTGTTTTAAAGGACAAAAGGTACATTTGTTTATAAAAATCAGGACTCAAATTAATCAGTATTTTACTAATGCACCCATCCAAGCTCCCACACATCAAATTTTCATTGAAGGCTGGAAAACTCTGGGAGCAGTGGCTGGGTATTAACTCATTTCTTCCACCTTTTATCTTCTCTGGCTTGGCTTGGGACCCTTAGAACAGGTGCTGTGGTAGTTCTTGTGCCCTGCTCATGCTAGCTCAGCCATCTCTGCTGCTTCCTTCAGTTATGACAGACCTGGCTGGTCTCTATATGGACCGTTTCCACTGAATTATATAGCACTTAATTTTAAGCTTAGGGAAAGAATTCCATGTTAAAATGAGTTTATTTTTTAAAGTAATGGCATAGACCAGTTTCACATGGGACACCGAGACAAATCCACAAGCACTCTCTGAGCTCAGAAGTAGTTGTCCTACCTTCTGGACTTACAAGAGATATCCATTGATTAAATTTACCACTGATGTAAATGGCCATTCCTATTTCCCTACTGAAGTTCTCTAAATCAGAATGTCTGTCCTTGGAAAAAAAATCATTTCACTAGAATTATGACTCTTCCAATTTTTATTTTAAAAATCTGAAAAAAATGAATATAATTATCAAAATTATTATATTATCAAAAAAAGGAGAAAAATAATCTCAATAGATGCAGAAAAAAGCATTTGAAAAAGTTCAGCATCCCCATTCATGATAAAAATTTTGAGCATGACAGAAATAGAAGGGGGATTTCTTTTTTTTTTTTTTTTTTTTTTGCGGTACACGGTCCTCTCACTGCTGTGGCCTCTCCCGCTGTGGAGCACAGGCTCCGGACACGCAGGCTCAGCGGCCATGGCTCACAGGCCCAGCCGCTCCACGGCATGTGGGATCTTCCCGGACCGGGGCACGAACCCGTGCCCGCTGCATCGGCAGGTGGACTCTCAACCACCGTGCCACCAGGGAAGCCCAGAAGGGGGATTTCTTGACCTTATAAAAAGGCATCTACCAAAAACCTACAGCTAACATAATATATAATATGAAAGAGTGAATGCTTTTCCCCTAATATTGGGATCAAGGCAAGAATTTCCTTTTTCACTAATCCTTTCAACATTGTACTGGAAGACCTAGCCAGTGAAATAAAGAAAGAAAAATAAAAGACATACACATAATAAAAGAAGAAATAAAACTATTCATAGAAGACATAACTGTCTTCATAGAAAGTTTCAAAGAATCTATAAAAGACCCTTCTAGAATGAATACATGAGTTTTCCAAGGTTGCAACATACAAATAACATATAAAATCAACTTTTTAAATATTCTAACAATGAGCAATTGGAACTTAAAATTTTTAAAAACTACACCATTTACAATAACACCAAAATAAATGAAATAAATCTAACAAAACATGTGCCAGGTCTATGTGCTGAAAACCACACAACAATGATGAAAGAAATCAAAGAATATAAGTTTTGACTAGTTGTGTAGCTTTGGGTTAAGTCACTGACTCTTCCTTTACCTCAAAAACCGAAACTGTTAAACAAAGTCCCTTGCAATTCTATGCCTATGCACTGCTTTTGTGCAACTTCAGTAAAAGCTGATAATGATACTTAAGGTTTATTCTTACTTACTATAAAGCAGGCACTACGCTCAGCTGTTAACATGAAATATCTAATTCCATAATCACAATAACTCTGTGAGGTTGATATTATTATTAGCCCCAAATTACAAATTAAGAAACTGAGGCTAAAGGAGATTATATAATGGGCCCAAAATCACACGGTTCGTTTCCATATGTTTCTGGCTTTATGGGCCAAGTTCTCATTGCACCCTATTTATGTGGTGAGGCAGGCTGGCAGGAGGTGGAATAGGGCCCTTTTAAAACAGGAGCAGATGCAAGTGTGCCTTCTGCCACCTCAGGAATCACTGGGCTTATGGTTAATTAGCATTTTCCTATTTGCTCTCTGGTTTGGGGATCACCGTCAGCTTCTGTATGCTGTCATTTTCAGGGCATATACCAGAGGGCCTTACTCTCAGGAAGAGCTGTTACGGTTTTTATATGTGCCCCTTTTGTATGATCTTCATGTTCTCTCCTCCATACGTCTTGACTTGCCAGTTTTTCCACATTCTCCAAATTTGCCTTTCTTGTAGGCCTTTAGGGTTGCAAGGAGCTTGAGTGTATCTCTCCTCTCAGCAACTAATTCCAAGTCTGGAATGGGGGCACTGAGCCTGCCACTGGGATCAGAATCGCCTGGCCATCCTTTCTCCCTATCAACCCCAAGATTGCACAAAGTCCCGTGTAGTTGTGTGAGCCTGCTCTGCAGTAAATATAGCCCAGCTGATGCTCCTAACCCCTGTATTTATTGTCAACGATTGGTGTTTGCAGCCGACTTCCTAATCTTGAAATGCAAAGTGCGATATAGCTAGAAACTGACAAGTGAAGATTTTTATCCACTTGCCGTGTCTGGTGTGATAGCACAAGCAGTGTGTTTTATACTTAAAACACAAGCTGGTTTTATATAAAAATGCATGCGAGTCGAAAGCTCAGGCCTAGGGAAGCTAGTTGATGAATGCATCCTGGTAGGCAATTAAGAAAGTGACAAGATAATGCAGGGAAATTATATTTCTCTCGTTTTGCACAAGATTCAGTGTCGTTCCCTTCTAATATAGCAGCTGCTTCTATCCTCATGCCACATTGGAATTTTCCTTCTTGAAATTTATGGGTGCACATTGGCTGTGTATCATTGCTCTTATTTAATTTCATGGCAAACACCAGCACATCCACACTCCCCTCTAAGGTGCATCTTGCTGCAAACAACAAATCCAAGAAACATATGCCTTCTCTGAAAGATGAGGCAGGGGATAAACACTGTTCCAAGAGAAGTGGGGTAGACGTCTCCAGATCCCTCTTTCTGGAGCACACAAGGAGGACACACAGCTCAGCAGGGCTCCCTGAGCTAATAAGGAGTCCACTGAAACTCTATTGGATGGTTGCTCAAAAAATGATATCTCTAGTTATGCTAATACACACCAAATTCCCCAGAGACTAGATATGGCCTGGAAATTCAGCTACCTTTCAACTGCAGCATATGTTTGCCTCTTTACAAATACCTTCCAAATTCCCTATTCTGCAGGCTCTTTTGAGACCCAGATTTTAGAGTTGGTCTCCATCCTTTTGCAGTACAGTCAGTTTCCCAACAGTTTCCAGTCATACCTGAGCTGAGAGGAGATTTCACTTATAAGTGGGAAGTGGGACCAGGGACAGGGGAAACTGTCCCCTAGGGCACAGGGGATACCACTGTTCTTGCACTTAATGGTGATGTTCAAAATATTTAAGAGTGTATATGGCACAGGGCCAGTCCACAGGACAGACACTGGTCTTAGTGTTGGAAAGAGGCCCTGAAGGTCCCCTATGGGGAGGTCTGTAAGATCCTTGAGGAGGAGCTGGGGTGGGGAGTGGGGGGCGCGGGGCTTGGACAGTGGTTATTTACACACCAGGAAGAAAGATTTCTCCTATTTTAACCATCACTGTGGGTGCACACCACCTGAGTTTCAGTCCAGCTTGTACAGAAGGGAAGCCTCAGGGTCTATATTTGAGAAGGTGAGGCTCCAAAGAGCAGCAGGGACAGCTGGCGCTCTTCTATTTGGCCCTTGGCAGGGAGAGCTTTGGCTGATTCAGATGAACGCAGCATTACCCTTCACCACACCTCTGTCACCCCTGGGTGTTGTTAGGACCCGCCTCTCCCTTTTCTCAATTGCAAGAAGTTATAGCCTTCCATAGGTCAGTCCTAGCGGAGGGAGCCAGGACCAGAGTCAGCTCAGAGATGCTAAAGTAGTGTCAGGAAATAAGTATAAATGAAATAAGTATATTCTTCAGCCCTCAGTGTGGGGTTCAGTGGCCTCCTGGTCAGCCCCATCCTTCCTCTCACCCCCTGCAAACCAACCTGGTCTTTATGACTTCACTCCCTGCAGGTTGCTGCGTTTTCTTTCTGGGTCTGGAATCTGTTCTCAATCCAGCCGCTCTACAGGGGTCCTGACCCTATGAGAAAGGGCCCTTGCTGGCCTCACCCCAGCAATTCTTAGATCTTAACAATTACAAAATGAGGTCATACATATACTGATTAAGCCACATGGTTGAAATCCTAGCTCCAGTCCTTTCTAGCCGGCTATCCTCAGGCAAGTTACTATTTTCCTTCTTTTTATAAACCATACCACTTCAATTCCAGAATGCAGCTGTGATTTGGGAAACAGTGTTTTGTTTTCAGCATGTACCTATGATACTCACACATCAGTAATTATTCCCTGGAAATCAACCCCTCCAAGCTAGTTACGGTGGAAAAAAATAATTTATGTACCTTGTTCCCTTGAACGTTCATCTATCTGTTAAAAGATGTTTGCCTTCCAAGATTCAGTCCCAGGAGTTTTCCCTGCCAGCCCACCAGGGCTTCTCTCCACCTCTGCCACACAAGACATGCCTCCTATGGACACCAAGCTTTAACCTGTCTCCATACTCTTTACATAGACAACTTCTGTGCTAGGTTGTGAAGTCCTTTGAGATCAGAGACTATCTTTTCTAATCTTGGTTTTCCGAACACTGCATGTCATGGCTGGCATGCAATACATACAAGAATGAATGAATAAAAGAAAACACATAATAAATAATTTTAAAAATTTTCTATGTGATCTTCATATGAATCTTTTCAACAGAGCAGAAATTAGCTTCACATGATGAAAGAACTAGGGCCCAGGTAGGCGAAATGATTTGCTTAGCTAGAATAAAAGGGAAAAACATCAGTAAGACTGTGGGCTAGAACTCAAGTCTCGGTGTCTCCCACCTTCCAGTCCTGTATTCTTTCAGTTATATTTTGTTACTAGATAAGTTGCCTGAAATTTGTGTTTTCTGCTGCAATAATACTTCACTGATCTGCAGTATTATATTGAGCCAGATATAGGTCCTTGATGTCATGAAGTGGTAATTATTGCAACATAGGAAAAAAGAAGTGCACTGTGTTTTTGGAGGCTTGCTCCCTGTTACTAATTCAGCTGTTGAAGGTTGTGACACTTGTCATCTGAAAGATAATTTTCCTCAGATTTAATAATCGCAGTTAAGTCTCAGATTTGATTTTAACTTCAGACCTTGATGTCATGAAGTATTAATTATCTCCATTACCTACTGGTAATATTCCTGCAAACATGCACATGTTTGATTGGCAGGAATTTTTATTAATTTACAAGGATGAACTCAATTAGAAAAGCTCAGTTACTGGCACAATTCCACTTACATACCTGCTATTTTGAATGGAGCAAAATCCTAGCCAACTCACAATTCCGAGTATCGAGGGTCAAATCGTGTAAGTAGGATGGCCAATTCTAGCAGATCTTGATTGACAAGTATTTCATTGTCTGATCTACCTGAGTTTGCTTTAAAATGAGTGAGAGAAACCTTTGGGACTAATTAAGATTCTTATAGTAGAGTAATGAGAGAGGTTTTCCATGTCTACTTGGCTTTTTTCTCCCCCTTCACCACCATGCCTAGGGTTTTTTCTTGGGACTGGCACAGTCACGCCCCATTTAAGGAACTACATTTGTTTCCACGGTGCTTTAATCACAGAGTAAAAAAAAAAAATGTCCTGATGAATGCTAATATTTTATTTAAGTGAATCGGTTCCTTTTAGCTACGCACCATACAGACTAGCAGAAAGGAAAAACTACATCAGTGACATGTCGTTCCATCACTTGACAGGGTAGGAACCTTGGGATTTGAGGACGCCAACCCTGCTTATCCCTTGCCCTCTGTCACTTACAAGAGTGTAACATAGTTTGACTTGGATAAATTCCTTCCGATGAAATGAATATTTATGAAATTAAGGAAAAGTGATTTAGCTTGAGCTGGATTCTCCAACACAAGAATATTGTAGGAATAGTTTCTTGACCCTCCCACTGAAGCATATCTTTGCCAAATGACTTTGTAAGAACTGCATTCTGGTTCCGCATCAGCAGAGAAAACTCTATGTTTAGTCTTGGGGAATAACAATGCAGAATAATAAAACAAAGAAATTCCAACAATGCCTTTTACTTACATAGTCGTTCCCTAAGGAGTATAGCTGCATGGTATGCTTACTCATAACCAAGCAATGCAACCTGAGATAGTGTTCAGGAAAAATAAATTAGTAATTCAGTCCTGCTCAATCAGCTATAGGGCAAACTGGAATTAGGGGGATAAAGTCCAGCCAGAGTAAAAATGCTGTCAAAGAGAATCCCCAATCAATTTAAAGGAATGAACGATGGTTGTTCGTGATTTGGAACTAAGGCAAACAACATATTTTTACTTTAAATATTTGCCTTCAGAATTACTTTAGTCTCAGCTATGATGAAAGGATCCACATCCTTTTTGTCCAAAGCTAACTGTATAGGCTTTCTGAAAAATAATACCTGTTACTAGAGTCCTTTTCAAGCACCTTTTAAGATATTTAAAAGGGAGCTGCTGGAAGCATGGTCCCTGGCCCCTGAACACAGCCTTGCTCTCCTCCACTCCTTCCTCATCTCTGTCTGCTCGCTCTCCTGGCCAGACTGCTGCTCAGGCCTATCAGATACTGGTCAAGAGCTACCTTCGACTTGGTGGTCATCCCACCAAAAGACCGTGTTCAGGACCTGATATATGCTGATATATGCTTCCCTAAGATCTTGCAATAGTCGATCAGTACTCAGGTAATCAAGTTCGGTTTAACACTTTGCATCTATCTTTGCCCTTCGATTTTCGTATTGGCAGTATCCCGTCCTTAGCCTGCATATGATCCTCTGGAACAGTACTGTAGGACAGAAATAGAATGTGAGCCATGTACTTAATTTTAAACTTTCTAGTAGCCATATAAAAAAAAAATGAAAAGAAGCGAGTAAAATTAATTTTAATAATGTGCTATACTTAAAATATCTAAAAATATTATCATTTTACCATATAATCCTATACAAATTAGTGTGGTGTTTTACATTTTATTTCTGTACCAAGTCTTAAGAAATCCAATGTGCATTTTACTCTTATGGCACATCTCAATTCAGTCTAGCCACGTTTCATGTACTCAGTGGCCACATGTGGTTACTGGCTACTTTATTGAACAGCACAACTTTAGAACAAATGGTTATCAAACTCGGTCCCTGGACTGGCAGCATCAGAATCACTTGGGAGTGTTGTATAAATACTTGTTATTGGTCCTTAGACTAGGCCACTGAATAAGAAACTTTGGAGGTGGGGACCTGCAACCTGTGTTTTTACAAGACTCCCAGGGAATTCTGATTACTTGTGAAAATTTGAAAACAACTGCTCTAAAACTTCAGGAAGAAACATTGTGTGTAGAGTGCCTAAGAAAAAAATTTATGCAGAGAAATCATCTCCGTACCATAATGCCTCACTGTATATATATTTCACTAAAACAAGTAAATAATGGAGGTTGTTCATAACTTACAGGAAAACTAATGGAATTAATGACAGCATTTTTTCATTTTAATGCTCTTCCACCCATAATTTTTTAAACATTGGTGCTTACAGCACCGGTCTCTATTTTGAATAAGAATTAAGTCCAGTTCAAGGGCAAAGAACATCTTGGGCATTTGTGAAGTGAATGAAATCAGACTGGGCAGGGCCACATGTGGAAGGATGGGCATGCCAGGCAGAAGCTTTTGGAATTTGTCCTGCAAAGAGAATGTGGTACTGTTTCCGTTCTAGTCAGTGGTTTCTTGCTCTCTGCCTGACACTAGCTTCCACGAAGGGGCAGATTCTCTCCTGGGAAATGCAAATAGTTTTGTTTACTTTGGGATAATTGCTTATTTTGAATAATATATACTGTGCATAAGTAATGAGGGGAGGCACAGTGAGCAAACATGCTTTTCTCCAGTTGGCTCCCATTTAGGCACCAGGAGAGTGATTCCGGGGTGGACAAGCCCCACCAACCCCACAGAAGTCCTTTTAGTCCCCGAATTAGCACATTAGCATTTGCGGCCACAGTCTCTGCTGGGCTTGGGAATGGCAGGCTTCAACCTGCTGCCTTGTTTACTAAATGGAATCAGCAGATAATTTCACGGTTGTATAGACAGCATGAAAATCCAGCTCAAGATTCATAAATCCTGCTTTAAATTTGGGCAGCTTACACACAGGCTGCCCTCTCAGCCCCGTCCAATTGGAAGCTACAGAATCACCCCAGGAATGGAAGATGAAGCTTGGGGAAGAGAAGTGTATGCCTAGTCTCCCCATGAGCCCAGGGGAGGATGTAGAGGGGCTTTGGACAAAATGAGTGGGAAGAGAGGCATTAATCATAATCCGGGGGCTTCCCTGGTGGCGCAGTGGTTGAGAGTCCGCCTGCCGATGCAGGGGACACGGGTTCGTGCCCCGGTCCGGGAAGATCCCACATGCCGCGGAGCGGCTGGGCCCGTGAGCCATGGCCGCTGAGCCTGCGCGTCCGGAGCCTGTGCTCCGCAACGGGAGAGGCCACAACAGTGAGAGGCCCGCGTACCGCAAAAAAAAAAAAAAAAAAAATCATAATCCGTAGTCGCTAAGTGGAAGAAATGCAAATCAGACGGTGAAAAAGTTCTCCCGTCTGAGAACCGGGATCCCTGAGTTCTTACTGCCTCAGGCCAAGAGGAAGCTAGGTTCACCCTCCTCCTCCACATTTATTTGTACTTAGGTATTCTTGATTAAAATACTCATAGTTCAGATGAGTTAGATTTTTAACTGAAAGCACTGAATTTGGGAAGGAAAGAGGAGTAGGGGGGACCAATTGGAAGAAATCTATGAGAAGGAAGAAATCTAATGCTGATTGAGCTCCTGAAGTGTGGGAGGCTCCCTTAACTCTGTATTGGGTCTTTGACTCTCCTCAGTTTTCAGTATACAGGATGTTTCATGCATGCCTAAAAACGATAATTCCATTAAAAGCCTCCTAGACCACATGGAACACACCCAGAGAGAGAATCACAGACACATACCCCTAAAAAAAAATGAAGCTATATATCTTGAATCTATATTAATATGTTAGGCAAAATTTCCCAGTAATTTTCCTGGACTGAATGGAATTATTTATTAAGCCAATATGGGTCAGTTTTGCTGGAGAATTTCTTAAATGACTGTGGACTGAGTGGCCACAGAAGGGTCGTCCTCACCCAGCAGTGTCTGGGGCTCTGCTCTATTCTTTGCGTTCACTCTTCTTAGGAAAGCACAGCCACTAAACTCTACAATCTAATCAGCCTAACAACCAAGGTCCAGGAATTGGGAAGAACTTTTGTTAGAAAAAAACCAAAAAATGGGGAATTGGTGGGTTTGATCAGTTTTGAAAGTGAATATAGAGGGTGTCAAGAATTAACAGATTGTCATCATAGCCTTACCTTGGCAAAATCTTAAGAGCTCTGATATTCCTCTGGACACAGTGGACAGACCACTGATTAGGGGAAGATTTTTCTCTTTCCTTTTGGCTATTTTGTGTTTATTCAGAATAGTCAAAGAAGCAATATTCAAAGTTTGGGGTGAATGTACTCATGAGTATTTGCCCGATGCTGCTTAATCTAGGACTACATATCTACATGTATTAATTTCTTGATTATGTAGTTTTGAAGATGGTGTTTTGTGTATGGAACTAAGTCCAGATTCATCTACAGCTTCTTTGGTGAGAACCTTAAGATTAAGATTTTTTTTTGTTTTTTGTTTGTTTTGATTAAGATGGTTTTTAAAATGACATACATGAGTATGCATTAGTCTTTTCAGGCTACCATAACAAAATATCACAGACTGGATGGCTTAAATAACATAAATTTATTTCCTCACAGTTCTGGAGGCAGAGAGTTTGAGATCAGGATGCCACCATGGTCGGCTTCTGATGAGAGCTCTATTCCTGGCTTATAGAGGGCCCCTTCTCACTGTGTCCTCACATGGTCTTTCTTCTGTTCATGTGTGCTGGGAGAGAGCATTCTCTGGTGTATTTTCTTATAAGGATGCTAATCCTATAGGATCAGGCCACCCTTATGCCTCATTTAACCTTACTTCTTTTTTTCAATTAAAAATTTTTAGAGTTTTATAAAAAAATTTAAATAACAGTTGCCCACATTTAAGGAGTACAAAAAAATAAACAAAAAAAAAACCCAAAAAAACAAAAAAAGGAGTACAACATGATATTTTGGTGTACAGCATGATAACTATCATTAACAATACTGTGTTATATACTGGAAATTTGTTAGGGGAGTAGATTCCAAGTTTTCTTACCACACACACACACACACACACGCACACACACGCGCACAATGGTGACCTTAATTACTTCTTTAGAGATCCCGTCTCCAAATACAGCCACACTCTGGGTTACGTCTTCAACACATGAATTGGGGCTGTGGGACACAAACAGTTCATGATAGAGTATATCCAAGTGTTGAGCTGCAGGAAGATTTTAAGGTAGCGTTATTCCACCGAATGAGGATCATAAACGTTGATCTAGTGTCCGTTTCACAAATCTGAGTGCTGTAGTATAAGGACGTGAGATCTGCTGACTACGGGAAGTGATCTCCAGTAGAAAGTGCCTCCACCTGGCCACAGAGAAGAGACTGCGCCAGGCTGGATTTCAGAGTTTCTATCCACTCTGTCTTGGGATCACGTCTTATTGATCATGTAAACCTTTCGAGGAGAAACACCATTCAGTCCTAGCAAGTCTGAAAAATCTAATCATCAGGGAATGGATTAAAGCCGACAGATGAAGATGAAAAGAGAGCACCATCATTCTTATAGATTCTTGGATAAATTACAAAATTCAGTTCCGAGGGACTCAAGGGCTGATTGTCATATGCCTAATGGGTACTGAACACTCGTCTTTGTGGTAGGGGAGCCTTCACCTTGACTACAAGGGACAGAGTGAATCACATATGTCCAAATGGGGTTGCCCACTTCACAGGCGATACATTTGTCTGCGTTCATCTGCCTGGATTAGAACAAGTGATGTGTCTCATTTACACAGCACTGGGAAGCAGTGAGGGTCTCTATAGAAGATTGGAGTTACTGCCCAGTTCTGAGTGCAATAGATAAGAAAGAGATGTGGCTAGTGATGAGAAATGATGAATTCTAGGAGAAAGAAAAAATGCATTTATTTGGAAGATGGTTTGGAAGATGCAGAAAGGCTAGTTTTAAACATCTGAGTTAATGTACTGTAGACAATTAAACTATTTCCTAAACAAAGGGAGTGCATAAATGGCACATTGATTGGTTTTGGTTGGTACATTGTGTGCTCTGGGTTACAGACTGTTTGTAACTGAAAGCAAACAGTAGCTGTGTGATGGATTCGCCTATGTGTGAAACGGATCTTCAACAAGGGAATCACAAAACGTTTACACTTCTAGACATGAGCACTCCCAACACAGCACAGGCTGCCTTTCCAATTTCATACAACTGCGATGGAAGGAAGAAAAAATTCCATAACATCAATGTGCACTTAATTGTCAGAGGGAAATAAAATTACAAAGTTTAGTAATACCATAAAAATGTGTGCTGTTATGCAAGAGCCTAAAATTACATGCTCTCTAAAGGAAAATCATTATACTACAGGGACTCACAAAAGCTTTCCAAACAGAGCTGCATAATCTCACAGTTAAGAGCAGTTACTTCTGGTTGAAAGAGACTAAAAACAAACAGAAAAAGCAGTCACTGTCAGGTTGTAAGGGTGGATGAATTCAAGGTGACTTTGGGTCATTCTGCTGTTTGGAGCCCATGGAGTTAAGGGTGCAAAGGTAAGAGTAATTCATTTTAAGTATAAACTTGAACTGTGTCCTCTTACTTGATTTGCACTCCAATTAGCACATTATTTTACATTTTAATAGGTGGTTCAATCTTCTGTTTAAGACGAAAAGACAACTCTCAGAATGGGAGAAAATATTTGCAAACAAAGCAACTGAAAAAGGATTAATTTCCAAAATATACAAGCAGCTCGTGCAGCTCAATATCAAAAACACAAACAACCCAGTCCAAAAATGGGCAGAAGACCTAAATAGACATTTCTCCAAAGAAGATATACAGATTGCCAACAAACACATGAAAGGATGCTCAACATCACTAATCATTAGAGAAATACAAATCAAAACCACAATGAGACATCACCTCACACTGGTCAAAATGGCCATCATCAAAAAATCTAGAAACAATAAATGCTGGAGAGGGTGTGGTGAAAAGGGGACCCTCTTGCACTGTTGGTGGGAATGTAAATTGATACAGCCACTATGGAGAACAGTATGGAGGTTCCTTCAAAAACTAAAAATAGAACTACCATACGACCCAGAAATCCCACTACTGGGCATATACCCCAAGAAAACCATAATCCAAAAAGAGTCATGTACCGCATTGTTCATTGCAGCTCTATTTACAAGAGCCAGGACATGAAAGTCACCTAAGTGTCCATTGACAGATGAATGGATAAAGAAGATGTGGCACATACATACAATGGAATATTACTCAGCCATAAAAAGAAACGAAATTGAGTTATTTGTAGTGAGGTGGATGGACCTAGAGACTGTCGTACAGAGTGAAGTAAGTCAGAAATAGAAAAACAAATACCGTATGCTAACCCATATATATGGAATCTAAAAAAAAAAAAAAGGTTCTGAAGAACCTAGGGGCAGGACAAGAATAAAGATGCAGACGTAGAGAATGGACTTGAGGACACAGGGAGGGGGAAGGGTAAACTAGAATGAAGTGAGAGAGTGGCAAGGACGTATATACACTACCAAATGTAAAATAGCTAGCGGGAAGCAGCCGCATAGCACAGGGAGATCAGCTCGGTGCTTTGTGACCACCTAGAGGGGTGGGTTATGGAGGGTGGGAGGGAGATGCAACAGGGAGGATATACGGGGAATATATGTATATGTATATCTGATTTACTTTGTTATACAGCAGAAACTAACACACCATTGTAAAGCAATTATACTCCAATAAAGATGCTAAAAATAAAAGCAATCAGATTCTCTTAAAGGTGATCATAATTTAGGGGGAGAAAAAGAAAAACAACACAGATAACTAGCTCATATAAATTGGGTGATTTTCTTAAAGGTGGGAAGCTTGAGTCTTCTCAGTGAAGGAGAGCAGGTGGAGGAAAGGGCACTGGGTTTTGTAAATGGATCCTTTGCTTTAGAATTTGGGCTTTGTTTTGTTCTATACATGGTGACTAATGCAAGAAGATGTAGGATGGCTTATTCTGGGCCTCTGGGTATAGGGAAAAGTAAATGGGGTTTCAAGTTTCTGCTTTGAGTTTTTCTTCTCCCTTCACTTGCCGGTTGAAGGTAGGTCTTCAGTGTTGGGATCCCAGGAGATGACCTATAAGAAGCAGCACAGTGGGCTCAGCTATGCAACTTACAGTGGTACAGGCACCATTGCTCTGGGGCAGCCTGGGATCCCAACATCATTATCTGGAGTTCTTTGAGAACAAGTCCCACTTTGGTCAAAACTCCTTAATCGGTGGAAAAATATTGCCCCACTCACCCATCCCAGTGTACTACCGAGTCTTTGAATTTCTCCTTTATTCTTCCTAATGGGCAGTATGATGAAGTGGAAAGGGAATGACTTGCGACTCAGACTACCCTGAATTCTTAGACTCCACTTGCTAGCTGTGTGATCCCAGGCGCAGTTTTGAGCATATGTGAACCTCAGTCTTTCTTCTCTGTAAATTGGGGGTAATAATACCGACATCATAATTTTATTGGAATTAAGGAAAAATTGCATGTTTCCTTCTTTTGTCTTGGCAACAGATTTGGGTCTGTTGGCAGTGAAATAATTAACAGAAACATGAGAGTCGGTTCAGGCAAAAGTGAGTAGAAAGAAGAGAATGCTAAATATCAACAGCCATGATGTTTAAAGCCAGGCCAATGTATTGATAGAAACACAAGCAGAATTGCCAGATTTAGTATAAATATATCTCATGCCATATTTGGGACATACTTACACTAAAAAAAATTCCTTATCTGATATTCAAATTTAACTGGAGGTTTTGTATTTTATTGGCAACACTAATCACAAAGTGTCATGAATATGTGGCAGAAAGGATGTGTGTCTATGTGAAGGTCACCAGGCAAGGCTAATGTACGTGGGGAAACCGCGGACTGATTATGACTGAGTTGAAAAGGCACCATGTGGAGAGGCACTTGCTGAGGTTCATGTAAGAATCAGTTTTAACTAATCATTATGATATGTTAGCACTTAGCCAATCAAATAGGTAACTGCTAACAGATCTTAATTATCACATTGTGTTTAATTGGCAGTTAATTTCTCATAAGAGATTACTGTTGTTGATTTGTTATATCCAGTTACATGATGGATGTGGGTTATCTTGAGCCTGGTGTTTGCTGCTTAGGAAGAGAGGACCCACCACATTCAGAGTTTACTCTCCTCTCAGGAAATAAAGCATGGGGAGAACAAGCCACTCACCCCTAGGGCATCACCGAGCAGCGTTAGAGACTGGGGACTCCCGGGAGGACAGAGTCTGAGATCCTGAAGATACTCTGAGCCTCTGGGACAGGTGAACTATGGGAGGCCTGCCCTAACCTCTCTCCTGGAGGGAGGGGGTGGGACTTGTATTTTTCCTCTCTTATTGTCCATGCTATTTTTTCTAGATTTGAAGTAAAGCACAGTCTGAATGCCAGCCCAGATCGCCTAGGACAAACTGCTTTTCAGATCTTTGCACTTACTGTACTTCTGCTGGCATAGCTCCTGGCTGAGATTGTGCCCTCATTAGATACTGGTGCTAGTGCCAAGGGAGCTGGGTTTCTTTGGGACATTGCTTCACCACTTGCAGTACAACGTGTATACATCTTTTCTAATGAGTTATAGCCAGTAAAATTTTATTTTTTGGCCTTTCTTATGGATATAAAATGGTATCTCATTATTTTCATTTGCATTTCTCTGCTTGCTAGTGAGTTTAACAGCTTCTTCTGACACGTATTAGTCATCTTGTCCTCTTCTTCTATTACCTATTAATATCTTTGCTCGCATTTCTGTTGGGTTCCCTGACTTTATAGACATTGTCCTAAAGGTTTTAAACATGACACCTATTCTCTCCCTGCTGTCATTGGTGTCCTTCAATGAACTAAAGTTCTTAATTCCTGTGTAACCACATCCATTAATATCTCCACACTGTGTATGCTTCTGATCTTTTTTTAATTGAAGTATAGTTGTGTTAGTTTCAAGAGTACAGCACAGTGATTCAGTTACACACACAAACACACACACACACACACACACACACACACATTCTTTTTTAGATTCTTTCGCCTTATAGGTTATTACAAAATATTAAGTATAGCTCCCTGTGCTGTACAGTAGGTCCCTGTTGGTTATCTGTTTTATATATAGTAGTGTGTATATGTTAATCCCAACCTCCTAATTTATCCCTCCCCTGCCTTTCCCCTTTGGTAACCATAAGCTTTTTTCTATATCTATGGGTCTAGTTTTGTTTTGTAAATAAGTTTATTTGTATTTTTTTTAAGATCCCACATATAAGCAATGTTATATTTGCCTGTCTGGCTTAGTTCACTTAGTACGATAAACTCTAGGTCCATCCATCCATATTGATGCAAAGGGCATTATTTCATTCTCTTTTATGGCTGAGTGATATTCCGTTGTTCTACAAAGCTACAGTAATCAAAGCAGTATAGTACTGGCACAAAAAGGGACATATAAATCAGTGGAACAGGATAGGAAACCCAGAAAAAACCCATGCACCTATGGTCAATCTACAACAAAGGAGGCAAGAAGATATAATGGAGAAAAGATAGTTCTTCAATAAGCAGTGCTGGGAAAACTGGACAGCTACACAGAAAAGAATGAAATTAGAACATTCTCTAACACTATATACAAAAATAAACTCAAAATTGATTAAAGACCTATATGTAAGACCAGATACTATAAAACTCCTAGAGGAAGACATAGGCAGAACACTCTTTGATATAAATTGCAGCAGTATGTTTTTGGATCTGTCTCCTAGAGAAATGATATCTTTTTTCATTTTTAAATTTTATTTATTTATTTATTTGTTTGTTTTGGCGGCACTGCCTGGCATGCAGGATCTTAGTTCCCTGACCAGGGATCGAACCCATGCTCCCTGCAGTGGAAGTGCAGAGTCCTAACCCCTGGACCGCCATGGAATTCCCTAATGATATCTTTTAAAGTGTGTTTTTTCCCCCATTCCTAGGTATCACAATTATTTTTCAATAGTTTTTCTATCACCTGCTTAGATACCCACTCAGCATTTAGATCTTTTTTTAAAATTAGATTAAATTAGCTTTGTTTTTCTAGCTTTTATTGAGATATAATATTTTTTTTTGGCTGCACCACGTGGCTTGCAGGATCTTAGTTCCCTGACCAGGGACTGAACCTGGGCCCTCGGCAGTGAAAGCAAGGACTCCTAACCACTGGACCACCAGAGAATTGCCTTGAGATATAATTGACATAAAACATTGTGTAAGTTTAAGATGTACAATATTATGATTTGATATGCGTATATACTGCAAAATGATTAGAACAGTAAGGTTAGTTAACCAATCTATCACCTCATATAATTACTATTGTGTGTGTGTGTGTGTGAACTTTTAATATCTCACATTTAGATTTTTAATTTATCTGACTCTACCTTTACATGTGATGTGAGTTACGGTACAGATTTTGTTTTTCCTTATTGTGAGTTTCCATTACATCATTTCTCTAAACAGTATGTTTTCAGTTTTACTATTTATCAATTAAGGATGCTATTTCTGAGGGTCCAGTTTTAATCCATTGGTCTATTTGTTTCTTTCTGGGCCAATCTCAGTTTTTTTTATTATTTTGTTTTTTTTAGTAAGTCTTCTTATGATCTGGTAGAGTTAGTTTTCTCTTTTTCTTTTAATTTCATAAAATTGAAATTCATGGGATTTTATTCTTCCATAATATTTTTTTTTAAATAAGTGTGACATGTCCCTCAAAAGTTCTACCTAAACATTTTAATAGAATTGCGTTTGTGTTTGTAGTTTACTTTGGAGACATTTTCTGTTTTGTGGAACAATTTGTTTAAAATAGGAATTAACATTTTCATAGAGGTTTGGTAGAATTCACCTATAAAAGTAGTTGGACTGGAACTTTTAGGGAGGGTGGTCTTTAACTACTATTTCATTTTTTTAAGTGTTTATGTTATGCTGAGGGTTTTCATTTTTTCCTAATTCTGACCTTTATTCAAGGAATTTATTTCATTTAGGGTTTATTTTTTAACGACTGGTGTCATGTTTTTATATCTATTGTTATCTATTTGTGTCCTTAGTGATTTACTCTTTTCAATATATGTACTTTTTAAATTTAAATTCTCTCTTTTTTCTTGAGTTATCATATTAGAGTTGTACAAAAATCAGTTTTCCAAAAATCAGTATGGAATATTAGTTAATATTTTCTGTGTTTCTAAATGCACTGTTTCATTGAAATCTGTCCTTACATTTCCTCCTTCTGATTTATTTGACTTTATCTGTCTTTGTTCCAACCTCTTGAGTTTTAATTTTAGCTAATTTTTAAAACATGTCTCAGAGATTGGCTCAAGATGGTGGCATAGAAGGATGTGCTCTCACTCCCTCTTGCGAGAACACCGGAATTACAACTAACTGAACAATCATCGACAGGAAGACACTGGAACTCACCAAAAAAGTTACCCCACATCCAAAGACAAAGGAGAAGCTACAATGAGATGGTAGGAGGGGCGCAATCACAATAAAATCAAATCCCATAACTGCTGGGTGGGTGACTCACAAACTGAAGGACACTTATACCACAGAAGTCCACCAACTGGAGTGAAGGTTCTGAGCCCCATGTCAGGCTTCCCAACCTGTGAGTCTGGCAATGGGAGGAGGAACTCCTAGAGAATCAGACTTTGAAGGCTGGCGGGATTTGATTGCAAGAGTTCAACAGGACTGGGGAAACAGAGACATCACTCTTGGAGGGCACACAAAAAATAGTGTGTGCATCGGGACCCAGGGGAAGGAGCAGTGACCCCATAGAGACTGAACCAGACCTACCGGCTAGTGTTGGAGAGTCTCCTGCAGAGGCAGGGGGTGGCTGTGTCTCACTGTACCGTGAGGACAAGGACACTGTGAACAGAAGTTCTGGGAAGTAATCCTTGGCGTGAGCCCTCCCAGAGTCTGCCATTACCCCACCAAATTGCCCAGGTAGGCTTCAGTGTTGGGTTGCCTCAGGCCAAACAACCAACAGGGAGGGGACCCAGCCCCACCCATCAGCAGACAAGCAGATTAAAGTTTTACTGAGCTCTGCCCACCAGAGCAACAGCCAGCTCTACCCACCGTCAGTCCCTTCCATCAGGAGACTTGCACAATCCTCTTAGATAGCCTCATCCACCAGAGGGCAGACAGCAGAAGCAAGAAGAATTACAGTCCTGCAGCCTGTGGAGCAAAACCCACATTCACAGAAAGATAGACAACATGAAAAGGCAGAGGGCTATGTACCAGATGAAGGAACAAGATAAAACCCCAGAAAAACAACTAAATGAAGTGGAGATAGGCAACCTTCCAGAAAAAGAATTCAGAATAATGATAGTGAAGATGATCCAGGAGCTCGGAAAAAGAACGGAGGCAAAGATTGAGAAGATGCAAGAAATGCTTAACAAATCTCTAGAAAAATTAAAGAACAAACAAACAGAGATGAGCAATAAAATAACTGAAATGAAAAATACACTAGAAGGAATCAATAGCAGAAGAGACAGAAGAAAGGATAAGTGACCTGGAAGACAGAATGGTGGAATTCACTGCTGCAGAACAGAATAAAGAAAAAAAGAATGAAAAGGAATGAAGACAGCCTAAGAGACCTCCTGGACAACATTAAATGCAACAACATTCACATTATAGGGGTCCCAGAAGGAGAAGAGAGAGAGAAAGGACCCAAGAAAATATTTGAAGAGATTATAGTCGAAAACTTCCCTAACATGGAAAAGGAAATAGCCACCCAAGTCCAGGAAGTGCAGAGAGTCCCATACAGGATAAACACAAGGAGAAACAGACCGAGACACATAGTAATCAAATTGGCCAAGATTAAAGACAAAGAAAAGTTATTGAAAGCAGCAAGGGAAAAATGAAAAATAACATACAAGGGAACTCCCATAAGGTTAACAGCTGATTTCTCAGCAAAATCTCTACAAGCCAGAAGGGAGTGGCACAATATACTTAAAGTAATGAAAGGGAAGAACCTACAACCAAGATTACTCTACCCAGCAATGATCTTATTCAGATTCAATAGAGAAATCAAAAGCTTTACAGACAAGCAAAAGCTAAGAGAATTCAGAACCACCAAACCAGCTCTACAACAAATACTAAAGGAACTTCTCTAAGTGGAAAACACAAGAGAAGAAAAGGACCTACAAGAACAAACCGAAAATAATTAAGAAAATGGTCATAGGAACATACCTATCAATAATTAACTTAAACGTGAATGGATTAAATGCTCCAACCAAAAGACACAGGCTTGCTGAATGGATACAAAAACAAGACACATCTATATGCTGTCTACAAGAGACCCACTTCAGACCTAGGGACACATACAGACTGAAAGTGAGGGGATGGAAAAACATATTCCATGCAAATGGAAATCAAAAGAAAGCTGGAGTAGCAATTCTCATATCAGATAAAATAGACTTTAAAATAAAGGATGTTACAAGAGACAAGGAAGGACACTACGTAATGATCAAGGGATCAATCCAAGAAGAAGATATAACAATTATAAATATATATGCACCCAACATAGGAGCACCTCAATACATAAGGCAGCTAAGAGCTCTAGAAGAGGAAATCAACAGTAACACAATAATAGTGGGGTACTTTAACACCTCACTTACACCAATGGACAGATCATCCAAACAGAAAATTAATAAGGGAACACAAGCTTTAAATGACATAATAGACGAGATAGATTTAATTGATATATATAGGACATTCCATCCAAAAACTGCAGATTACACTTTCTTCTCAAGTGCGCATGGAACATTCTCCAGGACAGATCACATCTTGGGTCACAAATCAAGCCTCAGTAAATTTAAGAAAATTGAAATCATATCAAGCATCTTTTCTGACCACAACACTATGAGATTAGAATCAATTACAGGGAAAAAAACTTAAAAAAAGCAAACACGTGGAGGCTAAATGATACGTTACTAAATAACCAAGAGATCACTGAAGACATCAAAGAGGAAATAAAACAAAAAAACCTAGAGACAAATTTCAATGAAAATACGATGATCCAAAACCTATGGGATGTGGCAAAAGCAGTTCTAAGGTGGAACTTTATAGCTATACAAGCCTACCTCAAGAAACAAGAAAAATCTCAAATAAACAGTCTAACCTTACACCTAAAGAAACTAGAGAAAGAAGAACAAACAAAGCCCAAAGTTAGCAGAAGGAAAGAAATCATAAAGATCAGAGGAGAAATAAATGAATTAGAAACAAATAAAAAAATATCAAAGATCAATAAAACTAAAAGCTGGTTCTTTGAGAAGATAAACAAAATTGATAAACCATTAGCCAGACTCATCAAGAAAAAGAGGGAGAGGACTCAAATCAATAAAATTAGAAATGAAAAAGGAGAAGTTACAACAGACACCGGAGAACTACAAAGCATCCTAAGAGACTACTACAGGCAACTGTGTGTTAATAAAATGGACAACCTGGAAGAAATGGATAAATTCTTAGAAAGGTATAACCTCCCAAGACTGAACCAGGAAGAAATAGAAAATCTGAACAGACCAATCACAAGTAATGAAATTGAAACTGTGATTAAAAATCTTCCAACAGTCAACCAACAAAAGTCCAGGACCAGATGGCTTCACAGGTGAATTCTATCAAACATTTAGAGAAGAGCTAGCACCCATCCTTCTCAAACTCTTCCAAAAAATTGCAGAGGAAGGAACACTCCCAAACTCATTCTGTGAGGCCACCATCACCCTGATACCAAAACCAGACAAAGATACTACAAAAAAAGAAAATTACAGACCAATATCACTGATGAATATAGATGCAAAAATCCTCAACAAAATAGTAGCAAACAGAATCCAACAACACATGCAAAGGATCATACACCATGATCAAGTGGGATTTATCCCAGGGACGCAAGGATTCTTCAGTATATGCAAATCAACCCATGTGATACACCATATTAACAAATTGAAGAATAAAATCCATATGATTATCTCAATAGATGCAGAAAAAGATTTTGACAAAATTCAACACCCATTTATGATAAAAACTCTCTAGAAAGTGGACATAGAGGGAACCTACCTCAACATAATAAAGGCCATATATGACAGACCCATAGCCAACATCATTCTCAATGGTGAAAAACTGAAACCATTTCCTCTAAGATCAGGAACAAGACAAGGTTGTCCACTCTCACCACTATTATTCAACATAGTTTTGGAAATCATAGCTATGGCAATCAGAGAAGAAAAAGAAATAAAATGAATACAAATTGGAAAAGAAGAAGTAAAACTGTTTGCAGATGACATGATACTATTTATAAAGAGTCCTAAAGATGCCACCAGGAAACTGCTAAAGCTAATCAATGAATTTGGTAATGTTGCAGGATACAAAATTAATGCACAGAAATCTCTTGCATTCCTATACACTAATGTTGACAAATCTGAAAGAGAAATTAAGGAAACACTCCCATTTACTATTGCAATAAAAAGAATAAAATACCTAGGAATAAACCTTCCTAGGGAGACAAAAGACCTGTATGCAGTAAAGTATAAGACACTGATGAAAGAAATTAAAGATGATACCAACAGATGGAGAGATATACCATGTTCTTGGATTAGAAGAATCAATATTGTGAAAATGACTATACTACCCAAAGCAATCTACAGATTCAGTGCAATCCCTATCAAATTACCAATGGCATTTTTTACAGAACTAGACCAAAAAATCTTAAAATTTGTATGGAGACACAAAAGACCCTGAATAGCCAAAGCAGTCTTGAGGGAAAAAAAACGAGCTAGAGGAATCAAACTCCCTGACTTCAGACTATACTACAAAGCTACAGTAATCAAGAGAATATGGTACTGACACAAAAACAGAAATATAGATCAATGTAACAAGATGGAAAACCCAGAGATAAACCCACGTACCTATGGTCAACTAATCTATGACAAAGGAGGCAAAGATATAAAATGGAGAAAAGACAGTCTCTTCAATAAGTGGTTCTGGGAAAACTGGACAGCTACATGTAAAAGAATGAAATTCAAATACTCCCTAACACGATACACAAAAATAAACTCAAAATGGATTACAGACCTTAACTGTAAGACTAGACACTCTAAAACTCTTAGAGGAGAACCTAGGAAACACTCTTTGACATAAATCACAGCAAGATCTTTCTTGACCCACGTTCTAGAGTGTTGGAAATAAAAACAAAAATAAACAAATGGGACCTAATGAAACTTCAAAGCTTTTGCACAGCCAAGGAAACTATAAACAAGACGATAAGGCAACCATCAAAATGGGAGAAAATATTTGCAAACAAATCAACGGACAAAGGATTAATCTCCAAAATCTATAAACAGCTCATGCAGCTCAACATTAAAAAAAACAAACTACCCAATCCAAATATGGGCAGAAGACCTAAATAGATATTTCTCCAAAGAAGATATACAGCTGGCCAAGAAGCACATGAAAAGCTGCTCAACATCACTAATTATTAGAGAAATGAAAATCAAACTACAATGGGGTATCACCTCACACCAGTTAGAATGGGCATCATCAGAAAATCTACAAACCACAAATGCTGGAGAGGGTGTGGAGAAAAGGGAACCCTCTTGCACTGTTGGTGGGAATGTAAATTGATACATCCACCATGGAGAACAGTATGGAGGTTCCTTAAAAAACTACAAATAGAACTACCATATGACCCAGCAATCCCACTACTGGACATATACCCAGAGTAAACCATAATCCCATAAAGACAGATGCACTCCAATGTTCATTGCAGCACTATTTACAATAGCCAGGTCATGGAAGCAACCTAAATGCACATCGACAGATGAGTGGATAAAGACGATGTGGTACATATATACAATGGAATATTACTGAGCCATTAAAAGGAACAAAATTGGGTCATTTTTAGAGACTTGGATGGATCTAGAGACTGTCATACAGAGTGAGATAAGTCAGGAAGAGAAAAACAAATATCGTATATTAACGTATATATGTGGAACCTAGAAAAATGGTACAGATGAACCCGTTTGCAGGGCAGAAATTGAGACATAGATGTAGAGAACAAATGTATGGACACCAAGGGGAGAAAGCGGCGACGGGGGTGGTGGTGGTGGTGGTGGGATGAATTGGGAGATTGGGATTGACATGTATACACTGATGTGTATAAAATGGATTACTAATAAGAACCTGCTGTATAAAAAAAATAAATTAAATTAAATTTTTTTTAATTAAAAAGTCTCTTCTGATCATTGTAATTAAATTTGGCACTTAAGTTGGGTCCAAAAACTCCATTTAGTTTTCACTGTCCATTTCTATTTTTTTATAATATCTTTATAAGTACAGGGTTATCTGCTAGCATGAGATTTTACTTCCAAACACATTGCATTTTTAAAGTTATTTTTGTTACTAATTTTTTCTTGAATTGTGGGTATAAAATCTATGCATGATATTGTTTTATTTCTCTTTTTCTTTTGTTCTCCCCTTCCTTCATTCTTCCCTCCCTTCATTTTTTCCTTTCTTTATCTACTTATTTACTTTAAGAATTTATTCTAGTTTTCTCTCTTTTAAACACATAGTTAATTTTCTAAATGTTATATCTACACCCCAAAGGAATATGTACCCTGTTGTTTGTTGGATGCAGAACTCTGAATTATCCCATAGATTAACTGCATTTATATATTTCATTAACTAGATTTTCCATATTTCTATTTATTTTGCCTTCTGGCTCTGTCCATTTCCAGGAGGACCGTGATAAAATCTGCAGCAACAATCGATAATTTATCTTTTTCTCTCTTTAGTCTTTCCCATTTTCACTTTATATATTTTGTGATTTTATTGTAGTAGTGATAGCTGTTTATAATGGTTTTATTTTCTTGTTCAATTGTACTTTTTACCAATATAATGATCCCCTATTATCTCTTGTGGGTTTTTTTGTCTTAAATTATGTTTTTCTAGATACCAAGAATACTTTCCCAGATTTCTTTTGGTTAATATTTACATGACATATCTTTTTTTCACCCTTTATTCTCAATTCTTATTTTATTTTCAAATATTGTAGATGTTATACTGTTGGAAGTATTTTATTTTCAGTGTGAGTTATTCTCTTTCATTGGTGAGTTTAATCCAGTTATATTATTGTAATTATATTAGTTTTTTTGGTTATCTTATTTAATATTTTTCCTTTAATATCCTTTGTGTTTACTTTGATAAACATTAGTCATGTTAGGTTTTCTTGTCTTGGTTTCAAAATTACACATTCTACCTTTGTTTTTATGTTAGTAATCTTTAAGTAAAGAATCCTTCTCATGTTTATATACATGTTGATTTCTTAAATTTATTATTATCTCTATCTTTCCTCTAACAAATTAGGAAATTTTTAACATTTTCAGGATGTTTTGGTCTTTTCTGCCACTTTATCTTCACTGAATTTTAGTTCTGGGTTCATTGCAAAATGTAGACTACTATTTTGCTTTTTTATCCTTGTCTCAAGAGGTAACTTTAATCTGTGCTAAAAGAGTAATCACCCTTACTTCTCACATGGGTTGCTGCAGCCCCCTGGATATATGTTTCTTCTTGTTTGAATGTTTTGTCTCAAAGTGTTTTCTAAGTGAATGTTTGTATGGCAAATCTTCTGAGGCTGACATGCCTGAGGATATTTTTTTCACCCTCATATTTTAATGGCAATTCTGTTGAACAAAGAATTTTAGGATCTGATGTCAATTTCATCATAGGCAGCCTACATTCTTTCTGGATAATGTCACTGCCTGTTGGGTGTTTCTAACAGGTTTAGGTGCAGATGTTTTCTTACCTTTCCTATCTGGCACTCTTTGGACCCTTTCAGGCTGAGGTCTCTCATCTTATTTATAACTCTAGGAAATTGGTCTCCATTCTTTTTGCAAATATCTCATTTCTCCTGTTTGTCATCTTTGGTTCTTTTGAAACTATTACAGATATTGACTCTTGTATTTCTAGCCTCTGCATTCCCCATCTTTTCTCTTACATCTTCTGTTTCTATGTCTTTTTTTGGTGTCTTCTGAGAGAATTTCTTTGATCTGATCTTTCAGCTTGTTCACTCACTCTTCAGTTGTACTCATCCTATTTCAGCCATTTAAAAAATGTTAGCTACTGTATTCTGCACACTTAATATTTCTAACTTTTCTATGACTTTTTGCTCTTTCTTCATATTAACAGTATACTCCCTTCTATCTTGAGAATATTTATGTGCTTATTTTATATTTGTAGATCATCTATTTCAATAATTCTGCTTCATGTAGCATATGCTGTTTGGTTTGTAGTCTTTCTTGTATAATGATTATACCATGTAGGTGCATGTCAGTTCATATTTTCCTGAATGTTAGTTATCTCTTGTGGTAATGGACAGGCTTAAATGTGAACCTACCTTGGCAGTCTAATGAGGGAGTTGAAAAACCCTAGGTGCCTGTGATGGACACACCTTAGGTCATATTCTTTTATAATTTCCTCCTCTTCCATGCCAGCAGAACCTGTGACTTCCTTCTAAGCAATAGACCATGGCAAAGGTGATGGACTGTGTCCCAACTTCATCTTTGCTGGCTGGAGGGAGAGATTCTCCTGCTGGTCTGAAGAAGCAAGCAGACATGTTGTGAATTGCCTCTGGAAAAGGAATCACAGGCAGCCTCTAGGAATGGAAAACAGCCCTTACTGACAGCCAGCAAGAAAATGGGAACCTCAGTCTTACAGCTTTTAGATGATCTTCCAGCAACCTGAGGGAGATTGGAAGCATATCTTTCCCTAGTGAAGCCTCTGATGAGACTGCAACCTCAGTTAACCCTGGATTCCGGCCTGATGAGAATCTAAAGCAGAGGGCCCAGTTAAGCTGTGTCTACCCTTCTGACCTATGGAAACTGGGAGATAATGAATGTGTGCTGTTTTGAGCCTCTAAGTTTTTGGCAGTTGGTTAAACAGCAGTAGAAGTAGTAGTATCCACCATCCTCTGTTGTGTGCTCCTCTTGGCTCCCATACCACCTGGCAACACTTTGGGACAGATTCTGCCTTTAAATGGTTACAGGAAAGAAGCATTGAGAGAGGCAATTGATTTTTTAATTTTTTTTTTTTATTTTTGGCTGTGTCCTGTGGCATGTGGGATCCTAGTTCCCCAACCAGGGATCGAACCCGCACCCCCTGCAGTGGAAGCACAGAGTCTTAACCACTGGACTGCCAGGGAAGTCCCCTAGGAGGCAATTGCTTTAGATTGTTATTCACTAGCTAGGAAAGTTTGAGAAAGATGGAGAGATGGAGTAGATGTCCCCACGTGATTAGTAAACTCCCATCTGTTTTCATCATCACCTCCTCTAAGTTTTCATCATGTTCTTCATTTTTAGACAGTATTCAACTTTACTAAAATATTTGATTACACTTATTTCCCAAATTTCACATAGCATAGTGCAGGATTAATTTCTTGGTGTTTTCAAAGAAGGATTTTATTACTGAAGGAATCATCTGCATTCTAACTTTTTTTTAATTGGTAGATATAGAGTTGGAGTTCTTTGAACACTTTGAAAATGTTAGCCCTCTGTAGATACTGAAAAATTTGGTAACAATCTGAAACTTTTTTCTCTAACATAACTTCGCTCTCTGAAAGCATTTAGAATTTTTTTTTAAAGTTTCCCTATAATGCACGTGTGTGGGCCTTTCGTTATCTATACTGTTTTGTACGTTCTAAGGTCCTTTATCTTAGGTGTTCATATGTTTAAATCCTTAGAAATTCTGGTGCATTATTATTTTATCTATTTCCACTTCTTCATTTATTTGTTTTCTTTCTTTCTGGTACTGTTATAAATCGTTGATGATGCTGTGTTTTTATCATCTGCGTTTATTCTCTTTAATATTTTCCATTATTTAATGACTTTCTAATGCCTTCTAAATAAGTTCCTGGATCTGATCTTTCTGTTCACTAATTTAATTTGTGTTTCTATTAACTCTGTTAATTATCCATCTCTTGTGATTTTAAAAATATATTTATATTATTATATCCAGTAAATCTACTTGCTTCTTCCTGATTACTGCTTATTGTTGCCTAATGCCATCAACATATCCTATCATCACTCTTTTAATCTTTTTTTTTTTTTTTTTTTTTCGCGGTACGTGGGCCTCTCACTGTTGTGGCCTCTCCCATTGTGGAGCACAGGCTCTGGACGCGCAGGCTCAGCGGCCATGGCTCATGGGCCCAGCCGCTCCACGGCATGTGGGATCTTCCCGGACCGGGGCACGAACCCGTGTCCCCTGCATCGGCAGGCGGACTTGCAACCACTGCGCCACCAGGGAAGCCCCATCACTCTTTTAAGAGATTTATTATTCTTATTCTTTAAATGTTGACCTCTGTATTCCATCTGTTCTCAATCACAGCATATACATTGTTCTGTATGTTGCCATTCTATTTGAAAAATTGTACTCAGATGACTCCTTAGTTTTCTCTTTAAGCTCATTTATTTTAGCTAGTCTTGTTTACCAGGGGATAAGGGCTTCTGCTCCTCCTGGTGAATTTAATGTTGGATAGCCTGACATACCCATTTGCTGTGTCACTACCAATCTTCTGTTCTCTTCAGGAAAATCCTGGGACTTTTCTAAGAATTTCTTTCTCTTGGTTGTAACTGTCTACACTTAGGGTTTAGAGCAGAAGACGGAAATACTCACAACTGCCGTTTTACAGAGACGTTTTATCCATTCCTCACCCAGCCAGGCTTCTGCTTTGCCTTGTTGTTATCTTGGGAACAGAAAAATGCTTAGCATAATTTCTGAAACCCAAGTGCCTGGTTTGGAATTCTGGCTCTGCCACATTCTAGCTGAGGAAATTTGGATAAGTTTCTCAACATCTCTAGGCTTTAGTATCCATGTATGTAAAATAGGATATTAATATTCACTGACTGCTACAACTGCTGTGATATTTAGATGAAATAATGTATACAAAGTGATTAGGACAGTACCTGATACAAACTAGGGCCTAATAAACATTTGCTCTCAATATCATTACAGTGTCCAGCATGTACATGTTCAGTAAATGCCATCCATTATTGCATGCTTATTACGCTCATCCACAGAGCCCTAGAATCTTTGCACAGATTACTATCAAGATGCACCCACACTTCAAATCTCTAGGACTCCTATGTGCTTCCTGCCATGATTTACACCTCTAACCATCCTAGCGACCTGGAATTTTTTGGTCACTAGGGACTATTTAGACAAGAATACGAGATCAAATGTTGGTGGAATGGAAACAATATTTAAAATCAGTAATATCTTATACCCATTATTTCCATGCTACAAGTCTTTGCCTCATAGACAGTATGTGAACCGACTTCTTTTGTGTGCATACAGACCTTCACAGGTTTTAAAGTAGTTTTACATCCATTATCACATTTCATTTTACATGACTTCAAAAAGTGTGAGAGAGGCTTACTGAGCCTAATTTCAAGAGGAAACCAGTTCTCAGACTGGAGGAGACTAGGAACTAAATTCCGACAGCTTGAGTGTGGCAGACGTGAAGTCAGCCCAGTTGTTCTGGCTTCTAGTAGCACACACCCCCTGCTCCGGTCTCTACAGAGGGACCCGAGAGAAATAGAAAGAAACCTGGGGCTTCTTTAGGAGGTAGATGTGTGAATAAAAGTGAGTGGCATTTTAGATATTCGTGATTTTATCCCACCCCATCATACCCGGAGCTTGGGTTCCTGGTGCACCCTGTCTTTTCTATGAAGAGGACTCCTTGTGATGAGTTACTTGCCCTCAGCTGGTTGGGGTTGGTGCTGGGCAATAAAGATCATGATGGCCATCACAAAGGGCATCAGGTTTGCGAGTCCTTTCCTGTAGTTCAAGCTCTGACCAAAGCATCTAACGACATAGATCCTGCTGTGACCCTTACAATGTGCTGTCTAATATTTTCGAGGAGTTTTGGGAAATGGATGCTTACATTCATACTTAATTCAGGTAATGAATATGGTTCCTCAGAACTAAACCATTCTGTTAACCCCCAGGTTTTTTGTTTTTTTTTTTAATTTGTTATTTATTTATTTATTTAATTTATTTTTGGCTGCATTGGGTCTCAGTTGCGGCATGCGGGATCTTTGTTGAGGCATGCAGGATCTTCCATTGTAGCGCGCGGGCCCTTTGTTGTGGTGTGTGGGCTTCTCTCTAGTTGTGGCTTGCGGGTTTTCTCTTCTCTAGCTGTGGTGCACAGGCTCCAGGGCATGTGGGCTCTGTAGTTGTGGCACACTGGTTACAGAGCACGTGAGCTCGGTAGTTTGCGGCATGCAGGCTCTCTAGTTGAGGTGCATGAGCTCAGTAGCTGTGGCACACGGCCTTAGCTGCCCCTTGGCATGTGGGATCTTAGTTCCCTGACCAGGGATTGAACCCATGTCCCATGCATTGTAAGGAGGATTCTTTACCACTGGACCACCAGGGAAGTCCCAACCCACTAACTTTTACACACAGTTGACAGTAGAGTGTGTTGTCTGTTTATTAGAGAGGTGGCATGTGAGCATATGCCAAGCAAACATACTATTAACCAGAAGATGTGGTACATATATACAGTGGAATATTACTCAGCCATTAAAAAGAATGGAATAATGCCATTTGCAGCAACATGGATGGACCTAGAGATTGTCATGCTGCGTGAAGTGGGTCAGACAGAGAAAGAAATATTGTATGATATTGCTTGTGTGCGGAATCTAAAAAAAAGTGATACAAATGAATTTATTTACAGGATGGAAACAGGCTCACAGACTTAGAGAATGAAGTTGTGTTTGTTGGGGGGAAAGGTGGGAGGGAGGGATAGTTGGGGAATTTGGGATTGACATGTATATACTGCTATGTTTAAGTGGTTAACCAACAAAGACCTCTTGTATAGCACAAGGAACTCTGCTCAATATTATGTAACAACCTAACTGGTAAAAGAATTTGAAAAAGAATAGATACATGTATACGTAAAAAAAAAAAAACCCTCTGTGATGACCGGTATGGGAATAGAATCTAAAAAAAAAGGTGGATATACATATATGTGTAGCTGACTCACTTGCTGTATAGCAGACACTAGCACAACATTGTAAATCAACTGTACTCAAATAACAAAATTAATTTTTAAAAAGTGTGTATTGAGCACTAACTCGGGGCCCCAGTTTTATGTGAGACATTGCAGAGGAAACCAAAAGGGACCAAGACACATGAAGCCATTAGTAAATATGTATATGATAAATCATGTTTCTCAATGTATGTGACATGCACAAGAAAGTCAAACAAGTCATACCTCTTAACCCTGTTTACTTAGACAACAGCTTGTCAACTGTAGTCATCAACGCATGTTTGCAGAATAAAGAAGGCAAGATCAGGGTAGGCAGATAATTGTACTTGTGCCAGACTTTTTGCAAGAGATATGACCTGAGATATTTAAAAAATACATGGGGGAGAAGGCAGGCATCCTAAAGTGAGGTACAGAAATAAAAGCAAGAAGAGAATTTAGAGAGGAGAAAGGTGAAAAATGTGGGCATAATATCATCCATTATTAGAATAGAGATATTGTATAAAGCTCCATTAAATTTACAATAGTCACATAATAACTTCCTAGAATTTTTCAGTCGTATTTCCTCCACTTTGATTTTTGAATGAATAGCTAAGTCTTTTCACGCTGGCAAAATACGGTCATTTCTTTTTTTCTTTTTACCTCTTTTCTCTTTTTCTCTCTTTTAATTTAGGTGTGTCTTATGGCTCAGAATGTGGTCTGTTTTTTTTTTAAAGAAATGCTGATGATATAATGTTCTTTCACCTTTATTGTATATGACTTCAAAGTTATATATGGTTAAAAAAATCAGAATGAAGCACCTCAAGTGTTCATTGATGGATGAATGGATAAACAAAATGCAAATGTAGTGTATGCATACAATGAAATGTCGTTCAGCATTTTATAAAAAAGGAAGGAAATTCTGACATACTACAACATGGACGAACCTTGACAACATGCTAGGTGAAAAAGAAAACAGTCACAAAAAGACAATATTATATGATTCTACTTACATGAGGCACCTAGAAAGTAGTCAAATTCATAAAGACAGAAAGCAGAAGGGTGGTTGCCAGAGGTTGGGGGAGGTTGAATGGGCGCTAATGTTTAATGGGTACAGAGTTTCATTTGGGGAAGATTAAGAAGTTCTGGAGATGGGTATGGTAATGGTTGCACAACAGTGTGAATGTACTTAATGCCGTAGAACTGTACACTTAAAAATAGTTAAGGTGGTAAATTTTGTTATGTATATTTTACCACAGTTTAAAACAATGGAAAAAATAAGAATACTCCTCACAGAGAAATGGTTATTTTTAAAATTTATTTTCTTCTTTATTTTATTCCAAAGGTTTGTGTTATTTTAGGACCAGTTTGATTTTTTTTTTTTTTTGCGGTACGCGGGCCTCTCACTGTTGTGGCCTCTCCCGTTGCGGAGCACAGGCTCCGGACGCGCAGGCTCAGCAGCCACGGCTCAGGGGCCCAGCCGCTCCGCGGCATGTGGGATCTTCCCAGACCGGGGCACGAACCCGCGTCCCCTGCATCGGCAGGCGGACTCTCAACCACTGGGCCACCAGGGAAGCCCAGGACCAGTTTGATTTTTTAATAGACTTTCCTTTTTAGAGAATTTTTAAGTTCATAGCAATATTGAGCAGAAGGGAAGCACCTGGGTGGCGGGAGGTCTGGCTTAAAGATCTCTGTGAGCATTTCAGCCAGAGCCCTCTGGTTTATTCATTTTACCACATTGGCTTTTTGACCGATGAAAAAGCATCTGAGACAAAACACAGGTAGAAAGCCAGTGCTGTAAAATTGTTTATTGATTCAGACCTTGTCAGTTCAATCATACAATATGTCTGATATCTAATTTTTTCTTCTTTTACTTAATAAAACTGACCGCTTCACTTGACAGTGTTTAGGAAATGTGTGTATACACAGTATGTGGATGCAGTCTTTAAAGATGAACCGAGGAAACTGAATGAAGGGAAGGCTGGAGGTGGCACTTTAAACTTGGGTGCATTTTGCCAAAGGTAGAATAAGAGTAAGGGGAGATGAAGGTACAGAGGCACCCTCAGAGGCATCCTCTCTTTAGACTTAAACATGGTAGCATGCTCCCATAGCAGTTTACAGTGAGAATTTACCCAGACTGGTTTTCGTTGTTTTTGCTGTTGTTGTTTCCCCTGAGTCCTGAAAAAGGTTGGCTCAGGGCCTGGAAGCTCTGCAATTTTTCACGTTCTGGCAACCTATGAAGAGAAGGTATTTTGCAACTTAGCTCGGTTGTTTCTTCAAGTTTGGAGAGAAATATGTCTTCTTGTAGATTGTTTTTTAAGTTGAAAAGAAGCATACTTTCTCATTGTACTGAAATACCTCTTCCATATTCATACTGTATTTGCATCTGAGTCCAAAAGCAATACAATGACTTTGTTCCCTGATAATTCTCAAGCTCAAAAATTAGGGTGAGCCACACTCCCAATGGGATTCCAATGAAAATTTGATTTGCAATAACTAGAGGGAAACACAATAAAACCTTCCACATAGAAAGACAAGATTTATACTCTCTATTTACCTTAATTTTATGTCCTGGGGAATAATCATCTTTGACATTTGTAAACTACCCTTCCTGGAATAGTCCCCCAGGTGTTCCTCATTCAAGAGCTGCTCTCTGAATGTCACTTCTCTCCTCAGTGACATGCTATTATACCATGGTGGGAGGCCGGGGCCTTTAAATGGGAGGGAGCAGTATGATGTGCTTAAAGCAAAACCTGAATCACATCCCTCAGGGGAGGAAACTCTGGGACTGAGAGTTCCTGTGCGTGTGAACTATACTGCCAGTCTGTATGGCTGGCTGGGAGAATGTGCTTTGCAGGGCAGCTTCACTCCAGGGAAATTAGTAAGTGTACCTTTGGGTAATTTCAGCCTTTGGGAAGAGTCCCTTAAAAACCTGGTTTAGGTAAACTTCAAAGTTGTTGGTAGGAGACTAACAGACTGTGGTTCATAAGGGAGCAAGAATTTATTAAAATCATAACACCTTTCTGAACACAAAATCAGACATGGTAACTATTTCCAGTAGTTCTATTTTGGGAGCAGCTTCCAAAGTGATGAATACAAATGACAATTATCATTACCCTAGCTTATTCACTGCATCACACTGTCCTGGGAAACTACAATTATGGAAATCAAGGGAATATTGCTTAATATTACTATTAATAAATTACATGCTAGAGTAGCAGTGGCAATAGCTCACCAAGTTGATGTAACAGAATATGTAAGTGTGCATATGATTCATATTCTACAGAACTCAATCTTACTCTTAAGTCATTTGCGATAAAAGATGTCCAATTATAATTTTGCCTTTCACATACTTTGAATTATAAAAGCTTAACTATATGTTAGCTAATTCATAATACTTCAAGTATATACATGCGTGCATGTCTCTGTATCTCTATCTCCCTGTCTATCTATCTATCTATCTATGTTTCCCTTAAGTTGCTTTAACTTGAACAATCAAAATAGAATTATCTACTTTTAGGAACTCATTTTTTCACTCTACAGCTCCTAAGATGGCTAAACTATTCTGTCTTGCCTGTGGTTTCAGTGTATGGAGAAATAATCATTTTTCATCTTTCACTCAAATTCTCAAACTTTCTAAGGAGGGAAAATCATATTTTTTTCTTTTAGAAAAAGCATTCTTTAAGGATGTCTTTTCCACAGCTTCTTCAAAATATGAGATGCGTGCTCTTCTCTCTCTTAAAATTTCTAGTTAGTACCAGTCCAAATTTACAGCAAAGTTTGATTTGAGGCTTAATGAATAAACCCAAGTATCTTATATTTTGTTATACTACAATAAGCACAAAAATTTAATTAAAAAAATTGAAAGCATGTTAACTGCATTAATATCGAACCAGTTCAATTAATTTTAATACTTGAATTCAGAAATTAATAATAATTTTAACTTAATTTGAATCAATTGCTTTTTTAATTCTTTGAAGGTACTTTCAAAATTAATGTTACTGTTTTAAAAATCCTGAGTAATTGAGACAGGGCAAGCTGCTCATCTGATTCTAGGCTTTGCCACATTTTGGAATTTGGAAAGGCTAAGACCAGTATTTCAGAATCCAATGCAATAACTCTGCGTGTCAGATATTCCTTTTTTTTCCCTCTACAGTATCAATAGCATTTATGCAGCTTGCGGTAAGCATCTTATTCTGTAAGAGAAGTGATCAGACAAGTAACTGATGCTAGTTTTCTCTGTTACATCTTGTTGAAATATACACTTGATGCACTAACACTCCCACTGGAATACCTGTGGTACATTCGATATAACATCGCATAAGACATCAAATCAAATCCAAGTATCCCCCCTACCCATCTCACCCCTCACCCCCAACGTGTCCTTACAGTTAAACATAGAGTCTGAGACCATAGAATAGAAGCACACTTTCAAACCCAGATGATGTTTGTGGTCTTGCAATGAGAAGTTAACCTTTGAATAAAGCATTCATTTGCAACTGATACTCCCAGGTGAAAAGTGAATGAATTAATATATTCATTCCTTTATTTGCTGCATAATTATAGCTACTTTTTAGATTCTAGTTATGGAGTACCAATAATATCAAAAGTGCAAGAAAAATGAATAAGGCATTTTCTGCTCTTAATGCGTTAATGACTTTGAGCATGAGATAGAAACGTAAACATGTAATTAAAATCCAGCAAAACAACTTCCACATCTGGTCAAGATGGAGTAAAAGGAAACTGAATTTATCCTCCAAATACTCAAAAGGCAGATAAAGTGTATGAAACAATTTTTTTCAAGGCATTAGACTTAAACCTAATCATAACAAAGTCATATTGAATGTAAATGGTTTAAAAATCCCAATTAAAAGGTGGAGATTATCAGTTTGAATAAAGAAGCAAGACCCAAAAGAAATGCACTTTAAATATAATGACATAAATAAGCTGAAAATAAAAGGATAGAAAAAGGTATAGCATGATAACATTAATCAAAAAAAAGCTCTAGTGGCTATATTAATGTCACACGAAGTTGACCACAGAGCAAACAAATATTATTGGGGAAAAAGAAGGTTACTTCATAATGGTAAAGGGATCAATTCATTGAGAGGCCATAACAATCCCAAACATTTATGTTCCAAAAAATATGGCTTCAAAAATACATGTGCAAACTTGATAGAACAAAAAGAAGAAACAGACAAGCCATAATTATATTTAAATGTTTCAATATTCCTACTTCAATAGTAGACAAAAAAGTAAAAAGAAAATCTTTAAGTATATAAAACACTTCAGTAGCGCAATTGCATTAATCAGGATTCTCCACAGAAATAGAACCAACGTGATATGTATAGATATATAGAAAGAAACTTATTGTGAGTGATTGGCTCACACAATTATGGAGGCTGGAAAGCCAGTGGTGTAGTTTCAGTGCAAACCTGAAGGCTTGAAAACCAGGGGAGCTAATGGTATAAGTCCCAGTCGGGGTCCAAAGGCCCAAGAACCAGAAGTGCTGATGCTCAAGATCAGAAGGTGGATGTCCTGGCTCAAGCAAAGAGCGAATTTGTCCTTTCTTCACTGTTTTTGTTCTATTCAGGCCCTCAGTGGATTGGATGGTGTTCACTTGCATTGGTGAAGGCCATCTTCTTTACTCAGTCTACTGATGTGAAAGTTTTCCAAAAATACCCTCACAGATACACCCAGGAATGCATAATGTTTTACCAGTTATCTGGACATCCCTCAGCCCAGTCAAGTTGATGCATAAAAGTAACCATCATAACAATCAACCAACCTGAACTTTATAGAACACTCCACCTAACAACAGCAGAATACACTTTCTTTTCAGGTGCACATGGGGCATTTACTAGGAAAAAACATATTCTGGTTTTAAAATAGGTCTCATTAATTTAAAAGGATTTAAGTCATACAAAATATGGTCTCTGACCAAAAGGACACTAAATCAGAATTCAGAAATAGATCTCTAGAAAACTCCAAATATTTGGAAACTGAATACCATGCTTCTATGTAATACATATCAGAAAAGAAGCAAAAAAGAAATTAGAAAACATTTTGAACTGAATGTAAATGAAAGTACAACATATTGAAATTTATATAAATAAATAAATATATATATTTATATATATATAAAGTTTAAACAATAGTTAGAGGGAAATTTATAGCATTAATGCCTATGTTGAAAAACAGAGAAATGTATAAAGCCAATGACCTTAGCTTCAACCTTAAGAAACTAGGAAATTAAGAGCAAATAAAATGCAGAGTAAGTAAAAAAAAAAAAAGGGGGGGGACTGAATAAGTATTGGAGCAGAAATCAGTATACTAGAGTACAGAAAAAAATAGAGAAAGGCATTAAAACCAAATATTTTTTTTCTGATCTTTGAAAAGGTTTTTTTTTTAAATTGACAAATCTTTAACCAGACTAATCAGAAAAGTAAAAGAAAGGATACAAAATTGTCAATATTGAAATTGAGAGAGGTGACATTGGCACACATTCTACACATACTAAAATGTTAATAAGATAATATTTTGAACAACCTCACACCAGTGATTTCTACAACTTAGAATAAATGGACACATTCCTTGAATGACTCAAACTAGAAAACCTAATTTAAAAATAAATATAATAGCTTAATATCAACCACAGTAATGTGATTTCTAGTAAAAAAAAAAAAAAAAATCTTTCCACACAGAAAATTCTACTCCCAGATGGATTCACTGGTGAATTCTACTAACATTTAAGAAAGGAATACTGCCAATTCTACAAAACTCTTCCAAAAAGAAGAGAATACCTCTCAGCTAATGTTTTAAGGCCAGCATTACCCAGATAAAAAGACCAGACAAAGGTATTACAAGAAAATAAAGCTGTAGACCAGTATCCTTCATGACAAAGATGCAGATATTATAAACAAAATATCAGCATACTGAGTTCAACAGTATATAAAATGAACAACAACACATCATGACCAACTGGACCATTCAACTCTGGTTGGATAGACAACCATCATATTGTTTTTTACTATCCTGAATCCATGTCTATAAGATTACCCTTTCCCTGATATGAGGCTTATATAAACAACATCATTTTTTAGGTCATCCACTGCACTTCCTTCCACCAGAGAAGACCCCTGAAGTGTTAGATACCCAAGGCTTTTCTTCATTTCCAAGGCTGTGGGAAACAATTGTCATGGGCTCTCTCTTTCCATGTCAGTGTCAGTCTGGCCTTCTTGGAGCTGATTCAGTTCTTAGGGAATATGCCTCTTTCGTTGGAAATAGTCTTTCCGGTGTCACATCCAAAGATTTATGAGTTCAACTATTCTTCTGGTGTCAGCACTCCAGGCTCATCTGCTATGTTCCTTTCTCCAGAGATAAGTTATTATTTTTTAACCATTCAACTTTCAAAACACTGACTCTGAAAACTTAGCCTAACACATGTAACATTTATTAAAATTGCTCGGACTTTTAGCCTTGAATGTTCTTGAAATTGCTCCAGAATGACATTGCTGGTCATTCCATCTTTTTATACCATGCATTCTCGTGGGTTGTACACTGGGATATTTTTTTCCGGGTAACTGGTACTTTAAATGATATAACTTTCTCTTATCTGTGGAAGATTTTTCTCCAGTTAGTCTCAGTGCTTCGTTGTGAGCTTTCCTTGTAGATACTCTTATTTCTAGACCATCACTTGGACTCACCAATATGCTTATCCTGAAATGTTGTTTGTCACCCTTCTGATCCTGCCTTTTCTTCTTTTCTCTCTGGTCCATCACCTGAAATGACATTATTACAGCCAACATAAAAGAGCTGTTCCTGTGAATCACAGTCCTAGTCCTATGGCCTAGTCCTCCTTTTCTTTCATCTTGAGTCTAATTCTTCAGAGAGTCAATTAGAGAAAAAAAAAAAAAAAAAGCAGGGCATAAATTTGGGATTCCTGTATTTTAGGGACTCTAATTTCTTGTAGTCCTAAGTAATCATTTTACTGTCATCACCCATTGTGTTCCAAAAAAGGAAATAGGCAGAGTTGGCAAACACACATCCCTATGTACACAACTCACACACGTTAATCACGTGTAATGCATTGAACAGCCGAGTAGGTAAAGGAAAGGTCATAATGTCTTATTCAACTGCTGTACTAAACACCAAATCCAATTTATAGACACCCTGTTGTATCTGAGCCCATCCATATGTGGCCATTTTGGAATCACACCTCATAAAATATCCCTACTGTTAAACTGGAGGAGAAAAATCTTCAAATTTTCATAACTTTATATCTTCCTCTTCAATGTATTCTCCAGCTAAGGAATTTAATTGTTATAAGAAGAGGTGGGAGGATTTTTTTTTTTTTAAACTCAAGTGCTAAATAACAAGACACTGACAGGGTGACTCATTATCTGAATCCATTAATCTCAGCTGAATAGAAAGATCCAGATGGAATTGAGAGGAAATGGGCTATTCCTTTCCAAGAGTTAGCATAAGGACTACCCAGCTCAGGGTGGCAGATTTTATATTTAGTTTTGGCTAAGGAAGTATAGGTCACATTTTATGTTTCTTCTGAGGATTACTAAAGAAGTGAACACTGTAGAGAATATTTTCTTTTTCTTAATTCCTAAGGATATAAGAACTATAAAAATCTTAAAATCTGTAAAAAGTACACAAATATTTTCAAATTATTTATAATATAAAAGGGACAATAATTTATAGGGACCTCAGATTTAGGACATGCCTGTACACACACACACACACACACACGCACGCACGCGCGCGCGCACACACACACACACACGCACGCACACCCCAAACCTTTTTTTCCTATAAACTATTTACTGATTCCCTAGCGAAGTCCTCACAATAAAATTGTATGGGCTTTCTTTAAGAGAGTTGAATCTGCCATACCCAAGATTGGCAGTTTTATCTTTCCAAGAGGAACAAGGGGTCTGGGGTAGGTTTAGTGTAAACAAAGCAAGGTTGGGTTTGATACAATTTGGTTGAAAGTTTGAAGTTGGTTTCATTCAGAATTGCTTGGGCAATAACTTAATCTCTCTGAAACTCAGATCCCTTATCTGCACTTAAGGAGAATACTAACAGCTGATTCAGTGTTGTGAGGATTATACTAGATAACATCTATAAACTACTAGCCCCTGCTTGGCCCTTATGGTAGATATCCAAAGATGCCTACCTGGCCTTTTGTTTATTCTTCCATCACTGATGGAAAAGAGCATGAAGCTGAAAGACTGAGGCTTTGAATGAAAAATATTGAGTCTCTGAGAAGCAAGATCTTTCAAGATGTAGTAAATCAGCTTTCATCTCATGGGAGTAGTATGAGATGAAATCATTGAAGGGAAAGAGAGTTATTATAACAGCAACTTGACTGCTGTGTTGGAGAAACTTAAATGGCTGACTGTGAGGGGCTGCATAAGCTACACAAGACCTCAGGAAAGGAAGGGAAACAGGGGCCTGGATTGTCTGTAGCAAAGATGCTTGAGAGCTGAATGACTCCATTATCATTGTCCTCTAAGTCATGTGCATTCTGAGGAAGCCAGAGGAAAATGTCCTACTCCCTGCCCTTCTATTTGTCCACATTTGGTCCCTCAGTCTTAACGCAATTCTTCAGATAGTGATCCGGGCATGGTTGGTGGTGGGCAGTGGGTGGTCCTCAGAGGGCAATTCTGTCTGGTAGTCTACTTCATGCTAACTCAGCCCAATAGCATGTCCAGCAACATTTGAGTTCAGGCTAATGGAAGAAGTCTGAGTTCTGTAGATAGTTGACAAGAATATGTTAGAGGCAATAGTCATAATCTGCCTAAATAAATATGCATAAAATATACATAAAACCATGTCTTTGCCCTATGTAATTCCAAAGTCATTCTGATGTCAGAGATATTCTAATATCAGAAACTGTTTACCAACTTCTCTTACATATACACGGCTGCCATTACCCTCTAAACTTTAAGACCTCGATTAAACACAGAACCTGTTCAATGCACCCTTGTAGATTCTGTGAGAGGCAGTGAAAATAGAGAAGCCTCAATAGCTATTCAAATTATCTGTAAGAAATGGAATGGAAAAACTCTCTCTCTGGATCTCCTGGATGACATTTTTGACTCTTGGCCAAAAAGGGGTCACTTTTATGGTGAGTTAAAGAATGAAACCCCATTAGAAATCGGCTCTGCCCCCAAGATCAGTTTCTTTACTGATGATGTGCAACTGGCCCATCCAGTTAAGTTAGCTGGCAGAGTCGTAAACATACACGCTGGGAGCTTTGGTTTTGAGTTCCAGCCGAGGCTAAGATACCCCTCGTAGATCGTGGTGGGTTCAGCCAGGACACTGGACGTGCTGTGTGTGTGAACGCGTCCCCTGGGAAGCTTGAGCCTGGTAGAGGCCACTTCTCCGACCTGTCATTCTCGCCTGCACTTCTTGCTGTGCTCTCTCCTTCACCTCTAAATCAAAGCATTACCTGACTTGACTCTCTGGGGTCTCATGAGTCCTTACAAATGTCCCAACTTGGGAAATTTTTTCAATTAAGATGTCTTTGGCTGACTAAACTATCATTGAATTTCCTGGAAAGACCCCTAGGTACCACAAAATTTTATTTTAAAAATAGGTAAAAATAATCAGGTTTACTTGGCATTCTCCACATTTTCATTAATTAAGAAAAACTACATTTTTGTTTATGAAACTTGAGGTGGGGGGGATCTGATAAATCAAAACGAAAATTTACCTTCCCAGGTTAATTATGTATAAATAAAATGTATTAATATAAGTACATATCAATAACTGTAGACTTTTCAGGTTGAAAGAAACATACCTGTTATTAAATAATGGACTGGTAAAGTTAAAAAAAATTTTTTTTTCTGTAAGAATAGGTTTCACCACGTAATTCAGTCTTGATTATGTCCGGTACGAAGCAGAATGCTGTATACATCATTGATTTTCAGTAATATTTGCAATTGAAAGGAATCATCTTTTTATATTTATTTACTGCCATGTGGATGTTTTAGTGTTTTCTCCCTGAATAATTTTTACATTGTAGGGGCCTAAGACAAAACATTATGTTGATTCTATATTCTTAGTTCCTTAGAGGAGAGTGCATGTTAAATGCTCAGTAAAAATTCTTTGTTTGGCCCTCAGGGAAGATACCCCATGGAAATGTCGATTGATGGTTTTGACTCATCTGGAAGTACAAACGAGGGCGTTATCTTAGTTTTCATGAGAACTAGGTTCTAGGAATCTTGGGCCATTATTTATCACTCATCCATAGCCGTAGTTATTCTTGATGTGCTTTGTTTTATTTTATGCGATATTTTCCTTGAGAAAAAAATTACTTAAGTCAGGCCCCAAAAAGTGTTTTACCTAATATCTCAGAGGGCTATTTATCTTTCTGAGGGTGGCAAAAGTAATGAAAACGTAAACTGACTGGCTGATCACGAACTCATTCAATGATTGATTTATTTAATTAAATGATTCATAAGCACTGACAGTGCGTGAGGAAAGTTGTGCTTTCATACATAAGTTGGGTGTGAAAGGGAGAGAAGTAAAGGTAGGGCCTTCCGCATACCAGAAGAAAGGAGGATTGAAGCAAAGACTTGGAAGCAGAGATGCATGTGCATATGAAGAGAGCAGTCAGGACTTCTAGCCATAACTGTAGAAGCAGCACCAGAATCATCTCTAAACCTGATGAAATTCATAGTCACTTCAGATTTTAAATTCCTCATTCTCCTCTTCTTTCTCCTTGGTCAGGCCTTGTTCAGTTTCCAACCCCTCCAGAGACACTTTGATGAGTAGAGGGATATATCTCTACTTTCAGGTGATAGTCCATTTAAATTTCATTGACCATCTACTATGAGCCAGGCACTGGGCATACAAAATAAGAGAAAATACCCACTTAATAGGAACTCACAGTGTGTTGGGAGAGGTGGCAGGAAGGTGTCTTCAGAATAATAGAGAAAACATGATAAAGATGAGTTTGCACCCAGAGAGAACGAAGGAAGGTGTGTATATATGTATTTAGGGGAGAAGTAGAGAGAGTCAGTTCTTAGACCCACCAAGGGTTTGATGAAAAGGTTTTGAGAGTAGAGATAAGTACAGGTGTTAGCCAGGCAAAAATAAGAGAGAGTGGTGTTTCAGGCAGAAGCTTATGTTTAGGCAACTAGGAATAAAACTGAAAGTGGGCAGTGGATTTCTTTCTTTTTCTTAACTTTTCAAATTAAATATTGGGTAGATACATATGAATATTTAAAAAAAAAATTGGTAAGGGGCTTCCCTGGTGGCACAGTGGTTGAGAGTCCGCCTGCCGATGCAGGGGACACGGGTTCGTGCCCCGGTCCGGGAAGATCCCACATGCCGCGGAGCGGCTGGGCCCGTGAGCCATGGCCGCTGAGCCTGCGTGTCCGGAGCCTGTGCTCTGCAATGGGAGAGGCCACAACGGTGAGAGGCCCGCGTACCGCAAGAAAAAAAAAAAAAAAAGTGGTGAAGTTTATAGCAAGGTGAGTCAAAGAGCAAGCATGGAAGAAGGGGCGTGACATGCTGTTAAGTCTGGCAAATTATCCTGTAAATAAATAAAGCCATTGAAGGTCTACAAAGAGAGACATAAGTGGTACAGCCATTTTTGTGTGTTTTAGGTAAATTTTCTAGATGACAGAGTGGAGAGTGGAATTAAGACAGTACAAAGTCCCAGGCAAGATCAATTAGGTAGCTTCTTACCTCAATATTTCAGACAGGAAATGATGAAACAAACTAGGGCAGCAGAGGTAAAATAGAAGAAAGAAGATAGATTTGGGAAATATCAGGAGGTAAAATAAACAATATTTGCTCATAGCTTGAAGGAAAATGATATAGCAACTGAATAAAGGGAAGGCATTAGATGACTCCCAATTCCTGTTTTGAGTAAATGGCTGTATGCTGTGGCCATTCACAGAATGAGACTAGGAATACAGAGGTTTTGCTCCTCCTCTGGAACTTTTCCTTAGGGTAGTTTTGTCCTTTGAGGCAGGTCTGGGACATTGAAATGCTGTAACTAACAGGTGTTATTTATTTATTTTTCCACAAATATTTATTGTGTCAATACGTGCCAGACTCTGTGCTATTCATCCTGAGTCCGATGCTCAGGGCACTGGTCAAGGATACTAACAGATTTGGAATTTATCAATTCAAACATTATAGGTAAAACCAAGTGTCTCATGAGGTTGACCGATGAGAGAAGAGCAGCATTTAGATGTCCGAATCTTGCGGATGCTGATGTTTTAGTGGTTGATGGAGGAGGAATCTGAAAATGAGAAGGTAGGAGGGTGGTGAATGCAGGTAAAAAGATGAGAGCGGAATCACAGAGTTCAAGAAGAAATAGCTAATAAGAAAGAACAAGCGAAAAAAATAAATATAAGCAACAAAAAGAAATCATTATAAAATTAGATTTATCAGAGAAATCTAATAAGTAATGAAAAAGTTCTTTGGAGATAAGAAGTTCATTGATGACTTTAGTTAGGGCAGTTTCAATGGAATGATACGGCCAGAAACTATTTAGGGTAGATTGAGAACTGAGTGGAACAGAGCGGTTGGATACAACAACTAGAAATTTAGTTGAAAATGGAAGGAGAAAGAAAGACTAGGTTTTAAATGATCTGGGGAAGATTTTTTTCCAAAGAATATTAGAGATTTGAATGTATTTATAAGCTTGGGTAGAAAGACAATAAAAATGGGACTAATTGAACATAAAGAAAAGAGAAGAGAAAAATTATGGATTAATTTTCAAGGTTTAAAAGTATGGGGACAAGAACACAGGTGGCGTGAATAAGAAAAAGGATTTTGGTCATCATAGATGCAATTAACACTTATAAAAAAGAGGGCGGAAAGTTGAATTTTATATGTGATCAGTTCTACATAATTCACCTATACTTATATGAAAACACAGTCTCTTTCCATTCTCATAACCATTACTGAAAAAATAGCTAACACATTTGAGTATACATAGTATGCCAAGTACTGTCCTAAGCAAGTGCATTTATTATCTCATTTAATCCTTATCCTGCTTCTGTGTGGTGGCAGCTCCTCCCCTCCTCTTCTTTTTCACATGATGAAATAACTGAGGCACAGAAATATTCTTTTTTAACAGAGATGTCCCTCAGCAATGTAATTTATAAATCATTTTTATCAAAAATAAATAAAAAATCATTTAGGTAAATCCATGTCAGCTTCAACCCATTAATTTTCCAGCACTGCCTATACAGAAATATTTAATAAATTGTCCAAGGTCACAGTAAGAAGCAGAGTCAAAATCTGACCTAAAGCAAGTTACTCCAGAGCTAGTACTCCTAATTTGAGAATTTACGTATTTTACCTTATTTAATTTTCAGCTCTAGAGGATATTTGTGGTTTGAAGACAACAATAAATATTACTTCCTGCCTCAAGTATGACTCAGAACAAGACATAATTCCTTGTGCCCCAGAGTTTAGGGATTTTCTGAATTTTAAGGAAGAGTTTGCAAATTGTGACTGCTGGGAATGGACACGCCTGTGGGCTTTTGCCACAACGCAGGAAGCCAGCTTTCTGAGAGCCAAAGGGAATCTTATGATTCTGGAGAGAATGTGCTGGAAGAGAACAAGAAAAAGATAGGATTTGGGGGAGGACCTTGTGAAAAGCAAAGTAATTCATTTGTGAGGGGAGGGGCATGCAACCAACATAAAACTTTCTAGATAGCAAATGCTAGTGAGTTTGCGAAGTGACAATTTTTTCAGAATGAATAATAAATTGTATGTTTTACCTCCCACATACAGATGGTATAAATGTTTTAATTACTGAGAAGCTGATGTAGCAATATTAAAGATAGTGTTTGAATTTAAAACATTACCTGTCATTCCACCACCCCAATAAAGCAATTACTTTCATTTGTTATGTGTATTATGTATATAGTCTATGTGAAAGAAACATCTCATTGTCTACTTGTATTAAAATAGTGACATAAATATTTCCATCTTCCAACTTAGTGTAGTTTTAATGAGTCTATCACACCCCATCAAGTAAATGTAAGGTTAATAAATATTAGGCATTTTGGCTATTTCTAATTTTTTTAAACTATTGTAGCTGACTCTGCAATAAGCACGTTGATTTAAATAACATTCTGCTTCTGTTGAATGATTTCTTTAGGATAAATTCTCATGTGAAAATAATTATTAGGTTAGAGAGAATGAACACCTTTATGTGTTTTGCTACAGACTAGGCACTTAGGTTTAATTTTTCCTTCAACGTATTTTAAGCGTTTTTTCCTCTTTCATTTGCTCTTGGGCAGATCCCATACACATCTTTTGTGGGAGACCAAGAGATGACAATTCAAAGGCAAATGTGTTGTTGTCACAAAGAATTCTGAGACTAAAACAGAAGAGAAGAAGAATCCAGAAGAAGTAGCACTTTTTAATGCTTCTCGGCTCTTGTTCCTACCATATTGCATTCTTCTTTCCACACACACCTGTCCAGTAACCTAGGTGCTCTTGGACAGCGGAGGCAGGGTGTAGAGGCTCAACTCCAGCTCTGAGGATGCGATACAGAGTACGTGTTCAATGTATAAGTCAGTGGGTGATGGAGAATGGATGGAGGCAGCACAAACTTTAGAATTGTCCTTGTTGAAACTATAATTTCCTTTGGGAATTTTGTCACATATTCTACCATTATTCCTATGTTCTCCTATGAAATTCCCCCCTTTTAACTTAAACACAGTCAGTCTACGTAGCAGAGACTTACTCATCTTATCTGTTTTCTCTTGTTCCACAATAGTGTCCATACTTACTCTGTGTACTGGTTGGGATGTAAATAGTTCAGTGAAGGACTGAGAAAAGGCCCTCAAATATGGTGGTGCCACAAAATGGAAAGAGCTGGAATTCTGACTGATGAAAAGCCATTGGACTGTGATATGAGTGGGAATATGCCTGCGTTGTGTTACGTTGCAGGGGTTGAGAAGTTGGTAGTTTCTGTAGCTGGGTATTTACTATCCTGACTAATACACTTTACATAATGATGATAATAAATCCACAGGACTTTGCGGAGTACCTCATGATTCTCATCGTTAAATTAGAGAGTTGAACAAAATCTTTAAGGGACTTGGAGTCTGGGACTGAGTCTCTGGCTTTGTTGCTGTGAGTGCAGAGGGCGCGGGACTGTAAGCTTCTTTGCCTAATGAGGTTGTCATTTATTTCCAAACTACCTGATGAACCTGGGCTCTAGTATTCTGAACATAAACTGACAATTCTGCTTAGGGAAAAAGGCTTGGCAGACTTGTTCAGAAATAAGTCTTATTCTAAGAAGTTTGTTTTGTTTTTCCTTTAATATCAACGCTCTTCAACGCTGTTACACCGCCAAAGTGATTAGGTGCTAGGAGTGTGGACATGGCCTCTAGATCATTAAACCACTAGTTTTGCAACATGAATAATCTGAACTCAATACCTGTAACGCCGTGAGAGATAAATGACTGTGAAATTCCCCGTGCATGGCTGTTCAGATGGGACTCTGGGGGAAAGCCACCTCACGTACAGCAATATCCGCCTGAGGTGATTAGGCTGTAATTTAATTTTATTTAAATGTGTGAACACTTTTAATAAGGCTCTCGAGGTATTATGAAGTTTGAAGAATCTTTATATTTGAAAAATGTTTTATTTTGCTTGATAACACGTAGAAAAGCCCGTATTGTGATTAGCATGTGAATAGGAGGATCATCTTAATACTCTTGTTATTAATATGACAGATTTGATTTTCCCAAAGGTGACAATTGAACCCAATTCTCAGATCAGCTAATCCATGTATTTATGTGAATTGAACTTTTCTACCTTGTAATTTGGTTCTGGAGTGCATTGGATTTCCTTCTGCCCTGTGGGGTTCATGCACCAATTTAAATTCCTAAGTTAATGGTCTACTTTGGGCTGGATATGAAGACTTAGGTCTCTTCCCTGAGTTTTGATAGTTGTCCACACGCTTTATTCTGGCAACAGACCATTTGTTTTGTCATTTGATTGCTCCTGAACCTTGGTGAAGCTGCATTTGCTTCTGAGACACAAGGTTCAGGTGGGTCCACATCTGTTTTAAAGACATTTGTAATTAATGATGGTATCTGAGCACTAGCTGATGCTTTTTATATGGAAGTGGGAAGTAGAGCCAAGTGGAGAAGGAAGATGCAATGATTTTTTTTTTTTTTTTAACTTCTCTTTGTACTCATCGGTGGTGTTGAATCCCTTAAGTTCCCTCTCCATAAACATATCACTGTTTCGTTTCCTTGCTAAGAGTTGTCCTGCTTGTTTTCATGGCCCTCAGTGTCTCCTTGCATTGATTCATGTTACGTTACTTCTACCTTCACCTGTGACCATATTCCAGATCAGCCCTGTGAGGTCAAATCCATGGTCCCTGGGTCTGCACTGTGTGTTACTGCTCAGTGCATATTGGCACTTAGAATAACCACCTTCAAGCTTTGTTTAGAAGTTGCAGGGAATGTGCATCCACCTCTGAATACAAGAGACTAAATCCTGATAGCTAGTATGTGTCAGATATAGGGCTGGACAGAAATTTAGATTCTTGAAAAATTCCAAGGTCTTTTTCATTTTCAACCGTTTTTGTGCCTTGGCTGTTTATCTAGGCCAGCTCTCTCTTGAGTCCATTACACTTAACCAGCGTTTCCTCTCCAATAAGCTTCCAAGAGCCCCACATTTGGTTCTCCTGATTTCTCCAGCCTTTGTTGCAGCCTCTCTTCTGTACATAGTAATATACTTACTCCTCTCTAAATGCTCCCACTCTTTTCTCTTCTGGGACCATTCATTTGATTGCTTTTCTTCTCTTGACTGCCTGAATCTTACCCATTCTTCAAAGCTCAATTCAAGTCCTACCCCCTCCAAACCAGTGTAGAAATCTTCCTAAACTTCCTGACAAGTGGTCCCCAGCTACTTTTTGGACACCTCTAGGAATATAAAGCCACAGCACTTCCACGATATACTCATCTTACCATGGCATATCATATATGGACTACATTGTTAAGAACCAGTTAGAGTGTATCTTGGGGTTCAAACATTTGCAAGATGATCACAGAGCAGGAAATGAATTATGTACTAGCAAATCTGGATTCTAATCCCTTTTTAGGCACTAACCAGATGTATGACCTTGGAAAACTTAATTCTCCTCTGGGCATTTCAGTTTTACTTTTCTGCAAAAAGAGGGTGCTATATAAATGAACTGACTGTCATATAAAGTTGCTATTAGAAAAATCCTTTTTTTATGATTTCAGATTAGTGGCATTTCATATTGATAGCCAGATTTAGATTAAAAATCACAGTGTGTCCTTAACTTTGATAAACATAATAAAGCTATTAGTTGATGAAAATTTAAAAAAGAAGATTGGCAAGGAGGTATGTGTAAACTACACTTGAAAATCTCATTATTTCACCTCATGAAAATCTTATTATTTTAGAATCACACCATGTATTCATCCTTTAAATATGGCACTTATTTTATTATTTTGACAGCAAACAACTTTTTCTCTACTTAAATTTATTTTCAGCAAATAGTTTCTTGTTATGCCTGCATATCAAATGAAAATACACCTAAATATAAAATTTAGAAGAAAACTTGTATTGGAGGAAATGGTACAAAGATTGTATGGGTGTTATGCTGGTAGACCGGGGCTTTTCCAAAGGAAATGATGGCATGCCATCTAAATATCATGGAGAGGGTGTGGAGAAATGGGAGCCCTCTTGCACTGCTGGTGGGAATGTGAATTGGTACAGCCACTATGGAGAACAGTATGGAGGTTCCTTAAAAAACTAAAAATAGAACTACCATACGACCCAGCAATCCCACTACTGGGCATATAGTAGCAATCCCACTACTGAGAAAACCATAATTCAAAAAGAGTCATGTACCACAATGTTCATTACAGCACTATTTACAGTAGCCAGGACATGGAAGCAACCTAAGTGTCCATTGACAAATGAATGGATAAAGAAGATGTGGCACATATATACAATGGAATATTACTCAGCCAGAAAAAGAAACAAAATTGAGTTATTTGTAGTGAGGTGGATGGACCTAGAGTCTGTCGTACAGAATGAAGTAAGTCAGAAGGAGAAGAAAATTCTGTAAGCTAACACAAATGTATGGAATCTAAAAAAAAAAAAAAAAAACGGTTCTGAAGAACCTACGGGCAGGACAGGAATAAAGACGCAGACGTAGAGAATGGACCTGAGGACACGGGGAGGGGGAAGGGGAAGCTGGGACGAAGTGAGAGGGTGTCATGGACATATATACACTACCAAATGTGTAAAATAAATAGCTAGTGGGAAGCAGCCACATAGCACAGGGAGACCAACTTGTTGCTTTGTGACCACCTAGAGGGGTGGGATAGGGAGGGTGGGAGGGAGATGCAAGAGAGAGGGGATATAGGGATATATGTATACATAGGGCCGATCCACTTTATTATACAGCAGAAACTAACACACCATTGTAAAGCAATTATACTCCAATAAAGATGTTAAAAAAATAAATAAATATAACGGAGAAGGACTCATACACAGTGCGGGATATTACTGAGAACTGTTACTTTGAATATTTCAGGATTTGCAAGTTGGTGGCTGCACTCTCTGGCTGGTCTGGGGTTTAAGTCTCCTTAAGAAACAAGAAACAGTACTGTTGGTGCAAGAATGATAGCTGAGTGGAGACGTGGAAAATTTTTGCAGTAAATTTTCAATAAAAAGTGACCCTTCCAAACAGCCAGAAGCAATTCTGCTGGGCATTTGGAGAAGTGGGTGGATCTGGCTTTGAAACATCAAAAGAAGAGGAAATTTTTTCTTCTAGGCTGGTCTGAAGGGAGAGTGAAATGGCCCTGCTAGGGCAGGAGAGGTAGGATCACAGCCGACTGCTGACAGTGACTGCTAACAGGCTGCAGCTTCTGTCACGTCACACTGCCAGCATCCACCCTATTGCTGACAGAGACATTGACCTTTGGTAGACTTGCTTCACTAAAATAATTAGGGGCCAGAAGAAAATGCATTTGCATAATGTAAAGAGTGTCTGTGTTACTGCCCAAGAAGAATGTCATGTAGAATAAAACGCGAAGCGTTCTGTCCTTCCTAACTAAACACATGACCCTGGCGAAGTCACAGCCACAGTACAGAACTCTCCGAGCATCATTTGGATGCACATGCGATGGGGTTTTCAGCCTTTTGTGGAATCTCTGAAGCCCTCCTTGGTATAGAGGAAGGTGTTTGATAGCTATGGTGGCAAGAGTTTGGAGGTAGAAGGCGAATTCTGCTTTTATATTTGCTTATTATGATCCTTGGCATCAGTCATTTGTTCTATCTGAGTCTCAGCTCCTAATGTATAAAATGGGAACAATGTTGTATGTGGGATGAATAATGTAACAATATAAACGATTTTTAAATTATGATGCACAGATTTTAAAAATCATTAATGTCACAGGATCAAATATTTATGCCGTTTTACTTGGAACCCTCTGAGAAGCAGGCACAAAGAAGGGTTTAAATATGCAAGCATTTTACTCATGGAAATGTCTATGCGAGGGAGGTTAGGGAGGGAGCTGAGGAGAACTGACATACCTTGATGCAAGTGTGACCCTGAGTGAAGAGAGAGAGGGAGGAAGTTTGGGTGGGTGTGTCGTAGATTGCCGTGCAGTCTACGTTTTGGCAAAGCCATCCACAAGTCTTCAAGACAAACATGGCTGTGCAGGGAGTCCTGCATCTCCTAGGAACGGGTCTGCCTTAGTATCTCTGTCAAACTCAGTCACTGACTGGGGGAGGCTTGGCTTTGATGCAAAGACAGCAATGATGACCAAAGTGCAATGGCTGAGTCAGTCGTGCTTCTGTTAGCTGGACATCTAAGAGCATTCTCATGGCTGCTATGTATATTTTACACTCAAGGAATTTTCTCAGAAGAACATACAGGGATGACGGGAAGGCACCAGCCATGGAGAGATGTGGGGCACAGCTGGAGGCAGAAGGAATAGCTACTATAAAGGTTCCAAGACCCAGTGAGCCCCCACCATGTTCAAGGAGGCCAGTATGGCTGGAGCACTGCAAGAAGGGCAGAGTTGTACGAGGTGATGTCAGAGAAGCGGTCAGAGACTGGATAACGTAGGGCTTCATAGGTCAGATGAAACATTTGAGTTATTTAGCATAAAATGCAAAGCCATCAGGTGATTAGCCTGGCCCTAGTTAAAATCTTTTAAGGATTAATCAGTCTGATGTATGTAGGAGGCAAGAGTGGAAGAAAGAAAACTAGTTAGAAGACATAGTCCAGGTGAGAGAAGGTGGACCAGGACTTGGACTAGGATAGAAACAGGAGAAGTGGAAGCGAGTTAACTGGCCTGGAATGTATTTGGAAGTCTAGTCAAAATGATTTTGATAGTTTGAACTTTCTGATAGATTTCCTACAGAGGAGGAAAACATTATTCAAGGGTCATGCCTTATCTTTGGCTTTAGGACCTTTGTAAATAGGATTATATTTATTAAGAATGGAAGAGTAAGGGAAGAACAGATTTTAAAGAGGGGATAGTCACGTTTTCAGAGCTGGACATGTTTAGCTTGAGCTACTTATTAGACATATTCATAGAATTCATAAAAAATGTGTTACGAAGGTAATTAGATCTGTAGTTTGGAACTTAGAGGGAAGATGAGATCTGGAGATTCAGTTTTGGGAGTCACTGACAGATGATATTTAAATCTTTGGTACTAGATAAGATTACATGCAGAAGAAATATAACTAGAAAGAGGAAGATGTTATAGGACCGAGTCTTGGAGCAGTCCAACTTTGAGAATTCTGGAAGAGACAGAAAACAAAACAAAATAGACTGTGAGAGGGCAGCTAATAGAGTAGAAGAACCAGAAGAGTACGGTGTTATGGAATCCTAGAGCACCCATTTCAGTGAGGCGGGAGAAATCAATGATAGTCAATTCCACTTTGAAGTAAGAAGATTGGAGAAGTGGCCATTTAATCCGAAAGTCACTATTGTCCCCCTGATATCAGCTCAAAAAGGTTTAGCAATTGGTCAAGGGTCATGCTGCTAATATATGGTAAAGCCAGGACTCACATGCAACTCTGTTATTATATGTATGTATGTATGTATGTATGTATATGTTTATATTCATTCTTCCCACCTGCTATGGTTGGTCACTCTACGTTAATCACACTGAAGCTTTAGTCTTATCTCCTGAACCAAATCAGAAGTTCTTTAGAGAAGAGGCAATGGCATACGTGCTTAGTGAGCTCACCTTAGCATCTAACACAGCTCCACTCAAAGAAGGTGCTTGGAGTTTGCCAGCTGGTTGGGCAAGAGTTGCATTTCGTGGTGACTCACCATGCTAGAAATGCAGGCAGAAAGAGTGACAGTCAATAACTGTCATACTGTTCAACTCATGTAGATATTTCTTCTCACTACAGAGAAAATATGTTTCCCTGGCCCTTTCCTGCTTCCAGTATGTCCAGAGGCCACTTCTGAAACAAGCAGACATTAACTGGAGAAATGTGTTATTATTTGAGTCTCCTAAAGCAATTCTTTATTCCCAGGTCTTCCAAGGTAGAGTTCTGGAGTACAAATATAACTTGACTTTGTGACAGAATATGATCTTTAGACACATTTGCTATTTCATGGTTCAGTTCACTTGACTTACAATTCTCATAAAATCGGTGTTTTATAACTAGTAGTTACCAACCATGAAACTGTAGTTGTGATTCTTTAAAACCACTATACACATGGAGTCTAAAGTATATTTGCAGTTTGAATAGTAGACGCAGAGCATGCATTTATCGGTACAATGGTATTGCCTTGAGAGTGAATCATTTGGTTTTCCATATGCAGACTTGTCTTATTATATGGCAGTGGAGGCCCAGGTGTAAATGCTGACCAGGATTTTATTTATTTTGCTACCATTTAGTATCTGAAACAGGTGTTAGTGGTTTGGAAATGAAGGATACATCATCTGTGTTTCCATAGCCCAATGATTCTGAGACAGCTAGGACCTAAGGGAGTTTGGCCTGGAGAAAACACTGGTGACATGAGAACTGTCAATAAATATTTGATACGCTGTCATGTGGAACAGGAAGCAGGCTTGCTCTGTTTGGCTTCAGCAGGCAGAAGTAGAACTAATATATGGGAATTACATGGAGGCAGATGTGGACTCCAGATTAGGAAGAACTTTCTCATCATTAAAGTTGTTTAAAATTGAAGAGGGCAATTGCATGAGGCTATCAGTTCTCCATGTCTTGGGTTATTAAAGAAGAGAGTAGATTTCTTTTCAAGGATGCTGCAGAAGAGTTCTTACATTGCATGCATGCTTGGAGTAAGTGATCTCCCAGATCAAAGTAACTGAGATCTTGTAAGGTTGGGGGGTGTAGTTTGAAGGGAGGGCAAGCTTGTCCCTATTTCTCTCTCTTTCCCCAAGCATCCCACTATCAGCATGTGTCACTGTTTTCAATTATGCTGGAAGGTGTATCCCATGACCTGGATGACCAAGGTTAGAAGTCCACTCACATGGATTGAGATATCCTCAGAAACTAGTTACCCTTGGTTACATCTAATATTTTGGCTCCTCTATTTATTCACTCTTCCTGTATCCTATCCCTTCTCCTCTAAACCTACTTCCTTTTACCCCTCCCCCTCTCATATCTTTCTAGCATTCTCTCTGGAACCTTGTTTCTATAATAAAAAGCGCTTCTTATATTCCTAAATATATGGCTAAATGTCTCCTCTGGTCCCTACAGTAACAAAAATAAATACAGCTCTATCCTGAGTCTTTTGTTTGACTTGCATTCTTCCAAAGTGAGGGATTCTAATTCCTCACCATCCATTTGTCATGTTTTGGGGAGATGGGCTCTGTCTTTTTTTTTTTTTTTTTTCATAATTTTAAATTCCAAATCATTACTTTTTCACTGCCCTGTTAAAAGCTCACATCCTGTGAACTTTTTCAGGAGTGTTATCTTCCAGTCTCTATATTCCACTCTGCTATTCATTTTAGCAGCTGACTCACAGTCTTCCACAAGTTCTGCCTTTATGTGGAGGACACCCAATGTGCATTTAAACAATGGACCCAGCATTCTGGCTGCTTATATTCTTGAAGTTCTCAACTTCAATGAACTTCACCTCTAATCTAATCCAGTTATCTACTCCTATGGTCAAAATTGTCCTTTTTCAAGTCCCACAATTGCAATTGTATTTTAAGCAATTTATGGAAGTATAATATATGTACAGAATGTGTACATACCATACATGTATAGTCTGGTGAGTTTTCTGAGTTATACACAACTGTTTGACCAGTACAAGACCACAAACATTGCCAGCATCCCAGATACCCTTCCAGTCACTACGTTCCTGAGAATAGCCATAATCCATGTAGAATTAGTTTTGACAGTTTTATAATTTTTATAAATGAAATCATATATTTTTGTGGCTGGCGATTTTGTTGAATATTGTGTTTGTAGGCTGTATTAATATTACCACATGTAGTTCACTCTTATTGCTCTATAGTATTCCATTATGTGAAGATACCAAAATATATTTATCTATTCTACTCTTCAGTTGGTTAGTTTTCGATTGTCTATTTCAGTTAGTGTTGATCTGAACATTTGGGTACATGTCTTTTGCTGACATATATTTTATTGGCTATATGTCTGCGAGTGGGATTGCCAATTCATGTCTTCTGTGCATATTCAGCCTGTGTAGAAACTGTTAAAGAGGTTCACCAATTCATGGGAGAATCTCTAGTTGCTTTCCATCCTCACGATATCTTCATATTTTCTTCTTCTCTACCCCCCCCCCCCACCCATTGTGCTGGCATACCTTTGTGGCTTTGGTTTACATTTTTGGTATTTGTTATTATTTTCTAGCTTAATCCCATTATTAGTCACAAAATTTACTCTGAATGATTTCAGTATTTTGAAATGTAGAGCTCTTTATTGTCCAACATATAGTTGATTTTGGTAAATGTTCTACATGTACTCCAAAAAAAAAAAGAATTATGATTTTGGGTGCAGTGTTATATGTGTGTTAATTAAGTCCAGTTCATTAACTGTTTTGTTTAGATTTTCTATATCCTTGCCAATGCCTATCTCTTCTTTTATCAGCTATTGCAAGAGGTGTGTTAAACTCTTATTACACTGCTAATTGGTCTAATTCTCCTTTTAGTTGTGTTGATTCTTGCTTTGATTTTAATGAAGCTGTAGTTTAGAGATAAATAGATTTAGAACTGTGCTGTATTTTTGTGGGATTGATGTATTTTGTAAGTACTTTATAGTTAGATATTTAATTTTTAATACAATCTGACAATTTTCATATTTTGGCAGAGTATTTAAACCATTTGCATTTAATAGAATTACTGACTTAGTTTACTACTTTGATAGTTTAGATTATTTTTAAAGTATTTTAGTTGTTACCTTAGAGGTAATAACATACATCTCTGACTTATTAGAACATAATAAAAATTATTAGTTTTATCACTCCTTGATTCAGCTAAAATCCTAGAAAATTTTCACTGTTTATCCTTTTCCAATTTTAGTATTATTTCTGTTTAGCATTATCTGTGTGCATTTTAGTTCTAAATATATCAGACACTTCACGCAACATTACATTTATTGTTTTGTGCTATCAATATTCATTTATCTTTAGTCATACTTTTATACTTTTCGGTGTTCTTCATTCTCTTTCACATTTTCGCTGTTTTCATCTGGGAATATTTTCTTTCTACTGAAAAATTCCCTTTTATGTTCCTTTTAGTGCATCTCTTCTGACGACAGTCACTCAATTTTTTTGTTTGTTTGAAAACTGTATTTACTCTGCCTTCATTTTTGAAGGTTACATTTTGCTAGGTAACCAATATTGAGTTTACAATTGTTTTCTTTCATCACTTTGAAGATGTTTTTTCCATTGTTTTCTGACTTCCATTAATTCTTTTGAGAAGCCTGATATTTTTGTCAGATAATGTCTGTTTTTCTCTGACTGCCTTTAAGTTTCCTTATTTTCTCTTTGGATTCCAGAAACTTTTCTGTGATGCGCCAACATGTGGTTTTCTTTTCATTTATTCTGCTGAGGTTTCTCAGAACTTATCGAGTCTGTGGGTTGATATCTTTCAGTAGTTTTGGAAATTTTTCAAATGGTATGGCTTTAGATACTGCTTTTGCCCTATCACTCTTTCTTCTTCTTACGGAATTTTAATTACACATATTTTTGACACACATCTCATGTGCTGATATTTACATGTTTTATTCTTTTTGCACTTCAATTTATGTTTCTATGACCTGTTTTCAAGTTCACTAATCCTGTGTTTTTCTGTGACCAATCTGCTCATAAACTTATCTATCCTTAATTTCAGGTATCATATTTCTAAGTTCTAAAATAAACATTTAATCCATCTTTAAAATAAATTTCAATTTTCTGGTAAAATTTTCTTTATCTTTTTTTTTTTTTTTTGCGGTACACGGGCCTCTCACTGTTGTGGCCTCTCCCGTCGCAGAGCACAGGCTCCAGATGCACAGGCCCAGTGGCCATGGCTCACGAGCCCAGCTGCTCCACGGCATGTGGGATCTTCCCAGACCAGGGCACGAACCTGTGTCCCCTGCACCGGCAGGTGGACTCTCAACCACTGCGCCACCAGGGAAGCCCTTCTTTATCTATTTTGTCCTTAGTTTCCATTAATATCTTTAAAATATTATTAACATTAATTTTACAATCCCCACTTGTCAACTCTATTATCTACTTCAGAGACTGGAAGACTTGTTCTGTGAAGGACCAGACAGTAAAAACTTTAGGCTTGCTGGCTATATGATCTCTGTCTTTATTACTCAACCTACTATTGTAACATAAAGGCAGCCATAGATGATACATAAATAAATGAATGTGGCTGTGTTTCAAGAAAACTTTATTTATAAAAAGGGATATTGGTAACATTTGGCCTATAGGCTGTAATTTATCAGTCTCTGGTCTGCTTCATCTTTGGGTTCATTTCTGTTATCTTACATTTGTCTTGGTCAGTTAAAATCTTACCTCGTTATATATCTAATAATTTTTGATGATATGCCAGACATTGTGAATAAAGGAGTTGCAAAGGCCTTTTATGATTATGTTTTGTCAGAGATTGTTTCCTTTTTTTGTTGTTATGCAGGCAGAGAGGATCTGATTGCCTCATTTCAATCAAGATTTGAGCTGTGTTGGGTTTGATTTTAGTTTTAAAGAGATTCAGTCTAGTTCTGGTTTACTTCTGTCCCTATGGATTTATTATCCTAAATTTTTTATTGAAAGCCTTGTGGATATCTGTCTCCTTTGTCTTGAAAACTGCAGAGATTTATTCTTCACCTTCAGGGATTTATGTCTTATCTTTTTAGCCTCCCACCTCAAAACAGCTTCAAAGTTTGGTAATGTCTGAAGAAGCAGGGCAGCAGTATTTGAGGTAAACTCCTTCCTTTGGAAGATTTTTTTTTCCTTAAGTAAAATAAGATGTGGATAATTTCATTCTGCCTTTAAAACTTTTGACCTTATACTTCCACCCTCCATACAACCCTAACACTCAGAAAATGCTTTGTAGAGAAAACAAGCCATGCCTCTGAATCCTCTTAAATATCCAATCTAGATTCCTATCCTTGTGTCACCACTAAAAGCTTTGCTAGTTATTCTTTCCCTTGGTGTTGTCCCTCTCCCCGACTCAATACCTAGCACATGTCTAGATCTGACAAATGCCCCAAGAAATAAAATGAATGGCAATCATTATCAGTTTATTTTAAGATAGTCTCATTCTAGAATTGTAGTTCATCTAGTTCTTATTGCCTTTAAAAGTACAGTTTTTAATATTTACCTAGGCTTGTAAAACAAATATATATCTTTACATTGTTAGATTATTTATTCTCTAAGTTAATTCCTCTAATTGGAATTTTGACTAAAAAAATAAGACTCACATGTAAATGAGTACTGGAAATTTTTATACAGAAAGCTTAACTAAGTTGGCATTGTATGTGAACTAATCTTTAGTAAAGCTAACCTAATGAGCAAAAACAGAAGGTAGCAGACTGCTATTTGTTTAATGATTGATTCATTCATTCATTCAGTCAGTCAGTCTTCTACTTAACAAATGAATATATACCAGGGACTGAACTAAGTTGCAGGGTATCTTGATGAGCAGACTTGAAAAGAATTCCGCCTTCATGAGGTTTAAGTTTTGATGAGATGAAGAAAGTATTTTCACATATCTTTTGGCTGTTTTAATTTAATATGTGAATTACTCTTCTTCTATCTTGCTTACTTCGCTACAAGATTCTTCATCTTTTCTAGTGATTCATGAGATATGTGAAATCTTTGAGAATTATTATTTTTCCAGTCTATGCAGGGATTATGCTTTAAAAGGTCTTCTATATGCTAAGATTAAAAATGCCAGACACCTATCTTTACTGTTACTTTTATGTTTAAATCTTATATTTAAATACTTAGGCATAATTATGATAATGATCCAGATTTCTCTCCCCACACAAATGACTAACTAGTTATCCCAACATAATGTATTAACTGTATTACTTTTACTCACTGATATGAAATGCCTTTATTATTACCATATACTAAATTTTGATTTATACCTATTCTTTTTTATGTCTGCTTTTTAGGATCTTTTCATGTATTTTGATTACCATAGATTTAAATATCCAGGACGGTATTATATTTGATTCAGACGGATAGATACAGAAAGAGATAAAAAGGACAATGTGGAAAGGCAATAGTCCAGGTGTCACTGGCTGAATATTTTTCAAGTGATGATTAAGCTAACATTAGTAAGGAAATAGAGCTGTGAAAATACATGGTCTGTATGACTGGAAAAGTATGACAAAGTTATAGAGAGAAGAATGTTTTTGGCCATTTGTGGGAGAACTCAATTACTGTAATAAACTACCCCAAATATTAATGACCTAATGCAATAAAAGTTTGATTCTCATTCAGGAAAATCCAGTGGGGTCCTGTGGAACTATGGGTCAGATGGTTCTCCTCTAATTGGTGCACTTGGCAGTCAAGGCTTTTTCCATCTTGTGACTCCACCCTCTGGCTCTGCTCAGTTATGGTAAGAGAGAGAGTACATGAGGAATACAGGAAGTATTTTAGAGATCACATGTTGAAGAGGCACACACCTATGATTCTTAATGATTTAATAGAAACAATAAGATGAAAGTAAAAGACACATGTAATATAATTACATTTTAAAAATTTCCATATCAGTAGATTTAAAATTACTTTGTCAAATTGCGATAAAAGTTTTTAAAATCCTACTTTCAATTTCTATGTTTATATCACTGTGGACCAGTAAGAAACAATGGACAGGCAGTGTTCCACAGACCACATTTAAAGCAGTATTGGCATGTAATCCTTTGGCCCATTTCCCATTGTCCAGAACACAATGACATCATCTCAACCTAACTGCAAGAGAGGCTGGGAAATGTTTTCTTCTGTGCTTAGAAAAATGAAATAGATTGGTGGGCATCTAGTCTATCCCTGCCACAGAGCTCTAATTAATTTAAATCAAATTTATTGCATTCCTTGCCTAATGTCCTTTTCTGGGAAACTATTGCTTAAGTAATACAACCTGAATACCTTAGCATGACAAATTTACTCATGATTTGTTGTGCTTTTATTAAAGCCCTTCAGACCCTATACTATAAGTACTTTTTACATATGTAACTTTCCCACTAAACTATCGAAATTAGAGTCTCTCATTTTTATAACACTAATAGTGCAATGTTTGACACATAGAAAACTTTCAGTAAATGTTTGTAAGCTGAATTACTTAACATATTAAGCATGATATTATATGATCTGTTTCAGAAGCGTTCTTCTATTATCAGATTTGAAGGAAGGCTTGACAAGAAAGTTGGCAAGACTGGGAATAAGAATATTACTTAGGAAATAACTTTTAGTAATCTCAGTTAAGTATGTTAAGGGTCTTAATTAAAAGAGCATGGAAATGAAAATAGGGAATTAGAAACAACAAAGTTTCTAGGGTTTGAGTAAATTCCTTCACTGGTGACGTAGAATGAAGTATGGATCTCAGATTTCTAGTTTGTAGGACTAGTGGCATTTGATAGCATGAACATAGAGGGACACAGGAGGATGTGTGGGTTTGAGTGGAAAAGTAAGAATAATGAGCTCAATTTGGGTCCTGCTGAGCTTGAGATCCCTACAGAATAATGTACTGTAGTTTCTGTGATCTTCATGTTGTAAAGTCTGCGTGGTTCTTTGTAAACCAAAGAGAAGAACTATTATCATAATGACTTGTAATATATTTCCTCCACTTCGATATAAAAAGCCTCCTCAAATTTTAAAATACATTGGCATGAAAGAGAAATTCTAAACTCTAGAGTCGAGCTATGGTTCATGGCCCCTTTGAAGGGTGGAGATAAGCAGAGAAGGGGTTCAGAACAGGCATGTTGTGTTAAGAAGCTTATCAGGCTGCGTTTCAACTTTCTCCTCTAGCTGTCTAGGACTAGGTGGGGGAGTTTTACTCCCCAGTTGCATGGTTTATGATCTTTCTCCATAGATGGCTTTCTTCGTGACTCTCATGCCCATCTCCACACACCCTCACTTCCCGTATTTCTTGCACTCCCACCCCCATTCTTGTCCTGAATCAAACGTGCCCACTCCCTTCTCTCAATCTGTAGCTCTTTACTAGCCCCTTCTGTACCGCATACATATGGTTTTACTTTTCATTATAGCTATTTATGGGCTTGCCCGTTCCCATTAGTAGATCATCAAGTTTTCTTTGTTATTGTCTTTTTAAAGGGAGAAACCATTGCTTAACTATGTGTAGCCTGCTATATCTATCAGAATATACACTATACAAAGAATGTGGTACTCCTCAAATTCACCTAAATTGTTCAGGAATTTATCACCCAGAAGGCGATTTCAGCTGAGACTATAGGAGTGCCAATTAGACAAAAATGATGGGTGGTTGAAGATAGGTGGGAGATTACATTTTCTTAGTCTTCTGTTTCCACTTGAGGCTACTTTTCATGGAGTAAATAATCTCTCTTTGCCTCTTACACATTTCTTCTGGGCGGGGAGAAGCATGTTCTCCAGTTAGTGAATTTTGAAAAAAAAAAAGTAGTGAGTTTGAATAATTTAACCTCAGTGCTCTTGGTTTTTGTATTTTGGTCTCTAACTCTCAGATATGCCTGGGTCCAAAGAAGCTGCTTTCTGGTTTACTTTCCTGCCATGAGATAGGTTTATCAAGTCAGGATCTTCCACTTCAGGGGAGACCTGAAGTTGTACATGGCTTCAGGGATGGGAAAAGTAAAGTGGTCTGATTTGGTGAGGGAATATTTCTGAGCCCATTTCATCATGGTCCAAAGACCAATTCTCTCATCACCTTCATCAGAAATAAGGCTGTCATTTTCATAGTCATCTCCTATATTTTATTTTCCCCTTGGTTTCAAAGGCAAAAGAGGGTCTGTGGTGGGCAGAATTCTAAAATGACCTCCAGGATTTCCCACTCACTCCCCTTGTATACATGGCACAGTTTACCTTAGATTAGGAGATAAGGGGACCTTGTATCAAGGAATCGAGGTGGTATCCAGGGGTTGAGAGAAACCCCTGGTTCACAACCAGCAAGGAAATAGGGACAGTGTCTCAACTGAGTTATGCCAACAAAAGAATGAGTTTAAAAGGGGATTTTCTCTGAGAGTGCCCATGTGACAACACAGCCTAACTGATAACTTGATTTCAGCTTGTGATAGTCTAAGCAGAGAACTCAGCCATGCTGTGTCAGATTTCTGACTTACAAAACTCAGAGCTAATGCATGAGTGTTATGTTAACCTGCTAATTTTGCACATGTGTAATCTTGAAAAATTCAAAAGATCTACAAAAAGAAGATTTGGGGAAAATAGGGGCCATAGCATAATTTTTGAATCTCTTCAAATTCCCCCCTAAAAACAAAGAACTGAGAATGTAAAACCAAAAACCCATCAACAGCATTTACAAGAAAACTAAGTAACACGATAATTTGCTGTGAACTCCAAATATAAATGGTGGGAACAAAACCAGAGCTACAAGACCTACCTGGTATCAGGCCAAATTGGGGAGAACTTCTAATTCTCATATTATTTTTTAGTCCAGTCTGCTACAACAGTAAGCCCCCTAACACTTTCAACCAGTTCTGTTATTTAAAAACACAAACATCCTGAATTTTATAGCTATTTAGTACCTGAACATTTAGCTTTTCTGGGTTCTCTGGTTTAAGTCAGCCTGCTCTGAGTTTTCCCTCTGACTGGCTTAGGTTGGAGGTGTTTGCCATCTGCTAGTCAGTTATTCCTGTCTATTTGCCCTGCAGTTTCTAAAACTGTGTTGCTGTGGTTTTGTCACTCTTTGTCTTTGTGGGTTTATGCCTTTTTAAAAAATCTGTTTACTGTTACTGTGTTGGCGTCTCAGGACAAAGTTAAGGTAGATGCATTTGTTCAGTCTACTGTGTTTCACCACATGTTTGACTTCAACATTTAGAGAGCAAAGAGACTTTCAGGAGATCTGCCCCCAATCATGGGGAGATGGTGGCCCTCCTTCAGAACTCCATTCTGCACAGAACACATGTGTGAAGGGTGTTTGTTGTGTCTGCCCACTGACAATTGTTTGCTTCTTAACAAAATGACTTGTCTTCTAGAAGTAGTCCACACATTTGTTGGGAAAGATTTTCTTGAAGAAGAGGGTTTGGAAGGACACAAAGTACTTTTGAAAAGAAGAATTGGTGAAGGGATATTGACGGTGACAGGAAAATTCCACTCGTTCCTGCATATATATTTATTGCATATATTTATGATTAAAACTACACGCATATGATTAAAATAATTAAACAGATAAATTAAACGTTGGGTTTTTTTTTCAGTAAAAGATAGAAGTAATGTAGAAAGGAAGAAAAGAAGGAAGAAAAGAAGGAAGGAAGTAGAGAAAAAAAGGGGAATTCTTTGATAATACAGAGCTACACTTAAGTACTTCAATAGCCAATTTGTCAGTAGTGATGATGATGATATTGATGTTGATGACAAGAATGATGATGACCACTATTGCCTTTCGTTTTACTTTGGATTTGAATAGCACTGGGGCTTTGCAGCTCACTGCCTGGACACCCTGCTCTTACTCTCAGTTCTAACTAAGCTTTGCTCATGCTTCTTTGTTAAATACCAATGAAATTCATAGATCTTTGCCACCTTAAGCGTAAGAAAATTCAGTGCAAAATCCTGGCTTATGTAACTTTGAATTCAGACCTTGACAACTAGACAGGATTTATCTCATGCATATGTATTAATTTTAAGTGCTTTTCTGTAACAGTCATTTGACATTTAATATACCATAATTGTATTATTAAATTTAAATGCGTATTTGCAATTCTAAAAGCACTACTGAACTTTATGGGTGAAAAATACATTCTCCTTCACCTTGGTTCCTTCTCATCCACCAGTTCTTTGCTAGGCTTTATGATTTCTGCTACGCTTACCTTGATTGGAGTCCCTTCCTTTTTTTCCTCAGCTTTAGATTCTCAACTTCCTATCTTTTCCCACTTTCTAACATTCTCTCCTCTCTTCTCTCTGCAATTCATGTTCCCTCGGTGTTCCTGCATCTTCCTTCTTCCCGTGCGGGAATATCCAGTGCTCCTGTTTTCTGCAGTTGGTCCCTCACTCAGTCCTATCTCTCACACATCTGTAGGGCAGCTTGAAGATGCTTCTGTGGCTTTCATCCCTCATCTGTAATCTTTGAGCACAGGGGAAGGGAGCACTTCCAGACATTAAAGTGACCTGTCATTGAAAAAGCCTGTCTCCTGTAGTAGTGAGCTCTTGAACAGTGCTTTCAGGAAGGGTCTGGAAGGGATGCTGAGTGTGGGAAGCTGGTGGGGGGGCAATGACTTGGACAACCTTTGAGGCTCTTGCTTCTTCAGGATATAGTCTCCTCTTCTTTACTCACTTTGCTCTAACAGCTAATAAAGTGCTTCTGGTTGTCTAGCTCTCCACTGAAAACTCTTGCTTTTGACCTTTTAGAATGGCAAGTGTCAGTGGGGTCTTAGACATCACTTCTTTCAACACCATCATTTTCATTAGAAATAGAACTGAGACCCAGAGAAGGGAAGTCTTGGGTTAACCTCATCGGTGGCAGAGCTGACAAAAAGGCCCTGGTCTGTGAATCACGCTCAAGTGGTCCTCACTCATCCCATCGGGTTCAGCCACACGAAACGTCTCGTGGTGAGTTCCCTAAACGTGACCTTCCATTCTGTTGCTTTGTCATTACTACACACTTACATCTGTTCATTGCCCTGCCGGGTACAACTTTTCCAACTTCCCCTCATATAGTTAAGTTTTATTTATCCTTCAATATGAAAGTCAAGCATTACCTTCCCGGAAACTTTCTTGACCTTCCTTCACCACTTTTGTCCCTCTGTTTGTCTCTGGTGCCAAAGTCCTGTGTTCTGTTAGCACCTGAGTTTAATTCTGTTTGTACTTAGTCACACAGTACCTGTACTGACTTTGCCTGTTTATTAGCCATCACCCCTGCTAAAATATGAGCTTCTGTGGGTCAGGCTCTGTGCATTATTCAACTCTCCATTCTCAGGCTCTGGCACAGAGCCTGCCATAGAAGGATTTAACTTTGTGTTGTTGTTGTTGAATTGAAAAATTAAGGCTGCTAATCTCCCTACTACTTCTCATAAGCCCCTTTTAGCACTACTAAGCTCTGCGAGTAAAACAATAGATCCTCCTTCATCTTGGTTTCTTACCATATGCCAGTTCTTCTCCAGGCTTTGTTCTGTCTGCTGCTCTTACCCTGACTGATATTAACTTCTCTTTCCTCGATTTTAACTTCTCAATTTCCTTTACTTTTCCATTTCTTAGTGTTTGCTACACTTCTCTCTCTGCAATCCACATTCCCTCAGTCTTAGCTGCTGCTTTCCTTTTTTTGGAAAGAAATTACATTTCCATTCTATGTGGAAATGTCTACTGCTTCTCTTCACGGCAAAACATTTTCCCTTAATCAGCCCTTCAACCAGTCATATCTCTCCCTTGCCATGTAGGGTGGTTTCCTGCTCAAGAGGGAGGTTATCCTGTACTTTGCAGACCCTTAGGCTGGGGAATTGTGGACTTCAAGCAGCACACAGGCTCTGATTTTATTAATGCCTACTTCCCTCTACAAAAGCTATTCTGGGAAGATCCTCCGAGGGTCTAACAGTTTAAACCAGTCATTATTTATTTCCCGCTCTGCAAAAATTCTTGACCTGTTGACCTAATGATGACGTGTGGTAGACAGGTACTACAGCTTACCTCCTTCTTTCTAGACATTTCTAGGCATTTCCAGTGTTTATGTTCATGGCACAATAGGTTTCCAGTCAGCCCACTACACAGACACATCTTACCCTCAAAACCAGGTTTAGGAAGATTCAGTGACCTCCTTACTCTTGCTTCTTTGAGTTTTCATTATAGTTGGAGCAATCATTTTCTAAAGTTTAAACTCTGTCAAAGAAAAAAAAATTCCATTTTCCTTCCCAGTGGTGCCCCTCCTTAGAGGAGGATTATACTATGAGCCTTGCTTTGACTAGAGAAACATGAGAAGTATGTGTCACTTCTGAGTAGATATTTTCAGAGTTTACTATGATTCCATTTCATTCTTCCACTCAAGATAGAGGTTATTCTATTAACACAGTCCTAGGAGTAAAGACAATAGAAAACAGAGCTTCAACTGACCCACTGCAAACATGTAGCCTGAGCAAGAAATAACCTCTGTTCATAAGCTGCTGGGTTGGTGGTTATAACCAAGTGTCTCAACACATGAATTTTGGGGGACCCAAGCATTCATTCTGTAGCACCAAGCCTGGCTTGACAGCTACTGGCGGGGAGAAGGGAAGAATGAACGTTTCACTGATGTGACAGGTGGAAACAGTTGTGCAATGAACTTCCACTCCATGTGTGTGATGTTCTAAAGTCATGGAAAGGGCTTAATAACTCGCCACAGACAGTGCATCACAGTATTTGATCAGTTCGCTGCTGCAGCCATTCTGTCTGACAGCTTGGGCGTTGTCAGGGAAAGGCCTGGAGACATGGCTGGACGCCTGTCTGAGGTAGACTACATGAGTCTCAAGAATAGGAGACTACAGTGAGCCGATAGCTGACTTGCGAGAAGGAATTAAGAGCTTCAGTGTAAAACCAGACCATTAATGACTGAGGCTAGAGCGTTGGGAAATAGTCCAGAAAATCTAATGAGTGTTGCCTAATTTCCCAAGTCTAGTTTTCATAGAACACACCTTACAGACGAGAAGTACATTCTTCTGGGATTAATAAAAGAAGCTTGTTATTATATACTGTTTCCCCAGTGGACCATCTAGATGAAAAAAAAAAAAAATCTACAAAATGTGTTAGAGCTTCAATGAAGTTGAGAAAATTTTATGGATGACAGACCCATAAACAGTGATTAGATAAAAACTGGCCAACTTGACCTGAAACTGAGTTCAGAGATCAAGAACAATTAATCCAAGCTCACCCTGGGCGCCCCATCTGAGATGGCATGCTCTCCACGTGTGGACTTTGAGCTGAAGCTACGGTGGCATTTACACTCCTCTTAAAATAGCAAAAAGAGTTTGTCATTCCACTGGTATGGGGTTTTCTTTTCGCCTTTACACTTGCCACATGAAAGCTGCTTTTATATGCATGTCACCAGACTGTCTTTTTATAAATCACTGCTGCCTTGCCAAATAGATATGTGCATTGGTAAGACTGTCCTTTTTTGCATTAGTCTCATAAATCAACATCACAGAACAATTCCCAGCATAGGTAGTCTTTTAAATTTAAAATTAGGAAACATAAAAAAGGAGGCTGTGATAAGGAAGTTTAAAAATGTCTTAAGAAATTCTGTGTGTTTGTTTGAGACAGTGAGAGAAAGAGAGAGAGATTGAGCCAGCGAGAAAATGTCCTTTATTCAGATGCTCTGAGTTATGAGGCAGAAGGCACAGCAATGTTCGGAGGAGAAATACAAAGATAGAGTTTTCCTTTGTAGCTTGGTACAGGTTTTCATGTTGTGACCCCTGAGAGGGAGGCTCTCTTTGATGTTGCCTCAAGTATCACTGGACTCACTGGTTCACCCTAAAATGCATGTTCTTGAGAAAAAGAACACGACTCGTGTTGGCCAAAGGTGACAAATGGATGATTTCAATGGAAAAAATACTAAAAATTGGGATAACTTTAATCTATTGAGGGCTTACTCTATGTTGGGAGCTTTCTAAACACTATCCCTGTAAGAACATATTCAATCCCCACAGGAAACCTCTAAGGTAGGCACCATAGTTGGGTCTTTGTATAGAAAAGGAAACTGAGGGACTTCCCTGGTGGTCCAGTGGTAAAGAATCTGCCTTCCAGTGCAGGGGATGCAGGTTCCATCCCTGGTCAGGGAACTAAGGTCCCACACGCCTCGGGGCAACTAAGCCCATGCACCACAACGAAAGATCCTGCATGCCTCAACAAAGATCCCTCGTGCTGCAACTAAGACCTGATGCAGCCAAAAATAAATAAATAAACAAAAATAAAACCCAAAAGGAAACCGAGGCATAGAGATATCATTAAATAACTTGGGCAGAGTCACACGGCTAATATGTGACAGGGCAGGGTTTGAACATGGACAGCATGGCTCCGGGGTCCGTGCTTCTCTAGCAGCAAACCTATAATTTTACCACAGATCCTCTCCAATTGAGAAATGAAATCCATGAACAGGGCCCTGCCTTTCTTTGATGACCAGTGTGGATATTAAACTGTGGGCTCAGAATTGACAAAGCTCTTGACCTTGCTTTAAAGTGCTTTCCAAAATAGCTTCTATCTGGTGTGAAATCTTGAAGGGGACAGAGTGGACCGTCATTCTTAAAGGTACATGGGGTAGCCCAAGTCCAGTCTAATCATTGCTGGGGTGATCTGTGGCTCTGTCCAGAGTGTAACTTTATTATTTATTTGGTGCATGATATATGGGAAAATCACTTCCCTTCTCCTTAATTTAGTTGACTCATCTGTAAAACAAGGAAGATAATAATACTGGTGTCACAGGGTATGTTGGTGAAAGTATGTATTCTTGGCCTTCGGTAAACAACAAAACATGACAGTCATCGTTAGATTTTAGCCTGGATGCCTCCTTGCCACATCCTTTGCTTGTGGGTTCTGTGTTCCAGGATTAGGTTTGCAGAGCTTTCCTGAAAGCCTGCAGGAATGGAGAGGAGCATCACCAAATCCCCTACTTAAGCCAAGAAGACTTACCTCAAAGGACCCTCTAAAGAAAGAAGAAACCTCTTCTACTCTTTGATTCTTTCTTTAAAAAATGAACATTTTGAGTCAAACTAGCAATGTACAGATCAGTGGAAACAAAACAAAACATTTTTTAGCAGTCAGGGCAGTGAGGTGCAAACCAGATTTCACACCTTAATGAGGCAAAGCAAACCCAGGATATAGGTTATATTTGGAAGAATCCCAAGAAAGCTAAAATCAGCTCTGTCCCACAGAACACACCTGCCCAGCTTAAGAAAGAGCAAAGCCGTCCCCACTGGTTGCCATCATCTCTCCAACTCTTTCTGCTGTTCAAAAGAATCCTCTACTAGGGACAGAAGGGGAAGATTTATTTCAGTCATATTCCTGAGAACTGATCCCTTACCCTTATACACCTGAATCAGAATTTTCTGGGAGATGGGAAGAACAGGCGTGTTTTTAAAAATCTCTGGTACTAATCCTGAGATATAATTTGCTCCAGCTGGACACCGCTGTGTTTTAAGAGCCTTTACGTAGATGCACAAACATATAAGGAATAAGTTTGAAGTGATGTTAGTTCTCAAAGCCATACACACACAAACACAATAATTCCCATGACTTTGTTTACTTCCCATGTTTATCTATCCAACGGTATCTAAATATATTGAAACATATTTTAGAACTCACTTCCAGAAAAAATAGTCATCCCCCTTAATTAACTGTTACGCTTTTGTTCCTATTAATAACTAGCATCCTCTAATATTTTTGCTTTGGCCACCAGGAAGCTACGTGCAATGCTTTGGAGTTATCATAGTTCAGATTTTTGGTAAATTTGCGTCCTCCCCCATTTTTGTTATTCTGATGCCTAATGTCAAACACGGTCTTTTTTGTAAGACATCCCAAGTCCTTATTAGAAGTTGGTTCTATGTAAATAATTTACTAAAAAGAAAAACGGATATTTATTCTCCAAGAATGCTTAAACTAGATTGTACGGGAGTTTCACATTAAGATCTCTCCTCTCCTCTTTTCCCCGGGGTCTCACAGGTGAGTGTGCCTGGAGGTGCCTTCCTTCTCATCTTGTGATAATAATACACAACAAATGTTAATCCAGAAGGGCCCTGTCTCGTGTTAACAAGGATTTTTCAAGGCAGTCCATTTGAAAGGGCCTGGGGATTATGCGCTACGTCATAGCTTTTCACATAACTTTTCACATAGCTTTTCACATAAAGGTCTGAAGATAATCATTTCTGAGAAAAGATGAAAGGGACCCAACCCGTGGGGCCTGAGAAATAATGACAAGTCTGGAGAACGGGCCGGATAAAAGGAGGGTAAAGGACATTGTCAGCGTGCCATGCGGAGGCTTTGGTTCAATGGGAACATGCTGGAAAAAAATGATGAAAAAACACACAAAGAGCACATCATGCCTCTGCTCTGCTCTCCCACGTGCCTTGATAAATAGTGGTCGGCAAGGAGATGAAGGCCCTTTTCCCCAGACAGCACCGTCCAGGATGAGGTTCTCCCTCACTTCCGTGCTGCCTTTCCTTTCTCAATCCTCAGCGCCTCTTCATTTCTTTTTCTACATTCCCCACGGCATTATTAGGCTTTCTTTTCTGTACACTTTGGAGATTTCTATTTCATCTCAGTCCAATGACATCCAAGTTTTTAGCTAAAAGTTGCTGTGGTTTCCTGGAGGAGAGTTTGGTGTATGGTTTGCATGTTTCAAAAGCAGCTCCCTGTGTTTCAGCTTCTCCTGTCCCTCTCCCCACCCCGGCTGCTCGGACCGTTGCCTGAGCCCCTGCTCCGGCTCCAAGCTCAGGTCACCCGCCTGCTCAGGGCAGGCACGAGGCAAGCATTCATGATTCACCTGGAAAACACAAGTCCCCCACGCCTCTCTGCGGGGAAGCCTAGCAGCTCTTTCCTCAGTTTCAGGGATGTTTCAGGCAACCCTCCATCACTAGAAAACACCAGATGGGATGGATAGAGGCAATTTTGCAGAAAGTACTGTGAGATTGGCTTCCTCAATGGTCTTTCCAGCTGGAAGCAGAGCGGCCAGAAAGCACTGCGTTCTCAGCCCAGTTTCATTGCCTCAAGAACTACAGATGGCTTCCCTGAGCACCTGAAGTCTGTGCTGCTTTCCTGGACAGAATACGCTGCAAGCTGCAGAAACCCTTTTGTCTTTTCATAGTGCAACTCAGACCCCAGTTTCCTTCTGCCTTGAGAGTGAGAGTAGAGGACGCAGAGTAGAAAGAGCCAGAAGGTGGGGAAATTAATGCTTAACATTTGAAACTCCCTGGGACTGACCAGCTGCTCAAAAAGGTACATCAGGGAACATTTATAACACAGCTTCCTGTGGGCATGTGTAAACAAAACTTTGAAAATGGTCCAGCACTCTTCCTCCAGAAAGATGTGGATTTACCAGTTGAGCTTGAATTGATTGCATGACTCTTGTGTATTACTAAGTATAGCATTTTTTCTTGTGCTTTTCCTTTTTTGTTTTCCTTTTCTTACTTTTTGACCCTTACTTGACCGTTTAGTTCTATGAACATCAGCCTGTGGTCAAACTGTCCGGGATCAAGGCATTGGCACAAACAGCCACTGTCCCTGAATTGTTTCCGCTGCTGTTTAGTGAGTCTTGTGTTTTAAGTTTAGCCGAGTGCTGGGGGCTGGGGATGTGGCTAAGTGGCAGATCTGGCATCGTAAAGGCTTTAGAAGGATGAGTAACCCGGGGACAGCTGTCAGAAAGGCGGGCAGAAGTGAGCTCCGGTTTCACAGAGCTACGCATAGGAACCACCAGTGGTTACTCTGTGTTGGGCCCAGGAAAATTCCACCGTCAGTCAAGACCTCTCAGTTGCTGCCTGGTGTCGTGGAAATTATGTTGAAAAACTGTATATTTTTCTGATTGACAAATGACTTGCATTTTTTTCCTTATTTCTCTATCCAAAACCAAGTTCCAAGCCTCTTGATCTCCCTTTCTACATTCCACACTGTTTCCTAAGACTGCTAAGTGCATATAGGCACCAGACAGAGTCTTTCTGGCCAGAGAGGAACTATTTCAGTCTGGGCTTAGCCTTCTATTATACCTTTCATTATTTCTCAACCATTATTTCTCAACCACTAGGGCTGAGGAGCAAAAAGGAGAGACACTGATAATCTTAAACTCAAGATCCCCTAAAAGCTGGCGGGCTGGCGCTTACACTGAAGCAAGCCCGCTGGGATACGGGATTCTTCTTCAAGATGGCCTTCTTTCTTCCAGATAAAGGAGGCTAACAAACAGCTCATACTTGCCATCACTCACACAATGCAGGGAATTCCATTCAGGATGCCACACATGAGTCCAGCTGCTGGCCAGGCTAAAGAAAAGTGCAGGGCCAACCAGATAACAGGCAGGAGTGAAGGATTCTGACATAGTAACAACCTTTGTACAATAAAGTATCTTTATATTAAAGGACTTGGAAGTTGTCAAAGTCCTTTTGTATTTGTTGATTCACTTCAGTCCTATACAAAACCTTTAGTTTGACAAGGGAAACCTAGCCCAGAATCTATCGGTTTTCTGTCTAAATCCTGGAAGGTGAGTCAAAGCACAGTATTTGTCCAGCAACTTGAAACTTGGCTGAACGGTTCTTATACTGTGTGGGTTCATTCAAGAGGCTTGGGAATGTACAAAACAGAGCACCATGTAGTTTCTGAGTCTAAAAGATTACGTGGACATTTGTACAAATAACAGAACAAATGGGTTAAGGAATGAAATTGTGCAATTCGATTTTTGCTATGTACTCGAAGGTAGATCCAGTACCTAAAATAGTTTAATTTAATGCTTACCACAACAGTTCTGTCCTCACTGATATGAGGAGACCGATGCACACAGACAAGTAATTTACTAACCCACAGAGTTAGTGAATGATGATGCCAGAATTTAAATCCAGGTCTAACTGACTGTCAATTTTTATAATATCCGGTTTCCTCCAGATAATGTCTAAGGCACTACATAGTGCCTCATCACTTGTAAAACATGTTCACACACTCCATTGCACTGGATCCTTACCACCCCTATATGAGTTGTGTAACATGATATTGATAGATGAGGGAATTGAGACTCAAATAGTTAACTGATTTTCCCAGATCACAAGGCTAGCAACTGGGAGAGTCAAGACTCCATCCATTTCTCCTTTTCAACATTCTTTTTACTATTTTGCACTGCCTGCCTGGTAAACAGTATTAACAACCATTGTTTATGGAGCTATTACTTCCTCCCAGACACTAAACCAAACATTTCACGTGGCTTCTCCCACTTAACCCTCACAACAAAGCTAGGTGAGCTAAGTACCATTATTACTCTAATTTTGTAGACAAATAAGTTAAAGAATCTGCTCCAAGGTTACACAGCTAGTAAGTGGTAAGACTGGGCTTTTGCCCCAGTTACTCTGACTCTGACTTCAGAATCCAAACCTTCACACCCCCTCCTGCATGCTGTATAATGTGCCCAAGGTGCACAGTTCCATGAGAGGGTAGAAGAAGGAAATATTGATTCCAGCTAAAGAGATCTCCACAAGCTTTGTGAAAGAAGTGACATTTGAGCTACGCCTTAAGAGATTAAGTATCTAAGGAACAGATAGGCTTAGTGACTTGTTTAAAATTTCATAAGTTCTTCAAATACAGCTTTTCTTATACTCAGATTCAGACATTTTTTCAAGAACGTATAATACAGACCCATCTAGCTGTTCCTTTCTTTCTCTGTATACGTTATTTCCCTTTCCTTGAACCACAAACAAAGAAATATGCAGAATTTGGAAGGACAAACACCTCAGACTCTCCAAAGATTATGTATAAAAATATGTTAGTGTCATGCCATGGAGTCAAGTACAATTGCTATAAATTGAAAGCATATATTCATGCCCAAACTAACTCAAATCCTCTTGCTAATAAATACAGCATCAATTTGCTCTATGGGTATGTGGAATCTAAAACATACCAGTATACTAATCCAAACGTGAGAAATGCCCTAGCAAAGCTTCCATTCATGAAATGACATAAAGCTGAAGTAAAGCTTGACTCTATAGTCAAATTTTTAAAAAGCTATATTTCCGTACAGTTTTCAAACACGTGTAAAACTCTTTTCCATGTGAAATAAATACAAGTCCTGAGTAGTTTTAATTAGCGATCTTGGAGACACTCTGCACCTGTTCCAATTCATCTGCAGAGATGAGAACCCTTCACCCTTTCCACTTGCTGACAGGTTAATAGACATTCCCAACTCATGCCAGCACATGGAGTTTTGCAGCTTTCTTGTGACAGGTGAATAATAAAGCTGCACAAGAATGTGGCAACTCTACATAGAAAATCCTCTGCGAGTGTAAATTCCTGAGCAGAGGCGATATGTCCCCCATTGTTCTGCAGGCCCGTGCACGTGTAGCTGATGTATCACTTTCTTTTTATTAGCAGAGTTATTGAGGTGTAATTTACATAGCATATAATCCTCCCATTGAAAATGTACAATTCAATAAGGTTTAATATATTTACTGAGCGGTGCAACCATCACTAGAATCTAATTTTAGAACATTTCCATCACCCCAAAAAGAAACCTCACGCCCATTTACGATTATTCCCTATTTACCCCCCAACTTCAGTCCTAGACAACTACGAGGATGCTTCATTTTTACTACACTTTAGTATAGAAGATACTGACTGTTCCACATGCTTGCTGCTTTGTGTATTGGGCCAACGAATAACTGAATGGTGCTTACATTCATTGGAGAACACGATATCATATGGGTATAACGTGGCTCTATGTGTGTACATGTATGAGCATCTGTAGTCTTATGTCCGTGCACTTAAGCTAAACGAAAGTGCAAGAAATCATTCCTGAAGAGAAGCAGAGATTGGAAGTCAGCTTACACTTTGATAGCAAAGTTGTCAGCAGAGATATTTAGTATAATAAGATGCATTTTACTAAGAAAAGAACAAAACTGGGACTTCCCTGGCGGCACAGTGGTTAAGAATCCGCCTGACAATGCAGGGGACACGGGTTTGATCCCTGGTCCGGGAAGATCCCACATGCCGCAGAGCAGCTAAGCCTGTGCATTGCAACTACTGAGCCTGCGCTCTAGAGCCCACGAGCCACAACTACTGAAGCCCATGCGCCTAGAGCCTGCACACCACAACGAAGAGCAGGCCCCTCTCGCTGCAACTAGAGAAAGCCCGCGTGCAGCAACTAAGACCCAACGCAGCCCTAAATCAATAAATAAATATATTAAAAAAAAAAAAAAGTAGTGGTAAAGTGTTCTTTTCTTTTTTTAAAGAAAAGAACGAAGCTACAATTACAGCGGACTCTCCTTATTCGGACATTCTGTGTCCGCAGCTCCTCTAAAATTCATTTGTGACCCCAACATCAATACTCATGGTTTGCAGTGATTTTCAGAAATGTGTAGAACAGCAGAACAGTTGAGACGCTCGGCTCCCTTCCCCCATGGTCCTAGCTGAGAGCCACCGACGGGACACTCTGCCACCTTGTTTCAGCTCTCAGAGAGAGATGACCACGATGGAGAAGACCAGGGCAGTGCAGCGTGGTGCAGGAAGCTTCAGCTCTGGGGACAGTCGTATGGGGTTTGAATCCAATTCTGGCACCTGCTACTGGAGCAGCTTCAGGCAAGTCAGTTAAAACTTCTGAACCTGATTTCCTGATTTACTTTTTTGTAAAGTAAAGAGATGAGAATCTACTTGAATGAGTTTAAGATACAGGATTATAATCTATGGGATGTCTCTCTTTCTCTCTCTCTCCCTCTCTCTCTCCACTATCTGTTTCCTCTAGGGGCACTAGCTCACTATTCACTAATTCCATCTTCCTAGGGCACTTTATAGCTATTGTGAATAATGAGAACCAACTGTACATTATAGAGACTGTTGATTGTGATGGTGAGGAAGGGGAAGCTTTTCTCATAAACTTTCCATAGATGATTTATCCTGTGAAATAACTACAACTCTCTTCAAATTTCCTTCTTTCTTAATACTCCACTTTTGTATGTAGAGGTCACTCCTAAGTTTCAAAAGTCAGACAGAAAAGAAATCTTTGGAACTCCACAAATTAGGAATTTATTTTGTTGCAAGTAACACAAATCTGCGTGACAAGACTTGAACACAGGGGTTTGTTATTCTCACGTAACAGGAGATTTGAGGGTTGAGGTGCTGGTGTTTGCTTAGCTGCTCAGGGTAGAAACCAAGGCTGCTACCATCCTCCCACTCTATCATCCTCAGTGATGGCTCTCGTCCTCACATTTTTTGCCTCATAGACACAAGGTAGCTGCACAAGCACTGGACCTCATGGGAAGAGGGGGAGGGAGTAAGGGCACAGAACTTTATTCAGAGTCTGTTCCCTATCAAGATCAGAAAAGAAGCATTTTACCAGAAATGGCTCCCAGTGACTTTTCCAGAGGTCTCATTGGCCGGAAATGTGCTGTGTGTCCATTTAAGACCAACTTAGACATTTTAATTTATAACCTGGACTGGTCATATTGCTATCCCAAACAAAATCAAGTTTTCATAAACCATGAAAAAGAGGACATGGGCATTGGATATCCTGGAGACTAAACGGAATTGAACACAATTTCTGGGTATAAGGAGACTGGGGCCCCATTTGAATTTCTGATGTGATATCTATCCTGGTAGGTAGCTCAGGTGCAGAGATATTCCCTGGCTTTAACCCTGTGCCATAGAATGTAAAACTGGCCTCCCAGGATTGAGATTCAACCGATCCTTCATACCACTACAGCTCAGGAGCTTCCCTTGTGACTGTTCTGTGAAATATTTTATTCTCTGGAAAGAATGTAAGTCTATTGCATGGATACAAACTTGAAGAATTATTTCTGCAAGTTGAGTATCTTGTTAAAAATAAGAAAAGAGACATTTTCAAATAAAACTGTCAGTCAGAGGATGAGAGGCTGAAAATCTTCATTCAGTTTCCCATGTGTATTTATAACTCTTGAGGCAAGGTAGGATGGATATAAGGGCTGCCCCATGACAATGTAAAAGTCTTAAAAACCGGAATTTCCCAACCAGATTTTTGAGAAGTATTCCCACATTATTCTAGGCCCTTTTTAAAAAAAAAAAAAAAACATATATTTTATTAAAATATAACAGGTTTAATTCAATAAAAATTTTATCAATTCAATACATAAATGTAATACATGCATTTAATTCATGGACCACTAATATTTCCATTAGTGCTCAAAAAGATTAATCTTAAAAAACTTTTAAATGTTAGATTTCTAGTAAAAATTTTAACATGCATGCTATCAATGATTAATAGTGTCTTCCAAGATCCCATAAAAATATCAACAAAATTATATAATTTAGGATAAACTTATAAGCCCCTGAAGTTTGAGAACAAAAGTGAACTCAGGCCAGAACATGTCAGTAAGAATCACTAATGATGAAACTAATACATTTGACCTGGGAAACAGGTCATGTTTTATGTATGGTCTGCCCCCTGAACTAAAACATTTTCCATCCAGGAAAGTGGTAAGAAAAGCATTTGATTCATTATGTTGTCTATCCCTTGCTCAAGGTCAGAGAAGACTATTTAAGTAGAAAACTAAGCAGCTACTCCTCACCCCCACATCGTGGTGACTATTTCCTGGGCCTTAAGAAATCATTGTGTAGAATAAAGTGGTGACCAGTATCTGGGGTCAGCAAAACCTGAGTTAAACCCTAGTTCCATGACTTACTAGTTTAGGCACTTTACTAAGTCTAAGTATTAACTAAGTCTAAGTATTAATTTTCTCATCTGTAAAATGGGAATAATAACAGTACCTACTTCCAAGAGTTGTGATGCTTATTCGAGGTGGTGTACATAGCACAATTAGCCTAAGAGTCCACATACATTAAGTACTCAATAGCTGTTCTTACTTAGCATCTATCAAGCTATTGTTGTGCTTCCTGCCACCATCACGTACACACACAAGGGAGGAGGAAAGATGAGACAGAGGAAAAGAGAGAAGAAGGGTAGAGGGAGAGGGAGGGGTTAGGGATTATATAATTTGCTGTAGACTGAGGGTACTGCAGGAGGACTGTGGTCTGAAAAGTGGAACATGTGCTGCTTGACATGCATTGTCCTGTTTCTCCTTAATAACAGCACAAAGGAGGAGTCGTTCCTGGGAAAAATCTTGAAGTACTTGGTGCTACAGTTGCTCTCTTGAATATAGTACATAACTTAAGAATTAAGTTTTGAACATGTCAATTAAGACTGAACATGTCTCCTTGCCACACTGTGGAAAGACACAGACACTGGAGCCTAAGAAAAGTCCACCACAGAAATACTGGCTATGCAGAAAACATGAACAGGTAGTTGTTACAGAGTTACTGGATCAATAAAACAAAAAGAGGAGTAATAGAGAAAGCAAAGATTTAGGTGATGACTGATACAAACAGAAGGCAAGATACAAAAATACTTTAAACTCTAAAGAAGTAGTTCTTTAGAAGGGGTGGTTTTGCACCCCTTCAGCCCCTAGGAAATATTTGGCAATGTCTGGGGACAGTTCCGATAGTCATGACTTGAGGGATACTACTGGCATTCAGTGGGCAGAGGTTAGGATGCTGCTAAATATTATACAATATATTATATATGCTGCTATGCACTACACAGGGCACTCCGTCAAACCAAGAATCATCTGGCTCAAATGCACATAGTGCTGGGATTGAGAAACTCTGCTCTAAAGGAAGGTTGATAGTAGAAATCAGGGGTATTAATCATGAGAAGTGACCCTACAGGAAATGGAATCATCCGTAAGATGCAATTGAAAGGCTTTTTGCTAATTCAAAAGAAAAATAGAATATGGCTAGAAAAGAATATATTACATATAGAATAGAAGAGGTGAGGCCCAACCTATGAAAAATAGGTACAGAGAAAAAAATGAAGACAGAAATATAGAGGTGAACAGTAGATTAAAATGTACCTAAATGGAAGGGTCAGTTTGGTCTAGGTAAAAAGGACATCCTCCTATTTGTAATAAAACCTGTTAAAAAAATCGAGGTGTAGAATGTAAAATAGTTAGCTGGTGGGAAGCAGCAGCATAGCATGGGGAGATCAGCTCGATGTTTTGTGATGACCTAGAGGGGTGGGATAGGGAGGGTGGGAGGGAGGCTCAAGAGGGAGGGGATATGGGGACATATGTATGCATATGGCTGATTCACTCTGGTGTACAACAAAAACTAAGACAGTATTGTGAAGCAATTTAACTCCAATAAAGATCTATTAAATAAAAATGTAGGTGTAAACAAGGATAGCTTCATTAACTAAAATCCAAGCTGGTCTCCAGATTTCTACTGTCCAAAGTAAAATGCCAAAACAGACAAACCAACCAACATTCCACAGACAAACAAAAATCCCTGGAGCCCCTGGAGCAATATCCATAGAAATTTAAGGACAAAGGCTTCAGTTAAATAAATGTGTACTGAATAAATAGCCATCTTACATACGCAAAGAAAGGTACTAGAATTCCATGTTTTCAACTAAAAAATATTAATATCCCAACCAATAACAACAAAATTGAAAAGTAATAACTTAGGATAGCGATGATATCAAAAGCCTGGTTCAGTATTAGAAACAGATAAAACAACTATAATTATTTAAATTTTGGTAACAAAGTGAAATTCAAATATTAAACTTATTCTTAAAAGTTAAATGGTATACACATCATTTATGAACAGTAATCTACATCTAACACCTCAAAATGAAATAATAAAAGCTAAGGTGACTTACCTGAAATGGTAAATACAAAAGGCAATATTCTATTCATGACCTTTGTAATTTTAGAAATTAATATTAGAAATGACTTCTTACAAATAAAATTATCTTTATAGTTCTATTTTTAAATGTTTCATAATCACTAGAAATTTTTAAAATTAGTAATTTAGTATATATGGCAAGAGAAATAAGGACACAGCACAAGTATAATGTTTCTTAAATTCAGAAACAATATGACAGAAATAAGACCAAATTCATGAATGTATTTTTAACCTTCAGATTATACTGGATAATCCCATAATGAAGATAAATCTATATGTATGAAATAATTTTTTTCTTAAATATATAAAATAAAGCCTATTATGAATGCAAAGCTAAACTGATAGAAACATTCAGCTTTTTCATGGATAAGTAGTTTTGAAAGAAATATATTTATAAAAACTAGAAAAATAGTTTCAACTTTGCATCCTTAAACACAGAACATAGTCATTAATAATATACAATTAAAATTACTTGTACAGAAATATGTACCCTACAAACACAGAGTATATACTTTTAAGAACTGATGAAATATTTACTTTAAAAATTACATCTTGGACCACAGATTAAGGATTGAAATATTACAAATATGTGAAAATATACATACAAGATGCTCCAACATCAAAGCCACTGAAGCACATTACTTGAAAGTAAAAAATATGTTTCTTGAACAAAACAAATTAGGAAAGAAATCAGAATCTTGTAAATAAATAAATGAGGGGGAAAACCCTTCAGTTTTTATGCAGCAACCATAAAATTCTTTTAATCAAAATTTGTAGAATGTATACAAAATTATGCTCAGAGGCAAATGTACAGCCCTAAATGCTCTCATTATTCATTAACAAATATTAAGCTAAGCTTTCAACTTCTATAAAATAACACAACAAGCCCAAGAGCAGCAGAAGAATAAAAAATATAAAAATTAGTTGATTGGATACATTTGAAAAATAAATTGAAGAAGTTACTCTGTGGAGTATTAAGAACATAATGAATTAAATAGACAAATAGATTGCTGTTTTAATTAAGAAAAGAAAAGGACAAAACCACAAATATATGTTATTAGAATGAAAGGGCTATTTCAACAGAGTGGTCATTAGAAAGTGTAAGAAAATTTTATGTAAAAATTTATTTCAACAAATTTGAAAACCTTAATGAAAAAGATATTCACAGGTTATTTTTAACTGATGAAAAGTGACTCAAGAAATCTTAGAAAACAAAAAATGTCTAACACCTATTGGAAAGAATGAAAAATAATCAAGGCTTACTAGGGTCTGATAGATTTATTAAAGATTTATTTTAGATCATTAATTTTAAAATTTCAATATCATGTCAAATATTTCATCACTTAAGAAAAATATAAAAAGTTTATCAAATTATTTTATGGTGCAAATATTGCCCTGAGAAGCAAACCGTAATTAGTATAACTCATAATTGTAGACCAATAAAATTTATGAATGCAGTGCAAAGATTCTAAATAAATTAATGAAAAATAGTATATTAGTAGAATTATGAAAGTAGGATTTGTTTCCTTATTGATATTAGGAAATTACTTATTAAAAAATAATCATGGATAAACGTATTTCTTCAACATTACTTCTAAACTAACATAATGTGAATTCTCAGTCATTAAAGCTAATGTTATGGTTACTGGAAAAAGCATTTTTAATTAAATGTAGATTATGACAAAATTGCCTACTGTCCCCACTGCTATTTCACGTTGCTTTAAAACACTGACCAAGATAAGGAGACATGAAACAAATAAAATCTGCTGTTATTGGTAATGAGGACAAAGTATCAATATTTATGAGTTGCTTCTGTGGAAACATAAGATAATTAACTGAAATATGATTCAAGATAATATAAAGTGAATCAAAACCTTCCCGATGCACTGGCAGTAACAAACTGAAAGATGGAATGGGAAAATAAGACATTTATGATAGCAACAAAACATAGACCAAATGGAACACCTTGATAAGAAATGTGAAAAACTAGAAAAATTAAACAAAAAACTCAAAACTACTATGCATATAAAGCATGATGATATATATCATTTTTCTAGATGGAAATATCAAACATTGTAATAGTGTTGTATCTCCCTAAATCAATATATAGTTTTAAGATAATCAAAATCAAGATTTAAATTAGATTGCTTTGTTCTTTCTGGCAAGGAAATGGGAGGCTTGTAAAGGTCATTTGCAGGTTTGATTGGAAGAAAGCACAGATGATGTTGAAACAGAAAGTCACAGTGAGTGGTAAGAAATTATCCAGTTTTTAAAGGATATGTAACTATAAAATTACAACCACCAAGAGATAGTTGAATTGATGTAAGGATCAAAACACATGTTAATTGAGTGGACTAGTTGGCCTTAAACTACACTACAGAATTTATTAGAATCTAATTATGATAAAGAAAGCAACATACACCAATGGGAAATCAATCAATTATTCAAGATATGGTGTTGGGAGAATAAGTATATGAGAATGATGAAGTCGTTTTTTCTTTTTCCTTATACAGTTCATCAGTATGTATTCAATACGTTTAAAGAACTGGTAGAGATAAAGATATTCTTCCAAAAATATACTAAACCTACTCATATGTGCATGTTTGTGTGTGCATGTGTTTGGAAGATAGATTTTTCCGAGTATAAATTAGCCAAAAGATATCTAAGACACGTAGTTTAGTAAAAACATAAAATGCAACATAAATACATGATTCCAGTTTTCTTTTCATGTAAAATCAGGAAATATCCTTTTTATATATATACATATATAATTAATATATAGGTCACATCTGCAGTGATACACGATAGCTGATAAAAAGATTTGGGGGATGAGAGTGGGAGGTGGGTTTCTGCTTTATTTTTGTTTTTCAGTATCTTACAATGAGGAAAATCAATTTTGTTTGTATAATTAAAATTAATTTAGTTTTAAAGATAAAAATTAAAATAAATCCATGGATAACATCATATAAACAAAAATAATTGTATTATATGCATAGTACACAATTTAAAAGGCAGAACAAAAATAAATTTATGAAGCAAATGACAAACTGAGACATTATTACAGCATGTATTTTCACCTTGTAAAATGTCATTAAGAAACCATTTTTTAAAATGCTTCGATATAGAAGTGACCATTCGATATGAACAATTTACAAAGGCCAGAAAATGCACTGAAAATATCAGCTCTGCAAGAAATCAGAGATGCAAATGAAAGTAATATTGATTTTTCACTCACCACATTGAAATAGATTTTTAAAATTTATTTCAGTACTAGAGAGAATGAATTTTATGAGCAGTTTTATACAATCCTAATGGGAGTGTAAATTTGGGTAACCTTACTATGAATTCTTTTTTTTAATTTACCAAAATCCTTAATGGAAATTTACCCTTTGCTCCAACAGTATCACTTTTAGTTACCTATCAAATTTTTAAGAGAGGGAGAGGGAGGGAGAGGGAGAGAGAGGGAGAGGGGCAGGCAAGTGTTTATACAAAATGATTACTGCATCAAAATTTATCATAGCATAAAAAAATGAAAATAATCCAAGTTTTCAACAATAGAGAACTTTAAAATGCAGAATATCTGCATGAGGGACTGACAGGCACCAACTGAAAATCATGTAGAAGACCATCCCCCATCATCATAATAGGTGAAAAAGCAGAACACAAAACTCTTAATCACTTTTATTTAATAGACACACATTTAAACACTCATAAAAATCCTTGTATAAAATAGCTCAAAATATTCAAAGTGCACATGAGTGTGTACCTGAGTATGTGTAGACATGGAGATAAGGCAACATATATTATGGACAGCTATATATAATTATATATATATATGTATACATATATAAAATGATTTAAAGTTATTTTCTTCATTAAACTCTTCCGCTTTTAAATATTTTTATTTTTAGTAAGCATCCACTGTTTTCACAGTCAGTAAAAGAAAAACAAGCATTAAAAATAAAGTACAGATGCCCTTTCCTTAGTGAGTGTCTCCTTTTTTGCTGACAGCACTTCATCCACTAAACATTCGAAGAAGCAGGTTCTGGGACACATTCTAGGGTCATTTAATGGGCATTTTTATGAGCATTTAATGGCCAAATATTTATAAATTCTCACAACACCTCTGTGAAGTAGGTAAGGGAGCACATCATTCCTTCAAAAGCAAGCCCTGTTTGAAGTTCCTCCTTCACTAATCTTGTCAAGATTGTCAAATCTCCCCCAGGCTGCAAATGGCAATAGCAGTGATTGTTCTTTCTTCCAGTAATAATAATAGTAAAATGCCATAATAACCAGGAATAAATTTACCCAAAGGGGAAATTGATGCCTGCTTTGGTTACCTGAGTTTTTTATGGGCCAACAAAGTCCCCACAGATGCCCCAAATCCTATGGATTCATTGACACAGGGAATATCAGACACCATGCCCTTTCATTCATTATTGAAACAAATATCCATTAAATGCCTACTTTCTAGTTGCTGGTGATACAAAGTGAAAAACAACAAAACCAAAGTTTGTGACTTCAGGGAGCTCACAATCTAGTGTAACTGAAGCTAGCATTCCCCCTTTCTCTCCACTTCCCAGACCTCCCCAAAACTCATGCAGTGGTATCCCTAAAGTCTTAGCTCATTCCAAGTTTCCAGAACAATCTAGGTATGAAATAAGACTATTATGAGTAAACACATATGTATTGCTGAAAATTACAACACACTCCTAGTGGTCCTGCGATGGACTAACCCAACCTCATCTGTGGTCTGGCACTACTTCCTGAGACTACATCCTGCCAATTGAATCCTAGATCTGATGTCTCTAGAGCTGTCCTGGTGAATATGGTAGCCACTAGCTACACATGGCTATTTACATTAAAATTACAATTAATTTAGCCACAATTCAAGTAGTCAATTACCACAGGGATGTGGCCGTTGTCTTGGGCAGGACAAACACAGAAACATCATTGTGAAATGTCTATTAGGTGGCTCTGCTCAATAGCTTTACTGGGATTTGCATTGTTTGTTTGTTCAATAGAAACTTTACCCAACCCCCAGCCTGTGTTTCCAAATCCTGTTGTCTAGTCTTTTTTCTCAGATCTAGACTCTTCCCTAAACATCCCCAGTCTGCTGCTCATTAGGGAGATACTCGGATGACCGCTGCTAAGTGACTAGATTTATGAGACTCACACAGTCTCATAAACCTTGGGTGAGACCATAAAAATTATATTCCTGCCAACTTTCCTAATGAAAGCAAGCATATGCTTTCTTCATTTAAATGGCAGAATGGTAAACACAGACAAAACACATTAGTTACCGTTAACAACTGTATCAAAATTAGCCAACTTAGGTTATACTTCAAAAAATTATATATATATATATATAATATTTTGATAATCATTTTCCCAGTATGAAGTCTCAATGCAGTTTGATGGGAAAATCTAAAGATACACTTTTTTGCATAAAAATCAGTTGAAGTGAATTAGCTATAAGATGAGAAACCTTAAAACAGGGCTGGTAATAAAACAAAAGTATAATTTGATTCGCTTTCACAAAGATGTTATTTTTTGTACTATGAAGTCTTGAATATAATGGTAATAAACCCGACGGAACTTAGATTCTTTTAATTTTACTTCGATACATTGTTTTGACTTTAACTATTATGGGCTTTGACCTACAGATTATGAAAAAGAGTTAGCTCTTTGCGTCAGCGTTAGTAGACAGATTTAAGTCTAATGTTGACAAATCATTCATTATATTTTATGTCACATTCCCTCGTATGTCACTACAAATGAAGATTTTAGCACTTTCATATGTATATTTATTTTGACTAGTGAGAGAATATCATAAAGTTGAGGACTGTGCGCTTAAGTAGCAGGTTTATTTCTGGGAATTTTTTTTCAAAAATGTGAATGTTATTACTTCTTACCACCCACATACTATAATTAGTATAAGTAAGTTAATTACTGAAGTTTTATCAAAATGTGTTCTGGTATCTTAAATGAGACATCTTATTGAAGGCACTCTATTTTACAATGCTATCCTCAGAAGGAGTAGATAAAAAGTTTGAGATTAATGTTATTTGAGGTAAAAAGTGAATAGTTTATTAGCCTGCATACTTAATGCATGGCTCTTTGTGGCTGGATACTGATCTAGACACAAGGATGCATGTTACCCTGGAACTTTGCTATCGGCACAGTGCTTGCCTTGGATACTTTCTTTGGGTCATTATTCTTATCAGCTTGGCATATGTAGCAAACAAATTAGAGTTGAGTTTTATTTCTGTTTCAGAATTGAGGTCAGATAGCATGAATCCTTGAATGCACTGTTAGTGAACCTTTGTATGATTTAATGGGATTGTCAACAGCACGTTGCACTAAGTAGTTTGTGGAAAATAACGTTCAGAATTAACTCACGTAACATGATTAATCATACTACGTCATGATAAAATTGATCCTGTGATTTGACTTTTCCAGAATTTGGAAAACATCATCTTAGGCAAGGCACATATGTAAAACTAGATGTGTTCAAGGAGATAAAAGAATCCAGCATCTCTTGAGCATCTGCTATGTGGCATACATTGAACTAGTTGGTTTCACCAGCAGTAAATATTTATCAGGCATGGTACAATTCATTTGTTATTGATCCTCCCATTGCTATGTTATCAACATTTCATTATCAATTAACATGATGGCACAATATCCAAAAGCAAAGTTATTTCAATTTCAAGGAGGGAGTTGTGAGAGAGGAGATTATTAAAATAAGGCACAAACCAGAGCCAAGGAACTTGGCAGGATAGTGGATTCTGTCTGTTTGTCTTCTGGGAAACACTTTTCTGTGCTTACGAACCAATATGGAGCAATACCATAGTGTTTTTTTACACTCCACATTGCTCCATTTGTGCTCCATTTCCCTGTGAGGAAAGTGAACCAAAGACGTTTGTTTCTCCTTAGGTTACAGGACCTGCCACAATGACTCAGTAAACTACCCCTTCCATTCTAGCCAAAGTGTACTGCAAAGGTGACTTGTGTTCTAGGCAAGGTGGATGGTGTCAGCCTCTGAGGCACCTGGGATTGAATTCTATTCAATAAGTTTCCTTTAGGTTGGCCTGTGAAAACCCAATTCCAATCAACTCCTCTCTTGGTGGAAACATTACTTCTAGATGAACATAGAGGAAGCAGAAAAATTGTCAGGGGAATAGTGATACTGAGTTTCCGTTCTGGCCTCAGCCTTGAGAGCACTGAGGTCTGAATACTTGAAGAGTTGCTGATATAGTTTCACACTAAATATTTACACTACATTGAGTATGATATGTATCATTGCAACAATCCCCTGTGTCATATAAAGAAATCTAAGCAGGTTTTGCAATATAAAGATAGTTGATGGATTTACCATTTTGTTGTACATTTTTTGAGACAACCCTATCCAATGTTTGTGTAGTACATTTAACTTGACAAAATGAATATCAAAATGAACTCAGTAAATTGAGGATGTATTTTGGCGAGACATTATTTATCTTTAGAGTTACAGTGTATTAAAAACCTCTTCAAATTTGATGGATTAAGTGTCCCATTTTCCACTTTTTTGCAGATGAAGAAACTGAAAATCAGATATGGCTAATGACTTGCCCAAAGTCACATAGCTATTATTGGTTGGTATTATGTATCAGGATATACTTTTCTCATTTCCATTAAATCAGTCACTGGTGGGTAGGACCCTTGGGACCCTTTTCCTGGCCCTCTGATTTTACCCTAGTTAAAGCTTACCCTGCTCAGTTTATTCCTCGTGAAGGTACACAGTCTCCTCCACAGGCCTTTTAACTAACTTGAAAGGATTAATTTCTGAGCAAAATAGCACTATATCTGCCATGGGGGGCCAGGGGCCAGCGGTTTATAGAGGCAAGGACGCAAATTAGAAATTTAAGGAACTGTCTAAATGCTGACATTCATATTTTTAGGGTGCATAAAGAACAGAAAGCACATGATTATGGAACTAGTCATTTCACATGCTTAACCTCAAGCATTGAGAGAGAGACCACTCCAGGGGGTGGATTGTGTTTCCAAAGTGTCCATAAGTAGCAAGATGAGACGAGAGAGCAATAAAGAGAAGGTACACATAGGGTAACTAGAAGAAGTCTGACACAGTCCTTTAAAAGATAGCACACATGAACATCCTGGACCAGAAAGTGAGGGATGCTCAAGGAATTGTGGAGTGTGTCAAAGGACAAAGGAACAAGCTTGTAGGGACTTACAGTGAACAAATCTGGGACAATTTGGGCCTCAAAATAAGTAATGATAGCAGTGGTTTACAATCTAATGAATAAAACAAGAATTCATGAATCCACAGAGTAATATAAATAAATAAATGAATATATAAATAAATGAAGAAGGGGAAAGTCTTCCTTTCAGTGGAATGCTACCTAATAGTTATTTGAGAAGTGATGGAGTTAGAAAACTAGTAATGAATGCTAAAATTAGCAGGTGAATGTTTGATGAGAGATAGAGTCGTTATATTGTCTCAACCACAAATTACTTAGTATCTCTTCATAAACTGCATTATTTACAAGGTGAAAATAATCTTATAGTGAAGGACAGCAATTTAACCAAGTGATTCAAAGCTAGTATCAGCAATATACCAATACTGGGATGAATGACTAACTGCCTTTTGCTATGACACACTGTGATAGACATAAAATTGCATATGTAATACTTCTGCCAAAATGTATAACCTGAATATAAAGAGGATCAAATATTGGACAGACAAAACCAAGGGCAACGCTACAAAAAAACCAGCATGTGCTCTTCGGAATTTCCTAGGTCAAGAAAGACAAAACATAAAAAGGCTAACTGCTCCAGGTTAAAGGAGAACAAACAGGCAAGACAATCAAAAGCTACCCATGATTCTGAATTAGACCCTGAACCGGGAAAAAATAGTTAAAAGGAAATTAATGGGAAAATTAATGATTTTTAACATCTTTATTAGAGTATAATTGCTTTACCTTGTTGTGTTAGTGTCTGCTGTATAACAAAGTGAAGCAGCTATACGTATACATACATCCCCATATCCCCTCCCTATTGCATCTCCCACCCACCCTCCCTATCCCACCGCTCTAGGTGGTCACAAAGCACCGAGCTGATCTCCCTGTGCTATGTGGCTGCTTCCCACTAGCTATCTGTTTTACATTTGGTAGTGTATATATGTCCATGCCACTCTCTCACTTCATCCCAACTTACCCTTCCCCCTCCCTGTGTCCTCAAGTCCATTCACTACATCTGTATCTTTATTCCTGTCCTGCCCCTAGGTTCTTCAGAACCATTTTTTTGTTTGTTTTTAGATTCCGTATGTATGTGTTAGCATACAGTATTCGTTTTTCTCTTTCTGACTTACTTCACTCTGTATGACAGTCTCTAGGTCCATCCACCTCACTACAAATAACTGTTTCGTTTCTTTTTATGGCTGAGTAATATTCCATTGTACATATGTGCCACATCTCTTTATCCATTCATCTGTTGATGGGCACTTATGTTGCTGTCATGTCCTGGCTATTGTAAATAGAACTGCAGTGAACACTGTGGTACATGACTCTTTATGATTTCTCTCCTTCTGCTAACTTTGGGGTTTTTTTGTTCTTCTTCCTCTAATTGCTTTAGGTGTTAGGTTACGTTGTTTACTTGAGATTTTTCTTGTTTCTTGAGGTAGGATTGTATTGCTACAAACTTCCCTCTTAGAACTGCTTGTGCTATATCCCATAGGTTTTGGGTCATCGTGTTTTCCTTGTCATTTGTTTCTAGGTATTTTTTGATTTCCTCTTTGATTTCTTCAGTGATCTCTTGGTTATTTAATAGCGGATTGTTTAGCCACCATGTATTTGTTTTTTTACAGTTTTTTTCCTGTAATTGATATCTAGTCTCATAGCATTGTGGTCGGAAAAGATACTTGATACGATTTCAGTTTTCTTAAATTTACCAAGGCTTGATTTGTGACCCAAGATATGATCTATCCTGGAGAATGTTCCATGAGCACTTGAGAAGAAAGTGTATTCTGTTGTTTTTGGATGGAATGTCCAATAAATATCAATTAAATCCATCTTGTTTAATGTGTCATTTAAAGCTTGTGTTTCCTTATTTATTTTCATATTGGTTGATCTGTCCATTGGTGAAAGTGAGGTGTTAAAGTCCCCTGCTATTATTGTGTTACTGTCGATTTCCCCTTTTATGGCTGTTAGTATTTGCCTTATGTATTGAGGTGCTCCTATGTTGGGTGCATAAATATTTACAATTATTATATCTTCTTTTTGGATTGATCCATTGATCATTATGTAGCGTCATTCTTTATGTCTCTTTTAATCATCTTTATTTTAAAGTCTACTTTGTCTGATATGAGAATTTCTACTCCAGCTTTCTTTTGATTTACATTTGCATGGAATACCTTTTTCCATCCCCTCACTTTCAGTCTGTATGTGTCCCTAGGTCTGAAGTGGGTCTCTTGTAGACAGCATATATACAGGTCTTGTTTTTGTATCCATTCAGCCAGTCTGTGTCTTTTGGTTGGAGCATTTAATCCATTTACATTTAAGGTAATTATCGATATGTGTGTTCCTATTACCGTTTCCTTAATCATTTTGGTTTGTTATTGTAGGTCTTTTCCTTCTCTTGTGTTTCCTGCCTAGAGAAGTTCCTTTAGCATTTGTTGTAAAGCTGGTTTGGTGGTGCTGAATTCTCTTAGCTTTTGCTTGTCTGTAAAGGTTCTAATTTCTCCTTCAAATCTGAATGGGATCATTGCTGGGTAGAGTAATCTTGGTTGTAGGTTTTTCCCTTTCATCAGTTTAGATATATCCTGCCACTCCCTTCTGGCTTGCAGAATTTCTGCTGAAAGATCAGCTGTTAACCTTATGGGGATTCCCTTGTATGTTATTTGTTGCTTTTCCCTTGCTGCTTTTAATATTTTTCCTTTGTATTTAATTTTTGATAGTTTGATTAATATGTGTCTTGGCATATTTCTCCTTGGATTTATCCTGTATGGGACTCTCTGCATTTCCTGGACTTGATTGACTATTTCCTTTCCCATATTAGGGAAGTTTTCAACTATAATCTCTTCAAATATTTTCTCAGTCCCTTTCTTTTTCTCTACTTCTTCTGGACCCCTATAATTTGAATGTTGGTGCATTTAATATTGTCCCAGAGTTCTCTGAGACTGTCCTCAATTCTTTTCATTCTTTTTTTCTTTATTCTGCTCTGTGGTAGTTATTTCCACTATTTTATCTTCCAGGTCACTTATCCGTTCTTCTGCCTCAGTTATTCTGCTATTGATTCCATCGAGAGAATTTTTAATTTCATTTATTGTGTTGTTCATCATTGTTTGTTTGCTCTGTAGTTCTTCTAGGTCCTTATTTAAACGTTTCTTGTATTTTCTTCATTCTATTTCCAAGATTTTGGATCATCTTACTCTGAATTATTTTTCAGGTAAACTGCCTATTTCCTCTACATTTGTTTGGTCTGGTGGGTTTTTGCCTTGCTCCTTCATCTGCTGTGTGTTTCTCTGTCTTCTCATTTTGCTTAACTTCCGGTGTTTGGGGTCTCCTCTCAGCAGGCTGCAGGTTCATAGTTCCCATTGTTTTTGGTGTCTGCCCCCAGTGGGTAAGGTTGGTTCAGTGGGTGGTGTAGGCTTCCTGGTGGAGGGGACTGGTGCCTGTGTTCTGGTGGATAAGGCTGGATCTTGTCTTTCTGGTGGGCTGGACCTCATCCGGTGGTGTGTTTTGGGGTGTCTGTGAACTTACGATTTTCACAGACAGACAGCCCCTCTGCTAATGGGTGAGATTGTGTTCCTGTCTTTGGTAGTTATTGGCATGGGGTGTCCAGCACTGGAGCTTGCTGGTCATTGAGTGGAGCTGGGTCTTAGCGTTGAGATGGAGATCTCTGGGAGAGCTCTCATTGATTGATATTATGTGGGGCCGGGAGGTCTCTGGTGGACCAATGTCCTGAAGGTGGCTCTCCTACCTCAGAGGCTCAGGCCTGACAGCCAGCCAGAGTGCCAAGACCCTGTCAGCTACATGGCTTCTGGGAAGACTGAGGTCTCTGCCAGCATTCAGTAGGTGTTCCGTAGGAGTTGTTCCACATGTAGATGTATTTTTGATGTATTTCTGGGGAGGAAGATGGTCTCCACATCTCACTCCTCCGCCATCTTGGAGGTCCTCTCTCTTCATGCCTCCTGTTGCTAGAGGATCCACATTTCATCTGGAAACGACATAAATCTGGCAGTCTTACTTCGGGCCTAGCCCATCCACCTTTTCCCCTTTGTGCTTAGTCTGTTTCACTTGCTCATAGCAGGCCCCGTGCAGAGGCCTTGCCCCCAGCCCTTCAGACAAGAGTTCCACGTGAACCGGCTGAGCCGACACCTCAGCTCGGGACAGGCGCTGAAGCTCCTCACAGGACACTCAACTCAAGATGGTGGCGGGCCGTGAGCAGAGACACTATGTACACCCCACAGTGTGATCTCAAATTAATGCTGTTTAAATGTGGACTGTGAGTTAGATAATTGTATTACCTCAATTCTTAATTTTCATGCCAGTATTATGATTATTTTTGAGTGTGTACTTGTTCTTAGAAAATACACACTGAAGTATTTGGGGGAAAAGGGACATGATGTCTTGAGGTTACTCTTGAATGAGAAAAAATAACATGCATATATGCATGTAAAATAATATATGGGAGAGAGGGAGAATGATAAAATAAATGGGTCAGAATATAAATGTTTGGGCAATCTGAGTAAAGGTTATACATGAGTTCCTTATACTATTCTTGCAACTTTTCTGTAAGACTGAAATTATATCACAATTAAAAATGACCAAAATTAGGCACATTATGTGTCTGACTAGATTCCATCACAATAAGGCATGAAAAACTCCAATTAAGCTAAAGAGTTAAAGCACTGCCGAATGCAAATAAGACAGTGAACTAAGGGATGTATAAACCTTGTTTAGTTGAATCAGGCCGACAGAGAAGTCTGTGTTAGGACAGTTTGTAGAAGCACAGCTTATAATGAGCTACTATATTCATGCCCCAATTACTGGACTCATCAAAACATATTTTCTTCAGTTGTGAAAATAGGATCAAAATAACTAACTTGCAAGGGCTTTTTGTTAGGTTGTTTAAAATAATGGCTACGTAGATATTGCAACCGTGCTCGACGTGTAGAAAATGCTCAATAAATATTGCCCATTTAACATCTATCTCCACTGGCTTTTCCAGATACCCTTTTGATGCCATATGTAAAATTTGTCTAATTCCATCTCAAGGATATTCAGCTCTGAGCCCATGGAAGCTTATTCCTGAGACGTAGGCTACCACTTCATGACCCATAAGAAACAGCTCCTATCATAACCCTGAAGGGAAGAAACATAACACTTGAGAATTAGGATAATAATGAACACTTTTCTTTCCATTTCAGAATTATTCAAATGTATAGTCAATGGATCCCAGTGGAGGCATATTTCTCTCTTCAATTTCTGCCTGAAGACTTTGTACCACGTTTCTCCCTTAGAACAAACATGGGAAAGTGTTCTGGGAAAAGGAGTATTTTAGTGAATCAATAAGTAGGATGTTTTCTTTAAAAGGACTACAAATTCTTTCCATGTTTTTTTCCCTTAGAAACATGGGTGCACATGTTTAGAATCTAATCAGCCAAATTAATAGACTCCAGTGGCAAAGAAGTAAATTGAGAACTAGGATTTTGGCATTTTTATGTTACTTCCATAATGGGTACTTCTATTGCTTGGTGATGTTTTAATTCTATTCTCCAAATGTGGTGAACACCAGCACTGTGCTAAAAACTAAGGAGGTACCTCAAGAAGTAGAAAAACACTCTTTACCCCAAATTATGCTGTGCATAAGATCTATCATGCTTTCAAAAATCATGAAAAATGCAATGTGATAAAAAGGCAAAATGAGTGACACATAATATATTATATAGACGATGAGAAAGTTAAGTGAGCCAAATGGGGCCACCGACAGATTCAGGAATCTTAGTGGAAAGGGCGGAGGTGGCAGTTAGAGATTTCAGATGCATGCTATGCTAGTATTACTTCCTGGCTCCTGGGTAGTTTCATCTAAGCCACTTACAATTGTTCTGTGCTTTGAAATTATACCTATACCAATCAAATAATTTCTTCAGATAATTCAGGGTATGAATTTTAATAAATTTATAATAGGGGTACTTATTTCTGGGTACTTATTTCTGGGTTTGCTGTTGTTGCTTCAACATCATCACTTAAAATTATGCACAAAACTGTCTTGTTCCTTTGTGAAGCTGCCTGGTAGAATTTGCCACTTATACCAATCAGTTCCAACCACTAGTCAATCAAGTAGCAAGCATGGGAGAAATAAAACTCAATCATGCATTTAATAAATATTTGCTGAATCAAATTAGCAGTTTTAGGAGAGGCAGAATGTAACATGGAAACAGAACTGGATTCTAGCCAGACAAGTGACGTTTAAATTCTATCTCCCACTTAAAAAATATGTGACCTTGTTTATTCATCTGTAAAATGGGAACAGTGATGCCTCCAGAACCAATCTCACAGAACTGTTATAAAGGTGAAATTAAATGCATGTAAGCTTGTTTTCTACAGTGTATGTCTGTGTGTCAGAATAATTTCTTTCTTTTCAGTAAAACCATATTAGTTATGCTTTATGTTATTAAATCATTGCTTATTTTATATCCCTGATATATAGTTTTAGATTGCCTGATAGTTGTGACTAATACAAAAGTGGAAATAAAACATATAAGAAACAACACAACTATTTTTCAGAAAAGGGACAGACTTACTTTCAACTTCTCTCAGAGGGTCATTTAAGACTGAGGGCAGGAGAGACCACAGAGGAAAGACTTCCAAAGTATAACGGCTCCTGGAGTGATGCTCATGTAGCTCATAAAGCTAAAATCCCCTCCAATAAACAATATCTCTGGGGGCTTCCCTGGTGGCGCAGTGGTTGAGAGTCCGCCTGCCGATGCTGGGGACACGGGTTTGTGCCCCGGTCCGGGAAGATCCCACATGCCGCAGAGCGGCTGGGCCCGTGAGCCATGGCCGCTGAGCCGGTGCGTCTGGAGCTTGTGCTCCACAGCGGGAGAGGCCACAACAGTGAGAGGCCCGCGTACCGCAAAAAAAAAAAAAAAAAAAAAAAAATCTCTGGGAGGCCTCGTCTGTATGACATTGTAGTGGCTACTGCCACTTGGGTCAAGTGAAGCTTGTTGTGCAATTCTGGTTATTATTGCCAGAGCCAAGGTCAGCGTGTTTAGACTAGCTACAAAAAAATTTTTTTTTTAATTAAAAAGTAAAAATTTAAAAGCTAAATTTCTCTTAAATGAAAGACTACTACAATGTAAGCTCAAAGAAGGCAGGGTATTGTTCCAAAAAAACAATGGAACCCTAATGCCTAGAACAGTGTTGGGTACATAATAGGTTGTTGGATTAATGCAAAAAAAAATGTCTGGTGAAAAACTCTGCTCAGGGGGTGAGCCATATCAGAGAGTGCCTGATCCATAAAGATACTCTCTCTTTGAAGGTGTGAGTGTTAGCTGACTCATGACAAGTCACTCAACACTATACTATTTCTTTGTTGGTACTTTTTTTTTTTTTTTTTAAACTGAGGTGATATAATATTATACTTCTATACTGAGGAGATATGAACCAATCCTTCGTATCCATGCAGGAACTCCCTAACTATGTAGCTTGGGAGTATTTCATCCTTGCAAGCTTCAACAGCACAATTATTACAAAGAGAAAAACAAATCTTCCCTTGGGTACTCAATAGAAAGATATTATTTTGTTCTACATAAAGCCAGGAAGCCTTTCAATATTGTTTGTGCTATTGCAGCAGAAAGCATTTTGTAGAAACCCACATACAAGCAATTTGTGGAGAGCATTAGCAGAATGTTTGCACTGGAAGAGTCAGGCCCTGACTGAATGTTCTCTATCTTACACAGCATTCAATGATACCAGGAATGATCAGAACAATAGAAATAGTGTCAATGAGTTCTCGTATGGAAACCAAAGTATCTGTACTTTAAATGCTGAGTTCTGTAATACAATGCTCTGTAACAAAAAAAAAAAAAAAAAAAATGGAGGAAGAGGAGGAGAAGAGGAAAGACAATGACTCACATAAATAAATGGGTCTTCCAACTGGAGAATTACAGAATCAGGACTAGGAAACAGGAGCAAAATCCATTTCAAAACCATTTCATTACAGAGCATTAGTATTAGAGTTAATACAAGCATCACAATGCAGTTATTTCTGGATATGATTGTAATTTGAAAGTGTCTGTATATTCCCAAGTTATGTGTTTGGCAAACAGTATACAATTCACTTTCAGTAGTGTGTGCTCAATCACTTTCAACTAAAGCTTTGCCATCTTAATGTTGACATTTAAGTTCTAATTTAAGGAGAGGCATAAGACCAAGTATACTCAACCAACAACTGTAGTTACTATATATATGCAAATACTGAGTGGCCTAGGGGTCAGTCCTCTTTAGAGTGGCATCAGGATTGGGCATCCTCTTGTTTGAGCGGACAGTGTTTTCCACAGGCACAAGATATTCAAATCTTTCCTTCCTTCTTTCTAGTATCAAAATCTACTTATCCTCCAAGTTCCCACTCGCATCTCACTTTCTCCACAAGGCTTTCCTCAGTTATTCTGGAACATGCATCCATTTCATGTACTGAATTCCCATAGAGTTTGTTGTCTACCATATTTTTTGTTGTTGTTATTACTTTACAAGAACTTATATTACTACTAACCTGTTATATATATATATTTGGTATCCTCAAAGAAAAAGGGTGATTTTGGGGGGGGGGTGTTGGTGAAGGGGAAGACATCCTTCATTTAATATTTGCCTGAAGCAGGGCCTTGATAAGAAGTCACTGGATGAATATAGAGAGAAGTAAATGTCTATTCAACTGGCACTATGTTTAGAAAAATGTGGGAGAAAGGTAATAGAGGAATTGCCAAGGAGTCAAGGAGTTTTCTTCTGAAATCACATCAAGAATCTGGTGCAAAAGATGGGCCTTTAGAACTACTGGTTTAGTAGTTGGAATTGAAGCATCCTTCTGGGGTGCAAAAGGAGAGTCCTTCTACCCCAACTAACCAGCATTGAAACGGCAGAAATGAATACAACACTCACTTGTGCCTCACTTGATAGTAGCTGCTGCAAAGTGGAGAACTTTCTATAAACCTGTGAAGAGTTAATATACAGTCATCCCTTGGTGTCCATGGGGGCTTGGTTCCAGGAACCCTAGCAGATACCAGAATCCGTGGATGCTCAAGTCCCTTGTATAAAATGGTACAGTACAATTAAAACATTCAGCCCTCCATATCTGTGGGTTTTGCATCTGTGGATTCAACCAAGTTTCAGTCGTGGTTGGTTGAATCCCTGATGCAAAACCTGTGGATAGGAAGGGCCGACTGTAATAGTTTATTCTACATGAGCCATTTTAACCACACAGGGGGTTAATGGTCATATCTGGAAATATCAGTTTAAAATATTAGCCTAGATGAAAAGAACTGTCAGGTCATGGTTCTAGGGGAACACCTGTTGTGTTACTCTTGTTGGCGTACAGCTACTGAAGTTGAGATGTTGAGTAAACCTGAAGTTGAGGTGTTGAATTTTGGAAAACATCGTGTAAAGAATGATCACCCTAAGGTAATGAAATTCATGCTTCTTTCTTCTTATATTGAATGACTAGGTTCTGGACTAAAAGATGTCTATCATGCTGAAGAATTTAACCCAGACCCACATAATTTGCTATTTTGATAAGGCTACACTTTAGAAATAAACCTGAAAATCCAATAGAGCTCATAAGCATTTCAGGATGCTGTCTTACATTTTATTTATATTCTTCTAAATTATTAGGTACCCAATGTGCCAAGCTGTTTGACTGTAAAAAAGAAGAGAAAAAAATAAAAGGAGCTGACTTTTTCCTGAGGGATTTATTTCCTACCTGTGTTCCTATCAGAGTATATGGTACTTGCAAAAAATAACAACTAATTATGTGGTCTCCGTTATAAATTTCTTACCACTATTTCGGATGCATATCCCTTGTTATCTTCAAAAGGTTATTCGGCATTTGAAATTCAAAAGGAAGGTGTTACCTGCTATCTTGCATAAATCTCTAACAATTGCAAATGGAATATATTATCGTCAGATCCGATTGCTTATATCCAATCTTGCCTCATCCCAGCATTTGTAAAGGTAAATGCATAGTAACTTGCTTCTTATTTTCTTGGAATTCAAAATTGTGCATATAAATGAGACTATCCGTGTTGTGCAATTCCTCACAGACTGTCTTTTTCCATTACTGCTCTCATATGAGTATGTTACACTGAATGGTGAGAAAGGCTGGAAAACTTTATTAACTCTAACTGAAATATAACAGGACATTCTTTTTAAATGCAAGTGAGGGAAAACAAATATCAGCTTTATTCCTACTATTCAACGTAAGGATTGTAAATACACACAATACTTGTTTGGATGCTCTTAGATTCTCTAAGGTCATTGTATTGATTGACTATTATGAGATTTTATACTGAAATCTCTTTGTTGAAAATTTTCCAAAGTGCAAATCCATCTGGACTGTAATTTGCATACTCAACAATACAGATTAGTAGACTGGAATTACCTAACTCAATCTAGTAAACATTTATTGGGTACCGACTCTTTCTCATCACCACACTAGGTTCTGGGGGGACAGGAAGTCGAAGCAGGGCCCTGTCCCTGTCAAGTTCACAGCTGAGTTGGAAAGAGAATGAATAACCTTAAAAATGAATATCCCTTGGGTTGCAACAAATATAACTAGAAGGGAAGTTGGACAATTTTAGGGTTAAGTCTGATTCAGAATCACAGTCACTTGGGGATAGTTATAAGAATAAAGATGGCTATCCCCATTCCAGACTTACAGGATATCTTGGAGTATTACCCACGGATATGTTCATTTAAAATGCTCTCTGGGTAATAATGATAATCAGTTTGGGAAACACCAGACCAGATGACCTTCAATGTCCTCTGAAAGCTTAGAAGTCTAGGATCCTGTAATTGAATTTGGGAAGTTAAAAATGAAGAAACAATATGGGGGCCAAAAGTGTATACATATTCAGGCTTATCATGAATGAAACATGAAGTATTCTCCCTGACTCATTTCCAACCAAGTCAATGAAAATCTGTATCAGTAATATGCCTGTTACCCACAAGAGGGCTCCCTGGAAAAAAAACAAAAACAAAAGCAACTCAATCAAAATATTATAAAGCTTGATCTATTTAGAACCACCTCAATTATGTACTTATTCACTGCAAAACATACTTGCAGTATATTCTGGACAGTTTTTGAACCCTATGTAAAGGGACTTATGCTAGATTACCAAGAAGGCCTTATTTACTCTACAACTTTTTAAGCATAAAGCCAGAAGATTATTGTTAGAATATATGGTAACTTTATAATATATGGTAAGCAATAAAGACATCATCTTATAGTCCTCTTCATTTTCTGATTTTTTTCTTATAAAGTCAGTTTATACATAGCTCATCTATTTTCTTTACATTTTTAGCCTTGCATACTCTTAAGACTCAACCAGTATGTGGACAGGACCTATAGAGTGTTGAATTACTAACTCTGCCCTCAGTGACCTTGCTGAGGCACCAGTAAGGCCACTGAGAACAGAGTTAATATTTTTAAGTATCCAAATCTGGCCCCTGTCCCTGATTCCGTGGGACACCTGTCCAGAGTTTAATCTCCTGAAAGTGCCAAGAGGCAGGTCATTTTAGGGGCTGGCTAGCCTGCCTCTGTGAACGTATCATTTAGGATTCAGAGTCACAACACTTTTCCCCCACCTCCTCTTTTATTTGGCTGCTCTCCAATTACATTTTATTCAGGAAAAGTCCCTGGATCTGTGTTAGCCTCAGGACAACATTTAAATTCATGTTACTGGAGGCATTCAATTTCTGCAGTCAGGGGTTTCCTTAGAGCTGCCCCAGTGATGCATACTCATCTTCCCACTCTGACTCTGCATAGCTGAGAGTTATCTCCTTATGCTCCAGGGGCAACGGTTAAATGCTGTTTTCTGAGTGGCAGTGTCTCCACTCCTGAGTGCTATCTGGCAGTGGCTCTTGTAGGTACCTTCCATATCTGGAACTTCCTCATAGACCTGGCAGTACCTATCAGACCTCCACATCACATTTGGATCAGTGGCATGAACTTCGTATGTTCCTTGGGTTGAAATGACATTGGTATGAGTTGATGATCTGGGATTGGAATTCTCTGGGTGGAGAAGAGCTAATTCATTGACCATAGCTGCCTTTTCCCCAAATCATGTGGTTACCTGGAGCAGAAGTGGCACTGACATATTTACTGTAGCTAATTCTAGTATCATTTGCAGGAGCAAAGAAGATAATCCCCTGGCTTCTGAGAGCGCACGTATCAGCCGACAGATTAAATATGAGAATTATATTACCTGAATGGAGAAAGAAGGTAACTGAACTGTACAAACTCATTTAGAAGTGTATGGATCCTGTGTTGCAATATATATTGATTGGCTATTGTGGGACTTAAAACCTTAATCTGTTTGGCTAACATAACAGCATGCAAAGCTGTTGGGCATATAATTTACTGCCTATACATAACACAGTGCAGGGTAATGGCACTACCTATCTCAGTCTTACAGTCATTCACTAAGTGCCTGTTCTGGGTCAGGTTTCATGCAGAGTTTAGCAGGGGTTTTACAGGTGAGTAGAATCCCCTCTGGCACTCTAGCTGCCCTTGAGGAGCTCAGAGTGAACTGGAAAAGAGAAGGTGTATATAGGGAGATCAGTGTGGACAGAGCATAATTAACAGCACTAACTATTCAGAAGAGCAGGATGGCCAGAGGAAGCTGTGGTTTCTTCAGGCCTCAGGGCTGAGACTTCTATGATGGGGTATAGGGGTAAGGCAGGAAGTCAAAAGGGGGAAGAACTGTACGGGCAGAGGTAGAATATATGCCTGAGGTCATTTCATTTATTTATTTATAATTAATTAATTTAGGCTGCGTTGGGTCTTCGTTGCTGTGCGCAGGCTTTCTCTAGTTGCGGCGAGCGGGGGCTACTCTTCATTGCGGTGTGCGGGCTTCTCACTGCAGTGGCTTCTCTTGCTGAGGAGCATGGGCTCCAGGCGAACGGGCTTCAGTAGTTGTGGCACGCGGGCTCAGTAGTTGTGGCTTGCCGGCTCTAGAGCACAGTCTCAGTAGTTGTGGCGCATGGGCTCAGTAGTTGTGGCTCATGGGCTCTAGGCGCACAGGCTTCAGTAGTTGTGGCTCACAGGCTCAGTAGTTGTGGCTTGCGGGTTCTAGAGTGCAAGCTCAGTAGTTGTGGTGCACAGGATCAGCTGCTCTGTGGCATGTGGTATCTTCCCAGACCAGGGCTCGAACCCATGTCCCCTGCATTGGCAGGCGGATTCTTAACCACTGCGCCACCAGGGAAGCCCTTGCCTGAGGTCATTTTAAAGCATGCTAAGCGGCAATCACGTGGGTTGTGACAACCACAACTGCCACCACATATCCTACTCTTTATGGTTGTGCATTTCACACACAAAAATGCAGGCTGCCTCCTCTCAAGTCCTTGTCTCTTAAGAAGGAGCTCAATTGTTTCTGTCTTTAGGAGGCGTCACAAACTATATGTGGTAGGAAGAACTTCAAGATGATCTCAAGGTCTCTGCCCCCTGTGGTCACTCCTGTGATTATGTTCCTTGTTATATATCAAAAGGGAGATTATCCATGTGGCCCTAAATTACTCACATGAGCACTTGAAAAGCAGAGTTTTCTCAAGCTGCAGGCAGAAGGAAAGTCAGAGATTCCAAGGGTGAGAGGGAGTCAATGGGCTTTACTGGTTTGAAGACAGAGGGGGCCACATGAGAAGGAATCTAGGCAACCTTAAGGAGCTGAGACAGGTCCTTGCTGGTAGCCAGTGAGGAAACGGGGACCTTAGTCCTACAGCCCACAGAGCTGAATTATGCCAACAGCCGGAACGAGCCTAGAAGTGGGTTCTTCCCCAGAGCCTCCAGGTTACAGCCCAGCCTGGCAGATGCCTTGATGTTAGCTTTCTGATACCCAAAGTGGAGAACTCAGTCAAGCCTGCTCGGACTTCTGACCTACATAATTGGGAGATAATACGTAGGTATTGTTTAAGGACACTGAGTTTGTGGTAATTTGTCATGCAGTAACAGAAAACTAATACACTACATGTGCATGTTTGCATTATGCCTAGATTTCCTGTTAGGCATTTTAACTTGTCAGTTCCTTTACATGAACATTCTAAAATGACAGTGCTATCTAAAGAAGAGTAATGCTGTCTTGTGTATAGATATAATATGCCTGTCTCTCCATCATTAAAGCACTGTGGCTGCTTTCTGGGAGGTGTGGGCTGTTGCATGGATCTGCCTGTCTTCCTTGGTCCTGCCTGTATGGAGACCATTTGTCTACATAAGGGAAATAGCTGTAGGAGCTGCAGGAGAAAATCGTGGCCAAAATGGCCTGACATTAAATTCAGTTCTACATCTTAAATTGACTCTTTGATATCACTCAGTGAAACGTACTTTAAAATTCTTAGTTTTTTTTATGTTTTGATATTTCCATGTCACTCCAGTACATTTGTGCCTGCCCCTCTGGAAGAGTTGGTAATCTGCATGGTTTGCTTCATTCCACTTATTTTTATTCTGTAGAATACTTGAAGTGTTTTCGGGAGCCTGTGAGGACAGTTCCATACGTTTAATGCTTCCATAACAGACATTCCAGATGGCCTAACCATTTAGGACAGGAAATGCAGATCCCTGCCGCAAGAATTTTTGGAAGTCCTGCCATTTTCTCAGGATATGGCTGGGATGTGGGCCAGAACCCTGAAGGCTCAGACTTCTGCTAATACCTCTTTTTCCTTGCTGGGCTGCCAGAGCTAGAGGAAACACTTTTTATTTTTCCCTTCAGAATGAAGTTACAGCGTCAGCCTGAAATTTTTGTAGTCTTAGGAATCTAGTGCAGTATAGCTGCCCTTTCACTGGAGCTGGTTGATATGTCTTCAAAATCTTCACTCTTTTCAGTTCCTGCAAAGTGTAACTCCTTCTCCCTTGTGATCCTACTTCTGCTAGAAGAATGAACAAGCACCGCTTTGAACTTTTGACCCAGTACTTTCAGTGCATCTGAACCCATTCCACGCAGAGAAAATGGCCTTTGCCGTCACTAACTTACCCCTACTCATCAACTAACTGGTACCATATGAGGGTCCCCTGCGAGGCAGTCTGGGGTACACTTGACATAGCCAGGACAGGACTGGCAGATAGTATTTAGACTTCCTTATCAAACCCTAGGTATAGCATCACAAGTTCCTAGCCCCCCGAGAGACGCTACTGAGCAGCTCTGGCCCACTGGGCTTGCTCTGTGCTGGGAGCTCTGTCCAGTTTTGAAAAAAGCTGCTTTTCGAAATTGGTAGGAGCTGTGCATTTAAAAGCCTTGTTTTGCTCTTTCTTGGAGAACAAAGCAGGAATGCACTGCTCCTCAGTGCAACCTTCTCAAACAGCACCTCAGCCAGGGTACAGGGATGTGGCCAGGAGGGGAAGGAAGAGGACTGTGGGCTCTGAAGTTTCACAAGTGGAGGACGGAAGCCCAACATAGAAGTGTCCTGCTGTTGAGTCCCTACATGTGACTACCACCTACCTTTTCTCCTTTTGTAAGAGGGAGGGCAGGCCTTTGCTCTCCAACTTTACTGGTTATAAAACTGTGGTTCAGAGAGATTCGTATTGCTTCTGAGCCCTAGGGGATCTCACTTTAGGTTAGATTGTAAATGACTGTGAAATGTGTCTATCTTTTGTGGTCTCAGTTTCTCCCAACAACTCTGCATCCAGTCACCTGATGAGTTACACATGATTGCTTTTAATCAACACCCACTTTCATTTTTCCACATCCTTCAAGAAGTCCCTGGGGTCATGCAATTTAAAAGAACAAACTTAAGAGCTTGGACATCTGTTGGTACCAGTGGAGCTAAATGTGGCTTCATTTTTGGTTAAGCAATTTGTTGGAAGCATACTTCCAGAATATTATTTGTATGCTTTTTTGTCTCTGGGTATTTTCTAAGCCTTTTTACTCTTACCTCAAATTGTAGTCCTTCTTCCTTTCTTATAAATCCTCAAAACATTCTGCTACCTTAGTGAATAATTGTATGAAAAAGATGTAGGTCTCTAATATTAGCGGTTAACTGGGAGAGAAGTATTAAGTGGGCAAAAGGTGTCATCAACCTGATTTCTTTCAGGAAATGTGCAAAGAGGGAGCTGAGATAGAAACATGGTTTTGATTATGGAAAATTGTTCAGCTTATCTGAGCCTCAGTTTTCTCATCTGAAAATTGGGACTGATACTATTGACCTTAGAGAATAGCTGTGAGAATTAAATAAGATAATGTATATATAGAACCTTCCAAAGCTTTTGGCACATACTCATAATTCATTAAGTATCAGCACTTATCACATTAGTTCTCACCCACGATCAATAAACAAAGTCTCCTTTGCTGAACCAAGCATCAGTGAGCTAGGGGCTTAGAGAAAAGAGAAAAGAATATATGAACCTCAACTTTAAAGAAGTTTCAGTATGTTTAGTGACAAGATAAAGAACAACACAGAAAAATTAAAATTTATGGGTCAATTTCTGCCCTATATTTCTCAGTATCCCAGTGAAATATTCAGTTCCACCTCTCATCTCCAATGGGCTGTATCTTTTTGTGCAAACGTAGTTTCCACTGCTGTGAAGAAAGGGCCAACCGGTGGATGATGTCACTTTTCCCAGTGAGACATGCATTGACCAGACTCATACACCCCTTCTGTGGAAAGTTCAGCACATCATGGACACCTAGCATGAAACCCACAGTATACTCTGTTGGGTGTTCATTATAGTGTTTATTTTAGCATATGCTGTTTTCTTTTCTTTTTTATTAATTATAGAAAAGAAAAAAATGATTCTGGGACAGTTCCAAGAGAAAATATTTGTTTCTACAATATTTAATCATTCAATTTCTCAACTAACGTTGACATTCCTAAGGCTTTCTTCAGGAACTTCCTCCCCAAAGTAGACAGTTCCTCTATAGGAGACTCTCAATTCCTAGGGTTTAGATGCATTTCCATAATGTGGATGGTTCTCCACAACGACAACAAATCAGTTGTACAGAACCACATATAAGTAAATTTGAAGCAGTTAAACAATAAAGTTCTAGTAAGTCAGCAGTAAGGGAAGGTTGTTTTTCTTGCATCCTCTTCATTTTCTTTTTTTTTTTTTCTTTTATTTATTATTTTTTTGTGAGACCACTACTTTAGCCAATAGAATATTCACTAGTGCAATAACCATAGGAAACAGCCATTAGGGACATCAAAACAATGGAGAAGATACAGTCAATTCAAACGTCTTTTAAATTTTTTTTTTCTCCTAAAAACAAGGAGGTTTATAAAACGCACAAGCCTTCAAACACTCCCATGAAAACTACTCATGGATATTCAGATGTGAGTTTTAGACAGGAAAGAAGGCATTGACAAAGTCCATTTTCATTACATGTCTAGTTAATGAGAATACGAAAATAAAAATAGAATAAAAATAATACCTATCATTTTGCATTTTTACTGTGTGTTAGGAACTATTCTGAGTGATTTGTATTTATTAACTTCTAAAATTTTTGCTACTCCATAAATATTCCATTTTACAAGTGAGGAAACTGAGGCACAGCAAAGTTAAGTAATCTGCCCAAGATTATACAGACTGCAGAGCTGGGTTTTTATAACTGCCTCTGAGAAAGATAAATGGAGTTTAAATATAGTTTTTTGGCCATATGCAAATGTGGAGAATGAGTATCACTCCATGCTAGTATATCAACTGAGAAACAAGGATGTGAGCTAGGACGTGAACTGTCTACCACAGCCTGTAAGGACTCATGTGTAATGTAGAGTTAACATGTAAAACATAACCAGGTCAGGGTCACCAGAACAAGACTGGATGCAGCCGGAAAAACTCTCCTGCCATCACTGGGGCTCTCAGTCTAGTTCTCACATCTGTGACAGGTATTGTACTGGACTTCCTATTTTGCACCATGAACTTCTTAAGAGAAGGAGCCATGAGCATCCTTCACGGATTCTCCATAAGAAAATTGTCAGCTCCTCTAGGTCAAAAGTTATGTCTTAGTCATCTCTTTCCATCTCTTTCCTTTGAATCCAGGCCCAGCAATGTGCTTGAATGGCACGTATTAGGTGGTCAGCAAATGGTAGGTTAAGTGTTGAGTGCCTATCATAGGTTCAAGAATATGTTTACTTTGCAAACATTTGATTTTCTGATAAATCAAGGAGCATGAGACATACCCTTGGGGAAATAACAGTGGCTATCCTTCACTAAGCTCTTCCTCAGCCTACCCTGATGCACGTTCCTGATTACGATGAGCTTTGTGGCTGTAAAAATGGGTGCAGTATATAAATATTTAAAGAAAACATAAAGAAAAATCATAAAGAAAAGTTAGAAAGTGATTAATGGAGTTAATTTTCTAATTATATAATAACAGAGCATTATGTCAAAAGTACATCATTAAAAAAAGATTACCTATAATTAAATTTTAAATTTGATTGAAGAATGTTGAATTCATTACTGCATTGAGGAGCTCCCAGGAACATTCTTTTCTCCTATTAATTCTGTTTCTTTGAGGACAAACCTTCATTTCATTTGTAAACATATTTTTTTATTTTAATAAAAATTTGTATTTAAAAAATATTCAACCAAAGAATCAGCTACAGAAAAGATATTACAATGTTAGAGGATAAAAGAATTGTTCGTTCCTATAAAAGGCAGAACTAGGAGCCGGTATCTAAGTTCAGCTCCATTCGTCATTATCTCCCTCTAAAATGGGAATGTATGGGAAGAAATGCCGAATACCACCCACCTGAGAGAGTAGAGAGACTCCAGTAACCACTGAGACAATTGAAGAGCGTGAAAAAGTATAGTTCTTATCTTTCAATGAGTACTCTTTTGTGTTTATATAAACGTACGTGAGGTACTCTAAGTAGTTGACCCATCTGGATCCTTTACTAGTTTTCAGGTTTCCCTGGAAACTCCCTAACTATAGCTCAATGAGAATTGGTAAATAAGAAGTAATCACTGCATTTACAGTTGTAGTAGTGTGGACATCCATCACCATGCAAGAGGAAAGCACAGGACTCAGAAGAGTTTTACTCCCAACTCTCCCCAAGGTAGGTTGGCCAACATATAACTTCTTCTCTCCACGAATTCACAACATAAGGAGTGTACTACCTTCCTCTCCACTTCACAAGGTGGTTCTGGTTGTCAAATGAGTAATGTTTATGACTGTCTATCTTAGAACCCAGAAGGTATTTTCCAGGTATAGGTTATCAGATCAACAAGGCCTAACCCATAGTTGCCTTGTCCTGGACAACAGGACGCCAGCTAGCCTGACATGTATCCTTTTCAAATGCTTAAGGTGTGAGACACGTGTTATGTTTTTCATAATTCCAATAGCCATCAAGAATTCTTGATGACTTAGAGAGACTGGTGGTATTTACATGCACGCTTTCTGCAGCCATTAGTGGTTCTCATAGAACTGACGGCTTTTAGAAGCATGTCAGTGAGATCGTTGATTCTTGGAAGGGTCCTAATCTAGGAAAACTTTTTAAATGTTTGCTATTGGCTTTTATTAACATATAATGTAGCAATAGGATTGAAAAATTCAAGCATTGTGTGATTGCCCGGAGATCTCAAAGTAAAAATCAATGTAGCTAATCTATTTAATGTCATGAAGCACACGCGCGCGCGCACACACACACACACACACACACACACACACACACACAAAGTGGGGGGAAGTCAGTTAAGATTCGTTATCAAGAAGGCGATCTTGTGGGAACTTGCTTTGCTGTGCCATCCAGGCTTCCAGCCGTTCCCTGCCCTTATGTGCCCAGCTGTCTTAGCCAGAATCGAACACGCCAACCTCCCTGTGGCTCCTTTAGTGCTTTCTCACCTCCACTCTGGCCCTACTTCCCTGCCTTGTCACATATAAGTTTCCGGTCCCTTCCTCTCTTCGTTCTGTAGCTTCTTCCCCTAATAACCCAGCAGACTGGAAAACACTATCAGTCAGCTCTTTACAATTCTTTGTGAAGTATGCATCCTACCATCAGGCAAGAAATTGGAGCTGTAATATCCTTATGAACACAAGCTCAGTAATGGCTTATAATGTCTAGGGCACTGGGCATGGAAAAGTGACAGACAATAATTTTAAAAACTGAGATAACTAACATTTAAATGTCCGAAGTGATAGTGAATCAGACACAGCTTACTTACCACAAAATTAACAAGCAAAAGAATGACCCCCAAGTATCTCACCCCCTCCAGCACACCTTTTAGTTAACAGAAGCTCGTTCACCTCTTTTTTTTCGGATCCAGAGTGAATACAGTATGTCTTAAATGGTCGTATCTTTTTTAAAATAAATGTTGATATAGGCAAGAGAAATTAAATTATAGCATGGACAATAATCTAGTCACAGTGAGGAAAATTTCTCAAGTAATAATTTTGGAATTCCTACTAAGTTATCAAAAGAAGGAGAAAAATCCAATTCCATTTTTCTTTATGAATCCATCTAGTCCTACGGAAAACAATGAAATACACTATTAAGGCAGATAAGTCTGGGTGTCCCTTGGTGATAAGAGAGCCACGAGGGGAAATGAAACAGGGCAAGAAAGTGTGATCACTTTTATATCCAAATTTCAAAATGGGTGGCTAAAGGGTAACCAGTAGTTATAATGCTGAATTTCGGAAGAGTCCATTGAGGCAATCTCCAAAGTCTGAGGGAGTTAATCTGAGCTTTGGGCATCTTATTAATAAGAAGTTATCAAGGTATCCACCAAGCAACGTCTCTCTCCATCAGGCAATGACTTTGGAAGCTTTACCTAATACATATACACACACATAGCATATACACATTCAGTGATACTAGCAATCTAGACAAGAAGTGATTAATGATACAGTCTACAGGGTATGGAGGGCTTGGCACCTCTGTCTGGTGTGTGCTAAGGCACATGAAATGCTGCCCATGAAGGAGACCATCTTACCTCTATACTGATCATATATATGTACCTGTTCTATATCTATACGGTATTATACTATTCTAGGTACGAAGAGGTAGAAGACATATGGCTTGTACAGGTAGGTTTGAAAACTAGGTTTTGTGCATGGGCACATTTTTATCCTCCCCTACCAAGCATCCCGCCCCACCAACCTCATTACGGAGCACAGAAAGCTGTGAGGGCATCTGTCCTATTCTTGCTGACATCTTTGTACAAGTATTTATCAGTCACAGAGTGGCTAAACAATTGAGGCGGTTAGAGAGGAGACTTGGATGGGTGCGAGCAGTGCAGCCTGGACTAGACATACACGGCCTGCTGGGATGAAATGAGACCATTGTGAATAATGAGCTTCCTGAGAAACACTCCACCACTGCGTCCTTTCTTTCTTCTCCCTTGAAATGCCTGAAATCCAGTCATAAAACACCTCTCCTTTGAGTGGTGCAAAGAACCCAAAGAACATGAAGGCATATTCCTGACAAGCTGCCAGTAGTCACTCCATGAGAACGTTCTCCCATTATGGAGGTGGCAAAGCCAGGGAGAGTTCAGCCAGAGCTGTGACCTACAGCGTTCTTCATCTGCCACAAAACTATTAACTAGAATTAATTTTGTAGTAAAAGTTATGATAAACATACCATAATGCGAAGTGACTTACACAATGTTCCTTGCCTCTCCATTTCCCACACTTAATCCTCGTAACGCCTTTATAATATAGGTATGATTTTACTCATTTTGCAGATAAAGCAACCAAAACTCAGAGTATAAGGATCGTGCTTTAAATTACCCAGTTTATTGATGGCAAAGCCAAAAATGGGACTCAGATATCTTAATCTAATTTTATCTTCAGTAATTCTAGAAATGTGGATCAGGGGACCTACATTCTTGTCCTGGATCTGATTCCAGATCACTGCTTGGCTTGGGACCAGCCACTTACCCATTCTTTGATTCTTCCCATACTTAGCAAAAATAAGATGAAACAGATAAGCACTACATTTTTTTTCCTCCCAAATTTCCATTTGGGAGCATCTATACTACTAAGAAACTGAAATCTAACCATTCACACATTCTGATTTCTCTTAAGGCAATGGAGATTCTCTAATATAAATCAGAATTAAAATAAGGAGATGAAGCTCCTTTAGGAGGATGTGGGGGCATCACCAGCTAATCAAGGGTTAATTAATGACTATCAGATTTTAAACAAGCTTTAGAAATTTGGAAATAATGTCACCAATTTACTTGAGGTAGGCAATAAACAATGTAAACATTCCATTTGTTTATTAATTATTACTTACAAGGAACTGAGCTAGACATTTAGAATCAGATATTAACGTAGGATGCCCCCAGTGAGTGAAACCAGCCAATTGAAATGAATGTAATACAATTCACGGTACAGGAATGTATGCATGAGATTTCCATGTAGGGACTTGCTAGAAATTTTATAGAAGAGTTAATGTTTGAATTGGATATAAAATTATCAGGAGTGATTTCCAATTCGATGTAGGTATGGAAATAGGGACCTCTAAGCAGAGGAGACAGCATGTGCAAATGCAAGGAATATATGCAGGACGACAGCTTAGAGCACAGATTTAGAAAACCGCAAAACGTGATGCTAGGGAAGTATGCTAGCACTTGGTTCTAAGATACCTTTTTGCTATGCCAGAGGGTCTATCTGGCAATAGAGAGCTAGCAGAGTTTAAAAAAAAAAACACACCATCTTAATTTAAAACAACAACAAAAACAACTTTCCATGGCATTGATTCTTTTGTCAACTTTTGTGAAGTTTCTGAAGTCAGGTCACGTCATCTTCTCAAAACAGAGATAGATGATACACTGCAAAGTGTCCCAACCAGCCAGTTTTGGATAATCATAGAATACAAGGATTCACAAACATGATCGTAAGCCCAATTGCTGAGCTGCTTTCAATGGTTATTTTGTCAATAAGAAAACATTGCAAATATGACCAATGAAAGAAGAAAAGAATCACTAACACACTTAAGGGAGAGACTATGAAGAAATAAACCCTACGGAAATCTGGAAAATGAATGTATTTAAGGGACTTCAGGGAGAAGAGATGATCAGACCAATGTTTACTGACCAACTGTCAATTTGTAATACTCTTTTAAAAACTGGCAAAAACAAAGCTATGACACAAACAGAGTAGAAATGATTTGAAGACGTAATGCTTTTGTAGTGGAGTTTAAAGGCTCTCGGAAATCTTTTTTGAGAAAATTGAAGACCTCACACAAAGGCAAGGTAGCCTGTGGAATGGCCAATTCTAAGTAGAAGACTGCATTTGAGTCATTTTCCAGGGAAAGGAACTGGATTCCTCTTGGAGTCAGTCACCCTCTGTTTGGTCACCCCTTAGAACAGATGCCCTTTAAGCAGCTCTGGGACTTTCTTCAGACTCTGGCCATCAAGCCCCGGCTGAATGAGTCTACCCACTCCCTCTAGATCTCTGAAAGGATGATTAAATGAGTCATAATTTAAGAAAGAAAAAGGTGCTAATATTTCAGTTTGAGGTCACAGCTGTATGTAAAGGATATGGGGGGAGAACATTATCCATTGATTTCTTACATCCTTCCTGTGGACCAGCAATTTAAACAAGCATATCCAGTAGTCCTGGAAGGTTTTGCTCTTGGAAGGTGCCCAGATACCAGCAAAGCCATGAATGCCACAGGGGACATCAAGGGGGCAAGACCACAAAAGTGAGAGATTCAGGAGAGCTGGGATACAGACTCTGGCATCACCACATGGTGTCCCCATCCTGGGTGAGAAGAAACAAGAATGATTTTACTGACCTGGGGTTCACTCTCTAGCTGCAGCCTAGCCCCTTGCCAACCCTTTCCATGCTAATTTCTTGAAAGGTTTTCTACTCTCTGTTCAGTTTCTTCACCTTCCGTTCACAACTCAGTGCACTTTGCCAGAAGTGCTTTTATCTGGGTAACAATGACCTTCAGATTGCCAAAGCCAATGACCTTTTAAATTTCTTTGTCTTACTAGACCTTTTTGTATTACTTGATATTACACCTTTCTCCTCTTGTTTCATGATTAACAGTATTATTGAGTGTTAAATATTTGCCAGGCACTGTGCTAAACATGCATTTAACACTGTACTTTTTTTTTTCTGAAATGCAAATGTGACATATTCCCTGGTGAACAGACTAGGGCATATGTTATATAGCAGAAGCTGAGTGGAGAGTCCTCTTGGGGCTCTGTGGACCTAGGGATACCCTTTTCAAGATTCCAAACCCCCTCTGCTGGTGGTGCTGAGTCTCTGATCTTGTGCTCTGGCTGGATGGCTTTAGGAAGGGGCCAGAGGCCCCAGATAGAGTCTTCAGAGAAGCAGGGACTAACTCATCAGGCAATAACAGATGCTGGGACATGCCTGTGACCTGACGTTTATTCAGTCACTGCCTGTCTCTCATTCCCATTCTGCTTCTCTCCCTAATAATTTTTGCTCTGAACTTTGCATGGTCACAAGGAGAAAAGGTCTCTTCTGTGTGGGAAGCTAAGACAGGTAATACTATAAAACCACGTTACACACAACTTCAGTTTTATTCTGAGGAGCAAGGGCCATACAGATAATCCAGCGGTGAGTCAGTAAAGCCCAAAGAAAACAGAAATGGAGTGTGTTTGCTGATACTGATGGGCCACCAATAAAAGAGAAGCTAATGCTTGATGCAGCGTGAATGCCAATGATGATATTCTTAGGTCTGGCACATACGCACAGCCAGAGCCCTAAAGCTCTGAGGTCATACGTCAACCACACTTGGTTCCCCACATGCTCTGGAGTCTCCCTGTATCTTTAAAGGCAGTTTCTTTATAGTTTTCATTAGCATGGAAAATAAGTTGCCAATTCTCTCTCTCCTGGCCTCTAGTGATATTTACTGGAAATACCTTCAAGTCCAACTGAAATAAAATGTCCTCAGATTTATTTCTATTTAAAGACATTACTTACGTAGAAGGGTAATACATTTCCTCTCTCCTTTCATGTATTAATGTCACCACATTATTTCCCCCCTGCAAATCTTTTTTCTTAATAGCAGAAAAATAATGAATTGAGGGAAAATTCACTTTACATAAAATTCTATGAGTCTTTTCGCTGGGCCTGGAGATATGACTTCTGCAAGACTGCACTTGAGTCAGCGGTCCTGCGCGGTACACAGGTGGGTGCAGTCAAGGCAAATCTCAGGACGGTCAGCATGGATGGTAATAAAAGGTTCCTTTGTTTGATTATCTCTGCTGTGCTATGACTTGGTCTACAAACTTTGTGGAACTTATTGCATTGGATCTTCATAACAACTCTTCTAGGTCAGTATTAATCAGTTCTATGTTACAGATAAAAATTGAGCTAAAAGAAACAGAAAATGTCCAAGACCACACCATTGCTCCGAGGTAGAATCAGTGTTTACACTCATGTCTGTCTTACTCTGAAGCTCTTGTTTCCTCTTCCGTGCCATGCTGTCTCTGCCTTTACATTTCCACAGCTGGTATCTATGTTATTTATGAGTTCATGGTTTCAGCTTAGGTGGAGGGAGGAGTGAGCTAGACACACAAAAAGATAATTACCTGGGCAGAACGCATATGCATATGCTATTCTGCATGGTAAAAAAAACCATCAGATGAGTTGTACTTTAGAGAAACAAGAGCTTTGAGAACTGGAGTGGTCAGGAGTGAAGGTTGAGCAGAACCTGTTGAACACTGATACCACCCTTGTGACCAGAATATGATTATTAAATAAATGAATTAAAGAATGAAGGATGCTGCTTATGATCACGGAGTGTTTATCATACCCTGAGCTTTGTAAGAAAGATTGCAGGTTAACTCTCAAATCTGAATGAAAAATATGTCAACAGTGTGAGAAATGATAACCCTGGGATTATTTAGTTCTTAAACTTGGCTGCATTTTGGAATTACCTAGGGTGTTCCAAACAATGTGCTTAGGCTACAACCTGTACCAATTATTTGAGAATCTCTAGGAATGGGACCCAAGCATCCAAGCATCAGTAATTTCTTAAACACTCCAGCTGATTGCAGTGTGGAGTCAGATTCCAGTGCAACATGATAAGAAATGTCCTACGATAAGGGCCATAACCTGACATAGGGTAGAGATTTATTCTGAGGCAGTAGAGACCTGGAAACTGAACAATTTGGACAAAGTTGATTCTTCCCAAAATATAATCTGTAATATATGTCACAATTAGTGACTTAGACATACTGGTAAAACTTGAATATCAGAAACGCAGGGCCCATTGTCAAATAACATTTATAAAATGCTGACTAACCGCACAGGTGTTTGTTGTTGTTGTTATTGTTTTAACTTCAGGCCTTTTAAGAGCCTTGACAGTTCTAGCGTGTGTTATATCTATCAAGTATGTAGCACTTTCTAACTTTATGTCCCTGTTTGCTTTGTTTTACCTTTGGTAGAACTAGTGTTTCATGGAGCCCATTCTGGGAACAACAACTACAAAGTGTCGACAAAACTAAGAACAGCTTATTTTGAAGTCTAGGCAGCCTACGTGTTTCTTTAACTACATTTGATCCACACAACAATATTATGATTAGGAATTAGCATATGCATTTGTTGGATAAGGAAATTGATGCTCTAATACTTACCTTGGTTAAGTTCACACAATAAATAACAGAACAGGAATTCAGATCAGGTCTATGATTGTTAATTCAACAATGTATCTTTGTATTCACAGCCTCTCAGATTTTCTCAGTAAAGTCCCTTGTCCCTCCAGGTTGAGCCTAAACAGCAGTTACCATACTATGGCAATACTGACCACTGCTAAGTACTTTGCACTCTTTTAAACAGTTCAATGTTGAGGTTAAATTTTCCTATTAAAATCTCTCTGGCTTCTGTTTTTCTGACTAAATACACTTTGTCTGCACTGCAGACTTTGTGTGCATTGCAGAATCATTGCTCACGATCGCCTTTCTGCCCCTCCATGACTTCCTTAAGAAACGCCCTATCTAACCAATGCCTCACGTTGCTTACAGCCCTTTGCCTGCTTCCCAGAGTTCTTAAATTCTTAGGTAGTGTCCTCAAACAAACAAGCAGTGGTGACACCAGCTCATTTTCTTCTTTTAATAATTGGATGACTGTTCAGGGTGCTACAGGAATATGCATGAGCGCTTAATTATATTCTCTGCCTCGCTGAGTGAATGTTGGCTAGCAAGAAACCTCTGCCTATGGTGTAAAACATCACAGAGATCAGATCGGTCCCCCTTGCACTTGCACATGGCTGATAATCAGCTCTCTCCACACACAGGCAGATGAAGCCAGTTATCTGAAAAGGTGTCAGTGTCCTGTTAGCATCTGCATGTGTCCTGACTTTACACTCATAGCAAACTCAGTAGCAGGCTGAGCAACCCAGATCCTCTCTTGATCTGGACGAGTCAGTGATGCAGCCTCGAAAATACAAAACCACTTCATTTTTCTGGAATCACAAGAAAATCATCTAGTACTATGAGCAGCACCCTCAGATTATCAGAACACGCTTTTCAGTGCCCAAAAGTTAAGCACATTCAACATTTTCAGATATGAAAAATCTCTCAATATGAACAAAATGCTTTCTTAATACAACATTCATATATTGGGCACCAACTATGTCCCAAGCACTACGACAATTATTAGGGACAAAAATAAGGATAGAAAGTTAGATGTTATGTGAAGGCTCAAGAGCATTTCCTTTAGATAAAGCACAGAGTTTAATTTGGGGCCTCATTGCTACCTCCACTCTGACTCTTCAGAAGAACTTTTTCTTCTCTCTCAGCTGTGGTCTATATAGATGAGGCTGCTGGTTAGGTGACCTTGAGAAAAGAGGGTGTTTTTGTAGATACACTGCCATTCATTCCGTAAACATTCCCCACATATCCCCATATCCGGCCATCTGCATACAGCACATTTTGGTCACTCTCTGTACTACGTTAAATCAAAGTGCTTTCCCTTTTAGCAGGAGAGACACAAGCTAATCAAATCATGGACAGAGGCACATACAAAGGACAGTGGGAACATCAGGACTATATCTACATTCAAATCGTCATATGTTTTTGAAATTTCCAGGTATTCAGCAGCGGCAGAACTGTACGTGGCAACCAGAATCAAATTAGCAGAGGTCCACAGAACCCCTGATCTGCTCCTACTTAAATTAGTGCGGCTTCTTCTATCACGGAACGAACTGACATCATTTCTATTCACTTGTACGCTCACCAGCCTCCTTAATACAGCTTCAGGAACTAAATGTTTCCCAGTAGACAATGCAGGTGTCACTTCTGAGAAATGCACACACTCTGTTAACACTAAAGGTGGCAGCCAATTCTGGGACTATAATTGGAGCTTTTCTTCTCCATTCCAGTTGCATGATTTCTCTTTCTCTTCAGTGACTTCCTTAACTTTATAAATGAATACAAAGGCTCAGCCACATGCTACAGCAAAGATTTTGCTTAATCCCTTTAGCCATCTGTAAAGCAAGAGTAATACACTCTAGCAACGCATCAGTAGTGAGTGTGCGTGTATGTGTGTGCATGTCTGCATGCATGTCTGTGTGCATTTGGGCATAATGCAGATAATATACCCAATGAAGCCCACCGGAAAGCACATTGTGTTTTTTTAAAGATTTAAATAATACAGGGCTAAGCCATGGCTTGTGAGTCTAAAACAACCCTCTAAATTGGTTATTCTCATTGCTCACTTGCACATGAATGTGATCATTGATCATTAATTTTGACTGTAGACGAACAATACTTAAGAAAGTCTACTGTATGCAATTCTAGAATTTGCTTTAGCCACGTTCAAATTCTGTGTGGTGTTAACTCATTTGTTTTTCATTAAGTTCTTTATTAACAGCCAATCCCTTGATTATTACACTTCTCTGAACTTTCTTGTTAATCTTACTTACGAGTCACATAATGCCTGAATACATTTCTCTGAAATGTTGCTGAGATAAAAGAGCTGACACTGACAGTAATTAACTTCTAAATAAATATTAAAATGAGAGGGCATCGTAAATACCCCCAGTGCAACGGATCCATGCCTAAGTCCCTAGGACGTTAGGCAGCCGGTCTGTCACCATTTGAGCTGAGGGCAGCTGTCATTGATTTTGGAAGATATTCCTCTATACTATTTAGCCTAATTAGCCTCTTTTAATGCTCAGTTTTAGCTAAAATACATAGTTTATACTTTGCTTTTCACACATTTGACCTCTTAGCCATATGTTCTCCTGACCAATTCTCCACAGCTTACTTGCATATAGAAGTTCTCCCTAGGTAGGGACCAAGTTCAATGGTTTCCCCTACCCACCCACCGCCTACCCAATTGTGATGGATCCTTGCACACAGCTGGCTGGAAGCCCAAATGGTGTGTCCCATGTCTGTGTTGAATTGAGGTACATTTGCTCATAAGATATTCATCTCAAATCTGTCAAACAAAAACTGTGAAAGTGTTGTGTGATTGGCTGAGGCTGTCTGTTCCATAAAAAAGCAGAAATCACACCAGCACAAGTGTGACGTCTGGCATCCAACCGACAGGGTTGAAGTACTAGTTGTGACCCAGATTAGAAGTGTAACTTTGGGCAGGTTACTTATGTTCTCTAAATCTTAATTTCCTCACGTGTGAAATGTAGAAAACCAGTATCCTCTGTTAAAGGTGTTGTAATTAACATCTTTGTATTGAATGTACATCTGTGTATTAAATGGCATACTACAAGTAAAGTGTTTCCCCAGGGGCTTGGCAAGGGCTCAGCCACCGACAGCTACTGCCGATCTTTATTAGTTCAGATGAGAGAGTTCTGGGCTGCGGCACCTTAGAGCTTCCTGTAAAAGGTAGATACAGAGCAGTATGGTAACAGCGGTAAATGTGATGAGGCTTAAGCTGTATTCTCAAGGGAGTCTTGTCTTTTAGTTTCAATGTCTTGTTTTTTAGGCACAACGTGTTTCTCTCTGATCCTCCTCTCTAACCTGCATCCATCTTCAGGAAGACAGGTGTGACAGGTGGGTGGCCAGCCCCTGCCTGCTGTTTTGTTACTCACATGGCAGTGGGTGGCTCCAGAAGGTGTATGCCAAAATCCTGTTTAAAAAGACTCAGCATATATGAGGGCAAAAGCACCGAGGTTAAAGGGAGCTAAAATATAGAATATGAAGGCACAGAGTAACAGGGCAGATGGGGTGAACTGCACCTTGGATGGATTGTGGAAATGACTGTGTATGTGCCTAGCTACAGGTTACAGTGTGTGGGTCAAGAAGACCCAAAGGGGTAAACTACACTTTGCCACTCGGCATCTTTGTACCTCCCTGACCCCAAAGGTCAGACAGTTTAAGAGTGATCTGCTTGCAGAGTTTAACCAGTTTAAATAGTGTGTGTGTATGTGGTTTATTTGAAGATTGAGATGCTGAAAACCAGGCAAATAGAATTAGCAAGACGTCATAGAGCCTCCTCTGTCTTGTTTAATAATAGCTTAATTAATCCCTACTAGGAAATGCTGGACCAGGTAAATACATAGACTGATGAGTGTGCTGGCCATGGAGCATGGAGGGGGAAGGGGCATATTTCCATGGGGAGAGTTCTGTGCTGGCTGTAAGAATACCCCAGCTTCAGTCCTGGCACTGCCACTCACCACTGTATAATATCGAACAGCTGTTCTCAAGGGTAGTCCTGGACCAGAAGCATCAGCAGCTAACAAACTGGAATTCGTTAGAAATACACATTTTCAGGGCTCCCCCTAGACCTACTGATGAAGGTACTTTGGAGGAGGGATCCAGCAAAGTGTTTGAACAAACCTTGCAGATGATTCTGATGCATAGTGAAGGCTGAAAACCGTACTAAGGTGATGAGCGCCGGTGAGTTTGTAGATACTCTTTGTTTGCGTTCACAGGTCATTGTATGCTCTGCTAACGTGAAATCAAGGAGCTACTCAGAGGCAGAATTTTCCAGCCACGGATCAAAACAGGTCTTTTCATCTATTTCCTGGAATTGATGCTCTTCCTCTGTATCTAGAGCTCCACAAAGGACTGACCGGTAATCAAGGCTCAGAAACAAAGGGAATATGCGGACAACATATTCTCAGGTTTTGGAGAACATCTTGTTCCTTCCTTTGGAGGGGATCATGACACCAATTTTTGGAAACTCTGTGGTTAGCTAGAGCGAGGGACTGCCACATATAAGGTAGAAAGGCCTTCTTCCTTTCTTCTGCCTTTCAGGGAGCTATCAAGGAGCTATTTTTCAAAGCTCACTGTGTCGATCCAGCAAGCAGTGGTACTGAGGCTGATACTTCCCCCATTCAGATCACACATCTATATTCTAGTAACTGGGCATTAAATTAATCTAGATTATAGTCTAAAGACTAAAATAGTACAAACAAGATTTTTTTTAAGTTAACACTTACAGAGTTTGAACCTTCTTTGTATGTTGCAAGAGAAAATACTCCTTTAGACATGCAGTTAACAGAGCTTGGAAGATCCTGCTGGGAGGATGGAGACAAACTGAGGTGTCCCACAACTCTGGCTGTGTCCCCTTTGGTGCAGTGTGCCTGTCAGGTTTGGGGAGACCAACTCCTTCCAGAAGGAAGTAAGACTGACACTGTTCAATTGCAGAGCTCTCTCTGTCCCTGCCTGGGATTTATTTCTCCATCCATCTTCTAATCTTCTTGTCTATATTCCAATAGTTTCCCTGTCCTAACCTGCAATTTTTATGTGCAACCATTTATAATTTTTCACTTCCCTACCAACATTTTTCTTTCCTTGGTGTCATAATCCTCCCTAGTTTCCTATTTCATTTAATCTTATTTATAATTTATTCTGTGAATGTGCTACTTGTGATAACCTTATATGAGATGTCATTTCTGTGATGATACTAAGGGCATCCATTCAGGAAATATTATTTCTACTTCACTTTGACCACCTCCCACAGATTATTCCCACATAATGTTGATTAATTTGTAACCAGCACTTTTAAAAGCAGCATTCCATCTCTAGCATGAAAAAATGCAACTATAAATTATTTTGCACCGACACACACTCTTAAAGAATTAAATATGCTTAAAGCCAAAAGAGGGAGGGGCCTTTCCAATGAAGTAGAAGCCCTGCATTCTGACATTGCCCTGCTGCCTGATGGGGGCGCCTTGGTGCCAGGAGGGTCCAGATGCAAACCCCGCAGAGTGTCAAAGTCAAAGTAATTCAAGCAGCCCAGGTTTCTGCCTTGTGCTGGCGATGCAGGGTGTATTCATTGGGAGATAAAGTGCCCTCTCATCCATCTCCAGTCCAGGAACTGGTGCATTCCTAAGCAGAGGTTTAAAGCCTTTGGTCCACCTGTCTGTGATGAGTTGGTACAGTGGGTTCATGAGACAAGAGGACCTGACCAGAGTCTTGCATTTTCATTTTGCACTGGGCCCTACAAGTTATATAGCAGACCCTGCTGGGAGGGTGACTGATGAATTCTGATTGCTTAGATCTAATATTTGCACAGAGTAATTACTCAATAAGTATTGTTGAATGGATGTATACCAGAGTCAGACCATAACCTTTTCCTGCTTCAGATCTCCTGAGTCACAGCTGTGGCTAGCAATGGAAAAGAGACAGCTTTGATGTAGATATGAAATTTTAGTTTTAAACTCAATTAGACTGACTCTTTTAATAACTAAGTGGCAAGATAGTTATGGAATCTGCCCCAAATATTATGAGGATATATATTTGCCAGTAGGAAGGCAATATTTTCATAGCATAGTTGGGAACAGCTATTGGAGAAAAGTAAGATTGTTTCATGTCCACACTTCCGCTATTGAGTTTATGAGCTGGTTAAAAACCATGATCTTCATGGTGGGTTAGTTATGCCTGGGAAGACAGCAAAACTAGAGCCAAAATAGCTTGGAATCAGAATCTGAGAGAAAGTTAAGAGAATGAGGACATGGGCAAACTGAAAAGTGAGTTAGAAAGTTAGAGAAGATGAGAAGAAAGCTACCATGGGAGACTTTGGAACAAAGGAGATGGCAGCTTGAACGCCTGTGTGTAGGTCAGGATCCTGTGGGGACACTCTTTAAACAGATTCTGACATTTCCAAAATACAGAGCATTAAACTTCCAGCTTGGAGCCAGGCTAGGACACTAATTTAGACCAAAAATTGGGAAAAGTAGTGATGTTCCACTTTTCTCCAATAAGCCTTTTCAGTGCTTGGGACTGAGCGTATTGGAATCTAAGAGTTACGGTAGAGAGTGAATGATTCTGGCAAAGTTGTGTTTCATATTTGGGGACTATAATATAGTGTCAAGATTGTCATCAAAGATGGCTGCCTTTCATCCATGGCAGGGATGGCAGTATGAAAAAGCAACAAAATTGGCAACCCCTGGGTCAATGGGCATAAACCCTTGCATCTCAAGCTGTATAGCATGGGAATTGTTTCACTGTGCTTTGCTTAGTATAGAGGCTAATATTAACTTGTGCTTGACTCTGGATTGTCTTCACAGAAGTTTTTAGGGATCTTGATATCATCTTCACTGGCTGCCCCACTTTAAGATGAATTAAGATGAACACTCACTGCTTGTGGCTTAATCCCTATAGTATCTACTAAGGACCCCATTATTGCTATTATTTTCCACTAGCAGTACTCAGGTTGGCTATTACTCTGAGTTTCACAGCATCCTACTCTCATAGTCATGAGCGAGTCCCACAGCCTAGCCCATTCCTTCTGGCTACTGAAGTGAAATAGGTCTAAAATCAGACTAAGGAATAGTAAGACCAAGAAAGAACGCCTGCTGCCATTCTAAGGATTCTACTAGATTGATATGTAAATTAGTCAGAAACACCATGAACTCATGGACCTCACCCCTCCAGGGTCAACTACCGATGAGGCCTGAGTGACATGAAGTCTGAACCTAAAACAGTTCTATCCTGACAGTCAAAATTATTTATGTCCACTGTTTGAATTCCTCATAATAAAGGCTCTATTTATATCCAAGCTAGCCTCCCTATTTTAAAATCTCAACAGCTTCTAATATACTTTACATTTAAGTTAATATTTACATCATAGTTTACACTTATAGTTTATATTTACAACACAGAAAGTTTATCATGTTTTTCTTCTCTTGAGGTAAGATTTCAATTTAACCATGTACACAATAGAGAATGCCATTTAAAATATGTCAACTAGGGGGAGAAAAAACAATTTAAAAGATCAGTACAACTAAAGAATCAAAAATAATCTTTGTGCAAAAAACAATTATAAAAATTAAAAGGTAATTGTAATTCTCATAAATACTAAAAAATGTTTAACTTATAAATTCAAAATAATTTTTAGTGACAAACATCTCAGTAGAAAATTGGATAGAATTTCAAACATACCATGTCAATTTCAACAGAAATCTCAAAAGGATTTTTATGGGCTTTGACAGTGTGTTCTAAAATAATCTAAAAGAGAAAATGCATATGAATAATCAAAACTTAAAGAAGAACAATAAATATATCTAAGCCTTTCCAGATGCCAAAACATATCATAATCCATAATAATTATTTTTGAATAGTACTAGTATAGAAGTAGATCAACACAGAAATGGAATAAGAAGTCCAGCAACAGACTCATATGAATATTTTTAAAAATGTATCCCTGAATATATGTTATATAAACACAATCAGAAGAGCAAAGAAAAGCTGGAAAAATCTTAAGAGGGCTTTTACGCTTATCAAAATGGTTAATACGTTTATAGGAAATGCTTACATTTCTCGAGGAATAAAGAATGAATTAAACACAGGGAGCTCAGCTTGGTGCTCTGTGATGACCTAGACGGGTGGGGTGTATACATATAGCTGATTCACTTCATTGTACAGCATACACTAACACAACATTGTAAAGCAGTTATACTCCAATAAAAAAAGTTATGGAATACAATTTTTGCCCAACACGTGAACAACGTAATTGATACTATGAAATGAAATAAATGTCAATTTATCTGACATTAATTTGTTAAGTAAAATAAACATGTCAATTTCATATAAAGAGGAGTGTAAATTGATACAACTTTTCTGGAAATTAACTTGGCAATATATAGCAAAGGATTTAATACACTACACTTTGACCCTATAATTTTGCTCATAGGAAAATATATTAAATAATGATCATAAATACAGATAAAGTATTGTGTATAAAGATTTTTTTTCCTAAATAAAAGACTCAAAATTTCAATTTTATGAGATTGGTGAGGATATAGGGAATTTAGTCATCTTGTATTAAGATGATTGTATATTAACCAACAGTTTTTCTGGAAATAAATTGGGGCCAAAATATATGAAAGTCTTTAATGTTGTACAAACTCTGTGACTTAGCAATTCCACTTCTAGGAATTTACCCCGAAATTATAATAGCAAAAGATTATTTTAAATAAGTATGAATCGTGATTCCAATTTTAACTTTATATAGGGGTCAGTACACTTTTGTTTTAAAATGCCAGGGACTAAAGACCTCAGGCTTTATAGGCCATACAGTCTTTTTTTTTTTTTTTAACATCTTTATTGGAGTATAATTGCTTTATGATGGTGTGTTAGTTTCTGCTATATAACAAAGTGAATCAGCTATATGTATACATATGTTCCCATATCTCCTCCCTCTTTGTCTCCCTCCCACCCTTCCTATCCCACCCCTCTAGGTGGACACAAAGCACCAAGCTGATCTCCCTGTGCTGTGTCTGCTTCCCACTAGCTATCTATTTTACGTTTGATAGTGTATATATGTCCATGCCACTCTCTCACTTCGACCCAGCTTACCCTTCCCCCTCCCCATGTCCCCAAGTCCATTCTCTATGTCTGCGTCTTTATTCCTGTCCTGCCCCTAGATTCTTCAGAACCATTTTTTTTTAATTCCATATATATGTGTTAGCATACAGTATTTATCTCTTTCTGACTTACTTCACTAGTACGACAGATTCTAGGTCCATCCACCTCACTATAAATAACTCAGTTTCGTTTCTTTTAGTGGCTGAGTAATATTCCATTGTATATATGTGCCACATCTTCTTTATCCATTCATCTGTCGATGGACGCTTAGGTGGCTTCCATGTCCTGGCTATTGTAAATAGAGATGTAATGAACATTGTGGTACATGACTCTTTTTGAATTATGGTTTTCTCAGGGTATATGCCCAGTAGTGGGATTGCTGGGTCATATGGTAGTTCTATTTGTAGTTTTTTAAGGAACCTCCATACTGTTCTCCATAGTGGCTGTATCAATTTACATTCCCACCAACAGTGCAAGAGGGTTCCCTTTTCTCCACACCCTCTCCAGCATTTATTGTTTCTAGATTTTTTGATGATGGCCATTCTGACCAGTGTGGGGACTACAATCCTCATCGTAGTTTTGATTTGCATTTCTCTAATGATTAGTGATGTTGAGCATCCTTTCATGTGTTTCTTGGCTATCTGTATATCTTCTTTGGAAAAATGTCTATTTAGGTCTTCTGCCCATTTTTTGATTGTTTTGTTTTTTTGATAATGAGCTGCATGAGCTGCTTATATATTTTTGAGATTAATCCTTTGTCCGTTGCTTCATTTGGAAATATTTTCTCCCATTCTGAGGGTTGTCTTTTCGTCTTGTTTATGGTTTCTTTTGCTGTGCAAAACGTTTTAAGTTTCATTAGGTCCATTTTTGTTTATTTTTGTTTTTACTTCCATTTCTCTAGGAGGTGGGTCAAAAAGGATCTTGCTGTAATTTATGTCAAAGAGTGTTCTTCTTATGTTTTCCTCTAAGAGTTTTAAAGGGTCTGGCCTTACATTTAGGTCTTTTATCCATTTGGGGTTTATTTTTATATATGGTGTTAGGGAGTGTTCTACTTTCATGCTTTTACATGTAGCTGTCCAGTTTTCCCAGCACCACTTATTGCAGAGGCTGTCTTTTCTCATTGTATATTCTTGCCTCCTTTATGAAAGATAAGGAGACCATATGTAGGTTTATCTCTGGGTTTTCTATCCTGTTCCACTGATCTATATTTCTGTTTTTGTGCCAGTACCATACTGTCTTGATTACTGTAGCTTTGTAGTATAGTCTAAAGTCAGGGAGCCTGATTCTTTCAACTCTGTTTTTCATTCTCATGATTGCTTTGGCTATTCGGGGTCTTTTGTGCTTCCATACAAATTGTGAAATTTTTTGTTCTAGTTCTGTGAAAAATGCCATTGACAGTTTGAGAGGGATTGCATTGAATCTGTAGATTGCTTTGGGTATTATAGTCATTTTCACAATGTTGATTCTTCCAATCCAAGAACATGGTACATCTCTCCATCTGTTGGTATCATCTTTATTTCTTTTATTTTTTTAATTTTTATTTATTTATTTTATTTTATTTTATTTGGCTGTGTTGGGTCTTCACTGCGGTGTTCAGGCCCTCTCCAGTTGTGGCGAGCGGGGCCTACCCTTCGCCATGGTGCGTGGGCCCCTCACCACCGTGCTCCCCACCCCCCATTGCAGAGCATGTGCTCTAGGTGCACAGGCTTCAGTAGTTGTGCCACGTGGGCTCAGTAGTTGTGGCTTGCGGGCTCCAGAGCTCAGGCTCAGTAGTTGTGGCACATGGGCTTAGCTGCTCTGTGGCATGTGGGATCTTCCCAAACCAGGGCTCAAACATGTGTCCCCTGCATTGGCAGGTGGACTCCTAAGCACTGCGCCATCAGGGAAGCCCTATCGTCTTTAATTTCTTTCATCAGTGTCTTACAGTTTTCTGCATACAGTCTTTTGTCTCTCTAGGTAGGTTTATTCCTAAGTATTTTATTCTTCTTGTTGCAATGGTAAATGGGAGTGTTTCCTTAATTCCTCCTTCTGATTTTTCATCATTAGTGTATAGGAATGCAAGAGATTTCTGTGCATTAATTTTGTATCCTGCTACTTTACCAAATTCATTGATTAGCTCTAATAGTTTTCTGGTAGCATCTTTAGGATTCTCTATGTATAGTATCTTGTCATCTGCAAACAGTGACAGTTTTACCTCTTCTTTTTCAATTTGGATTCCTTTTATTTCTTTTTCTTCTCTGATTGCTATGGCTAAAACTTCCAAAACTATGTTGAGTAATAGTGGTGAGAGTGGGGCAACTTTGCCTTGTTCCCATCTCTCGTATCTGCACTGATAGCCACAGCTTGTGCCCATCTCTGGAGCTTGTTTAGGTGATGCTCTGAATCCCCTCTCCTCTCGCACCCCAAAAGAAGGGTCTCTTGCCTGTTGGGCAGTTCCAGACTTTTTCCCAGACTCCTTCCCAGCCACCTGAGGCACACTAGCCCCCTTCAGGATGTGTTCACGCAGCCAACCGCAGTCCTCTCCCTGGGATCTGACCTCCGAAGCGAAGCCGGAGCCTCAGCTTCCAGCCCTCACCTGCCCCGGTGGGTGAGCAGATAAGCCCCTCATGCTGGTGAGTGCCAGTTGGCACCAATCCTCTGTGTGGGAATCTCTCTGCTTTGCCCTCTGCACCCCTGTTGCTGCTTTCTCCTTCGTGGCTCCGAAGCTTCCCCTCCACCCATCCCGTCTCCGGCAGTGAAGGGGCTTCCTAGTGTGTGGAAACTTTTCCTCCTTCACAGCTCCATCCTAGAGGTACAGGTCCTGTCCCTATTCTTTTGTCTCTGTTTTTTCTTTTGCCCCACCCAGGTACCTGGGGAGCTTCTTGCCTTTTGGGAAGTCTGAGGTCTTCTGCCAGTGTTCAGTATGTGTTCTGTAGGAGTTGTTCCACATGTAGATGTATTTTTGATGTATTTGTGGGGAGGAGGGTGATCTCCACATTTTACTGTTCCGCCATCTTGAAGGTCCCCCGGCCATATAGTCTTTGCTGCAACTGTTTTAGCTCAAAAACAGTTACAGACATTATGTAAATATATGGACATGACTGTGTTCCAATAAAACTTTATTTTAAAAAACAGCCTGTGATGGACTGTTCATGGCTCTATTTAATTACAAATGTAATCTGTGTAAAACACATGTTTTTTATTTGCCTGTGCATGATCTAGTCTCCCTAATAAGCCTCTACTGAGTATATTCAATATGTTTTAATATTTAGCCTAATATAGTAATTTAAAAATTATTTTAGGTAATATTTAGCATTTGAGGAAAATAAAAAAGGTTCATCTTTCTTTGCCTATTCCATACTCCTGCTCTACTTGAAAATGCATTTAGGAAAATGGTTTACATAGCCTCTTGCCTACATGGTGAAAGAATCCTCAGACCAAAATGCCCTTTTCCAGATCCACTGTGAGGTTGGCTTCAGAGGCATCTATTGGGGTGTGTTTGGACTGCTTGCTGCATTACACACCACCCCAAAACACAGTGACTTAGAACAAACATTGAAAGTTAACTTTCACAGTTCTGTGGATGGATTGGGCTCAGCTGGGTGGTTCTATCTTCAGATCTCAGGGTTGCAGCTATAGACTGATCTGGGCTGGATATTCAAGATGGCTGATGGCTGATGCTATCCATGGATGAGAGTTCACTTTATGTTATCAGGTGGAGAGCCCACACTTGACCTCTCCATGTGCCTTGGGCTTCTCATGCCTGGTGTTCCCAGAGAACTTCATGGAAGCCTTTAGGCTTTTAATGATTTAGCCTCAGAAATCCCAAACATTACTTTTACCACATTCTATTGGTGAAGGAGGTCCCAAAAGAAATTCAGATTCAAAGGGAAGAGTCATAGACCCTACTTATTGATAGAGGAATGTCATGCACATACAGGATAAAGAAATACATTGTGGCCACTTTGAACACAAGCTACCACATTATCCACTGCATTCTGCTGGCCTCTACTGATACATTTAGCTGATAATACACAAATCAATTGCTCTCATTTCAAAGAAAGGCTAATGAATCTCTCTTGGCTAACCCAATGGCCACACAGCTCTCATTCAGGTTCTGACTATTTCTGATTCTATGTCATTTCCTCCCTACCTACCGTAGTAGTTCATTTCCAGCTTATGTTGTAAGGTCACCTTAACTCTGTCACACAGTGTCCAGGCCACTTAAGAATTAAGAGAAGCTTAGGAAAACAAACTAGAATCCTCACTTTTGGACACAAAACATCATCCATTAATTATGCAGGCCCCCCTTCATGTTTATACATGACCAAATGTAGAATAGTTGTGTTCTGAGCCCCCATTTTAAAAAATTAATATGACACATTTTGATCCCTTTAGGTTTAAGTTTGATAAAGAAATATTGGGACACCCATCTAATCAGGCACTTCTTCTGTGGCCTTTTTATTGTTCCACAATAATTGAGGACAAGACAGATAGGGTTCTCTTTTACTTTCTTTATGTCATGTTCTCCTTCCTGAATCCATCCTTGTGGTCAAGCATTGGTGAGGGTAAATATATCATCTTGAACTAAGTGAGGGGTTATATATGATTTCATAAGTCAAGCTTATTTCACAACATACCAAAGGAATTTCAAGCATTTTCCTTCTCCATTAAACACTGCTTACAAACCAATTATCATGCTAAAATACCTTTACTTTCTTGCTCTGGGAGTATATATACCTCTTGCTCAGATTCTGAAGTGGAATGCTGAGACTAGATTAGAGGAGCAGATTAAAAAAAAAAATAATAACTGTAAGTAAGTAAATATCTACCACAAAGGAATGATTAAGTAAATAATGGTTCAGCCACCTGATGGAACATTTACAATTTTTTAAATGCTATTTACTTAAAGAGAAGAAAAAGGATGAAGGATGTTAATAATTCAGTGTGGAGTTTAAGAGTCTATATTTGCAATGGAGTAACATTGGCTTTTTAAAAATAATATTTATTTTGTTTCCACTTGTACCTTCTCCATTTATGCATCTCTTTGTACTAATTAGAAATGATTCCTAATGCTCAGTCTTTGTTCTTTTCCAGTCATTGTACTCACTTGCATGACAATGATACCACATTTATGAAAAAGTTTTCAGGACCCAGTCTGTACTCTGGCTGCTCTTTCGTGCTTCAAATCTTTGTAACTATGTGCCTGAAATTCCTTTTGAAAAATCCCATCTCTTTGACCAACTTGAGCCAAACTAGAGCTATCATCTTTCCATCAAGACTGACATCTCTTTGTTCTTTTCCTGTTTCTCTCAATAATAATCTATTTTCCCCATTTCACAGAATGTATGGTTTGTAATAGTTTTTGACTCATCCTCTCTCGCTCTTATCTCCAATATCTGTATCTGTCTCACAGACACTGTCACCTACCCAAAGCCACCCCCTTGCCTTATTTTTGACAATAGAAATGATTTTTTTTCTTTTTCAACATCAGAGGTCACCTTCTCAGGTCTCAATCTTGGTAAGTATAAACTAATTTCAGTAATTTCATTTTCCTTGTTATAATTGGTTATGACTGGGCATGTGATACAATTCTGGAAGTGAGCTCTGAGGGGATATTTGCTGAGGAGTGTCTTAGGAAAGTTTTCTTCATTCTTAAAAAGTGACACAAATAAGGGAAACTGTTTCCTTTTTGTGGAGAAGGAGACTCTTTAGACATTATTGTATGAGAATGTGATACTTACAGCCATGACAGCTCTCTTGAGAATATAAGGGGTTAAGCCTGAGGACAAAAGTCACCTTTTCTGAGAATGATGAAGGGGAAAAATGGAAATAACCTGAGCCCTGAGTGAGCTACTGAATTAAACAAACCTCTGGCCTTTTGCACAATTTTGACTTTTTTTTTTCTATTAATTTAGTAACAAGACCTTTTAATTATGTAGACAATTCCAATGTTGTGGGAAGACAATTAATATTCATTACAGGGCTTCCCTGGTGGCGCAGTGGTTGGGAGGCCGCCTGCCGAAGCAGGGGACGTGGGTTCGTGCCCCGGTCTGGGAAGATCCCACATACCGCGGAGTGGCTGGGCCCGTGAGCCATGGCCGCTGAGCCTGCGCGTCCGGAGCCTGTGCTCCTCAATGGGAGAGGCCACAGCGGTGAGAGGCCCGCGTACCGCAAAATAATAATAATAATAATAATAATAATAATAATAATAATAATATTCATTACAGTGTAGTTCAAGCTTTAGCTCTGCTACTTAAAAGTTGTGTGATGTTAGGGAAACTGCTTAGTTTCTATAGGCTTCTGCATCTTTGAATTAGGGACTGTATTACCCAAAAGTTTAGTTGTTCTAAATACAGGATAAAATGCATACAAAATAACTTCGGTAGGTAAAACATTATATCAGTATAAAATTAATATTTTATCTTTTTAGTTCGATGATTTATTGATTGCTTGAGTCACTGTTTCACTGCCACCACTCTTATATAGGACTTTAATCTATCCTATTTTAAGACAGAGGTCTAAATGTTAGCTCTTCTTCCATTTTTTTCTGAGTCACCTAGTCAACAGGTTAATATTTATAATAATTTTCTTTTGTTGAGAAATGTGGTAAGTAAAAATAAAGATATAGAGAATTGGAACCAATGACTGGACTTGATTTAATTGGTAAATGTTCAACTCTATGTCTTATAAACAAAATTGCCTTTGAAATATTTATAAATAACACTGATCATATTCTACTCAATAAAGAATACTTAAATAAACTTAAAACAGTACCTTACACATAATGAAATACTAATAGTAATTATTTACTATCAGATAGCCCAGTAACAGATCACTAGGGGGGGAAAAAAAAAGCTCTGCTAAATAATGGTTTCATAAGGAAAAAAAAAAAAACCCTGATAAAAGTCTGTTTATCAATAAGCACTGTGAAAAACTTCTACAAAAACGTATGAGATAAAAACAAAGGTGTAACTAGGAGAAATCTTATAGATTTACATACTTTTATTTTTAAAGCTTATAAAATATTTAAGCTTAAGTAAGCTTATAAAAGAGCAACACAGTAAATCTTATAACACTAGAAGAAATGAGTTTAAGAAAAATAGAAACATGATTAATACAATTAGAAAAAGAAGTCATAGTAGAATTGATTTAGTCAATAACTAAAATTTTTAAAACACCCATACAACAGAACAAATTCTAGCAAGCATCATCCGTGAAATGAGAGAGAGCATATACTGTTCCTGGCACTATAAATGAGAAAGAAGCTATAACCTTAGCTACAGAAACATATAGCCCAAGATTGAAAACACTAGGAGTCCTGCACTTCGTTCTAATGTAGAAAATTGCAAGAAACTATATAGAGCTCACTCCAAACATCAAAACAAGCTTGAGAAGCTATAATATCATAGTTTTTGAAAAACCCTCAAGGGCTACGGACTCAAAGAAACTGAAATGGACTAAACAACAGAAAGTGAATTTCTTCGTATAAGCAAGTTGAGACCATTTCTCTCATGCTTGCCATTATGGAAGGAGGAGGAATCTGCTAAGAAGGGGTAAACCAGAAGAACATCCATGAGGCTTTGAACTAACTATCTCAGAGCTGACAAGGGTTGACAGTATAGAATCCCAAAAAGGCAAACCACTGAGCAGGTGTCTGTCACATTGCCAGCAAATTTCTACATGCCTTCATGGAGCAATTGAGGAGTATGCCAAAGGTAGAAGAGTGGTGCTGAAAGATCCTCCTTCCCTAGAGTGATGGGAGTGACGGGCAGCTAAGAGAAGCCTGTTATGAACCTTCTAAGTTTCCAGACTGAGGGTGGAGCAGAAGGGCTGCAGGTGCAGCCCCCAAACTCCAGGCCTCTAAGAAAAATGGGGGGTGGGCATGGGCAGGGAAGCTGAGAGACAAACCTGAGAGTAGATAGAGCCTGAATGGCACAGGCACGATGGAGCCTCCTGTGTGGTGATTACATGGGCTGGTATGTAAGTAGAATCTCAAAAGCAGTACACTTAAGGGGTAGGCACCTCACTGCATATTAAATTATTCCTTAATTTAAAACAATGCTTCAAAAAGAGAATTTTGGTTGCGGTATGTTATACAGAATGAAGGGGAAGAATGTTAGAACTCCCCAGAAAACCTATGTTTTAGCTTCTTACAATCAAACATATCTTTCCACAAAGATTTTGATATATGATTGTTATATTATTGTTTGTCAGCAACACTGAAAAGTAACTGAATATAAGACAATCTGTGATTCACTGCATAAACTTCAGCACAATATTTTTTTTGGTGCAAAACTATGTAGTCATTACACTTGATGTTATAGATGTATATTTAAATAGAGAAAATTTTCTGCTGTTATTGAATTTAAAAATAGATTACAAATCAAGATGTATAATATCTTGAAAAATGCATGTCAAAAACAACCACCAACACAGATGAAAGGATCTAACCTAAACACCTAATAGCAATTATTACCTGTTTTTTTCCTACTGTGTGTTTGATTTGTTTCTGCAATAAGTCTGTATCATTTGTATAATTAAAAACAGGTTATTTTCTAATAAAACAAAAAAAAGCATAAGTAAGATGAAGATCTCAAGGAAAAGAGCTGATTCATATTAGCACATAAATTAATGAAGTTCTATGACATTACTCAATCTATTAATATTATATGTTAATAGTATAATTCATGTTAATTGTATGAATAAAATTATGATTATAATGACACTACTGGCTGAAAGTAACTTGATAAACTTAAGACAAGTGGCTAATTATCTGAGGAAAAACAAAAAACAATCTACCTACTTCAGATCATTCATTGAAAAAAATCACAGCTAATTTTTTTTTTTAATTAAAGCCATAAAGACCAATACAAAATAAGAGGAAAAATTATATAATATTGAAGGTAGGGAAAGCTTTTCTAAGGATCAAACTAAATGCTGATTTAAAAAAAAAAAAAACTATTGATATATTTGACTGTGTAAATTTTAAAGCTCACTTACATCTAAAAAGTATAAAATTAGATCTCTAGGGAAAATATTTTCAATAATATAATAAAAGGAGTGATAATTGTACTCTACAAAACATTATTGCATATAAATTAAGCAACAATGGGATCATTTAATTCACAAAAGAAATGTAAATCAGTGTTAAATGTATGAAAATAGTCAACTTTTTTGATTAGCAATCAAAAATTCAAATTAAAACCATGTTGAGTTATATTGAGATTATGAAACTGTCAAAGATAAAGAAAAGATAATAATAACTTCTGGTGAGAGTGTAGGGATATTGATTGTCTCAGTCTCTGATGGTGCAATGCAAACTGGGAAAATTCTTTCTGGAGAGTGATTTACAATAGCATATGTCAAAATCCTTAAAAATGCATACCCTTTGATCCAGTCATTTCACTGCTAAGCACTAACTTTTCCTGGGGGTGTGTCTGCAAAGATAAAAATTCACACAGCTTTGTTTATCATAGCATTTTTCAAAAATGGAAAACAAACTGTTTACCAAAAAGAGAACTGAGTATATGTCTTTTGATATATTCCTACCAAACAATAATATGAAACTATTAAAAGTTATTTTGTTGTAAAAACTTTACTGTATTTTAAAGATATATGACAAACAAGCTATTAAGAAAACAGAAATCATAGCATAGCAATTCAGCAGACTCTGGAGTCCCAATGTCCAGATTTGGTTTCCCTACTCTGCCTTCTATTACGTGTGTGTTGTTGGGGGAAGTTATTTAACTTTTCTAATTCTCAGTTTATGCATCTGAAAAACAGAGGTGATAGTAGCAATCTCATCAGATTATTCTGAGGTTTAAATTAGTTCATAAATATAAAGGAACAGTGCCTAGCATAAACTAAGTGCTAAAAAAAAGCTAGCTGTTATCAATAAGTACTGCAGATTTAATTTAAAACATTACTTTTATCATAATGCTTTTCCATATCAAGGACACAGAATGGCTTTTAAATGTGTAGAGATCAAGTCTAAGCATTTCCACTTAGCAGAAAACCTGCTTTATTGTAAAAAGTAAGCAGAAAATTCCTGTGTATGGACACATCCAGAGGCCCCGCCTCCTTTGTGGCACTTCTCCTGGGTGCTCTTGCTAGATTAGACGTGGCTCCTCTAGTGCCTTCTCATCCATCTCGGATCTTTGCTCCAATGCAGAGTATTCTACCACTAGAGTACCACGGCCCTTCCTCTATTCATCTAAAATATACCAGGCCTTCTCGCTTCCTTTCACCAGCATCCTGCATAAATCTTTCTCTCCCCTCTCCAGCCCATGGAAGTTATCAGAAAAAGAAATTCTGACATGTCAATCCTATATCAAATTTTCTGGCCCTTAACACATATACTTCCCTAGACTTCACTAAAAACTCCCCAAGTGTGAGCTCAGTGTCCTTTCTCTCCTGAAGCCCATCAGTGCCCCAAACAAATACTCTATATACAAATCTAGCCATGCAATTTACAATATAATTTTAAGGCACACCAATACCGTTGACCTCTGTGGTCCAATCTGCAGGAGTATTAATTTCTCATGAAGTCATCTCCAAATGCTTCCAGACTGATTTTAATAGAGATGAAGAGGCCAGCCTCGCACAATAGCAGGAATTGACCAGGAAATTTATGAGATAAGATGCCTTCCTGAGATTTATGTCACGCATTTCCTGTGTCTGCAGAACCCACAGATGTCTTCATATATTTCAGAACTGCGCTTTCACTCTCATGTCAAAACTAAGGTGGAGAACATTTCAGAAAGAAACGTGTGCAGTGTGCATTCGTTCCTAAGTCCTCTGGAGGTTTAGAAAGTCAAGAATAGTCTCAGTTTAATCAGAGCAAGTTTTCTCACCTCCCCCTCAAATAAGTTGGTGTACTTGGGTGGTTGCAGGGATCCCAGGGACTTCAGAGTGTAGCAAAATCTGATCAACTCTCCAAAAAGAGTCCTTCAGAACCTCTCAGACTAACGGCAAATAACTTCCCATTTATTCGAACCAGGTGACAATATCAAATCACATTATGTTCATGTAGGAAGTACTTGAAAGGCAACTCTTTAGTTCTGAATTTGGAAGTTGGTCAGAAGTCTAATATTTTCAAAAGCTATATCATTTTGAGAAAGTGAAGAAAATTGCATTTTTCTATCTTTCAAAAATATCTGACAGTATCTTTTATTGTATTTTTAAGGCACCTCTGTCGCTGCTATGATGTTGAAGGAACAAATCAAGGACATAAGGCTGAGAGATACAATGTGGCCGATTTCAAACAGAAATGCTGCTGAGTACTTCATCACCTGTTTTGTTGTGGTTCAAGTAAGGGCTGAAATAATAGTAGAAAAACGCGTAAACGAGTAAATACAACTGAGAAAAGAAAGGTGGCAACGTAAAGCAGTATATTTACATATGAAGATTGGTCAGGGATGCACTCATCTATTCATCCAGCCATTCACCTACTCACCCTTCCATCCATCCGTTAATTCTTTTTTTTTTTCAAAAATGTTTTCTTGGGACTTCCCTGTTGGCGCAGTGGTTAGGAGTCCGCCTGCCGATGCAGGGGATGCGGCTTCAAACGCTGGTCTGGGAAGATCCCACATGCTGCAGAGCAACTAAGCCCGTGCACCACAACTACTGAGCCTGTGTTCTAGAGCCCATGAGCCACAACTACTGAGCCTGCGTGCTGCAACCACCGAAGCCCGCGCGCCTAGAGCCCGTGCTCCACAACAAGAGAAGCCACTGCAATGAGAAGCCTGCGCACCGCAACAAAGAGTAGCCCTCGCTCACCACAACTAGAGAAAAGCCCATGGGCAGCAATGAGACCCAACACAGCCAAAAATAAATAATAAAATAAATTAATTAAACAACAGTGTTTTCTTGAGGAGCTCTTGTGCCAAGTTCTGTTCTAGGTGCTGAGGAAGTATCATGAACAAAGCCAACATGGGCTTTGACCTTGTGGAGCTTACAGCCTAGCAAAGGAAGGGTGTATTTTATGCTCTCATTAATTCCTTAGAAATTAATGAGGAAGCACCAAATGTCACTAAAATGTGAATGACTTTGCAGAAAAGGCAAAATTGTTGTTTTCTTTGACACTTCTGCTCTTCCACTTGTTTGATCTCCCTCAGAAAAATGCAAGCCCCTCAAGGACAGGTAGTATCTAAGGTTCACTTCAGTACTACCTTAGCACCTGGCAGAGTTGCCTGCCTTGTGAACTGCAATACCTACATCCATGGAATGGCTTCTCACTATTATATTTGCTGTACTTACTATAAGAGACATTCAATAAATATGACTTTTTTGAAATGCAAAATTGCTCACATATTCCAGAGTTCCTTGTACTCTGGCTACCATACTGACCACTCTGTGTTTCCATTTCCAGTATCTTCTTTCAAGCCCTTGCCCTGCCTAGCCTATGGGATACCTTCCTGCTCCTCCTGTACTTCTGTAACACTACAGCTTCACTACCTTAGTTTCCTTCTGATTGTTTGACTTCTTTTTCTCTGTTGTACTTGATAACCCTGTTCAATTCAATTCAGTTCAGTGCAAGTTAATTCAGTTTAATTAATTTGAACAATTACTATGTACTAGATACAATTTATCACCTCTATTTAGAATACTCTAAAATTCAACCTTCAGCTGTCTAAGGGATCTAAACCTACATTGTCTATTGGACACCATCTCCTGGGTAATCTATAATCTCCTCATTCTAAGCATATCTAAAATTAAACTTATCACTTTACTCTGAAAATAAGAATCTACCTACTTCTTACTTAGGTTAATGTGATCATATTAATAATGTGAATATTATTTTAGCCACTCATATATAAATCTCCAGGTTGTATTTAACTAATTCTTCAAAATTCCCTTGAATCAAGCTTAATTTTATTCCACATACAGATCACCTCCAATCACAAAATGCTTGAACTTGCCTTTATCACTTTTACACCCTCTTCTACTCCAATCTATACAGCATGCTTTGCTAGGTTACAAAAATAAGTCAACTTTAATGATGATGAACTCTTACAGAGGCAGGTGTAATTTCTTCAGTTTGGGGTATAATAGTTTGAGATACAATACCTTCACTATCATTGCCTTATTTGCCACTAATGTTCTACATATGTTCTATACTCCAGGGAAAGTAGACGTCTTCCTGAATGTTATGTAATTTCTTGCTTCTGAATTGTTCTCCAACTTTTCTCATCCTTTGGTATGCCTAATTCTGTCATTCTGGGTGTTAAAACTCTTTCTACTTTGTAAGCCCCAGTTTAAATCAACTGTCTTGTTGATTTATTCTATGATGAAAATAAATTTAAAAAGAAGAAATAAAGAGGATGGCCTTCAGTAACATACAGACTTGAATTAAATCCTGAATCCACCACTTTACATGCTGTTTGATCATCGACAAATTTCTTAAAATTGCTACACTGCTCTAAGGGGGGAAAATTCTGTCTCTTCAGAATGCAGATAATCCTCCCTTGGACTTTGAAATGAAGAACGTGGCTAAATAACATTATTTGATTAAAATAAGTATGAAAATGTACAAGGGATGCCGGATTTCAACCATCCTGAAATTTAGGAGATCATTGGTTAAAAATTTACCAGGACCCAGGATGAGATTCAACCATTCAAGGCATGAATGTGGTCCTGAGAAAGAAGAGTTTGTCCAGACAGAAAACATTTGCATATTTTCACTCACCTTCAATGTGATTTGATAAATTTGCAAGCCAGTAGGCTAGTAATCAAACTCCATATTTCCACCCCTACTACATGGGAAAAATAATTTCTGAAGTATCCAGGGCCATTTCACTCCTGAATACCACCCCCCTTCCACCCTCTAACTTAGACATCAACTTATAAATTTGTTCTGGGACAATTCCAAGTAAAAATCATGGCTGATGGCTGAAATTAAGGGGGTGGCTCTTTAATGAGTTGTAGGAGTGATGCATTTTGGCAGTTTTAGATCTAGACACGTTAATTCTGGCAAGGAACTAAATACACATTCCTTAGGTTCCCTTCTGTATATTAAAAAACAAACAAACAGGCAAAAACCCCAAAAGAAGCATACAAACAAAACCATATAGCAAGAACAGTTTCCATCGAGGTTACAGGACACTGGAAATTTGGTAAACGTTATTCTTATCCGCTCACCCTCCAGCCAGTCATCCTAGAAGTCGGACAAGTTAAAAAGACCCAGTCAAATCCATGCCCCTACTCAACCATGTACTGCCAAATATTAACCCAGATTGATCTCTTTCAATTGAACAACTAAATTAAAATATAAGTATGTAAGAAAATATTTGATAACATACAATTGTACTCAGATTATAAAGGATAATCCAGCTTAAAAATATTTACATTAAGAAGCAGAAGAAATCTCAGTGTCAATGTTGGTTTCTCAATAAAATTAAAACATGCATACACACAGTATATAGGAAAAAAGAAACAGAATAAGTAGGAGAGCTGGACGCATCCAGCTTGCTCAGCTAATCCAAATACAGTAGTTTTATTATCCTATGGGCCTCTACTGGTTTTGCATTTGTGGTCATAAAGCTTGGATTTTCTCAAACTTGTATTAAAGGGGAGTTCTTATTATTTGTATTAGGCAATTTTCTATGTTCTGATTCCTCTGAAAATGTATCCCAACTCCTAAAAGTTTATGCTTTGAATCCTTTCTTATTTTCTAGTGTTTATATAAAATTATTCTTTCTTAATAGCATTTCTGTCATTTCAGTTAACTTTCAGTGGGAAGGGAAGTAGAAAAACGACTTCAGTTTGCAATCGTGTTCCAACTCCTCCATAAGATATTATTTTTTTTGTATGCAGGAAAACAATAAATGTTACCCTTAAAACATTACAATGATTAAAAATAAATTAAAAAGACAGCCTCTGCTTATGTGAAAAAAAACAGCTAAATGGAGCACCTCATTTTGCCAATGATGATCAATATAATAAGGCAGTTCTGTGCCATGTGAAAAAAAAGCTTGCTCTAGAAAATTCTTTTTGAGACTCAAATGTAAATTCTTTTATTTTTCATAATTTGTCTTTTTTCTATTTATGCTGCTCTAAAAAGAGAAATGTGGTGTTCTATAAGATTTATAGTAATGTATTAAACATGTATCTCTCTTCCATGGTTATTAGGGTCAATCTTTAAATATCACATATTTATTGTTTATAAGTTGAGGAGACAGTAAATAGCAAAACACCAGTTCTAACCCACTATTGCACATCCGTTCCAAACTTTAAGAAATATAGTGCTAAAATTATTTGCAAAAACTTTGGCAAATAGGATTAAAGTTAAATAATATGATATGCCCTGTAGCTAAATAGGCCGTATCTTTAGATAATGTCGCATTCTCTGCATCCCACTAGTAATAATACATATCACATATTATTGTCCAATTCCAATAGATGAAGGTAGCTAACAGTAAACACATTTTTACCCGAGATTTACCTCCAGTTTGTAAGTAATATACTTGCTTTGTTTCACTTTCATCAAAATAACTAAAGCATAATATGTTAAACATTGTCTTCTTGTACTAAGCTCCATCCCTATTCCACCCTATACCCTTTACCTGTCCTCAGCTCTGTATTTCAGGGGTTGGAAGACTGGAAACTACATTTGTTGGACTCATTGTCTGATGGATCCTGGGTTTGGGTTCTAGCAACAGAAATAGCAGATAAAGGATGAAAAAAACTGGGCTCCAATAGTATTTGTGGGTTGGGGTGAGGAATTGATTCCACTTCCTCACTTTTCCTTCTCTAGCCCTGGGAAGAGGGGGGTAGTTGACTCCTCTACTTTCTGATCTCTGGGCAGTACCAACATTCCCTATAGTTCCCTGTAATCCTTTCCAACAATTTTAAACTATGTTTCTGTACTAAATTTTCTTCTGTTTGAAATTCTTAGAGTGGTTTCTATATTTCTGACTGCCTCCAGGCTGATACATGTAATAAATACATGGACTCTATTAATTAAAGGAGGAAATGAACTTGGACCAAGTTGTGAAACTCTCTGTAATGGAGTCTCAATGGTACAGATTAATGCTTTCTCAACAGCATCCACTCAACCTGATCTGCTTCAGGAACAACTTGACCACTTTCTTGTAGATGCCAGTCCTGGAGACCTAGTGGTGGCAGAGGTAGCTCATCTTCATGCTCACTGCCTAACTACACCTCCTCTGACTGAGTTCTGGAGCACATCAGCTCTCCAGGACTGCCTTTTATCACTACCTGGATACTGCTTACTGCTTACAGATGTGGCCTTTATGTGGCCCTCATATTATCCAGAAGTTTGAAGGATGTGGACAAAAGCAACGTGCGCTTTGAGGTGGTATCTTTGCTGAAAGCAGGATTGGTTTCAGATGAGATGTCATATTTTTCAAGTGCAGCATTGCCTGCTTAATCCACTTTGTCACATTACTTCTTCTAGTACGTGTCACATTATGTTAGGTCATGCCATAGGAGTTAACAATGAGACGTGCTATTGCCAGAGCAGCTGCGTATAGACATCCACAGATTCAAAAAAGCCCTTGGTTTTTACACAGTCTTGGGAGGTACATGAGCTGGATTTTATACCATCAAGTCCTATAGTCAACCATGAAAAATATATTTTTTCCAAGAAAAGAAAACAGTCAATTGTCTTGAAGAAGTCATGAGGTAACATTCTGGAGAAAACACCATCATCGGTACTGAGGTCTGAGCTCCAGTACCTTAGCAAAGCAGTGTCCCTTTACATTCAGCTCTTGACTCCTAGCAATGGCAGTCATTTTGGATAAATTGTGTCTTAATGCTACAGCACCACACAAATTCAGAGAAGTTATCTTTACAGATTTCAAAAAAAGCTTACATTTGGAAAGATAGGACAGTCTGGGTCTTGCCTTTTTGATTCATATTTAGAACCAGAACAAATTTCTCTTTCCGTTGCCTATGGAAGACACATTCGCCAAATCGATGTCTGGAATTGCTAAATAAATTTCAAAGAATAGATTTTTTTCCTGACCTCATTTGAATGTCTAGACATTTGTGGATTATTGGATCTAAACCATCTGAAACATCGAACCAATATTCCGCAAACCAAATTTAACCTATAGATTAAGAATGCAATCAAAAATTATAAAAGCAGAGCCTCAATGCCCAGGCTTGTTGGGAGAAAACTGAGAAGTGAAAGAAAAGAAATGATCACTTAAAATCCTTCCAACTAGATGGAAGAACAAAGGGGATACAGACAATCAGAGAATAATCACTGACCAATATATTGGTGCTGATATTAGGGCAAGAAAAGCACAGAGAAGAGAGGGGAGAATCAACGAAATTTAAAGTAACTGGGAAAACTGCTCATTGTACCTATTCTCGGATAATACACATTTACATGGAAACGTGTTTCACATTCACAGGGTTCTTATACATTTTTCTTTATTTGAAATCCAAACTGTTTTAAAACTGTTTTATTCTATTAGCAATTGCTATTAGATGGTATTTTAAAGAAAAAATAATATGATATTATGGCCCATAGTAGGAGTCTGTATCAGCAGAGCCGGAACTAGAGAAAAGGCTTCCTTCCCCACTTTCTCCTTGTTAGGAGCAAATTGCTATAGGGACAAGTCCACTGGGGGTGGACCTCTTAAAGGGGTGAGGGTCCCAGCTTGTTGGAAACCTTCAGGAGTTATTTCCTGTTTTTAACAAGATTTTCCTTTAGTCATGAAGAAAAAAAAACAAAAACGTATTTCCCTTCCAGCCCATATTTAATCATCATATTTGTGCATATGATTGCAGCTCTTCTGAAAGGACTTGGAATGAGCTGCCAGGCTGCAAGGGATAGAATCGAAAACCCCTTAACAGTTAAAGTGTCCATTAGCTCCTCTACACTTAGCATCCGTCAGAGAGAAGAAGGGCTGGGAGCCCCGGGCGAATTTCTAACTAGCCTAATGAGGAGACAGATTCTGGGAGCAAAAAAAGTTCATTTGCTGAATTTCCAGCAAGAAGTCACTTCAATATTGCTTCTAGGAAACACTGACAGGCTTTGTTTGTAAGAAATCATTATGCTGAGAAAGAAATGGGATATTGTTATATGAGGTTTTTAAAGAAAATTCATTTTGATAGATGTCTAACTGTGCATTCAATTAAATTTCCTTCTCTTTCTTAAAAAATATATGTCAGGTAATTGTACTCAAGTTCTGTAAGCTGAAAAGTGTTATCCTTTCCTTCCAGTTATTAAAAGTTCTTTATCAATATGTGTCTTTCTTGTCTTTATCCTTTGACTAAGGGGGGCCCTCAGTGAAAATATGTGGAGTTCTCCCTTCCTTTCCTGTAGATGTGTGTGCGCCTCCCAGAAGGATTAGTAAGGACTGCTCTTTTTGGCGAAAACTGACTTCCATATTTAAATTACGTAGGCTCTATGCCCCTGAAAATTCCTCTTCTTAAAAATCAATGTGCATGACCACTTGCTAGACACAAAGTCCATTTAGTTATGCAATCACAAATTGTCACTGTTTACTGTGATGCCCCACTAGTTCCTAACTATGTATCGTGCCATTTTGTGATGGTCCTTTTGAAGCTTCTAATAACAATCAACAAACTGCTATTCAAAGCACTTACTCCCTTCAGTCCATCCTCTTACTCCCACCAAATCCATCACTCTAAAATATGGCTTTGCAGGTAATACATTCCTCTTTCTAAAACATCTAGACCTCCAAGTGGCTCTGCATCCATCACCTGGAACAACCAGCTTCTCCTCCTGATTATCTAGTTTCCAGTGTGGCACTCTCATGTTCCTAATCAACCAGACACATATTCTTAGAGTCACATTCACTCACCCTTCCAGTTTCCCTTATATTCATCAGAACCACTCACTGTATTCTAAATCGTGGATGCCAAGTCATGCAAGATTCTACCTTCATGATATGGATCTCATTTACCCACTCTTCTCCCTGCCCATTGCCATCTAATTAATTCAGACTTTTGTTATATTTTGCCCTGACTCATTTAATGGCTCATTAATTGGTTTCTCTAACACTGGCTTGCCTTATTCTAGATAATTCACATTTGACAGCCATACTAATTTTGCTAATATAAACTTCAACTGTATTGCTATCTCCAACAAAGCCTCTATGAGTTTCCCACTGTCTACTGGATTTTTTACACATCTTAGCATTTAAAGCTTTACAAAATGTGGTTGACACCTACATTCCAGGATTGACTTCATAATTTTTCATCAATATAGGCTAAGATCTCACAAAATATAACTACACACTGTCCCTATCATGTCTCATGCTGTTTGATTTTCGTGTCTCCACTCAGTCTCTGCAAGTGGAATTTCCTCCCTCAGCTTTCTCCCCCATAAGATTCTTAATCTGTATTTAGATTTCTTTTTGAACTCCAACTACTCTCTGAAGTCTTTCCTGATACACAAACCAAGCATAATTTCTCACTTCTCTGAGAAAGAATACTTAATAGTATTTTGTTGGCATGTCAAGTAGAGCAGTGAGGTTTCCAAACTCTTTCTTTCCAGTTCTCATCCTTCATGAACAAAAGGTCTTTTGAATAATAAAGGACAGAAAAAGGAACATTTCCTATAGGAATGAGATTTCAAAATGACTTGAGAGGCTTGGAGAGAAAACCAAGTCACTTATCAGATTAAGCTGACTCAGTCCATCTCTTTCCCAATTTTCCATATGGAATCATGTAGAAATACTGGGAAATTTGGACCTTTCATTTAGGAAAGCAATGGTATTAGGTTTAAAATGTTGCATGTGGGCTGTTTTCACACTAGAGCTAACTTTAACTCATTTCCAATTCCCCCATAATAAAAATAACAGCCCGACTTCTAACCTATACTTTTATTTTCATTTTTCTATTTGTCCAATCTTTTTTTTTTAAGTTTTTTAAGCAAGCAGAGAACTGGGCTGTGATGGATTTGTCTTGGTGTCCTAAGTGTTCAGAAAGAGACAGGAGAGGTCTTTGATAAATATTCACTGAACTGAAGTCTCCACCATCAGGCCTGCTAACCTTTAGGTAATTTACAGTGCACTACATCTGTAATAAATACTGCATTTCCTTTTTTATTTTTACAGTACACCTCAGCATAACATTAATTCCTCAAGCTCGAGACGCAGGATTTATTCTTATACTGTTATTGTAGCATACACCTCCAAGTATGGTGCAACATGCCTAGCACAAAGCAGAGATAGATTCAAGAAAGCTTAATGTTTGGGGCTTCCCTGGTGGCGCAGTGGTTGAGAGTCCGCCTGCTGATGCAGGGGACACGGGTTCATGCCCCGGTCCGGAAAGATCCCACATGCCGCAGAGCGGCTGGGCCCGTGAGCCATGGCCGCTGAGCCTACGCGTCCAGAGCCTGCGCTCCGCAACGGGAGAGGCCACAACAGTGAGAGGCCCACGTACCGCAAAAAAAAAAAAAAAAAAAAAAGAAAGAAAGCTTAATGTTTAAATATAGTGTTAAACTATTATAAATTATATCTATTTTCATATTAAGCTGAACAGAGAAGAGAACAACAATCAAGGAGTTGCCTATACGTTTCTGAGAACTTCCAAATGGCTCCTTCCTGTAGAACAGTCAAGAACATTGAACCCCTCCCACCTCCCACCAGCACATTCAAAGATCAAGGTAAATGTGTTTTGAAGCTCGAAGGGGTCACAGGGACTCTGAAAGCCTTTAACGGTCATTGCACTGCAAGTCTCCATATTCTAACAGATAAGTACGTACCTTATTATCGGAAAAGAAGTACCTTCTTACCTGAAAAAAATGACATTTTTCTTAGGATTCCACTGCAACCACTCACTTCCCTTTCCTTATGGTTCTCCCAGTGTTTTTTTTCAACCTAGAAATAACAGAAACAACCAGAATGATGTCAGTTGCGTCCTCTCTTCTCTATCACTGGTGCTTCTTTTACCCACATTTTCTCTCCTGATCCCATCCATCAATAAGCCCAATGTAAATCACCTGCCATCTTTCCAAAACCTACAGGATGGTTTAATTTCTTGCTATCCCAGATTTTATCTTAAACTAATGGAATAGAGCTGCACAGAGAACCACTTTCAGAAACACTAGCATCTGGTTATACTGTCTCTGGTTTTCCAAAAGGAAACACACATACAAACCACACACACACACACACACACACACACACACACACACACACACACACACACACACACACACACACACACACACACACACACACACACACACACACACACACACACACACACACACACACACACCCAAACTCAAAACTAAAAGGCCATTCACTGGGGTGCAATGAACTCCTTCAATGAGCTTGCAGTAAGATTGGCTGGTCTACTCAAATCCTTTTCAAGACTCACTTTATAAAGTGATCTGTTTAAAACCCAGGAAGATGCAGAGATTTGACTGATAAGTGACCACAAGACTCATCTCTCAAATATTACTCAGTATGTTAAAATTCAAAAACGACTACTGCTTTTCATCTCAGAACTTAGCCCAGGCGTGAGCCATTGCTGGGGCAGAGGAGAAGCTGGTTTGGGATGCATTTTGGGGAAATCTGTAACCCTTGGGTCTTGTTGAGTCTTTGTTTCTGCCATTTTTCTTCAGCATGGTTCTCTGTTTCTAAAAGTGTTCTATGATGTCAGTGTTTGTAGCCTAGAAAGATCCCAATTATTTGGCTTCGACGCACAGTCAAGAGAGTCCTGCCAACTCTCATTAAATCCTTCCACCTTATCATTCAGTCAATATATTGAGCACCCTCTGGATGCTATTCTTGTTATAGATTTTAATCATCTTGATTAGATTATTGCTTCTGCTCCCAAGTACAATATGGGTTAGTATAATGACACAGTAATAGCAACAGTCTTACAAATCTGTGTAATATTTCATAGGTTTTGAAGTTCTCCATCCATCAGCCATGTATTCCACAAAACAACCACGTGAGATAAATCAGCTACTGCCCTCTTTCAAGTAAGAGGACAAGGGATCAGAAAAATAAAGGGACTTACTCTAGGAGCCATGGATAATAAGTGACGTGTAAATTTTAATGGCAGAGGTTTTGTATGAGACCTTAGTAAATTAAAGTAAAAAAGTTAAAAAAAAATCAGATTTTAAAATAAGAAAGGTTGGCTTAAGAATGACCTCCACCAATGCATCATGAATGAATCTTGAGTAATCAGCAATGCCTAAGCTATTACTTACATAAGGAGGGAAGGAAAAGAAAGAATATGTGTAAAGATGTGAACTTCAGAGATAAATAAAAACACTAAGAAAAGGGGCCTTTAGTTTTTTAGTGCTAAATAAACTCTAGATTTAATAGTGTGTTAATTCATTGAACACTTTACCATTAAATGATATTCTGTATCGCTAAAAAATATGTAGATTTCTTTAGAGTATTTCATTACTAGACACACTGACCAATTTCTTGACATTTTGACTAATTGACAAGAACGTTGTGAAAATGGAGGGTTCCAGGTCACACTGTTAAAATATCAATAGCATTTTGAGCTAGGGAAAATATGTAACATTGAGATCATGAGTTATAAAAAATATTTTTAAAAATCTCAGTATCACAGGAAACTGCTGGCTTCATCAGTCTGTGTCAGGGAATTAATTTTCAGCCATACATCCCTGCTGATACATCTGCAACCTGAGAAAGTCCAATTTCCTTCTTTCATGTGTGTCTAATAGAGTATGAATAGTTCAAGTGTCTGAGCAAAATCAGAGGCCAAGCCACAGACCCACTTCCTCGGTAACAAGGACAGTGACTTCAACCTGCTGCTGATAGGCTTGCATCTTCCTCTCCCCAGGAAAGGTTTTCACACCTGGGTGAGGTGAAAATTGCAGTCAGAATAGAAGAGACCGATGGAAATAGGGTGGACTACTGGGCACAGGATGGCTTTCTGTCCATCCTTTCATCCCTGAGCTAATCTCCCTCTCCTTCCACCCTGGCAGAGCCCCAGGGTAGCAAACAGGTCCAAAGGGGGAAACCTTCCATTTAAGAGTTTAAAAGGAAATAGGAGAAAGGGCATGTGCAGTTTGTAGGACACCCCAAATTCCTTTCCTGCTGTCCACCTTTGAAAGGGGGAAGGGGACCTCACTTGAAGAATTTCTAATTTCAGGTAATGCACACATGAGGGTCATCTATGAAGTGGCTCATCCATGAATAAGTCCTAAATGTGTTTTGATGTGTGCCCTGCTCAGGGCTCATGTACTCTACAACAGTGAGCATAAAAACTACTCATGTGCACATCTATGAAAATTACTGAACAATGACACAGTCCATATCATAACAGTGACTGCTTTTTCAGTGTATCACCTCATGCTAGAACTCATTCAGATTCCTCCAGCTGGTTGTAGGTATGCAGAAGGAGGGAGCTGGGTATGGTCATTGAAAGAACTACTTTGTCCTTTTTTAAAATATTTTTTTGAAGTATAGTTGATGTACAATGTTATGTTAGTTTCGGGTGTACTGCAAAGTGACTTTGTTATACAAATATATATATATATATATATAAATACATGTGTGTATATATTCTTTTTCAGATTCTTTTCTATTATAGGTTATTACAAGATATTACTATACAGTAGGACCTTGTTTATCTATTTTATATATAGTAGTGTGTATCTATTAATCCCAAACTCCTAATGTATCCCTCCCCACCTTCCCCTTTGGTAACCATAAGATTGTTTTCTATGTCTGTGAGTCTGCATCTGTTTTGTAAATACGTTCATTTGTATCATTTTTTTTTTAGATTCCACATTAAGTGATATCATATGATATTTGTCTTTGTCTGGCTTACTTCACTTAGTATGATAATCTCTAAATCCATCCATGTTACTGCTAATGGCATTATTTCATTCTTTTTGAAGGCTGAGTAGTATTCCATTTTATATCTATATACCTATATATAGATATATAGATATAGATATATCTATATATACTTTTGGTTGGCCAAAAAGTTCGTTCTGGTTTTTCTGTAAGATGTTACGGAAAATCCAGAATGAACTTTTTGGCCAACCCAATATATATACCACATCTTCTTTATCCATTCATTTGTCAGTGGACACTTAGGTTGCTTCCGAGTCTTGGCTATTGTAGACAGTGCTGCTTTGAACATTGGGGTGCATGTACCTTCTCTAATTAGAGTTTTTGCCTTTTCCAGATATATGCCCAGGAGTGGGATTACTGGATCATATGGCATCTCTATTTTTAGCTTTTTAAGGAACCTCCATACTGTTCTCCCTAGTGGCTAAATCAATTTACATTTTCACCAGCAGAGTAGGAGGGTTCCTTTTTCTCCACACCCTCTCTAGAATTTATTATTTGTGGACTTTTTGATGATGGCCATTCTGACCAGTGTGAGGTGGTACCTCACTGTAGTTTTGATTTGAAAGATCTGTGCTTTGGAGTGCAAAAAACTTTGCTCTGATTCCCATTTGAGCAGAGCCAAGGCACATTGTTCTACTCACTTCCTGAAATCAGCAGTGCACGTGGATGTCTAGAGGCAGTGATGACGATGGATGCAAAATTCTGACCTACCTGGGTGTCACCCAGCATGGCCAGGAGTCCCTGGGCTACCTGGGATCATCAGGTGTCAGCACCATGTCAATAACCATTGTAATTCTTCCAATTTAGGCAACTCTTTTTGTGGAGCCCCAGCTACCAGTAATAATGGAAAACCATTGCCTCCTTTTGCCTGGGTAGTGAAAGGTTTCTCTTATATCAAGGTCTATTTGTAGTGTGTTTTCATCATCAACTTAGGAGTATGTTCTGGAAGATGTGAGAGTGAAAAATATATATATATATACACTACCAAATGTAAAATAGCTCGTGGGAAGCAGCTGCATAGCACAGGGAGATCAGCTCGGTGCTTTATGACCCCCTAGAGGGGTGGGATAGGGAGGGTGGGAGGGAGACCCAAGAGTGAGGAGATATGGGGATGTATGTATATCTAATTCACTTTGTTTTAAAGCAGAAACTAACACACCATTGTAAAGCAATTATACTCCAATAAAAATGCTAAAAAAAATAAAAAGATAACTGAGCAGAGGTACTGCCCTTCCCCACTACCTTGGGGGCACCCTCAGGACAGGGGGCTTAAGTGAGAGCCGTGAATAACAAGGAGAGGGCACACCTTCGCTTCGGAGAATTTATGAGTCTTAACTCTGCGTTTCCTGTACTAAAGCAGGCAGGGCACTGGGAACAGTGAGTATCAAATACAAACGATGATGGGTCTATTTCTGTTTTCTCCACTAGAGCCTGTGACTATCATGTTACCCAAGGAAGCAGCTATTTCAACACAGGTTGGCACAAGGCCCCCAGTGATCTGAAACACAGAAAAGAATACCAGTATCTACCTTGTAGGAGGACATGTTCTATCTTAAACCACATATTTGTTAATTTCTCACAACTCTTGAAGGTAATATATTAACTATTATGATCTTTATCTTATGGCTCACAGATGTCAAGATTGGCCCATCAGTTTCTTGTGTGTAAGTGGCAGAACTAAGACTTGAACTCCAACCTGCCTCATCCCAGAGCTCCTTCTCCTTCTAGTCAGTAGGTCTCACTGGTCCTTAAATATCCATGGAAAGTACCCAAGGGAGTGGATAGGAAAGGACTGAGTTAACCTTATGACCTCCCTCAATGCTCCCTCATGGACCAGCTACCAATCACTCCCTCTTCTGCATACACTCTTTTCTCTCTCTCACTTTTGTTTATGTACTTGGTTCGCAGCATAAGATTTTATCAGAAGAAAGAGGCGCGTAGGTAAAAAATAAATAATATATTAAAAACAGAACAGAAAAGTCATTTGAAAGCCTCTGCAGTGCCTTAACAATGGAAGAAACATCTCTGTGCACACTTCCAACTTCAACTTATAGTTTGCTAAATACATTAATTATGCTTAAGTTAGAAAACTACATAGTGATATTTCTATAAACTGGGTTTAGCCATTGTTGCTTAATCTTTATTGCCTTTATATACAGTTCTAAGCACCACTTCAGGGATTGCTAAATGTAAGTTTTAGGGCAAGGAGGATACAACCTGCAATTATCGTTGAATTCTGGTGCCCCGACTGGTAAGGAGAAGTAATATACCCCCAAAGCAGCACTGCCTCACTCACACACGTATACTTCCGACCAGGTACTGCCTTAACAAGCCTTAATCTACCCTGCATGCGTGAGCCATGACAATAAGGAATTTCAAGTTATATAAAACACCAAGGACTGGTAGAGCCTCACAGCCGGTGGGACAGCAGGGCAGAAACACATGCACAACTAAGAAATGAAATGGTGAACTGTACTGTGCAGATGACCTGCATTAGGGATCAGTGTAGCCTGGAGTGGGCAGGAAAGTTTCAGGGAGAAGATGGGTTCATTGTTCCCCATTAAGTGAATGGCTCTGGAGAAGAGACTTACTGAAGAGGAATTAAGAAAATGACCGTCAAGCTCCTGGTCTCCAAGGATTCAGGAGTTTCTCTGTCTCCATTCTTCTAATGGTACAGTAGATCTCCAACAAACTCCATATTGGGGACCCAGTGAATAATGTCAGCAGCCTGACTTAGATATGTCGGATGCTACACAGTTCTCAGGGAGTGTTTGAAGACCTTAGCATATGCTTACTCACTTAATCTTCACAACAGTCCCCTAAGACTGCTACCTCATTGGCCCCATTTTACAGATCAGTCAACTGAGCTGCAGAGAGGTTTTGTAAACTGCCCAAGATCACTGTGCTGGCTTCACTGCCGTGGTCAGCAGAGATGCTTTATTTTAAGGTCTCTGAACAGTTGGATTCATGAATCCGAACAAACTCGGGGTTCTATTCCTTGAATTCTTCACTGCGTGGGCTCTGCCAAAAACTTTATATGGAGATGAGAAAGAGTTTTGTGAGGAGGCAGGAGGAGAGTGCCATGCCCCGATCTCCTATGTTCTCAACACAATACCTGTAACAAGAAAAACCAAGAATACGCACCAGATCGTGCTCTTTCAGCACAATCCAGGAAGAGTTCCACAAAAGCTCTGGGGGTACATTTTCTGATTCCCAGTGAGCTTCACTTTATAAAAGAGCAAATCATGGGGGGATTTGCTAGGTGGTCAGTTACTGCTGTGAATTTCAACTTACTGTAAAACACGGTACCTTCCAGAAGCCTGATACCACTGCTTCTTTGTGCACTTCTTCTGGCCTAGTTCCTGGGAACGGTTTTCTCACCCTCAGTCACACATACTCACACTCACACTTACACATACATACACACAAATGTGATGGAAGAAGGATTTCAGTTGACTCATAAAGAACTCAACATGAAGTGCTTGGAAATGATAATGCAGGACTTACCTTACTTTACTTTACCTTACCTTACTAAACCTTACTAAACACTGAAACCAGTTTCAGAAAAAAAGCACTTTGATTTGTGATGTTTGCAATTCTACTCTAATTGCATTTACAGCCCCACCTTTCCAAAATAGGGGCCTCTTTTCCCCACCCCAATAAAGGAGCAAGACAGATATGCAAATATAGCAGGAAAGTAAACAAAGTCCACTTCATTTCTTGCAATTATTTCATGCCTATTGCTGTTCTTGGCTTTTTATTTTTTTATTCATTTATTTTTTTAACATATTCATTGGGGTATAATTGCTTTACAATGGTGTGTTAGTTCCTGCTGTATAACAAAGTGAATCAGCCATACATGTACATATATCCCCATATCTCCTCCCTCTTGCATCTCCCTCCCTCCCACCCTCCCTATCCCACCCCTCTAGGTGGTCACAAAGCACCGCGCTGATCTCCCTGTGCTAGGCTTTAATATATAACATAGAGTGTTGATCCTTTCAATCATTCATTCAATACATGACTATATTTTACTTCTGTAGAGCTCTCAGTTTATTTGAAAATGAAGTATTTGAAGACATAAAATATTCAGAGTATTATTAAATTGCTGAATTGACTTCTTCTCTTGCCAAACACCTTGTTCCTTTTGAACAAGCTGAACAATTTCTAAGAGAACAGCTGCCTCCTGACCTCTGTGTGTTATTCCCACTGAGGTACCAGTCACACGATGAGAAGAAAAACATGGATATAAATCTGTTGATCCCACCATACAGGTTGGCTATATGAGGCACTTACTAGCTTGCAGAACTACAACAAAGAAAATCAGAAGAGAAATTTCTATAGAATATCCTTTTTGGATAAATGTCTGATAATATGATTTTCTTCGTAGGACTTGCTGGGAATGGAGACACAAGAGGAAATAAAAACGTAGATCTTGTAGTCAAAGAGCTTACAAATTCAACAAGGTGTGTAACAATCCTAAATTTCAGGTAACAACAAGTCTATTGTGAGTTTATTTAAAACTCTTTTAATTCTATCTTGTTTCTATTTTTCCTTCTAGCTTAAACCTATATCTGTTTTCTCCAAAAATGTACCCTGAGGACAGTGCTTTATTCTACATAGTTTTGCATCCTCAATGACTTGATCATAGTAGGTCCTCAAAAATAAATGTTTAGTAAAATGAAGCAAAATCGTTCTCATAAGTATGCTTTTCTATAGGAGAGCCTTATAGGGCTATCTGCTATTACTGTGTACTCTGCACAAAATCAGGAACTGGAAATATATAATACATCATTTCTACTTAAACATACTGTAAGCAGGTGTGCTTTTATATTTGCAGAGAAAAACTAGAAAAAGAAAGAAAGAAAAAAACAAAGAAAGAAAACTTGCTGGCTTGTCCTTAAGTTGATTTGTCATTCAAATACCAATCAGTCAACTTGTCTTTTTTTGTGAACCTATTATTGTATAAAGACATTGTAAAAAGACACTATCCCAGGCTCAGATACTGGTCATACACAGATGAATTAGACATAGTTTCCTGTCCTGCCTCATTCCACTAGAAAAGACAAGCCTGAACCATGTCAACAGATAATTAGCTATAAAGACAGTGGGAGATCAGTGTGAAAACAGCAGCCGGAAATGTCAGAGCTGCTGGGAAGACAGGGTTCCGGGAACTTGAGGTACCCCAGTTACAGTCCCTGATCTCAGAAGCTGGAGCCAAAAGTCAGGGAAAAAGAAATATGAGGCATCATTTTGGTCCAAGAAAACCTGAGGGACATACACATGGCTATTTGAAAACTCCTTTTCGTTTTCTTAGTTAAAAAAAAATACTAATGACAGTTGTGGAAAATAAAATGCTCTGTGTTAGTTTTTCACTGATAACATTTGCTAATTAGAGCAATTAGTTTTACAGTGCTAATGTATGCCACAATAATTCTTACTAAAGAATAAATTCAATTGAAGCTATTTTCCAAATTTCAGCAACACGCAGGTTCTATTTTTGTAGGTAAATGATTAAAGAAGCTATAAAACACCTGTATGCCGTGATACCAGCCATGATACTAAAAAGATACCCTCGTTCACTCTTCCTGAATATGAATTATCTCTTCCAGTTCATATAATATAGTCACTGATAGTGACCAAATGTATCACTATGTGGGTTGATTGTTACATCTTGGTATAATCATCTATTACTGGGGGCTACCAATTTAAGCCTAGTTTATAAGACCTAAGGGAATATTGTATTAACAGGATGAGCAAACCATAACCAGGGCTACTCTGGTTCAAATTAAAATGCTGTTTTGTTGTTGTTCATCATTATGTGTGTTGAATATTGTGTCTTTACCTAAGGGATTACGTGAGGTTTGTAATATTTATAAAGAGAACAGCTACTCATCTCAGGGCCATTTCAAGAGTATGTATTATTTATTTCCTGATCTACCCCCTCCAATGTTCAATATCTTTTAAGAACTGTGATTAATAAAACATTCCAATTTGAACAGTGTGGTTTCTATTCACAAAACATGGTTATTCAGCCCATTTCTATGCAGACATCACTAGGGAGAGCACTTATCACCCAAAACGCATAATCAACATCAGATATTTTGAATTAATGATTTTAGGAAGGCTGTTCATTAAACTCTTTGCTTCATCCCTAAGTGGGACTTCTCAATTAAGTCTGAAGAGATTGGGAAATAGAAGGGACTTGCACATTAAAAATGGTGTGTCAAGCTCAGTTAACGCTGTGCTAAAGCCTTTCATTCAAGATCTGTCAAGAAATCATTATCATCTTTTCTTTCTCTTTTTTCTCTCAGTTTTTTATAACTGAGGTTTAATGTATTATTAATAGAAGAAAAGGGATAAGGAAAGCTAGACAGTTATTGTGTAGTGCAGCAGCAATTTTAGGTTTGGGTGGAAGCACTCAGAGTTATTTCTTCCATCTATAATAAATGTAGGTGCCTGAGAATGGGGTCTGTGCTAATGTGAGCACACAAAGGCAGGTCAGAGCCACTGCCCTGCGTGGGCGTGTGTCCTAAGAGCAATTTACTTGGCCCTCATTTCACAAGATGCATGGTACCACATCCATAAAAATATTTAATGTTGCCATTTCAGGCATCAAATGGCATTTTGCCTTCTATTTAGAGATGGAACTGAAATGAAGCAAACAAATCAATCAACAGGCTGTTATCAAACATCTACCTTGTGCCCTCTACTGTTCTATCTGCTTCAGGAGAGATGAAACTACCCCTGCCCATAAGACCACTGCCATCCAGTTGGAATGCAATGGCGATGCAAAAGTTGTCAGTTTTGTAACATTTCCATCAGAGATTAAAAGTCAAGCTTAAAAAATTTAGAAACCTTGAATTCCCTCTTTGCTGACCTCGAAGCTCTTAATCTACATGCTGAGGCTGGGCTGAGTCCCACCCCCATCCTCAAGTCCTAGCGAACCTTAGAATCTTAGAATAATTTGAATTCCGTTTATCCAATCACCCAAAAAATGCTTAAATGATTATTTTCCCTAGTCCGTCAACATTAAATCCCTTCAACTCGCCTCTGTTTACACATTAGTCTGTTCTGAATATTCAACAAAGGATGCCCGCTGCTATTTTGTAGCCTAACGTTTTATCTAAAAATGCTACTGTCATAATAGGTTTTTTTTTTTAAGTATAAGTAAAGGCTTAATATTTGCCAAAAGTATTAAAAGTGCTTTTCCATGAATATCTCATTTCAAATACACTACAGGATGAATTAATATAAATAATACATTTTGTTATTATAATCTTTTGATAGATGAAGACAGTGAATAATTTTTTAACATCTTTATTGGAATATAATTGCTTTACAATGGTGTTAGTTTGTGCTTTACAACAAAGTGAATCAGCTATACATATACATATGTTCCCATATCTCCTCCCTCTTGCATCTCCCTCCCACCCTCCCTATCCCACCCCTCTAGGTGGTCACAAAGAACCGAGCTGATTTCCCTGTGCTATGCGGCTGCTTCCCACTAGCTATCTATTTTACATTTGGTAGTGTATATATGTCCATGTCACTTTCTCACTTCGTCCCAGCTTCCCCTTCCCTCTCCCCGTGTCCTCAAGTCCATTCTCTACATCTGCGTCTTTACTCCTGTCCTGCCCCTAGGTTCTTCAGAACCATTTTTTTGTTTTTTTTAGATTCCATATATATGTGTTAGCATATGGTATTTGTTTTTCTCTTTCTGACTTACTTCACTCCTTATGACAGACTCTAGGTCCATCCACCTCACTACAAATAACTCAATTTCGTTTTTTTTATGGCTGAGTAATATTCAATTGTGTATATGTGCCACATCTTCTTTATACATTCATCTGTCAATGGACACTTAGGTTGCTTCCATGTCCTGGCTATTGTAAATAGAGCTGCAATGAACATTGAGGTTCATGACTCTTTTTGAATTATGGTTTCCTCAGAGCATAATTTGAAGCAGTTTTCATTGCCCATCAATAGAGGGGGCAGGACTCAGACTCAGCTCTCAGTCCCTCCATCCTGATTCTTTAATGTGCTATCAGGTGTTTTAATTAATTTCTTCAAATAATCAAATAGAAACTTAAAAATAAATAATATTCTTGGAGCAGCCACTATGGAGAACAGTATGGAGGTTCCTCAAAAAATTAAAAACATAACTACCATATGGTCTAGCAATCTCACTTCTGGATATATATCCAAAGGAAATTAAAACAGGATATCAAAGAACTATCTGCACTCAGATGTTCACTGCAGCATTTTTCACAGCAGCCATGATATGCAAAGATCCTAAGTGCCCATCAATAATGGATGAATGGATAAAGAAGACATGGTATATATATATGTATGGTATATAATCCATTATATGTGTGTGTGTGTATATATATAAATAATTCAGCCATGAAGAAAGAAGGAAATCCTACCATTTGTAATAATATGCATGGATGGACCTTGAGGATATTATGCTAAGTAAAATAAGCCAGTCAGAGAAAAACAAATAATGCCTGGAATCTTAAATAAAAATTCAAACTCATAGAAACAGTAGAAAAGTGGTTGCCAGGGTTTGCAGGGGAGAGAATTTGAGAGAGGCTGGTAAAAGGGTACAAACTTTCAGCTGTAAGATGAATAAGGTCTGAGGACATAATATATAACATGGAGACTATAGTCGATAACACTGTATTGAATAATTGAAATTTTAAGAGCGTCAAACTTTAATGTTCTCACCAAAAAAAGAAAAAGGTAAATATGTAAGGTGATGAACTTGTTAATTAACTAGATGGGAGGAATCTTTTTACAATGTATATCAAGCCATCACGATGTACACCTTAAATATCTTACAATTTTATATGTTAATTATGCCTCAATAAAGCTGAAAAAATATTGTTACATGCTTAGCATTAAGAAAATAAATAAATAATACTTCTTATTTGGCAAAATTGAATATTCAGCACAGATATATATATATATTATGCATGAACTAAAGTCTGCCAGATTGGTGCAGGTGCTGTCATAGCTTCTATAAGAGGGAAAAAGGAAATTTTACACATAGATCAATGCCACCTCACTCAATTTACCCAGGACTGGTTTGTTTGTTGGCTAGATAGTAACATCTCAGAGAAACGGCCTGGGGCAAACTCATCACTCACAAGATATTTAGTTTTTATGATTTCAGAGATAGTCCTCCTAAGCATCCCTTTTGCGAAATAAGTTTAATTCAACAATTCAACTTATTTTCTGCATTCAGACAGCACCTTCTACGGTGCTGAGGATTTAACACAGCCATGGTGAACAAGAACTTCAGCTTCTGGCCGAAATGAATGTGGCTGGAGAGACATGTTATGTAAAATCAATCACAGGCACAGCTGGCACTCCTTGGAGCTGTCAGAAAATGGAATGGAGTCAGTGTTGCTTTGAAGAGCTTCTGACTTGGAAGTCAGGCCCCATCAGCCTGAGTCTGTTAGGGCAAACTCACAGCCGAGTGGTTTGATCCCTAGTCACTCCAGCACTTTTAGAGAAGGTCTTGAACACTATCACTGGACATCAGAGAGCTGCAAGTCTATGTCAGCACAAGATCTGGTGTAAAACACACATGGAAATGTCTATCAACCTTTCCCACATGGTCAAGTTTGCATCACCCTGTCACAGGCAGGTACGTGAGACCAGACAGGAGGGAGACTGCCCATCTCTTCGCTCTGGCTGTTCCTTGCTCTAACTGGTTTTGTCAGTTCAGCCAGCACTTCCGACCTGCCACAGGAACATGGCCCACATGGTCCAGGGGGCTTGTGTGAGCAGAACAGGCAGCAGAGAACATCCAAGTCCATGACTTTAGATTGCTTTTGTTCTTAGACAACCACATTCAAAATAAAACAAACATAGACCCTAGTGTTCTTTTCCCTTAAGACACTGAAGAGTCCAAAAGCAGGTGGAAACCCACACCAAGACTGTAGCCTTGAGTCATTTCTCCCCCTTCATCTTCTAAGCAGGGACAAATGCTTTGATTTTTGAAAGTATTTGCACATGTGACTTTGGAACTAAATGGGATTAGCTAATATCATAGCAAATGTGTGGGAATTATAAAGTTACCTCCAATTCTGAATAGACATTTATCACAGCCAAGAAGCCTGCACTGAGGGAGCAGGGGAAATAAATACCCCAACCTCTTTCCTCTTACTCTCCAACCTCTTGCTGATTCCACCTAATGGTTCCATCCAAACTGAAGCAAGAGGGCAGGGGTTCTGGTTGAAGCATTCCTTAGACACTAGTCTCTTGGAGTTCAGGGAAGGACAAAAAAGAGTGAAGTATGGCAAACTGATATGCACACATACCCCAAAGGTCTTTGAAAGGCTTGATTAAACTGGGATGATTTCATCAATGTTAATACATCTGTGATTGACTGTCTAGAAGCTCGAGCCTCAAATCTCTTTTTCTCTGCTCACTTCCTACATGTGTCATCCAATCTCTTGGCTTTAAATACCATCTATATTCTGATGACTCTCAAATTTTCCCTGAACTTTTCCTGAGTTCCAGCTGTGAATCTGACATCTCCATGAAGATGTCTCAAGTGTCATCCACTCACGACAGGAATCTAATCTATCATCCCTGGTCCACCAACATCTGGCTGGCTCATCCTTTCTTGTTCCCCATTTCAGTAAGTGATAACATCATTCCTCCAGTTGCTCATGTCACAAATCAGTGTCATCCTTAAATTCTTTCTTTTTCTCACTCCTCATTTCCATGTCATTTGCAAGACTACATTCAAAATATACCCTAAACTTATCTACATCTTCCCTCCTATACAACTACTGAGTTCAAGATTAGATCATGGCAAATGCCACCAAGCTTCTCTCCCTGCTCCACTTTTGTTCCCACCCACACCCAGCAGTTACTTCTCCACAGAGCAGTAACTATTGTCTTTCAAAAGATCCTCTTGTCTTCTCATTGTACTCAGAATAAATTATAAACTTCTGATCCTGGGCTTCCAAGGGCTTATGTGATCTGGCCTTTTCTTATCTCTAAAACCTCATCTTTACTTTTCATTTATTCCGCTTCCATCCCAGTGGCCTTCTTGCTGTTTCTCAACAACACCAAGCTTATTCCAGTTTCAGGGTGTTTTTACAGGTCTTCTGCCTACTATTCTTTGCCCTCAGATTTCTTTTCGTTCACTCTCTTTATTCATATCTCCTCTCAAATGTTACCTCTGGGTCTTTCTTCACTTCCTTTATTTAAAAACAACCTCTCCTCTTGCATTATTTTTTTCTGATATTACTATTTGAAATTATATCGTATCAAATCATATTGTACATTTAATGCCTGTTTCTCAATTACGAGGCAAGCTCAATCAAGGACTTTTTTTTTTCTGTTTGTTTTGTGCTGATCCACATAAGTCAGTAAATAGTAGCTGCTCTAAATATATTTTTCACTGACTAAATGAAATAATTTTGCACATTTAGTGATTTATATATATATTCACAAGATACTTCTGCAACAACACACTTTAATCCCAGCGTCAGCCTGGCCAAAACCAGGCTCAGATATCCTCCACCCATGACCACATTTGTCCTAGAGAAGCTGGAAAAACTGTTAAAAACCAGACTATTTCAGGAAAGCGTGCATCTCTCTTTTTTAACTTTTTCCACACAACTCCATAATAATATCTTATTGGGCTGAAAACAAAATCCTTATTTATGAAGACACAAGTTTACTGGGGCAGACAGCAGTAAGTTCTAATATTCTAGTATTTGTAATAACAAATGCCAAATCTTGGTGTATGTGTGTGATTATTCTTAGTGAATGAGATAGGATTATAGACATGTACAGGTAGCAAATAGTACTTGTGGGCATTTCTGAGAGGGCAGATGGATCAGAGGGCAGGGGAGGAACGGTCAGCATGACTGTGAACACACAGCTTTGGTGGGGATGGACTGTAAGAACCTAAGCTGACAGACCCCATCAGGACCAAGGTTTGAGTCAAGCTTTGCTAAGCCCACTCCATACAAGCTTGCCTGTTTCCTACGAAAGTCACTCACTACTACCTTCCTAGGAGCCACTAAAGTGACACTTTTACAGCAGTGCTTCCCTCAATTCTAATGTGGTAGTGAGTTTCAGTGAAAATAAATGGAAGCCTCACTACAACTGAGTCAGGAGACCAGAAAGAGGAGTTCTCACACGTGTACAATGCAGGTCTCAGCAGGAAGAGACAAACCTTGCATCTCCAGCAAGAAGTGACACTTTACTAGCTCCAGCAGGAGGAGGAGATTTCCTCCTTGCCCGGTGAGAGTTCAGCCCATGAGAGACTGTTACAACCCAGCCAATGAAAAGCCATTATACTTGGAACTCACAGTTTCCTCCAATGGACTTTTTGTTTATATCAGCCCCTCTCAACTTACCTTTCTCCTCTATAAAAGAGTTTCCTATCCGTAGCTTTACTGAACTTGAATGTGGTTTGTCATAGGTGCATGTCCCAAATTGTAATTCTTTGCCACTGTTGAGGAAACCCATTTTTCTGGTAAAATAACTGGCTGCTTTATTGTTTTAGGTTAACATTTTCTTTCTCAGTATTCCCATAGTGTTTTGTTTGTACCTCTTTTATGGCCTTTATCACATTTTAGTAGCTACATGCAACCATCCCTGGCCTAATGGATAATAAATTTGATGGCAGGGACTGTCTCATGGTTTCCCCATCTGTCAAGCATAAAGCCTTGTCCATTGGGAATGCTCAAAAAACACTTACAAAATAAATAAATGATTCCAGAGGTATAACTTGTCTGTATGAAAATTAATAAGCATGGAGTGCCTAACTTCAAGACTAAACCCGAGTTACAGACAGAGAAATCAGTTTCACAGAGGCAAACAGTACTGCCTCCTTCAACAAGATTTCACTTTTAGAAGAGAAAGCGGCACTATATTCAGCAATATATGTCTCACCTAGCAGAGTGCTTAGCCCTCATGTCGAGAGTCACCGTTGATTTTTCAGATCAATGTACACAACACTGTTAACATATCCAAAAAGTTAATCAACATTTGAAGGCATTTGTATTAAAGAATGAAGGGAATTATTCATGCCTTGGCTCTAGTCTCTACTAGCTGTTTGAATCACATTAGGTTTCTTATTCTCTCTGAGCCTTGGTCTCCTCATCTGTAAAATGAGAATAATATCCTTTAAATCACAAGAATTGTGCATGAAATAAATTAGAAAATAGCTGTGAATTCCTTTTATAAAAATAGCTTTGTAAGCTATGAAGTATACCGCACATGTATGCAGGATTATCATTGTAGTGGATAGCTACTCTCCTTCTGCTAGCACACTCCCTCCCTCTTTAATCTGGTAAATAAATCTCCCCATTCAATGCCCAAATGTTACCTCTGACTTGCCATGATAGTGCAACTTAACTCTGCCTCCTGAATTTTTTTTTTTTTTTTTTTTGCCTACGGGAGGTACTTGACTCATAACTTACCAGTCAAAATTCTTCCCCAGGATTTTGTAAATAAAATTAAAGGGAAGTGTATTTTGTTCTGGCAGCTGAAACTCAGGTTATTTAAATTTGGGATCTGCTACAGACTAAATGTTTGTGTCCTCTCCCCCCCCCCACCCCAATGAATATTTTAAAATGTAACACCCAATGTAATGGTATTTGGATATGGGCCTTTGGGAGCTGATTAGGTCATGAGGGTGATGCCCTCATGAATGGAATTTGTGTCCTTATAAAAGAGACATTCCTCACCCTTCTGCCATGTAAAGACACAGAGAGAAGGTGGTCGCCTATGAACCAGAAGTGGGCTCTCAGCAGACAATGAATCTGCTGGCACCTTCCAGCCTCAAGAACGTGAAAAATACACTTCTATTGTTAATAAGGCAGCCAGTCTATGGTATTTTGTTTATCAGCCCAAATAGACTAAGATAAGATCTTTGACAGTGAGTTCCTTCATGTGGACTAAGAAGCAGGAAAAAAGAGCTGACGGCAGGAGAAAAGAATGACGTGACTAAAAAGAGTAAGTAGACGTGAAAATGAAGACGACTATAGAACATCCTAGGATACCCACGTTAACTAGCCCCTGGTTCCCCTAAACCCTGTATCCTGTTTTCAAATTTAATTTGTATGTTTGATTTTTTACTATAGTGTATTTATGGTAGGCGTGGGAATTCTAACTCACAGCTATCATTTGTATCAGGTTACCTATTTAGGAAAATATACAAACAGGCCAAAACTCAAGGGCTACCTGGAACAGGCTCCTTGACCTTCTCCTAGCCATTGGCTTCAATGTTCATAGGCCATAGTACATAAGAAGTGCCCAGAACAGATTTTCTGAAAAGATAAAAATTAGAAGATAACTAGGGTGTGGGGTTATACTATCTTTGGACAACTTCTTTGTCCTTAGTGAGTTCAGAGTCAGGTGGTGGCCACTGGTGAGTAAATACAGTGTAATCAGAAGATACACAGAGGATACTACAATTAACAAAGAAAAATAAATATCCACTCTGGAGAATTCCAGGAAAGTTTCTCAGAGGAAGTGCTAATTGAGCTATGTCTTGAAAGTAGAGTAGCAGCTCCTTAGGTTAGAAAGAGCATACAGCAAAGGGAAGGACATTAAAGGCACCTGAGCAGCATAGCCATAGTGTGAGACCACATGGAGTGTGCAGGCATCTATACTGGTTCCATATTATTGGAGTGCAATGGGAGAAGATGGGGCATACATATGTGCCTGAAGACGTAGGAATCACTGAAGAGTTATACACGTGAGAAAGAAACATTGTGTGATTTCATTTTCAATGATACCATCTTGGCAACTATGTAAAGAAAATGTGTCAGAAATTGGAGCAAGGGGAAGTGGAAGGAAATATGCTCAGGAATGCAGCCAAAGGTGACTGTTTACTAAACTAGAGACTATGTCATAAGTAATAGAAAACTACTATAAAACCCCAAACTACGAGGTTATTAGTTATCACTGACTAAACTCAAGAAAACATACAAAATTGCAATCCATGAGATCTGTTTGATTTTGTTTTGGGTGTGAGCAAGATAAAAGTTTAAAAATGACTGCCAGCCTTCTGCTTGGGAGCTCAGATGAATAATGGTGTTATTCACTGAATCAAGGAACACGAAAAGAAAGTCACATTTGGGGATGCATGGAAAGCAGAATTTAAAATATGTTCATTTTAAAGTTCCTGTGATATATCCAATTAGAAATGATTATCAGCAATTTACACAAAAGTCTGAAGCTCAGAAGACAAGTTAGGGCTAGAAATATTGATATAGCTGTCATTACCATGTAGGTGATATTAAAGTCAGAAGATTGTATAGCATATAGGCCTGTGGACTGCAGATTAAACTCTTGGGATACTAGTATTTAAGGCATGGGCATGAAAATAGATGCCGATGAAAAAGGGAATAATCAAGGGCATTAAATCTATCAGAGTTTAGTTGGATAAAGTCTCACTGCATTTACTGATTAGCAAGTCACTGAGACTGTAGCCGAAGGGCAGCATCAGTGGAGTGAGGAGAGAAGAACCCAACTGCTTTGGGTGGCAAAGTGAAGGTGAGCTAAACAAATGAGCTCAGTAAATGGCATACACCATTCCTAGAAGATTGGCAACAGAAAAACCACAGAGATATTAAAACAGGCTTTGAGAGAAAAATGTTACAGAGAGAATAGCCTCCTGGGCAGGGGTGACAGAGATCCTGATGGTGGCTCCCGGTGTCCAGGGCTGGCAGTGTGGGTGGTGTAAACTGCAGTGCTTAGCGCCCAGGGGTGGTATCTGCTGGTGGTGATGTCCTCACCCTATCAGGTCCTGCAGGTGATTTGAACATGTTCTTGGTTTTGTAACCCTGACTCTGGCTCTTAACTCACCTGTGTTTTCTGAGTAAATCACCCAGCATTAGTTGATTTCACTTACAAATGAATATGCCTACCGATAGTTTGGTCTTCAGTGTGTAGATCAGGGAAAGCTAAAGGAGTGATTAATTTAGGATTCTAGAACTCCAGATTCAGACTCTGAGATCTAAGAAACTCAAAAGGAAATCTGTGTTCTTACCAGTCTGGGTTGTTTTCCTTTGTCTATTTCACTGCTTTTCAACTGCCTATGTAACTTACCAATAAATTAATCAACCAAATGTACTTAATAACATGTTGCTCCTTCTCTTGCTCAGGGCTGTGAGGAACGTGGGGGAGTAACAGATTCAAGTTCGCATCATCCAGGAGTTCACAGAGCAGGAGGCAGGCTACTTAAAATCATGAGTGTAGGGCTTCCCTGGTGGTGCAGTGGTTGGAAGTCCGCCTGCCAATGCAGGGGACACGGGTTTGTGCCCCAGTCCGGGAAGATCCCACATGCCGCGGAGCGGCTGGGCCCATGAGACATGGCCGCTGAGCCTGCGCGTCCGGAGCCTGTGCTCCGCAATGGGAGAGGCCACGACAGTGAGAGGCCCGCGTACCGCAAAAAAAAAAAAAAAAAATCATGAGCGTAAACTCTCATTAAAATCTCAAAGAAACTCAGTTGGGGGCTCTCTACCTTAGGGTCTCTAGAAGTCACACTGGGTATCTTTGGAAAAGTCCTTTAACTTCCCAGAACTGACCTGACACAGATATGACTTTTCAACGAACCAGAGTCTCATTGTAATTACTGAGACCTCCCAGTGTACTCAGTCCTAGTTCTGCTACACTTTAATTGATGCCTAAAAAGACTGGTTACGCACTCTCTGCAGTTATAGGCTCACACTCTCGCTTGAAAAAAATAGACTAGACAATGTTATGGTGACAAACAATTTCTAAAATCTTAGTAACTTAACAAAATTAATTTTTCTCTCATAAAATTTTCTACTAGTTCATGGGACTCTTCTCCATGCAGCAATTCAGGGTACTCTATTTTTGACATTTCCATTTCAGCACGTGGTCTTCAAGGTTGCCACAGTAGGGGAAGATAACACTGGAGGGTCACGCATTGTCTCTTAAATGCCTTGGCTCGGAAGTGATATATGTCACTTCTGCTCATGTTTTATTGGATAAAGCTAGTCATCTGTCCCTGATAACTGTAAAGGGGGCTGAGAATGATGGAGGAACTCATGAAATACCCAGCTTACATCACGATCTCTTCCGTACCATTATTTTAGGCAGGAGCTGAGACTGTAGAAAATATAGAAGAGCATTCATTTGCTCATGCCTTCAACTCTTCTCCCCTTCTCTTCTCAGCAAGAGAATATGCCTGACTCTGCATTGGGTGCTAAAGATAAAAATAATAAGTAGGTTTCCCTCTTAAGCTGTTTAAAATCTAACAATACTAATTTCATAGGATGGAAATCACAAAGAGAAAAGAGACCTATTTCTATTTATTTATTTGTTTATTATTTATTTGTTTATTATTTATTTAACAATCCCAGGGAGTAGCACAACAGCTGCTTGATAAATGCTGTCTAATTACACCTCCTTCAGATTTTTGCTCAAATATTTCCTTCTCCATGAAGCATTCCCTGAACATCCTCTTTAATATTGCATACTACTCAAGCCCTCCTTCTCTTTGTTACAATTTAGTTTTCTCCAAAGTACATATCACTCTATCTGAGGCTTCCCTATTGTCTCATTCCCCACAATACATTGTACACTTAAAGAAGACAAAGGTATTTGTTTTTTGAATTTGGTGCTGTTTCAAAGCTTCCACAGTAATACCTAAAATACAGTAGGCTCAATAAATATTTACTGAGTTATATGAGTGAAGAAAATGGCCAAAGCATAAGAAGTAGAAGTGAGGAAAGATGAGATGTTAGGAGAGTGCCTTACTTTCAAAGGCATGCAGGTCAGGGTACGGTTGCCGGTAAATTGGACAGTAGGCATGCTGGTGTGCATAAAGGCTTTCCAGAAAGTGCCCACCAAAACATGGCATCACCATCAAGGTGAGTGAGCAAGTGGTTGGCTGAGAGCTCGGTGGATGAGCGTGGGCAGAGGAAAGTTACTCTGGACCCTCAATGACTGCAGCTCTAGAGTGTGACATGAAATTCTCGCCAGCTCTAGAGTGTGACATGAAATTCTTGTCTTAGCGTCAGTCATAAAGCTTCAAGAAACTCTGCAAGATCCCAGGATGGTGGGAAGACTGGAAATACATGCACCCTTCTGTTTTGCAGAGACAAGTGCTATAGGAATTCACCAGAGTGCGTAAGCTCAAGGTCGGGACGCAGGTTACGAAGGCGATTGTTTTTATTTTTGTTTGTTTCTTTGTTTCTGTGAGAACTCAGCCAAGTAAGTGAAGCAGAACAAAAACACACTAATAGGATGGCTGGAAATGATAAAAACTTAAGCATCCTTCAAGAGCCAGCACAAATATCACCTTTCTTGATCATTTCATTGTCTCTCTTTCTGAGGCACGTGTAGTATACTCTATGCACTTCTGTTTAGGGTACAGAGGAGTCTGCCTAAAGTTAATTAACTGAGTACTCAATGTAAAAAGTGAATGATTTATTTAAAGTATAAATACACTGATTATAATCTGTAACAGGAATGTATAGCAGTGCTAACAGTTTTTAACAAATTGTCCTGCTTTTTGTGACCCAGTGCCTAGCATGTATTCTCATTGTATTCAGGGCCTAGAACATAGGCACTGAATACAATGAGAATACATGCTCATTGGCTGAAATGTGGACTTCAGATCTGCAGACAAAAATATCCTCATTATTGTTTCCTTTGAAAGCAATCTTCCTAAATCAGAAGCCTGAATAGCAGCCTCCCATAAGATGGTAATAAACATGGCAAAGCACCAAGTGGTGTGTTCATTTTTTGTTTCTGATTTATTGTTCATAGACAGTAGTTATGCATTAACTGGTTTTATTTTTATACTAGAATTCTGTGCCCTTTGTGCAAGATGTAGAAGTTAATTGGCAGCTAACTCACTTTGATGACAACTTTGGTGTGCTTGAGGGACATGTTTTCTTAAATTGCCACATTTTTGATAGATTTTACCATGACTGGTTTACTTATAGATCGTTATTACGCTCCAGCAGGATTCACTGCCTCTGCTCTGTGCAGATGATGGGGTAGAAACTCATGCTCTCTTACTTCTTAGCAACAATGATAATAACTATGTATATGCAGCGTGTGTTTTCACAGCACAGCAAAGAAAGAGGAAACCCAAGAGAGCCCACACAGCCATCGGAGCATTTACTTTGAAACTAGAACAAAGTAGTATAATTTCAAAGACGCTGTTAAAGGCATCTTGCCTTAGAGAGGCACTGAAGAACACATCAATTAGACATGAACTTTTGTTAGAACTACGAGCAGGCTTCTCTCTAACAGAGGTCAATAATGTTGTTTTCAGGCTGCTTTCTGCCTGAAAGCAGTTACAACAGCTTTGCTAAATCCCAAGGAACTGTATTCCCAGTGGTTGCACGGAGCCTGATTCTGAGAGCACTCAAATAGTTTTCATTTCCAATTCCAATGCTGACTCGAGACTTGAGACTTGGAAGAATACTTATACTTCTCAGGGGCTCTGTTTTCTAAACTTTAAAAAAAAGAACTGTATGATTAGGTGACAGTTGGGCTCCCAATTAAATTCCTCTTTGATAATTGTGAAGTCTCAGGCAGTGTGTGTGATAAGGAGGTGGGTGTTAGAAAAGCATGTTGTTTCAAGGTGTTAATGGTAGAGGGCAGCAATTGGGTCTTTCTCAGACGTGCGTAAAGCACTGACTATGCAGAGCTTACTAACTTGACCAGGGGAGCTGGTAGAGGTGGCAGAAGAGCTCCCTGCTCTAAGCTTCCCAAGTGCAGAAGGGAACCCTGGGCAGGTGGTCTTTTCATTTACAGAAGTTCCTTATTCAACTCACTACCAAGGAATGAACTATCATTATAATAAAAAGCATTTTTACTATTAAAGCTTGCTCTGTAAAGCTTAATTAAGAACAGTTATCTTGGCTGAAAAAATTAACTAAACGTCGAATCACCCATCTATCTACCTGCTGTCTTAAGAAAGGACGAAAGACATGGTTTAATCTTGCTTACTGACTAGGGATCATTATTATGAACATCCACAACTGTGGTGGGTGGTGATGCAGTTGCGTCACTAGTCAGCTTGCCCCTGCACCAGGCATTCCTATTCTAGGATCCATCAGAGCAGAGACCCAAGGATCCCCTACATCCCCTCTCCAATTTGTTCACAAGTTCTAGTGTACATATGCTTATATGCATATGATGAGAAAGGATTCCACATTTCCCTTAGACTTTTCAAGAGGTCTGCATCCAAGTTATTAGGCAGCACTGAACTATGCTAAGTGGGCCAGATAGTGATGTTTATGTGACTAAAAATGTGTTAAACCAATGCCATCACCTTCATCTGCTAGCAAGGTGCTAGGCACAAAATGCAAGGAAAATAGATGGTGTTTTAAAAACATACAGACTTGGAAATATGCTAGAGTTATCTTCCTTAGTGACTTAAAGAAGTTGTCTGATAAACAGACCTGATTTTCATGCTGGTTAATTGATGAGCAAAAATCCACATGTTAACTTTCCATGATCTTATTTCTTTTCTATACCCTCCTGAATTTCCCATGCTGCATATTTGCTTCCTTGGGGCTCATTAGTCACCTTGAAGTTTGCCTTATTATCCATCGTTTCAAGCAAACTAAACTGTGTATATACTTCCTTGGGCAGAGGCACAGCATAATATCTGGACCTGACATTTGAGGCTTCATTTTTTAAAAATTCAATTACATTGTAACTGGAAAGAATAACGGCAATTAGCAATGTAAAATGTAAAAGTAATTAATAACCATAAGCATGCGTCAGACCCATGAAAGGTCAGTCCCCACCCCCAGTCACTCTCGCCACTTGCCAGCCCCTCAATCTCAGTTATTACACGCCGCTAAAATCCAAAACTACAGCATGGCACTCACCTACAGTACGATTTATTACACCAAACCCAAGCTCTGCTGAGCCCTTATGGTTTATCATTAATAAGGTACTGTGAGGTCACCATCAAGTCTCAACAAGATACAAGGTACCAGAGTGTTAGCAATGAAACAAACATCTTGGCTGACGGAAAAAATGGAATTCTCTTCCAAAGCTGAGCCCAGTCCATTTGGCAAAATTAAACAAACAAACAAAAAATGTACATTGACAGTTTTGTGTGTCAAGTATCATGTTTTATAATTTAAAAAAATCCAAGTGAAAAATTATGTGGTCATGAATGAAAACCATTTAGACAATTAGCTACCTGTTTTCCAGTGGAATTTCAGAGTTCATTCTCATTATTATGGGGAATGAATGTGATCGCAAATTAATGGAATCCTTCCACCTGGTATTAGGAGGTCCTGGACAAAATTGGAGACCAGATGTTTACCAGGAGGTAAGGGAGGACCCATATAGCTGGGAGGATGCCAATTATATCTTTTTTTTTTTTTTGCGGTACGCGGGCCTCTCACTGTTGTGGCCTCTCCCGTTGAGGAGCACAGGCTCCAGACGCGCAGGCTCAGCGGCCATGGCTCACGGGCCCAGCCGCTCCGCGGCATGTGGGATCTTCCCGGACCGGGGCACGAACCCGTGTCCCCTGCATCGGCAGGCGGACTCTCAACCACTGCGCCACCGGGGAAGCCCAATTATATCCATTTTTTGAACAAAGGATTAGTCTTGTGAGGGGTCAATTTAAGTGATGCCCCAATAAGGTACTGCTAAATTTCAAGAAATACATCTAGCTGAAAATTACTCTGAATTTATTTAGCACTTATTATGGGTCCAGTATTGTTTTTAATAACAGAGAAAAATGTTTTATCCATAGATCTTGTTGTCCATACCATTTGGAAAAATCAAACAAACAGAATATTTCGGGAACAGTTAATCACTGGACTGCATCACATGTTAAGTATCTGAGGAGGACAGGTGTGCTCAGCACAGGGTTTCTGGAGGAGATGAGGCTTGAACTCCAGCTGGAGGTTAATCATTAGCGGAAAAGGGAGGCAAGTGGTCCAGTCCAGGGAGCAAAGAACAGGAATAGCCATAAAGAAATTGAGGAAGGGAAGGAGAGAGAACTGTAAAAGTACAATGCCAGCGATTGAAAGGATGCATTTCTGAGTTATTTGAAGTCATGAACTATGATTAATATATGTGTCTGTGACCAACTGCTCATTACGAAGTGAAGCTAAATATACATGATGCATGAATAAAAGAATTAATGATTGAATGAAAAGCGAGCTGAACTTTATTTCATCTTGATCTGTCTACCACCTCACCCTTTCCTTAGATGACCATTGCTGCATGAGTAAGACTTCAGGATCCATGGTGTGATATCAAGAACCATATCCCAGAGTCCAGCAGATCTGACATAAAATTCTAGTTCTTCTGACTGCCAGCTGGGTGACCTTGGGTAGTTCATTTTAAAACCCTAAGCCTCATTTTTTTCTCATCTGTAAAATAGGATATTATTCATCTTACCATTTTATTGTGGAACCTGAATAAAAAACAATTGGTGGGGCTTCCCTGGTGGTGCAATGGTTCAGAATCCGCCTGCCAATGCAGGGGACACAGGTTCAAGCCCTGGTCCGGGGAGATCCCACATGCCACAGAACAACTAAGCCCGTGCACCACAGCTACTAAGGCTGCACTCTAGAGCCTGTGAGCCACAACTACTGAGCCCGCGTGCCACAACTACTGAAGCCCGCGCACCGCAATGAAGAGTAGCGCCCGCTTGCTGCAACTAGAGAAAGCCCGCGCGCAGCAACGAAGACCCAATGCAGCCAAAAATAAATAAATAAAATTTAAAAATAACTGGTGAAGTACTTACTCTAGGGCTTGAGACATTATAATTTGATATTAAACTCAGACATACTAGGAAAGAGGAACGCTGCTGGGAAAAAATGTCTATCCACAATGAGTTTTATTAATAAATGTAAATTATTTTAATGACATAGATCCTTGTTTATGGGAATAATTGATATTGGATTCTGGTGGTCCTCACTGGGATATGCTGGGAGACACTCTGAATTCTCTCTAAGCTCCTGAGATACCAGTACTTGTGTTAGGTTTTCATCATCATGTCTAAACATATAGAGCCAAGGGGAGCACAATCTAAGCACTGTTTCTTTAATATTCTATCTTCTTCCTACACGTCTTTTTAGCAAACCTGGAATGCAGTGCTGCTTTCCAGAATTGTTGGCTTTATCACCGGAAATAATACACAGCACGAAAGCTATTTGAGTTAGAGTCAAACATCTACTTGCATTAGGGAAGAACTTTGCTGAAAAGTTTGGAATGTTTCACTTGGTGGAAACTAGGAATGGTCTAGATACACAGGCAAACACATTGGCTGTGAGAGTTCCTTAAGACTGTTACTTTCTGCTGGAGTTAATTGTCCACAAGTTCCCATCCTTCACTGGCTTCTTAACTCCCGAAGGTAAGGTCCTATTTCTTACTATCTTAGTGACATTACTTCATTGAAATATTGGCTTGTATAAAGCAAGGCACTCTTCCTCTCTCCCTCCCTTTCTGCCTTCCAGCTTTCCCACCTTCCTTCTTTCCCTTTCCAATATTTACTGAGTCATACTACATCATATTACTGTTGGTTGTTGAAATGTTTGGGTTTTACTCTCCTTCTTGGATGAAAAGAATGAGGGCTTCTGGGTCTGTACAGAAATCTGCTATGGGATTATTTCTGGATACACTTGTCATTATTCTGTGTGTGATGTTAGGTATTTGGGGAGATAGCAGGAACCCGGTTATAGAGTCTTGATGTCTACGTAAAAAATTCTAGCTTTATAATGAGTTAACGGAGATATCCCTGAGATCGTTATGCAGATGAACAAAGGTCCTTTGTCAGGGCAGAGCAGAACCAACGAAGAAGCAGAGGAAGGAGAGAGCCTGCTGAAAGCTGAGAAACGTGCCTGTCCCCTCATGCCCACTGTCCTCTTCTTCAAAATACGCAGACCAGTCCTCAGACAGAGCTTCTTGGGTGCTGTGTTAGTCAGGGCTCCTGAGAAACAGAACCAACAGGAGAGAGAGAGAGAAGATGGATGGTAGGTAGATAGATAGATAGATAGTTAATAGATACGTAGATGGATAAATAGATAGATGATAGGTAGATAATATTTCGTAGAAGAAAGTGGCTTACATGATTATGGAGGCTGATAAGTTCTAAGACCTGCAGTCAGCTTGCTGGAAACCTGGAAAGAGCCGATGTTTCAGTTTGAGTCCAAAGGCAGGAAAGAACTGATGTCCCATTCAAGGCAGTAGTCAGGAGCATTTCCTCTTACTCGTGGGAGGGTCAGCTTTTCTGTTCTATTCGGGGCTTATTTCAACTGACGTGATGAGACCCACCCACATTAGAGAGGGCAATCTGCTCTACCTACTCTTCAGATTCACATATTTATCTCATCTAGAAACCCCCTCACAGCCGTACCCAGGACGACGCTTAACCAGATGTCTGGACACCCCATGGTCTAGTCAGGTTGACACAAAAAGTGAACTCTCACAGGTATAAAGAGGTGTGGACATCAGACAGTAGCGGATGATGTAAGTACTCTGAGTGGGGGAGAAGAAATTCTACTCCTTCAGTGCCTGCTTTGTGTCAATACCTCCAGAGGTGTTTACCTTAGGTCAACCATGTGTTCCGAGAAAAGCCCAGGGAGGAACTGATGTTTGTGAAATATGTCTCTGCTACAAGCCAACAATACACTTTTTATTTCCACCTATTCCTGCACATAAGCCTGACTATGGGACTTTAGCTGAACACTCAATAGTCTCATTTTGTATCTTATTAATCTTTTGCCGACCACTACAGGCCTATTGTGAGTCTCAGGTGGAAATGTAAAACCTGTCTCAGCAGTGGCTCATTAAAGCCCAGAGAGAAATGTCCAGAAAATGCTTTTTAATGTCTGGTTTGGGGTTGTCATCTCTCAGGGTCCGCATGTTACCCTGCTGAAGGGTTTTCTTCTTCCGCTACGTGGACCTGGCTCATGTCGGAGCCAGAGGTGATAAAAGAAGGCTGTACATCTACATCTGAGCATACTGGTACCATCTCGATTTCTTTGCCAAGTGCTTTTATTCACTATTAGCGAAATAAGAGATGAAAAAAATAGCTTTCTGAAACCATTCAAATCTTTCCCATTGACAGAAACACAGGAGGCAGAAACACAGATGGTAGGAAGGCAAAATGTGGTTGAACAAGCCAGAGATTTGATCCTCATCTTGCTGCATAGTAGATTCAACTGATTTTTGAATTTGCCAAATTAACCTTGTGAGTGATACAGATACTACATTCTTCCAGTGTGAAGTCCTTTCTCCTCAAAAGGTGTGTTTTCTTAAAGATGTTCCTTTGCTTCATCTATCACTAGACCTCGTTTGACACTGAGATGTGATGCTAGGGCGGCACAGGTATGGGCCCTCCTACAAACACTTGGCATGGCTGGGCAACCAAAGGTTCATGCCAAGAATCGGTGGGGAGGTACCCATACGTAAGAGGGCTTTTATCCCAACTTAGCTTAATGAAATGAAATAGGATGTCAATACTTTGAAACCTAGATTGACACATGGATGTGAAAACAAAACACAACCCTTGAAGTAGCACCCAATCTGGGTGATCTTAGGGAAGAGTTTCTCAAAGTCGAAGATGATCACATTGTTCTACATAAGCTTGGCTGTACAGATGAGCTGTGCTGAGGTCCACAGACCATACCTACGGAGATGAAAAGACTGGAAGCACAGAGGTGTGAAAACACTGTTCAGGCAGAATGAAACAGCGAAGACAAAATGATTTTAGCTACCCCTACCTAGCCCTAGAGCCTTTAAAAAAAAAATCTGTGTATTAACTAGTGGGAAGCAGCCACATAGCATAGGGAGATCAGCTCGGTGCTTTGTGACCACCTAGAGGGGTGGGATAGGGAGGGTGGGAGGGAGACGCCAGAGGGAGGGGATATGGGGATATATGTATACGTATAGTTGATTCACTGTGTGATACAGCAGAAACTAACACACCATTGTAAAGCAATTATACTCCAATAAAGATGTTAAAAAAAAAGTATTTTTTTTAAATTGTGTATTGCCTGTTTCCATGCTATTCACTCCTTCCCCACTCTCTGAAATGAAAGTCCCACAGGTGCAGGAACACTGTCTCTCTTATTCATATTTATATTTTCAGAATCTAGAATAGTACACAGAATGAGGTAGGTTTCTGGGAAACATATTTGGATTAATTCACCAAAAACATACAAAAACTGAGAAATATTCATTAGCCCTTGAAATCAGGAATAAACAAAGTGCAAGGTTTCAGATTGAGAAAGAAAACGGTCAATTAAGGGAACTGCCTGGTGGTCCAGCAGTTAGGACTCCGTGCTGTCACTGCTGAGAGGGCATGGGTTCAATCCCTGGTGGGGGAACTGAGATCCCCACAAGCCACGCAGCACAGCCAAAAAAAAAGAAAGAAAGAAAAGGGTCAACTCAGGTAAATGAATAGGGTTACTTAGTGTTATGTCATCTGTACCCGCAGGCTCCAAGTGGCAGGGTTGGAAGTCAAGATCTAGCTGTGACGCAGTGACAGCGAAATGAATGGATGACTTATGGAAATTAATCAGATGCTTATAAATGTAGCGGCATGTGGTGGTCCTCACTCACAGGGAATTTTTAACGTTCATGCCATGTGAATTGAAGAGTGATGCTTTTTTCTGCGTTGGTATCCAACAGTACTGGGAGCAGAGGAAAAATGGAAAAAAGTCTCTTCAACTGAGGAAAACAGCTCACTGCTTCCTCCCTGCATAAGGTAAAATGTGAATCTAGCAAAGCAACCCTCCCTGGTGCCGCTAGGCTTGATTTTAGAATGTGGTCTCAAATAATATAAGCTAAAGTGAGTAAAATGGAGATAAGAAATTGAAATTCTGAGAGAACATGAGTGAGTGAGGGGAAAGTATGGGGATCTGGGGTTACAGGTAAAAGTGGATAGGATTTTCTCCTAAAGGAGACAGGACATCTTGTCTCTGACCCCTGGGGGCAGGAGGTAAAGACAGTTATAAATAAATAACACTTTTTATCTTGGTGGGAGAGAGGAAGAATTTAGAGAAATTATTCATGGCCTCTCCAATATTCTTCAAGAACTAAAAGGCAAATTTGTCTGCTGAGGATAAAAGTATGTACTTGGGGGCTTCCCTGGTGGCGCAGTGGTTGAGAGTCCGCCTGCCGATGCAGGGGACACGGGTTCGTGCCCTGGTCTGGGAGGATCCCACATGCCGCGGAGCGGCTGGGCCCGTGAGCCATGGCCGCTGAGCCGGCGCATCCGGAGCCTGTGCTCCGCCACGGGAGAGGCCACAACAGTGAGAGGCCCGCGCACCACAAAAAAAAATTATAATAAAAATAAATAAAAGTATGTACTTGGATAACAGGTTTAAGAGACTATCAAAGTTTTAAAATAGTAATTGAGAAGAATCAGAGCAATCCTACCTAGGAAGAAAACCCCAAATGATTGCTGAGCGATGCTGAGACTCTTACAACAGTGGATGGACATGTTTTTACTGTGTCACCCACAGGCATGAGGACGGTGTCCTCTTCAAAATCCCCAGTCACCCAGGTATGCAACTGGAGAGATCACAGCATCCACCCAGGCCTAGTCCACCTAGAGAGGTGGCAGGTAGCAAGGTAACTGACAGTTCTAGTGAGAGAGGAGTTCGGATGCGTCACCTCAGTCAGCTGGTGGCACCACTAGTCCCCTGGTCACTGTCACTTCACACCTGGAGGGCAGAATCATCTTTCAAATTCTTTAGGCACCTTGCCAACAACAGAAGAAAATCCAATCTATTTTCCATGGACACTGTGTGATGTGTCCTTCAGGAAATGGCCCCAACCTGCCTCCTCAGCCTTACACCTTTAATGCCTCTTTGTCAAATCCGTCTCAGTGCTTGGTGGATTCTTTTTCGAATGGGGACCGATTTCTGCCTTATACATTACAATATTGTGACTTCTACCCAAACCTGCTAGAACATTTCAATTCTCTGTGGTTTTGCACAATCTGTTCCTTCTTCTTAAATTCCTTCCCCTCCACCCCCCACCTGGGGATTCAGAGTCATGGTTCCCAACAATCATCATATATCACTCTGACTGTCAAGCTCTCATTTCATAATTTCAATGAGTTTGATATATGCAAAGTGAATCACTCTTTTCTTTATACAAATTTTATAACCTGTCCACCATATTTCCAAACTTACTTTATTGTAATTATGCATTTAAAAAATGTTTCTCCTACTTGGTTATGATCACATTAATAACAATGACTTCCCGGAACGTTTTTTTTTTTACCCTCAGAACTTAGATATTATGTGAAGCACAGGAGTTACTCAATAATACACATGGGCCTGAAGACATGGTGGCTGTAGAGTTAGGTATCAGGGATAATACAGATTTGAATAGGAAAGGGGCACCAAGAAGGCAATTCTCAGAGAAGGAAAGATGCAAAGAGACTTAGGTTTGGAAGATAATGACAGACCTGCCTTCAGAAACTGCTTCAGAGAGTAAGACATAATATGGTTGCAAAGGTCAGATGAACTAAATTATAGAAAACTTTTAAAACTATATGATGGAGATTAGATGAGATATTGTAGACAATTAGAATTTGAATGATTAAAAGGCCTTCATTCTCTTTTATGAAAAACAGTTTAGGAGATGAAATTACTAAAAAGTATTAATATTATGCTAAGATATTTACCAGTCCATCCTTTTCTACAGCCATATGTAAAAGTAGTTTCTTTATTCACTTAGCTGAGTTGAGGGATTAAATTATTTAAAACATCAAAAAACAAAACTATTCTAAAATAAAAGGTGTCATACTTAAAATTAAATTGTAGATGACGGAAGCCATACACAAAAGAGTACAATTCCCTACAATTCCATTACTCGAAGCACAAAAACATGAAAACACACTGATTTATTTTGTCAGCAATCAGGATAGTGGTTATACTATTGGATGTGGTAGAGACTAGGATGGACCAGGAAGAGAGCTTCTGTGCTGCTGGATTATACTCTCTCCCTCTCTCTCCTTTTTTTTTTTTTTTTTTTACAATTTAAGTGCTAGCTACGCAGATGTGTTCAGATTATGAAAGTGTATCAAACTGTACCTTTTCCTGAATGTATATCACTTTGTAATAAAAACATTTTAAAAGTGTAAGTGAGGCTGAGAGTACAAAAATATATATAATACACAGAAAAGGTTACTGTGTCTAATGTTAAAAGACCTCCAGCCAATTCATTCAAAAAAGACAAATAACTAAAGAGAAAAATGGGCAAAGAATAATAACAAGAAACTCCTAGAAAGCATAAAAATGACTAATAAACATTTTTTAAAGATCTGCATTTAATTATTGATCTGGAAGGTGCAAATTCAAACAACTAGCTACCATTTTTCATCTAGCAGGTTAGCAAACATTAAGAAGATGGATAATACCGTTATGGCAGCCTTTACAGAGTACATACCGTGTGATGACACTCTTCTATATGCTTTATTTATTTTTTTCTTATAATCCTCACTTAACTTGTGGTCTCATTTTTAATCTCCATTTTATAGGAAATATTAGTACTTTTCTCACATAGTAAGTGCTAAAGTTAGGCTTCAAAGCAGGCAGTCTGACCTCAAAACCCATTAATTTAACTACCATTTTATGTTGTTTCTCTATTGGAATTCTGCATGTTAGTAATGAACATCTCTCCTCCTTGATATTCTCACTTATTCACAAACTGGACACAACAGTAATGTGGGAAGTTTTAAAATTATATATTAGTTCTATTATGGTGGTTATTAAAATTGCTATTTTAATACTTTTCCCTGTTAGGGAACTGAGCACAAGTACCCTAAAACAACTTTAAAGACAATTCTTCCTGGTCCTTTTAAAAAAATTAAGGAGGAGGAGCGCGGGGGCCGGCGGCAGCCGGGTCGGGCGGCCTGGGCAGCGAGCGGGTAGCGCGGGGTCAGCCTATGTGACTGGGCGGCGCCGGCGCGGCCTCCGTCAGGGGAGGATTCAAGATGACCAACAAGGAACCTCTTCCTAAAAAGGTTCGACTGAGTGAAACAGACTTCAAAGTGATGGCACGAGATGAATTAATTCTCAGGTGGAAACAATATGAAGCATATGTACAAGCTTTGGAGGGCAAGTACACAGATCTTAACTCTAATGATGTAACTGGCTTAAGGGAATCTGAAGAAAAACTAAAGCAACAACAGCAAGAGTCTGCACGCAGGGAAAACATTCTTGTAATGCGACTAGCAACCAAGGAGCAAGAGATGCAGGAGTGGACTACTCAAATCCAGTACCTCAAGCAAGTCCAGCAGCCTAGCGTTGCCCAGCTGAGATCAACAATGGTAGACCCAGCGATCAACTTGTTTTTCCTAAAAATGAAAGGTGAACTGGAACAGACTAAAGACAAACTGGAACAAGCCCAAAATGAACTGAGTGCCTGGAAGTTTACGCCTGATAGGTAAACAAATCATACTCCCCAGTCAAGACTTCCCTGACAGTCCCACTACGAGAAAGCTGTGGTGGGACAGCCAAGTACTCGTTTCCACACCAAGACTCAGACTTTTTGAGCCAAAAAGCCACATTCTTATACTATCCAGCTTGTAATGGTTAATGTAAAACTTACCAGATGAACCTTGTGTTTCAGCTTTTTTCTCTTCCCCCTCCCCTTGCTTCAGAGGCCTGATGGCGTCGGACTATTCCGAAGAAGTGGCCACCTCCGAAAAATTCCCCTTCTGGGACATGTAGACACTTGAGAAGTGTTTCTGTTTGAAGAAAACAGAGGGAGAAACAGAAGTCTTAAGTCTGTGGCACACTGTGTCTTCAGACAGTTTGGAGGAATGAAAACCTAGAGATTTAAAATCATGGACTGAACATGTAAAATTCCAGTAAATGTAAAGATGGAATATGCATCGCTCTTAACCTTGAGCATAGTGACTTAGAGACACTGTATATCAGTTTTGCCAATAAGACTGTGGACTTCGTGATTGTTGTTGAACTTCTGGGTCAAACTCAAATGAGGTGAATTTTGCCTTTAAAGGGTTTATTTGCTAAGAACCAACTTAATAGTCATGAGAGAATCAAATAATAGATGTCAGTACAAGTAGTTCATATATTTAACCATTTAGTTTGGGGCTCCATATTACTTGATTGAGCCTTAAATCAATGTGGATTTACTCAATGGTTTGTTCTTTGAATGGTTGCTAATACTGTAGATAATCTTATTGAGGACTGTACAAATAATGAAGGTGTGGTATCAAACTTCAGGTCTAAACTGTTTGAAGCATTATAAACATTCATTTCACAACTAGATTGTATAAGGATATTAGCTGTGATGAGACTCACTGCGTTATTTTTTTCAGTAGTGAAATTTATTAAATCCCTATTCCATTCAACAGGCACATGGTCAAAGAGCATTGTCATTGGTGTTAATGGGGGAATGTGTTCCTTCATTGTATTTGGGCCTTTTGTATTGCGCTCTTGATATTAAATTAAATGTGCCTTGAAAAAAAATTAGAATTATGCATTATAATATTTATATAACAATATATATTTAAATAAATATGTAAATACAAATATATTATATTTGACATATGTTGTTTAAATTTAATGTGTGCAAGATGTTGATTTGATACATTTATATATTATAATATGATTGCTATTGTAGTGATAGTTAGCATTGAAGTCATTTAATTGAACAACTGAGGTGGAACAAATATTGGGCTTATGTTTCAAGAACAGAGTATTTATAAATACTGAGAGAGTAGGAATGCTATAACTAAACAAATATTGGGAAATAGAATAATTTCTTCATCTCTTGTAACCTAAGGTCAATGAAAAATAGGTTGTTAAGAGAACAAGAAACATAAAAACTAAGTATTACAAATTTTTTCATTGCTAAATAGATACTACTTTTCAAAAAACCTAATGGTTAATTATATAAAGTTAAAGTGACCTTTATGAAACCACCAGAAGAAAATACACAACCCTTCAAAATTATCAGAACTCATATGTAAAACATAGCAAGGAAGGTCACCATATAAAGATCTAAAAAGCACAGAAAAATATCATGAAAAATCTAAAGCCAAACCTATCTGTCATATACATGCATGTGTAGATTGGCTAAAACCACCAACCGAAAGAATCAGTATCAGCTGGACCACAAATCAAAACCTCATATACTCTATATGAGACATTGGAATATTACTCAGCCATAAAAAGAAATGAAATTGAGTTATTTGTAGTGAGGTGGATGGACCTAGAATCTGTCATACAGAGTGAAGTAAGTCAGAAAGAGAAAAACAAATACCATATGCTAACACATATACATGGAATCTAAAAAAAAAAAAAAAATGGTTCTGAAGAACCTAGGGGCAGGACAGGAATAAAGATGCAGACGTAGAGAATGGACTTGAGGACACGGAGAAGGGGAAGAGTAAGCTGGGACGAAGTGAGAGAGTGGCGTGGACACATATACACTACCAAATGTAAAATAGATAGCTAGTGGGAAGCAGCCGCATAGCACAGGGAGATCAGCTCGGTGCTTTGTGACCACCTAGAGGGGTGGGATAGGGAGGGTGGGAGGGAGATGCAAGAGGGAGGAGATATGAGGATATAGGTATATGTATAGCTGATTGATTCACTTTGTTATAAAGCAGAAACTAACACACCATTGTAAAGCAATTATACTCCAATAAAGATTAAAAAAATTAAAAAATTAAGATTAAAAGATTTAAAAAATTAAAGAAGAAAGAGACATGCTTAAATCACTCAGAAAGGCTATCAACGTTTTAAATTATAGTGAGTTGGTAAAATGTCCTTCACCTACACAGGCAGAAACTACAGATAATGATGTGATTTAAGGAAGCAGAGATTAATCATAAGAAGCTGCCTCTTGTTTCTGAACCACATTGAGAACTTAATTCAAGAATACAGATGAAGCAGAATACTGTGGCTATTTTGGTAAAATTACATTGGGGACATGGTTTGGACTCAAGGTTCATTCTTCAATTCCTGAATTGAATTGATTCACTCAAGGAAAACATTTGTAGGAGCCCTGGCCCTGGCCCTGGTCTTGGCTCTCCTGAAACTTGTAGACCTTTTGTAAAAATTCTCTATGGCTGTTGAGAATTAGAAAGTGAGCCTGATTTCTCTTTTTTTCATTTTGAAAGAGTTGTTTTCTTCTGCCTAGATGACTGAAAATGTCTTTATTCATTCATGAAGTTCAATAATTTAATGAGGATATGTTGTGATGGTAGCTGCTCTGTATGAATTCTTCTGTAAAAGGCACATGCTGTATTTCTTAAAATCAAGTTCAGCTGCAATTATCAGCAAACCCCCAAATAACAGTAAGTTAACAAGATAATAGTTTATTCTCCACTCAGATTCAAGATATCTGGAGGAAGCCACTGTGTTACTATTCCAGGCACCATAAGGAGAAATGCTGGGAAATGAGCAAACTGTGTTCCTTTGATAATACTTCTTAAAATTCGAACCTACTTTTCTTGCTTACATCCTGTTGGCCAAAACTTAGTTATATGATCACAACAGAGCAGCAAAGGCAGTGGGGAAATGCTGTTTTTATTCCAAGTAAGCTTTTCCCAAATCCTCTGTTTGCACTGATATGGTTTGATATGACTTGAATTGTCTTTGAGTCTTTCCCACCTCATGTGAGAGTCATTTGCCTACCTCTCTGGGCTGCCATTTGAGGATGAGATAGTATAGTTACTATCTTTTCTGTATCCTGAGGGCACAGATGGATTTGGGGAAAAGGGGACTGCAGAGAGAACACAACTAGGGAGATGTATAACCTATCTTGGAAGCTGTGGACTTGCAATCTTTTCTGAGATCATTTAGTCTACTCAGGAATTGATCCTATTCCCATTGAGTAATACCCTTGGGTCTCAGTCCAAAGAAGGCCCTTAGTTTCCATCAGCGAGAACCAGTCATGCTATTCATCATTCTTTTCACTCACTGGTAACACTGTAACAGTTGTTTCCACTCTGCCACTAAGAAGTCATAAGAGGCAGAATATACTAGACTGTGGAGAAGACCCATTTTTGACATTTCAAACGAAAATCTAGGGTAACTTCCCCAAGGCTCTCAGGAAATGTGTACAGAAAAACTGAGCAAATTTGCTGAGGTCCATGAAAAAGACTTGAATAAAATAAAGATATAGCCCTAAGTTAAATGGCAAGAATTAATATTATAAAATTTGTAAAAAGATCTCTAAGTATTAATTTGCAGATCTAATGCAAACCAATCTTATCCTGGCATAATTTCCTTAAGAAATGAAAACATAAGTCAAATTATATGAATGATTTATACGGAATAATAAATGTCTAAGAATTGCAAATAAGTTTTTAGTTTAAGAGTGATGAGAATAGATTTTCTCTATCAGAGAGTAAAATATATTTTAAAGCTGTAATAACTAAAATATGTGGTATCAGGCCAAGAAAAAGCAGATGCATTAGTGCCATATGTTGGAAAATTCAGAGGAAAGATTATCTATAAAATCATAGTATATGATCAAGTAAGTCTTTCAAATCCAAGGAAAAGGGCATTTAAAAAAAAAAGTCTAAACACGTAGAAAAGAGCTAAATAAAATCCCTAAACCGTATATGACACCAAAAAGCATAAAATGCACTGAATATTGAAACTTAGAAAATGTGTTCAAATAGTAAGAATATTTTACTAAATATTCATTAGTGAAAAATATGATTGTGCCTACTTACAAAACACCAGTAAAAGTAAAACTTAGGAGATCTGAGTAAGATCAGTGAATTGTATTAATGTCAATATCCTGGTCATAATAATATACTAGTTTTGCAAAATGTCACTTTTGGGGGAAACTAGGCAAAATGTACAAAGGATCTCTCTGTATTCTTTTTTTTTTTTTTTTTTTCGGTACGCAGGCCTCTCACTGTTGTGGCCTCTCCCGTTGCGGAGCGCAGGCTCAGCAGCCATGGCTCACGGGCCCAGCCGCTCCGTGGCATGTGGGATCTTCCCGGACTGGGGCACAAACCCGTGTCCCCTGCATCGGCAGACGGACTCTCAACCACTGCACCACCAGGGAAGCCCTCTCTGTATTCTTTTTTTACACCTGAATGTTAATCTATAATTATCTCAATAAAAATTTCAAATAAAAGCCTATAAATCTGAAAAAGACCCTGCAAGTAGGCAATGACATAGAAAAAGTTCAGGCTCCAGACCCAACAAACCCTGGACCCTTCCTTCCAACCTACATTGTTAATGTTTGTATTTGTTCATCACAGACTTTGAGTGTCACAGTAAGGAGTATGGGCAGAATTGGGATTAGAATGGAGCAAAAACTGTAATATTGATGCCCGTTAAACCATGATCTTGGGTCACTGTATCTTTAGTTCCAATGATGATCTATCAGATGTCATAAGATCAATGCAATTAACTAATGATCTACAAATCAAATAGCATTTTTCTTGTTAAACGGGAATGAATATGAATTTAAATTTCAATCTTTACATGGAAAGTATACTGGTAAATGAGAAAAGCATACTACAAAAGAGTACTAGGAGCAAGATACTATTTGGGGGGAATCACACATTTAGACAAATGTATCTGTATATAAGAGAAAGTGCTCGTGTGACTGTTACGGTCTTTGTGTGAATCTTTTATGCTTTCTCTGAGTGCGTGCGTAAGATTCTGCTTCCTGAACACAATGAAGACCTGGAACAGAGTGTTCATCACAGAATGTTTTCTGCACCAGCCCTTGCAGCTTGATTTCTCTATCAACTTCACTGACCCTTCAAAGAAATACACTGTGATTGTAATATCTGCCATCTTCAGGCTCCTCAAGGTCACGTTATTCAAAACTTGACCTCTGGCCTCCACTCATTATTTTCTGATTGCAATTTATTTAATAACTATCCCCTATCTGCCCTCATTTAATTTCTGATTGCAATTCGTTTGTAAAAACTCACAACAGGCAAAGGTATGGCCTCAGTAGTGAGGTGGATGGACCTAGAGTCTGTCATACAGAGTGAAGTAAGTCAGAAAGAGAAAGACAAATACCGTATGCTAACACATATATATGGAATCTAAGAAAAAAAAAATGTCATGAAGAACCTAGGGGTAAGACGGGAAAAAAGACACAGACCTACTAGAGAATGGACTTGAGGATATGCGGAGGGGGAATGGTAAGCTGGGACAAAGTGAGAGAGTGGCATGGACATATATACACTACCAAACGTAAAATAGCTAGCTAGTAGGAAGCAGCCGCATAGCACAGGGAGATCAGCTTGGTTCTTTGTGACCACCTAGAGGGGTGGGATAGGGAGGGTGGGAGGGAGGGAGATGCAAGAGGGAAGAGATATGGAAACATATGTATATGTATATGTATAACTGATTCACTGTTATAAAGCAGAAACTAACACACCATTGTAAAGCAATTATAATCCAATAAAGACGTTAAAAAAAAAAGGTATGGCCTCAGACGAACAGGTTTCCTTTTAAAGAATTTAAGAACCAAGTCAATGTGATTTTCCTTCCCTTATAACCTGTAACAGGAGAAGGAGGAAGGCCCATTACCCTGCTCAATGAAATGCTGTGGACTCAGCATGTGCTTTAGTTTGTTTTAAATGTTTATAAATGTTTATTATTCCTTCCTTTCCTTCCTTATTACTTATTAGCATCTCCTCTCTTATGGCTTCTGTTTACTCAAAAGGAAATATACCCAACATCTTTGGGGGTGAGTGAAGTGTACCAACTCTATCTTTTAGCATGATGCTGACACATGCTCAGCTAGAAAATTATCCCCATTTCAACTGCTTGTCTTAACAGATCAGTGTGAATGTAAATGAAGGAAATGAGTGAATAGAGATTTATATTTTTACTGAAGGGGAAAAAATGTGCTAAATAAACTGTATCCAGTGTCCTACTTAACCAGTCTCAGATGCTGTGCCTGGGTTTACAGAGAGAAAGCCATGCTCTCTGTCGGAGGAAGACATAAATATATCCCTTCCCACTGTCTCATCTTTATTTTTCATCCCAAACAGATATGTGGGCTTGGAATGTTTTTCTCACCCCATTCAGATATTTGACATTTCTCAAGGCTAAGCCTCCAATACTGGTCCTTTGTTCACAAATACTCCTGCCCGATGACCATTCTGCAATCAACAGCCTGGCTTCCCCAGCCTTACAGACCTGATGATCTCTAGTTGTAGCTTCCTATTGTTATCTCAGTGCAGAGCAGACCACACCTGCAAGTCATCTTTGAAGAAACCACAACCTTGAGCCTCTCAGAGATTTGGTTGCATTGCTAATCAACTAGAAGCCCACTGAAGACATCTGTGTCATCTTAATCATTCTATGTGCCAAAAAGGAACAGAAAAAAATTGTTGATGTGGCCACTTAGAAGTCACAGTCAAATTCAGGAGTCCCAAAATTGCAGAGTCTATGGGTAATGCAAAGACTAGTAATCACATGGTTAACCTGAATTTAATGTTATAAATACTAACTGGCGGGCTTCCCTGGTGGCGCAGTGGTTGAGAGTCCGCCTGCGGATGCAGGAGACACGGGTTTGTGCCCCCGTCCGGGAAGATCCCACATGCCGCGGAGCGGCTGGGCCCGTGAGCAATGGCCGCTGAGCCTGCGCGTCCGGAGCCTGTGCTCCGCAACGGGAGAGGCCACAACAGTGAGAGGCCCGCGTACCGCAAAAAAAAAAAAAAAAAAAAAAACAAAACACTAACTGGCAATAAGTTTGGAAGCAATTACACATACTGAAGAATTAAAATCAATCCGTTTCACTGAATTTACTTTGGATCATATGGCAGACAGCTAAGTGCCTTGTGGCAGATTTATTTTTCCCTGTTAATATAATCAGTGGATCAGTTTCCACCAATCTCAGTGCCTGGCACAGTGGCTGACAGGTCCCATGCGTGTGAACACCAGGAAATACATTTCAAGGAGAATGAATGGAAGAAAGTTATAACTATACTCAGTATAGTTATAACGGTAGATTGACAGTAGATTCAATCCATTCTTCAGTTAATAATTCAATGTAATTTACAGACACACTCTCCCCATCTAACTTCATCATGCAATAGTTACTTAGACAATGAGGTACAAGATTTTTTTAAAGTCCAAAATTCTGTGATATTCATAATAGCATTGCTGATTTTGAGGGGAGAACAGAATCACATCCAGTAATAGCTCTTGTCTCTAGAATAAAATGTTTTTAGATAGTCTCTTTGGGCCCCTTAAATCCTCAGAACTATAATTTTGTGATACTTTTGTCACTGGCGATATTAAGGGCAGAATCACTTACGAGATTCATCTGTGACTCAGTGGCCCTTGTGATTGATATCACATATGCAATGAAAGTTTATGGAAATGTCATATAATTACGATGATAGTGAAAAGATGCAGCTGCTTTTTATGGAGTATTTACTCTATGCTAGTTGCAATGTAGACATTATTTTAAGTATCATCATCAAGTGAGGAAAATAAAGGGACCCTGGAGATCTAAGGCACTACATTCAGATATGGGCTTCATTAATTGCCCCTAAAGTAAGCTGTGCTTTAAAGCTCATAGTCATAATAGTATCTGCAATTGTGAAAGTGGGCTTCAGAGACAGAACTGAGTTGAAATCAAGACTCCCATTATTTACTAACTTTTCAGTCTTTTCTACACTTCAGTTTCCTTAACTGCAAAACAAGGAAGGCAATGGTGTGTGCCTCACAGAATTGTTGCATAGATGACGTAAGCATCCTGATTCTGACAGTGCCTGATTCAAACAAATGTTAGCTGATACTGTTAACTGTATCATTTGTTATCATTATTATGCGTTCAATCATATATTCATTCTTTAAATGTCTTATTATTGCCTAGGATTTAATGCTCCTGTAATGGACACTAGAAATGGTCAGTTCTACTTTTTCAGGTGGCAATGGTGCCATTTCAGTAATGCCAGGATAATTTAGTCCTCCTCAAAAATACGCCCTTCATTTGAAATACCTGAGAGCTTTAAAGGTCATCATTAACTATTTCTGCACTTCCAATATGGTAGGCACTAGCCACACATGGCTGTTTAAAATTAAGACAATGAAATAAAATAAATGAGATCAAAATAAAAATTAAGTTCCTTGATCATACTAGCCACATTTCATCTGGAACATTTGCATCATCACAGAAAGTTGTATTGGACAGAAACAGATACCTTTAATTGTTTCCTGCTAAAGTTCAGGTAACCAAGCAATCATTCATTATTTATACCTGTGAGTCAAAGTATGCTTAGAACATTTTCTACAACCACGTTTTGATATGGAGAATAGGGGAAGGGAACATGAAGGCACTGGGGAAAAATCTTCAGGACTTTTCCATTTTAAACATATTCAATTTCTGTGCTATGTGCACACCTGTAGCTTATAAAATTGTCTATAGATTTGACACCTCTGAAAGAAGACCCTCAGTATTTCTAGATCCTACCATTTAATTAGCACTCTACTGTTTGGCATTACCCAAGGATATTGGTGTGAGCTAACCTCACTCAGGAGGAAAAGATATCAGCCTGAGAACAAACACTCTTGAGTCAAGATGAGAAATCAATCTCAGAGAGCTTGGTATGAGTGAGATTGTCTGAAATGCTCCTCTGCCCTCCTGTTGATCTCTCCCTCCCATATATCAGCACAGACCTTGGAAGACTCCAGATATTATGCTCTAGTAAGTTTAGAGCCTGCTGTCAAAAAAGGACCCAAATACCACTGCATGTGCATATACACAAAGCTACAAAAACAAACACAAAAATCAAACACTCACACCCAAAGAAGCCAGCAACTCTATTTGAACAGATCTTACTTTCCCAATGAAAGCAAAACTCATCACTTCCCAAGTTAGAACAGCTGAGACCCATCAACCAACGGAAAATAATTTGTTCATAGTAGAAGCTGTCACCGGCTATTACCACGTGCAACGTGAAGCAGACCTCAGCTCCCAGACTTGGGCAGGCCCACTCCCATTTCACTTGACAGCTGTGGACACTGGAATAATATAAAACATAACCTAATCAACAGACTGTGAAAAATCTGAAAGCTAAAGACAGATGTTCAACTGCCGTCACCACCTTTCATATTTAATTATATTTATGTGGGGAAAACAAGTGATAAGTCCACTCCTCTAAGGAGGCCTACTTTACTATTAACTTAATGACAGGGTGGGTATGGAGTTCTCCATCAAACAATGGTCCTCAAATGGCCTCAATCTAGGCCCTGGTGGCAGATGATCCTCTGTCGAATCAGCCTGAGTTTCATACAACAACCTGCAGCCTTCCCCTTATTTTTCGCTCTCTCCTTCCACTTCATTGTTCTTCCCCAGACTAGCCTGCCAACATCACATCTACACGTAGGAGTGACTGAATGTAGTTAGCATACACCAATCACTGCCAAGCAGGCTAAAGGTAACAACATTTTTTTTCCATCTAACTTGAAAACAACCAAACAGATTTTCCCTTTGCTATTTTGAATGTACAAAGATCTCAAAGAATCGCAGAAAGTAAAAGAAAAGAAAAAGGTGATAGAGCATCTGCTCCAGTGTCTAGTATCAGGAAATGACTTTGTTATAAGTTAATGGCGGGGAGGGGGCACAAACTGACCTGCCTACAGAGAGAAGGCACACAAGTCAACTGAGGCGAAAAGGGGCTAATGTTCGCTTCTCTGTTAAGGGCCCTGCAGGGAATTCAGAGGATTGTGGAAAACTGAAGAATTCCTGCTTAGTCTTTAGTACAGACCCTTCATTCCATTCAGGAATGCGGTCCAAGTATAGATGGATAGATTATTTATGTTTGTTTGCAAGAAAAGCTGGAAATATTGGGTTTTATTTAACATCTGATGTTTAAATATTGACAATTATTTATATTTTTCAACATTGCATGGGCCTATGGTGTGGAGGTCAAACAAAACTTTTACATTATAGATCTACAACTTTGCATGCTTTGACTTAAAAGAGTTCAAAGTTACTAAATTTTACAAAACACTGTTCTCATGAGAGGTAATGAAAAACCTGTTTCTAGATGGTAACAACGGTCAGTGAAATGATCATTGGGATAAAATTGGGAAAACTAGTGCTCTGCCCCAGCTCTTTTGTTTATAAGTTGAGTGACTTTGGGCAAATCATATAAAGAGAGACTCAGTTTCCTCCTACTTACATTGAGGTCTCACTTGCCATGTCTATTTCCTATTTTTTGAATATCAAATATGAATATATTTTTAAATTGAGAAGGGTGCTATTACAAGAGAATATTATCTATTGTTAATTTTCCAATGAGTAATCAACAAATAGTACCACTGCTTATTATTTTTGCTTCTCCCTCTATCCTTCTGGAGGAAGGAGTGGCTTTTGAGTACTAATACATGATATTCAAATCATACTGCAAGATTTGAAGTAAAAATACATGCTCTGACATTAATTTAGGTAATTCCCTTCAATTCTATGGAGATCTGTTTTCCTGTTTGTAAAATATAATGATACTTGCCGTACTTATTTAGAGGTATATTATAAGTCTAAAACAAGTTAAAAGGTATTAAGAATTGAACACAATAAAAGTATAAGGTAGGGGATGAGGGGAAGATGGCGGAAGAGAAGACGCGGAGATCACCTTCCTCCCCACAGATACACCAGAAATACATCTACACGTGGAACAGCTCCTACAGAACACCTACTGAACGCTGGCAGAAGACCTCAGACCTCCCAAAAGGCAAGAAACTCCCCACGTACCTGGGTAGGGCAAAAGAAAAAAAAAAACAGACAAAAGAATAGGGACGGGACCTGCAACAGTGGGAGCTGTGAAGGAGGAAAGGTTTCTACACACTAGAAGCCCCTTCGCGGGCGGAGACTGCGGGTGGCGGAGGGGGTAAGCTTCGCAGCCGCGGAGGAGAGCGCAGCAACAGGGGTGCGGCGGCCAAAGCGGAGAGATTCCCGCACAGAGGATCGGTGCCGACCGGCACTCAACAGCCCGAGAGGCTTGTCTGCTCACCCGCCGCGGCCGGCGGGGCTGGGAGCTGAGGCTCGGGCTTCGGTCGGAGCGCAGGGAGAGGCCCGGGGTTGGCGGCATGAACACAGCCTGCAGGGGGTTAGTGCGCGACGGCTGGCCGGGAGGGAGTCCGAGGAAAAGTCTGGACCTGCCGAAGAGGCAAGAGACTTTTTCTTACCTCTTTGTTTCCTGGTGCGCGAGGAGAGGGGATTAAGAACGCTGCTCAAAGGAGCTCCAGAAACGGGCGCGAGTCGCGGCTAACAGCGCGGACCCCAGAGACGGGCATGAGACACTAAGGCTGCTGCTGCCGCCACCAAGAAGCCTGTGTGCGAGCACCCCACTTCCGGGGAGCCTGTGCAGCCCACCACTGCCAGGTTCTCGGGATTCAGGGACAACTTCCCCGGGAGAACGCACGGCGCTCCTCATGCTGGTGTAACGTCAAGCCGGCCTCTGACGCAGCAGGCCCGCCCCTCACACCGTGCCCCTCCCTCCCCCACCCCCACCCCGGCCTGAGTGAGCCAGAGCCCGCGAATCAGCGGCTCCTTTAACCCCGTCCTGTTTGAGCAAAGAACAGACGCCCTCCAGCGACTTACACGCAGAGGCAGGGCCAAATCCAAAGCTGAGACCCTGGGAGCCGTGAGAACAAAGAAGAGAAAGGGAAATCTCTCCCAGCAGCCTCAGAAACAGTGGATTAAAGCTCCACAATCAACTTGATATACCCTGCACCTGTGGAATACCTGAATAGACAAGGAATCACCCCAAATTGAGGAGGTGGACTTTGACAGCAAGATTTATGATTTTTTTCCCCTTTGCCTCTTTTTGTGAGTGTGTATGTATATGCTTCTGTGTGAGATTTTGTCTGTATAGCTTAGCTTCCACCATTTGTCCTAGGGTTCTATCCGTCCGTTTTTTTTTTTTCTTAATAATTAATTTTAATAACTTTATTTCACTTTATCTTCTTTCTTCCTTCCTTCCCTCCTTCCTTCCTTCCTTCCTCCCACCATCCGTCCCTCCCTCCCTTTCTTTCTTTCCTTTCTTTCTTCCTTCCATCCTTCCCTCCTTTCTTTCTTTCTTTCTTTCTTCCTACTTCTACTAATTCTTTCTCTCTACTTTTTCTCCCTTTTATTCTGAGCCGTGTGGATGAAAGGCTCTTGGTGCTGCAGCCAGGAGTCAGTGCTGTGCCTCTGAGGTGGGAGAGCCAACTTCAGGACACTGGTCCACAAGAGACCTCCCAGCTCCACATAATATCAAACGGCGAAAATCTCTCAGAGATCTCCATCTCAACACCAGCACCCAGCTTCACTCAACGACCACCAAGCTACAGTGCTGGACAACCTATGCAAACAACTAGCAAACCAGGAACACGACCCCACCCATTAGCAGAGAGGCTGCCTAACATCATAATAAGTCCACAGACACCCCAAAACACAACACCAGACATGGACCTGCCCACCAGAAAGACAAGATCCAGCCTCATCCACCAGAACACAGGCACTAGTCCCCTCCACCAGGAAGCCTACACAACCCACTGAACCAACCTTAGCCACTGGGGACAGACACCAAAAACAATGGGAACTACGAACCTGCAGCCTGCAAAAAGGACACCCCAAACACAGTAAGGTAAGCAAAATGAGAAGACAGAAAAACACACCGCAGATGAAGGAGCAAGATAAAAACCCACAAGACCTAACAAATGAAGAGGAAATAGGCAGTCTACCTGAAAAAGAATTCAGAATAATGATAGTAAAGATGATCCAAAATCTTGGAAACAGAATAGACAAAATGCAAGAAACATTTAATAAGGACCTAGAAGAACTAAAGATGAAACAAACAATGATGAACAACACAATAAATGAAATGAAAAATACTCTAGATGGGATCAATAGCAGAATAACTGAGGCAGAAGAACGGATAAGTGACCTGGAAGATAAACTAGTGGAAATAACTACTGCAAAGCAGAATAAAGAAAAAAGAATGAAAAGAACTGAGGACAGTCTCAGAGACCTCTGGGACAACATTAAATGCACCAACATTCGAATTATAGGGGTTCCAGAAGAAGAAGAGAAAAAGAAAGGGACTGAGAAAATATTTGAAGATATTATAGTTGAAAACTTCCCTAATATGGGAAAGGAAATAGTTAAGCAAGTCCAGGAAGCACAGAGAGTCCCATACAGGATAAATCCAAGGAGAAATATGCCAAGAAACATATTAATCAAACTGTCAAAAATTAAATACAAAGAAAGCATATTAAAAGCAGCAAGGGAAAAACACAAATAACACACAAGGGAATCCCCATAAGGTTAACAACTGATCTTTCAGCAGAAACTCTGCAAGCCAGAAGGGAGTGGCAGGACATACTGAAAGTGATGAAGGAGAAAAACCTGCAACCAAGATTACTCTACCCAGCAAGGATCTCATTCAGATTTGATGGAGAAATTAAAACCTTTACGGACAAGCAAAAGCTGAGAGAGTTCAGCACCACCAAACCAGCTTTACAACAAATGCTAAAGGAACTTCTCTAGGCAAGAAACACAAGAGAAGGAAAAGACCTATAATAACGAACCCAAAACAATTTAGAAAATGGGAATAGAAACATACATATCAATAATTACCTTAAATGTAAATGGACTAAATGCTCCCACCAAAAGACACAGATTGGCTGAATGAATACAAAAACAAGACCCATATATATGCTATCTACAAGAGACCCATTTCAGACCTAGAGACACATACAGACTGAAAGTAAGGGGATGGAAAAAGATATTCCATGCAAATGGAAATCAAAAGAAAGCTGGAGTAGCAATTCTCATATCAGACAAAATAGACTTTAAAACAAAGACTATTAAAAGAGACAAAGAAGGACACTACATAATAATCAAGGGATCGATCCAAGAAGAAGATATAACAATTGTAAATATTTATGGACCCAACATAGGAGCACCTCAATACATAAGGCAAATACTAACAGCCATAAAAGGGGAAATCGACAGTAACACATTCATAATAGGGGACTTTAACACCCCACTTTCACCAATGGACAGATCATCCAAAATGAAAATAAATAAGGAAACACAAGCTTTACATGATACATTAAACAAGATGGACTTAATTGATATTTATAGGACACTCCATCCAAAAACTACAGAATACACATTTTTCTCAAGTGCTCATGGAACATTCTCCAGGATAGATCATATATTGGGTCACAAATCAAGCCTTGGTAAATTTAAGAAAATTGTAATTGTATCAAGTATCTTTTCCGACCACAACGCCATGAGACTAGATATCAATTACAGGAAAAGATCTGTAAAAAATACAAACACATGGAGGCTAAACAATACACTAATAACAAAGTGATCACTGAAGAAATCAAAGAGGAAATAAAAAAATACCTAGAAACAAATGACAATGGAGACATGATTACCCAAAACCTATGGGATGCAGCTAATCCTTGATACCAAAACCAGACAAGGATGTCACAAAGAAATAAAACTAGAGGCCAATATCACTGATGAACATAGATGCAAAAATCCTCAACAAAATACTAGCAAACAGAATCCAACAGCACATTAAAAGGATCATACACCATGATCAAGTGGAGTTTATCCCAGGAATGCAAGGATTTTTCAATATACGCAAATCAATCAATGTGATAAACCATATTAACAAATTGAAGGGGGAAAAACCATATGATCATCTCAATAGATGCAGAGAAAGCTTTTGACAAAATTCAACACCCATTTATGATAAAAACCCTGCAGAAACTAGGCATAGAGGGAACTTTCCTCAACATAATAAAGGCCATATATGACAAACCCACAGCCAACATCGTCCTCAATGGTGAAAAACTGAAAGCATTTCCACTAAGATCAGGAACAAGGCAAGGTTGCCCACTCTCACCACTCTTATTCAAAATAGTTTTGGAAGTTTTAGCTACAGCAATCAGAGAAGAAAAGGAAATAAAAGGAATCCAAATCGGAAAAGAAGAAGTAAAGCTGTCACTGTTTGCAGATGACATGATACTATACATAGAGAATCCTAAAGATGCCACCAGAAAACTACTAGAGCTAGTCACTGAATTTGGTAAAGTTGCAGAATACAAAATTAATGCACAGAAATCTCTTGCATTCCTATACACTAAGGATGAAAAATCTGAAAGTGAAATCAAGAAAACACTCCCATTTACCATTGCAACAAAAAGAATAAAATATCTAGGAATAAACCTACCTAAGGAGACAAAAGACCTGTATGCAGAAAATTATAAGACACTTATGAAAGAAATTAAAGATTATACAAATAGATGGAGAGATATACCATGTTCTTGGATTGGAAGAATCAACATTGTGAAAATGACTCTACTACCCAAAGCAATCTACAGATTCAATGCAATCCCTATCAAACTACCACTAGCATTTTTCACAGAACTACAACAAAAAATTTCACAGTTTGTATGGAAACACAAAAGACCCTGAATAGCCAAAGCAATCTTGAGAACGAAAAACGGAGCTGGAGGAATCAGGCTCCCTGACTTCAGACTATACTACAAAGCTACAGTAATCAAGAGAGTATGGTACTGGCACAAAAACAGAAAGATCAATGGAACAGGATAGGAAGCCCAGAGATAAACCCATGCACATATGGTCACCTTATCTTTGATAAAGGAGGCAGCAATGTACAGTGGAGAAAGGACAGCCACTTCAATAGGTGGTGCTGGGAAAACTGGACAGGTACATGTAAAAGTATGAGATTAGATCACTCCCTAACACCATAAACAAAAATAAGCTCAAAATGGATTAAAGACCTAAGTGTAAGGCCAGAAACTATCAAACTCTTAGAGGAAAACATAGGCAGAACACTCTATGACATAAATCACAGCAAGATCCTTTTTGACCCACCTCCTAGAGAAATGGAAATAAAAACAAAAATAAACAAATGGGACCTAATGAAACTTCAAAGCTTTTGCACAGCAAAGGAAACCATAAACAAGACCAAAAGCCAACACTCAGAATGGGAGAAAATATTTGCAAATGAAGCAACTGACAAAGGATTAATTTCCAAAATTTACAAGCAGCTCATGCAGCTCAATAACAAAAAAACAAACAACCCAATCCAAAAATGGGCAGAAGACCTAAATAGACATTTCTCCAAAGAAGATATACAGACTGCCAACAAGCACATGAAAGAATGCTCAAAATCATTAATCATTAGAGAGATGCAAATCAAAACTACAATGAGATATCATCTCACACCAGTCAGAATGGCCATCATCAAAAAATCTAGAAACAATAAATGCTGGAGAGGGTGTGGAGAAAAGGGAACACTCTTGCACTGCTGGTAGGAATGTGAATTGATACAGCCACTATGGAGAACAGTATGGAGGTTCCTTAAAAAACTACAAATAGAACTACCATATGACCCAGCAATCCCACTACTGGGCATATACCCTGAGAAAACCATAATTCAAAAAGAGTCATGTACCAAAATGTTCATTGCAGCTCTATTTACAATAGCCCAAAGATGGAAACAACCTAAGTGCCCATCATCAGATGAATGGATAAAGAAGATGTGGCACATATATACAATGGAATATTACTCAGCCATAAAAAGAAACAAAATTGAACTATTTGTAATGAGGTGGATAGACCTAGAGTCTGTCATACAGAGTGAAGTAAGTCAGAAAGAGAAAGACAAATACCATATGCTAACACATATATATGGAATTTAAGGAAAAAAAAATGTCATGAAGAACCTAGGGGTAAGACAGGAATAAAGACACAGACCTAATGGAGAACGGACTTGAGGATATGGGGAGGGGGAAGGGTGAGCTGTGACAAAGCAAGAGAGAGGCTTGGACATATATACACTACTAAACGTAAGGTAGATAGCTAATGGGAAGCAGCTGCATAGCACAGGGAGATCAGCTCGGTGCTTTGTGACCGCCTGGAGGGGTGGGATAGGGAGGGTGGGAGGCAGGGAGACGCAAGAGGGAAGAGATATGGGAACATATGTATATGTATAACTGATTCACTTTGTTATAAAGCAGAAACTAACACACCATTGTAAAGCAATTATACCCCAATAAAGATGTTAAAAAAAAAAAAGTATAAGGTAGCATTTTTAACTTTGATAATTATTACTAACTACTATTTTTTTCAAAGGTGCTTCTTGTCTATGAAAAAGGAAAACAATACTATCGTCATGTTATCAATATTAATACCAAAATATTACCCATAATACAATTTATTACATACCTATTACACAGAATTTGCCCTGAATAAAATATCCCTAAAAGCTATGTGAGATAGACACACTTGCTAGCTTTGCTAAAATCTAACCCCCCCTTTTTTTTTAACTAAGAGTGATCTAATTTTATTTGGACAGCAACATTACCAGCCCAAGGCTCAATATTCTCTTTCCCATAGTCCCTTGCAGCATGTAGCCATGTAACAGTTCACACTGTGACAGAGCAGCAAAGTCCATGGATGGTTATAGGAAGCAAAGACTTTGCTTTATCTATGAAAGGAGACAGAGAGACTGAAACTTTCATCTTTCTTATTTCTACCCCAGACACAGGCACCATGCCTGAAGCTCCAGAGGAGGTGACCAGGGCAGGAAAAAGCCAAGGGAATCACAGACTGGTTATCAATGCATTATCAAAGAGGGAAACCAATCCAGGCAGTTGACAAAGTCTGTATTTTCTGTGTGTGTGTGAGTTTGAGATCTATAACCCCCAACTCGGTTACATCTCTGTAAATTGGCTTTCTGGTACTCGCAGCCAAACACATTTGCAATTTATAAAAGAGGTAACTAGCAAACTCAGATGAAAACCAGTCCTTTTGATTCCAAACTTGATGCAGCTAAGCCATATGCTACAAGGCATGAGAGCCCTTGGTTTTAAAATGAAGTGAGAAGCCATTAATCTTTCTGGAAACCAATTCTTCCATCTATAAAATAGGGATTGTAACAAATACTTCATTCATTTTTGCAAGGGCCAACAGAAAGGGTTATATAAAAGTAGTCTATAAAACCTGAAAAGAGTAACAGAAATTAGGTCTATATTATTATTAATGCAGATTTAAAACTTCACAGATTCTGCTGATCATAAAATATGATTTTAGAACATTGAGTGGCACATTTCATAAATATTCCACCCAGGGAAAGTGACTGATTGCTGATTATATTTCATGGTGCTGTCAAAGAAGCCAGAGATGACTCAACAGCTCTCCATACTGTCGGGTTCTCCTTGGAAGTTTTTCCAATGGAAGCTGCTTTCTTTTGCAAATCCAAAGACCAGTTAAAATATTACAGTATTGCCTCTTTAGCTTTCCTGTGCAGAGAATTTAGGGAGATTTGTGGGTTCTTAAGTTTTACTCACTTATGACAGAAGCTACAGTTTGGCAGCAGAAGATACATGGGCAGCAAACTGAAGAGAGCCACACAATTAGAGGAGAAGCTCTAAGCTGGATGCTAATCCTAAAATCTTTGAGGGAGAAACACCAGTTTAAGCCACACTTTGAGATAATTTGAACAAACTGTTCTTGACATTTTGGTGAACAATTCAGTATTAAGCATACCCTCACTCCCTTGCACCTTCCCCTGACGTAGAGATTGCTATGGGATACGTACAGAAGTTTTGCAGTGCTCTGTTAGAACAGTAATAATCAAAGGGAGTGCTAGGCATGAGAGTGATATGAAACTCACAGATCATAAAGATGCCTCCAAATTATTATTATAATCTACATCTAAAATCATTTCAGTTTCATAGCTCCCTCTGGTAAAAAGACTCATGTTAGGTAGTTTCTGGACGTGGTTGCTGTTGAAAGAAATTCAAAACATATTCCCTAAGACCCTCTTATGGGTAAGACTGACATAATCATAAAAAATAAAAATGCTATTAAATAGACTATAAATTTCAAAATGATACAGGAATGCAATAACCAGCCAGAGAGTTGAAGGAAATAATAAAAGCAAATAAAACCTAAATAGAACCCTGCCCCCCTTTTCTCAACAGAGATAATGCCAAAGACAAAATGTACTGATCCACAAGCTTCTGCCTTACTCAATTAAAGATTTAGTGTTTTAGAGAAGGCCGGATAAAATGCTACATGGGCAGCCAAATTACAGTGCCCATAAATCATTAGAATTTAAATAAAAGCATTCTAAAATAGATATATAATTTGTTTGTATATGAAATAAATATACTTTGTTAGAACTAGAAGAAAATCTATGTTTATAACATATGCAAACTCTTCCCATAAATCTAAATCAGGGATGATTTCTGGCTCTGAAGCTATGTGGTAATGTGCAAAGCATTGCAAAATGAGATTTTGGTGAAACAAGTAATAAAATAAATTAAGAAAGTTTAGTCTTCACTGTAAAACCTAACTAAGCAAATAAAAAAGTTCGTTATAAAACCTTCAAAGATGAGCTGATCATTGCATTTGTGGCATCATTATTAACAGCATTTATTTCACTGTAGGGACTTCTCCATGCCACTTAGAAGTAAATCTTGGCCAGAATTTATGACCAGTTACACAAGCTGAGCTATAATGTAGAGAGTGACACTTGCAATATCTTTTCCAAAAAAACAGGGCAAAATATGCCGCAGTGTTAATCATGTGACATTCACCAGCCATGCCCCCCATTGAATAAAAAGCTCCCAGAGTCAATGGTACCCAAAATACCAGCCATGGTGGTGCTGAGATTCCATGTTCAATTAAATCTTTCTGCGACAGATACTACATACCCAAGGTTCCAGACTCATCCTCTTCTGCCCATGCTCAAGACACATTTACTTTGTTCAGACAACAAGGTACTCAGCTCCAGAGAAGGAATCATGCAATCAAGTTTTCTTTTCTTTTTTTTTTTTTTTTTTTTTTTGCGGTACGCGGGCCTCTCACTGTTGTGGCCTCTCCCGTTACGGAGCACAGGCTCCGGACGCGCAGGCTCAGCGGCCATGGCTCACGGGCCCAGCCGCTCCGCGGAGTGTGGGATCTTCCCGGACCGGGGTACGAACCGGTGTCTCCTGCATCGGCAGGCAGACTCTCAACCACTGCGCCACCAGGGAAGCCCTCAAGTTTTCTTTTCACCATTTTTTTCTGTTTTTTTTTTTTTTTTGCTTTTGGGATTCTCTCACAGTTATGGGTGGCTGCATAGTCTATTTCTAGGCAATGAGACATAAAGTAAAATCTTTGGGGTGAGGGGTGGGGTCTGTTCCTAGGAAAATTTTTCCATACAAATAAGTTTGCTACCACATCTGCCTTTAGCTTAGAGCTGCAAAATAGATCATTCATGGGACAGAAATGATATTTGTAGATAACTGAGCAAAAAGGTGGGAAGCTCCTGAGTCCTTTGTGTCATTTATGAGCTTCTGAACCAACCCTGGAAATGCTACCCCCAGACCACTTAAAAATGAGATATTAAATGTTGACATTGTTTATGCTTCTATTCTTTTACTTGTCATTAAGTTAATCTTTTTAATTATTAATGCAATGTCTTTCTCTGTCCTCCTCAGAACTGTCATGGGCTTGGGCTGGCAATCAAGTCATCAGACCTGAGCTTGATAAGGAACTTGAACATTTATTTATGCTCACTCTGCATTATCTCATAGACTCTTCACCAAACCCTAGGAGATAGGTACCACAATTCTGTACCTTAAAGCACAGAAGTGTTGAAATACTTGCCTGAAGTCACAAAACTAGAAAATGGGAAGGCTGAGTTTTGAATCTGAGGAAGTGTTCAGAGTTCTGGCTCCAAAGTTTTTCCTCCTTTCCCTCCTAAGTTCCATCGACACTTCTGTTTTTCAGGATCAGTTCTCAGCAATCTGTTGCAAAGGAAAAGGAACTCTGCATAGCAGAATACCTAGAAAAGGGCTTCCAGTGATCAATGAAGTGCAAAATGCTTTTCTTCTGGTATAATTCTGCATGACATTGAAGTTGTTGGGACTCTAGCCCTAAAATCATATTGCTAGCTCTACATACGTTATCACCTCAGAAATAAAATGATCAGGCAAAAGCAGCCTTCTATTTGGGCTGGTGAAATATATGAGATTAAAAAATTATTTTAATGAATGGATCAAGAAAATGTGATATTATATATATGTATATATATATATATATATGTATTATTAAGCCTTGACAAAGGACACTGTCATTTGTAGACTACATGAATGAAACTAGAGGATGTTATGCTAAATGAAATCAAACGGAGAAAGACAAATACTGTATGTATCACTTATATGTGGAATCTTAAAAAAAACTGAACTCATAGAAACATAGAGTAGAAAAGCGGTTGCCAGGGATTGGGTTGGGGGTGGATGAAATAGAGAGAGGCTGGTAAAAGGGTGCAAACTTTCAGTTGTATGATGAATAAGGTCAGAAGATCTACTGTATAATACGGTGACTATAGCTGATAACACTGTATCGTATAATTGAAATTTCCTAAAAGAGTGTAAATGTCCACACACACACACACACACACACAGATAAATATGTGAGAAATACAAAAACCCATCATCCAACCACTCCAACATAACTGCTATTAAATATCTGTGCTGTTTTCACAATGTACTTGCAATAGATCAAATCATTACAATGTATACTTTAAATATTTTACAATTTTATTTGCCAATTTTACTTCAGTAAAGCTGAAGAAAATTATTCATGCTGCTCTTTCAGATTTTTTCTATTGTTAAATGTTACATATAAATAAATATATGTATTTTAAACAGAAACATATTCTATTTCATAATCTTTTTCCCTAAAAATATATAATGAACATCATTCTATCATTCTATATTTGAAAAAGCAAAATTAGTATGTTATTCTAAAAGTACAAAAATGTTTTACTCTTTAAGTCTTATAAATTCAAATCGTTACTGTGCGTTTCTAGTATTGGCTGATTTCAGCTTTTTCATATTCAGATTCTGATAACTACAGTTACATTTAATTCATTTCAAGGGAACAAAAATGTACTTTTTCTTTTCTTCCACTGAGTTGCATTACCCTAGATTATTTTTCCAGATTGAATTTAAGATAAACCTGTCTAAGAAAACAACAACCCTCTAGACTCTGTTGACCATTTTTTTCATAACCCTAATTGCCACAGAGAACTTATTTAATTTATGGTATGACCCTGGACCCTGAAACTGTTTCTTTATCCATAACTTGGGATAAAAATACCCTCCCTGTTTTCTTTTCACAAGTAATCTACGATTCAGTCTTTTATTGGTCATAAAAAATCTTTAAAATATGCAGTGTTAAAAAATGTCAGGTGTTATTATCCATTGTTAATCAGTTTTTTAAATGCCTTTCATGTGTTCTACTAAATATTGTCATTCATATTTTCTCAACTTTTTTTTCAGTAAAAAAGTACCAGATCTAAATGTAACTGTATTAATTAAAACTTGATTCTTTTGTTTGTTTAGTAGAATTTATCCTTATTATATCTGTCTGGGCTTGTGCCCTGTGTCTGCTCTCTTACTTCTACTTCATATCCTTTGGGCTTAACAAAAGAAAGGATAGAAATACTGAAAAAGAGGACATGGTATAAATAAACAAAAAACAAAGCTCTTGTATCGACAGGAATAAATTTGAGTCTTTTATCTTTCAGTTCAGGATAGTGCCCCCAGCTGAGGGAACTGTATGTTTGAATGGTACTTTTAAAATCTATTATTTCCTGGCATCAGATCTTTTTGTTACTGAGAGAAAGGGAAACCATTGGTGCCCCAAATTATTATGGCAGCAATAACTACACTAGGTCCTAGAGTCACACATGTTTTAAAACACGTCAGCAGGACTAGGACTTCTACCACCTGACTTTCTAAAACACACAATGGCATTTGTAGGAGGAGGGGGAAACTTGAAGTTCTGGAAGGCTGTAACTGCAGCAGTGGCATGGTAAAAAAGTAAAAAATTACCTGTTCTTACCTCTCCTGTTAAGATTAGAATGCATTAAATATTTCTATTACACTCTCCACCAAAAAGTGGGTAGTGGGAGGTGTACGTCATAAGTAACACCACTTCACAAATCCCCTCAGATCTGCATACAGTTTTAGAAGTTCTTGCTGCCCAGGTCTGTACTCCCACCTAGGATAAATCACTACAAAGTGCCATGTCCCCAACAGGGGGTTGTTAATTAGTTTTAAAAGCTCCTGCAGTTCCTCTGGTGCTTCAAGGAAGTACACAAGCCCAGCATTCTACAAAAATACCCTTTTTTTTATGGTCAGCACAGGCTGAGATTTTATGAGCTTCTCATGGCTGTATGAAAGTTGAGCAATATGCAGAGGTGCAAAGGGAAGGCTGTTAAAATTGACTGGGATAAATGCTTTGTTTATCTTGCAGCTGGAATGCAGCAGAACTCTACCTAAATAGAAGGGAAAGGAGGCAAACACAGTGTGCATTCGGCTGCAAGGACTGGGGTAAGATGGCAAAGCTCTGCAACTCCACACTCATTCCACTGTGGACATGGCCTGGCTTTGGTGCTGCCCTTTGTATTCCCAGAGAGGAAAATTTTGTCATAGTTGACTAGGACAGAAAGTCTGAGAATTTTAGCATTGTAGAACTGGCATGAAGCTTAAAGGGTATCCTCTCCTTCCCTACCATATGACACATATGGAAAATGAGATCCACAGAGCCAACCTCAAAAACAGTCATGACTGCACCCCTTGCTGCATAGTAGAGCCAGCAGAGACCCTAGAAGTGATATTTTACCAAGGTCGAAACATATGGGATTTGATTCCCTGTTTAACAAATATTTGTTAATCATCCGTTAGGGACAAGGGACTGTGTCCTGAACACTGGAAGCTCTGACTAGCCTCACCTCTTAAAGAACGTATACATCAACTTTTAATCTTGCTGTGATAAAATGCTGTTCCTTGTGAGGCCATATAATCTTTCTTCCACATCCCAGTAAGACAACACCCAACATTCCCCAAAGAGTAGGACATTAATATTATAATAGTTAATGTACAGTGAGGGTTTTCTCCATGCCCAGTACTGGAATAAGAACTGTACCAGGGATATCACTGAATCCTCCCCCTACCTGCCCCCCCAAAAAAACTTGAAATAGATACAAGGATTACCTCTCCCATTTTACAGAGTGCCCTGAGACATAGAGAGTTTAATTGCCTGGTCAGGTAGGTGCTACAAGAATATATTGAACCCCTATTTTCTGACCCTACATTAAAACTCCTTGTATTCACACAATACCGTCTCCCATAATAAGTTACTTGTGTATCAGCTAAAGAAGTTTCTTGATCTGGAGTCACTAAATCTATAGCAGTGGCCATGATTTGGTCAGGGAAAACAGTTCTGATATCTGAGAGAATACTAGAACTCTAGACTCTTTAGATTAAAAACAAAAAGAGATACGAGTAAATATATAGACATTAAACAACTAAAACGTACACAGCTAAATGCCAAAACACCAGCTAAGATTCACATTTGAGCCAACATGTGAAATAAAAGGCTACTTGATATATACTCCCATCTACTCTTACTTGATTGACAGCCATCCCAACTCCAGCCTTCTTTCTCTTTGGTCAATTCCCTTAAAGACTCCCATTCCTTTTAGGATCATCCGGCCTCCATGAAGCCTCAAAACGAACCTTTTTTTCATATTTATGGTTATGGAATTTATCTCCTTAGGGAATATCAGACAACTTAGAGAACTCAGTGCTTTCAGATGACATAAAAAAATTATCCCCTGGGCTTCCCTGGTGGCGCAGTGGTTGAGAGTCTGCCTGCTAATGCAGGGGACACGGGTTTGAGCCCTGGTCTGGGAGGATCCCACATGCCGCGGAGCAACTAGGCCAGTGAGCCACAACTACTGAGCCTGCGCGTCTGGAGCCTGTGCTCCGCAACAAGAGAGGTCGCGACAGTGAGAGGGCCGCACACCACGATGAAGAGTGGCCCCCGCTCGCCGCAACCAGAGAAAGCCCGCGCACAAAAACGAAGACCCAACACAGCCAAAATTAATTAATTAATTAATAAACTCCTACCCCCAACATAAAAAAAAAAAACTTATCCCCATTTTTCTCCAATTACTTAAAACAGTTTTCCCTTTGTATCTTCTTTCTATAGAGATGTGGATAGCCATTTCCCCATCGTAGTTTCCTAATCTGCCTGGATATTACAACTGATTTATCAGTCTTACCTGGCAGTTATGTATTGTCCTTTTAAGATAATAGAACCAAGATGTTCAGAGCAACCAAATGAAATTAAAAAAAAAAAAAAATTAAACGAGGACTTTCATATTTTTACTTCAAGTACACAATATATTTAAAACCTCTTTTTAAAACTTCAGATGATTATTAGGATGGTTAAGTCACATCAAAGGGAGGGAAGGTGGGGTCTCTTAGGGCCTGGCTAGGGCGATGCTGAGCAGAGTCAGCAGATGGGCCTCAGGTGAGCTGATCCCCAGGCACTGAGGAATAGCCACAAATGAAGAGAAATAAGTTGGATATTTAGTAAAAGTGGCTGGCAAAATGGACTGTTTGCATAATCAAGTAATACCACGTGACACAGATGCATGTCACACAGACACATAAATTCCTGATAATTAAGTGTTATTTTAAACAATAAAAATATAAAATGCTAAAATCATACATAGTTAAACATTTCACTGACCATTGTGGTTACTTGAGGGTGGCAGACCCTTTAAGGTGAAAAAACAAAGAATTAAAAACTCAGGAACTCAACTCAGGAATATATTTTAAATATATGATACATAAAGAAATAATGGCATTAATAAGTAATGTCCCCTTGAAAATAAATAAAGCACTAACACAATGACAGACAAATGGACTCTGAACATGAACAAATGTTTTAAAAAGAGGAAATATAAATATAATCTAGCTAATAAACATGTGAGAGAATGTTTAACTTCTTTAGAAAATAAGAAAGAAATGCGTATTAAAATGAATGGGTACTCTGCTATCAAATTGTTTCAAGGTTGCTGATGGTACAGTGAGACAGGCTTTTTCAAATACTTCTATTAGGAGAGTAAAGTAACACAGTGCTTCTTGTAAATAAATTTGATTCTGTGTTTCAAGATCGTTAAACATTTTCTACTGTTTTACCAAATGATTCTATTTCTCAGTATTTATTTTAAAGAAGAAAAACCTTTAAATGTGCAAAAAGATGCTCACGATATTTATAACAGCAAAAAAGAAAATGGAAACACTCGACATGTCCAATTTAAGGGTGTGGTCACTCTATTTCAGAATGCTTATATAAAGGAAAGGTAGCAGCTCATGTTCCCAAAGAATGACTAACAATGAGAAATAAAATGTCATTTTAATAGTCAATTATCAAGAAAAAAAGCAGGAAAAAGATTAAAAATATACTACCAGTGATTTGTGGTCAAGGAATGAAGACATTTTTTTTTTCTTTTTCTCTTCTTTTCTTTTTAAAGGAGTTAATACAGTACTTTGGAGATTTTAGTTATTATGCTACAAACATTTTTTTTTTTCTTTTTGCGTTATGCGGGCCTCTCACTGTTGTGGCCTCTCCCATTGCAGGGCACAGGCTCCGGACGCGCAGGCTCAGCGGCCATGGCTCATGGGCCCAGCCGCTCCGCAGCATGTGGGATCTTCCCAGACCGGGTCACGAACCCGTGTCCCCTGCATCGGCAGGCGGACTCTCAACCACTGCGCCACCAGGGAAGCCCCAAACATTTTTTTAATGCAAAGGAAATACAGCAAATGTACAGACTTGACACATGTAAAGCAATCTGTTCTGTTGAGACAAGTTGCTTATTTGGACTTGACTAAAATGTTGAATCTAGTTATCTATAGACAGTAATACATACCTATAACCGGTAGTAATTAGATTGTGAATTTCCATCCGGGACAAGGACAGTGCACCATTCAGATAATTGGGAAAAAGAAGGATGTGCAGGAACCAAGGCCAGATGACTGAATCGTGGCCCCTGCCTGAGACTGCGCAGCCAAACCAGGGTCACCACCGGGCCCACAGCTCAAAAGGCAGATTTGCACGCAGGAAAAAATCCACTTGCTCCTCCAGAGTGTCTTTTTTTTTTTTTTTTTTTTTTTTTTTTTAATCTTCTGAAAATACCCTCCGGCTAAAACTACCAAAGTGAATGGCGCCCCCTGGAGTTGCAGTGCACAGCCAGCAAAACTACAACACAGTCTTGAGTCATGTTACAGGACAGAGTGACTACTGTCTAAGATCAGAGGGCACCTGGAGGATGGGTCTAGAAGAGACTGGTGGGGACAGGCAGTGAGGAATGAAAAGAGGAAGCTACACCCCATCCCCTGACCTGCACTTCCCCGCTCCTCTAAGTAATGTGGGGAAATCCACTCTTAAAAGAGCAGGAATAAGGATCACGTCTGACCAGCCTGTGGAGGGACCTGTGGTGAGAGAGGGTGTGATGGGGCATGAAGGAAACAGGAGGACGCAGCACACAGCTCAGAAATGTGCAATTAGAAGGAAACACCACCTCAGTCTATAAGATTAGGAAGAAAATTCCTCTCTTGTGGGCTTTTGTTAGATCAAATATTCATGAATTTACATATGTTGGCTTGGCAAGTGATAAATGCTTAAAAATGATAACAATCATATAAATACCAGTTTCATCCCACTAACATTTTAGCAAATTGTAGAGAAACTCTTACTGGCAATTTTAAGTATCTCTGATGTTGTGTTAGAAGGAGCCAGGCAGCCGAGACTCCCTCAACATTGAAAACAGGTATTGTGCCAACAGTGCCAGTTACAGAGGAAATCTCAGACTCTCTGGACCTCTGTTTCCTCACTTGTAAAGTATACTGACCTTCCCAGTGAGATCAGATCTATAAAGTGACTCTACACGTTGAAAAGGATAGTGTGTATGTGTGCGCTCATGGTATATGTGTTGTGTGTGTGTCTGTGTGTGTTTACTTGCTCGTTTGTGTTTTATGTTCCTTCTTAATTCCTCTGTTTCTTTGCTTTCATTAGCAGTAAACACCTCAGAAAAATGTAAAAGGAGCTTATACACTTTGTTTTGAGACAAAAAGGGTACCTGGGAAACTGCTCTGTTCCTCTTTTCGGGAGGAAGAGGAACCCTGGCAACACAGCAGAAGGTGGCAGCTAAGTCCCTGAGTTCTTGGGGGTTAGAGCAAGCAGAGGAAGCCGGCTAAAAAATGGTCCACAGTTCGAAATCTGGAGATCCCATTCCTTTAACGGTGTCCAGCTGCCCCGTGGGAGTATTTCCTGGTGGCTCCTGGGGAGCTTTCCCTGAACTTGGTAAATACAGCCTTGGAGCTGATTGAGGACATTTCCTAGTTAAATATTTCAGCTTTAACCAAGAGAGAGAGGAGAATCCATTTCTGAGCTCATAATTGTGCATGATTTCTGTATAAACCCATGAGTTCCCTCCTGCTAGTTAAGACTGTAGGTTTTCTGCCATCTCGCCATATCTAACACCAAGTGAATGTAAATAGAAGAATTCATCACTCATCTGCCTCTTACTTTAATAAAAATGCCAGAGTTTTAAAATTAGAGCGAAAGCATGCACAGGTGCTAGTTTTATAAATAAAAAGTTAGAAGACAGTCAGTCAATGTTAGCAACTTGTTTTCTGGGGGACCTTTGGGGTGTTTGCACTTCTCTCCCGTACTCTATTTCATGGATTCAGAAATCAAAGGGTACCAGATGAGAACGTTTCTTTGGTCTGGATGTTCACCTGTTAGCACAGATCTCATCTAAAAAAAGTATTTGCGCAGATTCTTTCTCTTCTTCCTATGCTTATTTTTGATGTAAATGACTTGCTAACATTGAGCTTCATTCACTCTAAAATATGTAAGCCTTGTCTTTTTTCTTCTGTTTTCAACAGAAAAAAGTGTTCAAAAAAGTGTTTCGAAAGTTATGAAAAATTATTTCTAATAAGACTAAAGTCACAGCATGCAGGTGATTTGGGGCACAGGCATTCACACTCCATCGTTCCATAACTAACAATAAACATAAAGGCAAATGTTATTGCACATTTTCCATATATATGAAGGAAGCATTTTCCAGTTCCAAAATTTGGTATAATAATATCATTCAGGTATGACTTTTCCTTCCTTTTCCAAGTTTTCTTTAACTCTGCTTTTCCGAGATATCCCCAAGAAACATACAGAAGCACCCGTCTCTTAACGGTCGTCACAGGTAGCACTATTTGTCTGTAGCTTGGAGGAAAGACTGTGTCAGCATGGCTCTTGGGTGCCCCCCATGAGTTAAATGGTACTGCTGTCAGGAAAACTGGGGGAGGCAGTAACTGCAGGCTCTGCAGATGCTAAGACCACCCAAACTGGTCAACACTTGGTCTTCTCCTCTAATTTAGCCCCCATCTCCCACTACGCTCTCCACACACACATAGTGATCCATGTGACCTGCAAAAGTCTCTGATGATGTAGCGCTTTATCTCAACTTTTAGGGACCAGCTCCGGTTCCCTATAGTCCACTCATCAAGCCTGCATTCTTTGGACTAATGTTCAACACCCTTCATGACTTTCCCTCTTCCAGCCTACATCATTTCCAATTACTCTTCAATATGAACCCTCATCATGAGCTATATAGAGTTTCCACTGATTTCAAATGAGAGACAGTCCCCTACTTTAGGTTCCAGAAAGCCAGGCACAAAGTAGCCGTTCACCAGAGGAGAAAGATGCCAAGGTGCAGGTACTGAATTAGATTATACATGATCTGAAGAGAGCCTTTAAGTTTTAAAGGCTTTAACACTAACCTAAAATATAATTTCACCCTTGATGCGCCACAGTTGTGAATGCCATGGTGTGGACCTGTGCACGTTTTAGCTAAGTTTGAGGAGCACTGCCACCTTTTGCTTTCAACTGTTGAATGATTGAAACAACAATTTACTAAGTACCTGCAGTGTCTCAGACTCTCAGCTAAATATCTGTTTGTGTTTTTAATACTCACAGTGAGTCAGTGAGGCAAGGCAATAATTACTCTCATTTTAGAGATACAAAAGCAGAATACCAACGAGGCTAAGGACAAACAGCCAGTAAGTGAACAAGGATTCAAACTTAGATTTGTTTGGCTTTTTTGTCGAGGTAGGCTTCCTGGAGGAAGCGGTTTTATTTTCAGTTTAAATGAAGATCTGTGGATCACTTAGACTTCTGAATATTTGGTTAATTTACTAGTATGCTACCCTTGTCATCTAGAAATTGCATAAAACTCAGTTAATTTCAATACTCCAGCACAAATTCACCCCCTTTCTCCTTCTTACTGCACTGGTAAACTTCATGAAGTCAGGGAATAAAAGTATGCTGCTAATTATTTTATCTTCCATGCCTAGCACAGTACCTGGCACATGGATGGTGATCAGTGCCTCTTAAATGAATAAATGAAAAGCAGGCTCTAGGCTCAGCTTTGTACCAATGTTTCTGGGAGTCCTAGAGAAGTGCACAAGCCAACTCATCCGGGGACAGTAAGGAAGTGATCACTCAAGCAAGACTTTTCTAGATACTTAGGCACCCAGACTAGAACCACGTGCTAAGTCTAGATTAAGATAAGTCTGGAGGAGGCAGATTTAGCTCTCTGTCCTCAAAAAGCTCAAAATCTGATCTGATTCCATCTTCCAATGCATTTCGTATGGGCTATACCAAGCCACCAATGATGTAAATAAAACATTCAGTTTTCTTGCAGAAATGTTACTCCACTATCCTTCATGCAATAACGCAGCCCTTTGTAGCAAGCTTTATAATGAGGCTATGAATTAAAGTGATGCATGGCTTTTCTGAGGTACAATATGCATCGCAACAGCCTGTATTAACAATTTAAAACCATATAACGTGCTTTATAAACTAATAAAGTAGCTGCCTCTAAATGATTTATCAAATATGAATAATGCATCCAGAAATAACTTACAGGAACAGGGCCAGCCTCCTCCCCTCCTGTGCTAGCTGACTTTCTCCACAGATGATGTTGAGAACACGTGGGAGCTGAGCTACTGACTTCTGGCCACAAGTCTCCTGCTCTGTCAGGAAGCCTGCCTGAGCTCTCCCCAGAGCCTCCCTGCCTATTCTCCTATTCCCGATGCTGCAGCCACCCTCTCTGCCTCTTCCCACTTCTGCCTCTCTCTCTACCCGTTTAGGTTCCCCTCTAGCCAACCCCTCTGCCCCATTTTGGGCTCTCCCTCATTCCCTCATCTTTCCTACTTCATTCAAGAGAGGTGAGGGGCTATCCTAGAAAGCTTCCATGTAGAAGCAGTGATATATAAAAGATAAAGCAGTCAGCAGATTAAGTAGTCAGAGGGGGAACTCCTAGGGCTCATAGCCCAGAAAGAGAACAGTTACACATGGTTTCCAGGCATCTAGGAAATATTCACGTAAGAGTTTAAACTATCCAAACCCCTACTTACTAACTAGATTTCACGCCCAGTACTTTGTCTTCTGAACACGGCACTGGTGAAATCTAAAGGTCAGTACCTGAAGACTCACAGCGTGTTGGATCTCTGTCTGGGTTTTTTTCTGGGGGGGTGGAGACTTGATTTTAGCAATAAATATACATGTATATAAATCCCAAAGCACACAGGAGAACATTGTTCAAGAGAACATTGCTCCTACCTGACAATGAGAACCAGCTAGCTCTTTAGAAACCCACCAGACAGCCTAAACAAACTAAGGAAACTTTAGTTCACATAGTCACAAACACTTGCTGGGAGAAAAAAAGACTCATGGCTGCTACAATCCCTAGCAGAGAAGTACAAGGTGAACACACTCAGCATGGGCTGGGCTATTGAGGCAAAAGTCAACTTTCTACAAATGTACGTAATGTATGTGGAGGCCAGCAAAATGATTAGGATTCTAGAGAGCCCTAGCCACAGACTGTCCTGAACCTTCACAAAAACTCATTCCCATAACAAATGCAAAGGGGTAATGTGCAGAGGCCACATGCAGGGTAGAAAGCTGAGAAAAATCCTTTTTTTCTGCAAGTACACTGCAGCTTTCCTCTGAAAGTTAGAATGGAGTAGCCAAGAGGAGAGAGATCTCTATAGGCACAGAAATCAGGGGGCAGTGATGGGAAAGGATAACAAAGAGAATTCCCAGCAACTCTGAAGCTTAGCGGTATAGTCTGTAAATTAGAGAGAGATCTCAGCATTTAGAAAGCTGGAAGCTTATCTCTAAAACATAAAGAGATCTCTGGAATATCTGTAGTGTTGTTATTCCAAAGCTTTTCTAACAGAAAAATTCTGATTTGGCCCTCAAATTTTTGAAATTAAGGGTAAATTAAATGAATTAAACGTACAATAATGCCCAGACTCAGGTCATCAAAAAATTAAACTTGGTCGGATCCCTTCTCCCATTATTATCATAACAGAAGAAGCAGCATGCCCTTTTTTTTTTGTAATTAGACATTGTTTATCTCACTGTTTACTATTTTTTTTTTTTTTTACATAAAATGTCTGGCATTCAATCAAAAATTTCAAGTCATATGATGGAGCAAGGGAATGTACCTCCTGGTCAAGAGAGAAAACACTCAAGAGATGGCTCAGATGGAATTAATAGACAAGGACATTAACATAATTTGGATGGAGTTTCCACTTCTGGCCATGGTGGAATGACTTTTATACCCCATTAGCTTTCCTGTCATAACAACTGTAAAATTGGATAAAATATAGTACTTAGCTGGTTTTTAGGCAATAGAAAACAGGTAACACAATACTTAAAACCTAAGAGAAGGGGAACTTGTAAGTGAAGCTCCTTGATCACCAGCTTGGGGAAAGTTTCCCTACTTGGGCAAACATTGATGCAACTCTAGTAGAGAAAGACTTCCTATTGAAATTAAGAAGAAATCAGAATCTGAAGCTGCTGAAATGGGTTGAATCTATGGAATGGACAATTGGGAAAGTGGAAGCTATGAATAGAAGGGGCCCAGAATTCACTAGAGGTGTCCCCCATGATTCTGTGGTTGAGAGATAGGTTTTATGTGTTCAGGAAGAGACCAAACAAGACTTACTGGAGAGTATCTGCAATGAGGTTGGGAGAGATACTAGAGGTTGAACACTACTGGGGGAAAAGTGATGCTGAGGGGCACTGAAGCACTGGCTGGGCCAGGGTAGAGACCTCATTAATAAATTTCTTAATGGCCCTAACTGCCAGCTAAAATAATAGAAAGGCCACTCCTTATGAGTAAAGATCACGCCTTAGTGTAAGACCTAACCTATACTCACCTTAAAGAAGACTAAACCAAGCCTTAACAAGAACTCCAGGGGAGATAGAATTTGAAGGTTGTGTCTTACCAGATTTGAGGGACTTGGGAAGTACTGTCAGCATTCCGCAGATCTGCATCAGCAAATCAAAAACAAGCCTGCATATTGAAGGTACCCAACCTTTCATGGCACTGCCTGCTGAAAAAGAAATACATATTTTGCAGTCATGTTTCTATATACCAACAATAAACATTCTAAAAAGGAAATTAATAAATTAATTTCATTTATCATATCACCCTATAGAATAAAATACCTAGGAATAAATTTAACCAAGTAGGTGAAACACTTGTATGCTGAAAATTATAAAATATTGAAGAACGAGATTAAGACTGAAAAAACTGAAAGACATCCCATTTTCATAATTGGAGAACTCAATATCGTTAAGATTTCAATACTACCCAAGGTGATCAACAGATTCAATGCAAACAACATCAAAATTCCAATGGTCCTTTTTTTTTTTTTCGACAGATTTGAACAATCTAATCCTCAAGATCATATGAAATTAAAAGCAGCCTTGAATAGCCAAATCAATATTGAAACAATAACAGAACTGGCTAGCTCACACTTTCTGATTTTAAAACTTACTAGCAAGCTGCACTAATAAAAAAAACAGTGTGGTTTTGACATAAAGATGAAAATAGAGACCAATGGAATAGAATTGACAGTTCATAAGTAAACCTATATATCTGTTACCAATTGATTTTCAACAAGGGTGCCACGACAAACCAGTCAGGAAGGAATACACTGATTCAACAGATGGTCCTGGGATAACTGAATATCCATATATTAAAAAATGAAGTTGGACCTTAATCTCAAAACATATACACAAATTACTTCTAAATAGATCATAACCCAAATATAAGAACTAAAACCATGAAACTAATAGAAGATAATATAGAGGTAAGTCTTCATGACTTCAGATTTGGCAATGAGTTCTTACATATGACACAAAAAAACACATATAAGAGAAAAAGTAAATAAAAAGACTTAATCAAAATTAAAAACTTTTATGCTTTAAAAGGAATTATCAAAAAAGTGAAAAGGCAACCTACAGAATGAATAACTTACAAAAATATTTGCAAATCGCATATCTGATAAGGGTCTATTATCTAGAATATATAAAGAAATCTTACAAGTCAACAACGAAAAGACAAACAACCTGATTAAAAAATCAGCAGAAGACTTGCATTGACATTTCTCCAAAGAAATATTCAAAGGTCCAGGAAACACATGAAAAGATGCTCAATATCATTAGTAATTAGGAAAATGCAAACCAAAACCACAGTGAGGTACCACTTCACACCCACAAGGAAGGATGGCTATAGTAACAAGGAAAAACAACAACAAAAAAGGGAAAATAACAAATGTTGGCAAGAATGTAGAGAAATTGGAAAACTTGTACTTTGTGGGTGGGAATTCAATGAGAATTAGCTGCTGTGGAAAAGAGTTTGGAGGTTCCTCAAGAAGTTAAATATACATGACTCTTTTTGAATTATGGTTTTCTCAGGGTATATGCCCAGTAATGGGATTACTGGGTCATATGGTAGTTCTATTTGTAGTTTTTTAAGGAACCTCCATACTGTTCTACATAGTGGGTGTACCAATTCACATTTCCACCAACAGTGCAAGAGGGTTCCCTTCTCTCCACACCCTCTCCAGCATTTATTGTTTGTAGATTTTTTGATGATGGCCCTTCCGACTGCTGTGAGATGATATCTCATGTACCAAAATGTTCATTGCAGCTCTATTTACAATAGCCCAGAGATGGAAACAACCTAAGTGTCCATCATCGGATGAATGGATAAAGAAGATGTGGCACATATATACAATGGAATATTACTCAGCCATAAAAAGAAACAAAATTGAACTATTTGTAATGAGGTGGATAGACCTAGAGTCTGTCATACAGAGTGAAGTAAGTCAGAAAGAGAAAGACAAATACCGTATGCTAACACATATATATGGAATTTAAGGGAAAAAAATGTCATGAAGAACCTAGGGGTAAGACAGGAATAAAGACACAGACCTACTGGAGAATGGACTTGAGGATATGGGGAGCAGGAAGGGTAAGCTGTGACAAAGCAAGAGAGAGGCATGGACATATATACACTACCAAATGTAAGGTAGATAGCTAGTGGGAAGCAGCCGCATAGCACAGGGAGATCAGCTCGGTGCTTTGTGACCACCTGGAGGGGTGGGATAGGGAGGGTGGGGGGGAGGGAGACGCAAGAGGGAAGAGATATGGGAACATATGTATATGTATAACTGATTCACTTTGTTATAAAGCAGAAACTAACACACCATTGTAAAGCAATTATACTCCAATAAAGATGTAAATAAATAAATAAAAAATTAAAAAAGAAGAAGTTAAATATAGAATTATCATATAATCCCACAATTCTACTCCTAGGTACATATCCAAAAGAATTTAAAACAGATTCTTAAACGAGTTCATGTACACGCATGCTTGTAGCAGCACTATTCACAATAACCAAAAGGTGGAAATAGCCCGAATGATCATCAATGGATTATTGGATAAACAAATGTGCCATGTGCCTACAATGTAATATTATTCAACCATAAAAGGAATGAAGTACCAATACGCGCTACAGCATGGAGGTACCTCTAAATTGTTATGCTAACTGAAAGAAGCCAAACAAAAGAACCTAAATATTGTATGATTTCATTTATATGAACTATTCAGAATAGACAAATTCAGAGAGACAGAACACAGATTGGCGGTTGCCAGAGGCTGGGAGAGGGAAGGATGGAGAGAAACTGCTTAATGAGTAAGAGATTTTACTTTGGAGTGATGGAAATGTTTTGAAACTAGATAGAAGTGGTGGCTGAACACCACTGTGAATATACTAAATGTCTCTGAATTGCTCACTTTAAAGTGGTCAAATTCTATATTATGTGAATTTCACATCAATATTTAGTAAAACTAAATAAAGCAAAAGTGGATAGAACTAAAGGGAAATATAAATAAATTCTATACTGGAAATATAAGTAAATGTGCAATTTTAATAATTCATAGAAAACTTAGATAAAAAATCTTTAAGGTTAGAGAATATGGGAATAAACAGCAACAACAAATGATTATCAACTAACTCATCTGAATTGACATTTAGTGAACATTGCACTCCCATACTGAAGAATACACATTAATTTCTAAGGAACACGTCACGTTAATTAAAATAAGCCATGTGCTCAACCATAGAACATTTTCAATGAATATTATATAATTAAAATACGCAGAACATATTTTCTGACCACAATAATATTCAATTAGAAATCAATAACAATAAGATCATGAAGAAAAATCTCCAAATTGTGGGAAATCAAACAACACAATTTCAAATAATTTATGGGTAAAACATACCTCAAAAGGGAAAACAGAGACTATTTTAAACTAAGTGATAATAAAATGTAAACTATCAAAATGTATGAAATGAAACTACGTAATTATAATTAGTTTTATAACTTTAAATGACTATATTAGAAAATAAAGAAGTGTAAAATTAGTTATCTAATATTCCAGTGTGTAAAGGTAACAAAAGAAGAATAAAGTATGTCCAAAATAAGATGAAAAATGAATAAAAATAAAAGCAAAAATGAACTGAGTAGAAAATGGACAAGCAATACAGAAATCAGCAAGTCTGAAGTTACTTCTATGAAAAAATTAATAATATTGATAAAACCCCAAGAAGACTAATTAAGAAACACAAGACAAAATCCAAATTATCAGTATTAAAAATACACAGAGGAAACATAACTATAGATCCTACAAACACATGATAATAAGGAGCTCTTATAAATGACTTTATGGCAATAATTTTGATAATGAGTTTCTTCAAAACAAGTGATACATGAAGAAATTAAAAACCTGAATAGCCTTATAGCCATTAACGTAATTAAATCATAATCAGAAATATTTCCATATAGAAATCTCCAGGCCTGGATGACTTCACTGTGAATTTTATTAAACATTTAAAGAATAATATCAATTCTACAGAAGTTCTTTCAGGAAATAGATGAAGAAGGAACAATTCCAATCAGTCTTATGGGCCAGTGTAATTCTAATACAGAAAATAGATTCTAAAAAATAATTACTGATCAATAATTTATATGATACAGATGCAACATTCCTAACTAAATATTAGCCAAGTAAATCTTGGGGTATTTAATGAGGATGATATATTATAGCCAAGTGGGGATTATGTCAAGAGAGCAAAGCAGATTTAACATAAAAAATAAAGCAATGTGATTCATTATATTTACAGAATAAAGGAAAAATCATATGTTCATTCTAATAGACAAAATAGACAAAATCCAACACCCATTCATAATTTTTTTAAAAACCCAGTAAAATGAGAATCTACAGAAAAGTGGAAAACTTCCTCAATATTGATATAATACATGTATAAAAAACAGACTTAACACCACATTTAACGATACCAAATTTTTGGACACTTTTAAGTGGAACAATGAGGAAAATTATTCATTATCATAACTTCTATTAAATGTACTTTAAGTTCTATGCATTAAGACAAGAGAAGGAAGTGAAATGTACACCTGATAAAAATTAAAAGTATTTGATATTAATTATATCAAATATTGTTTGATATCAATATTAATTATCTTCTTCAAAGATGACATGATTTTGTATGTAGAAAACATGAAATCTACAGAAAAGATACTAAGAAATGAATAAGGAAATCTAGTAAGGTCACGGAATACAAGGTTGTGATATCATATAAATATGTTTGGTTTCTGTCCCTGGTTCCTGACACAAAGCTCCTATTTCCCTTGGAATTCCCTGGGTGATAGAAGTGTCTTTTGTTCGAATATGGCTACTCTTGGCAGGTCCCTAGATGGTTTCAGGATGGGGCTGGTCACCAGAGAAATCAAGCTTTGATCAGAAGCCTGGAACTTTTAGTTCCACTCCTCCAACCCTCTGAAAGAAGAGAGGGGTTGGGGATTGAGTTAATAATCAGTCATTCCTACATGATGAAGCCTCCATGAAAAACTCTAAATGATAGAGTTTGGAGAGCTGAGTTGGTGAACAGTCTACACGCTGGGAGGGTGAGACCCTAACTCCTTGGGGACAGAAGTTCTTGTGCTTAGGATCTTTTCGGACCTCATTCTATGTACGTATTCACCTGGCTATTCATTAATATGCTTTATAATAAACCAGTAATAGTAAATAAAGTGTTTTCCAGATATTTTGTGAGCTGTTTTAGCAAATTATTGAACCTGAAAGAGGAGAGGGGTTTGGGGAACTTCCTGACCTTGTACCCAAGTTGGACAGAGTGTGGGTAACTTAGGGATCCAATACTTGTGACTGGTATCTGAAGTGAGGGCATCTTGTTGGATTGAGCCTTAAATGCATGGAGTCTGATGCTAACTTTGGGTACCTAATGTCAGAACTGAATTGGATTGTAGGAAACCCAGCTGTTGTGCAGAGAGCCAGAGAACTGGTTGGTATGAGAAAGAAAAGAAAACAAAACAAAACCTTACACATTTGGTATCAAAAGTTCTATGAGTAAAAACAGCTTAGAGGTCAATGTGCAAAAACAAGTTATATTTCTATATATTATCAACAAACAATGGAAACATTATATTTAGTCAACTATTTATAAAATTATCAAAAAACATCAAAACTCTAGGGAAAAAACTAATGAAAGATGTGCAAGACCACTAAATTGAAAACTATCAAACACTGGTGAGAGAAATTAAAAATGTAAATAAATGGGGAGATATATCTTCTTTATGGATTGGAAGATTAAAGTTGTAAGATGTCAGTTCTCATCAAATGTCTTTACATACAACCCACCAGGCTTTTGTTGTTGTTGAAGAAATTGACAAACTGATTATAAAATTTACATGCAAATGCATAATATGTAAAATGGGCAAAATTATCTTGGGAAAAAAATTGAAAGACTTATACTACCTTGTTTCAAGATTAATATAAATCCCTGGTAATAAAGTGTGGCACTGGTCTACAATCACAAAACAGAGAGTTCACAATCATAAATACTCAGTCAGTTGACTTTTGACCAACACCAAATCAATTAAATAAGAAAAGAAAAGCTTGAAACAAAAAGGAGTGTTGAAAAACGTGAATTCCATTTGTAAAGAATAAAATTTGACTCCTACTTCCCTCCAAACACAAAAATGCATTCAGGATGACATGTAGATTGAAACATCTTAAACATAGCTGCTAGAACAATAAAACTTATAAAAGAAAAATCCCAAAGAATGTCTTCATGGCATCGGAATAAGAAAGATTTCTTAAATTGAAAACAAACTCCCAAAGAACAAAGCATAAAAGAAAAAAAAAGATAAATAGAATTTTATTGAAATTAAAATATCTTCTCATCAAAAGACAGTGTTAAAAATGTGGACCCTATATACAGAATATATAGAGAACTCCTATAAATCAACAACAAAAAAGACAACCCAATGTAAACAAAAAACACAAGAGATTTGAATAGATATTTCACAAATGAAGACATACAAATGGCCAAGAAACACATGAATAGGAAATTCATCGTCTGGTAATCAAATTACAACCACAGTAAGACACGATTTCATACCCAGTAGGGTAGCTAAAATAAAACAACATGGGCAATATCAAATGTTGACAAGCATGTGGAACAGCTGGAGCTATATTACCTTGTTGCTGGGGGTATAAAATGGTACAACCATGCTGAGGACTATTTAGCAGTTTTTTATAAAGTTAAACATACAGTTACCCTAAATCTATGCACTAGTTGGTATTTTCTCAAAATATACTACAGCATATGTACAGCCCTCCCACACACATATTTCTAATAAAAAGTCTTCATTAGCAGCCTTATTCATAATGGCCCCAAACTGGACATAACACAATGCATATCAATAGGTGTATAAACTACTTGTGGTATATTCATAGGATAGACTACTAGTCAGTGATGAAAAGAAATGCAGCAACAACATGACTCATGATTACAGCAACATGAGTAAATTAGAAAATATTGTGTGAGGAAAGGAATCCAGGCACATTCAGTATGATCCAATTTATATAAAGCCTAAGAACAGGCAGGACTGCTATGTGGTAATCAAAATAAAAATTTTCTCAGGGATGTGGGCGTGAAGAGGTTTGACCGGAAGGGAAGCACAAAGGCACTATCTGATTTGATGGAAATGTTTGAAATGTTTTGAGTGGTAGTTATATGCATGTATAAAACTGTCAAAAATAATAGAAATGAACATTTAAGTTCTGTGCATTTGATTACACGTAAATCATACCCTCGATACAATATTACTTTATCAAAAAAGGAAAAGAAAGTCACCATAACAATAAAGACGGTAGGCTGTCACCACTTATCTTGAGGGTTCTGGAAAAATTTCCCATAAGGTAGGGACGGGGAGGGTGGAGAATACAGGGCTTTCTTTAACAAAAGTAATATCAGTTAAGATTTCAAATGATTGCTATGGGCCATACAGTGGTAACAGTAAACAGATTACTACATTGAACATTCACTAAGACCTTATCTACTTTACACAGAAGAAACAGGTGGAAACTTAAACAACTTGGTAATGTCATAAGCTGTAAACAGTGAATCCAGGAATTGAACCTTGGTCTAACTTCAGAGTCCCTGCCTTTAACCACTGCTCTGGTCTTCCTTAAACTTCTTGTTCCTAACACTGGAAAAATAGACTTAAGCCCAACAGAAAAAATGGGCAAAAGCAAACCACAGGGATGTAAGTAAGTATTTTAACTTACATTTAGAGAAATTCTTTAGAGAAATTTCTCTAAAGAATCATTCACACTAAGTTGAAATGAGAAAAATGCAAATTCAACAATAATGAGATACCAGGCAACACTCATAAGAACAGCAACACTTGGAAACGTGCATGATGCCAGCTGTTGCTGCAAATGTGGCGAGACAAGAACTTTGGGTCGTTAACCATATCGATGTCCTCAGACATTTTGGAAATTATTCAGAAGGTACTTCCTGTAAGTAACTAGGCATATAGCTTATGACTGATCATTTCCATTCCCGAGCACCTAGCTCCGAGAAGTTCTATAAGGGGATTTGTACAAAGTGGTTGATTGTAGTGTGTGTGCGTGTCTGTGTGTGTATGTTATTGTAAGAAAAAGTTGAGGGACACTCAGTAGGAGAATAGATTAGTAATATATTATGGATCCAATGAAATATATTATAGAAGCAATGAACTACACATAATATATAATATAAATAGATTCCAAAATATACTTTTAAAAAATAAAGTAAGAAATAAAATGAGATTAAGGTACAGTAACATGTATGAAAGTCAAAGCTATACATGGCAAACAACACTATCCAGTATGCATATTTACGGACATACTCACACACTTTAGAGTGGAAATCTATTAATGAGGAAGAGGGATACAAACAGTGATTAGGAGCAGAATAAAAAGTTTTAAAATAATAATCAGAGCCTTTCTTTAATGAATGATAACAATGCTAGGTAACAAAAATATGATAAACTATGTTCAAGCTCCTTAAATTCAAAAAGAGATCACTTTGAGGTTGAAGAAAAGTTACTGATCTCACTCTGACAAACAATTGTTGGATCCAGTTCTGTGCAAATACACATAAGGCAGCTCTAGAGAGTGAATCACATACCTCAAAACTGAGTTCCAAAGTGTGTGTGTGTGCTTGTGTGTGTGTGCACTCACGTGCATGTGCTACAGATGTGCATTTCTAGAGAAATCCATGCTATGAGGCAAAGTGGAGAGGAACCTGGAAATCTTTGTTGCCGAAACAGACCAGCAGCCCATCCAATCCCTGGGGATCATTAGTATCCGGTCACCCACATCTCCACAGAGACAAAGATGTGATTTAGATCACACGTTGGTGAAGTACATCCAGTGATGTCCTATGGAAACACCTGTGTAGAGAAGGGGGTTAAGTGTGGGTCAAACTCCCTTCCTTACTTAAAATGTTGACGTGTAAAGCTCAGTCTCTACAGCAACACTGTTCTCACTGGCCAAGGACAGACAACGCTAGGAGAAGGAGTTGTTTCTGCCCTCTGACCCTTTTTCCTTGCTGGCTGATGAATTAACTGCAAACAGCATTGCCTTAGTTTTCTACAACAAAATAAGCCAAACCATCTCATGCACAGGGCCCAGCATAACTTCATTCAGTTTAGACATCACACCTCTCTCTGAGCACTGACTGGCCTGAGGGTTGGTTTTATTGGAGATTCCTATGATGATTTGTGCTTTCTAATGGATAACATCTCACATATGAGGCTACTATCAATTTAATGACAAAGTCATTCAAATAAACGAAGGAAGGAAGGAAGGAACAAAAGATTGAACGAAGGAAAGAACACAATATTTCATGTCCAATTTTATGACACACATCAGACACAACAGATCTTTTCTACCTAGAGGACACCTGAAAACGGCAGAAACCAGAAAGCACAGAACAAAAGCAGCATTAGCAGGTTAGAGCCATCTGCAAAATAGGGTGGCTAAGAACACAGTACCTTCGTCAAGTTTTGAAAGAGGAAAGTGCTAAACCACTGCCTAAAAAAGTCCAAATGGAGGCAGTAAGGGCTTCACATAGTAAGAGTACTAACTGCTTTGAAGTGGCTTTGGAGAGTTTGTCTCTCATATGTTATCATTGTAGTTCATACTGATTCATTCTCTGTAGTTGAATTATCTTTAAAAAATTTATTGTGCATTTTTATGGCAATAGCCAATCATGCATATCATTAGTGTGCATAGCAAGGAGTTTAAGACAAAAGACTGATGGCTTTTCAATTACTGATGTAAATGAATTGCCAAGCGCAGCTAGTTTAAGAAATGCAATAAAGATCAAAAGTCAAATCTCTGGCTCTGTGCACACACACACACAACCTCACTAAACAACCTCATTATTTCATCTTAGCAATAAGTGAAGAAGGCAATTAAGTTACTTAAGATTTCAGACACCTCTGAAAATTTATCTCACAAAATGAAATAAAAAAAACCCACAACATTTTCACTGGCGTTTAAAGGAGGGATTTAAATGCCAGAATTTCAAATGTATAGGGTGCTTCAGAGGTCATCACATCCAACCCTGTCCTGCCAGTGCCTCAAAGTCAGTGTCACCACCTCTGATCGATATTGGCTCTGTCTAGAGGTTGGTGGCAAGTGTTGCCCACAGAAGGGAAGCCACTTTATGTGGAAAGCAAGCTCACCAAATTAAGAAACCGATTATTTGTCCACATATAATGTGGTTTCACCACAGATTTTCTGGGTTTCCCTGAGCAAATTATTCTCTCTAAGCATCATTATTTTTCATCTCTGAAATGGAAATGATAGTAGTATTAGCTTATGGGATTGTATTAGACACTTAAATGATAGCACATACTGCAAAGTATCAACCAGTTGTGTTTTTTTTTTAACATTGTTACTGGAGTATAATTGCTTTACAATGGTGCATTAGTTTCTGCTTTATAACAAAGTGAATCAGCCTTACATATACATATATCCCCATATCTCCTCCCTCTTGCATCTCCCTCCCACCCTCCCTATCCCACTCCTCTAGGGGGTCACAAAGCAGGAGCTGATCTCCCTGTGCTATGCGGCTCAACCAGTTCTTTAGGTTTATGTAGTTGCTGTGCTTCTGCTGGTAAAATTCATCTTTATTTCAGGGCTGTGGGCACAAACTGGGCTCCAACACTAGCATCACCCCAAAGTGCCACAGTGAATCCCTGCTCTCCACACTCAGTGCAGCCCTCTGTACGACTTAGCAACTCTCACTTCGCTTTAATCAATTTTGTTTTCCATTGCTGTCAGTACCATTCCAAAGTTTAAATCCTCAAGCTGCCATCTCGTCCCATCCATTTTACATCCAGTAGATTCTATTAGTTCCTAAATCATGAAGAAACTTAGAAGGTCAGCTATCACCTATACCAATTTCTTGTGTACCCATTAACAACAAATACATTTATATCCTTTGCATCTTTGCCCTTTTGCTTCCAGTCTCAGAGGACCCCTTTTCAGGATCAACCAATGATCTTATACATGCTCTTTATGCCACCTCTTCCCCAAATCCAAAATCATCTTGAGCCAATATATTCATTCTGAGCTCTCAACCCAAATAACTAAATATCATTTGGGAATCTCCACCTGGATGTTGCATAGGAAACCCATATTTAGCATGTTTCAAATGGAATACCAATTTCTATCTCCAACCAAAACTCCTATGTTCATGTATGGGAATGTATCTGGTTACTCAAGCCATATACCTCTATGTCATCCTTGAGATCTCCTTTTCCATATAACTGGCATCCAATTGCAAAGCTATTTTAGTTTAAAATTTTAAACTATTTCTTGAATCTATTTACTTATCTCCAACCTAACAGAAAATTATCCTAATTCAATCCATCTCTACCATGAGAACAACTGCAATAAATTAATGGCTGGTCTTCTTGACTCCCATCTTGCTACTTTAAAATCTAATCTCCATGCCACACTAAGTGTTACATTTCTAAAGCACTTATCCAACAGCATTCCAAGGGTAAGCCTTTTATGATCTGGCCCTGCTTACCCCTTAAACTACATTTCTCTGCATTATCCTCTCACGCACTCTGCCGCTGTCAGACTAAGCTTTATGCAGTTCCACTCTGCTGACTTTAGTGGTTTTGCACCATTTGTCTTCTGCTGTCTTTGGCTGGCTCCTATTACTGTCCTCAATATATCAGCCTCCTGGAATCTTTCTACCACTCCAGACAGCGTTGGATGCCCCTCTTCTGCGCTTTCATATTACTCTCAATTACAGTTTTCTCTTTTTTCTTTCCCATTGAGGTGTGAGTTTTCTAAGGGTAGGAGGAACCAATGGGAAATTGAAGATGAAGTCATAAATTATTTTTTTTTAGAAAGGGTGGGTCTAAACATCTATCAGTATAAACTGCAGGCATATTTGTGTGTGTTGGACCATGGGTCTGGATACAGTCACCCAGCATATCATAGAAGGGGAAAATGGGCTGTGGACAGGACCCTGGAGAAGGCTACCAAGGTCCCTTATATGTCACCAAGGCCATGAAAAAGCAGAAAGTGCAGTTTTCAGGTACACATAAGATTTCAGGGTGAAAAGAAAGCCACAGAGAATAATGGAGAAGAGGTGTAAGGCAAAGGGATCTTAACGTGCTGAAGTGAGCTCACGTTTGTAGAGCTACAGCTAATCCATAAAGAGAATTATCTGCCTGCAGTTGGTAAGGATGACAAAGTATGAGAAGCAAAATCAAGGGCATTGAAGTTTAGTGTGGTATTTAAACTGTGTAAATACAGAAGTGTCTTATTAGGATGAATTTGTCAGGAGAAGGAAGTGAATGTAAGAAGCAAAACAAACCAAAATTGCCCATCAAGACAAAGAAAATAAGGTGCAATTAACGATTCACAAAATATACAAAGGATTAATTTGGCCCTTTAACAAATCCTTTATATCAGATAAAATTGGACTGAAAAATCACAGTGTATAAAGCATGAGTGTTAAAGGACCTTTTGTTCTGAGCTGCACCTCACACCAGAGCCTTGAGATTCCTTGATTCATTAATACCAATGGGTTTATTTTTATACAGGTTAAATCACCTGTTGTTAGAATGTGGTTCTGGGTCATTACACAGTGAATTTTAATAAATTAAACCTGCTGTCCTTTTCAAAAACAACACATGGGTCAACAACTATGATTAAGCTGTCTATATTAATAAGTGGTTATTTCTAGGATAATTACAGTTTCTTCTAAGTAATTTATATAAATGGGAAATGTCTTTAAATAGTTCTAAGTTATTTATATCCTCACCTTTGATATGTCCTGTGTGATCATATATCTGTGTATGGATACCCAGTGGTTCTAACTTTGATATTTAACTCAATACCCTGTCCCTTTTTTCCAGTAAGGGAGCAGTATGGCATAGTGGTTAAAGGCACAGCCAAACAAACTGCCTGGGTTAGAATCCCAGCTCTGAATCTTCGTCTTTGAACTCAGGCCTGTTGTTAATCTCTGTTGTGACTCAGTTGCTCATTTGTAACTTGGAAATAATAATAGTACTTATCCATTAGAATTATTCTAAATATTAAATAGGTTAATATATTTATAAAGTGTTATACAGGGAAAATACTTTGTAAGTTCTTAGAACAGAGTCTGGTACAGGATAAGCACTTAATAATTTAACTATTACAATTTCAGTCATTCTAGTCTCTGTTTTACATTGAGTAATATTGCTTGCTTGTTCTCTTGTTATGGCTATTTCCTTCATAATAAGAAGGTAATTAGGTAATAAGGGGGAAAGTAAAACAGAAAATACAAGAATAAAATAACAAAGGTAGAAACTATAACATAAATGTAGTTTATATAACATATTATTATAGTACTAGCACTTAACGTCATTTTCTTCAAACTCAGGTAAAACATAGCTTTCGAACTTGGATATGTTCCATTTCAAATTCTGAATTGCCGAAGGAGACAGATTATCCTTTTTACCTGATGGCTTGGTGGGAAGGCAAAACTTTTTTTTTTTTTTTTTTTTTTTGAGGAAAATAGGAAAAGCCAATTTTCCAAGCTCTGAGGAAAAGTGTCTGGTTGCATTGAGATAGGGAGATATTCACTGAGCCTGAGTCATATCCTTTGGGTCTCTGTGAAATATCATGTTTTCTAGAATTCCACCATCTAGAAGCTAGTGATGAGGCTGGATGTGATTCACCTTGTCTCCCTGTGAATCACACCCAGCCTTATCGTTAGCTTCTAGATAGTAGACGTGGAGTTCCTAAGTTGATGCTCGCTTAAGGTGTATTTGAGTGCCTATAAGTTACCAGAAAGCTGCTAGATGCTGGGAATACAAAGATGAACAACATGGGAATGTCTTTGACCTCAATTTTTTTTTCCAATTACTGGGGGAAGGTCACAGAGCTGGTTACAGAGCCGGGATGTGTGAAAATATAATTCCAACAGCAGAACCATGGGAGAGGACTGCTGGGTGAAAACGGTTTGTACAAAATGCTTTTAAAGCACATGAAGTGAATGATTAAATTCATCACAGGAGGGGGAATATTGAGAACTGGGTATTTGTATAAGACTTAACCAATTGAATGATGTTTTAAATTGGTCTTTGAAATAATATTCATTTTCCCAGGCTGAGGAGAATGATATCCTAAAATACATCACTCAGAAGCTTCAAAAACCATTAGGGTACATGAGGACATTCAGAAAGTGAAATCTGGAGTCCAGTGGAGACCAGGCTGAAGGTACCCAAGGACCTGGTTGTAAAGGTGAAGAGTTCACGAGACAAAGAGAGTCTACTTTGTCCTGTAATCATGAAGGAGATACATATGATTAAGAATCAGAATCATATGACACATTTTCATTTTAGAAAAACTACCTGAGAGGAAGCGAGGAGATTGATCAGGAAACTCTAAGAGAAAAGAACTTGAACCAGAGCACTGTCAGATGGAATGGGAAAAAGGAGAACTGATTGGAGAGGTGTATACATTGTAAAAGTAAGAGGACTCAGTGGCCAATTAGCTGCAGAAATGTGGTATAAGAAAGAGACTAGGATGACCCCATGATTTCTAGTGGAATGATTACATTATGTCTTTAGAGATCAAAACAGCAGATTTGTGAGAAAAGATGAAGATGTTGGTTTTGACCACAGTGAGTGTGAAGGGTCTACAGGACATTGTAGAGCAGACAGATGTTTATGAGTTGTGGAAATAAGATTCTGGAGCACAGGGAGAATTCTGGTTTCATGGTAGAGATTCAGAACATAGGTGTCTAAGTGTTACATACGTGAAGTCAGATGAAAATTAAAAAGCGAGGGAAAAGAATGAGAGCTTATGAATGTAAAATTCAAGGTGTAAAAATGAGATCTAAATAGAAAATAAGATGGAAATGGAGTGGCCGGAGAGAGAGGAGGGGTTGATGACTCACAAGCTAAGTGAGGCATTTTAAGATGACAGAGCCTTGTTGGGGTATCACATTTTCTGGAGAAGTCAGGTAAAAAAGTTTGAAAAGAAGCCAGTAGACTTAACATTTCAGATATCAGTTTCACTGGATGAATGGGTGGTGGTGTTGAGGTATAAATTGGAGCTTAAAAAATAAAGACAAGGGGTTTAAATTCAAGATTTGTATAGCACAAGGAAAAAGAGAGGTATTTTATTTAGAACAAAGAGATAAACTCAAATATGTGAAGAAGGTGTGCTATAAATTATAAACATGCTATATAGGGCAACCTTACTGAAGCCAACTCACCCTCTGCTGATTGCAACTGACCAAAGATGCTAAAAAACCATGTCTTCTGTAACTTCATGTGTGTCTTTTAGGGCTATGAACAAGGTCTAGGAAAATCAACAGGGTTCTAATTTTCCATGTTTACCTCCATTTCTAATACCTCTATAAAGGTCTCCTGAGGGATACAAGCCTCTTAATAGCCGGATCATCCCGTCCTGGGGTTTATTACCCCAGCATTGTTCTCTACTGGTTAACACCACCCCCCACACCCCCCACACCCCACCCCCACCCCCGCCTCCAGCCACAGAAGTCTCTAGCTTCTTTTGTTTCCCACACAGGCTCATACTTAATGAAGTATGCATTTCTTGTTTAAATTCTAAAGTTTGTTTCTTATTGAAAACAAAGAGAACAGAAAAAAAGCAATACTAAGTGCTGACAAGTCCCTGAAGGCACGTGGTTCTCTTGTTCTTTAAAAGCTCTCCATAGCCTTTGTGGAATTAACCAAAGTTCATTCCAGAGACAAATAAAAAACACAGTTCTGCAGTGACAATTCCATTCACCTTTAAAGAAAAAAATCAAGAAAACAAGAATAACTTAAAAGTCTAAATGTTTGGTTTCAGGCTATATTTTAAGTTTTGTTCCCCTCTAATCAATCTAGAAAATCTATTTTAACTTTTAAAATATAAGACTATGCAATATCAGAGGAAGAAACTCTAACCTAAAACACCAGAGTCTAACCATTGAAAAACAGGCCTTCGGATGACAGGATTGTTGTGCCTGTGATTTTAAGGAAAAATAAAATCAATTTCATTGAAATTACCTGTTTATAAAACCCTGTTTGGATCCTATACAAACTGATTTCTTATAAAATGACATCCTTTTCCTGTGAAGAAAGGCGGGGAAGTGATTTTATGCCATTTAGAAACAAACATATGTTCTTAACTAAAGTTTATGCAGGCATTCTGTCTCTAAACTGACCAGGGCATTGTCAATACTTCCCTGAGGTTTCTGGAGATTATTTCCACTACTGATTCTCATCCTCTTCAGACAAGCTGAGCACCAGTTTTGTGAAGTACCTGTAACAGTTTTGTGAAGTACCTGTAACACTATCCTCAGCATTAAGTCTGCATATGGCTCCAGAGTTTTGTTCACATCTTGCTAGGCTATAACTTTCTCTCTCATTCCCTTTAGTCTGTATGACAGACACACTGAACATGTACGTAAAATATAACATGTTGACCCAGAATTCCTCAACTGCTTATTCTCCCAGAGGAACTTCAGAGTTTAACTGTCGAGTAACAACCACAACAAAAACAGGAAAAAACACATTTGTAATATTCATAGTTCTTGTTCAAAAAAAAGTGAAATACTTGCCTATTTATTCACCATCCCCTTTTCTGTGTGTGTGTGTGTGTGTGTGTGTGTGTGTGTGTGTGTTTTGTAGTTTTCTTCATTTAGGACCCAAATCTTTCTAGGAATGCTTATTTCTAGTTGTTATAATGTTTTGTCCATGCTTGGGCAATGGCATTTCACCTTCTAATTGACTATCGGAGTTACACAGAAAGCTGCTGATTTTTTACATAGAAACTTTTCATCTTTAACACTTTATGATTTACAGAAAAATTGTGAAAATAGGGCAGAGAGTGTCCATATATCCTGCATCCAGTTTCCCCTATTGGAACACCTTAAATTAGTATCGTACATTTTTTACAGAAAATGAATGAGTATTGATGTTATTATTATCTAAAGTCCTCAGCTTTTAACCAATGTCCTTTTTCTGTTCCAGAATCCTATCTAGATGCCATATTACATTTTATTATCATCTCCTTAAGCTCCTCTTGACTATGACTGTTTCTCAAACTTTCCTTGCTTTTGATGACCTTGACAGTTTAGAGAAGCACAGGTCAGCATTTTGTAGAATGTTCTTCAATTGAGATTTCTGTGATGTTTTACTCATGATTAGCCTCAGTTTATACAATCTGAGGAGAAAGATCACAGAGGTAAAGTGCCATTCTCTTCACATTATACCAGGAGCACATACTGTCAATACGCCTTAACAAAGTTCAGTGATGCTAACCTGACCACCTGGCTGAACTAGTGTTTGTCAGATTTCTCCACTGTAAAGTTACTCTTTGCCCCTCCTTTCCATACTGTACTCCTTGGAAGGGAGTCACTATGCTGAGTCCACTCTTGAAGAGTGAGGAGTTATAGTCTACCTCCTTAGGGGCAGAACATCTACACAAATAATTTGGAACTGTTTGGTGTAAGTGATGTGTCTCATCTCCCTATTTCTTTATTTACTCAATTACTTATTTATATCAGAATGAACATGAGGATATTTATTTTATACTTTGAATTATCAACCAATACTATCTTTTTTAAGTACCCCATATTTTCCAGGATTGGCCATTAAGAGCTCTTTCTGATGGCTCCTATGTCCCTTTAGTGCACTCCTATCATTGTGCTGTTTTCTGGCACTGGAAGGTGGTAGGGTGATAGACAGATAGACAGATGATAGATAGATGGATAGATGGATAGATAGATGATAGATAGATAGATGGATAGATAGATAGTAGACAAAGATAGGAGTATCTATCTATATCTATCAACCATCTATACCTCTATGTCTATCTATCTATCCATTATCTATTATCTATCTAATCTACTATCTATCATCTGTCTATCTTGTCTCAGTCTTAGAATCAGCCATTTTTCCAAGAAGTCCTGATTCTTTGTATTAGAGAATGGCATTAGAAACCAAGATCTGAGCGCTTGTTGTGCTATGGCTACTGGGGTGTAGTTGAGTCTAGATACTCTTAGCTAAGAGAACAGAAACATATACTTGTATATACTAATGTTTGTATATACACAGATCTATAAATACTCCAGTATGTTAACCATCTGCTAAACTAAGTTCATACTGATGTCTCCAACTCTAATCCAGTACCATGTGGATTATTCTAGCCTCTATCCCTTGTTTATTTGTAATCTCCAATTCCAACTCTGAGAAACCTTGGTTCTATCTCGCCATCTATTTACTTAATTGTTCAAATACAGTATACACGTATAGCAGTATTGGAAGTATTAGCCGGTACCCCTATGGGAAACAACTTTTAACTAAAATGCAGTGCTTATTTGCAGTTCCTTTTGGCTTTAGACTCACCTATTCATATCTGAAGTTACTTAGGCCACTGCTTATTCCCCCGACCCTCTTCAGGGAGGTTCTTTCATAAATGTGTAATATAGATAGATAATTTTGTCACATTCAACTTTCCATTTTAGGATCCTCTGACTGCATAAATATATTTTCTTTTCAATCTGCAGCCATTAAGTTTCATTCTTTCTACTGTAAAGTTTTATAGGTTGTGAAATACATAGTAACATATAATTAATGTTATAGTATCACACAGAATAGTGTCATTGCCCTAAAATAATCTCCTGTGCTTCATCAATTCAACCTTCTCTCCTAAACCCTAAAGTCTTAAAATCACTGACATCTACCAGCATTATAGTTTTGCTATTTCCAGAATGTCATATGTAGCCTTTTATGACTTCACTTAGCAATATGAATTTAAGATCCATCCATGTTTTTCGTGGCTCGATAGCTCATTTCTTTTTTATGACAGGATAATATTTCATTTACTAGACATACCTCAGGTGAGATATGTCTGCAATCACCTCTGCAATCACTCGTTGCAGAGCACCTTGGTTGCTTCCAGCTTGCAGCAGGTGGAATTTATGAATAAACTGCAATAAACATTTTTATGCAGGTTTTTGTGTGGACATAAGTCTTCAACTCATACGGGTAAATGCCAAATACCAGGATTCTTGGATCACGTGTTGAGCTTATGTTTGCCTTTGTAAGAATCTGCCAAACTGTCTTCCTAAGAGGCTTTCTTATTCTGTTTACATTCTCACCAGGAACCTATGAGTGTTACTATTGTGCTGCACCCTTGCCAACAATTACTATCGTCAGGGTTTTTTTGTTGCTTATGTTTTCTGTATGTGTTTGTTCTTTAGTCATTCTAATAAGTATGTAGTGGGATCTCATTGTTATTTCAATTTAAACTCCATAATGAGACATTATATTGGGTATATTTTCATAAACTTACTTATATGCTATTTAAATATCTTTTTTTTGGTAAAGTATCTGTCGATTTTTTTTTTTTTTAAGTATTTAATTAATTTATTTATTTAATTTACTTGGCTGCATCAGGTCTTACTTGTGGCACGCGGGCTCAGTACTTACGGTGCGCGGGCTTAGTTGCATGTGGGATCTTATTTCCCCAGCCAGGGACTGAACTCATGTCCCCTGCATTGGAAGGCAGATTCTTAACCACTGGACCACCAGAGAAGTCCCTGCATGGATGTTTGACTCATTGTTAACTGAGTTGTTCGTTTTCTTGTTGCTTTAAGAATTCTTTGTGTATTTTGGATACAAGTCCTTTATCAGAATGTGTTTTGGAAATATTTTCTCCCAGTTTGTGGCTTGTCTTTCATTTTCTTAGCAGTGTATTTTGTAAAACATAAGTTTTTTTTTAATTTAAATAAAGTCAAACATCAATTTTTAAAATGAACTATGCTCTTGATGTCACATCTAAAATCTCTGTTAAATCCAAATTTATGTACATTTCTCATTTCTCTTATAAATTTTATAGTTTTGCACTTAACATTTAGGTCTATGATCCATTTTTAATTAAATTCTGAAAAAGGTATGATGTCTGAGACGTTTTTTGTTTTGTTTTATTGTTCTTTCCATATGGACATCTAATCATTCCAGCACCATTTGTTCAAAAGCCAATCCTTTCTTCATGGAATTTCTTTTGATTCTATTTCAAAAATCAGTCACTGTATTTATTTAGGTATATTTCTAAGTTATCTATAGTGTTCCATTGATCTGTGTATCTATTCTTTCCCCAATATCACACTCTCTTGATTATTATTTCTTTACAGTAAGTATTGAAATCTGGTAGTGTGAGTCTTGCAACTTTTTTGTCCCCTTTTAGTATCGTATTGGCTCTTCTGGGTCTTTTAAGTTTAGTTAACTGATACTTACAGAATAGCTTGCTGGAATTTTGATTGTGATTACATTAAATCTATAGATCAGGTTGGGAAGAATTGACATTCTAACAATACTAAGTCTTTGAATCCATGAACATGGAATATCTCTCCATTTATTTAAATTTTATTTAATGTATTTCATCATAGCATTGCAGCATATAATCCTGTATATATTTTGTTAGATTTATACCTAAGCATTTTTTTTCTTCTCTTTTGCTAGTTGCCAGAAGATTTTGTCATAAATAAATGGATGTCAGATTTTGTCATCCCCTCCCACCTCCCCACCCCCTGCATCTATTGATATGATCATGTGATTTCTTTTCTTTAGCTTGTTGATGTTATAGATTACATTGATTGACTTTCAACAAAATCAAAAGTTGTTTTGATATATATGATATAAACTCTATATAATGATAAAACTCTAGCCAGGCCAAGCAAGAAAAAAATGGAAAAGACATAAATTACCAATATCAGAAATGAAAGAAGAGACATCAATACTCATACCATGGACTTTAAAAGGATAATAACAGGATACTTTGAACAACTCTATGCCTACAAATTCAATAACCTAGATGAAATGAGCCAATTCCTTGAATGATGCAAACTATCAAAACTCACACAAGCAAAGATAGATAGTCTAAATAGGCATATACCTATTAAATGAATTGGATCAAATATAAATAACCTTCTTCTCCATTAAAACACCAGGCCCATATAGTTTCACTGGTGAATTCTACAATCACTTAAAGAAGATGTGATACCAGTTCTCCACAATCTTTTCAAGAATATAGTAACAGAGAGAACATTAAAATTCATTCTATAAGGCCAGCATTACCCTAAAACTAAAAGTAGATAAAGACATTACAAGAAAGGAAAACTGTAGACCCATATCTCTCATGAATATACATGCAAATACTCTCAACAAAACATTAGCAAGTCATATCCAAAAATGTATAGAGAGAATTACACACCATGACCAGGTAGAATTCATTCTAGGTATTCAGGACTGGTTCAACACTTGAAAATAGGATGCCATCTAACTTTTTTTTCTTTTTTTCTTTTTTTCTTTTTTTTAATTATATAAGACATGTCACTCTTTTGCTTTGAGGCACTGAAGATTTTTCCTCTATCATTGAAGGCTAATGATTTTACAAGGATATATAGCATAGCAAAATAGAGCAGTATTTTCAAGAAACTTATAGTAAGAAGGATAAACCTTGGCTACTAGAGCTAAGGATAGGTCACTAAGAGTAATGGGTCCTTAATGTGTGCCATGTTGTTAAGTAAATAGGCCCAGAATAACACCTAGCTTTTCATTTACTTACAAAAGACAAGGTTTTTAATCAGAGAGAGTCAGTATAGGCGGATGTTGAAGAGTTATTATTTTGAGATCAGTGGTGGTATTTTTACTTTCTGGGTTCCATTGGATTGGTTCTCAGATGTTTATTTAGTTAAAAAAAAAAAAAAAAGATGCTTTGCTGGTTCAGACATGTTTGGTACCCACTTTTACAATAGATAGTTGACTCATCTTGAGTAATTTTGAATAATATGGGATATACCTTTAGATAATGTCCTCCCTCCAATGACAGTTGACAACTGAGATAATAAACAGTTGTTTGAAAACATCGGAGCTTTTCTTACTTTGTGAGAAGCTCTATGGTCATTATCAGTCAGTAGATAGATAGAGTTAGTGCTAAATTGTCCAGATCAATGGAACGTAAGAAGTAGTCATCTGTATTTTGGAGCAGAGAATTTGAGTTTGATATAAGATTCTGAAGAAATAGGATAGAATTTCGTAAATCATAACTTGAAACATAATTTTCCACTTAAACTGTTGACTTTTTCTCAAGTGAAAGCAACTAAGTTGTTTGGATATGCTTATCCATAGGGGTCTTAAAGAAAGTTGAACATAAATCTACTATAGTAAAGAATTTGGCTACAGCTTGATCCAAAGTGTATTGTTTAGTTTAGGTATTACTGAGAAGCAAGGTATAACTATTTGTTAATTGCTTTGCATATCTATTACAAATCTATAGCCTTAAAAATTAGTTTTTTTTTTTTTTTATTAGCTTAGCATATTACAAGCACTAGTACAAAGGTACAAGATATTTTTTCTAGTACCTTTCTCAATTTTTTTTTTTCTGGCTACTGCTGACTGGAGACTTTCCTTGGCTTTAGTTTTAAAATATTGGAAAGCTTAGGTAACAAGTTACAAGTATTAAATTGGACTCTTATGGGCTCTACTCCAAATATTCTGCCTAAGACTTGGAGTTTTTGCTTATAGGGATTCTGAGACCATAGCTAATTCTTTGGTTATTTCTTGAATTATACATAGTATAAGTCTACTGACTTCCAGATCAGCTATAATTCGATTGTATGTTGGAGAATTTTCTGGGACTTCTAAAAATAGTTGTTCTTCAGTACATTTTATCTGGTAGTTCCATTTACAAATACTACTCTACCTATTAAATGTGCAGGTTTTTATCAAACAGAAGAGGAACTGTTCTCCTGTAATAGTTCTAAAGTAAAATTTTCATGTTGAGACATGGAGAAGCACTTAGGATAGCTAGAATTCTCCCTATTTGAGTGAATTTAGTAATCAGAGGGATACGATGTTCTGTTAGTGGGGTTAATGATAGATACAGTGACATGTAAAATAAGAAAACTATTGATATATAGCTGTAACCTAATCAAAACTATCCATACGTCTTTTTTTTTCTAATGGAACACTTGCATAATTTTGAAGAGATACAAGAAGGAAAAACATTCAGGGTTAAAACAAAAGTTACATGGAAGTAAAGAAAGCAGAATAAACAAACACATTATTGCAAGGGTATTGATGTGTAGTGCACCTCCAAATCAATAGGTCTAATTATATTTGATGAAGACCTATATACATATAGGTCTTCTATATATAGACCTATAGACATATAGGTCTATACAAAATTATATATTTATCTTTAAATTCATTGTTTTCATTCATTCAGTTTTACTTATGTTTCAAAATATGCTAGTTACAATCTGAAAATTAAACCAAGAAAACAATTCCATTAACAACATCATAAAAATAAAGTATTTAGGAATAAATTTAATAAAGGAAGTATAAGCTTTGGCTACCAAACCATAAAACATTGCTGAGAGAAATTGTCACAGATCTAAATAAATGGAGAGACTTTCCATGTTCATGAATTGAAGAACTTAATATGAAAATAGCAATTCTCTCCAAATTGATGTATAGATTTTATGAAATCCCTATATAAATCTTAGTAAGATTTTCTGCTGTAATTGATAAGCTTATCTTAAACTTTATATGGAAATGCAAAGGACCCAGAGTAGCCAAAAACTCTTTAAAAAGAAAAATTTGGGGAGACTTATGCTGCCTGATTACCAAGTATATTGTAAAGCCACAGTAATTAAGTAGCGCAGTATTGGCATACGGATGGCCATATCGATCTTCGTATCGATTAATGGAGTTGAATTGATAGTCTACAAATAAACTGTTAAATTTATGGTTAATCAATTTTTAACAGAGGCCAAGAAAATTCAGTGAGAAAGAATAATCTTTTCAGCAAGCAGTGTTGGGATAACTGGATATCCACATGCAAAACCAAACAAACACACACACAAAAACTTAAATTCCTTATCTCATGCCACATACAATTATCCACTCAAAACAAATAATATATCTAAATGTAAGAACTAAAACTATAAATTTTTAAGAAGAAAGATTTTTTCCTCTATCATTGAAGGCTAATGATTTTACAAGGATATATAGCATAGCAATAGTATTGAGGCACTAATCTATTTTAGGTCTTTATAGATTTGCCCATTCTGAATAAATAGAGTCATACAATATGTGATCTTTTGTGACTTGCTTCTTTCATTTAGCATGATATTTCAAGGTTCATCAAAGTCATAGCATGTATCAGTGCTTCACTGCTTTTTATGGGAAATAACATTCCATTTTATGGATATGCCAGATTTTATCTTTCAATTGTCAGTTGATACATATTTGAGCTGTTTCCACTCTTCAGCTATTATGAATTATGCTGCTATGAACATTCATGTACAAGTTTCTGTGTGCACTTATCTTTTCAATTCTCTTGGCTATACATCCAAGAGTGAAATTTCTAGTTTAATTTTGTTTAATTCTGTTTAATATTTTGAGGAACTGACAAACTGTTTACCAAAGTGAATACACCAGTTTGCTTTCCCATTAACATTGTTTGAAGATTCTAATATCTCAATATCTTTGCCAACACTTGTTACTGGCCTGTCTCTGATTGTAGCTGTCTTTGTGAGTGTGAAATGTTATCTTACTGTGGTTTTGATTTGCATTTCACTATGACTAATGATGTTGAGAAACTTTTCATGTGCTTATTAACCACTTGTATATATTATTTGGAGAAATGTCTATTCAAATGCTTTATCTGATTTTTTGAGTCATTTTAAAAAACTTTTTGAGCTGAAAGAATTTTTTGTTTATTCTAGATACAAGTCTCTTAACAGATATATAGTTTATAAATCTATTTTTCATATTTTGTTGGTTGTCTTTTTTTCTTTTTTTTTGCGGTACGCGGCCCTGTTACTGTCGTGGCCTCTCCCGCTGCGGAGCACAGGCTCCGGACGCACAGGCTCAGCGGCCACGGCTCACGGGCCCAGCCGCTCCACGGCATGTGGGGTCTTCCCAGACCGGGGCACGAACCCGTGTCCCCTGCATCAGCAGGCGGACTCTCAACCACTGCGCCACTAGGGAAGCCTGGTTGTCTTTTTCTTGATTGTATCCTTTGAAGCACAAAATTTTTTAGTTTTGAAGCAGCTCAATTTATTTTTTCTTATTATAATTATGATTTTAGTGTTATAGCTAAAGAAACTTTGCCTAACCTAAGGTTATGAAAATTGCACCCATTTTTTTCTAAGTGTATTGTTTTATATTTACATTTAGGTCCTCGATTCTTTTTAAGGTAATCGTTGTATATGGTGTAGGATAGGGGTCCAAACCCATTTTTTTGCATGTGAATATCCAGTTGTCTCAGCACTATTTGTTGAAAAGACTGTTCTTTCCCCCATTTAATTATCATGATTCCCTTGTTGAAAAGTCAGTTTTTGATGATATGTGTATGGATTTATTTCTGGACCCTTCAAGTCTACTTCATTTATTTATATATCTATTCCTACTTAAATATTTCAGTATTTTTTAACTTGTTTCATTGCATTTATTTTACTTTCTTAAAATTTATTCTGTTGAATTCTTTTAGTTTTTAAGTATAATGATTAGCTAATTCATTTTCAAATATTCATACAATACTAAAATGCATTTAAGGCTATGAGTTTGCTTCTAATTTCCACTTTGCTGGAATCTGAATAAGTTAAACATTTTTAAAAAACAAAAACAATACAAACATCTAACAGTTTTTACTTTGGTCTTTGTTTTAACCCATGGACTATTTAGAATACTGCTTTACTGTATTCACACATATTTTGTTTATTTGGCTTTCATTTTATTGTTGATTATTGTTTTTCTCTTTTTAATTCCAGTAATAGATATGTTCTATATAATCTTATTCCATGGGAATCTGTTGCAAATATATCCTACTTATAAAAGACTACCCTATGAATAGTTTTCTGACTGCTGCTTTGAAAGCTTTCTGAGGAACACTTACCCGGAAACAGATTGTAAACCGTCTTTAGTTACTAGAGATTCTGTAGTGTCTTAGGAAATTTTTCACAGTTCCAGCACCAAGGAATATTTTCCTGGGCATGTAACTGATATTCCCTATGGCTTGGGGCCCTGAGGTTCACCTCCAGCTTCACTACAAGAAGTAAACATGGATCCAGAGTTCAAGCTTTCTACGGTACATGGATCTGATGTGGATATTCCTTTGGCATTTAATCTCCAGGCCCTAATGGTGATATCAGAACGCCTAGGGCAAAGCAGCCTCATCTCTCACTCACCAGTAAGTGCTTTTTTTTCCATTTTTCTCTTTCTTTTATTAAATGCAAATATGGTTTTTAATGTGTATTGTGTGTTTATACATTTTATATAGCATTACTATGTGTTTAAAACAAGAAGTGGAGGGGGCTTCCCTGGTGGTGCAGTGGTTGAGAATCTGCCTGCCAATGCAGGGGACACGGGTTTGAGCCCTGGTCTGGGAAGATCCCACGTGCCACAGAGCAACTGGGCCCGTGAGCCACAACTGCTGAGCCTGCGCGTCTTGAGCCTGTGCTCCGCAACAAGAGAGGCCACGACAGTGAGCGGCCCGCGCACCGCAATGAAGAAGTGGCCCCTGCTCGCCGCAACTAGAGAAAGCCCTTGCGCAGAAACGAAGACCCAACACAGCCAAAAACAAACAAACAAACACATAAATAAATTAATTAATTAATTAAAAAAAAAAAAAAACAAGAAGTGGAGATTTAAGCCTATGCCCAAATTGCCCTTTTAACTCAGAAGCTTAGTGGATTGTTTTTTAAATGCATTTTGCAGATTGATCTACTAGGCTTTTATGCCTTCTGCATGAAAATTGGTCTATAGTTTTGTCTTCATCATAGAGTTTAACGAATTTATTTATTTTTTCCTTAGAGAAAGAATATAATCTGAAATCACTTTATAAATCTCCAGTGTGATAATTAAAGTTGGTATAAATATCCAGGGTAGATGTAGATTGAACACGCACAGTAGTGCTTGAGGTATTTCCCCAATCACAGCCCAGAACGTACTCAATTTTATCTACCATCACATTAAATAATTATTTCTAATTATGTGAGACTTTAATTTATAACATTATTTCCTTTCTCTTATCACTGCAACTATACACTTCACTACATCTACTGGGGTTAACAAAAATTCTCTTTGCAATCTAATCCTCTTTGTCAGCTAAAAGGAAGAGAAAATAAATGCAGGTATGGTACGTGCTGAAAGTTGGAATCAGAGGAATATACTATTTAAATAATGATTAAATATTTAGTCTAAATATATAGTCTATCTCCACAGATAGATTTTGTATATGATATGTAAACTAGACAATAATTATTGCTTTTAACTGAACAGGAACTAGGTACAAATTGGTTCATAACTGGATCTTAAGGTCACATAGCCTATTTGATCCATATTTGGCATTACTCCATTCATTCCATTATACCTACTGCACTGCCAATACTAATGACTAATTCCTAAACTTCACAGAGCAATTAATCTCTCTCACTAACTGTGACATCACTGAATGTGGGATTTGTTCACCCTTTAATTCAATGAATCTCTCTAGTGACTAGATGTCTGCTCTTCCTTTCACCCCTGGGATCCTGAAGATATCCTGCTTACCAGTCTTATGGTATGTGTGGTATATTAAATTACTGTTCAGCATATATTCTCTATCTTCCTTTGACCTATTTGGGAAGAATATATTTCTGTGCTCCTCTGATATTGTGTGTAGACATGTGGCAAATAGTATGTAATTGGACATAATGTAAACAGAGGCCTGAAATGGTCTTGCACAAATGTGCCTCTTTTCTTCAGCCTCTGCAATTGCCAAGACAAGAATATAGCATACATAGTCCATTAAATCCCGGACCAGGGATCGAACCCATATCCCCTGCACTGGCAGGCAGATTCCTAACCGCTGCATCACCAGGGAAGTCCCAGTAGCAATAACTCTTATCAAACTAGGAATAAAAGGGAACTTTAAAATAATTTGGTGAAGAATATGTAAAAAATCCTAAGGCAAACAAGACATGTACTGTTGAAATATGGAACAAATTATTTCTGAGTTTGGGAATAATGCAAAAAATTCTATTTTCATCACTTGTATTCAGCATTGAACTGGATGTCCTAGCTGGTAGGATAAGGAAAGGAAAATAAACAAAATTAATAATGATTAAAGAAATATAACTGACATTACTTCAGATCTCATTACTATGTATCTGAAAGTGCAAGAGTCTACAAACAAATAATAAAAATTAAGAATTGAATTTAGAAAGATTACTGTGTAGAAGATCAATATAAAAATCAATCATATTTTCATATTCCAACAAAAAATTTAAATTAATAAAAAACATAAAGCATCAAAATCATGCTAGATCTTGGAATACCCCAAAAGCAGATACAAATAAAAGGAATAAGTGCAAAGTTTATAAACTAGAAAATTTAACACTTTAAATATGTCAGTTCTCCTGATATTAATCTATAGATGCAATCTAATTTCAATTAAAATTACAGTGCTTTATTTTCTTGAAAATTGTTAAACTGTTTGGAAAAATTCAGGTTAAGAACAGCCAAAGCATATTATAGGGATAAGAACAAATCTAGAGGATTTAAACCACAGGACATCAATAACAATTATAAAGCTATGGTAACTAAGGAATTTTGAAATTGGCACAAGGACAGACAAACTGCACAAAACAACAGGGTAGAGTCAAGATAAGTATCCACATCTAGAAAGGCAGGTGATTTACAAGAAAATTGACACTGTAATGAGTGGGGAAATGGTGGTCTTTGAATATATGTTGCTGGTTCAAATGTATATCTGTATGGGGAAACAGAACATTTCTATTTGTTTTACTTTCCTACCTTAAACCACATACAAAAATTAAATTTAGTTGTAAAGCTAAAACAAGCAATCTTCTAGAAGAACACCAAAAAGAGTACCTTATAAACTTAGAGTATGTAAACATTTCTCAAACAGGACATACAAGGTATGAAACATTAAATAAAAAGCTAATAAAAAAAAAAAAAAAAAAAAAGCTAATAAATTATACTCCATTGAAAGTAAGAACTTTTGTTTATCAAATATATCACCAAAGGAGTGAAAGGACAAGCCTCAGCCTAGGAGAATATTTGTAATACATAAATCATTCATACCCAGAATACTTCTTAAAATTCCACGAATCAGTAAGAAAATAAAAATAAAACAGATTAAAAGTGGGGATAAGGGGCTTCCCTGGTGGCGCAGTGGTTGAGAGTCCGCCTGCCGATGCAGGGGACGCGGGTTCGTGCCCCGGTCCAGGAAGATCCCACATGCCGCGGAGCGGCTAGGCCCGTGAGCCATGGCTGCTGAGCCTGCGTGTCTGGAGCCTGTGTCTGTGAGGGGAGAAGCCACAACAGTGAGGCCCACGTACCGCAAAAAAAAAAAAAAAAAAAAAAAAAGTGGGGATAAGACTTGAACATACATTTCATCAAAGACAGTACTCAACCAGTATAAAGTAATCAACATTATTAATAATCAAGGAACTAAGCATTAAGTCCACAGTGAAGCACCCCTATCAGAGTAGTCAAAATTAAAAATATAGGCATTGCTATATGCTGGTGAGAATGTGGAGCAACTGGAACTTTGTTACATTACTATTGAATGTGTAAATTTTTCAACCATTTTGGACAACTGGTCATATCTGTTAAAGCTAAATAGAGCCGAGCCTATGACTCAGCAATTCTACTCCTAGGTATTTGCTAAATGGGTATATGCCCACCAAAACACAAACACAAGAATGTCCCTAGCAGCTCTATTCATAATAGCCCAAATCCAAGAATAAACAAATCTTGGACAAATAAAGTGTTGCATAACTATACTGTAGAATACATTATAATAATTTGAAAAGATAACAAGGATAAACTGAAGATATACACAAAAACTTCCAATTCCATCTGTAATGGAGTAACAGGCATCAGATTTAATCTCCTACCTTAATCAACCAGGAAAGTAAAAAAAAAATAGATTAAAAAAAAAAAAGAGAGAGACTTTTTAAATTCTGGAAAACAAAGTATGCAAGACTGAGTTTCTTGGGAGAAGGGAAACAAAAAAGATGACCTCTGTGATTGACCCAGCTTAGTGACTGGAAAAGACTGTCAGGCCACAGGTGTAAATGGAGAAAATGCAAAAGAATCTAGAAGTCTGTTGATTTAAGAATACAGAAATAAGATTCAGGTAAGCTAAGCTGATTAGACTGCACTGAAAAATCCTGGAGAGGCAGCAGCTAAAAAAAAAAGAAAAGTTGTGTGAGCTGCAGAGTTATTCCCTTGAGCCTTTGACCGAATACCAATCTGTGGGTTATTAAGAGAAAACTGCATGAGAAGGGAAAGAACCACTAGAAAGCAGTCAACTGCACAATTTCTAGAGGTCACACAGGCTTAGGGATAGTTTTCAAACCAGTTAAAGTGGAAACACCCCATAATACGCACAGCTTAGGGTTTTGAAAAGGTCATTGCCTCATTAGTAAGAATAAATTAACCTTAACCTAAAAATGTCTCTGGATTTGTCCCAATCAAGCCCAAAAGAAAACTCGAAAAATCAATATTATTCCAAGTAATTTAACTACTACATGTCAGAGCCAAGTTCAACACTATTTAAAGAAATATTTAAAAAGCTACTGCCAACATGATAAAGTTAATGATGTCTGACATGCAATGGAAAATTACCAAGCACATAAAGCAGGAAAATATGAACCATAAGGAGGAAGACGATCATTAGAAACAGGGAACGAGAGGATAGATAAATCAGAATCGACAGACAAGCATGTTTAGGTCAATATCTTGTAATAACCTATAATGGAAAAGAATCTGAAAAAGTATATATATATATATATATATATATATATATACACACACACACACACACACACACACACACACACATACATATATAAAATAAAAAAAGAAGTAGAGATTCCCTGCCAGTCTCCCTCCTTTCTCCTTTTTCTAAATTTTATTTTTTTATTGAAGTATACTTGATTGACATTTTTGTTAGTTTCAGGTGTACAGCAAAGTGATTCAGCTATACATGCATATCTGTATGTTTGGCAAACACTACCTTACCTGGATCAAGGTAATCTATCTATCTGTCTGTCTATCTATCTATCTATTCTTTTTCAGATTCTTCTCCCTTATAAGTTATTACAAAATACTGAGTTGAGTTCCCTGAGCTATACAGTAGGTCCTTGTTGGTAATCTATTTTATATACAGTATGCAAAGGACTTCAGGGCCATAGGAAACAGAGGAGTTGTGGGGAAGGAAAGAACCTGTTTCCTTTAATCACCACTAGGAGAAATCTGCTTGGTGACAAGCAAGCCTGCTTTGGATTACTAAATGAGCAAAAATAAAAACAAAACAAAAAACCTATGTTAAGTCCTTAAATGTAAAGTTTTATTTCTTACCTAAATCACTGTTAACCTAATACAGAATTACCTATATAATTAGTGAAAAAAATTAAGTTTAGAATGGGTTCATTTTTCAACCATTGGAACACCCAAATTTATGAAAATCACAGCATGATTGCATAGATAATTAGTTCTGTTACTATATTAATCAGTGCTAAATTTCTAACTATTTAGGTACAGAAATACCTATTCTATTGAATATTCCTTTAAAGGCAAGAACAAGAAAAAACACATTGATATAATCTAGCCTGATCTTTAATTTTTATTTTTAAAGGTCTTGGTTATACTAAGCTATATGTAAATATAATCTTGTCGTTTCAACTCCAAGTTTAGAAAAAATTTTGTATTAAAGAGAAACATATGTATATATATATATTTATAAACAAAAGTATTATTTTTATATAAAAGAAGTATAAATAGAACCAAATTTTATCGGTGATAACACTCTGAAGTGTTGTGTATATCATAATAAGAATTAACCTATTTAGTTTTATAAATTATTGCTAAAATAGCCCTAACATTTCACGGGCTTAATTTTGTTTTATGGTATCAAGGTAGTTTAATAATGTTACTTACACTTTAATTTAAACCCAAGAATTAGCTTGCTCAATCACATAATGTAGACTAAATGTAGTAGTGAATTACCAAATAGTTACAATGCAATATTTCTTAAAAATTAAAATATTATGTATGTATTTTTGGACTTTGCAAATGGTTTTCAAAAGTTACAAAATTCTATTTTAAACTTCTAAACCTGACAGTAACCCAATCCATGTATTTATCAGTGCCAGTCTCAATACTAGTGTGCCTATCTGTTTATTCATATTGACATAACAGAAATAAGGAACAAGCGTCTGTCTCCAGATGATACACATTTCTTTAGAAAAACTGGGGAACTGAAAGAAGAGGAAGGCTGGATTACAGTTTCATACTTTCTCTATTGAATTCTTTTATTGTCATAACCTTATTTTTTTTGGAGCATCCAGGTTACTTTTCTACCCAAGGCCTTAAGACCAGTTCCTATTTTTTAACCAATAAAGAGTTTTGCTTATTTTTGCTTTTGTTCTCTGAAAGGATTCTGTGACCTATATGAATCTCTAAGTCTTATTAAAAAGAGTGAAAGTGAATGAAATTGTCCTTCAGTGTCACACAAAGTAGATTTGAGAAACATCTAAGACTACATTTAAAGTACTGTTTGTGAATAATGCTTTCTTGTTGATTAGTGTTCTTGATAATTTATTTCATGGTAAATTAAATATCTTAATCATTTAAAAAAGAATGTTTAAAAACTAGCTATTATAAAGTCCTCCATATATTCAAGAAGTTAGAGGAAAATAGGAGCATGATGAGGAAAGAAACGGAAGATAATAAAAAAGAATAGAAGTTCTAGAAATAAAATATACCATGTCTGAAATAAAAATAATTGAAAAGAATTAATAGAAGATTAAAGCCCTGCCGAAAATAAGGATACATGTACTTGAAGACACAGAAATAAATATTCCAAAATGAAGCAGAGAGAGAAAAAAGACTGAATAATAATTTAAAAAATGACTTATGGGACAACATCAAACAGTGTAGCACACATGCTATTGGATTGCAGAAAAAGGGAAGTCAGGTGAAGGGAAAAAAGTTTTGAAGAAATAGTGGCAGAAATTTTTCAAAATTTTCTGTAAACTAAATCTATAGACCAGGAATCTCAATGAACACCAAGGAGAATAATTACAACAATAAAAACAAACAAACAGAAGACACTACACCAGGACACACCATAACTAAATTTGTGGAAACCAGTGGTAAAGAGAAAATCTAAAGAGCAGCCAGAGAAAGAGATGTATTACTTAGAGAAGATTAAACATACAAATGACACCAGACTTCTCGTCATAACCCCTGTAAGCCATAAGACAGTGGAGTAAAGCCTTCAAAGGATTTAGCCACCACCACCACAGCAAAAAACAAACTAAAAAAAAAAACAAAAAAAAACAACTTTCAACAATCATTGATAAACATGTAGAACCATAATATGTAAAGAACTTCCACATCTCACCAATAAAAAGACAGACAACCCAGTATTTAAAATGTGCAAAGGATTTGAACAGACACTTCTTCAAAGAAGATATAAAGATTCCTTTGTCACAAAGGTGGAGCACGGCTCCCCACATGTAATTGTAGGCTACTCTTTGTGACTTATTTATAAAGAGGATAATATGGAAAGGAGGGAAGGAGTAATTTTACAGTGGGAAAATTTGGCAAACACTACCTTACCTGGATCAAGGTAATCATTATCAGTGATAAATCATATTCTAGAATATACCTTTTGATATAGTATGTTGAGAATGGCAATTTATCTCTGTTATCCTTCTCCTAAAAATCCATAACCACAGTCCTACCATGAGAAAAACACAAACTGAGGAATATTCTATGAAACACCTGATCCTTACCCCTCAAAACTGTCAAAGTTATCAAAAACAAAGCAAGTCTGATAACTGTCAGAGCCCAAGGAAGCCTAAGGAGACATGATAAGTAAATGTAATGTGGTATTCAACACTGGACCCTGAAATAGAAAGAGAACATTAGGGAAAAAGTAGTGAAATTGGAAAGAAGTATGGATTTAGTGAATAATAATGTATCATAACTGGTTCATTAGTTCACAGTTGTGACAATATACAATAGTAATGTAAAATATTAATAGAAGAAATGGTATATAATATATAGGAATTCTGCAACTTTTCTGTAAGTATAAAACTATTGAAAAGTTTAAATTTTAAAAAGATAAGAGAATATGATAAACAATTTTCTAACAAAGGTATCTATTAGTTAAAATGGACTAATTCCTTGAAAGACACGAACTACATAATTTCACTCAAGAAGAGATACATAAACTAAATAGAGTGATATCTGCTAAGTAAATTGAATTCAAAGTTTAAAACTTTCAAGCAAAACAGCATTTTAGATTCATTTGGCTTCACTGGTGCATTCTACCAAACACTTAAGGAAAAATATAACCTATTTTTTAAAAAAAAACAAAAATAGAAAAGGAGAAAATACTTCTCAATTCATTTTATGAGGTCAGTGTTACTGTGATATCAAATTAGACAAAGGCATTAAAAGAACAGAAAACTACAGACCCATATCTATCATGAACATAGATACAGATATTCTTTACAGCACTGTAGTAAACAATGCAGCAAAATATATATAAAATGGACATCACAACCGAGATGGATTCACATCATGAATGCAAGGTTGGTTTAAAAAATCAGTACATACAATCCACCATATTAAGGTAAGTAAAAAGATCATATAACGATATGAATGTATGTGGAAAAGTGTTTGCTAGATCTCAACACCCATTCATAATAAAAGCTCTCAGTAACTAGGAGTAGGAAAGAACTTCCTCAACCTGATAAAGAACCTACTTGTGGATACTTATGGATGAAAATTTGTTTTTCCTCTTAAGATTGGACACAAGGCAAAGATGTCTGCTCTCATCACCTGTTGTCTGATATTGACTGGAGGTCCTAAACACCTAAAGCAAGGCAAGAAAAAGAATACCTGCTCTAATATTTTATCTCTTCTGTTTTCCTCTCCCCTTTCATCTCCAGGTAAGAAATAAGGAGAAACAGGCAGACAGAGACAGAGTAAGAGAGGGGGTGGGTACAGGGGGAGGGAGGTTGGTTTTATCTTTTCTCTGAAGCTTCAGTGCCAGCTAATTACACCCAGGCTCAACCGTAGCACCATTTTTCTTCAAACAAAGACATTTCCCTTTACTTGATTAATTAAAATGCCAGTGAGAACAATACTTTTACTTTTCACAGAGAATGGAAATATATTTAGGAATCTAGTTTAATCTCTCCTTCCCAAAGGCTGTATAGATACAAGGAGAAGAACAGCTGATCATTATAAAGTTTGGGTTAACTATTGTTTAGCATCTTCACGGAAAAAAAAAGTACAGCTACCTATTAAAGACACCTCCTGGTAAACTTCATGCCATGAATCCTTTTTAGATATTCACTTTTTCAGTATTTTCTAACTGCTAATCATGACCCATTAATGCAGCGGTCCCCAACTGTTTTGGCACCAGGGACTGGTTTCGTGGAAGACAGTTTTTCCACGGACCAGAGTGGGATGGTTTCAGGATGATTCAAGCACATTACATTTATTGTGCAGCTTTATTTCTATTATTACATTGTAATATATAATGAAATAATTACACAACTCACCAAAATGCAGAATCAGTGGGAGCCCTGAGCTTGTTTTCCTGCAACTAGATGGTCCCATCTGGGGGTGATGGGAGACAGTGACACCCGAAGTGTGTTGCTTATGTCCAGTCTGCTCCATAAGATGCAGCTTAATTGTCACTTGCCACTCACTGATAGGGTTTTGCTATGAGTCTGCAAGCAACTGATTTATTATGGTCTCTGTGCAGTCAAACCTCTCTGCTAACGATAATCTGTATCAGCAGCCGCTCCCCAGTGCTCGCATCACCGCCTCAGCTCCACCTCAGATCATCAGGCGTTAGATTCTCATAAGGAGCGTGCAACCTACATCCCTCACGTGTGCAGTTCACAGTAGGGTTTGCACTCCTATGAGAATCTAATGCCTCTGCTGATCTGACAGGAGGTGGAACTCAGACGGTAATGGGAGCAATAGGGAGCGGCTGTAAATACAGATGAAGCTTCACTCAATAGCCCCCTGTTCACCTCCTGCTGTGCAGCCTGGCCCCTAACAGGCCAAGGTCCGGTACCAGTGCATAGCCTGGGGGTTGGGGACCCCTGTATTAATGGCTCAAGGCTGTGACATCATTTTTTAAAAATAAAGCAGAGAAGAATATATTAGAAATGATAATTTCAGTGAGTCTCTCACATATAGTGATATTAATAACTGTTTTCTGCAAACTTTGGCTTGGTCACATATATATACATTTACATATGGGAGTTTTTGATTACAATATTTAATTTATTTTTATTTCAATTGACAATAAAATGTTCAAAATAAACTACATTAGTTGGTTGCTGATTATTTATTTGAAAAGAATATAGATTTCTCCCTAACAATGGCTAAATGTGTGCTTTAGGGTAAGTTTGTGGGTGTCTGTGTGGTAGAATATATATAACATAAAATTTCCCATTTTAACCATTTAAATGTACAATTAAGTGGCGTTAATTACATTCACAGTTTTGGGCAACTACATATCAATATTTCCAAAACCACTCAAAATAGACACTCTGTAATCATTAATCAATAACTCCCCATTCTTCCCTCCACTTGGCCCTTGATAACCTGTAATCTTCTTTCTGTCTTCATAAATTTATTTATTTTAGGTAGTATTTTATATAAGTGGAATAATAAGATTTTTTTTTTCCTTTTATATCTGGTTTATTTCACTTAGCACAATTTTTTTAAGGCTCATCCATGTTGCAGCATGTATCAGAACTTCATTTTTATGGCTGAATAATATTCTATTATGTGCCATATTTGTTAATTTATCTTTTATCTTTGGATGGACACCTGGATTATTTCTAACTTTTGGCTATTGTGAAAAATGGTTTTACAATCATTGGCATACAAGTTTTTGCATCCTTGTGTTCAGTTATTTTGGGAATATGCCTAGAAGTGGAATAAGTGGGTCAAATGGTAACCCTATGTTTAGCTTTTTGAGGAACTGACCTTTTTCCACAGTGGATATATCAGTTTACTTTCTTACCAATAATGTACGAGAATTCTGGTTTCTCCATATCTTCTTCAACACTTGTTCATTTTATTATTATATTATTGCTATTATTACTGCCACCTAGTGGGTATAAAGTGGTACTTCTAAGTGGTTTTGATTTGCATTTTCCTAATGCTAATCAAATGTTTTTTTTTAATGTGTTTACTGGCCATTTGTATACCTTCTTTTTTTTTAATTAAAAAAAAAATTTTAATTGAAGTACGGTTGATTTACATAGCCACTGTTTTTTATTTATTTATTTATCGGCCTCACCCTGCAGCATGCAGGATCTCAGTTCCCCAACCAGGGACTGAACCCATGCCCCCTATATTGGGAGTGCGGAGTCTTATCCCCTGGACCACCAGGGAAGTCCCATTTGTACACCTTCTTTAAAGAAATATCTACTCAAGTCTTTTGTCCATTGTTAAATTTTTTTTTAATTTTTGTTTTTCAGTTTTAGGAGTTCTTTATATAATCTGGATATTAAACCCTTATCAAATATATGATTGATTTCCTCCCATCCTTTTTCATTTTGTTGTCTTCATTTTATCCATTGTGTTTATATTTTATTAGTAAAGTTCTCTGATGAAGAAACATTTTAAAAAATTTGATGAAAATCTTGTTTCTTTTGTTGCCTATGCTTTAGGTGTCATATTTAAGAAACCAAGACCAAATCTAAGATCATAAAGATTTCCTCCTCTATGTTTTCTTCTATAAGTTTTATAATGAAGCTCTTAATATTGTCTTTGACTCTTTTTGAGTTACTTTTTCTATGTGTTGTAAGGTAAGGATCCAATTATATTTTTTTGCATGTGAATATCCATTTTTTCCAGCATCATTTGTTGGCGAGACTATTCTTGTCCTATTGAATGGTCTCAGCACCCTTATTGAAAATTGTGACCATATATATGAGGGCTAATATTTATAGTAAAAAAAAAATAACACAATCAGTTATAACATCTGTTATATTTTATCTGAGAATCTGGATGCAAAGCTGGAGGGAAACATGCCATCCTAAGTATTTAGCACTGATAAAAGTCTAGGAGTAGGGGGCATTTAGAGTAAGGACAATCAATTGCATAATAATTCAGTAAACCCACAAGATGAGCTCTGGCAAGCCCCCTACCCTTTCCCGAAAATGTAAAGAGTAGTGCATTTTAAACAACCACCTGAAAGAAAACCAAGCCTAGATTATAAATGTGGCTGTGGATTGTAGAGATCAAAAAAGTACAATTAGGAAGGCAACAACAACTTCTTTAATAAGTAAAAACATTCACAGAGAAAGTAAGTTTTAGTTCCACCTCTTTGTAAAACTTTCTCCTGGAAAACTTACGGAAATGTCATTGCATAAAATATTGGTTTCACAAATACATTAGAATATGGGTCAGGTTGATAAATTATACTGGAAATGGCATAACTACAAAATGTTATGTCTTACAGAGCTGCATCAAATGACTATTTGTAGAAAATTAAGCCCCATGCACTCAAAACTGGATTCATTTCTTTCTAATTTTATTGAACAGGATTTACCATTAAAGTGGACACTGAGAGACCTTGATATTTTTACATATCCTGCCACGATTTTCTTTGACACCTTGGAAAGTAATTTAAACTCAATAAAATGAAGATAATTGCACTTACCTCACAGAGATGTAGAGGGCATTAATGAGATCACGTCTACAAAGTGATTCAAAGTCTTTAGTTGGTAATATAAATAGCAAGCATAACTACATTTTTCCAGATGTCTAATAATGATAACTGTAAATATGATGAACTGAAAAGTTAAAAGGCTGCCAGTAAAAGTAAAATGTTTTCATTTTAATTGCTAGTCATTTAAATGTTCCCTCTTGCATGTTTGGATTATAGAAAATGCACAGAAGTGTTAATTATGAGTTCCATTTTAATAAGGACATGTCCCCCAAGTTTAGATTCAAGAGTACTTAACTTCTAGCCAGATAAGGAAAAACTGAACTACCTCTTCTTTGCAATTATGTCTAATAAATCACCGTAGATAAAATAAATCACAGCATAAATTTTAATGAAACCTATACATTACTTCTTCAAAATGTTTCTTAATATGAAATACAAGATCATGACTTCAGTTCCAAATCCCATTACTCAATTGTCATACCTTCGGTGTGTCTTTATTCCTGAGCTGATAAAGCCAAATACTAATATCCTCCATTCAGTTCCTATCCTGTTAAATATTTCTCAGGGCAGAAATACTTGTAATAAGTCCCAAACTATTTTTAAGTTCAGAGCCTACACTATAATCCTACTGCTGTCAACCATTTGTGAATTAAAGTACTTATCTTTAAAACTGAATTGCATTTTACATTAAATGAGCCAGAAAAAGCAATGTTGATTCTAACGGGAACAGGCATGATAATCTCCTGGAAAAGATGCTTTTCAAAGCACTGATTCTTGGCAGCTTGGTGGTTCACTGTCTACTCTACTTGGCCATGGGATAAGAATTGCAGACAGGGACTTTGAAATGAGACCAGACATTAGGTCTGGATTCAATAAATACCAGAGGAAAAGAGGTCACTCTGTACAGCAACCAGCAGGGTAATTGCATCCTAAAGGACAGCAGAATTTCTTGTCACGTCCCATGAGAGTGGTTTGGGTTGCATTGATCTGACTGGTTATTGTTGGAGCTCATCCAATAGGTTGTCAGAATCCAATAGTCGATCATGCTCCACACACACAAATAAGAAAAGCAAAAGCTGAGACAGAAAAATTCCAGTGACTTCTTGGAATAAGAAAACAAATTTTATTTCCTTTTAACCTTCCTCTGTAATCCATCAAAATTAATGAGTTCATTGCTGGATATTGAAGTCAAAACAAATGCATTCAGCTTCTGCACATGGCCCCTCGAGCTGAGGTGTCACCGCTGCCATTTCCCATGAGAAACTTTAGTCTGAAGTGCAGGGGGTGAGACCTCTGAATGTGGCCCCCTGTGAGCAAGTGGAACTAGACTGAGCACAGAGGAAAAGTTAAAAAGTTTGGAGAATCCTGAAGTCGTAAACCTCAGGTCCAGATGTAAACCTGGGTGGAAAGTGTAACCTGGGTCTCAGACACTAGTCGAAACCCCGACGCTGAACTCTGGAGCAGAGAAAGCAAGTGCCCAGCACCCCGCATGACTCAGACCTGACGCCCAGCCCTCAGGAGACTGCACCTGAATGGGAAGCCCCTGAGAGGGGGCCGACCCTCAGGCGTCTGTGGGACCCGAGGAGAGGAGCCCTCACAGAATGCCCAGGCCTTAGGTGACCCAGTGATAGGACGGCTGCCCGAGCCATGTGGCTGACAGGGTCTTGGTGCTCTGGCCTGGTGTCAGGCCTGAGCCTCTGAGATGGGAGAGCCAAGGTCAGGACACTGGACGACCAGTGACCTCCCGGCCCCATGTAATATAAATTGGCGAGAGCTCTCCCAGAGATCTCCACCTCAACGCTGAGACCCAGCTCCACCCAACGGTCAGCAAGCTGCAGTGCTGGATGCCCCATGGCAAACAACTAGCAAGACAGGAACACAAACCCACCCATTAGCAGAGAGCCTGCCTAAAATCATACTAAGTTCACAGACACCCAAAAACACACTACCAGATGCAGCCCTGTCCACCAGAAAGACAAGATCCAGCCCCACCCACCAGAACACAGGCACCGTCCCCTCCACCAGGAAGGCTACACAAGCCACTGAACCAACCTTATGCACTGGAGGCAGACACCAAAAACAATGGGAACTAAGAACCTGCAGCCTGTGAAAAGGAGAACGCAAACACAGTAAGTGAAGCAAAATGAGAAGACAGAGAAATACACAGCAGATGAAGGAACAAGGTAAAAACCCACCAGACCAAACAAATGAAGAGGAAATAGACAGTTTACCTGAAAATAATTCATAGCAATGATAGTAAAGATGATCAAAATCTTGGAAACAGAATGGAGATAATACAAGAAACGTTTAATAAGGACTTAGAAATAAAGAGCAAACAAACAATGATGAACAACACAATAAATGAAATTAAAAATTCTCTAGAAGGAATCAATTGCAGAATAACTGAGGCAGAAGAATGGAGAGTGACCTGGAAGACAAAATAGTGGAAATAACTACCACAGAGCAGAATAAAGACAAAAGAATGAAAGAACTGAGGACAGTCTCAGAGACCTCTGGGACAATATTAAATGCACTAACATTCGAATTATAGGAGTCCAGGAAGTAGAGAAAAAGAAAGGGACTGAGAAAATATTTGAAGAGATTATAGTTGAAAACTTCCCTAACAAGGAAAAGGAAATAGTCAATCAAGTCCAGGAAGCACAGAGTCCCATACAGGATAAATCCAAGGAGAAACACAACACACATATTGATCAAACTATCAAAAATTAATTACGAGGAAAAAATATTAAAAGCAGCAAGGGAAAAGCAACAAATAACATACAAGGAAATCCCACAAGGTTAACAGCTGATTTCTCAGCAGAAACTCTGCAAGCTAGAAGGGAGTGACAGGACATATTTAAAGTGATGAAAGGGAAAAACCTGCAAACAAGATTACACTACCCAGCAAGGATCTCATTCAGATTCAACAGAGAAATTGAAACCTTTACAGACAAGCAAAAGCTAAGAAAATTCAGCACCATGAAACCACCTTTACATCAAATGCCAAAGGAACTTCTCTAGGCAGGAAACACAAGAGAAGGAAAAGACCTACAAAAAGAAACCCCAACAATTGATAAAATGGTAATAGGAACGTACATATCGATAATTACCACAAATGTAAATGGATTAAAGGCTCCAACCGAAAGACATAGACTGGCTGAATGGATGCAAAAACAAGACCCGTACATATGCTGTCTACAAGAGACCCACTTAAGACCTAGGGACACATACAGACTGAAAGTGAGGAGATGGAAAAAGATATTCCATGCAAATGGAAATCAAAAGAAACCTGTTGTAGCAATTCTCATATCAGACAAAATAGACTTTAAAATAGACTATTACGAGAGACAAAGAGGGACACTACAGAATGATCAAGGGATCAATCCAAGAAGAAGATATAACAATTGTAAATGTTTATGCAACCAACATAGGAGCACCTCAAAACATAAGGCAAATGCTAACAGCCATAAAAAGGGAACTCAACCGTAACAAAATAATAGTAGGGGACTTTAACACCCCAGTTTCACCAATGGACAGATCATCCAAAATGAAAATAAATAAGAAAACACAAGCTTTAAATGACACATTAAACAAGATGGACTTAATGATCTTTATAGGACATTCCATCCAAAAACAACAGAATACACGTTCTTCTCAAGTGCTCATGGAACATTCTCCAGGATAGATCATATCTTGGATCACAAATCAACCCTTGGTAAATTTAAGAAAATTGAAATCGTATCAAGTATCTTTTCTGACCACAATGCTATGAGACTAGGTATCAATTACAGGAAAAATACTGTAAGAAATACAAACACATGGAGGTTAAATAATATGCTACTAAATAACCAAGAGATCACTGAAGAAATCAAAGAGGGAATTAAAAAAAATACTTAACAAATGGCAATGAAAACAAGACGACCCAAAACCTATGGTATGCCGCAAAAGCAGTTCTAAGAGGGAACTTTATAACAATACAATCCTACCTCAGAAACAAGAAACATCTCAAAAAAACAACCTAACTTGACACCTAAAGCAATTAGAGAAAGAAGAACAAAAACCCCGCAAAGTTAGCAGAAGGAAAGATATCATAAAAATAAGATCAGAAATAAATGAAAAAGAAATGAAGGAAACAATAACAAAAATCAATAAAACTAAAAGCTGGTTCTTTGAGAAGATAAAAAAAAATTGATAAACCATTAGCCAGATTCATCAAGAAATAAAGGGAGAAGACTGAAATCAACAGAATTAGAAATGAAAAGGGAGAAGTAACTAACAACTGACCCTGCAGAAATACAAAGAATCATAAGGGATTACTACAAGCAACTATATGCCAGTAAAATGGACAACCTGAAGAAATGTACAGGGATTCCATGGTGGCGCAGAGGTTGAGAGTCCGCTTGCCGATGCAGGGGACACAGGGTCGTGCCCCGGTCCGGGAAGATCCCACATGCCGCAGAGCGGCTAGGCCCATGAGCCATGGCCTCTGAGCCTGCGCGTCCGGAGCCTGTGCTCCGCAACGGGAGAGGTCGCAGCAGTGAAAGGCCCGCGTACTGCAAAAAATAAATAAATAAATAAATAAAAATAAATAAAAATCTAACATTTATTTAAAAAAAGAAAAAAATGGACAAATTCTTAGAAAAGCACAAACTTCCAAGACTAAACCAGGAGAAAATAGAAAATATAAACAGACCAATCACAAACACTGAAATTGAAACTGAGATTAAAAATCTTCCAACAAACAAAAGCCCAGGACCAGATGGCTTCACAGGCGAATTCTATCAAACACTAGAGAAGAGCTAACACCCATCCTTCTCAAAATCTTCCAAAACATAGAAGAGGGAGGAACACTCCCAAACTCATTCTATGAGGCCACCTTCACCTTGATACCAAAACCAGACAAAGATGTCACAAAGAAAGAAAACTACAGACCAATATCACTGATGAACATAGATGCAAAAGTCCTCAACAAAATACTAGCAAACAGAATCCAACAACACATTAAAAGGATCATACACCATGATCAAGTGGGGTTTATCACAGAATGTAAGGATTCTTCAATATACGTAAATCAAACAATGTGATACAGTAGATTAACATACTGAAGGATAAAAACCATATGATAATCTCAATAGATGCACAAAAAGCTTTTGACAAAATCCAATACCCATTTATGATAAAAATTCTCCAGAAAGTAGGCATAGAGGGCACTTAGCTCAACATAATAAAGGCCATATATTACAATCCCACAGCCAACTTCGTTTGCAATGGTGAAAAACTGAACCCATTTCCACTAAGATCAGGAACAAGACAAGGTTGCCCACTCTCACCAGAATTATTCAACATTGTTTTGGAAGTTTTAGCCACAGCAATCAGTGAAGAAAAATAAGTAAAAGGAATACAAATCAGAAAAGAAGAAGTAAAACTGTCACTGTTTGCAGATGACATGATACTATATAGAGAGAATCTTAAAGATGCTACCAGAAAACTACTAGAGCTAATCAATGAATCTGGTAAAGTTGCAGGATACAAAATTAATGTACATAAATCTCTTGCATTCCTATACACTAATGATGAAAAATCTGAAAGAGAAATTAAGGAAACAATCCCATTTACCATTACAACAAAAAGAATAAAATACCTAGAAATAAACCTACCTAAGGAGACAAAAGACCTGTATGCAGAAAACTATAAAACACTGATGAAAGAAATTAAAGATGATACAAACAGATGGAGAGACATACCATGTTCTTGGATTGGAAGAATCAACATTGGGAAAATGACTCTACTATCCAAAGCAATCTACAGATTCAATGCAATCTCTATCAAACTACCAATGGCATTTTTCACAGAAGTAGAACAAAAAATTTCACAATTTGTATGGAAACACAATAGACCCCGAATAGCCAAAGCAATCTAGGGAAATAAAAATGGAGGTAGAGGAAACAGGCTCCTGGACTTCAGACTATACTATAAAGCTACAGTAATCAAGACAGTATGGTACTGGCACAAAACCAGAAATACAGATCAATGGAACAGGATAGAAAACCCAGAGTTAAACCCATGCACATATGATCACCTTATCTTTGATAAAGCAGGCAAGAATATACAATGGAGAAAAGACAGTCTCTTCAATAAGTGGTACTGGGAAAACTGGACAGCTACGTGTAAAAGAATGAAAGTAGTACATTCCCTAACACCATATACAAAAATAAACCCAAAATGGATGAAAGACCTAAATGTAAGGCCTGACACTATAAAACTCTTAGAGGAAAACATAAGAAGAACACTGTTTGACACAAATCACAGCAAGATCCTTTCTGACCCACCTCCTAGAGAAATGAAAGTAAAAACAAAAATAAACAAATAAATGGAACCTAATGAAACTTAAAAGGTTTTACACAGCAAAATAAACCATAAACAAGATGAAAAGACAACCCTGAGAATGGGAGAAAATATTTGCAAATGAAGCAATGGACAAAGGATTAATCTCCAAACTATACAAGCAGCTCATGCAGCTCAATATCAAAAAAACAAGCAACCCAATCCAAAAATGGGCAAAAGATCTAAACAGACATTTCTCCAAAGAAGACATATACATTGCCAACAAACACATGAAAGGATGTTCAACATCACTAATTATTAGAGAATTGCAAATCAAAACTACAATGAAGTATCACCTCACACCAGTCAGAATGGCCATCATCAAAAAATCTACAAACAGTAAATGCTGGAGAGGGTGTGGAGCACAGGGAACCCTCTTGCATTGCTGGTGGGAATGTAAATTGATACAGCCACTATGGAGAACAGTATGAAGGTTCCTTAAAAAACTAAAAATAGAAGTACCATATGACCCAGCAATCCCACTACTGGGCATATACCCTGAGAAAACCATAATTCAAAAAGAGTCATGCACCACAATGTCCATTGCTGCTCTATTTACAATAGCCAGGACATGGAAGCAACCTAAGTGTCCATCGACAGATGAATGGATAAATAAGATATGGCCCATATATACCATGGAATATTACTCAGCCATAAAAAGAAACGAAATTGAGTTATTTGTAGTGAGGTGGATGGACTTAGAGTCTGTCATGCAGAGTGAAGTAAGTCAAAAAGAGAAAAACAAATACTGTATGCTAACACATATATATGGAATCTAAAAAAAAAAAAAAAATGGTTATGAAGAACCTAGGGGCAGGACAGGAATAAAGACCCAGAAGTAGATGATGGACTTAAGGACACCTGGAGGGGGAAGGGTAAGCTGGGACAAAGTGAAAGTGTGCCATGGACTTATATATACTACCAAATGTAAAACAGCTAGCTAGTGGGAAGCAGCTTCATAGCACAGGGAGATCATCTTCGTGCTCTGTGACCACCTAGAGGGGTGGGATAAGGAGGTTGGGAGGGAAATTCAAGACGGAGGAGCTATGGGGATATATGTATATGTATAGCTGATTCACTTTGTTATAAAGCAGAAACTAACACACCATTGTAAAGCAATTATACTCCAATAAAGACGTTAAAAAATTATTACAAAAAATAATAAAATAAAATAAAATTAAGAAAACAAGTCCATTTGTAATAACATACAAAAACTTGGCATACCTAGAAATAAATGTAATAACTAAAAGAAGAGTAAGAGAGATGCAGTAAAAACTACAAAGCATGTTGAAAAAAAAAAGACCTAAGTAAATGAAGATGTATCTGTGTTTATTGATTAGAAGAAAAGATATTTAGGATGGCAATACTTCTTGTGTCAAACCACAGATCCCATGCAATTCTTATCAAAATCTCAGGTGAACTTTATTTTTCCAGAAATTGACAGGCTGATTCTAAAATTTTATGGAAATTCAAGGGACCCAGAAAATTTCATCTTGTAAAAGGGGAATAAAGTTGGAAGATTCATAGTACATGATTTTAAAACTTACTACAGATCTATAGTAATCAAGACCGTGTGATAGTGGCTTAAAAATAGATTTATAGATAAAGTTAATAGAATTAAGAGCTCATAAATAAACCCATACATTTGTGGTCAATTGAATTTTGGCAAAAATAACAATGCTATTCAATTGGAAAATAAATTAATCTTTTTAGCAACTGGTGCTAGCATAGCAGGATATTTACTTGCAAAAGAATAAAGTTGGAATCCTGTTTCACAAAGTATACAAAAGCTAACAAAATGGCTTGAAGAAAAAAATGTAAGTACTAAAACAATAAAATTTTTAGAAGAAAACAGGTGAAAAATTTTGTGACCTTCAATTTGGCAATGGTTTCTCAGTTATGACATCTAAAGTACAGAAATCAAAGAAGACAGACAGACTAGATTTCACCAAAATTAAAAAACTTTGTATTTCAAAGAACACTATCAAGAAAATAGAAGCTTAACCAAAAGAATGAAAGAAGGTATTTGCTAATCATGTGTCTGATAAACTCTAGTATACAGAAAAAAAGAAATTATATTACCTCATGGTAGGCACAAACCAAAAAAATCTATAATATATACACACCCAAAAAGAAGAGCAAGGAATCTAAACACAGCACTAAAGATAATCATCAAATCACAAGGGAAGAGAGCAAAGGAAGAAAGAAACAAAAAACAAAACAATCTTGAGAGAAAAGAACAAAGCTGCAGTTATCGCACTCCCTGATTTCAACCTATAATACAAAACTACAGTAATTAAAGCAGTATGATACTGCCATAAAAACAGACAAATATATCAATGGAAAAGAATAGAGAGTCCAGAAGTGAACCCACACTTATATGGTCAATGACAAAGAGGCAAAAATACACAATGGGGAAAAGACAGCCTTTTCAATAAATGGTGTTGGAAAAAACTGGACAAATACATGTGAAATAATCAACCTGGACTACTTTGTTACACCATATAGAAAAATAAACTCAAAGTGGGTTAAAGACTTAGATATAAGGCCTGAAATGATAACTCCTTGAAGAAAACATAGGTAGTACTATCTTTGACATTGGTCTTTGAAATACTTTTTGGATATGTCTCCTCAGGCAAAGGAAACAAAATAAAAATAAACAAATGGAACTACATCAAACTAAAAATCTTTTGCACAGTGAAGGAAACTAGCAATGAAACAAAAAGGCCACCTACTGAATGGGGAAGATATTTACAAACAATATATCTGATAAGGGGTTAATATCTAAAATATACAAAGCACTCATACAACTTAACTTAAAACATTATAATCTGATTAAAAAAATGGGCACAGGACCTGAGTAGATATTTTTCCAAAGAAGACATACAGATGGCCAATAGACACATGAAAAGATGCTCAACATCACTAATCATCAGAGAAATGAAAATCAAGTCCACAATGAGATGTCACATCACATATGTCAGAATGGCTATTATCCAAAAGACAACAAATAACAAATATTGGTGAGGATATGTAGAAAAGGGATTACTTGTACCCTGTTGGTAGAAATGTTAATTGGTGCAGCCACTATGGAAACAGCATGGAGATTTCTCAAAAAAATAAAAATAAAATTATGGTACAATCCAGCAATTCCACTTCTGGGTATTCTTCCAAAGATAACAAAAACAGTAATTCAAAAAAGGTATATGTACCCTTTTTTTCATTATTCACCAAGGGAGCAACTGAAGTTACCATCAATAGATAGATGGATAAAGAAGATGTGTTGTGTATATATATATACAAAAGCATACTACTCAGCCACAAAAAAAGAATGAAATCTTGCCATTGTGATAACATGGATGGACCTAGAAAGTATTGTGCTAAGTAAAATAAGTCAGGAATCTAAAAACAAAACAAAATGACAAAAAAACAGAAACAGAGTCATAAGTACAGAAAACAAACAGGTAGTTGATAAGAGGGGAGGGGAGTGGTGGGAATGAGTGAAATAGATAAGGGAAATTAAGAGGTACAAACTTCCAGTTACAAAATAAATGAACTAGAATATAGGAATACAGTTAATGTAATATCTGTGTGTAGGCTGATGGGAACTAGACTTATAATGATGTGCATTTTGTATAGAAATATAAAATCACTACGTTGTACACCAGGAACTAACATAGTGTTGTAGATCAATAATACTTCAAAAAACTCAACAACCAACCAAACATACAAACAACAAATCTGATCTCTGAAAAAAAGATCATATTTGTAGTTATGAGAGGAGGGGGCAGCGGTAAGGGGAATTGGATGAAGGTGATCAAAAGTTACAAAGTTTTATTCATACGATAAATAAATACTAGGGATGCATGTATAATATGATGAATATAATTAATAGTGCTATGTCATATATGAAAGTTTTTAAGAGAGTAAATCCTAAGAGTTATCATCCCAAGGAGAAAATATTTAAATTTTTTTTTATTTTGTATCTATATGAGATGATGGGTATTCGTAAACTTATTGTGGCAATCATTTTATGATGTATGTAAATCAAATAATTATGCTGTACACCTTAAACTTCTATGGCGCTGTATGTCAATCATATCTCAATAAAACTGGAAGGGAAAAAATAGCCACATATTAGTGGATTGGTGCATTTCAAACCTGTGTTGTTCAAGGATCAAGTGTAGTTTACATCACTTTGCTCAGAGCCTTCTAATGACTTCTCATTCTACTCAAGATACTTAGGTTAGTATAAATTCTAGTGTTTTTCTTTTTTTCAGCTTGAATTATTTCTGATATGAAATGTCTTATTTCTTTGGTCACTATTAAGAGTATTTCCTTTTCACTGGTTTTCAACAGTTGGATTTGGATCTCTCTTGGTATATGTGCTCTTTTGTTTTTTATGTTTATCCTCTTAAGGTTCTTTGAGTTACTTAGGTCTTTGTATTTATCGCTCATCTAATCTGGAAAATGTTCAATCATTATTTCATCAAATATGTTTTCTGTCCAAATTTTTTTCCATTTATTTATTTTTTTTTACTCTTTTGCATGTGTGTTAAACATCTTTGTATTGTCCCATAGGTCACTGAGGCACAATTTATTTTTATTAGCTTTTCTTTTCTTTGGGATTTAGCTTTGATAGTTTCTATTTCCTTCTCCAAATAAACTGATTTTTTTCCTAGTGTTCAACCTGCTGTTAAACCTATCCAATCAATTTTTTTTCACTGAAGGGTTTATATTTTTTAGTTGCAAATTTTCAATTTGGTCCTATTTGGGAGCTTCAATTTCTTTATTGAGATTACATATTTGTTACCTCATTATGTCAAAGAATATTCCAAAATATAGTGATCAACAATAACGATTTAGAAAATACATTAGAAAAATATGCTGAACTCACACTGGCAAATATTAAACAAACCATAAAATTGCTATTACAAAGTATTTTTTATTTGACCTTATTCATTAAAAGGACAATTTATTGATTTGGACATGATTGTGTGATTCATTTCATATTTAATCAATTTATTATTAGCAGGTCTGATTTAGGTCTGATCACCAGGAAAAAACTACTGGGGTGACTCTTGACACTGAACTAAAGTACACGGCTAAAGGTTGTGTGAAAACTGTGAATGTATTCTGTGGTTTCTGGGATTAGATATATCAGGGTAATACAGGAAAGATAATATTGCTTGAATTGTGCTAGAAACTATTCTGTTTAAATTCTTCAAATCATCAGACGTAAAATGATAAGAGCAGAATACAGTTCTCAGAGATTTGTGTTCAAAAGTAACCTTCTATACTTAAGAAAAAAAAATATATGTACATACACATTTATAAAAATATATGTATTTTTATTTATTGTTAACATTTTATTAAACAAATAAAACTAATTATGTTTCATTATTTTATTTTCCATTTTTTTGTTATTTTTTATACATATTCAATACTATTCTGAATCTTACATCTCAGCTATAAAGAAAATTTACAGTTTCCCCAAATTTGACTGCCTCAGAATGTAAATAACATATCCAATAAAACATTATGAAACTAAGTAATCTTTCCTAAACTATCAATTATTAAAGGAAATTAATTTATATCCCTAGAGGAAGGATTGAATTGACTTTGCATTCTCATGTCAGAAGTTATAATTACAAACTCATTTTCAAATAAAGGAATATTAAAGAAAATGCAGCCAAAATAAAATAGTAGGAAAAATAAAGAATTATGTTAAAAATTTTATAAATAAAACATTATATTGTTTTCCTGGATCTTATTATGATTATGGTATTTATTGTAATTTCTTTTCTCATTATGAATAAATGTTTACTAATTTTATAGTTTTTCCCTATAGAAGTGTTTGTCAAAATTGTATATGCTTGAGGCCAGAACAGAGTGAGAGAGAACTCACACAATTATGCACACTTCTATGTGGGAATGAACATAAAAATATAATTCATAACCCCCAAATATAAGAATATTTAGCAAACAAATGCCAAATATTTTTTCTCTTTACCTTTTACTCTTCCCCCTTTCTTCTTCCTCTCCATTATCCTTCTGTGTCCAATATCCTCCAGCTTTTCTGCAGTCAGCTACCAATACATTAATGACTTTAGTTTTAGAATTTTTAAACTTAAGTTACACTTTTAATGAGGGTGAAGACATCAATCAAAGAGGACCTAGTAGTGATCTTAGTATATGAGAAAACATGGCCAACTAGAGCTCTCAACCCACATACATCTCCAATTAGTTGTGCTACTTTGGACACGTTATTTGAACTCGCAGGTTTCACTTTCCTCCTTTATAAAATGGAGTCGAAAAGCTGTGTGGGTGTTTGTTAATTTCAAATAAAGTAGTGCAAAGGTAAGCACAAGGAAAATATAAAAGTTTCAAATTTGTATTGCTTACTTTGTGTCTTAATAAAAGCTTTCTATGAAAAAAATGTATATACCAGAAGAAACTGTAAAAAAAGACAACAGATACAAAAACAATATTTTTAAGGCACATACTGAAAGAAACAGGATACCTCCCAAGTAAAAACTGTCAGATAAGAAGAGAAACTTTCACAGAGTAAAGCGAGTTAAATAAACACAGTTGTCTTTGTAATTCGGCGAGCATCTCGTGAAGGAGGCAGAGAGGAAGCTCAGTCCTCTGGCGTCCCAGTGAGCACGTGGTCGAGTCTCCCCCTGCAGGAGCTGCTGCTAACACGGAGGCCTGGGGTACATGACCACATACCAGGTCATAGGGAACACGAAATTTAGTGAGAGGGTAAGGATCTTCTGTCAGCTTTGGCATCCATTTTCCAGTCACTTGACACTTCCCCAAAGACGTCGGCGGAGCATCTGCTCTGTTGACAGCATGAGCTGCTTGACATTTCTTCTGAGGAATGAACGATTAGGGTTCTTGGAAAGCAGGATGGAGCCCGGCAGGCAGCCGCACAGCTTCCGTCCACCTCCGCAAACCGCCTCCCAAACGTCATGGATGCGATTACATTCAAATTTTTCTCTTGATAAGTAAGTGAAGGGCTAAACCACAGCCTGCTTCTGATAACAGATCTGCTCTGGGCACAGTTCCGAGGTTTCCACACTGACGGCAGGAAAGGATGAATGAAAGGTTTTCTTTCGAAAGCATGTGTGTCTGGTGCAGGCCTTGGGGTGGACCCAGACCACACAGAGTTGATCGCCTGTTTGTATGACATTTTCTCATTACTAAGACAGGTTTTGAGTTACTATGCTGCTTATTTCTTGAAGAAAGTGTATATAATGGTATCAAATGCCTATAGTAAAAACTTAAAAACTTGCAAGACGTATAAGGAAAAATAAATCAGCCTCCACATTTCCAGGATACACTGCAATGTTAGCCACTGTCGCCAGGTTCTTATGTATCCTTTAAGCAGCATTTATAGATTTACAGCATTTTTTTTCTTAATGACTGCTTGGTATTCCATTGCATGAAGGTATTTTCTAAAATTCCTATATTGTGTGGTATTTACATCATACCAATACTGTTTGGATAAAACTACTGCAATGAACAGCCTCACACATTCAGGGAAGGGCAACCAAATTTGGTTAAGAGCCTGGAGTGTAGAGTCAAACTATCTGGAATCAAATTTGAGCTCTTCTTTTTTTTTTTTTTTTTTTTTTACTAGCTTTGATCTTGGGCAACTCACTTAACCTTTATTTGGTTTAGTTTCCTCATAAGTAAAATGGTATAATAAAGTAGTACTGGCTTCATAGAGTTTTGTGAGGATAAAATTAGCTGATGAGTACATACATAAGTGGAATACCTAGGCCAGTATTGATACACCTTTTAAAAGGTATCACCTACTTCTATTCCCACCCACAGAATATGAAAGAGCCAGTTTTCATTCTTCCTCAGTAGCAGAATATTCTAACATACAAATAACCTTTGCAATTGATAGGATGAAAATTACATTTCACTGTTGTTTTAAATTTTATTTCTTAATTACAAAAAAATAAGGGTATTTATATGTTCTGCACCATTTTAACTGATTTTTTGGTGAACTCTCTATTACTATTTCCTTTCCCTATTTTACCATTTTGTTGTTCATCATTTTTCTATTAACTCACGGAGATGCTCTATATCTTAAATATGACAACTATACTTCTATCCGTGTGGTTTTTATCTGTTGACATTTATTTTGATACTTATATTAGGCCAAGACTTTAAAAAAATATCTATTTTAATAATACCAAATATCAGTAAATATTAGTAAATTAAAATATCAGTATTTTAATTTATGACTTCTGTTTTCTTTTATGTGCCTTAGAAGACCTTTCATCCTCCTTTAGTAGAATGGAACAGAGAACCCAAGGGGAAAATCACCATACTTGGGTATTCAATTTGTTTTAGAAGTGATTCTGTAAATCAGTGGGAAAAAGACTGTTTTTCCAAAGGGAGATTGGATATCCATATGAAAAACAAAAGTCATTTGGCCTCTTTGTCACAGTACAGCAAGTCCCCTACATATGAATGAGTTCCATTCCGAGAGTGCATTCGTTAAGTCCAATTTTTTCATAAGTCCAACAAAGTTAGCCTAGGTACCCAACTAACACAATTGGCTATAAAATACTGTACTACAATAGGTTTATAATACTTTTCACACAAATAATACATTAAAAATATACCAAAAAATAGAGAAAACGTTTTTAATCTTATAGTCAAGTACCTTGAAAAGTTCAGTAGTACAGTACAACAGCTGGCATACAGGGGCTGGCATTAAGTGAACAGGCAAGAAGAGTTACTGACTGGAGGAGGGAGAGGAGGTGGGAGATGGTAGAGCTGAAGGATCGTCAGTAATAGAAGACGGAGGGCAAGCTGCAATTTCACTCACGCCTGACACTGATGGCGCAGGTTCTGGTTCCTTGCTGGATTCAATTCTATCCACCCTCTTGAAAAAATGATCCAGTGATTTCTGGGTAGTAGCTTTTTTTTTCTTGTCATGGATGACACAGTAGCACTGGTTTGCATTCTGAATGGCTGCTGCAACCTTCGTGTACAATTCTACATTTGGGTCCTGTGCCTCAAAAACTAACAGTGCCTCCTCAAATAAAGAAAATCCCCTTGCCATTTCCTGCATCGTGAATCTCTTTGGTTCTTCAGTTACTTCTTCCTCTTGTCTCTCTTTGTCCTTTCTTGGTGCTTGGAGCTTCTTAGCAGTAACAGCTATATCACTGTTGCTTTTACACTTGCTTCTGGACATCCAGAAATAAAGATACGGTACTACTGTACTCTATACAGTACTGTACAGTAAAGTACACAAAAGCATAACCACTTGTAGAGGTGTATGCATGTGACAGTGTACACCAGACACGTGAACTAACTTACGTGACTGATGTGTGAATGCATGTTTGCATCTTTGAAAGTTCGCAGCTTGAAAGTTCGTGTGTAGGAGACTTACTGTACACACAAAATCGAATTCTGGGAGATTGTATACCTATATGTGAAAGACACAACTTTCAGAAAAGCATGGAGAAGAATATATTCATGACCTTGGGGTAGGAAAATAGAATAAAAGAAACTGATACGATGAACCATAAAGGAAAGTTTGATAAAATTTGACTACCAAAAGTAAAAATTTACCTCCATCAAAAGCTACAATTAAAAGGAAAACCCACAGAGTAGAAGACGCTTACAACTCATGTAATCAACAAAGGCTTTATTTCCAGAATATATAAAAAATGTCTTCAAATCAATAAGAAAAGATACATTATTTAAATGTAGGTAACACAGTTTAAACAGAAACTCCATGAAAGAACATATCCAAATGGTTAATGTGAAAATGTGTGATGACTCATTAGTAAGCAGGGAAATGCAAATTCAATAAAAATAAAATGTCACTGCCTATCTACTACAAAAGACTGATAATGCCAAATGCAGAGAGAACTTAGAACACATTGCAAGTGTAAGTGCAGAAGCCTTACTACGTCAGCAAAGAGTTGAGCATCATCACGTGAAAGAGGATGGTAACTTGGGCAGGGTGTGCAGCTGAAGTGGTGGAAGGTAGTAACATTATGTACATATTTTGAGGAGAGATGATAGATTTGCTGTTGGAATGTACGTGGTGAGGAAGAAAAAGATAGAGTGAAGCATCATTTCAAGGACTGGTCTGAACAAATGGATGAATGAGGTTGTCATCAATCAGTGTAAGAAAGACTGTAGAAGGGCTATTATTTTTCATGGAGGAGGGGATGGTTCAGTAATTCAGTTTCCTGCCATGTTAATTTGAAATACCAGTTATGAATCCAAGTGGCAGTGTCAAATAGGTAGTTGCAGATACAAATCTGGAGTTCAGGGATAAGAACCAAGCTAGGAAGCTATACTTGGATTCATCAGTAAAGGGAAAGTATTCAAAATTATGTAACTGGAAGTAATTACCAAGGCAGTGAATATAGGGAATGAAGAAAGTCAGTAAGAAGACTGACCACTGAAGTTTAAATGTTTGTGGAGGTGAGGAAGAACCAGCCAAGGGTATGGAGGATTGGTAGTGAGAAAGAAGGGCAAGCAGGAGATGGTGATAACCTGGAAATCAATCAGAAAAAAATAGTTTTAGGAGGAGACAGTAATCAGCTGTTAAATTCTGTTGATAGGCAAGGCAAGGCGAGAACCAAGAACTGAGGCCATTGGTGACCTTGAAAAGATAATTTTTGGAAGCCTGGTGGAGAAGAAATCCTGAATGAAATGGGTTCAAAGTAGGGGAGAAACCAGTGGTAGAATATAGACAACACTTTTGAAGAGTTTTGCTGTAAGGGAAAGGAAAGAAAAGGCAATAACAAGAGAGGGAAGTAGAGTAGAGAGAATAGGATATGTGTATGCTGATGAGGGAGATACAGTAGAAAGATAAATTATAATGGCATAAAAAAGAGCAGATATGGAAGCAATATCCTGGAATGGGAAAAATTCATGAAATCTCATGTGCAAGCTGACAAACTTCTGTTAGGAGTAGAAGTAATTCATTTATTATAAAACACCAGAGAAGAAAGATCATTGGAGCACGGCTGCAGATAGGTGGTCAGATGTATTAATAGAAGCTCCCGAAATATTTTCTAATCACTTTTACTTTCTCAGTAAAATAGGAAAGAAAGACATTGGCTCTACATAGAGAAAGGGGAGGTCTACAGGGATTTTTTAGGAGAGAGAAAATGATATGCTGTTATCTTCCAGAAGAGTGGGAGAGTGAATGGGCGAGGGAATTGTAATAAGAATGCCAGGAAGCAGTAAAATACTAATTTGCACAGATTTTTATGTAAATATGCAACAATATGACTTTTTAAATCACAAAACAGTATTTCTTTCTTTTATATACTAAAATCATTTATTGTGTTCTGAGAATACTAGATGGACCAGATGTATGTGGTCATTGTTTTTAGGGAGCTTACAAAACTCTTCCTCCTCTGAGGTCCTCTTGGGAAGCTAAAACATTATTTCCATTCACAGTAAAGTACTGAGAAAACAGGTTTTCGTTCATTCTTTAGATATGCATTCAGAACATACAAACACAAAAACTATACGAAGAAATTTAATTTCTGACGTATTTCATTTTAAAGGACATAATTATTCTCATATTATTTCAAAGTAAATTATCTGTGAATTGCTTATTTCTTATCTGTCTTCTGGATTTTAGGGGCAAAGAGGGCAAAAACGTTTTCAACACCATTCAATCTTCAGGTCCTGGAATGGTGCTAGCACACGGTAAGAGCAAAGTGACTATTTGTTGAACATATAAATTAATGGAAGGAACACAGTATATCAGAATATGCTACTTGAAGAAATACCCGAAGAGAAAAAAGAATCCCACATATTTTCCATTTCTATATTCTACACTATTTTGTTGAAGTGGAGACTTAATAAATATTGGATAAATGTGATTAACCTATTCAAAATATTTTGACTATAAGACGTATGTAGCCCTAGAATATCACAGGAGTAGAGTATAATGGAACTTACAGAGAATTTTGCTAGATATTGTTTAAAAAGATTAAGAAAAGTTCTCAGCTCACTGAATTTCCATCTTCAGCAAATAAAGAAAATGTCATTAATTATTAATGAAAGCCTTTTCACTTATTAATCTGTGAATTGTACGTGTAAGATGAATTTGCTGTTAATAACAAAATGTGAATATGAAAGATAACATGCCTAACTATCAAGTTTGCCGAACAAAGTAAAGTTCTTACCTCTCCTGGGAATGCATTTCATTAGGAGAAATACATTGAGTATTGTTTAAAGTGGAGAACAACTGGGCATGGATGAGGAAGTTATGACATTGATGCATATTCCTCTATAAATACTGAGATTTATCCTGTGCATCATTCAATACATATTTTTTAAAAATAGAGTTAAAGGACCTCATATCAGTGATCCAGGAACATAATGTGAGAAACATGATAAATTAAATGATTGATTGTTCATGTTTTAATGCTTCACACATTCACCAATACTGAAAAAAAAAATGGTTCATTTATTTAGGCTCATTAATTATGAACTTAGGATCATTTAGGGATAAAAAACTTCCAAGTTAATATTTTGTTGTCAGTTTCTGAATAAGTTTCTTAAGAAAACTGGTGAACTGGTTAGCTATGGAATCCATTATTTCAAGTTTCTCATTTTGACTTCAATGTGAAAGTTTACTTATTTATTTATTAAATACAAGCTGTGGTGTAATTTATTTATCTATTAAATACAAACTAGTGTATTATGTTTTAATTATGAAAACATCTGTAAAATATGTATGCTTTTTATTGAATTAAACAATTAAAGAGATATATTTTGTACTACCAAAAGTCAAATTTCAATAGGACTACACTGGGTTGCTTAATGGCTTTTTAAATTTTGTAAACATGACTAATTCTCTTTTATTGATGACTTAACAACTTAAAATCATGCAAATATAATTTACTTTGCCTTGGCACTAACCCAGACAGCACCTGCAGTAAAGCATGCGGTTCTCTATAAATGACACTTCTCCTCAACAGGTGAAAAGACAACTAGTAAGTCTAGTAAAATTCTTTTCCTCTAAAAATAGTGATGATCTCAATAAGTTATTGCTACTCATTGACTATGGTCAGAGTCCTATAAGTTTCAGGAATGAAATTTCTGTCGGCAGCCTTACACCTCCCTACTTGCAAGGAATGTGCAAGTTAGGGGACCCTGGTCTTCTCTCTTGGTCTGTTTCCTATAAGTGGGACTCCTTGAGGATGGACTATGTTTCTAAGATCTCTGGCTTTCTTTTCAGACAGAATGCTTGAAATTACTCAGCTATATATTTAGCATGTCCACCATTACACTCAGCACTCCGAAATGGATATTGCCTCTGTCATCATTTTTTTTTTTTAATGTATCAGTTTTCGGGCGTTTTTTAAAAAAATCAAAACCACTTTCCTGAATCATCACACCTTGCATGTGCATTGTAAACAATAAATCCAAACATCAGTTAAGGGCAACACTACATTACGAATTGCATTGTAACCAAGATAAACCATTCTTCATCTGAAAAAACTTTCCCATCTTCATCATATATTTTTTTTCAATGACTAGAACATTAAGTCTTTCATTGTGGACCTGTATACTTATATATATTTATTTTATGTACATTTGGTAGATTTTGTGTGTGTGCATGTGGCGTCATTTATTGAATCATTTTAATGATTTTTGAATGTCTGACCTAGCATTGGTACGTCACCTCTGTTTGTTTGAATGAGTTTCTGACTTTAATCTTGGCTTGAAGGCTACGGGGTTATTAGCAAAGTGTTGCTCCTATATCATACAATCCCTACTGCTTTCCCACTACATCATCACTTCACTGATTAGGCAGAGTTCATTGTACTGCTCCAACATGAGCAAAGATTCTTTTCAAGAGAACCTGACCTTTCTATAACTTTTTTTTTTTTTTTTTTGTGGTACGTGGGCCTCTCACTGCTGTGGCCTCTCCCATTGCGGAGCACAGGTTCCGGACGCGCAGGCTCAGTGGCCATGGCTCACGGGCCCAGCCGCGGAGCGGCATGTGGGATCCTCCCAGACTGGGGCACGAACCTGTGTCCCCTGCATCGGCAGGCGGACTCTCAACCACTGCGCCACCAGAGAGGCCCTCTATAACTTCTTGCTATTGATAATTACCTGAATTGAACTTATTTCTAAGAACTGCACCACCATTCTCACATTCATGAAAAAGAGCCAGCTTTCTCTTTGTTCTATACACAGTCAAAAGCTATGAAACAGATGTGTCTTCTCTGGTCAGCACTTAACCAGTAAGGCGACTGGCTACCTGAATCCAGTTCCTCTCTCAAACTCACCAGTATGATAACTTACTTCAACTCTATATGGGGATAGTAAAAGGGAGGGGAAAGAATTGCTACAATAATGGGGCTTTAACACCATGTAAAAAAACATCAGTTTGAGAGGAAGTGTTTTCCCCAAATATTCCATGTCTTTCCACATCCTAACTCACTGGGTTTAGCCACTAAGCCATGGTCGACCAAGAATGTGATTATTCTTCTACCATGAAGGAGATCAACATTGCTGCCTTACTGTCACGAGGCCACTTCCCCAACGATAACAACTGCTCTTCTCGATCATCTTCTGGGAATACCATGACATAATACAGATTTGGCTACCCAGAAGTCTAAGATATATTACAACAGTGCATTTACCAATTCCATTCTAGTTCCATACTGTACCTAAGGCTAGGGTTTTCCAATGTTCCATCCCAAATTATTTCAAGCCACTTGGTCCAGAACAGTTTTTTAGAGATTCTGTAATGGGGTCAAATGACCACATCAAGACTGATGTAAATTTCAATAAATACATGGACCAACTTGAATACAATTCACTTGCCAGGATCAGATTTTTAAGAATAAAATTATCTATAAAGCCAAAGAAAATAAACATATGCAATTTTCGAGTCAATCTAAACAAAAAAATGTTAAAATAAATCAAAATCCCCTATTAGCATATCTTATATTAGCATACTTCTTCCTGGAAACAAGAAGTCACATATTCCTATGTTCCTTAAAAAGAAAAGAAAAAAAAAACAAAAACAAAAGAGAGAGGAGGAATAGGGAGAAGAAAAAGAGAGAAAAAAAAGGAAGAAAAGCATGTTCCATGTCAAAATTCTCCAGAAGTGTAAATGCACTCATACCAATTAAGGACAAGCATCAAATTAATGTCTAAGGGCTTTTCAGTGGCTCATATTCTGGCATGAACAAGGTACCAGAATGCGGAGTACAGAGGCTCCTTGTCATTTGTCTTGCTGTGTTTCAGAGCATCTGAGTGCCTACTCTTCTATAATCAAGTTTCCTTTCCTTCTACACTCCAAAACTTTTCTACCAATGCTGCTTTCTCCTGACAGTAGGGTGTTTATATTGATGACAGGCAATCCTACTGGCAAAATACATTGATTTATAATTTGGACAACTCCAGTTATTTGATCTCCAGATAGTGCTTGATCTCATTCAGTCATATTTGGGTGTCTTCAATTTCCTGATATCCCTAAACATGTATCAACCTAATTCTGTCTGTTCTTCCAACTTGAGAGGTGCCCTCACAATAGTCCTTGGAGTCCCTCTTGATGTATAAATGTCTTCATTGTTTAGATTGTTGGGAAAACAGCTGTGCTTAATTTTCTCTGTTGAATGGCCTTTTACTTTTTTTTTATAATATATGTCTCAGACCCTGCCGGAATCCTCTGTTGAAAGAAATGTGCTGCCTTTCATTTCTGGTTCTGTCAGAACATTTCTCTTTTTGTTCTCCTGAGCAGGGAAATCGTTTCTAAGAGTATGACTTCTCTGAACCCCAAATCTAGCCCAGATCTGGATTCTACTTATTGAGATCTGCCTGTTTTCCCCCTGGTTCATATCATCCATCCTTTATCTTGCCTTATTTTATAAAATTTCCACAACATATTCTTTGAGAAAACTACTGGGGTCCAGGGCAGGCCACTCCAAAATGCACCTCAATTTTATATTGATAATTTGGAGTTAAAGTTACCTAAGAAATGGCCGATGCAAGAGGAACCCTTTGACTCCCGGTCTCTGTCTTCTTGAAAGCAGGAAATAAATCTCCCATATGAAAGGTGTCCTCCCTGTACAGGGAGGTATAAAAATATCCTTATCATCAGAGATAGGGAATTCAGAGTCCAGAAATCTGTATACATAAACCTTGTTACTTTGTTAATTTACTACCCAAGCCCAAACTTTGCTGAAGTCCCTTATTAATTAAGCACCCAAACCTATTGCTTTATCTTGTCAACTCCTCACAAATTTATTGTTTCTTTGTGTAAAAAGATATAAAATCTGCCTGCTTTGGGTCACTCTCTGAGCATCATTTTATGATCTCCTGTACACATGAAATGAAATTGGGTTTTCTCTTATTAATCTGTCTTGTGTCACTTTTATTATTAGTCCAGCCACAAGAACTCAAGAGGGATAGAGGGGGGAAATTGCCTCCTCCCGACAGTATGGGTAATACTGGTGACTCTGTTTATAATAATCAATTTACCTTGAAACTCACTCAACAATAATTTGAGCATCTTACACGGATACTCCTAGTCTTCTATTATACCTGTTCCAATAGTATATAAGCTGTTATTATAATTTATCACAATCTTCAAGGATACAGTTTTCCATTCGTTTTTAGTGTGTACTGTATCTGTAGCTTTGAGATGGCATTTCTCAATAGTTTCCGGGGTCCTAGCTCCATCCAAAGGAATTATTTCAGTCTGATCTCTGTGATCTTAACTATATTCTTCTGTGAGCTTTCTCAAGCCCTGATCACTTTTTCTGGCTTGCTTATCAATAAAAATATTTACCTCTTGTCTAGCCAAAACCTTAAAAGTAGGTAAATCTTGGTATATGGTGTCCTAAGTACATTTTTTTACCCTTTCATTTGAACCGTGGCCTCTGAAACCTTGAATTTCTTTGAGGAATATGCCTTTTCTCTTTTTGCTTGGCTCTCCTAGATCATCCTCAGTCGTTTTCAAAGATACACTTTTCTTCAGATACCATCTCCTATTCATCTAAACCATGCTTCAGTTTCTCTACCATTTCCCTATGCTCCAACACTGTTTTCATACCAGGCTAATTTTCAAGATTAATTCACCCAGGCATAAGCTTTCTTGAATACTAATAACTGAAGAGGTGGTTCAAGTATTGGTGATCGGCTCTCCTCTAGCTGTATCTGTGTGAAGGTTATATATCCCAGCCTGGCAGGAGCCTTCATTTCTACCTGTATGTTCGGCATATTTCAGTACATAGGGCTACTATTTGGACTTCCAATATTCACAAGCTAATTATCAAATGATGGGTATAACTTTAAGGTATGTTAATAATAATAACGAAGGACATATAATTTTCTAGCTGGCCTTGCATCAGCCCTGGTGAAAAATAGTAGTTACAACCTCACAGCTTTATTAAAAAAAAAAATCTTAGTAACCTACAAACCTGTCTGAGAAACAACATAGAGGTCATTAACTGCACAGAAGTTACTCTAAACTGGGTATTAACAAGCTTTAAAGAAAACTATAAAGATAAGATACCGTGTACCGGTTTCCTCAAAATGTCTCCACATGTAACTTTAGACTTCACAATTCTTAAGTTTCACTGCTTGACGAATGAGTTGTGAGGATATGAGGATACTACACAACCAAACCCACAGGCCTCGCCACTGAAGCGACAGGACCCATGACTGTGAACCGATGGAGTAGAGCAATTGTGAACCTCCAACAGACAGGAGAAAGAAAGGAGGAGGACCATACACACTCAGTCTCCTCTTCCCAACCTCACTATCAAGGTAAGCTCTCCTTCCTCCTGGGGGTGAGTTATGGAGGGGCCAGAGACCGGCCTGAAGTAGTATCCCAGTGGGCATCCTGCTCTACAGATGGACATTTCGGATGGGGGCAGGTCATGGGGGAACTTTCCACTTCAGAAACTAGTAAGCACACTTATACATGTTCTTCAAGGAAAGGCTTTTGACTGATGGAGAACAAACAGTTTCACATTAAGCCCCATTGTGTACTCAAGCTCTCTGTATCAGAGAACTCTTTTGGACCTTCACTCATAGAAATATAAGACAAGGAAATCCAAATGTAACAGGAGGATCTGTGGCCATCTAATCCGGCTGTCCTGTTAGCTTAACCCAGAGCGATGTCTTCTTTTCTGTGTGAATTTTCTTCTGAATTTTCTTGATCCATTAAAAGACAGACTCATGCTTTCTACCTGCTGGAGTCAATCGCAGACCTCCACTGCTCCTAAAGCTGCCTGTGGTGTGAATGTAGACAAAGCAACTTTAATCTGATTTGTGCTGTCCATTGTTGGGTGATATCTCTATTTGCAAGCAAGCAAGAGAGCAGCTACTCAGAGGAGATGGACTTTTTTTCCCTAGATAAAGGTATAGTATGGGATTTATATAATAGTAGCAACTTTATTTTGACTAGTAGGTATTTTTGCTTGGTTCCTGAGATCCCAGCAGCCTTTACTGAATTTCCAGAAATAAAAGGTAGGGACTGAAAGAAAAATATAATAGAAATTTATCTCTAATGGTGGTAGAATAATAGCTTATCACATTGAAAGAACAGCATAGTCTTAATTAACATATATAAGAATTGGGTTGATATTGCTACTAACCCCTTTATGTTATAAAAAAGAAAGCTGGTGCAGTTGTTTTCATCTAAAAAATTATTAAGGGACCAATACATTCACACAGCCAGTGTGGTCGTCTTCACTGGGTATACGGCTTAGTTTCAGTACTTTGAGAGTTACTACCAGTCGGTTTTGGTTTCTGAGATTTTCTAGAATGTGTGCCTTAACATAGTGCCTGATGTAGGGTTTATCATTTCAGTAGCCACATCAGGAATTTATTCTATACCACATTTGGAAAGGTAACATGTATGCTCTCTGAGGTAGCCTTGCGCTGTTGAGTTATCTTCCTAGATAATATATCCCACACACATATTTTTTGGAGCTGGACTAAACTTGAAGGTATTATAGTAGCTTCCCTAAATATTTCTAACCTGAGATGATAATAATTATAATAGTAGTACTAAGTCTATCACTTTAGGTATTACCATAGACACAAAATTTATCTGTTAGTTAACAGTTAAAATTAAACTGATTTACACTCTATATTTAAAAGATATTAATATACTCTTCCATATATTTCTGTTAAAAACTTGAGAAATGGGGCTTCCCTGGTGGCGCAGTGGTTGAGAGTCTGCCTGCCGATGCAGGGGACACGGCTTCGTGCCCCGGTCTGGGAAGATCCCACATGCCACAGAGCGGCTGGGCCCGTGAGCCATGGCCGCTGAGCCTGCGCGTCCGGAGCCTGTGCTCCGCAACGGGAGAGGCCACAACGGTGAGAGGCCAGCGTACCGCAAAACAAAAACTAAAACAAAAACCTGAGAAATGGATAAGGTAATATGTCTGTTTAAGAGATAATAAATCTGGGCTTCCCTGGTGGCGCAGTGGTTGAGAGTCCGCCTGCCGATGCAGGGGACACAGGTTTGTGCCCCGGTCCGGGAAGATCCCACATGCTGCGGAGCGGCTGGGCCCGTGAGCCAGGGCCCGTGAGCCAGGGCTGCTGAGCCTGCGCGTCCGGAGCCTGTGCTCCGCAACGGGAGAGGCCACAACAGTGAGAGGCCCGCGTACCGCAAAAAAAAAAAAAAAAAAAAAAAAGAGAGATAATAAATCTGCCTTATGAAGAAATAAGCAACAAGTTTATGAACATTCAATAAATAGGTGGCTAACCTGAAGCCAGGTTTATATCTCTCCTGAATCTGCATCCTTAACCATTTCATGAAACTTTCTCTAAGGAGTAGAATACTTTAGCATACAAGCTGACAAGGTGCTTCTTTATAGGACCCAGGTAGCCTAGTTCATACAGCCCTTAAGCAGAAATATTAGTAGTGTGGAGCAGAAAAATAAGTCTGAGCCAAGGAACCTGTGTGATGCCCACCTGAGCCTCCCCATGACAACAAATATGTCCCAACAGGTTTGAAGCCTCGACAGGAGATCAAGACCACCTCCCTCCTGTACAACACTCTTTTTTGTCTGTACACCCTATAGCTGCATCACGAAAGCCTTGATAAATCAGTTTAGTGCTGGCAGTGAAGGCAAAACAAATCTTACAAGCTGCTGGAGAGCTAAAGAACATTCACTAAATATCTACAGCAAAAGCAAAACCTGGATAAAGGTTTGAGGAAAATAATGAGGATGTTACAAGGAGTGCAAACACCACTACAAAGGAACTAGCATAACTGAGAAATTTTCATCTTTGGGAAATTCCAAGCAGCCTTTGACTACCAGAGCGTTCATTCACCAGTGTATTATTTCCTAGGGCAGACTTACAATCTGTGAGGTGAACAGCGAGAAGGGGTAACCACCAAGGTGAGACTACTCATTGGACAGAATGTCAAGGTCAGGAACAATGAAAATACTGAATGTCCTTTGTCTGACCATTATTTGACACCAGTGCAGTTATTTCATGGGGCTGACATCTAGTCACTTAGAGAAAAACTCTTTGAACTTTTAGTTTTGGAAAATAGACCTCATACAAGACAACACATAAGATGATAGAGTACTTTTTTTCTGGTCCAGTCAAATACTTGGTATCAAGTAGTGGGGGAAAAAGTAGGAAAAAAAATTCCTAGCCTAAGCTTTTTCTGTAATCATCTAAAATTATCTAGATTAAACTTGAATCTATCTACTGTACCTCATTAAGCACCCTGTTCCACTGCCTGCCCTTTCTATCTGAAAATGTTCTCTCATTTTCAAATCGAATTTCTCTCCCATTAACCTACTGCTTAGGTATATTTTAATGGCTTTCCTTTCAATGTAAGCCCATTTGTTTTGGCCGTGAAATTATCTCATTTCATTGTATAAAGCCCAGCTTCATTTCTAATTTTCAGTAACTGTGTCCATTTCTAGGTGAAAAATGTAAGCCCAAACAAAAGCCCTCTTAAAACTGGCCTGTCGTTTTCAATTCTTTCGCTTGCAGACAGTGGTTGTTAATTTTCCTTACAATAATGCATGTCTGTTCTCACCCCCTCCAATGTACTGTTATAACTAATACAGTGAAGCATCTGCACCTTGCTGTATGAGGTCATCCTCGGATAGGAAGCTGACAGCTTCACACAGTAATAGATAGTACAGGTGTTGTAGCCCTCAGGTAACCCATCACCCGTTTGCTTTCTGAATAAAAGCTATTCAGAACCACAGTCCTATCCTTAATTTTCCATTAACTAGAAGTTCACTGGCTGAAAGCTTTGTCATGTAGAAACTCTGAAAAAAGTATATTTTATTTTAATCCTCAATATATATTCCCCTACACACTCACACTTAAAACATGCACACATTGGATATACATTAGCATGCATGCACACTCACACATATACACTCCGAAAAAATCACATATATTATATAATACACTACACACACACACACACACACACACACACACACACGAGTCTTTTAAAACCTTGTTTCAAAATGAGTTGCCAATACCCTTCAGTCTGATTTGTGTCAATTTGCCAATGGGGGAGAATGAATGGAAGATGACATTCCAAGTAGAGAAATGAGCTTATAGAAAGACACCGTGTGCAGAAAAGACCTTGAAATTTTGCAAAACATGGCAAGGTAAGTACATCTGGTAAAGAAAAAAATCCACAAAAATGAGTTTGTAGCTGAAACTTGGAGTAAAACTGCGAAGAGCCTTATGTGCCAATCCTCAGACCCTGGGCATGATCCAAACACACGGTGTGTGAATCAAGCATCTGAACTTAATCCAAGTGATACGAAGGGCATGAAAATCATTTGAAAGAAAATAAAACTTATCAACCACTTTTATACATCCGCACAAAATTATTAGTTAAAATGCATTTATACGTCTTCCCTTAGTGATCCATAAAACACAGAAGCTAATAATAATAATAATAATAAACACCTATTAGGAGCAGAACAGGCAGTAGGGTGATTATCAGTGTAAGAATGAGGAAACCCAGATTCGAGGCATCTAAATGAATTTTCAAGTTCACACAATTCCACTGTATTGATGCTTTCTAACTGAGTAGTTTGAACGCTACTACACCAATCTGGAGAAGGATGCTGAGAAGAATTTGCAAAGAGGTAGATTGGCTTATAAAAATGGGTCTTAGTGTAGGTGCACTAAGTGATTTCCAAGTTCCCATAGGAAGACCAGGCACCAGAGCAAAGAAGCATAGAAATGTGAAAGATTAATATTATATCTAGATTCAGGGAAAGATTTTGACAGAAATGTTTGCTAGGGGATTATTTATAATGAGAAAAAATGGAAATAATGTATGTGTTACTGAATGTGAAGACTAAATAAATAATGTGTGTTACATATTTCAATAACGTGGGCATCAGGAACAATTTTTAATTAAACGGAAAATGATTCACTGGATAATGTTAAGAATAACAAAATACACACACATACAAACATCAAAAAAAATCAAAAAAACCCAAAAACTATACACACAGCCATATTCATTTTCAATTATAATTTATCCATTTATCCAGCTCTGTGTCATCTATTGATTCTCCAACTAACCATGGTTTCAATCTGTCTATCTACCAGGCTTATAAAGGAGACTGGAAGGAAACACATTAATTAGATATTAGGGCTTTTTTTTTTCCTTTTAAAATTATTTTTCTCCATATTCTTCCCTGTGTGGTAGAGAAACTTGGTGAGGGAACTCACGTGCCACTATTTCCTAAGGTAGATAATTTTGTCTCCTCTTTAAAATGCACACAATTAGTTACTTATTGGCTTGTATTCAAATGGCAAGTGAGGAATCAGGGCACAAGAAACTACAACACAATTATAAGTCAATAAGCATTTGCCATAAGTGCCTACTATGTGCTGAGCAAGGGAGATTCCCTGTCTTCATGGAGTCAGGTGGTGTCTATAGATGATTAAAAAAACCCCATAGCAATGCAAATGGGATACATGTGATAAACAAGGAAACGCAAGGTATCTGGAAACTACATATTCAGAACATAGAATCTGGTTTAGGAAAACGTCAAAAGGCTTACAGAAGAAGAGCTATTGAGACTGAGATCCTAAAGGAATTTTAGCAATATATGTCCAGAAAGAAAGATCAGGACGTATGAAGGCACTGGCATGTGAGAATCCTGCCACATTTGAGAAACTGAATGGTATTCAGATCAATTGCACTATAAGGTGTATGTTTTGGGGGCAAAGAATTAAAAGACAAGGCTTTAGAAGTAGGCAGTGGCAAGTCGTAAGTGCTGCTACAAGTATAAAAAGAAACGTAGGGTCTATTCAGAGGGCAGAAAGATTCCGGTGGAGCTAGCTGAGGGGTAGAGGTAATCAGGTCAGCCTTGTAGTGGGTTTATTCTGGCTGCACTGTAGAGTGCTGACTGTTGTAAATACGATTAGATAGAGGAATATCTGTTAGGAGGCTGTTTAAGTAGTCTCCAAAAGAGATGATGGGGGACTTGATTCTTTCAGTAAAAGCAGAAATGAAGGAATGATGATAAGCCATAGACTTTAGATGCAATGATATGGATCGAATGGTGAGGCCCCAAGTATAACTGGATTGTTTTCTTGAGAGAGTTTGGATGATATATAAGTAGCAGAAGGTGTAAAACAATAGCTTTTTCACATGAAAAACTTAAAGTATCATTTAAAAAGATCATGTCATATAGATTAGAGCACACCTAAAACATTTATAGAAGCACTAGCCTTGGGACTCTCTGGAGAGTTTTAGTTTGTGTGTGCCTATATGTGTGTGTCGTGGGGAGTGTAATTTGAGACTTCGGGGACAAAATTAGAGAGAGTGAGGAAGAGCAGACATCCCTGGAGAGGTGTGGGAAACACAGGTTTGAATGTTCCCAGAGATAATGGGCGCTGGGAGGTCTGTGTCTCCACCTGTGCTGGGGAGAAGAATGTCATAGGAAATGAACTTGGAAGTGCATGGAAAAAATATAATTATGGCATAGATGCAATTCATACCCGCTTCTCAATGACATTTGGGTACAACTGTATTTTTCAAGTTTTCTACAATAAGCAGATATCATAAGACCCTTGACATTTACAAGGGATAAATCCCAAGATCTTTGCAAATTTCTAGCTCTGCAAATACACAGGAGTTTGTATAGTCTCTTGACTTTCTCAAAAATTGTATTTTCTTCAAGAGAAGTAAGTCTCTAGTGCATTTCCTTACGTGATCAGCAAGTCTTACTGCTTCTAACCCTAACTACAGCACATATGTGGATTCTATCCTCACTTTTCAAACTTCACTATGACCACTCTAGTTTAAATCACATCATCTTTTCCTTGGAGAACTGCAATAGCCACTAAAACTGTTATCCACGTTTCCATTCTTGAACTATACATAGACCAGAATATTTATAAAATGTATATCATATCTCACTCCTCTGATTAATATCTTTCAACATCTTTCCATAATTTTTAGAAACTAAAATCCACACTCATACTGCTATGACTTAAAAAGTTCTTTATAATCTAAACTTCCTAAATGTAGAAATTTTTCTTGCGCTACCCTTTTCCATCTTTAATATGCTGCAGCCACTCTGACCTCTGGGAGCACAAACTGACAATAACCAGCATATAACCATACTGTGGAAAAGATTAAAATTCATCCTTAGAGATACTGAAAACAATTTTAGATCACAGACGCTCAGCAGTGTTCATGGTTTTAGTCAACATGAGGTAAGGTATGCTGCTTTAACAGATAACCACAAATCTTTTGGGCTTCACACAAAAATGATAACTTTTATTTATAAAAATTTGCCCTAGGTCTAGGAAACTCTCAGTGGCAGCTGTCTTCCACCCAGCCTGCTGCACTCTTGGGACTTGGCCATCACAATGGGAGGACTCCTTCATAAAAGCTGCAGTAGCAGAATAATGAAATTAAAAACTTCTCAGAGTAGTTTTACTGCCTCTGCTTGAAAGTGATGTGTTTTACCAGCCAGAACCAGTCACATGGCCTCATCTCACTATAAGGAGGCTGCGAAGTGCCGTTCCTGTAACTTGAGGCAGGAAAGGAGGATTGAATACTGATGAACACTGGTAAATCCTGCTACAGTTTTTCTCCCAGTTCTAATACATTAAGTTTAATCTTCATGCTAATACAAACCCCCTTGCCAAGGAAGACCACCTCAATCTTATCCAACAAGAGCTCTAAAGTTTAGGTGTTGTGCAATAACGGTCTCTCCATCAGATCTGGACGTGGCTCCTCTTGGACTGGAAACCTATGAACTCAAATGACATTCATCTCCTCCTTCCCATACATGCTTTGTATATAATGGTAAAACAAGGCTAGGATAATTGTAATAAACATTCGTGTTCTGAGAAAAGAAAACTGAGAGTTACTGGTCATTAGAAACTCTGAATAGCAGTTACTGGTCATTAGAAACTCTGAAATCCCACTGAGCAGACATAGTGTGAACCACCTATCTTGAAGGTAGAGAATATTCCTTATCTTCTCTCCCAGGAGAAATTCCCTTTTCCATTGTTCTCAGAGGCCTCCTAGCTCCATCTTCTGAAAGCTTTTTTTCCCTCTGTCTCTCATTATCTTCCATGTTCTTATCTGAAGTGGACTTTGGGGAAAAGGCCCTTCCTAACGATTGTAACAGTTTATCAATCCACTATCTGCCTGCAGAAGTGTGAGGGCCCAAGGATCATTTTGACAATGAACATTAACATTTATTGGATGCTTTCTATGTGATAGAAATCACACTAAGCAACTGCATGCATTTAATCCTCACAATGACCTCTAGAAATGGCATTATAATTACTCTTGTTTAAATTGCCCAGTGTTCCATAGCTAGTCCATAATGGAACTTGGATGCTAACCCTGCTCTGTTCTGATACCAATCTGCAATGTTTCCCTTACTTCTATTGTCTTTATACCTCAGAGTTAAAGGAATTATTTCAGGAATTATTAAGAGTTAATTCTTGGCGGTAGCTGGACATAATCAATACTTCTGACCAGTCAAAGTCTTAAGGAATAACAGGCTTTTTCAGTCTAGGCTCCAAGTGTCTTTAGTGATATGATACTCCACACACACACATACGTACATACACACATGGTAGGGCTCTTACATATTTGAATCCATCCAGATCCATGTATGAGGAACTATACATTTATTTACATGTTCTCAGGTCCAGTATTTTCTCTGATTTTATTTATTTATCTGTTCTCTTACTTTTTTTCTATCCAAATTGATCTACTGAGTCAATTTTGAATAGTGTAAGAAAAGGCTCCACTACAAATAAATCTGATCTTTACCACAAGGTATTTTAAATATTGATATTAATTTATTGGGCATTGACCTTTAATCTGATCTTTGTTTTAAGTACTTAAGGCTTTTGAGAAGTTTTAACAAAAGACAGGAAGGCCTTTAATTTATTCATTGTTACATGGCTAAATTCTTACCGATTTTTTACTTTCAAAGTTTTTATAATATTCATCACTTATATTTTGGGATCAAAAGCTGTCTGCTTCACCAATATTGCAAAACCTGGAATGCTTATAATTCCGTCATTCCTTTCCATAGCCAATTATTTCCTGAGCTCATCACTTTCTTAAAACATCATATAAAGTGTGGCCAATTTTATTCAAAACACACTAACAAAATTCTATTTTCCAACATTTTCCCTATGCTCTGAGTTCAAGAGGAAAAGTTCATCATTTATATGCTCTAATTCTTAAATTACTCCAGGCAAGAGTTTTATCACTCTATCATGTATGACAAATGCTCTGCCACTTTTTGATATAAATCACCATATTTTAAGGCACCTATAACAGCCATGTCACGTAGTTTAGGTTTCTGTGATGACAGCACCCCACCTCCAGTGCTAATTCTCTGTATTAGGTAGGGAAGTGTCTTGGTGGTTCCCAAGATCATCCCTACACTAAATAATTCACTAAAAGGACTCAAAGAACTCAGAAGTCATTGTACTCACGGTTATGGTTTATCACAGTGAAAAGATACAAGACAAAATCAGCAAAGATGCATCAGCCAGGTCTGGAGGAAACCAGGAGCAAAAGCTTCCAAGAGTTTTCTCCCAGTGGAGTCGCCCAAGACACACAATTCTTCCTGCTATAAACTGTACCAAACATATGTGAAGTGTTGCCTACCAGGAAGTTTCCTTGAGCCTAAGTCTCAGGTTTTTATTGGGGGTTGACCATGTAAAAACACACTGCCTTCACGACTGACTGCAATTACCAAAACTAGAGACTGCCCAGAAGAAAGCAGGTGCCTACCATAAATGCCAGTGTTTGCACGAACTGTCTGGATAAACTGGTAGAATTTCCTTCAAAGCTCCAAACATACAAAACACACTTATCAGAACATTTTAAACGTTCAATTGCCTGTAGCCCACCAAGGGCCAGTTGAGAAAATCAGCTTGTCTGGGAATGTACAAGTTTTAAGCAACTAAAACCTGATGAATTTACTGTTTCCTGAACATGCATATTAGAATATACTGTGATAACCAAAACAACCCTCTAATTTCATTGACTTAATACAACAAAAGCATTTCACCACCACTGCCTATCCCATTTATGTCAACTTTGTTAAAAACCTGGAGGACTCTCCACGGCACCTGATTGCCACTCATAACCCATGTTGCTTCAGTTCTTTGGTTCTGCCAAGTGAGCATAAAGTTTTGTCTGCCATTGCAGTGGCAGAGGAAGAAGATGCTAGAGAACCCCATAGGGATCTTCTTTGCATCAACCTGCAGCAGATGCTATTTTTGCTCTCATTTCATTGGTTTTCACAGGGCTCTACCTAACTTCAAGGGGCAGGGATTTTAGACTTGTATATGTCCAAGATGGAACAAAGAGCCAGTTGTCAATGAGAACTAGTGGTATCCATCATATTTTCAAATTATCAGTATTGTGGATGTTAAATCTGTGAATGACAAAGAACTCATACATTTAGTTTATAATCATGAAAATCATTTAAAAAATTACTGAGAAGTTAAAAAAAAAAAAAAAAAAAGAAAGCCAACCAAGTGAACTAATGGGAACCAAAAGTTTCCCTTGAAATGAAAAAGTTTGTCCTCTTGTTTACTCAGATGTCAGTATCAAATCTTTTGAAAAAGAATAGTACTTTCCCCCAAACTAGAGAGGTACCATCTCCTAATAAAAACAAGTAAATATTTTAATTACTTTGAGAGCCTGTAGAAAAATCTGAGACAGTCTTCTAAGAGGAAAGAAAATTTCTCTGCAGCCTGACGGTATAAACCCTCCTAAGGGGTAAAGGTGGAATTTCCACAAATTTTGAACAGGTTAGCTATTGAACGCTTTCTATGGGCCTGCCCTTTTGGTAAGAAATTTACATTTACATATATCAGATTAATTATTCCTCACAAGAATCTTTTGAAAGAAGCATTTTAACAACTCCATTTTACAGATAAAGAGTCTAGGATTAGACAGGTAAATCAGGTATATTAGGAAGAGTCAGAGTCAGAACGTAAACCCAGGTCTGTCTTGCTCTAAAACACATGCTTATAAACTACTAGGCAAATTTTTTGCTCGAAGGAAGAAGATGAGCTCAGAGACTTGAACGAGGCTGTGGTCACCAGGCATGGACAGATGAAGCAATTGAGAATATCATTCACTCTAAATAATTTTGCTGCCCTATTCATCTTCCAGCCATTACCATAAAAATGATGAACATGTGTCTGGAAATAAGGAAGTTTATTAACTATAATTTCTCTTATTTTTATGCTGACTTATTATCCAGCTTATCTTGATGTATAGAGAATTGTGGTTCAAGGTAGGGCAGAACACATAAGGATGCAGAAGACATAGAAAGGCAGGGGATAAAAAAGGACAGGGGGTACAGAAGGTCAGAGCCTTGGGGATATAGCAGGGCCAACGGTAAAACAGGGCAGGCAAAGAAGAAATAGATAAGATTATTGCCCTAAAAGATTTTATTGCTTAGTCAGAGAAATAGAATAGATGCATAAAAATGATAGCTAGCACCTTGAATTCACGTATTTTCTGCTAAAAGTCCAACTGATGATCAGAACAAGATATCACTCAAGGAAGAAGGTTATTATATATAGTCTGATTCACAGAAGACGTTGCAAAATGAGCCGATTAGGGAAGGAAATGTCCAAAATTATGAAGGGTCAGTATGGTAAATTTGGTAGAACATGGAATCCAGAATCAGATTTGAAATGAACTTTTCCCTCTTTATGTGACTTTAAGTTATTGCAATGTTTTTAGCCTCAATCGTTATCTGTAAAGTGGGGGTAATAATACCTATATCTCAGGTTTGGTGGAGCATTAAATGAAGTAATGTATATAACGTGCCCTGCACCCTTCCTGAAACAATGTGTCTGTTCTTCCTCATCTTTGCTTCAAGCCTGGGATGATCACTGTTCCTCTGCCAGTCAACCCCTTAATTAAAGAAACATTTACTGAATTCTTGCTAGATAGTATTCAGTCCTCTAGTTGTTTCAGACTGAGTGGTGAGCAAACCAGGTTTCTGCTTTCTTAGAGTTTATATTTTGTGGGAGTCATAAAAAGCAGAGTAACTAAATAATTACACATGCTTATTTCACATGTTGATACATTTTATGAGGTATTAAAAGTGTGATGTGATAGTGAAGGGTAGAGGGGTGTACAACCTCTCTGATAAGGTGATACCTGAATGAGGGGAAATGGAGATGACTTTTTCCAGGGGGAATAACATGTGTAAAGACACAAATCTGATGGCTGAGCTTCAGGTATTGGTGGAAGGAGAGAGTGGCCGGAGCTTAGTAAACATGGGGGAGAATGATAGGAGAGAGGCTGGCGTGAAGGCATGGTCCAAAAGACACAGGTTGTTTTAAACCTCAGTAAAGTGTCTGGGTTTATTCTCAGGAGCAGCTGTGACAACGACAGAGAGCCCATGCCAAGGAACCAAAGAGGAGGTGCTGTGGGAGAAACCCTGTGGGCAGATGATGACTCAGTGCCATGATTGGGAATTTAAACAGCCTCCTATGATCACTTCCGAGCTAGATCCAGCTCTTCCCCAGTAGCCCAGAACCTTTTTCTTGCTTGACCAAATGTGATCATTAGACAGTTCACAGTTTTCTCAGCACATTTTTTTTTTTTTCCAGGCCATTGAAACATGTAGCCTGGTCCAGCCATGCTGGATTTTCATTCCAGTGAATAAACTCCCTTTCACTGCCTCTCTGACTGTCCCTTCTGAAATTTCCTAGATGTTTCTCCTATTTGGTTCCTAGTCATGCCTCTGTTACTGTTTTCATTATTTTAAAAATGGAGAGGATGTGTTTCTGCCGAAGTTGCCCAATCTTGTTTTCACTCTATTGGACTCCAAAGTGTGCTATCTGGATGCCGGCAGAGGGATGAGGCAGAAAAGCCACTGATTTGATTTTCCCTTTCAATTTTCACATCTTTCACTGCTTGCCTGGTTTTGTTTTCTCTCCTAACAGTGCATCTAAATATATGCCTTTCCTTTCTCTCGAGGTAATCCTTTTTATTTCTTTTACCTGTAACATTTGCCTTTGATGATTTCTGGATATGCCTTTAGGATCAAAGATGTTCTGTTCTATGCTTAGTTATCATGTCTGTGCTTTAACTTAGTTATTTCCTTTTGGACTGTGATTTCCATTTTGGGCTTATTTTTTTCAGCTTTCTCTTTTTAGAGATTCTTTTACTTAGGGTGTCACAATAGGGTTTTCAAATAAACTTTTTGGCCTCCAGAACTTTTAATGTGTCAGATGGTATCTTATTGTTGGTATTTTGAAAGAAAAATACCACCTCAGAGAGGCTCAGTATTCCCACACAAGTTCTGTGTTTTTCCTCCTGTTTTAACACCCCGCAATTAGTTGGTATACACTCCCTAAATCAGGTCTCCACTGAAGCCAAAAAGCAGCTACCCAACCATTGGGCAGTAAATCTAAGAAGCCTGCTCAAGTAAGTGTCTTTAGGAAATTTAAAATAATTTCCTGCTACTGCTCCCTTACTTCCCAGAAACTAAAACAATCACAGGAATTCAAAATGCCGTGTCACGTGTCCACGATGGTGTTAGAGTGCACACAAATTGTATGTTTATGAAAGGACATCTTCCTAGCTAAATATCTGGAATCTCTCTATATTTATTGTATAATTGCCATCTTTATTATTTCCTCCTTCTGTTTTAATTTTTTAGGGACACCTAGTTTTCCTTGTTAGCTGACAGAGTTTACCCTCAGCTATATATATTGTGTTTTGTAACAATACTTATTTGTTTATGTTTGTCTAAATTATTTGCAGTTTTCATGCTTTAATATACTTTGCAATGACATATAGGGTTGACTTCTATGGACATGCACCATTCCTTTTTCATATAAGTTTTGTTCAATTTTGACCCCAGATTTCAAGTAAACATTTAAAGTTTGTCATGAAATATATCATACCTATATCTCTAGGTATTTCTACAATTTGCTGGTTGAAGAGTGGTATTGATAAAATTATAGATAGACATTAGTATGCATCGGCATCCTATTTCATTTTGTTTGAATGCATATATTTTCATCATTATAAAAACAATATAACCACAGTGTAAAATTATGAGAAATTTAAAAATGAAAACTTACTATCTTAATGTAATCATACTATCTTACTATAAACATGCTTGAACTTCATATCATACAGGTTCAGTTCTTGGGATGCTTATGATGCTTCTATACATCCAGAACTTGCTAGATCCTGGGAAGATAAAGAAGAAATGGAACAGCCTCTGAGCTCACAAAGGGTCCCAGTGGAGATGGAAGCCTCCTACAAAGCCAACAAAGAGACCATCTTATAATAATGTGTCAGAGTCTAGGATAGAACTGTTAGCAGGAACCTTAGGTGTACACAGAAAGGAAGTAGAGATAGAGTCTCAGAAAAGATAATTCCTGGGTGTTATCTTAAGGAATAAGTTGGGCTGCCTCAAAATAGGAAGGACAGGAAGATCATTCCAGGAAAAAGAAATACACAAATCAAAGCTCATACCACAGCTTTACTTGGAGTACTATAAATAATTCACTGTTGCAGGAATATAACCTAAGTGGTGAGAAATATTAGACATTAAATTTTTGGCCACTTCAATCTAGTCTGTGCATCACACTTTTGAAAATAGTTTTAATCAAAGGAAATGTAAATATAGAGCTGCATTTATTTTTATACACACATATGTATATGTATGTATATATATATTTATGCATATGCGTGCATATATACATATGGCTGGGTGTGTGGCATATTGCATTTAATATAAAGTCATATGGCTACATTGCATTTTATTTAACAATTATTGTTGCATATTACATATTGTTAAATATAAATTTAAAATAAATATTGTTCAATATTAAATATTATTAAATATTGCTAAATAAAAAATAATATTATGGCTACTGCTCAAATTAATATCATTAATCTCAGGTTTTTGTTTTTATTTTGTGTAGCCTGGATTATTCCTTTAGAGTATGTTTCAAGGCTTAATCTAACAAAACATAAAACACCTTCATGTGTTTTATGTTATCATGGCTCTTTATATATATTAGAAATTACTTAATAAGATAGTTTTTGCACAATTTAACCTCTCATCCACAATGCAAGTTTGAATTCATACATTTCCCAACAGCCACTGCTAACACTGGTGATTTTTTTCTCCTTAAGTTTTGCTAATTTATTTGGCAGAATATATCTTAGTCTTTAGTATCAGTCCTTGTGATACAATGAGAATTATTCTCATGTCTTAATGATGTTATAAGGATTAAGTAATGAATGAAAATTGCCTAACACACTGGCACATGTGTTCGATAAATTATGGCTATCATGTTATTGTTATCACTCTGACTAATAAAGACTATCTTGATCTATTTTTTTTCTCTTCCTGGATCTAGTGGGGAATTAATAACTTAATCAATACTTAATGCTCATGTTAGAAAGCATTTTTATTTTATAGTAGTGATTGACTACCAGCACACAAAGCCCACAACTAAGATGAGGTGCAAATGTAATGCAACGATTTCAAATCTCCCCCAAAGTATCAGTCCATGTAGACTCTTTAGCTTCATTACAATTTAGTCAAATTCCTAAGGTTCAAACCAAGGAAAAATAAATAATGTAACCAAATGGATCTGCCACATTCAGGGAGGGAAGATGACTCTTAGCTCTGTATCTTATATCAAAAATCTTCACTTGTACTAGAAAATATAAAAAAGTGGAAGTGAATCAAGTGTCTTAAATACAAGATCAGTTAAAGAAAAATGATGGAAGGAAAAATGTGGAAATAAATGTGTACTTTGTAGATATTACGAGATTGAGTTTTAAGCACCTGTGTATAATCTTTATGTTGGCCAAAAATGTTAGGCTGAGCTATAAAAACAAACAATTAAATAAAAACCATATTATAAAAAAAAGAACATATCAGTGTAAAGCGTATCAAAGAACATATCACTGATAGTTACAGCAGTGGTACATTTTGTTTCCTTTCCTGAATAACCCAATCTCTCCTTTTTTTAATAGTCAGGTTTATTGAAATAAAATTTACATATAGTAAAATTCACCCTTTTTAGGTATTTATCTCAAAGCATTTGTCCACTCAACCTAAGCTGTCAAATTTATAGTCATAATGTTGTTCACAATGTTCCTGTATATTTTAATGTCTTTGGATCTGAGGTGAGGTTCCCTCTTTTATTCTTGATATTGGTAATTTGTATCTTCTCTCTTTTTTTCTTAATTAGTCTGGCCAGAATTTTATCAATTTTATTACTGATCTTTTCAGTTTTGTTTTTTTTGATTTTCTGTATTTATTTTATATTTTGAATTTTACTTAGTTTTGCTCTTTTTTATTTTGAATTTAATTTGCTCTTCTTTTTCTACTTTCTTAAGTTGAATCTCCAAAGATTGATTAGAAACATTTCTTTTTTTCCCATTGTTACCAATTTTTTCTAAGCACCACTTAAACGGATCACATAAATATTGGTATGTTGTATTTTTACTTTCATTTAATTCAAAATCTCTCCTAATCTCTTTTTTGTTTTCTTCTTTGACACAGGATTTATTCAGGGGTATATTTTTTAAGTTCAAAATATTTGATAATTTTCCAACTATTATCTATTGATTTCTAGTTTCATTCCATTGTGGTCTGAGGATATATGTTGTGCAGTTTCATTCTAGAATCTGTGTCACAGAATATGATCTATCTTGGTGAATAGTGTGTGTGCGCTTGAAAAAAATGTATTCTTCTGTTTTTAGGTTTCTGCCCTCTGTCTTGTAAATGTTAAGTAGGTCAAGTTAGTTGACAGTGTTGTTCTTACTGATTTTTACTTTACTTATCCTATCAATTACTGAGATATCTCCAACTATAATTGTAGATTTTATACTAGTCATTTTTAAAATGCCATGTGTAGTGGCACTGATTCTTAATGTCTAATAAATTAGCAAACTTTTTATATTTGCTTAAAGCCACATAATTAGCCAAAATGTGTCTGCTAAATTCAATGTAATTTGGGTTTTAGTCACAATAAGAAGCATCAGATACTTTTCACTGAGCAACAAATAATAGCAACTATTTATGTGTTCACGGATAATATAATCAAAGACATATTTTGGTATTTGGGGATCTATCCCTATTTTTAAAACTTTCTAAATATCACTAACCAAAAGGCAAGACACTAGAATTCTTCTGACATTAAGATCCTGGGCTATGACTTTTAGAAAATTCCCATTTTAAGGCTTAATTGCATCAGCTGTAAAAGAACAAAGGTCAGCTGAATGAGATTTTAAGACTGCTTTCTGCGACCTCATCTTCTTCATCAAAATCAGCATACTTATTTTATTTACAATTTGTTTTACTTTTAGGGCCTACCACTTTTTTTCTATGAGGTAACTTACCAAAATGAGCTTCACTTCGTCAATTACAAAATAAGATCATAACACAGCCCTACCTATATACCAGGAAGTTGTAATAAATAAGAAGATAAAACAGAAAATTTATTTTGCCCTGGTCAAGAATTGTATACAACCAAGTTGATATTATCATAATGATCATTATCTGCCAAAAACACTGACATGGTAGTGAAAGTTGCTACTTTCCTCTGAAATACACAAAATAACACTTCTGCCCCAGAAACTTAATTATACCTGTCCTATCATTTTGTATAAGTCTTTGAATGGTCTTATATTGTTTCTAACTCAACATTTCATGATCTTTCCTTCCCTAGGCAGCTAATTAAATCAGTGATGGAACTGTTCAATTCATACTAAGGCAATCAGGAATTTCTATTTCTTCCCAACTAGTTCCCTCAATAATTGCACAGTTTCTTTTTCTAGAATCTCAAAGAAGCAAGATTGAATGAACTTAATGGCTTACTTTCAGAGCCACAAACATAACTGACTTCTCAAGATTTTGGCCAACTGGCATCTATCTGAATGGAAGATGGTTTGACTGGTCAAAACTGAGCTAGAGGGACTTCCCTGGTGGCGCAGTGGCTAAGAAACCACCTGCCAATGCAGGGGACACGGGTTTGAGCCCTGGTCTGGGAATATCCCAGTTGCCGAGGAGCAACTAAGCCCGCAAGCCACAGCTACTGAGACTGCGAGCCACAACTACTGAGCCTGCGAGCCACAACTACTGAAGCCCACGTGCCTAGAGCCTGTGCTCCGCAACAAGAGAAGCCACCGCAATGAGAAGCCCAGGCACCACAACGAAGAGTTACCCCCGCTTGCTGCAACTAGAGAAAGCTGGCACATAGCAACAAGGACCCAACGCAGCCATAAATAAATAAATAATTGTTTTAAAAAATGAGCTAGACTGAGCCCTAATGTGGCTTTTGATTAATCTACTCGAATGGTTCTGAATTTGTGCCATCTACTTTAAAAAGAAATCGAAAGCATGATTTCTTATTTTTCATCCAGAGAGGATTAGTGGAGAGAAAATTAAGTTCCCTCATTTAAGTAAGTACCTCAGGGAACTATTCACCTATCGATGTATAGGAGAGTTTCAGCCTGTGGCTTACCCAATTTCATTAGCATTAATGGGAGTTTTTTTGTGAAATCCTGTGTGAATCATCGCTTTAGGAGTTCTGTAAGAGTATGTTGATTACTGTTATTTTGGTAATGGCTCTGTTCTGCAGTTCCAACTTTTAACTCATTAGGCTTGCAATAGATGCTAAATTTTGGAAGGAACCAGACTTGGACTTCTGAAGGTAATTAAATCGGAGCAGTATCACATAGAATCATTCACCATTGTGAATGTTAGATGCTGTTACGTGTTAGGTCCCAGGTGTTCTACTGGCTTGCTGTCTACAGTGTGCGAAGACTGAAATTTAAGTTTTTAGATTTCACCTAATTATGTTTTATTACTGTGTACTCATCTACGAATATTCTTACTAAAGCCCTCTATCTTTTCTTCGTTGATGGGCCATGAATTCTGCACCCATTCGGATGACCCTTCAAGCACCCTGCCTTCCCTTTTACTCAGCTTCATAATATTTAGTGACCTTTATATAGCGTGAAAAGAGAACTTGTGTCCAAACCTGGGCAATTTTGAAAATGAAAAGGGGAATTGGTGGAGGATGGGGAGACTTGAGTGTACATGTGCAAACGCCCAGTGACGCGCAGGGAGACCCAAGCAAACCGGAGCCCCTCGAGCCTGTGAGGTCTGCGTGCCTGAAAAGAAGATGCGCAGAGAAGCCCAGCCGGAGGGGTATCCCTAATACCTCTAGGGGTCCCACTTCTTTCACCTCCCAGAAACCTCCTCCAGACCTAGTGTGTTCCTGAGCCCCAGAGGCCTGGGATATGAGTGGTTTGGGAATTCAGAGGAAGAAGTGATGACTTCTGAGAAGAAAATTCACATGAACTACCTGGCGAATGACAAAGAAAGCACAGAAATCTGATAGCGTTTCTCTTTCTTTGATGAAAGCCTGTTTTTCTGTGTAATGAGGGATATATGTTGTGCAAGAAGTAGCAGAGAATTCACAGAGATGCCATCAAATCCGGACCGTGATGCCGGTGTGAGTGAACATTCAGGTGGTTGGAGCAGGATTCAGTTTCAGATGAATTCTCTGGAATTTGAAGTTGAGTCTCGATTCAGAAGATGATAGCTTTAGTGCGGAAGAATAACTCTCGAGAAAGATGGCGAGGTATATCAAGTTCCTGTACATCAGACATGGAAGAGTGATACAGACTCACTTGAAGAAGATCCTGAAATGTCTTTAATTGACTACTGGAAGTGTACATTATGAAATGAAATCAACCCTCCCCTTCCACTGCCTTGCAACAGACGTTGGACCTTCTGTGAGACTTAGCTTCCTGAAGATAAAGGGAAAATGTCAGAGAAAGCCAGTTTAGAAAACTCAACACAAGGGGAAGATGGATTTGATGTTCCTAATTGGGAAAAACAAAAAACAAAACCCTACAGTGAATGATTTCAGAGTCATATGCCGAAGAAGATGATAAAATTCACCTGAGCCTCTCAGTCCCAAGAAGGTGACCACTATTCTCAGTCATCAACCCTTACAGCACCACTTCTAACAGCCAGGAAGATGTCAGTGAGTTTGAGAGGGAAGAAACACAAGACAAAGAGGCGAGTATGGAATCTAGCTTTCCTCTTAATGTCATTGATCCTTGTGTGATTTGCCACAGTCCACCTAAAAATAGTTGCATCCTCCGTGGCAACACAGGACATCTTATGGAATGTTTCACATGTACAAAGAACCTTTAAAAAGTATGCAAGATGAGTAACTTCTAGAGATTTGCTGTACAAAATAGTTTATATATATGTATATACATATACATATGTAGTTAACAACATAGTATTGTGCACTCAAAATATGTTGAGGATAGATCTCATGTTAAGTCTTCTTACACACAAACAAGAACATAAGGAAATGGATTTGGTTAGTACCTTGATCGTGGTGATAACATTACAGGTGTATGCTTATGTCCAAACTCATCAAAATGTATACATTAAATATGTGCAATTCTTTTGTATATCAATTATACATCAAAAAGCTTTAAAAGAGAGAGAGAGAAGTAAGCCTTGCCCAGTGTGAAGACAGCTAATTCAAATGATTCTGCTAATTTATTTCCCCGAGTTGACCTATCCATAAAAGTAGCATTATATATTTCTAACCATATAACCCTAAACGTTTAGACAACCATAACAAGTGCTTTTATTTTTTACATATATCAAAGCAAGAAAGTATCTCAGTCCATGTATATTTTTTCTCTTAATAGTATAATTTACCTACTTTGGCGGGGATAGTGAATATTTGCTTTCATTTAGGAAAATGTAACTTCTGTTTATATTTGGATTTTAATACAATTTGAATTGGATATACAGCTCATCCTTTACCCCTACTCCTTATGTTTTAAATCTTATCCACTTTCTATTAAATGAGAAGTATCTGATATATATATATGTGTGTGTGTGTGTGTGTGTGTGTGTGTGTGTGTATACACATATATAGAACATTTAAATGTAACGTATTTAGTACTTTTCGTGTAAGGAGAAAAATTTTGTGTGAAATATTCAATATTAATATTTTAGATACACCTTAACTTGTGAGTCTTAGTTTCTCTGATCTTTCAGAGCCTCTTAAAATACTCTTTCCGGATAAAAAAAAAAGTTGGTAGTTATATTTGGTGTTATGTAGTTAAATTGTACTCCTTTTTCTTTGGCTACTTTAGTATATAAAGAATTGGTGGTAAAGACGTTGTCGACTGAGAAGTCTTTGAGAATAATCATAATTTATCCACAAGACAAAACTTTTTAAGGCTCCATAGTAGAATATGGAGTTGTCCTGGTGGGAGGGGGGCTCAACTCTGTGTATCAGGCATTTTTTCACACTCAGTTTCAGGATTTAGTGGAATCTATTGTTTCCTCTAAGTTGAAAACAAATCTAACACACTCTGAAGTACCCTCTTGGATTCTGGATTCCATGGTTCCTGGCAGTTTCCTAGGTTTCAGACATTTGCTTAAGGCTAATTCTAGGAACCAGTGAATTTGGAAAGATGAATTCAGAAATGTGATAACAGAAGAAAATGTTCATTTTAAAACTAGCCAGAGCTCTATTTACAATAGCCCGGAGATGGAAACAATCTAAGTGTCCATCATCGGATGAATGGATAAAGAAGATGTGGCACATATATACAATGGAATATTACTCAGCCATAAAAAGAAATGAAATTGAGCTATTTGTAATGAGGTGGATAGACCTAGAGTCTGTCATACAGAGTGAAGTAAGTCAGAAAGAGAAAGACAAATACCATATGCTAACACATATATATGGAATTTAAGAAAAAAAATGTCATGAAGAACGTAGGGGTAAGACAGGAATAAAGACACAGACCTACTAGAGAACGGACTTGAGGATATGGGGAGGGGGAAGGGTGAGCTGTGACAAAGCGCGAGAGAGGCATGGACATATATACACTACCAAACGTAAGGTAGATAGCTAGTGGGAAGCAGCCGCATAGCACAGGGAGATCAGCTCGGTGCTTTGTGACCATCTAGAGGGGTGGCGTAGGGAGGGTGGGAGGGAGGGAGACGCAAGAGGGAAGAGATATGGGAACATATGTATATGTATAACTGATTCACTTTGTTATAAAGCAGAAACTAACACACCATTGTAAAGCAATTATACTCCAATAAAGATATATATATAAAAAAGAAACATCTAAATATAAGCCAATAAAATCTCATCATACACTCCCCAAAAAACAAAAAAAAACTAGCCAGAAAGGTCGTAGCTTTTTTCTGAATTATCCAAAAATTATGTATCACTTTCCTTCAAGAAAGACAGGGTCAGAACATAGGATTCTAAAGTATCTCTCAAACTGTGTACATTAACTTTTTGATTTATGTTTAAATGTGAGTCATATTTGAAGCAAACTAGTATAGATTACCATTTTTATTTAGGTTCCAATGTTTCTCTCCTGTATATGACAGTTGTACGTACTTAGGTGAGGGCAATAAAATCAACTGAACTGTAAGTTTAGAATAGAACTGAGGGGTCATTTTGTACAGCAACTTGTATGCTAGTCACTGACAGAACATGGCTATTATAAATTTCAAAAACAAAAATACACACTCACACACACACAACTTACCATGTATGCATATGTAAGTAGGAAACAAATGGCTGAAGGGACCAGTCTTCAGCCAAAGGGTGATACTCAAATACAGTAGAGCTTTATTAGTTTGTAATTTATAATATATCAAATAGAACAACGTAGAATTCACCCTTTCTGTGGAAAGTTGGTAGTAATAATGAGAATATAAACAATGTATATCCAGGGTATATGCATGTGATGATTACACTATTTATAAAATACTCATATCTATGTGAAAACGGAGTCTCATTCCACATGCCTATGGATTACTAATGTAGTCTTGATTACATTTTAGGTTTAGTATTCATATTTATTGATTTACAAATAAATACATGATTTATTAAGTGCTTGATTAAGAAAAAACTGAAAGGGGAACTATTAATGATTATGTAAGGATGACAAGCATAAAATGAGTCATCTTACCTCTAACCCCAACCTTCGGATATACCCCCTCACCCTGGTACACCGCTGGTCCTTAAATTCTGGAAAAGTTTCATTTATAACACCCCAGTTTTTTTGTTTTTTTGGTTTTTTTTGCGGTACACAGGCCTCTCACTGTTGTGGCCTCTCCTGTTGCGGAACACAGGCTCCGGATGCGCAGGCTCAGCGGCCATGGCTCATGGGCCCAGCCGCTCCGCGGCACATGGGATCTTCCCGGACCGGGGCACGAACCCGTGTCCCCTGCATCGGCAGGCGGACTCTCAACCACTGCGTCACCAGGGAAGCCCTCTAGTTTTTTAATACAACTTTCTACCCTCCAAGTTCTCCACTTAGTATTATTCCCAACTTATCTGTATCCTATTCTACTCCTGTGCACATCCTTCTCAATTTTGAATAGATTTCAAGTCGACCCACTCTCTGATATCCTCCTTTCACTTGGTCTATTGTCATTCTCTCGCACCCGCCTTACAGAACACTGATTTTGGACCACACCAACTGTCCTTCCTTAATCAAGAGCCAGGCTAGGTACACTGTTCAGAGAAGAATGAGTGCCTCACAAAGTACCGTTCCTTTAAACATATTTTCACTAACATGAAATAGGCCCTCAAGACCTTCTGGCAATCCTGTTCTCTCATCATCACTACACTGGTTATTTTAAGGCCGTCTCCCTTAAGCCTTCTACATTCTACCTCTTATTTCAGAGAAAATAGATGCCATTTAAATTGGAAATGTGTCAACGCCAGACCCACAAAGGTAAATGAACCTGGACCCTTATTTTTGTCTTTTACACTCACCACAGTGTAAGAGAGACCTTCCTCCTTTGTAAGATTAATTCATTCACTTCCGTTCTGGAATCTATAGCTTTCTACTTTCCAAGAGACCTTGCTACATTGATTGTTCCCCCTTTTAAAGAAAACAATTAGCTAACATGGGTTGAAAGTATACTGACACACATTTACAGATGAAAAGACTGAGACCGGGACAAATGTCCAAAGTCATGCTGCTTGAAAATGGAAGAGCTAGAATGGAGATTGACATGTGTGACACCATTGATAGAGGAATTATTTGCTACCATATATTGACTGCATCACATAATCATTTAAACAGCCTCAGCTCTCTCTCATCCAAATATAATCTTGGAATCAGTGTCTATTCTTCCTGTCTCTCATTTTCATATCTCCCATTTACTCATTCGTTCACAAGGATCAGGCTTTACCTTGCTAGGTTCCTCTGACAGCTCAATTTCGCTGTGATCATCTGTGAGCTCCTTGCTGTCAAAACCACTTCTCCGTTCTGAGTCTTACTCGATATCTGATGTTTTTAATCACTCAATGTTCTAAAGAATGTTCTTTCACTGGGCTCTGTGACATCACAGGTTTTAGCTTTCCTTCTACCTCTGGCTGCTCTTTCTTGGTTTCCTTCATATATTCCTATTTCCTTAAATGGTTCTCAATTATCGATTGTCAATAGGATTTAGTCCTTGGCCACATCATCTGTTATGATGACCTAGATGAGTACCTGTTTTGCAGAGCTTCCCAGAAATGCAAGGAAAGTCTGTTTGAGCTCTTATTCACCACCATCACCTCCACCCTCTCACACATACTTAAAGTTTTAGAGTTTTCTCTTTTAATATGGGCAGTGCAAATGTTTGAACTAATTGGCACTGTGGCTGAGGAAGTATTTTGGTGGCCACCCTTGAATATGAAGGGTGCTGTCTTTTTGGTTCCTCAATCTGCAGCTGGGATTTCTCACACCCACTTCTGATGCAGCCTGATAAGCCAATTTTCAATCCTATTTTACCTTTCATCATCTCCCCTCCGTGTTACTAGTGCTAAGGTGGAAACCATTGTCATGTGCAGCCCTTTTCTTCATTAGACATTGCAGATGTCAGATAACAGTTTGAGTTCTCGAAAATATCTGCCAGTTTGTGGGTTGTGGGGCTGCAGTGATAGTTCTCAATTTTATAGAAACTACAAAGTGTGACTTATAAATAATAATCTTAGAAGTCTTGTGGTTTAAGACTGAGGTCTGTCAATCCTCTAACTTGCAGATCTGTTTGCATTCCTGACTCTTCTCCAGTTTGGATCTGCGAACATCAATAGCTGTGCAACAAAGGTACTCTCACTGGTAATTCAGCAATGAGTGGTGTTAACACACAGGGTTGACACCAGTTTACTTAGGGAACAGACTTGGCTTCATGGCCAGCATGGACCTGTTTACTGGCAAACGGAGAACAGCTGTGATCTCTAATAAGCAAGTGCTGGGATATAACATTAGCAAATTTTGCTGCCAAGTTCTTGAATTCATCTTAACCCAAAGGCAATTATGGTATTCAGTGAAGAAACAGTATAGGATACAGTGTACTTCTCTTTAATTAGATTTCTTTGCCCATTATTTGCCCACCCCTTATCTTTTATTTCCCAAGGTACTATTTTAGTCACTACAGAACAGAGATAGGTGACTAAGGAAGAAAGGAAAAGTTAGTTGAAATTCAAGAAGAAAGTACAGGCTAAGGCTGAAAGTTCTAGGGTACCAGGTAGTCTGACATGGACATCTGTGCATATCTATATTACTGTACAGAGAGCACTACTAATTTTTCAGTATCCCCTTTTAGAGAGAAAGATTTTCAGAAAAAAGGGGACATTTCTTTACTAGTCTAAATAAACCACAGTGTCCAGCATTGTGGCTAATCCAGGATAGTCAATAAATGTTTATATTCTACATTTCACTAAATAAACCTTTGCAACCACCAAGAAAGCCTCAATGGAGTATTTGTCTTCTCAGGAAATAACAGCAACAATTTTGACCATATTCCACTAAAGGCTGTGGGTTTACTGTTACCTCTAGATGAATTTCAGATATGAAACTTTTCATATAATGGTAATATCCTACTAAAATGTTAGACAGTTGGCTCCATTCATTACAAAAATGTTTGTGAAAGAACCAGGAAAAGTTTGCTGGCCATCTGTATGTCTTCTTTGGAGAAATGTCTGTTTAGGTCTTCTGCCCATTTTTGGATTGGGTTGTTTGTTTTTTTGATATTGAGCTGCATGAACTGCTTGTAAATTTTGGACATTAATCCTTTGTCAGTTGCTTCATTTGCAAATATTTTCTCCCATTCTGAGGGTTGTCTTTTTATCTTGTTTATGGTTTCCTTTAAATACAGGTCAGATCCATAATAGTACCTTTATATCACACACACCAAGGTGTAAATTTTTGGACTAGTCTGATACTGCCATGTACCCCTACATACCAGCTTCAACCCCACAGTTAAGAGTCAGATATAAGATAGGTCATGATAATTCATAGTATAACCTTCCCAGGTTTGTTCTTTCTTTCCATGCTCTCAAGAGTCTATACACACACACACACACACACACACACACACACACACACACACACACGTGTGGACACATATATAAGTATATATATACACATACAAACATATATATGCACACACAAATGTATACATACATATAAATGTTTATCATATAAATATAAAGGACATTATGGGGGATGTAAAACAGTACCTTGAAAATGAATTTCAATTTGGAAATATGCATCAAGATTTCCCTTGAATATCCATACATTTTGATCCAAGAATTCTATGTCCAATAATTGATTCCACAGTTACTGAGAAACACAGTAAATATTGTATGCAATATAAAAAATGGACAAATATACTCAATGATTACCTACAGTTTATTTATTTATTTTTGGCTGCGTTGGATCATTGTTGCTGCTCGGGGCCTTTCTCTAGTTGCGGTGAGCGGGGGCTACTCTTCGTTGTGCTGTGAGGGCTTCTCATTGCAGTGGCTTCTCGTTGCAGAGCACAGGCTCTAGGTGTGTGGGTTTCAGTAGTTGTGGCTCGCGGGCTCTAGAGCGCCGGCTCAGTAGTTGTGGCTCACGGGCTTAGTTGCTTGCTCCACAGTATGTGAGATCTTCCTGGACCAGGGCTCGAACCCGTGTCCTCTGCATTGGCAGGCGGATTCTTAACCACTGCACCACCAGGGAAGCCCTCTACTATTTAATTAAATATAATATACTCATACTGTCAAATATTATTCAGCCCTTCCTAGAGATCACATTTCAAAAGAACATTAAAAATGCAATAAATAGTGCTTCCCTGGTGGCGCAGTGGTTGAGAGTCCGCCTGCCGATGCAGGGGACATGGGTTCGTGCCCCGATCCGGGAAGATCCCACATGCCACGGAGCGGCTGGGCCCGTGAGCCATGGCCGCTGAGCCTGCGCGTCCGGAGCCTGTGTTCTGCAACGGGAGAGGCCGCAACAGTGAGAGGCCCGCGTACCGCAAAAGAAAAAAAAAAAAAAAATGCAGTAAATACCCATAAGGTAATTTTAAGTGAAAAAAACAGCATATAAAACTGTTACACATATAATTGCAATGGGGATGCTTTGGGCATTATATATATTTTATTTTTCCTACCTTTTACACTTTTTCTGTACTAAAAGTTGTTTTATTTTTATGGTCATAAAAATTAAGGGGCTGTTAAAGGAAGATTTTCTAATAGTTAATATCAGAAACAGCTAATAGAATGGGATCTAATAGGGTTAAATATAATGTCTATGTTTAGGAATAAATATCTGAGGAAACAAAAAATTAATAAATATTCATGATCTTAATGACTCAAGATCAGTTTTAGGCAACAGTTTGCAATGGCTCCTGACAAGACAAATGTCGTCTGTGAATTACTGTAATATTTCTATTAGGAACATTGAAAGTGAAAACTCCTCTATACTTTGACTTGGTCTGGCCATATTTGGAGTATTGTGTTGGGTCCAAGAACCACATTTAAAGAGGATCAGTGACCTGTAAGCTAGTGGGGCCAGAATTACAAATGGCTTCCATGTGGAATTGCAAACTCCTCCAGAGTAGTTGTGCTAGAAGGGGCATCTGTTTTGGATAAATATAAAGGTATATTTCTCAAGGCTAGAACTGTAACAAGTGGAATCGGTTTTCTTGTGACATCATTATCTTGCTTTCACAAAAACTAATGGGAGAGTATCTGATGGCCCCCTTGACAAGAAACCTGGTCCACAAATAACAGACTAGCTCCACCACCATGCTTCCAAATCTGCAGAATCCTGAGATCTGTAAGGCAAAACAAAATCTGCGTGTTTTCAGGATAAAGAAACTTCCTTCATTATGAGGATTCCTTCCCCATTAATAAAACATGAAAAATATCGAAGAAAAGGAGATGAGTCTGAATCACAGAACAGAACGACTTTTGTAATGTAGCATGTTATAAGACTCTTGAAGCAGATGTACATAGAAAGTTTGCCAAATTATTTTACAATAATATTATAAAATATTTTTCTCAATTAAACAGCTTGTGGCTATCAACCTAAGAAAATCCTGTTGGAATGTATGTGTTCAAACCTGTCTTCAAAAACTACTTAATATGTTGATAATTACTTATGAGTCTATTTAATGTCTGGTTTTGAATTGCTTTTTCTGTGATTCACAAAAAAGTAGTACAAGTATGCCAGATGGCAATGCATAAGATGAGAATAATTTCATGCTTTTGCTTAACAAAGTAGTGTAACTTGGTTTACTGTGAGAAGGAAAAGTATTTTTAGGATGTCAGTCTTCACATTTAAACGTATGTAGGTATGTGTGTGTATGCATGTACATAAACGCAGAGTATAATCTATAAAGGAATTTTTCACATCTGCATCTTGTTTAGTTAGTGCATTTTGTGTATTCATCAATGCAACTTAATGAGCATGTACTTTGCAGTAAATTGTCTTTGTGATATGATTATTTCATTACAGAATAGGGGTGAGAAGATGAGTCTGACAAAAAAAAAAAATTTAAGTACATGCACTAAGACCCTTATTCAACAAATACAATATGACTATTAACCAAAGCCAAGACAGTAAACTCAGGAAGGCAAACCTATTATTCAAACATTTCTATTGGAACTACATGGACTGCACAGTTATAAGGCATATTTACTAATGGAGTGAAACTCCAGATTACACAGTATGGATGTGCTAGGTAATTATGAGTTCATGTAACAAACTATGCAATTTTTCTTATTCCTGATCAGAAATGGACTTAAGGTAATAGATACATTTTTAATAAAATAAATGGAAACTATTTAAAACATTGGGCAAAAACAAAGAGTCCTACTCAATAGTCTGTTCTTTGTTATTTTCTGCCACAGATTTTAGCCAACATTTTGTATTTAGCTGTAATATAAACATAAATCAGCTAAAAGCAGAAAATGTCTTCAAAGCATCCTATACTTCCAATGCATTACCAAATCCTGTTTTCTGATTTCTCATTTCATAAAAATCTCAGAAAGTTATCTTCTCTTTAATGCTTCTCCACAAAACCTGCGTTATTTCTGCAAAATCACCGATCTCATCTAAAACTGCAAAAACTAAAATTATCTTTCTTGCATTTCATGTCAAACAAATTAACCTTTTCTCTTTTATTCTCATCTCCTTCCAATTGCCTTAACTTCTTGCTGCCAGTTGGTAAACATCTGCTGTTCCAAACCATACCAAATCATTTTACTTTCCTCTGGCTCTTCTGTTCATATTCAAGTTTTTTTTTTTTTAATTACTAAAAATGTCTTGATGCTCGTACATGCTAGGTAAACCTCAAAGGCATCTGTTATTTTCAGAGTCCCTTTATCTTATAAAAGACATCCTTTGCCATTTTGCCTGAAGCTAGTATGTCCTTCTTTGAAGTTTCACATAGTTAGGTCTCCTCCACTGAACCCTTCATAACTCACCTTTCCCTTCCTTTTAATCACAGACACATTATTAACCATCCTTGGATTCTCAGTCAACATTGAGTAGGTAATAAACAAGTTAATTTCCCAATATTTATGTCAGGGTTGGATCAAGAACCAAAATAATGTATGTTAATTTTGATTTACTGAATTAATGGCTCTATAATAATTGGTACTAAATTGGTCTTAATCTATCTAAGTGAACAAAAAACAATGATGAGGCAATCCTACACCCTTTACAAACCTCAGGGGTCATATCTCTGTTACAAAATGCTAGGGATAAAATGAGAGTACAACTTGCCTATTTAACTACCCTTGAATCCCTAGGATTCTGGAGTCACAATAGAAAGAATAGGTATACAGATCCCTGCTTGGCATTTGAAATCACAATGCCAATCTGTCATCATCCTGTAAGCAATCTATAAATGCTATCTGCAGCTGCAAAAGGATTCCTGTCTTCTGCACCCAATTCATTTATTTGAAAGGAAAACAACTTCACTCTTCACAGGTATGGTGCCTGCCTTCTCTACAATTAATCAGGCTCCATTCGTTTACATAATATTAAGGAGCATTTCAGGCACTGATCTTTCAAGTTGCCAACAAAACACACATTGTTTTCAGTTTCTTAAAACATAAATAATCTGTAGACTTCTGTGCTAGGTTAACTCAACTGATTGTTTTTCCTGCCCCCTCCCCACTTTGTCACTTGACAGCTTGAAACTGGGCCTGCAAAAGCTCATTTGCATTCTGGCAGCAAGGCTGGAGAATAAACCCAGCAAACTTGTCTATTTGTGTACTTCAGTATATGACTGTGCTGGCTTCAATCAAGACTTATTTTCAGTATCATGGCCAACAAAAGCATTAAACGAGTTTTCTCAGACATGAGTGATAAGCTGTAGAATGTATTTCTTTAAAGGATTTTTTTTTTTTTTTCCGGTGACGCTTATGGAATGCAATAAAAATAAAATAGAAGCAAGAGTGCAAATCTCACTAGAAATTCAACGCTACCTTGACATTTGAACTCTTTCTTCTTGTTTCCTGACACGCTAAATACCTTCATTATAGTTTAGGTTGTACCTGATTATAAGTTTGAAAGGTTACAGTTTTATTTCAAAGGGAAATATTTTTTAAAAAATCAGTATTTCACATTGAAGTTTACAGACTGCATTCTCAACCCAAGATTGTCATTTCACACACAGATCGCTTTTGGGAGTTGATGCTGGTATTGGCTTCTTAGAATGGAAAACATCTGAAGTCTAGTTTTTTCAGGCACTAATATTGTTTCAACATAATCTCTTCTGGATAGTTTTTCTAATTCTTCCCCCATGAAAATAGCTGGTGCATTTTTATTTAAATCATTTCTTCCTTAAGTACTCACCCTCCCAGGGCCAAACATTTAGCCTACCCCAATTATTTTTCTGACTATAAACTCACATGGTTTCCTCTACAAAATGGAAATCTGTGTGTGTGTGTGTGTGTGTGTGTGTGTGTGTGTGTGAGAGAGAGAGAGAGAGAGAGAGAGAGAGAGAGAGAGAGAGATCTGTGTGTTACTGGAAAAGTACAAGTGAAAGAAAAAAAATCACTTTCCTTGTGTTCTGTGTAATGCTGTAGTATTGTGTTAATGACAAGAGATGATATTCTCAGTGATTCAGTCAACACATTCTTCTTTTCACAACATAATCTCCTTCATCTGAAAGAGAAATATATTTTTAGCCAACTCTCTGGGACCAAGTCATTGATTTATGAATATAAGGTGAAGGACTTCATGAATTTTTTCCTGACCTCCATCTGTCATTTCCTCAGTCATATCTATTTTAAGAAATATAAAACAAATTGCCATAATGGGGCACATTATCACCTTGATTATCACACAGGAAGAACTCCTTCTGCTTCTTATCACACCCATACAAAAAATTAGCTTTACACTGTCCTAAGCTGGTTTTCTCTCTATTCTTTATTATTTTATACTGATGATGATATACATTACTCAAATGCTGATTCATTCTGAACATGCTCACAAGAAATTGGAGTAAGTAACTTCAAGTCGTTTTGAGATAACGACAAACAACCAGAAACAATTGTTCCTGCATCTGAGAATTTCTGGGAAATTAATCCACCAAAGCTGCCTGACAGATCATTACAGTGACTGCTAACATTTCCTTTAGGACATATGAGTTCACATTCTAACAACACTATCATTTATGTCTTTGACAGACATCACATCTGTTAAGCCTCAGGCCTCATCCCAAATAAGCATGAAAATCAATTGCTTACACCATTAATCATTAGGGAAATGCAAACGAAAACTACGAGATACTGCCTAAAATCCATTAAGAGGTCTACTACAAAAAAAACAGAAAATAACAAGTGTTGGTGAAGATGTGGAGAAACTGGGTACAGTTGGTTGGATTGTAAAATGGTGCAGCCGGTATGGAAAACAGCATGGTGGTTCCTGAAAAAATTAAACATAAAATTCCCATCTGATCGAGCAATTCCATTTCTGGGTATATATGCAAAAGAATTGAAAGTAGAGTCTCAGTGAGATATTTGTACACCAATGTTCATAGCAGCATTATTCACAAGAACTAAAATGTGGAAGTAACCCAAGTTTTCATTGATAGATAAATAGATAAGCACATGTGGTAGTACATATGATGGAATATTATTTAGCCTTAAAAAGGAAGAACATTGTACAATATGCTATGACATGGATGAACTTTGAGAACATTACACTAAGTGAAATAAGCCAGACGTGTGTGCATGCACACACACACACACACACACACACACACACTATGGTTCCACTTATATGAGGTCCTTAAGAGCAGTCAAAGCCATAGAGATAGAAAGTAGAATGGTGTTTTTCCAGGGGATGAGGGGAAAGGGGGAAGAGAGGGTTATTGTTTAATGGGTGTAGAGCTGCAGTTTTACAAGATGAAAAGCATTTTGGAGATGGCTGGTGGTGATAGTAACACACTACGAACATATTTAATACCACTGAGCTATATACTTTAAAATGGTTAAGATGAGAAATTTTATGTTTACGTATTTTGCCATAGTAAAAAAAAAAATAGAAAAAATACACAATCACTTAGTTTTTAAAAGAAATATAATTAGACAGGAACCAAAAAATTGAAAATTTTAGGGATATTTGGCTGAAACTCCAAGTAGTCTCATTTTATAGCTGTTTCTAATTACACATAGAATTTAAATTCTTCTCCACACTTTGACTCATTTTCTCACTTCCTTTCTCTCTCTTTCTTCCTCTCATATACACAGTCACTCACACACACATGCACATCCTATGTACTACAAAGAAAGTCTGGATGGAAAAAAATATGAGGATATGAGTAGTGACAATTTATTCTCATGAGGATATGAGTAGTGACAATTTATTCTCTTGCTAGATGTAGAGTGGGCATGAGCCAATACATTATAAAAGACCAAATTAGAAGTTGACGCATGAATAGGGTCCATTTCAGGAGGAGATACGATATGTTTTAGGCAGACTGATGTTAATATAATACAGTTTCCTTGTAAGGTATTGTGAGTTTTCCTGTGTGGTCTTGGAATCCCTGATAATATACTTCATAATGGGAGAATATCACCTTTATTCCCATGCAGAGATTTGGAGCTCTCCTTAGGGGCTGGTATTTTTACTTCTGCGAAAACAAATGACAGTTGATGAAAGGGACCGGAGTTAAATGAGGCTTATAAAGGAGTAAGCGACCAGAGTGTCATTAATTAAACCAAGATATACAAATAATTACTTTGCTTGGCTTTGATCACAGTTGAGCATTAGTCTTATCCTGACTCCTACATTTTAAGAACACGGACTAAAGTTTTGTTGGAGGAGGGTGATCTGGAAGACAAAAAATCTAGAATCCAAATTAGGACTGAGGAAGAGCTACTGGTAACTATTTGCTTGGATACATAGGCAAGCCATTGACTGTATAGGTTTACACATCTGAGGCACTACCATAAAGGAAAGAAAGAATAGGCTCCTACTGTGTAGCTTTAGAAAATAAAATTAGGTCAAAGGGGGCACAGTTGTAATACGTGAGGCTTTATCTCATTTTAAAGAAAAGTTTTCTAACAATTACTGCTGTCCAACCACACAATGGGACCCTTTTGAAGTACTGTTTGACCTGTCACTGGGAGAATTCAAGTAGACTGTTCATCTACAAGGAGTCAAAGGGAATTCTGCATTGATAGAAGTTGGAAAGTGAGACCTTAAATCTATTTCTATCCCCAAGATGAAAAATTCTAGTAAATCAGACAAATTGGAAACTTGCAATTATCTCTTTGAAAAACTCTTGGACTTAAAAATATATTGGGATGAACCAATGTACTCATTTACTTTTACTATTAAACAATAAAGAAGGTGATTTAAAGGACATTCATAAGTTGTAATGATCACTAAAGTGAGTCCATGACATTTTATGACAGAACTAAACCAAGTTTTTAAGTAAGCCTGGTGAAACTTAGGGCAGGACTTTTATTATGTTGAGTCATTATGTTGAGTGTTAAAGTTAACACAAAAGTAATAATTACCTTGTTAGCTATGACACTAAAAGCATGAACAAAAAAAGAAAGAAATAGATAAATTGGACCTCATTAAAATAAAATAAAATATTTGGGCATCAAAAAACATACAGAGAATGAAAGGAAAACTTAGAGAATGGGAGAAAATATTGGCAAATCATATATCAGATAAAGGTCTAGTATCCAGAATATGCAAAGAAGTTTTATGACTCAACAACAAAAATTATTAAATTTAAAAATGGAGTAAGGACTAGAATTGATATTGGTCCAAAGAAGATATTCAGAGGCTCAGTAAACACATGAAAAGATGCTCAACATCACTAGTCATTAGGGAATGCAAATCAAAACTACAATGAGATACCATTTCATACCAATTAGGATGGCTAGAATAAGAAAAGTGGAAAATAACAAGCACTGGTGAGGAAAGGCAGAAAATGGAAATTTGTATGTGCTGATAAGAAAACAAAACGGTTCAGTGGCAGCGGAAGTTTGTTGGTTCCTCAGAAAATTAAAGATAGAATTACCACATGACCCCACAATTCTACTCCTAGGTATGTACCCCAAAGAATTGAAAACTGGAACTCAAACAAATACATGTACATGCATGTTCATAGCAGCACTATTCACGATAGCCAAAAGGTAGAAATAGCCCTGATGTCCATCAATGGAGGAATGGATAAAGAAAATATGTTATAAACATATAATGGAATTATTATTCAGCCATACAAATGAATGAAGTACTGATACGTGCTATTACATGGATGAACCTACAACACCTAACATCACATATCACACAATTCTATTTACATGAAATATCTATTATAGATAAATTCATAGAGAAGGAATATAGATTATTGCTTGCCAGATGCTGGAGAAAGGGGGAAATGTGTACAGGGTTTTACTCCGGAGAGATGGAAATGTTTTGGAGCTAAATAGAGGTAATGATTACATGACATTGTAACATTTAGTAGAACATTGTACCAAATGCCACTTAGCTATTCATTTCTTTTTTTAATAAATTTATTTATTTATATTTATTTTTGGCTGTATTGGGTCTTTGTTGCTGTGTGCGGGCTTTCTCTAGTTGCGGCAAGCAGGAGCTACTCTTTGTTGCGGTGCAGGGGCTTCTGATTGTGGTGGCTTCTCTTCTTGTGGAGCGCGGGCTCTAGGAGTGTGGGCTTCAATAGTTGTGGCCTGTGGGCTCAGTAGTTGCGGCTTGGGGGCTCTAGAGCGCAGGCTCAGTAGTTGTGGTGCACAGCACGGGTTTAGTTGCTCGGCAGCATGTGGGATCTTCCCAGATAAGGGATCGAACCCGTGTCCCCTGCATTGGCAGGCGGATTCTTAACCACTGTGTCACCAGGGAAGTCCCTAGTTATTCATTTTTAAACAGTTTTATGTCTTGTGAATTTCACAAGAATAAGTTATTTAAAAAATACTATTGTACTCTGGAGGGGATGGTTAGAGGTTAGTTCAACCTTTAAATACCTAAAAGATTCAAGCTTTCTCACATCTTCATTTAGTTCAAAGATGTGGCACCTTGAGAAACTGGAAGGATCCTGGAGAAAGGCTGCATTCTATGAGAGCCCTAATCAAGTGGTAGGTCCAGTTGTAGCTGCAGTGCTCAGTGTGGTGCTAAACTAATAGATGAATAAGGTCTCAGGTACATGACGTGCAGCCACTGACTTGGCAAATGTGTTCCTTTCCATTCAGATTAGAAAACAAGGTCAGAAACAGTTTGTATTCATGTGGGACAGACGACAATATTTACAATTCTGCTCAGGACTATGTTAAGCCTCCTGCCTTCTGTCATAATACAGTCCTAAGAGATCTGGACCACCTGGGCATCTGAACACCACCACCACGCTGCCTCATTACCCCAAAGACATCATGCTGAGTTGGCAAGACGAGAAATAAGTGACTAGTGCTCTCTAGGCCTTGGTTAGATGCACATCCCAGAGAAGGGAAAATAAACCTTCCAAGATTCAGAGACTGGACACTTCAGTACAGTTTGGAGGGACCTAGTATCAGAAGAGTGCCATGATAGTCCTTTCCAAGTAAAAGACGAATTGCTGCATCTTGCATCTTCCACCACAAACACAGTGCCTGATAGACCCCTTTGGGTCTATAGGCAACACAACCACACCTAGGAATAATTACTGGGAAACATGAAAGACTATAAGGTCTCCTGGAGTAAGAAAGGACACTGGAGCCGGTCCAGGCCATAGTGCAATCAGTGCCACCACTTGGGCCACACAATCTAGCAAACACTATGGTGTTGGAGGGAAAGGATGCACTATGGTAGGTCTAGTGGGAGAGTCACAATGCAGGCCCCTGGCATTCTAGGGCCATGTGATTGACCACCTACAATTATAAGCTCTTTAAGAAATAAACATCTTTTGACTTCATACTGAGTCCTGTTAGTGTTGGAGCACTAGAATGCAGGACACAAAGTGACAATGCCTTTGGAATTTCCTATTATGAGCTGGGTTCTGTCAGGTTCATGAGGTCATGAGGTCACAGAGCACCTGTCTATATGCACACCTGGAAATGAACCTGAGCAGGAGCAGAGAGCACACGTTACATCCATGATATACAGACCAGACGCTACACCACCTGTAGAGTTTTGCATCATTGCCTGTCCATCAGTTTGCACCTATGGCCACCAGGAGGTTTCCTCCAGCAGAGGGAGGAGGGAAGCAGCCAGCCTTGGTTTATGGCTAGTTCAGCTTGGTATGTGAGTGCAAACAAAACGGGCTCAGTGACTGCAGGCCCACATTCCTAAGTGGCCCTGAAAGATAGTAACTGAGTAATGTTACAATGTAACTGAGTCAGTTATCCTTAGCCCGCCTTTGTCATCATCCACTCCAGGAGTGGTATGATGGGCACATGAACAGAGTGGTCATGATAAAACCAGAGGCTATAAATGGGCCCAACGGTGCAGACTCCCTCTTACCAAGGCAGATCTACTGATACCTCTGAATGCCTAACTTGTCAGTAAGAGAGACCAACACTGAACACCCAGTATGGCACTGCTCCTTGAGGAGACCAACTGGCTATTGCGGACAAGTTGATTACATTGAACCCTTTTTATCCTGAAAAGACCATCCGTTCAACCTCATATGGGTATGGGCTTTCTCTTCCTCCCCCACACAGCTATCTGCGGGCTTACAACATACCTGATCCACAGACATGACCTACACACTTCATCAGATCAGGGACTGATGTGAAGTGAAGGAAGCACAGAAGGAGAAGGTGGTGCTGGAATGGCCCCCGCCTATGACAGTCATGGGTCATATCATACACGATGCCATTGAGAGGCTTCTGGACTCAGAGAACACTATGATGAACCCCTAAAAGTGCAGCGGAAATGCCAATTCAAAGCAAACATCCAGAAAGGAATGGGTGCCACTCTTCCTAACCCAGCGCACTTATTAAAACAAAGATTGCTCTATAAGGTGCTCTGTCCCCATAGGAAGTACTCGTGTGTTTGGAAACCAAGGGCTGGAGGCCTGAGTGGCCCTGCTTACCATCATTCCCAATGATTCACAGGGGGACCTCATAGTTTTGTCCCCACAACTTGAGGCTCTTCAGGGTTGGAGGTCCTGGTCCCCAAAGGGTTACACTCTTGCTAAGGGACACAGATAGGAATCCTACTGAACTAAAGGCTAACCCAGGCACTTTGGACTCCTTGTTCCCAGGGAAAGGCAGGCAAAAAGGAAGTCATTATATTAGCAGGTGTAATTGACCTTGGTCAACAGGATGAGATAAGTGTCCTTTTATGCAATATGGAGGCAAAGAGAAATACCTGTGAACCCAGTACCTGTGGGCTTGGGCACCTCCTGGTACTTGCTTGCCACATTAAGCTATGCATGGTTAATGGCAGCCATCCAGAACTGAAAAGAGAAGGACCAGCAGAGCTTCATACCATTCAGGAAGGAAGGTTTGGGTCACACCCCCAGGTGAGCCACCCAGCCCTGATGCAGGGGTAGCTGAGGACAAGGGGACTTGGAATGTATTGTGGAGGCTCAGCTGCAGCCTGAGATCATTTGCAGCAATGGGGCCTCTAATTCATCCCATTAACTGTCCTCTTCTGAGTTTCCCCTCAGAAAAGAAAGCCACAGAAGACGTGGAGGAACTGCTCCCAAGCCTGAGTAAAGAAGCAGACCTGAACAGTGCAAGAAGGAAGGATGCATCTCACCGACCTTTTCTCACAGAGTGTAACTGACAAAGGACCTCAGCTGCTGAGCTTCGGAATCATTGCTGAATTATCCCCAGATTACACTCCCTTGGGCTGCTTCCAGCCAATGACCGGGGTGGAAGGGATACTAAGAACTTCTACATATTGACATAGAAATTTATAAACAAATCAATAGCACAAGAGATTAGAGAAATCATCAGGCATTTATCAGAAAAGGAAAGCAAATAGTAAACATGAAAAAGCGCTCAGTTAACAAATAATCAGGACACTCAAATAGCGACAGCAGTTTGCTATTTTACAATTATCAGACTGACAGATAAGGACCACGAGGAAAAGGCGGAGAAGGAGAAGTAGTAGTGCTCCGACAGTCCCCAAAGTCTTTGAGGTCTTATGGAAACGGGGACTCATATATGTGGTGGTGTAAACTGATCTAGTTATTTGGAAGAGCAGCAGGGCAAAATTTAGTAAAAACTAAGATATCTAATTTCTAAAATCAAGTGCATCAGCCACGTTTCAGTTGAATATAATGAAAACAAAACTAGAGATCGGAAACAGAAAGTAATTCAAGACAGGAGGGTAGGAGCATATCATATTGTCAGAAAGGCTGAAGGAACAAACCCCGTGCAGGGCCCTTGAGAATGATTTCCATGGCAGCCCCTCTCTCTGGCCCACCTGGGATGTTGGTGCCCCTGCCACAGTGAGGACACTGGGGCATCAGGATGGAATACCACCATATAGCTGTTATCCCAGGGCCAGAAGCTGTCACCACAATTGTCAGATCCTGCAGTTCACAGGCAAAAGGGTGCCCTGTATCCCAGATCTGGACAGTGGGATGGTGGGACATTGCCTGTTGCTGGAAAAATAAAGAAACAAAAAGCCTCTGTGCCTGCTTATCAGCAGAACAGCCTCGCCTTCACCTCACTTTTTCCCTTCCGAGTTTCCACGTGAATATCTGACTTGAAATCTAAAACAAGCCTGCTATGACAGATTGAAGGGAACCCCTAACTTTCCAGATTTTGCGATATGGTCAGGCAAACAAGGGACCATCTAAAATGGAAGCTGAGTACCAATCTACTAAATCCGTCACACCCAGCAATTTCACTTTTAAGCATACACCCTGAGCACTCTTTATTCACAGGTGAGGTATCGGTGTTTTTGATGGCTAATTCATTACTGTGCCAGGAATTTTTTGTAGGATATTAATTATTTTTTTAATTTTTAAATTTTTTTATACAGCAGGTTCTTATTGGTCACCCATTTTATACACATCAGTGTATACATGTCAATCCCAATCTCCCAATTCATCCCACCACCACCCCCACCCCCCAGCCGCTTTCCCCCCTTGGTGCCCATACGTTTGTTCTCATCCCTGGCCCCCTGGTATCAATTGTCGGTAGTGTCCTCCAGATATCAGTATGAACAAGCTGCACAGATACATTTCCAAACATATCCCAGGAGGAGAGTACACCCAACACATGTGAACAATTTCCCTGAAGTGTTTTCAGCATATTTGCATATGGCTATACACAGGAGCCTTGGCAACTACAGTGAAAAAAATAACAGCCTATCTGACCAGCAAGAGCGGGATAAAATGGAGAGGTACACTCTGCTGTATAACTTGCAGCAATTAAAATGCATGAGTCATCTACATGGTATCAAGAAGGACAATTCTCAAGCAGGTCATCTTTTATGGGGAAAAAAAAAAAAACAAGTTGGAAAAGGGCTGCTACTATTGTGTCCAACACTTGACAATACTGTAGATAGAACTTCAGGATTTGTAGACAAAATTAGCCTCTTGAGCGAGTGTGAGTCCTGTCTTTTGGGTATACAAATGGCTCCCACTACTTCGTTCATTCTTCTGCATGTCTGTTGACATCAAATGATTAGAGATTACAAGGTAGTAGAGTCCATAATGATGTCAGTACACACAGAGTATGATAATATTTGTACAGCAGACTGTGGTAATTTGATAAGGCTGTTTGAGGCCAGAAGTGACAAGCCCAGGGGCTGTGAGTGCCTGGAGTTTTAACCCAGCCTCCACAGGGGCTGGAAGGATAAATACTACAAGCTACTTTAACCCATTTGATGGGTTAACCTTTGGGAAGATCTGTATTAATAAGGATCAACAAACAATGTTCACATTGGCCTCACCATTTATTCTGCCAAATCAGACTTTTCCTTAAAGGACTTAGATTTTTGAGAATAATATCATCAATACAAACAAATTAAATGCAATGAAATGTATCTAGAAGAGGTAGCCTACAAGGACAAACATCCTGTTAAATCCATTTTGGTATTTCCACCTACTCCCTGAGTGCTAATCCCAGTCCTTGGTACACCTAAATGTTTGCCAACTTAAGGGCTTCTGTTTTCATTGTCAGCGTTCCCATGCTGACTGCCATTCAATCCCTCGCTTGCAGCCCTAGCCTTTATTATGTGATGATGAAAAGGACAGAGAATTAAAAGTTTCTGATTACAAAGTATTCCCATAGGAAGATTTTGTCCTAAAAATAATGTCCAGGGCTGTCTGGTGAGCAAATACAGGCTGTTCTGAAATCCATGAAATTCTCCCCAAGCCCTGAAAACAGCTCCAGTCTTCGCGGTCACTACAGACTAAATCAGTTAGAGAGGAGTACCCAAAGGAAGATTTACTTTTACAGCGTGCTCAAAAAATTTTGTTACAAATTCTGCCAAGCCTGTTTCAGAACAACAAAAAAATGTTTTTAAAAGTAAAAGAGGAAGAAAATGAAGGAGAAGGAAGAGGAGAAGAAGCAGGGGAAGAAGACGGGGGGGAATGGGGGGGCAGCAGCAACACCATCAACAATTTATTTTACCCTCTTCAAGCAAATCAGACCATCCCATGTGGTCTTAATGCTTTCTTGCCCTTTGCGCCAATCCCAAGGTCCTGGAAATCTTTTCTTTTGAGGCGCAAGCCCCCTTCTCTCCTTGGAAGAAGTAATGCCCCTTCCCTCTTCAGGATGTTTTGGGGTCGGTTTGCTTCCTGTCGCACCCTCTGCCTCACCTGCTCTCTCTGATCTTTTCTGATCGTTAAAGCGACGAAGAGATGGCAGGTGAAGCAGTGCACATGTTGGAACTCACGCACGATATTGCTTCCATCAACACTTGATCCCTCCTTTCTTCCCAAAGCTCTATTTTAGTGCCTCCTGCTCATGAATCAAATGTTTTCTGCCTCTGAACCACATCATGCACCTGGCTGAAGCACTGGTTAGATTTTCTCTCTGGGGTATAGTTTGTGTGAAGCCCACTGAGTTGGAAGTCCTTCTGCATTTGCTCTTTCCGACACCTGGGAGGCAGAGATGCTGCAGAGCGTTTTGTATTCTAGCTGCTAAATGCTGGAAAGTCAGATGGAGACAGAAAGTTCAAGGTCTGGCCACATTAAGCTTTGGTATCACAGGGCTGCACACTTCGACTATCATTTGTGAGGCAGGAATGCTGGCTTCAGAAACATTTTACATTTGAGACATAAGAACAGCCAAATCCTCTAAGTCTTCCATTTTATTCATTCACCAGCCCCCAATCGTATACCCTGTCACAAAAATCACTTGTTCTGGGGCTTCCCTGGTGGCGCAGTGGTTGAGAATCTGCCTGCCAATGCAGGGGACACGGGTTCGAGCCCTGGTCTGGGAAGATTCCACATGCCGCGGAGCAACTAAGCCCGTGAGCCACAACTACTGAGCCTGCGCGTTTGGAGCCTGTGCTCCGCAACAAGAGAGGCTGCGATAGTGAGAGGCCCGCGCACTGCGATGAAGAGTGGCCCCCGCTCGCCACAACTAGAGAAAGCCCTCGCACAGAAACGAAGACCCAACACAGCCAAAAATAAAATAAATAAATAAATAAATAAGTTTTCATTAAAAAAAAAAAATCACTTGTTCTGAGGCACTGTCCAAATGAAAGGGCAGAGTTTTCTTATGTTTTCTGGGAGCCTGAACACGGATTTATCTCACAGGAAAGTGAGAGAAAGGGCCTGGGTTAGCATGTCCAGTTCACTGTTTTCCGAAGAGGCTACAGGGAATGATAACACCAGTGGGAATTTAGCTACTATAGGTAAAACATTTTACCTGGAATCCAAAATACAGATACTCAAATAACAAGGTACTTCTCAAAGCCCCATAAAATGGTAACTGAGGGACAGGCACTCAGCCTGTTAGAAAAAAACAAGGCTTTAGAATAGCATAGACTGGAGAAGTGGAGATTGATACAGACTAGGCTACCTCCTAGCTGTAGGCACCTGGGGAATTCTCTTGCCCTCTCTGAACTTAAGTTTCCATATCAGCAACATGTATCTAATGCTATCTGACTTTAGGGAATGTTGTGAAATTTGTTAAGTATCTACTACATGTGCCTACTTATGACCGAAACACCATACAATTCTTAATGCTATGCCTTATAAAAATCAAAGAGAGTGATTTCTTCTGATGATGTAGTGTTTGGTGTCCTGAAGCATTAGCAGAACTCAAAGCCTTCCTGAAAACCAGATCTTTGAAAATCTTGGTAGACCAAATGGGTTCTTGCTTATTTATTTAGTTAATATAAATGTATTTGCTCACCAGGCTCCCAGCACCTAGCTGAGAACAAAATACAGTTGACCCTTGAACAACATGGTTTTGAATCGCCAGCGTCCACATATAGGCCACATTTTCAGTAAATACAACAGTACGACATATCTGCCATTGGTTGAATCCCTGGATGCAGAATGGTGGATATGGACGGCCAGCTCTGGGACTTGAACATCGTGGACTTTGATATCTGAGGAGTCCTGGAACCAATCACACACAGGTACCTAGGGATGGCTGTAGTGGATGATCAATCTTCCCAGTTCATATGTTAATGCAAAGATTGGGGAAATGTATGGCAAGATTTTTGGACAAACTCAAAAACCCAACCTGAAGGTTACATTTTAGTCAAAATTATAAGTATTGCTTGTAGAAATTTATGAGTATGATAATTTTGAAACCAAATACATAGATTTTTTTTTGAGATAATGTCAATACTTTAAAGAGAATCTGTTAGGATAATTAAAATTTACTGAAAAATTCTATGAGCATAGAGGAAAATTAAACAAGTTTTTTTTTGTTTTATTTTTTAAATAATGATTGGATAAAAGTAAGAGCTTACCCCCAGTGTGCTGAATCCTGAGATACAGCTCAGTTCTAGGCAATTAAAACACTTAAGGACTGAAGAGGAAAATTTGGAAACTCATTATTTTTTATTAGTAAAACCAAAGGGATATTTTATGATATCCTGAGGAGACTGCCCTAGCATTAGGGGAAGCTTAAAGATGTACAGGAAGATTTAAAGCTCAGCCCCAAACTCCTTGTAGTCAGATGGACTTTTCAGTCTTACCCTTAAGGTAGATATTTCAAAAGCCTCAGCCCTACTTACTTGCTTCTAACAATCTCCCATTAGGGAAAGGCCATTTTCTCTGAGACTCTTTTGAACCATGCATTTTAAACTGCTGAATCTGCTCTGAAATTTTGTCTCGGAAATCCATGCTTTCTATTCAGTTACTCTTCCCCAGGGGCCCCTACTCCCAGATCAGCTGAAGTTTCTACAATTATTGATCCATTGCAGGAAAGGCTGGGTTCGGAGCCACCTATCTGCCAATGCATGTTTGTGCAGAATCTTTATTAATTGCCCACGGGAGCTCCATTGAGCCCTTTAGAGTTGTAAATTTCATGCTTACAAGGATCTCTTCCTTTCCCCTAATTTTACATGTCAGTTTACCAACCTCCTCTTTCTTACTGCCAACACTGACATCTCAGCTTTGACCCTGTCCAGAGCTAAAGGAGAACGGCATGAAATACATTCAATTCTTGTCTCAGTTTTCCTAACGCATTAAGTCTGTCACCCCCTTTTAGTGTGTGTCCAATCAGTATACCTTAGGTCTCCCTTTCTAATTGTCTGGGCAATGTGTCATTTAGTGCGTTTTATCTTTGGGTTGTTTGAAGGAATGGAAAGTTTCTCTCCCCTGAGATCTAGAGCAGCATTATAATAATGGACAATGAAATTTGTGAGGACAGCCCAGAGCTGAACAATTCATATGAGATTAAAAATACAGAATTTCGGGCTTCCCTGGTGGCACAGTGGTTGAGAGTCTGCCTGCCGATGCAGGGGACACGGGTTCGTGCCCTGGTCCGGGAAGATCCCACATGCCGCGGAGTGGCTGGGCCCGTGAGCCATGGCCGCTGAGCCTGCGCGTCCGGAGCCTGTGCTCCGCAACGGGAGAGGCCACAACAGTGAGAGGCCCGCGTACCGCAAAAAAAAAAAAACCAAAACCCTTCGCTCATTTTAAAATTGGCTTGTCTTCTTATTGTTGAGCTGCAAGTGCTATTTTCATATTCTGAATACTGGACCTAGATCAGTTATATGATTTGCAAATACTTTATCACATTTTCTGGTCGTTTCCCTTCCTTGATAGTGTCTTTTGACACACAAAAAAGTTTTTAGTGTTGATGAAATCCAATTTTTCTATTTTATTCTTTGGTTATTTATGTTTTTGGTGTCAGATCTAAGAAACTATAGACTAATCCAATGTCACAGGCTTAAGTTTACTTCCAAGACTCTAACAGTCGTATCTTTTACATTTAGGTTTTTGACACATGTTGAGTTAGTATGAGTTAAATATGACATGACAAAGTGATTAAATCTGGATATAAAGTTGCCCCATATCATTTGTTGAGAAGATTGTTCTTTCCCCGATGAATTGTCTTGCATCCTTATTGAAAATAAATTAATCAGATATGTATGGGTTTATTTCCGGATTCTCAACTGAATTCCATTGATTTATTTGTCATCCACAAAGAAGCAAGTTGATCTTTAAATTGTAAATCTAATCACGCTATTCACACATTTAGAATAATTTAGTAATTTCAAATTTTCCTTAGGACAAAACCCTACATGTTGGGGCCTCTGTCTTGTTCTCCAACTTTGCCTTGCACAGTTCGCTTCCTTTCAAATAACGTTACTCTTTAGTTAACCCCAAAATGCACCCATCTTGTTTCTGCAACAGGAGCCACACTTTGTCATCAGAGGCCCTTTTCTTCTTTTCCTCTTTATCTTATTGTTTGAATATTACTTCTTTGAAGGATAGTATTTGATTACTTGTACTTATTTATTTTCTCTTAGAGCCCTGTGATTTTCCATCACATATTACATCTGTAATGTATTTGTTGTGTGTCTTTTTTACATCCTACTAATCCACTATGGAAAGAGACCTACTGTGCTTTGTTCAACACTTTAAACCCAGTTTTCAGTGGCATGCCTAGCACATCATACATACGGAGCAAATATTAGTTAAATGAATAAATAAATGAATGGATCAACTTCTGTACACCCAGGCCTAGACACCTTTTCACAGAATGCCCAGTATCAGTGGGACTGGATAACCCAAACATATTGATACAAATTTTCTGAACAAGAAACTTACTGACACAATACCAACTAAGAAGTAGTATAATTTCTTATTTTTATCTGGCATTGTGTGAATTATGACTACTCCAATATAAAAATACGTTGACAGACTTAGATTTTACATCCAAACAAGATGTTTTTCCTTGAAAGAGCCATCATTTTTGTACATTGTGCTCCCAGCGATGGTGTAATTGTCTAACTGGTAATTCCTACTTTTGTTAATACCAATGCAAATTTACAAGACAAAAAATAAAAGTCTCATTATTTCATTTTTTATACTGGATTTCAGTCCAAGAATAGAAAGTCTTCCAGCTCAGAGAGGGAATGGGTATCCGCCATGACTATACCTTTCCTTTGCAATCTCCTCCTAACAGATTCTTCATTCACAGATAATCACAGATAACTAGACATCATTAAGCATTTGAGAAGAGGAAAGATAAATAAATTTTAAAGAGAATGCCAACAATGAAAGAATGAACAATAACCCTGAGGAAAACAGACAAACCAGTAAAGAGAAGCAAGTACAAAATGTGTCCGTAAAACAACACAAGACTGTTTTAAATAAAGCAATCTGACAATAAAAATTTATGTCCATATGCATATATATAATTATATGTGTTATTTATTAACTTTAATATATATACATTTGATAGCTTGCTTAAATTTTATAAAACTAGACAATATAAATTACAAAATAGACATGGATAAAAAAAAAGACGGCTATCTGCAAATATAGTTGAAACACATGCTCAGAAAATAGATAAACAAAGAACACAGGCACGGAAGAGGAGCAAAGAGTAAGCACACTGAGAAGTAAGCCACAGGTTTTCAGCTTACTCCTAGTAAGAGGTCCAGAATGAGAAAGAAGAACAATGGAAGGGAGGAAATAATCAGAGAAACAATGGATCTAAGGGAAAACATGGTCAGATTTGAAATGTCTATCCATGTTAACTGAAACAGAATTAATGAAAAAATTTTAAACCCTGAGATGCATTCATGATTTTTTACAACTACAAGGATAAAGAGAACATTATAAAATTGTTCAAAAGTAAAACAAGTTACTTATTCCAGATGATCAGACTTCTTATCAGGAATAGAGAAGTGATATATCTTCACAATTTGGATGAAAAACATTTTCCAGAGACTTGGAGATACAGTCAAACCATTAATACGCATGAGATATAGGGAACAAATGTAAAAGAACTCTGTTCACATGGGTAAAAGACAGATTGGTAACTGAACCTGATCTAGAAAGTGGAGTTCATCAATTACTGACACTTGGTAGATTCTTCTTTAAGCCGTAATTTTAATCACACTAGGTTGTATTTTCTTCTCTAAAGAGTCATTCATTTTATTTACCTCCATAGTGAATTGTGCTTGAAGTTTTATATTGATATTAGTCATCATGTTTTAAAATCAAACTATGGGGAGACTCCACTCTTGGAGGGCACACACAAAGTAGTGTGAGCATCAGGACCCAGTGGAAAGGGGCAGTGACCCCATAGGAGACTGAACCAGACATACCTGCTAGTGTTGGAGGGTCTCCTGCAGAGGTGGGGGGGGAGCTGTGGCTCACCATGGGGACAAGGACACTGGCAGCAGAAGTTCTGGGGAGAACTCCCTGGCATGAGTCATCCAGATTACATCATTAGCCCCACAAAGGAGCCTGTAGGTGCCAGTGCTGGGTCCCCTCAGGCCAAACAACCAACAGGGAGCGAACTCAGCCCCACCCATCAGCAGACAAGCAGATTAAAGTTTTACTGAGCTCTGTCCACCAGAGCAACATCCAGCTCTACCCACCACCACTCCCTCCTATCAGGAAGCATGGACAAACCTCTTAGATAGCCTCATCCACCAGAAGGCACACAGAAGAAACAAGAATAACTACAATTCTGCACCCTGTGGAACAAAAACCACATTCACAGAAACATAGACAAAATGAAAAGGCAGAGGACTATGTACCAGATGAATGAATGAGATAAAACCCCAGAAAAACAGCTAAATGAAGTGGAGAAGGTAACCTTCCAGAAAAAAAATTCAGACTAGTGATAGTGAAGATGACCCAGGACCTTGGAAAAAGAGGCAAAGATTGAAAAGATGCAAGAAATGTTTAACAAAGACCTAGAAGAATTAAAGAAAAAACACCTGGAAGAATTAAAGAACAAACAAACAGAGGTGAACAATACAATAACTGAAATGAAAACTATGCTAGAAGGAATCATTATCAGAATAACTGAGGCAGAAGAATGGATAAGTGACCTGGAAGACAGAATGGTGGAATTCACTGCTGCAGAACAGAATAAAGAAAAAAGAATGAAAAGAAATTAAGACAACTGAAGAGATGTCTGGGACAACATTAAATGCACCATCATTCGCATTAGAGGGGTCCCAGGAGGAGAAGAGAGAGGGAAAGGACCCGAGAAAACATTTGAAGAGATTATAGTTGAAAACCTCCCTAACATGGGAAAGGAAAGGGCCACCCAAGTACAGGAATGCAGGGAGTTCCAATCAAGATAAACCCAAGCAGAAACAAGCCAAGACACATAGTAATCAAACTGACAAGAATTGAAGACAAAGAAAAATTATTAAAAGCAACAAGGGAAAAATAACAAATAACATACAAGGGAACTCCCATAAGGTTAACAGCTGATTTCTCAGCAGAGACTCTACAAACCAGAAGGGAGTGGCATGATATATTTAAAGTGATGAAAGGGAAGAACCTACAACCGAGATTACTCTACCCTGCAAGGATCTCATTCAGATTCAATGGAGAAATCAAAAGCTTTACAGACAAGCAAAAGCTAAAAGCATTCAGCACCACCAAACCAGCTTTACAACAAATACTAAAGGAACTTCTCTAAGTGGAGAACACAAGAAAAGAAAAGGACCTACAAAAACAAGCCCAGAACAATTAAGAAAATGGTAATAGGAACATACATATCGATAATTACCTTAAATGTGAATGGATTAAATGCTTCAACCAAAAGATACAGACTCGCTGAATGGATACAAAAACAAGAGCCATATATATGCTGTCTACAAGAGACCCACTTTAGACGTAGGAACACATACAGACTAAAAGTGAGGGGACGGAAAAAGAAATTCCATGTAAATGGAAATCAAAAGAAAGCTGGAGTAGCAATACTCATATCAGATAAAATAGACTTTAAAATAAAGAATGTTACAAGATACAAGGAAGGACACTACATAATGATCAAGGGATCAAACCAAGAAGAAGATATAACAATTATAAATGTTTATACACCCAACATAGGAGCACCTCAATACATAAGGCAACTGCTAACAGCTACAAAAGAGGAAATTGACAGTAACACAATAATAGAGGGGAACTTTAACACCCCACTTACACCAATGGACAGAAAATAAATAGCGAAACACAGCTTTAAATGACACAAAAGACCAGACAGATTTAATTGATATTTATAGGACATTCCATCTGAACAGAGCAGATTTAACTTTCTTCTCAAAAGCATAAGGAACATTCTCCAGGAGAGATCACATCTTGGGTCACAAATCAAGCCTCATTAAATTTAAGAAAATTGAAATCATATCAAGCATCTTTTCGACCACAATGCTATGAGATTAGAAATCAATTACAGGGAAGAAGACGTAAAAAACACAAACACATGGAGGCTAAACATTACATTACTAAATAACCAAGAGATCACTGAAGAAATAAAAGAGAAAATCAAAAAAATACCTAGAGACAAATGACAATGAAAACACGACGATCCAAAACCTACGGGATGCAGCAAATGCAGTTCTAAGAGGGAAGGCTATAGCAATACAATACTACCTAAACGAACAAGAAAAATCTCAAATAAAGAAAGTAACATTACACTTAAAGGAACAAGAGAAAGAAGAAAAAACAAAACCCAAAGTTAGTAGAAGGAAACAAATCAAAGATCAGAGCAGAAATAAATGAAATAGAAACAATAGCAAAGATCAATAAAACTAAAAGTTGGTTCTTTGAGAAGATAAACAAAAGCCACTCATCAGGAAAAAGAGGGAGAGGACTCAAATCAACAAAATTAGAAATGAAAAAGGAGAAGTTACAATGGACACTGCAGAAATGCAAAGCATTATAAGAGACTACTACAAGCAACTCCATGCTAATTAAATGGACATCTGAAAGAAATGGACAAATTCTTAGAAAGGTAAAACCTTCCAAGACTGAACCAGGAAGAAATAGAAAATATAAACAGAGCAATCAAAAGTAATGAAATTGAAACTGTGATTAAAAATCTTCCAAGAAACAAAAGTCCAGGATCAGATGGCTTCACAGGTGCATTCTATCAAACAGTTAGAGAAGAGCTAATACCCATCCTTCTCAAACTTTTCCAAAAAATTGCAACAGAACAAACACTCCCAAACTCATTCTAGAAGGCCAAAATCACACTGATACCAAAATGAGACAAAGATACTACAAAAAAAAGAAAATGAGAGACCAATATCACTGATGAATATAGATGCAAAAATCCTCAACAAAATACTAGGAAACAGAATCCAGCTACACATTAAAAGAATCATACACCATGATCAAGTGGTATTTATGCTAGGGATGCAAGGATTCTTCAATATACGCAAATCAATCAACGTGATACACCGCATTAACAAACTGAAGAATAAAACCATATGATCATCTCAATAGATGCGGGAAAAGCTTTTGACAAAATTCAAACGCATTTATGATAAAAACTCACCAGAAAGGGGGCATAGAGGGAAACTACCTCAACACAATAAAGACCTTACATGACAAACCCACAGCAAACATCATTCTCAATGGTGAAAAACTGAAAGCATTTCCTCTAAGATCAGGAACAAGACAAGGATGTCCACTCTCGCCACTATTATTTAGCAAAGTTTTGGATATCCTAGTCATGGCAATCAGGGAAGAAAAGAAATAAAAGGAATCCAAATTGGAAAAGAAGAAGTAAAACTGTCACTGTTTGCAGATGACATGATACTATACATAGAGAATCCTAAAGATGTCACCAGAAAACTATCAGAGTTAATCAATGAATTTGGTAAAGTTGCAGGATATAAAATTAATGCACAGAAATCTCTTGCATTCTTATACACTAACAGTGAAAGATCAGAAACAGAAATTAAGGAAACAATCCCATTCACCATTGCAACAAAAAGAATAAAATACCTAGGAATAAACCTACCTAAAGAGGTAAAAGACCTGTACTCAGATAACTATAAGACACTGATGAAAGAAATTAAAGATGACACAAACAGATGGAGGGATGTACCATGTTCTTGGATTGGAAGAACCAATATTGTGAAAATGACCATACTATCCAAAGCAATCTACAGATTCAATGCAATCCCTAATAAATTACCAATGGCATTTTTTACAGAACTAGAACAAAAAAATCTTAAAATTTGTATGGAGACACAAAAGACCCCAAATAGCCAAAGCAATCTTGAGGGAAAAAATGGAGCTGGAGGAATCAGACTCCCTGACTTCAGACTATACTACAAAGCTACAGTAATCAAGACAATATGGTACTGGCACAAAAACAGAAACATAAATCAATGGAACAGGATAGAAAGCCCAGAAATAAACCCACACACCTATGGTCAACTAATCTACAATAAAGGAGGCAAGGATATACAATGGAGAAAAGATAGTCTCTTCAATAAGTGGTGCTGGGAAAACTGGACAGCTACATGTAAAAGAAGGAAATTAGAACACTCCCTAACACCATACACAAAAATCAACTCAAGATGGATTAAAGACCTAAATGTAAGACTGGACACCATAAAACTCTTAGAGGAAAACCTAGGAAGAACACTCTTTGACACAAATCACAGCAAGACCTTTTTTGACCCACCTCCTAGAGTAATGGAAATAAAAACAAAAATAAACAAATGGGACCTAATGAAACTTAAAACCTTTTGCACAGCAAAGGAAACCATAAACAAGACAAAAGACAACCCTCAGAATGGGAGAAAATATTTGCAAACAAATCAACGGACAAAGGATTAATCTCCAAAATACATAAACCACTCATGTAGCTCAATATTAAAAAAGAAAAAGAATCAAAAAATAGGCAGAAGACTTAAATAGACATTTCTCCAAAGAAGACATACAGATGGCCAAGAGGAACATGAAAAGTGGTCAACATCACTAATTATGAGATAAATGCAAACCAAAACTACAATGGGGTATCACCTCACACCAGTTAGAATGGGCATCATCAGAAAATCTACAAACGACAAATGCTGGAGAGGGTGTGGAGAGAGGGAACCTTCTTGCACTGTTGGTGGGAATGTAAATTGATATAGCCACTATGGAGAACAGTATGGAGGTTTCTTAAAAAACTAAAAATAGAATTACCATATGACCCAGCAATCCCACCACTGGGTATATACTCAGAGCAAAACATAATTCAAAACGACACATGCACTCCAATGTTCACTGCAGCATGATTTACAATAGCCGGGTGATGGAAACAACCTAAATGCCCATTGACAGACGAATGGTTATAGAAGATGTGTTACATATATACAATGGAATATTATTCAGCCATAAAAAGGAACGAAATTGGGTCATTTGTAGAGACGTGGGTAGACCTAGAGACTGTCATACAGAGTGAAGTAAGTCAGAAAGAGAAAAACAAATATTGTGTATTAACGCATATATGTGGAATGTAGAAAAATGGTACAGATGAACTGGTTTCCAAAGCAGAAATAGAGACACAGATGTAGAGAACAAACCTATGGACCCCAAGGGGGGAAGTGGGGGTTGGGGTGGTGGCGGAATGAATTGGGAGGTTGGGGTTGACATATATACATTAATATGTATAAAATAGATAACTAATAAGAACCTACTGTATAAAAAATTAAATTAAAAAAAGATATGACTGACACACACACACACACAGTGGAATACTACTCAGCCATAAAAAAGAATGATATTTTGCCATTTGCAGCAACATGGATGGACTTGGAGGTTATAATAAATAAATAAATAAATAAATAAATAAAATCAAACTATAGACACAATTTTAAAAATCCAATTATAGATTCAGGAGGAAGGTAATGTTATAACCCTTGATGTAAAATAACAGAATGACTAAGATAAATGGAAAAGAATTAGTAGGAATGTTAGTAAAGAAACAATAAGTGCCCTAATTCCACATATTTTATTAAAGAAAGAACAACAGATTCTGTCTACCATGGATGCGTCAAGGAATAATAATTTAAACTGATTATTTTAATTAATGATGTCAATCAAAAGGGAAATGAAATACTTGCTCACACATTCATACATATGTCCTAAAAATTAGGCAGTAAAGTTGTAGAGGGTAGGTGTTTAATGGTATAAATATAATATACCTCTAATTTTCATGTTATTTCAAAATTTCTATCTATCGATGACATAGCACATATCTATGAGTTCACTGTTTAAAGAGAAAAGATAACCACATAAAAACAGAACAATAAGCTCTTAACACTATTTGTCTCTAGGGAGTGAGATTAAGTTTGGGTGGGGGAAGGAAGCTTTTAATTTTTAAAAATTTTCTTTGCTGCATGGATTATTTTTTTACCCAAAGGCATATATTAGTTCTATAATTAATAAACTACCAGGTTAGGGAAATAATTTTAAAATGTATGTACCCCGATCTAATATCCTCATTTATTCACCATAATTGGACCTAAAGAATCAGGACTGGTTGTAATAAATAAATCCATCCTCGAAGGATATAAGCTCAGCATTAGAGAGTATTAAAAATATTGTCAATACCCGGACCTTTCCCAGTAGTGGCCTCTTACAGCCCTCCTACAGTCTTGAGGGCAACGTAGGGTTAGGTTACAAAATCTTGGGCTATACTAATATCACGGTCGTGGCACATAAATAGAGTGCACACTTTTCTACCAACTCTACGAAGACCCTGAGTGGAGAATGCTGGTTTCCATATTTCAATGTCTTCTTCTATTTTCAGTCTTCTCACAAATAAGCCTTCTCCTCTCCTCAAGAAAACTCAAGCAACCATGGGTTCATAAGTAGAGGATTTTGATGTTTATTGTTCCCAAAGCCTCCAGCTCCTCCTTTTACATTCCATAAAGTCACTGTATGCTGTACTTCCCTTTGCCATATCATTTTATGTACCAAATAGAAGGTTATAAAAGATAAGCCAATCAGAACAAAAGGCATTTTGTAAAAGTGGACAAGCATTTAGTCTCAGAGAAGAAATAGTCCATATCTGGTACCCACACAAAGAAAACAATAGAAATTAGTACACTGTAAATCAAGAGGCTTTTCTGTTCCTCTAGGTTCCAAAACCTTCTACTTGAACAGTAGACTTAATATTAATCATAATAAGTCACTGGGGCATTTGTATATCCAATGCTTAGCCTTCAATACTAACAGAAAGTATTCACATGTTTCTTAAGAATATAGATTTTATGTCCTCAGTGCCTAAAAGCAGTGTGTGCTGGGTCTGTTTGACTCCAAAGGGAGTTCTCAGACTACACATGTTACAAGGCATCAGCCTCCCCAAAGGACTACTTTCTAGGGCACAACCACTTATCAAATGGGTAAGCATTGGACTGTTAGCTATCAGGTACAGTGATAGTCACACATAGGGATTTCAGTGTCCTTTGAAGGATTAACCCATCTCATTAATGTTAAGTGAACAACTAGACATAAAATTGCATATCATTATGTATCTGTCACCAAATTTGTTTTTCAGTCTATTCATTAAGAACATCTCCATTCTGGCACCAGAGATGGAGAGATTACAACACTTGGGTACACCTTGCTTAATAATAAATTTGTAGTATAGTTAAATTTTTCACATTTTTGGAACCACTATACTACCAACACAAATATATCACATTTTGGATTTTAAAATGTGACATGTATATAAATGAAGATTTTATAGACTTCAATGAACCGGTACATTAGACAAGTCTTCAAAATCAAAACCAAGTTTATTCAACTTTTCATGCTTGTACATATGAGTAGTTTAAAATCCAATGCAGAAATATTACTAGGTATAGTAAATGGCATTATGAATCTGATTTTGCTCTAAGTCAGGACCAATCCTTGTCACCTTTCATTCTTCAGTTATTTCTACCCATCAGATGCCCAGTACCTGAAATAGCCTAGAGCACTTCCTATTCGGAAATCAAATTGCCTAGCTAGTACAGCCTAACTGCATATTAATTCTATGCATTATATAACCTTAAATATCATCAAGACAAGAATCCAAATCTTTATTTTAGAAATTGAGAAGATGGATACAGAAAGCAAAGACACGTGGAAAGGACCACACAGAACACAAAAAACTGTCCCAGAGGTCTGAGGATTTTTTAATTTCAGCTGGGATGAAAGGGAGATACTGGGTTGAGGGAAATTACACCTACAGTGCAATGATCCACAGCACATAGCAGGCTGCCCTTTTGTCTATCACTTTTAGTTTGAATGGCATCCACCTCCAGGTCCACTTTGGAATCTAGTGACATTGAGATTTAGAATATCACATTGGGATTTAAAATAGTCTGGTCTCACGGCATGTTCCATAATTCCCATAAACATCTCCTTCTAAAGCCACAAGAGCCTGAAGTTGTTTACAAAAATCAGATAAGTGATCACACAATATCAGGGCAGGGAACAAGGAAACAGTGGTCACAACAGCAGGCTCTGCAACACCTGTGTTGTAATCAAGATCCCTCCCTGGTTTTATCTGAGAATACTCTTCTGGCAGAGAATATGAGCAGTGGAGGCAGTCTGCTTTGGTAATAATGCCAAACATTATAAGCCTAAAGATACAGTGAATACCTTTCACTCTAAGGAGCACTCCCAACTTACTACTCAATACCAACAGCATCCTACTTTTCATGTTGCTACCAAAAGTGAGAATGTATACCGTGTTTGGGTTGCCTTCCATGAGATACCTACGAAGTCTCTCCTTCAATGCCTCCCAACTAATTGGGCTGATACCAAAATAAAGGCAAATTATTTTATCTTCGTGCATGTTTCTGAAGTGGTCAGAACTTGATCTGTAGACATTCTTGAAACTTCATAGCAAAGGAGATCACAACAAAATACAATAATTGTGCATGTTTAAGATACTTAGTTTCCTCTGTTTTCTCTAAAATGACTCACACTGAGAAAATTGCTTAACATGCACAAGGTAACCCATTTTACAAGCCACTAATGGAGAAGCTGCAGCAATTAATTAGCTCCAACCAGTTCAAGTCAAACTGTTATTAACAAAATCTGAAAGTTAAACAGAGGTTCATTATTCCCCCAGTCATTGGCTCCCCCTCCCTGGGGTATGTTTAACTTGTAGCAATGATTTTGGCTTTGCTTGATTAAATCTCATTATGAGAAAGGAATGAGCACTTGTGCCCAAGTCTGAAGGAACCCAGAGGTGTGCCAAGCCATCCATTAATCTGGAGACGGTCAGAAATTGGCATGGCAGACACTTCTCTTCCATTTCAGTCTGGAGCATGGTGAGAAATACTGTTCCATGTCTTTTGCTTTTCCTTATGGGTTCCTTTTACACTTCATTGAAAAATGGCCCATCTGTGTCTTTCAATTCAAGAAAACCATTGTTAAATAGATTTGTGTTACTTTCTACTCTTCTGTGAACCCTCCAAGGGAACACAGGGAGCACTGCATGTCCAACATACAGTGTTGGACAGTTGGCAGTATGTGAAAAGGAACTAAGACAGTGTTTATAGTCAGTTTTCCAAAGAAAGCAAAGGCTGAGGCAGGCCTATAGCTTAATAAGCAAGAACGAGCCCAGTAAGCAGGAACAGCCTTGCTGAAGTTAACTCATAATCTGCCATTAGCTCTCCTCCTGCTTATAAGACCGTGTTTGTCACACCCAGCAATAAAAGATATTTATAGATAGAACCTCTGTATAGGTCCACAGGCATTTTTATCCTCTCTATACCTTCAGCTGGGAGGATACATATAACAAAACTTTATATACATACGAAATTTGTTTGGTATCTTCCAATTGACTGAAATAGCATTTATAACCTGTGGTTTATTACACTTTATTGGACCACTTCTGATTTAGGTATTCAACTTTGTAAATGAAGGGTAATACTATCCTTTGCCAGGAAAAAAAAAAAAAAAATCTCACAGCTTCTAGAGTTGGCATCTAAAACACAGCATTTAAATTTGGGCTCTTTATCCCAATCCCTTGAGTTAGTCACATATGACTGGCATGGCCACCCCCATCTGCAATCCTCACTCTGCATCTCTAACTATGGAGAAAACACAGGTAAGCAGGTGTCTTTGCTGCAGAATTTCAAATTGTATGTTAAAATAATATTGAAAATATAACCTTCATAGAGATTGTTCAAAAAGGGAATAGAATATATAGCACATCCCAAAGTTCTGTTTTTAAAACCACAAACCTGTTTTTCATAGAATACAGAAATTCCATGGGACAGTTTGGAAAATATTTGTCTAACCCAGGGTTTCTCAATCTTGGCAGGACTGACATTTTCAATCAGATAATTCTTTATTGTAGGTGATATTCTGCACATTGTAGAAGGCATAGCAGCAACTCTGGCCTCTACCCACTAAATGCTAATAGCAACCCTCCCACTCCCAATCATGACAATAAAAATATGTCTCCAAACATTTTCAAATGTCCCCCAGAGGAAAAATTGCCCCTGGTACAGAACGACTGGATGAATCAATTTTCAGGTGCTCTTCTAGCCAGCATGTGACAGTTCCCTGTTCAGAAAAAAATGTCCTACAGATCACTGAGAGGCAGTATGTGGTAGTCATTTACAGTGCCGTATTTAAAGGTAAACTCTGAGGGTTCAAAGCCAAGGTTCACGCCATGTGTTGAGTACCACAGAACTTAAAATATGGGAGCTTTACTTTTTGCATCTGCAAAATGGTGATAGTAATGATAGCACTTACCTCATGTAGTTGTTATAAAGCTTAAATAAAATTATGTTTGAAAATCATTTAGTACAATGCCTGGAAAAAGTACAGGATGTGATGCATATCAGCTCTAATATTCTGTCTGGAATTCATTCTCTATTAACCTTAATTCATTTAGTTGTTAATTATTTTTAAAGGTCACTTGCATTTTTACAAGCAGGTTACATCCCAAATAATTTCCTTTTCCTATTAATTCTCTCTTTTATTTCCTGAAAGTACTCTCATCCAACAACTCTTTGTTTGAATCTTCCCTGTTGCTCTTCTGTGCTGGGTTCCTAATGATGGGGTTCTGATTCACTTGGAGCCATGGAAAATACCTTGTTCTCAAGTCGTTGGTTCTAGAAATTTTACTCTAACCCTTTCAAAGAAACTCCTAGACAACACAGGTTCAGTGCAAATTGACCATGAATGCCTAAAAATACAATAATGACACAAAATAAGATGATTTAAATTGTGTTTTCCTTGAAAATGCGGAAATGATTTCTCTTGATTTTTTAACTCATTTTAGTTTGTCAGCAACTAAGAGAACTGGTTTAAAGCTTACATTTTTCCTCTCTCAGAAATTCTGCAAGACAACTACCTTGTTTTTTAATTAATTAATTTATTTATTTGGATGCGCTGGGTCTTAGTTGTGGTAGGTGGGCTCCTTAGTTGCAGCATGTGGACTTCTTAGTTGTGGCACGCATGTGGGATCTAGTTCCCTGACGAGGGATCGAACCCGGGCCCCCTGCATTGGGAGTGTGGAGTCTTAACCACTGCACCACAAGGGAAGTCCCAAGACAACTACTTTAAATGAAGCCATCTCTACGTATCTAAGCAATGAAGCAATGATTGACTTCTGATTCATTTCTGATAAGGCTACTTTTGGTCAATTATTGGCCATCCCAGGAGTGCTCAGGGTTCTTTCAGTATATGTCCTGATACCACTATGTGATTCCACTAATAATTACTCCTAATGTCTTTGGAGTGCTCCTCCTTTGATGGAGAGATCAATATTTCTGTGGCTGATATAACAGAGCTCACTCTGTAGGCACATAGCTCAGCATTCTGCACTTCATGGTCAATTTACATACAGCTGAAGAAATGTTCCCCCAGCCATCACTGATCAGTTGGGGAAGAGATATATCAAATAACTATAACTATCCTAGAGGAAAAGTAGATGTAAATCAGTTAAAATGTTTTTCTGGAAGTCTACAGTTTATCACCTAAGTGATGATCCCTTCACATTTTTACTTTGTGCTGAGATGCAGAAAACAACTCCAAAAGACACAATGAAAAAATTGCGTGTTCCCACACTGGAATATTTAACTGCTCTGAGACTGTGATTCAGATATATTTTGCATTTGAGATTAGCATTGAAAAACCCTAAAATGTAGGACTAAGGTATTCATAAAACTACAAATTCATTCAACTGGCAAAATCCATATTGCTTAACAGAGATCGCCCCACTTAAAACAAAAATCAGAGATGACTAACTCTCTCCATTAATTCTGACAGTTCATCATGAGGGCTGTTCCTACTGATAAGCTCTCCTCTTCATAATTTCCACCTGCCATGAACCTAGTTTAGATTTTTATGAGGAAGCACACTAAATTTGTTTTGGTTTGGAAACCACTGTCAAGCTAAATGATTGTTTATATAGTGTTTTTATTTTTCATTCATAACTTCATTTGATCATTCACTCAAGAAATTCATTGAATGCTTATTCTCTGATTAATAAAGATGTACTCTCCTAAACACATGAATGTTGACTCTGAATCATATTTGAATGCAAGATTAATCCTGATGTCAGTGAGGCTGGTCTGTCCCTATCCAATCCATTTTCCATGTAGTAGCCAGGGTGATTGCTTTTTTTTTTTTTTTTTAACATGTAAGCAGATTAGGTCCACCTCCTCTTGTTATACTCTCTCCTTGAATCAGTTTCCTCCCTTCGTGATGATTCCATACTGTTGCTAAAACACAAGGTCTCTTTGACCTTCCTTGGGGCCTCTGTGCTCACTAGTTTCTCATCCTGGAACTCCATTCCCATGTTTGTTTGTAAACCTGACTCCTTCCTTCTCAAATAGACCTATCCAGACCACCCAATATAAGAAAGATACCCTCTGATAATATCTACCAAAATTCCATGAGTAAATCTTTATGGGACTTATCACAACGAGTAACTATTTTATCTATTCTCTCTCCATGGATCAATCTATCGATCTATTATCTTCTCTCCTAGCCACCCCCCTTATGCTCTCATGCATGTGCAAACACACAATAACATTTAATTCTTTAGGGTGGGGAGCTTATTCTGCCTTGGGGAGACAAAGCAGGCTTCTATTTAACAACTCCAAAGATTTCACAGGAAACAATACATGTCTCCCTGTCCTCGTGAGCATTTTCCCCTACAGCTAAGTTACTCACCCAATCTCTCCTCTCCCTTTTTGCCCCACTGGCTCACTCTTCCCCATTCCTGTCAAAGTAAACAAAGAAAAGATGAAACCAAACAAAAACACTTTCATTTTTGTAAGCAAAACTATTCAGTGCAGGTCTCTACTCGTCCACCTCAGACTTAATTTAATGCTTCCTTTTTTATTGCAAATGATTTAATTTAAACTTTGAAATTATAGTTTATGACTTAACAGAATGCAGTACCTCTCCTCAGTCTCTGCTTGTGGGAGGGAGAGAGTCACACTTGTAGTCTTGCTAGCAAGAGTGACATATTTCTCTTACAGGATTAGCCCTACATTTCTAACCATTTTTACTCATTGAATATGCAACAAGCACTGGATTGGGGCAGTTTTAAAATTACTTCCTTGAAGAAAAAGAAGTATTATGGTTCTCATGGCAAGTATGATAGCATTACATGAAATCATCTTGAAAAACATGTAGTTTCGACTACCCAAATCTGAGCACACATTGTTTTAGAGTATCAACTTACTTAATGATCCCATCAATTCCTTTAAGAATGAAAGTTGGATTACTGTTCCCCCTTACGGATGGATTAGGGAGATCAAGTCCCTCTCCAACTCTTAAAATCATAAGCCCACATAAAAGGGCACTGAAAGGAGGTCGGTACAGAGGAGAAGATTGGAGGCAACGAGGATGAGCTGGAAAGGCCACATTTTGTGTAGACAGCACCTCTAATATATGTCTCTACCCCTTCTTCTTGCTTGGGATCACTAGTGATAACTACTGATTTCCGCTTCTATAAAACCCAACGTGTCAAACTTGACACTCAGCATCACCACCATCCCTTCATGCCAGAAGGCAATGGACTTAGAGCCATATTTACATGTTTTGATGACCTTATTCTCAACCCACTTAAGAAGATAAACACTTTCAAATTCATTAAGTCTTCCAGAAGTGAGAATCAGGAAAATTTCCATTACCAGGGGGAAAAGAAGGGCGGGGGATAAATTGGGATATTGGGATTGACATATACACACTATTATATATAAAATAGATAACTAATAAGGACCTACTGTATAGCACAGGGAACTCTACTCAATACTCTGAAATGACCTATATGGGAAAGAATCTAAAAAAGAGTGGATATATGTATGTGTATAATGGATTGACATTACTGTACACCTGAAATTAACACAACATTGTAAATCAACTATACTATAATAATTTTTTTTTTTTTTTTGTGGCATGCGGGCCTCTCACTGTTGTGGCCTCTCTGGCTGCGGAGCACAGGCTCCGGACGCGCAGGCCCAGCAGCCATGGCTCACGGGCCCAGCCGCTCCACAGCGTGTGGGATCTTCCCGGACCAGGGCACGAAGTCATGTCCCTTGCATCGGCAGGCGGACTCTCAACCACTGCGCCACCAGGGAAACCCCTATAATAATTTTTTTTTTAAAAAAAGATAGGAAGTGGAGAGAGAGGACTTCCCATGTGTGAAGTTTGAGACATCCTTGGTGGGGTCAGCTTCTACCCCTCTCCCACGTCCAGCAAGAGCACAGGCTGTACGGTTATATGACTTCACTGAGCAACCAGCTATCACTGCTGGATTCAGTTGGTCTCTGCCTCACTGCACTTGCCTAAGGTATTAATAAGTCATTCATTTAACATGGTCACTGATCACTGATTATCTATATTTGCTCTCATGGCTGTAGAGAGTTCTTAAGTGTCTGACTAATCAGAAATCATCTGATCGATTAAAAGTTAAAATGGAACCAGAGTGAGGAGTCAGGGAGAATCTTTGCTCCAAATGATATGAAATGTCTCCAACCAGTAGAGAGTCACGGCCTTCTGATGAGTGGCCTTTGATAATAAGCCCACCGTTCTCCTGCCCATGTCTCTCTGTACAGGCCAACTTGTTTCTAATCAGGGAGTATTGATCTTCTCCACACTTATTTGTTTGTTAAACTGACATCTACAACAAACATTCAGATACCAAAAATAATATCTACCATTTTGCTTCATTATCTTAATTGAATGTCAAATTCAAGGAATGCCATTTTCAGCAGTAAATAAAAGAGCCCACAATGACTCTTGGTGAAAATTTTTTCCTTTTAAATCTTTCCCGTTCCTGAGCATTGTCTGTACCATGTGCTTCTGACCACTTCATTTTATTGTTAAATTGCAAACTTTGCCCAAGCTAGTGTAGTTTCCAATGCATATAAAGCACAAAGAAGTCATGATATCATAAAACAAACTTACACTGGTATATATGGAACCATGGCATGTATCTTGATCACTTGAAAACATCTGCCTATAAAGAGTTTAAAGTTCTAGAGAAATATCATAGGGTCTATCTCTTAGAGCTCTATAATCTAAACCAATAATCAGCTAATTAGATCTCTCTGGACTAATATAATTTGAATCAAGAGAGTGGATATATACATTGTTTCTTATATACTTTTGTGCTAAGTTCGTGAAACTAATTCATTAAGAAATATTCAAAGCAAATGTTGATTTTTTTCCTCAAAAGTTCTGCAATAAAGTAGCAATGATTTTTCTGTTTGTGATAGTTACTTCCTAAATTTATTTTTAAAGTTCTATATATACATATATGTATATATATATAATCTTAGAAAATACATACACATAGACCTTTCCAAAAAAATTCTGTCCAAGGTAAGTCAGAAAAAGTAGAAAGTATGCTTTCTTTTTTAAAATAAGATTGTGGTGTGCTATACAGATAATAATTTTAAATATATAAAAACTATGATTGATAAAATGGACTTTAAGATAGTACCTTTAACAGAAATTAGTTTGTTTTTCTTTCTAGCACTGAAATGTGCTAATTCTTTTTTTATTGAGATATAATTGACATATTTGTTTTAGGTGTTCACCATAATGAATTGATATATGTATATATAGTGAATGATTACCACAATAAATTTAATTAACATTCATCACCACACAGTTTCACTTTTTTTCTTATGACAACAACTTTTAAGATCTACTCTCTCAGCAACTTTCAAATATACCATAGAATGTTGTTAACTGTAGTTATCATGCTGTACATTATATCCTCAGGACTTATTTATCTTATAACTGGAAGTTTGTACTTTTTAACCACCTTCACCCATTTCCCAACTACTGTTTTCCACTACTTAATGCCAGCTATATATACAATTTTCTATAATTTAATGTTTCTACATTGCTTTTCCTGTTAATCAAGCAACTGTATACTTACTGTCTTATTAACCTTGTGATAGGTTAGGTAATAATAAAAATATCTTTTGCATCTTCAAAGTACTTTCACTCATTATTTCAACTGATAATATTTCAGTGACTTATTAATTTTACCTTATTAACTATAGTCTAGCTCACAAGAGAAGAATGCAAGGACACACTCCCACGCATAGTCTAGAGACACAAAGAAACCACCAAAGCCAGCAGACTTCCGTATCCCTTCTGGGCAGCTCAACTACTTTGGTTGATCATCCTTGCATAATAAATTGATTTTAAACAACATAAACACCAAATCCATTCATTTGGTTTCACTCTCCTACAGCAACTACTGCCCATCTTATTAATAAATAAAAACCACAGCTGCTAATGCCTTGGAACAAGATGGCTAATTTACATATCCTGAACTCTGGCAGAGGTTCTCCATCATGTTTCCCCAAATCCGTGGAGGGCATGTTTTCTCCCAGGGAGCTAAAGGGCAGAAAGACATCTACAGCTCAAACAAGAATATTAATAAAGTTGTAAAGTAGCAGATAATTGAACCATATCAATTATTTATCTAATTATGAAGTTATTAGTCATCTAAAATTACTCAGTGAGCAACTCCAGAGACTATGAGGTACTAACATAAAAAGCGTAGTCCAAAATCATCAGGCCTGCAAAACTCCATCTGACAATGCTTCAACATTAATTAACTTTAAGATCTGAAGGATGAGTAGAAAAATGGGGATACAGTAAAACATTCTATGTGGAAAAAACTGGATCTTTGAAGACAGAAGTAAGAGAAAGCATAGTGTTTTTGCAAAATGATTCCTTATCTTTTTGGGGAAGCATATTCTTATTACGTGGTGTCAACTGCTTCCCTGGGACTGGAGTTATTCCTTGGAGTAATTTTTAAGTCCAATAATTTAATACCTAGGTAGGATTCTCCATTCACGGCAAGCCTCAACAGTTGTCCTAGTATCTGCATGCAGGTAGTGAAGTTTTTCTTCACTTTGGTAGACAGAATAATAGCACCCCAAAGATGTCCACATGCTAATCCCCGGAAACTGTGAGTATGTTACCCTACATGGCAAAAGGGACTTTGCAGATGTGATCAAGTTAAGGATCTTGAAATGGGAAGATTATCTTGTATTACCCAGGTGTGCACAATATAAACATGAGGGTGCTTATGAGAGCAAGCCAGAAGGGTCACAGACAGAGAAGGAGATGTGATAACAAAAGTAGAGGCCAATATAAGGAGAGAGAAAAACAGAGAGAGACAGAGGTTTGAAGATGCTATGATACTGTCTTTAAAGAGGGGAGGAGGGACTACAAGCCAAGGAACACAGGGGGCCTCTTCAAGCTAGAAAAGACAAGGCAAGGGATTCCTATCTAGAAGCTACAGAAGGAACACAGCCCTGCTGACCCATTTTAGACTTCTGACCTCCACAACAGTAAGTTAATATACTAAGTTAGTGGTCATTGCTATAGCAGCAATAGGAAACAAATAATTTACCAATCTCTCACCAGAATAAATTCATCAGTATCTTAATGTTTCATATTTCTATTCCAAGCATTAAGGATGACAAACAAATTAAATAGCACAATAGGTGTAATATTTCCTGTTTGCATTTAAGAGAAAGTCATTTTTTAAAACAATCAAGTAAAAAGAGTTTTGAAACTCCCTTCATGAAAACATGAAGAAGTCATCTAAATGTACGAGAGCGAAATTGGGTTATCCAGTTACCTTCTTGGATTCAGAGGAATATAAAATAAAGCATAAAATAAAATGGTCAATATGGGAGAGTTCCATTAGAGAAAGGTTAAGAAATTCCCGTAAGACACATTATAGCTTACAACAGATAAAAGTTTATGATGAACATTGCAAATTCTGAAACATCTGAATAAGAAGTATATCCAGGGAGAGTGGATGGGGTCCCCATAGGAACCATACTTATACCTCCTAAATCAAAATGGCAGGGGCTGACAGCAACCAAGGGGTCTGAGAGTTATCAGCTGAAGTATAGTCTTGAGCCTTGGGTCCTCCTGAAGATTCAAGTGACTGAAGACTTAGCCCTAGCTTACCCTTGGCCCTAACAACATCCTAGGTGAAGTGGGAGCATCATGGCGATTGTTTAGAGTACTTAGAAAAGTTAAAGAGTTGAGTCATTTCCACTTCCACAGTCAAGCATAATCTTTTGTCTCCAATTCTTCCAGAACTTTCTCTTTAATGGAAATAAAAATGACTCCAGTATACTAATACTGTACTATGTACAGTCCAATATCCTTCCCAGTATTTTGGAAGGTACCTGGGGGTGGAGAAAATTTTGTTTCCATGGTTGGCTCTTATGCCACAGGCCCTCTGAATGGCCACTCCAGTCCCGGCTACAGTCTCTATTCTCTAAAGCACCACTAATACAACCCCACAATTTGTAGCAGATGACTCCTGAAGATTTAAGCATAACCAAAGAGTTCTATACCACATCAAATAACAGTGAACAACTTAAAATTAAAGCTTAGGCATAACTATATTGAATTTCCTAGGCTACCCAGACAGACTGAGGGCTCCTTCTTCTTCCCAAACCCATTCTTTTTTCCATGGTCCTTGCCTCTTTTTGATCCTCCAGTGAACAACTCTAACTCCCGTTACTCTGCTATACAGAGCTAGTCACCTTTTTTGTCAGTCTCTTCCACCAAAAGGAACTGCACCACCTAGCACAATGCCCATTAAGGTGTTTTCCAAACAAAAGAGTCATGTGCTCCTATGAGTCCTGACTTCTCCTGAGACCGCAGGTGCAAACTGTAGGTAGCTTCTAAAAGAGCTACTAAGTCTCCTTGGTACACAAGGAAATAATCTCTCTGGCCCAGCAGTGATTCTCTGGTCAAGCAGCCTCCCACTGTAGCTTATTTCCTCCTCTCAGTGAGCACCTGGAACTCACATTTACAAAGAAAGTCTGTAGTTGGCTTAAACTCTACCCCTTCATTGGGGCTTAAGAGATTTGATAGGAACTCACACAACTTCTGAAAGAACCATGCTAAATCCCAATATTGGACAAACAATCCCTGCCGAGAAAAACTGACAGACACATGAAAACATTCCGTAGTTTAAAAGTAGGCAACCAATCTGAGAGTTCAAACGCCACACTCTGCCAAGAATTAAAATGAAAAAGAAGCAAAGTTATTTTATCAAAGAAATTTTATAAATTATCTAATTCCTGTTTTTAAAGACATTCAAGGACATATTACATTTGCAAAGCTAAAGGAGTTATTTATGAAAATGTAGCAACTGCTTTGATATATTTCTCCTCAGTGTCAGTAAATTCTAGAAGTAAGTGGGACATCCATAAATTGATGAGGGGAAAATTGTTTGTACCCAATAACTACCCTGTATATTTAGCTAAATTTTCATTTTTACTTTGTGGGAACCAAAAAAAAATCGAACATGGAAAAGTTTTAAAGTATTTCATTTGCAGTCTCTTCTTAAAAAAAAAATACTCAAATAAACTGAGTAAAAGAACTCATGATAAAGTAATAAAAACAGTGCCTACAAAAATACATGGTGATGAGCATAAAAATCAGTAAACCAAAGTGGAATAACTCAGTGGTTGGCAATCCTGACCACACATTTTAATTACCTGGTAGCGTTAAAATAATATATAAATGAATAAATAATATATAAAGAAATAAAAGGACTTCACAGGCCACATTCACAGAGATGTTATTAAACTGCTGTTTTGCAGGAGCCCAGAAATGGAAGTTTGTAGAGTGCTCTTGGTGACTCCAATGTACAGAAGTGCGAACTTTAAGTAATTTTGTTTATTTTTGGTGGGCATATGGATATGTGGGATGGAGATAGGAGTGATATGGAGGACATAAATTTTTAAGTGTTATATTTCTTATCTCTCATGAATAGGAGATGATAATTGATGTTTCATTCATTTCTTTCACCTAAGAACATCACTGAAAACCTATACTTTGCCAGGCTACTTAATAATTGATGGGGATCAGTAATGATCAAAACAGGCCCAATACTGATATTCAAGGAACATAGGATCTAGGAACAGAGATCATCAAGAAAAAGATGGACATAATGCACAGAGTTAAGAGATTCAAGGAGATCAAGCAGGAATGTTAGGGGAGCTCCAGGGAGTCAGAGGTACCTGCCCAGAGAAGCTGATATCCAAACTAATAACTGATTTGTTTTTACTCATAAATAATCTGTTTAGGCACAACTTAACAATATATTTTTCTCTTATTCTAGTTCACTATGAATGGTCTTCTAGTTCATACCTGATTAAAACCAATAGATTAGACAGAACGAAATAAATCTGTAGGGGCATGACTACTGTTTAGAAAGAAGTGGGTCTGAGAGCTGATAGCAACAGATAAGCCAATAGGGGAAATCAGTACATATCCCCCAAAGCACCCCCATCTCAGGACTTTTTAAAGAGGAAAAATCATCTTGAACATCTCAATATTTCTCAAAGGCAGTAATGAATGAGAATTTATCACATCTGCAACAGACATTTAATAAAAGGCTAAATACTGCTGTCACTCCTTTTTAAGTGTGTAGGAAAGTACTGGGTTCGCCAAAAAGTTATACATATATATATATATATATATATATATATATATATATGATTATATTATATAATATAATCTTGGTGGCAAGGGTACATTTCCTACAAGGCATTTGAGAAAAGGAGTTGTCTTCTTTCAGCCCCCGAGTTGTATCCTTGCGCTGATATGCATCTCTGTTGTGAGCTTCTGAAGGCATACTTTGCCCAGATTCTTTGGGGTTACTCATCTTGGCAACCACCTAGAACCACTCTATCACAGTTCTTCAACAAGATGTCACTCCTTCCTCACAGACTTCAAAATCAGGAAAGAAGGACACAGGGCGGGCTGTGCTCTCTTTAAGTGCCCAGTGTTTATTTCTCTCAATACAATCACCAATTTCTATGGATATACTGATTTTACTAGGGAATTTGGGTAACAGAAGGAATTGGCAATGTATTAAGGAATATTTCAAAATAAGAACCACATGCTGCATGGGACTACCTTCCAGTCCAAAGGCGCCACAATATCAGCACAATAAAATGGCACCTTTCACGTGACTTGTCTTATAGACACAGTCCAGTTTCTGGCTTACTCCCATTGTCCTGAGATCCATTACCTTCCTGGAGAGTGTCTCTTGTTCACACCTGAACAATGCAAATCCCTCCTCTATTCAGAGAAACCCCAGTCGTTTATCTTGGTTTATCTTGTTTCTGACTCTACAAGCCAACCAATTCTCCCTTCACTGAGAAAATCTGTGTACTGATTTGCTTTAGTACATTTTCCAAAGCATAAGTAATTCATACTACAATAGTACCACAGAATAAATAGGGAAGAGGAGAATGTCTAGAGAACAAGCTAGGATAAACTTGGCATTCAGTACCACTCTGGACCCTGTGATGTCTCCCCATTAGTGTGAGGTGCAGAGATGATTGCTCACTCTTCTTAATCATCCAAATGGTAACTATTGAGTCAAACACAGACACCACTTCCAAAGACAAACCTTGCATTTTCTGAGACAGAAAAGTAAAAATCCAGCTACAAGATAAACATTTTCTTAACTGCCACCTAGTCTGTTCAGCTGCTCAGACTCACTGCAGAGGTAGCACTTTACACATATGTGTCATCTGTACAGAGCAGGACTGTTCTCCTTTATTTCATGCTGCTCACACATGGCCTTTCTGTGCCCGTTGACATGTGAGATGTGATCTGTTACAAAAGGATCTTCATTCCCTTTACCACGCTTCTCCAACAATACCCAGTAGCAATTTTAAAATGTAAAGATCTTACTTTTTTTCTTCAATCTGCCTTTTGAGACAATTCAAAATTTTGATCATGGCTTTCTGAAAGATATTGCTTTGGCATCCAAAGTGCATTTGATTTAATCTAAGAGAGTAAAGTATTTGAGCTTTCTTATTCTTCTGACTAGAAAGATAATTATATGCATGCTACCCATCCCAGGATATTTTTGCAATTAAAAAGGGAAGACAGGTTTTATGTAAGGAAGAAGTTTTCAGAATCTTGGGACAGGCCAAGGACCATGAAATTCCTATGAGCTGAATCTATGCTTTGCAGGGGAATTGATGTACCCTTTATTGGTTAAAAGGCACTGCTAACCCCAATCTCAAAATCATGAGTTACTAAATAATAGTCCTGTAAATACTATTAACTAATGATATGCAATAGAGCTTTCTTGGGAAATGAGAGTTATTCCAAGAAGAGAGAGAGTATATTGGAAGCCTATCCTCAGCAGGTGTTATTCTATTTCCATGTCTATTTCCATGGACATATTCTATGTCCATGCAGCAAAGGCTTCAGTTATTTCAGGTCATGAAGGAGAAACAGGTGTTCCTCTCACCACGTTCTTTTCAGAGACAGTCCCAGCAATTTAAAAAGAGACCAATATTTATCAGTTCAACGTTTTACTCAATTAGATTTGGCTTAATATTATACTCTTATAATATTGTACTCTTATATATTATAACTCTTATAAGGTTAGTACTTTAGCTTTACTGGAAAGCTCTTGGTTATAATCCTGATTGTCATTATAGAATTCTGGTTCTGTTAAGCCATTAGCAATGGCTGATCAAATTAATTTGACACATACATTTTATATTTAAAAGGAAAGGGACTATAAAACAATCATATGAACCTTATAAGAGTAAATACCCAAAATACAAGGTCCAGAATTAAAGAAGAGGATTACGTGAGATCCATGTGAAAGGTTGATTTGGGATTTGGCAGAAGAACCATTCAGCTATAGCCTGAAGATAAAGAGATACAGGAAAATCAAAAACTAACTGGTAAGGGAGAGGTATGCAAATTGGGCTGTGAGTTGGAGACAGCCTTATTAATTTTCAGGGGAACCTTGCATACAATATCATGTACAAAGAACACTTACATTACAGATTCTGTAGAGATTCACTGAGGAATAGAAAAGAAAAAGGAAGAAAACAAAACAAAATAAAACCAAGGCCAAATCCAGTGCTGTTAAAAGAGTATGTGTATGTGTGTGAGCACATCCACGCTTAAATTCACACCTGCGTTAAAGCTTCATGCTGTCTAGAGCATATCCAATACCTATCACTAGAAATCTGCTTATGGTTTTCATCTTCTAACACATCTTTTGCAAGGAACAGGCCTCCTACATTATTTATATTCAGAAGGCTTGCGTAATAATGTACAGGTACATTTCCATTACATTGCATGCATTTCTATGAAGGTACTCCATAGCAAAACTGACGTGGAGACTCATGTATCTTGTGCGAGGAGGGTGGCTTCGTGACTAAGTTAGGCTGCATGCCATTTTTACATATCACTACATTATTTTTATTGCCACTGTTAGTTCCTAACATTCATTTTAAAGACTAAGCATCCGTGCCCTTATTTAAGATTTTTCCATCTTCTGAATGATTCTCAGGATTATTCAGCCGAAAGACACTTCGAAGACTATCAAAAAACAATTTATTGAACTAAACTCATTTCCTTAAACTGTCCCTAATGTTTGTCCCACAAAGCATTTGTTTGATGGACCAAATGTGTGTGTGTGTGTGTGTGTGTGTGAGAGTGTGTGTGTGTGTGTGTGTGTGTGTGTGTGTGTGTGTGTGTGTCTGTGTGTTCACTCTTGGATTCTTGGTGTTGTATATTCTATGGGTTTGGACACATGTATAATGACATGTACAATATAATACAGAGTATTTTCACTGTCCTAAAAATCCTCTGTGCTCTTCTGTTCCTCACTCCCCCAGAGCCCCTGGCAACCACTGATCATTTTATTTTTATTTTTTTGAATTTTCTTTTATTCTTTTTAATACAGCAGGTTCTTATCAGTTATCTATTTTATACATATTACTGTATATATGTCAATCCCAATCTCCCAATTCATCCCACCACCACCAGCCCCCTCCCCGCTTTCCCCCCTAGGTGTCCATACATTTGTTCTCTACATCTGTGTCTCTATTTCTGCCTTGCAAAGCAGTTCATCTGTAGCGTTTTTCTAGATTCCACCTATACGTGTTAATATACAATATTTGTTTTTCTCTTTCTGATATACTTCACTCTGTATGACAGTCTCTAGGGCCATCCACGTCTCTGCAAATGACCCAGTTTCGTTCCTTTTTATGGGTATGCAATATTCCTTTATATATATGTACCACTTCTTCTTTATCCATTCATCTGTCAATGAGCATTTAGGTCGCTTCCATGACCTGGCTATTGTAAATAGTGCTGCAATGAACAATGGGGTGCATGTGTCTTTTTGAATTATGGTTTTCTCTGGGTATATGCCCAGTAGTGGGATTGCTGGGTCATATGGTAATTCTATTTTTACTTTTTTAAGGAACCTCCATACTGTTCTCCATAGTGGCTGTATCAATTACATTCCCACCAACAGTGCAAGAGAGTCCCCTTTTCTCCACACCCTCTCCAGCATTTGTTGTTTGTAGATTTTCTGGTGGTGGCCATTCTGACAGGTGTGAGGTGATACCTCATTGCAGTTTTGATTTGCCTTTCTCTAATAATTACTGATAGAGTGCTTTTCATGTTCCTCTTGGCCATCTGTAGGTCTTCTTTGGAGAAATGTCTATTTAGGTCTTCTGTTCATTTCTTGATTGGGTTGTTTGTTTTTTTAATATTGAGCTGCATGAGCTGTTTATATATTTTGGATATTAATCCTTTGCCCGTTGATTCATTTCCAAATATTTTCTCCCATTCTGAGGGTTGTCTTCTCGTCTTGTTCATAGTTTCCTTTGCTGTGCAAAAGCTTTTAAGTTTCATTAGGTCCCATTTGTTTACTTTTGTTTTTACTTCCATTACTCTAGGAGGTGGGTCAAAGAAGATTTTGCTGTGATTTATGTCAAAGAGTGTTCTTCCTAGGTTTTCCTCTAAGAGTTTTACAGTATCCAGTCTTACATTTAGGTCTTTAATCCATCTTGAGTTTATTTTTGTGTATGGTGTAAGGGAGTGCTCTAATTACATTACTGTAGCTGTCCAGTTTTCCCAGCACCACTTATTGAAGAGACTGTCTTTTCTCCATCGTATATCCTTGCCTCCTTTGTCATAGTTTAGTTGACCATAGGTGGGTGGGTTTATCTCTGGGCTTTCTATCCCGTTCCATTGATCTATATTTCTGTTTTTGTCCTAGTACCATATTGTCTCAATTACTGTAGCTTTATAGCATAGTCTGAAGTCATGGAGTCTGATTACTCCAGCTTGGTTTTTTTCCCTCAAAACTGCTTTGGCTATTCAGGGTCTTTTATGTCTCCATACAAATTTTAAGATTTTTTGGTCTAGTTCTGTAAAAAATGCCATTGGTAATTTGACAGGGATTGCACTGAATCTGTAGATTGCTCTGTGTAGCACAGTCATTTTCCCAATGTTGATTCTTCCAATCCAAGAACATGGTATATCTCTCCATCTGTTTGTGTCATCTATGATTTCTTTCATCAGTGTCTTATAGTTTTCTGAGTACAGGTCTTTTACCTCCTTTGGTTGGTTTATTCCTAGGTATATCATTCTTTTTCTTGCAATGGTGAATGGGATTGTTTCCTTAGTTTCTCTTCCTAATCTTTTGTTGTTAGTGTATAGGAATGCAAGAGATTTCTGTGCATTAATTTTGTATCCTGTAACTTTACCAAATTCATTGATTAGCTCTAGTAGTTTTCTGGTGGCATCTGTAGGATTCTCTATGTATAGAATCATGTCATCTGCAAACAGTGACAGTTTTACTTCTTTTCCAAGTTGGATTCCTTTTATTTCTTTTTCTCCTCTGACTGCCATGGCTAGGACTTCCAAAACTATGTTGAATAATAGTGTCAAGAGTGGACATCCTTGTTTTGTTTTGTTTTTTTTTTTGTTACGTGGGCCTCTCACTGTTGTGGCCTCTCCCGTTGCGGAGCACAGGCTCCGGATGCGCAGGCTCAGCAGCCATGGCTCATGGGCCCAGCCGCTCCGCGGCATGTGGGATCTTCCCGGACTGGGGCACGAACACGTGTCCCCTGCATCGGCAGGCAGACTCTCAACCACTGTGCCACCAAGGAAGCCCCTTGTCTTGTTTTTGATCTTAGAGGAAATGCTTTCAGTTTTTCACCATTGAGAATGAGGTTTGCTGTGGGTTTGCTGCATATACCTTTATTACATTGAGGTAGGTTCCCTCTATGCCCACTTTCTGGAGAGTTTTTATAATAAAAGGGTGTTGAATTTTGTCAAAAGCTTTTCCTGCATCTATTGAGATGATCACATGGTTTCTATTCTTCAATTTGTTAATATGGTGTATCACATTGATTGATTTGTGTATATTGAAGAATCCTTGCATCCCTGGGATAAATCCTACCTGATCATGGTGTATGATCCTTTTAATGTGTTACTGGATTCTGTTTACTAGTATTTTTGTAGAGGATTTTTGCATCTATATTCATCAGTGATATTGGTCTGTAATTTTCTTTTGTTGTAGTATCTTTTTCTGGTTTTGGTATCAGGGTGATGGTGGCCTTCTAGAATGAGTTTGAGAGTGTTCCTTCCTCTGCAGTCTTTTGGAAGAGTTTGAGAAGGATGGTGTTAGCTCTTTTCTAAATGTTTGATAGAATTCACCTGTGAAGCCACCTGGTCCTGGACTTCTGTTTGTTGGCAGATTTTTAATCACAGTTTCAATTTCATTACTTGTGATCGGTCTGTTCATATTTTCTATTTCTTCCTGGTTCAGTCTTGGAAGCTTGTACCTTTCTAAGAATTAGTGCATTTCTTCCAGGTTGTCCATTTTATTGGCATAGCATTGTTTTTAGTAGTCTCTTACGATGCTTTGTATTTCTGTGGTATCCATTGTAACTTCTCCTTTTTCATTTCTAATTCTATTGATCTGAGTGCACTCCCTCTTTTTCTTGATGAGTAGGGCTAAAGGTTTATCAGTTTTGTTCATCTTCTCAAAGAACCAGCTTTTAGTTTTATTGATCATTGCTTTTTTTTCTTCTATTTCATTTATTTCTGCTCTGATCTTTATGATTTCTTTCCTTCTACTAACTTTGGGTTTTGTTTTTTCTTCTTTCTCTTGTTCCTTTAGGTGTATGGTTAGATTGTTTATTTGAGATTTTTCTTGTTTCCTGAGGTAGGACTTTATTGCCTAAACTTCTCTCTTAGAACTGCTTTTGCTGCATCTCATAGGGTTTGGATCATCAGTTTTCATTGTCATTTTGCCGCTAGGTATTTTTTGATTTCCTCTTCGATTTCTTCAGTGATCTCTTGGTTATTTAGTAACGTATTGTTTAGCCTCCATGTGTTTGTGTTTTTTACATTTTTTACATTTTTACAATGTAATTACTAATTACATTAGTAATTTATTACTAATCTCATAGCATTGTGGTCAGAAAAGATGCTGGATACGATTTAAATTTTCTTGCATTTACCAAGGCTTGATTTGTGACCCAAGATGTGATCTATCTTGGAGAATGTTCCATGTGCATTTGAGAAGAAAGTGTAATCTGCAGTTTTTGGATGGAATGTCCTATAAATATCAATTAAATCTATATTGTCTACTGTGTCATTTAAAGCTTGTGTTTCCTTATTAATTTTCTGTCTGGATGATCTGTCCATTGGTGTGAGATGTTAAAGTCCCCCACTATTATCATCTTACTGTCAGTTTCCTTTTTTATGGCTGTTAGCAGTTCCCTTATGTATTGAGGTGCTCCTATGTTGGGTGCATATATATTTATAATTGTTTTATCTTCTTCTTGGATTGATCCCTTGATCATTATGTAGTGTCCTTCCTTGTCTCTTGTAACATTCTTTATTTTAAAGTGCATTTTATCTGATATGAGTATTGCTACTCCAGCTTTCTTTTGATTTCCATTTACATGGAATTTCTTTTTCCATCCCCTCACTTTCAGTCTGTATGTGTCCCTAGGTCTGAAGTGGGTCTCTTGTAGACAGCATATAGATGGGTCTTGTTTTTGTATCCAATCAACGAACCTGTGTGTTTTGGTTGGCGCATTTAATCCATTCACGTTTAAGGTAATTATCGATATGTATGTTCATTGACCATTTTCTTAATTATTTGGGGTTTGTTTTTGTAGGTCCTTTTCTTCTCTTGTGTTTTCCACTTAGAGAAGTTACTTTAGCATTTGTTGCAGAGCTGGTTTGGTGGTGTTGAATTCTCCTAGTTTTTACTTGTCTGTAAAGCTTTTTATTTCTCCATTGAATCTGAATGAGATCCTTGCTGGGTAGAGTAATCTTGGTTGTAGGTTCTTCCCTTTCATCACTTTAAATATATCGTGCCACCCCCTTCTGGCTTGTAGAATTTCTGCTGAGAAATCCGCTGTTAACCTTATGGGAGTTCCCTTGTTTGTTATTTGTCATTTTTCCCTTGCTGCTTTTAATAATTTTTCTTTGTCTTTATTTTTGTCAATTTGATTACTATGTGTCTCGGCTTGTTTCTGCTTGGGTTTATCTTGCTTGGAACTCTCTGCATTCCTGTACTTGGGTGGCTCTTTCCTTTCCCATGTTAGGGAGGTTTTCAACTATAATCTCTTCAAATATTTTCTTGGGTCCTTTCCCTCTCTCTTCTCCTTCTGAGACCCCTCTAATGCGAATGATGGTGCATTTAATGTTGTCCCAGATGTCTCTTCAGTTGTCTTCATTTTTTTAAATTCTTTTTTCTTTATTCTGTTCTGCAGCAGTGAATTCCACCATTCTGTCTTCCAGGTCACTTATCCATTCTTCTGCCTCCGTTATTCTGATATTGATTCCTTCTAGTGTAGTTTTCATTTTAGTTATTATTTTGTTCATCTGTGTTTGCTCTTTAATTCTTCTAGGTGTTTGTTCTTCAATTCTTTAGGTCTTTGTTAAACATTTCTTGCATCTTCTCAATGTTTGCCTCCATTCTTTTTCTAAGGTCCTGGATCATCTTCACTATCATTATTCTGAATTCTTTTCCTCGAAGGTTGCCCATCTCCACTTCATTTCATTGTTTTTCTGGGGTTTAGTCTTGTTCCTTCCTCTGGTACACAGTCCTCTGCCTTTTCATTTTGTCTATGTTTCTGTGAATGCTGTTTTCGTTCCACAGGCTGCAGGACTGTAGTTCTTCTTGCTTCTGCTCTCTGCCCTCTGATGGATGAGGCTGCTAGTGTTGGAGGGTGTCCTGCAGAGGCTGGGGGTGGCTGTGGCTCACCGTGGGGGCGAGAACACTGGCAGCAGAAGTCCTGAGAAGTACTCCTTCATCACTGATCTTTTTAATGTCTCCCTAGTTTTGCCTTTTGAAGTCTGTCATACAGCTGGAATCATACATACAGCATGCAAACTTTTCATATTGGCTTCTTTCACTAGTACGATTCATCTAAGTTTTCTCCATGCATTTTCATTGGTTGATAGTTCTTTTTTGAGAGTTGAATAATATCTCATTGTCTGTATATACCAGTTTGTTTATCCATTCACTTACTAAAGGGCATCTTGACTGCTTCCACATTTTGGCAATTATGGATAAAGCTGTTATAAACACTCTTGTGCAGATTTTGTGTTGACATATATTTGCAACTCTTTTGTGTTAATACCAAGAAGTGTGATGGCTGGATCTTATAGTAAGGTTATATTTTTATAATTTTTATAATATAAGGTTGTATTTTTATAAAAAAAAAAACACCAAACTAACTGTCCTCCAACGTGGCTGCACCATTTTTCATTCCATGCTCCATTCCATTTTTCATTCCTCCACATCTTTGACAGTATTTGGTGTTGTTCTGGTTTTAGATCTTGGCCATTCCAATAGGTGTGTAGTGATATCTCACTGTTTTAATTTGCATCCCCCTGATGTCATATGATATGGAGGATCTTTTCATACGTTTATTTGCCATCTGTACATCTTCATTGGTGAGGTATCTGTTAACACCTTTGGCTCATTTTTTAATTGGATTGTTTGTTTTCTTATTGTTGAATTTTAAGTTTTTTTGTATATTTTGAATAACAGTCCTTTATTAGATGTATCTCTTGCAAATATTTTCTGTCAGTGTGTGGCTTGTCTTCCAATTATCTTGACATTGTGGTTCACACAGCAGAAATTTTAATTGTAATGAAATTCAGCTTATATATGATTTCTTTCACAGATCAGGCCTTTGATGTTGTAGCCAAATAGTATTACCATATCCGAGGTCACCTAGGTTTTCTCCTATGTTATCTTCTAGGAGTTTATAGTTTTGTGTTTTATGTTTAGGTCTGTGATCCATTTCGAGTTAATTTTTGTGAAGGGCATAAGGTCTGTTTCCAGATTCACTTTTTTGCATATGGATTTCCCGTTATTCCAGCACCATTTGTTGAAGAGATCATTGTATAGTCTTTTCTCCCTTTGTCAAAGACCAGTTTACTATGTTTAAGTGGATCTATTTCTGATATCTTTACTCTGTTCCATTGATCTATTTGTTTATTCTTACACCAGTTACCACTCTGTCTTGATTACTGTAGCTTTATAGTAAGTCTTGAATCAGGCAGTGTCAGGCCCCCAACGATGTTCATCACCTTTAATACTGTGTTGACTTATCTGAGTCCTTTTCCTCTCCATATAAACTTTAGAATCAGTTTGTTGATATCCACAAAATCATTTGCTGGAGTATGTATCCTTTTTGTCTGACTTCTTTCACTCACCATAATTCATCCACATTAAATCATATGTCAGTTGTTCATTTTGCTTTTCTTAATTGCATTGTTGTTTCATTTCTTTTTTGAAAAATTTTTATTGGAGTATAGTTGACTTAAAATGTTGTGTTAGTTTCTCATTTTATAGATATATTGCAACTAAAAATATCATCCATTCACTTATTGAGTGGTATTTGGGCTGTTTCCATTTTGGCCTACAACAAATAAGTTACTATGAATGTGTCTTTGTATGAACATATTTTCTCTTAGATAAATACCCAGTGGTAGAATGGCTGGATCATAGTAGGTGAATGATTTACTTTGTAAGCAACTGCCAAACTATTTCCAAAATGACTTCATCACTTTACATTCCCATCATCAATGTATGAAAGTCCTATTTACTTCACCATTAGCAACACTTGGTATGGTCAGTCTTTTTAATATTTTAGCCATTCTAAATAGGTCTGTAGTGATTTCTCATTGTGGTTTTAGTTTGCATTGCCCTAATAATTATTTGGTCATATTTTCATGTGTTTATTTGCCATCCTTGTGTCTTCTTTGGTAAACTTTCTATTCAAGTTTTTTGGCTACATTTTTTAAAAAATGAATTGTTTTCTTATTATTTTGAAAAGTCTTTGTATATTCTGAATATAAGTCCTATGTCAGATATATGCTTTGCAAATATTTTCTCCCAATTTATGGCTTATCTTTTCATTCTCCTGAGGATATCTTTCAAAAGACAGAAGCTTTAAACTTTGATTAATTTAAAATTTGATTTAAAATTTTGACTACAATTGTTCCACTATTGTTCTTGGAAAAGACTGCTCTTTCTCCATTGAAATACCTTTGCATCTATGTCAAAATGAGGTTTTCAGGTCTGTTTTGGAATTCCAGTTCAAGAAGGGAGCACAGGAAGATCCTGAACTCACCTCCTCCCACAGACACACTGATTCTATAGCTACATATGGAACATTTCTGCTTAAAAAAACTAAAGGCTGGCTGAGAGACGAGTACACATCGGGTAAACGAGAAGAAAACCACATCAAGGTGGGTAAGAGGGGCTGGGACACAATCTCACCAAAAACCCCACCCTTGATGCAGCAACCCACAACCAGGAAGGAACGTGGAGCCCAGAGCTTCTCCCTGAGGAGGGAGGGGTTGGGATGCCACATCAGACATCCTGACTTTGGGGAAGTACACTTGAGAGACGAGCCGCCCAAACATCTGGGGCTTTAAAAACCAACTAGGGCTCACATCCCAAGACCTGAAAGACTCTAACAATCTGAGAAGCTTCTCTTAAAGGGGTCTGGTGCTTGGACTGACCTGCCCCAGGGCCCAGCTCAGAAAAAGCCATTCATGCCCACACTTAAAGTAAAGGAAGCTCACCTGCTTATATTAAGTGCTGGCCTGAAGGGTGGGCTTCTATATTAACACACACATCCAGGAGCCTGTGAGGACATTCTCTGGGACAGAGACTGGTTGGCGCCATCTTTGCAGTCTCCCTCAGCCAAGCTCCAGAACAACAGTGTCTCCTGGAGGAGAGTTTTTGCATGAGTCTGGTGCTCCAATTTTTGCAGCTGTACCAAGGCAATGCCTCTTGATCACCTGGCACTGGAGGCCAGAAAAGCTTATGTGCCTGGTCCCATGGGACTGTAATAATCAGTAACACACAGAAAGGACATATATGTGTAGGTCTATTTCTGTATGCACTATGTTTCACTGATCTATTTGTCTATCTTTATGCCAATGCCTCACCATTTGTTTAACCTTAGAGTACGTACTGAACTCTCAAACTTTGTTATTTTTCAAACTTGTTTTGTCTATTCTGAGTCTTTTGCATTTCCAGATGAATTTTATAATCAGCTTAGCAATATCTACAAAAAATGAGCTAAGAGTATAGTATTGTTTCATTGAATCTATAGATCAAGTTGAGGAGAATTAAAATTTTAAAACTATCAAATCTTTCTACCTTTGAACATAGTATATCTCTCCATTTATTTAGATATATTTTAACTTCTCTCAGCAACATCTTATAGTTTTTCAGATTGAAAATCTTATACATATTTTGTGAGATTTCTGCCTATATAATTTATTTTTTATGTTATTTTAAGTGGTATCTTTTAATTTTAATTTCCAATCATAGAAATAAAATTGAGTTTTGTGTATGACTCATTTATCTTACAAACTTGCAGATTAACTTCTTAGTTCTCATAGGTTTTTTTGGGTAGATTCCCTTGAATTTTCTACGTAGATGATTTTGTCTTTGAATAAAACACTTTTACTCCTTCCTTTTCAACTGAATGTCTTTTATTTTATCCTCTCTCACTATTGCAGTGGTCAGTGCAATAGAAAGAGAAAAGGAGTGATGAGAGAACATCTTATTGTTGATCTTGATCTTTGAGGAAAGGCATTTTGCCTTTTACTATCGAGTATGATGTTAGTATTAATAAATTTCCTTTATCAAAATGATGAAGTTTCCTGCTGTTCCTAGTTTGCTGAGTGTTTTTATCAGGAATGAATGTTGAGTTTTATCAAATGCTCTTCTGCATCTACTTAAGATGATCCTATGTTTTATTTCTTAATTTGTTAATATGTTGAATAACATTGATGGATCTTTGCGTGCTAAACCAACATTGCATTTCTGTGATAAACCCCAGAACTGATCATGATCTATTATTCTTTTTATATACTGTTAAACATGATTTAATAGCATTTTACTTGAATATTTGTAATCAATACTCATGAAGGAGATTACACCCAAATGTTTGTTGCTGTTGTTATTTTTACGTCTTTGTCTTATTTTGGTATCAATAATTCTGGTCTCATATACTGAGTTGGGAATATTCTCACCTTTCCAATTTTCTAGATCACTTTGTGTATAACTGATTTAATTTCTTCCTTAATTACTTGGTAGAATTCACAAGTAAAAACATATGGGCCTGGAGTTTTCTTTGCAGAAAGGTTTTAACTATAAATTCTATTTATTTAATAGATAACAGGTCTATTCATATTATCTATTTAATCTTTGAGTAAGCTTTGATAGTTTATGTCTTTCAAGGGATTTGTTTATTTTATCTAAGTTGCCAAATTTATTGACATACATTTGTTTATAATATTTTCACATTACCCTTTTAATATTTCTTAGAATATGTAGTGATGTCAATTGTCATTCCCAATATTGGTAATTTGTATTTCTCTCCTTTTCTCTTATTAGCCTGTCTAAAGTTTTACCAAGTTTATTGATCTTCTGAAAGAACCAGACTTTGATTTACTTGATTCTCTATCATCTTTCTTTTTAATTTTTCAGTGAATTCAACTCTGGTCTTTATTATTTAGTTTATTCAGCTTACTTTGGTTTTAATTTGCTCTTATTTATTTAGTTATGCAGTAGAAGCTGAGGTCATTGATTTAAGACCATTTATCTTTTCTAACATAGGCTTTTAGTGCTATAAATTTCCCACTAAGTACTGCTTTAGCAATATCTCACAATTTTTAATATGATGTGTTTTCGTTTTTCATTCAGTTCAAAATATTTTCTACTTTCGTTTTTTTCCTTGGTCCCTGGGTTATTTAGAAATGTCTTATATCATTTTCAAATACCTAGGAATTTTCCAGAAAGCTTTCTGTTATTGATTTCTAATTTAAATTCATTGTGGTGTGAGAACATACTTTATATGACTTGAATCATTTTTAAATTTATTGAGGCTTTTTTTGTGGGCAAGAATGTTGTTTAATTTGGAAAATATTTCATGTGCCCTTGAAAAAAGAATGTATATTCTATTGGTTGGAGTGTTCTGTAGATGTCAGTAGGTCAGTTGGTTGCTATTGTTGTTCAAGTCTTGTATATCCTTGATGATTTTGTATCTCCTTGTTCTATCAATTATAAAGAGGTTATTGAAATCTCCAGGTATAATTTGGTTTTATCTCTTTCTCCTTGTATTTGCATTCATTTTTGCCTCATGTATTTTTTTTTTTAGTACTTTATTTTTGGTCACACAGCTTGTGGGATCTTAGTTCCCCAACCAGGGATCGAACCCAGGCTCTCAACAGTGAAGCACAAACCCAGGCCCTCAGCAGTGAAAGCACAGAGTCCTAACCATTGGACTGCCATGGAATTCCAGCATCATGTATTTTGAAGATCTGTTATTAGTACATACACACTTAGGCATGCATTTCCCTTGGATGTACTGACTCCTTTATTGGCTGAAATGATCTTCCTTATGCCAGGTAATATTATTTTCTCCGAATTATACTTTGGTATTAACATAGCTGCTACAACTTTCTTTTGACTAATCTGAGCAAAGTACTTCTTTATGTTTCCTTTTCTTTTTGTCTATTAGTGACTATATAATTAAAATATTTTATATGTGTGCAGCGTATAGTTGAGTCTTGTGTCTTTTAATCATTAATTTTTTTTTAATCATTTAGACCATTTGTATGTAATGTGATAATTCATTTAATTAGGTTTAATTCTATCATCTTACTCTTTGTTTTTAACTTTTCCAATTTTTTGTTCCATTTTTTTCTTCTTTTTCTGCTTCCTTTTCTGTTAATAGATTTTTTAATAATTCCATTTAATATCCTTTGCTGACTTATCAGCTATAATTTTTGTTTTGTTATTTTAGTGGTTGTTTTAGAGATTATAGTATATGTCTTTAATTTACCACAGTCTACTTTTAACTGGTACTATGCTACTTCACATATAAGAATATTACAATAGTATACTTTTATTTTGTCCCTCTAGGCCTTTATGCTAGTGTTGCCATATATTTCCATATAGATATATTATAAATCCTCACTTCATTCCTATTACTTTTGTTTAAACAGTCAATTATTTTAAAAAGATGTTTAAACAATAAAAAAAATCATGTATAGTTGCCCACATCTTTACTATATTTAATGTTTCTGTTCTTTGGTGTCCTCAATGTCCACATAACTCTGTGGTGTCATTTTCCTTGGCCTCAGGGACCTCCTTGAACATTTCTTGTTGTGCAGGTCTGCTGCTGATGAACTTCTTCTCTTTTCTATTTAAGAAGAAGTCTTTATTTTATGTTTATTATTGAAAAAAAAACTTTTCACTGGGTATAAAATCTAGGGTGACAGTGTTTTCTTGCAATACTTTAAAGATTTTTTTCTTCACTATCTTCTCAACTTGCACTATTTCTGATAAGAAATGTACTGTCATCTATTTTTTTTGGAGCACTTTCTTATTTATGGCTCTATAAGATATTACAAGCTTATTTTGTACATTTCCTGTCCTAGTCATAGAATGAAACATTTCTCTAAAGAGACTCTATTCCTTTTATTGGAGAATTGTATTAGAAACAAGATTGAAGTCCAGAGTTTTCACAGCCACTCCCTATTGTCTAAATTGCATAAATTGCATAAACATAAAATGTAAAATAAGTTAATAATAGAGAACATAGAAGGATACCAGAAGAGACTCTTAGAGTAGGGACAGATTTCTTAATAAGAATAAAATAAGCAAAACCATACAGAAAAAAATAATGAATTTCTATATTAAAAAGAAATGGAATCTTCCATGGAAGACAGCACAGTATAAGCAGAGAGGAGATGGTTTAGGATTAGCTTTTTGAAATGTCTTTTAATGATAGGGAATTAAAATCTAAAATATATTTTAAAAGAGTTCCTTAAAATTAATAAGAAATACAGGAAATACTGTATAAAAGTAAAACTGATAAGAAAGGGTAATACACAGATTATGATATCCAGTTGGTCATCACGTATACAACCCAATGCATGAGTTCACCAGTAGACAGAGAACTGCAAAACATCAAGGAGAACACCACCTCTTCCAGCTAACATGGAGGGGAGGGCAGGTAGTTTATGGCTAAACACTTCTGTCAACAAGAACCAACCAGGAAAAACAGAAAACATAGCAAAATAAGTTTATTTGAAGGCATTGAAGGCTCTCTGAGGCATCCAGGAATCAAGAACATAGGATCTAATAAGAGAGGAAACTTCAAAGAAGTGAACCAACACCCTGTAGTTTCTTTTAACCTTAGGGCCTTTGTGGACTCTGGACCCTGGGCAAAGGGCCGTGGTAGAAGGTCTGCCACTCAAGGGTAGAAAAAAAGAAATTGAGCTGGAACTTTCAATGAATTAGCAAGAAAAACTAAAGCAAACAATTTAATGGAAATAAAAACCTAGAGATGTGAAGAGCTAAATCTTGATTAAAAATAAGGAGAATATCACTGAGTCCTACAATTAGATAACTGCCAACTTCGTAAACTGTACACTGAAAGAGACTAATATGCTAAGGAAAAAAAAAAAATCTCTGAAAAGTAGAGCCAAGTATTTGGCAGTCTTTGGTGCTGAGGAACAAAGGCCTAGAGTTCAGGACCCATTAGGTGAAGAGGGCTCAGTGAACACCACAGGCTCTTAACTGTGTTTCCTATAGAGATATGTCCTGAGAGAGGCAATGAATCAGAAGTAGGAGGCTTACCTAAAAAGCAACCCAGCTTCAAGTCAACTCAGTCTCTAAGAATTTATATGAATAGGCTCTCAATCGATCTGCTTAGCAGAAAAAGAAAAAAAAAAAGATAAACATCCTTTTGAGGAAGACAATATTAGCTCGATCACGTACAATTATTTTGTTACCAAAAAAAAAAAAAAATGTAAAACTCTTTATAACTGGATTCACAGAAAGAGAGAATAGAGAGAGTGGACGAAAGCAATACTTGAAGAAATATGAAATATTGGGTGAACAATTGCTGAATATATCAATCCACAGTTTCATGATGCTTTGCATACTCCAAGCAGAATAAATACATAGAAAATCACACCAATACACAAAGTAAAACTGTTGAAATCTACATAAAAATAAAAGAATCCTAAAACAGTAAAACTTGGAAAGGTACCTTTAAAGGCACAACAATAAATTAGCAACTGACATCTCAACAGAAATTATGGAAGACGGAAGTCAATAATAAAAATTTTTAATGTTCTGGAAAAAAATGACTGTCAATCTAGAATTCTATATGTAGAAAACATATTTTAAATTTAAGCGGAAATAAATACATTTTCAGAAATGTAAAGGCTAAATAATTCATTGCCAGCATACCTGAATTAGAATAAATTCTGAGATAATTTCAGATGATAGTAAAATAATCCCTGATGGAAACACAAAAATGAAGGCTGTAAGGAAAAGCAGAAGGAGGTTATCATGGTTTGTATATAGATTAATTCATGTCTTTCCCAAGGAAATCAGCTCTGCACTACAGATTTCAAGCCATAGAAAATTATTTTGGGTTCCTATGTCTAAGACAATGGTTGTCTACACACCTTATATTGTAACAAAAAGTGTCTATCAAAAGGTTTTTAAATAGAAAATTAGGTAACCTGAGATACATCCTTAGATACAGGAGAAGCTGTCATTCTCTTTATCCTCTTCAAAGAATATTCATTAAATATGTACCTTGAGACATCATGTAATAACAACTTGTTCAATATTAGGGAGTCAGAGAAGCCTTCCTGAAATGTGATATAATAATCTGACCTCTGAAAGTCAAACTTTGCAGGGGGATACATATACTGATGTTAAAAAGACCAGGGTGCATTCAGTAAAATACCAGTCATCTAGTATAATTTAAACTTAAAATAAGAAAATGTTCAGAAAAATGTCAAGATGTTGAACTTGAAGGGAAGAAAGGAAGGTGAACAGATCATCAGTGGTTTTCTTGCTAGTTTTTGGTGCAAAAGAAAAGAAATGCATTTTAAAGAATGGGTTGGTAGTATATAAATAAAGGCAAGAAAACCATTAGAAGACTTGGCATAGGGTCTGCTTTTAACATATAGAATCCTTAGTTTCTATGGGAAGCAGGCCCAAGCCATCCCATCCCCTTCCCACTTTACACCAAAGAACGAGAACACCTATCTGAATTCATCACCTTCACAGGCATTGAGTAGACAACAATTTTCTAGAAAATTACCTATCCTTCCTTTGGTATTAAGTCTTTTAGACATCTCTGTCTTCTTCCCAGGACTTACGGAGGTAAAGACTTGGCCCAGTATCTGTTTCCTCTCATCAAGAGATAATATCTCTTTCTTTGAGCCAGCTTCTCCCCCATCTGACATCTCACTGTCAATCTTACTCTCTGTCTCATCGCTTTTCCTCCTACATTGCTGACCCAGATAATTTATGCTAGCTGCCACAACACATCACTCCTGAAATCTCAGTGGCTGAACACAACAAAGATTTATTTCTGGATCAAGGGGTCCGGTAGGACAGGAAGTATGCTTCATGGCAGGAGAACAAAAGAATGGAGGAAGCACCCTGGTTGTAACTGCCTCTGGCTGGTAGCGACACACACCACTCCCACTCACAGGCCATCCACCCACCGGAACTAGCAACCAGTTACCAGGCCTCAAGTTAATGGTGAGGGAGGCTGAGAAATATGAACGCATCCACGGAATATTGCTTTTCTCGCCTGAAGAGACTTGCATGGCTGCTCTGGAGTGTCTCTCTCATAAACGTATCTGCTTAGAGTTTTTTGGAACTTTCAGTTGTTTCAGTATTTACATATGCATTATCTCATTTAAATTCTCTCAACAACCCTGAGATACAGGCTTTGTTGAGTGTGAATAATCTGCCTAAATTCACAACAGCACTAAAGAAGTGGTCCAAGATTTTAACTGACAGCCCTGATCTCCAAACTCTGTTAGTGGTTCTCAAACTTCAGCCTCTTCAGCCTGCATCAGAGTCACCTGGATGACTTGTTAAAGCACGGATTCCTGAGCTCCACTCCAAGTGTTTCTGATTCAGTGGGTCTGTGGTACCCAAGAATCTGCCTTTCTAACAAGTTCACAGTGATGCTGATGTTTCTGGCCTTTTTTTTAATGTACACTAAAATCTTCTCTCCTCTTTTTTCTTTGTTATTAAGAAATTTCTTAGTAACCACTTATAAACTAATTTCATAACCCATTAATGAATATATATTTATGTATATTAGGATATTTTGATATTTCTCCTATAACATGTGCTCGATTGAACCATAAAAAAACTGGAGTTTGGCTGAAACTTGAAAGGATAGGCTATAGGTTAATAGAGTCTATCTTAGATCCCTCTGTTAATAAAAAGGGGGAAAACTCAGAAATTTGCATATGAGGTGGTAAACAAATATTTGCTGATTTCAGTGCTTGTTGGTATTTTGAAAACTGACCTTAAAGAAGGACCAGTAATAATGATAGCTAATACTTGTGGATGCTAGGATAGCAATCATAATCTTGTCCTTCCTAGATTCTACTGGAAGAAGCAGATATAGTCATCATTCTGATTTTGCAAGTAGGAGAATTGAGCCTGCAAATGTGAAGTCACTTGCTAACATCCCCAGGCTGATGTTAGGTGAAGGCAACTGGGTGTCAGATCCCAAGAGCTTAAGTATCACATGGTGTGATGGCAAAACTGAAATAAAAAATCTGTTTAGAAAGTTTAACCTTAGGCCACTATTACCCGATACCAAAAAACAAAGACACCATAAGAAAACAAACACAGACCAATCTCTCTTAAGAACAGAGATGCAAACACACTCAGGAGAATACCAACAAACCAAACCCAGCAACATATAAAGAGGGTTATACACCCTTCTTCTTGAGACCAGACTTTTGATGCAGGGCTGTATTACATCACAACAGACTCCGCAAGTGAAAAAAGTGTTACCTATAATAAAGTATTGAAAGGAATAAATCTTTCCAAATCAGGAATCATTCAAGGATGGGACATACTGTCAGCAATGCTTGCAGACTCTTCATAGCTCTCTTTCCTGGTGAGTTTTCCCTTCCGCAGGCCAACACGCAGAGCAGAGCCCAGGCTGTGGGTTCCGAGGAAGTGAGGCCCATGGGCTGGCCTCCTCTTCTTCCGAGGAGGACACTGCCAGCCTTTTGCTCCTAAGCCCCTCATCTGCCCCAACCCACAACCAGCCCTGGTGTGCATGTTCTCTGTTTAATGGGGAAGCAGAGCAGGAACAGTTTTTCATTTCTTTCTGCCCATGCCGCCAGCAGGCGTAACCACAGCCCCTCTGTTCTCTTCTCAGATTCAGCCCACCCTTGATCTTTCTTTTCCTTCTAGACTTCACACCTCCTAGAAGAACAGAATGATTATCAGCTACTCCTCCTCAGCTCTCAACTTCTCAGACTGTCTGAAATGCCCTCTCCCTCCACACTGCAAACCTCAGTTTCTAAAGCAAAAAGTCCCTGGGGACAACAAAATCACCGATTTATACATATGTATAAGTACCTCTTCTTAATGATATGCCTGGTATATAAGCAATAAATGAATAAAATTAATAATAATGATAATAATGTATAAACAACTGAATTTTTCAGTATCCAAAATAGCCTATTCTAACATGTACAATGAGAAAAATTGAGATTTTTGTGGCTATACCTCACTTATTGCCTCCAAAGCCACCTATCACCAAGAAATCCCAGGAGTTCCAAGAAGGGATATTGTCTAACCAATCTGATAATGTCTGTACTATTTCCTGAGATTCGTTTCCTCAGCATCCTGTTTTACCACTCTTCTCCTAAGGAAAATCCCAGAAAGCTGAGGTAGAGATCCTTTGTGAGAGGTGAGCTGACCTTGACTCAGTCCCAGGGCGACAATGTGAGACTAAATAAATACCAAGCCTCCCTAAGGGTACACAGGTGCTAGCGTTCAGGTAGTTTGGGGAGCTGAGATAGAGTAAGCACAGTCCCAAAAGCAGTCCACAGGTTCCACACCACAGTACAAGGTGACGGTTGTGTTCATTAGCTGTGTCTGTGGCAGCACTGACAGACCAGTCCCCACCCACTCATTCACCCTTTGGGGAGACAGTAAGGATTAATCACAGGATGTCAGCCAACATGTACTTGGAAATGAACAATGATGCATAGATGGAAGTATCAAAAAGCTTCAAAAAGTCTCTTAAAAAAACTCAACCGGGCTTCCCTGGTGGCACAGTCGTTGAGAGTCCACCTGCCGATGCGGGGGACACGGGTTCGTGCCCCGGTCCGGGAAGATCCCACATGCCGCAGAGCGGCTGGGCCCGTGAGCCATGGCCGCTGAGCCTGCACGTCCGGAGCCTGTGCTCCGCAACGGGAGAGGCCACAACAGTGAGAGGCCCGTGTACCAAAAACAAAAACAAAAAAACCTCAACTGGTTGCCTTTTCCATACCGGGAATGGAGTGAGGCAACAACTGTGCATCAAACAGAGGCAAAGGCGTATTCACCTGGGACTGGGTTGGTTTCTACAAACATACCAATCTTCCCCAAATCTTCCAATCTTCCTAGAGGCTGACTGGCCAGAGTCCCTGCTGGATTCATAGGAGGACCCTGTGAAGCTGCTGCTTGAGCAAAGAGACAAATCCATTCAGAGAACAGGATATTTATAGCAGGAGGTAAAGCCAAGTTACCTGGGTGGTAGGGGGTTGTAGGGGGTGAGTAGGAAAGAGAGGAGAGATTTCTGAAATAAAATTCAATACCTCATTTCAAATTTGGCATTCTTCATTTAGGCAATAAGCACTGAGTGATCAGCACTTACTTTGTGGCCTCAGTCCTATACTCTGGCCTCCATAGTACTTATATAATTAGTATCACAATTTTTCCAGTGCACATCTTTTAATTTTATTTTTAATTTCATCTTAACCCATCTTCTTCCCACAAGTACTAATAATAGCTCATTTGCATAATTATTCATAGATTACAAACACTTCAGTGTATATAGTCTTAGGTGTGTTTTGCAACTATCTTGGTGGTCATTCAGTTCAGGTTGTTCTTGTCTGTGTATTATAGATACAGATACACATACACACACATACAGATGTGTATCTATATAATCTCACTCTGTGTTTCCAGTTCTGTACTAGGCATCGTAAATAACAAAGAAACTTTGAAGAGATTTTAATCTGTCCTGAAGAGTTCGCAGTCTAGGAGGATGAAGGGATATATGAACAGACAACCCTTTTCAGTTTGATAAGTGGTAGGAGCTTGTGGCGGAGGTTAACAGTTGACACTTTCTAAGGGAAATGGGAAAGTCTCAGACCACAATCCTTCTAACAGAATGTTCCACTTAGAAATATTCTGAAGAGCCAGAATGAAAGAGGTTGTGATATTTGAGCTGAGTCTGCAAGGAAGAATCAGGCACCATCCCACCCCCTCTCCAGCTAGTACTGAAAATTCCCCATTGCCTTAGGAAAGAAAGGCTGTATATCTATGCAGATTCTGATCTGAGGTACTTTCTCTGCTTCTTGGCTATGATGGCTTTTATCCCCCAGAATATTTTAATCCTTAAAATATTAGAACTTCTTTTTATTGGTAGCATTTCCAAAAGGTGAGAAAACCAAAGCACAACATGTGTTTAAAGTATATGGAGACCGCTGTAAAAAAAAACCTTTTGGAGACGGCTATTATAAAAACCTTTTGAAAACACAAATAAAATATTTAGGACACGTGGAAATATAACTCAGACTATCTAAAACAGGGACCAGCAAACTACTGCCCACAGGCCAAATTTGACCTGTAGCCTTCTTTTGTAAATGAAGTTTTATTGGAACACAGCCATGCTCATGGCTGACATACTGTCCATGGACGCTTTCCCGCTACATTTGCAGAGTTGAGTAGTAGCGACAGAGACCGTATGGCCTGCAGAACCAACACTATTTACTCTCTGGACCTTGTCAGAGAAAGTCTGCCAATTCCTGGTCTAAAGCATGGAAAAAAGATGAGGATATAAAACTCATTATGCTTTAGAGCAGGACTACTCAAAATGTGGTCTGTGCAAAGATGTCAGTTTGTGATTCAATAAACACAGAAAGCGAGAGTAAATGTTTAGAAATTTCTATAGCAGTTTGACAAAGTAATTTCAATGTCTCTTGAGTCTAATAATTATTAAAATATTGGGCTTACATTTTACACTTTATTTTACTAGTTATCATTTTAAGTAGTGCCCTGCAATTTGTTATTATTTTATCAGTGCATAAAGGAATGGACATTTAAAGAGTTCTTCATGTTAGATAGTTTGAGTAGCCCTGCCCTAGAGCACAGGTGGCCAGACGTATCCAACCAAGGGGCCAGAATTACCACCACAAAGGCTCATGGTGTGGTGTCTTTGCTGGAAAAATATGTGATCTGGAATATTTCAATCCTTCTGTCTTTTGGTAGCCTGAAAAGCATTTATCTCTGCATTTAGTCATCAACGCTTCATCATAACATCAGTGAACCTCACCGTGACAATGGGTGCACTCTTCTTCAACCAAGTTGCAAGAAGAAGCAAAGAAAAACACATGGACTCTATCCTGACATTCATCTTGGATTTGCAGCCAAAGAGTTCTGTGGTCTACAGTGTGTGTGTGTGTGTGTGTGTGCGCGCGCGCGTGTGTGTGCGTGCGTGTGTGTGTGCGTGCGTGCGTGTGCGTGTGTGCGTGTGTGTGTGCGTGTGTGTGCGTGTGTGTGTGACTTGACCTTAAAAGAGAAAAATGGGGAAATAGGGTCTACGCATTTTAGAAATAATGTTAGAATTTCCAGTCACTGGCATCTACCAATGTACATTTAAATTATGTTAGAATTTGATTTTACACCAGTACATAGCAGTAGATATTAAACTGAAAAAAAAATGATACTCTTTTCTCCTAGTTTAAAAAGACAAAAAAATCCTTATAAGATGTAAGGTATGAAATGTTGATTCTGTGAGCCTGAAAATTACTTATCAGACACTCAAAATTCCTTCAAGACCTCAGTAGCCATAAACTTTTGTTTCCTGTTGCTACTGATGATTTAACTATTTTTGTACGTAGCACTGAATGAATTCATAACATCCGGTTGGACAATAACCCCCGAAGCGACAGCCGACTGCAAGAGAGATTTGTCTTCCAGGACTCTGGATCCCTTTGTAATATGCACACCTCACAGCTTAATCTGCCAGACTCTGTAATATGTGGTTGCCTGGATTCATTTCTGCACACCAAAGCCTTCTGTGGGGAGAAGGCCCTTGCTGGGTACTGCTGGTAAACAAATTAGAGAAACTCCATTATGTTGTACGAAAGGCCTAATGTTTTTCTCTTGCTGATTGTAATTAAGTTCATCTAAAGGTCAGCTGCGAGGGGCCCTCCGCACAGCAGCCGTATATGGAGGAACTTTGTCATATTTAATTCTGCAGCTTTTCTGTGGAAGGTTCATAAGAACTGGAACCCATCCAGCCCCAGAACTAGACTGCTTTGTGTCTGTGAACATTTACAGCGCATTATGATCTTCAACTCCTATCACCTGCGGCAGAGCAGGAGAACGAAGGGGAGGAGGTGAGCTTTAGGGGCAAACACAGCTGCTTTTGAGGGAGCAATTCTCAATTAATCCTCTATTACAAATGGCTAGTTCTCCCTACTCCCATGTGATAAAGTCGCTTGTAAGTTTAATATAATTTATATTATTCAAATTGTTTATAAGTGCCAAGTGTAAGTTAGCATTTGGCAAGTGCTTTTAATTCAGGTGCTTCTACAACGCCACCAATTCAAAAGCCCCCATGATGCTACAAATCGTATGAAGAGCGCCTCCAGGTTTGATTCAGGGCCCTCTGCATTTCTCGGTCGAAGGTTCTTCAAGCCGAGATGAACAGCTCGTGCTTGGGTCTTCACAAACTGTCCCCCTAAAAGCTGATATCTATCCCCTATCCTCATATACTGTTATGAGACCTAACCAACCACAGAGATGATTCTAAGACCTAAGCTGCTATCTATCCCCTATCCTCATATACTGTTACGAGACCTAACCAACTACAGCGATGATTCTAGGACCTAAGCTGATATCTATCCCTTATCCTCATATACTGTTAAGAGACCTAACCAACTACAGAGATGATTCTAGGACCTAAGCTGATATCTATCCCCTATCCTCATATACTGTTAAGAGACCTAACCAACCACAGAGATGATTCTAGGACCTAAGCTGATATCTATCCCCTATCCTCATATACTGTTAAGAGACCTAACCAACCACAGAGATGATTCTAGGACCTAAGCTGATATCTATCCCCTATCCTCATATACTGTTAAGAGACCTAACCAACAGAGATGATTCTAGGACCTAAGGTGATATCTATCCCCTATCCTCATATACTGTTACGAGACCTAACCAACTACAGAGATGATTCTAGGACCTAAGCTGATATCTATCCCCTGTTCTCATATACTGTTAAGAGACCTAACCAACTACAGAGATGATTCTAGGACCTAAGCTGATATCTATCCCCTATCCTCATATACTGTTGAGAGACCTAACCACCTACAGAGATGATTCTAGGACCTGGCATGAATATGGAGATATATGGGTGGCCTCATATAAATCTTTTAATCCTGTTTGTTTTTATGTAAAATATTTAATCCTGGCTCACTGTTTCCACACTGCAATGTGAAGAAGTGCTGTCACTCAGTCTGTAATTATGTGACAATATAATCATCCTAAGTGGAACACTTCTGAGGATGAAAGGTAATGCTGGGATAATGGGTAGAAATCAGGCTGTTCCAGGCAAACTAAAATCTATCGTCACACTATGGTCTTTCTAATGCCAACTGTTTGAGGAAACGAAGGTACTTAGATATGCCCCCAAAGGCCTCCTAAGTCCAGAGTTACTTCATTTTCTTTACTATCTCATCTTCCTTCTTAAACTCTAACTCTTTTTTTTTGAATTTTGTTTTTTTATACAGCAGGTTCTTATTAGTTATCAATTTAATACATATTAGTGTATACATGTCAATCCCAATCTCCCACTTCATCCCCCCACCCCCCCACCGCCACTTTCCCCCCTTAGTGTCCATACGTTTGTTCTCTACATCTGTCTCAATTTCTGCCCTGCAAACCAGTTCATCTGTACCATTTTTCTAGGTTCCACATATATGTGTTAATATATGATATTTTTCTCTTTCTGACTTACTTTGTATGACAGTCTCTAGATCCATCCACGTCTCTACAAATGGCCCAATTTTGTTCCTTTTTATGGCTGAGTAATATTCCATTATATGCATGTGCCACATCTTCTTTACCAATTCATCTTTTGATGGGCATTTAGGTTGCTTCCATGACCTGGCTATTGTAAATAGAGCTGCAATGAACATTGGGGTGCATGTGTTTTTTTGGATTATGGTTTTCTCTGGGTATTTGCCCAGTAGTGGGATTGCTGGGTCATACGGTAATTCTATTAAAAGCAGAGAATCAGACTCTAAATATTAATTCTAACACAGAAAAAGTCAATTATCTAGAAAGTAATATGCAGAGTAACTCCTGGAAATTAGTATAAAGCTGTGAATAGTGACCTTATTCAAGAAAGGCTAAGAACATTTTAAAATAAGGGTGCATATATGTTTTTTCCCTGAGAATTAAGGTCATTCGTACAATGCCAAAGGCCTAGGTAGGTTCATGAAGTGGTAGTTGCATCAGTACATTGAACTGGTTGTTCTGTACTCTGGTAGCACAATAGTTTCCTGTTGCATAAGACTCTTATGTTAAGAAGGAAGTTGAATTTGGGGGTGACTTCCTGGATTAAACAGTGCATCAGTTCTAACCCAAGCTTTAGCCCTTCACGTCTGTAAAGAGCACTTTTTTCAAACATGAGTTCCAAGACGCTGAAATCTATAAAAAGTCTAACTCAAAAAAGGAATATTGCATTTGTCCAAATGGCCTCAGTTATTGTTTTTAATGCTAACATCTTACACAACAACCATGGTACATTTGTCAAAGCTATGAAATAAACTTTAGTGCATTACTACAAACTACACACTTTATTTGGATTCTCAACTATAATCTTTAATTTCTTTCTATGTACTTTGTCTCTCCATTAAGCATTTGCTCTTAGAACTACCTTGATCCCCCCAAAAGTTATTTAAGCATTTCTCAAACACAGGGAGAAGGTGGCAGCAGTAACAAAATGGTTAATTTCCATATCAAGAGAATTGCTTTTTGCCACTGAAGATGGTTGGCATTGAGTAGGTATGTGAGTATGGGGTGGGGATGGTATTTGTTTTCTCCCCTTCAACCAATTTCACAACTGAGTGAGCCTCAAGCTTATCTCTTGCCTCAGCAACTCCGAGAGACACCCAGCACAGAGCTGTACCCAGCACTTGCTGATAATCTGAGTACTGCATGTAACAGTTCCCTGTGTGTTCCCAGGGAACTAGCCACACGGAGTCAGGAGGCAGTGAAGCAGCGCATCTATTTCCAGATACAGCCATGCTTGTCTTTGGTCAATTTGTGCTCGCCCCCCACCCCCCAATACTGCACATTTCATCTTCTAAATCGCTGTCTTGACGCTTCCTTTACAGAAAGAGTGGAGCAGGCTTTCAAGTGGCTAATGCAAGGAGTTGGAAGCCAGAATTTGTGGCTGGAATCCTACGTTAGCTGTGCTATCTCATACAGTCCTGGCTCTTCGGAAGGCAGTGGCAAGTGAAAGAACACAGAAGTCAAAGCTCCCCCCAAAGCCTGAGTTTTGATCCAGGCTTGAACATGTCTTCACTGTGTGACCCTGGGAAATGGCTTAAATTCTCTCTGCCTCAGCTTCACCTGTTATACAGCAATGGCAATGCTGGCTTGTGGAGTTGTGAGGAGTAGTCAGACAGCGCATGCTCATGTCTTGAGGTAGTAGGGGCTCCACGTGTATAACTTTTCCTCTTTAACCAGGTCCGTCATCACAGAAAGAGAAGAAAGATGCTGAACTGACATTCAAAGTGGCAATGGACATTACTGACTCTTCTTTGACACCATCTCTTATTGAGGAATTCTGACATGCTAGACTTTCATGGCTGTTGGTTGCAATTCCTAAACTTATCATTCAGCCCAAAGTTTCCAGTTCTAAGACCAACATATAGAAAATAATCACTATCCAATAACTGAAGGCTTTCAATTTGGCTCCCAAGCCCCAAGTGTGACTATCTTTATGCCCAAACACAGAGAATTCCAGGGCTTTTGATCTTCAGCTGAACTCTAGTTTTAACCTGGCTGTCATGACCTTGCATAACCTGAGCCAACCTTACATAGACAAACTTGACCTCCATTGCTTTTCAGCGTGCATCCTGTGATTCTTACCTGCTTGGTTTCTCTTCTGATCCTCCTTAATATAATGGATAATTTTCTTGTCTTTGGAAAGTTCTGTCCTACTGCCTCTCCAGCTCAATTCTCTAATCCTTTCTGAGGTCCTCGCTGTTTGATGCCTCTCTTTGAATGCTCACTGGAGTTTAGTACTAAGTGCTACTTTGTGCGCCAACTATTTCTTGGGTCTCTACTTCGGTTCCCTAAAGGAAATGTAAACATCGCATATGCAAAGACTCAACCCAAACATCCTTTACTATCCCACATTCACACTTGCCACCCAACACTTTGAAATTTCAACACTTTGAAATTAATTGCTCTGGAGGCATTTCTTACACGAAATAAAATTTTGGTAACTCTCTACGTGGAAAATCCTTTCAGTGGATCACTGTGTCTTGTGATATTGGGTAGTTGGAGAAGGGCGCCGTTATCACTTCTGGAGGGAATCAAATTTTAAAAGTAACTTTAGCATCTCCAGTGGGAAAAGATAAAGAATATGAAAAATAGTTTGGAATTTCCTGGCTACCCAAAAAAAAAAAAAAATCAATCAGTAACTGAGCTGTTCATTTCAAAATGTTGAAATTTAGGTCTCTCTTAGGCATGGAAGCAAAAACTAGAATATATGGGTATTTATAACTTTGAATAACTTGGTTCTAGAAAATTTTAACTAAATATATATAAATCTCACAGAATAATGCCTTTAAATTTCACGTTAATCAAAGTAATATCTATTTTGCCAAAATAAAATGAAGAAGCCTCTTATAATGGAATGGGCCTTATAATATTTATCAATTTTTCAGTGTTATTTTTTTAAGAAAAAATGTCATAATACTAGAAATACCCTATAACAAACACTCATGTTTCCAACCCTCCGAATTGGTGACTGTTTACACTTCATCATTTTAAAAAAAGTATTGTCATGTCTTTAATTTCAAAAACATCTAAGGGATAGTTTCCTTTTTCCACTCACAGCCAGTTCCATTCCGTATGCTCTTTCTTAGAGTTAACAGGTATCACAGATTTAAAATGAGCATTCTAGCCTTTATTATACACATAATATGGCATATTTTGTGTATGTGCTTAAACATTTTCAGTAAGTGGTGTAGTGCCCTACTCATTTATCCATCTGAGCTTGCTTTTACCTCTCAGTATCATAATTTCTCTATGTGTGTGTGAGTTTCCGTCTGTTCTACACTATGCAGAGACCACATTGTGTTTATCTGTTCATACTGAATGTGTATTTAAGTTATTTCCAGATTTGTTTATGAGTTTTTGCTACTCTAAACCATGCAGTAAGGGATGCACTTATCCAAAAATGGAAATTACTGAGACATGGAACATGTGCATTTTTAATGTTATTAGAGAGTACATAATTACTTTCCAAAATGGTTGCAACAATTTACAGTCCCCAAAACAATATGTGAAAGTACCAATTTCCATTCCTAACACTTGCAATTGACAAAAATTTTATTGATTGAAAACTTGACGACTGAAAAACCATCACTGTTGTTTTAATTTATAATCCTTGTTATTAGAGATGTTGAATGTCTTTCCATATGTGCCACTGCTATTTAGATTTCCTTTTCTGCGAATTGCCTGTTCATATTTTTACATTTTTACACAGAGTGGGATATCTTTTTTAGTTATTTTTTATCACTTTATATATTATAAATTCTGTAATAATTCTAATCTATGGTACATATTAATTAGGATATAGGTTAAGGTGTTACAGCACGTTGGCACTTAAAATCTTGTGGCTCAAACAAGATAGATATTTAATTATTTCTAATATAAAAGTCTAGATTGGTAGGACAAGGCTGGTACCATATCTTTGTATTGTAAGAGATCCAAGCTATTTCTTTCTTGCTTATCTGTAGTCCTTAAAACCTCCATCTCACAGTTCATGATGACCCATCCAGTTCCTACCATCATAAGAGCACATAGCTGGTAAGAAGGTAGAAACTGTAAGGGGAGGACCTATCTCTTCTTCTTAAGGACATGACTTTGTCACCCACAGCACTTGCTTTCATTTTTGCATTGGACAAAATTTAGTTATGTGTCTTTGGTTATCTGCAGGGGAGTTTGCGAAATACAGTTCTCAGCTGCGTGCCAGTGCGCACAGCTGAAATCCTAATGCCATGGAAAGGAAGAGATATTGGCTTTGGTGTAACAAACCATGGCCTTGTCACAATTCACCTATCTGGAGATCAGAATTTTCAAATGAACCCTTACTCCCAAAGTGAGACGAGCTCACTTCTTCCCTAAGAAAAAACAATACAAAGCCCCACCTAAAAACTACATCTATTTACTAGGGTTCCAATTCCAGGGTTCCTAAGTAATATGTGAACTTCTCCATTAAACTTAGATAAGATGATATCTCTTATCACTGCTTTAGTTTTGGATTTTAACTCTTGAATCCCCAAATGAATTAGAGACAGTTCTCAGGCAGAGAAAGTATCCCTTTGTAGGGTTTATTCATTTCCATCTCTGCTTGCAAACTAAGTATAAGTTGAGTTTATCTTTCTCATAAAAGTTTCCTAAAATTGCCAAGAATAAGATAGTTAACATCCATATTTTGAGTTTTTCTGAAAAGTTTTAATAATGTTGAAGGTTCAATGGGTCAATGACGTTTTCTAAATCGTTACAGGCATGAGTTTTGCATGTTCTTGCCAGCATAGCAAAGGTTACTATGATGGTCTCTGAGGTGGCAACCTGGCTGGACTACAGCTCCCAGTTATTCAGTCACATACCAATATCGGTACTGCCGGGGAGGTGTTTTGTAGATATGATTAAAGTTCATTATTAGCTCACTTTAAAATAAATCTGAGTTGGCCTGATTCAGTCAGTTGAAAAAACTTAAAAGTAGAGCTGAGGTTTCCCTGAAGAAGAAATTCCTCCTGTGGACACTAATTTTAGCCCATGCCTAAGAGTTCCAACCTGTCCTTCTTGATGGCCTGCCGTATGGATTTCAGACTTGCCTAGCAAGCCCTCAGTCATGTAAGCCATGAAGACAGTTACACAGGTGACGGTGATGATGATGATGATGAAGATAGATGATATAGATAATTGATAGATGGATGACAGATAGATAGATGATAGATAAATTATAGATGATAAATTGGTTGATAAGTGGATGATAGATATTGATAACTAGAGAGATTCTACTGTATCTGTTTCTCTGGTCAAAGGCTGAACTCTGACTAGTAAATAGTTACCACTCTTTAGCCTGCAGTTTGTGCCCTGCTTATCTGTTGCCTCAACATTAAGCCAATGTCATTTATTACAGTTTTGTTGTGACAGGATCCCACTTGTGTTAACCAAATTCTGTATTAGTTAAGTACAAGTTAAGTGTCTACAACAGAGAACACCTAAAATTCAAAGGCGCCAATGAGCCAGAAGATCACTTGTCTCACACGCAGAAGTTTGAGTAAATCATCCAAGGTTGGCACGGCTGTTCAGTGCTGACATCCTTTAAAACGATGTTTTAAAAAGTACTTCTTGGGCTTCCCTGGTGGTGCAGTGGTTAAGAATCCGCCTGCCAATGCAGGGGACACGGGTTCTAGCCCTGTTCTGGGAAGATCCCACATGCAGCTGAGCAACTAAGCCCATGCGCCACAACTACTGAGCCTGCGCTCTAGAGCCTGTGAGCCACAACTACTGAAGCCTGCGCACCTAGAGCCCGTGCTCTGCAACAAGAGAAGCCACCACAATGAGAGGTCCGTGCACCGCAATGAAGAGTAGCCCCTGCTCGCCACAACTAGAGAAAGCCCACTCACAGCAATGAAGACCTAACGCAGCCAAAATAAATAAATTAATTAATTAATAAAAAGTACTTCTTTATTCTTCTACCACATCAGAGTTAAATATTGTATTTATTCTTGTTGTTTGTTTTTAAAAATTCTAACATATGTTTCATATCTTTAACACATTTCCTAAATGTGATCAGTGTTTTATCTTCCTCCAAGAATAAGGCTTTAGAATCTTTTAACTTCTCTCATTCTAACTATCCTCTTCCCCATCTTCCATGCATTATTATCAACATTTCCATTCTGGCTCACTTTAAAGTAAAATAATTCATGCTGTTATCATCATAATGTATGATTAATTTGCAATGAGATTTCCAATACATTTATCAATTTACTTTATAAATATGTTTGTATTTTATTTATTAAATTTGAAGTTATTTTTTCCATTTCAGTCTCTATTTAGTGCATCTTAATTTTTCTAAGCTTGATAATGTCTTTATACAGTCCTCAACCTCGACTACTAATTTAAATGTGTATAGACAGTTATTCCTTCAACCCTTTGGAGCTATTGCATCCTTATCTTCTAATAGATATTATTGGTGATGAGAAATTTGCTGTTATTCTGATCATCCTTTATAGAAATGACAATGTGACTAGAGTCAGCACCCTAGAGGGATGGTACCCTTTTAGTCACAGCATACTGGAAAGGTGCAAGATTTAATCCCTATTTACACATAGGAAACTGGGTTCTTGCTTCCTTCCAAGTATGAGATACATTTGGCATCCGTCGCTCAGTTGGCATTGAAAGTTGGACCAGATCATTTATATGTAGTCCAGACTTTCCATAGGTCCTTTGACGCTGGGTTTTTCTCTTTGTGTTACTCATAAATTGTGCTCATGACTTTGAGTACAGACATTTATCTATATATCTATTTAAAATTGTAAAACATACTTTGTACATCATGCCTATGTATTTTGAATGGAGGGTTAGATTTTGCATTGCTTACAGTTTCATTTTGTCATTTCACCTTTTTTCTAAAGGCAAAATTCCTGGGCCATTATTATTTTAATGTATATTATTTCCTAGTTATAAATGTAATGTGTGTTAGCTATAAAAATTAAAACATTACCAAATTACATTTTCTTAACATTTTTCCTAGAAAATGAGGCACTTTTAGTGACTTTAAAATATAGAGCTGAGATGCCAGCAGAGATCTTTCAACCAAAGAATGCAAAGACATTTAAAAAGCAGTTGTATATTAACAATTTTCTCTAATTCTTTTAATCAATCTGAGCACATTTTGAGTTTGTTCTGATGGTCACTGATGCCTTATATTCCATTCTTCAGGCCAATTTTGTAACAATATTGACTGACAAATTACACATTTTGATATGTTATTAATATTTACAGAGCACCCATCCCAGGTTTATCACTGATGTCACCTTGAGTGGAAGAATGATGCTTAAACATTATTTAAATTTATGGCAACAAGCAAAGACAATTATTATTTTTTTAATTTTAGAAATCGATTCAAAGAGTTCATTTCAAATGGCTATCACATAGAATATTTGTAAAACTGGATTGCTGTCAACTTTTCGATAAAGAAAGGGAGTTTAAGAAAGCTAATAATTACAACCGCAGATAAAGCAGGAGCCCTACGAAAATGTACTACTTAGTCTCATCTTGCTCTTCTGGAAATAAAATTGTATTCCCAAGATTCTTAGAAGACAGAGAGGGGCACATTGCTTTGTAAGTTGCCCCAAACCTGGGAACACAGTGAGGGGGGTGGGCCCTGTTGGCAGAAAGACAAGGAGGAGCCAGAACTTCCCACTGGGCTGGGGCAGGTGTGGTCCAGCTGCTGCTCTGTTCTTCACAATGAACCTATTCTGACAGGAAAAGAAAAACAGAGCATGGGCCCTATTTGTTCTTTCTTCTGAAAAGAGAAACATATATAAGCAGCCTGTTCCAGTTGAACATCATGACATTTTAGTGGAGAAATGCATATGTGATTTATAATATTTAGTGAGGTCAGAAACAAGCCAGGGCTCTTTTCGGGGGAGAAGCTGAGAAGCTAAGTTTCAGACAAGAATTGAGGTCACAGTCTGATTTAAGTCAGGGTTAAAGAAGGTAGCCCACTGTTCTAAATTCTCCAATCAACCTCCCTGGAGGTTCAAGCAACCAGAAATAACTATTCTCTCTTTTCAGTCACTTTGGTGCCACTTTGTAAGAGTTCAGTTCCATAAGCCAACACTCAGGACTCCATGCACTCACTGTTAACTCAATGTTTGAACATCACATCCTCATCCCACCTCCCCTCCCTCAGACACGCCTCCTAGTTAGCAGAAGTGCTTAGAAGACTCTTTACATCATAGCACCAGGTTGGCATCATAAGTAACACAAGAACATGACTTTGAAATCCCTCTTTATTTCCACTAACTAGTGGTCCCATGTTTTCTTTTAAAATTTTCTATTAATTTTTATTTCTATATATTTATTTTTAACATCTTTATTGGAGTATAATTGCTTTACAATGGTGTGTTAGTTTCTGCTTTATAACAAAGTGAATCAGCTATACATATACACATATCCCATATCTCTTCCCTCTTGCATCTCCCTCCCTCCCACCCTCCCTATCCCACCCCTCTAATGATCACAAAGCACCAAGCTGATCTCCCTGTGCTATGCGGCTGCTTCCCACTAGCTATCAGTTTTATATTTGGTAGTGTATATATGTCCATGCCACTCTCTCACTTTGTCCCAGCTTACCCTTCCCCCTTCCGTGTCCTCAAGTCCATTCTCTAGTAGGTCTGTGTCTTTATTCCCATCCTGCCACCAGCTTCTTCATGACCGTTTTTTTTTTTTTTTAGATTCCATATATATCTGTGAGCATACGGTATTTGTTTTTCTCTTTCTGACTTACTTCACTCTGTATGACAGATTCTAGGTCCATCCACTGCACTACAAATAACTCAATTTCGTTTCTTTTTATGGCTGAGTAATATTCCATGGTATATATGTGCCATATCTTCTTTATCCATTCATCTGTTGATGGACACTTAGGTTGCTTCCATGTCCTGGCTGTTGTAAATAGAGCTGCAATGCACATTGTGGTACATGACTCTTTGAATTATGGTTTTCTCAGGGTATGTGCCCAGTAATGGGATTGCTGGGTTGTATGGTAGTTCTATTTTTAGTTTTTTAAGGAAACTCCATACTGTTCTCCATAGTGGCTGTATCAATTTACATTCAACCAACAGTGCAAGAGTGTTCCCTTTTCTCCACGCCCTCTCCAGCATTTACTGTTTGAAGATTTTTTGATGATGGCCATTCTGACTGGTGTGAGATGATATCTCATTGTAGTTTTGATTTGCATTTCTCTAATGATTAATGATGTTGAGCATTCTTTCATGTGTTTGTTGGCAGTCTGTATATCTTCTATGGAGAAATGTCTATTTTCTACGAAACTACCATTACCCTGATACCAAAGCCAGATAAAGATGTCACAAAGAAAGAAAACTACAGGCCAATATCACTGATGAACATAGATACAAAAGTCCTCAACAAAATACTAGCAAACAGAATCCAACAGCACATTAAAAGGATCATACACCATGATCAAGTGGGCTTTATCCCAAGAACGCAAGGATTCTTCAATATATGCAAATCAATCAATGTGATACACCATATTAACAAACTGAAGAATAAAAATCACATGATCATCTCAATAGGTGCAGAAAAAGCTTTCAACAAAATTCAACACCGATTTATGATAAAAACCCTGCAGAAAGTAGGCATAGAAGGAACTTACCTCAACACGATAAAGGCCATATATGAGAAACCCACAGCCAACATCGTCCTCAATTGAGAAAAACTGAAACTATTTCCACTAAGATCAGGAACAAGACAAGGTTGCCCACTCTCACCACTGTTATTCAACATAGTTTTGGAAGTTTTACCCACAGCAATCAGAGAAGAAAAAGAAATAAAAGGAATCCAAATCAGAAAAGAAGATGTAAAGCTGTCACTGTTTGCAGGTGACATGATACTATACATAGAGAATCCTAAAGATGCTACCAAAAAACTACTAGAGCTAATCAGTGAACGTGGTAAAGTAGCAGGATACAAAATTAATGCACAGAAATCTCCCACATTCCTATATACTAATGATGAAAAATCTGAAAGTGAAATCAAGAAAACACTCCCATTTACCATTGCAACAAAAAGAATAAAATACCTAGGAATAAACCTACCTAAGGAGACAAAAGACCTGCATGCAGAAAACTATAAGATGCTGATGAAAGAAATTAAAGATGATACAAATAGATGGAGAATACACCATGTTATTGGATTGGAAGAATCAACATTGTGAAAATGACTATACTACCCAAAGCAATCTACAGATTCAATGCAATCCCTATCAATCTACCAAGGCATTTGTCACAGAACTAGAACAAAAAATTTCACAATTTGTATGGAAACACAAAAGACCCTGAATAGCCAAAGCAATCTTGAGAAAGAAAAACGGAGCTGGAGGAATCAGGCTCCCGGACTTCAGACTACACTACAAAGCTACAGTAATCAAGACAGTATGGTACTGGAACAAAAACAGAACTATAGATCAATGGAACGGGATAGAAAGCCCAGAGGTAAACCCACGCACATTTGGTCACCTTATCTTTGATAAAGGAGGCAAGAATATACAATGGAGAAAAGACATCCTCTTCAATAAGTGGTGCTGGGAAAACTGGACAGCTACATGTAAAAGAATGAAATTAGAACACTCCCTAACACCATACACAAAAAGAAACTCAAAATGGATTAAAGACATAAATGTAAGGCCAGACATTATAAAACTCTTAGAGGAAAACATAGGCAGAACACTCTCTGACATAAATCACCGTAAGATCCTTTTTGACCCACCTCCTAGAGAAATGGAAATAAAAACAAAAATAAACAAATGGGACCTAATGAAACTTAAAAGCTTTTGCACAGCAAAGGAAACCATAAACAAGACCAAAAGACAACCCTCAGAATGGGAGAAAATATTTGCAAATGAAGCAGCTGACAAAGGATTAATCTCCAAAATTTACAAGCAGCTCATGCAGCTCAATATCAAAAAAACAAACAACCCAATCCAAAAATGGGCAGAAGACCTAAATAGCCATTAATTTTTAAACTATAACTTTTGTTATATACTGCCCGGCATTTGTATATGCTTACATTTGGACCCAGCCGGGTGGGGTTGAGGTTTGCAATGGTTTCAGTCCTGTTATAAGAAATCTACTTTTACTCTGATAATTAATGTCCATTTAGGTAAATTAATAACTATATTTTTTAATATCTGGAATTTCTAATTAGTTATTTGCCATGTTGTTTTTCTTATTTTAAAGATTTTCTCTCTTTAAACATTGTCATCATAATTGTTTGGAAGATTATTAAAGATAATTTAAGCATTTGTAATCCTTGCTGTATTAGTCAGCTCGAGTGGCCATAATAAGATACTGCAAACTGGGTGGCTTAAACAATAGAACTAGTTTTCACACAGTTCTGGAGGCTAGAAATCTAAGATAAGGGTGCCAGCAGGGTTGGTTTCTGGTGAGACCTCTCTTCCTGGCTTGCAGACAGCCTTCTTCTTTCTGTATATTCACATGGCCTTTCTTCTGTGTGTATAAGGAGTAAGGGAGAGAAAGAGATCTCTGTTGTCTCTGCTCTTCTTATGAGGACACCTGTCCTATTGGATTAGGGCCACATTCTTATGACCTTGTTTTGTTTTTGTTTTTGTTTTTGTGGAACGCGTGCCTCTCACTGTTGTGGCCTCTCCCGTTGCGGAGCACAGGCTCCGGACGCGCAGGCTCAGTGGCCATGGCTAACAGGCGCAGCCGCTCCGCGGCATGTGGGATCTTCCCGGACTGCGGCACGAACCCGTGTCCCCTGCATCTGCAGGCGGACTCTCAACCACTGCGCCACCAGGGAAGCCCCTCTTATGAATTTATTTAACATTATTTATCTCTTTAAAGGCCTTATTTCTAAATACAGTCACATTGGGGTTAGCGCTCCAATGTATACGTTTGGTGGGGACACAATTCAGTTAATAACAAAGTTCAAAAATTTTGCTTTGTTCAGCTTACTGACTTGTCAGTATGGTGACTGATTTCCCCAAGACAAAATATAAATTAAAAATTTTAAAATGAGAAAAAACTTTAAAACATGATTACTATGTTCAAAGAGATAAAAGAAAAAAGGATCAAAAGTCAATAACTGAATAAAATTTCCAAAATTGAAAAATATAATTACTAAATTAACGAAATGCACATTTGTCATTTTTGGCAGAGAACTCATCTTCAGTACTATTCCACATCCAACACATGTGCTCCAGATGATGAAGGAATCCCTACAGGGCAATTTTGCACTTTACTTTTCACGGTTCGTAGTGCTGTAGCCATTCTGAATGTGGTTTATTTCTGGATAATTCCTTGCCCAAGATTTCTACAAGATATATATTTTTTGATTTGGGACCACAGGATCTGAAATTTAGAACCCAGTGAGAGGTCCAGGGAATCTGACAAAGACTGATAGATGTATATATAAACAGGTACATTAGACTATCTATAAATTTTATTAAATATTATATAATAATGCTTCCCCAATCACTTTCTCAAACATGCTCAAGGGACAGTCTTTTTAAAATATGTATGTAGGGCTTCTCTAGTGGCGCAGTGGTTGAGAGTCCACCTGCCGATGCAGGGGACGCGAGTTCGTGACCCAGTCCGGGAAGATCCCACATGCTGCGGAGCGGCTGGGCCCATGAGCCATGGCCGGCCGCTGAGCCTGTGCGTCCGGAGCCTGTGCTCCACAACAGGAGAGGCCACAACAGTGAGAGGCCCACATACCGCAAAAAAAAAAAAAAAAAAAAAAATGTATGTACATTTAACACATGTATTGATATATATGTTTCTTTAAGAAATCCTGCTAAATTCCATAATTCTAATGAAGATGTTCCACGTTATTCAGTTTTTCTGCTGCCATAAAAACAGCGACAACATCAACAAAATAGCAGTGGTAGGGAGGGGAGCTTTGCAATGTGTTTATTAGGATATGATGACAATGTTCTGTATGAAATGCATCTGTTGTGTGACTGGTTGCTCAGTTGATTTATTTAACTGGTTATACACACTTGTGAAAGCTTTAAATCTCAAGGGTCATTTACATTTGATTAAATCTTAACTTTGTGGTCCTTTTTCAATGCCAATATCAGTAAGGCTCTCAGTATGGGCTGGGAGAAATGCAAATGAACATATCCGAGGTTGTTAATGTGTGACAGACACTGGAATACGTGCTTAAATCTCTTGATTCATTTTATATTTATAAGAAGTAATTTGAGGTACATATAATTTTATTTTACAAATATCACAAATCAGGACATTGAGTCTCAGAGAAATAGACCATACTAAGTCATCCAGCTACCAGTACAAGAACAGCATTTGAGATTTCAGGAAAGGGAGGGATCAAGATGGCAGAATAGGAAGTCCCTGAGCTCACCACCCTCCACCAACACACCAAAACTAAAACTAAATATACAGCAACTCTTGATGAGAATGACCTTAAGACTATACTATAAAACTAAAGTAATCAAAACAGTATGGCTATGGCACTGGCACAAAAACAGACACATAGATCAGTGGAACAGAATAGAGAGCCAAAATAAACCCATACATATATGGTCAATTGATATGACAAAGGAGGAACAATACACAATAGAGAGAAGACAAACTCTTCAATGAATGGTATTGATAAAAGTTGATAATTACATGTAAAAAGAATGAATTAGAATATTTTCTCACATTGTGTACAAAAACAAACTCAAAATGAACTGGAAACTATAAAACTCCTAGAAGACAGCCTAGGCAGTATGTTCGTTGACACTGGTCTTAGCAATATTTTTTTTGGTTCTGTCTCCACAGACAAGGGAAACAAGCAAAAATAAACAAATAGGACCTAATCAATCTTAAGACCTTTTGCACAGTGGATAAAACCCACAAAACGAAAAGGCAACCTACTGAATGGGAGAAGGTATTTGCAAATGATATGTCTGCTAAGGTGTTAAAATCCAAAATATATAAGGCACTCATACAACTCAATATCATGAAAACATACAACCTAATTTAAAAATGGGCAGAGGACCTGAATATGCAGTTTTCCAATAAGAAATACAGATGGCCAACAGGCACATGAAAAGATACTCAACATTACTAATCATCAGGGAAATGAAAATCAAAACCACACTGAGATATCACCTCATACCTGTCAAAATGGCTACCAACAAAAAGACAAGAAATAACAACCATCAGTGAGGGTGTGGAGAAAAGGGAACCATATAACACTGTTGGTGGTAACGTAAATTGGTACAGCCACTGTGGAAAACAGTATGGAGGTTCCTTAAAAAATTAAAATTAGAACTACCATACGATCCAGCAATTTCACTCCTGAGTATTTATCTGAAGGAAACGAGAACACGAATTTGAAAAGATATATGCACCCCAATTTTCATGGCAGCATTATTTACAATAGCCAAGATATGGAAGCAATCTAAGTGTCCATCAACAGATGAATGGCTAAAGAAGTTGTGGCATTTGTGTGTATACACACACACAATGGAATATTACTCAGACACAAAAATAATAAAATCTTGCCATTTGTGACAAAATGGATGGACCTAGAGGATATTATGCTTAGTGAGATAAGTCCGACTGAGAAAGACAAATACTGTATTTTCACTTATATGTAGAATCTAAAACATAAAACAAATGAACAAATATAACAAAACAGAAACAGACTCACAGATACAGAGAACAGACTGTTTTGCCAGAAGGGAGAGGCATGGTGGGAGGGGCAAAATAAATGAGGGGAACGAAGAGTTACAAACTACTAGGTATAAAATAGATACATTATAAGGATGTAATGTACATCACAGGAAATATAGCCAATATTTCATAACTTTATATGGAATAAAATCTATAAAAAATATCTAATTTCTATGTTGTATTCCTGAAACTAATATAATATTAAGCTAGCTATACTTCAACTAAAAAAAAAAAAAACACTATTTGAATCTCAGCCTTTATTCCAAAATACATACTTTCTACAGAAAATCCTTGTCTTAGAATGTAAAACTCTATTAAAACATGCCTTTAATAACATCATGCAATTCAACATACATCCCTGTAACTTAGTCACACTTTGCAAATGTAATCTTTTATTCAAACCTTTTTATTTTTTTTCAGTAGCTACTAGCAATAGTTACTCATTTTGAGTAATGAGAAAAAAGAAAATTATGGAGGAGAAACTCTTTTGTTTTCAATCTGGGAAAGAATTGTGTAGGTCAAGTTTTGAGAGTGGCTGCATCTTGGGATTATACCAGTTCAGGTGGTACAAGAAAAGACCACATACATGCTGAATGCAAGGAAAATTATTGCAAAATATATCAATTTGATATACTTAAAAATTTATCCCCTGCCTTGGATCCACAAAGAAAATTGGAAATAACATAATCATCTATACTATTAACTGTGAAGTCAGACCCCAAACTCACTTTCATTTATCCTCGTCATGTCCATGGCAAGAGGTTCTCCCTCAGAAAAGCCTCCATAAACCAGCTTGAGATCATGATTCCTAATGTCCCATAGCATTTTTAGTTCAGCTTAGGTGTTTCCATCTGAAGGAGCAACATCTTTAGAGCCAAGAATGTACCCCGCATTGCACATGCACATAGCTTCAGAAAGCTCAGACTGCTAGTTGTGATGACTACTCTCCCCACATTTTTCAAAGTAGTTCCAATTTCAAATGTTATGTTCCAGTGTCATTTCATAAGCTTAATTAAGCATATTTCTCATGATTATAGGTCTTTATTAAAAATCAGACATATCCAAGTACTGGCATACCTCAGAAATGCTGTGGGTTCGATTCTAGACCACCATGATAAACCAAATATTGCAATAAAGCAAGTCACACAATTTTTTCCTTTCATAGTGCATATAAAAGTTATGTTTACATTATACTGTAGTCTATTAAGTGTGCAATAGCACCATGTCTAAAAACACCAGTGTATATACTTTAATTTAAAAATGCTTTATTGATAAAAAATGCTAACCATCAACTGAGTTCAGCGAGTCACAGTAGTAACATCAAAGATCACTAATCAACAGAGTAAATATAGCAATAATGAAAATGTTTGAAATATTGTGAGAATTAGCAGTGTGAGATATAGACATGAAAAAGCAAATGCTGTTGGTAAAATGGCACCGATAGACTTGCTTGATGCAGCGTTGCTACAAACCTTCAATTTGTAAAAAATGCAGTATCTTTTTTTTTTTTTTTTTTTGCTGTACGTGGGCCTCTCACAGTTGTGGCCTCTCCCGTTGAGAAGCACAGGCTCCGGACGCGCAAGCTCAGCGGCCATGGCTCACGGGCCCAGCCGCTTTGCGGCATAGGGGATCCTCCCGGACCAGGGCACGAACCCGTGTCCCCTGTATCGGCAGGAGGAATCTCAACCACTGTGCCACCTGGGAAGCCCAAAAATGCAGTATCTTTGAAGCACAATAAAGTGAAGCACAATAAAACCAGGTATACCTGCATATCGTCTTAACGAATATTAACGAAGAAACTTGAGCAGGTGCCATTTAGCAGGTCTAGTCGAACTTTTGAATCTCTCATTCAACATGAAAACCACCTACCAAGAAACAACCATATCACATTGAACCCTCCAAGTCTCCCATTTATATACATAAGGCAGGCATCTGAGTGTTTGTAACACACTAGGTACACAAAAATAGCAATTTTAAGTATTATTGTTTTCATGCGGAGGGATCCTCTACTTTTTCAGGAAATATATACTGATATACATTGTAAAATATTAAGAACGTAGAGCATGTAAAATTTTAATGTGCACACAAAACTCTTTTACAACCTTCTCACTCACTAAGTGGTCCCACATTAAAATAAAATAAATCTTCACCCAAAGAGAAAGCACTTAAAATGTGCAGCCTTTTCAGATTTTAGGCCCCCGAAGAATTCATTTTTCTTAATAGTGTCAGATATAATAAAACCATCTGTTTCAAGGAAAAAATAATTAAAGCACTTAGCATGATGTTTTACTTTCAGTATTTAAAAATCAGCTATTTCTTATGATCAGTAAATTGGGATTCCATTAGATTTTACCATACTAAACATAGATTTACACAACAGATACCAATGACTGGACTCTTAGACACTTAACTAAGTCATAAACCAGGATATCTGCCAAGAACATATGTTCTTAAAAATTATGCAGAGGGGCTTCCCTGGTGGCGCAGTGGTTGAGAGTCCGCCTGCCAATGTAGGGGACATGGGTTCGTGCCCCGGTCCGGGAAGATCCTATGTGCCATGGAGCAGCTGGGCCCGTGAGCCATGGCCGCTGAGCCTGCGTGTCTGGAGCCTGTTGCTCCCCAACGGGAGAGGCTGCAACAGTGGGAGGCCCGTGTACCGCAAAAATAAATAAATAAATTTTAAAAATCATAAGTGGATCCACTGTAAGCTGGGGACCATCTGTAAACAGCACAAATGATAGCTACTGTCATGTAAGCTAAAAGTAGTGATAATAACATTTCATTATTTAACAAAAAAATGAAGGTTGGACAAATCATATTTCTCTGGTTAATTCCAAAGATGACTATTATGTGCCAAAAAAACTTTGTCATATATCTATGATGTGAATATGAAAAGGTATAGTCCTTAAGCAGCTCAATATCTAGTGGTGGGTTTAAAGAACCAGACTAGGGGACTTCCTTGGCCATCCAGCGGTTAAGACTCCGTGCTTCCACTGCAGGGGGCATGGGTTCGATCTCTGGTCAGGGAACTAAGATTCTGCATGTCACGTGGTGTGGCCAAAATAATAATAATAATAATGATAAGATTAAGAATTAGACTAAATAACTTTGGTCATGAACTTGGAACTTCATGAACTTGGTCATGAACTTGGAATATCAACTTTGGAAATTTTTTTCTTCAGCTATTGTATGTGCCTAAATTGCCCTACCCATGAGTATTTTACTTGTTTTACATCAATACAACACATTGCTAACAATGTTCTTAGTTTGTTTCTTTGTAATGAGATCCCATGATTTCTGTATGGCATGTCTCCAAATTTGTGTTTACTCATAAAGATGTGACAAGCACCATGGCTTGTTCTTGGCCCATTCAGCCCTTTATTAAGGTGAGAAACACTGTGATGAATAAAATGCTAATCCAGGTTTCGTGATTCATGAAACATTTTTCACTACTTTCCAACATCATTTAAATTAGCTTACAACCATATACATTTCCACACTTACTCCAGATGTAGACACAGAATAACCTCAAGAGTTCGTAAACACTTTCATTTTCTCTTATCAGATCATCATGCTTTATAATTTTGAAGTTTACTTTCTTGTTTGAGGAATTGGAGTAAATTAAAGAGAAAAAAACTATGTACAAATGCAAAAAGCTTAAATAAGTGCCAGATGTCGAGAAAACTGCATTCAGATTAATCAAACTCTGAAATATATTAGCAAAATTTTCTGAGGGAAAAATCTGAAGGAATAAGGAAAGTTTAGAAAGATAGGCCTTAGTCTCTGTAGTTATTAGTCAGTCTCTTGACTGAAAAGTACCAATCCATTGCCCCTGGCGTGTAAATACTGGGATCACATTAATACCAGCTTGTTTCCAGAGAGCCAAACAAGATTTGTCAGGTTCATAATAGGTGTAAAATTACTGTCAAATAAACTTTTTGTTTTTTGTTTACTTTTCTTGCTTATTTACTTACTTGAGCAATGTGATTTTTTCATTTAAACATTTTTGTTAGTATTTTAATTGTGTAGGTTAGTTCATCCAAACTTTCACCTTATTGGCAAACTAGTACAACCGCCTAAAAAATAGAGGGGAACACTGTGGAGCATCCCTCAGGTTATGATTTGTACACTGAATAAATAGCACAGTGAAAAGAAGTCACAGCTTTGAAAAAAAAATTAATGCCAGACTGATAACTACCATATACACATCGTTTTTTTTCAGTCCCTGCCATTAATTCATTCAACAAAAATTTATTGTGTGTCTACAATGTACTACACAAACATCAATAATTCCAAACTTTTGGCAAGTGCTATCATTAACATGAGAAATTAAGGTGATAGAAAAATCACATGTTGGGGTGAACTACTTGAGATAAGGTAGTTGTGGGTTTAGATGAAACTAAAGGATGAGAAGGAGCCAGTCATGTAGGAATCTGGAGGTATGGGGTAATGGCACCACAGTCCAGGGAAAACACCTAGAAAATGCAAAGTCTCTGAAGTCAGAAAGGACACGGCCAGGAGAGGGAGACTGTCATGAGATAAGGATGGAGAGAGACTAGGGAAAGGTCAGGCAGGGCCAAGCAGGCCAAGAAAAGGAGTTTGGGTTTTCTCCTTAAATTAGTAGAAAGTCACTAATAGTTTTAAAACTGGGAAATGACATAATTTTACTTATGTTGGAAAAAAATATCAGTCTGGTTGTTATGAAGAAAATGGATCATAGTGGAGTAAATGGGAAAGACCAATTACGGAGCTATAGGAACCATCTTGATGAAATAGGATTGTTTCTGAAAATATGATTATACAAGTAATTATCAAGAGCAAGGGTGGGTTCAAGGCATATTTTGTAAAAACACTAATGAGTTGTCAGTAAATTTGATTTTGTGGGTGAGATAAAGAGTAGAATCAAGAATGTATTTCAGATTTCTGATCTGACCAAGTTATTGAATAATAATCAAATCATTCTTGAGTAATAATGGTGCCCTTAAAAGAGATGAGGAAGAATAAGGGTGAAAATGTTTTCTGGAAAATTTTCAAAGTAAGAATTTTCCTCATGTTAAATTTGAAATGGTCTTCAAGCATCCAAATGTAGATATACAGTAGACAAGTTTGAAATATGTCCCTTTAGTTTAATGGAGAAATCTCAGCTACAGATATGAATTTTGCAGTTACTATCATGCAGATACTGATCAAAACTACGGTAATGAATGGACCACCTTAGGGGTAAAGGTGGAGATAAGTAAGGGGTCCATATTGTTCTGTGGGGAAGTTTCTGATTTAGGCAAATAGTAGAAAAAGAGAAGCAAATCAAGAAGATAATGAAAATAGATGAAAGCCAGGGAGAGCGTATGGTGTCCAACAGGCCAAGAGAGGAACATCCTTCAGAAAAGAGAATATGAAGTGGTTGGGTAAGACAAAAACGTGTCTGTTGACAAGAACACTTTCACTGGAGTGATAAGGATGAAACTGCCCTGGAGACAAGATTGGCAAGGGAAGAAGTGGAAACACTGTGTATAGGAAACTGTTTTACTTGTTTAGATGTTGCTCTAAAGGGGAGCAGAGAAATGGGAGGGACATGAGGAGAAAAGGGACTTCTTTTTTTAATTAATGAGAGATACTAAAGAATGTTTCTTTGTTTATAGAAATAAAAAACAACAGAGCAGAGAGTGCTGAGACAGAAAAGAAGAAATAAATGAAGGAACAAAGTCCCTGACAAGGCAAGGAGGATTGAGATCCAGGGTCCAAGGGGAGAGACTGGCCCACTAGAGGGGTCTTTTGGTAGATGATGTCTTTTTCATAGGTCTCAAAGTAATTCTTTTCCAAATTAGGCCTGGAAAGTCAGTCATCCAATATATTTGAAGGTTACCAATTCATCTTGAGGAAAATGTCCTTCAGTGTGGAAATGTGAAATGCATTCTTTTTTTTTTTTTTTCTTCCCAGTATCCTGAAGGGAGAAGTTTGTTCTTGCTCACAAAGACCTACATTAGAGACTTGCCTATATTCAAGGCAAGTAAGAAACATACTTGGAAAAATAATAAAGACTCCTGAGGGATTGTGCAGAGAAAAATCTCCAGATTCTGAAATGAGACAAATGAAAGTTAGTTGGGTTTTTATTTAACAACTGCATAGTAATTCCAACTTGGGGACATGAAGTAGTGTCAACAAAATCCTAGACAATAGCATGACATCACTGTCCATTACAGGACTATAATTTGCAATTGAAAGAAAACCTAACCTGAATGGGCTCTAACAAAAAATGAAACCTATTAGAATCTGGATATTCCAGCGATAACATTTAGGCATGCCCTTGGCTCAGGGTTCAAACAAAGTGATCATGGCCTGCTTCTTCTCTTTCTATAGAAATCTGTTTTGCTTTCTTAGTGTTGTCTCAATTATCAAGCATGCTCTTCTCTCTTGAATAAGATAATCGCACAAAACTCTTTTTAATGCTCATCAGAAACACTTTAAAGAAAAAAAAAGATGACGAACAAACAGGGAGAAGGCATTTGAAACATGTAACAAACTAATAATTTGTAAAATGTATTACTATAAAATTCCCAAAGGAAAAAAAAAAAAAAAACGCAAAATCATGACTGGACAGTAGCAACTAGAATAAGAAACATAAATGGTTCAAAAACATTGAAGTTGTTCAATACCTTTAAAAAATAAAATCCAAAATGAAATAACAATAAAGCAGTATTCCATAGGTACTAGAATGACTAAAATTAAAATGTGATGCCAAGGATGTAGAGCAATGGAACAATGCAACTTTCATACTTGCTGGTGTGAATGTAAACTCACAGTTACTTCGGAAAAGAGTTTGACATCACTTAGTAACGCTGAAGATGCACATATCTACACCTGGCCTTTTTATACTTAGGTGTATATCCTAGAGAGACTGGCCACAAGGAGTCATGTACAAAGTGTTCAAAACAGTAATAATGATGAAAAATTTGATCAACAGTAGAGAAGACAGATGATAGATAGATAGAAGAAAGATAAATTGTGGTATATATTCTGCTTATTCAGTACAGCATTATAAAGCAGTGAAAATAAATGAACTATAGCAAGTAGTCACAACATGGATCTCAAGAATGAAATGTTGAGCAAAAGTAGCTGGTCAAAAGGAATATACAACATATGATTCTATGTATGTAAAGTTCAAAACGGGCAAAAATTTCACCAAATATTTTTTAAGGTTATATACATGTATGTTAGAACTCAGCGTAAGTATAAAGAATAGTACAGCACTTAAGGAAGTGGTTATTCCTGTGAAGGGGTGGGTAAAGAGGATGAGTTAATGTGGGAGGACTTCTATTCCATTGGAAAACTATTTATTTATTAAGCTAAGTATTGGATACATGCATACTATGCATATTATATACTTTTCAGTATGTATGATATATTTCACAATAAAGAGTTAACCAAATGAAGTTAACCAAATACACCTAAGGTGCTAATTATATTTGTAACACCAGTCATGTGCTGGTGAAGCTGGTGTGCTTATGCACACCTTTTGCAAAGTTCTTGGCAATACATACCCAGAACTATGAAAATCCTCTTTTTTTCTGACCTCAAAACCATATCTCTCATTTTATTACAAAGGAAAAAAAATACAGAAATTAAGTTTTTGCTCTCTTTGCAAATGCATTTTCCACTATTCTTACTTAGATGTTTTAAACTATCACACCAAACAAACTGCTCCTTCCAGTTTTATCTCTGTGTCTTTCTATAAGCTTTGAACCTCTGTAAAAACCTTAATTTCTTCAGAATGGGTTGCTACCCACCTTGTCTTCCTGCTAAATTTCTCTGTACCTTTCAGGACGCAATGCAAATGCTGTTTCTTCATGTCAACTGTATTTGATCCATATATCATAGTTATATTTCCCTCCATTGTGCATCCATATTTGTATGTTTATCTATTATGGCATGGGTCATGTGATTTCCTATGAGATTATGAGCTCTATGAAGCCAAGTAGTGGTTTATTCACATCTGAATCTTTCCCCAACAGGAAATTCCATAAATAATTGTTTAATGAATATTTGTTAATCGAAAGAGAGAAGAGATGACCTGTTTACAACAGCACTGTTTATCATAAGAATACTCACAACCCAAGTGTCTACTGGATGGGGAATGATCTCTTAATTATAGTGTATCCATTTGATGAAGTATTATGCACTCATTAAAATGCTGTTGTAAAGTCAGTATTAAGATATTGAAAAAACATAATGATATATTGGTAACTAAAGTAACTCATGAGAAAGCAGGAAATTTTAATGAATATCTATATTACAACTATGCAAAAATATACATACACGAACAGGAACTGGAAGACAAAATAAAATAGCCTACATATGAAATATTTACATATATTTATATTCACATAAATATGAAAATGATTATGGATTCTTTGTTGAAATTTTTTCTTCACAATACAGTTTTTTAGAAATTGTATTTAAAGTTTAATATTTTCATACACAATTGACTGAGATTTTGATTCTCATAATATGATGGTCTTATTCAGGGCAATCTCTATTCCCTTTCTTAGCATACAGTTCAATATACACACTGGAGGCCAAAAAAGCAGTTTCACTGCTTCACTATGAAGCAATTTCTAACTCCAACCAATTAAATGATAATGAACTTTTTAAAAATAAGCATTCAAAAATGAATTTTCAAGAATAATCCTAGGTCACCAACTAGTAAAGTAAGGAAAAAAGTAAAAAAAAAAAAAAAAAACCAAAAAACTGTTGAAATGCATAATTACAAACTGTAAGGGTTTCATAAAATTTTAAGATGTTCTATGAATCACTCAGTGTAAGCATCTGTGATTGCACTAATTACTGTCCCTTCCTGAAGTCACAGGCAGCATATAATACAGGACTGCTTCCCATGTGGGAGCATAACTGTACAAAATCAGCACTATTTATCATCTTTGCCTAGGTTACACAACTAAATCTGCTCTGGAACATTACAAACAGATTCCTGGGCCCCATCCCAAATGAGTCTGGGGAGGTGCTCCAGGTTTCCCTAGTTTTAAGAACTCCTCAGGAGATTTAAATGTATAGCCCAGGTTGAAAAATACTTGCTTAGAAAATGAAAATCATTTTTAAGGTTAGCATAAAGCTTAGTGAAATAAAGAACTCACATTGAAAAAAAGGTATTATTACATATAGTATCTTTGGCATAACAATGGGTAATCAAAAGCTCTGGAGAGCAGGTCATTGAAGTACCTGGTATGGTACTTGAATTCAACATGTCTGAAACCAACCTCTCTCTTGTCTTTCTCCTCCACTACTGAGCCAGCAATTTTTAGCACACTTTTAGCTAAAGTGCACTTTTAGCACACTTTTTTTTAAGCTTTATTGAGATATAACTGAAAAATAAAATTGTAAAATATCTGAAGTATGTAACACAATGATATGATAAACATATACATTGTGAAAGGATTCTCCCCTGGCACACTTCTGATACTAACTCAGACTCCCTAACTCCAATCCCCATAGTTGAATCCACCCTGAATACCATTACCAGATGTACCTGCCTTGGGCGTAACTCTGCTCACTCATCTTCGGTAGGTTCTCACTGATTACTGAACAAAGCTCCAGACCTCAGACTGCCACTTCAGAGCCTTGACTATCTGACCTCAGATGATCTGTCCCAACTTACACTTATTTTCCTTCCCAGACTATACATTGCAGCCAAGCCATCTAATGTTCTGTGTACCTGTCCCTATCCTTCTCCACACGTGTGTGTTTTAAAAGAATTCTTCACAGAGTACATCTAACTTACACAGATTCAAATCCTAATGGTCCTCCAATTCCAGCCCTAATTTTGTCTATTTTCCAGGCTTTCCCTGATGTCTGTTCCATTTAAAAGTCTCTACACAATCAATCCAACTAATATAATAATTTGTACTTTTATACCCTGTAACCCTTTACCTTACAGAGTCATTATCATCTTATTACCTGTAGGATGTATAAATGTTTTAAAGATAGTATTTCTGTCTGATCCATTGTCTTATTTCCTTCAGTGTCTTACAACTATTTATTCCCCAGAAACTTTCATTAAATTAATATATGCATTAGAAAGACTTTTGATGCTTCCAGGAAACTCAAAGCATGAAAATGGATAAAATTCTCTATGCCCTTGACCCCCCCAACAATAACCACAAAGTTTCCGCTGTGTCTTTTGTCTGGCTCTATACATTTTTTTTTTGCAGTACGCGGGCCTCTCACTGTTGTGGCCTCTTGTGGAGCACAGGCTCCGGACGCGCAGGCTCAGCAGCCATGGCTCACGGGCCCAGCCGCTCCGCGGCACGTGGGATCTTCCCGGACCGGGGCACAAACCCGCGTCCCCTGCATCGGCAGGCGGACTCTCAACCACTGCGCCACCAGGGAAGCCCTAGCTCTATATATTTTTGAAGTATTCAAGCCTGCATTAAGTTCTATACAAACTTCCATCAGATTCCAGATAAATAAAAATAAATAAGACCTGTCACCTAGGAAAGATATAAAAGAAATATCAGGGTGCATATTTTAGGGGTTGAGATAAGCAAATAAATACATATTTCATAAAGTTTATAATTTCCATTATATTTAATGTAAGATATGCATACATTTCCACAGGAGTACAGGATAGGTGACTTTGATTTAACTGTGATTTTTAGTAATGCTTAGTTGTACTCTACTGGCTCCTGAATAAGTGGTGTTGGGATTTCTTCTCCCAATCTATTTAGTCTCACCCTGAGCTGACCTACCTACCCTGGGCTGTCACTTATGCTTCTTCCCAGATTCCATTTCCCCCTACTTCTGCCTCTGCACTCACTTACCAAACACTATCTAGGCCACCAGAGAGAGTCAATTCAGTTCCACATTTGCTGGTCAGTCCATAAATCACTGACTTTGATTTGAAGAGGAAGGTGGGTGTACATTAATTTATTCTGTGTTCTCTAGAAGAGAGAGCACTTGTTACCCCCTGCAATTCTGACCATGGAGTGATTTTCCATCATTAAATGTATCTTCCCCATGCTTGAGGAATACTCAAAAGAGGAGACCACATCCCATTCTTCTTTTGACACCAAAACACTTCAAAAACATCTATTTCTCTTTACTATTATTTTTCTAATTCTCTGCAGGTCTCAAAAAACCTGAGAAGCCCTGCTCCAAGTTTGCTTCTCTAGGAAAGAACCAATTTTAAACCACTTAATTACCAATCAATCTTAAGTAAGTCAAGCAAAAGCAGCATCTGACCCAATTTGTTTAGAAACCCATTCATTCAACCTTGTGGCTTCTCTGCCATGCAGGAGGCCTGTCAGACTGGAATCAAGAAAAAGGCTGATCGAATTTTAATGTTGAACTAATGTTGCTTCTGCAGTTGCCTGCATTAGAAGGGTGACGGGGAGTCCAGGAAGGAAGTGAAAAATGGTCTTTCTCTCTCTCACTTTTTTTTTCTTTTGCAAAGAGTTCAAACGTTCAATCTGTCCTTTCTATGAACCTACTATTTATGGCAACCTCTTTTAACCTATATATAATGCATGAAGAAATCTAGGCAGAATAATATTGCATGTAGGCACTCATATGACTGATTGCGTTGAACCCTGAAAGCTTTTGGAAGTCAGGATCCAGATATTGCGAGGTCCCCAGCTAACTCCACCTGCTAAGGCAACTCTTATCTACCCTCAGAAAAATTACATATAAATGTATAGTATGGGACTTCAAGTGTGGATCCTGTCTCGATCTAGAGAACTTATATGTCTTCCTCATTTCTCTATATCATTTTTCATAATATTATGCCTTCAATAGGGTTTCATTAATGCTTTCAATTGAATGACAGACTCTATAAATTTGTGCAGTGATTTAAAGAACATCTATGACATCTGAACAGGAGGGAATGTGGTAAATGAATACTGATTTTCTCACCTCCTCTTTCCCAGTTATTACAATAGCTAGTTCTTTTTCTTAACCCCCTTATCACATACTCTACTCAGACCAAAAACAGTAAGATGAGTGAGTAAGAACAGTAGATATTACTTCTACAGTAGGAATTTCCAGCTCTGCCTCAGTACACAGGGTGCACAAACCTTCATAGCTCATGCCTTAGTCATATAAATGACTGAGATCAATGAAAGTGACTCATGGGAATCTGTTTAGTTTTGACTAATTTCACTATTATATTTCCAATGTGTCCAACAGTGGATTTGGAATAGCCCAACTTTCATACCCTTATTTCATCACTTCTGGGTGTTGTTACTTTTTTTAAAGGAAGATTCATTGCCTAAGTTTGGGTTCATCCCAAAACAGAGCTAAGACAGGTACTTGCGTACAGGTAGTTTATTTGAGAACAGGAGTGATAGAGCAAGGAGAGCAGGAGAGGGAAGGAGAAAAATCCAAGGAAGTTATTACTTAAGACCACTGGGTCTCAGTCCCACAGAGAAAGGTCTGAATAACCCTGTAGAATGTAGGTGAAAAAAAACAGTCTCTTAAAATACTTGTATGCTCAGCCATTTATCCACTAAATCCTATTCCACATTGGTTAAGGTTGTCCTCCAAGACCACTGACTTCCTGCCACTCGTGGGTTGCCCAGCATACATGACTTCAGGCTAACTAAGTGCCTAAGCCTTTGGGAATAAATTCTTGAGGTTAAAAAAAACACACACATAAATATCATATGGGCTTAAGGTGGCACACTGACATAAACCTGAAATCAAAGGTGTATTAAGGAGATGTGGTTAAGTATCACAAAAATTATGTGCTATATCAATGTACCTACCAGGATCTCTCAAGCTCAGCATACTGACATTTGGGGCTGGATAATTATTTGTTGTTGGAAGCTGCCTTGTACATTGTAGGATGTTAAGTATTATCCCTGACTTGTATCCATGAGATGCCAGTAAGACTCCCCTAATTGTGAAAACCAAAAATGTCTTCAGACATTGCCAAATGTCCTCTGGATGGCAAAATAGCCCCTTATTGAGACCAGTGGCCTGAGGCAATTTACGAAAAGTGATATGAGATACTGCTCTGGTTGTCTAACATGCCAGAGAAACACACAGATTACAGATAACCCCCAGGAACCTCCCACCATCACAGAAAATAATAGGAACAATTCATTTATTCATTCATTCTTTCTTTCATTCAAAAACATCTGTTTAGCATGGGCTATATTCTAAGCACAGTTTTTAATGCCCTAAGGAAGGATGTAATTTTGAATAAGAAGTAGATTTGCCCTGCCTTTGGGGAGCCCAAAAACTGGTGGGGAAAAAGACACCGGAAGATATAATAAAGTGCATCAAGTATATAGTAGTGATCACAATTTTGTTATCAGTTTTAGCAGGGAAAGTTGAGACCCAAAGAAAGAAGTGACCACTCAAGGAAATCAGGACCAGGTGTGTATTACACAACAGCTAAAGCTAAGAGTCTACAATTCAGCACAAGCAAACCACTTAGCAATAATAATATCTTATATAGTGCTATACCAAGTGTATTATAACTGTTTTATGTACGCTTATTGCTTTAATTCTTACAATAATATCATGAGTATTATTATAGCTATTTCAAAAATGGAGAAACTGTGGGCAGGGAAGTCTAGTACATTTTCCAACCTCTGGTGAATGCTGGAACTGGAATTATTACTCACAGAGTCTAAATTTAGAGTTGTACCTAAAATTACTGTGGTAAACTGCCTAAGATAACTGCAGTCACCCTTCATTATTTCCTCCTCATCCAAAATTTTGTCCTAAATGTCTGCATTCCAGCTAAAATCTAGATACACTAAATTTTTTCCTACAATTCACTTTCTTTAAGGATCAATCCAATTTAGTTTACAGAATTTTAGTCTCAGATGACAGGAACTGTAAAAAAAGGAATAAAATGAGACACATCCTTAATTATGCAATGCTTTTATATTTCTTTAGTAAATAGTGCAATGGTCTGAATACAATTATATCACTTATAAGTCAAACCAGGACACATTCAAGAGTGAAACTGGACACTACTGATGATTATGCTGGGACAGTGGGCATAAATGTTACCTATCTTGGGTTAGTTAACCCTAGGATCACCGTATGAATCACAGCCTATGCGTCACATATCTCAGGGAGGAGGAAGAATAGGGAGGAAGAATAATATATAGTTTGCAAAGCCCAAAAAAGCTTTGGTGACTCTGTGTTTTCTATATAGGTATAAGTAATTAAAATGTTATTTTCCCTAATTGAGCCCTAAGTACTTCTGCAGTCTCATCTCCTGCCACTGCTTATTTCACATTCCCCATTCCAAGTCTTTAAATCACTTAGAGCTCCTCAGAACTTACCTCTTTGAAATTTCCTGACTTTGCTTATACTATTCTGTCTCTGTAATGGTCTTCCCCTCCTTTTCTGCTGGTTAACTAATCACTTGTTCCACTTGCAGAGGACAGGGTAGCTGTGGTTCACCACAGGGACAAGGATATGGGCAGCAGATGTTTGGGAAGAATTCCTTGGCATGAGTCCACCTGGAGCCTGCCATTAGCCCCACCAAAGAGCCTGCAGGCTCCAGTGCTCGGTTGCCTCAGGCCAAAGAACCAACAGGGAGGGAACTCAGCCCCACCCATCAGCAGACAAGTGGATTACAGTTTTACTGTGCTCTGCCCACCAGAGCAACACTCAGCTCTATCTACCACCAGTCCCACCCATCAGGAAGCTTGCACAAGCCTCTTACACAGCCTCATCCACCAGAGGGCAGACAGCACAAGCAAGAAGAACTATAATCCTGCAGCCTGTGGATGAAAAACCACATTCACAGAAACATAGACAAAATAAAAAGGCAGAGGACTATGTACCAGATGAAGGAACAAGATTAAACCTCAGAAACACAACTAAAAGAAGTGGAGATAGGAAACCTTCCAGAAAAAGAATTCAGAATAATGATAGTGAAGATGATCCAGGATCTCAGAAAAAGAATGGAGGCAAAGATCGAGAAGATGCAAGAAATGTTTAACAAAGACCTAGAAGAATTAAAGAACAAACAAACAGAGATGAACAATATAATAACTGCAATGAAAAGTACACTAGAACGAATAAATAGCAGAATAACTGAGGCAGAAGAATGGATAAGTGACCAGGAAGACAAAACGGTGGAAATCACTGCTGCAGAACAAAATAAAGAAAAAAAGAATGAAAAGAAATGAAGACAGCCTAAAAGACCTCTGGGACAACATTAAACGCACCAACGTTCGCATTACAGGGGTCACAGAAGGAGAAGAGAGAGAGAAAGGACCCGAGAAATATTTGAAGAGATTATAGTCAAAAACTTCCCTAACATTAGAAAGGAACTAGCCACCCAAGTCCAGGAAGTGCAGAGAGTCCCAGGCAGGATAAACCCAAGGAGAAACATGCCAAGACACATAGTAATAAAATTGACAGAAATTAAAGACAAAGAAAAATTATTGAAAGTGACAAGGGAAAAATGACAAATAACATACAAGGGAACTCCCATAAGGTTAACAGCTGATTTCTCAGCAGAAACTCTACAAGTCAGAAGGGAGTGGCATGATATATTTAAAGTGATGAAAGGGAAGAACCTATAACCAAGATTACTCTACCCTGCAAGGATCTCATTCAGATTCAATGGAGAAATCAAAAGCTTTACAGACAATCAAAAGCTAAGAGAATTCAGCGCCACCAAACCAGCTCTACAACAAATGTTAAAGGAACTTCTCTAAGTGGGAAACACAAGAGAAGAAAAAGACCTACAAAAGCAAAACCAAAACAATTAAGAAAATGGTAATAGGAACATACATATTAATAATGACCTTAAATGTGAATAGATTAAATGATCCAACCAAAAGACATAGGCTCGCTGAATGGATACAAAAACAAAATCCATTTATATACTGAGTACAAGAGACCCACTTCCGACCTAGGAACACATACAGACTGAAAGTGAAGGGATGGAAAAAAGATATTCCATGGAAATGGAAATCAAAAGAAAGCTGGAGTAGCAATACTCATATCAGATAAAATAGACTTTAAAATAAAGAATGTTACAAGAGACAAGAAAGGACGCTACATAATGATCAAGGGATCAATCCAAGAAGAAGATAGAACAATTATAAATATATATGCACCCAACATAGGAGCACCTCAATACATAAGGCAACTGCTAACAGCTATTAAAGAGGAAATCGACAGTAACACAATAATAGTGGGGGACTATAACACCTCACTTACACCAATGGACAGATCATCCAGACAGAAAATTAATAAAGAAACACAAGCTTTTAATGACACAGTAGACAATATAGATTTAATTGATATTTTTAGGAGATTCCATCTGAAAACAGCAGATTACACTTTCTTCTCAAATGCACAGAGAACATTCTCCAGGATAGATCACATCTTGGGTCACAAATCTAGCCTCAGTAAATGTAAGAAAATTGAAATCATATCAAACATCTTTTCTGACCACAACGCTATAGAATTAGAAATAAATTACAGGAACAAACCCACAAAAAACACAAACACAGGGAGGATAAACAATATGTTACTAAATAAAGAGATCACTGAAGAAAACAAAGAGATAATCAAAAAAATACCTAGAGACAAATGACAATGAAAATATGAGGTTCCAAAACCTACAGGATGCAGCAAGAGCAGTTCTAAGAGGGATGTTTATAGCAATAAAACCCTACCTCAAGAAACAAGAACAATATCAAATTAACAATCTAATCTTACACCTAAAGGAACAGAGAAAGAAGAACAAACAAAACCCAAAGTTAGTAGAAGGAAATAAATCATAAAGATCACAGAAGAAATAAATGAACTAGAAACAAAGACAACAGGAGCACAGATCAATAAAACTAAAAGCTGGTTCTTTGAGAAAAACAAAATTGATAAACCTTTAGCCTGACTCATCAAGAAAAAGAGGGAGAGGACTCAAATCAACAAAATTAGAAATGAAAAAGGAGAAGTTACAATGGACACCACAGAAATACAAAGCATCATAAGAGAATATTAAAAGCAACTCTATGCCAATAAAATGGACAACCTGGTAAAACGGACAAATTCTTGGAAAAGGCATAACCTTCCAAGACTGAACCAGGAAGAAATAGAAAATATGAACAGACCAATCACAAGTAATGAAATTGAAACGTTGATTAAAAATCTTCCAAAAAACAAAATTCCAGGACCAGATGGCTTCACAGGTGAATTCTATCAAACATTTAGAGAAGAGCTAACACCCATCCTTCTCAAACTCTTCCAAAATATAGCAGAGGGAGGAACACTCCCAAGCTCATTCTATCAACCTGATACCAAAACCAGACAAAGATAATACAAAAAAAAGAACATTACAGACCAATATCACTGATGAATATAGATGCAAAAATCCTCAACAAAATACTAGCAGCAAAATACAGAATCCAATAACACATTAAAAGGATCATACACCATGATCAAGTAGGTTTTATCCCAGGGATGAAAGGATTCTTCAATGTACGGAAATCAATCAATGTGATACACCATATTAACAAACTGAAGAATAAAAACCATATAATCATCTCATTAGATGAAGAAAAACTTTTGACAAAATTCAACATGCATTTGTGATAAAAACTCTCCAGAAAGTGGGCATAGAGGGAACCTACCTCAGCATAATAAAGGCCATACATGACAAACCCACAGAAAACATCATTCTCAATGGTGAAAAACTGAAAGCATTTCCCCTAAGATTAGGAAGAAGACAAGGATGTCCACTCTTGCCACTATTATTCAACACAGTTTTGGAAGTTCTAGCCACAGTAATCAGAGAAGAAAAAGAAATAAAAGGAATGCAGATTGGAAAGGAAGAAGTAAAACTGTCACTGTCTGGAGATGACATGATACTATACATAAATAATCCTAAAGATGCCACCAGAAAACTACTGGAGCTAAACAATGGATTTGGTAAAGTTGCAGGATACAAAATTAATGCACAGAAATCTCTTGCATTCCTATACAGTAACAATGAACAATCAGAAAGAGAAATTAAGGAAACAATCCCATTCACCACTTCAACAAAAAGAATGAAATACCTAGGAATAAACCTACCTAAGGACACAAAAGTCCAGTACTCAGAAAGGTATGACACTGATGAAAGAAATCAAAGATGACACAAGCAGATGGAGAGATATACCATGTTCTTGGATTGGAAGAACCAATATTATGAAAATGACTGTACTACCCAAAGCAATCTACAGATTCAATGCAATCCCTATCAAGTTACCAATGGCATTTTTTACAGAACTAGAACAAAAAATCTTAAAATTTGTATGGAGACACAAAAGACCCCAAATAGCCAAAGCAATCTTGAGGGAAAAAATGGAGCTGGAGGAATCAGGCTCCCTGACTTCAGAGTATACTACTAAGCTACAGTAATCAAGACAATATGGTACTGGCACAAAAACAGAACTATCGATCAATGGAACAGGATAGAAAGCCCAGAGATAAACCCACACACCTATGGTCAACTAAACTATGACAAAGGAGGCAAGGATATACAATGGAGAAAAGACAGTCTCTTCAATAAGTGATGCTGGGAAAATTGGACAGCTACATGTAAAAGAATGAAATTAGAATACTCCCTAACACCATACACAAAAATAAACTCAAGATGGATTAAAGACCTAAATGTAAGACTGGACACCATAAAACTCTTAGAGGAAAACCTAGGAAGAACACTCTTTGACATAAATCACAGCATGATCTTTTATGACCCACCTCCTTGAGTAATGGAAATAAAAACAAAAATAAACAAATAGGACCTAATGAAACTTAAAAGCTTTTGCACAGCAAAGGAAACTATGAACAAGACGAAAAGACAACCCTCAGAATGGGAGAAAATATTTGGAAATGAATCAATGGGCAAAGGATTAATCTCCAAAATATATAAACAGCTCATGCAGCTCAATATTAAAAAAACAAACAACTCAATCCAAAAATGGGCAGAAGACATAAATAGACATTTCTCCAAAGAAGACATACAGATGGCCAAGAGGCATATGAAAAGCTGCTCTATATCACTAATCATTAGAGAAATGCAAATCAAAACTACAATGAGATATCACCTCACACCAGTCAGAATGGCCGTCATCAGAAAATATACAAACAACAAATGCTGGAGAGGGTGTGGAGAAAAGAGAACCCTCTTGTGCTGTTGGTGGGAATGTAAATTGATAAAGCCACTATGGAGAACAGTATGGAGGTTCCTTAAAAAAGTAAAAATAGAATTACCATATGACCCAGCAATCCCACTATTGGGCATATACCCAGAGAAAACCATAATTCATAAAGACACATGCACCCCAATGTTCATTGCAGCACTCTTTACAATAGACAGGTCATGGAAGCGACCTAAATGCTCATTGACAGATGAATGGATAAAGAAGAAGTCGTACATGTATACAGTGGAATATTACTCACCATAAGAAGGAACGAAACTGGGTCACTTATAGATACGTGGATGTACCTAGAGACTGTCATACAGAGTTAAGAAAGTCAGAAAGAGAAAAGCAAATATTGTATATTAATGCATATGTGTGGAATCTAGAAAAATGGTACAGATGAACTGGCTTTCAAGGTAGAAACAGAGACACAGATGTAGGTAACAAATCTTTGGACACCAAGGGAGGAAAGCAGGGTGTGGGGTGGGTGGGGGGGATGAATTGGGAGATTGGGATTGACATATATACACTAATATGTATAAAATAGATAACTAATGAGAACCTGTTGTATAAAAAAATCAGATAAAGTATAATTCAGAGCAAAGTAAATTACCAGAGACAAAAGGGGAAGCTGTATAATGATAAAAGTCAGTCTATCAAGAATATATAGTGATCCTAAATGTGAATGTACAAAACAAGAAGCTGTAAAATAAGTGAAGCAAAAAACTTATAGTACTAACAAGGGAAATAGACAAATCTACAATTATAGTTGGAGACTTGAACACTTCTCTGTCAATAATTGATCAAGCAATTACACAGAAGATCAGCAAGGATATAGAAGAACTGAAAAACACCATCAGTCAAAAGGATCTAATCGACATTTCTGAAATATTTCACTTAACAAGAGCAGAATACAAATTGTTTTCAAGTGCCCACAGAAAATGTATCAATATATACTCTCTTGGATGTAAATATTTGATTTACTTGGTCTTTCAGTGTTTGATAGAATATGTCATAAAGCATTCTGTCTGATGCTTTCTCTGCAGGAAAAATTTTAACCACTGATGATTTTTAATGGCTGTAGAATTTCTCAATTTTCTATTTCTTATTGAGAAATATTTGATAAGTTATGTTTTCTTATACATTTGTCCATTTCACCAAAGTTTTCAGATTCTTATTATTATAAAATTATTCCTCATGTCCCTTTATTATTTTTTATCTTTGAGGTAACTAAAGTTATGTGTTTTTATTCATTCTTAATATTGATTTTTGAGTATTTTCTTTTATTCTTGATAAATACTGCTGGAAAATTATCATGCTTTTCTGTATTTAATCATCTTTATCATTTTTTTTTTGTTTTGCCTCTTTTAGACCCTTTCTCCCACTTTCATGAACCACTCCCAAGACAAAAAAATATATATATCATAATTTGGATGCTTAGGCCATTCATTTTCAGACTTTTTCTTTAATACTTAAGGCTAAAAATTCCCTTCCAAGTTCCACTGTAACTCAATCTACAATTTTGATACATAACATATGCATTGTTTTGTTCTAAGCATATTCTTAACTCCATGACAATTTCTTTTTAAATATGTGTTAAGAAATGATATTGTTAATTTCCGAGAAATAAGAATGTTTCTAGCAATTTTTTTTTTTTTTTTTTTTTTTTTTTTTTGTGGTACGCGGGCCTGTCACTGTTGTGGCCTCTCCCATTGCAGGGCACAGGCTCCGGACGTGCAGGCTCAGCGGCCACGGCTCACGGGTCCAGCCGCTCCGCGGCATGTGGGATCTTCCCGGACCGGGGCACGCACCCCTGTCCCCTGCATTGGCAGGCGGACTCTCAACCACTGTGTCACCAGGGAAGCCCCTCTAGCAATATTTTTATAACTGAGTTCTAACTTACATTTATTAGGACAACAGAATATGTTTTTATGTGTTCTGAAAAAATTTTTAATGTGTCTTGAAATTTGCTCATAAATGTTCTCTGAGTACTTGATAATAATATATATCAAACATTTCTTGGGTGCAACATTCCATGAATATTAATTGGGTCAATGCAGTTAATTTTGCTATTCAATTCTTCTATAATTTTTTTCATTTATTTTGCCTATGTAATTTATGAATTACTGAAGGAAGTATATTTAACTCTCCTGATACGATGGTTTATATAAATTTAGCTAGTTATTAGATCATATAAGTTTGGTATTACTATATATTCCTGGTGAATTAAATATTTTATTAGTGTGTAGTGACTCTTTTATATATGTTAATTATTTTCCTTAATATACTTTAGATGCATCGCTTGTAACTGGCGTGTAGTTTAGTTTTTGTCAGGAGTCTAACAATCATTTTCTTTTATATAGAGTATTTAATCAGTTTACATTATTGTAATTTCTAATATATTTGGATTTATTTAAGACCATTTCAATACCTTTATTTATTCAAACATTTCTATTTCTTTTCCTCTTTTTTTGCCTGCTTTTTAATTGTTTTTCATTTCATTTTCCAATGTGTCAATTGGAATTTACATACTCTATTTTCTTTGAGTGATATCCAAGGAATTTTAATATGTATTCTTATTAAATTTTTTTAAAACCTTTACTTTTGTTATTCTCTGAAACCATACAAAAATATTTGTACATAATAATATTAATAACTCACTTCTCAAATTTTATGTCGTTTCTGTTTACTTTTATTTTATCCTTTTTAAGCCCATGAGACACTATTACTATTTTTGTAGGAAGCAGTTGTTTTACATTTCCTCCTGTACCTTACTTAGGCCTTCCGTCTTTCCCTCATGAAAATTTCCTTTAGTGAATGCTGAGAGAGAGAGTGTGTGCTTGTGTGTGTGTGTAGGGAAAAATACTTTCTGTTCTTAATTTTTAAAAATGTTTTAAGATTTTCCTGTTCTTGAAAATATAATTTTTCTTGGTATAGCAGTCAAATTTAAGAGTTACTTAAAAATAATCTTGCTGGGTATAAAATTCAGTATTAACAGTTATTTTCTCTCAACTCGCTGATGATATTCTGCTATATTCTGGTGTCCATTATTATTTTTTCATTTAATGTTCTTCATTTGTATTACTTTTAAGTCAAAGTGTGAAGACTTTCCTTAAAACCTGTGGAGGTTTCATATTGCTTAATGAATCTGAGGATTTCTGATTAATGGAAAATATTTCAGCCATTATTTATCCTTTCTTTGAGAACTCCATTTAGACAAATGTTAGATCTCCATATTCTAGTTTCAACTTCGTTTAATATCTCTTTCACATTTCCCATGTCTTTGTTTTTGTGAGCTGTATTCTGGATAATTTTTATAGATCTATCTTTCAGGCCACAATTCTTTCTTCTGTTCTTTCTAAATATTTTATATTTTATTTCTAAATTTCTGCTTGATTCTTTTCAACTTAGTTAGTACCTTAGTCCATTTGAGATGCAATAGCAAAATGCTACAGATTGGGTAGCTTACTTCTCTCAGTTCTAAAGGCTGGAAGTCCAAGATCAGGATGCCAGCATGATCAGGTGAGGGCCCTCTTCTCAGTTTCAGACTTTTTGGTGTACCCTTACATGACAGAAGGAACCAAGGAGGTCTATGGTATCTCTTTTATAAGAATATGAAGTCCATTAATGAGGGCTCCACCTCCATAATCTAATCATCTTCCAAAGGCCCCAACTTCTAACTCCATCACAGTTGGGTGTTAGAATGCCAACATCTGAGTTTGGGAGGGGATACAAGCATTAAAACACAGCAGTTAGCTTTTATATTACCTTTTTCAATAATATTATATTTCACTTTTTTATTTCTTGATAGACATCAACACTTGTTTTATATTCAATGTCTGATTTTTAAATTTCTAAAAAAAATTTTTGAGTTTCTTTGTTATCTGTTATTTCTGCTGGTTCTCCCTCATGTTACCTTTTTTTCCCTTGCTTGTTTGTTAATTCTGATGGTGAATTCATATTCCTCAAAAGTTTATCTGTGGAATTCTTTGAGGCCCAGCTTTATAGTGCTTTTCTCTGGAGGGTATTTATGTTTTCTTTTTTCAGGCATCTAGAAACTACCAATGCAGGAGTCCTTTAAAATAAATTCTCTTTCTTTAAGTTTTTAGTACAAATTCTGGCTACAAATCCATATACATATGAGATTTAGTTATTATCTCTTGATTTTTTTTTATTTTTTACCTCTATCTAATATCAAAATTGATGATGGGATATTATTCTTGATTTCACCAAGGTTCAAGTTCATCTTTATTCTATATTTTACACTGAGGGTGTAAACCTTGAGTGTCCAAAGTTCCCTGTAGTTTCCTGTAGTAACTTTATTTTTTCCACACTTATGTGTATATCTATTATTATATGAAGAACTTCTTCTTTGACTTATTTTTTACATAATTGAGTAGGAAACAGGCTAAGAGATTGAGTTAGAACAGTGGTTTATGTCAGGTTCTGCAGAACCAGACCCTCAGATTGAATTCATATGCAAATGTTTTATTAAGGAAATACTCACAAGAGAAACCTGCAAGTAAGTGAGGCAGAGAGAGACAAAGGAAGAAGACAAAAAAGGGTATGATTTTAGGAAAAGTCTATCTTGATTATATCTTCAATATTATCCTGTAGGAGAGCATTCCTTTAGGAGTGGGTATTTTGCTTCAATGTTTGTTTCAATCTGGGCCTTAGATGTCAGTATTGGCTATTAACATCTGAGGTATAGGTTGTACATAAATCCCCAGACATTTTTCTCTCTACAGATATCTGCAGTGAAAACAACTCCACTAGATCAAAGTCAGTTCTCTGAAAATTTCCAGATTCAGAGTTGAAAGTAAAAGTACATCTACTGAGGAAGACTCAAAAAATTTTAAATACATCTTGGAAGGGATCAATTGTTTCTGAGGACTTCAACATGTGGCTCCCCTCTCTGGGTCTTTACAGGAAGCTGTTCTAGTTGTAGCCATTCCTAAACCAGTAGAGAGGGAAGAACAGAGGAAATGGAGAGGAAGCAATTACCTTACAAAAAGTGACATGCATGTTGTACTAATTTCATCTGTTCATATTTCACTGATGAAAACTTATATGCCCCCATCTAACTGTAAGGGAGGCTGGGAAATTCAGTCCTACTTAAATTCTATCACTGAAGAGCATGGAGCAAACAGATTTGGGGAGGGACAACTTGCAGACTTCCACAGGTGTTGCCAGATTATGGTTTTAGTTGCACCTGTGGAACGAGACATGGTTACCCAAAGAGTCAGGATAGTTTGACGAGAAAGGAGACTTTTAGAACACAGGTAGGGCTAGCACATCATTTAGAAGCCTGGCATAGCTGAGTCAGCACATGAAATTATAAGCTGCTGGCCGGTGGTAGGAAGAAATAAACCAGGAGGATATGGCACTACTAAAACCTGGAAGAGAAAATGTTTCAAGAAAAGGATGGGAAATGACATGCATATTCTACAATATTCCAGACAGTAAGAAGACAAGAGTAAGACATAAAAGTCTGTTCTCATGGGATTGGCTTTGGAGTTCTGGTCACAGAGAACTAAATAGAGAGATAAAGGTCAGAAAGATAGGTATTAGTGCAGGGTGGGTGAGGATATGAGAGAGGATAAAGGATCAGAGACATATTTTGAACTTTCTGCAGAAAAGAAGCAAGAAGTTGCCATTTACAGAGTAACGAGAAAAGACTTTCTTGCATAAGTTTCTTAGGAGGTTCTTTTGGCCTTTCTCTTTTTCTAAAGAGATCCATTCAGGGTACCCATGGTGACTCTCACAACAAAAGCAGCTCCTCTTTTTTGGTATTATTAGAAGCACTCAAATCTCACTGTCTTAAAGGAAGTAAGGAGAAATTCAAGGCCAAACATGGAAAAGGATCCTGTCAAGAGTCCAACAATTTATAGCAAAGCCACAATTTGGATATTTGTGATGAGAACTTAAAATTCATCAATTAGTTGTTGTCAACCATTAAACTATTTTGGACATCAAGTACTTTGGAAGTATATTTCTTTGCTTGAAATAAAAATAAATAGGCTTTTTAAATGTATTTATTTTAAAACTTACATTCAATAAATTCCAGTACTTCTTGTATACAGTTCTATGAGTTTTGGAAAATGGATAGAGTAATGAAGCAGCACTACAAGATACAGAAGAGTTCCATCACCCAAAAAATCCACTGGGAACTTCTTTTATAGTCAACTAATCCCCATTCCCATATCCTGACAACCACTGATCTTTTTGTCTGTCCGGTTGGTTTTTTGAGAATACCATAAAAATGTAATCATACAGTGTATGTAGCCTTTTTGGTCTGGCTAATTTCTCTTAGAGTAATCTGTGTGAGGTTCATCTATGTTGTTTCATATATAAATAGTTCATTTCTCTTTATTGCTTTGTAGTACCCAATTGTATGGATATACCACAGTGTTTATCTATTCACCAGTTGAAGGACATTTGGGATGGGACATTAGAAATGAAGCTGCAAATAAACTTTCATATACAGGTTTTATCTGAACATAAGTTTTCATTTCTCTTGAATAAATATGTAGCAGTGGTATTGGTGGGTCTCATGCTAAGTATACGTCAACTCTATTCCAAAGAGGTTTTATCAGCTTGCATTTCCATAGTAACAAACGAGAGGTATTCTTGCTCTCATTCAACAGTATCCTCAACAGTACTTGGTATTGTTGGTTGTTTTTGTTTGTTTCAATTTTATCCATATTAATAAGTATGTAGAAGTATCTCATTGCGATTTTAATTTGTATTTTCCTAAAGATGAATAATTTCAAACTTCATTTCTTGTGGTGATTTGTCACCCATTCATCTTCTTTGCTGAGCATCTGTTCAAAAATTTTTGTTGGGTTTTTTGTTTTCCTGTTGTGGAGTTTTGAGAGGGCTTTATGTTTCCTGGATACAAGTCCTTTGTCAGATATGTGACTGGCAAATATTTTCTTAAAATCTATGGCTAACTTTTCCCTCTCTTAACACTATCTTTCACAGAGAAAAATGTTTTATTTTGATGAAGTCCAATTTCTTCTTTGGTGAATCATACCTTTGGTGTCATATCTTAAAATGCTAATTCAAGGTCACAAAGACCTTCTCCCATGTTTTCTTCTAGAAGTTTTATAGTTCTAGGTGTTACATTTAGATGTAATCCATATTTAGTTATTTTTATATCATGAGAGAGATGGATTGAGGCCTTTTTTCTTTTTTAGTGGATTTGAATCAGTTGCTAAGATGGGGGAAGATAAAAGCTGAACTCTGTGATTGTTGTAACTTACTATTAGAGATAGTTTGCAGGCTGCAGGACGAGAAAGAGAACCCAGTCAGAGGGTGGCAGTCTCCCTGAATTGAGAAGACTAAGATGAACCTTCAAGAAGGCCAGAAGGGTAGAGGGTAGAGTCTGCAAGACAGAGTAGTGGAGACCTACACAAACACACACACACCCACAAATACCCAGAGAAAGAGACAGCGAGGAAAAGAGACAGGGAGAGAGGAGAGTGCCTGGAAAACTGCAGAGGTTCACCCTTGAATGTTGAGCAAGGTATTGATCAACATACGCCTGTGAAAAATGACCTGAAGCTGAGGGAAAAAAGACAACACACAACACCCAAAATAATTAAAGAAAATGTGCAGAGCTCACACAGAACCAGGAACAGGTTGTCTTCTCACCAGCTGGAGTGGAAAAACTGGATAATTCCCCCCAGCATCAAGTAAAGTGCTCAAAGGGGTATTGCCTAAATAAAGGCCCAATGTCAGCCTTATACTAAAGGCTGTCTTGATCATGCCATCGCAGAACTTAAACCTCAAAAGGTTTAAATATCCAAGTAACTAAAATGCATCCCAGAACAAAGTTCAAGAATACTTATACGAATACAAAAATAGTTGACACATCAAAATTCATAATGTTTGACGTTTGGTCAAAAATGAACAGTCATGCAAATAACCAGGAAATTTCAGCCAATCAGTAAAAACAGACTCAGAAATGACATAGACAAAGAATCAGCAAATAAGTACAAAAAATAATTATAACTGTTTTTCTTATGTTTATGGAGGTTAACAGAAATTTTGAACATGTTAAATAGAGACATGAAAGGCATAAAAAGATTGAAATCAAGCTTCTAAGAGTTGAGAAGTAAACTGTCTGAAGTGGAAATTACATTGGATGAGATGAACAGCAGATTAGCTACTATAGAATAATATAATTCATTAACTTGAAGACATAGGAAAAAAAACAATCCAAAGTGAAACCCACAGGGAGGAAAATAACTGAGAAAAAATGAACGGGGCAGCAGTGAGATGTGAGACAATTTCAAGCAGCCTAGTATACACATAAGTGGAGTCCTCAGAGAGCTGCTTTTTGTATTTTACCCAGAGTTTTTCATTGTAACCAGTGAGTGAAACAGGATGCAGTGGAATTATCTCACCTGGTCAAGCCCTGAACAACTAATAGGCTTTTATTACCATTCATAGGACCACAGAGCTCAATCACTTTCCTTTATGGCAACTGATAAATCTTCATTCAGTTGACTAGTTATTAATGATTAACACCATCCGTTTATCACCTATTAAAAGGAACTACCATTCTATAAGGTGGGCTTTGCTCATTTGTTTCACTCTCCCCTCTTGTGCTTTGCTCTATGAAAAGAGCAGTTTCCCACTGCAGATTCTCTCACCTCCAGCAGAGAAAATATGATTTGTCCTAAAATAAAATTAAACACATAACATGAAGAAAAGCCACTTAATGGCCTACTGTAATGCTACTCATGAAGAAGAAGTATAGCTAGTTCACTTGGCTTATTGGTCTTTAATAAAATCCTAATACATGCTTCCTATTTATTAATACAGTGAGTTTCAATCTGACCAATTACCCTTCAGAGTAAATATTTGGCACTCTGTGCTTTTTCTTTTCTTTTTTTTTTTTTGCTGTGCTAAATATTGTGAATTTATTTTCAAAAAATTGTTCACAGTATTCATTTGTATATACATAAGAATATGTAAATTGCAAAGGTTTGCAATAAAACGTGTAACCTGTGTTTAAAATCTTGTTATTCAAAGATCATTTCAAATGTGAGTTAATGTGCTTAGTCCTCACTTAAAATAACCAGATAGAGTTCACTAAAACGAATTTAAAAAAATAGTTTTATTAGTTCTCCCACAGAGAATGAAGGATGATTCCCCTGCAGGCTGCTGTGCTTCAGAGAGACATTTTCAGTCCCTGGCAGGACTGTGAGAGTGAATCCCAAGCTGATCTGGTGGCATAAGTGGCTAAGCTACCATACCTCCTGTACTCTGATTGGACATCTGTCTGACCTTTGTTGAGATGTTGCTATCCTATGGACCTATAGAAGCAAGTTGCCAGTGTTTGATCCCAGGGCACAGTCTGGTTCAAGTTTTATAACCTTTTATCTAAATTCCTGCAACAATCTCTTAATTGGACACCAGATCCCTAGGTCCCTCCTATAGCCTCACACTTCAGTCTGGATAAAGGTTCCATTTGACCTTACTGCCTACCCTCTAGCTCTTATTCACTTCCCTGTAGCACACAGGCCACCCAGATGTTACTCAGGACCTTTGCACATACTGTCCCCATCACTTGAAGCTCTCCTCCTCCAGATGGCTATACCTCCTTCAAGTCTCTGCCTACGTTCACCATAGGAGTGATGTCTTCCATATCAATATTATGGAAAATATCATTTCCTAACCCCATTTCCTAACCCCTACTGTCCTTCTTTATTTCTTATATCATGATTAATATTATTTGCAGAATATGTATTGCCATCTGACATATTATCTGCAGTAGGCTGAATAATACACCTCAAAGAGCTCAGGTCCTAAATACCAGAATCTGTAAATGTTACTTTATTTGCAGGTATAATTAAATTAAAGATCTTGAAATGAGGAGATTATCCTGGATTGTCCGGGTGGGCCCTGATTGCAATCACAAGTATTCCTGTAAGACAGAGGCAGAGGAAGATTAGACACACACACACACACACACACACACACACACACACACACACAGAGGAGAGGGAAGAGATTGATGTGGCCACAAGCCAAGGGATGTCAGCAGTCACCAGAAGCTGGGAGAGGCTAAGAACATAATCTCCCTTAGAGAATCTGGAGGGAGTGTGGCCTGCTAACACCTTAATTTTGGTCCAGTAATACAAAGTCTGAATTTCTGGCCTCCAGAACTGTGATAGAATAAATTTCTGTTGTTTTAAGCCATCCAGCGTATGGTAATTTGTTACAAAAGCCACAGAAGTCTAATACAATTTAGTCCTTATGTGTTTATTTTGTCTGCTCCCATCACATGCACACAGAATGTGTCCCATGAAAGCAGAGGGGTTGTCTACTTTTTTCTCTGCTCTATCTTCAGTGCCCCACATGGTGCCTGACACACAACAGAAGCCCAATAAATATTTTTGAATGAATAAATGATTGAATATTTGTATCAAAGATATTCAGTGCAGTAGTAGCTCAGAAAAAGCTCAAATCAATGGGCTGGGGGTCTGAGGGAAAGCTTCATGAGAAGGTGATGGAATGAAGTTCTCTGAGAAGCTCAGATCACCAGACTAAACCTTGTGTGTATGGAAATGACTTCTTTATTCTCCTAAGTTATGCTGAGATTCATTTCCAGAAATTGCTTTTATCTCTTGAACAGAGGGTGATGATCAATATGTGTAATTGTCCCTGGATATAGCTTGATGTTGTCATTGGCCACAGTTGTGCCTAAAAAAGCATAAATGGCAACATGTTCTTTGTTCCTGTGTAATCATCCTTTGTGGAGATGATAGTATAACAGGTGACAGGACATAAAACACATAGGCCTGGGAGACCTGAGCTTAAATCCAGGCTCTGCCACTTCTAATACTGGCGAACATTTATTTAACACTTGCCATGTGTTGAGAATTATACTGTATGCTTTGTGCACTGATTCTTTGCCAGTTGCATAAACCTGGAAGTCATTTCACCTTTTAGTCTCATAACAACTCTGAAAAGAGGCTATTTTCATCCCTATACTACCGATGCAGAAACAACCACAGAGAGCTGAAGTAACTTCCTCAAGGTCACAGAGCTAATCATTCCTGAAACTGGGATTCACATCTCAGGCCCGTGTGACTCCAAATTCCATTTACTTTCCAATATTTTGTGCATTTCTCTTAGCTAACTTGGTGACAGTCACTGAGCTTTTTCTTGAGCCTTAGTTTCATCTATAAAACAGAAAGAATGCCACAGGATTATTGGCCAAATTAGTCAGTGGATATGATGTAAAATGCTCAACAATGGAACAGATACACTGTTTAACAGAATATGTATTTGGTCTTGGGCTTTGATAATATAGTCACAAAAGTAGACTTTGGTGTCCTTCACTATGCCTTTTTTTTCCCTGAGGTTTCTGCCTCTGCTCTCGTCCCCCTCACCCCTTTCACAACTTTTCAGCCAGTTGCTTTCTTTATCCTACTCTTTCTACAACAATTTATCAGACGTTTCTACTTCAATGTATGTTTGTCAGATCTTCCCCCACACTGTAAGGTTTTGTTTTTAAGTCCATCTCTCACTATTAAAAGACAAACTTTTTTCAGAGTGGGGTGGAGAGGGGTAGGTTCTGAGGCATCTGACGGGTGAACTAGTAGCTTGGGGAGCATTGAGAAAGTGGGGATCCTCTAAAAACCCTTTGCCTTCGAGTAAGGCTCTCCCTAGCAGGCAGAGCACGTTCCTAAAACCCTGGCCGTCATCATTCCCTGGAAGCCATCACATGGAGTGTCAGCATCTCCCCTGGTCAGATGTGAGCACTTCAGACCAATTGTTTCTCTGCAGATACGACCAGCCCACACTCTCGCTACTTTGCAAGCTATGCAAAGATGTGTGGGCTCGAGGCAGCTCAGTTTTGAGACAGCCCTTCATCTGCCCTCCTCCTCCCAGGTAGACACGCGGCCAGGTTCTGAACTGGTGAATCCATATGACAAGGAGTCCTGCTGGGGAGATGCGGTGTCCCCCAAGCCCACCTTCCTGCAGACGCGACCCAGAAACACAGTTCTTTCTTTCATTAGAGACGTGGTGCTGTGCCAACCCCTCTAACAAAGCACTCGAGGGTGGGTTCCGCATCGCACATCTCTTGCTTTCAGCAGATGTTCCACGAGAGTGCCTGCCAGGGCATTTCTGTAGCAGTGGAGGTGTTAAGGCTCCAGGGCCTTCAGAATATGTCTGTGCTGACAGATTGGGGAAAACATGCTAAAGCACTTACAGGAATGAGCATGTAAAAATAGGGCACAGATGTCTAATTTAAAAGACAAGAAAATTTCTTGGCATTTACACCTTATTAGTCATTACTATGTTTTTCTTGTATTTTATTCACACATTTAACTTTGGGTGTTCCTCTGATTTGCTTTGCCAACTGCAAGCTACCATCCCATAAACCAAAAAAAAAAAAAAAAAAAAAAAAAAGAAAGGAAGGTACTAGGTACTATACATTCCAAAAGATGATTAAGAGTAATGGTAATGTTCAGTGATCTTAGAACCTCACTTGGGTTTCAGTGAGATGTTCAAACTAATGTGTCCACACAATGGACCATCTGACCAGATTCTGTGACAAAGAAGGAACTTGGACGCTTGCAAGAGGTGTCTCTGAGGAGGAAAAGGCATTTCAAAAATTACCTCCAGAGGGCTTAAAAAAAAACTTTCTTTGTTTTAACAGTTAGGCTTTTATTAAGGTATATGATGACTTTAATAGTTTTACCCAATTCCCAACCATGGGGTGCTGAACAAAATCTGAGTGGAATCAAAAATAAGTGGTAGTTCTACAGTTACATAAACACTTCTATCCATTAGCTTTTTATAAGGCTTTCTATTAGAAAAAGACTGGTTCACAGACTAAATGGAGGGGAACGATTTTAACTCAATAGACAGGAGAGCTTTGGAATCTTCAAAATTCTAGACAGCTGGTTGTGTTCACAGACAAAAAGAGAAAACAAAAGCAGAGAGAGAAACTGCAGTTAGATGAATGTTTTTCCTTTCCTGACGTACCTTAGGGCTAGTTTCCCAATAGTACTAAAAGGAAGGATACTGATCCCTGTTGATGGATAGCTCAGAGCAGAAAAGCGGAAAACGCTGCATGCTATCAACATTATCAAAGCATGTGCTAATTAAAAGCATAACACTGCTTGCTGCTGTGAGACTAGCTGCCCCTTTTCTCCATGACTCGTAATGCAAAGGCACACACACTCACACACACACACACACACACACACACACACAAAGAAGGGACATTACATCAAACTACCAAATTAAACAATTGATAGCTTAATAGCTAAGAGATCCTATAAATACTTGCATACCTACATCTCAGTTACACTACATGTTGTCTGCATGGCACTGGAGAAATCAAGAAAGTTCTTTAAACCTCAGTTACCTTACAGGAAAGCAGGGATCGTATTACCAACTCACTCAAATGCTATAGCCTACACCAAATGCTTGTCAATATCTTGCACATTCTAAACACTCAATAAATACTACCTTTTATTAGTGTTTTTTGATCTCTTTTTTGATGCAATATCTTTAGAGACAGGTTCAAGGACAGTCAATATACAAACTAGATTCTCTCTTTTTAGCAGGCTTATTTATCACAAAATTTTATATATAACTGCACATACCAGTATTCCTTTTGCACAAGAGCTCAGCATTTTCAGAAGCTGATAACAGACTTAAATATGTCAGACTCAGGACAAAGCAAATATGACCTTTGCTGTAGTCTGCATGGGATGCTCCTTTCAAGGTTGTGTGTGTTGCACAATCCTCCTACCTGTGCATGTGGAAATGAGCTCCCTGCACAAGATTCCATGGAGAGTACTCAGAGTCTATCTTAAATATTCTCCCCTTACTGACCTTAGGAGAATGAGGTTCAGAAGTGTTGTGTTTATAATGGGATGTCCTCATATGTGGAATTCTAATGAAATCCTTCTTCAGCTAATCCTTTCCTCTGAAAACTGCCTAGGCATAAACTCCCTCAAAACTCACAGAGGGTCCCTTTTCTCATTAATCCACACCATCAAAACATTTTTAAGCAGTTAAGAGAATGTCTGTGGAGAACACAGCCCAGTTCCTATGCAAGGTAAGCACTTAATAAATGGTGGCTATTATTATCATCACTATTATTATTAGTCCATTTATAGAAAATTTCTAGCACACTTTTAAGGCAATCATTAAAATTAAAATCATTAATGCACTCATTATTTTTAGTACCTAATTTTATTATCTTTATCTTAATAATCCAAATACTAATAACTCACAGCTATTTCAATTATCATTAATTACTTCTAACTTCACGGCAATCTATAATATCCTGGCAGGGCCAGCCGTCAGCTACACACTGAAGCAGACATATTTGTGTTTGCTTCCTTTCCTCTGTTCTTTTGGTATACCTCTTTCCTTTCTCCTGTGAAGACCTATTAGTGGAAAGGATGTGGATAAATTAATTCTCCACTAGGGGAGCTGGCAGATACACACTAAGGTGTGATCCTTTGTCCCTCATTCAGTACTTGTTCTATGTCATCCTCTCTCTAGCTCTGGCTTTTTCTGGCAATCAACCAATTCCTGGTGGCGAACATGACAGTAGTTCAAAACTGTGGACATGAATGACCCAGAATCATTGCTCTTCAATAGAGTTCTCTGAAAGGTCAACATTTTAAATTCAGCAGAGGTGATTTCAAATGATGGACCAAATGCCAGGAGTCATAACTGAGGACTTTTTTTGTGGTGGGGGGGGCGGACTTTGTAGAGGGAGATTCAATGTCAGAGACGTTTACTTTACTGGGAAACCCTGAAGAGGCCACAATGCTAAGTGGTGTTAACTCACCTGGAAGGGACAATGAATGCCAGGTAGCCGCAGAATGGCTGGCTGCCTCCTGAACAGGAAGAGCCTGTGAGCAGGACTGGCCTGTCTTAGAAGAGCCTCATCACTGTTACCAACACTTATAGAAAACATGTTCTGTGAACTGGAGAGGGAAATTGGCCAGGCCATGCCCAAGGGAAGGATTTCAGTCACAAAAGCTGATGACAAGTGTTAATTATGTTTCAGGGGTCACCAAGATTTTTCTGTAAAGGGCTCACATGGTTTCCATTATTCTGTTTGTTACAGTCCTTTAAAAATCTAAAACAAATTCTTTGTTCAAATGCCATCGTTTGTCAACTCCTGCAAAGTGACTAGAAGAGTCACGGAGAGGAAAAGCATGGTGGAGTATAGGATAGTTTGGAAAGGCTCTGGAAAAAAAGAAGGCAAAGATGTGGACTCATCCATTCACTTCTCCATTTTCAAACCCCATAGAGGTACAATTATTTAACATCAGTGTGGACACGTCCTAATGTTCTAAGAAAAAACAATATGAAATTCCAGCTATCCTTGGAGGCCTAACAAAGCTAGCTACTTCACCAAGCAGGAAAGAAGCAACTTTCTCTCTGATTGAGCCCATTCTTTTTCACCATCCAGCCCAAAAAGATTACATAGGCAAAATGACCTCTCTAAGAATGGTTAGCAGATAACAGTCAGCAATATGGAAACCAACAACCTGGAGGAGCTGTCAGAAAGGCAACATGCAGCTGGAGTTATGAACTCATTAATTAAATATCAGTGTATCAAATGGGCTATGAGCTATTAATTCGGAAGCTATTACTGGCTTTGAAGTTGAAATTATAAGCAAAGCAATTAAAAAGTAACTTCTCAATGAGAGTGTTAAGGGAGCATCATATCTGTTTATATACATCAGCTCTTTAATTTGGGAATTGAATTGCTCTCTTAAAAATAATGATTATATAAATGATCAAACTGCTTATTTTATTGCAAAGCCTGGATGCTAGAGTTAGAAGGAAAATCTGCAATATTTCCTCTGCTGCAGTAATACCACGCATTGGCAAGTTTTCTTCCTTTTTCACATGAGTAAATAGGGATCACTGTGAAAAATACAAATCAGGAAGAGTGAAGACATTTAAGATACTGATATTTGCTTTTGTTTGTTTCCTCCTAGACACCATGCCTTCAGTTGACTTCAGGGGGGTCAACTGTAACCAGGTGATGGTAGATGGCTGTGCAGTTGAGGTGTGGCTCTCTGAAAGTATGGCCTGACTCATTACTCCACAGTGTTGTTTTTCCTCAATGTATGTAATATTTTTAATCATATCCTAATAGTCAAGTTACAGACTCATTTCCTTTGAAATATAATGGAATTCCCTTTCTTGTCGTCTCACATTCTTTCTACCTTCTGTATCTTGTCATCTCTATTTTACTTGCATAAATCTCTTTCCTCTCATTTTATGCTTTTCTATCATTTTTTAAAATTTGTTATCCTCTCTCTTGGTTTTAAACATACACAGACAAGCAAAGCAGCCACTGGAATCCTATGGCAGTCAGGTACCTCTCCTAATTTCATCCTTACTAGAGGAATATTAATTAGGAACAAACAAACAAACAAACAACCTCTCTGAAAAGAAGTTGTTTCTTTGGACAGACTTAGCATTCTGGTTGTTTAGACCAAGGCATCCTTTTCCTCCTACCATGTATGCACCAACTATTGCTGGTAGGGGTTTGATTAATGGACTAAAACTTATTCTGAAGAAAAATGAATGCTTTTAGTGGATTGGAAGCAGAAATGCCTATAGTTTATAAGCAGTGGTGAACCACTCTGAAAGAGCAGCTGCAGACTTTATTTAGCTGTGGCTTGTAGGAACTTCTATTATTTTTTTCTCACTGAATTCTAAATGGTTAATTTATTCCTCCAAAGTGCAACCTTTCTTTTCTGCAACGAAGCAGAAATAATGGTGGGCAGCCCAAAGTTGGCATGGGAAGTGTTCTCAACATGGAAAATGCATTCATCCAACAGTTATTTCTTGAGTTCCTCCTTTTTTGTCTATCACTCTTCTAAGAACACGAGGTCCCACACTGAACCAAATAGACAAATATCCTCACTAGATACTGACTTGCCTCACTAGAGCTTGAACTCTAGCATTAATAATTTTAATTAAATGTCAACATTATCATGTAACAACAGCATTCTTAGCACACAGTGAGGGAGAACTTCTTTCTTTCCATGACTTGTAATATCCTATACTATCTACCAATTAATCTCCGGCATCAAAGGAATGGAACGAAAGGAGATTCTAGGGCTAATGTTACCAAGAGATCAGTGCTGGGAAGCAGTATATTGTACTACCTGTTTCGATACCAAGCAGCTGAGGCTCAAATCCAGGTCTTTCCATTTAAAAGATATATGTTAACAATGTAGTCCTTTCTGTGATCCACTTTCATCATTTGTTTAATGGAGACTCTACTCAAAAGGCTTTGAGTAGGATATAAGGATATAATAGGATAATGTATGTAAAACACTTAACACAGTGTTTTCTCCTCAGCAGGCAAGTGTGAGCAACCCCACGAGGCTCTAGTTTGCTTTGACAGCCAGAAGCCTGCTAAAGGAAGGCTGGCAGACTCTCTTTCATCCAGGTGCAACCAGGACTGGGGATGAAGATACTGAAGAGAGACTGCCTGATGTCTTCCCCTGGGCTCCTGAAGACACATGGGTAGTTAGTGTCTCCTGGGCCAGACAAAAATTTTGTTAAGTTTTATGAGAGTGTTGGATTCTGTACTAATATCTCACATGTTTTCTCCACAGCCTTTCTGGAAATAATTTATACTGTTTACCGAAAACAGAGCCAAGACCATCAGATTAGCAAAATCCAGGATTCATACTTATCCTGTTGTTAATGAATGATGGAACAGAGGACACAGTCACAATTATCCCATCATAACACATTTGCCTCATTTCTGCCACGTGCTAGATTTTTGATCTTTGAAACAAAAGGAGAAAATAAGGAGCTGCATTCTTCATAGGTTTTCCTGGTGCATCGATATTCTCTTCCAAATGTGCTCCTGATTCTTTTAATTAGGGGCAAACAAATCACAATCACAAAGGCATTAAAGCTCATAAAGCTTAAAATCTCTTAAATCTCTGAAGAAATACTTAGTGTAATTAAAAAATGAAAATCTATCATTTAAAGAACAGTTTGACGTGGCATATTAGTATTTTGCATTATAATAGTTAAGGGTGATATTTATTTGTGGTTTACCAGCTGAAAAGGCCAAAGAGAAAACGTATCTCTATTCTCATTCCAACTCCATCATTTCGCAGCTAGAAATGATTATAAGAGAAAGTGTATGAGGGGGACGTGAGTGTATATATGTGCCGGTGGGGAGGGAGGTAGAAAAATTCATGCAAGATAAAAATGTTCATCTCCTCGTCTGAAAAATGAATATGTTCTAACTCTAATAGTTTATCTCTTCCCCTCAAAAATTATATTGCTCAAAGAATCTACAAGTCTAAGATGTAATTCAGTCATGACAGCAAGTAGAGGTCACCTCCTCTAGGTCTAACATAATTAATGAAGGCAAGTGGGCAGTCCAGAAGGGATTTAAGAAAATTAATTTAATAAGTCTTTGTGAGGATATTTTACATGGCTGGCTCTGTGCTAAGTGCTGTGGGAAATGTGGAGCTCTGTAAGACAAGGTCACTCGCTTAAATAAGACAGAGATCCAGGGCAAACACAAAGAAAGATGACAGGTTCATTAGAATACTAACAAACTTTAAAAATCATAGTTCAAACTTGATACGATTGAGCCAAGATAGGATAATTGTGATCTATGGATTTCATTACCTTCTTTTTTGATGCAAGTTCTGTGGCACCTTTATACTCCGAAACACTTCATATTTTCATTTGATTTGTCCTATTGCTTTAGTATATCATTATGTTTTGGGATGTGTTGTGTCGAATATACAACATTAGGTCCTCTGATGGTGGGATTATTGACTCAAGGTCAAGCTGGTTTCTCACACTACTCCCCACCACCAATCATATAAGTATCAGTATGAAGGCGTAGGAATAATTTTGATACAGTGTGCTAGGTATCAAAGGAAAGTTGGATGGGATGAGTGAATATCAGAGAAGCTACTGGAAGAGTTCACAAAATCTAGAAGCCCAGGAAATCACAGGTCAGTCCCTGGAGCCTGCACTCAGCTGCTTGCAGTAGGAAGCCTGGGATTTGGAAGGGCTTGTCCAGGGAGGCAGTGGTTGTCGATCTCAATTGGCTGCAGAACTGAAGTGAGTGGTCTGAAGAAGCTCTTCAGGAAGGGAACCCATATCTCACATCTGCCATTCACTTACAACTCTGCCAGCAGCTGCCACCAGAGAAAAATGCTTTCCCTTCGCTTCTCACTGAAATCTCAGACCCTTCCTTTTCTTTGGCAGAATTTAATTTAAAAGTTTACTGGAAAAAGACCTGGGGGAATGTAGTCCCAGCTCCTCCACTGTGATGCGAAGGACAGTATAGAAGAGGGTGGATCTGAGGCTGAGTTGATGACTATCTGACACAACACCGGACATGTATGATCCCATTGGACACTTTCAACAACCTTAATAGACAAGCATTATTAAGCCCATTTTCAGAGATGAGGAAAAAGGCACATAAAATGTTATGTAACCTGTCCAAGGTCGTACCTAGTTTAGCCATGATTTAATCCCATATTGTATGTTAATACAAAGGCCTTTGTCCTATCCATTACCCATGCTATTTCCCTATATCAAGTGAAGGAACATATATTAAAATACCCTTTCTACCATCTAGTTTACTCCACCTAATGCATTTCATTGATTGGCTAAGTTAGTTAACTTATTAAGATACCGAATTAGGATAGACCAATGTAACTTACTCTTAATAAAATCATGTGCCTGTTTCATTTTTAATCACTTATATATTTTCTTTTTAATATCCATTCTAGATTCTAGCTTGGCATCCATGCTGTGCTCGTCTCAACTTTCAGAATCTACTTTTTTTTCTTATTTCTAAAGTAGGAACTGAGACTTCTAGTTAAACATGGAAGTTTGATTACTTTTGGTGACCCCCAAATCCTCATGACAAAGCCAAAGGAAAACTAGGGAACAATAAAAAAAAAATTTAGAATGTGGAGAATAGATAAATAAATAGTAACTCACTTAACAGATGTAGAGAATACATACATAAGCTAGCTGTGAGAATAACAAGAGTCAAATGAAAATTAATATATGCTGGAAAATCCTAGAAAAAACACATGCTAGAGGTTCAATAATGTCTAAAAGCAAGGTCCAAGTGAGACTAAAGAGAACTGGATGAAAGTCTGTATGAGAAGAATGTAGATGCTCTAAGAAACTCACATGTCACTGATCATGAAAAAATGAGCAGCTGTCCCTATTCTTTTCTATCATATGACTCTGGATTTGGAACACCAGGTACAGGGCCCCTACAAGGAAAAGGGAGAATAATAAAAACATGTACATACTGAGTTTGCAGCCTCAAGCTTCTTTACCTGACTTGCCTCCCCTTAATACCTGCAAGCCAGATTTATACCGCCAGGCAAACCCGATGTCTAGACTCTGACAAAATTAAGTAGCTAACTTAACTAACTAACTAACTAGTGTTATAGGTAGCAACAGTTGTGGGAACTCCAGTGATATAGCCCGAACACATCACACTGTAGTGAAGCCCACTAATATGAAAAAAAGAAAAAATACTAATGTACATAGAGCTTTTTAGTGTTTCACTGCTAAATATAAAAGGAGAAACAAAAATCAACAGATGGGGAAAAAAGAAACTTACTGAGAAAACGATGTATGAAGAGAGAGAAATAACGCTGAGAGATAAAACAAAAACAAATAAATAAAATTAAATGAAAACAAAGCAAAGCCACAAGCATCTTTAAATGCGTGTATCTTTACAGCAACGAAATAAGGCATTCCGTGCATGAACAAGAACAGAACGCCATGAAAAGAAATGTCTGGAGAGCCACAATGAGCTCTTGAAGATTAAATTCACTGGAAAAGATGCAAGTTAAATCTAGGAAATCTTGCATAAAGAAAAGAGACACAAGGATGGAAAATAGCAAAGACAAAACAAAAAGTAAAAGATAATTAAAGGGCTAGCCCACTTTGCTCAACAACCAAATAATATAAATTCCACAAAAAAGGAAAAAAATAAATTAAAGGTAAGAAAGAAAAAAGCAGTGGAGAACAGGCCTGGCACTCTCAGCTGGGCCTCGGTACTGCTAGGAGGTGACCCACCACTGCAGCCGGCTATTGTTCTCCTGTCAAACATAAATACTGTAGGCCATCCATATCAGCAGCTTCTGCAACCATGGATTCAACCAACTTCAGGTCAAAAACATAAAAAAAAAAAAAAACTTCCAGAAAGTTCCCAAAAACAAAACTTGAATTTGCCTCTCACCAGCAACTATTTACATTGTTTTTACAACTATTTACACAGCATTTATATTGCATTCTATAAGGTATTGATATTATATCTCTAGGTATTATAAGTAACCTAGAGATGATTTAAAGAATAGTGGAGCTTGAGTTTAGGTTATATGCAAACACTATGCCATATATAAGGGACTTCGGCATCCTTGAATTTCCATATCCACAGAGGCCCTGGAACCAATCCCCTGCAGATACCAAGGGATGACTGTAATTTTACCAAAAAAATAACATCAGACAAAGACACTCTCTGACAATAACAGAGCAGGACAAAAATAAGACTACTCTATAAACATGAAGAGCACAGACAGAGATGAGAACATTGTCTAAACCACAAAAATACTCAAATAGCCTCCTTTTCTAACTAATGAGTAATTCTGCTTCTTTATCATTTCTGTTTGAGCAAGCCTTCATTTCTCCTGCCTTCTAGATGAGAATGGCTAAGATACTCCAAAGAATGACCTTCACTTCCCAACAGCATCTAATCTAGAGTAGAACCCACTTTCTTTAACCTTTCCCAGACTCACCACAAGACCAAACGCTGTAATCGGTCCTTTCTTACACCCTATTTCTGAGATCTCCAATGGTTCATTATGGTGTACATTCTCCATCATTGAAACAAGTCAATAAAAGCAACTTTGCTCAACTACAGACAGATTTCCTTTGGTTAGAGGGTATTGAACAAAGGAAATTATCCATGAAATAATTCAAGAAAGTGTCCCATAACTGAAAGTTATCTTTGAATTAAAAGGAACTATTGAATTCCCTGAAAAATGAAGAGAAATCTGACCCAAAGACATATCATTATAAAAATTTGAAACACCAATAATGAATAGAGGACCTTCAAAACTTCTGGGGCAGAAAAAAAAAAAAAGATTGCATAAAAAAGATCAGGAGACAGAATGGCATCAGTTGTTCAGTAGCAACCCCAGAAACAATGTCCTCAAATGACTCAATTATAAAGACAGAACAAGAATTTTTAACATATACATGGTTTCAAAAATTTTTACCTAAACTGGAAAATACTGGACTATATTCACTGCAAACCAATGAAAAAACAAAAAATGAGTAGTTAATCAAGACACAGGGATATGTGGAAAAGAAAATTCAACCCAAGAGAGGTACAAGAAGTCCCAAGGTGATGGTCAAGGGAGATCTTAGGACAAGGGCTCGGCAGAAGGCCTTAGGGAACAAGCAGTCAAACTAAAGGAGGAAGATGCAGAAATTCTCTAAGAAAAATACATGTATATGTGTGTGTGTGTGTGTGTGTGTGTGTGTGTGTGTATACACACACACACATACATACATACATTTAGTTTAACAAATCTAAATTAAGTAATTTCCTGATGTGCTTAAATACATCAAGAGGAAATACAGATTGTTGCTTGAGAGTTTGGGGATGAATTAATGATAAGTATAGTGAGAAAAAAGCAAATAAAAAATTAACTCTAGGAAAATCAAAAACATGATAAATAAAAATATAATTATACTATACTATATGGCTCAGCAACAAATACTGTTTCATAGGCAAATAATAAAAAGCCTAAAATTAACTGAAACAAACCTGTGATATATTCATATTTTAGGGATGGAAAGATGAGATGCATGTGTGGAGAGCAATGTAAGACGGATAAGTATTTTTTCTCAATAGTAGAAATTTAAATGAACGTTATCCTTAAAATAATTAAAAACTAACAGTATGTCACTTAGAATTTTGAAGGAAAAACAACAGCTTTCTAAAACAGTGTATGTGAATAACTTTTATGAAAATAAAAAACTAAAAAAGGAAAAAGAAATGAGCTGATTGAATATCAGTATGGTAAAGGCTCAGACCTTCCAGCTTCCGTTAAGAAGTTCAGAAGCCGGACTAATTGCAATGGGAAGCCATTGCAGGTTTTAGGCTAGAAGGGATCACCTCCAGATTTTATTTTATATAGATTCTTTGGTTGCAGTATAAAGGTCTTTTCTGAGAGCACCAAGATGAGGAGGAGATAGAAGTAAGGAGACACTTGCCCTAGGAGTGACCTGAGGAGACCCAGCCATAGTTAAGACATATTCAAAAGGAAAATATCTGGTAATTATCACTATGAATGTTCAAGCGTAGCTCAGATGTGTCTAGTTTGCATAATGGAACACAGAAAAGAAAATGAGCTTCAGCCATAAAAAAGATCATGGGGAGGTCATGAGTTCAATTTTAAACCTATAGAATTTGAGTCGAATTTGAATGGAGCTGCCAAGTAAGCGGCTCCGAGGAGAGATCTGAGTGGCAAACCTGAATTTAAGAGGCAGGTCGTATTGCAAACTGGATATAGAAAAATGGACGTGATGAACTTGTGAAAAGTTTGTTGCCACGATAAAGTATAGAAAAAGAAGACAGATAGTCTAGGACAGAGCACTGAAAATTGCAAACCTATGTCAAGGCTTGCAAGAGAGGAAAGAGTTGTCATCGAAGGCTGAGGAGAGACCAGAGGATAATGAGAGATGCTGCTGCAAGAAGCAAGGTGAGAACTGCAAAATGTCCTTTGGGTCGAGGTTTGTAAATGAGACAGTGCCAATTGGGTAGTAGGAGTGGTAGCCGGATCACTGGACTAAGGAGTTAAGTCAGATGTTAGGAAGTACAGACAACAGGAAGTTAGGTTATTAAGGATTAAAAAGAGAATTCAGCTGTCATTCCCAAGTAGCATGACTTTCCCTTTCTAGGTCATCTTCCTTTCCTGAGAAAGCACTAGCCATCTATTTAGGAGAAGGCGGCTTAACGTTGTTTGCAACTCTTAGCTCCTTGGAAGATGTGATTGTGCTTGTCATTCTTAGGAGCCTCCATTACTAGATTAGGCTTATCTTTGCTCTGTGTTGTTCTCACTTCCTTTCTCCTGCACCTTTCAAAACCCCACTCAGTCTGTGAGCTCCTTGGCACCTTCCTAGGGATCCTGAGGAACCCCCCTCAGCATCGATCCTCAGGAGCATTTACCACTGTGAACTTGGAATGCACTTTGGGGATATCCCCTGAAGACTGGAGTCACCTCTCCACTTAAAAACTCACATTATGAATTCCTGTATGATTTTTCTCTTGGTCTTTGACCAATCTAGATTCCTAAAGTCTGGTTCCTTTCACCCCAGCTATGATCAGCTTTGGGCGTTATGGTCTCCTTTTTCCAAGGTACTTTGGCTTTCCGTATATAAACTCTTTTTTCCTTGTTAGAGGTAGATCTCTGTCGAATGTTCCCCTTTCAGGAGATTAATTTTTCAATAAAACAAACTTATAATTTGTTAGATGTTCTGCATTTAGCCGAATGAAACTTCTAGCGTATATCTGGTAACTTGAAATCCCTATCATTGCATTCTGCCTGTATAACATACTGAAGACCCAAATTGAAACACATGATTTCCTCCACTGAGCTGAGTGGCTTGGAGTACACACACATGTTCCTTCACTAAAAAAATATTTATTTGGTACCTACTGTGTGCCGTGCACTGTCTTTTCAAAGTGATACTACTCGTTTTCCTCCTATCATCTCTATTTTTAATGATGTATTTCAAACACATCTTTCAAATTTGAAGACTTGGGTATTTGAAAGGATAAATAAGTCAATAAAATATATTAAAATACTCTACTCCAGTTTAATTCAAAACCAGAAAGAATTTTAAAATGTTGATCCTGTGGACAATGCAATTTTGATATTGTAGAGGTTCAAAAGAATAATATTTTAAAGTAGCTCCCATATACTAATGTTTATTATGTTCCAGTTGTACACATTATGATATTCAATCCCACATCAACCTTATGATATATGTTTATCTTTTTTTTTTTAACTCAAGAGGAAACTGGGATTAAAAGAAAATAGTTAAATAAATTTGCTGATGTCACACAGCTAGTAACTGGTGAACCTGGATTTACAATCCAAATCTGTCAGGTCCCAAGATGACCTTGAGGAATTTAATGTGTTTGGGGGAATAGAGACACCTACTGAGAACTCAATGAGAAAATATTAAGAACAAACAAAATAACAATAAAAATGCTCCCTTTAGGAATAATGCTCACTCCTCCATCCCTCCCATTCCATCTGAGCCTCCTGATTTCACATGTTAGGGGTTCACCCTCAGCTCCTGGACCTCCCACTAATAGGCAGCATTGTTCATTTCTTTGCATCCCTCAGAATATAGACTCATATTGAAGATCACTTCATACTCAAAAGTTCGAACCCATAAAATGAACCTTCTTGGCTAGGAAGGAATCCTGACAGATTTCAGAAATCAAATTCCTTTCATTGCCATCTTTGAGACAAACTTGCAGGTATCAGTTGGATTTTATTGGCTCATCTAGATGATTTTGTGTGTGTGAATAAGAATTATCTAAACCTGGAGAACAGATAATGGTAGCTACTGGACAGCAAGATGGGGAAATATACAGCTTTGTTAAGAGCAGACTGAATCACAAATTTCTGTTGTCCTTGAGTCTTTTTTGGCCTTCCTTTGTCCAAGGGGGTCAGAAGTTTGAAGCACTTGAGTTAAATGACTAAGAGACTGACGTTCTGTCAAATAGGCAAACCAGAGGGTTTTCCGAAAAACACTGTATTTGGGTGAAATTCCGATGAAAAAGGTAGAAAATATGCTGTTATGGAAGTACAGAGTCAGATCACTGAAACCCCTAACTCCCAGGAATTAGTGGTTATTACGTGCGGAGGAAAACAAACTTTGTTAATACTTTTCCCATCCACTGTGAAATATCGAAACTCAGCTGTGATGTAGCATTTAACTGCACATCGAATCAAGAGTCCAGTAATAGAAACTGCCTTTTTGCAGTAGAAAACAGGGTTAGAAGCAAACCGAAATAACACATAAAACAGATCTCCATGGAGAAAACTGAAGACTGCTTCTAGCATGTAAAGATCAAGGGTACAATTCCTGTTCTGTGAAAGCTTTTTTCCTGGGGTTTTAAATTTTCCTCTTGATTATGTGTGGAATCAAGGGGGGTCTGTGTGATTGCGCCCATGCATGACTCCAAGAAACAGAAATGGGGCAGACACAGACAGATGGTGACGGGCTCATTTTTAAGCCCAGCTATCAGGGATAGAAGTCAAGCATCTAAAGAGGATCATAAAAGTTGGCATCAGATTTTCACTCCCAAATTCAATACCCGCAGGCGGTTAAAGCTAAGTTTACTTCACTGGTAAACAATAGATTCCAAACAAAACAGTAATGAGCTTTTGAAAATCTAACCGGCTAATTCACAAATTAAAAAAATATATCATCCATACTCAGTGTTAGCAAGGGCGCAGAAAAATGGATGTTCTCTTATACTATTACTTGATATATGAATTGAAACAGATTTTCCAGAAAACAATTTAATACACAAATAATTATTTGTAATGGAGAAGGACTAGAAATGATCTACTTTTTCAAAAGGAGAAGACTCTGATATCCATTAAACCCCATCAATACAAATTAAGTTTTCAATTAATTTTCAGGATAGAGGAACTTGGTCACAGTATACTATGTTACGAACAAAATAAGATACAAATCAAATATCCAATATAATTCTCATAGAGTTTTATATAGTGAACTTTTTTTCAAAAGACCTGATATACTCCAAAATGTTATTAATTGTAATCTCTCATGTTGGACAATGGATGCCTTTATTTCTCCTACTATAGCACTTTTAAAAAATATTGTTTTATAATAAGTTTTGTTTCAGTGAAAGATTATTTAAAAAACAATATATTGTCTTCCTTTTGAGTGCAAATCCTTTTATATCTGCCGATGCATTTTTCAAAGTATATCCCTATATATATCTGAGAAAGAGAATTCTCCTCACCTAGGAGAAACACATCTTTACTGCTTTTGTTGAGTCTAGCCTCATAATCCCTTTCTTCTACTCTGTGATATAACCAGAGTTGGATGTCAGACTCAGGATCACAGCTTATAAAAAATACAAACACTATAGCTCCATCTCTCAACTACTTCAACTCTCTATAAGACCACGTGCATAGGAAAATAATTGCCACACATTCAAGGGGCGCACCCCTTGAGTACGTTCTCTAAAGAGCATGTGTCTACCCATGGATCTCCAAAGGAGAAAACAGAAAAGGTTCAAGATACTCAACTTGAAGAAAGGTGAATTCTTTATGATTTTGTCCAAAGACTCACCCTTGCACGTTGTGTTTCCTTCTCAGGTCATGGGAAATGTTTCCTTGAAGGCTTCTTACTCTCTTCCCCCTTGAGTAATGTAGAAATTAATTAAATTGAGGTACAAGTGCAGGCAGAAGTACTGGAAGAGTTCGGTTGAACTCCTTTCTTTGGGGGGAAAATGAATTCTCTTTCTCTCTCTCTCCCACTTTCTCTCCCCCTGTCAATTAATTTAACCAGCAAAACAACCTTATAAGGTAGGTACTATTATTAGCTCTACTGTGCCAGGAAACCTGAGGGATTAATTAATTTCCCCAGGGTCACAGAGTTAATTTGTTGCAGAGTTAGGACTCAAACTCAGGCAGTTTAGCTTCTAACGCTGCCCCCTATCTATCTAGCTAGCTATCTACCTACGCAGATACTATGGCCTACTTCTTCCAAAAGCATGACAATTCATCAGGCCACAGGAAAATCTCTGATCCACAATCCAGTATGCCTTTTCAAGTCAGCAAAAACAATTTAAAGCCTCAAAGTCCTCACAGGCTAACTTTCAGCTTCACCTGTGATAATGTGAAAAAGGCAAGTTTTTGTACTACCAGCACAGCATCTCAGCTGTACTGAATCAAAATCCCTGCAACCCATTAACCTAAGGGTTGAGGCCTTTCCACTAGGGCCATTTGAATGGTCACCAGCAGATGGAGCAAAGCCATTTGCGCTAGAAGAATTTTTGACCCAAGGGGATAACCAGGACTCTTAGTTTTAGATTTCATTTAGCAAGGTGGCTGTTTATCAGACTCTACTTCCCTAAAGTTCTAAGCAAGTTTCCAACACTGACAGGCATTACTTCAGGACAATTTAAACACACAGGTATGTGCTTTTTTGGATGGATATATGAACAGATGGGTGTAACTCTTCATATTTATATTTGAAAAAACACGTATATATCAATATCTGGAAGATATTAATCATGCCCATTCCATTTTTTTCATAAAAAGAGAAGAAATGTACTTTTTATATGCTATTGATACTTTCTTTTTCATTGCTTTCTAAATCAACCAACAAAATTTTTTATGCACACCTAGGGTATCATGGTATAAATGATAAGGTGTGGTTGATTTGGGTAACCTTCAGCATTGCAATGATATTGAAATGAATTCTACTGAATCAATCATTTCTTTCATTGATTTATAGTGAAGTTGAGAGTATTATGTGAAACCTGATTGGAGTAACTACAGAAATACGGTTTTGCCAACATTTAATTAAGACGCCAAAGGATATTCCTAAAGTGTAGAAAGAGTTCATTCCTTATGTTTGATGTATATTTGAGCTATTTGAACCTTGGTCTATCACTTAAAATGCTTTGATCTCACCCTTAATGTAGTTGGTTTAGATAATATGGTCTAACGGTGCTCATCTATTCTAAGTTTTATGACTGCAATTTGCTTGAATCTGCTCTCACTCTCCAGTCTGAAGTTTATTCTATCCTAGAAACTCATTACTGGTCAGTGGTTAGATCAACAGACTGTAGAGAAAAAAGTCTGGAGATATTGCCCATCTGAACACTTTATCTCATTTAAGCCCATTTCTATGGGGATATTTTCCAATCAGTTAAATAAAAATGATATTCAGCCTGTGTATGGCTACTTCCTTTAGCCAAGACAATAAAGAATGGATTTATTATCTACTTTTCCTTAAAAAATGTTTTTGTGTGGAAAAAACATTATGACAAACTCACATAAAAACTGTTTGTGGGGCACAATTTTCAAATAGAACTCATTATATTGATAGACATTGAAATTACTGCTCGATGTGCAGGGACATAAATATCCATTCTGCCCAAAACAAATTTAGCAAAATCAAAATATGTAACACTAAGAACATTTCAGCTTTTCTCTAACACATGGAGCCAGCCATACATGCCAACCTGATTCTATCGCCTCTCTTCATTAAGCTTGAAAGCATATTTTGTGTTGCTTTTAGCAGCTCCTAAAATTTCTTTGTCTCTTAGCACAGCACCATAAAAGTTCCCACTTGACAGATCATAAATCGTTCTCACAGAGCAGCCAGTCCCCTGGCACGCACTGGCTACATCCTATTCTCCAGACCCATTACTAAGAGCAGTTATGCACTTTTGCACAAAACTTAGTTTCAGGATCTGGAAAATGCTTGACCCTGTCCTATCAATTCAGAGCAGGGAATGGTCTACTTTAGACAAAGCATTTATTTTCACTAGGAGTGAAAGGAGAGAGTGTTTCCTCTGTGATGAAATACATCTGAAACAATAAAAAGTGGGTTAAATCTGAGGTCAAGGAAATTTGACCACACAACTATGCCCTAGATATTTAGGACTCTCTCACGTACCATAGCATGTGTAATTATGGTTCCTTCAACTGCGTCTCTAGAGGATATTGAAGAATGTGTAATTGGTATGTCATCCTGTTATTTGTTCCTTCATTCCCCAGACATTTATTGAGAATCTACTTGATTCTACACACGTTGCCAAGTGACACAATCACAGAGATGTAGAAGACACAGTTCCTGTCCACAGCTGTACATGGATTTGCAGCTATGCAGGCATTTACAGTAAAGTGTAAGAGATGTATTATTAAATAAGGAGAAACATTCTGTGGGAGAGGAAGAGGAGTCAGGAAAGTTTTTATGGAGGAATGAAGATGTGAGCAGAATTTTCAGATCTGAATGGGAATTCCTTAGGTGATCACTGGGTAACAGGTAATATATAAAAGGTACACAATTTTGAAAGTGTAACATATCTGCAGAATAGCAAATAGCTCAGAATGAGTGGAACCCATGTAGTAGGTGGTGAAAAGGGGATGAGACCAGAGAGATACACAAAGTCGAATCCCAAAGGATCCTGAATGTTAGTAAGAGTTATAGGACTTTTTTTATGGAGAGCCAATCAAAGATATGACTCAGGGAAGTTAAATGACCAGATGTTCAGATATTCTTATTTAAGTAATAATGTAAAGTAACTACAAAAGCCAGTATGACAGATTGCAAAAGCAGCTACGAATTCTCACCATCCCTACATGTGTATCCCTTTGCAAAGTGACTCTGAAGTTTCTCCCATCAAGAGGCAGAGTGAGTTTCTCTAATCATTGAGTCTTTGCTTGGTATGTGACATCCTTTGGTCAATGGGATAGTAGCAAATGTATGCACTCAGAGACTTGGAAACGGCTTTCATAGAGAGGCTTGCTCTCCTTTGGTGCTCTTGAAAACCTCCAACTGCATGTGAAGCAGTCTGGGCTGCCCCCCTGAGTGATGAGAGGCATAATTCTCAGTTATCCCATTGCCCTATCATCTTGTTAATAGCCACATATATAAGTGAGGCCATCCCAGATCATCCAGCCACCAGACAATCCCTGATGTGACCTTGTGACCTGACAACTGACTATAGATGCATGAACAAGCCCAGGAAAGATCAACTGAGCTATCCCAGACCAGAAAAACTAAGCAATAACCCCAAATAATTGTGAGCTAAATAAATGATTATTTTAATCCAGAGTTTTGAGGCAGTTTTTTTTAATGGAATAAAGCTAACAGATACAAGAAAGAGCATTATTAGAGACATATAAAACTGCAGTAACTATTCCAAGAATTTCATGTGCATTATTTCATTTAATTATGTAAAATCTTATGATTTATGTCCTCATTTTATGGATAAGAAAACTGATCCGTAGCCACAGCTTTTGACTATTGAGTAAACCGAACTACAGAGAAAGTAAAATAATGCAAAACAAAACAGACAAAACATGGACCGAGAGTAATTCCTTAATTAGTGATGGTGATGCTTGGTCTTATGGGAATTCTATTTACCTCCAGGTAAATAGAACTCATGAGACAGACTTTGTGATACATATGTGTACCTGGTTTGTAAACTTTTAGGTAGACTCAGCCAGGAATATAAATGAATGGGACAGAAATGTGTTCGATGTAAGAAGATAACAAACAATGTATAGCCCATGCTCCATCTAAAGTGGGCAACTTCCATCTAATTGTTGTCATACAAAATGTGAACCCAATATTCTCAGTATTTTCAGAACTTATAAGTTCTGTTTTTTTAAAAAAAAGCTAAGGGCTTCCCTGGTGGCGCAGTGGTTGAGAGTTCGCCTGCCAATGCAGCGGACACGGGTTCGTGCCCCAGTCCAGGAAGATCCCACATCCCACATGCCACTGAGCGGCTGGGCCCGTGAGCCATGGCCGCTGAGCCTGCGCGTCCGGAGCCTGTGCTCCGCAACGGGAGAGGCCACAACAGTGAGAGGCCCGTGTACCAAAAACAAAAAAAAACCTGTCATTTTCTTGGGGTCCTGCCTGTCTTTCTCTGGCTGGTTCTAAGAGCTCTGATTGGCTGTGTTGATGAGAGAACTCAGGAGCTTCTCTGTCCTTCTCCATCTTTCTCTTCCGGGGGCATGGGAGGGCGGTGGGGCATCTAAATGAACCCAGGTTCTGGTGAGATACCCTGAAGTTCACACAATGCCCAGCACTGAGGAAGGGCCTAACTGCCATGGCAAGGACCACTGAACGGGAGAGAGGACCCCTTATTTGGCAAACTTTATTGTTGCCAACACATCTTGCTTCTTCTTTGCTACCCGACCATCTGCCCCGTGCAGGTGACAGTGGCAAATGGGCTGGACTTTCAATGTCTTTATTATATTGATTTCAATTTATTTTGATCTTTACAGTCTTTTCTCTTTGCCAGCAAAAGTTTCTGACCAAGGGAAATGCTCCTCAGAGGTGGCTTCTTTCTAAGTTGTAGCACTTTAAAAAACACTAATAAGACAAGTGACGGGTAAGGGTCAAAAGACGAATGGTCAAGGGTAAGTTGTAGGAAAGCACATCAAGGCAGGGTCAGGGAGAAAAGCAGAGCCTGATACCCAGGTCCATGTTTTCCTCTCAGGTCTGTCTCAAGCTCTGAGAATAATCATATCCTTAGACAAGAGAATTTGGCTTTGCAGGACATGGAGCCAAGGGGCTCAGAAAATGTAAGATCAATTAGTTATACCCTGATCAGACTCTGGTCTATGCAACAGTACTAGAATCATGGCTTGTGCCTTTAACACCTGTTCTAATAACTGGTCCTCCTTCAGTCACCTGCCAATAGTTCAGCTCCTTCAGACATGAGGTCACAGCTTTCTTATTTCAGGTTATTTCATTGTATGAAGATGCCTAAAACCCAGCCAAGTTTTTGGAGCCTATTACGTGTTGAAAAATTTTTTCTGATGTTTTCCTGCACGTTGTTTTCTAAAACTCCTCATCCCTCTGTGGCTCCCTTTCTTTTTTTTTAAACACTCATCCCTAAACTCTCATAAACTTATTCTGTGCTAATTGAAATAGCTTTTCAAGAAGTTGGGTATCCATCCATTTATCATTTGGATGCACCCCACTTGGTTGCAGGAAAAGCCAGTATACCTAAAACCTTCTTCCATTTCTGCCTCCATTTAGCATTCTTGGTCTGTTGCTATTTCAGTATGATGTGTCTAAGTGTGATTTCTTTTCAGTTATTCTTTCTGAGTGGAATGCAGTAGGTCACATTAGGTTGACAAAGTTTATTTGTAACACCTAAAAAAAATAGATAACAAATGTTCCATTTTAAAAGACATAAGAGAGCTGTGAAAGTAATGAAGACTAGATGAATTAAAATTCCAGAAAGGAAAGATTGTGATTTTTAGTGCGTTAACATTCACTGGCCATTTTTTCTCTCCTGAAGGCATCTGTCCGTTCTAGACATGGGCTAATGATCAGACTTGATCAGGGCAGAAGGAGTCTGCTGAAGGAAAGAGAAAAAAGTGGGGTTTTGGAGGTTTGCATAGGATGGTGAAACATAATGGAATGTGATGGGGTCCTCCAAACACAACTGATTTCCTCATAGAGCATTTGCTGAATTTTGGGTGGCATGAGAGTTTGGAGAGATAGACCAGAAACTTCTAAAAGGCAGCAAGAAATCTCTTGTGGTCTCACAGTTTTTTGAAAATAAAGTCCAACCAGAAGGACTCAAACTATGACTAGTTTCTCCTGAAGACTCTGGGCATGAAATTAAAGAGTTAAGATTAAAACTCTAGAGGGCAGAAGTGAATCTCAATCTTCTAGAATTAAATCAAAATCCCAAGGATGCCACATTTTATAAACAGAAATGAATCCAAGGTGGACGGTCTTACTAATAATACTGAAGCCCAAGACAGACATTTTAATCCTTGGTTGTGATGATCAGTTGCTCACACTCTCCCTAACAGAGGGCAGTGTGAACACTTTCTGCAGGAAAGTAGCATCATTTCCAGTCTCTGTGGTTCTTTGTACCATAACATGTCATGAAACATGAAGAGGCAAGAAAATGTATTTGAAAATCAAGACAAAAGGTAAATAATGGAAGGAGATTTGCAGGTAATCTAACTATTGGCTTCGGGAGACAAGGACGTGGAAATGACTTCTTTAAACAGGTTAATCTTCTTAGGGTTTGTTGAGCCTTTCTGTATCTCTTAATCTTTCTGGAATTTTTCTCAGCCATTATGATTTTGAATAGTACCTCTGCTCCTTTGTTGCCTCTGGAACACCGATGAGATATATCATGAGTTATTGTTCTAACCAGTCTATCTAGCATAATTTGAATTTTTAATTTTATTTTTATTTGTTTCTCTTCCATTAGAATATGTATTCCTTTAGGACATGGATTTTGAACGTTTTGTTTATTGCTCTATCTATAGCCCACTAAAAAGTCATTTAATCTAAAAAATTCTATAGAATATTCTCATTGGAGGAAAAGAATTCCTCTGAAAAATATAAGGAAAAAATATCTGACAAAATTCTGAATGATACATACAACGAACTCAGTTATATGCATCAAATTAAGAAATAAAAAAAATAAAAATTTAAAAAATTTGAAAAACGAAATAAAAGCTATCATACTATAAAATATATCTACTAAAATAGGAATAAATAAAATAATAGTTAATATTCAAAGTAATGCTTACTTTGAACTTCTATTCCACCTTTCCATACACTAGTCTATACGGCTTCAACAGTATTATTACTTAACATAATCTTGGGATTCTTATTTAAATCAAAAATATAAAATAAATTAATAAAATCACAATTATTTGTACCTACTATACTTTTCTACTGAGAAAGCTTTGGACTGTCAGCTGAAAATCCATTAAAGTTAACAAGAGAGTTAGATAAGTGGCTGAATACAAAATTAATTAGAAACTATTTTCTACATACTGGCAACATTTGTTTAGAAAATACTTTGGAAAACTTATTCATAATAAAAAATTCAAATAATATATTGAAACAATTTTAAGAAAACTTATGGGAACTATGTATAAAAGAAAAGAAAAGAAAGCTTTTCTGAGACATTTAAAAAAAATAGAAGGAAACAAATGGAGAACTGTTACATCCCTAGTTAAGAAGGCTGGGTGTTATAAAGATTACATTTATTTTCAAAATTATTTATGGAAGTGTATCCAAATGCTAATGCTCAGGACACTGACTTACAGTATGTCAGTACGGATGGCACACACACAAATACACACACACACATGCTCACGGCTCATGACAAAGGAGTTCAGGAAATTCTACTGACTTTTTGTATTGGACAATCATATAAACATTCAACTGCTGGCTGGTTCTCAGAAATTCTGCCATAAGTGAATCTACAGTAAATATAGTTTTGTTTAACCAAGACTTATTTAAATATATATCTTTGGTAGCACCTAATTAACCTATGACATAGTGTTATACAGAGTAACATTTTGAAAAAGTGCTAATTAATAGGCTTACCCTAATTTAAAGCAAGATCACAGGAGAAATTTGATGTTAATCGTAAAGTGATTCTAATATTCCACTGAATGAACAGCCAGTGGTCACTGATATAAACCATTAACAAAGGTATTAGCATGAGCAAATTCTCCTTTCACATATTAAAACATAGTGCAAATTGGTAATAATTAAAAGATCATTTTAGAACTACAAGGAAAGATATATCAATAAATTGGAGCAGAAGAGTTCAGAAATGCCCATGCATTAATCTATCCATTAATAAATGTTGACTGAAGAGTTATTGAGCCAGAATACAGCATTTCTGAGCATGCTTTAGTTTATCTAAGAACTTTATAGCTACAAAGGAGAAATCAAAAATCTTCGGGAAAGAGAAAGATAATTTATTAAATCCTGTTAGAAAATTGTTTACTTATTTGGGAAAACATCAAACCTTATATAAAATCTCACATAATGTATCAACAAAAAAAATCCATATTGGTATTCAGACTAGCTGTTTAACTATAAAAAATTTGAGAAAATATAAGCAAAGGTCAAAAATATATTTAGAGGGGGCAGGACAATCTAAGTTTAAAAGTATTAGAGGGATTCCCAAAGTAAAGAATCAATAAATTTAACATCATAAACATTAAAAACTTTATTTCTCAAAAATTAGAAAGAAAAATTAATTAAATATTAAAAATAATTTTCATAAGAAATGCATAAATATTGATATTTTAAAACTTTGTAATCCCATTTGGTAAATGTTCTAGGATCAGGAGCTATAAAAAATAAATAGGAAAATTCAAAGAAATAAGTATAAATGCATATATATACATCACATGCACATTTCAGTTCATACGATATATATGCATATAATACTGATATGTAAAATTAATGTACACATCAAATTATTAGAGAATGATATGTAGTTCATTCTGGAATTCCAAAGGTTAGTCTTATCACCCAGGCATCACGTACCTCTCAAAAGAAATATTCTAGATTACTTTAAAGAATTGCATAATGACCACATAGCACTAACTCCAAAGCTGTGAAAATGCATAAGTAAGGGGTCTCTTTCCCTTTTTGAACCTGTGAGAAATCTCAGCAGAAGAAGGGAGGTCACAGCACCCCACTGATTGTTGTAGTTTCATTTTATTTGCTGTTTTGTTTTCTGAATTAACTAGCTACTGATTTGACTGCTTTTGCAAAATGCTAAACAGTGAACCTGGTAGACAGGTGTGGGAAAATTTGGGGGTGGGGGAAGACAGTTGGGCAATGGATTTCCCCAAAAAAGTTCTATGCATCAAAAACAGCCTGCCACATTTAGCAAGGGAAGAAAAATGGACATATTGCTTTTCTTGCCAAACCAATACAAAGGAGATCAATAGCCCCACAACTTCAGGGCAAGAGAAGAGCAGTGTTTCTGTCACATATACCCCCAACCAGATACTACAATCTATTCCTGAAAAGGTAACTCAGGAGACATGGGAGGCCTGTGGCAGGCCTGCGTGCCAACTTCTTCAATAACATGGGCATTAGAAATGCCACTTTTTTTTTTTTCTTTTTGCGGTATGCAGGCCTCTCACTGCTGTGGCCTCTCCCGCCGAGGAGCACAGGCTCCAGACGCGCAGGCTCAAGGGCCATGGCTCACGGGCCCAGCCGCTCCACGGCATGTGGGATCTTCCCAGACCGGGGCACGAACCCATGTCCCCTGCATCGGCAGGCGGACTCTCAACCACTGCGCCACCAAGGAAGCCCAGAAATGCCACCTTTTGATGTCCATAACTCATGAGGTTCTTTGCATTGCAAGGGCAAAAATCTGGAGCAAAGTATCTTAAACAATCCCTGTTCTCCAGAACTGTCCCTGCAAAAATGAACCCACAGTTGTCTGAAAGTTGAAAGCAGCTCTTCAAAGAGGCGGTCTCTGGAATCTTAGAATCATCATAAACAAAATGGCCTTTTCACTGGAATATGCTGGAGAGACTATTCAAGTCAGGATGATGAGATTCTTCCTCATGCCAGTCCTAGTGATGGCAGCCACACAGCCTGGCATGGGCTCTCTTTACCTGGTGCAGGACTTGGGCTCTGTGTAAACATCTTTGTGGTGAGACAGCAGAGGGCTATCCCTGGAGATGTGTTAAAACAAAGCTATTAACAACAACAACTAACTCAAAAGACAAGAAGTCTTGATGAGGATGTAGAGAAATCTGAACCTTTGCACACTGTTGGTAGGAATGCAAAATAGTGCAGCCATATTGGACAATAGCATGGAGGTTCCTCAAAAAGTTAAAATAGAACTACCATATGATCCAGTATTTCCACTTCTGTGTATTTACCCAGAAGAAATGAAATCAGGATCTCAAAGACATTAGCATTCCTATGCTCATTGCAGCATTATTCACAATAGCCAAGATATGGAAATAACAGAAAATAACCTAAATGTCCATCAACAGATGAATGAAATAAAGAAATGTGGTATATACATACAGTGGAAACTATTCAGCCTTAAAAAAGAAGGAAAGCCCACCTTGTACAACAGATAAACTTTAAGGACATTATGCTAAGCGAAATAAGCCAGTCACAGAAAGAAAAATATAACATGATTCCACTTATATGAGGTGTTTAATATAGTAAAATTCATAGAATCAAAGAATGGACTGATGGTTTGCCAGGGGCTGGACGGAAGGGAAGTTACTAATCAACAGGTATAAATTTTTAGTTAAACCAGATGAATAAGTGCTAGAGATCTGTTGTATAACATTGTAACTATAGTCAACAATAATATACTGTACACTTAAATTTGTTAAGAGGGTAGATTTCCTGTTAAGTATTCTTACCACGATAAAATCAGATTAAAAAAAGGTCTAATTTCCCATTTACATTAATCAGTAGCCAGAAGTGGTTTCCCAAATAGGCAGCCCTACTTTTCTCTCCCCCATAACCTTTTTACACCTTCCGTTCTTCCTGACTGCAGCTTTCTGTAGCCAGAGGGCCCTGTATATCCTTTCTCTCCTTACTCTGTACAACCAGCTGGGCAAAGTTTATTCTGTTTTATATACCATAATCTGTCATGGCTGATTTTGTTATAACAAGATCTGAACAGATGGGGAATGGTTTGCTCAAGAATTACTTGCAATATGAGTGACCTATAGAAAAAATTGGAAACTGGAATGCAATCCCTGCAATAAAATCCCAAACTCGTTATCCTCCCCACAGGATGCCCATGGATCCTGCCTCCACATGAAGGTGTTAATGACTAACCCGGAGACCTATAAAGGAGCACAGTCCTCTGGTAAACAGCACGTGCACAAAGGAATAAGACAGCGACAGAGAAAGGCAGTAACATTTCTTTGCCATAACTTGTCTTTCTGATTTTTTTCCTATTAAGTGATATATACTTAAAAGATACAAACACAATCAGTTAACAATGGAATGGAAATGCTGCAAATAAGGTAATTTCCTTAGATCTGGAAAATCTCCAGAATTAGACAGATTTCTATCAGCATTTAATACATTTTTTTAACACCTACTGAGTCCAACTTCACAGTTCTTCAAAGTTCTCCCTAAGCATAACAGGGAAGATAATCAGAAACCATTATGGACAATATGCTGTCTGAAAAGAGTATTAAAAAAAAAAAGAATCGGGCAATGAGAGTGCTATTAATCCTCTAATCCAACTGCCCATATTTATGTTGATTTTACAAAAGGAAAAAGCCATTCTGAGTGGTTAATGCCTCCACTGCCACTCCAAAGAGATCACACAAATAAACTGAAAAATCCTTCTCTGCCTAAGTTCTCTGTGGTTTAGTATGTTTTACAGCGACTGCTCAGTTAGAACCAGTCTGAGGCCATTTCTACATTTAAAAAATGGTAACATTGACCACATGATCTTTGAACAGCATTTGTGATCTGACTACATATTCCTTGCAGTTCCTAAAATAACATAAGTAGAGAAAATAAAGAAAATGAAGAGAAAGAATGCTTTCGCTATTATGTTACTATTACATTATATGACAGGCTTCTCTGGTTGAAATCTGCTATTCCTTTTTAACTACTTACCCATATCTTAGGCGTTTTCTAGTCTCTACCAAGCCTTCCTGACATCTTGAGTCTGTATCAAAGCCTGGGCATCGTTTTTTAAAATCAGAATTAATCACTTGATTGAACTGTGTCTCTATTGTTCTTTTAGGTGAAATAGTTTCTTTTGCACAAGTAAAATTAATTTTTTGAAGGCCCAGACCACTGACTTTCATCTTCCGTAATTAACACTAAATAACACAATAAAAAAGTGCTACCTTCCATATTTAATACTTAATAGTAGAGTATCAATGTCTAAATTTCCTTTTTTATGGCCAAACAATTCATATCATGCCTAATGAAAAACAGCTTAAGGGATAGAAGTCATGTACTGAATGGATACATCTGAGGCTGTTTCATTAAGGAATAGCAGATTTAAGGAAGCACCTTGTGGATCCAGCACTCCTCCACAGGCAGCTTCATGTCTTCAGAGAAAGTGACAGAAGCTTCAAGGTTTGTCATCCTCCAGTTTTATTTGTGTCCTGTACCCTGAGTTCAGCGTGGTTAGAGATCTAGGGCTTTACTACTCTGGAAAGTTTCCCCACTGTGACTCACAAACTTTGCCAATCATGCTCCAGAGCCACTACTAAAAACTGAGTCACCAGGGTAATGACACTCAATGTTTCAACAGCTCTTTACCCCTGTTAGTTAATTATCCTACAACACAGAAAATGGCCGTGGTTCTTATTTAAGAGGAAAATGAATGGTTTTGCTAAAGTTGCAAAAGTCAGTGAAATTGGTTCCTAGATAACTGGGCATTTTGCCTCACATATAGCCAGGAGGATACATGTGCTTTCCTGCTTCTCTCTCCCAACTATCCCAGCAACAAAGACCTCTCCCCGGGATATGTTGCCCTCCATTTACCAAGAATTCTTTCAGCAAACTTCCTTCTGTTGTATCCCTTCCATGAACCCCAGTGAACACCTGGGAGTCATTAGGCTAATGGTTCCTGGCTTTGTTTAAAGCTAGGAAAAGGTTCATGGTTTGAACAGATGAGCAAGTTAGAGGAAAAATCCACAGGATCGTTGCTGCTTTCCCACCAAGTCTTTCCATCTACCTTCCCTAAGCACTATCATTTACTCATCAGTTCATCACCATCACCATTCCACTCTCACACACTCACAACCACACACACACACTCTCTCACAACCACACCTATACCCGCTGCTTTCATCAGTCCTAACCTAAAGCTTTTCCGGTCCTCTTCGGTGTGAACGATACCAAATCCTTTTTCCTTTTTCTTATAAACAAAGCTGAGTTGGGGTAGACTTTATTGAAGGTTTATTAATTAGGGATTTAAAAAAAAAGTACAGAGGATGTGTTTATGACTGCCACTTCACTTTCTTCCCACCAGTTCTGTCTTCATTCTTTCTGAGGTGGAAGTGACCAAGGAAATTATAATAGAAACAGCATTTTCTCTGAATTCTATGGACCCTGAACCCTTTCCTAAATCTGGCTGGCACCTGTGTGTGTGTGTGTTCTCTACAGTGGATGGTTAAGTGAAAACGCAACTCTGCCAATGCGAGGACCATGCTCAGAATGTTGGCCGGTAGGTCACAAAGACATTATTTTTCTCTTTATTGAAACAGAGAAAAATACATACTATATATGCCATATACCCAGTACTCAGAAGAGAGAGTGTTAACTTTCTGTCACATTGACTATAAAATATCGTCCCTTGTCTCACATTCCTTGCCCCATTATTTGCCCTGACTCCCTAGAGGTACACACTATCATGAATTACATGTGTATCTTTCCTGTCCGTATTCTGCTTGTTTTACTTATTTTTTTCTTTGTTTGTTCATTTTACCTTATACACATAAACACACACACACTATTAAGTGCATATCAAGGGCTTTTGAAATGTATTTTAAATATAGATAGTACTTATTTTAAATATTGTTTTACAATTTTCTCTCTTTAACATTATGCTTTCTAAATTTCACCACATGGATGGATAGATAGATTCCTACATACATGGGTACCTATATATACAGATTATAAAGAGAGAGAAAAAAAAGGAGAGAAAGAAAGAGAGTGTTTGGGGACGGAAGTGAAGAAAGAAAGAATATGTTTACTTTCAAAAGCTATAAAGTATTTTATTGTGGGACAAAGCCCATGATATCGTCTATTAATATTTGTAAACTTTTCGAGTGAAAGTGGTAACTCTGAGATTTTTGAACCTAATACCAACACCATTAAGGGCCTGATCACGGAATAAAAGAAGGCTGGATGAAGAGGTGTGGGAAGTGGATTCCCTTCACAGCATCACACTTTTGCTTTCCTTCAGCCATTCAACACAGGCAGGGCAATACCTTCCAGGCAATGTCCCGTAAGGAGGGCACCTTGAACACCTGGAAGGCAGGTGGAGACTCTGTTTAACTCCCAGAGGCTGGTTAATGTCTCATTTCTTGGGAGAGGAGGGGTGAGGGGAGAGTGTCAAGAAGGAAAATGAATCACCACACGGAATCTTCATCAATCTTACCCGTGGCCTTTGAGCACAAAAAGAGGTAGGTAACTGTGGTAACCCTAACTACATTACAAGGACAGTGTATTATCACGAAATTACTAATTTGTTGAGGCAACAGTACAATTTACACATCTCCAGTCCCATCTCTAATTGTCTGACACTTATCTGTTGCTGTAGAGGAGCACACAGCAGGAGAGGGTCTGAGAGGCAAGCCAATCAGTCAAAGGCTTTCAGAGTCACAATGGGCATACTTCTGCCTTACAGAGCTTCACAAGGGAAGCCTTCAAAGGGGAAAAAAGCCCCGTCTGTGATGCAAAAAGAGATTTTTGAAACACAAAACATTGTTTGGTAGAGATAATATAAAAATTGGGACAATTTCTGCTTTTTTCTTACTCCTAAGGCTGCAGTGAGGGAATCTGAGATCATGGAAAAATGCTTTGAAAATGCAGAGTGCTGACAGATGTGAGGGAAGCAGGCAAATACTGGGGGCCGTGTCATTCATCAGAGCTGGAAGGTTAGAGGATTCTCCAGCTTGTTGGATAATCCTCGATCTCCATTCTCTCTGGAGCAATCCCCTGCAGGAATGGTCACCACATGTCTCTCTCTCTCTCTGTCTTTTATTTTTCCTTTTAACCCCTCTAGATAGCTAACCAACCTTAGGCTGCCTGGTTTCATCCCAGTTAAATATTTCACAAGGAATGATAAGAAATGTCATGTGGGAAATGACAAGAGTAGTGTAGGCCATCTTCATTGCCAAAAAGGCAAATGGAAACTTTCCTGAATGAAGGGAGCCCCACCCTGGAGGGATAAAAGTCAGAAAGAGCCAAATGTAGCATGAAACACAGCCTCTTTCTCAGCCCCCCAAAGACCACATAAGTAAAGAGGAACAATACGTTTGGAATAACTCACCTTGTAAGTTAAATGCAGGCAACAGATACTAGAATTGCAAAGCTATGTTGCAAAGCTAAAAAAATATTCAAAAACCTGTGAAGGTGGGGCTTCCCTGATGGCGCAGTGGTTAAGAGTCCGCCTGCCGATGCAGGGGACATGGGTTCGTGCCCAGGTCCAGGAAGATCCCACATGCCGCAGAGCGGCTGGGCCCGTGAGCCATGGCCGCTGAGCCTGCGTGTCCGGAGCCTGTGCTCCGCAATGGGAGAGGCCACAACAGTGAGAGGCCCGCGTACCACAAAAAAAAAAAAAAGAAAGAAAGAAAAAACCTATTAAGGTGAATTGTATGACTACTTTGTGGCGTTACAAGATAGTCCCTGCTAACAAGGAACTATAGATGTCTTCTAGGAGTTTATACACACAAGGACACACAGCCATTTGTGTTTAGAGAGAATTAACATTACAAAGTAATAATGTATTTGATCAACTGTCAGAGGTACAGTGCTCACACATAAACATGCTCTGCGATTTCAGAGCATGAAGAAATCCCTTCCTGCTGGGGAGCAGGTAAGGTTCCATGGAGGAGGCCTCAATCAGGTACACTTTGAGCTACAGGCTTATATATTTGTATATATGAAAAGGGGAGGCAAGCTATAGACTGAGCAGTTGGAAATATTATTAGTCAAGGCTTCAAAGTGAAACTGAGCAATCCTTGTAAAGAAGATAGTGGGATCACTTAAGTGGAAGCAGAGGATCCGTGGAGGAGAGAAAAGCAGATAAATCTTGAAGAGTCATTTAGTGAGATTGCAGAGGTCCTTCATTACCAGAATAAAAGGAAAGACCACTAGGGTTAAGGAGAGATTTAGTCATCATGCCCAGCATCAAACAGTTCCAACTTTGGCTGAAACTGAATGAAAAGAACATTAGACTCAGGGGATAACAGAAATGTTGTTTTTTTTCCAGAGGCTGCCCGTCAATTAAATGTGATTTTTACATGTTTTAAATTCCTTATAATATTCAGTGTTTCAATAATTCTTCTCAAATAAGCTTGTTGAAAACCAGCTCTATCTTGTGACAATTTGACTTCGTTAAATCATATTACTATCTGGACAAGTCAGCAATGGGTTGATATGTCATAACTTTGACGAGATTTTAATTCATTTCAAATGAAACTATCAAAAAGCTAATTGAAAAAATAGTTTACATCTACCCTCAATTAAATCATTAGGCATCAAAATACTCTGTGTCAAAAGGCTGGCATGATGCCTAATCTTGGGCCATATACGGATCATAGCAGAGCCCAAGCTTACTCTGCATATTACTGTGTATATCACATTTTCATAGTGACCATGAGAGAAGGCTGAATAACTAATCACGTAGCAAGTGGAGAATCACAACCACTCAGTCTGTACTCGTCAATCCTAATCATTAACTTTGTTCACATGTAAGAATACAAGATACTTAAAGAAAGAGAAAACAAGTCTGATTTCAACAATGGAAGATAGTACTTAAATGTTAATGTATTCAAATTATTTGTCTGGAGAGTTGCTCACTAGTATTTATCAAGAATATACATAAATTTACTTAGAGATTATGAGCAGCTGATGAGCCCCCTCTGATAAGAGGTGAGAGGGAAAAAATGATATTATATATATCTGCACCTGGTGGTGCAGTGGTTAAGACTCCACACTCCCAATGCAGGCAGCCCAGGTTCGATCCCTGGTCAGGGAACCAGATCCCACATTCATGCCACAGCTAAGAGTTTGCGTGCCACAACGAAGGAGGCCACGTGACACAACTAAGGAGCCCATGTGCCACAACTAAGACCCAGTGCCACCAAATAAATAAATAAATAAATAAATAATACTATACATTTAAAAAAAATGTTGGGAATCAACTTTTAAACTATATACTCACTTGGTCCATAGATTAATTCATTTAGTAAATATTTATTGAGTGTCTATGATATAGTATTCACCATTTTGGGTATTAGGCATATAGTAATGAACAAAAATAGTCTCTGCCTCCATGAATTTTTTTTTGTCTGTTTTTATATATGTTTTTTTAAATTTGTTTTATTGAAGTATAGTTGATCATAGTGGCACTATTTATAGTAGCCAAGACATGGAAACAATCTAAATGTCTCTTGACAGATGAACGGATAAAGAAGATGTGGGGTGTGTGTGTGTGTGTGTGTATATATATATGTGTATATATATATATATATATATATATATATACACATATATATATATACACACACACACACACACATATATATGTGTGTGTGTATATATATATATATATATATATACACACACACACACACACACAATGGAATACTCATCCATAAAAAGGAATGAAATAATGCCCTTTGCAGCAACACGGATGGACCTAGAAATTGTCATACTAAGTGAAGTAAGTCAGAAAAAGAAAGACAAATACTATATATCACTTATATGTGGAATCAAAAATATGACACAAATGCCTCCATGAAGTTTTTATTCTAGAAGGAGACAGATAATGAGAAACAAACAAACAAACAAAAAAGGTATCTAGTGTTATGTCAAGGAATGGTAAGTTCCTGGAAGAAAAATGAAGCATAATGGGAGAATAGAGAGTTTTAGTGGTGTTTTGTTAAATCAGGTGATCAAGGAAGGCTTGTACAACGTTTAGGAAGAAACCAGAACCAAGAGAGGGAGATAGTACTGAATACATCTGGGGGAAGATAACTAAAGACAAAAGGATTAGCAAGTGCAAAGGTTTTAATACAGGATCATGTTTACTACAAAGGAGGAAGAGAAATAAGCCAGTGAAGCTAGATCAGAGTGAGTGAGATAGAGAGTTTGGTTGGTAAGATTGAAGAGTTAGCAAGAGGCCCAAATATAAAGCATTGGTTTAACGTTAAGGACCTTGAATTTGAATCAAAATAAGATGGGAAATCTTTGGAAGGTTTTTTGTGGAAGACTGATCTCATTTGATTTGTCTTTCAAAGGGTTCATTCTAGCTGCTTTGTGAGAAATAGATGGAAGGAGCAAAGTGTGAAAGCAGGGGAACAACGCCTACTGCAATAATTTAGGTAAGAGCTTGTAGAAACTGGAACTACGGTGGTAATTATGGATATGATGAGAAGTGGTCAGTTTGGGGAACAGATTTTAAACTTTAGACCAACAGGATGGATTGAATGCTGGGAGAGTGAGAAAAAAGCAATCAAGCATCATATCTAAAGTTTCGGGCTTGAACAGCTGAGTGAATGGTGGCACCATGTCCTGATGGAGATGCTGAAGGAGAAGCACATTGAGGCTAGGAATGAAATTGAAAAGTTTGTTACAGAAATGTTATGTTTGAGATACCTATGAACACCTAAGTGGATACGCTGAGAAGGTACTTGAATATAAGTCTGGAGTTTCTGAAAGGTCTTGGCTGGAAAGAAAATTTTAAGAGCCTTCAGCATCTAGGTGCTTATTTAAAACGATGGAACTTGTTGAGGACTTGTTTGAAGTGAGTGCAGACAGAGAAGAGATTATGAGACTAAAAGGGGGCATTCCAATTAAGAAGTTGCAAACTGAAGAGGAACCAGCCAAGGAGACTGAAAATATAGACTAGAAAATAGGGAGGACTGCAAAGGTGTCCCGGGGCCAAGTGACGATGAGGTGATCAATTACACAACAAAAACTAATATGTCAAATAAGACAAGGGCTAAGAAATAATGACCCAGTTTGTTAACGGAAGTCATTGATATTAGAAGGGAAAAACAGTTTCAGTGGAGAAATGGGGACAAAAATCTGATTGAAGTGAATTCAAGAAACAGCAAGAATAGAAAGCTCAAGAAGGGACGTCCCTGGCGGTCCAGTGGTTAAGACTCCATGCTTCTACTGCAGGAGGCACGGGTCCTATCTGTGGTCGGGAACTAAGATCCCGCATGTTGCGCAGCACGGCCAAAAAAAAGAAAAAAATAGTTCAAGGAGGTTTATATGTAATGGGGAGAAGACAGTGGGAAGACAACCAGAGGAAAAACTTGTTTTCTAGTTTATTCTGTGTGAAAAATGGACAACTTATACCAATGTAATGAGAGCAAGTGCATCTCCTTGAATGGGTAAAAACTCAACCCAATTGCTTACTGTCCAGATGCAGGTAATGGATATCAGAGAGTTTCTTTTAACTTTATTTTATTATTAAATATATCTTACACAGAAAAATGAGTATATGTACATGTATTTATACATGCATATACATATATTTGTATAATATGTGTATGTGTAGAGAAAAAGAGAGAGAGAGAGAGAGAAAATGCATTCACATTTTAATATGAAAAGGAATACCATGTATCTACCACCCAGCTTTCGGTATGGAACATTAGCAGTACCTGTGTCACTCCTTGACTGCACCTTTCTCCTACTCTGGATTTTGTATTAATCATTCTATTGCTTTTTTTTTTTTTTTTTTTTTTTGCGGTACGCGGGTCTCTCACTGTTGTGGCCTCTCCCACTGCGGAGCACAGGCTCCGGACGCGCAGGCTCAGCGGCCATGGCTCACGGGCCCAGCCACTCCGCAGCATGTGGGATCTTCCCAGACCTGGGCACGAACCCGTGTCTCCTGCATCGGCAGGCGGACTCTCAACCACTGCGCCACCAGGGAAGCCCCTCCATTGCTTTTTAAAATGGTTTCAACACATATTAATCTATACAAAACAATATTATTGTTTAGTTTTATTCATTATATTTTAAGTGGAAACACACTGTCTATAGTTTGATGACTTATTTTTTCAACAGACATTGTATTTTTGAGATTCATCTATTTTGATCCATGCAGCTACATCCCATTCAGTTTCACTGCTATATAGTATTCATTGTGGTATATGAATATGCTAACATTTATTTATCTAGCTTATTGCCAGTGGACAACTTTCAATTGCTTCTAGTACTCTGCTCTTCAGAAAATGCTGCAAAGTACCTTTTGTACATAGTTCCTAAAACACATGTACTTCTTTCTCTTGGGTATATATCTAGGAATCAAATTTGTGGGCCATAGGACTCATCCATCTTACTTGTATTTGGTAATGACACACTGTTTTTCAGAACAGTTGTCCCAATTTACACCCCCTCCAGCAGGGTATGATAGTTCTTATCACTTCAAAATCTTGTCAACACTTGGAATTCTCAGACTAACTTGTATTCATTTTGTGGTTGTGAAACAGCAATTTAACATAATTTAATTTGTATTTGCCTTACTGTTAATAATGTTAAGCAGCTTTTCATGTGTTAACATTCCATTCAGGTTTCCTATTTTGTGACATCTGGGGTTTTTTTCCTCATTTTTTACTCCTGGGCTGTTTGCCTTTTGAGAAATCTTCACAATGGCAGTATCTACCTCACGATGAACTACTGTCCCCTACAACTTCTAAGCACAGTGAGGTAACAGGTTTGACACAACCTTCCACTGAACTGAATGGCACTGGAAGGTCTTGCTTTGCTGTTTCCTAGTATTAATTGGGATAGTTCCAAGTCTGAGAAAAAGAGAAGCAAGGCAGAAGCACTCACCCATGCTTATTGACTTCACAAGCTCTTAGTGCCACGTGTATTAACTGAGCAGATTGACTACAAGATGGCAGCCTTCTCTCATCCTGTACTTCATCACTCCAAACAATGTCATCCCCAGTGCAGGACTGACAGGCACTCATGTCCGGCCTCAGTTCTGTATCCCCAATCCATTAGTATTGGCTTGAGGTCAGCTTTTTGAATACAAGATCAATTCTAATATAGTTACATTGACTTCACTTTGTATCAGAGAGTAGATAGAAAGTTGAGAGGGATCAATAAACGCCAAACAACAAATCAGAAAATACATAGTGTGCATGAACCAGTTAGCATGCATGGATTTCTCTGTGCTAGTCATTGATTCAAATATAGGTAGTCCAGAAATAATGTGCTCATGTTTGTATCTGAAGCCAAAATGGAAATCGAACTCCTCAGCCTATGTCTTTAGCTGAATAGAAAATAGGAAATGACAAAATTCTTGGCCTTGTGTTCAAAATCTGAAGTTTTCTGGGTCTGTGTTACCTCTTCAAACTTAGTCTTGTTTTCTCTCCAGTTGTTTCTGTTGGACTAGTCTCATTTGCCTTGTCCTGAATATATGTCCTTTTGTACATATTTCCACCTCTCAACTCCATCATAAACATTAATGTCCCTCCCATCTCTTTTCTGCCTATAAAAACCACCCTCTAACCAAGGCCCTGCCCAAATCTATCTCTTCTATGAAGTCTTTAACGCCATTGCTCTGAGGCTCAAACTGCCAAAATCTTCTAGCACTTATTCTCCTTAGCACTAATTTATAGCCTTATCATGTTTACCTTATCATGTCTTCCTAGCAGGGTTAGTTTGCGATCTGTGTTTGCAACCCAACAAAATAATGACACCTGAAGATCTGGGACTGTGGAATATCCCCATCTGTGCCACCCATACAGCACATTGCCTGCATACGAGTAGATGCTTAATTAAAACTGATTTGTTAGTACAGACATGTGCTTGCACTCATACACCTCCTGATAACGTCATGTCCATCAAAGTTGACCAATTTCCACTAGGACCCTGCTCTCCTTTTAACTTGAGGCACTAAGTCAGACAATTTCTACATTCCCATCTTTTTCTTCCACCCATCCTGACCACAGTTTCATCTTTAAGGTGAGCACCTGCCATTAAAGAAAAATCAAGCTAAAATAGCCAGTGTAGTCCTGGCTAAAATACGTAAGCTAACGGACACCCTATTCCTTCCTAAGGTCTACTGGCACATCTTGGTATTCACAGATTCCAGCTTCTTGTTCCTAAATCTCATCATAGAGATTTCAAATTAGTCTAAAGATGAGACAATCATGTTCCTACAGAATCTTGAGCTGTCTTTGGGCCTGATAACATATGAAGTTATCGGTATTAATAAAGGTAACAGTAAATGTTTTTGACCAAAACAAAAACATTATATAATGCATACTTCTTAGTGCTTTACAGATATTTACTCATTTAATTTTTATAAAAATTCTACAGGATAGGTACTATTACTCTGCTGAACATTGCCTCTTATCCACTCTACATCCAGTGCCCTCCATTCTTTACTCTGCATCAGGCTCCTTGTCCCCAGGCTTATCACTGAATCCAGCCACTGGGAGATACCAGCAATATATTAGAGAGTGGGAGGAGAGAAAGGTCAATATTTTTTATTCTTTTTTTTGCGGTACGCGGGCCTCTCACTGTTGTGGCCTCTCCCGCTGCAGAGCACAGGCTCTGGACGCGCAGGCTCAGCGGCCATGGCTCACGGGCCCAGCCGCTCCGCGGCATGTGGGATCTTCCCAGACCGGGACACGAACCTGTGTCCCCTGCATCAGCAGGCAGACTCTTAACCACTGCACCACCCGGGAAACCCAAGGTCAATATTTTTACTTTATCAGCTTCCTTTTCACCAGGCCATGGATTGACAATACATGCTTTTCTCTTCCAAAGTTCACAACTTCCATAGCTAGCCCACTCGTAAAGCAACAACTCTCCTAAGAGTTATTGCTCTCTCCCCTTGCCCTTTTACCTAGGAAGGGTGAGGTTTTTTTATTGTCAAAGTGTTTTATTATCCCTTGCTAGTTTTTCTTAAGCCTGCTCACATCTTTGTAAATATTCCTTTTATTAAACTCTTTTAAATTGTCCTTTTTGAGTATAGCATCTTACTGCCTGGGCATGAACCTTTATAAGTAAGGAAACTGAGACAATGATATTAAGTAACTTGCTCAAGATCATACAACTAGTGAGCAGCATAGCTGGGATTCGGATCTTGGCTGTCTGGCTCCACAATCTGTGCTCCTATCACATATTGCTCTATGCTCTCCCTGGGTCTCCAAATTTAGCCAGACAACTGGTTTTTAACACCAGTATAAGCCTCCAATATATTCTTGTCAGCTGAAGCCAAGAGCAAAGGCTTCTTTCTTTGCCAGGAGAGAAAGATCATCAGATCAATTTCAGAAGGGATGTGGGCAGAGTTAACCATGAAAAAGGAAAGTATTACATTTGGCCATGGTTTTCCTATGATGTTCTTCTAGGCTTTACTGTTGTCTGTTTTGCATTTAAACAGTAAAGATAGGCATGGATTTAAGAAAAACTAAAAATAGTACACAACTGAAAACAAAGATAAGTGGGCAACAAAGAGCTATAGTATAAAATCAAAATCCCACTGTGAAAACTTCAAAGACTCAAGTCAGTCCTTTGCTCAAACTAAAGCCAATAACGAGGTTGAATTTAAACCAAAAGATAACTTCGGAAAGGAACTCTCATGAAGTTACTCAAGGTGGCTGATGAGATACTCCACTCAAATCCTACAATAAAGCAGCCAGTGGTTTGTTCTACAATTTACCATGAAGACAGCATTGTTTTAATGCCACTGTGCATTAGATGCCTATTATATGTGAGGGACTCCACCTTCATATTGCTGTTAAATTTCTCCACATCCTTAAAAGGTAGATAATATTAGTCCCACTTATCTGGCGTAGAGTGGAGGATCAGACTGATTAAATTATTTTCTCAGCATCAAAACATGAGTGGAGAATCAGGATTCAAACTCAAATATGATTCTTAATATTATGTATGTTTTTTTAAAAAAAGCACTATAATACTCAAACGTGTAGAATTACACAATAATTCAAAATTCAGTGCCCTGGGAAAGGTGAAAACCACCTTGAATTCTATTTAAGCTTTTCCCCATTCTGTAGTGCATATGTTATTTTGGCTGACTTTTGAGATTATACAGATAAAATAAAATGCACTTGTTTTCTTTTTATAGTTCCCTGAAAGCAGCCACAAGTGAAATAAGAATAGATTATAATTCCATGTATACAGCTGGAATTTTCACACCTGATAGCTGAAATAATTTAAACTTGTTAGCTCTATCAAACTCTGCCAATTGCAGAATATACTTGTTTTTATGCAATGCACATAAAATCTTTTACAATCCAAAAATATTGGGAATCATGTCCTTTTCTGATGACTTCTGATGATCATTTAAGAAAGAGACACCTCGATTTTGGATGGAGTTTCTCTCCTATTATTCTTTTCCCCTTACTTCCCCATCCTCGGCAATGTGCTCAACAGTAAATCAAGTACCTTATTTAAAAGCTAACTTAAAAAAAAAAGTGTGCGGTTTGGCAGATGTAAGCCATGAGTTTCTATAATAATTATTCAGTTTGGGGGACTGCAGTAGATACAACCACAAGATCTGGTCCATGAGCTTTTCTTTGCTGCATACAATTTTCTACCCAGAGGTACAGAGATCGTAGGCTTCTGCTGTTGTAGGAAGTGCTGCTAACAGTGTTTACAAAAATGGTTGAGAAAACCCATGTCTGTCTAACAGCTTTTTACCACATCAATTATAAATGCATTTTCCCTTGGGTGGTATTATCTCTCACCCAAGGAATCTCCCACTGTCCTGGAGCATTTGCTGAGGAGAATTGATTAGGAAGGCGGCTTCCCAGTAGATGGAAAAAAACTGCAAATGCTTCTGTTTGTTGATGCTGTTGTCCTTGTAGCATAAGTACTGCAAGAATGTGAACAATTACAGCCGAAAATTCAAGCGAAGCTGCTATGACAGGATTGGTAATTCACCCCTGCGGAGCACAGCATACCCAGATATGTGCTGCTGGAATATAACTACCTGGGCAAAGTGATATCTGCTGGTGAGGGAATTACTGACGTCAGCCATTTGTAGGGGCAGGAGGAAGACACATATTTTGTTCGGGATGGGCTGGAATTACCTTGATTGGCCACAGTGAACAGTTCTTCACTGATTATGTTTGTATAGACCCAGTTTTCTCTTCTTTTTTGGGTTATAATCATGGAATATTAACTCTAAATTAATTATCAAGAAGAGTTTATTTAAAAATGCTTTCAACAATTCTGGATATATTTCTCAAGATCATTTGTTTATTAATGTGACCAACTTTTAAAAGTTAATAATTTTTTTTATTTTTACTATATAAACCTTGGTGGTATTTGATCCTGACTAAGGCAATTGCATCTCAACCTTCCTTTCAGTCTTATTTCATATTGGAGTTGAATGGCAAAATTTTGTCTTGAAGGACTTTTTCTGTAACACGTAGCTCAGGATCAATATATAGGAAGTATTAGATTAATTAGTGATTAAAAGAAAAAATACAGCTTAAGTTGATAGACTTATTTGGGAAAGTGAATATAAGAAGCAAAAGTCTTAAAATTGCTCAGCCTTTTGAACCAGTAATCCATGACTATGAATTTCTCTTTAGGGAATAAATACAACTGTGCTGTTCAACACAGTAGCCATAAGCTATGTTGAGCACTTGAAATTTGGCTAGACTGAGATGTGATATAAGTATAATACCTACTAAACTTTACAGCGGAGGGTTGAATTGAGAGTTTGAGACTGGCAAATGCAAACTCTTATATATAGAATGGATAAACAATAAGGTCCTATTGTATAGCACAGGGAACTATATTCAATATCCTGTAACAAACCATCATGGAAAAGAGTATGAGAAAGAAAAAGAGTATAATACATACTGGATTTTGAAGACAATATAAAAAATGTAGGTTATCCCTTTAATATTTTAATTTAATCACATGTAGAAATGAAGTATTTTTAATATACTGGATCAAATAAAATATATTATTAGAATTAACTTCACCTGCCTCTTCTTACTATTTTAATATTCCTATTAGGAAATTTAAAGTTATGTATGTGGCTCACATTTGTGCCTTGCATTTTATTTCTATCAGACAGATATCCTAAAAAGAAGAAAGGACTATATGCATGTAAAGATATTTACTACCACATGGCTTATGATGCAGGCATTTTAGTATAAAACTGAAATATATATTTATCAATGAGAGAATGGCTATGAACATTAGAATAGAGATAAATGATTAGATGGTATGCAGATGATAGAAATGGCAATATGTGGAATACACTCAACTCACTATGTATTTAAAAGCAGCAGTTGTTCACAGTGAGAGAGCACAGGAGTGCTGGTCTTGAATAAAGACCCATAGAAAGGCAACTGACTGTTAATCTATAGGTAAGAAAGTGGTTGTTTCTTTAGGTTTTCATTGTTTTTTCCGTAATCAAGAGGGGCAAGACATTGTAAGAGAAACAGCTTAGGGAAACTATCTTGTGCACTGAGACTAGAGGGATAGGGAGAATGGAGGCAGAGAGCTCAGATTAAAATATGAGACATTGTTGAGACTGGTTCAAGATGGTGGAGTAGAAGGACGTGGGCTCACTCCCTCTTGCGAGAGCACTGGATTCACAACTAACTGCTGAACAATCATCGACAGGAAGACACTGGAACTCACCAAAAAGATACCCCACATCCAAAGACAAAGGAGAAGACTTTGGTAGGAGGGGCACAATCACAATAAAATCAAATCCCATAATTGCAAAGAAACAACTAAATGAAGTAGAGATAGGCAATCCTCCAGAAAAAGAATTCAGATTAATGATAGCAAAGATGATCCTGGACCTCGGAAAAAGAATGGAGGCAAAGATCGAGAAGATGCAAGAAATGTTTAACAAAGACTTAGAAGAATTAAAGAACAAACAAACAGAGATGAACAATACAATAACTGAAATGAAAAATACACTAGAAGGAATCAGTAGCAGAATAACTGAGGCAGAAGAATGGACAAGTGACCTGGAAGACAGAATGGTGGAATTCACTGCCGCGGAACAGAATAAAGAAAAAAGAATGAAAAAAGAATAAAGAAATAAAGAAATGAAGACAGCCTAACAGACCTCTGGGACAACATTAAATGCACCAACATTCGCATTATATGGATCCCAGAGGAGAAGAGAGAGAGAAAGGACATGAGAAAATATTTGAAGAGATTACAGTTGAAAACTTCCCTAACATGAGAAAGGAAATAGCCACCCAAGTCCAGGAAGTTCAGAGAGTCCTAGGCAGGATAAACCTAAGGAGAAACACGCTGAGACACAGTAATCAAACTGACAAAAACTGAAGACAAAGAAAAATTATTGAAAGCAACAAGGGAAAAACGACAAATAACATACAAGGGAACTCCCATAAGGTTAACAGCTGATTTCTCAGCAGAAACTCTACAAGCCAGAAGGGAGTGCCATGATATATTTAAAGTGATGAAAGGAAAGAACCTACAACCAAGATTACTCTACCTGGCAAGGATCTCATTCAGATTCGACAGAGAAATCAAAAGCTTTACAGACAAGCAAAAGCTAAGAGAATTCAGCCCCACCAAACCAGCTCTACATTCTAATCTCTAGTTTACTTGATTTAACTACAGGAGTCTAAATAATTCTTAGTCTGGTTAACAAAATACTGGTTAACAAACTATTCATCTTGGAAGGCTTAGCCTAACTATCACCTTTTAATGAGGTATTTCGTCTACTGTATACTGTTTTTTTGGTACCTAACTCTGTGATCACCGAAACCTATTCAGTCCTCAAGCTACAAACAGGAGCTCAAAACCTCACTCTGTCTTCTCTTGTATCCCTTTATCAAGGCACAATTTTCTATTGGCTATACTTTCTAACTAGCTCTTCATTTCCTCTCTTCATCTCTACCTTTTCTCCATTTTAGGCTCACCATTTTTTAGATGCCTGGATTTTGGCCCCTCCTAAGTGGTCTCACCTACTCTGATCTTGTCCCACCGGCCCAACCACTCTCCTTATAACCAATAAAGAATTATTCCAAAAACACAACTGATTATTCACTCCCCTCCTTGAAGGTCATTACTTACTCTCCATCACCTTCAGGGTAACATTTCTAGTTGTTTACAAAGCTCTCGGTTGCTGGCTCTATCCATCTGGCAACATCTCTCAGTATTTACTATTTTACAGTTTATGCTCCAGCAACACCAGTTTGTTTGTTGCTAAATACAGCATGTGGTTTTTAGGTTTTGTGTCTCTTCTCGTAATCTTCTCTCTGCCTCTTTGACCATTCCCGACCGCACTGCATATAAACAACTGCATGTGACTTATTCCCTCTTATCCTTTGAAATTAAAATGAGTGTGGTTTTCTCTAGGAAATGATTCAAAAATCAGTTCTGATATTGACAGCTGGTTTCACTGCAGTTCCTCTACTCTCTCCACTCCCATGTCATTTAAACATAGAGCTATCTATTCATTTCCATGATTTTTCAAAAATATCCATGTTTGTCCCCCTCAGCAGACAGTAAACACCTCAAGAGAAGAAAATATATCTTATCTGGTTCTCTGTCACCAGCTTCTATATGTGGTGGGCACTCAATACCAGTTTGCAGAATGAACTAGCAAAGAAGGCCAGCTGAGCCCATTGAACACAAAATAGTTATAATGACAAGAGTTTAACCCAGTTTTAATTGTATTACTGCTAGTGATCAAACTAACATTTACTTAATCTAAAGGCTCTCTCTTTTTTGTTCTAACCAAAATATTAGTGCTAAAGTGAACAATTCTCTTGGCTTCTCTGGAATGTTAGTTTCCACGTAACAAAAGATCCTGACCAGACTACCTAAAGAGACAGAGAGGAAAGGAATGTGCAGGCAGATGTCACCTTGAACTTGCTGGGTGTGTTTCAAGTTTATAAGATCAGTCAGTTATGGCTTGCAAAGGTGAATTCAGGTCCAGGTAAGTGTTAGTATTAGATATTTGAGTTTTGTAAGAAAAACGTTTTCCATTGGGTTGCTCATTTTAAATACCATGACCAGAAGTGTCCACAGGGAAATCAAAGAAATGTGTTTGCCTTTACGTCTCCTTGTCCTATGTGCTATCTGTTCCAGGATTGTGACACTGGACTGCTTTTGTTTGGTGAGTATGGATTCCCTCAGGGACCCTGACGTATCTTTTGAAATTCCAGAGAAACAGATTGTCACTTTATACAGTTCATTGGATAAGAATTTATGTTAAATTTATAAAATGCATGCTACGGAATTTTTAAAAATCTGGCCACATTTGCAGATATTCCTCCTCTTATACAATTTATTATAATGGGAACTACAAATAAATCAAAGATGTCTCCAGAATAGAAAATATCACTTATAATCACATATCCATATTTGCCATTGACAGGTTTAAAATCCAGAGATAGTATAGAAAAGGGTGGAACCATAATAAAATAATTTAAAATTTTTAAAGCCTTCCCTTGCCAAGACCAGCAGGTGGGAATCATATGCAGTATGCAAAACTTGGATCAGGTTTGTAAGGGATGATCTCCATAGCCCCTGTTTCTCTACAGATGACCCACTGCAAAGTCAGGAGCAAAGGCCACCTTTCTGGCCAGTAGCCCCTCTCTAATGTGGTTAGATGGCAGTAGCTCAGACTTTACATAGCAGCTGATGGCCAAATAATCCAAGTGTAATTAAAAGTCATGTTCAGAAGACAAAAAGAAATCCTCAGAGAGTGGTTTCCAGGAGTAAAGCTATCAGGAAGCCAGACAGGAGGCCAAATACAAAGGATATATGAGCCAAAAATTACTTGGGAAGAAAAGGGACCTGGCTAAAGATGGAAGCACTGAAGAGAGAGGCTCGAAACTCACCAGCTCCAGAAGCAATGGCTGCTCAGAGCTGATTAGCTACCTGAAGTTGACAGGAAAGGAAAATAAGAAAAATCCCTGCCTTGGACCTGAAACAAGAGAAATGCCCTAAGCTCATTAGCATCAGGGAGCCAAAGGCATTGTTCCCACACAAAATTAGCTGAGAGAATTATAGAATAATGACTGTCTTTGGAAAACAGTCTTAATGCCTGGATGGAGCTCTTGTGCCCCACGTACATGATTTCTCTTATGGACAAAAGGGAACCTCTGTATGGAAGTCTGTGACATCAGCAAATAAATTTGGCTGGATTTCCCTGGTGGGCATGAGAACTTATTGAGCCAATGAAAAATTATAAAGTGGTAAAACAGTTTGATAGGAAAACCTTTTGGAAAAAAAATGTTCTTCCTTCATCAAGGCAAGTTTCTGTGATTTAGGTTAGAAAAGAAACATGTCAAATGTGTACTCCAAGAAAATTGTACTACCTGAGTCTCCTCTTTGGGCAGCTTTATAACTAAATACAGAAGGCAGCTTCTTCTGGTTGACGCATTTTTTTCTGGATTATCTCAATTTGGTGGAAGACATGATCCTTAATGAAATATTTATGTGATAGGAGGCGAGATAAATTTCCCTCTGTATAAGCAGAATTATTCGCCAAAATTACTTTCAGACTATCTGATTTCTGCTTGTTGAACAGTAAGAGGGCATTATTTGGATAACCAGTCTTACAGAGCAGAAGTGCACACGGAGCCTGGACTATTCTGTGAAGAGTGCAGGATAGTGGGACTTTTTTCTGAACAACTGCTGCTTTTAAATAGGAAGTGCTTAGTAATTAAGTATACAAAATTTTTATTTTTAGTCTAATACAGTTTCAATCCAAAAGGCTGGAAAAATTGGCACCACGTATGTAAGCATGTGGCTGGGGTGACCTGGTTTACAATACAGACTATGTACCATTCACGACATTCACTTCTGGGGCAAGTGCTCTGGAGAATCTCAAAAATATCACTTACCTCCAGAGCAACTAAAAGTAAGACTCAATGAGAGGCTTCTGTGACTGTCAACCAGGAGGGAGGAATCCTACATAATAAAATACTAGGTAGGAGAAAAACAAACAGTGTAAACTCAAAACTGAAAGTCACGAGCACAGACATTTAAAATCGCAGGCAGTGATGTGTGACTTAGCTTGTTTTCTTATCAGCAACTCTAGAATAAGTGTCTGCAAGCTTGTTTGGGTTCTAAACAATACTTAAATAGCCCAAAGATATCTTAGGGAGAGCATATATTTTAGAGAAACTATAGAGATTTTTTTTCAAAAGTATATTGAATGGAACTGGAGGCTTCTTTGGTGCAGTGAGGTAGCTCCTGGTTTTTGTCCTATAGATGAATATGGACGTTTTCATGGAGGCAGTGAAATGGAGCAGTTAGAAATGATGACTGTAAAATAAAATACAGCTAGAATACAAGCCTAGTTCTGCCTGAACATTCCTTCATTTTCCTGAACTCCATTTTCTTCATCTATGAAATGGAGATAAGAGAACCTATATCGACAATTGTTATAAGTACTAAATGAGATGATGCTTGTTCCATGCTTAGCACAGTATAGGATAATCATTCCACAATCATGCAATAAAATAAAATTAATTAAAGAGACTCAGTAAGTCATAGATGACTTTCTATTTAGTGAGCTGTTTTAGAGATTCACAGTGACTGACGGTGAGTAAAATGTTTCTTTGATAAGGAAAACTTGGTGAACATAAAGTCTTATTACGCCACGAGAGGTAATTGTAGCAACTGCTATTATTATAAGGATACCCAGGAACTCAACAGAGTATTCTTATATCTTCCACGTTGTCTCCCTGGATTTCTCAAGGTGATAAATGACAGACGGTTCCATGTGACCTTCCTTTTTCTTTCTGTGGTTGTACCAGTTTGCTTTATTGTGCCTCTTGCATTACTTGACAAGACCCGCCCATATGTAAACATTAGTAATTTATTTCTTCAAATTTTAATGACGATTTTGGATTTTTAAAGTAGGAAATAAAGGAACCAAACAAAATAACATTCTTCATGTTTGTGATGAGGGTGGAGTTTGGAACTTGAGTGAAGTGGGAGGAGAAGGAGGGTGTTGTTGGGTGTGGGAGCTCAGAAACACTTAAGGAGGTCTTCATCTCTCAAGCAATAAAGGGCTTTTCCCGACTTCCTTTTGCAGCCTGTTGTATACCATGTGACATTATATTTCTCCCAACCAAGTGGGCTCTTCTAAATCAAGCCAAGATACACCAGATAGCCCCATATTTTCAGGAAAAGCAACACTTTATGTGTAGAACATATATGATTTGGTGTTTTGATGAAACAAGTCACTGTTATTCACTGCTTTCGAGAACCATGAATATATGACACTTTATAGTTTGATTTAAAGAAATCTTGTCTTATTGTTATGCAAACTGTTATCTTTACCAGCCCCAGATCTTGAACCATCACCATTTAAGACAATTTTCAAGAAATTAGAGTAGAAAGTGAATATCACTCCTGTACAGAAATTATTTGGCTTACCAGGGGAATTCTTAAAACTCTTGAATGAAATTCAAATACTATTTTTATTTAACCTTTGTTTTGAGAGAGAGGGTAAAAAATCCATCTCTTAAGGCAATTTCACTAGGAAGTTTGTCTTCATTCATTAACTCACTCGCTGCCTGTATTTGACCTTATTGACAAAGATGTTCAATATATAACTGGAGATCATTGTTATGACCACGGCTGGTAAAGTGAGGCAGAAAGTAAATTAGAAAACGAAACTATGACCTTTCTTGGATAAGTTAAGTTTCCACTCTGGGGGGAAAGACTGTGCCTTTAAAAAAAATATTTAAAGAAGCACTTCTGTTGGCTATAGCAAAGAGTAGAGAATTTAAAAAAAAAAAATTATTTTCTTTTCAGCAATCAGAAGTCAGTTATACCTTGAAAACAAACATACAAAAACAACCACCACCACCACCACATCATAAACCCCACAGAATTTTTTTTGGAGGTTAGTTCGTTCAATAATTTCAAAGTTTAGTTAGATGCACAGAGGTTATAAATTCATAAACTCTCTCATGCTGATGTAGGTAATATCGATGATACAGACTTTGCCAAAGATTGCCTAAATGACTTGAGGACAAAGAAAGAAAATACTGGGACATGAATTCAACCTGAAGGGTTTTAAAGAATTCTCTTATTCCTTGAAGAAAGCCTACTTTCATCTCCAATGCAAGCCCTGGCAACTGTGATACTCTGCTTACCCTTACTTTTGTTAAGTTAGGGCATTCAACACTTGTTGGAATCAAAACAAAAACATCAGAATCAGCTGGATGTCAAAGTTGGTATCTCATTGAAATTTACTTCTGCGCAATAAAATGGTTTATGTTCTGTTTATTTTATACATTTTGGGCTTATTTGCCCTTTTCCAGGAAGAAGCCATTTATTTTTGCATGAAAAATGAGAGGAATAATATTTGTGAAGATTTTTATAGTCAATATATGTAAAGGAAATACATTTCCAATGCAAAAATAAGTTGCATAGGGGAAACAATTCTTGCATGTGCTTCTGCGCATTTTTCTGTGAGGGAATTTCATAGATTTTACCAAATTCTCAGAAAGTCTAGAGAGTGAAAAATGTTACTGAATAACTGGTCTGTAGGAAAACTATTCTGAGTGATTAAAAATAATAGAACCAATGAGTAAGTAAGTACAGGAAGTTTAGATTTTGAAGGATATTAAGTAGAGTTGTAATTAGTCTTTTAAATGCTGTTATTAATAGGAGAGAGAAGAAGGAAAGAAAAGGTTATCTTTTCTGAAGTTGCTTAAGAAATGTCAAGTGTTGGGGCCATACGCATCCAATATCTCAAATAAATGAAGTCAATGAACTTGTCTGTAAAAGAAAATACCAACCCCCTGCCCCCCTGCCAGGATACATTTAATTTGGAAAGTAGGTACTTCATTAATCAGAGACACAAAATCACCTAGAGAAATTATTAAAATGCAGGTTCAGATTTGGTACATCTGGGGTAGAGCCTGAGACTCTGCATTTCTAACAAGTTCCCAGATGAAATCACTGCTGTTGCTCTGTCACATGTTGAATAGCCAGGCCTAAGGCTAACAAATAAATGCTGTGGTGAGCAAAGTAAAGAGTGCATGCATTTTTTTAAAATTAATTAATTAACTTATTTATTTTTGGCTGTGTTCGGTCTTCGTTTCTGTGTGTGGGCTTTCTACAGTTGCGGTGAGTGGGGGCCACTCTTCATCACTGTGCACAGGCCTCTCACTGTCGTGGCCTCTCCCGTTGTGGAGCACAGGCTCCAGACGTGCACGCTCAGTAGTTGTGGCTCACGGGCTTAGTTGTTCCACGGCATGTGGGATCTTTCCAGACCAGGGTTCGAACCCGTGTCCCCTGCATTGGCAGGCAGATTCTTAACCACTGTGCCACCAGGGAAGCCCCAAGAGTGCATGCATTTTATCTGACTTGCTAATTTATCTTGCTTTGGCACTTGGTTTACTTTTCCTTGTTACCTACACACTAGGGCAAGCATCAATGCCTTATATCTGCATTATTGTCATGCATTATTATGCATTATTGCATATACTAACTGTTCTCTCTACCTCCTATCTCCCCTCCTCTCCAAATTTATTAATAGCATTATTATTGTTTTTGTTATTACTATCATTCATGCTATCTGTCTTACGCTCTTTTAAACTCTTCATAAATATTGGCTCATTTATCCATCTGGCTGCCACACTAGTCACCTTGCAAAGTATTATTTTTATCGTATTACTTTCATGCTCCAAACATTTTAGCAGCTCCAATAGTTTCCTTAGAATTGGTTCAGATTTTTTTCTCCTGAACTCTCCCATTGACCATCATTGTTCCAGAGTCAGAACTTCCCAGATAAGGCAAATTTGTGCCATTCTGTATTAAATGTAAACTGTAACCTACCATAAATTATCTAGTAAACAGAGTCACCTTTGATCATCTATAGTCTAGAATATGTTTTCATCTTTTCCCTAGTATACAGGCAAGGCCTTTATAATTTTTATAATTCTCTATGCATGAGAGAGAGTACCGATCATTAATGTGTCTGGATTATTCAGTGTTTAAGAGTAGATGTGAAAAAACTAAAAATAGTACTATCATATGATCCAGCAATCCCACTACTAGGCATATATATGGAGAAAACCATAATTAGAAAAGATACATGCACCCCAATATTCATTGCCACACTATTTACAATAGCCAAGACATGGAAACAACCTAAATGTCCATCAACAGATGAATGGATAAAGAAGATCTGGTATATACACACAGTGGAATATTACTCAGCCATAAAAAAGAATGAAATAATGCCATTTGCCGCAACATAGATGGACCTAGAGATTATCATACTAAGTGAAATAAATCAGACAAAGAAAGACAAATACCAGATGATATCACTTGTATGTGGAATCTAATTTTAAAAAATGATACAAATGAACTTATTTACAAAACAGAAACAGACTTACAGATATTGAAAACAAACTATAGTTACCAAAGGGGAAATGTGGGTAGGAGGGATAAATCAGGAGCTTGGGATTAACATACACACACTACTATATATAAGACAGATAACCAACAAGGACCTACTGTATAGCACAGGGAACTCTACTCAATGTTCTGTGATAACCTAAATGAGAAAAGAATCTGAAAAAGAATGAATATATATATATGTATAACTGAGTCACTCTGTGTACACCTGAAACTAACACAACATTGTAAATCAACTATAAGCTAATAAAATATTTTTTTAAATGTAGATGTGAATAATAAAGATTATGAGAACGCTCAAGGGGAAAACAGGAGGAGACCTAGTAGGACCAAAAATAAGTTGGCATGTACATCCTAAATTTTTTTGCATATCCTGATACTAAGTTCATCCATACTGTGTCTTTGTTAATTGATATAGATAGTTATAATTTAGGTGAGGAATACCTTAAAATTATGAGGGGGTGCGGTTTTCATGAACTTAAGAACTCTTGGGAAAAAGTGTACAATTTCACAAATATTCATATCAGCACTATTCACAACAGCAAAAGGTGGGAACAATCCAAATGTCCATCACCTGGAGAATGGATAAACAAATGTGGTATGTCCATACAACAGAGTATTATTCAGCTCTAGAAGAGAATGCAATACTGATACACACAACAACGTAGATGAAACTTGAAAATATTATGCTAAGTGGAAAGGGCCAAACACAAAAGGTCAGATATTGTATGATACTATTTTTATGAGATATTCAGAATAGGCAAATCCACAGAGACAGAAAGCAATTAGTGGTTGCCAGAAGCTGAGGGGAGAAGAGATTGGGGCATGGAGTTTCCTTTTGAGGCGATGAAATATTTTAGAACTAGATAGTGTGGGTAGTTTTACAACATTGTAGATGGAATAAATGCCACTGAATTGTACATCTTAAAATGACTAAAATGATGATTTTGTAGTACGTGAATTTTATCTAAATTCTAAAATATGTATATGCTTGAGAGAAGTCTGGGGTATTATATTGTCTATGTAGCACTGGATTCTTTGGTCCCATGAGGTTACTGAGATCTCCCATAACTGTCAGCAGATTGGGCTGCTTCTCTTTAAAGTTACCACCAGGACCTCAAATGGCCAAAAGGTTGCTCAGATTTCCAATCCATTCATGCTAACCTTACTAATTCAAATCAGCCTATCTAGAATTCTGGCCCTTTATAATGAGATTTATTGTGACTTGACCTTAGTAAACATAGCTCCATATAGATAAATCACCTCAGAGTCCCATGAATGCATGAGCATGATTTTCACATCCATACTTTTCCTGATGTTATTAACCCCAGCTGAAATACTCCACCATCTCCACTAGACACATCTTATCCATTCTCTAAGTAGTAGCTAAAATTGCATCAGTATTTATCACCACTCTTTTCTGAAAGATCTTGTTTCCTTCTGAACTGATGAGGTATATCCAACCCTCAACTCCTTTAAGTATTTCCTCTGCTACCTTGTCTTTTCAACCAGTTTATGAGAATTTAAAATTGAGACCATCTGTGTTAATATGACTTAGCTAAGTCTGTAGGCCACTGATCTCAAAATAACTTATTTGTTTGTTCCAAGAAAGCTTTGCCCAGAAAAGGGAAGCTGTAACCTAATAAATAATTTCAGTTTGCTTCAGGAACTTCCCACAATTTATGTGACACCTAGGAAACAGCTTACTTATTAACCACAGATTACTTATCAAGACATTCACTCTGCTGTACTGCCAATCTCACAAGTATATTACAAATTGTACCCAATACCAATCAATCCCACCTTTAAAGATCTACCTTAAACCACTTGAACTCAGAAGCCAAAGCCCTATAAATATTTGAATTCTGGTTTCCCCAGTTCAGGCATTGCTTGATTACATCAAGATGGTGCTTTCCCTTAATGCAGGAAATCCTAACAAAGGTTTAGTGTTGTTCGATTAGCAGCTTTCTAGTGATAATTTGAGGGAGTTCAACATCCTAAAGCATGAACAGGGCTTCATTATACTCACTTTATCCATTGAACCATGATGGCTGCAGAGGGATGCACTTCATAGTGGAAGAAGAGTGGGAAGGAAGGGCTCTGTGGGAAGGAGGGAAGGAAGGAAGGAAGGAAGGAAGGAAGGAAGGAAGGAAGGAAGGAAGGAAGGAAGGAAGGAAGGAAGGGAGGAAGGGAGGGAGGGAGGGAGGGAGGGAGGGAGGGAGGGAGGGAGGGAGGGAGGAAGGGAGGAAGGGAGGAAGGGAGGAAGGAAGGAAGGAAGGAAGGAAGGAAGGAAGGAAGGAAGGAAGGAAGGGAGGAAGGGAGGAAGGGAGGAAGGGAGGGAGGGAGGGAGGGAGGGAGGGAGGGAGGGAGGGAGGAAGGGAGGAAGGGAGGAAGGGAGGAAGGAAGGAAGGAAGGAAGGAAGGAAGGAAGGAAGGAAGGAAGGAAAGAAGGAAAGAAAGGAAGGAAGGGAGGGAGGGAGGAAGGAAGGAAGAAAGAAAGAAAGAAGGAAAGAAAGAGAGAGGAAGGAAGGAGGGGAAGGAAGGGAAGGGAAAGGAAAGGAAAGGAAGGAAGGAAGGAAGGAAGGAGGGAGGAAGGAAGGAAGGAGGAAAGAAAGAAAGAAAGAAAGAAAGAGAGAGAGGAAGGAGGGGAAGGAAGAGAAGGGAAGGGAAAGGAAAGGAAGGAAGGAAGGAAGAAAAAGAAAGAAGGAAGGAAGGAAAGAAAGAAAGAAAAAGAAAAGGAAGAAAGAGAGAGAAAGAAAGAAAGGAAGGAAGGAAGGAAGGAGGAAAGAAAGAAGGAAAGGAAGAAAGAGAGAGGAAGGAAGGAAGGAGGGGAAGGAAGGGAAGGGAAAGGAAAGGAAGAAAGAAAAAGAAAGAAGGAAAGAAAGAAAGAAAGGAAGGAGGAAAGAAAGAGAGAGGGAGGAAGGAAGGAAGGGAAGGGCAGGGAAGGGAAGGGAAGGGAAGGGAAGGGAAGGGAAGGGAAGGGAAGGGAAAGGAAGGGAAGGGAAGGGAAGGAAGGAAGAAAGGAAGGAAGGAAGGAAGAAAAAGAAAGGACAGAAAGAAAGAAAGGGAGAGAGAAAGAAAGAAAGGAAGGGAGAGAGAGAGAAAGAAAGAAAGAAAGATTTTGGGGTTCCAGTTCATAGAGAAATCCTATAATGTGAGCCATCATCATCCAAAGAGCATGTGTTATTAAGAGCTAAGGTCTGGGAAGAATCTAGTTGTAAGTGAGAGTTTCTCTTTTAATTACACACCCAATTATTAGCCGCCTCTGGGACACATGTTTTCAAACAGAAAAATGTCTTCCCCAGAATTTTAAGGTAATTCTTTCTTAAATTGTAGCATAGCTCTCTAAGAAAGCCAGGATCCATAAAAGACTTCCTGAAGTTGCAATGGAGAGATGACTCTAGATTCTGTTCTCTCCTATGGTGGTTGAAGTGACTGAATAATTACTGATACCTAGAATTCTGTAGAGTGAGTTCATCTCTCCATTAACATGTCTAGCACTATTATTCCCAATTGTATCCCTGTGTATCACTGTTGATAACCACGTTGATTATTCATTACATTATGACCTGAAAATTAAAGGAAGAATGAAAGTTTATAAATAAGGGAAATAACACTGACTCAGAACTAGGTACAACTGGGGAACCAATAACCCTACACTCAAACCCTGGATGGAAAAAGCCCTTAATCATGCTATTAGGAAAATCTTAGAGCTATTACTAGAGAGCAAATTATAAAGGATACCACATTACAGTATTTGGATGAAGGGGCTTTTTAGGCAATAGACTAAATCCTAATCACAAAAGCAGTAAGCAGAAGAGTGACAGTTTTTTTTTTTTTTTAACATCTTTATCAGAGTATAATTGCTTTACAATGGTGTGTTAGTTTCTGCTTTATAACAAAGTGAATCAGCTAATCCCCATATCTCCTCCCTCTTTCGTCTCCCTCTCACCCTCCCTCTCCCACCCCTCTAGGTGGTCACAAAGCACCGAGCTGAGCTGATCTCCCTGTGCTATGTGGCTGCTTCCCACTAGCTATCTATTTTAAGCTTGGTAGTGTATATATGTCCATGCCACAGTCTTTCTGAATGAATAGTTTTCTCTCACTATTGGCTTTACCCTTGCTTACTTCACAACCTTAGGATTTCCAAACACAGTAGGACATGACAAAATTTCTGGATGATATATACCCATATTTTCCTGTTTTATAATTACTAATCATGCATCCTAGAATATCTTCTTGGAGGAGCTTCTTAAAATGTATCTTCTTCCTACAGCTCAAGAATAGCAGGGCTCCGTTATTCCAGTAATTTGGGAAAACAGTGAAACTCTTCTTCTAGTACTTGTTCATAAGTTAAATAATAAATCAATAGATGATTAATAAACTAGAGATATGAAAACCTACCAAAAAGCAAAAGAAAGGTTTCCAGGCCAATTTAATTCTATCAAGATAGTAACTGAATATATTAACATATCTAGGAAAGCCTAGAAGGAGCATTGGTCCCATGAAAGCTCAGTGGAAAGATAATAGGAAAGACCAATGCTGCTCGTGTCCCCCTGGGCAGGAGTTGGGGGAGAATGTTCAGGTCCCACTGGCACGACCTTCCCTGGAAGTGCAAAGAGTGTTCTTCAACCTACCTTAGCCAAAGAATATGTTCTGAGGACTTCCCTGGTGGCACAGTGGTTAAGAATCCGCCTGCCAATGCAGGGGACACAGGTTCGAGCCCTGGTCCGGGAAGATCCCTCATGCTGCGGAGCAACTAATCCCGTGCGCCACAACTACTGAGCCTGTGCTCTAGAGCCCACGAGCCACAGCTAGTGAGCCCACGTGCCACAACTACTGAAGCCCACATGCCTAGAGCCCGCACTCTGCAACAAGAGAAGTCTGTGTACCACAACGAAGAGTAGCCCCCACTCGCCACAACTAGAGAAATCCCGTGCACAGCAATGAAGACCCAACACAGATAAATAAATAAATAAATAAATAAATACATAAATAAATAAATACATAAATAAACAGAATATGTTCTGAGATTCTTTAACATACTGTTATGGTTCCATGACTGAGATCTGGCTTCCCATGTAGGCCTTGCTACCACAAGGAGCTGGTCATGCCCACATGGGTTCTAACTTCTCTGCTTGTGACCATCTTATTTCTCAATACATATTAATAGTTTCCTTGTTTAGATATGTCTTCAACAACTGGTTACTGTGATATCTCTGAAGGATAGAACTGTTCTCACATAATGATAACATTAAACTTCTGAGCCTGCAAAAGTAAGGGCTGCTCTGTCCAACTCACTATACCATTTTATTTTGAATTCTTTTATATAACCACCATCCTCTTCAACACCATTACCCTCCTCCTCAAATATTTAAACTCTTCCTTACTCACTTTCTATGTTACAGACAAAATAAAAACCACAAGATGAGACTCCCTCATCTTCTCCATTCTCTATTCCAAACCCATCAAATCAACTCACCTACATCTTCAACCATGTTATTTTCTTTTCCTGCTTCTCTGCATCTCTATCTTTCTCATTATATGTAGAGATTAGATACAGATATACAGATAATATATGTATATAGAGAGACAGAGATTGAAAGAGATAGAGACAGAGATGAGAGTTGACTCTTGAACAACACGGAGGGATTAGGGGCTGCAGACTCTCTGCACAGTCCAAAATCTGCCTGTATCTTACAGTCAGCCCTCCTATCCGCGGTTCCTCCTATCTGCGGTTCTGCATCTGCAGATTCAACCAAACATGGATCATGTAATACTGTAGTATTTACTATTGAAAAAAATCCATGTATAAGTGGACCCCTGCAGCTCAAACCCATATTGTTCCAGGATCAACTGTATGTGTGTGTGTATGTGTGTGTGCGTGTATATACACATACACATGCACATATATATGTATATATATGTATTTTTTCTGCTTTAACAGTACATTCTTCTACTGTGCTTTGAACTCCATCTCCTCCCTTTTAACTGGCTCTTTCATGTTGCCAATATTTCATACAACACGTATTACAAAATACTTATTATATTCCATACTATTCAGCAGCACAAATTTCCTCTTACTCTCATCACAACCTCTCAAGGTTGGCATTTCTATCTGAATTTTGCAGAGAAAGAAACAGTCACAACAAGGTTAAGTACAATACAGATGGTAAATGGAACAGCTGATATTTGAATCCAGGTTATTGACTCTGGAGCACTTTTTCTTGTTCATTTATTTTTTGTGTTGCTTCTTTCCTCCATTAGAATGTAGGTTCTATGAGAGCTGGAATCTTGTCTCTGTTGTGACACATTATATCCCCAAATCCTCAGTGACTTGTGCATAGTATATATTCAATTAACAGGGAAAGCAGCTCTTTTGTCCCTTTCCTGTTTGCCCATTTTTGTTCCCCTCTAACCTTGAAAGACCGTAATCATAGGAAGGAGATCACTAGGCAGCTTAAACTAACTTCTGACTTATGCTCAACAGAATGCACACCGTGCCTTGCCTAACCTGTTGATTCTTTTCCTAGATTAAATAAGTAAGAATGAAGAATTAAGTAGTTAAAGAATGACTAGCTCTCTACCCTCAACAGCCCCCATAGCAATCCTGCAGGCAGATCACATGGGCAAGGTAACATCTGAAAGGTCAGCTGTCTTTCCCCCCCTTTTCCCTTTAAAAATTGTCATAGCTGAACAGAATCTTCAGAGTTGGTCTCAGGACATGAGTCCACCTTCTCCCCAGATTGCCAGGTTTTCCGATTAAAACATCTTTCCTTTCTACTGACACCTGCTTCTTGATTATTGTCACTTGAGTGGCAAGCAGCCGAACCTGAGTTTGGTAACAATAGTAGTTAAATAAATTCATGAATTAATAAATAAATTCCCCTTCTACTCTCATGGATATGGAGGTGGAGAATTTGTTCTCTTGACCCCTTTGTTCACTATAGCCTGATATTCCTACCCTATCCATTGCCATATTAAGTGCCTTGTGATTCTTCCTTTTTCCATGGAATTCTTTAACTTGGCCAAAATACGGCTTACCGTTTTTATACATATGTTTCCTCTTTTCTTATTTCCAATTATTTCGCTTGAAATTATTCTTTCCTGAAAGATTCTGGCTATTGCTGGAACATCCTGTGCAGAAGGCTGGAGGGGCGCAATTTGGTGTATTTATCAGTCTCTATATGACCTTGTTGTTTCAAACATCCTCAGGCCAAATCTAATTTATTGTTTGCTTCATGAGCGTGTATTATCCTAGCTTTGTATATTCACTAGCTTGGTGTGGCTCAAATCAACGTCCTTTAGCTTATAGAACCTCTAGTTTCAATTCACTTCCTCACCAGATTTTCTTCTAAGTGAACAGGTTATATTTTTTTAGATAGAAATAGCGGTAGGTATGCTTTCTCCTTAAAATCCCCTCCTCTACTACTGAGAGCTACTGAGAAGTTTTTCCACAGGCTTATTTTCCACCTCTTCCTTACCCCTTCCCTGACCCTAGATCTCATAATGCTAATCAATAGATCGTTAGATATGCTTTTTGAGGAGATCGTTCAGTTGCTAGAAGTCTGCAGTTGTGCCTTTTCTCTTGTTATGCTCTCTCCTTGGGCCCATAGTCATGGAATTTGCCAGAGCGGCTTTAAATTTTTGATCTGGAGCAGTTTGCTCTGTGGAATTTGGTGCCCTGCCCCTACCTGCTTTGCCTTTGGCCTTTTATATTGTATCTAGCAGCTAATGCAAACTAGCTATAATACTTTTTTTAAAAAGTCTGCTTTTTAAAAAATACAGATTCTCAGGGTCCGCCCTTGGAGATTCTGATTGCAGGTCTGAAGTTGCATCTGCAAATGTACATTTATAAAAGCTCCCTAAGTGATTCTGATGCTTGACTAGTCTTAGCAACACCATGCTACTGAGATGAGTTTTCTTCATAGAGGATGAGCAAAAGCAATAGGTCTGTTATTGCTATCTTTCCTAAAAATTAAATTGTGATAGAGGTAAGAGACTTGGCTTTGTTTATCTTTATTTCCAACACATTGCTTGTGAAATAATAGTTAAAACATCTCATCAAAGCTTTTCCGGATTTCCTGAGGCTGAGGCTTCTGTATCAATAAAGAGCAAAGCTGGAAGCTAGAGTTAAGTCTGTTTTCACCTAAACATAAATGAGGTAGAGAAAGAGAAAGCAGATTCTGCCTCTGGAGATTTGAAAGGACTTAAATGTTAACACTAACATACTGAACCTAATTCTCAGCTTCAGAGGTAGTCAGGGCAATCACCCAAGAGATCAATGCTTGCTCTCCCCTGGGTACAGATGCACCCCTGCCTTTCCTATTCCAGACCCCAAACCTCATTTCTGACCAACTTCCCAAGATGAAGAATAGCTGTTGTTGTTTTTTTCTTCTTTTTCTGTGAAAAATTCATTTAGGACATAACATCGTAATTCTCCACTCCCACTCGTTTTTCTTCGTTTTGTGAAAATCAATAACCTATAGGACTGGATTTTATGAAGCCTGAAGCAGTTAGGAGAAAATAAAGGAATGAATCTTTGGGCTCAACTTATTTCACACACACACCTGCTTACAGCCTTTGTGCCAGCAGGGACTAGGGAAATACCTAGGTACAGATTCCGGGTGTCTGGACAGTGTGTGTGATGGATGGGAAGCACAGACAACAGACAGAGCGAGAGAAGGATACAGACACACACACACATACAGATACAGACAAAGAGAGAGAGAGAGAGGGATAACGGGATAACAAGGCAGTTACATGAACTCAAGTGCCAAAGGTCTTTTTACAATGCTTGTTCTGTGAGTAGAAGCCAACTGTTAAACATATATTGACTAGCTGACTAAGTTAATAAAGGTATTAATAAATGAATACAGAAATGGACATTTAGCAGCAAATGAGAGGATTCAAGTTGGGAGGATGTTAAAAAATATACCAGAAGTCTTTAACTTTCATGTTAGTAGTACTGGAAGGAATTCTACCTCTCTGATTATAGGGTGTCATGATCAAAACAGAATTGAAGGTTGCTTAATCTATCGGTGGTGTGTAGGATGGATTAGGCTAGGGAATAATAATTACGAGCAATCCCATTTGGAGAATGGTATCATGCTTTTGGCATGTGAAGAAGGTCAGCCCTGGGAGAAGGACAAAGGTAATAGAGAGAAGGGAATAGTAAGGGGTAGTATGTCAGAAAAAGAAGTGAGAAGATTTAGAAAAAGATTAGATTATGGGGCTAAAGGAAAAGAATATTCAGGGGAAACATACTCCTGCATTTCAAGAAGTTATCTCCTCTGGGATAAATTTTCCATACGGCTAATCACAACCTTCTCTGGATGTTCACTGGAATTTGTACATGCTTTTTGTAGAGTGTGCACTGTGGGCTTTATTGCTATTTATTTGCCTTTTATCTTTCTTTGTATTGGATTGTTTTCTTCTTTGGAATAGATATCTACTCTCAAACAAGAAGAAACTGCACTGGTTCCAGGTATGGACTGGAGGACCCTGGGATAATTGTCAGTGAGGGACAAGACTTGCCTGGTGTCAAGTGTTTTAAAAGAAGGAAACCAAAAGACAAGTTTCAAGGGTAAGCCAGGATTTACAGCTAATCATCATAATCTAGTAGAAGCACCACCTGCAGAGTCAGGGCACAGATATATAAGGTCATAGAGCAGAAATCAGAGACAAAATGAATATATAACAGAAGGTCTAAACCAGGAATAAAAATAATGATGATGATGATAATACATTTTGAGTATTTACTGCATGCCAACACAAGATAAATGTTTTTACTTGTTAATCCTTACATCAACACTAAGTAGAATATATTCAAAATTAGAAGTCCTAAGTAACACACTGTGTGTATCTCCTCTTTCTCCTTAAGCCCATTAAAGTTACAATAAGTATAGTAATAATATGTACCTCAGGAAGACAAAGCAAGTAAAAGAGAATGCAAACATAAGCAAATATTTCTGCATTTTTTTCAATGATGGGAAGAGGTTGAATAAGTGAATATTGACTTAGCCAAATGGAAGAAGTTATAATCTAAGTGCCTCCTGACTCCAGAAATCTCTGCCCTACCCTGATGGGGATAGAACTTTTTTACAATTGATGGTGATACTTTGTGGAGAAGAATGACACAGACTTGGCCCAGATAAAAAGAAACACCCTCTGTCCTACCTTCCACCTCTTCTTCCCTTCTCCGAGCTCCTGTCCAAATTTCTGGTGCTCTTAGGATGTTCCCAGGATCTCCACTACAGCCTCCACTCTGAATCACTGACATGTTCACAACGTGATGCATCCAAAGTTCTAGTCTTTTACAGACCTGATTAACTTAGGTCTATGGAAATAATTGTTTATAAGAGATATTGCCTTCAGATATTAGTCCTCATGTACTTGTGATTTTGCCCATTTTGACATGACCTTCAGTCCTAAAGAATAAGGCAGAAACCTCAAGTCTAATGACTCTCCACTGGATTATCCAAGAAAAACATTGGATTATGTTGGCATGCAATAAAGATGAGGATAAGAGCAATAACATAAAGGCACAATGTTAAGTATAAAATTTAGTGAACCTGGAAAGAAGCTGCTAGATATTTACTTCCCCCAATCTCAGTTCTAGGCTTCTTGAAGCAGAATGTTTTTGAATAGTCAGACATTACATCATGATTCTCTTTTCTCTCTCATTCCAATAATTGTGTTAGTTTTTCCATTTTAAGAAAACAAGTCCTCAGATTTTGAGATTAGTCGCAATAATTTTTAACAAGAGCAAAACAGAAAGAAGTAAATAATATATCTTTTCTCCTATCTAGCATGTCAAATTTTGATAACATAGGAGAGTTTTCCTATATTTGTCATTGATACACAAATTATCTGGAATAGCTTATTTGCAGGATCAAAAGATTATACCTCTCCCACCAACCGCCTCCCTGCCCTGCACCAAAAAGATAGAAAAAAACAAAGACAGGGAAAAACAAAGTCTTCTCAGAAAAAAAAAATCTATCTTGCTTCCATTAAAAATGTTCCTTTCTTCTATCAGTCCTCCTTTATCATTGTTAGGTGATAAATGGTTTGGCAGGATAAATGTAAGTAATTAGACAATACTGAAAGTTACTGTAAATGTAAAATTTTTGGATAAATGTCTCTGAGTCAGGTTACTTTAACTGTATTCACAAGACAGTTTTAAAAGGCATAAATTTAAAAAAGTAAATTAAAACAGTACTTATACCATATATTTTCATGTCTGGAGGAAGCCTCATTTGTCACCTGGTTTTACCTTTTCCCATCATCCCTGATAAGTCATCACCCTTCCTAGTCTTAAAAACTCACCCCCACTAAGGAGGGGCAGTGGAGATGGCTTTAAACTGCACTGCACTTTATTTCTCTTCTCTTGCCACAGAATTTATCCATTCAGTCATTCAACAGACCTTGATTAAGTATGTCCTGAATGCCAGGGCTTTCTCAGCATTATAATAGAAGGATCTACACATCCATCCACTCTTGTGAGTTTTAGCTAGTTGTTGATTCAATGACAGGATCAACATTTGGAAACCCTTTCTATCTAAATCTACATCTTCAAAGCTTGGAGCAGTATCATAGCAGTGACTAAAGCAATCGTGGTCACAATGCCCATTAACACATACTCATCAAACAAATACAGTATACTGGAGTAGGCAGGCAGAGTGAGTTAGTATGATCTAATTTACAGAAGGTCTCTGCCTTTTAGAGATTAATTGTCCAGGAGAATTCATAACAAACAAAATTTTAAGTCACAAAAGGAAGATATACCCAATGTGTAATGAATTTACAAAAAAAAAGGGGCTACTGCTACAGACTAGGAAGTCTTCAAGGGGGGGGATGTCATTTGAGAGGCCCAACTGCTAAAAAGAGTTTGAACCCCAAATGTGTGAACTTGAAACCTGAGCCTCCACTTTTAAATGGGAAAAAAAATTCACCTTCCTTTCTTACCTCACCCAAAGATTTCATGAAGAGAGTGGAGAGGTAAAAACGAATGTGCTAATTCACAAGATTGAAAGGCAGTTTAGATGCAAAAGATGTGTGTCTTTATACAACACAAAGTTCATACAGGAATCAGCACCCAAATGTCATAGAGGCTGAAAATACAAACCACCCAGAGTATTATCTTAGAAGTCCCTGGCTCTTTACCTGGTTATGAAGGACACATAGAGAGAGACACAATTATATCCCTTATCCTGGAACATTCCATGTGCTTTCCCTCTGCCCACAGATGGGCTCATCGAAGCCAGAACACTGGTAGATATGACCTATGGCAAATATTCAGTGGCCACAATCTTCTGTAATTTGGGGGTGCATCTCAAAGCCTCTGAGGTTACTGTACCCATCAAAGCAATGGGAATATAGTAGGGTGACCAAATATGCCAGTTTTCCTGGAACAATCCCGGTTATTAGTACTCCCATTCACTCTCAAAAACCCCCTGTTTAGAGGGTATGGACACCTTAACTATAGCCTGCTTTCCATAGGACATGCAGAGGTGGGCCACAGACCCCCATTTTCCTATGAGCAGAGTTCCAAGAAAAGCCATAAGGGCAGATGAAGGTATGGTTGTAGAGAACACAAAAACTGCTTAGAAACTATACCACAGGCAAAAAGCCTTCCCATGCTCTGCGAAAAATGAGCTGTTATCAATTCAATCTGGCTTTATGCTAGCTGATATTTGACCCTCCATATATATATTTTTTATTTGCTTCATTGGGTTATCAGCTGTCTCAAGTTTAAATGAGAAGCTTCTGGAAGGCAACGACTCATGTAACATAATCAAGATGATGCCAATGATGAGAAGAGAGCATACATACCTTATTTCATCCTTCACAAAGAATTCATGACAAGTATTTCAACTGATTCTCAATTTTCTGGAGTAATTCTACTCATAAAGGCAAGGAAACTGAATCCCGTTCGTTACTGAGCATTAATCAGTGTTGAATTGATGGTGTTAGGACTTAACCAGTCCCTCTGAATACAAATTCTAATCCCTGTCCACCAGACTGTACCTGTTTTATTGATAATGATTATGATTACAACAATCAACAGCCTGACAAAATGGAACGGGATCCAGAGACTTAATGGGCTTTTTGGAGGCTCTAAATTATCTCACAGTTTCTTCCCTTGCCATCCCCTAACTCTCATCCAGGTTCTTCTCCTGCCAGCCATTTGATCTAACCTAAAAGGATTTTCCCTAACCAGCCACATACACTCCACATGTTTTTCAGGTCCTCACCTCCTCCAGGAAGCATTCCTTGGTGCCTTGGGTCCATAGGGAGTTCTCACTTCTCTAAGCACTCATGCCCTTGACTTATAGAAACACTCACTTGGAAACTCAGTTGTGGACTATTTTTATATGACTCATTTTGTTTCCCTAGTATCTTTTGAACTCACTGAGGAAAGAGAATATACCTGTTTGTTGCTTTATCCCCAACCCTCCTGCCCCCATCTACCCTTGCATCACAGGCAAGGACTTGGCAAGCAAAGTAAACCCTGACACAAGGAGACTGAATCCTCTTGGGAAGGACTGGCAGTATTGTTTCTCACTGTGAAACTCATTTTCCCTAACTGAGATTAGGCTCCTCTGTGGGCCGTGAAAAGGAAGAAATCAGGCTCAGGAACCCACAAGCAGAGGCACCTGCTCTTGGACTGCCCTGATCCCTTACATACCTGAGGACCACAGGGTTTTGCCCAGGGCAGATGCAGGGAGGGAGGCCTGAACAGATTTTGCAAGGAAAGGAAACTTCTTTCCCTGAGGCTGGAATGTGTTAATGACTGTGACAATTTCTAACATGTTCCAGTCTGCAACCATCATGTGGACTAAGCCTCATTCCTGCCGCAGGCTGTAGTGTCCATCCTTGGGTTTTAATATCAATCATGACACGCTGTATCATTTCAAGCCTGTTAATTTAACTCATATTTCAAAATGTTGGAGAAATCTCAGAGGGAGAGACAGGGCAGGCATACAATTATTAAAAATCTGTTACACCATTAAAAGGCAGTGTAGAGGAGACCTTCAAGATGGCGGAGGAGTAAGACGTGGAGATCACCTTCCTCTCCCACACATACATCAGAAATATATCTACATGTGGAAAAACTCTTACAGAACACCTACTGAATGCTGGCAGAAGACCTCAGACTTCCCAAAAGGCAAGAAAGTCTCCACGTATCTGGGTAGGGCAAAAGAAAAAGAGACAAAAGGATAGGGACGGGACCTTCACCTCTGGGAGGGAGCTGTGAAGGAGGAAAAGTTTCCACACACTAGGAAGCCCCTTCACTGGCGGAGACCGGGTGTGGCCAGGGGGAAGACTGGAGCCACGGAGGAGAGCACAGCAACAGGGGCGCGGAGGGCAAAGTGGAGAGATTCCCGCACAGAGGATCGGTGCCGACCAGCACTCACGAGCCCGAGAGGCTTGTCTGCTCACCCGTCGGGGCAGGTGAGGGCTGGAAGCTGAGGCTCTGGCTTCGGAGGTCAGATCACAGGGAGAGGACTGGGGTTGGCTGCGTGAACATAGCCTGAAGGGGGCTAGTGCGCCACAGCTAGCCGGGAAAGAGTCGGGGAAAAAGTCTGGACCTGCCTAAGAGGCAGAGACCATTGTTTCCGGGTGCGATAGGAGAGGGGATTCAGAGCACCACCTAAATGAGCTCCAGAGACAGGCGTGCACCGCTGCTATCAGTGTGGACACCAGAGATGGGCATGAAACGCTAAGGCTGCTGCTGTAGCCACCAAGAAGCCCATGTGCAAGCACAGGTCATTACCCACACCTCCCCCCTCGGGAGCCTGTGCAGCCCGCCACGGCCAGGGTCCTGTGATCCAGGGACAACTTCCCCGGGAGAACACACGGCAGTCCTCAGGCTATTATAATCTCACAACATCACACCGGCCTCTGTCGCCCCAGGCTCGCCCTGCATTCTGTACGCCTCCCCCCCCCCCCCCCCGCCCCCGCCTGAGTGACCCAGAGTCCTCTAATTACCTGCTACTTTAACCCTACCCTATCCTGTCTGGGCAGGAACAGAGGCTCTCAGGCGACCTACACGCAGAGGCGGGGCCAAATCCAAAGCTGAGCCCCAGGAGCTGTTCGAACAAAGAAGAGAAAGGGAAATCTCTCCCAGCAGCCTCAGGAGCAGCGGATTAAATCTCCACAGTCAACTTGATGCACCCTGCATCTGTGGAATACCTCAACAGACAACAAATAATCCCAACATTGAGGCGGTGGACTGTGGGACAACTGTAGACTTGGGGTTTACTTTCTGCATCTAATTGGTTTCTGCTTTTTTTGTTTTCTTTTGTTTTTTGTTTTTTTTTCTTCGGTACGAGGGCCTCTCACTGTTGTGGCCTCTGCCATTGCGGAGCACAGGCTCCAGATATGCAGGCTCAGCGGCCATGGCTCACGGGCCCAGCCACTCCACGGCATGTGGGATCTTCCAGGACCAGGGCACGAACCTGTGTCGTCTGCATTGGCAGGCGGACTCTCAACCACTGCGCCACCAGGGAAGCCCATGTTTCTGGTTTTATGTTTATCTTAGTTTAGTGTTTAGAGTTTATTATCCCTGATAGATTTGTTTACTGATTCGGCTGCTCTCTTCCTTTCTTTTATATACATATATATATATATTTCCTTTTTCTCTTTTTGTGAGTGTGTATGTGTAGGCTTCTTTGTGTGATTTTGTCTGTATAGCTTTGCTTTTACCATTTGTCCTAGGGATCTGTCTGTCCTTTTATTAAGAAGAGTTTTTAGCACTTGTTACATTGGTGGATTTGTTTATTGGTTTGGTTGCTCTTTTCTTTCTTTCTATTCTTTTTATTACTTTTTAATTTTTTTTTATTTTTAATAATTAAATTTTTTTTTTATTTTAATAACTTTATTTACTTTTCTTTCTTTCTTTCTTTTGTTCTCCCGTTGCTTCTGAGCCATGTGGCTGACAGGGTCTTGGTGCTCTGGCCGGGTGTCAGACCTGTGCTGCTGAGGAGGGAGAGCCTTGTTCAGGACATTGGTCCACCAGACACCTCCCAGCTCCATGTAATATCAAATAGACAAATATCTCCCACAGCTCTCCAACTCAACACTAAGACCCAGCACTATTCAACAAGCTACAGTGCTGGACACCATATGCCAAACAACTAACAATACAGGAACACAATCCCACCCATTAGCAGAGAGGCTGCCTAAAATCATAATAAGGTCACAGACACCCCAAAACACACCACCAGATGCAGTCCTGCCCACCAGAAAGACAAGATCCAGCCTCATCCACCAGAACACAGGCACCAGTCCCCTCCACCAGGAAGCCTACACAAACCACTGAAGCAACCTTACCCACTGGGGGCAGACACCAAAAACAATGGGAACTACAAACCTGTAGCCTGCGAAAAGGAGACCCCAAACACAGTAAGGTAAGCAAAATGAGAAGACAGAGAAACACAGCAGATGAAGGAGCAACGCAAAAACCCACCAGACCTAATAAATGAAGAGGAAATAGACAGTCTACCTGAAAAAGAATTCAGAGTAATAATAGTAAAGATGATCCAAAATCTTGGAAATAGAATGGAGAAAATACAAGAAACGTTTAACAACGACCTAGAAGAACTAAAGAGCAAACAAATGATGATGAACAACACAATAAATGAAATTTAAAATTCTCTAGAAGGAATCAGTAGCAGAATAACTGAGGCAGAAACACGGATAAGTGACCAAGAAGATAAAATAGTGGAAAGAACTACCACATAGCTGAATAAAGAAAAAAGAATGAAAAGAATAGAGGACAGTCTCACACACCTCTGGGACAACATTAAATGCACCAACATTCGAATTATAGGAGTCCCAGAAGAAGAAGAGAAAAGGAAACGGACTTAGAAAATATTTGAATAGATTATAGTTGAAAACTTCCCTAATGTGGGAAAGGAAATAGTCAATCAAGTCCACGAAGTGCAGAGAGTCCGATACAGGATAAATCCAAGCAGAAACATGCCAAGACACATATTAATCAAACTATCAAAGATTAAATACAAAGAAAATATATTTAAAACAGCAAGAGAAAAGCAACAACTAACATAATACAAGGGAATCCCCATAATGTTAACAGCTAATCTTTCAGCAGTAACTCTGCAAGCCAGAAGGGAGTGGCAGGACATATTTAAAGTGATGAAATGGAAAAACCTACAACTAACATTACTCTACCTGGCAAGGATCTCATTCAGATTCGATGGAGAAATTAAAACCTCTACAGACAAGCAAAAGCCAAGAGAATTCAGCACTACGAAACCAGGCTTACAACAAATGCTAAAGGAACATCTTTAGGCAGGAAACACAAGAGAAGGAAGAGACCTACAATAGCAAACCCAAAACAAGTTAAAAAATGGTAATAGGAACAAACTTATCAATAACAACTTTAAATGTAAATGGATTAAAAGCTCCAACCAAAAGACATAGACTGGCTGAATAGATACAAAAACAAGACCCGTATATATGCTGTCTACAAGAGACCAATTTCAGACCTAGGGACACATACAGACTGAAAGTCAGGGGATGGAAAAAGATATTCCATACAAATGGAAATCAAAAAACGGTGGAGTAGCAATTCCCATATCAGACAAAATAGACTTTAAAATAGACTATTACAAGAGACAAAGGACACTACATAATGATCAAGGGATCAATCCAAGAAGAAGATATAACAACAGTAAATATTTATGCACCCAACATAGGAGTACCTCAATACATAAGGTAAATGCTAACAGCCATAAAAGGGGAAATTGACAGTAACACAATCATAGTAGGGGACTTTAACACCTCACTTTCACCAATGGACAGATCATCCAAAATGAAAATAAATAAGGAAACACAAGCTTTAAATGATACATTAAACAAGATGGACTTAATTGATATTTATAAGACAGTCCATGCAAAAACAACAGAATACACATTCTTCTCAAGTGCTCATGAAACATTCTCCAGGGTAGATCATATCTTGGGTCACAAATGAAGCCTTGGTAAATTTAAGAAAATTGAAATCATATGAGCTATCTTTTCCAACCACAATGCCATGAGACTAGATATCAATTACAGGAAAATATCTGTAAAAAATACAAACACATGGAGGCTAAACAATACACTACAAAATAACCAAGAGATCACTGAAGAAATCAAAGAGGAAATAAAAAATACCTGGAAACAAATGACAATGAAAACACGATGGAACAAAACCTGTGGGATGCAGCAAAAGCAGTTCTAAGAGGGAAGTTAAAAACAATACAATCCTACCTCAAGAAACAAGAAATATTTCAAATTAGCAACCTAAACTTACACCTAAAGCAATTAGAGAAAGAAGAACAAAAAAACCCCAAAGTTAGCAGAAGGAAAGAAATCGTGAAGATTCAATCAGAAATAAATGAAAAAGAAATGAAGGAAATGATAGCAAAGATCAATAAAACTAAAAGCTGGTTCTTCGAGAAGATAAACAAAATTGATAAACCATTAGCCAGACTCATCAAGAAAAAAAGGGAGACTTAAATCAATAGAATCAGAAATGAAGAAGGAGAAGTAACAACTGACACCACAGAAATACAAAGGATCATGAGAGATTAGTACAAGCAACTATACATCAATAAAATGGACAACCTGGAAGAAATGGACACATTCTTAGAAAAGCACAACCTTCCGAGACTGAACCAGGAAGAAATAGAAAATATAAAAAGACCAATCACAAGCACTGAACTTGAGATTGTGATTAAAAATCTTCCAACAAATAAAAGCCCAGGACCAGACGGCTACACAGGCGAATTACATCAAACATTTACAGAAGAGCTGACACCTATCCTTCTCAAAGTCTTCCAAAATATAACCGAGGGAGGAACACTCCCAAACTCATTCTATGAGGCCACCATCACCCTGATACCAAAACCAGACAAAGATGTCACAAAGAAAGAAAACTACAGGCCAATATCACTGTTACTGATGAACACAGATGCAAAAATCCTCAACACAATACTAGCAAACATAATCCAACAGCACAGTAAAAGGATCATACACCATGATCAAGTGGGGTTTATCCCAGGAATGCAAGGATTCTTCAGTATACGCAAATCAATCAATGTGATAAACCATATTAATAAATTGAAGGAGAAAAACCATATGATCGTCTCGATAGATGCAGAAAAAGCCTTCAACAAAATTCAACACCTATTTATGATAAAAACTCTCCAGAAAGTAGGCATAGAAGGGAACTTAACTGAACATAATAGAGGACATATATGACAAACTCACAGCCAACAACATTCTCAATGGTGAAAAACTGAAACCGTTTCCTCTAAGATTAGGAACAAGACAAGTCTGTGCACTCCCACCACTATTATTCAACATAGCTTTGGAAGCTTTAGCCACAGCAATCAGAGCGGAAAAAGATATAAAAGTAATCCAAATCGGAAAAGAAGTAAAATTGTCACTGTTTGCAGATGACATGATACTAACCATAGTGAATACTAAAGATGCTACCAGAAAACTACTAGAGCTAATCAATGAATATGGTAAAGTAGCAGAATACCAAATTAATACACTGAAATCTCTTGCATTCCTATACACTAATGATGAAAAATCTGAAAGAGAAAAAAATTAAGGAAAGACTCTCATTTACCATTGCAACAAAAAGAATAAAATACCTAGGAATAAACCTACCTAAGGAGACAAAAGACCTGTATGCAGAAAACTATAAGATACTGATGAAAGAAATTACAGATGATACAGATGGAGAGATATACCATGTTCTTGGATTTGAAGAATCAACACTGTGAAAATAACTATACTACCCAAAGCAATCTACAGATTCAATGCAATCCCTATCAATCTACCAAGGTATTTTTCACAGAACTAGAATAAAAAATTTCACAATATTTATGGAAACACAAAAGACCCCAAATAGCCAAAGCAATCTTGAGAACGAAAAACAGAGCTGGAGGAATCAGGCTCCCTGACTTCAGACTATACTACAAAGCTACAGTAATCAAGACAGTATGGTACTGGCACAAAAACAGAAATATAGATCAATGGAACGGGATAGAAAGCCCAGAGATATACCCATGCACATATGGTCACCTTATCTTTGATAAAGGAGGCAAGAATATACAACGGACAAAAGACAGCCCCTTCAATAAGTGGTGTTGGGAAAACTGGACAGCTACATGTAAAAGAATTTAAACACTCCCTAACACCATACACAAAAATAAACTCAAAATAGATTAAAGACCTAAATAAAAAGCCAGACAGTATAAAACTCTTAGAGGAAAACATAGGCAGAACACTCTATGACATCAATCACAGCAAGATCCTTTTTGACCCACCTCCTAGAGAAATGGAAATGAAAACAAAAAATAAACAAATGGGACCTAATGAAACTTCAAAGCCTTTGCACAGCAAAGGAAACTATAAACAAGATGAAAACACAACCCTCAGAATGGGAGAAAATATTTACAAGTGAAGCAACTGACAGAGGGTTAATCTCCAAAATTTACAAGCAGCTCATGTAGCTCAATATCATAAAAACAAACAACCGAATCCAAAAATGGCAGAAGACCTAAACAGACATTTCTCTAAAGAAGATATACAGATCACCAACAAACACATGAAAGGATGCTCAACATCATAATTATTAGAGAAATACAAATCAAAACTATAATGAGGTATCACCTCACATCAGTCAGAATGGCCATCATCAAAAAATCTACAAACAGTAAATGCTGGAGAGGGTGTGGAGCACAGGGAAGCTTCTTGCACTTTGGTGGGCATGTAAATTGATACAGCCACTATGGAGAACAGTATGGTGGTTCCTTAAAAAACTAAAAATCAAACTACCACATGACCCAGCAATCCCACTACTGGGCATATACCCTTAGAAAACCATAATTCAAAAAGAGTCCTTTACCAGAATGTTCATTGCAGCTGTATTTACAGTACCCAGGACATAGAAGCAACCTAAGTGTCCATCGACAGATGAATAGATAAAGAAGATATGGCACATATATACAATGGAATATGACTCAGCCATAAAAAGAAACAAAATTGAGTTATTTGTAGTGAGGTGGATGGACCTAGAGTCTGTCATACAGAGTGAAGTAAGTCAGAAAGAGAAAAACAAATAACGTATGCTAACACATAATATGGAATCTAAAAAATAAAAAAAAAAAAAGTTTCTGAAGGACCTAGGGGCAGGACAGGAATAAAGATGCAGAAGTAGGGAATGGACTTGAGGACATGGGGAGGTGGATGGGTATGCTGGGACGAAGTGAGAGAGTGGCATGGACATATATACCCTACCAAATGTAAAATAGATAGCTAGTGGGAAGCAGCCACATAGCACAGGGAGATCAGCTCTATGCTTTGTGCTCTCTTAGAGGGGTGGGATAGGGAGGGTGGGAGGGAGAGAAAGGCAAGAGGGACAAGATATGGGAGCATATGTATATGTATAACTGATTCACTTTGTTATAAAGAAACTAACACACCATTGTAAAGCAGTTATACTCCAATAGAGATGTTAAAAAAAGAAAAGGCAATGTATGTTTGTGTATGTATTTGTATATATGTAAATATAAATACTCATATTGTAAAGCATTTTCACTGACTATTTATTCTGCCTGTGATACTCTTTCCCCAGAAATGTACATGGCTAAATTCCTCAGACCCTTTAAGTTTTCACTCAAACATTACCTTCACAAGGAGACCTATCCTGATCATGAGACTTGAAATTGTTACTACCTCTCTTTATACTCTTTATTTCTCATTACTCTCCTCCCTTTTTAATATCTTATTAAATCTAGTTATTTATTCCATATATCATTTATTGTTTGTCCCTTCACTAGAATGTAAACCCTGTGTGGGTGGAAATTGTTTATTGTTTTTGTTCACTGTTGAATTGCAAGCACAACAGTATAAGTGCCAGGCACTTAGTAGGTACTCAATAAATCGTTTTTATGCAATTGAATGGAAAGAATGAATGAATATCGTATGCCTACCAAACTCTGGGTGTTTCAGGATCAAACGGCTCACCTACAGATAGCATAGCCAGGGCAAGTGTCAGGAGACCTCCAAAGACACAGTGCTACCTGGGACTGTGTAAACGAGTGCAGACTCATGTTCTCTAAGAATGGATCTCAGAATCCTCCCTGTAGTATGGGACCCCCTGGGATCTTTGCTGTTACAACTATGAGACAACCTGGGGGCATGCTAGTACTACCACCTTCTAAAGACCAAGAATCTGAGACGTTATTCTTGGAAGAATACACATCATCCCCGCCTATTACCTCCAGTGGACAGACAGCATCATGCCATGTTCCCAGAATCGCTCATAGCACTTTAGCAAGGAAAAATGTAAAGGAGTAAACACTGACCTTGATATCAAGGTATCTATGGTCAGGACCCAGGGGACATTAAAGGAATAATGAGAGTAATGTGAAATAAAAGAGATGCTAGAACAAATACACGGAATCCAAACATTTACAAAACCTCTACTGTGATTTAAGTTCTCTCTGAGTAGTGGACAGATGATGAGACAACATATATTTTTTTTTTTTTTTTTTTTTTTGCGGTACGCAGGCCTCTCACTGTTGTGGGCCCTCCCGTTGCGGAGCACAGGCTCCGGACGCGCAGGCTCAGCGGCCACGGCTCACGGGCCCAGCCGCTCAGCGGCATGTGGGATCCTCCCGTACCGGGGCACAAACCCGCATCCCATGCATCGGCAGGCAGACTCTCAACCACTGCGCCACCAGGGAAGCCCCAACATATGGTTTTATCCATACATCCAGGAATATAAGGAGGGACTGTAAATGCATAATTATAATACAATGCAATAAATGCTTTAAGATTTGTATACAGAAAGTGCTGTGCGAACACAGAGATAATGGTGAACACTTTTTCACATAAATGTAGGGAAAGCTACAGTGACAGGGTAACATTTCCTTTTGGCCTTGGAGGATAAATCAGAGTTTGTCAGAAGAGGATGGTAGGCATCTCATGAAGGAAAAAATAAGTGGAGACAAGGTGCAGATACAAGGATGGCCTGTACTGGGGAAAGGCAAGACCAATACTTCCCTGAGGATCTTCCTTTGTTCACAGTCCCCTGGCATGTCTGATTCTTTTCATCTCTCTCCCAGGACATGAGAGAGTACTTACTTCATAAGACACACTCAAGTATAAATAGAGTCAATGCATGAAACAAATGAAAACAATCAAGGCCTAGGCAGATCACCAAGCAAGGCTCCTAGCCTATGTCCTTATTTTTAACTGAAGTTCTGATGTCTTAGAAGACCAGCTCTTATAATCCATGGTTTTATGAGTCTGTACTCTGTTATTCCCCCTCATTCTCAAGGTGATGATTAGACCCTGTGATCAGGGGTCACACTGCTGTTCCTGGCCCTGGAGTGCCTGGCACAAGTTTGGGCACAGAGTGGTCATTCAGAAAATGATATCGAGTTAGGACAGTATGGAGAGGTATTCAGAGAGTCGGACAGGCTGCTTGAAGGCTTCCCCTGCCAGCTATTAGTGTGTGATCTTGGACAACAACTTAATATCTCCATTACTCTATAAAATAGGAATAAAAGGATTTAGGTCCTAGTGTTACTACAATAAATAATACTATGCAAAATCTTTGAACAGTACCTGGTACAAAATAGGCACTTAGTAATAGTTAGATGTTGCTGTTATTAAGAGTTGTCACGGTACTGATTTTCATGATTCCTTGCCTACACTGCTGCTCTGTCACACCTCTGACAGGTTTAGCCAGTAGACGTAGCACAGAACCAGGAGGAGATCAAGGTCCTGGTCTTGCTTGCCCCAAACTATCCATCTCATCTAAGGTAAATAATTCTTCTCTTGGAGCCTCATTTTCTTAAGGGGGTTTTGGTTAGGCTCAGATATGACTATAGGGATAAAAGAACTGTACACACATTTCTGTAAGACTCTTTGGGTTTTCAGTTTCTCCTTGACCCCAGGACAGACACAGAGTGTTGATAAAAGTTCCCCCATGGGACTGGGGCTTTTTTTCACAACTGATTAAGAAGCAGGGCACAGAGAGAAAAATCTAGACTCAGAGATGAGAACCTGACCCCGCATCCAAGAGAACTGTGTGGATGCTTTATTGCCACTCCCCCCGCCAAGGTTCAAGGGCACCTTGAGCTGACCAGGTGCACTGCTCTGCACTCCTGGCATGTGCTAAGTGGAGGGGAAAGCTACCACCCTGAAGCAAGCATGACATGACAGGGATGTGAAAGTCAAAGTTTCTATTTTCCCTTCTACTGTGGCACTTAACTTTCTGAACTATAATTTCAGGATTTTCTCATATGTGTTTCCTGCCAGAGCACGAGCTCAGTACAAGACAGACCAAGTATTATTTGTATTTATATTCATAACATCTTGCAAGGTACCTGAGACAATAAATATTTGTTGAATGAATAAAGCAAGGAATAAATGGGTAATAGTAGTATCAACAAGAAAAAAAAAAGACTAATGCCTTTACTTTGTTTTACTCTGTGCAAGCACTGTGTAAGTGCCACTCAAACATTGTTCCAATTAATCCTCAGTGCAGGACTACAAGAGAGGCATTTCTATCTCTATTTCACGGACAGGAAAACAAAGGCTTAGAAAGAATAAGAAGCACAAACAAGTTTACACAGACAGCAATCAGAAGAACCAAGATTCACACTGCCCTCTGCTTGAATACAAAGCACTGGTACAACCAGAGGTCAGATATTCAGCATGTGAATGGACTAATCAAAGGCCCTAGGGCTCACCTCAAATTGAACTAAACTTGGATTCCATCATTTTATCCTTCTCCACCTTTTTTTTTTTTTTCCAGTAAAGCACATACACTTAAAATCTTTGAATTCCTAGTTTTCTCAGCACCAAGTCTTTACCTGGTTTGTGTCCGCAAGTCTGTGACACAAGAGTCCTAATAAAACCATCACCGACAACCAATTCCAGGAGTCCAGAACATGTATGTCTAGGGGGAGGGGAAGGAGAACTTCCAGCTCTGAAAAGTCAGCACAGGTGCTTTGCACTTTCAAAAAGATTGTTCTCCAGGGCTTCCCTGGTGGCGCAGTAGTTGAGAGTCCGCCTGCCGATGCAGGGGACGCGGGTTCGTGCCCCGGTCTGGGAGGATCCCGCATGCCGCGGAGCGGCTGGGCCTGTGAGCTGTGGCCGCTGAGCCTGCGCGTCCAGAGCCTGTGCTCCGCAGCGGGAGAGCCCACAACGGTGAGAGGCCCGCGTACCGGAAAAAAAAAAAAAGATTGTTCTCCAAAATTTCAGTCTAATTAAATCTTAATTTACCATCATATTGCAAATCGGAGTTTTACTATAATTGAAAGGAAAGCTCTACAACGTCCACTCTGGTGGGAAGCAAGATTTTTAGTCTAAAGCCCTGTTTGTTAACAGGACTGTTAGCTGAACACCATGGAAAAATAAGTGACTTCAAAGCACTGATTTGTTTGTTAGGTGCCTGATAATTGCAGGCATTGGAAATTCTGGGATAAAATAAAACTCTACAGACATTATGGACAAATTTAATATGGTAACGATTAGTTTGATTAAACACAAGTGAGAGGCTGAAGGAAGAAAGAAAAAGAGCAAAACGATCCATTTTAAAAGCACTTTTTAGAAAAGACTGATTCAGGATGATTTATTTGCATAGTCACATTATAATCTGAAAAAGCAATAAACGAAATAAGAATTGCTATTTTGTGGGACCATTGTTTCCATTATTGTTTTTCTGTGGATTAAATGTGAGGAAGGGATTGACAGCCTTAGAGAATTAAGAATCACGCTGTTTCAGAGAATGGCTGCAGAGATGCAGCCAGAGAACCAGGAATAAAAAGAGAAAAAGACTTACTAGGGAGGTGTGAAGATGCGGGGGCTGGCTCAGAAGTCTCCCCACCCCAGGAGCCATAACTACTGAGCATAAGGCAGAAGAGGACTCTGCCTTGTGGGTCATATCCAGATCACAGAATACGGGTTTCCCCAGGCTCACAGATTTGTTGAAGATATTCTGATTAAGAGAGGGGATGTCCAAAGGCCCCAGTATCGAGACAGGTGAAGTATAGATAGCTCTAATTAGGAGTGTTACAGAAAAAAAGACAGCTATAACATGGGAGGAAACACATACTAAAAGAGGGCTTTGCAGGTCACCAGGGATAAACTCAGACTAAGGGAAATGGACACTGAGGTCTCAAAGATGAGCAGTGTCAGGGCACCAGATGCCCAGTCTGACACAGTTCTGGACTGGAGCTCCAGGTTCAAATGGACAGCCCACTACTGATTTATCAGGGCTTGGTATGGGATGAGGGCAGAGAATAAAAGAGTGAACTACACTTAAGTGGTCCTGTTTCTCCTGAAGTGTACACTATAGTAGAGGAGAGAGAAAATATAAAATATAGAGATAATTGCAGGTTGGGATAAGTTACCCATGACAAGTTACTTACTCCTATCGTGTCCCTTTCCTCGACATTCAGAAACATGAAAATAATAGTGTCCACCTGGCCTAGATCACAGTGTAGGGTGAGAAGCAAATTGAAAAGCTCCTGAGAAACAGTAACAGTTTTATTCAAATAAGATGTTATTTTATTGTTTTCAGTTGCTTCGAACACGATGTTGAAGAATTACAGTCGCTAGCGTAATAGGAAAGATTAATGTGGATATTGGCTCAGAACCATGAAGGATGCCTACAACTGTTAAAAAAAGAGACATCTGGAAACAAGTGGAGAAAGCAGGCATCTAAAAGGGCGGGAAATGACTCAGCTAATACCAGTGGCCAAATTTGTAAAGCAGTCTATGCTCCCTTCCACGAGAGAGCTGTTGCTTTCGGAATTCTGGCGTCTCTCTGTGCCAGTGCGAGATGTCTGAAGAAGACAATTTATGATACGGCCAAGCACCCAAGACTGGGTGTTCTCAGGAACCAATCACAGATGATCAACTTTCAGTAATCTGAGATACTGGAGTACAGCAGAGAGGAGTGAGATGACAAGAAGAAGAGAGCACAAGAAAGGATGCTCAAGAGTGTCAAAGGAAGAAATGTAAGGCTGAGAGAGACAGAGACAGAGACACAGAGAGACAAAGAAACAGGGGCTAGGAACCAGGCAATACCTTGAAAAAAAAGAATAGCTCTCTGGGGAGACAATCACTGCAAAGGTATTTAGAAGTGGTAAGAGAAATGATGGCTACTCAGGATGGAAACATAGAAAATGCTTGGAAGATTAATGGCTACACCTCCACAAATCACCGGGCACAATCCCGTGGCCCAGAGTATGAACTAATTAAATGTTAGTTTCATTCTACTGTCCCTCTCCTTTGCTACTGTGCATAAATTACAACCAGGTGCCATCTCTCATGTTTTGGAGTGTTTTGCAGTATCTTTACTACTGCCGTACAGATGCTTGGTGATTAGGGAGAGTTTGTTGCATTTCCATTGCTATGCTTCCCTGTCAAGTGACAGAAGTCTAAAAGCCTGGAACATCTTGGTTACGAAGGACAAAAATAACTCCAAAGCACCTCAAAAGAGAGCAGGTTGGAATGTCATGCTTTTATATACTGAAGGAAGTGTAAGTGAAAATAGAGGTGTTCTTGGAGATTTTTCTAGAAGAAGTAGAAATAATGTTTGTTAAAATGAGGTGAGGGTAGTTACAGGAATGTACAGTTATGTAGAAATATTTCAAGCTGTTCACTAAAACTTTATACAATTTTCATACTTTATTGTATGTAATTGCTACTTCAACTACAAACGTGTTAGAAGGAATGTAGTAGAAAATCAATGTACTTTCTGAATTCCACAGGACACACCGTTAGTGCCACTGATGGTCAGTAGAAGAGCCGGACACATCTTAGGCTGTATATTGGCTATCCCCTGGACACTACAGCTTAGTGGGTAGTGAAGAGGACTCGAGAAGGAGTGAGCTTGTGTCACCTACACAACATGGGCCCTATGTGTGCACTTTGGACACTAAAGATTCTAAGTGAAGAAAAGAGAAAACTACTATTCTTTGAGGGCTTACCGCATGCTGTATATGCACTACCTCATTTAATCCTCACTCTATTTAATAGATGAAGTCATTGAGATGTATTTGGAGGGGCTAATTTTCCCAGGGGAGTGACGTACCATGAGGAATCAGAGAAGACATTGGCTGTGGCATAAAACTCTTCTTCATCCCAAAGCAGAATGCGATGTGTTTCTTTACTTTCTATTTTCTTTTTTAATCTGAATCTTTTCCTGACATTCTGGTGGCAGTCAGAAGCAGCTTCTCTTACAGAAAGAGGTCTAATCTACCCTATTTGTTCCCAGTGTTATGGAGAAAAGTAAACCCTTTCCCCTAGGCTGGAATTTTTATGTGACAGCCATTCCCCAGATCAACTGCTTCCATTACTGACCACGTGAAACATATCAGGAGTCAGGAGAACACAGAATGAAGCCCTGGGAGTAGGAACTGTAGTTTCTACACAATCTCCATGCATAACTCCCATTAGCAGTAATGTCTGTGATATGTGTGAGCTGAGGGAATTCCCCACTTTATTAAGAGGAAATGATATACACAGTTACTTCTGGAGTAAAATCAAACAGCAGAATTGCTATTTGTCTATGGGAACTCTTTCTTATTAGTGTCATATAAATGCAAGGAGATACTTAAAGAGATTGATAACACATGGAGCGGGTATAGCCACACCATCTGATTGACTAAAAGCCAATTTTAAAAATAGAGAGGTGTGGCTTTTTCTGACATTTTGTAATAAAATATTCCCATTCTAGAACCACAGCCTCACCCCTTAATAAACATAGTATAATGCAATATTTGTAATTCTTAAACAAATCTGGAAAGCAAAGAGCAAAATGTGGTGAGGTAAGCATGCTTTTTCTACTAAGCAAAATAAGTTAATGAGTCAACTCATTTCCAACCTGCATGTTATGTGCCAATTGCTCAAATCAAATGAGAAGTTCTTTCTAGCTCAGGACCCAGAGCTCGTGAAAGTTGTCAGATTTGATAAAGTAGGTTTGTTCTAGAAGGAAACATTCCTTGCTATTTTCCAGGGTACACCTGTTTGCCAGAGTGCATTTCCCAGCTAATACCAGTTTGTCGACAGCATTTGCAATGAACTTTAATTGTGTGCTTTACCTGACAGTCTTAATTGTAATCTGACTTCCTTCAGGTAGCAATCAGTTGAGTGAGGTAATCATATCTCCCTGAAGCCCATAAACACAACCACCTGCACCTCTTCTGGTTTGCATTCCTCTTTTTAACTTCAGTATCACACGGAGAGGGGATACGGAGCCTGAAAAGGTATCGTGTCCTCAAAATAGCTGCTATTTTCCTATCATGACAGTGGTGTATAATTAAACACAGAGTAACTGAGGACAAAAATAATCCTATAATTTTAAGCTGTAATAGTAAAGCTGTAATAGTAAACCTGCTGTACAAGCAGAGATTGGCTTTTTTTTTTTTTCCGTAGGGAAGGAATTGGTTCTACTTCATGCTTATGCCTGCCTTTGTAGGTTTCTCTGAATATTCTTCTTGGTATGTGGTTTTCTATGTGAATATCAGGGGCCTTCCCTTCTTACACCACATCTGGAACCTCTACTCTGTTCCCTGTTCTCTATTCCACTGCTCACATCTCTGATCCTCATTATCTCCTCAATGGTTCCTGAAGAGGGCTCTAGTTGGTCTCCATGTGTCCAATTTTTCTCTGTCCCAACCACACCACTTGTGGTACTCAAGTAACCTTTCTAAACTGAGAATCGGACCAGGCTACAGATGAAGCAGAAACAATCAGTGAGGTGAACTTCCCAGAAAGATGGCACTGGGATGACCAATTTACAAATTATCACTACTCCCTGCCCAAAACAGAGATGAACAAAAGCAAACAAAGGATCAAGGAAAACTTCATCAGTGTTAAAACTAATGAATGGACCCAAACCAGTGCTAAAATCATATACAGTAAATCTCATTTGTCATGATATAAATATATGCATTATATTTTAAAAAGAAAAATCTATCATAATTAGCATCATGAATTAACTTATGTGTCTCATAAACTTTTTATTCAAATATTCATCTACAATTAATGACGTACTGGATGACTATAATATTTAATTGCCTTTCAGAGCAATTTACTTATCTAGTTTCCTTTTCTCAGCATTATTTTTTTCCAATGCTCAGAAATATTATAGATAAATCAATGTGTTAGTTTTCCATTTTAACATTAGGATTAAGGTAAACAATTACTTCATCTAATTATTGGCCATATATGTTTGCATGTACGTGTGTGTGTGGATTGTGGATACTGATTCTTTCTCGTATTTTTATTGGCATGTTCATCTACTTCTTGTTCATCTGTAAGAGCTCTTTATATATGAATAGTCATCATAATGCATTTCTCTAGTCCACTAACTCTCCCAATCTCCTAAGTGACTATTTTAGTCATTTTCCTTTTTGTCAAGTCTGCAATACCTCCTCCACTATTCTTAATTTTACTCAATGTCCTTATTTCTCACCTAACTGAAAACCTGAATTAATTAGAAGAGAACTTTCACAAGTTGCCACATTTGCACTTACCAATATCTGCACCCATGTATGTTGCCTTCTTTCCTGCCTCTGCAGATGAACTCTCCATGCTTCTAGCTAAGATGCAGCCTTCCTCTCGTGTACTAGCTTTCAACCCCTTGAATGGTAATCAGAGACATCACACTAGCAATTTTCTCCTATCTTCTGTTTCGCCAGCTCCCCCCTCTCTACTGGATTATTCTCATCAATATATGAAACTGCTCTTTTCATTTCTCCTATCTAAAAAAATATTTACCCACTACTGTTTTTAATGTCTGCTCTGGCTACCAGCTCCTATTTCTTCTCCCCTTTACAACAAAAGTCCTTGAAACAGTTGTCTATATGTCTGTTTTACTGTCTCTCAATTCTGTCCTTTAATTCTCTCTTAAACCAGTTCCAACTAGACCTTCTTCCCCATAACTCTCCTGTAAGTTTTGACATATTAGTAGCATTTGAATTCTTCTTCTGCAATGTTTTCAATTAATTTATCAGATACCAAACTCATCTGATTTTCCTCCTAAATTATTGACTCACCCTTCTCAGTCTCCTTTGCTGAAGGAGATTGATAATCTTTTAACTCTTTGTGTTAGAGTGCCACAGGGCTCAATCCTTGTTCTTGTTTTTGTTGTTGCTGTTTATCTTTTCCTCTCCTCTCTTTCCTGTTTATACCCGGTCTCTCTCTCTGTTGGAGATCTCATCAGTTGCTTGGCTTTAAATACCATGTAACCGGACTGGTCTCAGAATCGTGTCTACAGCTCAGACTTATCTCTTGAACTGCAGACTCAGATTTCCAACTGCCTACTCTATGTGGTGATCTAATAACCATTGCAAACCTAATGTATCAAAAACTGAGCTCTTGTTATTTTCTCTCAAACCTGCTTCTCCTAAGCTCTTTTCTAGACCTTTTATGGCACCTCAATCATTCCAGTGGCTGAGACCAAAATTCTCCTTGATTTTAACCCACATCTATTTCATTTGCAAATTCACTTGCGGCTTTTGGATTCACAACACTGCTTTTGGATTTGCTGTACTCTCTGCATGGAGCCCTCTCCCTTATATATTATGCACATGGCTCACTCTCTCAAATAATACCCCTCCAGTGAAGACTCCTTGACCACTTGTATTAAAATTCCCACCCCAAAACCTGAATTTCCACATCACCCTTCCTGCTTTATTTGTTCCCATAGAGCTACCACTGTATAACATGCTGTATAATTTACTTATTTATTTTATCCTTTGTCCAACTCCCCATATTATACTATAAGCTCCATGAGGGCAAGGTTTTCTCTCTTATTTATTCTACTAATTTATATCCCACAGCTGGAACAGTATCTGGAACATAGAAAGTACTCAATAAACAATGAGAGGATTAAATACAAAATCCTCTGATTAAAACACCCAAGTGGCCACCCCAGTCCACACACAAGGGCCTATTGTATAAATTGTAAAAATTGTCACTGGTCAGCAGGAACATTTAGTAGTTTCAAGAGAGGGAAAAGAGATCTTCAAAGGCCACCAGCCAGATTGACAGAGGTCTGACTTAACAGCACAGTAGATTCTAGTACCTAAAGGGGTAATATCATCAAAATGCTAAGGGAAAAACTGCCAAATCTAAATTCTTTAATCAGCTAAACCACCATTTGAAAGTATGAAGTGGAAATAAAGACACTGCAGACATAAAAACTCAGTTGTTCTAACCATAACTGTGCCATTTTCTAACTGTATGACCCTTCCCAAGTTACTTAACACCCTATCTGTTGTTATCTCTTAGTAAGTGGATAATTATATTATTGTTCCATAGGGCTTATTGTAAGAATTCAGTGAGGTTTACATGCAAAGCTTTATCATATTCTCAAAATTTTAGTTATGTTTTTGATGATTTATATTATTATTTTATTAGAAAACATGGAAATATTTCTACTCCATTTTAAAAGCTTACAACCTTAATCCTAATATTCATTTTGGCTAGTAAAATAAAATATAAATGTCAATTTCACTTGTACATCTATCAATAGATGAAATATTATAGATAAAATATTACCAAATCAAATATATCAGTGTGTCCTTATCAGCTAGGGTGTATCTAAGGAATGCAATGCACGAATGGATTAACATCAGGAAATTACTATTAATGTAATTCAGTATATTAAAAGATTAAGGGTGAACAACTATGTGATTATCTCGGTAGAGTGCTTAAAAAAACCTCAACATTCATACTTGATAAAACCCTCAGTATACTAAGAAAAGAAAACTTTCTTAACTGAAAAGAGTTTCCACCAGTTACATACACTCCCTAAATTCTGGATTCCACTATCTATTAATTATGCACTATAGGCAAGTTACTTATCTCCTTTGGACCTTAGTTCCTCATATAAAAAGTGGGCATACTAAGGGTACAGTGTCATTAGTTTTTTATAAAGATTAAATGAGAAAATTAGTAAGTATTCCCTAAATTACAGTGATGTTATAATGATGAAGGCGAGATGTTCAATGTCAATTTTCTTTCAAACCTTTTATTGAGGGTCCTAGCAAATACTGAATATATTAAAAATAAGGAAATAAATGGGAGGTAAAATGTTAAAAAAGAATATCCAAAATGGTCACTAATTAAAAACAATATAAATGTTACAGAAAAATTCTAAAGAATCAACCAATAAACTTAAAACTAATATAACAATTGAATTAATTATCTGAATACACAATTAACATTAGCACAGTTAAACTGGTAATCATTTTTAAAGTGTAATATAAAAAAACCCATCTACAAATGCTGCAAAAAGCCACTTACTTCCCAGGAACACATTAACAAGAAGTGTACTAGATCTCTGTCAAAGTGATATAGACATTTATAAAGACATTTATATTTATATTTATTTATAAATAAGTATTCCTTGTTAGAAAGACCCTAAATTGCAGATGTCAATTTCTTCCATATTCATTAATAAATACCAATACGTTTTTAAAATATCTTTTATAAAGACCTAAATATTTTTACTTATTTAGACATTTATAAAGACCTAAATAAATATTCCTTGTTAGAAAGACCCAAATTTGCAGATATCAATTTCTTCCATATTAATTAATATGTAAATACCAATACGTTTTTAGAATATCTTTTCATGCTGATTCTACTGTTGATAAAGAAAAAATGCACAATAGCAAAGAAGTTTAAAGCAAAGACTAATGAGGTAAAACCTGACCCAATTCAAACCGGATGGTAACTAGAATAGCCCTATATGCAAAATGAAATGGAGATGCGTATCAATAGAATCGAGTTCAGAGCTAATGAAATTTTACTTTCTTAACTTTGTGAGAAAAAGATAAATAATTGAACATGTTTTTGAAAGAACTGGTCATCATTTGAGGAAAATGAAACCTCATCTTTATGCTTCTACTCCTATACCTCTCTACTCTATTCCCCACACTGTAGCACAGCATCCTTTTAAAATGCAAATCTGACCATTTAGATTTCCTGCTCATAACCCTCTAATGGCCTCTCATCACACACAGAATAAAATGTGAAGTCATATTTATATTCTATGAGCCCCTAAATATTATAGTATCCCGATTACTTGTCTAGACTACTTTTAACCTCTACCACTCTGCCTCTTCGTCATGCTGTTCCAATTTCCCTTGCCTCCTTGCTATTCCTCTGCCTGGAATGTGCTTCCACCAGATGTCCACTGCATCTTGGTTTTGGAGTCATCAAGGAAAACACGATTCAGTCAAGCACTGAATGGAATAACACTTAACTCACGCCGACAAAGGACAGACCAAGATCAGCTTCAGTTGTGGGTGATAGTCCCCTATGGCCAGCAGGGCCCTCCTGGCAGCTGACACAGGGCCATTAGCCTCTGTGCAACCTCTTGTGCCCCAGATTGAAGGATCCCATTCCCTTCTCTCAAGAGACAGATATAGTAGTGGGGTTGGCCAGGTGCTATATGACACACACACTTATGCTGAACAAAGGAGTGGACATTGAGTCTGAAACAGGGAAAGATATTGCTACACGAGGTGATTAGCCTAGCACAGGCTGTGAGGGCTCCTAATCTCTTAGTAAGAGTGTGATTCAGGCCCCAGGCTTGTTTTTATGCAGCCAACTGGGGGCTGAAAGACTGCATGTAAGCCTGCCTTTTCCAACAGAAAATACATATTTTTTGTATTGCTTATTACAAAATAACTAAGAATAAAAGGAAGATAATGTTTAAAGCCTAATACAACCCTGAGACATTGGAGCAAACTTGCAAGTGTTTACCTTGTAGACCCTGCTCTATGCTAAGAAGGGAATTCTTCAGGAGATTGAAGATTCCTGCATCAACCTTCTGAATTAGGTATCTTCACTTTAGACCTGGAGAAGCTAAGATCCAGAGAGTTTCAGTAACTTCTATTTGCTGATTCAAAAAATTTTACTTAATGGCAAAAACACCTGCAATGGTCAGAGAAAGTGGTGGTACTCTGATGAGGACGGGTAGGGAGAGAAAAGGGACAATGCTACACAGAATGTGATGGGAGAGCTGATCCAGGCCCTGCTCTTGTTATCCAAGAGTCATCACCAGCTAAGGTCTTGATAAGCATTTTCCAGGAGCTCCACACAGGTAGTTCAGACCAACATTTTCTCATAAAGTCAGAGTATGACCTGAAAGTGCATGTTCACCAGACTATCTCAGAGTACCCTCCCGGCCCCTGCATCACTCCAGTCAAACAGGTCAGGGAGCCATGGAATTAAATTACCTGTAAATGGTGAACAATTTACTTCTTTTTATTCCCTATGATCCAATATAATACTGACTCAGAGGTTATTGCCATTTTCAGAGAATTAAGACAGTTACTAACTGTAAGTGCTTCCTAGAAAAAAGGGAATATCTCAAAATTAAATTTTACTCCCTAAAAGATGAGCGATTTCATTCCTTCCATCTCTAAAAGCAAATAAGCACAATCAGGAGTAATTTAACAGATTAACTTCTCCTCAACTATTTTTTTTTTAATCAATAAAAGGGGAATCTTCCTTTAGAGAGGTTTTCTAACCACAAGTCATAAAGAATTTAGTGTGATTTTCTTTAGGATAAGAGATTTTTGCCAATCACCTGTCCACTGAAGGAACTAGAAAAGGAAAGGCTGAGAATAAAGAATTAAAAACAAACAAACACACAAGCAAAAAAGTTAGTTTAGGCAAAATGCTGCTGGTAAAAGTCAGATTGCCATATCCATTCAAAGAATATTTATTGATTTTCTGCTGTGCGTCCACACCAAGCCAAGCTTACATGTTAAATGTTAAGCAAATGAGAAACAAAACAGAATGGCTTCTCTTTTCATTGAACTTAAAGATGATAGAGGATGATTTCAATATATATTACAATTTTCAAGAAAACTGTAAAATAATCTCACTAAAACCAGAGATCCAATAATTTTAAATACAATACCAACCAAAATAATCACTATAACAAAACAATACACAGTATAACCAATTAGGGCTTCACCTAAAAATGTGAGAATCGTTGATGACAAGAAACTCTTAATGATATTCTTTTCAGTAAGACAAAGAAGAAAATAATATCTGATCATGTCACTAGATATGACAGATTTTAATAAGATTCTATATCTTTCTGACGAAAAACTATACAAACTAAGAACTGAAGAACCTACCTTAACATGATAAAAACTACTGACATCCTACTAACAAACCATGCCATATCTAATAGTGAAATATTAACAGAATTCCATTGAGCTTAGGAGCAAACTCATATGGCAGTTCTCACCATGTGATTTAGCATTTCTCTGGATGTCTACTTATCACTATATAATAAAATTAACTTTCTTCCATCAGCTGGAAAGAAGAAACTAATGTACAAAATTAATGTACAAATATTATTAGATGATTAGCAAGATATATAGGAAAATAAATGATTGCAAGATAAATATTCAAAAATAATTATATTCCTATGTACCAGAAATAATTGCTTAGAAAAACATAATGGGAAAATGTAAATTTAAAAAATTAAAATATCTATATTTATCAATTCCCTCATTGAAATACATTTTTGTTTCTAAATATTTTTTGTTTAGAAATAAAAACAGTAATGTAATGAACACATTTCAAATTGTCTAAAAGTGTATATGTTCTTATTTTCATTATAATAATTATTCAAAGTTAGTTTTACCGTATGTATATCTCCTTTGAATAGCACGTCTGGATTTATTTTATCTTTCCAATCTCTTAGATCCTAATAAAATGGCTGAGTTTAATAACTATATTCTTTTGTGATTACTGGTACACTAGGGCTATTTATATCATCTTATTTTATGTCAGCTTTTAATGGTTTATATTGTTTTTCTTATTTTCTGCCCTTTATTGGATTGGCTAAGTGTGTTGTTTAGTTTTGTGTTCCCTCTATTTGTTGGAAAGATGTACATACTATTTCTTTTGTTTTAGTAGCTACACTTAAACATGTAACATAAACACTCAAAATAGTGAAAAGTTTATCCACCTCCCTAGCCTCCTTCATTTAACAGAACATTAGAATTGTTTAAAAACAATCTTCCTCAACTACTGGCTTCCCTATTATTGTTTAGCATTTCAGTTCTACTAGTTTCTATACTTTCCAAATTTTTTAAGTCCTGTTATTCACAGTCAATGCTTATTTAGATTGATCCACATTTCTTTTTCTCTCATCTTTCTTTTTGGTTTCAATATCTTTCTTGCTGAAGTATATCTTTATTAGTTCTTACAGTAAAAATCTGCCAGAAGTAAATTTCCTCAGTATTTGCTAGAAAATTCCTTTATTTCACCTTCATTCTTACATAAAGTTTACCATGCTTTGAAACTCTAACTGATCAGTTATTTCCCCGAGGTACTATGTGGATATATTTCTTCTGTTTTGGGTTTGACATTGTTGGTGTAATATTTGTTACAGGTCCATTTGGTATTGCTTTGTAAAAAATAATCTAACTCTCCTTTCAGAAAACATAATTATTTTTGTCTTTAATGTTATATGGTTTCATTATAATTCAACCAAGTGTGGATGTTTATATTTACCCTGTTTAAGACTAAGTGAATTCAGCCAATTTGAAAATTCAGGCTTTCATCAATATGGGAAATTTCTCAGTACTACATTACCCCTCCCTTATTTTTTATCTCCTTTCATTTAGAACATCTAGACTTTATTTTGTCCTCCGTATCTCTTAAAACCTCTTTTCTATGTCTTTGTCACTTTGTATGATAATGTGATAATATACACATACTACATGATTTTCTACCCTCTGTCTTCCAATTAATATATTCACTCTTCAACTATATCCAGTCAACTTATCAACTGATCCAATTATTATTTTAATAAATTTGTGTTTTGTTTTTTAGACTATATGTTTGTTTGCTTTCCAACAGTGTCTTTTCCTATATCATACTGTACAGTTCTTACAGCATTTAATATTTCCTTTGTCTATCTGACCACTGTAAAATCTACTTATTTTAAATTCTCTTTTAAATTAGTTTATTGTCTCCAGTTCTCTTCTATTTAGTGTGCTTGCTGACTTCCAATCTTTTAATTCATATGTGGTTCATATAAATATAAGTTCATCCTAATCAGGGGCTATTTTCAATAAGAGTTCTATTTTTCCTGGACTGTAAGAATATCTTTTCAGAAATATTTGCTTCTAATGGACATTTTGCCTGGACTGGCTGGAGGTGTAGGATTGTGGAGTATGAATTCAGACTTCAGAGAAGGAAAATGGCCTGAGATTATGATTCATTTCAGGTCATCTCTTCTGTCCATGCCCTCAATCAGGCTGCAAGATTTTGTCCTGTTTTCCTGGATTGTTAAGAGTTTGCATAGTTTCCATTTTATGAACAAATCAGGCTTTATGCAGTATCTCAATTTTGAATCCCCATAATCTCTTCCTCTTACAGTGGGTAGTAGAGTCCCAGGCTCCAGCCAATAAGGCCCATGAGCCCCCAGGCTTTATTTTCCATTCACTGCCCCTACACTGAGTTCTCTTTTTATTTGGAGATTTTTTTCCCTTGTTTATATCTTGAGCTCAGCTATATAATTATATTTGCAGTTGTTATATTTTAAATGGCACTTTTATATATTTGAAATGGGAAGGAAGATTTCCTGGATGACTCAGTCCAGCTATTTAATGGAAATCAACTTTGCATTTACATGAAATATTCTAATTGTCAAATTTAGTTTTAGTCTTCTATGCAGAATGATTTCCTTGAAGGAAAGAACTATATTCTATTCATCTGTGTTTCTATTTGTCGAACAAATGAACTTATCACCTATGACCCCATCTTCCTCTTGCCATTTACTGATATTTCTAAATTTTGCTGGCTACTGCTGGAGTTTTTGCAACATTTGGTTCCTACAACAAAAACATATAAAACCATGGTGACCTTTAGTGTTTGGTGTGGTTTAATGAAGCTTTGTCTGAATGATGCCTTGAAATCCAGATGTAGAAAGCAGGCTTTCCCAGGCTCCATTATCAGGAGGAAATGAAAACAGAAGCATAATTATAATGTATGCCTTTAGTAAAGCTGCCACCTGGGATTAGAGGTAGGCTTCATTTTATTGAAAATGTTAAATAGTTGCTTCAAAAGTTCAATGAATCCATTAACATTTCTTTGTATTTAAGCCTGCATTTTGGGGGAAAGAAATTTGAAATTCTTTGTACCAATTCTATTCTTAAAACAAAACTGAGCAATATGATTTGTTAAATATTTTCAGCAAGTCTCAATCCAGCTGAATGATAATGTTTTAATTTGTCAACTATATTAGACATTTCTATTTTTATGGCTACCTATAATAACTCCTCTGAAGGTTTAAGACACATAGACAATGTCATCTTTTATCTAGATTTAAGCTTCCATTATTTTTGTGGTTAAAGTTTTATGGGAAAAAATATTTTCTAGATTGTGATTATATCTGTATTATATCTATTTAGATGTTAAATAGTAATGTGCCTTTTCTAAGAGGATGGTGGAATGAGTACCATTTCTTTCTCTTTTTCTTATCAGAGTTAAATCAGAATTTCTCAACCTTTTACTAATCTACACCCCTTACCACGCTTTCTCAGTTCTTTTCATATTCCCATCAGCCAAGCAAATTTCATAGAGCTTTCTTTTCTACACCTTATTTTAAGAAAGCAAGTATATTGAAAATAATGTTTCAAATTATGTCTCTGTGTCTCAGAATATTTCTTTACAGAATCGACAGCTATTAAAACAAATATGGCCTGCATTATACTAGAGCAGGACCTACCATAAATAAAATTTCACAGTTTCTACCAATAGTAAAGTTTCTTTCAATAAGAACAGATAAAACTCCTGATTGCAACAGGATGTTCTAGATTCCTACTCTAACCAGATAAGAACTAATCTATATCAGGGACTGGCAATGACCAATGAGACAAATTCAGCTCATGGCCTGTTTTTTTTTAAATTAAAGTTTTATTGAAACCCAGATACATCTATTTGTTTCTGTAATAACTGTCGCTACTTCCTGGCTATGTCAGCAAACTTGAGAAGTTGCAAATGTTGCAACAGAGACTATATGGCCCACACAAATAAAAATATTTACTATCTGGCTCTTTACAGAAAAGTTTGCTTTAAATCACTTAGGGTTGCACTGGGGTCAAATTTCCTAAGCTAATTAACACAAAAAGGGCTTAACCACTGGCATGGCTTTATAATTCTAGTGCCAAATATTAGCAAACTACTTGAACAGATAAGGTGATGACATTTTTGTTCAAAATACTTTCTGTATCTTCCTGGGAGGAGAATTATATTTTCTGGTTCCTTTAACCTCAGGCCTGGCCATATAACTTCTTTGCCCAATGAACTGTGAATTGAATAATGTGTTTCACCTCCAGGATGAAGCTTTAAAATCCAATGCATGACTTGCCATGCACTTTTTTCCATCTGGAAGGAGACTGGTGATGTGTTAGAGGTTGTTCTGACAGACTGAACCCTTAGTAAAGGCAACACAGAATAGGGCTGCAGCCAATCCACAGTATATATCATCATGCCTGAGGAATAAACCTTTATTATGTGAAAGCCACTGAGACTTCTCACTGCATGATAACTAAGCTTAAGCTGACTGATAAAAAGTTCTTTGAAGAAAGATGTTTTAATTGGCTCCTTGAGAGATCAGAAAACTAGAGTGAAGATCAAATAAGCAAAATCAGCAACAAATAAATGAATGGATTATTTTAAAAGTCTGAACCCAAATTAAAAAAGAAAAAGAACTTTTTCTTTTGATTGAGCCAATAGCATATCTAGTAAACAATATCAGGATCAATTACACAGAGAACACAACTCAAAAAAAACCACGCATAATGGAGGCTGAATTAAAATCAAGAATCCCTCAGTTTCAACAGTGCAAAGTTAAAGATAAACCTAATTTTGTCACATTTCTATTATACACAGGCAATAAAGAAATAGATGTTTAATTCTATTATTTGACCAGCCAGGTAGGTATCTGTTTTATTCCTCACTAATTCATGTACTGGCATCTAAAAGAAAATTAAACTAGTTTCAGAGCTATTATAAATTAAAAAATAAAAAAGAACATCCTTGGACCAATTGTCATAACTGACTACAAAACTCGAAAAGCAAAAAACACAAATAGTCAATAAATCTATGAAAAGTTTACACATAATAGCTATGTTAATTAATGAGAAGATGCTTTCCTCTAAAAGACAGAATAGAATCTCAATATCTAATATTGGCAAATATGTAGAAAAATATGTATCTTGCCCTTACATGTATCTTGTAAATATTAATTTACAAGAGTAGTCATCTGATCACAGTTGATAACAAAAAATTGAAAATAACATATATTTCCTAAAATATGGAACTGGTTAAATAATCATGCCAAATCTTTTTTATGGAAATCTATTTAGCAATCAAAAGTTAGGTAATAGAAAAATAATAACATGGAAATTAGGTCATGGTAGATTATCAAGCAGAACAAACCAATGCACAACAGGATAAAAATCAGTATATGTAGTATGAGTACATATTAGCATAGGAAACATTCCAGAAGATATACACAAAAGTGTGACTAATGATTAAGTGTCAATTGTTAGATTAAGGATGATATTTAATGCCTTTTTCTTGTCTTTATTTTCTTATTAGCCCATAATATATACAGATTGCTTTAGATAAATAAAATTTAAATTAATAAATCATTAAGCAAAGTAATTAAGAATACAGCAAAAATGTATATATTATACATAATATATTATGTAGTTGTGTATAATGTATTAAGTATATTATATATTTATCTCTCTAAATCTATATATATATACACACATATATGTACACATATATATATATAAAGATTTCCAGAGATTATAGACTATATATGATATTTAAATTTGTGACAAGAAAGGCATCAAAACACAAATGGATAGGAAAATAATATTAAAAAAAAAATTTTATTGGAGTATAGTTGCTTTACAATATTGTGTTAGTTTCTGCTGTATAGCAAAGTGAATCAGTTATATATATATGTGTGTATATATATATATATACACATATATATATACATATATATATATGTATATATATATTCCCTCTTTTTTAGATTTCCTTCCCATTTAGGTCACCACAGAGCACTGAGTAGAGTTCCCTGTGCTATACTGTAGGTTCTCATTAGTTATCTATTTTATTTAGTATACCAAATTAGAATATATTTAGATATTTTAAAGGTGAACAGCAAACTACAGAAATAATCTCTAAACTTATGAGAGTTTTATATATAAATACATAAGTGTCATAATGTTTATGCAATTCAAATTGCTAATTTTTAATTTTTCAATGATAATTGAAATCATTAAGGAAAATATTGATATAGCATTGAAATATTTATTTTTAAAATTTAAAATAAATGTAATACTTTTAGAAGCACTTATGTAGCTAAAATCAAATTGAAAAAGACTCATAAAAATACATAAACGGCAGGTGACTTTTTTTTTTTTTTTTTTTTTGTGGTACGCGAGCCTCTCACTGCTGTGGCCTCTCCTGCCGCGGAGCACAGGCTCCGGACGCGCAGGCTCAGCGGCCATGGCTCACAGGCCCAGCCGCTCCGCGGCATGTGGGATCTTCCCAGACCGGGGCACAAACCCGCGTTCCCTGCATCTGAAGGTGGACTCTCAACCACTGTGCCACCAGGGAAGCCCAACGGCAGGTGACATACTGATAAAAAAATATAGACATAAGACAGAACTAGGTAACTCAGAAAAGACAAAATGTTAACACGTAGAAAAATATTCAACTCAGAAAAGAAACATACGTTTCAATAAAGAATTTTACATTTTTATTAAAGCAGCAACACATATGCTGGAAAGCAATGAGGGGCAGGTTGTGAAAAGTGAACATGGTATAATGCATGGCTACATGGATATACCTTCACCTAGCAATTACACTACAAGGGTTTTAAAATACTTTGTTTTCCCATATGAAAATAAAATGTAGGGATCATAAAATACTGAGAATAAAGATTAAACTGAAGAAAGTAATGAAAATCATCTGTAATCACACCACTGAGGGGTAGTCATCACTGTTAATCTGTTAATAATATGAAGTTTTTGCTTCCATCTCTCCATTTCTCTTATTCACACTTTCTCACTCTGTCTTGCTCCCTGCCTTTTCTCTTTTCTTTCTCTTATTAGGCCTTTATTTATAATGCATTATATTATCAGCATTAACCCATGTTCTTATGTGATCTTCAAAAAATATGACTTTTACTGTCAACATGTTCCATCATACATTAGTATTATAATATTTAACCCTCCCAGTAGTATTCAATTATGTTGTTATATCCAAATTTTGGTAATTATATATAACCATTCAAATTTTTCAACATAACTCTTTATTCCCATCTATATCTCCTGACTGTATTTCTTTGAAACTGAAAATGCTGTCAAATAGCTTAATACATATTAATACCAATACAACTATAAAGATACATTCAAAGATCAATATACATATGTAAGACCTATCAGTAGAAAACGTAACAAGATAAAAAGACTCCCTCCATTCCCCATACCCTTTCCCCTTTGTTTCTATGTTATCAAATCATGCTCTCCAGAGATAATTGTTTTGGATAGGTTCTTATGTATTATCTTATCAGAACTACACACACACATACATACACACAATGATTTCATGCTGATGACATGCTTTCACATCAGAAAAACGGGTCTGTTTTGTTCTTTTTCATGATTTATGGTTACACAAGTTACGGTGGCAGGATTATCATATTTAATGCAACTCACTCCACTGCTAAACAGTAAGTTTTTCATTTCCTGTACCCTATCCTCTCAAGGCTTTCACCTGTAAAAGTATATATCGGAATGGAAAGGCTGAGACAAAGATTATGCATATTTGGCAAGACTTGCCATACGGTTTCCATTAAGATTGCCTGCATGGGAAACTGAAGACCACGTTCAGAGATCCACTAGAAGGACTCTCAGGACTCAGCATATAGTTATACTCACGGCTGAGATTTATTCCAGCCACACAGGAAGGGCACACGTTTAGAGCACAAGGGTAAAACAGGCAGTGAGTATCTGGAGGCCCCCAAGTGCAAGCTGCCATATGCTCTGTCCACCTCATGAGGGGCCACACAGAAGACACTCTTTCTCCAGCAATGAAGACAATAACATATGTGTGATCTCTCTCCCCAGGTAAGGCCCATTAGAGATACGGTGCCCAAGGTTTTTCCTGTAAGCTGTTCACATAGGCACCTTCTATCTGGCATGTACCAAAATTCCAGAAGGAAAGCGAATGTTCAGCATAAACCACATTGTTGCATAAGAAATCTAGGCACAGTGAATCACTCTCATCAGTCAGGAAAAAGCAGAAACCCTGCAAAATCCAAGTTCCTAGCCGCCTCCTGTGCAAGCAGGCCTTTGTGAGAATATCAGTTTCAGGTCTGCTGTGTTAACCCTTTCTGTGCAGAAACACACCAGTGGTATATGATGTCTCCTGTTTCCCTATACCTTGGCAGACAAAGACTCTTGTCATACTTCTTTGAGAAGTAGGGAGAGGGAGGGGCAGGCTGCTAGGTAAAGTTAATATTTAATTTTCATTTTTTTTCTTTAATCATAACTGAAGTTGTATGTGTTTTTATCTACTTGTTGGTCACTGGTACTTTGAAGAGCTTTGTCAAGGCATGCATTAGGCTAATTTGTATGCAGACAATTAGCCCTTTACTGTCATAAATGACAAAGGTTTTTTGATCAATTTACTATTGGTCTTTTAACCTCAGTTATGAATTTCTGATGACTCTATATATTTTCATATAATGAAACATTTTAATCCTTCTTGTGTAATTTCTGGGTTGTACGTTATGTTAAGTAATGCACTTACGTTTCCTTCTAGTAGTTTCATAGTTTTCTTTCTTTACATTCAAGTATTTTGTATATCTTCAATTTATTTTAAGATGATCTGTGTTTATTTTCTTTTTAGGCTTTTAAAAATATTTATCCAGTTATCACTCTAGCATGAATTAGGTAACATTGTTATTCACTTACCTGAAATACAAATTAAATAACTGTAGACTGTGTATGGGCACTCACTTCTGTCCCAGTGATTTGAGTATCCCTGGTCTAGCACCAACAACATGATATTGAAGTTCATCTAGAAGAAGTACATGAGGCTAGCCAGGACAAATCCGGAAAAGTTGTGAAATGGGAAGGGAAGGCTGAGGAGACTAATGTTGCCAGGCCTTAAAATGTGTCACTATAAGTGAGCAGGACCCTATGGGGTCTTCCCAGAATAGACCCTCACCCATGTCTTCTGCCTGCCTTTTGTCTCTAGAAAAACTTTAGTCAAAGAATAAATTTAATCAGAGAAGTGAGAAAACGCAGAAAGAAAGGAAAACAGTCAAGCAAGACAAAATAATAATACTTTAGCCATTAAGCAAAGTCAAGGACCTTTACTTCCTCCTCAAGGATCATAGATAATATTCTGAGCCACGTCCTTTGAGCTGTTTTGCAGACACTGACCCCACCCCCACGCCCCGTGGAAGAATGTAACTGTCTGCTGCCCACAAGCACGTAGACCCCAGACCAGCTGGAACCAGAAGGCTGATGATGTTGATACCGATTACCTCACCACCAACCAATGAGAAGAATATCCACGAGCTGATCACGCCTTGCTCCTTGAACACTATAAGACCCCTCACTATCCTCTCCAGGCTGGGTCACACAGTCTTGAGGGGATGAGCCCACTGTGGCCCCCTTTGCCTGGCAAAGCAATAAAAGCTACTGTTTTCTACTTCACCCAAAACTCTGTCTCCGCATTTCTATTTGGCACCCGTGGACAGAGGTCGAGTTTTGGCAATGTTACAAGGTCATGGTAATTTTTAAAATACATTTAAACAGTTTTTGTTATATACATTTATCATTCCAGATGAACTTTCTATATCATGTCATTATATTAGAAATAAACTGCCGGTACTCTGAATGGCTCACATTGAATTTATTATATTTTTAATCAATATTTTTATTCTTAATCTTCAATATTTTTAGCTATTTTAATTCTTTCATACCCTCAGAAGAGTTTTTTAAATTAATTTTATATAAGAACATATTTATTTTTATATAAGAACATATTTATCCCTAGAAGATTTACCCTATTTTATTTTTACTTTGAAGGGATATATTTTCCCCTTTGTTACATTGTGTAATTAGTTTTTATCATATAGTGTACATTGGTAAACTACTGATTCTTTTAACTTTTTGTTTTCACTTGTTTTGCTGTATTACCTTACTGTATCTAGGCTTTTCTAGCTAATTTTCTTGGGGTTTCTTTGTAAATAACCATATAATATGTAATATACAAATATGACAATTTTGCCTCTTTAGAAGCATTTATCTATCATACATTGTTGTTTTATCTAATGACATTTTTTAGTATTACCAGAACAAATGTATATAATACTGCTAACGATGAGGCATTTGTCTTCTTCTTGGCTTAATGGGATTACTTACTTTGGGTTTTCATTAAATAGAGTGAAAAAGTTGTTTTTATGGGGTGATAAAAATAGAGAAAGAGAAGGGGGCCAGGAAAAGGGGGAGACAGAGGGTCGAGGAAGTATCCATTGATGTGTCTTTTCCTAATACTTTTTACGAGGAATAAATGTTGAATTTTAGCAAAGAATTTTACTCTAAAATGAAACTCTCTTCAGGACAAATGTCATCTACTTACAGAGGCATCCATTGCTACTATCTGAAATGACACCACCAAATACTTCTATCATAGCTTTCTTATAGCTACCACGGAGCATATGTTAAACATTTCTAAATGACTGGTAAATTTCTTTATTTGGCTCCTGTCTGTTTCTCCCTAGTGAGTTTTAGCTCTCCAAAGACTTTGTCTATTATCTAGCTAGCTCATAGCCATAGTTTTTAGGAGTTAGAACAGTGACTCACACAAAGTAGATGCTCAAACGATATTTACTGAATCATGAAGCAACGTATTTAAATTTACTCAAAGGTTTAATTACTAATATTTATTTGGAATTTGCACTGATATTTATAAATGGATTGCCCTATAGTTTTTTAGTACATGCTTATCTGCTTTCAGAGTTATTCCAGCTTCATTTTTTTAAATGGCATTTAAAAAATGACTATATAGGTGTATATATACATATATATACATTCTGAATGTAATAAATTGTTTAGAGAGTATAAAAACTATTTGTCATTTAAATATTTAATTTACCTGCAAAAATATCTGAGCCCTTCAATTTTGAGCAGAAATGGCTCTTTGACCACCTTTTTAAAATTTCATATGCTTATCAGACTGTTTAGCTTTCCTCTGTGTTTTTCTGTTTTCTATGTATTCTTTATTAATGTGTTTTTTCCTAGAAATCCATATTTGATCTATATCTTCAAAATTATTTGTGTAACGTGTAAATATATATAAAATTTTCTATATCTGTTAGTATTTGTCTTTTCCTCACTAAGTACTTCTGAATACTATTTGTAACTTCCTTATTTTTCTTCTTTATTTGTCTAGCTAAATGTAAAGTGTTTTAAAATATATGTTGAAAATTTACTTATAATAGTTTTTTCCTACTCTTATTTGTTTCTATTTTGATTGTTAATATCTATTTTTGCATTTCGATTATAAGTGCCTGCCACTTAACTTGTATAAATCTAATACTTATACATTTTGTAATTCACTGATATTTTTATTTTTGCTAAATGTGTGTACACTACTGAGCATTTGATAAGAAAACTTTTCTCTTTTGTTTTTCTTTGGTATTTCATTTTTTAGAGGGTGGTATTGCAACAATTTTTATTACATTTATATCCACCCATATTATTATTCTCTCCAATTTCAGGAATTTATACTAGGGAAATACTTAATTTTCTGGACTCCAAACTAATGATAATTATAGGACATGCCATGAAATTAATACAACTCATTAAAAATGTTTAATGACCATATTAAATATACACACAGATTTTAAAACATACCCTGATTTTAGAGTAGTTAAGATGTTAAAAATATTTATTTTAGGATTTAGGGTTTATACTCATGATAAAATCATAGAGCCATTCACAAATATATTTAAGGCAGAGTTATTAAAAATAGAAAACTGACGTTTAAATAAATGCCTAAAACTAGGTAAACATCTAAGTGAGGTATACTGAGTCTAAATCTTATGCAGCAATATCAAATAATTATGAACAAATAATTACCGGAGAATATTTATGAAATTACATTAAATGAACACGAAGAACAAAAAATTATACCTATACTGTAGATAAAATTGTCTAAAAGCGTGCTTGCATATGGATAAATACTGGGAGGATGCACAGGAAAAAACAATTAAAGAGCAGTTTAAATGTTCCCTGTAATGAGACTGGAGGAGATTCTACTTTTCTTCATAACCCCCCATCCAAATTTTGTTCTAAAGTTTATTTGTGCAATAAATAAAAATAAAAGCAAATGCAGCAAATTCAGAAATATAAAGAAAGCCAAGAAAGCCAGTCTTGCATGATCTACCTCCTTATTCCCTCGGAAGGCTGAGGGGAGAAGGCAAGAGCCTAGTTGCCAATGGGCTTTTCCTCATCTTCCTACCTGAGACATCCAGATGTAAGAGCTGTCTACAGGTAGATTGGAGCGAGGTGGTGTGTACATGCGATTGAGGGCCTGATACAATAGAGTAGTCCCCCCTTATCCACAGAGGATACGTTCCAAGGTCTCCACAGGCTGCCAGAATAATACTGAACACAGTATGTGCCATGATTTTTCCTGTACTAACGGGGAGGCAGCTTATAGCGCATGAATATGCTGGGCAAAAGGATAATTCACACCCCGTGGAAGGAAGGTGGGAGATTTCATATGCTACTCAGAATGGCACATGATTTAAAACTTCTGAATTGTTTATTTCTGGAATTTTCCATTTAATATTTTCAGACCACATTTGACGGCGGGTAACCGAAAAGGTGGATGGCAAAACCACAGACAAGTGGGGGCTACTGCAGTCCAGATCAAGACCTCTGTTCACTTGAAAGGGTCCCATTTCCTAATAAAATAAAATTAATGTACTCATTCAGTTGTCTTTCTTGTTTATAAAACTTTTCCTAAGCCAAAGATTGAAGACAAATGTCAAGAAGATTTTAGGGATGGCCATAAATAATTATCTTTGTTATTCAAGCAACAACTATTTCCCATACTAAGCTTTCCCCAAAACTATTGACATCATTACCTAATTTCTCCTCTCATTTTCTTTTTGGGTTTTATAGTGCTATGACTTGCATTCCCAATAAATTTCACATTGTTGAGGAAAAGGTCCCTGTCTTACTTACGTTTTTAATGTCTGCTATGTGTTTCATAAAAGTGTTGTATATAATAGAAACCCCAATTTTTTTTTCTGCCTTGAATCAAAAGATTGCGTTTTTTAACTGGCTTTGCTATTTTTGATGCAGTCCCTGAATTTCTCCCCAAATAACATATTTTAAGGTGAAGTTTGAACCAAATATTTTAAGGAAAATCACCTATAGAATTATGCTGTTATTATTATTATCTTCTTTATTCTTCAGTGATACTGGAAGTAGAATGACTCAACAATGTCAGCATCTCACCCGATACCCCAGGTATGCCCCCTCCTCCCTTACTGGCATATTTCCTAGCCTACTGGTATATTTGTTTCATATCCTCCATATCGACAAATGCATCACTCTCCCACTGGCATCTTCATTGTCAAAATCTATTTCCTTCATGTGCCCCAAATTGTTTTTCCTGAAAAATTAATTGCATGCAAAATCCAACCTGTACTCTTTGTTTTTGGTGTTTTTTTTTTTTTTTCATGGATCAAAAGATTGAATATTATTAAAATGTCAACACTCCCCAAATTGATCTGCAGACTCAATGTGATCCCTGTCAGAATCCCAGCTGGCTGCTGCTTCTTTTTTTCCTGCTTCCTCTTTTTTTAAATTAAATTTCCTTTTTTTTGGAGTAAAATTTCTCTACAATGTTGTGTTAGTTCTTGCTAGTTCTCGCTAGTTCTTGTTGTGTTAGTTCTTCACAATGAAGTGAATCAGCTATATGTATACCTATATCCCCTCCCTCTTGGATCTCCCTCCTGCCTCCCTCCCCCCATCCCACACATCTAGGTCATCACAGAGCACTGAGCTGAGTTCCTTGTGCTATAGTGCAGGTTCCCATTAGCTATCTATTTTACACATGGTAGTGTATTTATGTCAAACCTAATCTCACAATTCAACCTGTACTCTTTGGATTAATCTCCCCCCACACACATTTGGTTTCTCACATTAATTTTTTTTTAAAATCAGGTATAATACAAAAATTTATTTGGGGGGGGGATCTGGATTGTTATTTCTGTGTTTTTCAATACTTTTTAAATGCAATTATATAAACTAATAAACTAAACATATATGAGTTTTACTTAGTCTAATTTTTAAAAGTCGAAAACCATACATTGTATGCAAATTTAAAGTGAGCACATGTCAAATACTGTTTAGCTTATTATCACGAAACCACCAGGATACTAAAGCTCTTTCAAACAGTATTGGAGATATGAAATTATTTATAGTGGCTTAAAGAAAAAAGCATTTGAATAAAATTGCTAGTTCAGGTACAAATACTTAATGTCCATGAAGGACAATTAAAACTGTAACCTTTGGTCAAAAACCATTTGCAATTTGCACGCAAACTTAATTCCCATTGCAATGGGATTAGAATCATCTACATTGCTATCAATTTTCTGCAGGCTAACATGTATCCCGGCAAAGTTGCAAAATGTCCCAAATAATAATAAATAGCAAGTCACACAGGGAATACACGAGACAAGAGAATTGGGTAACCCCTTGTTTAATGTCCAACAGGACATTTAAAAGACTTTCAGTAATCCTTTCCATACTTTGGTTCATTTTTCTTAACAACTTGAACTTCTGAAATAATTATCAATTCTTTACCTAAACAATGACATAACTGTAAACATGCCCACATTTGAGACAAAAAGAGTGAAGATTTCATCCCTGACTAGATTTGAAGAATCTGGAAGTTTAGGGATTCTTAGCCTTTGTCTATTCAGTCAATGCAGATTGACATGGACTATTCCAAGTGGGTATCCTTCCTCCAGGAAACACGGAGAGCCTGCTATGTGCCAGGTGCTGCGTGTTATACAGAAGAAAATTAAATTCTTCCTCTTTGGGGCTGAGATCCTAACTGAGAAGACAGATGTACAAACAATTACAGTAGAATATGACAAGTCTTTGCAGGATGCTGTGGGCCCCCAGAGGAGCAGCTCCTCAAGTCAGGGCCAGACTGGGTCAAACCAGACTGAATTTTACCACTGAAATCACGTTGCTCATTGACTGCATAAAGTATCCATAATAAACTTCTATACCTCATTTCTAAGCTTGAAATCTTTAAAAAGTACATGGCACAATTTTCTGACTCCTGAATCTGAGGATATAAAAATAACTTAAATTGATTAGATGACTCTGGGTCATTATGCTAAATGCACAATACTATCCTGGACTGTCCCTCACTAATGACCCAGAAACTAGTGAGTCATAAAGAACATATTTTTTCCTATAATAAATAACTCCAGCGTGCTATGTTTTTAAGTCACTAACTATATCTGCTTCATATGAGTTTACGTCTCTTGCAGCAGTCTGATGTCACTTTGATATGTACAGTTAAAATATTCATCACAGTTATTCTGTGGTGTATATAAAAATGATGTTATTGGACTGTTATTTTTCACATCGTGATAAATTATGTCGGTGCTACAATGCAAAGGAGAAAATGTTATTTACTTTAGTCTTCCCATCTGAAAAATGGGTGGAATGACAAAAAATGATGGGGTAGTAAGCTAATAAAAAGCTCAAAAAAGTCAAAAGAATCTTTACAAGGCAAGGTTTTGAGCATTAGGAAGCAAGAGGTATGATATTCTAGTTTTGTAAGGGATAATTTAATAGTTAACCTTGTTCCATATTACTTGAAAAAACTTTCAGTACCTCACTGGGTTCAAGTATACTCCTGATTGCTCAGATGGAGGAAATTTGGAAAAGTAGCAAGACACTTAACTGTAAATTGCTGATGAAGTGCTTTCTCATTGCCCTTGTGTATTAAAAGGGCAGGATATTGCATCCCATTCAAGAATCTATGAATTTTAGTTATCTTTTTAGTCTTCAGTATTAATGGCTAGTGGCCTTTGTCAAAACTTCATGGGCCTGTTTGAATTAAGGAAGAGAGCTTCTGAGTCCCAAAGACCCTCCCTTCACTCCAGATATTACTTAAAGCAGGGGCAATACTGGACTACCTCAGGCTGATGGGCATCTGTCCTCCATGACTTGATTGTTTCTGGGCTCACTTTTGTTTTATTCTTCCCCTCAAAAACTGTACCCTAGAAAGCCAAAGATTCCATGTTCTTTATTTTTTTTATTATTATTTTGGGGGGCCGCACAGCACACCCCTGATCAGGAATCAAACCTGAGCCGCCTGCGGTGGAAGCGCAGGGTCCTAACTCCTGCACCACCAGGGAATTCCTGAGACTCCATATTCTTTAGAGAGCAGTGGTTTTTCTGGAGAAGAATATATGAAACCGAATTCCATTTCCTGAACGACATCTCCCTTCTGCCTTCCGTGATACAGCTGGAGATGAACCCATTTAGGGAAAAAATTACCACAAAGATGGTATTATAAGTCACACAGTTCAGTTTGTAATATGAATACAGGATTTAGGTCCACAATCAGAATTTCTTCCTGTCAGGTAAGACATATGCTAAAGATATTTGTGTTTGCTTTCTTTCTCAGAAAGATGAAGACTCAAGAGCAAGAAAGAAAATCTATGCCTTTGAGTCATTCAGTCCATAATTATTTCTTGTCAAACATGTAAGTATAAGGAAAGAGTACTTATCTTCACCGAATACATAAACCAGCAAAAAAGATGAAGATTGGGCAAGGTTGATTAGTATAATTAGTGCTTTGTGGGTGCTGTGCCAGGATATATGGGCCTGTAGACCATGAAGACCTAGCATGGCCTTAGAGACAGGAAAAATTTCTCACAGGAAATGGTGCATAAGCTACCAGATGAAAGTGAGTTAGAGGGTGTTAGATGGATTGTGGAGAGAGGGTGTTCTCCAGGTAGACCGAATAGCATGTGCAAAAGCACAGAGAAGCTATAAACGAAGTGACAGTTTTAGAGACTCTGAGAGAAAACTCATGCGGACAAAGCCAAGAATGCAAGAGGCAGACAGCACAAGATGAAGCTAGAAAGTTAGAGGATGCCCAGGTCTTAATAATGATTTTATCCCAGGGACTGTGGGAAATCACTTAAAAATCTTAAATGTGAAAAAGTTAAGGAGAAAAATGGTGAAATACATAATCTCATTGAATTTGAAAAAGATCCCTCTCCCTGAGTACGGTGAGTAGATCAGAAGAATCAGAAGACCCCTTAGCAGATGGCTTATTTTTTTTTTTAACATAGTGAGTAAAATTTGTTTAATATGGGTTTGGACCAGAGCCAAGAAAGCTGCCCTACTAGAAACACGATCCAGAGGAAAAAAAGAACTCAAGGTAGAGCCGGTACTTGCATGCTTGCCTGACTTCCATGACAGTGAATTCTAACATGTTGGGTGCATCAAGAAAAATGTGGGATTAGAAAAAAGTAGACATGTACATCTAATGAGAATCTTCCTACTGTTGCTCAGTTTCTCTCTGTTGCCCATCCATGTTAGGTCAGAGCCTGAATATGAGCCACAGTGACTGACTACGGTTGACATAAAGCCAACACAGGTATCCAAAATGTGCCCCACTTCCTGGCAGAGCCAAGAGAACATTTCCTGGGAATTCCAGAACTACATATGTGTGTGTGTGTGTGTGTGTGTGTGTGTGTGTGTGTGTGTGTGGTCCTGCAAGGGACAAAGGTAACCCAAGATAAGTCATAGAAGGGGTCCTATGGCATAAACCACAGCTAAACTTCTTTTGATTCAGGCAGCTCAAAGCACAGAGCTTTCCATCAAGGGTGGGGTCAGCAAGAGAATCATCTCTGACAGCCTTCCTGGAGCCATATGTTCCTTCTGAAGCCCTGGGCTAAGAATCCAGGTCTCCTCTCAATGCTTCTTGAAGTGACAGTTTCCTAAAGCAAGCCATAGGAATAGCGTCTGACAGCTATATGTTATGCCTTAGCTACCTGTCATATTTAAAATATTTTTTAAAAACAAATGAATAGTTTCTATGCGTAAGCATTTTGTCTACTGGTGAGTACACAGTTGACGCCGAAAAATTATTTAATTAAATAAAATATTTCAAAGTCATCATTCTTGCCCTATTAGATATTTAGGAAATTTTGAATAGTAAATTTAAATATTTTTAACAAACAACTTTTACATTAGCAACTCCCCCAAAACCATTTGGACACAAAATCAATAGAGTGAGGCATTAACAGATATTTTTTTGTTTCTCTTAAGCAAGTCTGGGGCAATTCGATATCTTTTTTCCTTCTTCCTTTTTTTTTTTTTTTCCTGAGCACACATCTCTTAATTTTCATCCCTACAGATTACAAAATCTTGCAGAGAATTAGGTCACTACTTGTTTCACCCAACGGGAAATTTCAAAAATGTAGAAGAGAAAATTAGTTCACCTCCAGGAAGTAATTTTAACTTGACTCAAAAAAAAAAAACCTCAGGACTTTATATTGACGAAAAGGAGAGCTTCCTCTCCTCTCAGTTTTATCTTTCCCTTCCCAAGTTTCAGACTAGTGTCCTGCCACACTGCTCTTTTAGTTCTGAAAGATACCGCATGGAAAATGGCAGGAGTCGGCATGGCGCTCAGAGACATCTTCCCACATGACATTCTGGCGATTTATTTCAATCATTTCCTCTGTTTCTCTATCAGCTAGAAGACTGGAGGGTATACAGTAGGCACTCAATCAATATTGGCTGAATAAATAATTGAGTGACACATTAAAAAATCAATACATGGTAATTGTAAACATTTTGGAAAATATATATGTGTACGTGTGTGTGTAATGTTACTGCCCCGAGGTAACCACTGTTAACATTTCAGTGAAAATTTTTGGGTGATTCCCTATGAAGTTATTTGAGGGCCCTGAAGAGATCATAATGATAAAGTCCTGGAAAACCTAATCAAGGCAGTCAAGAGGTCTAGGGAGAGGCAATGAACTGTGATTTGAAAGAGAAGCTGAGAAGATACATTAGGATGAAACTTTTCAAATAAGCTCAAGCAGGCGAAGAATTATTTACTCTAGACAATCTCACTGAGGTGCCTTTAGGAACACAGTTCAAAGGAACAGCAGATTGTCTATAACGCCATGAGAAAAAAGCTATAGGTCTGGAAGTTTCTGTTTATGCCAGATAATACGTAGCACTTGACCCCTCTCACCCTATAACCTGTGAATCTCTATTATTTCCCTTGATATGTCCTAGCCTCAAATTTAATTCTGCTTTGGTAGTGAGAGTTGTTCACACTCCAATATTTACAGAAAACATCAATTTTCATAAGCCTAGATACTTATGAATTACATTAGAATTATTTGTGTGATATATGGCAAATGTATTGCTGACCTAGTTAGAATCCTTCCAAAAGTGCTTTGTTAGTGTATTTGAGAAGTTTAATGCGCAGGGTGGCCTGTTTAGAACATCTTCCACTTAATTCATCATGGCCAGCTGCGGTGACAGGTACTTTTCAGTTTGGGGCCAAGAACAAGCTTATCCAGTTCCAAATATTCATATCCGCTCCTCCTGGGACACACAGCAGTGGCCGCAGCCCCCTGGGTGGTATAGAAACCTTCCTTCTCTGACCTCCCTTTGCTCACCATATGGCCATTTCTTATTACTGGTGATCACAGATCTACTCTAAACTTTCTTGCAGAAACCATGATCCTTTTCTTTATTAATCAAGATCCCCTCTATTTTCCAATTAAGGAATTTCCAAAATTATAGCTTCTCAGACTATCAGTGCTCTGACAAACCAGAAAATAAGTCTAAAGGTAACAAAATAATTACATGAGAAAAATATGTGGTAGAACGTGAGAGTGCTCGGCCACAGAGTCAAAGCTCAAAAATATTAAGAAAGAAAAATAGGAGAAAAAAAAAATCTTCCAGTAATTTATTCAACAAATATCTACTAAATGCCTACTATGTGCTAGATACTTGGGTCAGGGCTGAAGGTACAAATAGTAAGCAAAACAGGCAGAATCCCTGCTCTGAGGAATCTTACAGTCTACAGGTAGACAGAGATATTAGTCACGTTACCTCAAGATAATAAAAAGCGGCAAAAATGGCAAATACAACAGTTGAGCTGTGCCACGCTATGAAAGCGTTTGTTTAGGGGATGTGGTGTAGCCAGAGGGTCTGGGAACATTTCCCCAAGGAAACAATGACTGAGCTGAGATTTGAGAGGGAAGAGCATGCATTAAGGCTGTGGGGTGTGAAAGAACATCCCATGTTTGAGAAACATAATGAAGGCCAGTGTGTCTGAACCTGAGAGAGGTGGTATGAGTGCTGTGGAAGATTAGTTTGGAGGGGTAGGGAGGGACCAGACAAGGCTGAGGCTTTTAGGACGTGTTAAGCGATAAGCAATTGTAGTTATTGATTTAAATAAGATCTAAAACTACAGATTCAGTCGCATAATTCATCCATGATATTGCTTTCTCACACTATTTGCCTACTCATTAATACCTCTTTTATGTTAGGGATGCTTATAAAAGGTAATTTTCAACTGGCATTGGGATAAGCTATTTTGGACGTTCAACTTCAAAGCGAGTTCCGGATGTGGATGGTTGAAACCCCTTGCCTTGCATTCCTCTTCCTAACTTTTTTTTTTTTTTTTTTGCGGTACGCAGTCCTCTCACTGTTGTGGCCTCTCCCGTTGCGGAGCACAGGCTCTGGACGCGCAGGCTCAGCGGCCCAGCCACTCCGCCGCATGCGGGATCTTCTCGGACTGGGGCACGAACCCACGTCCCCCGCATCAGCAGGCGGACTCGCAACCACTGTGCCACCAGGGAAGCCCTTCCTAACTTTTTTTAACTGTGCTTTCCTATTGGTCCATTTAGCATTCAGTGATGTGCTGCATTACCTTTTATTTGTGTTTGCAGCAACATCTCTGTACGCTGTCCAATGGAATTAGCTAGCAGGTGGGCCCTTGGAATGATTTATATCTCCCAGTCAATAACCATGGTAAAATAGCCTGCAACATTTACACAGGTGTCCTGTCACATTCTCTGATTTTCATGGTCCTGGAGTTACTGTGGTGGAAAAAATGTGAAACTTGTTTTCAACTAGAGTTTAAAAAGATATAGAAAGATACTAAAGCAATTGGCATAACTGAAATTTAAACATGGCAACAAGTGTCTAAAAGAATGAGTACCAAAATGTGGGAAAGAGAGGCTGGGATGAAAAGGAACAAAATACTGTATCATCTAGAAGCCCAACACACCCTGCTTGAGATCCGTACTTCAAAAAGGATAATTCCCCCATTAGACAGAAAGATGGAAAATAAAGCAGGTAAATCAAGGACTTTAGAATTTAGGACAGGGACAATCACATGGGGACTTGAAGGAACGGGAGAGTACAGTGAACCTCTACAGACAGATACCTATGGTGAGGGAGGTTTACAGCTGGCAGAACACAAGAGCAGGAGCAGACAGAGACTGCCAAAGCAGAGACCACAGCCAGGATTATGTGAAGAAATGACGTTTCTTGTATTCCCTTGGAGAGTCCAATAGAGGCACAAGTAAAAGAAAATATAAGCTCTGCCATCTGAAAGTAGAAGCTATTGATCCAGAATATTCTTGTGAAAACTGGAACGCGGTCCTTCTTATAACTTACATGTTTGTGGGATATATGAGACAGTCAAGTTCTATGGTGGCCATCTTTCCCTGTGCTAAAGGATGCTTAGATAATACTGTTCTTGTGTGTGTGCGTGTGTGTACACATAGTCAAAATAATGTCAAGAGTAGTTTAACGGTTAACAGCTCCTCCTCTTGGAAAATGTCTAATGCTAAGAAGTTGAGTACTACATATTACAAGATGTCGAGGTCCTGTAAGAAAGTAACACAATAACCTGTGAATTGAGAATTGAGGTCATATTTGCAGGCCCTTTCCTATACTTCCTTACAATATGTCCTTTTGCTTATTTTGATGTGAGACATCAGTGATGGGTGCAGATGTGCTGAACTGGAAGGGACTGTGCAATGTAAAGGGAGGTGTGCTTTTGAAATCTTTTTTTACCCATTTGAACTGTGAGAGCAAAATGGCATCACCTATGGCCATGTTGCTAGGAGGGACCATGGCGTCCATCGGGTTTCCTTAGTGGCTATGAGGCAGACCTGTCTCTTTTCTCATTGAGCTATCCAAAGACAAAAGTCTCTGCCTCCGACAAAATAATTAATTATGAAGTTACCACACATATTTCATTAATGTTTGCCTGCTTCTCACGAATCCCTCTAAGAGGGCAGGGGCCGTGTACAAGCCTAATCCTATTTAGCATACACAAGAAAGATACTTTGATTGTGATCTGTATGACCATAAATTTCTTTACTAGATTGTGTGTTCCTTGATGGAAATGAATTTACTCTTCATTTATTAAACAAATGTTTGTAACTTTCTGAAGATGGAAAAACTCTCTTTCCTCATTACTTTTTTTCCCCAAAACCTCTATAATGATTGGTGTATTCCAAACACGGTTCACAGCTCTAGATATATGTTTACACTAAAAGTAACGACCTTCTGAGGTAATATTGGTACTACTTCTATCTTAATATGGAAGGACTAAAGCCAAGGGAGTCCTCAAGAGCAGAGAATGATTTAAATGGTGGTGCTGGGATTTGAACCCAGGCAATTTGGCTCCTAAGTCCATGTGCTTGCCCACTCTAATGTCACTCTATTACCTTCCTCCTTTCTATTATCGTTCTCTTGCTAGTGCTTAGCAGAGCTCCTTGCAAAGAGTAAATACATTGAATGTACCAGTTAAAAAACGAGTGTTATCCTGTTAAAGGTGATGATGGTGAGAAGGTATTGGTAACAATGGTGTTAGTCACTGAGTACCTGCCATATTCAATTCATACAAAATTCATTTCATGAATTATAAGGATCACATCATATAGTCCTCTCAATCGTCATAATGTTGGTTTTTGCCCACCTCACTTGACTAGTGCTAAACCTGAGACTGAGAAAAATTAAAATAATTATGTAATGTTACACAGTTTTCTAGCTATAAAGCTAACCCTTGAACCCCGGTCTTTCTAACTATAATATTCACGTTCTTCTAGTACAGCTAAAAGTCACTGATTCTGCGATTACTTTGCTAACTACTGGCTAAGTGACTTGAGACTAATGATTTGCAGCTTCTTGTTGCACATGAATCTCTCTTCATAAAATAGGGTTAAAATACACTTTACCAAGTAGTATATTAACAATATAAAAACTATACAATAACAAAATGAAATCAGTCTCCTTCCTTCCCTCCCTCCATCTTTCTCTCCTTCTCTCTCTCTCTCTCTCTCTCTCTCTCTCTCTCACACACACACACACACACACACACACACACACACACACACACACACACACACACACACACCCATATATACAGTCCTACCCCCCAGGATGGCAAGTTGAAAGTCACTATGCATCAACCATAAATCCCAGTGGATCTAATGGCAAGAGTCTGAATGAAATTGAGATTAATATAGTAGGCAAAATGGATAAAATACAATGTGTGATTTAAGATCCATAAAACAACTCTAAGGGCATCGTGATTTATTCTATAGTAAATCCATTTCCCATTCCTGATATTCATGCCCACATGTTTGTAATATGCTATTTAACCACACATTTTACAGGCATAAACATCACCATATGAGCTTTCAATTAGCACTGATTTTCATCCTGAAGAAGTGCCTACTGGAATGAAATGGTAGGAATGGCTGGGAACTGATGTATGTGGAGTTAAAGTGCTGTTAATTCAATTGCTTTATCTGATCCAAAGTCAATTAGATTATATTAAATTAGCCATCTGCTTGGCTTTCACCTTGGAATGTCTGCCAGATGCTGAATGTGTTTACAGAGTTCATTAGCAAACCCAACCTTAACAACAACTTTCTTGTGGTAACACTACTGACCAGAAGTTTTCCTGAGAAGACATCACAGGAAAAATGTGTAAGCAACACTCAAACAAATGTTTTCGAAAAAGAATGTTTTGATTTACTATCAAATTTTTAAAATTCCTTTTTATTGGAAGGGAGTTTGGGTCAAGGATTCCTACCAAATACTGACTGATTTTCACTTAATTCTGTTTTGATAAACAATGACAGTTGATTATACTCTAACACTAATAAAAATACCAATTTACACAAATTTAGATATTTATTAATTAGCTTAGATGCACTCATGCCATATATACCAAAGAGAATCTTCTACCACTTTACACTTTTAACTTAATATTATCAAGTGAATTCCCAAGAGTGGATGATTATTCTACCTTTCAGAATAATATGATATATTATAGCCTAGTGATAGAAGTATATATTTATATATATATATATATAAACTAATTTCATAACTATGACAAATTATTAGAGGTGTGGACTGAAGCAGTTACAGTGAGTAACATTTGAGCTTGCTCTTGAACACATCAGAGTAACTACATATAAGGCATTCTAGATAGAAAGAACATTTATTAAAAGGCATTTTCAGTTGTAAATTTAATGGGGAACTGGAGAAAGATGAGGTCGAAAAGATTCTCAGAGGCCAGATCATGAAGATCCATGATTGCTTTCTAGGAAATCTGGTCTTTAATTTGTATGTTATAAACAGGGAGTCACTGAACAGGTTTAAGAAGAGAAGTCACACAGCATACATGTACTCATAATTTAGAAACACAAGGGATGTGTGAATTTTATGGAGGCATTAACTGAATCACAAGCACCTGAGCTAGGAGACTACTGTAATTAGGGAGAGAGATAATGGAAAGCTTAATGAAAACAGAGAAGGTGGAGATGCAGAGAAGGGGATGAACTGAATAGTTATTTAGGAAAAAAAACTCATCGAGATGTGTTTCACAATTACAAATAAGAATGTTCAGAGAGGAAGATGTTTCAGGTAACTTCCAGATTTCTAACAGGCACGACAGATTGATATAAGTTGAAAGTTGAGAGAAGGTTATGGAAATTAATTAGAGGAAGTATGGGGCCATGCCTTTATCTTTGGATATTTTGAACTCAATGTGACTATTAGATATGCTGGGAGAAATACCTTTAGATAGTTAGCTTTATAAATCTGAAACTCAAGAGGATGGCCTGAGCTAGAGATACAAATTTGAGTTTCATTAATGTATACTATAAACTTGGCACCATGGAAATTAAATGAAGTTATCCAGGAAGAATATGTGTGATGGAAAGAAAAGGGTGCTAAACATAGAACTCAGAGTGACATTATTTTTTTAAGTCACAGAAGGAAGGAAAGACTGCAAAGGACTGTTCAAAGAAGTAGAAAGAAAACAAGGAAGAAGTATTAGTGCAGGAGCCATTGAAAGAAAAAGTAACTATAATAAGGAAAAAAGGTCAAGACAGTCTAAGGCTGCAGAGAAACATTTTCTCCTACTCTCAGTACTATAAAGCCTACTAAACCAAATGAAAGGACCCAAAAAGCAGTAGGCCAAAAGAATAAATGAACGAGTGAATGAACAAACTGGCACAGAAACTGATGAAAAGCGTGCAATTATCCAAACTTGATTATATGTAAAAAAATTTTTTAACGATTCTGTAATACTGAACTTCATGGCTTAGTTTCTAATTTATTCATCTAGAAAGAGAAAATCAGAGGTGAGTGATAGTAGATAGGGTTCAGTAAAATTAAGAATAATATTGGCAATCTGTATATCTTCTTTGGAGAAATGTCTATTTAGGTCTTCTGCCCATTTTTGGATTGGGTTGTTTGTTTTCTTGATATTGAGCTGCATGAGCTGCTTGTAAATTTTGGAGATTAATCCTTTGTCAGTTGCTTCATTTGCAAATATTATCTCCCATTCTGAGGGCTGTCTTTTTGTCTTCTTTATGGCTTCCTTTGCTGTGCAAAAGCTTTTAAGTTTCCTTAGGTCAGCAAATCAAAACTACAATGAGGTATGACCTCACAAAAGTCAGAAGGGCCATCATCAAAAAATCTGCAGACAATAAATGCTGGAGAGGGTGTAGAGAAAAGGGAACCCTCCTGCACTATTGGTGGGAATGTGAATTGATACAGCCACTATGGAGAATAGTATGGAGGTTCCTTAAAAAACTAAAAATAGAACTACCATACGACCCAGCAATCCCACTACTGGGCATATACCCTGAGAAAACCATAATTCAAAAAGAGTCACATACCACAATGTTCACTGCAGCTTTATTTACAATAGTCAGGACATGGAAGCAACCTAAGTGTCCATCCACAGATGAATGGATGAGCAAGATGTGGCACATATATACAATGGAATACTACTCAGCCATAAAAAGAAACAAAATTGAGTTATTTGTAGTGAGGTGGATGGACCTAGAGTTTGTCATACAGAGTGAAGAAAGAAAGAGAAAAACAAATATCGTATGCTAACACATATACATGGAATCAAAAAAAAAACCACGGTTCTGAAGAACCTAGGGGTAAGACATGAATAAAGACACAGATGTAGTGAATGGATTTGACAACACAGGAAGGGGGAAGGGTAAGCTGGGACGAAGTGAGAGAGTGGCATGGACATATATACACTACCAAATGTAAAATAGACAGCTAGTGGGAAGCAGCCGCATAGCACAGGAGATCAGCTTGGTGCTTTGTGACCATCTAGAGGGGTGGGATAGGGAGGGTGGGATAGGGAGGGTGGGAGGGAGACGAAAGAGGGAGGAGATATGGGGATATATGTATACATATAGCTGATTCACTTCGCTATACAGCAGAAACTAACACAACATTGTAAAGCAACCATACTCCAATAAAGATGTTAAAAAAAAAACAACAATATTAACACTTGCTTTAGAGTTTAAAATTTTCTTTCTAGTATGTAATGCCATTGAAAACTTAAACATCATTATGAAATACTTAGAGAATTATTATTATATCATCATCCTTACCCTCATTTTATAGAGAAGGAAAGTAATACTTAGAAAAATAAAAGTGGAAGAACCAGATTGTTTCCACACAGACTGTGAGGGGCACATTCAGGACCCCAATCCAAATCTCTTGGCTTCAGGTTCTAAACTGCAGTGAAAAACTAAAATGAATTCTAAGTGCTCTGTGACAAACAATATAACAATTTTGGCTAGGTCATTTGCTCTCTCTCTCTTTCTCTTTAATAGAGTAAATGAGAGAATTGAAGCAGACAATCTCTATTCCAGCTATATGAGTCTGCATTTCTATTAAATGTTCTAAAAGTTATACAATTGTAAATGTCCCCTGGTATTAATGAATAGCTACCCCAAACTACAAAAATACTACTTTAAATTCAATTAATTTTCTAAAGAACTAAAGTTTATGTCTTGGAGCAAAGTATTTCTTTTTGATTAATTATCATTCAATATTTATAAACGTTCATGTTTCTGCAAAGTTGGAGCACTAGCTCCCATCACAGGCTATAATAAATGATGAGAGGTAATTATTATTTCAATTACCTAGATCTTTTTTTAAAAAAGATGTTCACTTGTACTACAAATTGGACAATGCTCACCCAGTTTGATGTAATGGTTCCAGGGTAACTTGTAGGCAATAATTGATAATTTAAGAGTATCACTGTATTTAGGATGTAAAATACATTGAATGGGAATGTATCCCAGGCAAGAGATATTCAGAATTAAATTAACATCAACCTTCCTGAAAACACATCAACTCTACACAGTTTACTTGCCTATTTAGTTATTTTTATTAATAGACTATATTTAGGACACTTTTTTTAACATCTTTATTGGAGTATAATTGTTTTACATTGTTGCGTTAGTTGCTGCTGTATAACAATGAATCAGCTATACGTATACATATATGCCCATATCCCCACCCTCTAGCATCTCCCTCCTACCCTCCCTAGCCCGCCCCACTAGGTGGTCACAAAGCACCAAGCTGAGCTGATCTCCCTGTGCTCTGCGGCTGCTTACCACTAGCTATCTATTTTACATTTGGTAGTGTATATATGTCAATGCCACTCTCTCACTTCATCCCATCTTACCCTTTCCCTTTCCTGTGTCCTCAGGTCCATTCTCTATGTCTGTGTATTTATTACTGTCCTGCCCCTAGGTTCTTCAGAAACTTTTTTTTTTTTAAGATTCCATATATATTTGCATATATATGTGCATATGTGTTAGCATATATGTACATACGTGTCAGCATATGGTATTTGTTTTACTCTTTCTGACTTATTCACTATGTATGACAGACTCTAGGTCCGTCCACTTCACTACAAATAACCCACTTTTGTTTCTTTTTATGGCTGAGTAATATTCCATTGTATATATGTGCCATATCTTCTTTATCCATTCATCTGTCGATGGACACTTAGGGTGCTTCCACGTCTTGGCTAGTGTAAATAGAGTTGCAATGAACACTGCTGTACATGACTCTTTTTGAATTATGGTTTCTCAAGGTATATGCCCAGTAGTGGGATTGCTAGGTCGTATGGTAGTTCTATTTTTAGTTTTTTAAGGAAACTCCATACTGTTATCCATAGTGGCTGCATCAATTTACATTCCCACCAACAGTGCAAGAGGGTTCCCTTTTCTCCACACCCATTCCAGCATTTATTGTTTGCAGATTTTTTGATGATGGCCATTCTGACCGGTGTGACGTGATTCTTCATTGTAGTTTTGATTTGCATTTCTCTAATGATTAGTGATGTTGAGCATCCTTTCAAGTGTTTGTTGGTGATCTGTACATCTTCATCGGAGAAATGTCTATTTAGGTCTTTTGCCAATTTTTGGATTGGGCTGTTTGTTTTTTGGGAGTTTTTTTTTGTTTCTGTTTTGCGGCACACGGGCCTCTCACTTTTGTGGCCTCTCCCTGTTGTGGCCTCTCCCGTTGCGAAGCACAGGCTCTGGATGCACAGGCTCAGTGGCTATGGCTCACGGGTCCAGCCGCTCCGCGGCATGTGGGATCTTCCCGGACCGGGGCACGAACCCGTGTCCCCTGCATCGGCAGGCAGATGCTCAACCACTACGCCACCAGGGAAGCCCTGTTTCTTTTTTGATATTGTGCTGCATGAGCTGTTTGTAAATGTTGGAGATTATTCCTTTTTCAGTTGCTTCATTTGCAAATAAATGCTCCCATTCTGAGGGTTTCTTTTCGTCTTGTTTATGGCTTCCTTTGCTGTGAAAGAGCTTTTAAGTTTCATTAGGTCCCATTTGTTTATTTTTGTTTTTACTTCCATTTCTCTAGGAGGTGGGGCAAAAAGGATCTTGCTGTGATATGTCATAGAGTGTTCTGCCTATGTTTACCTCTAAGAGTTTTGTAGAGTCTGGCCTTACATTTAGGTTTTTAATCCATTTTGAGTTTATTTTTGTGTATGCTGTTAAGAAGTGTTCTAATTTCATTCTTTTACATGTAGCTATCCAGTTTTCTCAGCACCACTCTTTGAAGAGGCTGTTTTTTCTCCATTATATGTTCTTGCCTCCTTTATCAAAGACAAGGTGACCTATGTGGCTGGGTTTATCTCTGGGCTTTCAATCCTGTTCCATTGATCTATATTTCTGTTTTTTGTGCCAGTACCATACTGTCTTGATTACTGTAGCTTTGTAGCATAGTCTGAAGTCTGGGAGCCTGATGCCTCAGGTACCATTTCTCATTCTCAAGATTGCTTTGGCTATTTGGGGTCTTTTGTGTCTCCATACAAATTGTGAAAGTTTTTGTTCTTGTTCTGTGAAAAATGCCAGTGGTAGTTTGGTAGGGATTGCATTGAATCTGTAGATTGCTTTGGGTAGTAGAGTCATCTTCACAATATTGATTCTTCCAATCCAAGAACATGGTTATACCTCTCCATTTGTTTGTATCACCTGTAATTTCTTTCTTCAGTGTCTTATAGTTTTCTGCATACAGGTGTTTTGTCTCCTTAGGGAGGTTTATTCCTAGGTATTTTATTATTTTTGTTGCAATGGTAAATGGGAGTCTTTCCTTAATTTCTCTTTCAGATATTTCATCATTAGTGTATAGGAATGCAAGAGATTTCAATGCATTAATTTGGTATCCTGCTACTTTACCAAATTCACTGATTAGCTCTAGTAGTTTTCTGGTAGCATCTTTAGGATTCTCTATGTATAGTATCATGTCATCTGCAATCAGTGACAATTTTACTTCTTTTCCGATTTGGATTCCTTTTATTTCTTTTCCATCTCTGACTGCTGTGGCTAAAACTTCCAAAACTATGTTGAATGACAGTGGTGAGAGTGGGCAATCTTGTCTCGTTCCTGATCTTTGTGGAAATGGTTTTTGTTTTTCACATTGAGAATGATGTTGGCTGTGGGTTTGTCATGTATGACCTTTATTATGTTGAGGTAAGTTCCCTCTATGCCTACTTCCTGGAGAGTTTTTATCATAAATGGGTATTGAATTTTGTTGAAAGCTTTTCCTGCATCTACTGAGATTATCAAATGGTTTTTATCTTTTGGTTGGTTAATATGGTGTATCACATTGACTGATTTGCATATATTGAAGAATCCTTGCATTCCTGGGATAAACCCCACTTGATCATGGTGGATGAATCTTTTAATGTGCTGTTGGATTCTGTTTGCTAGTATTTTGTTGAGGATTTTTGCATCTATGTTCAACAGTGATATTGCCCTGTAGGTTTCTTTTTTTGTGACATCTTTGTCTGGTTTTGGTATCAGGGTGATGGTGGCCTCGTAGAATGAGTTTGGGAGTGTTCCTCTCTCTGCTATATTTAGGAAGAGTTTGAGAAGGATAGGTGTTAGCTCTTCTCTGTTTGATAGAATTCACCTGTGAATCCATCTGGTCCTGGGCTTTTGTTTGTTGGAAGATTTTTAATCAACGTTTCAATTTCAGTGCTTGTGATTGGTCTTTTTATATTTTCTATTTCTTCCTGGTTCATTCTCGGAAGTTTCTGCTTTCTAAGTATTTGTCCATTTCTTCCCGGTTGTCCATTTTATCGGCATGTAGTTGCTTGTAGCAATCACTCATGATCCTTTGTATTTCTGCAGTGTCAATTGTTACTTCTCCTTTTCCATTTCTAATTCTGTTGATATCAGTCTTCTCCCTTTTTTTCTGGATGAGTCTGAATAATGGTTTATCAATTTTTTTTTATTTCCTCAAAGAACCAGCTTTTAGTTTTATTGATCTTTGCTATCGTTTCCTTCATTTCTTTTTCATTTATTTCTGATGTGATGTTTATGATTTCTTTCCTTCTGCTAAATTTGGGGTGTTTTTTTTTTGTTGTTGTTGTTCTTCCTTCTCTAACTGCTTTAGGTGTAAAGTTAGGTTGTTTATTTGAGATGTTTCTTTTTTCTTAAGTAGGGTTTCATTGCTATTAACTTCCCTCTTAGAACTGCTTTTGCTGCATCTCATAGGCTTTGGGTTGTCATGTTTTCATTGTCATTTGTTTCTAGGTATTTTTTGATTTCCTCTTTGATTTCTTCGGTGATCTCTTGGTTATTTAGTATTGTAGTGATTAGCCTCCATGTGTTTGTGTTTTTTGCAGTTTTTTTTTTTCCTGTAATTGATACCTAGTCTCAGAGCACTGTCGTTGGAAGATACCTGATACAATTTCAATTTTATTAAATTCACCAAGGCTTGATTTGTGACCCAAGATATGATCTATCCTGGAGAATGTTCCATGAGCACTTGAGAAGAATGTGTATTCTGTTGTTTTTGGATGGAATGTCCTGTAAATATCAATTGAGTCCCTCTTGTTTAATGTATCATTTAAAGCTTGTGTTTCGTTATTTGTTTTCATTTTGGTTGATCTGTCCATTGGTGAAAGTGGGGTGTTAAAGTCCCCTACTATGATTGTGCTACTGTCGATTTCCCCTTTTATGGCTGTTAGCATTTGCCTTATGTATTGAGGTGCTCCTGTGTTGGGTGCATAAATACTTACAATTGTTATATGTTTTTCTTGGTTTGATCCTCTGATCATTATGTAGTGTCCTTCTTTGTCTCTTATAGTAGTCTTTATTTTAAAGTCTATTTTGTCTGATACGAGAATTGCTACTCCATCTTTCTTTTGATTTCCATTTGCATGGAATATCTTTTTCCATCCCCTCACTTTCAGTCTGTATGTGTCCCTAGGTCTGGAGTGGGTCTCTTGTAGACAGCATATATATTGGTCTTGTTTTTGTATCCATTCGGCCAGTCTATGTCTTTTGGTTGATACATTTAATCCATTTACATTTAAGGTAATTATCAATATTTATGTTTCTATTACCATTTTCTTAATTGTTTTGGGTTTGTTATTGTATGTCTTTTCCTTCTCTTGTGTTTCCTGCCTAGAGAAAGTCCTTTAGCATTTGTTGTAAAGTTGGTTTGGTGGTGCAGAATTCTCTTAACTTTTGCTTGTCTGTGAAGCTTTTAATTTCCCTATTGAATCTGAACGAGATCCTTGCTGGGTAGAGTAATCTTGGTTGTAGGTTTTTCCCTTTCATCACTTTAAATATGTCTTGCCACTCCTTTCTGGCTTGCAGAGTTTCTGCTGAGTTTCTTCCTTTGTATTTTGTTTGTTGCTTTTCCCTTGCTGCTTTTAATATTTTTTCTCTGTATATAATTTTTGATAGTTTGATTAATATGTGTCTTGGCGTGTTTCTCCTTGGATTTATCCTGTATGGGACTCTCTGCACTTCCTGGACTTTATTGACTATTTCCTTTCCCATGTTAGGGAAGTTTTCAAATATAATATCTTCAAATATTTTCTCATTCCTTTCTTTTTCTCTTCTTCTTCTGGGACCCCTATAATTCTAATGTTGGTGCATTTAACGTCCCAGAGGTTTCCGAGACTGTCCTCAGTTCTTTTCATTCTTTTTTCTTTATTCTGCTCTGCAGTAGTTATTTCCACTCTTTTATCTTTCAGGTCACTTATCCGTCCTTCTGCCTCAGTTATTCCGCTATTGATTCTTTCTAGAGAATTTTTAATTGCATTTATTGTGTTGTTCATTTTTTGTTTGCTCTTCAGTTCTTCTAGGTCCTTGTTAAATGTTTCTTGTATTTTCTCCATTCTATTTCCAAGATTTTGGATCATCTTTACTTTCATTACTCTGAGTTCTTTTTCAGGTAGACTGCCTATTTCCTCTTAATTTGTTTGTTCTGTTGGGTTTTTACCTTGTTCCTTCATCTGATGTGTATTTGCTCCTTCATTTGCTGTGTATTTCTCTGTCTTCTCATTTTGCTTAAATTACTGTGTTTGGGGTCTCCTGTGCAAGTTCCTAGTTCCCTTTGTTTTTGGTGTCTGCCCCCAGTGGGTAAGGTTGGTTCAGTGGGTTGTGTAGGCTCCTCGTGGAGGGGACTGGGGCCTGTGTTCCAGTGGATGAGGCTGGATCTTGTCTTTCTGGTGGGCAGGACCATGTCCGGTGGTGTGTTTTGGGGTGTCCATAAACTTATTATCAATTTAGGTAGCCCCTCTGCTAATAGGTGGGGTTGTGTTCCTTTCTTGCTAATTGTTATGGGCTGTCCAGCACTGGAGCTTCTTGGTTTTGAGTGGAGCTGGGTCTTAGCATTGAGACAGAGATTTCTGGGAGAGCTCTCGCCAATTGATATTACATGGGGTCAGGAGGTCCCGGATAGTGACCTGTGCTTGCACACAGCCTTCTTGGTGGCTGCAGCAGCAGCGTTAGCGTTTCATGCCCATTTCTGGTGTCCACACTGATAGTTGAAGCTCACACCAATCTCTGGAGCTCACTTAGGTGGTGCAGTGCCTTCTGTGGGCAGACGGGGAAGGAATCCCCTCTCCTCACGTACCCCAAAACAATGGTCTCTTGCCTTTCAGCAGGTCCAAACTTTTTCCCATCTCCCTCCCGGCCAGCTCTGGTGCACTAGCCCCCTTCAGGCTGTGTTCATACAGCCAACCCCAGTCCTCTCCCTGGGATCTGACCTCTGAGGCCGGAGCCTCAGCTCCCAGCCCCCACCCACCCCAGCGGGTGAGCAGACCAGCCTCTCAGGCTGGTGAGTGTTGGCCAGCACAGATCCTCTGTGCGGGAATCTCTCCACTTTGCCCTCTGTACCCCTGTTGCTTCGCTCTCCTCTGTGGCTCTGAAGCTTCCCTCCCCCACTCCCCGCCCAGCCCCTGTCTCTGCCAGTGAAGGGGCTTCCTAGTGTGTGGATGCTTTTCCTCCTTCATAGCTCCCTCCCAGAGGTGCAGGTCCTGTCCCTATTCTTTTGTCTCTGTTTTCTCTTTTTTCTTTTGCCATACCCAGGTACGTGGGGAGTTTCTTGACTTTTGGGAAGTCTGAGGTCTTCTGCCAGTGTTCAGTAGATGTTCTGTAGGAGTTGTTCCACATGTAGATGTATTTTTGATGCATTTGTGGGGAGGAAGGTGATCTCCACATCTTACTCCTCTGCCATCTTGAAGGTCCTTTAGGACAGTTTTAATTTTTTTTTTTTTTAAATACAAAGATAGTTCCTATATGTTCCACAACCACAGCTAAATCTTACCTAAGTATGTCACATTAATTTTAATTAATGAACCAATATTGACACATTATTATTAACTAATAAATAAATAAGAACACGTTGCTGACCCAGTACAAACTGAATACATCTGTAGAAGCCCAATTAAAAAAAAAAAAGTAAAAGCCAAACTTCGCTAGGTAGATGGTAACTTAGGTAGGTAGGTGGTATCCCAAACTAGTTTTTATCCTGAGGATTTCTGACAATCTGTGGAGATCTTGAGCTTCCAAATTTACACCTACACAAATTTCTGGGATAGAAGAAAAGTCTTAGGGCCATTCAAGATAGAGTGTGTATCAGAAAAACCTCACGTAAACCTGGGTTCATAATGTATACCCTCAGTATAAGTGTAAACAAAATCTAAATTTATGTCTAAATAATTAAAGCTTATTTTATGTCTAGGCTTTGAGGCTAAATGTAGAGAGGAAATCTTTTCTGAGAAGTCATAAAACAATGGGTTTATATAGCTGAAGAGAGAATTAGTAAAATGGAATGCACATTTGATGAAAGTATGTCCACACAGCCTGGTGAATTTAAAACATGGAAATTAAGCATAGAATAAGAGAGTGTAAGAAATGTTCAATATATGTTCCAGAAGAAGCTAGTGGTGAAGGAGAAACATGTAAAGGAACTTTTTTCATCAGTAGAATCCATTAACAATGTCAAAAGCAAACCAACAAGTGGGTGATAATACTTAGATTGTATATGGTAGAGGATTTATATCAAGTACATGCAAAAAAGTCTCATGCTTGTCAATAAATGACTGGCAATCTAGTTATTGTTTTAAAAAAAGGTCAAAGGCATAACAAGGTATTTCACAAAAGAAGAAATTAAATAGCCAATAGTCATATGAAAATGTGTTCAACCTCATTAGATATCAGAGAAATGCAAAGTAGAACTATGGTAAAATACAACTATACACCCAACAGAAAAACAAAAAATTAAATGCAAAAAGCCTATTGTACAAAGGGCTAGTAAGAATGAGGAACAACTTCAACTCTCAGACATTACCATGGCAGAGTAAATCATTTAACCACTTTGAAAAACTAACAATATCTACAAAAGCTGAACATAAGCGTAGTTTCTGACACCACACTTTCATTTATAAGTATACACCCAACAGGAATGCATACATGGGTGCACCAGAAATTACGTATAGGTATATTTATAGGAGCATTTTCCCTAATAGACAGAAACTGGAAACTAGTCAAATGCCCATCAATATAGATGACTATATTACTGGAATGGGATATTATATAAACTTTATACATCACTTAGTATTAATCTCACCATCAGCAATACACTATTGCCCAAAAGAAGCCAGACACAAAAATATTGTACATCATGAATAAAATTATAAAGTTCAAAACAGTCAAAAATAATATATGTCATTGGAAGTAAAGCTAACGGGTACTTTTGGATGGAAAGGATGATGGAGGTAAAACTTCTAGAGGAAGAATTTGAGGGCTAAAAGGGAGAAGAACGCTACTCACAATGGCAAGAAAAATACAACATACTTAGAAATAATACTAAGAGAAGGTATATCAATTCTTTTAGGAAAAATTACAAACTCTTTTGAAGATATTAAAGACTAAATAAAGTAAGAGATAAACTTTGTTATAGATAAGAAGACTGAATGTTATGAAGATGTAAAATTTCCCCATATTTACTTTTTTTACATTAATTTTTATTGGAGTATAGTTGCTTTACAATGTTGTGTTAGTTTCTGCTGTACAGCAAACTGAATCAGCTACACATATACATATACCCCCTCTTTTTTGGATTTCCTTCCCATTTAGATCACCACAGAGCTTTGAGTAGAGTTCCCTGTGCTATACAGTAGGTTCTCATTAGTTATCTATTTTATACATAGTAGTGTATATATGTCAATCCCAATCTCCCAATTCATCCCATCCCCTCTTCCCCCCCCGGTATCCATATGTCTGTTCTCTATGTCTGTGTCTCTATTTCTGCTTTGCAAATAAGTTCATCTGTATCATTTTTCTAGATTCCACATATAAGTGATATTATACGATATATGTTTTTCTCTTTCTGACTTACTTCACTCTGTATGACAGTCTCTAGGTCCATCCAATTTAAGTTTAATTTCAACGGAATTCCAAACCAAATCCCTACAGAATTCTTCATGGCAAGGATGAAGTGATTGTAAAATGTATATGGAAACACAAAAGATAAAAAAAGAGCAAGGCACTCCTAAAAGAGAACAAGATGAGGTAACTTTCCCTAACAGATAGCAAGACCTTTTATAAACCATAGTTATTAAGATTCATGCACATATGCAAACATGATTTACAATTGAGCTGACACTCCAGATCACTGGAGAAAGGATAGATTACCTAATTGTGCTTAAGTAATTGGTTATCCACGCAAAATAATTAATTTTTATCCCTCCCTCACACCCTACACAAAATAATTTTAAGTAGATTAAAAACTTAAATGTAAAAACCAACATTACAACACTTTCAGGATGGAAAGGTGCTGCAGTGGTTAAGAATCAGCCTGCCAATGCAGGGGACATGGGTTCAGTCCCTGGTCCAGGAAGATCCCACATGCTGTGGAGCAACTAAGCCCATGCACCACAACTACTAAGCCTGTACTCTAGAGTCCATGAGCCACAACTACTAAGCCTGCGCTCTAGAGCCCGCAAGCCACAACTACTGAGCCCGCGTGCCACAACTACTGAAGCCCACACGCCTAGAGCCCGTGCTCCACAACAAGAGAAGCCACCACAATGAGAAGCCCACACATCACAACGAAGAGTAGCCCCCGCCCACCACAACTGGAAAAAGCCCGCGCACAGCAACAAAGACTAAAGACCCAACACAGCCAAAAATCAATCAATAAATTTTTTTTAAGTGATTAAAAAAAGAAAACTTTCAGGAAATGACAGAAACAAATGTCACCATGATCTCATAATGGGAAAGAATCTCTTAAGCAACATAAAAATGTGTGAATATTAAAAGAAAGTATTAGAAATTTATGAAAATCAAATCTGCTATCATACAGTGAGTAAATGGCAAGCCTTATATTGGGAAAGATATTTGTACTTCATATAATATATAAAGTATTAAACTCATATTAAATAGACTCCCTCAAAGCAATGCAAAAAAAAAAAAAAGCAGAAACACAGGTAAAAGGCATGAAGGGGAGAAAAAATAGGAATGATCCATAAGCATGTGAAAAAAGTCTACCTCATGAACAATGAGAAATATTTAAATTAAAAACATGGTACATGGTAAAAAGATAAATAAACGAGTACCATTCCATACCCATATGACTGGCAAACATTAAAAAGTCCAACAGTACCAGATGTTGGTGAAATTCTGAAGCAAAACAAATTCATCCACTTATTGTTGTGCAATCATACAGTGGCCCAACTCTTTGGAAAATGATTTAACATTACTGAGTGGCATTGACAGCTTGCATACCCAACCATTCCACTTCTAGATATACGCTCCAGAGAAACTCTTGGCTGTGTGCAACGTGAAACCTGTACAAGAATATTCACAGTAGTATTTTTAATAAAGGCAAGAAATGGAAAAACCCAAATGTCTATCAATCATAACATGTACAAATATATTCTTGTACATTCTTACAGCAGTAAAAATGTGAACTACAACGACACAGTGACTTGTAACTACATGGGTGAATAATTGAAGCATAATTTTGCTGCAAAGAGGCAAATCAAAAAATCAGCCCTACAACATGCTGTTGAAGTGAACATGAGTAGATAACAGACTATATTTACTAAAAGTTTGAGGCTGATGAATGCAGAATCCAGAAGAGCAGTTACCTCAGGGAGAGAGAGTCGGATGCAGTCAGAGGGCCGCTCTGACCATGTCTAAGTATGGTGATGTTCTTCTAATTAAATGGAGATTTGACTACCTGGGTAATCATCTGATTATTCTTAAAATGTTACATATGTATTTTATAAACTTTCTATATGTGTAATATATTTCATCATGAAAAGTTTAGATTATTAAGAAAAGAGAAAAATACTAAGGTTTTATTTTTTAGCTGTTTTAAAAATGAAGGAACCCCTAAATTCCCAGATGAGAAGCTAAAACATAAAAGAAGAATATTTTGAGATTTCTATACAGGTCTAAATGCTAGAAAATAATTGTTCTTTGTAATCTGAATACCTACAAATTAAATGTGTGTGTGTGTGTGTGTGTGTGTGTGTGTATGAAGCTTAAAATATCAAGAATATTCTAGAAGACAAGACCCTCAATGTTTTCCTCTTTGTGTCTCCACAGGTCTCCCCGAATGGGATTCTGAAAAACTCAGATAAAACCAGAAGCCTTGCCAGAGGAAGCTGCTGCCTCTTTCTCCTTCACTATTTTTGCCTTTGCGCAGTTCATGGCAGGTCCCTTTTTGTACCCCTGCTAAATGCCTCCAGACCACACATCTTCTTGCCGTCACACATTCCTGACCACACTGCAGCCTCTTGCCTCTTTCAATTTGAGGACCACTGTACTAAGCTAGAAGTGCACCCATGGAGACCCCATCGCTTTCACCTCCTGTAGAACCTTGTGGTGGGGCAGCTGCCCTCTGATTGCTGCCATCTTGGGCTTTTTGCCAGTCTCAGATATCTACTTATAACCCTTTTCTGCTAGGTAGCTGTACATCTCTTCTCATTTTAGGATTTTCTAGAGGAGAGTCACAGAGCAGAATGAAACTCTCGTTTTCTTTTCTATCATAGCCTTCTTCTTTCAAAATACAAAATTAGGGAGTGGTGGGGCCAGAGGATGTGAGTTTTATAGGCAAGAAGAGACCAGACACATCTCCATGCTTTATCTGCACTCTCTGCATCTTTGAGGCCTCACATTGCATCTGGACTACAGGGTCCCTCCTCCTTCCCGGGTGTGTCCTCTCCAGGTCACATTTGCTTTCCCTGTGCACTGACTTCCCTTTGCCACCACCCCCTTCTCACATTTATGAAACATGTCTGCATGTATCCATGACAAAATTATCAAGACACAGAAGAAAATGAAAGACTGCAAGAGAATAAATGACCCCAAAATATTAACAGATAATTTACCCCAAAGTGTCTGATCTCTCTAGTAATGCAGTAAATTCAAATGATAGCAAATCAAATAATGTTGTACATGCACTGACATATGAAGGTAAAGATAATATCATTATCTAATTCAAGCACAATTAAAGATAGTTGATAAACTAACTGCAATACCATTTAAAAATAATACACTGGGAAAGCAAAATGACATAATATAAAGAAACAATAGAGATATTTGTAAAAGGAAACTATGCAACATATGAAATATGGATGCCCAGTATATGTCAGGGGAGAGGCATATACTGTAACGTATTAAAGCAAAAACAAAATTCAGCTCACCACCACTATCAACACCACAAAACAAAATTAAGAAAGCAAGTTATGTGTTCAGTATTAAGCTACTTTAATAAATGACATCATACCAACAGATAAAACATTATTTGTTCTGATATTTAGGAGCAAAAATATGTATGCTATAACAAAAACTGATAGTTCTAACTATAAATCTATATATGCACATTCTGCTTGTAGACTTAGAGGTGCACATTCAGAAATGGGCATTTTGTCACGGACTGTAGTTGGATGGCAGATTTTATGTTACTGCTTGAACAATATGAAACTGCCAAATTTCACCTGCTTTTGACCTAATCAAAAGGAAATGGCATGTGGTTAAGTCTAATATATTAAAAATGCTGCCTCGGAAAAAAGGCACCTACTGTCCTGCTCTCAAGGAATGCCAGTTAACAGTATTTATAAAGGTAATGTTAGAGTCCACAGATTTCTTAAACATCTTCAGTTTAATTATAAGCCCTTCTATGTTTTAAAAGTCCTTTGAACCCCTGTATTTTTTAATTTGCTACACATCCTAAGTGTTTTCTAGTCTTCCCTTCACTCATAGGGCTGCAAGCACATGACAGTGATGAATGCAAAGCACCTTATGGCACGCAAGCCCGTATTTCTAATAAAATTCTAACGCGCCCCCCCCCCACACACACACACATAGTGCTTCAAGCCTAATGGGCTGTCTTTCAGCCTTTCTTGCCTATGCAAACCCATTTGGCCAAAACAACCTGAGAAAACTAGAATTATTTGCAGAATCACTGCAAAGGAGTTCAAGCATGGAAGAATCATTATTCATAATTTGCTGCCTATGGTAAAAATCAGTACCAGTCTGTTCATTTTCACTTACTTATTCACTTAATAAATCATCGAGTAGACATGATTTTCAACCTCCCCCAAGAAAGACAAAATTCTTTCAGAAAATAATCACTCAATGATTTAAGCTGAAAATATAAATGTAGTGCACACAGTACATAAAAATCTCTCTCAGCTATATAAATCTTATACACATCCTCCTTCTCTATTGTGATACGACAATGCTCAGAGACCAAAGAATGTTTGTAAGCAAGAGTTTTCAAATTGCTCAATGTCAAAAGTTTCTCATGGACATTTTCGAAAATAAAATAGTTTGCAAAGAAGCCCCACCCTGGGTGAGTCAATTTGGGAAAATGGACTTTTTTTTTTTTAAACTCTGAATAAGAACAGATTTCTGGCAGAGTCTTTTATATAAGTGAGTTGAGAACACAAATGAGCACAAAATCAGAAATTTAGAGGGGGAATAAAACAGGGAGGAGAAAAGACAGGGGGTAATTTTTTTTTTTTACAAATTATGATAGAGGACATAGACACGGATGGTGAAAGAGAGGAAATAGGTATGTGAATGACTACCGTTGACCTGTATTAGTCATCATGTGCTAGGCTATGTTGTGTTAACCAACAACTTCTAATCTCAGAGGCTTAAGAGGATAAAGGTTTATTTCTCACCTTTGTTGGCTGAGATCCAGGCTGATGTAGCAGTTTGCCTGCAACTGGGACATGCATTCTTACAGCACAGGAAGAGAAGCAATGGTGGAATCATGGTGTGGCTCTTTAAACTCAGATGTGGGGTACTTCACTTCTGCTGGCATTCCACTGGCCAGAGTTACAGGGCCAAGCTAGACACCAATGTGGGGTAGTATACATTCTTTCCGCAGGAAGGGGCCCTGCAATGAAAAATGTGACAGACTGGCAGCAAACAGTTGGGAATAATACAACATACCACAACTTCCTGCAATACCTCTGATCCATATCAGAAGGAAATTCCTAAATAAACTTATCTTCAATCAAAGGTAAGTTGTCTCAATGGAAGTTTAACATAGGGATTAATTACAGTGCAATTCTTTTTATGACTCTTGTAAACGGACGAGATTTTTTTATTATGTAGTAGGTACCCCCTAATTTGTTTATGTTCATACTTGAGATAGGCATTATAGTACAGATTAAAATTGATGGCTACCTGTCTAATTTTATTTTTCTTATCTCATAGCCTAAGGTTGAAGCTTTAAGGGGTTTGTAAGCATTGTTGCTTTCTTTTCTCCCTGAGACTGGTACTGGTTGTGCAGCATATAAGACAGAAAAATGGAGACGAAAATATTATCTGCATTTACAGTAAAAAAAATACCCAAAAAACAGTTGTACAATATAGCATTAGATCTGCCAATAAAAGAGCATTCTCACTGCTCTTATATTAAACAGATTTACTCATCCTTTACTGGCAAAACTGGAGAAATTCTAGCTTCCAACATTGGGAAAAGCACTTCCCCACATGGATTATTACAAGTCCAACTTAAGTGTGTACCATATTTATAAACATCATCTTAATAAATAATCTTCAATGAATTATATTAGAAATGTATGGTAGACAACTGATTTGTCCATCAGGGTCACAAATGACCTTTATTAATATGATAAAGTCTTAGATAGCAAATATAAAAGGAACTATTAAAAGTAATATAAAAGGGCTTCCCTGGTGGCTCAGTGGTTAAGAATCCACCTGCCAATGCAGGGGACACGGGTTCGAACCGTGGTCTGGGGAGATCCCACATGCTGCGGAGCGGCTAAGCCCGTGTGCCATAACTACTGAGCCTGCGCTCTAGAGCCCGTGAGCCACAACTACTGAAGCCCATGAGCCTAGATCCTGTGCTCCGCAACAAGAGAAGCCACCGCAATGAGAAGCTCGCGCACCACAACAAAGAGTAGCCCCCACTCGCCGCAAGCAGAGAAAGCCCAGGCGCAGCAACAAAGACCCAACACAGCCAAACATAAAATAAAATTAGGACGAGGGGAAGATGGCGGAAGAGTAAGACGCGGAGATCACCTCCCTCCCCACAGATGCACCAGAAATACATCTACACGTGGAACAACTCCTACAGGACACCTACTGAACGCTGGCAGAAGACCTCAGACCTCCCAAAAGGCAAGAAACTCCCCACGTACCTGGGTTGGGCAAAAGAAAAAAGAAAAAAACAGAGACAAAAGGATAGGGGCTGTACATGCACCAGTGGGAGGGAGCTGTTAAGGAGGAAACGTTTTCACACACTAGGAAGCCCCTTTGCGGGCGGAGACTGCGGGTGGCGGAGGGGGTAAGCTTCGCAGCCGCGGAGGAGAGCGCAGCAACAGGGTTGCAGGGTGCAAAGCGGAGAAATTCCCGCACAGAGGATCGGTGCCGACCAGCACTCAACAGCCCGAGAGGCTTGTCTGCTCACCCGCCGGGGCGGGCGGGGCTGGGAGCTCAGGCTCGGGCTTCGGTCGGAGCGCCGGGAGAGGACTGGGGTTGGCGGCGTGAACACAGCCTGCAGGGCGTTAGTGCACCGCGGCTAGCCGGGAAGGAGTCCGGGGAAAAGTCTGGACCTGCCGAAGAGGCAAGAGACTTTTTCTTACCTCTTTGTTTCCTGGTGCGCGAGGAGAGGGGATTAAGAACGCTGCTCAAAGGAGCTCCAGAGACGGGCGCGAGCCTCAGCTAACAGCGCGGACCCCAGAGACGGGCATGAGACACTAAGGCTGCTGCTGCCGCCACCAAGAAGCCTGTGTGCGAGCACCCCCCTTCCGGGGAGCCTGTGCAGCCCACCACTGCCAGAGTCCCGGGATCCAGGGACAACTTCCCCGGGAGAACGCACGCACGGCGCGCCTCCGGCTGGTGCAACGTCACGCCGGCGTCTGCCGCCGCAGGCCCGCCCCTCACTCCGTGCCCCTCCCTCCCCCACCCCCACCCGGGCCTGAGTGAGCCAGAGCCGCCGAATCAGCGGCTCCTTTAACCCCATCCTGTCTGAGCGAAGAACAAACGCCCTCCGGCGACCTACACGCAGAGGCGGGGCCGAATCCAAAGCTGAGCCCCAGGAGCTGTTCTAACGAAGAAGAGAAAGGGAAATCTCTCCCAGGAGCCTCAGGAGCACCGGATTAAAGCTCCACAATCAACTTGATGTACCTGCATCTGTGGAATACCTGAATAGACAAAGAATCATCCCAAATTGAGGAGGTGGACTTTGAGAGCAAGATTTATGATGTTTTCCCTTTTTCCTCTTTTTGTGAGTGTGTATGTGTATGCTTCTGTGTGAGATTTTGTCTGTACAGCTTTGCTTCCACCATTTGTCCTAGGGTTCTATCCGCCCGTTTTTTTGTTTTGTTTTTTTTAATTTTTTTCATAATTATTTTTATTTTAATAACTTTATTATATTTTATATTTATTTTACTTTATCTTCTTTCTTTCTTTTATTCCTTCCTTCCCTCCTTCCTTCCTTCCTTTGTCCCTCCCTCCCTCCCTCCTTTCTCTTTCTTTCTTTCTTTCTTCTACTAATTCTTTCTTTCTACTTTTTCTCCCTTTTATTCTGAGCCGTATGGATGAAAGGCTCTTGGTGCTGCAGCCAGGAGTCAGTGCTGTGCCTCTGTGGTGGGAGAGCCAACTTCAGAACACTGGTCCAGAAGAGACCTCCCAGCTCCACATAATATCAAACAGCGAAAATCTCCCAGAGATCTAAGTCTCAACACCAGCACCCAGCTTCACTCAATGACCAGCAAGCTACAGTGCTGGACACCCTAGGCCAAACAACTAGCAAGACAGGAACACAACCCCACCCATTAGCAGAGAGGCTGCCTAAAATCATAATAAGGCCACAGACACCCCAAAACACACCACCACATGTGGACCGGCCCACCAGAAAGACAAGATCCAGCCTCATCCACCAGAACACAGGCACTAGTCCCCTCCACCAGGAAGCCTACACAACCCACTGAACCAACCCACTTAGCTACTGGGGACAGACACCAAAAACAACGGGAACTACAAACCTGCAGCCTGCAAAAAGGAGACCCCAAACACAGTAAGATAAGCAAAATGAGAAGACAGAAAAACACACAGCAGATGAAGGAGCAAGATAAAAACCCATCAGACCTAACAAATGAATAGGAAATAGGTAGTCTACCTGAAAAAGAATTCAGAATAATGATAGTAAAGATGATCCAAAATCTTGGAAATAGAATGGACAAAATGCAAGAAACATTTAACAAGGACCTAGAAGAACTAAAGATGAAACAAACAACAATGAACAACACAATAAATGAAATTAAAAATACTCTAGATGGGATCAATAGCAGAATAACTGAGGCAGAAGAACGGATAAGTGACCTGCAAGATGAAATAGTGGAAATAACTACTGCAGAGCAGAATAAGGAAAAAAGAATGAAAAAAACTGAGGACAGTCTCAGAGACCTCTGGAACAACATTAAACACACCAACATTTGAATTATAGGGGATCCAGAAGAAGAAGAGAAAAAGAAAGGAACTGAGAAAATTTTGAAGATATTATAGTTGAAAACTTCCCTAATATGGGAAAGGAAATAGTTAATCAAGTCCAGGAAGCACAGAGAGTCCCATACAGGATAAATCCAAGGAGAAACACATCAAGACATATATTAATCAAACTGTCAAAAATTAAATACAAAGAAAACATTAAAAGCAGCAAGGGAAAAACAACAAATAACACACAAGGGAATCCCCATAAGACTAACAGCTGATCTTTCAGCGGAAACTCTGCAAGCCAGAAGGGAGTGGCAGGACATATTTAAGGTGATGAAGGAGAAAAACCTGCAACCAAGATTACTCTACCCAGCAAGGATCTCATTCAGATTTGATGGAGAAATTAAAAACTTAACAGACAAGCAAAAGCTGAGAGAGTTCAACACCACCAAACCAGCTTTACAACAAATGCTAAAGGAACTTCTCTAGGCAAGAAACACAAGAGAAGGAAAACACCTACAATAAGGAACCCAAAACAATTAAGAAAATGGGAATAGGAACATACATATCGATAATTACCTTAAATGTAAATGGACTAAATGCTCCCACCAAAACACAGATTGGCTGAATGGATACAAAAACAAGACCCATATATATGCTGTCTACAACAGACCCACTTCAGACCTAGAGACACATACAGACTGAAAGTAAGGGGATGGAAAAAGATATTCCATGCAAATGGAAATCAATCCAAGAAGAAGATATAACAATTGTAAATATTTATGCACCCAACAATAGGAGCACCTCAATACATAAGGCAAATACTAACATCCATAGAAGGGGAAATCGACAGTAACACATTCATAGTAGGGGACTTTAACACCCCACTTTCACGAATGGACAGATCATCCAAAATGAAAATAAATAAGGATACACAAGCTTTAAATGATACATTAAACAAGATGGACTTAACTGATATTTATAGGACATTCCATCCCAAAACAACAGAATACACATTTTTCTCAAGTGCTCATGGAACATTCTCCAGGATAGATCATATCTTGGGTCACAAATCAACCCTTGGTAAATTTAAGAAAATTGAAATTGTATCAAGTAACCTTTCCGACCACAACGCTATGAGACTAGATATCAATTACAGGAAAAGATCTGTAAAAAATACAAACACATGGAGGCTAAACAATACATTAATTAATAATGAAGTGGTCACTGAAGAAATCAAAGAGGAAATCAAAAAATACCTAGAAACAAATGACAATGGAGACATGACAACCCAAAACCTATGGGATGCAGCAAAAGCAGTTCTAAGAGGGAAGTTTATAGCAATACAAGCCCACCTTAAGAAACAGGAAACATCTCGAATAAACAACCTAACCTTGCACCTAAAGCAATTAGAGAAAGAAGAACAAAAAATCCCCAAAGTTAGCAGAAGGAAAGAAATCATAAAAATCAGATCAGAAATAGATGAAAAGGAAATGAAGGAAACAATAGCAAAGATCAATAAAACCAAAAGCTGGTTCGTTGAGAAGTTAAACAAAATTGATAAACCATTAGCCAGACTCATCAAGAAAAAAAGGGAGAAGACTCAAATCAATAGAATTAGAAATGAAAAAGGAGAAGTAACAACTGACACTGCAGAAATACAAGATCATGAGAGATTAGTACAAGCAACTACAGGCAAACAAAATGGACAACCTGGAAGAAATGGACAAATTCTTAGAAATGCACAACCTTCTGAGACTGAATCAGGAAGAAATAGAAAATATGAACAGACCAATCACAAGCACTTACATTGAAACTGTGATTAAACATCTTCCAACAAACAAAAGCCCAGGACCAGATGGCTTCACAGGCGAATTCTAGCAAACATTTAGAGAAGAGCTAACACCTATCCTTCTCAAACTCTTCCAAAATATAGCAGAGGGAGGAACACTCCCAGACTCATTCTACGAGGCCACCATCCCCTTGATACCAAAACCAGACAAGGATGTCACAAAGAAAGAAATCCACAGGCCAATATCACTGATGAACATAGATGCAAAAATCCTCAACAAAATGCTAGCAAACATAATCCAACAGCACATTAAAAGGATCATACACCATGATCAATCAAGTGGGGTTTATTCCAGGAATGCAAGGATTCTTCAATATACGCAAATCAATCAATGTGCTAAACCATATTAACAAATTGAAGGAGAAAAACCATATGATCATCTCAATAGATACAGAGAAAGCTTTTGACAAAATTCAACACCCATTTATGATAAAAACCCTGCAGAAAGGAGGCATAGAGGGAACTCCTCAACATAATAAAGGCCATATATGACAAACCCACAGCCAACGTCATCCTCAATGGTGAAAAACTGAAAGCGTTTCCACTAAGATCAGGAACAAGACAAGGTTGCCCACTCTCACCACTCCTATTCAACATAGTTTTTGAAATTTTAGCCACAGCAATCAGAGAAGAAAAGGAAATAAAAGGAATCCAAATTGGAAAAGAAGAAGTAAAGCTGTCACTGTTTGCAGATGACATACATAAAGAATCCTAAAGATGCTAACAGAAAACTACTAGAGCTAATCAATGATTTTGGTAAAGGAGCAGAATACAAAATTAATACACAGAAATCTCTGGCATTCCTACACACTAATGATGAAAAATCTGAAAGTGAAATCAAGAAAACACTCCCATTTACCATTGCAACAAAAAGAATAAAATATCTAGGAATAAACCTACCTAAGGAGACAAAAGACCTGTATGCAGAAAATTATAAGACACTGATGAAAGAAATTAAAGATGATACAAATAGATGGAGAGATATACCATGTTCATGGATTGAAAGAATCAACATTGTGAAAATTACTCTACTACCCAAAGCAATCTACAGATTCAATGCAATCCCTATCAAACTACCACTGGCATTTTTCACAGAACTAGAACAAAAAATTTCACAATTTATATGGAAACACAAAAGACCCCGAATAGCCAAAGCAATCTTGAGAACGAAAAACAGAGCTGGAGGAATCAGGCTCCCTGACTTCAGACTATACTACAAAGCTACAGTAATCAAGACAGTATGGTACTGGCACAAAAACAGAAAGATAGATCAATGGAACAGGATAGAAAGCCCAGAGATAAACCCACGCACATATGGTCACCTTATCTTTGATAAAGGAGGCAGGAATGTACAGTGGAGAAAGGACAGCCTCTTCAATAAGTGGTGCTGGGAAAACTGGACAGGTACATGTAAAAGTATGAGATTAGATCACTCCCTAACACCATAAACAAAAATAAGCTCAAAATGGATTAAAGACCTAAATGTAAGGCCAGACACTATCAAACTCTTAGAGGAAAACATAGGCAGAACACTCTATGACATAAATCACAGCAAGATCCTTTTTCACCCACCTCCTAGAGAAATGGAAATGAAAACAAAAATAAACAAATGGGACCTAATGAAACTTCAAAGCTTTTGCACAGCAAAGGAAACCATAAACAAGACCAAAAGACAACCCTCAGAATGGGAGAAAATATTTGCAAATGAAGCAACTGACAAAGGATTAATCTCCAAAATTTTTAAGCAGCTCATGCAGCTCAATAACAAAAAAACAAACAACCCAATCCAAAAATGGGCGGAAGACCTAAATAGACATTTCTCCAAAGAAGATATACAGAGTGCCAACAAACACATGAAAGAATGCTCAACATCATTAATCATTAGAGAAGTGCAACTCAAAACTACGATGAGATATCATCTCACACCAGTCAGAATGGCCATCAACAAAAAATCTAGAAACAATAAATGCTGGAGAGGGTGTGGAGAAAAGGGAACACTCTTGCACTGCTGGTGGGAATGTGAATTGGTACAGCCACTATGGAGAACAGTATGGAGGTTCCTTAAAAAACTAAAAATAGAACTACCATATGACCCAGCAATCCCACTACTGGGCATATACCCTGAGAAAACCATAATTCAAAAAGAGTCATGTACCAAAATGTTCATTGCAGCTCTATTTACAATAGCCTGGAGATGGAAACAACCTAAGTGCCTGTCATCAGATGAATGGATAAAGAAGATGTGGCACATATATACGATGGAATATTACTCAGACATAAAAAGAAACGAAATTGAGCTATTTGTAATGAGGTGGATAGACCTAGAGTCTGTCATACAGAGTGAAGTCAGAAAGAGAAAGACAAATACTGTATGCTAACACATACATATGGAATTTAAGAAAAAATTAATGTCATGAAGAACCTAGGGGTAAGACAGGAATAAAGACACAGACCTACTAGAGAATGGACTTGAGGATATGGGGAGGGGGAAGGGTAAACTGTGACAAAGCGAGAGAGAGGCATGGACATATATACACTACCAAACGTAAGGTAGATAGCTAGTGGGAAGCAGCTGCATAGCTCAGCTATGCAGGGAGATCAGCTCGGTGCTTTGTGACTGCCTGGAGGGTTGGGATAGGGAGGGTGGGAGGGAGGGAGATGCAAGAGGGAAGACATATGGGAACATATGTATATGTATAACTGATTCACTTTGTTATAAAGCAGAAACTAACACACCATTGTAAAGCAATTATACTCCAATAAAGATGTAAAAATAAATAAATATTTTTTTAAATGTAATATAAAAGAAGAATGAAATTCTAAGTTGTATTTACTTTACCTGTAATGATGAGTTCCCTTTTTGACCGTATCCTAAGCATCTATATTAATTATCCCAGGCTGAGAAAGGCCTCACAAGAAGATGTCATAGAACAGCTAGTTTTGAAGGTTATTTATTCCAGTCTAAAAATGTTTAAATTTTCTCTATTACATTTCTACTTTCTCTATTACGTCTTCACTAAAATCATCCAGACCATTCTACTCTGCCATAAGATAGGATCCAGTGTATTAAATCTCACCGAACATGATGAGTAAATATGTGTTTATCTAAATCCTACTGTTTCAAGATCCACTGTGTATCTCTTCTATTACAAGAAAGTCTCCCAAAGTCTCAAAATTTTATGACTATACATTAAAAAAAAACTGTATGACCAGACATCATTATAAATGCATACATCTTATCACGTAAATAGATGAGATGACTGTATGGACATAATATATACTATGGATATTTTCAAGATGATTTGAGGTAATCTATAATAAAATCACATTTAAAATAGAATAACTAAAAATAATTATTCTAGAAAATATTTGGAAAGTCAATAAATATCAGGTCAAGGTCAATTCAATATCCTATTCTGAACTGCAGATATCTGTGTGTCTTTGACCAATAAGAGGACCAGATGGCAAAGCTAACAGTCATTTATGCAAATAAAAGGGTCAGACTTCTTTTCCTTGCTAGTAAGGAGTCATCCTATCACCATGTTGTACCCATGGAAAGATAATTTTTTCCCCAAAGTTGTTCTTCTCCAAGTATGTAATTCTTAGTTATTCATGGGATAGAGATGGACAACAAAATCTGGACTTTTTTTTTTTAAAGCAAATTAACTGCTTTCTCAGAGTGGCTTTTGTAGAACATATGAATTTTGACTGTATCTTCTTTTTTTTTTTTTCCCCAGAATGAGACACTGTAAAATAAATACCTAGTAGATATTTGGTGGAATTCATGGTTTGCTCATTTTCATGCTGGGGAATGGTAGACAAAAATAAATTTTGTCATTTTGGTTTAACCATTATTAAAAATAATGAAATATTCTGTTTGATTTTTTTATAGTAATACCCAGAAGTTTAAGGTAAGTACTGCAAAGTATGCTAGTAATATCCAATAAATTAATCTATCAAATAAATGTGTTGCTCTTTATAGCCCCTATGTAAGGAGTTGGATCTACAAAAGTAGAATGGATAAGACCCAAAGGTCTAATAAGGGAGAAAAACATGAAAATATGTAATCATAAGACACTGTGCTAAATGCTTAGATAATGGTACATACAGTGAAGCTATGAATTATCCATTGGAGGAGTCTTGATTTTGTCATGACAGATGATTATGCTTGCAATTATCTAAAAACTGAGTTATATTATTTGAGAACATGTTAATGTATTAGGGATTCGGAGGTAAATCTCTGCTATATTACTTTATATGTACATTTTGTATATGTATAATCAATGCACTATTTCTTCTCAGTCTGGTTCTGGGATTTATATAAATATACAATTGTTAATGCCCACGTTATGTACTTTTCCTTGGATCTGACTTCAAGCTAGATATTCTTTCAATAACTAATATACAGAAATATATATCTAGCAAATATAGTATATATATATATAATATAGAGAATATTGATTATTTATTGAATGACCTTTCTATAGCATTTGGTTATTCATTGTAGTTTTCTACTACTTTTGTTTTCAATTCACCTTCAAGTACATACAAGGAACATTGTGACAATCAAAAGCTCATTAAGCGATTGAATATGGATTATGTAAGTTACAAAGCAGAATATTAATTAGATGGGTGTTTTTTTTTTAAACAGATTTGCCTTTTTAAAAAATTGAATCACTTAGAGGATTCAGTGAAAAGTAAGACTTAGAAATTAGCAATGTACAAAGACTTACACCATTCTTCTGGCTTGCTCCAAAGATTTACACCTCACTTTAACTACTGAGTGTTCAACCAAATAGCATTTATCAACTGAAACAAGGGCATAATTATCCTCAAGCAATCTACAGTCCTCCTACATCACTATGAGAAGTATAGGCCCACTGGACAGCAAAGCCCAGACCCACAACTTTGGCATCGCCATTAGCCTTGAACTCTTGGGTGAGCATCTGACATCTTCCTGGCCCTATGCTAGCCAGGGAGCTGGGTGAGCGATAACATCATACTTATTTTGATGGAGCTTAAACTCTTGATTTCTCTCTCTCTCTTTTTTTTTTAACCCCCTCTAACATTAATCTTCACAGTTAAACTTTCTTGCATAAAGGAATTCTATCATTGAAAATTCTTTGTCTCACAGCATTGTCCACATGAAATATGTTTAATCAAAAATACTGAGTAGTTGTATATGTGAAAAAGTGAATGATGAATTCAGCCACATGATACATTGGCATGCCAATTCTCCTTAACTCCTCAAAATTGTGGATGCCTCCTACCTCGAAAGCTGTAGGCTTCCAAATACAAGATTTACTTGAGTATACAAATAATTATAAAAGAAGAGCAAATGGTTCATTAACTTACCAAGTTAATATTAGCCTATGTTGGTCTTCAGCCAAAAACCTTACCAGTAGGTGGTTATAAAGTAAGCTTTCCTAGGTCCAAATGACATCTATGTTCTATTAAGTGCTTAGAGTCGTCTGGTGTGCCAGTAAACAAGACTATCGCCCCCCAAGATCTGAGATGTGACATACGATAATGAGCTAAAGCTCTGCTCTATCCTCACATTCAATTTGGGGATCTTTCCGGATGAAAAGGCTATGAAGCCCAGAGATGTCATAGCCATCAAAGCATCAATATAAAAGTCATTTATTTTTAAGGAGCTTTACTTCATATGTTAACCTTTCCAGGGTTAGATTCTAAATTCTCCAGGATCAATTAGAATTAATCCAAAGCAGAATATTAGACTGTGCTTCCCTTTTATTTATTTATTTGTAATTCTCCTGCCAGAAACAGACAGGCATACCGAGTTTGCTGATGAACAGCCCTGTATAAAGAAAAATATTTCCTGCCTGTGATCACTACACAATGCAAATTTTTCCCTGAGAATCTTATAATCCATCGTGCTAAATAGGAAAATAATATGGCCTTAGTGTGGTCAACTGTAAGTTCCAGGAAGAAAGCTCACTCGTTTCTTGATGAGTTAGGACCACTGAGTTGGAAAGGAGTGACGCCCTCCACCTCCATCTGCTGTGGCTTCTTTCCACTAGGGATTAATTGACTTGAGCTGAATTAGCAGGTACTCTCTGTGCAATTGCTTGATGAGTTGACGATGATCTCAGTTCAACCACTGATCAGCTTGTTGGAATGTCCAGGTGAGGTGATCATTGTTTTAAAAACCTGAATTTAAAACTAAATTTCTGCTGACAACATTGAAGAAACAGAACTTAATCAGAGAAAACATGTGCTCTTTATTTACTGCAGCAGGAAGCAAGCTCTAAAAACCAGGTCTAACTCTGATGCATGTGCTTTAAACACCGATGGCATATCTGTCATCCATTTTTCATTCTCAGACAGGGATGGTTAAAAATATTATGTAAAGAATGTATGGTAGATTTTTGAGTCAACAACTGTGAAGAAACAATGTGAATAACCAAATTAAAGATGTGACAGTTGAGAAATTGGAAAAAAGTTATTATGGAGCATGTGTACACTCAAAGTTCCTAAAACGTTCTTAAAATAGAATTAATCCTTACAAGCCACTAATGTTTCTGAACTAGATTAATGTTACTATTCACAGAGGCTGATCATCCCCAAGGAAGTTCACAGTACATCAAACTAACACTGTTCACGAAAGGGCAATTATATTTGGTAGAAATAATCCCCTTGAAAGTAGAAAAAGAAAAGAAAATCAATCACTTCATGATTTAATGGACTACACAACAGCAATGCTAGCCATTACCAAATACAAACTACTACGGTAATAATTAGAACATACTTTACTATGGAAAAAACACTCACACTTTGGAACACTTTAAATTCAAGCCCACTAAAATTTAATTCATATTGTCTATACAATTAAAAAAACAGCAATTTGGAAAATTTATCACAAATTTGAGATATCCATTAATTATTTGATTATTCTGTCATTTAAGAAATATTTATTTATTGTCTTTAATATGCTAGACACTTAGTCTCTTTTATACATATTAAAAAAGTTATTCTTTTTAAATATAGATGTACTTTCTTCTGATCAATGTCGGTCTCAATAACGGCAGTTAAATCTTATGTTAATAAATTCAGGATATGTTGAATGGAATGCAGAAATTGTAGCAAACAAATTCTTTTGTATCTATTAAGATCCTAGCCTTGTCATTCATCTCCTTTTCTGTTTTCCCTATTCCCAAGTCTTTACCTAACATGTCCTATGTTGAAACATGGTCTTCACTTGCAGCTTTTACACGTTGGTTTATGCTACCCTTTTGCCTGTACGATTCAGCATTTCCATCTCTACCTGTCAAAATCTGTTTCTTCCATCTAAGCTCTGTGTCAAGGTCAAGTAAAATTAGCAGATATTCTCAGTCAGAGCTAATATCTCATTTTTGGGCCTCCCGTGTCATGGTATACGTATTTCTATTATAGCACTTTTCATGGCTTTACATAGTTGACAACTTAACAAATGTTTCTTCCCCCTAGACCTAGAGATTCTTTTTTTTTTAATTTTTCTTTTATATTATAGTTGATTAACAATGTTGTGTTAGTTTCAGGTATGCAGTAAAGTGACTCAGTTATACATATACATGTATCTATTATTTTTCAAGTTCTTTTCCCATTTACGATATTACAGAATATTGAGCAGAGTTCCCTGTGCTCTACAGTAGGTCCTTGTTGATTATCTATTTTAAATATAGCAGCCTTTACATGTCAATCCCAAACTCCCCTCTCCCCATCCTTCCCCCTGGTAACCATAAGTTCATTCTCTAATTCTGTGAGTCTGGAGATTCTTGAAAGAAGAGAATACATCTTTTTTAACCCAGAGACAGAAATTTATGTAGAAAATCTGAATTATAGAAATTAGTATAGAAACTTGCAAATCCATCTGGAAAGAACTTTATCATCCCTCATTGATGATTTAAATTAGTGGAGATTTTGCAAGCCATATTCTATTTCTATGAAGGCTATTGCAGCATAATTAGTGGTTAATTAGTGGATGTGGAGTTCAAGATCCAGCTATGCCACTTATCCACATGAATGTCTGTGGAGAAATTCTTTAAGCTCCTTAAGGCTCAGGTTCCTTATGGGAAAATGGTGATAATAACAATACTTATTTAATAGGACTTTTGTGAGAATTAACTGAGTTAAGTATATAAAGAGCAAACTGTAAGTGGTATAGTAAAAATATACTCTTACTAGACTGGAACTCATGAGCATACATGAACGGAACTGCTATGGAAGTCATGAGAACCCTGAAGAACTCATAAAAAGATAATAAATTTTAGTGGATTTTGAGGTTATCAATAAATAAGTCTTTGAGAATAATCTATACTACCTAAAACATCTGCAAAACTCTCTTTTCACTTCTCTTTCACAGGGGAGAATCTAAAAATTAAGACCCAGTTGGAGATTATATATTCCATATCAGGGTTTCTCCCTTCATTTCTTTTTTCTTTCTTTTTTTTTTTTTTTTTTTGGCTGTGTTGGGTCTTCACTGCTGCGCATGGGCTTTCTCTAGTTGCAGCAAGTGGGGGCTACTCTTCATTGCGGTGCGTGGGCTTCTCATTGTTGTGGCGTCTCTTGTTGTGGAGCATGAGCTCTAGGTGTGTGGGCTTCAGTAGTTGTGGCACACAGCCTCAGCAGTTGTGGTGTACAGGCTTAGTTGTTCCATGTCATGTAGGATCTTCCTGGACCGAGGCTCGAACCTGTGTCCCCTGCATTGGCAGGAGGATTCTTAACCATTGCACCACCAGGGAAGCCCTCTCCCTTCAGTTCTATGGATTATTTTCATCTCTATCTCAAGTAAGAGATGTTCCAAGCAGTAACATTTTAAGCTACAGTCACAAATCAAAGGCAGGACTATGTTCACAGTTCTAGAGAATACACTCATGGTATCTAGTGGTAACTGAAACTCACACCAACATCCTCAGGCATGGGCAGATTTTGCCTGACTCTCCATGCTAGGCACCCTAGCTTCTCTCTGCAATATGGTGACATTTTAGTCAACAAAAAGGATATTTATTATTTATTATTCATAATGAGCAATAGAAATAAAGCAATTTTTGTTTACTTCCAACACAATTCCTAGATCTATTATTGATGTATATAAACTGCAGGGACACTTCAATAACATGGCGAAGAAGAAACCCCAAATAATTCCAGAATTAGATACAAAAAAAACCACAAACAATGCTTCAATACGTAAGTAAATCTCCCTTCTTCAATATTAAATCGTGTTTCAACATTTCCATAGTTACAGAAAGCTTGAGTATTCCTGGAAAGGATTCTATGCACAGAGAGGTTTAAATGTTTCTTTTAAACTGAGGGTCATTTGTCTCATTCTAGCTATACACAACACTCTTCAGCGTTAAGAACCTTGATTTATGCCTGTACATAAATCCCCTCCCTCGTTTTCCTAATGAGTAAAGCCTGGTAGGAAATAGAACACATTTTGATTAATAGTGCTTTGATAGTTATCACTTCTTTGTCTAGGAGGAAGCTTGCTCATTGCCTCTTATTTGCAAATTAGAAAATGATACTTGAGTCATCCAGGCCTCTCTATGGTCTCTGAGGCAACTCAGTTCTAGTTAATTAGCATTAATGAATGTTTACTCTTTTCCTGGCACCGTAACCAGTGAGGATAAAAACAGGAACGAGCATGGTGCCTGACCTCAAAGAGCTTACAGCACAGTTGTTCCTCGGCATCTGCAGGGGATTGGCTCCAGGACCCAGACAGATACTAAAATTCTCAGATGCTCCAGTCCTTTATATAAAATGGTGTAGTACTTGCATACAACCAATGCACATGTGCCATATACTTTAAATCATCTCTAGATTACTTATAATCTTTAATACAATGTAAATGCTGTGTAAATAGTTGTAAATACAATGTAAATTCCATGTAAATAGTTGTCTGCATGTGGCAAATTCAAGTTTTGCTTTTAAAAACTTCCTGAAATTTGGAGGGAATATTTTCAATCTGTGGTTGGTTGAATTCCCAGATGCAAAACCTACAGATAGGGAGGACCAACTGTATAATCAGGCAGACAGACATACAGACACATAAGTGAAGCAGTGTTATTGAAGGGTTGCTTCTATACCCTGTACAGAGGAGAGGGAAAGATGAGGCACAATAGAGGAAGAAATAAGTTCTGTAGGGAATGGGAATGTGTAAAAAGATAAACTTCCATACCCGGAAGTTTGTAAATATAATGTGGTCATATTACTGTATTAATGACCCTAACCTGTTGATGTCATAGTTCCCCATGAAGTCTCCTCAGGTGTTTCCTGGAGACCCCAGGTGATGTGTCTTATGTGCTCCTAATATGTTTCTCTTTTATCTGTTCTGATCTCGCTTTCCTGTTGATGTTCGCTGTTTACAAACCAGCTGAGGGATTTCCTCTTCACTGACCTGGAGAGAGGTACCCTCCACGGAACCTTCGGCCTTCCTCCCAGCATGCCAAACCTGACGCCACTGACTTGCCCAATAGCAGTGTGATCCTTTCAGGCCCCACCCTGTGGGAGACACACTGGGTTCTGTGTCCTTTTCCAGTCTCCATGTTGCATTTTCTTAGCTGCTTCTGAAGCCCTATTGCTTGTGCACAGTTCACACAATGTCCTGCATCATTTTTTTCCCTTTATATTCTACCTGCAGCCTCTCCCTCTAATGGATTCAATAGTAGACACTGGCTGTGACACACACTCTCTAATCTCTAGACATCTGAACGTCAAATTTCTTCCCTATTGAGTCTTCTCTGCAACCCTCCTATCCCCTGATTGTGAATGACAGTAACTAGATGTTACATGGGGAATATTAGCTCACCAGTTCATGAAAAAGAGCCATTTAGGCTTAATCCCTGCTATAACACCTAGAAGAGATGAAGCCTGAATTTGAAGTTACTAGACAGGAAATGTGGAAAAGCCATCCCAGGCAGAGGGAACCACCTGGGCACAGCACAGAGTGGGAGTCGGGCCAGTGTAGTTTAGTCCAGTGAGAAGAGCAGTGTGGCTGGAGAGAGAGCAGGACCAGATCACAGAGAGCCTTGAGCACTCTGATGGGAAACAGTAACTTACTTGGGTTGGCCTTAGGGAGCTATTAGCCCATTTTACCTGAAGGAAATAACATAGTTTTAACTGTACACAGTGATTACTGTGATCTACAGAAATGTGGAGGAAGAAATGGAGGATAAAACTACTAAAGAGAGGGAGACAACTGTGATCATTTATAATGGAGGAAATTCTAAAATGCAGCACTGGCTCTGTAGTAGCTGTAAAAAATCCTAAGAGGATATAGGCAATTACAGGACAAAGTTGCCAGATTTTGAGGTTGTCTAACATCGAACATGTTGGTTCCACTAGCCAAAACAGGAAATTGAGCTAGAAAAGCAGGTCTGAGGGTAAGACTGGGGAGTGGGGAGAATAATAAGCCTGTTGCAGATATGTTGAGTTTCTAAAGCCTCTGCTACATTGTAAACGGAGTACCTGAATTTGCATGGCTTAAGCTTGATCCCAGGAGGCAGCTGAGTTGAAGATGTAGATTTGAGTCATCAGCCTGTAGATGGTAGTTTAAATCAGACCAGTGGGTGAGACTGCAAAGCTATTCAAAGCTTGAGTAAGAAGAGATGAGGACCAAAGAGGAACACTTCGAACAAAAAATAATCTCTAACGCATACTTGCTAGACTAGTATATGATCCTTAAAATAATCTGTCCTGTGCTTTCTTACTCATATGATTCATTCTTAGACCTAAAGGCTTTAATTTTTTTGATACTTTTTCTAATTTTTTTAAATTTCATTTTTCCATTGTTTTGCCTTTTTTTTTCTTTTCACCAAGAGGCCTGGTAAGTGTTGTGCTCTTACTTGTTCTGAAGATGAATGTTCTGTTCAGAAATGAAGCCGAAAACATTGCCCACAAGACTGGCTTTCTGGCAAACAACTGGATCATGGTACCTTAGTGCCTGGTACTTTTTTGTTTTACAATGCCACTGCCATGGGGGCTAAATTTCAGCAGGCTTGGCATTGGCCCAGGTTGTTTTGCTGACGTAAGAGATGGTCCTTCAGGGCACTTACCCTTGCTCAAGGTATGAAATGTACTGATTAATAGCATGACTTTGTAACAGTGGGCCACTGGGTATTTGTATCAACTTGATGGCACTGTTTATTGATAACCGAGACTAATGGTTTCAGAAGCCCTTGCCAAGATCTGTCTTGGGCTCCCTGGTTCTGAGGTGCTTTCAAGAGAGGAAGTATATCCAGTATGGCCTGAAGGAAGGAGGACTTTTGAAACTCATGCCGGGTCTCCCCAGAAACTTTGCTGTGCGGCAGCCTTTGACTGCAAGGCATATCCTTACTTTAATGCTGTTTCTAAATTGTGTCATTTGCCTCTAATAAATCACAGATTTGTAAGCACTATCATTCTGGTCCTGAGGGCCTTCTTTAGAAATTGAACCCTGTCTGTCTGCCATCATTAGAGCAGTGCCTCTGAACCAAATTAATTAAGTAGTTAGATCCAAATAATCATAGTCATTTATTAACAACTTAGTAGTCATTTTAAAATATACATACATTGAAAGAAATAAAATGTCCATTTCATTTTTCAATAACTACAGTTGGTCACTAATGGGTCGTGTACACTGAGGATTCTGTATAACTTCACAAACCCTGTTATCAGATTGGACATCCTCACTCTTGTTTCCTGTTCTGTGATGATATTCACACCATATTTTCTGGTTATCAAAGCAACCTCCTGCAGCCCAGTCATGTAAGGATATGACATCATCTGGAGGAAAGTAACTCAATCTAGTATTGAAACTGCAAACTACTTTGGGTAGTAGTTTGGACCATGTCCAACAAACACTGTTGTTTCACTCAGACATTGAAACTATCGTGCAAGGCCCATGTGAGGTTGCTGCAGCACTCTGGAGCACTTTAGCACACATTATGGGAGCCACAGATACAAAAGAATGATACTAAACAAATCCCTTGTTCATAGACGGTCTTCCTACAAGAGTCAACAATAATGGTTTGGAGGTGGAAATGTGATAGAGGTGGGGTGGGAAGACAATATTTACTTTTTAAAAAGTCCTAGTATTTACTTTCCAGAGAAAGAAATTTAAAAGGTGGCTGAAATCAGAAACTTAGATACACCTGAAAAAGAGCTTTTCTTATCAATGAGCAGTCCTGCCACCTAAATAAAACAACATTATTTCCTTGTACTTTTTACTCTGGAAAGCCTGTGGGTAGTCTCTGTACAATGCCTCAGTAAGATAAAGAAGCCAAATTTATCAGAAACAGGTGTTTTCAGCAGGTGAGAGGCATATTTCAACAGACAGGGGTTTCTCTTTGTGAAAATTTACCTTTGAAGATGGAGAACGTAATTTTAGGTCTATAGATATCTGATCTTTGAAAAATCAATAGAGAAACTTTCTGAATGAGATTCTTCAGTACATATTGCATGCCTCGTTCTTGCACTCTGCTGCTCTTAAGGACGGCGATCAACTTTTTCTATTTATTCATTCATTCACTCATTCAGTTATCAAACATTCATTGACTATCAGCTCTGTGCCAGGTGTACTATTCTAAACACTGTAGACAATTAACGAGTAGAATGTTGAAAGGTAATGTCCACTGGAATTTGGAAATAGGGTCGTCTTCTACATTTTAGATGTTACTTTTGATTCTACAAAAGCCAGAAGGCATTTAAAAGACTAGTTGTCTCCAACAGGAGCTGAGAAAATGCATTTACCAGTTAAGACGTTCTTTGTTCGTTGAGGTGTTTCTGGACATAAATTCCCATGTGTCTGGTTTCCAGTGCAGTCATCTTTTTCCCGTGGTCTTGAAAATGAATCCGAGCCATATATTCTAAGGGTATCACAGAGCTGTCATAGTGGAAAAGAGAGAGTACCCAGCTGTGGACTTTTTATCCCATTTTATCTATGGCACTATCATTTTTATCTGTTCTATGTACTAGACTTAAAATAAGTTTTCAAACAAAGGGATTCTCTTAACAAAAGAAAAAAATTGAAAACTATCACCCTTTATTCTGCTACCTCCCCTTCATCAAAAAAAAAAAAAAAAAAAATGTATTCTCTAGCAGGGAAATTCCAAATAAATCACATGCCTCTGGACTTCCACGGTCTTGTTCATGTTTGTCAGTAGTTATGGTTATGTTATTTACCATCATGCATGTCTTAGCCAAAATGCTTTGCTTTCTAGTTCTTTGGAAGGAATTAATACTGAGCTTATTAACTGAAGCAGAAGAGGATATAGTGAGATCATTCTCATCTCATAAGAGGGCATTCAGAGGAGTCTAACAACAAATTATAGAGGAAAACTTCAGTCGTAGTTGTTGGAGTTGAAGAGGAAGCAATTGTTGTTGCCTCTCTATCCCAGTTCTGATCTCATTGAAAGAAATTAATCAGGAAGATAAAGATGAGTGTATCACATCTATTGCTCTCAAAAGCTAGGTTGGAGAATATGGATTTAAGCCTGTTAACTAGGTAGACTTGTTAATACTACATCGTTGAATTTTAATTACCCACCTCATTACAAGCACTGCTAGGAAACCATAGGCCTCACCTGAAAAGTCAGCTTACCACGTGGCCAAAGGCAGACCAAGCTTAAGCTCTGGGCATGCAAGCATATCCCAAAGAGAAAAGGGGAGCGTCTGTGTTTCTAGGCTTTAGTTCCTGCTCCAAGAAGTATTAATCAGAATGTACTCCTCTTTTCCTGGAAAGGAGTGAGTTAGGAAATAGAGCAAGAATCTAGGCATATATAGGAAAAATCTTTCCTGGGGGAAACCACAGGAGTGGAAATAAGCAATCCATACTGATATTGCATAGCATCACCTGTGAATGAGGACTCAGGATGAGTACTTCCCAGTTTGTAAAGGAGTGTATGTATGTGTGGGGGGAGGATGGCATATGAACCTACATCATCTGCATCTAGTTGGTCAGTACTATGACATTAAAACCATCACATTGAATATCCAAGCTTGGACTCTAACAGCTACAAGTAACAGGATCAGCCCACCAAGTAACATCTTTAGAAATGTGATCATGAATTTATTTGCAACAAAATTCTGGATACTAGAAAGGTAGAGGGGAGGCAGGTTAACACCAGGATTAATGGATTCCAGTGCTACCCAGCAGTATCTCCAGAATGAATCTGTGTCTGAATACACTGAATTAAAAAGCATCCTGGGCACATCCATTTGATCAAAATAAAAGAAGATAACTAAGGCTATGTGAGATATTAAAGCAAACACTAAGGGAGGGCACGGAGGAGGAGAAGGAACTAAGGCAAGAATGATAATAGGAAGGTCCACGTGAGCTTTCACCACATCCTTGATAAAACTCAGAAATTTATCTCCTCATTTCTCCTTTGCAAAGAACTCTCTTTTGAGAAGAGAATTTTTTTTAAAAATCATCATTTTATCTTCCTCACTACCTTGTCCCTAAGTATAATGATTCTGTTGATCTAGGTAAGTGACAATCTATAAAGAAATTTGAGCCAAATTTACATTTTCTCTAATACCCAGCAGTCTATAGAATCACAGGCTCCAAATACATATGCAATGCCTTTGAAAAATCCAAAGTCTGCTCTCAAACTCGATTCCAAAGGCTGTTAGGATTCACTCACTCATCAATCAAGTATTCAACCTTCTTAAATTAATTGAGCACATGGTAGGTACCTTAGGCACCTACAGGACCCAGTGAAGAAGAAAACCACCACGACTTTTGTAGAGTCCATATGGTCCGTTTTAGACCTACACAGAGAAAGCTCATCATGATGTTCGTGATGTTATCCTACTTCAAATCCTTCACCTCTACACTGCTTAAAGAACAAACGCTAACCTCCTTTTATGACATACAAGCTCCTCCTTACGCATTTTCAGCTTCATTCCTCATTACGCCTCTACAGACATCCCATACTATCAGCCACACTTAATTACTTGCTATTCCTCAAACCCATCATGTAACGTCATTGCTTTAGTTCTTTGCATAGGGTGTTTCCTCTATCTGGAATGCCAGTCACTTCATTCTCTTTTGGAAAATGCTGACGACTTATTCAAAATTTCTGAATGAAAGAAAAAAAGAGAGATGGAAGGGAACAAGGGAAAGAGGAAGGAAAGGAAATGCCTATATTCTCTTGGCAGTATTTGATTCTTCTCAGGTCTGGCTGTCATCTGGACTGGGTTTTCTCATTGTTCATTTACTCATTATTCAATGAATATTTACTGAAAACTAACCAAGTAACTAAGTTTGCTATTTCACTTCCACTTGAATCTGGGCTGGCTTTGTGACTTTCTTTGACTAATGGAACTCAGCAGATGTGACACTGTGCCAGTCCTGGGCCCAGACTTTAAGAAGCCCGGCAGCTTGAGCTTCCTTCTCTTGGAATCCAATCACCATACACTAGGGAAGCTGGTCTAGACTAATAGAAGAAGAGAGACCATGTGGAAGAGAACTGAGCTGCCCAGCCCACAGCCAACATGCCTGACAAACATGTGAATGAGGCTATCTTGGACTTTCCAGCCTCAGCTCAGCTGCCAACTGAATGCAGAGGACTGCTCATAAACTCACAGAACTGGAAATAAAAAGAAACTGCTATAATATTAAGTTACTAAGGTTTGGGGTATATTGTTATCCAGCAATAGATAAATGAAACATTATACAACTGATGCTATGCCAGTCACTAAAAACAAAAGGTAGAAGTCTACACCTGAGAATAACTCAGTTATGGCTAGAAGAGATGGGTGTATAAATATTGAATGACACATTACAAAAACATGTATAAGTGTGATGAAAACTGTCTTATCAGTAATCTCTTTTTGGTGCAAAAGATACATCTTCCTTTGCAGTGGTAATAAATTAAGAAAAACAAAAAACAAAACAAATAAACAAGTAGTGAGACGGTCCATAGACCAACAGAGAGGTGTCCTGGCAGAATCCCACAGATTTTCAGATCTGTCCTTTCCTTAATCATTAAATAATCATGAAGCATGAGTCTGAAAATTCCTTGCTAATTGCCACTTGGCAATGTGAGAAGGAAAAAGAATTGTGAGAGAATTTCTAATTTTTGTCTCTCCAGTTTTTCCAGAGTCCTCCAAATTGGTTTTTCATTAAATGAGTATTAATAATTTCCAATCAAGTTGTCTGGTGCCAGAAGGAGGTTTTTTTTTGATTCAGTACATATATGAAAATTTAGAATGTACAGAGTAGAAATCATTATTTCTTAGCTGGCGTTATCATCCTCAGAGAATGTGTTGGCCTCAAAGCTAGTCCATTATATTAAGCACCTTCTTTATGTTCAGTGCTCTGCTGGTCATGAAGATAGAAAAGAAGCAAGATACATATGCTAGAGGAAACATATGCAAACATATTAGCAAACTTATTTGGCAGAAAGTGCTTTATTCTGTACCTGTGAAAGGCCAAGGATGGTACTGAAAGACCCCAGGGGTGCGGAGAGTGGATCCAAAGTGTATTAGGCACAGCTTTGACCCTCCATGAAGTAAGTCTCTGGTGGAGAAAAAAACTCTGTATAAACACTAGTTCCCTAGGCTGCTGATACTACTACTAATACTGTTAATAATAATAATTTGATGATGACAGTTCTACAATAATGGGAATAATTCCATATAAATGTGCTTCACATTTCAAAATGAAATGAACATTGTAGTATGTTCTGTAGGAAATAAAATTTATATCGAGGCAGACACTTTTGAAGCTGTCCCTAATTTCAGGGAATGGATTTCTACATTAATGAAATGCTACAAATGCTGACATATATTTTCTAAAATGAATCTCATGGGATTTTTTGTTTCAATGCAAACACACAGCAAATCAGACATTTTTGCTGCATCTGTGGTTGTTCAGCCTTGTCTAAGGGTTTTTGAAATATTGCTTTTAGTGAGCATCATCTTGCAACCTCACTGAGGCTGACCTGCCTAAAAGTGGAGCGTACAGTTCTTCAGCCCTCCACAGACTTCTGGGACCTTCAAGAAAAGACTGATTTGATTTCTCAAGGGTAATGGAGGATTGAGCTGTTTAACTTGGTGCCAGAAGGGCAGCATCTTCTGAGAGCTCACTGTTAGCATTTTAAACACATGTCTAGGGTCTGTATTTACAGCACGTTCATTCTGCTGCTTTTTTGACACTTGGGGACTTTGCATTGTTTCTGCATGTCAAGGTTCTCCTGTGGGTTTATTTTTAATTGTGGTCAGGCTTTAAAAGCCTGTTATTACTTTTAAAAAAACCCAATCAAGCAGGCTTTCAAAGACCTGTTTAAGTTGTGAGGTGTCAACATGATACTTCCCTACCATCCCCATGATTTTATTTATTTATTTTTGTAAAACTCCAAAACAGAGATGTAGAGAAACCACTGTATACCTCTAATTAAACATCTCTTTACTATTGATATTTTAAATGCATCAAAATTTAAAATTAAAACTCAGAAGGAATTTAAATTTGTTTCTATCACAAAAATATAGGTAGAAAACTTGAAAGGTTCTCAAATCTTGCTGAAGTGTTTAATAGATTTAATTAAAGTAGGATTTTACACATGTTGAACTTCACTTAAAAATAAAAGTAAGACCAATAAAGACACATCAAAAGAAACAGTAAAAAACAGCCACAAGGAAATGTTGTATCTCCATGGTTGCATCAGTTAGATTTGCTGCATAACGATCTACCCTAATACTTAGTGGCTTAAAACAACATTTTTTTTTAATAGTTGACAATTACATGGATCAGCATCTTGGGCTGGGCTCAGCTGGGCAATCCTGCTACACTTTCCTGAGCTCATTTATCCAGTCGCAGTCAGATGGTGGATCAGCTGAAGGCTAGTTGGTCTTGGATGGCCTCACACTCATTCCTGGCATTTGGCAAGCTGTTAATATGGGGGTAGTTTTTCTCTCATGTGTCTGATGGCTTGATGTCAGCTGGGGTGATGCCTACATGTCTTTCATCCTCTAGTAGTTCATTCACATGATGGTGGAAAAGAATACTTTTCAAGCTTCTGCTCGCATTACGTCTGCTAGTTTCCCATTGACCCAAGAAAGTCTTATGGCTAAGCTCATATTCAAGAGGTGGAGAAATAAAGAATTCCTTTTGATGGGAGGAACTTCAAAGAATTTGTGGTGATTTTCTACGTGTGAACAAAATACTCATAACCTTCCTTAATGTTTCCCTGTCTGATTATAAAATATAAATACCTAACATCTGTTTTGTACCAAGCAACCTTCTTATTATGTGCTAAACAATTTTGTGTGAATTACCCTTTGTCATCTTCACAATGCCATGAGGCAGATAATATTATTCACTGCTATTTATAAATGATGAAACTAAATAACAGAAAGTAAGCTGTCTAATATAATACAGCTTGTGTGAGATGAAGTCAGGATTCTAACCTATTAAGTCCAAATCTAGAGTTCATTTTCTTAACCAAGACTGTACCTACAGAGGTTGAATTATTTCTCCTTTTAGTAAGATAAAAGTTTAAGACTAGTAATTTCACAGGAGAATTGAAGATAATTATATTCAATTAAGGCTAAGATGCATATTTTAACATGTCTGAAATTAAATTGATCTTGCATTTGCTGAGTATCTTCATGTAGTTAGCTGCAGTATTTTTTTCTGTCTTAATGGTACATAAAACCATGGTGTACCTGCTATCTAGGGTATCTTATATTCAATAAACATGATAGTATCATCATATGTCACTTGGTTAACTTATAGCATCAATGTACTCAGCAACAAAGAGCGTTAAGCAAAGGGATCACAGCCCAAGCCCAGTGGCTCAGATACTGCTTAATTTATACTAAATGATGAACAAAACTTATTATAGGCTCAAGTGTTGGCATTCTTTGCATTTTACTCTAAATTTTATCATTTTGAATGAAAATGTTAGTTTTGATGATATGTTGTTACATGAAGCCAAGAAAGGCTCCAGAAAAGACATTTTCTGAACACATTAGAGATTATTTGTCTCTGTTATGTACACATCAGTGGTTTATTCACTAAGCATTTTGTTCATTTGAACTATTCTGAGAAAACTCAGTATATAAAACTAATGAACTCAGAAGTGTACTATTTAATTGGGGCTTGTAGAGCATTAGAGAGGCGAGTGGACAACAGAGTACCTACAATTCAGAGACAGGGTAGTGACTGGGAGTGGGGACTCTGGAATTCGATTTCCTGAGTTTGTAATCTTACCTGGAGTGAGTCACTGTTACTATCACAACACTCTCCTCATATGTAAAATTAGAGGCTATTAGTACCTGCCCCTTGGGTATAAGGCCTGGTAAACAGTCAATAGACAGTATAAACTATTATTATTATTGGCACAGCTCCTTCCATAGGAGAGCTCCTGGGGTGGTGAGGTGCTGTGTAAGGGTAGAGTTTGTAAACTATGGAGTGGCAGCTTTTAAAGTTAAGGTCTTTGAACCACAAAACCATAGCCAAGTAAACCACAGCAGCAATATGTATGAAGTGAATGCTACACATACTTACTAAGCAGATAGTGGCTCTGTACTATGCAGGGGAAAAACAAGAAGTAGGACATAAACTTTGCCCCTTCAAAAGACTTACAGTAACTTAAATTATAGGCATAGTGTCTTAGGAGGAATGGATTGATGGCCAGACTCACACATCCTAAACTATTCGTTTGGGGCAATTATATTGGTGGTGATGGTAATAAGGGTGTTGGAATCAGCAGACTGATGTCATTTTCCCTTTTCCCATGAATTCTCTCAAAATTTCTTCAAAGTGTATGAATGTATCTGTGCCTACTTTACAGATGGAAAAATAGGGTCCCATGTAAATTATAGATTCTCTCCAAATGAAGTGCAAAGAAGTGCAAGCTAAGTATTCAGACTTCCAAAGTCTCTGTCTACTTAGAATGCTTCTTGGTAGGAAAAAACCAACAACAACAACAGAGTAACACAATTGATTTCTTTCTGCTGAAACTTTCAATCTTGGAGTCAAACAGGGCTTCAGAGCGAAAAATCCTTGCCCGTTTTACACAATATATTCATCATAAAGGTCTTGGCCGAGTCAGTTAGCAGGGGGTGAGATCAGGATTTAGGGGTTAATCCCTGAGAATGGTCTCTCATAAAATGTTATTTTGTTCTTAGTGACAATTAACTTAGCAGAGCACTTGAATCAAAGAGCAAGCAAGGTCAGTTTGCAGTTGGTGCTTTCTCCTCCATTAAATGACACACGGTGCCTATATTTTTAAATTATGCATAGGAGGTGGCAGCCTCCTGAATGCATTCCAAAATATATCACAGACCAGGTGTTAAAGCACATTGCTATTAAGCTCAAAACATGAGCTGAAATCCATAGTAATAAAGTGAGAGACTTTTCTACAGATGTGTCATACACAGTGTAATTTTTTTTCTAATGTTACACAGACAAAAGGAACCATCCTTTTTTGAGTGACAGCTGATGGAAATAACAAATAAAAGTAAAACAACTTCCCTAAGCATACAGGGTGCGAAGCCTATAAAGTCAGGGAAAGGTTTTAAAGGTGGACCTGTGAGCAGAGAAAGCACCTCTCCTTGGTGTATCTCCTGTCCATCATGCATACATCTGTTATAGCAGTGTTTCGCAAAGAAGCTCTGTGGACTAGGTCATCAGAATCACCTGCAAGGGGTTTTGTTTTTAATACAGAATTCTGGGCCCCACCCTGGAAGGTTCCGTTTCAGTATCCCTGGAGCTGGGGTAAGAAATCTGGGTTTATATCAAGTATCTAGTAAAGTGCAGTCATTTGTCTTTTCTCTTATGCTCTCCAAAGGATTCTTTTCTCCATCCCTCGTTCTCTGTCCCCTTAACATTTTGGATTAGGAATTAAATATTGGAGGCAAGACCGAGGGAGCTGGAGAACATGGGGGATGAAGTACAGTAAGGAGGAAGAAACCATCAGCTAGGAGAACACAGGTAGAACCTGGCTGTGGATCAGCTCTTACCATTGCCCATCACTCTCCACTCCATAAGGGGGTGAGTCTCCGTGGTCCCTCATGTGGACACACAGTAGCTCAAATCTGGGGATCATTTCCTGCCCGGTAGCTATGAGTGCAGACTCTCTGGATGGCAGCACTCCTCTGCTTCTGCATATGTCTCTCCCAGCCCTCATCTCATCATGGTTGCACATGGTGACATACTTGTCTTTAGGGAATGAAAAGGAAAGGAAGACTTTGAGAGACAAAGAGAGATAAAATCAGTTGGCATTAAAATTTCCTCTCCAAGTTGACTGGCCTCTATTTGGTCCTGGTCTCAGAACTCCATAAAGGTTGTCAATAATTTTGGCTGCACTGTCTATTAAAAAGAGTCTCTTTAAGGCATGATTGGTTTCTCTTTAGAAAATTTTAAAGTGTGTGTGTGCGTGTGTGTTTGCAATTATAGATATATGGGAAAATAAAATGAAATTCTTAAAATGTAGGTCCTAAATTCTGTATGTAATTCATGATGCTCATCACCGATGGTGTCTTCCACAACAGGACCCTCAGACTCACAGCTCTGACCTGACTGGGATAGTGCCCATTGTCAGCCCTCTACATTCCACCTTTCAGATGTTTTAGTGGCTTCTGACAATGGCAAGTTACCCATGTTCAAGTGCATTCATTCTGATTCTTATACTCTTCCTTCATATTTATGGCTTCTGCCTTAAGATTCCATTCCAAGACAGAGTACTATGTCTTAACTCAAGCCACTGACTTCAGAATATCCTTCATATATTTCCCAGACTCCAGAGGGGAAAGAGCCTTTTCGGAAAGCATACATGAGAATAATAATTAGTGGCTGAGTTCCCATTTTATCCATGGCTACATGCTGGGTTTATATAATTTAAAAGATCAAAAAAAATGTCGGTTGTGGTAAATGACTATTCTTTCCTCATTACCCAGTAATCCTAGACCTAAAGGTTTAAGAGTGATGTGAATCCATAGCTTGAGATTCTGATCTTCCCCATGAGCTCAGCTTCACTTCAGATTAAATATGTGCCCAAGGATTAGACAGTAGCCTGGCCAAATGGGAACACTGGGATTCTGCAGGCAGCCTCTCATCTGCAAGCCAGGGATTGTGCTGGGTAGAAATATTTACACATAGTCAACTTTGTCCTTACCTTCTTGTAGCTCCATCTCTAGGATACTAAGGACTTCTAGAAAATATATACTTCTGATACCTGACTTTAAGCTACTGCCCTACCTTGCAATCTCAGAGACAACTGTTTTTCAAGTATGACCCTTCCCCCTTGTAACTCTTCCAAGTTAATTTCTCTCAAATTAACCACACACCCCCCCACTACTATATCAGTACCTGGCACACAGTCGGTGATTAATAATTATTAAATTAATAAATCAAAAGAAGAAGGGAAGGGGCTTCCCCAGTGGCACAGTGGTTAAGAATCCGCCTGCCAATGCAGGGGACATGGGTTCAAGTCCTGGTCCAGGAAGAACCCACATGCAGTGGAGCAGCTAAACCCGTGTACCACAACTACTGAGCCTGAGCTCTAGAGCCCTCGTGACACAACTACTGAAGCCCGCGCGCCTAGAGCCCGTGCTCCGCAACAAGAGAAGCCACCGCAATGAGAAGCCTGCGCACCACAATGAAGGGTAGCCCCCGCTCGCTGCAACTAGAGAAAAACCCACACACAGCAACAAAGACCCAATGCAGCCAAAGATAAATTAATTAATTAATTAATTTAAAAACAAAGAAGAAGGGAAATGTTACAGTGTGAGAAATGCATCATTCAGTCCTCAAGTGCTTCTTAAGTACGTATGTCCAAAAAGATCTCTGCCTTCATGGAATCTAGAGTCTTGGGATGAGGGAGTTAGAATAGTGGGAAAAGACATAGGCAGCTAAACAAATAAGTAAACAAGACAAGTTTATAAAGTTCTGAATGATAGAAAGAAAGTGAATTTTGATGCTGTGATAGAAAGTGAGTAGGGAAATGGGGAATTACTTTATAAAGGATAATCAACGATGTCCTCTCTTAACATTGAGATGATCTGAGAAAGATTATTCCAAGCCAGGGGTCAGAAATTAGGAAGATTTCCAAAGATTAATGGGTAATGTTGTGTCCAGACATGGAAAGACACAGTCTGTACCCTCCTAGAGCCCCGGGCCTACTCTGAGCTTCTCCCCATAAGAACTGCCTGGATTACTTTTGCACATGGCTGTAGCAAACAGGTCTTGCCTTGCTGCTTGGCTTCCTCAATTTCTGCTCTATTCTTGTAAAACATTTAGAAAAATAGCTTCAGATGAGGAACAGCCTGATTTCCTCTGTGTCTGGTAGTGAGAAGAGGGCATTTCTGATGACAGTTCAAGGTGGACAGCCATCATGCAGGACATTTCAATGGAGCTTGTTCTTTCTCCGCTCCTATGAACAAGTCTGAAAATCATCATTCTGGACTTGCTATTAGCCAAAGTTGAATGTAAATGATGGGATGTTTTTTCACTACTGCATTCATTCATTCACTCACTCATTCATTCACACATGCCTTCATCAGGCATTTGGTCAGTTTCTCAAACACAATTCTGGGCACTGGGAATACAAAGAATACTTCCCTTTCAGAGGTGTACACACTAGTCTAGGGATAGACAGGTAAGCCCAAATCACAGCAATGTGATGCGTGCTCTGAGAGATTTGCAGAGGTTGGTGTGGAAACACAGAAGCATAAGTACTTAATTCAGCCAGGAGAGGTTATAGCAGATTCCTGAAGGAGATGATGCTTGGCCTGACTCTCAAAGGCCACATAGAAGTGTGCTAGGTGAGCAAAAAAATGGGAGAGGATTGGTGTTCTACAGAAAGAGGGTGTTGTTTAGGCATGCAGGTATGACATGCATAGTGTATTCAGCGAACTAGAAGCCTGTCAAGGAGCAGTAAGAAAATTTAATAGGTGAGGGAAGGATGGAGTGGGAGTTTGGGATTAGCAGGTGCATACTAATATATATAGAATGGATAAACAACAAGGTCCTACTGTAGAGCAAAGAGAACTACATTCAATATTCTGTAATAAACAACGATGGAAAAGAATATGAAAAAATATAAATTCAGTTAATATGTATAACTGAATCACTTTGCTGTGTAGCAGAAATTAACACAGCATTGTACATCAACTATACTTCAATAAAATAAAGCTTTAAAACTTTTTTTAGAAAAGAATATTTCATGAATTAGAAGGGGAACGTTGCCTCAAACGTCAGTTTTCTGTGGCCATCAATTTTGCACCCCTTGTTCTAACAGTTCATTATTTTTTTAAGACAGTCATTTCACTAGTTTCCAGCCTTGTCTGGCTGTGACACTGTCTCATTTCCCTTGGGTGCTCACCAGCAACCTTAGCTCTTCTCTGCTCTCCCAGGAGGGAGAGGGGTGCCTCCAACATACCGGGGAACATGGAAGGGGCTTGACAACCATCACCTCATATTCTGACTGTGCAAGGTGGTTACCATTCTTAGAATGGAGGTGAGGAAGGGTTGGGCCACCTTGCTTAAGGTCACAGCGCTAGGAAATGGCATGGTTATGATTCAGCTTCAAACTTGGTGCTCCTCAGATTACACTGGAGCAGAGCTGGTCGTAAGTCAGGCTGGCAGTCCACTGAGCCTGTGGTTTTGGCTGGTGTGAAGATGTTGAAGGAAGGTTTGTATTAAGATGCTCTGTGGTTTTGGCACAAGAGCTGTGGAAGCTTATGGGCCCCTGGAGAGGTTAGCAATATGAGCAAGAAATAGCAGGATGAGATTCAACTGGAAAAATGCTAACGAATACATCTGGAGACCAACAAGTGGAAACACACACAGTTAATGGGAAGAAGAGCGGCAGGGACCACAAGGGCTTGGAGAAAGTGGACACTTCATCATAAAGACATTGCCAAGAGGAGATGGGAGCAGACGTGCAGGAATCACTTGGGCTGTGAACAAAAAAGACTTCATCGAACCCAGGCAAAAGAAAAAAAAAAAAAGTCTTCTGCGTGCCTGATATTTTGGACCTGCAATGGCATTTTCACTTTGGGTCTCTGTATTTTAAACAGGCCTCTACTAATGCTGGGGAATTCAGAGAGAGAATCATACATATGATTTAATACCAGAGTGGATGAACTCAAGAGGAACAAACAAATAAGAAAATAAGATCCTCTTACATCTCCACAATTCTGAAAAAGGCAACTGTAAAAATAGCTGAACTGAGAATGTGCAAATACGAAGGGTAACAGGGCTCCTACCAGTACCAATTAAGGCCCTGGGTCTCCTCCGTTATTTGATCTTCTGCCAAAGATAACTGGGAAACTGTCTCCTAAAATGTGGGTGTTCCATGACTGAAGTCTGGCACCAGCCCTGTGGAAGCTCATTTCATGCCGATGCCTATAGAGGGAAGGCACTCAAGTCCTTGGAAGGCAGCCTGTTGCATTTCTGACCATCTCTTAATCTTATTTAATGACAGCTCACAAATGATGCCTATGGATGCCTTGCAGTATCTTCTCTAGATGTGATGCAACGGACCTCCATTCCTGAGCTACAGCCACAGGGCAGGGAATGACACCATTTCCCAGTTTTTACTCTATTTTTTTCTCCTTCTGTCAAAGAACACTGGGTAGATTGGAAATGACCCAAGTGGCTGTCTTAGTAATTCCTCAACCAAATGTTGTTTTTCAATAACCATCTATCTTAGAAACTGTCTCTCCCATTATCTTTATCCTAACTGCTTGAAACAGATGGTACTTTGTACCTTAAACTCATATCCAAATCGTTTCAACTGCCACTGCCCTGTGATTTGGGACTCTAGACCTGAGAGGGGGAAAAGCACATTATAAGGTGTGAAAAAAATGCTTCAGTTTTGTAGGGGAACAGAAGGTACTAGTGATTTTGGTGTATCATGTTATGGGCCTCTAAGAAATAAAGGGTCACGTTCTTGGTGAAAATTCCCCATGTAAACCCTATGAGTACTGTGCTAAATTAGAAGATTCCCGAATGGAATTCCGGCATATGCTGATGTACCCTGGATGTGACGAGAAAAACGTTGAACTGCCACCCTACCGTAAGTTTTAGTTTCTCCTCATTCATTCAAGATTCTAAAAGGCAATATTCTCCTTTTGAACATAAGAAGTGCTTCAGAAACATTTGCTCAATGCATGGATGGGTGACCTCAATGATGGAGCAGAGTCAGGACTTGGCTGGTTTTGGTGCAGTGGAAAGTCCCAAGTTTGGACTTTAAAGTCAGACAGATCTCATTCAAATCTTGCCCTCACCACCTAAAAATTGTGTGTTTTCAGAATAGTAACTTCAGTTTTATGTCCTTGATTTCCTTGTTGCTGTTGTTATTTTTGTTTTTAAGGGACCATTTTACCTAACTCACAGGGCTCTGGTGGGGATTAAATGGAAAAAACAAAAACCAAAAAACAAAACATGTCTGATGACTCGCGTGATTCCTGGAGTATAGGAGAGGTTTAGCTAAAGTGCTTTTGCACCTTTTGTCACTGCTTTGGGGACCACCCGTGACAGTTTTCTGGCCAATATCTCATTTACTCCCTTCCTATCCATGGTCCAAAGCCCCAAGGGAACTTTCTTGACAAAGCTTCCCCTTCCCCGTGTGCCTTTCTCCTTTCCCAAAGCTCTTTCAGCAGTCAGTGTCTACATAATTCATTTAGACACTATGCATATCTAGCTGGCCGCACCGTATTCCTTATTTAATTGTTACTTTACAGATTACATGTATCAGTTATGTGTCCTCGAGTTGAAAACTTGAAAGCAGGGGTTGCAAAAGGCTGAGTCCTAACGCAACAGGAACTTCATGGGATATAAATTTAGATAAGCGTTAAATGAACACAATATGTCACTCTTAAACCTTTTGAACCAGAGATTCATTTGTGAAGGATATAATATGTACTCTACTTACTTTTTAGTTGGGTTATAAGGATGAAATGAGATGATGTATGTGAAAAATTTTGTAATTCTTAAAGCCTTCAGAAATGTATATAATTCTTCTCTTATGATTATTTTATCCTATTTATCCTTTAACTACAATTTCAAGTATGAAAAGATGGTTTCAGACTTGACTTTGAAGAACCAAGCCCAGAAAGTGTAGTTAGGTAGGCAATATCAAATCCAGTACTAATAGCTGGCTCCCCCATGTCCAAACACCTTCTTTCTACTACCTATGCTTATAGTCACCATATTATTTAATTAAAAAGCAGGATATGGGATTTTTTTAAAGACATGTCAGCACAATAGGAAGATATATGTATTGCCTATTCCTTCCCTCTCTACAGCATCCATTGCATATCTCTATTAATGGATATTATATTTTATTGAAAAGATCCATGAAGACCTTTCAGCTGTGGCCCTGATACAGCATTTATGAAAACACACACACAAACATTACCAAGTTGAAACAGTACTAGAAATTCTAAATTTCTCAATGCTCTGCCAAAACCCTGGAGGAATTTCTACTAACCAAAGCACAGATGAAGCTTTGACGGAATAAAAAGATGACTAGCAAGGGCAGATGTGGAGACATGGGAAATTGATGAATTTTCTGAATTGTAATTTCTGCATTATGGCAACAGAATGATCGTAGATTACATTAATTGTTCAGAAATAGGAACTCCTCTGTACCATCAGTTGATCAAACAGTGAAAGAAGATATAATTTTAAGTAAAGCCCAGGAATGGGAATAAAATAGACCTAGGTTTGCAGGCCAACTTGCTACCTAGTAGCAGCAGGGCTTTGATAACCTTACTCAATAGTTCTAAAATTCAGGTTTTTTACTGATACGTAATTGACATATAACATTGTGTAAGTTTAAGATGGACAACATGTTGATTTGATACATTTATATGCTGTGATATGGTTACCACCACGACATTAACTAACACCTCTATCATGTCACATAATTGTCATTTCTCTTTTGTAGTAAGAATATTTAAGGTCTAGTCTTTTATCAACTTTGAAGTATGTAATAAACAGGGATAGTGTTAGTGATTCCTTTATATAGTCACTATGGAAATATATGTAACGTTGCTAGTATGGTGAGTAGAACAAGGTGAAGTTCAGTAATATTAGTTTTATTATTTATATTATTACTATGTGCTGGAGATTGTCTATCTGTATTCAGGCCTCCTCCCCCCAGCAAAAAAAAAAAAAAAAAAAGAGAAAGTTATACACATACATACATTCACACCCACACATACACATCTAAGCCTCACAAAGTCTGGAAGCCTGGAAAGCACCTTTCTCAGATTCATGGATTCTGACTTAGATTCCATCAATGAAAGTCACCTACACAAAATTAGGAAGAGAGAAGAGAAAGAAAGCCATTATTCTCATCCTCCAGTGGCAGGTAGACGAAAGGGCAGAAGCAAAAGTGGGATTCACAACTTTCTGGGTCTGCTCCTATGAATCACCCACCCTAGAGCTGTGGGTCTTTGAAATCATGTGCACAAATTCCTGGAATTCCTACATTTCTTGATTTGCACAAAGTCAGCTGCTTTAACTGACCCTCACTCTTGGCTTCCTCAGCTTTCCCCAAGTTTTATAAGTAGCTAATTTCCTATATTAAATCCTTCCCACTTAACATATCTAGAGTGAATTCTATCCTTCTGACCACATCTTGCATAATACATATTCTTTCAATACTCACAACTGTTGTTTGATTCAGCTGTGTCTACCAGGTAATCCGTGGGCAGGTATTGACAATTTGCACTTGAGCTGGCCTCCATCTCAATCTCTGAAGGAGAAAATCTCACTCCAGAGGCTTATTTCTCCCTAGACCTAGAACAGCAAGATTGTAATGATCTTTCCTCATTAAAGGAAGAATAAGGAGAAGACAACAACAACCATAACAAGTCAAGAAGTACAGCCAATAAAAGGTGCAGCAACCTTGCAACCAAGATGTGAACGAAAAGAATAATTTTTCTGATTGTTACAAAATTTTCTCCAATAAGCTTCTACTACCGACACAAAGGAAGGATAACACATTTCCAAATGAAATAATAGCCCAGGAAAAATAAAAGTGAAAAAAAACTTAGCTAATAAGGTTTGTACTCCTCAAATGATCTGAGAATTTGAGGAGGAGAGGAGGAAAAGCAGGAGGAAAACAATCATGTTTAACTGATATTCGTATCCCAAGCACCTTGTGTAGATTCTGACACACATTTGCTGAACTGAAGGGAAGCTGGAAATCAGGATTAGCCTGTACTTCAGGACACAGGGAAGTTGGTGTGATCTGGTTAGTTCCAGACCAGCTCCGGAGCCAGTTTTCTTCCTCTGGGCTTTCCCTGCCCACCTTCCCCAGCTTTCACCCCTTTTAGGCAGAGGTCCCTCTCTGTGTACAGAGCAGCGCCAACTCCAGGCTCCCTCTCCAGGCCCGCCCTGTGGATTTGCCTTTCCCATCCCCCCATCTGGGCAAGCGGGTTTTAATAAAGAAACTTTTCCAGATTGGCACCCCTACTTCTGATTCAGTACTTTTGGCATTCTGGGTTAGCTAAAATAAAAAGTAATGATAATAAAATTCCAGAAAGCTTAATTATTTAAAAGATGTGCTTTAATTTTACTAGAAGCTTACAATAACATTTATTTCCCATTATAACTGACAAAACAACTAAAAGTTGTGAAGAGTGTTACAGCGTCTCTGATGAGATAAATCTTTATTCTCAAGCACATAATTAACTTCTCTGAGAAGGCACGCTAAGTCGAAAATTCAAGCACGCTTATTTTTAAATTTCCGAAGTTCTGAGATTCCACATCATCAATTCAGGCAATGCGTTTTACCTTCTGTTAAAATATTTTAACCTCCTCCTCCCATACATGAATTTTTGGTTCCAATGGTTGTTAGACCTATCCTTGAGAAACTATGGATTCTTTAAAGCTGACATACTTCTGGCTACAAGAGCCCAGAAAACAAATCCTCCATGGGTTTTCCATGACACTTGTATCTGGGAGATGGGTGAAGTTATCAGGTAATCAGTAAGGTTCTGTCCATCAAGGACAGAATGCCACTGACCCATGGCTATTTACTAAGCTTCCTGTGTACCTTGGGGGAGGGAGTGGTGGTAGTTTACCTACTTTTAAAAATATTTTCTTGGGCACAGAAGCCCAGACGCCACTCTTTGGCTCTCATTCCTGATACAGAGCACTACATTTAGAATGTCCATTCTCCACAGAGGTGACAGGGCACCTACTGCCACAAGACTGTTTTTTATAATTTAGAAAAAAAAAAACAACACACATCTTGCAGCTGAGTATTTACATAAAGGAAGAACCATGAGGATAAGGGTTTCAAGGTGATGGATCATTCAATAATTATGGCAGCCAAAGCTACTAATGACCCCCCAAAAAACCTGTGCATAGACTACTGGTTTTATGTAACTGCACTGAATTCCGAAAAAAACCACAGTTATCATAATGAAACAGAAGATTAATGTGGCATTCCTTGGTCTCAGTGACAAAAGGATTGAAGGCATCAGTCAAGAAAGAAATGTGGGATATATAATAGATGCAGCCCAACTGCAGCTGTTGATGTCAGGATCTCTGAAATGAGGCTATTCTTCACGCAGATGCAATTCCATTCAGAACGTAAACAAGTGAATCATTTGGATTCAGGTGAGAACTGGAATTTCGCACTTCTAACGTTGCCATAATCCATCCCTGCTTGCTGCATGATTCATATACTTCTTGTACATGAAGTATAACCGTTAGAACTAACAACTGTGATGTTCACAGCTTCAGAATGCTTTTCAGTCTCTTAGCTTGAGATATAGTCCAATCTTAAACAAGCAGAATAGGAGTTAAACTTCGCATCTTTTAGTAAGGGATCCTTGTATTTTCTTTGTCTCATGGTGTACTATAGATTCTCTAAGTCAGGCATAGAGAGGGTGGGGATACTCTTGGCTCAAGAAGTTTAAAACTAGGGCAATATTTTTATGGATTAGAGACCCATCCTCATCTCAGATACGTCCAGTGAATTCAGAGTTCCCTATAAGAAATTTGGGGAATTCTCTGTTTTTTCCAGTGTAGCCTGATCCCCCATAGAGACGGCTGCTGAAATCTCCATACTTTCGTACCCACTGAGCCCCAGTGGAGGCTACACGGATAGCCTAGAACCTGAGAGGATACTAATCCAAGTTTTTCATTTTGACATCCCAAACTGAGGCCACGATCTGGGCCCACATGGGGATTCTGTGGGCTCTGAACGCTTGCCCCATCACTAACACTATCCTGTAGGTCCTGATGCCCATGTGAGAATTGATCCTGCTCTGCTGTGGATTTAACCGAGCTGAGATGAGCAAAAATCTGTCAATCACTGGGACAGATTGAAAGAGCTTGGGCATACCAGAGTGTGTTGCCACTGCTTCTGTATTGTAATGAAAATGACAATATATTCTACATTTTACACTGCAGTATGTCCTCTTCCAGGAGATATTTGCTATTGGTGAAAGCTACATAGGTCATTCAATGTCAAACTGTTTATATTACTTCAAACTGACAATTTCCCTTTCTTCAGGCGTCAAAAAATAAAAAATATCCTCAACCTCCTGCTAAAAATGCAATGTCTAATTATAGCACCATTCATACAACCTCTGAAAAGACAGCCAAATCTGATAGTTAGTCACCAGACCTATTGCTTCCTATATTTGAAGTTATTGTTTCCTAATTCTATAGCTCCATCTCCCTTATTACAGGTATAAGGCATAAACTAAGTGAAATGTGCTGTGTGTTCTGGTCATGGCATAAGTCACCAGTTTGGCAGAAGCAGTTATTAGGAAATCAAAGATTATCATAACATCTTCAAAATAGCAACCATCTAGGAGTTCCCCGGTGGCCTAGCAGTTAGGATTCTGGGCTCTCACTGCCGTGGCCGGGCTTCAATCCCTGGTAGGGGAACTGAGATCCCACAAGCCGTGCAGCATGGCAAAAAACAAACAAACAAACAAACAAACAAAACAGCAACCATCTGAACACTGGTATCTGGAAGTAAACCCTAAGGTAAAGGCAGCAGGAAGGGAGGACCTCAGATAGTTAAAACCACATTTAATTATAAGAGCATGTCAGATCCCTGGTGGGGAGTGGTGCTGGGAGGTGCCAGGGGAGGGCTCATGACTTGGTGGCTACAGGATGTTTCCTGGAACCAGTGATTGTATCGTGAGTGTTACAGTGCATTACTCAGGGAGGAAGGAGGCCGTGGGACCTGAGAGTGTTCACGGTGGGTGGGCAGCATGGTGGGGGAGAGGAAAGAGTGCAGTTACAGAGAAAAGAGGATACTTAAGAAGTCAACACAAGCTGGGTGAAAATATTCACAATATAAGTGGGACAGTGTAACAAAGGACTTGAATCACAAATATATAAAGAGCTCTGACAACTCAATAATAAGGCAACTTTTTACTTTTCATTTAAATTAGGATAAGGTTTGAAGAGACACTTTAACAACAACAACAAAATATATGAATGGCCAATAAAGATATGAAAAGTATCTCAACGTCATAAGACATCAGGCAAATGCTAATTAACACTGTGATGAGATATTGCTTCACACCCAAATAGAATGTCTCAATTTGAAAAAGATTTCTAATACTACATGTTGGCAAGGATGTAGAATATGGCACTAGAATTGTCATGAATTTCTTGTGGGAATGTAAAATGCTACAATTATTTTAGAAAACATCAAGCAATTTCTTCTCAATTTTATAATATACATACTATAGAACTTAACAATTTCATCCCTGGATATTTACCCACAAGAAAAGAAATCGCATTTCCACAAAAAGTCTTCTACGTGAATGTTCATAGCAGCTTCATTCATAAGAGCCCCAAACTAGAAAATTCAAATGTCCATTGATAGGAAAATGGGTAAACAATTTGAGTTGTGCTTGTACCGTGGGAAACTACTCAGCAATAAAAATGAGACATAAAATATCACGCTTGAATCTCACAGACATTTTATTGCATCCAATAAACCAGATATAAAAAGTATATACTCTAGGATTCTAGTTTAAGTGAAGTTCTAGACTAGGCAAAACCATTCTATGGTGACAGACATAAGATGAGTGATGGTTTGGAATGAGGAGTGTGGGATTAACTACACCTAAAATATGTATATTTTATTGTATGTAAATGATATCTCAAAAGTTATTTTTTAAACAGAAAAGCAAACCAAAAAAATACTACCAGATATTTCATAGGTCACTGTAAACAGGAAGAGTAAATATTTAGAGTCAAAGAACCAAGAAAGGGGGGCAAGAGTAGAAGAGATGGATAGTGAACCACCAAGTGGAGGGTTATATGTGTGGCTGACCTTTCTGTGCTCTCTACACCATGTGTGAGCAAACCAGCTATGTATGGAGGGGACAAGTCCAGGCTGGTGCAATATCCCCTCACATGTGCAACTAGCATCTCAGAACGTTCTAAACTGGACTAGATTCGAACTCCGGCTATGACCTGCTTAGCTGTATGATCATAAGACAATTGATTTTAAACTCAAGGAGCCTCTATTCTCTCAATTGTGAAATGAAAAGGATATTGGTTCTTAGGGTTATTAAAGGATTAAACTAAGAGAAGATATGTAAATTACTTATATACCTCAATACACTTAAGTATTACTTTTATCCTCATACTCAACCTACTGATGGGGCAGAGAGCAGCCCAGACTGAGATGGCCAAGAGCCCCGTGGGCAGTGTGAGCAAACCCAACAAACACAGTCTGAAGGACTGTGAGGCAGACTCCGACCACCGATCTTGCTCTTCTTGCTTTCTCTGATCTGCCCAATGATTGCAAGACAATTGGACACAAAGACACGGTGATATTGGAACATAGAAAAAAAAAAAAATCTTACTACTGTCCTACAAAAGAAAAATGCAAGCACATCATAGAATAATTAATATTAAGCTCAATTTTATCTAACTGAAAACAATAAATTCAGATGTAAACATAATCAGCCAAGCCATTCTAAAAATAACCACAAATCCATCTGTCATTTACCAATGACTGGAAAATACTTAGAACATATTTGGCAATGTTTTGGACACCTTGCTCACAGTCTTCGTGCCTCTGGTTCCCCAGAGTGCTTTATGGTGCACGAATCACAGGTCCAAGGTAACAAAGCTTCTGTGTTACCTCCTTTTAAGACCCTCTTAGAGCTATAGCAAAAGTTTGCCTTCTTCCCTCTGAGTTTTCAGCATTAGCTGTACTGTTTACCTCATGTCAGTTTAGTCATCCCAAAGCAAACAAATAAATCACTTCTCCCCCTATTACTTCAACCATGACCAAAAAAATAAACCATACATGTGATTTCAAAAGTACAGGTTCATTTCAGAACGTGGCTGCAAGGGGGAAAACCTAAGTGTGTAAACTATTATTAATTTGAAATGTTTGTAAATGTTGCTGAGAGTCAAAGTGCCTAGATTTTCCTACAGCCTCAATTACTCAGCCAAAGCATGGTGGCCACAGCTCACTAAATCACAGGAAAGGGGGTGCTTTTGCCTCTGAAACATCCAGAGGTTACCTCTAGGTTGTCCCTGGGATCAAGAAGAAACATGGGAATTAAGACACATTAAAAGGGGTTCTTCAACAATGAAGCCCATGGACATCATCCAGGAAGAAGCCCAGACCAGCCCTACTGTAAACACCCTCTCTGGGGGCTTGTGAGCAGTCTGCCCAAGGGAATGGAGATAACTCTTGTAAGAGCACAGAGCAGATAACTCTTATAAGAGCACAGAGTCACAGACAGAGGAGCCAAAACACAGGGCATTAAATAACATTTGGTGGTTTATCATCTCATTATAAAAGTAATAAGAATGAATTATAGGAAATTTTAATACAGAAAAATTTAATAAAAGAAATAAAAACCTGGTATAGGCATACCACCCAACATTAAATATTAATAGTCTCATCTAATTTTTTCTACAGATACACGTACATGCTTGCATGTACAGAGTATTTTTTAAAAGATGGATTAGGCTGTAAATATTTTGTACACTGATTTTTTTCACTCCTCATATATAATAAAAGCTCTTCCACCTAGTGCCTTCAGAGTTAGTAACTGTCAATTAATCAAAAAGTTCTGTAAAGCAGATAATCCTTAAAAAACACACACATTGCTTAAACATATTATTTTCACCTAAGATATACAAATGTGCATTTATTAGCTATGCTTATGTTGTAGGGCCAAAGTCTTTTCTTTGTGTTCAAGTCCTCTATGACAGTTCCACAAAATTTTCTTACAAAAGCAATGTTTATGTTGCATGCTCTACAATTCTCTTTTTTGATATCTTTGAGAGTGAGAATGCAAAATCTCTGGAGAGTCAATCTGAACCAAGAATTCTAGAAGTTTACAGCTTCCCTCATCTTTTATAATTGTCTAACTATACCTAATTCCACAAAATTTTTAGCAACTTACCCTCCTAGAAAAAACAATCTGAAACATGTTTTTCTTGCACTTATGGCTCATTGATTTGCATAATATTTAATAGAGTTATGCAATTACAATGGCAAAGGCAACCGGCATAAACATATTTACTGACTCGTGATAAGCTCCCCAGCAGTGGTGGGAACAGACTGGCACAGGAACAGGGGTGAGGAGCCTGTAGGCCATGAGATAAGCATGCCTGGACACTGCTCAGTGTGTTTACAAACGGAGTGCGTGGCTAAATTATTCTGATGAGTTGGTTACGTGAAGGTTGGTTAGACATCTTCTGTAACGATCAACTTCACTATGTTTCAACAATGAAAAAGTTCCCAGACTCTTGAACCAAACGGAAATGTTGTATAGGGGTTGGAAGAGATGAGTAATTCTACACTTAGGTTTATACTACCTCTAAGTGGTCCACCTGTGGATTTGGTGATAGTGAAACCTAGCAGCATCAATCTATGAACTCCTTCTTTAAGAAGGAAGAATACAGTTAAAGTCAGGGAGAAAAGTGAAGCTTAACTCACAAGCAGCGATTCATCTTTTTGGCAAAAGATCAAGAGACCTGCTTCTATCCCATTTCGGTATCAACAGTCAACTTAACTTGATGGCTTTTGCATAATAATTCAGCAAGGGATGATGACATCATCTTAGATTAGGGGGACTTCATAGGCTTGCTGTTTTTCTAAAAGAAGCCTGATATTTCTACTTTTTGTTTTGTTTTGTTTTGTTTTGTTTTGCGGTACGCGGGCCTCTCACTGTTGCGGCCTCTCCCGTTGCGGAGCACAGGCTCCGGACGCGCAGGCTCAGCGGCCATGGCTCACGGGCCCAGCCGCTCCGCGGCATGTGGGATCTGCCCGGACCGGGGCATGAACCCGTGTCCCCCGCATCGGCAGGCGGACTCTCAACCACTGCGCCACCAGGGAGGCCCCTCTACTTTTTACTGCAATGTATGTTCTCACAAGAGTCAGCAGTGTTCTAAGCAAGGTGCCTGGGCAAAGTGCTAACAAGGAATTAACAATGCACTCATTAGTAAGGCAGTTAATGCCTCTGATGACCCTTAATCACATAATGAAATGTTTATTAGAAATGTTTTATTCCGCAACTTTTTCCAATCATTATTAATTATTAATTAGTGAGGAGTTGTGAGTGTTATCTTTTGATAAAAAGGAATTGTACAAAAGAACTAAAGAATTGCATGATTGGCAATCTTTCAATTTAATGCATATAATGTTTAATTCTATGTATCTGGAACCTTAGCGACATGACTCTTTTTCTCAATACAGGTAATTCTGTCTAAGACATAAATGCCGTATGTTTAAATATGGTCCAATTATTGCATTTATCCATTTTCCATTTAAAACTAATGCTCTCTTGGGCACCTTAGCCTGGGGCTATACATCTGTTAACCATTTAAGAAGTCAAGTTCTGTGACTGGGTCTCTTTGAAAGAATGCAGACACTCTGCTTAACTGGCACAGTTTAAAATTGATCAGTGTGGATATATATGTAAAATATATACTGTGTGTGTGTGCCTATAATGCTATATATGTAGTATACATGTGTATTTTATATGTGTATACTTAGATGTATATATATGCCTTTAAATAACTTTTAAAATAACTTCTCTCCTTTACTAGTAATCTTTGTTAATGGCTTCACCATCCATAGACTCAAACAAGCCAGACCTCACAGAGGCATTCACGATGCCTCTTTTTCATGTACCATATTTCATAAGTCAAGTCATTAGAATTTTACCTTAGAAATATCTCTTACATTTCTACTCTGCTTTTGTTCTGCTGCCATCATTTCTCATTTCTCATCATTTCTCTTAAAGAAAACATTTGTATCTTCCCTATTTGATATTCTTTCTGATTAAGAGAAGAATTAGAGCAGGTTGTGAATAGGGATGATGATGAGAGTAGGAGACAGTTGGGCCATAATGCAGGAGGTCATGTCTCAAGTTTCATAGGGGAAGATGGTGCTTGCTGGCCTACCCAGTGCATGCAAGAGAGAGAGAAAACAAGCTTCCTAAGAAAGTCTGATTTTCAGAAGTCATAGGTGAAACAAGTCCTAGAATCAGAGAATACTACACTTATAGATCTAAAAGGGGCCTCACCCATCATTCAGTCTAACCCCAAAAACACTTACACTTTGTTATGGGCTGAATTGCATGAATTCCCTCAAAATTCATAGGGCTTCCTAAATCACAGGGCCTCAGAATGTGACTATTTGGAGATCAGACCTTTATACAAGGTGATCAAGTTAAAATGAAACTAGGCTGGGCCTTAATCTAATCTGTCTAGTGCCATTATAAGAAAGAGCAACTTGGACACACAAAGAGATGCCAGGGATGCGCACACAGAGGAAAGACCATGTGAGACACAGGGAGAAGATGGACATCTGAAAGCCAAGGAGAGAGACCTCAGAAGAAAGCAGAGCTGACAGTACCTTGAACTTGGACTTCTAGCCTCCAGAACTGTGAGAAAATAAACATCTGTGGTTTAAGACCCCCAGTCTCTGTTATTTTGTTATGGCAGCCCTAGTTGACTAATACACTTTTATTGACTCCAGAGAAGGAATGCTATCCTTTCCTACATCTCAGCACACTTTACTTTTTCAGGCAAAACAATATAGGAAAGAATAATTTTCATACTGGAGAGCATTTAGGGCTGTGTAAATCTCATAGGAAAGCATGATAACAAGAGATTTGCAGCAATTAAACTTTAAAAAACCTCTCAAGATCTCCCAAATGTAACGTGCACATTTCAACAAAGCCAAGTGCTAACAAACACATCCTCTGAAGCAACACCACTAGAAAAACACCTTCTCTACTCCCTCGTGATTCTAATCGGTTACTTGATAACTTCTTATCTCAACCAAATTCCCAGCGTGGATTCGGACAGTGGCTGGGTTGAAGCTGTAATGTGCCATATTGAAGGTATGAATCTAATGTGAAAAAGGGAAGTCCTGTAGTTCAAAATGACGTATCATCAGTACTTTTAACACAAAATAGACAATCATCAGACACAAAACATATTTCACCCCAAGCCATGCTTTCAAGAATCTGATCTCTAGTCTGAATTATTGCTGTACTGAATAACTGGGTAAGGAATTGATTCTACTCTGAGTCATTGCTATCATTGTCCAAGGCCACCTCTCCTTCCTGGTGGCCAGAGGCTCAGAGACAGAAATATGTCTTCCTGTGATGTCTATTTCTGACCTCTGGCTCTGAATAATATATGATTCAAGGTTCCCATCAGGGCCTTAGTGGCCTGAAGAGCCGTCAACAGAATGTACTGAGCATCAATCTGTACGATTCATTGATGACTAAAGAATCAAAGCTAAGTTACTCATTGGTGGCCCTTTCTGGTATTTTCTCCTTCAATTTTGTAATTAATTTTCTAATCCAAGTAATATTCAGAGGTTTTTAAACTGAAGACTTTTGGACTCCTTATGGCTATAGATTAGTTTGGAAGGTACATTTTTTATTTAAAATAGATATGTATTTGTATATAAACATCAACACTTAGATGTGGATTATACACACTCTCGTTTGCCACAGTCCTCAGGGTCCTCACTATACTTCGCCCTCTTCGTAAGATACTTGAAGGGACCCTAAAGTCATCTGAGTTTTTGTGGCCTTTGAGAGACATTTTGAGATCCCTTATCTGTAATCTAATTGGAGGACCCAAAGGTAAAAGTACTGTCTGAAATACAAAACTTCCAACAAGCAAAGTTGTTCTAAAATGATAATAAAACACAGGGACTGGTTAGGGCAAGCTCCTTGGATGCTGTACCACCCAGTCACCAAAAGCTGGGCCGTCTTCTAAAATCTGACTTCTATTCTCTCAGCAGCAAACTGACTCCAGTGTGATTTTCCCTAAAATTCCTTTCTAAAAAGAAAATATATATTCTGAAAAGAGTAATAAATTAATCTATGAGATCAGGGATCTTATTTCCCAGAGTATGAACCTACATATCACTTTTTCATAATATAGGACAGGAAAATACTGATTGAGAATTGAGGAGACCAGAATAAGAACTTCAGGGGAGGGATGACAGTGAACATGAGGGTAGAATTCACAGAGCCTGAGTGCAGAAAAGGGGAACCAGAGACAAATCACCTAATTCTCTACTAGCCTTGAAGTTAAGCTTTGTGTGGAAGGTGACTCTTGACTTCTGTAGACAAGGCAACCCTATAACTTGAATTTCCCTCTGATATCTTAGGGTTAGTCACTTTTATTCTTTAAGAAGAAGAAATACATGTTGCTGAATAAATAAATTATATACAAATTGAATTTAATTTTATGTCTGAGACTTTCTATAAAAGCAGATTATTATATCAGGAATAATAATTGATAAAATTAGATGTTTCTATTCAAGAAACATGCCCAACATGTTCTCATCTAGAAAACAGGCAAAATCATCTTGACCTGTTTAGTATCATTAAGATAATGCTAGGGAAGTACTTTGATTTATACAGATTTAGGAGGTGTTACCTTTACTGCTATCTTGGTTTATGGAAAGTACATTGAGTAACACAATGAAGATTAATTCATAAGAGAACCTAGTACTAATCTTAAGGGAGCATTAGGTGAGATTACAACCTTCTCTCTCATGCATCCCTGTTCTAGCATCTACACTGCTATCTAGATCTTCTTGCCTCCATTCCTGAATTTCCCTGGATTTCTAACTCCCCTCTTTCCTGTATGTGGAACAATTCATCTCTGTCCAAATTCTGACCAGCAGTCCCTCCTTATCTCCCAGTACCGAGTGAAACTAATGCTGTCCAAATGGCGGCTGCCACTCTCCTTAGAAAACTGTTTCATGGCTGTCCTTCACTACTTGTGTCCTCTTGTTGAATATCACCTCCCATTGCAAAATACTTAAGATATTTCTCTAAATTCTCACAATGCTCTCCCTAAGAGTAACCAAGGTGACTAAACTGTCCTCCATCTAAATATTTTAAAGTGCAGACAACCTCCATCCGAAGAGGGGGTACAGCCACTGGGAGCAAGATGCCAAGAAGATCCCAGAAGTGGGCAAAGTGCTCACCCTCAACATGCCTTACCGTCCTCGCCACAGACTTCCTCTCACATCGAAACTTCAAGTCGTACACCTTAAACATATGCAATTTTTATTGTCAATTAAACCTTGATAAATCTAGGAAAAAAAAAAAAAAACAGCTCAGAAAACTTGACCCTGCTTGAACTGGAATGCAGTGGGGATTCCTATGGACTGGGAAAAAAAACTGAGTTCATATAGAGATATGAAAGCTAGGAAGAGACAGGACCCATCCTGAGAACCCCCAGCACAGGGCAAGTGATGAGTTAAAAAGCCAGCTCTGCACCATCACCCAGCATTCCAGAGAATGAAGATGCCTCAGTACGCCAAGGCTTCCCAAGATGTTTACTGTCTGAGCCCAAGCTCAGGGCTCACCGTCACTAATGCCAGTCCTCAGCCATAGTGAACCCTGTTCTGCTCTTCCAGTTTCCAACTCCTCATAACCCAGCATTAAAGTATACCTTTGAACCACACAAACCAACGGCTTCAAAATGCAATGTCATATTCTCCCCCTTTACCAGTGAGAGCAGAGAAAGCACTGTCCCTGGGGGCTTGGGAGAGAGGTCCTTCAGCCTCAGGACTGACTCCCAAAGGCTGCCACAAATTCATTCCTCACATAGTCACAGAGCCCTATAGCAAGGATGTTGTCATGGCAACCAAGAGACAGCCAGGAGCCGAATGGATCTTATCACCCCACAAGTGGTGCTTCAAGTCTCCCATCTCATCCCTCTTTCCATCTGACAAACTGCGTCATTAAGAGGCCCCAGACAGCAATTAATTACCAAGTGTGTCTCCTCGACTCCAAGTTTGGTCATGCCAGAATCACCCTGAGGATGAGTAAAAAGCAAGTTGCAGTTGCAAGGTCTAAAATTTCAGATTGGGATGCAAGGGAGGATACTAGGGAGAGAGATCCAGGGAGGGAGAATCCTGGAGGTCATGTCCCTCAGTGCCCACACTGCAGCCCTCTGTGTGAGCATGGTGATGAAAAATCATGCACTGTAACATCTGATTGCCCTTTTCAAATTCCCAGAACGAAGCAATATGAATCAGCAGTGTCCCCTGGAGCATAGGAAAGAGGCCTCCTGAGACAGTGGCAGAATACTGGCCAAGGTCTCTGAAAGTTTATTTATTCCCTGGCTCAGCCAAGGCAGGATTGGAGTGAAAAAACTGGGATAGCTAAGTCATCTGAGGGCGAGTTATTTTAATAAGGAACCCATTTTGTATCATTTAATAAATTCTATGCTTTGTCACTTGCTTTTTTTTCTTTTGCTTTCTATTTTTCCCCTCATTATCCTCATAAAAAAAGAGCCTCCTTATCTTTAGAGGACAAATGAAGGTTCCTCTTTCCATGACTCACCCAGTAAAGCTTGAAGGTTCACAGTGTTATACAGTGTTATAAGAAGGCTGTTATCATGGCAGCAGGGATGGAGGGCCTGCTGAAGCAGGGGGTTGGGAGAGGGATGCCTACTGCCCCTCATCCTTCCAGGCAGAGGAAATAACATATTGGCATCCTAGAGAGTGGCAAATTGGTGTATCTTCACATACATCTAAATGGCAGAAACATATGTAATAGTAGTGAAATATTTGACAGCAAAGATAGGCAGAGTCTGGTTATTAAGCTTTATTGAGCTAAATAAAGAGTTTAGATTTTGTTTTAAAAGTATCAGTAGACAGTGATCAGATTAGTCTTAGCTAAACCATGCCACCAAGGCGAGGAAGGCAATTAAACCTAGGACTGGTATTCATGATGTCCCGAAGAAAGAGGAAAAAATATGATGGTTTTGAAGAATTTGGACAAAGACATTATTATTACTATTATTGTTTTTTTATGTGGTACGCAGGCCTCTCACTGTTGTGGCCTCTCACTGTTGTGGCCTCTCCCGTTGCGGAGCACAGGCTCCAGACGCGCAGGCTCAGCGGCCATGGCTCACGGGCCCAGCCGCTCCACAGCGTGTGGGATCTTCCCGGACTGGGGCACGAACCCGTGTCCCATGCATCGGCAGGCGGACTCTCAGTCACTGCGCCAGCAGGGAAGCCCACAAAGACATTATTGAGAAGACTTGCTTCTATAGTGTTGTCTGAAGGGGTAAAATGTTCTCCTTACAGGTGAGATCAGAGCCATTTCTTAACTGTGAAAGGTCAAGTACCCCAGGGAGAAGGATGAAATAGATCCATTGAAGGTCAGAGTCACAGGACTGAGCTGGTAAGGGCAGAGGAGTCACAAATGAGAGCGGAATCTGCTCGTTTCCTTCTTCCTTGCTCCAAAGCAAAGCAACAGAATCTAGTCCAAAGTCCTAGGCTACAGATGGTGAAATAGCACAGCATATGTTTTGCAAGTACTTCCAAGAACCACCTATATCTTGGCACCTAAATACTTCACAACACAAAAAAATGTGCTGATAATTCATATATTCAATACATGTTCATGTGTGTATATGTCCAACACACACACACAGAGACAATGCTTAGCAAACTGCACTCCTGAAACTCAGCTCATGAACCCTACTTCTCTTTCTTATGTTTTCCTTATTCCTAGTACCTTCGCACTCTCTTGGTGCTCCAGTCTTCAGCCCTGCTCTCGGGAAAAGTTTTAAAAACAGTTTCTTATCCCTCCAGAAGACTCCAAGCTTCCTAGGATGCTCAATTGTTAACCCCTGCCATACGAAAAGTTGCTTCCTACTAGAAAAATTTAACACATCAGTAAGCATGAAAGGGAGGGCCACATATTGACCTCACAGTCTATAGTCCACTACCTAAAGCCAGGAATACACACGTATGGGTACACGGTGTGTGCATACCCCATAGATACCAGGATCTATTCAATAAGCATGTGAAAATGCCTCATTCCGTTCTCCCCGTGTTTCCATCTTTAGTCTCCAGAGGCTCTGGCAAGTAGGACAATGGGCACCATTGTACCACATCAAAGCAGATAGAGAAAGTGATGCTGAGAGTACCCCAGATGGGAATTGTTTACCTTCCAGTTTTAGACTTCTGAATCTAATCACAACTCTCAGAACCAGCATCACTCAGTGGACTTAAAAATGTATTCATTCTACATTTTCAGAAGTAGTTTGTATTGTGTCTCCATTATCCATGTGACTCTGAGTAGGTCACCTCTTCTTGCTATGACCTCTTCTCCAAAACATCCCTAAGATCCCTGGGATGACTGCATTTATGGTAATTAAGTAGACTAGGCAGCAACTGCACACATCTCTGGCTGTGTCAATCCTTTGTTAGCAAATGCTTGCCAGAGTAACTGTGCACATGACAACCCCCAACTCCTCCCCACACACTGATACACATACCCACTCAACACACACTGCATAGACCCACACAGCCACATCCCCCAAGACCTCCACAGCTATGCCCATCCCCACACAGATACATCTGCGTACATAAATGCACGCCCTGTATGCAAACACGATCCCCACATATATTTATGCATGTGCTTTATAAACAGCTAAACCTTGCTAATGCACAAGCCTCTTTGGCTGGCAGATTACTGGAGTGTGAAGATTAGAACTAAAGCAAATGATTACAAGGTCAAGGATAGCCCATTGCCAAACACATTCTGTTCTTTTGCTTAGCATTGTAGTTTTGCCTTAATTTATGGTAATCCTGCCCACGCTGCAAGTTAACGTACTGCTGGTTCATAAATGGAGTGCAATCTACTACTCCATTTTGGCTGGGAAGGAAGAGAAAACCGCCAGGTTTTTAAACGGTGCTTTAGAAAATGAAAATTACAGTTTTGCCACATATTAATGTGAGAATAGTTGAGATTCCTCACTGTACATATAGATGGTGTGTGTGGACCAATATATAAACTTGTAATGAAGTTCCAGTTCTGCAAGAACTCAGAACAGATGTTGAGTTTAATTTCTGTCATAACATATGATAGTTTGGTTCAATAAAAAAGAATTTACAGGCTTCAGTAACTTCATGTCCACGGTCTATATTCTTTGCACCAACTGTCATTACCTCATCTTCTCTCTCCCCTTCATGCCATGTTGGACTTCAGACCCCACATTCAGTCCTTTGGCCATTTACCCTTTCTTCTCCAACGTAGGATCTGATCAAATTTCTTCAGTGTCTCTCTGTATGTGTGTGTGTGTGTATCTATCTATATCTATATGAATATCTATCTATATCTATGTCTTATCCGTATCCATATAAATATCCACATCCATATCTATATCACCTACAACATTCAGTACAGACTCCTTAAATTGGAGTTCCACCAGAACCGCATGTCAGCTACATTTTCCTCCAACTTCTAATCAGCCTTGTTTATATCTAAATCCAGGAACATATCCATAAATAGTCTACTTTCTTTAGTTTCCTGATTCTTTTTCACTGAGTTCAAATCTATTGATGCATCAATTTTTCTTAGCGTGAACTTGTTCCTTGACTTGGAACAGGTCATAATTTCTCTTTCCCATGCATAGAATTTCTGGTAAATAGAAAGTATTTCTACTCACTAAAAGGAATTTCCATCATTTCTAAATCCCAAGCCAACTTATGGGATAGTATTTTTTAACTTTTGTATGGAGGTGTAATATACATACAAAATAGTGCATGCATCATAAGGGTTCAGCTAGTTGAATTTTCAGAATTGAAATACATCTTTGTAACCAGCCACCTTAGCTCAAGAAGAATATTAGTAATATAACAGAAGTCTCCCCATGGCCCATCATAGTCACTACCTTCCAGCACAGGAGGTAATAGAAAATTATCTTATCTTCTGTAACCCCCAATTAATCTTCCTGTTCTGGAATTTTACATAAATGAAATCATGTGATATTTATTCTTCTGTGTCTTCCTTCTTTCAGTCAACATTACATATGAAAGGCAACCACCCTGTTGCATGTAGTTGTAGTTTGTTAATTCTCATTACTGTGCAACATCCCATTTTGTGAATAAACCACAATTTGTTATTCCTCTGTTGGTGAACATTTGGGTAATTATTCTATGGTATTATGAATAGTTCCACTGTGAATTCTTTTGTGCATGTCTTTGGTGAATATATATATATGAATTTCTATTGGGAAATTCCAGAAGCGGAATGGCTGAGTCCTAGAGTCTGATATGTTCAAATGCAGTAGATTCTACCAAATGTTATTTTAAAGTGGCTGTAGAAATTTATACCATCCCGTCACTGCAGGAGTGTCCCAGTGGCTCTACGTACTCACCAACATGCAGGTGTTTATGGTTCTATTTTATTATTACTGCAATTTTGATGGGAGTATAGTGGTATCACATTTTTATTAATTCACACTTCCCTGACTCATCACATTTTCATACATTTATTCATCATTTGGACATCTGATTTTGTGAATTGCCTAATGATTAATGAAGTTAAGTACCTTTGCATTTGTTTTTTGGCCATTTGGATATCCTCACTTGAGGATTTACTGTTTAAGTTTTTGCATATTTCTCTACAGCACTGCCTGCCTTTTTTCTTATTGATTTGTAGGAGTGCTGTATGTATTCTGGATAGGAGTCCTTATCGGATAAGTGTACTATGAATAACTCTTCCCAATTGAGGGTTGCCTTTTCTCTCTCTTAATGGCTTCTTGTGTTGATATATTATGAAATAATCATAATATAATTCAATTATCATTTTTTCTCTTATGGTTGGTGCTTTTTATGCTCCATTTAAGAGACCATTGCCTAATTCTAAGACAGGACATTTGTAAATTCTTTTGTATCCTTTAACTTGATCCTCAGAATCTACCTGTGAAGTGGGCAGAGGAGATATCATGATGCCCACATCAAAGAAGATGAACATACACTCAGAGAGGAGACCAAGTGAAACAGTTCTCAAGGTCAAGTCTTCTGACTCTAGCAGTTTGGCCTCTGAAAAACTGGACACTAAATTACATCCAAATCTCTTGAGATTTCTGCACTTGGGTCACTGTTCATACCAAACCCCACCTCTCCATGGCCTGAAGGGTAGCTGCTTGGGAAATATAATGCCAATAAGAAGGTGATGGTTATGAGTATTCACGGCAAATGATTCACATTAAAACATGACAATGTTCCTAAACCCAAGGTCTCTTCTCCTCTACGAGGGTAGAGTAGAAGTTTTTAGGAAAAGTCCAAAGTCCATTTGGACTTACCATTTTCTCTTACCATTGAATGAGGCAGAGAGAAGAGAGGTCCCTTCTGGTTTTGGTTCCCATCACAGATATTCCATTATAAGAAAATAAGGAAATGAAGGAAGAAATAGAGGAAAAAGAGCGAGAAGAACAAGGAGGAAAATGGGGTGAGAAAGCACAGAAGGAGAGGCTGAGAAGAGAGAGATGAAGAGGGTTGAGAGGCAGAGTGAATCAGAGGAAGATAAAGGAAGTGAGTAAAAACAAAGAGAGGTGAGGTAGAAAGAGACAGAGAGGAAGTGAAAACAGGAAAAGAAAACATGAAAATGAAAGACAAAGAGCACTGTTATCGGTCCACACTGTGATCTTGGCCATGTTGTTTTAATCGCTTCAGTTTTCATCTCTGCATTTTTTATTATTTTTATACATCTTTATTGGAGTATAATTGCTTCACAATGCTTAGTTTCTGTTGTACAACAAAGTGAATCAGCCATATGCATACATATGTTCCCATATCCCCTCCCTCTTGCTTCTCTCTCGCACTCTCCCTATCCCACCCCTCTAGGTTGTCGCAAAGCACTGAGCTGATCTCCCTGTGCTATGCTGTTGCTTCCAACTACCTAGCTATTTTATATTCACCAAATATATGTGTTATATGTGTTATATATATGTGTTATATGTGTTAATATGTTGATGCTTCTCTCACTTCCCCCCAGCTTCCCCCTCTGCCCACCGTGTCCTCAAATCCATTCTCTATGTCTGCAAAAAATAAAGATATTTCTGCCCTGCCACTAGGTTCATCGGTACCATTGTCTTTAGACTCCATATATATGCATTAGCATACAGTACTTGTTTTTCTCTTTCTGTCTTACTTCACTCTGTATGACAGACTCTAGTAATCTCTATCTCATGTAATCTCTATCTCTATCTCATGTGGCTGCTATTGGAATAAAATGAGATAATTCAGGTAATCATATTTGCTTATCTACCCCTTCTCTATGATGGCTAAAATTTAAAAAAATAAACATCACATTGAAAAAGGTTTCAGGTGTGGCCAAATCCTGAAGTTAATGATGGGTAGTATGTTTACACTCACAGCCTACCAAATAAAATTCTTAGCTTTACCATTAAGAAAAAGAGATTTGATGACTCACTGTAGATGTGAATTGACTACATCTAGAGGTACCTGGACTCTCCAGGCTGAGCTTCAGGGATGATGAACAACTTCAGATTGAGTACCAAAGCTCCATAATGAGCTGGGTTTCAATAACACTCTTATTAATGATCAGATCACATGTTAAACAGGAAGATAATTACTTTGCTTGATGATAAACAGAGAGATGTCATAATCACCACGTAAAAAAAAAAAAAAAAATACCCCACAGCAAAAATATATAAAAAGAGGACCAAAGTGTAGCAATTTCCTTCTTTAGGTTCTTTGAAGGAAGTTTCAACTCAGCAAAGTTTGGCACGTGTGCACACACACAAACACACAACATATATATATATTACTCCAGGAGATATGCCTTCTATTACAGGGGTTTAAAATAATTGTGACATCTAGGAAATTTCCTAGGAAGAAAATACAGTGAATTTTCTATTCATGATCACAATGTCTGTTTTTCTAAGACTTGACACTTCCTCTAACCCTATTTGGTTTTACTATCCTGTCCCCCCTATATTTGCCTTTTCTATAGTTAGCACTCATCTCCAGCACAATCACCCAAAACATACTTGTTTAAAAATAAACCTGAACACTGTTGGAATTGAAAATATAAAGATAGGGGTAGGCTAGGAAAATATGGTCAATTTCTTTTGTGGAGCTCAGAGCCTAGCTCAGTGATAAAGAGATAGAAAAACAGATTCAAAGACAAGGCAAAGTCCTGCTGATATTTTGCAGCTCTACAAATGATGGGGACCATGAAGTGTTTATGAAAGTTGTCTCAGAAGCCTCAGAAATCATATTAAGACTTCCATAAACATTACAGCCGTGGTCCTGGAGCCTGGAGCAACAAAAATTCCCAGAGATTCCTCTCTTCTATGCTCAGGGTAAGGTAATGTCAGGTTATTCTGAAGCACAGAACAACAGAGAAATTTCTCTGCATTGACTTCTTTCTGATGCTTACAAAATCTTCTCCTCTTTCTCTGCTGGTTGTATTCTCAGATGATGGAAAAAAGAGTTTCTTTCTTTCTTTCTTTCTCTTTTTTTAATAACATCTCTTTAAACTGCCAAGGGAAAGTCTAAAAAACTGGAAGCCTTTTGAGGGTAACCTGTTGCAATACTTCAAAAAGTACAATATAAAGGAGATAGATGATGGATAGATAGATAGATTAATATAGATATTAGGAAACATTCAAAATATACAACACTTCAAGATAGCTATAACACTGAAGCAGGGGGGCGTTTTGAAATGAGAAAGGAAAAGAAAACCCACTGTGCTCATGGGATACATTTGGGGAAAGATAAAGTGATTCAGATAGTACTGCTATGGCCTGAATGTTTGTGTCCCCTAAAATTCATATGTTGAAATCCTAATCCCCAAGGTGATGGTATTAAGATGTGGCATCTCTGGGAGGTGATTAGGTCATTAGCTCCCTTACAGAAGAGGTCAGAGAGCTCCCTAGCCCCTTCCACCACGTGAGGCCACAGTGAACAGTCACCATCTGTGAACCAGAAAGCAAGCCCTTGCCAGACCTGATCTTGGACTTGATCAAGCTGCCAGCACCTGGATCTTTGACCGCCCAATCTTCAGAACTGGGAGAAATAAATTTCTTTTGTTTATAAGCTCTCCAGCCTGTGATATTTTGTTATAGCAGCCCTAACTGACTTAGACACGTACTAGATACACTGATCCTGAATGTCAACTTACAAGTGTGATTAGAGGCCTGAAGCTCAATGATTCAGGCTGGAAAAAAGCCAGACAGGGTCATCTTAGGAGTCGTGTTCTGTCTGATGTCTAGGGAGATGCTTTCTGTGGGAGTCTAGAAGTAATTCATTTCTATATGGTCCCATAGACTGATGGGGAACCCCATGATGAAGGAGTGCTGCCCAGAGTGAAGCCAGAGGGAAGATCTGTCCTCCCTGCCAGGCCCTTGTTGATCTCCTGTATCCCCAGCCCACAGAGTACAACCTACAGTGCTCTCTCTCAGGGCAGTCCTGGCTTCAGGCTCAGCTCTATGCAGACAGCACCAGAGCAGAATGCTGGCTCCATTCAGCTCTCCCTAGAAATTCCAGAAACTGACTCTGCATTTACAAAGGCCTGTGGGGTTGAGATTGAAGTTACCTTGGAAATGTCTCAGTGATGAATGGAAAGGATTTGAGTGGAAATTTGGGAGACTGAAGCACAGCATTCGCTTAGGTATTGCTTGTCTATTTGCTTTGTGCTGTTTTGAATGCACAGTGCTCTCATTCCCAAACCTCTAGGGGGCCCATACAAACTCACAACTGCATCCCCTTTATGTGCATAGACACACAGAGAACAACTGTCCACTCCAGACAAAAGCATCACATTACAAAACTCTTAACTTCGTCTTTTTCTACCAAATCATGTGGTGAGCAAGTTGCTGTAACTTAACTCCTTGTCACATACTTACTGATAATTTATTTTGATCTAACAATGCTTTTTAGTTTTTAAGCAAACATCATGCCTCTCGGTGGGGAATTATAGTCCCTTCTGGTTCCCCAATGAAGTGCACAGCATATTGTCTTTAAGGGGACCTAACATCACCTCGTTTAAAATACGGGAATGGGCGTCTGGCATGGAAAATAGGGATTAAATGATCCAGAAACATCATTTTCCAAGAATTAAAAAAAAGTTTCCTAAATTAGGCAGTGAAAATCAGGCAGTGAAAGTCAGTTTCCTAAATTAGGCAGTGAAAATCAGAACCCCAGAAGTCCTTGAGGGTTTGCCTAGCTTAGATGCTTCTTCAGCACGGCAAGCTTGCAGTCAACTAACCACTGTCTTTCTACCCTTAAGGCTACACCACCTAAGCAATCACACTATGACAACTTTCTTTCTGAGATGTTCACAGTCAAAACCATCCCTTTTCTTAGGTCTCTCCTCTATAGAGTTTCACCTTTCCAGAGAATCAATTCATATCAATCAAAATGGAAGCATTGCCATCTTGCTTACTGATTTTCACCAGCAAAGGGGATGTGAGATTCTTCTTGGAAACTTAGGCTGGGGGTGGTAACAGGTGCAATCTAGGAAGTAGTAAAAGGTTTGCAAAGTACAACTAGTGTTGGAGGCAGATTCAAGATTACCCCAAGGCCTTCAACATATCCAAGTGTCACGCACATCTGAGCCTCTACTGGCCTTCTCTTCACACAGCTGTTATCAGAGAAGTCATATGGGCTTAATGTCACTTCTGCCAGTAAATGAAGATCCCCAGACCAACACTCTAGAACCCAGCATTACTACTGAGTTTTGATCTTGGGGCCCATGCTAGTGACTGGGCTGCTGCTTTGTTCCATGTTGAACACTAGTTGGATAACTGGATCCTTGTCTAGCCACTACCATCAGAGTCTTTGTGTGTGATCCAGACAGAGTCAAGGGCTCCCTTCTCTGGCCTATTTGCCCTTCTATCCTTCTTTTATCATGGAGTATAATGCAGCTTATTGTCATTGACCTTTTTTTAAATCCTTCTCTAGTAAATTCTATATGTGAAGAAATGCTCCTTGCTCATCTCTACCCTTGGTCCCCAGACTGTTTCTCAGATAGGATAGTCTATTACAAATCACTTTATACAGTAACTTTTAGTTAATCTGACCTGGCCTACCCACCATATTTTGAACTAATTAAGAGAAGGAGTTGGGTCTTATTCATTTTCATTTAACTCAATTTAACCTCATGTCAAAAATGAACACACTCCTATCTCATCTAGTAAAACACCTTATGAAAACACATACTTTAAAATATATTTAGAAAATATTTGTGGTCAGAAATATGTGTGAAAATTAGATATGTGTTACTTTGTTAATTTATTCATTCATTCATTATATAGTTATTGAATCCTTACTACATGGCAGATATTGTGAATAGTACTTAACTGATTTAATCTACTCACTTCTGGACCTTTCAATAGCATGATGTACTTATTGAAAATAAAATAAATATTTGTAAGAGAAAGAAGCCCCTGAACATTTAAAATATCTCGTTATCAATGGCAAATATGTCAACTCACTTTGATCAAAATCAAAGTATGAAAACAGATACTATCATGGAATCCCATTTTCCATTCTATTTCAGACCAAATCTACAGTGTTATACTCAGGTATAGTGAATGCTACCAGAGTGGTCACAGTACACAAGTAAAGCCTCTCCCATTCAGATTTCACTGGAATTGGAATTTGCTCTATTGTTAGCCAAGGCAATAATGTTATATCATGGTTGGAGAAAAACACTTGCCATGGTGTCCTTAAGGATAAGAGAAAGGCTTGTCTAAGTTGGCTCCCTTTCTGGGAGAAGGGATATAAGTACACAGAGTTCAAGTGCACAGGACACATCCTGACTCACCAAGATAGGGCTCAGCAGTAGAACTCACATGGAGGCCTGGCCTGTTGTTGCAGGAAGCCCTCCAGGAGCAGCCTCCCAGGCAACCAGTCCTTCCAGTGAAAATGGCCAAAATAATCAGTCTCTCAATAGCCATCCCATGGCATGCCAGGCTCAGAGAAACAGTTTCACAGGACACTAGTCTCTCATTGGTCAAGTCAAATTAAAGCAGGCTAACAAGAACTGGCAGTGATTCATTCAAAACAAGGTGTTGGGAAAAAAAAATCAAAGTTGGGGCTTCTTTTTCTTTCCTCTAAGCGATATAGACTTCCCTACAGCCTGTAATATATTAGAAGTAGAAGGAAAAGTGACCTTATCAATAATCAATGAAAGGATGATGAATGTATTCCCTCAGGATTTAGAAACCTTTAATACCCCCATGCCATCAAAATGACCATCCAAACACCTGCAGCTATTCTTAGTCTATGGGCTCTCCACAGTCTCCACCTACTCCCCCAAATTCAGTATGAAGCACATGAGTCATCTCCCTAGAATGTGTCTCCCCTCCATTCTTTACAATTTTCTATGTTCCCTTTGTTAGGGGAACCACTGACTGAAACCGCATGCCCTTGCCAGGCAAGATAGTAGCACCTGCATGAGTTATTTTACAGGAGGTCCTGGTAAGGAACGTGGAACTAACAAGCTACCACCAACGGGAAGAATCCGGGAAAGGTAAAAAGAAGAGAGGGGACACCAGTCCATATGTCCTACCGGAATCCATCTTGGCTGAGTGATGCAAGCGTCACCAGGAAGGACCCTGAGTCAGAATGACTGGACAGAGACAACCGGCAAATAACCCCATCACAATAAAACCCAAGACTGCGAGCCACGAGGCAGAGCAGTTCTCCTGGGCTCCCTTACACTGCCGCTCTCCACCTGGGTGCCCCTTCCCAGTAAAGTTCTCACTTTATCAGCACGTGTGTCTCCTCTGACAGTTGATTTCCGAGTGTTAGACAGGATCTCACTTTCAGGCCCTGGAAGAGGTCTGCCTTCCTGCAACACATTTAGCTTTAAAAGTCCATCCCAAGTCATACCTTCCCCTGGTCACTACACTGACCACACCGTTCACTGGATTCCCTTCCCCAAACTGGCAGAGCCACACCTAAACCACCAAGGCAGCTTTTGCCTAGTACTAGGTTTTGTAGGTATGCTATCCCCTCACAGAAAGCACAAGTCTTTCAAGGGTGAAAGCTTACGGTAGTTTCCTAGGGGTACTGTAAAAAATTATCACAAATTAGGTAGTTTAAAACAGCAGAAATATTTTCTCTCACAGCTCTGGAGGCTAGAAGTCTAAGATTAAGGTGTCAGCAGGGTCATACTCTCTCTAAAGGCTCAAAGGGAGGCTCTGCTCCATTCCTATCTCTTAGCCTCTGCTAGCATTCTTTGGCATTCCTCGTCTTGTAGCTGTAGCTACTCTAATGTGTGCCTCCATCCTTGCATGGCCATCTTCCCTCTGTATTAGTGTGCTTGTGTGTCCTCTCTTTTTCTTATAAGAACACCAGCCATGTTGGATTTAGGGTCCACTTTGATACCGTATGACCTCCGTCTTAACCAATTACATCTGCAAAGACCCTATATCCAAATAAGGCCGCATTCTGAGGTTCTGATTAGAAATAAATTTGGGGGAACACTATTCAACCCAGGGCAGAGATGTACCTTCATCCTGCTTTTGATGCTTAAAGGTGTCTTCCTTTCACCAGGAGAACTGCAGGACTCAGCTGATAATTGTGACATTATACTTATGGAGCTTGCTTTGTATGAGGTGATATGCTGAGTTCTGCAGGGGACCCTTTCTGCACTGACTCAGCCACAGAAAAGCAGTAAAATTACTCTTCCTATACATCTTGGTTCTACTAAGAAAAAGCCAATCACTTTGTAATGGTAATTGCTTTTGACCTGCTCTTCTGGGAGGCCACTGATAGATACAATGGAGTTCACTTAAGCAAAGCTGTAGTATAAGAGATCAGGAATAATTAAGGCAGGGAGGGTGGGGAGAGGAAGCAATCATGAAGAAGCCTCATCTTAAAACATGGAAAATGCCAAGTGGATTCACTCTGTGTAAAGGTCAGCCTTAACATGCCAACCTTTTTGAATTTCATTTGAAGGACTCTGTTTAAAATATCATGCTACAAATTTGCTAAAAAGCCATTCACTCTGGAAAAACATTTTATGTAGCCACAGAAGACAGAGTTACCACGTTAGAGTACAAAACTAAATAAAAACAATATAAAGTCCCTGAATTTCCAGGGAAACAAGTGAACGAACACACAAAACTTTAAATATCCAGGAGAACACTCTGGTAGAAGGGAAGCAAGCAAATGATAAACGAACAACACCACACTAGTCTTGGAATCAGAAAAATTTGTTTCCAGTTCCAGGCTGCTATTTGCTGGCTTTGCGACATTCAGCAAATTTAGACATGCCACCTTTCTCTAATATGGAGTAATGCTTGGTATACTTACTATAAATGATTACTTTGCAAAACAAAATAAAATCTTATGAGTGAAATGTTTTGTGAAGTCATTAATCACAAATATTTGTGATTACTTTGAGACCTTCAGATAAGCAGTTATATGTTACTTTAATGGATATCAAAGTTACAACCAAATATCGTCTGCCATTTTGAAATAAAACAAATTTGTTCTTGAGTAAGGTCCTAAGGGATCAACCCAAACTGGTTGCCTAGGAGAAGAGGCATTTAAGTAAAGGTTACACAAAATTGAAAACGGCAATCAGAAATATAAAATTAGAGTTTTTAAAAGGTGATCTAGTCAGCAAACCAAAAAACATGCTGATTGAACACCTACTATATGTAGGTGTACTCTAAGATTGAAAGAGAATCAAAACTGAAAATAATTAGTACTCCTCACCCTGAAAAGATAACAAAGAAGCCATACACTTTTAAAAAATACGTAAAATGTCAAGGTAACACATGAAGAATACAGACCCATGGCTGAATAAGAGCTGAGTGGCTTCAGGGAAAGGAGAGACCCCTGTGGATATACAGGTCAGGGAAACATTATGGAGGAAGAGATGGCGAACTGGACAATAAGAGACTTCTCAGTGGCAATTTTGAGTCTATGTTATGGCATAGACATTTAAACGTCTTGGATGGAGTGGAAGTTGGAAGGTTTGAGAGTGAGGAAGAAGGAGAAGAAAGAAAGAAATTTTTGTTTTAATCCAGGACTTTGCCATTTTAAGTATTCTTTTGTCACTGAGGTTATTATCTACAATATCAGTCTGGACCCTCATGTCAGACTGAAACAAAAGGGATTTTAGCAAATTAGCTAGACCTAGGAGAAGCCTTAATTTGAGACAGTATCATCTGCTCTGTTCATTCCAACAGGAAAAAAGATGAGGAGGTAAAGACTGAACTTATTTATCTTTAGGGTTCCACAGACACTTGGCCAGAATTCCCACTATTTATAGACAAATGAATCCATCCATTTGCTTTAATCTCCTTAATGCAAAAATATATACATATATGAAAATTCTTGTTGTATACATATATATACACAAATAAGATATGACTACACTAGTATCTTTTGGAAAAGGGGAAGAGGAAAAGAACAACTTGATGAGAGATGAAGTATGAAAAAAAAATCAAAGTGGAATTTAAAGTTGCAAAATGGATGCTTTTTTCGAGGACTGAACGGGAGAAAATGATCAAACTGAACTTAGCTGGATTAGAACAATGCTTTCTAAAAAGTGACCTATTCAGAGATGGAAAGATCTTACCCCTTCAAGAAGAGACAATCAGCTTTTGTGTGCTGTGTCAGTGTAAAAGCTGCTTCCAGTGGAGAGGAGCACAGCCCAGCACTTGCTTTTGAGAGGAGATGGTAAGATGACAGAACGATGAACTTTAATGGGCTATCAGATATTTTTTAATAGCCTTTTCCATTTTAAATGTGGATCCAAACCCAGTGCTTACAGAATGAGGGTTAAAAGCTTCAATTCAAACCAGCAAGGCCATCACCAGTATCTGCACCGAAAGCTCTCTGACAAAAATACACTTGATTTCCAACCAGCAAGAGACTAGTTATTCCATTTAGGGAAATGACATCGTGATGACCTAAAATTACCCTTGCAGTTTCTGCAGACTATAGCTTCAGCAATGCATCTATTCCAGGTTGTACAGAAAAGTTTGCTGAGGCATTTAGAGAACTCTCTCCAGGGGGATCATGCTTTCTCTGCTCCTTTGCTAAAGGTGATATGAGTATCTGTCAACATGGTGCTTACCAACCACCCAAGCTGGAAATTCATTCATTTAGGAACAGTTAGTGAATGCTTATAATGTGCCAGGCTCTGTGTGAGATGCAGGTGACACAAAAATTAAAGACATAATGCCTGCCCTCAAGATTTTATTGTCCTTTGGGGAAGACAACAAAGTAGACAAATAATCAGAATACAGTAAAGAGAGATGGCCGGTTAATTCCTTAAAGGGTGGTTGACTTTTGCAGCCTTCACCCCCTGCAATCTGGCCCAGGCCCTTTCCTGATATTAATCTCCCCAAGATCACCAGGACTACTCAACATTCCAATCTGATGGCCAGTTTAATCCTTATCATATCCACTTTCCAACAGCATTTTTCATTCTGTGTTGCCCACTAATTTTCTGAACCATCTCTTTTATCTGTTTCTAGGACTGTGCAATATCTTGATTTTTCTCCTTACCACCTTGAAAATTCCTTCTAAATTTTCTTGAGTAGTCTTTTCCATTATTTGGTCCTCAAATGTTAGGGCTACATAGAATAGGATTCAATTATCTCTACATGTGCTTTACTTATACAATCCCATCGCTCAGCCTCCCACACAAAACCAAACCTCCAAATCTCTCCCATATATAATCCATTGTCAATTCTGTTCATTAGATTCTGAAAATGCTTCCAAGTTTCCATTAGAGATGGTAAACAGAGCCCGTATATTTGACTACACCATTGCTAAATTTTCATTTATATTTACAATGTTATATAAAAATATGTATGTTTTAGAAAACTGTATCGGTGTGACCAAACAGGGAAGGATGCGATTCACATTCTCAATATTGTGAGAACATTTTTCCAAGATATAATACAGGCTTGAATTACTAGATAGAAAAATTACTTACTATGCTTAGATTCAATACATGGAAGGCAAACTCCCCAGTTCTTTGAAACACAGAGGCAGGGACTGAAGGGATGGGGAGGACCTGGGCAATCATCAAGTGAGCCTGAATCTCACAATGTGAATGACTTCACGATCGACGGCACGGAAAGGACTGAGGGCACCAGGCTTGGACTCTCCCTACAGAGTGCTTTGGCAGCCACTCACAAAACACCAATTAAAATAGGGAAATTTCCTCAGCAACACATTAACAATGACTTGGCTGCTTCGCGCTCTTTTCTGCACTTTTATTTTGCCAGATAAAAATACGAGTTGTAAGTGAGGAGTGGGAAGGAAACTACTACTACATGCATTTGTTCAGCGAGAAAGTTTTACTCTTCTGACGTGAGCTTGTTTCTCTGTGTCTGTTTGTCATTTATGCTTGCTGTAGCAGCTCAGTAGAGAGCTGGTCCTTGTTTACTAGGTGGTGCAAATGTCCAGGTTGTGAGATGGTCTCAAGGCCTCCTTCTTACCAGGTGTACGTCCACAGCAGGCTCTGTGCATCTCTGCCCTCGGTATACACCAATTCCATCTCCAAAAATTAAAATTTGCCCCAGTCTCTCCAACCCTTCTCCTCCAGCCCCTGCTGCCTGCCCTGATGAGTGCCTCTGCCTGACTGCATTCCAAAAACTGGAGAGAGCAATCTATGGTTAAAACAAAAACAAAAACAAAAAATCTTGCTGCTACTTGCAAAAACTTGGATGTATTTCCCTCTCAAGTTGGTTGTGACACAATGAAGTTAGTGGGGCTACTCCTCCCTCTTGTTAATGGACATGACTTTGTACATTAACAAATCCTCTTTAATGCCCTGCTTTAAACGGCATGTGTGTCCCATGCTGAGTATAATAAGGGAGAACCCGTGGTGTATCAGTAAATTGTTGCCACAATAATTTTGTGCGACAAGCAGCCTCAAGATCTTAATACGTTACCATAGCAAGCACTTATTTGTCTTACTTTTGTGAGTAAGCTACGGCTTTTCTGGGATAGGATGGGCTTGGCTGCAAGTCAGATTCATATTGTCCTAAACATCCCTTCCTGGGACAGCAGATATCTGAGGTATGCGCTTCCCAGGGTGAATCACAGGACCACAAGATGGTGAGCCAAACCAGAAGATATCAATACTTCTTCAGGCCCAAGCTTGAAACAGGTACACTGTCAGCACTGAATACATTCCATTGGCCACAAGCCCTATGGTTAAGCCCACCGAGGTTGAGGTGGATAGGACCCCAAATGCATAAGAATAAAGGAGACAGGAAGGGATAGGTAATGATCGAGGTGGTTGGCATATAGTTCTAACTTTATGAATTATTTTAGGAAAATAACAGATGTCTATACAAGTTGTGGTTGGCCATGTATGATAAACTTATTTATTGTTCCAAAACTTTCCCCTTGTCCCAGTTATAATCCTTTGTAATATGGCTTCACGATTATTGGACCTTGGGTTTATCAGTCCAGCCTTCAATTTGATACTGTCAACATGACACTTTGTACACAATTCTTTCTTTACTTATCCATGCTGAAGCAAATTTCTCTAATGTGTGTTTGTGTGTGTATATATACATAGACATGTACACATACACATATATACACATTTATATTCATTGATGGTTGCATATATGTATATATGCATATATTATATACATACACTAACTAGATCTATTATATATCTATATATATATTCATATAAATGTGAATTTGGCAGAGAATGGAATTAAGTTAAATGCATAGGGCTCAAATTTTCATCTTGAACCAGAAGACTTATACGTGTGGTTTTTCCATATTTGTTTAAGTGTGTTTCTCCCAAAGGGACTATGCATCATTCTTGTATCCTAAGCATGTAATATTGTTCCTGGAAGAGTCATATAGTAGTATGTGCTCCACAAATGTTCAAACTATTAATTAGTCACATTAATGATTTGGTTCTTCTCTGTCCAAACATTTCATGATGATAAAAACTTAAACCTTGTCCGGCAATCCTGCATTTCTTCATCTCCAGCCATTCTCTGACTCAGCAGCTTGATCCTGTCTCGCTCTCCCTTTACGTTCTTCAGTTCTTTGATGCTTCCTTTGAGATGGGATGAAATTTGGGCCTAATAACTTAGGTGTAAATGAACTGTTATCTGCTAACAAGGCAGAAGCCTTTCTGTGAGTTTCCATCACAGGTGGTGCACAGGGAAATTTAACATCAGTGGATAATGGTTCTGACTTTTCTGCCATTGTTATAGTTTTGGAAGCCACTTCACCTCTCTAGTCCTCAGTTTTTCCAGAAAAAGTGGAAATATTTTTTTAAAAGCTCCCTTCTCTTCCTTCCTTACCCTGCTACATCAAATGAACTGATGTTTGAGAATATGCTTTTTAAAAAAGTGTTACACAAACATGATCTGTGATTATTAAAACAGAAATGTAATAAATCTAAGAACTATTATTTAGAAAGTATGTATGACTTGTACTTCTCAGGGCAATGAGAGGAGAGCAGAAGGAAAAATATGGAGAAGCTATTTTTGTCTGCCCCACCTCGATGAAATGGCTTTAAACAGTATACAATTGCAGAAAACGTACAGCTCCTCAAGATATAAAATGCTCCCCATCTTATCTCACCTACCACCCACATCAAAAAATCCAGAATGGAAACAGGCAAAGGGAAAAAGGGATCAGAAGCTACAAAAGGGCATTTATTGGGGAGTGGTATTTCAGAATCTGTCAGCCTCACTCAACCTTCAGCATGCCATCTGATGTATTTTAACAGGGAAGACAGCTTACCCTGATTAAAAGGATACGTTCATGTAGGGAGGTTTGGGGGAGCAGTGCAGAGAGGGAAAGACCAATAACCAGGACTTCCACAGTGTACAATTCTGGGCTGATGCTCCATCCGACTCCAGAGAATACAGGGCATTTCTTTCAATGCCATCTGTACTCTAGGACTAGAAAAAAAATCACTTCAAAGATTAAACTCCATGCTGTGGAGCCAATTTCTCATAACAATAGCTAATAATGAGTCTTCTTGAAATCCCTTTTCCAATCAAAAGACAGGGATTGTCAGAACAGATATCACTATATTAAGGCCAGACTAAAAGCCCAGTCAGGACTTCTATGCTATGGATAAACCCACTAATAAAAGCAATTCTAAGATATTTCTGTGAGAGTTTCAGAAAGAACACTAATTAACCCAGACAGAGAATCTTCCAAAGATGTATTCCTTCTGTTGAAGAATATCCTGTATTGGCATTTTTGTGAATCATTCTTGACATTTTGCCAGTTCTGCTGTCAACTTTCAAGGGATACAGAAATACTCAGTGGATTTTTAAAAGCAACATCTATAAAACAAAGTCTGATTACAAAACTACTGGCTAGCTTAAAAATAAAACAAAACACAGAGATGATCATTAAAAAACAAAACTTCTAGGAAAGCCTCTTGCGGTGAAATTGCTTCATCTAGTAGAGTAGAACTATGTCTGAAAGGGCCAACTTGGATTAAATTAGAGTGTTCCTCAGGTTATAGACTAAAATTATTTTCAGTTATTGAGTGGTGTGTATGCAGGAGTGAGCAGACACTCATACATATACACACACATTTAGTCAATAAATGTTTATTCAATACCTACTATGTGTCAGCCACTACTAATAAGCTCTTAGAGCTACTGTTATTGTTTGATAAAATATTAGTAATTGTTTTAAAAAATGTAGTTTATAAATATTTAAATGTTATTTTATGTTTTTAGTAACTGAATTCTTTTAAAAAAAATAGAATATGTTTAGAGCAGTTTTAAGTTCACAACAAAATTGAGCACAAGGTATAGAGATTTCCCATTTAGTCCATGTCCCCACACATGCACAGCCTCTCCATTATCAACATTCCCCACCAAAGTGGTACATTTGTTGCAACTGATGAACCTACATTGACATCATTATCACCCAGAGTCCATAGTTCACATTAGGGTTTACTCTTGGTGTTGTACATTCTGTGGGTTTGGGCAAATGTATTATGACACGTCTTCACCATTACAATATCATACACAATATTTTCACTGTTCTAAAAATCCTCTGTGCTCTGCCTATTCAGCCCCCACCAAACTCAGATCTTTCTATTGTCTCCATAGTTTTGCCTTTTCCAGAACATCATATAGTTGTTACACAGTATGTAGGCTTTTCAGATTGGCTTCTTTTACTTAGTACTATGCAATTAAGTTTCCTCTATGCCTTTTCATGGCTTAATAGTTCATTTCTTCTTAGTGCTGAATAATATTCCATTGGCTCCATTATCCATTCACCTACTTAAGAGCATCTTGGTTTCTTTCAAGTTTTGACAATTACGAATAAAGCTGCTATAAACATCCATGTGCAGGTCTTTGCCTGTATATAAGTTTTCAACTCCTTTGGGCAATACCAGGGAGGTCAATTTCTGGATCCTATGGTAAAAGCATGTGTAGTTTTGTAAGAAACCCCAAACTGTCTTCCAAAGTTAATGTACCATTTTGTAGTCTCACCAGCAATGAATGAGTGTTCCTGTTGCTCCATATCCTGGTCAGTGCTCTGAATTTTGTCATTCTAATAGGTCTGTAATGGTATCTTCTTTTAATTTGCCTTTCCCTAATGACATATAATGTGGGGCACTTTTTCATATGCTTATTTGCCATCTGTATATTGCCACTGGTGAAGTATCTTTTAAGGTCTTTAGCCCATTTATCGGGTTGTTTGTATTCTTATTGTTGAGTCTTAAGAATTCTTTATATATTTTGGATAATGCTCCTTTATCAGATGCATCTTTTGCAAATATTTTCTACCCGTCTGTGGCTTCTCTTTTTATCCTCTTGATCTTTTTTATATATAATATAGTATGTGTAAGTTTTATGTGTGTGTGTGCATGTGTGTGTAGTGTACATAAAGTAGACTGTCTACTATTAAACTGGAAGTGAAGTGTCTATTCACTCATCCCAAACTGTCCCAGCCCCACTCACCACTTTCTGTGGAAACTCTGAAGCTTGATTTGAAGAACATTATGCTCAAACATTATTGTCACTCAGAATTTGCTAGTGGCTTTCAAAATTGACATAAGTAACATTTCACATATATACCCTTTCTCTTTACTCACATGGTATTTACATGACTCTGGAAAACAGTTTTCCTGCCTTCCTCACTCTGTCCCATCCATAAGCAAATGCAGTAAAGACACAAGTTTCTGGATCATCAAAAAACTCAATGAGAGAGACAACATTTTGACTAAGAACTCAAGAAGTAAGCAGAATGGAGGACATGGTGTTTTTCTTTGTAGCTTGGAGAGTGGGGTCTTTGAGAAGCTACTACACAACCAAGGATAGAAGATTTGGGTATTAAAGTAGATCCTTGCTCAGCCAATGGCAGATGGACTAGAGAAGCTGATCCAGAAGGTTAGTGCCTGAGACTTGACCCTCATATGCTGATTCCACATCTGTTTTTCTAAAGCAAACAAAAGGCAAAACAAACAAACAATAAACAGCCCAATATTGACCTACCACATGCTACAAACCACGGGTGTAAATTAATGAGTGAAAGCAGAACGATTATTTTTAATATGTTTGTATAGCATTTGGAATCCTCAGAGGCAGGGCCTGGGTAAAGATAACACAAATAGTGAGATGCCCCACAAAGCTTTGTGAGACGGTGGCTGTGGGGCCCCGCTCTCCCCTGGGTGTAACTGCCTCCTGTGGAACCCTGCATCACAGTCTGATGCGGGTGCCCCACCCTCGTTCGCCCTTGCTATCTGATAACCTCAGCAGGTGCAGAAGAGAATGGGGACTTCGGCAAGGTGGAGGACCTCTGTCCACCTCACTGCTTAGGCACTCAGCCCTTGGTCATCCACTAAACTCTCAGAGACCGTTGCTGCAGAAAAATGGCTCCTGGGCAGAGCCGGCCAGCAGGAGGTTTGGCTGAGGCAAAGAATGAAAAAGTTCCCTTTGAGCATCATATTTCTTCCTCTGCCTCAGTAACAGCAAGAAGAGTAAGTGACTGGCTGAGTAAGTTGTTTCTGGAATAAATGCGTCTCTCTCACTGTGTGTTCTCTCTTCCTTTGTGTTCCCTGGCTGCCCCCTCCCTCCCTGGCTCCTCCCATCCCTCCCCAAGCAGGAACACCTCCCTCCTCTCTTTCAGGTAAGACATACCTACTGACAAAGCTCTGGAACAAAACATCTATGTATATAATTTTCCTCCTAGCACATCAGGATGTAGCCTCCAGCCTTCCAGGTCATGAGGTAGATGTGGTCAAGATAGAAACAATGTTCATCTTCAGATTCATGCATCCTACCAGCATGCAGGGGTTACACTTGCTTGTCACTGACCAGGTAATGTGGTCTAGCTCCTGAGGCTTTTCCACAAATATTAGCTTGAAGCCCCTTGGCTGCTGAAATATGACCCCATACTGAAGAGAGAGTTGAATTTTCAGGCTAGGTACATTCCACAGGAGGAAGTCGTTTGCTTTGTGGCCACGATGTGCTTTGCGACTGTGCACTCATGCCTCCTCCAGGTTCTCTCTTATTTCCAGCCTAGGTTCTGCTCTGGGAAAGCTTTCTCCAGACCTCTTCAAACACCCTTCTTATCAGCCACACAGATCCTGTAATCCAACCTTCTATGAGCTTGGCTCTCTCCAACTGTGGTTGAAATTATGCTGAGACACATCTTTATCTGGGAGTTACTGCTGTGAAACTTCCTTTTCACCAGGGAAACCATGTAACTTATAAAGCAGGGTGTCTACTAAATTAATGAACACAGAAGACCAATGACAGAAGGTGGAATTATATGTGTCCCCTCTCTCTTCCACCCACATACACAAATGCTCCTTAACAAACAGCCTCTGCTGCCAGTTAACTCAAGACCTCAGGACTTACCTCATCTGAGATCCAGCCTTCAGGGACCTCTCCATGCTGGTTGCCTCATAGGATTGAAATAGATTGAGCTTAACTTTCTGTGCTATTATTCTGTTTCCTATTGCCTGCAGCTCAACTTACACATGTCTAGGTGATGTGTTACTCCACTTAAATAACAAATTAACTGAGGCACGGAACTTATGCAAATTTTTTCCTTCCATCCCCAGTATTCAGCGCAGTACCTTTTTAGGCATCCATAAATGTCTGCTAATTAATTGATAGATTTATGAAATGACTATAACTGGGAATAATAATAATGATGATAAAAATATCCTTTAAAGAATATTTATAGAATTGCCAGGAATGTCAATCGACGTTATACATTTAATCTTAATGATTAATTTAATTTATACAAAACGCTTATGAAAGAGAAAGAACATTCTCTCCACAGAATAAAACTGAATTTTAGAGAAAAGAAACAAAGAAACTGCCTCAGGGCTATGCATATAAGAGGTAGAAAAATTATTATATTTCTGCCCCCTAATCTCCAGAATGTTGGTCAAAGTGGGATTTTGAAGGCATCCTTAACAAGATTTTTCAATGCTCAGTAGGGAAGATTGAATTTTGCCAATAAAATTGATCTCTCCTTTCATAATCTCATCCGAAATTTCTTTTAGTATATATGTGAGTAATCAGGATTTGCAACGTGCATATCCAGGTGCTCACAGATTTTCAGTAAACGTCGTTTGTATATCACAGAATGCCTGAGTGAGAAGGACTCTAAAAGAGAATCTAATCCAACTTGGTTACTTTCAGCGTTCCATCTGATGTCTTTAAAAGCCTGTAGGTAAAAATGCTTTACAACTTGAGTGGATGACACACTTCAAATGCTCCTGGGCAAAAACGATGCCATTTGGTAGAAGGAGTTGCATTTTGCTCTAAAGTCTACTATACGCATGCCTCCAAATATGTAGGCTATGTCTACTAATTCTCAATTGTTGGCTTCCTTTTTAGACTGTAACTTTCAGGATCACCTTTTTGGGGATCTTGGTGTCCCCCACTGTTACCCAGGTCAGGTCTAATCTTATCTATTGACTACAGTCTGGCAGCTAGTTTCATGAACTACTATACTCCTCGCTTCCAATGTGGTTCAGTTATGTATGTTTCTGAAGCTTGGCAAGATAAGTGATTTGTTCATAAATTTAATAAGACGTGGGAATCAAACTGGATCTTCAATCCAGAAGTCATATTTTCTTTCTGTTGCACCATGCAGTAAAATGAAAGTTTCTTTGCCAGTGGAGAAGCTCTGTATTGATAACTAAATTAAGCACTAGATGAGAGGAGATATGGATGGATGGGATGAGGGAACAGAAACACATGAGCTATTTCAGGTTATTAGATAGTATGATATAATCATAATTTACTTGATGAGAATAAGCTAAACACCAGAGGTTTGACACAGTTTTCTACCTGGATTTAATTATTCCCAGGACCTATAAAAAATTCATAATTTGGGGGATCTTGACCCAAAAGAAAGAGGAACAAGGATACACAAAGATTTCTGGGGAAGTAGAATAAATTACCTTGACTATAATTAGTACTTAAATAAAAACAAAAAAATAAGCAACTGAACAAAACAAAACATAGAAACAAATCCAGAAAACCCTGGGCTGGTGCCTATTATATGAAGTCAGCTCAAACACGCAACATTATCAAAATGTAAGAGTGGATGGCCCTCCTTATACATATCTTCTAACACCTGCTGCTCGCTCCCCTTCAAAGCTATTCTAATATCCATATAATATTCTCCCCTATGAGTGTTCAGAAGATGCACGGCCACTTCTGAAGACTAGAGGCACACCTAAGTGCCTTCAAGCCTCCTTGGCGGCTGTGGATCCACTCCCCCAAGCCACAATTCCACCTATTTGCCCACATACCAATCCCTTAACCAAGCTGAAGTGTCTTTAAGTAATAAAAGATTACAGTTCTTTACATTGGCAGGATAAATAAACAGTTGTTCAAACATATGCTAACTTCTTTCCCTTTTGCAGATATTAGCCATTGTTTCTTTTCGATTTGTGGTATCTATGGATCCAGTGCCTACAGATTTTGAATAAATGAATGCAGTTTTAGCTGTTCACATTAAAAGTGAAACAGGGCTTCCCTGGTGGCTCAGTGGTTGAGAATCTGCCTGCCAATGCAGAGGACACAGGTTCGAGCCCTGGTCTGGGAAGATCCCACATGCCGCGGAGCACCTGGGCCCGTGAGCCACAATTACTGAGCCTGCGCGTCTGGAGCCTGTGCTCCGCTACAAGAGAGGCTGCGATAGTGAGAGGTCCGCGCACCACGATGAAGAGTGGCCCCCGCTTGCCACAACTAGAGAAAGCCCTCGCACAGAAACGAAGACCCAGCACAGCCATAAATAAATAAATAAATAAATAAATAAATTTAAATCATATGGGCTTCTAAGAAGACCTCTGCCTAAAAAAAAAAAGTAGAGATGCAATTAACATTTTGGTACATGACTCTTTGAATTATGGTTTTCTCAGGGTATATGCCCAGTAGTGGGATTGCTGAGTCATATGGTAGTTCTATTTGTAGTTTTTTAAGGAACCTCCATGCTATTCTTCATAGTGGCTGTACCAATTCACATTCCCACCAGTAGTGCAAGACTGTTTCCTTTTCTCCACACCCTCTCTAACATTTATTGTTTCTAGATATTTTGATGATGGCCATTATGACCGGTGTGAGATGATATCTCATTGTAGTTTTGATTTGCATTTCTCTAATGATTAATGATGTTGAGCATTCTTTCATGTGTTTGTTGGTAATCTGTGTATCTTCTTTGGAGAAATGTCTATTTAGGTCTTCTGCCCATTTTTGGATTGGGTTGTTTGTTTTTTTGTTATTGAGCTGCATGAGCTGCTTGTAAATTTTGGAGATTAATCCTTTGTCAGTTGCTTCATTTGCAAATATTTTCTCCCATTCTTTTGGTCTTGTTTATGGTTTCCTTTACTGTGCAAAAGATTTTAAGTTTCATTAGGTCCCATTTGTTTATTTTTGTTTTTATTTCCATTTCTCTAGGAGGCGGGTCAAAAAGGATCTTGCTGTGATTTATGTCATAGAGTGTTCTGCCTATGTTTTCCTCTAAGAGTTTGATAGTTTCTGGCCTTACACTTAGGTCTTTAATCCATTTTGAGCTTATTTGTAGTGAGGTGGATGGACCTAGAGTCTGTCATACAGAGTGAAGTAAGTCAGAAAGAGAAAGACAAATACCATATGCTAACACATATACATGGAATCTAAGAAAAAAAAAATGTCATGGAGAACCTAGGGGTAAGAAGGGAATAAAGACATAGACCTACTAGAGAATGGGCTTGAGGATATGGGGAGGGGGAAGGGTAAGCTGTGACAAAGTGAGAGAGTGGCATGGACATATATACACTACCAAACATAAAATAGATAGCTAGTGGGAAGCAGCCGCATAGCACAGGGAGATCAGCTCGGTGCTTTGTGATCATCTAGAGGGGTGGGATAGGGAGGGTGGGAGGGAGGGAGACGCAAGAGGGAAGAGATATGGGAACATATGTATATGTATAACTGATTCACTTTGTTATAAAGCAGAAACTAACACACCATTGTAACACACCACTGCCCACTCTCACCACTCTTATTCAACATAGTTTTGGAAGTTTTAGCCACAGCAATCAGGGAAGAAAAGGATATAAAAGGAATTCAAATTGGAAGAGAAGAAGTAAAGCTGTCACTGTTTGCAGATGACATGATACTATACATAGAGAACCCTAAAGATGCTACCAGAAAACTACTACAGCTAATCAATGAATTTGGTAAAGTAGCAGGATACAAAATTAATGCACAGAAACCTCTGGCATTCCTATACACTAATGATGAAAAATCTGAAAGTGAAATTAAGAAAACACTCCCATTTACCATTGCAACAAAAAGAATAAAATATCTAGGAATAAACCTACCCAAGGAGACAAAAGACCTGTATGCAGATAATAATAAGACACTGATGAAAGAAATTAAGGATGATACAAATAGATGGAGAGATATACCATGTTCTTGGATTGGAAGAATCAACATTGTGAAAATGACTCTACTACCCAAAGCAATCTACAGAGGATATGGGGATATCAGCCTCAGAAAGACATTTCTCCAAAGAAGATATACAGATTGCCAACAAACACATGAAAGGATGTCCAACATCACTAATCATTAGAGAAATGCAAATCAAAACTACAATGAGGTACCATGTCACACCCATCAGAATGGCCTTCATCAAAAAATCTACAAACAATAAATGCTGGAGAGGGTGTAGAAAAAAGGGAACCCTCTTGCACTGTTGGTGGGAATGTAAATTGACACAGCCACTATGGAAAGCAATATGGAGGTTCCTTAAAAAACTAAAAATAGCACTACCATATGACCCAGCAATCCCACTACTGGGCATATACCCTGAAAAAACCATAATTCAAAAAGAGTCATGTACCTCAATGTTCATTGCAGCTCAATTTACAATAGCCAGGAGATGGAAGCAACCTAAATGTCCATCAACAGATGAATGGATAAAGAAGATGTGGCACATATATACAGTGGAATATTACTCAGCCATAAAAGGAAACGAAATTGAGTATTTGTAGTGAGGTGGATGGACTTAGAGACTGTATATAGAGTGAAGTGTAAGTCAGAAAGAGAAAAACAAATACCATATGCTAACACATATATATGGAATCTAAAAAAAAAAAAAAAAAAAAGGTTCTGAAGAACCTAGGGACAGGACAGGAATAAAGACCCAGATATAGAGAATGGACTTGAGGACACAGGGAGGGGGAAGGGTAAGCTGGGACAAAGTGCGAGAGTGGCACAGAGATATATACACCACCAGATGTAAAACAGATAACTAGTTGGAAGAAGCCACATAGCACAGGAAGATCAGCTTGGTTATCTGTGTCCACCTAGAGGGGTGGGATAGGGAGGGTGGGAGGGAGACACAAGAGGGAGGAGATATGGGGATTTATGTATATGTATAGCTGATTCACTTTTTTATAAAGCAGAAAGTAACACACCATTGTAAAGCAATTATACTCCAATAAAGTCGTTAAAAAATATTAGAATTAAAATAAATATTCATTAAATATAATAAATAAATACATACATAAATACATAAAAAGAATGCAAATTTGAGGATGAACTATGTTCTCTGTAGAAAGAACACTGGATCTGGGGTTTGGAGACTTACGTTTAAGCCTGGCTTATCCTCTTACCAGATGTTTCATCTAACCCTTCTGAACCTCAGTCAATTGATTTTTAAATTAAAAGGATCTTGTAGTAAATGTCCCTTCCAATTCTACAATTCAATAATCAAATATGTCACAAACTCATATACATTTCTGAAGATCAAATAAAGTCTTAGAATAAGTTATTCCTCTTCTATATTCAGTATAAGGTAAACCTTTGCTGGATTTTTTTCAACATTTGTATTATAAGTACATGATGCCTGTCCCCAAGTGCTTCCCCAAAGTGGTTAGTAATATAACTGAAGATAGAGCTCTACATAGAAAATAATGACTTATTCTATCACCTTGAGGAAGCAAAGCTAGGGATCCCTAAGAGGCATTTAGGGTCACTCAGTACTATCTCTAATCTAGTGTGATGCATGGGTTATTGGTCTGTGGATGACACTTCCTATTAGAACGTTTGTGCCGCACACCTCTGATTTCTAAATCTCATGCTTCCTTGTTTCTCACCATCACTTACCTCTGGTTGGATTCCACTTCTCTTTATTCATCTTGCCAACTATGTCTACTCTGTACCTTCAACTGAACAATAGAGAATGAAAGCACAGTGTTTTTAACATATGCTGACCTTAGCCCATTACATAGCTATAGCAGCGTATCAACCCTGGCCTCTGTCTGCTTCTCAAAGTAGACTACTGATAAAGAAGACACAAATTATCAATATCAGAAATAAAATAAGGGTCATCAATATTGATCCCATGAACATTAAAAAGAAAATAAATACTATGAACAATTCTATGTCCATAAATTTGAGAACTTAGATGAAATTAGCGAGTTCCTTGAAAGACACAAACTGCCAAATCTCACACAGGCTCTGCCCTCCTAAACCAGACTCGATAGGACAAGTAGTACAACATCGGCCTCAGCCCGCTAGCTGACGAGAGTAAGGGTTGGAGGTAGTGCAATGCCTATTAACAGTGAGTTTAGGGAGCTCTGGTCATACATTTTCACTCATCATCACCCATGTTGGTCAGCTTGCTTTCATGTCTAGTAACTGAGGTTCTCTCCGTGCCTACAATCTTGGCAAATGTCAGCATTATTTAGCCAAATTTTGACCTTCTCATCAACCTGTTCTCATGAGAAGGGTGCTCTCTGTACCCTTAGCTACTGATGGAGGTCCTGTCATAGCAGACTAATGGCCAGACCCCAGATGCCTTCTGTAGCTGCGTTCCAACAGCTCTGCCTCCCCACACCGTCCTAGTGCTGTAAGTAATAGATCCTACCACCAAAAGGCTAGACTTGCTAACAATAGGTTTCTGGGATTTCTCCTCAGGAATCATAGCTTCCAACCAGATCGATTTCTTTTTTCATCCTCCTTATCTTTCGTTACTGCTTTCCTTTGTCCTGGTCCATCATGACAATTTCTAGATATTGCTTTTGTAATGACATAGTGTCTCTTTTTCTAGCTTTAAGCACAGTAGGAAGCAAAAAGCAGTTTAACACTTCAGCCAATCGGAGGTATGTCATAGTCATCAAGAGAGGCACAACATTAGAGGTAGACCTAGCTTAGATATCTGGTTTCATTATGGTATAATGAACTTGGACCATCACTCATTCTTTCTATTTCCTCAAGTCAAACCTGAGGATACAAATATCAACTTCATAGGGATGCTGTAAGATTAAATGAGATGACATATATAAAAAATGCAGCACAGAAGTTGCCATAAACACTCAATAAATAGAAATTAAAATAAAATCTGAACTATCATTTGTTTTATAGATACCTCTATCATCTAGTAGAAGCATCGTCCTTATTTTTTCTTATTCCGAAAGCACAAAACTATTTATCAGAGAGTTTACCTTTACAAGTATGAATGAACTTGGATCATAATTCTTGCTTTAAAGTACTTGTTTCAGTAGTTTTCAAAGCCTTTATTTTTTTAATTAATTAATTTTTTTTCCAGACCAGCAAATATTTAAGTATTTTTAAGGTTCCATTTGTTACATTAAGATCAGATTTGTCTTGAATTTACTTTGATACAAGGTGTATGACATATAAATGTGTTCATGGCTTGCATATGCACTAATTTATTGATAAGGCCATCATTTCCCTACTGGTCTGAAATGCTGATATTATCATGCATGTACTTAAACATACATGTGAATCTACTGAAGATCTTTTTTATTTTTAACTAGAAGCATTTTAATTAGATCAGTCCTACTCCTCCCATTCCTCCTATCTTATATATGTAGAACTGAAAAGGCTCTCAGGGACCAGGTCTTCCCCTTTACTTGAGAAAATATTGCTTAATATTCCATATTTTATTGAAAGTAGAGTCAGGACGAGAGCTCAGGTCTATACTCCCAGGGTAAAGGATCTGGGAGGCTGGTTTGGGGTGGGGGGCATGAGAGTGTTGAGGACTAGAGCACTCTTCTCTTCTGTGTGGAGCTGAAAGGAGGACATAGGTCCCCCCAGTCCTGTTCTTTGCTGGATCTCATGTAAGACAAGAGTAGAAAGTAGCAGAGAGTCAAAGGGAGAGGAAAGTCCCTTGGTTATGAGTGCTTTAATTTCACAAATTAAAGGAATCAGCAGAAAATACAGTCCCCAATGCAATATCCATTAATAGAGTTCTGAAATATATTAGCCAATTATACTTTTCTCAAGCAGCCTGGGAAACTTCTCCAAATATCCTTATCAACACAGTCAGGTACTAAGAAAAACAGCTGTGCTAGAGCCAATACACCTTTGAGTATGAAGGGCTGAAAATTCTCAGATTTAGTCCAAGACTAACTTAATTGTTTTTTTGGTCGCATTTTGGGTTTTCTTTGCTGCGCGTGGGCTCTCTCCAGTTGTGGTGAGCAGGGACCACTCTTAGTTGCGGTGTGCGGGCCTCTCATTGTGGTGGCCTCTCTTGTTGCAGAGCACAGCCTCCAGGCATGTGGGCTTCTAGTTGTGGCCTGTGGGCTCAGCAGTTGTGGCTCACAGGCTCTAGAGTGCAGGCTAAGCTGCTCTGAGGCATGGGGTATCTTCCTGGACCACTGCTCCAACCCATGTCCCCTGCAATGGCAGGTGGATTCTTAACCACTGCACCACCAGGGAAGCCCCCAAGACTAACTTTAATCAGGGAACTAATTTTACTTTTAAAATGGAAATCATGGAAGGAGAAAGGGAGAAAATTTAAGTTGAATGGTTGAAAATTAAATAGGATGTTGAAGGTTATAGAAAGCTGGCAACGTGGAATTGACTTTCATTTCACACACAGACCAATTGCCTAAGGTCAGAATGAGTCTTCAGTGGCAAAAATACCTTGGTGCACCTAGCGTTTCTGTCTCTGGTTGTGTCTGGAGCCCATTCTGCAATGATCTTCATTATGGCTAAAGTGCAAAACTGCCTCATGATTAGCTCCCCTGCGTGGGCCCCCTCTGAGTAGGCTGAGTCAGATGTTGTTGTCAGAGAATCGAGGTTATTTCCATCATTCTTACCAGATGTGTATCAGAATCTTATTAGAGGGAACTACCTAGTATCTTTCCCACAGCTTTTTCATCACATATTGGCACCCTTGGCTCCCACATGCCTGCTCAACACTATCTTAGGCCTGAGAACAATCCTGTCCTATGGTGGAGAGAATTGATTAGTTCCCTATCTAGGAGCTTGACACTCACACCAACCCAGCCTGGCATCAGTTTTGGCTTTGGACTTGGACCCTAGTCCCAGGACGACCTTTCACTATTTCTGTGGGCCAAGGTCTCCTCATCATTTTTAGTTCCACTTTTAGTAATGCCTCAGTTTTCTCTCCAGCTTGAGACTTTTCACCCCCACTTTTCTAACTATAGAAACTGGCTTTGCTCTTACCAGTCCTTCTGGGGAACGGTCCCTGGATCTGTGGTCAGGTCTCTCCAGTAAGTACCACATTCCTCCCCCTGGACTGTCAACCCAGGACTGGATTCCACTCCCCATCAAGCTGTTCACCATCTAGTTGACCAGCTACCACCTCCAATAGACCTCCCGGGCTCCAGTCTGCCTGAGCCACTGTCTCCAGCTGTTACCACCCTCCTTTCTCTTCCTGCTTCCTGTTACTTTCTCCTTTGATCTTCTCTTGATCACCCATTTCACCTGTCCAAAGCCCTCCATGTCCCACTTATCTAGGGATCACACGCTCTGATACTAGCCTCTTCACATCCAACTTTTCCTGCCTTCACAAAGGATAAATAATAAATCCTACTGCATTGTGATAATACCTGTAGGGGTGAGTGGGAGAGAGCCATTAGCTACGAAAATGAACTAACTTGCCTCCTGGTCTTAGAGTCTTAGCATTTCACTGGAAAATGTGGCAGCAAAGAAGTAAGTCACAACCTAAGGAAGCTCATACTAAAAAGCAATATAGGTGGCAGGTCAAAAATGGGCCATGTTCATAGCTTCCAACTCCTCTCCTCCTTTCATTTCCCCTTTGTATATGGCAAGTTCCGAACACATTTGTTTCATGAGATTATTACAGAACTTCCCTCAGCATCATTGCCCACCTCAACCCTGCCCATGGTACGATACTGAGAAAACTAGCTCGCAAGAAACATGAAAAAATCACATCTTTGACATCATGGCATAGCTTTCCTTCCCCTTTATTCAAAGTCTGGGATCTACATGCTGGGCCCAAACCCAAATATTACATATTTGCTTCATATTCTTTTGAGCGTTCACCTCACCTTGTGAGTGCTAAAAGCACCTCCTCTTCTTCCTCTCATTGTATAATGTAGGACAAAACTTATTTCCATTTTCCATCTGATGTCTGCCCTCTACAAGAATCTATGCTCATCTACTCTACAGAGACATACAGAAATTTGACTTAGGAATGCGTCATGAATTTCTCTTTAAGGGTTAGATCAAAGGAGCCTGGAGAGCCTGGATTATCAGGGCATGTGTACAGAAAGGATACTCCAGATATAAGACAGCAGGTTTATGGTACAGACGCAAGAGGCTAGAGAAGGGACCTGGGTCCTTCATGCCTCTTCCACCTAAGGGCAGCGGTAGTTTGGAAGTGACAAACTATAGGGTGCCATAACCATATAAACCTGGAAGTGTGGGAGAGGGGGGCATGCAGGAAGTGACAAATGTTTAAAAAAATTTAAAAGGACATCAACAGCTGCTCTTAGCTGTGATCAGCCACTCATGCTTCCCATCCCTCCTCTGAGAGCTAGATCCTCAAGGATAACCCATGGCTTGGAATTTTCATGACTCCATTGTCAATAGATCAGAGTCCTCTGTGTTTTTACCATTTCTTGTACAAACTTCTAATTCCTCTGTAACATAACCATCTGTTTCTGTTCCAGTGCCTCTTATTAGATTGCAAATTACCTGAGGGCAGGGCATGTGTCTCAGTAACCTATGCAAATGGGTACCTAGGACAGTGCCTGATGAGTGAGAGATGCTCATTAAATGATCACTTAATGACTGAATGCAAGGATAAAGAATGTGGTGTTTATTGGACTCATTCTGCATGAATGGAAATTTAGAGTTCTGGACCATACTGTTTTACTGGTTCTGAAAGGTCTCTGTTTTCCTAAGGAAGTGTCAGGAGTGAAGGGAGTCATAATTACTGAGACTTCTGAAGCTCTCGGTTCCCCCAAAGAATGTTTTCCTGTTACATGTTCCTATTACGTGGGAGAGTTTAACAGTTTACTTGGTTTCTATAGGGAAATTTACTTGATAACTAAAAGGAAGACAGTCCCACTAATCACTTGTCATTATTGCTAGTTGGTGACTTTAAATGAAATAACATTTAAATTTCTTGAACACCTACTCCTTTTTTAGGCACTTGCTAAGCACTTTATAAATAAAAACTCATTTGATTTTCCCCAAAACCCTGCAAAATAAGTATAATTATGTCTGTTTTATAGGTGATGGAATTGAAGCATGGAGAGATTTTCACAATCACACAGATTTTAGCTACGTCTAGTAAATGACAGCCAGAATTTTTTTTAATGGCTCATGTTAACTAGACTCTTGACTCAGAGATTAGACTGAAAGTTTTGAATGATTGTCAGTGCAAACACATTTCCTGCTAATGATCTGTCACATTGTTTTAAATGAAAAATACTTTCTTTGACCCCAGGAATTAAATACTTAGTATTTGTTGTGATCAAAGGCTTGGGATATAAAATAAAAATATTCTCAGATATCAGTCATGACTGGGAATGAGATGATTAACATGTTACAATCAGAGATGGGAAAGTTGGTAATTATGATGCCGTCTGACATATAATAATACATATCAGGACTGGACCCTCACTGATTTGGGGATGGCCAGGTAGTAATGATAATCACAATATTAATACTAACATATATATATTACATGCCATATTTGTTCCTTCATCTAATAAATATTTTTGGAGCACCTACCTCTTACGTGCCAGGCACTGTGTGAATTGCTGGGAATATATTCATTTAACCTCCTTAATGTTTCTATAATCATTTATTTGCTTCCTATACCCTCTGTTCTTGCGTGATCTGGGTTTTTATCTGCTCTTCATTGGACAAAAATCTTCAATTTTTGGCTATAAATCTCCACTTGTTCTTATTGTATTCAGATTTGAGACCAATCTTTCTCCCCCACTGCAAAAACCCAATTGTACTAGTCCTTCTTGAATAAAGTCTTCCTTACCATCTTTAACAAGTGTCACAAATAATTTTTTTAAACACTACCCATTGCTCTTTGGATGATAGTCTGAACCTGTAACATGGATTATAAGCCTCCTAATAATCAGTCATCCTCATCTCCAAGGAGACCAAAGACCTACCTAAAACCCCTCTCAGCTAGTTTAGTCAACTCTCTTTCTACTCATATACCCATTTCATACTATGCCAGGCTGGATTACAACTCCTAGTTAATTGTCAGTTTCCTAACTAACCTCTGAACTTTTCAAGGAAGGGATTTAAATATATCTATCTTTGTTTCCATGACACCTCTTACAACACTTGGAGAACTACATGATTTTCAAAAGTCTGATGACTATTTAGACATGATCTTCACCTTTAGGATTTGTTCATTTAAAGTGATTTCATAAGCTCCACAAAGATAGAGGTATTTGATGGCACTGAAGCTGATGGTTATATGCCTTTTACAAGGTGTTATTTTGACTGAGTGATTATTTCAATGCACTTACATCAATTGGTCACACTCTAATTTCATCAAGATGCTCTAGCCCTTCTGCACAAAGGCTTAGACATGGAAATATGCAGAATTCGTAGCAGTTAACTTCTACCCTCATTCCTTAGTCTGTTCACTTTTCTGCCTTCTACCTCCCTTTACCCTCCTTCTTGCTCTTTTCCATCCTTTTCTTTTTCCCTGTTAAGATTACTTGACTATTTGATTATTATGATAGAGTTTTCCGAAGATTCACCATCAGAATGATTTATCTGACATTTAACATATTATTAAGGAAGTAGGACATTGCTCGAAGGTCATAGTTTGGATTTGAAGCTTAAAGGTTTTCATAATGTTTAGTAAAGGTAGCATAAATGTCATCTCTCTCTAGAACTAGCACTCCCATAGTCAGTGCCAATTGGATTTATTCAGGACTTAGATTTCTTGAGCTTTCCCAAGAAGCATTTGTCAAAAATGATTGCGGTTTCCAGGAAGTTATTTTGTTCAGCACACTTACTCCTTTAACTAACATGGTCAAACACATGATACCCATAAAAATACTCTCAACCAGACAACGTGCTGTCAAACCAGAGGGAAGAGAAAAAGAGGTGAGAAATATGACAAAGATCTACCATGGTCCTCTCACCAGTGTTCATTAATTTCCATATCAATATCTACATAGGAGGGAAGATTCATAGATATCTAGGTTACCACAAGGATATAAAGTGTAACATATTAAATAAAATTGGAAATAACTGAAATATACAAATGTTGTTTTGCAATCCATCATGTTTACAAAGATAAAGCCATCAAGACACCCAATAAATTAGTCTTGATGAGATTTGTAATAAGGCATTAAAGATAAGCTAAGTAAACTATTGAAATGTTAGAAAAATATATTGCTACATAACATATCTAGTCATACTCTATATTTTATGCAAATAATCAGACAAGAAATACTTCTAAACAAATAGAAATTTAAATCTTAAACTACACAAAGCAAATTTAATATTTTTGATTACCTAGTAGAGTTCAAAGCCATTAAACCCTGAGTAGGGATTATAATGGCTGGAAAGAAAACTTTTTTTTTTTTTTTTTTGGTACTGAAATCCTTTGGTTCTGTTTTTATCACCAGTGAAAATTAAAGACTTTTAGTATAAATGAAGTCATATTCAGCTTTTTAAAATTCCAGGGCAGTGTGGAGTTTAATATACTCCTTTGGTTTCTGGAGAAAGCTGCTCATTACAAGAGCTAAAAAAGAAAAAAATAATTATTCCTATTGGTGGTTCAGTCGTGCACCCAGAAATATCATTTTGTAGAACTGTCAGAACTGTTGATAAGATTTTTAAACAGATCACAGAGGATCACTTTTTGCTCAAATATTCTCATTTCTTTAAAAAAGCCAAAGTGATTTTATGTTTTGTAACTGGATAGAATTGCATAGGATAGCAAGCTTCAACTCCATGATAGCAAATAGTTGCAAGTACAGTTTGTTATTTTGGGACAGAGTCTACCCCAAGTATCGTGGCCCTGTGGACTCACCGCCACTCAATGAGGACAACTGCTCTGAGATGGAGTATGAAGGCTCTATACGTTTCTGTAAGAGGACAGAGAGCCAGTACAACCCCTCCCCCACCAAGTCACTGTTTTCAGGAAGGTGTCTGCTCTCAACATCTTACCTCCAAAACCTCATGGTATGCATGGGCATCCCTTTCCTCTGCCCACACAAAGAATGACATTTGCTTCACTTCGTTTTCTGCACTTCATTTTCCCCAGCACAAAGTTAATATCACAAATGGCAACGGGGAGCTGAAAATTTAGAGGGGAAGGAGGACAAATAAACTTTGGTCTAAGGTCTTCCTACATCATGGCCCCTGTTCTGCACAGCTGGAACTCATGATATTTTCCAGGAACAAAATTCTGGGTTTGGCAGAACTTTACAAATGTGCATATCCTTTGTGTATATTTGAAAATGCCAAAAGCGTCTCATTTTGTGCAGACTTTCCTGACCTCTGAGTCAGTTTCAAACCTCTATAATTCACGTTCAAACCCAGTGAAAAAGGTAAAGGTTTAGAAGCTTATTTCCAGCACCCTGAGATTCAAACCTCTCTAATCAACCAATCTGGCCTCATATCTCAGGATAGCAAGCATCCTTGTGAGACTTTACAATGTTTTGCTCCCAAGTGAGCTGAAAATACTATAAGAATATGAGAATCACTTTCTATTTTTCCTCTCTCCCTGTGCGTCTGTATGTATTTTCACTGGATTTTGTGACTTTTGTCACTTCTATTGCAGATCATCATGAAAGATAAACATGCGTTGCAGCTGGGGTGGAGAAACTGAAGGAGACAAACACAGAAGAGTCTAGAAATTTGAAAAAAACGGGTCTAAATGGGACACTAATTTTTTGCAGGTCTAGTGTTTCTTTTAAATTAGTTAAACTAAAATGTGCATGGGGAAAAGTAAAGTGAATTTAGGAAAAGAAAATGAGTGGCTTTGTCCTTGCATGTTGGGAGAGGGGTCCTGTGTTGGAAATCTCCCAGACTGCCCTCCAGATGCAGTGATCTGCTAGAAGTACTTATAAAAAGTTCAAACTAGGACTTCCCTGTTGGTGCAGTGGTTGAGAGTCCACCTGCCGATGCAGGGGACACTGGTTCGTGCCCCGGTCCGGGAAGATCCCACATGCCGCAGAGCGGCTACGCCCGTGAGCCATGGGCGCTGAGCCTGCGCGTCCGGAGCCTGTGCTCCGCATTAGGAGAGGCCACAACAGTGAGAGGCCCGCGTACCACAAAAAAAAAAAAAAAAAAAAAGTTCAAACTAGCAAAAGTATAATTCCAGGGGGCTTAGAGGAGCTCCAAAAATTTGGAACTCCCTACCAGACTCCCTGTTTTATATGGTTTGAGTTTTCCCCATGGTGACCAATGGCAGGGCACAGCCGACTTTATTAAGCCACTCTGACGGGGCACACTAATTTTTCCACCCACACTTTCGGACCCCAGGAATCAGAGGATAATGAAGTTAGTGCCAAGGCTCTAGTGCATTAGTGCAACTTCCACTCTCTTCTCTCAAAGATGAATGGAAACAACTTTGGCCACGCTCTCCCTTCTCATTTCCATTCATCTGCCTAAGCTCCATTTTCTTCTTTTCTAAACTAACTGATTGTGGTAGAGCTTCTTTCAAGAAACCTTCCCCAAGTCCCTGCTTGCAAGTTCCCTTGCTCCTTTGAGTGCCCTGCCTCTCTTCTCTGTGCTTCAACTAGGATGCTTAAGACTGGTCACCTTAAAGGATCACCATTTAGGGATATGCAATCTATTCCCAAGTAAATATGCACTCCTGCAGGACACAGGCTCCCTGCAAGTGTATCAACCTGCCTGGCTGAGATAATGGCCCTCCATCTGTCACCTACTAAGTAACTCAGAGAAGCCGTCAGCAAGAGAAAAAGAGAAGTTAAAATAGTTAAAAAGTTAAAATAGGTATAAACAGGAAAGCATGAGCAGACACCACACAGTCTTCTGAAAATTCGGACTCAGAGTTGGGGCAAGGAAGAGTGGAGTACAGCTCAACACAGAAGTAGATGGCTTTTCTAGGGCAAGCATAGAAACCCAACTTTCTGGGCAAAATCTGAGATCAAAACTACAAAAACAGAGAAGAAACCAAAACAGGAGGTTTTACTTCCTAATATTTCCCAACTGATCTATGAAACATAGTCCTGTTTCAAGCTCCTCAGAAAAGAAAAGAAAAATTTCCATTTCCAGATAAGCTTGGGAAATATTCTATACTATATCCCCTACTCACAGCTATCTCAGGAATTATTTTAAATGCTCCCAGAAGACCTTCAATAAAGGTTAAATCTTCTTGACTAGAAATGCACCATCTTTTTGTTTAAGTTCTGTACTTTCATTGTTTTATTAACACAAATTAATGTTCCCCAGATCTGGGTTCCATGAAACATGCATTGGGAAACAGTATTATCCATGCATTCTTAGAAACACTATGCTGCTGTCCTTGGTCTCTATGAAATGTCAATCTATCAGCTGACTTATGTTCATCTTGCCTCAGAATTCACTTATTTCTCAACACGTAGTTGTTTTATGAATGAAATAATTAGTGACCTGGTGTCATGAGTACAGTGGCATAAAAAAGTCAGGCTCAATATTTAGACAATCTGAATAAAAGGATGGGTGAAAAGCAATCCCAAGAAGGAAAAAGAAATAAATTTGTTTGTTAGAATCTGTTCAAGGGCTAGAATGACTAACACTGTCAAAACCACTCACAAGTGATTAAGAGAGAATATCATCAGGTCCACCTTATCAGATGCCTGTGGGTCCCAGGTGGTGTAACCACAGTCTGACCCAGGTGTTCTTTCCCCAGCTTTGTGACTATTCGCTGTGAAGCCAAGTGTAAGCTACTTGGTATTACTATCTTTGGCTTACGGATCTATAAAATTAGGCTAGTAGTGCACACCCACAACAGGCATGGGAATGAAATTAACATAAATGATTTCAAGCTCTTTGCAAATTTGAAATACTAGTGATCTGCGCTAACTAGACTAACTCTGTCTTTATGCTCCATTTATCCTTTCCCTTCCCTCAGGGAGACTTGTGCTTGTCTAAGGGCACTGAAAAAACCCATCTTACTGAGAGGTCATTCTCTCTTTGTGTGTGTCCAACCAAACGTGAGGTCCAACTAGAACTCTGGCCTATGCAAATTGAGCATTAAGTAAAAACAAGGTCTCTCATATAGCCATTCACATTTCTAGTCTCTTAGATAGCTATTTGCTTTTCCATGGATTTCAAATAGGTTTCAAAGTCTTTCTGCAATTATGACAACTTGATCACCTCAACAGCTTTGTGATTTGGGTAGAACCAGCATTAGATTCTTAGAGATTTGTATTTGTTTTTCAGAGAAGAAAAAAAAAACTCAAAGGAGTTATGGGGATTAGGTCAGCCAAGAGTCAGGAGTACTGGCCTCAGATTTGGCTCCTGAAAAAGAGACACCATCTCATGCACACATGTACCTGTAAGTGGTCTTACAGTAGCCCCATTCCACTTTATGAATGGACCATCAGGGCACATGAGTGAGGAGAAGAGGAGTCATTGCTTCTTAAGTATCTAAAAATATATCAGATTCCTGTTTCTTCAGGGCTCTGCAGAACAGAGATCCCACAATCCTAATCTGTCACAGTCAAAACTAGCTGAAACAAAGGTTTCTGGAAACGTTAATAGAATCATAGACTCCTATATTTGAAAAGAATCTCATAGGTTATCCGTGTAGCTTTCAGGCCAAAGCATCTTATATGGTACCAATGCATCTTATATGGTACCAATGCATCTTATATGGTACCAGTGCATCTTTTATGGTACCAATGCATCTTTTATGGTACCAACGCATCTTATATGGTACCCTCTCATTCACTCAGCCTTTGCTCCTGATCTGACAACATTATCGCTATCCCACCATCAATGGCCAAAGTTATATGACAACTGTGCATGCCTAACCCCCTCAATAGGCAGCATGCTCTTTAAAGGTACTCATTTTATATTTTGCCTTTGTATTTCTAGGAACCAGCCAATGTCTGGCCCAGAAGATGTGTCAATAAATAATTTGACAGCTTCTCTTCTCACCCAAACTAAAGCAATAGCCTTCTATTAGTTCCCCTACTTACACCTAATGGTTGCCTTTAGTTCAACCATATTATCCACAAAGAAAAGGAAGGAAGGAAGGAAGGAAGGAAGGAAGGAAGGAAGGAAGGACGGAAGGAAGGGAGGAAGGGAGGAAGGGAGGAAGGGAGGAAGGGAGGAAGGGAGGAAGGAAGGGACTTTATAAAAGTAAACCAGACTATGCCCCCAGTCCCTGCTTAAAGCCTATATATTTCCTTGAACATACAAACATAAAATCTAAACTCAGTACTACTATCTAGAAGCCATATCCTTTATTTTATTTATTTATTTATTTTTTGCGGTACGCAGGCCTCTCACTGCTGCGGCCTCTCCCGTTGCGGAGCACAGGCTCCGGACATGCAGGCCCAAAGGCCATGGCTCATGGGCCCAGCCGCTCCGCGGCATGTGGGATCCTCCCAGACCGAGGCACGAACCCGTGTCCCCTGCATCGGCAGGCGGACTCTCAACCACTGCACCACCAGGGAAGCCCTAGAAGCCATATACTTTGAAGCTCAGATTATTACCTCTTTTGCTTGGTCTCCTCCCACCTTCCCATCACTGATGATGGTCTAGTCAGAGGGGCCACCTTCCTGCAGATAGAACACGCTACACTTAAGCCAATGGTCCTTTCATTTCTGGTTCCCTCTGCCCGAAACTCTCTTCCCCCAGTTCCCATAGGACTGGATGCTTCTGCCATACAGATCCTTGGCTAAAAAGTCTCTTGCCGGGAGAGGGCTTCCCCACCTACTCTAGCTTATATGCCTATTCACAAATACCTCATCACATTCTATTACGGTACTTGTTTTATCTTAGTGAAAAAAACTTATGCTTTTGGTTTGTTTTCTTATTTATTGTATACTTCCTGCAATCTGGTAGAAGCCTGCTAAGAACAGAATCTGGCCTGCTCATTCACCAATCTCTAAATCTAGGCCTTAAAATCAACTCTAAGCTTATAAAGTGGATATTCCACTCACTCTCTTCTGAAACAATGACTAAAGGAATTAATAATTCATTTAATGCTTAAACTCTCTCAAATACACTTATTGTTGTCTTAACCAAGCGTTACTCTTATTTTTCCTGGAGTAGAACATGATAAAAAACAAAACAAAAAAAACAGTGGTTCTCTACTTTATACCAATTGTTACCTAAGATTTCCCTTATGCAGTTGATGTTTGTCTTTCTGAAATATTCTTCTTATTAATGAATATTCTCACTCCTTATAAACAAAGCCAGTCGACGTTCTTTTCTCCATCACAGTTCTTTGATTACTGCCTTCAAATCCTCTGTACAGATTCTTTTATGCAGGCTAAGAACATCAGATCTTTCTTCTATTTCATACTTTGTACTTTCAAATATACCTAATTTTTCTTCTAAATATATTCCAATTTGTATTTATTTCTTACAAAGTATGGAGCTTTAAGTTGATAACAAAAATCAGAAGTGTGTTTTCATTGATACAGAATAGACTGTGTGTGTGTGTGTGAGCTCATATGTGTATTTGATGCCACTTAATATCACATAAACTTTGTTGGCAGCTACATCACACCAAAGACTTAAGCTGTTTATGAGCTAAAAAATCCCCAAGCCATTTTTAAAGACCTGCAGCAAGTCATGTATGATGACGGACCTCCAAGATTGCCACTAGTGATCCTGGCCTCCTAGTATTTAAAGCCCTATTGCAGTCTCCTGCCATATTGTATCAAGGCTGGTCTATGTGATCAGTACAATATGGCACACGTGATGGTATGTCATCTCTGAGACTATGTTATAAAAGACATTTTTGATGTCTGCCTTGCTCTATCTTAACTCACTTGCTCTGGAGAAAGTGAGGTACTATGTCATGAGGACATACCATCCTCATGGAGAGACTCCAGTGGTTAAGGTCCTTCTGACAACAGCCATGTGAATGAGTCATCTTAGAAGCAAAACCTCCAGGCTCAAGTAAGCCTTGAGTTCAACTTCATGAGAAACCCTGAGCAAGAACCACCCAACTATGCCTCTGCTGGATTTCTACTCTCAGGAACTATGTGAAAATATTAATTTTTGTGTTTTAGCTGCTAATTTTAGGCTAATTTGTTATACAGTAACAGACAACTAACACATCATGTCTCCACCATCCTATACTCATACAGTTGTTTTTCAGAACTAAATCTGCATCTGTACATTTATTCTTAATAATTTCATAGCTTTATATCTGGTTTTCTCCAGTCTGTTTAGATATTTTTCAGTAAGTGTTTAGATAATCAACATATCTGACATAGACACCATCTTATAGAATTTTAAAAAATCTATTAACTTTCAAATTACTATTGCCTTTCAAGTTACTGATAGACAGGCTAAAATGGAAAATATGTTGGACTGCATCCTGGTGGCTTTCACCAATCTCTCTGGATTTATACTTTTACAAACTCTTTTCAAACAGACCTTCTACCACCTAACACTTCTCTTTATTTTCTCCTTTTCCATCCTATGTATCTCTTATCTATAAGGATATTAAAACACTTGAGTTATATCAAGTTGCATCTTCTTGCACTGCCAGCCTTAGTATTGTTAAGTTAAAAAAGGAAAAAAGACTCTCGTTTGGACATGACTTCTTCTTAGAGAGCCCGTTTGATACCTGGAGATATTATTTTCCTATTTGTTTCTCTTTTAGGGGCTCAGAGGCCATTGTTCTATGGCTTCATAATAATGCCATAAGTTGGAATAAAGGTCATGCTTGTCAACTTACTATTCTATCTTCTTCCTTTTATTAAATATGAATATTCATTTCCAGTCCTGTGTCTACTCCCCCATTCTGCACTGCTCATCAAAGATCACTGTTTGCAACTCTCAGGCCAGGACTCACTGGCAATCTCTTCATACATTTTGCAATGGTCACCTTGCTTCCCAAGGTAGTTCATTCCATCTATGCATATTTATTTTTATATTTCATTATATTGAGTCATTCTCTATTTCCTTTTAGGCATCTCCTTAACAGAATACCAATCTACAAACAAATAAAAAACAACAACAACAAAAGGAAAATACAAGGAAAGATAATATACTAACCACTCCATATTTTATAACCACTACAAACCCTGAGGAGTCACATCCGTTAAATTAGTGAATGAATGAATGAATGAACCAACAAATGTATGAAGTATCCTCAACCAGAAAATCCAATTCTGTTAATCAACACTAAAAATTCAAACACTTATATTTGAATTCAGTTAATATACTCTTTGCTTTAACACATTACGAGAAGGTGATAACATTTATTTTGCTTCACTTCCCCCTGAAATATATTAACATTTTCTGCCAAGTTTTAAAATCAATAAGCAGAATATTTCTTCAGTTACTTACTGTGCATGAAAAAAAGCAAGAAGACAGAAATAGAACACAGTTTTGAAAATTAAAGACCGATTTAAAAATATTTTCAGATATGATTATATTTTCCATTATTAGCTTTAAATAGATACCATCAAAAAAAGAAGCGTTCTGCCTGTAACCAAAGAATACTGTTATATGCAGGTAATAAGCCAATCTGAAGATATATAAAATAAGTTATTATGCAATAAGTGAGACATTCACAATTAATGTAGAAGGATAAGAACAATAAATAGAGCTGGAGTAATAAAAAGTTTATTAAAAAAATAGATCCTACTCTTAGACTATACCTCCAAACACGTTACAGATGCAATGGGGAGCTAAATTCTAAAAAGTAAATAATAAATATATAAAGAATCCACTAATTAAAGGAGCAACTGATATGAAAGGATAGTTTGCCAAAATGGAAATAGAGCATTTTAACAAACGTATTGAAAGAAAAGTGTTTACCCTCATGTGGAACCAAATAAATAAAATAACAATACATATTTATTAATTCCAACAAATTAGCAATCATTTAAAGTTAATACACACATAGAAATGCCAGTTGGTAGAAGGTGAAAGAGGCACATTTATAGCAACAGAAGTGTGAATGCACATTACTTAATGACCTTATTGAAAAGACATCTGTCAATATCTGTTTTCAAAAAGCCTTAAAAATATTCATTTCCTTTAACTCACTAATTCCATTTCTGGAAATTGCAGGAGAATTCTCTCCCCTTTTCTGTGTGGGGATATCTTGGCAAACAAATGTGTCTTCTTCCACACCCAGCCCAAGCTTCATTCCTCTTCTGAAGCTTACTGTCCTAGCACAGGAAATGTCTTCCTCCACCTTGTTCACGATGATCTGGCCTTGCAGGAGGGGAGGGCTCTGATTATTTAGAAGACACATCTCTGCGTGTGTGTGGCGGGCACAGGGAAAGGGGAGACAGGACACAGCAAGGAACTCACATTTCTATCAAGAGTAAATGAGATGCTCTTTGAAATAGTGAGAGGTCCTTAGGTCTTATGAGCAATATAATCCTGAATTACAGAAAAGCAAGGTCAAAGCTTACATAGAAAAGAGGAAAAAGGAGATGATAAGAAAGGTAAAAGTGTCTGTGTTGGTGCGGCAGATAAATGAGAAAGGCCAAGAAGATGAAATCAGGAATGAAAAAGATCCAGGTCAAAAATGTTGCTTCCAACTGGAGTGGTGAAATAGTATTTCAGGGCCAAGCTTAGAAAGGCAGGCAAGATTTTAATCAGGATGACTTGGTGAGCAGGAGTTAAGTTCCAGGCCATGCTTTTAGTGACACCAAGTGAAGGGTCTGATTCCAAGCTTCACAGGTTGGAAGAGAAAACTTAGACAAACGTCAGAAAAATTTACATAGGCATGGAAATGACCTGAAGCAAAATAAACGCAGGCACGCTTGTACACACATATACACACAAGTGTATTCACAGTTCTTTATTTCTTTGGTTTTTCACCTTTCTGGACCTAAGATACACAGAATCGAGCTATTTACACTTATTAGTCACTAGCACACTCTAATTAGCAGTCCAAGTAAGACCACTGCTTTCATCGTATTATTTTTTTTAGCCTTTCATGTCCTATCACCAAATCCATTCCACTCTGCAGCCCCTTAAAACTCCCTCATATACTGATTATGTCCTTCATGTCTGTCTTCCATATGTTTATTTAGATATAGATATTTCCTTGAAAATATGAATCTGTTACTTCTTATCTTTAAAACTAATCTGAGGGAATTATTATAAAACACTAATTTTATACGGGAGATGCATAGATAAATTGATATTGTATTGCTCTCTATAATTTCCTGTATATTTGTATTATTTTAAAACTAGATAGATAGATGATAGACAGAAAGACAGTGGCTTACTATGGAGAACAGTATGGAAGTTCCTTAAAAAACTACAAATACGACTACCATATGACCCAGCAATCCCACTACTGGGCATATACCCTGAGAAAACCATAATTCAAAAAGAGTCATGTACCACAATGTTCATTGCAGCTCTTTTTTTTTTTTACAATATTTTTTATTTACAATAGCTGGGACATGGAAGCAACCTAAGTGTCCATCGACAGATGAATGGATAAAGAAGATGTGGCACATCTATACAATGGAATATGAGCCATAAAAAGAAGCGAAATTGAGCTATTTGTAATGAGGTGGGTGGACCTAGAGTCTGTCATACAGAGTGAAGTAAGTCAGAAAGAGAAAGACAAATACCGTATGCTAACACATATATATGGAATTTAAGAAAAAATAAATGTCATGAAGAACCTAGGGGTAAGTCAGTAAAAAAGACACAAACCTACTAGAGAATGGTCTTGAGGATATGAGGAGGGGGTAGGGTAAGCTGTGACAAAGTGAGAGAGTGGCATGGACACATATACACTACCAAACGTAAAACAGATAGCTAGTGGGAAGCAGCCGCATAGCACAGGGAGATCAACTTGGTGCTTTGTGACCACCTAGAGGGGTGGGACAGGGAGGGTGGGAGGGCGGGAGACACAAGAGGGAAGAGATATGGGAACATACATATATGTATAACTGATTCACTTTGTTATAAAGCAGAAACTAACACACCATTGTAAAGCAATTATACTCCAATAAAGATGTAAAAACTAAATAAATAAATTAATTAAAAAAAAAGAAAGACAGTGGCTTTTTAATATACATAAATGGTATTACACTACAATTCTTATACTTTTTTCCTACCCTTTTAAAAATGAATTTCTATGTTTTGGGGAGTTTCCCACGTTGGTTTACAGAAATATGTTCCTTGGGACTGGTACGTTATATTCTGGAGCATGCATATTGCATATTTTATTTATCAATAGCCAAGCTTCCAACCATTTTCTACAAAATATCTTGCTATGGATTTATGATTTTCTCTGTAATCTTGCTGAGCTCTCAGGTACATACATACTCAATTTTAACAAACCCTGCTAGGATGGCTATACCAGTTTATACTCTTAGCAGCATTGCATGGAAGTTGCCACATGATCTTATGCCCTTAATATTATGAAGCTTTGATTTTTACCATTTGGAAGTAAATAAAGTAATGTCTCCTTGTTTTAATCTACATTTCTCTGGTTACTAAGGGGATGAACATTATCTCAAGTTATTTGGATTTTTCTCTCTATTCGTATAGAATTGGCTTTTTATATTCTTTACTCAATTTGCCCTTTTCTTGCTTATTTATTGTTGTTTTTTCCTTTTCTATATAAGAAATAAATTGCCAATTTTACACTTTAAAAATATCATCACTTAGTTGTCATCCTTCTGTTAACTTTTCCCTGGTAGTATTTGTTGATTTCTTTTATGATGTATATATGACTTTTTTTTTAACGTTTTTAAAGATCTTTATTTTTTCCCATCCAAAGATGAAGAAATATTCTCCTACGCTTTTGTTTTATTAGCTTTATAATTTTTCTCTTTCACATTTAGTTTCATTTTATTTGATATGTTCTTATATAGGATTCTGTGATGTTGTGATTTGTAAAATATATATATGGTCTTCATCCTTGTTCCTGGCCAGAGCTCCTAAACTCTTGGTATTTCCTGAGTGATAAGAATGATAAAGATTCCTTCTGTTATTAATTACAAACTCCTTTTAATCATACCTGAGTTTATATTAATGGGACAACTTTTGGAAGGTCCCTAAGGATGGGGGCTGGTTGCCAGGGGAACCAACCATGTGATTAGAGTGTTGGAACTTTCAGCCGGATTCCCCTATCTTTAGGTTGGAGAGGGAGTGCTGGAGAATGAGGTTATCACTAATGGCCAAAGATTTAGTCAATCATGACTACGTAATGAAGCTGCCACAAAAATTTAAAAGGATAGGGTTGGGGAGCTTCTGAGTTGATGAACACATGCTGTTCTGGAAAGGTGGTGTGCCTGCAGAGGGCATAGAAGCTCCGTGCCCCTTCCCTCATACTTTGCCCTATGCATCTCTTCCATCTACCTCCTTTTATAATAAACGAGTAATCTAGTAAGTAAACTCTTTTCCTGAGTTTTGTGAGCCTCTCTAGCAAATGGTTAGAGGAGGGGTTTGTGGGAGCCTTCAATTTATAGCCAGTTGGTCAGAAGCACAGGTAACAACCTGGACTTGTAACTGACATCTGAGGGCAGTGGAATGGCAGTCTTTCATGTCCAGGTAGATGGAGTCAGAATTCAGTTAAACTGTAGGACATCCAGCTGGTGTCTACAAATTGCTTAGTGGGGGAAAATCCTGGCACATTTGACGACCAGAAGTATCAGTGGTGTTCTGGGAAGTGTTGAAAGAGAAGTAGGGTGTTCTGTGAGTAGATAGAAAAACGGGAGTTTTTCCTTTTCAAGTTCCAGTATAGTTTCACTATATTGTAAATCTTAACTACAATATATACTAAGCAACTTTTCAATACCATCGTCTAAATAATTCATTATTTCCTCACTTCTTTGTGATGCCATTCTGTACCACCTGTTCCCACATATATGTAAATCTCTCTCTGGGCTTCTAATGTGTTCAGCTGATCTACTTCATCCTGTGTCAATACTACACTCTTTTTATCACTATGCCTATAGAATAAGTCCAAAAAACTATGAGAGTTTACATTTACCCCCCAAACTAGCTATTTTATACGCTCTATTAGTCTATGTACTCCTTAGAATCTTCTTGTAACGTCCTCCCCAAATCTTGGCAGAACTTTGATTAAAGTTGCATGGAACTTCTATAGAATAAATTCAGGATAGTGACACCTTTCTAAGGTTAAATTTTCCACCCGTAAACAAATATATCTCATTATTCATTCAGGTTTTCTTTTATCCTCTTTAATTAAGTTAAATTGTTCCTTCCATGAAGGTTTTCTTTCTCTTTCAATCTTTATTACTTCTTGCCCTTGTCCTAGCATTTACCAGGGGCTTCAGTACTACACTGAATATTATAGTATAAAAGTTTACAATCTATTTTAGTCCTATTAGGATCTGCTATAGAAAACATGAACTAAAATTTATCATGTAAGTTTACAGAAGGACAGAATGTCCAAATTCAATCAGAGGTGGTCACATTGTCTTTTGTATGACTTGTTCAAATCATAATTGATTATATCACCTGGATTAAGCATGCCTAAGGGAATACAAATGGGGAAATGATTTTTCAAATTTTTCCCAGCCCTGAAATTATACAGTTGAAAGATCATTGACTGTATTTTCTATATATCTTGAACACGGCTCATAACATGGCAGAAAACAAATCCTTATACACAGAGAAATTAGGGAAACTTTTGTTATTCTTGAACTACTTCCCCAAATTACCCTAAACCCTAAACCCATCCCTAAAGGGATAAAAATTCATCAACAAATTTCAGTCCTCTTCTTTTCAAGTTGTAACACTTATTTCCTTTGACTGGAGAATGGGAGCAAGCATTGAGCATTGTGGATGGGCAGATAGGACTGATTCTGAATGGCAAGAAACCCAGATGAGAAGATTTAGCCAAATGCACTTTTCTAGGCAATGTCCCTCCACCATGTTTTAAAAAGAGATCACTAGATTTTTGGCTAATAATTTCATCACCTTCAGAAAAAGAGACAGCCTTAAAGAGATCTCTGTGCAAAGCTGCAAAAGTTAAGTGGCACTTGAAATTAAAGGAAAGGATAGCATTCTTCTGGAATCATTTATGAAATGAACCCATGCATTTATTTGTACTTTCTAAAACAGCATCATTCACAGAGCCTGAGACTGGCAACTTAGCTCAGGGGAGCCTAAGGAAAGGAAAGCTAAAATTGATTAATAAGGAAATAAAAGTTTACTCTTAAGAAAAAGAATCACTTTTTCAAAGCAGGGATGGATCCCAAAAGAACTATGGTTCTTTAGAGTTACTGAAGATTTACTAATGTATAGCCAAGGAAGTAACATTCTAACAACCAAGGAAATTCTATTATATAGGCTGCTGGTTCTATTTTTAAAGAGTAAAGTTAGGCAATACCATTAGGAGAATGTGATCCCTAGATTATACTGCTATGCAGGGAACATTCTCTCTTGGTATAACTTTAAAATGCAGCCTCATGCATCGCAAAAGACAAGCCAAAGGCCAAGAAAGGGCAATTTCACACCAGAGCAAGTACTCAAGTGTTCTCTCCAGGCACTGTGTCTATTGCACGTGGTCCTCCTAAGGGAGAGATGCTTAAATGGAATGGCTTCCTACATCACATCTGCAGGCCTGGGAAAAGCTACTCCTAAATTGATCAACTCAGTGGTGGACAGAATGAAGTTTTGATGTGAGTCCACCCGATCTTACTTTTTTAACCACAAAGCCTGGACTCCATAGCTACAGCCTTATTGTTCGAATACGTGTTCTCTACGATCGCTAAATGACTGCTATTGCCAACGCTTTCCCATAAGAGTGACCAGAAGCCAAGAGATCACTGACCTTGAAATACACCCTCTTCAAATAAGTGTGTGTGTGCTTAATATTTAATTAATTTTGAATTTCTTCCAAATGGCCAAAGAGCAAAATTTCATGTCTCTGTGAGGCACCCAGCACTGTGCTAGGTGCTGAGGTTATGCCGACGTATACGACAAGCACAGTCCTTGTCAGCAGTGAAAACAGATATTTAAAACAGTGGCACTAACTACAAATAAGTTCTTAGATGATTCAAATGAACAAAGTGCTGAGAAAGAGAAATATGGGATTTCTGGGGCCCATTATGTGGCCTTTAATCATGGCTGGAGGTAAAAGGAGCCAGAAATGTAGTCCTGGCCACTTCCACAGACACTGAAAGCTGGGCATGTGCAGAGGAGAGGGAAGAGTATTCTAGGTACCCAAGAATCCCACTTGTGAAGACCCAGAGGTCAAAGAAAATGAAATAGTTGTCATGGGGTTTCATAGATGCTGTGCTGCCTGTTCCAAAAGAGAAATCTGATTCTTTCACCTTTACCCAAGATTACTCCATCCCAGGCAAATTTTAATTGACATGATCCATGTCTCAAGGATTCAAGTTCTAACATAAAACTTTATGTTCGGATCAAATTCATTATTTTTTAACTCCAAAATAGCTTTTCTTCTTATTCCTTCTTAAATTCATTTTATAATTTCCCTAACAGAGCCCAATTCTTCTATCTTAGCATAACTCCAGATCAACCACCTAGGATTATCCAATGGAGTTATCTGCATGAAGTAATTACTTTCTTCTTTTGTGACCCCATTTTCATATTCCAAGATAAGTCTTTAGACTTTAAGGCATGCACTTACAGTTTGCAAATTTTCTTGGAAGTTAAAAGTGAGGAGTCAGCAATTTACTTCACTGACTAAAAAAGAAACTTGAAAGAACCATCCTACCTATGCATCTTTAGACACCTACAAAATCTTGATTAATTTCTTAAGATGTCAAAACTGGCAGTGAAGTGTGTGCCTTTTGTTGAAGACGAGGAACCTTTGTTCAGGGCATTTGAATAATAGTTTTATGATAATGTACAACTGTGGTGAGTACAAGTCACATTGAATCATTCACTCCTGAGGTGAAAACTAGGGAAGTGTCCTGCCTGCTGAAACAATAGCAAAGTGACTTGTGAAGTGATACTGAATGTAAGCCATTTTATTAAAAATCCCTCTGATAACAAGAATAAAAGATGGAATATATGGCTGAGAATACATTTTCTTTTTCATCAGTAATTCATAAGTGCTTACTAAATTGACATTTGAATTTAGATATGCAGGTGTGTCTTGTTTCACACAACAGATGTCTTCCTAAAAGGATACACAGAAATTACTGAAAAGGAACTCACATTTTATATGTGCTGGGGAAACTTCCTATTAAAAGGCAATCTGATAGACTCTCCTCTGCAAATATAAGGATGTTGCTGATATGTAAACAATCCCTATTAATGGACTTGTTTCATGAGTAAATAGGCTTATATATTAGGCTTTGTTTAAAGTGTGCATAAACAGTATGGAACGTCAATATGATACAAATGTTTCAGGTTTCAGAATTTACATAGACTCTAAGAAAAATACACTTTTGTTAAAGAAGAGGGAGAAATGAAGGGGGAGAAGAAAAAGAGAGAGACAGAGAGGAGGAGGACAAAGAAAAAAGAGGTGGAAATGATTTAAGACATTCTACTTATGCGTTGAGCTTTAAAGCAGCCACAGGTACCGTTCTCAGATCTGTCTAGAATCTGCTGGCGCTCATTTGTTTTTTCTTCACATGACATCTTTGTGTAGGTGTATGTTTGTTCAGAAAAGCCTGATACACATTTTCAATAGCTCAGGATGTCTGAGCTGGGCCAAGAGGTGGCATACACAGAAATGCTTATCAACTTCGTCTGAAGTAACCTGAAATTACCTAAAATCCAAATCAAGCACACATACACACACAAAAAAAAACCATGATGAAAACAAATCTCATTCTAAGACTTTAGAAGCTGCCTGTACGGAAGGGGAAGGGCACAGAGCCATAGAGATTTCCCTGCCTTTCCATTTGCCATTTTCTTGACAATGGCCAATCCCTTTGTGACAACATTGCACTAATCATCTATAATCATCACTCTTAATAAAAAGCTCTGATACTCTCCAGCCCTTTCAATCCCTGTGTTTTTAAGTAATCATCTTGTTGTCCCAGGTAGGCTGTGTGCCTTTGATAGTAAGATTCAAAATATACCTACAATTTTCAGACCCCAAATTATGCACCAAGAACATCATTGTGCTTTAAACAGTGCAGTCATTCATGTAATGCTCACAAACCTAAAAATAGGTATATGTGTATTGTTTTCATTTTTAGAGTAATTAACTAAGGCACTGAGAATTTAAATAACTTGTCCACCCTTTCATAGCTAAGTGGCAAAGCATGTTGCATGTTGGAAACATGATAGAAAAATGAGTCTATACTTGAAGGAATGAATACATGGGTAAAACAAAACAAAACACCAAAACACTGACTGCTACTCAGCAATTATCAAAAGAAGGAATCAAAAGCAGAATTATAAAACTTCCATGTGTCAGTGGAGGAAAAAAAGAGATAATAATGGTTTATCTGGAAAATAGTGCCCTCCCTTCCCAATCTCATTCCACAAGTCCCCCAACCCAAGTGATGACTCAGGATGGGAACAGGCTTTCCAAGCTTATCTTTCACATACCTTAAACCTCTCTCTTATTCCTGGCTTCCTTCCCTAACCTACAGCTCTCCCCAGGCCATCGGAATCCCTGCCCTTTGTTATGTATTCTCCTAGTTAGCTCCTCAGTTCAGTTCTAAACTGAACACTCATTTAAAACAACCACATTTTATTTTTATTTGTGTCCACTTTCTATACTATGTCCCAATAAGGTACTTCCCTCTCAGAAGAGTCTTAATGAATATCTGTCAAATAAATGGATAGGGAAATAAATAACATATTGCTTAGTCTTTCTGTGCTGCCTCGTTGTTTTTTTTTTAAAATTTATTTATTATTTATTTATTTTGGCTGCAATGGGTCTTAGTTGCGGCACGCAGGATCTTCATTGAGGCATGTGGGATCTTTTGTTGCGGTGTGCGGGCTCCTCTCCAGCTGTGGCATGCGGGTTTTCTCTTCTCTAGTTGTGGTGCGTGGGCTCTGTAGTTTGTGGCACACGGCCTCTCTAGTTGAGGTGCGCAAGCTCAGTAGTTGTGGTGTGGGCTTAGTTGCCCCACAGCATATGGGATCTTAGTTCCCTGACCGGGGATAGAACCCATGTCCCCTGCATTGTAAGGCGGTTTCTTTACCACTGGACTACCAGGGAAGTCCCTGCCTTGTTTCTTAGAGTGTTGTGCCCTCAGAGAATCTGCAAGCCTCACAGGGCAGAGGGCACATGCATCATGCATTCTTTTTTATGTCCCTCTCTGAACCTAGCTCATAACTGGGTGCAGCGTACACCTGGCTGTTCTATAGACAAGGTAAGTGCATGTTGGTGGATAGGTAGGTTCCATATTTCAAGACCTGCAGGAACACTATCAGGAGGTCTTTAGTATGGTTTTCAGTTACCAGGATCTCCTTCTGAGCCCTTCCCCACTCTCTGATAACCCCCCAGAGGGGTAGCCCTAAAGGGCTCCTGGCCCCTTTACCCTACCAAAAGTCACTTGGGAAGGGTTTTCATTAGTGTAATGAGTGGAGTTGGTAATTTCTCTTGAGCAAGTTCCCACCTATGATCTTCATGGAAGGAAGGGCCTCTCTCCTTTCTCCTCCCAAGAGAGACATTTCCAGATCTATTCAGAAATAATGGAATACTCTGGGGGCGTGGAAGACCCTTTGCTGTAGTCCTGAAACACAGAATAAAGGGCCACCAGCTACAGTCACCTGTAATTCTTCTTGATTGAATTAACTGAGAGGAACAAAAGTTGTCACCCAGACCTGAATTAACCAAGAAACTGCATATACACTGGCAACCATGTTTCATTTGCTTTGTTTGGTTTCTGTCAACCAAGCCAGTACCCACCCTGAGTGTCTGACAGCAAGAGTGTACAAGCTCACAAGACTCAACTGTGAAACCAAGGCAAGAGGCCAGCAAATACTTATCTCTAATAGGCTTTGCAAGGCTTAATTAACTCCTGCACTAGGAGTTCTTTGTGATGTGTGCAGATTGCCTATATTCTCAAAGGTCAAAGATGATGAAGACGGAAAGGAATAATGACTTACTAAACACTCCTCAACCGGCTCAGAAGGACACTTCTAATACTTTAAATCTTAGTTACTGTTTTATTACTAAAATTCTAGAATTGACTGATTGCCTGTAGAAAATATATCTTGTAAGTGGTAGTTTTTTTTGTTTGTTTTGAAGGTGGGTGTAGATGTGTCTGTAGCACAAGGAGGGGTGCTAAGAGATCCCTTTTTTTCTCTTTCAGGTTGTTTCCATAGATGGGGACTCAGAACCCCAGTTAACATATGTAATATCTGAGCCTGGATTTCCGAGGTCTTTCTCACTATACAAGTGAATTCACAGTGTTACAGAAGAACCTGTGTTATTGCAGTGTTCTGAAAGTTCCCACTGACATCACTGAGCTTCTGGAGCAGGCTGAAGGAGCATTCTGAAAAGGATTTACATCTGTTATTTAATTAATATCATTTTCTTTATTCATTCATTTCAGTCAAGAAAATACATCTTATTCAAGAAAATAAATACCTGGTCATGCCAAACTCTGGGAAAAGAATGGTAAGGTAGACACAATCTTCCCTACAGTCCTCCTAGCTCCCTAGGAGACTGAGAAGTGTGATACATGTGATGCAGGGAAGTGTGATATGTGATATGGGAGTGCAAAGCGTCATGCTGAGGCTCATTGAAAGCACAGGTCAATGAAGTATTGGTGAGAAAAGGACATGCTACTCAGATGAATGAACCTTTTAGCTGAAAACTGAAGGAAAAAGAAGAAGCCAACCTGATAAGAGAGGACTGAAATCACTGTAGTCAGAATTCAGTTATGCAAAAGCCTTAAAGTGAGAGAGAGCATGGGACTTTCAGAAACTCCAGGAAAGCCACTTGCACCAGCTTACAGAGAGCCTGTGGCAAAAAGAGAAGGAGCTAGAGAAACAAATAGGGACCATTCACAAGGGCACTTCATCTTGAGGCTCCTTGGGGTCACTTCAATAGTTTAAAATTTAAAAGTAAACACTTAAAACAGCACTTTAGAAGACCAGTGATGGCTTTGAAGGGAGTGGTGGTGGGTGGAGAAACCCCAGAGGCAGTGAGGAGACCAGTGAGGAGGTGATAAAGGACTTCTGGAGGAAGTTAGACTTTTGCCTGAGAAAGTATAATGCAGAGGGAGGGCACAGGAGAGGAGGTCGGTTTTAAGGATGTCAAGATATAGAATTAAGGGGATGCTCTGTTAGACTAGACAGAAAGGAAGATGGAAAGGGCAAAGATCACTCTAAGTCTCTGGCTTAGGGCTTCTACTACTAGCCGTTGTGGTGCCAGTCACTTGGGCTGGGCGTATAGGAAGATGGGGGAACTGCCCAGGACCTTGGTGCTGGTGGTGGTGTTTGGGCAGTGAAAGGAGGAGAGTGAACGTGTTCAGTTCTGTTGAATTTTTTTTTTTTTAATATTGATCTAAAACATGAATTCCACCAAATTCACCCTTCTCGCATATTAGCCTCTGGATCCCAAAGCCCTAACTCAGCACACCATCTTCTATCAGGTAGTAGTTTGATCAGTAGAGTTACTCAATTAGACCTTGTTATTTACCACTTATCTTAAAATACAATTAATGTACAGTTTATTATGTCCTTAACAGCTATTATATGATTAGTTTCACTTTTTAAAGGGGCTAGGATATTTTCAATAATCCAGAAGTAAAACTCACCGGAGTGTTTATTTTTAAATTAAAAGCTACATATCAATCTTAATTTAAATTCACAAAAGCTCTGTGATGAAGACAGTGTATTATATTATATCATTGTATTGTATTATATTATTTCGAGTTATAGTGGATGAAGACCAGCATCTAAAAGGTTAATGACTTGGCGAGGATGATCCACATCAGTGTTCTTGCCTCTGGAGCTCAGCCTTTTTGCTCCCAGTCTGGGGCTCATTACTCTCCCCCAGTGGCTGCAAAGGGCATGCCCAGATGTTGAGTTCAGCAAAGATGCATATTTCATTGGTCATTAGAACTTAGCGCTATTACTATCATCATTATTATTTTGCCTAGGAAAGTTCACTGCTCTGACCAATCTTCTGACGAATGGAATTGTCCTTATATTTTAAAGCACAATGCGTTTTTTAAAAAGGCATGAAAAGAAATGTTATCAATGGTTTTCGTGAGTGTTTTCCCCTCAAATGCACTTTAGAGCCTGGTTCACCTACAAACTGTCCACATTGGGAATGCATTCTAATAAAAGCACATGCATTATGGAGGTGAGAACACTTGAAACAGTATTTGCATCTGCTATAAGACTTATAATGTAATGGATTTCTAACTAATTAGCATGATTTCCCAGACTGAATTATGCCACATGTAGGAGTAACGGATATAAAAATAAATTTGATTATAATGTGCATAAATTGCTCATTTCTTACAGAATTATGGCTTTTTCTTAAGTGAATGCCCAACTTCACCAAATTGTCAATGAAAACGTGTTTACAAATGGCTGCTCTTTTTGTGGCCGTGCTGCTTTCCGGGGGTTTGGGTACTCATGGCAGCTGCTTTGTTGGAACATGATACACACAGCACATCAGGCAATGACTGTGACCTACATTCAGGATGTTTATGAGTTCTGCAGAAATTGGGTAATTTCACTCACTATTTTGTTCTTCTGCTGATGTGAGATGTCTTTGAGCACCATTTTGGGCAATAAGCCCTTGGATGGAAAGGGGAAAATACAGGGCTTACAGAAGGACAAGATAAAAGGCACAAATCCATAATGGCATATTTTTCCCAGTGCTGTGTCAGGTTTTGTTAGAATGGGATAAAATCAATGACAAACATGCTCCTCTATTCCTTGTAGCTGCCATTATATACAGACAATAATAAAACAAAGCAAGACAGAATATAACCAAATGCTAAATGGCAGGGCACCAATAGTATGTTCTGTAAGTCAGAGGAAGGGACATTCCTTTCTCTGAGGGCAAGTATATGGATGGCACTTAATCTGGGAAGGAGAATGGGTGGAATGTGGATGGCTGAAGTGTAGGAGACATCCTACATCTGTAACCTAGAATGAAGGTGAGCAAAGCATGTTTCTTTCATGCACAGATTCATCCATTCACTATTAGGCTTCTATTACATGTGGACTGTAGTGATTCTCTACGTGTGATGTATCATAAGTATAACATCCCACATGCAGTTTGTTAATAGGTATAGTAGACACACACACAAATGTTCCTTTGTCAATATGCCTGGAACGCAATGAGTAAACAAAGTTAAAGGTGACTATTTCAAGATTTCTTGGTATTCAGTGTTTTCCAAATTTTCAATGAGGGAAAGCTTGTTTTAAATTTTCAACCTACGTAGATATTCAAGGAATTTTTAAAAAATCATACATAGCTTTTGTATAACCAAAAAAAAGTTATATAAGAGAGTAGTAAAAATTTTATGATATTAAGGGAAGTTTGACACCCTTTTCATCAATCCCAAATCACAATAACAATATATCAACTGTCGTTTACTGGTTATCTGTGCCAGGCATTGTACTAGGTATTGCACATGATTTTTGTGTAGCTGTCACGAAAACTTTCTGGATTATCTATAGCTATTTCTATATACAGATGAGAAAAACTAAAGCTCAGAGAGATTAAAAATTTTATAGAAGGTCGCAGTTTGTAACTGGCAGAATCCATGCTGTCCACTTCTATATGTGGCATTTTGATAAATCATGCTTTATATAATTCTTTGCTTTGTGTATAAATAACTTGGAATGGAAGTTCCAAGAAGGACAGATATAGTCATGGAAATTTAATACAAGTGGTAGTTGAGCATCAGTCCATAGACAAGTTCAATCAATGTTTTTAGAGGGGAATGCACTTTTACATCCAAAAGGGGATATATGTAAGGACCAAGTAATTTTGCTTCCCATTCACCTGAGGAAGTTACTTAGGATAGGAGTCAATAGGTAGATAGGTAGATAGGTAGATAGATAGATAGATAGATAGATAAGGATTACTCAAAAAAGAGGAAGACTTTGGATCCAGGAATAAGTAGGCCCAGCAAGGTCAAACAATGTAGAGGCCTATATTTACCTTACTAAGATTCTAGCTCCAACTTTAGAATTTTAGCCCCAAATATAGCGCTAGTAAAATTCTGCTCCTACGGGAATGACTGACTCATTTGCTCCAATCTTTTTTTCCCCAAACTAAAAACATTTGGTATTTTGTTGGTAGATGTAAAATGAGATCACTTTCGTACCCATTTCTTACATATCAGTTCTCATAAATCCCGATTCACTATTAGGAAATCAAGGTGAAGCTTGAGATTAGAGATCACAGTACGGATCACACAGGAACCCAGGACTCTTTGTAGCATAGAAAGACTAAAGTAACTGATCCACATGACAGGACAGAACAAAATTTGGTCAAATACCCCTTATCACAATAGCAGTACCTCTTACTCTAAATTGGGCCTGGCAAGCCCAAATAAATAGTTGGTTCTTTGGTGGGCCTCAGCAACAAAACCAAAAAGAAAGTTTGCCTTCAGCCTGGAGTGGGCAGCCACAATCACTGTGTAATTAGTGGTGACCAGCAGGAAGTTCAATTGTGTTTTTTACATGGTCTGAAGAGGCTGATTTGCCCTCATTCAGCTAACCCAATGGGGAGTGTTAGACACAAAAAAACAACTGATTCCCAAATCCCATTCTAATTATTTGTTGTAGGCCCTAGTGGCCAGTTTCATCAGAGAGTTTGTTCCATTTTGGCAAGAATGCTTACTCAGAGTACCACGGAGACTTCATTCCAGAGGTTGCAAAAAACTGTGTACTCCTGAAATGAAACCTCTCCGTTATTCACAGAAAATATAAAGTCACTGCTTCTATTAACTTTCCAGCTATCACTGATTTCCTTTAAACCAAAATATTAGATTTGATCTATTCACAATACTGTGTTCACAACATAGTTATTGCTTTGAATTGCTGGTTTTCTACCGGCTTCATTTTAGTACTTAATTTCTTTTATTTTTAACATGTTACACCTCAGTATTTTAATTATACTCAGCCAAATGTATCTGAATGCTCTCAACATGCTTCATTATTTATATTAGTAGAAAAGCACATAAAATCAAATTGCATGCTGACATTCTATAATTTGTACTTGCATATCTCTAAAGTAGATTTCTATAGATACAGCAACTATTCAACAGTGGCTCAAGATATGCTATGATTTTAAAATTTAACTGAATTTTAATGTATTCGGAAAATAAAATTTATGAGATTTTGCTAGAAAATGTCTTATCTGATTATCCATATTCTACAATTATTAACTGCTCCTATTCTGCATTTGATTGAATTGTAAAAACGATGAATTCCTTCCCTTCTTACCTCAGGCATTAAGCTGTAATTTCTGCACATTTTGAGTTTTCCATATCTAAACTGGAAATTATGTTAGATCTACTGAAATATCAAGTATAAATAAAATATAAACCTTTTTTTAATTAGAAATGGACATTACTATTTAATTTACTAAGGAGGTCTATGGTCACACTGCCTTTCTCACAATAAATTTTTTCTGGGTTAAGGAGACACTCTTTATCAAAAGTTGGTTTAAATTCTCCCCTTTTTCATTTGGAATTAAGAGTCAGAAGTCCCGGAAAGAATTATGAGAGCCTATGCTTTTATTTTTAGTACCACTCTGAGAACTCAGCTATGTTCTTGAATCTGGCAAAATTACCTCTCCATCAGCTTCATCTGAGACTAGGATTCCCCAAATAGATGCTTTGATTTGGTTTTTAGGCTTATTCTAAACATAGAAAAGGCAGATTAATAGCAGAGAAAGCTGACAAAATGTATGCTTCTTCTTTGAATGATCAGGGGCACAGAGGATATTAGTATAAATTTTCTCTCTTGTTAGAATCTCCTCTAACATGCCACCCATTGTGAGAGAAAGAGGAGAATCCATTGAGTTGTGGATTTCAGGGAGGAAACTGTAAGTCCTTAAAGAATGAGGAAAACAATAAGAGGCAGAATTAGCAATATAATAACATTTTAGGTGAAGAGACTACCTGAACAATTTGCTGAAAAAGGCTGAAAGCATATTGTAAATTAAAACAAACAAACAAACAAACAGTACAATTGTAAGGGAAGTATTAAAATGGTCTAGGTATGGTTAAAACACAAAGCTAGTATCTTGAGTAAAGAGAAATAGAGCTTATCACCTCAGAATAGAGAGCCCTTGCACTGGTGAGGAGCATGGCCACATCTAAGTAACTTGAGAGGTGGTGGAAGCTTTTGAATATTTGTGTTTGGAGGCTAGAGCTGATCAGGATGGTGTTACAGGAAGGTGGATCTGGCAGTGCTTGAAGGATACTGGGGATATTAACTGCAGGTAGAGCAAACAAATGAGAGGCTATTAGAGCAACCCAGGAAATGGCTGATTCAATTTAAGTCCAATACAGCAATTCTGTAAATGCCTAGCTTGAGAAGGGCACAGTGCTAGACACTATGTAGGCATCAGTGATAAGACAGTCTTTGTTGCTTTCTCAAGTAACAGAAAGTTTATGTATTTAGGTGTTGGGAGAAACAAGAAAGCAGACAGATCAGGAGGCAGGAAGCAAGGTAACATGGAAGAAGAAGGAAACATGGAAGAGAAGATAAAAACCAGGCAGAAAGTAAGGAATGATGGGTCTGAGGAAGGTAAGAAAAGAACGTAACCATAGACAGAAAACAATAAATAAAAAATAATCCATACAATTCTCCCCTAACACCTCTAATTATTTTAAAGCATCATATCATTTCCTAGAAAAATAGAAATGATTAAATTAATCCATTTGACAGAGAATATCAATGTTCATAAATACCTATGTTCTCCTCTTCTTTCTGATCACAGGGATGGATTTGAGCATTACCTCGCGGCCCATAATAGCCTCCCACAAGTGGTTCTCTGTCTCCTCACGAGCTAGCTAAACAAATCAGTTCAGAATCTATAGGAGGGCAAAACTACACAGTGGAAGGAGCACAGAACTCTGAATGACAGGGGAGCACAGTCTCCCCCACACTGATATGCATCATTAGATAGTGACTTGAAGGATGATTAAATGCTTGTTGTGTTAAGCTCTTCCAGTACATTAGCCTACCCTGACTGACACGGAAAAATATGTACAAGAACTACCAGTCAGACACTGATTTGATCAGTAAGATAAGTCTGTTCTGCTAAGTCCTCAAGAAACAGATAATTCTGAATAATAATTAAAATACCTAGGTTTTGAGAAAATACCCCAATCAATTATAAAAGCTACCAAAGGCTGACAATATATTTATATGTGTTTATGAAACAATATAATTTATTAACATAGGTGTTCATAAATGTGATAAGGCTATAATTTTATAAATAAAATTTTAGGGACGATAATTTACAACTGTAAAATTTATTCTATGCAAGAAAGGATGGTACAAAATTATAAAATCTAAATATATTTTATTACCTTCTTATTAAATAAGAACTACAATACCATCTTAAAGAAGATCAAAAGAGAGAGAAGAAAAGAAGATTAAGATATGATAGAAGATAAAATTTATCACTTAATGAAAAAAAATTCTCTTAGTAAAAAAGAACAGGATGCCATTAATATGATAAAGAATATATACATGGTACTAACAGTGAATATCACAATAGAGTCACTCACATATATTTAAGTCTAAGATGAGATAAGGGTGCTTCTTATCACCATTACTATTCTGTAACTTTACGAATTTTCCAGGTGAAAAAAAGATAAATAACACAAGAAAAACCTGAAGATCAAATTTCAATATTTATAGATATGATTGGTATCCTATACAAGATAATCAACTGAAAAAATAAATGAAATTCCTATGTAATATTTCTGGACACTAGTTGCTTAACAATAATAAATTCTTCAGCAGCTGACTAAGATATACACATACATGTACCACCCCCCAACACACACACATACACACAAATAAACAAGAAATATCCAAAATCATTTCTAAAACAAAAAGTCTATGTAGGACACTGAAGTTTACTGAAGAATATATTAAAATGTATTGTAGGGCTTCCCTGGTGGCGCAGTGGCTGAGAGTCCGCCTGCCGATGCAGGGGACACGGGCTCGTGCCCCGGTCCGGGAAAATCCCACATGCTGCGGAGCGGCTGGGCCCGTGAGCCATGGCCGCTGATCCTGCACGTCCGGAGCCTGTGCTCCACAACGGGAGAGGCCACAACAGTGAGAGGCCCGCGTACCGCCAAAAAAAAAAAAAAAAAAGTATTGTAGGGCTTTAGTAATTGAAGTAAAGAATGGGTCATTTCAAATAAGAAAGGTAGATTTTTAAATGATTATTATTGACATAAATAGCTGATGTTTAGAAAAAGAAATAAAATAACATCCCTACCTCATACATTATTTACATGTAAATTTCTAAATGAAGTAATATGTAAATGCAAAAATGAAAGAATCAACCAATACAAATGCATTCACTAGTGTAGGGTATTTCTATAATACTCAGGATGGAGTGAAAAAGATAAAATAATAACATAACAATACTTTAGAAACTTCTTCAAATTAAAAAAAGACAGATAGGAGCCTGAACCAAGATGGTGGAGTAGAAGGATGTGCTCTCTCTCTCCCTTGAAAAAACACCAGAATCACAACTACCTGCTGAACAATCATCAACAGGAAGACACTGGGAACTCATCAAAAAAGATACCCCACAACCAAAGAAAAAGGAGAAGCCACAATGAGACGGTAGGAGGGGCACAATCACAATAAAATCAAATCCCATAACTGCTGGGTGGGTGACTCACAAACTGGAGAACACTTGTACCACAGAAGTCCACCCACTGGAGTGACGGTTCTGAGCCCCACGTCAGGCTTCTGAACCTGGGGGTCCAATAATGGAAGGAGGCATTCCTAGAGAATCAGTCTTTGAAGGCTAGCAGGATTTGACTGCAGGACTCTGACAGGACTGGGGGCAACAGAGACTCCACTCTTGGAGGGCACACACAAAGTAGTGTGCGCATCGGGACCCGGGGGAAGGAGCAGTGACCCCACGGGAGACTAAACCAGATCTACCTGCTAATGTTGGAGGGTCTCCTGCAGAGGCAGGGGGGTGGCTGTGTCTCAATGTGAGCACAAGGACACTGGCAGCAGAAGTTCTGGGAAGTACTCCTTGGTTTCAGCCTCCCAGAGTCCTCCATTAGCCTCAAAAAAGAGCATGCAGGCTCCAGTGTTGGGTTGCCTCAGGCCAAACAACCAACAGGGAGGGAACACAGCCCCACCCATCAGCAGACAAACAGATTAAAGTTTTTCTTCTTTTTTTTTTTTTTTGTGGTACGCGGGCCTCTCACTGTTGTGGCCTCTCCCGTTGCGGAGCAACAGGCTCCGGACGCGCAGGCTCAGCGGCCATGGCTCATGGGCCCAGCCGCTCCTCTGCATGTGGGATCTTCCCGGACCGGGTCACGAGCCCACGTCCCCTGCACAGGCAGGCAGACTCTCAATCACTGTGCCACGAGGGAAGCCTGCAGATTAAAGTTTTACATAGCTCTGCCCAACAGAGCAACAGCCAGCTCTACACACCGCCAGTCACTCCTGTCAGGAAACTTGCGCAAGCCTCTTAGATAGCCTCATCCACCAGAGGGCAGAGAGCAGAAGCAAGAACTACAATCCTGCAGCCTGTGAAAAAAAACCCACATTCACAGAAATATAGACAAGATGAAAAGGCAGAGGGCTATGTACCAGATGAAAGAACAAGATAAAATCCCCGAAAAACAACTAAATGAAGTGGACATAGGCAACCTTCCAGAAAAACAATTCAGAATAATGACAGTGAAGATGATCCAGGACCTCGGAAAAAGAATGAAGGCAAAGATCGAGAAGATGCAAGAAATGTTTAACAAAGACCTAGAAGAATTAAAGAACAAACAAACAGAGATGAACAATACAATAACTGAAATGAAAACTACACTAGAAAGAATCCACAGCAGAATAACTGAGGCAGAAGAATGGATAAGTGAGCTGGAAGACAGAATGGTAGAAATCACTGCTGTGGAACAGAATAAAGGATGAAAAGAAATGAAGACAGCCTAAGAGACCTCTGGGACAACATTAAACACAACAACATTCACATTATAGAGGTCCCAGAAGGAGAAGAGAGAGAGAAAGGACCTGAGAAAATATTGAAGAGATTATAGTTGAAAACTTCCCTAACACGGGAAAGGAAATAGCCACCCAAGTCCAGGAAGCACAGAGAGTCCCATACAGGATAAACCCAAGGAGAAACACACCGAGACACATAATAATCAAATTGGCAAAAAATAAAGACAAAGAAAAATTATTGAAAGCAGCAAGGGAAAAACGACAAATAACATACAAGGGAACTCCCATAAGGTTAACAGCTGATTTCTCAGCAGAAACTCTACAAGCCAGAAGGGAGTGGCATGACACACTTAAAGTGATGAAAGGGAAGAACCTACAACGAAGATTACTCTACCCGCAAGGATCTCATTCACATTTGATGGAGAAATCAAAAGCTTTACAGACAAGCAAAAGCTGAGAGAAATAAGCACCACCAAACCAGCTCTACAACAAATGCTAAAGTGGGAAACACAAGAAAAGAAAAGGAGCTACAAAAACAAACCCAAAACAATTAAGAAAATGGTCATAGGAACATACATATCGATAATTACCTTAAACGTGAATGGATTAAATGCTCCAACCAAAACACACAGGCTTGCTGAATGGATACAAAAACAATACCCATATATACGCTGTCTACAAGAGACCCACTTCAGACTGATTGACACACACAGACTGAAAGTGAGGGGATGGAAAAAGATATTCCATGCAAATGGAAATCAAAAGAAAGCTGCAGTAGCAATACTCATATCAGATAAAAGAGACTTTAAAATAGACTTCACTGTTTGTAGATGACATGATACTATATATAAAGAATCCTAAAGATGCCACCAGAAAACTATTAGAGCTAACCAATGAATTTGGTAAAGTTGCAGGATACAAAATTAATGCACAGAAATCTCTTGCATTCCTATATACTGATGATGAAAAAACTGAAAGAGAAATTAAGGAAACACTCCCATTTACCATTGCAACAAAAAGAATAAAATACCTAGGAATAAACCTACCTAGGGAGACAAAAGACCTGTATGCAGAAAACGATAAGACAGTGATGAAAGAAATTAAAGATGATACCAACAGATGGAGAGATATACCATGTTCTTGGATTGGAAGAATCAATATTGTGAAATTGACTCTACTACCCAAAGCAATGTACAGATTCAATGCAATCTCTATCAAATTACCAATGGCATTTTTTACAGAACTAGAACCAAAAATCTTAAAATTTGTATGGAGACACAAAAGAACCCAAATAGCCAAAGCAGTTTTGAGGGAAAAAAGGAGAGCTGGAGGAATCAGACTCACTGACTTCAGACTATACTACAAAGCTAGAGTAATCAAGACAATATGGTACCAGTACAAAAACAGAAATACAGATCAATGGAACAAGATAGAAAGCCCAGAGATAAACCCATGCACCTATGGTCAGCTAATCTATGACAAAGGAGGCAAGGTTATACAATGAAGAAAAGGCAGTGTCATCAATAAGTGGTGCTGGGAAAACTGCACAGCTACATGTAAAAGAATGAAATTAGAACACTCCCTAATACCATACACAAAAATAAACGCAAAATGGATTAGAGACCTAAATGTAAGACCGGATAGTATAAAACTCTTAGAGGAAAACATAGGTAGAACACTGTTTGACATAAGTCACAGCATGATATTTTTTGATCCACCTCCTAGAGTAACGGAAATAAAAACAAAAATAAACAAATGGGACCTAATGAAACTTCAAAGCTTTGCACAGCAAAGGAAACCATAAACAAGACGAAAAGACAACCCTCAGAATGGGAGAAAATATATGCAAACAAATCAATGGACAAAGGATTAAGCTCTAAAATATATAAACAGCTCCAAAATATATAAACAGCTCCAACAGCAGTTCAATATTAGAAAAACAAACAACCCAATTCAAAAATGGGCAGATAACCTAAGTAGACATTTCTCCAAAGAAGACATACAGATGGCCAAGAAGCACATGAGAAGCTGCTCAACATCACTAATTATTAGAAAAATGCAAATCAAAACTACAATAAGCTATCACCTCACACCAGTTAGAATGGGCATCATCAGAAAATCTACAAACAACAAATGCTGGAGAGGGTGTGGAGAAAAGGAAACCCTCTTACACTGTTGGTGGGAATTTAAATTGATACAGCCACCATGGAGAACAGTATGGAAGTTCCTTAAAATCTAAAAATGGAATTACCATATGATCCAGCAATCCCACTACTGGGCATATACCCAGAGATAACCATAATTCAAAAAGACACATGCACGCCAATGTTCACTGCAGCACTATTTACAACAGTCAGGTCATGGAAGCAATCTAAATGCCCATCGACAGACGAATGGATAAAGAAGATGTGGTACATATATACAACGGCATACTACTCAGCCTTAGAAAGGAAAGAAATTGGGTCATTTGTTAAGACGTGGATGGACCTAGAGACTGCCATACAGAGTGAAGTAAGTCAGAGAAAAACAAATATCGTATATTAACGCATATATGTGGAACCTAGAAAAATGGTAAAGATGAACTGGTTTGTAGGGCAGAAATTGAGACACAGATGTAGAGAACAAACATATGGACACCAAGTGGGGAAAGTGGCAGTGGGGGGGTGGTGGTGGTGTGATTTATTGGTCGATTGTGATTGACATATATACACTGATGTGTATAAAATTGATGACTAATAAGAACCTGCTATATAAAAAAATAAAATAAAATTCAAAAAGAAAGAAAAGTAGTAAAATAAATTAGCTATACATGCAACAAAGTGGATACATAAAAAAAGTGCTGAGTGATAAAAGCCATACACAAGAATACTTCATGTATGTCTCCATTTATATGAAATTAAAAATTACATGAAATCTTAAAAAAAGACAGACAATTGAAATGAAATGGAAAAATACTATTTTCCATGTAAAAATTTTGTAACATATATTCAGTCCAAGGAGTTTTTATGTTAATACATTACTGTATTATTATAAAGATGTATTGCTAAGAGGTAAGATAAATGTAAACAACCCAAAAGGATTAAAAAGTTTAAAAAATAGAAATATTTGTTACGCAGAAGACCTATAAACATATAAAAACTATACCAGTGCAATCGTAATAAAATGAATGCAAATTAAGACCATAATACACTATTTTTCTCTGTCAAACTGTCAAAGACAAGGAAAAGATAACTGTCAATGCTGTCAAGGGTTAGAGAAAAACAGAAATGCTGCCATAGTACTGAGGTGTAAAAGTCATCACAACATTCTTTTTTAAAATTTATTTATATATATATATATATATATATATATATAAACATCTTTATTGGAGTATAATTGCTTTACAATTGTGTGTTAGTTTCTGCTTTATAACAAAGTGAATCAGCTATACATATACATATAGACCCATATCTCCTCTCTCTTTCGTCTCCCTCCCACCCTCCCTATCCCACCCTCCCTATCCCACCCCTCTAGATGGTCACAAAGCACCGAGCTAATCTCCCTGTGCTATGCGGCTGCAGGCACAACCTTCTTGAGTGGTCATGTGCAACACAGTTTTTAAAAGACTACGAATGTATAGTCTTCTGATTAGCAATTTTTCACTTCAGTTGATTACTGATACAGCTATAAGTAATAATTTACAAATACCATGACAAGGGTTTTTTCTAGCAACATAGCTTATATAGCAAAAAAAAAAAAAAGGAAACTTATTACATCTTCAATGTTACCATTGGTTGAATAAATGTTGGCATATCATGTAATGGGAAAATATGCAGCCATTAAAAATGGTATTATAGGGCTTCCCTGGTGGCGCAGTGGTTGAGAGTCCGCCTGCCGATGCAGGGGACACGGGTTCATGCCCCGGTCCGGGAAGATCCCACATGCCATGGAGCAGCTGCGCCTGTGAGCCATGGCCGCTGAGCCTGCGCATCCGGAGCCTGTTGCTCTGCAACGGGAGAGGCTACAACAGTGAGAGGCCCATGTACCACAAAAAAAAAAAACAAAAACAAAAATAACAAAAATGGTATTATATAAAAAATACTTAAGGGCCTGGAAATATTCTCATGATATATATTTTAGCCTTAAAGATTTGGGTAATACATATCATAAAATGAAATGCTCTCAATTTGCATGATATACACAGGTGGAAGTATAAATATATGCATACACACACACACACACACACACACACACACACACACACACACACACACACACCCCTCATATGTACCAAAATGGAATCATAATGGAAGGAAATAATTCTGTGATTAGTTCTGGGAAGTGACTTGTAATATTTTTTAAAAAATATATTTTGCTAATGTCTATTTTATAAGTTTTCTAAAGTACACAAACTAGTTTCACATTTAGAATAACAAATACGTTATTTTAAGAAACAAGGCCAGAAAAGATGTTCTAAGGGAACAGTTATTATGTTCTCATATGGTAAAAATACCTGACTTGGGAATAGAAATATCTAATTCATTGGTGGTCATGATTTCTTTTTTAACTGGATCAAGTTAGGTTATGCCCTCTGGCAAATCACTTCCTGTTTCTAAGCCTCAGTTTATTCTTTTGCAAAAGGAGAGGATTCAGCTAGATAATCCCTGAAATCCTTTGAGAGTCCGTGATTATTAAAAATATTTTGTGAATAGGCTATATTCCGTTATAAAATAAAAAGTTAAAATAATATTTTGTGCACACACATAATTTATTTGTATTGGTTTAAATCTTCTAATTTTTTTCCTACTTCCATTGTAAGCTCCTATACCCTGATTCTTAGATGATGGAAAAATTATGCTTCCTGTTTTATGATCATATTATAAGACCTGGTTATGTAGGAGGGTCCAAAACAAAATTTGTGAGCCCCATCTCCACTGTTCTAGTCAGACAGTAAAGAGAAGAGTCACACAGAGGATCAGGGAACCTATGTGTCTGTGAATGGCAAGCTCCGAGACTGGTGTGTTATAGGAAAAGGAAAGCAGAGATGTATTGGGACCAGAAGAACTGAGCAGTATAAATTGTATGACCATATATTTTATGCTATGAACAGGGGACTTCTGAGAATGAAGGAGGACTTACCAATAATTATGCTGAAACAACAGGTAAAATGAGACTGTCCAAGGAAAAGCAGGACTTATGGTCATTCCAAATATAAGTCCTGGAGTTTGGAAAGAGCATGTTATTCTTTCTGAATCAAATCTAAGAAAGGAGGTAGGTTATATTTGGGTGACACAGTCTATCAACTAAGAATGTGCCATCCTTACAGCAAACTGGAGATCTGTTCAACTTCCCAATGATGTTGGGAATTCTTGATTCTATTCCATGATCATAAGGAGGCCTGCTTGCTTGAGCATAATTCACACTTCCGGTAAAATTTTAAGAACTCGAGAATGATGTTGTTTACTATACTACCATACTACATTAGGTCACAAATGTCACCCTTAGCAGTGGTTGTCGGGTATCCAGCACATGATGCTGGGTGACCAACCATTCTGATTTGAGAACTTTTCCAGGGTATAGGACTTTCGGTGCTAAAACCAGGCACACGAGGAAGGTTGGTCACCCTACCAGCTGATCAGGACCTCTCTCATGTAAGGTATTCAATGCATCTCCCCTCTATTCATTTCTGTATTGATATTTTTGTTGCCTAAATTGTGTATAATTTGTGCATTGAACATTGTTATGGACTGAACTGCGTTCCTCCAAAATTTGTATGTTGAAGTCCTAATCCCCAGTACCTCAGATGTGACTGAATTTGGAAATTGGGTCCTTAAAGAGGTAATTAAGGTGAAATGGGGTCATTTGGGTGGGGCCCAAATCCAGTACAGCTGGTGTCCTCATGAGAAGAGGAAGGGACATCAGAGACACACAGAAAGAAGGCCCTGTGAGGATGTCTGAAGGACAGCCATTTACAAGCCAAGGACACAGGCCTCATAAGAAACCAACCTTGCCAAAACCTTGGTCTTGGACTTCTAGTCTCCACAATTGTGAGAAAATACATTTCTGCTAAGTGCCCCAGTCTTTGGTACTCTGTTATGGCAGCCCTAGGAGAGGAATACAAATATACTATAAAAGTAATTTTGTTCTTAACCTCATTGCCCAGGAAACTTGAAAATCTAAATTCTCTAGAGGAATGGTTTTCCTGGTTGTTGGAAATATAGTAATCTATCTTGCTTCAATGTAATTTTTTTTCAGTAATTTGTACACTAGGAGTAGCTATCCAAATTTTGCATAGGGCTTTAAATTGCATTTCATTTCTCTTTCATTAAGAAACCCGTCATGATTTGCATTCTGTCCATCTGTACAACTTCACTTCATCTCTCTGAGGAGCTGACTGTCTCTTTATGTTTAGTACACATAATTATTTTTGATGTCCATGTTAGATCAAGTTTAATTATAAGGTGGCCAATAGTCCCCAATGGCTTACTTATTTCAAGTTTACTCATTTAGAATATATTGTTATTCCACAACACATCAGGACTGAAATTATCCTAGTTAAAGTCTGTCATTTAAGCCTTTACAAATCACACCCACAGTACATTAGGGTTTTGTTCACTAATTACTAAGTATATTATGAAAAAGCAAATTAACGTTTTGAAAAAAAAGTAGCATTATACTCTCACAAAAATGGAAAAAATACATTTTTTTTCCCAATTGGGAAGATTTTAAATTTAATCCTTTTATTTTTCCTTTAATATTTAAAACTTACAGTGAAATAGAAACAAAGGTTTTTGGTCTCAGGAGATGAGAGAATCCCTTACTTCACTGAGAACCATCAGACACAGACCAAGGTAACTAGTGACCAGGCCTGGTGTTAGTTCTATTCTCTGCTTCCACATCTAGTAGCTGAGGTCTCCTCAACAGGTGGGGTGATCTCAGGCATTCACTCCCGATATTGATACCTGTTGTTTTTTTTCCTCCCAGTTCACCATTTGTTGTAATAAGAGAAATTTCTCTTTCTTTTTTTTCTATGAGAATATTCCTTAAAAAAAAGGTCATGCACTCAGACAAATACTTTCTCATCTATAAAATGGGGCAACAGAGGTTCACATTATTTAAGTGTAATTTCCAAAAAAATTAGAAGGGTGTTAAACATTGGGTTGACTGGTTTTTAACATGGACTTGAATCCCTTCTCTGGGTTATTTAGACTGTACAGACCCAACAGATCCCAACCAGGGCCTAGAATAGCCCCCAGCATGCACTAGGCCCTTGATATACACTTTCTGAATCCACTTAGCTAGTATTTTAAGAACAAGTACTGTAAGAAAGTAATTTGGCAGTGGAGACCATCAACCTTAGATGTCACATATAGTCTGAACTCTTCAAGTGGAACTGAAGTACAAATGACAGTTAGATGACCGTGAGGGAGAAGCACACTCAGTTCCTCATAAGGACAACATTGCAGGAGATGAGGTCAGGGTAATAGACTACAGGAATAGGAGACCTGTGGGCAGCTAAAAGTGAGCAGGCAGACAGTTTTGAAACCTCAAGAGTGCAAGCAACCAAACTCAGGAGAATCAATGCCTGTTGAATATGTCCATTTAAGGCTCAGCTTTGATGCAAGTTGCCCTCAAAAGTCGGAACTGGCACAATTAGCCCTGCATGCCTCAGCCTGTCCAAAGGAGCCAGGAGTTGAGGCCTGCCTTATAGGCAGTTGTGATGGTGGGGTCATTTCTTCTGTTGCAGGCTCAGGTATTAAGCTTTTTGATTCGGAAGCAGTTTGAAAGAAAAATATAAACATGATCTAACTGTGAACTCCCCCTTGAGCTCTTCAAGACAACATGCTGACTTTGTGCAGGAGAACATTTATAATCACATGACATTATTCTTCAAACTCAGATGACACGTTCTCTTTCATATTTTAAAAAATGGTTCATAACATAATGCCTTAGAATCATCTAATGGAATCATCTATACTTTCAATTTGTTTTGTTTTGTTTTAAATTTGATTTTTTTCTTTATTCTTTACATATTTAGTTATGAGATCATTTTCATAATACATAATTCATACTATACTAAAAGATGGAATAAATGGTCTTAAATGGAAATGAAAGTCTCCCATATATCAAATTTGTTTTGGTGAATACTTTTATTTTGAGAACTCTATTCTATGAATTATACCTTATTTATAGAAAAGTTTGCCTTAAAAATCACTTACTCGATTGGAAGACATTTTATTGGCATATGTGGTTTCTATTTTGATGTCTTCTGAAACCAGAAAACTTGCTAATGTTTAAACATCTTTATTTCTTTTAGGACGGGTATCAGTTAGGATTACATTTGGCAGCAGGTAAGGGAAAAAAAGACGCTTGAGGAAACAACGGCCTAAATAAGAGAGCAATCATTTTTCTCTTTAGCAAAATAAGCTCAGTGATATCCAGGGTTAGCATAGTTGCCAGCATGGACTCAGGCTACTTCTAGAGTTGCACTAGGCTGTGGCATTTATCCTCCTGCTCCAAGATGGATGCAAGAGCTCAGGACCACATCCACAGCAGGACAGATGCAGAGAGAAAGAAAAGCATGCCATCTCTCTCTACCTTCTAAGAGGGGGTCCCAGAACTCCCATGAAATATTTCTCCTTACATCTTATTTACAAAAATTGGTCTCAGGACCACTCCTACATTCAAGGGAGGTTTGGAAATACACTTTTGGGTAAACACATAGGCAGCCAGGAAAAATCAACAGTGCATTTCATGGAAAATCAAAAGAAGAGATACTGAGAGGCAATTGACAGTTTCAGATACAGGAGACTTAAAGAGATGTCTGTCGTCATTAGGAGGTCACGTTGAATGATCAGGGCAACAGCAGCAGATGGAACCCAGGTCAAAATAAGAGAAGTAGGCAGTTACGTGCATGAGAGATAATTTCTGAATGAAGAAATGAATGATAAAGTAATGTCTTGCAAGTAACAAATATTTGACTTGACCCTGTTCTGTTTCGAGAACTCCATGACCAACCCTCACCCTATGATTGTTAAATGCCATGAGGTCTGGCTGAGATTTCACTGGCACTGGAATCAATAGTTGTTAGTCTGGTCACAATTCTGTCCCTACTTGCTAAGTGACCTTGAGTTGTTTATTTTTATTGAGACTGGGTTTCCTTACTTATAAAATAGGCATAAATAAAATACATATTTATTGATGTATCCATTCATTCACCAGATATTTATTGACTGGTTATTAGGTACTACCCCTGTGTTGGATACTAAAGACATAAAGAAAACACAGTGCATGCTCTCTTGGAGCTTAGCAGAGAAGATAAATACTTAAAATAATGTACCAATAAATATATTTTTGCAAATTATTATAAATGAAATGTAGGGTGCTATAAAATATAACGGGAGTCCTTAACTCACAAGGCTTTTGTAAGGATAATATGTATTATAATATGTAACTGTTATGGGACCTGATAGCTAATGAATGTTCAATGAATGTTTGTTCTTTCCCTTCTTTCTTTAAGTTGGAGAAGTAAAAACAAACACAACTAATAAAGCACAGCATTATCCCTATGGCAGTAAGGACCAACACTACTGTACTGTATTCAATTGTTTTCAGTGTATTCAGTTGAAGGATTGAGTCTACCTGGAGGAAAAAGGGGAGTAAAGGAGGATTTGAAATAGGATGCTACATTTAAACCAGGTCTTTAAGAATGAAGAGTATTGAATCAAGAAGAAGGAAAGGAGAAGAATTTTTAAGAGAAGGAAGAGCTTGAGGTGCTCCAGTCTGAGTGCTTCCTGCCCGCCCCCCCTCCACAGAAATGAGAAGTCCATGACATGAGTAGCTTCTCTCTCATCCTGTCAGGAATTAGTGCCCTCAGATTTCTCCTTCCTTGTCCCTTCTCAGAAAAAAAAAAAAAAAATCTGATTGAACCCAATCACACTACGAAGTTCATATATATATACCCGCTTGAAAACTCTTTAATGGAACAGCCTAATAATAGTTCTAAAATCCAAACCGAGGGCCTAACAAAGTCAATGCTATTTTGAAATTAAGTGCTGAAAACTTCAAAATAATTATAAGCTAAAAATTACTTTATTTGCTTATTCTTTCCTAAAAGCATTTCAAATCTTATGTCCTATTTAAAGTGAAACATGACACATGTATCAATTGAATAAAAATCAGACAGTTCAATTACAATTATAGAACCCAATAAAATGTTGAAACTATTACCTAAGATGATTAAACCTAATCTCTTAGGGGGAATGAGTATGTGGCTGTATATTGTTTTTTAAGAATTATAAGAATTAAAAAGTATTAAATAATTTATTAAAATCAAGGTTTCTATCTAGTGGGCCAATTTTGTAAGGAAAAAAAAAAGCACATATAAAAATAAGGCATTCGTCCACCTACATGTGATGGAGTAGCTTAAATAAATAGGGATGAAAATATATTATAAAGGGACAACATGCAAATGAAAGGAGTAAAAGTCAAAACAAGGAATGGGTTCTGAGTTGGATGCCAGAGGAATGGTGTAGGAAGCCAAGGGGTAGTCTGTGAAAGAAATTAAAATTCCAGGCCATGTTCAGACAAGATTAGTTAAAGAGTTGCAGAAGTTTGGGAATTTAAAGCATGAGCGAGAGGACTGAAGAGATGTTTGGAGAGCAATGGGCCTGTGTGTCCCAGAAATCATGTTTACATTGGTCTTCTCCCCCCGTGAGGCTGTGAGCAGCACCACATTATAACCATTGCCTGTGTCCTTGTTTATTAAATAATTTATTAAAATCAAGGTTTCTATCTAGTGGGCCAATTTTGTAAGGGAAAAAAAAGCACATATAAAAATAAGGCGTTCATCCACCTATATGTGATGGAGTAGCTTAAATAAATAGGGATGAAAATATAGTATAAAGGGACAATATGCAAATGAAAGGAGTAAGGTCAAAACAAGGAATGGGTTCTGAGTCTAATTCCCCATCAGACTTTAAGAAGGTGCTCAGAAACATTAGATGAATGTGTGCATGATGCAGAATATATCAGACACCAGGGACCCTGGGACATGTATCTGTTACACCTAAACTCCATTACGTATAGCCCACTGCATTAGTGCCAGAACTTGTTTGGTGTTATTTCAAAGGATGCCCAGGAATTTGAATTGGTGCTGTTTGTAGCAACCGATTTATTAAATGCTTTGAGTAAGACTTCCTTAATTGAGTATGTACTGGGCATAGACAAAAATATTCATCACTATAACTGTGTTCTACAAATTTCACAAAACCTTTAATTCCATACAGTGCATATCAGAATGCATACCGCTGCTCAACCAAAGGGCGTTTTTCTTCTATCTTGCTTGTCAGGCAGAAACTTTACGAGTCAGTTTATTAGTGAGTAAAACAGATTGTGACAAAATATTTCCACAGGCCAAGGACAACTGGGCATAATCACCATTTTTAGGAAATCTTTCTCTTGTCTCAAATACTCCCAGAGGTCCTTATAGAGATCAGAATAAATGATTATTTAAAAAAATAAAAAATCCTAGAGAGAACCAAAAAGGATAGTGCTGGCAGTGCTATGAATGTTTAGATAATGATGGTATGAGAAGAAATATATGAAATAGATTTTCTAAAATAAATTGAAGGTAACATAATCTAATTATAACCTATCCTACAATTGCACCTGAAAGGCAGTTTAGAGCTCTTTGATATCTATTAATTTATGTATGTGTTCAATTTCACTTACTTATATAGTTAATGAATTGACATATAGAAGTAGATTTATTTTATTCCCCTTTATCTGTTTCCTTCAAATTCTGAGGGAACCATCTGGACTGAGTACAGTAATCCATTAGGACAAAAATGATAATGATTTTGATGAAATGAAATAGCATGTCCTAATTAGGATTCTTTGTCAGTATAATTTTATATACTACCCATTAATTATTGCTTATTTTCTTTAAAATATATTATCCAGAAATTATATCCACAGAATGCTATGATGATGTACAGGCAGCATCACCAGCTCTTACCTCTTCTTAAAACCATTTGAGTTTGGGTATCTTATTTTGGTCTCATTCCAGAAACACATTGTTTCTTAATTGGCATGCTAGTATTCTCCTGGCACAATTCCTGCATTCAACGCCATATTTGTTTTTCATATCTGAGATTTCTATTTATATATATATCAGATCAGATAACTGATTTTGTGTTTTGCTATTATTTTGTACATTCTGCTCCATTTTGTTAGGCACCTCTAAAACTTATGTTTTTAATCTTAATTTTTTAATCCCTCTTATTTTACCTCTTTATGTGATTTCATTTTTTTTTTTAACAAAACGATTGTCATTGAATTTTCTCTGCTGGTATTATCATTCAAATATTCTTGAATTTTAACTTTCATAAATTTTTAAAGTATATCTGGTTAATAAATTATTTATGGCCTACTTTTTAGCTGGAGCATCATTTTCACAGACTGTCCAGCTATTCCTTGATGAACCTACAGTGAATGTATCATTTATAGGTACTATGGCTCAAACCTGAGTGATATTCTCAGCAGTGGCCTTGAATTCCCTGCCAAAGGGCTGCTACCTTGGTTAGAAGAAGGCTTGAGAAAATATGGAAAAGATTACCCAAGGATTTCTGAAATATCAGCAGGCTACCATCATTGAACTGTACTAGCCTCAGCATCCCCAGATACAAAGGAATGATAACATTAACAAATAACAGAGTATTCCCGAGGACACGTGTGCAAATTAAAACTTAGAGCAAATATCAACTTGAAAATGAAAAACATTTTGTAGCACAAAAGAATAACAAGAATGGATGGACCAGAGCTAACTTTCACCTTGGAAAGATTTTCCATACTATATACAAAAGACCTTAGAGATCCTCTGAAATCTATCTTAAAGAAACAAAAGAACTCATTGGCACTATTCAACAAGAGAAGGCAATGCATTTTTACAAATAAAAAATATGCAATAGAACAATTAGCATAATCATTGGAAGCATCAAAAAGTATAATGAGAAGTACAGAAAAACAATAGAAAGAAAAAAGGAAAATGCCAAACTTTAAGTCATGGAGAAAAGAATGTGGGTGTCTAACTCATGAATAATACAAATTATTTAAAAAAGAGATAGAAAAAAACTAGAGAATTAATAATCATAATTAGTTATTCAAGTGTTCTTTGCATCATTTTCATAAAGGATTTCAGGCAAAATACAAAGGTATTATATACTAGGCTTTTACATTAAACAACATGACTGCTCCAGTTATGTGTCTTTGGTAACTTGCAATTCCATTTTTACAGCTGTATTTATACTGTTCTCCTGCATCTCTTATTAAGAGTATTTTCATGTATTTTACATTTTTGTTGCTAATGTGAGTGAAATATCAGTTTCCTATTTTTTCTAGCAGATTGCTGCTTTGGAATATGTATCATACGAACTTCTTGATATATTAAACCCATTGCAAAACCCAATACATTTTAGCTTATTCTTTGATATTAATTAGACATATTGTACTATTTAAATCATCCTTTTGAAATTTATCATTAGTCTTTCCATGTTTTAATCTAACAATTAAAAATTTTTAAAGAATTCAATAAGAATAATGAGACTAGAAGTGATTTTTATGTGTCTATTTTCAAAAGGAATGCTTAGGATTTTACTCTACAAGTTAAAAAAAAAGATTCATGATTTAACATACATCAACTTTATCACCTTATGTAAGTAATGTATATCTTCCAGATGAATTTTTGTTGTTAACAGCAGTTAAATTTTACCAAATTATTTTGTACTGGAATGTGTATTTTTCTTCTAGAAGCTTATTAATTATTAGCATACTAGTAGATTAGAGATATCTCTAATTTACTATTTTATATTTGAAGTATTTAGAAATTGAGCACAGTCCCATTAAAATCCTATAGGTACTTTTACTTGCTTGTTTTTGTCTCTTTTACATGAATAAATAAAGCAAATTTTATTTTTATTTGGAAAAGATAATCAGATGAGAATGTAAACATGAAGGAAGGTAAAGTAACCTTCAAGCTTATATTGTAAAAGTATAATAAATACATACTAAAATATATCATAAAAAATAAATAAAAGTATATAACAAGCACAAAAATAACATGACAGTGAGAGAAATTAGAATAAAAATTGGATCATGTATGATAAATGATAACTAAAATAGTTAGAAATACATTAATAAGATCTGCTACAATTAAATAAGAATAATACTTTGTTGTGAAACTGCTACCAACCCAAAGAATTCTCCAGGATCTGAGTTACCTATTTCTTTCTCTGACAGTTCTGCACTATCCTTACTAAAGGGGTTTATTTTTTTTTTTTTAATTCTAAGCAATAAAAAGTGTCTTCTGTAAGCTTGTTTTTGTATGTTCATGTGTGCTGTGTTTTCCTTTCTGATAGGGTGTGTGTGTGTGTGTGTGTGTGTGTGTGTGTGTGTGTGTTTGTGTGTGTTTGAGAGAGAGAGGGAGAGAGCTCCCAGCCATGTGTCTGGCATCCAGGCTGCCTAACAAAACTTCTTACTCCTATCAGCTTTTCTATTTCTGAAGGTCTTGCAGAAATTGAGGTTATAATTTAGACTTTAGTTGTTATTCTTTAAATGCCCTCAGTCTAACTGATCTCCATCTCCAATTTTATCTTCCCAATGGATGGTCTTTTGTACTAACTTGGCATCCTCTGAAATGTTCATATTAGCAGTTTGATCCAAAAGGAAATAAGCATGTATCTATTTGGAGTAAACCAGACACATCAAGTCTTCTGGATTATTTACATTGTTTGCTCCTGTTTGAGGGTGATACCTAAGAGTGGGAAATAGTGCCACTCACTAAACGTAACAGTAACAGTTGAAACAGGATAGGGTGGGGGACAAACAAACATGCCATGAGTAAACACAGGTCCAGTAAGGTCTGATGAAATTTGAAGGTGTGTGAGTGAGGGCCAAGAGGAAAGGAATGTCTTTGGTAAACGTAGACTTAAGCTATACTAGATGGGACAAGAGAAATGAAGGGTTTGCAAAAGTACAGAGAGAAAAGCACTGGAAGTTACCCCTGTTCTACCCTTTCTCTTCATTGAAAGAGAGATTTTCCTTTCAAATTTAATTACTTAATATTTCTTAAAGATATTATGGAGGAGATAAGAGTGAAAAATTGGACCAAGTAAACAGGAACACTTGAGAAAATATAGACAAAGAGGGGATGAAGAAAACAGTAAGAACGACCAGTCCCTAAAGAAGGGAGGAAGACTTGGCTGAGCTGAATTAACCTACTGAAACATGGGGCAAAACCTCCTGTAGATATTTTTCTCATGTTACAGGGTAAATTCCCTACAAGCAGGGGTTGTATCCTTCTGTGTCATTTTGGACAAAGACATGACACAACATGCACGCATTCATTCTTTCAGCAATACTGAACACCTGCCATGTCTCAGGGACTGTCCGAGAAGTTCTAGGTACACATCAGTGAATGGAATAGATAGAAACACTTGACCTTGTGAACTATACATTCTAGAGCTGGGAAACCTACAATAAACATACTCAGTTACATAGTATGTTAAAAGGTGCTCACTGCTATGGAAAAAAAATTAGATCAGGTTAAGAGAGAGCCAGACTTGCCAAGAACAGGGATACAATTAAAATATGGAGTTTTTAGGGAAGATCCTATTGGGAAGGTGATATTTGGGTAAAGACGTGAACATGTTGAGGGAGTAAAGTGCAACTGTCTGAGGAAATTTAATTAACTATCTTTCCAGGATGTCAATTTCCAAAGTAAATTGTATCAATTTTTAAAATAAAATAACTGCTATACTTAAAAAACAGAATGTGTATTTTGAAAGAAATCACTTTTTAAAAGTCACAGTAAAGGCATACTAAAATCTGTCTTAAACCTCTTTCCTTGGGAAAATTCATGCATTTTTCTCATCTGAATAATGGGCTTTCAAATAAGATCCACCATTTAGGTGTATGACACATGAAAAAACTCTCCTCACAAGGCTTGGGACACAGTGCATATTAAATAAAAGTGAGTTTTCCATTCATACAACAAATATTTATAGAATGCTAATAATGATCATGAATTAAAATAATTCTGTTCATGGTACTCTGATCTTTTTCCTTTTCAGTAGAAAAATTCTAAATAGTTTGGGAGTTTCTAACATGACCATTACATAACAAGATACATTCTCTTGTCATGTTTTAATGTACCAGTCAGGAATTTATCATTAATTATTTAAATTTATTTTAATTCTAATTTTGTTCCAATTCAGATACAGTATTACCCTTCATGAAGAGACCCATTCATTAGTCCACTTATTCAATCAGGTTTTATTCATTCTACCAATACTGCTTCAGTGACCTCTACCTCCACCAGTCCCTTACTGGTTGATACCTAGTAATCATCCTACAGTCTTTAATCTGTTCAACCTTCCGTTCTGCTGGAAATTATTGTCCACATTCTTCTAACACGGAAGATTAGATCACCAAGGTTGACTTCTCCCAGTGGATAAAGACTTTATGACCTAGCCTTGGAAGTCCATGGCACCGCTTCTGCCACATACCCTATTGGTCAGTCACTAGCTCACCCAGATTCAAGAGAAGGCCAATTACAGCCTTTCCCTGACAGTAGGAGTATCAGAGAATTTACAGGCTATGTTTTAAAACTTCCAGTCTGGCCTCTGGCCATCAGTTATTTATATACCTCTCACACACAAAATACTCTCACCCCCTGAGGACTGTGGAACTCCTGGCACAGCACGACTCCATTCAAACCTCTGCATTAAGAGAGGACCGAGCATAAGGCTGTGTCCTAAGATGACCGCAGGCTTCCAGTAAAATGCCTGCCTGAGAAAGCACAAAGCTGTGTCCCTGGGATGGCCCCAGCCCTCCATTAAAGTGCCTGCCTGAGAAAGCTCCAGGCTGCCAAGAGAATTTACTGCTTGTCCTAGCCAACACCTGAAGATAGGCCCCAACCTCAGTTTCCGACAGCATTTACTAGAAAGGGCTCACAGTAGTGAATCCTTCCTGTCTTCCTTTGAGAGGGATATGCATCTCTTACATCTCAGGAGTGCCTTCTGCAAGGACCTGAAAGAAGCCGCTCCTTTGAAAGGTGAACATCAGGAAGGATAGGGTCTCTGTCTCCCAGTCTCTGTGGGAGGGCAGAATTCCTAACTGCAGAAATTGCAAGGTTAGCAGGCACAGCTGGCCTGTGAGTTTTCACTTGAGGCCCTGCTCTCTCCCTTCCCTATTCCCTCACTATCCCTTTAAAACAGAGGGGGTGAAAAATAGTTTTGTTTCTGAGGGTAGCAAGTCTTAACTCCATTATCCTTGCTCTAAACTTTGCTTGAAAATGTAAAGAGTTTCTTCTTTTTTCTTCTCTCTCCCCTCTATGTCTTCTTATACCCAGCTAAAAGAACTCAGTGGGTACTCTCAATAACTGCCTGAAAATTTACTGAGCTAAAGCCATTGATTAATATATGTAAATATTATATTTTTCACATCAGCACAGATGATGGTTTTGCTAAAATTTCTGTCACTACTTCACAAGGGTCCTTTTATTTTCCACCCTCCAATAACAATTTACTCCCTATCCTAACAGCCTTGACTTCCAATCTTTCTGAGACCCTTTTAGATGTGATGAAAGGTCTTCTCAAGTTCCTCCTTGTTTTAACTAACTTACTAACTTGCATAACTATAATTAAAGGAGCTTTCAGCCTATACCAGGTGCCCAGTTCCAAAACCAGTACTACATGTTCTAAGTTTTGCAATAGCACAATCCCACTTATGGTACTAAATTTATATTTTAAGTTTATAATAATTAACTTAGCAGCTTAAAATAATTATTTTTTCTTTCTTTTTTTTTTTTTTTTTCTGGCCACATGGCATGTGGTGTCTTGGTTCCCTGACCAGGGATTGAACCTGGGCCCTCAGCAGTGAAAGCCTGGAGTCTTAACCGGGGAAGTCCCCAAATAATTATTTTTTTTATGGTCAAAGACTTTGCAAGACAGGAATGAAGACAGAGCTCAGTGAGATTTGTTGATCTCTGCTCCGTCATGTCTGCGGTCTCTGATGGGAAGCTATAAAATCGGGAGTGACATTACAGCTGGGGACTAGAATCATCTGAAGGCTTGTTTACTCACATGGCTGGTGCCTTGGCTGGGATGGCTTGAATAACTGGGATGCCAGTCAGTGTGCCTACACATGGCCTCTCTATGTGGCTTGCCTTCTTCACAGCCCAGCAACTTTAGTACTGCTGGACCTCTTACATGGCAGCTTGAATCTCTAAGTGTGAATATTCCAGGAGTTAAGGTAGAAGTTGTGACATCTCTGATGACGAAGTCTTGGAAGTCACATAGCTACACTTTTACTGTACTCTTTTGGATGAAACTATCGCAAATCCACCCAGATTCCAGGGAGGGAAATTAGATCAATTATTAATAGAGGTCACATGTAGAGTAAGAAATATCATTATGGCCATATTTGGAAAAAAATAACCCAATAATTCATCAATAAATTAGTCAAGTATGTGGTTAGTAGAAAATTAGCTTATTCATATCATACACACACACACACACACACACACACACACACACACACCCATCTACCACACACTTAGCATAATGTAAGTTGCCCTAAGATATGTATGAGATTTATATTCAGATTGCCTTGAATAAATTTACAGATTAGTTTGTATTTTCTTATGTCAAACAGTCAAGGAAATTTTCAAGGAAAAAATAAAATTATAACATATAATGATAAATAATTTCAAGGAAGTAATCTACAGTAGCTAAGAGCATGAGCTTTGTGGTTCTAAGTCTGTTATGAAGCTATGAAACTTTAATCAACTCATTCAGACTCACAAAGCTTCAGGGTTTCTTTTGAACAACTTTACTGACATATTATTTATATAGAGTAGACTGAATCCATTACAAGCATAAACTTTGATGAGTTTTGACAGATATATATACCCATGAAACCAATGAAATTTATACTCAGTGAAACCAATGTCACAAACAAGATACAGAACATTACTTTCTGCCTCCTAAATTTTCTTATGCTTTCTTTCAATCCATCCTTTCTTCCACCCCTGGTTCTTCAACACCTGGCTCTAAGCAACTACTGATCTACTTTCAACAACTATAGATTAGTTTGCATTTTCTAGAATTTTTAATAGATAAAATCTTACATTTTATATATATATATTTTTACATCAGGCTTCTTTTAGTTAGCATATTGATTTTTGAGGTTCATCAGTGTTATTGTGTGCATCCATATTTCTTTCCCTTTAATCGTTGACCAGCATTCCATTGTATAGACATAACACATTTGTTTATCCACTAACTTACTGACAGACATTTGTGTTATTTCCAAGTTTGGGTTATTATGAATAAAAATTGTATGAATGTTCATATACAAATCTGTGTGTAGATATATATTCTCATACTTTTCCATAAATATCTAGAATTGGAAAGCCTGAATCATATGGTAGATGTATATTTAACTTTTTTAGAAAATTGACAAACAGTTTTCTAAAGTGCTTGTATCATTTTTATATTCTCACTAGCTGTGGATGAACATTCTAGTTGCACAAAATCTCAATTTTTGCACCTGTAAAATGGGAAATATATTGAATCTCAGGTTCTTTGAGAAAACTATGTAAATTAACATAATCAAATTGCTAGCACAGGGCTGTGTGCACATAGGTGATCACTAGCTGGGGATTATTTGTTCAGTGAGACTGTATGTAATAATTTAATCTGAGGTAGGAATTCAAAACAAGAAGGATACAAATAAGATAGGATGAATCAGGAAGTCTTCAAGGAGAGCTGGGAATTAAAGTTGTTATTGAATACCATTACTATTAAAACAATGGTTCAAATGGAAACACATGAAAAGACACAGCAATGATTTAAGCAGGAAGTTCAGAGAGTGAAGATAAGAGAGTCTAGGACCAAACTCCAAGAAACCCAACTTTCTTTTTTTTTTTGCGGTACGCAGGCCTCTCACTGTTGTGGCCTCTCCCGTTGCGGAACACAGGCTCTGGACGGGCAGGCTCAGTGGCCATGGCTCACAGGCCCAGCTGCTCCGCGGCATGTGGGATCTTCCCGGACCGGGGCACGAACCCATGTCCCCGGCATCGGCAGGCAGACTCTCAACCACTGCGCCACCAGGGAAGCCCAGAAACCCAACTTTTAGAGACAGAGGAGGAGGAGAAGCCAGCAAAAGAGGCCCAGAAGGAGTATCCAGTGAGGTAGTAGAAAAACCAGAAGAGATTTTTGTCAAAAGAGCTAAGATAGGTGAATATTTCAAGAGAGGATCAAACAATGAAAAGCTGAGTATGGTAGAGAGAGGGAAGAACTCTTCTAACGTGGAAATTACTAATGACTGTACAAGAACCATTTCAGTGGAGATGTGGTGGAAGGCAGATTAGGGTATATGAATAGTGGGGGAATGAAGAAAAGGACCCAAAGTGTGTATGCAATAAAAGCCAACATGCCCATGGAAGGGAACAGAGATCTGCTAGAACTGTGTGACTCTGAACCCAGCTTCCAAAGGGCCCTGGAAGCCAGGGAAGGAGGTTATAATCGTGTTCACTAGGCAGTCAGAGAGCTATGATATTCTCCTGAGCAAGGGGATAATGAGGTGAAATGCTTGCGGTGTGTTAGTTTGGTCTACTTTTGACCTTGAGGTGGAAGAAGAAGAAAATAGAGAATGTGGCCACTTAGGAGATAAATGCAGTAATCCAGGAATGTCACAAGGACCAGGAGTTGGTGGTGGCTTCAGGAATAATGAGGGAATAAAACTCAAGAGATAGTTTCATGTACAGACTAAAAAACGCTGTTGATTGAGCAAATTTTATAGATAAAAATACAACTCTTTGTGTCCTGGAAAAAGCCCCTATCACCAGAAGAAAAGCTGGTTTAAAGAAAAGCATATTACATATTTGTGTGGGAAGCTATGACTGTTTTGTTAGTTTCTTTCCACCCTTGAAGACTTTCTAATGATCTGCTACATAAAAAAGCTGACCTTTGTGATTAAAAAATGTTAAATAGTCCTCTCCTCACTTCACTTCTCCCTTTGGTGTCACTCCCTTGAATAGCTCAAAGACAATTTAATCTGTTTTGGTTAATTAATTCAGGTTCAAAACACTAGGTGCAGTTGCTGCTCCCAATTAGTAAATCAGATAGACCGTGAGCTATAGGTTCTATTCTATGTTCAGGTATATTAGAATGTACAATAATGGATATTTACAAGCGCTCATGTGAAGCACCCTAATTGCCAAGGCAGTTTCCCTTGATACAAAAGACAGTTTAAAGTTAAGCTATACCTGGTCCAAATTTAATTAATTTGGGGTCTTATTTTCTCAAAGAAGAAATCAAACACATACAAAACTGACACTTGACTAGGTAAAGACATGCTTTTTTTCTTTCCTTTTTAAATGTTAGTGAAATTAAGAAAAGATAATATTGGTGAACCTAAACATGTCCATAGCTATTCTGCTGCTGCCACTGCTGATAACAATGACAATGATGATGATGATGAAGACGATGATGACAGCCATTATGATGATGGCAGTGGTGGTAGAGATGGATTTCAGAGTGATAGAATATAAGATTTAGGAATCCAGTGATGTTAAACAAATTGTATTGTCAGCAGTGACTCACATTAATGGAGTCATTATCAGAAAATTGCATATAATTCCTGTTATTGCAAGTCCTCAGGATAATATGGCTGTTCTGCTAGGAGATTTAGAAGCTGCCTGCCCTGTGTAATTTTGGAAATTGCTCTAATCTAGCTCCTGTGGATACAGAGCTCAGGGCAGACCCATCACACGTGCTTGGGCTCCTCAGGACAGCACTCTTTGAGGAAGTCACCTGCCTGTTTGGCAGCACAGGCTGGCTCTTGTCCTCTGATAATAAATTCTCTCATTTATTTAGTACGCCCAAGTCTCTTGCCTGCATTTAACAGTGCAGAGGAAGTAACATGCTCATTTTACTCTAATAATGCTTTAGAAAATTGTCCCATTTCAAAATTATAATGTCAGAAATTACCTGCCACCAGGTCTTTGGAAGGAGAATGGTCAGCCCTCACAGACTTCTTTCAAATGCCAGCACCATGCTCTCTGATTCTGTTTGTCAGACACTGGGCTATGGCGGTCTCTTAAAATCTTTTTTTTTTTCTCTCTCTTTCTGAGATAGTATCTCCTGTTAGATAAATTCTGGTTGCAATATTTTACTATTTTTAATCTTCCAGGAGGGAGGCAGTAATGCCCTTCTCCCTGTCCTTCACACTGATTTGTCTTTGCTTCTCATTATAGAGAGTCTGCTTAAGTCGTGGTGCCTGCTGCCAGTTCTATTAAACTGCAGAAGGAACTGCCAGGTCACAATTTATGCTACAATATCATAAAATTAACTTTCATGCAGAAACCCTTTTTTCCATCTCTCTTATTCATTTTTATGCTTAAGAAATCCTGATGATTTCTGTTAGAAGGATTAGTTGTCTTTTTCTTTGGAATTGACAAATTGGGCAGAATTTTGGTCTTAAGAGCAAAAGAAAATAGAATAAGAGCTTAATTCAAATTTCCTTCCTAATGATTACCAAATTCTTCCTCCCTTATTGCACAAGATTTAAAATAGAAATGTGTGCTATGGAATCTGGTGGGGTGGGGGAAATGAGTCTTATTACGCAATGTGTCTATTACTCAATCTCGAATTGAAGATCTCCACCCCTTGTGTGCCTATTTCTTCCTGCTGCTTCAGGACCCTGTGGGAACTATTCTTCATTAACTGGGACCTGGGTGTCGTGCTCCTACTTCCTATTACATCCAGTGGAACCTGTGCTGAGTAGCATGTGTTCCCAACTGTCTTCCACTCCTCTCTTTTATCAGCCTGCAGGCTCAAAGCTGGAAATGCAACTTGGTAAGTCTAGGCCTTGAACTCCAAATGCACCCCATGATGTCTCCATGACATCTGCTGGGCCAAAACCTTGGACAGGGTTTGAGGAGTAAAAAATGGCAGATTTATGATTTTACTTTTCCTATAAGAACCTATTATTTTGCTCCTTAACAAATTATACTCCCCCTTCTCCAGTTCCCTTTCTTCTTAATCAAATAAAATATTCTCTTGCTCGATATAGGATGTAAAAGTAAGTATGTTGTTGTCATCAAAGGGCTTTCAAGGAAGAAAATCCTTTTCTGATATTACAGATATCAGTAAAAACAAAATGATACTTGTTCTTATAGCCAATCATAATATTTCAACCTTAGAGTTACTCCTCAGCTATGAACAAAAATTTATCATTTAATTTGACAAATTTTTGTATATTTTCTGATATTACAGGGTAGAGTGGAATAGGGAAACCTAATCTAATTTGTCATCTTTACAGTTAGCATTTATTTCTTTCTAATACAAGAAGAATGTTTTATAATGAATAATGACTATTGCAAAACTGATATCATATTTCCATATTGTATCATTCTATTTATTTTTTCTGAACGGTGGAAGAAGAATATCTACATATAAAAATATTAAACGGGGGCTTCCCTGGTGGCGCAGTAGTTGAGAGTCCGCCTGCCAATGCCGGGGACATGGGTTCATGCCCCGGTCCGGGAAGATCCCACATGCCGCAGAGCGGCTGGGCCCGTGAGCCATGGCCGCTGAGCCTGCGCGTCCGGAGCCTGTGCTCCGGAACGGGAGAGGCCACAACAGTGAGAGGCCCGCATACCGCAAAACAAAACAAAACAACAAAAAAAAAACAATTAAATGAAATACTGTTACAGTTGTGAGTGTTTCACACTGAAGGCTGTCTTGGGAAGCAAACTTTTAAATTACCCAGAGTCTAAAAATATAGCTGAATATGATATAGTTGCTAACCTGCTTGGAAAAGAACATTCTGTAATGTTATGAGAAAAGTACACAAGACATTTACCCCATAACAATGAAGGACCATTGGACACTAACCACATGACTGTTCTCATTAGCATAACATCCCATTTAGCTAATCTCTGCTGAGCTTTCATTCATAGTTTATGTACAAAAGAAAAGCATGCAAAATAAACTGACTAGGAAGGAAGTGAGTGTGAGATGTCAATGAGCGTAAAAACCCTGGCACCTACTAGTTAAGTATATGACCCCAACTTAAAAAAATGTAGCAAGTGAGCATTATATAGAGTTCTCAGAAAGAACTGCTTGAATCAATCCTGTGCCATTCTTACCAATTAGATAAACATTTCCCTGAGCTGGGCTTTGATCTAATGGGGGTCTCAAAGAAAAACAATGACTTGTACTAGGTGCATGACTGTAGCTATTTAAAAACAGAAATAGGTAATATCTCATTAATTTAAGTGTTTCTGAAAAGGTTCTAAATCTGGTGTGAATTATAAAGACTCTATTGCAGTTTGAAGCCAGAAAATAAATGTTTTCTGCCAAATGCACTTAAATAGTGAATTGCCAGTTATTTAAATTATAGGTCCATGCTAAATTTATCCATTCCTTTAATATAATGAAGATAGCAAGTCTACCTGAGAGCATGTAGCAGAAGAGATGTGAGTCTTTCTTCCATTTACCACCACTGTGTTGCAGCCACAGGCTATAATTGTGTCATTTTAGGACAGGGGAGGAGACATATGACTAAATGCATGCTGAGCTCATTCTCAATTCTAGATAATAAGTGATCATTACACAAAAAAAGTTGTCTCTTTCTGACCTCCATAGGTATATCTTGGCAACTGAAGCACCTTATAAACTTCAGTCCAGGATATATAAATATGAATGGGATCCCTGGTGGTGCAGTGGTTAAGAATCTGCCTGCCAACGCAGAGGACAAAGGTTTGAGCCCTGGTCCAGGAAGATCCCACATGCTGAGGAGCAACTAAGCCCGTGTGCCACAACTGCTGAGCCTGCGCTCTAGAGCCTGCAAGCCACAACTATTGAAGCCCGTGTGCCGCAACTACTGAAGCCCACATGCCTAGAGCCCATGCTCTCGCCTCAAGAGAAGCCCAACGCAATGAGAAGACTGCACACAACGAAGAGTAGCCCTCGCTTGCTGCAACTAGAGAAAGCCTGTGAGCAGCAACAAAGACCCAATTCAGCCAAAAATAAAAATAAATAAATAAATAAATAAATATGCATGGGTGTTTGTGCCTCTGTATGTGTGTGTATCTCACAAACAATATCATAGTCTTGACTGGTTATCTGTACTTCACCCATGCATGTATTTCCTTTTCTTGTACATTGGTTCTTTTCAGTGCTGTTCCTGTGGCTTTAAAGGGCTGCCTTTCCCTTTTCTCCATTTAAAAATCTCACTAATTCTTTAAGCTTTACATAAATACCAGTTGTTTCATGCAGCTTTTTAGACACTCCCTGACCCATTAAATTGTTCCTAATTAGAAACTCCCATAGCCTCCTGTATGTTCCTCTCCTGGAGAACAGGGTTCATTCCACTTTGTATCAGAGTTACTTTAAAAAAAAAAAAAACATCTATTCTCATAAATACACAATCAGTCCAAGGAATGCAAGGTCCAGAACTTACTCATCTTTGTATTTTAGCTCACATAATGACATGCACATCCTAAATCCAAATTATATGCATATTAGAATTAAACTGTATTAAACTTTGGTTATTTTCCCTGTGAAGAAAGAACATTAATGAATCTATTAAAGACTTTGCAATCTCAAGACTTGCAAAATAAGGAATTACTACTTATACAACGTCTATCTAAATCACAGTTATTGAGGACAAAGTATGTTTCATCAGCCTGACTGACCAAAGTGAACATACAAGCTGTCATGTACTGGGGACACATTTTAAAATTCTTATTTTAAACATTAACTCAGAGACTAGATAGGCCAACAAAAATAAAGTCTGAGTTTGCTCATCGATGGTATTGGTGAAAGACTTGCCTTATCAGCTGTCTGACACCAATTTGTTGGGTGGTCTTAGGCAATTCATGTCTTGTCTTTAGACTTCAACTTCCTTGATTTATTATTTTTTCTGACATCATTACGATGCCTTGTTTCACTTAATCAAAATGGTAGAAAAGTCCTAAACCAGAAGAGGAAATATGCATTTTGTCCCATTTCACCATGGGCAGACTGTGTCATCTGGGGTAAATCCTTTGCACTCTCCAGGATGCTCTGGAATTTGAGGTTATTAAACTAACATGTATGAGTGCACCCATTGTTCACCATAGGATGAGCCTCTCATGATATAATTTCTGAAGTTCAAATGATTCAAACGAAGGACTAATTCCCTGGATAGATAGTCTATTTCATTTTTACTTCCTTGAGAATATATATGTTCCTACCTAGCCAAAAATTATTTTAATTTTTTTAAAAAGTGAGTTTTTTCAGGGCCCTGACCAACAGTGAACAATGACTGACCTCATCAGCATGTTATCCTGGACACACTGCATGATGGTTTCTTTCATGTGTCAATTTGCTGGGTCCAACAGGTACCATGATTAAGCATTCTTTCTCAGTGTGTCTGTTAGGGTGTTCCCAGATGAGAGGAGCATTTGAATGAGTGGGGACTCCTTCAAGTAGATTACCCTGCCCAGTATGGATCAGCACCATCCAATCCCTTGAGAACCTGAGGGGCTAGGAAGGAGGAATTTGCCTTTTTTGCTTCCTACCTATCTTTTGAGCTGGAACATCTGTCTTCCCCTATCCTTAGACTGAGACTTACATCATGGGTTCCGCTGGTTCTTAGGCCTTCAGATGCTGACCAGATGTGCACTACCAGCTTGCAGATGGCAGATCATGGTACTTCTCAACCTCCATAATTGTGTAAGCCAATTCCTCAACAGGAGATAGATTAGATAGATAGATAAATAGATAGATAGATAGATAATCTCCTTGGTACAATTTCTCTGGAGAAACCTGACTAATACACTCTAAGACATAAACGAAAAGCTGAATTTCCAAATAGGGCCCAGTTGGGAAAATGCTAGCTTATTAGAATCACAGACATAAGGCCACTGACTCCTCTATATCACCTGCTCTTTCAATATCTCCTTCTCATTCATACACACAGTCATGTGAAAAAATGCCTACTCTTATCATCTGTCATTCCTAGTCATTTATTCACCAAAAGAAAGATTCCTCATCCCTCAGTACTTCTACCTGAAAACATGTAACTCCTCCACAGCTTTTTGCATAAAAACTACTGGGTTTTAGAGTAGAAAATCCTCCTGTTTCCTGCAAAAATCAGAGGGCTGATTTCAAACAGTGTAACAGCGACTTCATTTTATTAATTAATTCATCAATGGGATAAAACTTGTCATTTAAACTTGTTTCTGAGATTCCAATCAAAGCCTAATTACCATAAACATTTCAACATGTGTCCTATATTAGCAGCAGCCATCAGGAAATGAAGACTTCCAGCATGCAGGGGTGAGGAGGCTGAAAAGGTCATCCTTGTAGCCATTGGATATGTTTTTGTTAAAAATGAGCATCCAAGAAAATGTTACAATTTGATGAATTCTAACAGCAGCCCTTTGTATGGGCTTGATGAATCAGTAAATTTGCAAACTTTTGCTCTACCAGCAGGGAAACCTTTGTAATAGTCAGACCTGTCCAAAGATGATGTGAGCTACTCTAGGGACAGTGAGATTCCTGACATGGAAAGTACTTATAAACTAGCCCAGGAAGCAGGGGCAAGCCTGATAATCCCAGTTGGAAAACTATAGTGGATACAGATGACAGTTGAAGAAGAGAGAATAAATTCTGTCTTTGAGTAGCTTTCCCAAGGTCAATTGGCCATAGCAGAATTCAGCTAGATGTTGGAGGTTCTATCTAGTTCAACTACCTTGAACTATCACCATTCCAAGCACTGAAAAGACCCTAGGGATATGAAACTTTGCTGACTTGAGGTAGGTTAGATAATTAACAGCTCATAGCCAATACAGACTTGCAAGAATATTAAATAGATTGGATACCTGGGAAGAGCAGAGGTTTGAAGAATAATACTTGCCCAAAGAATGGTAGAGAGAAGGACCTATATGCCAACTTCCCAATTTTATCAAGACCCGGACTAGGCTTCCAGATACCATGTCACAAAATGCCAAACAGTCTGGCTGCTAGCAAAGAAGCATGAGAAGTACAGTTCTCCAAGTCAGCAGACATCCCAGCTCTGCCTTTTCAAGGTAAAACCAAAGGAGTGCTGGACACTTGGCTCCCAGCTCTGCCATGCATTTGTAACAATGGTGTCTTGACTACATGCCCTTCCTCAACTCTCTGGTCACCCCGTTTCTCTCATGGCTTTAGATAAATCTGAAAGAAAAATTCTTCCCTCCTTCACCATCTCTCCAGCCTGGGCTGTGGCTACCAATTTCACAGTTTTTCCTCCAAGCAATGACAGGTTACCTCAGTTTCATTTCTGAGTTTGATGACCTCAATTGCTGCCCATTTCCTATCTATGTTCATGCAGAATTGTCTATTTATATTTGAAGTTTTTAGAAACATGGAAGAGAAGGCTGAGCCTTTTCCTTCAAATAACTGCTTCGACAGCTTTATGGATGGCTAGTTGGTTTCTTCCTGACCTCCCTGAGAGGTCCCATCAGCTCTAACCCAGTTTCCTCTAAATTCTATATTCCTGGCTCTGGGACAGCAGCAGACAGTTGTATCTTGTTCCACAATCCATAATTCTCAACTTCAAAGTTCGGTGCCAAATAAGATCGCACACTGTTGGATAACCTTTTGTACCAGCCCTTCAGCAGTAATTAAATCCTGCTCATTCCAAGCTGCCTAGAGAAAACCTAGGCCCTCTGCTTGTTTTCAAGTGCAAAAGCAAAGCAAAACAAAATACAAAAAGAAAGAGCAGCCACACAAGCATCGGAGATTTCCTCTCCATTAACTGCAAAGGCAGGGCACAGAGAAAGGCCTCTGGGTGAGAAAGAAGGAGGTGGCTGAGTTAAAGGGGATGTGTCAGAGCCCTTTGAGGGGCTTCTGCTAGAGCATAAGTGAGAGCAAAGTCTTAGTCTGTAAGTGGCAGGCTGATAAATCCTTTAAAAACCTTAAGTAGGCATGACTAGTCGGATCATGTGAACCGGGGAGACTGCGTGAGGCCCTGAGGTGACAAGTAATCAGTGCACGAAGCTTCTCAACCATTAAGGAACAGACAGGACTTACTGAGCTACTAGTGTGTGCCTCGGAGGTCATTATCATACCGACCATACACTGAACACTTACTACAGGATTTACTTACATGATATATAATCTTAATTGCATGCCTGGATCTATTTCTGTTTTACAAATAAAGAAACAGACTGAGACTATTTAAGAGACTTATCCAAAATTCATAAATAGTAGAGCTGGGATTTGAACCTGTTTCTTAAGTGAATTAAGTCAGAGAAAGACAAATATCGTATATCACTTACATGTAGGATCTAAAATATGACACAAATGAACTTATTTACAAAACAGAAACAGACTCACATACATAGAAAACAAACCTAAGGTTACCGAAGGTGGAAGGAGGGAGAGGATAAATTAGGAGTTTGGGATTAGCATATACAAACTACTCTATATGAAATAGATAAACAAGAAGGTCACACTGTATAGCACAGGGAACTATATTCAATATCCTGTAATAAACCATAATGGAAAAGAGTATGAAACAGAATATATATGTATAACTGAACCGTTTTGCTGTGCACCAGAAACTAACACAACATTGTTAATCAACTATACTTCCATGAAAAAAAATTTTTTTTTTTAAAGTCTATTCTCTCTCTACCATGCCATGTTCCTGCACCCTACCCAAGGAGCATCCTTTCTGTAGGCATCTATGTTGAACACTAACTCTCACAGGAAAACACTACTCAGTGGTTTGCCAAACACTGGCTAACACTTACCACACTGAAGTTGACAAAAGTCTGTTGAACCAGACATTGTTCTTATCCCCACCATGGCTCATCTCTGTAACCATCACAAAAGGGAGGTTCTGTGAAATGAAAGACACACAAGAGCCCTCAGAAGCTGGCAATCAAGTTGGGATGATGTGCAAAGATTCACAGAGAGAATAACACCACCCTAGGACAAAGACATCAACATAAGAGATGTTGGACTGAGTGAGTACAAATTCTTGGTTAAGAGCCCAGGAGAAGGAGAACAGTTTGAGTTAGAGGTTAGAGTGTCCAGGGAATGACGCATGGATGAGAATCTTTGAACAGGTCTCTGAAAGTTGGTTATTATTTGGGGAGACAGAGAGAAAGTGATAGAATCTTCAGAATCTTAAGAGCCACAAAGGTCAGATGGCAGAAGTGGAAAAAATCATGGTGTTTTCAAGGGACAGTGAGGACGTTCCTTTGGCTGAAATAAGTTGTTAATGCTTTAGGACTAATGAAAGAGACAGTCCAAAAAGTAATGATCCACCTAAATCAGAGATCTCGTTATCTTAATTGTACAGTCCATCAGTAGAAAGAATTTAGCTGGAGCCCCAAGAATATGTACATTTGTTCACATCTAAATTATACATATGCATTACTGTCCAAATAGACTATTATGTAAAGTGAATATGTCAGAATATTTTAAAGGATAAGACAAATAACCATAATTATAAGTTCTAATATTTATTTTTTTCATTGACTGGATTTTGGGGGGTATTCATGCTCTATTTTAGAGCTAAATTCCTGCCCACATCCTTTTTATTTCCCCAGCTTTACTGACGTATAGTTGACAAGTAAAATTTGTACACATGTAAGGTGTGCAACATGATGTTTCAATATACATTATGAAATGGTTACCACAATCAAGCTAATTAATATATTCATCACCTCACATAGTTCCGTTTTTAAGTGTCTATGCGGTGAGAACACTTAAGATCTAGTTTCTTATCAAATTTCAAGTATGCAATACAGGATAAGTATAGTCACTGTGCTGTACATTAGATCTCTGGAAATCATTCATTCTACATAACTAAAATTTTGTACAGTTTGAGTAACCAACATCTCTTCATTTTCCCCCACACCTCTTCTTCTAGCAACCACCATTCTACTCTCTGCTTTTATGAGTTTGACTTTTAAAAATTCCACATATAAGTGAGATCATGCAGTATTTATCTTTCTGTGCCTGGCTTATTTCAATTAGCATAATGTCCCCCAGGTTCATCAATGTGTTCACAAATGGCAGGATTTCCTTCTTTCTTAAGGCAGCAAAATGTTTCTTTGTGCCTTATTCATCCACTGACAAGCAATTAGGTTGTTTCCACATCTTGGCTATGGTGAATAATACTGCAGTGAACTTGTTCAAGATCCTGATTTCATATACACAGAAGTGGGATTACTGGATCATAAGATAGTTCTAATTTTACTTTTTGAGGAAACTCCATATTGTTTTGCATAATAGCTACACCAATTTGCATTCAATTGTGTACCAACAATGTGTAAGGGGGTCTCTTTACTCTACATCCTCACCAAAACTGGATATGTTTTGTCTTTTTTTTTTTTTTTAACATCTTTATTGGAGTATAATTGTTTTACAATGGTGTTGGGAGCCAAGAAGTTTTCGCCATTAGAAGATGGCCGACACCCTGCTTCTCTTCCTGATTTATGAGATAGAAGTTCGCGCCTAAAATGAAAGCCCGCGCACGCAGCACCAATGATGATTAGCCAAGTACTTCCCTCATTCTGAATCCCGCCCCCCTTTCTCTGCAGTGTATAAATACAGCTACCGCAGCAATAAAAGTTTGAGGCTTGATCAGGATTCTATCTTGCCTCCATTCTTTCGCGTCTCCTGCCCTTCCCCCTTTTTTCAACCCCCACAGGTTCCTCCTCAGACTCACAAGGATTTGTCCTGCTGGTCGGGACTCCCGGGGACGCCCGGGGCCGTACACACAATGGTGTGTTGTTTCTGCTTTATAACAAAGTGAATCAGCTATAAATATACATATAGACCCATATCTCCTCCCTCTTGCGTCACCCTTCCACCCTCCCTATCCCACCCCCAGGTGGTCACAAAGCACCGAGCTGATCTCCCTGTGCTATGCAGCTGCTTCCCACTAGCTATCTATTTTACAGCTGGTAGTGTATACATGTCCATGCCACTCTTTCACTTCATCCCAGCTTACCCTTCCCCCTCCACATGTCCTCAAGTCCATTCTCTACTCCTGTGTCTTTATTCCTGTCCTGCACCTAGATTCTTCAAAACCTTTTTTTTTTTTTTTCGGTTCCATATATACGTCCTAGAATACAGTATTTATTTTTCTCTTTCTGACTTACTTCACTCTGTATGACAGTCTGTAGGTCCATTCACCTCACTAAAAATAACTCAATTTCATTGCTTTTTACGGCTGAGTAATATTGCATTGTATATATGTGCCACATGTTCTTTACCCATTCATCTCTCGATGGACATTTAGGTCACTTACCCATTCTTCTGTCTCAGTTATTCTGCTATTGATTCCTTCTAGAGAATTTTTAACTTCTTTCATTGTGTTGTTCAGTATTGTTTGTTTGCTCTTTACTTCTTGTAGGTCCTTGTTAAACATTTCTTGTATTTTCTCCATTCTGTTTCCAAGATTTTGGATCATCTTTACTAACATTACTCTGAACATTTTTTCAGGTAGACTTCCTATTTCCTCTTCATTTGTTTGGTCTGGTGGGTTTTTTCCTTGCTCCTTCATCTGTTGTGTGTTTCTCTGTCTTCTCATTTTGCTTAACTTACTGTGTTTGGGGTCTGCTTTTCAGAGGCTGCAGGTTCATAATGCCTGTTGTTTTTGGTGTCTGCCCCCAGTGGCTCAGTTTGGTTCAGTGGGTTGTGTAGGCTTCCTGGTGGAGGGAACTGGTGCCTGTGTTCTGGTGTATGAGGCTGGATCTTGTCTTTCTGGTGGGCAGGAGCATGTCCATAGGTGTATTCTGGGGTGTCTGTGACCTTAGTATGATTTTAGGCAGCCTCTCTGCTAATGGGTGGAATTGTGTTCCTGTCTTGCTAGTTGTTTGGCATAGGGTGTCCGGCACTGTAGTTTGCTGGTTGTTGAGTGTACCTGGGTCTTAGCGTGGAGATGGAGATCTCTGGGAGACCTTTCACTGTTTGATATTACATGGAGCTGGGAGGTCTCTGGTGGACCAATGTCCTGAAATCGGCTCTCCCACCTCAGAGGCACAGGCCTGACACCTGGCCAGAATACCAATACCCTGTCAGCCACACGGCTCAGAAGAAAATGGAGAACAAAAGAAAGAAAAAAAAAAAAGAAATAACAAGAAATAAAGTTATTAAAATAAAAAAATTAATTATTTTTTAAAAATTAAAAATAAAATAAAGAAAAAAGAAAGAAGAGAGCAACCAAACCAAATACAAATCCACCATTGGTAACAAGCACTAAAAACTATATTAAAAAAAAACAGAAAACAGACAGAACCTTAGGACAAATGGTAAAAGCAAAGCTATTCAGACAAAGTCACACAAAGAAGCATACACATACAAACTCCCAAAAAGAGAAAAAGGAAAAATATCTATCTATCTATCTATCTATATAAAAGGAAGAGAACAACCAAATCAATAAACAAATCTACCAATGATAATAAACTCTAAATAGTAAACTAAGATAAACATAAAACCAAACACCAATCACATACAGCAAACCCCAAGTCTACAGTTGCTCCCAAAGTCCACTGCCTCAATTTTGGGATGATTCATTGTCTATTCAGGTGTTCCACAGATGTAGGGTACATCAAGTTGATTGTGGAGCTTTAATCCACTGCTCCTCTGGCTCCTGGGAGAAATTTCCCTTTCTCTTCATTGTTCGCACAGCTCCTGGGGTTCAGCTTTGGATTTGGCCCTGCCTCTGCATGTAGGTCTCCTGAGGGTGTCTGTTCCTGTCCAGACAGGACAGGGTTAAAGGAGCAGCTGATTAGGGGGCTCTGGCTCACACAGGCCGGGGGGAGGGATGGGTAGGGGATGCGGGGTGAGCCTGCAGCGGCAGAGGCCAGCATGACATTGCAACAGCCTGAGATGTGCTCTGTGTTCTCCCAGGGAAGTTGTCCCTGGATCACAGGACCCTGACAGTGGCGGGCTGCACAGGCTCCAGGGAGGGGAGGTGTGGATAGTGACCTGTGCTTTGCACACAGGCTTCTTGGTGGCGGCAGCAGCAGCCTTAGCGTCTCATGCCCGTCTCTGGTGTCCGCACTGATAGCCACAGCTTGCGCCCATCTCTCAATCTCATTTAGGCGGTGCTCTGAATCCCCTCTCCTCGCACACCCTGAAACAATGGTCTTTTGCCTCTTAGGCAGGTCCAGACTTTTTCCCAGACTCCCTCCCAGCTAGCTGTGGCGCACTAGCCCCCTTCAGGCTGTGTTCACGCAGCCAACCCCAGTCCTCTCCCTGGGATCTGACCTCCGAAGCCCGAGCCACAGCTCCCAGCCCCCACCTGTCCCAGCGAGTGAGCAGACAAGCCTCTCAGGCTGGTGAGTGCTGGTCGGCACTGATCCTCTGTGAGGGAATCTCTGAGCTTTGCCCTCTGCACCACTGTTGCTGCACTCTCCTCCGTGGCTCCGAAGCTTCCTCCCCCCACGCCCACCCTTCTCCACCAGCGAAGGGGCTTCCTAGTGTGTGGAAACTTTTCCTCCTTCACAGCTCCCTTCCCAAGGTGCAGGTCCTATCTCTATTCTTTTGTCTCTGTTTTTTTCTTTTTTCTTTTGCCCTACCCAGGTACATGGGGAGTTTCTTGCCTTTTGGGAAGTCTGAGGTCTTCTGCTAGTGTTCAGTAGGTGTTCTGTAGGAATTGTTCCACATGTAGATGTATTTCTGATGTATTTGTGGGGAGGAGGGTGATCTCCACGTCTTACTCCTCCACTATCTTCAAGGTCTATCTTTTGTCTTTTTGATCATAGCCAGTCTACAGGTGTAAGGTAATATCTCATTCCGGTTTCGAATTGCATTTCCCCAATAATTACTGATGTGAATACCTTTGGACATTTGTATATCTTCTTTTGAGAAATATATATTACAGTCCTTTGCCCATTTTTAAATTGGGCTGGTTATTTATTTACTTACTTACTTACTTGCTGTGTAGAAGCTTTTCAATTTTATTCACTCTCGTTTATTTTGGCTCTTGTTGCCTGTGTTTACAGGTCACATCAAATGAAAAAAAATATATTGCCCAGACCAATTTCAAGAGATTTTTCTCTATGCTTTCTTCTAGTAGTTTTAGTAGTTTTAGAGATTCAAGTCTTATGTTTAAGGCTTTAATCGATTTTGAGTTGATTTTTGTTTACGGTGTCAGATAAGCATTCAATTTCATTCTTCTTCATATAGATATCCAGTTTTCCCAGCACCATTTAATAAAGACACCAGCTTTCCCCAGTGTATGTTTCTGGCACCCTTGTCAAAGGTCAGTTGACCATAAATTCATGGATTTCTTTCTGGGCTCTCTATTCCATTCCATTTGTCTATGTAATATGTTATGAAATCAGGAAGTGGGATCCCTCCAGTTTGTTTTTCTTTCTCAAGATTGTTTGTCTATTCAGAACCTTTGTGGCTCCACATGAATTTTAGAATATTTTTTTCTATTTAGATTAAAAATATCATGGAATCTGTGTAGGAATTACACTGAATCTGTAGATCTCTTTTGGAAGTATAGGCATTTTAAAAACATAAATTCTTCCAACCTATAAACAGGGAATGCTTTTTTCATTTATTTGTGTCTTCTTCAATCTTTTTCATGAATGTTTTATAATATTCAGTGTACAGATCTTTCACCTCTTTGGTTAAATTTATTTGTAAGTATTTTTCTCTTTTTGTTGTTATTATTGAATGGGATTGTTTTCTTAATTTCTTTTTCAGATAATTTGTTGTTAGTGCAGAGAAACAACTGATTTTTGTATGTTGATTTTGTGTCCTGAAACTTTACTAAATTTGTTTATTAGTTCTAGCAGGTTTTTGGTGAAGTATTTAGGGTGTTTTATATATATAAGATCATTTCATCTGCAAACAGAAAAAATTTTACTTTTTCCTTTCTGATTTGGATGACTTTAATTTCTTTTTCTTGCCTAATTGCTCTGGCTAGGACTTCCAGCATTATGTTGAATAGGAGTGAAAAGAGTGGACACCCTTGTCTTTTTCCTGATCTCAGAGGAAAAGCTTTCAGCCTTTCATCACTGGGTATGATGTTAGCTGTGGGCTTGTTCGATATGTCCCTTATTATGTTGAGGTACATTCCTTCTATACCTAATTTGTTGAGAGTCTTTTTCTTTTCTTTTTTTTTTTTTTTTTGATCATGAATGGTTGTTGAATTTTGTCAAATGCTTACTCTACATCTATTGAGATAAAAATGTAATTTTTAATCCTTCATTCTGTTAAGGTGGTGCATTAAGTTTATTGATTTGTGTATGTTGAACCATCCCTGCATCCCAGGAACAAATACCAATTGAGCATGGTGTTTGATCCTTTTACTGTGATGTTGGATTTACATTGCAAGTGTTTTTTTTTTTTTTGAAATTTTTTGCATTTATATTCATCAGAGATATTGGCCTGAGGTGTTTTATCTAGATTTGGTATCAGGGTAATGTTGACCTCATATAATAAGTTTGGAAGTGTTCCTTTCTTTTCAATTTTTTGGAAGAGTTTGAGAAGGACTGTCTTTAATTCTCCTTTAAATGTTTGGTAAAATTCAGCATTGAAGCCATCTGGTCCTAGGCTTTTTCTTTGTTGGGAGATTTTTGATTACTGGTTCAATCTCCTTACTCATTATTGGTCTGTTAAGATTTTATATTTCTTAATGATTCAGTCTTGGTACATTGTATGTTTCTAGGAATTTAGCCATTTCTTCTATATTATCCACTTTTTGATGTATAATTATTCATAGTAGTCTTGTATGATTTTTGTATTTCTGTGGTATCAGCTGTAGTTTCCTCTTTCAATTATAATTTTATTTATTTGAGTTGTTTCTCTTTTTTTCTTGGTTAGTCAAGCTAAATGTTTGTCAGTTTTGTTTATCTTTTTTTTAAAAAAAACCTCAGAATTTCATTGATCTTTTTTATTGTGTTTCCAGACTCTATTTCATTTATTTTGGCTCTAATCTTTATTATTGCCTTCTTTCTGATAACCTTGGGCTTATTTGTTCTTTTTCTAGTTCCCTGAGGTATAAAGTTAGATTGCTTATTTGAAATCTTTCTTTTTTCTTAACATAGGTATTTATCACTATATATTTCCCTCTTAGTACTACTTTTGCTGCTTCCCATAAGTTTTGGTACATTGTGTTTCCATTTTCATTTGTTATAATGACTTTTTTACTTCACTTTTGATTTCTTCTTTGACTCATGGATTCTTCAGGAGTGTGTTGTTTAATTTACTCCTATTTGTTCATTTTCCAATTTTCCTCCTGTTGTTAACGTCTAGTTTCATATCACTTTGGTCAGAAAACATGCTTGATATGATGTCAATCTTCTTATATTTGTTAAGACTTGTTTTTTATCTCTTCTCCTAATACTATTCAGTTTTACAAGGGCAGAGAACTTGTTAAACATGAATTGATAAGTCCTCCCACATAGAGCTAAATGTTATTTAGAAAGCTAGAGTTTATTCAAATATGTTGTGTGATTGGGAATATTTAACCCTAAGGAGTTAAGTAAAAACTAAAGAGAGAAAGAGTTGAGTAAAAAATTTAAAATGCATGGGGACAGCAACATATTACTTCATCTGAGGGTACACAGTCAAGGCTTAAAAAGAACTGGCAATAGAAAATATGCTTCTGGCGATGTGAGAGGGAAGTATCCCCAAAGTGAACACATCAGCATTCCACCAAGCCCCCACCTCCAGGATAGCTGCAAAACCTAGGGCCTATGGGATTTTCACACAAAACCATCAGTTCCACAAGAGATCAAGAAAGAAGCCAGACTGACTCACAAGAGAGCTTCCTACAATGACAGACAGGGGACTTTACCAGAGATCAGAAAAAAACAACAGTCTTAGATGATAGCTCTGAAACCTCAATGAATTAGATAAAGCACCTTGGGAGGTCAAATCGATGACCTTGATCTAGATCCATCTTAGAATAACCCAGTAACTGAAAAATTAACAAGGTTGCATGTACACACTAGCATACTTCTAAGTAGTAGAGGTCTGAATAGGAGAAATAGAAAAGTATTATTAAAATCTTATATAGTAAACAATATTTGACAAAATATAAGCCACAAAATTCAAATTAATGTGGATAATGATACACAGTTCTTTTGCAGTTATTTCTTAGCCTTACAATGATTAAAAAGAATTGGGTATTCCTGTTTTTATGTATTACATTTGGATTGTCTTTGAGTGTTTTGTAAAAGACTAATTCAGAACAATCTCAATTTTTGTTTTTGCATGGATTACAACTTGTAACCGTTAGTTATAATTTCATTTAGAGCATTGATAAAATCTCTTCCTTGGTTTCTGTTTCCAATACTTGCCCCTTAAATCAATTCAAGTGTTGTTTTAGAATCAGGGCCAACTTATACATTAGGCTCAGAGGAAAAATGTTTTAAGCTCATATTACTTTTAGGGGCCCAGGGAAACAGTTTAATTTCCTTTGAAATCAGAATTTTAAAAAATGAACTTTTAGGTCAAAGAAAATGTCTTAATGTATAATATTAATATGTTCACCTTTATACCAATGCAGTCATAAAATATAAATTTAAAATTTTTTAATCTTTAAACAAAAATTTTAACAGAAGGAAATGCCCATAAGGCAAAAGTGCCTAGAACTCAAGAAATTCATAATACCGTTCTGTTCCGATGGACTCTTTCTGAAATCAAAATCGTATCTCTGCCACTCCACTATTCCGAGGCCTTAGAGTTTTATTTGCTGAGAGTGGATACAAAAGACAAACATAACACATCTTAGAATCTGGTCCCTACCAGACTTTTCGGCATCATCTTGCACAAGACGTCATCCCAATTTGTGCCCGGATATTAGCTGTATGAATCTACTCTCAGCTCTATTCCCTTAAGTTGCTGCCTCCTCCTCTCACCTCTAGATGTTTCCCTCAATAAATGTAACATACCTTTTTCTGGATGCAATTATCATTCGGATAATATGGAGAGAAAGGCTATTTACCAAGTTTTCCACTCAAAGGAAATATTTCTCTCAATTTTTACCAAAGTTCTGCCTCTATGCAAATTCCACAGAAAATGCCATCTCCTCTGAGAAGTCTCCCCAGATTCCCCTCCATAGCATGATCTTTATATCTGTTATATTCTTTTTGCCACCCTCTTCATGAACTCTTAGATTGTACACAGCCTAATCATTCCCCTTACATAATTTAATATTGAGCACATGTCACTCTTCCACTGGTATAAGAGTCAGAAGTACAATTTGCCCTCTAGATTGTAGCTATTAGAGGGCAGGGGACATATTTTTTTTCATTTTCGTTCCCTTATTTAACCCTCCACAGTGTCTTATTACATATGCTCATTGTAAGTGCTCAATGTGTTCCTTATAGTTAAATGCAATGTAGGCGACATTTGCAGTATTTCATCAGCATTACCCGCCTAAAGCTGTTTTACTAAATGGAGAGGCAACTACTTTGTGGCCAGGATAATGTTCTCTCATCTCTGATAGTTCCTGCACTTCTGTGTTTGTTACAACAGCATATTTTAATAGACAAATTACTGGACCGAGTGTCAAGAGTCCATGTTTCTACTCTTCACTTTTAAATTAGCTAAAGGCATCTTATATCACTTTATCTCTCTGGAATTATTTCCTCATCTATAGAAGCAAAGGATGGACAATAACTGATCTCAGGGAACTTCTGGCTCTGGCATTCTACAGTTTTACGACCTACTGATGCTAGTTCTAATATGATCAAATATGAATTAGTACTAAGGGCTTCCACAAGATACAAGAAGGGAATACATTTCATGTGGCTGCTGACAACTCTACCTGAGCAGGCTGGTAGTGATGTGAGCCTTCAGGTACAGTCCAAGAACCATGGCAATTTCCCACCAGTGGGTAAAGCTCGTTCTACCTCTCAGTGTGCCTAGCCCTTAAGTTATTTTTACTCCTAAGTGTAAGGAACATGAGTTCCTAATCTCCTGGGGAACTGAGATCAGTGTAAGAGGACACTAAATGAGAATTCTCCGAACAAAAGCAATAGTTTTTCACCTCTCACCAAAGACAGAAACAAGGTCTTATTAAAACACACACACAGTGCATGAAATAACTACATGGCCAGTGAGAAGGACTGTTAAAGGGCCTCCTTCTGCTTGCTTTAAATCTGTATTTTCAATTGAATTTTAGAGATTTTCTTTGTTCTATTCCTTTTGCTTCAGTAACACCAAAAGAGAGACAGCTGGGGACCGCAGAGAATAAGATAGTTTGGAAGAATAGTTTCTAGTAAGTCCCCCAGAGCAGAAATTTGTACGGTTAATCTTTTAGAGAAACTTGTAGTTCTCTGAATTTGCGTTGGTTTTACTCACATTTTCCAGGTGTTTACTGCCAACCCAGCATCACCAGCCTGAGTTAACTCAGATTCCATGGGTTTGCTGTCCTAAATTTTCTAACCAAAGAAAAACCCTAGTTGCTATCCATAGCCATGGGTTTTTAAGGCTAAGTTGAAGATGCCCTGATTCATCCATAATCTTCATTCTTGCTCTCTTGAGAGGACTAAACACGGCATGGCAGACAAGTCTGACCTGGAGTCACCAAAAGCCTCAAACTGTGACCAAACCTGTAACTGGAGTCTCTTTAACCATTTGTTAACCTGAATACCAACTAGGAAATAATTATTTAGCACCTACTACAGGTAAGACCTTTACCATGCATTTTACATTCGTTAGCTCATTTAACATATAAAATCACCCTACAGAATAACCGTTAATTTTACCATTTTAAAAATGAAAAAGCTGAAGACCAGAGCAATGACCTCTCTGTAACCACAGAGCTGGGGGGGGGGAGGGGCAGTGCCCCACAACATCCCTATTGTGACCCCAGGGCATCCTATCCACAGATACCTCTGTTATTACCACGTTAGCTGCTGCCTCCCACAAGTAGGATCATTATGTTTTCTTCTTTGCACCTACAGTAGCTAACACAAGGTCTTTCATGGAACTGCTACTGTTTGTCTCTGTGTGGACTTGAGAAAGGAGAGACAGGTGGGGCTGGGGCCATCAAAGAAGGCTTCCTGAATGTGTGGGGAGGAGAGGAGGTGTAGATGCGTCTAGAAGAATGGATGGGTTTGGGTTGACCAACTTAAGCTGCACAGCATTTATTTCCATAAGGGAAAGTTTGCCTGGGCAAAGGCACAGGGGACTGAAAGCATGTAACATGACTGCGTGTGAACTAGGATGGTACCGTTAGCCAATACTGGATATAAGAAATGAGAAATTACTGACTGATGTGATTAGCCTGGGCTCAGAAATACTGCCTCTTTGAAGGTCTAGGTTCTGGTCTTGCAATTTCTCAAGCTTGCCCAAGGGCAGTGATTGGTCTCACCCACAGACCTCCTCCCATTTTCCATTTCCACTAAAGAGAGAAAGCTTAACTTTAAGGTGAGCTCTTTGCCTTTGATATTCTGACAAGAAATGTACATTGCTGTTTGCCAAACCTACCCCACTGAACTGCCCTTATTCTTGGAAGAAAATAAAAAGGAAACAGAGGACATTAGGAAGGGGCTGATTTCTGGTACAGTTGTTCATTTAGAAAAGTCATTTCAAATTGCACGAGGTGCTTCAATTGCCCTAATTTCCTGAAATTAATTCTAAATTTTATGGGTACAATTTGTTTCCCTAAGTCTCTAATTATGCTTTTAACATTCAATCTTTCAAACTCAAGCCATTAGTGACTTAATATGGTGTTATCAGGAGATAAAGTGGAGTTAGGAGTGTGGGTGGGAATTATAAGAGCAGAAGTTGCACCTGTGCTTGTGATGGTTTGAAATTGATGTCCCCTGGAGGAAGGCTAAAAGAAAAATCTAACAAGTCACCAAAACAGACTAAAGTAAAGTCTGAAAATTAGTATTTAAGGTATTAGGACAAGGGGCTAGGAAGGGCTTGAGAGGTAATCACAAAGTTCCATTTAAACTTATTGAACATGGGTGCTAGTGTGGGATTTCAGGTCAAATAAGAATTGTAGGAAATACAGATATCATCAGATAGCAAAGCATGCACAAGATATAAGTGCTAAGGTTAGAGGAAGACTTTCAAGGACATAAAAATTAAGGAAGGAGACAGGTAATAAGTGGCTCAGAGACAGGACAAAAAAATTGAAAGTTGAATCACTGAATATCTGGGAATAGCCTGTTGGAGAAGCAAGACAAGATAATCAGTAAAGCAGAATCATCATTCCTTAAATATTCCATCAATATGCATCAACTCAGCAGCCACAGGGCTGCTTCTATTTCTTAAAAGAGGAGGTTTACCAGGTGACCTGTACACCTTAACACCCCAAACACACATAGTTCCCATCTGTGCCAACACAATCTGCTCTGTGGTTCTGATGACAGTATATGATTTAAACTCTAACATGCTGTAGAGTTTTAGAAACAGGGACCAAAGGGAGCTAATATAGGCATGGATGTTCAAACAGAGGAGCAGATGACCCAGATTGTACTACAGAGAATTCACAGTTTGAGAAACTGAGGAGGAAGGGAAAAAAAAAGACCTGACTTTCAGGAAACTGACAGACTAAACCCACCGGAGTTTGGGAAGACCCAAGTCCTGCCAGGAAGACCTTGGAAAGGAGACACAAGAGAAGCCCAGCTAGTTATAGGCATTCATCTCTTGAAGTCTGGGAGTAGAAAAATAGGAGACATTGTCTCTACAATCAACAAAATCAACCACTGAGGCAGGCGGAAGAAGGAACGATCACTATTTGGTGGGAGAGAAGAGAATCACACCCATGAAACAACAATGAGTTGTTTGGAACAGAAAAATTCCTCATCAAAAAAATATGTTCTGTAGAATCTTAAAAAGGTAAGAAATCATTGGATCTTGAGATGTCCAGTGAAATCTTCTCAGATGAGAGAAGTTCCTATCTGGAGTCAAAGGATGAACAGATATCGGAGAGATGGGAAAATTAAAACTCTTAGCAAGGACAGCGACCTGAGAAGGAATACAAAGTGAGTCAAAGATGAGTAGAGTAGATATGATGATAGTAAAGACCACACCTGACAGACTGCTTGGTGCCTCTGGGGATGATGGAGAGAGTTGGAGTGGGGTGATAAAACTAGGCTGTGGTCGGCCTTGAATTCGATGTCAAACATGTTAGACCTCCTGCAACCGAACAAGTAGATAATATTGAACATTTCTGAGCAGAAATTTGACATTAAAATGGATTGTTTTAATCTTTCCATCTTTTGCATATGATTCTGATCATGACTCCTCACCCTAAGATCCTGACAATTTTCAGATGTGGGGGAGATAATAGTAAAGGAAATATTTTCCAGAGTTTCAGAGTTGTAAGTGGTATACATTTTAGGAAATGTACATCCTGCACATTTTAGGAAGGCATGGGCCAATTGCCCACCAAAGCTCAGACATCAGGATCTCCTCATGTATCATCCACACAGAAATGTTTCAGCACAGATGTCTCCTAAAATCCTACATGTACAAGTATGTACCATCCATTTGTTCTATCCACACAACTGCAACAAATCAGGTGTTCCTTCTGCACAGGTGTGCCATCTACCAACTTGTGTCATGAACATAGGTGTGCAATACCGAACTAATCTGTGTTGTTAAATGGGGCATATGTAGCTCCTTTCTCTCCGATATCTGTCCACATGGAATGCTTTCCAATAAAGCAAGGTATATTGAATTCTCCTCCACAGCACTATGACACACTAAAGGTGAGGAGCAATGTTAGGTACCAAACCACACTTTCTTCTTGACTCATCTTTCAAGTCCTAAAAGGAAGGGAAAAAATATTTCCTTCTAAGAGTCTCACATTCCAAACTTTTATTCTAAATCAACTGCAGAAATCAGCAACATGTAAATAACAAAGAAACAAACACAACAGTAAGCTTAACAAGTATGCATTTTAATAGATTTGTATCAACATCTGTGCAAATTTAAGGAAAAGGCAGTAAGTACAAAAATGGAGGAAGAATAATCTTCTCAATCTACTCTTACTTATCCCCTCTCCCCTTGCATAGGAAACAAATACTATAACTCAAGATTCACACTTAAAAAAAAACCTTTTAATTCAAAGTTTAATTTGAGTATGATCTCAGAGTATTCAGAACTGATGCTACGTTAGTCCTTTAATAAACTGGACTTGGAAATAACTGATCTCAAGGAAAATTCCATCAAAACCAAAGTCTTAATCTTTCTTCAAAAACAGGACAGTTGAGAACTGAATGTGATGTTCTGGAAAAATCGAAGAAGAAATAACATCAAACTAGTTTGTTCCTGGAAACAAGGCAACAAGAAATTTATGGCATTTTCACCTGTGGTTTTACTACAAAAGATTCTGGGCTTAGAAACCATGTCACTGGGCTCTCTTAAAATCCAACACAGAGATAGAGACAGAGAACAAACAGGAATCATGGTGGCAACATTTCTGGGGTGATTTTGAAGTATAAAGTCCAAGGAGCGGGGTGGGGGGTGGTGGTGGTGGGATGAATTGGGAGATTGGGATTGACATATATATACAATAATGTGTATAAAATAGGTAACTAATAAGAACCTGCTGTATAAAAAATAAATAAATAAAATTCAAAATTCGGATAGCATCACCCTTAAAAAAAAAAGAAAAAAAAGAATCCAAGGAGGTCCTAGAACCAATGACTATCAGTTCAGCACTTAAAGTGCTCAGTCTCTCTTCTCTCAACTTCCTCTTCCTTGAAGGCAATGAAGCAGAGCAAAGAATGTAAAATTAAGAAAAGGGAGAGACTCTGTAACTTCTTTCTCATATCCTACTTAGTAATATATTTTAAGAAGAAACAGAAATGGCTTGTCATTTCCTGTCTTTTCGTGACCTTAAAGATGGGTAAAGTTAAACAGGAAAGCCAATCTCTAAGGAACTGGAAAGGGCTTACCCATGTGGACAACTGTATCGCATGCACAAGTAATTTTTACAAAGCAAGCAAACAAGCAAATCTAGCTATAGTACTAAATTCTGTCTTTGATTTTCCTTGTAAAATGAATTAGAACAAGCTGAGACTAGTTGAGTTCTATGATGTCACTCTCTTTCAGTTTAATGCTTTACTGAACACGAGAAAGTATGAAATTTTGCAAAACCCACACTCGCTCATCTATGTTACAGTCCATGAAGTATGTTATGCATATGAATGACATATATCTGTCATGTGAATCCTAGTAGGAAAAAAAATATGGCATGCTAACTTCAGTTAAAGGAAGAAGGACTGCGAAGGAAAACGGAGATATCTGTTACATAATAGCACAAAGAATTAAACACCCTCATCCACATCATGAAATTTGCATGTCAAGCTAGCAAAGATATAGAGAATGCTTACTAAGCTAGTTTAACCCCAGAAAAAAGTTTTTATCTAAAAGAATCAACTTCTGTTTTGAACTTGCACATATGAAGTCCATGATTTTTTAAAAAATAATCCAGTGAACAAGAAAAACTAAGATTCTGATTACTGAATAAAATACTAAATCATCCCATGAAATATCACTGCATTATGAGAATAAAGCTGCATTATGAGAACTATAGGAACCACTATTACATGAAGATGGAAAAGAAGGGATTTCTACTCTTGAGGAACTCACATTTTGATAGGGGAGACTAGTCAAACAACAAAAAAAATATATATATATATATATATATATATATAATATGTAATATAGAGTAGGATACTCTAAGTCAAATTCAAAAACAAGTTTATTTATAAAGGTGTATGCAGGGGTTGAGAAATGACGAGGGATAATACAGGTATCCCAGACTAAAGAAGCATAGGAGGAAGAAATAATTGGATTCCAGAAATAGAAGGGCTGCTTGCAATCCAGAAGACCTGAGACTAAATCTGAGGGTGCAGCCAGCCCCCTGCAAGGTTACAGGGAGGGAATCAGGAGGGTAAATACTCCTGACCTCACTCTTCACTCACCCCTGGTCTTCACTGGTTCCCCACCCTCCATGCTCAAAGCCTACCTGAAGCTGCAGGGCAAAGGAGCCGACTGACACAGTCTCTTCCAGTCAGAAACCCTCCACGCAGAACACACTAGAGAAGGTGGAGTGTAGGTCTGGAGGACAATCTAAATTACCCAGCACAGAGGTGTACAGACTGGGATCAGTCCCAAGAGAGGTAATCTCTGAATTATTTCATGGTTGAAGTCTCTGTTAATAGTTTACCTCTTCCCTGAAGCCTCTCCAGAGGATCAGTTACTACTTTTTGTGATCCAAAGAATGTTCTTTTCTTTACATTTAACGCTTACTTCATTGTGACATGTTTCATGGTCAGATGGGTGTGTATTTGTCTCTGTAAACAGGTTCTGAGATCTTCTAGGAAGAAAGTTATGTGCCTGAGTCAGCTTTGCATTTCCAGTGCCCAGCGGGAATAACAATCACCTACTTTTTGTTAAACTGGATGTAAATAATTGCACCCATCATCTGAGTAACTCAGCATTTCAGGGAGCTATGCTGGGTGTGAAAACTACCCTGTACATTCTTACCGCTTTCAGTGTGTCCATATAACCTGTACCTGCACGCTCATGAATCTGAAAAGGAGAGATTATTTTACCATCCAGATGACACACAGCAGTAAGGTGCAACATAATTATCCAAGAACCAATGGAATAGCCAAATATTTGCAGTAATAGAGATTTTTACCAGATAGCATCCTCTTTTATTGACTCTATAAATACCAGTATTCAAAACCTTTCAGAGTTAGACAACACACATTTTCTGAGTGACTATTCTGCCCAAGATGCCTGTGCTGAGCACTTTCACACCTGTGGTCTCATTTGATGGTCAGAAAAACTATGTGGGATAGTAGATTATTACCTGCATTTTAGAGACAAGGTTAACTGAGGCTGAGAAAGATTAAGAGACATAATTGTCAAGTGGCAGATATAAAGACAATTATTTTGATTTCAACTTGAGGTCCCCTTCTTACCACACCAGAGTAAATTCTTTATATTCTGAGAAATAAATGTAAATAGGATTTATTGTTTTTATTATGCATAATTTATATTTATTTATTTAATAATAATTACTATTTATAATAATTATTATATATATATGAAATGCCTAATAATATACAAGACAATGTTTAGATCAGTGTCTCTTGGGCATGTTTCCACTAAGTTATAAACGTCAAACTCTACTATTAATTGAGTTTTGTAATTTGAGGAAAGGTAGAAAGAAAATATTTTATTAGAGAATAAAAACAAATGAGTAATTACCAGGACCATTCATATTATAAAAAAATAAACTATTGATTAATAAACACTTTGTAACAACCTTAGTGGTAAACATTAGGTTGATGTGACCTGGAACATTTTCTTGTTCATTTTACTAAAAATCTATGAAATTGCAAGCCACTGATTAGAGTTAATGGTAATGAGTTTTTATGGAAAAGCCTGAAAGTGATTCGGGGAAGCTAGAAACTTTGTTTACTAGCTAAAGAAAAACATTACAAAGCAAAATAGACTGTGGCAGTAAAAAGTAAAAATTGCATGATTTGTAGCTCTGGGTGCCAACTTCATTAATTAATACAGACTTTAAAATCCTTTCAAGAATATGAGCTAAAGGACCAGAATTACTGCTGGTGTAGATAGTAAATACAGATCAAATGGGTTTCATTTAAAATATGGTGGCTTCAGATAAGACTAATTAGCAGGATGACAAAAACAGTCAATAAAACAGAAGCAAATCTTATTCTTAAATGCTGGCAACAATTAGTGGAATTAATTGGAAACTGGTCCTCTTGCCCATTTTTATATAAAAAGTTTACACTAGTTTTTGGTTGCTGTTATTGGGGTATTTTTAATTATTTTCCTGTGTTGTAATACTATGTATCTTGTTCTATGTGAGCAGAGGTGCTAATGTCATCAGGGAAAGAGGGAAGTAGGGCAAGGTGGGGAGTCGGGGAGAGGAATGAAGGAGAGAATGTGGACAGAGGCTAAAGGAATATAACGCAGTAAATAGCAACAGGGTTTTTTTTTCTTTAATGCATTATTTTTTTTTCAAAGCAGGGTTATCTGTTCTGCTTCTCTGGATGGCTCTCGATTTTCTGGTTATTTGTTGTTTTGGTTATATATTACTGCATAATTAACTATCCCAACCTTAGTAGATCTTAGCAACAATAATTTTATTAGTTTGCTACAATTCTACAGTTCGAGCACAGCCCAGGAAAGGCAGTCCATTTCTGTTTCATGGGGCATCAGCTGGAGTGTCCCGACTAAGGATAAAGACTCCACGTCTTTGATGACCTTGCACATGGGTGGGCTTCTCATGGCCTGGTGGTCTCAGGGTAGTTGAATGTCTTACATGGAGGCTGGATTCCCCCATGCCACAAAAGTGAAAGTATCCAGGTCTTAATGTTTAGGCTTGAAACAGGCATCACATGATTTCTTGCCACAATTTAATTATTAAAGTAGGTCATGACCCAGATTCAAGGGAAGGCACCACACAAGAGATGGATATTGGAAGATATGGTTCACTGGAGTCATCAAAGTAACAATCTACCCTGCCTGTCTAGAAAAGAGATGACTGACGTTTGACAAAAACAGTAGTTTTTCAGATTTTGAACTATGTTCAAACAGCAGTCTCTAACAGAGGCTCATGATGACCCTAAAAAGTAAACACCTTGCAACAGAATTCATGTCATCCCAGACTTAAAACTTACCGAAGAACACAGAGTAATAGTATCCACATAATGTGAAAGGTGGGGGCATTTTTCTCCAAGTTTTTGAAATGAATGCTTTAGGAAGGGAAATTTACAAGCTAGAAGCTTATAGATCCACTTCAGTTTCCCTGCCTCAATACAGTGTTTACTTAACTTACAAACTCTCTCATTTGTTTACTCACCAAATGTATATTGCCCCTCTGCTGTGCAGTACATGGTACATAAGGTACAATGATGTGTGTTAAAAGGGAATCGTAACTAAAGCAGAGTCTTCAAATATTGATCTCATGTGCATTTGAACTATCTGGGAAAAGTAGTTTAAAGAAGATTTCTCAGCTTTGCTTTCTCCTCAAACTAATAAAGCCCTCCAAGATTTGTGTATGGAATTATGGAAGAGGAGAGCTGCTCCAGTAGAAAGAACAAGTGGCCTTAACTGAGTTTCTGCCATAGATGTTTTTTATTCATCTCAGATGGTTCATCACCACCACAACCTCTAGGCCTCAGTTTCTCCATATTTGATAATCTAGATATAAGGATTAAGGGAGATGAAATAAAATAAGTAAAATAGGACAAAATAAGAAACGTGACAGATGGTAACTAGACTTATAGTGCTGATCACTTTGGAATGTATAGAAGTATCAAATCACTATGTTTTGTAATGGGAACTAACAGTGTGGTAGGTCAATTTTACTTCAAAAACTAACAAGCAAACTGGTAGAAAAAGAGATCGGGTTTGTGGTTTCTAGAGGCAGGGGTTGGGGAGAGGTGGAAGTGGAGGAAGGGGTCAAAAGGTACAAACTTCCAGTTATAAGACAAATAACTACTAAGGGGTGTAATGTACAACATGATAAATATAATTAACACTGCTATACATAATTGAAGAGTAAATTACAAGAGTAAATCCTGAGAGTTCCCATCACAAGGAAAAATACATTTTTTCTATTTCTTTAATTTTGTATGTCTATGAGATGATGGATGTTTCATAAGCTTATTGTGGTAGTCATTTCATGATGTATGTGAGTCAAATCATTTATGCGGTACACCTTAAACTTACACAGTGCAACATGTCAATTACAGTTCAATAAAACTGGGAGAAAAAAAAAAGAAATGTGAAGTGCACCATATACTGTAAAGTATTACACAAAAGTACCATTTCATAATGATGGTCTATAATGATCTATTTTAAACTACTCCATCAGTTTTCTTTTGTTTTGTTTCTGGCAAATGCTTTGCCTGATGATCTCACACACTGGGACTGCAGAGTTCTACTGCTGTAACTCTTATTGCAGGTGTTTTTGAGTACTCTGTAAAAAGAAAAAAATCTAGGATTTTTACAGAGGATAAAGAAGTATCCACGATAAATGTTAACTGTGGGTGAGAAAAGCTAGTTGAGAGATGCTGAACGTGGAGAACAGTGTCTCCAGGCCACCTGACACTTTCATTAAGAAAACTGGTGCCAATGGTAATTATCCAAACCTCATCTGACCATGCCTAAAGATGAGAACATGTCCTTTTTCGTAAGCAATGTAGATTTAGCTCTAAAAATATCAAATTATGAAACCTTGACTAAGTCCTGTGCTTCACACATTCTTGGGCACTCTGGGGGATATAAAAGAAGCAAAAGCTCTATTCAGAGTTCTTGAGGAGGGTATGATCTGTTACCTCTTCAAAATAGCCTAAACTGGCAGTGGCAGGCTGCACAGGCTCCCAGGAAGGAAGGTATGGATAGTGACCTGTGCTTGTACACAAGCTTCTTGGTGGCGGCATCAGCAGCCTTGGCATCTCATGCCCACCTCTGGTGACCGCGCTGATAGCCACTGCTCGTGCCCATCCCTGGAGCTCATTTAGGCAGTGCTCTGAATCCCCTCTTCTCGGGCATCTGAAATAATGGTCTCTTGCCTCTTAGGCAGTTCTACTTTTTCCGGGACTCCCTCCCAGCTAGCTGTGGCACACTAGCCCCCTTCAGGCTGTGTTCACGCAGCCAACCCCAGTCCTCTCCCAGGGATCTGAACTCCAAAGCCGGAACAGCAGGTCTCAGCCGCCACCCGCCCCAGCGGGTGAGCAGACAGGCCTCTCAGGATGGGGAGTGCTGGTCTGCACTGATCCTCTGTGTGGGAATCTCTCTAATTTTCCCTCTGCACCTTTATTGCTGCGCTCTCCTCTGTGACTCCAAAGCTTCCCCCCGGCCACCAACCATCTCTGCCAGTGAAGGGGTTTCCTAGTGTGTGGAAACATTTCCTCTTTCACAGCTCCCTCCCAGAGGCGCAGGTCCATCCCTATTCTTTTGTCTCTGTTTTTTCTTTTGCCCTAGCCAGGTACATGGGGACTTTCTTGCCTTTTGGGAAGTCTGAGGTCTTCTGCCAGCGTTAAGTAGGTGTTCGGTAAAAAATACAAACACATGGAGGCTAAACACTACACTACTAAATAACCAAGAGATCACTGAAGAAATCAAAGAGGAAATCAAAAAGTACCTAGCATCAAATGACAATGAGAAGATGACGACCCAAAACCTATGGGATGCAGCAAAAGCAGTTCTAAGAGGGAAGTTTATAGCAATGCAATCTTACCTCAAGAACCAAGAAAAATCTCAAATTAACAACCTAAACTTACACCTAAAGCAATTAGAGAAAGGAGAACAAAAAAAAACCCAAAAGTCAGCAGAACGAGAGAAATCATAAAGATCAGATCAGAAATAAATGAAAAAGGAATGAAGGAAACAATAGCAAAGATCAATAAAACTAAAAGCTGGTTCTTCAAGAAGATAAACAAAATTGATAAACCATTAGCCAGACTCATCAAGAGAAAAAGACAGAAGACTCAAATCAATAGAATTGGAAATGAAAAAGGAGAAGTAACAACTGACAGTGCAGATATACAAAGGATCATGAGAGATTACTACAAGCAACTACAGGCAAACAAAATGGACAACCCGGAAGAAATGGACACATTCTTAGAAAAGCACAACCTTCCCAGACTGAGCAGGAAGAAATAGAAAATATAAACAGACCAGTAATAAGCACAGAGATTGAAACTGTGATTAAACATCTTCCAAGAAACAAAAGCGCAGGACCAGATGGCTTCACAGGCGAATTCTATCAAAGTTAGAGAAGAGCTAACACCTATCCTTCTCAAATTCTTCCAAAATATAGCAAAGGGAGGAACACTCCCAAAGTCATTCTATGAGGCCACCATCACCCTGATACCAAAACCAGACAAAGATGTCACAAAGAAAGAAAACTACAGGCCAATATCACTGATGAACATAGATGCAAAAATCCTCAACAAAATACTAACAAACAGAATCCAACAACACATTAAAAGGATCATACACCATGATCAAGTGGGGTTTATCCCAGGAATGCAAGGATTCTTCAATATACACAAATCGATCAATGTGATAAACCATATTAACAAACTGAAGGAGAAAAACCATATGATCATCTCAATAGATGCAGAAAAAGCTTTCAACAAAATTCAACACCCATTTATGATAAAAACCCTCCAGAAAGTAGGCGTGGAGGGAACTTACCTCAACATAATAAAGGCCATATGTGACAAACCCACAGCCAACATCGTTCTCAATGGTGAAAAATTGAAATCATTTCTTCTAAGATCAGGAACGAGACAAGGTTGTCCACTCTCACCACTAATATTCAACATAGTTTTGGAACTTTTAGCACAGCAATCAGAGAAGAAAAAGAAATAAAAGGAATCCAAATCGGAAAAGAAGTAAAATTGTCACTGATTGCAGATGACATGATACTATACATAGAGAATCCTAAAGATGCTACCAGAAAACTACTAGAGCTAATCAGTGAATTTGGTAAAGTAGCAGGATACCAAATTAATGCATTGAAATCTCTTGCATTCCTATACACTAATGATGAAAAATCTGAAAGAGAAATTAAGGAAACACTCCCATTTATCACTGCAACAGGGCTTCCCTGGTGGCGCAGTGATTGGGAGTCTGCCTGCCGATGCAGGGGACGCAGGTTCGTGCCCTGGTCCGGGAGGATCCCGCATGCTGCGGAGCGGCTGGGCCTGTGAGCCATGGCCGCTGGGCCTGTGCGTCCGGAGACTGTGCTCCGCAGTGGGAGAGGCCGCAGCGGTGAGAGGCCCACGTACCGCAAAAAAAAAAGAAGTGGCTGACAGTAGTTTACAGACTTCAGTATGTTCTTGACAATCAAGATGCTCAGAGAGAGAGGTGCAGCGAAGGTATTTAAGATGGAGGGAGAAGCTCCTGATGAGGGTGACTAGAACAGAAGGTCCCTGCCTAGAATTTCAGGAGATGAAGTTGGCTAGGGAAGGGAGCTCCAGCTATGGATGGCTTCTGAGTCCAGGCCTAGGAGTTGGGACTTTCAACTGACAGGCAGTAAGGGGTAATTATTTTATGCTTTTAAGTACAATATTCCACTTTGTTAAAAAAAATTATGGAGTGAACATTTTCTGTAGTTCCATTTCCAATACTTAGAGTTCAAAGTCTTGCATAATTCTGATGTTCAGGAATAGAGAAAAACCTTAAACATTGAGTCATTTTTCAATGATGGAATTATTTGTCTTTGATTAATCATGAAGATATGTCATTTCTGATTGTCTCCTTTCATCTACTTCATACATTTCTTAGATACTGAAAATCGACTCCTTTGAAACCCTAACAAGAGATTGTTTTGTGTGCTGACTTCTTTCACTTTTGCATAAAAAAGCATTATGTTTATAAGGATGCTGTAATAATAGACACAGCGGTGAGTAAGGCCAAGGGAAGCATGGTGCCTCCTGTGACAGTTATCATTGTCTTGAAACAAATGCCTTATGATGCCTCTTTTAGGAATTTCAGTCAAAGGGTAAACAATCATTGAGTCACACGATCACCAAGTAAAAGAAAATACGGAAAAAGAATTATAGCTCATGCAAGGGTCTGTTTGGATATGAATTATGATAATAGGCTGTGACTTCTGATCTTTTTGTGTACATTTTTTTGTGTACCTAATCAGCTCTCCTAAACTGGGAAATGAAAAGTGCCTTGTGCATTCAGACTTCTGGAGCTTATGGATGCAGAGAGGTAGGTCAGCTAGGAGATAACCTGGTGCTGGCAAAGCCTGGCTAAATATTCCGAGGAACACAGAAGTCAGGTGAACAATCAAGCCTCTGCAGCCCTCTGAGGCACAGCCAAGCTAGCCTTGCCTACTCCTCCATATTCTACAGGAATGCTAATGTTAATACAGGCTGGGTCTGTACTTAGCAAATCTCCAAGCCTTGCACACAGATTTAGAATTGCACCTGACATATCCTAAAATGATACTTTGATTTTTCACTCTCAAACCATGTAATTTTGCTTTCTAAAACTTCAGCTGAGAATGAATGTATTTAACATTTGGCTTTGGCAGGAAGAAAATGTTTCAGTATAGAAATTCTTGTCTCCATGAACACAATTGTTAATTCAAACTCTGTCTATGCAATTAAAGACAATGGCTATGTAGCACATAGTAGGTATTCAGTTACATTTTTTACATTGAATTCCATGACCTAAGTAGTCAGAACTTAGAATTTTATGTGTAATTTGGACAAGTTAAATGAATTAAATGATGCCCCACACAACCAGAGACAGGAGAGAAATGACTAATGTTTCCACGACAAAATAGACAATAAGGAAACTAGAGGTCCTAGAGGATGATCCATAGAGAAAAGCATGAATCTCATCCTATTTTGTCCCTTGAGAGTGCAATGCCTAGGAACAGGCGCCTCTCCTGCCCTCCCATGCTAGGAGATCACAGACAAATGGCCCCAGGAATTGATTCTAAGGACAGGCAATAAAGAGAAAAAACACCATATTTGAATTCTACCTCTGAATTTGACTTGCTGTGTGACAACAGGAAAATTGCTTCCCTTCTCCAGGCCATTAAACTGCTAAAGAAAGGTTTTGAAATAAATGGCTTAGGTAATGCCCTGATTATATTTAATGACACTAGAGGTTATTTCTTCTCCCCTATTCTCTACCATAATTCTGAAACTTCCCAGAAAGTAAAGTTTGCTTCCAGGTGAGCATTTTTAAAGGCTGGAATAACAGAATTATCAAACATGAACTACACAAATATCAAACTTAAATTCCTGGTAAGATGAAGGTCCAATTAGGAAGGCAGATGCAGCAGCTCTTTTGTCAGAGGGAGGCACTGAAGTGGCCAAATGCACAAGAATAAGGAAAATGAGGACGTTCGTGTGCTACAGGCTGCGGACATTAACTCAGCCATTTATCTGCTGAATGTGGTGTCAGAGATCATTCTAGATGAGTGCGTTCCATAGCAAACTAAACAGAAGAAGGTCCTGTGCTCATGGTGCCCAGTTCTAGTGAAGAGAGACAGACAATAAAGCAAAAATGAGCAGTGTGGGGGGCCAGGGTAAGTGACAGGAAGAGGAAGGGCGCAGGCTGAAGGGAGAGACAGTGAGCACCTGGGCTGCTTGGCACAGGCCTTTTTTTTTTTTTTTTTAACATCTTTATTGGAGTATAATTGCTTTACAATGATGTGTTAGTTTCTGCTTTATAACAAAGTGAATCAGCTATATATATATACATATATCCCCATTATCTCCTCCCTCCTGCATCTCTCTCCCCGCCACCATCCCACCCCTCTAGGTGGACACAAAGCACCGAGCTTATCTCCTTGGCAAAGGCCTTTCTGAGAAAGTGACATTTGAGCAGAGATCTGCAGGAAATGAGTAAGCAGCCATGTGGATAACAGAGAAAAATCATTCCAGCCTGGAGAATCAGAAAGTGCAAATTAAGCCCTGGACTGGAACGTGCTTGGTGACTTTGAGGAAACTTAAGGAGAGCAATGTGGCTCAGGGAGGTGGGAGGTCAGCAAGGGGAGGAAAGGGGACAGAGCAGGTGTCCAGCTTACACAGGACAATGTGGTGGCTCCACTGATGACAAGGGCCATGGCTTATGCTCTGAGTTGGGTAGGAAACCCTTATACGACTTTTAGTAGACTAGCAACATGTTCTAACTTAAGTCTTAGAAAGACTGCCCCGGATGCTTTATAGAGAATGGATTTCACAGAAGCAAGAATCTAAGAGGAAGATGCATTTAGGGGGCTATTGCAACGTGCCAAGGCAGAGAAGATGGTGCTTTGGACTCACAAGGTAGTGATAGACATGGTAAAAGACCACCTGTGCACGTATTCTACAGGTATAGCTAACAGGATTTGATGGTGGGTTGATATGGCACTCCAAAGAGTAAAATTCTCTCCATGAGTATTTCCAGAAGATGAATGCTTGGCAAAGGGGGACAGCAAGTACCAGTGAAATCCCAGAAAATGTGATCCTGCCAGCACTTGGGACCATGGAATGACTAAGGTATTGGATTGCGTGTAAAGTAATGAAGGCACATCTGAAGAGTCTAACCTAGCAGCCTTCAGTACATATAGGTCTCAACGTTTGGTAAGTCATAAGGCAATTCCCTACAACACCATGGGAGATGGTTCACCCATAATTCTGTGTTTCCTTATCCAAGTCAGAAAGAAAGCCCACTGTACTTAGGGTACAACAGGCCCTGAGGCCATATGATGACAACTGTATAGTAAGGAAAACACAGCTTTGCCCAGGCTGAGTCTGGGAAACAAGAAAATCTGACTGGGAACTCAACCCCCTGGAGTCTCAGGGAAATCATGAGCCTGACTTTATCCTTGGATGCTCTGACTGTCAGTCGTATTCAGACAACTGGGGGTAGCACCATGTCACCATAATTTTCTTTTCAGAATATGCCAGAATTGACAATGCTTGTTGGAACCATATCACAATAGCTCCTCAGTGAGCTTTGACTATTCCAGCCACTGAGCTGTGAGTTATACATCTTCTGTAATAACACGTGATGTGACCCCAGAAAACTCTGCATCATGTGGAGACACACACAAACATATACACAGCTTTCTCATCATTATGCAAATTTAATTATGATGTTTTAATATATACTATATGATATTTTGAAAACTTTACCTTGAGTCTACCAGTTAACTTTGTGAGTAAATTCAGCTGTACGCCCCTTCCTTTTTGGACAATATTTAAGCCCGTGCTGAGGGTTTCCTCCCTGCAAAATCTCCAATTATTCAAGCTATTTTCTTAGATTAATAAGAATTACCTGGCAGCACACTTATTTATTGATCCATGCTCAAGACTTTTCTAGAAGAATTTGACATTTAGGAGATGAGACCAACAACAAAAGGTCAAAAAGAGATACCGGGATACAGGAGCGAGCAAGAGCCCCTTTTCTTCCCTTATTACCTCTTATGCATGTCATTTTCTGGCTATTCCTCCAGTCCCTTGAACTTCCTGTCGTATTCAATCTGAACAGGTAAACTCAAAGTGGAGAAAAATCTCCGGTCAGGCTGCCAGGGGTTTAAAGGAGTTTCATGGTGGTCCATACTGTCTGCTTTAAGGAGCACGGGAGAGCCTCCATGCTCACAAATTTCTCCTGATGCCTAATTCAGAGCCTGAAATTTTAGCATTATGGATTTATCCCTTTGTGTATGGATTGTCTCTCTGAATTTTTCTTTTAAATTCCCAGTGCCCCTGGAAAGGTCAGTGTACTAAATCAACATGGATAGGTTTATGGGAGTCTTTCCTCAGTGACTAAAAGCACTAGCAATGGGAGGAGGAAAGAGGAGAGACAGCTGCTACTAAAATGTTTAACACGAACCCAGGAAGCACACACAATGGGAAAGGAGAAGATATCAAAAAGAAACGGCTTCATGTTCCCTACAACTTGGCCTTTCACAATGACTGAGATGCAAGGTTGAAGTCAGAGGACAGTGGAGAACTGGACACTGGATTTGACAAAATGAAGGTAGTTGGTGACCTCGTTAAGTAGTGATGAGAATGAAAGCCCAAATGGAGTGGGCTGAAATGCAAATGGGACATTCCAGTCTCCTAGTAAAATGATGTACTGTAATTGGAAAGTGGGAAGCAGCAGGAGCCCTTGGGTCAGTCTTCACTCACTGTTGTCAAAGGATGCCTGGAATCTTCACCCTATACAACTACCAGAATTCAGAGGGACCTAGGTTCTTTGATTAATACTATGCCTATGAAATTAACTGAAAAAGAAGGATTAATGGGGTAAAAGGAGGGTCCGGGAAAGAAAATGTAAAAACCCATTCACAAAATTTAGCCAGCAAAGATATGGAAGACACCGGACAATAATTTGAAAAGAAGTCCAAGTGAATGATGTGTGTGTGATCTTTTCCTATTCCCAGGAAAAATAATAGCTAACATTTATTTAATGTTTTTTTGCATTCCAGGTACAGGCCTATGTTCTCTACATACATAAACTCCTTTAAGACAAAACAACCATATGAGGAAGGCATTATTATCTTCTTTTTACAGAAGAGAAAATGAACCACAGAGAGATTGTCAACTTCCTTAAGGTCACACAGAAAGTAAGTAGAAAGACCAACGATTTATCGCAGGTAGTTTGGTTCCAAAGTCTCTACAATTAACTGTTATGGTTTATTGGCTCCCAAAGAAATTATTAAGTCTCACAACAGTTTTTATATCCTCTACCTTAGCATTATAATAATATACTGTTACTTATGTGCTTATAGGTCTATGCATCTATTTCTCTAGATTGTGTAATTCTTAAGGGCAGGAACTCAGTCTCCTTTGTCTTCTCAAGAACTTAAACAGTGTCTGGTATAAAACAACAACAGTGAATATTTATCTAGGATGCCAGACACTAAAGAAGTGTGTTGTTCATTTGCGGGGTTTTTCTGGAAGACAAGATGAAAGAGAAGTGGAGAGGGAGTAAGAGAGAGGGAAAAAGCACGAGGGAAGGAAAGGAAAGAGAGGTAGGTTGGTTCTAACTACAAAGGCACTTGCCACAAACAAAAACAGAAGGTAAGAGGCAGTGGAAGAGCAGGTATTTTATGAGAACGTGAACTAGATTTTACTTTTGCTCTGCTCAATGTTTCTAAAATTCAGTCTAAGATTTAATGTAAATCTATTTGAGAGGAGTTGCTAAATTTTAACTGGAAATACTTCTTTGTGCTAAATAATCTTTATAGCATTCTAAACTATAGCCAAGTAGCCATATCATTATAGGGCTGTTTAGCCATAGCGGTTTATGCGGAAAGTCAGGAGAAGGTGATGATGCATATCAAAATATATAATAAAGAACTTTAAAAATCATGGGTATCTTAATTTACTCAAAATATTTTTTATTTAGCCATTTTAATGAATTCAAGATTAAAGGGGAGGATGAAACTAACCAGTGGGAAATGCAAAATGTCTGTGAAATGGTAATAATAATATTTTGTACTCTTGCAGCACTTTCCAGGAGAGAAGGTCAAAGCACTTTACAACCATTAACACATTCAACCTCACAGAAGCCTGTGGGGTATGTGGGTGGTAAGCACATACCCCACAGTTAGAGTTCCCTTTTCAGGAAATGAAAATGGAAAGGAAAGTGTTAAGTGGAAATACTCAAGGCTGCAAGTCAGTGTTGCACTTAGGTGCACTGGTTATCCTTGGACAGCTTACACGGGATTCCCACTGCACGGTGATGGAGCTTGAGAAGACCGCCTGCAGCCTCTCCCTGCAGCCTTCCCCTCCCCCACCCCTCAGGGACCGTTCTTCTCACAAAACATCCAGAGAAAATGTGCGTACATTGAAGAATCCTAGACAGGAGTGTGTCTGATCTAACTCAGTGACCCACGCACAGCATAGCCCCTGTGAGGTGCTTATATAGCCTCTGCTTGAACACTTGGGTTCATAAGAAGCTCACACTCCTGTGGCAACTTCTTCCAAAGCTGACCTGCTGTAAATAGAAGAATGAGGGCAGGGAATCTATTAAGGACTTGTTGACTGAGGGAAAATTGGGTAGAACTCAGGAACCAAGGCAACTTTCAAAATTCATGAGTTTTCCTCAACTCTCCAATGCTAAATATACTTATCCAGAGAGCAGTCATTTATGTTATTGCTGCCAAACCGGTCTCTTCCCTTGGAGTTGCATTTAGGGAGAAAGACAGTGATACTGGGAATAAGATCACGCTTGTGACATTGGCTTCAGGAAAAACCACTCCAGGCAACTCAATATTCTCTACTGTTTGAATGCACCCAATCCAATAAGGAGCCCTCCCGCAATCCTGCCCCAGTCTATGAGTTTCAGAAACCCTTTAGCAGGCTTCTAGTTCTTTACATTTGCAACACCCATGGTATCTTCAAGACAAAGTCAGACAATTAACATTTTTTGAGTGACAGAGATATGCCAAGCCCTAAGGTAGTGCTGAGGCATCTTCAGTTTCAAATTAATAGACTGTCTTAAATGCAATTACATTTAGAATCACTCCCATGTCTTGAGAGATATTGAAGTTCAGCCTGAAATCTAGGATACCTCTGGACATCAAGATCCACTCCTTCGTACAATTGTTAGAGATCAAACATCTCTTCCCTTGTCCACTTGAGACTCACTATGTACAATGTATTGAGACAGAAATGGTCAGGAGTCCAGCAATATATTATATAATGCATGATCCCTTGGAGATGATGTTGCTGCTGAGAGATGTAAATATCATACCAAGAATTAGATAACAATCTAATCTTGTATAGGAAAAGTCACAAGGTAGGTGTAAGCAAGCAGTATCCAAGGACAATGCTGATGGTAAGGCCTGCAGAAGCTCAGAAGAGGGAAGGATTCCTGAAGGAGATGGGAATTAAGCTTGAACCATGGGTAGTAGGTACAGTTGTGGAAAAGAAGAAAGAAAATTTTGTATTTTTGTCTTATGATGTATCCTCATCACCTTGAATAGAACATTTCCTTAAGGAGTGAGTGAGTGAATGAGTAAAGCTATCCCAGCGAAAGAGCATGTCAGGAATAAAATGAAAACTGGAAGGTTCTCTCTCTTCAGAGAGATTAGTATCTCTAAGTCTATAATATATCAAATGGTGCTCATATCAGCAGTGATGATAGGGAATAAGAGAACACGAGGTAAAGAGTTGAAAATAACGCACCATGATTTATTTCTACCTAAAAACAGATGGGCATGCAGTAACCAGTAAATAAATGCTAGCTGACTTGAATGAATTATCACTCTGGAAAACCGACTACGTTAAATTTAGCCCTGGGGTGCCACAGTGAATCTCTGCTCCTCTGCAAGCCACCCAGAATCAGAATGGAGTGGGAGCACACTAGTCTGAATCAGGGCCTGGCTCTGAACAGCTTGAAGTGCCAGGCTTGGAGTCCAGACTTTACCTTTGTGGTCAGTCCCATCCCCACCTCACGCTAGAAGAGCAGATCCACACAGGTGCCTTGCTATTGCAGGTGAGAAGCCATCTTCATATTGCAGGAGACAGGGGCATTTAATATTGTCCTGAGTGAGATTGCGAAGAAGAAAACTGATATACAACACACCTAAAATAGTTTCCCTTTCCTTCTGATTATGCAAAAGGAAGGGCCCTGCATAGAGAAGAATGACTGCTGACGTAGGAAAATATTCCCCAACTAATCTCTCCTATCCCATAATATCATCTCTCCTATCCCATAATATCATCTCTCCTAATCTCAGCCTGTACCAAGACCCAGGAAGTGATTATTTTGGAAATAACATCTATTTGTTTGCTTCTTCCCTTTTAAATGTTTTCATTTCTTTTTGACTGAGGTACAGTTTCTATTTAGAAAAATGCCAACTCTTAATTGCTGATACATGCAACAACATGGATAAACAAAGAAACTATGTTGAGCAAATGAAGTCAGGCACAAAAGAGCACATAGTGTATGTACCAGCACTTCTATGAAGTTCAAGAAGTGGAAAAAATGATTTATAGTGATATTTGTTTTTAATTGAGGTTATCTAAACTTCCTTCTCCTTGAGGATGCCAGTGACCTGTTATTTCGTTTAATTTGCATTAGAATTGTTTCTTCCTTGAATGAATACTTGACACAACCTCCAAAATTGCTTCATAAAGTAATAGTAGAAGATGGATTGCACTCAAGGATGACATTCAGTTTCTTCTACTCCTCTTCTTATGTCAAAACCCACAAAATCAAGGGATCCTATAACAGGATGAGTCCATTATAATGTCCTGTCTAAAGGTCATATTTCCCAGATCAGAACGTTAAGATTAAACAGATGGCCACAATGGCAAAGTCTTCACCAAAATCCACATCTTCCAACTCACAATTCACATTAACTCATGAAAAGTCAAAGCAAGTCTCTCTCTATATGGTTGTATGTGCACACACAAGTGTTAGCTGATTTCAAAGTTTAGTCAGTATCTACTCTCTCACAGAACAGTTTAGCAAGGTTAAGAGTTCAGAAAGGTATAAGAAATATCGATTTTCTTATCTGGATTTACTTAGAATCCCCCCAACATAATCTAAAGGAATTTTAAAATGTGTGGCTTAAGAACACTGAAGCAGGTAGACTCAAAACCGAACTCTCATTTAATTTGGGTGTTCCTGCTTATAGTGATTTGTGTCTCCTGTAACTCAGGTTTAAAGTCAAATAAAATGGGAAAGATATTTATCCATAGTGCAAAGCCAATTTGATAGCTATAGTATGCGAAGTTATTAACACCATAGTAAAACTCCAGTTAGCACCTGCTTTTCTTTAAGATTTTATTTCAAATGAAGCATAAACCTTCCACTTACTTGACCAAATAGATCATCCTCTTTAGTAATGCAGTTCCCACCTCCACCATAGAGCTTATTCTCTGCCCCCAGCTGTGTCTCTGGTTGATGAACGCTTGCCATGTTTATCATTTGTACTGTCTTGTAACAGTCCACACTCTGTCATGTATCAGCAGGAACTCATTAGGTTTTTCAGTAACTGTTTGTGTTTGTGAGTCTTATTTCACTCAACTATTTAAGGGCAGGAACCATCTCATCCTTCTAAGCCTCAGTTGCCATATCCTTAAAATGGACATAATATCAGTGTCTTAGGGTAGTGGTAAGGATTATATGCCTGGATGGCTGAACATCTGCCACAGTAACTAGAATATACTCCATTTCAGTAAATGGTAGCCAGTATCATTATCCTCAACAACGTGAGCATGGTTCTCAATACATTCCTAAAAGCATATAGTATATAAAGAAGATCTGTACCCATAGAAGAATTATAGGATGCTTAATGCTGCAGAGATGCCTGACCTAACTTAATACCCCACCCATAGCATAGCCCCAAGAGGTAGCTCGTCTAGCCTCTGGCTGAACACTTGTAGTGACAAGCAGCTCATCGTTTTCAAGGCAGCTGCATCCAAAGGTGATGCTCTCTAACCAGAAGCAGGCCCTCCCTATGTTTACATTTGCATCTTTGAGTTTGGGAAACACTTCTCGCATGAATCAATAGTTTCTCCTCATTAAACTCTGAAGAGGTGACTGATGTTGAAGGCTTCCAGGCTCCCCAGAGTCTGATGCACTCTTGATGCCAAATAAATGTTGCGTTGAGTTAGCAAGGCCACGGTTTACTCCTGGTCTTTGTTAAAGTGGCCCTTTCCTGTCTCATTTCACAGCACAGAACATTTTCTCAGGCCCTGCTTGCCACAAATTCTGCACCCTTGTCTCTGAGCCTGGGTTAATAGTCTTTGAAAGTCTGTTAGAAGGCCAGAAATTCTGACTTTGCCAGCCCCTGAAGCCACAAAAGAAACAAAATATTACTCCACTCTGAAACGGGCCTTGTTGTCACACAGAAGAAAGAGTGGCACCCACTTTCCAAGTGGGATATAGATGGGAGTTATATTTTTATATAGTTATATACATAGATTATACTGACTCATTTTGTTTGCAGTAAAACTGAAATACTACTAATAATTATTTTTATCACCAACTCTGATCTTCTCCGGCTCATGGCTTAGTGAATATATATATTTCTTTTTTCAAAAATCAATATTTAATAAAGTTATCAGTATCTGTGTTCTAAATTGAAGCCTCCCCTTCCAAACACACACAGACACACTCCCACATTCTTTTTTGAGAAGCTGAAGCTATTGCTGCTTTCTGCTGGCTGCTCACAGCTCTTCATTTTAAAAAGCAATGTCTCCTTATAGTAGCTAGCTCCCCATGTGCTAAGTGTTTTATCGTTCCGAACAATTTTAGCCACTTTCATATTCCTGCAGCAAGGTTGGCAAGATGTCTTGCTTTGGCACATCAAGTATTAGCGTGGCTTGTCTGCACCGTGCACTGCTCTACACAGTACACGATTCCTGCCAGGTCTCCTGTCCTTCATGCCAGTCACAAAGCAAGGATGAGAAATACAACCCATTTGAGAGTCACTGCTATTTCTCCCACTGTTAGTTTCTATTTCCCACTTATACCACGAATTCTTAAAAAATAAATCCTAACTCACTTCAGGAAGAAATGTGTAAAGAAACAGGATAAACCACCACATTAGATAGTATTTAACCACCTGCTCCATGACGAGCTTTCAGTGCCTTTCTTCACCCAAACAATGCATACAAAGATACCAAAGGCATATCACACATCAGAGTCAACTGCAAAGCATTGTCAAGTCCCCAGGAAGGATGTAGAATCCCCAACTGCTTAACAATTTTCCAAAATTGTCATAGATTCCCAAGATATATCTATGACATTTATCACACAGATGGCACTCCAGGCAAATGGCAACAATGATGAAAATAACATTAGTAATGCTAATAATAATAGCCAGCATGTGTTGTGCATGCTTACCATACACTCGAGGGTATTCTAAGGCCATTGAATGAATTATCTCCTTTATCATAACCATACCTCTTTAAGGAGATACATTATTAACCCCATTTTGCAGATGAGGAAATCGATACTCCAAGAAATTATTTGCTAAACTCACATCTAGTGGGATGTGTTAGAATTAGGATAAAATTAGAATTAGAATTAGTTTTCTTTCTGTTTTTCTGCATTCCCATGTTTATTTTAGCATTATTCACAATAGCCAAGTATTGGAACAACTCAAGAGTCCATCAGTGGATGAATGGATAAAGATGAGGTATTTATATACAGTAAAATGTTATTGAGCCATGTAAAAGAAAGAACAACATGGATGGATAATGAGGGAGTTATGCTTAATAAGAAAAGCCAGACATAGAAAAACAAATACTGTATGATATCACTTATTTAATGGACGTTTAAAAAGCCAAACTCATAGAAACAGAGTAGAATAGTGGTTCCCGGGGGTTGGGATGGAGGGGCACTGTGAACATGTTATTGAAAGGTACAAACTTGCAACTAGTAGATCAACAAGTTCTGGAGATCTAATGTACGGCATATCAATTATAATCAGTAATACTGTACTATATACTTCAAAATTGCTAACAGACTAGACCTTAAATGTTCTCATACCACAAAAGAAATAGTTATGTGACGTGATAGAGGTGTTAGCTCAACGGTGGTAATTATATTGCAATATATAAATGTTTCAAATCAACACATTACACAACCTTTAACTTACACAATGTCATGTCAATTATATATCAACTCAGAGAAGAAACAGCATTTCATTGAGGTAAATGCTAGACAGCAAGAATACAGACATGAGTTACACAGTCCCTTTGATGTCAGCGTGTTTAGGGAAGAGAGATAAAATTATTAGTTTTCTAACATGGAAAGACCTTACATGTGAGGCCCAAGCTTTCTTTGTCAGTGACCACCTTGGCCCCATACCCCTAAATCACATCCTGTCGTTGCCACTGTGATGCTGAAAAGAAGCACAGAAAGATGAATCCATTGACCCACAACCTATTCTTCTCAAGGCTTGCGGCGTAACTGAACTCAGCTACTCTGCCGGTTAGCTCTTGTCCTAAATCCTATTCTGATTCTGTAACACTTTCTAAACTTTCAAGTCCATGTAACCATGCCAGCCCAGAGAGAACAGTATAAAAATCTAAACAGGATTCAGTGTATGATTATATGAAGAAAATACTTAATCTCTATCTATATTTCAACATAGAGCCTTTCCTAGCCTTTCCAACAACAACAGTGTTGTTGTTGCATTCCATCATCTCTAAAATGTGGATAACAAGGATATCTACTTCATTGAGAACTTATGAGTTTAAACCAAATAATGTACATAGATCACTTAACAGAGTGAATGACACATAATATTGTTCAGTAGATAATGAAACATTTATAATTGTAATATATCATCATCATCATCAAAGTAAAAGAAATTTTGCACTTTGGACAATTTATTTACAGACATTTAATTCCCATGGCATTGGAAAAGTGACCTCAAGATCAGCAAATCATAATATGGATCCAGTTCAGGAATTTCCTCTTAAATTTCACAGTTGACTATGAAATTCTTATTCATAAAATTTTCTAAGGGAAAAGGAGGCATGAAATTCAACTTTAAATATTAAATTGTTTTATTACTACCTTACTTAACATAGATATTTTCTTCCATATTTTAGGCGACATGTGGCCATTTTTTCCCCCATATCATTCCTTTAATTCCATTTCAGAACTTAGTGGAAACCCTGAGCTTTGATTTTGTTATTTACAATCCCATCATACTATCCCTCAAAAATGACTGTAATTTTCATTTAAAACAGTTTTAAAATATGATCAAATTTTTGGAGTGCATATGAAGTTTCAAGTTTTAAAAAAACATGCTAAAACATTCAGGAGAAGTGTAGACCATTTCTGCAGGCAATATAGTTTAAGCAGCTAAGCTTTATGTTGAATCTACCTTGTGTTAAAATTCCGTTTCTGCCATACATGGCAGAGATGTGTAAACTAGAAGAAAACACTTGGCCTTGCCTGGTGGTGCAGTGGTTAAGAATCCGCCTGCTAATGCATGGGACATCGGTTCGAGCCCTGGTCCGGGAAGATTCCACATGCCGCGGAGCAACTAAGCCTACGCACCACAACTACTAAGCCTGCGCTCTAGAGTCCGCGAGCCACAACTACTGAAAGCCTGCCCACCTAGAGCCCGTGCTCCACAACAAGAGAAGCCACTGCAGTGAGAAGCCTGCACACCAAAAGGAAGATTAGCCCCACTTGCCACAACTAGAGAAAGCCTGCGTGCAGCAATGAAGATCCAATGCAGCCAAAAATAAATAAATTAATTAATTAAAAAAAATCTTCCTGAACAATGTTTTAAAAAAAAGAAAACACTTAATGGACCCCAATTCATGTGACAATTAAAAGAATATTTTATGTATTTCAAGAAGCTGTGGTTAGGATTACTTATGACAATATACAACACTCATTAAATATAAGGTGGTTGTGATGCAATAGTGGTTTGTGGTATCAGCAGTTGTACTGACGAAGTGACTACTGACCATTTTGCCCAGAAGAAAAAGCATCCCAGAAATAATATACTTGGGTTAAGATTAGTTTTTGTTAGTTTTGCCTTTAAAAGCCCATGTTTTGCAGGCAAAACTCTAGTCATCTCAAGGTAAAGTTGAGGTTCATCTCTCTAGGAAATAGTACCATTAAAACCTCATTCTAAGTCATGCCAGCATAAAATATCTTTTGATCTTATTGTTTGTGATTTATATTATTCTGTTTTATGAATTTGAATGATCTCCGTAACAAAATTGTTAAAATTGTTAAAATCATTTTTTTTTAGTTTTCCTGAACCCAAACTAAGCACCTTGACATAAGAAAAAGTAAAGAAAAAGAATTAATGTTTATTGAACACCTACTATTGCCTACTATTGCCAAGGGACATACATAAATGCTATTTGTTTGCTTGCTCATTTGTTTATTAATATTTATTTACATATATGTTACCTAAGCATCTGTGTCCAGATACACTATTGTACATTTTACAGATAAGGAAACTGAGGCTCTGAGTCTTACCTATGATCACACACTAATAAGTGGCTAAGATGTTTATGACTGTTGTATTCTTTTTATTAATGGATGTACTTATCATTCTGAAATGCCCCTCGTTATTTTCGGTAATACTCTTTCCCTTAAATTTTATTTTATTGATATTAATATAGCCACTTCAGTCTTCCTATCTGTATAGTATATTCTTTTCATCCAACTATTTTAAAACTATCTGTGCCTTTATATTTAACGTAACCCTCTTTTTGACAGCACTGGGGCTAGGTCTTACCATTTCATGCATTTTGACCATCTCTGCCTTTCATGTGGAACATTCACTTTGTTAATACTTCATGCAATTATTGATACCAACAGATTCAAAGTTACCATTTTAAAATGTTGCTTGTTTGTTGTCATTTTTGCTCCTCTGGTCTTCTTTTTCTGCCTTTTTTTTGATTATTTGAATATTTTTTATAATCCTACTGTAATTTATCTTTTGACTTTTTATCATACTTCTTTACGTTCTTCTTCTTATAGTTTCTCTATGGATTAAAATAAACTTCCTTAACGTTTCAAAGTATATTTAGAGTTAATATTGTTAATTTTCTTTTCTCTGAAAATGTCTTTGTTTTTGCCTTCATTCTTGAAGGATATTTTCACTGGGTACAGAATTTTAGCCTGACATAGTTCACTTTCTTTCAGCATTGCCCTTTGGCCTGCATAGTTTCTGATGAGAAATCAGTCAACATTTGGATCACTGACCCCCTACCATGTAATGTCCTTTTTCTCCAGTTGTTTTCAAACATTTCTCTTTTCTTTAGTTTTCAGTAGTTGACTTTGACCTCATTGGGTGTGATATTCTTTATAGTTATATTTCTTGACTTTGTGGAACTTCTTGAGTCTATAAATTTGTGGCAATTATTTCTTCCAATAAACTTTAAGCCCCATTGTCCCTCCTGTCTATATGTTGGACAACTGACTTTATGTTAGACAATGTGTTACTGTCCCACAAGTCCCTGAGGTTTGGTTTATATTTTCTCAATACTTTATCTATGTTCTTCGTATCAGATAATTATTGTTTCTCTATCTTCAAGTTCACTGCCCCTGTCTTTTGTCACTTCCAGTCTACTGCTATATCCATCCAATGAACATTTTAATTCCAGGTATTATATTTATGGTTCTAGAATCTGATTTGGTTCTTTTTCAGTTTCTCTTTCTCTGATTAAATATACTATCTTTTCAATCATTATGAACACATTTTCCTTTAATCATTGGACACAGTTATAGAAACTGCTTTAAAATTCTTGTCGTCTAATTTCATCATCTCCGCTGTTTGCCATTTTTCTTGAGACTGAGTCACATTTTTTCTGATTTTTTGTAAGTTGTGTAATGTTAGCATGCATCCTGGACATTGTGAGTGCTATGTTATAGTCTCTGGATTCTGTTATATTCATGTGAAGAGTATTGTGTTATTTTCTCTTAGCAGAGTTTAAATGGGCTCACACCACCAATTTTGTCCCTTAGGTTGCATCTAACATGTCAGCTCTGTTATTTTACTCTCGGCCAGGCTGCATTAAATCTATCTGTGCATGCAAGTTTTAGGGAGGAGGCAGATATTTGAGCAGAGTTGGTGCATGCCTTGGGGACTGCCCCTCTCTGGACATTGGCTTTCTGGGATTCTCCCTCCCATTTTCCAGTGGCTATAATTGTCCCAAATTTGTCTTTTTGAGGCCAGAAAGACATGGGTTTTGTATTGGAGTTTTAGTCACTCCATGTAGCACCAACTGTGGCCTGGCTCAGTTTAAAGGCTGTAAAAGTAGATAACTCACTCTGTACTTTTTCCTTCTTCCAAATCTCAACTCTCTTCTAAAATACTCCTGCTCTTGTTCACATTCCAGGGCCTTTAAGTAATTGCTGTTTACATTTTAACCACAGTGTATAGTTGTTTACTGCAAAAGGGTTGCCTGATAGAAGCTTTCTGAGCCATACTGCTCCACTAGGCTGTTCTGTTACATTGGACTGTTTCTGAGACCCAGCTGTTTGACATAAAGTTTCATTGACTCTTGAATATACAGTACTGCACATATTAAAAGACTGGACAGAGGTACAGAAAGTGTAAGTGCAAAATCTGTAGAATATTGCCATGGTAGTTGTTGATATCCTTATAGTTAATTAATTCCACTAGTATTTACTGAGGGCCTAAAATGAGTGTTGCAGTCTGTTAAGACACTGGGCAAACAACTGTGAACAAAATAAACACAATTCTTCCCTTATGGAGCTTGCATTCTAGCAAGGGTACAAACATCAACCTAAAACTCACACAGATATTATAGTATAAATTGTCCTAAAGTAAAAATGCAAAGTGTCATTCAGTATATCTTGGAGGCTGGTTAGGAAGAGACTTTGGGGCCATGCTCTAGAATTAATGGAAATTCACTGTGCAAAGGTTGTTAATAAGAGCATGTTAGAGAGAAGAAAAATCAGGTTCAAAGAGACTGGTATAGGAGAGAGCTTGGAGTGTTTGGAAACAGGAAAATAATCAGGCCAGAATAACTGTAGCAAAGACACTGGATGAGAATGGAATTGTCAAAACCAATCATGCAGGACCCATGGTAAGGCTATTGGAGTGTATATAATGAACAACGGAAACTTAAAAGATTTCACCAAGAAAGTAACATGGTTAGGCTTGGTTATTTTTTTGCTTTTCTTTCTCTGAAAGAACACTCTGGTTATGATGGAAAATGGATCAGAACTTGTGTCTGTATAGAGAATAATAAGTGTTATTTAGTGGCCCACACATATTGGTTTCTTAAACTGAGATGGTGGAAGTAAGCTATAGAGAAAGAGAAGGATGCAAGAGAATTTTAGTAGTTTAAATCTTCCAGATGGTTTATACCTGAAGGTGGAAAGAAAATCAAGAACCAAGAGAGTACTAGATTTCTGCCTCCTGTAAATGGACATATGTTTGTGTCATTCACTGAAAGATAGCCAGGTTCAGGCAAAGAAGATATATTCAGTCTTGAACGTGAGTTTGAGGTACCTTCAGGATATCTAATAGAAGATGCCACATCAGCAAGCAGATATATGGGTTTGAAGCTTAGAGGTTAAAATCTGGGGGCCAGTTCCGTATAAATAACAACTGAAACCATGAAAATGAATGAGATGATTTAGGAAGATAGGATAGAATGTAAAGAAATGGAGGCCTAGTTGTGGGCAAATGTTACACAACTCAAGCCAGGCAGCTCTGGGTCTAGTACGGAGTGTTTGGGGATGCCTGTGTAGCAAAGAAGGGAGATAGAAGGAAAGCCTGTGAATGTGACATCATGGAAGTCAAGAGCAAACATAAATAAATAAATAAAAAGATTTAAAGAAAAAGGGAATAGCAACAGAATCAAATACTTCTGAGATATCTAGTAGGTTAAGGACTAAAACATTCTCGTTGAATTTAATATCATGTAGGTCAATGGTGACCTAAGCAAAAATATTTTCTATGTAGAGAGACAGGGGTGGGAGCCAGATTGGAGTGGGGTAAGAAATGAATGGAAGTTGAGAATACATGAAAGGTGAAGGTTAACAATACTTTAGAGCATTAGCTGTGAGGAGGAAAGAGAGACAAAAAAGTGATGTCTGAAAAGTGAAGATGGCATTTGAGAAACAATGGCATACAGAAAAATAATTATTGTTCATTTGTTTGTTACAGACAGGGGAAACTTCAGTGTTTCAATGGTGATGGCAAAGAGTAGAGTGGGCAAAGATGAAGATAAAAGAAAGAGCAAAGTCATATGGGAATGGGAATACAGCCACAAGTGGAGCTTGGTCTTACACAAGAGGAACGCTCCTTCCTAGTTATGACTGGAGGAAAACAAGAATGGAAGACAGAAAATCATTGCAGGTTTACATTGCGTATAGGGCAGCTAGCAAAAATGTGAGGAATGTATCAGCTACATAATCTTTATTTTCCTTGTGAAGAAGCAAATTCATTTGTTGAGAGTGAAGGGAAGAGGAGGTGAAACTAGGCTTGGAAGAAGTCAAAATGGTTTAAAATATTAGTGTAGAGGGCTCCCCTGGTGGCGCAGTGGTTGAGAGTCTGCCTGCTGATGCAGGGGACACGAGTTCGTGCCCTGGTCCGGGTAGATCCCACATGTCGCGGAGCGGCTGGGCCCGTGAGCCATGGCCGCTGAGCCTGTGCGTCCGGAGCCTGTGCTCCGCAACGGGAGAGGCCACAACAGTGAGAGGCCCGCGTACCGCAAAAAAAAAAAAAAAAATTAGTGTAGAGAATAGGAGATTAAAAAAACATGGTAGGTAGAATTGCTGGTAATTACAGAGGGCCAACTTGAGATTGAGATCACGAATGTATAGTGGACCCAATCTATCTGCTGAGTGATTTTCCTACAGGAGTGTGCAGCTGCTAGTGTAGTCATCAGGTAACCTGGTTGTTGGTACATCTATTTCCCAGAAGATTTAATCTGAAGTCTGCTCGACTAGGTAAACCTATATGGACCATGCCATTCCCATCTGTTTATCATTACCTACAAGAAAGAGAACTAATGCTAATTGTAGTATCTTACGTTCATTCAGGAATTTTCAAACTTTTGTTTCTAGAGCTCCCACTAGAGTTTGGGGAAATATATGTACCCTCTTCCATAGTGTTCAGTGCACATCTAAGTTTTTTCATCATAAGAATATGGGGTTGCAAAGGATTTAATTTCCAGTCTATTATATGTTCTGGACGTGCTTTAAATATGTGCTACTTGTTACAACTTTGGAGCTGAAAATTTATCTCAATTTATAGGTATAGTTCTTTTTACTGTGCTTTGCTTTATCATGCTTCAAAGATATTGTATTTTTTACAAATTGAATGTTTGTGGCAACCTTATGTTGGGCAAGTCTATCAGCGCCATTTCTCTAACAGTATTTGATCACTTCTTGTCTCTGTGCCACATTTTAGAAATTCTCACAATATTTCAACATTTTTCATTATTATTATATTTGTTATGGTGACAGGTGATCAGGGATCTTTGATGTTACTATTGTCATTGTTTTGGGATACCATGAACTGCACCCATACAAAACAGCAGACAATGAATATGTGTTGTGTGTTTCTGCTCCACCAACAAGCCATTCCCCCAGCTCTCTCCCTCTCTTAGGGCCTCCCTATTTCTTGAGACAGAACAAAATTGAAATTAGGCCAACTAATAACCCTACAGTGGCCTCTAAGTGATCAGGTGAAAGGAAGAGTCACATGTCTCTCACTTTAAATCAAAAGCTAGAAATTGTTAAGCTTAGTGATTCATGAGAAGTGGTCAAAATGTTAACATTAATAGGAATTTGGAAGAAATTGATTCCAACCTTCATGGATGACTTTAAGGGGATCAAGATGTCAGTGAAGGAAGTAAATGCAGATGTGGTAGGAATAGCATGAGAACTAGAATTAGAAGTGGAGGCTGAAGATGTAACTGAATTGTTGAAATTTTCTGATAAAACTTTAATGGATAAGGAGTTGCTTCTTATGGGTGAGCAAAGAAAGCAGTTTCTTGAGATGGAATCTACTTTTTGTGAAGATGCTGTGAAGATTGTTGAAATGACAACAAAGGATTTAGAATATTACATAAAATTAGTTGAAAAAGCAGTGGCAGGGTTCAAGAGGATTGACTCAAATTTTGAAAGAAGTTCTACTGTGGGTAAAATGCTATCAGAAAACATTGCATACTACAGAGAAATCACTCATGAAAGGAGGAGTCAGTCGATGAGGCAAACTTCGTTGTTGTCTTATTTTAAGAAATTGCCAGGAATTCCCTGGCGGTCCAGTGGTTAGGATTCCACACTTTCACTGCTGGGGCTGAGGTTCAATCCCTGGTCGGGGAACTAAGATCCCACAGGCCATGTGGTGTGGTCCAAAACAAACAAACAAAAAACTGCCACGGTCACCCCAGCCTTCAGCAACCACCGCCCTGATCAGTCAGCAAGCATCAGCATCAGGACAAAACCCTCTACCAGCAAAAAAATTACAATTTGCTGAAGGCTCAGATGATTGTTAACATTTTTCAGCAAATAAGTTAAAAAAATTTTAAACTAAGGTATGTGCATTGTTTTTATAGACATAATGCTACTGCACACTTAAAAGACTATGGTATAAACATAATTTTATATTCAGTGAGAAACCAAAAAATTTCTATGTCTCTCTTCATTGCAATATTTGCTTTATTGCAGTGGTCTGGAACTAAACCAGCAATATCTCTGAGGTATACATATATATAAAATATCTCCCACTTGAGCTAATTGGAAAAACAAACTTTTGCATCCATTCAATCAATCAAGTAAGAATTATTACTATTTTTTTGTCAGAAAAAGACTGACTTCAACTCAGAGTTCATATAAACTAGTTAATAAATGACTTAATGGCCAGCATCTCTCTTCTGACTCCTAATTCAAACATAGATGGACAGCTAGAAAAAGCACAGAGCATTGCCAAGAGCTTGTCACCTGGATGAAGCAGGACCCCATAGTCTTGCTTTGCTTTCTCAGGGCTTTTCTCTTTCAAGCAAGACATTTCCCTCTGGCCCCCTGTTTTGTGGCTCAGAAGTTTTACCTCCCAGGGCAATGAATCAGAGTGAGAGTCACTAAGGGTGGAAAATTGTTTTTTCTTTATAAAGTGGAAACAGGAAAAGTGTGAATGGGAAAATGGGAAAAAAGGATGGCAGTGCAAAAGGACTTTCTAGAGGATCAATTTTAGGAAAGAGGATATATGAATCTGAAAACTGATTTCCTTAAAGTACACACTCCCACATAGCTCTGGACAGTTTTCATATGTGACCAAGTAAGTGCTAATTCCAGGTGGAAGAATACCACTTTACACCACCGCTTTCCAGCGTGTGGAAAAGCAATCTATATTCTAACATTTGTTTAAGTTGTTTTGTTCATGGCAACTTGCAAAGTCCAAAAATGTCAATACTGGGAACTAGGAAAACATCTCCATGTGTTAAGAATCAATCTTCCATTCTGCATACGATAAAACTGAGTCTCAGAGTTGAAATAATGTGACCCTAGTTGTCACAATGGTCCTTTTAGGACAATTTTTAAATAAAGTTCAAAGTCTAAGTAACGGTCTAAAAATACCCATGAATAAAACTCTGTATTCACTCATCACTTACCCATCCATTCCAGAACACAACTAAGCCCCTTCTTTGTTTCGGGAATTATAAGAGATACAGTAATAATTTAGCAACGTACCCTATCCTTAAGGAGCTACCAAAAGACAGAATGTGCGCACAAAGAGTATAACTCAAGAAAGTACATAAAAATGGGAATGTGCATACAGAAACAGTGCCCTGTGGGTTCAGAGAACCTTAAGGGGTCTGGTTTTACTTTTGTGGGTAGAACACCAAGCTGTGAATTAATCTCCAGGGCCACCACATTGCTGATCAAACATAGACCAGGAGATGAATCTCTTCCCAGTATTCCCAAAGCTCTCCTACAGAGAACCAAAGTCTTTGGAGAGCAAAGACTGAGCCAGCTTCTGCATTACCAGTTACTGACTAACTAAGAACTGGGAATCCAAGAGCCAACGGCCACCTTTCTCCATCTCAGGAGGTATGAGCGCTACGCATTGCCTTACGCACAACCCTTCAACGATCAGCAATGGAAGGGGAGCAGGGTGTTCTAGTGGCAGAAAGAGGAGGAGGAAGTGCCTTTGAAGATGCTAGAAAAATGGGTAAATATAGTTCAGTAAACTTTTCTTTAAACGCCTTCAAAAACAACTTTCAGAAAAGCTATAGTTTAATACCTACAAAGAGGAGAGAGTGCAAACAATGCTATTGAAGAGTCTGACCTTTCTCAGCAATAAAAAATCGACATCTCACTCTCCCAAACTCTCATAGCATTTTGCTGCTGCCTGTCTTCCGACACTGTTCCTGGTCTGACTGAATTGGGGGTTACACTCATATTGGGCTCTTTCCCCACTCCTAAACTCTGAGCTCCTCGAATAAAGACCTGGGTCCATCTCAATTTTTTATCTTCCTGTAACATGAGCACAAGATAAGTGCTCATTTTACCTGCAATGTAAGACCAAGAAATCAGTTGGTACCATGTAGGTAACTCAAAGGATTTCTGCCAAAATCCCAAATTGGCCTCCTCTAAAGTATCCTATAAACATTTATTTTTCCCTAACTTTCTGAAACTATAATAGTAAGAACTCAATATAAACTATAATGACTATTTTGAAAGTAATTCGCCCTTCAGCGGTTGCTCTGTGATATCACATACCTGCCAGGTTAAACTATCATCTGACAATGGCTTATGAACAACCCTTGATTTCAGTGACAGCTTCAGGACCAATCCCCAGAGATGTGACAACCAAGTAAATAGGGAACAATTTTTCTTATTATGTCTTTTTTTGTGGCTTAGAAGAATGTTGGCTTGGATTTAACCCAAAGCAAACTTTTGAGGTGGGCTGGACTCTGAGGAATTCTAGTTTACAACAGAAGAGCTGGCAGTCCCTTTTCTACAACCTCACAACCAGGTTTCACTCCACTGCCAACCCCTAACTTAATTTTTTATCTGTAATTCAATGAGAGGTTTTGCTTCCAAATCGCTTTCAAATCCTCCAGCTGTGCTTTCTCCTGGTGCATGATAGGTACATTGCCTTCCGATTGAATTATCACCCTCTTTATCTATCTTTCTATATTAAAGTCTGGTTAGCTGCTCTCCCCAGCGCCCTGGGGCCAGGCCCCTTCCTTGGCAGAGGCTACCATTACTTTCTCAGTAAAGCACTAGGTAGACTCATTAAATTTCAATATTAAACAAGCTCTAGGAAACTTTGGAGTTTCTTCCACAAAAGAGAAATGAAATCTTGATATATCTATAAATATGTGGTGTTTTCAACCCTATCCCAAGCTGTTTGTTACATTTTAATGCATATTAATATATGCAAAATAAGTTCGCCAAAGAAAAACTGTGGCTTAATGAGTGTTAAGAATGACAAAATCCAAGACTAATTGAACCTCATAAGGGACTTGCAGATAATTTTAAAGGATAAATTCTCTGCCTCCTCGCCTTATTATTTGAGGAAGAGCTGGTGCACATGGGGAAAGAAAAAAACAATGATCTAGAGATAAAATATTGCCAAAAAGTTATCTGGAAGCTCCCTTAGAGCAGCATTGAATGCATTTGCTCCTCATTGGACCAGCCAAAGTTCCACCTGGATATGCACATCACTGTCTCTGAACATCAGAGATGTGCTCCTGTCCTCCCCGCAAAGAAGAACAAAGCCCTATGGCTTGAAAAGGGATGCCTAAGGGCTGCTCCACCTTTGGATGTAATACCAACCCTGCAGGGATGTCTGAGCAGGGTGGCACTAAGAGTCTGTGGCTTCAGTGGGCATTGGAGAGCTCCATGCCTAGCCCTTTAGCCTACTACACAGTTTATACTGCCAGCCCGGTCTCTGAATGGTCCAAAATTCACAAAAGAAGGGAAGTAAGGAGATAGCCAAGTAATTACAAGAGAAGATGTTGAAAGGGAATTATGTTGTACTAAATTACTATATCCTTATAAGTGAATGGGATTATTTCTGGGGAAAAAAGAGAAAATTATGTTTACCCAAGTGGAAAGTTTTATTTTCAGTCATAAGCTGAGGCTTCATATCCCATTAAGTAGCAAAGGGAAATAACTCTTTTAGCCTTTTCTTCTTCCTGTCAGTTTTGATTTAAATGAAACAAAAAGAGAATTAACCAGGGCCACAGGTCAAAGGATTCTAGCTTTCAAAATCAGAAATCTACGATGGATGTTCTGAGGCAGTCAGCCAACGGGGGAATAGATGTGGGTTCTATAGGAAACAGTTGACACTACAGGAGCTTAAATGGGGCCTCAATATCCTCCATCATTCTAGCTGCTAAGGCTCTGACCCTGCTTGAGATGCACGCCACCTCTCCTCATTCTCTCCTTGTAAAGAAGGTGAGATGATTTAACTCCCATCAGGAGCTGCCATGTAGGAAGGACCATCTTCACACACAGGCAGGCAGGCTAAGTGGTGGGGAGGCAAGTGCTACACAGTGTGATGGAGTCATGCATCCGCCCCAGTGGTTGAGCTGCTCTCCCTACAACCACATACCTGCATCCCTTATGGAGAACACAGGAAGACAGAGTGGAGGGACGGGAGCCTCACTGCGCTGGGAAATTTGGAAGCAGCAGCAGCAACTGGAGCAGGCAAAACTCAAACATTCACTGAAATGAAAGACTTTAGGCAGCCTGTCGCAATAGGGTCTCTCCCTATAAATCAGAGTCACTTCAGAATTTACCAGCTTCTTCCCACCTGATTCAGAGGGAATACCACCAGGGTCTATGCTGGTAACATTTTCTTTCCTCCTGAACCCTTAAGAATGGAAATCTACAGTAAAATATTTCAACAGCTATGGTCCAGAGAATATGCACTCCCCAAATGATTATTACATCGTTAGCTTTAGTCATATTCCTTAGGGGTTCCTGATCAATATCTTGGTAAGAAAAAAATTACGACTCAGAGAGAAAAAAACTCTCAAAGTAATTCCACCAACCCTTCTCTGATGGTAGCATTAGTCCATAATGGCAGTGTATTTTCAGATAAATTCTGGGATCTTTTCCCTTAAGGGTGTTACTGAGCTGAGTATATTAAACACCTTCCCAGACACACAGTAACTCCTTCTCTTCATCCATCTTGTCTTTTCTCAAGGGCTATTCCTTCCCAGTCTTTGATATGTTGTTCACCTTGTTACTACCTATCTTGTCAGGCATTTCCTCTGTGGTTTCCGACATTTCATGCATCATTGCTCCCTATGTCTTTTTCTTACATTTTTTGCTTCCTAGGCCTTGAATCACTTTTTGGTGCAATATTTCATGACATTCATTTTTCATACAAATTTGCAATTTATTTCCGTTTCCTTTCTGATCACACCACATTTCACACCCCTTAAGACACTGACTGGAGATCCTTTCCCAGGAGAGTCATGCATGAAAAGAAGGAAAGGAAGAAAAATGATGTGCCATCATCACAAAGCCAGTTTACACACCTGATTGACTCTAGAAGATGTTATACTGACCAAAATTAAAGGTGAGGTCTTGGTCAATGATGAAGATGAACAGGTCTGCATAAATGCAGTTAATCTGCAAAGGAGAGAGAGTTTGTCTTTCTCCAGCATGATTAGTATTTTAATCCTTGGAATCAATCTTAAAATTTTTGCTACCAACCAAGAGTTAAACTATCTTTTTAAAAGATGGTCTTCAAGGTTAGCAGACGTTGAGATAAAAATAAGTTATGACTCAAAGAGAGGTGAAAAATCAAGAGATCCTTAGCACAGAAGAAGGAGATGTGTTTTAATTGAGTTTCAAAGCCATATGGAGAGCTGATGAGGTGGAGAAATGTAAGCAGGATTTTTTTTTTCCAGATGGTGGGCACTTGAGTTGAGGAGATGAATTTTGTAGAGGCCAAGGACCCAGGGAAAAAGGAGTTTGAAGCTGTACAGAATTGAATCTCAAGGTCGAAGGAAATGAAGGATTTGATGGTGCATATGAGTCTAGGTGAAGGAGATGAGATGTGGAACCAGCTGGTTGTATCCAAAAGATTTCTCAGTATACGTAAAATTCAAGGGATATAAGGGAAAATCACTAATGCAACAACAAAAATCTCATGTGTTCTTCTAGAACAAAGAATGTGTGATCTACTTACAGAAAGACTACTTAAGTAGAAGAAAGGATAATCACTATTTCTCAAAATGTGGTCCCTCAACTACCTGCATTAGAATCACCTGAGGTCGTACTTCAAGATGCAGAATTCCAGGCCTCAATCCATTTCCTACTGAAAAGAAACTCTTTGCTGGGGGAGAATTTCTAAAAGTTCCTCAGGCAATTTTATGGTGACTAAAAATGAAAATATTGCTGTTAACAAATATACTACAGATAGATCCCAATACACAAGGGAAAGTTCCTGGTGCCCCATCCCCCAGCCTGTGGCTGATTTTGAAGGACACTAAAATATATTTAACAATAGGAGTAAGACTCAAATGCTAAAAACAGTTACTTACAAGGATACTATCATATAAAGGAGCTACAAAACATTAATCAGACTGATCATTTGATGGGGATTTGTGAATAATTTATTTTCTAGTTATTTGATAGTTAACCAGAAAACACTTTTTGATATTAAGGCTTTGTTTGTTTAAATTCTAGATACCTCTAAGAGCAGAGTAATCATGGTACACTTATGCTTGGGTCACTGGGGATCTTGCATATTTTCATGCTAATTGCCGGGAATAAAACGGTTTAACATCTTATTATGTGGATACAGAAGAAGTAAAAATTAGGACAGCTGTATACTTACTTTAAGTCAAACCTAAAAACTTCCTTTTAAAGGTATGTTGTTTTTGTGTGTGTTTGTTTTTTATTATTTTTAGTTTTTACGTTTCTTCTCTCTTAGATGGCAAACAAAAGGGGATATTTAAAACCTTAAAAATATTATTATAAAAGAGCCCTGTAGATTGTAGATATTGCTTTACCAGGAAGTACCATTTTGTCAAGATTTCCTCTAAAGCAAGTCTATTACTGCACTGATATGCTGTTCATAAAGGCCACTCTAAGTCAAAAGGTAATGGTTGAAAAATTCTTTTCACTGATTCATTGTAAAATGAAAAATGTAAAAATACTTCCTTTTCATGAAGACAAATTGCATTTTTAAATTCTTCTAATGAAGCAGCATTCATCAATGTTTGCTCATTTGTCTTTGCAGGGGGAGTTCTGGGGCACAGATAAGAAGATTAATGTCTCTGAACTTTTCAACACATTGAGTTTAGTCATGGTCCTCCCCTAGTGAGCAGGATTAAGTCAACATCATTACTAACATTCTCAGTAACATTTTAAGATTTACATTACGTTTCAATCTTTTTTTTTTTTAGACTCAGAGTCCATCCTGATAACACAGTTTATGTTTCTAATTCTCCAAGAATATAGTTTCAATTTCTTTTCATCTTGGTGAAAACAAAATTGTAGTCAACAGGGATGAGATGGTAGTATGAAAGTTAATAGTGCTTGAGGGCTTTAAGGAATGAGGAAGAAGACAGCCCTTTGTTCCCTTAGAGATCATTCATTTATCAAACATTTATTAAGCATTTATTCTGAGGTAGGCATTGAAGAAGCCTCTGGAGATGTAAAGATAAATAATAAAGCAGTCTTTCTCGAAAGACTCAAAATTGTTGGGAGAGGTAGCCAAGAAAACAAATGCATGCTGTATGGCAGGGACACAGCACTACTCCATGGCGAGAGAAATATTTTATGAATGAATTATAAAGTACTCAAAGAGGAGAGTCATTTGACTGGGAAATGACAAATAAAATTTAGATAATCTACTGGATTGAATAATTCCCCCCCCCAAAATCATATCTATGAAAAAGCTATAAATGTGACTTCATTTGGAAATAAGGTCTTTGCAGATGTGATGAAATTAAGATGAGGTCGTTCTGGATTATGGTTGTCCTTAATTTTAAAACAATGATGCCCTTATGAAAAGAGGAAAATTTGAACAGAGACACACAGGGAGAACGTCATGTGTTGATGGAGGCAAACACTGGAATGATGCATCTAGAAACCAAGAAACACCCAGGATCTCTGGAAACCACCAGAACCTAGGTAGAGGCAAGAAAGTCTCCTCCCTTGGAGCTTTCAGAAAGAACATGACCTTGCTGACACCTTTATTTTGGATTTCTAGCCTCAAGAACTGACAATAACTTCCAGTTTGTTTTGTTATGGCAGCCCTTGGAAACTAATATAGATATGTATAATAATGAGAACAAAGAATGGTTCCAAACCTTGCCATATTTGGAGAAAATGAGTTTTTCAGGAAGCCAGAAATAGAGAGATTTAAGTGGAAGACATTATCAGGAAATTTGGCTGGAAAGGTCAACTTGGTACAAAGGATTAAAAAAATCATGTGCACAGGTGACATTTACCCAGTACACCCAGTCTGGAGCACTTATAAATTACTAAATATTTTAAGTCTTATTCTTGTACATGTACCCTAGTAAGTGGTATACACTTTAAACTGGAGGCAAAATGAAGCCTTAGAATAGTTTACACAGGGGCAGGAAAGAAGCAGAATTGATTTTGCTTTCGTTTTTTTAGAAAACCTACTCCAAATGTCCCATATGCAAAAGTATGTGGGGAGGAGTGGGTTGAAAGACTATAAGCTGGGAGACTAGACAGGAGGATGTTACCACGGATCAAATGAAAGACTAAAGTAGATGGTTAAGGAGTACCACTTTCAATAATGATGGACTAGCTTGTATCAGATAAAAGAAAATCATGTTGCAGTCATTGCAGACCAATCAAAAACAGGTATAAATTAGAGGGGATACGACCCTTGAAAGCAATGAAACAAACTAGGTGAGATCCACATTAAACTAGTTCTTTCCCTGAGAACATTCTCCTGTTCACATTATACAGATAGAGCTCAAGCAAAAATTGAGAGCTTTTCTGACAAGGAGTCAGGGAAAAGTTCAGAGCTGCCATGGAGGTGAGAAATTGAAGAGAGAAATTCCGCCCAAAGGAAACAAAAACAGGGAAATCTCCAAAATCTGAATACACATACCATTCAAATCCTAATTGACTTCTGATCTGAATACACACAGAGCAAGAATAGAAACCAAGTTTTGAATTGGAAGAATTAGAAGAGTTGGAAGGCTAAAAGAGTTGAGCAGAGATTTTCAATAGCTGCTTAGTGCTGGGTGGGAAAACTTCAGAGTTCAACTCCTTCCATGTTAGAAGGGATTGACAAACTCAGAGTTAGTCTTAAAATCTTAGAAGGACAATGCCATAAAAGTAAGAACATGTCCAGAACTAAGGACCATACCTTAGGATTAAAGACAAAATTGAAATAACAAATCTTACATCTAAGCTTTCATAATGTCAAGATAAACTACCAGTAATTTAGTAATTTAACTGTCTAAAAAATAAAACTTAATAGTATATAGAATTTAACAGAATCCAGTGTCCACATTTCATAGTATCTACTGCAACCAAATATTATTGTATATACCAAGCAGCAGGAAAATGTAACCTATACTCAAGAGAAAAAAAAAAAAAAAGCCATTAGAAGACCACCTAAAATGATCCAGATTGGAATTAGCAAACAAGGACATGAGTGTGAAATATGTCAAAACATTTCTCAGGAAAAGATCGATATATTAGATAAAGAAATGGTGAATTTTAGAAAAGTAATAAAATCTCTAAAGAAGGACCAAAGAGAAATCCTAGAATAATAAAAAAAATACAACATCTAACATAAGAAAAATTAGTGGATGAAATTGAGTAGATTGAACACAGCAGGTAAAGAAACAGTGAATTTATTGATAAGTCAATGGAAATCCTCCAACCAGAAGCATTAATACAAGAAAAGACTAAACCAATAAACAAATCCCCAGTTACCTGTGGGACAGTATCAAGACCTCCAACATACATGTAATTGGACCCCCAAAAGGAAAGAAAAGAGAAAATGCGGCAGAAAAAAGAACTTAAAAAATACTGGCTAAAATGTCTCTGCATTTGATTAAAGACATCAACCAATAGATCCAAGATGCTCAGCAAACCACAATCAGGTAAATATGAAGAAAACCACACAAAAGCATATTATACTCAAACTCCTAAAAACAAAAATAACAAAAAATCATAAGAGCAGCGAAAGAAACAAGGATGGATGATTTCTTATCAGAAACAACAGGAAAGAAAAACTGATGGAACAAAATCTTTAAAATACTGAATGAATAAAACCTCCTACAATTCTATACCCAGTGAAAATATTCTTCAAAAATCATTTTAAAGTAAACCTCTTTTCAGTTAAATGAAATATGAGAGAATTTGCAGCCAGAAAAACCTCACTACAAGAAATGCAAAGGAAAGTTGTTCAGGTTGAAGGGAGATTTTACCAGATGGGAAATCAGATCTAGAAGAAGAAATGAAGAGCAGTGCACCGGAAATAGTAAAAATTGGGGTATACTGATTTTTTTTTTTTGTTAAATTCTTTTACAAATGGTTAAATTTTTTTAATTCATTTTTTATTGGAGTATAGTTGATTTACAATGTTGTGTTAGTTTCTGCTTACAGCAAAGTGAATCAGTTATACATATACATATATCCACTCCTTTTTAGATTCTATTCCCATATAGGTCATTACAGAGCACTGAATAGACTTCTCTGTGCTATACAGTAGGTCTTATTAGTTATCTATTTTATATATATAATAGTGTGTATATGTCAATCCCAATCTCCCAATTTGCCCCTCCCCACACCTTTGTTTAAAGAAAAATGATATTTGTACTTTATATTGGGGTTCAAAATACATGTAGATGTAAAAGTATATGACTAACTTAGCACCAGAGAAGGGAGAGGTACATTGATTTATGTTTTTGTAAAGTTCTTACATTATAGGTGAAGTACTAAAAAGTTCAGGATGCATGTTACAATTCCTCGAGCAACCGCTAAAAGTTAATACAAAATTAAAGCAAAATGTCCATTAGAGAAGATATAATAAAGTACTAGAAAACACTTTCTGATTAACCTACATGCAGGCAGAATGGAGAAAAAAAGGAGAGGGGACAAGCAGAAAAAAAATCAAGTTGCTAGATTTAAATCCAATCATATAAACAAGTATAGTTCCTCAATTAAGAGAATATCTTATCCAGTCAAATGGGATAAAATTTCTGGATCCACTATATCAAATATAGTAATATAAAGTTATATACAGCTGGAAGTAAAAGGATGGAAAATACAAAGTTTCAACTATCAAACTTAAGAAAGTAGAGTAATGTCAGCCTTTTAAGACAAAAAGTATCACCTGAAGTAAAGGGAGGCATTTCATAAGCAGAGAAGGGTAATTCTGTCAAGACAACATCAGAATACTGAATAAAAACAAATATATATCTGACAGATCTTTAAAATACATAAAGGAAAAATTAAAAGCAAAAATCCTAAAGAGAGAAATAAACATAGCTGGAGATTTTAACACCCCTTTTGTAGTAAGTGATAGACCAGTAGACAAAAACAATTCAATAACAAAAAGAATATTTGAATAGCAATAGAAGTTATCTTGATTTTATTAACATTTATGCAATACTGAATCTGACGAATTTAAACACATTCTGTTAAAGTGGATGTAGATAGTACACCAAAAAAAGATCATGTGCCAGCCTATAAAACAAGTCTCATTACTTTTAAAAAATTGAAATACCTCAGTTTATTCTCTGACAACAGAATTAAATTACAATCAATAGCAATAACCACTACTGATCTTGCAAATTTATCTAAAAATGAAAAAACTGAATATTATGAGTAGCCTTATGCCAATGAAATCAACAATCTGAAATGGAAAAAATCCTCAAAAAAACACAGTTTATCAAATTGGCCACAGGTGGAAATAGAAAATATGCATAGCCCTACATCTTTTGAAAGAAACCAAATTTGTGGTTTAAAATATTCCCAAAAAGAAAACTCCAGGCCCAGATGGCTTTACTAGGAAAATCTATCAACCATTTAAATTACAAATGATACCAAGCTTATGCAAACTCTTTCATAAAATAAAGTTGAGAGAACACTTCAAAACTAACTTCATGAGGCCAACCTGACCCTGCTGTCAAAACTTGACTAGGACCTGACAAGGAAAGAAAATTACAGACAAAACAATTATTAAAAGACAGAAATTCAAGGTAATTTGAACACCAATTAGATATTTGATTTTATTAAAGAAACGTATGTTTTGGTGTGATAATGGTATTTCAACCATATTTTTTGTTTTTTGCGGTACGCGGGCCTCTCACTGTTGTGGCCTCTCCCGTTGCGGAGCACAGGCTCCGAACGCGCAGGCTCAGCGTCCATGGCTCACGGGCCCAGCCGCTCCGCGGCATGTGGGATCTTCCCGGACCGGGGCATGAACCCGTGTCCCCTGCATTGGCAGGCAGACTCTCAACCACTGCACTATCAGGGAAGCCCTCAACCATATTTTAAAATAACTCTTGTCTTTTGAAAGATGTACTGAAATATTCCTAGGTAAAGTGGTATTAAGCTGAATCATATAAAATGGATCTCTTTATTGGTCAGAAATTATAAAATTATAAAATATCAGCAAGTTCACAGTTCAACCTAATGTAATACCTGGAATTTTACTCATTATAGTCCAGTAGGGAAGGTGGAATATATATAGGGGAAGATAAAACAAAAATGCTGAGATGATGATTATTGTATTTGGACACACCATTTGCCTCATGACCATTTTCATTATATAAAAGCTGTGCTGTTTGTTCTGCCTATGACATCACCTGTCTTGCTTGTGCAAAGGGACACATTTCAGATCCCAGGAAGAGGATGCAGCACACAGAACCAATCACACTTCACACAGACTGGACGTTGTCACACTGAAAGATCAGTGCATGTCAACTCTGAATGCCCTGGTCATAGCATTTTTCATGATATACCATCTGTTACACAACTTCTAAGAGCCATTTCTATTCAGCTATTCCCTCTCATGTATTACATTTGGAAATTCTTAAGCAAAACGAAGTTTCTTTATAAATCACTTCACATTAGTAAATTGTTCTGAATTGTACTTGAATTAGTCAATTTTTGAAGAATGTTACACACATTATCTTTCTTGTAAATTTCAAAAGACATCACAAAGTGTAATCTAGTCATTGATTTATGGACTCGAATCTTTCAAAGGAGGGATTCAGATTCACTTTGTGTCCTTGAGTTGCTCAATCTGACATTTAGATAGGAAATATTGTCTAACACGTGGGAAATTGGTTCCTCATTCTCCTCTTCCCAGGACAAAGATTCATCATCAGAATATCTAAGTATAAATTCTACTCTCAACTTCAAAACTTAGATAGACAGACAGGTGTACACACATACACATTCATACACACACAGTCTGATAGATCTTCTTTCATCATTTCTTCCACTGACTGAGAAATATGCTCTTTCACATGCATTTCCTGTGTGTCATGGTACTCCACAGTACTCAGGCTACTGGGCTTTTACATCAGTTCAGGTCTGATCAGGAAAGAGAAACCATGCTGTAATTTTAAACAGGGGAAGCTTGATATAAAGAATATTAAGCTATGATTAGAGAATAACTGTAAAAATGTAAAAAGAACTCTGAAGGGTACTCTAGGGCTGATGAGAGTGTGCAAGGAAAGATAAAATTGGAAGGGAGATGCCACCCAGACTATTGGGTGGTTGGTTTGCACAAGCCAAAGTTGTCCATAACTGCTGAGCAAGTAGGAACAATCCTCCAGGTCACAAATGAGCCAAGACTGGTGAGCTAACAGACAGGGAATCGGGCATTACCCCAGGCACAAGACCTGGAACCATGGTGTTCATGTCAGGAGAAGTGTGAGAAAGTGGGCACCTGGCCTGGGCTGGGCTTGGGCTATGAGGTTTCTGAGGTCCTGTGCTCTGGGTGTGTGGCTGGGGCAGAGCCCCACCGGACACCTCGCCACCGGACACCTGAGCACACCCACACCACAGACCCATCATGCAGCCAGAGCAGACAGAAGCAAACACAGCAACCAGAACCAGGAAGAAGCGTCCCCTTCTCACAGAATGCCCCTCACTGCTCTCTCCTGACAAAACTTCACATCACACTCATTATTAAGGAGAAAAGTTTAATCCATTAAACCTTCGGATCAAGTACTAAAGGATGAATTTGGAGCTGAGAGAAAAAAAAAACCCTGTTCTGGCTAGTGGATTTCTGGGCTTCACATGTAGACACAGTCTCCCAAAAGTGAGCCAAGATCTAACTTATTCAGCTCATGCAGCTCAATATCAAAAACACAACCCAATCAAAAAATGGGGGGCTTCCCTGGTGGCGCAGTGGTTGAGAGTCCGTCTGCCAATGCAGGGGACACGGGTTCATGCCCCGGTCCGGGAAGATCCCACATGCCGCGGAGCGGCTGGGCCCGTGAGTCATGGTCGCTGAGCCTGCGTGTCCGGAGCCTGTGCTCCGCAACAGGAGAGGCCACAACAGTGAGAGGCCTGCGTACCACAAAAAAAAAAAAAAAAAACCAAAAATGGGCAGAAGACCTAAATAGACATTTCTCCAAAGAAGATATACAGATTGCCAACAAACACATGAAAGAATGCTCAAAATCATTAATCATTAGAGAAATGCAAATCAAAACTACAATGAGATATCATCTCACACTGGTCAGGATGGCGATGGCGATCATCAAAAAATCTACAAACAATAAATGCTGGAGAGGGTGTGGAGAAAAAGGAACCCTCTTGCATTGTTGGTAGGAATGTAAATTGATACAGTCACTATGGAGAACAGTATGGAGGTTCCTTAAAAAACTAAAAACAGAACTACCATATGACCCAGCAATCCCACTACTGGGCATATACCCTGAGAAAACCATAATTCAAAAAGAGTCATGTACCATAATGTTCATTGCAGCTCTATTTACAATAGCCAGGACATGGAAGCAACCTAGATGTCCATCAACAGATGAATGGATAAAGAAGATGTGGCACATATATGCAATGGAATATTACTCAGCCATAAAAAGAAACAAAACTGAGAGATTTGTAGTGAGGTGGATGGACCTAGAGTCTGTCATACAGAGTGAAGTAAGTCAGAAAGAGAAAAACAAATACTGTATGCTAACACATATATATGGAATCTAAAAAACAAACAAAAGAAATGGTCATGAAGAACCTGGGGCAAGACGGGAATAAAGACACAGACCTACTAGAGAATGGTCTTGAGGATATGGGGAGGGGGAAGGGTAAGCTGGGACAAAGTGAGAGTGGCATGGACATATATACACTACCAAATGTAAAACAGATAGCTAGTGGGAAGCAGCCGCATAGCACAAGGAGATCAGCTTGGTGCTTTGTGACCACCTAGAGGGGTGGGATTGGGAGGCAGGGAGATGCAAGAGGGAAGAGATATGAGGATATATGTATATGTATAACTGATTCACTTTGTTATAAAGCAGAAACTAACACACCATTGTAAAGCAGTTATACTCCAATAAAGATGTTTAAAAAAAAAGATCTAACTTAGTGATTTCCATGGCATCCTGAGCTCCATGAGAACACTTTTCATCTAAGTATCACTGATCCTTCACATAATGGTTAAGAATCTCAAGGTGAGCTCTGGAGCTGGGCTTCCTTGGACTAAATCCTGGCTTGTCCACTTTTCAGCTGTGTGACTTCAGGGTAGTTTTTTATTCTCTCTGTTTCCTCATCTAAAAGGGAGAATAATAAGCCCCACTCCTGGAGCTGTTGGAAAGATATAATGACTTAATATGTGCTAGAGCTCAGGATAACCCCTAGCTCATTGTCAGAGCTCAATAAATAGTAACTTTTAATAATATTATTGATGGAGCACCTATGAGGTAGGTCTCTTACATCTCTGGAAAGAGGTAACAAAAAGCCTGGGAGCCAATCTTTTAATCACACTTACAGGTTCAGGTATTTCTTTCATCAACCCTATTGACTTTATCATGTCTCCTCTTGCAAACTACGGAAATTACACTGACACTGTTTTGTGCTTGAATTCCATAAAATATGGAAAGTTCATTACATCAGAACTCCCCCATATGTTTAACTTCCCACTGACTCTTCCAAATATGTCTTCCTCTTTCTTTCTTCACCTCCATTGTACAACCTGAGATACTTCTCTCAACCATTTATCTCTCAATTTGTATCTCACACATTAAAGCATACTCTATAAACAGAAAGGCAACTTGTTTAGAGGTCAAAAGTGATGCTCAATTTTGAAATTCTAAACTTGAACGTCCTCATTTTCTGAGAATGTTTCCTACTTCATTTATTTAAAACCTAATTTATGCAATGAGATTGCCAAGAACATATGCCAGTTAGTCTTAAATGCTAAAATGAGAATCACTAGGTTTCCCACTACGACCTTTGGGTACAGCTCTAGTCTTCCAGTTTTGAAATATTCACTTCTCTGAAGGGTGGGCAGGTGGGTGGGTGATAAAATTAACACTGAGACACTTCTATTTTATAATTCCTTCTCCACTTCTGTTCATTATTCTGAGTGTGAAACCTAAACTTTTACTTTGCTACCTTTCAAAATGATTAATGTTAGGTCAAGTCAAAAATCTTTTGTTTCCAAGTCCAAAGGGCCCAGAATGATCAGACTTCTGACATGCTCCAGGCCAGTTCAGCATAAAGAAATAAGCGGAGACTGGGGGCACGTTGTCATCTCCATCTGCATACCTCCATCATGAAGTGACACAATATATTACAGTTATTTTAATACTTCTATATTCTCCACTATACTGAATATACCCCTGCAGACAGACACTGTGTCTTACTCATGCTGTAACTCAAGTAACTAGGATAGTTTTAGCACAGAGTATGACCCTAATAAGTGTGATATATAACTGAATGACTGAAATTTGCAAAGTTGAAGCCCCCTTGCTCCTTTTCCTAAATCCTTTTAGGAAACAATGTTTCCAGATATGTAGCTTAGAAATAAAATCTTTTTTCAGACTGCAGCATACAGTAAAACATTTCCACCAAAGCTAAATGGCTCACAGGATTTATTTTTGTGTCCACTGTTACAAGCCAGGAAAACTCAAACCTCCACAGGATGACTAAGTTACTGTTTATCCTATTTGGGGATATCAGTGACAAAGATATCTAAAATCAACAATGAGAGTCCCCATAATACTCAACAACTTCCTTCATCCAACCTATCTTCCTGCATGAAAGGCAAGCGTACCTCAGTGAAGAAAGTTTCAAGTAAAGAATCAAGAGGACCTCAGGAAAATTCAGATATAAGTGTTTGAAGATGCTAATCCTACCTGCATTAGAGCAAACCCAGCTACAAAGAAACATCAAAGGATGAATGCAAAATGCAAATTCTCACATGTGGTAAATCAATCATGACCTATGGTCCAAAGCCCCAAATACAAGGTATCAGCAAAGATGCTGACCAATTTTCCAAGCAGAGCCAGAAGTAAGAAAACACATGATTCATAGTACCTGGAGACATAGAAAGCTCAGATTAAATGGATAAATCAAAGCAGAAGTAGGAGAATTTTTTAGAGAATAAAATAAAGAAGGTGACAGAACTGACTTGTCTATGGCAGACAGATGGATGACATTTTTACATTTCTTTAGGTCATCACTAGGCAAACCACAAGGATGACAATGTAGACAAGAGGAGCTCAGAATAAAAATACAACAGCCACATTGCAGAATTTCTAGAAAGATAACTCATCCATTCATTTACTTATTCATTAATTCAATAAGTCTTTGTTGAGTACCTCAGATGCCATGCACTGTTCCAAAAAACAAGATAAATCAGATAACACACCACAAGAGAGAGCACAGTGTTTAATGTGGATAAACATATATGCAAATAGTTAAATTTTGTACAATGCTTTAAGTATCATAATGGAAGCAGGGACACTTCCATGAGAAGACAGAAGTGTGAAATATTAAGTAGACATGGTATGGTAGCAGATTAGAGGTTAAATAACAGTGTAGACTGCCTTTGGTTTAGCCAGCTTGGTCTACTCTAACAAATACCAGAGACTGAGTTAGCTTAAACAACAGAAATGTATTTCTCACAGTCCTGGAGGCTGGAAAGTCCAAGGTCAAGGTACCAACCAATTAGGTTCTGGTGAGGACCATCTTCCTGATTTATAGACCGCCACCTTCTTGCTGTATCAGCACACAATGGAAAGAGAAAGAAGAAGCAAGTTCTCTCCTGTCTCTTTTTATACTAATCCAATGACCTAATTACCTTCCAAAGGCCCCATCTCCAAATACTATCACATTAGAGATTAGGGTTTCAACACATGAACTGTGGGAGGGAAAGGGCTCAAACATTCAATCCACGGCAACCTTCATCTCTTCCCTGGACCACTGCTAAACCCTTCTCACTGTCTTCTCACCCGTCTGGCCTCTCTCCAAGTCACTTCCCATAAAGTACCTGGATTGATTTTCATAAAATGTAGATCTGATTATGTCTTAGCCCTGCTCTAAACTATTCCATTGCTTTCCACTCTGCTTAAAGTAGAGAAAATCACCCTTTGTGTGGTTTGTAAAACCTGCAGGATCACGCCTTGTTTCATGTCCGTTTCATCTTGCTTCTGTCTCCTCCTTGCTCTCTCAACTCCACCTGCACCATGTATTAGTTTACCAGCACTGACACTGCAAAATACCACAGACTGGGTGGCTTCAAATAGATATTTATTTTATCATATTTCTGGAGGCTAGAAGTCCAAGATCAAAGTGTTGGCAGGTTTTATTTCTCTGGAGGCTTCTCTCCTTGGCCTCTCACCGTGTACTAATATAGTCTTTCTTTTGTGCATATATACCCCTGATGCATCTTTGTGAGTCCAAATTTTCTCTTCAGGTAAAGACATAAGATTGGATTAGGGCCTAACCTAATGGTTTCATTTTAACTTAATTACCTCTTTAAAGACCCTATCTCCAAATGCAGTCAACATTCTGAGATAGTGGGCATCAGGGCTTCAAAATTTGAATTTGGAGGGGGAGACACAATTCAACCCATAGCAATGTATTTCTTTTTATTTCCTAAAACATGCCATCTTTTTTCTTAACTGGAATCTTCACACATGCTATTACTACGTTGGGGCGATTTTCCTCTCCACTTCAATAGGTTAACATCTATTTATTCTTCAGGTCTCAGGAAGCTTTTCCCTAAATTTCAATGTTGAATGAGTTGCCCCATTACATGCATATCCTTATATCTTATTTACAGAAATTTGTCCTCTTGTAATTACATACTTAATTACTCATTACGGTTATATTAATCTTCTCTTGTCTTTAAACAATGCTTCCTATGAACATAAGAACAATGTCTTTTATGCCTATATTCAATTCCTTATTCATTATATGAAATTATACTCAATTTTATTTTTTGTTTTGTTTGCATTGATTGTGTTCTCTAATTAAAAGAAATCAATTGTCCTTGTATTTAATTACAAATTTCTGTCCTCTCTAGCTGTTATCTTATTTGTAATTATCTTGAGTACTTTGCCTTTGTGTTCTGCATTCTTTTTATTCAATATACAGAATCACTTTTCAATCATGTCTATTCTTTGCTTTGTGGTTTATATTTTATTTATTGGTTCTGAAATGGAGTTTATCTGGACCTCAATTAATTTTTTTTACATTAACAATATCCTTTTTCATGCCATTTTATTATTTTATTACCTTATCTATAAGACATACAAGGAAGCTACCAAGCATAGCACAAACAGTAGGCACTAAAATAACAGAAATAAAATCTGTGCTTTCCAGGTAAGTAAAAGAAAAATGAATAATAAAAAGCAATCAACAGAAAAGGCAGAAATAAATGTAATGAAAACAAAATCAATCCCCAGAAGGCAGAAAATAAGAGAAAACCATTAATTGTAAGAAGCAGTCTAGTTTTAGTGATGTTCTAATTTAAAACCATGAAATAAAGTCACAAAACATTCAAATATAGTAGTGATCTTACATATATAAAGGAAATATATACCTATTTACTCATTTGCATTCAGTATGATATATATATGTGCATATGTATATATTTGTAATCCAGATAAACCGCTTAAAGTGTTAATTTTAGAAGAAAATGAACGAAAAAGTTCAATATTGAGGGACAGAAAAATATATAAAAGGGCAATCTTACTAAAAAGGAAGCTAGTGGAAAAACATCCATATCAGAAAAAAAAATTCAAAGTAAAAGTGTCGATAGTTATAAAAAGCAAAACTATATGTTGCTATGGCTATAAAAAGAGAAACTATATATTTCTAAAAGTACATCCACTGAAAAGAAACCCATTGTGAACTTTAATGACCTATAGATGCAGAAATAATAAAGCAAAATTACAGAACTAAAGTAGAAACTGAAAAAGAATATTAATCACAGTAAGAAATTTTAATCATCTATTCTAGAAATAGATTTCTTAGGCAAATGAAAATAGTACTAATCTATAACTTTTGAAAAAGAATGTTAAAAGCTTAATCTAATTTTTACAGAGACTCTATAAAAATGACTCTTCACCAAATAACATATATATATGTTATTTTCAATTATATGGAATACTCTTAAAACTGATACTGCACTGTAATATTTCATTTCTAAAAGTTATAAGATGTACCATTAGTTCAAGAAGTGGAAAGCTAATAATAGAAAGGAAAATAACAAAGAGAATAAAACAATACACAGAAATGAAATAATAAAGATTAGAGCAGAAATAAATGAAATAGAGAACAGGAAAACAATAGAAAAGATTAACAAAACTAAGAGTTGGTTCTTTGAAAAGATAAACAAAATTAACAAAGCCTTTAGCTTGGAGACCCAAGCTAATAACATTAATAAATTAGTTTATTAAAATTATAAATTTTAATTAATAAAATTTAAGAGGAAAATTAATAAAATTATAAATGAAAAAGGAGACATTACAATTGATACCATAGAAATACAAAGATCAATAAGAGACTACTATGAACAACAAACTGGACAACACAGAAGACAGGAATAAATTTCTAGAAACATATAACACACTAAAACTGAATCAAGAAAAAGTAGAAAATCTGAACAAAAACCTCCCTACAAAGAAAAGCCTAGGACCAGATGGCTTCAATGGTGAATTTTACCAAACATTTAAAGAAGAATCAACACCAATCCTTCTCAAACTTTCAAAAAATAGAAGAGGAACTACCATATGATCCAGCAATCTCACCTCTAGGTATATATCTAAAGGAAACAAAATCACTGTGTCAAAGAGTTATCTGCACCTCCGTGTTCATTGCAGAATTATTTACAATAGCCTAGACATGGAAACAACCTAAGTGATGGATGGATAAAGAAAGTGATACACATATACAGATATCCATCCTTTAAAAAATAAAATCTTGCTATATGCAACGATATGGATAGACCTTGAGGACATTATGTTAAGTGAAATAAATCAGACAGAGAAAGACAAATGCTGTATGATCTCACTTATATGTGAAATCTAAAAACAAGACAAACAAACAAAAAAGAACAGATTTGTGGTTACCAGAGGCAGAGGGTGAGGAGTGGGCAAAATGTGCCAAAAGGTACCAACCTATGGAAATGTGAATACAGTATACATTTTAGTTAATAATAATTTATAAATATTGGTTCATCAATTGTGACAAATGTGTCAAACTACTGTAAGATGTTAATAATTGATGAAAATGAGTGTGGGATATACAGAAACTCTCTGTAGTATCTTTGCAATGTTCTTGCAAATCTAAAGCTATTCCAAAATAAAAAGCTTATACTTAGAAAATATACAGGACACACAGAACTAAACCTTGAGAAAAGATGTACAAAAATATTTTGAAAAAAATCATGAAATGTTATAAAAGGTGCATAAAATAAAATCTGAATAAAAAGACATTCTGTGTGCATGGTTGTGAATGTTCACTATCATTTACATATCATTTGTTCAGAAATTAATTTATAAATTAATATAATTTCAGAAAAAAAAACTCTTAACAGAATTTTAAAAGGCATAGGCAAACTGATTTTAAATTAACTGTAGTTAAGTTTAGATTCAAGAACATCCAAAAATTTTGTGATTAAAAAGAGAACAATATGTTGATGTATGCCATACTAGATATCTATAATTAGTATAAAGTTGTATTAATTAAAATCATAAGGTGTTCATGTGGGGGTAGACAAAGAGATCAATGGATCAGAATACTCAGATAATATTTAGACTCAAACACATATGGGAACTTGCTAGATGACAAAGGTAGCATTACAAATCAATGACAAAGAAAATAGGTGTTCAAATATAGTGCTGGGACCACTAACTTCCATATGAAAAAATATTAATTTAGTTATCTACCTAATCCCATACACAAAAATAATTCCCATGTATATTTAAAAACTAGGGTTGTAAAATGCATTGTAAAATTATTCAGAAAAAAGGCCTCTGTATATTAACAAATTACAAAGAAAGAAAAAAATCAAACAACTGAATTGAAGAAGATAACTGCAGTACCAAAAAATAGATAAAGTATAAATGTCCAGAATGAATTTGACTGTTTAATAAGAAAATATGAATCTAATTAACAGATTAGTTGAAATGATATGTCAAAGATTAATTCAAAATATCTGAACACGAAGGAGGAAGTGAGTAGGGATACAGATGAAACAAGAATACTTATTACTTAAGTTGGATGACAGGTGAATGGGGAGGAGAAATCATTATGTTATTTTTTCTACTTCAGTGTTGGCAACTGTTGACTCCCCAAAGACCACGAATAAGCCTTTTGCTTTGCCAAGGCTAAATGTATCAGAGTCATGGTAGTGACTCAAAGCAATGATATCAAGAAAGGACATTTATGAAGATGGCAGAGTAGAAGGACTGTGCTCACTCCCTCCTGAGAGAGCACCAGAATCACATCTAACTGCTGAACAATCACCAACAGGAAGACACTGGAACTCACCAAAAAAGATACCCCACATCCAAATACAAAAGAGAAGCCTCAAAGAGATGGTAGGAGGGGTGCAATCACAATAAAGTCAAATCCCATAATTGCTGGGTGGGTGACTAACAAACTGGAAAACAATTATACCGCAAAAGTCCACCCACCGGAGTGAAGTTTCTGAGCCCTACATCAGGCTTCACAAACTGAGGGTCTGGCAATCGGAGGAGGAATTCCCAGAGAGTCAGATTTTGAGGGCTAGTGGAATTTGATTGCAGGGCTTCGACAGGTCTGGCAGAAACAGACACTCTACTCTTGGAGGGCACACACAAGGTAGTGTGCGCAACAGGACCCGGGGGAAGGAGCAGTGACCCCACGGGAGACTGAAGCAGACCTACCTGCTAGTGTTGGAGGGTCTCCTTCAGAGGTGGGGGATGGCTGTGGTTCACTGTGGGGACAAGGACACTGGCAGCAGAAGTACTGGGAAGTATTCCTTGGTGTGAGCTCTCCTGGAGACCACCATTAGCCCCACCAAAGGGCCTGTAAGCTCCAGTGCTAGGTCACCTCAGGCCAAACAACCAACAGGAAGAGAACTCAGTTCCACCCATAAACAGACAGCAGATTAAAGTTTCACTGAGCTATGCCCACCAGAGCAACACCCAGCTCTACCTACCACCAGTCCCTCCCATCAGGAAGCTTGCACAAGCCTCACAGATAGCCTCATCCACCACAGGGCAGATAGCAGAAGCAAGAAGAACTACAATCCTGCAGCCTGTGGAACAAAAACCACATTCGCAGAAAGACAGACAAAATGAAAAGGCAGAGGACTATGTACCAGATGAAGGACCAACATAAAACCCCAGAAAAACTAAAGGAAGTGGAAATAGGAAAACTTCCAGGAAAAGAATTCAGAATAATGATAGTGAAGATGATACAGACCTTGGAAAAAGAATGGAGTCAAAAATCGAGAAGACGCAGGAAAGGTTTAACAAAGACCTAGAAGAATTAAAGAAAAAACACCTAGAAGAATTAAAGAAAAAACAAACAAATATAAACAATACAATAACTGAAATAAAAAATACACTAGAATGAATCAAATGCAGAATAACTGAGGCAGAAGAATGGATAAGTGACCGGGAGACAGAAGGGTGGAAATCATTGCCTTGGAACAGAATAAAGAGATAAGAATGAAAGAAATAAAGACAGTCTAAGAGACTTCTGAGACAACATTAAGTGCATGAACATTCTCACATTATAGGGGTACCAGAAGGAGAAGAGACAGAGAAAGAACCTGAGAAGATATTTGAAGAGATTATATTTGAAAACTTCCCAACATGGGAAAGGAAACAGCCAGCCAGCTCAAGGAAGCAAAGAGAGTCCCAGGCAGGATAAACCCAAGGAGAAACATGCTGAGACAAATAGTAATCAAATTGAGAAAAAATAAGGGAAAGAAAAACTATTAAAAGCAACAAGGGAAAATGATAAATAACATATAAGGGAACTCTCATAAGATTAATACCTGATTTCTCAGCAAAAACACTACAAGTCAGAAGGGAGTGGCACAATATATTTAAAATGATGAAAGGGAAGAACCTACAATGAAGATTACTCTACCTGGCAAGGATCTCATTCAGACGTCACAGAGAAATCAAAAGCTTTACAGACAAGCAAAACGTAAGAGAATTCAGCGCCACCAAACCATCACTACAACCAATGGTAAAGGAACTTCTCTAGGTGGGAAACACAAGAGAAGAAAAGGACCTACAAAACCAAACCAAAAACAATTAAGAAAATGGTAATAGGAACTTAAATATTGATAATTATCTTAAATGTGAATGGATTAAATGCTCCAACCAAAAGGCACAGGCTCACTGAAGGTACACAAAAACATGACCCATATATAAGCTGTCTACAAGAGACTCACTTCAGAACTAGGGACACATATAGACTAAAAGTGAGGGGATGGAAAAAGATACTCCATGCAAATGGAAATCAAAAGAAAGCTGGATTAGCAATACTCGTATCAGATAAAATGACTTCAAAAAAAAAATGTTATAAGAGACAAGGAAGGACACTACATAATGATCAAGGGATCAATCCAAGAAGAAGATATAACAATTATAAATATATATGCACCCAACATAGGAGCACCTCAATACATAAGGCAAGTGCTAACAGCTATAAAAGAGGAAATCAACAGTAACAAAACAATAGTGTGGGACTTTAACACCTCAGTTACACCAATGGACAGATTATCTAGACAGAAAATTAATAAGGAAATACAAGCTTCAAATGACACAACAGATGGATTTAATTGATATTTATAGGACATTCCATCCAAAAACAGAAGGTTACACTTTCTTCTCAAGTGCACATGGAACATTCTCCAGGACAGATCTCATCCTGGGTCAAAAATCATGCCTTGGGGGCTTCCCTGGTGGTACAGTGGTTGAGAGTCCGCCTGCCAATGCAGGGGACACGGGTTCATGCCCCAGTCCGGGAAGATCCCACATGCCGCAGAGCGGCTGGGCCTGTGAGCCATGGCCGCTGAGCCTGCGCCTCCGGAGCCTGTACTCCACAACGGGAGAGGCCACAACAGTGAGAGGCCCGCGTACCGGAAAAAAAAAAAAAACATGCCTTGGTAAATTTAAGAAAATTGAAATCATAGCAAACATCTTTTCTGGCCACAACAGTATGAGATTAGAAACAAATTACAGGGAAGGAACCATAAAAAACACAAACTCATGGAGGCTAAACAATACATAACTAAATAACCAAGAGATCACTGAAGAAATCAAAGAGGAAATCAAAAAATACCTAAAGACAAATGACAATAACAACACAGTGATCCAAAACATATGGGATGCAACAAAAGCAGTTCTATGAGGGAAGTTTATAGCAATACAATCTTACCTCAAGAAACAAGAAAAATATCTAATAAACAATCTAACCTTACACCTAAAGTAACTAGAGAAAGAACAAACAAAACCCAAAGTTAGTAGAAGGAAAGAAAACATAAAGATCAGAGAAGAAATAAATGAAACAGAAAAAAAAGAAAACAAGAGCAAAGATCAATAAAACTAAAAGCTGGTTCTCTGAGAAGATAAAATTGATAAACCTTTAGCTAGACTCATCAACAAAAAGAGGGAGAGGACTCAAATCAATAAAATTAGAAATGAAAAGGAAGAAGTTACGATGGATACCTTTAGCTAGACTCATCAACAAAAAGAGGGAGAGGACTCAAATCAATAAAATTAGAAATGAAAAGGAAGAAGTTACGATGGATACCACAGAAATACAAAGCATCAGAAGAGACTACTACAAGCAACTCTATGCCAATAAAATGGACAACCTGGAAGAAATGGACAAATTCTTAGAAAGGTATAACCTTCCAAGACTGAACCAGGAAGAAACAGAAAGTATGAACACACCACTCACAAGTAATGAAATTCAGACTGTGACTAAAAATATTCCAAGAAACAAAAGTCCAGGACCAGATGGCTTCACAGGTGAATTCTACTGAACGTTTAGAGAAGAGCAAACACCCATCCTTCTCAAACTCTTCCAAAAAACTGTGGAGGAAGGAACACTCCCAAACTCATTCTATGAGGCCACCATCACCCTGATACCGAAACCAGACAAAGATACTACAAAAAAAAAAGAAAATTACAGACCAATATCACTGATGAATACAGACGCAAAAATCCCCAACAAAATACTAGCAAACAGAATCGAACTAAACATTAAAAGGATCATACACCATGATCAAGTGGGATTTATCGCAGGGATGCAAGGATTCTTCAATATATTCAAATCAATCAATGTGATACACCATATTAACAAATTGAAGAGGAAAAACCATATGATGATCTCAACAGATGCAGAAAAAGCTTTTGAAAAAACTCAACACCCATTTATGAGAAAAACTCTCCAGAAAGTGAGCACAGAATGAACCTACCTCAACATAATAAAGGTCACATACAACAAACAAACAGCAAACATCATTCTCAATGGTGAAAAACTGAAAGAATTTCCTCTAAGATCAGGAACAACACAAGGATGTCCACTCTCGGCACTATTATTCAACATAATTTTGGAAGTCCTAGCCACAGTAATCAGAGAAGAAAAATAAATAAAAGGAATACAACTTGGAAAAGAAGAAATAAAACTGTCACTGTTTGCACATGACATGATGCTATACATAGAGAATCCTAAAGATGCCACCAGAAAACTATTAGAGCTAATCAATGAATTTGGTGAAGTTGCAGGATACAAAATTAATGCTCAGAAATCTCTTACATTCCTATATACTAATGATGAAAAATATGAAAGAGAAATTAAGGAAACACTCCCATTTACCACTGAAACAAAAAGAATAAAATACCTAGGAATAAACCTACCTAGGGAGACAAAAGACCTGTATGCAGAAAACTGTAAGACACTGATGAAAGAAATTAAAGATGATACCAACAGATGGAGAGATATATCATGTTCTTGGATTGGAAGAATCAACATTGTGAAAATGACTATACTACCCAAAGCAATCTACAGATTTCATGCAATCCCTATCAAATTGCCAATGGCATTTTGTACAGAACTAGAACTAAAAAATCTTAAAATTTGTATGGAGACACAAAAGACCCCAAATAGCTAAAGCAATCTTGAGGGAAAAAAACATGGAGCTGGAAGAATCAGGCTCCCTGACTTCAGACTATACTACAAAGCTACAGTAATCAAGACAATATGGTACTGGCACAAAAACAGAAATATAGGTCAATGGAACAGGATAGAAAGCCCAGAGATAAACCCACACACTAATCCATACTAATCTATAACAAGTAACCTATAACAAAAGAGGCAATGATATACAATGGAGAAAAGACAGTCTCTTCAATAAGTGATACTGGGAAAACTGGATAGCTACATATAAAAGAATGAAATTAGAACACTTCCTAACACCATACACAAAAATAAACTCAAAATGGATTAAAGACCCAAATGTAATGCCAGATACTGTAAAACTCTTAGAGGAAAACAGAGGCAGAACACTCTGACATAAATCACAGCAAGATCTTTTTTGACCCACCTCCTAGAGTAAAGGAAATAAAAACAAAAATAAACAAATGGGACCTAACGAAACTTAAAAGCTTTTGCACAGGAAGGAAACTATAAACAAGACAAAAAGACATCCCTCAGAGTGGGAGAAAATATTTGCAAACAAATCAACAAAGGAGTAATCTCCAAAATATATAAATAGCTCATGCAGATCAATATTAAGAAAACAAACAACCCAATCCAAAAATGGGCAGAAGACCTAAATAGACATTTCTCCAAAGAAGGCATACAGATGGCCAAGAGGCACATGAAAAGCTGCTCAACCTCACTAATTATTAGAGAAATGCAAATCAGAACTACAGTGAGGTATCACCTCACACTGTTTAGAATGGGCATCATCAGAAAATCTACAAACAACAAATGCTGGGGAGGGTGTGGAGAAAAGGGAATCCTCTTGCACTGTTGCTGGTAATGTAAATTGATACAGCCACTATGGAGAACAGTATGGAGGTTCCTTAAAAAACTAAAAATAGAATTACCATATGACCCAGCATTCCCACTACTGGGCATATACCCACAGAAAACCATAATTCAAAAAGACACATGCACCCCAATGTTCATTGCAGCACTATTTACAATAGCCAGCTCATGGAAGGAACCTAAATGCCCATCGACTGATGAATGGATAAAGGAGATGTGCTGCATATATACAATGGAATACTACTCAATCATAAAAAGGAATGAAATTGCATCCTTTGTAGAGACCTGGATGGACCTATAATCTGTCATACAGAGTGAAGTAAGTCAGAAAGAGAAAAACAAACATAGTATATTATAACATATATGTGGAATCTAGAATAATGGTACAGATGAAATGGTTTGCAAGGCAGAAATAGAGACACAGATGTAGAGAAAAAACATATGGACACCAAGGGAGGAATGCTGGGGGGCGGGGGTGGTGGTGGTGGTGGGATGAATTGGGAGATTGGGATTGACATGTATACACTAATATGTATAAAATGGATAACTAATAAGAACCTGTTGTATAAAAAAATAAATTAAAATGCAATTAAGGAAAAAACAAAGGGCATTTAATGTCCATCAACAGATGAATGGATAAAGAAGATGTGGTGTGTGTGTGTGTAATGGAATATTACTCAGCCATAAAAAGAATGAAATACTACCATTACAGCAACATGGACAGATCTAGAGATTATCATACTAAAATACTAAGTGAAGTAAGTCAGGCAGAGAAAGACAAATATGATATCACTTTTATGTGGTATATAAAATAAATACAAATCAACTAATTTACAAAACAGAAACAGACTCCCAGACATGGAAAACAAACTTATGGTTGCCAAAAGGGAAAGGGGAGGGGGAGGGATAAATTAGGAGTATGGGATTAATAGATTCATACCACTATATATAAAATAGATAAACAGGGCTTCCCTGGTGGCGCAGTGGTTGAGAGTCCGCCTGCCAATGCAGGGGACACGGGTTCGTGCCCCGGTCCGGGAAGATCCCACATGCCGCGGAGCGGCTGGGCCCGTGAGCCATGGCCGCTGGGCCTGCGCGTCCGGAGCCTGTGCTCTGCAATGGGAGAGGCCACAACAGTGAGAGGCCCGCGTATCGCAGAAAAAAAAAAAAAAAAAAAAAGATAACAAGGATTTACTGTATAGCACATGGAACTATATTCAATATCTTGTAATAACCTATAATAGAGAAGAATCTAAAGCTGTACCCCTGAAACTAACACAATATTTTAAATCAACCACAGTTTAATAGGTAAAATTAACAAAAAAAGAAAGGACATTTATAGGTTTTAGAGTTTGGGCTCAACTGATTTAAGGTGGTTCTTTCAGGGTACAGAGCTGCTTGGTTTTGAGAGAAGTTTGTGACATAATTGTGGTAGACATAGAGAGGCAATGATTTTGAAGTGAGTCATGATAAATAAACAGTTGTTTGACAAACTAGCTGTTTACCCAGATGAGCAATCTAATATCTTGTAGGGAAACCATTTGCCCAGATGAGCAAACTCCTTGCCCTGAACTACTGGTGTGCAAGAATTTCCTGAAGCAAATAGTGAAATATTTATTGGTTTACAGCCTCATCTTTTGAGGCAAGAATTTGATGGCATAAATCCTGTAGATCTGCTGACAGAGGTGGCCTCAGTCCTCAGTCATGATATTTAAGCTATAGAAAAACAGATCTCAGTATATGTTTTCCTTAATAATGTTTTTTGGTTTTGCTTTTTAACTAGGCAATCACAAAAGAATAAACATCAGAGGAAAACCACTACATGAAGAAACACTCATCTTCTTTAATTATTAAGGAAAATTATGGATATATAATTTAATACCAGTTAAATTAGAAAACCGAAAATCTCATACTACTAAGATTTGACAAGGACAAAGACACCTGAAAACCATTCACTGCTGGTGGAAGAATAAAATGGTAAAACATTTTACAGGGCAACTTGTAAATATCTGGATATAATGAAGTATATAATCTGTGACTCAGCAATGCTGATTTTAAATATATGCCCAAGAGAAACTCTTACACATATTTGCCACAGATGATATGCATGAAAATAGCCATTCCAGTGGTGTCCTTAGTTAAGGGAATGAATAATAAATTACTGTGCATTCACACAACTCTTATAGCAATAAAAACTAGATTAATATATGTGAATGTGGATAGATCTCAAAAAAATACCGAGTAAAAAAAAACTTCTGGGGCTGCCCTGGTGGCACAGTGGTTAAGAATCCACCTGCCAATGCAGGGGACATGGGTTCAAGCCCTGGTCTAGGAAGATCCCACATGCCGCAGAGCAACTGAGCCCATGCGTGACAACTACTGAGCCTGCACTCTAGAGCCTGTGCTCTGCAACAAGAGAAGCCACTGCAGTGAGAAGCCCACACATCACAAAGAAGAGCAGCCCCCGCTCGCCGCAACTAGAGAAAGCCTGCGTACAGCAACAAAGACCCAATGCAGCCAAAAATGAATAAAAATAAAATAAATTAATTTTTTAAAAAAACTTCTGAAATAATACACTATAACAGCATTAATATACATTTTTAAAACAACAATGCAAGAAGCAATGTTTATGGATTTAGTGACAAAATAATGAAAACATGAACAGGAAGGCATATACCATATTTAGCTCTGGGAAAAGGAGTTAAGATAATGTGATTGCAATGGGGAACAAAAAGGACTCTACCATCTTTCATAATGTTATATATCTTTTATTTGAAAAAACAATAAAATGAAATCTGAAGCAGAAGCAATAAAATGTTAACATTTCTTCATTCTGGCTGACGGGTACTTGTGTATTTGATATTTTATTGTATGTATTTTTGTATAGTTTTAGAACTTATCGATTTTCATTAAAGGGGAATAAAAAAGTTCGTCAAGGTGGGAAAAGAGTACAGCATAAGCTAAAGATAAGCAGAATCTAGGGCAGCTAGTCTATTTTCACCTGCCATTCCCTTGACATTGGCAATCCCAAAGCCAAAATCATATACAGTTGAACACTTTCCTTGGTCTTCTAGTTAGTTTAAATTCCCAGAGACACATCCTAACTCCCAAAATGAATCTCTTTTCCCATTAATATAATAATTTATAGGAGTATCTTTCTCTGTGTGTGGATCTTTGTTGCTCAAATGTTTATATTTTTGTGCAATAAATTTCTTTTTCTTTCAAACCTCCACTGCTGCTGGTGAAAGATCCAAAGAAAATGAGCAAGAAAGAGTACAAGAGCCAAAGTAAGAGAATAAAATAGTCTTTGCCCTAATGTCTAAGTTTACCAAGGCAAATACTCAAGTTATTTCATACAGGGTAATTTCCAGCCAAGAGGAGATATCCAGGTCACTTTACCAGCCAGGAGAAATAAAGACAGAGATGTTATCTCAAGTATAAACGGTCCCATGTTTCTCTAGCTCAAGGTTATCTGATTAAATTACACTGTTACTCCCAAGGCTCTATCCTTCAGAAAATGTGCCCAAATGGCTAACTTTACCCTTAGGTGGGAGGAAGCAGAAGAAACACTGATGAAAATGTTGGCAGAGATGACATCATTGAGTGAAGAAAAAGATGGCTGTCATCCACTGTGCTGCAGGATGATGAAGATGAGAGAGTTTAAAATAAATGTAAGCTTGCACTTCAAGATACTGATATTGGGGGCCACTATGGACTGGGGAGTCATAAGCATCCTGAAGAGTTGTTGAAGGCATAGGAGGAAATGGGCTTTTACCCAAGAAGAATGTATTAACTGAAAAGTGAGCAGGAACAGAAAGAAAGCAAATTTTAACTCATCCACAAATGAAGAAAAGCCAATAAAAGAGAATAATAGAGGAGTAGCCAAAGAGTTAGAATGGGAATCAGCAGAAAATGTGTGAAAATTCAAGAAATGTAATGGTTTATTTTTCTACCTAGGATGAAATGGTCAATAGTACTGAATGCCTTGAGATATCTTCTGAGGAAGCTTGAAATGATCTTATTGCATTGAACACTTGAGAGGTCCAGAGTAAATGTGAGAGGAGTCCTAATGGAAATAGAGTAGTGGAAGTTCATTATGGTAGCATGAGATGCATCAATAAATCGGAGGAGAGGAAATGGTTGTAAGTCTATGTGATACTCCAGAGTTGTTGGGTTTTTTTTTTTAAAGCAGCACTCCACGTGAGATAGGACAGATATAAATTAAGTTAAACCTTGGCATCTTGCTGCTAAACTCTAACAGAAAAGAGTAATTTTTTGAAATCTACAGCATCCATTTTGTTGTAAAAAATACTGTACATTTAATTCATTCATTTAATCTCTAATAAATGCATTTAAATCAGCTATTAATTTATGAAAGAAAAAGTCAGAACATGTGACCTCTTTTCGAATCCATTATCATTTAAGTTTATTTATACTGATTTCAGTTATTTTATATTATGTATTTCATTTTATTGAGGCATAACTAAAATGTACAATTCTGAGTTTGGACAAAGGCATAATCATAGATTCTCCACTCAAATCAGAATATAGAACAGTTCCATCACCCAAGAAAATTCCTACAGGTTGTAGTCAATCTCTTCCCTCACTCTCAGTGCTAAGCATGCAGTAATTGATTTGTAGAGTTTTATATAAATAGAATCATAGAATATGTTGGATAGTGAATTATGCACTTAGCATAGTTCATTTGAGAATTATACGTATTGTTACATGTATCAGCAGTAGACACTTGTATGGATGTACCACAGTGTATTTATTCATTCAGTAGTTGAAGAACATTTGTGTTGTTTACAGTTTGAGTTGATTATGGATAGAGCCACCATAAACATATGCATATGTATATGAACCCAAGTTTTCATTTATCTTGAGTAAAAACTTAGGAGTGAGATTACTGGGTCATGGGTCATATGGTTATTGTATACCAGTGGGATTTTGTTTTGTTTTTTGTTTTATCTTCCCAGTCATTTTAATCAATGTGTAATGATATATCATTTTGGTTCAAAATGTGTTTCCCTAGCGACAAATGATAGTCAACATTTGTATTCAGCATCTTGTATTGCCATTTGTATATTATCTTTGGTGAAGTGTCTATTCAAATACTTTGCCCATTTATATTTTACTGCATTGTTTCTCTTCTTATTGTTTTGAATGTTCTTTATAAAGTCTGTATAGAAATCCTTTAGTAGGTATGTTTTTGGCGAACATTTTTCTCAATCAACAGTTTGTCTTTTCATTTTCCTATCACTGTTTTTTGAAGACCTGAAGTTTCTGTCTTTGCTTTTTAAATTTTAAATGAAGTCCAATTTATTATGCTTTTGTTGTCATACCTAAGCAACTTGTACCTAAACTGAATTTACAAAGATTTTCTTCTATATTTTCTTCTAAAAGTTTTACAGTGTTAGGCTTTACATTAGGACTATGATACATTTTGAGTTAATTTATATATTTGGTATGAGTGGGTGTCAAGGTCCATTTTTTGCTTACATGTCAATAGCTCCTGAAACACTTGTAGAGAGCACTGTCATTTCTACATTAAATTGCCTTCAATCATTGTAAAAAGCCAGCTGTTCACATATGTGTGGATCTACTTCTGGACCCTTTATTCTATTTCATTGATTCATGTGACTAATTTATCACCTATACCACATTGTCTCAATTTATAGTAAAATTAAAATTTGGTAGTGTGATTCCTTCAGTGTCTTTTTTGTTTGATTGTTTTTGTTTGTTTTTTTGTTTGTTTTTCTTTGCTCAAGTCACTCTAATGACAACTATATAACTATTATAACTAATGTTATAATAACATTTTCATAAAATCTTTCATAAACAATCATATCACATGTAAACAGAATTTCATTACTTCTTTTACAGTCTGGATACTTTTTCTTTATGCTTTTTGCCTTTTTACACTGGCTAGGATATCCAGTACCATATTGATTAGGACTGGTAAGAGCAGACATCCTTGGCTTTTTCCCTATCTTACGAGGAAAATATTCAGTCTTTGACTATTAAGCATATTGTTAGCTAAGGGGGTTTTGTGGATTCCTTTATTAGGTTGAGGAAGTTTCCTTGTGTTTCTGGTTTGCTGGGAGTTTTAATATAAATGGATCTTTTTAGTTTTCCAATGTTTTTTCTGCTTCTTCTGAGAAGATTATATTGTTTTCTTTGATCTGTTGAAATGGTGAATTATATTGATTGATTTTCAAATGCTGCACCAATCTCGAATTAACGGGATAAACCCCATTTGACACTGTATTGTCTTTTTCACATATTGCTGGATTTGATTTGCTAATATTTTGTTGAGGAATTTTGCTTATGTTTTCATGAGACACATTAGTCTGTATTTTCTTTTCTTATACTGTTTCTATCTATGTTGATGTTTTAAGGATGATACTGGCCTCAAAAATTGAGTTGGGAAGTGTTCCTCCTTTTCTAAAAAACTGGAAATTGATGGTTTAAAAGAAATTTATTGGGAGTTTTAAATATCTAGAATAATCTAGAGAAATATTGTTATTCTGAATTCTTCAGAAACATATTTCCAGGCAAAAATGTCTGTACATAAAACATGATCAGGGCTTCCCTGGTGGCGCAGTGGTTGCGAGTCTGCCTGCTGATGCAGGCGACACAGGTTCGTGCCCTGGTCCAGGAAGATCCCACACGCCGCGGAGCGGCTGGGCCCGTGAGCCACGGCTGCTGAGCCTGCGCGTCCGGAGCCTGTGCTCCGCAACGGGAGAGGCCACAACAGTGAGAGGCCCACATACCGCAAAAACAGAAGAAACAAAAAAAACATGTTCAAAATTAAAATAAATAAAACCAGTTATTTCAAAGTAGAGATTGTTAAATGGACTTCATATAAATGCATGCATGAGCTCCACATGAATATATGATATTATCTGATACTACAGACACACTATAATACTGAGAAAATTCGTAACATTAGATAAACAAACATAATTTAAAGAGAAACTAAAAAAATGACTATTTAATACTGATGCAGAGTTGTCAAAGGAAGCTGAAGTGCTGGTGTTAATTCTTTGCAGCACAGATTTAGAATAAGTTGTATATCTTTCAGGCACATGCAAACTCACTCCAGATTAACTGATTTATGCAGAAGATAGTACACATATTTCCTTTTTCAGACATATACCCAGTTCCCTTTGGAGATAGATGGAGAGGGATATTCACATTTCAAGTGAGAAAACCAACAAATATGTGATTAACAAAAACCCCTATGGGTGTTTTGTTTTTTTGTGGGTTTTTTGTGGGGTTTTTGTTTTTTTTTTTTTGCGGTACACGGGCCTCTCACTGTCGTGGCCTTTCCCGTTGTGGAGCACAGGCTCCGGATGCGCAGGCCCAACGACCATGGCTCATGGACCCAGCCACTCCGTGGCATGTGGGATCTTCCCGGACTGGGGCACGAACCCACGTCCCCTGCATCGGCAGGCAGACTCCCAACCACTGCGTCACTAGGCAAGCCCCTCTACGGGTGTTTTTATTATCCTAAATACTATGAAGTTTCTAATGTATAAGTCACGGCTACTTACATGTCAGAGGCATTTTATCACTTGCTTGCTTCATTTTCGTTTAGGTAGGAAACTTTCACTTGGGAGAAAACTAGCAATGTTGAGAAACATGAAAAAGTTATTCTTTACAAAATATGTTTTAAAAAGCAATTCCATTTCTACTGTTACTTTTTCTTGCAGTTGGTGTTCGTTGATTCTAGTGGTTGTTACTTCTGGTGGTTCAGTAGGAGTTTGGCTCAAGCTAAGCTAGTGAGTAAAGGGCAAAATGAGGTAATGAAGGAAGGAACGTGGCATAAAAGTGAAACTAGATTTCTTAATTAGCATTAAAACTTTACTGAATGTCAAATATTTATGGTTTTGAAACATTAGCAAAAACTTAGGGTTTCTTTGATCTGGATATCTAGGAAAAAATTAGTTAATAGTTAATTTAGTAAGTGAGCTCAATAAGAATATTAATCGTAAAATGCATGCCTATGTCCTGCAGGCCTAGCACCACACCTGGCATATAATAAGTGCTCAATAAATGTTATATCCTCTTGGAAGCAATAGATGATGTGAAGAACTTTTGTTCAGGCATATTAGTTTCCATATAGTTTCCAAGAGGAGCCTTCTTTTAAACTTTTATATATAAACTATAGAGAATTATCTATAAAAGCATATTGCTGCATACAGGGAACACCAGGTTAACCCATTCAATTTTCACACAAAAACTTCTCATTGTTCTTTTTTTCCAGGGGTTTCACATCCCATTCCTTGCTAATTTTCTCCTTTATTTTTCTAATCTGATTAATACATTTCCATTTTTATTAGGTCTAATAGATAGCTGATCTAATTTGGAGCTTATAAATTATACAGTTATATGTGAATTGATTATAGCACATAACTCTAATGGACTGGCAATCTTTTCAGAGATTAGAAGTGCTGCTCAGTTCCCTTTCTATGGATGATTAATTTTCAGTGGTTATCAACTCTCAAACTGAAAATTAAGCAATACATATTTGTTTTGTGGATGACCAGTTTTATTAAAGTAGTAGAGCTGATGCAATTAATTATCAATACCTTATGAAGTGAAGCCAAAATTAAAATGGCTTAAAAGAAGCAGGCAGGTATCTATTGCCAATGGTAAAATTCAGTTACTGCTGTAAAGAAATAGTGCCAGGCTGTTCTTGATCATTTATGCAACAATCTGGGAAGCGTGCGCAAGCTATTTCTAGATTTCTTGATTTTTACATCTTTTAAGGAAAACTGATTTGTATCAAAAACCATTTAAGGTAGAGTGACTTGAAGACGATCAATGTTACATCTGACTCCACAGAAATGTTTCCATCCCCATTGGTGCTCAGAGGCAGCTGCTTCCTTTGGTGTTGACCATCACTCAAAACAAGGGAGAATTATCCCCTGGAGTCCACGTATTTAGCTCTCATGCTTGCTTGATCACCATTTCTGAACAAAACAATGTAATAAGTGCTCTGAGAACTAAGAGTGGGTACTAGGCTTCTCATCCTTAGTCCTTGAAGTTCTGGGAACCAGAGATTCTGTGATACTGTCCCTGTAGGGAAGCCATGTTATAGCTGCAGGCTGGACTCCCCTGGTGGTGACTTCTCAGAGGGGCATGAAATTGGCCCAGGTAGTTTATAGCTAGAAATTTCCTTCTGCAATATGGGACTCTTCTGTCATACTATCATTATTAATATTAATTAAAGTTATGAATAAGATATAAGATCTGCTCATCTTGTGTGTGTGGGGAGATCTATGGTCATAGCTTTAAGATTATTGATCATTCATATTTTACGGCAAAATAATTTATCAGATCCTATCCTTTGTGACAGCTAGACGAGAGTATGACTTTGGGTAGAGTTTTGGAAGGGAAAAGATATAAGCAAAAGAAAGTCATCTGAGTCAATGAGATTCTGAAAGGATAGTGGGAGGATGCTGAATGTCAGGCAGTCCTGAGGCTGGGGCTTCCAGCAGTAAAGAGTACAATGAAAAAGAAAAATACTACTAAATCTACAAACTTTGCATCTATTCTTGCTTATAACAAACATAAATGGGGCCATGATTATTACAATGACTGAAAATTCTATCTACATTCCCCCTCAAAATAATCAAGCTTTAGTTCCCAAATAGGTATTATTTTAGAATCACTATTACGTCAGCTAAGTAATTCTCCAAAAAGCAGAGACAAACAATAGTATTTATTTTTTCTCCTCTTTATAATACTTATTGTATTTTTAGAAACATAAATACTCTATAGAGCAAATAGACAAAGAAAACATTCTGTGCCACTCTGGCTCCTACTTGAACCCAGACTCTATATGAAGTCTCTGTCTATGCCCAGGGTTCCTGCCACATTGGACAACTTACAGTATTCTAAGCTGTTTATTATCTCTTGTGATGTGCAATTTCCAAGAATTCTTAACCTCCCTGATTCTACCTAGAAAAGCCTGATTTTCCCCCAAAGTACAGTTTAAATATTTAATATTCCGTGAATAGTTCTGTCCCCTCCCACAAAAACTAGTCTCCAGGTAATCAACTGATGCTAACTTGGTTTCTCAAGAATGACAGAGGTCACACCCTCAGCTGGCTGAACGAGGAACATTTATTATTTGGCAGTACTGTGCAGAGGGCTTTCAATGTGCTATTTAATCTTCCAATCAAAAGTATGAATTACGTACTATTATATTTCCATTTTTCAGATTAGAAGACTTAGGCTCAAAAGTTTAAGGAATATGTCCATGGTCACAAAGCTTATAAGACATTAAATTCAGGTCATCTGACACTAAAGTTTGTGCATTTTACCAACACACATCACTGCCTCTCATATTCTGAGAAAACCCACATAAACCAAGGTTTATTAATAGAGTCCTGAAACAAGAAACGTATTTCAGTACATCCTGGACCTCAGTGAAGAAGAGATATCGTCCAGCATGATGAGCCAATCATCAATGACCTTGGAAGATGAATCCAGACAAGAGAAAAAATATTCTAATAGCTAACACACTGTGGTTTTCGATAAGTTCTATTTTTTTAAAGCAGGATATAGTTGTTTACAATGTTGTGTTAGTTTCTACTGTAAAGCGAAGTGGAGTTCCCTGTGCTATACAGCAGGTTCTTATTAGTTATCTATTTTATACATATTAGTGTATATATGTCAATCCCAATCTCCCAGTTCATCCCACCCCCAATCCCCCCCCAGCTTTCCTCTCTTGGTGTTCATATGTTATTTGTCTACATCTGTTTCTCTATTTCTGTCTTGCAAACCAGTTCATCTGTACCATTTTTCTAGGTTCCACATATACGCATTAATACACGATATTTGTTTTTCTGTTTCTGACTGACTTCACTCTGTATGACAGTCTCTAGGTCCATCCAGGTCTCTACAATGGACCCAATTTCGTTCCTTTTTGTGGCTGAGTAATATTTCATTGTATATATGTACCACAACTTCTTTACCCATTTGTCTGTCAATGGACATTTAGGATGCTTCCATGAGCTGGCTATTGTAAACAGAGCTGCAATGAACATTGGGGTGCATGTGTCTTTTTGAATTATGGTTTTCTGTGGGTATATGTCCAGTAGTGGGATTGCTGGGTCATATGGTAATTCTATTTTTAGTTTTTTAAGGAAACTCCATACTGTTCTCCATAGTGGCTGTATCAATTTACATTACCAGCAACAGTGCTAGAGGGTTCCCTTTTCTCCACACCCTCCCCAGCATTTGTTGTTTGTAGATTTTCTGATGATGCCCATTCTAAACAGTGTGAGGTGATATCTCACTGTAGTTTTGATTTGCATTTCTCTAATAATTAGTGAGGTTGAGCAGCTTTTCGTGTGCCTCTTGGACATCTGTATGTCTTCTTTGGAGAAATGTCTGTTTAGGTCTTCTGCCCATTTTTGGATTGGGTTGTTTGTTTTTTTAATATTGAGCTGCATGAGCTGTTTATATATTTTGGAGATTAATTCTTTGTTCCTTGATTCATTTGCAAATATTTTCTCCCATTCTGAGGGTGGTCTTTTTGTCTTGCTTACAGTTTCCTTTGCTGTGCAAAAGCTTTTAAGTTTCATTAGGTCCCATTTGTTTATTTTTGTTTTTATTTCCATTACTCTAGGAGGTGGGTCAAAAAACGTCTTGCTATGATCTATATCAAAGTGTGTTCTTCCTATGTTTTCCTCTAAGAGTTTTATAGTGTCCAGTCTTACATTTAGGTCTTTGAACCATTTTGAGTTTAGTTTTCTGTATGATGTTATGGAGTATTCTAACTTCATTCTTTTACATGTTGCTGTCCAGTTTTCCCAGCATCACTTACTGAAGAGACTGTCTTTTGTCCATTGTATATCCTTGCCTCCTTTGTTGTAGATTAATTGACCATAGATGCATGGGTTTACCACTGGCCTTTCTATCCTGTTCCATTGATCTATATTCCTGTTTTTGTGCCAGTACCATATTGTCTTGATAACTGTAGCTCTGTAGTATAGTCTGAAGTCAGGGAGTCTGATTCCTCCATCTCCTTTTTTTTTCTTCCTCATGATTGATTTGGCTATTTGGGGTCCTTTGTGTCTCCATACAAATTTTAATATTTTTTAGTTCTAGTTCTGTACAAAATGCCATTGGTAATTTGATAGGGATTGCACTGAATCTGTAGATTGCTTTGGGTAATAGTCATTTTCACGATATTGATTCTTCCAATCCAAGAACATGGTATATCTCTCCATCTCTTTGTGTCATCTTTGATTTCTTTCATTAGTGTCTTATAGCTTTCTGAGTATAGGTCTTTTAACTCCTTAGGTAGGTTTATTCCTAGGTGTTTTATTCTTTTTGTTCCAAATGGTGAATGGGGTTGTTTCCTTAATTTCTCTTTCTGATCTTTTGTTGTTAGTGTATAGGAATGCAAGGTTTCTGTGCATTAATTTTATTTCCTGCAAATTTACCAAATTCATTGATTAGTTCTAGTAGTTTTCTGGTGGCCTCCTTAGGATTATCTATGCCATCTGCATAGATAATCTGTATGTAGATTATCTGTATCATGTTATCTGCAAACAGTGACAGTTTTATTTCTTCTTTTCCAATTTGTATTCCTTTTATTTCTTTTTCTTCTCTGATTACTGTGGCTAGGACTTCCAAGTCTATGTTGAATAACAGTGGCAAGAGTGGACATCCTTGTGTTGTTCCTGATCTTAGAGGAAATTCTTTCAGTTTTTCACCATTGAGAATGATGTTTGCTGTTTGTTTGTTGTATGTGACCTTTATTATGTTGAGGTAGGTTCATTCTGTGCTCACTTTCTGGAGAGTTTTTCTCATAAATGGGTGTTGAGTTTTTTCAAAAGCTTTTTCTGCATCTATTGAGATCATCATATGGTTTTTATTCTTCAATTGGTTAACATGGTGTATCACTTTGATTGATTTGAATATACTGAAGAACCCTTGCATCCCCGAGATAAATCCCACTTGATCATGGTGTATGATCCTTTTAATGTGTAGCTGGATTCTGTTTGCTAGTATTTTATTGAGGATTTTTGCATCTATATTCATCGGTGATACAGGTCTGTAATTTTCTTTTTTTGTAGTATCTTTGTCTGGTTTCGGTATCAGGGTGATGGTGGTGGCCTTGTAGAATGACTTATGGAGTGTTTTTCCCTCTGCAATTTGTTGGAAGAGTTTGAGAAGGATGGGTATTAGTTCCTCTCTAAATGTTTGATAGAATTCACCTGTGAAGCCATCTGGTCCTGGACTTCTGTTTCTTGGAATATTTTTAATCACAGTTTGAATTTCATTACTTGTGATTGGTCTGTTCATATTTTCTATTTCTTCCTGGTTCAGTCTTGGAAGGCTACACCTTTCTAAGAATTTGTTCATTTCTTCCAGGTTGCCCATTTTATTGGCATATAGTTGCTTGTAGTAGTCTCTTATGATGCTTCATATCTCTGTGATGTCCATCGTAATTTCTCCTTTTTCGTTTCTAATTTTATTGATTTGAGTCCTCTCCCTCTTTTTCTTGATGAGTCTGGCTAAAGGTTTACCAATTTTGTTTCTCTCAAAGAACCAGCTTTTAGTTTTATTGATCTTTGCTATTGTTTCTTTGTTTCTATTTCTTTTATTTCTGCTCTGATCTTTATGATTTCTTTCCTTCTACTAACTTTGGGTTTTGTTTGTTCTTCTTTCTCTCATTCTGTTAGGTGTAAGGTTAGATTGTTTATTTGAGATATTTCTTGTTTCCTCAGGTAGGATTGTATTGCTATAAAATTCCCTCATAGAATTGCTTTTGCAGCATCCCGTAGGTTTTGGATCGCTGTGTTTTCATTGTCATTTGTCTCTAGGTATTTTTTGATTTCCTCTTTGATTTCTTCAGTGATCTATTGCTTATTTAGTATCATATTTTTTAGCCTCCATGTGTTTGTGTTTTTTACAGTTTTTTTCCTGTAATTTATTTCTAATCTCATAGTGTTGTGGTCAGAAAAGATACTTGTTATCATTTCAAATTTCTTAAATTTACCTAGGCTTGATTTGTAACCCAAGATGAGATCTATCCCGGAGAATATTCCGTGTGCACTTGAGAAGGAGTGTAATCTGCTGTTTTTGGATGGTATGTCCTATAAATATCAATTAAAGCTTTCTGGTCTATTGTGTCATTTAAAGCTTGGGTTTCCTTATTAATATTCTGTCTGGATGATCTGTCCATTGGTGTAAGTGAGGTGTTAAAGTCCCCCACTATTATTGTCTTACTGTCGATTTCCTCTTTTATAGCTGTTAGCATTTGCCTTATGTACTGAGGTGCTCCTATGTTGGATGCATATATACTTATAATTGTTATATCTTCTTGGATTGATCCCCTGTGTCTTGTAATAGTCTTTATCTTAAAGTCTATTTTGTCTGATATGAGAATTGCTACTCCAGCTTTCTTTTGATTTCCATTTGCATGGAGTATCTTTTTCCACCCCCTCACTTTCCATCTGTATGTGTCCCTAGGTCTGAAGTCAGTCTCTTGTAGACAGCATATATACAGGTCTTGTTTTTGTATCCATTCCATGAGACTATGTCTTTTGGTTGGAGCATTTAATCCATTCACAGTTAAGGGAATTATCAATATGTAAGTTCCTATTACCATTTTTTAAATTGTTTTGGGTTTGTTTTTGTAGGTCATTTTCTTCTCTTGTGTTTCCCACTTACAGAAGTTCCTTTAGCATTTGTTGTAGAGCTGGTTTGGTGGTGCTGAATTCTCGTAGGTTTTGCTTGTCTGTAAAGCTTTTGATTTCTCTGTCAAGTCTGAATGAGATCCTTGCCAGGTAGAGTAATCTTAGTTGTAGGCTCTTCCCTTCCATCACTTTAAATATTTCATGCCACTCCCTTCTGGCTTGTAGAGTTTCTGCTGAGAAATCAGTTGTTTACTTTATGGGAGTTCCTTTGTATATCATTTGTCGTTTTTTCCCTTGTTGCTTTTAATAATTTTTCTTTGTCTTTAATTTTTGTCAGTTTGATTACTATGTGTCTCAGCATGTTTCTCCTTGGGTTTATCCTGTATGGGACTCTCTTTGCTTCCTGGACTTGGGTGGCTATTTCCTTTCCCATGTTAGGTAAGTTTTCGAGTATCATCCCTTCAAATGTTTTCTCGAGTTCTTTCTCTCTCTCTTCCGGGACCCCTATAATGCGAATGTTGGTATGTTTAGTGCTGTCCCAGAGGTCTCCTAGGCTGTCTTCTTTTCTTTCTTTTTTCTGTTCTGCAGCAGTGATTTCCACCATTCTGTCTTCCAGGTTACTTATCTGTTCTTTGGCCTCAGTTATTCTGCTATTGTTTCCTTCTAGTGTATTTTTCATTTCAGTTATTGTATTGTTCATCTCTGTTTGTTTGTTCTTTAATTCTTCTAGGTCTTTGTTAAACATTTCTTGCATCTTCTCGATCTTTGCCTCCATTCTTTTTCCGAGGTCCTGGATCATCTTCACTATCATTATTCTGAATTCTTTTTCTGGAAGGTTGCCTATCTCCACTTCATTTAGTTGTTTTTCTTGGGTTTTATCTGGTACATAGCGCTCTGCCTTTTCATTTTGTCTATGTTTCTGTGATTGTGTTTTTTCATTCCTCAGGCTGCAGGATTGTAATCTTTCTTGCTTCTGCTGTCTGCCCTTTGGTGGATGAGGCTATTTTTGATTAATTCTTAAAGTGACCAGATATGCAATTCAGAATCCACTGTATCTTTATAATTCCTTGTACATTTATTAATACAGTAAATATATTTAACCTCTTTTGAACATTTAATCTGTACCAGCACTGTCCTTAGTGTTTTACATATTTTACCTTAATTCATACTTACAGTAATACTCTGAGATAGATACTATTATTATCCCCCAATTCCTCAATTTCACTGAGGAAACTTAGTGAAAGAGAAATTGGAAAATAGACATTAGAAAAAGGAGTTGAATTCAGCCAGTCCGGTTCCAGAGTCCAAACTAGCTATTTTATCTAGGTTGTGATAACTATATTATATATCATACATGCTCATACTCCACAAGTATGTGGTTAGAGCATATTTCTCATCTTGAATCAGGCTTTGCCTTGCTCATCCAATACTTTTGTGATTTCTATAAGCCCTTGATATAAAGAACTTCTTGACATTTTATTAAATACATATACATATATATTTATGTATATGTATACACACACACATGCATACACACACACACACACACACACACACACACACACACACACACACACACGCTAAGTATCCCAGATTTTTTTGATTCAGGACTCTAGTTCAAAACCCGGTAAGTAATTTTTTAAGTAGAATGGTATTTTAGCAAGTATCATTTCAGACTTGATCATAAACTATATTAGTAAACACTACTATCTGGTCTTTCCATTAATGGAAGTTCCAATATTTGAAATATTAGTCTGATAGGCAGAATAATGGGCCCCACAACAGACGTTCAGGGTGCTCATTATTCAGTATAGGTTTTTTTCTTAATCCCTTCAGTTTCCTGTTGGAGTCTTGCCTTCACGTTTGCTTGGTGCCTCTATCATTTCTTTTGGTTTAATCTCTCTATAGAGTAAGCCTCCAGACCTCTACTAGGTGGGGGAGAGGCAATCTCCAGGTTGTGAGAGGTGGGGAGGGAAGGAGGGATGTGTGTGTGTGTGTGTGTGTGTGTGTGTGTGTGTGTGTGTGTGTGTGTGTGTGTGTGTGTAGAGAGAGTGAGAGAGAGACAGAGAGAATGTTAAGGTCCTAAATCCTTATTAGGCAATAGCCCCAAATGTATTTTAAATAACTGATGTGTTTTTATTTATCTCATAATTTTTAAAATGAGATCATCCTGTAATTCAGCCATAACCTTTACTTTTACATAACTTCTTCATTGCAGTTCAATTACCATTTAAATAACATATTCTTGTTCTGGAAGACAGTGAGCTTTTCATCATTCTTTCTGTCTAGATAACATCCAAAGACAAATCCCACAGAGGCAAGTATATGAACCCAATAGTTACACACTACATGAAGTAAGCTGTGGCTCTGATGTCAACAGTGACCCTCAGGACCAAGGGCAGAGGTGAGCTCAGCCCGCAGACTTAATTTCATCAGAGAAAATTCTTAAATTGTAGCATCACCTAAATGTGTATATTCTCAAATTAGAAACAGAGACAAAGTTTTTTCAATATAGTTGATCAAAAAGCAATAAACTTGGAAAAATTGCAGATAGAGAAACTGAAGACTTCCTGGAGGATGAAGATAAGCATTTGGATTTTACAGAGACAGTGCTCCTATCTGCATAAGCCATAAAATGCTGAATATCAAGTATCAGCAAACCTGAGCGCTGAAATATATTTTGGGGTTGGGAGGGTAGAGTGAGTGTTAGGAAGATCTCTGTCTTTTACTGAAAAACTATCACATAAGTGGACTAAGGGGGAAACCAACACATAAGTAAAAACACAAGACAAAACAAACCAAACCCTGAGACTTATGCCCACTGGGTGCATGCACAAACAGGGGCTGGCAGAGGAATGGGGGACCCAGCCCCTTATCTTATTTCAGTTCTGATAAGAGTTTGCCACTTACTGTCCAGTCTCAGATATCACAAAAGATGTTTCTAATCAGTTTACTTCTCAACTGATTCTCTTACTATGTATAAGGAAATATATTAGACTTCAATTAGAAATATTCCTAAGCCTTACAATATCACAAAATTCAGAAGTTCTACAAGAATTTTGAGATTATTCATTCCGTATGCATAAACATTTTACTAACCATTCATCAAGTCGGAGCAAAATTACCAAAAGAACAAATGAATGCTAGCAAAGATTTAGCTGCAGCATGTCACTTCCCTTCAAAATGCAACATAAGCTCTGTTTTAACCAAGAAGTTGCCTTTTACTTAGATCATGAATGGTTTACTGTAGTGTTTTGTCATTTTCTTTAAAAGTGCTTTTCTTTAAAAATATAAGTACCATGGCAAAGTATCTATTAAATTCATACTTAATTAATTGCACAGTTCTAGAGACTACTCACATACAGAGGGCTTTTAACCAGCAGGTGCAATGCATAAAAGTTATTAAAAGTTTTAACTGTTGCAAAGCATGCGTATTTCAAGTACCTGTTTAGATTTAAAACACTTAAGGGAAAGAAGTATAGGACCAAGGGGTCATGAGATCTAGACTTTAGTCTCTGGTTTGTTGCTAATTAATTGTGAAAACTTGGTGCTGCTAATCAAATTCTTGGGGTCTCAGTTTCAGAAAGGAATAAGGAAAGACAGAGCAAAAGAGATCTAGAAAGAGATCCTAAAAGTGTTCCTCTGCTTCTCAAGAACTGTGAAGGGTCTGAGATGATATCCTATATTGGCAAGTTAGTTTGCCACAGTTTCATGGATCTGATGGAACACAAGAGACTCTTGGGTCAGCGATGAAGGACAATTTATTACTCATAGCAATAACAGTCGGTGGAATATCAGCATTTTTTTGCTGGTTATCTAAGCGCCTGTTCCCTAGGGCAACACAATGAGATCCAAGAGAACTGCACACTCTGTGGGTTGTGTTACAAGAAAAGACCCCGAACAGAGGAAACACAGTTCTTATAATGGGCGATGTGCATGCCTGCCCTTTGTTCTAGTGGGAAACACTATCTCCATCTTCCAAGCTTTTTCAGTACACATTCTTGAAAAGATAGTCCAAAACTACATAGAAAATTAAGTTCCTCTCTTACAAGACCTGCAGAAGAAACATGAGAAACACATGGAAAAGTGTCTCCTAGCAACACCCACCCCTTTTCTATATCATCATAGCATCTAGCAAATTTTCCCATGAATGTGCCACTGCCAGTCACTCTGAATAATATGAATGTCAGAACTTGAAACAAAATCCTTCAATTTAACTCATACAGCCTATAATTAAGGTTACCATCAAGAGGACTACAGGCATGAGGATGAGGCCAACATGCAATGTTGCCCTCAACCATGCCCGCTTAGGGTTCTAACCCTACAGAAAATTGTTTCCAATTACTTAGATTTGTCCTACTATTAAAATTTAACAATGCTATGTAATATTAATATTGAATAATATATAACAATATTATTACTGTTAACATTAATGTTTCTGATTTTTAGAAGGCAAATGTGAATAATCCATTAAGTCACAGTACTCATTCTTCTTCTCAGAAAAGCTAGAGATGTTAAATGACATTTCGTAAACTCCTCCATTTACAGATAAGAAAAATAAGACCCTAGCAGAAGGAATACTTGTTCAAGGTCACAAAACAGAGTATTAACCTAGGTCTCCTAGCTCCCTGTGCACTTCATGGTTTAAATTATCTATCAGCTAGCAAAGTAAGATTCCCTGGCACACTAACATTGTGTCTGGGGAACCCAGAAGAAATGCCAACATACCTCATCCACATAACCAATTAGCAAACAATTTAGTGCTAAACTGTTATGTTACCAGATAATTCAGAAAGATATTGTGATTAAATTCCATTGAATAAAGGAAGGACTGACAAGATATGGAAAGACAAGAGATCTCACCTAATGAAAGAAAAAAAAATAAGGTGAACACTCTAAGCTCAGGAATGATGACTGTCACAGCTGGTAGTAACCAAGTCACAGCTGGTTGGGAGGCACTAGTGTGAAGTAAAGGACAAGAAGCCCTGCCTATGTGGGGAAAATGCAAGTCCGGATAAGAGAGCGAAGTAGCATCGCAGAGGATCGTGAAAGACAGGGAGAAGAGTTTATGCCTGCAAAGATGGTAGCCAGGAACTCTTTATCCCGACCAACCCAGCCTTCAGGCATAGTGAAGTTTCACTGTGGGTGCAAAAGAGGACTCAGCTGCTACACACACACACACACACACACACACACACACACACACACACTACATGTATATATTATGCATATGCACTATACATATGTGTAAGTATATATACACACACTACATATGCTCTAAGCCATGGTAAAATTATTTGTTGGACAAGTGAGTTACATACCAAAACAAAATAAATATATATTTGTAATATTCATAAATTAGGATTTTCTTTTTTTTTTGGTTTATTGTTATAATTTCTGCCAGACCTTAGAAAATAAACTCTATAATTATTGACAATCAACTAATCCAAAAGGTGTACTCTTATATCTAAGCAATAAAAGACATCAAATCATTCAAAAGAAAAATGATTATTTAGGATTGTGTGTGTGTGTGTACACACATTCTGATTTGCCAGTACATCAGACATCTACCATTCACTAAATAATCATTCATTCCCCTGTGTCAACTACAGATGGCCTCCTTTTCTAATAATGACTGAAAGAATGGCACTGCAATATACACAAAACTCTCTGTCCCTACGGTGTTTACATTTTGGCTGGGGAGTTAGATCTAGATCTTTTCATGTACATAATATGCCTAACAAATTAGGTATATTACTATTATATATATTAATAAACAGCATATACCTAATATTGTTAGCTATACTACATATAATATCTATTAAAATATACCTAACAATGCCAGTCTATAAAAAATGGAAGACAGAAACTCAATACGTTCCACAATTACGAGCAGAGCTACAAATCCAAATCCTAACACCTCCAACCAATTAGAGATGTGACCTTGATTAAGTTACTCAGCTGTTCCATACCTCACTTGTTTCTTCTTTTTTTTCTTATTTTCAAGTATATACCTCACAGGGTTTTTCTGAGGTTAAAATGAATTAACATGTGTAAAGTGCTTACTTACTGCCTAGAACTTAGTAATCCCTCTGTAAGTACTGGACAGTATCACAATAGAAGGTGGGAGAGCCAGATTACTAAATGTTGATCAAAATAGTTTAGATTCTGTTATTTTTCTCTTCAAAAGTCTTCCTCTGTTTCTACAACTTGCCTTTGGAACCCTGAAGTCCAAACACACCAGGCTCTTCATCTTTTTCTGAGCATGTCTCGCCATCATACACACACACACACACACACACACACACACACACCTATGACATTTCATAGCCTCTCTTCCCTGAATGCCAGCCCCATCATGTCTTCCAGGTTCTGCTGACTCTTCCTCCTTCATGAAGCCTTCCCCAATTATTCTAGGTGGAACTAGTTGTTTGTTTAGCTCTCAGCATTCCCTGAGCTCTCGCTTTTTCTATGTCATTTCCCGGCCATATGACTTTCAGCAAAACAATCCAGCCTATCTATCTGTGTGCCAGTATCCTTATTGGTAAAGTGAGAGTAATAACAACACCTAATCCTATCGAGTTACTGTGAGGACTGCTGTATATAAAATGCTCATAAAAATGTTGGTACATAGTATATGTTCATGAAAATTATTGGCATTGTTTTCATTATCATTAAAAGCATGTACATAAAATGTTATAATTATTTATTTTTGTCTGCTTCTCACTAGCGTCTATATTATTGGTGTGAAGGAAAGGGACCATATCAAGCTTTCCTTATCTTTGCATACTCAGTACCGAATGCCCAGAACATAGAAGAACCAAAGAAATATTAGGTAATTAATTCACTTTATACCACTAGCATAGTGGCTAACGCAGAGTAGATGATCAAATTTTTTTTCAGAAAAGAACTTGAATGAGTTCTTTGTCAGACTATGATTTGAGCACATCCATTCATGTACAGTCTCTAGAATTATTTTATTTCATGAAAAAAGTTTGTTTTGATTTATGTGATTTATGGGGAAATAATAAAAAACTATATATCACCCTGAGTGTTTTGGTTGAGTCTCTGTGAACTAATTAGGTAATGAGGGCCCTGTATTGTGTATCTGAAAGCTGCTAAGAGAGTAGATTTTTAAAGTTTTCATCAGAAAAAAGAAAGTGTAACCATGTGAGGTGATCAATGTTAGCTAAACTTACTGTGCTAATCATTTCACAATATAAACGTATATCGAATCATTACGCTGAACATATACCTTAAACTAATGCAAAGTTATATGTCAATTATATCTCAGTAAAACTGGAAGAAAATACAGCAATTAAGAATAAAGGAAAAAATTTGGTATAATACAGTAGAATCCACACACAAAAAAGCCTACAGCAATATGCCTAAGTGCTTTCCTCTAAAACTGGGAATAAACCAAGAAAGAAGTTACTATCTCCATTCCTATTTAATATGATGCTGGGCTGAAGGTCGTACCCAGTGCAATGGGGTAAGAAAATATAAAAGATATAAGGTTTGGAAAGAAAGGAATAAAAACAATAATTAATTTGCAGTTGAAAAAGAATGCATAAAGATATCTAAGATAATGCAGTCAAACTATTAAAAATAAGAGTTGAATGTGACAAGTTCACTTTGTACAGTTATTATATAAAAACCAATTGTCTTTCTAGAAAACAAAACAATTAAATAGAAATAAAATGGTTCAAATGCCATCACTCACAAAGCAAATTCTTTAAATAGAACACAAAAAGCACTAACCATAAAAGAAAGGATTTGACTACTTTAAAATCAAGAACATCTCTTTGTTAAAACACACAAACCATGGACTGAGAAAAGGTATTTACGATGCATATATTCGATAAGGGACTCCAGATTATACGAAGGATTTCTACAAATCAATAAGATAAAAGACACTCAGCACAATAGAAGTGTAGGCCAACCCCTAAATGGGCATTTCATACACACACACGCAATTACACAATCCAAATGGCCCAACAAACATGTGAGAGGGTACTTTACTTCATTAATCATTAGATAACTGCAAATTAATACCACAATTAGATGCCACTATGAAAAAATCACAATGGCTACAGTTTAAGAAACCTGAAAATACTAAGTGCTACAGAGGATATGAAGCAACTAAAACTCTCGTTCAAGGCTAGTAAGAATGTAAATTTGTAAACCACTTTAAAAAATGTTTTGAAAGCATTTATTAAAGCTTGGCATAAGTTTAAGCCCCAGCAATTCCATTCCTAGGTGTATACCCAGTAGAAATGTACACATTTGAGCACTAATAGACATATGCTAGAATAGAGCAGCACCATTCCTAATCATTATACACAAAAGGCAATCTACATTTTCATCAACAGGAGAACTGATAAATTGTGGTAGATTTGTAAAACTGAAAAGCATACAATAAGAATAAACAGGGCTTCCCTGATGGTGCAGTGGTTGAGAGTCCGCCTGCCGATGCAGGGGAAGCGGGTTCGTGCCCCTGTCCAGGAGGATCCCACATGCTGCGGAGCAGCTGGGCCCGTGAGCCGTGGCCGCTGAGCCTGCACGTCCGGAGCCTGTGCTCCGCAGTGGGAGAGGCCACAACAGTGAGAGGCCCGCATACCGCAAAAAAAAAAAAAAAAAAAAATGAATAAACTACTGTGACATGCAACAACATGGGTGAATTTCAAAGACAAATACTGAGAGCAAGAAGGCAATTACAAAATAATATATAACATGTGATTCCACATCTATAAATTTCAAAAATGGTCAAAATTAACTGATGGTGTTATAAGTTAAGATAGTGGTTAACTTTGGAGAGGGTAGTGACTGGAAGGGCGCATATGGAAAGTTTACAGGTTGCTGACAATATTTTACTTTTTGATCTGAGTTGTGGTTACAGGAGTTTTAACTTTTTGAAAAGTCTCTAAACTGTATATTTATGATTGCTGTTCTATTCTCCATATACCTTATTTTTCAATAAAGAACTTAGACACATATGTATGTATGCATATAGATGGGAGAGGTGGGAGTATTAAAAGATTAACTACATTGAACCAGGTTTTATAAATGTAATGAGTGTGTGAGAAGGATAGCTCACCAGTACCATATGCCATTCCTCCACAGTATGCAATCCATCATGTCTGAAAGAGCTCATAATTAAAGTGATTCCAGAATTACATAGAGATTGTTGTGAAGTCTGGAATCACAGTACAATAAGACCTTTTTTATTAAACAGATATGGAAATATTTTCGGATCAGTTGTTAAATAACTTCATAGATATAAACATGTTGAATCAAATTTGTTTAAAGAAAGAAAAACGTAGTTTTAATAATAAACATTATCCTATCTCAAATAGATTGAAAATTCAGTTGGAAAGTAATGTATTTCTACCCCCTAACCAAACACACACACACACACACACACACACACACACACTCTCTCTCTCTCTCTCTCTCTCTCTCTCTCTCTCTCTCTCTCTCTCTCTCTCTCTCTCTATAGGTTTGTAAACTGGCCCCTGTACACAGAGGGCAAGGAGAGACCAAAGAAAGAGGCAGACCTGTCCAGACTGGTAGGTGCAGGTTTGAAAAGAAAGTGAACTTTCATATGAGGCTTGCCTTCAGCGGTTACAAGATGAGTAGATCTAGGTACCTGCAGGACAGAATCTTAGAAGTTTATAGAGAGGCCTTAACTAGGTTCAGTCACATATTCAGTCCAGATGGTCTCAACCACACCTTACTCTCTCAAGACTGCATCCTTGAAACCAGCTCCCATTGTTGGAATGCTGGGTGAAATGTACATTCCAAGGACAGAGGAGGGGTGAGGAGCCCCCGATTGCCCGGGTTCAACTCTCTGGTCATGTCCTCTCGATGACCTCCTCCAACACTCCACCCCTCATGACAGGCTCTTACAATCTTACACGCTGCCCTCTTCTGCAATGTGCCCTGAGAGGTCAGCAAGGGGTTTGACTAGCACGGAGGTGGCTCGTTCGGTGGCTACCTGGCTGCACTGAAGGCAGATACAACATAAAACACAGATTAACATAATGATTTCCAAAATAAGTAATTTTTTCCATCAAGAGTCCCATGAGCCGAACAACTGATTTATTAAAACTTCCATGCTGTGGGTCAGATCACTCCAGGCATTCAACTTGTGTCCTCATGTGATTTAATAAAGATGATACATTAGCAGACTCATCAGGTATGAAAATACAATATTCTGTTTGGATAATGGCATAGGTGTCTGCTTGTGAGGCAGGAATAATGTCCAAGGCCACCTATTTTGAAGGACAGCTTTTCTCATGAGAAACATTTAGTGTTCAGTAAGGACAGGCTTTGTCAGCTATCATATATGTCTTGCTGGGTGAATTATTAAGGGCCTACATGTGCTAAGGCCAATGGAGGGAACAAAGACAGCAGCCACATGATCGTTCTAGTGGAAAAGAGATCATGTCCACCTGGCCTTGAGAAGAGGGAGGTGGGCAGTTTTGGGAACTTGACCTGGCTGTGCACACCATACATTTTGGCCAGGAGAGACAGCACTGTCAGGCGAGAGGAGATGGAGCTGGGGGGGGGGGGGGGGGGGGGGGGCGGAAAGGATATGCCAGACCAGGACCCCTATTTTCTCTTCTTTCAATGGTGCACGTTCCATTTCAAGTACAGTGCATTTTATCAGGTCTAGTTTGCGCAGGACAACGGAATCCCAGGGGAGATTGAGTAGTTCCCCAGCACCCAAGAGTGTGAAATCATTTACCCACCTCAGTGGGATGTCTCATTGCAAATTCCAGTAGATAATGCCTTTCTCAGGAGTGACTAGGCCTGGTGTTCTCAGCAGTATAGCACACTAATCCATAGCGGGGTCTGGGCAATGGCTGTCTCCCTCGATTTTCATACCTCTGTGGTGTTGAGTATCTCGGCAGGGGTCCCCAGTCTAGCATGTGGAGCAAGAGGCCCTACCAATTGATATGCGAACGTATTAAAGCCTGGCACAGTACTCTATTCCACCTGGCCAAGATGGTTTTACCTGTTAGTGATTTCATCTACTATTTTAATATTCCATTTTTTTTCTACCAATCTTGCTGCTTGTGAGTTATACAAGACATGGAATCCCCACTCAATGGCATGTTCTTTTGTCTAGTCTCACGTATCATGAAATATGACCCCCAATCCTTGCCTATTTGATGAGGGTATCTTTACCTACTTAGCTTTTCTAATCCCCATAATGGTGGCAGCCCGGTTTGCATGGCAACAGGGGAAAGCTTGGGTTAGGCCAGACACAGTGTCCATATAAGCAAAGGCATATTTAGAACCCTTAAAGGGAGGGGACCAATACAGTCAGTTTGTCAATCCCTTACCTGCTGAGAACTCCAGTGAATGGTCCCAGACTCCTTAGGCAGTTGCCCTGGCATTGTTTAGAACACACAGCACATGCTGTTACTACATTAACCACCACTGTATTTCAAGCGCAACCAGCATCCCTGGCAATGCATCATCCCACCCAGGAGCTATGTTAGCTGCTTTTCCTATACACCCGATCTGTTGTATCTACCAAAAGGTCAGTTTCTAGGGTTTATACCCAGGCTAGGGCATCAGCTTCCTGATTTCCAGGGGTTATCAGAGCCTTATAAGCCAGGATGTGAGAACAGTGAAGACTGTCGCAAGCTCTTGCAGAGGAGCCCAAATGTCTTCCCCATATCCTGCCCCACAAAGGCTTATTCATAATCATCCATCTCTTGTTTTCCCATTGTGCAAGCTATCAGGTTAATCCTTTCAGAACAGCCCAACTGCCAGGGAGAGACCAAAGGAACAGCCAGGGGTAGATAAAAGAAAGAGGCAGACCACTTCAAATTGGTAGATGGCAGACTTAACAAGCAAAGGATCTTTTACACAGGGCGTGTCTTTGGCAGCTGCAAGATGGGTAGATCCATACATCTGCCCATTAGAATCTTAAAAGTTTATAAAGAGGCCTGAACTGGCTTCAGGCATGTATTCAGTGCAGATGGTCTAAACAACACCTTACTTTCTCAAGGGCGCACCCTTGAAACAGCTCCTAGTGTGGGAACTGTAGGCAGAATGCACATTCCAAGAACAGGCAATGGGTGAGGAACTTCTGATTGCTTGGGTCGAGCTCACAGGTCAACTGGCATCATGTCTTCTTGGTGACCTCCTCCAACAAATACACACACACACACACACACACACACACACACACACACACACACACACACACATATCTTCCCTTTGTAGTAGTGATGGGGCACAGATGAGGCAAACAAAGAGATCACTGAATATCCAGGCAGGGTCTTGGGTGAGATGCATGGAGTAAGTGTGAGGCACAGTTCTACTGTCAGAGCCTCCCAGATACCTCATCTTATCAAGGGACCTAGAGATGGTTAAACTTCAAGGCATGAGTCAATTAACTAAAATCATAAAAAACTGATGTTCTGATGCGATATCATTAATTAATAAGAAAAAAAACCCTAGTCACAATGTTCTCATTGTCCTGTCAGTATATACTCTCACTGTCCTATATAGGAAAAGGAAAAGTCAGGATATGCTCAGAGTTTGGCAAGAGAAATGGTGACTTACTTTGATGACAGTGGCATTGACCTCTGAGTGCCTAATGGATCCATCTCCACTGGACTATACACAGCTGCCTGTGGAGCCAGACACTCATGCAGGTGACTTCCCCTTGGAGTAATGAGAGGGGAAAGCAGATAATTCTGGGCTCTCACATCAATTTTCTAAGCTTCATGCAGGTCTGTCCTTGTTGATTCACTCAGCCTCCTCTAAACATAATAATTGTGTTGGTTAAGTCTGTTTACGTGTGAATGTTATTAGTTTAATCTTCCAAAAACAGTTACAAGGTCTAGGGATATTTTAACCTAATTCTCTATGAACTAACCTCAGAACTCTATCAGAAAGGAGAAATATAATGCAGAAGGAAAGAATACATATTTAATTAATAATTGTCATTAATATATGTGAAACAAGTTTCACAAGAGTGATCATTGGATATCTAGTTTAAAAATAATGCAAAAGTACACATCCAATAGAAGTATTTATCTCATAGCAGAAGATAAATATTCTATACTTGCTAAAAATGGGGCTTTTGCCAAAACCTGAAAATTCCAAAGATCCATCAAGGGAACCTTGCATCAATTCTGCCAGTAGGCCTGGGCGGCCCTAACCTGGCACAGATTACAACGAAACCTCCTACTTTTGGGGTGGGAAGCAGTGGATGCATTTTATCCTGTGAACTGATTAGAAGTCAACAGGAATATGAAACCTAATTAAACATGTAAGCAGAAATCACATTTTAAAATTCCACAAGCCAATAAAACCTGCAGAGTAACAGAGGAAATATCTACATTGTTCAGTCCTTCCAGAAAAACAGTAAATCATGCAGATTATGGTCTGTCTAATCCAAAGTATTGGAATATTTATATCATTCATAGTAAATGATTGTTTGACGTAACCCAATTGGACACTTTGTTCATTTTAGATGCTGTAGGATCATGCAAATTTCACTGGACAGTGGGGAGCACCCTGAAATGACAGTGCACATTTTATCTCAGATCAAGGCAGTAAAGTCTTGCAAGGCGTCCACTGCACAACTCCAGGAGGTGCCATTTGCTCAGACTATGAAAGGCTTATATAAAAGGAAGCCTCGAAGTTGTACAATGTGGCAGTCTTAAAATATTCTTAATCTAATGAGAAAAGAAAATGTTTTGCCTAAAGATAGGTATATGGCCACACTATAAAAATAGAAAAAAAAATTATAGTACAATTTTATTAATTCACTGATATTTCTGACAATTCATTTGGAATACCATGTGTCACTGACCCCAAATCTCACAGGACACTAAGCTAGGAGAGGGTACAAAGGACCAGTATCCTATCTGAGGACTACTTTGTTTTCAATTATGTTTTCCTATAGATATAACTGTTTTGTACATTTCTGAAATATCGTTGTTTTCCCTTCCAGTCATATTTATAACCTCTATAGCTCTATCTGTATTATTTGTGTGTCTTCCCAAATATTTTTAACGCCTTTCAATTTAACATCACTGAAGACATTCTTGTGCTTTCAGTGCTGCTCCCTGATCATTAATAAAGACAGTACATTTTTTTAAAAATCTACCCTTGTTAAACACATTTTTGCAACTTCAAATTATATAAAGCCTAAAATACAAGTAATTCAAAGACATTGCCACATATTATTATCCTTTGCTTACCATCTTTCAGCTCATTTTCAGTTCCTGAGGCTGAATTTTTCTGGTTTGATTTGAATCAATTTTGCCAGTAAAATCTCACTGATGTTACATCAATTACTATAAGAGTAGAATACAGGATGAGCACTATACTTAATCCTCTATTCATTTCTGAATTTAGTTATTCTAACAAGAATGCTATTTAGTTATTTGTGTGTGTGTGTGTGTGTATGTGTGTGTGTGTGTGTGTGTGTATCTGTGTGTGTGTCTGTGTGTGTGTTGAGGGACAGTGGTGTTGGGAGATGGAGAGTGCTTTTTAAAAATATACAATTGACAAAAATAGATTTACTATTCTGGGAGAGAGCAGAATTAAGGTAAAAAAGAAATGAACTCCGGCTCTGACCATCATGTGAATGACAAAAGAAAAAAAGGTGGACATCAGGACAGTATTCCCCCTAGATCTAGGCAAGCATGGCCCTTGAGTCAGTGGACCTGGTGCCATGAAGCTCCTTTCCTGAAATTTCCTAATTTGCACTCTGGTCACACTCTGGTGCCTGGGACTAGCTGAAGTTGGCAGTGCCCTGGAGTAGAGTACCCTGAGTCCAGACCAGGACCCACAGGGGCCCTAGTCTCTGTGTCCCTCCTTCAGATCATTCTGCCATCTTCTTCCCACCCACCTCTCTGGGGTAGGAGGAAGTTGGGGTCAACCAGTTGCACAGATGTGCTCAGGAGTTAGAGAATATGGGGTCATTCCAGGCTCCATGGTTGGACCCTAGTCCCAGAGAGGTGACTTGGCAAAGTAATCATCCCCATTTGTGGGCTCAATATTCCTTTCACAGGTCTTTGAGAGACTGGAACACAAGAATGGTGCTGACATGCTGATTTGGAGTGACATAAATTGTTTTTATAGACAGGAGTCTCACAAAAAAAAAAAAAAATTACCACACTCTATGGTAATGCTAGGGGGTGCCCTGCATTAGAATATTTAGATGACAGGAAATCTGTGTTAGACACAGAAAATTCTACACAAAAGAGAGTCATTGGAAACTCCATCCAGATATTTTTTTTTTTTTTTTTTTTTTTTACAGAGTTTAAAAGAATCTGGCTACAGAGTATCTACGCTTGGTTTGAAATCATAATAAGGAGTATTGGCACTGACTGGTTATATGAAAAGGCTCGTACACATTTTCTTTTCTTTGAAGAAGTTTGGAAAATGCTCACACAGTTGATACCTAAAAAGCCAGTTCAAGGGAAGTTGTGGTTAACATCTACAATCAGTTGACTTTAAAAGGAGAGTTTCAAGGACATGATCCTCAATAATGTGGGTGGGCCTCATCCAAGCAGTTGAAGGACCTCAAAAGCAAAATGGAGGTTTTCTTAAGGCAGAAGAAATTCTGACTCTGTACTGTAGCAGCAGCTCATGTCTGAGGGTTTCCACCCTCCCACCTCCCCTACAGATTTTGGACTTGTCAGCACCCACAACTATGTAGGCCAATTTATTGAAATCTATCTATATCTATCTGTCTATCCATCCTACAGTTCTATTTCTTTGGTAGAAACCTAACTGATACAGCGCAAGTGTATCTCTTCAAAATGTTCAGGTATATTTCTTGACATTGAGTCTCCTTGGCCCACTGTGGAGGATGCCCTGCCTTCACTCAACCAATCGCTGTGCTCAGAGGAATTGGAAGACACTGATTGACCAAGCTGGGTCACAAGGCCACCCCTGAAATCAGAGATTAAGTCATCTCCCTCAACAGCATGAACAGAGAGTAAGGAGAAACAATCAGCAAAGAAAACACACATTCTTTTACCAGGGGAAATGATGCTGGATAGGCAGTCACACCACACGCCCAACAAAGAAGACTTACACTCTTGCCTTGTTTCAAAACAGACATTAAGAGGCACCAAGCAGATTCACACTGATAAAACTTCTAAATGTTTTAGGATCTTACCAACCTGGATTATATGTTCTGGTAGAAGTCAAAATTCTCTCCTAGAATATAATTCCCTCATATATTAGAAAACGTAAAGTGGATATAGCAGAACCTTTAAATGTATGTACCCCTTGAAATTTTTTTTCAGAAGATCAATATAGAGCATGACAATTGAAGTTTCCCTCTAGTTTTGCTACCATCTCTTTTTCAGCATCTGGCTATATGTCGTGTTTCCCTCATTGCCACCTTGACCTTTTTGCCATCTCACATCTGCCCTGTGTTTACTCTTGCTCTTGAATCTCTTAAAACTAGCAGCTGGTAAATTAGCATTTTATTGGTGGGCTTGATGCTGTTCACAGTGGTGTTACACTAGTTAGGAAATGAAGCGTTGAGCTCAAGGTGAAGGAGGAAGCCCTCAGCATGACCTGAGGATCCAACTAGACCTGACCTTGGCATTGATGACACCATTACCCTAAAGGCAGTGTTGTCTCAGAAATCAAGAGGCCTCACAGGCAGTGCGTTTCAAAGGTCCAGTTTTACCAAAGAGAGAGGTCACTACAGCTAGAGCAACCCCAAAGATTTTGAGTCCTGAGTTGGAACTTGGATTTGAGTTGGACTCTGTGCAGTAGGTCAAATTGGTTATGGAAAAAAAAGTGAAATATAGGCATTCTGAGGAAGGTCAGAATGATCAAAGATACCACTGAAAATATTCTCCTGTGTGGGATTATGAGGTGCTCAGCCTGGCTGGAAAAAAAGGGTATACCCTAAAACTGAGAGAGAGAAGTATGGAAAGAAAGACTGTAGCAAAACTGTGAAGAGCTCTGGCTGTCACTCGTAATAATACAAGCTGGGAAAAAGGAACACCTTTTTATCCAGGAAGGAACATGATGAAATAGATATTTTAGGAAGAACTGCTGGTGTCTCTGTTATAGAGACAGAGGGGAAACAGGAGGAGCGTCAGAACACTGTAACAAATGCAGCTTGAAATCGAAACAAATCGTCCTTACCATTCATTTGGGATTTGTGTTACTTTGCAGTGCTCAAAGAATCCTTTCAAAAATATGGGTAATAATGGGAAAGTAATGCAAAAATTGAAATATATTATGAAAGCACCAGAAACATGCACAGGTTTCCAGCACCATAATGTTGGTGCAGTTATATGTATTGATTCCTCATTCAAATACAATTAAGCTTTGAAATCAACTGCATATGGATTCAGACAGTTGAAAATGATATATTTCTTCAGTACTTAATAGATGTCCAGACTGTGTCTAGGAATGATAGAAAAGTGAGTGAGTAAATTATTCTACTTTAACTTCAGGCTAAATTAACTCTTTCTGGTTCAGTCTTTTGTTTGCATTGTTCTTTATAGTTTTCACAGCATTTTCACACTTAATCTCTCTGGATCCTTACACTACCCCATTTTACAGGTAAGAAAAAAAAAGTTCAGAGATGGCAAAGCATTTATCCCACGTATCAATTGCGATTTAATGGCAGAGCTAGAGTAAAGCTTGGATCTAGGCACCGTTCAGTACAGAAGGAGATACTAGTCTGGGAGGTAACAGGGTAAGGCAAGCCAAGACAAAGATAAACCATTTCAGAGAGTCAGACGATGACTGCCAGAACTAAGGGAGAACAAAGAACTAATCTAGGTTTGGAAATGGGCAGAAATGACTATTCAGACTCTAATTTTTTTTTTCCAAATTCAATATCCTTTCCAACCAATAAAGATAGACAAGTTGAAGATTCCCAGGAATGGAAGCAGCTCCCCTTTGCTTTGATCCCACAGCACCAAGGCATGTTCAGATTTCATGGATTAATGCTCTCCACCTGGAGTAATCCATCCGATGTGGTAGAGTTAGAGGAGCTCAGTGCAGCCGACTGGCTGGCCCTTATCCCATTTGGCTGGGTAGGGGTGACCTCAACTTGCATTGTACCAGGTAATTAGGGCTTTCACCATGGTTGTGTGGTAAGTTAGGCCCTGCATAGTGCATCCAGCTGATGGCTGAATAGGCTTATATCCAATCTGCGTTCTTCCCCCCAGGCCAGGCTTGCCCTCATGAAGGGCTGGGTCCACCCTTTTTCTAAGCTGCACAAAGGTGTTTTAAGGATGTGCTTAAAGTGGCCCTGATATAAGGCAGTTCCTATAAAAGGCCTGACCATAATCTACCACAGAACTGGACTCCAGTATATTCTATCATGTGTATGAATGTGTGTGTGTGTGTGTGTGTGTGTGTGTATTCTGTGAGCAAGAGAGAATACAAGTTAATCAGATGGGCAAAGCAATGACTCAAATTTATCAAAAAACATTATATCCTTTTAGAAAATCGTTTACTCATTTTATCGAAGAATCTAAAAGTGTGTATGGTGAAGTCATTTGTATTATATAGAGACCCAGGGGGAAGACCAAGAGAAGAGAATGCAATAGCTCCATGTCCTTGCCAACTTTCCTCCCACGCTGGGTGAGGCTTCCAAACACTCTGCAGGTTCTAGAACCCAAGGGAATCATGGCTGGTTCTTCCACCTGCCCTTCTGAAACTGCCTACTCTACTTTGTACCCCACACTCAATCTCCCTCTCTCTTTCTGGTCACCGTATACTAGCTCACTGTCAACTCTGGCATCAATCCTAGATACTGCTTAATGGACTGTCTTTGGACAAATGTCTCTGGCCTACAAAGCTTCTCCACTGCTTTCCTGCACCCAGCCTCTGCTCCCACAATCCTCACAAATCCTCAGGGCATAAATGCATACACTGAACACCGTCCCACTGGAGGAACTAGACTTGACCCAGACTAAATGTTTAAAGGTGTGCTTTGAGCCATACATACTTTATACTTGGAAAAATGAAAAGCTGCCGTCATGGGACTAAGATAATTAATATGGAAGGACAGGCATAGTAGAATATTTCAGAGGAAAAGCTCCCCATCAAACTAAAGCCCTCCCCTCATCATCTCACCTGTAAAGTTTGGCCACTGGGGTGTGTGGATTATGCATGGTAATTATCTGGATGAGTGTGCATAGTTAGTGGGAGTCAGTAAATGTCTACTTCGGTACACATTGTCAGTTGCAATTTGCATCAACCCTCCTTCCTCATCGCAGGATGATCCAGGTTGGGAGGTAAGGAAAGGCTCAGGAATATCCAGGCTTAATTAGCTGGTATTTGAATGGAGGATGCTGTGAGCCAAGGGCAAGAGGTCCACGAATGGGGGTCAAGAAATCAATGGAGGGGAATCAACAAGACATGTAATTAAATGAAAGACAGACTTCAGGACAGATGCTTGGGGTAGTCTGACTTAATTTCTACAGAAAGGTACTCAGGCTTAAAGCTAAATTTTAAAGAGCAGAAAATAAATCTTCCCACTCACTTGGTGCCTTGCCTTGCTAGGCATGTGAGCTCAGATGATAATAACAGCAAAGTGACACTTGTTACACCTCAGGTACTGTTTTAAATGTTTTATATGCTTTAACTAATTTAACTCTCATACCCTATAAGGGAGGTACTATGACTGTCATCTCCATTTTACAGATTAGAAAATTGTGGTACAAAGTGGTTAAGCAAATTTGTCCAAGATCACCTTGCAAGTAAAGTTAGCATTTGGCTCCAAAGTGTATGTTATTAACTACGATACTATCCTACATTCCCAAATTAGGAAGACGTGTCTTTCTTCTTTGAAAGTCATGAGAAATACATCAGAGATAGTGAAAGCTAACAAAGTGGGAGTCCCAAAAATCAGCCACAAGGAAATGAAAGTAGACAAAAGTTAGTCTTAACTACGGAGAATGTCTTGAGGGATACCTGCCCCTCAGCGCTAAAATTTCTTCTCCCCGCTCTGTCCTTCTGCCTGGAGTAGCACCACTGGCTCCTTGTCCAAGTTAAATCTTGTAATCTCTGCGTTTTTCTTTTACATTTTAGTTGATCCCAGCATGGGTTATAAGGTTCATCCATTCTAATAGCATCTCCTTATTCAGAATGGCCCTGGCTTCAGGAAAGAGGAGATTCTAAAACGGGTGGGCAGGATAAAAGAGATAGGCAGAAAGGCCTGGAAGAAAAAGGGAGGACCCTGGTTATAAAGTGTCTAAAGAAAAGAAGGTGGGAGCTTTTTTTAAACAATTGGAGCCATCACACTCTGAATCCAGAAATAAATTGACTCGCATCCTGAAAAACATAGAATGGATCCCCAGATTGAGAAATAGTGATCTCTATGTTTCAAATGCAAAGGAGAAAGTGTGTGAGTGTAATGGATTTCCATAAATGGTATTTTTTTTATTTTAATACTAAGGAAATAGACAAAATAAGGAATGATAGTGGATACATGCAATTGTTCTCCACATTCTGTAGGTCAGGAATCTGAAGTTCAGAAAGGTTAAGTAACTTATCCAAAGGCACTCAGCTAGGGAGTGTCAGAGCCCCAATGTGTACTTGGGCAACACAACTCCAGAGTTCACACTTTTAACGTCTACAATGTACTGCCTTTTATGTGAAGCAGGTGGGTGAAATGCTGGCCAAGTCCACAAACTGTGACTGGGGCCATAGCACTGTATTTGGTTCAGGGTAAGCTCAACACAATTAGAACAGAGCAACCCTTTTCAATTCAACAAACACATACTCCCATGTCTCGGCATTTTGTTGCATACTCCTGGGAAAACAGATCTAAGACTCAGCTCTCAAAGCAGGAGACACTTGGCATCTCAGAGCATGGGAGGAAACACAGAAGCATTTCTGTACAAAGCAATGTGCCCTAAGCTCAGTTAGAGGAAAGCATGAAAGGTCCAGAGGATTTACACGGAACCCAATAGTGGTCAGGTGAATGTGACTGGGTAAGGGGTATTTCTGGCAAAGGGAGAAATCAAACCAAGGTCCATAGGAGAGCTTGTGGCTGGATGTGTGCAGGAATTACTGTTCTGGCTGCAACACTGAGGCAAGAAGGGAAATGCGAGATATGACTACAGATTACGTTCGGTTTGGCATGCCTGGCTAAGGAGTCTCTGATTCCGGAAGGAACATCTTTTGAAGAAAGGGTTGACAGAACACCTAAAGATATATCAAAATGGATAAACGGTTGTAAGTGAAAGATGCAGACACATTTCAAAAATCATCAGGAGGAGCAAAGGCAAGAAAGTCATGAATATAAATACATTGTCTCTGTAGTTAAAGGTGGATATCTCTGTGCTATCTTTTAAAAAGTAATCAGTTAGATAGAGTCATAGAAATTTAACGCAAATGCATATACACACGTGAGTAAAGCAAGGGTGGATCATATAATGAAGAAAGAATAAGATTCAGAGGCAAGTCCAAGATGGATACGGGGAGAAGGCTTCAGAGATTGTTAGAGAAGCTAAAAGTGTGCAGTTTTATACAGTGCAAAACGCTGATCTCCAAGTGCAAGTCTCTTACCATGGCTATTAGAAGAACCCCGGAAGAATCGCTTATGCAAAAAATGCTTCACTGCCATTGTCATCAGGCTCATAAGTTTGCACAGCCAGATAAGTAGACACACGCTCCACTGCATCTTGTGAATATCATACCTTTTGTTCAAATATCACACTGAAATCCTAGGACTATGTCATTTACCCTTCCATATATTTTTTTACTCAATTTAAAAATACAACAAAAAAGATATGCATAATGGCAAAGCAACCACTCCCAATGACTGAAATTTAGTTTAAAAATGGAAATGGGGAGGTACCCAATGTGTAGAGTTGATATCCACCGTGAGATGCGGAAGGCATAATAATTTTGAATTAAATACTCACAAAATGATTGTTTTGTAGATTGTTCTGTTTTCCTCACCAAGGTGAGGTAAAATCAATAAATTCACACCTCTCTGTTAGATGATTTGGGAGATACATGCAAAACAGAAAATACATGCTCTTGCCTTAAAGGATTTCATAGTTTTATTAGAAAAAATGAGTCTTACACTATGGACCTGTAAGTAGTGGCCCTGTATTGAGGGATAGAGAAAAGGATGTGTGGTCTCCACAGTTTCACAGAATTGTATACTTACAGGGAAAATACATTCTTCTAAAATGCTTTAAAAATAACTTCATTCAATAAAGAATTTTCCCTGAATGTATTTTTTTGAGTGTCTGGTATGTCCTAGTACTGGAGAAAAAGAGAAGACCGAGAATGTTTTCTGCCCTTGAGCAGCCCATCAAGTAAGAAAGACGACACATAAATGATTTGAGTACCACAAAAGCTACATATAACGGGGATGAACCATGTGCTTAGAAACACAAAGGAAGGGTGACTACCTCTCTCTTTTCTCATGTGTGATTTTATTACCCCGAAGTTCCTTCCACAAAGACAGATGCCAGGACACATCTAACTAGCTTTTTATGCCATGATTACAAAATCTGTATTAGAGATATAACCCCACTGACTATATTTGGATGAGCAATGTATCCAGCGCTCATCTTATTAATTTTAGCCTAATATGCATTAAAGGGTAAGAATCATGCCCAGTTATAATTTAATTCCTGAATAATTCTGGTGACCCTTAGACATGATGATTTAGATAAGCATAAAGGCACATAGCAAAATCAAAGAATAGACTTTTTCTTTTTTTAACATGTTTATTAGAGTATAATTGCTTTACAACAGTGTGTTAGTTTCTGCTTTATAACAAAGTGAATCAGCTATACATATAGATAGATCCCCATATCCCCTCCCTCTTGCATCTCCCTCCCACCCTCCCTATCCCACCCCTCTAGGTGGTCACAAAGCACCAAGCTGATCTCCCTGTGCTATGTGGCTACTTCCCCCTAGCTATCTATTTTACATTTGGTAGTGTATATATGTCCATGCCACTCTTTGACTTCATCCCAGCTTACCCTTCCCCCTCCACGTGTCCTCAAGTCCATTCTCTACGTCTATATCTTTATTCCTGTCCTGCCCCTAGGTTTTTCAGGACCTTTTTTTTTTTTTTTTTTAGATTCCATATATATGTGTTAGCATACAGTATTTGACTTACTTCACATGACTTACTTCACTCTGTATGACAGTCTCTAGGTCCATCCACCTCACTACAAATAACTCAATTTTGTTTCTTTTTATGGTTGAGTAATATTCCATTGTATATATGTGCCATATCTTCTTTATCCATTCATCTGTCGATGGACACTTAGGTTGCTTCCACGTCCTGGCTATTGTAACTAGAGCTGCAATGGACACTGTGGTACATGACTCTTTTTGAATTATTACAGTTTTCTCAGGGTATATGCCCAGTAGTGGGATTGCTGGGTTGTATGGTAGGTCTATTTTTAGTTATTTAAGGAACCTGCATACTGTTCTCCATAGTGGCTGTATTAATTTACATTCCCACCAACAGTCAAAGCACAGATTTTTAAGACTTAAGATTCTTCTAGTAGTGAGAATCAGGGTGGAGAAAAGGGGGAGGCAAGCAAGGCAGCCAAGGTGCAGCATTTAAAGAAGCGCTCACTCTTCCTGATTAATCCTGACAGCACGCACCTCCTTAACACGTGTGCCCTAGGTACCCAGCTGCCTTCACCCTAGTCTCAGCCCCTGAGTGAACGGTTTAAAGGGAGAGCAAAATAGAAGGGAATGCTGTTAAAAGAAGCCTACAGCAGCCAGAGAAATGGACCCAGACTATCCATTTCAGAAAGGCCTTTCTCTGTGCCACACTACCTACCCCCTGTAGAATAGACCGGCAGTAAGACTCAGTGATTTCCTGCTGCAGGCACGAGGCTCAGAATACACATTGGGTCTTTTTCAGCTTTTTTTCTTCTTCCAGTTTGATATAATTGACATATAGCACTGTATAAGTGTAAGGTTGTACAGCGTAATGATCTGACTGACATACATCATGAAATGATGACAATAAGTTTAGTGAACATCCATCATTTTGTACATAATAGATACAAAATTAAAGATATAGAAAAAACTCTTTTTTCCTTGTGATGAGAACACTCAGGATCTACTCTCTTAATAACTTATAACCTACAGCAGTGTTCACTGTATTTATCATGGTGTTCCCTAGTTCTTATTTACCTTATAACTGAAGTTTGTACCTTTTAATTACCTTCCTCGAATTCCCCTGCCCTGCTCCGGCTACCTCTGGTAAATCTGATCCTTTTTCTATCAGTTTGTTTGGTTTTGTAGTATAATTGACCTACAACATTATGTAAGTTCCTAGTACACAATATACTGATTTTATATTTCTATGCATTCCAAAATGATCATCATGATAAGTCTAGTTGTGATATTGCCACCATACAAAGACATTACATAATTAGTGACTATATCCCCCCACACTGTACACTTCATACCCGTGACTCCTTTATTTTGCAACTGGAAGCTCGTGCCTCTTAACCTCCCTCACCTATTTCTCTCCTCCCCCTACCCTCCTCCCCTTGGGCAACCATCTGTTTGTTCTCTGTATCTATGACTCTGTTTCTGTTTTGTTATGTTTGTTCATTTGTTGTTGTTGTTGTTGTTGTTGTTTTTGCGGTACACGGGCCTCTCACTGTTGTGGCCTCTCCCGTTGCGGAGCACGGGCTCCAGACGCACAGGCTCAGAGGCCATGGCTCACGGGCGCAGCCACTCCGCGGCCTGTGGGATCTTCCCGGACCAGGGCACGAACCCGTGTCCCCTGCATCGGCAGGCGGACTCTCAACCACTGCGCCACCAGGGAAACCCTGTTCATTTGTTTTGTAGTTTAGATTCCACATATAAGAAATAACATATAGTATTTGTCTTTCTCTGTTTGACTTGTTTCACTTAGTATAATATCCTCTAGATCCATCCACACTGTCACAAATGATAAGATTTTTTTATGGCTGAGTAAAATTTTAAATAATTAAAAATAATTAAAAACTTAAAAATAATTTTAAAAATTAAAAATAGAACTACCATGGGATATAGCAATTCCACTCCTGGGTATTTATTCGAAGAAAGAGAAAACATTAATTCAAAAAGATACATGCACCTCTATGTTCACTGCAGCATTATTTACAATAGCTAAGATATGGAAGCAATCTCTTTCTTCTGAAGAAGTTTGGTGAAAGTCACCCTTGGCCCAGTCATTGAGTTGTCTATAAGCAATGAAAGATACCTCAAAGTGATTAGAGCAATTTTTGAGTGAATCTTTATGTCCTCTGTTTTAAAATGTACTTGGGATTTGATCTAATTAGGTATGGAAACACACACAGACACTTAATTGAAGGAAGAAGTTTTTATACTCAGAGATGCCTAGAACAGGAGGTGCAGCATGCCATGCAGGGCCATGCAGTGAAGTACCAAGGTTGGTCAGGAGGCAAAGGGGAAAATTTGGGCAAGAGCCTTTATTATAGTTTTCAACTGAAAGAAATGGGCAAGGCAGAGTAAGCAGAGGAGTTTAGGATTGCCAAGTTTGTTCGTTTATTTATTTATTTTTGGCCACACTGCACGGCATTCAGGATCCCCTGACTAGGGATCAAACCTGTGTCCCTTGCAGTGGAAGGGCAAAGAGTTAATCACTGGACTGCCAGGGAAGTCCCTAGGATTGCCAAGTTTAAATAATTTCAGCAGTCTCCATCCAGCATGTGGGGCTCCCCCTAGTTATCAAATACCTGACCCTGGGATGATTAAGGCCAGGGATAGTGGCTTCCAGGGTGAGAGAAGGATAGAGGAGGTACTGACTCTATTGATAGATTGGCTGGTTTGCATATGAAAGGTGCGTTTCCTGGTGGGCAAGTAATTTGCTTTCTCTAGGAATTAGCTAACTTTGGGAGACAAGTCCCTTCCAGTGTCAGGGAGACCCCAAGATGTCAAAGCATCATAATAAAAAGAGATGCTTAATATATATCTATATTTTAAGAGTTACCTTTCACTAAATTTCCAATATTCCTGAGGCCTGTGGGAGAGCTGAACTTCTTCTCTTACTCAGAAATGATATGGAGGCATTCATGCAGCAAAGTTTGGGAAAACTTACAATATCACTGCATGAGCTATAATCAGAGAGCCCTGGCTTCCCAGAGTTTTCAATCCAGCATTATTCACAACTCTTTTGAAAAATGCGTAGCGAGAAAGCTCTTACTGGACTCTAGGTACATATTTTTAACATTTACACTAACTCAACAACCTAGGGTTTTAACCACCAGAAAGCTTACATAAAAAGTGCAAAAACGGTGGGCTTTCTTCCGTGTTGTGTTTTATGAAAGAAATGGAAAAACAAAGTGTGCAATACAAGGAAAAGCTATAAAGACAACACTCAGGTTTCCCTGGAGCCATTTTGAACAAAGTTGCTGACACAGACACTCAGCTTCCAGATGAAATTAAATGTGTCAGAAGTTCCTTCACAAACCATGTAAGTGGCCACATCTTTGTTCCCACTCTGTGCAGTACAAGGCGAGATTTTTAGTGCTAGGAAAGCTGCCAGCCAAGGAGAGGACTGAAGAAAAGAGCAACTTACAATTATTAAGCTACTGTAGGATATGACTAACCAAAAGGGCTGAAAAGAATGGAATTTTGTTCAGCTTCTGTTAACAATGTTGAAAGTGTGAGAAATGGAATGAACTTAGTTCGAAGATATTTGAGAGGTGCAAACATCAAAGGGGCATAATTAGAAGCAAGTGTTTAGAGCAAAAAATGATAACAGTTTCATGGCTGATAGTCAGGAATTAATTTCAGGCCTGCAATTTCTCCAGAGCTACAGAGTCTGTCTCCCAGAACATGGAACATTCCTTTTTTTCCCCAGGAATTCTCCCTATCAATGTCAGCATTCTTGCTTGTAAAGACAGCCCAAGAAACTGCCCATTCTAGGGTGTGGTCTGCCTCAAAATGTATCAATGCTGTGGGTTAAACAGTATCCTCCAAAAAAAGGTATGCTCAAGTCCTAATCCCCAGGACCTCAAAATGTCACCTTATTTGAAAATAGGGTCATTGCAGATGTTTAGTTCAGTTGAGGTCATAATGGAACTAAATCCAATATGACTGGTGCCCTTATAAGAAGATGGCCATGTGAAGACACAGGAAAATGGCATGTGATGGTAAAGGCAGAGACTGGAGTTATGCAGCTACAAGCCCAGGAACACCAAGGATGGCAGGCAAACTACCAGAAACTAGGAAGAGGCATAAAATTATTCCCCTGTAGGTTTCAGAGGGTGCATGGCCCTGTGGATACCTTGATTTCAGACTTCCAGTCTCCAGAATTGTAAGACAATAAATGCCTGTGGTTTTAAGTAATTTAGCTTGTGGTACTTTGTTACAGCAGCCATAGGAAACTAACACACAGGCTCTAACTGCTGACCAGAATATTTTTAGTGCATCCTAAATTCCTAATTTTGAACACTGAATCTAGTTCTCTTTTTTCCAGCTTTGGGGAGGAAAGCTAATTTCTATCTCTGATTTTGTTAGATTTTTCTGTGGTATCATGAGTAATTCCCTGAAGAACAGAGGGATAGTCAATAGAGTAATACCCAGAACTTGTTCTTTGAGAACTGAGATTTAGGGACTATTCAGGACCTTCAGCTCCAACAACGGTTACCAAGACTGAGCTTCTGGAAAATATGAAGGCCACAGCAGAATCATGAGTGGCCAAGGAGTAAGATATGACATCAAATGACTTTTGAGATGAACCTGAAATCAATAAATCATCCCTGACACCCTACAGAATGTAATGATCCCCTAGCACTGGGAAAGAAAGATAATGAAAAATTTCATCCCGCTACCCCCTAGAAACAAAACAAAACAAAATAAAGCAAACGGAACCACTGAAGAAACACAAAGTGAGAGTTTGAGTAATCTCTGTAGGAGGTGATCAAGAAACATTACTCAGTGCTTGCAAGGTTTGGAGAAAAAGAGCATCCCCTATTTGCTGCCCATGGGAGTATGAACTACTTTGGCTTTCTGGAACACCACCCGATAATGTGTACCCAGTCTTTAAAACAAGCATGCATTTCTCATCACCAAAATGCAGGCTGCATTTGATTTCAGGGGCCTGCTCCATCTCCAGTATACTTTGCAGCGTGTGCAGGCTGCCCAGTGCTCCAGCAAGTCTGAGGGCTGGCATTTTCTTTGTTCCCACCACAAGCAGGTATTCAACTCATGGGATAAGGCCCTTTCTTGCAGCAGCCTCCAAACACCCTCTAAGAGATCAAGACACGTCACACTGGCAAATAACGGTAAGGCCATATCTTCTTGAGGAGTTCTATAGTCTGTCTCTGAGCAGGCATGCAGGGCCACCAACTCATGTCATTTACATACCAGAAGTAAGAGCCATTCAGGGGTGTGTCCCAGAGTGAGCCATAATTATATCAGTAGGAGCCTGTCAAGACCAGGCACCATTCTGAGTATGGTTCTTTCAGTGGGACCGTATAATAAAGATAATCAGGGTGGTCTTTCCAGGGCAATTAGAATGCCTGTGGGATTGAAGGTCATTAATGAAATAAGTAGCAAGAATTAAGAGTTTACTCAAGTAAACAGGTCGAGGATGGGCATTCAGCCACATCCAGGCAATTCTGCCTCCTGCTCTGTGATTAGTCGTACTTCTGTCATGAACTTATGATTACACCTCTGTGCCACTGTGTACATGGCTCAAATCATCTTCCTCTCCTTCCCTTGCTCCTTCTACCTTTCAACCTTTACAACTCCAATTTACCCTTCAAAAACAACTGCTGTATATGACTTGGCAATTCCACTCATAGAAACAAAAAGACATGTCCACCAAAGTCTTGTACAAGAATGTTTATAGCAGCTTGAATCATAACAGCCAAAAACTGGAAATAATCCATATGTCTATCGACAAACTGTGGGGCAGTCATACGATGCAATACTACTCAGCAATAAAATGGGACAAACAACTGATACGTGCAACCATATGAGTTAATCTAAAAAAACCCCAAAAACAAAAAACAACATTATGGTAAATGAAAGAAGCCATATATGATTTTATTTATATGAAGTTCTAGAACAGGAAAAACTAATCTAAGGTGAAAGAAATCACAGGTTGCATTCTATGGGAAGGGTTGAGGATTGTCTGGAGGAGGAATTTAAATGTTCAGCCTATTGCACAGATAATCTAAATGTTCAATATACTGATTAGGGTGTGGGCTACACAAGCATATGCATTTGTCAAAAGTGAGTAACTTGCACACTAAGAATACCTGCACTTCACTGCAGAAAAATTATATCCCAATAAAAAATCAATAAATGAGTGAAATCTCACATTAATTCCCTATGCTAGAGATACATACAGATTTTTTAGTAAAATAGAGATTTCCTTGTAGGTCAGGAAGAGTGAGAAGACTGTCTATGCGTGGGAGAAAAAGATGTTTATTTCAAGGTTCCCTGGCAGCTCTGACCCAAGCACCTCAAGTTGAATGAAAGAGAGGAGGACCTTTCTCACTGCTGCCCAGTTCTCAAGACCCAGCTGTGGGCTCCCCTGGTGGTGCAGTGGTTAAGAATCTGCCTGCCAATGCAGGGGACACAGGTTCGAGCCCTGGTCTGGGAAGATCCCACATGCCGCGGAACAACTAAGCCGTGGGTCACAACTACTGAGCCTGCACTCTAGAGCCCGTGAGCCACAACTACTGAAGCCCGCACACCTAGAGCCCGTGCTCTGTAACAAGAGAAGCCACTGCAATGAGAAGCCCATGCACCGCTGGCCACAACTAGAGAAAGCCCGCATGCAGCAACAAAGACCCAACACAGCCAAAAATAAATAAATAAAAATAAATTTATGAAAAAAAGACCCAGTTGTACCTTCCTGCTCCCTAAAATTCAGACTGGCATTGATGTAGGGCCCAGCTGACCAGGGTACACAGCAAAGACTCTGTGATGTTTACAGAGTTCTGTGCCCCCAGTGAGGACAGGCATCACTTTCTTCCATCCACTATCAGTACTGTACCAGGTAATTTCCTTTAACAGTCTTGAGTGGATTTGACCTACAGAACTCATCTCTTGAAGACCCCAAAATGCTATATTGATTCCCATGCTTTCTGATAGTGCCCACAGGATCTAAAGCAACATGGAGAAAAATTTTCAGGATGGGATTGGACAAAGGAAAACACTAGTGAGGCCTTTAGGAACGCATTGGTGACCTCAGGCTTACAGGCTACGTAAATACAGATTCAAGAGACTGAGACAGTGGGCCAGATAAAGCTGAAGCTGTAGTGGAAAGACCGTGTGCAACAGCAGAAGGTTCATTGTTCTGAGGTTCCCCTTTCACTCTGTGGCTGACCGGTACATACGATGGCCTCACTCGTCTGGCCCTCAATGCAACTTAACCGTTGGTTAGAAGGAGCAGAGAGGTAATGCCAACTCCTATGTCCAGGTTGAGAAGAGGTATCTTGTTTCCAAGCTCTGATGGAGAAGTAGTGTAGCAAAGTAGCTAAGAGCACAGACTAGAGCCAGAATACTCAGAATACTCAAATCTCAACAACCTTTTCTAGTTGTTTGAACTTGGACAATTAATGTCTCCTTCAGTTTTCTCATCTGTAAAAACGGAGATGGTATTTATATACAGGGTTGTTGGGAGGATTAAATGGGTTAGCTAAATGGGTAGTGTGCTCAGAAAAATGTCAGGCAAACGGTCGGCAAACAATAAATATTAGTCATTATTATCAAAGCTTGTCTTCTTGTTCCTGCACATTGTACACAAATGTTTCAATTCTTCTGCTGTGAGAAACACTGATTTTATCAGATACTCAGAAATCCAGAGAGACTAAGAACCAAGGAGGATCCACCTCAGGAAAGTAATTTCTTAATTTCCTGATCCCATAGGTATTCTGCTAAGACTAATAGTACTCCAAATCCCTAGGTCAGATTTTCCAGAGGACGACAGCCATGGCTTGAAAATTCCCACCCATATCAAGTTCCGCACCCCAGCAGCCCTCAGTGTGACCCAGTTATATGCAAATTCATATCTTTCTAAACATTCCAAGATGCACTTCCCTCGGCAGGAAGCATACACTGAAGAATATCTCTTTTAATATACATTTCCATTTTTTTGGTTGAAATTTCTAGAGTCTGAATTTTACTTCTTAAGTTTTGGATTTGTTTGCTTACAAGTTTCATTGACTTTAACAGGTCCAATATACGACAGCGGTGTTAGAATGACTCCATCTCACTGATTAAAGAAAAGCCTGTATTCTTCTCACCAGGTGAACAAAAGCAGTGCAGGATTAAAGCAAATGGCATTAAAAACATAATTAAATGAAAGAGAGGAGGAAGTTTTTTTAAAAAAACTATAATTTTAACTACAGGTGGGATGATTCTCCTCACTTTGTGTTTAATTCTGTGTAGTCTTTAGAAAATCTGAGACTTAATTCTTTAGCTCTTATTTTTACACATTTATCCAGGGGCAAAGATATCGAAGTGGTGAATTTGCTTAGCCCAGAGGCTTATTTCATTTACAAAATTTTATTTTTATGTTTCCCTGTTTCTTTTTTTTAAACCATGAGGCGATCTGCTCCACGGTTTCACAAATGCTGAAATTACAAGTGGGCCACTCAATCCTGATAGTCATAATTTCTGCTCTATAGATTCAGCTTGATAAGATATAAAAATTCCAGACATTTTATTTTAGTGAGAGAATAAATTGGATGCATGACTTTTGGTCTGCTGTGATGGCCTCCACAGTCCATGTGGCTTTCTCAGAACTAATAATTTAATTATGGTAAGTACAGGGTTCTTTTGAATTCATTCAAATGATGTATATGTACACTCACTTGCCAGCTGCTTCTGTAGTATTATTAATAACTATGTGCTAATTATATCAATAAATTAATTGAACCTGTACTCCTGTTGGTCCGGCCTCTTGGTCCTCCTGCTGCTACTCTTTCTTTGGACTTTTAACCCCGGGCTCTAATAAACTGCCAGTTTGTCCCTCATGTATACATTCTCCCCGAATTGTTATATTTTAATGCATGTTATGTTCAGCATTAAATGTCTTCTCCTTTAATTCATTTATTGACTTCTAGATGTTTTGCAAGAAACACTGCAGCAGTTTAGAAATTTATTTGGTAAATCACTGATTGACCCTTTCAACCACCTAATTAACCATGAATGAAAGATTTCAATAGGTTTATTTTTTCTTTTTAAAAAAGAAGAAATTGTTAACCAGGGTAATGCAAATTAACAATGTGGCTATATTATTATTGAATCTGCATTATTAGAATCATCAAATATCAGGAAATGGGGCAGATGTTTGGCGCCTCTCTCTAACAAATATGTAATATTTTGCCCTTTTCTCTCAAATAGCATTCAGATCATTGCACACACAGAATGCAATTACCAAAATGCAGTAAAGGCATGACTTTTAAAGGAATATGATGCCCCGAACAAGCAGTCACTATATGAGATGGAATGAAATTCTGTGCCTGCCAGTTAAACTCAGGGAACTGGAGGAGCAATCTCTATGAAAGGCACTGTTCATCTCACAAGGATATTTTCTTTAGCATCAAGTTGTAAGGTGTTACTGTCAGAGAACTTTCTGGTTTTCTGACTTTTTGCATGCATTATATAAAATGTCTATTATGTATCTTTACCAAAGTGGATTATAGAGAAAATAGTAGCAGCAGTTTGCCTTGTGCTGAAAAGGCAGGCGCTTAAAGAGAAAAGCATCCTTTTCTCTTCCTCTAGCCTTCTCATCCTGAAACAAAGCACTTTGGCAAAAGAGCAAATCCCTCTGTCCCCTTCTCTTTCCTGAAATAGCCACGCTGACAGCAGAGTTACCCCAAAGATGACTTCTTAAGCTTCAGGTGGAATTCAAGTCTGCCAACCTTAACTGTTGAGCAGCTTCTGGAGGCAATGGGGAAAGACATCAAGGAGGTAGGATACTGCGCATCCCCACATGGAGTTTACTCTCTAACAGGAGCATTACTTTCCATGTCCCTTAACACATCCAGGGCAGAAATCCTCTGGATAGTTTAGAGGCTCAAAGGACTGAAATAAAATGCTCATCTCATCTCCTTATTTTTGGTGAATTTTCCATGATTCTGGCTAAAGCACCACTCAGGGCAGAAGATATATGGGGTAGAAGTTACAGGCCAGTAATCCCAGGAGGACCAGGGAGGCTTTAGTCAGCTTTTAGAGGCAGAGACTGACCTAAAATGGAAAAGGAGAGGATTCTTGTCAAAATCTCAGGCTCTTATATGAGCTTCAACACTCATTTCTAGGTCTGTTACCAGAGTGGCCAAATGAAACGTTTCCATTTCTAAGATTTCCTTTCTGTAAGGTAAAGCAACTGTTTTTCCTGGTTATAATTCACATTTAAGGAAAAAATACCCTGTAAGTACCAGCTATTACTTTAAGTGCATGATCATTTTAACCATTAAGATATTTTATTTCCTTGTGAAAGTACTTATAGAAGACTTATTTTTAAAAACAGTTTTCAAAGCTTCCAAGTTCAGCTCCTCCCACCCTATCCTTTGGCCTGTGAATCCAGAAGCAAAGGTATGTACACTAACTTGGAAATAGAAAAACCTGCCAGATGTTCAAAGACTCATAGGTCTAGGGTAATTTTACAATGGGACAAAAACTGTTATGTGTTTTCTAATCACTCATATGACCTAAGTCCAAAAGATTTGAAAAATACTATATGGGTTATTTACTTTCTTCATCTTAGTGTCTGACCTATAATTATCATTTGAACATATTGTAAACTTGGCTATTTTTGCCTTTCATTTTCAAAAGGGATTGACACAATAAATTTTCTCTATCAGGCACTTAATGGCCAATTCTCTAATATTTTTTGCACTTAGTCCTAATTCTAAGTGTCATGGGAAACCTTTCAGACATTATAACATTTAGAAGTTATATATCTGGTGACATAGTAATTTTACGATAGTTTATAAGGCAATACAGTGTTATAATCTCTTATAGGGACTGAGGACATTCCCTTTGAGTAGACTGTTATAATGATTAAAAATGTTTTTCCATTATAAAGCTTAAAGAGGTAATTTTGTTCACCATGGAAAAGTATGGTAGAACAGGGGCTAACTGTGGTTTATGTACATGATTTCTTACATCAAAAAATGTCCAAAAGTCAAAGTTAAGATTAAAATAAACCTTAGAGTTCCAATCCCTGTAGGTTAGGGTTTTAAAATTATCCTGCTCAATCATAGTGATGATAGATAAAATGTAAGATAAATATATTTTTTAAATAGCTCTAGTTCAAAACAAGTTAAACAATTCCAGGGGCCAGAAATAGAATAATAAATCAAAGGCCAAAGCTATTGTTCTGACAGTTGCCAAGTCTGGAATTTGGCAGACCTGGCCAGAGTTCCAATCAGGTAAAGGGAACAAAAGGGTCTCTTACAAAAACGGGAATCAGAGCTGGAATTAGTGACTGAGTGGGGCTTCCATCCCCTCTAGGGTACCTAAACACACACACGCACATACATACCCTGTGATCTAATACTTTCTAGAATAATAAAGTAAATTTTAAAATGACTTAAAAATTTTAGCTCTGACATGTAAAGAGCTTAGAAGTTGTCACTTCCATCCTTACAACAACAAGAAAGCTGGACCAACAGAAAATCAAAACTTTTCTTGGACCCATCAATTGAGGTTGCAGGGCAAACCTCCACCCTGAAGTCTGTGGAGCGAGATAAATCCAGTGCCATAGGAACTGAGTGAGATCTGCTTCCCTGGAGCAGAAGCCACCAGAGTGATACACTGGCAGGACTATGCAAATGGTAATATTGAAGAATAGCTGAAGACCAAGTGCAGACTAGTGTGAGACTGAGAAACTCCAGCGGTGGGGGCCCGGTCTAAGGGGGGATGGCCCATAGTGTCATGGGCTTCATCTCCAGGAGCCCCACCAGCTGCTCATAGTGAAGAGCCTAGAAAGACCCCTGTTGGCTCTACTGGGGGGAAAGGAAGATTAATCATTGTGAAATGCACCGAGAGCATTCTTCACAAAAGATGCCTATATCCTAGGGTAAACAATTTTTATGAGTCATAGCGCACATCTGGGAAGGTCATTTCTGATAGTCCAACTTCTTTTACTCTTCCTCTTTTACCTAAGAGAAGGAGCTAAGAAACACTGGCGAAAGTCACAGCCCAGGGACACAGGCCCATTAAAAGACTGAGATTTAATCATAATACTGGAGAATGCCTCACTTTACCACACCAACAGGGCTCCAGTATAATAATGGTGGATTACAACTGAAAGAGCTGTAAGACATAGATTCTATCAGAGAAGGACAACTTAGCAAATCCCAAAGTCAAGAGCAGAAACAAAAAACAAGGACACTAGAGTAATTTGAACCTCAGTCACCTACAGCCACAGCAAACATTAAACGCAGCCAACTCCTGGTCAGATTAACATAAAACCTTACATTACAGGCCTATACCTCAGTTCCTATTACCCAATACATTGTGTCCAGCTTTCAACAAAAAATTGCAAGGCATGCAGAAAGGCAAACACATGCACCATCTGAAGAGGCAAAGTGAATATCAGAACCAGAATTAGATATGACACAGATATTGGGATTATTAGACAGGGAATCTCAAATAACTAATATTAATATGTTAAGGGCTCTAAAGGAAAACTTAGATAACATACAGTGTTAGAAGAGAGATGGAAACTCTAAGGACAATTAAAGTGAATCCACACCCAAACATTTCCTAGTGAAACTTCAGAAGCTTAGGTGAAAGTTCAGAATATTAAAGAGAATATTAAAAGGTATCAGAGGGAAAGACATTTTTAACTCAATAGGAAGACAAAGTCACAGCAGACTTTAGCTACACTAGATGCCAGAACAGAAAGGAACTGGAAGGAAATAACCTGGAGGAAAATAATTATCATTCTAAAATTTCATGTCCAGCCAAACTTTTAATCAAGAGTTGGGGTTAAATGAGAACTTTCTGATGCATACCAACACAAAAGGAAACATCCCACTCGCAGACATTCACAGAAACCACAATTAATTGATGCTTTTTAGTAAAAAGGAAAACAAACATAGGAGTAGGGATTAGAAGGAAAAAATGACTAGCACAGAAATGGTAAACTATGCAAATAACTCTAATTAATGTCTGAGGGTAGGCATTATAATAGTAACTATTTTATGATAAAAATGTGGATGTTGCAACAATAAGCATGATCAGGATTATTCAATGGGTAAAACGTGCTGTTTTTGCCTTATTTGGAGGAGGATGAAGACATATACTTATCATACACATGATTTTTAACAAGTTATAGCTAAGAGTGTACATTAGACATTTAAACATAGTAGGAAAAATATAGAAAAGTTAGTAACATTTGAACAAAAAATGGGAAAAAAGAGAAAAATAAAGTAAAAAGTATCATTAACAAAAAAAAGGAATGATAGAAATAAATGGAAATATATATTTAATTGCAATAAATAAAACAATTACTGTCACATTAAGGCAATGAATCACTAAGACAAAAACATTTTTGTAAAACAAAATGACATAGAAAGATTGAAAATAAATGGATAGAAATAAATATATCAGAAAAATAGCGACCAAAATAAAACTTGTGTAGCAATATTAATATCAAAGAGAATTTAAGGAAAACATCATTAGAGATAAGGAAGAATGCTATTTCAAAATAAATGGAAAACACATGAGTATTTAACAATCAGGAACTTAGGTGCTAGGGAACCCTTGTACACTGCTGATGGGAATGTAACTTGGTATAGCCACTGTGGAAAACAGTATGGAGATTTCTCTAAAAACTAAAAAAAAACTACCATATGATCTAGCAATTCTACTCTGGGTATGTATCAGAAGAAATGGAAAAAACTAATTTGAAAAGATACATGCACCCCAATGTTCATAGCAGCATTATTTATAATAGCCAAGATATGGAAACAACCTAAATGTCCATCAACAGATGAATGAATAAAGATGTGGCAATACATAAAATGGAATACTACACATCTTTAAAAAAGAATGAAATTTTGCCATTCACAACATGAATGGACCTGAAGGGTATTATGCTTAGTGAAATAAGTCAGAGAAAGATGAATACTATATGTTACCACTTATATGTGGAATCTAAAGAATAAAACAAACTAGTGAATATAATAAAAAGAAACAAACTTACAGATATAGAAAACAGACTAGTAATTACCAGTGGGGAGAGAGATGGGGGGAGAGGCAAGATGGGGTAGAGGATTAAGAGGTATAAACTACTATGTATAAAATAAATGAACTACAAGGATATACTGTACAACACAGAAAATATAGCCAATATTTTATAATAACTACAAAAAATTAAAAATAAAAAAATTTTAAAGAACTTAGGTGCTTTTTTCTGCATCTCCTAAATATTACTAGGAAAAAACTGACAGAATTAAAGATGAAATTGACAAAATTGTGGCAGGTTTTTTACATTTCTATTGAAATTTTTCTACCAGAAAGTCCAGAAATAAAGAGCAACAGAATTAGCAAGAATGAGCTACAAAGAACCTTGGTATACAAGAAATATTTACAAAATTTGAATAAGTACTAGTCCATAAAATACTTCTTAAAACATTTCAAAATAACTGATATCACATTAGATATGAGCTCTGTCCACAGTACAAAAAAATTAGGAATTAGTAGTAAGTGATAGTCCCCTAAAAACCTTATACACTCTTAAATAACTAATGGATTTAAGAGGCAAACACAATGAAACTTATAAAATATTTACAGCCCAATGACAATATATGAACTACACATCAACACCCGTGAGATGTAGCATAAGTGGAACTAGAGATCCATTATAGTATTAAAAGCACTTTTTAAAAAGAACCATTAAAAATAAATGAGTTTATTCAATTCAAGAAGCTAGAAAAATAGTATGAACCAAAAGAATGAAGAAGAAAGGAAATAATATGGATAAAAGCATGAATTAATAAAAAGAGAAAATTTGAGATAATCAGAAAATTTGAAGCTGATTCTTTGAAAATAGTCATAAAATAGACTACTTTGAAATAAAATTTAACAAAAAATTGGGAGGGGAGAGAAATAAGGAATGAAAAAAGCAGAGTATGAGTATATATACATTTTAAAAGGCTTATGAAATTAATTTTAACAATATTTTCCAATACATTTCACAACTTAGAGGAGTGTCAATATCATAGAAAAATATAAATTACAATAATTGACTTAAGAAGGAATAGAAAACTTAATCCCCCCACCACAGGATGCTTAAGCTTTTTTTTTTTTTTTTTTTAAGGTATACACCGTAGTGGTTTAATAAAAGTATACATTGTGAAATGATTACCTGATTACCATAATCAAGGTAATTAACACATCCATTACCCCACACAGTTACCATGTGTTTTGTGTGTGTGTGTGTGTGGTCAGAACACTTGGCAAATTTCAAGTACATAGTACAATAATATTAAGAATAATCACCATGCTGTAAATTAGATCCCCAGAACTTATTCATCTTATAACTGAAAGTTTCTACTCTTTGACCAATATCTCCCCATTTCCTACACATCCCAGCCTCCAGCAACCACTGTTCTATTCTCTGGTTCTGAGTTCAACAGTTTTAGTTTCCACATATAAGTGAGATTCTATACTATTTGTCTTTCTGTGCCTGGCTTATTTCATTTGTCCTAATATCCTCCAGATTCATCCACGCTGTCACAAATAATAGAATACCTTTTTTTATAGCTGGATAATATTCCACTGCACATACACAATCACATTTTCTTTATCCATTCATCCATCAACAAGCACTTTGTTTCCATAACTTGGGTACTGTGAATAGTACAATGAACACTGGACGCAGATACCTCTTTGAGATACTGTGTTCATTTCTTTTGGATACATAGCCAAATTTTCTGAGCAACCTCCGTACTATTTTTCATAATGACTATATCAAAATTACATTCCCACCAACAGTGCTTAAGGGTTTCCTTTTCTCCACACCCTCATAAACCCTTGTTACCTCTTGTCTTTTTGATAATAGTCATACTACCAGGTGTGAGATAATATCCCAGTGTGGTTTTGTTTGCATTTCCCTGATGATTAGTGATGTTGAGCACATTTTCATATACCTGTTGGCTATTTGTATGTCTTCTCTGGAAAAAAAGTCTGTTAAGATCCTTTGCCCATTTTAATTGGATTATTTTATTGCTATTGAGTTTTATGCATACTTTATATATTTCGGATATTAACCCCTTATCAGATACGTAGTTTGCAAATATTTTCTCCTATTCCATGGGTTATATTTTCATTTTGTTGACTTTTTTTTTCTTTTGCTGTATAGAACTTTTTTTAGTTTGATGCAGTCTCATTTGTTTATTGTTGCTTTTGTTGCCTGTGCTTTTGGTGTCCTATCCAAAAAAATCATTGCCAAGACGAATGTCCAGGAGTTTTGTCCCTATGTTTTCTTCTAGGAGTTTTATGGTTTCAGGTCTTACATTTAAGTCTTTAATCCATTTTGAGTTAATTTTTGTGTATGGTGTAAGATAAGGGTCAGTTTCATTCTTTTGCATGAGGATAACCAGTTCTCCCAACACCATTTATAGAGAGACTATCCTCTTCCCATTGTGTAAGATCTAAATTGTTTACAAAGTAAACAGTAGCTCTGAAATTAGAACAGTGGTTACAAAAATTCCATCATCTCTTAAGGTCACTAGCACCATTTAGTCAACAAATCATTCATTCAACAAATATTTATTGAGAGCCTACTATTTGTCAGACACTATTCTAGGCATTTGGGCTCATCCGTGAACAAAACCAAACAAGAAAAAATGTTATCTTTATGGAGTTGAAATTCTAGTGAGGGGGCACAAAAATAAACTATAAAAATAATAAGAATTGTATGCTAGAAGGTAATAAAGACTATGAAAAAATAAAACCACATAAGAGAGACAGAAGTTCTGGACAGGGGTGGGAAGAAGAAAGATGGGTGTGATGGAGTGGTTTTCCTGATTTGAGTGATTTGCCTTAAATTGAAGGTCAATGTAGGTGTTCCTGAGTTGACAGGTTCAGGAGGGAGGAAATCAGCCGTGTTGAAATCTGGGGAAAGAGCATCCCAAGCAGAGGAAAGAGCTAGAGCTGAACGTCAATGCAAAGAGACTGCCAGCATGTTCCAGGTACACTCAAGGGGCTGGTGACACTGGAGCAGAAGGAATTGAAGGGGGATGGGGAGCAGAAGATGAGGTCAGATTGGTAAAAGAAATTTACTGGTAAATTTTCTGTAATCTGCAATGAAAAGATAATCCTTCAAACCAGTTTCAAAGTATAGAAAAAGGTTAAAAAAATACCCAACTTCTTTTATGAGACTGATTTAATCTTGACACCAAAATTAGATAAGTAGAGAACTAGATAATTATAGCCCTATCACACTTATGAACATAGATGGAAAAATCCTAATACAATATTGGCAAATCAAACCTAGCAACGTGTCTAGATTTAATCTTGCCCAAGAAAAGATTTTCTTAAGAATGTAAGTCTGGTACAACAACAGAAAAAATATATATCAATGCATATAATATGAATAAGTTAAAGAATAAAAAATATAATCATCTTAGCTGACTATCGACGGTGGCCAGGTAGAAGTCGTCCATGCCCTGAACAATGTGGACTTCCCCACATCTTGGCTAGAATGGCTACTGCCCATCTGAGTGGCCACATTTATAAGCAGCAGTGATAAACACGTCTGCAGATACCAGAAGCCAGTAAGGGGCAGGCTGATTACATGGCACCCTCTCATCATGGAAGTGAGGAGTAGAAATTTGCCTTCACTCAAATAGGATTTGCTTATTCTGGATTGCATTTGCTTTCCCTGCCTATCCTTGTTTCTCCCCACAGTATCACATGGGATCTTACTGAATGTCATGGGAATGCTGCTGTGAGCTGGCTGAGGCTTCACTCCCCCAGCTGCTGGAAGGTCGGCTGTTGTCAGCTCACAGGTAACAGTCTTTCTGGAAATTGCTCCTAGTCAAAAGATCTGCCTTGTTTGAGTTTACACCTCTTCCTTGGTGTCGCCTGCATCCAAGGACAGGTTGAGACAGAGGTACAAAGGCCCAGCCCTCTTGTTCCAATGAAAGGCCACCCCAGTTCTGGAACTCGCTGAAGAAGAGGGTGAGGCCTCTGATGCATTTCAGTTGAATTTCTTTCTATGTGTAATTCTCCTTCCTCACTCCCTTACAAATGTTATTCTAGAGAACACACTCCAGGAAACCTCCCGCAGAGAGTTGTCTCAAAGTCTGTTTCCCAGGAGACTTCACAAAAGAAAAATGACCCTTTTTTGCATCTTATTACTCCATACTATAGTGCATTTGAAAAGGACTCTATTTCATGGAAGACAAGGCAAGGTGATGGGCTAGAACTCATGGCATTCCCTGGCCCTGCCACGTGTCCCATCACGCACTAGTAATTGGCCTTAAGGAACAGTGGGACAGGCCATTGCACACTCATTTACAACATCAGCTGAAAGACACCACCGGGTCTTTAAAATAGTCCCTCTCTCCTACAAGATGTACAGGGCTGCTTCTCCCAAGGTTTGAATACAGGAAGGTGAGAACCAGGGATGGAAATGGGAGTGACACCTCTCATTACTGCACAGAGTGATCAGGCACAAATTTTCTGCTTTTCATTCAGTGATTCGAGGTGCTGCAGTTTTAGAGAACTTAGTACCTAAGGAAGGAATGCTTTTGCCAGGAGGCACAATGATTTTTCCAGGGCAGAAGAAGTTGAGCATGTCACCTTACCTATTTAGATCCTCATGTCATTGACAAGAAAGAAAAAAAGGAAGCGTTGACTGGGTTAAGTAATTGTGATTTATCAAGGTAAAATAAGATTGTTGCCTATGGTAATCCTAACATTAAGTCCATTCCCAAATACGTTTCTCCTCCTCCTAGGCATATGGTAGGATTGCATTTCCCAACATCTATGATTTAGTCATGGCCTTGTTGGCCTAGTGACTTGGCCAAAGCGAATGTAATGCAAGCAGAAGTGTCAAGATATATTACATTATCTACTTTGTTCTCTTTTTCATTCTTTAGCCATCACAGAAGTTTGTGTCAAGTTGAAGCCTCCATCAGCCTGGGTCCCTGAAAGATGACAAAGAGCAGAGCCCCCTGCTGTCTCAGGTTGGTCATACAACATGATCCACAAATAAATTTTCTTTTTATGATTGTTTCTATAGTCTATTTTTCAAAACTGGGAGCAGGGAGACAATGGAAGCAGGGAGGAGAACCTGTGCAACCCAGGAGATAAATCTGTGTCCTTTTCATTAGTAAAAAGAGGAGGCTAGGACTCAGAGCTCTAAGAATGAAGAGTTCAATTATTTGAAGAGGTAAAGAACTCACACCTTGCACAATGCTAGCTGAAGGCAAAGGGAACGTTCAGTGGAGAGTAGGAGTTACATGGCCTCACTGCAGACACAGTTGCAAGGTCTACTGTCTAATCTTGTTTTCTTTCTTATTGGGCTAAACATATGTTTTATATAGTGTGTGATAGTTAAGCCTATAATTTAGTCCATATTTATAAAATATCAAGACAATATTATTTTAGAACCAAAGATGACTTAGATTCCTCAGAAATCTTGAACTTTGAGCAGGATACAGTAACTGATCAGATTTTAGGGAAAAGACTGTGGTTTCTATTTCCAGGAGGGGTAGTTACAACATTTAAGGAGGAATATTTTATTACGTTTATTTTTGGTGCTGCTGGGAAATTTAAGTATGAAGAGGGCTTTGTCATGAAGTTAGGTCAGCCAAGAGGCATGATTTAGTAGACATTTATGTTTGTGGCGAGTATGTGTGTATGTGTGTGTTATTTAATATCCTTCTTATAATAGGAAAAATTCCTACATCAGGAGTCCTGAATCTTCAAAACAGAAGCCAGATGCCAATTTTCCAGCCTCTTTTGAGGTATTTGGCTTGAATACATGGTGAAGATTCTGGAGTTCAATCATCAGTATCACTGTACTGAAACCATATTTTCTGGGGTGACACACTCCACTGGGAAGAGAAGCTGAAGTAGTATTTTCACTGGAGTGGCCCCCATGATGTGGAAGACCCATTGTTATTGATGGTATACCATCCAAATCTAATTCTCTGGCATCCTAGGACACCCAATGAACTGCTTAAGATTCTTTAATAAATGTATTTTCTGGAGCAGAAGCAAGAAGAACTACAATCCTGCAGCCTGTGGAACAAAAACCACATTCACAGAAAGATAGACAAGATGAAAAGGCAGAGCGCTATGTACCAGATAAAGGAACAAGATAAAACCCCAGAAAAACAACTAAATGAAGTGGACGTAGGCAACCTCCCAGAAAAAGAATTCAGAATAATGATAGTGAAGATGATACATGACCTCGGAAAAAGAATGGAGGCAAAGATCGAGAGGATGCAAGAAATGTTTAACAAAGACCTAGAAGAATTAAAGAACAAAAAAACAGAGATGAACAACACAATAACCAAAATGAAAAATACACTAGAAGGAATCAGTAGCAGAATAACTGAGGCAGAAGAATGGATAAGTGACCTGGAAGACAGAATGGTGGAAATCACTGCTGCAGAACAGAATAAAGAAAAAGGAATGAAAAGAAATGAAGACAGCCTAAGAGATCTCTGGGACAACATTAAACGCAACAACATTCACATTATAGGGGTCCCAGAAGGAGAAGAGAGAGAGAAAGGACCAGAGAAAATACTTGAAGATTTATAGTCGAAAGCTTCCCTAACATGGGAAAGGAAATAGCCACCCAAGTCCAGGAAGTGCAGAGAGTCCCATACAGGAAAAACCCAAGGAGAAACACGCCGAGACACATAATAATCAAATTGACAAAAATTAAAGACAAAGAAAAATTATTGAAAGCGGCAAGGGAAAAATGACAAATAACATACAAGGAAACTTCCATAAGGTTAACAGCTGATTTCTCAGCAGAAACTCTACAAGCCAGAAGGGAGTGGCATGATATACTTAAAGTGATGAAAGGGAAGAACCTACGACCAAGATTACTCTACCCAGCAAGGATCTCATTCAGATTTGATGGAGAAATCAAAAGCTTTACAGACAAGCAAAAGCTAAGAGAATTCTGCACCACCAAACCAGCTCTACAACAAATGCTAAAGGAATTTCTCTAAGTGTGAAACACAAGAGAAGAAGAGGACCTACAAAACAAACCCAAAACAATTAAGAAAATGGCAATAGGAACATACATATTGATAATTACCTTAAACTTAAATGGATTAAATGCTCCAACCAAAAGACACAGGCTTGCTGAATGGATACAAAAACAAGACCCATCTATATGCTGTCTACAAGAGACCCCCTTCAGACCTAGTACACATTCAGACTGAAAGTGAGGGGATGGCAAAAGATAGTCCATGCAAATGGAAATGAAAAGAAAGCTGGAGTAGCAATACTTATATCAGATAAAACAGACTTTAAAATAAAGAATATTCCATTTATGATGAAAACTCTCCAGAAAGTAGGCATAGAGGGAACCTACCTCAACATAATAAAGGCCATATTCAACAAACACACAGCAAACTTCATTCTCAGTGGTGAAAAACTGAAAGCATTTCCTCTAAGATCAGTAACAACACAAGGATGTCCACTCTTGCCACTATTATTCAACATAGTTTTAGAAGTCCTAGCCATGGCAATCAGAGAAGAAATTAAAGGAATACAAATTGGAAAAGAAGAAGTAAAACTGTCACTGTTTGCAGATGACATGAAACTATACACAGAGAATCCTAAAGATGCTACCAGAAAACTACTAGAGCTAATCAATGAATTTGGTAAAGTTTCAGGATACAAAATTAATGCCCAGAAATCTCTTGCATTCCTATACACTAATGATGAAAAATCTGAAAGAGAAATTAAGGAAATACTCCCATTTACCATTGCAACAAAAAGAATAAAATACCTAGGAATAAACCTACCTAGGGAGACAAAAGACCTTTATGCAGAAAACTATAAGACACTGTTGAAAGGAATTAAAGGTGATACCAACAGATGGAGAGATATTCCATGTTCTTTGATTGGAAGAATCAACATTGTGAAAATGACTATACTACCCAAAGCAATCTATAGAGTCAATGCAATCCCTATCAAATTACCAATGGCAGTTTTTACAGAACTAGAACAAAAAATCTTAAAATTTGTATGGCAAGACAAAAGACCCCAAATAGCCAAAGCAGTCTTGAGAGAAAAAAATGGAGCTGGAGGAATCAGACTCCCTGACTTCAGACTATACTACAAAGCTACAGTAATCAAGCCAATATGGTACTGGCACAAAAACAGAAATATCGATCAATGGAACAGGATAGAAAGCCCAGAGATAAACCCATGCACCTATGGTCAACTAATCTATGACAAAGGAGGCAAGGATATACAATGGAGAAAAGACAGTCTCTTCAATAAGTGGTGCTGGGAAAACTGGACAGCTACATATAAAAGAATGAAATTAGAACACTCCCTAACACCATACACAAAAATAAACTCAAAATGGATTAGACACCTAACTGTAAGACCAGACACTATAAAACTCTTAGAGGAAAACATAGGAAGAACACTCTTTGACATAAATCACAGCAAGATCTTTTTTGATCCACCTCCTAGAGTAATGGAAATAAAATAAATAAATAAACAAATGGGACCTAATGAAACTTAAAAGCTTTTGCAAAGCCAAGGAAACTACAAACAAGATGAAAAGATAACCCTCAGAATGGGAAAAAATATTTGCAAACGAATCAATGGACAATGGATTAATTTCCAAAATATATAAACACCTCATGCAGCTCAATATTAAAAAAAAACAACCCAATCAAAAAATGAGCAGAAGACCTAAATAGACATTTCTCCAAAGAGGACATACATACAGATGGCCAAGAAGCACATGAAAAGTTGCTCAACATCACTAATTAGAGAAATGCAAATTAAAACTACAATGAGGTATCACCTCACACCAGTTAGAATGGGCATCATCAGAAAATCTACAAACAACAAATGCTGGAGAGGGTGTGGAGAAAAGGGAACCCTCTTGCACTGTTGGTGGGAATGTAAATTGATACAGCCACTATGGAGAACAGTATGGAGGTTCCTTAAAAAACTAAAAATAGAATTACCATATGACCCAGCAATCTGACTACTGGGCATATACCCACAGAAAACCATAATTCAAAAAGACACATGCACCCCAATGTTCAACGCTGCACTATTTACAGTAGCCAGGTCATGGAAGCTACCTAAGTTCCCATCGACAGACGAATGGATAAAGAAGATGTGGTACATATATGCAATGGAATATTACTCAGCCATAAAAAGGAATGAAATTGGGTCATTTGTAGAGACCTGGATGGATCTAGAGACTGCCATACAGAGTGAAGTATGTCAGAAAGAGAAAAACAAATATCATATATTAACGCATACATGTGGAACCTAGAAAAATGGTACAGATAAACCGGTTTGCAGGGCAGAAATAGAGACACAGATGTAGAGAATAAACGTATGGACACCAAGCGGGGAAAGCGGCAGGGGGTGGGGGTGGTGGTGTGATGAACTGAGAGATTGGGATTGACATGTATACACTGATGTGTATAAAATGGATGACTAATAAGAACCTGCTGTATTAAAAAAAATTAACAGTAATAAATAATGTGACACTATCAAAAAAAATAAAAATATAAAATAAATTTATTTTCTGCTCAACTAGAGTTGTTTCTGTTGTTTGTAGATAAGAATGTTCGACTGAACCAGATGTATGTAGACATTTTACATAAAAGGAAACCAGAATATCCAATACACATATTGAAAGATGCTCATCTTTACTAATAGTGAGAGAAATGGAACTTAAAATAACCATGATATACCATTTCACACATAGCAGTAGATTAAAATGTTGGAGAATTCCAAGTGTTGGTAAGAAACTGTGGAGACAGCAAGTTTCAGAACCTACTGTTGTGAACACAAATGGTACAATCACTTTGGACAAAAGTTTTGGCAACACCCAGTAAAGCTGAAGATGACTTGATAATTCCACTTCTAGCTATATATATTCTAAATAAACTCTTACACATATCCCCAGTGGGCAAGTACAAGTAAGTTCTGCTCATCAACGCATTATTTCTAAAGGAGGAAAACAAGTAAGATCATGGTTAAATAAATTGCGTTACACTTAATGGCATTCTAAAACTAATGAATAAGAGTTACATAAAAAATTCTGAGAGCATATTTTGAGTTAAAAAATGTATGTTAGAGATCATGTAATTTCATTGATATAAAAACACAACTATACCTTTGATTCATATGTACAAACAATACTACAATATGACTGGGAAAGATATACAGCAATTTCAGTATAACATGTAAAATACAAACTTTTTAATTTGGGGGTATCTATATGGAAGTTGGTTATAGATTTCTACCTTTCTGTATGTTAGATATATTTTGATATATTTAAATTTTAATAAAAAGAAACTGAAGTTGTTTCCGTAATGCCTTCATATTGCTAACAAATTCATTTCCCTTTGTGATTAACATTATGGATCTTTTATTAATCTAAACAAATACTGGAATTTGGGATTCATAAATTCCACCTGAATAAGACAATATTCTTAGTTAAAAACTTACAAACACAATTTTCTCTTTTCAGATGTCACTTCTGCAATGGACCACACTGTGAAAAATTAAGCGCCTTAGCCTGAGCACTTATCTGTGAATTAGGCTATCAGGAGGGTCACCCAAATACGGGAATTTAGATACAATCAACATCCCGGTAGAGTGCCTAAACTAGAGCTTGGTAATATAAGGATTTACTTAAAATTACAAACAAACATTATGAATAAAAACCAAATAACAACCCCAACAAACTTTAACTTAAATCACTGAATTATAATCATATTCCTTTTATTCTAAAAATAGCCATGGTGTAGTAGAGGAACAGACAAACACTGAACTCACAATTAGGAAACCCACATTTGAGTTCTCTTTGGAAGTTGTGTGATTTAGATCAGGTTAGCCTTTTTGATCATCACTGTAGTTATCTAAACTGAGGAGGTAATGATACCACAGGGGTACTCCGAAGAAAAAAAGTGTGATAAGGATGTAAATATTTGTAAATACAACAAAAACAATTAACATTTAATGATCGATCATTATGTGCTTAGTGTTTTATGTGAATTTCTTAATTTTATCCTCATGATACCTTTAGGGAAATGTCAGTGGGACAAACAATACCCCATTTCACAGATGGTTATCTGAGAAGTCAAGTCCCTTGCCCACATTTCCATAATTTAGTGATGGATGAGGATGCCCAAGATCTCAACAACAGGTTGTATATTTGCACAGTATAATGCATTGTAAAAATATCAAGCGTTGCTATACAAGCATGTTTCCTTTGAGAGTTTCCACTTGGAAGTCCTCCTTCCCTTGCTGTCTTCGTTGTTTCCTGCTGGGTTTAGTCCATTTCATGCAGATGGTTCTGAGCCATCGAAGCCAGGAGAAGAGTCTGAGCTTCATTGTTCCTTCCTGGGTTCCTCCTCATCAGTTATCATGTACAGTCTCTTCCTGCATCTCTGTCTCTTTCCCTTCTTTTTCATAATGAAGGCTCAGGGCACTTTTCTCCCCTCCTTATCCTCAGTGGATTTTGTCTTCTGACAAAATCATTCATGATTTAATATCTATGTTTTCCCTAAGGAAACTCTGAAATTTCTAAAGAAAAACCAGCTTTCTCACAGTATCCCCAAGAGCATCTCTTGCACTCTCTTGTTCTTGGGAAGAGGTACCAGCAGGTCACTTTATTTTCAAGTTCCAGCTACAGCTTTGTCATAGGGACCTAAGATTCGAAAACAAAGACCTGCGGCATGACTGATGATTCCTCCTAAACCAAACCAGTACTGTCCACATGCTGAAAAAATATTCATAAACAGTTTCATTAATGTAAATAACACAGTTTCTTGGGTTTAGTGAATTTGTAATTTTTACTTGAAGTGTCTCATGCAGGCTGAAATTCCACAAGGGGTAGGGAGGGTGGCTTTAACCAAACTGGTGCTCATGGCTCATTTTATACGGAAGGTGTAATCCATGGTCATAGATGGCTCAGAGAAGATATCTCAGCTTCTGCCAGTGCTGGGCATCAGTCTGAGAAAGTCTGGCTGTATCCCAGGGACAAGGGAGTGAGCATAAAAGTGTTCTGAGAAGAGGGCAGGATTAGCCTGATGGGTACTTTTAGCTCATTGCAAGCCAGAGTATCTGATCACGGCTTCACTATTTTGTTTAAAGAAGTTTTGCATACCCTATATTAATGGAGAATATTGGTCCCATTACATATTCTGCAGGAAAGGAGCCTCTCCTGGAGACACATTAACATATAGAAAACCATAAAAAGCCCTCCCTTAAAGAAGTTTATTCAGCTTGGTTTATGTAGTATTCTCTACTTATTTGACCTAGGAATATATCTTTTTATTCCATACCTTTTAGCATTCCCAAGGAAAGTATTTTGGAAACCTCTACTGTTCTCAGTGCCCAGATATCAAATAGTCATATCAAAATATAAATATTAAAAAATTACTTATTTCCCACTAAGCTACCCACTAATTATGTGTGTCTCTGATTCTATTCATGAATAACTAAACAATAAAACAAATAATTATGCAGCTATACATATGGCTGTATAATTATGCATTATCTCTTTATAAAACATTTTATATGTGTATCTAATTTTTATCATTCCTCTTTGGATATACATTTAGGCAGATTTCCTTTGCCTCTTGCCTCTCTGGATATAGTCTTCAACAGAGTCACTTCTTTTAAAATGACATGACACTGATTACAGAGACTTGTGAAATGGTTAGCTGAATTACAATAAAAACTAAACTGCTTTTACTTTTTAAATTGTATATAAAGGACACATCAACATTTTTGGCTCAGATGGGGTAGAATTTCTCCCTCTCTCCTGTGACTGTCTGGTGCAGACAGGATGTCTCTGCTCCATGAAGTTACCCAAGCACCCAAGCTAGCAAGGCAGCTCTGCTCCTCTCAACTGAGAGCTTACATATGTGTTCCAGTCACCTCGTTTCCAGTTAGAGGGAAGGAAAGGGAGTAGAAAACGCAGGACAAGAGACTTTAAGAAGGTAAGCCAGAAGTTGCATATAGTATTTATCCACATATCATATTAGGTACAATTTAGTAACATGGCTACACTTAGCTTCAAAGAAGCCTGGAAAATGTGATTTCTTGCTGGTGCCCATGGGACTAAGAAGAAAGAGAGAATAGAACTAAAAGTGGGCAACAAACTGCAATCTCCTATAGCCTGTTACTCTGGCCTGCCATATACTAATCTGCACTCTCCTCCCATACATAGCCTTTTTGCCCCAAGGGAGACGATACAAGGTCCCCTCCAGTTATTACTTCTATTCCAGAATCCTGGGCCTTTAGGTGATATACAGTCCTCTTCTTCAAGACTGGAGATATCCCCTGTTGGGATATCATCTTGTGACCTAAAAAGTAAACTTCCCCCTCTCTCTTCACAGTATACAACAGAATGACCCCTGTAAAATCTCCCATTCAGAAAAGGAAATAATTGCAAACACATGCAGTCACTGATTATAACAATGAATAAATACTGCTGGATAGGAACTGAACAGTCTCCCTGCCCCCAGCAGTGGAGTAAATTAGTAGGTTAGACACTGGCTGTGTCTCTGGGATGAACTGCCTTGTCCATTGTCCTTCATGCTACTTAGCCATGCCCTTTGGGAGGTTCTTCCTGGTCTTTATTCTTGTGCCCACGTCTGAAATAGATGCTGGAAGGTATGCTCTTATTGGGGGCTCCATAGTTTTCTCAAATGGCTTTCAGCTAATGCAGTTTTGAGAGCCTGGGAGCTTTGGTAGACCAGTCCTGTGGCCTAAAATTTTCCCCACACTTAATAGGTTTCTGATCCATTTGGTACCAGTCACTTCCATGTTCAAGTAACCTCACCCAAAGTTCCTTTCAGTACACCTTCTAAAGTCTGCCTTATATGGCAAAATCAGTTTTCAGCCAATTTCTCTCTCCCTCATTTTAATGAGGATACCCTATGGAAATTTAAAACAAACCATCTGGCAGTCAATGGCAAAGACATTCTCACTAGTGTCATCAAGCTTTGGACTCTCTAATATTTAGAGAGGAACAGTAGGGAGAAACAAAGGAGACCAAGAAGGAGGAGGTGATGGAATAATCAGAAGGGTGTGGTGATAGGAAAACAAAAGACACATGTGTTTAAAAAGCAAGGAATTTTCAACGGTTTTGAATATTACTGAAGTCAAGTTAGGCAAGGGAAAAAGATGAATATCTGATTTGGCAATACTGAGGTCATTTGTGACCTTGACAAGTGGAATTTCTGTGGAATGGAGTGTGCAGATTTCCAGTTGAAATGGATTGATGAGAAAATGGGATGTGAGGGAATGAAAGCAGAGGAAATAACACATTAGTTACATTGTCTCTTTTGTTATATGTGCAGGGAAATGGGACATTTACTTGGCGAGGAAGGTGGTAATGATGCAATTGGTGTGCTAAAGAGAATGATCCAGTATCGAGGGAAAATTCATGTGACACTCTTTTTTTTTTTTTCTGTACGCGGGCCTCTCACTGTTGTAGCCTCTCCCGCTGCGGAGCACAGGCTCCAGACACACAGGCTCAGCGGCCATGGCTCACGGGCCCAGCTGCTCCGCGGCATGTGGGATCTTCCCAGACCGGGGCACGAACCCGTGTCCCCTGCATCGGCAGGCGGACTCTCAACCACTGCGCCACCAGGGAAGCCCCATGTGACACTCTTGAAACAACTTATTACAAAACTATTAATATCCCCATTTGATAGATGAAGAAGCTTTATCACAAAGGTTAATTAGGTTGCTAAGGTCACAAGGTGGTAAATGACAAGAATTTGAACTCATATCTTTGTAGTTTAAAAGTTCAATCTCTTTTCACTATGTCACCTGTTGTTGGCTGACTAATGCCCCCCATCCCAGGTGCCCACATCCTAACCCCTAATCTCCAGAGAAGCTGCAGTAAGGTATCTTATACAGTATGGTAAAAGAGACTTTGCAGGTGTGATTAACTTAAGCATTTTGAGATGGGGAGATTATTGTGGATTATCCAAGCAGGGCCAATATAATCACAAGGGTCCTTATAAAAGGAGAGAGGATCAGTGTTAGTAATAGATGTGATGATGGGAACAAAGGATTGGGGTGATGTGAGGAAGGGGCCACGAGCCAAGGGATGCAGTTGCCTTTAGATATGGATTCTCCCTTCAGATCCTCTAGAAGAAACCAGCCCTACCAACACCTTGATTTTAGTTCAGAGAGATTTATTTGGGGTTTCTGAACTTCAGAAATGTAACATAATAAGTCTGTGTTGTTTTAAGCCATTAAGTTTGTGGTAATTTGCTACAGGGGAAATAGGAAACTAATATACCACCTTTACTGTGTTGATTATTTGCAGAATTGTCTACTGCCCCTGAGCTCAACTTAAATGTGTTTTATCATGGCACTGTCTAATGATTATATTGAAAAAATAAATACTAACTTCTGTATTTTAAATGTTGCTTTAAAAAACAAACAAACAAACAAACCATCTTGGTGGCATACTAATACGAATCTGATTTTCTGGCATAAGGCTATAGCCTTTAATTTGGCTGAAACTCTTAATGGCAGGCCCTTGTGAAAAGCTTTACATACATAGTCTTAGCTGTTGTTCTTTGTGATACAGAAGCACCTATGTTTTCAAACACTACTTAACAAATTTTCCAATTCTTGCTTGAGTTCATCATTTTCTTCTTATGGCTTACTAAAAGCAACAAGGACTAGTCACTATACCATAACATGATAGCTTCATCCAGCTACTTTCTATAGAGTTATCATCTCCATAGGCACATGATCAGCTAAGTTGTTACAAATGACAGTTTTACCGAAAACTTTGCTACAGTACGATAAGTATCATCAGCTTCCCAGCCTGTAGTCTCTATTCCTTCACTGTCCAACAGCTAACCTCTGAGTCAATGAAACATATTTTAGCTTTTTGTTACGTTGGAAGCCTACTTTCAGGTACTAAGTTTTATTTTACTTAGGGTCAAGTTTAAGCTTCTATAGCAAAACTAAGCTGCCCCAACAAAATACAAAGTTTATTTCGCTTTAGTAAAACAACCAGTATGAATAGGCAACCTCTGCTCCCTGAAGTCATCCAGGTACCTGGTTAGTGGGACAGTTTTGGCAAACATTAGGTATATCTAAGTTTTCAACAATGGCTGCCTTGTCTCTCCAGAAAAAGGGAAAGATAAGAATAAGTAGAGGAATACTGAGAAATGTAATATCTAGCTGAGTGGCCACATGTTCGAGAAGAAATGGTTAACTGAGTTGAGAGAAGACCTGAGGTCTACTATGGCTTTAGAGCACATGATCAAAATCATATAAACAATATGATTTGACATGGGATATGATACATCATACAACGACATGCTATGCAATGATATATGTTCAAATAAACAAATCCTACTGAAATTTAAGACAAGATTAATAAATCCAGGTTTATAAGCCAGATAATTAGTTCTTCGATATTACAAATAATACCATGACATTTAAAAATGTAGTACCACTTAACATGAATAATCCCGGAAATTATGTTCCTGGGTGCTAATAAAAGGTAAAATAGTAACAGCTTAATAAATCTCCAAATAAAATGAGTAACTTCATTCAATTATAGAAGTTTTCTATTTTATAGTTACAGCACAAAAGGAATGAAAAAAATGAGATACTTTGGCATCACTTCAGAAAACTATGGTCTGGATGCTTGTCACATGACCCAACAATAGATCTTTGTAGTGCCTGTGGCTGATATGACTTGAAAAGAGTAATCAAAGCTACAAAATTCAAAATGTTATCATTAACATTCCAAAGCTCTCAGATTTCTGGATGTAAGACCAAATAGAAAACCTTTGGTAATATTGAAGGGACTAACAAATCATTCTTTACTGAATCAAAATAAAAAGTTAAACAGTATGTTTAAGTAATTCATTTAACTGATATATATTATCTGCATCTTCACATATCTTTTCTTCCCACTTCCTATTACTCTATAGGTGGCCAATTCCTCCAGCTCTGTGGTGGTCCCTTTCAGTGAATCTTCAGCTATCTGTTTCTTCTTTCATATCTTCCACTTGGCCTCTCCCTTTCCCCGGACCCTTCCTATGAGCTAACTCCAGCTACTACTAGAGTAGTTATCTTCTCCCAATTGCAGACAGGGTTCTTGAGAGAGCAGTCATTATCCCCTGTGTCCATCTTTAATTTCTATTCTCCCCTCAGCTTTCTAAAATGTTGACTCTGTCTATAGTACTCCCTGAATCTGCTCTCACCAGGTCAACAAAAAGTTCTGTTTCCTTAAGGCCTTTGCGTACTTTTCTGTTCTCATCTTACCCAATCCTTTAGTAACTTGTATCATAGTTGACCCATGACCTACTCACTGGCTGCTGTGACACCTCATTTTCCCTCTTTTTCTTTCTACTTTCTGATCATCACTTCTCCCCAGTTCCTTTTGCTGGCTCATCTTTATCTATTTTTGGATGTTGATATTTCTTAGGAGTCAGTCCTTGAGCATCTTAAATTCTCAGGCAGCACATCCTCCCTGGGCAATCCTATTCTTTCTCATCGTTTCAGTTTCTTTCAGTGCACTGATGACTAACAAATGTACACATCAGACCCCGAGTTTCAGGGTCTTGTATGCATCTGCCCACATGATATCTTCTAAGGGACCTTTCTATGACACCTCAAAACTCAGGATGTCCAACAATATGGTCATCTTACCTAAGCTTGGTTCTCTTTCAATGTTCCTCACATCAGTAAGCGGCATCCTCCTTCACCAAGTTGTTCACCTGATAAAACTAGAAATGAGCTTGGCAGCCCCATACTCAGGATATTTGCCACCCAGAATAACACCGCCCTTCTCAACACACAAAAAATTATTTTCAGTAATAATCATGAAATGGAATGAATAGTAATAAAGATTACAACAGATAAACAGTAAAAAATATCTTTATTGAAACTTGCATATATGTAATCATGCTAGAAATTAAATAATATATATGAATTAAAATTATGTTCATAGTAGAAAAAAGAATTTCTTCATATATCTAAAATATAGTAATGTATTTTTTATAAAAATGGTGAAAACTACACCTACATGTTGGTTGTTGCAGTAACGAATAACATAGTTTCTGTTACTGAGCCTTAAAATTTTCAAATTTGTCAAAGTCAAAATTGATCTTCTTCACATATTCATGCTTAATAGTACAGCAGATTTGTCAATCTTTCTTCACTCACAGTTAAACAACTTTTTAATTAATTTTAATTTTCAAATCTTTCAACAGATATACAAATAGTTGAGAGAAGTCTTAAACAAAAGATAGATTTGGCAGAGATTCATAAAAATCACATTCACAAAATAAAATACAGGAAGTGCAGTACTGTGCATGTCATTTTTTCTTCAGAATCTATTCTAGCAGGTCTCAGTTGTTCCACAGTCAAAAAATTTTAAACACAAATCCTCCAAGTGGTCACTTAGAATGAGAGAATTGAAATAATTCAAGTTCTTTTTCTTCATATTTATAATCATTACACTGTCATTCTTTATTTTACATATACTGTTTAAATACAGCCATATGCAGTATAACTGGGATTGGAAATATGAAATGTACCCAAAATGAACTAAAAGAAACCTGAAACTTTAGGAACGTACTGCCCAAATGAGCTCATATAATTTAGTTCGTATATGTGAGGTGTGGGGAGCCAGATGTATTACTGGCAAAATTCCATATTAACCTCCTTGTAGACAGGCTATGAAGGACAAATTACAAATGTGCTAATTTGAAGTTACATATATATGACTAACTCAACAATAACTACAGGAATTTACAGAACTGAGACCAATAAAAGATTTTTCTGGGAAAAATGTTTTATCAGTAACATTGATTATTGGTGTGATGGAACTATTTATATCCTGATTATGGCGATGGATCCCTAAGTTGTTACAGGTCTAAAAATTCACAGAATTCTACAACAAAAAAAAATAACACCCTATGATATATATATATATATATATGTATTAAATTATACATATATAAATTATAGTGGTCATTACACAGGTGTATGCATTTGTCAAAACTTATAGAACCCTTAGAACAAGTGAATTTTATATGTAAATTATATCTAAAATGTTTTAATTAAAAAATGTCTGGAATATAATGATAATGAAGAATAGACCACACTTAGTGGGGTGTATTGTCACTTTAAATGCTCTACAGGCAATATTCTTCCTTGTTGTCTAAACCCAGGGTAGATGGTTCTCATGGGAAAGAACTGAGGGAATCATTACTATGTACACTTGCTGTGGCATTGTAGGGTCCTTCCTAAGGGAGACTTGGCCTTTCCTTCAATTAATGAACTTTGATTCTGAGCGCTAAGTCAGATACAAAAACTATTTAGGAAATCGTGACTCATCATTGAAGCACTGACATCAGCCCTCTGCTCATCCGCTCATACACACATATGTACACAGGTACACACACACATACATGTGTTGTTGCTTGTTGGTGGACAATCATCTCATCTTGCCTCCAAGTATCATATGGCTTATTCGTTTCTTATTGCCATAGATCCCTGCAGGCCAGGACTTACTTCTGGTTGCAGTTCTGACCTTGATGTCATATATAAAATGTATTCCACCTTGCCTCTGATGGTTAAATGCTGCCACTGCCACTGGCTCCTACATATTCAAGATTCTATAATCTTTATTGACTTTAGAGAGCCCAGAGCCAGACTAGGCTACAGAAAACAATACTGAACTTATTGGAGTTGCTGGTGCCCCCCTCACCAGACATTTCTCATTGCCTTAGTGAAAGCAATGTCATCTGGGCTCAGCCAAGGAACACAGCTATCTAGTGTCTTCCTGAGTCTTATATAATAAATGGTTTTTAGCATGTTCACCTCTTCTAGTATTTTGATTCCTTCCTTAACATCTGCTTAGGCAGTTTTTGCATCTCCACTTCATTTAATGAGGGCCTCGTTTTGCCAAGTTTCACCAGGATAGCTCCAGGTGCCCGTGTCATTGTGTTAAATTCTCAATCCCATTAGAGCCGCAGTTCTCAAACTGTAGTGTGCATTACAGCCATCTGGAGAGTTTGTTAAATTACAAATTTCCGGGACTCATCCCTAGAGCTTCTGATCCAGGTTGGGGTGGGGCCTAACAATCTGCATTTCTCACAACTTCCCAGGTGATGATGCTGCTGTTTATGTGGGGACCAATTTTGAGAACTACTGTATAGAGTCATCATATCAACAGTCTTCCTTTTCCAGCCTTACATTGTCCACCACCCCAGCTACTATCTACAAGATCCATTCCCAGTTTCTGTCAGTATTTACCATAAGGTTAAGAGAAATCTAGCACAATATTATTGAGCACTTAAATATCAGAATAAAGGGACAAAGCAAGTATATCATGATTCCAAAATGTTTGCCTTAGGCATCTAAACAGAGACTTGTGCTACTCCTAAGGGGAAAAAAAAGGCAACGTCTGGGACTAGGAGTGAATGAGGCAAGTTCAGTTTTGTACCTGAGGAATATCAACTTAAAGATGTGCAATAGGTAGTAAGATATATGAGACTTCAGCTAAGCAAGAAATATGTCCAGGAGGACACAGGGTAAGGAGATGGAATAAATGGGTCCAGTATGATTGATGTCATAGGAGTGAATGACATCACCCAAAGAAACTCTATGCAGAAAGGGGGCAGGATAAAGGCCAGGGACAGAACACTAGGGAAAATACCCAAAATTAACATGAGTGTTTCCACAAAGGGGAGTCTTACAGATTAACCAGAGCAAAAACCTGGATAGCTAGGAGGGAGTTTATGAAAAAAGAATTAGTCAACAATATTAAAAGCTGAAGAACAGTCAAAGAATATGCGCACTTTGAAGAGTCATTGGCTACATAAGAAATTATGACACTTTGATTAAATTTACCAGTACAGTTTCATAAAGTCTGAGTGTTTTCAGAAGAAGGTTATTGAAGCCTGATTCCAGGGAGGGGGTGGGGTAATGCACGATACTGAATGCTGTTTTTGTTTTGCTTTGTGTTTTGTTTTTGTTTTTGTCTTTGAGGTGCTTGGCTGCTAAGGAAACTGCAGGGAAATGAGAATATTTAGAAAGTATCTTTTATTCTGAAGTCAGATGTGAGAGGAAAAGAATCCCAATGGATGGACTAGATGGTAAGAGTTGAAGAAAACAGACTAACTCCTCAGAATCAACAAAAAGAAAAGAAAAGGAGAAACTGGGAACCCACTGGAGCATTAGAAATATTGCTAAGAACTGAGCAATTCACAGCCTCAAGGAGTTGCCCAATAATTCTTCAACATAAAAATAAAACTTTTTAAAGATTGTGAGAAATATGTAAATATAATGTATTAGCCCTACCTTAGTGATTAATATTATACAGAAAATTTCAACTTATTACAAAACACCAGTGATAACTTCCCTTTGAAAAATGACAAATACAAAACTACACTGAATTTTCGAGGAATTGCAGTGGCCTAAATTTCATTGCTTGCATGTCTGTGGCCTATGAGAGCTATCCTTCTTCTTAGCACTCTTGATTTGGTCCTTTTATCAATATGTGGCCTGAAAGCAACTTTCCTAGATCCTATTAGACTAGCCCCATACAGAAATCTTTTTATAGAACATTATTTAATACCATATCTTGGGTTTTTTTTTTTTCTTTTGGTCAAAGGCCAGCAAAAATTAGCCATGTAAATATATGTCAGTATAACCTGTAAAATCATCATTGACGACAGTGTACATTATATCCTGATGTGAGGGCTCAAACATTACCATCCAACATTTATTTCTAGCAGAGTTTCTCTGCCCCGTAGACACTGCATCTCCTATAATCAGACAATTAAGATTAAAGTGCAACTCCTCCTGTTTGTTACAGTTCCAAATAGTTCACTGTTAATTTGTGTTTGACATGTCATTTCTCCTCCTTATTTTTTCCTACTTCAACCATGTTACTTTAAACGTTTCTTTCATTGTGAGCTCTTTCAAATACTTTAACAGTAGATAGAATATAAATAATATATACATAAATGCATTAAGGATAAATGTAGTGCTAAACTTAAGTCTGAGAGAGGGCTGCCTGTCACAGTCTGGAAGACTTTGATAAAATACCATTTGATACGGGTTGTTAGATTGTTTGGATACAAAATGTGGAAACTACAGAAATTAGGACCAGTCTATCTTCAACCAGGTAAGATAAATTCACCCCAAAACTAGACTCATAACACTCAGGAATTCTTAAGAACCAGGAAGATTCCTTCCAAACAGACTTGAGTGCAATGAATGTACACGTTCACTCCCTAGTGACCAGGACTACAGAAATCCATAGAGGTCTTCTATGTATAGAAAGAAAAATAAGAGAAGATAAAATAAAATAAAATAATTGAGTACACTCAAATGTGAATTCAGATAGAGACCTCTGATTACACCAATCCCCTCTTCAAAGCAATACTCTAATGTCCATTTTCCTTATATGTGCCTCAAGGGCTCAGAGAAAGGACATGCCTCCTACTGTTTTAAAAATAATTTCAAGGACTTCATATGGTAGAGAGAGAAAAACTAATTGTATAAAGATAAAGCCTCTAGAGAGTTTTTGTTGATATCGCCTTCATGGAAGAGGAGTTTAAGACACAGTGATTATTAAAACAGGAAAACTCATCCACGCTCTCATTAAAGTAGATAACAAAATGATTTTGCTTAGAGCAACAAATGTGAAATCTCTTAATTTTCTTCCTAAACCATGTGACTCTTTAGCAGCTTAGATAAAAGAAGCAGTTAGAGCAGATGAGCATCAGATCTCCCATTAAAGCAAAGTAAATTGAATTCTAGAGAATCTTGGTTCTTTCAAGTTGGCTGAGGGTACACAGTTCAATACAAAAACCATTATACTACTTACCACGCTACAAAGTTCTCCAAATCATTTATAGGGGCTGAGCCCGAACGAATGGCCCCAAGCTTGCCTGCTTCATTGTCAATGAATCCAAGCCCTCCTCAGACATTATTGAATTGTTCTGGCAGTCATACACAGCACATATCTCCTTTCTCCTTTTTCAAATTTTATAGTCGACTTTTCTAGCTAAACATTTTTCCTTTTCCTTTACCTGCAACACCCCTCATTCTGGCCACCAACATTCACATTCCTACAAGGCTTGGTACGTAGCCTGGAGTCAAAGCATGTTACCCTGCAATCAACAATATTCTGTTGGGAAGACCCAGCAATAGATCCTAATGCAACCCCACTGTGTCTCACTAACTTCTCATTTCACACCTGGCAAACTCTCCATCAGGATGATTTAAGATTTCACTCCATCCTGAGCACTCGTACTGTAGGACTGGTTCTCTGTTCTAGTGCCAGGAAAGTGGCCATGCCTGGAGCACTTTCATTTCCACTTACCCAAGCTAACCAACTAGAATGATACCAAAAGTAATCCAAATAGAGGATAACCCACAAAGCATTTAAATTTAGTTTTGGGGATTGTTATAAAATTCCTTCTATCATGAAAGTATGGTTATTTTAAATTTGAATTAAGCCTATGCCATAATCCTTAAAGAGACTCCTAATGGGATAGAAGCATACTAATTAGAAGATAGCACTGTTTAGATACTGGCCATCACAAATCTTTGAAATGAGATACAGCTGGTACACTGGATTGCCTGGGTTAACTTGGTACTACTGCACCTGCTTAAGGTTGAGAATTATGTTTCCCAGAATTCCTCTTCTATGCTGTTTTGGGTTAGAGCTGGTCAATGAGATGAATTCACATGAGATTTTAGGGTTTTAGGGTGATCAACCACTCCAGTTTGTCCAGGATGGAAGGGTTTCCAGGGATATAGGACTTTCACTGCTAAAACTGGGAACATTTTGAGCAAATCAGGATGGTTGGTGACCCATTTGAAAAATGGGATTTGAAAAACGGAAGTGATGCCAAGATCATTACCCTTGGAAAACTGTGGGGGTCAGAGTGATGAATAGATGCAGGAGTTTCAGCAGGCCCAGCCTGTCCCTGTTTCTCTCCTCTCCTGATTCCAGCCAGTCCACTCAACCTCTGGCCCTACTGACCAACTCCTATTGGTCAATAGGAGTTGCAAGCCCAGCAGAAGATGCTTGGCTACAAACTCATAGGAGTAGAGTTCCCTTTGGGGAGGGGGTTGTCATAGAGGCAGCAATTTCTAGAGAGCTAACTGCTACTCCAGACCTCTCCACATGCCTCCCTTCTATGGTTCTGCTTCACTAGGCAGACAGGGGTAATGTTCCCTATGTTCCCACAAGCTCTGACTTGCCCAACTGTACCAGCGCTTCAAACAGCATGAGTTACCGTTTGATCCTCTAACTCTCCCCTTCTAGAGTTCACTTCCCAGTTCCTCCTCCTTCTATGTAACTTATTCCCATAACATTTTGTAATGGCACAGTTTTCCTGACTGAACACTGCCTGACCCACCTGAGTACTGAGTAATCATGATGTGGTACCAAGCGATCACTGTTGAGGAATCAGAAGCACATATCAGGAGCCTAATTACACAATCACAGCAGTAACTAAACTTAACTGCTTTTTCCTCAAAGAAGTTAATTCCACCTCTGCCCCCACCCCCAGTTTTTCTTTTCCCAAAATTACTGATTCCTTTTAATTTTAGCATTTATCACAAGTTGTAAATTTTGTATTTATTTGTGTGATTATTAATTTAATGCCTGCTCTTCCTTACTACCCCACTGAAGACTGGAATCGCATTTGTGCTTTTCAATACCACATACACTGTCCACCTACAGACTACAAAATGCCTGGCACATAGTAGGTGTACAATGAAATACAATGAGTATGTTTAAGTGAATAAATGTAAAGAACTGTGATTTGGAACCTAAGACACTTAAAGGAACACAAAAATAAATTTGTTCTTTTAGTATTAACCACAATATGGGTCTTAAAAGAAGGAAATAATTCTCCAGCTCTAAATATTGAGAGCCTTTTTACATTCCATCAGTAACATAACCAATGACCAGGTAAATACTTGTCTTCTTTATTTCCCCCAACAAAGAGAATCAATTACAAACTTCTCTGTTAATCCCCTAAGTACAATGTGAAGTCCATTAAAGGCTCAGAAGTTAGTAACCCTGGAATAGAGAGTAATGTTTATACTATTAAATGAATAATGGCTCCACGTTGTCTTGAGGAGAAGAATTTTCCTGGCTTGCCATTTGGTTTGTTAGTTGGTTTTAAAACATTTAACGGGTCAGAAAGATGCTCTGCCTGGCGTGAATACTAATGTTCCAACAAGAGTACAGAGGAGCAGAGGGTTGCAGTAAAAGTTAGTAACAATTTGCTTTCTGGCTGTCACTTTGGGATTCTGCCCTCAATAAAGTTTTGGAAGTCACTTTAATACTGTAACATTAACATGTGTTAAGTGGACTTAAAGTGCTGTCTATTCCCAGGACACCAGGTAAATATTCCAGCCTAGCCAAAACTTGTCTCTGCGATGAGAAATGCAATCCTTGAGGCCAAACATTTTCTAAGTCCAGTTTATACTTCACTTTCAGAACCAGTCCATTTTGGATACCACTCATACATCTTTACGACCAACGTTGATAATTAATCTCTGAGTATTAGCCAGAAGTAGAGTTTTCTCAGTATGTCCTAGGACCTGTGCATCAACCCAATCTCAAGACCTTTCCCCTCTCATCTGAAGTCCCAGAAGAGGCAGGTGGACACCCAGGAAGCTAACAGAGACTTTACAAGAGTCTGAACCAACAAGCCAAATTCAGCCATCATCACACTTTCTTTACTGAGACGGGGAGGTTAACAAACATACTTTTCCATGGAAAGTTACCCACATCCCACAATGAGTGGGTCTATGAAGCAACCATTGAGCATTAGAGGAAGGATGGCCCTCTGAGAGGCCATCCAAACACCACATTTATTTTCCAGACAGGAAAATGGAGACATAGGAAAGAAAGGGACAGGTACAGAATTTTCTTTCAAAATAAAAAGAGTGAAAATGAAAGCAGTACTTACTTCTCAGGTCAGTGTTCTCGGTGCCTCCTGGAAACCTGCTTTGTGTGAACCACAAGTCACCTGGGGGGATGGAGCCATTGAAGACAAAAAAATGCAGTGAGTGGCCACTTGGCAAGGTTTTGTTCATTTGTTTTATGGCTACCCAGCACCTGGACCCCTTTGCTAAACTAAGTCCTGGTCACACCTGCCTCACACAGTAGAAACCAGGATGGAGCCAGATAACCTCCCTCTTCCTGCCCGTGGCATCTGGGTTTCAGGTCTATTACCTCACTTCAGCCAATCAGATGTCCCTGCCTGGGATACTGGATCATAAAGGAGTAAAAAAACAACAAAATGCAGGGACAGTTGAGAAGTTATTCAGCAGAAAAGCAGAGCGGTGCCAGGACTGTGAGAACTGGGAGGGATCTGAGGTCCAGGGGCAGCGACAGTGAGTGCCCAGTGCCAGGGCAGCATCCTAACCCGTTAACTAGAAGACATGACTTGTTCCAGACTGGGATCTGTTCCTGCCTGTCCTTCCAAATACCTCACCATTCTTAGTTTCTGCTCTTTTTCCAAATCTCATTCTCCAGCCTTCACTGGATTCAGAGATAATCTATTCCTCATGTTTGATTTTACCAGAGCAGACGTGTGACTTCCCAGTCTGGCAGCAGCAGTTACGGTGAGGCAGAAAGAAACATCTTGAGAAGATAAATGGAGACTAGTTCTGGCTTAACTGCTAGATGGCTGTGTGGCCTTGGGCAAGTCAATCCCCTTCACTAGAACTCAACTTCCTTATTCTATCATCAAAGCACACTGGACTAGATAGTTCTGCCACAACTACAGTATTGGTGCCACCTTTTGTTTAGTATATTGTTATTGATACTTAAGATGATGTCCTTAAAGTTCTTAATACTTCCAATGAATGAATTAAATTTAACAAATCTGTTGAACACACATTTTGTGTCAGGCAGCATGCTAAATGCTGGAAATATAACAATGAAGAGATACGCCATGGTTTCTGTCCTCTTAGGGCTTATGAGGAAGACACATGGCCGGTCTGTTACCATGGGGTAGGGTAAGCATTTTGCTCTAACAAGGACAGGGTGTGCTTAGACAACATTGAATGGGGCCCTACCCAGACTTCGGGAATCAGGGAGTTTTCCCCAGAAATTGTGGTTTCTAAGCTCTCTGGCAAGAACTGAAGGATGAGTTAGAAAGGGTGGGGAGGTAAATTGTTCCCTACCTAAGGGACAGCACTGACATCAATGGCCAGGAGGCACTAAGATGGGGTCACAGTCAATGGGATGAAGATATGATGTTGATGATATTAAATTGGTAAATAGGTGCCAGATCAGACTTCACTAGGCAGACCGTGGGCAGGTCTTATTCTAAAAACTAGGAGAATGCTTTAGAGATTCAACTCTCCTTTCCTTCCCCCCTTCCCTCCTTTCCTCCTTCCCTTCACAGAGGCAAGAAAGTAAACAAATGTGTTTTAGAATGATTTCCAGCATCAAAGACTGAATGAAAACATATTTTCAGAGTTAACTAGAAAATTAAATTAAATTAAATTGCCCATTCCTTGAGCCTCTGATTCCCTGAAGTTTCTCTGAAGGTACGTGTTGAATCTATTCCTTGGGAAACACACATCTGGCCCTCGCTACTAAGCTTCTCAGCAGGACAGAAAGCTTACCTTTCTGCTCACCTGTCTCACACTTGGGTTATTTGATGCAGATTTTCAAAAATGGCTCATAGATTACAAAGGCATGAAACTGACAAGGAAACCCACTGGAACAAAGGAATTTTAACACATGCTCCCCTGGGTTCCCTGGAACATCTTTCACCCAGAGAGTGCTGCATTTTAACAAACATCCACTCACCCTTTGATCCTCAGAGGAGGTAAGAGTTTTGCTACTAGGGAAGTAGAAGTAGTTTCAATAAGAGTTGATTTTGCCAGTTTCCCCCACAATGTGCTCTTCAGAAAGACATGGAACCAATAAATGGGTTTTAAGTGCTTATAACCTTTATTTTCTTAATTCACCTCCATGTTCTTAGGTTTCCTTATTACTCACTGAGTCTTCTTTGACCAAGACAGAGTCTATCCACGTCCCTCCCAACATCTGATGCTCAGAACCACACCCATGGAAGATCTGACCTGGCCCAGTGCTACAGCACAGCCACCTCCCTTGCCCTGGACTCTGCCTTCCTAGCAATGGAGTTGGTGCACTCTGGCGTTTTTGACATTCACATCACACTGTGGACTCCCACTGAGCCTGCTGTCAGTGAAATCTCTAAAGCTTCATCGCAGGTATTGCAGTTTAGCCACTTCTCCCCCATCTCATGTACGATTTGACTTTTGAACCCAAGTGCAGGACCCTCCATTTATCCCTATTAAATTTCATCTTGTTAGATTCAGGCTATTGTTCCAGACTGTCAAAATCATTTTAGATCTTGGTCCTGTCAGCTGTCTCCCTCTTTGCTTTATGTCATCTGCAAATTTGATCAGCATGCTTTCCATGCTTTCATCTAAGTCATCGATGGGAAGGTTGGGGAGCACAGAGGCAAGGACACGGCCCTCTAGGTCACTGGAGACTGCTCTGCAGGTCGCTGCTGATCAGTCCATCAGCATTCACTGAGTACTGTCTTTTATCCAGGTTCCAGTTCACTGAGCTATATTGTCAACCAGCCCACATTTCTCCATCAAGTCTACCACAGTATCAGGGGCTATACTTTGTCAAATGTCTTGCTGATATCAGATACACCTTGCTACATCATTCCTTGATCTAATAATAGAGGGATACTGGGTGCAGAAAATCTAGGAGCACTACTGAAAACATTGATAAATATGGTTTATGTACAGCCGGGTTTCTACGAGAGGGTAGTAACAGAGTTCTGTCATTCCACTAGAAAATGAATTCCTTAAAGCTAGGAATTCTGTTTTGTCTGTTTGTTCACAGCTGTTTCTCCAGCACCTAGGGCAGTGGCTAACGATACTAGACACTCAAATACCTGTAAAATTACTTAATCAATGAACATAATTTGGGGTGAGCTGTCACCTAACCCATTCAAAAAGTAAAACATCTGTGGATTTCTAAATGAAGAAATAATAAGATAGGATGCTGGATTTATTCCCTGTCACCTAGACCAGGGTTTGGTAAACTAAAGGCCACAGGCCAAATCAGGCCCACTGCTTGGCTTCGTAAATAAAGTTTTATCAAAACACAGACATGTTCATTCACTAAAGTATTGTCAATGGCTGCTCTTATGCTATCATGGCAGAGTCCAATATTTGTGACAAAACTGTGTGGTCCACACAACTGAAAATACTTACACTCTGGATTTGTACAGAAAAAGTTTGCTGACTACTGCCCTAAGGAATTAAATTTAAACTCCTGATATCTAAGACTTTCCATGACCTAACTGTTTGCTAATTTTCTTACTGATCAGGATTAATGCTCTGGAAAAAACATTCCCAAACGTTATCATGCCTGTTATTTTCTCTGTGCCTTTTCCCCACTGTTGGATATTATCAGAATGGCCTCCTATCCAGACCTCCTATCCAGGTCTTTTTCAACATTGCACATCTACACACATAAGAACTGTACACAAAATAAACATAACTAGGTAGCAAACCTTTGCTGAATGTCTACTATAGACTGAGCACTATATTAGACACTTCACAATTATCTTCACAACAGGAGTATATAGTATCTCCTTTTTTCTACTGAGAAAACTGAGGAATTAAGCAAATTACCCAAAGATTCATATAGAATAGAGTGTTTGACTGAAGTTTGAGCTAAGCTTCGTCAGAATCCACTTGTAATTTGGTTTGTTTTTGCTCATTGCCTGTTCAGAAATAAGCCAGTTTACAAAAGGGGAGATGGAACATATCCATCTTTCTAGAAATCTTGATTTGAGGATTATATAATCAAATCAATTTTTTTAGATCTTCTATTGATGTGTAAGTCAGCCACAGTCAATTTTATTTTGAAAAACCATTAACTAGCATGACTTTAAACAATAAAATTAGTTCAGAAACTATTCATTCAGTTAAAAATCTGAGACAGCAATATTAAGGCAACTGTATTTGAACTACTGTCCTAAGTATAGTCCATTCATATCCAGCCCTAAATCGTACTGTGCTCTTCACTCGGACAGCTCCCATCCCATCTGCCAATGCACAGATGGGCTGGTCTGTGCATGTGAGCTTCCCTTTACAAGCTGTATGTAATAGCAACAATGACGAACCTTGTGTGCCTGTCAGGAACCTAGCATGTAGCCCGGTTCTTCCTCACAGTAGCTTTGGGCAGCAGGTAAGAGGCTGGCATTACCTAATCACAGTTTCTATTTATGTCTCTCCATTTCAAATCACTTCTCTAGCCCAGGCCGGTTCTTTCACTCCACTAATAACTAGATTTGAGCTTTCCCTTAAGATCATATTTCATCAACTGTAGCACATCTCTCCTGCTGCTAATGCCATGCTGATCTGCTTTGGCAAGTTTCCAGACCTTCTTTTATCACCTTAGGGGCTACATCCTAGCCAGGCTTTTCTCTCTACCCCTGACCCTTCCATATGCCCCTCTCCCCCACAAGCCCCAGCATCAACCCCCTGCCCAGATGTAATTTCTTATCCATGTCTATTCAAGCAGACACAAAAACAAAAATAGTATTTCCCTGGAAAGAGCTTCATTTCCCATGGCCAAACTTAGCACAGCTCTCACCATCAGGAAGCACTTTCCAGGGTTAGGCTGAATCCCTTGAGTGGACCTAGAGAAACAGTGAGACAGATGTAGAAAAAAGGAAAAAAAAGTCTTATGTGAAAGCACATTTAGGATCTTCTGGGTATTTTGTTAAATAAACACCACAGGGTAATTTGGTATTTATAGAAGGATAAAACCCAACCTTAAAGATGATAGGGCATCAGCAACATTTAATTACTCCCTCAGGTCTCTGCTGTGCAAGGAAGTGTTCACATGACAATTTGGGTGGCTTATTTTATAAGGTATTGCTTCTCTTCTCCAAGGAAGGCACTGATAGAAATGGCTCGTGAATGGCGGTGAATGTACATTACAAACAGAAACCAGCTTCCAGCCACACCAGTTCTCAGCGAAAGGGAATCTGTGTCAGGTTCGTGTGCTTAGCCAAGGGGCACTAGGGAGAACTGACCAGGAGACAAGTTGTTACAGGGTACTGATGCCAGGACAGACTCTTGCAGAGTTCCTGAGTTTCTTAAAAAACAAGAGTGAGGACTTCTGAAAGGAGGACTCCACAGTCTGAAGCTCCCTTCTCCTGATATTGCAGTGCTGTTTGCCAGGGACTGAAAGGATGGGTAAGGTAGGCAGGAACCTCTCTCTCTCTGACAAGGAAACACCAGAAGAACATCTATAGATTCTCATATAACCCTTGTGATCATTTCTGGGCTATAAGACACTTTGGTTAAAGGACTGGAAAAGGTCTGCAGCCTTGGCATACACAAACTCTTCTATCAGAGGTCTCTCATACCTTACTCCAATTAGGAATCCACAAATAAGGCTGCCTATGACACTGCAATCTGGATAGAGCCTGCTTGAGTCAGAGTTTCAATAAATATTCCACACCACATTCACCCTGGACACCTCCTCCTGACAGAGCCCCGTGCTTTTTGAGTGGATTCACAATGACTATGATGTTCTCTCTGTTTTCCCCAAAATAGAGTTGCAGTAATGTGTTTATATGGACAGTTGCTTACTTTTAATTTTATAAGTAGGTCAAGAAATAGATCTCTTCTAGGGAGGATGGAAGTTCTGGACAATTAGTATGACGTATCTTTGAGAATTCAAGTTCATAGGTTAGGAAATTAAGATTTGTAAACTAGCCCAGTGACTTCACTACTCTATCAATAGACAACAGTTTCCCCAGTAGAAAGATAATGGGGGGGGAGGGGGTGAAATGACTGAGCACCAGACCACAGACTCTTCTTCCTATAGCCCTACCCCTAGCAGTTGTCTCTTGCGACCGGATTGCTGAAAAGCACCGCCGTGCCTCTAGTGACTGAACACACTGACAGTGCTCCTTCATTCATGCTCTTCTTTGCCCAAGCCTCACCTCAAATCAAACGAACCACTACAAGCTATTGATCCACCACCTATCTATTTCCTGTGTTTCCCCCTCCTCACCATCCCCAAAGCTTCTGTCGTGGCAGGCCAGTTCCTTACCACGCTCTCCTGGTTGGAGAGAGCAATCACCCTCTACCTCATCGCACCCTCTCTAGTCTCCCCACGCAAGTCCTAAACACACCACCACTTCAAATCCATATCACAGAGAAAACTCATGACTTTTCTTAAATACAAACCTTACCATAGTATTCCTCTGCTTAAAATAATTCAAATTCATTTTATTTTTAATTTATTTTTTTAACTTTTTATTTTACACTGGAATATTGCTGATTACCAATGTTGTGTTATTTTCAGGTGTACAGCAAAGTGATTCAGTTATACATATACTTGGGTCTATTCTTTTTCAAGTTCTTTTCCTGTTTACGTTGTTACATAATATTGAGCAGAGCTCCCTGTGCTATACAGTAGGTCTTTGTTGGTTTTCCATTTTAAATATAGCAGTGTGTACATATGAATAGCTAGAAAATAAAGTCCGAGGGCTTCCTCAGCTCCACTGCTCTCTGTATCCCCAGAATCTAGCTAACTTATGTATGACTTGCACTTTGGGAAGGAGATGGCATATACATATTTTTTATTTTATGGACCATCAGGCACATTTTTCAAATTGAACTTTTAGTTTTGTGATAATTGTAGATTCACATGCAGTTTTAAGAAATACTACAGAGAGACCCCTGGTATCCTTTACAGTTTCCCCCCAGTGGTGACATCTTGCAAAACTGTAGTACAAGAAGTATCACAATCAAGATACTGGCAGTAACACAGTCAAGATACAGAATATTTCCATCAGCACAAGGATCCCTTTTATTGCCCTTTAGTAGCCATACCTAACTCTCACCTCTTCCTCTCCCAACCCTTGTCTCTAATTTCTAGCAACCACTGATCTGTTCTCCATTCTTAAATTTTATAATTTCAAGAGTATAATACAAATAAAATCGTACAGTATGCAACATTTTGGAATCTTTTTTCACAAAGCATAATTCTCTGGAGATTCATCCAAGGTGCTGCCTATATCAATAATTTGTTCCTTTTTATTGCTCAGTTATATTCCATAGTATTGATATACCACAATTTTTTTTAAATCTTGCATTTGGTGAAGGATATCTGGGCTGTTTCCAAATTTTGGCTATTAAAAATAAAACTGCTATGCACATCTATGATTCAGTGTTAACATAAATTTTCATTTCTCTGGGAAAACTGGCCCCAAGTGCAATTTCTGAGGTATATGAGAGTTGCATGTTTAGTTTCATAAGAACTGCCAGACATTTTTCCTAGATGATTGTACTATTTTATATTGACACCAGCAATGTATGAGTAAACCAGTTTCTCTGCAGCCTTGAGAACATTTGGTGTTGTCATTATTTTTTATTTTTAGTTTTAGCTATTCCAATAGACATGTAGTGCTATATCACTGTGGATTTAATTTGTATTTCCCTAATGGTAACTGGTGAACATCTTTTCATATGCTTGATATTTTAAACCCTCTTTGATAAAATATCTGCTCATGTCTTTTGCTCATATTTTTCTTGAATTGCTTTCTTAATTGATGAGTTTGTGAGTTATTTATATACTGAATAACAAATCTTTATAGGATATGTGATTTGCAAATATTTTCTCCCAGACTGTAGCTTAACTGTTAATCCTGTTAACAGAGTTTTTTACAAAACCAAAAAAAAATTGATTTTGATGAGATCTAATGAATCAATTTTTCCTTTTATGGATTGTGATTTGGGGGTCACATCTAAGAGTTGGTTGCCTAGCACTAGATTTCAATAATTGTCTATTTTTTTTCTAAAAGTTTAATAACTTTACATTTTACATTTAAGTCCATGATTCATTGTGAGTTAATTTTTTATAAGGTATGAGGTTTAGAGCAAAGACATTTTATTCGGAGGAGACCTTCAAGATGGTGGAGGAGTAGGATGTGGAGATCACCTTCCTCCCCACAGATACATCAGAAATACATCTACATGTGGAGCAACTCCTACAGAATACCAACTGAATGCTAGCAGAAGACCTCACACTTCCCAAAAGGCAAGAAACTCCCCCACGTACCTGGGTAGGGCAAAAGAAAAAAGAAAAAACAGAGACAAAAGAATACAGATGGGACCTGCACCTCTGGGAGGGAGCTGTGAAGCAGGAAAAGTTTCCACACACTAGGAAGCCCCTTCACTGGGGGAGCCTTGGGGTGGTGGTGGGGAAGCTTCAGAGCCACAGAGGAGAGCGCAGCAACAAGGTTGCAGAGGGCAAAGCGGAGAGACTCCCACACAGAGGATCAGTGCCGACCAGCACTCACCAGCATGAGAGGCTTGTCTGCTCACCTGCTGGGGTGGGCAGGGGCTGGGAGCTGAGGCTCGGGCTTCAGAGGTAAGATCCCAGGGAGAGGACTGGGGTTGGCTGCATGAACACAGCCTGAAGGGGGCTAGTGCTCCATAGGTAGCCAGAAGGGAGTCCGGGAAAATGTCTGGACCTGCCTAAGAGGCAAGAGACCATTGTTTCCAGGTGCGTGAGGAGAGGGGATTCAGAGCACAGCCTAAATGAGCTCCAGGGACCGGGACGAGCAATGGCTATCAGCGCGGACCTCAGAGATGGGCATGAGATGCTAAGGCTGCTGCTGCCGCCACCAAGAAGCCTGTGTGCGAGCACAGGTCACTATCCACGCCTCCCCTCCCGGGAGCCTGTGCAGCCCGCCACTGCCAGGGTCCCGGGATCCAGGGACAACTTCCCCGGGAGAACGCACAGCGCGCCTCAGGCTGGTGCAACATCACGCTGCCCTCTGCCACCTCAGGCTCGCCCCGCATCCATACCCCTCCCTCCCCCCGGCCTGAGGGAGCCAGAGCCCCCGAATCAGCTGCTACTTAACCCCGTCCTGTCTGAGTGAAGAACAGATGCCCTCAGGCGACCTACGCACAGAGTCAGGGGCCAAATCCAAAGCTGAACCCTAGGAGCTGTGCAAACAAAGAAGAGAAAGAGGAATCTCTCTCAGCAGCCTCAGGAGCAGCGGATTAAATCTCCACAATCAATTTGATGTACCCTGCATCTCTGGAATACCTGAATAGACAACAAATCAACCCAAAATTGAGGAAGTGGACTTTGGGAGCAACTGTAGACTTGGGGTTTGCTTTCTGCATCTAATTTGTTTCTCTTTTTATGTTTATCTTAGTTTAGTATTTAGAGTTTATTGTCATTGGTAGATTTGTTTATTGATTTGGTTGCTCTCTTCCTTTTTTTTTTTAATATATAGATATATTTTTTTTTTCCTTTTTCTTTTTTTTTTTGAGTGTCTATGTGTATGCTTCTTTGTGTGATTTCGTCTGTATAGCTTTCCTTTTACCATTTGTCCCAGAGTTCTCTCTGTCCATTTTTTTTGCTTAATTACTTTTTAATTCTTTTTATTTTTAATAACTTGATTTTATTTTTTATTTTAATAACTTTATTTATTTTTTCCTTCCTTCCTCCCTTCTTCCCTTTCTTCGTTTCTCTCTTTCTTTCTTTCTTTCTCCCTTTTCTGCTGAGCCATGTAGCTGACAGGGTCTTGGTGATCCAGCCAGGTGTCAGGCTTGTGCCTCTGAGGTGGGAGAGCTGAGTTCAGGATATTGGTCCACCAGACACCTCCATGCTCCACATATTATAAAACAGCGAAAGCTCTGCCAGAGATCTCCATCTCAACGCTAAGACCCAGTTCCACTCAACGAGCAGCAAGCTACAGTGTTTGACACCCTATACCAAACAACTAGTAAGACAGGAACACAACCCCACCCATTAGCAGAAAGGCTGCCTAAAATCATACTAAGTTCACAGACACCGCAAAACACACCACCAGACGTGGACCTGCCCACCAGAAAGACAAGATCCAGGCTCACCCACCAGAAGACAGGCACCAGTCCCCTCCACCAGGAAGCCTACACAACCCACTGAACCAACCTCAGCCACTGGGGGCAGGCAACAAAAACAACATGAACTATGAACCTGCAGCCTGCGAAAAGGAGACCCCAAACACAGTAAGTTAAGCAAAATGAGAAGACAGAGAAACACACAGCAGATGAAGGAGCAAGGTAAAAACCCACCAGACCAAACAAATGAAGAGGAAATAGGCAGCCTACCTGAAAAAGAATTCAGAGTAATGATAGTAAAGATGATTTAAATCTTGGAAATAGAATGGAGAAAATATAAGTAACGTTTGAAACAGACCTAGAAGAACTAAACAGCAAACAAACAATGATTAACACCACAATAAATGAAATTTAAAATTCTCTAAAAGGAATCAATACCAGAATAACTGACGCAGAAGAACGGATAAGTGACCTGGAAGATAAAATAGTGGAAATAACTACCATAGAACAGAATAAAGAAAAAAGGATGAAAAGAATTGAGGACAGTCTCAGAGACCTCTGGGACAACATTTAACACACCAACATTTGAATTATAGGGGTCCAAGAAGAAGAAGAGAAAAAAAAAGGGACTGAGAAAATATTTGAAGAGATTATGGTTGAAAACTTCCCTAATATGGGAAAGGAAATAGTCAATCAAGTCCAGATAGCACAGAGAGCCCCATACAGGATAAATCCAAGGAGAAACATGCCAAGACACGTATTAATCAAACTATCAAAAATTAAATACAAAGAAAAAATATTAAAAGGAGCAAGGGAAAAGCAACAAATAACATACAAGGGAATCCCCATAAGGTTAACAGCTGACCTTTCAGCAGAAACTCTGCAAACCAGAAGGGAGTGGCAGGACATATTTAAAGTGATGAAAGGGAAAAACCTGCAAACAAGATTACTTTACACAACAAGGATCTCATTCAGATTTGACAGAGAAGTTAAAACCTTTACAGACAAGCTAAAGCTAAGAGAATTCAGTACCACCAAACCAGCTTTAAAACAAAGAGTAAAGGACCTTCTCTAGGCAGGAAACACAAGACAAGGAACAGACCTACAATAACAAACCCAAAACAATTAAGAAAATGGGATAGGAACATACATATTGATAACTACCTTAAATGTAAATTGATTAAATGCACCCACCAGAAGACACAGACTGGCTGAATGGATACAAAAACAAGACCCGTATATATGCTGTCTACAAGAGACCCACTTCAGACCTAGGGACACATACAGACTGAAAGTGAGGGGATGGAAAAACATATTCCATGAAAATGGAAATCAAAAGAAAGCTAGAATAGCAATTCTCATATCAAACAAAATAGACTTTAAAATAAAGACTATTACAAGAGACAAAGAAGGATATTACATATTGATCAAGGGATCAATCCAAGAAGATATAAAATTGTAAATATTTATGTACCCAACATAGGAGCACCTCAATATATAAGGCAACTGCTAACAGCCATAAAAGGGGAAATCGACAGTAACACAATCATAGTAGGGGACTTTAGCATCCCACTTTCACCAATGGACAGATCATCCAAAATGAAAATAAATAAGGAAACACAAGCTTTAAATGATACATTAAACAAGATGGACTGAATTGGTATTTACAGGATATTTCATCCAAAACAACAGAATACACTTTCTTCTCGAGTGCTCATGGAACATTCTCCAGGATAAATCATACCTTAGGTCATAAATCAAGCCTTGGTAAATTCAAGAAAATTGAAATCATATCAAGTATCTTTTCTGACCACAATGCTATGAGACTAGAAATCAATTAGAGGAAAAAATCTGTAAAAAATACAAACACATGGAGGCTAAACAATACACTATTAATAACCAAGAGATCACTGAAGAAATCAAAGAGGAAATCAAAAAATACCTAAAAACAAAGGACAATGAAAACACTATGACCCAAAACCTATGGGATGCAGCAAAAGCAGTTCTAAGAAGGAAGTTTTTAGCAATACAATCCTACCTCAAGAAACAAGAAACATCTCAAATAAACAACCTAATCTTACAACTAAAGCAATTAGAGAACGAAGAACAAAAACACCCTAAAGTTAGCAGAAGGAAAAAATCATAAAGATCAGATCAGAAATAAATGAAAAAGAAATGAAGGAAAGAATAACAAAATCAATAAAATTAAAAGCTGGTTCCTTGAGAAGATAAGCAAAATTGATAAACCATTAGCCAGCCTCATCAAGAAAAAAAGGGAGAAGACTCAAATCAATAGAATTAGAAATGAAAACAGAGAAGTAACAACTGACACTGCAGAAATACAAAGGATCATGAGAGATTACTACAAGCAAATATTTGCCAATAAAATGGACAACCTGGAAGAAATGGACACATTCTTATAAAAGCACAACGTTCCAAGACTGAACCAGGAAGAAATAGAAAATATAAACAGGCCAATCACAAGCACTGAAATTGGGACTGTGATTAAAAATCTAACAAACAGCCCAGGACCAGATGGATTCACAGGTGAATTCTATCAAACAATTAGAGAAGAGTTAACACTTAACCTTCTCAAACTCTTCCAAAATAACAGAGGGAGGGTAGGGAGGAACACTCCCAAACTCATTCTAGGAGGCCACCATCACCCTGATACCAAAACCAGACAAAGATGTCACAAAGAAAGAAAACTACAGGCCAATATCACTGATGAACATAGATGCAAAAATCCTCAACAAAATGCTAGCAAACAGAATCCAACAGAACGTTAAAAGGATCATAAAACATGACCAAGTGGGGTTTCTCTCAGAGTGCAAGGATTCTTCAATATATGTAAATCAATCAACGTGATACACCTTATTAACAAATTGAAGGATAAAAACCGTATGATCATCTCAATAGATGCAGAAAAAGCTTTCAACAAAATTCAACACACATTTATGATAAAAACCCTCCAGCAAGTAGGCATAGAAGGAACTTACCTCAACATAATGAAGGCCATACATGACAAACTCACAGCCAACATCGTTCTCAATGGTGAAAAACTGAAACCATTTCCACTAAGATCAGGAACAAGACAAGGCTGTCCACTCTCACCACTATTATTCAACACAGTTATGGAAGTGGTAGCCACAGCAATCAGAGAAGAAAAAGAAATGAAAGGAATCCGGAAAAGAAGAAGTAAAGCTGTCACTGTTTGCAAATGACATGATACTATACATACAGAATCCTAAAGACGCTACCAGAAAACTTCTAGAGCTAATCAATGAATTTGGTAAAGTTTCAGGATACAAAATTAATGCACAGAAATTTCTTGCATTCCTATACATTGATGATGAAAAATCTGAAAGAGAAATTAAGGAAACACTTTACCATTGCAACAAAAAGAAAAAAATACCTAGGAATAAACCTACCTAAGGAGACAAAAGACCTCTATAAAGAAAACCATAAGACACTGATGAAAGAAATTACAGATGATACAAACAGATGGAGAGATATACCATGTTCTTGGATTGGAAGAATCAACATTGTGAAAATAACTATACTACCCAAAGCAATCTACAGATTCAAAGTAATCCCTATCAAACTACCAATGGCATTTTTCACAGAACTAGAACAAAAAATTTCACAATTTGTATGGAAACACAAAAGACCCCAAATAGCCAAAGCAATCTTGAGAAAGAAAAAATGGAGCTGGAGGAATCAGGCCCCCAGACTTCAGTCTATACTACAAAGCTACAGTAATCAAGACAGTATGATGATACTGGCACAAAAATAGAAATATACATTAATGGAACAGGATAGAAAGCCCAAAGATAAACCCACGCACATATGGTCACCTTATTTTTGATAAAGGAGGCAAGAATAGTCAATGGAGAAAAGATAGCCTCTTCAACAAGTGGTGCTGGGAAAACTGGACAGCTACATGTAAAAGAAAGAAATTAGAACACTCCCTAACACCATACACAAAAATAAACTCAAAATGGATTAAAGACCTAAATGTAAGGCCAGACACTATAAAACTGTTGGAGGAAATCATAGGCAGAACACTCTATGACATAAATCACAGTAGGATCCTTTTTGACCCACCTCCTAGAGAAACGGAAATAAAAACAAAAGCTTTTAAGTTTCATGGGACCTAATGAAACTTAAAAGCTTTTGCACAGCAAAGAAACCTTAAACAAGATGAAAAGACAACCCTCAGAATGGGAGAAAATATTTGCAAATGAAGCAACTGACAAAGGATTAATCTGCGAAATTTACAAGCAACTCATGCAGCTCAGTATCAACTAAACAAACAACCCCATCCAAAAACGGGCAAAAGACCTAAATAGACATTTCTCTAAAGAAGATATACAGGTTGCCAATAAACACATGAAAGAATGTTCAACATCATTAATCATTAGAGAAATGGAAATCAAAACTACAATGAGGTATCACCTCACACCAATGAGAATGGCCATCATCAAAAAATCTACAAACAATATATGCTGGAGAGGGTGTGGAGAAAAGGGAACCCTCTTGCGCTGTTGGTGGAAATGTAGATTGATACAGCCACCATGGAGAACAGTATGGAGGTTCCTTAAAATGTTAAAAATGGAACTACCATACGACCCAGAAATCCCAATACTGGGCATATCCCCTGAGAAAACCGTAATTCAAAAAGAGTCATGTACCACAATATTCATTGCAGCTCTATTTACAATAGCCAGGACATGGAAGCAACCTAAATGCCCATCAACAGATGAATAGAGAAAGAAGATGTGGCACATATATACAATGGAATATTACTCAGCCATAAAAAGAAACAAAATTGAGTTATTTGTAGTGAGATGGATGGATCTAGAGTTTGTCTTATAGAGTGAAGTAAGTCAGAAAGAGGAAAACAAATACCATATGCTAATACATATATATGGAATCTAAAATAATATATATATGTTTCTGAAGAACCTAGGGGCAGGACAGGAATAAAGACGCAGATGTAGAGAATGGACTTGAGGGCGCTGGGTGGTGGGAAGGGTAAGCTGGGATGAAGTGAGAGACTGGCATGGACTAATAAATACTACCAAATGGAAAATAGATAGCTAGTGGGAAGCAGCCGCATAGCACAGTGAGATTAGCTTGGTGCTTTGTGACCACCTAGAGGGGTGGGATGGGGCGGGGGGAGGGAGACGCACAAGAGGGAGGAGATATGGGGACATATGTATGTATTATAGCTGATTCATTTTGCTATAAAGCAGAAACTAACACACCCTTATGAAGCAATTATACTGCAATAAAGATGTTTTAAAAAAAGAGTCACGTACCACAATGTTCATTGCAGCTCTATTTACAATAGCCAGGTCATGGAAGCAACCTAAGTGTCCACAACAGATGAATGGATAAAGAAGATGTGGCATATATATAAAATAGAATGTTACTCAGCCCTAAAAAGAAATGAAGTTGAGTTATTTGTAGTGAGGTGGATGGACCTAGAGTCTATCATACAGAGTGAAGTAAGAAAGAAAGAGAAAAACAAATACCATATGCTAACACAGATATATGGAATCTAAAAAAAAAAAAAAAAAAAAAGTGGTTCTCATGTTCCTACGGGCTGGACAGGAATAAAGACGGAGACTTTAGAGAATGGACTTGAGGACACGGGGAGAGGGAAGGGTAAGCTGGGATGAAGTGAGAGAGTGGCATGGACATATATACACTACCAAATGTAAAATAGGTAGCTAGTGGGAAGCAGCCGCATAGCACAGGGAGATCAGCTGGGTGCTTTGTGACCACCTAGAGGGGTGGGATAGGGAGGGGGGGAGGGAGATGCAAGAGGGAGGGGATATCTGGATATATGTATACGTATAGCTGATTCAGTTTGTTATACAGTAGAAACTAACACAACATTGTAAAGCAATTATACTCCGATAAAGATGTTAAAAAAAAAAAAAAAGACCTTTTACTCTTTTTCCTTCCTCCTTCCCTATTTTTCTTTTTCCTGCCGGTGGATGCCCAATTGCCCTAGCACCATTTATTGAAAAGGCATAGCAGGCATTTTTAAATTTTAACCTCTCCATCTGGACTTCTCTCTTGGTTCTCTATCAGTTGAGGCCTCCATTCTCTGGCTTTCATGATGCCTTGCCCCCTCCCTTTTCACCCAGACCTCCAAAAGTCTTAATTGTGGGCTTGTACCAAGGCCATGGTCTCTGGATCCTCCTAAATGCTCAGTGCTTCTTCAAGGAAAAGGTAAGTACAACCATAGTGACAGCTTGCTCGATTGCCTTGCCTTCTCTGCCACTCCCCTTCAACAGTCTTGGTCTCAAAGAACTAAAGAAATGCCATCCTTGCTTAGATGTGACAACTCACTTGTAGAAACAGGATTTTTTTTTTTTTTTCTTTTTGCAGTACGCGGGCCTCTCACTGCTGTGGCCTCTCCCGTTGCGGAGTACAGGCCCCGGACGCGCAGGTCCAGCGGCCACGGCTCACAGGCCCAGCCGCTCCGCAGCATGTGGGATCCTCCCGGACTGGGGCACGAACCCGTGTCCCCTGCATTGGCAGGCGGACCCTCAACCACTGCGCCACCAGGGAAGCCCGAAACAGGATTTTTAATCTAACATTTCTGGATTTCCCTGGACTTGAACCCCCAATTTCACAGCACATCACACAGTGTCCTGGTTCCTTGTTTACTACTTCATTTTATGGCTACCACATTGAAAGAATTTGTCATGCTCAGATATCTGGCCTATGTAATAGACAAAGACTTGTGTATGTGCTAATGGAAGAGAATATAGGAAACCAAACGGGCTCTCTTCTGCCTTCTCCATATCCTAATGTATCATATATGTCACAACTGTACTCACTCACAGCATAGAAACAGCCCTGACTTAAAATCATCTAAATCTATGTGTGCTTGAGGTAACATTTCCACGTAAGGATGTCAAGGGCCATTCCTTCCCTGACACATTCTTGAGGGAAACAGTTTAAGCCGAGGTACCATGTGGGGACAAGGTGATTATTCAGACAATCCTCTGGGATTTCTTGGTCTGGCCATAGCACAATTCAGTCCCTTAGGCTATAAAAACATGGCCTCTGAGGTCAATCTTGAATCAGTCTATGACTGTTTCTGGTTTTGTTTCACTAAACCCTGGATGTGGTAGAGCACAAAGCTGAGAGGGCTCTTTATCCACATGTCCATTTTAATGGGCCCTGGTACTTCTGTCCCTGTCCGTTCTGATTCAGTGTCATTATCATCAATGAATTTGATCATACTTTGCCTAAGGCAGTTTAAGCAAATTAGATATAAGGTGACAGATGAAATGTTTAAAAATAGGATGGTGCTGACTCTGAGAATGTATCTGGAGTGGATGTATGTAGAGTGGAATGGTCTCTGTCAGGCTTTTTTAATGTTTTTCCATGACCTTTAACATTCTATAACTATTAAGAGGTGTCATCCTTCATTTTTTTCAAGCTATTCAAACACTTGTTAGTGCAACTACGTGGAAGATTCTGCTGTGTGCACTAGTTGGGGTGAGGATGAAGGTATGTATACAAGGTAGTCCCTATTAGTCCCCACCCCTAACTTTTCAACCTCTTAAGACTCTTACCATCCTTCAATACTTTTCCTAGGAGGTCTCCCCTAATCACTGTTACACAAATTTTTTTTTTCTTCAAGCCCTTCATAAATTTGTACCCATAACAATTACCTGGCTTATGCAAAGACTTTTCTGGAACCCCTCTTGTACAATGTTTATGTGGCATTAGTGAAAGCTTGTTATTTAGCATCCCTGGTGGGATTTCCATCTCTATCTTCCACCCCCCATCCCCCCCATCACAAATTCTCCATCAGTACAGAGTAGTTTTAGCTCCTCTACAATTGACAGTATGAATTTGAGGCATAAAGCTTTATCTGCACTGACTATCTGGTCTATCTTTTGGTTAGTTTATTTAGTTTTCTTAATTCATTATGTATTACTGGAAGTTAAACAGCTTTGTTTCCAAAGCTGGCTGGAAGCTTGTAACAAAACAGAAGTTCAGAGCCCAAGTGAGAGTCCTTCACAGGGCATCACTTGGTCACATCAGCCTCTCAAGTTTCAAAAGTATATGACCTATTTAAAAATATTTAGCAATTTCCATTGCTTTTAATTGCACTTTCTGGCACTTGGTAAGGAATCTTCCATAGTCACAATAACTTTTTTCAATGTTGCATCATAATATAATCTTGTAAAGGAAGGTATTAAAAGCAATCATTAGGGGTCCAAATTTACATTTAAATCAATGGAATATAACACTACCAATGCAAATTATTTAACTGAGGTGCAGATCAGATAAACTGTCACCTCTAATATAGAGCTTAGTCTTCATTTATTTAGGCAATAAAAGAAAGTCATTACAACTTACCCCTCTGCTTGACCGTTGGACGCTTTCTCCAGACACAGTGATAAGATGCATCCCAGCTTCTAACACTGTTAAAATTTGAAGACAAAAAAAGAATCTTAGAATCAAGAAATCATTGTATAGTATTTATTATTCTGGCTCCTTGGTGATGCTCCAGACATGGGTGTGAAAAACCACAACACCAACTAATACTGGTAGAAAATAAAGTACAGGAATTCCCTGACAGTTGCCCTTGCAAATAGTCTCATCCTTATTGATATAGAAAACATTTAGGTTTAAATAGTGTTTAGATAGAAAACACTCACGTAAAATACCTTCAATAACTGTGCAAAAAAACCTTTCCTCTCTCCCAGGGCCCGTTTGTTCTTCTCTGCTACTCGTAAATTTTGCCATGTTTTGAAATTATATGAAACAACAGAGGGTAGTGGAATAAGCATTAGCTTTCGAGAATGGGGTTGAAAAACAAAACAAACAAACATGCATTTTTATGGGGTAGGTAGCTCTTACCAACTCTGTGCATTTATTTCTCTGGGATTCTGCTTTCTCAAGAATAAAAGGAAGGTTTTAAAAAATCTACCTGGAAGGGGCATTGTGAGCTTTGCAAAAGACTTGGTATAGAACAGAGCTCAAAACCAACAGGTTCTTGATAAATGGCACTTCATGATAATATGTGTTCCCTCTCACCTTTTTTTTTTTTTAACCACTAGAATCTAGTATAAGAATGCTAATTTGATTTGAGGCTGTGGCATAATAGCCAAGTTAAAGAAAACACCTTTTTGAGCATTAATTGGCAGGGTGACAGAATTAGAGTTGAATGATCATTGGTCTGTGTAAAGCCTCACCCACAAATCATATTGAGGGACATACTTCTTCACGTGTTACATTTATTTGCTTTCCCACAGCCATCCCAAGTTCCCTGGGGAGATAAGGCTAGTTATCAGCTCCAGAAGAAGGACAAGAAAGTGCATCATGCTGGTCTCCTAACATTGCCTCTTCTTACCCTGCACCTCCCCAGTCAGTAGACATTTGTTTCTGGCGCAGTGGGTGGGTTCAAAAATAGAGGACTGAAATTAACAGAGAAGTCACAGCTAGCATATGAGAACAAACCTACAAATGCACACCCACATCTGCACCAATATTTCTTTTTCCTCTTATGTTAAAGAAATTGACCTATTCCTGCAAAACCACTTCCTCCACCTGTATTTTGATTCTTTCTTACAGTGCTCATCTCTCAGCTTACATTAGCCATACATATGATTTTGCATGGTGTCTACTTTTTCCATGAGAGCCTTTAACATCTTAATCATAATAATTTTAAGTTCTTGTCTGATAAATCCAACATCTCTGTCATACCTGAGTCTGGTTGTGAAAATCATTTGTCTCTTCAGAGAGTGTGTTATTTTGCCTTCTGACCTGACTTGCAATTTTTGGTTGAAAGCCAGAGTTGTTTAGGGTAATAGGTACTACAGTAAACAGGCCTTTAGTATGAGGATTATGGTAATCTGGCTAGGATTTGGGCTGTGATTAATATTTGTTGTCTCTAGAGACAACAGATGCTTCAAATTCCTCTGATAAGATTGTTTTCTCCTCCCTCCCAGCTTTGGGGCTTCCCCGTGTACTCCTCAGGCAGTCTGTGTCCTGCAGCTTGTTCACCTGTAACCCACTGTCGTCATGCCTGGAAGCTTGCTCCTGTGTGTGGTGGTAAGGTGTGGGGGAAGGGGATGTCCTATCACCTTCTAACTGAGCGTCAGTCTTCTTAGTAGGCCTGTGTCCAGGGGTGTGGACTTCAGAGGAGTCTGTCCTCCCGGCGTAGAGCTTTCCCCACTAGTCTCTTTCCCAGCTACAACATGCTCAGTCTAATTCCTTGAAGCCCTTGCCCCTACTGACCCCGTTTTTCTTTCTTCTTCTCTTAGAAGAGATAGGAAGGCTGGGGCAGGAGGCCTGGAGGCAGGGTTCCCTTCCCCGAGCTGGAATAAGGTTTCAGAACTGCCCTCTGGCCAAGTCCTTCACCCAGGAGATTAGTCCTTTGCTTGGGAGAAACATCTGGGAGGGTTTACTGTAGCTGCCCTTCCCTCCCCCATCCCTGCCCTGCCAAGACTATGTAAAGAGTTTTCTCAGATCCTCCCGGTGAGAAACTGGTGGGGTTCCTGCAGGAAAACCCTGGGAAACTATGAGGAGCTTCTCATTCTCATGGTAGCCAGACTTGGACTCCAGCAATTTGACAAAATAACCATTGAAGCGTTCCTACCAGCTTACAGTCTCAGCGGCTTCTGCTCTAGGTTAGCAGATCTCAGGTAATGTACCTCTCCAGATGCACCTGACTTTCCAGATTTCAGGGTGGTGGTTTGCCCTACAAGGTTAAATCTGATTGGTGGTCCTCACCCTGCAACTCTAAGTCTCTGATTGGTCCAAGAAAGTCATTGATTTTCAGCTTGCACAGCATTTTCTACTTCTAAGGGCATGAGTAATCACTTCCAAGCTCTTAATATATCAAAGCTGAGACCAGAAATCCCTCCTCCTGTGTTTTGAGGCTTGTCCATCCTGCCTTCTCAGGAACCTTACCCCAAATAGCTAGTTTCCAATCTTGGCTGTGCACTGGAATCTCCTAAAAAGCTTTCATCACTGCTGTTGCCTGGGCTTCACCCCAACGGGTCTGATTTAATTAGTCTGGGGCTTGGAACAGTTGCCCAAATGATCATACACTTTCCAGATCAGAGTTATTTTTTCAAAACCTAAAACTGATCACATCAGTCCATCTGCTTAAAACACTCCAGTGGCTGCACATTACATTGTTCTTTTGAAAAAAAAAAAAAAATCCTTACGTAGTTTACAAAATTCTGTACTGTCTGGCCCCTGCCTAACTAACCACCTCCCCTCACATCAATTTCCCATACTGGCCCTCTTTTACTTCATAAAATGCACTGTTCCCTCTCACCACATTCATTCCACACATATTATTGAACACCTGCAGTGGCCCAGGCACTGACTGAGATATAGAATATACAGCAAAGACAAACACACACACACACACACACACCAAAAAGACACACACACACACACACACACACACACACACACACACACACACCAAAAAGACACCTAATTGCCTGTGCACATGGGGCTTAGCTTTTTGTTACTGGGAAGACAGACTCTAAACAAACAAAGTTGTACCTCAAGACCTAAAGTTAAAAATGTTACTGTTAAGTTTAGGCACAGTGTTGCACAGCACATCTCTGGAACTTTCTTATCTTACATAACTGAAACTTTATTCCCATGAATAGGAACTCATCATTTCTGCCTTCCTCCAGCCCCTGGCAACCACCATGCTCCTGTCTGTTTCTAAGAGTTTGACTACTTTAGACACCTCACGTGAGGGGAATCAGGCAGTATTTTTGCTCTGTGACTGGCTTATTTCACTTAGCATAAAATCTTCCAATCTGTGTTGAAACATATGGCAGCATCTTCTTCTTTGTAAGGCTGAGTAATATTCCATTGTATGTATATATCATATTTTTATCCATTTATCTGTTCATGGACATATAGGTTGTTTCCAAATCTTGGCTCTTGTGAATAATGCTGCAATGAACATAGGGGTGCAGATATCTCTTTGAGATCCTGATTTTAATTATTTTGGATATATACCCAGAAGTGAGATTGCTAGATCATATGGTAGTTCTACTTTTAGTTTTTTGAGGAACCTCCATACTGTTTTCCACAGTGGCTTCACCAACTCACATTCCCACCAATAGTGTACAAGAGTTCTAGTAACTCCACATCCTCACCAACACTTGTTATCTTTTGTTGTTTTGATAATAGCCATTCTCACAGGTATGTGGTAATTTCTTATTGTGGTTTTGATTTGCATTCCGTGATTATTAGCAATGTTGAGCATCTTTTCATATATCTGTTGACCGTTTGTATGTTTCCTTTGGAGAAATGCCCAAGTCATTTGCCCATTTTTCAATTGGGTTATTTGGGTGTTTTTGCTAATGAGCTGTAGGAATTCCTTACATAATTTGGATATTAGTGCCTTATCAGATGGCTTGCAAACAGTTTCCTTATTCTGCAGGTTGCTTTTTACTCTGTTGATTGTTTCTTTTTTTGTGCAGCAGCTTTTTAGTTTGATGTAGTCCCACTCCTCTATTTCTGCTTTTGTTGCTTTACGCTTTTGGTGTCGTATCCATGAGACCACTGCCAAGACCAATGTCATAGGGCTTTATAAAACAGGGTAAGAAAATAGGGAATGATGAAGGTAGTGGTGCTATTTTAAATAAGAAGTTCAGGGAAGACCTTTCTAATAGGGTGACATTTAAGCAGAAATCTAATTGAATAAGGAAGCAAGCCACTCAGATGTTAGGGAATGAGTATTTAAATCAGAGGGAACAGCAAGCAGAGAGGCCCAGCAAAGAGACCAGAGTAGCTGCAGCAAAAGAAATGTGATTTAGATCAGTTGGATTAGAGATCATAGAGAGATCTCAGGGAGACAAAATCACAAAGGCATTTGTAGGCAATGGGGAGGCTTTTAGACTTTATTCTGGGTGAGGTTGAGGTGGTAACCATTGGGTGGTTCTGAGCAAAGCAGTGACATGCTCTAAATCACGTTTTTAAAATATTACTCTGGCTTCTGTGTGGTTAACAGGCTGTAAGACTATAAGAGGACAAGGAAATAAAAATAAAGTTAAGTACTCATATTAATCCAGGTGAAAGCTGATAATGTCTTGAATTAGGCTGGTAGAAGAGAAGGTGGCACACAGTGGTCACGTTCTGAACATGTTTTGAAGGTGAAGCAGAGACAATTCTCAGGTGTACTTGATGTAAAATTTGGGTAAAAAAGAGGAATTCCAAATTATTCTATGGATTGAGGACTAATCAACAGCATGAATGTAGTTAATTTTTGCTGAGCAGAAAATATTTTACTGAGGCGAGGGCAGGAAAATGGTCTTTTGGGATAAGACCAAGAGTTAAGATTTGAAACAGGGTAAGTTTGAGATGTCTAGAAAACTTCAAATGAGCAATTTCAAGAAGATAGTGAGATTCATGATTCTGGAATTCAGGAGAGAAATTTAGCCAAAGATAAAGGAAATGTTGCATAGTATTTAAAATCATGGTGCTAGATGAGGTCAACTTGGAAGTGACTGTAGACAGAGAATCGAAGAAGTACCAGGTCTGAACCCTGGTGCCCTCCAAAATGTTGTGGGAAGGATATGAGCTGAGTAAAGAAAAGGACGTGAAGAACCAGATTAAATCTACTACAAGTAGATTGAAGTGTGTTAGATCCTAATAGCAAGTGGAGTCAAGAAGGAGAAAAGAAATAGCAAGGTCAAAAGCTGGACATAGATCAAGTAAAAAAAGGACTGAGAAATGACCATTGAACCTGTCAATACGGAGGCTACTAATGACCTTGAAGAGAGCAATACTGGTAGCATGGAGGGGACAACAGCCTGACGAGGGTGGGATTAAAAGACAAAGAGGAGTTCTGCTGCTGCTGCTGATAAAGTAGTTTGTATGAGACTAACCCCTCCCTGGGTAATAATTACAAACTCTATATAAAATATAAAGTACATAAAAGTAAAGGAGAGAAGCTCCAAATCAGGTTTTTTCCACAAATAAAATGCAAGGAAAAATAAGAGAGGGATGGAGGAAGAACCAATAAAATATTTTTAAGAGACACATCAAGCAATTACAAACAAAAGAATGTTATAAAGATCTTGATTCAAACTACTAAAAAATGACAAGAAAATTGAGAAGTTTAAAGTGGTGATATGTGATGATATTAAAATCTTAATTGTTCTCCTGTGTAACTATGGTGATTCAGTTGCATTTTTTTAAACGCCATTATCTTTTAGAATTTGTGAAATATTTAGGAATTAAATGATCTAATATGGTGTTTAATATTTGCTTTGAATTAAAATAAAGCAATATGGGGGTGTAGCTAAAACATGACTAGTCATGAGCTGATAACTGTTGAGGTTGGGTGGTGGGCACACAGCATTCATTATACTACTCTATTGTTGTACATGTTTATGCCTTACAGTAAAATTAATTTTTGAAATGAAGACAAACCCAAATCCAACTTATAAAGCAAAAGAATTAGTAAAATGATATTTCACTTCCAAAAAATACTCACTGTTATCTGCTTACAAAGAAAAAGTTCCTTCAGTGCTTTAAAGTATTTGCCTTATTCAATATTGAAATCATTCAATATTAAACAAAGGGCGGGGGGAGGGGGATAAACAAATGTGAATTATGGGAGCCTATACGAATTGGAAATTGAACATAAATGAAGTAAAACTGCCTCTGAAATGATAATTCTAGTTTATGATAAAGTATGATTGGATTAACAAACACCACCTCAGGATCAGAACTGTTTTGCAAAGCAAAGTACACTAGCAAACAAATATGTGAAAGATGTTTACCCTTTAGGAGAAGACAGGCATAGGTAATTGTGACCCAGCTCTAAGCCCATTTGTAAACAGTAATACTATATTTTTACTGCTTCTCAGATTGTGGTCTAAACATTTGACATCTTTAATGTCTTTCAAAGATATTAAACGTTGCAGACAGGTGAGAAAGGACATATATCATTTCTGATTTGTTGTCGACGTTGCTGGCAAATGTGCATTTGTGTGCAGCCATCTCTAATAAACTGCTGGCTTCCTGGTTGTTATATAGCTCGCCCACTTCGAATAATTTATTGTCCCCCACATTATTGGCACCACTTCTGAAAGCTGTGAGTGGAAAGGGGATTCTAATACATCACATTAAAAAAATAAGTCAGAGAAAACTCTAGATCAGCATGTTGTTTTAAACAGCTTCTACTCATTAGGGAGGAACCTTATGGACCCAAAGTAAAAATGCCTCCCAAATCTACTCAGAGAAGCAAAGAGGAGCAATGGAAATGGGTTTGTCTGCTGACCACTGTAGGGATGCTGCTCTGCCTGTGTCCTGCACTCTGTGAGCGAAGTCAAATTGTCTCTTTGGTCTTATTCTTTATTTTAATCTCATTTTACAGGGGAGTGAAAACAAATTAAAAACTCAATCTTCACATCCTCCCAACAGAGGATATGTATTAGCTATCGATGCTGTGGATAGAGACACGTGAGTGTACTGTACTGGGGTCTCATCTTGACTGGCTCCTAATTAGATCTACCTTTCTGAATACAGATCCCTACCCGCAAAGTGGGGCTAAACCAGGACCTGTGGTTGAGAGGCTTCCGCTCAGTGTTGGCTCAGGGAGAGTTAGAGCTGTTGAAATTAAAGCTGGCTAACTGATGGGTAGTGAACTCCCTGTCACTATTTGTTGATGACCACCTGGCAAAGATGCTCTAGACCAGTGGTTTTTAAGCCTTGTAATTGTTTTGAAGTCATTAGAAATGCAATAGATCTATGTAAAAATATGTATGTTGAAAAAAAGATTACATATTACAACACATCAGGGGCTCAGGACCCCACACCCCCCATTAATGGTTCAGAATAAGTTTCTACGTGTGGAGGAAACTTTGTCTGACCCCCAGGGTCTCTATATGCCCTTAGATTCTGTTATTCTTTAGGGAAGATTTTTAAAATAAAGAAGGATTCAAAGTGATTTTAAATTATTCCACCCTGCCCTCTGTAATTATCTGTAAACTGGCAAAACGGCCCTGATTCATTGCAAGTGAAATAATTATACAGTTGACCCTTGAATAACACAGATTTGAAATGTGCGGATACACGTGAATTTTTTTTTTTTAATAGTAAATACTGCAGTACTACACTATCTGTGGTTGGTTGAATCTGCAGATGTGAAACCGCAGATACAGAGGAATTGCGTATAGGGAGGGCTGACTATAAATTACGTGGGGATTTTTGACTTCCGGGGAGGATCAGCACTCCTAACCCCCCCTCCTGCCCCATTAGCAGCAAATGACTTTGGCTTGGTTTCCATGAGAGCCAGCAATGGAGACAAATCCACAAACAACACCTTTCTCCCTACGTCAAGAATATCCTGTGCTAATGCTCTTTCTGGCACATTCACTCAACTTGCTGCCCACTACCTCCCACCCTACATGTCCAAATTCAGTGCCTTTCACATGCCCTCTGAGTTTCTTCTCTCACTCTGAAGCCTCACCTGGTATTTTAGTCTTTGCTCACCTTCCCTCATCCTAACCTGTACAAAACAGAGTCTGGGGCACCATTCCATACATAATCACACTCCATCATATGCTCTTAGTTTCTCTGTCTTGTATGTTGCCTCATTTCAGAGAATAGACTGTAATATTCTAGATCATAGGTACCTAGTCAAATTTTCTTCAGCTTTCCCACTATAGCTAAAACACACATGAGATACTTAAGAAATACATATTGACTAAAAAAAATTTTTTTTGGCTTCTGTCTACTTTGAGAAACAGTAAGATCTCCATGAGGGTAATTTAAAGGACAATCTTTTGAAGGAGAGCTAAGAAGTGATGAGCAAGCATTGCTCAATGTGCAAGAATCAATGCACGTTTAGAGTTTTATATTTGAAAGGAATAATGATTAAGGGAAACTGTAAGACTGGATTAAAGAGTTGAAGAAAAAACTGAGGAGAGATAAACACATTTTTAAAAGGTTTGTGACCTTATTTTTAATCATTTTTTAAAAGCTGAAAAGAGTTGTCTTACAAAATTATTTTTAAAAACATCTCTTGAACTTATTTGGCTCAAGCAATCACTTGAAAAACAGAGACTGTTAAATTCACTGTGGTTGTAATTGCCTAGTACCCACCAGCCTCACTTAAATGGCCTATTGTCACCTCAGAAGTAAGGTTTTACTTTCCTTAGTTATGAATACTCTCAGTTGCTGTTGTATTAAACAAGGGGTCAGCACCACCGGAGAATATCAAGTCAATTGTGAATTCTCAGCCTCAGTGTCTAATTAGAGGTAGTGTATGGAATGCCTTCCTTAATTACTTTGGAGTCATTGGGGTATTTCATTAGTCTCAGTTTTTATCTTGTAACTTCATTCATAAAATATATTCCTTATCGTTTAGCTCCGTCGGGAACAGATCACTGGCCCTGTGCATCCTGCTCTCTGTGTGATCTCTCAGCCCCAAAGGAGAAGGTCAGAATTCCTCTACATAATAACACTTTCAGCTCTATTAGCACATTCAGAACACCATGAAGGAAAAAGGAAAAAAAGCAAGATATTAGGTTGCTAACAGGATAATATTCCCACATTTTGCCAGAAATATTAGGTAAAATTGTTTTCTTCAAAGAAGTTAAACAACAAATGTTGTTTATACGAAAACTGATCAGCAGTTCAGTCTATTCTTCTCCTGGAACCAACAGAAGCATGCTCCCCAAAGATGTTCTTAAAAGAGAAATTATATTATTGTATTTGATTATGAAATTCTATCAATACCTACATTCAATCAGACAAGGGATACACAGGTCATGCTAAAGAGAAAGATGGTTTCAGAGCAGAACACTAAATTCAAGCTATGAACATGGCTGAAGAACATTTAGGCAGGAAGGTAATGTCACAGAGATACACATAGGCATTGGCAATGACATCCAGTATGTGGTGTCCTCTTCTAGTGATTCAGGTGCACCCATCCCCATTGCAGGTTATTGTGGAGATAGTGTGTCATGCTTGATGTCTTTAAACATTTAAATTCTGCAGTAAACTTTCTGTTATTCTAATTCCATGTTCACAAAGAAACTTCAGATTACTAATTTGTCTTCTAAGTTTCCTTGATCCTATAGCAAAGGCATAATAGAGCAAGTGGAAATATTCAAGGCCACTTAAAGCCTCCTCTCAGAAGTGGCATAATGACAGTCATTTTCACCTTATTCTGTTGGTTAAGGCAAGTCAAATAACCAAAAACAATACCAAGGGAAAGGGGAATAAACTCTGCTCTTTTAGTGGGAGGAATTGCAGAGTTACATGGCAAAGGAGCTGGATAGAGAGAAACATAGAATGAGGTCCAAATAATGCCATCTACCACATGTGGCCAACTGCACAGCTACAGAAACCTCAGTGGCCTCAGTAGCAGTACCTTTTTGAACTTTTATTCTAGTACCCTGATTATGTTGACTCAGCCACAAACTTGCATTTTTTTCTGTGTCTCCTAGTTCAAATTTCCAAAGGAAAAATCATACTGAATCAGCCTGGCTTACCATTGGTTCCTCGAGGGTCAGGGAGTTCCCTGGTTCAATCAGGGGCACATCCTCTTAAAAGAGGATGCAAACAGAGAGACAGTGATCACAGACATACCCAGGATAGTTTTCTTTTAGTTGCCATCGTTTTCTGTTGGCAATTCTCTGGATCTCCCATCATTTGGCTTCTCTCGGGGGCAACTTCCCCTTGAGATGTGCACATCTGCTTTTCTGAGACTTTTACATTCATAGAAATTGGTTCATTTTACAGTGTTTCACAATTCCTTACTGGCCATGGCCAGAAAATGATCTAGTCTTTATCTCAACAATATCTTAATACTTTCTACAGAATGAATGATGTCTTTGGCCACTCACTGATCCCTGACCTGACCACAGATCAGGCCCTGACTTCAGCTTGCTGCTTACCTCAGTCATGCATGCCATTGGTCTTATAAAGAACAGAGACTCAACTCAGATTCTTTCCCCTCCTAGAGATACAACCAGAAGTGAACAGATAGTAGGGTAGTGGCACTATCTTTTTTTTACATAATTTCTTTCAAGGAGCAAATTTTTCCATATCAGGGCTTCCCGTGTGGTGCAGTGGTTGAGAGTCCGCCTGCTAATGCAGGGGACACGGGTTCGAGCCCTGGTCTGGGAGGATCTCACATGCCGCGGAGCGGCTGGGCCCGTGGGCCACAACTGCTGAGCCTGCACGTCTGGAGCCTGTGCTCTGCAACGGGAGGGGCCACAGCAGTGAGAGGCCCGCGCACCGCGATGAGGAGTGGCCCCCACTTGCCACAAATGGAGAGGGCCCTCGCACAGAAACGAAGACCCAACACAGCCAAAAATAAAAATAAATAAATTAAAAGAAGGTTCAACATTAAAAAAAAAAAAAATGTTTTCCATATCAAACTTCTGTAATATACACATTATTTAGAGAAAGCCTGCAATCCAAAAGAAAAATGAGGTCAAAGTCAAAAATAAAGAAAAATAGTTTTCCCTAATACAGTGTTTCTGCTGTTGTTCAAACGAAAAGCCACCCTCAACACATAGGGAACATTTGAATGTGTTGATGGAGGCTAGAAATTATCTATCATACATGTTGGCAGAATACATTTCAATCTATTGTCATTATCTTGAAGGAAATGGCACTGTTGACAATTTGCAGAATGAGCAAAGAGATGCGGGTCCTATTTAAGGCATGATTTTCCTTATGGAAAGACACTGGGAACACAGCAGAGGAACCCTACATGTGAGCTTCCCTCCACTTAGCTGAGCCAATTATGGAAAACACAGACATAATCTAATGTCTAAGCACTATGTACATGATATATTGTTATTTTGTTCAAGAGCCCTGAGGCAAGAGAAAAATCAAAATAATTTTACAATAGCACCTGTTTGAAAATAAGCAATTTATTCCATCCTTATAAAATATTTATGGATTTCAAATGGATGTCCTTGAATAAGGCCATTCCATTTCTGTTCTCCACTGAGGATCGGTTACTTAGAGAAAACTCTAGACCTATTTCCTGATAATTTAGTACAGTTCCAAACCTTTTGTGAAAAAGTAGCCATCCAATAACTTTATTTACTAAATTTCATTTTTAATGATTCTGACTTAGTAGTCATACAAGCAACACCTCATGCATCGTTTCACCCTACTGAATAGAGAGGAATCCCTTCTACGAAATAAAATAATTTGATTTCCATTGAGAAAATGTATTTCAAAAAACCCAAGAGACTGAAGGAAACTATTACTTTTTATTACCCATATCATAATGTTCATCTTAATTACTGCTAAAGCAGGTTCACAGATGTAGTCTAATTGAATGTATAACTTTTTAATTGAAAAGGGGAAAAGGATGAGATTTGAGTTCTAACAATAAGATGAGACTCAAGTTAAATCCTTCCCTTCTAAAAAGCTTTCCTGGGAGAATTGAGGTTCTTAAAAATGTCCTAATTGTCAGGTATCAACATTGCACAAATGAAGCATTTTGGAATTTGGAGAAATGAGTCAGTGTTGTGTTATCTGTTACAACAGGGGTTAGAGGCAGGTCAATGTGAACGGACACTGGATAATGCGGCCAACCAGTTGAGACTATCCTCAACTCAGGCTCTGATACTTTGACCCATCTCCAGGCAAAAGATTTCACGTTTTACATAAAGAACAAAAGATGGGGTCAGTTAAGGTCTCTGGGCCTTTAGTTCTGTCTCTTATATGCCAAAGCTTTAACCTTTTAGTTATACTTGTAAGTAGCAAATAATGTCCTACCTATTTTCAGCAGCCTAAACTTTTAGCCATTCTACTATAGATTGAGGAAAAGAACCTTCTAGTAGTATTATTGCATTATTGCTATTCCTTCCATCTGTAATTGAACACTATTTCTGTTTTTTTTTTTTCCATATGAAATTATTTTATGTTTCCTTGAAGGCACTACAATAGAACATGCAATGGCTAAACTTACTGAAAGAACATCCGAGATTCTCTGAAGCAAAAAAAAAAAAAAAAAAAGAAAGAAAAGAAAAAACTATTTGCAACAGAATCCTTACGGTTTAAATTCTTGTTATCTGGGTATGCACACGAACATGTAACTTTTCTCAGACATCCCATTTTGCCAAAACATCAATTAGTCTGACTCATCAAATTCCGTCTTCCTATTCCGTGTCATGTACTGAACATGTTTCTATTTCTGCACCAGGGAACACCACTCGAACTTCCACTGAAAACAGCCCTTGAATACATAGATGGTAATCACATGCTTAGACAGCAAAGGAAGCCTTCATGACTATTTTTAATGTATCTATAACCACTTCAGATGTCTTTTTGGAAACCAGCTGCAGAATCAATGTGTTCAAAATGGTAGCTATGTACCAGCTCCCATTAATTTCTTAAAGGCCAGGTTCTATGCTTACATTGAGGCAGAAGGAGTAATACGACTTTAAGGGTGTGGGTTATAATTCAAGTATGATTGTATTAGCATAAAAGAACATAAGCTGCTTTTTCTGAATGCAAACACGGTCCCTCAACCAAGGATGTAAATTAGTATTACAATGAAAGCTGCCAGAAGGACAGAAGTTGGAAGTGTTCTCTTCTCTGAGCAGCAGGAGACTGTTCAGGTCCTGCTGCTTTGAAAACCTTTCTCCCCCCATGCAGGCTGCCCTGCTAAGAGAAATCTATTTGAATATTTTGGCAATCACAGAAGCCCCCACATAAATTATGGATACAGAAATGCAGAAGACAGTCTAACAAATGGAACACGGTGGAATCTGTTTTTCCGCCGCCATATGGTGTCGACAGAATGCCACTTTGTTTCTCTGGGAAACAGCTCATCATTAAAAAATAAATAGCAACTTTTCTGTGGGGAAAGAACCCACAGTCATTATTTTGAAAAAATAACAAACAGGAAACTCTGTCCTTTCATTTTTACAATCCTTTTTTTCTTACATTATTATTATTGCCGCACACATAGACATTTTTTCCAGGAATTCACAATGGCTTGTACCTTGGTACATGGGAACTCAAAATCGTGTTTTTCTAGATTTGGAGAGATAAGCCCAAGTACAACATATACTGTGAAAAATCAGTGCACTTCATTATAGACCTTCTTTCCTTTGGAAAAACTATTCTTTGAACCTAACATATGGAATATACTTATAGTCTGAGTTCATACTTATAGATATAATACATATAAAACATCCTGGTTTCTGTAAAGTTTAACAATTTCCAAATTGAATTTGGATGACTTTATTATTTATGGAATGAAGTTGTTACTTGAATTTATTCTGTAATATATTTCATAATTTACCCTCTCTCAATGCAGGAAAGTTTCATCACATTCCATAATTAAATGTAATACAAAGCCTGTTTGTAGCTTTCTCCCTCATACAACCCTTCCCTGGCTTTGCCCCCTTTTGCCCACAAGAAGCCTTTCTTACAAACCTCTGTCACCTTTCTACAAATCAGACTGCTGGAAATTTGTATCTGTAGTGCTATCTGTAAAGGAATCACGGTATTTTCAAATCCATGTAATTCCCAAAGCATTTTCCCAAATATTTTATTTGGTGTTCAAATAGCACTGAGAGAGGGATAGGAAAGGTTATCATTTCTTCTTTGCAAACAAAGAAATGGAAAGAGGGGGTTAAATCAGTAACTTAGATATTAGTATCAGGGTTGAACCCTGGTCTTCTGACTCCCAGGTGAGGGCTTGTTCTACAGCACTGTGTTAGCCAAGGCAGGACAGATCATCTTCATCAGTATTGCCCTTCTCCCATTATTCCTTTAGTGGTGGTCTCTGACCATGTGGCTAGATTGGCCTTGTTACTGATAATGCTTCATCTACCTATCTCCTTCAATATCAGGCATCTGTTTTAAGATACAACAGGGAAGTTAAAGGTTTCTAGAAGTCAGTTACCACAGAGCCAAAGAAAAGCACATGTCTGTAAAGGTTAGACTGTGTTTCAAATGCAAATCTTTAAGATTCTGATGCCAGAATCATCTACTTCCATTTGGTGAACTCTGTGAAATAGGATTTGGGGTCAGAAAAAAATGGTTGAGCTTGATAAGCTGCTTTATATTATGGTACTTTAGTTGTTTTGAAACAAGCAATAATTTTACAATATGTTGTCCTGTTGGAAGGATGACTAAGAAATTTTCACCAACACCAGGTAAATGAGGAGAGCACAAAATCTGGTCCTCCTGTGGACCAGAAGTCAAGAACAGAAGACATGCATTCCCTCTTCTCCCCGGGCTGTCTGTCAACACTAAATTCTGTGCTGCAATAGAACACTGAGTCCCTGCCAAATTGAAAGAGTCCTCACAGCCTCATCTGATTGAATTCATTTCTATCACTTCTAAAGAAAGCTTATTCAAAAATATAACTGATCTCAGGATGCATATGGTATTTTATTTCTTTTCTTCAACTCTTCCAGCTTTGTCCTTTAGTACTCCCTCAATTCATATTTGGGATGGGGATTTTGCAAATTAAGAAGCAGGAAAATATTTTATGTCTGCAAAGTTCCAAGGCATATGCTTTGTTCCTTGTTAGTGGAAACACTGTCCTCAAGAAATTGTACACAACTGGCAGATAATTCCTCAGTGTTATTGACAGCTTGTCACTAGTGGATGCTGACAGCTACATGGCATCAAGTGCATCCAGCCAAAATGCCATAACACGTAGCAAACACCAAAGTAAGGATTCTGAAAAAGGTAGCAAATCTACTGTATTGCTCAGTGTTGTTTTAAGGTTGCTCATTCTCAATTCTATGGCATGGTTTTTACGTATCATTTGCAAGATAACCTAACCACCCAGACAGAGGACTGAATAAAAGGAATACAGTTTGGGTGTTATATCTAATGGAGAGTGAGAAAAGAATATGTTTTATGGTATTGTTAAATGAAAGCTAGTCACCAATCACCTGCATCCAGCACTGTACAATTTTAAGCAGGTGTTCCAGACCTAGAGGAAAAGATTTGAGGAAAAAGATATGGGGAAGGCAATCTGAGAAGAAACCAGACTATATGATTTAAGCCAGACTGTATGACAAAAGAAGTGAGATGGTAGTAACTACAATTAATTAAAATTAAGTAATATTAAAAGTTTAGTTCTTCAGTTGTGGTAGCCACATTTCAAATACTCAAGAGCCACACATACCTAGTGGCTACTGCGCTGGTGAGCACAGATGCAGAATATTTCCCTCATTGCAGAATGTTCTACGGGACAGCGTTATTACAATGAGTTATATGTTTCTAAGCGATTCAACCATCCAAAGACTCCCTTTATTGAGTGGATGATTTTCAATGGAAGCATAACACAGGTAAGAGAGCTTTAGTGTACAAACTCTAGATCTGACTTCCCTCCTAAGGCTTGCTCTCAGTTTCTTGTCTAGTAAAACAGAGGCCACAGGGACAGAGATGGTATGGAGCTGTTTCTGGAAGAAACAAGCCTAAGGTATTATTTGATACAGCTTGTAAGTGCTCAGTAAGTGGTTTAATTATACTAATCATGCTTACTAGATTGTGTCTATAAATTTAGTTCCGCAAAGAAGCTGTCAAATCATCTTTTCTCTCATTATGTTAGGAAAGTGTTTCTACCTTTATATTTGAGTTTCAAACAGTAACAATGATCACAAAAATGAATGTTTATTGATTATTTAATATGATCCAGGGGCATATATGTCCAGATTCAAGTTCTGCTATTGCTACACACTTACCAGTGAGCTGTGTACCCTAGGATAGTTACCATACCTCACTAACCTTAATTTTCTTAATAAGTAAACTGGAGAAGAAAATGGTCCTTGTGAGGGCTAAATTACTGCTGTATATAAAGCTCTTAGGACAGTGGCTAGAACATGGTAAGTACTTATTAACTGTTAGCCGTTTTAATTACCATTTTCCAGGCATTTTAATAAATACATCTATTTTCTCCTGTTGATTCTTATGATAACCCTATAAAATATATTACCATTAGTAACATTTAACAGATGGAAAACTGAGATTTGGAGAGGTTAAGGGATTTTACCAATTTAACACAGGAGACAAGAGGTGGAGCCAGGATTTGAACCAGGCACCCTACCCTCAGAGCTCAGAGCCTGAGCAGCTAAACCTGACAATGGCACCAACCTTGTGGGCTTATTATGGGGATTTTAGGAGATAATGAAGGTAAAGTATTTAGCATATATTTTTCAGTAATTATATTATTATTATGCTAAAATTCATTAAGTAATGTTTTGCAGTGTGATAGTAACTTTAGTGTTTTGTAGTGAGAAGGTAGTTATAGCATTATCAGAGTGAAAGCTATTTACACAACAGTTTTTTTTGTTTGTCTTTTGTTTTTGTTTTGGCTGCACCACGCAGCATGTGCGATCTTAGTTCCCTGACCAGGGATCGAACCTGTGACCCCTGCGATGGAAGCGCCGAGTCTTAACCACTGGACTGCTAGGGAAGTCCCTAAAGTTACACAAGAGTTTTGAGCCATGCAATAATGTATCCTTTATGGCTGGTACGCCATTCCTTCTCTCAGATTTCATTCTGCTTTGATAATAACAATAATAATAATAATAGGAAGAGAAGGAGGAGGAAGAAGCAGAAGATGAAGCTGGAGAAAAGGAGGAGGGGGAGAAGGGGAAGGAGGTGGAAGAGGGAGAGCGGGAGGAAGGGAAGAAAAGGAAGAGGAAGAAGGAATTCTATTCAAGCAAACCACTAAGCAAGTGCTACCTAAAACAAGGGCAATGGCAATATATTTCCTTTGAAACCATGAGCTGTCCTTTAGGGAAGAGTCTTAAACGAAATGGAAGATGATAGCTGTGTGCAGGGAGCTGTCCCCAGACGAAGGAGCGAAGTAAGACTTCTGAACTTCGAGAACTACACCCAGCCAAGGTTGTGCACACTCCCTGCCAATCTGGCATGCAATAACATCAAAGGAAATGCACTGCAGACCACAATTTTCCAGCATGATGTTCCAGCCTGAAGCAGCCTGTAAGTATTAGCATAAAGCAATATAAGTCATTTTAGAAGGCACAGTGGGGGAGAAAGTATTTTTTATTACTCCTTTTCAGAAGTGTTTTAAACTACAACTCTGGATACTTAAGCTGACTATTTCTGTACCAAGTAACACCTGACCTATGATAAGGCAAATTCCTTAGGAGCCAAACTTAAATCAAAGAAGCCAATGGCTTAGCCACTGGGGAAAAATAAAAGGTAGTGATGAGAGACTGGCAATTTGGGTTGAGGCCATCAGATTGTTATAGTAAAAAAGGATAAATGGCCCTTCTGCAATGTGTAACATATTTCCTATAGCAAGGAGAATGGGTAAACCCAATTTCTCAATCTTTCCATGCAGTATAGTATGAGATTAAAAAAAAACAGCATGGATATTCCAAAGAATTTAGATGTGGTTACCTAAAGGCTGAGAAGAGTCATTAATACATATGATGATATTATCAGGATCGAAGAAAAATGTGATTAGTTAAAACAATAGGTAAAAACAAACTGGCTGAATTTTAAGAAAAATTGATATTAATCCTGTACAGGGATTCCAAATTTCAATTTCCCAAATTCCCTTGGGAGATATGGTTTAATAAGACCTCATGTGGAAAAGGAAGCAAAGACCTTAGATGTCCATAAGCTAAATATAAGACTACAGTGTGATGTTACGTGACAAAATTTGTTCTAATCTTGGATTGTATTAAAAGAGGTAGACTATCCAGGTTATGGGAAGTGACAGTTAGAATAATATGTTCTGTGCTGGAGAGATAATCCAGAGTTCAGACACTTTATACAGAGACAGTAGAAAAGATTAGGATGATGGGAGGCTGCATGCCTCTAAAAGAAAGTATGTGAGCAAGATGTGGAAACTTGCAAAATATGTGTGGGCAAGAGATGCCTGAGAGCAAAAGAGAAGAAATTATATCAATTTGAAAACAAAAATCATATGTATGGACACTTTTTATTGTATTACTGCCTTCTCAAGCTTGACCTGGATCACTGTCTGATACAACTCCTTCCTCTGGAATGTACAATCTAGTTGAGCTTGACTTACTTTGGGGCTGTATATTTTTTCACTTTGCATTTTTTTGTGATTAGTCTCCTCAAATCTCCTGTGAACTTCCCCAGGCCAGGAATTCTGTCTTGTTTAGCTCTCTATTTACCACAGCAAACAGGACTAACTCCAGGAGGCCCTTGGTGACTATTTGTTGATTTCCTCCAACATGTCACTTTTTTGCTATTAGGTTCAACGCTGTTCACAATCTGGAGGAGACTTCTCCTCCAATTTAGCTGTTTCTCCTGATCATCCATATGGACCATCAAGATGTGTTATCATTAGCAGCCTCTTAAATGCCTTAATTGGAGAAGTAAGGCATTTAGTATCAAGGGGGCATAGAATTCAATTGAGTTTAGATACTCCAGCATCTACCTTTTGAAATCCAAGAGAGGAAATAAAAAGGCTTTGGGGTAGCAAGAGCTATAACTTAATTGGTAACACCTGCAGAGAGCAGGTGATTAAATGTATGAGGAGGATAAGGGATTGTCTCCAATCTTTTTCTGTTGTCATTCCCTATACACACATCCCTGTTGAGCAGTATACCTCTAGCTGAATCAAACCTGTTCAGGAAAAGAAAAAAATATCAAATAGAAAAAGATATTCTAATATTAACAGCACTTCCAGAAATGCAGTTGAAATTCTTAATAAAAACTTTTCATCTCTTTCCTTTCTTCCCATCACAATCTAAGTTATTGAGGGTAAAAATTCAAATGAACATATCTTACCAAAATATTTATTCAAAGAGGAATGTTAGTGATTTTCAGATGCTTGCCGGCAGAGTGGAAACAGAAAGATAAACGACTTTCTCACCCTATTCGGGAGTTATTGTCATCATCCAGCCTGTGATGTTCCCTCATTATCGAGGGGTACACAAATCCAGGCAGTGCATAATTTGGGAACCAAAAGTAAAATAGTAAAACATTTCTCAAGATGCTTTCACCATTTCACCATTTTTAAAAAGAATTTAAATGCAGGAAAAGAAGTATAACTCATATTGGCTCTTCCTAGGCATTAAAATTCTAAGCACAAAACTATGTGCATCGCTTCTCCACAGGATGCTACCAACATTTTGCAAAGAGCAGTCTGGAATCCCAGTCCACGAACGGCCTGGGCCTTCTGGAGCAATGCCAGCGTTACCAAAGTTCATTCACCACGTTTTACAGATTGTCAAAGTGAGGTCTCCGGACAGAGGTAGCCCTAACTTTTCTCAGGCCCATCTAGCAACAGTTAGGAAACGAATGTCTTCCAGTCTTCTTACCAATGGACAAAATAATCACCTGAGCTGTTTACTTCCATTTTAATCAGTCAAGCCAATCAAGTCTGAAATGAGAGCTTGCTTAATTACACTCTCAGCCCTGGGCTCAGCTCTGCTGTAAAGAACTGAGAGAGCAAAGTGCAGATTTGCCCTCTAGGAAACCTGACTTAAGACACACCTGAAACAATTAGAGAACAATACAGGAGGAGATGCAATTAAGTGAGAAAATGTTAAGCAGAGTGATGATTATAAGTGTTTGAAGGGCTCCGGGTGTGGCTCAAGCAAGGGGAAAAAGTCATAAAGAGAGGGTCCTTTCTCTCTCGGCTTCTTTGTCACCCTTTCCACCTCTTCCTGGCTCCACCATTTAAGATGAACAGAAACAAGCTGCTTCAAACATGGGCCACTGCACAGCTGCCAGGCTCCTCTCTTGTTCTTCTCCCACTCACTGTCCAGCTGTTCTGGCTGATGCTCTTGTTACTGCCTGAAATCCTCTTCCATCAGCCTATTTCAAACTGCCCTCATGACTGCATCAGTATCTCCCCCAAGTGATTTCCTCATCACTCTTCCCTTGCCAATCCTTTCCTTCTTCCACATTTCACCAGAGTCCATCTTATTCTAATGGTGACGGACATGCCTTTGCTCTTTTGTTAAGCAGTCTGTGGGGGTCCCCAGAGGACCACACAGACCTGTAGCAATTGCAGATGTTTAAAAATGAAAGAATATTTTAGTAGTCCCGAGGGTGGTCTCAGGGATATGATATGACAAATTTCTCCAATAGTGTTAAATAAAGCACCATGAGCTGAGGTCAGTAGCCTCACATGATCATGGCTTCTTTTGGTATATATAGAAAATTTTAACTTTTAGTTCCAAACTGACTCTTCCTTACGCCACACATCAGCCAATGGCCTTCATACCATCCTCACTGTTACAGAGCCCCTGAATGCAACGTTCTTACAAAAGAGAGCTTTTACAAAGAGAAAATAAAAAGAATAGTTATTTAAACCTGACACCTTTTTATACCTTTATTTTTTCCAAACTAATATGTCAAACTAATTCAACTTAACATGTCCATTTTCCTCCAAAAGATGACAGAGACCTGAAGTAAATGAATATGCTCTAGATGATATAGAAGGCAATGCAAATACATAGTCAAATTTAGACCATCTCAGGACTATAACATAACCAGATAGAAAATTTTAATTCAAAAGTTAACGATTCACATGCCACTTGTTATCTTCACCTGTCAACACTTCTGACAGCCTATTTTAATATTTGGTATTTTTTTATACTTTATCTTATAAAAAGAATTTTATCCTTTCTCACTGTATTCCTCAACGTGGAAAAAAAAGAAGTCAGACTAGATTTTTAAATTTTATGCATGGAGGATGATAACAATGGTTTCTAGTGACAAAAAATGGTCCCTATCCTCCTAAGAAAGGACTGATTTCTCCTCAGCCATAGCAGCAAGTAATCACCAGAACCAATTCTATATCCATCCTAATTCATCAATGACAGCCTTGCATCAGGAATCATGCTTCTGAAGGCCAGCCAATTGGTGACAGCCCAATATTTCTGAAAGTCAGCCAATGAGTAACAGTGATTTTTGAGTAACCATGCTTACACAGCTAAAGATCCACCAATATCTAAACACTCTTGTTTTTGGAATTCTACCTATCTCTGAACTCCATAATTCCTGATTCTCTATACAAGGTCACTTCTCTGCTTTGTTCAGGGAAGGCTCAAAAGCAAGTTCTCCCTCAGTTAGCAAGGAATAAATTCACATCTCTGTATATGGAGTGATGGCCGCTTTCATGTAATCTAAATTGATATCTCACTAGTATATTATATTTGAAGATCTATTCATTTACTGCACATTACCGTAATGTGCAGGAGGTTGGTCTGGAATGAAATGAGTCAATAAAATTGTTTAGACTTGTTGGTTTATTCAAATGTAACATCTCCATCAGTCACCCGTGTTTCTGTACCTCTCTCCCGGTGGCTACTAAGATCTAAGTTTCAAGCCTATTATCACACAGTGAGGAAGAGGTTACAGAATATCGCAATGTTGTAACATGGTGGGCAAAGTCAGGCCCTTCAGTGTTAGCCTTCATCTTAGAATGCTGAGCCACCATATGCTTGAAAGAGGTTCCCAGTGTTTATCTAATTTGTTCAATACAAAAAGTAAGAGAACAAGAGTATTTGCCCTCACATATATTTGAGGTACTTGAAATCATAAAATCTCTTTTGAATAGCAATTATTTTCTTAAAACCAAAAGACTTCAATGAGACTGTGCATAGGTCATTACGTATCATTTTGTTTAAAGTAGAATTATATATTTGTTAGAGGATCTCCAATAAGAATGCCATATGCATAATTGTAAACATCACTGTCCTCTTTCCTAAAGTTATTTTAAATGTCATTTATAGGTTGTCTCTACTCAAGTTTGTGGCTGTAATTTGTTGAAGACCTCATATAATAAATAGAGTGACTTATGTACATTATGATAGCCTGAACTCTGTAAGACTTATTGTGTCCAGAAAGAGTTCATTATCTATTTTATAAATGATAATCAAGTCCTCTAACATACTGTGTTCAGCCATGATAAATATCATGACTCTCCAAGATCCTTTATATCCTCTGAGCACGCTTGCCTGCCATCTGCTCCAAACCTGCCTTCATGGCCTCCCCAGTCTCTCTGATTCCTATCTCAATGCTTCTGCCCAGGCTCTTCCCCATATATATACTGTTCTTTTCTCGTTTCAGCTCTACCCAGCCAAAACCTGCTCTTCCTCTCCAGTTCCATATCCATCAGGAAGGTATATACTATCACTTCATGAGATTCCCTATCTCCCTCCTCTGAGCTCACATACACTGTCCCAGTCAACTCCTTCATTTATTCATTTACTCAAAAATGTGAATTTTACCTTGCTGGGAAATATATGGACATTTGGTAATTACCAACCGTTGCCTTGTATTATAGTTATCTGCATCCCTGTTTTATCTTCCCCTATTAGCTGTTACCTTCCTTGAGTGCAAAGGATGTGCATTTTCCATCACATGGTGCTGTTCATGTGATGGAAATACGTGCTAAGTGGATGAACAAGTTTGCCTTTGGCATGACAGGAGGGCTCACGGAAGGGTGAACCAAGGAAAGCAACGTGTGATTCAGTTATCAAACAAGTATCTGATCTAGTCTGGTTTATTTTGTTCATCAGATTTCCCTTGAACAATTTAAAAAATGTTCCTTCTGCAGTGGATGAATCATGAGCCCTCTAAGAAATAGAAGTTGAAGCACTGTATTCACAGAGTGCATAAAATAAGTTTTCAAACCTCCAGCTATTGGTAATTGTCAATCATTTTTAAAAGTCTATCAATTTAGCTCATATGCTGCTAGAACTCTGTGTGCGTGAATATCCCTAAGGACACCGTATATTCCTGAGATTATCGTGTTTATGGATCTCTCAAAAGCATGGAAGAGATGTCACAGAAGCTTGTTAAGATAACTAACAGTAACCAATATCAAACAAGAAAGGGTAATGGCATTGGACCATTTGTCTTTCAGTTTGGACTGCAGAGAGATTGATGGTGTTTCCCCATGACCACTACAGGCTGCAATGCCTATATTAAGAACTGGAATGTTTTATTAGCACATCCACCACCTGTGCTTGTTTAAGAAACAGAACCTTGCGCTAGTGAGTGAGAAAACAAACGTGGGTACAACAGAACTTGTGTCTTCAGGTGTTCATGGTGTTTGTGGGAGGGGCTCCTCCTTGTATAGGTCCCTCCCCTGAATCTGGTCTGGGCAGAACAAGGCTGCCTGAAGTTTGTCCTCACTCAGCCCCAGCTGGCACATCATCACCAACCTCCCTCCCTCTGTGGAGGTGTCTCCTGAGGAGTGTGGATTCCCTTCCTTCCCCTCTCCACCTGTCTTCTCTGAGAGCTCATCTGCGTGCAGTGCTTCCTCTCTCACCAGGATGTAAATGACTCCCAAATCTATTTCTCTACTTTGCATGTCTATCTCTCTACATCGTGGGGTACTTACTGTATGCTGTTGGCAGGCAATCATTACTCAGTAAATACCTGCTGCCTGATTGTAGGATAAGATGGAAGTAATTATCTTTCAGGTAAATGCATAAAGGGCTTTTCTGGGTCAAGATGGCCTTGTCCTTCCAAAATTCAAAACTAGAGAGAAGAGGATGAAATTATTATAGGTAAACTCCATAGAAGAAAGGACTGTATAATTTTTGTTCAGCATCTGCTGTTTTATCAGCGCAGCACTGACTCCTTGTTCTGGAATTGCTCTCTTCCTCCATTCTACATTCAGAAGAGCCATATTACCATGTGACCCTATACTATACCTACTAAATGGGCATTTGACCCAAACTGGGTTAAGGACCCCCTTCCCTGGGATGTTTTTTAAATGTGTATACATATTTTACTGGATCTCATTTTCTTTCTTTTTTTTTTTTTACATCTTTATTGGAGTATAATTGCTTTACAATGGTGTGTTAGTTTCTGCTGTATAGCAAAGTGAATCAGTTATACATATGCATACATCCCCATATCTCCTCCCTCTGCGTCTCCCTCCCTCCCACCCTCCCTATCCCACCCCTCTAGGTGGTCACAAAGCACCGAGCTGATCTCCCTGTGCTAAGCGGGTTCCCTGGGATTTTTAAACTTGGAACTGATAGGCATTCTCTCTGCTTGATGTCTGAAACTGGTAAATATGAAACTCCAGCGATGTTTTCCTTCATCAAGTCAGTAACTTAACAAATATTTGCTGAGCATCTACTATGTGCTAAACACCTTACAGTGAAGAACCAGAACTAAAGTCTGCCTGTTAGTAGAGGAAGACAGAAGATGAACAAGTATATGCAGTAAGTAGACATATAGTATCACATGTGATGAGCCAGAAACCCACTGTCCAAAATAATCCCTACCTGATTACCTACATAATTTTCACTCAGACTAAGAAGGAAAGAAAACAAAGCAATAATGGAATGTTCATTGTAACACATGCCTATTTCCCCTTATCTTGTCTATGGTTTTTAAACATGAAAACAGCAACAATAAAAGTAACTGTAGTAATGACTCCAACTTAGTGAAGGTGTTCAAAGTGACCAGCAATGCATTCAGTATAGTCAGTATCTTAGTTAATCTGTATACCTGCCCTTTGCAATAAACACTGAAAATTAGCCTAATCTTACAGATGAAGAAATTGCTTCATAGAAAAGTCCAGTAATTTGGTCAGCATCACAGGGTGAACGGCAGAACGAGCACTGGAACACAGGCTGCCTCCCACCAGCATCCTGGCTTTTATCACTCACTGTGCCATGCTGGTACTGAGCAGCCTTCACGTCCAGAAACTGTGCTGAATAAAGGACATCTTGCCTCAAGGAGCTTGCAGCCAAACCCGGGAGGCAAATCCATCAGGGGACAAGTGTGATACAGTAGCTGTCATTACACAGACAAAATTATGTAGGAGTATAGAAAACTGTGCGTGGACTGAAATTCTCAGCTCCATTTAACCCTCTGGAGTTATCCAAAGGCCACGCCCACCTACTTGCAAGCAGATCACCTCTGACCTAGTGCCTGCCACTTCTTCATAAGGCAGGATGTAGAAGAAGGCCCTTCTGGGTGAAATGTGGAAGCGACAACTCATCTCTGCTCTTATACTTTGAACAAGTTGTCCTTGGTATTTGCTGAAAAAGCAAAAGATAAGGCAGCGTGGCTTCTGTCCACCTCCCAACCTAACTCTTCTTTACAACTTACTTAAAAGAGGGCACTTGGGGATTTTCCTAGGACTTCCTCCAGGCAAATACACTGGTACAGCCGGTGCTGGAAGATGCATCACTCCAAATATGAATTCAACATTAAAAGGAAAGGTGCTTCTTAACTCTCCATCCAATGCAAAATTATATTCCAAACTACAAGGACTTTACTGGGATTTTAATTTTTTTCTTTCTTTCTTTCTTTTTAATGCAGTACATTTCCACTAAATTGGCTGTCCCTGAATTAAAGAGAGGATGGCTGGAATGTGCGGTTTTCTCCTTCCTTCATTCATCCTGTTCTCTCATTTCTCAACCCTCCATTTCAGCCTTTCTACTAGAAAAGCCCAGGCCAGGAATTCTGTCTGCCAAGACCCAGAGCAGAGTGAACTCCTTCTCAAAGAACCCACGGCCTGTGGCCTGAGCAGCAGCCTGCAGGGAAAAGGGTGGGGGCAGGAAGAGGGCCTGGAAATGTAGCAGAAAAGTGTGTTAGGAAGGCGTCTTTAGAGTTCTCTTCGAAGCTAAAGTGCTGGACATTGACTGTCAGAGCCCAACCAGGTTTTCTTTCCCTAAGGGCACCTTTTCTCATCTAGAGAAATATTAAGTTCATTTCGACACTGCTCTCCTGGAATTCACAATTGATATCAGCTCAGGGAACAGCGTAAACCCAGGACAGATCCCTCCTCCACAGGGTCTTCCCAGGCCCCTCTGCAGGCAGGCTGCATCTTGCTCTGTTCCCCCAGCACAGACTCCTGCACCTTCCTCAGCCTTCAAGGTGCCTCTACCTCCCACCCTGCATTTCCACACTGGGGTGTTCTCCTGGTTGGATTACACAAGTCTGATCATCAAGAATATATAGTCAATAGCACTGTAATACCTGTGCATAGTGACAGATGGTCATTAGATTTATCGTGGTGATCATTTTGCAATGTATAGCGATATCAAATCACTATGTTGTGCACCAGGAATGAACACAGTGCTGTAGGTCAATTTTACTTTAAAAGGAACAACGAACCAAACAAACTAACTCATAGGAAAAGCAGTCAGATTTATGGTTACCAGAGGCAGGGGCTGGGGGCACAGGGAACTGAAAAGGTTTTCAAAAGGTACAAACTTCCATATTATGAGATAAATAAGTACTGGGATGTCATGTACAACAGGATTACTAGAATTAATACTGCTGGATGTTATACATGAAAATTGTTAAGAGAGTAAATGCTAAGAGTTCTGATCACAGGGAATTTTTTTTTCTCTTATTTTTATCTATATAAGATGATGGCTGTTCACCAAATTTATTGTGGTAATCATTTCATTATGCATGTAAGCCAAATCACTATGCTGTACACCTTAAATTTATACAGTGCTGTATGTTAATTATATCTCAGTAAAACGGGGGGAAAAAGAACCGTGCCTCATTCATTTAGAATTCCCTAGAGTCTATAGAGTGGGAAGGGTGTGGATTTGAGGTTAAACAAACATAGTTTAAACTCTGGCGCTTACATCCAATAGGTGAGTGACTGACTTGGGCTATTTAACCTCTCAGGGGTTCCATTTCCTGACCAGTACAAGGAGAGAGAGTAATATATGCCTAACCAAGGTACTCTGATCATTGAAAGAAAAATTAAAGTAACTCATATTTTGAAAGGTTGCTATGGGCTGGGCACTGTTCTGAGCCATGTGCATGCATTATTTTCTTTAATCTTTGTAACACACCATCAGGTAGATCCTAGTCTGAGCTCTATTTCGTAGATATGGAAATTGAGGCTTAGAGAAGTTAAATAACTTGCCTAAGGTGCTTAACCTGGAAGACACATAATAATCATAATAATGACAATAGCTATGCTCTATGGTAGGTTGTCTATGCCAGAGAAGTGCTGACAATTTTACCTCTGCTGTCTCATGTGTTCCACATGTTTTCAACTGAGGAGACTGTGTCTTAAAATGATGAAGTAACTTTCTGTGGCTATTCAATCATTATGTGTAACAGAGCAGAGATGTAACCCCAGATCTCTGAGTCAGATCCTGTGAGCTTAACCATTACTAACTGCCTAGAGATGGCAGTTTCACTATACAGTAGCTCCCTTCAAACACATTAGAGTGCTGAGGGAGAGAATACAGGTTTCAAGTCTTATGCACAGTGGATTTAATTTTGTTTTTAGTTTCCTCATGGAGAGGGGTCTAAAACGGGGACAGCGAAGAAGATTTGGGGTGTGCAGTACTCAGTCTCAATTGTTCAGCTCTTGAAATGAAGGCCAGCTCACCATCTCCGTAATTTGGGAACCAAAATCCACAGCATTCATTGCAGACTCTCAAGGTGCTAGAATCCATAGCCACATTAAAAAAAAAAATGGATTCAGAGCATTTCTTTTGCAAGATTCTTTGCCAAAACAGTGGTAGTGATACAAACAACTAGTAAGAGAGAGTTGATTAAATATGATCTATCAACTTGATATAACATGATGCAGCCATGAAAACAGTAATTATGACCATTAGGAAAAAGCACAGGAGAATGCTTAGAATGTTTACCATATGACGTTATCTGATAAAATACTATGTCATGTGTACCTTATGATTGCATCTATTTAAAATATGAATATATATGAAAGTTAAAAGCAGAAGTTAATGTAAAATGAATTATATATTTATGTTACTTATGATGGTAAGATTCTAGGTGATGTTCTATAGATTTTTTTTGAATATCCTATTGTTTTGACAGTAAAACATCAGAATTAAACGTCAAAATATACTCTGGACACTGCCCCAAGAGGAGCTCCATGGAAGAAAAGGCAATGACTATGCACACATATACTTCCGTGCCATTATTTCCCTGCCCCATAGACACAAGGAAAACCAACAAAGAAAATCAGCACACGTAGTAATCAGTTGTGCTCTGTGGCCCACATGACATATCTATATACTTTTCATCTGATGCTTTAATAAGGCAGGAATATGCTATATATCCTCTCAACACTACTTTCAAGTGAAATACAGAATATTCTGGAACCTCTTGCTCACTGAGATGGGGAGGTAAAACGATGGGTCCATGACTTGAACCAGACTCTTCACAGCCAGCCCAGGGTTCTTCTCCCTGTACCAGGCATTCTTTATACCCCAATGATTGCAAATAGCAGCTTGTGCATGTGGGGAGTGTACAGTCAATATACCAGTTCTCTGACGGTTACAGGAAATATGCTTCATGTTTTACTTTTGATACTGTCAGTTTCGGTTGGACGTGTAAAAGATGTTACAAGACTGAAAGAAAAATGCCATTGGAAATGGGAGAGATGTCTGGGGAAGAAATGATTTCCTTATTTACTTAGGCCTTTTTACTGAAACCATTTCTAAGAACCAGAACCAAAGAGGGTGCCTAGTTGTCACTTCCCGTCCTTTCTGCTGTACGTGCATCTACAGCCATCCTGTGTTCCTTTAAGCCCCACTCCCCTTTTGCCAATGTCCTCTCCTATTCCCCTTTCAGCCTCCAGTCTCTGAGTTAAGGAGGTGAGGGGTTGTCTTGGTGCTTCCTCCCAGGCTGACTCAGAGCTTTAGATCTCTCTGCAAAATTAAAGTCTTAACTTCTGTGTCAGAAAGCAGGATTGGGGAAAGCATTTGGGAAATCATAAATTTACACAGTTCTGTTCAACAGCCAAGACATCACTGCTCTCACCCATACTGTCTGTGCACTTCTGGTCCCTAACAGCAAAGGACCAAGTGAGGATGAGGAGCATGGCTGTTCCGTGCAGAGCCCTAGAGCAGACAACCTGAGAGGGAAGCTCTAGGCTCTATGTCTTCAGAGCTTCACTGAGAGTAAAAGTGGATGTTCTACGTGATGGGGCCAACAGTGCATGCTACATGCTTCTCCCTGCCAGTACTGCATGCAAGAGGCTGTGTGTGTGTGTGTGTGTGTGTGAATAATTCCAGGAAGTCAAGTTCAGGCCTTTTGAAATGTATCAAAAAGCTATGTCCACAATAACCTGGGATCTAATTTCCTGTCCCATTCTCTCTGTTTAATAAAGGAAGAGGCTGCCTATCTCACAGCACTTTTCCGTTTATTCAAATTAAGCCTCCCCTCCTGCCTTGGTTGTAGGTCATGATCTTGGCCACTCCCTGCAGACTGAAAAGGTTGACTCCTAGATCTATATGTGACCAGCTCAATTCTAGAGAGACTGTCTAAATACTTCACCGTGGTTAAGTTTCCATGTCATTTATCACTGACATTGTCTCATGCATGAAAGTGCAAGGAGATTTAAGGAGCTGGCATTTGCTCACAGGGTCTCCTTTACTGGAACAGTCCCTAACATGCTACTTAACTCACTCTGCCACCGAAACATAACTCCTCTCCCCAGCACTTCTGTCTTCCCACAGAATAGCATAACCCTGATCAAATGGGGAGATTTACTCAGAACTCATAAGTCCTATTGTACTAAAATGTGCATGACACCCAGGGGGTGAGGTCACCACCTGTCTTTGCACTCCAAATCCCAGCCCTCAAAAACAGCCGGAAAGAGCCTGGTTTTGTAAGAACATGTTGCCTGAATAACCAAGAAATCCTCTGACACCATCTAGAAGATAAATCAAGAAAGCGTCACTTCTTTGAGTTTGAGGAGAACTGGGTTTTGTTTTGTTTTGGCCTCATTTGGATGTTTGCTTTTTTTGATTTATTTTCATTTTTCAAACCCACCACTTAATTTTACTCTATTAAAACTGAAAAACTATTAAAACCCAGATAAAATCTTGATGAGTTTATAGCTGGTTTTATTGGATTCCTCATTCTCAAAATAGAATTTCTAGTTTCACAAAAACAAGTGACTAGAAGCAGCATTCTCTGTTAGGGAGTCAATATTTAGGATTGTACGAATGCAAGGAGTCCAACTGAGTTTCCAAAATCAGAAGTCACTCAGAATCAACATTTTCTCCAGAAATGCAGATACTATATTCTGAAATGTTAATATTCTTCAGTCAACAGAATGTCCTCCCATAGGTTCTACAACCTCCTTCCTAAGTTTGAAAGATCTAGTGTAGATCTACACTGTTATATAGGCAGTCCGAGCACTAGCCCCAACACACACACACACACACACACAGTTTTTGATATATGGTCCTACATTGCCTCAGTTAAAGAGATTTATTTATTCAAATATTAGTATTCTCTGAAGTTATGATTAGTCCTTGAGAATGAGCAACTCTCTCTGGAAGAATATGTATTAAACTGGTAGGACTTCTGCTTATACCTAAAGATAAAGCTTCTGTGACATTTATATATTAGACTTACTGAATTATTTTTAAACTTTTTGACAATTATAAGTGAAGATATATCCCATTTAATCTATTTGTATCTTAGCGACAGAAAAGAACTAATGAGTTATTATTTAATTTTACCATATAACTTGGATTTGTATTGCTCTCTGTTTCACTGTGGATCTGCTCATTCATTTCTTTACTGTGTGAACATATGACCTGTCCATTTCTACAAATCAGGGCCTACTTGTAAGCTAAATAGGTTGCAATTTCTTCAGTTAATTGCAAGTTTCTAGAGAGTGCAAATATCTAATAATGCCTCTTACCCCGGGTTGGAATTAGTGATAAAATTCCATGATTGGAGAAAATGCTTTTGGGCAAAGAAGTCCCCTTGTTAAAATGGAAATTCTCCTGGAAGACACAGTACAAGGAGTCATCATCTGGCATTTACTACTGAGAAATTTTTGTTTGACATCTTTTATTATATGACAGATGTTATATGGACCAAGTAGGAAAGGGAACAATAGGTCTGGAGTATAGGCATTACATGAAGGGCCTAGATGTCCATGAGGGCAACAGTCACTCAAGGAAAATAGGTAGAGAAAAGAGGAGGTAGAATGATGCCAAAAATCATTGATTTTCTTCTTTGCCTGTTGGCCATATTCCAAACCTGCTACCATGAGCCAGGTCAGAAAAGGAGGGTTACCACATGGATTGCTGTGCTATTGCCAAAGAAAAGTTGTACCATACAGAGTACCAGACAGACAAGAAAGACTTTAAGACTACTGTAGAAGGGGAGAGAGATTGAACTCAACTCCACTGAAATAAAATTTTTCAATGTCAAATGGTAGGAGTTTTTTTTTTTGTTTTGTTTTGTTTTTATAAATTTTATTTATTTATTCATTTATTTATTTATTTATTCATTCATTCATTTTGGCTGCATTGGGTCTTCATTGCTTTCTCTAGTTGTGGCGGGGGGGTTACTCTTTGTTGCGGTACGTGGGCTTCTCATTGCGGTGGCTTCTCTTGTTACGCAGCACGGGCTCTAGGCGCATGGACTTCAGTAGTTGTGGAACGCAGGCTCAGTAGTTGTGGCTCACGGGCTTAGTTGCTCTGAGGCATGTAGGATCTTCTCAGACCAGGGCTCGAACACGTGTCCCCTGCACTGGCAGGCGGATTCTTAACCACTGTGCCACCAGGGAAATTCCTGGTAGAAGGTTTTTAAGCACTGGGGTGAGCTAGTAAAAAAGTACTAGAGGAAGTTAAGACAGGGGTTGGCCAATCTGATTAAGCCACCTGTGTTTGCTAATTGTCCCTTATCAAAGTTAGGCTCCTACCCTCCCACAGAGACTGGGAGACAGGGATGCTATCTTTCTTGATGATAACATTTCAAAGGATGTCTCCCAGGTCTTTGAGAAAGTCATTCCTGGGTTGTAAAATTGGCAAGAGGCTAGGAGAATAGTTACATCTCAAAGGAGCAGAGAAATAATTTACAATTGCAGTTTTTCTAAACTACATGCTCTAAGAAAAGGGAGATGGGGGGTGGTCTAAAGTGCAGCCAAGCTGAAGGAAATCTTAAGGCCATCTTGGTCAATGTATAGTAGTAATACTGGTGAACATATGATAAGCACTTACTAAGTTCTAGGTTCTTTACAAGAACTACCTCATTTAATAGCAATGCTTTATTTTCCTCATTCACAGATGAGGAAAGTAAAGCAAAGAGAGTCTAGGTTACTGCCCATGGTGATATAGAGCCCAGGCAGTCTGGCTTTGGAGTCTCCAAACTTCACCACTGTACCTTGCTTCCTTGCTGCTGGTATGTTAGATAGCCAAGCCTTGCACCTCACTGTCTGACCTTAAAATGAATCCTGCAGCAAAGGCACCCTAAGTTGAGCCACAGGGAGTACTCACCCTGTGCAGTTCCCTCCCCTTGCGTGGAGACAGAACTTGAGACAGCTTCTAGATGATAGAATATAGCAAAGGTGATGGGCTAGTCCCCTACAGTTATACCATGTTATATACCACTCCGTCTTAGCAATCTGGACTGAGAGATTCTCCTACTGGGTTTGAAGAAGTGAGCTGCCATGTTATGAGAGGGCTGTGGCCACAAAGTGAGGAACTATAGACAGCCTCTCGAACTGAGAGCAGCCCCCAGGTGACGGCCAGCAAGACAATGGGGACCTCGGTCGAATTCTGGTGTGAATTCTGCCAACAATCACACTGGACGAGAACTTTGAGTTGCAAGTGAGAACAGGGCCTGGCGGACACCTTGATTTCAGCCTGCCCAGACTCCTGACTCGTGTTTTAAGTTGCCGAGTAATTTGCTAACGTTCCTGTTGCCTTGGCCAGTGATCTGCTTCTTGTTTACTGCAACAACCTTAGAGCTCTTTCGGTCTCCAGTTTTGCTTTCCCCCATATTTGCCTGCCACGGGTATCTTTTGAAAATGTGTATCTTGATATGTAATTCTTCAATTTGTCAAGTGCTGTATTAACATCTAAAAATCTATAGGATGAAGCTCATGGGATATTGTGAAAAGCCTTCCCCAGTCTGGTTCCAAATTGCCATATGTTCTCATCTCTTGCCACCTCCTTCATGCACTGTTCATTCATCCGTTTTTCTCAATCAACCTACAGTTACCTTATGCCTACCTTTTATCAGAAAGTGTTCTAGGCACTGTGTACATGAAATATATGAAACCTAAATGATAGCATTTCTTCCAATGTAGGCCTCTAATATCATTGAAGAGACAGACAATTTAATCAACTAACAATTCAACACAAAAAGGCCATGCCTTGAAGAAATCAAAAGGTACAATTCCACCTCCACCAGTTACTGTTTCTATGAATTTGGAGAAGTCATCATTTGTCTCTGAACTTTAGTGTTTTCACTTGTAAATACTGGAAGTAACACCGAATATACCACAGCATCACTGAGAGGGATTAAACTTGATGATACAAATAAAGCTATTAGCATAGTGCTGAATACAGAGCAAAGATCAAAAAGTATTTATTAATTTTTGATACTCAGGTTTTGTTTGTATTTATTGACACTTATTTTGCACATGAAGTGGAGGAGGCCAAGGATCAGGGCTGGGGGGGTGGGAGAGGCAGAATACTCAGAGGAAGTAAGCCTTCAGGTGAGCCTAGAAGGATGACAGGCCTTATACCTGAACAAGGAAAGTTTCCAGGTAGGGAGGACAACATATGTGAAGACACAGGTGCCTGAAACAGCAGGATGTATTGCACACACAGTAGTCGGGCCTGTCTGAGAAAAAGATGCATGTGGGAGAATTAATTTATAGTCTCTCTCATTTATTTTCCCAAGCACCCATCTTTACTTCCTCACAAAAGAAAAAAAAAAAGAAAAATCAAAATTTGGGTAAATCAAATCATTAAAGCTTACCCAGTTTACTATCTTTAACACAAATGAGAAAAATGACATTCAGGAGGATAAGTGACTCTTGCTTCAATATTGAATGTAGTAAATGTAAGTTATAAGGCTAGCATCCAAATATCTTCAGCAACATAAAAACTCCTACCATACCAGTGAAGGCATGTATAGAGATGCTATGCATAACCACATGTGTGTTACATATGTATGTATGTTGGGAGAATTTATTTAGCAGAGTGAATAATTTAATGGTTTTTGCTCCATGAACTGTGTTCTTACTGTTTAAAATCAATCAAACATTGATTGATTGGTCTTCTAGTTGAAAACAGCATTGAGAAAGCAGCCTCTCATACCACTTTAGGACATATACAAGTGGTGTCAGATACAGTATTTCTTACAAAAAATCTTGAAGTCTTACTGGGAAAAAGGGTACTTAAAATGAATAAAATAGTGATTACTAATGTATGCACAAAAAAAGTACTCATTTTAGAATACAGGTAATTCATTCAAAAGACCCAAGGTCACCAAACATTTTTTTTTTCTAAAACACACTTCTAAATGTATCCAGTTTTTGCACATAATTTACTCATTTCAATTAACAAATATTTCTTGAATGCCTACTAAATGTGATGTACTATTCCGGGGCACCTGGGATATAAAAAAGACATGATCCCAGCCCTGGTGAAACTTCCGTCACAGCAGAGGAAAACAAACAATATGTAAGACATATAACAAAAGTTATATGTTACATAACGATAAATTCCACGTAAAAGAAAATATAGATCAGGTAAGGGGGAGCTAGAGATGGGGACTGCAGTATTAAATACAGGAGTCAGGGTGACCCTTTAAAGAAGATGATAATGGAAAAAACTTAAAGGTGGTAAGAGATAGGCAGTTAGATATCTGGTAGAAGAGCTTTCCTGGCAGAGGAAAGAGCAAGAGCAAAGGCCCTGAGGCAGGAGTGTGTCTGGCATGTTTAAGAAATACCAGGAGTCTAGTGGGGTTAAAACAGCATGACTGGGCTTCCCTGGTGGCGCAGTGGTTGAGAGTCTGCCTGCCGATGCAGGGTACACGGGTTCACGCCCCGGTCCGGGACGATCCCACATGCCGCGGAGCGGCTAGGTCCATGAGCCATGGCCACTGGGCCTGCGCGTCCGGAGCCTGTGCTCTGCAACGGGAGAGGCCACAACAGTGAGAGGCCCGCGTACCACAAAAAAGAAAACAACAACAGCATGACTAAGGGTAAGAAATAATAGAAGAGGTAACAGAGCCAGATGATGTAGGGAACCCCCTTTGTAATGGAAAGTCATCAGGGATTTGAGATTGTCACAATCTGACAAACGTCTTAATTTTTTCTCAGAGAGACTATATAAGCATGCTGTAGTAATCCAAGTGAGAAATGATGGTGACACACTGTGCAATGTTCCCTATCTCGGGGAAACTTCCTACACTTCACCATTAAGCAACATATTTCCTGTAGATTGTTTGAAACCTAACAGTCTAACAGTAGATTCTACTGTTGTTCATTTTAGCCGTAAATTCCATTCCTAATTCCCTAAGTTATTTTAAAAATCATGTGTAAAGTTTATAATATGCCTCTTTTGAGGCATATTATAAAAAGACAGTATGAATTGTCTTTTGTTTATTTAAGTATAATGAATTACGCTGTCTGATTTTCTAATATTAAAATAATCTTGCATGCCTATGGCAAATTCTCATGATGTTTTCTTTCTTTGATTCTTGGTTACTTCTGTGTGCTGAGTTTTTTCATTAAAAAAATTATTTGGAGTAATTATTTCAGTCCTAGAACAAAGGTTTTTTTCAAAGAAATTCTGTTTGCTTGCCAACATTTGATATTGTCAAGTTTCTGATTTTTTTGCCATGAATATAGTTAACATAGTTAATAGTACGGTGGCCTCACATTATTGACATAAAATCTGTTTTGTCATACTTTGTTATTAATTAGGATACCACTGAAGTCTATTCCTTGGTATTTATTTCAGACTTTCGTATCTATAACCAAAAGTGAAATTGGTCTATTTTTTTTTCTTCTACTAACCTTTTTATTTTCTTAAATAAATTATATATTTATTATAGGAAACTTTTAAATTGATTCATTATTTCTCTTTTATTTTTCCTGATTTCTATTGGACTAATAAAGATTTCTATATTCCACTTTTCTCTACTGATTTTAAACTGTAAATTACATTACTGATCTTCAAATACTTTACCCAAATTTAACAACACATTTTTCTACTAAAGCTAAAGTTATTCAGTGTTTCCTCCCTTGCAAAACTTATCAAAAATCTTAGCATGCCTTAAAAATTCATAGTACTCTCGTTATGTTATTGCTGTCTATATTTTTAGTTTTACCTTTTGAAATACAAAAAATTATTTTTCACGTACAGACATAATTTTATTTTTTCCATGCTTGCTTTTTTCCCCTTTCCATGCTCTGAGTTCACATCTCCTCTACCTGAAGTGCATATTGTAATAAATCTTTTGATATTATTCTGTAAGTGGTAACAGTTTTTGTGTAACTGAAAAATGTCTTTACTTTATCCTCACTCAGGAATGGAGATTTAGCTGAGTGTAAAAGTCAAGGTTAACAGTGAGTTTCCCTCAGGATTTTGAATATATGATTCTATTGTCTTCTGGAAATTCTTCTGGGTGATATCTGTTCACAGTCAAATTACAATCTATGTGTAGATAATCTATATTTTCTCTCTGCTAGCTTTTAAGCTTTTTCACTTTCTCTTTAATGTTTTTCAATTTCACTCTTAAATGTCACAGCGTGAATTTGTTTTTATTCTTCCAATATGGCATCTGTTGTGTATTTTCTGACTAAGGACTCAGACTTTCTTAAAATCTGAAAAATCTCACCTATTATGTCTTTATATATTGCTTCTCTACCATTCCATCTATCTTTTCTTCCAGAATTCCTGCTAGACGTATGGTGGGGCTTATCAATCTACCATCCACTTAATAATTTTCCAGTTTTCACTTTTTTCCTGTTGCTGCTTGATTCTGGGTGAATTCTGCAGTATAGTCTTCAAATGATTCTTGTTCCTTGGGGTCCATTCCATGCATCCTCTAATCTATTATATTCTTTCATTTCAATTTTCATAAATTCCAAGGTTACAATTTGATAACTTTACATTTTCTTCCAGTTTACTTTTATTATAATCTCTTCATTTTGATGGGTGTTATCAAATTATTTATCTTTTGACATCCTAAACATGCTTGCATTAATTATTTAAAATAATATTAAATTCATCTCATAAGAATGAATTGACATAGGAATTATGAGTAATGTTAGCCTTCTTTCATAACACGTGACTTCTTCATGTGGTTGAGAGTGGTATTTGCAGTCTCATTTGAGGTGCAGGGACCTTCCCGCTCTGGACTCAGTCTTCTCAATGTAGAGAGTCAGAGTTTGCTTCTTGCCAGGCCCAAGAACTAGGTATTAAATGGCATGAGAAGGCTTTGCGTCAGTGATTCTTGAGAGTGTTACAGATTGAGCTGGTAGCTTTGCTGGTTTTCTTGTCATGAGGTTCTTTCTTTTTCCCTCTTACCTCTAGCTCACAGCTTCCTCTAAAGCCATAGATCAAGCAGATTTTCTGCAAAAGATTTTTTCAGCCTCCCTTTACTGACTGAGAAGGAGACACTGAGCCTGCCTCCTACCTCCAATATAGTATGGAACACTTTTCTCCACGGTTACTCCTCTGAGCTGAACGTCCATCTACCACATCTTGCTTCCTCATCAGCTTGGAGGACTATGGCCTCAAGCTGCAAAAGGCCCATGTTCTGGTCAAAAACAACTTGAAAAAGCTAGATTAAATTTTTAAAACTTTGTTTGAGACTCTGGAGGTATAAGGAGGCTGCTTGGACTTGCAGAGCATGATCCTACAGAAAAGGAGGCACACTGAAGTGAGCACAACTTTCTGGAAGCCATGTTTACCCCTGGTGATTTGTCTATTCTTGGCACAGGAGGTGAAGCTGAGATACTTGGCAGAGACTCACTGCTACAAAACAGAAAACTAGCAAAGATATTTAGTATCTCGTGAGGCTGAGGATTTTTTTTAAAAATAGGAATTTTTGCAGCTGCCAAGGCAATCAAGTCTGGAGGAAATAAGATCCATGAGAGAAGACAGAGAGGAAAGTAAACTGGACCCTCAGTGCTGCAGACCAGGGTTTCTCAGCCTCCACACTACTGATGTGTTGGGTCAGATAATTCGTTATCAGGGAAGGCTGTCCTGTGCACTGTAGAATATTTAGCAGCATCCCTGGCCTCTACCCACTAGATGTCAGTAGGAACCCACCCCTACCCCCACACCTAGAGTTGTGAACCAAAAACGTCTTAAGATATTGTCCAATATCTGCTGAGGAGCAAAATCACCCTGATTGATAACCAAAAGTTTAGACTCTTCAAATATTTGCCAAATCCTTAAAGCATACAGAGTAAGAGGCTAAGAAACCAAGCAGGAAAAAAGCAAGCTGAATAACAGAGCAAAATGTTTAAGTCACAAGGAACGGAGGAGACAAAAACTAGTTTCCTAGGGGGAGGGATCCTAGTAAACAGTCCAGTCTCTAAACTGGTGCCTCTGGAGAGCTTTACATACAACCTGGATGGTCCATTCTAGTCTGATCCCAACAACAATGGCAACACAGCCCTTAATGAGCTCAAGTCCTGATTAGAGGTAATCTGCTCTTTGATAGTTGTCTACCAGACAACAAGGAAATCATCACCAGAGGAAGATAACATCAGCCAGAAACACTGTAACTTTTTTAATACACAATGCCTTGTGCTCAAACAAAACTTTCCATGCATAACATGAAGTAGGACCAACCAACTGAAAATAAAACAGATAATAAAATGGATCCATAGGTGACCAAGGTTATCAAATATGGACTTTAAAAAAAATATTATTCAATATTATTCTATATTGTAAGGTCAAAAAATAGATGAAAAGGTTGAAAATATAAAGCTTAAATCTTCAAATAAATCTTCAAATGTAACTTTTAGAACTAAAACATATAATTGTTAATGAGAAATCAGAGGAGGGGTTTAATAGCAGATATGACGATTCTAGGCACATGGCCCCTCATCACTCGTACCACTGCTTCCCTTGTCACATCTTCTTTGGTTCTCATACTTATAAGTATCCTTGTGAATACACTGGGCCCATGAAGGATACCCTCCCATCTCAAGCTCCTTAATCTAATCATATCTGCAAAATTTAACAAGATTTTGTTAAATGTAAGAAAAATGTGCAAAACTATACACTGAAAACTACAAAACATTGTTGAGAGAAATTAAGGCTTCCCAAAAAATGGAGATATATACCATGTTCATGGATCAGACGACTCAATATCTTTAAGCTGTCAATTCTCCCTAAATTGGTCTACGGTTTTTTGGTTTTGTTTGATTGGTTTTTGTGTGTGTGTGTGGAAATTAACATGTGGATTCTAACATTTCTATAGTAATGCAAAGAACCTAGAATAACCAAAACAATTTTGAAAAATAGCAAGATTGAAGGACCTAACATGATTTCAAAAATTTCCATAAAGTTAATATAATCAAGAGAGTGTTGTACTCGTGTGATTAGATGTATATAATCCCTGGAAGAGAACAGAGAGTCCAGAAATGGAGTGACACTTATATAGTCAATAAATTTTTAACAAAGGTACCAAGTTAATTCTGTGGGGGAAATAATTCTAAAGCAATTAGATATGCACAAAAAATGAAACTTGACTATTACTTCACATAGTATACAAACATTAGCCTGATGTGGATTATAGACCTAAAAGTAAGAGCTAAAACTATAATGTTCTAGAGAACACACAGTAGAAAATCTTTGTAACCTTTCTAGGAAAAGTTTTCTTAGCACACAAAAGGAACAAAACACACACACAAAAATGATAAATTAGACTTCATCAAAATGAAAAACTTCTGCTTTTCAAAAGACACTTTTAAGAAAATAAAAAGACAAGTCACAGATTAGAAGAAAATATTTCACAAGATAGACTTCACATAGTACTGTATACAGATAGACTTCACATAGTACTGTATACAGAATATGTAAAAAATTCTTTCAACTCAATAATAAAAATCCAAATAATTCAATTTTTTAAATAAGCAAAAGATCTGAACAGAAACTTTACCAAAGATATATGAATGATAAATAAGCACCTGATATGTAATGTCATTAGTCTCCAGGAATACACAGATTTAAAACCACAATGAGATATTACTGTACACCTAGTAAAGTAGCTAAAATTATGAAGACTAACAATAGCAGGTGCTAGGAAAGATTTGGAGAGACTAAAATTCTCATATATTGCTGACGGGGATGCAAATAATACAATCATATTGGAAAGCAGTTCAGCAATTCTTACCTATTTACATATACTTTTACCATATGACTCATCAGATTTACCTGTAGGTATTTAAACAAATACATATGCCCACAGAAAGATTTTTACTAGAATGTTTATAGCAGTTTGTCTCTGAATAACCAAAAAGTTAGAAACAACATATATATATTATATATATATATATAATATATATATATACATATATATATATACATATACACATCTACTGGTGAGTTAGGAGATTGTATCATATGCATATAATTGAATACTACTCAGTAATAAAAAGGAACAAGTTATTAAGTTATTTAAACACATGACAATCAGATGAATCAATCACAAAATAATATACTAAGTCGAAGACATCAGATACAAATCATTACTTACTGTCTGATTCAATTTTCATAAAATTTTAGAAAAGCCCAAACTATAGGAACAGGAAATATATTTGCCTGGGGTCCTGTGGGTGCTTTTGACTACACAGGGTCAGAAGGGTGATAAAAATATTCTCTCTCTCTGTCTGTCTGTCTGTCTGTCTCTCTCTCTCTCTCTCTGTCTCTCTCTCTCTCTCTATATATATATATATATATCCTGATTATGAGTGGTTACATGATTATATATCATTATCAAAGCTAATCAAATTGTATGTTTTAATATGGTAAATTTTGTTATATGTAAATTGTACCTTAATGTTTTTTAATGGAGAGGAAGTAGGTGGGGATCAATATGGTAGGGCCCAATGCTAGTCTTAAAATCCAGACAGATGAGCTTGAACTTGGTATGAACTTGAAAAATATCCATACAAGATTAATACATTTGTGTGTCATAAATAGATGATGTTTCTGAGGTTTACAAAGAATTTGGATTTCTTTCTAGACAAGTGTTTTCTTCTTTTCTAGTTGTGAGAAGTCCTAGGAAATTCCTTAGAAAAAGGAGTTATAAAAATATATTTATTCTACATATATAGTAAAACTCTGGTTGGTAACGCGGAGGGATGGAAGCAGGTGGAGGTAACTTTCCAAGGCTAGTCGTGAGTTAATGGATTCCATTAAAGGTGATGTAAATTGTCTAAATTTTTTCATCTGTCACTCAAATCAAACAAGAGTGAAAGGAAAATGAACCAGCAAATATAATAAATATCCTCTGACCTAGTAGTCTGAAACAAAAATTAAGTGAAAAATTTCAGCCCTGTGTATTACCCTTAAGAGAATCTACCTGCTGTAGGATAATGAGGGTTCTGATCATGCCAGATCCGATGCAAGCACAATTTGCAGGTGTGCAGTCTCTCTCTTGAAAGAAGTTGTTAAACAATGAAGGGCATGTCCGAATCACTATCCTGTTTTTCAGAACACCAAGGAGTTCACCAGGAGGAAAGCATCACATGCATATCATATCAGCCCAACCTAGAGCAAAATTTCATTAAATATTCAGCATCACAAGGAACTCCTTGTTTTACATATAGGATTTGATCCCCTTTGGGACTGAGGTGGTGTGAAATCCTTGTTACACAGCACCATTGGGGATTGGAAGGCCCTGGCTAATTCTTGTTGACACAGAAGCACTGTGCAAATGACACATAGATCAGCAACTATAAAGAACTTAGATTAGGGCTTCCCTGGTGGCACAGTGGTTGAGAGTCTGCCTGCCTATGCAGGGGACACGGGTTTGTGCCCCAGTCCAGGAAGATCCCATGTCCCACATGCCGCGGAGCGGCTAGGCCCGTGATCCATGGCCACTGAGCCTGTGCTCTGCAACGGGAGAGGCCACAACAGCGAAAGGCCCACGTACCGCAAAAAAAAAAAAAGAACTTAGATTACATTACACAGTGTACCTTTATAAGAATTTTATCCAAAATCCTACTAAGTGGCTGGGAGAAATTATTTACTGCATATACAGTAGACACAGAACAGAGTTAAAAATCTTTAATATAGCATGAAACCTCTATGAATAAATAATAGGCACAAAGAAATTCTAAGAAATGATGAATATGTATAAAATGATATTCTACCTCACTGGTCATCTTGTAAATGCAAATTAAAATAAAAATTAATTTTTTAATCCATAAAATTGACCCAGAAGAAAAGTTGAGGTTTAAAATGTCCAGTGTTGCCAATGGTAGGGAAACGTTCCACTGATCATGGAAGGCACTTTGGCAAGATCTATCAAAAGGTTAAAAAGGTTAAAGCATATTTGCTCGAATCCATCAATTCTTCTTCTAAGAATTAGTTCTAAATAAAAATTGACTCGTGTGCAAAGATATTTTTTGCAGCAGTGTTTGAAAGGGAAATATTGGAAACAATTTTAATATCCATTGACAGAAAAGTGGAAATTTAATTTATGCTCCACCCACACTACAGAATGCTTTGCAAAAATAAACAGATCTATTGCAAGACACCTAGCGTATATTTTTAAGTGGAAAGACCAAAACATAATCCCATTTTCTAAATTTTAATTCTGTCTAATTCTGTTGACTATATTATGATAATCATGTTTTACTTTTCTACTGTTTTAAATTCAAAGAAAAAAGAAAAGGAGGAAAAAAATTACTTGACATAATTTGACCAAAAGACGACTTTCCTGCTTTTTCTGTTTTTCTTTGTTTCTTAGTCCTTTTACCTCTCTTTCTCTCCCTCTCTTCTTTCAACATTTATCAGATGGCCTCTATAAACCAGTTGTTGTTTTAGGCAGTGAGGTCATATATGTTTAGTGTATATTGGGAAGATATGAAAACAAATAAACAATTACAGTAGATTATTGTAGTGCCATAGTTGAGATATGTACAAAGCCTGGTATGAGCCAGACAAGTGCATACTTAAGTATGACTGACAAGGAAAGGGATCAGAGAGAAGACGACAAGGATGAAAGAGAGAACAGAAGTTTTACTGATAAATTATTAGAAAAAAGGTGCTTCGTGCAGAGAAAAATAGAAGTTAGTGCCAAACAATCAAGCCTCCCTGATACCATGTGAGTACAGGTGAAAGAGAAAGAAAACAATTCTCTATAAATTCAGATGAATGCTATCAGAATTCAATACATGGAGTGCTAAAAATCTGACCCCACAGTTGGCAAGCACGTGAATTACTTTCAATTTCCCACTAGGAATATCCTAAACATTCAAAGTGTTTTATTTTCCCCCAGAGTAATGAGATGCCTCAAGATGTGTTTTTATCTATATCTGTTTGTGAAATCTTTCACAAACCTTTTACAATTTATAACCCATCATGAACCACATGGCTTAATAAGGTGGCCATCAATTACGGAGTTCCCCTAATTCATAATACATGCTAGCCACAGCAACTACATGATCTCAAAAGAAGAACAGAAGAATTCTTTGAAGAAGATGTTATTTTCCCTACTTACAGATGAGAAAAAGAAGAGATGTTAAGTAATTTGTCCAATGTGAAACCATTCATGGTCTGAACTGAACTACTTACTTGTGTGCTTCTCTGCCGGCCCTGCCCCACAAATTCTTTGAAGAGCAAGGTGGTGTCTTTTTCTGCTTGTGAGGACAGGGACCATGTCCAAGATGTTTAATAGCACAAAGGAGAAGAACAATTCTTTACTGAGTAAATTGATATAAAGTATCACAGCAGCAATGGCCACTGGTCACCAGTTAAGCCTACATTTATATTAGAATGGTTTTAAAATTACTTCCCTGCTCAAATGTAGATGCAGTCTCCTTACATTAAAAATGAGTTTATAAAAATGAGTTTTATAGGCAAGCAATTATGTAATAAGAAAAATGGAAACATTTCCCTTTATCTTAAAAAAGAAAGGAAATATTAATTACCCTATTCTTCTCCATAACAAATTTTAAGTATCTCCCTTTTGGTATTTGTTATAATCAACTTTAAATTATACTTATTCTGTTGTGTGTTACTTCTCATATAGTCCAAGATCTGTTTATCTTACTAACTTCATATTACTTAGCAGCATGCCTTACTCCACGTACAATAAAAACTTATAGAGTGAATTAATGGAAGATTACATATCAATGAATTCAACAAGCTAGACTTTCATACTAGATGTAAGGCAGGCTTTGCAAAACTCAAACATGGTTGTTGACTTTTGAAAAGAATTATGTTTTTATGTAATTAAATAAACACAATATTCATCTGAATATCAAACTAAGTCTACATCAAAGGGACATGGAAAAACCTGGGGCAGTACAAGAACACAGACACACAATTATCTCAAGATAGAGGAAAAAAGGATGAGAAAAGAGAAAAGGATGGAAAAGTACTGGATATCCAGGGGGAATAAAATGAGGAACTATTCTAAGCAAAATATTTTAACATATGTTAAGTATTTATTTTGTAGTTTAAAATATGAAAAATCACAGTTCAAAATATTTTAAGAAAATTGTCATCCCTCTTTGCAATCTTTGTAGTGTTTACTGAACTTGCAGGGAGACCTCTTGTATGGTGTGTGAAAAACTAATGCAGAAGGACAAAGAGGCAATGAATATATGTGGGTCCAGCTTTACCTTGCCAGATATTGTGACTGACTGACAACCTGGAAGCAGCAGCTCTAGAAAAAGACTGAAGAAATAGAATTCTGGATCATTTGTACTTCTCCCTTGCCAGATGGGGTTACTGCCTGTAGAACAAAGGTAGGGGATGGACCAGCAGTGGCACTGGCATTTTGAATGATGTGCCTGTAGGTCACTGGATCACCATCTGCTCAAGAATATGTTGCCAGGAAGATGACACTGCCATTTGACATCCCAATAATTTCCTTGGTAACATATGCAATCAGTTCACAAACCCTGCCCAGCACAGTTGGCCAGAGTTGGGGGAATGGGTGGGGACTTATTGGCACTCCCAGGAAGCCAGGTGGAAAAGCTGAAGATTAAGCTGTTTGCTCAGCCAACAAAGAGAGAGATGTGTCAGAAGCTTCTTCACCCCTTCTCACACTGATCTAGATATATTACCTATTAAAGAGCCTTAGCTCAACTATAGAATAATAATTTTTTTACCTCTGTCTTTTTCCAACCAAAGAGAAAACTCCTTGAAGGGAGAAAAATGATTTGTTTTTGTCTCCCTCCAGTGAAGTTCTCTGTGTTGTAGATGTTGTTTGAACAATAGAATGTGAATAAATATACATTGAAAATTATAAAGTGCTGTTTAAATGCTTTTGTTTGATTAGAAAGGAATTAAAGGGAGAAAAAATGCAAGGTTTACATTTAAAAAAAACAGGGAATTTCAGGATATTAATGTCACATCCTAGAGGTAAAGTTTTATACTCCATCATAATTCTTAATGCCATCATGTTTCTCTGAAGACCCTCCTTTACCTTTTTTTAATAAAAATTGAGTGTGCATTAGTGCTCTTGAGTCCTCTTTGGAACACATCTAGAATACAAGAGCCGTCATCAGGAAATCACGAAAATGTGAAATGAAAAAAAGCGACTAGTGCATTGTTATTATCATGGATAAATTCCAAGATGTGGGAAGGCTCACAGCACACTTCATAAGCACAGGGTTAAAAGGATCACACCCAGCTTTATGGAACTGCAAATCCATCAGAGTTATTTAGGTCCCTGAGGAAGAGAAATGTGGAACAAAGCCAGCGGACCTGGGCAGGGTGAAGCACTTACATTTGCTTCTGTTAGAAAACGAAGAAGTTGGGCTTGTCAGGACATACCCAGGATTTAGTGGCCTTCTAACTGGTCCAAAAAAACCCTTAGCCGGCAAAGACTTACTGGACATTCTCCTTCTCGCAGGCACCTACCTTCAAAATACCCACCCCTTACAAGACAGCTAGGAGTGAAAAACGGAATTGCACCCAGAACTGGACAGAAGGGGAGGGAATACATACTGTAAGAGCAGTTTAGCAAGCATGACATGGAAGAAGCTGGCAAGGCTCTGGCAGCCTCTCTGGACTGATTATGGGTTAAAAAGAAAAGACAGAAACTGAGAAGAGGGACGTTGGGAAAGGGCAAAGGATGGGAAAGAGACATTAGTAAAACTGTAAATAGATACAAGGATCTAACATGTACTCCTCAGAGTTGAATTTTGTTGCCTCAGAGTTGAATTTTGTTGGCCTGAGTTTGAAATCTAGGAAATAAGAGTGAAGAGGCTTCCAAATTGACCTAGGAAATGAAATCAACCTTTGATTAGGAGAAAAACTACTCAGGAGTTTGAGAGACAGAGAGAACCATGAGGAAGGTACATGACAGGAGGCAAAACAGGGAGACTGAAATCCACAGATGCTGTAAGAAAAGTATTTGGGGGACTTCCCTGGTGGTCCAGTGGGTAAGACTCCGCTCTCCCAAAGCAGGGGGCTCAGGTTCGATCCCTAGTCGGGAAGCTAGATCCTGCATGCTTGCCGCAACTAAGAGTCCACGTGTTGCCAAGAAGAAGTCTGCATGCCACAATTAAAGATCCTGTGTGCCACAACTAAGACCCAGCTTAGCCAAAATTAAATAATTAATTAATTTTGAAAAGAAAGTTATTTGGGATGTAAGTATGGAAGAAGTAGACTGGTTCAGAAGCTGAGAAAGCAAGCTTCAGGACTCAGAGAAGAAGAGTAGAATGGGCTAAGCCTTCACTGAGGACTTATTAGAGTGTACATATAACAATAGTAATAAAAGTAACTTAAATTTTTTTAATATTAATAGCCCATTTAGTGGATTCTGCTAACATACCAGCCACTGCACTAAGTCCTTTTCATAAATTTATTTTATTTTATCTTCATCCCAAACCTAGGAGATGGATGCTACACTTATTTCCATTTTATAAATAAAGAGGCTAAGGGAAGTTAAGCAACTCCTCACACAGTCACATATCTGTTGAACCAGGATTCAGCTTAGGACCCTCAATCACCAAGCTCGTTTCCTTTTTCCTTATGGTATATATGCAGTTTTTGGCCCGAGAGAGAAAAGTAGAGGACATCTAGAAGTCATGAAACTTTCTTGCTGTGTGTAAGAATTTGAGGAGCTGGAGAAGTTTAAAACATTTGCAATAACTCATTTCAAGCTTTCCTAAGAGAATCACTGTAACATACACCCAAATTCAACTGATTTTTCTACCTCCATTATTTCCACCGGATGTAAGCTATGATCATCTCTCTCCTAGATTACTGCAGTAGTCTCCCAGCTTCCTGCTTTACCCTTATATCGCCTATTCTTATCTCAGCAGCTACAGTGATTCTTTTAAAATGAAAGTCAGATTATGTCACCCTTTGTCTTAAAACCCATCCAGAGGCTTCATATATCACTTGCATAAAAGCCCAAGCCCTTATAATGGTCTACAAAACCCAACATGATCTAGCTTTCTACCTGGCCTCACGTCCAACCTTGCTCCCCCTTGATCATCCCCCTGCAGCCACACCAAGCTCCTTCCTGTTCCCAGGGCCTTTGTACTTGCTGGTCTTTCTGCCAGGGACACTCTTCCCCCAGATGCCCCTCACTTCCTTCAAGTTCCTGCTCAAGTGTCATCTTATAAGTGAGCTCTTCCTTGATCATTCAAAGTAAAATGGCACCTCCTCCCAGAACCTCCATCCCTCTGCCCCTATTTTATTTTTTCCTAGAGCACTTATCACACTCTGACCTTCTAATTATTTATGTTTGTTATCCGAACCCACCCCAGAAACATGAGCTTCACAAAAGCCTTTTCCTTCACTGATTTATTTCCAATGCCTGTAACAGTGCCTAGTGTGGGTTCAATAAATATTTGTTTAACAAATCAATGCAAAACGGGTTCCGCTTTAGTGTTGGCATATCCTTGATAGTTTATTATAAATAATGAAAAGCCTAACTAATTATTGTGAGAGAAAGAAGCAGGACCTCTGGTGGGAAAAGCAGAGAAGAGGTTTCTAAGTTAGGAAACTGAAGGACAGCAACAGAGGGAGCGGATTGATAAGCAACAAAGGAGATGCTAAAATCATTCTGTTCCATGATGAGAAGCTGAGAACTCTCAGGAAAAAGAGAGAAGCTGGGAGTATATCTCTTAGGCCTCTCTGAGGTCTATTCCTTTGGTTATTGACGTATGGAAGCCTAGTAACACAGTTTCCGAGAAAAATCCTATAACCCATCACTGTCCAATCAATTGGAGCTTTGAGTAGAGGAAGGTGATGAGGAATCTGAATAGTCTTGGGTTAGAAGTTATCCACTTAGATTGCCAGGCACTCGGAAAAGGCATGATGGCCAGGGCACAGGCACTTATGTTAATGAATCTCATCATTTCTAGGTGTATGTGTGTGCGGGGGATACACACTGTGAAAACTGCTGCATTACTTCTGAGAATTTAGCCATTCATGTCGAATCTCCTTTAGTGAATCACATCAGCACACACTACCTGATGTGTTTCACAAAGGTACCTTTGACAACTTTGAGGTGATTTTTAGGTCAAATATAACATGGTTAAATATGTCTATTATTGAAGTCCCGTTTAAATCCATCAAAAAAAGCATCTTTTTTTTTTTTCAAGAATACTGGGTGTGTTTTTATGGGATTCATTGTACTAGAAGGCCCTGATACTTTAAGTGAATTTCATTTTAGAGGTGTTGATTGTTTGCAGATGCTCAGTATGGGACAACAGAAAAAAGTTTTTAGAAGTACTTTTAAAAAGTTTTTAAAAGTATGAATAAAGAACTCAAAGTCACATAAGGACAAAGTCTAACCAAGTCTGGAGAGTTTAGTGTTTAAGAAAATGGGATTCTGGACTCAAAGTTTGAAAGCTTGTTGTACAATATTATCTGGGGCAAATGATTGATCTCTCCAAGCTTCCATTTCTTCATCTGTGAAGATGAAAAGTGACCCCCCCCCCCCACTTAGAGACCGTTTGTGAGCAGTAAATAAGATGGTTCATGAAATGCAAAGCCATACATTGGCAAGCAGTCCATAGATGATGATGTTCATCACCTGTTCCTTCTGCTACTGCCCATTTTCCCCAGTCCTCTCTTTGGCTCCTTTAGCTTTGTCAAAACTACAGTAATGAGACCCATGCATAAAACATTTGATATCAACCACCCAGTAAAATAAATCTTCTGGTCTTTGCTATCCAGTTTGGTTCTTTACTTATTAAAGACATCAGCTGCTTTAAAAATTGAGTGAACTCTTTTGATGCTTTAAAGATCTTGCTTCACAGTCTTGTTTTACCACGTATGTCTTTGTGATCCCAAGGACCTGGCATCTCTATGCAAAGTCCCCCCTACATTTACTGTCTACAAAAGCAAGAAACCACAGACCCCCTCCAAAACTATTCCATTTTGTTTTTCATTTGCTTCTGGTGTCTATTACAGCCTCTGAAAATACATTATCTTCTTCAGTTTAAATAAAACAAGTGGTGAAACCATGTAGCCTGGAAGGAAATAAAGATTCTGGAATGATTTAATAGCATTTTTAATTTTATAAAACTTAACATATTAATGATATGTAATTTAACTTATGCAAACTGGGCCACTGGATAATCATATCTTGAATAATCCTTCTCCTTTATTAAAGAAATTAATAAAGTGAGAGTATTATGAAGCCTAAAGCCTTTTTTTTCCCCTCCCAAATTATGATTGTGCTGCAACTGAAACATGTTTGGAAATAAAATCAATCCACCTCAGCTTTATCAAGGACAAACTGTACCTCTCAGAGGACCGATGTCTGTGCACAGGCAGAGGGTGGACAGCCCAAGCCTGACCCACAGAAAGTGTGTCTTTAGAAATCATGACTGCAGAGGTCAGAGGCTCAGAGAAACAGAACAGTTGGCTTCTCATTGGTCTCCCCAGTGTCTTCTCATCTTAGCTTATTTCATTTTCTTGGCAAATGCTGGTAGCATATCACTAAGTCTTTTTAACACTTCTTCATTCCTTATTATTTCAGTTTCAAGATCATTAATAAAACAGCAGCGTGAAAAGGCAGCACCCCAGGCAATCCACAGTGATAGCAGGTAGGGTGGCTGCCTGACTTTCACAGCCATTAGCATAGATGAACTTGAATTTCATAAATAGGGTATAAACTTCATGGAAGGATAATTAAGGATACACACTATTTTTTGCCTCTATTGAATGTCAAAGCAAAAATAAATTTATAAAGATTCCAGTTTCTTCTATTTTCATTAAAGTTTACTTTCCTGTTATAAAGCAATCATACTCATGTTAGAAAAATTGAGAAAATATGGAAATTGTAGAGAAGAAATTAGAACTTTACCTAGTTCCCAGAGTTCCTTTTCTTCCAGATTTTTTATATACGGACTTCTTTTAACTTTTTTTTTTCTGCTTAAAGTCTTGTATATAATTTTGCAGCCTGTTTTTCTCACTTAATGCTTCCGTATTTCCCCTTCTGATTTTGGCCCAACCTGACTATCTGGTTAGTGATATTTTTTTGACCTGAATAGGTCCTCCAATAGTCAAAATAATTCTTTTTGTCACACTCTGGATCATTCTTCATGAAACTGATTACGGTCAAGCAAAGATGGACCAGCTAAGGCTTGAACCCCAATCACCTGCACTCTAGTCCACTAACATTGTGGTTTTATACTCTAAGCAGAAAGCATCATGGGAAACGTATCCAGGCATCTATGTGGTGGTGTGGGTTTTACTTCTTACTTCAAATGGGAAACTTTAAAAAAAATCTAAGAACAGTTCTAAAAGTCTTAAGGTATTTCTTGTATTCACTCATTCTTTCACAAGAATGTCATAAGTAACTTCTATGTACAAATCTCCATAGCTGTGACCTTACTTATAGAAGCAGCTTAAACATTAAACACACTTGTCCAAGCAAAAAAATGTTGATGTAAGGACAAGAACCCAGATCGCCTGTCTCCTACGTCCTTTATCTCTGGTTTCTTTCCAACAATACTGATATGGTCTTCATAGCTTCAACCTTGGCAGTTGCTCACCTATGCCTGGCACTGTGCTCAGCCCTAGGTAATGCATGAATCTAAGACACAGTGCCTGTTCTCACAGGATCACAGTTTTACTAGAGAAATAAAACTAACATGCCTGAAAGAATTTGAGTTTTCCACCTTTTAAGGCAGGAGTTTTCAGAAATAGGAGGGCTGGGACTGAGAGAGGATTCCTGGACCAAGTAGGGTGCTTCTTATCTGCAATCGTCCCACAGTCCTTTCCTGCATTTTCAGTATTTGATTTTCAGTATTTGATTTCCTTGCAGGAAATCACTCCATGTGTATCTACTGTTCTAGTGAAGTCACTAGAAGAGGTTAAACCAGCTGGAGGAAGATTTGCCCACAGGTCAAGTCTTGGACACTTCTGACTAAAGCATGAACTATTTTGCAAGCTTGGACCCGTGTTTCCTAAATAGGGTTCCCTCCCTCAGGGTTCTTTTCAAGCCTAGAGTTATGTTCATCCTCTAGTATGTATGAATGAAAGGCTTAAGAGACACCTTTCAGAAATTTGTAAGGTCATTTGTTTCTTTAAGGTACGTGCAAATATAAAAGCAATCCTTTCCCATAGCCCTATAACCACCCAGTTCATGAAATTACATTTTCCAGTATTGTCAGTTTCAGTATTATCAGTTTCTGAATACCCTAAACCAAGATGAGTTACTGAACTAAGAGAAGGAGTAATAATAATAGACAATTTTATTAAGCACTTACTATGTTTGAGGTACATTTGCAGATACTTCATATGTTTTAAGTCATCTAATCTTCACAATATGTTAGAGCAGACTTGTCCTGAGCCCGGAAGTTTGGGTCTGTATGAAAAACTCTGTGTTATTCCTCCCTGAAATCTCATTCATTATAGGCTGTCTTCCAAAGGCACTGACATCTAAGAATTTTAGGGAAAATTTCTAACATTCTATTTGTCAAGAACATTTTGGACCATACTTAACAGAAGAATGCCTCCAGTCAGCCATTAATTATTTCAAATGCACTAATTTTTAAAGCAGCTGTGTGATCCCAAAGTGCAACATGTAAACTCTGAAATTTCCATATCTCTTTTCAACAAATAGTGTGCTCCTGGGAGAAGACATTTGCTATTGAGTGCATTTAGATGAAAACTGACATTTCTTATGGGAGTGCATTAGCCTGGGCTAGTATGGTGTGAAACAAGACCACAAATTCATTATTTAACAGTTCAGTTTTAGCAAAAGTGGTGACATGAACACTGAATGTTCATACTCAAAATCACTTCCAGCTCCCTAAAGAGATGCCTTAGATGGAGAATAGAATAGTTCAGAAGGAATAATGACAATGGAATATAGCTTTGAAGAGGAGAAAAGAAAAAATTAGAATTGAATAAAAAAAATAGAGTAGCAACTTCAGCCATGTCTGTTCTTTAGAATAAGCATCTCTTGAACAGACAATGTTTCAAGCACATAACAGCTTTAATTTTATGCAGATTATATATTTACATGCTAATAAAATGGGAACTGGCTTGGTGGGGACACTTATTGCCTAGGACAGAATTATTAATCAATATGTCTGTCTAAAGCTGTCACATCAATTACTAAAAGCCATGTAGAAAGTCAGATTTGCCCATTGTCATCTAAATTCTCTTCAGGACTATATTTTACAATCAAAAAATGAATGAGGTATAGCCAAATCCCAGTAGTCAGGAAGGGAGTGAGGGAGGGAAGGAGGAAAGAAGGAAGGAGGGAAAGAGGGAGGGAGGGAGGGAAGGAAAGAAGGAAGGGGAAGAAAGAACTCTCTAAATTTCTTCACAGAGAAGATACACAAACAATGTCCCTTGAATTATATCTGTCCACACTGTTTGGTGGGCAGCCTGCCTCACAGCTGAACCATTCTGGAGGGCTGGTTTGACTTGCCATCTAAGACAATGCCCCCAGCAGGCAAATCTGGAGTAGCATTTTCTTACACCCTGATTGATTTTGATCAGCCCAGTTCTGACTTTTTCTTTTTTTTTCTGTTAGTGTAAGACAGACAGATCACCAGAAACAAAGGATTTCTATTACAACTTAACAAATTTTAAAACAAATTTGGCTTTGCAGATTTATCTATGACACCACTGTCAGGACCTTTAAGTTGCTACCAGCCCCCTCCACCAGGTTCACATCTTTCTTGGGCTTTTTTTTTTTTTTTAAGACTTTATCTTCACGTTTAGGTAGAAGCGGGGAAAAGCTGACTATAAATATCCTTGAAACTCTCAGACTTGGAATCAAGTTCTCTTTAGTACATCTTTAGAGAAACTAGAATTTTCCTGTCTTGTGCAGGAACTTGACCCTTTTTACGCATGAGATTTGGCACCTCCATTACCAGTTTCTTGCAGATATACCTTTTCTCCATGCCCCAGCCCTAATAAGAAAAGACAAATCTCAAAGGAAGCTTAAAATATTTAATGACTTTGACTTTTAAACATAACCCAGATTAGATAGTAATGTCAAGTGATAATTCAATACACCAAAATATAGAACGGAACAAAACTTACTCTTTTATAAAGTTTAAACTCTAGTAAACTCTCACAGATTTAGGGTACTAGATATGAGAAGGGAAAGGAGACTATAAAATTTGAGATCATGTTCAAGTAAAGACAACGCATAAATACAATTCCACCAAGTGAAATTTAATAAAAACACATTTATTTTAAGAATGCATATCATGTAAAAGGATAAAAAGTACACGTGTGGAAGAATTGACCTAAATTATATAAATTGACTAAAACGGTAAGGAGATCATTTTTTAAACTATCTTTTAAAAAGTTTTCTTAGCTAAACTAAGAGAGTAGATAGAGTAGAAATCAGGGCCAAGATCAAGCCACAGGAAAAGTATGGTTAGTGTCTGACTGACACTTCTCTTGCTGACACTGGATGTCACCACCACGAAAATGAATTCTAAATAGTCTTAGCATCTCTGTGTCTTTGGGGCAGGAGAAGCCAACTGGCAAAGCCTAGGACTTAAGATTGCACCTTTTCAACAGAGGGAAGGAGAAATGGAGCCTCTGGCTTTCTGTAAATTCCAGCCTTCCGTCAAGATTCACAAAAGTGAAATAACCCCCAAGCAGGAAGGGTTTGAGATACTTAGGCAGACTAAATCTAACAAATGTCCCCTACCTGAAACCAGCTTAAGTGCTCAGTGTGAAATTTTAGACTATTTAAAGAGATTTCGGTATATTCAAGTAGAGAAAACTCATGAGAAGTGTCCCCCAGCAGAAATTTACTTGAACTTGCTTTAATGAGTATGAAAGTGTCACCTACTTGGCATACACAGATAATTCAGTTTAAGTCCTTAAAATTATCTTGTTTTCCTTGAAACAGGCCTCCTTTCACTCTCAATTGTGATATCAGATTTGTAAGACTAATTCTTCAAGACTTGTACAAAGGAAAATGCAAACGAGTTAAGATGAAATTATTTACTGTAGATTTTAGGGATCTACACTCTGTGTGTGCATATGTATATGAGAGAGAGAGAGCGAGGTGTGGGGCAGATTGGTTTTTGTTTGAGAATGAATGGATGTGGTTAATAGTTTCCTTATGATTAACACTAACTAGTCATGCCTATATCAATGAGTACAATTGTAAGGCAACTAACTTTAAATGTTTTCATTAGAATGTTTTAAGAATTATCATCATTACCAGAGACTTTATTCTCTGATTCCTTTTTGATGGATATAACTTTTGAAGCCTGATTCAACCCAATGCCTTACTTGATTTGATCCAAATGTTAATGACAATACTTAAATCAATGCTCTATGTGCCACTGAAACTCTATGGATGTGTGGAGTTTATAATAGTGAGTAGTTAAAATTGGTAGGTATTTAAACATTGAGAAGCAGCATGTTAACTCTTTAGAGATGACACTTTCAGATCTGCCAAGGGAATCCAGGACTTCTATACCCTAAAGTATCTACCTCTAAAGCACCCTCACCCTTACCTTAATCTGAGCCTTGCTTAAATGCTTCCTTATCACTTGAATCTGCTTTCACTAATTATCAGTCACAAGAAATAATCTCATAGTAAGTATTTTCTCAAAATCATATATGAGCAACATGCTTGTAGTCAAATTTTGGCTCAAAAATCTCTCTTCTTCACCTTCACCCTTCTCTTTCCTTCCCTGGACCTTAACATCAGTTAATGGTATTGTCCCCCTTAAGGTTTAGGATCTAGTTCTCCAAACCCTCTTCTCTCAGGGCTCTAATCTAAAACAGTATCAGGTGAACTTCTCATCAGCAAACAATACATTCCTTATGGGATTGTGTTATATTACAGACGTATCACCCTAAAGAAAGTAATTTGAGACTTTTAACTCTGATAGGATTTGGCTAGTTGAAAAAGTATATTAGATATATATTAAATAACCTGAGTAACATTTTATATTCAATTCATTAAAGTGTGTCACTTTTTATGCATTTCAAAGTGTATCCTCAGTCTTTGGAAACAGAGAGACATATATCTATGTACATACATGCAGATATATGTGGAAATACATTTTTTTCTGTCATAGTTAGATACTCTACACAGAGGAGCTATGAAGGTCTGAGCCACAAAATCATACAAATCTTAGGTATTAGTAGTCTGGTTTCTATAGCACAAATACTGTTGCATGCAGCACTCAAATATTCAGCATAATACCTTATAATCTGGCATGCCTTTGACCCCTCTAAATTTAACACCATGTGGTTCTTATTCTGCTTAAGTTTCTTTTCTTACCAAAAATTAAATCTACTGTTTACCTTCTTGTTATATTCAACTACATTCGATAGCCATTTATGGAGCACTTACTACATACCCATCTTTCAGCAAATGACTAAGAATAGAAAAATTTTAAACAAAAATAAAACAGAGCCTCGCCCTCAAAGGTCAACTGTTAGAGAGATGGAGAAATAAACAGGTAATTATAGGCTGTGTATCATATGACAACAGAGAAACTCAAAAGGCTCGAAGGAGGCATAGAGGAGAGAACAATCTTACCTGGAGTAGGGATCAGAATTCTATTCCTGGGAAAGATCTGGGCAGCTGTGAAGGAAGAACACCTTTGTAAAGCTTTTTTTTTTTTGGGGGTACTCGTGCCTCTCACCGCCACGCGCCCCCCTCCCTCCGCGAAGCACAGGCTCCGGACGCGCAGGCCCAGCGGCCACGGCTCATGGGCCCAGCCGCTCCGCGGCACGTGGCATCCTCCAGGACCCGGGCACGAACCCGCGTCCCCCGCATCGGCAGGCGGACTCTCAACCACTGCGCCACCAGGGAAGCCCTTGTAAAGCTTCTGAACCTTACTTAACCTGCAGATTTTAAGCAGGAGAGTGATGTGGTCAGACTTAAAAGTTTAGAAATTTCACATGGGAAACCGTGAAGGATGAATTAAAGAGGATGAGATAGAAGACAGGAAAGTCAATTAGAAGCTGAGGAGACAGGACGGGCAAAAATTAGTGGCCAAAGAGATAAAGGTATGATGAGAGAGACGAGGAGTTGACAGTGAGTTGTAGTTTTCTGAATTCATTGAGAGGGGGAGTGAAAAAAGGGAGGGAAATTGTTCATTTGAAGACGTGCCTTGTTTCCGAGCTTGGCATGAGGTCTGTGGGTGTGCAGTGAAATACAGTGTGAAGGGCCATATCTAAATTTCAAAAAATAGAGGTGAAGTGAAGATGTTCAGACATTAAAAAATGTATGTTTGCTTTAGTGGACCATTAGGCTTTAGTGGTCCTTCTGGCCCTAAGAACGATTAGATGACAAGTAATTATATTTTGTGGGGCTAAATCATCTCTCTTCAAGTTTGGTCCTTTGCAGGATGTCAAACCACCAGTTCCACATGTTCAGCAACTAGATCAAATACAGGGACACCTTGACTTTGTACACCTCCTGCCTTAGCTGAAGTATAACTGATTTTCTTTCAATTCATTCTAAAGAATATTTATCTCCATTTCAATTCAACCAAAATTTACTGAGTGTCTACTTGTGATCACTCCTTGGGATAAAAGCAAGAGAAAGAAAGAGAAGAAAACAGAAGATGTGATAAGGAGAAGAGAAAATAAATTGTCAGTATTTTGTAGTAATTATTTTGTGACAGGTTCTATATACAATATCTGATTAAAGTCAGAATCTCTGTCTTCAAGGGTATTAGGGTTGAGGGGGTGAAGAAATAAGGGAGAATTAAGATCATTTTTTATATTTAAAATATTTTAAATAAAATTTTTAATTTTTCTCTAAACTGAAAAAGTAATTTTAAAATTATAACTGACATCAAAGTCAGTGTGTGTTGCAGGAATCATGTACATTTAAGGCATAGATATTATCAGAAGCCAGCTGGTCTTTACCACAGGTAGGACTCAAAGTAGAAATATGAGCAAACATTCAATCAACAGGACAGAAATAATTTGAAAGCAACAAGTTGTTTCTCATTTTCTTGAGGGAAACTTTTCTCCCTAAAAATTCCAGTAGCTCGTAACACAAAACAGCTTCTCTTCCTTATCACAAAGGCTCCAGGAGGCCCTTCTCCCTCATATTTAATGCCACGTGCCTGCTTGAAAAGGAGCAGGTTCACTCCTAACTCCCCGGCCCATCAGATAGCAAAGCCGTGCCTTGCATTTGTACTTGTGTCTCACTAGTCTTTCCTCTAAGCAGACTTCAACTATTCTCAGAACAATCCTGGCCACCAAACTGAGCTCAGCTCTTAGAAGTTAATTCAATGACAATTTGTGTAAAGCATCTTGCTCCTCCTTCGCATAAAGAAAGGAAACTACCAAAGGTCCCACTCATTGGTGGAAGATTTGGAATTTCTCATCACTGTTATCTAATAACAATTTACTTATCCATAGCTTCATCAGCCAAAAAGCAACCCATCCAACACTCACGTTCGTTAATTGGAGAAAGTTAACTTCATCAAAAGAAACTGAGAATTACTAAAATCTAGGTCCTGATCAATCTGTGTTGTTTTTTTTTTTTTTTTTTCACATGGAAGCAAACTCCTTATGTATTCTTAGCCTAACTGCTCAGAGTTTTGGTTGGTAAATACCGGCGAAGCATGTGTAGAATCAATATGCCTATAAAGGCATGAAATACAATTTAAGGAAGGTCAGTAGGCAGAATGATTCTAAGGGGAAAATCCTTCCTTCCAAGGTGTAACAACATTTAGTCACATATTCTCTTGAAATAACAGATTCCATAGCTATCCCTCTAGGAAATGAGTTTATGTAAACTAGACCATTCTGCTTTGTGCTACTGAAGTCACAGAGTATACCAGCTGTTCATGATCCCAAGGCTCAGGTGCATGATGTCGGTGAGTGTTTCATAAACCCCAATATTGGAAGGATTCAGCACCTACTGTTTTCTTTTCCCCCTCTCTGAAAAAAATTTCATACATTATATTTCGTTGTACCAATTTTATTTTTAAAATGTAGCTGTATTTAAATGCCACGATTCATCTTATAATGGTATTTAAGGGGCTTTTGTGGCACTGTGCCAGATTTATATTATTAGAACCTAGGCATTTGCAAATGAACCTCTTTCAATTAGTGTTTCAGGAAGCAATTAAACTGTCTAAAGTGTATTAATGAATACACTGGAATTGGGAAGCCGATCCTCCTAATACCCCCATTATTAATGCACCATCTGCTTTGCTGCCTTAGGAGCATTCAGGATCTCTAACTTCAGGTCCACAAAACCCAATCATATATTCAGAAAGGTCACAGAAGCATAAGTTTGTAATCAGGCTCAATATCCTATATATAATATTACAGATTAAGTACATATATTTTTATTGGATTTTTTTACAGATGCAAATGAAGATGCATATGGGTTCTTCTTTTTTTTTTTTTCATTCTGTGTTATGTGTCAAACACTAACAGCTCTGTGAATAAAATCCTGGATCTGATATTCCTGCTAAAATCATGATTCTGTATGTACCCTCTGTGATTTTTAAGGATATCATTAGGATCCCTGATGAGGTTGTCTTTTTTCATTAATGAAGGATGTTGCTACTTGCTACTTGCTACTGAGTTGCAGCCTTTTTCACAGGGAGTGGTCCAGGTGCTGAGACATTTGCTGGTGCCTCTTTCCAATGCTCTCCTCAGAGTCCCTGCTGCAGGACAAGGTTCTGGAGGAGCTATGCTTCCTGAGATATTTCCTGTTGGCTTTACTACCAAGAGAAACACAGGGCTGCAGGATACAGACTAGAGAGAGGACAGAAGTATGGGCAGGGAAGGCTGGTGTTTAGCACCACTCTGCTCCATGCTGGAAAGTCACCAAGTCACCAATTCCAAAAACATGCTGGCTTTGGTGATTAATTGCTGCTGAGGCAGTCAAAAGGGAAGAAGAAGACATTCTCTGCTTTTACAGAATTTAGAATCTAGTAGAGGAAAGAGGACACAGGCCCAAGGAAGGCTCGTGAGCTGCAACAGGAAGGTTGGTGTGGAGTGGATGAGCCTAGGAGGAGTCTGGGGAGGAGAAGGACTCTATGGGATATGTAGGATTTAGGAAAGTAGAGAGAAAAGAGAACTTTCCCACAGAACCTTGGACTTCTCCTACCTTGTTTTCATTAACCACTGTTATGGGTTAAATTGTGTCTCCCCAAATTTATATGTTGCAGTCCTCGCCCCCAGTACCTCAGAATGTGCCCTTATATGGGAAAGGGGTTGTGCATATATATTTAGTGAAATTAAAATGAAGTCATACTGAAGTAAGGTAGACCCCTGATCTAATATGATTGAATGTCCTTAGAAAAAGGGGAAATTCAGACCCAGAGGCACACACACAGGGAGAATTCCATGTGAAGATGAAGGCAGAGATAGGGGTGATGCAGCATAAGTCAAGGAACAGCAAAGATTGCCAGCTGCCACAAGAAGCTAGGAGAGAGTCATGGAACAGACCCTTCCCTAACACCATCAGAGGGAGCACGGCCCTGCCAACACCTTGACCTGAGACTTGTAGCTTCCAGAACTATTAGACAAATACATTTCTGTTGCTTACACCATTCAGTTTGTGGTATTTTGTCCCAGCAGCCCTAGAAATTAATGTAAGTGCTATCATAGTAAATTATAAAATGCCTGACTTTCCTCTTGGATGATAAGCTCTTTGAAAACAAGAACAATGTTGATTTTATCTTTTTTTATTGCAAGCCCCTTATATAATACATCACTAGGTTTATAATGGGTGCTCAATAATTCTGGTTGAATGACTGAATTAGGATGAGCAGTTCACGGAGAAATTTGGAAAGTTCGGGTGACAGAAACAGCCTGAGACAGAAGGACAATTCTGGCAACTCCCTGGATGGGAGTGAAGGGGCTTTAGAAGAATCTGTGAAATTTTGGAACTCTGTATTGGCTTCTTCAGCAGGGAAGAGGGAGGGTATAGGAAGGCTAATCGGGTCACAGATCCCCCATGTCCTCTGCTGAGTCTTTGTTCATGCTATTTCTCCCCCAGGGCAGGCTCTTCAAGACCTAATTCATAGGATATAGCAAACACACACACACACACACACACACTCATGCACACACACTCATGCACACACACTCATGCACACACACTCAGGTCCAGCTCTGCTAGCACGTGAGTACAATCATGTGCCTTTGCCATTTCTTCACCCACTGATGGCTCATTCACTCAAAGTCACAGGGAGTTCCCTTAATATAGGAGATCTGCTTCCTTATTCACCTGTCCTTTCAGAACTGTGCATTTCAGAGATAGAAGGTATGTTTAAGGGCAAGAATGATGAGGTGAGAAAGCAAGAGGAGAGATGTAGGAAGAAAAACTCATTTGCTAAGCTGAAATCCTGTTATGTGTTGGGCTCTGTGCTGGGAACTTCAACCACATCAACTCACCCAGGTGGATATCATAAACCCCAGTTTACAAAGGAGAGAGGGAGGCTCAGAGAGGTACGGTTATCTGCTCCAAGCCATGCATCTAATAAGTAAGATGGCAGAGGTGTCACCCAGGTCTATTTGATTCCAAAGCCCCTGTTCCCTTTCTACTTCATTAAATTGCCTCTTGTTCTGGAGGCAGTATAAAATCAACACTCCCTTCTGTGCCCATGCATCCTCTCCTTTTATTCTTGTCTGTGCCAGACTGGCCCTTTAAATGAGCTGGCCCACTCATCTTCTGCCTAGCAGCCAGCGCAAAAAAAAGCTAGCTTCAGACAATAGTGGTTTACCAAGCCATTTCCCAGGTTATTTCTTCTCGTATGTTATCTATTCATCTGATTACTGTTCCCTGGTCCCTCAGATCTTTGCCTCTGGTCCCTCGGCTCCACCCTGTTAAAACTGGTTTACTGACCATGGGCTCCCCACTCCCCACTTACCTCCACTTGCTCCTCTAGATTTTGTGTCCCCTGCAGCCATGGGATAGAGGTCCCCTCCCTTAACTGTATTCCTACTTTTTTTTTTTTTTGCGGTACTCGGGCCTCTCACTGTGTGGCCTCCCCCGTTGCGGAGCACAGGCTCCCGATGCGCAGGCTCAGCGGCCATGGCTCACGGGCCTAGCCGCTCCGCGGCATGTGGGATCCTCCCGGACCGGGGCACGAACCCACGTCCCCTGCATCGGCAGGCGGACTCTCAACCACTGCGCCACCAGGGAAGCCCCTGTATTCCTACTTTTAGTGGATACGCCTCCTCCATCCTCACCAACTAAGCCAATCTTCTTCCCTGGAACAGATAAAGAGCATTTGAAGGTTGCCCATCAACATGATGATGGGCATGTGAGAGAAGAAGGGTCCTAGAACAGGATCCAGGTGAACTCACACAATACTGGCCTTATCACCAACCAGATATGTAGTGTAGAGGAAGGCATCAGTTTCCTATTATAAAAAATAGGGTGTTACACAAAGGACTTGTGAGGTTCCCTCTGCAGTTAACAATCTATAAGTCTCTGTTAAAACAAACGTACAAAACAAGGACCTTTATAGCACCATAACAGCTGTGTTTGCACTTGGCCATCATTTTTAAAAAAGACATTGGGGGACCTCCCTTGTGGTGCAGTGGTTAAGAATCTGCCTGCCAGTGCAGGGGACACAGGTTCGAGCCCTGGTCCAGGAAGATCCCATATGCCACAGAGCAACTAAGCCCGTGCACCACAACTACTGAGCCTGCGCTCTAGAGCCCACGAGCCACAACTACTGAGCCTGAGTGCCACAACTACTGAAGCCCATGTGCCTAGAGCCCATGCTCCACAACAAGAGAAGCCACTGCAATGAGAAGCCCACGCACCGCAATGAAGAGTAGCCCCCGCTCGCCACAACTAGAGAAGCCCGCACGCAGCAACAAAGACCCAATGCAGCCAAAAATAAATAAATAAAATAAATAAATTTAAATAAATAAATAAATAAGACATTGGTGACTTACAAAAGAAAAGCATCTCTTTTACATACTTGTTTGAACTTTTGAAAATCAACTTTGGGGAAATAAATCACACTGCTCTGGTCATTACGAGACTGTACGTTAGGAAATATAGTCTGTCCTGGAAGGATTAAGGAGAAAAACATGTAATGTAGGACGGAGGCATCTGCCAAAACAGTGACTTACTGAATGCACCCTATGTGGACACATTTCCTAGTTTCACTTTTGCATATGGTGCCTGTCAGGATGCTTTTGCATGGAATATGCAGCATTTCCATGTCTTTTTGGCAAATGTTTATTTTCAGTACCTACTCAAAACTAGTGATGAATAAGAACTCAAGGTCCTTAAATCTAGAGACTGCAGGGGTTCTGCTCGTGGAAGCTTTAGAGTTGATTTGATGGACACTATACATACTCATGTGCAAATATCTCATTTCTTAGAAAGTCAGATAACTAATTTATTATATGATATTTTGTCTTGTCAGTAGTAGGTTTACAGCATTTTTTACAGAAAATACTTTATTCTTTTTTAAATAGGACTCATTTGGAGAAAAGGCAGAGAAAGAATAAGCAAAATATATTTCACTTCTTCAACTTCAGTAAAACCAGTTCTCCAGTCACCATGTTAGAAATTCTCCCCTGGAATATCTGAATAGCACAGTATAACAGTTCAGTCATTTGTCTCTGAAGCCCTTGGGAAAAGTACACAGAACTGCTCCGGGGTTATATCCTAATAGCTTCTCATTAATAGACGTGAAGGGATTAATGTTCCTCGTAATCTCCCTGGCAACTTATATCACTTATCCTTTTCCCAATTCAATGCCATTCTCAATTATTTTTTATCCTTTAAATAATCATTGAAATTCCACTTCTTCCATGAGGCTTTTCCTGAATAATGGGGAAAAAGTGACTTCCCTTCCATGCAAGGTGACCAACCATCCTGCTTTGCCAGGACAGTCCCAATGTAAAAGACCATGTTCTGGGAAACTTTTCAGTCTCAGGGAATGTTCATGACTGATATGGATTGAATTACGTCCCCTCAAAATCTTATGTTGAAGCCTAACTCCCAATGGGATGGTATTTGGAGACAGGGCCTTTGGGAGGTAATTAGGGTTATAGGAGGTCATGACCTGGGCATCCCTCATGATGGGATTAGTGTCTGTATGAGAAGAGACACCAGAGGGCTCTCGGTCTGTCTCTCTTTCTCTTTCTCTCTCTCTCTCTCTCTCTCTCTCTGTCAAGTGAGGACACAGCAAGAAGGTGCCTGTCTGCAAGGCAAGGAAAGAGCCTTCATCAGAATCTGACTGTGCTGGCACCCTGATCTCAGACTTCCAGCCTTCAGAATTGTAACAAACACATTTCTGTTGTTTACGTGGCCCAGTCTGTGGCACTGTGTTATGGCCCCCAAGCTGACTAACGCAGTTAACCTACCTCCGTGTCCTCCCTAGGGACATATAACTTCCAAGAAGTATTCTTTTTACATGAATTTTTATTACCTCCAATACACTTGGCATCACACATTTAGGAGTGTATCCTGAAGGCTGGAGAGGGGATTAGTCATTTGCCTGTTCTTAAATAGTTTTAGATCCCAGGGCTACCTGGTTTTTGGTTATGTTGGCCAGACCACATCTGACACACTCTGTACCATTTCCTAATCCAGAGCCAGGCACTTGTATTGGGTGGACCCAAGAATGAGGCTTATTTCACAGCTAGTGATTAGAAAAATGGAAAATTGGTAAAAGTTACTAATTCTCAGACATTTCATTTATCTGACATCAATCAACAAGCAAGTATTTACTGAGATCTCCTTTGGTTGGCTTTTATAGGCAGGAGTTCAGGATGGAGTTTTTTTAAAAAATGGTTTCTAATCCAGCTTTGGCACTTCCTAGCTGTGTGAGCTGAATATTTGCTTAATCCCTCTGAGTTTTAGTTTCTTTATCTCTAAAATGGATATAATTATATCTTCATTACAGGAAAGCTATAAAAATTAAACAAAGACTAGCAATTAGTGCATAGTGTCCTGTAAATATTAACTAAAATATGTAAAATAACTAATAAACATTGTAAAAGTAGCTATAGACTAGCACAGTATTTTGAAAATACTAGTTAAACTTAATGAATGAATCCAGGCTTGTGCTCAGTATAATGAAGGGCACAGAAGGAGAACAGAATAGAATTCTTCAAGGTCTACTTAAACCTGCAAGCATTTCACACTGTTTCCTAGGCATCATTACCCACATCCGTCTGCACATCGAAGCTTCCCACATAGATAGCTCTAGTCCAGATCTCCCCTCACAAGTCCTGACCCATACGTTGCGCTCCACTTGTATGACTGAAAAATACATTAGACTCAACAGTATCAAGACATATCGCATTACCCCACCCCCCCAACCCCATCTCCAATATGGTTCTCTTTCAATCTCTTCAGTGAATAACATCTCCTTCCAACTAGTGTGCATGCCAAACACCTTGGAGCCACCCTTGGCAACTTACTCCCCTTACCTCCCACAGTCATGTCATCACAGAGTCCTACTTACCTTAATTCCTACATCATTCCACCCCCTCCATCGCCACTACTATCACCCCGTCTGGAGCTGTCAGCGTTTCTTCCCTGGACTGTTGCAGTAACTTTCTAAATGATCTTCTTAAAGTCTTCTCAAAACTCTTGCTCTTATCTGATCTTTTATCAGATAACCTCAGAGTGACATTGGCAAAACAAAACTAAGGCCATGGTCCTACCCCACTACAAAGCCCTCAATGGTTTCCTATCACTCATAGAACAAAGACCCAAATTCTTCACAAGGTCTACAAGACACGACCTGCCTGAGCCCTGCCACCTCTGCAGCCTTTTCTCATAGCTGCACATGCCCCACTCTCCAACTCACATTGATCTTCAGGTTTCCATCATGGAGCTTTATGTGTTTGCTATTCCCTGTGGTAGGAACATTCTACCTCTCGCCTACCCTTTCCTAAATAATTCCTGATTATCCTATCTATTTCAACTCAAAAATTACTTTGTCAAGAAGAAGCACCCTACGAGTTCTCAAAATACCTGCTATTTATCCCTGGGAAAGCATTTAAAATAGTTTTCAATTTTATACCATTTGCAATTACTTATGTCAGTGTCCTTCACCAGAGCGTAAGTTCTATGAGGGTAGGTGAACACTTGTGTTCACCATTGTGCCATGGATCCTATTCCAATCCATGGCATATAGTAGGTGCTCAATAATAATTTGTTGATGAGGGAGTGAACAAATGGGTGAATGAATAAACAGCAAATGTTACAGCCAGATCATCACTAAGCGTCAAAGTACCTGGCAAAAGAGAGTAAGAAGAAGAAAGCTGTGGAGGGTAAGGAAGTACTCCCTGGAAAGGCAATAATCAGAGAAGGGAATGCCGGAGAGGGTGGAACTGGGAATAGAATTTAGATAATTAAAGAGGTGTGGATGGGGAGGTTGTTTTCCAGGTATTGACATTAAAGGTCAGAAGTCTTAGAGGCTGGAATAAGCATTTCATATACAGAGAACAGCGAAGAGATTCATAGCCTACCACAGGAGACTGAGTGTGTATAGTTACGTGACCAGAGAAAAAGCAGGGTACCGATTTCAAAGTCTGAGGGATGCACATTATTTGTCTTTATTTCCAGCTATGATTGGTGTTTCAAAGGGGTGGTTTAAATTAAAGCAAAAACTGAAAGTCTTCTGGATGGACAGCGATGAGCAAAAGTTCTTTTGCAGGGAAGGACTGTCATCTGTTTGTTTGGGCTGATACAGGCTTTTGTCTCACTCTATGGAGACAAATGACTCTATGTCTTTCTGCCAGTTACACTATTAACTGTACTGGCATTTTATTTCTAAGTCAAGGGATAATCTGAGGCCAAACAAAGAGGAAGCACTGAGAAGAGGCCTTGCCACGGCTGCTGACTACCTGACGTCTCAGAATGAAGAATCATCGCCTTGGAAATATTCCGAGCACTTCCTCTATACCCCAATCAGAGAACTGTTACAGTGGGACTCAAAAGTGAGTTTGTTCAATCTCCTATCTCACCACAAGTTTAAAGAATCATATCCCAAGCATTTAAAATAATTAAAACCCACTCTTCTCATGATCATTGACAAAGATGCCTCGGTACACCTATGGACATCAAAACAGCCTCTTGTGCTGCTTTCCAAATGAACTGCAGGGACTAGATTTTATGATATAAAGTGCAGTATGAATTGGGGAGGAGGAAAAGTTGTGGTGGAAATAGTCATGGTTAGAAATCATAAGATATCAAAGGCAAGATGCAGAGATTTTAACACAAACATGGTCCACAGCCCAAGTTGCCGATGAAGACAAAGACCCAGTTAATTGAGGAGGATGAAAATGAAGGACCATAGGCTACAGTGAGAGTGGTTGGGAGCACGTGATATACTGAAAGAGCAGAGACTTTAGGGGACCTGTTGACACCAGTTTTAGCGGCACTTGAAGTTCTCTGTGTAAGTAAAACCCCCATGAACTTGATGCCTGATTCTGAGAAGAAAGTATGAGTTCAGTCAGCAGGATTGCTTGGGTCACAAGTGTTACTGTAAACACCTATGCCTTTGTTCCAGAGTATGACAGGACTCAATATCTTTATTGCCTATTCAGTATCTTTACTGCTGGTTGAGATGAAGGAATCTACAATGTGCTCATCAAATTTGCAGACTATACTAAGTTAGGCAGATCTGCTAATACCTCCACAAAACAGGAATAAAATTCAAAGTGATCTTGGCAAGATGGAGTGACTCTATTGTGGGTCACTTTGGAACAAGGAAAAATAAACAAGGGTTCCAAGATACCCACAAGCTAAATACAAACATCCTAGGCTCAGAAGTCAAACTCCCCTCACCCTTTCTCTCTTTCAGAACTTCTTGAAAGTTCTGGATCACACTTGAGACACAAAACTTTAAAAGGAATGTGAGTAAACCAGAAATGTTTAGAAAAGCACAATGTACATATAATCAAAGGAAAATGACAAGTTATGCCCAAGCATATGGAAGGTGCTTAATAATTGTGTGTTCAATAGAGAAGGAAGGAAGAAGGAAGTGAAGGGAGGAGGGGGAAGGAAAGACGGAAGAAAAAGAAATGGTAGCATGGAAGAGAACAAATGAGACTGCTATGGGTAAAAATCTGCGTGACCTTGAAGGGAAGAATCATTACTGAGCTGGAAAGAGTAGATATTCATCAAATGAAAACAGGAACTGCACCAACTGGTTTCCCTGAGTCCCTCTCAGCTTGGATATGTTACGATGCCTGACTTCAGAGCTGGTAATTCATGCCACTAGGTAAATGAGAATCACACTCAGGATATGCCCCTGGTTATGGCGAAGCACTGGGGTCAGGCTCCTCCTTCCTGTGCCTCCCCATGTACGCCTCGCTCCTTCACTGCATTTCTCATAGTTTCTTCCCATGGTTTCACAAGATGCCCACATTTTCTCCACATCCTGAATATTACTTCAGAGTTAAGAAAAACTCAAATAAGCAGTCAAAAGTTTCACCTATGATCTGACTCAGAACTGAAGCTAGACTGAAGAAGGGCAGCCAATGCTCCATTGACAGCAGTGGTTTCCAAGCTTGGCTGCATAATATACTCATCTGCAAAGGTTGGAAACTTCTCCAAGACCAGACCAGATCTAAGACCAACAAAATCAGATTACCAGGGAGTGGGTCCCAGGCATTAGGCTGCTTTTAAATTTCTCCAGGTGATTCCAATGTGCAGCCAACGTTGAGAATCAATACTTTACAGGGTGGTTGGTTATTTTTCTTCACCTCAGAACTCTGCCAGAATAATCCATCCCAAAAGCAGCCTGTGGGGGAAACCTAATACATGTTCTTCACTTAGCTAAGGAACGGGGTCAGGCACTTCTAGTTGGGTCAAACAACTAGATTTAAACAACTAAATGTGAGTGTCTCTCACATTTTAATGTACATACAAATTGCCTGAGGATCTTGCTAAAATGCAAGTTCTATTATCATAGCACTGAGGTGGGCTTGAGTTTCTGCACATGTAACATGCTCCCATGTGATGCTGGTACTACTGGTCTGTGGACCACATGGATAGCTGGAACTATAACTTCAAGCTTACATTAACTAATCACATAGTCTCCAATCAACCACAATAGCCACTTAGCAATGTCCTTGGCTCTAAATAAATGGAGGCTGAGAGTTTACTCTCCGTGTTCTGTAAGAGCAACAGTGTAATTCTCAATCCAAAGCAGGTACAGTTGGTGCCTTAGTATCTTTTGATGGTTAATTTTATGTGTCAACTTGACTGGATCAAAGAGTGCCCAGATATTTGGCTACACATTATGTCTGGCTGTGTCTCTATACATATATCAGTTCCTATCGGCTCTGTTTCTCTGGAGAACCCTGACTAACCCAGTATCCCCTAAGACTATCTTGAGAAGTGAATGATTCTGGGACCCAATTACAATGTGTGGATGGTTTTCCCCACAGCACCAACTCTCAGACACCAGCTGGCTCTCCTACAACTCAACTCAATTTCGACACTATCTACCTGCAGATAGCATCACATTTCACAGGCTCAGTCCCACCAGACTGTCCCCCACTTTAGGTGCCAATAACAATTCCAGGTTGTCACCTGTGACTCTGAATGATGGGTTATAAGTCAAAGGTTTCCATGACCCCCTCATCAGGTTCAATTAACTTGCTTAGAGTGGCTCACAGAACTCAGGAAAACAGTTCACTTATGTTCATAGTTTTATTATAAAATAATATGATAAAGGATACAGATGAACATCCAGATGGAAGAGGTGGCAGAACTTCCATGCCCTCTCCACATGCATCCTTCTCCCAGCACCTCCAAGTGATCACCAACCCAGAAGCTCTCTGAACCCCTTCTCTTTGGGTTTTTTATGGAGGCTTCACTATGTAGGCATTATTGATGAAATCATTGGCCAGAGTGATTGATTCAATCTCAGCCCCTCTCCCCTCCCCAGAGGTCAGGGACAGGACTAAAGACCCTCTAATCACAGGGTCAGCTCCCCCTACAATCAGCCCCCATCCTTAGGAGCTTTCTAAAGGCCTCCTCATTAATATAACAAAAGACACCTTTATCACTACCACCACAGGAAATTCCTAGGGTTTTAGGAGCTCTGTGCCAGAAACAGGGATGAAGACCAAATACATATTTCTTATCATAAATCACAATATCACAGGAAGTGTTTCTTAGACTGTTATGTGCATGTTAATCACCCAGGGAGCTCTCTGAAATGCAGATTCTGATTCGGTAGTCCTGAGGGGGCATGAGAGTCTACAGTTGTAGCAAATTCCCAGGTGATGTCAATCCTGCTGATCTAAGAACAACACTGAGTGAAAAGGATCTGGGGGAAGTTTTATTGGCTTCAAACAATGCAGCAGCCAAACTTTGGAGTCCCCAACCCAAGAACTCTCTCTGTTTAGTTCAGTTTGCTTAAGTCCCAAAAGTCTAACTCTTGATGTCTTTTAGGTAATAACTCCCAGGCACATAATCAACTCTGACCATAATTCTCCTTCATTGCTAACAGTCAACTTTTGAATACAGACCTAAAATTACAACCCAAAAAAGGCAATGAGCCCTTCCTCAATGAGCCCTTCCTCAAGCACAAAAATCCCCAGTCTTAAAGAGAGTACTACCTGTGTTTGGAAACCAGCCTTATTCAGGATCTTCAGAATAAAATCCTATGGAAAGTATATGGTAACAGGGATCTAAGGTGGACCAAGGATTCCTTGATCCCAGATAACAAGAGGAAATCAAGTATCAGGAGTATACTGGTGAGAATGCACAGATATACATTAATTGTTCAACTCAGAACTATTTGACATCACCATCATTATTTTCATTGCCACCAGTTCCTCTCTTTAAGGAGAACTCAGCACTCAGAGAAATATTGGCTCTTTCTTCTCAATTCCAGCCATTTAAAAAGACTAATTGGAAGTGTTCAGGAAGAAGTAGGGACAAGCACATCACACCACAAACTTTAAGACTTGATTTCCAGCCCCAACTTAGCGCTGATTAGTGCTATGAACTTGGGATAGTCTCAAGTCTTCTTGAAACTAGCTTGTCTCCTCTACAGAGTGAGGTTATTTGTCATAGGTGTTTAATGAAGTTCACATAAGATAATGGATATGTAAGTGCTTAGGAAAGCAAAAGCAAAAGATTTGTTCCAAACTTGGAAACTTCTACTCAATTTAGCCAACTTTCTTTGAGTATCAACTGTGAGCCTGAAAACATGTCAAGGATGACTTCTCCAGCTGTGCCAAGAAATACTGTCATAGCTGCAGAGCTTTGGTCCTTAGGACACACATCAGTTTAACGTCTCATAGAAAAGGCTCCCAGTTTGACAGCATCCCAATCACTGCCTTGGCCATGGTGACCATAGAGAGTAACCTACTCTATGTAATTTTCATCTGTGTGAATGAGGCTATTGGATAAAGAGGTGAGGAGGAAAGAGGTTTCTCTCTGGGGCCAAGCCAAGTTAGAGCCTGTGCTCCAATTCATGAAATGTTATTATCATGTATGTAGTATGGACCTTGTCATTAGATAAAATGGGTCCCAATTCCATCTTGGCTTTTGCTTAGTTGCCTTGTTACTGATGTTGTCACTTACCCTTTCTAAGCTTCCGTTTCCTCATCTGTAATACAGGAATATTTCTATTTCCTTTATCTTCTGTCATTAATAAAATGAAGACCGGGACTTCCATAGAGACAATTTCCTAAGGATAGTTTCCTAAGTCAATTTCCAAAGAAGTATACAGAACAGCAGGCTCATTCCTGGCTGCCTGAATCACCATTCTTTAATATCTTTTCTTCAAGAAGGGATGGTTTCTGCTCTTAAGTCCTGGCTCAATGGGGGAGCCAAAATCTTTTCTTTAGTAATCTATTATATAAATTTGAGAACAGTTTACAAAATTAACAATATATTTCTTTGCCAAGAATCTCAAATTATAAGAGAGAGTGAGAGAGAATAAAACAAGCAAAACTTCACAAAGTATGTACCTTGAATAATCCACTTAATGGATGCAGTTTGCCTCTGAAGGCACCCAGAACCTGGGTCCTGTCCTACTTATGAGCACAGACCACAATCAAAGAGCTCTCTTCCATTTTTCAAAGTCTAAATCTGAGAGGATAAAGTGGCGAGAGGGTCTCCACGTCTTACACTCCAATCTACCTGGGGCCTGCCTTCCAAATTCTGGTTTTCCTGGCTAAAACCAGTCTCTTCCATTGACAATGTCCAACTCCTTCAAAAGATACCAAAACAAGCTTTAGAATGTTGTAATAAAATAATAGAACCCAACTTTCAAAGAGGACACTCTCATACACACTATCAATGGATTATTTAATTACAATCGCACAATTATACTCAATAAATAGTAGTCACTGCAATTTTTTTCTTGTTGTTGTTATTGTGAGTCAGATGTTTTAACTTCCAGGTTAAAATATTTGTGGTGAGGATGTGAGTAATGACAGACAAGCCACACAGAGTTACTTATGGTCTTGGCAACCCTCAGCATTCCCCTTGGTCATGAAAAGGTTTTGCGATGACACCTAGCTGAAGCCAATAGGAATGAAGCCTCATAATACTGTCAGCAATGTTTATTTGTCATTCATCACAACATAAGTCATAAGAGATTCAGGATCCAAGAATTGGTCAGAAGGGGCTCACACAGAAGAAATCACTGTCCCAGGCTGCTGATGAGACCAGCTGGCCTCAGCGGCTGTATTTCTCAGGCACCAGAGAGGAATAACACGCTGTTTGTGATTCCTTGATTCAGAAAAGGATTATTAAACACACAGCATAGGGAGCCTCTGCAAAAAGTAATGAGTTTAGTAACTGAGATTTGTGGTGACGACCCTAAACTAAAGCAGAAAATATCAAAGTCGGGTCAATAGTATAGATTTCTCCCTTTTTAACAGTGTCTTAATGATCACAAAGAGTGCTGTTCTGTTTTGATTTTTTTTGTTACATTCCAGTTGGCATTTCACGTTGACCTCAAAACAATTTATTTAGTAGGAACATCCCTAGAAGTATAGCTAATAAGTGCAAGGGATGATGTTCTCACAGGCTGTCTGCTTCCAAAGGAGATGGGAGTGTGTGTGTGTGTGTGTGCGTAAAGAAGTGATGGCCTCTCATCTTTTTCAGAAAAACAACCACTTGATTTTGTCCCAAGTCAAATCAACATAATTCTGTCTCAAAATTCTCTTGAGAATGTTTCATAGCCACTCAGAAAAGAGAACACATAATTTTGGAAGTTATGTGCTTAGGCTCCATTGCACACTGGGGGGTTATGAACATGAGAGGCTTCAGTTGGGTTTTCCATTTAAAGGGTTTGGCCTAAACTGAAGTATGGCAGGTTCCTGGGCAGAAACTTACAGCAGTGTTTGAGGTCGTGTCATACAGAAGTCATCTAGTATCGTTTTGGCTAAATGTACAGGAAGTTGGAAGGAATTTCCAATCTATCTCATCTTTTCCCAAGCCACTGCCCCCACCCCTGATAGCAAAATGCAGTTCTGAGAGGACTGGGAACCCAAGGGCCACTACCTCATTGTTTACCACATGCTTAATTACGAAGCTCTCATTTTGTTCTGCAATCAGGGAAAGCAAAACATCATTTACAAGAGAAACCACCAGAAAAGGTCAGTCCTGAGAAGTGATTGATGCATTCCCACAAGGAAAAGACTCTCATTCGAAGCCTGGTGGTTGATAAACACACTTATCTCACTCCCCATGGTGGAAACGGACAGCTTTCTGGAGTCAGTGAAGTGGCACAAACGAGGAGCGGGCTTCCCCGGGGCTGTGGGCAAGGCCAACAGCGCACTGAGCAGAAGCCCGGCCTCCAGGCATGGCTGCAGCCATCACATCACGGGCCCATTAGGAAACTCATCACTGCTGCCAGAGGGTGAGTTTCCCCAGAGGCGCTGACATACTCAGCCACAGGCCCACACACATACAGGCACAGTTCTGCCAGCGCCAGGGGACCCCAGGCCGGAGATGGCAGAGCAATGGAACCGCAGGGAAACCTCAGGCCACCTTCCAGATTCAAGGTGTTATCTGTGCACTCAAGGTCTGGTTATAGGAAAGACAGGGCTTCTCTGCCCCTGCAGTTCTATTGTCAGAGTTTGGAAAGCTCTCATCACTACAAAATTCCTTGGCAAGATCAGGACCCAGCAAAACTGAAACAAGGATAATCCACCTAGTGTGGCTCTCTCTCCTCTGTGCCTGGGTCCCTGGTACTTGCAACACCAAATGGCAGGCTGCACAGCAGGAGGACTCAGCAGTCCACTGAGGCCCCTGCTTTGTTTTAAACCCTTTAATGACTCCAAATGTCAGGAAAGTTTCTCAGGCTTGAGATTTTTAGCACAACTGAACACAGCAACCCCACAAACATTAAGAAGGCAACAAGCTAACCTACAGGTAGCTGAATATCTACACTGAGATCCTATATTCAGAGGTGAAGAGGAGGTAGAGGGAGAAAGACTATTCCAAAGCTCGGTCCAACATCTCACATCTAAAATTTAACATGACAGTTCAGTCAATGAAATAATTTGGCTGCCGATTCCCCATTGGCTCCCAGAGACATCAAATCCAGCATGATCTCAATCATTCAATAACCATTTATTAGGCACCTGGTAATCAATCTGAATAAAACAAAGATTCTTCCTCTATGAGTCAGGGTGCTTGGTTAACAATAACAGAAATGATGGCTTATTAGAAGAGTACTAAGTAGTTTGCAATCTCAAGGTGTAAATGAAGAGCCAGCCTTAGAAAACAGGCAGGAACGAGAACCAGAGGCAAGGTCATAGTACAGGGATGATCTAGATGGGACACTACTGATATCACCACTGGACATCAAACGCCACTACTGAGCTAGAGCAATGATCTCACCAGACCATGGCTTCTACCATAACCATGGCTGGAATCAATTCTCAGCGGCCCCTAGTGATAAACATTAATGCTCCAAATTAAGGTTCTAAGTAGGATCATGAGATCAGCTAATTTATATCATGTACCTGTGCGCCAATGTTGGGAGCAGGAAAGGACTATTTTCCAGACTTTTTGGCCTCTGTAGTCAGAAGCAGGGCCTTCTGTTGTAACATACATGATGATATATTCTACCAGAGAAAGAGTGTTAAGATTTCCAATGGTCGAGAAAAAAAGAAAAAGCGAAATGTCTGCTAAAAACTTCAGAATGGAGTAGGAGCCGGGAGTGGAGACCTGATTATCTATAAATGTACATAACTGTGACACCAGCAAAGTAAGACAGATGCTACAGGTCAGGTGCTAGGGATAGATCTTGGCACCTAAATAAAGAAAATACTACTCTGGCTGGGGGGTAAGGAAAATTTCATATAGAAATAATTTTTAGCTGAACCTTAAATGAAAGATGGGCTTTCAAAAGGTTTGTAAAGATATTGCAGGGAAGAAATACCGCCTGTAGTATTAGAAGACCTTCCCAAGTATAAAATGAAACTTTGTTGGGGAGAGGTTTGGATGAGTGGACAGATGCTTTGTATACAGCTTGAGAGCTTCTGCCAACTTAACCTTTCAATAAATCAATGATCTTTCCAAAACAGAACAAATTCACATGACACTAAGGGAAAAGTGATATTCATCCCCAGGGCAAAAACAGAACAGGAAAAGTTATGCCCATCAGTTTCATCTTAACTTCATTCATATCACAAATAGGGAATTAATATAGAGGGAATACCTAACCTCTTTGCTTTTACAAAGTAATGGTAACTATAAACACAGACGGAACCAAACAGAAAACTGTTGACTCATGGCTGAGTTTGGTTTCTAGACCTTGAACAGGTTGAGAAACTGCATATAATCAATTAAGTTGAAGTAATTAATCAATTTCACTAAGGCTGAAGGAAGATCTATCATAGAACTTTTCTGTGAGGGAAAGAAACTCTTTCCACCACGTGCCAAATTACTTAACATGACCATCAACGCTGGCATCTAATTGATTTGCTTTCATCACATTTCTGTCTATAACGACTGTTGGAATTTTACTTATGAGAAAGGACATGAAAATTCAAATTCAAGATGAGGAATTTTTCTTACATAGAAATGTAAGAATTACTCTGTCTTTGTCTGAAAGAGGGTGACCTAAATGGCAAGGAGTGTGAAACACCAGGCACAAGAGAAATGTGAGGAAAAGCATAGGAAGAGCTAGAATGCAAGGGCCAGAGAAGCTGCAACTCAAGGGGAATATGGGAATTCTTTTCAAATAGCTGATGGATTATAAGATAAAATTGGCAAAAATTAAAGTAATCCAGTAATGGATTCAGCTATAAATAAGAATGGACCATTCAAGTAGAATTTGGATAATGATCTGTTGTTATGGTGATGACTGCTGAAGTTCTTCAAATTTCAAAGCTGAAATGACCAGATGGGATAGCTGCATGTCGATTTGTCTAAATCTAAAGGTCAGCATAAGAACATTTATATAAATAATTTTGAAAAAAATAACTACTGTTGACTAAATGAATACATGATTCCTGTATAAAGATCACGTTAATAGAGAGCAAAATCTTGAGTTTCTTCTCATTAAGCGATAGTTGCCAAAGACTTTACAAGGGCCTAAAGGATCTTTTGCTACTGGAGTTATCTAATTATTCCTGGAGGTCAAAATAAAGTCATTTCTGTAAACAATTTCTGAAAGATAAAATATTCTTTGGATAAACAATTCTTCCATGAAGATCAGATAAAAATAAATCAAGATTTTGGGTCCCCTGGCTGATGTCTAAGTGGCATTAACTGTCCCCACTCTTCTCTCATCTCCTCTTCTACCTGCCCCACCCTCAGTCACTCTATCATAGTCACCTCCGCCTCTTCAGATATGCCAGGTACCATCTTGCCTCAGAGCTTTTGCATTGGATGGTCCCTTGGACTAGAATTTCTCTCCCAGAGAAGAATTCCTTTTCTCCATATCTCACCTTCTTGGGATGGTTTTCTATGACCACTCTACATAAAACTCCCTACCACAATGCATACAAAACACACACACACACCACCCACATACTTGTGTATATGCATATACATACACAGCAGAACCAATCTCCTTACCTGCTTTTTGATTTACATATACTTCCCACCTTTCAAAATTCATACTTACTAATTACATTCACTCTCTCTCTCCCCATTTTAGAATATAAGTTAAAGAGTTAGGAGTCTGCTTTATACATGAAAGAAATCCTCACGTCTCAAACAGTACCTTGCACATAATAAACCTCAATAAATAATCATGGAATAAATTGAAGCATACAGATTTGACTATGATATTACTAAGTTAGGATTTGGTATCAGCAACATAACTATAAAATACATTTGTGGTAACTCATGCATTAAAAAAATTATAATGAAAAGTAGACATTAGAAGTTACAAATTGAAAGAAAAAAACTACTTACTAAACATAAAAGGAAAAGCTAGCACAGTATTTAGAGGGAAATGTATATCCTTACGTTAGAAAAAAAGGAAAGGCTGAAAATTAATGATCTAAATATTCATCTCAAGAAAGATTCAACATACTATAATAAATTGAAATAATTTAAGAGAAAGGAAACAATAGAAATAAAATTAGTTAAAATAGAAGATGAATACAAAAAGAGAGTTTTAGCAATATCAAATTTGGTTCTTTGAAAACACTAAAAATACTTTTAGAGAAAAAAGAAATGTCCTTGTCAAAAGTGATCAAGAAACCAAGGGAGAAGATACTAAAAAACAATAATCAATGGGGAACACACAGAATTCAACATGAAAGATGAAAAAGGGGAATACTAACTAAAACTTTACTGTAAAAAGCAAAAGTTAGACAAAATAAGTATTTCCTTGAAAATACCATAAGAAAAATGAGCTGAAAAAAAATAAGAACAACATAGACCAAAATTAAAAGATAAAATATAAGGAGATATGGCTGAAGAAAGGAAATAGAATAAAATCAAAATAGAAAAGCAAAATTAAAATCCACCAGGAAGGCAGTAAAGAGCAGGTCTGATTTTGTGAAAAATCAGATCAGACGTTTAGAACAACCTGAGAATTTCCCTGAAAATGAGGAGAAAACCAAAAGGAGATGGAAAACAATGAAGGAAATAGTAGAAATACAGAATCATTCTAACAAAATATGCATTCTAACTTAAAAAAAAAGAATGTTTTGGGACTTCCCTGGTGGCGCAGTGGTTAAGAATCCACCTGCCAATGCAGGGGACACGGGTTCGAGCCCTGGTCCAGGAAGATCCCACATGCCAAGGAGCAACTAAGCCTGTGTGCCACAACTACTGAGCCTGTGCTCTAGAGCCCGCGAATCACAACTACCGAAGCCCATGAGCCTAGAGCCCATGCTCCACAACGAGAAGCCACCGCAATGAGAAGCCCGCGCACCGCAACGAAGAGTAGCCCCCACTCACTGCAACTAGAGAAAGCCTGCACGCAGCAACAAAGACCCAACACAGCCAAAAATAAATGAATAAAACAAATAAATTTATTTTTAAAAGAATGTTTTATAATGAAGTCATAATTAAGGCAATTTTTTTGTGTTTTTTTTAAGTCTTGAGTTGAAATAGATACATGATGTGTATTGATTAACAGGGCTCAGACTAAATTCTTGGTAAAAATCGATGAAAGGAAAAAGTCACATCTAGTAACCTGCTGGTAATTATCTTAATTGTCAGTTAAAAAATAATTACTAAATTTTTAAGCAAATACGCAGAAAAATGTGTTACTCACAAAGGGACAGGAATCTGCTGGTCTCTAACATCTTTTTTACGCTCTGTCAAAAATACAAAATACCTAAAGTTTTGAGAAAAAACATATTGAAACCTAATGATTACAGACACAACTAAATCGTCTTTCATGTCTTAAAGCAACAGACAGGGAGGTAAATATTTGAGAGAGTCAAATATACAGTACTGATATACCTAACCCCTTTGAAACAATTATTTAAAGACATACCAAGTGACTGAAGGGACATCAAAATTAATAAATCTCAATTAGGAAGGCTGTAATATTTCTAAAAGTGGCAGCTTTTCATTGCTCAATTAGTTGGACATCTAATTCAGAATCAGTTTATTTATGTGCCGAAATTTAGATTTTGTAATCCTACATACAAAATCGAGCCTGCTTTGCTTCACATAGCTACTCCTCAGCAGACTTCTTTCTTTCCCCACAACCAGGCAATTATGTGGAGACATAACTTCCTCCCACTGTTGTATGGGAATGTGTTTGAGGAGAAAACAGTGACTTCACTGTGACAAAGACTGCCAGCATTGTTTATAGTATTCATGTTTTTCATCTACTACCAAGATAATTACAAGTCTTTCTCTTCCATCCACAAAATCAGAGAAGCAATTTTAATATCAAGATAATTAAATAACTGATTTTTATAATTTAAACTCCAGTTTAATAGCTAAAGTAAGTTTTTAAACATTAGGACAAAGCAATAAAAACTAACCAGCGGTCAATAGTATACCAAGCGTCTCTTCATTTCCCCTTCATTCTATGGATTGTAACTGATCTGTATTCACTATGCTTTAAAATCACCGCACAATGTAAAGTAGAAGCTATATTAAACTCCAAAGAAAGAAAGATTTTAAGAAAATACAACAAAATTTTCCAAGCTTATCTTTAAGTAATAGAACTTTTGTTCTATAGTTACAATAGATTTTGTTGTTCTTTGTATTTTCTCTATGTTCCAAAGTTTCTATATTTTTTACATAAGAAATATTAACATTTTAAAACATTACAAGGAGACTAAAATTATGCAAATAAAAAAAGAGTGGATACATGTGTATGTATAACTGGTTCACTTTGCTGTATGGCAGAAACTAACACAACATCGTAAGTCAACTATACCCCAATAAAATTTTTTTTTTAATTAAATTTTTTACAACTCATCAAAATGTTAACAGCAGTTATTTAGTGGCACTGTGGTTAAGGATGAACACTTTTCTTCCCTCAAGATTTCTGTAGTCTAAATTTGTATGAGTAATGTGTTTCACACTATTATTTATTTTCACAAAATGTAATTAATTTAATATTTATTTTCATAACAAAAGAATAATTATACCTATGTTAGGAAGGGTTCCTGAAGGAAATAAAGGACACTCTCGAAAAGATTTACCTGAAAGAGCCTCGTGAAGGGATTATTTAAAGAGGTTTGGGCAGGGTTAGGAACAAGGTAAAAACAGATGAAAGGAAAAAGCCACATCTAGTAGCCTGCTGGAAATTATATTAAATTATCAGTAAAAAAAAAAAAAAAATTACTAAATTTTTAAGCAAATATGCAGGAAAATATGTTACTCCCAAAGGGACAGGAATCTGCTGATCTCTAACATCTTTTTTATGCTCTGTCAAAAATATAAAATACCTAAAGTTTTGAGGAAAAAAAATATTGAAACCTAATGATTACAAGGAATGGTGAGACACCCAGGGTTGGGGAACAGAAGAAAGCTGTTCACACTTGTGATTCTGAGGGAGTAAAGGGAGAAAACGGTGCTTCTAAAACCCAGGGAGAGCTGAAACTACAGCAGCAAGGACAATTTGGCATGTGCTGTGGCTGGAACAAAGTCACTGCCAGATACGTGATGGGGGCGGGGAGTGCAGATAAGACTCTGACTCTCCATTCTCTTGCCCTTTGAGATCCCGCCCATGTTTCCCATTGCTTGAACCCAAACAGAGCAACAGGCAAGAGAGCCTACAAGATGCAGAGCACAGAAGTCAGGCTTCTGGAGCACAGAGCAGGACACAGAGGGTGGATAATGAATCTGGGTGGGCAGGTAGGCAGAGGGACAAAAATAACCAGTACAGGCCTCTGTGTATACAACACCCTAGCTGAGAGCATCCGTGCACTTTTCACCTCATTCTCAGACCCCTGACTCAACAACTGAATTAACTTTTGGACTCTAGTCTCTTTTCATCTCTGTTCTACCTGGACCTGGCTATTCTCTGCTATTCAAAGGATAAACTGTAGTACAATAATCCAGATCCAAGATAGTGCCTTAACCAGAAGGGCAGCAGTGACGTGGGTAAAAAGTGATCCAATCCTGGATATATTTCAAAAGTAGAGTCCATAGGATTTGCTAATGGACAGATGAAGACTGTGAAACAGGGATGAGTCAAGGATGACAGCAAGCTCTGGTGGCCTAAGCCACAGGGAAAATGGTCTTGGCACCAACAGAGAAGAAAAAAACATCAAGAGCTTAGTCTTGAACATATTGAGATTTCTATTAAATCTCAATATGTTGAGATTTATCTCAATCCAAGTGGAAATACTGAGTAGTCAGATGGATACTTACATTACATAAGTGTGGAGAAGGTCTGTGCTTGGAGTATAAATTTGGAAGTCACATTTTGTATTTGGTGTGTGAAACCATGTAATTGAATAAGATCATGAAGAAATAAGTGAAAGAGTGCTAAGCCCTGCAACATTCCAACATTAAGAAGGCAAGGAGATAAGAAAGAATCAACAATGAAGACTGAGAAGGAGCAGCCTGTGAGACTGGAGGAAAACTGGAGGTATGTGTTTTACCTGGAAGCCAATTTAAGAAAGAAATTATCCAGAATCCAGGAGGAAAAGGTAAATAACTGTAGCAGATGTTGCTTTAAGTCCAGTAGGGGGAGGGCTAGGAAGTAATTATTGGATTTATTAAACAGGGGTTCTTGGTGAGCTTGTCAAGATCATTTTTACTGGATTGGTAAAGGTGGACTCAAAGCAGAACAGGAAGAGAAAAATTAGGGATAGTGTATATCACAGACAATTCTTTTGAGATTTGTTTTTAAAGGCTATTGATGTGGAAAGTGGGGGGATCAAGGTTTACATGTTTATCTGTTTTAAAGATGGAAAAAATAATGGGATGTTGGTATATGGTTGGAAAATACCCCATTCTCTAGAGTGAGATATTCCTCAGGGTATCAGATATCTGACAGCATTTTCTGGAAAAAAAAATATATGTGTATCCATATCTATTTATAAATTCCCTTAAGATTTTGAGAGCTGGTCTCTAAGGAGCTGATTTTAATCTTTGCCATCTCCAAATTAGACAACCTTAGAGAGTGGAAAGATAAATAACGTCTCTGGTGTCTTACAGCATCAATTGTTGTTGGCCAGCACTGACAGTTCTTAGTAATTGAAGAACCCATGATTGACTTACTTCTGCCCCCTCCACACTCTGTTTCTGAAACATGAGGGACTCCTGGAGTGAAGGAGGCTAGGCAGAGAGAGATGGGAGCAGAGGCCAAACATGACTTCCAGACAATTCCTACTTCAATGTCAAGTAGACTTCATTTTTATGCTTTTGATGTAATCACTTTCCTACTTCCTATTCTGCATCTCTGCTTCTTCTTCTCCCAGTGAGAAAAAGAGGAAATGCAGCAAGTCATGGGTGGCATTGGTTTTTCTTTATTTTTCTGAATTTTTTCATCATGGTCTTTAGGATCGGGGAAAAAAATCTTCCATACGTCACGTTAGAGTCCATGGCCCTGTTCTGGACTATGCTTCCCATTCCTGACACTCCTCTCTCTAAATAGATTCCTTCCATTTCTACACAGCTATATTTCCTGGCAAAACACAAACTGTATCAAGGTGAAATTGTGAGGAAGGCATGGAGCTCAGTTTGGACAATGATTAAATTCAGATGTAATAACCAAGGAACCATGTAAGCCACAGGCAGGGAAACGAGGAGTTGATTAGTATGGTCCCAGGGTTAACAACTAGGGAAAATGAGAAAAATGATTAAACAAGAAATCATTGAGCAGTGCCATTCTCTGCTGGGTCCTGGCAGCCAAGTAGCCCAGGAGTCTTCCCAGATTCCACTTTTCTCTGCTCCCTAAGTTCAGCCTGCCTCCAACTGCTGAATTTCCTTCAAACACCTTTCTTTGGTATTTCTGCAACCTTAGGCAAGCTGAGGGCCTCCAAGCCTTATAGTTTAATGCCTGTCTTTGCCTGGTGTCTGACTCTCACTCTCCAGATTACCCCCACCAAAGAAGTTTCTGTTCTGCAGCAAGAATGAGCACTTACAATTTACTCTCTTTCCAATGCTTCCAAAATCAAATCCAGAGTCCTGGTCTTAAGCTTGTGGATTTTCTATCATTCCTTGTCCCTGTCATCAAGTTTCCCTTTAGAACCCTCTCTCCTAACCCATTCCTTTACCCTTACACCTACTTCCTCTCTTCTAGGGCTTCCAGCTCAGAGTTGACTGTCTTTACCTGTGCTATATATTGTATTCTTAGATATCAAGTGTTTTCTCAACCCCAGTTTATATGAGTCTGTGATTATCTGTTAATAACTCCATAAATTCTGTACACACTAAGGAGATTGCAAGCACTTCAGGAAAAAAAATAATCCATATGGTTTATCATTGCAGCAAAGTAATGGGTGGAACACATTAGACATGAGTCACCCAGGCAGGAGTGTGTCTTTATAAACCTTAGCACATCAGCATGCTGGGTTAAGGAGTGCAATCTTTAGCAAAGAAACCTTAATCCTCTCTGCATAATAACAAAGCAGCACTTACCTAGGCTCAGTGAAAAAAATTCATAGAGCCAATGTCTGGAGAAGAATCAGCTGATGTGCTTTATATGGTCTGTTTAATCAAACACTCATTCCTTTGACTGCATTTGCAGCAACTTTACAACATGGTGTACGATCCCTCCCCCGTCTGTCTCCTGAGTATCTCTCCAGCCTCCCCCATCAGAGCTTCTCCACATGCTCCTTACACTCAAACCAGCTCCCCAGGTTGTATCGTCCTTCTTCTGAACTGGTCACATAGTTCTCTGTGCCTTGTTTTCCTTCAGACTCCTTTTTCACTTGGTAAACACCTATGCAACTTTCAAGATTCAATTCAAAAGTCACTTCTTCAGTGAAGCCTTTCCGACTGCACATCTCCTAGCAAAGTACCAAGTATCCACAGCAGGCACTCAGTATAGACTTATGGATTGACTGATTATATTTTAGAATCTGTTCCACTTATTGCCTTTCTAGACCTCCAAACTATAAAGGTCTTTTTGGAATTTATTCAAAACCAACCCCAAAATCAAAGTCCCAAACTAAACATATAGCAACAGATTTAATAGTGTTTTGTGTAGGTGTAGGAACAACTCAATCCCATCACTGTGTACAATGATCTGGGTATTGGAACGAAAATCCAAGTATTAACCTTTGTTCTGATATTACTATGTAGGTAAATTTCAAATTGTGCAATAGCTGTATTTCTAAAACATTAAATCATGTTTTAAATGCACTGCTGTTTGCCCCTACCAGTTTAAGAAAATCAAAGAAAAAAACACTTATATAAAATAAAACACTTCCTAATATGAACAATTATTCTCAAATATATCTAGTTTGTAAATTTAAAGTCTGGCAAATCCACCTTCTCCAAATTAGGATCCACCATCATTATTATTTATCATTCAAAATAGAAATCTAAGTGTGCAAACTTACGAAAGGTAAGAAAATAGGATAATTTGTAAGAAGATATATAGAACTGGGCAAAATATCCCTAGTTATTCTCATTTATTTCCCTTAAAAACAAGAAAGCAAAACAAAATATATACAATTAAAGTATTAAAACCCTCTCATATCATTTACTACATTTAATCTCTATAAAATCACTACAAATAAGCAAGGCAATTATTACTATTGTAACTATTTCATAGATGGAGAAAGTAGAGTCCAGAGAGAGCAAAGCAAAGAATCTCAGGTTATATTGTGTCAAAGCTAAAACTAAGTCAGGCCTGGGGACTTCCAATTCTGTGCTCTTTGGAACTCTTCTATACAGAAAAAAAAGCCAAGTTCAACAGTATAGCTGTAACATTTACAACTTGAGATGATTTTGGAAATCTTCATCACAATAAGCTTCAGTGAGTAGAAGTTTAATGTTAGTGGGAGAGAATTGTTTACTCGGGGAACCTTGATAAGAATAACATTATTATAAGTCATTGTAAATATACAGACTTCACTTAAAAAAAAACTCATGGAATATGTGAAATGGGATATTTCTCACATAATTATAATTTTCGATATAAAAAAATGATATATGCCAGAAACGGTGTCTTTATTTCAACCTTCATGACAATCTGCACAGCAAGTAAAACCATTCATATTTTATAGATGAGAAATTGAGGCTGAGAGCAGTTACTAAATTATCTAGGTTGACATAGAAAATTTACCAGTGTTGTCTTCCTCATTTCTGGCATTATGCCTAGGACAGGGAATGCTTTAGATAAATATTTTTGAATGAATGAATGAAAAAACAAAGTAGTAAAGCCATGGTTTGATTCAGGTGTGTCTGCTTCTGAAGGTCAAACTTTCTTCCTTGTGGCACACTCTGCTTTATAGATAAATGTATTGCTGGAGTCTTTAAAAGAGAGAGTGTTGCATGTGAATTTTCAGATGATCTGCTATGTGAAGTAAGGGAGGCCTGGACTGTAAAATGCACTCCATACTGGCGGCAGAGACCTACCAGGCCTGATTTCCACGCCTGCCTTTAATCTCTCAGTTGGCTTGTCTGGATATGGCTAAAACTTTAGGCTGGTTGGTAAGTGAATCACTCTATCCCCTCCTTTCCTTCAGCTCCCCAGACTCCATCACACTCTCCCTGGGGTCTTTCCCTACTCTCCAGAGCTGTACTTAACATTCAAATTAATGCACATGAGTACGCCCTGCCTGTAGGCACCTCTGAAAGGAACATAGGCAGCTTCAACAAGATGACTATTTCCAGTAGGGAGAGATAGCCAGTGACAGGTGAATGCAACCTATTCTATCACATGAAGGACTAAAGATATTTACTTGTCATAAATGGAATGAAAATGGGAATGAAAATCTTTTTTCCAAATCATGAATTCCCAAAAGCAAATCAAGAGGTAAGGTTAAAGAGCAGTCTTTTGTATATAAAAAAGATAAACAAGCAGGACCTACTGCATAGCACAAGGAACTATATTCAATATCTTGTAATAACCTATAATGGAAAAGAACCAGAAAAAGAATATATATATATATATATATATGTATGTATAACTGAATCGCTTTGCTGTACATCTGAAACTAACACATTGTAAATTAACTATATTCCAATTTTTTAAAAACCCAGCTATAGATTTTTAAAAACTCGTAATATATACATGTTATCAGTGTACAGCTCAATGACTTTTCATAAACTAAAAGCACTCATGTAATCAGCACTCAGGTCAAGAAAGAGAACCTGACTCACACCCTAGGATCTCTCCTGGGTCTGCTTTCCGGTCACTATTTAACATCCCAGTCCCCCAGTCACTATCCTTATTTCTAACAACAAAGGTTAGATTGTCTTGTTTCTATACTTTATACAAATGGAATCATGCAGTAAAGTAAATAAATAAAAAATAAAGTCAGGGGATTTTCTTCCACATCCTTGGGTCCTTTGCTACAAATTCTCAGTAAGCAATCAAAGACAAGTTCACAAACCAAGGGAAAATGGTGGGGAGGGTGGGCGGTGTGCCGACCACTGTAACATGTCACCATTCACCCTCATAGGGAAGGTTTGCCCAGTAGGTAACCCTACCTCCTCCCTATTTTCACCAAGGCTTTTCAAGTCTATTATTGTAAAGTGTAATGATTCCACAGACTCTCTGACTCCATCTCCTAACCCCACATGTTGTCCGGAGACAAAGAACCCAATGTGTTGGGAAGGCTCACCTGAGGGTGCACAATTACAAAAGACCAAAAGAGGCACATGGGGATGCAGGGCAAGCCTAAGGAAGTAGACAGAAGAGAGGTTCTTGCAGAACACCAGCTCACTGGAAGAAATACCAGAGACAGCAAGTCATGAGTAGATAAATTCACAGCACACAACTGCATTTCCTAAGCCTTTTAGCCTCACACTCTCTCTGCAAAGCCTTTACACCATAGACCATCTCTAACATTCTGAAGGCATAGCCTACCCCATCACCATCATGAGTTGGGTTTTCTCCAGAAAGAACAATGCAGCCATGCAATCTGGTGTTTGTATAGAAAATACAACAGCAGAGGAAGGGGAAGGTATACTCAAGAACATCTGCTCAGAGACACCATCTGAGAAGTAGTCAAGCACTCACAGGATGGAAACATCTGTTTCTAACAGCTCCGCATTCCAGGAGCCTGGAGCTGCAGGAGAGGTGGAACCTACAGAGAGGAGCTGGGAGAGGAGAGACTTAAACAAAAAGGAAGTCAGAAATTAAATGATTCCGATAACGTGCAAGGAGATGTTGAAAATAAAGACACAGAGGGTGGGAAGGAGAAGTGTCTCTGGACAGAGTTTTGGTAGTCTTCCAGCACAAATGATGAATATGGCTCCTAAGGAGAAAGAAACATCAACCTGTGCTCTATAGAGCAACTAGAAGGAGCACCAAGACCCACAGTTTCCTGCTAGATGCTTAGGTAACTTGCCCAAAGTCACAGGTTGTAAGCAGAAACTAGGGTAAATGCAGGTCTCTCAGACCCAGTGACCATGCTGGTTCCTCTACTCAACACTTGAGCTTTTTGTAGCATTTACAGTAACCATTATTCTCTCATCCCTGAAAAGTTCTTGTTCTTCTGCACTGGCCTCCAGGGCTCCTCCCTCTCTGGGTTCTCCTACTACTCCTCTGCCCAGTTCTCCTCAGCATCCTTCTCCACCTCTTCTTTATCTCTTACATACTCCCTATGCCTCCAATTTGTCCCTCATGCATATGAGCCAGAGAGTTAATATTTTCCCTAGATGATATACCTCATCGACTTCTGTATATAACTCTATGCTGATAACTCCTAAACGTTTGTCTATATTAGATCAAACCCTTTCCTTAGCCCTACATCTACATAACCAACACCATTTCCAACTTCCTCAGAGGAATCACAATCAATATTTCCCAAACTAAGATCGGCATGTCTATATCTCCAGAGGACACCCCTTCCCATTTTACTCCAGGCTGCGTGAAATGCACCACTGTGTTCCCATAATTTCCAAAGCAACATGTTGTTATAGTTCTCATAACAGAACATTTTAGCTGTGTATTTACCAATCTTCCCAAAAGACTTGAGCTGTTCAAGAATTGGAACTGTCTCATTCATATGGATCTAAATATCAAGTAGGCAGTTAATGTTTCTTGAATGAGTAAATGTAGAGCCTAGTTAGAGACACCACCATAGCATGTCCCACAAGAAGTCATTCTAAGTGCCTCCTTTTCTCTCACCCTCACATCCAGGTGGCCAAACTCTATATTTACTTACCTTCTACATAACTTTTGAACATTTTGTTCATTACCATTTCTAACCAGTCTCTCCCCAACTCTACCCATCCTTTCACCAATCCCCACCCAGTTGCAACTCTCAAAGATCTAAAGGCAGTTAGTGAGTGATAAAAGTGAATTTAAAAACATAATTGTGGGCTTCCCCGGTGGCGCAGTGGTTGAGAGTCCACCTGCCGATGCAGGGGACACAGGTTCGTGCCCCGGTCCGGGAAGATCCCACATGCCACGGAGCGGCTGGGCCCGTGAGCCATGGCCGCTGAGCCTGCACGTCCGGAGCCTGTGCTCCACAACGGGAGAGGCCACAACAGTGAGAGGCCCGTGTACCGCATTAAAAAAAAAAAAAAAAAAAACACAAACATAATTGTTAAATACATAAAAAGCCAAACCTCTCTTTCTGCACAAGCCAACAGCCCAAAAAGTCCCAAAGCAAGGGAGAAAAGAACCATTAACTTTAAATATTGATTTTTTTTGTAGTGAACATTTTTTAATTGAAGTATAGTTGATGTACAATATTATATGTTACAAGTGTATAATACAGTGACTCAAAATTTTAAAGGTTATACTTTATTTACAGTTATTATAAAATATTAGCTATATTCCCTGTGTTATACAATATATCCCTGTAGCTTATTTTATACCTAATAGTTTGTACCTCTTAACCCCCTACCCCTATATTACCCCTCCTCATTTCCCTCTCCCCGCTGGTAACCAGTAGTTTGTTCTCTATATCTGTGAGTCTGCTTCTTTTCTGTTATATTCACTAGTTTGTTGTAATTTTTGGATTCCACATATAAGTGATGTCATATGGTATCATATGATATCATACCATATCATATGGTATCTTTCACTGGCTGACTTATTTCACTTAGCATAATACCCTCCAGGTCCATCCATGTTGATGAAAATGACAAAATATCATTCTTTTTATGGCTGATTGGTATTCCATTGTGTGTGTGTATAAACACATACACACAGATATATATATATACACATATGATCTTCTTTATTCATTCATCTGTTGAGAGACACTTAGCTTGCTTCCATATTTTGGCAATTGTAAATAATGCTGCTAAGAACATTGGGGTGTGTGTATTTTTTCAAATTAGTGGGGTTTTTTCATATATATATCCAGGAGTGGAATTGTGGGGTCATATGGTAGTTCTATTTTTATTTTGGGGGGAAACCTCAATACTGTTTTCCACAAGGGCTGCACCAATTTACATTCCCACCAACAGTGTTCAAGGGTTTTCTTTTCTCCACAGCCTCGCCAACATTTCTGATTTGTGTTCTTTTCAATGATAGCCATTCTGACAGGTGTGAGGTGACATCTTATCCTTGTTTTCATTTGCATTTCCCCGATAATCAGCAATGTTGAGCATCTTTTCATGTGCCTGTTGGCCAACTGCATTTCCTCTTTGGGAAAAATCTCTATTCAGTTTTTCTGCCCATTTTTTATGGGGTTGTTTGTATTTCGATGTTGAGTTGTAAGAGCTATTTATATATGTTGGATATTAACTCCGTATCAGTCATATCATTTGCAAATATTGTCCCACATTCCATAGGTTGTCTTTTCATTTTGTCAATAGTTTCCTTTGCTGTGCAAAAGATGTTAAGTTTAATTAGGTCCCATTTGTTTATCTTTGATGTTATTTCCTTTGCTTTAAGAGACAGATCCAAAAAAAAATTGCTACAATTTATGTCAAAAAATGTTCTCTCTCTGTTTTCTTCTACGAGTTTTATGGTACCTGGTCTTACCAAGGCAATCTACAGATTCAATTCAATCACTATCAAAATACCAATGGCATTTTTCACAGAACTAGAACAAATAATTTCAAAATTTGTATGAAAACACAAAAGACCCTGAATAGCCAAAACAATCTTGAGAAAGAAAAACAGAGATGGAGGATTCATGCTCCCTGACTTCATACTACAAAGTCACAGTAATCAAAACAGTATGGTACTGGCATGAAAACAGACACACAGATCAGTGGAACAGAATAGAGAGCCCAGAAATAAACTCACGCACTTATGGTCAGCTAAACTATGACAAATGAGGCAAGACTATACAATGGAGAAAAGACAGTCTCTTCAGTAAGTGGTGCTGGGAAAACTGGACAGCTACATGTAAAAGAATAAAATTAGAACATTCCCTAACACCATACATGAAAATGTAGTATTGGTTACTAATAGAACTGGGCATTCTAGTTATTGAACAAAGACTGTTTGGGAGACTAGACCGACCATAAGAACTTTAGTTGCTGAAGAGTAACTAGAGAAGCATAGGACTTTCCTTGTACTTTTTTCATCTAAAGAGAAAGAGAAAGAACTAGCCCACAGAATGCATTTGAAGGGACAGAGGGAGACTAAGGTAAAGTCGCCATATTATTGTGTTCTACAAGTTCTGCTTATTTGACACAACATTTCCCCAAAAGTTGAGCTGTAGTTAAGTAGTTAACATAATTCCATCATTTATAGGCATTTAATTAAAATAAGTTTTATTTTGACTTGGCAGCTGTCCAACCATGAAGCTAATGTGTCTCCTCTCCCATGTCTCACCCCATTTGAGGGCCCTTGTGTAGCTCATGAACCCTACTCATCCTGCCTGCAGAGCCCAAACAATAAAGCTTCACTGACTCATTACACTCACTCAGCCAAAGTGCACTCTGAAAAATGTAAATCAGATCATGTGTTTCCTCTATCTAAAATCCTTCCATTAATCCTAATCACCTACAGGATAAAGTCCAAATTGCTAAATAGGCAAGCATGAGCTTCACAGGTCTGACCCCAGTTCCCTGTCCAGCCTCATCTCTTGCCACTACCTGCCACCATCTTCCACTATTGTGGGAATTTATGCAAATGCAGCATGAGGTTACTTTATACATGTTTTACATTGTCTGGAATATTCTATCCTGTATCATGTATCAAGTTCAAGTCTTTACCATTTTTAAGACTTTTAAGAATATCACCAACTCTCTGAAACCTTATTGAATCTCCTTCCCCAGGCCTAGTCATAGTTTATCAGCCATCCTCCTATTATTGCTTTTATCACACGCACCTGGCTAAATATTTGTTACATATCTGCCTTGCCATCTGGACTGGGAGGCAGGGGCTAAATTTTATCCAAGCTTGGTTCTCAAGTTTTAAACCTAAAACTTGACACGTATTAGTTAATGAAAAAACTTTTCTTGAACTAATATATCAAAGAATGTAGTTGCCTCTAGTAACAATGTAAATTACAATTATTTGGAGGCTATAAAGAATATACATAGTAAAAGAAGGAAGATTAGGACAAAATAGGTGAAGGAACTTTAAAAGGAACTTCAAATATGTGATTATGTTACATATTTGTAACACAATGAGAATGTGAAGGAGACACAGAAGATCATAGAAAAGCAAATATTATTTCAGGTTATAGAGGAATAAGATTGATTCTGGAATCTAGAGGTAGCTTGTCTTGACATCACCCCTAGCAAGATTCCATAAAATATTACTGAATCAATTATGTATGATTAAATTGAATCTACAGAGGAAACAGCATTACTGGGAGTAACTATTTCTCTCCTAAAAAATAAAAATCATATCTAAAATCATTATTTTTGTTCTCTCAAAGTTATTAGTCTGATAATTTAGGACCATGAGATACCTATAAAAAATTTGTCAAAACCCTTATTTGGATCATCACAATATTTTCTTAAACAAGAAACAGAAATACTAAAATATGAGTTAATTCAAGTACTTTGACATAAGAGAACCCATTCATACTACAGGTCTAACCTCAGAGTAACAAGCATTCTTCCACCTGGGCAAGATGAGGAGAGAGATACCCCATGTAATGTGTTCATATTAAGACCACTGAAGGCTAAAGGTTGAACAGGAACACTGAGAAAAAATCCTTCAGCACCATTCCTTACCCAAAGCACACAAAAAAGAAACTCATCACTAGACAACTTTAAAGACTATGTTAGACAAGAAGTAACTGTAGTAAGGAAAAGTACCAAAAACAAAAATTCAGTTGAAATATTACCAGACTGATTCAATTCTCTACACTAATGGCCTAACAGAAGGAGATGTGCCCATTTCCTTTTGTAAATAATAGTTACTTCAGTCTCTTCTGTTCTTCAACATACTGTCTCTGATATTTAATAAAAAATGATGACACAAACCAAAAAAGCAAGGAAAAGAACCCACTGTCAATAGATAAAGTAGTCAATATAAGCAGACTTAGGGATGCTTAGAACTATCAGATAGGTACATTAAAATAACTACAATTATTATTTTAAAGGATCTAGAGCAGGGATCAGGAAGCTATGGCCTTCAGCACAAATTCAGCTTCTTCTTATATTTGTTTTTTTTTTAACATCTTTATTGGAGTATAATTGCTTTACAATGATGTGTTAGTTTCTGCTTTACAACAAAATGAATCAGTTATATATATGCATATGTTCCCATATCTCTTCCCTCTTGCATCTCCCTCCCTCCCACCCTCCCTATCCCACCCCTCCAGGCGATCACAAAGCACCAAGCTGATCTCCCTGTGCTATGCGGCTGCTTCCCACTAGCTATCTACCTTATGTTTGGTAGTGTATATATGTCCATTAAACATAACCACACTCATTCATTTACAATTATTGATGGATACTTTTACACTACAATGGCAGAGATGAATAGTTATGAGACTATAGATCCTATAAAGCATAAAATATTTAATATCTGCCCTTTTACCAAAAATAAAATAAAAAGACTTGCTGAAAAAAAAAAGACTTGCTGATCTCTGGTCTAATGGAAAAGGTTGACAATGTGCATAAACAAATACGGAATATTGACAGACAGATGGAAACTATAAAAGTCAAATGGAAATGCTACAAATAAAAATGATATCAGAGATGAAGAATTCCTATGTTGGGCTCATTGGGAGGATGAAAACTGTATAGCAATAAATTTGTTACTTTACAATGTGTCAATGCCTATAGAAATTATCCCAATTGAAACACAGAAATATAAAAAAGGAGGAAACTAAACAGAATAGAAAATCTAAGAGGAGTGGGAAGTATCAAATGGTCAATGAAAATGTGATTGGAGTCCCAGAAGGAGATAGAACAGAATAGAGGAACTATTTGAAGTGATAATGAAAAAGAATTTACCAAGCACTGTCACCTAGACCTGCAGTTGGTTAAATGACGATGTCCAGTAATGTGAAGGGTTAAATAAACGGATGCCGTAACTTAAACAGAAGACTTTCATAATATAAAACATACTTCTGACTTTCATCCTGTCCTTTATATACTTTTGCTGATGATTTATGTGAAAATATAGGTTTACTAATCAATTTTTTGGATGACATTGATCTAAGACACAAAACAAATCACAGTGAGTGGAAGAAGCAGAATCAGTAATATCTAGATAGGCTTACTTGTACAATGGGCCAAACCATAAATATAATCACGAACTTTAAATACATAATACAAACCTGTAAAAATAGAGGGTGGAAGAGGCTTGGCTTAATTGGATATCCAAAGTATAGTGGATTTACATGAAAGTGAATTCAATACAAACCAGTTATCTGTGTGTGATGTGACTCCCAAACAAACGGACGTACTCCCAAATGGTATCAGGAGAGGTACAGAATTTAAGGCAATCAAAGTAAGAGTCCCCTTCTAGCCTTCAGCTTGCCTATTGAAATCAGTGGACCATTTGACAACTACATTGTTAATAAGTACACAAACTACATTGTATTCAAATGTAAGTGGCAGGAATGATTGAGAGGACTTGAAATCACACCAACAGAATAAGAGATGTTTAACTTGAGAACAGTCAATGCAATCAAGACATGAAACAATTCTCAAAAGTCAAAAGGGAATTAAACTTGTTTTGTATGGCTTCAGGAGACAGAATTAAAACATGATTAGGAATTCTGAGAAATCAAATGATAGTTTGATATACTGGGAAACTTTTTAACAGAGCTGTCCACAATGGAATAGGCTGCCTGATAAGGAAGTGAGCTCCCCATCACTACAGATGTCCACATAAAAACTTCATAATGCAGATAAGACTTAACCTTAGGATTGGTGGTTATGTACATAGCCTTCCCACCTGGATTGTCTACATTTATGTAATTCTGGAAAGAGGAAGCCATATGGAGAAGAGAAAAGGGAAATGAAGATGATGGTGGGACCAGTCACTAAAACAGGTGTGGATTTAGGAGGAAAAAATAATCTCACATTTCACGTTGCTTTTGAAGTGCCTGTCAAATAACCTATCAGAAATGTTAAGTTGGCGATTAGTTACATTGTCTGGAGTTTAAAGGAGAGGTCTGAGCTAGAGATAAGTTTGGATAGATTCATTGCATACTGCCCAACAGAAATATATAATGAATCTATTTTTAATAATATATTTTGCTTAATATGACATATTCAAAATATTATCATTTTAGCATGCATCAATTTAAAAATTATGAATGAGATAACTATATTCTCTTGTTGTTTGTAATAAGTCTCTGAAATCTGTTGTGTGTTTTACACTTTTATTACATCTTAATTCAGATACCCACATTCCAAATGCCCAGTAGTCACGTCTGGCTAGTGGTTATTTACTATACTGGACAATGCAGGCATAGATGATCACTGAATTCTTTAAAATTGATAAATATAGGGGGGAAAATGCTTTAGGATTAAGCAGTGATAAAACCCAACAAAAGAAAATATGATATAGTTAACAGAGACGAAAAATCTGGGAAAGTATATTGATATGAGAGCCATGAGAAGGAAGTGAAGATGTGTAGGATCAATTATGTTAAATTCTGCTGAAAGTTCAGGAATTAAAAAAAAAATCTGTTAGATTTAGGTATGTAGCAGAACTGGGTACCATGGGCAGGACAGTAGCTGCATGACAGTGGATTGAGTAAGGACAGTTTGAACTCAGTTATTCTCAGAATGAGTAGGAATGTGCTCAGACATTATGGTTCTCTGCCCAGTTAGCCAAGGGCTTTGGATCTCTATTGGTTAATCCCTTAAAGGAAAAGAACAAAGGGCAGGTTTCAGGGCGCCATCTCAGGAGGCTCCTACGCAAGGCACAGAAACGAAACAGCAGCAATGCCTCCTTTTTGCACATATCACATTCTTTTGTAGTGGATTCTTTTAGAAGATGCAAGCTTTCTTCCTATTCTTCAGTCACAATCTGGGATAAAAATTGTTCAAAGCATAAAATAAGGCTTTAAAAGAAGGATTCATCCTTTAAAAGAAGGATTCCCTGGACATTTCTGGGTGAGGAAGGGATGGGGGAGCATCTTCATGCATGGAGCTGGGATACTGATGGTGACTCTTCAGAACTAACAGGTAGGCAACAGATGAATGATGCCTTTGTGGTGGTCACCAGGGAACAAATCCAGGTGTTTATGTGACCTAGTCTCAGCTCCATTCAGGTAGATCTTCTCACAGCTCCGTCTATAAGGCACTATTAGATAAATGATATCTGCATGTTCTGCCAAGCACAGCAAGGACACAGCTAGGTCCCACAATGCCCTCACTTAGGGGGCCATATCCAATAGTCTTTATCATTGCTATCTACAGAGCTGTGTCCATTGGCCAGAGACCCCCCCAGCTACCTCCCATTACAAGTGAGCATATCCCCTGGAAAAGAAATGGGATAGAAAAGAATGATATTTTTAGAGACAACATGTCTTAGGTCCAGATGCAGTCTCAGTCCTGAAGCATCAGACTCTCTGAACAAAACTTCATGTTCAGGCCAATGGGTTCAAATGAAGAACACATAAAGATTCTATTATATGGCCTGTTTGCCTTCAGTTGACACATGGCAAGTCTGTGCTCATTCATTTACTTGTACATCATGGTACAAGAATAAAAGAGGCCTGAGTTCTAGCTCTGTGTGATACTGAGCAAAGCCAGTCCCTTTTCTGGGCCCTCAGTCATTTCATCCTTTTTGGCTCTGACATGATCTGATCCTACCTCCATCAGTTCAATGCTCTCAGGTTTCTCTACTACCCTTGGTCCCCCTAGGATCTCTGTTCTCTTGAAAGTGTTTTCTCCTGCCAGCTCACTCAGAGGATTCATGATGACTGTGGTTGCCATAGGAATGATTCATCTATCATAAAGGTGGCTGCATGAGATCACAAATACTCGAAAGAGAGCTAGAGGGGGGGAAGTGATATTCAGAACCAGGAAATAGATCCACACTGAATGTGGATGACAGCTTAATGAGAGGGAGCGATAAAGTCTGTGCATTTTCTGTAACTCTCATGTGTATTTGAACTGCTCTGAGAGCACAAGTGCAGATCCACTCTCCAACATGCCACCCACGTGTTTCCCATGCCCATGCAAGACACTTCCTCCACAAAGATAGAATGTAGTATGTAAGCTGTAAGGAATCAGCCCCCTCCTCACCAGCCACTTGATGAAAATGGAAGGTCAGGAGAGCCTGGGTGATGCTGGACACCGTGCCCTGAGCATCAACAGCTGGCTGCTTGTTTATGATAACTTACTTGTCATTTACAAGAAAGGGCTGGAGACAATTATGAAAAGATTTAGTTTTTTACATAGTTTGTTTAATACTCGAACTTGCTCTTTTTATTCTTGAGGTGGACCATTTGTATTACAATATAATCCAACTGCCAATACTTCGATGGTCATTTTCTTTTCTTTCCCTAATAGGACTTCCCAACAGCCTACACTCTAATTTCCACCCCAGACTGAGTACTGAAACTCAGTTGTGAATTGAACATCCTGTCAATACTGGTCACAGACTGAGCCCCCTATTCTAGCCCTAGATGGCCATCCTCCCAAGCCTAGCCATGGACAGAACCCTAACTCAAGCCACAGAGAACCCTGTGGGTGGCCAGAGAGTGACCACCATTAACTAGAGCCAGTTATCTCACCATGACCCTGGAAGGGAGCAGAGGAGAGGAGAGGTGGGTGGTCAGTGCTAGCCAGTGCCACGTGGGGCCACACTTGATTGTACATGTCTCTCTAAGGATGGGTCAGAGGCATTTTTATTATGAAATATGATACATTCATTTTACAGTTTCCTAGCAACAGGATGCCAATCAGGTGGCTGTAATTCAAGGATTCTTCTTTGTTAGGAAGGAGCTGGGAGCAGCAGGGTAGGGTGGGAGGACTTCCCAACATGAGAAACAACTGACAGTTTGCTTTGAGGATGAGGAAACCAAGCCTGCAGAAGAAGGAACCTTGGAGAGTTTGCCTTTCTTCCTTCAGACTCTTTGAAGCAGGAATTCGCCCTGCTGCTGCTTCTGCTGGCTTCTTGCTTCTGCACTAATTACTAGTGTTGATGGGTCCAATTTCAAGTCATATGGCATGTTCCTGAATCATGCCCAGAGCTTGCTCTGTGCACAAAACACTGGCAGTACAAGACAAATCAGGACAGGAACAATAAACCGTCTCAAACTTCCCTAGCATGTTGGCTAAGATTTGGAAATGCTGCAATCACCAACTCACGTGGATAGGTCCCTGAGACATTATCCTGTGGCTCATTCCCACTCTTTTTAGCACCTGCAAATTTATTACATAAGATACTATTTTGTACTCAATTTAATTAGTTAGAACTATCTGTAGTCATTTGAAATACTCTCCATGTTGATTAAAATAATTAGTGTAGGGCTACTAAATATTTACCTAAGATATGAATCCAGGGGGAATTTGATAAATTTAATTAGCAAGAACTAATTATTGTTATGATAGGAATTAGAGTTTAATAAATTTAATTACGGAGCACAAATGACGGTTTCTTAATTAATAGATACTAGTTGCAAACACAAGAGCCATGATCATATTTTCAGGCAGGACATGCTATTCAGCACACCTTCCAGATGTCAACTCTAGCAGCCATGGCGACTTACAATAAGAGGAGCTAACACCTGTAAAGTGCTTCTGCTGTCAGGCACAGGTCTAAGAGCTGTTAGCACATGAATTCATTTAATTCTTACAACAACTTTACCGTTGTCCACATTTTACACGTACAGAAACTAAGGCACTGAAAGGTTAAGTACCTTGCCTAAGATTACACAGCTAGGAAGTGGCAGAGCTGGCATTGGATCCCATGCAGTTTAGCTCAAGCATCCATGCTCTTTACTATCTCTAATACCTAAACCAACCAAACTACAAAAATAAAAATAGAAAGTGTGAATGTTCAAAAGATCAGCAACCAAAATGCTCAAGTCTGCTTTGTTAGTCAAGTATAATAGACTTGTGCTGTTTGCAGATTTCATTTACACAATTGTGGAGATTCTAAAGAGACCCTGAAGGCACCTGGCCTTGGGTCATTTATAATTTTGCTGAGGCTCAGATGTGGAAAGGCTGGGGTGCTGAAACTGATGAGTAGTGAGTGAGCAGAGCTGCATTCAGGGCTGCATTCCAAGAGTACTCTGTGGTGCTTCCTTATCTGGCTCGTTCTGCATACGTATTCTATTCGGGAATTTTCTACCATCATGGCATTTGCGAGTTTGGAGAATCAAGAGAGTATCAGGGGTCTACTATGTAATAACTTTGCAAAAAGTACAATTTGTACTCCAACCAATCACGGGCATGCGCCTCATTCAGTCTAGGATATTTAAAGCTGAGAGTCCTTTCACAGCAATCGAAACGGTCCTGAATCACTGCCTATCTGACCAGACATGGCAGGTTCCACATGATCAGGCCCTGACCTCTTGCACTCCCTATTAGGAAATGCCTTTCTTCAAGAGGGTCTGGCTCATTTCTAACTTGATATCAAAATAGGGCTTTGGTGATGTCCCTGAGTGCTGTAAATGAAGTCACAGGGAAGATACAGACCCTCCCATCACAATCCCTTTGGTGCCAGGGATATTCTGTAAGGACAATGACTCTTACCTGGGGACAATTACATAAGGTAATCCATGTCAATGAGCTCACTACAGCACTTGAGCTGTATTCAGTATTGGTTGTATATTTTCCTATATTTGTAATAAAAAAAAAGGGAAGACTCTTGGAGTCAGTGTCCAGAATCCCATGAAAGGTTGGTGTTTCAGGATGCCCAGTGGAACAGCCCAACCTGTGCTTATCCATACCTATGGTCAGATGAGCCATAAGTATGCAAATTATGGCCATTGCAGGAGGAAATACAGAGCCAGGATCCCCTCCAAGTCAAATGCTCTACATGAGGAGCTGAAATTCTCCTATCTCTCAGTGTTTCATAGAGTGATGCAGAGGACCACTTGACTTGGCCTGTAAGGAAAGTCCTTGCTTTGTTCTTGAGGCCTGGAACCTGACAAACTGCACACATCACTTGGATCTCCAAGGGCAGCCTGGCTTGCAGAGATCAGTTTCCTAAGTAGATTATTTGACAACAAAGTATATGAAGAGCAAGCCAAACACGTGGAATGTTTACCAGGTGGAGACATCAGCTGCAATCTTCATGCTCTGCACTTGTGTCCCCAGCTCTGATCAGAGCAGAAGTCTCTCCTTCAGTCCCCTGGTCTGGGTAGCAGCCTTCTGAATCAGCAGCTCCCTCAGGAGGCAGACCAGATATAGGCATAGGTTGCACCCCAAGTTCATCCCTCAGAAATATCTTATCTGGCTTGTTTCTAAAGTTCTTCAAGGTTTCGTCTGTAGCTCACCTTACTTGTAATTGAGAGAAGTCCCTATAAACTTCCCCTAAGTCCTGCGCTGAGTCATACAGCAGTGATATTTTCCCTTGGTCACATGCTCCAGGATTCTGTCCACTCTTCATGGGAGCCCAACTCATGGAATGAAATCCTAGTGAGTCCCAGAATCAAGCTCATCGCACTTTTAATGGAAAACTCTTCCTGCTCTTCATACATTTTTATATAACAGGTGACAAGTCAGTGCCTCATTCTATGCCCTGCTACACATATATTTTGGCCACCAAATATGACCCAAGAATTTATTAAAGTTGGCCATTTTGCTGTAACCAGAGAAGTCATTGGATGTCAATAAAGCCAGCTTTACATTAGCAGAGGCACGCTAGTATAGAAGAACTCAAGTCTTCTGATCCCAATTCAGTGCTCCTTTCATTGTATGCAAAATGATGTAGAACTTCTTTCTAAGAACACATGTCCTGTAGGCTTAATTGCCATTCTGAAATCTGGACAATGTTTGGAATGGATGGTCTAACTTCTTTCAAAATGTTTGAATTATTCACATTAGCAACATGAAGCAAGACCACTAGACTCAACAGATGCTTCCTAGAGCTTTTTTTCCAGGAAAAAGGGTTGACTGGCTACTGTCATAGGCACCGGTCCCCAGTTCCCAGCTCATATTCTTACCTAGTGTCCTTCCCATCAAGAATTCTGTCTTTGGGACTTCCCCGGTGGCGCAGTGGTTGAGAGTCTGCCTGCCGATGCAGGGGACACGGGTTCATGCCCCGGTCTGGGAAGATCCCACATGCCACGGAGCGGCTGGGCCCGTGAGCCATGGCCGGGGAGGCTGCGTGTCTGGAGACTGTAAAAAAACAAAACAAAAAAAGAATTCTCTTTCACCTGTGCCTTTGGGACATTGGGGAGTGCCAGGGCTTCATTCATGGGGCAAATGGGTAATTGTTAAAGGACAGCATTATGGGGAGATTGCAAAAACCCAGATAGTCTAAGGCCCAGGGCTTTCTATTCAAAGTGGGGTTCTGGAAGATCTAGATTGGTGCCAAAGTGCAGAACAAGCCTGGAGATCACCTCCCTCAGGCTCAGCTTTGTTTTGAAGAAATGGCATTTCTCCCTCAGGTCAATCCTGAAACCCAGTTTAATCTAAGGGGAGCAACACGGGAGGGGGAAAAAAAAAGAAGATGAGAAAAACCAATAAATAGTAATAACAGGAAGCAGGAAAAGACAGGCCTGGATGTGCAATTCCTTTTGTGCCTGCTGAATGAACTCTGGTGGGGATGTAGAAAGAGAATTATCCTATTTATATATTGAAAGGAATTTTAAATATGCATAGGCAGGGAGAGCGGATCCACAGAGATTGAAATGCAAAACACAGTATGGTCTGAGCATCTCTCCTTCTATCTTCCAGTACCATTAGCAAGTTCCTTGCACCAATTTCTGGAAAGCTCCTTCTAAAACTCAGAGCCATCCTTCTCCTTACTCAGCATTTCTATCTTAGAAAAGCAATTCTATTTTTATAAAGAAATGGGCCTTCACTTGCAAAACACCTTGCAAATGCTTTCAGACAGAAACAGAGCTCACGTTTCTACACTGATGCACACACATGTCCAACCAACCCATTCACGCACACACACGCACACACACATATACACACACATGCACGCCTCCTTCTGCACCACAATCTCCTGGCTGCTTGGCACTAAGGTGTTTTTTTTTTTAACATCTTTATTGGAGTACAATTGCTTTACAATGGTGTGTTAGTTTGTGTTTTATAGCAAAGTGAATCAGCTACATATATACATATATCCCCGTATCTCCTCCCTCTTGCGTCTCCCTCCCATTCTCCCTAACCCACCCCTCTAGGTGGTCACAAAGCACTGAGCTGATCTCCCTGTGCTATGCAGCTGCTTCCCACTAGCTACCTATTTTACATTTGGTAGTGTATATATGTCCATGCCACTCTCTCACTTCGTCCCAGCTTACCTTTCCCCCTCCCTGTGTCCTCAAGTCCATTCTCTACAACTGCGTCTTTGTTCCTGTCCTGCCCCTAGGTTCTTCATAACTTTTTTTTTTTAGATTCCATATATATGTATTAGCATACGGTATTTGTTTTCCTCTTTCTGATTTATGTCACTCTGTATGACAGACTCTAGGTCCATCCACCTCACTACAAATAACTCAATTTCATTTCTTTTTATGGCTGAGTAATATTCCATTGTATATGTGTGCCACATCCTCTTTATCCATTCATCTGTTGATGGACACTTAGGCTGCTTCCATGTCCTGGCTATTGTAAATAGAGCTTCAATGAACATTGTGGTACATGACTCTTTTTGAATTATGGTTTTCTTCTGGTATATGCACAGTAGTGGGATTGCTGGGTCGCATGGTAGTTCTATTTTTAATTTTTTAAGGAACCTCCATACTGTTCTCCATAGTGGCTGTATCAATTTACATTCCCACCGAAAGGCACAAGGGTTTTAGATACTGTAGGTTCATAACATGCACATGGAAACAACTTTTCACGCTACCGTGCAGGGAGACACAGTAGTGTGGATTAAAGGCCATGGGAAATATCATCATTCAACTGATCACAATCACTTTGGGAACATGTAAAAGACAGAAAACTGGTCATATTTCTTCATTAATATACTTCATTCACATTGAGAAAACAATCCTTTATTCCACACAAATATCTCCTTCCTTACTAAATCTCCCCATTCACCATCCCCACCAAGCACACATTACCTCTCCTAAAACAGAAGGAGCTACTGTCCTCAGAGGCTTCACTGAGGACCAAATAAATAGAGTAGCTGCTGCTGGCTCCCCTACCATGGACCAACACACCTTAAGTTCCAAATCAAAGCTCTGAAAGAAAGAGGAATTACTAAATAAAAACAAGACCTTTAATCCATTTGGAGTTTATTTTTGTGTATGGTGTTAGGGAGTGTTCTATTTCATTCTTTTACATGTAGCTGTCCAGTTTTCCCAGTACCATTTATTGAAGAGGCTGTCTTTTCTCCATTGTATATCCTTGCCTCCTTTATCATAAATTAGGTGACCATATGGGCATGGGTTTATCTCTGGGCTTTCTATCCTGTTCCATTGATCTATATTTCTGTTATTGTGCCAGTATCATACAGTCTTGGTTACCGCAGCTTTGTAGTATAGTCCGAAGTCAGGGAGCTTGATTCCTCCAGCTCCGTTTTTCTTTCTTAAGATTTCTTTGGCTATTTGGGGTCTTTTGTGTTTCCATACAAATTGTAAAATTTTTTGTTCTAATTCTGTGAAGAATGCCATTGGTAGTTTGATAGGGATTGCACCGAATCTGTAGATTGTTTTGGGTAGTACAGTCATTTTCACGATATTGATTCTTCCAATCCAAGAATATGGTGTATTTCTCCATCTGTTTATGTTATCTCTGATTTCCTTCATCAGTGTTTTATAGTTTTCTGAGTACAAGTCTTTTGCCTCCTTAGGTAGGTTGATTCCTAGGTACTTTATTATTTTTGTTGCAATAGTAAATAGGATTGTTTCCTTAATTTCTCTTTCTGATCTTTCGTTGTTAGTGTATAGGAATGCCAGAGATTTCTATTCATTAATTTTGTATCCTACAACCTTACCAAATTCATTGATTAGTGCTAGTAGTTTTCTGGTGGCATCTTTAGGATTTTCTATGTATAATATCATGTCATCTGCAAACAATGACAGTTTTACTTCTTTTCCCATTTGTATTCCTTTTATTTCTTTTTCTTCTCTGATTGCCTTGGCTAGGACTTCCAAAACTATGTTGAATAAGAGTGGCGAGAGTGGACATCCTTGTCTTATTCCTCATCTTAGGGGAAATGCTTTCAGTCTTTCACCATTGAGTATGATGTTTGCTGTGGGTCTGTCATATATGGCTTTTATTATGTTGAGGTAGGTTCCTACTATGCCCATTTTTCTGGAGGGTTTTTATCATATATGGGTGTTGAATTTGTCAAAAGCTTTTTCTCGACCTATTGAGATGACCATATGGTTTTTATTCCTTAATTTGTTAGTATGGTGTATCATATTGTTTGATTTGCATACAATGAAGAATCCTTGCATCCCTGGGATAAATCCCACTTGATCATGGTATATGATCCTTTTAATATGTTGCTGGATTCTGTTTCCTAGTATTTTGCTCAGGATTTTTGCATCTATGTTCATCAGTGATACTGGTCTATAATTTTCTTTTCTGTGTGATGTCTTTTTCTGGTTTTAATATCAGGGTGATGGTGGCTTTGTAGAATGAATTTGGGAGTGTTCCTCTGTCTGCAATTTCTTGGAATAGTATGAGAAGATCTGCGTTAGCTCTCCTCTAAATTTTTGATAGAATTTGCATGTGAAGCCATCTGGTCCTGGACTTTTTAAGACCAGACACTATAAAACTCTTAGAGGAAAACATAGGAAAAACACTCTTTGACATAAACCACAGCAATATCGTTTTTGACCCACCTCCTAGAGTAATGAAAATAAAATAAATAAATAAACAAATGGGACCTAATTAAACTTAAAAGCTCATGCACAGCAAAGGGGACCATAAACAAGATGAAAAGACAACCCTCAGAATGGGAGAAAATATTTTCAAATGAAACAACGGACAAAGGATTAATCTCCAAAACATACAAACAGCTCATGGAGCTCAATATCAAAAAAACAAACAATCCAATTAAAAAATGGGAAGAAGACCTAAATAGACATTTCACCAAATAAGACATACAGATGGCCAAGAGGCACATGAAAAGATACTCAACATCACTAATTATTAGAGAAATGCAAATCAAATCTACAATGAGGTATCACCTCACACTGGTCAGAATAGTCATCATCAAAAAATCTAGAAACAATAAATGCTGGAAAGGATGTGGTGAAAAGGGAACCCTCCTGCACTGTTGGTGGAAATGTAAATTGATACAACCACTATGGAGAGCAGTATGGAGGTTCCTTAAAAAACTAAAAATAGAACTACCATATGACCCAGCAATCCCACTACTGGGCATATACCCTGAGAAAACCAAATTCAAAAAGAGACATATACCACAATGTTCATTGCAGCACTATTTACAATAGCCAGGACATGGAAGCAAACTAAATGTCCATCAACAGATGAATGGATAAAGAGGATGTGGCACATATATACAATGGAATATTACTCAGCCATAAAAAGAAACGAAACTGAGTTATTTGTAGTGAGGTGGGTGGACCTAGAGTCTGTCATACAGAGTGAAGTATGTCAGAAAGAGAAAAACAAATACCGTATACTAACACATATATACGGAATCTAAAAAAACAACCAAAAAAATGGTACTGATGAACCTAGTGGCAGGGCAGGAATAAAGATGTAGACATAGAGAATGGACTTGAGGACATGGGGAGGGGAGGGGGTAACTGGTGCGAAGTGAGAGTAGCATTGACGTATATACACTACCAAATGTAAAACAGTTAGTTAGTGGGAAGCAGCAGCATAGCACAGGGAGATCAGCTCGGTGCTTTGCAACCACCTAGAGGGGCGGGATAGGGAGGGTGTGAGGGAGACTCAAGAGGGAGGGGATATGGGGATATATGTATGCATATGGCTGATTCACTTTGTTGTACAACAAAAACTAACACAGTACAAGTGAAGCAATTATACTCCAATAAAGATCTATTAAAAAAAAAGAAAAGACCTTTTTCAATCATCTTAATTTTTCCCCACCCCCCAGTCTCTCCCTTTCTCACAAATTCATACAAAGTCCCTGGCCCTCTTCGGTTCTGTTGATTTACAGGATTTAGTCACTGACCTGGGTATTACTCTGGGAAAGCTGCCATTCTCTGGTTACTTACAGGAGAGGATATTTTGAAATTATGAAGATTGCTAATAGAAAGTCAAGACCTTCAGATTTTTAAAACAGGCTTCCAGTAAATGATTAAAATATAGAGAAGAAAGGGAAGAGAAGGAGAGATGAATTGTGAGAGCACAATCAATACCTCAGTGTCAGCACTCTGTTTGTTGTGTGTGGCTTCTTCAAGTAGGAGGACATCTTGGACGAGTAGCTGTATAGCTTGACCATCCACCCAAGACCCAGGAAGAAGCCCTTTACCAAATTCCTGACCTACTTGCAGGCCCAGTCACATTCTGCAGGGTTTGCCTGGCTAATATCTCTGTATCCTTTATGTTTAGTATCACTTCCTCTAGAAATCTCTCTCAGAATGCTTCCCTTTTGACGTTTGAGTCATTGCAGTTTGGAGGGAGAGGGCTTCAAGGATAGGAAAGATGACTAACTCCATACTGAGATCTGTGGGTTTTGTGATTTCTACGGAGAATCCAGGTGGTGAGATGTAGTGAACAGCTGGCTCTCTGGGCCTGGATATCAGGGCAGAAGGCTGGGTTCAGAAGCAACTGGGAAGCTACCAGCAAATGAACTGTCCTGAAGGCACTGGGTTGAGGGGAGTCCCCAGGTGTAGCCTAGGCTTGATGCAGCCCTGGGCCGCCACCATGCAGAGGGGCGATATCAAACTCGGAGGAAAGAGATGAAGTCAGAGCTCTACGTGAAGGGTTTTCTGCAGGCCCAGATTCATGATACCAGGGTACCATCATACCTGGGCCTGATGATGAATCATCATCACTGTAATTACGTTAATGTAACATTTCTTACTGAGAATCCAGGAAAGTGCTTACATCTACACTAAGCTTTCATGCAATCAAACACTGAATTTTTTTTAAAGCCTGAAAATGGTATTAATGTGTGAAAAACACTTAAAAAAAAAAAAACCACCAATATCTTGAGAACAACTGAGAAGAACGCTTCACCAGGCTGTCTACAGTTCATAGCTCCAGCCTGAGCACAGGCTTGTAAAGACATATAACAAAGGTGCCTCTCTCCCTGAGGAATAAGCACCTGAATCATCCACTGCCTTCAAGTGTGGCACCTACCAAAAAACAACTCTCCCTTTGATTGCCACAAAATGCTCACATTTCCTTAGTGTTGATTTGCAGGTGAGAGGCTGAGGGAGCCCAGAACCAGGTCTCCAATTAGGCCTCATTATCACTAACCAACAATGGAACAGTGGAGGGACCGAATGAAAACTCTAACAGCCATCTCTCTGGGTGCTTTGATGTCCACATCTTCCATCTTCCTTGCAGCCTTCCTTGATGCTATTTAGGCTGGGCTCATAATGTTAGGGGATCTCTTTTCCAATGGAAGCAGAACTATAGTTTGGCAAAAAATAAAACCATGGTCCAGTTAGATAAAGGGAAGCTATGTATGCCTTAAGCCTCCTCCCCCTAATTTCCATTTATAAGGACATTTGTAGAGCCTTGAAGGCATCTGCTTCTGAGTTCTGTGTCTGATAGTGCTATCATAACCTGCTTTAACCTTTTACATGCCGTTGGCCTACCTGTGGCTTTCCATGCTGATCATTTTCCATGGTCCAGATTAAGGACCACCTCTCTCATGATGGCTGATGGTGCCAGTGAACTGACACCACCCTGACACAAATGGGAACCTTCCTAGACCCTTCCCTTGGTCTCACATCTAGGTACCATGTATGTCCAGGAGAGTACCACCCTTGGCACATCACCCATAGCCCACCCCATGTGAGCTCAGAGCCCCATCCTTTCTTATTAGAATTTGAAATTTCTTTGTCTTAATTAATTCTCCCTCTAATCCTTATCACATACAGAAAGCAGAATGAGCTTTCTACAATGAGTGTCTGACTTTTCCATTCTTCTGTTAAAAACTCTTTAGCCCCATCACTGCCTTCCCATGCATACAGGAGGAAGTCCAAGCTCCTGCCCATGGCTTACAAGGTCTCCATGATCTGTTCCCTCTCTGCTTTGCCAGATGTAACCCCTGTGCAGGACAAAGTGTGTCAGACAACTAAGGAGATGATTTTATTCAGGCTATTGCAATAGGAAGAACGAATGAGCAACATATCAAAGAACAGGAAGGGGCTTTGAATTTGATAATAGACAGGTAAACCAGGGAGTCATGGGCAAGTCCTATGGAAGTTATGAAGAAGAACTGAGATGGGCCTATCTAGGAATATGTGAGATCACAGTGATTGTTTTTGTGGTTAGATTTTCTTGGAACACAAAAGGGTGGGGAGACTTCCTAAAAGCTATCTCCAGGAGCACAGGACTCAAGTAAAGTTCAGCATTGTCATCTCATTTCACTCCACCACTCTGACTTCTAGCCATAGACACACTCACCTGAGCTGTTTTCACACCCCTGGGACAGAGCTCAATCTGCTCTCTATGAATGGAAAGCCCTTCTCTGTCTTCTATGCCTGAACAACTTTCAAGATTCAGTTCAAGATCAGTTACTTTCTCCATAAAATCTTAATCAGGACCCACTTTGTTGTTATAAGGATTAAACAGAGTGATGTAAGTGAAGTCCTTTGCATGGGGCACCCGGTAAGCACTGAAGAAACACAGACTTATAAACACCTTTCCTGGCTGGGCCATGCAGGTGGAGCTGCCCCCACTGTACCCCACTCAAAACATCTGTCTTCACACCTGAGACACTAGGACTCAGTTGTTGCCATGAGCTCCTCCTCATGCTGTTTATTCATGCTTTTAACAAATATTTATTAATCCTCACTGGGGCTACAGCAGTGAACAAGACAGTCTCACTGCCAGCCCGTATGGAGATAACAGCCCCTGAGGCTACATATGAGTAAGTAAATAACTGCAATTTGGAGGGGTGCAAGCACAAGGAGGCTACTAGGTATGCATGCTCTGGGGGTTAAAAGTAGACCTCTGACCCAGACCGGGGCTGGGTGCACACAGGTTTCTGGGAGGAAGTGATGGCTAAGCTTAGATGAGGGGGAAACTGTTCAAAACATAATTTGTAAAAGATCTAGACCCTGGAATGAGAGAGGGAGGAAGGAAGGGGAAATGCCTCACTTAAGGCAAGATAACTGGTCATCCCTTTCTTTGCCTTCCTAGTCTACACATACACACACACACACACACACACACACACACACACTAACACTAACACTCTGTCACACACAGGAACATGCAGACACTTCCCTCATGGCTTATCTCTGTTCTGCCTATAAGCGTCAAGGTGTGAAGAATGAACCTTTTATCCTACACCTTGGATGGACTGTCTGTGTCTGAATTTTTTGTTTTGGTGCTGATAGGAATCTAAGTTATTAACCCTGATAAGCACCCTTTAATTTTTTTTCCTTAGAAGTTAAGTGGGACTAAGACTTTACTTAGAGGAAGAGCTGGGGGAAGAGAGTAAGGAGGTCACGTGATAAGCACTCAATAACCATTTCCTTCACTTGTTCCAGAGCTAAACCTTTCTAGCAGCAAGTGTGATGAATTTGTGCACTGTGTGTATAGTAGTAACACTAGATATTGTCAGGAAAAAAACAATGTTTTGGAAAGCTTGTTCCAGGCAACATGCATGGGGATAAACCCCTGGGAGTCCAGAGTGTTGGGAGCAGGGCTGCTGGTGAGTAAGTGGGGGAGGTGGAGACCAGGGCCAAAGAATGAGTGAGGGGCTGCCAGCAAAGGCCCAAAATGCCTCTCTGGGAGAACTGAATTCATTAACTTCAACTTTGAGTCCTCATCCGTTTTCTGCACTGAGGGACTGCTGTAGATGGGTCACTTAGTGATAACACTCACAATACCTGCGGTTGGCTAGGGACGTGGCTGTTTGTATGAGATACCACCCTTAGCCACTAAGAGCTCTCTGTGTGCTCTGCTTCACCAGCCGTCTACCATCAGCCCCTGCAGACACACCGTGGGCACTCATCACCAGCCCAGAAACTCCATTCACTGTGAAGCTCAGGTCAGCCCATTGCTCCACTGCCTCTGCAAAAGGCTGTTCCAGGGCCAAGGATGCACAGGGAATTGTTAAGGATCTATAAAGGAGTTGAGAAAAAAATACGGTGTAACCAGAAGAGCCCTTGAGAGCCAAGATCAGCTTTATATTTTGCAGGGTCCAGTGAAAAATGAAAACATGGAGTTCCTTGTTCAAAAATTATTAGCAATTTCAAGATGGCAACAGCAAAGCATGAATCCAAGCCTAGGACCCTTCGGATCGCAGGGCCCTGTTTGACTGCACAGGTTGGACAAAGTCAGACCAGCTGAGAGGTCATAATATCCAAACCCCTTATTTTATGAGTGAGAAAATTAAAGACCAGAAGTGGAAAGCATTCTCTTGTTCCAGTCCCATGCAATTTCATGCAGTAGGAGGCCTCCACACTGGGGTTCCTTAATCATGAACTGTTCATTTACCAGTTGCGCGACCCCAGACAAATTATGTACTCTCTTTCTCCCTCGTCTCCTCACCTGTAAAATGGGGGTAATAACAGTAGAGACCTCAAAGATTACTCTTTAGAATTAAACACAGTAAAGAGGCAGAGAATTCAGAACACTACATGAGCTATAGTAGCTCCCAATAAACGATCACAATTTTAAATATTGGTAATAGCAGTAGTAATGATTGTAGTATTTCAGTAAGCTCCTCCTTTTGTCTCCTTTGAATGGCTTTCCTTTTCTGTACCAAGGAGGGGACAACTTTGCCAACACTGACTGTGAGCCACCTCACCGTGGTCATAGTTGTAGGGCAGAGGTCCCCAACCCCCGGGCCACAGACTGGTGCTGGTCCGAGGCCTGTAAGGAACCGGGCCGCACAGCAAGAGGTGAGCAGCAGGCAAGCGAGCGAAGCTTCCTCTGCTGCTGCCCATCGCTTCCCATCGCTCGCATTACCGCCTGAACCCTCCCCTCCACCCCCCAACTCCACCCCCGTCTGTGGAAAAACTGTCTTCCACGAAACCGGTCCCTGGTGCCAAAAAGGTTGGGGACCACTGCTGTAGGAATTAGGGCTATAATTCCTATAGAGAAAGGCTAGACTCTTATAAAAAGCTGACTCCAGCAGTCCTGCTCCTGGGACCCTGCAGCATTTACTCCCATCAAAGACTGGGCTGTCTTAAAAAAGAAGGAAATCCTGCCATCTGTGACAACATGAATGGACCTGGAGGGCATTATGCTGAGTGAAATAAGCCAGACACAGAAAGAGACATACTTTATGATCTCAGTTATATGTGGAATCTAAAATAGTCAAACTCATAGAAGCAGAGAATAGAATGGTGGTTACCGGGAAATGGGGAGATAATGCTTAATGATACAAAGTTTCAGTTATGCAGGATAAATAACTTCTGGAGATCTACTATACAGCACAATGCCTATGGCTAACAGTGGTGTATTGTATACTTACAATTTCCTAGGAAGGTAGATCTTAAGTGTTCTTCACCACAAAATAATAATAAATAATAATAATAATAAAGGGGATGGAAGGAGACTTTGGGAGGTAATGGGTATATTTCTGGCCTTGATGGTGGTGATGGTTTCACAGGTGCGTACTTATTCCCGAACTCATCGAGCGGTATACATTAAATGTGTACCGCTTTTTATATGTCAATCATATCTCAGTAAAGTGGTTTAAAAAAGTAAAGCTCCTAGTAGATTAAAAGAAAAAAAAAAAGATAGGGCTGAGCTGCATAAAGGTAGGGCTTCTCAAACTGCTTTCATCTACATAACAGCAGGATGTCCAGGAGTGCTTGCCAAAAGCTCACATTTCTAAATCCCAACTCAGACCCAATAAATCAGAATCTCCCAGGGTGGGATCTAGGAATCCAGTCTAACAAGAACCTCTAGAAATTCTTATTTCACACCAAAGGGCGAGAACCACTGTCCAAGGCCAGCTGCAGGTGCACGGCCATCAGCGAGCCCTCCGGAGCGTGGTGCCTGCATGGAGCGTGGCATCTGCCTCACTCCTTCAGGCTGTCTAGCCCCATGGTAATCTTGCATGGGGAGGGCACCCAGCAGCCACCAATTAGAGCATGTTGGTTGGCTGTCAGATGGTTCACCACACACATCTCACATCTAACACACAAGGAAGGCCAACTGTTGTGCCAGCTGGTCAGGCTGTTCCATCTGGGCCTGGTCCAGGGAGACTCTGGCTGGGGTCCTGAGAGTGACCCAGAGAGGAAAAGCATGTCACCACCCACAGTGTCTTGCTCTTTGCAGCCTCCAACTGTGGGACACCTCTCCCAATTCTGGAATTTACTCAAGCCTCAGAGCTTACTGCTAAAGCTCGAGCTATACAAAAAAAGAACGAGGGGCATTTTAAGCCTCACTTTAAACAGACTTCAGAAGGATGAGGGGGTCAAAAGGTACAACCTTCCAGTTATAAGATAAATAAGTTCTGGGGATGTAATGTACAGCACGGTGACTACAGTTTAACGATACTGTTTTGTATATCTGAATGTTGCTAAAAGAGTAGGTCTTAAAAGCTCTCAACACACACACAAAAGTGTAATTATGTGAGATGACGGATGTTAACTAGATTTATTGTGGTGATGATTTAGCAATGTATAGATATATCAAATCATTATGCTGTGCACTTTGACTAATACAATGTTATATGTCAATTATATCTCAATAAAACTGAAAAAAAAGTCTTCCACCAGATGCACAAGGTCATAAATTGCTTTAATATGGTAAGTTATCTGGTGGTTCTTTATACCAACTATACCAAGCAAATGGCAAACATTCCTCACTACTCAGGGTAGCCTGCCTGGCCCTTTCTGTCTGTCACTTGGGGAAAGAGAAAGAAATCCATTTGAAACCAGGCTCTGGTCATCATGGGGATGGCGGGTGTTGCTTTACCATCCTGAATTAAATTCTCCTCTCCCCAGCACTCAAATTTACCTTCTTTCAAAGCATATAATTTGCACTTTTAATTTATACCTTTGTCAGAAATTAAAGCTGACTTGCTCACTTTTTTTGGCTGGCATCTCTAATGGCCCCAAACTCTGCTGCATTTACAAGGAAAGCACAGGAGGAGCTTGGGGATGTCCCAGCACACCCTGCAGGAAAGGGAGCAGCATTCTGAGGAAGTGAGGCGTGTGACCCTGGGGGACCCTCATGGGGCTCTGGATGCCTAGGTGTCTGCTTCAGGACATCTTGAGAGTTAACATCAACTCAGCAAGACTCCCTAAAAGCAGATCCAAGCTTGTGCCCACTACTCATCCACAACACAGCCCCCTGTGTGGCTCAGAGCCACTCCTATAATCCCCTGCACTACATCCACCTGCATCAAATCTTCCCTGTGGACCATGGAGGCAGCCAACATATACATTTATGAAAATAAGCACAGTATGAGAAAAGAAAAATCATAGGCCCACTTTCCCCAAAGCTTTATTTTTCATTATTTTGGCTCACAGTGCTTCTTACCAAGTTTTGTTTGTTTTATATTTTTATCTACTGTATTATGCTACCACTACCATATAAGCTTCATGAGGGAAGGACTATGATTTGTTTTGTTCGTAAAACATACAGGTGCTTAAAATGTGGTTATTAAATGAGAGAATGAAGGAATGAGCTCACTTAACCTAACCCAGTCTTGATGGACACCCCTCCCACGAGTGATACCATATGCTACCTAGTTCATAAAGAATATTTAACAAAGACTTGGGGGATAAAGAAGTTTGTTGAAATTATTCTTTTTTAAAAAGTCAAAATATACATAAGTCCATTACTTTAATTGTTTGTTCCAATAAAGAGAAAGGCAACAGTCTAAAAAATAAACATAACCAGAAAAAGAAATAAATATAACAACAAAAAAACTCCTAGAAGAAAACATGGGTGGTAAGCTCCTTGACACCTGCCTTGGCAATGATTTTTTAGACTTGACACCAAAAGCAAAGTCATCAAAAGCAAAAATAAACAAGTTGGACTACGTCAAACTAAAAAGCTTCTTTGTACAGCAAAGGATAACAAAATGAACAATCTAATTTAACAATGAACAAACAATCTAATTTAAAAATGGGCAGAGGATCTGAATAGACAATTTTCAAAGAAGACATACAGATGGCCAATAGGTACATGAAAACATGCTCAACATCACTAATTATCATGGAAATGCAAATTCAAACCACGTATCACCTTTCACCTGTTAGAATGGCTGTTATCAAAAATGCAAGAAATAGCAAGTGTTAGCGAGGATGTGGTGAGAAGGGAACCCCCAGGCACTGCTGATAGGAATTTAAATTGGTGCAACCCCTACAGAAAACAGTATGGATGTTCTTTAAAAAAATAAAAATAGAACTATTATATGACCCAGCAATTCCACTTCTGGGTATTCATCCAAAGAAAACAAAAACACTAACTTGAAAAGATATATGCACTCCTAGGTTTGATGCAGAATCATTTACAATACCAAGACATGGAAACAACCTAAGTGTCCACCAAGGATGAATGAATAAAGAAAATGTGGTATGTACACGTACACACACACACACACACACACACACACACACACACACACAGGAATACTATGCAGTCATGAAAAAGAAGGAACTCTTTATCATTTGCAACAACACACATGGACCTTGAGGGCATTATGCTAAGTGAAATAAGTCAGATGGAGAAAGAAAAATACCACATAATCTCCTTATGCGTGGAAACAAAGAAAAGCACATGAGGGACAAGTGGCAATGCTCAGAGAAAGAAGACACAAGGTCAGGAGAGATGTGCTGAATGTGGATGGGTCTTGGAAGGAGGTTAGCTCCTAAGTCATTAATTGAGAAGAAGACATCCTGTCTTCTGAGAAGACTTCCTGACCTTACAGGCTGGCAGTCCACATAGTCTTTTATTTTTTTCTAACTGTTTTTTTAAATTTATTTGTTTTTATTTATTTATTGTTGGCTGTGCTGGGTCTTTGTTGCTGCACATGGGCTCTCTCTAGTTGCAGCGAGGGGGTCCTACTCTTCATTGCAGTGCATGGGCTTCTCATTGTGGTGGCTTCTCTTTTTGTGGAGCATGGGCTCTAGGCACGTGGGCTTCAGTAGTTGTGGCACAAGGGCTCAGTAGTTGTGGTGCACAGGCTTTGTTGCTCCACAGCATGTGGGATCTTCCTGGACCAGGGCTCGAACCCATGTCCCCTGCACTGGCAGGCAGATTCTTAACCACAGGGAAGTCCCCACATAGTCTTAAAGACATTGCCAATCATGGTACTTGTCACAAGATATTTTAGCACCTGTGTACTTGCCCATGCACTTTTGAAAGACTATGTTTTATTTGCCTCTGAATCCTTGGGCTCCAGCACACAGTAAGTTCTCATTAAATGTCGGCCGAACAAATGTTGGCTGAACATGAGTTGGCAGGCTTTTCTGGGTGGAAGGAATGGATTGAACAAAGACTCGTGGCAAGGAACAGTGTAAGCAGACAAGGAATGCATGTTTGTTTGTTGCTAAAAAAACTGGAGCTCTGGACGATTCAATGTTATAGTGACAAATGCACCTAAGTTAGTGGTCTAAGCAAAGAGCTGCATTAAGAAACCATCCCTTCCAGCCTGAAGCTACCTTTGTTGCTGCACCCAGATCATTAATAAAGGCATTGCTGTTTCCTCAGTAGTTTTGTGGAAAAATGAGTACCTGTGTCTTCATCTCCCTCCCTGGGGCTTTCCCTACAGGTTGAAAAACAAGAGGGTTCCAGCTACAGGGAGGGGAAGCAAGATCCCACTTCAGATAACGAGATTCTTGGCCGCATGTACACGCCCTCGGTGAGTAAGAAATACCACCAGAATGTCAGGTCAGGGATGGGGTGGTCATGGCACCAGCTCTTCCTCCCGCTCGCTCTTCCTCATAGGATTTCCAGAAGCAAAAGACTCTTGTGCTTTCTAACAATAATCTAAACCAGAGGCATCTGCTTTCATCTTTCTCAGCTGAAAGGCCTTTTAAGCTCCCCACTGTTTGTTTTGGTTTATTACTGAAAGGCTAAAACTATAAAAAAAAAAGTATTGTTGTGGGTATTTTCCAGTTGAGATGAAATATTTAACAAGGGTGAGGTGGGGAGGAGGAAGTTTGCTGAAAATACCATTTTTTAAAGGTCAAAAAATGCATAAACCCATTACTTTAATATTGTTTGTTCCCACGAGAGACAAAGTGTTTGGAGCCCTCCCCGCTGCTTCCTCCCCCCAGACTTCTATGCACAAATGCACACACATTTCAGGTCCATCCTCCAAAAGCACAGCTATGATCTTCTTACAGTTCTGCTTAGACTCTTCCTTGGCTCCACCCAGCCAAGAAAATGAGATATAGTCTCCTAGTGCCGCAGGAAAATCCTACCACAATCTAGCTTGAACTAGTTGTGTATGCTCACAGCTCACAGGGTCCTCCCAGCCCCTCTCCATTTCAGCCTATCAAAAAGATATATCCATGCATATATTTTCAATGTATGGTTTTACCTCTCTGTGTCATAGAATCATGACAGTCTCTGAAATAATCTCTGTGCCTCTCCCTTCTCATCCATGGTGACACATCAAAACCTGACCCAAACTTTCCATACTTAGCGCAAGTTCGCCTCTTCCAAGATGTCTCCCCATCGCCCGAGTTAGAGCCCTCGTAGAGGCACGTGGCCATGCTGGGCATCTTCTCAGGGATCAACTTCACTTTCAGGTTGTGACTTTCCCAAGAGCAGGGGCCAGGATCTATATAACTTTGTGTCCCCCACCAAACACAATGCCTCCGCCTAGCCAGTGCTCTGTATTTTCTGAATGACTGAATTAATGAAGAAAGAAGCCAGCCCCTTCCTCTCTGCAGTATTTACTCCACTATTTGTGCAAAAATTAAATTCTTAGAACATGCCAAAGCACTCTACATAATGGATGCTTCTTCTGATTGGATTATAATTAAAATAAGATTTTTTTTTTTGGTAACAACATAGTTACCTCGATTGGCAGAAGGGAGATGGCAGATGTAATGGATAATTGATGAACAGTTTGAATGTTGCCATAATGTATATCCTATTATGTTTCCTGTTTCAAAAGACAGCTTTAGGGGCTTCCCTGGTGGCGCAGTGGTTAAGAATCTGCCTGCCAATGCAGGGGACACAGGTTCGAGCCCTGGTCCGGGAAGATCCCACATGCTGCAGAGCAACTAAGCCCGTGCACCACAACTACTGAGCCTGCGCTTTACAGCCCGCAAGCCTCAACTACTGAAGCCTGCGTACCTAGAGCCCATGCTCCACAACAAGAGAAGCCACCACAATGAGAAGCCTGCACACCACAACAAAGAGCAGCCCCGGCTCTCAGCAACTAGAGAAAACCCACGTGCAGCAGCAAAGACCCAATGCAGCCAAAAATTAAATAAATGAATAAATAAATAAAATTTTTAAAAAAAGACAGCTTTAGAGGAGCATCCCAAGAACCTGTTGTTGAATTATCATCCCCAAGTATAGCCGGATTATACAGCATGAGAAAGCTGGAAAATTGAAAGAGCTGACAGTGGAGGAGGGAACAGAATAGGAAGATCGCGGGGCTGAAAGAATGGGGCAGTTCATTAGGAGGCTGCAGAGTGGCATGACGCTGGGTCCTAAGTAGCCTGAGAGGCAAGGGCTGCTCCGCACACATTCTAGACAAGCATCGTCCAGTACAGTAACCATCAAGCAAATGCAGCTATTGAGCACTTGAAATGTGGGTGAACTAGTATGTGTTGTAAGTACAATAAAATCCATGCTGGATTTTAAAGATTTAATATGAAAAAAAAATGTAAGCTATCTGGGGCTTCCCTGGTGGCGCAGTGGTTGAGAGTCCGCCTGCCGATGCAGGGGACGCAGGTTTGTGCTCCGGTCCGGGAAGATCCCACATGCCGTGGAGCAGCTGGGCCTGTGAGCCATGGCTGCTGAGCCTGCGCGTCCGGAGCCTGTGCTCCGCAACGAGAGAGGCCACAACAGTGAGAGGCCCGCGTACCGCAAAAAAAAAAAAAAAAAAAAAAATAAGCTATCTAATTAATGATTTTTATAACTATTGCACATTGAAGTGATAAGACGTTGGATATATTGGGCTAAATAAAACATATTATTAATATTAAATTCAACTGTTTCTTTTTATTTTTTAATGTGGTTACTAGAAAATTTAGTATTACATATGGGGCTAGAGTTTGTGGCTTGGATATTTCTAATGAACAGCACAGTTCTAGACTAAGTTTTCTAGACTAAGTAGGATGTCAGTCTTCTCACCCCCAAGAAGAAAAAAGAGCATCAATCACATTCAAAAAAAAAACAGAAGAAGAAGAAGAAAAAACAAAGCAGGTACCAGAGCTGGCAACTTCGTGGTAGGAGAAGAGTCATTTTCTGTCCAGACGTCCATACAAATTTTTGCAGAGCTCCAAGGCCTGGGACTGCATCTGAGTGTAAAGAGTAATAAATTAACAGTATAACTATTACCATGGCCTCAGGATAGCTGACCATCCTAAGCCCCAAGCAGGAAAAACACCAAGAAGTAATTGTCATATTTGGATGTGGGAATAAAAAAAAAAAAGAGGTTCTTTAAAAAGGAGCTGTTATGCTTTAACTTGTATTTTTTCTGTCTTTGCAGGGCTCATTCCTATTAATGGTTTATTTAACCTGATGTTCCTAAATGGGCTGGTAAGTGTGGCTTAGCTGATTCTTTATCAGCTTTGGGTACCATTCACTGTAATAATTAGGTCTAATTTCTTACCAAAAAAAGTCTTAAGATTAACGTATAACCAAAGGAGTCTTTGAAATCAGTAACTTTGACCATCACTTTACTTCTTCAACCTGAGTAAACTGAGATGTGGCATAGCAACCTGTCAAGGGCCACATACAATCCTTGTAAGGGTTGGGGTGGGAGGATGGGGACAACAGTTTGAATTTGAGTATTTCTAGTGTCAACAGAAATCTCTTTGCTGTAATTGGCTTAGTCCCCAGTTGAAGTTATGCTTATCCAAAATCTTAGGTTGTATATTAGTTATCTACTACTGTGTAACAATCTACCCCATAACTCAGCAGCTTAAAACAACACAGTGTATTATCTCAGTGTCTGTGAGTCAGTAATCCAGGTGTGGTTTAGCCAGATCTTCCATCCCAAAGTCTCTCACAAGGCTGTAATCAACATCAGCCAAGGCTGCAGTCACCTGAAAGTTCAACCAGGGCACAGTCTGCTTCCAAGCTCACTCACGCGGTAAATACTTTCATGTATGTATATATGTGTGTTGCAGAGATAAATTCTCATAAATACTGCTATTGCTTTTTCTATTAACTGGACAAATGACTTACCCTGCATTTATATCTGCTCACCACTCTTCTACCTTCTCTCTCTGCTCCCACCCCCTCCCCACAAAGAGTAAAAATAAATTTACCCTTGATTAAAAGACCTGTAATCAAGGGTAAATTTATTTCACAAAAGGCTGTCAGCAGCTTATGTAGAACCAACTTCCCTGTATCACATGTAAGTTCTACCAAAAAATGGCTTGTAATGCAATTCTTTGTGAGTTTTCACTTGCAGCTGTACTAACAGATGAAAGATCAAAGACGGAGCAGTCCCTTGCACAGCCGAATGCCAGTGGCTTCTCAAAACTAAGCCATTACTCTCTCAACAAACAGGCGTCCACCCTTCTGCCCACCAATTCATCTCACCCAAGAGACCACCTGAAGAGCAACTGGACTGAAGGTGAAGCTGCAGCTTTTCAAATAACAAGGAAAGGCAAAAGCCTCTTATGACAGGATGTGTTTCATTCCTCCCATATTTTCTGTTTGTTGAGGCTCATCAATCCCCCACCTGCACCAGCCAGTGGACTGTGAGGGTGGGGGTGAAAAATCGCAGAGAGAAGAACACTCAGGGCAGATATTCTGCAGCTTGGCACCTCCCCTGGCAGGTGCAGCAGGGCTGCTCATAGAGGTCTGGGGCGCCAGGGCTTGTGAAGTCTCCCTTCTCCCTCGCTGACCCCACTCTGGCCCCTTTGTCCAATCCTGAGGGGACTCCAGTCAACATTTTCACTCCCCTGCCAATGGCTTTAACATCATAATTGAGTTTTACTGCAAACCTCTTTTTATATTTTGTTTATTTCCAAAACCTGCCTATTGTTTCTCTACCTAATTAAACAGCAGACCTGACCATCACATGTAACTATTTACTGATGACTCAGATATCAAACAACAATGACCTCAAGACCACTGAAAGTGTGTCTGCTTGTTCTCGGTCAAAATGGCCCTAGATCTTTGTGCCTTTAAGTTCATGTACCATTTCCTATAGATTTGCTCTCTCTTCCCTCAAAACTAGGCTTTGACAACCGTTTTTACATACGGTTAACCTGCCTGGCTGGAATTCTCTCCTGTATGCAAATCGAAGCACACACACTCATATTCCTCTCTAATGCAGGGCTTCTCATCCAATGGGGGCTGGGGGAGAAAAATACAAAACAAAATATAACATCTATGCAAAATGAGTTACAATGTTCTGATTACAGAGCTCAAGGTCTCTCTCGTGAGTTCAATGCATCATTTTTACCTTCAGTATTAGTTTGCATAGATCCAGTTTAACAGCCTAATAGCTACAAAGAATTGTGAACTCTGGGTAAGTGATTAAAGTCCAATTTACGCCTTAACTTTTATACATGTGTAATAGAAGTTTGGTGTGTGTGTGTGTGTTTGCGCATTACGTTTTCCCTGAACATCACCCACTCCATCATCTGGTGTAGAAATACTGAAGATATTATTGACTCATCATTCTTCTTTACTCCTCACATCTGATCAGTCACCAAGTCCTTATAATTCCACTTAAAATATTTCTCAAATCCATCTCCTCTTATGCGTTCCATTGGCTATTACTATGTGTAACAGTTTGCTAGGGCTGCCGTGATGATTGATTTTATGTGTCAACATGATTGTGCCATGAGGTGCCCAGATATTTTGGCCAAACATTACTCTGGGTGTGTCTGTGAGAGCATTTTCGGATGAGATTCACCTTTGAATCCGTAGACCAAGTAGAGCGGATTGCCTCCCTAATGAGCGGCTCTAACCCAATCAGCTGAAGGCCTGAATAGAACAGAAAGCCTGACCCTTTCTCAAGTAAGAGGAAACTCCTCCTACCTGACTGCCTGAGCTGGGACATCAGTCTCTTCCTACTTTTGACTTTGAAGTAAAACATTGGCTCTTCTCGAGTCTCAAGCCTGCTGGCTTTGGGAACTTTTATCATCTGCTCTCCTGGTTCTCAGGCTTTTTTATACAGACTGTAACTACACCATCATCCCTCCTGGGTCTCCAGCTTAGTCTCCATAATTATGTGAGCCAATTCCTTACAATAAATCGATAGATAAACAAACATTCAGACAGACATACCCTGTTGGTTCTGTTTCTCTGGAGAAATCTGACTAATACAGATGCCATAACAAAATACCACAGATTGGGTGGCTTAAGCAACAGAAATTTATTTTCTCACAGTTCTGGAGGCTGAAAGCCCAAGATCAAGGTATCAGCAGGTTTGGTTTCTCCTGAGGCCTCTCTCTTTTGCTCACAGATGACTGCCTTCTCCCTGTGTCCTCACACGGCCTTTTTTCTGAGCATGAACATCCCTGGTGTATATCTTGTGTCCTAACCTCGTCTTCTTCTAAAGACACGTCAGATTGCATTGAAACCCACCCTGACAGCCTCATTTTAAGTTAATTACCTATTTAAAGGATCTATCTCCAAATCCAGTTACATTCTGAGGTTCTAGGATTTAGGGCTTCAACCTAAGAATTTTCGGGAGACACAAGTCCATAACTCCATGGCTATTGTCTTAGTTTATGGAAATACTCTTTTATCATTCCTCTCCTTCCTCCTGCCACCTTCCAATCCATCGACAATTGTTAAAGTACTCTTTCTAAAATCCAAATATGATCATGCATTATCTATTTTATTTGGTCTTGTAAGTTCTTAATGTTTCATTGCTCGTAAGACACAGCTTAAAGTCTTTAGCCAGAAAATATCAAGGTCTTCTGGGTCTCACCCTTAACTACCCCATTCTAGTGTCATCTCTCATCATTCGTCCTCATTTGCCCAACACCCTATTTGTAGCCATCCCAGAAAACTCTGCAGAGATCATTCATCTTTGTGTTCAACCCAGAGGCTTTTTTAACTGTATCCTTTGAAATGTGCAGCCTCCCTGAGCACATGCCCTCTGGCCATGGCTACATAATTATCAGTGGATCTGAATCTTCCTTTCCAGACAGAATAAAACTTCAATACTACTTTGTGTCCAAATAAAAAACATATTAATTAGTTAACCCATTAACTATTTTCTGGGTACCTGCTTTAGATCCAGCCCTTTCCTAGGGACCAAACTTCCCAGTCTACCTTGGGAGGTGAGAAATGTACATGTCGTAAAAGAACTAACAATACAATCTATACTCTCTTGGCCTTCTCTCAAAGATGGCCAACAGAGATAACTCATCTATATCTATTGCTAAGGATTTGGTACAATCAATGGTTTAAAATAAATGGAAACAGTGTCTAGCAGAATAGCAACTTTTCTTCTGGCATAACATATACAACAAACCAGTAATAGCCAGCTCCTCTAGTCCACGATTTGCTGCCTAGAAATTGTCATAACCAGAAATAACATAAGTGTGACAGTCTAAAGACTCAGACCATCTATCAGTACAGTGATTTCAAAAGCTTAGTGTAGGTGGATTTATAAGACCAATAAGCCACCACTGCCATTATCTATAATAAAGTAATATAGACCCCAAGGAAGCCTGGGTAGCTGAGAACACTGTGTGCACATGGTTGTGTGGGTAGGGGTGATGTGCTTGGGGGCTACCCATTAGCTCTACACACTGAGACTTCCAGTACAACTTCAATACCTTAAGTTAAATTGGGCAGTTAAATGCCATCAGGCAATTTCTCCTTCCCTATCAAAACAATAAGCCACAGTATCACTATTGTTAATTATCTGAACAAGCTGCTTACATAGAAAAATAATGCCATCACAAAAGAGATCCACAATGCCTTCATTGGATTTCCAATTTAAATTTTTTAAGATGTTCAGGTCAGATGAGTAACATTTCACCAAAAGGAAACAGTCTTTTCTGAGTCTTAACTGACCTAAATAGAACAAGCACAGGGAAGGGGATCAATGGGGACAAAATATGCAAGAAGATTTGAAGAGGTGCTGTTGGTTGTCTAAACACTGCACTTAAAAGGCGCTGGGGAGCACTGATGAAGTCATGAGAGGGAAAAAATATCTCACTAATAATTCCGAAGCTGTGAGCACAGAGACCATAACTACCATATACAGAGAAAGCATGCAGACATGTTTTATTAATTTCTGGGTGAATGACCAGACCACATAGCCCTGGGTATTCTAAAACGTGAAGGTAATTGTTGTCATAGCATTCTTTTCTTTTTTTTCCAACATCTTTACTGGAGTATAATTGCTTTACAATGGTGTGTTAGTTTCTGCTGTATAACAAAGTGAATCAGCTATACATATACATATATCCCCATATCGCCTCCTTCTTGCATCTCCCTCCCACCCTCCCTATCCCACCCTTCTAGGTGGTCACAAAGCACCGAGCTGATCTCCCTGTGCTATGCAGCTGCTTCCCACTAGCTATCTCTTTTACATTTGGTAGTGTATATATGCCCATGTCACTCTCTCACTTCGTCCCAGCTTACCCTTCCCCCTCCCCATGTCCCCAAGTCCATTCTCTAGGTCTGCGTCTTTATTCCTGTCCTGCCCCTAGGTTCTTCAGAACCACTTTTTTTTCTTTTTTTAGATTCCATATATATGTGTTAGCATACAGTATTTGTTTTTCTCTTTCTGACTTACATCACTATGTATGATAGACTCTAGTCCATCCACCTCACTAAAAATAACTAAATTTCATTTCTTTTATGGCTGAGTAATATTCCATTGTATATAGGTGCCACATCTTACTTATACATTCACCTGTCAATGGACACAGGTTGCTTCTATGTCCTGGCTAATGTAAATAGTGCTGCAATGGACATTGTGGTACATGGCTCTTTTTGAGTGATGGTTCTCTCCGGGTATATGCCCAATAGTAGGATTGCTGGTTTGTATGGTAGTTCCATTTTTAGTTTTTTAAGGAACCTCCATACTGTTCTCCATAGTGGCTCTCCATTCCCACCAACAGTGCAAGAGCGTTCCCTTTTCTCCACACCCTTTCCAGCATTTATTGTTTGTGGACATTTTGATGATGGCCATTCTGACCGATGTGAGGTGATACCTCATTTTAGTTTTGATTTGCAATAATCTAATGATTAGTGATGTTGAGCATCCTTTCATGTGTTTGTTGGCAATCTCTATATCTTCTTTGGAGAAATGTCTGTTTAGGCATTCTGCCCATTTTTGGATGGGGTTGTTTGTTTTTGTGATATTGAGCTGCATAAGCTGTTTGTATAGTTTGGAGATTAATCCTTTGTCAGTTGCTTAGTTTGTAAATATTTTCTCCCATTCTGAGGGTTGTCTTTTCGTCTTGTTTATGGTTTCCTTTGCTGTGCAAAAGCTTTTACGTATCATTAGGTCCTATTTGTGTATTTTTGTTTTTATTTCCCTTACTCTAGGAGGTGGGTCAAAAAGGATCTTGCTGTGATGTATGTCATAGAGTGTTCTGCCTATGTTTTCCTCTAAGAGTTTTAGAGTGTCTGACCTCACATTTAGTTCTTTAATCCATTTTGAGTTTATTATTGTGTATGGTGTTAGGGAGTGTTCTAATTTCATTCTTTTACATGTATCTATCCATTTTTCCCAGCACCACTTACTGAAGAGCCTGTCTTTTCCCCACTGTATAGTCTTGCCTCCCTTGTCAAAGATAAGGTGACCATATGTGCGTGGGTTTATCTCTGGGCTTTCTATCCTGTTCCATTGATCTATATTTCTGTTTTTGTGCCTGTACCATACTGTCTTGATTACTGTAGCTTTGTAGTATACACTGAAGTCAGGGAGCCTGATTCCTCCAGCTCCATTCTTCTTTCTCAAGATTGCTCTGGCTATTCGGGGTCTTTTGTGTTTCTATACAAATTTGAAATTTTTGTTCTAGTTCTGTGAAAAATGCCATTGGTAGTTTGATAGGGATTTCATTTAATCTGCAGATTGCTTTGGGTAGTAGTCATTTTCACAATGTTGATTCTTCCAATCCAAGAACATGGTATATCTCTCCATCTGTTTGTATCATCTGTAATTTCTTTCATCAGTGTCTTATAGTTTTCTGCATACAGGTCTCTTGTCTCATTAGGTAGGTTTATTCCTAGGTATTTTATTCTTTTTGTTGCAATAGTAAATGGGAGTGCTTCCTTAATTTCTCTTTCAGATTTTTCATCATTAGTGTATAGGAATGCCAGAGATTTCTGTGCATTAATTTTGTATCCTGCTACTATACCAAATTCATTGATTAGCTCTAGTAGTTTTCTGGTAGCATCTTTAGGATTCTCTATGTATAGTATCATGTCATCGGCAAACAGTGACAGTTCTACTTCTTTTCTGATTGGGATTCCTTTTATTACTTTTACTTCTCTGATTGCTGTGGCTAAAATTTCCAAAACTATGTTGAATATTAGTGGTGAGAGTGGGCAACCTTGTCTCGTTCCCAATCTTAGTGGAAATGGTTTCAGTTTTTCACCATTGAGAACGATGTTGGCTGTGGGTCTGTCATAGATGGCCTTTATTATGTTGAGGTAAGTTCCCTCTACACCCACTTTCTAGAGGATTTTTATCATAAATGGGTGTTGAATTTTGTGGAAAGCTTTTTCTGCATCTACTGAGATGATCACATGGTTTTTCTCCTTCAATTTGTTAATATGGTGCATCACATTGACTGCTTTTCATATACTAAAGAATCCTTGCATTCCTGAGATAAACCCCACTTGATCATGGTGTATGATCCTTTCAATGTGCTGGTGGATTCTGTTTGCTAGTATTTTGTTGAGGATTTTTGCATCTATGTTCATCAGTGATATTGGCCTGTAGTTTTCTTTTTTTATGACATCTTTGTCTGGTTTTGGTATCAGGGTGATGGTGGCCTCTTAGAATGAGTTTGGGTGTGTTCCTCCCTCTGCTATATTTTGGAAGATTTTGAGCAGGATAGGTGTTAGCTCTTCTATAAATATTTCATAGAATTTGCCTGTTAAGGCATTTGGTCCTGGGCTTTTGTTTGCTGGAAGATTTTTAATCAGTTTCAATTTCAGTGCTTATGACTGGTCTGTTTATATGTTCTATTTATTCCTGGTTCAGTCTCCGAAGGTTGTGTTTTTCTAAGAAGGTGTCCATTTCTTCCAGGTTGTCCCTTTTGTTGGCATACAGTTGCTTGTAGTAATCTCTCATGATACTTTGTATTTAGGGTCAGTTGTTACTTATTTTTCATTTATAATTCTATTGAGTTGAGTCTTCTCCCTTTTTTTCTTGATGAGTCTGGCTAATGTTTTATCAATTTTGTTTATATTCTCAAAGAACCAGCTTTTAGTTTTATTGCTCTTTGCTATTGTTTCCTTCATTTCTTTTTCATTTATTTCTGATCTGATCTTTATGATTTCTCTCCTTCTGCTAAATTTGGGGGTTTTTTGTTCTTCTTTCTCTAATTGCTTTAGGTGCAAGGTTAGGTTGTTTATTTGAGATTTTTCTTGCTCCTTGAGGTAGGATTCTATTGCTATAAACTTCCCTCTTAGAACTGCTTTTGCCACATCCCACACACACACAATTAAATAGGTTTTGAGTCGTCATCTTTTCATTGTCATTTGCTGCTAGGTATTTTTTGATTTCCTCTTTGATTTCTTCAGTGATCTCTTGGTTATTTAGTAGTGTATTGTTTATCCTCCATGTGTATGTATTTTTCACATATTTTTTCCTGTAATTGATATCTAGTTTTATAGCATTGTGGTCAGAAAAGATACTTGATACAATTTCAATTCTCTTAAATTTACCAAGGTTGATTTGTGACCCAATATATGATCTATCCCGGAGAATGTTCCATTAGCACTTGAGAAGAAAGTGTATTCTATTGTTTTTGGATGGAATGTCCTATAAAGATCAATTAACTCCATCTTGTTTAAAGTGTCATTTAAAGCTTGTGTTTCCTTATTTATTTTCATTTTGGATGATCTGTCCATTGATGAAACTGGGGTGTTAAAGTCCCCTAGTATTACTGTGCTACTGTTGATTTCCCCTTTTATGGCTGTTAGCATTTGGCTTATGTTTTGAGGTGCTCCTATGTTGGGTGCATAAATATTTACAATTGTTATATCTTCTTCTTGGATCGATCCCTTGACCATTATGCAGTGTCCTTCTTTGTCTCTTGTAATAGTCTTTATTTTAAAGTATATTTTGTCTGATATGAGAATTGCTACTCCAACTTTCTTTTGATTTCCATTTGCATGGAATATCTTTTTCCATCCCCTCACTTTCAGTCTGTATGTGTCCCTAGGTCTGAAGTGGGTCTCTTGTAGACAGCATATATACAGGTCTTGTTTTTCTATCCATTCATCCAGTCTATGTCTTTTGGTTGTAGCATTTAATCCATTTACATTTAAGGTAATTATCAATATGTATGCTCCTATTACCATTTTCTTAATTGTTTTGGGATTGTTATTGTAGTTGTTTTCTTTCTCCTGTGTTTCCTGCCTAGAGAAGTTCCTTTAGCATTTGTTGTAAAGCTGCTTTTGTGGTGCTGAATTCTCATAGATTTTGCCTGTCTGTAAAGGTTTTAATTTCTCCATCGAATCTGAATGAGATCCTTGCTGGGTAGTGTAATCTTAGTTAGAGTTTTTTACCTTTCATCACTTTAAATATGTCCTGCCACTCCCTCTGGCTTGCAGAGTTTCTGCTGAAAGATCAGCTGTTAACCTTATGGGGATTCCCTTGTATGTTATTTGTTGCTTTTCCCTTGCTCCTTTTAATATTTTTTTTTGTATTTAATTTCTGATAGTTTGCTTAATATGTGCCTTGGCACGTTTCTCCTTGGATTTATCCTGTATGGGACTCTCTGTGCTTCCTGGACTTGATTGGCTATTTCCTTTCCCATATTACAGAAGTGTTCAACTATAATCTCTTCAAATATTTTCTCAGTCCCTTTCCTTTTCTCTTCTTCTTCTGGGACCCCTTTAATTAGAATGCTGGTGCATTTAATGTTGTCCCTGATGTCTCTGAGACTGTCCTCAATTCTTTTCATTCTTTTTTCTTTATTCTGCTCTGCAGTAGTTATTTCCACTATTTTATCTTCCAGGTCACTTATCTGTTCTTCTGCCTCAGTTATTCTGCTACTGATTCCTTCTAGAGAATTTTTAATTTCATTTATTGTGTGTTCATCATTGTTTGTTTGCTCTGTGGTTCTTCTAGGTCCTTGTTAAATGTTTCTTGTATTTTCTCCATTCTATTTCCAAGATTTTGGATCATCTTTACTATCATTACTCTGAATTCTTTTAGATAAACTGTCTATTTCCCCTTCATTTGTTTGGTCTGGTGGGTTTTTACCTTGCTCCTTCATCTGCTGTGTATTTCTCTGTCTTCTCATTTTGCTTAACTTACTGTGTTTGGGGTCTCCTTTACAGAGGCTGCACGTTCGTAGTTCCCATTGTTTTTGATGTCTTCTCCCTGTGGGTGAGGTTTGTTCAGTGAGTTGTGTAGGCTTCCTGGTGGAGGGGACTGGTGCCTGTGTTCTGGTGAATGAGGCTAGATCTTGTCTTTCTGGTGGGCAGGACCATGCCCGGTGGTGTGTTTTGGGGTGTCTGTGAACTTATGATTTTAGGCAGCCTCTCTGCTAATGGGTGGGATTGTGTTCCTGTCTTGCTAGTTGTTTGGCATGGGATGTCCAGCACTGTAGCTTGCTGGTCATTGATTGGAGCTGGGTCTTAGCAATGAGACAGAGATCTCTGCGAGAGCTCTCGCTGATCGATATTATGTGGGGCTGGGAGGTCTCTGGTGGTCCAATGTCCTGAGCTCAGCTCTCCCACCTCGGAGACTCAGGCCTGACACCCGGCCAGAGCACCAAGACCCTGTCAGCCACATGACTGTGGCAGGTGCCCGACACTTGAGAGAGCAGAGGGTTTAAAGTCAGAAAAACTGGATGAAGTGATGCCTCAGTCGCTTGCCAGTTGTGGAACCCAGGCACAGCCCAAATCTCCCTGAGCCTGTTTCTCACCTCCACTCAGCACCAGGGCTGTTCCAATGTCATTGGGTCTCCGCCTGTCACTCGGGACTGGTGCACCTCCTCCCCCGTGTCCAGCCCTCAGCTGACCCAGAAGCAGACACTGTCATAGCATTCTTGAAGTGATAACTCATGTGATATTACCCTGTTCAGGTGATGTTAATGGAAGCTGAAATGGGAATAAAATCTCCAGAAAGTCCCCGATGGTCCGAATGACGACAGCGCCTATGAATTTTTCTCGTCTATGGCTCAGCTATGGGGTCGCCGTATTGAACCTTCTGTTTTGAATGCATCCAGCCTTGAATATGAAATGATGGATCTCCTTAGATTTTAAGCCCCCGACACTTTGTTCTATTAATAAATATTCATTTTCCTTTTCTCCCGCCAGTAGCATTTTCTCATCAATCATGGCTGAAGTCATAGCTGTGAAAGCCCTTTATCTGTTACTGTTCATCTCTACATGATTCTGTGCATCCTTACAAAATTATGAAATTATTGAAGATTGGGTCTGAACCTTTTGTTTAGTGTTGTTTTTAATCATCACTGAATCTGTGTTTATTCCCAGAATGAAACCACTTTGTTATTTTTTCTTCATTTTCTTCTAGTACATGTATAAATCACTCCATTGGAATCTACTGTCTTGTAAAAATAAAAATGATCCCCAAATGTTCAAGAATTACTCAGGGACTATTCAGTATTTCAATATGTCAAAGCAGCCAAGACAGACAGTCAGGAAGAAGATTAGAATCAATGAAGAAAAATCCATCCCCGGCACAAGTTGTCCTGCTGCCAGCGCTGTCGGGGAAGGCCTGCTCACTCGGCACTCTCATTACTGGAAGAAAAAGTCTTCAAGCATGAGACCAGGGAGAAGGCTGAAGTCTCTGCTGCCTGAGTTCTTAGGACAAATCCAGTTTATTTTGTCAAAACAGATACTCCTATGGAGTGGCCGTCTGCTGCATGGTTTTAAAGATCTCCTTCACCTCTCTGCTGCCTCCAGACAAGGAACAGTCAGTGGGGCCACAGCAGGGGCCTTGGGATAACCCCAAAATGCTGGGATGCTGAGATCTCCAATTATTTCCTGCTGATCCACCGACATCAGAGGCTCTCTGCCTGGGGCAGGCTTTTTGCTCAGTTCTGCCACTCTTCTCATCCTTCCATCCAGAGCTGCATATCATCCAGTCTACTCCTACCCCATTCAAACTCCTTCCACAACTGGGCACTTTAAAAGGTTAACATCTGCCTGGATTTCAAATATGAAAACTGGCTCAGGTGTTGACAGAGTTGATAATAATAGATGATGGTCACAAAAATGGGATCAATGAGCACCTCACAAACCAAGAGTCTGGGAGCACCTTCTGCAGGCATGGCCCATCCCAGGCTGCACATTTGCAAAAGCAGCTCTGGAAGCCACTGGATGGCTACAAGTGTTGAAAGCAGCAAAAAAGTTGGGGCAGGCTGAAGACAGTGAACACCTGGAGCAAAGAGGCTTAGTCTTCCCCTTCCATAAGAATATGCTGGAAAAGATGTCTACTTCTAATGCATTGCTAGGCTCACACAATTGCAAAAGGAATCCCAGCTTCGGCATCTGTCTAGGTTGTATCTAAAGGCCCTTCCAAACCACTGATGCTTAGACTTTGTGGTCAGGAAAGGAAGTAAATTCAGTTCTTCTGTATGGAATACAGGGTCTGCTTGAACCCCAACCTCCAATCACAAACTCCAAACTCTTTTTGTTTTCCACATCTTTATTGGAGTATAAATGCTTTATACTGTTGTATTAGTTTCTGCTGTAGAACGAAGTGAATCAGCTATATGTATACATACATCCCCATATCCCCTCCCTCTTGCGCCTCCCTCCCACCCTCCCTATCCCATCCCTCTATGTCATCACAAAGCATCGAGCTGATCTCCTTGTGCTATGCAGCAACTTCCCACTAGCTATCTATTTTACATTTGGCAGTGTATGTATGTCAGTGCTACTCTCTCACTTCATCCCAGCTTTTCCTTCCCCTGCTGTGCCCTCAAGTCTATTCTCTACATCTGAATCTTTATTCCTGCCCTGCCAATAGGTTCATCGGTACCGCTTTTTAAAATTCCATATATATGCATTAGCATATGGTATTTGTTTTTCTTTCTGACTTACTTCACTCTGTATGACAGATTCTAGGTCCATCCACCTCACTACAAATAACTCAGTTCCTTTTCATGGCTAATATTCCATTGTATATATGTGCCACATCTTCTTTATCTATTCATCTGTGGATGGACATTAAGGTTGCTTCCATGTCCTGGTAGATAGTGCTGCAATGAACACTGTGGTACATGTAACTTTTTGAATTATGGTTTTCTCAGGGTATAGTCCCAGTAGTGGGATTGCTGCATCATATGGTAGGTCTATTTTTAGTTTTTAAGGATACTCCATACTGTTCTCCATAGTGGCTGTATCAATTTACATTCCCATCAATGGTGCAGGAGGGTTCCCTTTTCACCACACCCTCTCCAGCATTTATTGTTTCTAGATTTTTTGACGATGGCCATTCTGACCAGTGTGAGGTGATATCTCATTGTGGTTCTGATTTGCATTTCTCTAATGATTAGTGAATATGGACATCTTTTCACGTATTTGTTGGCCATCTGTATGTCTTCTTTGGAGAAATGTCTATTTAGATCTTTCACCCATTTTTGGATTGGGTTGTTTGTTTTTGTGATATGGAGCTGCGTGAGCTGTTTGTATATTTTGGAGATTAATCCTTTGTTAGTTGCTGCATTTGCAAATATTTTCTCCCATTCTGAGAGGTGTCTTTTCATCTTGTTTATGGTTTCCTTTGCTGCGCAAAAGCTTTTACATTTCATTAGGTCCCATTTGTTTATTTTTGTTTTTATTTCCCTTACTCTAGGAGGTGGATCAAAAAGGATCTTGCTGTGATGTATGTCATAGAGTGTTCTGCCTATGTTTTCCTCTAAGAGTTTTAGAGTGTCTGGCCTTATATTTAAGTCTTTAATCCATTTTGAGTTTATTTTTGTGTATGGTGTTAGGGAGTGTTCTAATTTCATTCTTTTCCATGTATCTATCCATTTTCCCAGCACCACTTATTGAAGAGGCTGTCTTTTCCCCACTGTATATTCTTGCCTCTTTTGTCAAAGATAAGGTGACCATATGTGCATGGGTTTATCTCTGGGCTTTCTATCCTGTTCCATTGATCTATATTTCTGTTTTTGTGCCTGTACCATACTCTCTTGATTACTGTAGCTTTGTGGTATACGCTGAAGTCAGGGAGCCTGATTCCTCCAGCTCCGTTCTTCTTTCTCAAGATTGCTTTGGCTACTCGGGTTCTTTTGTGTTTCCATACAAATTGTAAAATTTCTTGTTCTAATTCTGTGAAGAACGCCATTGGTAGTTTGATAGGGATTGCATTGAACCTGTAGATTGCTTTGGGTCAAATTACAGGTTGAAAATGCAACCTGTAATTGCAATTTCACAATATTGATTCTTCCAATCCAGCAGCATGGTATATCTCTCCATCTGTTTATGTTATCTTTGATTTATTTCATCAGTGGTTTATAGTTTTCTGAGTACAGGTCTTTTGCCTCCTTAGGTAGGTTTATTCCTAGGTATTTTATTCTTTTTGTTGCATGGTAAATGGGATTGTTTCCTTAATTTCTCTTTCCAATCTTTCATTGTTAGTGTATAGCAATGCAAGAGATTTCTGCGCATAAATTTTATATCCTGCAACCTTACCAAATTCATTGATTAGTTCTAGTAGTTTTCTGGTGGCATCTTTAGGATTTTCTATGTATAGTATCATGTCATCAGCAAACAGTGACAGTTTTACTTCTTCTTTTCCAATTTGTATTTGTTTTTCTTCTCTGATTGCCTTGGCTAGGACTTCCAATACTACGTTGAATAATAATGGTGAGAGTGGACATCCTTGTCTTGTCGCTGATCTTAGAGGAAATGCTTTCAGTTTTTCACCATTGAGAATGATGTTTGTTGTGGGTTTGTTGTATGTGGCTTTTGTTATGTTGAGGTAGGTTCCCTCTATGCCCATTTTCTGGAGAATTTTTATTATAAATGGGTGTTTTTGAATTTTGTCAAAAGTTTTTTCTGCATCTATTGAGATGATCATTTGGTTTTTATTCTTTAATTTGTTAATATGGTGTATCACATTGATTGTTTTGTGTATATTGAGGAATCCTTGCATCCCTGGGATAAATCCCACTTGATCATGGTGTATGGTCCTTTTAATACAAACCCCAAACTCTTCAGAACTGAGTGAAAAGGGAAATGTATCAAGTCCACTTCCTCATTCATATTTAGGAAACCTGAGCTCAGGAAAGAGAAACAGGCCCAAAGTCATGCATTCAGGTGGACATGTGACCAGGGCTGGAAGCCATGTCTCTGGGTTTTCATACCTAGACTCTTTCCCCACACATCTTAAGTGGGGGCGATATGGGCAGTAGGTTCCTCCTTTCTACTGAAAGCTGAATGTTCGATATAGCTTCCATCAGCTTGAAAAATAGAGCCAGGATGGTTGCAGGACCCAACCAGGAGACTCTGTGGCATGTAGTCATTGAAGCACAAGGCTTTTAACAAAGACCTCCACAGCTGTGTCTCAGGAAGTGTCACCAATACCTATTGTGGGTTTGACTATATGACATGCAATCTTACCCTGGTTTCTTCTTTGTAAAACAATACAGAGATCCTACTGTTCTTACAGAGATGTTGGAAGATCAAATTAATGATTAGTTATGAGCACACAGAATTTCATGGAGATTACTTTTCAATTTCACATTATTATTTTCAACAAAACTGTTGTTATAATTACATGTCCACTGAGTAAGACTAAATATTGGGAGGATTCTTTTTTAACTTAAAAGATGACAAATGCAATCTCAATAAAACAATTTAATACAGTAAAAGCTCATAAAGCATCCCACAATTATGCTTGACATGCACAAATCTCCAATACCAGATGCCCTATGTGACAAATTTCTGACAGGCTTCCAATCCTCCATGTCATGGCTAACAAGTACAGGCTGTTGGCACCCTCCCCAACTATGAAGACGCCAGAGGAGAAAAAGGAAGCTTGCATATTTAAGAAAGGTAGTCAAAAACTAAGCAAAATGTGTGTGAAGTTTCTGGGGAGACAGAAGAGTGATGGTTAAGTTTGGGCTGTGGCCTAAAGTGGAGCAGGCCAGGGTTCAATTGGGAGACAGCTGCTATACCACTCTGAATCCCAATAAGGCCCCAGCATATTACCTTCCGGCTTGCTTTAATCCAGGGTAGGAATGCAGCTGTTTACATCTCCCCAACCACCCTATGCCTATTATCACAGAGGGGGATACCCTGGAAGGGAGCCCTGGGAACTTCTCTGGAAAGGTTATAAAAAATGATTGAGCATAAATATCAGCACCAGAGTTTCCACATCACCAAGAGGAACAGTCTAGGATCTAAGGTTTGCTCCTCCACCCTGATGGTACTATTTGCCAAGACAGCTGGTGGTCCCTAGGATATAAAAATAAGCTCACAGAGAAAGTGAGGTATTTGAAGACAACATGGGCTATTTTTAAAAAAGACAACAAATGGAACAACCAACAGCAGAAGATAGAATATATACCAAAAGGAAGACAGCTAGTTCTTTAATCTGCTTGGAGTTTATTTTCTTAAAATATAATAATGAGCTAATTCTCAAAACTTGACTAATGGTCTATTTGTTATATCCCTGATTTGTGATCCTGTCTCTGTCATATATATATATATATATATATATATATATATATATATATATATATATATAAAACAGATTGTGAAAGGCAATACTATTAACAGAGGAAATGTAGAATATATGGGTACCTCAGATTGGATAGATATTTACCTTATAGTGGGAAAGGCTTTATTAAACAAAATTCAAAATATATAAATCATGAGAGAAAAAAACTAAACAGAAAAAGATTCCTGTACTTCAAATGCCACTCTGTGTGAAGGCAATAATAAGAGAAACCTGGAAGATATTAATAAGGAATTACTACCTGGATATATGAAGGATTTCTGTAAATAATCTAGAAAAGATAAGAAGCCTATACAATATAGATAAAGGATAAGAATAGGCAACTCAGAGGGGATCTGAAAGGCTAATAATAGATGTTCAGACTTGGTAATCATTATTGTAATCATCTGATAGGCAAAATTAGAAAGTAGGCAAAACTAATGTTGGAAATAGAAATAGTTACGCAGTGCCTTTCTGGAGAGAATCTGGTAAAACTTACTGAAATTAAACATACACATAGACCATGATTCCCAGTCATCCCATCCCTGAGCAGATAGCCCAGAGAAGCCCTCTCACAGGTCCATAAAAAGACATTTGTGAGGATGTCCACATCCACGTTACTGTGACAGCAGAAGTTGGAGCCAACCTAGATGCCCATACCTAGAGAATAGAAACATGAAATGCGCTATAAGCCTACCATGAAACTCTCCGCAGCAGTCAGAAATCATCAGCCAGTTTTCCATAGAATAACAACAAGGCTATAAAGAGACAGACAGATTTAATCACTCTCTGAAATGGGAGGACATCCATTATCTACACTAGTGAGAGTACCTATGCAGGAAGGAGAATGGGATGGCAGTTTAAAAGGAAAATAACTGGGCTTCCCTGGTGGCCCACTGGTTGAGAATCTGCCTGCCAATGCAGGGGACACAGGTTCGAGCCCTCGTCTGGGAAGATCCCACATGCCGCGGAGCAACTGGGCCCGTGAGCCACAATTACTGAGCCTGCGCGTCTGGAGCCTGTGCTCCGCAACAAGAGAGGCCGCGATAGTGAGAGGCCCGCGCACCGTGATGAAGAGTGGCCCCCGCTTGCCACAACTAGAGAAAGCCCTCACACGGAAATGAAGACCCAACACAGCCATAAATAAATAAATTAAATTTAAAAAAAAAAGGAAAATAACTAAAATTAAATGAAACAAAAGAGGCACCTTGCATGAATAATGACAACATTAGGTATTCATTTCTGCATACATTCACTCATTCATCTGGTAAAATATATGCTGAGTGCCTACTTGTGCCTGATAAGCACACTAGGATTCCCAAGGTGAGTTCCTGCCCTCAGGCAACCTCCTATTGGTGGACTGAGGAATAGAACTGATGATTGTGAGTAAATCAACTCTGGATTCCTGTGATTCTAAGGGAAATTGAGATGACAAAGAAAATGATGAGAGTGATGGTGAGAGATGAGGATGAGGATGATGATGCCAACATTACATCTGAAGAGACAGAGCCCAAGGTTAATAATTCCCTAACCTCACTAGCATATATATTTAAAGGAAATTAATTTAGGCAAACTGGATTCTGGAGCTTGGTGAATTTCCTCTGGGAGGCATAACACAGAAACTCCCTGTGGGAGGACGTCAAGTTATCTGGTGCCTGGCAACATTTCTCACACCCTGCATGTCCCCTAGATGCCACAGAGCAATCTTATGACACATGTAGAAAAGAAGCAAAATACCCACTGATTACTCCAATTTTCCTAGTGTTATCACCCATTAGGTTTTTCCCCTGGAGCCTAAATTCAGCCCAGCCTCCAGTGCTGCGCTAGATTCTGTTTCCTGTGAGTGGATCTGCCTCTAATACAGGTGGCCAAAGGCAAAAGATGGATTCCCTCTGAAAAAAAGAGAGTGCTGCTCAGTGCAAAATGACCAAACCCTTGCTACTCTGGGTCCTTCCTTGAAAGCTACTCAGAAGAAATGAGTTTTGATGGACTCTTACTATGCAATCTACATTTTCAGGACAAAGCAGTAGCTTTGTCGCCTCAGAAAGTGGCACAGGACTGTGGTGCATGTGTGTGCTTACAGGCAGCTGAGGTGGTGGGTGTGGAGGATAAAGAGGAAATTAGAATATCCTCCAGAAACAGCACCCAACCTCAGGTTTGGGGCTAACATATCTCATCCTTAAAGATCCTTCTCAGAAATTCAAATGTCTCAGGAAAAGGGCTCATTTCCTTTAAGACTGTGCTGCTTGCTATTTCTTAAACACTAACCATTCTGGATCCCTCATTCATCTCATGCTCCTTCCTTCCTCCTCCCCACACATTTTTCTGCTTCATCTGGGTCAGAGAAACAGTCAAATACACTCAGGCTATGGATATGGCTGAGGCTGGAGGTAGGCAGGAATTTCCAGAACAAAACATGGACACTTTCTCAGGGTCTGTACACAGGCACTTAAAAACCTTCAGACACAAGGTTTCTGAAACATCGCAACACCCTCCAGTGTTGGCAAAGGTACAAGGAGGTTAACCCTGTCACAGCACTTGGCAATGCATTTCAAGGACTTTCTATTTGTCCACTACCTCTGTCCAGAATTGCTCTTATGGGAATTTATACACAAGGAATTATCAGAAATATGGGCAAAGATTGACATTTAGGAATATTTAATGCAACATTTTGTTTGTGACCCATATTGGAGGCCTTCCTGTCTTCTGAAAATTAAATAAAATTATCCTGACTCTATCTCATGTGCTATGGAAATTGCAATGTCTTCCTCAAGATTTCTGATAATTCTCAGGGCTTAAGCTTTAAATTCCTGTAACGAGTGAACTCTAAATCTTCCCAATATTAATCTAAAATCAGAGCTTTATGCCAACTGAGGCTGGGGATTCAGTCCCTTTTCTTGACTTTCTTTCCAAAACATGTGGAATTTCTACGAGTTTCAGTATTTAGAGAGGAATCAGAAAAATAGAGATAATACAGACACAGGAATATAAACACTTTGTTTGAAAATTAAAAATTCTTAAATTCTCAAAAAATTCCTTCAGCCTCCCAGACTTTTGATTCAAAAGTCCATCCCATGTAATGTTGCTCAGATCAATGTCCTTTTTGTTTTAATCATTTTCTCTCTCTTACTTCTCTATTTGCCCCAACCCCGAATTTTATCTAATACCATAAACAGAGAAATGTAATCTCTCTGTTTTGCCACCTTCAGATAGATCATGTTCTCACGGCCACACCAAAAAGGCTATTGAGATATTTTCCTAAAGATAGTCATGAAGAATTTCTTTCCTAGTAAGGACATGTAGGGAGTAAGCACGCCTCTCTGTCAGCTGACATCATCATGCTTTCATGTGGTGCCTGAAACTGTGGCAGTCACTTGGTAACCATGGGGAGAAAATACAAGGGTCAGGAATGGAAGAGCAGAAAGGGCCTGGGACCCTAATAACATTACTGAGCTGCAAAATTAGCCCTGCCAGGAATTACCACCATAATTCTTCTTGCAAGAAATAATAAACATTCTTTTCTTTTTATCATTATTTAAAACATTTTTAGACAAGAATATCAACTCAATTCTGACACTATTTACCCAGAGATAGTGTCAGATCGCACAGCCGAAGGGCTCAGTACCACAAGACTGCTCCTACCCCATGCCACCCCTCACTTCAGACACCAGTTGCAAGCCCTGGTTATCATCTGTGCTTCTGACCAAACTTCCTGTCCTTGGGTCCAATTAATTTGCTGGAATAGCTCAAAGAACTTAGAGAAACACTTCAACCTGGAAGTTCTCCAAAACCCCTACTATTGGGATTTTATGGAGGCTTACCCACATAGGCATGATCAATTATTAACTCTGTTTCCAGACCTTGTACTCTCTCTGGAGAAGTTGGGAGTGGGGCTACAGCTAAAAACCTGGGACAGAGACCAATATATTTCCTATTATCCCACAACAAGTATAATTTTACTTGTAGCCAAAGGCATATTTGATACATAGTACATCAAACTCTTCGCATCTCTCTGCCTCAGTTTTCCCATCTCTACTATTGATATAACAATAGTAGTTTATTATATTGGGTTCTTATAGAGATATAATAATCTAATGCCTACATACAGCAAATAACCTATATACATTATATATTATATAACTCTCCATATACACACACACACACACACACACACACACACACACACATATATTCATTCATTCCCTGAATAATGATTAAGTGTCTAGTAAGAGAGATTCTGAAATGAAAAATACACGATTAAGTTTCTCTTTTTCTAGCAGCCTTTAATAATCTGGCCTTTTCAGCTTTAGTTTTTGTTAAATCCCACCAAAAAGCCTTTGCTCTGGATCCACTGTATTCACATGTTATTTGCCTAGGAGGCTATGCTCCTTCTGGACTCTGTGTATTTGCTATTTCTTCTGCCCTACTGCTTCCTCCCACTCTTCAGGACCTAAAGAACTCATCTTTACCTGATTTACCTACCTGCAGAATATATTGATCATTTTGTTTTCCTCTGTGACCCATAAAATGTGTGTGTGTGCTTCCATTGGCATGTTAGGCAAGAATCCAAAAAAGAAAATACTGAATCCTATTAATCAATGTTTCTCCCTGATGAGATTCTGATGAATATAGTCTCAAGGAACAGTAGTCAAATGGGATATCCATTTGGCTACTGTTCCCAAAGCACCATTCTGCTATTAGCTCTAAGAGCATCCCAATGCTGAACCCTCCTAAAAATTGGGTTAGAAAAGTGGGTTTGGCTCAAGGCCTAAACAGGGCCTCCTAGTTCCTCCCTCCCACTGCTGTGAGGTCTAAACTTAGCCTCTTACCTCCATCTTAGTGGCCACATAAAGAAAGGCAGACCAGAGCAAAGAGTAAAAGGGATGTTCAGGCACCAAAGAAGGTGCCCCCGCCGTTTGCCAGTTCTATCAAATATTGCAGAATACAGAGAGAGGGGCATGAACTAACTCTTTCCTAAGGGCAAGCTCTATCTAGGTCTGTCTACCTCAGGGCAACAGGAAGTGCCAAAGAGCATAATTAGCGCCTTGAACAACGATTAGTCATATTAGCAAGCTCTCCTTCCTCGGCATATTTCTAATGAAAGGAACTGAGACTAAAGCTTCCCTTCCCAGTAGTATGTGTATGATTAACTTCATATTTTTATGTGGTAAACTACATTACTACTCAACATTATTTATTGCCCTGCCCCATACCTCCCTGCTTTCCTGTTTGTGGCCCTGTGACTCTCTCTGGCCAATGAAGTATGCACTTCTAACCAGCTGACAACACTTGTGGTTAAAAGCTTCAAGAGCCAGCACTTGCTTCACCAAAGTCTATTTACCCACTGCCAAGGTAACCAGCAATGTTCCAGAAAGTAGCTGATCTATCATCCTGGCTCCTGGAGTGAGAAAGGGGATGACACAGAGCAGAGGCCCCAGCCAACCATCAGCAGGTAAGTGGGGTGCGTGAGCAATAAAACTTGTGAGTTTGAAGCGACTGAGATGTTCCAGATGTTTGTTATAGCAGCAGAGCCTCGCCTAATCCTGATGATCCCAGGAGTTCCTCTAGGAATGGATCCATCACTATATCATCAGTCTAATACAAAGCCCAGCACATATGCATGCTCAGTGAAATCTGCAAATAAACCAATGAATGTTTTTAATCAAAGCTATCATTTTCTGCACTGAGAAGCAATGTGGTTTAGCAAAAGAGATTAGACTTCGGAGTCACAAAGACTCATTTAAATCCCATTTTGCCACTTACTAATTGTGAAACTGCAGGAAGTTCAACTTTCTAAGTCTCCTTCTCCCCACTTAAGATAAATTTTGCTTGAAATGCTTTCCTCCAAAGGGTTCTTGTTAGTGTTAAATGAGAAAATATCTAGAAAGAACCTCATATGTTGTCAGAATTTGTAGACACTTAATACATTAAGTTTATTATGAATAATACTGGCCATTTTCTGTTTTATTCAAAAAAACACACATAGCACTGGAGGTAAAGACAAGAAGCAACATACTACAAATATTGCTGAAGTATAATCAACTGCACTGAATAACTGATTGGTTGAGCAGGATTGAGGGAAAAGAGCTAAGAAGTAAAATAGAGGATAATTACCGGATTTACAAAGGATATGGTGTGAGCACTGCTATTTGATCCACATAGAGCAGACAGACAGGTTATATGGGGCTTGACATGGTTGGCCAGGGGTATGGGATTATACATTCAATTTTACGTATCTTGGGGCCCAGGGGTTGTGGATCATCCACATAGAGTTTTGGAGTTGATAATGAATGTATAGGCCTGAAATTTAGGAAAGATCTATGTCTGTACCTATAAATGTTTACTGACTACATTAATAGTTAAATTCGGGTCAAAAGAGGTAAGTTAACACTCAGTGAGTTTTTGGTAAGCATACTTCATATTTCACATGTACATTTTTTTTTGGCCATGCCAGGCGGCACGTAGGGATCTTAGTTACCCGACCAGGGATCGAACCCGTGCCGCCTGCAGTGGAAGCGTGGAGTCTTAGCTGCTGCACCACCAGGGAAGTCCCCTTTCATGTGTACATTTCTGCATAACCACCAATTTTCTACAGATAAAGGGATTAGCTTACTTTGACTCTGATTCGTACATGTCCTATTCTGACAACAACAAAAAAATTTTTTTAACTATTTTGAAACTTGAAATTTATATTAAAGGAGACCCATGTCTATTTAACCAAATACAAAGATAGTCACCAAAGATTAAACCATTTGCGAAGTATAAAAAGAGCTAGCCTCATTAAGCAAAATTTTCAGAAAGCTGGTCATTTAGCACCAATTTTTTTTTAACATCTTCATGGAGTATAATTGCTTTACAATGTTGTTAGTTACTGCTGTATAACAAAGTGAATCAGCTATACATATACATATATCCCCATATTGCCTCCCTCTTGCATCTCCCTCCCACTCTCCCTATCCCACCCCAAGCTGATCTCTCTGTGCTATGTGGCTGCTTCCCACCAGCTATCTATTTTATATTTGGTAGTGTATATATGTCCATGTCACTCTCTCACTTCATCCCAGCCTAACCTTCCCCCTCCCTGTGTCCTCAAGTCCATTCTCTAAGTCTGTGTCTTTATTCCTGTCCCGCCCCTTGGTTCTTCAGAACCATTTTTTTTTTTAAGATTCCATACATATGTGTTAGCATATGGTATTTGTTTTTCTCTTTTTGACTTACTTCACTCTGTATGACAGACTCTAGGTCCATCCACCTCACTACAAATAACTCAGTTTCATTTCTTTTTATGGCTGAGTAATATTCCATTGTATATATGTGCCACATCTTCTTTATCCATTCATCTGTCAATGGACACTTAGATTGCTTCCATGTCCTGGCTATTGTAAATAGTGCTGCAATGAACATTGTGGTACATGACCCTTTTTGAATTATGGTTTTCTCTGGGTATATTCTCAGTAGTGGGATTGCTGGGTCATATGGTAGTTCTATTTTTAGTTTTTTAAGGAACCTCCATACTGTTCTCCATAGTGGCTCTATCAATTTACATTCCCACCAACAGTGCAAGAGGGTTCCCTTTTCACCACACCCTCTCCAGCATTTATTGTTTCTAGATTTTTTGATGATGGCCATTTTGACCAGTGTGAGGTGATGTCTTATTGTGGTTTTGATTTGTATTTCTCTAATGATTAGTGATGTTGAGCATCCTTTCATGTGTTTGTTGGCAATCTGTATATCTTCTTTGGAGAAATGTCTATTTAGATCTTCTGCCCATTTTTGGATTGGGTTGTTTGTTTTTTTGATATTGAGCTGCATGAGCTGTTTGTATATTTTGGAGATTAACCCTTTGTCAGTTGCTTCTTTGCAAATATTTTCTCCCTTTCTGAGGGTTCTCTTTTTGTCTTGTTTATGGTTTCCTTTGCTGTGCAAAGCCTTTAAGTTTCATTAGGTCCCATTCGTTTATTTTTGTTTTTATTTCCCTTACTCTAGAAGGTGGGTCAAAAAGGACCTTGCTGTAGCACCAATTTTTGTGTCTCATGAGTTTTAGCCATTAGTCTCTTAATTAGTACTAGTTATTCACCACAGTTGGAGATGGTAGTTTGAAGAAGATGGAGTGACTTTTCCCGAGTCATTAATTCAACAATTCGCTTTTTTTAAAGCATAAACTCTGAGAAAGGTACTGCCCTGGGCATATTGTGGGCTGATAAATTAGAATCAGATGTGATTCTCACCTTCAAGGAGACCACAGCTTCAGATGAGGCAATGGTAGGAAGGACTACGGGAGAGACCCAGGTGAGGTGCCACGGATGGAGGAGCGGGGAGTGATCACTTCCAACTGAGGAGGTCAAGTGGGTTTGTGTGGAGCCTGTGATTCTTCAGCTACTGCTTTAAAATTAAGCATAATCTATATATGTGGGGTAAATGGTGTAAGGAGGGCACTTTAAAGAGGAGAATCTCTAGAGCAAAGGTATAGAGGTGGGAAGGAGTTGTGTACTTATGCAGAAGAGTTAAAACTCAATTCGATTATAACTGAATATTTATCAAGTGGTGAGCAATGGGACAGAAAAAGTAGATTAGGGCCAGGCCGTGAGGGATTTTGAATACCGGGCTATGGAATGTGATCTTTATTCTGTAACAGATCCTAGGACTCCACTGAAAGAACTTAAGCAGAAGAGAGATTGACACTTATAGGGAATTCCGAAAGAATGATATTTGGGAGCTTTCCTGGAGATAGATTTTCTCATTATAAAATCAGGGAAATAATATTTACTGCACCGAGGATGGTTTTAAATGAGATAACCTATATAATGCCTTGGCTGGTAGTAGGTTCCCTTCCCATCCTCTTCCCTGAAAGTGACCTGATAATATCCACCTGCTCCTCATTAAGACCCCAAGGGCAGCAGTGCAACAACATGGGAGATATTAACAAGGGCAGGTGCTATAAAGGCACCTGGAGACCCCCAAGCAGGGATTTAGCAGATAAAGTAAAGGCAAGCAATAAAAAGAAAAAGGGGGAAGAAATGTTTGCCAAGCGCTGTTGAAAAGAAAGAAATTGGAAACCTGTTATGCATGTACCTGGGACACTGCTGTTAACTCAGGAACGGAGGGAGGGCTTACAGAGGAAGCTCCAGCGGACCCTCAGGGGTGGGGGGGGGGGGGGGTGGGGGTGGTGTGTGTGTGTGTGTGTGTGTGTGTGTGTGTGTGTGTGTGTGTGTGTGTGTGTGTGTGTGTGTGTGTGTGTGTGTGTGTGTGTGTGTGTGTGTGTGTGTGTGTGTGTGTGTGTGTAGACACTGCAGCACATCCCAGCTGTATGGGCTGGTGGAACAGAGCTGGAGCTAATCACCAGAATTGTTTCAGTTAGGAAAATCAAGTCACACGTGTGACACCACAGTAGTGTCTGCAGGCAAACTGACACATGCAAAGTTCCAACAGGAAAATCTGCAGAGGAGGGAACGGCAGCCCTCAGGGCACTACTAGCAACTAAACATACAGAGTGGAAACAGCTGAAGATAGGCCTCACTGCTGCCAGGGTTAAGTTCTTACCTGTACAGAAAGCCAAGGTAACCTCAGGGTGTGATCCAACTACGTATCTGGCCAGCCACTGAAGTATCAGGTAGTCATCAGTGCCCTTGAAACAATGTGTCCACTGTTCAAGAACTGGATGGGAGGGACTGCACTTGATGCTTGCTCTCCAAGGAGGCCAGAGTCTAGACAGAGAGAAAAAATATGCCCTCTATGAACTATGAAGACCTCTAGGCCTCCATGAAATATGCAGACACTAAGGGACGGAGATGCTCAGAGGGGCTATACGAAACCATTCTGCTATAATCAGGAAGTTTCCTGGAAGAGAAGCACACGAGCTGAAGCTTGAAGAATAACAAGGAAACACGGGAGAAGTTAGCTAGGGTTCACAACACAGGGTAAACAGTAGGGTGGGTAATGACAAAACTAACCCAAGACAAGACTCTGTTCCTTCTGCTTAGTGTTTTCATAGGTACACAGCTGCAACTTTCAAAACATCTACAGACAAGTTTTAAAAAAACATGGATTACTGCCTTTCCTCCTAACATATCTCCTCCAGAGCAAATACTGCCATGAACCCTGCCTGACTCTGGGAAGAGTTTACAGCTTACGTTGTATCCTAAGCAGCCACAAATCATCCCAGCTCCACACCAGAGGTCCTGGGTAAAGAACTGTTGGTACTTCTCTCCTACAGAGTCTTGTAAGAGGATGCAGGCTCCATAGGGCAAGAACGTTATTGAATGAATGAATGAATAAACAGGATAGGTAAATCTTCGAAAAGAACTTAAATGGGGGGCTCCATACATACCCTAGAAAGAGGGGTTGGCAGACTGTTTACACATATAGGTATCTGTTGAATTACTGAATTAAATGATGCAAGAATCAATGAGTAAATGAATTAATGGATATGCTACTTTAAAAACTACCAGAGTTCTGGGCTTCCCTGGTGGCGCAGCAGTTGAGAGTCCGTCTGCTGATGCAGGGGGCGCGGGTTCGTGCCCCGGTCCAGGAGGATCCCACGTGCCGCGGAGCGGCTGGGCCCGTGAGCCATGGCCGCTGGGCCTGCGCGTCCGGGGCCTGTGCTCCGCAGCGGGAGAGGCCACAGCGGTGAGAGGCCCGCGTACCGCACCGCAAAAACAAAAAAACTACCAGAGTTTTGATCCCTGAGAGAAGTCTTCCTGAAGGTGTGCACTGGGCAAGCTTTAACAGCACTGCTCACCATGGTAGCAGAGCTGAAGTTTCCAGTTCTGCTCTCAGGGTCCTACAGGACACCTAACCCCGTTCATAGCCCACCCCGACCGCCCGCGCACATACAGCCCACCGTGCAATGTCATAAGTTCCTGCAACCGCAAAAGCTAGTGAGTTAGCTAATGAGTCCTTAGGGACGTCAAATCAGTGCGTGTTTTACATGAGAAAAATGATACTGATCCAGACAGCTTGAGTTGCAATAATTTTGGGGTTCTGTGATTTGGAGGGTGTGTTTCCTACCTTAGGTTAGAAAACTGGTGCCAGGACAGGGAACACGCACAGTGTTATTATTCCTACGGTCACCGGCAAAGCCCATGAACAATTCCCAGGAAATCAAAATAGAATCTGGGTAACAAGATAAAGTCTAACCTTTTTTTTTTCCTTTGTGCTTAATGTAGTTTCACTTGCTCATAGGGTGCCGAGTTCAGAGGCCTTGCACCTTGCACTCTTCAGACAGAGTTTCCTGTGCCAGGTGGCTGTTCCCGGCTCTTCGGCTCAGTGGAGAATGTGCGAGAGCTCTGCTCAGGACACCTTAATTCAAGATGGCGGGGGCGCGCCCCGTGCAGAGACGAGGCACCCAACTCGCGAGAGCTGCGCCAGCCCCGCGAGAGCTGCGTCAGCCCCAAGAGAGCTGCCTCAGCCCCGCGAGAGCTGCGTCAGCCCCGAGAGAGCTGCGCCAGGCCCGCGAGAACTCCGCCCCTTTCTCCCCAGCAGAGAATCCTGTAAAGCAGCCCCGCCCACAGAGAGAGAACGTGTACTCTAGAGCCGGAGCCCGCACTACACTATTCTTTAATCAAAGAATAAAATTTCATTTGCTTCTGAACTAAACTCCATCTCATTCTATTGGCCTGAACAGCACCAGGCAGAAGGACCCTTGTTGGGGACTCGAAAGGGTCAGTAATACTACTACCCATTGGCTTAGATCATTTGTGATCTCCTTTCTAGGGGGACCTAACATGCTTTACTTACCCTAGTAGGTCACTAAGTCCTCTGTGGCAATACTTGGAATTAAGGGGTCAAGGCCCCCAGTCCATGCTTGTTCTGTGCACCTAATACTTGACAGATTTCAGCAACGTGCTTTCCTTCCTGGTTAGAAACAAAGCTCTTGGAGGGTTGCGAATGTCTATGACATTTTCTTTATAAACCTTCATGTCCTAAAAACACACAAGTGGCTCCCAAAAGATGCAGTTTGTAGACAGAGGCTCCTACCGGAGCTTCAACTCTGGACCCTGGGTAGATGATGACCATTTGCTCATCACCAAAATGTTGATGGATTTCTCCAGTGACCCTGCCCAAATTACCAGGGAATGACTGTCAACTCAAGCAAACAGCCCACCAGTCACTTGGACAAGCTCAAGCTTTTTGTGGCAATTCGTTTATTTAAGCTACATAAAGTACTAGCTTAGATTTGGCTCCCATGTGGTAGGTAGTTATCCTTCTTCATTCATAAACCAGCATTTAAAATGCAGAGGACTCACACTGCCTTTAGTGTCCTTAAGTTCCTGGCTTATGTGAGAGTTTTGTTTAGGTCAAAAATCTCAAGCCTCAGTCTTTGTCTTTCAAATATGGGCAGACTCTTTTCCTGCGAAACTTGTATGCTCTCTGAGAAATAAACACAGCTCCATGCTAGGGAGCAAAAAACAAAACAACAAAAGAGAAAACAAAAACATCATGAGTTCATCCCAGCAGAGAAAGATGGTCCCACGAGATGTTCTGAGGCTTGGCGACAGGCAGAGCAGGCAGCAAGCAGAGTACCAACTGCTATTAAAGTGGTTGATGGGACATGATGGTCATGACCAGTAGGTAATTCGGGTGAGGCAGTGGGCAGGAGGGCTGGGAGGTGGGCTGGCTGCCTGGAATGCTTAGGCATGATTTCCTCTACCTTCATGCTGTCACTCTCAGCCCTTTATATAGCACCAATGTCATGCCACATCAGCTGCACCTGTGCCCGTGTGATGACTTTCAGACTCAGATAAATACCATCAACTGGATGTCAGGATAATGGGCACAATGGAACACTCTGGTGATTGATCTGTTTGTTTCCACCCTGGGGCTGTGGGTCTATTAAATAAACACTGGTATTTTGAAGGAAAAGCAGGAGAAAAGACGCTTGATAGTGGCCTTTAAATTTCTTGTTTGGTTTGGATGTTGTTGTTTGCTCTTTGGATTTTTTCTTTTTCTTTTTTTTGGTGGGAATGATTTTTTTCAGGTAAATAGATCTGGACACAAGCAGCAAGACTTCATTTGCCAGTTCCAATTCCTCACTGAATGTACTCCACAGCTGGCAAGGTGTCAGTGATTAGCTGATTTCCCTGCTCTGTTGTGAAATTCTGCCCTGTGGCCAGATTAGACATGAGAAATAGAGGGGCTACGTGATCTTCCCCAGAGGCCTCACCACATGATACTCCTAAGGCCAGCCCTCTCACCTCAGGCTGGTAGATAGAATCTGGGATAGAACAGACTCTTTTTCTCATTTTGCACAAAGCAAGCTAGTGTAATATTCTGCCTAGCTGCTGCATAATTCATTGCATTTTGGATTATTTAATTTTAAGGAGAAATTATTCATAAGAAAAATATTTATAATTGGAATTACTGAGAAATTCTAGCTCATGAAAAGCTACCCTCTTCCACGCTTTGAAATTGTTTTTTTCCAGTTTTTTAAATCCTGGAAAAAAATTATTCAAAATTTGAGTGTTCCTTTTCTTATTTTTTCACCCAAGAGAGTTCCTTACTTAGTATGTTACCATTTCTTTACCTATAAAATTCAGATGATATCAGTGAGAATTTCATAAGTGGAATGATGTAAAGCTGTTTTGAGTTACCTTCTTCCTTGTACCCTCCTGAGAGGGTACCCAGCATTAGAGAATCATGATATCAATATTAGGTACGTAGGAACTTGGAATACCGAAAGTTAACTCTGTCTGCATCATCCCTGCCAGGCCCTGGACGGAATGATCCTGGGAACAACGTGAAAGGAACCTGCATGTCCTTGTAAGCAACAGGTGGATTCTAAGAGGTAAGGTGATGACTCCCAGCCTCTGCTCATTAATTCTCCCATATCAAGCTGGAATTAAAAATAAGATGGAACATAAGACAGTCACATTGTGAGAAAACTCCCTCCAATTTTCTAATTTTTGTTGAGAAATATGTGAAGAAGGGCAACAACTGACAACATGATACCCTCCTATACTACTTCTCTACAGTTGTACTACTCAAAGTGTGGTCTGTGGACCAGGGCTAGAGTATGAACTATTTGTCAGTGATCTGCAATGAGATGAACAGAGACATTACAAGCAAATATGTCAATACTTGGATAGCAATTTGACATTCCACAACAACCAGCCAGTAATCTGTGGATTCATCTTTTTTGAACAGCATACAGACTAATCTGGGTGTTGTCAGACTTAGTGGTAAATCACAGTGGCTCAAATTGTATTCAGTCATGTGTAATAGGATATATCTACCCGTGACAGGTGAGAAATCAGAAATGCCAGATAGATGACCCATAGATAGGAAGAACAAACAGGTCCTTTGCCACAGACAGTGAGAGGCACAGTGTTACTGTAATCACAAAACTTGTAAACTACCCACTTATTGTGCATCCTGCTAGGTTGAATGTAAGCTCCATGAGGGAAGAAACTGTGCCTTCCTTCTCCAGTGCTCTATCACCAAAACCTAATACAATTCCTGGTTTGTTGAATGAATGAACGAATGAATGGGGAATGTTTAGGGTTCCACCTCCCTCTCAGGTTGGGCAGCCATTAGATGTCAAGAGAAGGCAGTTACAGTACCTATGTCAAGTCCAGACAGGGATCACTCAAAGCTCTCACTGTCCTCACTTACCCAGACTTTAGTGTCAGTCTTAAAGTCTTTAAAGGCAGTGAGACAGAAGAGTCTGGAATACATCTTCAAATATGTAAGTCAAGCCTCTAAAGAAATAGGATTCCCTCTATAGAATTCATTGTATTACCACCTTTTCAGGATCACAGCTATTCCAAAAGCACAGTATGACTGATATTGCTTATTATAAGTACTTATTATTTGGAAGTAATCAGTGTCCCATGAACATGCCATGGTTCCTAATAAACTTTAGAGAGTAAACAAGGGTTGCTGACATTACAAAAAAACCCACAAAAGTAATGCCCTTGTTCCCTCTGAGGACACATAGGAGAAACAGACAACACTCACTGTATCATAATATTTTGACTTAAAATATATTTTGTCGACAAGTAGTAGAAAGTGAAAGCATTAGGCTAGAATCCACAGTGGCTCCCACTTGAGGGTGGTACAGTCCTTCAGGGGGACTTGGAAAGGTATGGATGTCCCAGGTATCACTGCATAGCAATGCCCTCCAAATTAAAATGGCATAAAACAACGACCATTTTATTATGCTCACATTTTTGTGGGTCAAAAATTCAGAAGGGGGCTTCCCTGGTGGCGCAGTGGTTGAGAGTCCGCCTGCCGATGCAGGGGACATGGGTTCATGCCGCGGAGCGGCTGGGCCCGTGAGCCATGGCCACTGAGCCTGCGCGTCCGGAGCCTGTGCTCCGCAACGGGAGAGGCCACGACAGTGAGAGGCCCGCATACCACAAAAAAAAAAAAAAAAAAAAAAATTCAGAAGGGGTACAGTTGCCTCTACTCCACAACAACCCAGGATCTCAGCTAGGAAGATTCAAATAGCTGAGAAGTTCTCAAATAACCGGAGGCCGGAATCATGTAGAGACTTCTTCATTCACATATTTGGTACCTGGGCCAAGATGACTCAAAGGTGGCCTCAGCTGGGACTGTTGACCAGAGCAACTGTATATAGCGTAGCACCCTCAGGGAAGCCAACATCTTACATGCTATCTCAAGCCTCCAAGATTAAGACTTCCTGCAAACAAGGGGGACGTTACATGGCATTTTAGGACCAAAGCTCAGAAGTCACACAGTGTCACTTTTGCTGTACTGTATCAGCCAACTTGAGCACAGGCACACCCAGATTCAGGGACAGGTAACATGGGCCTCACCTCTTGACAGGAGAGGTGTCAAACAATGAACAGCCATATTTTAAAACCTCTCCAGGGCAGAAAACTTCTGGAATTTTAGTAAACAACAGCCAGGGATGCCAAGGATCCTACAAAGCATGTGACAGTTTTGCACCTCAAAGAACTCTCCTTCTGAAGATGCCAGGAGTACCCCTGTCTATAAACGCCAGATCCTTGGATTCAGAGAACCAGACAGAAGTCATTTCACCCAAGAACATGACCATCCACTTTACAAAAAAGGAAATCAAAGTCTGGGGTTGATGGGCTGAAACTAGACTCCAGGTCTCTTTCTTCCAAGGTAGATAGTCCTAAGCACCTGCACTTTCTTCAAGTAAGTCTTTGTTAAAAATTCCTAGTATATAAAATGTAACAGTGGATGTTAAAACTGGTTTAAAAGTGTGATGAGTAACAGGATATTTACATGGCCCCAAAGTATCTGCCCACACATTCTTTACTAAATAAACAGAGAAGAAGAGTAACCTTACAATGGAAAAACCTGGTGGATAATACCTTTACCTGATGATCAAAGTGACAAATGGGCATCACTTGACTTCTGATATGAGGCACTGAGAAGGCACAGCATCACTTCTATGACGTTCCTGCTCAAAATATACAACCTAAATCTAATCATGTTTGAGGAACATTCTACAAATAACTGGGCTATGTTTTTCCAAAAAGTAAAAAATCATAAAGACAGTCTTCTCACTCTCAAGTAATTCAGAAAAAAAGAATATATTAGTAGACACACACACAATAGAGGAGAATGAGAAAGTAAAATGGGCACAACAGTTGGTAAATCCGAAAAGGGGGTTTGCAAATGTTCCTGCACTACTCTTGCAACCTATCTGTAAGTTTTGTATAATTTTGAAATTATATCAAAATCAGAAGTTACACAATCAGCAACAACAAAACATTTAATGGTGAATTTCTTGGTGATGTTCTCCCAGCTACTGCAATGAATTCCATTTCTTAACTTTCCAAGGAGTCATAGTTTAAACAAACCACAATGTCTTGAGCTCTGCTCTCATGCAGCTCTCTCTAGTCTTCAGGGAGTAGATCTAGGCTTTGGGGGGAGATGTCAACCAGAATATTTTAGGGCACAAATTGGTCCTGCATATAGATCTTTTAGTTAGGTTACAGGAAAGTTGGTATAACAAAGAGACCCAAAATCCAGAGGCTTAAATAAAAGAGAAGTTCATTTCTGTCTCATCCAACAGTTCAGGAAGTTTGAGCACCTCTGCCATCCTCAATCTGAAGCTTCCATCAATGGGTCCAAGGGAGCAGCTTCGATTACCATTTCCTAGTCAGAGGGGAGGGGGAAAGAAAGAGAGAAAGACACATAGCTTCATTAGAAAACTCAGTCCAGAAGTTTACCTATATCACTTCTATTGTCACTTTCTTGGTCAAAATTTAACCACATGCCACAGCTAAACCATAAGGAGGCTGAGTAATCAACCTCTATCTCTGTAGATGTGTACACGTTCCCAGCTAAATCTCAGGGTGAGGGTAATGTTCTATTATTAAGAGGAAGAGAGTGAGAAGGGATCATGGTAGGTAATTTGATCCTCTGCCCAGAGAACATAGATTGGGGGGACTTCCATAGGACTAGCAGAGCATCTCAGTCATGTTTCCAACAGGGGTATGGGTTTTGGGAGGAGTAGGAAATTCATGGAAGAAATTGGGCTCCCAAAATAGACACTGTCCTCTTTGGTGTCCATTTGAAAAAATTATTTAATTAGCTGTAAGATTTCCAGACCCGAGGTACTTTATTCTGGAGACAAAAACCAACATTTTCCCAGTCATGGAGAGCCAGAATTGCCATGTCAAATTATTTTCATTCTGTTGACAAAATAAACTGTCTTTACACAAACAAAGCGGCCTTCATCCATGCCTACATTCACATCCATGTGCACACGCACACAGATTTGTACACTCACAGACATGGTACATGAAGTTGCCCCAGGGTGCTCCCTGAATCCTCTCTTAGTGACTCCCCATTGATTGGGAGTGTGAGGTATATTTACACTGTCGACTCTCACCTACATTATGTGGTTACTAAATGGTTTCCATAAAATAACAGGCAAATTACCCAACATTGCTTTTTAAAGGATTATGTCTTGACTCATCAAATTTATGAGTGGCTAAATTGCTTTATGTACATCTGAAAAAATAACTTATCCCAGAACAGGCGAGCTAACACATCTGTATTCTAGTTGACTACAGCTCCATTTCATTTTTGAGGCTTTTCCCTCAAAATAGCATTTCAAAATGTCTCTTCCTTCCTTTTCTCTCACATCTCTGTAGGATGCAGACATGTACACAGGCAGACGGCAATGGGCTCTGCTTTTTCTGTCCAGCTTCACTGTACCCCTAGGGAGGCAAAGAGGAAGTTAACAAGGGTACAGGAGCATGCTGTCTGCTCTATTAGAAGTGCCAGTTTGCCATTTTAACCCAAGTCCTGAAGATGTGAGGACCACCAAGGAACGTAAGTTGTTTATCATCATCACGAAGCCTGAAGACAGGGACACTCATGCACTAGGAAACCACAGATCCTGAAGCCCCCAGGGTGCCACAAAGAGGTTTTGAAAGTCCCCCTGGTTTCCCATGAACTACCCTGCTGACCCTGCCTGCTCCTCCCTGCTGGTGACTCATCCAAATGCCCAGTGAGGTTCTCCTTGGCCCCCCATTACAGCCTCTTCATCCTGCCCTTCCACACTTGCCCAGTCACAGCCCCAGACCAAGAACTCTCAGAAAAGCTGCCAACCTTGGCTCATCTGTAGACCTCTCAAAACAAGAGCAGGAACATCCCTAGACTTAAATGCAGCTCCACTGTTTTAATACACCCACACCCACTTTGCTTTTCAATCCCCCATTCCCAGCCAAGGATTGTCACTGAAAGCAATATTCACATCTAGAAGGTCTCACTATCTAAATGTAAGAGGTAGCATAGCATGGTGGTTGCAAGTGTGGCAGTGGAGTATGATTGCCTAGGTTTGCGTCTTGTCTCTGCTGCTTGCAAACTCTGACCTAGACAAGGGACACCTCTCTGTGCCAGTTTCCTTCTTGATCTGATTGATAATATTACCTACTTCACAGGATAAAGTTAAGTTAGTTAATACACGTAAATCATTTAGAAACATGCCTGACATAATGAAAGCTCAATAAACATTAGCTATCCCCATCATTATTATTGTTACTATTATTAGAGAATCTGACAATTAGAAGCTCATTAGTGACCTTGTCCAAAGTAATTTCTATAAACCAACGGGGATATATAAACCAGTGTGATGGGGACAGAGGAGTGAGTGGGGTGGTGAGAAAGTAGAAACATGGAATTTGGTCAAGAGAAGGAGAATAGATATGAGATAACAACTAAAGAAGGTCACAGGGTCAAAAAGGAACCAATTTGTTCTCTGACCGTAAAATACCTTGGCAGAAAAATTGTTATAAACTTTGGTAATTCTGATAAATTGGTATGAATTAAAGTCAATCTATTTACAGCAATGAAAATATGAATCATAACTTAAGCAAAGTACTTCAAAGTTACCAAATAGTCTATGTATATCTCACTTTATTCGTAAGTCTGAGGTTACAGGGGAAACCCCTTGACCCCATGTTATACAAGAAAAATCAAGTCTCAGGTGAGATGCCTTGTCCCAAGCCACAGATCCATCCTGGGCAAACTTCTCTCCCATCTCTAAATTCTTAATATTTCAGAAATACTGATATATGTCACCCCTATTCTCATGAACCTCAGAGAATCTCTATTAATGAGACCAAGTATAATTTCTTAGTTCAAAATTAGAGAACTGCTACAATTTGCTGAGAGCCTGCTTACCCAAACTCCTCACTCAGTACAAGTCCCATAACAGAATCTCCCGCATCATTCCTCTTGGTCAACCAGGGGTCACCTGAGCAAGTGTATGTGCTGACACTCTGACACCCGTCCAGAACTCTGAGCATCTTCCTTTTCTGCTTATCTCCTTCCTTACGAGTGGACCCCCAACACACACATACCCGAGCTGAGGGTGAAAGACCCTTCTTTGACTCCAAAACATGGACCACCTGGGCGCTCACTCAGGATTTAATCACCACGACTGGTAAATTATTTGTCTGCACATGTATCTTATCTTTATGTTGGATTCTGAGTTGGGGAAAGTTCCACTTCTTCACAGTCCTCTATCTTCCTATCACAACAGGCCTTGTACCTGTTGCGGGATGTTTTGCTCCCTCCTTCTGATTCCTCTGCTGGTTTATGCAAAGCCCCAGTGACTTAACATTGTGCATTCTCTTTGGCGTTGCTTCTTCTTGCAACTCCCTGGGGTCTTACCGTCTAAATGGAAGAGGTTCTGTGCTGATAGACAACACCGACCAAGATAAACTTGGCGGTGACCGGTGTTTGCAAGGTCGCTCTGGGGACCAGTCCAGCTGAGCACAGCAGGGGATGATGCCAGCTGCCCTGGGAGGCCCTCCCATCTCTAAACAAGGCCTGACACTTGCTCACCCAGGACCTTGGCTTATCAATCATGGCACGTCACAGAGCACTTCATGCTCCTTGCTCTTTTTCCATCCACGAGAGAACTGCTGTTTCAAAGCTTTCCTTGGATAGTCACAACAAAATGTTTGAAATGCTTTAAAGAGGTTTGGCCCTTTATTTTACATTCCTCTAGTCACAAGCAGCAGCTTTAAAACTACTTTTAAACACAGCGGGGAGTAGGAAGGGGTTGTAAAATTCAGAGCTTACATTAAATAAATCCTATAAATGTAATTTCCTTTATTAGGAAAGCAGACGATGTCACAGAAATAAGAAGGTAGAGGTACTAGTTGCCTACGCTGCTATAACAAATTATGACAAACTTAGTGGCTTAAAAAAGACAAACCTCGGGGCTTCCCAGGTGGCGCAGTGGTTGAGAGTCCGCCTGTCGATGCAGGGGACACGGGTTCGTGCCCCGGTCTAGGAAGATCCCACATGCCGCGGAGCGGCTGGGCCCGTGAGCCATGGCTGCTGAGCCTGCGTGTCCGGAGCCTGTGCTCCGCAACGGGAGAGGCCACAACAGTGAGAGGCCCGCGTACTGCAAAAAAACAAAAAAACACAAACCTATTATCTTACAGTTCTGGAGGTCCGAAGTCTGAGGCATGTCTCAGGACGCTAAAATCAAGGTGTTTGCAGGGCTACATTCCTTTATGGGGAGAATTTGTTTTTCTTGCCTTTCCCAGCTTCTAGAGGGTACTCACAGTCCTTCACTTGTGGTCCTTTCCATCTTCAGAGCCAACAACGGTAGGTTGAATTCTCCTGACACTGAACTATTTCGAGCTTCTCCAGGGTCACATCTACCTCCAACTCACTCTTTCCCACTTGTAAGGACCCTTCTTATTGCATTGGGCCTGCCAGGATAATGTCCCTATTTTAAGGTACAGTGATGAGCAACATTAATTTCATCTGCAGCCTTAATTTCCCTTTGCCATGTAAGCTAATTTATTCACAAATTCTAAGGATTAGGATATTGACATCTTAGGGGGAGGCACTACTCTACCCACCACAATAGATATCATTGGAGCTATGCTCAGCTCACAATTTAGTGATCCTGATTTAGTTCAATTTCATTGAACTCTGAAATTTGGAAGACAATTTCAGGGGAGTCTGAACCATCCCCACATCCTCCCAGCCTCCCTCGTCCAAAATGGGTCTGCCAAGGTGCTAGCCACATACAGGCTAATCAAGACTCAGGTCCCAGGGATACAAGCTAGAGCAGTGCCCTCTGTGATGCAGAAAGAGCTCTCATGACTAATCTTTGTAGAATTCATGGAAGTGCAAGCTCTCTGAACTGCTCTCCCTTAACCAACTATTTAATGAATCCTTTCCATGTCTTTGGTAAATCATATTGACTGACGGCACAGCATGCTGAAGGCTCTCTGCTAGTTGGCTAATTTCTGATATATATTAACACTGTCACTTCCACCAATTGAGTGGGATGCTCAGCCATGTCAGCTGTGATTGTACCCCAGCCATTTATGCCTGTATGTATGCTCTTGTAATGATGTAGTTTAATTAAATGTCACATAAGCCAATGGAAGACGAACATGAAAAGAGTTTTTTTTTATGCACACCAAGTAGAATGCCTTGGAAAGACTTGATATAGATGAGTCATTTTTAAAAAAGGAAGAGGCAGGCAATTAGATGGTAAAACAAGTGTAAGAGAGAGGAAATGCAGTCATAAAAATCTCCAAGGATTTTGCCGAAAAGCGGACGTGGAGCCAATAGTGGGAAATTAGCTACAGTTAAGAAACTGTAGAACTGGAACATGGTGGAAACAAGGTGGGGGAAATCCTTGATGATTAAACAAGCAGTGTAAGTGATCCTAACCTTGCTTGTACTGGCTGAAGAATGGGTGGGTTAGGTCTGACTGATGTGAACCTCCTGTGTAATCCATCTAAGGATGGATTTGAGAATGGTTTGAGAAGTGCTGTACAGATGTGAGGATTATTTCTAAAAGGGCGAGCAGGACAGCTCTTTCTCCATCACAATAGTTGCTGTTTCCCCAAATCCTCCCTGCCTTCCTGCCCAGAACTAGCGGGAGTATTGGAACACCATTCTGTCTGAAAAATCTGTCAATCTGTGCGTGATCCCAGGCTGACAGATCAAGCCATTGAAATAATGCTTCTCTGAAAAACTATTTCCAGAAAATCCCAGCCCTTTGCTTGGTAACCTTACCCTTTTGAAGACAGTTAGTAATTTGGGGAATATTGAAGAGCATTTGGTGACAGATCTGACCTCCTCCTCCTTCTTGCTCATGAGCGTGTCTAAAGAAAAGGATAAATCCATTCTTTAGTCACTGTCTTAAAGCCTCCGTGGGCCTTGTGCCCATACATGCAAAGAAGTCGGATCTGGGCCCTAATAGATTCAAGACAGTGGACGAAGACAAACCAGGAACGCTGGCTACATATTTTCCCTACCTATCCTTTCTCTGTGGGTTTTTTACCAGTCGGAATGCAGAGTCTGCTGTCTTTGAGACTAGGATCTAGAGCTGCTCTAGAAGGAAGAGTTGGGCCATCGAATGAGCTAGAATCCTGGTACATTTGTGCAGATGCCATGCAAAACATGTGGAATCCAGGTCCCTAACCCTTGACCAGCCCTAGCCCTCAAGGAGCAAGGAAAATGTAATTGTACGTAGATGGGTCAAGAAATAGATATTTTAATATAATTTCAAAACTAGAAAATAAAACAATAGACTTAAAACTAAAACAAGACGATTGACAGTTGAAAGGAAAAGGAAGTCGTGTAAGTGACAGGTATGTCTCATACACTAAGCAAATCAACAAATGGTATTTTAAGTTGGTAAATCATATCTGAATTACTATTAGAAGCATTAAAAATAGAACAGTTAAAAGAAGGTGTGGGACAGGGAAAGAATGTTTTTCTTTTCATTGGATACTCTCTTATACTGTTTGAATTTGTATGTAAATAGTAAAATGTCTAGAAAAACATATGTTAAACTTTTTAAAATGTGTTCCTCTAAAGGAGTGGAAAGTGAGAAGAGAATCCATTTACTTTCCAACCTCACTTCTGTATTATTCTCAATGAACATGTGTCCCCATTGAAATTTGAAACTTGACAGTGAGTGATTATACATTTATAAAGTGGGATATTATGAAACTATTTAAAATATTGTTGTTGTGGAAGACTCATGGCATGGAAAATGTTCATAATATGTGGCCAAACTGCTAAGAAGAGCCTTAAATCCTGTTCCCATGTGGGCAAAATGAACTGAACATATTCAAACAAATTGTTGGCTTTGGAGCTTAAAATATCTATTAAATTATATGTTTTGTCAGTTATAGAAATTATAACAACTTGCTAGCACTAATCAAGTTAAAATAATAAAAGTATAAAAATTATAGCAAAATACTCATGTTGTCTATTCCCTAGAGATAACATTCTAGTGTAGAGTCTTTGGAATTTTTTCCATGAATTTAGAAATTTTTACTCTGTACATATATACATACAGATACATACACACGTATGATTTCATTAAACAAAGTGGGATAACTCCTACTGTTCTACAAAAATAATACAAATGGTTCAAAAATATGTGTAACATTGTTGTACAAGGGCCTCATTAGTTTTTTCTGTGTCCTTCTAAGTTTATAATATGAACTGCTATAGTGAGGATAGTTTTTAAAATATTATCAAAATTATAAAGACTTTTGAATTTAAAATGAGTTCAAAGACAATTAGCTTAAAAAGCCCAAAAGGCTTTATTGAGTTAATGGTACATTTAAAAAAATGAAATTAATTTGAAAGCATTGATATTTTTCTAAAAGAGCGATACATTTAAATTGTTTTTTAATTCAGTGTTTCAATTCAAGAAATTGAAATTAACTCAGTTTAGCTTTCCTATAGCGTTTGCAAATAGGTCTTGGTACTCACATGGCCTACACACCACAACACGCTACCTCCTGGTACTTTGCTGTTCCCCAGAAAGCTGAATTCAGCAGCCCGCAAGCTTGCCTTGAACAGCATTGCTTGGGAAATGGGTGGTGGGGAGCACCATTTAGTTCTTGAGACTCTTAGGCATTGCTGAATGTGATGGTTCTATCTATGCATGTACCCTTTAAAAGGATGGCACTGAAGTTTTAGGCTAACCCTTGTGCTAGGGAAATCTAGTCTGGGAAAAGCTTCATACACCAGCTTTAATTATTGCCATCCCCTGGAAGGCTGCCACCTTGGCCTCCGTATCTGCTGTCTTTTTCTTATGTGCTGCCTCTTCAAACCATATTATGTGTCTGTAATCCCTGTAATGAAAGCAGATGGAAAGACTGCCTTCATTGAGAACTGGAGTGAGAAGGCACTTCCTCTGAGTCCAGCACCCGCTCTGGCACACTGACACATCATGGTCTTGTATGAGAAGAGGAAGAGCCACACCTCTAAATGAGGCCACAGAGTGGGAAACCCAGGCTTCTGACTGGGTAGTGTGATTCACGGCAGCATTTATTAAACCTCCTTTATGTGTAAGGTACTGAACTGGAAGCACATCCATCAGTGAATCAGATTTTTGTGTTCTAACCCTAGGGCCTTCTAGGTAATAATTAGATGAGCTTGCGTAAATGATCTAACCCTAACGTGACTCAGTTCTCTAAATGTAAAATGGGGACAATAAATAATACCTCTGTAAATTTTTTTTTTTTTTTTTTTTCCCGGTATGCGGGCCTCTCACCGTCGCGGCCTCTCCCGCCGCGGAGCACAGGCTCCGGATGCGCAGGCTGAGCGGCCATGGCTCACGGGCCCAGCCGCTCCGCGGCATGTGGGATCCTCCCGGACCAGGGCACAAAACCCCCGTCCCCGGCATCAGCAGGCAGACTCTCAACCACTGCGCCACCAGGGAAGCCCATCAGTTCCCCTTCTTAAGCAACCAAATAAGTCCACACTTCCAACTACCTCCCTTATCAAACTCTCATACTTCAGGTCTCTAATCATCCCAGGGCCAGGTAACAGACAATTCCTGACAGCCCTTATGGCCCAAAGCCTACTAAAATTATCCAAATTAGCCAATCCTAAATCCGCTGGCCCTGCCTTGCTCTTTCTTTCCTGCAGAAACCCCGATAAAGGTGCGTGCCCACAGTGCACCTCCCTTTGCTTCATTACCCACCCCAATGCTTCCCTGAGCGGCATGCTGCGTTCTCTCCAGAGAACTGTGAGTAGAGCAAAACTGTATGTTTCTGTTTTCTTTCTCTTGATCTGTGTTTGGCCTCACCATACCTACCCAAGGTAAGATGGTTAAAACAACCTGCTCTGCATAACTCACAGATTGGTTAAGAAACATATTAATATAATGGATATGAAAGCCCTTTGAACAGTTGGAGGGATTACAGACATATGATATGGTCAGAAGCACCCTGTTCAGTATTGGAGAGAAGCAAAATATGGTGACAGATACACATTGAGGTAGACATAATTAGTGGCCATCAATATCGAGTTCTCTCCTTACTGGGCACAATGAAGACTATCTCACCTAGATCTCTTGCACCTGGATAGAGCCAAGCAACTATTTCTGGCCAAAAGCTGTGAAGTAAAATGGCATGCTTCACTTACAAAGTGAGACACGGAAAAACCCTGCAAGACATTCTAGCTATATCTTCATTTAGCAGTGGATATGGAAACCATGCATGGAGACTGCAGAAACACAAGATCTAACAGCCTAGATCACTGACTCAATATATGCTTGGGAGCCCTTGAGGGTTAATATGACCTCTAGCAACTCTTACTTGAGTGAGAAATAAACTTAGACTATATTCCACCAGAACTGGAGGTATTTTATAGATATTTTTAAAATAATAAGAGAATACTAAGAACTGTCATATGGCTATACATTAGACAACTTAAATTAAATGGAAATATTTTTGGAAAAACACAAATTACCAACAGCACAAGAAGAAATGGAAAATCTGAATAGCAATAGGTCTATTAAAACAATTGGAATTTTCATTTAAAAACTTCTAATAAAAAAGTAGAGGTGTCCTTACTGGTGAAGTCTATCAAACATTTAAGAAATAAATAGTATTTCTATGCCAAGACCTGTTCTAAACAGAAGATGTAAGAACATTTTCAACTTATTTTATTCCTCTGAGTCCAGCACCCGCTCTGGCACACTGAAACCAATACTGATACCAAAACTGATACCACTTTGGTACCACTGATACCAAAACTAGACAAAGATATCATAAGAAAACTGAAGACCTTCATGAATATAGATGCAAAATTCCTTAACAAAATATTATCATATCAAATATAGCAATACATAAAAAAATACATCATGATAAGGTGGGGCTTATTCGAGCATTGGCAGATTTGTATAGCATTCTAAAATCAATCAATATAGTTTATCATATTAAGAAAATAGGGAGAAATACCATGTGATTCTATCAATAGATGTAGCAAAATTATTTAACAAATTTTAACACCTATTCTCATCTTTTAATGTGGTGGAGTTATCTATGAAAAACCTATAGCTAAGATAATATTCAATGGTAAAAACTAAACTATTTCCCATGAAAGACAAAAACAAGGTAAGGAGGTTTGCTCTCACCACTACTATTCAGCTTTGTACTAGAGTTCCAAGCTAGCTCAATAAGGCTAGAAAAAGAAAAAAAGGCATACAGATAGGGAAAGAAAGAATAAAAGTGTTTTTATTCATAGGTATCATAATCATATATAGAGAAAATTCTAAAAAAATCTAGAGAAAAACTTTGAGAACTAATAATAAGTTGAGTAGAGTTTCAGGAAACAAGATACAAAAATAAATTGTATACTAAAACAATTGAAAATTGAATTTTAAAAATACCATTTAGGATAGCATCAAAAAGTAAATACTGGGGAATAAATCTAACAAAATATGTTTAACTTTTGTTCCTTTAAAACTGCAAAACTTTGCTGAGAAAAATTAAAGAGGACTAAAATAAATGGGTGGAAATTACATGTTCATGGATTGAAAGACTCAAGTTGTTTATTCTCCCCCAAATTGATCTATAGGTTCAACTCAATCCCAAACAAATTCTCAGCAGGATTTTTTTAAGAAAGTGATTTGATTCAAAAATGTATTTGGAAATGCAAACATTACAGAATAGCTAAAACAGTTTGGAAGAGAAGAAAAAATGGAGGAATCATATAACTTAGTTTCAAGATCTTCTATAAAGTCAAAGTAGGACATAAGGATAAACAAATAGATCAATGGGAAAGTATTCAGGGTCTGAAAATAGACCCATGCACATATGGTGAATTGATTTTCGGGAACCCAAGTAATTCAATGGGAAAAGATAGTTTTTGCAAGAAAAACTGCTCTAAAACTGATTATTTATATGGAAATAAAGCCTGTCCATTACCTCATACCATACACAAAAATTAACTTAAAATGATTATAGGCTTAAATGTGAGAACTTAAAACTTTAGAACTTTAGAAGAAAGCATGGAAAAAATCTTGACTTTCAGATAGGCTAAGATAGAATAGAAAAAACACAAGTCATAAAAGGACACGTTGATAAATTGAACATCAAAATTTTAAAAATTTGTTCTTCAAAAGATACTAATAAAATGAGTCTACAATAATATATTTGCAATACATATATCTGAAAAATGATTTGTATCGAGAATATATACCATACTCTTATAACTCAACAATATGAAGACACAATCCAATTTTCCAAATGGACAAAATATTTAAAGGGAAACATCAGAAAAAAAGTAATATAAGCACCTGAAAATGTACTTCAAATCATTAGGCAGCAGGAAATGCAAATAAAAACTACTGTACACCTGGGATGGCCAAAATTTTAAAACACTGGCAGTACCAAAAGTTGGTCAGATTAGTGAGCAAATGGAGCTCCATATAGGAGTGTATGAGAGTTGCTGGTAAGAATATGCCACTTTGGCAAACAGTTGATTAGTTTCCTATAAGTTAGACATACCTTTATCATATTAACCAGTCATCCTACTCTGAGATATTTACCCAAGAGAAACAAAAGCATATATTAACAAAAAAACATATATTCAAAGTGTTCATCATAGGTTTATTCATAATAGTCCCAAACCAAAATCCACCTCAATAGCCATGAACACATGAATAGATGAACAAATTGTGTTTATACAATAAATACCACCCTCCTATCAAAAGAACCAAGGACTGACACATGCATCAAAAGGGGAGTGTCTTGATGAATGGATAAAGAAGATGTGAGATATATATATAGAGAGAGAGAGAGAATGGAATGAGATATATATATATATATATATAGAGAGAGAGAGAGAGAGAGAGAGAGAGAGAGAGAGAGAGAATGGAATGTTACTCAACCATAAAAAGAATGAAATGCTGCCAATTGCAGCAACGTGGATAGACCTAGAGAATATTATGCTTAATGAAATAAGGCAGAGAAAGACAAATACTTTATGCTATTACTTATATGTGGAATCTAGAAAATAATACAAATGAATGTATGCAAAACAGAAGCAGACTCACAGATACAGACAACAAACTTATGGTCACCAAAGGGGAGAGGGAGGAGGGGAAGAACAAATTAGGGTTATTGAATTAAAAGATACAAACTACTATGTATAAAATAGATAAGCAACAAGGGTATATTGTACAGCACAGGGAATTATAGCCATTATCTTACAATAACTTATAATGGAGTATAATATGCAAAAATATTTAATCACTATGCTGTACACCTGAAACTAATATAATATTGTAAATCAACTGTACTTCAGTTTTTAAAAGGTTGTGTCTCAAAAACATTATTCTGAGAAGAAAAAAAGGAGTACAAAGTATGTACTGTATGATTCCATTATATGAACTTCTATAATATGCAGACCTCCTCTGTAGTCACATAAAGAAGATTAATCGTCACAAGCCAAATATGTGATCATAGGATGGACTATAAACAGGTAGGCCTTCCTACTTTCTGGAATGATGGAAATTTCTATCTTTACTGTGCTTGTGGTTACACGTATGTACATATTTACCCAAACTCATTGAATTGTACACTTATAATTGGTTCACTTAAATGTATATCAATTACATCTCAATAAAGTTTATTTAAGTTTTAAAAAAGGTAATCAGTGAAAGGTACAGGAAATTTAGCAATATGAAAACAAACAGGACCTGAAATGTATTTTAAATTCCTATTTCATGGTAGAAATACAGAGAAAAAAGGATTCTAATCATGTTCAGATGCCCGTATCTATCTCTGAGTGTCGTGTGTATAAGAATGAAGTTAGCATGTGTGCCCTAGCCGTCCATTTAAAAGAATCATCTGAAATAGGAATATCAAAGACATCGATGAAACAAAAGCTTGAACATCTTCTTTTACCTAATCAACACAGACTTTCTGGAAGCAACAAAGAACTTGAAGAAAGATGCATCTTCTTTCACTGGCACCGCCCAACCCCTTCAATAAAAAACAAACAGAAGAAATCAAAAGATGAGAAGAGAGAGACTTGTGTTTGAATCCCAGCTTCTCTATTTACCAGCCTTGTGATTTTGGCAAGTACTTAACCTTTTCCAGACTTGCTCTTCTCATCTGTTAAACGAGGACAGAAAAGATAACTCATGAATTCTTTGCAAATATTAATAGAATACCATATGGAAACTGCTTAGCAAGGCTTGAAATATAATATACTTGCAGTAAATAATGGTTAGGAAAAAAAGGTAGCTCTTGTTACGTCAGGTTTTTGTCATATATTCCTTTTTATTTTATATCAGCATGTGTTTCCCAGAATTGCTGGGGTTTCAATAGCCTTTAAAGCACCGTAAGTTCTGCTGTTAGAATATATTCAAATTCTTTAGGAATAAGATAATACACAAATGTTTTATATGTTCTGTTATCATTTTTCTCTTTGTTGTTTGTTTCTTCTATAGGAAAATTAATGGAAATGCAAAAGGAACGTAGAGATGACTAATTTCAGAAGCCTAGGGAAACCAGAGGGGACAGATATGGCAGTTTAAATTTAGGTTGAATTTACTTTATTCTGCATAGTTTGAAAGGAAATGATGTCACCATTTGGACTGTGAGGAAGTAGGAAATTCTTATCTGACCTTGTGAATGATGAGACATCTCAAAGTCTTATAAATGTAATGGCTGACCATCCTCAATGTTTAAATCTTACCCATCATTCAGGCTTATTCAACTATTTATTTACAGTTTCTAAATTTATTGAAATCTGTTCAACTGCTTTCAGGCAACAAACAGATGGAGTTTAGGAATGGTGAATTCAAATCATCAAGCTCACAAATAGAGAGAATGGACTCGGTCTAAGAACAGACTGCATTGTTGAAAATAAAACGTAACTTTTATACACCAGCGTTTAACTGCTGGGAAGTTCCAAACACTGATGAAAACAGTTGGCTGTCCATCTGGAAAAGGTATTTAAAATTAACTAAAATGCAGAGTGTTATTTTAAGGTAACAATTGCTTCCTATAGATGCCCATTCTGTTCAAAAGTAGGCCTCAAAGTCATAAAATATAACATTGGAATCTGTTAAAGGCTAAACTGCGGTATATTAAAATTTTTAAGTTTTTTTGAGCAAAAATCGATTTCAATTGAGTAGTGCCAAACCCGAAGCGTTTATGAGTACTCCACCTACAGGACAGATTTTTATGGAGTAAAGGCAGAAGCAGAGTAAGGAAAAACCATTGACTGGCTATAGCTTAAAGTCGACTTGGCTGTTTGTGATTGGTTGCCCTTAGGGTTCAATTTTGAGGCATTTACAGGCTTAGATTTTGGTTTGCTTACATATGCTGCCATGGTGTAGAGCAATACCAGTCTCATGGCCTCCTTATTTAATTAATTTAAATCTCAATAATCTCAATGCTGAGATATCTTCTGTAACTCTAAAAGTTACCGTTGAATCACTTTAAAATTGAGAGAGGTTGAAGGTAGTAACTAATGTCAGCAATTTATGATGAATTCAAACTATGAAAATGCCAGATGCTAGGTTGTAAGATATATATGATTGCATTTAACAAGGTTTTCTTTTCACACAATGATTCAAGGATTTTAATAACATGTTCTAATCAATAGCAAAATGCCTGACCAAAGCTATTAGCCTCAGCATTAGAAGGCTAAAAGGTAATACTATCCCAACGATATCATAGCTACTAAGATAGTATGGCAGCAGTTAGCCTGGACATATGGTTAAATTACTTACATGTTACCCAGAATAAATCAGGGAGCAGACACACCGCTTTTCAGAATTAGAATCACAATGAACCCACACAGCAGGTCTGCAGCTGGTGGGTAAATCCTTTTGGGAATCTTGTTCTGCCCCCGCAAATATGCAAGTTCCTAATCCTGGCCACAGGCTTACAGGTCATTGTAGCAACAGCAAAGTAGTCTAGTCTCTTCCATGACTACAAGACTCCCCTGTGTATTCATTAGCCAATGCTAACTTTAAGAAAGGTGAGATAGGCACAGGGCCACCAAGACATCCATGGGTTCCTCCACATGTCACAGCCTCCCTTGCAGTTGGGTCGGGGCCAGGAACTGGATTCTGAATAATGGAAAAGAGTGGAAGTGATAAAACTTTTTGTGGCCTATTGAAAGCCTTTCATCATGGGATCCATTCCTTTCTTCCCCTTCTGTGGCAATGCAAGAAGTTGTGGAAGCAGCCCAGGACTTAGAATTCACTGTGTGAATAGAGACCCAGGAGACATGTCCAAGACACACTAGGTGTTGCCTCAGAAAGATATGAACATCCTCTTTTCTGTTATTGTTATTAAGCCAATGGGGTTGCAGGATTTATTTGTTATTGCAGCATAGCTGACCATATGCTGACTAATAAAAAGGATCTTCCTGTTTTGACTATAACACAGTGGCAAATACTTTTGATTCCTTTTATGCCTGATAAATCCCTGAGAGATTTCTGTGAGAAAAGATAACTTTGCTTGATATTCAACCAACAAGAAGGCTTAGATGTATAAAAGAGTAATTTCAGCCACTATCCAAAATTAAGAATCATATAACCTTCCATTTGTACAGCCATATCAGCTTTTTTCATAAAGCTTCATGCACACATCTTCACAATAGCCCTAGAGCTTTTTTTTTTAAAGTGTATAAAAGCTCAACTTTACAATTGAACAACGTGAGTAATAGCAGGATTTTAAGCGAGATGTCCGGGAACTCAGCTAGTGAGAGCACAGATGAGACAGGCTGCTGCCTTTGGTCCTTCTGTAATCAAGAAATGCTCCAAGCTTTCAGCCTTGTTGCAGCTTTTTACAAGCTCCTCTTTTAATGACCTTTCTCCGTTGCATTCCTGACTTATTACCTCCCTGGCTCCCAGCACTCTTATTTATATGCAGACTCATTCCAGATGCACATCCCATTGTTTATGCTGTGTTTACTATGTTGTCTCCTAACTAGAGTCCATTATCTGCTGAAACAAGAAGGATGTTCACGAATAAAACACAGCTTGCTTGTGGCTGCCAGACGAGCCGAGCAAAGATGTATCTTTGCTGATGGGGAGTAACCTGCTGTTTTCATATGAGCTTCCCCTTGGGTGGCTGCAACAGTATGAGAAGGACTAGAGGGCTGAGAGCATGTGACTTACTTCAGGGAGCCAAGCCAAGTGTCATTTCAAAGTCTCACTTCCAGGCAAGCTTTGCCCTCTGACCAGGAACCAAGCTGCAGGGTAGATGGGCCACAATCAGAGCTTCGGATAGACTCGAGATCAGGGAGGTTGCACTTGTAGTCAAATTGACTTAAATAGAAGAAAGAAAGACTGTGAAGGTGGCTGGAAAATACCTGACCTAAATTAACTACTTGGAGTATTGAACATAGCTCAAAGCCAGGTTCAAAAGCTGTCTCTACACTTCTTGTCTGGATCATACATCTGGCCTGTTTAGAGAAATAACAAGGAGAGATGCCTCGCTTAGGTGGTGGGGGTAGGTGTGGCATGAGGGGCTGAGCACAGGGTGAGCCACTCTCACCAAGAGCCACAAGCCAGGCTGGGCCCCTCCCTCATCCCTTCTGCCAAGTGTTAACGGCCATTATGGAAGCTGGTAAAATGTAGACTAATGTAGATGTAATGTAGAGCCTGCTGGCTTTGAAGTCAGACCATTATGTTTTCAAAATCTGGCTTAGCACTTAATAGCTGGGTGACCTTGGTCGAGTAATTTAACCTCTCTATGACTTGGTTTTCTCATACGTAAAATAGGAGGTAAGAATAACTACCTTTGTTGATTGTGAAGATTGGGAATTATATATACAAACGTTCATACACATATATAATGCTTGGCGTGGCATAAGCCCTGGCATATGATCAGCCCTCCGTAAATGGTAACTTTTTAGTCATTTTTATAATTGTGATTATTACACGAAAAACTGCTTATCTGTGCTCTTGCTCTGCTCTACCTCTCACCATCTCTATGAAAACCATCTGTGTAGTATCAACCCCTAAAAACAAACAAGCCCCTTTCGTATGGAATAGAAAGCCAGCAGAGGGCCAACACTTAGTAGATACTCAATATTTCAATTTCTTGCATTGAATTGAATTGAACCCAATTGTGCCCCAAATTTTATATCCATAGGCAGCTTCCTTGGTTTGCTTTATTGGCTTTGATATTCCTCTAAAAATTAAGCTTGGCTTACTCCTGCCTGGAGCTTCTGAGTGTTTTGGCTGAAGTTATGAAATGTGTATGACTTTTTGTGTATGAAGAGTTTTATATTTGATCATGTGCTTTCACGTAATTATATTAATACTGGGTGAATTAGAAAAAAAAAAAAAGAACAAAACTGATGGATCACATTTCTATCTGTATACTACCCATTTTGGACTGGTCTTCTGAAAAAAGTAGAAGAGACCCACAAGGAGGCTTCAGAATGATAGCTATGGGTGAGAGTTTCATATTGTAGAATACTAGTGTCATGGCTTCTAAGGCTGTGGCAGTGTCTTAAGATTAGAAGGGAATTTAGAGGTCATCTAGTCCTACCCCCACCCCAGGCACTGTCTGCCAGCTCCTATCAGGGAAACTGTGAACAGCAGTGGCTCCACAGGCCCTGGCACCAACCCCAGTTCATACTGCCAGGCCCTGGGGCACCAGATGCCCACAGCTAAGGAGGGTCTAAGGAGGGTCTAGGGCTGTGAGGATCGTTTTGACCACTGCATACCAAGGAGTCTTGCCTAGTTGTCTCCATCCTACGAAATTAAACAGTAATGGGCAAGGTTTATTGAATTAAATATGCTTTTAAGGCATAGAGCTTGAGAGTATACGTGTGTTCATACGCGCTCATATGCACATTTCAAGGTCTAGATTCAGTTAATACTCACAACGAGGACACACAGTGGGCACACAGCACAGTGCAGTTCACACACGACCTCTTACTCCTGGAGATCACATATTACTTTTTAAAGAACATCTAATATGCTTATTAACATAGATTTCATTTAGCGCACACTTCCTTCGTGAAAATGTATCTTAGGGCATGCATTTGTAGTGCTTCCTTTATATCCCTGGGAGTGAGGGGCTGGAGGTGGAGTCACCATCTGCAAGCTTAGGTAGTTTAAGCCCCAGTCCAGGCAGTGACCAGGTGAGGGCATGGGTCCCATCCTGTCCCTGCAAGGGCTAAGTTTCTACAGAACTAGGCTTGGGTGGGGATGTCTGCTCCCTTAGCTGCATGCCCAAAGGTCTATTTACATTTTAAATCACTGTTGTGTCATCGGGTTACATTTTGATAGGTGCCAAGTAGTTAAGTTCAGAATTTTTACTCTGAACCGTAAACAGTTTACTTTTCAAATAGCATAATTTTTGAAGTTTTTATTCCTCACCATCACTAAGAAAGCTATCAAGTTTTGGAATTTCATGGAGAAATGTGAAGTGGCCTTTGTAAGCGCCAGATGAACCCTCTGAGGCCTGACATTCTCAGCGTGATGGCTCTATTTACATATATATTGTCCTTCCTAGGAAATGCTAGAGGTGTGGCTTTGGGATTACTGTATCTAGGCAGCTCTGGCTGCCATAGGGGCCTTGTCTTTCTTATATTCATGTATGCATTCATTCATTCACTCACTCACTCATTTATTTATTCATTCAAAAAGAGTTTATCGTTTCATCTTTGATATCTGGGGAAGTCTGGGCTCTTGTTCTGCCATTAAGGAGGGTGTCAGGAGTCAGGAGTCAGGTGCCTAGAGTAGAGAAGCCAAACACTCAGGTTGATAAGAACTTCGAACCTTAGCAATTTTTATCCTGCCCAAAGAATTTTCAGTCAAATAAAGAAATTGTATGGCTGTTCACCTGTGGTTCATTTTGAGTATCTGAGATCCTTCTAGAGGCCTTCTCAAGAAAACCAACTTGTATTTATCCTTGCATTAGACTGGTTTTGCCCTTCGCCTCCCTTCTCCTTGGCTTGAGTTTTCTGGACTCAGCTCATTAAGTCTTGCTGAGAAGGCAAATAAAGCTCCCCTTCAAAAATGGGGCTGAGGAAGGAGCAGAATTCCAGGGCGTGCCACGCCTGCAGTGAAAAAGTTATACCAGCTCCAGTGCCTACCACGTGTGCCAATAACTCCAGCGAGAGCGGCAGCAGTGATGTTAATTACAATGATCTGAGCGGTAAGGATGCCGCAGGCTCTGGACTAAGGGCAAACATGTATCAGTCATCCAATGAGATGCTTACAAACCACCCTGAGAAGCGGATTTAGTGTCCCCTCTTTACAGATGGTAAAACTGAGAGCACAGAAGTCACGCCGGCTACCCAAGTCCCTCCTCCAGGCAGCTGAGGTGCGATTCAAAGCAGCCATTGGGCTATGCTACCTCCCTCAGCCAGTTACCATAGCAAAAAGGCAAAGAATGGTATTTTTAAGCTTTTTAAGCTGGAGTTTTTAAGCTTTTATAATGTCCCCATATTTATTATCTGTTTCCTCATTTTGCCTGTAGTGTTAATCAGTAAGAGTCAAACAGACTCTGACATTGAAGAATTCCAAGGGATATAAGAGGATAAGCACAGTAAAAAGAAGGCAAAGGTAGTCTGAGTTGATAGATCCTGCTTCAAGGAAGAAAGCAACCTGAGACCTAGATTTAGGAAGAGTTTCTGGGATATAACCATCACAAGGCCTCCATGCTTCCCCACAAACATCTGAAAGTTTTACAGAAGGATAGAGAACCTTACTACATAAAGAATGAGAAGCTTAAATCAAAATACAGTTTTTGGATGTGTTCATTGTTTTCCATCACTTGACCTACTTAGTGCTCCTTAATCAGGAATACATACACAGCCATGCAGCTGAGATTGAGCACACAAATTGAGATGAAGAAAGATGGTTAGGAAAGCATCTGGCTGGTGTGCATTCAGTTCATTCATTCAAGAAATGAACAGATTCTGAGGCCCACTTCAGGGCTGGGTGCCAGGATCAGCAATGAGAGAACAGGCAAATAAAGCACAGCACCCTTGCCCTTGAAGAACTGATAGAGTATATTGTATCGGGGTGGGAGGAGAAACAAAGATGATCCACTCAGAGGAGTAAAGGCTCCACACTCGTGTGTCAGGTGTGGGGGACACAAGGCAGTGGCTGAAATGTCTTAAGGCTATACATCTTCCTGGGTGACCAGAGAATAAGCACACATTTTTGCCTTGGCAATGGGGTTCTCACACATGGGAGTGGAGAAAGCCAGAATGCGAGCACATTCTGTGGAGGAAGAGATAGAGAGATGCTCAGAGCTTGCACCTCTCCCTGACAATGAGAGAGCAGCGTGGAGGGCCAGTTCAAGGCAAGCCACAGGTCCACAGATGGGGAAAGATTTAAATTCCCAAAACAGGTCACATATGCACTGGGCAATTGTGTTAACCTTCACATTTACATTTTTGTTTTAAACAACATAGAGTGGCAATGGAGAGATGAGGTCTGGTAAAGAGTCACTAGGGTGATAATACTTGCTATTAATGTTGAAGGCTGGGAAACAGTATATCAAGGAAAAAGGAAAAGAAGAGAATACCAAGTGGAGGAAACAGTGTCTTCAAAGAAGGTGAGGGAGAGCAAGGTGATCTGTCCTCCTGACACTCAGGGGTGGGCCTTCCTTCCACTCAGGGTCACCATAGGTAAAGGAAGATTCCAACATGAGTTGGTACCTTAAGGTGTGTCTCCCACAATAATACTGACAACAAAATGCACATTATTTTTCTTTTGCAAAGGATTGTACCCCAATCATCTAGTTTCCAAAGGTGGAATTTAGATCATGTATTTTTAAAATATTTATGGAACACATTATAGTCCTGGCCCCAAGTAAATACTGATGTGAGAGGGAAAGAATCTGGGTCGGGGGTGACAGAGCTGATGTTATACCTCATAAGGCCTCAAGCTAATGGTCCAGTAATGTAGGCAGAAGGCACTCATATCTCTGAAAATAAGACAGTAGATAATAGATGTGAAGTGGTTAAAACAAGCCAGGTTCTTGAAGAGAGCAGACCTTGGAGGAGGAGGGGGCACTCCTCCTTTGCCAAATGAATTAAGTGGCTTGACAGATGGGGCAAGGAAGAGGGTGTTGGGCATTCCAGGAAGAGAGCATGTTATATAGTAATGCAAAGAGCCACCAGTGTGGGGTAAATTTGGGAATGATAAAAATTATGTAAAGTATATATCAGGGACTCCCAGAAAAGAAAGATTAGAGCCAGATTCTAGAGGGCTAGGCTAAGCTTAACTTTTAGTAGAAAATGGGGGACCCTTGAATTTTCTTAAGCAAGGCAGTGACTTAAGAAGATGAACCTGTCAGGGAGCATGGAATAACTGGCGTCCAAGGAGCAGAGAGGCAGAAGGTCCAACTGAACCCCTATCATCTGAGACTGAAATGATGAGAACTGGATCAGAGTTCTGGTGGTTGACATGGAGACGAGGGAAACAAATGGAGAGATGATTAGAGGTGATTTATACTGTGCGTGAAATATTGAATGAAATAAAATGTGTGAAGGAAGGTGTAATGTTATGGAGAAGGTGCTGAGGTGTAACAAGAAAAAGGATGTTCTTAACAATCGTTCACAATACTAAGCATGCCTTAGAAGAGTTATGGAGAATGAGGTTTTAGAAGGATTGGGGAAACCACTCACAAGTTACACACACAGCAACCCCAGTACAACCACCCCAGGGTGGTGACTGCTTTTCTACAAAAGCACTAGCTACTTCCCTTTCCCTGAGCCTATCCAGTCTTCTCCTTTCCTCCACACCGCCCAAGCCAGAAGGACAAAGAAAAGCTAAGCAATCTGTGGGATGCCATTCAACATATAGTTTATTCAGGGCAACCAGGAAAGTATGAGATGATGTACCAACTCATCCCAAACCTGTCCCTGAACAGGAAGAAAAAAATCTCAAGCTATACAAGGTTCTATGTGAAAGTAGGTAGGAAATATTTTGAAAAGTAAGGAATGGAGGGTAGTGGGATTGAAGCATTGGCGTCACATCTGTTTCCCGATGCTTCATCTTCCTTATCATGGCTCTTGGGAGCCCTACTGAGAACCACAGGGATGGGAGAGGATGCCAGCACTCTGGAAAGAGTACCCTGGGGAACCACAGCATGTTTATGAACATACTATGGTCCTGTCCTTTCTAAGAAAAGTAGGTTCTGTCGTCCATAACTCTTCCCCTACCTCCTTCCCAAAGGCTAACATTCCAAAACAATACTAAATGATGAGAAGTTGCGCACAAGAAGGCTGCAGGAGACCCTGCCCCTTTAAATTGAGTTCATCTCCTTGTGCTGAGTTAAACTTTTGTCCCTATTTTCAGTGGGAGCAGCAGACATCTGCCTTTCAGAGACCTAGTCCACCCCACACCTAGCTCCTTTCAGTAGCTTCCAGACTCCTTGTAAGTCATGGAGACTTACTGACTTCAGAATGATTCCTTAAATATATTCTGCAGTCAATGAACCTGAGGACCTAAATAGTCAAATAATAGAGAAGGTTCTGTAAGTGGTTATTTGTTGTGTCCCTCGAGTGATCATAAGACATTGGTCTTCAAATTGTTTCTCAGTTACCTGGCGTGGTCTATCTGCAGAATCTCCATTGTAAATAAGTGGCTGCCTCTGAAGACAAGATTAGAAAGCAAAGGTTAAGACGACGACATCAGGAGCCCCATATTCTTGGAGGCTGATGCTTCTCTACGGACTATGGATATTTAAATCCCGCGAAGTTTGTGCCCTATTTTAACTGAACCACCCCACTTGATGAATGTGCCTGTTAATTTATTTAGGAGTTGGTTTTCTTTAAACTATGACATTCAGTTTCCCCTGAGACGCACCATTCCAAAATCAATGAAGACCTATGACTTATATTTATATGCAATTCAGTGGGAGAGAAAGAGATTTTTGAATCCTTGTGGCTGGGGATATAATACTAGGTACCTCCAGCTCATTAATTAATTATTGCTATTAAATGAGTGTCTACTATCTGCCGTATACCAGTCTAAGTGCCAGAGAATATATATATATATACACGCACAACCAGTCTTTAAGAGGAGTAGATAATCCTGCAATCTTGCAGGAAATAAAGATCAGACAAGGAAAGTAGAACTGTGACACAACAGCATTAGGAGAGGAGAATCTGAAATAACGCTAATAATAATAATAGCAATAATCATAATAAAACGTATAAAGAGCATGCAGCATAAGTCAAGCACTATTCTAAGTATTTTGGATACGGTAATTCAATGAACCCTCTGAACAGCCCCGTGAAGTAGATGCAGCATTTATCTCCATTTTACAGATAAGAAAACGTAGCTCATGGAAGTTACGTAACTTATTCAAGGTGATAAAGCTAGTAAATGGCACGGCTGGGTATTGAACTAGGCTTATACAGTTTAACTCCAAATGCCATGCTCTGAACCACTGTGTTATTGGAGCACGGTGCTGAATGTTCAGGAAGGTTTCTTGTGGGAACTAGGTTGTAAGTCAGTTCTAAAAGATGAGCTAGAATTTAGAAGTGTGAAGAAGAGGAAAAACAACATTCCAGATAGCACTAACAATCTGAGCCTTGTTTTGGAGGCAGAGGTAACCACGCAGGAGTGAACAGCACAGTGATTAAGTGTGTGATCCCTGGAACCAGACTTTGCAGCTTCAAGCCCTGGCACCACCACTTACTAGCTCTGTGACTTTGGACAAGTTCCCTAACCTCTCTGTTGTCTTGCGTTTCTTCTCATAAAATGGGCATAAGAAATAGTACAGAATGGTAAATTGGTAAGCACTTGTAAACCACTTAGAACCACCCCCGATGCATAGTAAGTGTTGTATGAGGCTTTTCTGAGTGGGTAAATGTAAATTTGGGGCACTGAGAGACAGACCTGGCTAAAAAGCTAAATGACATTCAGCTGCCTGTCAGTATGTATCTTCCCTTATTTCCCTCACCTTCAAGGACCATCTCCATGGCATCCCAGCATAATTTTTGCTTGGGGATAGAATTAGAGAACAGCTCCTAGCCAAACCCTGTGATAAAGGACACCAGTGCAATTTCCATCAAAATAACCACAAACATTCACCCAGAGCCTACATGTGCAAAGTACTTTTAGGTGTAGTTAGTAATTAAAAAAAAAAAAAAGGAACAAGAAATTGCAGTTTGAATGCCTCCGGGTGGAACCAGCTGCATGGAAAGCCGTGGCTGTATCAGGCTCGTGGCTGGCTGCAGTGCAGGGCAGAGATATGGTTGGTTCCACTGCTCAGAGCAGCCCCAGGAGCGAGGGGATGAGTCAAGGGGGTCAGGAGCCCTTACTAGCTCATTAGTGTTTCTGGATTTAAAAGAGAGATTCCCAAATCCCAAGAGGTGGCTTACGGCTCGAAACAAAACCCAGTGCATTAACATCCTCGTATTCCAAAATGCTCCCCAAAGCCCTGCAGTTATGCTGATAGAATGTGATTTATACCAAGATGAGTGATGCCAAGGCCCAGACTGGGGAGGCAGCTGAGCAAGGGAATAATTGAGAATGCTATGAATTTCTCTGTTTGTGAACCTCCCGATTAAATAAGAGAAGTGCATCTCAGGAGTCTGGGCCCCCAGCCCTAGACCCTGCTGGCCTCTCTGCCACACTGTGCCTGTGGATGGCAGACCTAGTCTGTCACTGCATCAGATCTCTGCATCTCAGCTAAGCTCTGGGCAGCCCAACAGGTTTTGGAAAGTGCCACAGAGGCCATCTCTAAAACCCTACACTCTGAGTTTGCTATCTTCAGTGCAACGGTTACCCAGGAGATGGTCCTAGATCCAGCTCAAAGGCTGCTTCAGTTTCTTTTGGGAGGATATCCTTGGGAGGATGAGATGGGAACACGCTGGTGAAATAAGGAGGGACACAATTCACACGATGCAACAAAAATGCCCATATGCATGTTTGAAATGTTTTCTCCAGATTAGCAATATTACGAGTTCGCTTTTCTCTTACAGTCTCGCACAGCACCTCATGGTCACCACTGCAGCCCGGGCAGAGGATGTTAAGAAACAGATCGGGAGCATGCTCTCAGGAGTCAGGCCACAGTTTTCTTTCAGAGCTCTACTGTATTAGAAAATTGTTTACACATGTTCATAAGCTCCTATCTAAGGCCATGTTCAATTAGAGATCAAATGACTATTATTTTCAACTTGCGAGTCAATCAGCGTATTAGTCTAGACAGGCTACTTGTTGTAACAAACAACTTCCAAGTCTCAGTGACTTCACCACAATAGAGGTTTATTTCTCACTCTTGTCACCGTCTAATGTGGTGGGGGCAGAGGGGGCTCTGCTCCACATAGTCATTAAGGGATTCAGGCTTTTCAGATATAGTGGATCCCACCATCTCCTAGGACCTTGGCATTTTACACTGGTTTCTCCCTCTCCCACTGGCAGACAAGCAAAAAGTGAAGGCGTTAGGAGCCAAATTTGGAAGTGACATACATCACTCCCACCCACATTCTATTGTCACATGGACAGCATTTCCACAAAGGGGAAGTAGGAAAATATAGTCTATCTCTACACGCAGGAGGAAAGGGAATTAACAGAGCTTAGTGAACACTTCCATTGTCTGTGCAGTCAGGGAGGCTTCCTGGAGGGGGCGCTACCTGAGTGCTCTAAGGATGCACGTTCTTGTAGCCTCCCCTGCCTCTCAGGTTGGAAGTAACCTCACAGGTCATTTCAGTCACTGTCTCACAGTTCAGCAAAGCAGAAGCTGAGTGCACAGTAATTGCTTGGACAACATTTGGTGTTTGATCTTAAATGGGATCTAGAGGGAAATGCAGCAGACAGAGGGGCTGAGGGTGGACACTGGACCCAGGGTCCAGAGCTCGGCTATTGATACTGCCTGAGTGGGAGTGAGAGAAACGCTGGCAGGATCCCTACACATTAACTCCGCTAATGGTGGGCAGGAGGGTGGGCAAAGGAATCTGTCCGATGCTTTGCAGCTGTTGTGTGTATTAGAACTATCTCCTCTGCAGTGAAAATATCTAGACAACTTCTGCTGAACACCATGTGTATTTGACAGTCACCTGATTTGGTTTCACCAAACAGTATCTGGAATATATAATCTGAGACATATGTAAATACTCATTCATGATGAGCCCATTGTTGCTCCTTTTCTCTGGAGTTAAAAGATTTCTAATCTTGGGCTTCTCTGGTGGCACAGTGGTTGAGAGTCCGCCTGCCGATGCAGGGGACACGGGTTCGTGCCCCGGTCCGGGAAGATCCCACATGCCGCGGAGTGACTGGGCCCGTGAGCCATGGCCGCTGAGCCTGCGCGTCCGGAGCCTGTGCTCCGCAACGGGAGGGGCCACAGCAGTGAGAGGCCCGCGTAACGCAAAAAAAAAAAAAGATTTCTAATCTTGCAGTTTAAAAATCCCACTAAAACTTTTCGATGATAAATCTCTGCCTGTGTTCTTCCTATAGTTAGAGTCCTCTGGCTACAAAGGCCATGAGAGGTCGTTCGACCCTTTTTCCATTTTCCTGGAAAGACCCCAGTTAATGACAGGGACATGTCTTGTTTTCAGTACCACAGAAAAGGATAAAACACAGGGACGTGTCTTGTTTTTAGGACCACAGAAAAGGAAGAAACACAGAGTATCAGTGCATGAAGAGCCCAGGGCTGTTCCAGTCTGCTAAGACTCACAAAAAGAGGCTACCTGCCCCTCTGGAGGCAGCGACAAGAACCTGAGCCCTGGTTGCCTGGGCCCTGCCTGAACTCCTGCTCTCCCCCGGTTGGAGAGCATCAGCCCTGTATTCCTCTGCTCAGACTATCATAACAAAATATCACAGCCTGGGGGGCCTCAACCACAGGGAGGCCAAAAGCCCAATACCAAGTGCAGCAGGTTTCGTGTGAGGCTCTTCTCCTTGGCTTTCCTACGATGTCTTCTCCCTGCAGCCTCTTCTCTGGGTGCGCATGTGGAGAGAGCGAGCTCTGGTGTCACTTGCTTTTCTAATGAGGACACTAGTTCTATTAGATTAGAGGCCATCCTTATGTCCTCATTGAACCTTAATTGCCTCTTGGAAGGACTTATCTCCAAATACAGTCACATTGGGGGTTAGGGCCTCAACATGTGACCTACAGAGGGATGCAATTCAGTCCATAACAGCCACTCACTCGTGAGGACCACGCAAATCCTGACACCGCTGTGTAGAGCTGGGTGGAGCTGAGCATCACACGTGGGGGCCCTCCTCTGCCTTGGGGTCCATATCCTCATGCTGTCTCAGTGATCATCACCCCCTCAGTTAGTCCTGGATCCCTCCCTCCATCCTCCCAAACTAATGGTAATCCCCTGGCTGTCCAGAGGCAGTGTTGCCTGAGGAATTGACAAATTTCTGATCTAGACACCCTTGGTGACAGCCTGCATCCCTGTCTTCTCCCCACCTACAGGCTCTGGCCCAGGAAAACAGGGCTGCAGCTCCCACCATCAGGCCGCTTCAGGATTCTCACTGATGGTCAGCCCTCCCTGGAGCAAATATTGTCCATGGTCACGTGGAATTCCATGAATTAGACTGCTGAGTCCTGACCTTATTCACCACCTGGTGGAGGTGGTTTACTCCTCAACAGATTCTGGCTGATATCAGCTGACTCCCCAGCCTGTGTGAGTGGTGTGGCTCTTGCTTTTGCTGTGGGCTGAGAAGGGAGGGCAAAACATGGCTCTGATCTCCCTGAGGAGCTTGAAGCCACCTCACAGGAGATGGAGGAATCGCAGATGAAGTTGCTTAGTTTGAGATCAATCCAGGACTGTGGGGTGGAAGGCAAAGGAAGAAGGAGCCCAGAACAGGACGCCAGTCTTCTGTTTCCTGCTCCGTCAGCTATTCTGTGTGACTAGGTAACTGACAGCCCCTGTCTGTGCCTCAGTCCCCTGAATGATTGAGTGGGAGCATGAACTAAACGATATGTCCAGTCTCCTCAGATCTGGTATGCCCTGCTGTGCCAACCCACTATCAGATCCTTTGTCCTTATCTTCCTGGCCCAGGACATCCAGGAGGATTTATTCCAAAAGGTTTCTTGGACTCCACGCAGATTCCTTGGGCATCTCCTAATCAGACTCACTCGCCTAGATTTCCCTGGATGGAACTGTGGCCCACCTACCTTCATGTCAAAGGCCTCTCTCATTTTCGAGGTCCAAAAAGATGAATGCTCAGCATTTTCACAAAGGGAAGGGAGTATTTCTTCCAGGAAGTTAATACGATTGTATATTGTAGCCTTGGGGCACTGGAGAAGGGAAAGAAAAATTCCCTGAAACAACATGTCTCTTGTTTAATAAACTTTTATTATTATTATATATGAGTGTGTGAGAATGAGAAATCCATATCCATTCTTCGCGGTCACAGCGTTATTGGTTCTGAGCTTAAAAAATCAGTCTGGTGACTAACAGAATAAAGCACTGACTGACCAGTGATTTTTAATATTTGGCTCTTCCAGGAAGCAATCTAATAGAGTAAGAGCTTATTGGAAAGTGTAGATGATGTGGAAATGAGTTACACAGAGGGACGGGCTGTCTGGGCTTCCGCCTTGGGAAGGACAGGCAGGTGTGACAGGTGACAAGGGCCTCTGTGATTGCTGGCTATGCTAGCTCAGCACAACACCTCGGCTTTGGGGAGTAAAATCAAGCTGATAGTTTTGTTTTTCTCTTACTCATCACCAAGTCCTTGTTTTGAACCCTCCTTCTACTGAGAGAATCTTTCTCCCCTCGAAAACCCTTTTGTTCAGGCAGGTCCCAGTCTTCTACCATTGTGTGGCCCATCCACCAGGGCTTATAGTCTCACCCTGAGCTCTCCCTGAGAGATAGCACGCCCTGCTTCCTGTTGGAGCTAGGCAAGGGCTCTAACTAACATTGGCCCATCCTTGGACTCTAGAACCCCCTACATCCTAGGTCTAGACTGAGGTTTTTCTCTGGCCTGGGGATGGTGGTTAATAACTCTTTAAGAAACATCAAAAACTCTCTGTTTTCCACAGTGGCTACACCAATTTATATTCCCACCAACAGTGTACTAGGCCTGCCTTTTCTCCACATCTTCATCAGCGTTTGTTATCTGTGGTCTTTTTCCATATGAGCCAGCAATTCTACTGTCGGGTATAGCCAAAAAAAAAAAAAAAAATGAAAACACTAGTTCAAAAAGATATGTGCACCCCAATGTTCATAGCTACATTATTTACAATAGCCAAGATATGGAAGCAAACTAAATGCCCATCAAGAGATGAATCGATAAAGAAGATGTGGTACATATATACAATGGAATATTACTCGGCCATAAAAAAGAATGAAATTCTGCCATTTGCAACAAGACGAAAGGACCTAAGGAGTATGCTTAGTGAAATATGTCAGACAGAGAAATACAAATACTGTATGTTATCACTTGTATATGAAATCTAAAAGATAAAACAAAGGCATAAATATAACAAAACAGAAACAGACTTACGGATACAGAGAACAAACTAGTGGTTACCAAGGGAGAGAGGGAAGGGGAGGAGCAACAAGATAGGGGGATGAGGTTAAGACATACAAACTACTGTGTATAAAATAAATAAGCTACAAGGATACATCATACAGCACTGGGAAATATACCAATTATTTTATAATAACTTTAAATGGAGTATAAGCTATAAAATATTGAATCACTATATTGTACACTTGAAACTAATACAGTACTGTAAATCAAGTATATTTCAATGAAAACAGAATGTAAAAAATAATAAAAACAAACCTGTTTCTGGAGCTCCCACTCTGGGGTCAGCCTCTCTCCCCTTAATTTCCTGAGCTTCCTTGTTATTATTCATAGCAACCAACTTTTGAAAGCCTGAACTAGATAAAACCTAAAATACTTTAAGCTTGGCTTTTCTGAGTACAGTAGCAGATATGACTTTCTTTAGATGTTAAAGTAGTACTTTGAGGTCAGGTGACATAAGGTAAACCAAACTCAACGACCTTATTCCCAGGAGACCGTGATGACAGTAGGGTGCGTTGGTGGGTGTGTGTCGGAGGGTGGAGCAGAGGTGATATGATGCAGGGTATAGTAGATGCTAGGGCCGCCATAACGAAGTACCCCAGGCTGAGTGGCTTAAACAACAAAAGTGTGTTTTCTCTCAGTTCTGGAGGCTAGAAGTCTGAGACCAAGGTGTTGGCAGGGTAGCTTCTTTTAAGGCCTCTCTCCTTGGCTCGTAGGTGGCCGTCTTCTCCCTGTGTCGTCACATGGTCTCCCCTCTGTACATGTCTGTGTCCTAATTTCCTCCTCTCATAAGGACTCTAGTCAGATAGAATTAAGACCCATCCTAGTGACCTAATTTTAACTTAATTAAGTACCTCTTTAAAGACTCTACCTCCAAGTACAATCACACGCTGAGGCACTGGGGGTTAGGACTTCAACACACAAATTTGGGGGGGACACAATTCAGCTCATAACGCACGGGGTAAAGGAATGGAATCTGTGTGAGACACACACCAGAAATTAAGAAGTGAAATGTGTCTCTGCTGTCATCAGCATTCCTCTTGTACTGGGGTATGCCTTCCCAGTTCTTAGTACCCAGGATCCCCATCACCCCTCAGACCCCTCCTTCTGTACATCTTCTCCCAGCACATGAGTGGTGCAACGATTGATGAAGCAGAGAAGGTGAACCCACACAGGCCACAGGAGAATAAGCCTCTATCTAATAGGGAATTATAAATATTAACCACAGAAAATATTGTTTTGAAAAAGAAGATGTCCATGTACCTCTGAGATCATGTACAGGAAGCAGTCACTCTCACTGCCTCAGCCCAAGACTGGGATGATGAGGTTTATTCGGTCCCTGAATATCTGAATCAGCTACTTATGGCCTTGCTGTCTATTTTCCTCTAGCCAAAGACATTGAGAAACCAACACTCCGAAAATGCAGAAATGCCAAGTGGAGTCAAAGGAGAGCTCTTTGGACCTGAGTGGCTGTCTTTCCTGCCTGGATACAGAGACCAAGGTTCTACCTCCCAGAGGAAGAGTAAGTATCGGGTTAGTGACATTCTGGGAGGGGCACCAAGCTTTGGTCAGAGAAATGCAAACCTGAATTCCATTTGGGAACAACATGCAGGAACGCATCACAGTTCAACAGATTTAAGTGACTGTCCCAGACTTCAGATCTACTCCACTGAGTAGAGGGTTTAGGTAACAGGGTGAACTGACCCTTGGAAGGGCGAGGGCCCCTCCTCCCATCTAGAGTCTTTATGTCCTCAGGGAGCTCCTCCACGTTCCAGGCTGAGTCTCCTGCAGGGGCACCAATGATAGCAACAAAGTAGAGGAGGGGGCCTCATCCATCTCTGCTTCCTCTGTTTTAGATTTGGCGTGTCCTGGGGATAACTATGAAAAGCTGAAAGTCTTCTAATTTTTTGCACTGAGTTTTCATTACACTTTAAACGTTGCCATGGATGGAATTAATGAGCAGAAACCTACTGAATATTCAGCCAGAATTCTCAGAACCCCAGCAGTCTTGACTCTCAGAGCTCAGGACCACTTGGCACTTAAACGATTCCTAACTTTGTTTCTGATTAGTACCAAGGAGTGCCTCAGTCGCCCTGGGGACTCTTTCACCTTCTACTCAGCCAGGAGTATGTTTGACTCACTCTGTTCTTTGTCTCACGGACATGGTTCAGGGCCAGAGGGTCCCTCAGAGGTGGGGACTTATGATTCCCGAGGACATGAGCAGCTGAGAAGATCACCCTTTTCACAGGACTATCTTCACACAAAGAAAAGCTGGCACTCTCTGCATGGATAACCAGAAACATCCTTTGGCCCCTGAAACTTTCCTCCTGTGTTCTCAGTGCCTAGAATTATATTACCAGAACTTGACTCCCTTAGGATTATAAGACATTTTGGTCTTTTAAAGTCCTTTATTAAAATGCAAAGGTATCTAGGAAGCATGAAAACTTATAATATCAACAAGAATTTGAAGTCATTGAAGGCAGGAAAGATGCCTTAAATGACTTTTTTAATATATTAGATTCTTAGCCGCCCAGGACTCTCAGAAGGTTAAGTCATTCTATATAATCAAGGTGTTTATTGAAGAGTTACCTCTTATAAGTCTAATTTAAGTAATATGAAGTATCTTAGATAGAGATCTGGTCTAAAATGTTCCACGCTACCATACCTTCTTAAATGCAGCCTACCAAATGCAATGAAACATTTTTTTGATAATTCAAGGTCATCATTATGAACTCCCACTACTGCGCTCTGCATGGATTCTCTACAGAGGGCTGGGTTGTTTGTACCTGCATGGCAGTTCTTGCATTTCCTTTTAAGCTTTCCGTCTTTTCCCTCTCATATAAGCCACTTTCACCGCCTGCTCATGCCGAAGTGTTTGCCTTAGGCATTCTTTCTCTTTCTAACCTATCCTTTTAATCACCTGTGGGTGGGAAATAAGATACCCAAGCTTTTGGAGGTCTGTGAGTAAAAGAAGAGAAGACAGGCTTTGAATAAGAATGTTTCCCATAGACAAAGGCAAGAATTTTATTATAGAACACACTAATTCTCACTACACAGATACTTTTGCTTTTTCTGTGATTGTCAGCTATTATTTGGATAAGTGAGGAAACCAGATATCCTGATGCATTTCAGGGGACGTGACTTGCTTTAGAAAGTAAGAGAAAGAGATGCCTGACCTATAGTGTAATGGAAGGGGCAGGAGTTGGTGATCTCACTGCCCAAACTTGACTCAGTCTCATCAGCAATCCCTGCCCAGTCTGTAACACATTTCCTCAAAGTAAATTATTTTCCAAAGTGGACACTTTTGAGAATGAAAGGATGCAAAATTAATAATTACTTCAAGACAACAGGCATAGACCAGGACTGTCCTGGGCAAATCAAGACCTAGGGTCTCCCTATTTCTAGGAAACACTGCAGCAACATCAGCTGGTACAGAGAACTAAAAATGCCCTGGACTATTGCAAAGTTGGATGTGCATCACGGAAGCAAGCATAGACTCTTGTTGGGCAACTTCTCCATTTGGATTTAAGTTTACAGGTCATGGACTGTGACCAATGGCTAAGACTGACATCTTAGCAAAGCTAAAACCAAGATTTTATTATCCCTCTCATATTTTATATGCTTACCCTTCTACTTCCAAATACCACTACGTTTCTTGGGTTAGCAAATAAAATGTGTTTCTGGATTATATTCCTTAAAGTATCTCTTCTAACGACTATATGGACTTCAGCTGGGGCTGAAATGTTACAATCATTAAATCACATAATGTATCTAAAGTGCTTAGTCTAACATCTGGAATATAGTAAGTGCTCAGTTAATTTTAGCTAAAGCAAATGCAGGTGCATTTGTGAGTGCATACACACACATACACTCACACACATATAACTCTGCTTTTAAACTAAAGCACAATCTGGCAATGTGTGTCAATATTTAAAATATCCTTTCACCTAGATATCCAACTTCTAAGAATTTTTCCTAAAGAGAAGCGTGTTTATCACAATGTTGATTATAATATTGGAAACTTAGAATAACCCAATAGGACATTAGCTAAAAGAATAACAGGGCATCTATACAATAGAATATGATACACAGCTCTTAAAATAATAAAGTAGAATTTTATTTATGATATGAAAAAGTCAATGATGTATTATCAAATGAATATGCAACTTACAAAGCAGTATTTATGTGTGATTTTTTTGGACAAAACAATGAAAGAAAAGACATCAAAAATACCTTGAAGAGGTATACCAAAATTATATATCTTTTAAAAAATTTTAGTTATTTTCTCTGAATTATGAGATAACCAGTAATCTTTATTTTCTTTTTTGAATGTTCTGAATTTTGTTGCATACAAATGTATTTCATAATTATATATAAATAATATATATCCCATATATACATAATATAGATCCCAGGCCCTATTGAGAGGTGTGCCTTGGCTCCCTGGTCAGTATTCAAAGATGCTGCTCCTGTGTGCTCTCATAATTTCCAGTGCCTGTAAATTTTTTTTTGCATTTATCCCTCTGCATTAGTTTTCCTAATATATATCAGTCTTATCAACAAAACCATGTACATTTGAGGGCAAGCCCTTGACCTGATTCAACTTTGATTTTCCCTTATATGCCACCTGGCTTATAGTTTATGCTCAGTCAATGTTTGCTGAATGAATAGATGCATAAATGAGTAGGTCTCATGGCTTCTAGAACTAAACCAGTCTTCAGAGTCTAGTTAGAAAACCATCAGAGAAGTGATACATAACTTTACCTTCATAATCCGCTGTATCACACAAGACCCACAGTCTAGGACCCCCTGGAGGGGTTCCCTCAGGTACACACCAAGTGCTCAATACTCATTTGTTGAAAGAAAGAATAAAGAATTGAATGGATGATAATGAAGAGAAGAGATTATAACAGCACCAGCTCCATCCGAAGCAGAGGATCTAGTAAGGGCTGGCACCAAGATCTGAACATCACTCTGAAATTAAAAGTCACAGAAGTGAAGGAATCTTAGAGATCAAATAATCCATCTTTCTCATTTCACAGGTAAAGAGACAATGGCCCAAAGAGGAGAGATGATTTCCTAGAGACACAGGACAGTTTAGCAGCAGAATCTAGGCTGGAACCGGAATTCTCACCACCCCCTGCAAAGCTGCCTCTTTCCTCAACCAGTGCCTGAGGTTTCTGTATATTTCAGCATGCTCTAGCTTTCTAGATGGACAAATAGAAGGCAAAATCAGGATGTTCCCTATTCATCTGTTTGTCTCTTTTCCTTTCTTCCATCCACTTTATATGCTGTCTGAACCGAACCCCTTCCCAGAGCAACTGCCCCTCTGAAGGCAACCTGCAAGCATCCAGAGACCCAGCTGCCCCAGGTGGTGAATCTCACCTACCAGGGTTTTGTTCTGTTGAAGAAAAGCAAATCCTGCATCAGGCAACAAATACTTTCTGATTCTTGAATAATTGAAAGGCTGGGCCCCAAGCTGCAGCAGGCGAATAACTGATTAGAAATGGAGAAGGGGCAGCGGCGGGGGGGGGGGGGGGGGGGGCGGAACCAGCAGCCAGCAGCCCGCCCTGAAGTTAGGGCACTCCACAGGGAAACCGCCTCCCTCAGGACCTGCGGCCAGGGCCCAGGCCTGTTTTGGGGACAGCGGGAAGAACTATGCAACCATTCGCATCTTCATAATTCCATAGCAAGCCTCTGTTTCTGCTACCAAATTAATCTCTATGGTGAAAGCAAGAAAACAGAGATCACTTAATGTACCGCATCACTAAGCCTGTGAAAACTGATCAAAGGAATTGAAAGTATGACTCAAACAAATGTCTTCATATTATCTTCAGATGGACTATCAACGAGAATAAGCCCATTCTCAGCTCACATATGAGCACTGAGACAATACAGACCTTCTCCTCATTTTCATGCTCTCCTTGCCCAGGTCAGATGAAAAAGAAAAACCACACCTCACATTAACAGCATTTTTCAGCCTTATAACCACGGCACCTCTTATATCCACTCAATGAGGCAGACAGAACAGAGATCTCCTTTATCCAGGGGGAGATCGAAGAACACAATAGGAATTGGACCCAGGACCTGCAGCTCACGCTTGTGTTACCCTCTGGGACCAGCTCTCTCCAGTCTTATATGCGTCCTGCCCATGCTCTATATGGAACCACAGCCATTTCCACAAACTTCAGGTTCAACCAGATCATTCTTCTGTTACATCTATATTTTGTCAATAATTTCCCATTGCCCTCAAGATAGAGACCCAAGTGCTGAAGAGGGTTCAGGGCCTCCTCATTCCAGTCCGCCTTCAGGTTCTCAGCATGCACGATGCCCCCCACAGTGGGCATGACCCCAACCACAGCGACTTCGGCCCTCCTGGCCTCGGAAGTGCCAGAATCATGGCTCAGGTCCTTCACATGTGTGTCCGCCAGGCCTGGAACATCCTCCCCTAGTAAGCTGTTCCTCATCCCTCAAGGCTTTGATCCCTAAGGCTCTCTAACCCCTAGGGAGGGGAAGCCCCTTGTCGTACGTCCCTATAGCACCCTCTCCTCCCGGTTCGTCTCCCTCGTCATTCTGGCTCCAGGGCCCTCTTCTCCATCAGACTGTGAGCCCCATGATGCTACACAACTGTCTGGGTCATGTCTATGAACCAGCACCTATTACAATGCCTGGCTCAGAGCAGGGCTTAGTAAATATTTGCTGAATGAACTAATTTTTTTAAATGGCTAAGCAAAAAGTGAAACAGAATCAAAATCAGGCTACTAAAAAATCCTTACTGAGTATATTTGCATTCAGTTTTTATAATTGTTTAATGAATATTTATTTAGTGTCTGCTATGTGCCAGGAACTGCTCTAGGCACAGAAAAAACAACAGTGAAGGAAACAGGCAAAAATCCTTGCACTCAAGGGGTGGCTTTTGTTACAGGAGACAAAAAATGAAGAAAATAAATGAAAGGTATAGTTTGTTAAATGGTGCTTAGAACAATTGGAGGGGTGATACAGGAGGAAACAGGATGTGTAAACATAGGTGCTGAGCACAGGTAGCTAAAGCTAATTCTCATGCTACCTAAGAAGTCCCCGAAGTCTGTATTCCGCTAAATTTCTTTTCTTTTTTATCCAATTTCCCTAATGGTGTACATTTAATTAGCTTTCTATTTTAATGCTATTTTAGCTCATTCTGGGTTGATATATGGGTCAGGCATCATTTTTTCTCCCATCAAATTATTTCCTTTGGATAAATTTCTAAACGGAGAATTATTTAATCAAATGTACATTTTTCAGACCTCACAAGGCACTGTACTTCCATTTTGTTATCACAAATAATTTTAGAAACTTACAAGGCCACAAGCAAAAATTGATGTACCACTTTCATCATAGCATCAGCAGGGATGAGAACTATTGTTGCTTGTTTGTTTACAGCTGTTATTTTAGTAGATGTGAAAATAGTATTTCAAGGTTCCTTTCATTTGTTCCTCTTTGATTCTCCCATTTTTATTTCTACAGTCTGATTGCCCGAGTACAAAGTAGTGTTTCTCTACCTCGTGGACAAACATGACTGTGTTTCCTAAACTCAAGATCTTTGCATTTTCACAAGACAGCAAAGGCTGCGTGAAAGGCCAAGACAGGAAAAGAGATTCCACAGAATGACCAGGCTTTTCCATTAAGACAACTAGATCATGAAAGCTACTAGAAATGAAGTATGAAAAAGGGTGATAGGGTTCTGACCATGTTGGCAACATGTCAAATACTTAAATATCAAATACTTAAGGCAAATAAGCAATAATCACGTACAATACTAAGAACTAAAGTTGTGATGGTTCTCAAGCACTTATAGCACATCTATTCCTTTTGACCAGTTGAAGAATAGCCCTCAAAGGTAATGTTTTTTGCTCTTTATGTGCCTTTTCTTTTCTTTGTTTTTTTTCTGGTCATACACATTTTAATAAGATTGCAGCACACCCAGTGGGGGTCACGGTGCGGCACTTCATTACAAGGACAGTTTTTCGGTTTCATTTTCCATCCTCCAATGATCACCTTCAAGCAATACACGGGTAGCAGTTTCAGGTAAAATAAAGTCCTGGGAGACGCACAACAAATGCATTGGCATTTGTCTTCTGACCTGTTCGTTCCGCGCAGCCTCATTCTACAAAGTCTGTTCTGCTGGCTGGAATTTAACCAGAAGCTCTTCTCTCTTTGCCCTCCTTTTCTGGGGGAAAGAGTGAACCTGCCCATCGCTTGGGGCACAGTGATCCTTCCCCTGCAGGGGGCAGGACACGGGACACGGATACTGAGGACAATCAAGACCAAGGACTTGCAACTTCTCTTGTTCTTTTTTCTCACAAAAGACTTCCAGAGAGGCTGAGTCTGCTTTCAAGTGAGGCACCAGAGTGCCAAAGCCCTAGTACGAGAAGATATCTGGGAACCGGCTGTCATCTAGGGACCATCTCTGCCGCTGACATCGTGGTATGCTATCGGAGCGCTTGCTCAAGCATCAGCTTTCTGTGAGCAGTTCACCGGCGCACATCACTGGGCCCCTGCACGGCCTGTGAATGTTCAGTTTTTCCTTGCATTTTCCATGGAAGAGTCAAGAAGAGTTTCAACACGTCACCTGCTGGAATCCAGAGATGGTATCAAGAAGCCTCCCCGTCCCAGAAAATCTGACGCCAGTTACGGTACCTTAGTAAACAAGAAGGCTGATCACAGGGTGTTGACAGGAAGCCAGCCGCTGTCCCCACATGTACAGGAAGGCAGTCCCCGTGGGCTGCTAGCTCCTGTCTTCACGACCTGGGGGGTATCCTCCGTAATGTACAAAACAGATATCACAAGGCATGTCTGTAAGCGACAGTCACGTCCACACAAAGTCTGCCCAGTGCGGGGCCGCCGCTGGTCCTGGCTTTTCGCGCCCAACATGGCTGGGCCACTGGCTACTTGGCCTGGGCCTCCTGCAGGAGTGGCAGCCTGGCGGCCGGGGCCCTGTAGGACCAGGCAGGAAGCTTGTGCTGCAGTGGGGTCCTCCAGGGGTAGAACATGTAGCTGATGTCATAGCTCAGGAGGCAGCTCAGGGATGCCACGTAGATGTCGGCAAATCGCAACAGGCGCCGCAGGAAGTACGTGGGGTTCTGGTCTATGCGGAACAAGCTTCCAAACTGGGCGCTGAAGGAACATTTGGTCATTTCTCTCAACTCCTTCCTCTCCTTTTTGCACTCCTGCAAAACCAGCTGTGACTCCGCATCTCTGTGAACCTGCATTTGCTCCAATAACCCAGTCAAGGTGTGTAGGTAATTGTAGGTAATTGTTTGAATGTACTTTTCCATGTTCATGATTCTGAGCTCAGATCTCAATTCCAGGATAATTCCACCCGTTCACCAGCCATGCTTTAGGGTCAAGTCCACCAGGTCACTGTATATATGGTCACCAAAATACAACACTTTGGATCCCCTCCATCCAGTAAACTTCAAAAGTTCATCTAAATTGCCCTGCTTATAAATCTGGCCTTTCTGCAACGTGTAGATTTTATCCTAGAGTAAGACGCCTTTCACATTCACCTTTTGGAAGGGACTTCACTTATCACTAAAGAAGTTTGGCTTCTCCGCCTGAACGATGACCACATCAAACAGGTCCCTCCAGTCTTTTTCAACAATATACCTCATCCCTTCATCCACAAAGCTACTGGGGCTATTGGTGATGAGAAACATCTTCTTGCCATGATCAGCCAGTTTGGCCAACACTGCATGGGTCTGCTCAGGGTAGCAGATGTACTTTTCAATATTGCTTCAACTGCTCTGTACATGATTCCTTTGGTGTGCACCTCCCGAATTGAATCCTTGACGTCTTTGTACAGGTGCACAGGCTCATAGTCGATGTTGTTCTTCAGAAAGTACTCGTTCACACAGGACAGCAGGGTCATCTCGGGCAGGGAGAAGATGTCCATGAACATGGACATGATGTCATGGTGTTTCCGTGGGAACTCTCATAAAAGTTGCTCATCTGTTCCAAAGGCACATGGGAGCCCTGGTACATTTCAATGACTTCCTCATCAGGGACCACGCTTAGGCCTCTGTGGACAGTTCCCAGCTGGATGTAATGAAAAGCACTGATCTTCATCAAGACCACCGCTGCACATCATAATGCAGTCCATGGATTGCAAAGTTTGGGTCATACTCATACTTCCTGATTTCCATGGGATACCTGTGTTCGTTGATGAGAAGGTCCCGCGTGGCATTAAATATCAGTGTGTGGAGGTGCTTAGAATAAAACACCAAGGTGTAATCATAATCAAAGCCGTAGATTTCAAGCTGTAGATTTCAATGTCCAACAGGCTCATCTCATTGTTTGAAAAGATGGCATCTGGATTCTACAAGTTGCTCATAACTGAAGTAACCAATTCTTCCGTGCTCCTCTTCGCCTCCCGGTAGCGCTCCCAAAGGTAGCACTTCATGTCTGGGGCGGTCCCAGGTGCCCTGCATAAGGGCCCCGTGCGGGGCCCTCGTGCGACCGCCCCCGAGCCGCAGTCCGGCAGCCGCCCCACAGGGCCTCCAGTGCGCCGCTGCCTGCCGCCACCCCACCGCAAGTGGCGCCTCAGGCTATTTGCCTTTGTTGAGTAAAGATTTTCCAGTTTATATCCTGGAGGCTTGATTATTCAGATTATTTCTGTATTTCTGTATAGCTGAATAAATTAGTAAGTAAAGGCCTTTTTGGTTAATTATTTCATTTAGAAAATTATATTAAATAGCTATTTAGATCACTCATTGCTCTATTTCATTCTTATGTTATCGTTAATACGTAGTTTTCAAAGTTGTACATGGACTCTAACCAATCAGATGTTAGATTCAGTTTCACTTTCAAAGATAGTAATTGGACATTTCAACTGCTAATTTAAGTTTACTGTCAAATAGGAGACACTTTGGACAATTTATGTTTTTCTATTGTCTGGCATATTTGTTCTTTTGACATCAACTAGTTATCATGTCTTTTGATTTCAACTAGATTTTACGTATTTGTATTCCTTTTTAAATGTAGCATAATTTACGTATGACATTGACCATTTTGATGTGCAATTCTATGAGTTTAACACATCAGGTTACAAATAATGTAACAGCTACCAGGGTCAAGATTTAGAACTGTCCCATCTCCTTCAAAAAATGTCCTTATGCCCCTTGGCAATCAAGCTCTCCCTCTATTTTCAGCCCCTGGCAACTACTGATCCGTTTTTGCCTTTTCCAGATTATCATGTAAACAGAATCATAAAGTATGCAACCTTTTGAGTCTGGCTTCTTTCATTTGGCAGAATACATTCAAGATTCATCCAGGGTGTTACACGCTTCAGTACTTTTCACTGCAGAATAGTGTTCCTTTACATGGATGTGCCACAGTTTGTTTATCCACTTATTAAAGTGCATTTTGAGTTGTTTTCGGTTTAGAGAAATGGTGAACTAAGCTGCTATAGACATCCAGGCACAGGCCTTTCTGTGATCATATGTTCATTTCTCTTGGGTAAATATCTAGGAGTGGCATTTCTGGGTTGTTCAGTGACTTATAAAAAATTGCTAAATGGTTGTACATTTTGCATTCCCACCAGCAAGATATGAGAATTCCAGTCACTTAACATGCTTATCACCTCTTGATATTGTCTGATATTTTTATTTTAGCCTTTGTATTAGGTGTGTAGCAGTGTCTCATTGTGATTTTAATTTGCATTTTTCTGATGACTAATGAAGATGAGCGACTTCTCCCGGGCTTATTTGTCATCCCTGTGTTTTGGTGAAGTGTCTTCAAATATTCTTCCACGTTTAATTGGTTGGATGTTTTCCTATTATTGAATTTGCAGAGCAATTTACATATTTTGGATACAAGTCCTTTCTGTTTTGCCAATATCTCCTCCTAGCCCATGGCTTGTCTTTTCATTTTCTTAACAGTATCGTTTGCAAAACAGAAGTTTTTCATTGTGAAGAATTCCAATTTATATTCCTTTTAAACAGTGTGTGTGTGGTTTTTTCCTATCTCTTTTTGCTCCTTGCACCACCATCAGTGATCATTGTACAACAGATTTGTTTTGGTCTATTTCACAAAGCACACACAGTTGCCGCTTCATCTGCTTAACATCAAGGGAACAAGTATGAGGACATGGGATGAGCATTGAACTGAGAGTCAAGATGTCTAGATTCCTGTTTTGTCAGTGGTTTGCTATCAACTGTGAGCTAATTATTTAAATTCTTTAGGCTTCCATTTCTTCATCTCACATTAGAAATAAAACCCAACTTATCCATTTCAGGAATGGTGAGGATATAGTGAGTAAAAGATGCAAAAGTATGTGCAAAGTGCTGGAAGGATGCTACATGCATTATATTTTCCTCTTCCAAGAGCCTCACATCAACTTTGACAGTCACACTGGACCCACATTACAAAGGTACCTCTATAACTACAAATATAAGGCTCTAATATACTTTGTGTACACAGTACTTCCCTCTTTCACTCTAGAATATCCTTTGGTAGCTTCAAATTTTCTTTTCATGCTCTTATATCCATTTTAAAAATTCTATATATTTAGTACCGGGTAATCTTCAGATTTCATTTCAGAAACTTGTAATTTTTATTTTTTTCAAAAAGAAATGCTCTAACCAGCAATAGAATTGAGTAAGATTCCTTCCCTTGGACATTTGGCAGAAACATCTTCTTTCATGAAATAGTGGTGTTATTCAACAATGGAGCATGATTTTTTTTCTTCTCTCTCTCAAGGGAGGAAACTGAAGTATAGCAGAAGATTAAACATTCTCTAGGATATGTACAGTCCCTTTTCCAGTAAAAATAGGTAAAGAAAAGGATATTTCTGTGGACAGGAATATTTGTGTTTAGGAAGTTTAGCTGTAAGGTTCTAAAAATTCAAACTGTCTAGGAAAGGAATAAATTTTTTTAAAAGGTTTAGTCTATATAACCATAGGGAGTTGATAATTTGTTACTTTCATGAAGTATTTAAAATCTTTATTTAACATTTTGAATTTAAAAAATTAAAAAGGCTTCTTTATCAGTTATGTAGCTAATTTTGGTAAAATTGCTGTTAGTCTATTTTGGGAAATAGGTAAATCTTACAGTGAATGCGTAATAACCAAATAAGTCAAGTCCAGAATAATTGCTTTAAAATGAAGGTCAAATTATGTCACCACTCTGGTCAATGGCTTTGCCATCTTACTCAGAGTGACAGCCAATTCCAAGGGTCCACTCTCCCCCACCTCCCTGATGTCAGCTCCTGTCACTCTCCCCTCTTGCCTTCCCCACTCCAGTTTACTGGCCTTCTGTTCCTTGTTCATTTCAGCTCTTGTGTTCTCACGGGTGCCCTCTGCCCGGAGTGCTCTTCTCCCAACTATCGCATGGCTCATTCCTGGTCCAGGACCAGCTACATAATTTGTTGGGCCCAGTATAAAATGAAATGTATTTTTTAAAAAAATTATTAAGAATCTTAAGATGGCAACAGCAGAGTAGTAAATCAAGTGTGGCTACACAGGTAAGTACACCCACAAAGCCTGCCCTGCCTGGCTCCTTGATTCCTTCATATCTCTGTTTCAAAGTCACCTTGTCTTAGAGAAGTTGTCCTCCTGTTCATTCTATATGAAAGAGTTACCCCTAGCATCCTTGGCCCTTTTATTTTATTTTTATTTTATGTATTGATTACTCGATTGTCTACCTTTCCCCAGTGGGATATAAAGTCCTTACATGCTGTATCACCCAGAGCATAAGACATACCCAGCACATAACACAGTAGCCACTCAAATATTTGTCAACTGAATGAATAAAGGAGTAAATAAGAAGTAATAAAAATCCAAAGCCATATGAATAAAAAAAATCAAGAGACAGACCAGATTTTAAACCAGTAAATATAAAAACTGTATTTGCATGTATGGGGAGAGGCTCAGATTTGGAAATTCAAATTTAGGAAAAAGGAGAATGGACTCAGCCTCAGTTCTTACATTAGCTGGTTCTGTGACTTTGGAAAGGTCTCTCAATCCCTCTGAATCCCACGCTGTCACCAGTGCAGTAAGGGGCCTTCCAACACTTCATTCTGTGACTTTATGGAACAGTCTCAAATGTGACAGTATAATATAACAATCTGATTAGTTGAAGATATTTTCTATACATTTGGGTCAAAAAACAAAAACAGGATGCTCTTTGGATGACTGGTCTAGCATTCCTCCAGTCTTCTCCTTCAATGTGACGGGCCACTTACGAATATGTATGGTATACAGTATACATGTATACTGTATGATATATTGTGACCTCACAAAATCATTTTTCCCAAGGGAAAAGAGCTCTGCTTTGAGGAGTAGCTAGAATTCTTATAAATAGCTTATTACGTATCAGAGTTTGGGTGCCGTGGCCATTTAAACTCTTAAATTGATGACATTCATGTGTTTATTCGAATCCACAGGCTGTCATAGGTTAGTTCTTTAAGAAGAGATGCAAATCTAACTGTGGAGGTCCCCAGGCCCGCACACTTCTCCTCACTCCTTTTTGGGACATTCTGGGGTATCTACTGCTGAATCCATTGTGGAAAACAGAGTCTTCATTTAATATGCCAAGCTCCCGTTTGATATTATTAATTTGAAAAATCATGAAGAAATGTTGTGATCATAAATTCTCCCAGCATAGACGATGTTGAAAAAAAACCCCCACAAAACACTATAATGCCTTCTGGCTCTGTATGTGTCGGGGTTGAAAAACATTTGTTTTCCAAATCTCAGCCTCTATCCTGTTTGGTCAATAGCTGTGCATAGTACTTGCTCTGTAGTTTGTTTTTTTCATGTCCATTTTGCTTGGGATAATGTCCTATGTCTTTGTTATTCTTCTGATTCTTTTTCCTCTACTCATTGTGTTTTTTTAGCAAAGAAGCAAACTGATTTCTTCCCCTAGAATCCACATTAATCCTTCCCACTGAAAGATTTCTGATGTGCTTTTATCACTATTTTTAAATAATCCCCATATTCTATCTGATAGGAGAGCAAGATGGACCCCCATCACATAGAATAGACAGAGGCAAAATGAACTAAAAGTGAAACCCAATACAGATGTTAAGAGCACAGCTATAGCCTTGGTCAATTGAATAAGGAAGGGCTTAGGAGTCCTATAAATCTCAGTACAAGGTTAGAATAGGACTTACTACCAGGCTCCACTGATGTTGAAGTCTTGATATCCTCTTGATTATGAATCCTACTTCTAGGGGCAAGGATTATAGTTCCTTATTGGGCAGCCCCAGTTCTAACAGTTAGGGAAATCTGAATATAGGAAATTTGCTTCATCATCAGAAAGGCAGGTTAGACAGAGCAGAGCTGAGTGAATTAAAGATAAGTTATAATTGAATGCCTTCTTGCTCAGACAGTAAGGACAAAATAAGAATAAAAAGCACTGTATGTACATATTATTCCCAATTGTGCTACCAGCATGCAAAGAGCATCTGAGAAGCATGAAAATCCAGAACATCCCATGGACATCCCATAAATGAATCTGCAAATATAGATTCAGGGACATCAAGGATGATTTCCTGTCTATGAAAAACACCTCCTTCTCTCCTTCCTAAAGGTTTGGATAAAAGCATAAGAAATCTTCCTACAACAAAAAATTAAAAGATAGATTTGGCCACCTGGGATAGAAGAAAAGACCTCTGTGGTAGGAACCGGAAGATCTGTTTCCAATCCCAACCATTTCACTAACCAGCTTGAGTAAGTTTCTCGTAGACCCTTTGTACCAACCCTTCTGTCAGCTAAACACCATGAGTGGGACTCACCCAGCTGACATCAGGTGGGACAGAAGAATCACCCAGCTGAGCCCTTTTCAAATGTTTGAAGCACAACACCACCTCAAAATTATACAATTATATATAATTATTATAATTATATATAAAAATAGTTGCTGTTTGAAGCTACTAAATTTTGGAGTAACTTGTTACACAGTAATAGGTAACTGAAACTGAATTTTGTACTGGAAGCAGGTGCTGTTAGAACACAATCCTAAAGCATGTGGCATTGGCTTTGGAGTGGAGACGTGGGTGAAAGGTAGAAGAGCTTGGATGAGACTGTTGGCAAATTGTCAAATGACAAAAGGAAAAATGTTTTTGGAGCCTGGAGAAAAGATGTAGTGGTAGAAAGTTCAGCGAAACTGTTGCCTATAGTAATGTAGAAAATAGAAAAACTAATGAACCGTTAGATCAGGCTAAAGAGATTTCCAGACAACATCAAAAGTAGCAACTGGTTTATTTTTACTTTATGTGACAAACTGCCATAGAGAGTATTTAGATTAAATAAGAAAATGTACAATTTTCAAGCAGATTTTAGAGGAAATACAAGGAAGCCAAGACTTCCTGTTTCCAAAACAAAAATGTTTTCCATTCCCAGCATCTCTGGATGGTAAAATAATCTCAAAGTAAGAAACGGTCTCAGGGTAAAGATATTAAGGTTGTTGCTATAAGACCTTTGTTGAGACTCAGAAAGATTTAAGGGTGTGCATAGTAGGACTGATAAAAATCTTAAGGAAATGCCTAGTGGATTCTCTTTGGTAGGAAAGGAGCCTTTAAGAATCTAAGGGTTGAATGTTGTAAAATTTTTTATCTAGATAAAAAGGTGTCAAGAATCTTGAAGGCTTTGTCCCATAGCACCCTGTGTCACAACAAGCCAGAGCAGAGCTTACCTGGAAGATAATTGTGAGTATGATTTTGATCTAATGGAAATTAACTCCGAAAAGAGTCCTGCAAACACACAAAGAGAGTTTTAAGAGAATTGTACTATAGAAGCAGTTAGCTGAATGGACACAGTCCAGAATGAAAAGAGACCTTTGTACCCACAAAGGAAGCAGACTGAGAAAACTACCTAGCCAAGCACAGGTCATTTGTTATATAAAAGAAAAGATGACTCGGAGGGTAAAACCAAGAGCCCAAAGAAGAGAGAAAGGAACCAGGGAGAATCATACCCAGGGAGGAAGACTGGGTCTAATCAAGGAAGTGGCCACAAGTACACAGTTCTATTTTCCACGTAGTTGGATTTCTGAATTGGTCTAGACCAGTGACTGCTATGTGCCTCCTATTCCCACCTGTTTGGATGAGAATGTCTGTTATATTTATCCTCTTCCTGTATCACCACTGTCTGTTGGCTGTGAAGGGGCAGATAACTCGTCTCTTTATTCAACATATTCAACTTCTAGACTTACTTACATAGCAATATTCTGAACCTCAGCTTGAGCCTGAAGCTAGAATTGGGTGAGAATTTTGAAGGTCTTGGGAGATGTAAATGTATTTGCATGTGGAAGAAATATTAATGGTCTGTGGCCAAAAGGTGGACTGTGATAGGTGAAAGGTGGTCACAATTTCTTTGATACTCCTACCCTGGAAGGCTGGAGTCTCATATTCTTCCCTTCCAATCTGAGCTGGCCTTCTTGACTTGTTTGATAGAATGCAGCAGAATTGACATTCTGGGAATTTTGAGACTAAATCATATAAAGTCTTGAATTTTTCATCTATGTGGCCTCTTGGGACACTTTCTGGGAACCAGGAACCACCATGCTGGAGAGGACACATGTAGGCATCAAGATGACGTCTCCACTTAGCACAGTCCTCCAGCTCAGACATAGCATGGAGCTCTCGGGGACCCGTGGACCAGCCCAACCACCAGCTGTATATTACGGAGTGACCTCAGTCAATGCTGTGTGGAGTAAAAGAGTTGCCCAGCTAAGCCCTGCCTGAATGTCTGAATCACAAAATTGTGAGAAAAAATAAAATATACTTTTATTTAAAGCTGTTGTGTTTCGGGGGGATGAATTGTTTTGCAGCAGTAGATAACCAGAACAAAATCTCTTTCTCTTTCTGGGTCTCAGTTTCCTCACCAACAAAATGTGAGATTTGAATCAGACCTCTAAGTTTCTTCAAATTTTACAAAAATAGCAAAATAACACATAACTATTTTTATTATACTGCCATAATTTTACTTATCAAACATCTATAAATAGTAAGCATTACAAATTATGCCACCTCTGACTAAAATGTCAGAAGTAGAGTTAAAACACTGGGGAATTATTGTCAATACACACTAACCACCATTCTGGCTGAAGATAGGTTAGCAAGGTTAACGTTTTTACAGAGACAAACTGATTTCTCCTCAATGATTCTCCATAGGGGCTGGCTAAATGCACTCAAATTACTTAATATCTAAAACAGCGAAGTCTTTCAAACAAAATTTACCTTGAACAAGGCATATGAAAATTGATCCAGAAAATTAATTCCTATCTGCAAACACATCACTGACTATGTCTATATGTATGGGTAAACGCATATACTTCTGCCTACCCATTTAGCACGGGAGGTCTTAACTCAGAGTCTGTACCCTCAAGGAGTCCAAGGATAGAGTTCAGGTGGTTCACATATTTTCAATGGAAAAAATTACGTATTTATTTTCCCTAACCTTTAACTGAATTTAGCATTAACTTCAATTATGCATGCAGGTAGCAAACCAGAAAAGTATTAGCAGTATCTGTGATTTTTGTTACCAGTAGCAGTCACCAATATTTTCATATCACATAACAGTTGTTGCAGATATCTCTAATTATCATTTGCGCTCATCACAACGTTGTAGGGTTATTAATCCCACCAATAGTCACTACTGAATGCATTAATAAAGATATATATAATTAATGTATGAATCCTACTATATCATAAATTCACTTTTGATATTTTAATATTTTATCATAATTGGTTTCCTTTTTAATGCTATGTTTTAAAATTTATGTATTTTTAAAAAATTATTCTGAAAAAGGATCCATGGGCTTCTCTAAGTCTAGAGAAGGGGCCGATGGCACCAAAAGGTTAAAAACCTCTCACTGGCCTCTCCAGCCAGCCAGCACACACCAAGCCCCTGCCATGGGCCCAGAGTGGTCCTGGAGATCGACACACCAATACATTAGTTTTCTCTCATGCTTTGCTTCCGCTCCCTGTTTCCTACGTTAGTTGCTCTTAATATCAGCCCCTGACTTAGGCCCCGATCTCGCTTCTGGCCTCCTCATTCTTCACAGATTATTCGGCCTCATACCTCATTACAGAGAAATTGGAACTTCCTCATTTTATCCATGTCCATTGATTCTATTGCTACCTATATGCTGTTCTCTCTCAAACATATAAATTTCCAAATCTCATGTCTCTTTTGAATTTGAATTCTAACCGCCTACTCATCCTGAATATCCTCCACACACTTCAGATGAAACAGGACCATTCATTACCCATTCCTGCCACCACAAGCTCTGACTCACTCACCCCGAGGCACAGATGGTGACAACAGTTCTGTGCATTAGACCCTGTGGTGCCATATCTGGATTTAACTCCCTCTCCCTCATCCCCAAATTGTAATATTTAATTTGTCCCTTTAAATATTTCTAAAATCCATTTCTCTTACTCGGCCCAGACCCTGCTCAATTCTAGCCATGACCATTTTAATAATCCTTTAAAGGATCTCCTGGTGTCTAGTATCTCACTGTCTTCAGTCCAACCAGAGTTATCCTTCTAGAACTCAAATGAAGCCATCTCACTTTCCACCTTAAAAGCTGTATTGCCTAGATCAGTGAGCCTCACCTGGGTGATCTGTTAAAGCACAGGTTGCTGGGCCCCACCCCCAAGGTATCTGATCCAGTAAGTCTGTAGTGGGGCCTGGAAATTCGCATTTCTAACCCATTCCCAGGTGAGGCTGCTGCTGTTGCTCAGGAAACTACCCTTGAGAATTACTGGCCCAAACCAGTAAAACTGTTTGCTTCGTAGTTCTTCCAAGAAGAAATGTTTCAGTACCACCCTCCTAAATATGTAGGCCTATTTATTTATATATTATATATTCAATGCACGTTCTAACGCACTAACATAGTGGGTACATCATGAAACACACTAAAAATCATCATAAAAAGATGAGATCAAAACAAATAGAAAGTTCAAGACTATTCTTCCTGCATCCAAATGGACCGTGTTGTTCACTCTGCATCAGAGGATTCTGGGAGGGATAAAGATTAAGAATAAGCCCACGACCTGAGATGCAAAGTCTTATCCTCAGTTTTTCTGGTCAATCATAGCCAGCCTGCGTTCTCTCTAATCCTGGCTCCAGACCATACGTTACAACCTTAGGAAATTTCCTTAACCTCTCTAAGCCTCTGTGTCTTCCTCTGGAAAATGGAGATAATGTTAGTAACTACTTGGGATCGTTCTTAGGATTAAATAAATTCTATGCATAAAAAAGTCCCTAGTGTATAATAAATGTTTGATTAATGTTGACTATCATGACTACTCCCAGTTAGACACCTTATGCTATAACCATGCTGATCAGTTCACTGTTCCCTGAATAAACATCTACAACTCAATGTCTTTGCTCATGTTGTATCCTCTACCTGGAATATACTTCCTTTGTCTCCAGTTGATAATATCCTCCTCATCTTTCACAGCCCAGCTGAAAATATTATGTCCCCCGTGACAACTTAACCCGAACTTCCTGGCATAATTAATTGGTGTCTCCTCTGCGTTCCTCTGCACTTGTACAAGCCTCTGAATATGGCTTTCCACAGTGTATTATGTACAGTTGCTTACATGCCATTTCCTCCAATATTGTGAGCATGATGTGAACAATGTCTAGTTGACCTATGTATCCATCACATCACCCCCAGGAAGTGCTTGGCACATGGCAGATGTGAAAGAGGGTGAGGACATGAGGGTGACAGTCCTATTCTAGTATGACAGCCCAGCCTGTGACCTTGTGTTCGGCTGCAGATGGTGTTTTCCCCAAGTGACTCCCCACTTCAGCCCCACTTTCCCTGGTTCCTTGGCCAATGAGGCTGTGATATAATAAAAATGAAGATTTGGTCTTTTTCCCAGATTCCTGGCACACAGCTCCTAAAAACGTTGAAAACTTCAGAGTGATGAGTGTCTTATGCATGCTACTGAGACGACTGGTTCTAGGGGACCCTGGACAGCTTCAGGATGGCGGTGGTTCATTAGAAAGATCAAGCTTTAATTAGAAACTTGGGACTTTCAGTCCTTTCCCCTAACTTCCTGGGAGAGGAGAAAGGCTGAGATTGAGTCTAATCACCAATGATCAATGGCCTAACCAATCATGCCTGCATAAAGCAACCCCCATGAAAACCCCTGAAAAACAGGGTTTATTAAAGGGCTTCTGGGTTGATGAATGCATCCATGTGCTGGGAAAGTGCTGCACCCCAATTCCACAGGGTCCACTTGGGACCTTTCTGGATGTCACCCTATGTACCTCTTCATTCGGCCGTTCATTTGTATCTTTTATAATGTCCTTTCAAATCAACCTGGAAACATAATAAAGTATTTTCCTAAGGTTTGTGAACTCTTCTGGCAAATTATCAAACCTGAAGAGGGAGTTGTGGGAACCCCAGATTTACAGCCAGTTGGTCAGAAGTACAGGTGTCAACCTGAGCTTACAACTGGCAGGGAGGCAGTCTTCTAGGACTGAGCTCTTAATCTGGGTAGTTAGTGTCAGATTAAATTGAATTGTAGGCTACCCAGTTGATGTCCACAGAGCTGAAGAATTGGTTGGTGTGGGGAAAAAAAACAAAAAACACCCATTTGGTGGAATGTGAGTAAAAGCAGTTCAGAGAGGACAATTAGGTTTCATATGGAAGTCTGCATCCATCTAATAGAAATATGCTAGAGGTACCATTCCTCAAACTAGGCCTTCATCAGCCCTGCATCCCATCCAGCTGAATAGTATGTCCACAAAATGGTGACAGACAAAACCTATTCAAATTGATACCTCAGTTCTTCTCCCTGGTTTCTGTAATGTCATGGCCTTGGATATAAAAAATTGAATGCTTGTCCTCAGTTGAAAACTCCCCCCAACCACATTAATAAGAAAGCCCAAGCTTCCAAGGCCCTGAAGGCTTTAAATTATGTTTCCCTTGAGTCAACACTGGACCCCTCCGTTACAGTATGACCCAGTGCACATCCACATCCATTTGAACCACAGGTAAAATGTATTAGAGGTTGTGCTTCTCAACATTGCCCTGGTTGTCTGCAGGGCTCATCTTCAGTTCTTTCAGAGTTGCTACCAGGTTCTCTGAGTAGACTTGCTCTTTGTAAATCCTTGTTGCCCACTCTATGAAAAATACTGGAATCAAAGTACACTAACATTTTAATAAACCAGTCAAAGACCATCAACCACCTGCTAATCAGGGTAAGACTGTCACCCTCCCTCTGCCCAGATTCAACGGAGCTCTGTTTACATGTACTCGTGATACTGGGCTATTTTATTGTGAAAGAAAAGCTAGCTTCATGTCACATAAGGTATATTTTTAAACCATGGCACACAGCATAAGGGAGCCAGATACGCCCCTGTCAACCCTAATGAAAGAAGAATATCAGACCCATTAAAAGGCTAAAGTCCAATCACCCTTCAGTGACTTTTCTTCTCATCAGCAAAAATGCTCATTAATTCTAATATCTCTGCTTTCAGGCATGAACTATGAGATCTGAACAGAAATTTCATTTGTAATGAATACATTTTGACAGAAGTAGAATTATGATGATTCTACTGGTAATAATAATAATAATAAAACATATCACAGGAACCAGAGGATTCTCTGAGCGGCAGGGGATCTGTGAGACCCCTCTGTCTGTGACATAGTCTTATGATGCCCATGCCCAGAAGCACCTGTATAAATAGTGTGACTATAAAATCATGAGGCTGATTCGTCTAACCAACAGACCAGAATGCATAGGTCCAGATAGCAAACATCCGTTACCAACTTCATAAATTGTTGAGGATATGGCCTGGTCTTTTGAATAACCCTGCGAGCCTATTTTTGAGCCTGTATTTGGTGAATCTACAGGAATGCTTTTTCTGGGATGGGAGATTATTGTAAGGATACTGGGGACAAGTATGTAGGAGGCCACAGTGTCACCTTGGAACCCAGAGATTCCAGGTCTGGATTTTCCTAAAGAAAGAGATAATCATTCTCCATGATTTAGACATCAGTGAAATAACCAAGGTCCTCTTACTTGACTTAGCATGTATATTTTCCACCAGAAAAAAAATCTTTGAGCTCTGCATACAGCAGGTACTTAACAAATATTTGTTCAATGAGTAAGTGAATAGGTTCAGATTTGCCACTATCCAACACTATCCAATTGCTTCCCTAGTCTTTAAGGAATAAGGCTGTCCAATCCCACAACCTAATCCCACAACCTAACCCCATGACTACACTAAAGGCAGGGGAAAGCCTCATGGAATAGGCTTTCCTATTTCAATAGGAATATATCAGCCCTGGGCTCCTCACCTCCAAGATAATTTAACATAAAAGAATAGACTACTACTTTTTCAAGCCCCTGCATTTATGTCTCTGCTACCAATAGCCAAATATATCATAGTTTCTAATCCATCCCAACATATACTACCGCTCCCATTTCACAGGTAAGCAAACCAGTTCAGAGAGATTAAGATTCTTGCACCAAACTACACAGCTAGAAAGCATGAAGCCAGGCTTACAAACCCTGGTCTCTCACAGCAAAATCTTGTTCTTCCTAATGTGCCTACCACTGTAGTGGCCATGAATCAATAGAGCAATTAGAATTGTTATGTCTATTGTAATATGTAGTTAGAAAAAGGATTTGGTTTCAATAGATCAAAGAGAAAAGAAATTAGAAAGAGAGCCTGTGGGGAAATGTGTATGTGGAGAGTTGCCAGAAGAGAGGCCAGCCAAGAAAGGATTTAACACAATTGCTTATCAAATGGGCAAAGGACAGGACCTGCAATTCACAAGCGAGGACACATAATTAGAAGACAAATGGGGAAAACATTTAATTTCTGTAGATATCAAGGAAAAGCAAATTGAAACAACAGCTTTATGCCTTCTAAAACAACAAAGAACGGCAGCACTCAGTGTTATCAATGTGCTGTGAAGGCCATACGCAAATGGACCCTGGTGAAAATATAATTTAGAACACCTATTTGAAACAAATTTACCTATAATTGTCCAGAGTCATGAAGATGTTTATGTCCTTTATCTTAAAGAACATATGAGAGAAAGAAATGTATTTATATAGATAAAGATGCGAACCATAGCAATATTCAGAACAGCAACAGTTTAAAATTAAGTGCCCACAAACAAGAGGATGTTTGTGTTATATGGTGGAATATTACAGCGTTAGCTCAGTCTATCCCCTCTGGTCTGGACCATTGCAATAGACTTGTTTCTTGCCGCCAGCGTTGTCCTCCAATCCAGGCTCTACTCTGCCACCAGATAGGTCTAATGAGTATGGCACTCCCATCGCCAGCCTGGTGGAGTTCCAAGTTCTGAGACAGGCCCCCAGGGCTTCTGCGAGCTTTGTTCCACCTGCCTGTCCAACTTCATTCCTTGCACCTGCCCCACCTGCAGGCCTGTGTTCCCAGTGTATTAAATACAATATAAACACATTCGTTTCCTGAATAAACATCTATAACCCAATGTCCTTGCTTATGTTGTAGCCTCTGCCTGGAATATCCTTCCTTCATTTCCACTTGGTAAAATCCTTCACATCCTTCACAACCCAGCTGAGAAGGTTAGCTGGGCTTTACTCATGCATCTTTAGAATTAGCGGGGCTGTATCTGTGCAACAGATGCCAGTTTGCCTTCAAAACTGAGCTTACTTACTGCCTCTTTGTAAATAATTTCTTGATTTTCTACACCTTCATTCCCAGGTGAAATCAACCATGCTTTCCTTGGGACCTCCAATGAATGGTCTATCACGGTTATACGGATGTTTATCATGGTATCTGTTATTCCCATGTATTTTTGTATATGTCTCTCTCTATTAAACTCCTTGAGGTCATGGGCACATCACCATAGCCAATCATATCAGCATCTTATTCACTATCATTTACTTAATGCTTACCCTATGCCAAGAACTGTGCCATGCATTTTGCATTTTATCTCCATATCTCATTAAAATTTTACAACTCTGATAAAGTATGCTGTTAATTAGTCTCAGTTTAAAATATGTGGAAACTGAGGCGCATAGAAGTTGAGTAACTTGCCCAAGGCACAAAGTGAGCAAATGACATAGCCAAGACTTGAACTCTGGTTTAATTGGTTCTGGCCATCTACCCACCATACAGTCTCATTCTCTTTTTTAATATAGTAGCTGAGCATCTTGTCATCATGGAGGAGCCTGAAGGTTCCCAAAGGCAGACATTGGGGCTTCTTAATGAAGACAGGCGAACGAAGGTAAGGCCTTGACATGGAAGAAAGAACAAGCTGAGTTCTGATGACATCACTGGAGCCCAGGATCCAATGGTGCCTGAAGCTGGCCCTGTGCTGTGGAGACCTCAGCTTGCAGGATCTTGGTTCCAAGGCTGGAGGTCGGGCCCGAGGTCCTGTGTTAGGAGCGCAGAGTCCAAACTTCAGGACTAACAGAGAACCTCAGACCCCAGGGAATATTAATTGGAGTGAGGCTTACCAGAGGTCATCACCTTGGAACCAAGACCTGGCTCTACCCAACTGCCTGCAAACTCCAGTGCTGGACACCTCAGGCCAAACAACCAGTAAGACAGGAATACAGCCCCACCCATCAAAAAAAAAAAAAAAAAAAGAAAAAAGAAAAGAAAAGACAAAAAACTATGTTACAGATGAAGGAACAAGGTAAAAACTTATAAGACCAAATAAATGAAGACAAAATAGGCAACCTACCTGAAAAAGAATTCAGAGTAATGATAGTACAGATGATCCAAAATCTCGGAAACAGAACGGAGAAAATATAAGAAACATTTAACAAGGACCTAGAAGGACTAAAGGGCAAACAAACAGTGATGAACAACACAATAACTGAAATCAAAAATACGCTAGAAGGAATCAATAGCAGAATAACTGAGGCAGAAGAACGGATAAGTGACCTGGAAGACAGAATGGTGGAAATAACTGTTGGGGAGCAGAATAAAGAAAAAAGAGTTGAGGACAGTCTCAGAGACCCCTGAGACAACACTAAACACACCAATATTCGAAATATAATGGTCCCAGAAGAAGAGGAAAAGAAAGGGGCTGAGAAAATATTTGAAGAGATTATAGTTGAAAACTTCCCTAATATGGGAAAGGAAATAGTTATTCAAGTCCAGGAAGTGCAGAGAGTCCCATACAGGATAAACCCAAAGAGAAAGACACCAAGACACATATTACTCAAGATATCAAAAATTAAATACAAAGAAAAAATATTAAAAGCAGCAAGGGAAAAGCAACCAATAACATACAAGGGAATCCCCATAAGGTTAATGGTGGATCTTTCAGCAGAAACTCTGCAAGCCAGAAGGGAGTGGCAGGACAATTTAAAGTGATGAAAGGGAAAAACCTACAACCAAGATTACTCTACCCAGCGAAGATCTCATTTGGATTTGGCAGAGAAATCAAAAGCTTTTACAGACAAGCCAAAGCTACAAGAATTCAGCACCACCAAATGGGCTTTAAAACAAATGCTAAAGGAACTTCTCGAAGCAGGAAACAAGAGAAGAAAAAGACCTACAAAAACAAACCCAGATCAATTAAGAAAATGGTAATAGGAACATACATATCGATAATCACCTTGAGTGTAAATGGATTAAATGCTCCAAACAAAAGATACAGACTGGCTGAATGGATACAAAAACAAGACCCATATATATGCTGTCCACAAGAAACCCACCTCAGACCTAGGGACACATACAGGTTGAAAGTGAGGGGATGGAAAAATATATTCCATGCAAATGGAAATCAAAAGAAAGCTGGAGTAGCAATACTCATATCAGATAAAATAGACTTTAAAATAAAGACTGTTACAAGAGATAAAGAAGGACACTACATAATGATCAAGGGATCAATCCAAGAAGAAAACATAACAATTATAAATATTTATGCACCCAACATAGGAGCACCTCAATACAAAAGGCTAATGCTAACAGCCATAAAAGGAGAAGTCGACAGTAACACAATAATAGTGGGGGACTTTAACACCCCACTTACAACAATAGACAGATCATCCAGACACAAAGTAAATAACGAAACATAAGCTTTAAATGACACAATAGACCACATAGACTTAATTGATATTTTTAGGACATTCCACCCAAAAGCGGGAGAACACACTTTCTTTTCAAGTGCACATGGAACATTCTCCAGAATAGATCACATCTTGGGTCACAAATCAAGCCTTGGAAAATTTAAGAAAATTGAAATTGTATCAAGCATCTTTTCTAACCACAATGCTATGATATTAGAAATCAATTACAAGAAAAAAAACTGTAAAAAACACAAACACATGGAGGCTAAACAGTGTGCTGCTAAATAACCAAGACATCACTGAAGAAATCAAAGAAGAAATTTAAAAATACCTAGAAACAAATGACAATGAAAACACAATGATCCAAAACCTATGGGACACAGAAAAAGCAGTTCGAAGAGGGAAGTTCATAGCAATTCAAGTTCACCTCAAGAAACAAGAAAAATCTCAAATAAACAACCTAACCTTACACGTAAAGCAACTAGAAAAAGAAGAAAAAGAAAACACACTACAACTTAGGAGAAGGAAACTAAAAGTTAGTAGAAGGAAAGAAATCATAAAGATCAGAGCAGAAATAAATGAAATAGAAACGAAGAAAACAATAGCAAGGATCAATAAAACTAAAAGTTGGTTCTTTGAGAAGATAAACAAAATTGATAAACCTTTAGCCAGACACATCAAGAAAAAATGGGAGAGGACTCAAATCAATAAAACTAGAAATGAAAAAGGAGAGATTACAGCTGACACTACAGAAATACAAAAGATCATAAGAGACTACTACAAGTAACTATATGCCAATAAAATGGACAACCTGGAAGAAATGGACAAGTTCTTGGAAAGGTACAACTTTCCCAGATTGAACCAGGAAGAATTAGAAAATATAAACAGACCAATCACAGGTAACGAAATTGAAACTGTAATTAAAAGTCTTCCAACAAACAAAAGTCCAAGACCAGATTCCTTCACTGGTGAATTCTATCAAACACTTAGAGAAGAGTTAACACCTATCCTTTTGAAACTCTTCCAAAAAATTGTAAAGGGAGGAACATTTCCAAATTCGTTCTATGAGGCCATCATCACCCTGATGCTAAAACAAGACAAAGATATCACAAAAAAAGAAAATTATAGACCAATATTACTGATGAACATAGACACAAAAATCCTCAACAAAATACTAGCAAACAGAACCAACAACACATTAAAAAGATCATACACCATGATCAAATGGGATTTATCCCAGGGAGACAAGGGTTCTTCAATATATGTAAAACAATCAATGTGATATACCATATTAACAAATTAAAGAATTAAAAGCATATATCATCTCAATAGATGCAGAAAAAGCTTTTGAGAAAATTCAACACCCATTTATCATAAAAACTCTCCAGAAAGTGGGCATACAGGGAACCTACCTCAACATAATAAAAAGACAAACCCACAGCAAACATCATTCTCAATGGCAAAAAACTGAAAGCATTTCCTCTAAGATCAGGAACAAGACAAGGATGTCCACTCTCGCCACTATTATTCAACATAGTATTGGAAGTCCTAGCCACAGCAGTCAGAGAAGAAAAAGAAATAAAAGGAATACAAAATGGAAAATAAGTAGTAAAACTGTCACTGTTTGCCGATGACATGATACTATACATAGAAAATCCTAAAGATTCCACCAGAAAACTACTAGAACTAATCAATGAATTTGGTAAGGTTGCAGGATACAAAATTAATGCACAGAAATCTCTTACATTCCTGTACACTAACAATGAAAGATCAGAAAGAGAAATTAAGGAAACAATCCCATTTATCATCACAACAAAAAGAATAAAATACCTAGGAATAAACCTACCTAAGGAGGCAAAAGACCTGTACTCAGAAAACTATAAAACACTGATGAAAGAAATCAAAGATAACATAAACAGATGGAGAGTTACACCCTGATCCTGGATTGGAAGAATCAATATTGTGAAAATGACTATACTACCCAAAGTAATCTACAGGTTCAATGCAATTCCTGTCAAATTATCAATGGCATTTTTCACAGAAATAGAACAATAAATTTCACATTTTGTATAGAAACACAAAAGACCCTGAATGGCCAAAGCAATCTTAAGAAAGAAAAACAGAGCTGGAGGAATCAGGCTCCCTGACTTCAGACTATACTACAAAGCTACAGTAATCAAGACAGTATGGTACTGGCACAAAAACAGAAATATAGATCAATGGAACAGGATAGAAAGCCCAGAGATAAACCCACACACATAAGTCACCTTATCTTTGACAAAGGAGGCAAGAATATACAATGGAGAAAAGACAACCTGTTCAATAAGTGGTGCTGGGAAAAATGGACAAATACTAGTAAAAGAATGAAATTAGAACACACTCTAACACCATACACAAAAGTAAACTCAAAATGGATTAAAGACCTAAATGTAAAGCCAGACACTATAAAACTCTTAGAGGAAGACATAGGCAGAACACTCTATGACATAAATCACAGCAAGATCCTTTTTGATCCACCTCCTAGAGAAATGGAAATAAGAACAAAAATAAACAAATGGGACCTAATGAAACCTAAAAGCTTTTGCACAGTAAAGGAAACCATAAACAAGACAAAAAGACAGCTCTCAGAATGGGAGAAAATATTTAAACAAAGCAACTGACAAAGGATTAATCTCCAAAATATACAAGCAGCTCATGCAACTCAATATCACAAAAACAAACGACCCAATACAAAAATGGGCAGGAGACCTAAATAGGCGTTTCTCCAGAGAAGACATACAAATGGCCAACAAATACATGAAAAGATGCTCAACATCACTAATTATTAGAGAAATGCAAATCAAAACCACAATGAGGTATCACCTCACACCGGTCAGAATGGCCATCACCAAAAAATTAGAAACAATAAATGCTGGAGAGGGTGTGGAGAAAAGGGAACCCTCTTGCCCTGTTGGTGGGAATGTAAATTGATACAGCCACTATGGAGAACAGTATGGAGGTTCCTTATAAAACTAAAAATAGAACTATCATATGACCCAGCAATCCCACTACTGGGCATATACCCAGAGAAAGCCATAATTCAAAAATATATATATGTACCACAATGTTCATTGCAGCACTATTTACAATAGCCAGTACATGAAAGCAACCTAAATGTCCAACAATAGATGAATGGATAAAGAAGATGTGGCACATATATACAATGGAATATTACTCAGCTATAAAAAGGAACAAAATTGAGTTATTTGTAGTGAGGTGGATGGACCTCGAATCTGTCAGAGTGAAGTAAGTCAGAAAGATAAAAACAAATACCGTATGCTAATGCATATATATGGAATTTTAAAAAGCAGTGCTGGTGAACCTAGTAGCAGGGCAAGAATAAAGACACAGACCTAGAGAACGGATGTGAGGACATGGCAGGGGAAGGGGAAGCTGGGATGAAGTGAGAGAGTAGCATTGACATATATACACTATGAAATGTAAAATGGATGGCTAGTGGGAAGCAGCAGCATTGCACAAGGAGATCAACTCGATGCTTTGTGACGACCTAGAGGGGTGGGATAGGGATTGTGGGAGGGAGGCTCAATAGGGAGGATTTATGGGGATGTACGTATATATATAGCTGATTCACTTTATACAGCAGAAACTAACACAACATTGTAATGCATTTATACTCCAATAAAGCAGAAACTAACACAACATTGTAATGCATTTATACTCCAATAAAGATGTGGAAAAAATATATAGTAGCTGACACATAAAAGGTGCTCAATAATTGTTATAAAAATAAAATTACATGGCAAGCTGGATAAGTGTTTACAACAGTTAGAATAAAGGCAGAATATATAAAATGGATCTACACACTGTTTACAACTCAAGCAAAACTATGTGTGCATCTTTGACAAAGACTTGTGAAACTGACAATGGCAAAGATCAATTTATTAGAGAAATAGAATTCTGGAAATTTTAAAATTGACTTTCCCCTTTCATAGTATTCTTAAATAGCTTATCAAGAATTTTGTTCATGAAAGCCTAGCTCAGTGCTATTCTACCATCAGAGCTCCCAAAAACATAAAGGTATCAACTGAATGCAGAAACCAGAGGTCTTAACTGGTTAGCTACTGAACATTCCTGGTGAAAACTGTATGCATATCAGCAGGCCAGAAAAATGGATATGTACAAAGGAGAAGAAATGCCAGTTGCCTTTTGTGCTGAGCTGCCATACATAAGGAAGACTTGCACAAAACCTTAATTCTGTCTGAAAAGTAAACAAAACCAGAAATTGCCAGCACCATTTCATAGAAGTGAATTCCAGAGATGGATCTTTAAGTCAACTCTCCACTATATGCAAAGAACATATTGAAAGAGTAGGGGAGAGAGGCAAGAGAAAGGAGAAAGAGAAGGAAAATGAGTGGAAGAAACAAAATGTGATTTGACAAAGAAGAAAGAAAAAGAGGCAATTAAAACTCAAATACATCTACCTGTTGGTTCTCTTAAACATCCTTCCCTGAATTTTCGCATTTCAAAATGTGCCGTTGTTTAATTTCACCCAAGGAATAGGAAAAATGATGGTGCCATTAATTGAAATGGGAAATCCAAAGGAGGGGATGCTTTGAGAAAATATAAGCCTGTAAAGAGGACTTGATAAACGTGTGTGCGTAGGCCATTAAGTGCAAGTGTCTTGTTTGTTGAGTTTCAGTTTCCAATAGGACATCTTTCATGGCCTGCCAAAATAGGAACACCTCCTCCCAGGGGGCAAGACTACATTTCAGTTAATTTTCTATTTCAATAAGATAGAAATTGCAAGTCAGCAAGAAACAGAGACAGGCTACACAGTTTCCTTAGTCTTGTATTCCCGATAAAATGCAGGGCCCAGAAACAGCAAGAATAGACCTCACTGCTCTTGCCCTTTGCCTACAAATGACTAATGATGAGGGTAGGTTGGGTGGAGGTAGGCTGAGGGCAGGTGGGGCTACCCTGGCATTGAGGCCACATTGAAGGCTAACAACACACACCCCTTTGCAATAAGTTTAAGGGAACAGCATAGTCTTTTCTTCCCAACAGAGACTGACATTTAACCCCATCCCAAAGTAATCACCACCTCCACTTTTCCCTCCCTCTATAAGTCAACAGGAAAAATAACATTCCCCAAATAAGAGATTCATTTCTCATCAAAATAGAACCTTCTTTTATGTAACTACACAGAAGCTTCCTTACTGAAGCACTAAATTCAAAAGCAGCTATAAGTAAAAAGAATCTGCTCTTATCATAAATAAAAGATCGTATATGCGAACTTATTTGCAGTAAAATCTTATGATAAAAAATATAATTTATACCCTAGTTTCTCCTGTGTATTTTATGTAATATCCCAGTAAAATATTTCCATTTTACAACATGTACCTATTAAAACCATTCCTCATAAAACTGTCAGCATAAAATACAAAAACTGGAAGGAAAAAACAGAGGAAAAGAAAATATATCAAAAAGAGGTGATGAAAGGCAACAGAAGGATGCTTGTGGAAACCCTCCCAGTGAGACATAAATAACAGTAATATGGAGGCAGTGGAAGATGCTAATAATTAAGTAGGATCTTTTAAGGTGAATCCTTAAATCCTTCTTCAAATGCCATTCGTTTCTCTATGCTAACAAGGAATACTCTCACAATAAAATCTGGAGACAGGACCTTACTAGTGACACAGAATGAGTCTACAAAATAAGTCAATTAAAAATAAAGTGTCCTGGGCTTCCCTGGTGGCGCAGTGGTTGAGAGTCCACCTGCTAATGCAGGGGACACGGGTTCGTGCCCCGGTCCGGGAGGATCCCACATGTCGCGGAGCGGCTGGGCCCGTGAGCCATGGCCACTGAGCCTGTGCGTCCGGAGCCTGTGCTCTGCAACAGGAGAGGCCACAACAGTGAGAGGCCCACGTAGAGCAAAAAAAAAAAAAGTGTCCTGGAGGACTTTCCTGGTGGTGCAGTGGTTAAGAATCTGCCTGCCAATGCAGGTGATATAGGTTCTAGCCCTGGTCCAGGAAGATCCCACACGCACAGAGCAGCTAAGCCAGAGCGCCACAACTACTGAGCCTGCACTCTAGAGCATGTGAGCCACAACTACTGAGCCCGTGTGCCACAACTACTGAAGCCCGCGCGCCTAGAGCCTGTGCTCCAAAAAAGAGAAGCCATGGCAATGGGAAGCTTACGCACCACAATGAAAAGCAGCCCCCGCTCGCCGCAACTAGAGAAAGACTGCACGCAGCAACGAAGACCCAACGCAGCCAAAAATAAATTAATTAATTAATTTTTTAAAAAAGAAAGTGTCCTGGAAACGGCAAATATTGTCTGTGAAAATGCAGCCCAACATGTGATTGAAGTTTACTCTCGAGTCAACTGGTGCTCCTCCCACCTACAGGTGGACTTGCAGCCTGTGAGCCAAGGAGCCCTTAAAACCAGCTAATCGGATCCGTCAGTCTTTGGGAGGTTGTCAGTATTTATTTTGAAATCATTTCAGATGTACAGAAAACTTGTAAGAATAATAAAAAGAACTCCAGATACCTTTCTTCCAGATTTCCTACAACTGTTAAATTTTTATCACTTTCTCATATACATATGAATTATTATAATATATAAATTACATACATTCAAATTACACATATAATTAAATATACACATGTATTTGACCAATTGAGAGTAAATTGCTGATTTATGATACCCATTCATCCCTGAAACTTCAGTGTGTATTATTTGGGGGTACTCTTTTACATAACTAGGAGGACATAATCAAAATCAGGAAAATACGATTTAGTATGATCTAATCTGTAGATCTTATTCAAATTTGGCCAATTGTCCCAACAACAACCTTACAGTTTTTAAAAATGAGATAACTAAAAAAGGAAGAGAAATTGAAAGAAAATTTTAGTCCAGGATGCAGTCCAGGATCACACGTTGCATTCAGCTGTCCCGTCTCTTTGGTCTCCCTTAATCTGGAACAGTACCTCTGTCTCTTTGTTTTTTCTGACCTTCACTTGTTGAAGAGAACAAGCCAGTTATTTTGTAAAGTAACTTGGTTTTGTCTGGTATTTCCTCATGATTATATTCAGATTACACCGTTTTGACAGAAATGCCGCAGAGGTGATATGTCTTGGCATCAGGAGGCATATGTTCATTTGTCCCATAAATGGAGATAACTCTGATCACTTCACTAAAGTGGGGTCCCTTGTAAAATTACTATTTTTCCCTTTGTAATTCATAAGCGGAGATACTTTGAGATTAAGTAAATATCCTGTTCCTCATCAAATTTTCACCCAACAGTTTCAGCATCTGTTGATGACTCTTGCCTAAATCAATTATTATTGTGATGGTTCCAAATGAGAAGTGATGCCGTGCTCTATAGATGGGGTGACTCAGATCTCTGGGGGATCAGATGGCTTAATTTTTGACTTGGAAAAGAAAACAGTATCTATTTCTACTACAATCTATAGAAAGTTAAGCTCAACAAAATTGTCCTAGTTGATGGCACTATGGAGAACATAGCATCCATTTTCTGTGCATCAGTAATTCTCAGCAGAAGGGAGAGGTTTTTTGGTTTTTATTGTTTTTGTTTTTGTTTTTGTGGTACGCGGGCCTCTCACTGCTGTGGCCTCTCCCGTTGCGGAGCACAGGCTCCGGACGCGCAGGCTCAGCGGCCATGGCTCACGGGTCCAGCCGCTCCGCGGCATGTGGGATCTTCCCGGACCGGGGCACGAACCCGTGTCCCCTGCATCGGCAGGCGGACTCCCAACCACTGCACCACCAGGGAAGCCCAAGGGAGAGGTTTTTTAATCACTATCAAAAAGGTCACAGGTTTAGAAAAGTTGAGAAATACTGTACTAGATGCTTTTCTTTCAAGAGAAATTAACCTCCAGTTTAGAAAATGGAATGGCTGTTTTTCTCCTAAGTAATTTTGTTTTATTTTATGCAAAAACATTCTGAATTATGTAACCAACCAAGTTTTTCCTTTTGACAATACCTGCTAGAAAACTCAGAACTTAAACGGTGTGTAGTTCATGGTGGTAAGTCTTTTAACTCTGCATTTTAGGGTCTCATTTTTTGATCATTTAATGTTTCCAACTAGTTTTGCTTTCTCCTTTTGCTCTAATTTCTTATTTATGCATCTATTTTATTAGGTATTTTTGGAGCCAAATGGAAACTTTGTGGACTAAGATAGGCATACAAACTAATTAATAAAATAGTCTATAATTTCTTTTTTCATCAGTTGCTCTCTCTCAAATCTCCAGATCCAATTTCTTATCACCTGGGGCTATCTTATTTTGTTCCACTTGACATGACATGTTGGAGGAGGGGAGTGTGTGAAAGAACACATGAGAAACTTTAATTCAGTGTCATTGGTTAATTCAGTGACTTTATGCTTTCCAGGGCCCTAAAATAATGAGATTGGTTATTGCTTGTCACTTGGAATGGATCCTTCTTGGTGCAGGGAGAAGAGCACTGAACCAGTCATCAGACGGCCCATCCGTGGTATAATTCTACTTCTGCCACAGATGTGGTAGGACCTTGAATAAACCAATTCCAATATCTGAACTTCAGCATCCTTGGGGAATAACTGGTAATGAAAGCACCTAAACTGCCTATCTCACCAAACTATTGGAAAACTCAATAGGAAAGTGCTTCAAGAACTACAAGATCCAAGAATTCCTTATCATCTGGTAAGAGCATCAGACCATAAACAAGTGAAAAAATATACAAATAACTTAATTTCAGATAATAGTAAATGCCATGAAAACAAAATAGATGAAAAGGTTCAAGAAGGAAGGCGGGGAGGGTGATTTGAGACCAGAGGGCCAAAGGAGACCTCTGTAAGGAATGGATATTTAATCAGAGACCTGAATAAGCAGAAGCAGAAAGCTATGCAGAGACGACAAGAGCACATGAAGCGGGGATAAAACCTCGAAGGCAGGAAGCCACTCAGTGGGCTCCAGTAACTGCAAGAAGCCAGTGTGTGTAGGGGGTGCTTACACAGGGTAGGTGTGGCAGAGGCGAAATTGAGGTGGGAGGTGCAGCCTTTGCAAACCAATCTCTCTGCGGCCTCAGCATTAAGAGCATGGGCTCTGCAGTCCACAAACCTGGGTGCACCTCCTGGGTCTGCCTCTCACCATCGTGGTGGAGGTACTTAAGCTCCCCGTGCCACAGCTTTACTGTATATAAAACAGGAAACATAATAGCAGTTTCTTTACAAAATGGTGTGAGAATTAAGTGTGCTGATGCTTAGTACAGTGCTTGGTACAGGTGAGCTCTTAAGAAGCTTATTACTTTCCAGTCCACTCCATCAAAGGAACAACAATGACCCTTAAAGAATAAACCGCACAAGTCAGGGTTCAAGCACATTTGATAAAACTTTTCTCATAGGATAAGCAGTAAACTCCTCAAGGATAGAGAACCTGTCTGCTCCAGCCCCTCAGCACCTAGCACAGAGCTGCACATAGTAGGTGCTCAATAAGATATCTACCCTGAGTAAATATTTGTGAAAGGCGGTTCCTGACAGTAGTAGCAAGCCAGCCATGAAATGCAGGCAGTAAATCCCGCTCCCCTGTGCCCAGCTCTATACAGAATTCACAACAGGCACAACTTGCTTTTAAACTCAAGTTATGTGAAATGTTTTGAGATGGTCCTAACTTATTCGGAGGCATGCTCACCTTAAGTAATGGGCTGTCTCAGGAGTGAGTCCCTGGCTCTGCCATAATAGCTGATTTTTATCAACAATTAGGAAAAGAGGCACTTGTCTGATTACTCGGCCAATTTCTGAGCAAACGGCTCCTCAGCCAACCATTACAAATACGTCCCACCACCACCAGCGTTTCCAAGTTCAGACTTCGCATTCTGGTCATGCTAGGAATGTAATCAACTCCCTCTGTAGAGGTAAGTTAATTATCTCCTTAGGCTGTGAACGAACACACGGGTTTGCTTTCTGACCACGGTGCCTCATGAGAGGGCCCTCCAGAGGAGCCAGAGGGCTTGTCGGCTGCCACCACGGGGCCCCGGATGGCACCCAGGAGCCGTGGTTCAAAACGATCTGGCCTTTATCCCCCAGGTCCCCCATCGCACCTGCTTTAGTGATGCAGCGCTGGACACAGAACTTGACTCTCTCCAGTCTCCTTTGGCCAGCATGGCCGTGCCCTGTTGGCTGGCGCTGGGCTCCTGGAGCTCACCCAGCACCTCCTGCAGCCCCGCTCAGCTCCCAGCTCAGGGTGTCCCTCTGGAAGCTGATCCTGAGATAGATAAGGGAGGAAATCAGCTTCTCTGTCCTCCATCACCAGGCTGCCAGGGACAGCAGGACCCAAAGACTCAAACATAAATCACCTACCTATCTCCATGTTTTAAGCTTCAGCTTTAATCCAGCTCAGAGTAGGATTAGCTTCCTCAGAGACTGCTAATTGCCAGATGGCCGCTGATAGCCAACCAGGGAAACGTGTGTGTCAGAGCCTGCTGTGAAGCCTTAGAAAGTCAGAACTGGAAAGGATCTGAGCGAGGCAGGCCAACCCTTCACTTCTTCATCATCACAATGGGAACAGGGGCAAGGCAGGGAGCTCTCGGATGCACAGTGAGTTAACAGCACGTGCTGGGACCTTCCTCTGGGTTATTTGAATTGAGGGGAGAAAGAGAGATGAGCATTGAGAGATAGCAGCGCATCCCTAGCTGATTATGTCCTGCTGCTCTCAGACAGGGGCAGAAGCAAGAGGAAGGAAAGTTAATTTACTGAATACCTCCTATATTCCAGGTGTGATGTCAGCTCTTTTCATGTGTAACACGTGGGTTCTAATCCCTGGGCTGCCACTGACCCTACATGTCATCTTGGGTAAATCACTTTCCCTGTGGAGGAGTCTTAGTACCTCAAGTGAAGGCTGAGAAGGGTAGAGTGGATTATCTCTAAGACAGTGGTTCTCATTCTTTAATGTGCACCAGAATCCCCTGGAGGGCTTGTTAAGATACAGGTTGCTGGGTCCCACTCTCAGTTTCTGAATCATGGTGCTTGAGAATATGTGTGTCAAACAAGCTCCCCAGTGGTGTGTTGACGGTGTTCATCTATGGACCACACCTAAAGGTGCATCGCTCTAAGATACGACCACCAACTCTAAAGTTAAATAGCATGCGTGAGTTCATGAAAAAGAAACAGACATACACACACACACACACTCTCTCTCTCTCTCTCTCTCTCTCTCTCTCTCTGTTTAAAAAAGAGTAAAAAACAAAAGACCCCAAGCTAGTAAATCAATCCCAGTGGGTCCAAGCCTATAGGTTTCCTTAAACTCTTGAAAACAACTCTAACATGTAGCAAGCCAAATCTGAACTCAAGTTTATGTTGTGTGGCTCAAGTCCTTTCTTTGGAGAGAATAAAGTGCTGCCTTACCCCCAAGAAGCCTATAAGCCTGAATGAAGGGCGTTCATTAACACAGTCACACTCAGATGGAGGCCCAAGTGGCATCCCAGGGAAGCATCTGAATGTCTTTAGTATCTGGTACATCCAGACATTTGCTATGTACCCTACGAGGACTGCAACCAGCAGGGGTACCACTGGGATGGAGAAGATGCAGGAGTGCTCACCATTGCTTCCGTGGTGTGACCAGAGGTCCACACCCCTAAAATCCCCACCCAGAGCACTGCCAACCTCCCAGGACATCAGCAGATTGTTTCTGGGAAATTTCTCAAAACATATATCAACCCAAAGGAAAGCAGAAAAAAAAAACATATATATTGAAAAACCAGAAAAATACCCAAATGCTCCTAGGAGAATGTTTGACCCTTGACATGCTATACTCATGGGCTGAATATCTAAGATCAAAGCTACCTTGGAAGGGTATTATGGCTTTTACAGAACAACAACAAAAATGGGCAGGAAGAAAGCCCGGGGCAAGAAAGCCAGAGAACTTCCACGGGGCGCCACCTCTCAGGGAAGATATGTCGTGGCTAAAATCCAGGAAAGCTGTCTGATATTGGTGTCATTTTTGGTCTCCGGTCCTTCAGGCTGGTCCACTATCATTGCAGAGAGAATATTTGGCCAACGATGGGAGATGAGAGAAAAGAAAAAGAAATCTCCTTTCCGGAGTCCCCAGTGAGGCACCCAACAAGCTTAACCCCAGGTGGGAGCCGGGTCTCTCACCCAGAGTATCATCTAATGCTTGTCTCCCCAGCCCTTTCCTTCCTACCTTTCAAATAGAAGCACTAAAAGCATTTACACTAAAAAGTAATTCTATATAATTGTTACAAACCAGAATGCAAATGTCATAGATAATCCTTCTGGTAAAATATACACAATGTAAAAAAAAAATCAACTTAACAATCAATCTAACAATTTAACAGAGTACCCATTTATCAACTCAAGCCCAGAGTGGGGACAGAGGGTCGGGTGCAGGGGAAACAGAAGAGTGGAGGGTAGAGGTAAAAATAAGCATCTCTCTTCCTCTTAGACAACAGAGTTAATAGAGATACTCGGCACGGATAATAAGTGACATATAAGATAAAATATTGTTTATTTAATGTAACCATTAATAGAATGTAAAAGGCTTTATATCCCACAGAGACTACCAAAAAAGAAATCAGACCGCATGGAAGAAGCAAGAAAACGGCAAAAAAATCACCACCACCCTTCCAAAAAGGAGGCATAAACAAGAGAAAATAGGAAAATAAGATAGTAGAATGAAGACAAACCATGCTTTCCTAAAAGCCAAACCAAAAGGAAAACACCCACTGCTTCCGACGATCATGTGGTATATTATACCCGTTCCCTCCGGGCCCCTTGGTTGTTTCATTTCTGCATCTCACGGACTTGCCTCCACTTCAACCACTGTGGCCACTGTCACTCATTAGACCCTGTCATTCCCTAAAGTGTCCCCCCTTCAGGAATAACTAAACCAATCACTGTACTCACATCTCCTGACATTTCAACTGCAAAAGGAGAGAGGGCAGGTTCAAGGGAGGGCTTTGGCTTCTTTAGGTTTGTAGTAGGAGAAAATGAGATTTTGTTTAAAAAAAAGAAAGAAAAAGCCAATGAAAAGAGTTACAAAGTAAAAGGACGAACAAACAGGAAAAAAAAGGGAAATCAATATGGCAAGTTTTGAAGATGGCAGTTTTGAGGTAGAGACGGGGTCAGGAAAGGGTGGAGCCACTGGCCTCGGAGTTAATCAAGCCTGCAGTTCCTCAGCCACATATCAAACTATGGAATGAGACTGAAGCAGCATTCAGAGAAAAATTCTGAGCCTCAATTTTATTGCTTCAAAAAGGAATAAAATAGAGAAACTGAGCATCTGCCTCAAGATGTCAGAAAGAGAACATAATGAGAAAAGTTTTTATAAGAATGTAATAGAGATAATATTACAAATTATGGTTTTTAGAAAGAAATCTACAGAAATGGAAAAGTAATTCCAACTGTTGACTTTAAAGAAACAGAAAAATATATAGTGGGTGCAATTAAGGGGAAAAAGGTTAGGAATAAACATGGCATTTAACCGTAAGTATGAAGTTTACTTTTTTAAAAGGTAAATGAGTACTATGTCAGCCCTGCTAGTATATTTGAAAATCACTAGGAAAAGAGTTTCTAGAAAATCTATAAACACCAAAATTGATTCATTAAACAAACAGCCCAAGTAGTTCAATAATTATAGGCAAATCTTAAAGAGTTCAACAGACTATATACATATAGACTATATATGTACTACACACATACATATAAAGCAAGCTGTACTCAGATGAAACTTTCATGTTCTCAGGGGAAAGATAATCTTAATGGTACCCAGACCCACAATCCCTTATTTATAGTTCTAAACTTCCAAACGCTTTGTAGTTTATTTTATAAAGTGTTTGAAGACAAAACCTGACTGAAACTCATTTAACATTAAATTTGATCTGAATTCATATATATATATTATTATTATTTTCATGTCATGGTATGAAATAGTAACATGTTTATTATGCCCTGCTGCCCCACATCCCACTAGGTGAGATATGTAATATTGGTTTGGCCAAAAAGTTCGTTCAGCTTTTCCATAACATCTTATGGGGTTTTTGTTTTTTGGAAGATTTTTAATCACAGTTTCAATTCTGGTGCTTGTGATTGGTCTGTTCATATTTTCTATTTCTTCCTGATTCAGTCTTGGCAGGTTGTGCATTTCTAAGAATTTGTCCGTTTCTTCCAGGTTGTCCACTTTATTGGCATAGAGTTGCTTGTAGTAATCTCTAATGATCTTTTGTATTTCTGCAGTGTCAGTTGTTACTTCTCCTTTTTCATTTCTAATTCTATTGATTTGAGTCTTCTCCCTTTTTTTCTTGATGAGTCTGGCTAATGTTTTATCAATTTTGTTTATCTTCTCAAAGAACCAGCTTTTAGTTTTATTGCTCTTTGCTATTGTTTCCTTCATTTCTTTTTCATTTATTTCTGATCTGATCTTTATGATTTCCTTCCTTCTGCTAACTTTGGGGTTTTTTTGGTTCTTTCTCTAATTGCTTTAGGTGCAAGGTTAGGTTGTTTATTCGACATGTTTCCTGTTTCTTAAGGTAGGATTGTATTGCTATAAACTTCCCTCTTAGAACTGCTTTTGCTGCATCCCATAGGTTTTGGGTCGTCATGTCTTCATTGTCATTTGTTTCTAGGTATTTTTTGATTTCCTCTTTGATTTCTTCAGTGATCACTTCGTTATTAAGTAGTGTATTGTTTAGCCTCCATGTGTTTGTATTTTTTACAGATCTTTTCCTGTAATTGATATCTAGTCTCATAGCGTTGTGGTTGGAAAAGATAGCTCATATGATTTCAATTTTCTTAAATTTACCAAGGCTTGATTTGTGACCCAAGATATGATCTATCCTGGAGAATATTCCATGAGCACTTGAGGAAAATGTGTATTCTGTTGTTTTTGGATGGAATGTCCTATAAATATCAATTAAGTCCATCTTGTTTAATGTGTCCTTATTTATTTTCCTTATTTATTTTCATTTTGGATGATCTGTCCATTGGTGAAAGTGGGGTGTTAAAGTCCCCTACTATTACTGTGCTACTGTTGATTTCCCCTTTTTATGGCTGTTAGTATTTGCCTTATATATTGAGGTGCTCCTATGTTGGGTGCATAAATATTTACAATTGTTATGTCTTCTTGGATCGATCCCTTGATCATTATGTAGTGTCCTTCTTTGTCTCTTGTAATAGTCTTTGTTTTAAAGTCTATTTTGTCTGATATATGAGAATTGCTACTCCAGCTTTCTTTTGATTTCCATTTGCATGGAATATCTTTTTCCATCCCCTCACTTTCAGTCTGTATGTGTCCCTAGGTCTGAAATGGGTCTCTTGTAGACAGCATATATATGGGTCTTGTTTTTGTATCCATTCAGCCAGTCTGTGTCTTTTGATGGGAGCATTTAATCCATTTACATTTAAGGTAATTATCGATATGTATGTTCCTATTTTCTTAATTGTTTTGGGTTTGTTATTGTAGGTCTTTTCCTTCTCTTGTGTTTCTTGCATAGAGAAGTTCCTTTAGCAGTTGTTGTAAAGCTGGTTTGGTGGTGCTGAACTCTCTCAGCTTTCCCTTGTCTGTAGAGGTTTTAATTTCTCCATCAAATCTGAATGAGATCCTTGCTGGGTAGAGTAATCTTGGTTGTAGGTTCTTCTCCTTCATCACTTTAAATATGTCCTGCCACTCCCTTCTGGCTTGTAGAGTTTCTGCTGAAAGATCAGCTGTTAACCTTATGGGGATTCCCTTGTGTGTTATTTGTTGTTTTTCCCTTGCTGCTTTTAATATGTTTACTTTGCATTTAATTTTTGATAGTTTGATTAATATGTGTCTTGGTGTGTTTCTCCTTGGATTTATCCTGTATGGGACTCTCTATGCTTCCTGGACTTGATTAACTATTTCCTTTCCCATATTAGGGAAGTTTTCAACTATAATCTCTTCAAATATTTTCTCAGTCCCTTTCTTTTTCTCTTCTTCTTCTGGAACCCCTATAATTTGAATTTTGGTGCATTTAATGTTGTCCCAGAGGTCTCTGAGACTGTCTTGAGTTCTTTTCATTCTTTTTTCTTTATTCTGCTCTGCAGTAGTTATTTCCACTATTTTATCTTCCAGGTCACTTATCCATTTTTCTGCCTCAGTTATTCTGCTATTGATCCCTTCTAGAGTATTTTTAATTTCATTTATTGTGTTGTTCATCATTGTTTGTTTCCTCTTTAGTTCTTCTAGGTCCTTGTTAAATGTTTCTTGCATTTTCTCTATTCTATTTCCAAGATTTTAGATCATCTTTACTATCATTATTCTGAATTCTTTTTCAGGTAGACTGCCTATTTCCTCTTCAATTGTTAGGTCTGGTGGGTTTTTTATCTTGCTCCTTCATCTGCTGTGTGTTTTTCTGTCTTCTCATTTTGCTTATCTTACTGTGTTTGGGGTCTCCTTTTTGCAGGCTGCAGGTTCATAGTTCCCATTGTTTTTGGTGTCTGTCCCCAGTGGCTAAAGTTGGTTCAGTGGGTTGTGTAGGCTTCCTGGTGGAGGGGACTAGTGCCTGTGTTCTGGTGGATGAGGCTGGATCTTGTCTTTCTGGTGGGCAGGTCCATGTCTGGTGGTGTGTTTGGGGGTGTCTGTGGCCTTATTATGATTTTAGGCAGCCTCTCTGCTAATGGGTGGGGCTGTGTTCCTGTCTTGCTAGTTGTTTGGCATAGGGTGTCCAGCACTGTAGCTTGATGGTCATTGAGTGAAGCTGGGTGTTGAGATGGAGATCTCTGGGAGATTTTCGCCATTTGATATTATTTGGAGCTGGGAGGTCTCTTGTGGACCAGTGTCCTGAAGTTGGCTCCTCTATGTCAGAGGCACAGCACTGACTCCTGGCTGCAGCACCAAGAGCCTTTCATCCACACAGCTCAGAATAAAAGGGAGAAAAGGTAGAAAGAAAGAAAGAAACAGAATAAAATAAAATAAAAAAGTAAAATAAAATACAGTTATTAAAATAAAAAAATAATTATTAAGAAAAATAGTTTTTAGATCAAACAAACAAAAAAAACAGACGGACAGAACCCTAGGACAAATGGTGAAAGCAAAGCTATACAGACAAAATCTCACACAGAAGCATACACATACACACTCACAAAAAGAGGAAAAGGGGAAAGCATAATATATCTTGCTCGCAAAGCCCACCTCCTCAGTTTAGGATGATGCGTTGTCTATTCAGGTATTCCACAGATGCAGGGTACATCAAGTTGATTGTGGAGATTTAATCCGCTGCTCCTGAGTCTGCTGGGAGAAATTTCCCTTTCTCTTCTTTGTTCGCACAGCTCCCGGGGTTCAGCTTTGGATTTGGCCGCGCCTCTGTGTGTAGGTCGCCGGAGGGCGTCTGTTCTTCGCTCAGACAGGACGGGGTTAAAGGAGCAGCTGATTCGGGGGCTCTGGCTCACTCAGGCATGGGGGAGGGAGGGGTACGGATGCAGGGCGAGCCTGCGACGGCAGAGGCCGGCATGACGTTGCACCAGCCTGAGGCGTGCTATGCATTCTCCCGGGGAAGTTGTCCCTGGATCCCGGGACCCTGGCAATGGCGGGCTGCACAGGGTCCCAGGAGGGGAGGTATGGATAGTGACCTGTGCTCGCACACAGGCTTCTTGGTGGCGGAAGCAGCAGCCTTAAGGTCTCATGCCCATCTCTGGGGTCCGCACCTTTAGCCGCAGCTCGCGGCTGGAGCTCCTTTAAGTGGCGCTCTTAATCCCGTCTCCTCGCGCACCAGGAAACAAAGAGGCAAGAAAAAGTCTCTTGTCTCTTCGGCAGCTCCAGACTTTTTCCCGGACTCCCTCCCAGCTAGCTGTGGCGCACTAACCCCCTTCAGGCTGTGTTCACGCCGCCAACTCCAGTCCTCTCCCTGCGATCTAAGCTCCGAAGCCCAAGCCTCAGTTCCCAGCCCCCGCCCACCCCGGCGGGTGAGCAGACAAGCCTCTCGGCCTGGTGAGTGCTGGTCGGCACCGATCCTCTGTGCAGGAATCTCTCTGCTTTGCCCTCCACACCCCTGTTGCTGCGCTCTCCTCCGCGGCTCCGAAGTTCCCCCCTCCACCACCCACAGTCTCTGCCCGCGAAGGGCCTTCCTAGTGTGTGGAAACCTTTCCTCCTTCACAGCTCTCTCCCACTGGTGCAGGTCCCGTCCCTATTCTTTTGTCTCTGTTTATTCTTTTTTCTTTTGCCCTACCCAGGTACGTGGGGAGTTTCTTGCCTTTTGGGAGGTCTGAGGTCTTCTGCCAGCATTCAGTAGGTGTTCTGTAGGAGTTGTTCCACGTGTAGATGTATTTCTGATGTGTCTGTGGGGAGGAAGGTGATCTCCGTGTCTTACTCTTCCGCCATCTTCCCCCCTCCTCGGAGATAGGGTCTTTAAAGAGGTAATTAAGTTACAATACGGTTGCAGGTGTGGGCCCTGATCCAATATGACTGGTGTCCTGATAAGTATAAGATGAGTAAATTTGGACACAAACACACAGAGGAAAGACCATGTGAGGACACAGTGAGGAAGTCGCTATCTACTAGCCAAGGAGAGAGGTCTCAGAAGAAATGAACTCTGCCATCACCTTGACCTGGGACTTCTAAATCTCCAGAAATATGATAAAATAAATTTCTGTTGCTTAATCCACCGAGACTGTGTAACTTGTTGTCGCAGCCCTAGCAAACTAATACAGGCACATTTAATATTCAAGTTTGAATAATTACTAAGTATTCATTCCACCATTATAAAAACATCTCTTTTCCTTCTCTCTGGGCACTACTTTCATGAAAATTCCAAGAATCATAAGGACACCTACTCTGTGCAAATAGTCAGTCCTGGTGACCAGTTTTACAGAAAAAAGTGCTAGAAAATCTGACCAGTCCACCAGAGGGCCAAGTGTACTGCTACTATGATTCTTGGACCACACACACGGTATTTGTTGAAAGCACGTGACTCAGAAACGGGGTCATCCTTGTCCATGGATCAGAGCTTATCAATGGTCCAGACACCAGCACCAGGTGGCCCACGCTCCCAGGCCATTGTCACCAGCATTGGGGTGCTTGAGGCATACACCACCCAGGCTAGTCCCATAGGACTTCTCAGGATACAGAGAAGGAGGAGGACACGGCTCCCTCCCTGTATTATGCCTGCATACGGTGGTTCGACATCATTCAATGTCTCAGCTCCCAATGCTGCCATTCCTTTACACAGCACTTTCCTCATGCACTCAGCCATTTTCCCTAAGGCACGTGCACTGGGCCCAGGTGACTGAGTCCAGGAGGCTCCAGACTCAGCCACACACCCTGACCTGCATCCTGCCCCACACACTCAACTTCCTGGCCCTCAGGAGAAAAAGCAGCCCTTCCTTCACTCAGTCCAGAGCGTGCCTATGCCTGCCTAGTATTATTAGTCATACTATTTTCAAGGGGGAATCTCACCTTGTGAAATGAAACGTGACCTGGTGAAATGAAATAAAAGCAAACCAAATCCTGCCAAGTAAAAAGAGGTGTGTTCCATAACTAAGTAAAATTATTTCAGGAATGCAGAGACAGATAAATATTAGGGGAAATTTTTAAATGACATATCACTAAGTCAAAGGGGAAAAAAAAAATCTTCTTAAAAGATGAGGAGGTGACTTCAATAGCATTTCTAATTTATAACACTAACCACCACAACAAAAACATTTTATAAACTAGGAATGGAAGATTGCTCCTTGATATGATAAAAAATCAAAATTGTCCCAAGCCAAATGGCAGTAATAGCTAGTTAAAAGTAAGTGATGTTTCCACTTAACAAAATAATAAGACAAGGCTACTTGCAATCATGGTCATTGTTTATAGTATTCTAGAAGTTCTAGACCTGTACTGTCCAAAATGACAGCCACTAGCCACATGTGGTTACTGAGCACTTGAAATAGGGCTCATCTGAATTGAGGTGTGCTGTACCAGATTTTGAACACTTAGTATTTTTTTTAAAAAGAGTGTAAAATACCTAATTTTTAATTTTTGTATTGATTTAGGTTGAAATTTTATTCTGGGTATATGGGGTTAAATAATAATATATTATTGAATGAATTTCATGTTTCCTTTTACTTTCTTCTACCGTAGCTACTAGAACATTTTAAACTACATATATGAATGGCATTATACTTCCATATTTCAGTGCTCTTCTAGACAGTGTAATAAGGTAAAAGAAAAGAAAAAATCTTTAGCCACAAGAAATAAGAAGGTGCAATTATTACTGTTTGAGGATTAGATGACTGGGTAGATGAGAAGTTATTACACATTTTAAAAAATAATTATTTAGAAATTAATGACTACTTTCTATGCCAGCATTAGACAGTTAGAGAATATAATGGAAAAATGAATCTCAAATGTCCACAAAATATATAATATACTCAAGAATAAATTATATGTAAAATGTAAGACATTTTTATAAATAAATAGTTTAAAATGGCTTTAGTTTCTCCTTTGCAACTGTTTAGGGAAGAAGTAAAGATGTTCTCAGAGAACACTAGTCTGAACTGAGGCCCCCAACTGAGCAAACAGCCGTACTCACCTGACTGCCAGTCTGTAGTGGCTGCTGAGGACCAAATATCCATGTCCATCAAATACTGTAGAACTCACAGCATACAAGTTCAGCAATGACCTTGTTTCTGGCTCCATCTTAGGTTTCCTATCCTGATGTTTCTTTGCTTAATCATCCAAGCACTGCATTATAAAACATGATACATGCATCAGCTATAATTATACACTGACTTCATGGTTTGTTTTTTCTCCTATTCCTTTAACTTTTTAATGTAGGGCTGGCTGGTCCTTCCCCTTCTCTCAAATGATATTTCTTAGTCATCTTGTATCACTTCTTCAGGGACAACCATAGTCTCTGTTTCTGCACCTCTGCCTTTTCATCTGAACAGATACCCCCTTTTCATTAGAGGCATTTGAAAATGCAACTCTTAGGACTCAATCTTGACAAATATTGCAGAGACAGAGGGACATTTTAACCTTTGACTTGTCAAGGGTAGTCACATCTACACTGAGGCTTAGTAAGGATGTGAGAACATTCCTTACTAAATAAATCTTTTTCTGTAACTTTGGATGTTAACTTTAATGTCATTTAATATAGGAGGAAATTTGTATATGATTTCTCTGAATCCTTAATAGCCTAGGTTTAATAGACTGGAAAGGCAGGGCAGGGAGTCACATATCCTTGGCAGAGGATATAGGACTGTTTGGAGAAAACCTGAGAAAAACCCTGAGAGCCTCCAGGACCCAGTACCTTTGCAATCTGTCTGGTTTATTATCCTGGCCTGGAGCTTGGGACCTCTTACCTCCCAGGTAAAAGACTCCTTTTGGCCCTGGGGACAAGGACAATAGCCCCCCAGAAGCCCAAGGGACAATTTACAAAGGCCCAGGGCTTACAGAGCCTTGCAGTGTTTCTCCACTCCAGACATGAAATAGGGCTTCTGATCCAAGGGCCATCCCAGGGAACTACTGGGAAGACATGAGGATCTAGGCTGACAGGGGAAGTGTGCCATTTCTTAAGGCAAAAAGCAGTGGAGAAGAAGCAAATATGGAGGATAAGGAGTTGAGTTTGGGACATTTTTTTTTACTTATTTTTGGCTGCATTGGGTCTTCGTTGCTGCACATGGGCTTTCTCTGGTTGTGGCAAGCAGGGGCTACTCTTCATTGCAGTGCATGGCCTTCTCTTTGAGGTAGCTTCTCTTGTTGCAGAGTACGGGCTCTAGGGTACACGGGCTTCAGTAGTTGCAGCACATGGGCTCAGTAGTTGTGGCGCACAAGCTTAGTTGCTCCGCGGCATGTGGGATCTTCTGGGACCAGGGCTCGAAACTGTGTCCCCTGCATTGGCAGGTGGATTCTTAACCACTGAGCCACCAGGGAAGCCCGAGTTTGGGACATTTTTATGTTGACGTAGAACTACCAAGCGAAGATATATTAGTAGGCATTAGGATCTGGAATTCAGGAAAGACATTAGCCTACAGACGCAGATGTTAACAACTAAAAACGTAAGTCCAGTGGTATTTGATATTTCTCTCCAGGAAATCATCGAGTTTTTCATTTTCAGGAGCACACAGAGGACATGTCTTGGATGACACAGAGGAGATTTTAGAGGAACAGCACTGAACCTCTCTTACGATGCAGGTGGCCAGGAACTTCTGAGTGTTATGTGTCCATTTTCAACTACTGCATAACAAATTATCAGACTTAGCAACCGTGAACAATACACATTTATTATCTGACTATTGCTGTGGGTCAGAGTCTGCGTGTGGCTTAGCTGGGTCCTCTGTTCAGGGTCTCATAAGGCTGCAGTTGAGGTTTTAGCCAGGCTGTGTTCTCATCCAGAAGCTTGAATGGGGAAGAACCTGACTCCAAGCTCACTCAGGTTACCGGAAGAATTTATTTCCTTGTGGCTGTAGGACTGAGGGCCCCAGCGTTTGCTGGCTAATGGTTGGAGGCTGCCCTCAGCTCCTAGACGTCACCCACCATTCAGAGAGGCCCACGTGGACTTCCCCAAAATGGCCACTTACTTCATCAAAACAGTGAATGAATTTGCTAGTAAGACAAAGCCTCATATAATGCAATGTAATCATAGGAGTGACATCCGTCACTTTTGCCATATTCGGTTGGTTAGAAGCAAGTCAGGTCCCCCTATACACACTCAAGAGGAAGGTATTATACAGGACACAAACAGGAGATCAGGACCATGGAGGGTCAACTACCTCAGAATCTGTCTGCCACATGCTGCATGGATGGGAGAGGCATTGAAACAGAGCTGAAAAGCCATCTCCAAGGAGCAAACATATAGCAGTGGGAGGCACAAGAACATTCACCACATATTCTGCCATAGGCCACATAAAAGGTGCAAAAGACCACAAATTTAGGCAGCTGCACATATCAACCACTGATTAAATACATTCATTGACATATTCTGTTACGAGGGTACCTATGCTATACTTCAGAAGGTTGAGAGCGAGAGAGGGGGGAAGCAAACAAGCTAGGCTGACGATAACCCTCAAAATGTATTACCTGGGATATTCTGGAGAGATTTGATCGGCATAGGCATCTGAACATTGAATGGGCATGGTGATCGGTCAAAGAATATCTTGGTTGATTTATTTCTCCATCTTCCCACTAGGAAGAACGGAGTTGATGCAACTCTAGAAAGAGGAAATATTTGAAAACTTCTATAACTCAGTAATCAAAACCTACATGAAATAATAGATATATGCCAGGTGCTAAGCAGTTCATCAACAACCTGTGTCTAACTGCTCAACACAGGAAGCTCTGGCCTGGGTTGTTGCTCCTGTGCCCTAACTAGCCTCTCACCTCAGCACCTGCCCTGGAAGAGCTGGCCAAGACTCTCCAAAGCTGCCAACATGAGGGGGTGTGCAGTTTCATCTCCATCTTTTCTCCACCAGAAGCACACCCATGACACTGCCATCTGCTCAGCAACATGGCATCCCAGGCACCAGGGACCCCGTTCGGGACGTGAAACTGGGTACAGGGCCATTTCCTCTTGACACCTCAGAACTCATCTCCCTCCTGAAACAAGGACAGACATGCCCGATTTATCAGGGACCCAGCGAGCATGGAGGCAAATCTTTGTTCTCAGTAATTCTGAGACTTCAAGGATATTTGGTAGCAACCGAACCTAGCCTGCCTGAGCAACTGTTTCTGCAACACCAAACTCCATGAGGTTGTTAATGGTGAGAAGCGACTCTTGCTTCATCACAAACCAGCAAGAGGACGTGCCCATTTCTGCTTGTCCAAAGAAACAAGCATGTCAGGAAATAACAGCTCTCCCAAAAGGGCAGATGGGCAGCTTCTCCACCCCGCCCCTCCCTTTCCGACCCCATCACAGACAGGAGAAAACATTCACCCAGCCAGGCCAGGGGAGGTGATACATGGAGGAGAGATGGATAAAAATTTCATTTCAGGCTTTGAAGGTGTACCCTTTGGATGCTCCTTGTCCCATTGTTTTGTTTGTTTATTTTCTTGCAGGGGTGTTTGGGGAAGCATGATGCTGTTTTGCAAAAAAGAAAGTACAGGATTTCTGAAAAGACAGCCCCGGGTCTAAATGCTAGCTTTCTCCACGTATTCTCTGCCCACCTTTCAATAGAACAGTCTAATCCCCTTAAATCTGTTTCCTCATCGTCTTAGAAGGGAACATTTAAAAGGTACTTAATCTCACTAAGTTATTGCCACGGGAGCATGTTGAGACCCAGCATTGCACAGAGGCATCCTACACTCCGAAGGACTGCAGAGCTGAAGCCAGCCCGGGGTCCGTCACACCCATGTTAACACTGCACGCCTGGAAACTAAAACCCGTGCTGGGAAAGGGACTTGGCCAAGTTCTCTATGCCAAAAAGATGCCACATGGGGTACTGCCTCCTGCCCAGGCCTGCCGGAGTGGGGAGACAGAGCTGAAAAGTAAACTTCAAAAAACAAAGAAGAGAAAAAGAAACAAACTCCTCCGCCTTGCCTGGGGGTGAGAGCCTTGAGGTTCAAGTGGGACTGAAGAGGGTGGGGCTTTTAGCGCAGGCGCAGGACTGGTCAGGTGGTGAGTCCCCACCGCAGCCAATGAGAGCTCCCATCCAACCTGCAGCCACCCTAGGTCTGCGTGACTCCAGGGGTCCCCTGCTGCTGGGCATCCGAGTGGCCCATCACCCCAGGCTCTCAGACTCTGTTCTGAAGGAGAGAGACGGTAGCAGAGCTGGTGGAGTAGCAGTTTCAGCAGCTCCCGTGCCGATCGGCAGGTCTGCGTCTCTGTATCGGGGCGGCCCCATCTCTCTGTGCATCAGGAAAGCTCCATGGACATATTTGTTTACTCCATTTGCCGATATGAAGTTTGCACAATATTGAATCTGGAAAGGACACTGCATCCACTGACAGGAGTTGTCCCAGCTGTTAAAAGAAAGAAAGAAAGAAACCAGCTTTACATTTTTTACATTTTGGAGTAAAAATAAAGACACTCTACCGTGTGCCAGGCTTTCCGATGGATGGTTCTCGGGGCGGGGAAGGCCACGTCCGTGGTCAGGCCACGCTCCCAGATCCAAAGTATTGTTGGATGGCTTTCTCCTAAACACTGTTGGCAGCTCCAGGGACGGCTCTTTTGGTAAAAAGGATGTGCTGGAACGAAACATGGGCCTCCAGCCAAGACACATTTCTTCCTATAAAACAGAAAACATGCACATGTCAGGATGCAAGAAGCCAAAGCCTCTTCAAGAGGGGAGGCATCCTCCTCCACAGCATCCCAGGAGAACAGGGGGAACAAGGCTGAGCTGGGCTTTGACCTGAGATGCGTGGTAGGGAGCAAAGAGCTGAATGTGTATTCCAGCCCTCCCCATCCCCCCACCTCTCCAAGCCAGGCTTTCAATCAGATGCCTTCTGTCAGCTTGCTTATATCCTCAGATTGGTCTAAACACCTAGCTCCAGTGTAAGGCATAATGAGGCCCTCCAAATCTGTAAGAGCAAAGACTCAAAGCACAAAGTCAGGGTAAGTGGAAGGAAGCCCAGGAGGGGGTGTTCTTCACAGACCCTGGACAGCCATTCCCCTGGATCCTCTCTTCTCACTCAGACCACACTCAGACCCTTCTCATCACAGATCCTTCCAGCCTTCTTGGCAGGCTCTGGGGAGCTGCACAGAAGCACTGCTTGTCCAAACATCATTCTACACGTGGCACAATTCCCTGGACCCTCCTACCCAGAGTGGGGTCCTCAGGGCACCGTCAGCCTCACCTGGAGGTTGGTTAGAAATGCAGAATCATCATGTCCAGGTGTTTCACAGGCACATGGAAAGTTTTACATGCACTGCCTGGGGGCTTCCTGGAGCATCCTCCTAACTGGACACATGTGCGTCCTTCAAGGTCCTCCAGCAGAGAAGGATGGACAATCGGTGAATCATGAAGTGACAAAGCCCCTCCTCTCACAGCACTCCCAGGTCACGGCCTGGGTGTGGATAAAAGGCACTTTGGACTATAGATCCCACAGCCCCCAGGACTCCAGTTTTCCCAGCCACCCAACCTCTACAGTAGGGGAGCATCTGCTCACACTTTCCCCTCACCATCTTGGAAGAGGAAAAACGGTAGAGCTCAATTCCAGGATGATTTAAGACATCAAATGAGAGTTAAAAAAAAAAAAATCAGATCTGGGGTTCTTCATTGTGAATTTTTTACCCTTTAGCCAGAGTTTGGCTTTACCTGCTCTAGGGACAAAGGAGTCAGGTCCCACGCAGCCTGGGTAAAGTTGGAAATTAAGGGTAGTTGTGTCCCTTGGGTGGACATCTGCAGGAGCAGTGGCCCATCGTGAAGCCCAGTTCTGTCTCATCATTTGGCTCTTTCAACGCTGTTGCTCTAGTCTGGTCACTGAATCTGGAGAACTTATGAGCTCATTCCTGGGCAAATCACCAAGCCCTGCAGATAACTCAACAGCGAGCTCCCATCAGGAGCAAAGTCGCCCTGCACACCAGCAAGGCTCACCAACCTGGATCCTCCCTCAACATCCAATGTGATGGTGACATAACCACCCAGCCCCTGTGATCAGTAAGCACAACCGCAGGCCTTCAGCGCTTCTCCGGGAGAAGCAGGGGCTACCTTTCCCTCCCGGTTTTGGCCCTCAGGACCTGGTCCATAAATATTACGAGTATCTCACCTTGTATGATGTGTGTGGCAGTTGGAAATGTTTGTTCTGCCGCCATAGCTGCTGCTTAGTGCTTACATCCTGTAAGGATAACGGGAACAGAATTGTATTTACTATCAATATGCTATTGGCGTGTGCTATAGAGAGTTTTCGTTTGGCATCATACACATAGATTATAAATTGCAGTTTTGGCCCATCACATCCAGTTGCCATTGGTCATGCCTGGAAACTAAAGCCTAGGGTGAGAAGGGGACTTGACCAAGTTCACTGTCCAAGTTTTGTTTTGTTTTTAAGGGCTGCAGCAGTCAGAGGGTTATAGCTGTTTAAAATGTTTTTCAGGTTAAAATTACTATAGAAGATTACATTCTATGAAACCGTGTGGATTTGGTTACCTTTTTTCCCATGTGTTAAAGCAGACACAAAATGACTTTCTGAGGAGAATCTTGGTCTAACCCACAGGTACAGCCTGGGTTATCTCCAAAAGGAGACATGAGAGCTTTCTATTCAGGCAGGAGTTCTTGTAAGGTGACACAATTTTGACAAGAGTGTGTTAATCTTATTCCCACCTTGGGTGACTATTAAAACATAAGGTTTTGCACCTACCCACTTCCCTGCAACAGAGAATATTTGCACTCTTAGCAGTTGTCAGAGAATGTAACCTTGAACTTGGTGTCACTCAAATCTCTCAGTTCCTCTTGGTGAGAGGAGTTTTATTTAGAGAGCATTTCCCGAGGGGAACTGTATTTGTTAAAATAATGCTAGCTACTCTAACAGACAAATCCGGAATTCTCAGTGGCTTGACACCATAGAGGTTGGTTCCTTGTGCATATCACGGTCTAGTGAAGGTTTTCTGGCTGGTGTCTTCCACCAGACCCTCAGTAGCCTGGGCTTCTTCCTCCCCGTGTCTCCACCTTCCTCTGGGTCCTTATAGCCTTCTCCTCTCAGCCAGCGGATGGGGAAAGGGATTATGGAGAGAATGTATTTACTTCCCAACCATTTCAGCCCAGAAGTGACACACATCACTTCTGCTCAGGCTCAGTGTCAAAGCCATGCCCAGCTGCAGAGGAGTCTGGGGAAAGTACTCATGTGCCCAGGAGGGAAGGAAACAGGCTCTGGTGAACTCAAAGTAGTCCCTGCCATGGAAATGCATTGCTCTAAATCCCTTAAATTGACCCAGATTAAGCCTGTCCATCTGAGAGCTGAGTATCTGGAGAGCAGCAAGTGGGCTCTGCAGAACAGCTTCTCTAGAACAGCAAGGAGTTGTGCCCCTGGTCTAAACAGAGACGAAAGAGAAACACTCGGCGGGCGGGGAGATGGAGGGGGATTTCATACTGATGTGTGCCAGGTGCCGCTGAGGTCAGCAGCTGGGGCCTGATGAAGCTTCTTTTCAAGGAAGAATCCAGGAAGAACATCACTCCGAGAATGTGACACGATTTCGGTGTCACTGGTATGCTTCCGCTGTGCTTCGTCCCGTGTCCTCGCATCCTGGCCTCACAGTGTGATGTGTGCCAACTCCACTCCTGTTCGCTTTTATTTCTTGGGCTGTGACTCATGCCACTTACTGTGCTTTCCTTGGCCTTGGCTGTTGGAAAGCTTAGACTCAGATCAATACAGCCCATCTCTAGCAAAATCGGTGAGACATTAAGGGATGTGTATTTTGAACCAACCTCACACCTGGCTCCATTCATCTCTCCTATTCTTCCATCTCCTGTGCCTCATTTTTTGTCATTTTTATGTCGTCTTGCCATAATCCAACTGTTTTTGTAAACTGCATCTAGTTCACCTGAGGAACACAATGGAATACAAGCAAATAGATTAACCACAGGATTATCAAACAAATACAAGAGTAGCAGTGATCCAGGAGCTACTAGAGAAAGTTGGAGACAGTGGCTTTTTCCCTTCTCTTCTTGCCAAGGTCTTGGCATTATGGGCGTGGCTGCTTCACTCATGGTGTCTCCTAATGAGCAAATCTCTTGCCTGTGCTCTGTGTAGCTCTGTGTGTGGCAGCCTTCAGGAAGGCACCTTCCCAGGTCTCAGAGCTCCCACACACTCCGGGAGATGGTAATCACAGCTCGCTGTCTTTTGTATAGAATGACTGGTGTCATGGATGCCTCTCCCTCCCACTGGGCTTCTTCCCCGTATCTTTGCATCCCAGTGTGCCTTTGTACCCAGCAATTGCTCTAACACACCAACCACTAACACCTCTGAGTTCCATGGCAGAATTAGCCAAGGGGCAGCACAGCTCACGGTGAAAAGCAAGTCTCAGAGAAGAACTCCCCACAGAACAAATAGGCAAACAAAACAAAATGAAAGCAAACTCATAGATCCAGAGAGTACACAGGTAGATGCCAGAAGGGAGGTGGGCGATGGGGTGGGAGAAAATAGGCAAAGGGGACTTAGAGGTACAAACCTCCAGTTATATAATAAGTCACAGGAATGTAATAACATACGGAATGTGATCAATAATATTGCAATAATTTTGTATGCAGACAGTTGGTTACTAGACTTATTGTAGTAATCATTACATAATGTATGCAAAAGTCAAATCATTATGTAGCACACCTGAAACTAACATAATATTGTATGTCAACTATATTTTATTACAGAGAGAGAGAGAAAGAAAGGAAGAGAAGCACTATTCAGTATGGTAGCTACTCGCTACATGTGGCCACAAACACTTGAAATGAGGCAAGTTTGAACTGAGATGTGCTGTAACTATAAAATTTTGAAGACCTAGTACAAAAGAAAAAAATAAATTATCACATTAATAATTTTTAACATAGAACAGGAATTCTCATCTAACCTCTCACCACTAAGTTCCGGAGGGGCACTCGCCTGGGATTCATGTTAAAAGGGAGAGACTGGGGATTCTATACCTCTGCCTACAAGTTTTAGCCCCCTGTCTAATGCACTCAGCTCTGAGACTCAGCCCAGAGAACAAAGACTTTGAGGTATTATTCATCTGTATCATGTGGGCTTTGTTTTCAAGGACAAAAACTATTAAGGGGAAAAGTCATTTTGGGATTTTCTTCTTTAGTAAAATTAAATATTACCTGGAGCATCTTATCTTTCTCAAGTACGGAAGTTCAATTGCCCACTCTGGGTCCTCTGAATAGCAACTAAGAAAGATAAAAATATTTTCCTGTTCAGAGATGATTTTAGTTATCACAGCACTAAATAGATGGCAAATGAGCAACCGGTTTACAAATGTTTGTTCATGAAGCCTGAATCTGTTGTTTGAGAGAATCTGGGAGGAACTGCTGAGGAAGTCAATGACCAGTGGGTGAAAATGTTTTAAGTGCACATGATAATGCTGAAGGCTGGCTCACAGAGAACACATGGAAGAACAGGACCTCAAACCAAATGATCAGGTGCATCTGAAAATCAATATGCCTGCAACACAGATCTGTGTCCCTTATCCTGAGCTAGGGAGAGCTCCCAGTTGCCCTGCAGCCCAGAGAGGCACCACCTTGAACTGCCAAGATGCCCCAACTTCCATGCCTTGCACCCTGCCTGGCCCCACATCACCTCCCTTTTGTCCATTTACCCCTTAAGCATCCAGGCTTCCCCTCTGAGAAGCATGTGCTCCTACACCCTTCCTCAGCCGTGCACACATCCTCACCTCTTTGCTCACAGCACAGGCCAACAACCCAGTGCTCCTTACCACGCACATATTATACTGTTAATTCTCTTGTCAATTCTGTCCTCTTGGTCCCCCAATTTCTTAAAAATGACCCTCAGTGACACCTGACTCCAAGAAATCAATCCTTCAGTCTCCAGAGAGGGACATAGAACCCCCACAAGCAGAGGATTCAGTAGAAGCCACAAATGGTTCAGTTATCTTCCAAATAAACCCATTTATTCATCAGCAGAAACTCATCCAAAGGCCCATGGACAGAAGTCAGGGGGTCAATGAAGTTAGACGGGGAAAATGTCTATCTTTATTTTCACTAACCTCTAACTGAACTATAGCATTTCCCTCAATTATGAATGTGAGCAATAAACCACAGTAGTTTTAGCAATGCTATGAGTTGTCAACAGTAGAAATCAGATATTTTAGTATGTTACGATGGTTGCAGATTTCTCAAAATATTATTTATTTCAGACATATGTCAGTTATTCAACCCATAAGTAGATCTTGCTTTTTGATGAGTTAATAAAGAAGCACATATATGACTGTACCACACATGTTTTATTTATATTTTGATAACTGTATGTCAATATAATTAGTTTCCTTTGTAATCCTATATATTTTATTTTGTGCATTTAAAAACATTCTGAGAATGAGTCCTGTCTTAGTCTGGGCTGCTATAACAAAATACCACAGACCAAATGGCTTAAACAACAAACATTGATTTCTCACAGTTCTGGAGTCTGGAAGTTCAAGATCAAGTCAGTGTCTGGTGAAGAAACTCATGCAGATAGCTACCTTCCTGTTGTACCCTCACATGGCAGAGAGAGAGCATCTGTCTCACATCTCTTCTTTTTAGGGCACTAATCCCATTCATGAGGGCTCCACCCTCATGACCTAATTACCTCCCCAAAGCCTACCTGCAAATACCATTACATTGAGGGTTAGGGCTTCAGCATATGAATTTGGAAGACACTAACATTCAGTCCATAGCAAGTCCATTGGCCTCACTAGATGCCAGAAGAGTTTATGGAAAAAAGGGAAAAGATTGTTAGCCACCCTCCCATGACCCCCATGAAGCATGCCCCCACCACAAAGATCCCTGTGACAACACCAGCCACAGAGTCTTCAACAATAGCTCTCCAAGCACTTTACAGACCTGAATTCTCTTAATTCCTCAAGAGGTGATAAATATCCACATTCATGTCAAAAGCAGGAAACTCATTTTTTAGATTCTTTTCCCATATCGGCCATTACAGAGTACTGAGTAGAGTTCATTGTGTGTATATGTCAATCCTAATCATCCAATTTATCCCTCCCCGCCTTACCCCCTGGTAACTATAAGTTTATTTTCTACATCTGTGACTCTATTTCTGTTTTGTGGATAAGTTCATTTGTAGCCTTTTTTTAGATTCCACATATAAGTGATATCATATGATATTTGTCTTCCTCTGTCTCACTTACTTCACTCAGTATGAGAATCTGAAAAAGAGTAGATATACGTATATGTGTAACAGATTCACTTTGCTGTACACCTGAAACTCACACAGCATTGTAAATCAACTATACCCCAACATTTTTTTTAAAAAAGCAGGAAACTCAGAGTTTAGATGCAGCACAGGGGCAGAAAGGGGGTAGTGGGAAGCACTGAGAGGCCAGGAGAGCTGGTATCTGGGGCTCCTCAGGGTCCGTTTCTCCGGAAGAGGAGCTGAGTGGCCTCCACCCCCACTCTGTGAAGGCCCAGTTATGCCACGCGCAGAGGTGAAAGTCAGGAGGGTACAGCCGCAAGACCACCTCCTCAGGAGCAAAACCCAGCCCAAAATGCTGATACCAGACCGACAGGGCAACTCTCTCAACTCTCACAAGAAAGGAAGAGGAAATTCTTTTGTGAACGTAATTCCGAACTGGGTGAGAGATATTGTGAGCTGCTCAGTTCCCTGCCCCTCGCACTAATTACACGAGCGCTCAGGGTTAATTTGTAGGCGCGGACCATATTGCTGAGCGCACATTATTTCTGGGTTTCAACCACTCTACTTCTCAAGTTGAAATTACTTTGCTGCAACTTTTCTTTCTTTCTCTCACCTTTAACTCTAAGTCTGTCGACATGTTTTCCTTTGGCAGTTTGGGAAAAAAAGTAAAAAGGGGGCCAAAAAAAAAAAAAAGGTTATTTGATCCTTTGAAGAGAGAAATTCTGCTCATGGATTTTCTGCATTGAATTCATTGGAGAGAAAAGAACGAATGAGTGAACAGAATGGGAAAGGGAGGACAAGGAAGGGCACAAGCAGCTTTGATCTCCTCCAGGGGGAGGTAGGGCAGCTGCCCCCTGCATCCCCCAGATATCCCAGGGCATCCGGGCTCCCCGCCAAGCCCTTGGAGACCCTTCTGCAGCCAGGCCACACCCACCTGATTGGTGAACTCTGGGCTACAGGTTCTTCAAACAGCGCAGAAGAGGGGAGCGTGAGACTGAGCCAGAAATGCTCGCATTCCCCTCCTGGTGCTCACTGCCTCGGGCACTTTGATCAGAGGAAGAAAAGCTGAGAACTAAGAAATCATTCTGAGCGCCAGCTGAGAGAGGGAGAGCTGATAAACCAGGGAAATACTCTTTGTAACATAAGCTTGTATTTCTTCCTTCATCTCTAGGCATAAGGAGGGAAGGCAGAATATGTGGTCATCAATACTAGGTGATAAATGCTCAGAACTTCTGGGTCAGCTCAAGGGCTCACTCTAGGCTGAGAAAGAGAAAACACCTAACATCTAACTCAGGGCAGGCACTGAGCGAAAAACACAGACTCTTACTGCTGCTCCCCACTGCAGAGCCCTCTGGAAATGTACTCCTGACTTTGAGCAGAGCTTTGCTGTCAAGGAGCTATGAGTACCACAGGGCAGTCATTAGGACTCAATTCTGTTTAAAGAACAAAATCCTTAGTGCTTAATAAGTGCTGGGCATCATGCTAGAAAAATCCGGAGTCCAAAGATGAATGGGAGTTGGGGTGCCCACTGTTTACCACAGTAAACTGATAATAACTCAGTGATAAGTGCTATAAAAGCTGTATTCACAAGGTCAAGGATAGAAAAGAGGGAGTGGCAATGATTCATTAACTGGGACAAGTGATGTCTGGGAAGGCTTCCTTGCAGAGGTGATAGGCAAGTTGGGTTTTAACAAATGAATAGGAAGAAAACATGGCATGAGAGCAATGTTCTATACTAGAGAAAGAACACATGCAAAGAGGCAGAAATGTGAAATCTGGAGGTGTGCTCAGCAGTCAGGGTTGGCTGGGGTCCAGTGTCTGGGGAGGCGTGGAGTCTTGACGGATGCGCCTGCAGTAAGGTCACAGAAGACCTTTGCCCCACTGCACCTAGCTCTCCAGGGATTTTATCCTGGTGGAGTGGTTTTAAGAAAGTAACGTGATCAGAAGGGTGTGAGTGTGTGAATGTGTTGTGCATGTGTATCCTGGCAGCAGGGTGAATCAGAGGTGTGTAAAATACAGCGATTTCCCCTTTGGACAAGCTGATTTTAAGGCACCTCCGGAGACACAGGCAGGCAGCAGCAGGAGATGTGTTTCCGTCACTCAGGGGGGGAATCTGTGCTGAAAATGCAGATCTGGGAGCTGCCAGGCTAACGGTGGTGGCTGAAGTCAGGAAGACGAAGAAACAGACATCAAGCCGCCACCTCTGGACCCTGGTTCTGCCAAGTGGCTCCCTGCTTTAGAAATTCCTAGAACATCAGACCTGAATGGTTCATAGAGATTAGCCCTCATCCCCCATTTTGCAGATAAGGAAGCTGAAGACTGGTGGCAGCTGCAGCCTTCGCTCTCTGGTCACCGGATTCCCAGCTCTGCCTCAGCCTTGACTGGCCTGCCCACTGTGTCTAAAATGGACCAGAGGTGGGAGGAGAAGAGAGAGACGTAAGGGATTGAGGTGGCAGAGGCCAGATTTAGAGGGAGTCAATCTATGACCAAGAAGATACGGGGAAGACAGAGGATATTAAGCAATAGAATGAGAAGGGGGCTACAGGTTTCCAGTGTGGTGCCTTCTTTTTCTCCACCTGGTGAGCTCTCTCCAAGCTCAAAGGCCGTCTCCTCCATGAAGCCTCCCAACGAGCAGAGCCCAGAGTGACCTCTCCCTTCCCTAACCTACAGGAGTCCTTCTTGCATGGTGTGCCCACATTTAGCCATAAATTAGAACCTGCTGTATAGCACAGGGAACTGTACTCAATCCTCTGTAATGACCTATCTGGGAAAAGAATCTTAAAGCAAAAAACGAAAAACAGAAGTAGTCACAGATGTAGAAAACAAACGTATGGTTACTAGGGGATGAGGGGGAGGGGAGGGGTAAATTGGGAGATTGGGATTGACATACACACACTGCTATATATAAAATAGAGAACTAATAAGAACCTGCTGTATAGCACAGGGAGCTCTACTCAGTACTCTATGATGGCCTATATGGGAATAGAATCTAAAAAAAGAGTGGATAGATGTATATGTATGACCGATTCACATTGCTGTACACCTGAAACTAACACAACGTTGTCAATCAACTCTACTCCAATAAAAATTTAATAAAAAAGAATTATCCGTGGGCAGGTCTCACGTTGCTCTCAACTGTGAATAGTGGATGGATATCATTGTCTGAACGCCCAGAACTGAGCAGGGGTGGGCCTGCCACAGAGTGGGGTCTCCATAAACAGGGGCTAGAGGAATCAATGCTCACTGGGAGGACACGAGAGAGCAAGGCTGGCAGAAACAGATCCGGGGATGAAAAACCGAGCAGGCAGACAAGGAAAATGAGAGCAGAGCTCAAGAGAAAGCTGTGGGGCTGCCAGCCTTCAGGAGGCCCAGCCCAGCCCCCAGGCCCCGCCTGAGTCACAGGCAGGAGAAAGCATGAGTGATCTGATACCAATCATGCCAGCTGTGGCAGAGGCAGTACGGGATGATCTAATAGATATTTTCCAGCCTTCGTGTGTATTATCCCCAAACAAAATGACATGTGCTTCCCAGCAGCTCCTCTCTGGTTATGAGCACTATAATTAAGTACAAAGTACACACCCACCTCAGTCTGCACAGAGAGGGCGGGGAAGCCAACCATGGCCCAGCAAAGCTGTCTGGCTGAATCAGTGCCGAGTCCCAGCCTCAGATCGCTGGCCCTCAGACTCGGCAGCCCCGTGCTGGCCTCTGCGAGCTTGCAGTCCACTCAAGACCCCAGGGAGTCAAGGAGGAGGCCGTGGGCTAGGGGAGTGCGGGCAGGATTCTAGCCCCTGTGCTGCACTAAATGGGGGTCCTTCTCGTCTTGAGTCTCCAGTTTCTCATCTGGTGTCCCCACCAGGTTAGTCTCCCCGTCACATGAGCCTGGGTTCCCTCTTCGCTCAGGCCAGAGGCCTCAGCAGCTAGAGGCCCTCAAACAGCAGCCACGGCTCTGGCAGGCATGGGACGTTCCTTTAGGACCCTGGCTGTCCCCAGAGCCCCCATCACAGCCAACCCAGGTCTGCTCAGAGGTGGCTTTGGGAACACATGTGTGGATTCCACCAGAGGCATTTAGTAAGTTTGGAACCACAGCGAGATTCCCCTCCCAGACCCAGTGCCGGGCCCAAGCTGGAGGCAGTGACTCTTGTGACAGGGACACTAAGCACTGGGTCAGGTCTTGTCCACCCCCAAGTTTTAAGGGCCCCTGCCAGGCTGCAACAAGCCAAGGGACCCAGACCAGTCAGATCCTCAGAGTGGTCCCCGGTGCCCCAAACTCCCCAAGCTGTGCCCGCTGATTGGCAAGGACCCGGACCTGCCCTGCGGCTTCTTTGTTGCACTGTAACTAGACTCAGCACACGAAGGGCCCCCAAACCCCTTTCCTTGCTGTTTTTTCCAGGAATAGATCATATGCATCTCCTCTAGCCCTGGACTGACCCCAGATTTTCCTGCCGACTGTCCCCCAAGGTCTTCCCAATCTGGGCTGGCCAAATCCAAGCCAGACTCAGGGAGGCAGAGATAGAAGCAGAGACTGGGAGGGGTACGGCAGTCAGAGCATGAGATTCAACATCTGGAGAAATGCTCCGGGCACTCAGGTCTCCTCTCCCCATCCTGGAAAGTCGCCACAGGCGCAGAGCAGTGAAAAAAGAGCCTGCGGGTTCCGCCAAAACAGCGTTGGATTGAGGAAGTTGGAGTTTAGGCATCAAGTCCTGTGGTCCTTCCTGCCTCTCTGCGTCCCTCCCCTCTCTGCATCCCACAATCACTGCCCTAGATCGCCGATGACTTCTTGTTCCAACACAACTGTCCTGCACCTGCCAGATGGACCTTTATAAAGTGGTTTCTTCCCGATGTCATCCCCCAGCTGTAACCCACAAGGAGATCTCCATGCCCGAGAGGTGAAGCCTGCTTAATCTGTTCCTCATTGCCTCCCAAGGCTGCTTCTCAACTTCACCTCCAGTCTCATCCCTTTCTTCCTCCTCTCCCACGTGCTTCTCCCCAGCCAGCCAGGACAGTCTACTTCGGTCTTCCTTCTGCCCTTCCTAATTTCCCCCAAGGCCACGTCCTCAACGCTCAGCCCAGCCTTCCGTCTGTGTAGACGCTCACCCTCACCTCGCCGGCTCACGCCACAGCACAGTCCTGGCCCCTGGGACCCTGCCTCTTGGGCACCTCTCAGTGGTCTTGTGAATTATGGTCCCCAGCTCCATCCTCCTCCCACTTCACAGTGAGGCGGTGGGGATGCTGTCGTGAGGGGTCTTGCTGAGGTGGGACTCTTGCTACGGCCCTTACTACTGTCCAAGGATTCCTGCCACTCTCTGACCAGAGACAGCCCACGGAGGGCACCCTGCACCCTCCTGTCCACATTTTTCTCCACTGTTCTTACCACATTCTGACACGATATTTATTTAATGTGTGTTTATGTCTCCCCCCCCCCAAAAAAAATTCTACGAATAATAACTCTATGAGGGGAGGATTGTTTTTCTGGTTTTGTTCTCAGCTCTATCCTGTGTCCAAAACAGTCTCTAGCCCATGGAAGGCACTCTATAAATATTTGTTGAACAAACGAATGACCGAGTGAATGACTGAATGCTATCATAAGCCCCAGCCACACAGCATCCCTGTGTAGGTAGATTCTTTCCATGTGAAGCCCTTAGAGAAGCCTGAGCTGAGGTAGAAGGACCCCTGGCTTGGGGCTCAGTTCCCCTGAGACCCAGCAGGAGCAACTTTCCTGTCCACAACCTCAGTTTTCCTACATGTAAGATGACAGGGCTGAGGGGTGCCTGCGGCCCATGTGCTGAGATCCTGCAGACCTTTCCCGAAAACTGCCCGCAGGCCCTGCCTGGAGCCCAGCAGGCTCTAATTAGGAGCTGGTCTTATCATTTTTATACTTTAATTCTCTCTGGTCAACACCACTTTAATGACGGGCCTCTGTGCGGTGGATCCTACACTCACTGAGCAAGGCCACAGCTCCATGTGGAAGACCTGCTTCCCCAGGGACACAGCAGAGCCCCCCGGCTAGTTTCCTGCCCTGGCCCTGACCCACACCACTCTCACCCTCCCCTCCCCACCGCTCTTTCTTCTCGCCCAGACCAGCGTTGTTGGCCCTTTCTTTCTCTGCCCCATCGTAGGGACTTCAAGGAAGGCCCAGGCCCCAGGGGTGGGTTTCCCTCTCAAGGCTTCAGGGAAGAGTCAAGATGGGCACTCTGAACTGGCCTTTCCATCCAGGTCCGTCCAGGGCACGTGGACATCCCGCCAACCTATGGGACTAGAATATGTTTTCATCTAGACTTGAGGGTTATATTGTTATTTCTACAGTGAAGCCACTGTCCTCGCCAGATCAAACTGAAATTTTTCTCAAAAAGCGCTGTCCTAGGAGGAGGTGGCCCTCCCCACGCCGTCTCTGGGCGGGTTTGGGGGCGACAGAGCTGAGGCCTCCAAGGGCAGGAGGCAGGATCTGACTTGGCAAGAGGAGGGAGGCTGGAGGGGGTTTGGGCAGGATGAAAGGTTTGAACAAGGCTCCAGAGAAACACCTTTCTGAGTTGGAAAATCCTTGACACAGGGCTGCAGCAGCCTCCTGGAAGGTCCATGCTGGCATATAAAGGACTGCTAGGGGGGCCTGGCCTGCACTTTAGGCTGGAGAAAAGGACACAGTGTCAAGGCCAAGAGGCAGCTTAGGGAGAATGTTAGCATGAGCAGGGATGCTCTAAACCAGACCGCCTGGGTCCCAAGCTGGCGGTACCACCACCCACTGGCTAGTAGCTGCGCAGTTTCTTAACATCTCTCCCCATCTGAAAGTGGGACTAACGAGAGCACTTCATAGGGTTGCTATGGCAATTAAATGTCTAATTACGAATAAAGTCTTAGGTCAGTGCCTGGGACAGAATAGACACTCAATGAATGTCTGCTATTATTATTTTTATTTTTATTATTATCATTATGATGATTCCTCCAAAGCACCATTGCCCACATCACCACCAGCACCACCACTCAAGACATCCCAAATTATCAACACGTGGAGCCTCAACACACATCCTCTGGCCTCCTCTGAACTCCTCCTCAACAGAAATTGTGCAGCTCACCCTGAAGGGCCACATTCCAGTTCCCAGGGCAGCAGAGTCCCCAGGCTCTGTCTGAGGTCCCCAATATCCTGTAATCGTGAGAAATCACAAGGCAGTCCTTCATCAGAAGAAATCAGTCCACCCCACGGAAGAGGAGATGCCCCCCGACTGCTTGGATCATCCATTCCCTCTCCACCTCTCCCTTTGCCACCTGTGCCTTCTCTCCAGAAGCTGAGGTTAGAGCCCCACGCCCAGAGCACCAGCAGTCTCTCCAGACCAATCAAGAATCTGCCTCTTACGGGGAAGACCCGCTACCCATCTCCAGCCTCTAGTTTAGACCATGATTTCAACTGCCAAAAAAAATCCATGCAAATTGGGGCCAAATTGAAAATCTGTTCATCACTTCTCCTGGTGCCTAGGGTCCCTTGCTGGGGAATCTTTAACAGGCTCAGGTCATCTGAAGCCAAAGAAGAGAGAGGAGACAGATGGAGTCATGCATTTTTACAGTGATTCTTAAGGACGATCCTGTGGAAACCCCCTCTGCCCTCACATGCTGCAGTGGGGAAGTCTCATTCCATGACCTATTCTTACTAAAGATATTTCTCCCCACACCTGATGGCTCGGGCACGTTTCTGCGGGGACTCACTTGCACAGTGGCCTGCAGGAGGGATGTTTCTCACACAACTAGCTCGGAAAAATCCAAGGCTTCCTTGCCAAAAAAAGCAATCTTTTTGCTACATAAGAGAATGCAAGAGCATTGGGTTTAACAGGAAAATGTCCACTGGTTAGAGGGACTTCTTGTCAATTAAAACCAACTCCACGCAAGAAGTGAAAAAATTGGGAGTGAGCCAGGCTCCACCCAACACCCTTGTCACGTTTCTGCATGGACGGTCCAATTTAAAGAGTCCCTGGGGGGCTTCCCTGGTGGTGCAGTGGTTGAGAATCTGCCTGCCAATGCTGGGGACATGGGTTCGAGCCCTGGTCCGGAAAGATCACGTGTGCCACAACTACTGAGTCTGTGCTCTAGAGCCCGCAAGCCACAACTACTGAGCCCGTGTGCTGCAACTACTGAAGCCCACGTGCCTAGAGCCCATGCTCCACAACAAGAGAAGCCACCACAATGAGAAGCCCGCGCACAGCAACAGAGTAGCTCCCATTTGCCACAATTAGAGAAAGCCTGTGTGCAGCAACGAAGACCCAACACAGCCAAAAATAAATAAATAAAGTCTATAAATAAATAAAATAAAGAGTCCCTGGGATTCCCTTTGCATGAGCCCCTCTGGGCAGTCTCATGGGCATGGGACTTGACTGAAGAATTTGACTCAATGTCTAGTCCTCTAATACCCTGCAAAGGGAGCCTGGCTCTCAAAAGCTGCCCTCGGACCGTGATCATTCAGCAAAGCCCCAGCTCTGCTCAGGGTGGTAGCCAGGGTGCTCCAGAGAAATAAAAGGATCTATGTAGGTATATGGAGAGAAAGATTTATGTTAGGAATTGGTTCATGAGATTGTGAGGGTTGGCCGGTCTGAAGTCCATAAGGCAGGCTGGTAGGCTGATGATTAAGAGTGGATGCTTCAGTCTTGAATTCTGCAGGGCAGCAGGCTGGGAACGCACGCAGGCTGTCAATGTGACAGTTTTGAGGAGAATCCCTTCTTCTGAAAACCTTGGTCTTTGAGCTTAAGGCCTTAACTGATTAGGTGAGACCCACCCACATTATGGACAGTCATGTGCTTTACTCAGAGCCTACTGATTTAAACGCTTATCACATCTAAAAACACCTTCACAGCAACATGTACACTGGTATTTGACCAAACAACTGGACACCGTAGCTTAGCCAGGATGACACCTAAATTTACCATCCTACTCGGCATACGTACTCTGCTCTCTGACCATCGCGCTTAGCCAGTCTCCCCGCCTACACCTCTGACAGTGCCTGTTCCTCCTCCTTGAGCTTACATGCTCATCATCAGCTCTGTGCTTTATCAAGCTGCCTCTCCCCTTCCCATTGAAAAGCACCCCCATCCCAGCCCTCTTCAAATCCTTCCTTCCTCCTCCAGACCCAACTTCAGTCTTACTTCCTTGATGGAGTCTTCCCTGGCCTTTCTAGGCCACACGTGTCTCCCTTAGGACTCCTGAACCCCCAGGTGTCCACAGCATAAACCCAGCCTTTGATCACACACCTCCTGAACGCCTCCCTTTCCTAGTCTCATTTCTGAGTTAAGAGACCAGCTCACATACCTCCACCTCCCACCTAGGGGAGGGCTGGGAAGATTGAAATGGATACAGATGTCCATCTGCTGGGGGTTTTCTCTACAAAGAAAGAACAACGATGGTAAGCACTGGATTAAAAAACAAAGTCAAAACAGAAAAAGCAGAGAAAATCTGGAGGTCTTTCTGTTTGAAGTGAGCTAAAAACAAAAGTTGAGGTGGGGGTAGGTTGAAGAAGGTGACCTCACTATAGATAAATACATCGTATGGCTCCTGCCCCAGCCAATCTGTAAAAATGTGGGATATTCTGGCCCTGCAACGGAGCTGCTTCTGCGCTGCAGAGGGGGTTTCTGGCAGGCATTGGGACCGCATTAAAGGTCTCCACTCTGCGGAGACCCCTCCAAACATATGAGCTCAAAGTTCTGCTTTTAATCGATTCAGTGTGTGGTATCACTGGGCAGCATTTCCTCCAAAGATAATGGCAGCATCGATTATCAGATACGAAGCACAGGCAGCCTTGAGCAGCTAGGAGCCCAGTGCCAGAGCAAAGGGGCCAAAACCAGCTTTGGGAGTGGGGTGCTGGCTGCTACTGCTCTGTGATGAATACAACTCCCGGCTCAAGCTCCAACCCTGGTGGTGGGAAGGGCCCAGAGCCTCCCCACTGTGAGCCAGCCACCAGCTGTGGGAAGGAGGGGAAAGGAGTGAGCTATACAGAGCCCTCGGGCATTTCTGAAAGGCAGGGTGCAGCAAATCTCAGTGTCTGCTCCATCTCACTTAATTTATTAATATCACTGAGCATGAAAAAGTATCACACCCTGTGCTGAGTGCTATGAATGTAACTGACAGTCCTGAGCCCTGCCTGTAGGGGGCACCCATTCCAACAGGGAAGAAAGACATCGGGCAAGTATTGATATTATAAACAATCGCCAAGACAAATCAGGCTGATCATGTACCATTTTTAAAGGACAGAGTGACATCGTGGGAGTAGAAGGATCTTCCATGTCGGGGTTGGCCAGAGTTGAGGGGGTTGCAGATTTTTTTTTTTAATAAATTTATTTTATTTTTGGCTGCACTGGGTCTTTGTTGCTGCGTGTGGGCTTTCTCTCTAGTTGCGGCGAGTGGGGGTCTTCCTGGTAGTGTGCAGGCTTCTCATTGTGGTGGCCTCTCTTGTTGTGGAACACGGGATCTGGGCGTGCGGACTTCAGTAGTTGTGGCACACGGGCTCAGTAGTTGTGGCTCGTGGGCTCTAGAGCACAGGCTCAGTAGTTGTGGCACACGGGCTTAGTTGCTCTGCGGCATGTGGGATCTTCCCGGACCAGGGTTCGAACCCATGTGCCCTGCATTGGCAGACGGATTCTCAACCACTGCGCCACCAGGGAAGCCCACGGTTGGAGATTTTACATATGATTGCTTATCTATAAACAGAAGGCTTCCAACACTGCCTTTACTCCTTAGCCTTTCCTGTCCTGATCAGCTTCTAGCGGCTCCGCTCAGCCTGGGGAGGGCTGGTACCAGATCTCAGACTGTATTAGAGGCCCCTCCTATAAGCTCATATTATGATCAGTGATAACCACCCCTCCACCACTTCTCATTTTCATTGTCCGTTTCATTGCCAGTCTCATCTACTGAACAGTAAGCTCCTTGCAGGTAGGGGCGTGTCAGTTTCACTCACAATTTTACCCTCAGAGCCTACAGTTAACAGGGCACATAGCTGGCCACAGCTTTGAGTGCGTGTTTAGAGAAACTAATGCACATTTAGAGAAACTTCCGCTAATAATGGTAGCTGACATTGTTTGCACTGGCATTATGTGTCAGACACGGCAAGCACTTGGCAAACACTGACTCATTTAGTCCTTGCGATAATCTTTTGAGTTTGGCATTATTAACCCCCTCATGCAAATAAGGGACCTGAAGCTCAGAGAAATTAAGTAATCTGCCCAAGGTCACACAGCTTGGGACTATATTCAAACTCAGAACTGTCTCTGGTCCCCACAGATGCTGGCCTGAGGTCCCCTGGAGTGGAAGCATGTTCTCCCCTGTAAGTGTACAAAAAGAGGGAAGTGGTTCTGGCCAGATGTGGAAAAGATCCACAGAGATTTGAGTGCTCGACAGACACATCCACGAGGCAGGCAGAAGGATCCACAGTTGTCAGGATCTAAAGCTTCCAGAGATTGGGTTCCTAAGCCCACAACATCCTCTGTAAGGAGGGGAAGGCAGGTACCGGACACTACGAGGCTTCTCCTGGAAGAAGAAAGGAGCCTAAGGCAGGTCCTAGGAAGGTGGTGGAAGGGTCAAGGATCAACGCCCCCTTAGGTTCTTGGTATCTCTCTTGGGTTCATCTGGGCTTCTCCCTGAAACTCAAGGCCTGCTGCATGCAGGAAGCTTCAGAGTCAGTTTCAGACTGGGGCTGGATCTGGGGCAGGAAGCAGAGGGATAGATAGAAAGCTTGTCGCTGTGAAGGTCAGGGCACAAATGAACACAGACAAGAAGCACAGGCACAGAACTGCCAAGTGATATACCTGCTGTCACAGCACAAGCCTTAAGTGGGATACACTAAAACATCATAGACTGGTCTGTCTGTGGAGGTATGCTTCTCCCCAAAGAGCCCCTTCAGCCTGCTGCTACTTCCTTGTGGAAAATTAAGAGAGGCGCTTGTCATCACCGAAGGAAAGGAAAGTAGCCTCCTCATTTCATCACAAAAACTCCTGCAAGCCTATGGCAAATGGCCTCAGTTCCTTCCTTCCACCTGATTTATATCGAAGCCATTGTTCACCCGGACGGTGCTCAATATATCACCAGAATGAACACTGTGCATCTTGGTATTTCACCCTCCAAAGCCTCATAGAAAAATGAATGCTAATGAAGAGGCCTTCCATGTTTTCCTAAGAAGGCCATAACCTCTGATAATACAGAGAGCTTCAGCAGATCAATAAAGGCAATAAATCAATGCAATTTATTAAATGCAACAAGCACTTTCCCAGGCAAGTGCTCAGGAAGAGTCCAGAGCAGCACGTCGCCAGCACTCAGAATGGGAAAAGGTTCTGGTAGCTACGGAGTATGAACAAAGTTTCAACAAATGCCTCAAGAGACAGTTAAAGCCAGGCACAGTGACGCTCAAAATCACCCCATCACAATCTCTAGCAGAGCTCTCCCTGTGAGGTCCTCATCTGTGCTCTTTAGACAGAATCCAATTTACCATCCTTTCTACAGCAACACCCAGATCAGCTCCTGGGACAGAGCTAGAAAATGTTCAAGTGAACAAGGGCAAGTTTCACTGTGCAAAAGGAAAGCATGAGTGAGGCAAGATCAAACACAGTGGGTCTCAACAACATGGGAATTGATCTTTGAATCTGCCCATTGTCTTCCCGGAGAGAGAGCAGAGAATGGTCCCCCATCCATGGTATGTAAGGCATCCCAAAGGAGAGCCCACATCCCAAGCCTGGTCCTCACATGTAGACAGAGCTGGTTTAACAATTCATCAGAGCAGGCAGACCACTAGTGTCTGCTTCCTCTGCAAGCAAGAGTTCCTAAAACAGCCCCTGCACTGATGAAGATGAGATCACACTTCTCCCCGGCAAGGGCAAGGCTGGGACTGCCATTTCCTCACCTCAGCTCCAGTTCTGTTCTTATCTCTCTACCTTCAGGCCACTGAGGAGAGAAAGGCCATGGCAGGGTTGCTGTGGGATCACGGTCCAGGCTGTAGACACCCTGGCCCTGGCCTGAGGATGGGCTCCTCCATGGGCAGTGAGCTTTTGTGAAAACACTGACTGTCCACGTCATCCATCCTTCCACCCATCCATCCATCCATTCATCCATCCATCTACCAACACATCCATCCACCCCCAAATGTTTACTGAGGACCCCACTACATTCAAGTCTCTGTAGGGATGCAGAGGGTCTCTCAAGGATCCAGAGTGTACAACAGATGATAAAATAGCCTGCTGACCAGTGACATGACAGAAGAAATACGAGTTCTGGAAGCAACTACACCTGGTCCTCATGTCAGCTGTGTCTTTGGGTAAATTATGAAACCTCTCAGTGCCTCTAATGCCAAACCTAGAAAACAGGGATAATAACGGTACCTACCAAAGAGGTTCTTTTATCTCATTTAATAATGAGATAATGGAGTTTTCCTAAAGGATGATAAGGCATGCCATCAGGAGTAGAGGAAATTTTAGTTGGAGCAGGGGCAAACTTTTATCTAATATACATATATCTTTCAGTAAAAAGTAATATCAAACTCAATTTCACAAATATTACTACTTAAGATAAATCTAAAATTTAAACTAAGTTTACACAGAGTGTGAAAGGTATTTGTAATACATGTTACCAACAAAGGGTTTGTATCCAGAATATATAAAGAATTTCTACAAATCAATAAAAAATCACAAAATAATGAAATAGTACAACCACTGGAAAGCCTATTTGACACTGCCTCCTACAGCTGGATGTCACATCTCATAACCCAGCAATTACACTCCTAAATATACGGTCAGCATACATGTGCTTTAATAAGTATGTATAAAAATATTAATACTGCCATTATTTATAATAGCCAGAAACTGGAAACAACACAAAGGTCCATAAACCACAGAATAAATAAATAAATATTAACAGCAGAATACATAATGGTGCTGTATTCATGCAATGGGATACTACACAGCAAGGAAAATAAATGAACCCCAGCTATATGTAACCACAGAGCTATGCTTTCAAACACGAAACTGAATTATATAAATCAGACATACATAAAAACATACACACTGATCCCATATGTATAATGCGCAAACTAAATGACAGTGTGAGAGTCAGAATAGGGGTACCTCTGGAGAAGCTGTAGGGGAGCATGAGAAGGGTGTCCAAGGCCCTTACCCTGGTCTGTTTCTTGACATTTCATGATAATTTATTGATTTACGCATCTATGATTTGTGCACTTTTCAGTATGTTATATTCATACCTTTTTAAGTTTACAAAGTCTTTAAATATTAAGTAAATCCATGGGTGTGTGATTATAGCAACACTGTGAAGATAATAATCCCTAAAGATGGGAAAATGCTCAAGTGATAGAATTCACTAACCTTCACAAGATACAGATCCTATTCTGTACACTTTACGTAAATCGTCTCACTTAGCTGTCACAACGATCCTAGGAGGTAGGTAATATTATTAGCCCCCATTTTACAGGTGGGGCATCTAAGGCACAGGAAAGGTAAGCTACTTGCTTATGGTCACCCCACTAGCTAGCAGCAAAGCTAAGATTCAAAGCCAGGCACTGAATTATGGTCATGCTCTTAACAATCACCCCATGCTGCCCTCATGAAAAGGACCAATACAATAACTGACACGTAGCCACGCTCATTCTGTATTGACTCTTATTATTAAAAGTAATAGTCTTTCCTCTTGATTCCCTGTAGTCTGCTCAGGGAGCCTTCCCGTCATCCATCATTCCTCTCCCAATTTATTTCTATGTTAAGGTTTTGATACCCCTCCTTCCCCTGAAAATTTTGTGTCCATATTTCAAGAAGTCTAGTGAAACGCTGCCTACTTGGGGCCTAGGGGATATCAAAGATGCAATAGCACAGCCTTTTGAAACATAAAAGAAAATAGCCCGGCTGGTGTCCATGGTATATTAACCACGAGCGCACAAGGCGGGATTAGGCTTCACCTGATGATGGCTGTCCGGGGAGACCACCCAAAGGTTTCCAGCTGAAGGGCTGAGGTCTCGACGTGTGCTCTTCCTTGGGATCCTGCAGGAGCACGGGCGTTGACGGTGGCTGATCACAGGGAAAGCCTGTTGTGAACAGCAGGCTCCTGACCTCCTAGAAGGAAGCCAGAGATGGACGATGCAAATGCATTCAGGATGAAGCAGGGGGAAGGAAATGGCTCGCAAATATTAGAAAAAGTAAGGAGATGCTCCTAGGGTCCTAGGGCTTGAGGATGTTGCCTGAAATAGACTCAAGATGAATCTACTCTCAGGAAGCATCACCCTTTGAGAATGCGAGGACATCCACCTGGGAGAAGACCTGCCTCCCCTGAGCCCCTCCAGAGCAGGAAAGCCTGGCTAATTTGTCGTCTGAAGACTGCTCTTCTGGCTCTGAATATCTACACAATCCTTTTGGTGCTAAATTTATTTGTCATCATTGCAGCAGCCTGTTTAATTATAACTAATGGTTGTACTCATGCTAAGTGACATGCTGTCGGACATCCCCCTCCCCCAACTGGAAATGTCCACAAGGATGCTGGGCAAGGAAGCAACTATTCTCAGGGAGACCAAGCTCCTCTAGTTGAGGCCCCACTTGGATGGAGAAATTTCACCCAAGAAATCTCCCCCCAGGGCACCTTCAGGCTGCAGGGCCGGGGTGTTCTATTGGTGAGCTGCCATTTCTGAAAGCTCGATGACAGAGGCAGAGCCCCCATCTCCCAGCCTCCTACAGAGGATGTGATTTCCTATGCACATTATTAATGAGCTTCATCCTCAGGTCACTCTGGCTGCATGTGGAGCTTCGAGGACTTGGGAGGACAACTGGGCAGGCAGGAGAGGCTTTAAAATGCAGCATGTCCCCAGCCTGTTTTAAAAAAAACATAGCATCAAAGAGGAAATCAGAGAGCGGGGGGAGGGTGGGGGGCAGTAGCAAAAATGGGATGAAAGAGTAAAATGAGGAAAAGAAAATTTTTTAAAAAGTATTTTAGGGGCTTCCCTGGGGCGCAGTGGTTGAGAGTCCGCCTGCCAATGCAGGGGACACGGGTTCGTGCCCCGGTCTGGGAGGATCCCACATGCCGCAGAGCAGCTGGGCCCGTGAGCCATGGCCGCTGAGCCTGCGCGTCCGGACCCTGTGCTCTGCAACGGGAGAGGCCACAACAGTGAGAGGCCCGCGTACCGCAAAAAAAAAAAAAAAAAAAAAGTATTTTAAAAACATTTTTAAAAGAAATATATATATATTCAGCTCCATTTCTGTTCTGCACTGTTCCTCCCAGCCTTGGGGCCAATCTCTTGCCCAGAAGCCTCTCCTGTGCTTCTCTGTCTGCTTAACCCCTGCAGGTCTTGCAGGGCTACCTGAGCCATTGCCAAACATCCTCTATTGACTTCCCCAGATCTCAGAGCACTTTTCCTCCTGGAAGTTCCTTCCTAGTAGCCATTTGGCACTTCCTTCATTTAATTATCATCAAAACAAGTATGGATTCCTTGCTGTGAAGTATTTGTGGCAGACGCTAATCCCAGGTCTTAGATAAGGCAGTTTTCCCGGTGGGTAACTTGTCTTGTTCAAGAGGTTGAGATCCTGAGAACAGGAAGCGCGGCAGGTTCATGGCCACGAAACCCAAGGCCTGGCACATGTTGGCCCCTCAGGGAATGCCTCTGGATGTGACCAAACTGGATTCAACATGATGCAGAGTGGCCTTGCTTGTTCTTTCCCAGTGACCCCTGACAGGATGCTGTCAATAGCATCACTGCCCATCTTCCCAGAGGGCAGCTGGGAGCAGAAGACCAGCCCCTAAAGAGAAAGGTTTTTGGATGCTAACCCAGCTTTTGCTCGTGAAAGGATAGAACCTCTAAGCCCCAAACATCATCCTACCCTCTTATGTCTCCTGTCTGGTGACTTGGCATCCAAAGAGCAAAGACAGTGATACTGATGGCGGTGGGCGGGGTGAGGGGAGGAGATACGGATGGCTAAAGACAGCTGGCTGTTTTCAGAGAGGAATAAGCATTTATTAGTGAACAAGTAAGGACCACAAAAGACTCTGATGAATGCGGAGCTTTATGGGAAGATGGGAAGGAGGGAGAGGTAGAGACCTGGTCTCTGCCTTGTCCTCAGAGAGAAAAGACATGGAAGGTAGAGCAATGGAAGAATAATCAATTCCTGGTCTCAGTAGAAATGACAGAGTTACGCCAACCCCACTTCAGGGAAGAGTTTTGAAACCCAGTTCACACTTGTTCCCAAAGGAGCCTCTTCTCATACAGTCATGGACCAGCCCAGCTCCCTCAACATGCAGAAGCATTTTCAACTAAGCCCCATCCCTGGGACTTCCCTGGTTATAGACACATAAAAAAGGAAATCCTGTCATTTTTAAAGGTTCTCACAACCATGATTGTGATACTTCACTTACTAAGATTTCACATTAGTAAATATAAAATCAACTTTCCATGATCAGAGTATTTTCCAGAAGTTTCCGTGATGCATCAGTTACTCTTCAGGCTGCAATGAGAGGCAGGCTGAGTTAGCCATAACTTGGCCTGTAATTAAGGATGCTGACCCAGGCTCGCTAGGTGCTCCAACAGCAGAGGCTTCGGTCTCTGCTGCTCTTGAGTCAATCTGAGCTCCTGGGGCCCCTCCTGGCAGAAGAGCAAGCCGGGAGATCTCCTTGATCAGAGTCAAGACAACACCATTGGCAACTTAATCACAAAGGAATGAAGTAAAATACAGATACCGCCTAAACGTCTCACCGTCTCCCCAGACAGGCCAGGCTTTGAGATTCTGGATGATGAAAAACATTCTTTCCTATAAGCTCCCAGTGGTACCCAGATTTCCACAGTACTTGCTTCCCCACTTCAGGAGGGAGGGGGCAGCTAGCCATGTCCCTATTGTAAGATGTGACACAACGGCAGTTTTCTGGCCAAGGCAGCACTGACTGGGAGACCTCAGACCTTGGCCCTCATTCCCTCCTCCATCACCATATGGATCTGCGAGGGAAGCCTCCCCCCCATTGGAAGACACCTTGTTCCCAACCCCAAGACATAGTTACTTTCCCCAAGAGAAGACTTTGGCACACACTTCACTGCATCAGTGAGTGCATCAAAATGAGAGTCACCCCAGGGTACACCTGTTTTGAGTCAGGATCTCCAAGTTACATTCCACAAACATCAACTAAAGTTTTCCTTCCATAGGCTTAAGTCTAGATTCTTACATCCAACACCAATCTCCCTTTCCATTGATGAACATCTTGATGTGTGCCCAGTACCATGTTGTGTGACAGAGAGGCTTGCCACTCTGGAGGGATATGACAGTGGCTTGGATCTGTCAACCTGTCCTCTTCTTTCCTGGAAAGGTTACAGTCAGGGTTAAATAACAAGTGATTATAAGGCAGCTTTCTCATTGAAACGAGAATTAATATTAATGCAATTATGTGTTGATGGCTTCGGTGTTCTGTTGACATGGATCAACATTTAAACACTATCACTTAACAAAAATAAAACCATCCTACAAAGACTTCAACAGTAATGACAAGAGGCAGAAATGAGCAAAGGACTCTACAGGGTACCATTTTTACAAGACTGTTCTAAGAATTAGAGGGGAAAAAAAACACACTCCCAGTTAAAAAATCTTTGTTCCTGGGCTTCCCTGGTGGCGCAGTGGTTGAGAGTCCGCCTGCCGATGCAGGGGACATGGGTTCGTGCCCCGGTCCGGGAAGATCTCACATGCCGTGGAGCGGCTGGGCTCGTGAGCCATGGCCGCTGAGCCTGCGCTCCGCAACGGGAGAGGCCACAGCAGTGAGAGGCTCGCGTACCACAAAAAAAAAAAAAAAAAAAAAAAAAAATGTTTGTTCCCATAAAAAGTAACAGTTGATTTATTTTTATGAAATACTACAAATATGCTCTTAAATTCACTGAATTCCTCAGCTACCTCATCCCAAATCAATGCTTTATGGAGCTTTTAGGGCCTTCAAAATACAGCACTGTAGCTAAAATTGGGCCATTCCCCAAGCAACAGGATTGGAAGCAGGATGTTAGAGGAAGAAAGCATTCTTTCAGAACATGGAAAGCTGTTGTCCTTTTCTTGCAACCCAGATGGTGTGATCTGAGGGCGACCGAACAGCATAAGCCTCTCTGCTCAGAAACCCCTGTCCCCTCACTGTCTGACCTCATGCTGAGAATCTCTGTCAGTTCATTTTAAAAACAAACAGGCCACTCAAACCATAGAACTCTAGGGTAGAAGGGACCTCAGTGGCCATTCAGGTCAATCCACCCATGTCTCAGTGGGGAAAATGCAGGTCCAGAGACTCAGCCAGAATCATACAATTGGTCATCGATAGAACTTAGACACAAGCCAAGGCCCCTGAATGGCCAGCCTGGTACCTTGTCCATTGCTCAGCATTACAGAGTGAATTGTGCCCCACACGTATAAAAGGTATGTTGGCACCCTAACCTCCAGCACCTCAGCGTGTGACCTTATTTGGAGATGGGATCTTACAGAGGTAAGCGAGTTAACCTGAGGATATTAGGGTGGCCCTAATCCAATATGACTGCCGTCCTTATAAAGAGGGGAAATCTGGATGCAGAAATAGATGTGCAGAGAGGGAAGACGACGTGAGGAGACAGGGAGAAGCACCCTCTGCAAGGCAAGGGGGAAGATTTTGAACAGATCCTTCCTACACAGCCCTCGGGAAGAAGCAACTTGCCAAGACAATAAATTCCATCGTTTAAGCCTCCCAGCAGCCTTAGCAAACAAATATCACACCCTATATCCACTGTCTGGAGCGGACTGTGTGTCTGTGTAAATGTCTGTGTAGATATGCAGGCTTTATTTCACAGTTCAGGTGTCTCTAAACCTTGACTTCTTTAAAAGTCCAAAGATACAATTTCCCTAAAAGTATCTTTTACAAATGCTAGCGTCTAAAAGGCACACATTTGGTCAAAACCCAAGGCCAGGCCAACAACCCTAACAAGCAGATACTATTATTAACTCCATTTTCGGGATGAAGTCCCTTGGAGAGGTTGCAAAAACTGCCAAAGAACAACCACTGAGTAAGTGGCAGAGTGGATTTCAAACCCAACTCCATTTGGTTCCAGAGCACAAATTCCTGAGTAGTATACTGCACACAAGGTAGGGAGCTTCCCATCACCAGCAGTGTTCAAGCAGAAGGCGGAGGGCCACCAGTGAAAGATACTTTCTAAGGAATCCCTTCCCTTGAAGGAGAGGGGAAGTGAAGCGTTTTCTAAGGCCCCACCAGCCCTGAGCTGCCCTGAGTTTACAATCCTATAATTACGGCTGGTTTGAGGATTCAAGGGAAATTTCAAAGAGGAAGGAAGATGAGAATATGAATCAGAGTTACTATAGACAGAAAGGGAGTTAATGTTTTAATGTTGGCAGAGGAAGACTTCAGTAGACAGGAGGAAATTAGGAGGAATAGCAAGGAAGGTGTTAACAGGATTTGAGTTCTTGGGCTTTCCTGGTTAGACGATGCCCAAAGCTCCAGCCCCACCAACCTCTATGCTGAGTGTGGAATCACGTGAGCCTCTCAGTTCAGCCTCCATCCTGTGTGCAGCCTGATTAGACTCAAGTGAACCTTGCAGATTTAAAAGTCACACAGTATTAAGGATGGATATAGAGCTGATGTTCTGAGCTCTTCATTTAGCATTTTTTTCCAGCCCTAAGTTAAACACATACACACACATAATGCTTCCACCATGCTACGAGCTAAATTCTGCTGGTGTCTGAGTGCCCACGTATCTTATATTATCCTTCATGTGAGCTACATGCACACGCAGTGGAGGGAGAGTAGGTCTCAGAGCCCTCAGTTCCCAGAGCAGCTCCCGAATTTATGCGGAGTCAGAATGACAGTCATTTGAAGGACGGCTTTCCGTCTCTGCCAGAGCTCAGGCACCAGACACGGGCTTCCTGATGCGGCAGCCGCAGAACATAAAACTTGCTCGTTTTCAAGCTAAGTTTTCATTTTCTCTGGTCGGTTTCAACAGGTTGCTGTGCAGAGGATCCACTCAGTACGTGACATTTTCTCAGCTTGCTTCAGAAGAGGAAAGGCAGACTTCCAAAACCCACCGAAAGGTTTTTCTAGGTCAGTAGGAGAAAAGAGTGGTTCAGAATCCTGGCACTGGCTCCCTGGAGAGGCTGGTGAGGGGCTGCTTACGGGGGGAGAGGATCGCCTTGGGGCTGCTTGGCATCAGCTAGGTGAGCTGGACCAGAAGAGAGACTCAAATCCCATACGCAAACGTGGGTGCCCCAGAGCGCAGGGGGTCAGCACCTCAGGAAAGGAGGCTCAAGCTTCACCTCTGCCCCCCGAAAGAGCAGACCCTGCTTACTTCTCCCGCTTTCTAGAAAACGCTCAATGCAAACCTTAAATCTGTCAACCTTCATCAGTTTGTGAGACACATCTGTTCATTTCTGCCAAAGGAAATGGGAATTTCTAAGAGAGGGAAAATAAACAAAGCCACATGTAGAGTACCTTGAGTATCTTGCATCTTTAGAGAAGTGCTGCTGGTGACTTGGATTCTTAACTGCTTGCTGCACCTCTTACGTAGATGCCAGCAAACACCCAGCTCCCCAGTCACAAAGGGCTCCTTCAGAGCATGGGACGGGGGACTTCCTTCTCTCCAGCAGCCAGGCGTTCAAAGCTCTCCTTTCGTACTTCCTTGAAAAAGCTATTTTCATCCTAGGTTTCTGGTATATTTTTCACCCCATCACCGCCACCTATCAAATGATATTTGATCACTGACTGCCTTTTAATGATTCCATCATGACCGCCTCTCATATTGTAAGCTGACGCAAATCCTCTTTGGAAGTAGCTGGTTATAAAAAGCACCATCACAAAGTGTTTAAGTTAAAATGGGTGGAGGGACTCAGACTTGGAGGAAGAACCCTTCCAGTGATTATACAGGGCATTTTGGAGCAAGAAGAGAATATCTATGTCTCAGCCCTCCAGTGGGAACACTGAGGTCAAGAAAGCAAATGAGACTTGCCCAAAGTCACCCAGCTCATCAGTGGCCAAATGGACTGAAAGAGAAGGTGTCTGATGACGACACGGTGCTAATTCCATCACAGTCACTGATCAGTCACTGATTCGGATACGTGGGGTCCCGGCCACCTCTACAGTTGCTGTTGCATCCACACCCCCTGCACGGACCGAGCCAGAGGAGTTGCTTTATTTCCCTTTTATCCTATTTGTTTTTCCTGCGGCCCTTGCTTAGACTGCAATGGAGTCTACTCTGCTTCTGAGGGTTACTATTTAGGGAGGGGGAATGGCATCCTCAGAGGTTGCGGGAGATGTGAGGCCATGGACCCACTGTGGCCTTGGCATTTTCCATGAAAACACGCAGGATGTAATTAAACATCAAGAGGACACCCGGGTGCCTGGAAGCAACATGCAAAATACATTATTTTTCCCCAAACTCCCAAATATCTTGTGTCAAGTTTCTTTCCTCCCACTCTGCAAGCAACACTTTGGGAAAAGCACAGATTTCTCTTGAGAATTTGTTGTTCTGCTTGTTCTTGGCTTGAAGTGACAATTCCTTGAGTGAAGAGCCTGCAGCTGCCGTGGGAATAAGGAAACAGAGAGCGTGCACCTGCTGACGAAGAGCAAGGGCAATGAACCTTCAACGAACCGTGGCGAGTCCCTGCCTGATACCCTGCGAGGCTCCCCACCCGCGCGCCCTCACAGGATCGAGTTCAAACACCTTACCTGGTCCACAGGGGCCTCCCTGGCCTGCCCCTGTTGACCTCTCCAGCCTCAGCCCATCGCATCACCCCCTCCCCTTCATCCCACAACCCAGAAACACTCAGCTGGTGTAGCTCCCCAAACACACGGAGCCTGGTCTTGACCCTGGGCCTCTGCTCATGCAGCCCCTCCTGCCATTCCTCCAGTCTTCTGAGTTCTCCCTTCTCCCCACCCTGGGCCCTGAGGGGCCACTTCCTCTCTTACCCATGTGGCTTGATTTTTTCTTCTTGCAGTATAATATTATCCCAACTATTAGGAAGATGCATTTCATCCTAGAACTCTTCATCTTCCCCTCAAAGTTCAAGGGTCCCAGAAACTACCCAAAGGGTTGACTCTTCCCTATAGGTCATGCACGCTGGGGTCACCTCTGGTTTTCAGTGTCATGTCCTTTGTGGTCCCAGCAGGGAAGCTATCTAAATCCTGCTTCAGCCTCAGGGCTTTGAGCCACGGGTCCTCTTTTTCTACAACCACCGTGACCAGTAAAACACCTTTATTTCTCTGTTTCTTGGGAAATATCCCATGACCATCAATACTTCTCTCTCCTCCACCCTAGGAACTTTGGAGTCTCTTAAAGCCCCGAGGGGTCAGCTGGTCATGGCAAAACTAGAATATGGATAAAACTCAGGAACTCAGAACTCAGGAGACCCAAGGCTTTTTCTAAGTGTTAAGATGAGTAAACGTAAGTGGGAGGACATGACCCAGACATTTCCATGGGCTGAGTCAAGATTCACGATTTACACTTTGTTCAGATGATCTTCACAGGAATCATCTGAGGAGTATTTATTTTAAAATGCTGTGGCATAACTCTTTATATAATTATAGAATCACAGGCTGCTAGGACTTGCGCAAGATCTTCAATCCACCCACCTTTTTCAGATGGGGTGGCCGAGGCCAAGAGAGGAAAATTAAGGAATTCAAGTTTCTTCACTAGGACTAAGCCCTCTGTCCCCCACTGCCGCCTACAGCCACCTCATCCAGGGACCCGGCCTCTATTCATAGGCCCCTAAGTTACACACAGAGAAGGAATCTCTGCCCCTGTCACAGGATCTGAGAGCAGCTTCACATCTCCCAACTGGGGCCGCTACAGCGTATGCAGTTATTAGCAAGTCTGCCTGACAACATCAATAGCAAAATCTCCCTCTCTCCCCAAGGGACTAAGTGACTCCACACGGATGTCATGTTGTCTGAAGGTTCTTGTCCCTATTCTCTCTTTGTCCTTGAGCCCATCTCCTGGAGCAAGACAAACTGAGAGGGTTCTAGGGATCCTCCCTCCACTGTTTCCTGGTGGAATATCTCTTATAAATAGAATTTTCTTTGGGATTAAAAGTCCATCATGTACAGCAATTCAGAAGCTTCCATAGTTCAACACGAGTTCTAGATCTGCTTCCCTTCATACGTAGCTTTCTTCCAACCTTGGGTTCTTAAGTCTCACTATGTCTTCCCAAGGACCCAGAACTTTTTTTAAGACTTTATTTTTTTTTAGAGTAGTTTTAGGTTCATAGCAAAATTGAGAAGAAGGTACAGAGACTACCCATGTTCCCCTGCCCCGTCACGTGCACAGCCTCCCCATTAACAACAACCCCACTAGAGTGGCATGTTCGTTACAGTCGAAAACCTGCACTGACACATCATCATCCAAAAGCTTCAGTTTACATTAGGGTTCACCCTTTTTTTTTTTTTTTTTACGGTACGCAGGCCTCTCACTGTTGTGGCCTCTCCAATTGCGGAACACAGGCTCCGGACGCGCAGGCTCAGCAGCCATGGCTCACGGGACCAGCTGCTCCGCGGCACGTGGGATCTTCCCGGACCGGAGCACGAAACCGTGTCCCCTGCATCGGCAGGCGGACTCTCAACCACTGCGCCACCAGGGAAGCCCCTGGGGTTCACTCTTGGTGTTGTACATTCTATGGATTTGAACCAACATGTAACAACATGTATCCACTATTACACTATCATACAGAGTCTTCCTGCTATCTTAAACATCCTCTGGGCTCTGCCTATTCATCCCTCCCCCACCAACCCCTGGCAACCACTGACCTTTTTACTATCTTCATAGTCTTGCCTTTTCCAGAATGTCATATAATTAGAATCGTATAGTATGTAGCCTTTTTAGACTGGCTTCTTTTACTTAGTAATACGTATTTTAGATTCTCCCATGTCTTTTCATGGCTTGATAGCTCATTTATTTTTAGTGCTGAATGATATTCAATTGTCTGGATGTCCCAGTTTATTTATCCACTCACCTACTGAAGGACATGGTGGTTGCTTTCAATTATGAACAAATCTACTATAAACATCCATGTGCATGTTTTTGTGGGACATAAGTTTTCAACTTCTTTGAGTGAATACCAAGGAGTGCAACTGCTGGATTCTATGGTAAGAGCGTGTTTAGTTTTCTAAGAAACCATTACAGTGTCTTCCAAAGTGGCTGTTCCATTTTGCATTCCCACCAGCAGTGAATGAGAGTTCCTGTTGCTCTGCATTCTCTGCAGTATTTGGTACTGTCAGGGGCCTGGGTCTTGGCCACTCTAACAGGTACATAGTGGTATCTCACTGTTGTTTTAACTTGTGTTGCCCGGATGGCCTATGACCTGGAGCATCTTCTCATATGTTTGGTGAGGTGTCTGTTAAAGCCTTTGGCCCATTTTTTAATTGGGTCGTTTGTTGTCTTATTGTTGAATTTTAAGAGTTCTCTGTATACTTTAGACGGCAGTCTTTTATCAGGTGTGTCTTTTGTGACCCAGAACTTCTGACTCTCTAATTCAGAGATAATTAAGACCCCTGGGATAGATCAGAGCTTTAGGATTCAGATTCCCACAGAGATGGGTCTGAACTAAGTGGAACCCCAGAGAGGACTCTGTCATGAGGAGTTTGATGAGTGACTCTGTTCCTATTGAGAAAAGGCAGTCCATTCTTAGGAGGCAACACCACTGAGACTTTAGGAGTCAGACGCATACAGTCTCCAGATACCCACAGGGCACTCACTATGTTCTTGGTACTAAATCTAGCCATAGGCATAGGCATCATTGGTAGGAGCAGCAGTAATGTCTAGTATCATTGAGTACTGGTGCTTTCTGTGAAATATCTCATTTTATCTTCGGAATAATCTTATGAGGTAGTATGGTTGTGACAGGCTGAATAATGGCCCCCCAAAATGTCCACAACCTAAACCCTGGAACCTGTGAATATGTTACCTTTCATGAATAAAGGGGCTTTGCAGATGTGATTAAGTAAAGATCTTGGGATGGGGAGATTTTCCTGGATTATCTGGGCGGGCCTAACATCATTACAAGGATCCTTAAAGGAGGGAGGCAGGAGGGTCAGAGTAGATGTGATGATAGAAGCCAGAGTGATATGGAAGAGGGAAGATACTGAAGACGGAAGGGGACCATGAACCAAGGAATGCAGGTATTCTCTAGAAGCCAGAGAAAGTAAGGAAACAGACTCTCCCCTAGAGCCTCCGGAAGAAGTATAGCCCTGCCATGCTAGATTTTAGCTCAGTGAGACCCATTTCAGACTTCTGACCTCCAGAATTATAAGATGACACATTTGTGCAATGTTAAGCCACAAAGTATGTGGTAATTGCTACAGCAGCAATATGAAACTAATACAACCATCATTATTCCCATTTTACAAATGAAGAAACAAAGATGCAGAGAGGTAAAATAACATTTCCTAAATGGTACATCTAGCAACTGGCAGATCCAGTACTTGAATCCAGGTAGTTTGATTCCAGAGCCAGGATTCTTAGCTACTAAACCATAATGCTAACTACTAATTGAATCCATGAATTAATAAATAAACAAATAATGAAGATTCATCCTCGAGGTTGTAGAGATTAGAATCAAGTTAAAAGATGATGTAGAAACAACAATACAGAACCCAGAAGGCATCAAACGCAGGTAAAACATATCTTTTTTGTACAAGAGTTTGTAGAAGAGTTACTACAATTTCCTTTGTAGAAGAGTTACTATAAAATGAAATGATCAAGTTTTGCTGGTAGGAATGCAAAATGGTTCAGCTGTTGTGGAAAATAATTTACTGGTTCCTCGAAAAGCTAAACATAGAACCATATGACCCAGCAGTTCTACTCCTACACTTATACCCAAAAGAAGTTTAAAAAAAAGTACTGAAACAAATATTTGAATAGATGTGTTCATAGCAGCACTATTAACAATAGTCAAAAGGTGGAAATAACCCAAATGCCCATCAACAGATGAATGGATAAATAAGCTGCAGTATATACGTATGATGGAATATTATTCAACCGTTAAAAAGGAATAAAGTACCAATACATGCTACAACATACATGAATCTAGAAAACATCATGCTAATTGAAGGAAGCCAGGCACATACATTGTATGATTCTATTGATTTGAAATAGCCAAAACAGGTAAGTCCATAGAGAGAGAAAGCAGATTGGTGGTTGCCAGGCTGGGGTGGGGCTGGAGAGGCAGTGGAGAATAACCGCTTAACAGAAAAAAGGGCTTCATTTGGAGGCGATAAAAATGTTTTGAAACTAAATAGAGGTGGTGATTGCACAACACTGTGAATGCACTAAATGCCAATAATGATTAATTTTACATTATATGAACTTAGCCTCAATACAAAATAAAATAAAATAAAGGAATACTGAAAAAAATTATCAAGGAGGGCTTTCTAGAAGATGCAGAACTTATTCTGGGCCGTGAATGATGACTAGGATTAGACAGGCTAGGAGGAGATCGAATAGTAAGCAAAAACTTTAATTCCACACAACAGACATTCTTGCAAATCTGCAAGTTCCTGCACAGTCTTCCCCAGGCTCGCCTTACATAATCCCTCCCAAAGACTGGACCCAGCACTTAGAGATCCTGCAGGCATTATCAAGGGCACTCCCGCACATTTGCTGATGGCTTTACATAAATCATGTGAAAAAGAAGACTTACTGGAGAACAATGTGCTAATATCAGAAACACTGGGGCAAGCTCCAAGTGATGCAGAAAGCCAGAGAGCAACCCCAAATTAGTCCAGGGTTTGTGGTCAGGAGATCTGAGTGACTGTGCATCACGTGACCCACCTTCCACCCCTGGTGGCACTCACAGTTCTGTCATGCAGCCCATCCGCCATGATCTACCTGGCCCTTCCCCACCATTACCTGACTTCTCCTAGAATTCCTGTCAAGGCCACAGGTCAGGTGTCCCTGAAGAGCTACAGGGGTCTAGGGAGGGCAGTCCTCTGTAAGAATTTTTTTAAAACCCAGCTTTTCTCAGTCATCAATCACACGGCCTGAGGAGCAAAGAAAATGCCAATGGTCTCCCTGAAGGCAGAAGGCTGGATCCACCTTTCTTCAGGAAGCAGAAGCAGTTCAAGGCCCCAAGAGTGAGTGAGGTTTGCTTCCACTCCCTGCCCCTCTAAGGAAGGATTTGAGGAACGGCTTTGAGGAACTCAAGGCAGAACTCATGTCTACACCCAGTTTTCTAACTCTGAGCTCCAAATTACTTCTGTGGGAGCTTCCCAATGCTGTCTTTGGTCACACACTGGGGTCCTCTGGTTCCTTCCCACAAGCCCAGCCATCAGTCACAGCAGGATGGGAAGCTGCGTGGAGAGAAGTAATGAGAGACGTTCAGTTCTGTTTACAGATTGCTTTCAGCCCTGTGGAGAGAGGTACTTCTAAATGTGAAGTGTTACTGCCACACAAGGAGGATGTGTGACTGACAGCTTTGCCTGACCTACCAAGGCTCAGGGCAAAGCCACCGCCCCCGTCCGGGGCCCTCATTCCTCATGAAGAAACAGGGGCACTGGCAATAGAGTCCATCTCTTCTCCAGGCAAATGCATCGTCCCATCCAAGTCCAGAGACCTTTCCTCTGAACTCCTTCAACCCTCCCTATTTGCATACTCGCTGGGTATGTCACAGACAGCCTCGTTCATTACCTTTGTTATAGGTATGCCTTTCATCTAGTACCAGCCTGGCAATTCATCCAGGGGGCAGAGTTGGTTTTCTTCATCCTGAACTCTCATTGAATGTGTCTTGGTGCCTGCCCATATATACGCTGGCTGACCGAAAGTTGTGCGTTTATATTCCTGCTCCTGTGTCACCAATACTGCAAGCCTTTATGATCTCAAGATTTATGCAGACAAGTAGTAAAATTGTTAACATTTATTGCATGCCTATTGTGTGCTAAGCACAGTGCTACGTGCTTTATACGCACTTTCTCCAAACCTTATAACTACCTGCAAGCATCCTATTCTCAGGGGACAGTGAAAGGCAGTGCCCTCTCTACATCCTCAGCTCTCTCTCTCCCTGAGCCACACCAACTAGTTTCCACTCCTACCTTCCTGCCACTCCCCCAAAATTGCCTTTTCTGATATTGCCTACAACCCCCGTGTTGCCAGAACCGATGGCTACTCTTTGGAGTTCGTCTTGCTGAACCAAGCAGCATGCCACCGGGCTGACCACCCCTCGATCTGGAAATATTCTGCTCTTAGCTTCTAGACATCATGCTGCTGGTTTCCCTTCTATCTCCTGACACCTCTGACTACTTTGTCTCAGGCTCCACAGGGGTTGAGGGAGAAGTTCTGGGGCCAGATTGCCGGGTTCCTACCCTAAGCTCCTCCAACTACTAACTGTGACCTTGGATACCTGCTTACTTCATAGGGTTATTGTGAAAATAAAGAAATAAATTCATGCAGCACCTTTAGAGCAATGCCTAGCCCACAGTAAGCCCTCCATGAAGGCTGGCTCTTTGTAAGGTCATTATGATAACCTATTATCACACCATGTCTAGATTTTGAAGTTCACAGAGCCATTCTGGGTCCTCGTCTCATCTCACTTTCACCTAAGGCAGCCTCACTCATCTCCGTGATTTCCGATGACATCTGTATGTTGGCATCTCCAAATTCCTATCCCCAACCCAGATCTCATTTAAGCTCCAGGCTCATGTATGCAATCGCCTACCCGACACATCCATTTGGACGTCGTGCAGGCACCTCAATCGACACGTCAGAAACTGAACGTTCCTCTTCCACTTGGCCCTCCTCTGCCTTCTTCATCATGGACAATGGCACCATCATGCACCAGTGGTGACTTAAGTAAGAGGCCATGGGATCATCACTGACACTTCTTTTTCTCACACCTCCCACAGTGAATTCATTGCCACAAGCTTCCAATTTCACCTTTAAAGGATATCTTAACTCCATTTCCCTTTTCAACATTTCACTTGCTATCACCCTACCCCAAGTTGCAAATCTCCCTGTTTTATCTTTACCAACCCTAGATTCCTTTACTTACTTGCAACAATGAGGAAGCTCTTGGTGGTGGTGGTGGTATCCTTTTAATGTTTTAATGTAAGTCAAATCATGAAGTCGATCTACACTTAAAACTTTCCAATTGTTTCCCATTGAGAAGAGATTTTCTCCCAAGAGAAAATCCAGTTCCTCACTGTGACCCTCAAGGCCCTTCAGTCTCTGCAGTGTCATCTTGCCACCATCTCCATGGCTGGCCCTGCTCCTGCTGCACTGGGGCTGCCTCCCTTCTCCGGCCTGCTGCCTTAGCCCTTTTGTTCTCCGAACTGCTTTGGCAGCCTGGGGAAGCTTCTGGAGCCCTGCTTGGGATGTTTGTTAGTGTATAAAATAAAATGCATAGAATTACAAAGGAAACAAATTATATCAAAATACAGTTGTCAAAATATTATTTTAAAAATATATGTGGGGGGGCTTCCCTGGTGGCTCAGTGGTTGAGAGTCCGCCTGCCGATGCAGGGGACATGGGTTTGTGCCCCGGTCTGGGAAGATCCCACATGCCGCGGAGCGGCTAGGCCCATGAGCCATGGCCGCTGAGCCTGCGCGTCCGGAGCCTGTGGTCCGCAATGGGAGAGGCCACAGCAGTGAGAGGGCCGCATACCAAAAAAAATATATATATATGTGGGGACTTCCCTGGCAGTCCAGTGGTTAAGACTTCGCCTTCCAATACAGGGGGTGTGGGCTCGATCCCTGGTCAGGGAGCTAAGATCCCACATGCCTCACGGCCAAAAAACCAAAACAGAAGCAATACTGTAACAAATTCAATAAAGACTTTAAAAATGGTCCACATCAAAAAAAAAAAGTCTTTAAAAAATTAAAATTTAAAAATTAAAAAAAATAAAAATAAAAATATATGTGTGATGTACCACTTTGGTGAGGGATTTTGATAGCGGTGGAAGCTGTGTGTATAAGGGGCGGGGGGGTGGGTAGGAGGTTTATGGGAAATCTGTGTAGTTTCTGCTTAGTTTTGTTGTCAACTTTAAGCTGTTCTGAAAAACATCCCTTAAAGAATTCAATTGCGATGTAGCAGTAAACATGTACTTCTTTCTTTCTTTTTTTAAAATTTATTTATTTTTGGCTGCATTGGGTCTTTGTTGCTGTGCATGGGCTTTCTCTAGTTGTGACAAGCGGGGGCTACTCTTCATTGCGGTGCGCGGGCTTCTCGTGGTGGCTTCTCTTGTTGCAGAGCACGGGCTCTAGAGCGCAGTAGCTGTGGCACACGGGCTTAGTTGCTCCGCAGCATGTGGGATCTTCCCAGACTGGGGATCACACCTGTGTCCCCTGCACTGGTGGGCGGATTCTTAACCACTGCGCCACCAGGGAAGTCCCAACATGTGCTTCTTTATCAAGGCATTAACTAACAAGATCCAGCAATGGGTCTAATAACTACCATAATTTCAACGTGATATAATAGCTGCAATTTTCACTGGTGTCAACGTCATACACAGTCACCACTAACACTACCGTGAAATAAGGCCAAATTGAGCCTTATTGTCCAAACCAAATTCTCTCCCTTGCTCTTCAACTAAGTAACTCCTACTAGCCCTTCAGCCCCAGAATTCCCTTCCTTGACCCCCCAAACTAAGGGAAGACCCTCTTCTGTTACCCTCTGTCCCTATACCCCATTTTTATATCTCCAAATTTATCTCAAATTATAATCACATATGCATTTGCTTGCCTGCTTAGTAACTATGTCACCAGATTGAAAGCTCTGTGAGACTGGAATGATACGTACTCTGGTCAGTGATGGAGACACAGGAGGGCACAGTTCAATGAAGGGAGGAATGAACGAATGAGTTGCTCGTAACTGGCAATGCATCAAGGCTGTAACAACTCCTCAGGTTTTGCTCCTTCCCTGTGCCACACTAAAACATGTTAAGAGCTGGCTTCTGCTTTACACACACGTACCTTCTTTTATTATCTTCCACTGATCTCTCTGCTCAACAGAAAAGTTACCTATGTCAGCCTTCAGAGAGGTTATCTTTACGAAAAATATTTATAGTTCCAATGGTAGCTTTTGCTGAGAAATGGCCCAAAAATGGGTTCATGATTTTAAGTTATTTTTGTGAAAAGTTAAACGATTTCCAATCTATTCAGTTCCTAAGAAATAGACTGCGATGATAATAGTAATAATAAACATTTACTGAGTGTTCTAGGCACTCTTCATATGTTAGCTCATTTAGTCTTTACTGTATCCCTACTTCACAGTTTAGGAAAGGGAGACACAGAAACGTGATGAGCCCAAGCCAACAACTACACCCTGTTCCCCCTCCACCACCGTATGTACCTATTTTAGATTTTTCTCCATCATCCCCAAGAGCCTGAGATTTGATAACAGAGATTCTTAATGCAAACAGATTCTCGGAGGGGTGGCACCTTAACCCATTCATCTCAACTAATACACTACCCAGGACTAGTCTATCATCAAGTCAGCTAGTCGTTCACCTTGGGAATCAAAAAGCAGTGATACAAGTTCAAAGTTCAAGGCTCAAAAAACCTGCCTGGGGAACAGGGGTCATCACATTAGCGATGCCCAGAGCAATACACATGGGAGTGGAGGGGCAAGTGAGGGGAGGATGTGTAGAACAGAATATGCCACCCCAAAATTACCACTCTGGCATAAGGATTATTTTGAGCTAAAAACAATTGAGAAAAAGTGGACACAGGATGAGTTCTCTACAGTCCCCCTGTCTACCTGAAAACAGATCCTAACTCCCGCCTGGGGAGGTGTCCTCCCTAATCCGCTTCCTATACTAGGAGGGGAATAACAACCCTATCACCAGAGGTGTGATGGCACCAAAAGAGTTTACACAAACCTTACTAACTAGTCCTCAACTACCAGCAGTTTCCCCATATACTTGCCTTCCTTCAATTTGCTGACCGCAGAATCTCAAAATCCCCTTCCTTTGTCTTGTCACTTCTCTGTAAATTTATCCTCTTTTCCCCAGATGGTTTAAAAGCCTCTAAGCCTAGCTTTTTCTCTGGGAGTTTTCTTTCTATGAAGCCCTCCTGTGCCACCTAAAACTTTTAACATCAAATAAATTTGCATGCCTTTTCTCCTGCTAATCTGCCTGTTGCCAGCTTTTCTTGTTTTTATCTTTTTGTTTTTTCACAGACCTAGCCAGAGAATAGAAGAGGGTAGAGGAAACTTTTCCTCCCCTACAGATGACAGATGAAAGCACCAAATTCCAGCTCAGAAGAGCCAGACCTTACAAATATTTCCTCGTTGGGTTAGGTTTAAAGCTGGGTTAAAATTAGAGTTTGAATCTACAGTGATAAGATTTATTTATAGTTAACATCTGGACCAAGGTAAGGGTTAGGATCAGACTGTAGGTTAGGATGAGAACCCTGTTTCAAGTGAAGCTTGGTTCAGGCGGGGCTGGGCTTCCACCTAGACCTTAGCGTTAGGTTGTGTATTGGAAGCTGTTGAGATCTGGTTTGGGGTCAACGTTAAGAGTTGAGAGTTATTGTCACAGTCCAAACTGCCTCAGGAAAATAAGCTTGGAGGTCCTACTAAAAGTAGTATTTAGGTCTGAATTCAGGTCTTTAAGAATGTTGTCCTTCAGGTTACTGACAAAGACCAGAGGAAGGATGTGTTTTGAGTAGAGAGGTGAGATAGGTTTATGTGTGTTGGTAAGTGCAGATGACAGTCTGGGATTGCAGCTGGTGTAGATAACGCCACAAATCTAGAAGGCGTATGGTAGACCCTACTGCTGCCTAGAGCAGTTTTGCCCCCGGGTCCCTGGTGTTGCTGTAAGCCTGATGGAGAATTCCAGGGTTCCAGACCTTTCCCCACCTGAGAGTCACTGCAGAACCAGCCCTCCTACCCTGGCTTGCTCACATTTCCCACTCTCAAAGCAGCAGCCCGTATCCCTCAGAGAAAGTGAGGGGATACCTGAATCCCCACACCACAGCCTCAGTCCCAAACAGCTCTGATTGGCCCTCATTCAAGCCTCTTTTCCCAGGCCGCTGGACTTGGAGCTGAGTACTTCAGCCTGGAGGGAATGTGGGGGACGGTAAATGGCGAGCACTGAGCCCCCAAACAAGAGGAGTGAGGAACATGTCAGACTAATGGACAATTCCCAGAACAGTGCTGGCCTCACCCAGATACCGCAACTCTCTCTGCTCTGGTGGTGGTAGGTGGGCCTTGTCCAGAGGAGAGGCCACCACGGGAGCCTCATAAGTGAAATCAAACTGCAGAGTTTGATTCTGATGATTTAGCTGCCGAGAAACGCCAGGGATTCATTTCAGTCATCAGGGTAGTAACAACAAGGAGACATGGCCCCCAATTAGGAAAGGACACACGACACGTCTATGATACACAACACAGCAAAGAGCACAGGGAAACTCGGCCTGGTTTAGGAGACCTCAAGCTTGCAGAGGCTCTTCTCCACTCCTTCCTGGGACACCAGGATCTGATTTGAACAACAAATACCCACACTCTTCAGAAAGCTTTCCTGAGAACCATTTGAAAAAGCAATCAGAAAAGAAATCACCCTTTTCCATTGGGAAAACTTTATAATTGGAGGTACATTCCTCCCCAAAGCCAGTACCAGATAAGAAGGAGGGCGCAGGGACCTGGGTTCTAACCTAGAAAATGCCACTCACTGTGCCACATTGAGAGGCTGGCTCCTTTGGGACTCGGACTGGCATCTGTGAAATTGGGGTAGCTGTGCGGCCCCACCTCCCAGGGTACTGGGGCCACGTTGTAAAGGAGCAACGCTTGATGCAGAAGCCAGAGAGCTCAAGCAAACGCACCTGTTACCTTCACAGATCGCACGTGTGAGATGCTCGAAGAGCAAGGACCGGGGAAATGGCGGAGTGCAAACAAACGTGCAGTTTGCCCCTGGTCCTGCAGGAACGGCTGGGCCTCCTCCGAGGTGGGCTCCTTCGACTAATTGACCCCCCAGTCACCAAGTGCTCTCACCACGCAGACTGCCTGTGTCCTTCCCTAATTTGGGGCCATTTCTCCTTGTTGTTCCTACACTGATGACTGAAATTAATCCCTGGCATTTCCCAACAGCTAAATCATCATAATCAAACTCTGCAGCTGCCAGATCTGCTGACTCAAACCCCCTATGTATTCATATGATATTTGCCGGGTAATTACAGAATAGAGGTAATTATATTCATGACTCCATTACTTTCATAATTTCAGAGACCCAGAAATCACTAAAAAAAAAATTCTCACAGGGCCCAGAGAAGAAATTCCTTCAATAACTATCCTAAGCCAGCTCTTATCCTGTTTGTCTCCTCACATAACTCTTTTTGGGTTTTTTTAAATTTTATTTATTTATTTATTTTTGGCTACGTTGGGTCTTCGTTGCTGCACGTGGGTTTTTCTCTAGTTGCAGCGAGCAGGGGCTACTCTTCGTTGTGGTGGGCGGGCTTCTCACTACAGTGGCTTCTCTTGTTGCAGAGCACAGGCTCTAGGCGCGTGGGCTTCAGTAGTTGTGGCACGCGGGCTCAGTAGTTGTGGCTCACGGGCTCTAGAGAGCAGGCTCAGTAGGTGTGGCGCATGGGCTTAGTTGCTCCGTGGCATGTGGGATCTTCCCGGACCAGGGCTCGAACCCGTGTCCCCTGCATTGGCAGGTGGATTCTTAACCACTGAGCCACCAGGGAAGTCCCTCCTCACATAATTCTTTCTTCAAAACTGTCCCACTCAACAGTAGCACCTCCTGAGCTCCTCAATGAAGAGAGAAATCAGGGAGATGAACGCAGAGCAGGATAGGGTGGCCCCTGCTTGGTTAAGCCAAAAAGACTTTGAGTTGACTAGACCAATGTGCATTAGTTATAGTAACACTAACTACTGTATTACTTCAGTTAATTCCCAGGAGTTCTCAGGGGGTTAACACAATGACTGTCACAGTCCAATTCGGGTGCTTCTCGTCAGGCACCTCAGGGACCCAGGGTCCTTCGATCTTGTGGCTCTGCGCACTCTAAGTCCTTCAAAGGTTTCTCCAATCAGCTGACTGGAGAGACTTTTTAACTCCCTTGGTCCAGACGTGACACGCATCAACTCCACTAACATTCCTGTTGGCAACAGCTCATCACAGGAGCCACCCAAACTCAAGGGTGCTGATGAGTGTAGCCCTCACTGGCAGCCCCTCCCAGCAAAAGCTCTGTGCTCCCGTGGAGAACACACACCCTTGATGATCGGTTGGCCACTTCTGCCACTGATGATACTAACAGGGCATGGATGAGAGAGGCCAAGGTATTTGTGAAATGATGGACCACTGCACGCTGCCATGCAATGCAAATTAAAGCAATAAAACAAATAACCTAAAGAGATGGCAAAGAAAATTCACTGTCTCCTCCTTCTGTTAACATAACATCCGAAGAAGATCCCTTTACAATTATCTCCAGGTGGGACCCTGTAGCCCCTCCTGGGCAGGGGATTTAGTCCCCCCTCCCATGTCCCACATGCCACCCTGCCTTTCTTGCATGCTGTCACAGATGGTCTGATGGTGCTACACCTCCAACAAGCAAGGATTCTGGTCACCGGTCAAAGGGGCAGGCAGGGTGACCTCTGAGCCTGATGAAACTGGAGAAGGAGGCAGGTTGTGAAGGCGAAACTCAGGAGTTAGGATGCAGTCATGTCCTACAGATGGTACCACAAGGGCTGCCGCTGGGAATCCTTGTCCCAAATTTGATGGCAGCAAAGGAGGCCCAGTAGCAGAGACACATGAGAGCACAGCAGGGTGACTGAGACCCTGCGCCCTGGAAAACCACAGGAGGGGCCCTGCAGCTGCTTATAGACTCGGAAGGGATCCCCCAGACTGAGCTGCGGTCAGCTGCATCAGTGAACCTGCCTGTGAGCAGTGTGGGATGGGGGCAGGGGTGTTGAAATGAAGTCAGGACTGGCAATGAGGCCAAACAAAAGAGAAGCTCACAGAAGCGATCTACGGGAAGCATCTCACTCACGTCAGAACAGCCCGTTAAGACCCAAGTCCATTGCCCAGCAGATGGGTGGTCCCCACACAGTGCAAACATGTGGAAAACTCACAGGAATTCTTTCTCCTTTTTGAAACTCCAACCTAATAACTACCCTATATTTCCCATTCTGAATTTTCCACTTCAGCCGTTTTCTTTTTGTTTGTTCCAGAAAAGGGATAGAATTAAGTTTTACTGGGCTTTTTACACTTGAAAACCTCTACAACAAAATACAGCTTTTCCCCAGAATTGTTCTTGTGGCTGGTCAGAGAAACCCACGACTGGGGCACCCAGGCAGCTTTCCAGCCTGACAGCACTAAGCCCCAGCTCCCAAGAGCCAAGGGTGAGTGCCTCTCCCTAACACAGTCCTCTCCTGGGAGAGTGAGATGGCAGGACACAATGTCTAGGGCAAGGATAAGAATCTTCCAATTAAGAAGCCATCCTCCAAGGCGTGATTTACCCTTGTCAGCTTTCTCACCTGGGAAACCCTTGGGATTTCCAAAACACTGGTGGAAAATATTTTTTGTGTGGCGTCACTTTTTCAAAATGCAGCATTTAGAAGCATATATTAATCAGCAATAACAAAGAACAGGTCAAATTTCTTTCTTTGTGTTTCTAATTCCTCTTCAAGTAGAAGGAGATGGACTTTCCACTGACCTCTTCTGTCTGGAGGCTCACCCTTCGTGCACTACCTGTTTCTGCAGTTACATTATGTCCCATCATCCAGAACTCAAGTACCCCGCAACCTCAGCCATTCGGAGCACAGCTGAGAAAAGAAAGGTGTTAAAAAGGCAACTGGGCGCCCAGGTGAGAGGTTCCGCTATCCATGCAGAGATACACATGGGAGACTTGCAGCCTCCTTGTTGCACCTACATTTTCGTAGCTCGGTGAGTTTTGTTTGTAGCCTGTAGCACACAAGGACAGCTAATTGGGAAGGGGACAGGAATGACCATGACAGGAGGTAGGAATATTGGTAGCCATAAGAGGTGAACAGACAGACAATCTAAAAGCACAGTCAGCTGGGTCATTGATGCCTGAGGCTTGGCAGGAGCTTGCAGGAGCTGGAGGGCCCTGGAGGAGGAGTGTGGCCTGAATGGACACAGAGGAGAGTAATCCAGTCCCATAAGAACTGCAGGGCATCCTGGGTTCTGAGCAGGAACGTCAAGGAGAGACACCAGGTTGGTCTGGGGAGTCCAGGGCTGTCAGATCCATCACGACACGACACAGAACAGCAAAGCCAGGAGAGACCTGACGCATCAAATTTCCATCCCAGCTTTGCAGGCACTGACTCTGAGACCCGGATGGGGGCGGGTGGCAGTGGTGGTAACTGGCCCATGCTCTGACCACAGGCCAGTGGGACAACCAGGGCTGGTCTGAGACCCCTTCCTCCCTGCCCGGGAATCCACCTCTGCACCTCTGCACGGGGCTGCCTCGCGCCCTCTCCTCGCCCCCATCCAGCGGGGGTCCCAGCATCTGTCCTTGCCCTGTGTTGGGGTCAGCAGGATCTCCTATTACCCTGAGCTCACCTAGCGAGCTGGCCTCAACCATTTAGCCTAGACTGAAGCAGGCAGTGGGGCGCCTGCCCAGCTGGGGATTTGGGAAGCTTCCTTAATCATGCTTTCAGAGCACTTTGTGATGCAGAGATGAAAGACGTCTGAAGAGAGCAAAGTACAGCCATTACCATCTCCATCTTCCTAATTGAGGAAAATGAGGTTATTTCTGAATCCTCTGTGATGCCATGGGAAATGTGTTCCACGGGCCTGCATTTATGGCTTCCTCACAACAGCTCCTCAGGGTGCAGAGCACCCAGTCCTCCCGCTCCAGGTTAGGGCCCCACCGTGTGGACGCGCCCCAGCTGCCCAGAGTGGCTCCAGATGCACCAGCCCCGGGAAGGGCAGCCTCGACACAACATCAAAGTCAGCACCTTCATGTGGCATGAAGTCCTCCTCCTCTGCACTGAGTAATTGGAACAAAACGACCCAGGTAGTCTTGCTGTAACATCAAAGCTGCGTATAATAACCTCACAGATGAATTCAAGAGTGAATACGTTCACAGCCACTGTTCAAGTTTGAAGTATGCTGTGATTTTTTTCAGCTTCAGAACTGAGCAAGAAGAAGAAGAAAAATCACCAGCCGTAGTTTTCTTTGTGAACCAGCTGGCCCCCCCTTTCAGGCTACGGGGAAAGGTGTGGGCTTCCAGCCTTCAAGGAGTGAGAAGTCAGTCCAGGAACACTGATGAGCAGGGGACAGACCTGACGGTAAAACACCATGATGAATGTGTGCACAAGTGCAAACCCTGGCCCAGCAGCAAGGTCCCCAGCCCACAGACGGGTGAGGAGGCCAGAGAGGCCCTGACCCAACACCTTCAATGACCGTGAAGGTCACAGTGGAGGGGCTGGTCATTCTCTGCAGCCTCTAAGGAATAGCTCCCTTTATTTAGGCTAGAAGACTAAAGATATTTACTTATAAATAATAGAGCTACCAAAGAAAGGAATCCACAATTGGTAAATAGAGCTAATATGGAAAGCCTCAAACGTTGAGAGCTGGAGTCCTAGGACTTTCCAGAAGCAAGTCACAAGCCCCCCATCCTGGGAGGGATGTCAGAGGTCACAGCCAATGTGACCCAAGGACAGGATTATGATGTGCACCATGGCTGTGAAATAGCACCTGCTGAGATAATAGAAAATATACATTGGTCTCTGCCCCCAGGTCCGGGCACAGAGCTCCTGAAACCCTTGGAATTTCCTAAGTGATAAGAACACTAGGAACATCTTTTGTTCTAATATTTGTTCTTTGAGCCCAGTTTCTGACACAGGGCTCCTGAAACCTTCGTAATTGGGTAATAGGAGTGTCTTTTGTTCTAATGAGGGAATTCTGGGTGGGCTCCTGGAGGAGGATGGGCCACGAGAAAGCTCAAGCCATGATTAGAAGTTTGTGATTTTTATCCCCAACCCCCATTCTCTTGGGAAGGGAGAAACGATGAAAATGGAATTAATGATAAATCATGCCTACATGATGAAGCGTACACAAAGATCCCAAAAGGATGGGGTCTGAAGAGCTTCTGGGTTGGTGGAGATGTGGAGATTTGGGGAGTACCAAACCTGGAAGCCCTTTGCCCCTTCCCAGATACCTTGCCCTACACATCTCTTCCATCTGGCTGTTCCTGAGTTACATCCTTCTATAATAAACTGGCAATCTAGTAAGTAATATGTTTCTCTGGGTTCTGTGAGCCACTCTAGCAAATTAATCAAAGCCAAGGAGGGGGGCAAGGGAACCTCCAGTTCACAGCCCATCGGTCAGAAGCACAGGTGACAACCTAGGCTTGCAGTTGGCATCTGAACTGGTGGTGGGGGGTCAGTCTTGTAGGACAAAGCCCTTGACCTGTGGGACCTAATGCTGTCTCCAGGTAGATAGTGTCAGAATTGGGTTGAATAGTAGGACACCCGGCTGGTGTCAGAGATTTGTTTGGTGTGTGGAAAAAAACCCACACACACCAGAATTAGTTGGAATCAGAATCTTAGCATCGTTTGGAACACAGCCGAAGGCAAACTTTTGAATATCTCCTGCCTTCCCGCTACACCACACACACCCTGCTGCTCTCTGCCCAGCTTGAAGCCCTGTTCGGTGCCACCTCCCTTTTCCTCATGGCCTAACCAAATCCCCTGAGTCTTTTGTTCCTTGTTGATCTTAACTCCCTGCCCCCCATTCCGGACATGGCCTGCTGCCAACACACACATTGTTACCCTTTTTTTATAGCTGCCACACTGCAGGATTACACGCCCAGTTAATGCACTATTTATCCAACCCATTTCATAGCTGAGAAAACAAGGGAACTAAGAATAGGACCATTCTCTTCAGGGAGGGCACACATGGGTGGCACGTTATTGCCATAACGACTGAGAGGTGCATGATCTTCAAAAATCCAGGGGTCTTTAGATCCATCATCATCCTTGCACCAACTCTGTGAAGTAGCACTCTGTAAACTCTGATTTTACAACTAAGAACACAAGTACTGAATGACCCGCCTAGCTCACATGCCACAGGGCTGCCACCTGCCCATTCCTAAAACTCACATTCTTCCCCATATATCTTATAGCCCAGTGGCACCCGTGCCCCCTATTATGGTTTGACTTCTGTCCCCCCAAAAAGATGTGGAAGTTCTAAACTCCAGTACCTATGAATGTGACCTTATTGGGAACTAGTCTTTGCAGATGATCAAGTTAAGATGAGGTCATTAGGGTGGATCTAATCCAATATGACTGTGTCCTTATGAAAAGGGGAAATGTGGACACAGGGACAGACATGCACACTGGGAAAACAGCAAGTGAAGATGAGTCAGAGATCGGGGTAATACAGCTGCAAGTCAAAGAACAACAAAGATGCCAGCACACCAGGAGATGCTGAGGGAGACTCAAGGGGCAGATTCTCCCTCACAACCTACAAAAGGAACCAACCCTGCCAGCACCTTGATCTTGGACTTCTAGCCTCCAGAACTAGGACACAATAAATTTCTGCCACTTCAGATGCCCAGTTTGTGGCACTTTGTTAGGGCAGCTCTAGTAAATGAATACAACCCCGTTATACTCACTTCAACCTTTTTGTTCTCATCGCTGATGTGGATGCAACAGGGCTTCCCCAGGCCTCCAGAGCAGGGCAGAGTCAGAAGGAAAATGATAGCTGCAGAGTGTTCAGCTCTCTCACTTGCCTCCCTTATACTGAGGATGAGTACGAGGTGGGCAGGATTCCGGGGACTCTCACATATATCCCCTTATTCTAAGTCCTGCCCACCTTCCCCCACCACACACACAAACATCCTCCCCAGGCACGGAATGGAATCAAAGGGCCTGGGCCAAGGTTGGCACGTTGAGCAGAAGGTGGAAAGACCAAGGGAGCCTCCCTTGGTACTTGAAGCTTCCACCTGCCGTCAGCACCTTCCCTCTGTGGCTGAGGTCAGGAGCCTCCAGGGCAGAGGCCCAGCCAACCTCCCAGCCTGGCTCACACTCTTCACTCCCCTTACCTGCCTCATCAAGGTGATAAACTGCTCCTGGCTGCCAAGGCTGACCGTGCCCCCAGAGCCACTGTTTTCAGTGCCCAATGCTAGATGACCCCACAAGGCACTGACCTCTGGTCCCCCAGTGCTTCAGAGGGCCCCGCCCAGCGTTTCCTGACTCCCTGCTCCACTCCTGGAAACTCACTACTTCTCATCCCAGTGTTTTACAGAAACTCACGGTTACTTGGGTTTTCTTTTAATTTTTTAATAGATCTTTATTGGAGTATAATTGCTTCACAATACAACCACTATGGAAAACGGTATGGAGGTTCCCTAAAAAACTAAAAATAGAACTACCATATGACCCAGCAATCCCCCTACCAGGCATATACCCTGAGAAAACCATAATTCAAAAAGAGTCGCACCACAATGTTCATTGCAGCTCTATTTACAATAGCCAGGACATGGAAGCAACCTAAGTGTCCATTGACAGATGAATGAGTAAAGAAGATATGGCACATATCTACAATGGAATACTACTCAGCCATAAAAAGGAACGAAATTGAGTTATTTGTAGTGAGGTGGATGGACCTCGAGTCTGTCCTACAGAGTGAAGTAAGTCATGGTTACTTTTAATCACAACTTTGCCTTGTCTCTACCCTCAAACTTGGAGGATGCGTGGGAGCGCCTGAGTCTCTCTCTGTGATGGTTCCTCCTCTTCACCAAGCAACACATACCCTTTATGTCCTGACAGCTTCCAACGAGGCCCTCAATGCATTAGGTGAAGAAGCAGTCAGAACGGGGAGAGTTTGCGCCAGCACAGCTTGGAGCCCATCAGTGCTTAGCAGACTAACTCTGGTGCGCGGGCACCGTGGGCTCTCGCCCCAGGGGCTGCTTCCCCTTGGTCCAAGCTCCCTGTAATACCCTCTGCAGGGTCTTTTGGGCTCTGGTCAGAGACAGGGGTAGAGGCTGGCAAATTCAAACAATGGGAAATTCCCTTTGACATGAATTTATCACTCAGGAAACAATCAGGCTGAATGATTTCTACAAAAGTTCCTGACTCATCATGATTTTGACCCAGGTGTTCAATTGTGGAATTTGCCTCTCTTTAAATTTTGGGACTTACTGCAAATAAAATAGTCTTATTGATATGATTTTGTGTCACTGTTATTTTTCTTAAAAGGGGTGATTTTTTAAAAGCTTGTCAGGTAGGATGACAGTCTACATAAACCAGAGTTATTTTTTTTCTACTAATCCATATCTGATTTTATAGCATACTTAATAGAAATTGCTGCATAGCTAGTTCCTCTTCCACAAGGTGAGGACTGGAGTTTTATTCTCTTTGTGTTCAGTCACATGTGCCCCCCTGCACATGGGGTGTCAACACGCACATACACAGGAATTAAGTGAATTAAATGCAGGGGCAGATGATGGAAAAGCTCCTCCACCAGATGAAGTATTTCGAGATTTATCAGCATCTCTAGGGTACTCTGAGCCTCTCCGGGTTACCTCTGAAATGCACAGGATTTGGGAGGGATTAGGAGAAACTTGAAAGTCTCTAAGAATGCAAGAAAACAATTTATGACTTGGAAAGTAGGACTCCTTAAGGTAGGTTAGGAATGTGGCCATGGAGTTTGAACAAGAGCCACCTGAAGAGACAGGAATTCTTTAAGGAGCCTTTGAGTCCAGCATGAACTCGCTCACATCTAACTTACTTTTTCATTCTTTTATTATTAAAATAAAGCAATTGCTTCTTCCCCATCAGCCTCCTTTTCCTTGATCTCTATTCAACAGCCCCCATCCCTACCTTTGTCTACTTAGTGTTTATCAGCTCTGAGAGATATGTCTTTGGTAGCTTCTCAGTGGCTCCTTGTTGTAATTTTCATAGCAATGTAGAGTGGGAGGAGAAAGAGTCAGGGGAGCAAGACCCAGTAACCAGATAATAACTGTCTACCCACCCACCACTCCCCCACATTTCTGCCCAGTGTCTCCAAAGAGACCTGTTCTATCATGTAGTGTCTCTGACACCTTCCCCGTTGCAAACCCTGCAGTCAGGCCTTGTGTATCACTGCTCTCTCCCCAATCACCATAATATACACCATGTCTGCCCAACATGGGATCACCTCTACCAGGAAGGCCCCAGCCCTATAAACATCCCCATCCTGTAAGACGTAGCTCAAGTCTCTGGCTCTCCACGGATCCAGCTTCTTTCCTGCCCACAGGGAGCAATCCTTCCTCTAAAAGCCTGCCCAGATGCTGTTCGCAAAGCATTTAGATTCATGTAGAAATTCATATTTTCACATGGACATACTTTATCCTCACAACTCAACTGTAAGCTTCCTAGAAGTTCATGTTACACATAGTTAATATTCAATAAATATTTGCTTATGGAAGGATTGTGGCCAAGGAGTCCCCATTGATTCTTGCGAGTAGGGGAATTAAAATAGGTAGCGTGTGGGTGAAACATAAGAACAATTCTAACACTTTACTACTTGTATCCTTCTGCTTCATCATACTGGTCCTGAGTGTTGGCAGACATTCCAATATTCTTGAGAAGTACATAACACAAGTATACAGATGAGTACAGTAGAAACCAGGTTTGCCAACCTACTAAGCCTTTTCCTACATTCTGGGGGTACAACAGTAGTCCGATGACACTCCCACCAGCACATCATGACCCACCTTCATCTGGTACACCTGGACCCCCATGCTTGTCTCACCTGCTCTTCACCATGCTTCTCTCCGAGTTGCCCTGGGGCTTGGTCCTTCACTACCTGGGACTCCAGGACCAGCGTCCATCTCTATATCACTGATCCTCCACTCTGGTTGCATGGGCCCCACCCCCAGACACTAATGTTACTGGTCTAGGTGGGACCCAGACATAAGTGGTTTTGAAAGCCCCTCTTGTTTCTAACATGCAGCCGGTTAAGACACACTGCATTATATGCCTCCACTTCTGCCCTGGTTAGGGGAACCCCACACTTCCTTTTATGGTCCTTGCCTTTGTTCTACAAAGGCTGAGAATAGAAACAGACTCTCCCAAAGGTGTGTGGGCAACTACAAGGAATGAGGATATAGAGGTAGCACAATTTAAATGAGATACAATATGATTTTCCTAAAATTCAAGAGTAATGATAAGCTCTTCCCAGGAGATGCTCTCACAAGCACAGTCCAGTTCGTAAACATGCTTCTCAGTGTCAGGTCAGCCAACCCCATCTTCTGAAACACAGCCCTCCTCAACCCTTCAGTTTTTGACCCTCCACACACTTTACCACTAGGGGTTGGTCTCAGCCTTTCATGCAAACATCCTGCTCATCAAGGCAATCACTGAGACACTATTGTTTTCAAGATTGAATCTATTCCATCTGGAATAACCCCACTGGCGCTTTCAGCAAGTCACTCCAGGGTGGTGGCAGCAACATGTTCACCTCATTGGGACCCAGGGGAAACTTTAGCACCTATTACTCTTGAGATATTCTCAGTATCTTCCTCTCTCTCTCTCCTCTCTCTCTCTCTCTCTCTCTCTCTCTCCCCCTCCCTCTCTTTCTCTCTCCATCCCCCTCCCCCAAGAACATAGAATTATTCTCAGATACAGGAGACAGCACAGTTTGAATCCATAATAAAAGGAGAAATATTTTCCTAAGGCTACATAATCCATAAAGACTATTGTCCCAGCCACCATGACAATCCTTGCATATTATTAACCAGAACAGCTGCAGCTCTTCTCTGCCACTTCCAGAACACGCCCAGGGGTCCAGGGGCCACCAATGCATCAGAAACAACCGGCTGAACAAAAGCATGTGCCCTTGAGAGTCACACTTATGTAGCCAGAGAACCCTGAAAACAGTGGTTTATCAATCCCGGCTACCTAGTAGAATCACTTGGGGAACTTTAAACATTTATCCATGCCTGGACCTTACCCCAGATCAATTAGATGAGAAGCTCTTGAGAGGAGGCACAGGCACAGGTGAGAATCACACTTGCAGCTGCTCTGAAAATAAAGTTTTCCTTACCTTGTGACAAAAAGGCCTCAGTAGGGCAGCTTACCTCTGCTCTCCATTAACAGATGACATTGATTTTTTGCCCCCCACAAAAAACAGAGCAATCCTCTGGAGGCAGGGTAAGAAGCAGGTATAGTTGTACTCCCAGATACACATGAGGATAAAGATGCAGTCCTGTGATGGGCTGAATTATGTCCCCCCCACCAAATTCATACGTTGAAGTCTTTATCCCAAGTACCTCAGAATGTGACTCTATGTGAAGAGAGGGTCTTTTAAAAGGCAATTAAGTTAAAATGAGGTCATTAGGGTGGGCCCTAATCCAATATGACTGGTAGACTTATAAGAAGAGGGAATTTGGACACAGACACATACAAAGGGAAGACCATGTGAAGCCACAGGGAGAGGATGGCCATGGGTAAGCCAACGAGAGAGGTGTCAGAAGAAACCAACCTGCTGACGCCTTGATCTTGACGCCTCTTTATGAGAAAATAAATTTCTATTGCTTACATCCCCCAGTCTGTGGTACTTTGTTATGGCAGCCCTTGCACATGAATACAAGCCCCTTTTTATCAAGGAGCTAGCAGCAAGAGTTTGAGACCCCAAGAAGACTCACAGTGAATTAATGGCAAGACTCCAACGTTGGCCCTGACTCCAGGAAGTTGTGGAGATTTTTTTCCAGACCTAAGAGCACATAGGTATCTTTTTCTGTCAGGAACACGTTAGTTGGAGTCTCACTACAGGCAAAAAAAAAAAAAAAAAAAAAAAAAAACCTGTTTCTAAAAGCCCCCAGGTCACTTATATCCCCAGGGGCCTAAGAACACTAACTCTGTCCCCAGAGGGCCTTCCAGCTCCCTCTGAGGACCTGGCTGTCCCTGGACCTTGATCTGATGGAGAACCACGTTCCCTGCCTGTCAGAGCCGTCCCTCTCGCTCTCGGAGTCAGTTTCCCATTCAGATTGTATTCTGAAGCTCCCTGTGTGGGGCGTGAAGTGCATGAATGCTCTCAAAGGAGAGTTTTTATCCCAGAGCCTGAAACTGTGACAAAGAGGGAATCTTCACCTGTGAATTAGCTTGATTTTTCCAGCTGCCACCGCTCACTTCTCCATTAGAAGACCCGGCCTCTACACAAATGACGTCTCTGAAAGCTGGAGCAAAATTTTCTAGCTAATAGCAGGCTTCATTTTTTTTTTTTCCCAACCAGGAAATGTCCTCTTTTAGCAGGCAGCTTGAAAAATACCCTTCCAAAGAACTAAGTTGTCAGTATAAACGGCTAAATGAACCTTTATTAGAACTATAAAAAAAAGGCTACTTAACATTTAATTGGACCATTCTTCATGCTTAAACACACTGTTAAAATCATGTCAATAGCTGAGTTAGAAACCACAGTAAAAGGCAAACATTTTATCTGCAAGCTCCATTTTATAGCCTGGTAAGATGAGATCACATCCATCTCTGTGTCTTTCAAGATGATAGATAGAAATTTGCCCAGGTACCTCTATGCCATTCAATTTTTCCTCTCAGATTTACTGAAATTAGCTAATGGAAAAGTCACTCTAACGAGATCATTCCACCAAGGCTGCTCCAAGCAGGATGGAGAGATGAACTCAAGTCCCCCACACCCCAATGTGGTTCCATTTCCATTTCCTTCCCTAATCCTAATGTTCATAGGGCTGTTTATTATCAACCAGTTTATAGATCTCTAGTTAATATTTGCTCAGGGCTTATGTTGATTTCTCAATACATGCAATTTTCTGGTTTCATCTTTATCTTTAAGGATTAGATTGGATCGAGCTGCCTTATAGTAATTTAGTTTTTATCTTACGCCTTACAGTTTTATGCTCTTGTAATAGCACTTGCTTCTCCTTTTTTATTTAATTAAATATATCTTCTTTCACAACTACAGCATTTTTGTTTTGAGTTTATTTATTTAACAGCTGGCAGGGTGCTGGTGCTTTGTAGAGGGAACCACACTGGGTATTTTTAGAAATTCAGAAGTTGGGGAATGCACCAGCTGAGAAGATGGAAGAAAAATCTGAACTTGGGAGATGAATGCTTAGAGATTAAACTTGGATTGCTTTGGTAGCATGATGGAGCGCCATAGATTAAGTCCTTAAAACAAACAACAACAACAAAATAGCTTTAAAAGTTTGCTCAAGAAAAACACTCCAAGACTCTCTCTTTGCCCTTCTAGAGAACAGCTGGCTCTGTTCATTGGCTCAGCTGGTGCAGAATATAGGCATTGCTAACACCTGAGGGTTGCTTCCACCTCATCCAGACAGGGTGCTATGGATTGGTGAGGCTTTCCAGCCATCTCTGTCTCCACTGACCAGCTCCATTCAAGTCCTGTGCACAGAAAATTCGGATCCATGCAAGTCACGTACAGGTGTGTGGGACCCTGGGGTCAGGCAAGGTTGTACGACCCTGAGCGATACCACCTGAAAATCTGTGTTCTCCAGGAATAACACCTGTGTGTCCAATAACCATATTATTCTGTTGAAAGTATGCCCACAGCGGTGTTTAGAATCCTAGGGATGGATTAACCATGCAGGAGCAGTAAACAAGGCTGGGAGTGGAAGGGGAATTACCGTGTGCTGAGGGCCTGCCACTGGCCAACCCTGTTGTTGATTAATTTCCTTACAACATCGCATTGACTACTCACCCAAAAAACAAAAACAAAAAACCTATGAAGGACTGATAAAAGCTAGGAGGCCAGTGTATCCAGGTCCAAAAGTCTCTGGGGTAGAGAGTAAGGTAGGAACAGGTATAAAAAGATGAAAAGTGGAGGAAAAAAATCCATGCTTACCTATGCCAAGCCCAGACCAAAGGCCAATGTCTTCCTTCAGTGCCTTTCTAGGATCCTAGCATCCAATAGCCAATCCAGGGCTCTTCCTATAAATGCCTCAATGCATTTCCTTTCCTTGCTGACTATTACTGAAGCAAGAAAGTCAAGGGACCCTTGTCTTTAGCCATTGATCCAAAAACCCAGATGCACCATTTGCGCTGAGTCAGGACAAGCAGAACTAGCCCCAGAAAGAACCTGGGAGGCATCAGGGCTGGTGGGTGTGAGGCTGGGAGCATTTGATGCTGGGAGCCCAGGTTTTCCCAGCCACAGTTCTGCCACTCACTCATCCTGTGGCTTAACTTGAGGCAATGCCCCAGCCCATGCACTGCCAGACCTCAGGGACTGGCTTTTGTTTTGCTGAGTTTCCATATGACAAAGTCACTGAATCAGTCTCGCTCTAAGAGCCCAAAGGACATATAAGTGTCTGAGTACAGCCTACTGGTCAAGGAAATGCCCCCTGCCTCCAGGCATAATGAAGCCGTCACCTGAAGTTTTAGTAGCTGCAGAGAAGCTGCCATTAAACCAACTTTCATGTCCCAAACCTGGCCAGGTGCCGCCATCTGCTACTAGAGTCTCTGCCGGAGCCCAGCATGTACACTGCATCTTAGAGCAGTCTGAGGAGGGGGCTGCTTTTGGATTTTTGCTCTCATAGTCTGAGGCTTTCAAGGGTGCTTTGCCTTCCAGATTTATTTCATCAAGTTGCTGTTAATTGTGTTTTCAATTAGTTATGTTTAAAACATCTTGAGATTTGGGCAACTGAAATTGCAGTGCATTAATAATTATTAAACAGAGGTTCTAATCAATTATTTATTGAATACATTTTTAATACTAATGCAGAATCCATTGTCACTGCCACCACGAGTTTGGCCATTAAGGAAAATGCTGACGAAAGAAAACTGAACCTCCAGGATCCTTAAATGAAGGCCTGTGGAGCAGAGCTTCCTGGAGGATTGGCAGCTGTTTCTCTTTCATGTCTGTTTAATCAAGACTTTGTTGCCTAGAAACAGAGCGTTCCCACATAGTAGGTACTCAGCAAATGTTTGCGCAAGGAGCGAAAGAATGAATGAGTAAACAAATGAATTTAAGAGGAATTAAACTAGGAGAAACTCTTTAAGATCTAAGATCTTTTTCTATTTTAACCATTAACAAACACTTAGAGCATTCAGCTAGGCAATGAAGTATCCATGATGGATAAGGCCGTAATCCCTTCCCTCTCAGTCTGGCAGATCATCAAAATACAAATTTAAATATAGTGATAATAAAATGTAGTAACCCAGAGTGGCACAGAAACCCACGTGAGGGGTGACTCTTGTAGAGCAGTCAAAGAAGGCTTCAGTAAAGAGGTGGTGTGAGGTCCTGGACGCTGATTTTTCCAGATGTAGAAATGAGGAAAAGATAATACAACAAGCATACTTACAGGTACAAGCAAAGACAAGGATGTGGGTGAATTCAAGATCATGAGGAATCTGCTGGGAAAACAGGAAGTGAGGCTGGAAAGGAGGATGGAGGGAGAAAGTAAGTCACACTAAGAAGCTGGTTTTCACCTGCAGACAAACCCACATGGGTGTTAAGCGAGGGACTGACTGGTCAGATTTGTATTTCAGAGCGAGCACACCAATTCACATTGTACTGAATAATCTAAGCACTATGCAGAGGCAGAGTGGCTAGAGTTGCAGGGTTGGATGAGGAGAAGGGGTGGGATGGAGAGTGAGCTAGTAGCCACAAGTGTGGAACTTAGACACCAGCTAGCTCTAGAAAAGGGTGAGCAAGGCAGCGGGGAGTCAGAGGTGACCCAAGTGTTTTGGCTGTAGTGCTTTTGAGGAAGGAGGTCTAGGTTGAGTGTATGTTCGTGGGGGGCAGAGGGGGCACGGGGAGGGGATGGCAGATACCAGATACAACAAAAAGCTTTGGAAATGTTAACTTTGAGGTCTCTACAGGATATCCAGGTGGAAACCCAGCAAGCGATTGGGTATCTAGGTCTGGAGATCAGCAAAAGGTAGGGGTTGAGCTCTAGATGGAGAATTACACAAGGCGGCAGTTCCAAGCATTTGTTCAGAATACACTATGCCCAGCACTTGGCTAGATAAACCTTTTGCTGTGGAGAGTCATTAAGAATGATTATCTATAGAATTTTTAATAAAATGAATTAAACATAGGGAGAGTCTAATGTCTCTGTTTAGGACAAAGAAAAGAAATACAGCAAGAAAGCAAAGCAGTGAAAAGAAAAGGGATCTTTCTAGAATTCACACCAGTCTTAAACTCAACCCGAAACGAATGGATCAGTCAGTTAATATTACCACCTCTAAACCTTTAGGAACCCAGGGATGCAAAGGTGACATCATGCAATCCCCTCTCAGCCTCACCAAAATCCCTCAGAGGCTTTGAGCCTCACCTTCACCTGTCTGCCTCACCCACTTTCCAGAATCTTCTCTGACCACTGAAGACTAGAGGGCCTCTACATCTGAGCACCTTCAGCCCCATCAACCTCTGACCCCCTTTAGGTTCCGAGCACACGTTAAACCTGTACAGTTAGGGCTCCTGGGAGGCCACAACTCCACCCCACCCCACCACAGACTCCAGCAAGGCGCAGCACAGGACTGAACACGTAACATTTTGTTCTGGTAATTTCTGGTTCCCCAGCAACACTGCCAGCCCTACGGGGCCTCCACTCTCCCACCTCCTGCCCCACCTCCAGGGTGGCTCCGCTTGGCCAACCACAGAGATAAGCTCATATTAGATGTTTAGGGAGGACCTGGGTATAATGGCCCATTGGATCTATGTCATCACACTTCCTCAGGCAACTTCCAGCACCAGCAGGACTCTGAGCTCCTGGCTCATGCAAACTTGCCAGCTGGAGGGAAGGGAGAGGGAGGGGAGATGGGTTAGATTCAGTAACCCTCTGCCTCCCCCTCTCACTGACATTCCTGGAAATATTTTAGAATCCCTCAGAACCAACACCCAAAGGATATAAAGACACAATGCCTGAGACAGGGAAAGTGCAAATGAGAGGTATGGCATCAAAAGATGAGAAGTGGCCAACCCACCCTCAGATGAGGTATGTCCAGGCCAGCAGACTCAGAAGTGAGGTCTGTAAGAACTGCCAGAGGCAAGGGCATGAAAACGGTACCCGTGCAGGATGTGCAGCAGTAGGAAGTGAGCCAAGCTCGGAAGCCGTCTCCGTCCTTCCAGGCAAAATCCCCTACTCCTTCCTTTGTCTTCTCACATTGTTTTATCTTTCTACTTATTTTCCTACCTCCTTACTAGATATGAGCTCCTTGAGGTGAGGAACCTGAATTTCTCACTTTTGTATTCTCTACAATGTCTAGCAAAGACCTGGCACATTGTAGACCCTCAAAAAATTGTTGATGCCTAAACGAATAAATGAACCCTATTTTTAAGAAATTTTATTTACTATGAAATAGTTGAGGATTTCATAAATGACCTTCAATTCCTTCTAATCCATCATCAAGTTGCAAGAAAATATAAAACAATACAGTGTCAAACTCTACTACCGAACACTATTATGTGACTTTCTGAATACGTCCTACGTATCTGAGAACAACAGAAAGAGCAGAGGGGAGGAGTCGAAGGCCATTACATGACTGTATGGTTTATAACTGTGTCTGCTATCTGGGTCAGTGTCTTCAGGAGGGACTGAAGATCCATTAATAACAGTTGGATTTTAGAGGAATTCTTTTTAAAGGAAAATGTTGTGCCTTGCAAATATTCTGTGTCCTCAGGGAAAAGAAAGCCAAGGAAAGAAAAACTGCAGCCAGCCCACTCAGGAAGAATTGGGTTGGGCCCAGGAAATCAAAATGAGAATGAATTTAGCATCGGTGTTGCTAGAACTAATTATCAGGAAGATTCTTTATATACATTTTTTAAGAGCAGGAAGGAGGAAGGAGCAGTACGCTTCATTAAAATTATAGCCAATAAACAGCAGGAATGGAATATTCCTTTTTTAGCTCTTGGATGTAATATCATCATGCTATTGAGATAGGCAGACCACTGTCATACTTGACATATAAATCCAATGGCTTTTTCAATAACAATGACAACAACATAAGCAATAATAAAACATGTTATGATCTCAAAGCTTACATGATCGAATTGACTACATGACAACCTTCCAAATACAGCTACTACTGTCCCTGTCCACAGGGACAGAGATATTGAGAGCCCCAAAGTTAACCAGTGGTAGATCTGGGACTCAAATGCATGTCTTCTGACTTCATGCCTGTGCTTTTTCTTCTCTGTGTGGCTTGGAGAACTTCCTGATGGCAAATTCCCTGTAGGTCTAGGAAACGGTGGTGGTTCTCATTCCCACATGAGAGCTACAATGACTGAGGTCCCAGCTTACACAGAAAACTAGAGCCACAGAGGCCCTGGGGTCTTGTCCACCCAGTAGGGACTTGACTCTCATAATTAGTAGCATGACACACCCACTTTTCCCAGACATAGATTCATGATGGAGCTGGCCCCACTTAGAAGCCTCAAAGAGGTTTAGTCTGAAACAGGGCTGCCTGATGGCCCCATCAGAGGGCGGTTCATAGTTAGAACTCAAAAATCAGACAGAAAGACACTTTTGAAATCAGGAAACCTACAAGGGGCAGCAGCTTCAATGGCTTGTCCTTAGATTATACCTCCAACCCTGCGACCCCTTGCTCTCCTAGCCTCCCGCTTCACTAGCACCCTTACTGTGAAGTAGGAATGAAAACAGTTCACACAGAGGTTTGTTGTGAGTACACACTAGAAAAAAAGACCATGAACAAGCTCTTGTTAACATAGCCCACCCTATCTTAGGAAGAGAAGCCTGGAGATTGGCACAATCAGCCTCTTCCCTCCTTACTGCTGACCTTGGACCCAAGGACCAAGTAAGAGGGAAGGCAGGGAACAAGGACTCAATGTATTGGTCAAGATTCTCCAGAGAAACAGAACCAATAGGATAGAGAGAGAGAGAGATAGCAGTGGAGACTTACTATAAGAATTGGATCAGGTGGTTACAGAGGCTGAGAAGCCCCATAATCTGTCTTCTGCAAGATGGAAAATCAGGAAAGCCAGTGTTATAATAAGTCCAAGGCCAAAGGCCTGAGAACCGGGAGCTCCAATGTCTGAGGGTGGGAGAAGATACAAGTCCCAACTCAAAAAAAACGGCGGGAGAGAATTCGCCCTCTGTTTGCCTGTTCGTTCTATCTGGATCCCCAGTAGATTGGATTGATGACGAGTGAGTGTGCATCTTCTTTACTCAGTCTATAGAATCTAATGCTAATCTCTTTCAGAAACATTCTCACAAACAAACCCAGAAACAATGTTTTACCAGCCAGCTGGGCATCCCTTAAGCGAATCAAGTTGACACATAAACTTAACCATCCCATTCAGGATACCCTCCAGCCTCAAAACAAAGGTCCAGCCAGGACCTTTGGTTTCTGGAACAGGGAAGCACACCTGCTCGTCAGTGCTGATTGCATTGTGTTCCAGGGCTAATTGTGCCCCCCTTGCCCTATGCAGACAATAAAAGTGTGTCTTAAATGAAAACCCATCTCATTTCCCTTGACAATACTAAACCTCCTAATTTCTTTCCCTCCTCTGCAGTTAGTAACTTAAGTCTGCTTGGAGCTAAATGGCCCAGTTAATACAGCCTGGCTGGGAACACGGCTAACTCAAAGCACCATCCTGCACTCACTGGGGAAGGGCTCTCACAGCAAAGGGGCTCTTACATATGCCGTCATTTTCCATTCCATTCCAAGCTTAAGTTTCTAGGTCAAGAACTCAAGAGGCTGGAGGGTTCTGGATCCCTCAAGGGGAGCCAACATCACCTAATTCTGACCTCACCAGTCACACAGCTCATCTCCCCCCAGGCCTGGATGGATGAGCAAAAGGTCTATCTTGGTTATTAAAGGTGCAATGATTTCTCTTTTAGAGAAATACACTGAGATATTTATATAGAGGAAATGATGTGATTTACAAGATTTCCTTCAGAATAATCTGGGAGGGGGTTGGTGAGCCTAGTGTGTGGATGGGGCAGTCTCGGCTTGAGTGACCCACCACAGGGACCAGGTGATGAGTACATGGGGGTTCCCTAAAAGAGTCTGTCTGCCTTTTTTTTTTTTGCGGTACGAGGGCCTCTCACTACTGCGGCCTCTCCCATTGCGGAGCACAGGCTCCGGACTCGCGGGCTCAGCGGCCATGGCTCATGGGCCCAGCAGCCCCACGGCATGTGGGATCTTCCCGGACCAGGGCACGAACCCGTGTTCCCTGCAGCAGCAGGCGGACTCTCAACCACTGCGCCACCAGGGAAGCCCTGTCTGCCTTTCATGCTCACAATTTTCCATAATAAACTCCATTTTTTTTGGATAGCATGGTTGAAACCTGAAACGCTGAAGGAAAGAGTCCTAAAAAGCCACATTTTAAGTAAATAAAATTTCAAGATGCATTTGGTACCTCTCTAACTCAGATTGTTTATTATTTATTCCTTAACCTGGTTTTTACTTCTAGGGTTCATCAGAGGACTTCCTCTTAATTTATCCTAAATCTTTATTTCAAAAACAGTCTCTCTAAGACAACAGCTCCCAAACTGCATGCTGGGGTGACATCAAAAGCCTTTTTTGTGGCTTCCCTGGTGGCGCAGTGGTTAAGAATCTGCCTGCCAATGAAGGGGACATGGGTTCGAGCCCTGGTCCGGGATGATCCCACATGCCGCGGAGCAACTAAGCCCATGAGCCACAACTACTGAGCCTGCGCTCTAGAGCCCATGCCCTGCAACAAGAGAAGCCATCGCAATGCGAAGCCCACGCACAGCAATGAAGACCCAACGCAGCCAAAAATAAATAAATAAATTTTCTTTTAAAAAAGACTTTTTTGGCATCTTGTTCACAGCCTTCTTCCACCTTAGCCACGAGCAGATTGTCTTCCTCATAGGACAAGTCAGAAAAGGGAAGGACCCTACCATTTCCCCCATTTCCTTTCACCTGCCTGTCCTGCCCCTTTGTGCTCAGGCAAAGACAGAAAAGGAGAGAAGAGGAGATCACAGTCGTATTGGTGGCTCAGATCCCCTTTGGAAAATGTTCCAGTTGACTGGAAAAACATAAGAATCTTCTTCTCCATTGACCCATACCCATGTATCAACCACTGCTTGGACCCTGGGGCTGTGTCTCAGTACTTCTGTTTACCAGCTTACAATATACCCAAATTATAAACCTGCGCCTTAGAGGAAGGAGCCTTTTCAGACGGGCTAGTGCAGCAAACCCAGTTCTGTTAAATCACAGAAAAGCCCCTGCTGCCTCGCTCAGCATTTTTCTCTCTAAACCTAGCTAACTGCTGGATCCCATCAGATCCCTACCCCACGTCTACACTGTCTTGATACCTTTCCCTTCTCACTCTAGCACTTTCCAGCCATGAAAATGTCACCTTCTATCTAGACCACCCCATTCCAACAAAGATGACATTTTAAAAACTGGTTTCTATACACATTAATTGGGATTTTAGTCATAGAAATGAGTACATGCGTATGCTTACAATCCACATTGCCTGGGGAGACCCTGACTACAGTTTCTACCCAATTATTATCAAGACCAGCTCCGACAACCCCTCTGCCCAGCCACAGGACACCCCATCCCCTGATGGTACCCTGAGCACGGTGAGCTACGCACAGCCCAGGAGCAGCTACGTGAAACAGACCTCATGCCTTACCCCTCCCTCCCCTTGTCTCACTGAGCGTGAGAATTGGCTTTCTAAAGAAGTGTGCAATGGGGGACATTGCCAGCCTGGTGCCCTGTGTGCTCCAAACCCAGAAGCAAACAAGGGTAGAGATGGAGTATTTTTGAAAGAACGAAAGAAGCGGTACCCATCCAGGGATAAAGTACTCAATTCCCCTGGCGGATCTCTCCTCCTCCTTCCTGCTTTCATGTTGCCAACCACCTGGTTAATTGATCAAAGTATCAAATGGAGAAGCCAGGACAGAAGATGGAGCTGGAATCAGGTAGGATATAGTTGCTGGAAAAATGGGGTGTCCTTGTACCCAGGAAGGCAAACCTCCCGTCCACAAGCAGAGCCTGGGCTGCTATTTGGTGGACCATTCACACACCCTGATCTCCCGGTCAGGAAACAGCTTCCCGATATTTCTTCCAAACATATTTTTTCACCATATTTAACATCTACCTGGCACAATGACAGGCTCGGATAAACAGGAAGAAACATGACTGGACAATCGCGGTCCAAGTGGGTCTACCTCCTTGGGGATCTAGTCCCCAAGATTCAACCACTCTAATTTAGCAACAACTTTTGTCTTAGATTCTCACTAACTGCCAGATCTTTAGAACACAGGCCTGGATGTCAGTGAATAGGAAATAATCACCCTCCCAGTAACTCTGGGTTACTATCCAGGAAGTAGTTACATGCTATTGAGAATCTTGAATACGCTTTGGCGACCTCCATGCCAGAGGAAGCCCTTCGCTCCCGCTGAAGGAGCCCGATCACTCTTCCCAGGCTAAGCTGCAGCAACCATTGTGAGTATCCCCACGGTTCTCTCACTGTGCACTAAACCAGCTTCCTTTGAAGCAGGCAAAAGTATTCATCCCCTTCAGACAATACGAAGCCACTCTAGTCTGCTGGTCTGTGGGGATGGGGACATGTAAGCAATATACTAGGTGACCCTTCCTACACTTACTAAAGAAAGTGAGGCTGGCATCACTACAAGAAAGAGCCAACTAGTGCATCTGAGACATAACTTGAGATCACCTCCTACTCCTAAGGGAGAAGGAGGTTGGAATTTTTTCCCCTGATTTTTTTTTTTTTTTTTTTTTGCCGTACGCAGGCCTCTCACTGTTGTGGCCTCTCCCGTTGCGGAGCACAGGCTCCGGACGCGCAGGCTCAGCGGCCATGGCTCACAGGCCTAGTTGTTCCGCGGCATGTGGGATCTTCCCGGACCGGGGCACGAACCCGTGTCCCCTGCATCGGCAGGCAGACTCTCAACCACTGCGCCACCAGGGAAGCCCTCCCCTGATTTTTTAATGCTACGGCAGCTGAGATTCAAAAACTTAAAGCATTTTAAGGACTTTAAAAATAGTAGGCATTCAATAAATATTTAGTTAACAAATGAAAATAAGACAATCAGATAGATACATCAGACTCCACCCTCTTCTTTCTTCTCCTCTGCTCTAAGGTAAGATGTAAGGTAAGATTACTAAGAAATTTTTTTATCGTAGTGATTTCATCTGATCCCAAGAGAGGTCCTACTTGTTTCTGAAAACTGTCTAAAGTGTGTTCAGGTTTAATCATACACAGGACTTCCCCCTTCTCAATGCTACTGGCTGGAGGTACCTCCTCAAAGTTAGGATCCTAAGTTCCTGGTGGGGATGAGTCCTTTCATGTTCACCTTCTTCTAACTAAGCATCCAGGCAGCTGCAAAGGCAAGTTTTCTGCATATTTCTCCCACCTAATGGAACGGGCTTTAACAGAGAACAGACTGCTGGCAGCCACACCTGCTGTACTCAGATAGGCGAATCAGAGGCAGTGCCTTGTAGGTGTAGGTCCCTGAGTTACTAAATTATTAAATTGGGCACTGATTCCAACTTAGCCGCAGCCTCACCAAGGCCTTCCACTGTGGTACGGAGGAGTGACACAAGAGATGGGAAATCTGGACATTTCTGATGATCAGGATCTAAGTGTCATTTTGTGTGTCCTAGCAAGACAGCTGGAATGTCACCTCAAATGTCACACAGTGTTCTTACATTTTTCAAGGAGTACTTCCATCATGTTATTAGATCCTTACAAGCACTCTGTGAGGAGGGTGGGGAAGGGATTAGTATCCTCACTGTGTACAAGGAGATCCTGCATCATTCAGCATCATTCAAGAAGTCACCAGAAGTCAGACACGAATCACTGACAGAGCTGTGGGTCCAGAACTTGGGGTGGCCTCCACCTCTCCCTTCTGATGATCACTGTCACTCACTGTCACTGTTCCTGGTGCTCAGTACATTCCTCTGGGCCACGTACACACTGAGAGATCAGCGAGGTATCTGCCTTGGCCTCTTTCCCAACTTTTCTCTTTCTACCATCCTTCTCCCTGACCTGGTGTAGCGCTCACAGGAATGAGGCCAGGTCTGCGAGCATCAGCCCTTCCCCGAGCTGTCTGGGGAGAGCGCCACATGACATATTCCTAGATTAATTTGAGGTGAATTACCTTCATGAGTGCCCCACTCATAAACACAGTATGTTTTTTTCCTTTTTAAACGTCTTCTTTGGCTTCCCTGGTGGCGCAGTGGTTGAGAGTCTGCCTGCCGATGCAGGGGACGCGGGTTCGTGCCCCGGTCCGGGAAGATCCCACATGCCGCGGAGTGGCTGGCCCCGTGAGCCATGGCCGCTGAGCCTGCGTGCCCGGAGCCTGTGCTCCGCAACAGGAAGAGGCCGCAGCAGTGAGAGGCCCACGTACCGCAAAAAAAAAAAAAAAAAAAAAAAAAAAAGTCTTCTTAAATGTCCTTTAATAGAATTTTTTCCATTTGTGTTTTATACATTCTTCATTAGATTAATCCTTATATATCCTGCAGTGTTTTATTGATATCATGAATGGTATTTTATACTCTATTATGTCTTCAATTTTGTTACTTCTGATATAGAAAGACTCTATATATTTTTATGTCATCTTGTTTCATAACCACACTCTCTTACTGGTCCTAGTGGTTTGTTGATTCTGATGGTTTTTATAAGAAGACAGTAACAGTTTTGTATCTTCCCTTTTAATCAAAGCGGGTGTGTGTCTTTGTGTTTGTGTGTCTTTTGTGTGCTACTTCATTGACCAGAACCTCCATAAATCTGTGGACTATAGTGATTTTAGTAATTTAAGTCATTTATTTCTTTATTGTCTTGGTCAGTTTAGCTAAAGATTTGTCAATTTTGTTGGTATTTTCAAAGAAACAACTTTTGCTTTTGTTTATATTCTCTATCATTTTCTATATTTCATTAATTTCTTTTATTTTTAATTTATTTATTTAATTTATTTTTGGCTGCGTGGGGTCTTCGTTGCTGCAGGCAGGCCTTCTCTAGCTGTGGCGAGCGGGGGCTAGTCTTTGTTGCGGTGCACGGGCTTCTCATTGTGGTGGCTTCTGTTGTTGTGGAGCACGGCCTCTAGGCACACAGGCTGCAGTAGTTGTGGCACTCAGGCTCTAAAGCGTAGGCTCAGTAGTTGTGGTGCACGGACTTAGCTGCACCACAGCATGTGGGATCTTCCTGGACGAGGGCTCGTACCAGTGTCTCCTGCATTGGCAGGCAGATTCCTAACCATTGCACCACCAGGTAAGTCCCTATTTCATTAATTTCTGCTCATATCTTTGTTTTCTTCCTTCTGTTGGCTTTAGATTTATTGTGCTGTTTTTTTCAGTGTCTTAAGATGAAAGATGACGTTATTGGTTTAAGATCTTTCTTCATTTTTTTATTCATATAGGCATTCAAAACTATAGATTTTTCTCTAAGCACTCCTGTAAGTTTTGGTATGTGTGCCTTTATTTTCATTCATCTCAGTGTATTTTCTAAGTTTTCTTCAGTTTCTTCTTTGATCCACTGATCATTTAGGAGTGAGTTGTTTAATATCCATATGTTTGTGAATTTTCATTTTTTTGTTATTGATCTGTAATTTCATTCTACTATGATCAGAGAGTATACTTTGTATGATTCTAATTCTCCTATATTTATCAAAGCTTTTTTCATGGCCTACCACATCCATGTGCACTTGAGAAGAGTGTAATCTGGCTCTTCTTTTTTCTATAGATGTCTGTTAGGTCAATTTGGTTTACAGTGTTGTTCAAGTCTTCTATTTCCTTGTTAATCTTCTGCCTAGATGTTCTATCCATTATTGAAAGTAGAGTATTAAGATTTCCAACTATTAGTTTTGGGTTGTCTATTTCTCCCTGCATTTCTGACAGTCTGTGCTTTATGCATTCGTGGGCTCTGTTTGTTAGGTATATATATGTTAATTGTTATATCGTCGTGATAAACTGATACTTTTATGTTTATAAAATGTCCCTCTTTATCTCTATTAACATATTTTTCGCCTTTTATTTTGTCTGATATTAGTGAGAGCCACTCCTGGTTTTCTATACATGATTTGTGTGATATATCTTTGTCCATTCTCTACTTTTATTCTATTTGTATGTTTGAATTTCAAATGTATCTCCTATAGACAGCCTATAGCTGGATCACAATTTTTTTAATCCAGTCTGAAAATCTTTGTATTTTGGTCAGATTGTTTAATCTATTCACATTTAATGCTATTATTATTATATTTGAATTTAAGGTTGCCATTTTACTTTTTGTTGTCTATATGTCTCACATCTTTTTTGTTCCTTTATTCTTCCTTTACTGCTTCCTTTTGCATAAAGCAAACATTTTCCAAAGTAACATTTTAATCCCTTTAATAATTCTTTCATCATTTTTAGAAGATATTTTCTTAGTGAAAGCTCTAGGGCTTACCATATACATATAAATTTATCAGAAAATAAATCTATTTCAGATTTACACCAATTTAATTACAGTGAGACATAGCAGTGTTACTCCTATATAAACCTGTACCTTTTCCTCTCCTGTTGTGCTGTTATTGGTATACATATCACATGTAGATAAGCTACAACCCCAAAATACATTGTCATAGTATGACTTTATATAATTTTATGTCTTTTAAAGAAGTTTAGAGAATAGAGAAGAACAAATATTTATTTATAGAATTCGTTATGTTAACCTTATTTGCCATTTCTGGTTCTTTGTTCCTGTAAATTCATGTTACCAACTAGTGTCATTTCTTTGTTCCAATACAGTTTTTCTCTGACCTATCTCCTTGTACTTATGTTGTCAAAAAATATCACCTCTCTTTGTTAAAGTCCCAAACAACAGAATTATATACATACTGTTCAATAAACTCCTTTTAAAACCAGGAAAGAGAATAAAAAAGAAAAAAATATGCTTTTATGCTATCTTTTATAATAACATAATTATCTTTAGTCTTTCTTTTTTTTAATGTGGTTTCAAATTACTGCTTGGAGTCATTTGTTTTTAACCTAAGAACTTCTTTTAGTATTTCTTGCAGATTTGCTAGCAACAAACTCTCTCAGATTTTGTTTATATGCGAATGTTTTTATTTTACCTTCATTTTCAAAAGACTGTTGCGCTGGATATAAGATTCTTGGTTTGACAAGTTTGGGTTTTGTTGTTGTTGTTTATCCAGCACTTTGAATATCCCACTGCTTTCTGGCCTCTATTGTTTCCAACGAAAAATTAGTTCACAATATTATTGAGGTCTCCTTATATATTATGAGTCACCTTCTCTTGTTGCTTTCAAGATTTTTTTTCTTTCAGCTTTTTTACTGTGATATGCCTGGGTGTAAATTCCTTTGTGGTCATCATATTTGGAATTTGTTGAGCTTCTTGGTTGTGTAGGTTAATGGTTTTCATCAAATTTAGAAAGTTTTCAGCCATGATTTCTTCAAATATATTTTTTGCTCTTTTTTCTCCTCTCCTTCTAGTACTTTCATTACACATATGTGTCCCATATTTCTCTGAGTCTGTTCATTTTTCTTCATTTTTTTCTTTGTCATTCAGATTGCATAGTCTCTAAATGATACACTTTTTTTTTTTTTTTTCCGGTACGTGGGCCTCTCACTGTTGTGGCCTCTCCCTTTGCGGAGCACAGGCTCCGGACGTGCAGGCTCAGCGGCCATGGCTCACGGGCCCGGCCGCTCCGCGGCATATGGGATCCTCCCAGACCGGGGCACGAACCCATGTCCCCTGCATCGGCAGGCGGACTCTGAACCACTGCACCACCAGGGAAGCCCTAAATGATATATTTTTAAGTTCACTGATTCTTTCATCTACCACCTCAAATCTACAGTTAAGCCCCTCTAGTAAAATTTTAATTTCAGTTATTGTACTTTTCACCTTCTTCATTTCCATTAGGTTCTTTTTTATCTATATCACTTCTAACTCTTCATTATTTTTCTCTATTTTATGAGACACAGTCATTGCACCTCCTTTCCACCCTTTACTTCTCTGACTGTAGTTTCCTATAGTTCCTTGAGTATATTTATAATACTGGCAGGCCTCATTTCATTGCACTTCTTTTTATTACACTTTGCAGATACTGCATTTTTTACAAATGGAAGGTTTGTGTCAACTCTGCATCAAGCAAGTCTATCAGCACCATTTCTTGACAGCATTTGCTCACTTCATGTCTCTGTGTCACATTCTGGTAATTCTCACAATATTTCTTTTTCATTATTATTTTCATTATTAATATTAATAACTTTAAAATCATTGTTATATTTGTTATAGTGATCTGATCTGTGATCTTTGATTAGTGATCTTTGTTACTATGGTAATTGTTTTGGCATTTTTTAGCAATAAAGTATTTTTCAATTAAGATATGTATGCTTTTTGGACATAATGCTATTGCATACTTAACAGACTGTAGTGTAGTGTAAACATAACTTTTATATGCATTGGGAAACCAAAAAGTTTGTGTGAATCACTTTGAGGTGATATATGCTTTATTGCAGTGGTCTGGAACCAAACCTGCAATATCTCTGAGGTATGCCTCTAGTTGCTTTAAAGTCTTTGTCTGCTAAATCTGACATTTGGGTCCTTGACAGGCAGTTTCTGTGGCCTGCTTTTTTCCATCTAGGTCACCTTCTTCTATTTCTTTGCATGTCTTATAATTATTGAAAACTGGACATTTTAAATAATGCACCCCTGTATGTTGATCCCTTTCTCTGGGGCTTGTTGTTGTTTGCTATTTGTTTGGTGAGTTGGCTGAAGTATTTTAGTCATTTATTTCTCCCTAAGAAAGCAGCCTCTGGTATTACTGCTCAGAGGGTTCAGCCTTGGGCATGCATACTGTCACTCCGGGATGGCAGTGATTTTATTAGTGATTTTTTGTCTCTTTTGCTGATCTCTGTTGTCTGCCTCCATTGATATCATGCCCAGCTATTAGCCTCCACTAATTGCTCGCTGATTATTCTATTATTTTGACAATGCTCTGGGGCATAAATTGCTCCACAGTCTGCTACGATTAAATGTGGGTCCCTTTGCAGCGGTAATCTTTGAGGCCAGTCTTGGAGGTTTGTGTTAACCCCAAGAGGGTTCTTCTTAACTGTCTCTTTCCATAATTCTCTCTGGTAAGTTGCTATATGGTCTAAGGTTTAGCTTGTTAGTCACATGGAACTACGAGTTTCCTCTTAATTGCTTGTCACTAAAATCTCCATTGTTTTTAAGAACACTCCTAGGTTTGAACTTCCTCACACCATTGTACAAACAAAGTTAGTTCTCTTGGGGAGAGCTTCAGAGCTCTTTATTCTTATGGCCTGCCTCTCCTCTTGAGCAACAAATCTGCACCACTGCTCCACAGCTGGGGTCAGGGACAGTGGCCTACTTCTCTCAGAGTCACATCCCTGCTCCATGACCTTCATTACTGTCACCTGGGCTGGGGTAGCAGCCTCCAGTCTTTGCAGCTTGCATTTCCTGGAATGGAGCCTTTGCCTTAAAGCCAAGCTAGGGTGAGGTGACTAGGGTGCTCTATCTCTGGCCTTCCATGTGTGAAGTAGATTTTCCACCCTACAAGTGCAAACTGGGTAGAGGAAGAAAGCCCTATACTTCTCAGTCACTCTTGCCAGGAATAGAGCCTCTGCAACACAGGATGGGAGTGGGGGCGGGATGAGAAGTGCTGGTTGCCTGCCCCTCTCTAGGAGACACCACAGCCCTCATCTGGGGTCTGGGTGAAGATGGAGCCCTGTGCTCCTGGTTGCATTTGCCTGGAGTGGATGTCCATCACTGTGAGCTGGGAGAGGGGAAGGGAGGAGTAAATTGTGGCACAGATGCCACACGATGTTACTGTTCTTACTGAGATTTAATAAACTGTCTTGAATAAATATTTCATTTGCTGTATGCCCTGAAGACAGTTTCCAGAGACTTTGAACAGAGAGGGTCCATGGAGTGCCCCACAACACCACTGCAGAAATCATGTCTCCACAAGTCATTCTGGGGTTCCTAGAAGTGTGTGGGTAATGTGCACTGTGAGATACTGGTGGCAACTTGGATCATGGGCCACTGAGAATGGAGATAAGAAGAAGAAAAGGTAAAAAATGGAGAGTTTTGGGGAAGAGAGAAACAAAGAGAAAAGGTGGAGGAGATGTCTATCTAATCATAAGTTTGAACATATTGCAAAAACAAATAAAAATTAATCTGGTTTCAGTCAGTGGCAACTTTGGACCCAACTTTGAAGTGTGCATACGTGGTCTTTGGCAGCTCTACCTTCCATCCATGAACTTCTCCTCATCCCTGGTAGCCTCTGGGTGAGGGGACTTGTACTCTAGACTTTTCTCTCCCTCATCTGGTCCCTTTTCAGCTCTGTGTTTAAGTTCTAAAGGAAGTTGCCAGCCCTTAATTCACACTAAAGAAGGTATCACTTGCTGGGAACTGCTTAATGTGAGATATTGCTTTTGGAATTTGCCTTTTAACAGTGAAAATCCTACTCATCCCAAAGGCATAATCTTCTAATTGAGAAACTTAAGGACTCATCACTGGATCAGCCCAGGAGATATTAGGTTAGAGAGAAAGAGGTTCTTTTAGAACATTGACAAAGGCAGTTTCACACATTCCTGAGGCCTCTTGAGCCAGACATTCTAGCTGTGGAATTTCTATCATGTCTACCAATCTGAGGAAGCACACTTTCTCAGTAAGCACAGCTGCTCCCCATTTGGTTAATGATAGCCCATTTCAAATTTGGTATACGCAAACAAAAGAGCCACCAGGCCCAGCTCTATATAGTTTGCCCAGAAAGGCCTCTGTGCCTCAGGCTGCCGCATGGTCTTTGGTAGAGACAGAAGTGTCTGTGTTGTATCTGGCGCATCAAGGCTGGACTGTGTCAGGTGAGTGCCAGGTATAGACACTGGGTTATACTGTGATCTACCAGCATTTGGTAGCAGACAAGCCAGTGAAGGGATTGCAGAAAGATACCAAGTGCTGTGCTAGCAGCAATGACAAAGCGGGAGTTTCTAAGGACAGTAGATTCCCAAATCTACACATAAAGAAACTGGTCCTCAGAGAGGGCACCAGGCCCAAAGTCATACACTTAGTAAATATAAAAAAATGTTAGAATTCAAGTTTTGATATTTTGATTCCAAAGTACGTGCTTTTTTACAGACTATTTTAGTTCACGTGATTGTTTAGGGCAGCAGAGATGTCCTTTATGGAGTTTCTCAACTCACAATGCATGTGCCTTTAAATAAGGCCATCCCTGAGAATGAAAAGTGGTCCTATGGTGCCCTACAAAACTTCGCCAGGCTGAGGTTTGCTCCAACCATTCCCCGATCTAATCTCCCCTGTCCATGGTGCTGAATTTGAAGACCCACATAGTTGGCCTAAAGCAAAAACAAAGTAATCTGAATCTGAATTGTAAAGGATCTTGAATATTACTCTGAGGCTGGCCATTGAACATCAGCAAAGGCTTTTTCAAACCCTCTGCTTTAGCCTACAAATCTCTCCTCTTTTCCAAAATCTTCAAGTTGAACTGGATAGAATAAGTGAGGCTTTCAATTAACAAGAATTGTTCAAACCAATATCTTTTCAGTTCTGTAATTCCAAAGATTCCATTATCTGGGAATAAATTGATGAAAAGAGAGAATTAGAAGGTCTATTTCATAAACATCAACCCAGATCTAACCAGAGTTCAAATAAAAACAATCAGAGACTAGAAACCATCGAGTGGGTCTCAAGCCACAGCACTGAGCTAATGCAGGGTGCTGAGGCTGGTACTGAGAACAAAGGCTGAAGACAGAGTATGTCTTTATATCTGGTGCAGAATTGATTTTCAAGCCATAAAAATGTTAGTTAAGGAACACTGACATGAACTAGGGCAGGGTGGGGGAAAAAAGCTGGAAAACAGCAAGTGCAATTTCAGGCTTATGAGAAATGGAATTAAAGTTAAGAGAAGGAAGGCAATCTATTGTTGTCCAGGAACTGGCAAACAGCACAGCCACTGCATCATTACAGTGGCAACGGCCTGCTGTGTACATGTCTCTCTGAGCTGTCTGACCTAGGAGCTGAGTGATTTATCTACTTTCCACAGTTTCAGCTGGGCCAGGCCAAGAGGATAACTTGGAGAAAGGGGTGGTAGTGGGGGTGTTGACACTCAAGCACCAAGCCAATGAACTCCATATGTCTTGTGTTAGAGAGCATGACCATAAATCAACCAATATCACACATTTATTTCACACCTACTATAAACAAATCTCTGTGCTAGAAAGACGCTGGTCATACAAAAGTTGAAAAGGGCAGAGTCATTGGCCTTGGAGAGCTTAGAATCTAGTGGGAAAGATTAAGCATGCAGAAACCAAATTAGTAATATATGTTAGATTATGACTAGAGACAACAGAAGCTGTCAGAATACAGAGGAGAACTGTTAACTTTCATATCATGGAAGGCTTCTGAGAGGAGATAGGACCTGAATCAAATTTAAAAGCAGGTAGAATTTGCACAGGCAGGAAAAAAATGGGGGTCAGCACTTAAGGACAAAGCAATTAGCAAAGCTGCAGAGGCAGGAATGAGTCAATTATGTTTTGAGAAAGGTAACACTGCCCATCTGAAGCCAAATTCATGATCTAGATACAAGAGAGACAGTACCCAAAGTCTCCACATCAAGGGAGAGATTTGAGGCAGCAGTTGAGGCAGTTGAATACTCAAGGCTCTGTGTACATCAATACTGGACTGAACTACTTTGCCAAAAATTGAATGACGTCTCGTGTGAAAATTAAATTTCTACATTGCTGGCTACAGTAGGATATGCTGCTAAGGTACAGAGAAACATCAGGGCCAAGCAGTCTTTCACCCCATGACTCTCCCAAAAAGTTATCTGTGAAGTTAACCAGGATAATGTTTCTTCTTCAAGCTAGCGTGCTCTTATCCTGGTAAATAAGAAAATCCAATGGTGAGGGTTAATTCTGGCAGGAAGAATAGAGAGTCCATAAGAGTCTTTAGAAGTTAGACAAATAACATTTTGTTCAAGTGTCTTGTATTCAATGACCTCATTGCCGACTTGCAACACCAGTTAAGCACATCACATCCTCATTACAAGTTAGTCTACCTCATAGAGCAGCCACCACAGCACAACAATTTGCAGTCAGAAAACAGATTAGAGGGAGGAAGGAAAGCTGAGGAATCCTCAAGGTACAAGGGAGAAAACATCTTATTTCTTATTCTAGACATATTTCTAAAATATATCTAATTTTTAATTCTAGCTCATAGAAGGATAGAAGGAAAGAAAGTCCAGATGAAAATTAAGATGCCAAATCTCAGAGATAGTGGTTTTAAAATAATAGTCTTACAACAAAGGGGCCTTGGGTATGTCGGGGAGAGGCAGGAGTAAATGTGTACTTTGGTGTTGCAAACAAACCTGCTCCAGAGGACTCATCCTGAGGAAAGATCAAAGCTGTATGTCTTTAGGCAGAGGGAACTCAAACAAACAAAAGCAAATGAAAAGATATCTAGCAATTTGGTGTTATTCAACTAATAGAAATTCTAGAGAAAAAATACAAACTTCATTCAGAGAGAGGAGTTCACCTGAGACCTGACCACACTGTACCACTGAGAACATGCTCGAGAACATGCTCAGTGGTCTCCCAATCACCAACTTCTGAGCATTCACATGTATCAAGCATTCATGTAAGTCATCTCTCTTGATGAGTTCAACTCTGAGACTCCCTGATTCCTTGACTTCTGCCTCCAGCACCTTCTTGGATCTCCTTCAATGTTTCCCAGCAATCGAATTCAGTCTCCTTTTCAGGACACTCTCCCTCCTCTCCCCTCCAGATTGAAGGTGTTCCCCCCTGAAATTCAGCTCTCTCTTTACTCCTTTCCCATATTAAACTCAATCCAAGAGAGAGAAAGGCAAAAGGCTTAGAATTTAATCTTAGGGACCTCCAATGACTAGTTTGGCAATGTTGGGCAATGTACTTAGCCATCTTCAATCGGTTTCCTTACCAATAAAACACAGATAATATTATCTTTTCAGCTTATGTTAGTTGACTGTTTTGAAAATCACATGAGATGATAAAAGGGAGAGTGCTTTGAAGACTGTAAAGACTTGTAAGCTGTTCATCTCTAAGGTAAGATGGATGATGAAAATTGTGGTGAATCCTCTCTCATCTATACTGCACACCTTAGGAGCTCCATTATCTGTCTTCCAGCTAACTTGGCTCCAAACACAAACCCCATACTGTAACCCAAATGTGCTAATCACTCCCCTCCCTTCCTTCTACCTCCATTTTACCACTCTTAAGACAACCATTAAAAAAACCCCTCAGTTTAGGACATGGATTAGGGGGAGACTTGGGCTCAACTTGGATAAGACGGCAGCTGGTATAACTGTAAACCACACTGTTGTTCTACCAAGAGACATCTCAATATTGTATTCAACCACGAGGGCTCTGAAGTCATACTTCCTGGGTTCAAATTCCATCTTCACCAGTATGACTTGCTCTTTGACCTTAGGTAAATTGCTTGACCTTTTTGTGCCTCAAATTCCTCAACTATAAAACAGGGATGTTAATAGTAGCATCTACCTCATGGGGTTCTTGTGACTTTTACATGAAATAAGATATATAAATTATCTGAGACATCATATATGTGAAATAAATATTTGGTCTAATTTCATATACTTAGAGGTGGTAACAAGAACTCAATCATTCAACAAATATTCAAGGATTAATTAGAAATCCATTTGCTCCAGGAACTGGGGATACAGGGAGAACAAAGCAGAGATCTACTCAGATTTATTAGAGTCTAATGCGGAATATAAACAAGTAAATAAGAAATTCAAGCAAGTGGTAAGTGTCATGATAGGGAAAAAATAAAGGATGCTGTGAAAACACACAGAAAGGGCTTCTTGGAAGGATGGAAATGAGGAAAAAGTAATGAGGTGTTACGGGCTGAATTTTGTCACCCCAAAAGTCATACTTTGAAGTTCGAATTCCCAGTACTTCCTAATGTGAATGTACTGGGAGATAAGGTATTTAAAGAGAGAATTAAGGTTAAATGAGGTCATTAGATTAGGCCCTAATACAGTGTTAACAGATGTCCTTACAGGAGGAAAAAATTAGGACACAAACACACATAAAGGGAAGACCATGTGAAAACAGGAGAAGATGGCCACTACAGGCCAAAAAGTGAGCCTTTCAGAGGAAACAAACCCTGACAACACCTTCGTTTTAGACTTCTAGCCTCCAGAACTGTGAGGACATAAACTTCCCTTGTTTAAGCCACACAGTCTGTAGTACTTCGTTAAGGCAGCCCAAGCATACATAGAGTGTGGCAATGGTACTCTTCAGAGAGACATGACAACACATCTGAGACTGAAGTATGAGTAGGAGAGGGCATATTTTGGCAAGGGCAGAAGGCAGGGGTCCACAAGAGAAAGGTCAAGGCCATGACTGCTCATAATATGACCTTTCATTTGTATATATTCCAAGCTCTTCGGAGCACATTATTAACTTCTTTTGTCCTCACAACAGCTTTGAGGTGTTGGACACATCTGAGTCATAACTATCACTATTTTCCAGAGATCAAAGCTAAGGTTCAGCATGGGACTGAACTTGACTCACCCATACTATAGATAAGTGCAAAACTGAAGCTCTTAGTGAGGAAATAACAAAGCTATCTCTTCCTTGTATTTGGTAGTGAATATAGTTTATCTTTATTGATGTCATGGAGCAGGAGAAACTTTAATTCCCAGTATAATCCCTTCAAAAACAGCTAAATAATACAAGATAATCAGTTTGGAGACAGATAAGTGAACAATTTGAAAAAGACAGAGAGAATGGTTGAACATGGGCTTACAGATGAATTAGGCCAGCAGATAAGAATGGAAACTGGCTACAACAAATGTTTTGGAGGGGTTGTGGGTGATGGGTAAATTTGGTGAAATCTGTATGTTCTTTTCAAGGAAGGAGAGAAGTGAATATTGAGTCAAAACTTCTCCCCTAGTCCTCAAACATCTTCGATGGTGATTTAAACAGCCTGCCCCCCACACCTAGCACATCTTCCTTGAGGTTAATGAACCTGAGTTGAGCTCTTTGAGATGAATCCACACCGCATGAGGACTTCCAAGAAGGAGGTCAACGTGGTGTTTCCACTGTTCTGACACAGTCTAGTGATGGGACGTTGGTTGAGTTAACTAAGAAAGCATTCTTAAAGCATCACCTCAGTTTTCTCACCTGTAAGATGGGGCCTCATTTAACATGAGAGCTAAATGAAAGCATCAAAGGAGACATCTAATGCTTGGTCTAAATCCTTGTGCCTGGCACAAAGCAAGCACAGGATAAATAGTAGGTCCTTATATAAAATTTTAGGGGAGAAAAGGAGCTGCTTCTGACTTGCGGCTGCAGAATGATTTAGGTACCATTAAGCTCCCTTCCACTCTGAACTTTACACTATTCAAATGCATCAGTAATGGATTAACACTTCCACGGCTAAGAGTTCCCTTGAGCAGACAAACAAAGACAGCTGGCAGCACCTAGCATCACCCTCCTACTTTCTGAGATGAGCAAGCTAAAGTCAAAAGAACCTAGTGATATCAGGTAAATATAGTTGAGCCTGTCATTGGAAAGTTCCTAATAAGGCTCCCAGGTGATTCATCGGGGGACAGGAGGCATCTGACACCCAGGCTGCCCTTGCTCACATCCGCAGATTTGATGGACAACTGGCCTCAGATAGTTCTTTTTCAGAGCAATCCAAGGTGTTCTTCACAGGGTATCGAAAACACAACAATTATTCCGCTGAGAAATGATGAGAACTAAAAATAACAATTATATTATCTTCACCAAGACAAGAGTACTGGAAAGATGAGAACCAGTTTTTTCCAGGAAGAGAGACACGCTCTTTTTCAAGCCTATAAAGGGTAAATACCAGAACCACCAGATTCCCCCGGGGTTCATGTCAGTGGGCTGCACATGTCTGCACAATCATGCAGTGCCGCATTACAGGGAAATGTCACTAAGCCAAAGGACCTCAAACAGGGCATCCAGTAAATTCTGAGCAACAATAGTGGCCTCATCTGGCTGGACTCCAAAATCAGAGTATTTGGGAACGTGACCTTGCTATACATGGAGCCTCCAGACAGTGAACTGAGGACAGCCTGCCAATCACAACTGAAAGATGCTCCCAGACACCCCTGTGCAAGTGTGAAATCTTCCAACCACATGCTCTTAGCTTCTGTCTACTCCCACACAGGCTCCTGTACCATTCAAGGTACTCCCTGATATTGACGCATTACTGGATTTCTGCTGAAATAATGCTGTTAACGTTGTTCAAATGTTCTGCCTACCCTCCTTGATCTTAAATTCTTCAAGGGCAGCAGGAAGCCCTTCTCCAATTCCTCATGTCCTCCTCTCTTTCTCCAAACCCCTGCCCCAGGCCTAGCTTTAGCCCTAACCTCAGCACAGGCCCCACACTAATGCCTGTGGTACGACTGAAAGAACAGAACCCTATTTGCTTCAACCTCAAAACACATGGAAATCCCAGGATAAAGTCCTCATCTATGACATTGGTCAAGGCAATTGCCCTGTACCAGTGTCATCACAGTGTTCACTCTTGAATATCAAACTCCTCCTTATTGGACTAATATTTTAAGTTCATTAAAATGGCAGGCAATTTGCTGTCTAAACTGTGATATGTTTGTAGTGGTTTGCAAGAAATGCAGAACAAGAAAACTAGTAAGACAGAAGTCGTTTTAATCAGGGCCAGGTATTGAAGATGATCATAATGGTGGGTGCTCTCTGTACATTTCCCTTCTCATCTCACACTGACTTTGCTGAATGAAGAAGTTACAAGACTCTGAGTAGGGAGGCAGAGAGATCTTTCTAAAGATGCAGAGCTTCCCTATCCACAATCAGACCCTAGAAAATTGCATAGGCTCATGCCTCTAAACCACAGGTTTTAAGGACCCGCTGCACCTTAAGACTCTGACTGCTGCTTCTAATGTGTTTCCAGAATTAGAAACTGTCCACAGGAAGTGTCCTATGATCTGGGACATCCCTGTGCCCCTCCTAAGACATTCTGGAGGACCTAGAGACACATAAGAAGGGAAAAGTCTTTTCTTATCTCTTGCTTTCCATCTTCTCTGGCTATTTTCTCCTTTCCAAACTCCACATACATACGCACATGCAACACACAGTTGGAAAGAACAGGAAAAATCTCACCAACTCTGACCTCATTCTTGAATTATTTGCCCAAAAAGAATAGAAGGCAGTAGAAACCAGAGATTTTACATGTTACCTATAAAATTAGTATCTATGAGTTAACTATGAATTAGTTAACAATGAAATTAGTAAGTACTCCTTGTAAAAAATATTAAAACAATGCAAACTAGAAAGTAAAAGTTTCTACATATATTTATATGGTTTACGAAGATTTCACAAATGGAAAAGTCAACATTCTTAACATCTTGAGCTACAAGCTCTGATTTACCTTCTGAAAGATAGTAGATGATTAGAACATTTCTGGAAAATCATACCAGAAATTGATAACTGTAATTACTTCTTGGAATGGAGAAAAACTTACTTTTCATAACCTTTTACAGTGTTTAAATTTTTCAGTCTAAGCATGCATTGCCTTCTAAAAGTGAAGGTAACCAAATCAGACAATTAATCAATTGGCTAATTTTTAAAAGTTGTTCTAGTTAAGAAGACATCAAATCTAGTCCCACAAATTAAAGTTATTTTCTGGTGTGAGGATCTGAAACAGAAGCTTTAGTCTCAGCCCTCTCCTTAATATGTCTCATGACTTGTGTTTCCAATCCATGAAAACAGAATTGTTCCATTTATTGATTTTCTTCTATTTCTTTCATCAATTTTGTAGTTTTCCACATATACATCTTATAATACATATCTTGTCAGATTTATACCTAAGCATTTTGGTTTCTGGTGCCATTGTAATTTTTTTAATTTCAAATTTCAATTGTTCATTACTGGTATATAGGAAAACATTTGACTTTTGTACATTAAGCTTGTATCCAATGACCTTGCTATACTCACTCATGAATTCCAGGAGAGTTGTGTGTTTGTTTCTCAATTCTTTGGGACTTTAGACAATCATGTCATCTGTAAACAAAGATATTCTTTTCTTTTTTTGTGTTGTACAGGTTTTTTTTTTTAATGGAAGTATAGTTAATTTACAGTGTTGTATTAGTTTCAAGTGTACAGCAAAGTGATTCACTTTTATATATATGATATATATATATCATATATATATGAACATATTCTTTTTCAGATTTTTTTTCCATTATAGGTTATTACAAGGCATTGAGTATAGTTCCCTGTACTATTCAGTAGGTTCTTGTCATTTATCTATTTTATATATAGTAGTGTGTATATGTTCATCCCAAGCTCCTAATTTATCTCCCCCCACACACCTGCTACCCCCTTTGGTAACCATAAGTTTGCTTTCTATGACTGTGAGTCTATTTCTGTATTGTAAATAAGTTCATTTTTATCTTCTTTTTTAGATTCCACATATAAGTAATATCATAAATTTGTCTTACTCTGACTTACTTCACTTAATATGATAATCTCTATGTCTATCCATGTTGCTTCAAATGGCATTATTTCATTCTTTTTTATGGTTAAGTAATATTCCATTGTATATATCAATATATACCACACCTTCTTTATCCAGTCATCTGTTGATGGACATTTAGGTTGCTTCCATGTCTTGGCTATTGTAAATAGTGCTGCAATAAACATTTGGGTACATGTATCTTTTTGAATTAGAGTTTTCTCTGGATATATGCCCAGGAGTGGGATTGCAGGATAATATGGTAACTATTTTTAGCTTTTTAAGGAACCTCCATACTGTTCTCCATAGTGGCTGCACCAATTTACATTCCCACCAACAGTGTATGAGGGTTCCTTTTTCTCCACACCCTCTCCAGCATTTCTATACACTAATAACGAAATATCAGAAAGAGAAATTAAGGAAACAATCCCCTTTACCATTCATCAAAAAGAATAAAATACCTAGGAATAAACCTACCTAAGGAAGCAAAAGACCTGTACTCTAAAAACTATAATATGCTGATGAAAGAAATTGCTGGATGACACAGATGGAAAAATATACCATGTTCTTGGATGGGAAGAATTAATATCGTTAAAATGAAAGAAATTGAGGATGACACAGATGGAAAAATATACCGTGTTCTTGGATGGGAAGAATTAATATTGTTAAAATGACTACACTACCCAAGGCAATCTATAAATTCAATGTAATCCATATCAAATTACCAATGGCATTTTTAGCAGAACTAGAACAAAAATTTTTTTAATTTGTATGGAAACACAAAAGACCCCAAATACCCGAATAGCAAAAACAAACATGAGAAAGAAGAATGGAGCTGGAGGAATCATGCTCCCCAACTTCAGACTATACTACAAAGCTACAGTAATAAAATCAGTATGGTACTGGAACAAAAACAGACATATACATCAATGGAATGGGATAGAAAGCCCAGAAATAAACCCATGCACTTATGGTCAATTAATCTCTGACAAAGGAGGCAAGAATATACAATGGAGAAAAGACAGTCTTTTCAACAAGTGGTGCTGAGAAAACTGGAAAAGAATGAAAAAGAATGAAATGTAAAAGAATGAAATTAAAACATTCTCTAACACCATATACAAAAATAAACTCAAAATGGATTAAAGACCTAAATGTAAGACTATAAAACTCCTAGAGGAAAACATAGGCGGAACACTTTTTGACATAAATTGCAGCACTATTTTTTTGGATCTGTCTCCTAGAGTAATGGAAATAAAAACAAAAATAAATAAATGGGACCTAATTAAACTTAAACGCTTTTTCACAGCAAAGGAAACCATGAACAAAATAAAAAGACAACCTATAGACCAGGAGAAAATATTTGCAAACAATGTTACCAACAAGGAATTAATTTCCAAAGTATACAAATAGCTCATACAGCTTAATATCAAAAAACAAACAATCCAATCAAAAAATGGGCAGAAGACCTAAATAGACATTTCTTCAAAGAAGATATACAGATGACCAACAGGCACATGAAAAGATGCTCAATATTGATAATTATTAGAGAAATGCGAATCAAAACTACAACGAGGTTGTCATCTCACATCAGTCAGAATGGCCATCATTAAAAAGTCTACAAATAACAAAGACAGTTTTATTTTTTCCTGCCCAATCTGTATAACTATATTTGCTTTTATTGTCTTTTTGCATTAGCTGGGACTCCAGTATGATGGTAAATAGAAGTGGTAAGAGAGGGCATCCTAGACTTGTTCCCGATCTTAGGGAGTAAGTTTCTCACCATTAAGTGTTAGGTCAACTGCAGGGTTTTTGTAGGTGTTCTTTACAAAATTGAGGAAATTCCCCTCTAATTCTAGTTTACTGAGAGTTTTTATCATGAATTAGTGCTGGATTTTGTCAAATGCCTTCTCTGTACCAATTTATATTATCATATGACTTTTTTTTTTACCTGTTAGTGTGGTGGATTATGCTAATTGATTTTCCGATGTTGAACTAGTTTTGCAAACCTGGGATAAATCCTATTTGACTGCGGTGTATAATTCTTTTTATACAACGTTTGACTCCATCAACTAATATTTTGTTGAAAACTTTTGCTTCTATGTTGATATAGTCTTCCCTTCTTGTAACGTCTTTATCTGTTTTGGGTTTTTTTTTTTTTTTTTTAATCAGTTTAATGCTGTAGTCATAGAATGAATCAAGAAGTATTCTTTCTGCTTCTACTTTTCTGGAGGAGACTGCTGAAAAGTAGTATCACTTCTTTAAATACATGGCATAATCTACTAGTGAACTATCTGGGACTGATGCTTTCTTTTTTTGAAAGGTTATTAATTACTGACTTTATCTCTTTAATAGATATAGGGCTATTCATGTAACCTATTTATCCTTGTGAGAGTTTGGCAGTTCTTGTCTTTTAAGGAATTCATCCATTAATCTAAGTTATCAATTTTGTGAGCATACATGGTATTCCTTTATTATTCTTTTAATGTCTGTGGACTCAGTAGTGATATTCCTCCTTTATTTCTGATTTTGGAAAATGTTGTGTCTTCTCTCTTTTTCCCTTGGTTAGCCTGACTAGATGTTTATCAAATTTATTGATATTTTCAAAGAAAGAGATTTTGGTTTTATTGACTTTCCCTATTATTTTCCTATTTTCAGTTTCATTGACATTTGCTCTAATTTTTATTATTTTTTGGCTTGCTTTAGGCTTAAGTTACACTTCTTTCTCTAGTTTCCTAAGGTGGAAGCTAGATAATTGATTTAAGATATTTGTTCTTTTCTAACATATGCATTTAACACTATAAATTTCCTTCTAAGCACTGTTTTCACTGAATTCCACAAATTTTGATGTTTTATTTTCATTTAGTTCAAAATAATTTTTAATTTCTCTTGAAACATTTTCTTTCATCTGTGTGTTATTTAGAAATGTGTTTAATTTCCAAATATTTGAGTATCTTCGAGTTATCTTTTTGTTATTGAGTTCCAGTTTAATTTTATTATGGTCTGAGACATACTTAATATGATTTCTGTTATTTTAAATTTGTTAAGATGTGTTTTAAGGTCCAGAATGTTGTCTATTTTGGTGAATGTTCCATGTGAATTCGAAAAAAATGTATATTCTGTTGTCATGGGATGGAATATTGTACAAATCATTGACTGATAATGCTGTTCAGATCAAGTATATCCTTACTGATTTTGAAACTACTCTTATCTATCAATGACTGAAAGAGGGGTATTAAAGTCTGCAGCTATGGTAATGGATTTTTCCATTTCTCCTTGCAGTTCTGTCAGTTTTGCCTCATGTATTTTGTACTCTTTTGTTAGTTACATACACATTAAGGATTGTCATGTCTTCTTGGAGAACTGATCTCTACATTATTATATAATTACAACTCCAATATTATTATATGGCTTCTTTATTCCTAATAATTTTCCTTGTCCTGAAGTCTGCTTTGTCTGAAATTAACATAGTTACTCCAGCTTTCTTTTGATTAACGTTAGCATGGTATATCTTTCACCATCCCGTTACTTTTTTTTTTTTTTTTTTGCAGTACGCGGGCCTCTCACTGTTGTGGCCTCTCCCGTTGCGGAGCACAGGCTCCGTACGCACAGGCTCAGCGGCAATGGCTCACGGGCCCAGCCGCTCCGCGGCATGTGGGATCTTCCCGGACCGGGGCACGAACCCACGTCCCCTGCATCAGCAGGTCGACTCTCAACCACTGCGCCACCAGGGAAGCTCCATCCCCTTACTTTTAAAGTGTTTTTCTTGTAGACAAAATATAGTTGGTTCTTGTTTTTTTAATTCACTCTGAGAATTTCTCCCTTTTAATTGGTGTATTTAGACCATTTACATTAAAGTGATTATTGATATAGTTGGATTAATGTCTATTATATTTGTAGCTGTTTCTATTCACTACACTTGTTATTTGTTTCTTTTCCCCACCTTTTTGTGCTTTCTCTGGTTTTAATTACATGAGTCCATTTTCTCTCCTCTCTTGGCATATCAATTATTCTTCTTTTTAAAAACAATTTAGTGGTTGCCCTAGAGTTTGAAATATACATTTTTAATTAATCTAGGCCCACCTTCAAATAACAGTATACTGTTCCACATTTATGGAAAGTACCTTATAACAGAGTTTTCCCAATTCCTCCTCCCTGTCCCTTATGACATTGCTATTAGTCATTTCATTTATCCATAAGCCATATACTACTTCAACAGTTATCTTTTAGATGAATTAAGAGTAAGAAATGTAAAAAATTTTATTTTACTTTTGTTCTCCAGGGAAGCATATTTCAGTGTGACTTTGCTGTATTCACCTGTCTCTCCAGATTTCAAAGTGATAGTTTGCTCCACAACATCATTCTCTGATGGTCCAAGAAAAGTCATTGGTTTTCAGTTTGCTCAGCTTTTTCTTGTTGTAAGGATGACAGTGATGACTTCCAGGATCTTCACATGTAGGAGCTAAAACTGGATGTTCCTTTTGACTTGTGTTTCAATATTCTCACCTATAAAGTGGAAAAGACCCTGCCCTGGAGGCTGCAAGGCGATGAGTCATATAGGGTGGGGGTCTTGCAGGAGGATCATGAGATAGGACCTTCTTTCTCTGCGATCTATCAGCCTTTCATTTTATCAAAGTTGATTACTTTTTCATTCTACTCATTCAGAATCTCACAGACTTAACGTATCTTTGCCCATGAGGATTTCTGAATTAAGTCATAAAGTACTAGATTATGTATTCCTTTTGGCCTCTGTATCCCTAACATTTTGCCCTACTCTGCACTTTTATAGTACAGACTCTACCAAAAATAGAATCAGGTTCAAGTTAGGAATAACAATGGTGGTACTCAGGAATCAGGTGAGTTATAGGTTGTGGGATTAAAAGTGCAAGGCTCAGAGATGGCTGGGGCAATAGAAACAGCATATGCAATCTTAGAACAGAGTGTGGGTAGAAAAAAAGAAGGGCATCGAAGGGTCTGTCATTCTCATTACCCTGGGATAACTCCTACTCCCTTGAGATTCCAACTTAATCTCTGGTTGGTCTGTCTGCCTGCTTCCTCTCACTGCTCAAAAATTACAAGAGCCATTATTTCTAGAATTATAAAATACTCAATATATAAGGAAAATGAGCATTCATATAGTCCAGTCATCCACCCAAAGCAAGGATCCTTTCAAGCCCCGTTACATTACTAAGACAGTAGTTTTTTGTTTTTTGGGTTTTTTTTTTTTTTGCAGTACGCGGGCCTCTCACTGTTGTGGCCTACTCCCGTTGCGGAGCACAGGCTCCGGACGCGCAGGCCCAGTGGCCATGGCTCACGGGCCCAGCTGCTCCGCGGCATGTGGGATCTTCCCAGACCGGGGCACGAACCCGTGTCCCCTGCATCAGCAGGCGGACTCTCAACCACTGCACCACCCGGGAAGCCCCTAAGACAGTAGTTTTGCCCTCAGCCAAACCTCATCTTACAATTTTCTCATCTCATTGTTCAGGGCTTCACATTCTGAGGGAATCATCAGAATCCCCCAGTTGAGAATCACCTGAAGGCTTCGTTAACCTGAAGGATTTACTCCCCACCCAACCATGAGCTGGATAAACTGCTGTCTGTCTCCTCCTTTGCTTTGGTCTTCTGGCCACTCTTAATCCGTGTGACAAGGGCCCATACAGCCAAGCTACCCCAGCTTTGAAATAAATGATGTGAACACTGGTGCCAAATGTGTAAGTAAAGTTCAAAGATTTATGCTATCCTTTAAAATTCGGCCAATTCCTGTGCACAAGAAAAAATCAATTGTTGGGCCTGCTTTGTTCTTGAAAAACAAAAATCAATCATGGTTCTTGCCAACGATCCCATTACCCTCTGGGTGCCGGTGTCCCTCCTTCACATCCCCATTGCATGTTTACATCAGCTATATTGAACTGCATTTCCATAAGGCTTCTGTCTTGGTTTAAGATTGAAACCACCTTTTATATTCCCCTCTCTTCCTAGCATCCTTAGATCCCTATTACTTTTCCTCAAAATAACTGTAAGTGTGTGAACTAATTAGCTTAGAGAGCACAAGCTCCCTTAATGCCTTCGGAATCCTGCCATCCCACACTGATTTCTCTATGTTCTGAGCTGCAAAATAGCCCCTCACTTGGTTTTGGCTTAATTATTCTTCAAGGTCATCCCTTTGCCACTCCTGTCCATGTTCTTTTTCTTCTCTGCTTCTGTTTTTAAGAGGATTTTTAAATAGGTTCGGCAGCTCAGTCATTTTTGAGTCATTACTAGCTTCAATCCCCTTTCACACTTATTACTTGTCCTATTTTTTTGCTAGCCTCACCTCCTTCTCTGCTGTATTTGCAAGAGTGTTTCTGATTCTCTCTGACCCCTTTGCCAGGTTGGAATTTTTCTGTGTTTTGGTGGCCTGTGCCTTTTCCCTGCAGTTTGAACTAGTCTCGCATGGCCTGGATTTGAGAATGGGCTCTCTCCTCCCGTTTATAGCACAGATGGGTCTTTTCCTTCATCTTCCAGCTGCCCCTTCATGAAGCTGGGCTGAATGTTCCCTTGATCTTCAGGACACTCACTGGTCAGGCAAAAGCTCCAAGAAGACACCTTCCCCATTCATGGTGGTTCAACAGCACCCCAGACTTCTGGGTTTCCAGTCCACCTACTGATTTATTTCTATGTTTACCTTTGACAGAAACCAGAATCTTGAGGTGAGAATAATAAAGCAAATGCAACAATTATAATAATAACGCCACCTCACACTGGAGAGCACTGAGGGCTTTTCAAACACTTTCCTATAAATTCTCCCATCCAGAAGACACATTACATAACAGACTTTTATAATTTCCTGCTTTCTTCTAATTATTATTCTAATTATTTTCTATTTTCTTCTAATCTCCTATTGTAATTTCTCCTTCCCACTCACTTTGCATTATCAAACATCACCTAAAGAACCATGGAAAGCACTTCAGAGCTGGATCTAGACCAAGGGATTTTGAACTTTTTGAAGTAGCAGAACAAAGAGCTGACACTGAAGCCAGAGTTCACATCCTATAAGGAATGTGTAAGGAGAATTAGAAAACTGAGGATTAAAACCTCACAACCAAGCACACCCAGTAAAAATGGGAAATGCTACAACTCTGAGGCCCACAGAAGACCTAAGCATCCCTCACTAACTCCAACAGCAGGCTCTGGGCAGCACCTCATTCCAGGCATCATAGATCATAGAAATGGGCTCTTAAATGAGACTTAATGTGGTTCTCAGGGGGAACTAAGTCTGCAAGGTATGGGTCTCTGTGGGCAGAAGGTCTGGGCAAGTAAGCAGAGTAGAATGCTAGGTAGAGAGGGAAGAAAAAGAGATACCCAACAATGATGCCAGGCAGAAGACTCAAAGGCCAGGAAAACAAGTCTTCAGAAGTTCACTGTTATGGCCCAAATTGGAGATAGGGCCTCTACAGGGGTGATTAAGCTAAAATGAGGAGGCCATTAGGGTGGGCCCTAATCCAATCTGACCGGTGTTATTATAAGAAGAGGAAATTTGGACACAGAAAGAGACACCAGGGACGCACACACAGCGGAAAGACCAGGTGAGACACAGCAAGAAGATGGCAGTCTGCAAGCCAAGGAGAGAGGCCTCAGAAGAAACCAAACCTGCCTACACCTTGATGCTGGAATCCTAGCTTAAAAAAAATAAATTTCCGTTGTTTAAGTCATCCAACCTGTATTTTGTATGGCAACCCAAGCAAACTAATGCATTCACCCAGAGGATAAGTTAAGCAGAAAACCCTCAGGTCAGATTTCCTGGGTTCCAATCTCACCTGACCACTTACTAGCTATGTGACCTTGGGCAAGTTATGTAACCAAACTGTGCCTCAATTTTCTCATCTGTTTAACAAGGAGGATAATGGTACCTAGCTCACAAAGTTGTCATAAGGGTTAAATAAATTAATCTTTGTAATGTGCTTAAAAAACTATCTGGCGTATGCTATATTAGTTGCTACTATTATTACTATTACTATCATCTTCATCATCATCATCATCTAATGTGCCAGGATTTTTCATGGGTTTCCAGAAAGGTAGAAGAAGATTGATGAGACTAGAGAGGGACTAGAGACTAGAGAAAACATGTAAACAGAAATGGATTTTTGAGGCAGAAAGTTTGTGACTTAAAGCTTGTACCCGGCAAACATCAATAGCTAATTCTAGGAAATGAAGACATTTCCGGAAGACAGAGTATGTCTCCCCTTTAATTCACACTCATTGTCAGAAGTCTGGGCTTCCCAGCGTTCAAAAGCATTTCAGCAATAAACATTAAGCACCAACATTTGCATTAATATGAAGAAAAAGAACAATAAAGATAAATATCATCAGTGCTTATGTGCCAGGGGGCAGACTTTATGGCACCACAGTCCAAAAATAGGAGAAAGAAAACTTCTGGAGTCATATCAATTTTTGATGTTAAATTTCTGCATACTCTTCTTTTATCTCATTGCATATGAGAAAACATGAATACTCCTTTCCCTTGAAGCAAAGACCCCTCTGAAAAAGATGAAGTGGACAAAAGACAGAGTTCAAATTGCTTGATAGTGTTAGAGTCTTTTTTTAAGCAATAATATCCATGTTTTTAGATGAAAAGATTGTCTAAAAATGTAAGCACAGGCTCTGTGATGTGGTCATAACATGAAGAACTAAATATTTGGCCCTTTAGGTTCTTTGGTCATCATTTCAACCTGCCTAGGAAAAAGGAGATTGAAGCCACATTCCCAGAAATGTCATATTTATCAACAGTAATAAATTTCTCAGAATCGGAGGGACCCATCTGCACTTACTTTAGCAGCAACGACTCAGAAAATGGGCAATTGCTTCCCCAACATGAAAAAAGCATCCAAGAGCAAAGCAACTGATTGAAAAAAATGAGACTAGCCTAAAAGATGAGAACTCTGGGAGGTCATCCACGTTCAGATAAAGGATCTAAGCCTGACTGAGAAAAGCAAGATGACTAATACAACGGAAGGAACTCAGTAGAGTCTGCGTAATACAAACAGAGGGAGCATGGCTCATGGTGAAATTGTTATTTTTTTCCATCATTTAGAAGACTGGGATCAAACTGCTTATCTCAGAGTTCTACTGGTCTACAAATCCATCTCAGAATCCCTGGTTTTAGTTTTGTTTTTCTAAGGCTCAAGAAAGACCACTGTTGGTTTGAAAAGAGATTATTTCAAACTATTTTACTCTGATCCCCTGAGATATCAGATTTTCAAAACTGTTTCAATTAGATGTGTACCGTTGTAACCCTTCATCCCACAACAACATCCCTAACAACAAAGTCCAGGAGCTATGAGTTATGTGTCTGCCGAACAAGTTAAGAAAGGGTTTTAATAAGACCAAATAAAGACTGACCTCTTGGTAAGGCAGGTAGGGAAGGGAATGCATAGGTCATTCATTGGTTTAGAGAGTTTTTGAGGATGTCTGCCTTCTGCAGCTGTGAATGACCCCTCGAGTGTCTCCACTCCACATCCTGTTTGATAGATCAGTTGATCTACCAGCTAGTTCTACTCTACACAGACGTGGCTAGGCTACGTAGCTAACCCAAGCTCTGCAAATGTTGAGGCCTGTTGGCATTACTTTTTCCCCTTGTTTATTATGTGTTGACATCCAGACAGATTCTTAGGCAGGTCCTGTAGACTTCAGATTTTCACAATATTACAATTTCAGCAGGCTGAATTGTTAAAAAATGGAAACTGGACAGACTGTTATCAACTTTAATCGACCATTAGAGCATCGGAGCTTGAAGGCACAGTATTTAACGGCTGGAATGGGGTGGTCAAGTAAAATGCTGTCTCTTTCATTTGGAATCTGGGAATAAAGCCAACCCAGATAGAGAGGGAAAAAAAGCCATTACTCAGACAGCTGTGGCAGAGCACAAGGATCAGTGATGCAAAGGAGCCCAAGATGCAAATACTGCAGTGCACTCGGGTGAGGTTTGTCCACAAATTCTGGTTTGCAGATTTTTTACATAGTGAAGATAAATAAGCTGAGGAATGAGATACTGACCTACCAGAATGAAGGCTATTATCTAATATCAAAAATGGATCCTGTGACATCATATTATACTGCCAGACATGGCCTCAATATGTCATCAGCTCTCTGTGCAGAAATGGCTCTCTTCTCAGAAAGGCAAATCATTTGCTGCCTTGGTTAGGATCCTCCGCCTCAGCCCCTCAGCATGGAACACTGTGAATGCTTCAGACAATGATCCTGGAATTAAGGTTTTTAATTGCACCTGACATTAGTGAGCTTTCGCCTGTTGGCAGCCATCTTGTTAAAACCACCCACGGGAGAAAAGTTCTTTTACTAGAAGTTAACGCTCCTTGCTCCTTCGTGCCTCGGTTGGCCATGCCAGATTCCTTCCTGACACCGTTTACTCTGCCAAGGTGGTTTTGCACATTATAAACTTTCAGAATGTTAAACTGAGCACAGTTTTCTTTTAAACAAAATATATTGTTTATGTAAAGAGTCTAATGGCCCATAGCAATCCAATCTACATGTAAAGTACAAGATTTCATATTGAAGCAGTTTTATTACTTCACATATGAAAGATATTGAGCAGTGGTAGGTATATTGTATTTGTATCAGAAAAATGCAAGGGCAGATATATGGAGCTTGTGCTTAATAATATTAGAATCGATTATCCCAATGAGAGGCAAGACATCTGTTCATTATGGGAAGAAGCATCATTTCCACCCCACCACTGTTGTCCGATGAACCCTTTCCCCTCTTCACTCAGTGAAATAACCATACTTAAAGGATTAATAATGCCTCCCAAACTGAAAACATTAACTGTCTGTCAGCAGCAAGGGAATATTGTTGATATCATTTAAAATTTACTAAGCACATGTGGTTTGCTGGACATTATACCAAACCTATAAAACATTAGATATTTAATCACTGGTTGCTTTTGTATGCTAATTATGTTGATTCACTTGACCTCTCAAAAACTGGATTTAATCTTTCCCATAATTTCTACATTATGGAAACCCCAAACCTATTTTTCTTTACATTTTAGCTTCTTTTTCCGTGAACTCTAATCATTAGACAATCTCTTGCAGAGTAATCTGTACTCTTATAAACTATCAGCTATTTGAAATATTTTAGGAGAGAACTAACCTCTTTTTTTTTATTATTATTAATCTGGAAGGTTGTTCTTTTTTTTTTTTTTTTTTTGCGGTACACGGGCCTCTCACTGTTGTGGCCTCTCCCGTTGTGGAGCACAGGCTCCGGACGCGCAGGCTCAGCGGCCATGGCTCACGGGCCCAGCCGCTCCGTGGCATGTGGGGGATCCTCCCGGACCGGGGCACGAACCCGTGTCCCCTACATCAGCAGGCGGACTCTCAACCACTGCGCCACCAGGGAAGCCCTGGAAGGTTGTTCTTTAAGCACTGCTGTTGAGAGGGAAAAGCTAAACCTTTGCAATGTTCCTAATAAACAGATTCTCTAGATGCCCTCTCTCCTTTTACCACAATAAATATTTATTCAATATAATTGAAAGCCTCGATTAATATTACTTAAATCAGATGGGGTGAGAGCATATTCTTGAGTTAACAAAAATTAAAACTAGCAGGCAATTAGGGACACAGAATAATTTGAAATGAAACCAATGCAAAAGGAAATTTGCTTATAATATCCTTTTGGAAATTTTGTTATATTTTTGGATACAAGATTTTGTTGTATGAAATTTCACTTTTAAACATTTTTTTTTCCTTTTCCATGTTTTCAAGGGTGGAAAGAAAGAGCTTTCTTTTCCACCCTAACTGGCTTCTAGGAGTAAAAGGTGGTTCCTAGCCGTCCATGTCTGAATTGATGTGATGTGCTTTGGGATTTAGTTAGAACGCACACATTTTTCCATGTCCTTCTAGCTTCTAGGCATGCAGGCCAAGTTCAAACACAACATCTTAAGTAAATAAAACTAAATTGAACAGCTAAAGCCTTCCTTCAAGGAAAGATATACAGATTAGTGAAGGCCAGACCACAGTGTGATTCTTGCCTATACCCCAACGATAATTCAACCACACTCTAGAGAGAAAAATGTGCCTCTGCTGCATGACTGTGTGTGTTTGAGTCCGCACACAGTTTGCACTTCCTGGGCCCTGCACAATATGGCCTGTGGTATGGATTAGATATAAAATCATTACACTGTGGATGTCAGTGCACAAGTCTTATTTTCCTTCAGTAGAAAAAGAACTCTCAGCCAGAATACTGTTTACATTAAAAAAATGTTTCCTCCACAAGAAATCTTCCTCCCTGTAGATTCCCAAGTCTAGACTTAGCTGCGAAATCCAACCTTTGCCAGCAGGAGTGCTCACCAAGCTGGGAGGGAGCTGAAGCAGACAAACCTCTGCTCAGAGGGGAAGTGGGCCGCCCAGGTGGGTCATGACTGCACAACGGGCTCCAAGGCTCACCAGTATGTACCCATCGAATAAAGGAGCCCTCAGGCGCTCCTGTCTCTTCAGATCTCAGAGACTTGGATTCCAGTGAGAGAAAACACACATTTAATCAACTAATAAATTTACTTTTAAGAGGGTCTCCTAACGTCTCGACAAGGAACTTCTACTTTTTAACGTGCTGCAATTTCTACTCTTAATACCTTAGTTCTACCCTCTTTGATGCATCAACATCCCTTATTAAGCAAGCATCCATAGCGCCTCATTCATCAGGAAACTAAAAGAGCTCTTAGTCTGTTTGGGCTGCTCCAACGAAATACCGCAGACTGGGTGGCTTATAAACAGCAGTTTGTTTCTCGCAGTTCTGGAGGCTCAAAGTCCAGAATCATGGTGCCAGTATGGTCGGGTGAGGGCCCTCTTCTGGGCTGCAGACTCTCTGTGGCTTCACATGGTGGAAGGGGCCAGGGAGCTCTCTTGTATAAGGACACTGATCCCATTCATGAGGACTCCATCCTCATGACCTAGTCACCTCCTAAAGGCCCCACCTACTAATACCATCATTTTTGGGTGCTGAAGTTTCAACATGAATTCTACGGGAATACAAACATTCAGACCATAGCGATAGCCAAAGGACTGATGTTCCTTGATCATCCCAGTTCTATTCATAGCTCTTCATGGGTCATTGCTAATGCCCAAGCCAAAGGGCTGGGTTTTGTAGGGAAGGTCAAGATTTAGGAAACATGTTCTGCTTCCCAAGGAATTAATGGACTCTTTGGAGAGTGTCTTGGTCCATTCAGGCTGCTGTAAGAAAAATACCATAAACTGGATGGCTGATAAACAACAAACATTTATCACTCACAGTTCTGGAGGCTGGGAAGTCCAAGATCACAGCACCAGCAGATTTGGTGTCTAGTGAGACCCACTTTTTGGTGCATAAATGGTGACGTTTTGCTGTGCCCTCAGAGGATGGCATAATTCCAATCATTAGGGCTCTGCCCTTGTGACCCAATCACCTCCCAAAGTCCCCACTTCCTAATACAATTACGTTGGGGGTTAAGATTTCAATATATAAATTTGGGCGGAGGGGATAGAAACATTCAGACCATAGCAGGAAGGTAAGATTCATATGTGATATAATTATTAAATAACACAAGGAGATGTGTGATTAAAACAATCAAAATGTGAGGCTGCTGAGGTTCAGGGAAACAAATGTTCCATTACATCCACTACACTCTATTACCAAGGCAGGAAAGTAGATTAACATATTCTTGAAATATTTCCAACGGTAATTGAAATAATGAGGTCTCCTTTCCTTCCCTATAAGCAGAAAAGTCAAGTAATCATATCACGTTGCTACCTTGTCATTCCATGTACTTGATGAAGCAAAGGAAAAGCATCAATAATGCCACTATTTTTCTACGAATCGAAATGTCTTTGGGTTCCACCTTACTTCCTTTCCTAACACAGAAGCATTTTCCCAAAGAGACAATGTAATACATATGGCAATTAGTATCCCTTCTATTTCAGCCCTTTAAATGCACCTGCCAAGCCTATGTCAGCTGTTAGGAGAAATCATAAAAAAGCAATCCTTCCAGAATATCTCCAGGTCCCCTCTAGCCAACCGGTTCCAATTGTTCCCGTACGCTAGTACCCTAGTTCTCAATTCTCTTCCATTCTCTTTGATACCAATCTTGGCTGTCAAACTCTATCAAGCTTCTTGACTTGGCCTTTTCACCCCGTTAGAACATGACCTCCTGTATCTGCCTCTGTGCTCCACATGTGGAAAGACCCTCTATCCCCTCACTCCATCCACCCCTCACCAGAACACAGACCTTCAAGATTCAAGAGTGGTGGTTGGTGTCCAAGGGTCATTGTAAGAGCCAAAAGTATGAGGATAAAAGACTATTTACTCAAAAGAACCAGGGTTCTCTCTGCCTAGAGAACTTTTTTTGAGCAGTGTGACAAAATATCTGTCTATCTGCCTATATCCTCCACTGGTGGGTGAACTCTTCAAAGCATGGGACAAGGACTTCCTTATCTCTTCATTTTAACACACTGCCTAGAAAAATAACACACACGTGGTTGCTTAATTAATTAATTAATCCATGCTCCAAGGTTAATTAACTCCCCCAAACAAAACTATTTATTCAGTAGTCTCAACTAGAGTTTAGAAGGAAAGTGAACTAATTGAATTAATTCACCCTAAAGTATAAATTATTAAAAATACATCATTCTGGGCTTCCCTGGTGGTGCAGTGGTTGAGAGTCCGCCTGCCGATGCAGGGGACACGGGTTCGTGCCCCGGTCCGGGAAGATCCCACATGCCGCGGAGCGGCTGGGCCCGTGAGCCATGGCCGCTGAGCCTGCGCGTCCGGAGCCTGTGCTCCGCAACGGGAGAGGCCACAACAGTGAGAGGCCCGCGTATCGCAAAAAAGAAAAAAAAAAAAATACATCATTTTGATACAGGACCTGACAATGGTATTTTTTTTAATCTCCCCAAGAGATTTTCATGAGCAGCCTGTCTTGAGAACTAGTGGCACAAAACGTCCTCTGTGCTGTGGCCCCTGCTTCTCCCATCATCTACCCCATGCACGTGCCTCTCCAGCTGTACTGAAATAAATGTCCTTTTTCATGCACATCATGCCTGCCCAGACCCCCAGATCTGTTTCACCATACTTGGAGAAATCTGAAGTTAGGGATGATGTTAATGTCTCTTCCAAGGTCTCCCTATCAGTATTATTTGCCTCCTATGGTCTGAATGCTTATGTCCCCCCCAAATTCATATGCTGAAATCCTAACCCCCAAAGATGATGGTATTAAGAGATACGGCCTTTGAGAGGTTCTTAAGTCATGAGAGTGGTACACTCATGAATGGGATTAGCACCTTATAAAAGAGGCTCCAGAGAGACTCCTTGCTCCTTCCTCCATGTGAGGTTACAGGGAGAAGTTGCCGGCTATGAGCCAGGAAGAGGGTCCTCACCAAATGCGACCACCCTGACACCTTCATCCTGAACTTCCCAGCCTCCGGAACTGTGAGAAACCAATTTCTGTTGTTTATAAGCTACCCAGTCTGTGGTATTTTGTTATAGCAGCCCAAACACTAAAACATTGCCTCCCAAATCAGGTTATTTTTTTCCCTGGAAATGCATGTCAGAAATAATGTTTCATTTTGAACAAGAGTTAAATCACCAGAGTAAGGAAACTACATCAAAAACTACTCTGGGAATTTTGGGAAATTTGATGAATCTAAATGAGAAGAAAATACAGAGTGAAGCCTTTTAAGATTCATCTGCAGCAGCTCATCTCAGTGGTGGATGGATTGTGTTGGTGTTGGTTTTCTTCATCTGCAGGGTAAAACCCATTGTCTAACTATAGAAAAAGATTTATTGCAGTTGCCAGAGCTGTGAAAGGGAATCATAATTCCTGACACCTCTCCCCATTCTTTCCTCATCCTCTAGCATAATATATCCAGACAATTTGGTTATGACTTAGTAGGTACTGATGGTAGAGCGTAGGGTTCCATTTTGATGGATTCAAACCCAACCCATCCTGCTGGTCTTCTGTAATAACAGAGAAGGTCTCAGAGACCAGAGTGAGTTCAGGGCAGTTTTCAAGTACATAAAAATGGGTGTTTCTCATGAAGTCAACATAATCATATTCTCTGATGATGTATCTGCTACACTCACGACTCCATCTGAAATATTTAGGGCTTGTTCTTTTAAGATGATCCCGAAACACCCCCTTCAGCTTGTCTTCCACAAACATGCCTTTTCTGAGCGATTTAGGTGTAGAAGGAGGAAAAAAAAAAAAAAAGAGGTGGGGGATTTATCAGGATTAATTAATACACAAGAGGAAAGAGATGTATGTGATTAAACTAAACTCTCAGGTTCATTATAAATATTTTATGCATTTATGTGGCTCTGAATTCTGTCTTTGTCATTTAGGAAATAGCCCTTTGTCATTTAGGAAGCTTCCTACGAGTGACAATAAGCTGCAAGGATTCTTATACCCAGGTCTGCAGTTGGAAAGACCCAAATAGAGAGCAGTAGGACTGCTGTCAGAAGAGGTAACACTGCCAAGGAGATAGGAAGGGACACACCATCACTGCATTCACTGGGCTGACTGATTCTCTGGAGACACTTTATACAGGAAATATAGGAGAAAGCCTTGGTGGATGAAGGACAGCTCCCAGAGGAGGGGATGGGTGGGGCTAGCATCCCCAAACTCTCCTTTACACGGGCCTCTGCACTGACCTCTGGAGATGCCCTGAGTGTTCCCTCCTCAGCACCTCCACTATTGTTTTCCCCACACCATCCCCTAGCCCTCCACTATGCAACGTCCTCCCTGTACCCTTCTCTCTGCCTGGCTTCTCCCACCCATCCTTGGAAATCAGGCTCCAGTTCGTCTCCACCACGAAGGCTATCATGGCGTTACATATTTAGCATTCTCTACATCCCTTGGAACCAGAGGTTCTATTTCAGAGTGGGGCTGATTTCAAGAAGTAAAATCTCAACCACCCAAAGTAATTAAAAAGGAACTTCATTCTCTACTCACATTTCTCAAAAGTCATGAGAAGGTCTCCAAAAGTATAGTTTAGAGTCGTATTTATTAAAACTCTCTTTCGTTACTGTCCTTCCTATCCCCAAGGGACTCCCACAGCACTTTTTTCAACCCCTCCCCAGAAAGTGCCTCTTTGTCCCCCAGCCCATGAGGCTTTCTTTCTTCCTTTACTACAGCGGGGAAGATTAAAGCAGAGACCACATGATTCTCTTTGGTGTTCTGGGGGAAAGGCAATGACTTTGAACATACAGACCTCATGAATTTGTATCCCATCATATACTTATTATATATCCTTGTATTCTAGACATTTTTTCCTGTGTATTGATCCTGTCTTCCCGAATAAGTTGTGGATTCTTTAAGAACTATGCTTTATTCACTTTTGTATTTTAGTACAATGTAGGTTTTCAGTAATAGTTTTAAAATGAATGAAAGAATTAAAACATATGAAAGTCAAAGATTAAATTTCATATTTCATTAATTCCTTCTGCAAATATCACATACTACACACTCAATCACTATTTGCTGATGATAATAAAAGAGGAAAGCAACCTAATCAGGAGGAAGAGAGGAGGCAAAGGCCCAGATCAACCCTGCAGTCTTTCACCCATAATGAGCTTCAGTCAACCAAACCTCCAGGGCTTCTTCACCCAGTAATCTGTTATTCAGCCTCTTGTACGTGGACTTGCCCAATTCATTATATCAATCTCGGAAAAAAAAAACCCACCTGCTTTGTTTTGCTTTTGCCCCTACTAAAATTCATCTTATTAGATATGACCTGTCCTTTCAGCTCTTTGCAATCTGTTTGATCCCTGGGTTTGTTACACACCATGATTCCTATTCTCTGAAGACTTATCAACACGGTTGTAGAGTCGCCTTTTTATTTTTAGTTGTTCATCACATCATGAAAGAAACTCATCTCCACCACAAGGAACTGCAGGTTGTAATTTGAACGCTACGTACATACATTCAGATGCACATTTATGCATGTCACACAGGGGACTGTGCCCACTCCTTCACCCAAAGCATAGGCACGCGCTGGGCACTTCTCCTGACACACACCCACAGACGCACCTCAATACAACATCAAAATGGGTCCAAAGCACATGGCAGGCAGGACATAGTCTGTACTAGGTGCTACCTGGTTGAGAACACTTGCTGGGGCCATAAAGAGAGGGGCACAGGCACACAGCAAGGCAGGAGGAGGTGCAGCTTCCCAAAGCATGGCTTGAGCACCCTGGACCAGATATTGCCCTCATGGAGCCTCATGGTCAAAAAGTTTTCTGAAGGGAGAGCAGGGCCAATTTGCTGAGCTCCTATTACAGGCCTGCACCTTCAGATGCATTTGCTCTTCCAGTCACCAAAACACCAGCATAGATCTTATAAACATCAGCATATTTGTACATAAAATTAAGGCTCACCTAAATTAGGCCATGCGTCTGTGTCATAAGGTCAGTAAGCGCCAAAATCAGAACCAAAGAGTGATCTCATCCAGGCTCCAACTGCTGCTGCTCTGATCCCAGATAACCTGTTGGTAAACCCACAACCTGCATCAACCTAGATCTCAGCTGCTCCTCCCGGACACACATGCTGCATCCATCCCTAGGAAACTCCATACAAGTCCTCCATCCTCACCTGGACCACAGTCAGATCCCACTTCCTTTCCCCACAGTGACAATGCCAGGTCTCCATCCTCCTCCTTGGGAAGCCCTACTCACCCTGCCATTTTTTCTACCAGATGAGGAACTGAACTTCTTATTCGCTTGGTTCACTTTTCACCAGCAACTTATCAATGGCATTGTGGTTACAGAGCCAGACTAAGTCCAAATCTTGATCCCTCTCCTTTCCAGTTGTGTGATTTCAAGCATGTTAGTTAGCCTCTCTGAGCCTCAGCTTCCTTATCTGTAAAAGGGGGTTAAGAGCTGTATCTATCTACTGAGCAATCCCTGGGCGGTTTGAACGAATTGATGAATGTGAAGCACTTGGAACGATGCCTGGCACACCGTGAGCATGAGATGCATGCTGGTTCTCACATGTGCCAGCTCTGGAAGCCAGGAGGACAAGATGGACACAGCCCCTGCTGTAATTCGAACAGGGGAATCAGTGCTAAACACGTAATTGGACAAATAATTAATTAGAGCGGAGATGAGCATTCTGAAGGAAAAGGACAGAGGCAATGAGAGCATCTACCAGAGGGTCAGGATGAGTAGGAATCAGGTAGATCAGGGGTCAGCCAACTATGGCTTGGCAGCTTTAGTAAGCAGAGTTACTGGCACGCAGCCTCACCCTTCCATGTACGAATGTCTATGGCTGCTTTTGCTCCACAACCCTAGGGTCTAGGCAGGGACCTCGTGGACCACAAAGCCGAAAATATTTACCATCTGGCCATTTAAGGAAAAGTTTGCTGAACCCTGAGCTACAGGAGGAGGGAAAGAGAAAAACAATCCATAAAGAGGATGTAGGAGGGCTGGCCTGGGGCTCAAGGAACTCGGAAAATGTGTCCCTCAGGCATGAACTCCCCAGCTTCCTAAACCATATCACCTGCACATACAGACACCTTCAGCTGCACCTTCTTCCCTCTGGCCTCTGGGAAATGGCAAACGTTCCCCTCATTCAGGACCGCAGCCTCCTCTTTGCTCAAGATTTCCTCTCCTCTGAGAACCTGCCCTCCCAGGTTCATTCTTTCTTTCTTTCTCTTTCTCTCTCTCCCCATCCCCCCTCCCCAACTAGTCATCCTACCTCCAGTCTTTCCCACCCATCCTCCCCACTCTGCCTTCAGGGTCATCATTCTAAAATGCAAATCTGACCATGTCACTCCCCTGCCTAAAACCCACCAGTGACTCCCAATTGTTTATGGGTAAGAGTCCAAATTTTAAAACAAGATATACAAAGCTCTACATAATCTGCTCTCACCACATCTGCAACTTTATCCCTGGCAAACTAGGACCACCTATCCTATTGTAACAATCATTAATCTTTCTTCTTGACCACTAACACCTTTGGACGCCCTCCCATGTTTCACAAATCCCTCATCTCATGAGTTTTGTGCGAAGAGAATACAAACCAAATGGTCATGTTCCCAGCTTCCCTTGCAGCTAAGGTCCAGGCTGCCTGAGGTGACCTCAGCTTCCCCTGTCAGATGAACCCAAGTCAGGTTCTGAATCTGAAGCCAGCAGTATGAAGAAGGATGCACAGCACAGAGTTCATTCTGCTGAGGGTGGGGACAGCAATGTCCAGGCTCAAGTGGCAGTGCCCAGTGCCCAGCATTGCAGTGTCAGCAGTGAAAGCCACCCTGGCTGTGTCCAGCAAAGAGACAAAGATGTCTCCTCTGCTAACTGCCAGTCTAGTTCTGGGAATATAGCAGAGAACAAGAGAGAAAAGGTCTCTACCTTTACTGGGATTATATTTTAGAAGCTGCATCCGACTTGCTTCTATCTTCAAGTGACCACCATGGTACTGGACACAGAGAATGTACTCAGTCCATGTTTGCCTCTTGTGTTCCAAGCCATTCCTCTGTTTTCAGTTCAGCCCACTGCCTAAGATCTCATTGTGTCCATGACCTTCATCCTGAGGGCTACTTCACCACCAGTGCCACGGCTGTGGAAGTGGGCTAGACTCCACGATGGGCCCTGATCTTGTTTGCTTTTTACAAAATCCCTGGAATAACTATCTTATTCCTTTTAAGTAGCATGAAGCTGAAAGATGGCTCATTGCATGTTCCTGTTGTTCTAGTTATAGGTGACTAAGGGTTTTGATTTATTTCCTTGTGTCCCCATTAGCCTAACTCATCCCAGGACTGTGAACACAGTAGGTGTTCCATGAATTTAGGTTGAACCTGACTCAGTTGTTAAATGTGTGTGTGTGTGTGTATCTCCTCACAAACAGAGCTTGTGAAGAGAGTCACAGAGTCTAATTTTTGCAGAAAAAATTCAGAACAGCTCTGATTAGTGAGTTTGTTCCATTTCCCAAGAAATCGTTTTAACCTTTAAACACAGAAGGTCAGCCTCTCATCTCTCTGTTCACACATAATTCCCCCTGCCCTCTGCTCTCAGTGCCTCGGCAACCCACCGGAGAGAGAGCCCGAGTCTGCGGGAGGGAGAACGTGGGTGCTCCAAGGCCCAGGCTGCCTCCCTGGGACTGACTAAGTCGTCAGAATACGTTGTCTCCCTTGCTACATTATTAATGAAATTGCGAGAAGTTTGGGAGAAAAAATTCCCCCCCCCGAATAATTAGCATTTATGCCACACATGGTGCAAACTTAGGAAGATGAACATCAATAAAACAGAAAATGTTCCCTTTGAATCTTATTCTGGAGCCAGTGCCACTTTGAAAGAGTGAAGGGAGTGGGAGAGCTCAGCGTGAATAAATCAGGGTTGCTGGGTCATCTGGGCACTGTGGGTGGCCCCAGTTAGGGCCAGAGGGGGCTGGGGGAGTCCAGCCAGTCCCAAATCTCTGTAGTATCATCACAGATCCTGGGTAGCGGTACTGGAGGTAGTCAGTGGTAGGATGTCCTACCATGGGTGATGGCTCACAAGAGCCCAGGAGACGCAAAGTCACTGAAATGAGGCCAAGGTCAGACAGGCTGGCTTGGTAATTTCCTGAAAGGCCCAGACTGGCCTGCAGGGCTGACCCTGCAGCTGAAGGAAGTTACATGATCTTAAGTAGGTGGAGGTATCCAAGCAGGTCACTCTAACTAGTGGGAATGATTCGTCATAGAGCCCAGGATTTCAGTAGCTTTTTAACAACCATGTCAGACAGCTAATGGGCCAAGTGTTACTTCCTTGTAGAAGTCTTCCCTGCCTCCCCCATTTAAAATAGCACCCCATCATTCCATTTACCATTGCTAGGCTTTCTCTTTCCTCTCACCACCCTTTGTTAGCCTGTATCATATAACCTACTTATTTGTATTGCATACTGTGTATTACATTTTAATACTAGAATGTAAGCTATTTGAGGACGATGTCTTCTTATTCACTGCTGTGCCCCCAGCTCCTGGGTCAGTGCCTGGTATCCAATTAGTATTTACTGAACTCATAACTATATTCTGAACTAAAACTCTGATGTATTTTCACTTGAACTGCTCATTGACCAGGTTTATCTCAACTGTACTTGTACAACTGTTAGTTTTTAACTTTAAAAATGCAGCACTTTATCTTTTGGGTTTTTGTCCATTTTTCCAGTCTTTCAAGTTTAGTAAGTCTTGATTCCAACACAATGGTGGGTCCCCTCAACCTCATTTCAATGCCTCCAAAACCTGAGCAGCATGCCATTGTCCCTCCATCCAAGTTGACATGCCAGTAGACATGCCAGTAGACATGTCCCCTCAGCCTGGATTAATTATTCTTAACCATTTGAGCCAGGAATCATTGCAATAGAGGCTCTCCCTCTGAAAAGGACCTTTGAGATCAAGTGATCAGAAGCTTCAATTTTACAGATTGGGATTCTGGGACCACATGGGGAAGTGAGTGACAAATGGATGGCCTCTCTGTGACATCATAAAAAGTGCAGGGCTTCCCTGGTGGCGCAGTGGATGGGAGTCTGCCTGCCAATGCAGGGGACGCGGGTTCGTGCCCCTGTCCAGGAAGATCCCACATGCCGCGGAGTGGCTGGGCCCGTAAGCCATAGCCGCTGAGCCTGTGCGTCCGGAGCCTGTGCTCCGCAGCGGGAGAGGCCACAACAGTGAGAGGCCCGCATACCGCAAAAAAAAAAAAAAAAAAAAAAGTGCAGTGATGGGTTCATAAAGCCTCAGCCCCCCTGGGTTAAGTGGGTGCTTCCATAGCAACAAGCTCCCAGGGTGGCCTTGGACGAGCACCTGAATTCTCCAACATCCATGCTAGACAGGTGGGATCCATCCACAAAATCTGTCTCTTCTTTATCTTTTCCCATACCAAGGGTGGTCCATGAGCAACAGCTGGAAGGACTCAGAAGCCAAGCCAGGGCCCTGGCTTCTCCCCTCTTTACCCTATCCTTCCTTCTCCCTCCTCCTGAGGTGGCAATGCTCTCCTGTTCTCTTCCTTTTCCACCCCACTGAGACATGCAAACTTATTCAGAGGGGGTGCAAATGCCAAGAATATACTGATGAGCTATGGCCAACAGATACTCAAAGACAAAAGAGAGGTTTCCTGGCGCTTCTGAGAGCATAAAATCCTTTGGCTCTCAGTGACTGGCAGCGTTTAAAAAAAACATGTCCTGAAATAGCCAGAAATATAAGGGTAAAGGGAAGAACCAGTCACAGTAAGTATTTGTTGAATGAATGAATGAATGAATGAATGACTTCAGTATATGAAACAAAGTAAATGGACAGAGTAATGGAACTGCTGGTGCCTCCTCAGACTTACCTTGGTCTAAGTGGGGACCTCAGGGGAAATCACAGCCAGTGCCTCCGCACCTCCCGAGGAAAGGCCGGGCAAGAATAATCCAACATTAGGGTACAGTGAACACTGCAGAGGTCGCTGTGTGCCCACCTGAGGCCACATCCTTCCTTGGCCTTCTTCCCCTGCCTCAGCCTGCTTCCCTCAGTCCCTGCTCCTGGGAGCACTGCCTCCATAAATCACTTTCTCAAGAATCCCCATCTCCAGCTCTGCTTCTAGGAATGTGACCCAAGACATTATATTTCTTAAAATACAGCAGGCAGTGGAATATTTTCTATTGAATCTGGCCCCTACAACCTTTTTAACTCCCTCCCACCAGACCCCTCATTGCTGGTCCCAGAACACAGTGTCACCAGACTCCCACTTCTGCAGCTGGCTCAGGCTCTACAGCCATGACGTCAATGGCAACCCGCACAATGCAGGGCGCTCAGAAGTAAACTGTCTGCAGCCAGTTTTAGACACAAAGGTGAGCAGCTTAGCTTGTGAAGTTTCAAAGCTGCCAAAAGGTGTCTTCGGTTATAGGAACAGAACCCACTGTCACAGTCATTAATTATTTATGGAGCAGATTTGGGAAAGAGTCAGGGGCAGGTGGTGAGACAGGCAATACAGAAATGGAGAAAGATTTGCATGTGCTTATCTTAAAGACTCCCGGGTGGGCTTCACACAGGAAAGCAGTCACTCAGGCTGCCCTCTGCCAAGAACACCTCACCTCTCTCCCTTCTGGGAGACCGAGAAGGAAGCAGATAATCCGGAGTAGAAAGCTCTGACCTTCCCAGCCTGCTCAGTTTTAGATTCGGAAGGACTTTAAATGACAGGCCCAACGTGGCCACTTGGCGTGGCCTGGAAGTATCCCTGTGGCGCTGTGGCCTGTGTGCACAGACTCCCCAAGGCCGTGAAGAGGCTCCCGGCCAGCACGCCCCTTCCCTCTCCACGGGGCTCCTTCAACTACCCCCCACTCACCCACCTGTTTGCCACCTTCTTCCTTATCGTACGAGATCTTGTCTCCGGCTTCAAGGGAAATGCAGAAGGGAGCAAAGTGTGAGGTACTGAACCTCTGGCTTACACACACACACAACACAGACAACACAAAAAAACACAGAAGGCACACACTATACACCCACAATAGACCCACAACACACACTACAGATACACAACACGCAGACAACACACAATGCAAGCACACACACACACACACACACACACACACACACACCCGCTCTCTACCTGCCCTTTCCTCCTGAAAGCTTGGAAGAGGCGACCTGCTCCTCACACACCCCCTCCCACTGCTTCCTCTTCTCTCCCAAACTTTCAACCCCTCTCGCGTTGCAGGCCCCTTCCTATGAGCATTTACTGTGCTGGAGTTTCACTTCTTAAAAAAAAAAAAAAAATGGGACAGTCATAAGCAACAGACTACCTCCCCTCCTACCTGCAATGAAAATAGAAGCATCAGATGGGCACCACACACAGACACACACACACACACACACACAGACACACACACACACACACACACACACGTCTACACACCTACTGGGGCCCCTCAGTGGCAGCCAGGCCCTCCCACCACAGCATCACCTGCGCTCCAGACCCACCCCTTCCCCACCTCCAGAGCCAAGTCACAGTTCCCTGAGTTAAACCCTCTCTTAAATGTGCAACTCCTTCCTTTGCCAGCTCCTCTCCCACTTTAAGCTCAGCTCTTCCTTGGGCTCCTTCACTTCCTGGCACCCAGCAGCTGAGGGATAACTGATAACTCCACACCCGTGTCTCCAGCCCAGCTCTCCCGCCAGGTCAGCCCCAGGTGTAACAAGTTCCTAGCGGACAAGAGCCTTGAACAAAGCATGTCGAAAACTAAACTTCTCAAGCTCGCCCCCTTTCTCCTTATAATTAATGTCTCACTTCAATAAATTAGCATTTCCAGCCAGCCAGTTGTCCAAACCAGAGACCTGGATATGGTGCTTGACTCTTGAGAGTCCACCTCCTTCTCCCTTAACCAGTAAAACTCCATGTCCTATCTTTACATCCCCTAAGTGTCCCTTAGTCCATCTCTTTCCCCCTATTTCTTAATTGAGGCCCCCCCATCGCACCTTCTAACACTGGAAGAGCCTCTGTCCTACATGAGGCCCACCCACTCCCATGCACTGCAGTCATCACTCCAACAAGCAAAATGGAGTTGCCACCTTCTCTTTAAACCCTTTCCTGAATATCTTCCCCCTTCACAGACCTCCTCCCAGGAGAAACAGACTCAGGGAAGAGAAACTGAGCAGAATACAGCAAATCCAGGGGCAGGGAAATTACTGATTCATGCATTTGTTCGTTCATTAAATTATACCTTCAGAACTTGGAGTTAGTCCTTCTGGGAGTCTCCAGGCCCAAGCACTTACTGTTCTTGTTTATTTCCTTCATAGCACTTACCTCCATTTGTTGTTTTTTGGTTTTTTTTTTGATTCACTATTTTTATACTTAAAAAAAAAAATCTATCTCCCCTTTAAGAATAAGTTCCTTAGGGCTTCCCTGGTGGCACAGTGGTTGAGAGTCCTCCTGCCGATGCAGGGGACACGGGTTCGTGCCCCGGTCCGGGAGGATCCCACATGCCATGGAGCGGCTCAGCCCGTGGGCCATGGCTGCTGAGCCTGTGCGTCCGGAGCCTGTGCTCCGCAACAGGAGAGGCCACAGCAGTGAGAGGCCCATGTACCTCAAAAAAAAAAAAAAAAAAAAAAAAAAGAATAAGTTCCTTAAAGAAAAGGTACTCTCTCTGTTTGATATGGTATCCACAGCCCCTATTCCTAGGTGGGACATATAATAGTCACTTAATAAATATTTATAGAATAAATGAAAGGATAAATGAATGACCACACTGGCACATGGTAGTTTCTATCCAGAGTCAGTTCCATCAACACTAGTTGGAGAACAAATTTCCCATCATCGATCGGCAAGCATTTACTAAGTACCCGCCATCTACAGGCGGAGTGGGGTGGGCGCCAGCAGCACAGATACAGAAAGTGTGATTTCTACACTCAAGTCTCTCTAGGGAGGGATGGACTGAGGTACAAAGGGCTAACTCTCAGCAGTGTGGGACCAGGGCTCTCCATGCCCAGGGACGGGCCTCACCTGGGGTGCCCGACACAGATGCCAGCCTTGGAGTGGGGACAGTTCCAGCCTGAGGAGCTGGGCCCTGGGGAATGTCCTCCCTCCTTTGCCTTATGCCAGACCCCAGATACCCATTCCATGTGCTCAGCCCCCAGCAGGAGGAAGAATGTGCCTTCCACTCTGGTCCCATGAGGCTACAGCTGGAGGAGGGTGTGCAAATTTATCAGGAGAGAAGGAAGAAGCACAGGAATGCGTTAAAAAAGAAATGAAGAGAAAATGAGAAGGAAGGAAAAAGGAAAGAGAAAATCCATCCCCGACGACATCTCTCATTTCTCCTTTACAATCCTGGCCCCGGGCCCTAGCGCGCTCACCGGGACAATGCAATGCCCTTCCCACCAGCCTCCCTAAACCAAAACACCCACCCTGGCTTCCACTGCAATCCAAGCTCCAGCCAGGATCTGGTGTGGACTTTTATAAACATAAAATCAGATTGTGCAGCTGTGTCACTTCCTGCTTAAAATCCTCCTTGGCTTCCCTCACATTGAAAATAAAATCCAAGTTCCATGTTCAGTCATGGAAAGCCCTTCATGATTTGGTATCTGCCCCTGTAGACTGAATCCAGCCACACTGACCTGCTTTTTGCACCTGAAAAGATCAGGCTTACTGCAGCCACAGGGCCTTTGTCCTCATTGTTCCCTCCTCCTGGACGGCTCTGGCCCCTCATTTTCACCAAACTGGGTCCTTTTTGACATTCAGCTTAAACATCACCTTAGCGAAGCGATGCTCCCTTGACTCCCCATTCTGAAGTAACGACAGGGCTCCCTCTCCATTACATGCCTGGGGGTTATTTTTCTGTACAACCTTTACCAGTATTTGAATCTTTCCTGGTCACATTTTTCTGTATTCCCCAGTATATTAGTCTTCTACTGCTGCAGAACAAATGACCACAATCTTAGAAGCTGAAAACCACGCCCATTTATTAGCTCATAGCCCTATGGGTCTGAAGTCCGGCACAGACAGGCTGAGTTGTCTGCCCAGGGTCTCCCATGGCTAAGATAGAGGTGTTGGCTGGGCTGTGTACTCGTCCGGAGCTTGGGGTCCTCTTCCAGGCCTGTGGGGTTTTGGCAGGATTCATTTCCTTCAGCTGTAGGCCTACAGTTCCCAGTTCCTTGCTGGCCACCAGCAAGGTGCAGCCCTGAGCTCCTGAAGGCCGCTCCCATTCCTTGCCATGGGGCCCCTCCCACTTCAAAGCCAGCAACAGAGTTTTCCTCACATTGAGACCCTCTCACGCTGCGAATCTACCCCACCAGGAAAAGCCCAGTCCCCACGAAGGGATCGCCTATGTCAGGTGGACCCAGGACCATCACTCTGAAAGTCAAATCAGCCATATAACGTAACCTAATCCAGGGAACGACCGTCCCATCGCATTCACAGTCCACATCCACACTCCAGGGGAGAGGATTATACCCAGCAGGTATGCCGGGGGCGGGGGAAATTTGGGGGTTAACTTAGAATTCTGCCTACCATGCCCCACTTGAGGAGGACATTGCCTGCCTTGTTATCTCTGCACCTCAAGGCCTTGGACAGATTTTCCAACCACACAGAGAACATGCTGACAATGAAAGTACTGCATAGCACAATGTGGGAAAGCAACAGCATTGCTCAGAAATTACAGGTGCCCCAGGCCCAGGAGCCCTGACCAGCCCCGGCCCTGTCTGTCCAACCCAGGGACAAGGGAATCAGAATCCCACATGCCTGAACCCAGCCATGGGCCACCAATGTGCCACCACACAGTATTGGAAGCCTCTGGCCTAGATAAGTTCCAGCACATAGCAGATGCTCATTAATTTGTTTTTCATTTATTAATGGAACGAAAGGAAGAGGGCTATCTCTCCTGGAAACTAGAGATGGACAGAATTGAAAGAATTGGGGTGGCGAGAGCAAAACAGAAGCCATGAGCCAATCAAGTACTTTCCACCTCCCTCTGCTGTCGGCCTGTCCAACACCCACTTCCCGAGACCCAGCTCCCTCCAACCCCACCTCCCCCAGGAAGCCTCCTCTGCCCCAGCCTGAGGTCCTGTGCACTGAACGCCTACCTACCTCATTCAGCCCTTTCCAGAGAGCTGCCTTTGGACCCCTCTCTCCTATTGTGGAGCAGTAGGCCAAGTCCTGCGTGCTGTTTGCAATTCACCACGCCTGTGTCTTGGGTTCCCGTCTCACCTTCACTCTGCTTGAGAAAGTGGCTGTTTCACCCACCTTTGTCTCCACCCAGTGCAGATGGAGCGCATTTTGGCTGTGAAGACCTCTGGGACCTGCTTGGTGGTTTGGAATTGAGACCTGCTGTAAGCAGGAAATGGGAGCTGGCCTGAGGTGGGGTAGTCGTGGGGTGAGGCATGCCAGGTGGGGTGGAGACAGAGGCGGGGGAGCAGGCAGCAGGAGCACAATATGAGGCCCTGGCACCTGTGAAAAGGCGACAGAGGCCAGAAGGTCACAGCGGACCTAGAAAAGGAGAGGAAGGAAAGCAATTGGAGCAAGAGAGCTGGTCGTCATCAGAGCGGCCTGCAAACACAGGCTACTTGCTTTTGTCCAAACCTGCCTGAAGAGCCACAGTCAGAGAACTGTCTCCACTGTCGCTTCTCCTCACTTCCAGTAGTGGTCACTGTTGGTGCAGATAAAATGAGACAGTGATGCTGGTGGTAGATGGGATATATTTTGCCCTTGACATCCCAGGGAGTAAAGAAAAATGATCTGGTACGCGAGTAGGCTGAAAGGTGACCATAAGCCTATGAGTGAGACTGTCGCCAGCACACAAGCCCCATTTGGGTACGTGAACAGGAAGGTAATGCTCATGCCATGGGTTCAAGAAAGACTCTCATTAGGAGTAAGACGGGTCAGAACTAACTAGACTCCAAGTTCTGGTTCTGAGCTCCCCTCCAGGGAGACTGGGACTTAGCGAGGGATCAGAGGGCAGCCTCAAAAGTGATAAGCAGACCGGGCAGCAGGGCCTGGGAGAAAAAGAAGCTGGGATTATTCATCGGGAAAAACAGGCAGGCGGGATTTACTACAATCTTCAGGTATCAGAAGAGTTCTTAGGCAGTGCAGGCTGAGTCCTGGCAGTGGCTACTGAGGATAGAATAAGGAAAGGAACTTAATCCCTAGCATAAGGGATTTAGGATAGCTAAGGGGGAGAATTTCCTGATGGTGAAGGTTGTTAAAAGTGGCAATGAATGGTCTGGGGAGAGACTCGGGTCTGCTCTGGAAGCTTTTACAAGTAGAAGAGATTATCCTCTGGTAGGGCAGCTTATCTCTAATCCTGCCTGAAGGCAGGGGAATGGACGCAATGACCTCAGGGTCTCCTTCAGACTTGGAAAGCAGGCTTTCCCATCAGTGGGCCAGGCAACACTGCTGAGCAGGAGATGTGCTTTAAGGAAGGCCCAGAGTGTTTCTGGAAATAAAAAGGAGCAGCCCCACGTGAGAGTTCCTTTCCTTTGCCTATCTTTTAGCCAGGGCTGCCTCACGGCAATGGCCAGGCTCCTCTATAACCTCAGGTGTAATCAAGGGCACCTTAGACAAGAAAGCCAAGAGCAGCCACAGACCACGCAGAGAGAGATTACTCTCCACTCGGCAAAGCACCCGGGACAGCAGAGCCTTGCTGTGGTCTTCTCCACAGAGGGCTCTGCATTAAAAAATCCATGTGAACTGTTTGTATATTTTGGAGATTCCCTTTGTTATACAGCAGAAACTAACACACCATTGTAAAGAAATTATACTCCAATAAAGATGCTAAAAAAAAAAAAAATCCATGTGAAAAGCTTGCTGGCCCCCAGGCAGTAGCAACAGGGCGTTTTCAACGTGTTGCTGCCAGCCCAGATGACCAAAAAGGGCTGCGCTAGCTCCAGCTTTCCTCAAACCACACTGCCACTTCCTGTCTGTAAATTGACAAGCCTTCTGGGAACACTGGCCTGTGCGCAGCTGTTCACCTTGCGGGCCAGGGAAGAAAAGCCCATGACCGTGTGCATGCACAGCTGAGACCATTAACAAGTACACAGAGCACTGGCCAGGACGGCCTCAGAAGGCTTCTGCGCTTGCACAGAGCTCGAAGGAAGGGCAAGATCTGGGCAGAGACGGGAACACCAACATCTTCTGAGGTGGTTTTCCAAAGTGCCCAGATACGTGAACTGCTCTCAGGGCCATAGTTGATTCAATATTTTCTGAAACCCAGAAAGCCAAAGACAAGATGACCTTTGGCTTTCTAGAACCTCGGGGTCTGACTCTGCCCAGTATTCAACCAGATAAATTTGGAAGTGCGTATATCTTTTATTTTCAGTTCTATTTCCCCAATGAAGAAAGAATTCTTTAAACCCTAACCCTCTACCTTCACAGAGCTTGATTCTTCATCCCTGCTATTTCTTTCTTATAACTCGGCTGATGTCCTCCCAGCGCTCTTTCTTTGTCCTCCGTATCTCTGTTCCAACTCTTTTACAGGATTTGCACCAGCCCCATCTCTGCTTTCCACCTCTCAGCTCTTGATAAGTCCACAGCTCCGTACCCTCCCCCACAAACAGGGCCCTGAGGCCAGTGTCCTCCCTTCAAGGACACCTTTCCTTCTGGAAACTTAAACATCAGCTTTCTGGACACTCCTACTTAGACCGCCTCGTAGCACAGGGATAGGACTGGAGCAAACGGCCAAGGATACTTAGGGGAAATAAGCATGGAAATGTATTGTTCTGCCCATTGCACATGCTGGACACAGGCAGGAGCTGGTTGCAAAAGCATATTAAGCATGCAATCAGCTGCATCCTCGAGCCCAAATAAAGCTATTTTCATTTCATAAAGCAAGAGAGGAAGTCAAGTCATTAGGGAAGTAGGGAGGGAGCTTAAATGCCTAATTGGAAGCTCTATAGCACTTGCAAAGTACCTTTGGTTTTTCTAAAAAGTTAAGGGAAAAACATTGAGCTTAGAATTGCAGATAGATCGATCTCATGTCCCTTCCTGCATTAGCACAGAAGGAGAATCCCTTCCTGTGGGCTCATCCCAACCCAGGTTATAGTACATAAATGACACTGAGGGCCCAGAGGAAACAAGTGGCTCCCAAAAGCAGGAAACATTGAGGAGACAGAAAAAGTCCTCTTCCTTTCCACGGAAGGCAGAAGCTCATGGCCACAGCACCTCTCTGGCTGTTTTAGTTTCCATCTGTTAGTAAGAATTTTAATGAGTTTGATTTATTTGTTGGACATTTCCTATGTGCCTGGTGCAATGTGAGGCTAAACTACCTCTGGAGCGTCAGTGACCTCCTCTGTCAAACGCAGGGGTTAAGCATGATTGGTGGTTTAGCCCTGAGATTCCACAAAAGTGCCTGGGAGCCACTGAGGGGAGGGGTCCATGTGAGAGATGGACAGACAAGGAAGATTATACTCCCCCATGCCCATGTCCACTTGTATCTGTTTAATATTTTGGGATTCCACGTAAGATATTGTTTGGAGGGGGCAGGGGGGCAAGGTTTCTGTTGCTTAAATACACACACACACATACACACACACACAGAATCCACCGAGGGCTCCTCCAGGATTGAGAAATTCAAGATGTATTCTCCTAATCTCACCATGCAGATGAGGGAAGTGCTCATTGACCAGCTTGGTAACTTAGTTATAGAACTCAGTTGCTCATAGATTCTCTGGAGCATGTAATCCAGGAGCTCAGAGCATAAGAAAACAAGGATTATGCTTCCTGGGAGGTTCAGGCTTGACTTGTTGATTGATCCTGCACATATGACTGTTTTGAGGTAGAACAAGAGCAATTCCTGCATCACATACTTTTTCATAGAGAGCTCCTCTAAACTCATCTTTTCCCAACTCATCTAAACCATGTCTCTTACAAGTTGCAGAAATGGGAACATTCAGATTAACCTGGATGCTCATCTGGTGATGGGGTCTTCTTACAGTTAAGGTCTTTTATCCAGAAAATCTCTGTCTCAGGAGGGCTGAGGGCGTTTATCAACACAGGACTCTTCAATCAAGAGGAGCACGCAGGGGCTTCCCTGGTGGCGCAGTGGTTGAGAGTCTGCCTGCCGATGCAGGGGACACAGGTTCGTGCCCCGGTCTGGGAAGATCCCACATGCCGCGGAGTGGCCGGGCCCATGAGCCATGGCCGCTGAGCCTGTGCATCCAGAGCCTGTGCTCCGCAACGGGAGAGGCCACAACAGTGAGAGGCCCGCATATCACAAAAAAAAAAAAAAAAGAGGAGCACGCAGGATCAGCAGAAATAGTCAGGAGGAATAGCCTTCTTGAGCCAACATCATGGTGTTTCTGAAAATTCCCAGAGCCCCCAACTCCAAAGGAATGAACCTCTAATGGTTGAATATTAGGTATTCTGAGTGCCTAGGAGGTAATAACTAGAGCCTCCGGGAAAACTAACTGCCAGGTCCCCTCAAGGAGCCAGCCCTGCAAACACACAAGGACTTAGCCCTTGACTTTTTCTTCTGATCCCTACAATGTGTTCACACTGCACTCCGACGGGCACTTTCCCATTCCACGGAATGTCTGCAGCCACCTTTATCATCACAGAGAATGCAACAAGAAGATAAAGTTAGAAAGTACTTCTTCCCCTGATCTGCAGGAATGATCTCCAGACCTCAGGCCTGTGGTTCATGAGAACAAACATATCCACTACAGTGATCATGAGTAAGTCAGCTTGACATACACATGACATGACATGATGTCCTAAGTGTGATTAGATTAGGTCCCTACCTGCACTGGAAATGAAACCACAGGCATATAACGGAGGACTTGCATCGAGTCACACCCAGTCTTTCCGCAACATCACCGAGCTGGGCACTCATGCCTCTGTCCCGAAGCACAGTCCGTTGGGAGTCCCACAGGGTGTGAAACTCAACTGTTTTCCTGGCTGAAGAGACAGTTGGATTTGCATGGGCAGCAGGGACTGGAACTGCAACTACCAAAACTCTAGGTTCTCCCCAAAATTCTAACCCCAAATAGGGACAGCGTGTCCCTGGAGAAATGGCAGGATGTGGAGAGAGGAAGAGGAGAGAAGCGAAGTCGCAGAGAAAGTGATGAACGGCCAGTCTGCTTTGCCGAGCTAGTTATTACTGAGTCGTTTGCCATTTGGCCCATGTATTTTTAAAGCATATAGTTAAGGAGCATTTATTGAAATGTTTTCAAGTTGTCCTTCTAAAGAAGAGCCCCTGACAGGTCACTCAGTATACTGCAAAGGTGGGTTAAATACTATTATCCCTGCTGCAGAGATAGGAAGACACAGTATAATGGATTACCTTAATTTCCCAGAGACGTGTGGTGCATTCATTACTGGGAGGGAAAAAGAAAAAGAAAAGAAAAGACAATCAGATTAAAGAGTCCTGAAGCCTGGGCTGCCTTGCCAAGAAAGCCAACCAGTCTGAGAAAAGGAGAGGCGAGCCCCACACCTCCGAGGGTGCTGCTCCACAACACGCAGTCCTTAGAGACAGAGACACCTTCAGGAGCTCCGAATTAAAATGCACAACAGAAACAAATTCGCCACACAGAAAACTGCGAGGCCTCACCAATCTGCCATGTGAGGCAGATTGGGAGAGAAGGAAAAAATAATCCAGATCCTAGTTTAGTTCAGGAGCTTGTTTTCTTACACCGACAAATCCTTCTAAAAATGATTTCCTGATTAGAGTCAAACGTTGGAGGCCCAAACTCTCTGAGACTGTTGTGTTGTCAGCATGTTAATGTGTTCCTTAGCAACTCTCTCCCTCCACCTTTAGGAGGAAACAACACCTCTACCAGTAACACAAAGCTGGAGAAGCCTCAGCACCTCTGATGATTCACAGCCGGGGAGGGAGGCACAGATATCTGAGGTCGATGGGAGAGTGGGACGCTGGCTGGTAGCAAGACATAGACAGCAAATGCCGAGGCAGCTGCCAGGCTGTACGGGGAGGCTGTGCAAAAGGAGAGAAGAGGGGCCACTGCATCTCTGTATCTCTACATACTTGCAACCATCATTTGCCATTTCATTTTCATTCGTGAAATGCGAATCCCAGTACTTACACAGAGCTAGTATCTTTTTTCTCACCAGACTTAAAGATGCAAAAAGCCCTAAGGAGAGGTCAAGTTACTGAAGGAAAAGGGTTTCCTGAAATGATTTTGTTTTAATCCTAAACTCTGGAATCTTCAGAATCAGTTCGGAAAGAAATGAAAATCAAAACTTTATGTATCCATTGATTAAATACTTATTACACATTTGGCAGTACGCCGGCTCTTGTTCTCTGTGATTTCAGGTCAGCTCTTTGGGCAATGAGCACCATCAATGAACCCTAAAGCTAGAAGGGACTATCAACTCCAATAATCTCATTTTCCAGATGAGAAAGCTGAGGCCTCGTGAGGTTCTCCTCCTTGAGAGATGAGTGATTTACTGACAAAGCTAGAGTATGAATCCAAGTATTTCCACCATGACTACTAATTCTCAGACCAGATGCTGCCAAACTGGACTTGGATGGTCTCTGTCTGAGAAGGGGAGAAGTGAGATTCAATTTGCCAATATTCACAACCTTGGAGGAAGTGATATTCATCCTAAGCCAAAACATACTGGAAAATTCTCTAATTTAGTCAGATGATGTCTCACTTTACATGATAAATGTTTCTAAAAAGTTGCATGCAAATCAAATTTTTGCAAATTGAATTACTTTTTTAAAAGCACAAGACAGATTGCTTTGTAAAGGCATCCTGGGCTGAAAATGAGAAATATTTCTGCAATTTAAATAATAACTACCTCCATAATTTATCTCTTGTGTAATTCATAATTTAATATTTCTTGGTTTTGTTTAGCATCACTTGTTTAAAACAAGAAAGATCTATATTTATGCAGCTAGTGTCACCAAGAAGTTTGAAGTACATTAATAATAACTAATACTTTCCTTCTACATACCCTTAAGAACTAATAAGGAATTGGTATTCCCATTTGGCAGATGGAAAAAGCCAAGGCATGGAGTAAGGATAGATCTAAGATCATGGAGAAAGTCAATGAGGTGGACAGGATGCCTGCATGGTTTTGATTATAAATCTTGCATCTTTATCTATTGATGTTAGGACACTGTAGGCAACTATCATATTCGAGTTCTCCAGAGAAACAGACCCAATAGGATACATATGGATATATAAGAGGGGACTTATGAGAATTGGCTCATGTGACTATGGAGGCTGAGATATGCCATGAGGCGCTGTCTGCAGACTGCAGAACCAAGAAACCCAGTAATATAATTTAATTCGAGCCCAACGGCCTGAAAAAGGGGGCAAGGGAAATGCAAGAGGGGCCATTGGTGTAACTCCCGGAGTCCGAAGGCCAGAGAACCAGGAGCTCCGATATCCGAAAGCAAGAGAAGATGGATGTCCCAGCTCAAGAAGAAAGAGCAAATAGGTCCTTCTTCCACTTTTTTTTTCCATTGGGGTCCCTAGTGGATTGGATGATGCCCACATTGGTGAGGGTGGATCTTTTCCACTCAGTCAAGTGATTCAAATGCTAATCTCTCTTCTGAGAACATCCTCACAGACACACCCAGAAATAACATTTCCCCAGTTATCTGGGCAATCCCTCAGCCCAATCAAGTTGAAAAATTAACTGTCACGGCTATTGTCTCCCAGGGAGACATTCTCCACGTCACAGATACGTGGACTCCAAAGAAATTCATGAGGCATCTCAAAGATATATGTTCCGGGAATCCAAGACAGCCTCCTACCTTTCTCTCTGCCCAATCACTGGACTCACCTAGGAAACATGGAGACCAAAAAAGAGTCTCAATCAATCCACGACAATGTGGCTTCACCGATTCCCCATCACAATCCACCCCTCTGACGGTAGAGAAGAAAAGAGGAGACAGTATAGGCTCTGCCCCAAGAACTCTCAGCCTACTGAAAGAGGCAAGGCTCATACAAAAAACTACATTAGAGTCTAAGTTCATATGGGTCTTCCCCACTGGATTGTAGAGCCTTTAGGAGAGGGACTTCTTCATCTTTGCAACGTTAGCGCCTTGCCTTGGAAAAAGCCAGTACCCAGTTGAATTTTTTGTCATATTAAATTACGAAAATGTAGAGAGATTGGGAAGGATGTTATCTGCAAATATCTGGAGAGATGATATAGAATAGATAGAATAAACATATTGTTTGTATCTCCAGAATGAAATCATCTCCACTGCAGTGCGGGAAGATTAATAATAATGCCAACCTCAGAGAGTGGCTGTGGCACTTGAGTGGCAAAATAGATCTAAAGCATTTAGCAAGTCTCTGGCACACAGTGAGCACTTAATAGGCAGTGCCTATCATTTATGTTACAAGGATCACAGATAGTGGTGACAGAGGACCACATGACAGATCAATGTGAGGAAGAATTTTCCAAAAGTATCAAGGGCCGCTCCCTTGTGGAAGCTACTACATGGGGGAAGCTCCCTCTGCCAGAGGCTGGACAGTCATCTCTCAATGAAGATGTCAAGAAAAGTCCTGTACTAGGTAAAGGTTGGCTGACAGCACTGGTTCATTAACCTGGCTGAGAATTAGAATAATGTAGGCAGTGTTTTAAATATACACAGGTTTAGGCCAATCCAGACTTCTTTAACAATTGTGAAAAGACCCAGGAATTTATATTTTAATAAGTATCCCAAAGTGACTTTTAGGTAGCTCATCAAGCATGGATCTAATTATCTAAGTTTGAGAACCACCTGTATAGAGAAAGTTTATACTCCCTTCCAGATTCTGAGGCTCTAGGAATTCCTTCATCCATCCTTGATCACCTTCAGAATAGTATCATGGAAAATCATACAGGTTGATAAAGTCAGAAAGATTGGCTTCAAATCCCTGTTCTGCCACTTCCTGTTTGTATCACTTAAAGTGTATTGATTATTCTCCCAAAGCCTCAATTTTTTTGTCTATAAAATAAAGATGATTACCTTGTATGGATGTTTATTCTAGGAGGGGTTTCTGGCACATAATAAGTATTTAATAAATATTTTATCAGAAAAGTGCCTCTCATTGTACATACATACATACATATATACATACATACATACATACATAAAGACTTAATAAATACCAGTTCCCTTTCTCACCACCATCCCAAACTTTCACATTATGTAGAGGAAACTGAGTTCACTTAAAGAAAGGAGGTGACAAAAGATGATAAAGTAAGACAACAGAACCATGCATAGATGGAGATACCAGAAGAACAGGAAAATAGCTTGGGAGATTCCAAAAAGCAAGAGGATTCTCAAAATCTGAAGTAAAGCAGGCACAGAAAAAATACAATGCATTAAATTTCAGTGGGGAAGTGAAGGAGAGTGAACGTATCATGGATCTTTCTGGATTTTGTTGGGTGTTCTCAATCATTACATCTGCATTTAGAAATATTTATATTTGCTGAAAACCAAGAGCCTTGGCGCACAGGGAGAATGAAAAGAGCAAGGGACAGGGTCTAATTAATCATCAGGGGGCTGTCACACTGACAACTAGAAGAATTGGAAAGTTACAAAGTACCAGCACCAAACAGCATCAATCACCCAACGATGGTAAATAAATTAATCAAAAATCATTGGGTACCAAAAGGTCTGGGGGAAAAATAAGAGGCAGAAGAGAAAAATGATCAGCAGCAGCAAGCAAGCAAAAATAGCAGAGCCTGACCCTGTTCAAGCTGAAGCCAGGTACCGTGGCCACTCTGCCTTCAACGCCTTGCCTGCCCCCAAGCAGACTGCCAAGCACAGCTGGGTTTGTAGCTATTACCCCTTCTGTTTTGAATGGGAGATTCACTTAGCATCCCTACTCCCTACCCCTAATAAAAGGGGAAATATTGGTCTTGACAAGTAGGTCATCCTAAATACCACTTTGCTCAAAGCCATTCCCTGACTCATTACTGAGCTGCTATATTTGTGCGTTTGAGTTAAAACGCCCCACCTAGCCTGCTGGGGACCAGTTATTACCAGCCACAGGTCTTGGTGGAATACATGACTCTCTTCTCTGGGATACTGGGGGCCCTCACTGACCCAGAATTTTAACACCTGGCCCACCCTCCCTTACCCGGCCTCTATTTCCCCCAATCAGTTTGGTTTTTGATTGTTTGTTTGTTTTTAACCTGGCAGAAGAGTGGTTATGGAGGATGTTAACCAGATCATCAACTTCCCCATTCTTTTCCAGTCAGGATGCACACATCTGCCCCTTTAGGTTCACACAGGATTCAGGGGGCTCAGCCATGAATTAAAAGAATTGAACACCTGGATTTCCTATGGATCCACACAGGGTCATGAAATATCCCAGTAGAGTTTAACATTTGCAATGATCCACCTTTTTTAAAAATATATTTTTGACATGCTAGATCACACATCCTTTACAATTCACCCACAAGGGTTAATCTGCAATTTAATTCCATTTAACAGATATTCAGTGAGTACGCATAGGTTTCTAGCAATGATATAGAAGTAAGTGGGGCCATGTCTCTATTCTGAGAGCTCATAGACTAGTAAGAGAGACAAAACCATCACAAATGACATGATCTGGGCAACTGTGACCATGGTGACCACACAGAGACATAACCCATGCACAGTAGGACTAAGGACAGAATTCACTCTCATGTGAGGCATTGGGAAAGGCTTACTAGTAGTGGGGAGCGCTGAGAGAGAGACAGGATTTGATATGACTTGGAAGAATGTTAAGACTTGGATGATGGAGACAAGAGAATGGCGTTAAAGGCACAGAGACAAACTTGAGAAAAGCCTGAGAAGTGGGTGAATGCAAAATATATGGGAGGAGCCATGGAGAGGCTGACCTTGCTGAACAGAGGAAGTGGGGTCATGAGTGGGAGACAGTAGTGATGAGGGTTAGGAAGAGTCTTATAAGTACAAAAGCATCCCTCCACCCTGAACAACTCTGACTGCCTGGGTACACAATACTTTCCCTTCTCTAGATGTCCAGAGAGATCACAAGGGTGTCTCCTGGATCTTCCTGGGGGCTGCAGTCTCCAAATATGAGAGCAGCAGCTGTAAACACCAGAGGAGCTCCAAGGAGCTAGTCCCCAGAAGGCAGAGCCCATGTTTGAGGCCCAGCAAGGGAAATAACACATAAATGATATCTGAGCACAAATAGGTTATGTACAGATCACATGCACACAACCAGGTGATAGACAGGTAGGTATCAAGTTGATAATTTGTTGGGTGGGTAAATTTTGGAAAGTGAGACAATATATACGTGTAACTGATTAATTGAATGAACCAGACTCATAAGGTCCAAGCAAGAAGAACTGAATTTTTTGTCACACCTGCCCTTTTCAACCTGTTCTATGGGATCATTACTCCCTGCTCCTAAATGAATATCCAACAGTCTCATCACATTTTTTGTTAACTCTCAGATAAAAAGCACATTAAAAAGTCCAGTGCTATGTAATGTTAAAATTCTAAAATCTCCTCTAATTTATGATTGCACCAGTTAGACCCATCACAGTCTTGGGGGCCTGAGGGGAGAAGTCAGAGCCTGTGTTCTTTTCTTTTACTCCCTCCTCCCCACTCCACGCTCTGATCTGTGGCTCCACAGGGGTGAGTGCAAGGGAGAGGGAGGGGAAGGAAGGGGCAGGAGAGGTCCTCTGGAATGGTGCAGATATAAGCCAGCATTAGTGCTCTTGGAATACAGGGAATGTCATCCAAAGCTAATTATTTTCTTCATGGGGTGCTGTTATGAGGACCCCCATCTTGCATTTTCTTGCAGAAACAATGCTTCCTGTGGCCCTGCAGCACTCCCTCCATCACTGGCACCTTGCAGTACACCCCTCAAGCCCCTCATCTCTCCAGGGGGTCCTCGTGAGCAGCTGAACCCAATCAGCCCTCTTCCTCAGAGCCTCTTTACTCTACAAGGATGTAAGCTTAGGCTTACATCCTAAGCCTGGTTATACCTCAGAAGGGCAGGCCATTCCCAGGGCCATTCTGATTCTTTCCTCTCTTCTTGCTTCATGCAAGCTGACCAACAGAGTCCAGTCACAGTGTCCACCAAAGGCCAGAGAACACAGGTAAAGCTTCTGAGCAGTCCCCTTGATTAGAGAGACTCCACCTTTCCTTCCTACTTGGGATGCGTGGGGAACGAATCACTACGTGTTGACAACTTTCCCCATCCTAAATCCTGGCCTCCTACCTTCTACCCCTTTTCCTTTACACCCTGGAGGTGGCTGATGAGCTAATGCTGACAGCACAGTTTAGGGTCAACTCCTTTTAAAGTACTCTATAGATGGGCTAGACTCTATCATCTTAAAATACGGGTGCACTTGGCAGGTATTTTTCTCAGACTTTGGGCATCAGCTGAAATTCCAAGCAACCAGAAAGTTTTATTTAACATCCCCCTACATGACTATCACAAACTTATAGAGGTTCAAGAACCCTTAGAGATAACACAAGGCCCCTAACTTATTTTACGTATTAGAAAAGTAACACTCCTCCCTTGTCTCACCTTGTACTTCCATCTCATGTGTAGGGGGATACTGAGGCTGCTAAAAGACTGTACCACACCCGGCAGAAATGGCACCTCCCATCTGCTCAGGCAATGTCTCTCAAAACCTAAATAGCCCTCCTTCTCCTAAGAGAAAGGGCCTGTGAGCAGAAAAGGCCATAGTGCAGCTGGGACATGCAAGTCGATGTATTAATCAGGGTAGGTTCGTCTTTGCTGCAGTGACAAATAATCCCTGAAATCTCAATGGCTTAATAGCACAAAGTAAGTTTATTTCTAACCCACTTCAAGTTCTATGGGGATTGATAGTGCTCCTGATGTCCTCTCCTCCACGTAATGATTCAGGGACCCAGGTTTCTCTTCTCTTTTGTTTCTCCTTTATCATGAATTTGAGTTTGCCCTCAAGGTTGTCCACAAGCCAGCAGATGGGCGAAAGGGAGCATAGGAAGTCACACGATCACTTAACCACCTTGGTCATATTGCCTCTGCTCACATTTCATAGGCCAGAACTAGTTATGTAGTGAACCTAAATCAAGGGAGGCTGAGAAAAGTAGAGAAGTTCACAGAAATCTCCATAGGACCAACTCTGTACCACCTACTGAGCATCAATTTCATTCTGGGGACAAAGGTATTTCTCCTCTTTATTCTGGTGCTAAAGTCCACACTCTTCTCACCACACATGTCTCCACTTTGTGATTTGATGAAGAAGAGGAATTTCATAATCAGAGGCAGGATAGCATTGAGATTCAGAGCACAGACTCGAGTCAGAATGTCAAGGTTTAAATCCAAGCTCCACCACTGGTTAGCTAAGTGACTTGGAGTCAGTCACTTAACTTCTCTCATCAGTATCATAGGGATAATAACAGTACATACCTCAAAGGATTGTTGCAAACATTAAATAAGTTAATATATCTATAGAACTTAGAACAGTGCCTGACTTATGGTAATCCCTACAAAAATGTTTAATGTTAATATTGTTGTTATTTTTATTCTCTATACCAAACTCTTTGCCCTGTTAATTACAGTTGCTCTTGGCTATACATAATTCCTTATTAGCAGACAGCACCTCACTGAAAGATGCCAGAGCACTGTAGCTCATTGCTTTAGAAAAGAAGAAAGATCCCATTGTCTGCAAAGCTTCCTGGTCATTTTTTCAAATCAATTCTCTAGGACCAGGCATAGTCAGAATAAAGTCTTCACTGTCGCATTCCAGGCTGGTAGAAATGCTCCATGCTTCAATAGCTCAATGGCCTCACACCAGCTCTCAGTGGCCTGCAGCCCTCTGAAGAAAGAAGTTATGTCCTAAGGGTGAAAAGTTATTTAGTTTCCCTGCCTGACATTCTAGTCCCAGGCCTTCTAGAAACAGAGAAGCTGTTGTCACCATGCCAGGATGTGACAAATGATGTGAGGGAGTGTTATGATACAGCCATCCATCCACCGTCAGAGGCCAGGACCACAAGGGGACAGAAAATGAACAGGGAAATTGTTAATTGTGTTGCTTTAAAGCTTCCCAAGAGAAACTTTGGAGAGAAGTATGTTTTGCCACCATCTAGAGAGGCATAATATGCTGAAAGCCTTTAGAAGGTACACCACCAGCTAGGCAGGAGACTAGCAGAGCTTGGGGAGGGAAGGAAACACCTCAGAGTCAGTGAAAGCAAAAGACGAACACTACAGAAAGAATCGTTGCAAAAGCAGGTGTCTATTATGCTTGGAGAGAGAACTCAGGTTAATCTTTACAGGATCCTGGATAAGTTACTTAACATTCAGAGTTGGCAGAATATGTAAAATGAAGAAGGTATATATCTTACTTTCTTAAAGGCAGGGGGCTACTCTTGAGAACCCTCCAGAGTCTAAGACCATGTGATTCTTTAAGTATGTGATCCCCTTTCTTCTCTCCAGTGTAGAGTTATTTATTTGATAAATGTAAAATGGGGGATTTCATGGCACTAAATTTAGTCTCACTTACAAAAGATATAAGCAGGATGGAGGCTAAATACATATATAACAAAATTCCATTGCACAAATCACCTTCTCCTTCTGGAGAATGGGTTCTACCATCACATGCAAATATTTGCCATGCTGTGAGGTTATAGTACACGGGCTGGATATTTCTGAAGGGAAATACCTACTACATGCCCTATAGCCCTGATGTTTTTATTCTCTCCAGTCCACAACAGAGACTCTCTTGAAAGGATTAATACTTTGACTCTAACATGAAGCCTACAGAATCCATATTAAAACAACAGTGTAAAATTTCTGCTTATGCCTAAGAAGGAGTAAGAGGAACCAGATTTATCTTCCTACCTGAAGCCAAACAAAAACAAAATAAAAACAAAAAAAGCAAGCAACATACATGAAGCAATGTTTTTAAAGACTCAGTACATCAGGGAATGAAGGATGGTGATCCCTGAAAGAGAAGAAACAAATGAGAAGAGCCTTAGAATTGCCCCAGTTTACTGCCTTGAGAGAGTCTCCAATACATGACCCAAGGAGAGGGAACCTAGGCAGATCCCAGCACACAGCCTGAGTCAAGCAGGTGAAGTTGAAAGTCCAGGGGTCCTGGGCTTTACTCTTATAAGAATTTTTACCATGTGAAATAGTACAATATTACTTGAAGGTAGACTATGAAAACTTAAAGATGTGTTCTGTAATCCTCAAAGAAACTATTAAAATAACTAAACAGAGTTATAGCTATAAGTCAACCAACAAAGAAGATAAAGTAGAATAATTTTAAAATACTCCATTAATACAAAATAAGATTTAAAAAAAAGGAAAAGAAGAACTAAAAATAGATGGAACAAATAGAAAACAAAGAGCAAGATGACAGATTTATATTATAATCACATTAAATATAAATGATCTAAACACTCCAGCTGAAAGGTAGAGATTACCAAAACCATACAAAAACAATACAAAGAAAGAAAATTTCAGACCAATATCTCACATGAACTTAGACACAAAAATTCTCAACAAAAAATTAGCAAATCAAATCCAATGATGTATAAAAAGAATTATGTCCCATGACCAAATGGGATATAGTCCAGGTATGCAAGGCTGGCTCAACATTCAAAAAGCAATCAGTATAACTCATCATATCAACATGCCAAAGAAGAAAATTCATATGATAATATCAAACGATGCAGAAAAAGTATTTGACAAAATCTAATACCCATTAATGATTAAAAAAAAAAGACTCTCAGCAAATTAGGAATTGAGGGAAATTACCTTAACTTGATAAAGAGCATCTACCAAAAAAACCGACTGCTAATATCATATTTATGGCAAAAGACTGAATGTCAGAAATGGAGAACAGATTAATGGTTGTCAGGAGTTAAAGAAAAGGGCAGGGTGGGTCAGAGGAAGGGAAAACATGAGATTTTTTGTCGATGGAACTTTTCTATATTGTGACTGTAGTAGTAAATACATGAAACTATTCAAGTGATAAAACTGCATAGAACTAAAAACATATGTACACACATACATACAAATAAGTACAAGTAAAACAGGAAATCTGGGGCTTCCCTGGTGGCACAGTGGTTGAGAGTCCGCCTGCCCACGCAGGGGACACAGGTTCGTGCCCCGGTCCAGGAAGATCACACGTGCTGTGGAGCGGCTGGGCCCGTGAGCCATGGCCGCTGAGCCTGCGCGTCCGGAGCCTGTGCTCCGCCACGGAAGAGGCCACAACAGTGAGAGGCCCGCGTACTGCAAAAAACAACAACAACAAAAAAAAACTGAAAAAAAAAAACAGGAAATCTGAGCAAGTCTGATGTATCAACATCAATATCCTGGTTTTGATATTGTACTGTAGTTTTGCAAGATGTTACTGAAGGAAATTGAGCAAAGGAAACACAGGATATCTCTGTATCATTTCTTACAACTGCATATAAATCTATAATTAAATCAAAATAAAAGTTTTTAGGGCAGATATTTTTGGATTGGCTAAAAAAATACAATACCAAATTTGTGCTACCTATAAGAAAAATATTTTAAATATAGACATAAATGGGTAAATTAAAAAATGAAATATATATATATATATATATATAGAGAGAGAGAGAGAGAGAGAGAGAGAGAGAGAGAGGGAGAGAGAGAGAGAGAGAGACATCCCTAAGTATCCACAGGGGATTGGTTCCAGGACCCCTATTATACCAAAATCTACGGATGTTCAAGTTCCTTACATAAAATGGCATAGTACAGTCAGCCCTCTGTATCCACAGGTTCTACGTCTGTGGATTCAAGCAACCCCAGTCCAGAGTTGGTTTAATCCAGGGATGCAGAACCTGTGGATACAGAGGGTCAACTGTATACACATATTTGTGTGTGAGCATATAACATTAATCAAAAGAAAGTTGGATATAACTTTCTGGCTATTAATAACTGGCTATATTAATAGCATATGAAGTAGATTTCAGAGCAATAAAAACTTATCAAAGATACAGGAAAGTCATGTCATATTGGTAAAGGGGTCAATTACCAGAGTCACATAATAATTCTAAATGTTTATGCAACTTATACTGGAGCTTCAAAATACATGAAGCAATAACTGATAAAATTTCAAGAAGAAATAGACAAGTCACAATTATAGTCAAAGTTGTCAACATTTACCTTCTGATAATTAATAGAACAAGTACAAAGGAAATCAGGAAGGTTATAGAATATCTGAAAAATGCCATCATGTATACATGCAAAATGTGTCCACAGATGTTCATAACAGCTTTATTTATAAGAGCAAAAACTGGCAATAACCCAAATGCATATCAACTGATAAATAAACAAATAATGGTTGATCCATACAATGGAATACTACTCAGCCATAAAAGGAATGAACTACTTATACACATAAACATGGATGGCTGTCAAAATACTTACACTTTGTGGGAAAAGCCAGACAAAAGAGTACCTGGTAGCAGATTCAATTTACGTAAAACACTCAAAAATGAACATTTATAGTGGCAGCAGACCATTAGTTACCAGCAGACATGGGGAGCAGGGAGTGATGGGGATCACAAAATCTCCAAGGATCTTTTGTTGATAACAGCTCATTATCTTGAATAGGGGGATAGTTTCCTGGATCCTGTATAAGTCAGGTCTTATCAAATTGTATACTTTAAATATGTAAATTTTATATTATGTCACCTATATCCCCAAAACACACACAGTATGACCAGCGCCCACCAAGAGGCATCAATCATTATCCTCAACAATGATCCCTTCTATCCGAGCCAGACCTGTATCTTCACTGTGTCAGACACCTGGAACATCCCTCTCCTTCCTTCCTTCTGTCTCTTCAAACTCTATTTGTCCTTCAAAGTCCAGAACAAGTCCTACCTCCTGCAGGAAACCTTTCAGGACCTCTGTCCCTCACTGCACATATGGACTATAACTGTTCTATATGAGAGTATCTTCATCATCCAAATAGAGGTTGAGTTCCCTGAAACCAGGAACCATGTCATCAGCATCTTTCCTCCACCTGCATAGGCCTGAGTCCAAGAAGCCTCAGTTGATACCTGTTGATTATTTGGTTGATGAATCTTTCACTGACAGGTCTCCCTCATGAGGCTACTCTTCACTCTGTGATGACATGTCATTAATTTTAAAAAGGGAAGAACATCTTCTGTGCTTTTGGCCTTTGCCTCTGCCAGGGACCACTGGTGTTTCCAATCAGAGCATGCCTCTGGAAGGGTCCTGTGTGCTGGCTCATGTAAGAACTCCCTGCAGCTGGCTACAGTGCTGAGCTTGCTGCAGAAAACCAGAGAACCAAGGGCTGCTCTGGTCCACTCTGTGCTTCACATATCCCAGAGGTTCAGCAACGTCTGCAAAGAAGCCATGCACTACTCTGATGTTACTACAGCCTCAGAACATAAGAAAATGTCTAGTGCCGACTAAGTTCTTGTCCAGATGAATAAACCAAGGCCAGGGAGATCATGTGGGCAGTTTTGGATTACTCACTGAACCTTGCTTCTTCATTCTTACTTTCTTTGTGTTTGGAGCTTGTCTCAAGTGAAGAGATCATAAGATAAACAGAAGGATAGACCTCCCATCCCCTGTTGCTTCACTAGACCAGAAAAGGGTCATCACAAGGTTTCCATGCTCTTCTACAGATGTTTCATGATAAAATTTCCCATCACTTTGTTAAAAGTAATTTCTTTAGCACCTCACACTCCAATCAACTGTTCTTTTTGTTTTTTTAAAAAAAGAAAAAAGTCAATAGGCTTACAGCCTTAGAAGTGGATAAAGATATTAGCAGGAGGCCTGCTGGTTCCAAGAGTAGTAGACAAATAATGATCAATAGTTTTTATCTCCTAATGACTGGATGGCGATTGGGTAGCCTCCAGCTAAGAACTTCATTGACAACTACAATGTTGCTTCAAGGAGGGAGGGGAAGTGTACCTTCCAGAAACTCCTGGATCTCAGTCACCACAATGAGTTGAACTGGATTCTTTTCTCTGCACCTTATAATCATCAAGTTCTTCTCTAAAATTGTCCCCACCTTCCATCCCTGCAGCCTCTGCTCAGAAATCACCTCAAACATGTCTGATAGCAGACAAAGAGGTCTTGGTCCATGAAAATTATTTGTATCCTATTATGTCCTCCCTGGAGATCTTTATGGGGGTCCCTAACACCACTCATCATGTCTACAGTAAGTCCCCTACACACAAGCCTTCAAGCTGCGAACTTTCAAAGATGCAAACGTGAGTTTGCATGTCCAATCACATAAGTTAGTTCATACGTGTGGCATACACTGTCACATGCATACATCCTCTACAAGTGGCTGTGCTTTTGTGTACTTTACTGTGCAGTACTGTATAGAGCACCATAGTATACAGTATCTCTATTTCAAACCCAGGATGTCCGGAAGCAAGCGTAAAAGCAGTGGTGATTAGCCGGTACCACTGTACTTTTCAAGGTACTGTACTGTAAAATGAAAAATGGTCTTTTTATTTTGTGTTTGTTCGTTTTCTATGTATTATCTGTATAAGAAGTATTAACACCTATTCTAGCGCAGCACCGCATAGCCGACTGTGTGAGCTGGGCACCTAGGCTAACTTCGTTGCATTTACAAACAAATGGGACTTTCGAATGCGCTCTCGTAACAGAACTCATTCGTACGTAGGGGACTTACTGTATTTCAAACTCTTCAGTGAGGACTGAGCATCCTTCATTAGCTGTCCTCTGCTTCCTCCATCTTTGTCCACAATCTCCCTCATGCATCAGCCAAGACATGGAACACACTTGCTTTCCACCTCCCTTCCTCCTTGCCTTTGCTGACCTGGCTGCCTCCAGCCAACAGGTTCTTTCCTAGTGACCCATACCGGCCCTTTTCACAAATTTTCACTCAAAAGCTCCACCAGACAGCGCGCTGATTAACTCCACTTCACCCTGATGATATCTTTCCTCCCTGCTCTTCCCCATTTCCCGACACAAACCGTTCAATGCCATCTCATTCGGGGATGACACTGCTGCGGGATTGGTGATATTCCCTGTAGAACGAATTCTCAAATTCATTCTCCAGTGAGAGGAAAGAAAATGTCTCTTGGGCAGCAGAGGCACACGATAGCATTTGGCACGTTTGTGAGGGAAGGCATGGAGCACATTCGTGCGGATACCACATAGCCTAGCAGTGCATTTCCTCTAGTACGTCAAATGGAATGCCAATTCTCCAGGATGTTAATGGGGACCACAGTTTTCTCTACATGGAGTTCCATGACCAAATAAGCATGGTCAATGTTAAATTAAAGAAAGTTGAAAAGTTTACTGCTGAAAGTCTCACAGTCTTCCACATGTTCAGATGAAAAATTCTCTCCAAGAGGGAGGCATATTGTACATCATGTCCAACTTATATGATCATGGAGCCCTTTATGCACAGAGTATCGCACAAGGTTATAGCAGTCCAGGAAGCAGTCTTTGGGAAATATTCCCCTAAAACATTCAGCTCACAGGTTCACTTCATTCTGCTGAATGAGGATCTATTCTTTCCAGAGCCTCAGTTTAGTGATTCAGATCAGCTTTTCTTTGCCTAATTCTCACATGGCCCCAGTGTGCCATGTCAGTCTGTGCCAGAAGAAGAAGAAGAAGGAGAAGGAGAAGGGAAAGGGGAAGGAGAAGGAGAAGGAGAAGGAGAAGGGGAAGGGGAAGAGGAAGGGGAAGGGGAAGGGGAAGGGGAAGGGGAAGGGGAAAGGGAAGGGGAAGGGGAAGGGGAAGGGGAAGAAGAGGAAGAAGAAGAAGAAGGAGAAGAGGAAGAGGAAGAAGTAGAAGAAGGAGGAGGAGGAGGCGGAGGAGGGGGAGGAGGACGGGGAGGAGGAGGAGGGGAGGGGGAGGAGGAAGAAATGAAAGTCAAAAATATCAGCAAGCATTGAAATTATTCCACAATAAGATTAAAGCATGAACACCTTCCAGCCCCAAGCCAAAAGGCAGAAAGCAGAATTAGATCTAAAAGTCAAGCTGCACCCCTACCACCTGTTCAGCAATCAATATGCCATTACCCTGTCTACGGAAGTAGTTTGCAAGTAGCCATTCCCAGGCTGCAACAGAGGCAAAGGCAGGACTGGAGAACTACTTTGAATACTTTACCATCCCAAAGTAGAAACTTAGGATTCTGGACACAGGCCTGGGGGAAGCATGGGCTGCATGACCTATGCTGGCTGTAAGCAAATGTAATCACACCATCCAATTAAACCATGAAGACAGCCACGGAGCCAACTGAATCCTTTTCATGGCTGAGGGGAGCTGGGACTGAGATACCAAACTGGACCGTCCTCTCTTATCTTTTGAAAATCAGAGTTGCCTGTTCCTTTGCATAAGCACTCTAGCCCAAATAAATGGCTAAGAAAACACGCAACACCTATCAAGAGGTGGCCACAGAAAAATGAGATATCTGTGTTATAGGCAAGAGGGCTGTAGGAAATAGGAGGATTTACACCAGAGAAGAGGAAATTCAGAGTATAAAACTGAATGTCTTCCTGTGTCTGAACAGCTCTCATGTCAGGAGTATCATTTGTGTCATTATGGAGTCAGTTACAAGGGGGTCAATTTGGACTTGATAGTAAGAAAACTTTCTAACTCTGTGCAGATGTCAGCAAGGGTTATGTTGCTCTTTAGGATCTGTAAAGATTGCCTTGGGCAACAATTCAGTGGGTTTTGAAAAATCAAATTGCCTTTCTAAGAATCACTAATGTGTATGTCCAAGTGGGAAGGGAGGCTGGATTTATACATCTCTGAGTTTCCTTCTGAAACTAAGACTACGTGTGTCAAGTGTGCCCTTTGTGCTCCAGCAAGAGAGTTGAATATACCAGAGAAGATTTTTACATGTGTGAACCCCACTGAGAGGTATCCATTGGCACCAACTCGCCTCAGAAAATCTCCTGCATGGAGAGGTAGGCAAGGTCTGACTTAGTCATGCATATGGGACTCTGCCATTCAGCGAGGGATGAACATAAGAGCTCTTGAAGCTCTGACCTGAGAATACATGCCAGCAGCTTCTAGAAGTTCAGAAGTATTCTGCTAGCATGTGACTTCTGTTTAATGGAAGGAAGAAACTTTCAATCAAAATAGCTCAGCAAGTTCACACTTGACATTACCACCCTGGTTCCAAATGTGCAGGAGTGATCTATTAAAACAACACAAAAATATCACTGGGCTCACAAACAAGTAAATGTCTTCATGGATGAGAAACACGACAGCAATTCCAAAACATAAACAGCTCTGAAGTCACAGACCCAGACCAAGGCAATGGTAACTAGGATTTCAATGCCTCTGGGACAACAAGGGGCTAGAAGCAGGCTCACTGCCTAAAGCTAGAGGGTGGATTACCCCACAACATTCCCTGCAACACATGCGCTCATCACTTGAGAAAGGAAGAAGAAAGCAATACGAATCCAGCCCCAAGATCAGGAACTAAGCAAGATACCCACTAGCTAAGGAAGAGGGCTAGTAATTTCCCTGATCACCCAACTGGGGTGGAAATAAATACCACCATTATAGGACCTGTTCAGGATCAGGGTTAGGCTTATGGAATGATAACCACATAGCCACTCAGATAGGAGTGAGCATTAGCAGGAGAAAAGAGAGCATTAGCAGGAGAAAAGAGAAAGAGAGCATTAGCAGGAGAAAAGAGAAAAGAGATTTATGGAGCCATAAATCAAAATTCCAACCATGTAAAGAAATACAACACTAGGAAATAAAACAAACGTACGGCATCATTGAGACAAAAAAAAAACAATCTATATCCCTTATATTCCTTTATTGAAGCATGGAAATAAGTATGTCTAGGTGGATTAATGAAAGAATAGCACCCTTTAAATGAGCAAAAATTATGGTAAAAGGCAAAAATGAAACAAAAAAATGATATGGAAATGAATGGGTAAGAAGTTTTATAAATGAAAATTATCGTAATGGATGTAAATGAATTTTTAAAGCAATAAACGGGATAAAATCTAGCCTGAAAACAGGTGAAAGCAAGTTAATGATGGAAAAGATGGTGCTGAGAAGTCTACCCAGAGGCTGTGCAGAGAGAAAAAATAAGAACTGTGGAAGATCCATTAGGAAAGATGGAGTAAAATAAGAGGCACAAACATGGGTTAAATGAGTCTTCCAGAAGAAGAGAATGGAGGGAATGGCATAGAAACAATATTTATTTATTTATTATTATTATTTTTTTAACATCTCTATTGGAGTATAACTGATTTACAATGGTGTGTTTGTTTCTGCTTTATAACAAAGTGAATCAGCTATACATATACATATGTTCCCATATCTCCTCCCTCTTGCGTCTCCCTCCCACCCCTCTAGGTGGTCACAAAGCACCGAGCTGATCTCCCTGTGCTATGCAGCTGCTTCCCACTAGCTATTTTACATTTGGTAGTATTTATAAGTCCATGCCACTCTCTCACTTCATCCCAGCTTACCCTTCCCCCTCCCCATATCCTCAAGTCCATTCTCTAAGTCTGTGTCATTATTCCTGTCCTGCCCCTAGGTTCTTCAGAACGTTTTTTCTTTTTTTTTAGATTCCATATATATGTGTTAGCATATGGTATTTGTCTTTCTCTTTCTGACTTACTTCACTCTGTAGGACAGACTCTAGGTGCATCCACCTCACTACAAATAACTCAATTTCATTTCTTTTTATGGCTGAGTAATATTCCATTGTATATATGTGCCACATCTTCTTTATCCATTCATCTGCTGATGGACACTTAGGTTGCTTCCATGTCCTGGCTATTGTAAATACAGCTGCAGTGAACATTGTGGTACATGACTCTTTTTGAATTATGGTTTTCTCAGGGTATAGGCCCAGTAGTGGGATTGCTGGGTCATATGGTAGTTCTATTTGTAGTTTTTTAAGGAACCTCCACACTGTTCTGCATAGTGGCTGTATCAATTCACATTCCCACCAGCAGCGCAAGAGTGTTCCCTTTTCTCCACACCATCTCCAGCATTTATTGTTTCTAGATTTTTTGATGATGGCCATTCTGACTGGTGTGAGGTGATACCTCATTGTAGTTTTGATTTGCATTTCTCTAATGATTAGTGATGTTGAGCATTCTTTCATGTGTTTGTTGGCAATCTGTATATCTTCTTTGGAGAAATGTCTATTTAGGTCTTCTGCCCATTTTTAGATTGGGTTGTTTGTTTTTTTGATATTGAGTTGCATGAGCTGCTTGTAAAGTTTGGAGGTTAATCCTTTGTCAGTTGTTTAATTTGCAAATATTTCTCCCATTCTGAGGGTTATCTTTTCATCTTATTTATGGTTTCCTTTGCTGTGCAAAAGCTTTTAAGTTTCATTAGGTCCCATTTGTTTATTTTTATTTCCATTTCTCTAGGAGGTGGGTCACAAAGGATCTTGCTGTGATTTATGTCATAGAGTGTTCTACCTATGTTTTCCTCTAAGAGTTTTATAGTGTCTGGCTTTACATTTAGGTCTTTAATCGAAACAATATTTAAAAGCTGAGAATTTTCCAGAATTAGACAAAGACAGAAATCTTGAGAACAAAGTTTCCCTCCACTTATCAGAAGGGGAAAAATAAAAATAAATCTATACCTAGACATATCATAGTGAAACTACAGAGCATTAAAAGTAATAAGAAGGATCTTAAAATCTACCTTTAGAAAGAGCTATCAAATTTAGTTGACAGCAGGCATCCCAAAGTCAAATTTAGATACCAGATGACAAAGGAGTAACATACTCAAAATGGTGAAGGAAAAACACTTTGTAGTGTTTATATCCAGCTAAACTATTATTTTGGAAAAAAGGCAAAATAAAGTTACTTTTCAGACATATAAAATTGAAATCAGATGGAAGATAGGATACATAGGAAATAGCTGTGAGCAGAAAACTGATATGGTATATCATTAAAAATAAACACTTATCTAATATATATGTCACTATAAAAATATACTGCCTGTTGGTTCAAAACCTGGCCCCCAGACACAGAGGGCAAGGAGAGGTGGAAGAAAGAGGCAGACCTCTCCAGAGTCGGGTAGGTGCAGGTTTAATAAGCAAGGGACTTACATACAAGGCTTGGGCAGCTGTAAAATGAATAGATCTCTGCACTCACCTGCCACAATCTGAAAAGTTTATAGAGAGGCATTAACTAGGTTCATAAGTATTCAGTCCAGATGGTCTCAACCACACCTTACACTCTCAAGGCTACATCCTCGAAACCTGCTCCCTCTGGGAGAATGTGGGGTGAAATGTACATTCCGAGGACAGGGGAGGGGTGAGGAGCCTCCTATTGCCTGGGTCCAGCTTGGAGATCAACCAAGAGTCACATCCTCTCAATGACCTCCTCCAACACTGCCCCATTATCCTGAAATAAAATTTGTAGACAATATAATCTTTCCTTTACACATAACTTCAAAAATATCTGTAGGCAAACTCTCAGGTGGCAAGCAACCAGGGCTGGAGGAGGAGGAATCTTCCAGCATGTGAGGAGCAGCGGGAGTTGGCAGTGCTTGGCTGAGGAAATGGCTCCTGTGATTGGAAGACTGGTTACTTACAAGGTGATTGAGAAATAAGTCAATAAAGTAAGAATGTGCAAGCCAGGTTTCTCATTGTTGAGAATGGAGGTAAAAGTATGGAAAGGAGAAGTCTAGAATAAACCTCACAATGTGAGATTGTATTTAGGGATACTGAGGTAAAGTTACGGTTCCTAATAGATAGATAAATATACATGTACATAGCAGTAGACATAGATATGTAGTGAGAGAGAGAGAGAAAAAGAGAGGAGAGATCGATTCTAGCTCTGTCTGCTGAGAAGGCCTGGAAGCAAGACAAACAAGCAGCAATGAACACACCCAGCACCAGATCCTGGTTTCTAAAGGGCACCAGGGATTCCTGGAAAAATGGCTGATTCCAGGGCTGTGGCAGGGAACCAAGCCTGGACCATCTTGTGATGGAATGATAGGAACATGCCTAAAAGATGCAGAATCCAGCTTGACAGGTGTTCCACCAGCCAAGTTGAAAACAACTTGGGCATCAAAATAAATGCCAATGGCAAGGGATTATAACCCACTGAATAAAATAGGAACTCATAAGTACATACATCTATACATAGTAGTTCTACCTTACATAGAAATGCCAACTCGTAAGTGTAGAAGGCACCATGCAGTTAGAAAATTGCCATTGGACAACTGATTCAGGCAAGATTCACCAGTAGACTCTAGGGTGAAGGTTTGATAAGGAAGAGCATATGTACATAGTATCACAGGATCTGCTCTTAAAAAGACCTACTAATTAGCTTTACAATGGAGAAACCTGATGGTTACCATTTTAACTAAGTGATAAAAGTTCACTGTTTTATCCTTATCAATAATGGGAAAACCAATATCATGTGTCTTCTGAAATTACACACTGAGAAGAACAAAACATCACCTCTGTGACGTTCCTGCCAAAAATGCACAACTTGAAATCTATCGATGAGGAAACCCCAGACAATGCCCAACTGTGGAACCATCTACCAAGTAACTGTCCTAGCCCCTTTAAAAACATCAAGGCCATGGAAGACCAGGATGACAGAGGAACCGCTACAGACTGAAGGAGACCAGAAAGCCATATGACAACTAAATGAAACGAGTGAACCTGAACTGGCTCCTGCGTCCTTAAAGAGCATTATTGGCACAAGCTAGGCCTGTGAATGGGAACTGTGGTCGTGTATATGTGATGGTAGTAAGATATCAATGTCAATTTCCTGATTGCAAGAGGTGTAATGTGGTCTTAGAGGAGAGTGTCCTTGTTCTTAGGAAATACATACTAAAGTCCTTAGAGACAATAGGGTATCCCTGTGCACTTAATCTCAAATGTATTAGGGAAAAAAAGAGAAATGTGTGTCTTTATACATACATATACAGAGAGAGATTGGTAAGGCAAATGTCGTAGTGTGTTCTAGAGGAAAAGGTACAAAATAGTATTACAGAACAACTGAATGAAAAGGAAAACACTTAGAAGGAGGTTGAATTTTAGATCAACTGAACAATATATAAATTTACAACTGATATTTAGCAAATTGACCTTGAACCAAGACATGAGCCATCTAGGGGAAAGCCCGAAACGGGAAGTTGGTTGCCCATGCTGACCCACAAAGGGGCTTCCTTTGTGCCAGAAACTGACCTGCACCAAGGCTGTTCCTCAGAGCTTCTCATCAGAGCCCTGTCAGAACCAACGTTCCCTTTTTATAACAAGCTTTTAATAATGACCCGACTTGAAAGTCATGGATAATATATCTGACCCACATCACTTTTTACAATAGAAATATATTGTCCTAAGTAAATGGAGTGATTAAAGTAAATAATCTACAATGAAATGCATAACTCAATATGTAAGGGATCATGCCTATACTGGAAGACATAAAGTCATGAGATGTTCACATCTATATCTGAAAGAATCATCATGAAGGTGATACCTAAAAATGCAGGCTAATCAAGTGTCTTGTATTTACGACTCATTCTCTGAGTGCTATTTCTATCAGTGAGTTCATTTTTCAAAATGGTGAGCAACTCCTGGTAAAGCTCTAAGCAAAACAAAGTACATCCTCACCCCATTTCACAACAGAACTGTATTCTTAGGAAAAAAGCAGCAGCAATTTAAAACATGCAAAGACAAATACCAATATAACGTACTAACTAGAATGTCATGGAGAAATACATGGGAAAGAATGTATGAAATAGCACTTCTTTCAATCTGTAAACACTCAGGAGGATGACTAACTAGAAGACATAGCGAAATGGCCAGACGCTTGTGTCTTTACATAGCCTCACCAGGAAAGAGACAGCTAGAAGCACAGATTGCTACAATCTGTGGGCAATTCCGATACCAGGAGAGGCGTTGCCATCAGTGACAATGATTTTCCATGATGGGAAGGATGTGAACAATTCCTGATAAAGTTTTGAACATCGTAACGTGCAATATTTTCTCAATTTACACAGTAGATATAGTCCCTGGGAAAGTCAGTGCAGATCAGCGTTATACACAAAACACTTTGTGTTATATGTAGAACAGTTAAGACCTAGGCTCAGCTAATTGACAAAAGGGTTTTCACCTACACCAGCATCCACTGAGATATTCACAATTCATGCAGGATGTGGGACAATTCCTCCTGTACAGGACCCAGCCTCCCCCTCCTGTCCACATCACTGGATAAACCAAAGGCCTCCTCAGAGGCAGAACTTCTCCAAAGGTCAAGAAGTCTTCCTAAATGACCAGTTAGGTCAGAACAGAACTATAAGCACGTGGTCTACAGATTTTTGGACCCCCTGTCCCAGTCAACACCAAGGCTAAGGAAGGTTGGACATTTGAGCTCAGAGCACCTGCTTTAAGCCCCTTCTGCAGTAATGTATCCACCACAGGCAACTGATAAAACTTCATGAATGAATGAGCAGGTCACTTTTCTGATTTGCTGTAACAAGCAATACAGATGCTGTCTGGAAAGAGGTCAGCAGGATCAAGTAAATCCAAGTGTAAATAAAAAAGGGAACATGCCCTCAGATGCACAGTTAGAAACAGTCAAGTGCTGCAACAGAGCCAAGATTCAAAGGCCTCCTTGGAAGCTGCTGCGGTCACTTCTCTGCTATTAGGCAGCTCCAACTTTCTCAGGTTTGAGGGTCAGTGCCAATTTTGCTGGCTTGCTGGAAAGAGGTCCCCAAGCCACACATAAAAGCTAAAAGGTATTACAGGGTTCTCCTCAAAGCAGAAAGGCGGGTGAGGGGAGATCTTTCTGGAACTTTCCCCCAACTTGGCTGGATGGGCTTCACTGAGCACCGTAAGTGGTCACAGAGACCAGGCCCCTAAAATCACAGAGTCAGCAGGAGCAGAACCACAGATTCGTTCATCTTTGTTTTTTGAATTTGATGTAAAATCCTGAGTGCCTAACATTTTATAGGTGTTCAAAAATTCATAACTATGATTGTTATTTCTTTTATTTTCTGTTCGTGGACAAGCAAAAAATTAATAGCCTCTCAGCTATTTCCTGGGACTCCAAATTCAGTATTTACAAGATGAAACTAGGTCTGGGAATCTGTGAAGTTTATTTTCACCTGATACACATTTTACTGTCAATGTTTCCACGTGTCTTTTACCAAATATTTTAAATGCAGCAAACTCAAAGCAATTTAAGCAATTAAGTGCACTGAATAGAAGTAATTTCCCAAAGATAGAGCCAAACGGATTATGAGCATGAATAAAAGATCACAAACCAGATACCCCTTGGAGATCCACCTCCAGATGGAGAAGGGGAGACTCTCCTCTTTCTTTTCCACAACACTTGGATCCATCAAAAATGCATCAAAAAAAATTTGGTCTCTCCTCTTTCCTATTTTTCAAATATCCTCCTACCTGTGGGGGAGCATGAGGGCCAGTGGAAAAGGCCCCTGACTGAAGCTTCTTTTGCCTGACCGCCTGGTGTAGCTCACCCTCAGCGGAAGTTCAGTGAGAGACCTTTGCCCCTCACACCAAATAGAAATGTCTTCATGAATCAATAACTGATCTCAATTCAGTCCTCTGAGTAAATCTCTCCTTCCTCACATCTCCACCTGTTAGTATCCCTGCCAGGCACAGTTTTGGGTGCAGCTGGGGTCTCTTCCAGATCCCTCCAAGGGCTGGAGTCACTGGACACTGAGTACACAGATCTAATGCTTTTATTTCAGGAAAGAATGTTTATTTTCAGCAACTGCATCTCTTATGGAACTAGACGACCCAGAAACTCTAGGAAAGCCATTCAACAAAGGCACGTCTGAATCTTGTAACACTGACACAAAACAGATGGACCCCTGTTTTCTCCGTTCCATTCAGCATAAACCAGGAGTAGTTCTTTTCCTTCTTTGTGCTGATTTCTGCTCTCAGCTAGACCAGTTAGCCCTGTGAATGAATAGGGAGTGGAAGACTCGATCATGGCAGTAGCCAGGGGGTCAGCTCTTCAGACTGACAGCCCCCTGCGCCCAGCCTAATGAGCATCTCGGGCTGTGTTCTTCTCACTCGTGTCACTATGTTAACTCTGGTGTGTGTGTGTGTGTGTGTGTGTGTGTGTGTGTGTGTGTGTTTTGCCTCCCCAGACCTAAGGGCAGAGATGTTTTATAAAAATCTGTCTTCCCTACCACCATAGCTCTCAAAACAAGGAATGACACACATTAGCAACCTAAATCATGTTGAACAAAGGAATGAATGAAATAAAGTACTTCTGGCTCTATTCCCAACACTGAAAAAATAACTGCAAGCATATGTCCACCCAGCACACTTGCTGAAATGTCTCCATGAGATTCAGATACTCACCGCTGAGCCCACAACCCTTGAGCCTCTCTCTCTCTTTGTGCAAAATGAGAAGAAACCAGGTGTCCTCACTAATCTCCTCCAGTGCCAGGAAACAAGGGGTGCAGTCTCCACAGATGTGCCCACTGACCCTGAGAGAAGGAGGAGAAATTATTGAAATAAATGCCAACTTTGAAAAGCATCCTGCAAATGCAAAAATACTCTTATGCTACCCAGCAGGCTTGTGGGATATAGCAGGTGGCATACATAACTGCAGACCATAAACACACACACACACACACACACGCACACACACACATGTAATGCCAGGACAAATAATGAGCCTTGATGCTATGGCCACATCAGTCCAAAACCTTTGAGTCACAAAGAGACTGGGAAACTGTATCTGGGATATGTCTTACTAAACCTATTAGCTAGGACTGGGAAGTAATCTAAATAGTTGTGGACTGTTTCAGAAGAATCTGTTGTGAAGGAGATACATCTATGGATTACTTAGTATTAAACTTCCCATCAGGGAGGGCACCTCCTGGCTGGCTCACCATCAGACCAAAGCCCTGGCAACACTCGTAGGCACTACTCTCCCAGTTCTCAGTTCACCAACACTTTCTTTTCTGACCGTGAAGAGGGAAGTTCTTGGAGTTCTAAGTGTGCAGAGGTCCCAAGAGAGGGGCATGACTTCCAAGAATCAGAAACAACAGAAAGAGATGAACAAATCTAGGCAAGAAGGCAAGTCAAGAAGGATTCGAGCCAGTCAGCCAACAGAGAGCCAGCCAATAAACCGGGAAGGGCTTCTGTTTGACCCACCCTCCCAGTCCACCGCACACACACCACAGGTTTGAATTCCATTGGTGAACACAGACTGGACTTGACTATGATCCCGCCACATACCATAGTGCAATATTCGCTATTGGGCACTGATCCGTAGTCCTAGAACATCAGGCGTTCCGTAGATACAAAATCATCCAGTATGAATTAAGCTAAGACATTTGTAACAGGTGTGATTGACATTATACGATGCCTTAGTCACTGTTAACAATGAGCCTGCAAGTCAGGCCAACTCTTGAGTTTATGACCAATGACTGATTAGGAGAGAGATTTAAAGGGTACTAGCTAACGCTGGAAATGAAGTACGATGGGCAGCCTGAAGTTTCTGTATCTGTGAGAAGATACTCAGTATTCAGCACCAACAGAACAATACAATCAAGCTTTGTGTTTTTCTTTTTTTTTTTTTTTCCACAAACCAGAGCAAGGCGTCTTAGGAAACAGGTGCCAAAGAATAGATGTGTCCTGAAGCAAAATTACTCAGTATAGTCCATAGAGGTCAGATGTGCACTGAAGAGCAACTAAGCATGGGAGAGATTCAAAAAGACCCTGGGAAGCAGAAGACCTGGTGAATAAAGCTTGGAATTTGTATCAAACTCCAACATCGTATAAAAGAGCAACAGAAATGAAACGGGAGCATTTCCTTAAAACTGCAACCAACCTGGAAGTTGCCCGGAGTTGACCAAGCTGCAAGAATGACCATAACTAGAACAAGCCCGATGCAGGAAGGGTTGTACTTGAGTGGGTGTATAATCACGGATGTGCAGGGTCTCTCTACATGAATGAGAATGAATTCATCTCATGCATGAATGAGAAACAAATGTAATAGGGAATGCGTCTGTTGAAAACAGGAATTCCATCCTTGAGCTCTAAGTGATGCTCTTTTCCACAATTAGAACCACCAAATCCCCAGAAGGTTTTGACAAACTCCCACATAGCTTTCTGTTGGCAAAGAGGGGAAATAGTGAGGCCAGAACATGAAGGAATTCCAGTGTGTACTATTTAATGAAGTGTGAACCACAGTATCACCGCTAAATGACATTTATCTTAAGCACCCAAGCCCTGAACACATATATCCACCAGAGAATTTTTTTCCATGAATAAATATACCTCCCCCCTGCCTCCTAAGGTTGGTTCTGGGCATCTGGTTCTAAATGTTCACTTCTGTTGATTCCTGACTCCCCCACCTCAAAAAATGAATCCTCTCCCAAGAGCTGATGGGTCCCTTATACAAACAGACTTCTCGTTAATGCGCCTCACCAGTCCACCACGCATACTCAAGCATACATGATAAACTTGAACTCCATGGGTGAGCTCAGACTGGACTCAATCTATGGCCCACCACACAGTATTTACTAAAGCTTGCTGAGCTCAGATTTGGGGGACAAGAAGAGGGGCAGATGAATGTGTCCTAAGGTAAATTTGGTAAGGATAACCCACAGAAGCCAGATGTGTCCAGGAGAGACAAAAGGCACAACAGAAGGAAGGAGGGGAGGAGGAGACGGGGCAGGGCCTCTGTCCTATGGGAAATTCAAAGAGCAATTAGGGGGAAAAGATGTACTCATGAGACCAAAGCAATTCAATGCTGAGTGTATGGTATACAATAGGGGTTCTTTACCCTGGCTGTACATTAGAGTCATTGGAGAGCTTTTAGAAAACAGTGATCCTGGCCTCACCCCAAAAGATTCTAATTCAATTGTTCTGGGGTGAGATGCAGACAACAATATCATCTAACAGCTCTCTGGGTGTTTCTAATGTACAGCCGTGGTTGACATGCATTTATTCCAACTACAGAATCTGTAAGAGCTCAGATGAGAGGAAGAATCCTGAGGGTAGGAGCAATCAGGAAAGTTTCCCAGAGGGATAGGTAGGGAAGGAAAAAAGAACCAGGATTGTAGGGTAACAAGGGGAGAGGAGGTCTGGGACATGTCTGATTATGAAGGCTTTGAACACCAAGCTCAATAGTGCAAACTCGATCTGATAGACAATAGAAAGAAATGAGGGTCCCTAAGGTGGGCTGGTACATCCACATACACATGACAGTTTTCAAGTTACAGGGCATTTTTCCATCCATGGTCTTGTTTGTCCTTTCAACAACAATAGAGATAGGCAAGCAGGGAAAACATAAACATATCCATTTTACCAATGAGGAAATGGAGACTCATAGAGTTTGAGTGACTCAGTAAGAGTAGTGTTTTCAGAAAACTAGTCCAGTGATAGCATGCAGCGTGAATTACAGTGCGGGAGAGGTCCTGGAGAACACGGATGCCTTCCCATAAATGGGAGATAATACCAGTCCACAGCCTGGGAGAAGCCTTGGGAAACACAGCAGAGAGGGGGTCTAAGAGTCGCCTTACTGCCATGCGTCCCTCTATTTGTGTTTGGTGCATGGGCACTAATCTTTAACACAGCAGATTGAAGTTGGAACAACTGTGTCTGCATTAAGAATTAGGGAGGCTGCAGAGCAGACAGGATGGAGTACACCTGAGCAGACATGGCTGAGAACTTGGCCTGCCAGCAAGGGGAGCATGCCTACATGAATTGATTTTAAAGGTAGAGGAAGCTTTCTCTCCATTCCTGAAGTTTCCTTCCAAGTGGAGAGAACTGTATTGTTGACAGACTTTGATCTCTCCCCATCTCCCAACACATCATTCATTTGACTGGTGAATTTGAGAAAAATAACTAAGGATGCTCACTTGAGCTCTAGCTTCATTACTTCTGGGAACCAGCCAGTCCAGGGGGAACAGGAGTTCCCCCAAAACTCTTGCCCGGGTAGCCCTTTCCCTGTAGCAAGCCCTGTTCTGTTCAGTGCTACCAGGGTTGAGTGGGTGAGCCTGCTTCATTCTGGAGCTGAGAATCAACAAGCCCACTTGGCTACAGAACTGTAAGCATGACCTCCGACTTAGCTGTCCTCAGGGATACGTTTCGAACACACTCTTACTCTTCATTCAGTTCATAACTTCTTCAGCGCCAGGAAAGATAAGAGGAGTACTACTCATAGGGAGATTGCTCAGAGACCCCAACAGTTGACAACATTATTGGAGCAAGAAAACAAGGAGATTCTCGGCATAAGCCCCGTGATAATGGCAACCCCAGGGTGGGTTTTCACCCCTCAATAGCCTTGCAAAGGAAGAGATCACTGATGACTTTCCAAAGGAGCACAGAAGCTTAATTTCTCCACCCACCTGCCCAGTGGAGGAAGCTGCCTCTGATTCAGCTCTGGAACCCACTCTGGGAAATACCATCCGGCCACCAGATGGTATTTCCGGCGCCCAAATTTTGCAGGCGTCTTGTTTAGTTACAGACTGTTGCCTCCCTCAAACTCCTTCATTCAAACAGTCAAATAAATGATTGGCAGGCTCTATTCTGTGATTTTTATACCACTGACAAAGTGCAGAAGCCAAGACAAATATTTTAATATTCTTTACCTTGTTAAACAGCCTGACAAGCCAGCTGATTACACAGCTTACCTTTAAAAGGCAAAGATGGTATGAAGGATCATTTCTTTTTTTCTGAGATGAGATAATTTTGGAATTCTAGTTCCTTCAGTAAGTCTAAAGTCTGTACCTTTTAGGGAGCCAGAGCCAATATTCATTCTCTATTTTTTACAGGTCTTGGGACTAAATCTTAGACTAGGTTGAACTCGATCATCTAGAAGCTGCAGCTACCCGCTTGTTCCAGGAAATATGTCCTCTGGGTCATAAGCTCCTTTATCAATACCATCTCCTTTTACCCAAGACTCTTAGATCATTCTCTGCCCTATGGAAGATGTGTAATAAGTATACACATTTAGCCCAAAATATAGTTAAGTGATGTGATAGAGAAAACAGAAATTCAAATTTTAGGGTTTTGTGAGGTTTTTTTTTATAATTTCTACTTTTAACATGTGGTTCAGTAATTTGCTCTCCATTTACCCCAATTACATTTCCAAGACTCCACGCTATTAGCCCACTTTGGTTACATATCTAAATAAGCTCCACTGTGGTTAAAATTTATGCCAATTTGTCAGTTTCATGTCCTTCTCTCCTCTTCTACCCCTTGGGGCAGGAGGGTGGGGGGTCAACAGAGGCCAGGTTTTGGCAGGAGATTGAAATTTGGGCAGGAGTTAGTGTTTACTAGAAGTGTGTTCCCAGAAGGATGGGGCCGGAACGTGAGTGACTGTCCCTGTGAAGGGAGAAAGTTCACGAGACACTCAGTGCTAAGTAGAGGGGGACCTACTGTCCTATTTCTCTCTTTCTACACATAATGAGACCTTGGAGAGAGGATTTCTTTCACAGAGCAGGAAAGGTAGGAGGGAGTTACTGCCACTTCCAGATCCTTTTGTTATTGCCAGATCCTTTTGCTGGCACTACAGTACTTAAATTTCTTTTCTTTCTTTCCAAGTTTATGTCAATGTCCAGTTTAAGCCTTGTCTCCTCCAAGAAGTCCTCCCTGACTATACCCACTGGAATAAAGTCCAATCCAGCCAAGAAGCACCTACCACCAGGTCAGCCCTATAGGTAATGCCAGCATTGGCTGTTTGAAGACACTGTTGTGTATTGACACAAATAAAACAAGATAAAGTGTAGAAAAAATAAAATAAGGGAAGAAAAAGAACAAGGAGCAACATGGGTTCAAACTATGGTGCTTTCAGATGAAAATGAGAGACTAGAAATGGCTAAAAATTATGGAGGAACATCAGGGTTCATCTAGCTCTGACTCTGATGAACAAGTTCTTCCTAAAAAAAAATAAAAATATTTCCAATAAGCCTTAGAAGCCCTCCACACTGGTCCTACTTGAAGAGGCAGAGAATGCATTTCATCTCCCCAACTCACTCTGGCAACATCTCTGAAAGTTGAGATCAATTCCTTAGGTTGGTTATGGTCTATTTCCTTGTGTGATAATGGAAAGATATTATTAAGATGGACTCTTCCATTCATTCTTTCTCACAATCTATCTCTGTCCAATATCAGTACAGGGGCACAGGAGTCTATCAGTTGTTTATCTATCTCTCCACATATCCATTTAGCACCTACTTAGTACACCAGCTGGATGAAATTTCAAGAAGCCAAGCACTCCCAATCACATTGCATGTAGCCTTACAGTCAGACACTGAGGCTATTCATTCACTCACTCAACACTCTATTTGGGAATGTCTACAAGACACCAGGCACTGTTCTCAAAACTGGGTGTACAGCAGAGAACAAAACAAGCAAACTCCCTGCCCTTTCAAAGAATCTATGTTCTAATGAGGGAAATTAACAAGAAATTATAACTATATATATAAGATAATGTAGTAATAAGTGCTATGGAGGAAAATAAGGTGGTATCAAGGGACAGATGATGACTGAGGATGTTATTTCAGGTGATAAAAGAAAGACTAAGGAGATGACATTTGGGCAGAGACTGAAAAGAAGTGAAGAAATGAGCTATGCTAATGACTGAAAGAAGAGGTTTCCATGGGGAGGGAACACCTAGTGCCACGACTGAGGCAAGAGGTGCCTTAGATGAACAAAACCAAGGCCTGTGCGCTGGAACCATGAGCAAGCAGCAGGCAGGGAGGAGATGAGGTCAGGGATGAGACAGGGTTTCAGCAAGGGTGGTAACCATGTTGGTGCTACTCTTGCTGTGATAGAAAGCTCTGGAAGGGTTTTGAGGAAAGTCATAGTCTGATGTAAGACTTACAGCATTCACACCGGCTGCTCTGCGGAGAACAGAACAGATGGCTCAGGGCCCAGAGTGGAGGCTGGGAACCCAGGCAGGAATCTCTCTTGTTTGTTCCTGCTGCTTCCTGTGTATCATTTTCCCAGCCCAGTTGCAATCTGTTCTAGGGCAGACTGTTCTGGTCTGTCTCGAAACCCTACTGCTTGGCTCCAGGGAACCTTCTAGAGCCCCAAACCGCTCCCTACTTTCCCCTCAATGTGTTTTCCTTTCTTTTGCAACCCAACTAAATATGCTCATACCACTGTTTCCCAGGCATCATACCCTTCCCCTACATGCTCAATCCACCCACATCCAGGATCAAATTCTGTTCAGATGGTGCTAGGGATGAGCCACCTAACCTCACATGCTGGTTCTCACTGAGGTGCAAACGGCCATTGCAATCTTAATGCAACGTGTCATCCATGTCACGTTACCTGGGAAGATTTAAGAAAACATACATTTTCTCAAAAGCAGCAGAGAAAGAGGGGAAACCTCCTTACTTGCTATTCCCTGGGCTCAGGTACAGTTTGGGTGCTAGCTTTTCAGAGGACTCTGGTCACCTCAGAGAATTTTGTTCTTCCAGAGAAGGAGGAATCCTATGGTATCCTATTGTCTAAAGTCTGAGTGGTGGTGACACCACTGAAACAGCAGATTAAATATTTTTGTGATTCCAGAAGCAGAAAACAAACTGCTTGATGAATGGCAGGCACTGCACAGATGCCACCTATTAAATGATTAAAATAAAGTAGAAATTAAAAATAAACAGTGGAAAATGATTTGAAACACAAACAACCAAAGGAAGCAGAAAGAGTAACTTGGGAATGAAGAAGTGAGTAAAATTAGATTTGAGTTATTTCTAAATTCAATTGCAGCTAGATTAACTGGCTGTCTTTCTCCCATTGTCAGCATGAAATAAACAATACTTTACACTGAGAAATCCTAGAAGCAAGTGCAATTCTAATGCAGCGGCCATGGTGCCTCTTTTGATGGGCAGGAAAATGCCCGGATTTTGCTGATTAGGACAAAATGTGTATATATAAAGTGAGGTGAAATGAAAATAGAATTTGTAGTGGTCAGCAAATGCTGTGTAATGAGCATTTACAGAAACTTTGTAACACACAGTGAACATTTACCTATCTCAGATTTGTGGGTCCATTGTGAATTTGCCGATCTGTATGGGGCTTGTCTAGGTGGCTCTGTTTCATGCTGAAATTTAGGCTGGGATTGGTGTATCTCAACTTGTTTGTGCTCTGGTGTATTTCACGGTACTTAGTGTGGGAACCAGGCTAAAATGGCAACAGCTACTCAGAGGAAGCTTGTTTCATGGTAATGACAAGAAGGTAATTTCAAGAAGGTAGGTGTAAACTCACAATTCCTCTGAAGCCTCAACCTGGAACTGGCTACTCCTACCTACACCCCACCAGCCAGTACAAGTCCCATGGTCAAGCCCATGGTCAATGGGATGAGAAAATACACTCCATCTACCCTACTAACTGATACTGCAAAGTCATATGGGAAAGGGTATGATTATGGGAAAGGGTTTTATTAAACATGATACTTTTCAAAGCCAATTGTTTCTCAGGTCCTTCAAAATGATGTTCTAGACCATGGTTTGACAAACAATGGCTCACAGGCCAAATTCAGCCTGCCACCTGTTTTTGTAGGTCCTGCAAACTAAAAATGTTTTTTATGTATTTAAATGATGGGGGGAAAACAGTCAAAAGAATAATAATGTTTTTGGACACATTAAAATTATATGACCTTCAAATATGTGTCTATAAAGTTTTATTGTAACATATCCACACACATTCGTTTATGTATTATCATGCTGTGTTTGCACTAAAATAACAGAGTAGTTGCAACAGAGACCCTGTGGCCTGCACAGCCTACAACATTCACTAACTGACCCTTTAAAGAAAAAGTTTACTGACCTTTAGTCTAATAGAAAAATAATGTGAGCTACATATAAATTTACATTTTCTAATAGGAACATTGTAATATTGTGATTTATAATAAGAAATATGTATTCGGTCTTCCTCTCATTTCTAACTAGCTAGCTCCTAGCTCCTAAAACCCTTGGAATTTCCTAAGTGATGAGAGCAATAAAGGTGACTTGATTTTCATAACAATCTCCTTTCAACCACACCTGAGTTTATGTTAATAAGGTGCCCTTTGGAAAACACCTACAGATGATGGCTGGCTGCCACAGGAACCAATTGTGTGATTGGGGGGTTGAAGCTTTCCTTCCCATCCCCCTGACCTCTGGGGAGGGGAGAGGGCTTGGAGGTGGAATTTATGGCCAGTGGCCAATGATTTAATCAATCATGCCTATATAATGAAGCATCCACAAAAAAAGCAAAAGGACAGGGTTTAGAGAGTGTCCAGGTTGGTGAACACGTGGAGATTCTGGAAGAACATGGAAGCTCTGCACCACTTCCAGCATACTTTGCCCTATGAATCTCTTCTACTTGGCTATTCCTGAGTTATAACTTTTTATAATAAACTGGTAATCTATTAAGTAAAATGTTTCTTTGTTCTGTGAGCCACTCTAGCAAATTAATTGAACCCAAAGAGGGGGGTGGGAACCTCCAATCTATAGCCAGTGGGTCAGAGGCACGGGTGACAACATGGAGTTGTGATTGGCATCTGAAGTGGGGTCAGTCTTGTGGGACGGAGCCCTTGGCCTGTGGGTTCTGCCAATAACCAGATAAGTGTCAGAATTGAGTCGAATTTGTGGAGAACTGAGCTGGTGTCAGAACTGTACACATCATAAAGTAAAAAGAAACAGGTGAAATAAATTATAATAATATATCTACTTAAATATATCCAAAAGGGTACATTATGAAAAAGTATTAATGAGATATTTTACATTCTTTTTTCGTATCGAGTCTATAAGATTTGATGTGTATTTTATATTTACAGCACATCTCATTTCAGACTAATCACTATTCAAGTGATCAATAGCTATCTGGGCTAGTGGAGACCATACAGGAAAGCAAAAATGTAGACCATTTTTATCTCCCCTTTGCAAAGCCCAACCCTGCGTGGTGGTGGTTGTTTTCAGATCTCTTCTTAAATCAACTTATTCTAAATAATCTCTTAGCTTGAACGACTATGGAGTGTGTATCTACAGCCAACATTATGTTATCTTGTGCCAGGAGAAGAGCTCTGCCCACGATGGATGCTCAAAAATGGTTTGTTGGATGAATAAATATGTGAGTGAATGATGCACTTGTCCATATCATGTTTCTGGAGTCATTCTCTGGCTTCTCCCTGTGTTGGATTCCTGTCTCTCTAATTAAACAGTTTGCTTCTTAAGTGTGATGACCAGGTATCTCCTATTAGAGCAGCCCGCCTGCAGATAACTATAAACGGTGGAGAATATTTTTAAAACGGCTACATGAAAGTGTCAAAAACAAGACGAAACTAGAGAGGAGACCACAATTGGAAGAAGGGAATGGTGCTGGGTTGATTGTCCATTTTTACCTGAAGGCAGACTTCAGTCAGCAGCAAGTGGAACAACTAAAATTTGGTGCAAATCCCACAGTCTTACCAGCTTGCAGAACCAGAGGACAGAATTCACGGCACCCATAGTTGCTGGGAAGAGGAGGAGGTGACCCAAAAGGGAATGAGCCCAGGATGGGGAGCCCTACATTCTGCTTATAAATTCTGCCCCAATCTCTGGCTGTCCCATGAACAGCACAGGTGTGGGACAGACACAAAGCAGCCCAGCTGAGACTGAGAGAACAGAGCAGAGAACCTTGCTGCTGCCCACAGTAAGGAAGACAGAGCTTAGAGTCTTAGTCTAGCCAACACTTTTCCGAGGAACATAACTGAATAATCCAGAGTGTCTACAATGTATCATTGAGAACATGCCAGACACATTTTGAATGACTGAACACTTCACTCCTGCACATCGTCCTGGAGAATTCCTTCAAGACCCAGTGTAAATATCAGTTTTCTTAAGAAGCTCTTCTTGCCTCCATCCTAATCACCCCTTCCTCTGCCCAATCTCTGAACCCAGGGCACTCCTGTCATACTATGCACCACAATTTAGGAAATTTTAGTTCTTTTTAAATGCCCCTCCCTCATTACACTATGAGCTTACGAAGGCATAAACCTGATCTAGTTCCTCTTGGTCTCCCCAGTGCCAGGACCCATAGTAAGGATCCAATCAATGTACCTTGCAGGGGGTGGTGGGGATGGAGAGGAAAGAAAAATACTTTTTTCTGAAAATTAAAGGTCTGGCGGGGGGGGGAGAGGGATAAATTGGGAGATTGGGATTGACATATACACATTAATATATATAAAATAGATAACTAATAAGAACCTACTGTATAGCACAGGGAACTCTACTCAGTACTCTGTAATGACCTATATGGGAACAGAATCTAGAAAAGAGTGGATATACGTATATGTATAAGTGACTCACTATGCTGTACAGCAGAAACTAACACAACATTGTAAATCAACTATACTCCAATAAAAAAATTAATTAAAAAAAGAAGGTCTAAAAAATTTTATAAAATCTCTTTGACTCAAATGCAAGCTTTCTGTAATTGTCACAAGACTACAGTTTTAGATAACAATAACAGCTCTTCACATTTCTATAACATTTATAATTTACACAGCACTGAATATAATCTCAGTCGTTTTTGACAACCCAATTATGCATTAGTACTCAAATATTACAGCTGAGAAAGCCAATGATTAAAAACATTGACTTGAAAAAAAACAAAAAAACACATTGACTTGTCCAAGATCTCTGGAATATGACTGAAAATGCACAGAACTTTGACCCAAGCTTAGGTCTTTGGATTTAAGGTTTGTTTCGTTTTGTTGTTTGTTTTCACGACATACAAACCTTGAGGATAAATTAACCCCTGCCTCCTAATGTGGGTGGAGCCTTAGCGTCTCCCAGGGACATGACAGCCATCATCAGCGCTGAACACTACCAAGGCCTGCTGCGGCGGGGGTTCATGTCGGGGTTTGCAGAGGCCCAGGTACCACCAGCTCCTGGCCTAAATCCAAGACCCCAAGCTAAGACCCGACTCCCATCTCATGGGGCCAGTACCGTCCTCAGGCTCAGCTGTGCAGAGGTGCCTGTTACTTTCCCTCTGACTCTTTCTGCCACACCTGATGTGGTTGCAAAAGGAGGCTTCATAGACAATAGAACATGAGATGAGTCTTCATGGATGCTCCAGTGGATAGACAGAGAGGAATGTGCAAAGTGTTTGATGCAGGAAGATTTTGTAAAACAAAATCGCCAAAGCAGAGAGGTCTATAGTTTACTCCCAGAGTCTATAGAGATGGACACAAGTGGGGCTCTCATGGGTTGAAGAAGCCCCACCACCACCACTACCTCTGCTACGGCCTCTTTCTTTCCAACCATGTCTTCCATTCACATTGGACATGAATATGAACATGGCTGTGCATCAGGCAGACAGCTCTGGGGGACACAGTGGCTGATGCAAAGTCAAAGGTGGGCTTTAAAATCACACAGTCAGCCCTGCCCCACCCTCTAGCAAGAAGCTCCCTGCCACACCTGTGCACGGGCCTGCGGGAGGCCCCCCTAGTGAGTGTCAGGGTGCTCTATCCCAGGGAGCCCCCCCGAATTTGATGGAGCACCTTGAAATGGCCAATTGTTTTAGAAAATGTCTGGGTACCGGGACCTGCCTGCCTCTGAATCACTGTGGGCAGTTTTTAAAACTAATTTTTCCCCATTTCTCCTATGGTAATTCTGATCTCTAGGTATAGAAAGGGTCTTTAAACATGATTCCCAGACCCTATACTGGACAAGCTAAATCAAAATTACCTAGGGAGGGCTGTGGGAACTGGTTCTTTAAAAAACCTTCCCAAACGGTTGTTTAAAAAAACTTCCCGGGCTTCCCTGGTGGCGCAGTGGTTGAGAGTACACCTGCCGATGCAGGGGACACGGGTTCGTGCCCTGGTGCGGGAAGATCCCACATTCCGCGGAGCGGCTGGGCACGTGAGCCATGGCCGCTGAGCCTGCGCGTGCGGAGCCTGTGCTCCACAACGGGAGAGGCCACAGCAGTGAGAGGCCCGCGTACCACACAAAAAACAAAACAAAACAAAAAACCTTCCCAAATGGTTCTACAGCAAGACTGGTTGGGAACTGCTGAATTGGAGTATTCTAACTTCCAGCCCAAATCTCCACCTGGCCCCTCTGCCTGTCCCCCCTGCTCTGTCCCCTGCAGCCACCAAAGCTTTCAGGGTGGGCTCCCCTGGTGGCGCAGTGGTTGAGAGTCCGCCTGCCGATGCAGGGGACACGGGTTTGTGCCCCGGTCCGGGAAGATCCCACATGCCGCGGAGCGGCTGGGCCCGTGAGCCATGGCTGCTGAGCCTGCGTGTCCGGAGGCTGTGCTCCGCAACGGGAGAGGCCACAACAGTGAGTGGCCCGCGTACCGCAAGAAACAAAAACAAACAAACAAAAAAGCTTTCAGGGCTTCCTCCTCAAGACACCTGCTCGGTGTTTGAAAAATAAAGGCTATCATCTTCTCCTCTGTCTTTTCTTTTTAAGACTAAAAGGAACATCACAGCAAGAAAAAGAGGGATTTTCCTGCTAGGAGCCTCCAGAAATTAGTCTCAAAACAGTATTTGCTTCAGGGACTTATTTATTATAACTCAGAAACAAAGTGTTGAAAGTGTAGGGAAAATTCAAACTGATTTGTTTCACCTTGGTATCATTGTATTCAAAATGCTGAGGAATTTCTTTTCTCAGAGTCAGTTTTGTTTTGGCAATTGACCCTGTGGAAAATCAAAGAAAAAAATTATTCAGGCAGATCCATGAATTGCCGCCAGCTGAGGCCATCATTTGAAGGGTTCTGGCCCCTGGCTCTTCTCAGCAGGGTAGGGAAGGGAAGGGAAGGGGCTCCATCCTTTGGAGGCAGCCTCCATGCAGAGCCCCAGTTAGCAAGATGAGATGTCCAGCTTCATCGGGGCTGGGCTCCGGATCTGGGAAAAGGAGCATCTGTAGATTCACGTCCTGGGAACCTAACTGGGGTGGAAAGCTGAGAAGGATGGCCAGAGGCTGCAACACACAAATCTTACCCCTCCATCAGAGCCCTGGCATGTGAGAATTAGCTGGTTCTGGGAAGGGAGGACTTCAAAGGCATAGTTACCGGGATGCAATGGTACAACGTTAAGCGCAGGTGCTTCCACCTTAGACTGGATTTATCTTTTCACTGGTCAAGCATTGGTCCAGTTAGTCCCAACGGGGTAGGTGGGTTTCCCCAGTGGGCATCGTCTTTGTGTGCTGAGCACATTTCTTCATGACAAGCTTGATGTTTAGCAGGGGCTTAACACCAAATGTTGGAGAAATAAAGAAGGGCATTAAAATAAATCCTCAAACATAACTAACGTTGATCTATTCTTGGTGGAGACAGTTGGTCCCAAACTGCTGGACCTCAAAATTGTGATATGCCTGAGATGAGGGGAAGGGATAGTTTAAGAACTCCTGCCATGGATATAGGCATCTTTCACCTAATATTTTCACAGCCCTCAAGAGTCTTTCTCATGCTTTAACCCAGCTTTAGTGTCAAAAAATCCAGTTCTATAAGCAAGGTACCTACTATTATCCCATTTTACAGATAAAAAAAGTTGAGGTTCAAAATTTATATCACTACCCAAGTTGGCAGAGTAGAAAGCAGCAGAACTGGGACTCAAACTCTGTCTACTTCCAAGTCCAAGATGCTTCCAAAAGATGACCTTCTTCACGAAGGCTAAAGGAACTATATACTAGCACCTACTAAAACCCAGGAGCCTCTGCCCTCAGCACTCAAGATGCCCATTCTAAAAATATTTCCTGTTGTTAGCATGGCTTTGTTTCTAAGAACTACCCGGGATCACCTAGGTAGAGCCTAGATGAAGTAGCAAAGTCCTAAGGAGAGAAGCTGGCACCTCCTCTTGCCATCAGCAAACCTCCTCCACGACATCTGGATCCCCAGGCCCAGCAATAGGGCTTACACATTAAGAGAGCCACCCTCTCCTGTGCAGTCAGAGGCAAGAGCTACTGTACTGCACAACAAGGATGGGGAGAGGAGACTAAGGTCCTTCAACTCCAGGAATGTGTGACAATCACGACTGGACAGGCAGCAAGGAGTGTTGGCTCAAGAAACCAAAAAGAGGAGAGGTCAGAAGTGAAAGCTATCAAGGAAGGGGCTCGGCCCACCTAACTCAGGAGGAGAACTGAGATGCACACTCCTTATAGCTTCTTCGAGCTGCGTACCTTCCCCATGGCTGTTAATTTTTACCTGATTCCTGCAACTAGGAAGTGAAAATCTGAGGGGTAAACCAAGAGTGGGGGGTGAGGGAGGAGGAAGGATACTGTGGCAGGGGACCTGGAAGGGGGATACTTGGGGGATCTGAGAACAGATGGAGGCAGCAGAGGAGATTCACAATCACAGACCCCTTACTAGCCAACATGGTGACCTTGCACACACTATAGAAGAACTAGACCTTCCTTTCTCAAAACACTTTATGGCCATCTGCTGGAAAATTGTCATACTGGTGCTGTAAACTTAGGATGACTAGGAATGTGAATGGTGCTCCCTGGGGTTGTACAGGCACACGCACAACCAAGAGTGGATGCTTCACCTCTGTGCCGGGCAGAGGCAAGGCAGGGCTGTGTTAATAATTAGGGGCACAGCACCCGGGACCTGGAGAAGTTCAGCCTCCCCGTCTGTTTTCCTCCAGTGCTCACTCAGATAAAGACATGTGACCCACAACAAAGAAGGGAATCCTGAGGTCCTTCTCTCCTGCTCTCCTTGGTTCTTGCCAAGCTCTTCCCCTCTCCAGCCTGGTCTGCTGTATCAGACACTTGCCTTTAGGTTCACACTGATATTCACAGATTCCATCGCAAAGGTAGATGCTCCGAGGACAGGACACTTCACTGATGTAAGATTCCCCTGGGCACACACCACTCATTCATTCTTTCCCGGGAGGGCATATCCTTCTCTTCTAGAGGAATGGAGAAGAAGGACCCTTTGGAAGCCTCACGGGTAAGGAAAATACAGAAAGGAGAGACCAGAGATGCAAAAGAACTTAGAAATCATGGAACTAATCTGTAGCAGAGCTGGGAGGGATTTGGGCTTCATTTAGCCCAGCCAGGGAGCCAGGGTTAACTTAAGCCTCTTAGCTCCCTGACCAACGCTGCATTTCCAGGCTTCAAGGTACACCAGGCAGCTCAGTTCCAAGGGAGACAGAGGCTGTGCTCAAAGGTTCATGAGAGCCACGAACAGGACCTGACCAATTAAGCCTCAGGCTTCCAGCCCTCAGGCACCTGCCCACAGACACCAGGGCCATCCTACAAACGCATGTATAAAACACACACAGACCGAAACCTAACCACCCAGACACCCGGATACAAACAGCACACAGGCACAAAGGCAATCAATACATGTTCACACGGGCAAGTCAGAATAACACTAGTTCCCATTTAATGAGCTTCTTCAATGTGCCAGCCTCTGTACTGGGTAATTTATATTCATTACCTCATTATCCTCCCAACAATCCCACTTGCTAACCTCACTTCACAGAACAGAAAATGAAGCTCAGAGAGACTAAGTAACTCACCAAAAGTCACACAGATGATGCCATATATAAATATATATACACATATTATAAAATATAACATACATATGCTAGACTAATAATATGTAATGTTAGTAGAGATAATGGTAATAAAGATGTGTAGTAGCAATGATAGTGGTAATAATAATAGCTCACTGTCTCAGGTGCTGTTCTAAACCACTCATCGTTCCAAGCCCTTTCCACAAATTAGCTCATTTCATTCTCTCAGTAACACTCTCAATTATGTACCATTTTGCAGATGAGAAAACCACAGCCCAGAGAAACTGAGTTGAGTTCTCAAGGTCCCCCAGCTGGTAGGCTGGAGAACCAGGGCGTGAACGCTGTCACAGGGCTTCATGTGGGTCCGCAGGGGAGGCTGTAGCCAGGCGCCACCTGGGCCCTGGCTTCAGCCCTGTGGCTGACCCCGTCATCCTCCCAGGCGGGTGCTTTGGGAGGAAGCACTCCCGGCAGCCATCCGTCCTCGGCCCTTGCTCACCTCTGCTGAATTTGCAGCTCCTGTCGGCCAGCTCCAAGGCAGAGCTCTGGGTCTCCGGGGAACAGAGCAGTGAAGGCGGGCAGCGTGGCCAGCCCTGGAGGCCCAACATCCCCGGCAGAGGGAGTCAGGCTGCTTGTTCAACAGCTGAGAGCTTGGGCGCTCTGGAGCACCAGGGCACGAGGCCATTTTCCAGGCGGCTCCATCCAGGGTGGAGGGAAAGCCAGGCTACTGATCCTGCGCGGCACCCGGGGGCCCGCTCCCCCTCGCGGCCTGCCCTCCCTCGCACCTGGCCTCCTGGGCTGTCTTCCCATGCTCCCCTTTCCTCCCGAGCCGGCTCCTCTTCTAGCCCCTCTCTTTCAGCAGATCAATCCATTTTGTAAGAGCAGAAGAGTGAGGAAGAGATCAGGCTACAGAGACTGAATGCACGGCCCCGATAAGAGAAGGGAGAGCCACCATCTGTGGCACAAGGGGTTGTGGAGGGGATAATAGCCCAGACCCTGTGTTCTGTTCGGCCACACAATGGGCAGCTTTCAGCAAGTGCCCTCCTGGTCTCTAATCTAGCAGAAAGGGCTTGTGTGCAGTCTATTAGCATTTATTTTCCCTTTCTGCATTGTACTGATAACCCAGTTTCTGACCCAACCTCTCGCTCTCTTTTCACTCTACATTATAATTCTGCTTTCTTAAAATCCTATTCAGCTATATTTAAAAGAAAAGAAAAAAAAAAAACCTCTAACTCTCTCCACCTTTCTACCTTTTGAAAGCACACCAGTAATTTTTTTCTCTGCTGAACCAAGGTGACTTCTACAAAGGATTTACCACTCTGGATGGTAATGATGGTTCAAGAGCTAAGGGACAGGTAGCGTTCTTCAGAATGTATTTATGAATTCACTAATAGAAATCAACATAAAGGATGAACCTCAGCAGTGAAACACAGCTGTCACAGAAACCAGATGCCCAGGACAGGCAAAAGCTTCCTGGTCAGCTCCGCCTTCCAGAGAGCCTGGAATGAGCACATCACAGGTGGACTCAGGCCGTACCATGTTGCGACTGCCCAGTGGACTTATTCACCCCGCTATTTGTTTTTAACAAAATTTGCCCAAAGTAGGATGCAGTGTTTAATCAATGGTTAATGATTCTGAAAGCAGACATTTCATGAAACCCTCTTAAGCTCTGAGAAAACTAGCAAATTGCTTGTAATCATAGAAAGTGGAATCTTCTGTGGCCAATACCTTTTGTTCTTTACTGGAGCCTCCCAGACAGGAGTTAAACCTATTGATTGTCAGAATGTCCTAAAATAACAATTGGATAAGTGAGAAGGCAACTGGGATGTGACCACCATGTAGAATACAGAGGCCCGAGCCCGAGTTTTACGCCACGCGTGTGCTAGTTTGGTGTTGTCTACTGATATTCCTTCTGTGACTTAAAAATAACCCTCCAACATAACAAAATGAATAGGCATTTCTAAGCCAGGGGAAATCTCCTGGACTCCCCGCTTATGCTGGTTGTGTAAACATTAAGAGAAATTCTGATGCACAACTTCCTCTAAAGGAGTAACTCTCACAGAAGCCTGACCTCCTGCTGCCCTTGAAAAATATAAAAATCTCCAGGAAATTGGCCACATATACGAGGGAACAAGAATACAGGATGAGTGATACCCCAATTCTCACCCAGGAAGGCTTTTTCTTTTCCTGGAAGGGCCGCAGCTTCCAGAGCACAAGTGTGAGAAAGCTGAAGGATTGGACTCCAAAGAACCTTCTGACTAACAGGAGTGTTGGGTTGTTCAAAGGGAAATGGAAGAGAAAATGTGCCCACCATGGGTGACAAAGAAGGGCATGACGCTCGGGTCATGACTTCTTCCAGTCAACAGATGGTCTTTAGGCAGATGACCCTACACACCAAGTCAGCAGGACTTGAATTTTGAGTCATTTCCTCAGGAGTGGAAGCTCTGGTTAACACGAGCGTTCACCCCGTCTTTACCGTGCGTTTATGAAAATGTCTGGGAAATAGCCAGAGAACAAGCAAGATGCTAGGTTGTGGTATGACGTGACCAGGCCCAGCTGGGGACCGGGCACTGGCCCTCTAATCTCCACGTGTCCACTGGAGACCGATCCCAGGCTGGTGATAAGTGAAGGGTGCCGGGGAAGTGTCCTCGCCACATGCCTTCTCAGAAGGATGGTCTGTAGAAATCTACACTGGACAAGGTCTCAAACTCAGAGGCCTAAGGAGACCAGGTAGGAGATGCAAATGAGGGAAATAGGCTGAGACAGAACCTTCTGTGGCCAACTGGAAAGCATGCATCCTGGCTCGAGGGCAGCCACTTCTCAATTCCAATCTCATCAGTGTGTTGCTGGAGAGGAATGCAAGTCCTACGTTGCCAGACAACCCAGACTTTCAAGAGATGTAGAAAATCGATTTCATTTTATGTTGTCAAGTAATTCAAAACTTTTAAAATATTATGCAGGCCAGATCTAGATGGACGTCAGGCCATCAGTGGGCAACCTTGTTCCTAAGAACATTGAATCCAGCATTTTTATCATTACCAGGCATCTCCCCAGTATCTATTTGGACCAAGAACTTGTTTCTCCAGTGAAATTCAGTAAATAATTCTGCCTCTCTGGAGCTTGGTACCCTCTGTGTGGAAGATGTTTAATTCCCAATTGCAATTCTAGATGTTTTCTTTCAGGGTTCATTCTGGTATTCAGTGTCCTAAGCACTAAGAATACAAAGGTGATAGTCAAGATACTTGCTCTCACGCAGCTCACATGCTAGTTGGGAAGGTGGGAAGAGAGGCTACGTACATGTATACATACCTAAATGCATATACATATATGTGCATGCACACACACACATGCATAGATACACGTATGCATTCATACTATGGATAGATTGGGATATGTGTTGTAGGTAAAGGCAATAGGATTTGCAAATGGTTTGGATATGAAAAATTAGAAAAAAAATCAAAGAGGGTGCTTTGAATAATCCTAGTAATTTTTAATACTTATTGAGTTTTTACCATGTATTTTTTCTCTTCTTTTTTAAGTCCACTTGATTTACAATATTGAGTTAGTTTCAGGTGCACAGCAAAGTGATTCAGTTAAACATATATATATATATATATATATATATATATATATATAAATTCTTTTTTAATTCTTTTCCATATGATGTGTTTTTTTAACTGCTTTATTAACCCTGTCTAAGCAGTAGCCCTAAGCAGTAAATATTTATTATGAGCCTTATTTTACAGATGAGAAAACAGAGACACAGATAGGTTAGTAACTCACCCAAGGCTACACAGTAAGTGGCAGAACGACTAGACAAATGCAAGCAGCCTGGTTTGCAAGCCCAGTTCTTAACCACCATGCTATACTTCCTCTTTCATAAAACAGGTGGATGAGGAAGATTGAGGCATGAGGTTTACAGAAAAATCAAGAGTTCTATAACTGAAGTTGTCAAATCTGAATTGTGTATTAGACACCCAGTGGCAATATCATGTATGACTCTACAGACGATACGTATGAAAATAGAAACTTCCTTGATGGTTTCCTCAAGAACCCCAAAAAGTCAATGGAAGTAGATCGAAATCTACAAAGCTGCTTATAATAACACTGACCACCGCCATATCTAGTGGCAATACTGACCTAGGAGTCAGGGTCCACACCGTATATCACCAGGATCTTAATCATATTGTACTAAGAGTTCCAGAACAATTATTTTTTACAATCTTATGATAAAGTTATGGGAAATGTGCCACTTTAAGCTTTTATAGATCTGTTTAGATATCTTACTAAAGAAAGTGTTTCTATCCGTCACTAGAAATCCGCCTTGGAGTTAGCTTTCCCTGCTTCATCGTCACAGGCCAAACCCAAATCACAGAGAGTGACCTTGACACCATGAACCACAGAACAGGAAAGTGCGAAGAGGGGCCTCTCCAGCCTGCCTGCCCCTAGAGGCACATGCTCCCGAGTGCATCAGGATGTGTGGTCGCCTGTGAGCGTGAAGAGCCATCGTCATTAATTAAACTTATTGTTGCCATGCTTGGAAAAATGACTCATTAGCTCTGGCACTGGAACCATGCCTACAGTGTTTCTACCTAATGGAGCCCAGGGATTTACAGCAACTGCAGTACTGTGTGCAGTAGCTGTGATTTTTGACAAAGTGCGCACTCACCACCTCCTCCTAATTTACTGAGCCCTTTTGCCCTCCAAGGTACCTTGTCAATGTCTGGTGATTTCTCAGCACTCCTCGCCAAGGACGCTGTGGGATGTCAAGGTGCCAGGAGGAGGGAGTGGAGCCCTGAACCCAAAGCAAAGGCAGACTGAGCCTCCAGAAGAAATCAGACCCCAGACAGGGTAGAAGGTGTTATGTCAAGTGGGTGGTGAATACTAGGGATCATTCAGAGCAGTCATCCCTGATCACAGAAAAAAATGAAAGTAGTGAAGGAACTAGACGCCTCCTCTACTTTGTGAAACTCCTCCTCGGCCCCCAGACAGCAGGCCTAGATCTAGCAGAGCACAGGGGAAGGCTCTGATCTCTACCATGCTGTGGAAGGTTTGAACCACTGCTCGAAGTCAGAGAGAAAATATTTACTTTATTAAACCCCCCTAAGCAAAATCAGCCTAGTCAGATTAATATTGCTTCCCGAGATTGCTTTCCAAACGTTAGGGGCAATGACCTGGAAAAGTGAAAAGCTTTATTTAAGAGTGTTGATGTCTGCATCTAAATGGATGGGTCTTTGGATGTCAGAAGAACAAAACAGCCATTGGTTGGAGTTTAATAATCTTTGGCCGTCCAGATATGAAACTTGCTGTTGCCCCCACTGAAGACTTCCAGGGAGCAGAGCTATAAAACATGGATGTTTGCTTTAGAATGCAGAAAGTCACAAGGGAGTGTCGCTTCCATGCTACCATTAGAAGAAGCCTGATAAGCTGTAAAATTATAGTTTTTAAACTCATCAGAGAGCTGAGGATATCAATAAGCCTAAATGAATTAAATTCCAGAAAGCAATGAGCCCTTCCTTGAAAAGTAGAGACTCAGAGCTACTGGCATAATCGGTGGAGTGGTGGGAAAGGAGGAATTCAGAGACAATAGAGACAAAGGCACAGAAAAACCAGACAAACATTTCATAAATCTCCCATGGCCTGTGTGAGCTGGTGAGATAGGAAGCCCATGGTAACCCTTCCACAGAACAACTCAGCATCCATGCCCCCTAACTTTCCCATAGGCCTTCACCAAGCATATGCACATAGTATATTAAAGGCTGGGGGCAGGGCAGAGACCTGAAAGAGATGTCCCTCCCACAGCATACGAGACCTCCCCAAAGTGCAAGACGGACCCACTGCCGGGTGCACGCAGGGCAAGAGAGCTGAGAAAATCTCCCCGAGACCCCATGGACTCACTAGATGCCCAGGCACAGCCACTGAAGGCTAGGACAGGCGCAGGGCAGGGGAGCCGGGAACAATCCCTTCGAGGCTCTGAAGGTCTTTGCTGAGTGCACTGGCGTAGCCCTCCAAAGGCTGGGAGCAGGGGAACAGGATGGAAAGAAACTTCCCAAGAAATAGAAAACCAGCAGCAGGACTGAAGAAAACAGAGAAGTCTCCAGACAAAAGTTGTCAGGTGGGCTCTCAGAACAGAGCCTTCCATTGTTCAGGAAACTGTAAAGCTTAAAGATCTCTTGACCCTCCCCTCTGTTCAGATCCCAGGCCCTGCTGAAGGGACAGTCTTGAGCACATATTCGGAATATTTAAAGCCAGAAGTGAACTGAATCTAACCAAAGCCACCACAAAGCTCAGGCCCAGCTCAACATATCAGATTAACTCATCCTTCCAAACTACCAGCCTGACAGAAGATGGGTCTTTTTCTTTTCTAGAGGTAAAGTTTATTTCCCTCTACCACTTCAGTCCTTTTTTATACGTATGATGTGGCACACAATAAAAAAGAATTAGGAAACCAACAAGGAAGCAAGAGAACGTGACCCATGGTCAAAAGGAAAACAAAGAGAACTGGAATCAGAATAAGGGAAGTTCCAAATACCGGATTTGCAAAAAAAAGAGAATTTGCAAAAAAAAAAAAAGTCTATGATAAATATGTTAAAGGATCTAAAAGATATCATGGACAGTATGTGTGAAGAGATGAGGGCTTTTATTAGAGAGCTGGAAATTACAAAAGGGAACAAAATGGAAGTGCTATAAATAAGAAGAACAATATCAGAAGTGACTAATTCATTTGACAGGGTTAAAACAAACTGGACAAAGAAGCAAAGAGGATTAGTGAGCTTAAAAACAGGACAATAGGAATTACTTTGAATGAGGGAAGTTTCTGGAATCATGGAGATATTTTACATGTTGTTTCAGTATCAATTACACAAGTGTATACAACTGTCAAAACCCATCAAATTGAACCCTTAGGATCTATGCATTTTACTTTATGTAAATATCCATAAAGTATGAATGGATGAAAACGTGGAAGGATATTATTCAACGTATTTATTGAGCCTCTGTATGTGGCAGATACTTTACCACGAGACAGGAATAAGAGGAGGAGGTTCACAGTGCAGCTGTTGCCTTTATCGGGCTTACAGTCCCTGAAGGAGTGAGACAGCCCCTTCCCTTTCACGGAAAAAAGTCAGGACATTGTTTCCTCATGTGACATGTTAAAAAAAACAAAACAAAACAAGGTCCTCAGAGCGTATGAGTTGATCTGAGTGACACAGGGAAACCGTACTGGGCCCTACGCATCCCCCAGGCCTCAGCTCTGTGGTCGGTGGAGAACCTCGGCCACCATTTCGACCCCGCCCTACACCCTGACATCCTAAACACCTGGGGGGGCAGAGGGGGGCGGGAGGGGGTAGAGGGGTAAAGCTTCCTGTTCATTGCCCAGGACAGAAGCCTCCGGAGCTCCGGTGCCCAGGTCTGGCCTGAGGAAAGGCACACAGGCTCTGACTTACCCTGCAACTGCCAGAAGGGGCTGCGTAACACTGTCCAGAAATCGCAGGGACACAGTGCCCCGTGGAGTGAACCTGAACCTGGGCCAAGAGACAGGAGCTAGGAAGAATCGATAAATAAGCTTCCTCGCCTCCCCGCCCCCCTCCCCCCTCCCCCGCCTCCGCACCCCACTGGACTATTCTCAGGAGGGGTCATTCCACATGGCCCCCTGGAGAAATCTGTGTGGGGGGTGGGGGGGGCGGTTAACATCTTTACTGGAGTATCATTGCTTTACCATGGTGTCTTAGTTTCTGCTGTATAACGAAGTGAAGACGGGCCAACTGGAATCCCTACAAAAGCCCCCCTGGCGTTTGCTCCCCTTCCTTCCCTGCCTCACTCCCCTTTACCCCTCACTGCTGACCTGGGGATTAACCCTCCTCCCTTCCCAATAAAACAGGAGCACAGGAGCTTGGTCTCAGGCTCTGTTTGCTAAGCACCCAGGCTCATACGAACACAAAACTTATTTCAGAAAAAGAATAATCCTAGTAATTTTTAATAATTATTGAGTTTTTACCGTGTATTTTTTTCTCTTCTTTTTTAAGTCCACTTGATTTACAATATTGAGTTGGTTTCAGGTGCACAGCAAAGTGATTCAGTTAAACATATATATATATATTCTTTTTTAAATTCTTTTCCATATCATGTGTTTTTTTAACTGCTTTACCTAAATTAACCCTGTCTAAGCAGTAGCCCTAAGCAGTAAATATTTATTATGATCCTTATTTTACAGATGAGAAAACAGAGACACGGGTTAGTAACTCACCCAAGGCTACACAGTAAGTGGCAGAACGACTAGACAAATGCAAGCAGCCTGGTTTGCAAGCCCAGTTCTTAACCACCATGCTATACTTCCTCTTTCATAGTAAATGAGACCAAAACAGTGAACATGCCAGGCATGATGCCTGTGACAGTATTAGCTTATTCGAATCTGAATGTCCGATAGGAAGCTACAAATACAAATCTGAAGCTTGAACCAGACCAACGTATCCAGCCAAGGGCCTGGAAGCATTTCACCTCATTTAAAGCAGCTTCACTGGGCCCTGTGTGCAGGTGTGTGTGCACCCACACACACTCTTGTGTGTGCAGGAGTCTCAGTGAGGCACACCTGCCACACTGGATATGGGAACACAGGACAATTGTTCACTCTCCACCCCTCCCCCATCCCTGCAGTCCTTGCAAATGCTCTAAGAGACTTGTCACATGATAATGATAAACTGAAATGTGACGGATTCAATTACAATTTATACTTTAACTTAACAATCAATTACCTTCCCCTTATTGGAGGAACAGCCTTAAGCTACGATACCAGCTCTGGAGAGAAATGCTCTTAGGGAAAGGAGCCGCTGGCCCAAGGAGATCTGAAAAGGGCTGTTATCCTCCCAGGAACCTGGGGAGGGGGAGGAGAGGCACTGAGCAGGAAGCGGGGGTGAGGAAGGGCTGGCTGGCTTCCCGGGGCTGCACAGGTGTGAGCAGGGAGGTGTTCCCTGTCTGTGCTGAGAGAGGAAGATAAGGGGATCCCCTCCTTATGCCTTCCCTGGTTCACGTGTCTGTGGGTGCTTCCCCAGGCTGTAAAATGAACTAGAAGGATGAAGCTCCCATTGCTTGTCACCTAGGAGCAGCTGATCTCTGAAGTGAAATGTTTGCAGAGAAAGGGATGAAGGACATTGGTAGCAGCCAGCGCTGAACAACACAGACCCCCCCGAGGACCAGGTCACGGTGCACGAGGCAGAGGCAGCTTCTCCTGTGCAGCCTCTGCTGAGATCCTTCAAGAGGTTTGGGGCGACGGATGCACACTCGCTCCCCAGGTGGGCTTTGTAGAACTCAAGAGGCTCCCTGGGGTTCTGCGTCGTGGAAAGCCACAGCAGCAATAAGCCCTGCACAGATGCAGCACCTCCAAAGAGCAGCCGCACAGGAGGATAAAGACTGAAATCCCAGCTTTCCTTCAGGGAGACGTAAAGACGGGAGGGAATCCCAGTGCAGGCTTCTCTCTCTTTCTCTCTCTCTTCCCCACAGGGATGGGACCCAGACTGAGACAGGTCTCCACGCCTCCAGCGTCTCCTCTTCTAAACCCTTCCTCACACTGCAGCCAGAAGGAGCTCTCAAACACACAGATCTGACCATGTCACTTAAGGCTTTAAACCCCTCATCTTATAAAATAAAGCCCAGATTCTCAAGTGTGGCTTTTGAAGGAGATCAGAATACGCTACCCCCAAATATGCCACTTTGGAATAAGGATTATTTTGAATGTAAGGCCACTGAGAATCGTTCTCTGCCCTCCCCTTATCTGCCTAAAAACAGGACATAATTTCCCTTTGTGAAGGTGCTTACCCCTGTACCAGGAAGGGAAGAGAAGCTCTTATCACTGAAGATGAAAAGTCAACACTGAGATGAGTTTGCATAAACAGACCTCACTCTAATAACCCTTATCTTCCATGAGTCGCCTCATGTATTTCCTAGTTACTTCCCCACAGTTTATTGTTCCTTCAAGCCCAAACCCTTTTTCTGTTGTTAAAATGGTATATAAGCATCCAAGTCTAACCACTTCTTTGAGTTTAGCTTCTTTCTGTGAACTCCCATGCATACAAATATTAATAAAAATGATATGCCTTTTCCTCTATTAATCTGTCTTTTGTTAGTTTAATACACACCCCCCAGGAACTGAACCTAAGAGGGTAGAGGAAAAGTTTTTCCTCCCCAACACATTCAAAGTCCTTCCCAATCTTGCCTCTATCACACACACTTTCCAGCTCCCCCGCTAAACTTGACCTGGTTCTCAAACCACTGTTAACTTTTAAGTGCCTCCTAAAATTTACACACACTCTCGCATTCTCCCAGCTTCTCCATTTGACCCAACTCCTATTAAAACTTTGAAGTCTCTTCAAATAATTTCCTCTCCTGAAGCTTTCTTTCAACATCACCAGGTAGTGGATGGCCCTTTGCCTTGCTCCCAAAACACTGTGCCCACACTATTTGTTACACACTATTGCAATAATTATGATGTAACATATAGTACAGAGTGAGGAGAGACAGCATAAGAGCACTAGGGGAAAACTGCTTGGATTCAAATCCCAGTCCTGTCTCTTCCTAGCTGAGGGATCTCAGACAAACTGCTTATCCATTTAGTACCTCAGTTTCCTCGTCTGTAAAATGGGGTTGATGTGACTACCTTATTTGAACGTGGTAGTTGGAAGGATGAAGTGAGTTGCTATATGAAAGCCGCTGGATCAATGCATGACACCTAGTAAGTGCTCAGTAAATGCTGGTTACTATTATCTGATTTTTGGTAAATGAAAAGTTTACCAAAAAAAGTTTTTTATGAAAGTGTCAGTTAAATCTTAATCATCTTTGGACCCAATGTCAAAAAAGCCTGTCACAGAGCCTGGTGTTTCATAAATTCTCAAAAAAGAGGAAAAAGTGTGCTGAATGAACAGTCACTATGCAGAGCTATCGTGAACGCAGTAGCTGCTGGTATTCGAAACCATGAATACATAGTTTTGTGGAACATTTCAACTGCTGATCCTGTCAGATGTGCTTACATGTAAGTATTGTGAAAACATTTTAAGGGCTCATACTGTCAAATGCATTGAGGAACCACTGTGAATGTTGACCCTGTCAAGTGGGGTGTCAAATATGGTTATAGGAAAACAATGTAACATCAATGTATGTGACATATGGATCTATAGTAAAGATATTGCGCCAAGAACGAGGTTAGAGCAAAGCACAGTCCAAATAAAACACCAAGCCCTACCTTTCGGCTCATTGTCTTAAAGCCGCGATGGCTCCAGAAATTCATCATATGATAATTCTTTAAAAAACATTATGTTGTCCTGGGTGGGGGAGTGAAATGTAACACGAAGGACCCCTTAAGGAGAAGCAAAGGGCATGGCTGCCCCACCCACAGTGAGGAAGGGCTTTCCTAAGTGAGACTTCTGCACACTCTTCTACCTGATTTCCTGGAGCTGGGGGCAGTGTAAGCAATGACATAGGTGTGGCCAAGATGTTCAGATCACAAGGTCTTTGGTCATAAATGTTGGAGTCTTGCATTACTCAAGCCAGCCCCAGTGAGGGCTGAAGATGAGATGCCCTCTGTCCCCATGGGGTCCTGAGCTGGCAGGGACCGTGGGGCTCCTGTATAATGGTCTGAATGATACAGTCCAAACCCACACCTCACCCAGACCTGCACAGCAATGCCGTCACAAATTCTGGGAAAATGGAACTGCGTCTTACACATGATATCACTTCTGTTTCTGAAGGGTAGCTGTTACTTTCTAGCTTAAAATCAAAACAAATGCAAAATGATAAAAAATATCCCTGTGTTTCTACCGCATTAACTTGTCTATTGTATCCAGGAGAGAGAAATCATAGTTTTGTTTTACATCTGCTGGTCACATCAGATCTGAATTGAATGTCCAGGTTAGGAAAGGGAATAATAACAGCATTACCCCCAATTTTTCACACTATGTCTCAAGAATCATAAAAATGTTCAACATGTTTACATCCTTTACTCCACTAGTTACAAATCTGGGGATTCTGTGCAGTTTCTCACATTCTGACATGTTTGAAATTTGGATGCATACTTGTATTTGACATACGCATGTAATGAAGTATTTCTCCCCCACCCCCCACCCCCGCCAAAGTGCTATTAAATTGATGGTGTGTATTCATGTGCTTGGCTGCCATAACAAAATACCACAGACACAGCGGCTTAAACAACAGACATTTATTTTCTCATAGCTCTGGAAGTGAGAGTCCAAGATCAAGGTGTGAGCAAGTCTGGTTTCTTCTGAGGCCTCTCTCCCTGGCTTGTAGGTGACGCCTTCTCACCGCGTCCTCACATGGCCTTTCCTCTTGCACCCTCACATCCTTGGTGAATCTTCTTATAAAACCAGTCATGTTGGATTAGGGCCCACCCTCATGACCTCATTTAACCTTCGTTACCTCTTCAAATGTCTCATCTCCAAAGACAGTCACACTGAGGTTAGGGCTTCAACATATGAATTTGGGAGGCACACCATTTAGTCCCTAACATCAGTGGTGTCTTAGGATCAAGGAAATACAGCATAACCTTCATAATCAATAAACAAGAAATGAGTGTTTATTGAAGAAAACAAGAGACATCACCATACCTTCTCTGACAGATGGAATGTTCTGGCAGCCTGTCTGACCCATTGCTGACCACCTCAGAGCCCTGGGCTCCACCAACAGGGGGACAACAAACCCAGCATCCCTCTCCCCGCAAGTCCCCGCCACCCTGCCCAGGTCAGGAATGACTCCTGCCGTGTTCGCGACTGTCTCAACGGATATTTTGGCCCCTGTGGCCGAGGACTCCAACACAGTGCCCTAGGCTCGCATTTTGCCCCGACCCTAATGAGTCTTTCTTTCTTTTTTTTTTTGGCTGCATCGGGTCTTAGTAGCGGCATGTGGGATCTTTTGTTGCAGCGTGAGGGTTTTCTCTCTCTAGTTGTGGCACACAGGCTCCAGGGCACGTGGGCTCTGTAGTTTGCACACGCGGGCTCTCTAGTTGAGGTGCACGAGCTCAGTAATTGTGGTGCACAGGTGGGCTTAGTTGCCCCTCGGCATGTGGGAGCTTTGTTCCCTTACCAGGGATCGAACCCTTGTCCCCTGCATTGCAAGGTGCATTATTTACCAGTGGAACATCAGGGAAGTCCCCCTAATGAGTCTTATATTGTAATTTAATCTTTTCTGAGTAAACCTTGTCTTTCTTTAACCACAGAATTACCTTCTCCTATTTCTGCTTAAGTATCTAGCTGTCATCTCCTCCTCTGGGAAACATTCTTTGACCACCTGACACATCAAGCATGGGGTAGGTGTCCCCTTCTGAGCTGTCAGTACCACTACAAGGTTTGTCCTAACTATGTACCATTATATCACACACTCACACTCACATGCACACTCTCACACACACACACACTCACATGCACAAACACTCTCTCACACTCACACACACACACTCACACTCACATGCACAAACACTCTCTCACACTCACACATACTCACACACACACACACACACACACACAGCAAGCCCGTTAGTGCTGGAAACTCTGGCTTAGCTTTCCGCCTTCGTGGCCCAATACAACCACTTACTAGCTATGTGCCCTCTATGCCTTAGTTTCTGTCTCTGTAAATAGGGACAGTCACATAGGATTGATGAGAAGGTGAAATGAGATGGAGAAATACAGACAGTGGTTTGCTCAGGGTCCATATGTGACTGAGGAGGGGGAGGGGGTGGATGACAATACAGCAGCGTCCAGAGAATGTCCAGAGGAGGAAAGGAAGCTTCATCTAAGCCATGGTTATGTGTTCTCCACCTTTTCCCTCCCCCATGAGACCCAGGCGCCCAGGTCTAGGCACGGGGATCACTTCTTAAACTAGATTTAAGGTGAATAAATGACTTGGGCTCCGTCTAACCTGGGACCCATTAGGGTTTATAGTGACAAATAGTAAGTAGGCTCTCAAGAGTTTAACCATAATGATAATGGGTAGGTAGGTAGAAGAGATAAATAAATATAAGACATGAAAAGTCCACCTAGTCCCTGCAAAGCTTTTTTTTTTTCTTTTTTTTTGCGGTACGTGGGCCTCTCACTGTTGTGGCCTCTCCCGTTGCGGAGCATAGGTTCCGGACACGCAGGCTCAGTGGCCATGGCTCACGGGCCCAGCTGCTCCGCGGCATGTGGGATCTTCCCGGACCGGGGCACGAACCCGTGTCCCCTGTAGCGGTGGACTCTCAACCACTGCGCCACCAGGGAAGCTCCCCTGCAAAGCTTTTAATCCTGGTCCACAGACTGCCCGCAAATATTCCAGCATTTCCTTTTCCTGTGCAGTATGGCTCTGCTTGTGAGGTATACTCATGGGGCAACCTACTCACATCTCCAGGGAACACCCCTGTTACATGGTGCACAGTGTGTAAGTCAGGACCACCCACAGGAAAACATCACCATGGGCTACAACAGCTACTCAATCTGACTCTGAAATCCCACCTCTGGGAAAATATCTTCAGAACATGATTCGAGAGGACAAAACTCTATCTGTATGAAGATGCAATAGCATATAAGATCTTAAAAATACTAATTAACTTATGAGAACAGTCCAATGTGCCCACGCATTGACAATAAAATATTCTATAGCTTTGAAAAGGAGTAGTTGGAAGTCTATGCTTACAGTTAAAGAAGAGACCCAAGTTCCATCTGCACTATCATTACAGCTGTGTAAAAATATATATGCTGTGGCCAAAACACAACATATGCCAAGAAGAAGACAGATATTTTGTTAGGAAGGAAGGAATTGGGGGGGATTAGGAATGGGCTCCATTTACATTAAAAAAAAGTCCTCTGTGCTTTTATAAGACGGTTTCTATAAGAGAATGCCCTACATTAGCAAGTTCCCAGCTGTTGGGAACGCTCCTTGACTCCAGAGGATTAAGAATTCAGGCAAGGGCTTTCCTGGTGGCGCAGTGGTTGAGAGCCCGCCGCTACAGGGGACACGGGTTCGTGCCCCGGTCCAGGAGGATCCCACATGCCGTGGAGCAGCTGGGCCCGTGAGCCATGGCTGCTGAGCCTGCGTGTCCGGAGCCTGTGCTCCGCAACGTGAGAGGCCACAACAGTGAGAGGCCCGCGTACCGCAAAAAAAAAAAAAAAAAGAGGAATTCAGGCAGCTACATAGCACAGGGAGATCAGCTCGGTGCTTTGTGACCACCTAGAGGGGTGGCATAGGGAGGGTGGGAGGGAGGGAGACGCAAGAGGGAAGAGATATGGGAACATATGTATAACTGATTCACTTTGTTATAAAGCAGAAACTAACACACCATTGTAAAGCAATTATACTCCAATAAAGATGTTAAAAAAAAAGAGCACCAAAAAAGAAAAAAAAGAATTCAGGCAGCCCCGATGGCTGTCATTGTTCCAAATAGTCCTTAAAATTCACAATCGGAAAGAGTTGGCCAAGAACATTCGCGGTGTAGATGAGGCTCATGTCAGATGGTGGCTGCCTGCTGCCTCTCTGGGGTTTTCCCAATTGCAAGATGCTTAGGAGAGACTTCCTTTTGTTTCCTCCTTGGTGTGTATACTTTAATTATTCATGCAATCAATTGGTGTTCACTAAATGTTTTTAAAGAGCTTTTCCTCTTGTTTCTGTGACTTTGGTGACGTTCAGTTCTGCACTTTGGCCAGAGGAACTCCAAGGGCTCCACGTAGCCCAGTCAGAGGAGGGAGTCCAGGAAGTGCCGCCATCTAGGCCATCGCAGGGGTGGATTTGAATAACTGATGGTTTTCTGATATTAGTTCTGCTCTGATGATGTTTGTAAGTGTGTGCAACTTGTTTATTGAGCAATCTCAGCACGATGGGATATAAACATGAGTTTTCTTCATTCACTGCCTTTAATCAAACCTCATCTAATCTCTCCCATTCCCATCCCCTTTTCTTTTTTTCCGCGGTACGCGGGCCTCTCACTGTTGTGGCGTCTCCCGTTGCGGAGCACAGGCTCCAGACGCGCAGGCTCCGGACGCGCAGGCTCAGTGGCCATAGCTCACGGGCCTAGCCGCTCCGCGGCACGTGGGATCTTCCCGGACCGGGGCACGAACCCATGTCCCCTGCATTGGCAGGCGGACTCTCAACCACTGCGCCACCAGGGAAGCCCCCCATTCCCATCCCTTAACACCACCCTCCTCAAGTTTCATGACCTTCTGATCACCTTTGGTTATTAAAAGTCAGATACGTTTAAAACTTCTGTGTCAAACTTAACCTCATCTGCTCCTCTCCTTCCAAGGAAAGCTGACAGTGACCTTGACTGCTTGCCGTGGGGGTCTCTAGCCCCTTAGTCCTCCCAGCCCTTCAAGGTCTGGCTACTCTGGTGCTGGGCTGGGAAAAAAGTAGAACAAGAATGCGATCATCACTGTTTAACTCTGCTGGTGGTCCCAGCTCTCTATACCTGGACTTCTTTGGGGCCACCCCCTCCCCTGCACACTTCCCTGAGATGAGAAATCCAATTCCAGCTCTTATCTTTCATTGTGTGCTAAGGATGGAATGTCTGTGTCCCCCCCTACTCCCACAAACTAAATTTCATATGTTGAAATCCTAACCCCTAATGGGAAGGTATTAGGAGGTGGGGCCTTTGGGAGGTGATTAGTTCATGAGGATGGAGCCCTCATGAATGGGACGAGTGCCTTATAAGAGAGCCCTCCCCCAAATCTCCTTCATCCCTTCCACCACGTGAGGCCATGCAAGAAGACAGCATCTATGGGTCTTCCTCAGATGCCTAACCTGCCAGGGGACTTGATCTTGGATTTCCCAGCCTCCATAACTGTGAGGAACAAATCTTTCTCATTTTCGCTGCCCAGTCTGTGGTGATTTTGTGATAGTAGCACTTACAGACTAAGACACTGTGCCACCACACATCCCAGTCTCTGCTGCTGGCCACCACCACCCATCAGGCAACAGGCACGATAGCCGGGGCATTGCCAGCTCCGCCCTCTCGGCACTGTCGGCTGGACCCATGGAAAACTCATGCCCCCTTGAAACACCAAAGCACACACAGAGGTTCCTCCCTGTTCGGCTCTGTGGTCACGCTGCCCTCTCTCCCTTGTCTTCTCTTCTCCTGCTCTTCCAGGTGTCAGGTCAGATCCGAAAGTTAGCAAACTAAGCAGACACGTCATCTGGAGTTAGCATATGAGCTTCATATTCTTGTTGAAGAACCCCCAATTCTCTTGATTCCCCCTCATTTGACTTGGGGGGTCAGGGTGGAAGCTGAGGGATTGACCGCTCCCAGTGAACCATGTGTGACCATGACTTCAGCCATGGTTTCCTCTCCTCTCAAACTGAGGAAGGGCTTCACCCCAGAACTGATGGCGGCAGGACTAGTGTTGACCCCAGATGTTGTTGATTGTCTCCAGCATGTACAGAACTTAGCAACTCTTTGTCCGTGGTTTCAGCCTCAGTCACCAATTCTGGGTCAACAGGAAAATGCATTCAACTTCCTGTTATGTGTGCAAGTTTAGATTTGGGTCCAAATTGGCCTTCTATTTCTTTGGAGCTTAGCTCACAATTTTAGAAAAGGGTAGAATTTGGTTTTACTTGGTCCAAGCTTTGGTTAAAGAGTGAAGTTCAAGAGCCAGCCGAAACTACAAGCAGGCGAGAGAAAGCTGCTCAGGGCACAGCTGCAGAGGGCGGGCCCAGCCCTGGTTGGGCGGGGAGTGAAGGAAGCACCAGAGGAGCCCCCGCCCCCCCATCTGCGGAACCACCTAACACGTGGACACAGCGGGAGACCTCCAGGGCTCCGCGAAGGCTCTACCGTTCAGACGCTCCTGGCTGAGTCACAGCTGATCTCATTCAGGCAGAGCACCAGCGCCTTTCCCTGGAACAAAGCCTTCTTCAATCTGTGGGAGAGAGGGGAGTGCAGTGCCAAGGGGACACCCACTTCTACCCTTTATAGGCATTGTGGGTCACTTAGTCATATCTTCAGGCTTTGGCATTTTCCATAAAATAGGGAAAACCAATCTACCTCAACGGGATGCCAGAGGATTAAATGAGATGATGCTGTATGTGAAGTATATACGACAGTGCTTAGCACATAAAAGGCAGAATAATTCCCAATCTACCCATCGGGCAGTGAGACCACAGTGACCAGGAGATAAATGGTCCCTCTGCCTTCAGATCCATCCATAATTCAGCTACTTCTCACCATGGTCACTGCCCCACTCTGGTCCAAACCAGTATCATCTCTTACCTCGGCCCCTGCAGCAGCCTCCAAAGTGAAGCCCTGCTTCCACCCTTGCCCCCTACAGTCTATCAGAATGACCCTAATAAAAGGTAAGCAGATCATGATACCATGTAAAACCCCACAATGACTCCTGTCCTCATCAGAGTGAATGCCAAGGTCCCCACAGTCACCTACAAGGCCCTACACATTCCACCTCCAGTTGCTCTCCTGTCCTGTCTCCATCCCACTGGCCTACTCCCTGTTCCTCCAACACAGCAGGCCTGTTTCTGTCTCAGGGTCTTTGCGCTGAACAGTGCTTCTGCTTGGAATGTGCTTCTTTCTGATAGCCACATTACTACCCCTTACTTCTTTCAGGTCCTGCATCAAATGTCACCTTATTGGTGGTCTACCTTGACCACTCTGTTTACCATTGCATCATTCCCACATCTGCCCCAATGGCTGTCCTATCCCGCTCCCCATAGCATTTTATCTCCTGCCATACCATGTAATTTACCGATTTCTATTATTGTCTGTTTCCCCTTCCCCCCCCACACACACACCAGAATGTAAGTATCATGAATGCAAGAATTAGTGTCTGCGTTGTTCACTGCCGTATCCCAGCATCTGGGACAGTGCCTGGCACATATTAGGTGCTCAATCATCTACTGGATGAATGACTAAATGAATAAAAGAACATGAGTACTCACAAGCAGGAAGTGTAAGACCCAGTTAACTACTCAGCGTAGGGCGATGCTGAGAATGAATCAGAGGAAGGATGAAGTCAGCTTAGAAGAGGCGCCCAGACTGCGTGAGTGGGCTCCACCCTTGCCTCATCTCAATTTGGACCCAACATAGGAAACACATTTTGAAAGCATCCCCTTTAGTCATTCCAATCATTTGTTTCCTCTAAACTCCAACTTGTCTGGGGACCAAAGTCCAAAGCTCTTGCAAATAGAAGCTGTGTTAAGCACAAAAAAAGTTCAATGGCCCTTTCACCATTTTGACTTCAGAGAGCGAGGGTGCTACCTCAAAGCCTCCCAGATGCTCCCTGCGGCTCGGCTCTCTTAGCTACCTGTGGTCTCAGACTCTCTTCAACCAAACGCTTGACTCACACCTTGAACTGAAGGGATACAACTGTTCCACGTGCGTGGGGGTCTCTTCTCTTCACAGGAATGGCAAGTAAAACAACAACTGGGTATAAGAAAAGTAGAACTCACTGGCAAGTGCTTGCTCCATCTAAAGGCATTCAGACATGAATGAATGAATAACTACACAGCCAGCACCGGTCAAGGCAAACAAAACGCTTCAGATCTGCAAACTGACAGTTTGCAGTTCAAGTCTCGATTGCAAGTTTAGCCCCTGTATCAGCGCAGCAACGTAGCCGGCACTTAATAAATAGCTGTTGGCTACAAAGTACCAAGCGCTGAGTCATAGAAAGTAACCCAAAAGAGGATTAGAAAGTCTTGTTGCAGAGAGTGATTCTGCCCTTTTGCAGATGTAGTATATGGAGTGTTGTTTCTCACCCCTCTCTCCCATGGTCTCTGACCCAGAGCATATGTGAGGTATCTGTGAACCCACTGGTCATTGGGAAGAGGCTTACACTCTCTGTATGGAGGCAATGCCCAAAAAAGGGGTTCAGAGGAGAGAACTGATGGTGGGATAAGAGAATTGAGCAGGGAAGAGACTGTGGTTCTCGCTACAATGTAGCCTCTGTGCCATGCTGGGTTTTTAATTGGTGCTCAAAGCACTTCCACCAAGTCTGTCCAATCCATGCTTCCCACACATGTGCACACACACTCCCCCCACCAACTTCTCTGACCCTTTTCCTTTCCTAACTGCACTTTTGCTTAACCTACTCAGTAGCCTTTAGAAATCCTCAGGACATTTGCAGCGTTAAAACAAGTGTATCTCCATTTTATTGCACCTGTATTTCTTGTAAAGAGCAATTTCATTTTGTGTCTCCACTGTATTCAATCTGACTTTTGCACTCTGAAACTTCTCCAAACAAAGCTCTCCTTGTGAAGCAGGAAACACAGCCGACAGCCTCTTGCTCTCCCAGCATTTTTTCAGAATGAGGAAAAAAGCACAGAGCTCAGTCTGGAGCACGCCAGCCCAGTAGCTGCTTCATCCCAGTGAAGAGAAGAGAGAGCAGCAGCCTCCACTGGCCCTAAGTAGGAGTTATGAAGACACCACACCCCTTGCTCACTCCACCTACTTCCCACAAACCCAGGGAGGACACTTAGGAACTTGTGAGTGAGTGAGTGAGTGCGTGAATATTTGCATTATTGTAATAGCCCCTCAAATTGTCTTTTGAGTCTAATCTCACCTCTATCCAAATCATTCTCCACATACTTCCAGAGTAATCTTTCATGTCACTCTTGCTGACCTTAAACAAATACGGTGCCAGTTATTTCTCCAGCAAAAATGGGTTCACCCAGGATCAGCAAAAATTGCAATTTGGGGACTGCAACCACACGGTGAGCCACATGCAAGTCTCACGCAACAAGAAGAGGAGAACTCTTTTATAGAAGGGAAAAGGAAGTTGGGAGGCCTGCAGTAAACAAAGAGTCCATTGGAGGAATCAAGAGTTTGAAGTATAGTGGCTTTTCATTGGCTGCCTTGTGACAGTCTCTCGTTGGCTGAGCTCTTGCCAGGCAAGAAGAGGAAGCCTTTCTTCTTCCTGTTGGGCTCTGCCATCCTTGCAGGGCATATGAGTTCCCCCTTCTGGTCTCCTGACTCTATTTTAATTGAGGTCTCTATTTATTAACTTTCACACTCTCATTCAAAGCCCTCAGGATAATCCAGTCTTCTACATGTGAACTTTCCTGACATGAGTGCCAACTATTTCTCCACTTGATCTCTTGTACTCACTCCCCTTCACCCTCCCCTCCAGCCAGATCCACCTTCTTTCCTTTTAGGCACAGGCCACACTCTCTATCGCCTTTGAACTTTTGGCCTTTTGTCTCCATGCCCAGAGCACTCTCCCTTCCCCCACTCTACCCCCCTTTTCAGCCAATCTTGTCCTTGGTGAAATGAAGAAATGGGTGAATAAATGATGAGATCAAATGGAAATGTCTGGTCTTGGAGTTCAGGAGAAATATTTGGGTTTCAGACTGAGTTTGGGGAATCACCATGTGTCCCCTAAGACTTTTAGACCATGATTGAAAGAGCAGCATTTGCTGCTGGGTAGGGGAGACTCCAGAGGGTCCTCCAGGACCTAAAGGGTGTGTGCCTGAGACAGAACATGGTGAGGACACACTCAAGGGGAGTAGCACCAAGGCTAAGCACCTTCCCCCGTATCTTTTCCCCTCCCACCCCTCTTGTAGCCCATCCACCTTAGGAATAGGCAGCATCACTTCTCAGACAAAGCTTATCTTCCTTCCTCTCAGCAGCCACATCCCGCCTGAGTCCGGGAAGAGCATTTATTCCATTCAGCAGACGACACTACTTCAAGCAAAGCTTCCAACAGCCCAATTAGCAGCAGCACCAGTGTGGCCAGAACTAGTCAAAGCATTTCATCTGTGCTGCGTGTTCCACCTGCAGAGCACAGAATACTTAGAACATTCGAATCAAAATAAAGCCCCCAGAGAAGAAAACTCTGGGGTCTAATAGGGAAACAGCTCAGATCACTGGGGAAGGAAAAGCACTGGGCCTGTCTGTGGTTTCACCCCATCCAAAAAACAAGTCCTGGAGAAGCCCTTAGGAATCAGACGAAGATGTACCCAGATGACACAGGGAGTTGCTTTAAATGATGTTTAGGAGACAGGAACCAATTCAGAAGAATGAGCATGTATCCACTTCATTTTGATCAGAAGTTGCAGTACAGAAAGAGTTTTACAAGGAGAAATGCAAAGACTTCCCTTAAACAGTTTTTCTCAGTTTGAAAGCTAATAGGAACACACTTGCTGTGGGTTGAATTGTCTCCCCGAACTCAAATGCTGAAGTTCTAACCCCTAGTACCTTACTGCAGCAAAATGTGACCTTATTTGCAAACAGGGTCAATGAAGTTATAATTAGCTGAGCTGAGGTAATTAAGGTGGGCCCTAATCCAATATGACTGGCGTCCTTATAAAAAAGAGAAAGTTGGACACCAACAAATGTCCACAGGGAGAATGCCATAGAAAGGTGAAGGCGAGATCTCAGTGATACTTTCATAAGCCCAGGAAGCCCAAAGATGTCCAGCAAGCCACCAGAGGCTAGGAGAGAAGCCTGGAACAGACTCTGCCTCACGTCCCTGGGAAGGATCCAACCCCACTGACACTCAGTCTTGAACTTCTAGCCTCTGTAACTGTGAGACAATACATTTCTGTTGTTTAAGCCACCCAGTTTGTAGTGCTTTGTTGTAGCAGCTCTAGCAAACGAATACAAAAGGCAAGCAATATATGCAGAAAATATCATTTTTCCTACTCAGTGTCCGTTGCATACACCGTGAGTCACCTCAAAAGCTCTGTGCCGGCGCTACCGCTACACTCATTACTGAAGGTTTCCGAACCCTGCAGGTGCCTCACTCCTGGCCACCGTGGCATCTCCTTGCCTGTCCCTGTGACAGAGGGACAGTGCAACAGAGCTGTTATGAGCCTGGGCTTTGAAACCAAGCCGATCTGCCTTTGGACCCCTCTCTGCCACTTACAAGCTGTGGCACTGGGGCACAGCTGGCCGCCCTTCCTTGCTGGTGGCCTGAAGCTAGCAGCACTGCCTGCTTCACGGGGCCGATGTGAAAAGCACCTGAGATGACTAGGAGTGCCCAGAAGCTGGCTGTGGCACACTGAGCCCTTAGTGACATCAGGGCAGACCCTTAACCCTAGATCAGGGTAAATCAAGACGGTGCTCACTGGCTGCCTTATATGCCTGCCCTCTCAGCCGCAGCAGGTTTTCTCCTCTGCTCGCTTGGGACCTGCTCTGGCACCTGTACGTGCTGCTAGACAACTCCCCTCTGTCTACTCCAGACGGGGACTTGGTAGCTTGGGATAAGGGACAGAGCCATTTCAGGTACGACAGTGGGTCCCAGTACTTGCCACCTCAGGGGAAGCCTTGCTGGATGCAGGAACGTGCTGGCTCCCTGAGACGTCTGCAGGGTTAGTAAAAGGACCCCGAGGGAGCTTCAGCCCCACCTCCTGCATCCTTCAGGCCAGTTCTGAGGATGCGATGTGCACTTTAGTTCACTCTCACACCACTGTTTGGCCCAGGAATGGGGCACTGTCCTCCAGCCGCCCTCGTTCATCACCCTGTCCAGAGGTGCACTGACATCACCACACTAACTACAGATTGGAAGGAACTTCTCTCTGGATTGATGAGAAACTTACGGAGCCCATAATCTGGACCCACGTGCCAGCATCAGGTCGTGCTACGTCAGACCATCCGCACACACTTGGATTTTTCCCTCCTGGGGCAAGACGGAGCCTCAGTTTACATCTGCCTGAAGGCTGCTTAGAGGGGAGTTCAAGGAATTTACAGGATATCTTCTCTTCTTCTCAGGTAATTAGGTCCAGAGGAACATGTGATCACCTGCCAGCCTGCCCAGACAGCGGGTGAGGTAAGCCTTCAGCTCTGACAAGGTTAAAGAACTTGTGGCTGCCTGCAGCCCACTCACTGTTTAGCACTCGTCAGCGGCCCAGGGGGCCTGGAGCCAGGTCAAGAACACCTCCAAGCCCCAAGTTAACTGAGGCGCTAAGACCAAGCCAAGCAGGGGCAAATGCCCCTGGCCAGAGCTAAGAAACTAGGATTCATCTGCACCTACCCAATTCACGGTGACCTCAGGCAAGTCACCTGAATCCTCTGGGCTTCGGTTTCTTCTTCCGCACAAAGATCCCTTCTTGCCTCCAGCAAAAAAAGTTATTAGGGAGAACAAATGGCATGGGGGATGTAAAGCTTCCTTGGAGATGATTCACAATCAGCATTGCTTAAGATGTTGTTTACAAAGGCAAAGTAACGCTGGGAGTTTGCTGGAGGCAAAATGCAGTTTTATGGGAAATGCTTTATTGGTCCTCTGACCATTGCTGACCTCAGTAAATCCTCAGCGCGTACAGATGGATCCGAAATGATGAGGTAGAGGAGGCTTCCCCAAGTGCATCTCTCTGCTCAGTAATACCGTGAGGACTACTACAAATACCCCTAGCGTGCCTGACACACCCCAATAGAAACATGGTAGTGAGTAAAACTGAGACATGATGCAAAGTCAAAGGGAAGTCCTCCCACCCCGGCTCAGCCACTAAAACAAAGATGGCCACTGGATGGTCTTGCAAGTAGGGAAATGGCTGAGCTAAGCAGGAACGAGGGTTGCTTAAGGGAAGGCAGGATGCTTTACTCCTTTGATTTTAGGAATGAGCTTAGCAAGGACCAAAACCCTGCTGTCTCCATGCTGGAAGGTGAAGAGTCCAGGGAAGCTGTTGCATAGCCTCTACGGATACTGCCCAGCTCCTGCCCCACTGAGGCCACTTGTCCCCCCAGTGCCTTAGCTGTTTGCATAGTAAGGATGCCTCCTGTGCCCAAGGCCAGAGCAACTCCCAAGCCTGTGGACAGCTGGGACTGCAGAGAACAATTACGTAGTCCCGGTTCCTCTGCCCACCTGGATTTCCTGAGCCAGGCTACACAAGAGCTTTACCTTGTATCTGTGTCCCAGCTGGATGCCAGCAAGTCTCCATAAATCAGGAGGGAAAACCGTTTTGGAGCAAAAAGGCTTTCCCTCATAACAGAGCTCAGGCAGATGGTAATTATTTATTCTAATTAACAGTAAGAATAGATAAGCTTAGTAAGAATGTTCTATGGGCCAGACACTGTTCTAAGTGCTTTATGTGGATTGAGCTCATTTATCCATTATTACAACCTTAGGAGATAATAACTTTTATTATCCCCAATTTACAGATGAAGAAACTGAGGCGAGAATGGTTAAGTGATTTTTCCCAACACTATACAGTTAAAAAGTGACTATCTTCATTAAGTAATGCTAGCTGCTGTCGTAAATAAACCTTGAAATCTTAAAGGCCTGATACATTAGAAACGTGTATCTCACTCATGGAAAGTCTCATTGGTGGGAGGAGTGGACGGTCAGCCCCACAGAGTCACTCAGGACCCTACTGACAGAGGTGACACCTGCCATCCTCACCATGTGACATCCAGTGTTGCTCTGGGCATCTACCTCCAGCCAGCAGATGGGGGAGGGTGGACATGCAGAGTCATATGGGGGGTGTTTATGGGCCATGCCCAGAGGGGCATATATCACTTCCATCCACCTTCTAGGACCCAAGCTCAGTCACACGGACCTGCCTGGAGGCAAGTAAAGGCTGAGAAATGTTGACCCTGGCGGGGCAAACACTTCCAATCACCATTCTACACTGTGAGAGGGAAACACAAACCTAGGGTGGTCAGCAAGCCACTGCTGCCATGGTTTTGGAGCTGGGATCCAAACCCAAGTAGCCTGGCTCCAGAGTCTGTCCTCTTTTTCATCATGCTACCTGATCGGGGTCAAGAGCTGCTGGTGAGGTGGTCACTGGTGGAGCTGGGCTAAGATTGGAAAGGAGGTAGCAGTCATCTCTCAAGTGCCCATCACTAAACAGCCTTTCTCAAGAAACTCCTCCACACCCCTGTCATAGGGTCTGAAATCCCACCATTAACATGATGAGTCTCTGGGTCATGGGCTCAGGAATATTAGGTGTTCCTACAAAGTGGCAGATATCTCTGGGAATGGCCACTCCAGATCTTTTTTTATTTTACAACTTCCCTGAATGAGTTTATCAGATCTTTTCCGAAGGGGACCCCTGGGTGAGTTTACAGTCCAGTGGGAATTGGAAGTCTGGAAGATGGGGTGAAAGTACTATGGAAGGGCGGGGGGGGGGGAGTTCAAAATCTAGGAACACACCCCGTGGGTGTGTTCTGTAATCCTACAGAGCATGCTGGAATACAGTTTAAAAATAAGATGTTACAGTTAATAAAGTGGCAGGGGTTGGTGAGCAGCCCAGGGCATCTAAGCAAAGAAAGCTTTGTGCAGGAATGTGATGGTTTCAAAAATATGTCCATAGATCCTTTGTTATTCCTCCCTTCAAGAGGTGGAGGCCAGTTCTCCTTCTCTTGAATAGGGACCAAACTTAGTGACTTACTTTTAATGAATGGAGCAAAGTAGAAGTGATGGCATATGACCTCAGATCATAAAGGACACTGAGGCCTCTTCCTTGTTTTCTCTCATTCTATCTTGAACCACTTGCTCTTAGGAAGTCAGCTGCCATGTTGTAAGGATGCCCAAGCAGCCTTTGAAGAAGCCTACATGGCGAGGAATTGAGGCCTCCTGCCCACAACCATGTCGGGGGAGCCATCTTGGAAACAAATCCTCCCAGTCGAGTTTTCAGATGACTATACCCCTGCTAACATTCTTTCTGCAACCAAATGAGACACCCTCAGCCAGAATCACCCAGTAAAGCCACTCCTAAATTCCTGATCCACAGGTACTGTAATATAATAAATTATTGCTTCCTTAAGCCGCTAAGTTTTGGAGTAATTCATTTTGCAGCTATTGATAACTAACATGGGAGAAGAAAGGAAGCCAGTGGAGGCAACATGCTCCACTCATGGAGAGCTTTGAATGGCAAAAAGCCAGCTCTGGTCTTCACGTTTTATGAGGAAGCAAAGAATCTTTCAACCCGTGACATGAAGTAGGAAAAAGAAAGAGGAAAGCATTCCTCTGGCCACAGAGAGAGGAAAACTCATGCTCCTGATATCTCAAGCTGGGAATCTGCCTTTCTCTAGCCCAGTGGTTCTCAACTAGGGGTGATTTTTCCCCCCTGCCCCAGGGCCATTAAACAATGTCTTGAGAGATTGTATTTTGATTGTCACAATTGGTGGGGGAGTGGGGTGCACTACTGGTATCTAGCAGGCAGAGGCCATGGATGCGGCTTAAGCATCCTACAGTGCACAGGTCAACCCCACAACAAAGAAATATCCAGCCCCAACTGTCAATTGTGCCAACCTTGAGAAGCCCTGCCTAGCCCTCACCTTGAAACCACTACCTCCCTTGAAGCATCTACAGATCTGGCCTCTCCAGAGTTGGAATCACCAGTTTGACTCTCACACTGAGACACTTCCCAATTTTGAGAACTCAGAAGAAGAAAATACAGGCCTGGCCAATCAGAAAGACCTTGGCCAGATTCCGGGAGGCCCAGGCATAGCTGTGGGCATAGGACTAACCTCTTCCATGGATTCTCACAGCCAAGAAGTCAGAATAGGGTAAATTACGCTATGCCAACAAGTTAACTCTGAAATTTCAATGTTTTAACACAAAAAAGATTTATTTCTCATTCACATCACAGTCCAGGGGAAGCCTAGGAGTCTCTCCTTCAAGAAGTAACCCAACCTTCAAAGGCCACTTCCATTTACAGTTCTTCTGTCTGGCCTTGGCCTTCTCTGGTGGCAGGGGGTGGAAAAAGAGAAGGGAGGGTCACACATGGGAGATTTTATGGCCAGTCCTGGAAATACCTACATTCTATGAGCCAGAACAAGTCACATGCTCCCATCTAACTGCAAAAGAGGCTGGGAATGTAATCCAACCATGAGCCTGTAAAGGTGAGAAAAGTGGGTGTTGGTAGCAGTGGCAAAATCTGTACTCTGATACAGTCCCTACTTTTCCTCACTTTCAAGGCCCCACATTCAGGACACGGGCCTGGCCCAAGTCCACCGGTACAATCCCAACAGAATCCATCATAAAAGAAACAGCCATTGCCTGAGGTCACTGGCGGGTCCTCAGGAAGGAGATGGAAGACAGCACAGGAGCCTTATCCATTATCTTTGCCTCTACAGTCAGCTATACAAGGGGCCTCATTACTCTTTGGTTCAGGAAAAAAATTAAAGAACTGACCCTCCAACTATAGACCCAAATTAAGTAAGTTCCACTTACTAAAAGAACTCCCTTATCAGCCACACGCGATTACGATTTTGTACCTCAGTTCTCAATTCCACATGAAAGATTTTTTAACCTCAGATATTTTTGCAAAATGAGAAGCAAATCTGAAAGTTACTTCATAAGACAGCCTTCTTGAGTCCTTTATACCCTTAGCACTAGAACACTGTACAGTGCCTTACAACCCAGCTCAAGTGAAGATATGTCTGAGCCTGTGCAAAAGCTGAAAACTTAGTCATTTGATAAAAAGGAGAAGCTCCAAATGTGGGCGTTAAAGATAAAAACAGGACTTCAACTGCACACCATTTATATACATTCTTTTAACTATATATTTCATTAAAGATTTTTTAAGAGCCTATTCCCAATTTAAAATAGTAAGTGAATACTGCATTCTTGGGATAAAAATGAAGGTAGCTCCATTTGACATGTGCCCCAAATGGAATCAACTCACCCCAGCCCAACTCTTCTCAGCCTCTGTTCAGGAAGTTTGAGTCCTGTTTCTTTTTCTCTTTTCCTCTCAGGCCTGAGAAGTCGCCCTCCCTTCTACCTGTCACCCCGCGGGTGTGTTCTGTAATCCTACAGAGTATGCTGGAATACAGTTTAAATATAAGATGTTACAGTTAATAAAGTTTATCAGAATGGCTTGTCATTATTTTTGCATCATTATACAATTACTGCAGCTTTGGAAGGTAATAAATCACTGCACAGGTGACAAATTGAGACGCTAAGAAGAACAGTTATTCTCACAAATAAAGCAACTGCTGCCACTCACGAGATATGGTGACTTGGTGCTCAACCTTTTAAAAACTGTCCCGTGGTCCTGCAAGACGCCAGTGGGAAAGCCATCCACACATGAAAGCACTCAAAGCCCATTGCCAAGACCGCAAAAGAGCTTGACACTCCAACACCTCCAAAAACGAGCGTCCCAGTCTCACTCCTTTATGGCCCAGAGGGAGCGTCGTTAACCCTAATAACCAAACTCCAGCAAGACAACATTTCACTGGCTCTGCGGTAAGGGCACAGACAGCCCATTATTCACTCACTGATGTCTCTGAAAAAGCCTGTATCATCACTCGTGCATGCGTGTGTATGTGCACACGTGTTTTAAGTTGTGTAAGTATTAAACTCTATCTGCATAATTTCCTAGTACACTAAGTTTTGTTTTGTTTTTCACACTTGGGTAACAAAAAACTAACAAAGCATATTTTCTACAGACTATAAAAAATAGATCTCTAGACTAAAATCAAGCAGGCAACATGTGAGTCTAAGAAACAGTATTCGAGGAGAGAATTATGAAGGCTGTAAGGGGTTTGGAAAAGAAGAACCGGTTCAACTCCGCTCTGATGCTGATGGCTGAGCTGGTCGAGGTGCTGCAGACCCACCAAACTTATCAATGGGCTCCTAGAAGACAGAGAACTGCTGAGAAAAGAGCTAGTAAGAGCCTTTTCCAGAATGTTCCAGTGAAGCCATTTATTTGTCACCAACCTATACCGCTAAATAAGAAAGCATCTTTGGTTTTGATGAGCAAATCAGGTAATTAGTGCCTGGAAGTAGGAAAATCTGTGTCAGGGAATTACACCCCAGAGAAGTGGCTCTCACAATACGGTGCCCAGACCAAGGGCATCAGTATCACTTAGGAACTTCTCAGAAATCCAAATTCTTGGGTCCTACCTCAGACCTACTAAATCAGCAACTCTAAACTGCTAGCCAGAAATTACTAAATCAGAAAGGATGCCCAGGTTCAGGCATTCTTCTGAAGCACTGGGTCAGCCTATGATTACATATTTTTCCTTTATTCAGGGCTGCCACATCTGGATGTGCAAGTTGGGCACTACACAAATTCTCCCTGATCAGGAGATAATTAGGGGGCTAGAATATAGGCTTTGCTTGCTCCTGAGCCATGAGTTTAATATGCTACATATGCCATGAAAGGTGTTTTCTAATACATGCAAAGACATCATACAGGCTGGCAGCTCATGTTACCTTCATCCCTTTATTCAAATAAATCCCAACCTTCAGGATGAAAAAAAGATGAGCAGCAAGTGAAAATCAGAATCTTACCCTTCCAGATAGATGGATGAGCAGTTTAACCAAAATGGTGACTTCATTCCCATAGTGACTTGAACTCACGAAAGCCCAGTTCTCATGGCCAACCTCAACTGAAACTAAAATGAATCGCAAAACAGAACTCTGAAACTCACAGCCTGCATGACATCCTCTAACCTGCACCCATCCTACAATCAAGGTTCTCCAAATACTGAAGTAAATTTGGTCCTATTGAATCCAGCTAAGTCCAGTACCAGGACCACCCCAGACGACAATGGGGCCATGCGGAGTTCAGACAGAGCCCACATAAAGAGGTCCTTCCTCACATGGGGAAAGGCAACAGGATATATTTTATAAGCCTCTGATATAAAGCATCAGTCTTTTCATCCACACAACTTCCCAAGGTCCAAGCATCTCCCAAGACAAGCAAAGTCCTCTCCAAATTAAACCAGATAAATAAGTGCACTGGAAAGGGTTCTAATCTTCCTCTTCTGCCAACCTTTCCAGAAAAAAAGGCCACTGGGAGGTGGCCCAGTTCATGCCTGCTTACCCCTGTGACTCCATAACATCACTGAGAAAACTGCATCAGATTAGGGGGATTGGAGTGGGGGGTTACTTCACTGCCATTGTTCACCACATGCAGAAAAATGATGGTTTTGTATATTATGCACTGGGTAATCAATTCCAATCCCCTGAAGATGTCCTGGGTCTGCTAAGCACATTTATTCTCCTGTTTCTAATCTATTCCTTTGATTTGCACAACTTGAACATACTGTCATCATTTTAAAGGAGGGGAGAGAAGAAGAAATGAGAAAGCAAGGGCAGAGGAAGCAGGAGAGAGGGAGGGAGAAGGGGCTTGATCCTGTCATTCCCCAGCTGGAAATTCCCCTTTGTCTATAGGACAAAATGCCTATGCCTCCCATTTAAGACATTAACAGCCTAGCCCCAGAACTTGCCTGTATATGTCTAGGCTGAGTTTTCAAGGTTAAGTGTAATGACAATGATAATATAACAATATCATCATTATCAGCAGAGCTGAGCAGTCTAGACTAAATACTAGAATGTGCCTGACACTCAGCTTGAAGGCTCACAATAATCACATGAGTTTAGTGGCTATTATGATCATTATTTCATTAGCTAATATGTGGAAGATCTTGGATTTGGGCCCCAGCAATCTGACCCCACATCCCCATGTTCCTAGTTGCTATGTTCAGTGTTAAACTTTTCCTGACATAGAACCAACCCCTGGGCCTTTCTGTGTCCTGTGCTCCTTGCAGTGAGAGGTCAGATGAAGCTTCAATTCAGGAATGAAATTTTCTCCTCCAAGCCATGACTGTTTACCCTCTTTCTCAGCCTCAAATCGGAAGAGACCTTGTATGTATAGAAACTGGATATAAACTAATCAAGAGATACACCTGTACAGACATTCTCTGCTCCCAAGGATTCTCTGAATCCCGGCACCTAACATAAGGTTTCACAAACTAGCTGTTCAATAAATGTCTGCTGAATGAGCATGTTCTCAGATTCATGTTCTGTAAATTGTTGCACACTTATAAGGCAGGCAATGTGCTAGAAGATTTCTTGGAGTTACCTTGCAGGAACTCAAGGAATAAATTTAAGTCAGGCTGATTTCTTTATGGGAAGGTCAGCCTGCAAGGATGATTGCTATTGATCCCTTCCCCACCTCCACTGTTACAGAGGTGTCATTTCACTCATCAAAGGTGGCATCTAATTTCCCCTCCCCTCGGATCTGGGCTGACTTTATCAATACAGCATGAGGTAGAGTGACTCTGCAGTAACTGGCCTGGCCTTTCAAAGGACCAGCAGCTTCCACTTCCTCTGGGGGAAGTTGAACACCATGTAGGAAGTCAAACCTCTCTGAGACGACCATGCTGTGAGGAAGCCCAAGCTGGCCTCACGAAGCAGCCACATGGAGGAAAACCAGAGAACCCAGCTGGCAGCCAGAAGCGGAGCCCCAAACATAGGGCCCAGCTGAGCTGCTCCATCCAGCTCCTGGCCATGTGAGCCTTTCCAGTCAAAACCAGACATCACGGATCACACACAAACCGTCAATGATATATCCCCACATGCCCTATTCAAATTCTTGACCCGCACAAGTGTGACCAAATAAAACAGTTGTTGTTTTAAGCCACTGAGTTTTAAGATAGTTTATTGAGCATCAATAGATAATTGAAGCACTTTCTAACCCCTTCCCAAGACTAGGCACACCATAGTTTTGAAGGGGGAGAACAGGAAAGCCCTGTGTTCAAGGGTTGCCCTGGGGGTGTGGGTTTGTCACTCTGGATGAGGTGACAGCTGGGTGAGTTTGCAGAAGGGAACATGGGAGGAAGCCAAGGACATATCTCCCCTGTTTCAAAGTTTTGCCCAAAAACATTAAAGGAAAGAGGATTCTCTTCCTTCTTTAACTTCTCCCCCCTCACCTCCATTGACCCTCTTCCCCGGATGCACGGAGGTCAGGATAATATGTATTAAATTGAATTTTTAATTTATTTTATTTTTACATACGAAATAGTTCAAACATACAGAAAAAAAAAAAAACAGAAAATAATTTAACAAACGCCCTTGTACTTACCACCTAGCATTTTAGACTTTTGAGGAGCAGTCAAGAATCTTAATCAGTTTTCATAGAATTACTATTTACAGGAAAATATGTTTCACATTCTGAAAAAAAGTGACTTGGGGATGAATTCCTGGGATACCCTGGCAGTCAGCAGTGGGACTGAGTATCCGCCTCCCACGGATCTCAGAGTCTGGCAGACCCTAAAACAATGCCAGTGACTTCCATTTTCCATATCGATAGCCCCTCATGCCCCTTTTCCCACCACCACTCAGGTGTTCAGGTGTCCAGGGAAGTTACACAGACAAAGGCCCCCACTGGAGAGCTTGCCTGGACTGCTTCTCCCTGAGCCACCCGATCCTGCACCATTAGCCTCCACCTTACCCATGAAATGTACCTGTCCTGTGTTCCATCCCTGAGATGGCCGGTAGCCAACAATTTGATAGACATCCAGACTTTTTATTAATGGCTAAGCCAACACTGTCCCAAGGTTAGATATTTGCAAGTGAATAAGGACCTTCTAGAGACAGTGCGGTGTGACCCACAGCAGGAGTGTCATTACAAGAGGTGTTATGAGGGCACTGGGATCCTCCACTGGCACCTCCAAATCCACTCTCCATTCTTCTCTCCCTGGGAGGCTGACCTACTAGGATTACATGAGGGGCTCCCTCGCTTCTAGCTTTCTACTGAGTTTGATCAATGAGGGGACACTCACAGGAGATGAGAGAAGGGAGGACAATGCAGTTCCGGTGTTTATCCTTCTGGCGCCCTTCCTGTGGAGTCACCACGGGCTGGAGTCACCAGCAACCAAATCCTGAACTCCCACTAGACGGCCAGTCCACACAGCCCTCCCTTTCTTGGGGTGAGGAGCTGCTCCCCACCCTTGCTTGTTCAGGCCCAAGAGAGGTAAGGAGCCCTGCTGTTCCTGCCCCAGGAATCTGCATTATTCCCTGTGGGTTCCTTTCATCCTGCCTCCACCTCCGTGCAGAGTCTATTATAGTCCCATCAAATTGCCTAATTTGAGTGTGCCATCCTATTCCCTCTGGGAAAGTAACAGTACAAAAGGAAAGTAAAACCTCTCGGCACCCCTCAACTCTTGCCACTTCCCCTCTCTTGGACAGGTGGCCCAGTTAGGAGCCACCAATGACACAGGCAGAGTAGCCCTGTCCCCTGCCCAATCAGGGAGATACACTCCTGAGGCCATTTCCAGCTGCAGGTGCCCGGAGCCCTCTGCCCTTGGCAAGCCTAGGTGTGCGTGGTAAGCCTGGGGCTACAGGTGAGGATGCCTCCACACTCCTGGTCCTACCAAATTAAGTCCCCCTAATTCTGAGCACTTCTCTTATGCTTTATGCTTCTTCATAAAATGATAGGACATATTATAAGCAAAATAGCCTTGCTAAATATAGTCTATTCAGCCTGGGGAAGGCTAAATTATTCATAACCAGACCAGGATATACAATACACGCTAAACACAAATCCATTTTTGATTTTGGTATTTTTTCTGGGGCCTGTGTATTCCGCGCCCCTGCATTGATCTGTAACTACCCCCCTGATGCCTGCATTTGCTCAGGATGAAGATCTCAGCATCGGGGCCAATTACCAAGCTGTGAATAACCCCAGTCTCGCCCTCTGCAGGACAGCAGTGACCACAAGGTCATCGATTGTCCATCCTGTGCCATGGTCCTGGAGGCATGTGCATCCCGGGAAAGGATCATCAGCTCCCCGCAGAGCCCCAAGGATAAACAAGCCCTAAAAAAGACGTCATCGAAGCCAGCACAGCTCAGCATCCACTGCACCATGAAAGGCAAGAAGGGACAGAGGCAACAATTAAAACCACTGAGTCCTCAAAATGATCAATGCCCAGGAAACAATGTATAAGTCCCCTCCAAAGCAGAGGTCTCAGACTGGGCTCCCACATTTCAAATTATTTTCAACCCAAGCTCTCTTCACACAGAAGCTGCTGATTCGATTTTTCTGTGCTATGAGAATCGTCGTTGAAAATACAGATGTCTCTGAGACATTCTTCTTTTCACTACTGCTGTTTTCCAAATAAGATGAAGTAGAACCATAAAATAAAACACCGACCTCAGCTATTCCTTCTGAGTGTTGCTCCAGGAGCTGAAGACTTAGCCAGCTGACCGTGACCTAGAAGCTTCCTGAGCACCTCAGAATGGAAAATTGGAGGAGGATACGATGGAAAAGCTATAAGAAGGAATCCCTAGGCAATAATCTGCCAAGATATGGCATTTCTGTCCTAACAGAAAAGAGAAATCTGTCATAAATACATTATGTCTCTACTAAAATGGATCCAGATTTTACAAACGGTAGTTAGAAAGGAAGAGGTTTTATCTGAGGACAGAATGTGAAGTTTGGATTGAAATGGACAGTGAGTTGGTAATGCATCTATTCCCAGGTACCTACCATTACCTAAGGCCCTTGGAGATTGGGGTGACTTCTCCTTCCTAGATGAGGGCACAGGCTGTATAGATTTAAAGGACAAACCTGCTGTTGCTTGACTCATGTGAGTGATTTGAGCGGCAGCCCTTGGTCTTGCAGAACCTGAGGTCAGGGAGATATCACTGGAAAGGTCATCTGGATGAGGGGCAGAGAGCAACAGCAAAACTCAGTTGCTTTCCTGACATCACAACTGCTACTAACCACCCCAGAGATGGGCCCAAACTTCAGGAGGTTTCATCTTACAAGTGATTGCCTGGTTTCTTTCCCATATGAGAGGAGTGTGCTTTATTGATCAAAGAAAAGAGCCTGGGATGAGGGATTCTGCAGGACTGGTGGAGCAGTCACCCCTTCTGGAAGCTAGTGAACATTCTGTTCCATTGCCTGAATCACTGGATGAAGAGTTCCCTGAAAATTCAAACCAACAGAACAAGTCCCATACAAAGAGAAAGTTCTGGGAAGCACTGGAGTATGTGAGGAAGGGGATGGGGCTCAAACCCCAGCTCCCCTCTCCCCTGCTTGTCAGCCCGGGGCCTTGAGCACATCAACACCTAAATAGACATTTCTCCAAAGAAGATATACAGATAGCCAATAAACACATGAAAGAATGCTCAACATCATTAATCATTAGAGAAATGCAAATCAAAACTACAAAGAGATATTATCTCACACCAGTCAGAATGGCCATCATCAAAAAATCTACAAACAATAAATGCTGGAGAGGGTGTGGAGAAAAGGGAACCCTCTTGCACTGCTGGTGGGAATGTGAATTGGTACAGCCACTATGGAGAACAGTATGGAGGTTCCTTAAAAAACTACAAATAGAACTACCATATGACCCAGCAATCCGACTACTGGGCATATACCCTGAGAAAACCATAATTCAAAAAGAGTCATGTACCAAGATGTTCATTGCAGCTCTATTAACAATAGCCAGCAGATGGAAACAACCTAAGTGTCCATCATCGGATGAGTGGATAAAGAAGACGTGGCACATATATACAATGGAATATTACTCAGCCATAAAAAGAAACGAAATTGAGTTATTTGTAGTGAGGTGGATGGACCTAGAGTCTGTCATACAGAGTGAAGTAAGTCAGAAAGAGAAAGACAAATACCGTATGCTAACACATATATATGGAATCTAAGAAAAAAAAAAACGTCATGAAGAACCTAAGGGTAAGATGGGAATAAAGACACAGACCTACTAGAGAATGGACTTGAGGATATGGGGAGGGGGAAGGGTAAGCTGGGACAAAATGAGAGAGTGGCATGGACACATATACACTACCAAACATAAAATAGATAGCTAGTGGGAAGCAGCCGCATAGCACAGGGAGATCTGCTTGGTGCTTTGTGACCACCTGGATGGGTGGGATAGGGAGGGTGGGAGGGAGGGAGACACAAGAGGGAGGAGATACGGGAACATATGTATATGTATAACTGATTCACTTTGTTATAAAACAGAAACTAACACACCATTGTAAAGCAATTATACTCCAATAAAGATGTTAAAAAAAAAAGAAACAACACCAATCTGGTGCCTTGCCTGGGAAGGTTGTGAAAGAAAGCATCTGTAAACAGTAGAGCACTTACAGCTGTAGGAGATAACTATCATTTTCAAGTTGGAAGCCATCAGAGTCTTGAAACCATGACAGGCCCATATGATCTTTCCTTAAACAAGCAGTTCTCAAAGTGCAGTCCCCTCACCAGCATCACCTAGGAATTTGATCTTGCAAATGATCGAGACCCAGACTCACTGAATTAGAAATCCTGGTCAGGGGAGAGGAGGAAGGTGGAGAAGGAGGTGTTTAACCAGCCCCACAGGTGGTTCTAGTGCACACTCAAGTGTGAGAACCACTGCTCATAGGAACTGGTGACTTGTCTGGTATGTCTCCATCCCAAGATGACAGCTACTGCCTTGCTTAGACCAGGAGGCCCTCTTCGGCCTGGGACAGATGAGGAGATGAGTCAGACACAGAGAAGAGAAGGGCCCATCCCCTGTCCTGGCCTTGGGGGGAGTTCAAGTTAAACGGGAGCAAGAAAAGCATCCACAGACTATCGGCAAAGGATCACAGATGCTCAGAATGTGTGACTGTCTGGCCTGGCTCAGTGACTGTCACTGCTGGGGGTGGGAGGGCATGGGGAGGAAAGAAATGAGTCTCCAGGGACCTAAGTTGGATGGGAAAAGGCAGAGATGAGGCAGGGCACTCCTGTGTGTGGTTGGAGAGGGGTTCGTAGGATGAGCACCCAAGCAGGAAGCAGGGTAGCTGGGAGGGGGATGGAGAAGGACCAGCTCACCTGGTCCAGGTGATTCCCTCGAGGGTCCCCTGAGCCTGAAGCTGGTTTTCCTTGTTCAGTTCAGATGCAGATTCTCTTAAATTAGTAAACCACAGGCCCTTCCAAGTTACACACTGTGCTTAATCCTCAAGCCTCCCCTAATCTGTCTTTTCCCCCCTGCCAACCACATCAGGCCTATAAATAGAGAAGCTTCAGAGGAAGGAATGGCTGAAATTACATGGTTTATTAGGATGATTATATATTAGTTATGTAATAATTACATACATGACTATATAGCATTACAATCATGTCTATATTCTAGCTTTATTAACCATAAAATATCATTTTTGCTTTTAAGGTTTTTATGGTTTTTTAAAAGATTTTAATTATTTGTAATTTTATTCAAATGGACCCTGAGGTTTTAGAATGAACAATGCTGCTGTAAAAATCTAATAGATAAGTAAATATTGGGCTTCCCTGGTGGCACAGTGGTTGAGAGTCCGCCTGCCGATGCGGGGGACGCGGGTTCGAGCCCCAGTCCGGGAGGATCCCACGCGCCACGGAGCAGCTGGGCCTGTAAGCCATGGCCGCTGGGCCTGTGCGTCCGGAGCCTGTGCTCCGCAACGGGAGAGGCCACAGCAGTGAGAGGCCCGCGTACCGCAAAAAAAAAAAAAAAAAAAAAAGTAAATATTTAGTCTCTACCATCATTTCAAGAGATTTAGCCTAATATTAAAAGCTTTGGTAGTCTCAGTGTGTGATTGAGAAGGATGCCGTATGGCTTGAAACCATCATGGATAAAATCATTCATTTGATCAGCAAAAAATCTACTGAGTGTCCACAGGCACTGTGCAAGGAACATCTTGGGATACGCTTTCTCTGTACTCAGGACAGATTGGGAGGGGCTCTGGGAAATGGTTCCAGAGGAGGACCCCTGGGTTTCAGAGGGGACCCTATCACCAGCTCTCTGCAGATTGTATTCTTTCTCCTTACTCTAAAATAAGGGTGTTGTTCAGGGTAGACTGTGAGAAGTTGCCCTCGTTATGAGCACTATATAAGTAACAGGTACTCTAATGTAGGTCACTAAACACAACATAGGAATAGAACTCAGATCAAGGGATTTGCCTCCCCTGACCCCTAACTATGCAGGAACTGGAGCCCAGCCCCAAAGTTCTGAAATTCAAGTCCAGAGACCCCACACCAGGGGCCATGAGTGAAGTTCTCACTGCCTCCTTTGGACATTTTTCTCCCTCATACTGCCCCTCCCGTATCATGTCCCACAGCCCTGATATAACACCTATTAGCCAGTATAAGCTGAAATCAAGGCACTGACAGAACAGAAGCACCAAAATATATGTTTGAACACATGTGATTTTTGAAATACTTCAAAAATCATCCAAGTAATCATTTGGGGGGAAATAAGAGTTTTCTTGGACCTTCTTACACTTGTTTCATGGTTAAGTGTTTATTTTATTTAAAATTATATATCAAGGGTTCTTTTATCTATTTAGCATTTGGTCCCCTAAAGGTTGCATTGGCAGGAGAAAAGAATACAGTAACATAACTCACAATAAGGTGTTCATGACTTCCTCTAGCTTAGACCTCTGTCAAGTACAACTCTACTGAAAATAATGCCTATATTGTGAGACTTTGGGATATTTGCAGAAGACCCATGGCAAAGATAGTCTTAATAAGAAGGTTTTCAGAATTCCCCTCAAACCATACCTTGGTGACAATTGCCTATCTCATCCACCCAGAAGGCAGGAAGGGTATTTGGGTCAGTGATTTCTGTGCAGTGGAAGAAAATGTTTCAAATCCACTCAACATGGAAGTTACTCTCCTCCCAACAGAATCCAGGGTCAACTGCACAACTCCTGTTCCTGCTGCAGCAAAACAAGAGATTCAGAAATTAAGAGGGTCAAAAGCCATTTCTAACTTCTGCAGCAGACACTATGGTAGGCATTTTGCTGATCACTTACTGGAAAAAAGGAGACTCTGTTAATGCCACCTGAAGAGGGACCAGTGTCACTAGAGCTAACCAAACGTAGCCAATAAAGATACAACCTAAATATAACCCTGGAATCATCACATAACAAAGGAAGATAGCAAGGGAAGAAAAATGGAATAAAACAAGAACAAAACAGACTGGAAACTATTAATGAAATGGCAATAGTTAAGTCCTCACCTATTAATAATTATTTTAAATATAAATGGATTAAATTCCCCAATCAAAAGGCTTAGAGTGGCTGAATAGATAAAAGAGCAAGATCTAGCAATTTGCTGTCTATAAACACCCCACTTTAGACTTAAGGACATACACAAGCTGAAAGTGAAGGGATGGAAAAGCTACTCTGTGCAAATGGTAACCAAAAGAAAGCAGGGGTGGGTATACTTATGTCAGAAAAAGTAGACTTTAAGTCAAAAGCTGTCCTAGAGATGAAGATGGTCATCATTTAATGATAAAAGGGTCAATTCACCAGGAAGATCTAACAGTTACAAATATATATGCGCCCAGCATCAGAGCACCTAAATATTAAAACAAATATTGACAGATCTAAAGGGAGAAATTGACAGCAATACAATAGTAGCAGGAGACTTCTCTATCCCACTTTCAATAGTGGACAGAACATCCAGACAGAAAATCAGTAAAGAAACAGTTGATGTGAACAATGCTATAGACCAAATGGACCTGAAAGATATATTAAGAACTTTCCACCCAATAGCAGAATGCACATTCTTCTCAAGTGCTCTCAAACATTCTCCAGGCTAAATCATAAGTTAAGTCACAAAACAAGTCTCAACAAATTTAAGAAGATAGAATGATTCCAAGTATGTTTTCAGACCACAGTAGAATAAAACTAGAAATCAATAACAGCAAGAAAATGAAAATATTCATAAGTACATGGAAAGTAAATGACACATTCTTGAATAACAATTGAGTCAAAGGGGAAACCAAAGGGAATTTTTTAAGTATCTTGAGATACACAAAGATAAAAATACAACATACCAAAACTTATGGGATGTCATAAAAGCAGTACTAAGGAAGTTTTAGTTTTTTTAGCAAAAAAATACATCAAAAAAGAAAAGATCTCAAATAAACAATCAAAATTTACACCTCAAACAATTAGAAAAAGAAGACAAACTAGGCCCAAAGTTAGAAGAAGGAAGGAAATAATACAAATTAGAGCAGAAATAAATCAAATAGAGAAACAGTAGAAAAAAATCAAGAAAACTAAGAATTCATTTTTTGAAAAAATAAAACAAAATTGACAAACACTTAGCTAGACTAACTGAGGAAAAAAGAGAGAAGACTCAAAGAAAATCATAAATGAAATAGGAAACTTTACAATAGATGCCTCAGAAGTAAAAAGGATCATAAGAGACTTTAAGAACAATTACACATTAACAAGCTGGATAACCTGAAAGAGAGGGATAAATATCTAGAAGGAGACAATCTACCAAACTAAATCAAGAAAAAGTAGAAAGCCTGAACAGACCAATAACAAACAACAAGATTTAATCAGTATTTAAAAACCTCCCCAAAATGAAAAGCCCAGGACAAATATGATCTACAGCTTCAATGCAATCCCTATCAAAACTCCAACATTTTCACAGAAATAGAAAAAGCAATCCTAATATTCATAAGGGACCACAAAAGACCCTGAATAGCCAAAGCAGTCTTGAGAAAGAGGAACAAAGTAGGCTGCATCGCACTTCCTGATTTCAAATTAACCATAGTAATCAAAATAGCATAGTACCAGCATAAAAACAGATACATAGAACAATGAAACAGAATCTATAGCCTAGAAATAAACCCCCACATATACAGTCATTGAATCTTCAACAAGGGCACCAAAAATAAACAATGGTAAAAGGATAGATTTTTTAATAAATAGTTTGGAGAAGACTGTATGTCCACAGGCAAGGGAATGAAATTGGACCCATCTTACACCATATACAGGGATTAAAGACTTAAATGTTTGACCTGAAACTGTAACACTCCTAGAAGAAAACAAAGGGAAAAACTCCTTGACATTAGCCTTGGCAATGATTTTTTTTGATATGACACCAAAAGCACAAACAACAAAAGCAAAATAAACAAGTGGGATTGCCTCACTTGCACTTCAGACACCAGTCAAAAGTTGAGGTTGTTACCTGTACTTCTGACCAACTAGCTATAAATCAGAGCTTCCCAAAACCCCCTCCTCGGGTTCCATTAACTTGCTGGAGCACCTCACAGAACTCAGAGAAACATTTTACTTACCAGATTACCAATTTGTTATAAAAGGATATAACTCAGGAACTGCCAGATGGAAGAGATGCCAAGGGCAAGTGATGGGGAAAGGATCAGCCACTCTCCCCAAATCTCCATGTGTTCACTAACCTGAAAGGTCTCTGAACCCACTCCTCTTGGGTTTTTATGGACACTTCATTACATAGTCATGACTGATTAAATCTTTGGCCATTGGCAATTGATTCAACCTCCAGGCCCTCTTCCCCCCCAGGAGGTTAGGGGGTGAGGGCTGAAAACTCCAACCCTCCAATCACAAGGTTGGCTCCACTGGCAACCAGCCCTCATTCTTAGGTGTTTTCCAAAAGTCACCTCATTAATAAAACAAAAGATACATTTTATCACTCTCAACACTTAGGAAATTCCAAGGACTTTGGGAGCTCTGAGACAGGAACAGTGGAGGAAGATCAAATATATATAAAAATATATTTTGGTAACCTAAAGGATCAAATATATATTTCTTATAAATCACAATATCACAGGATTAATATCCAAATTCATATATTTATAACGCAATTAAAAAATGGGCAAAGGATCTGAATAGACATTTCTCAAAAGAAGACTTACAAATGGACAATAAATGCATGAAAAGATGCTCAATTATCAGGAAAATGCAAATCAAAACCATAATGAGAAATCACCTCACACCTGTTAGGATGGCTATTATCAAAAGGACAAAAAATAGCAAATGTTGGCGAGGATGTGGAGAAAAGAGAACCGTTGTGCACTGTTGGTGGGAATGTAAATTGGTATAGTCATTATGGAAAATATGGTGGTGCCTCAAAAAATTAAAAACGGAACTACTATATGATTTAGCAAGTCCACTTCTGGTTATATATCCAAAGGAAATGAAATCTCAAAGAGACACCTGCACCCCATGTTCACTGCAGCATTATCCACAATACCCGAGATATGGAACAGCCCAAGAACCCATCCACAAATGAGTAAAGAAATTGCATCCATTATATATATACATATATATACACATGTATACATATTATACATGTGTACAGATGCACACACAGACACACACACACATTCAGTCTTAAAAAAAGAAGAAAATCCTGTCATTTGTGATAGGACGTGAGCCTGGAGGACACTATGCTGAGCGAAAAAAGCCAGACACAGAAAGAAAAATTCTGCATTATCTCACTTCTGTGTGGAATCTAAAAAAGTTGAATTCATAGAAGCAGAGTGTAGAATGGTGGTTACCAGGGGCAGGGCGGGGAGGGGGATTGGGGGAAATGTGGAGATATTGGTCAAACAATGCAAAGTTTCAGTTATGTAGGATGAATAGTTCTAGAGATCTAACGTACAATACTGTGAATATAGTTAATAACATTGTATTGTATACTTGAAATTTGCTAAGAGAGTAGATCTTAAGTGTTCTCACCATACCCACAAAAAAAGTAACTATGTGAGGTGATGAGTATGTCCATTAGCTTGACTATAGAAATTATTTCACAAGTCAATTAGCTTGACTATAGAAATTATTTCACAAGGTATATGTATATGAAAACATCATGTTGTATACTTTGAATATACACAGTTTTTATTAAAAAAAAGAAAAACTTCAAGTAAAAATTTATAAACATTAAACAGGTGAAAAGAGGAGAAAGTGCAAGCTGACTGAAACAATATGAAGTCTATTGGTAATTACATGCAATGTAAATGCAGTACCTTTTAATTACTTTTTAATGGTTATGTGATGTATTCCATAGGATTGGTAATGCATTTTTAACATTCCTTTACTGATGAACATTTAAACTGTTTCTAATATTCCTTATTAAAACCAATGTAGGGAGTTCCCTGGCAGTCCAGTGGTTAGGACTTGGAGCTTTCACTGCTGTGGCCCGGGTTCAATCCCTGGTGGAGGAACTGAGATCCTGCAAGCTGTGTAGGGCAGCCAAAAATTTTTAAAAATAAAAAATAAATTTCAGAGGGCAGACAGCAGAAGTAAGAAGAACTACAATTCTGCAGCCTGTGTAAGGAAAACCACTTTCACAGAAAGATAGACAAAATGAAAAGGCAGAGGACTTTGTACCAGATGAAGCAACAAGATAAAACTCCAGAAAAACAACTAAATGAAGTAGAGATAGGCAAGATTCCAGAAAAAGAATTCAGAATAATGATAGTGAAGATGATCCAGGACCTCAGAAAAAGAATGGAGGCAAAGATCAAGAAGATGCAAGAAATGTTTAACAAAGAATTAAAGAAGAATTAAAGAACAAACAAACAGAGATGAACAATACAATAACTGAAATGAAAAATACACTAGAAGGAATCAATAGCAGAATAACTGAGGCAGAAAAACGAATAAGTGACCTGGAAGTCAGAATGGTAGAATTCACTGCTACAGAACAGAATAAAGAAAAAAGAATGAAAAGAAATGAAGACAGCCTAAGAGACCTCTGGGACAACATTAAACACAACAACATTCGCATTATAGGGGTCCCAGAAGGAAAAGAGAGAGAGAAAGGACCCGAGAAAATATTTGAAGAGATTATAGTCGAAAACTTCCGTAACATGGGGAAGGAAATAGCCACCCAAGTCCAGAAAGCGCAGAGAGTCCCAGGCAGGATAAACCCAAGGAGAAACACGCTGAGGCACATGGTAATCAAATTGACAAAAATTAAAGACAAAGAAAAATTATTGAAAGCAACGACGGAAAAACAACAAATAACATACAAGGGAACTCCCATAAGGTTAACAGCTGATTTCTCAGCAGAAACTCTACAAGCCAGAAGTGATTGGCATGATATATTTGAAGTGATGAAAGGGAAGAACGTACAGCCAAGATTACTCTACGTGGCAAGGATCTCATTCAGATTCGACAGAGAAATCAAAAGCTTTACAGACAAGCAAAAGAGAATTCAGCACCACCAAACCAGCTCTACAACAAATGCTAAAGGCACTTCTCTAAGTGGGAAACACAAGAGAAGAAAAGGACCTACAAAAACAAACCCATAACAATTACGAAAATGGTAACAGGAACATACACATCAACAATTACCTTAAATGTGAATGGATTAAATGCTCCAACCAAAAGACACAGGCTCGCTGAATGGATACAAAAACAAGACCTATATATATGCTGTCTACAAGAGACCCACTTCAGACCTAGGGCCACATACAGACTGAAAGTGAGGGGATGGAAAAAGACATTCCATGCAAATAGAAATCGAAAGAACGCTGGAGTAGCAATACTCATATCAGATAAAATAGACTTTAAAATAAAGAACGTTACAAAAGACAAGGAAGGACACTACATAATGATCAAGGGATCAATCCAAGAAGATATAACAATTATAAATAAATATGCCCCCAACATAGGAGCACCTCAATACATAAGGCAACTGCTAACAGCTATAAAAGAGGAAATAGACAGTAAAACAATAATAGTGGGGGACTTTAACACTTCACTTACACCAATGGACAGATCATCCAAACAGAAAATTAATAAGGAAACACAAGCTTTAAATGTCACAATAGGCCAGAAAGATTTAATTGATATTTATAGGACATTTCATCCAAAAACAGCAGATTACACTTTCTTCTCAAGTGCGCACGGAACATTCTCCAGGATAGATCACATCTTGGGTCATAAATCAAGACTCAGTAAATTTAAGAAAATTGAAATCGTATCAAGCATCTTTTCTGACCGCAACGTTATGAGATTAGAAATCAATTACAGGGAAAAAAACAGAAACACATGGAAGCTAAACAATACATTAGTACATAACCAAGAGATCACTAAAGAAATCAAAGAGGAAATCAAAAAATACCTAGAGACAAATGACAATGAAAACACAACGATCCAGAACCCTATGGGATGCAGCAAAAACAGTTCTAAGAGGGAAGTTTATAGCAATACAAGCCTACCTCAAGAAACAAGAAAAATCTCAAATAAACAATCTAACCTTACACCTAACAGAACGAGAGAAAGAAGAACAAACAAAACCCAAAGTTAGCAGAAGGAAAGAAATCATAAAGATCAGAGCAGAAATAAATGAAATAGAAAAAAAGAAAACAATGTATTTGTATACAATGTATATGATTACAACTAAGTTTATAGAGTGAACAATGTAATAAAATATTTAATTCAAATATAATAAAGTATATTAAAATATATTATATAAAATATAACAAAATATATAATATAATAAAATATTTAATTCAAATGTTTGAATTAAATATACATATATCCCTGAGAAGTCATATTCGTTGAAATCAGTAAGTTTAAAATGACTTTTCTGGCACAGACTAGCACAGAGCATGGAACACATGGAACACAGTAGAAGATGTGCTCATGATACAGAAATAAAACCATGGCCATAAAAGATAAAGAACAAGGGGGAGCCATGAGGGAGAGATTTGCCGTAGTCAGATGTTTCCAAGAGATTCATTGATTCCACCCCAAAAAGAAACTGGAAGCTAAATCAGACCCAAAAATGTACAGTGAATAGATTTAAAATAGACTTACTCAAGTTTAGGTTAACTGGCTTGTAAACGCTACTGAGTTCTTATTTCATAGTGTGCATGTCCTCAATTAATCATTTTGTGGTTATTATCCAGCTAGAGTTGAAGAATTGGTTTGGGAATTTTTGTGAATGGATTATCTCAACCTGGGAAACTCACCTTGGCAACTGTAGTCAAAATAAGGAAGATCAACTCAACTTGGTTCTCTCCCAGAACAGGGTCTAAAAAGTTCCAATTCTGTCTGAAAATGTCTGCTTCATATTATACTAGCCCTAGATCTGAAAAGGGGATTGATATTCCAAGGGAAACCTCACCTCAGTTGTTTTTAGGACAAGTTACCAAAAGATATTTATCTCCCCAAAATATGCACCATGTCTTCAAGGTCTCTGGCCCCATCCAGTTTCTCACATTTGATGCCAGCTCAAGGCCATCCCAAGTACCCTCACCCTCACTGTTCTTAGAGGACATAGACCAGTACTGACCAATAGGAAAAGAATGCAAGCCACATATCATTTTAAATTTTTAGTAGCCACACTTAAAAAAAGTAAAATGAAAAATGAAACAGGGAAAGTAATTTCAATAGGATGTCTTCTTTAACTCAATATATTCAAAATATGATCATCTCAACATGTAATCAACATAAAATATTATTCAACAGATGTCGCCCATTCTTTCTTTGGACTAAGGCTTTGAAGTCTGCTCTGTATGTCTTACACATAGCGAGTCTCCGTTTGGACCAGTCACATGTCATGTGCTCAGTAGCCACGTGTGGCTCCTGGTCTTCCTTTTGAACAGTGCAGACTAAATGACCTCGTTCCAAGTCCTCCATCCCCAGCTGTGATGTCCTAGATTAGGCCCAGGAACCAGGCCTGGATGCCAGTACCCACCGTGGTATTTGCCAGTGTTCCTCACCTACGAGTCTGAAATGGGCCAAAGAGAGCCAGCCTCTGTGCCCACAGGACCTGGCTGGGCAGCAGGTGCCAACTCTCCCCGCAGCCCAGCGAGCCGGACCTCGCTTCTTATCTAGGATCTGCTCTCTGAGTGGCCGTTCTGAGTCCTGATGAAACAGTTAACTCCCTTTATAAAATTTCTGAGAGGATGTTTTATTTCTTCATGTGAATTAGAAAAGGCTATTTTTAAAATCAAAGAACGATCTTTAGGGGGAAATGCCTTCCTCACCAGTGACCTGTGTGGGCAATTCACCCTTAAGGAACACGGGCCTCCAGAAGCAAAGCTCATCACCGCCAGGGAAGGTGAATGTCAAGCCCTCTTGCATCCACCTAGCCATCCCCAGGTCAGTGGGGGAGCCGGCCGGAGAGCAAGGAGATGAAAGCAGGCTCCTGGAGGGCTAAGTGGGAACACGTGCTGGAGACGTTTCTCTGAAAATCTAATCCAGGGTGTGCAGGAGGCTCAGCACCTCCTGGACCAGGAGGCAGTAATGAGATAACGCGTGAAATGATTTAGCGGCCCCTATCACCTCCTCGTGGGGCTCAGCAATGCCACCATTAGCACTTCTGACACTTAAGACACCCCAGGAGGAGACAGTTATTGTCACCCCAGAGTGAGGAAGGAACCTGGATGCAGGTCCTGAAATAGGAAAGTCCAGAAACGAATACAGAATGGCAGACAGGGTGTGGTGGGCAAATGCTGCTGATGCCCTCTCAGTGCTCAGGACAAGGCCCAAAGGGCTAAGGTGGCAACTCAGGCACTAACCCATTCTGTGGTTCTCTGGGCTCTCTCAGGGCAGGCTGCTAGCCAAACGTTGGCCTGGCCTCTCCAGCACCCACCTCCATAAGGCCAGCAGTGGATGTTAAGTGACACCGTGCTGATGGAGAGGTGGGCAAGTCCTAGGGCTACCAATCAAGCTATGTATTCTCACGTTCAACAGATGCATATTAAACACCAAGGTCCCAGTTAGCTTCTTAAAAAGATCATCTCAACATGCAAACAACCCGAGTGCCCATCAACACATGATTGGTTTAAGAAGATGTGGTATATATACATACATACATATATATATATATATATATATATATATATACACACACACACACACACAGTGGAATATCAGTCATAAAAAAGAATGAAATATTGCCATTTGCAGCAACATGGATGGATCTACAGATTACCATACTAAGTGAAGGAAGTCACACAGAGAAAGACAAATATTATATGATATCACTTATATGTGGAATCTTTAAAAATGATACAAATGAATATATATACAAAACAGAAACAGACTCACATACATAGAAAACAAACTTATGGCTACCAAAAGAGAAAGGGAGGGTGGGAGGGATAAATTAGGAGTAGGGATTAACAGATTAAAAGCTATCATACATAAAATAGATAAGCAGAAAGGACCTACTGTAGAGCACAGGGAAATATATTCAATATCTCATAATAACCTATAATGGAAAATAATCTGAAAAAATATATATACATGTAACTGAATCACTTGGCTGTATGCCAGAAACTAACACAGTATTGTAAATCAACTATGTTTCAATTAAAAAAAGATAATCTTCCCCCCAACTAATTGTGTTTTAACCAGTTTTGGAATCCTGAATCTGTGTTCTCTCTGCTCCTTTCTCCCTCCCTTGCTCTCTATCTATTCTCTGGCTTGCTGAGTGTTCCTTATATGAACAAAGTTCTGTGGAGGCACAGAGCACAGAGGAACTAAATCCTGTAGAGCTGTTGGCCAAGCCTTCAGGACTGTGACATAAGAGCCGGAACTGAAAGGTTGGGTGAGAATTTGTCATGTAGAAAATGACAGGAATATCCCACACAGAGGACATAACAGTCATAGAGCAACAGAGCTGAGAGAAGGGTTAGCAAGGTTGAATCCAACCTTAGAGAGTTCACAGGCTGCCCCAGGCCTGCTCAGAGACTGGACCTACACTGAAGGTCTCCTAGCGTCTGTGGATTTCTTTGGGCACATGGCACAGTTGGAATGTGTTTGGTCTCTTCTATAATTTCACTTGCACACCTCTGATTTCACATTTCTTTTTTTCTAGACAAGCACAAAAATAATCCCTGAATTTGACATGCCCAGAGCTTCCTAACATCCTCAGGTCTGCGAGCTATTCTTACAAACGGCATAAGTGACTTCAACATTCCCTACCAACGCAGCTGTAGCACTTTTAATGTTTACAATCCTGCATCACCCTGGGCCTGAGATGCTCTTCCAATTAAACCCTGGTTACACTTCTCTTTCCAAGTGCGAAAGAATCCAATTAAAGTTAATGAAAGTAATCAGTCTGCACGTCTCAGGGTGTTCTGCCCCATTTGTGAATCCAGGTAATAACACCCACTGACCTCGTGGAGGGAGAGGAGGCACCATCTTTGTCTGCAAATGAGCCAGACCTGAGCCAGCCAGGGAACCCTGGAATTTAGGAGGTCGCCCTCTTTGGGCTGCCCCACGGAGCTCAGGATCCCATTAAGCATTAACTGTAGGAATCTGTCCTTTAAGGAGCTTCAGACTCATTTGGCTGGCATATGGCTGGGGCTAGCAGCGCCTCCCACAAGCCCGAATTCCTGGGACACCCTACACTTATTTTCAAGAAGCCATTCATTGCATTACTCTTGATTTTCTATCTGGCTTCCGAGAAGCAGCTCCCAAAGAATAACACAGTTAGAGCACCAAAAACCTGTGAGATGAAATCAGCTCAAGTCCTCTCTCTGAGCTTGCATGACCCTTCTCCAGCCCCTGGTGCTAACTCTCAGAGCACCAGAGGGACCTGCTGGGTATCAGCTGAGAGGGTCAGCCTGGGACCCTTCAGGAAGCATCAACGGGACGCACGTCCTCATGCCAGAGAAGCTGTGAGAACACCCCTCAGACGCCAGAGACTTATCAGGAGCGTTACTTGTCACCATTCATTCTGGAAGGGCCTGTCCTCCCGGGGCACTCCTTCTGCCCAAGTGCAGCTGAAGAACCACACGTCCACCTCAGCTGCATCTACTCCTCACTGTTCTGTGTTTGTTTTGAAGGCTGACTCACTCGACAGTCATTTCTTGGCATAATCTTGAAGTTTTGACCTCAAAGTTATGGTCTCATGCTTTCTGTTTCCTCAGATCACTGTCTTTAGATGTGAGAATCTGACCCTGGCCCCATCTGATACCAACGAAGGAGCCTGTCCCTGTTCTCGGGGAGCTCGGCTCCGGCTGGGGAAACAAAGCTGACGCTTGTGAGCAGTTGGAAAACCGAACAAGGCAGTAAATAATTAAGTGCTACTCAATCACATAATTGATTAATTATAACTAATTGCTACTTAAATGAACTGTGCTAGCCCACATTGATCTTCCTCGGCTCTGGCCTCATATAGTGGCCATGGTCTGAACTGCTTACTTGGGCATTTGCACGTTGTCCAGAACATTCATCCCATCCTCTCATGGATGAGTCTCCTCTCTCATGACTGGTAGTGTCCTCAAGGGCAGGACCAGGTCTTTTCAGTTTCTTCCTCCTCTGTCTCCCACAGCAGAATCAGCCCATTCAAAGCATAAGGCTCTTTGCTTAATAAACACTTGGTGATTAATGTCAAAAATGTGGACCAGTGTTCATATATCCAATGTGCCCCAGCTTCATGCAACGATGAGTACAAACTAGGGTCACACAACCATAATCAACTTTGCTTCATTAACTTAGCCCCCTAAGCATGTCCTTGGCAATGTCCCATCTTACGTTCCTCTACTCTGTCTTGTGAAGCCACCAGGATAGTGGTTCTGTCATTGGCCACACTGTCCTGCTAGGATCCATCCCGCAGCCACCACTCCGATGGCTCACACAAGACCCTTCTTTCCCCTGTGTGTTGTTTGACGGATGATGCAAGGGAAGGGCAAGCCAGGGCGTTGCCCACCTACCTCCTTCCGCCTGTGCTTCTTTAGGGCTCGAGGTCCCCTGCTAGGCTCTGAGCAGCTTGAAGAATCTCTATTCATCACTGGGTCCCCGTTACCTGGAAGTGACACAGCAACAGTCAGCTAGGGCTGTCAGAACAAAATACCACAGACCGGGGAGCTTACACAACAGAAGTTTATTTTTTCACAGTTCTGGAGGCTGGAAGTCCAAGATCAAGGTGTTTGACTTGGTTTGATTTCATTCTGAGGCCTCTCTCCTTGGCTTGTAGGTGGCCATCTTCCTGCTGTGTCTTCACGTGCTTCTCCCTTTGTGTGTGTCTCTGTCCTAATCTCCTCTTCTTATAAGGACCCCGGTTAGATTGGCTTAAAGTCCACCATATGACCTCATTTCACCTTAATTACCTCTTTAAAGGCCCTGTCTCCAAATACAGTCGGATTCCGAGCTACAGGGGTTGAAGATGTCAACCTATGAGTTGTATGGAGGACACAATTCAGCCCGAAACAACCACTAATAGCCTAAGTGCTTAATAAATGTTTTGGGCTTGGTGGAAAAGAGAGAGATGACAGATGGACAGATGGATGGATAGAAAACAGAAAGGCTGCTGAAAAGATAGATATTTGGCCCTGAGCAAAAGGTGGGATTAACAGGTCAGGAGATTCTTTCCTAGTCCTGGGCCCTTCCTACTCCACCACATCCTTCCCTTTCTCACAGGAAGAGATGGGCTTTCCAAGACGGGAATTCCTCTGTTTCCTCCCCAGCCACAGGACAGTGACTCCACGTTGTCCCCACGTAAATGCATGGAGTGAGGGCTGCTGTCCCCACACACACCCATGGGTAGCCATCTGGCTCTCTTCTGAGGGTAGAGCAGAGGACACAGCTCAGGCTGTGGCTTCCTAAGCAATGCCAGAAATGCTAACTCAACACTGAAATGAAGACTTTTTGTAAATAACCAACATCTGAAAGGGAGACAAAATCCCAGAATTGGGGCCTTTTTCTTTCCATGTTCAGCGAAATCGTTACTGCTGTTGAACAGGAGCTGTGCTCCCAGCGCGGGCGCAGTCCAATAATTACGGTGGGGCCAGGAGTGCTCAGGGTCAGGAAAACAAAGAGGAGGAAATTGCCTGCACAGATTGGCTCAAATATCAGGTTCAACGAAGAAGAAAACACAATTTGCTCATTTGGAAAATGACTCTGATGACATGAAGGCCCTACAAGTTGTTGGAATTCAGTGAGAAACAGGGCAACAGCATGGGGAACCCCGCCCCCGCCTCCCCAGGAGAAGAGACAGCACCCTGCTTTTAGACCAGAGAACAATTCTGTGGGCCGAGCAAGTGGACAGCGGAAGAGACCCTCTGTCGCATTTATGAGTTTAGGTCTTCAGGTCCACAGATCAGCAGGGCTCCAAGGAGCTCTGAGTCCTTGTCTTGGGACAGTGTCTTTGAAGGTGTCCTTGGCTCGAGCTCCAAGACAGGCAGCATTGCCCAGGCACCTCCAGGAAACAGACCCCCCCCACCTTTATTTTCTTTTTATTTTTATTGGAGTATAGTTAAGTTACAATGTTGTATTCGTTTCAGGTGTACAGCAAAGTGAATCAGTTATACATATACATATACCCACTCTTTTTTTTTTTTTTTTAGATTCTTTCCCATATAGGCCATTACAGAGTATTGAGTAGAGTTCCCTGCACTGAAACAGGCTCCTTTGAAGGAAAGCTTTGGGGTGTCACCAATGGGATCCTCATCACTCAGCTGGGACATTGGTGTGAGCTCATGCTGCATCTGCATCCATCAACCATTCTAGGACCCTCTGGCAAGTTCCTTTCTCTTCATTTCTTCCTCTGCACAGTGTGACATTTAAACCTGTGCTGACCCAGTACAGAGGAGCCAGAGAGAGGCTGTGAACGGTCATCATGCTAGGTGTCTTCTGGGTCAGGGTGTCACCCACCTAATTTGCCCAGGACAGTCCAGGTTTACACCTCTGGTCCCAGCATAATCATTAACATCCAAAGTGTCCCAGTTTGAATACTAAATTAAACAGGTATCCCAATTCTCTGGAATTTTACAGGACCAGATCCCCACTCTTCCATGCCTTTCAGCCATGACTCTCCTGATGGGCCCAAGCTCCACCTGGAAAAGACACCCCGGATCAGAGGCCTTTACACAGTGCAAGCAGGTCCTCCCTTTGGGAATTAGGAATAGAGGAGCCAAGGAGAAGATCACCGTGGGTGTGGGACATCACTCAGCCCAAGGTTGCTGTGCAGTCAGTCACGCATACCGAGCACATACGCCATTGTCTCCATGGTCTGGGGGTCCACCGGCCTCCCAGCACCCCCCCACACCGCCCCTCAAGGTAGAGCCTAGCCAGCTTCCTGGAGATGAGCCCCTCCCCCTCTCTCCTCAGCCTCCCCAGGACCTTGGCAATTAAGCCTCATCCTCAAATGCAATCCAGACATGTCTCTACCTTTAGATCCTGCCTGCTGAGGCTTAACAGATCTACCCTCAGATACAGAAACAAAGAGTTATTTCCAAAGTACAATTGGGGTTCTTGTCACCACCAGGGGCTAGCGACGAGCAGGGAATAGGAGATGGTTTTGTGAGGGAAGTGATCTAAGTTGGAACTTAAAGGATAGGGAGGCTTTAGATGAGTGGGAGGGGCAGGAAGAAGGCCCAGGGACGTGAAGGCACTGATGTAGGGAAGAGTGAGGAACTGGCCATCAGCAACCAGCAGCAGAGGGCATGGGGACGGGGATCCGAGGTCAGGCCCTGACCACGTCCCTGAGAAGCCCGGGCCACCTCACAGCCGCTCTCCAGTTCCCACAGACCCTGCCATCTGTGCCGTTCCACTTAATGACACTGTCTGGCATTTGATTGACTCTTAAACATAATGCTGCTATTGTGGACAAAGTTCAGTGTCGTTAATTAAGTCATTGAAAATCAAAATAAAACGCACAGACTGAACTGTTCACAATCATCCAGTGAAACAGAATGACTTTGTAATCTGTAAAAAAAAAAACAATGGGACATCCTCAGTCTCCTCCCAGGAGTTTCTGACCAGGCTGGGCAATTAATGGGTGAGTGGGCTCCGCAGAGCCCAGGGAGGCCCATATCTGCTCCTGGCATCCTTCACTCATGGACGTGACCTCACGGTTTCTGCTGCTTTCCTTTGTGCAGGAACTGTGTGTTTCAGCCTTTAAGATTCCAATTTTTATTCTAATTCACGTTTTGTTTGTGAAAGGGTGTTCAGCAGCATAAAGATGAAGTTAGCTAAAGACAGTGTTTCCCTTTGCCCACCTGGAGAAGGCACTAAAATGTGCATAATACCTACCACTTTAGAAATAGGAAGAAAACAGAAAGGATTCTTTTAATCCCAACAACTATTTAAAAGATAAATACAAGTGGAATTATACCAACTAACCGTATTACCAGCAGTCAGTTGCTGGAGAATAAACATTCTTATTTCCAGGGTGTTCTACTATATTCAAAGACATGGAGAATGGCACCAGAAGAATTTATCACTGACTTTTGCTAAATTAGATATTCCCGAGGTCTGCCTATATGGATGCCAACATTTTTAGCACTTCAAGGTCCTTGCAAGAAAAAGTCTCTATAAAAATTCAGGACGGTATTGTTATCATCAACACTTTAAAATTGACTGTGATTGTTACAGCAGTTTTAAAATCAAAGAGACCTAAAAAGAAGGGGGAAATTATATGTGTACTCTGTATTTGAATTTTTATACATGAGATTTAAAACATAATATCGTGATGTTTATTTCAGATAAATTTGTTTTCACCAAAGACTTTTTTCTGAGCCAAAGTCGATGCAAAGTTTATCGAAGACCTCGCCAAAAAAAGAGTTTATTGAAGACCCATCAGCGAGGTAACATCCATCAATAACCTGCCATTAACCACCGTGTCATGTTTGACAGTTCAGCTCTCAACCTGTTTAGCTGTGCTTTCCATTTTGGCTGCTGTCCTAATTAATGACTAATCTATAAAACGGGGATAATAAAACATACCTCATACATGCCACATACATAATTATAAGGAGTGAATCATGTTGCACATGGTACCTGGCACAGTAGATGCTTGGTAAGTGTTTGAATTTTATGTTTCTTTTTACTTTTCCCTGGCATTTTGTTAATGCTTATGATCTTTACTCTCGGGTTTCCAAGGCTATTTAGAAATAAATAATAACAAAATCGGAAGATCTTTTTATATGATAAAATCTCCTGTTGGGGCTCTATCCCAAAAACCACTCAAAGGAATCAGAAGCCTTGGGTATCGGTTTGAGGCTTTTTGGCTGGGGCTCCCACCCATCAGAGACTTGAGACCAAACTTTCATGGTCACCATGGTCCAGCTCTATCCCAGCGGATAACCAGATTAAAAACCTAGAAATGGACTGAATCGCAAACATATTTATACTATTTTACTAGAAATGTACTTGTACTCGTGCATCATTTTTGCTTCCTTCCCTACTTTGGGTTCTCAATCTTCCGCTTTAGGAAAATTCTCAAAATTACGATGGATGCCTGCAGCCTCCCCCCAGTAGCAGATCTGGGCTTCCTGGTCATCTGTTCCCTAATCTTTCTCTCCCCTTCCTCCTCCAGTGACCCATCATCTGTACTTTTCTCTCTACTAACTCTGTTTACTAAAACTATGCAACCTCCAGAATTCAGAAACAGTGAATTCCTTAGGTTAAGGGCTATGGCTGGCATTGAAATAGTCTATAGGTGCTGTCAATAGCTGGTTCTCAACTAATCATCTTTGTATGGAACTGATCTTTTTTGTTACTGCAATGCTGTCAGCAGACAGTAACAATGCTGAGATTTGGGGTCTAGACATTATGTTGGTGCCTGCAGTCAAGCTTACTTTCTGAAAGATGAGGCTTATCCAGACCATCTCAGCTCCAGCCACAGCTGGCCCTTCCACAGTGCCATATGCAGACGTGAGCCTGGCACAGGGGATACGGAGCTTCAGCCAATGACCCAACCCTCCAATAGTCAAGGACAGCTGTTAACAGGGGCATAAAGAAATTTGTAAACCTGCTATAAAGCTTAAATAAGAGTTTAAACCTTGTTCATGTCTGAACTTTTTTTCCTCCCAAATTTTATTGTATTTATACTCACCATATATATTTGTGTATACATATATACATGCCAACTGATATTACCTAACACTTTATAGACACATGGAATCAGCTTGTATATAATTTTATTTACATAACATTAAATATAAAGCCCAGATATGGCCTTAGAACGACATGCAATGAAACATACCACTCTGCAGCCATATCCATGAAAGCCCCATTCAGCAGGACACAAGGGAATTTGAATCATCAGTTAACGTTCTGATCTGTGGGTAATTCCTAACCACCATTTAAGTTTAACCAACCCCATAACTTCTGCAACTTTCTTGGGCTGAGGACCCACAATGCATAAAAATAAAGTAACTCATCCTGGTTTTTCTCCTCTAGGGCATCTTTTTGTGAGGAGACATTATACGCTCAGACCCATGAAAAGTACTAGAATTAGATTTCTGTGATCATTTTATGGGTTGAGGCAACAGATGCATCCTGAGAGGCCAAACTTTCTCCTGGCAGAAACTTGAGCTCTGTGTTCACCACATCGGGTTCTTGTCTTCAACCTCTTCCATCTCTCATGCTGTAATTTCTCTCTGCCTGCCCACCAGGCATGAATACGAAATTCTCTGTATGCCGGGGGCACTGGCCCCAGAGTGTACCTTCCTGTTACAAACCAGACCTCCCAATAAAGAAGAAACCACAAATCTCAGACACCTCACCACACAATACTTCCCTTTGATTTTCAACTCTAAGTTGTGGTTATTATACAAAGGCAACATGTGACTTACTGTGTCTCACTGTGATGAAATGTCAGACCAGGGGAACCAAATACCTCAATTAAGTTTTTGTGAGCACAAACATGACGCCTAGGAGTGCCTTCGGAGATCACCCGGACAACCCCCTCATTTGACATAGGAGGACACGAAAGCATGAGTTTTTAAGAGACCTTTACGCTTCAGTCCTTCTCTCCGGACACCTCCCCAGGAGGTGTCCACACCCGCCCCACCGCCAGTCACCCACGTAGTCGACAACGTGCTCAAAGCTCTAATGCTCCAAAGTGATCTTTCAACATGGAGTCTGTTTCCTGCTTTGCCCAACTTACTTCCCACCTCCCTTGATGAGCAGACATATATTAGTGCTAACTCTTTTACAAATTGAATGCCTCTGTTAGATCCTTCAAAAGAGGTTCTGGTAAAATAACCACGAGTAACCCTCTATATTGAGCATCACTCCGCATTTTACAAAACACTTTTACAAAACACTTGTAAATAAACAAAAGGTTTCTTTGTTTAGGGAGAGAGGAATGGAGAAGTCAGAGAGTGTTGAATAACAGAAGGGCCCATCAGAAAAAGAGATTCAAAAACATGGATGGGGCTCAGTGAAACATATTTTTCCTTTTCGGAGCTGGGAGCTGAAAGCCAACTTCCCCATCATGATCTCTCATTTGAGGGGCTCAAGCCTGAGAATCTGTCTGAAATAGAAATCAACTGATCTCTGGGTGAGGTACTGACATCAGACCCATCAGAATACCCAGCGCTGGAGTCTGCAAACCAAGTTCCCGAGAACCCTGAAACGCTCCCAGGGGGGTCTGAGCGAGGCAGGGTGTGTGTTTAGGCAAAAAGTGCAGATTCTGATCACAGAGGCTGGAATCCAAGGAGAGGCCAGAAACCGGTTCCAGAAGCCAGTTCCAGCCTCTTCTGACCCAGATGGACTGATTGTTCCCTCAGGGCTGGTTGGAGCTCATGTATATAAAGTCAAGGCATTATTTGTCATTGATGATGAAAGCATATTTATAATGTCAGGAGAATTTATGACACATAAAATTCCACTATCAAATCATATCAAGTTTACATTTCTCCATAATCCCTGGTCCTTCTTACCCACATACACACACATTTTTTTGCAGCCATAAGAGGAGGTTACTTAAAACTGTGTATCCTTTTTTTATGGTATTATTATCTGTTTTGTATTTTTTCCAAGTTTCTACAGTTTCCATGTCATAATGGTCTTGGTTTGTATAATCATAATTTAAGAGAAGGCAAAGTTCAGATTATCCCTAAATTTGTAAATAAAGAGAATTTCTGGGAATAAAACTAAGTCAGTTTGCCAGAGAAGAGCTAAGCCAGCCACGGAAGGAAGTCAGGATCCAATCTGTTAGGTGGAGGCTGAGATGCTACAGGTCACTGACATGACTGGGTGTAGCCTCAGGGAGCCAGGGCTATGAAATGACTGCTCAAAGATCAGGATGTGTGTCCAGCAGTGCCTGGGAGGGAGGCCCAGCACCTGGGGCTTGGACATCTAGCCACCAGGGATGTGTCCTCCTCTGTGAGCTGAAAATGGCTCATCAGACTCCACCAGGGCCCAGATTAAGCCTCCCCCTTGGCTCTAATTCCTTGGTCACACAGAAGTTTGGGGTCATATCCTTCCAGAAATGCTATCCAGAGATGGAAATGCCCTGAGTGATGAGCCAAAGCATTCTAGTCACCATCTAGGCGTTTCCACTGTAAATGCATGATCTGGTCTCCACTTACACAACAGGCTCACATAGTTCATGTCTTCACCTCTGAGGACCTGGCCACCTGGCTCAGGTTTCTGGACATACATTACTGAAAACCAGTGACCACATAAGGTTGCATGATCCCAATAAGGCCCTAGCCAAGGGCGAGTTGGCATCCTTCCAGGGTTTGGCCTTCTCTCTCTACCAGTTGGACCACACCATGGAGTAACTTAACCAGAATATGATTTCTGTTCCCTGGGGCTGGTTATCTTGCTTGTTCATAGCTTTATGCTCGTCTAGAGAAGATTGACATAAACACCCTTGTGCCTTTGGCTTTTGTCTTTAAGGGATTGTGAGGATGGCTGAAGATTATATTCCCCACCTTGGGGGCTTTTTGCCCACAGGGCTGAAAAATTCCAGAATGGTGATTTAGAGTGCCACAGGAATCCAAGAGTGAGAGCAGAGAGGTTTCATTTTCAGGTCAGGGACTCAAACTTTGAGTTCCATGGGCAGTGCCTATGGTATCATGTCATGCAGAACGTCATCCAGCTGAACCCCTGTGTCCTGTCCTCCTGTCCTCAGACATGCCTGGCCCTAGCTCATAAGAAAGCTTGAATTGCTATAGACACAAACTATGGCAATGTCCCTTCATCTTCAAATCTCTATTCCCTATTAAATTTAAACATGAATTATGTATTTGCCTTCCCTCCAGATAACATTGTCTTCTGCAATATGAAATTAGATGGAGGTAACAGGAATGATTGCTGAGTTGTTTGAATTTTAACCATGAGACTGAAAAAAGAAATCGTAACTCAACTAACTCTTCATTAAAAGTACTATATTTCATCCAAGATAGAACATACCAGAATACAGGTTCTTGGACACGTTTTGTTTGTTGGGTTTTTTAAATTAATTAATTTATTTATTTATTTTTGGCTGCTTTGCGTCTCCATTGCTGCACGCGGGTTTTTCTCTAGTTGCGGTGAGCGGGGGTTACTCTTCTTTGCGGTGCGCGGGCTTCTCACTGCAGTGGCTTCTCTTGTTGCGGAGCACGGGTTCTAGGCACGTGGGCTTCAGTAGTTGTGGCATATGGGCTTAGTTGCTCCGCGGCATGTGGGATCTTCCTGGAGCAGGGCTCGAACGCGTGTCCCCTGCATTGGCAGGCAGATTCTTAATCACTGCGCCACCAAGAAAGTCCTTGGGCACGTTTTTTATGGTGCTCGTAAGAATTCAAATTTCCCCATGTATATGTCACCTTTTAATAATATTAAAACTAATATGGCTGATTGTCCCAAGGAAAAAGCCATTCTTTTATATATCAGAGGCCAGCAGCCCATGACCAGCATGTCAAAGGTGACTTGCATGGGGATTCGGAGAGAAGCCAGAGAACACAGAATGCCTCGGTTTTCCTGACTTGACTCTCAGCATTACTAAGACTTTGGCTCGCTTATTGCTCTGGCTCTTTCTTCTCCTGGCTAACTCACAGAAGAAGCTGCAATCACTGAGGAGCAACTCTCTGTCCAAGACTCCTGGCCCAAGGGAGGTTTGGGGCGGCAAGTGCCTCCAGTGTAACGTGGCCACAATGGACCATCATCTCCACAATCCCCTCCACACACACACACAACACAGCACACACACACTTATGCTAAACACACACAACTCCTCTGAGCCAACGAATGGCCTCACTAACCTCCCAGCTGCTTAAGCCAAAACCTGGATAATTCTCAAATCTCCCCTCCTCTGTTCCCCAATAGCCATGAACTGAAAGCACTATCTGTACTAATCCCTGAATACCTTATTCTCTACCCCATGATTAGAGTTCTCGTATCTCTCATCTGAACTATAGTATCAGGAGATGCTATCATTAAAGAGATTCCACAACACCTTAAAAATTCAAGCCATTGATCAGTCACCAGGTGTACCGTGAGGGGCATCACAGAAACACCCCTGACCTCGAGCCGTTCGCGGCCTTAGACATGTGCTGCCTGACCATGAGGAAATGAGGGAGGGAAGCAGTGTCATGATAAAGTGACAACCAAATATAATGACCACCAGATGAGTTCCCTGGAGGGGAAAAGACTGATGGGGTAGGAGTTATCAGGAAGGCTTCCTGAAGGAAGTAGGAACTTGAGGTAAGCCACCAAAAGCAGAACTTGAATCTGTGAAGTCGAGGGAACAGTGGAGCAAAGTCTTGAGAGCCAGGTAGGCCACACAGAAAGAGAGGAGAGGAGACCTCATGTCAGGAGCGGTAAGAAACAAAAAAAAAAGCAGGATGAGTCAAAATAAGGAGGTAGGTGCTTCTGAGCATGGGTTGGCAGTTACAGAGACCAGGGAGGATGAAGCAGGGAGGCCGAAGTGCCAGGAGAAAGAGGTGAATGAGTGTGGGCTCTCCTCCTTGCTGAGCTCCGAAAGGCAAAGTGGGTGAGTAGCCAGTAAAACGAGGCCTGGAACCAAAACTATTGCCTCTTTCTAGAGCCACCTCTTTGGCTGAGGCCCCAGTGTCTTATTCTGTCTGCTGTCAGCCTGCCCGATCTACCAGGGTCACCACTGGGGACATGCAGCTCTTTTCCCAACAAGTGGCCAATTTCTCCCAGGATCCAGAAAAGTATCCACTTAGACTCTAAGATCTATAAACTCCAGGGTCAATGGCACCACACTGGACACGTGTAGGTTAACAGCGGGGAGTTCAGGAAGGAACTTCCAGTGGAAAAGCTCTTTATTCACTGAGGAGAGAAATGCTGCCTCACGCTGCCCAGGGAAGCACAGACCTGAGCTGCACATCCCTTTGGGCTTGGAAACCAAATACATAGGCCCAGGACATTCAAGTTAGCAGAGGGAAATTAAGAATTCACTTCCTGGGGCCTGGAGAGAGTGAACCAATAATAGAGGCCAGGCTTATTTTTCCAAAGCAGATTCTTCCAACCCACTGGGGAGATAAGCCACGGAAGCACTGATGGCCTCCAGGGTCATGTGTGCACCTCCAAGCTGGAAAACAAGCAGTCAGAGGCAGCTAGGACAAGAGGCTGAAATCAGACAAGAGAAGGGTGGAACCGGAGAGCTCAGGCTGGGAATCCAGGCTTCATGACTATGCCAACAGCCTTTGTATGAGTAGAAAGAACCATGGCTGGCATATCTAGGGATATGTGTATTTTCATTCCTGCTCTGCTACTTGCTACTGTGGTATTCAAGGAAGTTGCTTACCCAGCGAGGCTTACCCAGCAAAACACAGGTTATCAGACCTCCCGTCCCCACCACTACCACCACAGAGGGTTTGCTAAAGGGATGACTGAACCAACAACCAAGGAAGCAGTTTGTCACTGTGTGGTCCTATGCTCAAATGAAGGTATGTTATCATCACAATGTGCTCCCCATGGCCCCAGGCCACAGAAGAGGGAATAGGATCACGCAGAGTCTGGCACTGCCCTCAAGAAGTTCATAATCAGACTTGGAAGAGAGGCATACCACCCAAGGACAATCGTTAGACTGGTTAAAAGCTCCTATCCAGACTGCTATGTGCTGCAGAAAAATGGTGGTAGATATAAGCAGAAAAGATATCCCAGGGAAGTTTGAACATGAGCTGGACCACAAAGGATACAGTCAAATCTGGAAAGATGGAAAAGTGAGAATAGAAAAGAAAAAGAAAGCTGCAAACATCAGAAATGTAGGCCAAAGGTCCAGTTTTAGAGCTCATTCATGGCTAATGTACAGGCAAGCACCGGGGGCTGCAACCCTTTTCACTTATTTATTTTACTTTATGAGCAAAGCCAAGAAATCTGAGAACTTTAAGGAAGGGGAAAAAAAAGAAGAAAATTAAGATTACCCACGGTTTCCTAATACTCGGGATAACCAGTGTTATTTTATTATGTGTCCTTAAAGTCTTTTTCAAATTTTCTTCTGCAAGATCATTTTTAAATGCTTGAATATATTTTATTACATAAATGTAAAATGGTTAACTCATGCCCCTGTTGATGAGTCTTTAAGACATTTCCAAATAATATAAACGATATTTCAAAGTTTGTGATTGGGAATGTGGAATTCTCAAGTAAGGGTGTCTGGGTTCAAATTCTGTCTCCATCATTTATTATCTGAGTTACCTTGGGTGAATTTAGCTCTCTAACTCAGTTTCCTATTCTTGTAAATTGGGATAAAAACAGAACCTAACACTCAGAGTTTTAAAAAAAATTGTGGTAATATTCACATAATGGAAGACAACTCAGCTATAAAAAGGAAGGAATTATAGATACATGGATGGATCTCAAAATAATCATGCTGAATGAAAGAAGCCAGAACAAAAAAGAGGGTACCTAGGGTATGGTTCCACTTGTATAAAATTCTAGGAAATGCAATCTATATTGACTGAGAGCAGCTCAGAGGATGCCTGGGATAGGGTAGGACATGGAGGGGCAGCAGGAAACTGTGGAGGGTGATGGGTACATTCATTATTTTGACGGCTGTGGTAGTTTCATGAGTATATACATATGTCAAATGTTATCAAATCACGCACTTTAAATAGAGTAGTCCTTGCCTAAGCTATGCACAGTGTGCTGTGTGCAGTTTTCTGTGTTAATTATGCCTCAATAAAGTTGTAAACAAAACTCTTTTTTCTAATTTGTGCTAAAATAAGCTACCACCAGGAATGTATGGGCATGGCTTTTGTCTTCTCCCTTCTGAACACTGGGTATTCCTTTATTTTAAACAGTTTTGCCAAACTGATCAACAAAAATAAAGGTATCTCATTATCATTTTAAATTGTGTCTGTGATTACAAATAAAGTATAAAATACTTACTGTTTTGTATGTATTTGCATTTCTTTTCTATGAATTATATGTTGATATGTTTCGCTCATTTTTGCTGGTGTGTTTATCCTTTTCCTTATTTATTTCTTATTGTGATTATGCAAGTATGTCTTTCCAGACTTTTCCCATCCAAATACATATACTTTTTTAAAACAAAAATCGGATCATACTTTATATCCTATTCTGTAACCCACTTTTTACACTAACGTAACATGAATATCTCTCAATGTCGATAAATGGGCGGCTACATCATAGTTTTAATGGTTAGAGCAGCAATTCTTAATGCTGCTCCTTAAATCATATTTCAGTTTCAGAAAATGGAATGAGGCTCTCCCTCATTTCAAAGGGAGTTGAGAGTAACTTCACAACTCACTTTTTTATTTGTTACAGCCTCATAGAAACTGCAGTAGGTTCTTTGATGAATGACAACCAAGAATTCTCCTCACCCTGAAAGGGAACTTTATGAAACTGACTCTGGCTAACTTCTTTTTTTACAGTTCCCTTAGAACAGTGCTGATAATGAAATTTTCAGCTAGCCGCACTTCACTTGACAAATTATGAAGAGATCAATTTGTTCCCATTAGTCTCTTCATTAATACCCAAGACGAGGTCCACTCTAGTAAATAGTGAACAACCTTTGGCTCAAGTAGAGATGTCTCTTTGTCAAAGTCTTAAGAGAAGCTCTTCCTTAAAGTTCAAAAGGAAATACTTTGATTAAAATAAAAAAACTACTCCTCTTAAATGTCAGGCAAAAAAACTGGTAACGTCCTATGAGAAACACAATTAATTCAAGGCAACACATTGCTATGACATTGGGGTTAAGAATTTAAAAGTGACACAGCTTAAGAATGAAAAGTTATGGTTTACCAGCAATAGTAATCTATCTGCTTTACAAGTTACCTTTGAGTGACACTTAATATCCAGGCCCTGTCATCCAATGGGCTGAAAGAATTATTCAAACTGGGGTCAGTAGAATCTTACTTAAAAATCATCATTCCATTCATTTTTGTATTGTGTTTCAAACAAGTCAACCACATAAATGAGGAAATATTCAGTCTGAAGGTCAGACTGGCTGAGATTTTTGTTTTAAAAGCACTGGTCAGAAACAAAGCATTATTTTTGAAGGGAGAAAACCAGGAATTGGGTTGCAATAACCAGTCCGTGGCAGCCTAGGCATTTCAAAAGGGCTTTCTCCCCCCTGATGATTAGAAAGGCATTGAACACTCAGTAAACACTGGGGCCTTCCCTGGGCCCTACGTAATTCTGGGTGCCAGTAAGCATATCATCAGCTAAGTGGACGAAGAGATAGGCATGTAAACAGCTCACTTTCTGATGAGGCCAATGGGGTTGGGTGTAATCAGAAAGAAGAAAGTTTGCTGTGAGCATAAGAAACCAGTGACTAAGCCTGGCAGGACAGAAGGCTCTCTAAAATAGACAGCACTTCGGCCTGAGGAGAGGAGGAAATACGACTTTCCAAGCCCACCCATCTTACTACCTTTGGGTGCATAAAACCAACGCTGGAAGTAACTATTGCAAGAGATTTTTTTTTTTAACACCTTTATTGGAGTATAATTGCTTTACAACGGTATGTTAGTGTCTGCTTTATGACAAAGTGAATCAGCTATACATATACATATATCCCCATATCTCCTCCCTCTTGTATCTCCCTCCCACCCTCCCTATCCCACCCTTCTGGGTGGACACAAAGCACTGAGCTGATCTCCCTGCGCTACGCAGCTTCTTCCCACTAGCTATCTATTTTACGTTTGGTAGTGTATATATGTCAGTGCCACTCTCTCACTTCGTCCCAGCTTACCCTTCCCCCTCACCATGTCCTCAAGTCCATTCTCTACGTCTGTGTCTTTATTCCTGTCCTGCCCCAAGGTTCATCAGAACCTATTTTTTTTAGATTCCATATATATGTGTTAGCATACGGTATTTATTTTTCTTTTTCTGACTTACTTCACTCTGTATGACAGTCTCTAGGTCCATCCACCTCACTACAAATAACTCAATTTTGTTTCTTTTTATGGCTGAGTAATATTCCATTGTATATATGTGCCACATCTTCTTTATCCATTCATCTGTCAATGGACACTTAGGTTGCTTCCATGTCCTGGCTACCGTAAATAGAGCTTCAATGAACATTGTGGTACATGACTCTTTTTGAAACTCTTCCAAAATATAGAAGAGGGAGAAACACTCCCAAACTCATTCTATGAGGCCACCATCACCCTGATACCAAAAGCAGACAAAGGTGTCACAAAGAAAGAAAACTACAGGCCAATATCACTGATGAACATAGATGCAAAAATCCTCAACAAAATACTAGCAAACAGAATCCAACAGCACATTAAAAGGATCATACACCATAATCAAGTGGGGTTTATCCCAAGAATGCAAGTATTCTTCAATATATTCAAATCAATCAATGTGATAAACCATATTAACAAATTGAAGGAGAAAAACTATATGATCATCTCAATAGATGCAGAGAAAGCTTTCGACAAAATTCAACACCGATTTATGATAAAAACCCTCCAGAAAGTGGGCATAGAGGGAACTTATCTCAACATAACAAAGGCCATACATGACAAACCCACAGCCAACATCATTCTCAATGGTGAAAAACTGGAACCATTTCCTCTAAGATCAGGAACAAGACAAGGTTGTCCACTCTCACCACTATTATTCAACATAGTTTTGGAAGTTTTAGCCACTGCAAGAGGTATTTTAAAATCTCAATGATCCTTAAAATAAATCGAAGTGGGAAAAGTGCATTTCAAGTAGCTAGGCTAACGAGCACTTCTTCCATAAAGGTGATAAAAGCAACTACACCCTAACAGAAAAGCTCTCTGTGGATGTCTCCCCACAATGCAACACTTTATCAAGTTTCATACAAATATTAGATGTTTCCAATAAACTAGAAACTTACAGCTCATCTGAGAGTGAGAGGACTCTTCTGCAGAGCACCAACCGCCTGAGAGAAGAAACCCTGATGAGTGAGGAACCAGGTGCCCTTCAGAGTAGGCAGGTAGGGAAGTGAGTGGGCAGGTAGGGAACACAGCAGCACTCCTGGAGGTCCCCCCCTTGGATGACAAGGACAGGTGCTTCCCAGGAATCAGGGCCATAGGGGTTGAGACTGGAGATGTGAGACCAATATGCTGCAAGGAACTGGCAAGCTGAGTAAGTTTGACCACCCAACATGGGTGCAGTCAGTGGGAAAACCCCTCAACTCCCCACAGCTTGGTCTGAGGTCTGCAAACACAGGGAAGAGTTTGGGACCTAAAAACTTAGAAGTGCAACTTAGGAGAAGGGGGCTTGGTGGTCAATCCCAGATCCTTTTCTGAGATCTGAGTTGGCATGAAAGAGAACAGAACCTATAGGAAAGGGGAGCTGAAATGAAGGGCTGAGGGACAAAGGAAAACCTGGCCAAGCCACAGTGAGGCCACTGCTGCTGAAAAACTGGTCTTAGAGCTTGGGCTGGTTCCCAAGGGCGGGGGGCAGAGGTCCCACTGCAGATATGGTGATGCCTGGGCAGGATCCGATCATTCTGGATGGTCTGCAAGGCCTCCTATCAGAGGCCCTAGGGCTCAAAATATGGGAGACAGGCAGAGAGCTGGCACCTGGGTACTTAGGATAAATGCATTAAAATAATTGCAAGATAATAGATACCTTCCAATGATGACACTAAACAAAGGATAACTGGTATCCCTGAAGTAGAGATATAACAAGTGGTATAAAATAAATGAAAGATATAATAGGAAAAAAAACTTTCCCTTAAATGAAGGAAGAACTAAATCTCCATAATTAAAAGCACATTCCAAGTAGACCATGTTGTAGGAAATTTGAGACAGAATGAACACTACCAAGATCAACCCTGGTAAATTACTGAACATTAAAAAAAAAAATTGAGAGAATTCCTTAGGCATCTGAAAAGAGGAAACAAAAAAAATTTACTTAAAAGGCTGATAAATAAGGCTAGCCTCATGTTTCTTTATAGCAACATTAAAATACAGGGAAAGAAGGGAACAGCATATGCGAGTTTCTGAAGGAAAAAAGTGTGATCCAAAAATTGCAGGCCCAACAAAATGTTGTTCAGGTGTAAAGGTGTCAGGAATAAAGATGCAGACATAGAGAATGGACTTGAGGACATGGGGAGGGGGAAGGGAAAGCTGGGACGAAGTGAGAGAGTGGCATGGACATATATGCACTACCAAATGTGAAATAGATAGCCAGTGGGATGCAGCCACATAGCACAGGGAGATCAGCTCGGTGCTTTGTGACCACCTAGAGGCGTGGGATAGGGAGGGTGGGAGGGAGACACAAGAGGGAGGAGATATGGGGCTGTATGTATATGTATAGTTGATTCACTTTGTTATACAGCAGAAACTAACACACCATTGTAAAGCAATTATACTCAAATAAAGATGTTAAAAAAAAAAAGTGTAAAGGTGTCAGACAGGCATTCACGGATTCACAAGAACTCAGGAAATACAGCACCCAGTAATCCCCTAGGAGAAAAAATTTGATGACAAAATCTAGCCATACAAGAATGAATGAGAAGTTGTGGTGAAAAAAAAAAAAGACCTATAATGAGCACTGAACCCACACATTTAAATGGAAGCTAAACAATTTTATATATACATATACTTATACATACACATGCATACATATGTAACAAATTGGAGAAGTGCTATAAAGGAACTAAATAATATGATGTATGTGGTTAATGGTGGTTATCTCTGAAAGTAAAGGCAGTCAGAGGAGACAGGGAGAAGCAATTTTATTTAATTTTTTCTCCCATACTCTGTTTTTAATTGAGGTATAATTTACATGTAATAAAATGCATAAATTTTAAGTATACAGTTTGACAAATTTTGACAAATGTGTAAACCTACATAATCACTACTCAAATCAAAAAAATATTTAACATCTCCTCCACCCCCAGAAAGTTCCCTCATGCCTCTTTCAGTCAACTCTCCAGACCCCAGAGGCAACCATCGTTCTGATTTCCATCGTCTGTTCTAGAACATTATGTAAGTGGAGTCATATGTGTTTGGTTTCTTTCACTCACATGTTTTTAAGATTCATCCATGGTGTTGCATATATGAGTAGTTTATGTTTTATTGTTGAGAAATATTCCATGGCTATACCATGCTGTGCTTATACTTTCTCCTGTTGATGGATATTTGAGTTGTCTCCAGTTTTTGCCTGTCACAAACAAACACACCCTACACAGTCTTGTACAGTATATTGTCATTCCTCTTGGGTAAAATCCTAGTAATGGATTAGCTGGGATATAATGTAGTTGAATATATAACCCTATAATAAATTGCCTAATAGCTTTCAAAGTGATATATCATTTTACCACCAAGTGCCAGATGTTCTACGTCCTCTCCAATATTGTTAGACTTCTAATTTTAACCATCTAAGTGTGTGTAAGGTGGTGTCTCTTTGTGGTTTTCATGTATGCTTATCCAATTACTGATGATGCTAAGCTTTTTTTTAATGTGTTATTAGCATTTCATACATGTTTCTTTGGGAGGGTCTGTTTAAAAGTGTTTTTGCAGATATTTTCACCAAGCTTGCAGTTTGCCTTTGAACTTTCCAAAGAGTGTCTTCTGAAGAGCAAATGTTTTTCACTTTCATAAAGTCCAATTTATCAATTTTTTCTCTCTTAGGGGTAATGCTTTTTAATGTCCTTTAAACGAATTTTGCTTACTGGTCAAGAAGATATTCTCCAATGTTTTCTTCTAGAAACCCTATCGTTTAACCTTGTATGTTCAAATGTGTACACATCCTGAATAATTTTTTGTGCATAGTATAAATTAGGGTTTAAAGTTTAAGAGTTTTTTTTAATATATAGATATCTAATTGTCCCAACATTGTTTATTAACACTATTTCCCCTCCCCATTAAATTACACTGTCATTATTGTTGAAAATAAATAGACTGTATTTGTGTGGATTTATTTTGAGATTTTCAAATCTGTACCATTGATCCGTCTGTCTACCTTAAAAAAATAATACATGGCTTTGATTACTGTAACTTTATAATAAGTCTTGATATCAGGTATATGTCTTCCAACTTTCTTCTTTTTTTTCATAAAGTTTTGCCTATCCTTAGCATTTCTTTACAATTTTTAGAATAGCTTCTCAATTTCTTAAAAAAAAAAAAAAAACAGGTTGGTGTGATTTTGATTGGGTTTATGTTGAATCTACAGGCCAATTTAGGGAACGTGAACATCTTAATAATACTGAATCTTTCAATGTACTAATATGGCATGTCTCTCCATTTCTTAGGTCTTCCTTAATTTCTGTTTCATAGTTTATAGTAGTCAAAGAGCTAGCACATCTGATGTTAAATTTATTCCCATGTATTTTATGTTTTTAATTTAACTTATATAAATTATATTTTTATTCCATTTCATTTTTCATTGTTTGTTGCTAAAATACACAAGAACAACTAATTTCTGCATACTAAACTTTGATCTGCAGAATTACTAAATTCACTTATTTGTTCTAGTAGGGGGTTTTTCCCCATAGATTTCTTAGGATTTTCAACATATATTATCATGCCATCTAGAAAGAAAGACAGTTTTACTTCTTCCTTTCCAATCTTTCTACTGTTTTCTTACCTTACTGCACTGGCTTGGACCTCTGGCATAATGTAGATTAGAAACGTTGAGGGTAGATATCCTTGCCTTGTTTCTTGGATGAAAGTAAGCATTTAATGTTTCACTATATGATGTCTAATGTTTTGTGTAGGATGTTTGCTGTAGGTTTTTCATAGATTCCCTCTATCATACTGACAAAATTCCCTTTCATTTCTAGTTTGTCAATAGTTCTTATCACGAATGGGTGTTGATTTTCTGCATCTATTGAGGTGATCCTGTGAGGCTCTTTTACTCTGATGACATGGTAACCAACACTGGCAAAGAAACTTTGCATTCTTGGAATAAACCACAATTGGCCGTTTTTACATATTGTTAGATTGGATTCATTGATGATTTTTGTGTCCTTGTATATAAGGATATTGGACTGCAATTTTCTCTTCTTATATTCTTGTCAGGTTGCAGCTCTTTGGATTGTCTTTATTATTTGTTTTTTATTTTGTTGAATTTTGCTTTTATCTCTTTTATGTTCTTTCTTCTTAGTTTGATTTAAATGTGGTCTTCATTTTCTGGCTTCTTTAGATGGAAGCTTAAATAACTGATTTCAAACATTTCTTCATTTCTAATATAAGATTTAAAGGTACAAGTTTTCCTTTAAGAACTGGCTTAGCTATATCTCACACATTTTGTTAGGTTATATTTCCTTGGTGATTTTGTATGAAATATTTGCTTATTTTTCTTGTGATTTCTCCTTCGATTCCTTGGTTATTTACAAGTGCAGTTTGATTTTGAAAAAATAGGGGATTTTCTATATATTTAATTTCAATCCTTTGAAATTTACTGAGTCTTGTTTTATGGTCCAGAACCTGATCTGTCTTAGTGAATATTCTATGTGCACTCAAATAATATGGAGGTATTTTTCTATGACCATCAAATAGGCTAATTTGGATGATGTTGTTCAAGCATCCTATTTCCTTACTGACTTTTTGTCTGTTTGCTCTGTCAATGACTAAGTTATGGATGTTAAAATAATTTATGACTGTTGATTTGTCTATTTCTCTCTTTAGTTTTATCCATTTTGATTCACATATATTTGTTTTCAGTTCAACAGTAGTAACTTGCTTTCTTTACAGTTCTATTGTGGTATAATCAATGTACAATAAGCAGGACATATTTAAAGTGTACAATTTGATAACTTTTGACATAAGTGTATACATGGGAAACCATTACCAAAATCAATCTAATGAACATAGCTATCATCCCAAAAAGTTTCTTCATGTCCTTTTGTAATCCAGGCTTGCCTCATCCTCTCCCCATCTCAAGTTATCTACTGATCTTCTTTCTACCACTATAAATTAGTTTGCATTTTCTAGAATTTGACATACATGAGAACAAGTAGCATGTACCCATTCTGTCTTGATTCTTTCACTCTGGAAAATTATTTTGAGATTCGTTGATATTGTTGCATGCACCAGTAATTTATTCTTTTTTATTACTGATAGTATTCTACTGTGTGGATATACCACAATTTAGTTATTCACCTGGCAATGGACATTTAGCCTGTTTCTAGGTTTGAGTTATAACACATAAAGCTTCTATAGACTTTTCTTTTAAGTCTTTGTGTGGATATATGCATTCATTTCCCTTGAGTAAATAGCTAGGAGTCGAATGACTAGATTGCATAATAGGTGTACACTTAACTTACTAAAAAACTACCAAATTTTTCCAAAATGATTGTACCAGCAGTTTATGAGAATTCCAGTTGCTCCACATCTTTGCCAACAATTAGTAGTTAGTGTCTTTATTCTTAGCCATTGTAGTGTGTGTTGTGATTGTCATGTGGTTCTACTTGCATTTTCCTAATGACCAATGATGTTAAACATCTTTTCATGTACTTATTTGTCATCCATGTATCTTCTTTGGTGAAGACTATGTGCAAATTTTTGCCCCTTTTCTAAGTTGGGTTGTCTTTTTACAATTGAGTGGGAGGAGTTTTTATACATTCTTCATAAAAGTCCTTTGTAAGATACATGTTATGCAACTATCTTCTTACAGTCTATGGCTTGCCTTTTATTTTGAAGAATAAAGTTTTTAATTTTGGTGATTTTTCATTATTGAACTTTTATGTTTAAAATTTGTTCTTTTTTTGGACATATTTATAAAATCTTTGCCAAGCCCAAATGCACTAAGATTTTCTCCTATGTTTTCCCCTAAAAGTTTTGTAGTTTAGCTCTTGCATTTAGGTCTATGATCTATTTCAAGTTAATTTTTGTGTACAGTGTGAGCTAAGGGTCAAGATCCATATTTCTGCATATTGTGATTGTTCCAACACAATTGGTTGAAAAAGTCATTTTAACATTAAACTGCATTGAGCCTTATAGAAAATCAGTTGGCCAAATACATGTGCATCTATATCTTCAGTCTCTATTCTGTTCCATTAATCTACACACATGTATGTATGTCAATATTACATTTCCTTGATTATTGTCACTTTATAAGTCTCGAAATCAAACTCTGTTCCTCTTTTTTGAAGTTGTTTTGGTTATTCTAGATCCTATGCATTCCCATATAAACTTTGGTATCTGTTTATAAATTTATAGAAAAAGAAGACTGCTAGGATTTAATTGAAATTAATTGAAATCTATACATCAATTTGGAGAGAACTGACTTCTTGACTCTATTGTATCTTTACATCAATGAATATAGTTTACATCTCCAGTTATTTGTGCTTTCCTCGATGCTCTCAACAAAGCCCTTTAGTTTTCAGGTACAGCTTACACAATTTTTGTCAAATTTGTCCCTTGCATTTCACACGTATTGCACTATTTTTAATACAGTTGTTTTTAAATTTTTCATTCTCTGATTGCTATTGTTGCATATATAGTAATGTATAGAATAAATACAATTGATTTTTTGTATCAATCTTGTATCCTGAATAGTGAACTATTTGCTACATTCACTTATTAGTTCTTATAGATTTTTTTTTGTAAATTCCTTAGAATTTTTACATAGATGATCATGTCATCTGCAGATAAAGTACATTTATTTCCAGTTTGGATGGTTTTTATTTCTTTTTCTTGCATTAATGCAGTTGCTAGCTTCTCCCGTACAATGTTGAGTGGAACTGGGGAAAGCAGACGTTCTTGCTTTCTTTCTGATCTTCGGTGGAAAGCATTAATTCTTTCAGGATTAAGTATACTATTTGTTATAGGTTATTCATAGGTGCACTCCATGAGGTTAAGAAAGTCTGCTTCTGTTTCTAGTTTGCTGTAAGTTTTTATCATGAATGTCATATGCTTTTGCTGCATCAATTGAGGTGAACAGAGGGGTTTTTTTTTTTAGTCTGTTAATATGGTGACTTACACTGATTGATTTTTCAAATGTTGAACCAATCTTGCATTTTGGGGTTTAACCCCACTTGGTCATGATTCTTTTTATGTAGTGTTGAATATAATTAGCTAAAACTCAAAAATTTTCATCTATTTTTATAATGGACACTGGTCTACCAATTCTTTTTCTTGTAATATCTATCCCTCATTTTGGTATCAGGGTAATTCTGGCCTCATAGAATGAGTTGGTTTTTTAAATTTCATTCTCTGATTTTCTGGAATAGTGTGCAGAATTGGTACCATTTTTTTTTTCTTAAGTATTTCTAGAATTCACCAGTGAAGCCATTTGAACCTAGAGTTTATTTGTGAGAATTTTTTTTACCTACAAATTCAATTTCTTTAATAGACATAGGGCTTTTCAAGTTATCTATTTCTTTTAGAATAAACTTTGGTAGTTTGTGTTTTCTTGTTCTTGTTGTTGTTGTTGTTGTTTTGCGGTACTCAGGCCTCTCACTGTTGTGGCCTCTTCCGTTGCGGAGCAACAGGCTCCGGACGTGCAGGCTCAGCGTCCATGGCTCACGGGCCCAGCCGCTCCACGGCATGTGGGATCTTCCTGGACCGGGGCATGAACCCGTATCCCCTGCATCAGCAGGTGAACTCTCAACCACTGCGCCACCAGGGAAGCCCGGTAGTTTGTGTTTTTTGAAGAGCCTGTCCACTTTATTGATAATTTATTATCAAACTCACAGTCATAAAATTGTTCATAATATTCCTGTATTATACTTTCATGTTTGTAGAATCTTTAGTGATGTTCCCACTCTTATTTCTGACATTGGCAATTTGTATTCTTTTTTTTTTCTTTTTCCTGCTCTATATGGCTTGGGTTATCAATTTTGTTGATCTTCTCAAGGGACCATACATTAGTTTCATTGATTATTCTTATTGTTTTCGTTTTCTGCTCTTATCTTTATTATTTTCTTTCTTAGGCTTACTTTGTGTTTCATTTGTTCTTTTTCTAGTTTCTAATGTGGAAGCTTAGATCAGGGGTCAGCAAAAAATTTTTATAAGGAGTCAGATAATAATTATTTTAGGCTTTGAGTTCATATGATCTCTGTTGCAACTAATCAACTCTATTGTTATTGCTAAAAGAAGCCATGGACAATACATAAATGAATGAACATGGCTGTGTTTCAATAAAACTTTGTTTGTAAAAACAGGCAGCAGGTTCAATTTTGCCCATCTGCCGTAATTGGACAATTCCCAATCTCCATCATCCATTTGAGATCTTTCATCTTTCTAATATAGGCACTTAGTGCTATATATTTCCAAGTACTGTTTTAGATGCATCCCACAAATTTTGATTTGTCATGTTTTTATTTTTATTGGAAAATGGAGAATGTTTTGGTTGTTGACTATGAATCTGGTCTTTACTCTCCTTAATCACCACCACCTCTGTAGGCTCTTTACCATAACGTTACTAACTGAAAGCAGGCTGGGCATGAAACCTCCGCCACTGCTATTGAAGCTTCTCTACCCTCCTTTCTCTGGGCCTTGCATGTGAGGCAGTGTCAGTTTCTAAAATTTTCAAAGACGCCCAAACTCCAGACCCCTTTCTAGTCTCCCTTCTCCAATTATATCTCCTCCACCTCTTGAATAGAATGGCTTGATCCCTCATACCAATGACCCCCCTGCTCACATTATCCTGAAACACAAAGATTGCAAGTTGACTTATCCCTGAGGATGGACAGATGGGGGAAGGGACTGCATTCATTTGGGTCCCTGAGAAGGGGACATCTAAACAGGAGTAGACATGCAAGAGACTGGTTGGAGAAGGGAGCAGGGGAATGAAGGGAGCATCTTCAGATTATGGTGCAGATCTGACAATTCTGAAAGGAAAGAGGGAAGGAAGGAGGACTCAGGAGGAAGGCCCTTGGACTGAAGCACAGTTTCAAGAAATATTCTGCAAGGCCACTGGAAATACTCCAGCCAAATTCACCTGTTGGAGCAGTCCTGCATTATGCTGAAACGGGCCTGCCTTAGCACCCGTGCTCTGCTTAGTCATTGGTTGGAAACAGCCTTCAGGAAGCATGACCTTACTGTGAATACAGTGGTAGATCCCATAAAGACCTCAGAAAGAATCTCCAAATTATCTACAGCATCTGAATTCTATGTCCTGTTAATAAAGGAACTGGATGGAGAAAAGCAGATGCCTTTATTCCTTGTTGGCTTAGGGCTGCTGCACTAATCAAGAAGCAGATCTCACTCCTCTCACCATGAGTCACCGATGGAACCACACACCACTGAAAGGCCTTCCGCACACTGACAATACTTGCCCTCCATTACAAGGACACCTGTCAAAACAACACTTGACAGATATATCTTGCCTTGTTCTGAACTGCATTAACCACAGAAAAATATACCTGCTCCAATAAAACACTCCAGTGTTATTATAAAGGCCACTAAATGTACTTCTGGGCACTTTTTCAGCAGAATGTGCCAGCAGTGGTGTGTGCTGTTATGCACATCGTAGCGATGAATTTCCTGACTGTTGCCCAATGGTAAGAGCCACTGAAGCATTAGAGGATGATGGGTGGGCATAAATTCTATGCCTGTGTTGGTGGCAACCTAGATTAGGTGATGTGTCTTTAAAGGCAAAGCAGATTCAGCCCAATGGACCTTTGAGTCTGCACTAAAGGATTAATAAAGCCAGAGTGGCAGAGACTAAACCAGCCAGAACACGAGCGACCTTGCACAACGTCTTCAGGAGCAATTTTCTCACACACCACAGCAAACCTCCTAGAGTCCCATAGGCAAAATGCCACATTGGATAAACTGAGGCAGAGGAGTAAAACCAAAACCTAGCACCACACTCTCAACACCCTCTCCCCTTCATGTGTAAGCTATTGGGCCATATGGCTTCGTCTTTCAGCAGAGCTGTTATTATCTAGGCAGGGCCTGCAATATTCACTGAAGACCTAATAGGCTTTTGTTTCTGGCAATAAACACTGCCCCTTGGTCATTCAAACAGAAACAGCTCAGAAATAGCTTTCAACGTTTGCAGGCTCTGTGATTCCCCAGCTGGGCATCTGCTCCCTGAAGCTGGGCTCTCTGAAGGTGTAGGGTGAGGCAGTACCTGTCCACACAGATAGATCAGCCCAGGACTCTGACCAGCTCCTGGCAGAGGCCAGAGTGCAGAACTGCTTAAATAATTCCCAGGGCTATTTATCAATGGTGCCCCTGGGAGGTACTTTACCAAAGCACTCTAACCTGCAGAATTGACAGCATGCTATTTTAAAGACTATTTTTCCTATTTATTTAATTCCTTCATTTATTCATCACATACCTACTGAGGTCCTGCTCCATGCAAACCCTCTTCTAGGCACCTGGGATACAAGGACCAACAAGGGGCTGTTGAAATTGTCCAAAGAAACAGCGTGGTCCTGGATTAAGGTCATGGAAGCTGAAGGGAAGGGAGGTGGGTGGATTTGAGAGATATTTAAGAAGAGTAAGACCGAGCCACCCCTGAGCACCTACCATAGCCAGGCGTATAGTTTGTCTTCAGCAAACTACAGTTTACACGGCTCACTGCAACATGAAAATACAGGAAATGCAGGGCCACTTGTTCTGAAAGAAGGAAAAGCTGTTCCCTTGTTCCTTACTCTCTCCATGTCTCTGGACTGCAGCATCCTTCCAGCGGCTCAGCAAGGCAAGTGGAAGGCCTCAAGCCAAAGTTTTGTATGGGAGAAGACCCGCAGCTTACTGGCATGGGTCTGCCTTACAGATACTCCCAAGGCAAGGGCTGTCTGCCACAGGTCCCGCTCTGTGACTCAGTACCACACCCTTGCTCAGGTCCCTTCTGAGAGCAGAGGGTGGCTGAAGTTGCTAGGTCAAGACAAAGGAGTGAGCAGCTAAGAACCTGTCCTGGGGATGTGGTGAGAGTGTAGGACCCCCAGCGTATCTCCATTGCTCTATTGGACTTCACTTACAAAACACAAGCTCAAAGATAATATTATTTAAGACTGGCAAGTCGGCAACCACAGAGCATTTAACCCCAAGTGCAGAGCTCTTCTGAACATTGGGCTTTTGCCTTTTGCAGCTGCCTTGGTCACAATTCAGCCCGTGAAGCTGGCTCTGGTGCCAGCCACCGTGTTGGACTCTGTGATGCAAGAATGAATTAGATTCAATTCCCACTCACCCGCTGTGATGGGGCAGGGAACTGTGGGATACTCCTAGGACTTAGGGGGTGATTTAACAGAGGAAGTGAGGTCGAACTGGAGCATAAACTGTTATTAGCTGCAGGAGGAATGGGGAAGTGGAGGAGAGGAACCTTCCAGCATAAGGAACAGCAAGGGGCTTCCCTGGTGGCGCATTGGTTGAGAGTCCGCCTGCCGATGCAGGGGACACGGGTTCGTGCCCCGGTCCGGGAGGATCCCACATGCCACAGAGCGGCTGGGCCCGTGAGCCATGGCCGCTGAGCCTATGCGTCCGGAGCCTGTGCTCCGCAACGGGAGGGGCCAAAACAGTGAGAGGCCCGCATACCGCAAAAAAAAAAAAAAAAAAAAAGAGGGTGACATTGTAAGAGCTGGCAGACAATGGAACGTAATAGGTGAGAGAGAGGAGGGGGTCACAGAGGATGCCCACATTTCTGGACACTGTGTGGATAGTGCAGATTGTGGTCCCCTGAGCTAGGAACCACAGGGGGAGGAGCAACAGGGGAAGGGAGGAGAGGAAGAGCTCAGTTCTTCCCATGTTCTTCTGGAGCTGCTCCTTAGTCATTCAGGTGAGATGTTTGGTAGACATTGGGATGTAAGGATCTGAGGCCAGGTAAGGATTCTGGGCTTGGGTATGGGGTTGTTTTCAGCATATCTTTGGTAATGAAACCATTAGTGCGTGTGAGGTCTTTCCTACAATTCTAACCCCTAAAAGGGGAGTAGCAGCCTCTCTGGATAAGAAGCACCATCACTCACGCTTTCAAGCAAATACTGGGATCAGGTAGCCGAGGGGAGGCTGGAATGCAAGGCCCCAAAAATTCCTTCAGTTGAGCCTCTGAGTCATCAGCCTTTTCTACCATCTAAAATTTATTTTCCCTTTTACATAATAAGAAATCAATTTAACTTTAGAGTCAGACATACTAATGCTAAGACATCAAATTATATTTCCTAGAAGACTGTGTGCTATCTCTTGCTATCTTCCAGGCTTCTCCTCCTCTTGGGGATGCCCCTTTTTGCACTTTTCTCATCTTCTTTGTACCCCCCAAAACCCTGATCTTCCAGCCTCTTCTATCTCCCTTCCCCACTAGCCTGCCTGCCCTCTTTTCTGCCTGCCCTGGTAATTCCCATCATACATCTCTGTGACTGATGAATAGGAAATTAATCAGAGTGCAGTCAGCTGTACCTTTGAATCGTGGACTCATTTTGAGTTGTCTTAATTGAATCATCTCCCTGGGAAAGATGAACTGTAGATAACAATCAGAAAGCCTTGAGCAAAGGGTAAAGGGGCGAGTCTTCTAAAATGAATATATGTCAAAGTCAGATGACAAGAACCTTAGGTTCACCTAAAATCATTCAGTCAGCTAGTCATCACTCAACAGATGTTTACCATGTACCCCACACCCTGCTGGGATCTCCAGGAATTCAGGATCGTGGCTGGCTCTGCCCTCAAGCTATTTCTCTGCCTTTGCCTGAAGACAGCTGAAGACTATGCAGAAAGGGATGCGCTTGAACATCCTTCCTGTGACAACAAAGAAAGAGACCATGGGAGCTTCAAGATGGCAGAGGAGTGAGATGCGGAGATCACCTTCCTCCCCACAAATACATCAAAAATACATCTACATGTGGAACAACTCCTACAGAACATCTACTGAATGCTGACAGAAGACCTCAGACCTCCGAAAAGGCAAGAAACTCCCCACGTACCTGGGTAGGGCAAAAGAAAAAAGAAAAAACAGAGACAAAAGAATAGGGACGGGACCTGCACCAGTGGGAGGGAGCTGTGAAGGAGGAAAGGTTTCCACACACTAGGAAGCCCTTCGCGGGTGGAGACTGCGGGTGGCAGAGGGGGAAGCTTCGGAGCCGCGGAGGAGAGCACAGCAACAGGGGTGCGGAGGGCAAAGCAGAGAGATTCCCGCATAGAGGATCTGTGCCGACCGGCACTCACCAGCCCGAGAGGCTTGTCTGCTCACCCACTGGGGTGGGCGGGGGCTGGGAGCTGAGGCTCGGGCTTCGGAGGTCAGATACCAGAGAGAGGACTGGGGTTGGCTGCGTGAACACAGCCTGAAGGAGCTAGTGCGCCACGGCTAGCGGGAGGGAGTCCAGGAAAATGTCTGGAGCTGCCGAAGAGACAAGAGACCATTGTGTTGGGGTGCATGAGGAGAAGGGATACAGAGCACTGCCTAAATGGGCTCCAGATATGGCGCGAGCCGCAGCGATCAGCGCGGACCCCAGAGATGGGCATGAGACGCTAAGGCTGCTGCTTCCGCCACCAAGAAGCCTGTGTGAGAGCACAGGTCACTATCCACACCTCCCTTCTGGGGAGCCTGTGCAGCCCGCCACTGCCGGGGTCCCGGGATCCAGGGACAACTTCACCGGGAGAACACACGGCGCGCCTCAGGCTGGTGCAAAGTCACGCCAGCCTCTGCCGCCGCAGGCTCGCCCCGCATCCCTACCCCTCCCTCCCTGCCGGCCTGAGTGAGCCAGAGCCCCCGAATCAGCTGCTCCTTTAACCCCATCCTGTCTGGGCGGGGAACAGACGCCCTCAGGCGACCTACACACAGAGGCAGGGCCAAATCCAAAGCTGAACCCCAGGAGCTGTGCGAACAAAGAAGAGAAAGGGAAATCTCTCCCAGCAGCCTCAGGAGCAGCGGATTAAATCTTCACAATCAACTTGATGTACCCTGCATCTCTGGAATACCTGAATAGACAACGAATCATCCCAAAATTGAGGCGGTGGACTTTGAGAGCAACTATATATATATATTTCCTTTTTCTCTTTTTGTGAGTGTGTATGTGTATGCTTCTTTGTGTGATTTTGTCTGTATAGCTTTGCTTTTACCATTTGTCCTAGGGTTCTGTCTGTCCATTTTTCTGTTGTTGTTTTGTAGTACAGTTTTTAGCGCTTATCATTGGTGGATTTGTTTTTTGGTTTGGTTGCTCTCTTCTTTTTTTTTTTCTTTTTATTATTACTTTTAAATTTTTTATTTTAATAACTTTATTTTATTTTAATTTTTCTTTCTTTCTTTCTCTTTTTCTCCCTTTTCTTCTGAGCCATGTCGCTGAAGAACAGGGTCTTGGTTCTCCAGCTGGGTGTCAGGCCTGTGCCTCAGAGGTGGGAGAGCCAAGTTCGACATTGGTCCACCAGAGACCTCCCAGCTCCACGTAACATCAAACAGCAAAAGCTCTCCCAGAGATCTCCATCTCAATGCTAAGACCCAGCTCCACTCAACGACCAGCAAGCTCCAGTGCTGGACATCCTATGCCAAACACCTAGAAAGACAGGAACACAACCCCACCCATTAGCAGAGAGGCTGCCTAAAATCATAATAACATCACAGACACCCCAAAACACACCACTGGATGTGGACCTACCCACAAGAAAGGCAAGATACAGCCTCAACCTCCAGAACACAGGCACTAGTCCCCTCCACCAAGAAGCCTACACAACCCACTGAACCGACCTTAGCCACTGGGGGCAGACACCAAGAACAATGGGAACTACGAACCTGCAGCCTGCGAAAAGGAGAACCCAAACACAGTAAGTTAAGCAAAATGAGAAGACAGAGAAACACACAGCAGATGAAGGAGCAAGGTAAAAACCTACCAGACCAAATAAATGAAGAGGAAATAGGCTGTCTACCTGAAAAAGAATTCACAGTAATGATAGTAAAGACAATCCAAAATCTTGGAAATAGAATGAAGAAAATACAAGAAAGGTTTAACAAGGACCTAGAAGAACTAAAGAGCAAACAATGATGAACAACACAATAAATGAAATTAAAAAATGCTCTAGAAGGAATCAATAGCAGAATAACTGAGGGAAAAGAACGGATAAGTAACCTGGAAGATAAAATAGTGGAAATAACTACTGCAGAGCAGAATAAAGAAAAAATGAAAAGAATTGAGGACAGTCTCAGACACCTCTGGGACAACATTAAATGCACAAACATTCGAATTATAGAGGTCCCAAAAGAAGAAGAGAAAAAAGAAGGTACTGAGAAAATATTTGAAGAGATTATAGTTGAAAACTTCCCTAATATGAGAAAGGAAATAGTCAATCAAGTCCAGGAAGCACAGAGAGTCCCATACAGGATAAATCCAAGGAGAAACATGCCAACACACATATTAATCAAACTATCAAAAATTAAATACAAAGAAAAAATATTAAACACAGCAAGGGAAAAACAACAAATAACATACAAGGGAATCCCCATAAGGTTACCAGCTGATCTTTCAGCAGAAACTCCGCAAGCCAGAAGGGAGTGGCAGGACATATTTAAAGTGATTAAAGGGAAAAACCTACAACCAAGATTACTCTACCCGGCAAGGATCTCATACAGATTCAGCAGAGAAATCAAAAGCTTTACAGACAAGACAAATCTACAAGAATTCAGCACCACCAAACCAGCTTTACAACAAATGCTAAAGGAACTTCTCTAAGCAGGAAATACAAAGGAAGGAAAAGACCTACAATAACAAACCCAAAACAGTTAAGAAAATAGTAATAGGAACATACATATAACTACCTTAAATTAATAAGGTAAATGGATTAAATGTTCCAACCAAAAGACACAGACTGGCTGAATGGATACAAAAACAAGACCCGTATACATGCTGTCTACAAGAGACCCACTTCAGACCTAGGGACACATACAGACTGAAAGTGAGGGGATGGAAAAAGATATTCCATGCAAATGGAAATCAAAAGAAAGCTGGAGTAGCAATTCTCATATCAGAAAAAACAGACTTTAAAACAAAGACTACTATAAGAGACAAAGAAGGACACTACATAATGATCAAGGGATCAATCCAAGAAGAAGATATAGCAATTGTAAATATTTATGCACCCAACACAGGAGCACATCAATACATAAGGCAACTGCTAACAGACATAAAAGGGGATTTCGACAGTAACACAATCATAGTAGGGAATTTTACACCCCACTTTCACCAATGGACAGATCATCCAAAATGAAAATAAATAAGGAAACACAAGCTTTAAATGATACATTAAACAAGATGGACTTAATTGATATTTATAGGACATTCCATCCAAAAACAACAGAATACACTTCTCAATTGCTCATAGAACATTCTCCAGGATAAATCATATCTTGGGTCACAAATCAAGGCTTGATAAGTTTAAGAAAATTGAAATTGTATCAAGCATCTTTTGTGACCACAACGCTATGAGACAAGATATCAATTACAGGAAAAAATCTGTAAAACAATACAAACACATGGAGTGTAAACAATACACTACTTAATAACCAAGAGATCACTGAAGAAATCAAAGAGGAAATCAAAAAATACCTAGAAACAAGTGACAATGAAAACACGACGACCAAAAACCTATGGGATGTAGCAAAAGCAGATCTAAGAGGGAAGTTTATAGCAATACAATCCTACCTCAAGAAACGAGAAACACCTCAAATAAACAACCTAACCTTACAGGTAAAGCAATTAGAGAAAGAAGAACAAAAAAACCCCAAAGTTAGCATAAGGAAAGAAATAATAAAGATCAGATCAGAAATAAATGAAAAAGAAATGAAGGAAACAATAGCAAAGATCAATAAAACTAAAAGCTGTTTTTTGAGAAAATAAACAAAATTGATAAAACATTAGCCAGACTCATCAAGAAAAAAAGGGAGAAGACTCAAATCAATAGAATTAGAAATGAAAGAGAAGTAACAACTGACACTGCAGAAATACAAAGGATCATGAGAGATTAAACTAAGCAACTATATGCCAATAAAATGGACAACCTGGAAGAAATGGACACATTCTTAGAAAAGCACAACCTTCCGAGACTGAACCAGGAAGAAATATAAAATATAAACAGACCAATCACAAGCACTGAAATTGAGACTGTGATTAAAAATCTTCCAACAAACAAAAGCTCAGAACCAGATGGCTTCACAGGCGAATTCTATCAAACATTTAGAGAAGAGCTAACACCTATCCTTTTCAAACTATTCCAAAATATAGCAGAGGGAGGAACACTCCCAAACTCATTCTAGGAGGCCACCATCACCCTGATACCAAAACCAGATAAAGATGTCACAAAGAAAGAAAACTACAGACCAATATCACTGATGAACATAGATGCAAAAATCCTCAACAAAATACTAGCAAACAGAATCTAACAGCACATTAAAAGGATCATACACCATGATCAAGTGGGGTTTATTCCAGGAATGCAAGGATTCTTAAATATATGCAAATCCATCAGTGTGATACACCATATTAACAAATTGAAGGATAAAAACCATATGATCGGGGCTTCCCTGGTGGCGCAGTGGTTGAGAGTCCGCCTGCCAATGCAGGGGACACGGGTTCGTGCCCCGGTCCAGGAGGTTTCCACATGTCGCGGAGCGGCTGGGCCCGTGAGCCATGGCTGCTGATCCTGCGCGTCCGGAGCCTGTGCTCTGCAATGGGAGAGGCCACAACAGTAAGAGGCCTGCGTACCGCAAAAAAAACCACAAAAAAACCCCATATGATCATCTCAATAGATGCAGAAAAAGCTTTTGACAAAATTCAACACCCACTTATGATAAAAACTCTCCAGAAAGTGGGCATACAGGGAACCTACCTCAACATAATAAAGACCATATACAACAAACCCACAGCAAACATCATTCTCAATGGTGAAAAACTGGAACCATTTCCACTAAGATCAGAAACAAGCCAAAGTTGCCCACTCTCACCACTAATTATTCAACATAGTTTTGGAAGTTTTAGCCACAGTAATCAGAGAAGAAAAAGAAACAAATGGAATCCAAATCAGAAAAGAAGAAGTAAAGCTGTCACTGTTTGCAGATGACATGATACTATATATAGAGAATCCTAAAGATGCTACCAGAAAACTACTAGAGTTAATCAATGAATTTGGTAAAGTAGCAGGATACAAAATTAATGCACAGAAATCTTTTGCATTCCTATAAACTAATGATGAAAAATCTGAAAGAGAAATTAAGGAAACATTCCCATTTACCATTGCAACAAAAGAATAAAATACCTAGGAATAAACCTACCAAAGGAGACAAAAGACCTGCATGCAGAAAACTATAAGACACTGATGAAAGAAATTAAAGATGATACAAACAGATGGAGATATATACCATGTTCTTGAATTGGAAGAATCAACATTGTGAAAATGACTCTACTACCCAAAGCAATCTACAGATTCAATGCAATACCTATCAAACTACCACTGGCATTTTTCACAGAACTAGAACAAAAAATTTCACAATTTGTATGGAAACACAAAAGACCCCGAATAGCCAAAACAATCTTGAGAATGAAAAATGGAGCCGGAGTAATCAGGCCCCCTGACTTCAGACTATACTACAAAGGTACAGCAATCAAGACAGTATGGTCCTGGCACAAAAACACAAATATAGATCAATGGAACAGGATAGAAAGCCCAGAGATAAACCCATGCACATATGGTCACCTTATTTTTGATAAGGGAGGCAAGAATATACAGTGGAGAAAAGGCAGCCTCTTCAATAAGTGGTGCTGGGAAAACTGGACAGCTACATGTAAAACAATGAAATTAGAATACTCCCTAACACCATACACAAAAATAAACTCAAAATGGATTAAAGACCTAAATGTAAGGCCAGACACTATAAAACTCTTAGAAGAAAACAGGCAGAACACTCTATCACATAAATCATAGCAAAATCCTTTTTGACCCACCTACTAGAGAAATGGAAATAAAAACAAAAGTAAACAAATGGGACCTAATGAAACTTCAAAGCTTTTGCACAGCAAAGGAAACCATAAACAAGACGAAAAGACAACCCTCAGAATGGGAGAAAATATTTGCAAATGAAGCAACTGACAAAGGATTGATCTCCAAAATTTACAAGCAGCTCAATATCAAAAAAACAAACAACCCAATCTAAAAATGGGCAGAAGAACTAAATAGACATTTCTCCTAAGAAGATATACAGATTGCCAACAAACACATGAAAGAATGCTCAACATCACTAGTCATTAGAGAAATGCAAATCAAAACTACAATGAGGTATCACCTCACACCAGTCAGAATGGCCATCATCAAAAAATCTACAAACAATAAATGCTGGAGAGGGTGTGGAGAAAAGGGAACCCTCTTGCACTGTTGGTGGGAATGTAAATTGATACAGCCACTATGGAAAACAGTATGGAGGTTCCTTAAAAAACTACAAATAGAACTACCATACGACCCAGCAATCCCACTACTGGGCATATACCCTGAGAAAACCATAATTCAAAAAGAGTCATGTACCATAATGTTCATTGCAGCACTATTTACAATAGCCAGGACATGGAAGCAACCTAAGTGTCCATCAACAGATGAATGGATAAAGATGTGGCACATATATACAATGGAATATTACTCAGCCATAAAAAGAAACGAAATTGAGTTATTTGTAGTGAGGTGGATGGACCTAGAGACTGTCATATAGAGTGAAGTAAGTCAGAAAGAGAAAAACAAATACCCTATGCTAACACATATATATGGAACCTAAAAAAAAAAAAAAAAGGTTCTGATGAACCTAGGGGCAGGACAGGAGTAAAGACGCAGATGTAGAGAATGCACTTGAGGACACGGGGAGGGGGAAGGGTAAGCTGGGACGAAGTGAGAGAGTGGCATGGACTTATATACACTACCAAACGTAAAATACATAGCTAGTGGGAAGCAGCCACATAGCACAAGGAGATCAGCTCGGTGCTTTGTGACCACCTAGAGGGGTGGGATAGCGAGGGTGGGAGGGAGACGCAAGAGGGAGGAGATATGGGGATATATGTATATATAAAGCTGATTCACTTTGTTATAAAGCAGAAACCAACACACCACTGTAAAGCAGTTATACTCCAAAAAAGATGTTTAAAAACAAAAAGAAAGAGATCATGGGCTGAGAAAGTGGCCCAGGTGTGAAAACCCTCTTAGCATGGGTTAGTTTCACCTGCTAGAAAGAAGCAAAGGAGATTGCAGCAGACACTGGCTAGTTATTTTCCAAACTCTTTCTCTCCTTTGCCAGACAGAGCTGCCGGGCTACATTTCCCACCCTCCCTTGCCGTTGCAGGTATGAGAGTTCTGGCCACTTGGTTGCACTGGTGCCTGTATATTCAGGCCAATCCTCCTCCAGTTAGGGTGATGTGACCCACTCAGCACTCTAGCCAGTGTCTCCCTCTCATTGGCAGAAGCAGTGGCCAAGTGAAGTCAAGCTGACCTGCACATTCCATTCCCAGCTATTTCAAGGAGAAAATGAGCCCATTCCACTTCCTGGATAAAGGAAAGTTAAAAAGCAGAATCTTCAGGCAGTAGAGCCAGGGTACTTAGCCTCCCTCAAAGTCCTGCTCAGATGTCTCTGATTATTCAAAATCAGAAAGGACAGAGGCCAAATTCAACTAAAACTAAATTCCGGTCAGTGTCTGCACCCAGGAAGAATAATTAGCAAAGACAATCAGGCATTGTTTATCCTTCTATCGCAAGAAAAAATCATTGGTTACCTTCAGCAAGTCTATGTATCACCATTCTAGATGTCAGTCTTAGAGAATACTAATTTCGGCTTGGGCTCCTGCTATGAAATGCAACCCAGCTGATATTCAAACATGCATAAATATCATCATTTGCTAATAATGGCTAATGGCTTTAATCACAGAATAAAACAAATCAATAATTAACCTTAGCAGTAGAAGTGCAACTTGGATTCAAAAATAATTAATTCACTAATGGTTCTTGTTGCTATTAGTATATATACATCAAGGTAAATATGCAGAAATGTGCCCATTTCCAAGTAGTTAATCTATTCATAAATGTTCGGATTATGACTCCAATTTGGATATGAAGGTGGGTAATAAATAATACATCCACCAAGTTTTCTCTAATCTATTAAGAAAGCTATAAGCTTACATGTCAAAACATTTATTTACCACCCTTATCCCCGTTATATACCAGGTCTGTGCCAGAAGCAGGTGGTAGAGAACAATAGAGCAACATTAAAATACAACATTAATGCCAGTCCTTCTCAAACTCTTTCAAAAAATTGAAGAGGAGGGAACACTCCAGAAACTCATTTTACAAGGCTAACATTACACTGATAACAAAGCTAGATAAGGACATTACAAGAAAAAAAACCTACAAGCCAAATCCCTGATGAATATAGCTGTGAAAACTCACAACAAAATACTAGCAAACCAAATTCAACAGCACATTAAAAGGATCATACAACATGATCAAGTGGGATTTAACCCCAGCATGCAAGAATGCTTCAACATATACAAATCAATAAATGTGATACACCACATTAACAGAATAAAAGATAAAAATCATGATCGTCTCAACAGATGCAGAAAAAGCATTTTACAAAATTCATTATCCTTTCATGATAAAATACTCCTAACAAACTGGGTGTAAAAGGAGCATACTTACACATAATAAAGGCATATATGGTGAGTCCAAAGCTAACACCATACTCAACAGTGAAAGGCTGAAAGCTTTTTCTCTAAGATCAGGAACAAGACAAGTGTGCCCACTCTTACCGCTACTATTCAAAATAGTAACAGAAGTCCTAGCTAGCGCAATCAGGCAAGAAAAAGAAATAAAAGGCATCCAAATAGTAAAGGAAAGATTAAAATTGTCTCTGTTTGCAGATGACATGATGCTATATACAGAAAATCTTAAAAGACTCTACCAAAAAACTGTTAGAGCTAACAAATAAATTCAGTAAAGTTGCAGAATATAAAATCAACATACAAAAATCCGTTGTGTTTCTACATACTAACAACAAACTATTCAAAAAAGAATTAAAGAAAATAATATCATTTACAATAGTACCATCAAAAACAATAAAATACTTAGGAATAAGTTCACCCAAGGAGGCAAAAGATTGAAACATTGAAAACTATAAAACATTTATGAAAGAAACTGAGTAAAATACAAATAAATGGAAAGATAGCCTGTTCTCATCGATTGTAAGAGTTAAAATGTCCATACTACCCAAAGCCATCTATAGATTCAATGCAATCCCTATAAAAATTCCAATGGCATTTTTTACAGAAATAGAAAAAACAATCCCAAAACTCATATGGAGCTGCAAAAGACCCTGAATATCCAAAGCAGTCCTGTGAAAGAAGAACAAAGCTGGAGGCATCACACTTCCTAATTTCGAACTATGTATACTACAAACCCATATTAATCAAAACAGTATGATACTGGCATAAAAACAGACACACAAAGTGATGGAACAAAATAAAGAGCTCAGAAGCAAATTCACGCATATACAGTCAACTAATATTTGATGAGGGAACCAAGAATACTCAGTGGATAAAGGATAGTCTCTTCAATAAATGATGCTGGGAAAACTGGATTTTCATGCGCAAAAGAAGAAAATTGGACCCCAATTTTACATCACTCAAAAATTAACTCAAAAGAGATTAAAAATTTAAATGTAAGACTCAAAACTGTAAAACTCCTGGAAGAAAACATAGGGGGAAAGCTCCTTGGCATTGGTCTTTGCAATGATTTTTTTGGGATATGACACCAAAGCACAAGCAACAAAAGCAAAACTAAACAAGTGGAACCACATCACACTAAAAATCTTCTGCACAGCCTAAGAAATAATCAACAAAATGAAAAGGCAACGTATGAAATGGGAGAAAATATTTGCAAGTCATATACCTAAGAAAATATCTGCAAATCAAATATTTGCAAACTCATACAATTCAATAGGAAAAAAAAAGTAATCCAATTTAAAAATGGGCAAAGGACCTGAACAAACATTTTTTTCCAAAGAAGACATACAAATGGCCATCAGAGACATGAAAAGGTCCTCAACATCACTAATCATCTGGGAAATGCAAAGCAAAACCACAATGAGATATCAATCACCTCACACCTGTTAAAATGACTATTCTCAAAAAGACAAGAGATAACAAGTACTGGCAAGGATGTTGAGAAAAGGAAACCCTTATGCATTGTTGGTGGGAATATAAATTGCTACAACCACTATAGAAAAGAGTATGGAAATTGCTCAAAATTTTTCAAATAGATCTACCATATGATCCAGCAATTCCACTTCTGAGTATATAGCTGAAGGAAATAAAATAACTATCTCAAATAAATATCTGCACCCCATGTTCACTGTAGCATTAGTCACAATAGCCAAGACATACAGACAACGTAAGTGACCACTGATTCATGACTGAATAAAGAAAATGTAGTGTGCGTGCGTGTGTGTGTGTGTGTCTGTGTGTGTGTGTACACACAATGGAATATTATTCAATCATAAAAAATAGGAAATTCTACCATTTTCAACAACATGGATGGACCTTGAGGGCATCAAGGTAAGTGAAGTAAGTCAGACAAAGAAAGATAAATACTGGATGATCTTACTTATATGTGGAATCTTAAAAAACCAAACCCGTAAAAACAGAAAATAGATTGGTGGTTGCCAGAGGCTGGGAGATGGGGAAAATGGGAAAATGTTGGTCAAAGGGTACAAATTTCCAATTACAATATGAGTAAGTTGTGGGAATCTAATGTACAGAATGATAACTATAGATAACAATTCTGTATTATATACTTGAAAGTTGCTAAGTAGCAATGTTTTCACCACAAAAATACAAACAAACAAATAAAAACAGTTACTATGTGAAGTGACAAATGTGTTAATAAACCTTTTTGTGATAATCACTTTGCAAAATATGCATATATCAAATCATCACACTGTACATCTTAAATGTATGCTATGTTATATGTCAAATATATCTCAATAAAGCTAGGGAACACTAAATCCTGGAGAACCTAGAATGAGAATTTGTTGTATTTGGAAAATATGAAGTGCCTTTGCCTATTTAGATCTTAGGAAAAGGGCTGACATTAACCATCTGTGTTAGAGTGATCAGTCTGATGTAGAGATGAGAAAGGATTCACTAGGAGCAGTTCTGGAATCAGGGAGTCTAGAGCCATAGCTCTAACAGAAGCAGTGGGAATGGAAAGGAGGGAACAGGTTAGGGGATATTTAGGAAGTGATGCCATGGGACTTGGTGACTCATTGGTTATAGGAAATAAGAAGGGGGAAGGTATACCAGGTCACCACAACTGACATACAATGTCATCATGATGGAAAAATACTATAATAACACCTTGACAGACAGGTACTTCATGTCATAGTGACAGACAGGTACCATCTATCATGGTGACACACAAGTATACCAATTATTATGTCAGGGACACCATGTCATAGTGACAGATATGACATCTTTTGCATTGTCTTTATAGACAACCTACCATGGCATGACTATGGCACACATTTATCATGTCTTCATCACATAGAGACACAATGGATCAACATGAGAGAGAGAAATAGGCTGTTGTATGCAAACAACACCTTAGCAACTAGAAGACACATAAAAGTGGTGTGACAAATTTACTGTGCTATTGTAAGTGAGCTTGATAGCTTCCACTATGATGAAAGTGGTACTATACATGTACATAGTTATAAAGCTAAGTGATGATTTTAAACGATGGAGAAGTTTTGCATTTTGCTCGAACAGTCCTTATAATAAACGCTGAGAACTCTTTACTCCAATTAGAAGTCCCTGTGATGACTGGTGTTACCATCATCTGGTGCCACCTCTCCACAGACATAGCAGCCAGAAGGGAAACTAAGCTTCTCTAGAATAGACACCGAGTGTTTTTCACTACTTTATTTACTCTTTTTGTTTTTTAGATATTACGTGGCATTTACTATGTGCCAAGCACCATTTTGAGTGCTTTTAAATTCTAACTTGATCCTTATAACAATCCTATGAAGCAGGAATAGTATTTCCATTTTACTGATAAAGAAAATGAGGCATGAAGAGGCCATTGAAGCTAGTGGGTGGTGAAATTGAGATTCAAACCCAAGCAGCTGGTCCAAGATCTTTTTTTATCCTGGGATCTAAGCTCTTAACCTCTACATGAATGCTGCCTAGGCATCTGTTGGGATGCTTTTAGTTGTAAGTAATAGGACTCATCTCAAACTGGCTTAAACTTTAAAAGGGATTTATTGGCCCCCATAACAGAATTAAGTGTGGCTTCAGGCAAAACTTGATACAAAGGCTTAAGGGATGTGACCAGGACCTGAGTTCTAACTCTCAAATTCTCAGCTGAAGTTTTTTGGCCTTGGCTCTATTCTCAGCAGGGTCTCCCTGATCATTACCAGATGGCTACTCATGCTCCCTGGATGTGTTTCCAGGTTCTAATCCAGAGGAAGGGAAAGGTCCACATAACCTGATATCTAAAACAAAAGTCTTTGGGTTGACTCCTGATGACCTTTGATGACCTGAATTAGGTCACAGGACCCTCACCAAATTAATCACTGTGACTAGCTGCTGGGAGGATGGTGTGGTATTGATCGGGTTCACCGATCCAGTTAATCAGGCACACACTTACAGCTGGAGATAGACGCAACCCCTTCTAAACTACATCCATAGCAAACTTCCTTTTGAAAGAAGAAATGAGGGGACTAAATCCTGAGGAGGAAACCAATAAGTGTCCATTGTATGATCTTATCCCCACCACCAAGGTTAGCACATGGCACAGAGTAAGTGTTCAGGGAATGTTTGCTATTTGGATGGGTGAGATGGATGGATGGATGGATGGATGGGTGGATGGACGATGGATGGATGGAAAACTCATGATTAGGACAGAAGAGCTACACTGGTACATTTTCCAACCTTCAGAAACTCCAGATTAGTTACCAGGAAGAGTTACATGGATCATGGGACCAGAGGACAGATGGGCTGACTAAGACATGTTTTCCTCCCAGAAATCACAACTTTGCCAGCATCTCTTCAGTGATTATGATTAGGCTATTGGTTTCGGTGACCATTTTGACACTTGAACTTGATACAGATTTATTTGCATCATTTTGGGGTTCTTAGTGAGTCTAACTCTTCTGGGATTCATGGATTATAATGTAAGTCTCAACTGTCTCTACCCCTGAGCAACCCTGGCCCTTGAGTACATCCTATGGAGAAAGTATTGCATTCCCACCTCTACTTGAAAATCTTCTGGATCTGGTTTAAGTGTGTTTTAAATGATTCATTCTGGAACACTTGGCATGTCATTGAGCAAGGAAAACATACTGCTCATTAATGGAAAATGTTGGATTTCCTCATTTCCAGCAAGGATTATGCAAGGTCAGGACTCACTCCATCCTAGTCTCCTTAAATAAATCAGCCCACCTGTGCAAATTGAGCCTAGAAATAATTAAAGCCCCTTCAGGTATGAGCACTACAGTGGCCCTGCTTCCTTGATGTCCCTCTCCCGTGCCCCAGCCCCACGAGGCATTGCACCTTGACTCCCATGGTTTCCTTGGAGCTAACTGACGGACAACACATTTAGATTCAATTGTCAACTTTGAATCCAATACCCCCTATAAGAGACAACTTACCCACCGTCCTGACACTTCCACTTCCACGCCCACCCTAGGCCCAGCGGGACCTGAACTCTGGTCTGTGTCAACAGCTAAGTGACAGCCCACTTCTGTGACAGGGACACAAAGCTATTCCTATTGAAAAACTAAAGACATTCAAAGGGAGAAGGGGGTAGGAGAGGGATGGATTGGGAGTTTGGGATAAACAGATTGCAAACTACTATATATAGAATGGATAAACAACAAGTTCTACTGCCCACGTTATGGGCAGTGGTCTTGTCAGACCACCTTTGAGTATCTTTCATAAGGTAGTTATCCAGAGAACGTCTGTCTTTAGAAATGTTGGATCAGCCCTTTCTTTGAGAAACTCACCAGATGGATCAATGTTCTCCCTTGCTCAGAGGCACATAGTCTGTCTACGAAAATCCAGGGCAGGGATGAGCAAAGCCAGTTAGAAGCCCCTTGTCTGTAAGAGTCACAGTCTATCTTTCCAAATGCAAGGAAAGGGAAGCAGTAATGTCTGGTCGATTCTAAAGTAACATCAGCCAATTAATCACAGGGTGCCTCGTGTAAGGTCAGAAGTCAGCAAAGCCAAATTTCCAAACAAAGTTGCAATACATTTGAAGAAGCAATGTTTAAAATCTCCCAAGATGAAAATAGCTGAAGAATGATGTTTTAGGAACTCAGATTTAACTCAGCAAGTGACAGTTCAGCAAGATGAGATGTGAGCTGGGCAGTGAGACAAGGAGATGAGCTCATCCTCGGGCCACCCACAATCTGACCCAACCTGCTGCAGGCAAGCGAGGTGCAGGCTCAGACTGGGATTTTAAAAGGTAAAGAGAAATGGATGTGACTCGGCTGACCCCAGGGTCCAGAGCAAAGGCTTACTTGGACATCTAATGCGACTGGTTCCGGATAAGACATGGTTTTGAGATGAGGGGGAGGAAGCCAAAGAGGAAGGATAGAAATGCAATTTGTAAAATCTTTGTATTGTGATAAAAATCCAATACAGTTGGACTGAGCGAGGGCTTGAAATTTCATCAGTTCTATGAACCATCCCCAGGGTGCAGGGAAGGGTCTGGGTTTTACCATGGCAAAAAGTCAGCAATAAAGGAACTGTCCTGCAGTCCGGGCAGAGCCAAGCTGACATTTCAGCCCAAGATGCATTCCTTTTAAGGGCCAGGATTTTAAGGAATGTGCTTTTCATCTGCTCCCACAAGCTGACACAGGCAAAGCCAAGGCAGAAGGAGCTGTGTGCGCAGTGAGACGTGTTTTTCTCATTACCCTTAGATGCCTTTCAAGCCTTGCTCACCAACTCCTCCCTCCTGGCACTTTTCCCAGGCAGAGGGGGCTTGGCTGGAGGGCTGTCGAGGGGAACACACTTTGGAAGGAAGGCGAAAGGAAATGTTTTTCAAGTCTGGCTATCCTGAGGACTCGCTGAATATCATCTGGTCACGTTTATGATGAGTGTGTATGTCAAGGGGAGGGTGCTGTCCTGCCACAGAAATCCACAGATCTACCCTCTGATGTGTCAAAAGCTCAAGTCTGAACGTCATTTACAGTGACCGGGCATGCACGCGTGCATTCATTCCTTTGCCAAATTCATTTACCAAACAGTTCTCGAAAAATTTCTCTTTACCCAAATACACACAAAGGAAATAGTGTCAGTCCTAAAGCCACATCTCAAACAATCACAGAGCAACCACTAGTGATGTTTTTCTGGTCATGGGCTGCAGTGCTTTGCTAAACTCTGCTATAATCGCTTCCTGGGGTAAAAGAAGGGGAAATGGGCATTTGGAAGACTACAGATGACCAAGTCCATATTTTAGTGTTCTCAGCTAATCAATCAATCAATAGAAATTGAACATTGCCTATGGATCTACTAATCAGAATATATTTCTGGTTAAACTGGAAACGGGTTTGGGATATGAGATTTTACTTTATAGACAAGTTTGATGAGTATGTCCCAATGCAGAATACTGGTCATCAAAAAGCCAAAGTCGGGGCTTCCCTGGTGGCTCAGTGGTTGAGAGTCCACCTGCCGATGCAGGGGACACGGGTTCGTGCCCCTGTCCGGGAAGATCCCACATGCCGCAGAGCGGCTGGGCCCGTGAGCCATGGCCGCTGAGCCTGTGCATCCGGAGCCTGTGCTCCGCAACGGGAGAGGCCACAGCGGTGAGAGGCCCGCATACCACAAAAAAAAATTTTAAAAAAAGCCAAAGTCATTTCAGACCTTCAGGGCACAATAGAATCTTCAGAATGAGTTTATTGGTGAACATTTACTTCTATTGCTCAGTTCAAACTGAACTTTTGCATTATAACAATAGGGGTCCATTTTATCTTGAGCGTTACAATATTCAGCCACGGAGATGAAAAAAAAATCTCCAGGTAATTTGACAAGTGATTTCTGCATAGATACCAAAATTACATACAAAAGTAACGTCTAAGAAAGCATTGAAACTAGCCAGAATGTCTTAGAAGCCCTTAATCTACTTAGCAGAAGTACTCACTAAGGACAGTGTCCAAAGTGTATGCATTTCTCCAGTCTCTAAGTTATTTCATAAATATCATTTGTGTTTCGTAGCACAACGGTTGATGTCAATACAGTAGTTATTCCCACTCAAAGTCATATGGCTTTTGAGGCAGATACTATACAGTTTTTTGGTCTTTGTAAAGAGAATTTTGAATACCGAAAGACATAAACCATGCTTATGAACACATGTAGTCACTCACATATAACAAAAATATCAGTTGTTCATGAGAACTGTAAGAGCAGAAATTCATGGTATTATAAAGGATATCCAATGCCCATTGTTTTCAGATAAGCTCCCACACAAACCAGGCATCAGTTATGTTTTCTAAACTATAATGTGAAGATACTAAGAAGTATGAGATATTAATAGGTGTTAAGATATTAAGATATGAAAAGGTGTTCTGCCATAGAAAGGTTCAGTGGCCAACTAACACTGGGAAAATGGTAGATGAAACCAAATCAAAGACGTTGGCATTTTGTTTGTTGTTTATTTATTTGTTTTTACTACTGATCCTGAAGGAGCTTTAATATGTTAACGCACACTGTGAATTCCAAGAAGGGAACGCAGTATGAAACACTTCTAAACTTAATTAACCTCCTTTATAAGGGATACCAGTCTTCTGCAGGAAATACCTCTATAGAGGATAATTATCTCTGTCTTGGTCATAAATATTTTAAGAATCATCTTGGCCCTACGGAATTTTCTTTGACCCACCCATGGAAAGATGAACACTCCTTTGTGCCCCCACAGTACTCTGAATAAAGTACACTGAAACTCAAATATTCTTCTATCTTATACACGCCTTACGTATTTATATGCCCAAAGACAAATTATGCATTATTCATCCACATGTCCTCAGTGCCTGGCCCATGGTCACTGTATTAATCTTAGTAGAATCTTCGAATGAATGAATGAATGAATGTTGCTATTGAAAAATAACCTACTTTACTGAAGTTTCAGGTGTGTCAGGTTCTCTATTTGGATAATCTCACCTGCTACATGGTTAATACTGACCAATTCATTTTGCCACATGAATTGCCATCTGTGACTCAGCATCCAGTAACTTAGGTGTTCTGAAATAGTCTTTGCTGGGATCTATGCATCCCAGTAAGCTTCCTCCTGGTGATACCCCAGGCCCTCTATGGACTGGCACCAGCCTCCCCGCATGCTCTGACTTTCCACTGCTTCCTGTCACACACCCTCCTCCCCAAACAGCAAAACTCCATCACCTCTAAACCTGGCTAACCTGGCCTGCCCCATCCTCTCCGTCCTCAGTCTTTCGACAAATATTCAGCCAAAGTCTACTGAGGCCTGGGCGTTGCACGAGGCACTGGGTTACAAAGATGAATAGATATGGTTGCTGCTCTCAAAGGGGTCACAATAGACACAGAAACAGAGACATGCTGTGACAGAGCCCAGTACAAGGTACTATGTTAAGACAGAAAGGGTACTGGTTAAGGCTTTAGAAGCAGGAGCTTTTCAAACTGGATCTTTCCTTGAACTACATATTACCAGTGGGTGCAGTCACTGATCCACAAGGGCAAGAATCTATGCTCCACCCTCTCTTCTGCTTCTCATTTCCATGGCATAAACTCACAGGGCATGGCCATGTAGGATATCAGGCATCCTCAGTCATGCATTGCATTGGGTGAGTTGTATACCTGAGACCATCCTACAAATAAAGGCTGAGATTAGGGGGGAAGGAGGTAGGAAGCAGTCTACCAGGCAGCCCTCATAGTGTTGCTGGTGGCATCTTACAATTACTGCTGAACAAGGTGGAGGTGATGGCATTGTCATAGCCCATACGTGAGCATACTCGGCTGTTGTTCTGGTGGCAAGGTTACATAATTGCAAACCTTAGTCTTTCAGTTGACAAACTACTTAAGGACCATTTGAGAAAAAAAATGAGTCCCGGGTTCTTACCTTCTGGTAAGATCAAAGGAGCACCAGATCTAGAACTTGTAAATGGGTGTCAGGGTTAGGGAAGAAAACACCAGATCAATAGTGTAGTGCTGTGGGATAGAAAAGCTCATCATCACTGCTCTTAATGTCAGGGAGGGAGGCGTAGAGAACCACAGACAGCAGCAACCCTACATCAGAGAGACATTCAGAAAAGCCCGTCTTGTGAAGACAGTTTAGGAATATTGCAGCCAGTGTAGTCTGCTTATATTCTCATTTTACTATATGCACAAATGTCTACTTAAGCCTTAAAGAGCTCTTTCAATAAGTACAAAATTACAATTCTAAGTTATAAAGCAATGTGGTCATAGTTTAATTGCAGTACTTTTTATCCTCAGAGGTACATAAAATAATGGTGCATCTTAAAATCGATAATGTCTCAGATGCTTTGAAATACAGAGGCTACTTGTTTATCCAGCTAACCCACTGAATCCTAACTGTAATTAAGTTTTCTCTTTATGTATCGCTCCGGTTGAGTTGAAAGCTTCTCCAGTCCATTAGCTATCCACCTGAGCTCTGGAAAAATACGTCAGTGTTCTTTGTGTTCTCTGGAAGAGAACAGCAAAATGTGAAAAACTTTAATATTTAATACTGGCTTGTTATCCTCATTTCTGGTTTCGGGAATTAGATGGGGATGACTTCATTGCTCTGCAGGCAACTGTATTGATGGAATGGACCTCACTCTGTGCAACAGATGTGCTCCTGGAGATGTGCTTAATTTAGATTTTTTTTTAATTCAATTGTGCTCCCACAGAAAAACAGTTTGCTTAAGACATTTTTCACACACACACACACACACACACACACACACAATTTCACTTCAGAATCCTATGAACAAGGATCACAAGACTAGTTAAGAGCAGAGTCCAGGTCTGCATGCCAAGTTTCCAGACCCTGGTGGCCGCTCCCATTCTTTTGAAGGATAATTATCTCTTTAGATTTACAAACCCAGAAAAATTGAAAACTCTTTCCACATTACCTCTTAAACATGGGGCAACACAGTGTTACTAACAAGTATGTAATTCGTATATCTACAAGCCTTTGCTATAGGCTTTTGTGTCAAAAAATAGGAAGGTTAAAAGCCAGATGCTCAGCCTCGAGGAAGGGATTGCAATTGATGGGATTTTCAAAACGAGAAAATGGTCCAGGTCCAAGGAGATGGTGTTCAGTCACAGTATCCTAAGAGTTTTCACTGGAAGGATTTTCTTCTCCTGTCATTCTGAAAATCTTAATGGGTTTGAATTGATTCACTGAGCCGTGCCGCTGAAAAAGAAGGGAAGTGTCAAGCTTTCATGTTTCCAGTCGTGCTTTTGGGGGCCAGACCAAAAGGCACCTCAGAACTTCTAGGTTCGAATGTGTTTTCATCAAGAAAAAGAAATCATTGGACAAGTCTTCCCAAGAACCTATCATGTTCCCTGAATTTCCCTAGGTCCCTCCCCCTGGTCCTTACTCTCAGTTGACTGTGGGGACGTGGCGGGGTCAGCCCCACATCTAAGGATAGGGGAGAGCCACCTAAGCAGCTTTACTGTTCCAAGGGGCCCGGGTTGTATTTGCCATGGGAACAATGTGTCTGAGACCATCACACCACAGTCTACACCATGGTGGGAAGATGGAGTCAAATTGGTGGAGAAATGTGCCCAGAGGCCAGCAGTGGTAATAGTGCTTCCAGTACCCCCTGCAGAAGTGAAGACCTCCTTCCAGCAGCTCAGACTGGCACCTGGAGGTTACAGGAGAGACATCATCATCACCTTGAGAACTTTCTGCTGCCTGGTGGCTACCACCTGGGCTCTTTCACTTTACTACACGAATTGCCATCATTCTGGAGCCCTCTGATTGCCACCGGGTCTCCCTGTTCAATCCCGGTAAGAACCAGAAACAGGGAATCGGAGAAGGGGGTAGGGAAGGGTACTGCTCTATAGGATGAGGCACCGCATCGCTGAGAACTCACAACATCCCCGTGGGAAATACAAAATGGCGTCATGACCTACTCTGGAGTTGAAGCCAGTGGTCCAGCACTTGAATTATGTACCTCAATACAAAACCGGAGGAGGACACTCTTCTCATACATCCTAACTGCAACTCCAAGAGCCTCCCTTCTCTCCCCTTATGCAGGTTTTTGTCTAAATAACTACAAGGATCTCAGTGCAGGGAGGAAAATATGCCTTTAAGGAGAAGAGAGATGCTAGTGATTTGGTGGGGTAGGGACCATGTGTGTGTGGGTTGGGGGGTGGAAAGCAGTGAGGCATTCTTCCAAGGACTGGGGACCATGAGCTCAAATTCCCACCAATTAAAGAGGATGTCACTTTCCCATCTGCCCTGGAACAGGAGTGGAGCCCACACAGCTGAGCAGTACTGTTCCAGCTCCAGCTTCCCAAGAAGAGAGGAGAGAATACTAAGCACAAAGGTATCTAAGCCCGACACTCTCTGACCTTTCTAGACACAGCTGTGCAGGCCACCCAAGTCCACGGCCACTTTTCTCACCTCTGATGAACCCCCAGAGAAGTGCATTGTTTAAACTACTCAAGTTTCAGAATAGATTAGCCCAGCTGAGAGCTCAGCTCTGGACTTGTCCCTGAATTACACAGAACTCTAAGCTGGCAGATGAGAAAGTGGGGATCATCTCTCCCATTTCTGATTTATAGGTTTCCCAGGGAGTGTCCCAAAGCTGGAAGGCTGAGGTCTATTAATTGGTTCATTGGTCTGAGGCCAAACTATCAGACAACACTTCCTGCTGATATGTTGGATTCTCCAATATAGAATTACTTATTCATGAAGTTATTTAGACCTAAATACTATTCAAGCTTTTTCATTCCCTTACTTCCCCTAATAATCTCTCATTGGAATTATACATCTGATTCCCAAATATAAGCTAAGACTTACCTCCAGGGCCCTGATATTGTCTTAGAAAATGCAGAGCTGAACCCAAAACAAAGCCAATAAAGAAGCCATCTAAAATTCCTTGGCACCGCCATGCAGTTTGAGTCTTATTTAAAACAACTATTCATTTTAATGACTGTTCAAGTTTATTTTCATAAAAATGTGTTTTACATAAGCTCCAAAGTTCCTCCTACAATTAATTCCCTTCACAAAGAAAGTGTGTTTCAAACCCAAAATGGTCATGCTGGTCTCCATGACCATGGAGCTTGTTCCTTTCAAGTTGCAGTTGCCTTTTTAACCCTGTAATTAAGCTTAGGGGAAAAAATCATAATGCAAACCAAATAAATCCTGCCCTTCAGGCAATTATGTATGGTATGTGGTGAGAAAAAAATGATCTAGGCTTTGTTCATCTTAAAATACACTTGGCAGCCACTTCACTTAATAAGCTCCTTTCTCTTTCTGAGAACAAGAAAGTCATGAAATCCAGGCTGTAAGGGCAGAATGCTGGCACCTCGGGAGGGGACATCCCGGAGGAGAGACCTGCGCACAGAGGCTCAGAACACTGTTCTGATTCAGCTTCTTCAGGATCATGAGTTTGTCTTTAAGTCTGTCTCTCTGGGTCTTGCTTTTCTTACTGTTTCTGCCTCTGGTAGAACCTAATTGTTACATGATGAGATAAGGACTCACAAGCCCTTATGCTCCTACAGGACCCACGGGCCTCACTGAGCACCAACCTGCCCGCTCCAGTCTCTTCTTCTCTTACCACCCCTTCTACTCCCCAGTCACACAGGACTTAGCCTGAGATCCTGCCCCGTGGGAATCTCACAGCTTTCTCCCTCTGGGGTCTGGATTCCACAGCGATGAGCTTCCTCTTCATCTACCTTGATCAGATCCCATCATGAGTAGGCACCTTCCTGGTTTCTTCTCGTCCTGTGTTCACAGGCCTTGGAACACTGCTGGGGAGGCCACAGAATGGGGCAACCCCTCCGATCTAACCACTTCTCCACCCTCGCTTCCACTGCTGACAATCAGAACTTGTACCTTGGACTAGTCCAAAGCTACCCAACATCCCTACTGTCTCCAAGCTCTGTGCCCTCCAATCCAGAGAGCAATTGTTCCAAAATGCCCATCGAATCAGGTCACACCTCCTGCTCAGCAACCTTTTCTTTTTGCTTTTTCTTAAATTTTATTTTATATTGGAGCATAGTTGACTAACAATGTTGTGTTAGTTTCAGGTGTACAGCAAAGTGATTCAGTTATACATATACATGTATCTACTGTTTTTCAAATTCTTTTCCCATTTCGGTTATTACAGAGTATTGAGCAGTGTTCCCTGTGCTATACAGTAGGTCCTTGTTGGTTATCTATTTTAAATATCTGCTCAGCAACTTTCATCAGCACCACTGTTGATCAAAGTGTGGAGAGACCCTTACACTAACTTTCAGGAGTCTGGATCCCCACATCTTCTTCCAAGTTGACTTTTCCAGCCTCTTTCTTCCCAGATAGTATATAGGACGCACTGGACTACTTGCTGATCCCTGCAAACATGCATCCTTTCATCACCTGCCCCTGTGCCTTTGTCAATGGCTGTTCCTTCTACTTGGAAGGTCAAGGCACTATCTGTTTGCATCCTATGCTCTATTCAAGGCTTGGCTTAAATACCACCTCCTCCCTTTAACAGAAAGTTTCTTCTTCTCCACTTGAACCCAAAAAAAACCCTCAGGTAGCTCACTTAGAGTTCTTGGTTTCAACAAGGAGCAACAAGCACCCCAGACCCGATTGAGCATGTCTGCTGTCTATGAGGATGTCTTAGTTGGCAACCAATATGAATCCTCCCGCAGGGCTGAAGCCACATCCGATTAATCTTTCTATTGCTCCTGCCTGGTAAAGTGGCTTGCATTGAATAGGCATTAAATATATATTTGTTGACAGAATAACTGAATGAGACACTTCCCCAGAGTTCTATATTATAAAGAAGCAGCTTAGAGAAGGAAGGAGAGAAGTAAATGTGCTTAATTTGTTCTGGATTACGTTTGGCACTTCATCACATCCAAGGAGGTAGCAATCTTTTAAGTCTCAGATTAAATGTTACTTCCCACATGAGGTCTGCCGTTGCCCCTCTACTGGGTTAGGTTCCTCCTGTGGGCACTGTCTCACACACATACACACACAACCCTCCTGTGAGTGGTGGTGCAGAGCAGAGGTGATGGGGGAGGAACTTCTTCCCTACTCCTGGTGTCTTCCTCCGCATGAGGTGTGCTTGCACTAACATCACACTCCTGGCCTCTGTCTCTGCCCCTCACTCACTATGCTGAGTTTATACTGATTCCTATAAAGGCGACGGTGAAGGGGAGCCTGAGTCTGGGGGGCCCAGCCCTCCACCTCTCCTGCCCTCTCGGAAGCGAGTTCCCTGCAGCAAGCACACCCCCTGCCCGCCGCTCCTCCCACATCTGGATTTCACCCAGATGCTCCACCCCGGCCCAGGCGGCCTCTGGCTGGTGGCCAAGCTGGGCAAACTCTGTACCTCAGTGTCAGGCAGCCCACAGGCCTGAAGAGATGAGTTACATTCTCCAATAGCAGCTTCCCCGTGGATTTCAGTGCTATTTTGATTTGCCAGCTGCCTTAACCTTTCATCTTATTTCTCATTTGGCCCAGAAATTGGGTGAGAAAGAGGGGAGTTCTTCATTGGACCTCTGCCTTATAACAATGACTTATTTAATCATCAGTGTTCTACCCTGGACCTCAGCTCTGTGAGGACAGCTTCTTCCTTTTCAGTGTGTCCCCAGTACCTGGTGTGGGTTGAATGCCAAACCCGAACACAGGTTAATTTAAAGAAGTAATTAATTATTCATGTTATGAAGAAAATTAGGAGAAGAAAAGAATGAAAAGGGGAAAGGAAAAGGGGAGGGAAGAAAAAGGAAAGGGAAGGGGTTTTACAAGAAAGAGACCAGAGAGGAAGAGAAGGAGGAAACAAGAGCATCGATGAAAGAGGAAGGACAGAAGAAAAGGAAAGAGGGGGGAGTTGAGAAGGGAAAATAGAAAGAGAGAAAAAATAAAGCACCAAGGCCAGGGGCCTCCACACAGCAGCCAGAATGCCCACTGGGAGTCAGAGCTTGACTTGCCTGACTCCTGACCCCTCGCCCGTCTTCCACCCACATCAGGGGACTTCCGGTCCCCCTCCCCTCCCTACTTCCAGCTCCAGCTGCTTCACCTGAGAAATGAACATTCACTTTCCTGCCTCTCGGTCCACGGGCTGCTGGGAGGAGGAACTAGGATGGATACAGGTGACAGTGCCTCGGAAGCGGGAAGGCTCACCAGAGAGAGGGGTTATGAGTGTTGAGAAGCCTTCTCCAGGACACCCCAACCCTGCAGAGGTCAGGCCCCATCCAGGAATCACAGAGAGTGTCCTCTTCGGCTCCCCGCACCACACCAGGCTGCCCTACTTTCTCCCCTCCTTCCCCCCTTTGCTATTCAATTCTCATTATCCTTCTGCTAATCGAGTAGAGCTGGGCACTCGATCAAAACCATTGGTTCTGTAACTCACCCAGACGCATCACAAGCTGAGACATTTATGACCATCCTGGGGTATATATCTCTGTGATAGATCTCCTCCATGAGCTCTCTGGCTGCCCCTGGAGTCTAGACACATCTCATAGCAAAGGATGTTTGAAAGAAGGAGACTGAGGCCTTGACGTGGCTCCCTTCTGGCACTCCTCAGCCCTGATCCCCACGGCTGGGGAAAAGGGGCACAGGCCTTCCTCAGAACGTAAGTGGGTAAACTGAGGTCAATTATTTTGTGTTTATCTGATCTACAGATGAACTAGTATCACTAGGCAGCACTCACAACTGAATACTCCCTGGGACTTTGTCACAGTGGAGATTTTTAAAAGAAATTCAGCTTTATTGATAAGAAACATATTGTCCTGTTTATACCCAAGTCACATCCCTGACAAAATGGCCTTTCAATATTTACACATGCAAAGTACATTGACAATGATGAACATTATGGTTGCGTTGTTATTTTAAAAACCTTAAGCTTTCCTCTCTGAGCTTCAGATGATTTGAATGACATCCTGTATTACTCTGCTAGGGCTGCCATAACAATGTCCCACAGACTAGGGGGCTTAAACAACAGAAACTTATTTTTCTCACAGTCATGAAGTCTGAACGTCTGAGATTAAGGTGTCAGCAAGGTTGGTTTCTTCTGAGGCCTCTCTCCTTGGCAGGTAGATGGTCATTTTCTCCCTGTATATGCACCTGGTCTTCCCTCTGTACTATGTGTGTCTTGTCTTATAAGGGCACCAGTCACATTGGATTAGGGCCCACCCTAATGACCTCATTTTAATTTAACTGCCTCTTGAAATTCTCTATCTCCAAGTACAGTCACAGTCTGAGGTTCTGGGGGTCAGGACTTGAACACATGAATGTGGAGGGGATACAGTTCAGCCCATAACACACCCTGTCCCAGATTCTCTCCTCAAGTCAGACCAGAGTAACCAGAACAGAAGAATAAACACCCAGCTTCAATCTCTCCTAAGAATGTGGAAATTGCTCACATATATCTCAGGATCACCCCAACCTCACAGCCACAGAACTGGAACCAACTGTCCACCCAAATATGAGGCTGCCCAGTTCCAAGACACTGAAAAGAGATAAACGGCCACCACCAGAGACGCTAGCTCAGCTGTGTCCACACATCCAGGGGATGTGAAGCAATGTGTTAGATCTCCATGCTCCCAAAAGGATGGTCATAACCCCGGAGGAAATGGCTGTGGAACCTCAGCCTTGCTAGTTAACTTCCCTGAACCTCAGTCTCTTCATCTGTACATGGAGAAAAGAACTGGATCTATTTCATTCAACCACATGAAGATTAAATAAGAATATCTGTGTTCTTTTTAACACAGTGCCTGGCACGTAGTGAGTGCTCCAAACACTCTGGTCAGAGTGGCAGTGGAAGCAGTGGTGGGAATCAGGGGTCGGATCCTGTCAGCTTTCCCACTTCCACAGCCTTCCTGTCCATGCCACACGATGCCTCCCTCCTCTTCTCCACCCATCACTCCAGGGCCAGCTCCAGCCCCACTTTCTCCCAAATGGTTTTCCAGAACTCTCTAGCACACAGAGTCTCTCCACCTCGGGGCTCCAGCAGTTCAGGCCAGTAGGGTTCTCATTCGGCCCTGAACACTATCTTGTGCTGCGACTCCATGCTCTTCCTCACTCCCGTGGAACCCCCTCCGCCGCGAAGGCCCCACAGCATCACCTCTTCGTATTCTTTTCGGGGTGGTCCCTCCAACATGCCCTGCATTTTCAGCCCTTCGTGTCTTTGCTCACATGATGCCTCCCAGGGCACCTCTGACTACAGCGCAACCCACTTTGTGAGCCTGGCTAAAGCCTTCCTTGAAGTCCTGAACAGGAAGGGAGCTCTTCGGCTTCCGTGCACGCACAGCAACAAACAGGTGACTCTCACATCCCTTTGTGATCATTGCCGCCACCCACCGAACGCTTGCTATGAGCCTGTGCTGTGCCAGGGGGCTTCTCCCACACTGGCTCCTAAGTACAACGATCCCCATTCTACAAGGAAGGAAACCCAAGCTCCAGGTGAATTGACTTGCTCTGGGTCACGTGAGAGTTCAAAAAGGAGGTTGTGGCTTTCTAAGTCTGTCTGGCTCCAAAGATAGACCTTGTGCTACGATACCAGTGATTCTCAAATGAGGAGAATGGAGACATAAACCATGGGGGGGGGGGTCACGTGATGGAATACTACCCAGCGATAAAAAAGAATAAACTACTGCCACATACACCAACACGTAATATAGGCAAAGTAGCCAGACACGAACCACAACTGTATGACTCGTTTATATGAAGTTCAAGAACAGGCAAAGCTAATCTACACGATGGAAATTAGAGGAGTGGTGACTTCTGGGTGAGTGGGGTAGGGGGATTGACTTGGAAGAGGCCTGAGGGAGCTTCTTGGAGTGCTGGAAATACTCCATGTCTATCTATGGTGGTATTCATACCAATGCATATGTATGTAAAATTCATATACTATATACTATATATGCTTGTTATACCTCAATAAAATTTGTTTAAAAAACATCTCATGGAGGACATGTGTAGTTTTTAAAATATATTCAATATTATAATTCCATATTTGGAAACCAAAAAACAAATGTACTCTATTGCTTTTGAAACACAAACTTTAAAAAAATTTTCAAGATTTATGTTTCTCCACAGGAGACGTATGTTGAAAAGGCTGAGACACACTGCACTACACTGTTCACATTCTGCCTCAGTTCCCGGAGTAACTCCGGCTCCCCCACTAGACTCAGGGCATCCTAGGGGGAAGGCACCATCTTGGTACGTGGACAACAAACAGCTCAGGGTCTGCTCGGGCACACAGGAGAGAGTTAGTAAGAGATTGTCTCCCTAATGGCCAGAATGGGTCCCCAGAACTTACTGGCTAGCCATGCCTGCCCTCCAGAACCCCCAACGTGTTGAAGCGGCCGAGAATTCAGGTCCCAGACTGCTCTTCCCCATCCCAGCCGTGATTCAGCCACATTTTTGCAATTCAGAAAAAAAGAGAAGAAAACAAGCACTGTGGCTAGCCTTGCTCTCAACCAAGGGCTGGCTGCTCGGCAGGCCTGGCCGGGTGTCGAGCCGCTGAGGGTCTGACCCCATCCCACCAATCACATGAAGTTTCCCTAGCCAAGGCCACTGCCCCCTGTGGGCAGTTTGCTCTGCACACAGACTCCGGGCACAGAGAAGCTGCTGGAAGTTGTTCTAGGAGGCGATGGCCTTTGCTGTTCTTAGAACAAAGCCTTTAATTTGTGTGGCAAGAAGCTTAGTGTATTTCATGCTGCCATTCTCATTATGAACTCCCAGGGGACGGGGGCTGGCATGAACCTTCCTGTAGTGAACACCAGGCACATCAAGTCCTCAGCACGGATCCTAGGATGTCATGGGCATATACAGGTAAATTCACTGCCCCTTCCCTGGCTGTTCCTCATGAGAAGGAGAGCATTCAGGAAGGTTGGAGGTATCAGCCAACCAAGGCACAAATTCTTCTCAAGGACCTACCCAATGCCATGGGGTTGGCAAGAGGGGGAAGTGTCTTTGATGGCCCCTTGAATAGCTGAGGCATGCTGAGCACTGGAAAGAAAAATGCAGAAGTTACTGTGCTCTCTTTTAATGGGGCAAACTGTGGGTGTGTGACACCTTCTTGCAGTTCTTACTCTGTATCAGATCTCACAAAATTCCCAGAAATTTCCTTCCTGGCTGTCAGCTTTGAATTACAGGTAGATGACAAGGTATCCTTGGGTTTAGTGATGCCCCAGACAGTAGAGGCTCTTGCCTTCATTGCAAAGATACCCCCTTACCTTTGTCAGATTCTGGAAAAATCTCAGGCTTCCACTCGCTCCTTTGTGTCACTCATTTGGAGAAGTTAGAGAAACTTTAGAAACTGATTATAGGCTCATGAATGTCCATGAATGTTTCATGGACCAATGTCATTGGTCCATGAAAGACCAATGTCCTCTTGGTCTTTCTTCATTGGGACCAGGTGGACAGGTTAATTGGCTGATCCTCTCTGAATATCCAAGAGGTGCCAAACATAGTCAAGGAATCAAGCAATGGGAAGAAAGAGAGATGAGAGATAAGGGTCCTGTCTAGAGAGGCTCCAGAGACTCCTGGAGTAGAACATCACTTAGAGATCTTCTAGTCCATTCCTTCTTTCCCGGTGTCTGTAGATGTCCCAGAAAAGGGCAGTGGCCAAATTCATCCTCCCAGAAATCTCAAGGTGGGAGTGGGCCTCTGCTGGGTCAGTTCTTACTCCTAGGCCAAGTCATCTTAGTAACCAGAGTCAGGAGCTCCTCTCTCTTGCAATGAAGCTACAGGGTTGTTCTCCAGTTAAATCTCTCACTCCTTCTCTGCTACCTAAGTTTGCAGAGTAAGTTCTGTGGCCCCTCCATAGAAGAGGGCTGAGCCCAGCACGAGGCCCATTCTGACCATAGAGTTCACAGACATGAGACCTGCAGGGCAACCAGGTAGCAGAGAGTCCTCATAATTCCTGACAACAATTTTTATACCAATGTAGATGAAAAGCCCTTTCACATTCATTCATGTCTAATGCATGAGGTACACTGAGGGTCACAGAGGTGAATTAGACATGTTTTCTGCCTTCAGAAGTTCTTAGTCTAATAGAAGGAACTTGTATTCAATAGCAGAATACAAGATAGGCCATGAGAATTATCCCCTAGGAGGGCCCAAGGCGCTATGGGGCCATAGAGGAAGGAGATTCCTCATAATTGGAGGAATCAAGAAAAATGAACCATAGAAGAGAAAAAATTTGTATTGGACCTTGAAAGAGAGATGTCTGGATATATGTGAAAATGGGAAGGAACTATGTCAGGGTGAGAGGACTCAGAACCAAAAATGGAGAGATGAGAAAATGCAGGGCATGTTCAGAAAACAGCAAGTAGATGAATTTCACTAGGCAGAGTATGTGAGAAGGAGAAGTAAGAGATAAGACCATTTAGGAAATGCTCTAATTTAAGAAAAGGCAAAGTCTTGGAGGACTCTGAATGCCATTTTGGAAGCTTATATATTTTTCATTAGGCAACAAGAAGTTATTGAATTGAAGAGCATGATCAGGGCCAGGGTCAGATTGGGGGGATTGGAAGTAGCGTGAACTTTGCCTTCGGAAGAAAGATATGGAAGCTGAAGAATCCAAGGCAGAAAATACAGAATCCCCATCCCAGAGGAAAAGAAGTTCTGCTTCCTTGTCAAGCTCTCCACAATCTCCGTTCACTAGTGTTCCCTTCTGTATTTATACATTCAGATTCTCCTCTCTTCTGGTTCTTTCTTCACAGATCACAAAGTGTCAAGTCTATCTCTTATATTAAGAAAATCAAATCTATATAAATTCCACCCTCCCACCCTTTTCTTTATAGCCAAGCTTCTTAAAATGATAGAAAGCCTTCTAAAATTGATGATTTTGTCCATGCTCTACTCTTAAAACCACACAGTATTCACAAGATGATCTATTAGGGAGTAGGAATAAAATATTAGAATCTTAATTTTATTTATTTTATCTAAAAATATATAAGTAAAATTATGTTTTACTAATTCAGTAGAACTCTGCCATAATTCAATAAGTAGAGTCAAAAATTTTTTCAATCATGTAAAATTCAGGGTAATGTTCTTAGAAGGTTAATGAAAAATAGCATTTGGGGATGAAAAGTTTACATTACCTGCAAAGAATATCAGCAAACATCTTAACAGTCCCAACAGAAGACAAGAGACAACAGAATATTATTTTCAAAGACCTGAGAAAAAAGTAATGGTCCACTTAGAATTCTGTACCCTGCTAAGTTATCACTGAAGAATAAGAGTAAAGACTGAAAGAATTTACCACTAACAGACTTTTGCTGAAAGAATAATTTTCTTCCTCCAAATATAAAGGATGAAAATTAGGAAAGTGGAAGTGGAAACCAGAGGAGCAAGATGTAAAAAGAAATGGTGAGCAAGAAATAAGTAAGCATGTGTATAAACCTAAACAATAACAATATAAATGATAAAAAATCATGATTAATTTGGGGATCATAAAAATCAAGATAAAACTACAAATACTGGACAAAAGAAGCTTGTAATATGGAAGGTTGTGATGAGAGTTAAAACTTCCTAAACTCTTTGTATTTCTCAGGAGGATGACTGAGCTACTGATTAACTTCGTTTGGTAAGGTATACATAAAATTGTTTTTAAAGTGACCATTAAAAAATGAGAAAAGGATATACAACTTACAAATTAGTACAAGGGATAAGGAAAAATAAAGAAAATGCTGTCTATCCAAAGAACATAGGAAAGGAGAGGAGAAATCATAGCAATGGAAAAGAATAGAATAAATCCAAATATATCAGTAATCACAAGAAATTAAATGAATTAAGCTCAGCCATTAAAACCCAGATTATCAGACTGGATAGAAAAACTAAATGTAGTTACATGCTGTTTACAAGAAACATGCTTAAAACAAAAGACAGCTATTGCATGTTAAAAGGCAGAGAAAAGACATACCAGATAAATACCAACCAAAAGAAGCCTGATAAAATGGAGTTTCAGGGGAAAAGCATTATTAGAGACAAAGATGCTCACTACCCATTAATAAAAAAAATTATTCCCCAGGAAGATATATCAATTCTAACACTGGTCACACCTAAGAATATAATTGCAAAATATACAAAGCAAAGATTGACAGAATTGCCATGTGAAATTGACAAATCAGCAATCACAATGGGAAATGTTAGCACCTCTCCCAATAATTAGTGCATTAAGGAGAACAAAAATTAACAAAGGTATAGATTTTAATACCATAATTAAAAACCTGATCTAAAGAACATCTATAGAGAGAGCTGTCTAGACATTCTCTGTCTATACTTCCTCACTTCCCAGCCACTCTCCAACCAACTGCCTCCACTCCCAGCCCTCCTCTCAAAGAGTGGCCCCAAGAGCAACCTACGACCTCCCAATTACCAAATCCTTACGGTTCTGCTTTTAAAACTGTTGGTTACACTCTCCTTGAAACTGTCTGATAAATACCCTTCCGTGATGCTAGATTCTTGTTTCTCTTTCTGCTCATTCACTGTTTCCTTTATGTGTTTGACTTCATCTGCTGGTTTTCCCAAGGTTCTGTCCTCATCTCTTCTCATTCCATTCCACACAGTCTCCCTGACAACCTTATTTCGCACCATGGGTTTATGTCAGAAATGCAAGTTTTGGGCAAGGGTTTGGTGCAGGAGACAGCATGGATGCGGGTACAGCCCACAGGCCTCCTTGGTGAGTGCCCTGGTGAATGCCAGGGCGTGGCAGTGGATGGAGGCTGGAAGGCCTGGAAGGTGGACAGTCTCCCTCTAAATTCAGAGCAGGGACCACGTGTGTCCTGTTCACTTCTACACCTAGCTCAGTGCCTAGCCTCTAATAGACATTTGATAAAAGTTTATTACTTGGTTGAGCACACACTGAATTTTGCATGTGCTCTAGAGAGCTCTAGAAATACAGTCTGTTGAGGGATGGAAAGTTATCATCAATCTCTGAGCTTCCTCCAGGGCTCTGACTCAGGCCAGGAGCTCTTGCCCAAACAACAGCCAAGATCACGGTCAAGAGATCAACCTAAGCCAACCCCCAGTGAGGTCACTTCTTGGCTGTTGCACGTACTGCTTTGAAAAACCAGAGCACTGTCTTAGATCATAAGACGCCGCACACCTGCTCGTTGCTTCCTGTCCCTCTTTTTCCCCGTCCCTGGTAGAGAACATCCCTCCCTCCACCACCCACACAGCTGTGAATCTGCCAGCAGTCCCTGAGAGAGACAGGATAGGGGCACCCTATGTATCAATGATTGTGGACCAGGGAAAGAGACTTCTGGCAAAGCAAAGTGGCCATTTTCACAGACTTTTCATAAGTACATAAGCCAAACCCTGAGCTGCTGAAAAATCAGTCTCCTGTCCTTTCACATTCTTGCGGCAATAAAAGTTCATTTTCTCACCATATGCTGTAAATTACAGGCTGAAAAGGTGGGTCGCGTCTGACTTCAGCCTATAAATAGCTGATCCTCCTTTGCCTCCTCGGAGGGGCCATTCTCAACTGTGGCTTAGCTCAGTGCATCCCCGGCCGAGGGATAAGAACGCAGGAACCAGAAATCAAATCTCCCTCCAGTGAGCCCGGGGCAGTACCTGGAGTTCCTCATGCCTCAGAATCAGAAAAGACCCTGCCCAGTGCATACATATTTTTCTATGAGGCAACATCTAGGTAAATCCACTCCCAGTCTCTCTTCATCTCTCTTATGCACCCCTTCTGCAAATAGCTCCCAGCACTGTCCCAGAATCTTGTAAAATAAAAATCAAAGCTGAGCAAATAATTTCAGACTCGTGTTTAAACCTTCCCCGGGTTCCTGAGTCATTGCCTCTTAAAGGGGAAGCGTCTTTGCCACAGGCTCCGGAAGCTGTTCCCTATGACAGCATCTCGACCATCCCCACCGAAGAAGCATTTTGTTTGGCGTTTCAGGAGCTCCTCACAGGGCTTATGGAAGGCAGTTTTTAATCAATCGACAACATTATCATCAGCTGCATGCCTGGCACGGAACAGATGCAACGGTGAATGAAAGACATGAGTTTCATCCTCAAGGAGCACATAGTCAAGTACAAGAGACACACCACATTCTGTGAAACAACAGAGAACAGGAGAAAATTGGGATTAAGCATTCAGTCGAGTGGATGAGATGGCAAGTGTGCTAGGAGTGCAAGGAGAGTGGTCTGTGAGGATGGAAAGCTTCCTGGTGGAGGTGAGGACTGAGCTGGAGGCTTTGGAGAAGAGAAGATTAAGGGGAGAAACTAAAGCCGGGAGAACAGCATGAGCAAAGGCAAGAAAGCCAAATTAAAACCAGGTCTGGGGTCTTCCCTGGTGGCGCAGTGGTTGAGAGTCTGCCTGCCGATGCAGGGGACACGGGTTCTTGCCCTGGTCCGGGAGGATCCCACATGCCGCGGAGCAGCTGGGCCCGTGAGCCGTGGCCGCTGAGCTTGCGCGTCTGGAGCCTGTGCTCCGCAACGGGAGAGGCTACAACAGTGAGAGGCCCGCGTATGGCAAAAAAAAAAAAAAACAACCATGTCTGGGGAGATGTGACCTGCATGTGTCACATGGTCTGTGTTTTGGGCTGATCTGTGTCCTCTGCCCCTAAAATTCATATGTTGAAGTCCTAACCACTGGGACCTCAGAATGTGACCTTATTTGGAAATAAGACCTTTAAAGAGGTGATTAGGGTAAAGTGAAGTCTTATGAGTGGGCCAATAGGACTGATGTCGCGATAAGAAGAGGTTAGGACACAGACAGGTACAGGAGGAGGACCACGTGAGGACACAGAAAGGAGGCAGCCATCTGCAAGCCAAGACTAGAGGCCTTAGAAGAAACTCACCCCGCCAACACCTTGATCGTGGACTCCCAGGCTCCAGAACTGTGAGAAAATAAATTTCTGTTGGTTAAGCCCCCAATCTGTGGTACTCTGTTATGGCAGCCCCAGCAGACTGATGCAGTCAGGTTATCTTGGAAAGAGCTCTCTGGAAGCAGCTGGAGGCTGTCCCAAGAGTCCAAGCACAAGGCCATCTTGGCCTGATCCAAGGCAGAGGCTATGAGAATGGATGTAAGGAATTAGAAGGTAATAGAGACCAGCCTTGGCCACCAGTTGCATGCAGGGATGAAGGATATCTATAAAATCTGAGGAAGAAGGACTCCAGGGAAACAGGCTGCCATTTCAGTTCCCAGGGATGACCTTATCCACAGAAACCCAGTGTCCTCTCCCTGCCCTTTCTCAACCCTGGTCTCTGTGTGGCAGGGGACACCTTTAGGTTGCAGGATGTTGATGAGATAAACCTCAACATCCAGTGCTTCATGCTGACTCAAGCTTGGAGCTTCCTGGTAGGAAAAAACTTTAAATCCTAACTTACACCCGCTCCGGCACTCCCCTGCCCACGTGGGTAGTCAGGAAAGAAATCCCTCCTGGGGGCACCAGTCATTAAGAGACTCTGGAAAGTAAAGCGCCTAGCTCATCACTCAGTCACTGGGGACCTCAGATTCCTCAATCACTCAATTCTGAGAATCCCAGCTGTGATCACTGACAACCTCAAGCTCCAGACACCGCAGCTCGTGATGGAAGGGGGAATCAGGAAATGTGTACCATGACTCCTCAGGGACATCCCTGACCTCAAAACACCTAATGAGCTGGGTGCACGATGGCCCATGCTCACTCTGCACAGGCGCAAAGGGCCTTACATACATCGACGATGTATCTAATTATTCAAACAGACTTGCTGCGATGTGCAAATTGTACCCCCAGTGAGCACCACTGTGCACCTACCAGAGCTACCGTGAAAATCGCCAGTGTTGATATGGACATGGGGCAGCTGAAAATCCCCGTCACTGCAGGTTGTACAACCACTGTGGAAAGCTGCTCAGTAGGATCTACCAATGCTGAATGTACATTCACCTCATGGTCCAGCCATTCCATTCCTAGGTACAGAAGTGTGTGCCTACGTGCACCAAAGACATGTACAATCTCAGCACTACTGTACCAGATCTCCCCCAAATTAAACGGGGATGAATAAGTACAATGACACACAACGATATGGAGGAGTCTCACAAACATATTGGGAAAAGGAAACAACACAAAAGACTACCTATTGTATGATTCAATCTACTCAAAGTTCACAAACAGGCACAACTAACACAAGGTCTGGGGCCGACTTCTCAGAAGTTTCTGCAGGCCCCAGCAAGGGGCCTTCACACCAGGGCACAGCCCTGGGCAAAAGCTGAACATCCGGGGAGCCTGTCCCCCACTTCCGATATCCCAGGGGAGAAAAAAATACTGCCTGTCGGAAATGTGTTAGAACTGTCGAAAACACGTCAAAACAGCTATATACATAGTGATCTCTAAGTCACAGTTCCATTTGTTCTGTGACAGTATAAAAATAACAAAATTTTCATCGAGACAGAAAATAAAAACAAAGGAACCACTTCAACGGTATGTGAAAACAATGTCTCAACAAAAGCCCCTTTTTTCCTCTCAGTGGTGGCCTCTATTCAGTGACATCTGTCTCCCTCCCATTCTCCCTCTCAGCACACTCTTTCCTTCTCTCTCACCCTCTTCTTTCTCTTCTACCTGGGCCTTTTTCCCATACCTGGCTCAGACAGCGAGCAGGAGATTGCAACCTTCTGATCTGAAAACAGGTCCAGACAGTGCCCCAGAGTCGCTCCCAGCTCAGCTCTGCCAGCTCACATTCCCAGGACACCGACCCAGGAAGACACCCTGACCCTCCAACCATAGGATTTACATATTTAAGTTGGCCTGAACAAAGGCTGGGGGTGAGGGTACTCTTCTAGAAGGTGCCAAGAGAAAATTCCCCAGAGCTGCTTGCTCTATTCTCATGCTGTTATAGCACTGAGCATCCTGGGTTGTGTCTTCTTCAATTAAGCCTCAAACTACATGAAGTCAAGAGACAATGATCCTTTGCCTCCCCCCAGCCCCATTCCTCAGCCCCAGCCCCAGACTGAACAAATGAATAAAGGCTGGCCTGAATGCATGAATAAATGAATGTCTAGATCACAGGGAAATAGTGATCATAATATTTATTTGTTTGTATCAAAATAATACAGGCACACAGTCTAAATAAAACTCACATCGAACTAACACTTAAAAGAGAGAACAGAAATCTCCTTCCGCATCTCCGTCCATCCACCAGTCCTGATCCCAAGTGACAACACTCCCGTATCTTTTACCTCTTTGTTCTGATATGTACCTTCACATATCTTGATTGTTAAGAGTGGAGAGAAAAGACACCATGGGATGTCCACAGCCCAGTCCAGCAGGGGAATCCCAGCATAGCGCCCTGGAGTTCAGGAACAAGGCCACACCATCTGTCCCAGAGAACTACACACCACTCAAAAAGTAGCTTCTGGAGGGATACTGGGCCCTGGCAGGGATAGAATCTGATCCTGAGGCATCAGAAGACTATGTGAGCAGAGCCACCTACCATAGACCGGTTCTGTCAGACCCATCAAATCATAAGGTCAGGTGGGTCCAGCAGCAATCCATAATAAGATCAAAGTGGTACATTTGGACAGGGCAGAACCAGAGCCAGAGGGCACAAGTAAGCTGCATGAGCAGATGTCTCAAACCCTATCATCCACTGCTATTGCACTGGCACCTCTCAGTTGGCCCACATCTATGGCTACAGATAGAGGTGGAAGAGAGCTGAGCCCTGTTTACAGATAGGTAGCTTGACATGTGGGTGCCAACCGAAAAAGGATTACAGCTGCACTGTATCTTCACTCGGGGTCTCCGTCACCCAGAACCCACCTCTCTGGCTCCACAAGTGTTAGATGACGGAAAATAAGTACAAATATTTTTTAACTGTGGTAAAGTACATAGAACACAACATGTACAGTTTTGACTATTTTTAAGTATTTTAATGTTCAATGACATTAAGTACATTCACATTGCTATGGAATCATCACCATCTACTCCATCTATATCTCCAGAATAGTTTTCATCTTATCAAACTGAAACCCTGTACCCAAATAACACTGACTCCCCACTTCCCCCTCCCCCGTCCCTGGCAACCACTATTCTACTTTCTGCCTCTATTAATCTGACAACCCTAGGTACCTCATATTTGCGGAATCATACCGTATTTTTTCTTTTGTGATTGGCTCATTTCGCTTAGCATAATGTCTTCAAGGTTCATCCATGGTGAACCATGTGTCAGACTATCCCTCTTTCTTAAGGCTGAATAATAGCCCATCATATGTATGTGCCACATTTTATTTATCAATTCATCTTCAATGGACACTTGGGTTGTTTCCACGTTTTAGCTATTGTGAATAATACTACCATGAACATGGGTGTACAAATATCTGTTCAAGTCCCTGTTTTCAACCTTTTGGGTATATATCCAGAAGTAGAATTGCTGGATTATATGGTAATTCTATTTTTAAGTTTTTGAGGAATTTCCATACCATTTTCCATACCATCTATGTTCCCACCAGCAGTGCACAAGGGTACCAATTTCTCCACAGGCTCTCCAACACTTGTTGTTTTTATAATAGCTGTCCTAATGTGTCTGACATGATATCTCACTACGGTTTTGATTTGCAGTTCCCTGATGATTAACCACGTGGAGCATCTCTTCATGTGCTTATTGGCCAAATATCCTTTTAGCTACCAGGAAGACTCAAATTTACCAAGCAACGACCAAATAGCCCCATTTTCATTGCAGAGTGATCTATGCAGGCAGCAACAATGCACTCACTTTGGAAAATAAACAAAGATGTATTTTATTGACCATTAATTCATAGTATCAAGAAGAAAACGTTTTTCATTCTCAGTCATAGGAGGATTTGATCAGTGAATGCTGGTTCAATAGTTCAATTATATGAGAAAACTTCAGCTCAGCAAAGATGGCCTGACCTCTTTACTGAACCTTCTAAAAACTGAAATGAGTTTGAATATTGCACAGGGGTACTAATTTACCCAAAGGAAGCAGAAAATCTGAACCCTACATATGCTGCCGGCTAAACAAGCCCAGCAAGCCGTTAGAACCTACCTCTACGTTCTTACGGCCTTGAGACCACCGCTGCGCAGGCTTAAAATGATGTCAGTGCGTGAAAGGCCAATTTCTCACAATGTGAAAAAAATACAGGTGGGGTCAGAGGAGAGACGTGAGCAAGGGTTTGTATACTTTGGAGACTTTTTGGTCTCCTTTCCACTCCAGGCAAAAGTGGTCCTCTCCCTTCCTCCCAGGAGCTCAGCACAAAAACTTCCTCATACTTCATCACACTCAACATCTAATTACTCCCACAGTCCAGTGGACTCCACTTTCGACACCACTCTGCCCCCTTTCTGTTCCCTCCTCCTCGACCCCTCTCCCCACACCACATTTAGAGGGACACCATTATGATTCCAAAGCAGAGACTGGCTACACATGTTCACCACTCTCAGTTCTCCTTCCTAGACCCATGGGAAGACTACATTTCCCAGACTTCCTTGTAATTACATCAGGGCCAGGCGATGTGGATTGTGGGCAGAAATTGTATATTAGATTTTCAGTCTTGGCCATAAAACTCCCAAACAATTGCCCATACTCTCTCTTCCCCTTCCACAGCAACCATGCAGGCCATGGATTGAAAATGGCAGCATGACAAGATGGAAGAAGTCTGGATGCCTTAGTCATTACTTGAGGCAGAGCTCCCAGAAGAGCCTCTCAACCCACATTAGATAGTGACATGAGAGAAAAATATACCTTTTTTCAGATCAAGTCATTTAGAGTTGAGGGTTGGTCATCACCACAGCATAGTATAGCCTATCCTGACCGATACAAACCTTCCCATCTTTCCATAACTCTAGTCACCAACAAAAATTCTCAGCGAACTCTGGACATTGGCTGGTTAAACCAAGTAGGACTCCAAGAGCATATGAAGTTCTACCATAAAGCTAGACTTTACTAAACACCCTCCTGGCCTAACTATAAACACTGAGAGTTGAACTCATAGAAGCAAAGTAGAGCCCTGGTTGCCAGAGGCTGTGCGGTGGGAAAAAGGAGAAATTTGGGCAAAGGGTACAAACTTTCAGTTATAAGAGGAGTAAGTTTTGGGAGCTAATGTACAGCCTGGTAACTATTTTAATAATATTGTATATTTGACATTTGCTAAGAGAACAGATCTGAAGTCTTCTCACCACATACACACAAAAAGTGTAACTATGTGAGGTGATGGGTGTATTAAAATAAGCTTGATTGTGCTAATCATTTCACAATGTATATGGATATCAAAACATCATGCCGTACACCTTAATTAAATGCAATTTACCAAAAGGTGGTCTACTATAACCATAGAATGTAAATGTTTTATTTTATGTTCAGTGGCATTTTATCTGTTGAAGTGGACATGCTCAATTATTTACCTAGAAAAAAAATTAATGCTATTGTGTACGACATGACACGGAAAATGTGCACCCCTTGAGTTCACCATAAGAATAGCTGCTGCACCCTGTCCTCTTATGAATGTGTTTCCCGGACCGATGTTAAAATCAATCAATCTCCATGGAAATTCGACCAGTCGGAACTGGGCCGTCAGGAACTGCTCACATTCAGGGTCTTTCTCCACCTCATTTTCAGAATGCAATAGCTTGGCTATTGTGTTAATTAACAACACACTTTGTAAGCAGCAAAAATCAATTGAAAAAACAGCTGTAATTTGTGGCTAATAACCAAATGAAACTCATCACAAAAATGCCAAGAGCATTTGAAAGATCACAGGGAACCCAGAAACTTGTGTTCAGACAGAGGAACCATGGGAGGGAGAGACGAGTGTGGTCCAGAGTGGTCAGGAGTGGTCATGGAGAAAGCCCACTCGGCTGACACAGAGTCAGACAGCAGAATGAGTGGCATGCCGCAAAACAAAAAATATAAAGTATGTGTCATCTCCCTAGTGGCGGGGCAGCAGATGGTAAAGCTGTAGATCAGAGGCTGGAAAGATGGGGACCCACGATATGCAATGGCAGAACATTCAAAACTGTCACCTGTCATTACTTGGGATGCAGACCAAGTGCGTACTGAGTATGGCTTAGAGGAAATGGTTGGAAAGAGCCAAAATGTTACTGTGTGTTGGTTGCTCCTCCCTGCATTTTACAAGGCATAACAAAAAGATATGCACTCAAGAGAAATATCGGCTGGTTTGCAAGCAGAAAATGAAAGGGAATAGAGAGAATCCAGGTAATAGGGCCCACCTGCTACACCCCCAAACAGTAAGAGATAAGACTGCAAAATTCTTTAGGCAACTAAGTCCATTAAGATTTCTTGGTTAAAAAGGAAGACTCAATCCTGTAGCAAAGAGTAAATTAAGGATTCCCACCCAAGCCTATTGATTGAGATGGTCTCAAGATAGCTGCCATCATGCTGAGAAAGAGATGGATGAAGAAAAAAAATAAGGCTGGCTTAATAATTATATCTAGGAAAGAACTTTGGGTGAAGTTATGGACACCTGCAACTGTAAAAAGCAGGTTGATCAGAAGCCTGTTAAGTTTTTGACAAAATTCTATTGCCAAAGAAACTATAATCCTGGACTTTTATAAAAAGTCTGTGTTTATTAAATAATCCTCAAGCCCCTTCATCTTGCACCAGGAAGAAGCAAGCAAGGAGGGGACACTCGCCCACTTCAGATGTGTTCAGATACAGGATGGTGGACAAGGAAATACCTTCGAGAGAATGGAGCTGGCAACCGTGAGAAGAGCGAACAAGAGTTCCTTCACTCAAACAGAATCAGGGCTCATAAAGGGACCTCCCCACAGCTGGGCAGGAGTTCTCACGATGGACCAGTGTCTGCTGTGTCTTGCATTCCTGTCTCTTGTGAATGGCAGAGGTCACTGCGCTGCTCCACCGTGCCACGGGTGGGTAGAAGGAGGGGGCAGACTGCATGTCTTTTGGTTCATCAGTTACTAGGTTATAATGAGTCATATCCACACCTGATGGTTTAAATTCCAGGAATTTGAGCTGGATGCATGAATTTAACTTTGGGAAGCAGTGAGGACAGTTGAAGTGTGAGAATTAGGGTGTGCACAGGCTTTTATTATCCAGGGACAGACTGTGGCAGTGATGACTAGCTGTCTACCAACTGATACTGCCTCTTCCGTTGTGTGGAGCTGTCGCTGAGAGGCTGCTGTCAGGCCAGGGACTGCATTTCCCAGCTCCTCCCTTGCCCTTAGATGTGTCCCCACTCTTCCCAAAAGAATGTGCATGGAAGAAATGTGTACCACTTTCAAGCTGGGGGGTTTTCATCTCCACTCTTTCCCTTTCTGGCAGCTGGAAGCAGAAGACTTGGAGGTCTTAGGCAGTGGCAGAGCCTAAAGATGGAAATTATCTGGATCTCTGAAGCACCATTTGGAGAACCATCACCTGCCAACCAGGAGCATCCAAAGTAGACTGTTACATGAGGGAGGAAATACACCTTCATTGTGTTAATAAACCTTTGCTGTGTTAAGCCTTGCCAAGAGGTAGAGTTACCCTAACGAATACGTTAGCAGACTATTTGAAGCAGTGTCCTCGAATTTCTCTGTCTATGGCACACTTTCAAATGTTAGCATTTTTGTCAGTGCACTTGAAGGGACTACAGTCTGTGCACATTGTCACTCTACTCACTTCAGCACTGTGTCCCAGCCTAAGTGGATCGATTTACTTGCTCTTTTACATGTAAGAGGAGACAAAGTACTTGCATTTGGCAGTGAAGATGTGATCGCTCTGTGGCTCAGATGTGTTGTGATGCTATCATTCTTGCAATACATTCTATCATCTCTACACTGTGTCACTCATCTCATTCAGCTCAACATTCCATTTCGAGCCCCACCAGAGTGGGTGGTTACAGAAGCTCATTTTATGCACTGCTCAAAATTCTGGCTACTCGCCTATAATGGTTCACAAGTCCCTTTCTAGGGTACCAGGGCACACTGGTTGAGGACCGCTGGCTCAAAGGTTAGAAATACCCAAGCACAAAATGCTTCAGCCCAAGAATCCCTAGTGAGTTTTTCCAAGTCCACAGAGACGGGTCTCAAGGAGTAATTTCAGCTAGGGTAACTCTAGCTTTCATTCACACAGAGAAGTATTTCTGCAACAGTCAAATTTGACTTTATGGCTCAGGGTCAAGAGGGGCTGAAATTTCTGTTTCTATTTCAAAGTGTCTGGTATCTTCCAGGTGGCAGAGGGTGGTTCACCGCTATGCTGACAGGTAATATGAAACAGACTGTAGCCTACGGTGATGCAAATACAAAATCTACAAACATCTAAAGATGAATAAAAACGAACTAATGCATAAATAACTAAATACACACATGCTAAGAATCAAACGATCCACATGATTCTGTCCACATCAACATGACTTCACTTTTCTAGGGGAATCTTGCTCAGGCAGGTAAAAGTTGTTCAAACCAGGAACTTTCTGAAAGACTCAACTCTTGAATAGAAAGCATCAAATGGCCATTTATCCCCCAAGACCCTTTGAACCCATCTCTCAAACTCCTCGCCTGTTGTGTTCACCAATCCTAAACTATAAAATCATGATTCTTACCTGCTCCTTGCATTGAAAGGTCCACCTTAAACCAGACTTGAAATTCTCAGTAAATACTCCAACTTTGCTCATGCCCCAGTGTGATGCCATTAGACTCTGTCAAGCTGGGGCTCTCTTACCATGGTAGGCAATAAACTCCGCTTTGCTTACCTACAGGTTGTCATGGTGATATTTTGGGATCCAGCATTCAGCAACCCACTTATAAGGTACATTCTGGTCCTGTTTCTATAACTCATTCACAGGGTATCTCAGGGCAAGTATCTTAACCTCTCTGTTTGCTGACAATAAATCTGGAGATGCTAGATAAACACATCTGCCGAGTTATTTTAGACAAGGCTAAGCATGATCTACTGTGGCCTGAGGCAGAAAAAAAAATCTATCAACAACACAGGTACTTGTATCATTGAGACCAATCACTAAATCCTTTGAGGATTCTTGTGAACATCGTTACAAAACAGACACATGCATTCACTCTGGGCAAGGAGGAAACAAAAGTCATTTAAACAGAGAAAATCAAAATTGGGAAGAGGATTGGAGAAAAGGAAATTAAAAAACAAGCATTGTATTAAGACGAGAAATCTAGAATATAAGAACTGGAGCAGAAAAACTTTTTCAACAGGTTTGTAAACTGAGCAATGATTTTTCTTCCCCATGGCCAGCATATTGAAGCTAATGGTAAAAGTATTAATTTATCATGAGAGTTTAAAGATCTCTCTTGTCAGTAATGAAATAAACACGTGACAGGGTAGCCAGAGAGTTATTGTTTATAGGAAGGTTATTACAATAATTAAGATTAATAGCAATTACTTGTTGTGTTTGTGCATTTTTTTTTCCTTGGGAAAGAACTGTAGCCATATTAAATAACTAATCAACACATCCCCATGTCAGGCTACAAATGCATGGATTCACAAGGCTTCCCATACTCCCCAACCCGCCATAACCACCTAAATAAATAAACAAGCACGGTATAAAAACTAGCTCACATTTTGAAAGGCAACTTCAAAATTAAACCCATCACCAGATTGATGAGAGGGTCTAAAATGGAAACTGAGGCTTTCTCCTAGTCACATGCTAGAACACCTCGTGGAGCCCACTGATGGCTGAGAAAATGTAGATTTTGGATCTCGCTGCCTTTTCGTGTGTTTCTGTGTAGGTACATAAATAAATCTATATCTTAAGTGTTATATATTTTATATAATAACTTGAATCATTTTATCTTCATATAAAAGGGGATTTTTCACTCTTCAGCCACAGCCCTATAAGGGAAATCTTAAGCCTTAAGTATTAAAGCCTAAAAGCTATTTTGATTGAACATTTTCCAGAGCAGCATGAAAATAGATAGGAATGTTTCCTCATATACAAAATTTTTTTTTAAGGGGGGTGGGCCTTGCCATTTACATAGCTCAATACTGAGGGAGGGAGGAGGGTCAAGGAAATCACTCTTCCTCACTGGGAGAACGCTTACAGCCTGTCACTGAACAGAAGCAAAACACATTTGTAAATAAAGAAAGACTTGGTGGAAACGGGGAGAGGAAACGCCTGCTCCCTCCCAAAGCTTCCTCCTAACGGCAACACCACAGCTGAATTAGGATCACAGACCAGAAACGCAGACCCGGGCCAAGGGCTGGAACGTGTATAAAGGATGGAGACAAACTGGATGGTGAAGACTGCTGTGGTCCAGGGCAGGAGGGCGGGCTTCCCTCCTCCCACCCGGCCATTAAACTCACCCCTAAAGCTCCTCTTTTCTACTCTCTCTCCTTCACATACACACAGATGGACACACACACACACACACACACACACACCAACACACATGTACACAGTCATTAACCGCAAAAGTGCAGAGACTTCCATTTCTCCCTGAACCTTCATTTTGAAACTGGTAAATTATATTCATCCCACAATAAATCTGTGTGCTATAGTGGGAGAAGGAGAGGGGGAAGGAAAGATGGGAAGAAAATAAGCGGTATTTATTATTGGGTCTGCTCGGAGAGAGGATCAGTGCTCGGGCTCTGGGCTCAGTTAAGATGACAAAGACTCAGCTCCAGACCTTCAGGAGCCTCACATCGATTCTGCTGTAAGGGAGTTGCCATCTTCAAATTACAACACCTAGCGCTTTGCAAATTCTGCTCCCAGAAAGGATCTTGGGAGGGGGGCTAGTGTGACAGGGCTGGACCACATGCCACCTCTGCCTTCCTCTGGGATGCCTCCCTCTGAATGCACACCACCCAGCCCCTGGAAGCTACGGGTGTCACCAGAGCAGCAAAGACTCAAAGAGGATGTCTCAAAAAGATGTCTCTGCAAAAGCAGAGATACAAGGGAAGGGTGGCCTGCAAGGGAGGTATGAAGAGTATGCACAGAGGGATGGTGGTAGAAATGCAAGAGATGTTATCAAGTCCAAGGATCCACAAAAAAGGGGGAAATTCATGCATGCGGGATACATCACAGGAGGAGAAAAGATGGGGCATCTTCTAAAACCAGAGTAAGTTTGTCAGAAAGAAAAATACTGAACCCTCCAGGGTGGCTCATAGATATGGATCCTGCATCCCTGTCAGTGAGGCTCCACAAGCAGGTGGGTCAGGTAGATGCACAGTTGGGTACCAAGAACTGGTGCGCAGAGCAAAGTCTGGGCAGGAGATGGGATGCTGCATGTCAACAGCACATGGGTGGTCGCTATGGCTGTGAGAGCGGGTGAGGTCGCCAGGGAGAGCGTGCAGCGTGCGAACGCTGTTAACATGAGGGCAGAATCATAGAGAACACTAGTCTATGAGGCTAAGCAGGTGAAGAAGGACAAGCAGGAAAAACAGCAGGTGGAGGAGCTTGGAGACTAAGGAAGGAGTAAGCTTAAGGCAGAAATGTCACCTGGGGGCTTCCCTGGTGGCACAGTGGTTGGGAGTCCACCTGCCGATGCAGGGGACGCGGGTTCGTGCCCCGGTCCGGGAAGATCCCACATGCCGCGGAGCGGCTGGGCCCGTGAGCCATGGCCGCTGAGCCTGCACGTCCGGAGCCTGTGCTCCGCAACAGGAGAGGCCAAAACAGTGAGAGGCCCGCGTACCGCAAAAAAAAAAAAAAGAATGTCACCTGGACATAGCTGGTTCCAGTGCCCCATCCGTCCATCCTCCAATCCACCGTCACATTAATCCTCAGTGAGTGCCTTTGTGACCCTGACCTCTGCTTACTCAGAGTGCCCCAAAGACTCTACCATCTTAGACTGGTATTAAGGTTCTCGGCGAACCAGTTCTTGCAAAACTCTCCACCCTCACCTTGTAATTGCTCCCATAGAGATACCCTGGAACTCGCTAAATCACTTCCTCACCATTTATTTCCCCTACTTTTTTTTTTACCACCATGTCTTTATTCATGCTGTTCCACCTTCTGGAACGCCTGTCCTGCCTGGACTATCTTGCCTGCCAGAGAAGTCAGTGAACATGCTCCCTAAATCTGTCTTATGACTCCATCAATAAGAAGTCACCCAGAAGCTAACACGTGTGTACATGAAGCCATGCTGTGGACAGGCACAGCCAGATGGACCAGTCTTTCCTCTCATCGCTGTGGGTAGATATTGGCCAGCTGGTAGTCAGACCGCAGCCACAATGTGCAGTAGCACATCCACCTGGACACAGAAATGTGTGGGTGTGAACTCACGCCCCACGACCATGGGACTCTGTTTGTTCCCTCCAGCCCCAGAACAATGGTCCCCCAGCCGCTATTAAAACTCCAGCTGGCCTCTCTCTGGGTCTTCGTTGTCTCTCTGGGTAGAAGAAGCCTATCTGGCATTTGCGATAGCTGGCTCCTGGCGCCCCCAGCTACTGCCTAGAGAAATCTGAGCAGAGCGCTTGGCGACGTCCCAAGGTGAGGCCCCGTATCCGAAATAATAAAAAGTAAGTATGACTGTGTTACTCTCGGCTCTGACACAGCCTGGGAATCCTTATCAAACAAACACCAGTGTGGGAGGAGAGGTCACTGTGGATATTCCAGGGCTAACAGTCAAACGTTAATAACTTTACCGCGTAGATTAATTTTAAATGTCAGACCACGTCGCTGTGTAAAGCTAAGGAGCTTGGGAAAACCGTACGTTTTCAGGCATCCTGACGCCACCAGCACATTTTGTGTTTGATCACTAGTGGGGTGGGCAGGATCAGAGAAGAGGGTGTTTCTCTAACAGTTGCTGCCCCTGCAGTGCAAACATTACGAATAAATGGCATCTGAATGCATCCACGGCCTAGCTTCTCAACCAGGAAAAATGGCTGAAATGACAGTAATGAGATTTCACACAGAACCACAGGACTGTGCAAGGGCCGAGACCCAGCCCAGGATGCCGGGTTCCAAGCCCAAACAAATATGTGTAACTTGTTTAAGAGCCCCTGGAAAATAGCATTTGTAATGGAAACAGTGGTAACGCTGGGCTGCTGATTCCGCCCCAGGCAGGAGGCAGAGCTGGGTCAGGGCTGCTGAGGGTGGGCATGCATAGGGGGGCGGGGGGCAGCCCCAGCCCAGGAAAAGCTTGAAAGGAAAAGGGATGTGAGGCAGAGACTACAGGAGGAGCACGGAGGAAGGAACAGATGCTGCACACAAAACCCACCCAGGGCTGCCAGGATTGCAATTAAAAATTCACATATTTTGGACTGAAATTCTCATATTTTAAGAGAACTTGGGCAAAAATCCTCCTCCCACCAATATTAGCAATGCAAAACCGGCAGTCAAGACAGACTCAAATTATCATCCATTTTACAAAAAGGATGAAAATTGTATAGCACTGAGTCCAAAATTCTTCAGTGAAAACAATCATTAGAACGCACCTGGCAGCCCTTGGTCCGACCCCCCAGGCTCCAGGACCGGGACAAAACGCCCGCCCTCTCCCCCACACAGCCCTGGGCTCCAGATCTGGGACTGTCACAGCGGTCACCAGTCGCCAGGGGCTCTCAGGATTCTCTTACAGTTTAAGAAGCCACCCTTATTGGGATAAATGTGCATGCTGGATTCAAGAGGCGATAATACTACAGCAGGATAAAGTGCAAAGGCAAACATGAAGCGTGCCAGAAATTCCAACACAAACACAGTCCCAGGCCTGATGCACCTGGATTGGGCTTCTGATGCACCCGGATTGGTGTTCAAGCCAACAAATGGGGTGGGAGAGAAGGAAAGAGGGGGCCAGGATGGCAATGTAGGCACCCAGAATCCAAAGTCAAGTGAACCCTCAATAAGCAGGGTCCCGCACGGAGCTGAGCACCTGACAGCAACTAAGTTTCTGGCTAAAACCTCTGAGGTTCTAAACTAGTGGTTACCAGTGGCAGGGGGGATGGGCAGCATAAGGGTGGGGAAGTGGGAGGTACACACTACTGGGTGCAGGATAGGCTCAGGGATGTACTGTACAACACAGGGAATAGAGCCAATATTTTGTAATAACTGTAAACGGAAAGTAACCTTTTAAACTTGTATAAAAATGCAAAAAAAAATAAAAATAGGATACATAAAACTACCAGAGGAAACAAAATAAAATTAAATTAAAATTAAATCTTTGAGATTCTACCTCCAAAATGAATCTCAAATACATCTCCCACCTTCTTCCCATGTTCACCCTCCCTATTCCAAACTTCTTCTGCACTGCCTCCAGGGCTGCTCCATGAACACCCATTTCCTTATGTCAAGTAGCCACCACTGCAAACAGGATCAATTTTCAGCTCCAGCAAGGCTCTCTGGAGGCTGGTCCAAGGTGGCAGCGCCCACCTGGCAGGCAGGAGCACAAAAGGTCGAAAAGCAAGAGGCATGACGGGGAGGGACTAGTCTCACCAAACAGTACTGATAAAAAAAAAAATGTTTATACATATAAATATTATATTTATTAAAGGGCTATAAATACAAGTATAACAGAAATGTCAACAGATTCTGAATTCAGCAACACATTCTAAGGGCTAGACCCAATGGGCTGGACCTCTGTCGTGTTCGCGAAGCTGACGCAGAGGGCAGGAGGTGCTGGGACAGCAGCAAGATTTGCAACAAGTGCGACCTCTCTTACCAGGTTAGCAGGTCTCTTCAGGACAGCTGAGGAGTGGAGAGTGGGGGCTTCAGAGGATTGGCTCTAAACTCATACATCTCAAGTTCAAACCCAGCCCATGGATTCCCAGCGGTAAGAAGGCAGGCAAATCACACAATTTTTCTGAGCCTCACTTTCCTTACCTTGGTCTGATAATAGTATGTACTTCATAGGTTTGTTGGGAGATTTCAATGAGATGATTCACATAATGCATTTAGCCCACTGCCCCGTGACTCAATAAATGTTCTTTACTGTTTTTAGAATTAGGAGACCAAGGAAGAGGAAAATTCTACCCAAGGTCACACAGAGAGCTGGGGGCAGAGCTAGAACCACACCCTGGCCTCTGGCTGCCCCATCCTGGCTCCCCCCGCATGCCAGGCTCCTTTCCTTTGCTGCAGAGTCTGCAGCACAAATATTACATCTGGAGCCAGAAGATAATCAACCTAATTGGGCCATTAGGACCAGTCACTTCCCTCTACATTGAGCCTTTGGGGGATGTTACCAGTGATCAATATAATAAATAATATTGCATAGGCTGGGGCACTTCTCAAGGGAGCATCTTGGAAACCAAGAGGAGAAAGAGACTGAGATCATCATAAGAGATTCAGAGAGAAAGCAGGGTCTCCAAGTATCACTAAGCTTCTCCCTTGCCTCCCTTGCCTAGTTCTGTGCCAGATGCAAGGGGAGGGAGGGAGGATGCCAAAGATGGACAAGGTAACCCAGGTGTTCCATTCAAGTTCTGTAGTTCCTGGTTTTTGTTATCCAAGGTGCTTCTCTCAGTCATGTCACCAATTCACAGACATGGTTCACAGGTAATAGTGGTGAGACTTTGGTGAGCTTGGCCATAAACAAAGGCTTTCTTCCCTCTCAGCAGAACCTTAAATGCCTGAGATAACCTCACAGAGCCCAGGCACACCTTCAGGGGCAACCCTCAACCCCAAGGGCATTTACCAGTTTACGGGCGTTCAGAATCATGCAAAAACATCTGTCCTGGATAAACGTTTCTCTGGTCCCCTAGAAGAACTCTGGGTTCAAAGAGCACAGTTTACACTTATAGAACCAGTTTGGAGAGAGAAAAGTGTCCTTGTGGGATCCCTAGAAAATCAAGGAGCTGACCAATGTACCAGAAAATCAGAAGTAACCATACATTCCCCTAGATTTCACTGCAAGTCATGGCCACGACCTAAGAGGATGGAATAGAGGTTCTAGAGAAGCTGGGGCCACAGATCCACAGATAAACCCCAGTGGATGTGCAGCCCAGATGATATTGGAAGTGGAATGGCTGAACTGCAAACGTCTGAGTGTTGGATGCTAGTGAAGACATTCAGTGGTGTACACAACAATTGCTACAATGACCCTGTCTGCCAAAGGAGGAATGTTTTGTAAGCTTGAACTTCCATCAATAGCTTATTCATGTGTAGACATTTATCCAGTGAACACAGAGCCTTCAGGTGTGAAGAGTGGCAATATCAAGCCAACAGGCAAAGAAGCCGTTGTCCAGTTCTGAACAAAGCAGATCGCAGCCCCATGCGGAGGGGACTCAAGGGATGCACAGCTCCTCAGCAATGTAATAACAAAGATTCAATCCATTAAAGACCTCTGAGCAAGTGCAGAAGTAGGAACAGAGAATTTCTCCAGGTCAAAACTCTAAAATCCAGAGCTGATTGGAGACAGCAAAAGACAGAAGTGAAGGATCTTAACTGTACCAGAGCAGAGGCTATTATCTAAGTAAGAAGGAATTACAAATTAGTAACAACTCAATATGATATTATTTACTGTGCTAAGCGTACTTATATTCTCTGTCTGGTCACCATGTCTAGATCTTTCTCATTACATTCTGCTCAACTCATCCCTATTAGTATCTTCAATGAGATGACTCCTCCACATACGCTGTTGACAAACGTGTGGTTTGAGTGAGCTCTGATATCACTTGAGGACACTGTTCGCAGAATGAGCAAAGCCAGGGACAGGGCCTCCTTTGAGAAGCCACTTGAGCACAGTGGCTTTCTGTCTGAGAGCTCTCCATCACCCACTCACCAGGAACCTGCTCACACACGCATGAGCGCCGACAGCGCTGATACCCACAGACAGAACTCCTCCCCCACGTCTCACCTGCACCCCTGCCCCTCCGTAGAGCGCCTACCGTCCATGACCACTTGTCTCTGAAATATTCATGCCTCCGTACCTGCTGGAGTAAACGTGACAGCCTCCCGTGGATCGGATGAAGCCAGGGAGCCAGGAACAAGAGGCGAACCTGAAAGCGCTGGGTTTCCTTTGTTATTCCCCAGAATATAAAAAGACTCATTCCTCTGAAATATCATCTCTCAACAGCATCAGGCAGGGAAGGTCGCGGGCAGTTTGGTTTCTGTGTCTGAGACGGCACCCGTGGGTGTCTGCATCTGAGGCTTTGTTCTTCCTGCAGTTCTTCCGTGACTGTGGGACCTGTCTGGGCACAACTGGCCAAGCCCCAAGCCGTGCTCTGGACTGTGCCTGTGCCTCTGAGCCAGGACTGTCCAAGACTGACCGTATCTGTGATCCTTCCTGCGACTTCCCAGGCTCCGAGCTACGTCTGTGCATAATTATTGTCTGTTCCTAGAATTATGATTGTTTGATTATACCTGTAGTCACTCTGATTGTAACTGTCTTGGTGAATGTTTCCTACCATTGTGATTACACCTGATTATATGGGTGACATTCAGAATATTTGACTAGTCCAACACCAACTGGTTGGAACAGATGCCCTCCGTGAACAACTGGTATGGCTGTGCTGAGGCATTTCAGCCAGACCGTACACAGCTTATTGAGCAGTCTCAATTCGGTGACGTATAATCACAAAAGTGCTTTATTTTTTCCATCGCTGCCTTCAATCATGCTCTGTCATAACCCTTCCCTGTCATTTAATGACATCTTGAGTGGATCCCACTGCTCCCCAGTCACTCTCAGTTATTGGAAGTCTGGTCCAGCCCTCAGGGTACGTCTGATTTCAACCCAGAGAAGACAGGCTACAGAACTGTGAGAAGAGAGAGCACAGCCTCTCTCTCTCCCCTCCTCTCATCTCTTGTCTGGAAACAGAAGTCGGGAGGGGAGATGGGAAGGATGGTAGGTGTCCTCTCACAGGATCGTCACCTGTGGCAATGGGGCTGTGGGGTCCCTGACTTGGCCCTGGCTCCATCTGGTTTCACTGGTCGCTGGTTGTGGCTGTAATATGTGTCGGGTAGATTTGCTGGACCTTCCTTGAGTGTGTGACCAGTGTCACCACAGCTCCCTCCATCACTGAGGACAACTCCTTTGGCCCCCCGTCAGCAGTCCACAGCCCAACAGCCCTTCAAAGGGCATCAGTGAGCCCTGTGGCTCCACACCCGAATCTGCATGCTCCTTCCCGGGGAGCCACAGGGACCACTGAGGCCTCCTTTCCTGTCCCCAGAAGAACTGAAGGCAACAGCCCCCCGTCTCATCCTCTTCCTCAAATGTGCACCCCCAGATCCCTTCTTGGAACCCGCTGACTTCAAAAATCTCCAGTGGGAGGGCTTCCCTGGTGGCGCAGTGGTTGAGAGTCCACCTGCCGATGCAGGGGACACGGGTTCGTGCCCCCGGTCTGGGAAGATCCCACATGCCGCGGAGCGGCTGGGCCCGTGAGCCATGGCCGCTGAGCCTGCGTGTCCGGAGCCTGTGCTCTGCAACGGGAGAGGCCACAACAGTGAGAGGCCCGCGTACCACAAAAACAAAAAAAAATCTCCAGTGGGCAAGCAGGCATCAGTCACTATGGTCAGGAAGACCCTGAAACTCGAAGGGTCAAGTTCTCCCAAGACCTCTCCTACTCCCTCTGCAGTCCTGACCCCTGATGACCAAGACACCAGTGTCCCCAAGCCACCCTATGGAGAACTCTCACATGGTTCTGGGGGAGGGAGTGGGCAGCAGAAGGGAAGCCTTCTTGTCACAAACTCTGCACTGCTGTCAACTTGAGCAAGGGCCCTTCTCTCCCGACCGGTCTTCTCTCATGGAAACGGAGGCTGGAGGCAGAGGGGCAGGTGAGAGTGCTGACTGCCAGCATCAGGGTTTCAGGGATAGATGTCTGGTCCCTACTGTTGGCAAACTCCATCTTTAGAATGCAGGGTACTCAGCCCCTCTTCCTCAACTTTGGACTGAGCTGACATTTCAGGGGCAACAGGGACAACTCCATTCTCATCCAGTTCCCAATGCCTTTGTCCCTCTGCCTGGACCATTTCTGAGACTTCTGTCTGTTGCCTGTCGCTGCTCCCTCTGTGGTCACACACCTAGGATTCTGTCTCAGTCTTCATACCACGTGTCTATGACCATGTCTGTCTGTCTGTGGGATGAGGGACTCTCTCTGTGCCTGCAACCATGGCTCAGGGCCCACCCACCATGGGGTATCTGTGACCGTGTCTCTGTGACAGCATTTCTGTGTCCAGGCCTGCACCAAGCCTGACTGGGGGACTCTGCCTCTGCGGCACCTTCTTGGGTCTGTGACTCAGTCTCTGAGCCTACATTTTGTGCTTTACAGTGTCCCTGTGTCTGACCTTGGACAGCTGAGACTCTCAGCTGTCTTCCCTGCTGTGTCGTCTGTCCGTGCTGTGGCAGTGGCCAGCGTCTGAGGCTGAGAGGTTTTCTAGAGGGGAACGGCTGCGGTAGAACAGTGTGGGAGATAGTACACATGAGTGTCTGTGCAGGGTTGACTCCATTTCCCCCAAGGTTAGGGTTCCAAGGCATTTCTCTGTCCTCAGCTACCTTTTCAATCTCTACTGCCCCTTCTACCATCTCCCCTACTCACCAGTCAAATCAGAACTGGACACACTGGTCAGAAACTCATTACGATCCACAGTGAGGACATGGTCCTTTGCAGGACCCAGGTAATTTTCAAAGGCCTCCTTGATTGCCCATCACCAACCCATGGACAGCCCTCTCCCTGCCTTCCTCTGGAGGCAGGTGTGGTCTGATAGAAACGCTGACTTGAAACCTGATTTATACTAACCTCCCTAAATCACAAACCCTGGTGGGATTGTTGTGAGGACTAGGGAAGACATAGTCAGTAACGCAGATTGGCCCAGTGCCTGATACGTAAGTGCTTAATAAATCTTAATTCCTGCACTCCATAGAGCTGCCTTTGGGACAAACAGGGTTTGGGGGAGACCCACCTGCCTCATCCTGATGGATGCTTCCCTGTTACATAATCTGGGTGAACCGAGGTGCTTCTGACAGTATGGATATTTCTACACATGAAACATCATCGTATATCATGGCATTCAAGGGCCCCACAATCTAGCCTATATTCGTTTTTTTGTTGTTGTTGTTGTTTTGGTCTTCCTAGGTTCCCATATGCTCTGGAGAAAAGGCTCAGCATATAACTGGACAATTTTCTTTTTCTAGTACTGAAGAGATTAGGCATATGATTCATGGATCCCCTTAACCATCTCAGCCAAAGCCAGGAATAGAGGTAGGATTATCTAGGAAAGCTTTGTGGAGGACTCCCTTGTTTAATGATGTGATGACATACACAGGAGACTCACAAGATTTTTGAGAATGGCTTACCCTTAGAAATACTGCCAGATTGCATTGAAAGGGACAGGGACAAGATGAAATAAAGGAAGACTGTCAGACACACTCCCCCCCTCCCCGCAACTTTACAGGCAGGAAGCAGGCTAATAAAACCACACAGCTGCAAACACGTGTTACCCTTCAAGAAAAAGGAAGAATGACTCCAGGTCAGAGCCACAGTCCAGAGTGTGGAGCTGTGGACCCTGAGGACTGAGCATTGAGCCACAAATGATAATTCCCAGATCTTGAAACCTAATGGAATGTACCCTGCTGGATTTTCAAATTGCTTTGCCCCGGTGACTCCTTTCTTCCTTCCATATACTCCCTTTTTGGAATGAGAATGCCTATAACTATCATCTTCTCCCTGTCCCACCATTGTATCTTGGCAGTAGCTAACTGGTCTCCTAATTTCACAAGTCCACAGATAGAGAATTTTGCCCCAGGATGTATCATATCCAGTGTGTCAGCCATACCTGACTTAGATCATAAGACTTGGGACTTTTGAGCTGATGATACTTAAATGATATTTAGGACTTGAGTTGATGCTATAAAGGGTTGAGACTTTGGGGATCCTGGGATGAGGTGACTGCATTTAACATGAGGAATGGATATGAATATTTAGGGCCCAGCCAGCAGACTACAGTGGGCTGAATAATGACCCCCAAAGATACCAGGCCCTAGTCCCTGGAACATGTGTTACCTTATATAGAAAAATGGTCTTTGTAGATGTGATTAAGCTAAGAATCTTGAGATGGGGAAATTATCCTGGACTATCCAGGTAGGCCCTAAATGCCACCACAAATGTCCTTATAAGAGGATGTGATTTGACATGCACAAAGGGAAAGGTGATGTGAGGTGGAGCAGAGGGAGATTTAAAGATGCTGGCTTTAGAGTGATGCAGCCACAAGCCAAGGAATGCTGGTAGCCACCAGAAGCTGGAAGAGGCAAGGAACCGATTCTCCCATAGAGCCTCTGGAGGGAGCAAGCCTTGGTCAACACCTTGATTTCACGCCTGTGATCTGATTTCAGACTTTAGTCACCAGACTTGCGAGAGAATAAATTTCTGTTGTTTTAGGCATCAGGTGTCTATACAGTAGTTTGTTACAGCAGCCATAAGAAACTTTACACCACCCAAAAAGGCTTCTTCTGGCAAAACAACCTTCTCCCTCTCATGACAGGGGTGGCCAGATGACCCAAGCTGAGCAGTCATAGCTTCCCATATCCCAGCCACATAATTGATGCAGGCATGGCATGTGCCTCAAGCTGGACCAGTCAGAGGCCTTCTCTGAGAAGCTTTTCTAAGTAGATTCGGTGGAGAAAGTCTCTTCTCTCTGCTTGTGAGGTTAGAAGGATCTAAGCGGGAGTTACCTGTATCCTTGGTTCCACCTCAGGGGAACAGTTAACTTGAGAAAATAAAACTCTCACACAGAAGAAGCAGGGAAGAAAGAAGGGGGTAAGGAGGAGAGAGTTCTGAGGCTGCCTCAACCCCCAGCTATTCTGTGAGTTCATCACAGGCACCATTATATCCCCTCTTTTACTTATGCAATTGATCTGGGGCTCTGTCACATATAACGAAGAATCCTGATGTATTTTGTCGTCCTCCTAATCCAACCTAATCTCATGCTACCCTCTACCTACACTCTTCACCCCTCTTAAGCCAATCTCAAATGAGTTCAAGTGAGCAAGCCTTTACCAAGCATCAAATTCATATAGGATATTGAATACAGAGAGGAAGGAAAAGAAAGTCCTTACAGACAAAGGGCATTTAACATGAGTCTTCCAGAATGGATGAGATCTTCTGGCAAACAGGGATGAGCAGGACGTACCTCCGAGCAGAGGAAGCAGCATGTGTAATGGTACAAGAATAGGACATTTGGGACTGGAGAGTCCAGCTTGGCTGGTGACTGTAGTAATGACAGGCAGGAGGACGAACAGCTGATACACAGAAGGTCTGGTCTACCCTATGCAAATGCTTAGACTCAACTCTGGAGATTATGGGGAGTCATTAAAGAGTTAAGCAAAAGAGTTGCCCCAGAATAGATGCTTCAAAGAGATGCTTGGATGATGATGGAAGCAGGGAGACCAGGCAAAAGATGACGTTGGTCTGAACCTGAGCAGTGGCAGGATAGGCTGAGGGGAGGAATCAGAACCCAGATCCCAACGTGGAGCCACACCCCCTTTATGGACTGATGTTCTGCCCTCTGGGACCAGTTTCATTCCCACCCACCTCTGCACTTCTGCCCTTGCACATCCCTCATCTGTAATGCCCTCCCTTTTTTCCTGCCGTTATTAAGCCCTATCTTTCAAGGCTGACTTCAGAAGCAGCCTTTTCTGACTGAAGGGTGATCTGGCCACGCTTCTCTGAACCCAGACCCTTAGACTGTAAAATGCAGACCCCAAAGATGTCCTAGTTTCCCTTCCCAACCTAGGGTTCCATAACTATTCTGGATGTGGGTGCGTGTGCATCCATGCATATGTATAGATATGTATGTTTGTACAGAGGCACATGTTTATGGAGGGCTTCCTGTAAGTTCTTGGCGGGCAGGGGTCCTGTTGGTGTCCACTGGAACCCACGGCGTGTGCACACCCTGCAGGTACTTTGTCGATACTTGTCAATGTATAGGATCTAAACTGACTCTCCACCAGTGGCCCTACTCATCTCAGTCCTTTTGGCAAGGACAGGTCAGGTGGACACAGGAAGGGACAGTGATAGGCTGTAGGTCACACAGTGCACCAGTGACCAGGCCAGAGTGGGGGTAAAGGCAGCCCTCTGACCTGCCAGCACAGAAGGTGCTTTTCTCCCATTTATCTCTCTTGTCTCTAACTGCGCGGACCAAAGGGAAAGCTTTAGAAAACTCAGGTCAATATAAGTAGATTTTCCCTCCTCTTTCACTGCTCTTTTATTTTTTATTTTTTTTAAGAACAGGTAATATGACCCTTCCTTTCCTTTCCTTTACAGAGATTTTATTCCTAAATGAATTATGAATAATTAAAACTCCACTCCATTTATTCTAATTGTTGTTAATTGAAAAAATTAAAGATGCATGTGCTGCACTGGCCGGGTGGCCCTGGGAGAAGCCGGTGGACGGCTCAAGAGGAGATGTGCCAGCGCCTCCCAGGCCTGCTGCCAGCGCTACCTCCAGAGGGGCATGTGGTCAACCACTGCGAGCACTCCCCTTGCCTGTCCTCACCACTTCCCACCAAGCACACCGAGGGTATGATGTCATTTCTCTCCTTATCCACACTTCTCTTTGCCCATGTAAAAGCCAGGAGGTGAAAGAACTGTATTTATCATTAAAACGTGGGGAAGCCTCACTCATTTCTCTCCAGTGGCTTTTCAAGTGATCCAGGCCCCAGGTGCCAGGGTGACCTGCTGGGTGTGAGATGTGACATCTTCCAAGGACACTGTATAAAGTCTCAAGTCTATTGCCCAGACTAATCACACCACCCACCCCTACCACCAGAGCTGACAGGTACAGACCCAGAGCTGAACAAAGCAAGGTCTCTACCCTGGAACCTGGGCCAGGTGTGTGCTAAGTCAGCGTGGTGGGCTTCACCCCTGTCCTTTTCCTCTGAAATCCTCTCTGTCCCCGTCTGCTTAGGCTCGTCAGGCCACCCCCACTGCCTGCTTAGCCCACAACTGTAAAATGTTTGTTGACTGAATCAATCCTGTCCCCAGGCTGGGCTAATGCAAAGTCAGAAGCAGCTAGCCATTGTATCAGGCAGGATACGCTACCTATTGTCACAAACAACCCCAAATCCCAGTGGCTTCACACAGTAAACATTCGTTTCTCATGACCCCCTCATACAGCACTGCTCTGCAGGTGGCTCTTCTCAAGCAGCAACTCAGAGACCCAGAGCCCCTCCTTCTAGCAACCTAGCTTATTCCGTGCAAGCTCCCTGTAGTGTTCTCTACTTGGCGGTGGATAAGGAAAGAAAATGGCGGATCCCCTGCCAAAGCCTGTCATCATTCCTGCCCTCTCCTCCTCGGTAAGACTCCAGGGATGCTTTCTTCCAGGCCTTCCCCCATGCTGGTCTGTTTAGCATGAGCTCTTGCAATACCTGATCTCCTTGGAGTCCTTATGGACGATCTCGCGTGACTTCAGGCCCACTCTGAGGAGGGCTTCTCCTGCACGCTCCATCTTAATAAGCTTCCTTTGACACAAGATGAGCTGCTGGGGTTGAAACGAGACCCCAGGCTACAGGGAGAGAAACTGCCCGGGGTTCTAGTCTTGGCTGGTGCTCCTTTACGTGGTGAGCTGAGCCTCCGGCCACCAAGGCCAGGCTGAAGTTTCACTGGGAAGGGGAGCGACCCCTTCCCAGGCAGGCACGTAACATGTGAAGCCGATGAATTCGGCTGGTTCCCCAGAACTGTTGCCCCACTGGAGTTTTGCTTCCCTTAGGCACTCCTGTGGGAGAAGGAGGGGAGATTCACGTCCAGGAACCCAGGGAGAAACACCTTCTAATGAGTCCCTTTCCTCCTTGGTTTGTGAGCTGCTGGCTCAAAGTCGTGCCTTGCTGTGAGCTCTGCTTTCTGCATTTCGCTTCCCCACCTTTAATGCTCCCCTGATCCAATTTCCTTTGCGATAGATAAATAAATAAATAAATAAAAGTGTTTTCGTTGAATACAAACCTACTCACTGCAAGGGGCCTGGGTGGCGCAAACTATGAAAGATTCGCTCTTCGTCAAAGCAGTCAGTCCTTAATCTCCACACTTTCTTCTTCCCCACAGTCTGCCTTGATCATGCGGAAGTAAAACCACAACCTCCTCTCCCTCAGGGAGCTCATTCCCAGAGGGACAGACACTAATAAACCCCAGTGCCAGTGGATCTCACAGGCACCAGGCATCACAAGCATTAGAGCCACCCTGGGGCCTGGAGAAAACCAGGTGGGGTGGTCCAGGCAGCTTCCCCCTGGAGTTTGGTTTTCTGTGTGTCTCGACAGCCCAGGAAGTCACCTTCGAGATGTTCCATGGTGAGAATGGTGCCCTGTAAAAGGAGCGGGAAGCAGGCACCTCTAACCACTGGAATTGATCAGTGGTCCCTCGGCTCGCTGAACCTGCTTCCTATGAGAGCCCCTGTGGCCCAGAGATGCTGCTGTGAGCGCTGCTCGCACTGACCCCGCCTCCAGCATTACCTCGCCAGGCTCCCAGTACCTCCCATCCCATTCCAGGGAGGGAGCTGCTGCATCCCCAAGTCCTCCCCTGGACTGCAGACTGGCAGTGCCATCACCTGCTGCCAGGCTTACTCATGGATGAAGGCCACAGCTTTGAATGCAACACTCTTCAGAACAGCACTGGAAGTGTCCCCCACCTCCTTCAGGGGACTGAGCCCTACTTTTCTGCCTTTTCAGGGACATGTGGGGAAAGAAGAGGCAGTCTGGGGAATAATCACTGTCCCATTCGGTGCAAATCCACCAAGCTTGGTTAATCGAGGTTGAATTGGAACTACCTGCACATTTTCTTTAATGCAAATGCATATGGAGCAGGTGTTTTCTTATTGGTTTGACTCAATCAACCACCCACTGATGAGTCCACGGGGCACCCCAGCCCTGCTGAGCACAGTGGGCTGGGGATGGATGTGAAGACATCTCCCTGCCCTCCAAGAGCTCCATCTAGTTGAGTCAACCAGACACACACCTGAAAAATGAGATGAAATAAGAGCAATTTAAGGTCAAATGAGACTGTTTAACGGAGGCAGAAAATAAAATTACAACAAGAGCTGCTATTCTTGGAACGCACGCCCACCGCTGTGCCTCAAAAATCTTTAATCTTCACAACAACTTACTGAAATAGGTATTATTCACCCCGGTTGGCAACGAGAAAACTCATGCTTAGAGAGGTTAAGTGATTTTCCTGAGGTCACACAGCCAGTAAATGAGAGAGATGAAATCTAAACTCCTAAAAGCCTGTGTTTCTACCCAGAGGACACATGCCAGTGGAGAGAAGACCCCAAGGCAGAGCTCAGCTCAACATAAAGACATTGCTACTAGCCCAGTGATGGGATAGGCTGAGTAAATGAGCCCCTGGCCCATGAGAGGTTCATAGGCTGCAGGGTACCCTGGTATGTAAAAGAAGAATCTGAGCCTCAAAGGAGATTAGATAAATACATTCCACATGGGAGATGCTATAACTGTTAGGGAAGTAGGATTTGGAAGAGCTAGAATTTAAGAGGAAGGTCAGGAAGGTGGTAAGTGTGTCAGCCAAGATGCAGAGGTAGGGATCACAGGTGTGTCTGAGGGTAGTAAGTGAAAACTGATTGACTGAAGAAGCAAAGACCCTGTATTGGTCAAATCTCCCCTTGCAATGGGCAAGGTCTAGCAAGGCGATGGGGTTGGGTTAAGAGGACCAGTGATTAGAAGTGGCCAGGAAGATTTGAAAAGGTGGGAAAGGTAGGGAGAAATGAGTGCCACATTCTCAACAGAGTCATGGCACAAAGAGAGAAAACTCAATTTCCGCCTTTAAGAGCCAGGAGCCAGCTATCTGCATCCAAAAGCGAGGGGTCAGGTCACCACGGGATCAGACACTGGAAGCAAGAGCCAGGCTGGGGGTCCTTGGAAATGCTTCTGGCTGCAGCATCCACGTCACAAGTGGTATTCCTGCAGCTGCATGGGTTAAAGGTGCAGGGCGCTGGGGGCAAACAGTGTTGAGAGTGGCAGACCCACTTCTACCCAGTGGGGCTGGCCTCAGGGGACAGACTTACCCCCGAGGTGCCCCCCACCCATGGTACAGCAAAGCCCTCGGAGGATGAATAGAGAATCAGCCCGAGACCAGAACAGCCCATTCAGTCCAGAGCACGGTAACACGGCGCCTGTCCCAGAACATCCATCTGGGCAGAGGCAAGCAAACTGCAGCTCTGAATCTGCTCTTGGCCATTTTCTAGAAATGGCTTCACTGGTTTCACTTGTTTAAAAAAAAAAAAAAAAAGGAAAGGAAAGGAAGGAATATGGTCCAGTTCCGAGGGCTAATTGCCTTTGCTCTCAACTAGAGCCCATGCTTTTTCCGGCAAACATGCTCTCCTGTCGCTGTGCCACCAGACCCACTCTCCATTTCCAATCAGCCCTGAAAACAGCCCTTGATAGAGATAATAGGAAGAACAAAGAGAAATTCAGAGGAGCAGAGAGAGGGAAACAAGTCATGCCTAACAGGCAGCCCTGAAGTTGTTTTCATAAAGAACCCTTCAGTTAGTCCCTGATTTGTCTCCAAACAGCGAGGAGTTCAATAAATCCCAAGAAACAGACTTGGACCGAGACCAAGGGTTCTTTGACTTTTTTAGGTCATAGACTCATTTGAGAACCTGGAAAAGCACAGACCCTCTCTCTCACCAGGAAAATGCACATAAACACATATTCCATATATTAATTCAGGGGCTCAGAAACTCCACCGGAAGCTCCAACCACAGACCCTAAAGACGCATGATATAGGCAACCTCTTTTTTAAAGGCTCTCCTACTTATTTCTCTCTCCCTCTCTCTCTCTCTTTCTCTCTCTCTCCGAGTGTATGTGTCTGTTTATAAGGAAAACGTTGAGCTACATTTCTTCAGGCATAATCTAAGGGATTTTTTTTTTAATTGTTCGATTTGAAATTTTGTAAGTCTTTCTGCAAATAACTGAGGGTGAGGGTCCAAAGAAGGGGGGTTGGTTCTATGTGAGCCATTCTCAGCAAAGACACTCACTGAGGGAGTCAACCCTCAGCCTTGGCACTCTCCCCTGCAGGCCTGAGCAAGAACAGGTGTTTCACTAAAAGGCTAATAATGGCCACGGGGTCTGGAGGGGCTGTGGGAGCCCGGAGCCTCACACCTGTGGAGAATGGTCTATGCCAGGGCTTCGCAAACTTTACTGTGGATCCAAATCACCTGGAGGTCTTGTTAAAATGCAGATTCTGCTTCAGCAGGCCTGGGGTGTGGCGGAGATCCTGCACGTCTAACAGCATCAAGTGACGCTGCTGCTTTGAGTAACAAGAGTCTATGCAATGATCAATTCCATTCTGGGTCTGAGAGCAGGGACAGAAGAGGGGCTGAGGGATAAGAAGGAACTAGAATATCAAAGAGAGAAGAACTCTTAGAAATGTTATAGTTCAATCCTATCGTTTTACAGATGGGGACACTGAGGCCCAGAAAGACTTGTTCAAGACCAAACAGCTGGCTGACAGCAGGGCCAGGATGCAAGTACAGATCATCTGACCTCCTGCCCATCTCCACCTCGCCCTGGGTTCTGGTGAGAACCGGACAGGCTTCCTCTCTGGATTCCCAGGTCATCCTGGGCAGTACTCTGTCTCAGGCCTGCCCTCTGAGAGGCCCCCACTCAGCCTGGCACAGACCCAGGCACATGCAGGTGTCAGGGGGCAACTGTGATTCAGCCCACGAGGGACAGAGAGGCTTACCTGGGAGCAGCGCTAACTCGGGGCCTCTCCCTACACACTACAGACTGTCAGTCTAATAGGCCTGCACCGATCGCCTGGGGGAAAGTCAGTTCCAATCAGGCCACGACCCGTGGCCAGCAGTCAAATGTAGGGTGAAGGCAGGAGATGTGGCCTCTGCAGGAAGCCAGCCTGGCCCTCCGCCTCTCTCAAACAAGCTCACGCGTGGAGAAGGGGGAAAATGAAAACTGGACTTTCCCACCGCCAGCAACAAGGCCCCCCTTCTACTCTTTTTCTCCAAGAACACCATTAAAAAGATACTGCAGGGCTTCCCTGGTGGCGCAGTGGTTGAGAGTCCGCCTGCCGATGCAGGGGACGCAGGTTCGTGCCCCGGTCCGGGAAGATCCCACATGCCGTGGAGCGGCTGGGCCCGTGAGCCATGGCCACTGAGCCTGCGCGTCCGCAGCCTGTGCTCCACAATGGGAGAGGCCACGACAGTGAGAGGCCTGTGTACCGCAAAAAAAAAAAAAAAAAAAAGATACTGCAGTTCCCTTGAGACCCTGAGCTGCAAATGCTTGGAGAACCAGTGAATCTTTAGCCAATGCAGGCCAGCCTCAAACTCCTGGCTTCCGATCTGTGACCACAGCCTCAGAGTAAATCAGGCAGGTCCCTTCTGAAGACAGAATCTATTTCCCTGTGCCTGCTGATCCTGGGCCACAAACACCCATTTAAAAGCATCACATGAGAGATTGTGAAGCCCATGCCATGACCGAGACCATGGGAATGCCACGCTGTCCTCAGAAACACGTGTGCAGGGGCAGGGGTGCATCCCTAAGCAGTGACTCAAATTAATTCCACAAACCAGTAAGCACCTACTGTGCGCTACTCTACACTCTTTGCAGTTTCAGGGCCAAGGCAACTTGCCTGAGCTGGTCTCATCTCACATAAACTGAAACCAAAGCTTCTCTGTTCCACTTTCTGCATCACACAGAAACACACAGCATAGATTTGGGGGTGATGCAGCCAAATTTAAAAGCAGGTGCCTTCAACAGCCTTTCAGAAAACATGCGACCACCATCTGGAACTCTTCAGTTTGCCCCTCTCCCACTGGAGAACATCCTCTCCACCTTCTGTTGCTCCCAAATTTGACACCATGAAAAAAAAAAATCAGCGTCTAGCCCGCAGTTCGCAGCATCAGATCTCCCTGCCCCTTTCCCCGAGAGGCATGCTGGAGTGACTAGTTCCCCTCTGAGTCCTGGAGAAGCACCAGTTTCCTCTGATGTTACTAGTACCCACAGCTTAGGATTGATGCGAAAACCACAAGATCACTCAAGTAAAGTGCTCAGCATGGGGCTGGCAGAGAGTAGGCCCTCAATAAACGGCAGCTATTATGACCATGGTCCTGATGGAGGGAGTAGAAAAGCAGACTCAAGTACCCAAGAGCCACCATTGTTTCTGGACTCTACCGGCCCCAAAATGTTCTACGGAGACAGGATATGTCAGCGGACCACCCCGTGTAGGAGGCTTTGAGACAAGGCCTGACTGGTGCCGTTGGGCTGCAAAGGCTGCTGGTGTGAATGACGTGCTCTGGTCTAGGAAAGCACAACAGAAATTACTTTGTCAATCACCTGAGGGAGGGGGTCTGCCAGAAGCATAAGACTTCAATGGTGCTGCCATTGGAGCCTCGTCTTTTGTAGAGACTATTTTTAGCATAAATACTGTACACTCTGTTATATTGTCAAAACTGACAGATGAGCGTTCTCGTGGCACCCACAGACCATGCATTCAATTGGGAAGATGTTAAAAAAACGTTAGATGAGCTTCTCCCAACCGTGGCACAAAGAGTTGCTATGTATCACACGCCATGGCCACTGATATTCATGACAGGTGCCTCTGCCCTCTGCCCTCTGCCATAGGTGTCCTGGCCTCTGAACCCTGCAGCTGGAATTCAGACTCGATTCCATGATGGGCGCATCTCAGTCGAACACTCAGCCAGGAGCAACTGAGTCCAGGGAGTCCACTGTGGCAAAGCATTTGCAAAAACTATATTACAGGTAAGAGGTAAGAGGTGTACTATAGGTAAGACGGGATGAGAACTCCATAGTCCTTGGGGGCCTGGCAAACGACCTGTGATTTCTAATCATCCAATCTCACAGCCCTGATGCCCTCCTTGGCCTCCCCCCATGGGAGCCACTGCTTGGGGACAAGCAGGGGGCAAGAAAGTCAGTACATCTATCACACAGGAAGACCCAGATCACTTCTCAGGTCCTCCTGAGACTAAGGAATTCTTTGTCTGTTTGGTTAGTTGGTGTGACGTTTTCATTTTCTAGCCTCCACTCACGATGTTCCTCTGACGGTATCCCTGCACCATAGTGCCCAGCATGCTATACTCTGCCCAGAATGCTTTTTCCCCCTCTCATCACCCAGCTAATTCTACTCACCCTCTAGAGCTCTACAAGAACGTCACTTCCACAGCCAGGCTGTCTCTGGCCACCCAATTTAAGAGAGCCCTTCTACGATTCACTCTCAGAGCGCCCTGCACTTTTCCTGCAAAGCATGATAACAGTTTGCATTTATGGCTTATTTGTCTCCCTTATTAGCTTGCAAGTTCCCTGAGAGCGAGGACATGCCTCTTCTGTTTGCTTCTGTTTACAGTGCCCAGCACAAGGCCAGGCACAGAGTCCAGCACAGAATAGAGATTCGTTAAGTGATACTCACTGAGTCAAATGAATGAATGAAGGATGGATGGATGAATACTTAAGAGGGGCCCAAGGATCGTCTAGGCTGAAAGCCTCCAAAATTCTTCACATTCCTTAATCCATTGCATTCATCCTTAGAGAGGGAGAATCTTTTATCACCTAAAATGGGTGAAATGCATGCCTCTTTGTGGGGAAAAAACCATGAGCAAATGCAATCGTCTGCCCTTTGGATTGACCAAAGAAGGGCCCAGGGGAGGGGAGGACCCAAAAATACCTTTTCAGACACTGAAGGGGTGCAAGCAGATCCACGAGAGGCCACTTCAAGCCTTGACACCCTAAATTCTAGGATTTCCAGTCTGCTACCGACAAATGACAAATGCTGAGGGCTCAGTGGGCCTGGCTCAAGCCTCCCTCTCCTTCGCTCACTGTGTCACCGCAGGGGCCTGTCCCCTTGCTATTCCTCCCCGCTCCCCTGAGAGGTGAGCTCCCAGCTCTCGCCAGCATCACCATAACCAGATCCACGGCCAGGCATCCTCAGTCAAGGCTACTTGGTTTTTGGTTTGATCACGATTATAGGAACAGTATTTTTCAACAGGAGGGCAGATTAACAAAGGTACTATCGCACAACATAGAAGAATAAAGACGCGACTACAAATAGAGAAGAAATAGTGAGGGACGGTGCTGCCTGCTGCAGATGCTTTGGATCTGGTCCCATTTATTTGTTCATCTGCATCCCAGAGGGGCCGGGCACAGTGATAGGTACTGGCTGGTGGAAAGGGAGAGCTGGGTCAGGGGATGCACAGAATAAGCAGGCCCAGGACTGGCGGGCACTATAAGGCCAGTAAATCATGTTACTGAAACTGAGGCAGGCTGGGAAGAGCCCAGGGAGGGCTGGCATCCCTGGAACATTCTTCTCTCCCCAGGGGTGGGAAATTACTAAACAAGAGGTGTAGTCAGGCGCAGTGGTTGAGGGTCCGCCTGCTGATGCAGGGGACACGGGTTCGTGCCCCGGTCCAGGAGGATCCCACGTGCTGCGGGGCAGCTGGGCCTGTGAGCCATGGCCGCTGAGCCTGCGTGTCCGGAGCCTGTGCTCCGCAACGGAAGAGGCCACAACAGTGAGAGGCCCGCGTACCACAAAAAAAAAAAAAAAAAAAGGTGTAGTCAGGCATGCCGGCAAGTGGGCCATCAAGGACTGGATTAGATCAATGTGATAAACCATAGTAACAAATTGAAGGAGAAAAACCATATGGTCATCTCAACAGATGCAGAGAAAGCTTTTGACAAAATTCAACACCCATTTATGATAAAAACCCTGCAGAAAGTAGGCATAGAGGGAACTTTCCTCAACGTAATAAAGGCCATGTATGACAAACCCACAGCCAACATCATCCTCAATGGTGAAAAACTGAAAGCATTTCCACTAAGATCAGGAACAAGACAAGGTTGCCCACTCTCACCACACTTATTCAACATAGATTTGGAAGTTTTAGCCACAGCAATCAGAGAAGAAAAGGAAATAAAAGGAATCCAAATCGGAAAAGAAGAAGTAAAGCTGTCACTGTTTGCAGATGACATGATACTATACATAGAGAATCCTAAAGATGCTACCAGAAAACTACTAGAGCTAATCAATGAATTTGGTAAAGTAGCAGGATACAAAATTAATGCACAGAAATCTCTGGCATTCCTTTATACTAATGATGAAAAATCTGAAAGTGAAATCAAGAAAACACTCCCATTTATCATTGCAACAAAAAGAATAAAATATCTAGGAATAAACCTACCTAAGGAGACAAAAGACCTGTATGCAGAAAATTATAAGACACTGATGAAAGAAATTAAAGATGATACAAATAGATGGAGAGATATACCATGTTCTTGGATTGGAAGAATCAACATTGTGAAAATGACTCTACTACCCAAAGCAATCTACAGATTCAATGCAATCCCTATCAAACTACCACTGGCATTTTTCACAGAACTAGAACAAAAAATTTCACAATTTGTATGGAAACACAAAAGACCCCGAATAGCCAAAGCGATCTTGAGAACAAAAAACGGAGCTGGAGGAATCAGGTTCCCTGACTTCAGACTATACTACAAAGCTACAGTAATCAAGACAGTATGGTCCTGGCACAAAAACCGAAAGATAGATCAATGGAACAGGATAGAAAGCCCAGAGATAAACCCACGTACATATGGTCACCTTATCTTTGATAAAGGAGGCAGGAATGTACAGTGGAGAAAGGACAGCCTCTTCAATAAGTGGTGCTGGGAAAACTGGACAGCTATATATAAAAGTATGAGATTAGATCACTCCCTAACACCATACACAAAAATAAGCTCAAAATGGATTAAAGACCTAAATGTAAGGCCAGAAACTATCAAACTCTTAGAGGAAAACATAGGCAGAACACTCTATGACATAAATCATAGCAAAATCCTTTTTGACCCACCTACTAGAGAAATGGAAATAAAAACAAAAATAAACAAATAGGACCTAATGAAACTTCAAAGCTTTTGTACAGCAAAGGAAACCATAAACAAGACCAAAAGAGAACCCTCAGAATGGGAGAAAATATTTGCAAATGAAGCAGCTGACAAAGGATTAATTTCCAAAATTTACAAGCAGCTCATGCAGCTCAATAACAAAAAAACAAACAACCCAATCCAAAAATGAGCAGAAGACCTAAATAGACATTTCTCCAAAGAAGATATACAGACTGCCAACAAACACATGAAAGAATGCTCAACATCATTAATCATTAGAGAAATGCAAATCAAAACTACAATGAGATATCATCTCACACCAGTCAGAATGGCCATCATCAAAAAATCTAGAAACAATAAATGCTGGAGAGGGTGTGGAGAAAAGGGAACACTCTTGCACTGCTGGTGGGAATGTGAATTGGTACAGCCACTACGGAGAACAGTATGGAGCTTCCTTAAAAAACTACAAATAGAACTACCATACGACCCAGCAATCCCACTACTGGGCATATACCCTGAGAAAACCATAATTCAAAAAGAATCATGTACCAAAATGTTCATTGCAGCTCTATTTACAATAGCCCGGAGATGGAAACAATCTAAGCGTCCATCATCGGATGAATGGATAAAGAAGATGTGGCACATATATACAATGGTTTATTACTCAGCCATAAAAAGAAACGAAATTGAGCTATTTGTAATGAGGTGGATAGACCTAGAGTCTGTCATACAGAGTGAAGTAAGTCAGAAAGAGAAAGACAAATACCATATGCTAACACATATATATGGAATTTAAGAAAAAAAATGTCATGAAGAACCTAGGGGTAAGACAGGAATAAAGACACAGACCTACTAGAGAACGGACTTGAGGATATGGGGAGGGGGAAGGGTGAGCTGTGACAAAGCGAGAGAGAGGCATGGACATATATACACTACCAAACGTAAGGTAGATAGCTAATGGGAAGCAGCCGCATAGCACAGGGAGATCAGCTCGGTGCTTTGTGACCACCTGGAGGGGTGGGATAGGGAGGGTGGGAGGGAGGGAGGGAGACGCAAGAGGGAAGAGATATGGGAACATATGTATATGTATAACTGATTTACTTTGTTATAAAGCAGAAACTAACACACCGTTGTAAAGCAATTATGCCCCAATAAAGATGTTAAAAAAAAAAAAAAAAAGGACTGGATTAGAAGGAAGAGAAGATGCACCAGGCCACATGTGCATGAGAGAAAAAAGGGAAGTGACAGAGTGGGAGGGGAGAAGGAGTTAGGTCCAGAAACCTTGACAGGAACTGCTCCTTGTAGAGCAGAGGACATCAGAGCTTGTTGGAGCCCAGAGATCCATTCCCAGGTAAAGGGTGGGGAGGCGTGGGAGATAAAATCCCCGGTCATCTCACAAGGCCCACAGATGGCAGAAAATCCTAACAGGAGGAGGTACAGGGGAGGCCAGGAGACAAGGTGGCAGAGAGACAGAGAGACAGAGTTCACTGAGAGAAAGCTGCTGCCCAGGTTGTTACCAGGCATGATACTGGCATCCTGTGGGTGGATCCAGCCTTGCCCCCAGCTCTGGACAGTCACTAGTCTCCTTTTTTTTTTTTTTTTAATAAACTAGTCTCCTTCTGTGAGGAGTTCACTACCAAGAGCTGTGGAAGGTCCCAGATTGTATCCTCTTGCAAGCTCACAAGTTAGCCACAGTTTTACAGACGTGGGTAGAAAACGTGAGACCCTTGGATCAGAAGCAAAGCTCTTTATTCCTCACAGTCCAGCAGGTAGCACGAGCATCGCATCTGCATTGGTGCCTCTGGTCCACCCATGGGGACAACGTGGAGGGGCCTAGAGGGATGCTGCACACACAGTGGGTTTGCTCCACAGCTGACGGAATACAAGCTTAGGAAACCTGAACCTTTTAAAATGGGCATCAACCTGCCTGAGGGAGATATTGTCTTTACTGGAGAGTAAAAATACCGGCCATCTGTTCCTCACCCCAGAGGGAGACACTGTCTGCTTCTTCCAAGGCTGCGTGCTATACAAATATCCCCAAAGACAGAATCTAGAACAAAGGCCGTCAGTGCCTCTGCTCACAAGACTTGCAGGAATGCAAGAAACCCCCAGAGAATTATCTCCCAACACTCACAAACTGCAGAGAGATAGACTCCTACCCTCCCAAGACAGCTCCCATCTCGTCCCTGGGAAGAGCACAGGATAGAGCGGGCAGGGATGCTTCAGGAAGAGAAAGTCCTCACGCCTGGTCTTGAGGGATGGCAGAGACAACCTCACGCTATGGTTGGCTCGTCCTGAGGAACGCCTCCTCTATTTCACTATTCCTCCTCTATTCTTCTATAATTCCACTTTAAAACATGGGTCTGCCAGGGTACAGAGAGGCAAGGAACTGTGCGTGAGCAAACAGAATTCGCCCTGCCCTCCTCCAGGGAAAAAGATGCTCTAGAGTTTTTTTAAGATTGCCTAGAATCTGAATCACATTCGAAGCCATTCTCTGGCCACTGAATGAGCACCCGTTACAGCTCCCAATCTCCTTCCACTCTGTCTGTGGCACATGGCATTCCACCCCGCGGTAACGGTGTCCCCGGAGTTCTCCAAATACAGCCTGGAGGGTCCTGCCCTCCAGGTTCACGCCCTGAAGCAGCCAGAGGGGTAAGGAGGCCTGCACATGTGCCTTTCTCTTCACAACAGGCAAGTGGTGAGAAATTTAGAACTGGGTCACCTACCTGGCTTATCTTCTGCCCTCATTGAGAAGATTAATTCACAAACCTTGCATTCAGAAGGCAGGTCAGATGGCCATTTCAATGACTCCTCAGATCATTTTACCTTTACCTGTGGGGGCCCACCCAGCAGCCAGGATCACTCAGGGTCACTCTTCTGAATTATAAGTAAGTCACAGCACATGACACCACCAGCCCTTTCTCACAGATTTTAGAGCAGAGATGCACATGCCACAGTACAGGATCCCCCATGTGAATAGCCCCCTCCTAGGAGCTCTCTCAAGGTTTCCACAAGCCCCTAATCTTCTGTCCCTCTCCCCAGGATCTCTTAAACAAATGTTATATGTTCAATTATTGCATTGGCCTATTTAATTGATTTATATGCACTTTAAAAAGCTTTACACTGTGCAGGAAACACATCTATCATAATCCTTGACTGAATTGGAGAAAGGAGAAGGGAAAAAGGGAATTAAAATTTATTGAGCACTTATTATGTGCCAGGTAATACACAAGGTACTTTACATACATTACTGAGTTTAATCCTCACAACTGCCCTGTGAAGTAGGTATTTTTTCCTACTTAGCAGATGAAGAAATTGAGACCTATAGAGGTTAAGGGACTTGCCCACAGTTACAAAGCATCAGCTGGAAGAAGCAGGACTCAACTGCAGCTCTGATTCCAAGCTAACATGTACTTCGGGGTTTAAATACCAAGTGCTTCTATAAAAAGTTACGAATAAGGAATGCACCCCTTATTGTAGCATTGTTTCATTGAGGAAATAAGATCCAATTGGCATTGTTCCCTTGAACCACGTCTTTTACTACAACTGGACATGCCCAAGTGCACCATTTCACACTAATGGGGGGATGGGGAGGGATGAGGAAAGGGCCCCTGAGGGATAAGGTAGGGGTGTTTACAAAGCCCAAGAGTTTTCTCTCTGAACACTAACACTTCTTAGAAAATTCTCACTATTGAAAAAACTCTTCAACTATTTCTACTCAATGCCATTGTGAAGGGGTATAGAGAACATTCGTTCATCCAACAAGGGTTTATATATGATAAGTCACTGTGTGTGGGTACAAGGAGACAGCAAAGAACCAGACACTCATGGTCCCTCAGAGCCCACATTCTAGAAACTAAAGGGGTGCTCAAAGTCTGAAACAGCCAGTTAGGCACATCCCTGAGCAGACAGAACAGACACAGGTGTCAGTGCTGGGCAGAGTCCAGGGGAGGGGACAGCTGATCCAAGACCCAAGTGACAAGAGGAGAAGCCCTGTACCTTCCATTCATGACAGAGGTGAGCACTGTCAGTCCATCACGTGCGGCCCCAAGACCAAAGTAAGTCTTGATCTGTTAGTCTGGGTTCTCCAGAAAAACAGAACCAATAGGATGAGATAGATGATAGATAGATAGATAGATGGAGAAAGAGGTTATAAGGAATTGCTTAATGACATTATGGAGGCTGAGAAGTCCCGAGAGCTGCAAATTTACAAGCTGGAGACCCAGGGGAGTGAATGGTAAAGTTCCACTCCAAGTTCAAAGGCCTGAGAACCAGAAGAGCCAATGGTGTAAGTTCCAGTCTGAGTCTGAGTCCAAAGGCAGGCGAAGGCCAATGTCCCAGTTCAAAGACAGTCAGGAAGAAAAGCATTCCTTCTTCGTCACAGGAGGGTCAGCCTTTTTGTTCTATTCAGGCCTTCAGCGGATTGGATGAGACCCACCCACATTGGGGAGGGCAGTCTGCTTTACTCAGTCTATCAGCTCAAATGTTAATCTCATCCAAAACACCCTCCACACACCCAGAACACACCCAGATTAGTGTTTAACCAAACATCTAGGCATCCCACGACCCATCAAGTTGACACATAAAATTAAACATCACACTTGGGCAAGTATTTACCCCTTTACTAAGTAGAACCAGACTGCTGAGTTCTTTGATTTTTCATCTGTTTTGTAGTTTTTCTGTCTCTTATTACCAGACTGTCTGCTGTCACTGCTGACGGTCACTGCCCTTGCCCACAGAAGGACCTCTCCTCACTTCTAATTCAATCTGGGTTTGAAAAACAAGAGTGCTATTCTAGTTGGAATTTAATAAACTTGAAGGAATCCACAGACGTGGAGGTGAAATGCTTGAGATGTAGAGCAAATATTTTGTGACATTTCTCTTATCTTCTCACAGGGAACTTTTTTTTTGCATCTATTCTGATTCTTAGAGCTGTGAGCTAGATAAGGCAAGTTACCAGAGAACATGAAGACTTTCTGTATGAGGATGAGTCAAACAAAATTGAAATCACAGGGGCTTCCCTGGTGGCGCAGTGGTTGAGAGTCCGCCTGCCGATGCAGGGGACATGGGTTCGTGCCCCGGTCCGGGAGGATCCCACAGGCCGTGGAGCGGCTGGGCCCGTGAGCCATGGCCACTGAGCCTGCACGCCCAGAGCCTGTGCTCTGCAACGGGAGAGGCCACAAAAGTGAGAGGCCCACGTACCGCAAAAGAAAAAAAAGTTGAAATCACAATAGAGGGCAAGTCATGGGTAGAAATGTTTTCACAACTTCAGGGGTCAGTTTGGTATTCAGGAATCACAAAACACAACAAATGTGAAAACAGGCAGCTAAACAGAACCAATCCTCCTAGCTTTCTTGTCTATTTAAATCATCCTAGGAAGAATAATTTCCTCCAAAGCCAACAGAATGAATCTTCACTGTGACTTCCCAGGCAATAAGCTAGTCAGATCCTACCAAAGAGTTTCCAGAAACAATGGGTTTTTTACTTTTAAAAATGATCAGAACTTTCAGGACTTAACACACACACAGAAGTAGCAACCATTCTGCTTTGGCCCCATTTTATCACGTGTGAGTGTCAAAATTTGTATAGCTTCAAATCAACAACAAGGAGCTGTAATTTTTGTGTTCGTTTGTTTAAAATACCAGCAATTTTCTTTTTGCTTGTTTAAGCTTCATTTAATTCACGCTCCAACCTTCCCCTCTTTGATTGCATTTCCAAATCCTAAATAAAAGTGATAACCCTTTCTGCCAATTGTAACAAACTGCTGGTGCCAGTTATTGCTTTTTGAAAGAAAAAAAAAGCAAAAAAATCTTTTAATACTTAGCTGACAGCTTTATCCAAAAGGGGGGAGAAAACCCTGGCCTTTCAAAGCCACCCGATATATCTGTAACAACCTCTTTACTGAGTTCATGTATCTTCTTTATTGTTCTTCATAAACAGGCTATTGGATCTCTCTAGTCTGCAATGTGAAAAACAAAAAAATTTCCTCCCATCCCTGCCTCTCTTATCTCCTAATTGTTTTGTTCTGAGGTAGGGGAGACCCTTATAAATGTCTCTCCTATTTTATATGTCCTCTCCAAGCCCATTCATGCTTTACTCCAGGGCTTTTGACTCCTGTTCTGTTTCCGCCTGAACCTCTATCTGCTTACTGTTCTCCACATCAAACCCCACGAAAGTGTTTGAGATTTCATTTCAGAGGGTGATGTAAGAGAGATAAGAGTCAAAGGCATTTGAAAAGCCACTTTCCAGCGTGTCTGTGCTGCGTAGGTTGGAGGGAGAGACGCAGCTTACCTGACATCACAGAGAACATCCTCGTTCAGGTCTGCGACGTCCACCTCTCTTCTCTGTTCTTTCCAGAGGGCTCTGCAGCTGTGCGTTCTGCTCCGGCTGCTGCAGCTTCAGAGGCTCCTCCATCTCTCTGAGCTCCAGCCTCATCATTGTCCCCAAGAAGCTGACGTCTGACCACAACAAGAACAGCCCTTGTCAGGGACAGGCAGGTCTGAGCACCTGTGGAATGGCTTGTTGGGGAGGAGGCAAAATTCTTCCATGTGGTTAATTGTCCTATAAATGTAGGAGATGCACATTCCAGGAAAAGGTCATGGAAAGGAGTCTGGAGGGGGAAAAAACTGCTCACTAAATCTCAATTCCTTGATGATATGCCTCAGAGTGAGCATCTCAGACTTGAGTACTGGAGCAGTTCCATGCAATAAAAAAAACCATGAACACTCATTAGTTAGGCTTGGCTGTGATACTGCTGTGTAACAAATAATCCCCAAATCTCAGTGGCTTACAGGAGACATTTCTTTCTTTTCACTCTTGGGTCCGCAGGTTGGCTGAACTCAGCTAGGCTTGGGTTAGGTCTGCTCCATGTATCTCTCCATCGTGGAACTGTGACTCACACAAGGTATACATATCTCATGGTGAAGGCAGGCGCACCAGAGGACAAGCCCAAACATTTGAGGCCTGGGCACACCCCCACTTCTGTGCACTGCTTACATGGCCATGATGGAAGTGAGTGAGGCAAATGAGCATACACCATCCTGAGGAGGAAGAGAGAGGGGATATTGAGTGAATATTTGCTCAATAACAATCCTCTCTACCACACACACACACACACACACACACACACAGAGAGAGAGAGAGAGAGAGAGAGAGAGAGAGACTTACAAGGTCAAAGAGAACTGCTTTTCAGGGAGGCAACAGTCCTGCAAAATAGGAATTGCCTGCTCTTCCTACCTGCCCCTGGCTGTTTGCAGCAGTTCAACAAAGACATTTTTGGATCTGGGACTGAAAGCAACTTTAAATGCCATCTAGCCCTACATCTTCACCACAACAAGTTTCTAGTAACAGCTCCAGTGACAGGGAGATCACTTTCTTCAAGGCAACCCACTCCAAGCACACAAAATGAGTCTCCTTCTCCAGTATAGCAATGCCTCAGATGTCAGTGGCCAGCTCTTAGGTATCCCCTAAGCCTTCTCTTCTCCAAGTGAAAGGCCCTGGGTGTCTTTCCCTCAAAGCCCATGGTTCTGAGTCAGTTTCCTCCAAGCATGTGCTATGTGTTAATGCACTTCTCACGTTGGGAACCAGAGCTCCAGAACCACAACATTTGTATAAGCGGAGCAAGGCGATCCTCTCCCCCATTCTGAGCCAGCATCCACCCGACAGGAACCACTCATATGTCTTCCTCAGGTTGAGCTTAAAGTCATCTCAAGTCGAAACAGTCTTACATGTGTTGCTGAACCATTCATCAGTCAACCAATCATGGAGTGCTTAGGATACAGCCTGCATCCTGCGAGGTGCTGGGGACACTGTGGTCAACAAGGTTGACGTACGTAGTTCTGGCTCTCGTGGAGGCTACTTGGAGAGACAGATAAGAAATAAGTAAAGAGGGGGCTTCCCTGGTGGCGCAGTGGTTGAGAGTCCGCCTGCCGATGCAGGGGACACAGGTTCGTGCCCTGGTCTGGGAAGATCCCACAGGCCGCGGAGCAGCTGGGCCCGTGAGCCATGGCCGCTGAGCCTGCGTGTCCGGAGCCTGTACTCCGCAACGGGAGAGGCCACAACAGTGAGAGGCCTGCGTACCGCAAAAAAAAAAAAAAAAAAGTAAACAGACCAAAAACTAAGAAAATGGAAATACATACTATGAAGATAAAGAATAGATAATGGGAGGAGGGAAAAGGGAAAGCTGTATGAGATACGGTGGCCAGGGAAGGCCCCTCCAAAGAGGTGAATCCTGAAGCCCGGGGAGAAGGCCGACAGGAAGACGATAGGGAGGAGCCCTGGAAGCCGACTGGGCAGGATGCGGGCCTGCAGGATGAAGGATGGAGATGTGAAGGTAGTCCGGGTGGCCAGGCCTGGTGAGTGGCGAAGGGGGCACAAAAGCAGGCAGAGTGTCAGCAGGTCTGCTTGGCCGTGAAGGGAGCAGAGTGTATTCTGAGCACAGCAGGAAGACACTGACGTGCTTTAAGCAGCAAAGGGCACGACGTGACATGCATCTTCAGCAGAATCCCTGGCATTCCGAGTGTGTGCATCCAAGTGTGTGCATCCGAGTGTGTGCACCTGAGTGTGTACATCCGAGTGTGCGCACCTGAGTGTGTGCATCCGTGCACGGGGATCGGTGCAGTCCTTGTGGAGAGAAGGCCCAGCCGGATAACTTGATGTCTGTCCCAAATGAGTTTCTCTTTGTAAATTTAGGCCCCTTGGTCCAGCCTGTCGGCCAACAGCCAGATTTTCCTTGCAGCTCTGTGCCACCAGCACAGGCCAGACCAGGAGGAAATGTGACTCTAATGGGTGAACAGCAGAGCCCTTGGGCACATCGACTGAGATAGAAAAAGTATAAAAACCTGACAGAAGAACTTTAAAAGCAGAGCCTTCAGCAACCATGATTTTCAGGAACAAATGGTTCATCTTCCTAAACACCCAGCCCGATGTTGAGGAACAGATCCTGGGTGATGAGCAACAGGGATATAAAACTTCACCCTTGGGAAACAGAAATGCAAAGCACTGTCCTAACCAGATGAGCTGGAGCCTGCCTGCAATCAGCCAGAAACCCCTGGAGTCTTGTCTGACTGGGAGGAAGAGGTCTCTGTGCCCTGCTTCTGCCAGACTCACCAACACGTCTGTGTGTCCCCTGCTTGGTGGGCTGGTGCTCTGCCCAGTGGGGTAGCACTGCTTCTACCTTCTCCACCAGCCATCCCCGTGGGTCACTGCACGGGTCTGGACCATGCAGACAGGATGGGCAGAGACCAGAGGACTAGTGAGGAAGTAGGGGGCCCTTCGAGCACAGCTGAGTGGGCAAGGACACTTAAGAATCTGACCCGGGGGGATAAAGGAGAAGCTGTCAGCATAGATGAAACAGGCAGAGGAGATTCTGTGGACAATTAGAGGCTTAGAGTTACCTGGGACTCTCTCCTGAGCCCATGTGCAGGAAGGCTCTTAGAGATGCAGGAGACACCTGCTGATTTGCTAGGAGCCAAGCAAGGCCAGGCAAGGCTCACCTGACCAAAAAAAAGAGACAGAAATAGAGCTATTTAGATACATATAGGTATATAGATATCTATAGATACAGATGTTTAGATAGATAGAGATATTGATACAGATGTATCGTCCCCAGAACACATCTTGTTTTCAGTGAGTGACCTCCCCCAAGGAGCCAGGAGCTCTGGAAAAGGAAGTAATGACTGAGACCCACACCTGGAGACGGGCACAGCTTTTGTGGGGGACAGAGGTAAAGAGAGCGCCATGCAACTGAAGGATGCTCCAACTCACCCCTTGCTTTTCTCTGCTTCCTCCCCTGCCCAGCCTCAGGGGTACTCTCTCCTTTGTCCCGTTGTATCCTTCTTCCTTACTCCAGCCTCCTGGTCTTGTCTGAATAACACAAAGACTTCAAGGGTCAAACCCAAATTATCGAGAAGGAGGCGTTTCAAACTTCTTATCCTCATTACATTTTTCAGAGAGAAAACAGGTTTTCAATCAATATGTACGGTATAATCCTATCTTTAAAAATATATTATTTATTACTATAAGGGGCAGAGTATATGTGCATATAAACAGAGGTGAAAAAAGTCTGACAGAACACAGGGGATTTTTAGGGCAGTGAAACTCTGTATGATACTGTAAGAGGGGGTGCATGTCATTATACGTGTTTCCAAATCCACAGAATGTACACCACCAAGAGTGAACCCTAGTGTGAGCCATGGGCTCTGGGTAATAATGATGAGTCAGTGTCAGTTCAGCAGCTGTAACGGATGTCCCCTCTGGTGATCGTGGCGGAGGCTGTGCAGGTGCAGGGCAGGGAGTATGTGGGAACCCTCCATACCCTCCTCACAATTTAGCAGTGAACCCAAATTCACATCAGGTTTTTTTCTTTAAAAATATAATCTTTATATTTTTAAAACTTCAGCAGATATTTATCAGACAGATCACAGTCTTCTGAGTTCATTCACTCCCTTGGATATTTATGGGGACCTCCTGTGTTAGACATTTTACCAGAATTGAGTATCAGAATTTAATTAATTTAAGTGATTTACTTTTCTTTCTTCATTCTCTCTCTTTCTTCTTGCTTATCTCTCTTTTCTCATTTTGCAAGTCAACATGTAATGATAATGAACCAAAGAAAAAGAGTTTCAGAGCAGGCCTCCTCCTTTCCCAGCTCTCACACCCCAGGCTAGGCATCCTGGTGGAGAAGCTTCAGACTTCTGCTGTAGTGTTTGGACATGAAGTTCCTGCTCTGCTCTTGGCCCTGGAATCCCGTCGGAGCTCACAGGAAGCCCTAGCCGGCCTCCCCAGTCCCCCAGGAATCCCCGGGGCTAGGATTTGGGTGGCTGTGCAGAGCCCTGTCATCTCACCGAGGTAATATGGCTCTCAGTTCATGCAGCACTGGAGAGGGGGCAAAGGAGACAAATGGAATTTCTGCTCAGTGAGTTGATGATGATAATAAATAAGGTCTTTTCTCCAAAGACTTGAAATCTGTTGGCTCATTTCAATGCACAAAATTATTCATTTAAAAACTCCTCCCCACAGGCTTGAAGTAGATGGGGGATTAGTAATCATTAACCCCATTTTGCAGATGGAGAAACCAGGACCCAGCAGGAGCTGGAGCTCATAACCACTGGCAAAGCAGGTGTCCTGACTCCCCGGCCACTGCCTTATTTGGAGGGGGTGCAGACACAGCCTCAAGCTGGTACTGGAAGCACAGGCCCAGAAGGTCATGGCTGTATCCTCAAGAGTCTATGCTGAATTCTCCACCTATTCCTCTAACTGCTTCCCTCCTCTGACTCTGAGCTCCCAGAGGACCCGAAAACCATTTCTTCCTCTTTCTCTGTCCTCCCAAGACTGAGCAGACTGAGGGCAGGGTCCAGACACTCCCTCTGCTTCCCTCACGCTGAATGTGCTCAGGACAGGGCTCCCCAAAGGCCCCCGATGCTTGGTGATCAATGATGCATCGATCAGCTGAACCGTGGCGGAATGACTTCCCTGGTCCAGGCTCTTATATTTGCCAGGAGAATACTGCCTGGGAGGCAGAGGCAATCGTGTGGCTCCGAGCAGGGAGAGGACATCCTTCTCCTGCTCTGCCTTTGCCTGTCAGAGCTTCCAGCCTCGGGTAACCATGGTAATCACCAGCATTAACCACGGCAGTGACAGGAGCCTCAGCAAGCCAGCTCTGACCTGCTCCCACTGCAGATGGTGCCCTGGCTTCCTGCAGCACGTCGGTCCCCAGTTCGTACCCCTGCTGCCTGTACCCAGGGGCTGCAAAGGATGGTCTGCCTACCAGACCCAGGAGTCAACGCTGGAGAGAGAAAACAGCCCTAAGCCTCCTGCACCATCAGCAGGACCTGGGTCAGAAGAGGTCGAGGATGTGGCCCAAGATCTTAGTGGCCATGATGGTGGTGCCCAAGGACCAGGGCTTATTCCCTGCACTCCCCGTCCTGTCCCAGCCCTGCCTTCAAAGATGGCAGCCATCAGCTGTCACCACAGGAGGCCAGCCTGACCTGAACCTATGGGTGCCCCTCAGGGCAGGAATTAGGGGCAACCACAAGTAAACTTCTGCTGCCCTTGACTTAAGGGCCATGCCAGAAGAGCCGCAGCTGAGCCATTCTTGCGAAATTTCGGTGCTGCCCCTCTGATCCTGCCCACCGTGCCCATCAGCTGCACTGCTCCACGTCTGAGACATCGGGAGACAGCTTACCATGTCCCCAGGTCTTCATACCAGGGACACGTCCTACCAGCCCGGCCTCACTTCTTCCTAAGCCCTGCTCCCCATCTCGCCCTCCTATGAAGCATTAAACTTTTTTCCAGGTGGCACGGAGCTGAGGCACTGCCCAGAACCCAGGGGCCCGTCCTTTGCAGCTCTGAGGGCCAGTCCAGACTGCCCACGGGGACAAACAGAGGCCTTTTCCCAGGTCCTCGGGTGAGGGGAGAAAAGGACAGCTTCTGTGAGCTACCAGAATCCCTGCCGCTGCCGCCCCAGGGTTTGCAACAGGCTTGTGGCCGCATCCGGGACTCAAGGGCTTTGCGAATTCCTGACAAACAACACTAAGGATGGTTGAGCCCAGCTGCTCCTGAGAAATCTTTAAATGGGAAAGGGCCAAAGAATGAGTTTCCCAGGAACCGCTCCCCGAGCCCTGGCTGCCGCCCAGCCTGGCTTCAGCCGGGAGCCCAGCGCGGGTGACGGAGAACGACGCGGCGCTCCCTCTAGCGGCGAACCTCCCGCACAGCGCCTCCCGTCTGCCGGCGAGCCTTCCCGCGTGCAGACGCTCCCCGGGGACCGCGCTCCTGTCCTGTCTCCCGAGTGCAAGCGGTGAACCGGTCAGCTCTGAGGAGCAGGGCCGCCTCACCTGGGCCAGAGGAAGGTCCGTGCCCCAGCGTAGGAGCCCCTCCGGCCTTGAGCCGCTCCCAGCCAGGAGTTCGCAGCAGATCCCCTGACCCGGGGTGAGGCCGCCAAGCTGCCCTCTGCCTCGATGAGGCCAGGAACGGGCCAGGAAAGCTGCGTGGCCTGCCCCAAACTGAGACCTCTACAAGGTCTCTGGGCTGCTTTGCCAAGCCAAGCAGCGCTGACGGCGCAAGACGCTTCGCAGGCCCACCTGCCCCACCCCTACCCCCCCATCGCCCCCCCTGCGCCAGCAGCCCCCTTCCAGCCCCTACCCCGCTGAGCTACCACAGTTGGGTCAGGTGCCCCACCCACCCCTCGGGGATGCACTCTCTTATTCATCTCTGTATCCTCAGCACCACGCACAGTAACTGTCTGTTGAATTCATGTACGAATGAAGAAATAGAACAGCATTTGCTGTGACAAAAGATGTTCCTCTACACAAAGACGATCTGTTTTGCCAGAATCCACAGGAGACTCGATCTGAGCCGAGAAAGTTACTTCAGTCTCGACTGTGCTCATCCTTTCCACACCTCCTCTCCACCCTGCTCTACTCCTTGAGGAGGAAGGCCCTGTCTACTTTATCTCTGGGTGGGGGTCTCCAGAAGAATGCTGAGAAAAGACTTAAGTGAAGAAGGGAGGGAGGAAGGGATGAAGAGAGAAGGGAGAGAGAGATGGAGGACCTGTTATTCATGTCCAATCAAAGCTGGCTTTTGATTCACACCCACTCTGATTGGCCTGTCCAGTCATGACATCATCAGAGAGCCAGGGGTGCTCTTACTCTAATTAATCAATGTTAGTAGCTTTATTGAAGTATAATTCACATACCATACAATTCACTCACTTAAAGTGCAATTCAATGATTTTTGCTCTATTCAAAGAGCTGTACATCCACCACCACCACCATTTTCATGACCCCAAATAGAAACTCCACACCCATTCACAGTCACTCCTCAGCCCCACCCAGGCCCCCAGCCCTAGGCAACCACCAGTCTACTTCCTGTCTCCACGAATTTGCCCATTCTGGTCATTTCATGTAAATGGAATCATACAATTTGTGGTCTTTAGTGACTGGCTTCTTTCATGTAGCGTAGTGCTCTCGAGGACCATTGATGTTGTAGCATGTGTCAGAACTTCATTTCTTTTTATTGCCTAATAATAGTCCATGGTATGGATATATACATTTTGTTTATCCATGTATCAGTTGATGGACAGTTGGGTTGTTTCCACGTTGGGCTCTTACGAATAATATTATTTTTCTAGTAATAAAAACCAAAACCGTTTGATGTTCCCCCTGCCTCCGAAGAGGATATGAGGTAGTTTACCCTAAAAATGGCAAAGCTACAATCAAATCCAAGACTATTTGCATATTACTGTTTAATTTTGAACTTCTTCCGTGTCTCAGACAGGGTGCTAGAGACTTTCACAAAACATTATCTGTTTTTGAGAGAAAATTTTGAGCTAATTCTTGCATGACAATTGAGTCTCAATTTACCTGTAAGCTTCTTAACAGCCAAGGCAAAAAGGGAAGTATAAGGAAATGTACATTATATTACTGTCCCACTGGTATCACTGTTGGATTGGAAACAGCTCCATCATTCACTCTTCTCCTAGAATTAGGAGAGCAGAGCTGCTCTTTGGTTCTCCATCAAGCATGGAGCCTTATTCTGCCCCACTCCATGCTTGTTAACCATGTACCAGTTAACCACTGACATCCCCAATACCATTAACTGGTTTGCCCAGCACTTTCATACCCGTGATCTCTTTTAACCCAGTGGGGTAGTGCCTGAGCCATATTACTAGCCCTATCCTGCAGGTCTTCAGTGTTTCTTCAACCAATGTCTGTTACAAGTCAAATACTATGAGTCCAGGTGAACAAGACAGATACAGCATTGCCCTCCCAGAACTCACGGCCCAGAGAGGAAACCAGACACTAAACAAGCAGACAACTAAGTAATCCCCAAAGCCAAAGTGCTGGGGATAAAACCAAGAGGGAGTAGTGGTGGAGAATATCAAAGTGCGTGCAGAACATACTCCCAGGAGTGGTCAGGAGAATCCTCCCTAAAGATGGGGTTTTCAGCTGCAACCCTAAGAAGGAGCAAGCCATGTGGTCAGAGGGAGATTGTTCCCTGCAGAGGGAATGGCATGAGCAGGGGCTCTGGGGAGGAAAAGAGCCTGTTGTGTTCCAGGAACAGGAGGAAGCCACCGTGGCTGGAACGTAGGAACAGGGAAGAGGCACAGACAGGGCCGCACGGACACCCAGGGCAGATCAGGAAGGGCCTTACAAACCAAGATAAGGAGTTCGGTTTTTATTTTCAGTGCAATTGGATTCAGTGAAAAGGTTTGGAAAGGAGAGTGATGGGATCCCATTTAAGTTTTGAAAAGACTGCTGTGCGGAAGATGAACTGCAGAGCCAGAGAAGAGGCAGGGAACCCTGTTGGGAGGCTCTCGTAGGGTCCAGGAGGGGATGCCTGTCACGGGCAAGGCGATGAGAGTCACGCTGCAGAGAAGACATAAAGAAGAGGGATACATCACAGGTGGCTCCTAGGTTTTGGTGTGTGGAACTATAGGTAAAGGACAGTGCCATCTACTGAGGTGGAAAAGAGTGGAGAAGAAATAGCTTAGGAGAAATATCAAGAGCTCTGTTAGAGACTCAGTTGGTTTAAGATGCTTGTGTAACGCCCACCTGGAGAGGTCAAGCTGTGAACTGGCTAGGAGCCTGGAGCTCTGAGCCGAGGCTTTTCTAGAGATGCAAATTAGGGACTGTCAGAGTGGAGGTGGCATTTCGAGGCATGGGTATGGATGAGATCACCTGGGGAGATCCCGCAAGTTTTTGAAGCTTTTCTCTGTATCTGCCTCCCGGGTGCCAAAACAATAAGTTAACTCTGTCAGTTCAGAGAGGGGAAAACTCACAGATGATGCTGGCCATTTGGTCCCATGTAGATGAAAGTTTGATTGAGCAACTTTTCTTGCAGTCAATCACAGGTTTGATCGCGTGTGCGCAGATACACAAACCGCACCTATCCCCCTGACCACGTGAGGACAAAGGAGACTGGGGCAGCCGGCCAGACTCAGGACAGCAAGTGGGCTCGCCCCCAAAATGGGAAGACAGGCTCCTATCAAGCAGTGAGATTGCACGTCAGTAGGTCACTGCTGCAGCAGAAATGTTACAGCACAGCCATTACTGACGAGCAACAAGACTGGGATGATGCTCCGAGGGCTTAAAACAAGAAACGGAGGCTCTGTGTGTCCACACTCAGGTACAAACGGGAGGGAAGAAGCCCCGCCAGTTTCGACCATCCATATACCACCCCCGCCCACGCACCCTCATCATCTTCACCATCATCGTCAACACTCTGCTGATAGGAGAGACGTTGTTTTGTCCAGTAAAAATCTACAGAAAAATTCCAAGTTTTATTTTTCTGAAAAATCAGCCTTTAATAAAAAAATTGCGCTGGGCTCATTGAGGAACGCTGGTGTATTTCTGAGACATGATCACATGGTTTTCATGATTTTATAGGAAAACCTGGGTGAAAATAAAAGGCTTCTCCAGAATCCCATTCCAGAAGCAAAGACAACTCCAACTTTCGCTGTTTATGAATGGAGGGTGACTCAGCCTCTTCTGCCGGCCCCAGGGCCCCAGCCCTGGGGGAAGCGTGGGCGGCAGACAGAGTCTAAGTTAGGGAAGGAGGAATTAGCCTGGATTGGCTCGGATGTAGCTTTGTCCAATCATTTCTGAATGATAACGGTGATTCAGATATAAATGAACTAGTGTCAGGAGGAAAAGAAAGATGTCGTCAATCACCCAGTCGTCAGTTATCAATCGTGACGATGGGTCAAGACCCGAGGTGAATGATGCCAGAACGGAGGAGAGGAAAACCCAGCCCTCGTCTCAGGAAAACCAAAGACAACAGCACATGCAAACTTCACAGCAAAGCCAGTCTGCGTGTGCCAAAGGCTAAATAAGGCAGAACTCAGCCCTTCGGGAGCTCTTGGGGAGACAGCACCGTGCAGGGGCAGTGCAGGCAAGCACAGAGGGGAGGAGACCTCAAGCTGGGAGGGGCCCAGAGGATTCAGAGGACAGAGGGGCCCAGAGGACAGATTCAGAGGACAGAGGGGCCCTCCCCTCTGGGGAGGGGCCCAGAGGACAGATTCAGAGGACAGAGGGGCCCAGAGGATTCAGAGGACAGAGGACCTGTGATTCAGGGAAAGGGTCCAAGCACAGCTCCAAAGCTGGAAGGGAGGATGTGGTTGGGGGGCAGCAGGGAGACCAGTGTAGGTAGGATGCAGAGGGCAAGGGTGGGGACCCAGCAGGCAGGGCAATGGGTGAGCACCAGCAAGAGGGGACAGGAGTAAAGGCTCTGTCTTCAGGCAAGATTTCACCTGACCTGAGCTGTGTAGGTACATCTGCCTCCCGCGACCCCACCTGAAACTCTGCAACGGGCCCACTGAACTCTGTCCTGACTCCACATTCACTGCAAACACATAGACAAACTGGCTAAACACTGTAATGCAATTTATCAGAACACATGCCTTGCCCTCCTTTGCCAAGCTTTCAACCATATAGATACGTGGGGAGAAAGAGAGAGCAGGTTAACAAATTATGCAGTTCTACCCCAAAATAAAGCACAAGCACCCCTCTCCCCGCTCCAGTTCCCCAGGTTAATTGATTCTCATGAAGCCGTGGCATTTACTGCCCACTGCTCATCTTTATTTTAAAAGATCACAAGCGATACACAAATTGCAGGGTGAAGACCACCTCTGGCTCTAACTGTTTAGTGAAAGGTTAGTCCCCGAATTAACAAAAACGTGTTATGTTATTTTATTTAAAAACATATCTGGGGGCTTCCCTGGTGGCGCAGTGGTTGAGAGTCCGCCTGCCGATGCAGGGGACGCGGGTTCGAGCCCCGGTCTGGGAAGATCCCACATGCCACGGAGCGGCTGGGCCCGTGAGCCATGGCCGCTGGGCCTGCGCGTCCATTCAGAGTACTTACCAGCCCAATTTTTGGCAAATAATTCTGTTTTAAGTAGGCTGGGCCCATAAGAAAAGCTGAGGGTGGGAAAGTGCCTGCGGGTCGCTCACACTGAGGCCGCGTGAAGAGAGGAAAGGGCCTGGCCGGGCACGGCTGGGCTGTAGGGACTTGATCCAAAGTAGGTGACTGAATTACAAGGTCCCAGGGGCTTGGCAATCCACGGCAATACTGATGTTAAAACATGCTGTGATTTTCTTGGAAATGACTCCCAGTGTAATTTCATGGGTCCAGGTTCTTTTGTTTTCCCTGCATCCCTTCTGCCAGGCTAGACTATACAGTTTGTTGCCCAGTGAAGGTGGAAAAAAAGCTTCAAAGAAGGTCATAGAGCAGAGAGGCAGGGTGTGACATAAAGATGACCTGAAAAGTGAAGTAGGACATCCTTCATTGCTGGTGGAGGAGCCCACAGAGAGATGAAAAGTACAGGGAAGAGGTCACTGGCTCCCTCTAACTGTTGAAATCTCTGGAGGCAGAAGAGAAATTGGTAGGGCCGCCAGACAGGCTTGCAGGGAAATCCCAGCATGCACAGCTTACTTCTGACTTCCCAGGGCACGTCTCAGGAAATCAGAGTGTCTGCAGAAAAACCATCTCTTACGCACCGCAGTACAGGGTGGGAAATTAGAAGCGCCTGAGGAGTGGTCCAGCTGGCCCAAGGTGGCACCCCTTCCTCGTCTCCTGCTGTCCTAGGAGTGTTGCATCAGGACCCGAGAAGCTCCCTCCCACCAAGCCCCAGAGTCGACTGCCACGCTCTGCCTGTGCCAAAAACACAGACCATAAGCCCCCGCCCCCAGCAGTGGATGCTTCAGTGGTGGAGCTGGTGAGGCCAGAGGCCACCCCAGGGACAAGTGGGCAAGCAGGTCAGCCGCAGGACTGTGCATGGACCAGGCAAATCCATCAAAGCAGGAGATATGAAGATGTCCTGAACGCAGGCATCCTCCTAGAAAAGTTGGCAGGAGGAGGAAGGGAAAAAGAGCCCGCTTGAGGGGAGTCACAGACCTGAAGGAGAACATGTATTTTAATTGATTTATTTACTGGGGCAGGGGGAGGGGCACTCTTTCAACTAGAAGAAATAATGCTATCTTCCTTGTCAAGGTTAAAGACTGCTTTTGGTGGTGGTGGTGGTGATACTTGTGTTTTTATTATTGCTGTCTTTCCTGCCATCAGCAAGAAAGCAAGCTGAAACTAGTTCTGGAAAAAAATTTTTTTTTTTTTTTTAGGTGTTGGGGGTAGGAGTTTATTAATTAATTAATTTATTTTTGCTGTGTTGGGTCTTCGTTTCTGTGCGAGGGCTTTCTCTAGTTGTGGCAAGCGGGGGCCACTCTTCATCGCGGCGCGCGGGTCTCTCACTATCACCACCTCTCTCCTTGCGGAGCACAGGCTCCAGACTCGCAGGCTCAGTAGTTGTGGCTCACGGGCCTAGCTGCTCCACGGCATGTGGGATCCTCCCAGACCAGGGCTCGAACCCGTGTCCCCTGCATTAGCAGACAGATTCTCAACCACTGCATCACCAGGGAAGCCTGGTGTTTTGTTGCCCAATTTTAAAGCTACCTTTTCCTGCACATATTAATACTTGCCAGTTACATTTCAGCCCCTTCACCACTTTCAGTGTCTAAAGGGCCTGTCACACAGGGACACATGAGGCAGCAGGAATCTCGGGACTGTGGTATTTGGCAAAGTGCAATCAGGGCCAGCAACTTTGTCCCGGGGGGGTCCAGCTGTGTTGAAGGAGGACTGTATCCACAGCTACAAACACAAGGACAGAGCCCAGCCATTCTCAGAGTGGCCTGCAAGGGCCAGGAAGGATGTCCAGCACGAGTCAAGCATGCAGCTCAAGGAGAAATGAAGCTCCAGGCAGGACAACTCGGACCGACTCCAGCTTATGGTCCGGAGAGACTTACTGAAGTTTCCCTGGGGAGACAGTAACTCAGGGGGTCATCTTAGATTGGACATTCAGAGCAAGAATAACTGTAGCACCCACCCACCCACTGCGATAGCGCCCACCCACCTGCCGGGCCAGACTCCTAGGGAAACAAAGGTTGCTAATTCCCCAAAGATGCCAGCCCTCGGTGCTCTCCCACTTCCCAATCACACCAAGATGAGATAATGGATTCAAAAGCACGTCGTCAACTGCAAAGTGCCGTACAAAAGCTGGCATAATTATTAATATCAGCGGCGAAATTTTTTTTCGGGAGAGAGATGCCAGCATTTGTGCGTTCATAAATCATAAAATGCTTCCCGCCTAAGCCTTCTTCCCTTGTCTCTCTTTGGCTTGTGAACTTCCCAGGCCTACCAAAGGAGTCCTTTTGATGGAGAGGTTGTTCGTTACAGTGGACGAGGAGTTCATGGCTGTCTCAGTGCCAGGGCCGTGGCAAGGCTTTGTCAACACCTGCCTGTACCGAACAGAACTGGAAGAGATGCCACCCTCGGGCTGATGTGAAAAAGATGGGTGAGCGGTGTGACCACAGCAAGCACTTAAGGAGACTGCATCTCATCATTTACATGTAAACCTCATCCCTGGAGGCCTGTCAGTTTTCCAGAGGGCAGGGCCTGTTTATTCTGCATCTCTCAAATCCAACAGTGCCCGTCCTGAGGCTGCAGGCTTGCTGGGTGAAGGAGTGCTTGCCTGATGAGCTAGTGATCTGCTCAACTGATGATATGCTCGTCAAAATCCATAAATCAGTGCCTGAGCCCAAAGCCCAGATCTTGCCGGGGAGGTGCTAGACTAAGAGGCAGGAGGCATGAGTTCTGGTTCTTAGGGGCCACAGTTTCATGTGTGACTTTGGAAAAGTCCCCTCCCTTCTTTGGACTTCAGTTTCTTCATCTGTAAATTTAGGAAAGGGGGGTTAAAAATTTTTTGAGTGTGTGAACCGACATTCTGTGACCCCATCTATGCCTCTGCTCTCCTGGGCAGCACAAACAAAACAGAACCCGACGAAATAATCATCAACAATTTAGCAAAAAGAGCAGCCCTATTCTTAATGAGATTCCAGAGATTAAGACTGGTTTTTATTAGATTTTGCAATTATTTAACGCTATGAGAATGTTGTTTGTGGAATGATTAAAAATTGTGGGTAAAATGTAAGCAAGTGATTCATTTAAATCTGAATCTGAAGAGATGATAGAGCCACAAGGAGGACTGAGACCAACATCTAACAGGGGAGCCAAGAAGGCAGCAGGAAAATGGGTCCAGAGCTGCAGAGACCCACCATGAGACTTGCCACGTGCAGCCTAGGGGATGAGAACAAAGAACAAGCAACAAATCCAGGCCCTTTGAACTCTGACTACCGCCAACACCTGTGCACCTCTAACTTGTGAGGCATCTAAATTTTCAAAAGCTTGCAACACAATTAATTTTGAAATCATATTCAGCATGGCTTAATTTTGAATCTTTGATGATTTGAAACGTCCTGCCTCAAATTTAAATTATTGTGGCACATGCAGATTTACACACACACACACACACACACACACACACCTCTCTTTCCCCCTCTAGAAACCACTGGAAGTTTCAGTCTTAATGATGAGGAGAAATAACAAAAGCACTGGAATTGACCAAGACTCTGCCACGAGAAGCCATAGCACAATGTCTGGAACACGACGGGTATTCCATTCAACAAACATCAGGGGTGATATGATGGTGACGAAGAAGAAGACGATGATGATGCTCGTGATCACAACAATGACAGTAAAAGCACAGGGAGACCCAGGGACCTACTTCTACTTGTATGCAGACCAGTGCGGCTCTGCATTGGCTGCCAGCAGAAATCGCCAAGGACATAATTCCAACCTTGTGACTCGGCGCTCCTCCCAGCAACTGTCTCCATCCAAGCTTCGGACTTCACCCCTTCTCATCACATTTCTATCCTCACCTCACCTTTCTGACCTGACTCTCACCGGTGCTGAATGTGTGCTCCCCAGAAGCTGCTTTTAAAAATAAACCTTTAATGTTTGTTTCCTGGGTGCCTGTCCCTTTCTCTAATAGCAACTCATTTAATCACAAACAATCCTATGAAGTTAGTAGCACAGCATCCTCACTGAACATGTAAAGTGGTTGTGAACCGAATAAGTGAGTGCTCTTTTAAAAAGGAGGAAACTGAGGCGTAGGGAGTCCCTTGCCCACATCATAGAGCCTAGAGTTGAGGTCTGAGCCCAATTCTGTCCACCTCCTAAGTCTGCATGTTACAATAAGGTCTCATTCTCAACACACTCTGTTCTAAGGATTTCAGGTTATCTTGCCTACAAAGCTGTGAACGCTGCAAGGCCAGAGACATTGCCCATTTTGTTCACTGCTGTGTCCCTGAGCACAGTCCTAGGCTAGGGTACTGAGTAGTGTCTCACTAAATATTTATTGAAGAAATGAATGAATTAATTCTGTCTACCTTAGGAGGTGATCAAGGAAATGGAGGCCAATGTGTTTCGGTGGCACTTAAATTAGATACACGTGAAAGAAAAAGATGCTTGAGGTACAGTTTTTAGCAACTCAGTTAGTTGGGATCTAAACAGGAAAGCCGCAAGCCCTCCTAGTATTCACACACAGGAGATTTAATAACACGTATTGGTATGCCACGAGAGAAAAGAGGCTGAGAAGACAACAGTGAATGGTAAAGCACCCTAGAGATGAATGCAGCGGAAACTACGGTCACTCTTCAGCTAGAGGGATAAAGAAAAGCCACAGAGTTACTGAGCTGGGAGCTGCGGTCACCCAGTAGATGCTGAAAACCACAGTGAGCCCATCCATGAGGAGCCGGGGCCATGGGACTTGCAGCTTCCGCCAAGGACTTAACCCCAGGCAAAGAGAAAAGGAGAGAAAGATGCCAGCTTCTCCCTTCTTCTTGCCCTCAGTTCTCCTCCAGGGCTTCTCATTGGCCAGACCCAGCCAGGAGCCTGCTCACAGGGGAGCCTGGAGGAGCAGCCAGCATCACTGTCCCATGAGCTGAGCAGGGGAAGGGAGGAAACAGGCTCAGGTACAGCTCAGGGACTGATTCCAAAGTGAAGATTCTTAAACTATTACCAGGCAAAGGAGGGGTCAGTCTTTTTCAGACATTTCTTACAATACTGCATATTCAGAAAAAACAGGAGGGGGACATTTTGAACAAGCTTGAGAGGAAACCACCTGTAGATCTGAAATTCCTGTCTGAGATGGCTGAATGATGCAGCGCCGGGGGGCCGGGGTGCAGCGTAAGATTTGTCTCTCATTCTGTCATTCATACTGCAGTGCAGCTCCCAAGGAGGCCCACTGCCCAGGGCGCCTGCCCATCCAGGAACATAGCCCCAGCCCGGTCCATTCAGCCCCCGTGTCTCAGAGAGAACTGGCCTCACAGTCACGAGACTGGCTAAGGGAGTAAGTTCTGTGGTCCAAGGGACGATCCATCTCTTAGAGCTGTCTGAGTGTCTGATTGTTCCACCAAGGATTCCCCAAACCAAGGCATAGAAGACAGACTGACCATCAGAGCCAGGACCCTGTGAGCTTGCCTGGTCCCATCCCACTCCCCACGCCTACCTTGTATTCCAAATGAAGAAGCTGAGGTCCGTGGTTGAAAGAGGCTTGGCCATGGTCATATGGCAACGTAACAGCAGACTCAGAGACTCAGAACATCAGCTCAGGTCAGGGTTCCCCAAGGGGTGGGAAGAGGGTGGTTATAAAGTAAAGATGGAAAACTTTATTTATTTATATAGAGAATCAGCATTATGGTAAACTGAGTGATCTGATTGAGAATGTTCACGCTTAGCACATTAATCTCAATTTCAAAATACTTAAAAAATAGTAATTATAAATTATATTAAACAGAACTTAATAATTTATTATCAATGATGTTGAAGATGCCAAAAGACCTTGCCAGCCCTCAGTTGGGGATGCCTCAAAGTAATGCAGGAGATAGAGTTAAATGTGCAATGGCCTCAGGACATGTGCTGGAAACCACTTTTCAAAATAAATATCTGGAGATGTTGGCTTCTGTTTTTGACAGAGTAGCTTGTATCAGGTTAACCATCCTGCTGAGAGCAACTATAAAAGCTAAATAAATTGCAGAAAACAGCTGTTTGGAGTCATAGGAGAGTAACAAAAGCAGCCAGGACTTTAGGGGCCAAGATTCCGGAGAAAAGGGAAATGCAGTGAGTAAACCCTAAATGTCCCTCATGTTTTCCCTTCAGGGCATTTGCCAGTTCTCAAAGGGCATCATCACCACAGAGAAGAAATATACGTCTAGAACCACAGCAGCCTTGCTGGTCTGAGAAGACAAAAATTGGAATTCAAAGCTACCAAGGAAGCCAGAACATAGGGAACCCTTATCCTGGAGAAAGGTCCCATATATAGAAACAAGCCAGGCACTCCACATTTGAATTCCCCTCAATGAATTTTCTCATTCATAAGCTTTCCTTGTGATAGGCAAGAAACTAAGCAGTAAACAGCTTCTAAAAGGCTGGGAAAGCCATCAGAGTTTCAGCAATCTCAAAGTGTTAGAAAGAAAAAATGCTGACATTTGGGGCCCACCAAGGAGGAGAGGTTTTGGCAAATAACCTAGATTTTCATTGAGACAGCTAAAGGATTATACACCAAGAGAAAAGACAAGCCAGACAGAGACTAGCCCTCACAAAGCCCAAAATCCAGCCTTAAAATATCTCAATTTCTGACAGGATCAAGGTGATTTGCCCACTCTTTAACTGCCTGCTAGGGAAAAAAGATCCTCTCTAAGGGAAGGTAACATCATCCAGAGCCTTGACAAATTTTCATTTACAGTATCCAGTATTTAATCAAAAATCATCCAGCATTCCATGAGACAGGAAATAAAGCCAAGTTAAAAAAAAAAAAAAGCTAAAGACTTTAGAAATACACAAGATACGGTAATTATCAAAGATACTGTAATTATCAAAGACTTTATCAACCTAGTATTAATATGTTCAAACAAATACACGAAAAGATAGAAAACTGCAATCTATTTTAAAAGAAACAAATAGAAATTCTAGAATTGAAAAATATGATAAGAAAAATTAAGGATTCAATAAATAGGTGATAGATAGGTTTAATAGCAGATTAGACACAGCAGAAAAGAGAATCAGTAAATTAGAAAATAACCAAACTGAAGCAGGAAAATAAAAGATTAAACACACACATACGTACATACTTACACAAAGAGAGAAAAGAGCATAAGAAACACAGTGAAAATAATCACTGTGGAATTTGAATCTCAGAGGAGGGCAAGAGAGGAAAGGGGGAAGACTCAGTATTTGAAGAACTAAAGACCGAGAATGACATCAATATACCCATTCAAGGAGCTCTAACAAAATCAAACACATAAAAACAAAGAAACCGACCCAAAGGCACATCATAGTAAAGCTTCAAAAAGCAAAAGACAAAAAGAAAAATCATAAAATAGCCAGAGGAGGAGAAAGGATACGTTAGGAGCAACAACAAGACCTACTCAACGCAAACAACAGGAGCCAGAAGACAGTAGAATGACAAAGCTAAGATGCTGAGAGAAGAGGGAAAAGTGTTAGTCTAAGACTCTTAGTCTATCCAGTAGAAATATCCTTTAAGATTAAGACAAAAATGTCAAGCAAATAAAAATTAAGAAAACGTACGGTCAACAGATACATACTCTAAAAGAAATGCTAAAGGAAGTTTTTCAGACAAAATGATCCCAGTTGGAAGAATAGTAATGCAGAATGCAATAGAGGGCACCAGAAATGGTAAATTTAAGAGCAAATCAAAATGAGTATTGGCTATTTAAAACAGTGAAAATGATGATGTCTTCTGGGATTTCAAATGCATGCTTCAAAAGAAGTAAAATGCATGATCGAAATAGCATAAAAGCAAGAAGAAAGTTGGGTAAATGGAATTAAAGTGTTGTAAGGTCCATTTATTGTCCACAAATGAGTAAAATTATTAAAGAGTAGATTCTGTAAAGGCATATGGTAAATCTCTAACAGAGCCTGGCAAACTATCACCCATGTCCAGATCTGTTCCATAGCCCATTCTGTACAGCTTAGGAGCTAAGAATGGTTTTGCATTCTTAAAGAATAGTTGGAGAAGGAAGAAAAGAAGGAGGAGGAGGAGGAAAAGCAGGAAGAAGAGGGGCAGGGGGAGGAGGTGGGAGAGGGGAGTCAGAGACTGTAAGTGTCCCTCAACACCTAAAATATTTACTATCTGACCTTTTACAGAAAAAGGATGCCAACTCCTGCCCTAGGGTAACACTAAACAAATAATAAAAGAATTTATAGCTAAAATCTAATAGAGGGAGGAAACAATAACAAAAAGCATTTTATTAAAATAAAGAAGAAGAGGAAAAGAGAACAAAAATCAGGTAGATCTAATATAAAACAAATAATTTGATGATAGAATTAACACCAAAAAATCAGGAATTTGTTAAATGTAAGCTGACTCGATAATCCAATCAAAAGTAAAACATTGTCAGACTGGAAAAACAATACAAGACCCAATTATATGTTGCTTACAACAGACAGACACATAAAGGGTATAAAACATAAAAGAGTATAAAACAATGTGCCCTGAAGACACTAACCAAAAAAATATTGGCTTAGCTATACTGATATCAAACAAAGCAAGACTTAAGGCAAGAAGTATTCCCAGAGATAAAGTGGAACATCTCACAATGGCAAAAATTCAATTCAACAGGAATATTTAATAATCTGAAACGTGTATGCCCCCAAAACCAAAACCTAAAATATGCAAAGCAAAAACTGACAGAACTAAAAGGAAAAACAAATAAATCCAGTATTATAGTTGAATATTTCAAATACATCTTTCAGCAACTAATAGAGCAATCAGAAAATAAATCAGTAAAGATAAGATTTGAACAACATGATAAACAAAATTGACCTTGTTGGCATATACGGAACACTGAACCCAACAGCAGCAGTATTACGTTATTTTCAAGCGTTCAGGGAACATTTGACAAAATAAACCGTATTCTGAGTCACACGGCAGATTTCAGTAAAGTGCAAGGGGTTGAAATTAAACAGAGTATGTCCTCTTACTAGAGCTGAAAAATCCTAGAAATCAATATGAAATACTTTAAAAATCCTCAAATGTTTGAAAATTACTAACTAACACTTCTAAATAACCTGTGATTCAAAAAACGAATCAGAACTTAGAAATCTGCATGGGAATTAGAAAATATTCTCAACTGAATAATAATGAAAAGCCAACATGTTAAAAACTTGTAACAGAGCTTAAACTAGACTTAAGGGAAAAATGTATAGCCTTAAATGTATATTTTAGAAAAGAAAAAGAATAACAGAAAATCAGTGATCTAATGACTATCTCAAGGAGTTAGAAAAGAACATCATATTGAAGGCAAAGGAAATAAATAATAAAAATATAAGAAAAAATAAAATAGAATAGAGAAATAACAACTAAGCCAAAAACTGGTTCTTTGAAAAGACTAATAAAATTTACAAATCCCTATAAAGATTGCTCAAGAAAAAAAGAAGGAATAAACTACTAATCTCAGTGATTTTCTTTTTTAAAAAAATGTGCCATCACGAGAATTCATACAAACACCAAAGGGGCAATGAGAAGATGTTATGACAATAAATTTGACAATTTAGATTAATTAGATTAATAATTCTTTTCTTAAAAATCACAAGCTGAAAATATTGACACAGGAAGAATTAGAAAGTCTTAATTATCCTATCTACGAAAGCTGAACACTGCATGCCCATGATCTGGCAATTCTACTCCAGTAGAAATGCCTACCTAGGTGCACAGAAAGATGTGTAAGGAATGTTTATAAAGACACTATTCCTGGGCTTCCCTGGTGGCGTGGTGGTTGAGAGTCCACGTGCCAGTGCAGGGGACACGGGTTCGAGCCCCGGTCCGGGAGGATCCCACATGCCGCGGAGCAACTAGGCCCGTGAGCCACAACTACTGAGCCTGCGCGTCTGGAGCCTGTGCCCCTCAACGAGAGAGGCCACGACAGTGAAAGGGCTGCACACCGCGATGAAGAGGGGCCCCCACTTGCCGCAACTAGAGAAAGCCCTCGCACAGAAATGAAGACCCAACACAGCCAAAAATAAATAAATAAATAAGTAAATAAATTTATTTAAAAAAAAAAAAAGACACTATTCCAAACAGTTAAAAACTAGAAGCTACCCAAGTGTCCATCAGTAGTAGGAAAGATGACCATATCATGGTAGTCATACAATGGAATACTATATACAACAATGTAAAAGCTGAACCCCTGCTACAGGCAACAATATGGATGAATTTCACAGACACTAATGTTGTGTGAAAAAAGTCATATACAAAAACAATCCATACTGTGTGATACAGTTCATGTGGCATCAAAGACAGATGTGGATTACTTTGTGAAGGTAATGACTGGGAGGGGTGTACCAGGAGGCCTTGGAAGTGTGGGCAATGTTCTCTACCCTGGTCAGAGGATGCTCGCTATATAGAAATTTATCAGGATTGTTGAGATTGTGAGCTTCACTGAATGTACGATAACTTAATTTTTTTAACTTACAAATAAATACTAAATAAGTCTCTGATGAAAGTTTGTTCCTGGGCATCTGTCTCTTTCTCATAAATAGTAGACAGCAATACAATAGTTAACCCCTTTATACTCTTACAAATAGAACTTGAGAGCATTTTACGGGCTTCCAACCTAGGATCATGCTTTTCCTATACTTTTTTAGGGAGAGATGATTCCCCTTCTGCTTGGGAATAAACAATTCTCTGTATCTGATGGATCTACAGCATAAGGAGGATGGAATGTGAGATGAGAAGGAAGGGGCTTTGATTCCACCAATAAGGGACCAGCCCACATAAGCAATGGTGTACCTAACAGAGGAGCCAGCAACACCTTCTGAACCTTCTATTGGCTGTTCCCAAATGGGGATTTACAAGGGAAACCACTGGAGCATCCATTATTGAGCACACTCTTCACCCTTGAAGGGTTGGATACTGAATGGTGCCTTTGTTGACAGAGAGTGGCCACTTTTGCAAAGGGGTGAGATTCCCTAGACGAGTCCTTCCACAAATCAGGGAGTTCTGGAGAAGAAAGAAAATTCAACTGGAAACAAATTAAAAAGGTAAAGCTGTTTTTGCCATGGTAACTAAGGTCGGCCCATACCTAGATTTATTTCGTTGACTGAAGTGGTTGTGTGGGTATAAGTGATTTTTGAAGAGCAAATTAAAAAGACTTTTTATAAGTCCCAGTAGACAACAATATAGTATTAGCTAACGGCAGCTGCCATCTCTAAAATAATTACTTTTATAATAATCTGCTTATTAATGAAATGATCTGCAAAATGGATAATGGTTTCTCTAGATTTAAAGCACAGGGATTCTTCCTTCCACTTTATTTTGCTTTTTTTGCAAAAGTATACTGTGAAGTAACTCAAAATTTGCTGACAAATTTTACATACAATAATTTCAGAAATGCATGTTCAAGTAGTATGAAGTAACCCATATTTCTTGTATTGTGCCCTTAAATTATTCCCTCTGGTGAGAGAAATGTTCTAAAATTGGTTGTGGTGATGTTTGCACACCTCTGTAAATTTACTAAAATTGCACAGTTAACATGGGTAAATGTTTCGGTCTGTGAATTATAACTCAATAAAGCTGTTTTGGGGAAAAAAAGGGAAAAAATAAAATCAATTGAACATTTAAAAAATAATTTTCTGTTTCCCCAATCTTGTCACAGAAATGTTGAGTGTTGAGAAGGGAGTGTTCCAGGGAAAGGTGGCAACTACACAAAAGTGAGATGCAAGCCTGGGGAAAAGAAGATCCAAGAGTCCTAGCAGACCACAAACTGAACAATGGACACAAGTTGGCTGTGGAATGTTATTTTTAAGAAATCAAGCCCCGTATTAGGAAACGTTCTAAAAGCAGCACCTCTCATGCCTTAACACCAGAGTTCCGGCAGGAAAACAGACCCTGGGTAACTCCCAAACCCAGCACTTCCTCACTCGCTGCTCCTGCTACTTCCTTTTATCTTCATTAATTACCACCTTGTTTAGTACTTATGTTGTCTAGTAAAGGTTAGTATCCACAGACGTGTGGACTCTGACCTCTCCAAGGGCAGGAATTACGTTGTATTTTCCTTGTACCCAGAGTCAGTGAAAACCCCAGTGCCTAGCACAAAATAGGTGCTTAGTAAGGGCAGTTCCTATCTTTTTAGCCAAGTACCTGGCATAAACAAAGTGTTCAAAATGTTTCCTTCCCTTCTAGACTCTCAGGTGCTCAATCAATACCAACCTTATAACACAGGCTTGATGAAAGCTGCCATGGCATGCCGTGTGAACCATCTGGAAACCACCTGCCAGGAGGGTGAGCTGGGTCCCAACAAGTGAACAGGACCTGAACCCGGTGGACCCAAGGCCCTTCCCCTCCTCTCCCACCATCCAGCCACTGCTCAACGTCACAGTCAGATAACAGCCTCTACCCCACTTCCTGCGCCCCCTGGAATCTCTTGCTGGCAAATACAGCCTGGTGTTATCAGTGATCATCCCCCCAACATGTGCCTCAGGCCTCTCTCCAGCCAAGCTGTGCTCAACCCACATCCAGCTCAGTTTTGACCCAGAGCCCAGCCCTGCACAGCTAAGCACAATGAGAACTGGCGGCAGATGGATTGTGGGCAAGGCTGACACACTGTGGTTCCAAATGGTCAAGGTGCAGCACACTGGAAGGATGACCAGAGAAAAGACATGCATGTTCATTGGCATGCCCATTGTCCCGGAGCAGCAGCGAGTGGCAGAGCCAGGACTAGAACCCAGGGCCCTTGACTTTGGACCCAGTCTCCACCATGAGTTGGTCATGTGACCTTGAGCACAGCTCTAAGCCTCAGGGTCCCTATCCGTAAAATGGGGCATTGGCTTTCTCCCTCCGCTTTGCAGATGCTGGAAGAAATGTTCCAGTCCAGAGGGGCAGGAGACTCCTCCACTGCCTACCTCAGCAGGGCCTGAGCTCTAGTTTCAGGGGAAGTGGGCTTCAACCAGATGCCACCACTTTTATATCTGCCCTGGGGCCTAAATGCCATTGTCATCATTCTGTTCCTGTTGCCTCACTGAATCACTATGTTTTTAGGCTGCATTTCTGGGATCTTTTTACACTCTACTTGACAACTCTGTTACTTTGGGTTAAAAACAAACTTTTACAGCTGTATAGCCTTTAGTCTACAAAGATTGTCAGATCTGAATTCAGAAAATAACTCTGTTCCAAACTCCTGTTGCTGAGAAGGCCCAAGGTGACAAAATCCAGGAGGGGCAAAAGCTGTGCACTAAAGATGCTAAGGAGATATAGCAGGGGAGGCCACTTAAATTTCATAGGTAGACAGAAATGTCTGACTTATGTAACGTTTCAGAAAAACAAGCTGCAATAATGACACTGCTAAATTAACACCACTAAAGAAAAGCAATTATTAGTGCTTAGAATTAAGGGCTCTGAGAATAATAAAAACATGCGTAGTATAGTGTCAGAGTGGTGAGATCCCCAGCTCTTAGAGTCAGAACCCAGTTTGAATCCCAGCCTCCCTGTGTTCATGGAGGTGTAGTGTGTTATTTAACTGTTCCACAGCTCCAATTCTCCATTTGTTAAGTGGAAATAATGTCCAACTCTTCAAGACAGTGAGGGATCAAATTAAATGAGATAATATATAAATGGCTTGTAGTAGACAGAATAACCACCCTCCCAAAAATCTCACCATCCTAGTCCCCAAAACCTGTGAATACGGTACGTTATATGGCAAAAGGAACTTTGCAGATGTGATTAAACTAAGTACCTTGAGATGGGGAGATGAATCTAGATGGGCAAACCCAATATAATCAAAAGAGCCCTTCTGAGAGGGAAGTAACAGGATCAGGGTTGGAGCAGATATGATAACAGAAGCAGAGAGAAAGAGAGAAGACAGACAGATTTAAGATGCTACATTGCTAACCTTGAAGACAGAGGAAGGGGCCAAAAGCCAAGGAATGCAGGCAGCCTCTTGAAGCTGGAAAAGGCTAGGAAAGGATCTTCCCCTAAAGCTTCCAGAAGGAAGAGCCTTACAGACACCTTGATTTTGGACTTCTGACCCCTGGAACTGTAAGATAATACGTCTGTATTGATTTATGCCATGAATTTTGTAGTTATTTGTTACAGCAGCAAAAGAAACAAACGACAACAACAAAACAACAACAAAAAAAACTGGTACAGGATTTTGGAGCCTACTTTAGCACTGTGCCTGGCACATGTTAAGTTATCACTAAATGGTAGCCAGTAATAGTAGCTACTAATATTTGGAGGGACTCTAATGGTTTCTTTGTGGCCAAACACCCAAGGGATGCCTTCATCCCTTCCTTGAAGTACCAACAAGGGATTTTCTCTCTCCACTTGGTCATGTCCATTGACAGGTGCTCCTATCTCTGAGCAGCCTGTTGTTTGGGGCAGCTGTGAGATGGCTGGAGAGGGTTCATTCTCACGTGGACCTGAAATCTTCCCATCTGGCCTTTGAAGTCTGCCTGGGTCCCTCTGCTTCTGACACCCCTTCAGATAACTGCATACAGGTCTCAGCTAACCCCATGGGCTTCACAGCTAACCTCTGAGTCCATACAGGGCTTTGGGCAGCTGAACAACATCTTTGGTGCCTCTCAAACTGCAGCTGCTGCCTCTTAGCCCTGGACTTGTGCAGGGGACTGTTTGGACCCACATGCTCAATCCTATCATTTGTCTGTTTCATCTCATATCATTACATTTAGCTTAATATTTGAGCCTATTTTTTGGGCCTTGTTATGCCAACCAATGTATTCCCTACACATCATCTCAAAATTTCAGGATTAACTAAGTCATATATGTCTGCATCACTAATAAAAACATCAGATGGAACCATGGCTGTGGCCGTTCACTAGAAATGTACTTTCATACTGATAGTGATTAGCATCTTTGGGTGTGTATTACCCAAATACTAGTCTGCAGTTGAAATTATCTTACACACAAATTTATCATGAGATTCCTTGACAAATACCAATCTGAGGTATGCTTTGCGTCTACCATAGCTAACACAATTCCCTGACATAATAATCTAGCAAGCCTATCACAAAACTGGGAACACAGTTTCCTGGTTGTGGCTTGCTCTTAAAGAAGCCACACAGGCTTTTAGAGAATTCTCCATTTTTCATATGCTCACAAATCAGCCTTAAATATCAACTTAATGAGGGTGAATAGACTATCCCCACTTTTGAAGTCTACATAATCTTTTCTCCTCTTTACTAATAAAAGTTATATTTTCCCATCTCTAGTGTTCCATTTTCTTTCCCACTCTCCATGTTCCTTAAAGATTATCAGCAGAGGCTCTACAGCTCCGGTGGTGAGTTCTCCCTACTCCCTGGGGTGTAATTTGTCCTGGCCAAGAGACTTGAGATCATTTACAGCAGGTTGGAGCTTGTTACAATCTCTCTACTCATCTTGAACTTCAATTTTCTCTTACCACAGTTTTCTATTTCTTTTTAGTCAGTAGATTGTTCTCCTCGGCAAAGAAAAAGGAGGTAAAATCCCATTTTTTTGCTGCCATTCTAAAAGGCAAATAGCATCGCGTTACTTGGTCTACTCTAAACCCATGAGTGGCTGGTTCCCCTTAGCCTCCAAGAGGGATTCTCAAACTCCTCTAAAGTGCTTGTTAAAAATGCAAATCCTCCAGAGAATTCCCCTCTCAATTGCTGTATTAGTTAGGGTAACACTAGCTGCGAAAACAAACAAATCCAAAATAATAAAACAGCTCAAACACAATAGAATTTTATTTCTTGTTTTCTTGAAACCCCAAAACGGGTGTTCCAGATCACTGGTTGGCCCTCTCCAAACAATCATTCAGAGACCCAGAGCTTCCTGGGTTTTGTTGCCCTGCCGTCTTTAACATGCGGCTTCCAAGATTCCTGTGTTTGCCTGCATCAACATGGAGAGAGGGAAAAGAGCATGGAAAGCACGCAGGGCAGATTTTAATGGATCAGGTCTGGCAATGGCACATATTACTTCTATTTATATGTCATTGACATGAGTGCACCTAACTAAAAAGGAGACTAGGCAATATAGTATAACTGCAAAGGATGCTGGGAGAGTAGTCCAACTGCAAAGGATGCTGGGAGATGTAGTCTAGCTCAGGAAGAAGACAACATGGTTATGGTGAACTATCTGCTGGTGTGGATGTAGGGTTAGGCTTAGGAATCAGCCTCCCATGTGATCCTGATGTAGGACCCCACTTTAAGCAACACTGCCCCATTAAGCCCCAGTGTAGAGTCTCCGAGGCCCCATGTAAAATGGCCTCCTCTTTCTTTTCAAGCCCTGTCTGCACTCTCCACCCTGCTCTAATCGTATGAAGCACCAGCAGCTTCCCCTGCCTGTCCTGTGCTTGGCCATTCTTGTTCTCCCTGCCCTTCCTCCTATTGTCCATTTGGCGAAATCCTGCTCATCCTTAAGGACTAAGCTCAAGTGTAATCTCTTCTGTACAGGCTTCCCCGACCTGCCTGCTCCCAAGTAGCACTGGCAGTGCCCTTCCCAATGTCCCAGTGCTACCTGTACTGAATCTCATTATGGTATTGATCATGGCCTCGTTTATATGTGTCTTTGCATTAGACTGGAAGATCCTCGAGGGCAGCGACCTTTTTTTGATTATCTTTCTAACCTTAGCCCTTGGCACTCTGCCTGGTACACAGTGGCACTCAGTAAGAGTTTGCGCCACAGAAACCCGCAGTATTAGACATCTTACCACAATCACCAATCAGATCCTTTCTTGATTTTCTGCTCATGTCAAATAAGAAAAGCTGTTTTGTAATCCTGACCATTTTGCTGCCTTCATTAATTATAACTCATTAGGTGTGTGTAACTCGACACCCTTCTGTCCTTTTTCCAGCTGCACTCAAAGGTGAACTTTCCCACGGTCACTCTGGTTTCATCAACACCCATTCCCACCTGACTATTTCTCTTCAAGAGCACTGGCAACTACACATTAAGAATTCTATCAACAAGAGTTCTTGAGCCATCTTCCCTTTCGGAATCTCTTGTAATGTCCCCTGATCTCTTGGGGACCTTCAGAAGCCTGAAAACCTGAAACCCAGTGAACACCTCCTACCATGCCCACTCTTCCCCTCCCTGAACACATGGAATCTAAGACAATTGTTGTAGTAGTCAGCCTCCAAGATGGCTCCCAATGAGCCCACCTCCCGGTATCCACAGCTTTGTGTCCCTTCTCACGTTAAACCTCTGTTGGTCTATGTTGTTTGTCCAAGATTAAATTACAAAAGACATTACAGCTTCTGTCTTGGCCTCTCTCTCTCAGATCACTTGCTGCTCGGGGAGAAGCCAGCTACCATGTCTTGAGGCAGCCCTGTAGAGAGACCCACATGGCAAAGAACTGAGGCCTCTAGCCCGCAGCCATGTAAGTGAGCTTGGAAGCAAATCCTCCAGTCCCAGTGGAATCTTGAGATAATTGTAGCCCCAGCTAACATCTGACTACAGCCTCATGGGAAGTCCTGAGCCAGAGCCACCCAGCAACGCTGTTCTTGGATTCCTAACCCTCAGGCATTGGGTGAGATAATAAATGTTGCATAAGCTACTAAGGTTTGGGGAAATTACTAATACAATTGGGGGCTTCTCTCTTATTCTAATCTTAACTTCCAGTGTCCTTTAGGTCAGATTTCAGTGGCATGAGTGGTATGACCAAAGGCTGGGGATGCCCAGAGCTTACCAGCGTGAGGCACCTGGTATACGCTTACGTAGTGAAAAGGCACAACACGACATCAGACTTCCATTCTGATTCTGAGACGTGCATCCAGAATGAGCCAGCCACATCCCCCCTCCAGCCAATGGATTGTATCACACTCCCTACTGATGAAAGAACATCTGCTCCTCTCTCTATGTGTCTGCATTAAAATTTTTAGACTCAGGATTCATCAATTCCCACATCCTTTGTTGTAAGGAATATAAGAAAAAAATTTTTAAGAAAATCAAAGGCTTAGAACAGTGTCTGGCACATAGTACTAAACTAATATCAGCTCTTATTGATATTTTCATCATCGGTACATCATTATTTTATATACTGTCACCCCAACTAACATCTCTGTTGCTTTTGAACAATACATACACATCTACTGCCATATGTCAATCTTGACTCCCAGGAAAAACAGTCCTGACTATAATGATGAGTTTATATCTGCAACCCTTTTAAAATCTTAAGTTCATTAATAGGATTTATCTGCAGCTCGGTATATAACCATCTCAGATTCCAAATACTGCTCTGACTCTTTCCAAGCCCTAGGTTTTTCTAAACCTGCTATTCTAATGCTAAGTTCTGGTTATTTCTAATGAAATTTTACATTAGCCAAAACTCTCTGGCTAATTTTGAAACTGACCTGAAGCTACACTGAAATTATCAAGGGTTTAGCATTAAGCTAGAAGATACCTACCTGTTGCTTTCTAGGAAAATTCACAACCACCTAAATGAAATATGTCCAATTTGCAATGCTTTTCCTGAATTGGCAAAAAGTTAAACCTATAAAGAATTGAAATGTTTTTTTTTTTAATGAAATCATCCGGTAAATATTTTTCAAAGGTTTAGAAGTAGTAAAAAAAAAGTTACCACAAAGATCTGTAGTGTTACACTTTTCCACGATTAGCATTTGTCTCCAAAGTCTAAAGGAGAAAACTTTTACCTCAATAATACTACATTCTTCCATTTACAGCAGGTCTCTGATTTTTTAAAACACTTTCTATTCAAGACATCTTTTATGACCTGATACAAATGTGCCTTTCTTTATACAATCAGGTAACCTGGTGCATTTGCCCCCTTTCCCCTTAGAGATCCTAATTGTAGAACCCATTCATCTTGTGTGCCTAATGACTCTGACCCCACGGTCCTCCCTTTGGGTTCTATCTGTTCTATTTCATTCCCAAATGTCTCCTTTTGCCCCATGTTTTAACCTGTAAATTGCTCAAGACATCTTGAAAGTAGGTAGGTCACAAGCCTTAAATAAATAAAAATAAATTAATGTGTTTCTGACAAGTTGTATATGAACGGAATGTCTACTAAATCCGCCACACATTAAATATCAAAGGGGAAAGCTTCACTTACGGGCAGCTCATGCATCCTTTTGTAATGTAAACTAGCAAATCCTTCTGTTTTATCATTTTGAATTTTCATATATCATATTTTCTTATATCAAGATGCACCTGGACCAGATGTTGATTTTTATCACAGACTTAGGCTTTTTTTTTTTTTTTTACGATACGCGGGCCTCTCACCGCTGGGGCCCCTCCCGCCACGGAGCACCGGCTCCGGGACACACAGGCCCAGCGGCCACGGCCCACGGGCCCAGCCTTTCCGCGGCACGCGGGATCCCTCCAGACCGGGGCACAAACCCGCGTCCCCTGCACCGGCAGGCGGACTCACAACCACTGCGCCACCAGGGAAGCCCTGACTTAGGCTATTTTCACGACGCTTAGTAAATATTCAGAGAGTACCCTGAGTTCAGGCCCTATTGCTTTTCTCTTCCTTGTCACCTCTGATTTCCCGGGGACAGAACCTCCGGGGCCAATGTGTTGACAGTCATGTTTCCATCGGGCATGACCTCACAAATTCCTCCTTCCAGACACACTGCACATAAAGTGTACGCAGCTTCACAAATTCGAGTAGGGGTAAACATGAAGATAAAATACGGGGACACGTATTCCAAAAGACCCCAAATTGCTGAAACCATTAGATACTTCACCCTGCAAACCGAGATTTATCTCACACTCCAAGAGTGCCTGCAGCTTGACTCCCAACACCCCCATCTTTGGGGAGAATAGTGAACTTGTTCCCTGGAGGATGGGCTGCCTTTTGCTTATGAACATGACAGGCAGCCTCTAGCTTTGGGGATACGGAAATAAACAATAACTCCTGAGAGAGTGTCCTGGACTTGGCCGTGTTCATGAAACAGCTGATTAAGATGAGATTTGTGGCCAAAGGTCTCTCTGCCTCCCGCTGTGTTCCCCCCAACAGCCTGTGGGGACTGTGACACTCTCTCGGGCAGCCTGAGTCCAGACAGAGAGCAGAGAGCACAAGGGTCTCTGTCCTAGAGACAGAGCAGAGCACCTGCCCTGGATGGGCATTGTTCTGCTTCTGGCCCAATCCAGGGCTTCAAAATGACCACACTAATGACATGGTCCTGGCCCCAAGTTCTACTGAAATCTCCCAGGGAGATAAAAGACATTGGCACCAGTGGATTCTGGAGTCAAACAGGGAACCAGCAGGCTGGAACCTCTTTACTCTTAAAAACAGCTTAAAAAATATGCATGCAAAGAACTATGAGGATTCAATCTTCTCTCAGAAGTCTCCTGCGTTTTCCGTTTAGCGAAAACCTGTTTCAGTGATCGAAAGACTCCTCTAACACTCAAATAAAATGTTCCTTTCAACTATCCTCCCAATCATTTGGGTCTTCTTTTTACACTCTCTAATAGAGAAACATTAGGCCCTTCTTAAACGTCGAAAAAGTAAAGTGGAATTTTGGTCACTGTGAACAATTCAACACCCAATAAATATGTATTGAGCAACTATGAAACCCATTCCTTTGACCAAAGTGTTTGAAGAATCACTTTATCAATGGGGAGAGTAGAAACTGCTCTCGTAAATCCCCCGAGCTGATTTGCTGTCAGTTTGGGAGTCAGAACCATCCAGGAAATTTGCTAGTGGCTCTGTCTAATTAGCACTCCTGCCACCTGCAAACAACTGGTACTAAAAAAACCTGCTGCATTCCCACCATTGAAAATGCCAAAAAAGACACCACCAGTTTCACTCTGAACCTTAGAATCTAATAGTTCACTGATTTGGGCAAAGAAGGAAAACACATTTTCATTTTCACCCAAAGGAAATGACTATTACCAGCAAGCAGTGTTTCAGAAACTCTCACACTGGGATGGGTCCCCCAGTCCAGGAATCCTACTCCTCTACCCTCCTGGCCCCTGCCTTCCACTCTGGCGGCTCTGGGTTCCCTCTGCCCCCCAGGAAAAACCTCCTCATTCCTCAGGTCCAGTCTGACACCCACCCACCCATCCTGACCAGCCCCACTCTTACAGATCATCCCCTGCATCCCACAACACTTGGAGTCTTTTCCCCACATCTGAGCACTCAGTTATGCTTCTTGATAACAACTGTTGTTACCTTAGCCTCTGTCAAGAACAAGAATCAAGTACAGTAGTCCCACCTTATCTGCAGGGAATCCGTCCCAAGAGCCCCGGTGGATGCATGAAACCGCAGACAGTACCAAACCCTATAAGCACTGACTTTTATCCTATACCAATGGGCACGTAGCGTACACAGCGTGGATACGCTGGACAAAGGGATGATTCACATCGCGGGCAGCATGGCATGAGATTTCATCACACTACTCAGAATGGCATGCAATTGAAAACCTATGAATTGTTTCTTTCTAGAATTTTCCATTTAATATTTTCAAACCGGGGTTGACCACAAGTAACTGAAACCACAGATAAGGGGGAGGGGGAAAATCCTGTATTGTATTTGGATGCCTCAGCCCCTTTTGGGGCACAGGCAGGGTAAAAATGAGCAGAGTGAGAAGCGCACCTTGTACCTTCCCTATACTCCTGAGAGCACCCAGCACAAGGCTGAGCGTGCGGGAGGTCCTCTGCAAATGGCTGATTGCATGATTAGCATGTGCCTTTTCCACGCATCCACAGAGCAGGGTGGCCACAGTGAAAATACAGCAGCTGTGACTTCTTACTTCCTGCTTTAATCAACACCATGGGGTTGAAATGCAGGACACACAGTAGGTGCTAAATAGATTTTTATGGATTGATTAGCCACTGGAGGGACAGTGACTTATGTAGGATTTATTCATGCTTTTGATGCCAAATGGGGGTGGTTTTAGTGGAGCAGAATGTTAGAAAAACAAAACAGCAAACACAAAACCAGACCAGCAGAGAGGCTGGCTCCTGCTCTATTTATACCCACTTCGCTCCTGGAAACAGATGTCCTCTCAGACCTGAGGGTTTCTGATGAGGCGTCCACTCTTCCAAGTGACCTGTGCATTCAGTAAACAAAGAGATGCTTTTCCCTCTTCTACATCAGCCCTCTGTGTCCTAAGACTGATTCCCAGTCCTGACTCCAGGACTGGCTGCTGTTAGAGGCAAAATCAGCATCCACTGTGTCTTCTCCAAGGGAAAAGCACTGGGTTAATGACAAAAGAAACTGCATTTGTGTGTTGAGGATGGTGAAAAGAACAAAGGCTTTGGAACCAGGCGACCAGACTCAAATACCAGCTCTGCCATTTACTGGCTGTGTGATTTCAGGAGGTCACCTACCCTCTCTATGACTCAGCGCTTGGGGCTGCTAACACTAACTCCACAGGGTGCTATGACCATTGACCAGGTATTGTGGGTAGAATACCTGGTACAATGGTTGGCACATCGCAGCCACTGAGTAAACGATCGTTTTGTTGTGATTACTATTTATAAATACAAACAGGGAGGGAAGTCCGTCTCAGCTACAGTGGGCACTCCCAGACAGTAATGCTGGGGCTTCCTCTGGTGCCTCTCCAGGTGACAGCGGTAGCCTTTCCAGAACAAAGTCCTTGTCTGATGGACTGCGCAAATAATGGTCTATGCTCTGAGTGGGGAATGCATGTTCTGCAGCATTCCAGTCTACCTCCCTGGGCCTCACAAGTCCACTCCTTCACTTCCAACCCATCTGCTTGGAGCAGACACATTAGTCCTGATCTCAGAGCCCAGCTTGGGGCATCTTCGTCAGGACAGGGAGGGCTGGGTTTTGAAGCTCACTCTACAGAGCTTGATCCCGTGCTTCATGGAGAAATCTTTGACCGGGCCTGAAGAAGCTCTCACGTGTAACACGGAACAAACCACATTTACCACAGAGAGAGATCCATGCTAACCATGGGGCTTATCCCAACTACCACACAGCAGGGCAGTGAAAAACCCAGGACAGATCCCAGCTACGGGCAAGGTCTACACAGAGAGATCTCTTACACAACACAGAGCAGATCCACTGTATGTCACCAAGAGCCTGGGGGAACAGGGGCAGATGACATGAACAACAGCACTTCAGGTGAAATGGAGCTCATGTCTAGACCAGAGCCGACTCTTCCTAAGTCCAAACCCAACAGTTCCTAGCTAGGCGGAGCCCCACTGCAGAGGAAGATCTCAGCTTCAGACTCTGGAAATCCTTATTTGCATTCAGGCTCTGGGGATGAAAGAAGGGTGGGGTGAGGAGGGGGTAGACTAGCCCACTGTGATTCTACTTCACACAGCTTTTCTCATTCTCCTGACAGGCTGCCCCCCCCCCCCCCGTGAGCCGTTATCAAGATCCAACCCTGAAGGCGTTGCAGCACTCTAGAACCAGCACCCCTGGCATCACCCGGCTGGATGCAGATTCAGCACAGTCTCTCTTCTCTGATAATGCCAGCAGGGAAACTGGGAGAATCCTTACACCTTCACCTAGAGATGCAGCTGAGGAAGGATTCCTGGAGTGCGTATTTCCTGCTTTCATTTGAGGATCATTCAAAATCACGTCAGACATTATGAGTGCCTCAGATTGCCAGATTTTAACCTATCCCTTAACCCTGCAAACCTTAGCCACATTTCCATAATGTCTACACCTGTCCTACGTGCCACGGCTCCAGGATGTAGCCTGGTGGATCCCACAAGCTCACAGCTGGTGGGCCCATGCAGATCATTTCAGAGGACAGCTTCCTACAACATGAATGAACATTGACTCACCTGCGCCTTTGTTCTCTTTGCATTCAGTGCTTGAAGTGTTACCTGCGTCCTTTTTTAAAACCCCAAGTAATCCTTCTTTCTCCTTTCTCCCATCTACATTACCCTTCAATCACTTTTCATATACCACGTTCAGACCGTGGCATTCAAACCACATCTCGCATTCCTCTTCAGGTTGTTGGAGGAGCTTTTGTGCCCCCACTCCCACCTGTTCCCCCTTCAAGGCACCCTCGATCACCCTGGCTTAAAGACACACCACTTCTCCTGGCTGACCCCCCCATCAAGGGGGGATTCCTCGCTGCAGTGCTTTACTCTGTCCTCTCCCCACCGCCAGGCTTCACACACCAAAACTTCATTCGATTTTTTTTCTTTTTTCAGAAAATGCAGTTACTCTAATACCAATGGGTCCTTTCCCTGGTGTTCTCATTCCCTTTCACTGATGGTCCTCCTGCTACTCTCAGTAGATGATTAGTATTTATTATTTATCAGCCACCACACTGTACTCTACTTCCCACAAGATATTAAAGAAGGCACAATCCTTGCACCGAGTTTACAGCCAAGGAGAGAAGAGGCCTGGATTCAGATATCACAGGAATAAGCTGAAAGAGATTTACCAACGAACCCTCCCCATGCCCTGGCAGATGGGGGGCGGGGCCTGGCAGAGCCCGCCCCGGGCTGGCTCCGCCCAGTTCAAGCCAAATAGCAAGCAGCTCCCTACCTTTCCACACCCACCTCCCCAGTTTCTACCCAGTCCTCGGGCCTCACCGGCTTCGCCGGGGAGGCGGGGGGGGGGGGGGGGGGGGGCGGGGGGGGCGGGGCGGGCATGGGGGGGAGGGTTGTTGAAGCCCAGAGATGGGGGATGGGGGGAAAAGATATATTTCCTCTGAAATTCAAAACCAAATGAGGGGGAGGTAGGGGAGGAGGGAGAGGGCAGGGAATAAAAGCCAGATCTAGATCTACCAAAGAAGGGAAGACTAGTGCTGAAATGAAATGTTCTGGCACAATGGAAAGCCCGCACTGGGGCTGCCACGGGCTTCCGGCCAAACCTTTCCCATCAAGGTTGAAGTTAGGGTCTGTGTAGACAGCGTGTGGAGACGGGGAAGTGGTGGAACTAAGAAAGTCAGTGTAGACAGGGTGGGAGTCAGTGTAGACATGGAAGGCTGGGGTGGCCTGAGTAGGGGCTGTCTAAACAGAGAGGTCCTGTGGATTCAAGAGGGTCAGTGTAGACAGGAAAGTCCGTGTACACCGAGGAGAGTCGAGGGTCGGTGGCCAGGATTTACAGGGCTAGCCGTGGTTCTTCAGAGATTTGGACAATTCCTGCTCCTTACCGTGGCTGGAGTGTCATAGGGAGGGCGGAAGCTGAAAGACGATTGGACTTTTCGTTCTCAAACTTTTCCGCCAGTTTCCTCAGGTGTTGAGAGAGGACGGCGAGCTCGCCTCGGTCCCGTCAGCCAACCCTGGGCGGGCGGGGCCGGGAGGCTGGGGCCCAGGAGCCGGTGCCACGCGCCGTGCATCTGCCGGGCGCGGCCGCCGAGCGGGCCGAGCCGGGAGCCACCGCAGGGGGGCGGGGGCGGCGGACGGACGGACGGACGGACACACCCGCGAGCACTCCTCCCGGGCCCGGCGCGCGGCTGCTGGGTATCCCTCGGGCCCCGGGAGCAGCGCTCGGCGCCCGGCCGGGGGCGCCCCGCCTCCCCCACCCTCCGCCCCCGCCCACTCGGGCGCCCGTGATTGGCTCCGCCCGCCCCTGGCTGCACGCCGCAGCCCGCCTCCCTCGCAGCTAAAGCAGACGGTACCCGGAGCGGAGCGAGCCAGAAGGGAGCATGGTCCCCGTGCCGCGGCCGCGCCAGCCCCCGCGCAGCCGCCGTCCCCGCCGCCGCGGATCTAGCTGCAGCTCCAGCCCCGGCCCCGGCTCCGCAGGGCCCGCCCGCAGTCCCGGCGGCCGCCGCGCCTGAGTGCAGCCCCCGCCCAAAGCCCGAGCCCTGAGCCCGGAGCCCGGAGCCAACCCTAGCCCCGCGGCCGCCGCGGCTGCGGGGAGAGTGGGGGGGCGATGCTGCCGGAGCCGCCGCCGCCGCCGCCGCCTCGGTGAGAGCCGCGCCGCGCCGCGCGTAGCCGCACAGGCTGACAGGCAGAAGGACTGACTTCCCTCTCTCGGGCATCCTTACTGGGCTGCCGGGAGGCGGCGGCTGAGGAGGAGAAGAAGGAAAAGGGGGAGAAGGCGGAGAGCAGGAACGCGAGGAGGTGGACCTGGATCCGTTTCTCCCGGCCAGGACCCGAGCGGCCCCAGCTACAGCTACCCGCAGGCGCCGTCCCCTATCCATCAGCCCTCCTGCGCCCACTCGCGACCCCAGGCTCTCTGCGCGTCGGACCGGGGCCAGAGCCGCGCGGCTGGAGGTAAGAGCCAGGCTAGGGCAACAAGGATGCGGCGCCGGGGACCCAGGGTCCTGGAGGCTGCGTGGGGCCGGGCCGGGCTTGGGAGCGGGGCCCGAGTACCCGGAACGCTGGGCTCGGCTCCCGCGGCGGCAGCGGCGGCAGGAGCCTCCCGCGTCTGGACTCGCAAGGCTGCAGGAGCCCTTGCGCCTGCGCTGCTCCAGGGGGGAAAAAAGGCGGAGGGGGGGGAAACTTCCTGCCCCCGGGTGTGTATGCACAGGGGCTGCCCGAGGCCAATGTCGCTGTGGTAGGGGGCGCTGGAAGCGAGTGTGACCCCCCCCGCCCCCCAGCCGAGGCAGCTCTTCGGCTGGGCCCGACAGCATGCGTCCCTCTCCAAGCCACCTCCCCTGAGCGGCCCAGGGCCCGAGCCGGGCTGGGGGCCAGGAAGAGGCACCGGAGAGCTGGACGCTGGGGGCGGCCACGCGTCTGGCCTTTGGGGAGGTGCGCGCCTCTGTGCAGCGGAAAGCCAGGTTGGGGTTTCTGATCCCTCCCGTCCTCAGACCCGCATTTGGGGACCTGGTCTCTTCACTCAATCCCAAGTAACTTTCGAGGTAGAGGAGCGAGAAAACCACAGGGAGGAAGCCCATACAGACCTTGTTGTGACCCGCCTTCCCTTAACGCCTTGTGGGTGTCAGCGTCTTTGGGGGGGGCGCGGAAAGGAGAGCGTACGGGGCTGGTGAAGCGGCTAGGATGTGTGTTGGGTGGGGAGGGGTTGTTTATGTGCGGGATAGTGTGGACGGGGAGATGTGTAATGTGGGAGTGTGGACGCGCGCCCAGACTGCCGCGGGAGGTGCCAGGTGGCAGAGGGCTCATGTCCGGGTCTCTGTGGCCTGGAGCGAGCCGAGAGCGCGAGGGTTATATGCGGTCGCGGCGCGGTTGCGGACGCTGGGCAGTGCGGGCTCTGGGCCCCGAGGGAGGGGAGAGCTCGCCCGGGGTCGGGAGAGCAGAGTCGAGAGCCCGGATAGGTCCGAGGCAGCTCCCGGGCAGGTCGGGTCTGCGTTGGCTGGGGAAGGCGGAGACGCGCTGGCTGCCTGCAGCCAACGGTGATGGGGCCAAAGCGCGAGTCTCGGATGCCTGGGTCCGCTAGCTGAGAAGCCAGTTGTCGTTCCTGAGCTCTGGAACCCAATGGTAGACACGGTCAGTTGGTGGGTCCCCCCGGGGGTCCCTAGGGAGCCGCCGCCTTTGCCATCCCTGCCTCTCTGCAAACGCTCTCCTCTCTCTCTACGGTGCTTGCGCCGCGGCGCGCCCGGGGCGAATCGTGGGCGCAGGTATTTATGCAGCATTAGACGAGACCTCGGCGCTGGAGGGACGGGACCGCTGAGGACGCCGATCTGCTGCTGCCCGCGAAACTTCCACTTCGTCAGCTCAGGGAAAGTCAGGCTCCACTGCTGCAGGCTCCAGCCTCTCACTAGCCGAGCTATGCTGGGATTCGGACTCCTCTTGCAGTGACAGATCTGTCCTGGTTACAGCTGTATTTACCCTAATTTCAGTCGCTTTAAAGTCATCTGTCTGCTCACTACAGAGTACCTTTTCTTGCCATGCGGTCTTATCTCCAACTCAGCCCTGGGAGGGCAGATTTAAGGAATTATTTCGGTTTAGGATGAATGACAGCAGATTTAATTAGCCCACCTCATTCGTGATGTTTTTAAAAATTACAATGGAGAGTGCAGAGCTACTTTTTCACTTTTGGGGGGGGAGGGCATGATGAACAACTTTATTGATTGTTCATCCCGACTCTTGGCCAAAACGTCGGATAATTCACAGGTGAATACTTTAAAGGCTGGTTGGCATGCGTGTATTTGAGTAGTCACATATTCTAGGCATTTATACTAGTATGGAGCTATGTGCCACTGGTGAATGCAGTCTCCGTCCGGTACATTGTTCTGAGTGCACTTGATTTATCATCCTGCTATAAATCAGGGAATTACTAGCATATGTGCCCTTAAACTCTATATGAATTTAATGGCATTTAAATTAGTTTATGGGCTGATGTATTTAACCAATTTTAATAACTTTTCTGCACAAACATCTTATAAACCGTATTTGTCCGTGATTAAGAAAAAACATTTTCTTCTGTTCAGTCTCTCCATTTCTAGCAGTTAACAGAAATTTATAGGTCTCCAACTTTCATTTGCAAGCAACAATCCAAACGAAATACCTAGAGTTGTACTGAAATAAAATATCCTATGGTAGCCATGGTAACAAATAGATTAAGGGTTACTGGTTTTCATGTGTATGTGAAGGAAGTGAGGAATCTAGGTTGTGTCTTTTTAATTATGCTTCTAATGAGTGGTGGTCATACTTCAAGTACTCAATGCGGGAGATAAACAAGACTGAGAATTCAGTTTTGTGAGAGGTTTAGTGGAACAAAGACTAGTAGAGCCCAAGAGAATGACTTCTGCTAACTGCAGCTCCTCATATCCAAAAAGCAAATGATAAAACCTTTTTTGTTTTTCAAGTAGATGAGAATTGAGTTAGTCCCTTGAAGAATAGAAAATTTATTTTGTAAAAGAAAAGGAACCTTTAAATCCAGCCCGTGTTTTCTAGGAATAAACATGTTCGAAGTGTGGATGTTGGTGTGGATTGTCACAGTTGTTATCAACACCTGTCAATCTCAGTGAGGCATATCATTAGTGTATTCAGATCTTGCCTATTTCAATATTCATGCATTTCCATGGTGATCCATTCCATTTTTGTTTACTTAGTCAACCTTATAAATCTTTGGCATCAATTTCCGTTGTACCATCTTTTTTTCTTTCATTTATCAATTGATTTGACTGCAAATCATTCCCAGTTTAAAGCATTTTCTTTTTTTTTTCTCTCTATCTGCTAGTTCCCAAAAGTTTACACTATTCCTGGTTGCACACAGATATAAAAGGGTTAAATTTTTTTAATCGACTCAAATAACACCACTGATGCTAATGTAGTTTTTTAGCATCTCATTTGATATGTGTGTGTGCATGGGGTTTTTTTGTTTGTTTTTCTTTTTTCTTCCAGCAGGCTTACCCTAAAGCTTTCTCACTTTATGGCCTGGAGATGTCAATCCAACCCAGCAGAATTGACTAAAGGTTTCCCTCTCTCCCTTCTTTCCTTCCCTCCTTCCTTCTTTCCTTCTTTCCTTCCTTCCTTCCTTCCTTCCTTCCTTTTTTCCCCTCCTACCCTGTTATGGTTCAAGGATTCTTTATGTCTTCAGCTGTATCTGGCTTAAACAGACTTCTGGACTTTGTGTGCTGGAACAAGCCTGTCCTCCTAGGATCTTTTCTCATCCAGTAGTAGCCAAAGACAGAAGGTTCTGGAGCATCTGAGGCTTTTTCTGAATACGATATACGTTTAGTCACAGCATATAGTGTCTCTAGGATCATTGTAACATTGTTAAGTTCACTGAACAGGAAGCTTTGCTTAAATGCGAGTGATGATTTTGCTCACCCGCTTTCAACTTTGCTTTCTAATGATGCAGTCCTATGCTAATCACACCCTGTATATTTTAGAAATATCAAGGCAAGCATTAGCACGCTACTGACTTATTAGGATCAGGCAAAATAATTGGAGCACTTAAGTTCAAAGTCAGATGGAGAAACGGAATTATAACCAATCTTGTGATTCTGTAATCGGTCAGCTAAGTGCTTACTTGGGGATAGGGGGAGGAATAAACACCATGAATAAGAAGTCCAGCCTTTGGTTGTGGTGGGTGAGGCTAAACCAAAGCAGAAACCATGTAGGATGACTGGAGAATAAGAGATCTCTTTGCAGGGAATTCCCTGGTGGGCCAGTGGTTAGGACTCAGTGTTCTCACTGCCAGGGCCTGGGGTTCCATCTCTGGTGGGGGAATTAAGGTCCCACAAGCAGCGTGGCAAAAAAATGAAAGAAAGAAAGAAAGAAAAGAAATCTCTTTGCAGACAGATAAATCACATGTAAACCCAAATGTTTAGAAACTGGAAGAATGTAGTTTATGCAGAAGATGGTCGTTTGTTATTACTCAGGAAATCGGGATTCATCTCCTAACATGCTAAAAAAAAATAGTCTGAATAATTTTGGTTAAGAAGGAAAAGTGTGTCAGAATTTTTTACCTGCCTGCTGAGATCAAGATCACTCTGAAAGCAAACTCTGGTTCTTCCTACAACAGCTACCCGCTTACCTTCCTGAAGTCCTAGGTCAGAAAGGTAGTCTCTGCTTTCTTTAATGAAATCACTTGAAAACAGGGAAATTGAAGCTGCAAAAAAAAAAGATGAGGTAGGTTGATCATTGAAAATAGCAACACAATTATTTGTGAAATAAACTTTATTGTCTTGGGGGATCTCCACCTTTAGGGAGGGAAAGGGAAGATTTCTCATTTCTCATGAGAGAGGATAGCTGCATGAAATTCACATGATTCGGACTCTTGACTCTGCAGCAGGTGGTGATGATTCAGAAACTAGAACAGGGATGGTTGAGCATTGTGAAAGTGATCTGGTTTGGGCCAAGAGGTCAGCTCCCGAAACATTTGATGGCTGTCATTGGCCCCACAGGTGTCAATTTTTTGTAATTATTTTCTAGAGTTTTGAAATTTTTTAATCATTGACTCTTTTAAGGATATATGCGTGTGTTATGTATATACATACACCTACATATATACAAATACATTATACATAAACTATGTCTATATACACACATATATACAGATATGTATTCTGCCACTTTATTTTTTTTAATTGTGGTAAAAAGAAACACGTAACATAAAATGTATCATCTTTACCATTTTTAAGTGTACAGTTCAGGAGTGCTGATATTTATATTGATGTGCAGTGGATGTCCAGAACTTTCTCATCATGCAAAACTGAAACTCTGTGCCGATTAAGCAGCAGCTGCCCATTTCCCCCTTCCCCATTCCCTGGCAACCACCATTCTACTTTCTGTTTCTATACATTTGACTACTTTAGATATCTCATGTAAGGGGAAATCTTACAGTACATGTCTATGAACATGGGTGTGCAGATATCCCTTCAAGATCCAGCTTCCCATTCTTTTCCATATATACCCAGAAGAGGGATTGCTGGATTCTCCCATTTTTTACATGGATATGTTACACTGATCCTCTGTTTAAGAGACATGGTGAAAATGTAGTCAACAGAATACAGTCAGAGGAAGAATGCAGTAGATGTGACTGACATTTGTTCTTCCTTTTCTGTGGGTACATTTCCTCACAAGTCTCTCCAATCACTTATGTTTTGCGTTTAGGGCTTGCCTGAGTTGCAGCGATATGGCACAGTGGGTAAAGTCATGGGTTTAGTGTCATAGTCCAGTGCCTGGTGCCTACTAGCTGTGTGACCTTGGAAAGATCCTTAATCTCAGTATGCCTCCATTTTCTTTTATGAAAATGGAAGGAATAATCGTGGTCAAGATAACTCCGGTAAAACCTGCATCACAGTGTCTGTCTGGCCTAGAGAAGTGCTCTAGAAAGGAGAACTTCGGTCAAGTCGTTGTGATAGAAAAGGCAGCAGCAACCCCTGGAGATCTCAGAAACCATAGACACCTATCCTGTTAAATTTGATCATACAGGTTTTCGTAATATGCCAGGGTGTATATGAATACATTGTATTCTGTGAGTCTCATTAGCAGGACTTATTCTGAAACGAGATTTGCATCACAATTACAAAAGTTAAAAATATCCTTGAGTGATTTGATATATGAACTTTTAATTCCATTGTTAGTATCATAATTTTAGAGTTGATGTGGATTTTAGAGGTCAGCTGATCTATTATTCAATCACCAAACCTGTATCAAGCCCCAATAATACAATAATAATAGCTTCCAGTTATGGCTGACCACTATATTTTAGTGCTTTACATACATTACCTCTAATCCTCATATCAACGCTGAGAGGTAGGGATTATCCACATTTTGCAAATGAAGATGAGGCTCAGAAACATAATCAACTGGCCCAAGGCCATGAATTGTACCTCTGGGTTTGAACCCACATCCGTCAACTACCAGTCTGTCTTGTCTTTTCGGTGTGTGTATGGTGGGGCGGGTGTGAGACTCCAGACTGGGTCTCGATGCATTTGCACCACTACACGCTGTCCGCTATGCACCAGCTACCGCGCTGTCTGTGCTAATTAACATTTTAAGTAAAATAATTCTACTAGAGGGAACGTGAACTTTAATAAGAATATTGACCAGGTCCAACATTCACAGTACTTTGGGATTTGCTTACGTGCTTCCATTTCCTCTGTCTCCTGGAACGCTAAGGAGAAAAACTTTCAGATGTTTGAATGGCAGCTGTTTCCACGTTGAGCCAGTGTAATAACTAAATATCGAAGTAAGGAGTAGAAACAATGTAGAGAGGATTAAGGATACATCCAGGACCGCTGAAGACTGATCTGGGTGTGTTCACTTTTCAATCCCCGTGCCTAACACAGTGCCTGGCACAAAACTTGATAGTAAAACTATTTGCCTGGATAAATTTATGCCCAGAGAAGGTGTCAGGTGATAGACATCAAAGGCTACTTTTTGGAGTTCCTTTTCACTCGGTTAGCTGTGTAGCTGTATCTTCGTGGTTTTTCATTGTGTGGAATTTTAGATGCTATATTTGGGCATACATCTATTAAATATGCTTGTTGATGAATTCTAACTAATCTAAATGGAATCTTTTAGGATTTATGACTTGAGATTTGAAGACTAATTTTCTTGGAGCTTCTTCATTCCAGTGATAACTCGAATCTATTTGGCACTTGTGAGAGTCGACGCAAAGTCCGTCCTAGTCCGTCCTTCATATTACACTTACTCGTGAGGTGTTGTCCCCACTTAGATTTTTTAATTTGTGGCATTTCATAAAAGCATTGTTTTAATGGAAAATAAAACACCTTGCAATCATAGAGACCACTATGAAAGGGCAATAACACTGTATTTTCCAAGTTCTGTCCTATTTGAATTCTTTGGTGCAGGCGTGGGGGCGAGTTGGTTGGTTGCTTCTGGAGATGGATGAGAGGATGCGAACAGAACCTGGGGCGGACACACAAAGATGTGTTTGATCCCTGTTTTAACTCTTCTGGCCCTCACTCAGGCAAGGAATGACTTCTCCAGTTTGAGATTCACTGGGAGAAAGGCATGGCTACAGTGCCTTTGATTGAACTTGTAACTGAGTGATCCCACAGGAAATGATGCTGGGTGAGGGTGAGGTTCCGCCCCACCACCTCCCGCTTCCTTACTCCTGGGCTTGTCTCTCCCCTCAAGGTAAAATCAGGCAGGAGGAGGCTTTCTGTTTCTTCAGGCCTCCCTGCAAAGCTCTTAGAAGCAGGGTCAGTGGTGGGGACGATGAAGCACGAACAGACAAGAGGACTCTCTGTCTTGTGAAAAGCAAAAGCTTAGGCCAAATTAGAGCCCTAACAGCTGCCAGATCGTCCCTGTTTTCCTTTTGGATATTTAGCGACACTGAGAAGTAGTGGGGAAAGGTGAAACGTGCATTTAAAAAAACAAACCAAAAACTTACCTTTCTCTTTTATCTTCTTGTTTCAAATTTCCAGCTTTAAGCATTTGCTTTCGGATCAAAACTGCAGCTGAGCTTAGCCTCCTAAGGAACTTTAATGATATATTCGTCTCCTGGAGCTTCTGAACGAGTATAGACTCAGTAACTGTTTACTGAGCAGGTACAGTGGAGAGAACGGTTCCTTTCATGCAGCATCTCTTTTGTTGCTCACCTTGTGACGTGGGTGGCATTATTCCCGTTTTGCAGATGAGTTCTAGAGAGACAGAGCATTTGCCTGAGGTCAGATCAACAAACACAGGTGGCTGGATGGGTTAAAGGAATGCACAGGCCTGGCCTCCAGACGACTGCCCACCTCTAAAGAAGGGAGAGAGCCAGTATTCTCTTTCATACAGAATATAAATTGCTTATTTAAATAACAATATATACACACTTAGCCACATTGCTCACTGATTACCACAGTTGACATAATAAGTTGAGGTCCAGCTAATTTTATTTTAAGGCTTGAAATAAACCTGAAAGTGAGACCCGTCAACATGATTTCAAATTCCTTCACACTTAAACTCACTGCCATCGTCGTTTGTAAACTGAACAAAAGTTCAATTCTGAGTTTAGCTTGAAGGCTTAGGTCTAACTGACTATCCTTGTGGTCAGAAGGCTTCTTAGGGTGCCCTGACTTACATGGATGAGAATCAAATATTCGAGGATTAAATGGCTTCCTGTTTACAGCGCTTAGAACAACACCAGGCATATCATAACTGCTGTCTATGTGTATGGGTGGGTTGGTTTCTGCTCCAAATCATGTGAACAAGTGGTTATTTCTGGATTCATTTTGGGAATCATGACCTCCTTGAAGGCAGGCACCAGCTTTGTCTTTTGGCCTTGGACTTTACACATGTTGGGTACTCACTGTTCAGATGCCCTGAGATGTGGCCCCGACCATGAGCTCCCAGCCAACTCAGAAGCCCATGGCATGTGGAGAGCAGGCGGAAGAAGATCAATGAGGATCTAGTCCAGCAGTTTCCTGTGAAGTTCTGAAAGACAGACCACAGGGGAAGAACCTGATCCTGAATGCTACCATGGGCATCCACGCAGTTCCACCCGGGCACCTAGGTTGGGCACTGCTGCTGCTGGCCAGGCTGTCCAGGCCAGTAGAAAATGATGCCACTCTAGCCCTGGTCCTCATGCTGCCAGACCTCAAATCAGTTACCAGTCTGAGACAAGGTAAAATGGGAGTAAGCATCTAGAAACTTCTGTTGCATTTGCCACTGCCTTGACAGCCAAGAGCGTGATCCTTGGGCTTCTCTCATTGAAGGTGTGGACCAGTCTGGGGCCACGTCACACTCCCGTATGCGTTGCCGAGAGAGCAGTATGTGGTGTGAGCTGTGGTCTAGTCGTGCATGCTAAGACCACATTTTGGTTCTTAACAGATTGGAGGTACAAATAAAACCCCCAAACCTGGTCTTTCACCACAGACAGGGGTAGAGGGCAGCGTGGGAGCCTAGATGCAGTTGTCTTGCCAAAGCACGTGCAGTGATTTTCTAAAGCTCTGATCTAGAATCCCGCATCAGTGAGGCCAACCTTGCCACCTTTGGGACAGCAAGCAGACTGAATTTTGGCCAGTCCGTCAGTGCTCACTGTAGCGGGGGGAGCTGCCTGATCTGTTCTGTCCAGAAAATGATGGCCATGTTTGGTGGGCTGTGAAGAGGGGTGTCTGCTCTGTGTTCATGTGCATCCCCAGTCGTTTCCCTGATGCTGAGTGAGAGCTTCAGGGTCTTAGCTCAGGAACCTCATACCCACATTCGTATGAGGCCATTTTGTTGCAATTCTGCACTGTTTTGACTTCTTGAGCCATGCATAGGTTATTTCTGCCGTTGAATCAGCTTATTTGTTCGGGGTAGGCTATTTTGCCATTGAACTAGCCTGTTTGCTTGATCTGAAGAACTATAAGATGACCATACTCTGATTCTGGCCTTCCAAACCAAAAGCCAGGGCCACCGAATTTGGGAAGTGTCAGTGCCGCATTCGGAAGCCGGATTAGTGAGACCCGGAGGCCGCGTGCAGCAAGTGGGGCTGATCTTGCTAGCGAAGAGCCTGCTGTAAGTGGAGTGCTGTAATCTATTCGTTTCATGCTGTTCCAACCAGCTTTAATCATCGAAACTTGAATAATATTCAAACTGTGAAAGGAACCTTTTTCTTGCTGAAACCTAGGTGTGCCAAGTAGAAGCTCAGAAGCTTCTCAATCTACTGATCTATGGCAACACATTGCAGAGGGAAAAAAAAAAAGAGGAGTACCTGGGTTGCTTCACGCCCTGTGGGAAAACTGCCTTTTTCCACAATTAAATGGCACTAAGATCTAAAATTTCCTCTTTTGCCCCCAAGGAGAAGAATGATTTTCATGGAAACCATGCTTCATGGAAGTCACTTTTTTTCCTCTCCATGAACTCACCACCTCTCTTGTAACTGAAGGGACATTTTTTTTCACTGGCCCCAGGTCTCCAACAGGGTCTGCCCTGGCACCCCTGGGGGAGAGGTCTGACAGTGTAGAAGCCCACAGGGCTTTCTGGAGGGAGGGGATGTGTGTTGTGTGACCTGGAAGACACCAGCGACTGGGGAACTGGGATGTGAGGGGAAGGTCACAGGCAGCAGTGGGGAGACTAATAGGAAAGCGGGCTAAGGTAAAGCCACACAAACCATTATCCTGTGGCAAGGGCTCCAGCCCTGCATTTCCAGATGGGCTGTGGGGACAGCCCCTGCCTCTCCCATGCTCTCTCCCTCACATCCCCCAGTGAAAAGGGCATTCCAGAGCCACCACCCTGCTCAGGTTCCCACCTAGGAATTTAAAATTTCTCTCCCAGATTCTGCAGAAAGCACAAAAAGCCCTCTTTGTTGGTGAGGACTCCTGGGGAGGTCACAGAGGTGGGGTGGGTACTCACTGAACTGTGAAGTCACAACTCGAGAGCTGTAACTGTCAGCTGTTTTTATTCCAGGTATGCCTCCCAGAACGTCTGGTCTTCAGAAACATTTTTTTGATATCTGGACTAGACACCAAGGCCAGGTATAATCTCCTTGGTCCTAGGGAAAGGGTCAGGCAGTTGCCTGTCTGACTCTTGGCTCCTGTGCTCTGTGTGACCAAGGGACCATTGGGGGTAGGGACGGGGACATGAGATTGACATCTAGGGACTGAGCATGTGACGGTGGGAAGGGCGAGACTGGGTTCTCAGTCCTGCACAAAGTTACAGATAAAACTTACTTACTTTCAACTCAACAACAAACAAACAGCGCGATGTGAAAAATGGGCAAAGGACTTGAACGGACATTTCTCCAAAGAAGATATACCAATCACCGAGAAGCACGTGAAAAGATGCTCAACACCACTAATCGTTAGGAAAATGCAAATCAAAACCATGATGAGATATCATTTCACACCCATTAGGATGACTATTATTTTTTAAACATAGAAAATAAAAAGTGTTGGTGAGGATGTGGATAAAGTGGAACCCTTATGTGCTGCTCATAGCAATATAAAATGGTGTGATCACTAAGGAAAACAGTATAGAGATTCCTCAAAAAATTAAATATACAATGATCATACAATCCTGTAATTCTGCTTCTGGGTATATACCCAAAAGAAGTGAAAGCAAGGACTCAGATGTTTACACACCCATGTTCATAGCAGCATTCTTCACAATAGCCAAAAGGTGGAAGCAACCCAAGTGTTCATCAGTGGGTGAATGGGTGTGTAAAATGTGATATAGTCACACACTGGAATATTACTCAGCCTCACAAAGGGGAAGGGAATTCTGACACATGCTGCAACGTGGATGAACCTTGAAGGCGTTATGCCAAGTGAAATAAACCAGCCATAAAAAGACAAATATTGTATGATTCCACATCTGTGAGGCACCTAGAGTTGTCAGATTCTTAGAGACAGAACATAGAATGGTGGTTGCCAAGGGCTGGGGGAGAGGGGAATTAAAACTGTACCCACTAAACAACCCACTGTTGTTTAGTGGGTACAGTTTTAATTTGGGAAGATGAAAAAGTTCTGGAAAGGGATGGTGGTCATGTTTGCACAACAGTGTGACTATATCGAATGCTGCTGAACTGTACACTTAACTGGTTAAAATGGTAAAATTTATGTTATATATTTTTACCACAATTAAAAAAAAAGACTTCTAAACATATTCCAAATTGGCTCTCCTAATAAATTCTTTAAACAATTTGCTTAGGGGGAAAAAAGGCATTTACTTCAACAGTTCATCAGTTTGAGCACCTGCTGTGTACCTTGCCCTTCGCTGGGCATTGTATGTATGTATGTGTTTTATTTGAGGTGTAATAGTCGAAGCAATACAATAAAATCCACAGATCTAAAGTGTTCAGTTCACTGAGTTTCGATAACTGTATGTACCTGTGTAGCCACCATCCAAAACAAGATGTAAAACGTTTTCGTCACCCCAGAAAGTTCCCACATGCCGCCTCCAAGCAATCCCCCTTCTTCTGACCATTTTCTGATGTCTGTCATCAGAGATGAGCTTTGCCTGCTGTGTGACTTTGTATGAACCGAAGCATGTGGTGTGTACTCTGGTGCCCTCTGGCTTCACTCAGCCTACCCCGGGCGCCACTTATCCATCTTGACACTTACCCCAGTAGTTCGTTCCTTATTGCTAAGTAGCGTTCCGTGGTGTGTACCAGAGTTGGTGTGTCCACTCTCCTGTGGATGGACATTGAGTGTTGCAGTGTTTGGGGAGAGTTGCCAGCGAGTGAGGATGTTAGCTGGCCATCTGGGAGTGTCCCCACAGATTGGCGTTGTAATATAAGCTCTCCGTGCAGGGGGGTTTCCTACGAGACTGGCAGCTTACCCGGAGTTGAACAGTCTCCAGGTCCTGGCATTTGGGTGATTCACGCTAAAAGTATGGCACCCGCTAGACCAGATGCTCATGTTGCTACTGGACAGATTTCTCCCTTGAAGGTGCATCACACAGGAACCTGAGTCTCTTATTGGGAGGCTGCTTGGTGACACTGCCCTGGGGACAGGAAGTTGGTGGCTGGTCTTAAAGGTTAGTGTCCTTGAGCAGTGACTGCACCTCCCCAGCTCAGGCGGCCACCTGCAGAACTGACTGGATCCCATGGGGTAGGGACTAGGGTGACCGCTCCCCAGCTCGGCCCCTTCCTCTCTGGTTTGCAGCCTCAGAGCTGGTTGACACGTTCTTTCTGCAGCCGCGTGAATGCCTTTAGTCTGAGACTGTAGCGAAAGAGCTATTCTTGCAAGAGCTGTCCTTCCAGTGACCTTGCCCTCTCTGTTGTGACCCATTCTCCAGTGAGTCTGCTGTCTGACTCTGAGGTCAGCGTCCCCCACTTCCACATTTCTGGGCAGCATCTCAGCTCCTGAAGTAGCAGTGAGGCCTTGTGCCCACGAGCCATGGCCTTTGCTGCCAGGGAGGTCAGGCCTCAGCATCCTAGCAGGGCCGCCTAGAAATGGCGAAATCCTAGGCAGTTTACCTCATCTCTTGGAACATAGCCACCTCATATAATGACACTAATAATAGCTTTGCTGCCCTATGTACTGCCCGTAACAGGACTGTAAGGTGGGGGGCGAGGTAATTCTCGCCTTCCAGGAATGCACACAAGGTACATCTGCGTGAAAGCTGAGTTCACTTGTCTCCCCTGGGTCCACATTCCTGGGCCATGCATCATCGCATGACTTGGAGAGTGCGGGGTGCTAACTGGAACTGTTGCCTCCAGTGGAGAGCTGTAGGAACACGGGCCGATGAGGGTGTGGTGGTCGCTGGGAAGCCCCCTGGAGCAGGGCAGTGGGAGGACCTCCCAGGGCAGGTGTGCTGGTGGTGGTCGCCCTCCCTCCATTCGGGTGCCTTCCTTTGCACGCCCCAGACCCCCGTCCCCAGTCCACCAGCTCACAAGCTCAATACAGCTAACAAATCTACTCTCCCCTGTGAGAGGTAAGCTGGGAAGGCCAGCTTGGGTTTGCACTGTGATTTCTAAAGGATGCATTGCTCTGAATTCACCTCTGAGAAGTGTTGGTGGCACAGCTGGGAGTTGTGTGAGCCCCACGACTGTGTGGTTGGCTCCCTGGCCAGAGCCCGTGGTGCTGATGCTCCTGGGACAGGGGAATGGGGCATGGAGCCCATCTCAGCAAGCCAGGGCCTGATGAGTCGTGCCCGCCCACCCGTGGGCACAGGGAACTGAGCCCCTGATGTGGCTGGAGAGGAGGAAGATGCACTGGGGACAGAGGGACTGTCAGCTGGCCGAGGAGCCGCTCTGGCCAGGCTGAGGCCACCCTTGACTCCCCCCTCCCCTCTTCCATCTCTAGAAGGCTTGTCCATCTCTCTGCCCATCCTTCATGGCTTCCTCTGGGATGAGCCCGTGACCCAGGTTCTCCAGGTAAACGCTTCTTAGGGGTCCCCAGCTGACCGTGTGCTCCTGGAGGATTGATCGCCTCACCTTGCGTTTATATTCCTTTGTTGATTTTCCTCTAAGAGCCTAGGCCAGTGCTGGGCACATGTCACAGTTTGATCGAGTGAGCCGCAGAGCAGGGGAATGCCATCTAAGACGTGCCAGTGAGAGGCAGAGCTGGGACCAGAACCCCAAATACTAGAACATGGAAACAGCATCCCGAGTGTGCAAGGAGGGGTGGGAGCGGCAGGTCTGGGTGAGGGATCCTCTCCTGTGAATCCTGTGCTGTTTCAAGCTGTTCTGGGTGAAAGAGTGCAAACGCCGGGGAATTTTCTCTCTCTGCCTTGGTTATTGTCACATGCAAGCAGGGATGATTTCCTAAAATGTGTGACTAGATAAGGGATCCCTTCACCAGGATGTGAAATGACTGTGCATTCAAATCTGAGCCATGAAAGATGATCTTTGCTCCATTTTTCCTGTGCACCACACACAAATCTTCCCAGGACACTAACCGTGTGCTCGTCTGGAGGCCTCGGGGCTTGGGGTCACTGGTGAAAGTGCAGCCTGGAATGGCTCCCGGGTGTTGCCCGTGCGCACCCCCCACTCTACTGTCTTCTCCCCCGACCCAGTCTGCCCAGTGATGCACTGACACAGCCTGGTTTGTCTCAGGGGAAAATCTGTCCTCAGAGTACGTGTTTGGGTACTGGGGTGGAGTTGGCAAAGAGGTGGCGTGAAGAGCATTCCTTGCCTTTCTTCTGATCAGGAGACTACAAGGAAAAATACAAAACACTTCTTTGAGCATTGAGAGCAAAATTTTTAGAGTGACTTTATCATGAGTTTGTTTATCATGAGAATCGTTTTTTAAAAGGAAACTTGGTTAATGAAAAGAAATCAGGGACATATTATATATATATACAATGACGTCAAGTATGTAAAAAAAAAAAAGAAGAGCATAGAACGAAAGACTGAAAATGTGCCGTAATGTTAACAGTAGTCATTATTCTCCTTTTAAAATTCTACTTAAAATTTGTCTATTTAAAAAATAGTTTTTTTAAAAAACAATCAGCATATTTTTCATAATGGAAAGGAATAAAAACATTTAACAGGGGAAAGAAATTTAACTATACTAATAAGGTGAATTTTCGCCACCTGCCACCTTCATAGTGAGCACTGTGTTTGTGTACACGCCCACACAAATACTGATGAAAACATGAAAAGGACAGGCCACAATGTGGAAGAGATTTTTAAACAACCAGTTTTTTAAAGGGAGGAAGGAACAAAATAATTTCATAGAATCCCATATATAATATTCTTCACAGTGAATCTCAGACTTACCTTAAATGAACAATTCTCTCAGGGTTCTGTTCCATCCTGGGGCTCCAGCAGGATCCAAAATTGGGGGGCTGTCTTCTTAGAGACAACCAAGCTAAAGCAGATGCCAAACCTGAAAAGACTGCCTTGCTGCATGCTAGCTGAGTGCCAGCCTTCTCAAATAACTGTGCCCCCAAGTGGTCACTTGTCCCTGTAAATTACATCCAGCAAAAAGGTTGCAATTAACCAGATCCTGAGTCACAGGGTTTATAATTTAATAATAATGATGATGTCAGTTACATAGGACAAAAAGGAGTGAGAAAGGAAAGAAGAAACCCAAAATGTGTGTGTGTGTGTGTGTGTGTGTGTGTGTGTGTGCAAGTGTAGAGCAAAAGACAGGGAAGGATTTTCTGAATGTTTACCTACCCATACCCCTCCAGAAAGGGGTGTGTGTGTGTGTGTGTGTGTGCGCGCGCGCGCATGCATGTGTTTCCACTGGCAGAGGAGCCTGGCCAGAGGGGTGAGGGCGACTGAGCAGAACCCTCCGAGAATTCTGGAGACTCTGCCCCTTTCTCAGGATGCTCCTCCACGCCTTTGACGGCCTGCTTCTCTGCAGCAATAGTTCCATGATCGTCTCTTTGGCAGTCTGCCAGAGGCTCTAAGTGTACCAAGAATTGTGTTTTAATAGAAGGCTTTACCTCTGATACAGATTTAAAATGAGGAAGAAACTTTCTTCTCAGCCAGAGCGAAATGCATTTTGCTGCTTGTGAAATGCTGGTGATTACAAGCTACTCTTACATAATTTTATTATTTTCAATTGCTGCCTGTCAGTCTCAGGTGATGGTTTCCTGGGAGCAGAAAGGAGGCAGATTCTGGGCGATGATTAAAAAAAAAAAAAAAAAGCCACCCAGTCATTAGCAGATCATACAGAAGTTTAGAAAGGAGAATAATTATCTTTGTGACGATGCGGTTCAAGATAATCGGAACTTGCATTGCTAAGGTAGACATGCAGAAGTGAATCGAGTGTTTAATGGCCTTTTAGAAAATGCATTTTCACTTTAACAAAGGGTTGATGTTTGAAATTTTTTTAAAAATCTTTAATGAAGGAGTTCTCTTCAATAACCACATTTTCAGAAATCTTTGACACTATCGAGGAGGTCCACTGTCACGCCCACAAGAGGGCATTTTCTCATCAACTACTGTAAAAAAATGATTTGTTTTTAAAGAGAAGCTAGCTGAGAGGCCTTGGGGAAGGAGAGTGTTAATCAGTAACTGGAGATGGAGAGCTGCTTGCAATTGAGTTGTATGTATGTTCCCACTGAATATGTCCTGCCAGTGCATGAGCCAGTGCTACTGGCCAGGAATTCTGCTCAGTGTGTTTACTCTGTTTTTAATGTCTTATTCCCAGAATGACTGGGCACTAAAGGAAACCTTTACAAGAGTTTTCTCCAGATACAAGATACCACATGCTAGTATAGCTAGTACCCAGCTAGAATTAGGTCCCGAACAGGTATGTTACCCATCAATGACTTTAATACTAAATTTGATTTTCTAGTATTTTAAGACTCCAACCAAAGGCTTCCACCCTTTCCCGCTCCAAGGTCCTTCCTTTATTTATTTAACAAATACTAATTCAGCACCTACTGTGTGTGTCAACAATGAGCCAAGCTAAGACCTTGTCTTCGTGGAACATACATTCTCCATAGGGAGACTTAGCATTAAAAAAGAAAACAAACAAATACTGGAATGTATTGTAGATAATTGTAAATGCTATGAGGGACAATAATTGGGAAAAGGAAAGGGGTAGCTATATGGGACTGGATAGTTAAGAATACTTCTCTGAATGGTAACAAATAATATTCTACTTTTGTTCAATGGGCACCAGTACTATTTAGATTACAAATGTAATAAATTCTTTAAACTCCCTTCTTCAGAAAAGTTAGTTGCAATGTTTAGTATTTTATGGACCATGAAACATGATGAAAATGGGGGAAGAAACATGAAGTTGCCAGTTACTAGTTTGTTAAATAACATTTTAAAATTACCATCTACTCCACCCCATCATTTCAAAGAACACTGAATGTTTTAACACCAAAGCGTAGGAAGGATATAATCCCAGAATATGGAAGAGTTGAATGAACTTAGTGTTTTAGAAAATTCACTACATACTCTTGAGTTTTCTCATTTTCCATGGACTAGTCTGGCTCATGGTAATCATCTACCCTGTCCCCAGACAGGCCCAAGCTACAGAAGGTACAGTAATGGCAGCTCTGTTGACATCAGTTCCACAAGCCTGCCCCACTCACAGCCACGCCTAAGACACAAAAGCAGAAGGTGGTGGTGTGCTTCCTACCCCAGAGATTCTAGGATACTTGGTAGAGAATTCAGCACAAGAGCTATGATGCCCTTAGAGACCCATGTGACAGTTCCTGAAGCCAGGAGTCAAAACTCAACTTTAAAGACATGTTTTGAAAGGTCAGAGCAGAATGGGCTGGGCAAATCAAGGAGGGCTTCGTGGGGGAGGTGAGCCTTCAACTTGGCCTTAAAGTACAGATAGGTATGAGGAAGAGGATCATAATGGGTGGCATGTTCATTTTTTTTCAGTTAATGTGGAACATTTTTGGTAATAAAAGTAACACCCATTGTGTAGTATTTTCGGGCAAAATGAAGTAGGTATTAACCTCTAAAACCCTATTGTCTACAGATGGCTTTTCTTACTATTTTATCGTATTTTCTTCTAGTCTTCCTTTTGTTTTGCATTTTTACAATAGATGGGGCCATGTTGCAAATGAAATTTTGCATCTTGCATTTTTAAACTTTAGAACAGTTTCCCGCGTCATTAAAAGTGATTCCTAAACATCAATTCTTAACGCCTACATGGTATTTCGTCATGCCTGCAAACTGGTTTACTCAGCCATTCCACCCAGCAGGTATACATTTTTTCTCCTATTATCACCCTCTTGTGGATCATTTTGGTTCATAATTTTGGTGTCAGACAGATCTGACAAGGCCCAGGCTAACATCAGGCTCATCACGTTATTCACCCAGGCCTCTGTCTCTCACATGTCACGTGGAAATACTAGTACCAGCATTATGGGGCGGTTGTGAGAGTTACATGAGAGAATGTTTTGGATAGAGTTCTAGAAATAGAATTACCAAGGTTTGATCTTTTAAAATTATATAACTTTCTAATTATAAGAATAATGTTCTTTATGGAAAATTTTAGCTGAAAGAAAAACCATGCCTAATCTCATCACTAAGAGATAAAAACAGTTAACATTTCAGAATCCATTTTTTGTCACTTTGAGTAGAATTGGGACTGTACTATAATATATATCATTTTCTCTCCTGCTTTTTCCGTCTTAACCTTGTATTGATTTCCCATTGTCATTATACATTCAAAAACATCTTAAAAGGCTGCATTTCATTATATTCCATTATATTAATGTGCCATGTTTTATTTAACTTCTAATTGTTGGATATTTAGATAATGATTTGCTATTATTAATAACATTGAAATCAGGTGTTGTTGAAAATAAATATCGGCAGACATTTTGGATTATTTCCTTAAAATTAATTCCTAGAAGAGGTGTTACCAGATCAGAGGCAGGAACATACAGAAGACATTGATTTGTACCTCTGCGTCGCCTATTTACTCTTCCATAAATAGCACATGAACACCTATTTTACCCAACGCTTACCTATGACAATTTTTAAAACTATCTCAATCTCTTCGTGGTCTCAATTTGCACACCCTTGATTACCTGTGGGCTAGAGCATTTGTTTCTGTGTTTATTGACATTCCCGTCCTTTGCCTATTCTTCTATTTACATTCATCTTTTCTTATTGATTTGTAAGAGCTCTTTATGCATAAGAGAACATTAACCTTTTGGTGTCATGTTAGAAATATTTTTCCCAGTTTGTCATTTGTCTTTTAAATCCATTTATGGTTTCTTGATTGTATAGAACCCTTCAATTTGTTTGTTGTCCTATTTGTCAGCCTTTTTCACTTTGATGTTTCCTCTCGGTTTTTTATGCTTGGAAAGTCCTTTCCTATCCTGGCTTCAGATATCTGTTCATTTACATTTTCTTCTACCTGTGTCATGATTTCACTTTATAGATTCAAATTTTTATCCTGTTCTAAGTTATCTCATTTTGTTGTAAGATGTAAGGTAGGAATTTAACTTTTTTCTTAATGGTTATGCAATCCTTCCAGTTCTGTTTATTGAATGATCTTTCTTTTCTCCCAGTTTGAAATGCTACTTCTCTTAAACACGCAATCCTTATTTTAGCTAGAGCATGTTTCCAGCTTCTTTATTCTGTTCCATTCTCTCTCTGACCTAGTGCTATACCACACTATTATAATTACAGATGCTTTTATATTGTGTTTTAAAATCTGGTATACAAATCAACTACATTATTATTATTTTCCAAAATATTTTTAGCTACTATCTCCAACACATCTAATAGCCCAGGTGAACTTTAGAATCATTTTTAACATACTAAAAAATCTCTTGTTGACTTTTTTTTACATGATGTCATATGAATTAGATGATGTCTATAAATTGATTTATAAAGAATTGACATCCTGACTACAATATTGAGTCTGCTCATTCAGAAACATGCTATTCCATTTACTCTCTCGTATTCTGTTTATTTAAGTTTACTTTCATATCTCTCTGTAAATATTTGTGGTGTTTTTCATACGAGCTCTGCACTGTTCTTAGAAATTTCATTCTTAGATGCTACATACAGATTGAGATCTTTCTGTATTTTTGTGAGTTATTTATTACTGAGAAAGCCGTTAATTTTTATGTATTTATTTTGTATCTTGCCAGGTTATTGAGCTTTTTAATGGACTTTTTTGAGGCTTTCCAAACATGCTGATCATTTTACGAAAAGATTGTATCTACAAACAGTAGTATCTGGAAGAGCTTATATTATCATATTTAAGAATCTGTATTAATTTGGAGGAAAATGGCATCTCGTTGTGTCCTATCTACCATTTCTATGAAATTTCTTTCTGACATTAAGCCTGAGTCCATAATAGAATTTATTTGGCGCGCACCATCTCAGCATGCAATGCTTGTAGGCCTCTCCTGAAGGATGGGCAGCTATAGCGACTCTGATGTGCTGAAGGGCTCAATGTTCAGCTAGGAGTCTGGGGTTCACAGCCCTGCCTGTGGAGGAGGTGGGAGGGACCTGTCATAAAGAACATCGCAGGAGTTAGCCTTGGGCCTATGTCTCAGAACAATTGGGTAGAGTCTGCTGTTACTGATGTTAGGTTTAATTTCACCCAGATGTACACTCACAGCCAGACAAACTGGAGTGTAAAGAAACAGTCAGACACTACTTGTCCCATTGTTGAGCCCTGAAGGACACTCAAGATCTCCATTCACAGCACACAGACAACCCCTCCAAGTGAGCAAAAAGAAGCCTGGCCAGAGATGTAACTGTAGTGTCTAGGCACTTGATTCTCGGCAGGTCTGCAGAACTCTCATTACATTGTTGTCTTCTCCAAATTAAGGCTTTCTATCGGTTGTGGGGAAGGAAAAGGTTTCTCCTCCCCGGCTTCTCCCTAGCATATGGCTGGGGGTGTGGGCGGAATCTCCCCACATCCCTGCACAGACGGCTTGTGAATGTACCGATGGTGTGCGTTTCCTCCATTGGACAACTCTTCTTTTACTCTTTGATTTTTATGCCAGTTCGAGAAGGTTGTTTTTCTCCCACATGAAAATCTCCTTCTGAAGGAATATGTTGCCATCCCCAAGCCCTCTATGTTGTAACTATCTCCTATGAAGCCAGACTGTAAGGCAATGCATCTTCCCTCAGTAAAATCCAAACCCATTATTCGTGCTTCAGCAAATATCTACGTACCTTCTATGTGCCAGCCTTTGTGCTTGGCATTGGAACTCAACAGTGAGCAGAAACATGCCTGAGTCTTTCCCCCCAAGAGCTTCTAGTCTAGTTGGGGAGACAGACATTTACCAGGGAGTTCAGACAGAAGGCACACTGGGCTGTTACCGGGAGCCTCACTGCATGTTGGGTTCAGGGAGCTGGTGATGACTGAGCTGAGATTTAAAGGAATGGTCGACCTCAGGATTTAAAGGGCGGTCAAGCTGGGGAGGGGATGATGCATTGCAGGCAGAGGAGACAAAGGGACTGCAACCAATAGAGGAGAGAGTATGACACTTTTCAGGAAGAGGGAAAGCCAGAGAGCCTGGAGCTGAGAAAGCAAGAGCAAGTATGGTCCAGGAAGAACCCAGAGAATTAGGTAGGGAGAGAGCAGGCTGGATCTTGTTGGCCGTATATGGGATCTTTGTCTTTATTGCAAGAATACTGCCTGACTTCGATGGTTCTTAAGCAAAGGAATAGCATTTTGTTAATAAATATTTGTCTATTTTTATTTATTTATTTGTTTGTTTATTTATTTATATCTCTGCATTTATTGGGTGTTTCCTTATGCCAGGCACTGTGGTAAACACTTTACAGCCTACAACACTTGACATATCTATGTCTTTAAGAGGTGGGAACTATTATTTGTTTGTTTGTTTGTTTTTGGCTGTGCCATGTAGCATGTGGGATCTTAGTTCCCCAACCAGGGATCAAACACACACCCCCTGGGGCTTCCCTGGTGGCGCAGTGGTTGAGAGTCCGCCTGCCGATGCAGGGGACATGGGTTCGTGCCCCGGTCCGGGAGGATCCCACATGCCGCGGAGCGGCTGGGCCCGTGAGCCATGGCTGCTAAGCCTGCGCGTCCGGAGCCTGTGCTCCGCAACGGGAGAGGCCACAACAGTGAGAAGCCCGCGTACCTCAAAAACACACACACACACACACACACACACACACACACACACACACACACACACACACACACACACACACACACACACACACCCTGCATTGGAAGCACGGAGTCTGGACCACCAGGGAAGTCCCAGGAACGGCATTTTTTAAACGATGGCCCTGGCTGCCGTGCAGGAACCTGCTGAAGAGTGCTGAGGAAGAATATGGGGTTCGGTTAGGGGATGGTTGCCAGAGTCCAGGTGAGAATTGATGACAGCAGCTGGGGCGTAGGTGATGGTGCAGGTGGGCAGAGGTAAATGAGTCTGAGACACTTAAAAGTTGGAGGTGGGAGGCGTCGGTGGTGGGTGGGATGTGGGGAAATAAAGGAGAGGGTTGCCTCAAGGATGACACCAAAACTTCTGGTCTGAGGAACAGATGGATGGTGGTCGTATTGATGGTATTGGGAACACTGGGAGGGGGTCAGGTGTGTTGGAGAAGATTGAGGTTTTTTTAGGGCCAGGTGTGAGGCCTCGTGAGACATGGCAGTGGTACCAGTTAAACATGTGGGTCTGGCTCTTGGTCAGAGGACAGATCGGGGCCAGAGACATACATTTGGAGGCACCATCCGAATTAGATTCAGGAAGAAAAAACTTAGACCTAAGGGACAAGCCAGCCAGCCAGACCTAGTCCACTTGGGCCCCCCTGCTCCTACCATGTGCTGGCGTCCAGAGACGGTGCTTTCCCAGTTATGGGGGGATTTCCTGTGTATCGTCCACCATGTGCCTGAGTCAACACTGGATTTAATAAAAAGGGCATAGACACAGAGAAACCACACATCTCGGCAATCTGTGAACTTGCTTGCCTTCCAGGCTCATAGGTCCCGCCCTTCAGGGTGAGTCTCTGAGTAACAAGATAGAACCAGGGTCTCTCCTGCCCCCTCCCTTTTTTGTCCTGAGCCTTCCTTTCCTCCCCGAAGTCCCTTGTTTCTGAATGATGAGCCTTAAAATACCTTGCCCGATCATTTTGTTACATGAGCCAACAAGAACATTGTTTGTTTCAATTTAAGATCACTTATGCAATCGTACGTTCAATAAATATTTATGAAACACCTACTCCAGGCATCATCAGAGACACTGTGGGTTCAATTCAGACCATCGCCATAAAGAGAAACATCAATAAAGCGAATCAACACGAATTCTTTGGTTTTCCAGTGCGTGTAAGAGCTATGTCACACTATACTGTAGTCTGTTAAGTGTGCAATAGCATTATGTCTAAAAAAAAATGTACATACCTTCATTACAAAATACTTGATTGTTAAAAAATGCCAAAACAATTATAATAGCAACATCAAAGATCACTGATCACAGATCATCATAACAAATATAATAAGGAAAACCTTTGAAATATTGCAAGAATTACCAAAATGTGACAAAGAGACTAGAAGTAAGCAAACAATGTTGGGAAAATGATGCTGATAGACTTGCTGGACTCAGGGTTGCCACACCTTCAATTTGTTAAAAACAAAAAAACGCAGTATCTGTGAAGCGCGGTAAAGCAAAACACAGTAAAATGGGGTATGCCTGTGTGTGCCAGACACTGTAGCATGAATAAAAATGGTGACGAGGGCTTCCCTGGTGGCGCAGTGGTTGAGAGTCCACCTGCTGATGCAGGGGACACGGGTTCGTGCCCCGGTCCGGGAGGATCCCACATGCCGCGGAGCAACTGTGCCCGTGAGCCATGGCCGCTGAGCCTGCGCGTCCAGAGCCTGTGCTCCGCAGCGGGAGAGGCCACAACAGTGAGAGGCCCGCGTACCGCAAAAAAAAAAAAAAAAAAAAATGGTGACGAGACATAGTCGTACCCCTCCCAGGGAGCTTTTAGTCTAGGGGAGGAGACAAAAGACAGAAGAGATGGGTTATCATGTTGGTGTGACAAATGCTAAAATAGAAGGATGTCCCAAATCTCATATGAGGCCAAGAGAGGGACGAGCCTATTCCCTGGAGTCAGGAAAGGGCTAGGGTGAGTGTGACATGTAGCCAAGGGCAGGGGTGGGGCAGTGAGGGCATTTATGGTCAGAGGAGGTATCTGGGAAATGTGAAATGGTTTCCATGACTGGAATATACCATATGTGTGTTGGAAAGGTGTGCATGTGATTGGGGTGGACGGGCCCAGGGAATGGGGGTAGATCCAGGGAGATGGGGGTGTGTAATGACTCAGCTGCCCAGGTGAGCGGCATCCAGCTAATGCAGGCCCTGGGGAAGAGAGTGGCAGTTCGGCCGGATTTCCTTTCGTTGTGTGCGCCAGAAGAGTTTTCTCAGCCTTCTCCGTTCCTGCTGTCAGGAGATGAGACAAAAATATCCTTCTTCTCGCGCTGGGAAATGAAAGGCTGCACTGGAGTCTTAACAGGTACTGCCGGTGCTGCCTCCTCTACTTCCCAGATGAAAATGGCAGCTCCCAAGATCCCCACCATTGAGTGGTTTGTTCTGAGGCTCTTGGGCTTTTTTTGGCAGAATTGAGACCGGTAAGTTCCTATCTGAGTCACTTAGGCTGTGTGCTTGGGCCCAATCTAGTAACGAATAACCTTCCAGAGGCACCAAAATGTAAGGCAGGCATGTTTTCTGACTCATGTTCTCCCTGGAATGCCCTTTAGTTCCCTTTAGGTGTGTCTTACTTCCAGGCTCCTTAGGAAATGTCAGAGGGCTCTGACCTAAGGCAGCTCGGGCTGGGCTTCCTCCAGCACCTCTAAACAGACCCAGGGATCGGGGTGCAGTGGAGTCACGGAGTATCCAGCTCATACATGGATCTGCTCAGAGCTGGTCAACGGTCGAGGAATTTCACAGAAGGGATAGAAACGATTCCCTGCCGTTGCTCTGACTGAGGTCCCAGGCAGTGTTTATGATTCCTGGGCCAGGCTCTCATCTGACCTTTATTAAACACCCAGCCCAGTTGGTTGTGAGCACCAGGGGGCAGAGGAAGGTGAGGAGTCAAGAAGCTGTTTGGAGATAAGGCAGATGGGGTCAGCATCACAGGCCGTGGACTGCAGACTCAAAGTTTGACCGGCATATAGAAATGCACCTGCGCGCACTGAATCCGAATTGCCCTCCGAGGCTGTAGGACCTGAAGACCGTCGTCTTGAGGGAGAGGGGGCCTGCAACCCCTAGAGCTGGGGACAACACTGTGAGAATGAGAGGAAGTGGAGATTATTGTGGACTAGAAGTATTTCTGAAGCTCTTTTGAGCAGCTGGGACTGAATGAAAGGATTTCACAGCTTCTTTCAGAAGATTATCATCCTGCACTTGGTAGAGGGAGAAGGTGGTGCATACCAGTCTCGGGCCACTGCACGAGCACCTGCCCAGGTCTCTTCTGCTCGGGAGCCAAAAGCAATGCTGCAGAACTCTTCTACCAGGTCTTTGAGGCTGTCTGGGGTCCACATGACGCTCCAAGGATGACTTGTCTCCTCAAGAAACTCGGAGCTCGAGTGCCCTTTCACAAATGGGAAAATGGGCAGGTATTGGGCCTGTTGGGGGAGATGGCTGGTTCGGGCTGGCCCAGACGTCCTTCTCCCTCTGCCTCTGACTGTTTGTTTCCAAGTCACCTTTAATGCTGTAAACCACGGCTTGTCGCTTTGCCAAATTACTTTGCTCTCACTTAAGGGTGATTCATGCACTGGATGTTTTTGACATTTGAAGATTACTTGGTTCTTTGCGCAATTTTCTTGTTTGCCTTCAAGGAAATGCCTGCAGTTCTCTATTTCATTTGGGGAAAGGTGAGACCCAGGATGCAGGTAATGAAGTGGCTGAACTGCCAGGTGTTGGGTCTGATGAACTTGGAGGGTGTGGCTGAGTTATAAGGCTTTTGCTCCTAAACAGATCAAGGCAACTCCTCAACCCTGTGTTAGGGATCATTTGTGAGTAAAAATTATTCATCTGCAGAATCACATTCCCCCTGAGTTGGCCATAGAGGTCATCCCTATGCAGAAGCCAACCGTGGGACCAGCCCGTGGCCAGGGAAGGCACTTGGGTGGCACCTAGCCTACCTGCTTCTGTCCTAGCAATGCCCACACGCTGTGTGATCTTTTCCTCTGTGGCCAAGGGCCAATCACTCTAGACCCATGGACATGGTTGTTGCAGTATTGTCTTTCCACTCCACTGAGCCAGAACTGCCATTACTGGGGAGAGGTTGCTAATTGGATTTCATGTAATTACCCACTCACTTATTAAGATCCACCTCCCTCCCCCCCAAAATAAACCACCCCCTTTCCAATGCCAAAACTGAGTTTATACCACTGCAGGAGGCAGAATTCAGAATAACCTGGTCCCCACCTTGAAGGAAACCATTGATCTACCAGGGAAAGGCACAGATTCATGATCATGTACAACTGCTCATCCCTAGATGCTTGCTAATTTTCCCGTTAGTTCCCTATTTAAATTGTCTGGTGCTCTCCACTGAAATCCAGTGCTCTGAACTTGGCATTCAAGGCCCTGGGTTTGTCCTAGCTACCCTCCCTCCCTTTGTATGGTTTCCCACCCTTCCTCATGCATTCCAGGTGAGGAGTGGGTGCCCTGCTGTGGGGTGAGATGGCATCGGCCAAAGAGATAAGGAACCAAGGCTGTAAACAGGTGATTTCACTTTTCAAATGATCCGAAAAGAGGCTGCTGCTCTCATAGATGCCTGCGAACCCCACCTCTGAGCTCCTCAGCCCTCCCAGCTGTGGTGTTCCTCAGATGGAGTCCACTCCATGAAAGCACCGGAAAACAGGGCTCTTGAAGACAGGGTAAGGGATTAGGGATAATTTCATTTCAGAAGAAAGAGGCTGAGGAGGGACTTAATTGTCTTTGAAGGATGCTCCTGAGGAGCACGAAGATGAGCTGTTCTCCATCTCACCAAGAGAGAGAAGACAAAGTGGATCCCAAAGGCGCGAGCAAAGTTGCCGGTGAGCTCCCCGCCTGGAGGGTGCAGGGAGACTCGGCTGGAGGGTGGGCGGCTCTGGAGGGGACGCTGTGGGAGAAAGCAATATCCCAGCCCTCTCCTTGAAAGAAAATTTTAAAAAGCAAGAAATTAACAGAAACGGTAAGACTGTAAGACTGTGGGAGGAGGAGAGCTCTCCAAGGGCTGGGAAGCTGGGCTGCAGGAGGGCTGGAAAGATGAGCAGAACTTTTAAAAGCAGAAAGCAAGGGGCAGGAGTGGATAGCAGTATGAATAGAGATGAGAACTGGGGATATGCTGACTGTATCCTGCAGGCTGGGCAGGAACCATCTCAGCTGAAGTATCTCTGGAGGGAAAGCAGGAGGTAGGGAGATGGGGCTGGCTGGTGTTTTAACCTTTACCTGTGGGCAGTGGGGACACACTGGTGATGCTTCAGCAAGGGAGTGACCATTATGGGGTTCCTGGTTCTCGTGTATAACCCTATGAGGAAGGGTGGGCCGGCAGAAGAGTGTAGTCCCGAACTCCTGTCTACAGGTCCCCTCCTGCCCGTCACAGACTGGTCTGCCATAGAACGAGAAGAACACAGACAGTATAGTGAGCCTTTAATAGAGCTCAATGCTTTCCATTCAAAGTGCTGTCCTTTATTCTAAGATTATGTTCTATCAGTCAAGAGTCTAAGTAGAGGGATAAATTAGGAGGTTGAGATTAACATATATACACTGCTATATATAAAGGAGATAACCAACAAGGACCTACTGTATAGCACAGGAACTATACTCAATATTTTATAATAACCTATAAGGGAAAAGAGTCTGAGAAGGAAAAAAAAAAATATATATATATATATATATATAACTGAATCACTTTGCTGTACACCTGAAACTAATACAACTTTGTAAATCAACTATACTTCAATAAAAAAAACCTTTTTTTAAAGGATTAAAGACTTAAATGTGAAACATGAAACCATAAAACTCCTAGAAGAAAACATAGGCAGTATGCTCTTTGACATCTTGTATGTGACTAGTTTTTTTTGTGGTATTTTTAATTAAAACTTTGAAAACAATATTTCAAAAATGTGCTGAATAAAATTCTTAATTTCAAAAAAAAACAAAAGTCTAAGTAGCAAGCAACAGAAGCCAATTCTGGCTAATTGAAGAAGAAAATGGATTTATTAAAAGGATATTAGGCAGCTCAGAGTCTCCAGGAGGGTGGGGAAGCAGGTTCAGAGGCCACACAGCCAGGAATGACAACCAGCCGTGCCTAGGTCTGACCCAATGAGGATCCCACAGCTGCCCTGCTGGGTCAGACCTCCAGCTTATGCCACCAACGCCGCCAGCTCCAAAGGGTGGGTGCTGCTACTGCAGTGATTCTGCACCATCCCCACTTCTGTGCCTCACTGGCTTCTGATTAAAAGTGGATGTCGATGAGTGTGATTAGTGGACAAAGAGAGGTTGGTGTGTTTGCCATTTTCACCGTCTTCCTTGGAAGGTGGGTTTTGTCTCCTTCGGAAGGGGTTCAGGAGCTGAGAGCCAAACAGAATGACGGGAGTCTCTCCTGTGTCTCTTCCCTCCTTGAGTGTACGTGCCCGTCTCCTTGTGCATGTACTTGGTAAAAATGTTCTTTCTTTTGTGAGGCGAAGGCGATTCGTTTGTTTGCTATTTAAAACGTTGTTAATTGGCAAAATGTGAAGCTGACAGCCTATTATTTGTCCCCAAATGTTTTGGAAGCTTAGTAGTCCATGAAACCCAAAAGACTGGGAACCACGGGTTTAGATGATACACTTGGGCGCCAGACAGCCTGGGTCCAAATCCCAGGGCTCATGTGAGTGGTGTCAGATTTCTCAGGCCTCATTTTCTTATATGTACAATAAAGGTCATAATCCTCACGTCTAAGAGTTGTAGCAAGCAGTGAATAAGAAAATATGGAAAAGTGCATAATTGGCAGCCGGTAAGGAATTGGTAATCCTGTTGGGTTGAAATTGACCAGAACAGCTTTCCAGAGGCAGATCCAGAATAATCCAGGACACCTGAGAATCCGTTCACGTGCCTATAGGAGGTACACCGTCACGGTACCAGATGCCTGGGGACATGCCTACCTCCTGGGTAGCCTCATTTATTTCTTCTCTGCTAACACTTGTAGGCTGGAAGGAAGCTGTGTTCCAGACACTGACGGAGCCCAGGTTCAGAAACCCTAACCCCCCAAGAGCTCCGCTACTGGCAACACAGCCAGAGCAACCCAAGCCCCACCTGACTCAGGGATTTGGTATCTTGGGGCTGTGAGCATTTTCCTCCTCTTTCTCCCTCTCTCTCCTTCTCTAGCCCTTGTCGGATGGACAGGACAGGTTGTGTTGTCCTCAACAGCTACATAACCTCCGTTTCCTCATTTGGCAAAAGGCAAATGACTGACCAAGGTCACCTGGCCGGTGAGTTGGTGGCAGAGCCCAGAATGAAGTCCAGGCTCTATTCCTGCAAATGTAAGAGATGCTCCATAGCGTTGCAGTCCTGGGCTGAGGGACCGCAGTCCTCTGCTGCCTGTGAGGTTCATGGCACCCTGTCCTTTGGGATATTCCCAACTCTCCATCAGTAATGCTGCAGACAGCCACTGTCCATGCATTTACTGAATATGGAGAAGCTGCTATTTCATCCACTGTGACCTCTCAGGAGTCACCAGTGTCTCCGTACATTGCCAGCCATGCACGCAGTGACCCTCCCTGCCAGGTTCACTTCCCACCCTCCCGGGCTCCATCTTTGTTCTTTTCCTCACTCTACATATTCTCCTTGAGTCATGTTCTAAACTGCCAAAGACAGTGGTTCCCAAATCCACAGACCCCACGGCTGACCATAAGGTCCATAAAACCAGCTCGCTGAGGATCATCTCCCCTAGACATCCCACAGGCACCTTCTGTAACAGACCCAACCTCTCTCCCCAGCCCCACCCCCAAATCTCTTCCCCCTGGGTCTCCGTGGCCGTCCACCCTGTATGCGATGGTGTGGGCACAGGCTCTCTTAGGAACCCTCTTGGGAGGACGTGTCCTGAGGGTGGCACTCCCCTGTTGGGTGTGAGGGCAGATCCCGTCTCCCTCCTGCCCCTTCCCGCCAAACTGTGACCTGTAGGGGGACAAGGCAGGAAGCAGATGAAGTGCTGTGGTTTGGAAATGTTAGCCTTCAGCATGATTTAGTGCCCTGGCATTTCTGAGCTAGTTTACAGTAATCAGGCATTTGTTAATGTTCACTTTCTCCTCCACGGACTGTTGCTGACACAGGAACTTTCTTTGTTGTTTAGACTTCAGCCTGTGCTAAACAGTAAGCAGTGTGGGGTGGCGGGCAAAGCTGGACTTTGGCGGCTCCCGTCACATCAGGGACACCTTCACTGTCACTCACTAACTTGGTTAGCAACTTCACCCTCTGCATCTCTGCTATTCCAGCTGTGAACTGGGGATAACCATACCTTCCCCTTCAGGGTTGTTGTGAGGATCAAAAGAGAAAGAATGTAACACACTGTGCTTGATGCATAATTTGCCTTTAATAAATATTTATCCCCTTTTGATTGTCCCTTAGTACCCGTGTGAAGTCTGGCTTGTTGTAACATGGTAACTGCAGGTGCCTGATGGTACTTTTCAGTGTAACGGAATAGATGTGTCATGAATGGGCTTTCTTTTCTCCTAATAAGGCATTTCTGCCTTTGCCTCCTGCCCTGTCACATTCCCCATCAGTATTTTTTAGAGTCCAGCGTTGTAGACTACTACTAGTAAATTGTCCTACTGACTAAATTTAAATGGGTAGAGTTGGAAGAAACCAGGCTTCTAGAGTCCCAGGCCAGTATTATTCATGCAAAAAGAAGAGATTCCATGAAGTCAAATTTGTGCCTTGAAATTTTGAACCCTGCAGATACTGACTCTACCCTGGAACCAACTCAGAACTGTGTCACTCTTTTTCTTCTCGATTTCTCTTCCATCACTTTTGCTGTGTCTGGAGTCAGTGAAGGTGGAGGCTGGGTGAAGAGCCCTGTCCTTCTAGGTGCTCCCTTTGGCCTGATGGGTCCCGGTTGGGGTGGGGACGGCCACAGCATGATCTGCTGGGTGGTCTGCTCACCCACACTTTCTGGGGGACCCTGGCCTGGGCTGTGGCTGGATCTTTACCACCAGTGTGACCGTGTGACTATGGCAGTGTGACCTCCCCCTCCCCTGACCCTCGCTTCCTGTGCCAGCTCTGGGCATGACTGTGGAGAGGTTGGCAGTGTCCCAGGCAGCCCCGGGGCCATCCTTCCTGCGGCTCTGGGAAACAGCCCATGGCGGGGACTCCTTAGAGCGGGACAGCTAATTTATTTCCTTTTAATCACTCTGGACTCCGATGGTTTATGTTATTTTCAGGGCATCGTCTCAGTTTCATCCTAAAAATATGTCTTTGTTCTGTTCAGAATAGATTTTTAATTGCCCTTTCCCTTGAAAACGATGAGCAGAATTAGTCTTTGGGACACCAGTGGCCTTAATGAGGAGTCCAGTTTCCACTCAGTGCCCGAGGTGGTACCTTCGATCAGGGTCGCGGTGGCTCCGCGGAAAGGACTTGGGGCCAGTCTGTTATCCCATGACGGGGCTCCTGTCCCTCCCAGTGCCTGGGTGACTCCCCACAGCTGCCTTCTCCTCTCTGAGCCTCAGGGGCCTCACACATAACACATCACAGAGGCTAGATCAGCACTTCCCCGTTTGTTCACCCATGGAACGTGGGCAGAACAAGAGATTCAGGCCACTAGTGGTGACCCGCCAGGGACGAGGGCCCGTATGACAGCACATGGTAGCCATCGCCTCCATTGGGCCAGTCTCAGTGGCCCACCATTGGGACACCCTGGGCCAGCCGACCTCGAGGAGCCCCCTCAGCTCTGACCGTGTCCCCCCGTCCACCCTGCCCGTTGACCCTCATGGACTCCCCACACTCTAGCACACAAATACCACCTCCTCAGCCATCGAAGCTGTCCCCAGCTGGAGCTCCCCTGGCATTTTGGTTGCCCCTCCACCCCCAGTCTCCTCGCTTTCTTTGCTGCCCGCAAACTGACCGTGTTATTGCTGCCTCTCGCCCCTCCGGCTGCAAGGGTCGGAGGCTCCCTGAAGGGCGTCAGAACCCCACGGGGGCTGAAGACCTCTGGCTCCAAGGACCAGATCATCCCACTGTGTCCTCCTCACCAGCGTGGGTGCCCACACGTCTTCATCTTGGACTCTGTCCCCAGAGCGACTGCTGCCTGCTCAGGCCCAGCCTTTCCTTTCCGTCTTTCTTCTTTTCCTTCTGCGATCAGCTGATGCATCATGTGGGTTTTCTGGTGCGAATTCCAAAGGAACGGAGTCCAGCAGGCTCAGCGAGTTGGCGCTGCCCCACTGGGCAGAGCTCTTTGTGCCAGGGCATCTCCGCAGAGCGCCTGCTGGACGGAGTGTTGACTGCCTTTGGGTCAAGGGCCCATCTCTAGTCCCATCTGTGTCCACCGTCCTGCCAGGAGTGGCCCTGCTGAAGCCATATCCCTCAGCGGGGCTCTGGGCAAGAAAGTGTCGGAAGAGCACCCTGGGTGCATGAGGGCGTGTACAGAACCCATCCTACCACCTAAACCCTGCTGAACCTTCACATCCCAGCACAGACCGCAGGCCCTGCAAGAAGCCCCTTTGGGTTCCTCCTTGTCTTCTCCACTCGACAGAGCCCGTGTGGAGGTGGGGGCCAGGCCCCATCCCAGTGCTTTCAGCCATGTTTTCTCCCTCGGCTCAGTCCTCACAACAGCCTTCTGGGAGCTGTATTCGCTCTTCACAGGAGGGAAACTGAGGCCCAGAAAGGTCCTATGATTCGCTCAGTGGTGCAGCCAGGCTCGACTCCGCCCCATGACTCCCATCCCATGTTCTTTCCATCCTGATACAGCGCCTCTGAGCCCCTGAGCCCTTGTTTTCCCTTAAACAACACTAGACAGCGCTTGGAGGCAGTCTTGTGACGATCTCTGGTTTGTCCATTGCCCACGGTGTGTCTGCTCCCCGCCAGGTTAAACGGTCAGGTCGGCACCCGGAGGGCAGGACAGGGCACCCTCAGGGCTCAGCTGTGGAATGGGGCTGAATGGAGCTCAGGTTCCTGGCAGTCTCTGCCTCTCCTTTGTCCTCTGCCTAGATGTCTTCTCCTTGAGGGAGGAAGCACAGGATTTCTGGTGCAAAGTCTCTTCTGCTTGTCCTGAATGTTAGGAAGAAAGTTTTAGATGAGTGTGTGAGTATGTGTGTGTGTGTGAGCGTGTGTGTCTGGGTGTCTTTGTGAGTGTGTCTGGATGTGTCTCTGTGTGAGTGCGTGCGTCTCTATGTGTGTCTGTATATGTGAGTGTGTGTCTCTGTGTGTAGGACTATGTGTGTCTGTGTCTGTATGTGAGTGTGTCTGTGTGTGTATGTGTGTCTCTGTGTATGTATGAGTGTGTGTGTGTAGGACTATGTATGTGAGTGTGTCTGTATGTGAGTGCATCTGCATGTGTGAGTGTGTGTGTCTGGGTGTGAGAGTGTGTGTGCACGTGTACACACAGGTAGGCCGTCAGCAGGCAGGGGCGCTGCCTTAGGTCCTGACAGGTGACGCTGTGCTCCGTCTCAGAGCCTCCGATTTCCCGTCCAGCGCCAAGCCTGTGAGGGATCCAGTCGCTCGCCCACACCTCTGTCGGTAAAATGCCAACAAGCCATTTTTGTCCCTGTTTCTTAGAAAATGAAAAACTCGAGTCATTCAACTGAAGCAGCCTATGAATGGGTCTGGCAGATTTGCCTCTCGGAACCCGGGGGCTGGCCTCTGAGACCCGGAGCCCCTGCTGGAGTCCGGGTTCCCAGTGGTCCCGCAGGCTCACCCGGGAGCAAGCACAGACCTCTGCTGAGCGTCGCTCTTCCCGGTGCCTGGCCGGTGGTGCCTGTGCCGAGGGGCAGGCGGGGACCCGGAGAGGATGTGAGAAAGCTCCACCCTGGGCTGGGCTAGTCCTGCTGCTGGAAAGAGGTGCAAGAGGCCGGTGAGAACGTCCCTTGGAGGTGTGTTTGGGGGTCGTGAGGGGCCCTTCTGTAGGTAATATAGACACACTCTTCTGGCATCGTCCAGAGTCGGGGCCTCGGGCTGGGTGCAGAGGGCTGGGCAGGGCTGGGCTCCATCACTGCCTCGGCCTGGAGCCACCGGCCCTGGCTGAGCTAGTGGCTTTGGCTGGGGCCACAGGTGGTCCCCAGAGAAGCTGCTTACGTCCTGGGAAGTGGTTTTCACCCACCTGCTTCTTGTTTCTCTTCTCTCTGCGAATGTTTAAAAAGCCCGTGTGAGCCTCCTAAACTGCCGTGTGGGCTGCAGTGGGCGGGCCTCTCCTAGGGCCTGCTGCCCAGGTGGTATTGCCCCTACGTGGTCACCTCACCAATGGACCCCCCTGTGTACAGCTACTCGAGTCCAGGGTCGCTTCCCTTCACAGAAGGGGCTCCTTCTGCCCTCCTCGGGGCTCTCCAGGGGTCTGTTGGCCCTTGCATTCAAACCTCTTTGAGAATTTCTCAAGCAGATGCAGAGTCGATGCTTTTGCCCCTGAAATTCCCCAACGACCTGAAGAAGAACTCTGGACTCGTGTTTCCCTTGTGTTTCCCTTGGTGATTTCTGGAGTGTTTGATTCCCCTTTGGCTTGGCGGGTCTGTGGCTGGTGGTAGGGTCCATCAGGAGAGGCCTAGCCTCAGTGGGAGGAGGGGGCTCTCAGGGGAATGTCATCCAGATCTTCACTAGCAGGGCTGTTGGAGCTTCTCATTCTCCTGGGCCGTGGCTTGTGCTCGGGGACTCCCTCTGAGCTCCTTTTCCATCCTGGAGTGTCCCAGGCAGGTAGCCCAAGCATAGCTACGTGCCCCCGTGGCTCCAGCAGTGATGTGTATGAAATAACAGCAGAGCATCTTTCTCCCTGAAAAATAAGGCAGAACTTTGTTACAGGTTTCCTCAAAAGGGCTGTGTGGGATGCCACATGTCACATCCCCAAGGTGCGTTCTCCAAATCCTATTTGGAGCCTCTGATCTCCTGGAAGTTTCCCCAAAAGACCACTGCTCAGACTCTCCTCTCTCACTCCCCACGCCTAGTGCCTCTCCTGACTCAGCCCTCTCTCCTCACTCACCTCCTTCCCAGCCATCCACCTTCACCCCCACAGCCCCGACTTGCTGTCCCCTCCATGCAGAGCTCCCTGAAGGACAGTCTGTGTCACTCCCACTGCTTTTCTTGTGATAAAAGCAACACCCCTTCTCCTTCTCTAACTAAGGATGGGTAGAACCAATACTCCTAGAACAAGTGCTTGGGGCTTACTGTTGCTAAAAGTGGTAAATGCATTTGTTTCAAATCATATATTTTTTAAATCTGTAAGTGACTACTTATGTAATTTTCCCTGAAATGGAACTTTGGGGACCTCTGAGCGTGTGCATGCATGTGTTTACATGCATGTGTGCCTATGTGTGTATCATGGAAGAATGCATGGCTAGCAAAGATCGGACAATTGTGCTCATTTCTCAGTAACCAAAAGCTTTATCGCTTTGGATCAACTTGACTGCTATATACTTTTAAATTGTTTTTATTATTTGTCATATATGGTTTCATGTACAGCCAAAGTATGGCTATAAAAAGTAACAGGGGCTTCCCTGGTGGCGTAGTCGTTGAGAGTCCGCCTGCCGATGCAGGGGACAAGGGTTCGTGCCCAGGTCCAGGAAGATCCCACATGCCGCGGAGTGGCTGGGCCCGTGAGCCATGGCCGCTGAGCCTGCACGTCCGGAGCCTGTGCTCCGCAACGAGAGAGGCCACAACAGTGAGAGGCCCGCGTACCGCAATTAAAAAAAAAAGAAAAAAGTGACAAATACAGAAAACATAAAGAACATTTATATTAAACCACCCCGAGTTAATGAGGAACCTCAGAATGATAGTTCTGCAAATTTGCCTCAGTCATTTCTTCCAGATTTATAAGTGGTGATCATCTGATCCAAGTTCTTATATAGGTCTTCTAAATGTCTTTAGTATGTCAAATGAGGTGACAAAAAAGGATGGGGTAGGGTCCACAGAAAATAAAGAGAAAAATTAATTAGCTTGTCTTTTTATTGACTGGAAAAAATATTACCAACAATGTGTTATTTTGAAGAACTTATAAATCTCTCTCTGAATCCTGCTTTATCTTATCATTTAGATAACATGTGAACATTGCAAAAATAATGTTGATTTTTCTTAAGCTCAAAATGTGAGAATTCTAAAGATCAGGTCACAAAATACAATTTTTATCTATTTTTGAAGCTGATGCATATAATTAAGTTTCAGTTATGTTTTAAATATATGTTGGTCTCAGAGCCAAAATGTTGTTTTTTTATTTGTCAACAAATCAGTCTTTCCTTGCACAACTAATTTAAAAGAAGTGAAATGTTGTGCATAACTTGTGAAATGTTGAAATGTGTCCTTAAATATAATGAACATTGTTAAAAATTGTCTTTTAATGCTCATTTAATATAATCTTTGAATAATATACTCATATAAAATATTTAACTAAAAATCCTCTTTTACTGTAAGCCATGCAAAAATGATAAAGTGATTTTTTCTAATTGTAGGGGGTTGGTGAAATTATAGATTACTGTGAATAGAGTTCATTAGTCAAAAATGGGGTTAGAAATGCCAATCTAAAGAGACAAAACCCAGGAACTCCCAGTAGCAAATGAGCAGGAAGAGGGAAGAGAGGCGAGCTGTGGTGGTGAGAATAGGGAGAGGCGGGCCCCGCCCGGAACAGTGTGCAGCTTCTGCTCGGGCTCTGGGACATACCCTCTCACTCTCACCCTCCAGAGACCGTCCCTACGGCAAATGCCAAAAGCTAGTCAGAGGGGAGGGCACTTATCAGTGTTACCTTTACCTCTTGTTCCCTGAAACTAAGTCACAATGAAAAGTACATCCTTCAAAGATCAAAACCCCAGGTGGGCAGCAGGACCCAACCCTGTTCCTGCAGCCACCGATGAAGTGTGTGTCTCCCCAGACGGCAGCCGAGGCTAATCCCCAGCTAAGCTGCTTTGCCGGCCTGCCTTAGATTAGACTGGGTGGACAGGGTGCAGGTGACATCATTTCTGAGAACTGGCTGTCAGGTGGCTTGGCAGGAGGATAGCAGGGAGGCAGGATTTCATCCTCTGTACCATTTGTGAGAGCTGGAAGGACCACAGGGCACTGGTCACCCAGGCCAGTTCTCTTTCGGTATGGGGGCCACAGGGAGGCCCAGAGATGGGAGGAGGCTTGCACACAGCCTCCTCGTGGTCCAAGAGGATCCCTTGTGTGCATTCTTCCAGGGAATCTTCAAAAGTGGTCTAGTTCAAAAGTACATGTTATTTAAAAGGTACTGATCACGGGATGATTGTGCCCTTGCCACGCCTGGGAGATGGCTTCAGGGTCACGGGGAAAGGCTCTCGTGCGGGAGGACAGCTTGGTCTCGGGGAGGCAGCCCCGGCTGGGGAGGAGGCATATGTTCAGGGCAGAGGATTACCTCTGCAACAGCAGAAGCCATCTACTGTGTTCGGGGCTCCGTGGGTACTTTGTGACCCATCCTGCAGGAACATTTATTTGTATCTATTCCAGTTGGTTGACCTGCCATAGCCCATCTTCAAATGTATCAATCCCAGGTACTATTATTTATAGAATCATTGACTTGTGAGCTCCCCAAGGGCTCCCCTGCCAAGTGACTTCCCGGCTGCCGCTGGTCCCCTCCAGGGTCAGGAGCACGCTGCCCCCATGGCTGTCCATCCCTCCAGGCACGGCCTGTCGGAGGGAAGGCCCTGCTCCACTAGCTCTTTCCCTCCACCTCCAGTTCCTTCTCCCCCTTGGAGTCACCCAGAGCACACCTGGCCTGCCTGCTGCAGGACAGGTACAGATGGTGACCACACCCTCCCCGTGGCCGCAGATAAACGCCAAAGCAGCAATAGTGTCTCCTTCCACTGCTCTTCACACAGACGTTTCACATCCTCTTAACATCTCGGTCACGCATCCCTAAATGGGCTGCAGTTTGTCCACATCCCATGGAAGGCGCGGCCCGAGAACCAAATGCAGCGCTTGGAGCGATGACCAGGCAGCAGAGGGTGGGGTTGCCAGCTCTTTGTGCCAAGATCTCTTTGAGCAGCTGGGCCCAGTTACAGCTGACAGCTCTTCTGGAAGCTTCTACGTTCTAGTGGGGGCTGTGCAGTTTGGCATGGGGGTGAGGCACACAGGAGGGGTGGTGGAATTTCACCTGTAAAAGGACCACATGTGTCGTTCAGAAAGAACGTTTCTGTCCAAGGCCTTTTTCTCTCCTACAGAAAAGTACCATCACTCTTTTGCAGAGTGATATGGACTTGAGACATTCTGTGACTTACTTAACGACACCCAGGCCTCTGGACTGGCTTTTCACGGACCAGTTGGCCACCACGAGGCACCTCTGGAAATCCCTTCTCTCTTTCCCGAGGACCTCATTGGAGCTCAGGATCCCCTGAAATTTGACAAGAAAGCGCCAGCTAATTACACAGCAGGATAATGGTGCAAGAGCCTCTTCTAAGGACAGTACATCCAGTTGATTCTAGGCTGAATACTTCTACAGCGTTCTGTGTTTACACCAAAATGGAGATGAACTTCACAATATGGCCGTTATCACAGGCAATGAATTAATCTGTCAGAAATCACTCTTTACTGAATGACTTCTTTAACCTGAGTTACCAGCAAAGTCTATCACAGTAGGAAGTCACGCTCTGAATGATGTGTCCTGATGAAAAATTGATATTGGTGGAAATAACATTTTTAAACATTCTAGGTATTAACAGTAACTTTGAGTTCTGCATGAGGCGCAGGGGGTGGCAGGTTCTGCGTGTCCACACGCATGTCTATGAGTTTGCAACCTTCAGCCGTGGCGTTCCACCGTCAGCAAAATTGCAGACGTTCCGCACCTGCGTACAGTCACGTTACAATGGCTTTGAGGAGAGACGGCTCATGCCGTGAGGCATTTTGGTGTCACACTCAATTGGCTAAACATAGTCATTTGTGTTCTGTTATTGACAAATTTGGGTAATTCACCCACTGGGAAATACTTAAAGATAAAAATGTAAAATCCTGTTGGTTCATGAGCGAGGTCCTTGATGTCAGTTCTGTGACATATTTTTAAACACAGGAAGCTGTTCGGAAGGAATATTCTGGCATGTTATGGTTAAGTAAAACGGTGTTGGGAGCCCATCAGCTGTCTGTCTGCGCACCTTCCTGTGCTCATGGAGATTCCTACCTGGGCAGCTGTTTCATACCTGGGTGGCTCCAGTTTAATAGAGAATGCCATTAACAAGCGTACCAGACTGTGTCCCCGCTTGGAGCCCTGATGTGTCATCAGCATGCTCGCAAGCTTGTTTCTTGATCGGTGTTGAAATATGTCACACCCAGACGGAGCGTTGCAGGCTGGATTAATGACAGAGCACCTGCCTCATGACCTCACCCACGACAAGCCATGCAGAGGGAACAGAGTTTGGGGCTGTGTCTGCAGGAAGCCTTGCAGTGCCACCCTGGGCAGCCTCTAGGACTCTGCGTGGGCAGAAGTGGAGGCTGGCAGTGACTCTGGGACACATTGCCGTGTCTCTCTGTCCCCTGCATGTGGGGTTTGGGAGTTTGAGGCCCACGTTCCCCTAGAAATGTTTTTGAGATGCTTAGGGTCTGACATGGTCGTAGGATTTTACTAGTTTTACCTAACTTGCATCCCTCCTTCCTTGTGTTCTGTAACCCCTTTAACCTGTCTTACGTTATGTGGGTGTCCGTGTCTCGTCTCTTACCTGCCCATAACAACAATGACTGCACATCCTCTGTGTGCAGCCACCATTGCCAGGGTGCATCTGGGTTATATTATCTGGGGGTCAAGAAGGGCAGCCCATTCTGCCCCCCATGCCCCTCACACGTATCATGTCACGTTCCCTGGACTGACTTGGGATCAGTCCTCAGTGTAAGTGGCTGAAAACGAGTCAAACAGGAGAGTAGGGCTGAGTTGTGAGGAAGGACCCTCCTCTCGTGCCCCAGAGCCTAATCACAGCTCAGCACACCCTGAAATTTCACAAGATTTCACAAGATGGAAGGAGTGATCTGAGGGCTTTAGCTCCCCCAACAGAACCGGCAGGGCCTCCAAATACTTTTTTTTTTTTTTTTTTTTTTTGGCGGTACACGGGCCTCTCACTGTTGTGGCCTCTCCTGTTGCAGAGCACAGGCTCCAGACATGCAGGCTCAGCGGCCATGGCTCACGGGCCCAGCCGCTCCACGGCATGTGGGATCCTCCCGGACTGGGGCACAAACCCGTGTCCCCTGCATCAGCAGGCGGACTCTCAACCACTGTGCCACCAGGGAAGACCCCAAATACTTCTTGTATTCGCTTTCCAAATGCCTCACTCTTTCTCTTTAAGGCACCTCTCTAGACAATCCCTGGAAAGTTCTGGGCTCCCTCTCTCAGCCCAGGCTGGAGTGAGGCTGGGCTCTGGGCTCTCTTCTTGACTCCTGCTAACTCAGGGTGTAACCTTGGCTGGGCAAATGCCTTCTCTCTGGGCCTCAGCTTCCCCACGTGCACAAGGAGGGAGCTTGGAATGAATGACCCACTCTGAGTTCTGATTGTGAATGTTTGCTTCTCACCAACACAAGCCTGCCCTTGGACACATATGTACACACAAACACACACGTGTGCATACGTGCTCAGCTGGATCCTGATCCGTCACCAACGAGCTCAATGTCTGTCCTCTCCATGTGAGTCCCTTCTGTGCAGCCCAGGGAACCATGGTTGCTGGCACTGGGGCTGGGCAGCCACTCATCCTGGGAGAAGCTGCCCTGTGCTCCTCGCCATGTAAACCGCCATTCAGCCCCAAAGGATAGAGCAGCGCTCCCATTGTGGGTTCTCACCGCACTGTATAAATGTTTCTCTCTTGCTTTATAACTAATATCACTGCCCCACCAAAAGTTTAGAAACTGGAGATGCAGGGAAGGGAAATCACCTCTAATACCACTTCCCCAGCAGCTGCCACTATCATTTTGTAAGTTTCGTTCTAGTGATTTTTCAAACGTGCATTTGACATTTTTTTCACGCATGGCACCGAACTAGGCACTTTACATATATTAACTACTTGAATCTTCACAACACTCCGGCTGGATTAGGTGTTAATGGGTCCCATTTTATAGCAGAGAAAACTGACTGGAGGTTGAGTGGGTTGCTGAGGATATGTAGCTGCTAGGGCTGGGATTTGAACCCCTGCCTTGTGACCCCAGAACCTCCCCGCCTTCCTCTAGCACAGTGGTTCTCCAGTGTTGCCTGTTTAAAAATCACCAGGTTGCTGGGCCCACCTCCAGAGTTTCTGATGCAGTAGGTCTGGGCCTGAGATTCTGCATTCGTAAGAAACACCCAGGGGATGCTGACGCTGCTGGCCTAGGAACCACACTTTGAGAACCACCGTGCTGGTCGATACAACTTCCCTGCGCAGACCTATTTCTGCGTCCGGATTCCCCTACTCATTCTGAAAGCATGGCCCTGTGTTGCTCTTCGGCTTCACAGACATCAGTTTTAGCAGCTACGTGGTGTGGTGCATGTTCTTTAAAAGAAATCTATTGATTATTTGATGCCCTGGCATTCACAAACTATGTCTTCAGCTGAGAGCCCGGGAAAACCACCACAGTTATATCCCTCCCTGAGAAGGGCTCTCTGGGTCCTCCATCTGGTCCAAAAGTGACAGTACCTTGGATCATTACATCAGTCCCAATACTGTTTCCAGTCACCTAAATCTGTCCCATTCTTTAAGGCACCATTCAGCTTTCATCTCCACCAGGAAGCCCACCCTGCCTGCACCAGCCCTTTGGGATCTCTTCCTTGCTGAGCACAGTAACATGGGTGTTACTGTGGTTGATGGCCTCTTTTAGAACCTAGGAATGAATTCTGTCTCTTCTGGAAGTTGATCCTCGGCTACCGGAGCACAGACTGGCAGCCCCGGAAGGCCCTGGGTGGACACTTGGTCCAGCCCCCTCACTGTATAGATGATGAAACGGAGGCTCAGAGGTGAAGAGACTTGTCCCAGGCCACACAGAGCCTTGGGACACACTTGTCCCTATCCACTCCATTTTGAATTAATTCATGACAACTATAGATTTGTTTTCTGACCTTCTAGTTGATTTACATTCACTGTTTAAAATGACATCCCAGATATCCCTATACCAAAGCACACAGACTTGAGATAGATGGGGTATGGCAGCTATCCCCCCACCCTGCCAAGCAGCCTGGGGACTGCCCCTGGAGACACTGCCACCATCTTGCCCAAGGGCCCTCTAGCACCCGTGTGGGTAGCCACTGGAGAAGGCGCCGGATCCTGGATCCTATTCCAGAAATTTACAAGGGGTCCACTGGAGCCCAGGCACCCTCGGCTCTTCTGACTCCCCAGGGGCTAGAGCTGAGTTTACAGGTGCCCCGAGTTTGCAGATGGACCCTTCATCTACAACTGTGACCTGTGTGCAGAGCTCAGGATGGAGTGAATAATGTGGAAGGAAGCCACAGCTGGTCTTTCTCTGTGGGAAGGAAATATGCCTGGAGGCTTATGTTTTTATTATCTAGCAAGTGTATTTTCTCTGAAGCAGGCTCAAAATGAGGCAAGGATGATTATTCCCTGCAGCCCCACCTCCACCTTCTCCTCTCGGGAGACTGTGTGGCAGGCCCTCGGCTGGCCCTGCTCCCTCGGCCCCTCTACCTGCAGCTGCTCCTCAGTGGCTGCTGTGAATAGGGATGGTGGAAGACTATTCTTCATTTCAAATTTGCCCTTATGTTTTTCTTATTACAGAAGCAATATATATGCTCGGTATTTAAAAATCAGAAAATATGAACCAAAAAGAAATGAATGAAAATACCTCATAATACCAGCCACCCCAAAGATAGCCACATATAAATCTGCGGGTACCAATTCCAGATCATCCTTCCTTTCTCCTTCTTCATGTTCTCATTTAAGATTTTTATGTACCTATAAACATGCTATCTGGTGTTATAGGGCTTTTTTTTTTTTACCATAAATAAAATCATACTTACGTATATTATAACGTGCTTTCTTCACTTAGAGTTTCTTGGGCACCTTTGCATGTCGGTGCTTGAAGATCTAATTCATCCTTGTTAAATAGCGTTCAATAATTAATAATGCCAAAACATTGATTTACACAACCCTCTTTTTTTTTTTTTTTTTGCGATACGCGGGCTTCTCACTGTTGTGGCCTCTCCCGTTGCGGAGCACAGGCTCCGGACGCGCAAGCCCGGCGGCCATGGCTCACAGGACCAGCCGCTCCGCGGCATGTGGGATCTTCCCAGACCGGGACACGAACCCGTGTCCCCTGCATCGGCAGGTGGACTCTCAACCACTGCGCCACCAGGGAAGCCCCACAGCCCTCTTTTGTTGGCTATTTATTTTCTGACTTCGCCCTATGAACATCACGCACATCTTTGTGTACCGCCCAGTTACCTCCAGTTAATTCACTGGGTATTTTTTAAACGGCGAAGCTTATTTATTCATTCATTCCAACAGATACTTACCAAGCTCCTGGTATGTGCCAGCATTGTGTCACACGTGAGGACTGCAGTGGTACACAAGATCCCTATCCTAGCACTTCTAGAAAAGTGTCATGGTTCATTTAAAATAAGTAAATTCACAAAACCACTGCAGATTGTGAGAAGTGCCCTATGAAATCAACAGTGTGATGTGATGGAGAGATGGAGGGAGCAGGTGTGGGAGCTGGTGTGGACCTGGCAGGTCAGAGGGGACCTCTCTGACGAGGTGTGTTTGAGCCAAGACCTGCAAGAGAAGAAGCCAGGGCTGAGCAAGATGAACAGGGGCTGAGGCAGGAGGGGCTGCAGGGGCTGATGAGGGGGAAGGCGGCAGAGCGGAGGGAGCAGGGGACAACTGGTCTAAGAAGACGCCCGAGAAGTTGGCGGGGCCGGAGCGCTTGGGACCCAAAGGCTAAAGTCAGTTTGTAGATTTCCTTCTGGGAACAATGTGACAGGGCAGTGGCAGGGGGATGGGGAGACAGGAAAGAATTTGAGATTTATTTTGGAGTTGGAACCTACAGGACGTGATGATGGGGCCTGGAGGAGGAGCAGGGAAAGAGAGGAATCAAAGGAGATGTCTTGGTTCATGCACAAGGAGCCTGGTGCAGCCTCCCCTTTGATTTCCAGAGTCAGTGCCCTGAGCTGTCAAGACGATGCCAAGGGAAGGCCTCCTGAACTGGCCAGCTCCCTCTGTGGGGTTCAGAGCACCCTCAGGCCCACCAGCGTTTGCCCTCCTGCTGGTCTCTCTTGCCCCCTGCAGGATGGACGTGTGTGCCGGGCCTGAGTCTGTTTCCACCAGAAGAAGGGTTAGAAAGCCCACAAAGCATGTACTGAAATCTCTTTACAGAGTTACCAGGACGCCTAAATTATGGAGGCCAGAGACCTGTTAGGATGCTGCCCAGATCCTGTTTTCCTAAGACTTTGCTGCCTGACTGTCCCCAGGAGGGAGTATGGGGTTAGGTGGGGGGCCACAGGCTCACGCGTCGCCATGCAGTGCTGTTCAGGTGTCCTGGCGCCTGTGGGGTGTGGGACTGGGAAGAAACTGCATCCCCTGCAGTAACCGGGAGGAGAAGGGTCCTATAGGAGGCACATCACAAAGGCGAACAGATTGCTAGTCAGATTTTACAGAGCAGCAGTGATATCTTTTTAAAAGATAAAAAATGTTACCTTTGAAGTGCAGTAAGTTTTCTTCCTCTTTGAGGGTGCGCATATAGTGGGGTGTGTGCGAGCGTGTGGTCTTTTAAAAGAGCCAGGCCCGTGGGGCATGGTCCCAAGTCAGGAACTCCGTGCTTTGACAAAGTGCAGAACCATGGTTTTGTTTTCTCTGTGGGAGAGGAAGGGCTTGCCCAAACCCCTCATCGGGTGAAGGTACCAGTCAAGAATGCAATCCTAATTAAAACCAAGTAGTCAGTAAATTACAGTTCGAGTGGACTGACGCTCTCCTGATTTCAGGCTCGGGCCTTTTAGAAAGGAAGGAAGAAAGAAAGAAACGGAAGAGCTTAAGATTCCTTCCCCCAGGCTATTTCTGGTGAACCAGTTACTGGGGTTTTATACACATCTTCACAAAAGGACAAATATGTGGGACAGATGAAGTGGCTTTGCAGGGGGCTGGGTTTTGACATGCTGGAAATGGTTGTCCTTAATGGGGCGAGACTGGCTGCACTGTGCCATTAGCATGATTAAATCGTCTTCCTCGGGGGCCCCATTGGCTGTGGGTCTAGCTGTGAGCGGAGCACAAGCGTCCCGCCATCGTATGGTCTGGGCGGGCTGTGCCTTTCAAGGCCTGGAGAGAGGGTGGGAGTCTCCGTGGACATGGGCTGTCTTCCCACCTGCCTGAGGGAGGATCTGGGAAGTGGGGACAAGGGCCGGGCTTGGGCTGGCCGAGGTGTTGCCATAAATAAGACTTCACAGAGCTAATGGAAACATCACGCCGTAGTGCGACGTACTGGAGGCTAGTGTGAGGGGGAAACTGGGTGTGATGGAGGGGTGAGGAGGGGGATGATTAATACACTGGGGACCCACCCTAAAAGGGGGCAGCCTTTGAGCGTGGCCTTTGGAATGAGGCCTGTCGGCAGCTTTGGCGGAATGGCGAGGTGCGTTCTGAGGTGCGGGAACCGCAGGACCAAAGGCGTAGACGTGAAAACACTTGGTGCACGTCGAGGGCACAAAGTGAGGCCTTGGGAGGTAGGCTGGTCAGTGCTCCTGCAGGCCGTCCTGCGGTCTGTCTCCTGTGCACGTGACTGATGGCATCACCAGAAAAATGGGTCTGTCGAGTGGAGGCTGAAGCTAGGCTGGATGGGAGAGAAGCTCCAGGCCACTGGGAGCCACACCGCCCAGGGCGACAGGACGGTCCTGACCAGGACAGTGCTAGTGGCCTTGGCACAGAATCGGCAGGCCTTGGGAATCAGCTTGGGTGACAAGGTCAAGGAGAAGTCAGCTCAACTCCCGAGTTTGGGGAATGAGCAGCTGCCACATGTAAATCAACTTTCTACTCCACTAAGTTCCTTCATTTAAGCGCCCAGACTTACATTAACTCTTTTTGGAAGAAGGCTCTCTAAACCGTGAGCAGTGAACATCACCCTCTGCCTTTTTCAGCAAAGAAGTAGAACATAACTTAACCACGGTTTGATGAGACAGTTGCTATGAGTAGTTGTAACTGTCCTCGTTGTCACAGGCCTCAAGGCCTGTTGAGGTGTTTGGGACCCTTTGCCCCAGCACTGAATGGCCCCAGGCTATTGTCCTTAGCTAGATCTGGGGGTCTTCTCTTAAAAAGAAAAAAAAAATCTATTACTTCCTCCCCATTCTTGCTTCCCTTCTTTGCTTCCAGCTGTCATTTCTCAGTTGTAGAGCTTTTGGCACTCTCGTGCTCCTATTTCTAATCTGCCCCAAGCTTTTCAAATCTACAACTCTTCCTAAAATAAAATATATGGCCATTTTGATGGCTGTTTCTCTTGTTAACTGGCTGGTTCCTTCCAGTTCCTTCCCCCTCCATAGCTTTACTGCAGATGGTGAGCCGAGTACACGGGGACGTTTTTGCAGTCCTTTGGTGTGACCCTCAGTGCCTGGCACTGCGCTGAGCATGTTGTCCGTACTCAGTAAACACCAGTGGATTTAAGAGAGGTAGATAGGCTTCTGTCTATTTTTCCGTTGTCAAAGGAGTTTACCTTTCAGTCTCTGGTAGGCTGGCGTTCCAAAGCCACGCTGCAGAGCCAGTTCCTCCTCCCTTCTATGTGGTGTTACTTGTTTGGGGATTGCCGGCGGCCCTGTGGACGCCTGTGCTCCTGGAGCGGAATCTCTCTGCCTTTCCTCATTGTCTGTGGATCTAGGGCACCGAGTGCTGCACAGAGAAAAGCAGGTGAGTCACAGGTGTGGATCTGCTGGGTGGCTCTTGTCGTTAGCGAGACAAGCCACAGGTGTGCGTTCAGCACTGGAAAGCAGGGAGAGGAGCCTTGACGATTTTCAGGGTCTCCGGTCAAGTTCATTACGTGTAGACTTGAAAATGCTGTGGAGATGCAGCCAGGCTTCCACAGCCGTGGAGCAAATGAGAATGATTTCTGCTGTTTGCTGTGGGGGGCCACCATTGAAGCCCATGTCTTGCTAGGTCAACGTTTTCATGCCCAGAGCTATAAATTAAAACCTTAGACTTGGGTACCATCTCTCCGATGAGAAGCCAGGTGTGTTTATTCTCTTGCAGCTGCTAGGAACATTGTGGACTAGAAGGAAGAGGACCGAGGATGAATGACTTTAAGCATATCTTCCAAGAGGAATAAAACTGCAAACACCAATTCCCACAATCCGGACAGTAACCGCTTTCCACCCGGTGTAGCAAAATCTCATCACAAGATCAAGACTCTGAAAAATCAATGCCCCGCACTGTGGCTTAGCTGGGTCGCCAGCTTGGCTGAGAGCCCTGGTTCAGCAGAATGAGCGGGCAAGGTGTAGTAAGTAGGCCAAGTCTATGGGAACCAGCCTCTGAAACAACAGGTTGGGGTGACATCGACAGTCATCCTAGTCTAGTTCATCTGGGAGCAGCGGTTCATCTCAGAATCTCATTTAATGCCATGAGATTAAGATTGTTTTCTTGCTACATCAGATGGCAATTGCAAAAATCCTGCAGCATTTTGGTATTCTGGCCCTCCCTCATTTTGATGTGCTCCTTAATGATTTAATCCCACTTCTGGATGAGTTGGAGGCATCCCTTTTACTAGAGAGGCTAGGATGAAAGGCGCCATCGTTTATATGGGTGACATGGTTTTGTTTTCACAGATCCAGAAAGAACCTAATAAAGGACAGGCTCTGCTAATTATTATCATGAAGACGGCTGCTGAATAATTATTCTGTACCCAAAGTCAACACTTTTGCTATATGTTCTCCAGTATTTCACTGGCTTATAGTAAACATCCTGTCTCAGTTTATATTCAGTATATTGCTGGGCAAAAATCCACCTCAAAACTTAGCTTAAAAGAACAGCAGTCACTTATTTGCCCAGGATCCTGCAGTTCGGCAGGCCTCAGCCAGGACAGTTCATCTCTGCTCTTAATGATGGCAGCTAGGATGCCTGGACCGAGGCTGGAAGGTGCGTTTCCAAGATGGCTCATGGAGATGGCTGATGGATGGGAGCTCAACTGGGGCTGTTGGCCAGAGCCTCAGTTGTGGTCTCCTCATGTGGCTAGTGTGGGTTTTTCATAGCATGGTGGTTGGGTTCTGAGAGGAAGTATCTTAAAAGTAAAAGTTCCCAGAGGACAACCCCACAGTGCAAGGACATAACAAACTTCTGCTTGTGTCATGCTTGCTCATATCTCATTGGCTAAAACCAGTTACATAGCATGGCAGGCAGCATAACCATCCCTCCCCAAGATGCACACATCCTAGTCCCCCAAAACTGTGGATATGTCATCTTTTACATGGCAATGGGGTTTTGCAGATATGATTAAAAGTTAGGGATCTTGAGATGGAGAGGTTATCCTGGATTATATGGGTATCCCAACCTAATCACAAGGGCCTTGTAGATGAAAGAGGGAGGCAGGAGAGCTAGTGTCAGAGAAAAAGATGTGAGGACAGAATCAGAGTTTGGAGTAACACAGAGGTCGGCTTTGAAGATGAAGTGGCCACGAGCAAAGGAGTGCAGGCAGCCTCTCAAAGCTGAAAAGGCAAGGAAATGGATTCTTACCTAGAGCCTCCAGAAGCCCCTGCTTATACCTTGATTTTAGCCCAGTGAGACTCATTTCAGACTTCTGACTTCCAGAACCGTAAGGTAATAAATTTGTGTTTTTCTAAGCCACTGAGTTTGTGGCAATTTGTTACAACTGCAATAGGTAACTAATGCGCATGGCCAAGCCCAGAGTCAGTGTGGGAGGGATGTACCCAGAGTGAATATGGGAGCCTTGGTTCATGGGGGGTTCACCAGGGTAAAAGCTTACCCTTCAAATCAGGATGCATTTTACAAACCAGAATATCCTGGGGTTTTCATCAGAAAGTTATCTTGCTCAAAGTTAAATATTTTATGGTGCCTTATCATAATTTTCCTTGATCAAGATGAGCATTTAGTTATCTGTGTTCTATAGTTATTTCAAGCTAAAATTATTACTGGCATGCCGAATGGGACAGCACTTTAGGACCTTGTGTTGGAATTAATCTAATATTCTTTTTCCTTTCCCCAATTTTTATTATGAAAAATTTAAACATAGAGAAAAGTTAAAAGACTAGTACAATGAATTTCTGGATACCTACCACGTAGATTCGATCATTGTTAATATTCTGCCGTATTTGCTTAATTTATATGTGTGTGCATATTTATCTATCTACAGATAGATTGATTAGATAGATGATAGATAGATTGATAGATACATACATACGTATATACACACATACATACATAGGGAGAGAGGTGGGGTTTTTTGGGGAATCATTTGAAAGTTTCAGACATCACAACCCTTCATCCCTAAATACTTTAGCATATGTGTCCTAACTATAGGGACATTCTCCTACATTACCACATGGCTATTATCAACAGCTAAGAAAATTAATAATTCCCCACTATTACCCAACATTTGGTCTATGTTCAAATTTCCCCAGTGGCCAAAACATATGTCTTTTATAGCTTTTTAAAAATCCTTTCATACGTAGCATTTATGTATCTCTGATACATTAGAGATGTGGACATCTCTAATCTCTTACTCTAAAACAACCCCACACCTTTTTCCTCCTTTCAGGACATTGACTTTTTGAAGAGACCAAGCTAGTTGTCTTGGGAACATCCCACTTCCTAGTGTTGCCCAGTTATTTCCTCCCAGTGGTGTCCGACCTGTTCCTCTAGCCACTGTATTTCCTGTCAATTGGAAATTGGGTTTCAAGGCTTGACTGGATTCAGGTTTGTTGACTCTTTTGTCAAGAAAACTTCACAGATGATGCTGTGTCCTTCCGCATGGGCCTCACACCTAGAGGCACATAAATGTCAGGCATCCCCTACTGGTAAAGTTAACGTTTAATCGCTGGGTTAAAAGTGGTGGCCATCAGATCACATCGTTGCAGAGGTAGGTTTTTCCCTCTGTAATTGCAAGTAATCTTTGGGGTGATATTTTGGCACTGGGAAAATATACTGTTTCCAGTAACTTTTTGCCTAATGGCTTTTGCATCCCTCAAGGACCCTTACCCAAGCCAGTTATTTCAGGTGTAGAATGGTGATTTTTTCTAATTCTATCATTCTTTCTACATTTATTAGCTGAAATTAACCCCTCCCTGATTTTAGGCACAATATGTCCCAGACAGACCTTGTATTTTCACTGTTCCAGACCTAGAATCAGCCATTTTCCTGAAGAACCCTGGTTCTTTTTAGTGCAGAATTTAAAACCACCATCTTAGGCCCTAGGAATGCTCATTCTAAGTCCATTTAGTGCATAGAGCCAGGAAATATATTTATTTAACAAGCTGTGTGGTTCAAATTGATATTTCCAATTCAAATTTAACACTCAAGCCTTTTTTTCTTCTTAGTTTTATTTATATTTGTACCTCCTCAAACTGAACTTTTGAATCCTATACATTAACATATTTACTTTTTTGTACCTAATACACATACACACGTGAAATAGTTTTCATCTTGTAAGACCAATATTATTACTAACAATAAAACTGCTGAGTGACGGTTCTCTTTATATTTGTTTTGATCCTATTATGAAAGCACGGTCAGAGTACTCTGTTCCAAATTCATTCTTTGTGTGATTATGTTATCAATTTGATAAACAGCTTCATTTGTTGACATTTGGATTATAAGGTTTAAATTAAATTAATCCTCTTAAATTAAATTTTTTGGGAAAATGTAAAACATTTACATGGTTTAAAAGTCAAAACTGGGGGCTTCCCTGGTGGCGCAGTGGTTGAGACTCCGCCTGCCGATGCAGGGGACGCGGGTTCGTGCCCCGGTCCGGGAAGATCCCACATGCCGCTGAGCCTGCGCAGTCCGGAGCCTGTGCTCCGCAATGGGAGAGGTCAAAACTGTGTAATAAGGTAACCTCACGGAAATCTTGATTCCACACCTGTCTTTTTCATCACATCCCCCGACATAGGGAACCCTTTTGTTAGCTTCTGGCTTGTCTTTTTTGTATTCACTCTCATTTCCCCTTCTTTCATAGACACCAGTAGCACAGTGTCTGTGCTCTCCCTCACCTTGTAGTGTCCACTTTTTGTACCGCCTGGAAGCCATGCCACTCAGCCCATTGGGGCTGTGCTGCTTCTCCCTGTGTGTGATGCACCTCCTCATTTCAGTGGATTCAGCCAGTCCCTACCCATGGGCTGCTGGGTTGTTTCTGATCTTTTCTTTTACCAGCAATGCCGTAATAAGTAATCTCTAGCATGTGCTTTCTCACACAGGAGAAGGTATATCTTCAAGTGGGATTAATGGGTCAAAAGATAAAATCACATGCAGTTTCTCGCCAGGTATCACTAAATTCTTCTCTCTGGGGGTTGGACCATTTGGCACTCCCCCAGTGATATGTGAGAAGGCCTGGGTCTCCACAGCCTTAACCACAAAATGTTTGTCACACTTTTGGATTTTTGCCAATATGATGAGTAAGCGATGGAATTCCAGTTTAGTTTTCATTTATATTTATCTTATTATGAGTAAGGTTGAGCATTTTTTCAGGTCTAAGGGCCATTTCCCTTTCTCTCTGTAAACTGTACACATCCTTTGTTTTTCTGTCAGACGTTTGGTATTTATATTCTCAATTTTCAGAGACTTTTCTTTTCATATTAGAGAGATTAGACCTTTGTCTGATAAAAGTTGCGAGTGTTTTCCTTTCTGAGTTTTGTCATTTGACTCTGCTTGTTGTATTTTGCCATGCATTCGTCTTATTTTTATGTAGACAGAGGTATCAATCTTGCATTACCTCTGGATTTTGAGTCATAAATTAGAAAGGCTTTTCCTCTCCCAGGTTATCAAGGAATTCACCCGTGTCTTCTTTTAGTTCACAAGTAATTCCATTGTCTGTTTAGATCATTTAATCCATTCAGAGTTTATTCCGATGAATAGTACAAGATATGGATTCAAATTTAGGTTTTTCCAAAAGGCCATGCATCTTTCCCCCAAAGGGTTGAGATGCCACCTTCATCATATACCAAATTTCCACACATACTTGGGTCTACTTGCCAGTTTTCTATTCTGTTCACGGTTCTGTCAGACCTGAGGTTCGTGAAGATCACCTTGACCCGCCGATGGGTGGGGAGACGGTGTGTCTCTGTCACGTCCTTCCATTGTCCAGGGTCAGCCCAACCCCAGAGGATGAAAGCTCCTGACTAACCGCTTAATCTCAGCATGGAGTAGCTGCGGTCCGTAGGATCAGACTGTGATAAACATCACAGCAGACTGTAAGCAACCCAAATTGTACCAACAGCTTTGGTTAGGGCAACAGTACTTACAGAGAGAGTCTAGGGAACAGCCAGTGCATCTAATCCTCAGGGGTGGATGCTCCGAGAGCTCTTCCCTGGTCATGCTGGACACTTAGGTACCGTGTACCAGTCTATACTATGTCGACTCCCTGTGGAATTGCTCTTTTTTTTTCTTTTATTTTTGGCTGCATTGGGTCTTCATTGCTGCACACGGGCTTTCTCTAGTTGCGGGGAGCAGGGGCTACTCTTCATTGTGGTGCACGGGGTTCTCACTGCAGTGGCTTCTCTTTTTGTGGAGCACGGGCTCTAGGCATGCGGGCTTCAGTAGTTGCAGCGCGTGGGCTCAGTAGTTGCGGCACGTGGGCCGCAGAGCACGTGGACTTCAGTAGTTGCAGCACATGGGCTCAGTAGTCGTAGCTCACGGGCTCTAGAGCGCAGGCTCAGTAGTTGTGGCGCACGGACTTAGTTGCTCCGTGGCATGTAGGATCTTCCCAGACCAGAGATCGAACCCGTGTCCCCTGCATTGGCAGGCAGATCCTCAACTACTGTGCCATCAGGGAAGTCCCTGTGGAATTGCTTTTGGTGGACAACCCTTTAGCGACTGGTCGTGGTCCTATACTGAGGGATGTGCTAATAAAAAAAACCCTGTGAAACTCAAGGGTATTGTTGAGCATTCACTATACCATTCTCTCCCTTCTGGTTTTATCTTATTTTCCCTGTATTTATCCTGATTTCCTGACATTATTTTACTTGTATATTTTTTAAATGCATTTTTGCAAAATGTTTTGAAGCAGAGAGATATATTTTCGAAGGAAAAGGGAAGGAAGGGAATCACAGGAAGGATGGTTTTGCACAGCTGAAATATGTAAACAATGCACCATCCTTGATTTCAGGCTAGATTTACTGTACTTTTCAAAGGAACTTCTCTTTGACAGGTTTACCTAATGCAGAAAAACACCTTTGCTTCCGGGTCAAGCAGCTTTCATCCTTTAAATCTTACCAGTTTAGATCAGAGAGGAATAAATGCAGAAGGATTTTAAAGGCTGATACAGGTTCAGACAAGTGTTTTTAGTGACTAAAGTCAGCTTGAGGCATTCGTGTTTGACTTTATTGAACACATCTGCACCCTGACTCACCTTTGCCATCCTGGGCCTGCACTGGAGTGAGAGCTGCATTGCCTGGTGGACCAAACACAGACCTTTCTGCTGGCATTTGTTACCATGTGGTCTCTATCTCCCTCACTTCCTGATCTTCCTCCTTTGGTCCAGCAGCCCTTTGAACCTGTGTGGAGACCACACCACAGCTAGGAAGTCTCGGCTGCCTCATTCCCTTTAAATTCCCTTGCTCCGGTCTCCCCAGCCCTGGGCTCTGCTTGTACCTTAGGTGATGAAATCGACCTTGCTTTCCTGCTTCATAAATTCATTCACCTTTCTCTCAGGTTTGTCAGAAACCCAGAGTGAGGACTCCCTCTGGAATTGTTTTTGGTGAACAACCCTTTAGCGACTCATCATGGTCCTATATTGAGGGATACGCTCAGAAAAAAACCCTGTGAAATTCAAGGATATTGTTGAGTATTCACTATACCATTCTCTCCCTTCTGGTTTTATCTTATTTATCACAGTGTCCTGTGACATCAGTCCTGTGGGTAGAACATGACCTTGCCCTTCAGTGGTGCTGAGAAAGATGGTTGCACTCATGGTGCAGGCTCTGCAGAGGACACAGTGAGAGGGGAGCTGTGGTCCCAAGACTGCTCCGTGGGGAGGCCCAGAGCTATAGGTAAAATAAACCTCAGAATTAAACTCCTGCCACCGAAGTGGTTTCTGGACACTGGAAACTGCTAGGTCAAAGCATGCAACTTCCTCCTGTGTTCTCCTACACTCATCATCTTCCCAAAGTGATGACACTGCCCTCTGCCCCTCCAGATGTGTCTTCCTGTGGTGTCTTGTCTTCCCTGTTCTTTTAAATGTTTGAAAAGCTTTGCTGGAGTCATTGCTTGGGAGGTGCCTGCATTTGTTGCATTCAGTCAAGCATCCTTGCAAATATAAAAAGTCGCACATCAGCCTGTCATGTCTTCTGAACACTGACGACTGCCTTGGCTCAGACCCAGCTGACCCTTTGTGGCTGGCCACGTGCCCCTCAGTCTCAGTACTTAGGCCATGGTCATGTCATTATTCCTTATGCGAAGACCCATTTTCCCTTATCTGAAAATCTGAAATAGGAAAAGCTCTGGAAGCAAGAAGTCATTTGACAGCAAAACCTGGCCTAAACTGACATGAGGCCACTTAGAGTCCTTATCTATCCCAGTAAATGTAAATATCCATACCTTTTACTATAGAATATTAATATGTCTGATCCTGGGTGCTATTCCAGAACCTCCTGGAAGTACCATGATATGTGGCATTCATATTCTGAATTCCAAAGCAGATCTGATCCCAAGGATTGGGGATAAGGGCTTGTGACCTGTATACAACCAGAGTCTGGAGATGCCTGTAATTTCACTCCATGTGACTGACAAGGTAATTCATGGAGACAAGTGACCCACTCCAGGAAGAGTGAAAGTGTGTGATACCCAAGACTTTGAAAATATCCAAACCCGATCAGTATACTAAGAGCTTCCTCATCCCTGGAAGAGCCACAAGACATGCATGAAGTCTAGAAAAATGTCCTCAAATCAGAATGTAACTGGATGTCTCACAGTCCCCATAATTTGTCATTGCTGGTGCCCTGATTCCAGCAAGTTTCTAGAAATCTGATGATATTAACGTTTAAAATGCTTTTCGTGCTCGCTTCGGCAGCACGTATGCTAAATGCTTTCCACATGCCAGGCACTGTTCTAATTGCCTAATGTGGATTATCTAGCCAAATCCTTGTGACAGCTCTTTGAGGCATAACACATCCCTATCCCTTTACAGATGAGGAAACTGAGGTCCAGAGAGATTAAGTGTATCTACTGCAGTTCAGAAGCCAGAAAACAGAACCTCTCTGGCTATTTAAGCAGAGATTACCAGAGGGGATTGGGTGTTTCCAAACTCATTGGGAAGACAGGATCTAGGCTCAGCCTCTAGGAATGATTGCCAACTCAGTGCAGACTGGACCACCAGGGCTGCTGCTTCCACAGGTGGGAAGGTTGGGAATCAGGACCCCACTATGGGAACTATGGACCTCAGAAACACCCACCTTCACTGCCATCCAGGGACCAGGAGGGTTCACCGAGACCATTGGCTTCAGAGTTGTATCTGCTCCGTGGGTATTCTTCCTTCCAACACACCCACAAAGACAGTGACTGGTCTCCTCGCCCCTGTTTGGCAGGAGAACAGCAGAATCTATGGCCATGTGGCCCCCACCTCATTTCCTTGGCCTCTCAGATCATATACAAGCACATCTGCTGGGTAGAACCTAAAACACATCTCCATCCCTGGAGGTGCAAGGGAGTAGGCCATTTTAGCTTTCTTGACTTTGAAATACAGGAGGAAGCTTGAATGGATGTTGGCTGAGCCAATCTATGGTTTCATGCATTAACTGACTTCTCAAAGATGGTGTAGGAGGTGGTACAACCAGGATTTGAAGCCAAACTGTCTGGCTCCAGAGTCTAAGCTCTGGAAATTCCACTGCCTCTCCATGAGCTCACGCCTGGCCTGGCTGGCCCACCATGACGTGTCTTCTCTGTGCTCTCTTCCTTCCGCAGGTCTACAGCTGGTCCATGTGTCTGTATGGTTCAGATGGGGCCTCTAGCACTGAACCCTGAATTTGGGGGGGCTGAGATTGATGATCTTCATCTGCCCTGGACTCTGTCTGTCCTGTACTGGCTGGGTGAATCAGTTACCTATTGACCCAACAGTACTATGCAACAAGCCACCCAAAATCTCAGTGACTGAAGACAATAAATATCTAGCGTTGCTCATCTAGTCTGTAGGATAACTGGTTCTTCTGGGCTTAGCCAGGTTCCTTCATATCTCTGTGGTCAGCTGTAGGTCACCTAGGTGGCTCTGTTATCCTGGCTGGCCTCCCTCAGACTTGGGTTTAGCTGACAGATCTCTAGCTGGGTAGGCTGGTCTCTCATCTTCCAGCGTGTTCTTACAGCAGTTCTTGAGAAGTGAGAAAGTGGGAATGCACGTGTACTTTTCCAAACTAAGTCCCATGGCCATGCTTAGGGTCATGGCAGAAAGGGTACTACAAAGTTCCAGGGCAAAGGGTATGGATTCAGGGAGGCTATCAGTTGGGGCCATCAACCTCAGGCACAATATTTAACCTCTCAGACAAGCCCATGCACCTGGTACCATAGAAAGCACTGCTTAGAGGCTTTCCAAGGGAGGCATGGAGGGCCAAGCCTTCTGGAAGCCCACAGCGTCCAATCTAATGCAGAATTCAGCCCCCGGGAGCTGTCCGGCAATGTCCTGCATAAACTAAATCGCCTGTTCTTTCGGCTGGTTCGGTTCTGTGCTCAGGCCAGACTGACCGGCTGACTCGGAGACACAGCCCTTAACTCAGGGCCTCCACTTAACCGAGCCGCTGCTCGACAAAAACAGTCTCTTGACATCTAAAGCGGCATGTCCGCTCGCTCACCAATTAAAAGACTCATGGGGCTTCCCTGGTGGTGCAGTGGTTGAGGGTCCGCCTGCCGATGCAGGGGACACAGGTTCGTGCCCCGGTCCGGGAGGGTCCCACATGCCGCGGAGCGGCTGGTCCCGTGGGCCATGGCCGCTGAGCCTGCGCGTCCGGAGCCTGTGCTCCGCAGCGGGAGAGGCCGCAGCAGTGAGAGGCCCGCGTACTGAAAAAAAAAAAAAAAAGGCTCATGTCCTCAACGTGACAAATACCAGGGAAAACAATTCTGCGATTCAGAACACAGGTGGGGAGAATACGAGCGAGGTAATCATGAACCAAGCGCCGGCCTTTTCCTCGGCTTTCATCTGGCTTCTCAGTGAGACAGCACATCTCTCCCAAGGTTTCCCGGGTCACGCTGGCCGCTCTGCCCGTGCAGCAGGGTCATGTGAAGGGTCAGGGTTGTTTTTCTGTAGCTTAGATTTCGGCAGGCAGATCTTACGTTTTCTTAATCCATATTTAATAGCCTGACAGTGCTGCCTGGTGGCTGTGCTGTGAGGACAGAGCGGAGACCGAGGTCCCCGTGCAGCCGGACCCTTCGGTCCCCCTTTCCCTGCAGAGCAGGAGGGGCTGCCCGGGCCTGAGGATCAGGGAGCAGCTCTGATATTGGAAGACTCTAAGGAAAACAGGCATTCCTTCCAGTTTTTCATCTGGATCCGTTTCCCTTAGTTGTCTCCCCAGACCCCCAGTTGAAAGCAGAGTTGTATATTCCTTGGTTTGCTTCTCAAGAAATTAATTTTAACTAAGTAAAAAAAAAAAAAAATTTAACAGCTTTATTGAGATATAACTCACATCCCATGCAATTCACCCATTTAAGGTATACAATTCAATGTTTTTTAGTATATATTCACAGATAGGTGCAACCATCACCACGATCAATACGTTCATCACCACAGAGAGAAACCCACACCCTTTAGCAGTCATTCCCCGTTCCCCCCCTCCCCCCAAACCCTGGCAACCACGAATCTACTTTCTGTCTTTATAGATTTCCTTATTCTGGACATATCAAAGAATGGAATCATAGAATATGTAGTGTTTTGTCACTGGATTCTTTCGCTTAGTTTAAACAAGGTAAATTTTTTCAAGTTTTGCCTTTGAAGGCAGATGAGTAGGTTTGAATCCTGACTCCACAGCCCTTAGGCTGTGTGGGTTTAGGCAAATGGCTTGACCTCTCTGAGCTTCGGTTTCCCCATCTTAATATGCAGAGTGCTCCAGTGTTAACACACATAAAAGCTTTGAGCTGTGCCTGGGACACAAGCTTCAGTAAATGTGAGTTCTTACGATCTTTCTTGTCCTGATTGTCCCTGAAGACCTTTCTAGCTCTGTCTGGGGGGCTTGCCTCTCTGTTTGCATTCCCTCAGCAAACATTTACTGCAGCCTGCACAGCTCTCCCCACAGGGGCTGCACCTGTGTCCCAGGAACTGGGCAACCCTGTGTGTGCCTTGCAAGTCCTCACCCATGTGTTGCCCCTCCTGCACACCACCACCTCTTCCCAAGGCAGTCTCATGGCCCCTCTTCAGGCTCTGAGGTTCAGAATAGTTCTGGGAATGTCACCTGGAAGGTCTCCCCTTTGTATCCTCAGTATTTCTACTCTGCAGTTGGAAGAGGGTAAGCATAATCACAGCCCTGGTTGAAAGGGACCGCTCTGCCTTTGCTCCTACTTGCTGATGTGCAGTAATACATTAATGTTAATATTATTAACCATAAAATGACACAAACACCCTTAGAAAGATCACAGGATAAAATAAAGGGAAATCTATTCCTCAAGCCTGAGATACTTACTGACTTCCTTCTGGAGTATTCATCTTTCCATCTCCAGGTGGGTAGAATTTTATGAGACCAAGTGAACTCTGTTGAGGAGGCTCTGAGAAGACAGATTCCCCCACCCCAGAATGCTAAAGCAGCATTTCTGTGTCACCACCCCATTTACACTGGGACTGTGGTTTCTTTGTGAGTTTTTATGTCTTTTCCATGTCTCCCCTGAGAGCCTGTAAACTTCTAAAGAACAAGAACTGTGTTGTCTCCTTTTATAGGAGTCTGTGTTTCATAAAATAAGTAAAAGTAAAACTTTTTAAATGTTTCTTATCTATGCGCACAACGTTCTCTTATTGACGTGACTATCCGGTGTCTCTGGAAATTGTCTTGCAAACACTTGCCCACCCCCATGGCTTAGTCCTCATGTCTATCCAGCAGTGTCTTTTGCCCCCAGAACCACCTGTGCTGTATAAGATGACAGGAAAATGCGGCAGTGGCCAGCGTAGGGCTGAGAGGCAGGATTTCTCTGAAGCTTGAGGATTTTGTTTGCTTATATGGCATCTCCCATATTGAGACTTTTCAGAAATACTATTGAAAATAAAAGTTTCCTCCCTGCCATGTGGGAACTCTGGGAAAAGAACCCACCCTCTATTCTAGGCCTTTGCTTTATTTCATTCACTCAGAGGATGAAGGAGAAAGCATTTGGTGTCGTAACCAAGGCATCGTCATGGCCTGAGATGGGGCTGTAATAAATAATATAGTGGCTAGCATTTACTGAGTGCCTACTGTGTGCCAGGCCCTGCTCTAAACATCGTAGCATTATTTCATCTCACCTTAACAAAACTCTGTGAAGAAGAGATGCTCGTTTGCCAATAAGGAAATGGGGGCACAGAAAAGAAACACAACCTCAAATGTCCCACAGCTAGTAGCAGTAGAACCAGGACTCCTGCCATACTGACCACATCTGAAAACACAGAATAACAACATCATTTTCAAAGTTCAGTCTTTCTTCTTTCTGTTTTGAACCATCCTTCATGGTGGGCAAAGCATGTGGCCCCATTTTCCCACCGGGGTCTCATAAGCATCCTTTTGAGGTCAGGAGCATGTCACAGGGGCCCAAGTCTCCAGGGGGTATAGGTCCAGGCCTTGGGTGCACTCACTCCTAATCTCTCACATTGGTTGCTTCTTTCTTAACATTCAAAAATAAGGGAAGGAACTTATTAAATCTGCACAGCAGTCCCACGGAGTTCAAGCATTAGCATCCGCACAGAGGTCAAGAGATGCTCTAGGGCTTCCCTGGTGGCGCAGTGGTAGAGAATCTGCCTGCTAATGCAGGGGACACGGGTTCGAGCCCTGGTCTGGGAGGATTCCACATGCCGCAGAGCAACTAGGCCCGTGAGCCACAACTACTGAGCCTGCGCGTCTGGAGCCTGTGCTCCGCAACAAGAGAGGCCGCGATAGTGAGAGGCCCGCGCACCGCGATGAAGAGTGGCCCCCGCTTGCCACAACTAGAGAAAGCCCTCGCACAGAAACGAAGACCCAACACAGCAAAAATAAATTAATTAATTAATAAACTACTACCCCAACATCGTCTTAAAAAAAAAAAAAAAAAAAAGAGATGCTCTAGGGCTTCCCTGGTGGTGCAGTGGTTGAGAGTCTGCCTGCCAATGCAGGAGATACGGGTTCGTGCCCCAGTCCGGGAAGATCCCACGTGCCGTGGAGCGGCTGGGCCCGTGATCCATAGCCGCTGAGCCTGCGCATCCGGAGCCTGTGCTCCTCAACGGGAGAGGCCACAGCAGTGAGAGGCCCGCGTACCGCAAAAAAAAAAAAAAAAAGAGATGCTCTAGATTAAATCGGGCTGGGAAGTAGCGTCCCCACCTTAGAGCATTGCAGGGCACGTTTGTGGGCCAGTTGTTTTCCACACTTGGTCTAGGGCAGGACGTCTGTGAGTGTAAATAGAGGGAATATGTGGCTTTATTTTCCCAGTGAAAGCTGGCACTCCCTCGATTCACAAATGTAGGTGACAAACCACAGTAGTATGTGGATTTGTCACCCGTAAGAATCACAGATATTAATATATTCCTCCTTATTGCACAGTCCTCAAAATATCATTTACATTCGTCACTACTTTGAAATTACGGTAGTTTTAAAGATGATGCTAGACTTCATTATTTAATGCTTTAATAAAGAAGGGCATTTACTACATGAACATTTTGTTTTTTAATATTTTGATAACTATACTTAAACGTAACTGGTTTCTTTTATCATCCTATGTGCTTTATGTATTCAAAAGCGTTATTCTGAAAAGGGATCCACAGGCTTTCACCAGGCTGCCAAAGGTGTACACACACACACACACACACACACACACACACACACACACACACACATCCTCACTGAGAGTGGTGGGGGCATTTTCCCTAGAACCAGAGCCCCTGCCACATCCTGGCAGCCCAGTTCTCTGAGCATCTCGAGGAATGGAAACCACTCCTGACTCATGGCAAAGACACTGCTTCGTTTAAGCCAGAGAAACATGATTTATTACCAGCATGTTTTCAGTTCCAGGCGATGCCTTGAAAAGGTCAGCTTATATGAATGTTTAGAAAAAGAAGATCATAAAATAAGAGGGACTTGGTATTTGGGTTTTGGTGTTTTTTTTTTGACGAAGAAAATTCAGTCTCGCTCTTACAACGGGCAAACTCCTGTACTCTTCACTTGACCTGCATTTACTCTTTGAGAAGGAAGATGTCTTAGAACGGCATTTGGGGAGAAGATGTATGTCACGGGGATTTTACAGCACTTGAAACCAGGGCAGTGAGCCCTAAACATGGGACCAAAGGCCCACTTGCCATGTACTGGCCAATGGAGATGGCAAATTAGGAGAACACGTCTGCTTTGAAGGGCCTGTTCAGTGCCTAATTGTTTTGTATTTGTTTCAGCTGATGGCTACTCTTTTCATTAGGGGCTTTTAACCGGTGAGTCATCTTTTGAAAATACAAATTTGATGGAGCCAGTTCTTCTAAAACCTCTGTTGGCTCCCCCTTGCCGGAGGAGAAAGTACAAAACCCTTAACCTTACGGCCAGGCCCTCTATGCTCTGACTGCGGTCTCATGTATCAGACTCTCCCTCCTCCCCTCCCCTCCCCTCCCATTCACACAGTGGTGGAGACTCACTGGATTATAGTGTACAGTGAGCTTTGTAAGAGAGTAACCTAGTATGTTTATTCTTTATTTCCTATAGTAATTGTTTTAAAAATAACTTTATTTTTGTGCTTAGTGGGATGGATTTTATTTAAACCCCCAGATTTTCAATTCTTCTGTAAAATGTACAGTCTTGATATTTTGTATAACTTTGGTAAACATTCTTTACAAAATCCTGGGCTTATTTTTGAGAAGATGCAGATTATACATTTTAAAGCAGTTATTTATTCCGCTTTTTCTGTTCCCTTTTCGAATCATATCAGACAACTGAATAATCATTTACTGATTTCATTTGCACGGTCTCTTACGATTGTCAGGATGCTCAGCTCATCGTGTCTCTGATTTTTGCTGTCCCTCTATTCTTGCATTTTTCGACAATCCTCCCTCTTGCCCAGATCTCTTCCACAGCGAGTGTGCTTTTTCAATTCCCTACGACCACTGTTTCTTGGTGCCTGCCTCCCACCAGACTCTATGCCAGGTCCCAGGTGTAGGGGGTGGAAGAAACAGCCTTTCTCTCGGTATCACATTCCACAGAGCCTGGCACTGATAAAGAACTAAGGGTTTTATGCTGAGTTTGACAACTTATAGAAGCAGAAGGTGGGGGCCCATTTATATTTTTTCTCAAGTCCACACCCCATGTGCAATCAGTTTGTAGTCTCTGGAGATAAACTTACTGTGAATTTATTAAGACCTCCCTTTGATGCCTCCAGAACAGACGCTTCTCGTGTCCGTTGCTTTTGGTAAAGTTGTTGCCTTTAGTCCCTTAAATAATCAGCTACAACGTTTTGTTTCACCCCTAAAGTTAGACCACTTCTACGAAGTCTGGCCTTTCATGACCGATTTACAACAGTGTGTAAAGGAGTTAACTAAATATATATTTTATAAGTGCCGTGTAATTCAGAGTTACAGTTCAGGTCGAAATCAAGGCTTGTCAGCTTAACCTATTTTAACTTAAAAGTGTTTGTAGCTTTGTTTAGTTTGATTAGTTGTTGGTTGGTCTGCTGTTACTATCATCATTGCCATCATCACTGATTTGCCCATCTGTTTTCAGGGAAGGTTGTTGTTAAAACCAAATAAATAAATAGAAATCCAGTGAATGTAAGATAGTTTTGGTTATGAATTGCATTCATCTTTCTGCTCAAGAACTTCCTCCGAGGGCAGACAAGTTTGCCATTGGGTGCGTCATTAGGTGAAGCGTCCGTGGAGGGATGGTCTCCTGCTTCCCTTAATTCTACCATGACATGGTCAAGCATGCTCTTCGGCTCATTTGTTAGCCCCTGTTATACAATGAATTATGTCTCCCCAAAATTGATATGTCAAAGCCCTAACCCCCAGGACCTCCGAATGTGACTGTATTTGAAGATAGGACCTTTAAAGATGCAATTAAAGTTAAGGGAGTCAGGGCTTCCCTGGTGACGCAGTGGTTGAGAGTCCGCCTGCCGATGCAGGGGACACGGGTTCGTGCCCCGGTCTGGGAAGATCCCACATGCCGCGGAGCGGCTGGGCCCGTGAGCCATGGCCGCTGAGCCTGCGCGTCCGGAGCCTGTGCTCCGCGGCAGGAGAGGCCACAGCAGTGAGAGGCTCGCGTACCACAAAAAAAAAAAAAAAGTTAAGGGAGTCATATGGATGGACCCTAATCCAATCTGACTGGTGTCCTTAGAAAAAGAGGAACTTTAGACTCATAGAGACACACCAGGGTTGTGTGCACACACAGAGGAAAGACTGTGTGAGGACACAGCGAGAAGGCTGCCATCTGCAAGCCAGGACGATAGGCCTCAGGAAAACCCAGAGCTGCTGCACCTTGACCTTGGACTTCCAGCCTCCAGAACTGTGAGAAAACTAATTTCTGCTGTTTAAGCCACCCCATCTGTGGTATTTTGTCACGGCAGCCATAGCTGACAGAGACAGCCACCAAGCCTATTTCAAAGGATTCCACTTCTGAGCAGATTCCAGTGTGATGACAAGAGCCAGCATCCCCTCCATTTCTGTAAGTGGAGAAGCCAAGGCAGAGGAGACCCCAGGCTCCTGACGCAGTGGGGCAGGGGCTGAGGCGGGACCCCCAGCAGGGTCCCCCTGGTGGCCCAGTGCTCCTAGGGCTGTGCCAGGGACCCAGGAAGTTGCAGTCGGAAGATGCAGGCAGGAGGGCGTTCTAGAATCCTTGCAGCAGTGACTGGGGCTTTGTGCAGGAGTGTTCCTTCTCTTTTCCACGGATCCTAACAAAACGTCTGAGCGCTAAATCTGAAACTCTTTCTCTAGTGAAGCCACGTGGTGCCTGCGTCTAGCACCCGCGAGGGAAGAGCCGGAAACGTTCTCCCACGCCAGCCCTGCGGGCTTCTGGCTACTTGTGCTCGGATGTAATGTTCACATTGCGTTTTCTGTTCCTGCCACGTTTAACACTTCAGCCTGGATGCAGCTTTATCACTGCTTTGGGGATTTTCTACAACTTATTTATGAGTATTAAAATTCTGGAGTCTTCCCCCACCAGGATGGCAGCTCCAGAAGAAGCCTGCATGGTAGTCCAGGAACCTCCAGGGCTGGCTGCTGGATGTACCCAGGCTGGTTTGAAATGTGCTAACGGGGCCCAGCTTAGCCAGCACTGGACTCAGGGAGGCGGGAGGCAAGGTCACTGCAGGTCACACTCGCCACGGAAGAAGCGGGCCTGGGCGGAAGGGAGCTGAGCGGTGGCCATCAGCATCTCAGGGGTGGGGGGCAGTGCAGCTGGGATCCAGCGTGTTCCGAGGCCTGTTGGCCTTCCCCAGGTGTTTGCTGAGACCCACCTGTGTGTTTTGCGCTTCCTGATCCAGGGGTTGGAGCTGGCAGGGGTGGTGACAGAGGCAGGAGGAGGGTAAAGCAGGCCCTGCTCTGCCATAGTGCAGGGTAGAGAGAAAGGGATGCAGCGGCCATTATAGGAGGATGTTTGCCAAAAGGCTGAACTCAGAATGAGCTCTGACAAGGAATGGCGAGGTCTTTGGGGGCTGAGGTAGTGAAGGCGGTCTTTTACTCTGGGTGGTGGTTGCATTGAGCTGCAGGCTTCCGCAGGTTTGGCAAACAGGAGGGAGGGACAGCCAGGGGTTACTAGTTCTGTCCTTGGGTCTGTCCCTTAGGGGTTTTGCTGTGTTCTGGGCTCCTTCCCCTCCCAGGACCCCCGCTGTGTGGTTGGGACTTCTTTGGACCCATGGAGTCCCCCAAGTGTCCCTGAAGTAGGGTGGCTCGGAAATTGCCTGTTCTTCCTTTAGGGCTGTCACAGGATTTTGACAGGATCCAGCGGGCATGGGGTAGCCAGTAAGAGTTCCCCTGTCTCTGAAGCACCGGAAACAAGGGCCCCATAGTCAGATGAACGGCCCCCTCCTTCCCTGTGGTGACCAGTCGGCTGGGAATCTAAAGAAAATTCAAGGATCCCCACCCCTGGGGAAAAGAGGGGGGTCAGCTCATTAATAATTGCCCTCATTATTCTAATGCAGGCCTGCAGTGGCCAGCATTGCCCTAGAGAGGGCTTACTTCAGTCACTCAGCAGATAACAAGACATCTGTTAGAAACTTATTTATTCCTTGCCTGTTTACTCTTCATCTGGTGAATTTGTATCGAATGTCTGCTTTCTGCTAGGCCCTAGTGCTCCAGCCTAGAGCAGGGGATGGCAGACTTTTTCTGTAGAGTAAATATTTTAGGCTTTGAGGGCCATGTTGTGTCTGTTGCAGCTACCCAACTCTTGTAAGGCCAAAGCAACTGTAAGCAATACATAAGCCCATGGGTGTAGCTTTGTTCCAGTACAACTTTATTGACAGGCATTGGGCTAGATTGGCCCAGAGGCCACAGATAGCTGCCCCCCGCCCCCGGACTGGAAACACAGAGTTAAACAAAAGTAGACATGGTCTCTGTCTCTATGGAGCTTACACTCTAGGCAAGGAAGACAGGAATTAATCATATAATCGCAAACATAAATTATAATTAGAACACGGTGCTTGAAGGAGAGAGAAGCTCTCATAGCTCTAGAAATGGGGGTGTGATATAGTCTCAGGTCAAGTTAGGCTTCCCTCAAGAGTTGATGCCTGAGTTGGGCTCTGAATCAGCATTAACCAGGTGAAGAGAGAGAGGAAACAGTGCATGGAAGGGCCCTGTGACAGGAGTATGGAACATTCTGGAAACTGAAAAAAGGCCAGTGTGGAGGAGTGTAGAAGAGGACAGAGAGGAGGAGTAAGATGAGGCAGGATGGGAAGTAGTAATCAGTCCATGCACAGCCTTGGGGGGCGGCTTAAAGCAGGGGAGTAACAGGATCAGATTTGCATTTTGAGAAAAACCTCTTTGGCTGCAACATGAGAACAGATCGGAGAAAAGCAAGTGAAGCTTCAGGGGAACCGAGTGAAAGGACCGTTGTGAGAGAGAGAAGTGGCAATGGGGGTAAAGAGAAGTAGACGAAGATAAAGATTTCAGAAGGGGTGTTGGTGGTGTGGGGATGGAGGGAGAGGCTCCTAGGTGTGAGGTTTGTACAGTCGGATGGTTAGCGGTGCTGTCTGTCTACTGAGACCAGAGCACTGGGAAATTCCCTCATGCTTTGTTTTGTTTGGGTCAGAGGAAGGGGCCTGGCAGGTTGAGTTGCCATTGAGACATCAAATTAGAGATGTCGGATAAGCAGGTGAGATGTACAGATCTGGAGCTCAGAAGAAAGGTAGGGGCTGGAAATCATATGTTTTATGGAATCATCACCATATGGAGGGTAATCGACGCCCTGAGCATGGATTAGACAAGCTGGGGCAAGAGAAGAGAGTAGGGCAAAGGGAAGAGAGATTAGAGAAAATCCTCAAGGAACTCTGATATTTAATAGCCAGAGAGAGAGGGGTGTTCCTGCAAAATAGACTGAAATAGCAACCAAGGGAGTAGGGAAAAAAGTATGAGATTGCGGGCTTCCCTGGGGGCACAGTGGTTGAGAGTCCGCCTGCCGCTGCAGTGGACACGGGTTCGTGTCCCGGTCCAGGAGGATCCCACATGCCGCGGAGCGGCTGGGCCCGTGAGCCATGGCCGCTGAGCCTGCGCGTCCAGAGCCTGTGCTCCTCAACGGGAGAGGCCACAACAGTGAGAGGCCCGCGTACCGCAAAAAAAAAAAAAAAAAAGTACGAGATTGGGAAGGAAGTGTTTAAGCAAGGCTCGTGTTCAGCTTGTACACACAGCACAATGGGACTGACTGATGATGCCCAGTGACCATTCTGACTGATCAGTGCATCCCCTGTGATTGGTTGGTGCCCATGCCATGCCAGTTGTTTATATCATGATTATCATCCCTGCTTTCAAGGAACAATCATCATTGTGGGATGGCAAACAGGATGAAGAATGGAAACCTTCCATTGGATTTACCCACAAGTATATCGTTGGTGACCTTAGCAAGAGAACTTGAGGTGGAGTGACGGGCTGAGGAGTGAGCTGAGGAAGGAATGGGAGGTGAGTTAGTAGACAGGAGACCCAGGCAACCATTGAAGAAGTTTTGCTGGGATGCAGTGGAGCTGAGTAGGACAGGTAGAGGGGAAGCCGGAAGGGGATGGGAGTGGGGGTAACTGAAATTTTTCTATAAGATGTTAAATGATGAGAATGACTTATTTGTTCAACATGCCTTCTCTGTATATAGTCACTTACCAAACTTGTATCTATCTCATTCATTTATTCATTATTTGATCCAACATGTTTATCTCATCCTTGGCAGAGATATTTACTATGTTACGAGCACTGAATTCATTTTACTTCCTTCTTTCCTTTTCAACGGGCATTTATTGAGCACTTACTGTTTGTCAAGTACTGGACTAGGTCCCACTGATAGAGAAATGAATAAGTTATAGCCTATGTGTTCAAGGGACTTATAGTTTAGTGCAGTGCTTGTCAACCAGGGGTAATTTTATCCCCTTCCCTTTCCTGGGGGACACCAGGCAATGTGTGGAGATATATTTTGTTGTCATAACTTGGGGGCAGGGGGTGTGAGGGGGAAACTAGGGATGCTACTGGCATCTAGTGGGTGGAGGCCAGGGATGCTGCTAAACGCCCTGCAGAGCACAGGGCAGCCCCCCAACAAAGAGTATTGGTCCAAAACGTGAATAGAGTGAAAAGTGCCTCAGTAAATGGTAACTGCAGGAGTTCTGAGGTTGACCACTTAGGCACCACTGTGGAGCTGGCCAGGCAGGAGATGAGGGACAGAAATGAGGGGGCAAGATGCCCACTCAGAAGCTTCCAGTAGTGCAGGGTGGGGGCCCCATGGCCAGTAAGGCTGAAGTCGCTAGAGTAGGGCTGAGGCCACTGATACCAAGTATTTTGGATTTTGTCTATTTGGTGGGAAGCCACTAAAGGGTTTCCAATGAGAGGAAACCAGATCTGTGTCTTAGGAAGATCATTCTGGTGGCAGACAAGAGCAAACAATAACCGTTAACATTTATTAAGAACCTACTCTGTATCAGTAGGTTTCCGAGTACTTTCTTGAATTACCTCATTTAATCTCCTGGCAGCCCTATGCGGAAGTGCTCTTCTTCCCATTATACAGCTTAGGAGACTGAGGCAGAGGGGTCAAGAAGCTTGTGAATGGGGGAGCCAGCCCTTGACTGACACTGGGCTCATGCACAAGCGTGAGATAGCCTGTGGTTCTTCCGGTCTCCCAAGTTGGGTCTGGGCTCTGGAACCAGACTGCAGAGTCCACAGGGTGTCAATTCATAATTCATATGTTCCAGCTTTCCCTGCAGCTGCTCCAAAAATTCCATGCCTGCAGCTTTGAAAAGTGTGGCCTTAAGGTAGCCAGTTTAATTCTTCCTGATTAGGAGTTCTCATGTAGCTCTTAATTTTTCAGAGACTTTGTAGCTGAAATGCCCCCATGGAAAGAGAAACACATGCTTCTGGGAAATCAAATCCACTCTTTGCTGCTTGAGACCATTAAGTGGACCCCAGTAACCTCATGGAACTCCCCTATCAGGACACCCCACCTCACTGTCAAATGCACATTTTCGCCTCTATTTTTGCTGGGTGTGGGGGGTAGGTGGATTTGCATGACTAATAAAATTTAAAGTAGGTCTCAGAGCCCAAAGCTACATCATTAGCCAGCACAGATCCTGCTTTCCTGGGTTTTAATTACAGTGGCTCCTCCTCCAACTAGGAGGGATGGTTGAGTGTGACAGCCCCTGGCCCATGACTGACAGACAGAAGGAGCTGGAGGCTGGGCTTGCAGGTGGAAGGGACTGCACCCCAGACAGAGGGGAGGAGAGGATTTTCCTGCTCAGGGAGGTCAAGGGTGTGGACAGAGGTGGGACCAGAGGACTCCCGCCTGGCACTTTTTAGCAGGGCTCCTCGCATTTAGAAAGAAGACTGGAGATGCGTTTTCATATTTACATATGCTTTTAAATAAATGTGACTTCATTTTTTTAAAGCAGTGGCAACATTCTGGCAAGGCAGAGGAAATGCAAACTGGTCTGGGATCCAGAAGAGAAGGCAGGTGTCAGTGCAGCAAATAACCCGCTACCAGGGGATTCTTTGAGGTTGGCTTATGACCAGTGAGTTCACAGCCCCAAAGTATCCCCACCTGATAGATGCAGAGCCTAGGCCCAGCTGCTGTCACATGGGGTGTCCGTGCAAGAAGCCATGTTCTCCTCTTGCACTGATGGTGGGAATGTAAATTTGTGCAGTCACTATGCGAACAGTATGGAGGTTCCTTAGAAACTAAAAATAGAGCTACCATATGATCCAGCAATCCCACTCCTGGACACGTACCTGGAAAAGACAAAAACTCTAATTCGAAAAGATACATGCACCCCAATGTTCATAGCAGAACTGTTTACAATAGCCATGACATGGAAGCAACCTAAGTGTCCATTGACAGATGAATGGATAAAGAAGATGTGGCATATATATATATCTATATAGATAGATAGATAGATAATGGAATACTACTCAGCCATTAAAAAGAATGAAATATTGCCATTTGCAGCAACATGGATGGACCTAGAGATTTTCATACCTAAGAGTATCATACTGAGTAAAGTAAGTCAGACAGAGAAAGACAAATGTTATGTAGTGTCACTTATATGTGGAATCTAAAAATTACTACAAATAAAAAAATGCTATTTACAAAACAGAAACAGACTCATAGACATAGAAAACAAACTGTTACTGTACCAAAGGGGAGGGGGAAGAGGGATAAATTAGGAGTATGGAATTAACAGATATACACTATTATATATAAAACAGATAAGCAACAAAGATTTACTATAGAGCACAGGGAAGTATATTCAATATCTTGTAATAACCTATAATTAAAAATCTGAAATATATATATATATATATATATATATAAAACTGAATCAGTTTGCTGTACACCTGAAACTAACACAATATTGTAAATCAACTACAGTGCAGTTTCTTAAAAGTCATGTTCTTATTTTCAGGTTTTCTTCTCGTTTTACTTCTTCCTTTAAGGATTCTGTGATAGGTCAGAAAATTCTCCGGGCTTCAGTTTTCCCATCTGCCCAATGAAGGGACTGTTGCACTGAAGACCTTCTCATGTCCCTAAGTGGGTTTGATTTGTAGACTAAATTTAGCCTTTGCCAGGACGGCAACTGTACACCTACAGTGCTAAGAAAACTAACTTTACACCCAAATATAAGGCAGTTGCCCACGTTCCCAAATAAAAGGGCTCTGAGAAATTTTTTAGCCAATATGTGAATATATGAATATTTTTGGAATACAGTATAAATGAAGCAACAAACTGTTACTTAAAATATGTAATTAATTACTTTAGTTACACATCTTTAAAATTACAAAATATCTAAACCGTCAATTTTTAAATAGTGCTTTCTCCCACTTATATTTCATGAGTCTCTATCCAAACCTGTCAGGTGCAGTTTCAACTCCAGAGTGTGTTTTGTTCCCGGTGTATTTTTTTATCCCTAGAGCAGCTTTCTGAGTCCTCTGACAGTTTTCCAGAGCTGTGAGCCTCACTTCCATCCACGTTTTCAAGAGACGGCAGAGACAGCACTTTTTGAATCCATGGATTATGTCTTCCTGTAAAATTGTATCCCAAGCCACAGGTCCCAATTCCCATAAATGGAGGCAGTTATGTTTTGCTTTTTCACTTGCTTTATAGGTGGCTTATTCATGATCTCTTGCAGCAATTAACCATTGTTGGGTTTCTTTTTAAAGTGACTTTTAAAAGTCTTGTTTACAATGACATCCAAACACTGAAATAATGAAGTCATAATCCCAAGAGTAATTACCGCATCTGTGTTAACTAAATCAGGTGGGAGAGTGCACTGCAAGACGAGACTTTTTATTGATGTCGAATCCGTCAGATTGGATATTGGATATATTGAATTTAAGGCAATGCCCTTTTTATTGTAGTGTAGTTGATTTACAATGTTGGATTTCTGCTGTACAGCAAAGTGGCTGTACATATATATACATTCTTTTTTATATTCTTTTCCATTATGGAACACCCTTTTTTCTGAGGGATAACAGGAGATGCAGGGGAAAGATGGTCATATATTTGGGCCTAGTCAAAAAATTATAATTTATCAAATTCTCCTTTAACACCCGTCAGCTTATGACGTTGCACATAGGAGCATCTCTTTGCTGGCTGTTCGGTAGTTGATGTCTGTCAACGTAGGCAGACATGTCTGATGGATCCAGGTCACAGAAAATGGTGCTGGGTCTGCTGCCCCACCGAGAACTCTGGCCGCCATCTTTCCCCACTTCCCAAACACCAGTACGTAACTGCAAGCCCCTCCTGGCCACCTTTCTGGCGACCCGTCACTGGGCTTTTGTGTAGTTTAATGAGCATAGAGTCGTTTGGAAATATGCGCTGTGCTCCACAAAAGGAAATAGTAATGTAATCAGGAATCATTGTATTCTAGCACTTCAGCACTATTGCTGCTATTAATGTCCATTATCACTGTATTCCCTGCAATGTGTTTAACAGTCACAGGCACTAATCAAGGTGCCTGTCCTGGAGAATGTGTATTCTATCTGGACCATACTATGTATTGTGCTGCGACTGTTCCGCGTTTTTTTCAGATAATTGGAACCTGCTACTTCATACTCTGAAAAACAATGTAGTGGGTGAAGCCCTGAGAGGTTCAAAGCCTATGCTTACGTCAGGGAAAGAATGCAATTTCCATGCAGAATGATTATAATATTATTCAGTGATTACATGGGGGTGGGGGTGGGTCTGTTTTTGTTAGAGTTTTGAAAGTGGAAAATGGAATTCCATCCAAGTAATCAGAGGTTATGAGTTTCCAGCACAGTATGTTTGCACGTGTTGGAGGCTCATTTTCCCAGAGTCCTCCCCACCCCAGTAACCCCTGAGCCTTTGCTGGCCTCTAGGGACAGACCTGAAGTGCCTACGAGTTAATTCACTGACAGGAGCTCTCAGCCGATGAGAAATGGGAATTGGCGGCAGATACTCCAGCTTCCTCACGTCTCAGGTGGGACAACACTGAGACATGTCCCTCTCTGTCCCCCAGAGGTCCCCAGGGACATTGGCCCAGGTGCCCACAGTGGAGACCTGCATATTCAGGGCAATCTCTGTCGGCTTCCTTCACTCACCGGTCTCGCCTCCCCACTCACCTGCCTGAGCTTTCTGGCATCACTCTTCAGATAAACCACTTGCCTCAATCCTTGTCTGGGTGGGTTCTGCTTCCCAACAGAGGTACACCTGGCGCCCCAGCTCTCCCTTCCCACCTGGAGAGCACCCAGAGGCCTCTTTGGATCCCTCTGTCCTTTAACCTGGCTCCACACAGGAGTCTTAGAGTTTTAAGGCACCATTGTCCTGACAGATGAAAACTCTGAACTTTTTTTTTGGTCAGGAAGGTGATGGGTATAATTTATTTCTCCCTCTTCTCTTGATTATTTTTACCCCATTCAAGTGAGACAAGATGATTTAATCCGGGTTGTATTTTAAATGCCCATAATTGATGTCCTCAGAGCATGAATCTATGTGCTCTTAGAAATTTATGTATAATCTTAATAGATTTGTCAATGGCAACCCTTCCTCATCTAAGCAGGCTGCTTGCAGACAGATCACTTAATTTGCTCCCCAATGTTCTTTTACATACGTGGTTGCTCCATGGCTGACAGCAGATGATCCCATTATGAACACATTTGACACAGCATGGGCTGTGGGGATGAGCACCCTCAAGGTCCTCTGCTGTGGCAAGCAGTGTGTGTCTCCCTCTCACTCAGAAGGGGAGGGTCCCAGAGACCGAGGCACCTGAACAGGTGCTGAGGCTGCAGTCCCCGGCAGTACGCAGCAGCTGATGGGTGCTCCAGCTTACCTGCGCTATCAGAGGTTGTTGACGCCACACCCATTCCCCAGCCTGGGGATCGCCTGCTGACAGTTCTTGCTTCCCGCCTTTCTCTGTGTGGGAGTGCCCAGCCCATTCATGGGGCAGGCTGGAAGTGCTGGGGGGATTGATACCCCAAAGTACTTGGCAGCCGGTGAGAGGTGGGAGGTCATGAATAAATACCCCAGCTTCCTTCCTCATCTCTTGGTGGGACGACTTTAAGATATGCTCTACCCAGCCTCTCAGAGCATCCCCAGTAGGAATAAGCCCCCAGTTGCCCAAGCGGGAACCCACTGGTTAATGCTTTCTCGACTGAATTTTCCCTGTCTCCTTTCTCACATCTCTGCTTCCTCATGTGCTTCCTTGGGTCTACTCTTAAAAAAAGAAAAAAAGAAAAAAAAAACCCACTTACATCAAAGTCAGTGTTTCAGGGGCCACTTTGGAGGGGAACTCACACTAAGACGCCTGTCCTTCTGAATGTCTTCAGGCTGATCTTTCAGATGTGCTCATCCTCCAGGACCTAAATTAGGGCCTGGCATGGAGCTTCCTGCACCCAGGAGCTCTGCTTCCTCTGACCACCTTCAGCTCCACCAGCATAGTTAACTCAGCCCTCGCTGTCTACAGCCTTGGGACCTCCCCTGTTTCTGCACGTGGGTGTGTGATGGAGTCGACACCAACTTTGCCAGCTCCTAGCTGACCTGCACGTCTGTCTGAGAGATGATGGTGCTCCAGCCACATCCTCGGTTTGGAGTGAAGAGCAGAGATGCCCAGCAGGGTGGAGGATGGGGTAGCCAGACAACACTGTGGGGGAAAAACCCCTCCTTCCAAAGATTGATGCGGGTGCTATTGGATTATTTGCGCCATTTCTGTCTGCTGGGGTAATTGCAAGGCGAGTACCTTGTGTTCCAAGGGAAAAACGTTCTCTGGATGTGGTAATCTTTGCCATGCCTGCTTGTGACAGAGAGAACCACATCAAGTTCTAAATTTTCTCAATGGAGTGAGATATGTATCATGTGTAATAAAATATAAACAAGCCGTTAAGAAACATCTATGTGTTTCTTTTTGTCAACCTTTAGAAGCGTTAAAGCCAACCACAATTTTATATGAATTCTAGATGATATGTAGTATTTTTATTTGCTACTTCATTGCTAAATGTTTCATATAAAACTGAAGAGGAAAAAAAAAAAAAAACCACAGTCCCACATATAAAAGAAGCAGCAGATGGCTAAATGTGACCGTGGGAGAGAAGCAGTGAATGAGTGGGTTCAGAACAGAGGCTCCCCCGCTGGGTATGGGCCCGAGGTGGAGCGGAGGGAAGTTCCCGTATGAGGGTACCTGTGTTCATTAGCCATTTGCTTCCACTGTGTTCTAAGTAGCCCATTAGTATTCAGGAGAATCTACAGGTATCTTTGTTATGGCTTTTTTTTAATCTTTTAAATGTACATATAAATGAGTATGTATTATTTATAGATGTCTTTGGATTTAGAAACATCGAGCTTGCAAAGTAATGCAGCAGGGAATATTTGATTTACTGCTCACTGGAAAGGAGAGCGAAGAGAGGGGGACTTTCTGCAGGAAGGAAAACTGGGTTGGGGTAAGTTGCTTAACCTTTGTAGGGGACTTTCCTGGAATCTTCAGTTACAGTTAAACTGTAGAGAGATGAGTGGGTGGGAAAGGGCAGCGGCCAGAGAGTTTGGAAGCCGGCTTTGTGGTCCCCGCTCTCCTGCTAATCAGCTGTGTGACCTTGAGCTTGTCACTCACTGGTCTTGCCTTTGGTTTCTTGCCCGTATCTGGACATCAAGCCATGCCAGGCTGTGGCCCAGTGATTTGGTGCATTCGTATTGACTGCTGTGGGCTCTGACCGGACTCCTTGGGTGCTGGGTTAGTTTGCAGAATTGCCGTGAGGTTGGTGAGCCGTGGTTGCATGTTTTTTCAGATGGAACGTGAAGCTCTGATGTGATCAAGCCACTTGCCTGCATACTTTGGTAGAGACCAGGAAAACAGAATTAGCTTCTCATTCTATTTTCAGTTCCTAGGCTGTTTCTATATTGGCCAAGAAAAGCAGAGAACTTACAGAAATTCCTGGTAATGACTACTTTCTGCCTGGGTATGGAGAAACTTGCCTGTCTATGGTTTATTTTTAAATGGATAACTCATCATATCTGGGTAAAAAGTACTGTAATCTCCAAAGACTTTTCTTTCACATTTTTTTTTTCTCTCTGAGAAACAGCCTCAGATCTATTCAAATAAACTAGTTTTCTACTGGGTGAGGAAGTAATGCCTCTCAGACCCACTTGGGGCTGGGAAGGGGTTTTCAGCCGCTGGCCCTATGGCTTGGATTCGGAGGAGAGGGGTAGAAGCCATGAAAGCATCTGCCCTCAGGCCTGGAGTTTAGCAGTTGCTGGGGAGGAGGAGAGGAGGGGCTAAAAGGCTGAAAGTTAAAGGCTGAAAGTGTCCTCCTGAGGGAAGTTCAGGGAGATTAGCTGCAGAGGGCAGGAAGTGGTAACTGACCAGTGTCAGATAGACCCAGGACAACTACACACACGGTCAGCCCATTGGTCAACTAGCCCCCAAGGAAGATCCCTCCCCATTCATTTGTCTTCTGCGTGCTCACTTCTGTGGAGAGGTGGTGGGAAAGAAGGCCCCCACCTTCCCCGTGGCGCTGTAGGTACTGCAGGGATACCTATTCTGTGCTTCAGTTGGCAGGCTCTAATAATGTTACAGCCACCAGTTGATATGTGCCATGGGCCATGCCAAGTGCCTTTCTTACAACCGAACATTTAACTCTCAGAACAAACATGGATGTTCAGAAATAGCATCCCCATTGTACAGAGGAGGAGACTGAGGCAGGGGTGGGAGTGGCGTGGAGGGTCTGCCATTAAACTTAGAGATTTAGACCCAGGTCTCTAAGATTATCCATCTTCCATGCTCTTGACCACCCAGGTGTGTCAGGGACTAAGATGAAAATCCAAGGTGAAGCTCTGATTGTGCCATGGAACGAGGCTGCAAGGTTCAGACTTGGGAGAAGGGGTTCCCAAACCTCTCTGCAACTCCCTGGGGAGACCACAAACCCACCGAGTCTAAAAGCCCACCTTGTTTTACTCTGTGAAGCCGCATTTTCCCCATCACTTCTCTCTAAAGCTGTCAAGAGGCCAAAGGGGCATGAGATGCCGAGCAACCCTGAGCCCTGGCAGCTGAGGTATCAGCCGGACCTGGCTCGGTCCAGACCCTGACAGTGAGCAGACGCTGGATCCATGAACTTGTTTGGTAGTTGTGTCTCCTGTCCCCACGGCTGTCTCCCACCCCCTGACGTGTACAGCTGTGGGCCCCATAGAGGACCGATGTGGTAGCTAAGTGAGTGCCCGGGACACAGGTCAAAGGCTCCCCTTAAGAATCAAGGCAGGGCTTCCCTGGTGGTGCAGTGGTTGAGAGTCCGCCTGCCGATGCAGGGGACACGGGTTCGTGCCCCGGTCCGGGAAGGTCCCACATGCCGCAGAGCAGCTGGGCCCGTGAGCCATGGCCGCTGGGCCTGCGCGTCCGGAGCCTGTGCTCTGCAACGGGAGAGGCGACAAAAGTGAGAGGCCCGTGTACCGCAAAAATAAAAATTAAAATTAAAAAAATAAATAAAAAGAATCGAGGCAAACAGCCCCAGGGTCTGTCACCAGGAAAGGGACAGCCTCTGAGAAGAAATTGAAACAGGGAAAGTGGGAGGGAAGAGGGAAGTCCTAGTCTCTCTGGGCTCTACGTGTGGGTCCAGACTTGAGGTGGGCTCTTGCCTGGCTGGGAATTCCAGTGTGCTCAATGCTAAGATGGGGGCTGCCCCATGGAGCCAGGATGGAACCTCCTGGAGACCAGCGGGGGCGCCAGCTTATCAGGCCACGTTCTACTTCCTCTTTCCACTGCTCTCACCCCTCCTGGCGTATTGTTCTGTTTTACTCCCCAAGACTCTAGATAAGTCTTATCCAAATGTTACAGCCTGGCCCCAGGAGTGCAGGGAGAACCAAGGGAAGAGACTTGTTCACATCTGAGTCAGAGTTTTAAGTGGGCAGCATGGTCTTGCGGGTGGAGACTCCACAGATGCCCCACCCACATGGCCACCTGGACAGCACTGAAGAGGAAGGTACTGTGGCTCTGGACACCAGGAAGGAGAGCGACGCCCATACCCACCGCAATCCAGCTCCGCACATCAGCAGCTGGCCTTCCTGTCGGTGAATTAGGGATGCCGGCCCCTGTCCTGCCTCTCCTGGGGTCCACGTGGCCGTCTAATGAGGGAAAGAAGATGCAGAAACACTCCAAAGAGCCCATGGCACCAGGCAAATGTGAAGCATCATCATTAAAAGCTTAAATTTACGGGTCTGAAGGAGAAGCAACATCTGGGAAGGAATTATTACAATTTAGAGGGAGGATGCAGGCTTGTTTATAAGAGTGAAATCTGGAAGCAATGTCTGATTCTTTTTTTTTTTTAACTGGTTTGTATTCCAATCATGCGGCTGTGGTGTGAATGTCCAAATGTTCGAAGCAAAATTGTAGAAAGTGAGTTGAGTCTTGGAGGCAGTTTCCTTCCTTCAGCAGAGCCTTACTGAGCATCTACTACGTGCCAGGTGCTGCATGCCCTGCCCACATCTTCCTGCCGCCATGGGCGAGTGGGTGTAACAGATTTGCTGGAGCCTCTGCCCTTCTCTCCAGCCGCAGCCCTCAGGAAATGCAAGGTCTTCCCAGTCCTGGATCCAGTGACAGGAAAGCCTCTATAAATGTGTGGGGGGCTCTGAGTGGTGGGGCTGAGTTGGTGGATTCCTAGTTAATTGAACTGGGTCTGCCTTGCAACAAGGAAAGAGTTTGTGTCGGGGGAGCTGATTTGCAACCTTTTTTTTCTGAAACATTTCAGCCTAGGTTTCTGGCACAGCCCTGTCGTGACAAAACTTAGGATCCAGTCAGGCCACGGGCACCCCGTCGTCCTTATCTCCCCATTCTCCTCGCCCAAGCCAGCCGAGCGGAACCAGGAGATAGGCCATTGCAAAGCCTCCTTTGGTGACACTGTGTTCTTGATATTCTCCAGGGATTCGCCCAGAGTGTCTGTACTCCAGAGAGTGCAGAAAAACTTCTGGAGAGGAGTTTTCAGGAGGAGAAGAGGTGAAGGCAGGGGGAGGAGGTCCGGGAAGCAAGAGCAGGTGTGTGTCTGATCACAGAAGTGGAGGAGAGCTGGGGCTGTCCGGGGCCCCAGCTCTGGACGTGGCAGGACACCGTGGCAGGACACCGGGAGGCTGGATGTGGCAGGACACCGGGAAGAGTCCAGACTGGCCTGGGTTCTTGCGGCCCCTGACACGAAGGGACTCTGGCCAGGGAGTGACTTGACCCATTCTGGGGTTGAGCACCACCCCTTAGCAGTAGCCGGGCTGTGAGCCAGGTGAGAGTTGGGGAGGCCTCGCCCCAGGCAGCCATAGCAGAGATTGGAGAGAACTGTTCTGAGCAGTGCCGTGGGAGGCGGCAGTGCAGGGCCCCGCGATGAGGGTCCGGCAGTAGCAGCTGTGGAGGAAGGTCAGTCCCGAACGCACGCAGTCTCAGGCAGGCGGGGGTGACATGGATTGGTGGAGCAGGGAAGCTGCAAGAAAACCTCAGTGCCGTGGTTTTGACCCACCAAAGCTCCACCCTACCCATCAGAATCCTACTCCTTAGAATTGAATTTCTCCCACGGGAAAGAATTTCACGTCATTTTTCTCTTGGGTTGGGGGGGCGATGATGAAAACAGTGTTGGGAAACATCGAGTTAACAGTAACGAAGAACCCGGGTGAGCTGCGGTCCTGCCGACAGAGGTCTGCGGTAGGGGCTGGGCCCGTCTGGGCTTCTCTGCTGTGAGAGGCTCTGCTCAGGGTCAGGGGGTCACTTGGGAGCCTGACCACCTCCGGGGCATCTGCGAGCTGCCGAGAAGTGGGCAGTGGTGGGGGGGAGGACAGCCAATCGGGTTGTAGGGTTAATTTGGGCTCACCAGCACCTGACTGGAATGCGGACGTCCACCGACACCTGTGCTTTGATTCAGCCCAGGGTGGTGACTGCAGAGAAAACACAGAACAGTGCTAAACTCCTCACTGATTGGGATCCCGGGAACGAGGGGGCCGAAATCCAGAACAGAGACGTGGGATGCAGGCACAAATCCAGAGCTCCCCTTCCAGCTCCCTCCCACTTTCACTTGCTGTGTGACTTTAGGTAAATCTTATTGTCCATGAGCCTCAGTTTCCTCGTCTATAAAATGGGAATACTAATTGTAAAGTATTCACAAGCTTGTTAGAAAAGGTGAATGAGAAACTGTGAACGGCTAGGCTTTGTCAACATCAGACGTTATGAAAATATCATTATTGTTCCCTCGATCGCAGCGGTGGCCTCTGAAGATCCTGTCTTTCTTTGAAGAACACGTGCCCGTGGAAAAGCTTGCCGGGTGGCGCATCCCTATCGTGGAGAATATGTAATGGATCTCATCAGTGGCCAGTTCTGGCTCCTTAATGGAAAGAAGAAGCCTGAGCGTTGTGCCGGGTGGGCTCTCGGAACCGGCTTGTGCTCCATCTTTGCATCTTAATTCTCCCCTTTTAAAAGCAGTGCCTTCCGGGCCCCTTGGTCCATGAACTGTCGAGAACCTGATGGATAAACACTCAGAGAGAGTGTTTATTTGGGGGTTGGCAACATGCCTACAAGCTTTGGTGAACCCATGGTTGATGTTATTAATGGATGGCCTGGTTTTCTCTCTTCTTAAAAGAAAGAGAATGTGAATGAGAGTTCCCCTTGCAGGATACGTTCAGAGCAGACATCCGAGCCTGTGCCAGGGGTGCCAGAGGGTCCTGCACCTGGGCTGGCAGGAGGGTGGGTGTGGGAGCAGGTTTTCTCACTATGGTTTACAGCCTCCAGCTCCTTTGCCTTTTTTCTTCCTTCCAAGGAAGGCAGAATCCTTGTTTCCTAGCTGGCTGAGGGGTAGTGAGCTACCCGGGCGCTGGAATCATAATTGGGTAGCATGGTCAAGACCCAGGCAGGGCTGCTCTCTGATCCTGCATCAAACGGGAGACTCCCTAATTGGTTTTTCCTCTCTTACAGCAGTTTCTCTCCAAAAAATTGATACCTTTTATAGGGAAGTAAAAAAAATCCTGGGGCCCTTGTTTATTATTCTCTTCGCTATCCATTTGGTTCACATCAGGAACCATCTTTATTTGTAGATCTAGAGTTAGAATGGGTCTCAAAGATTTCTTTGAGTTTAATTCTGAGGATCTCCCAGCATTTAGGCAGTTATGTAACCCAGACAGCCTATTCACGGGTCCTGCTTTCATATGAGACTTTATGCTGTCCAATTCAATTAGCATCTCTTAAGGGCCTTGAGAAGGTGAAGGACTTAAGACCAATTTCACGGGCGTTGACTTATTACCTACCGTATTTTTTAAACTAAAGTAAAAAAAGTCCCTCAGCCTTTGGCTTTTTAAATTTTATTTTCCTTAAGCCTGGAAGCTGCCCTTTGATGATGAGATTAGTGGAAGAGAAAGGGTCAGTTTGACCAGACATGTCAAAGGTCAGCTCCAGAGGTAGTACCTTCATCTCCCCTGGGGTTGGAAAACCACACCTACCTCCCTGTGATTTCCAGGGTTCTTTCCTGAGGTTCATTTTCCCAGGCCATGATCTTTGGAACCTCAAGGTTTTACAGTGTTATCATGGGAATGAAATTATTACTAGAAATCAGTTTCTAGTCATTTATTTTAAAATCACTTTAAATACCATGCATCTCATTAGAGTAGAATGTGTTTCGGTTGATGGATGTAGCTTATACAGGCCTCCCAAGAAGAAAAGGTACTGAATGAAGGGTCTGTGTACACCCCCATGTGATGGGTGTTATGGGCCAGAGATTCAAATATTAAGATGATGTCTGTTCTCAGGATGCTCAGGATTTGATTACAAGGAGTAGAGGTTGGGTGGGAGAAAACAGAGCAAGAAGAGGAAAGAGATGAAATTACTGAGGCATAAACTAATAGCAAATAGTAGCTGAGAACAGCTAGAAGCCCCTCGAGGGAGGAGCATCTGGTTGAGGTGGGCAGAGATGTCGTGAAGGAGGTGTGACTTGCCCTGGGACTATGAGTGGATGATGGCAGTAGTGAGATGCCGATGCTGATGCTTTTGCTGAGGATGATAATTATGTACCAGTTTCTCTGATGCATTAATAACGGGAAACAAGAGTTCATAGAAATTAAATAATTTAGCCGGTGTCACAAAACTAAGGGCCGTGTTAGAATTCTAATTCGGATGTCTGATTCCAAAGTCCTGCTTCTAACCATCTCTGAGAATGTATTCATTAGGGTCTTGACAGGAAACAGACACATTCAAATGTGTAATTTGAAGAGAGTTAAACGAAAGGACTATTCACAAAGGTGGCGGAGAGAGAACTGTATGGAACCCATCACCAACCAGAGCCGCGACCTTCAGTAGAGAGTCACAGCCATCCCATGAAGACAAGCAAGGAGGCAGGAAATTGGGAATAAACACCCAGCCCCACCCCAATCCCTGGTCTCCTGCTGGTGTCTGCATTGGCTGAACGTAACTGGAAGTTGCAGGGTCTCAGAGCTGGAGTGACACCCTCTCTGCCAACCGGGTGAGCCTCCCAGGACACAGAACCGGATGGAAAGCCGACCTGGAGGAGCGAACAGAAGATACCCAGCACAGCCTGTGATGTCTCACACGTCAGCTCACGTTAGGATCTTTTCATAAGCACATTAGGGAACAGTCCCAGAGAACTCAGCTTTGCATGTGGTTTATTTTTGTTCGGAACTTTGTTTCGGTTATCTCCTCTAGAAGTGGCCTGTGGAGACCACAAAGGAGGAAGGACGAGGCCATTGTCATCAGAACAGTTTAGACAGCACTGGTGGCTCACCCCCCTGCACTGCCCACCCCCCTCCTGTCTGGACTGTGCTGTATTTGTCTGGCACAACCCAGAGAGTCGAGCCATCTGGGTTGCAGAAAAGGGAAGTGGATTAACCTGACGTTGGCAACCAAGAGGTTTGTCTCAAGAGAGGGAGAGCTCTTTCTAAGGCTTGCTGGCCAGGGTCTTGGGCTCTCAATTAGTTAGTAGCCTTTACAGTGGTCTGCAAGGCCCTACGCTAACTGAATTCTCACCTCTCCAGCTTCATGTCCTATAGTCTCCCACGTCCAGCCACAACTGCGGATCCAGGAACACAACAGTCACGCTCCTCCCGGGGCATTTGCACGGGCTCTTCCCTCTGCCCTGAATGCTCTCCCCGGACACCTGCACAGCCCAGGCCCGTATCATCTTCCAGCGTGCTCGAATGCCATCCTCTTGTGAGGCTTATTACCCCAACCACCCTCTCTAAACTGCACCACAATCTCCCACAGTCATCTTCTGCTCTACGTCTTCTCTGATAAATAGTGCTGACAACCTTCTAATATATTGTACAATTTGTACTTATTTCTTAAGGTTATTGTTTGTTCTGTGTTTCCATCCACTAGAAGATGAGCTCCATGAGGGCAGGAATTTTTCTTCCTGTTTTGTTCACTTGTATTCCCAGAGCCTAGACACTGCCTGACACCTAAGGGGGATGCCCTTAATACGTATTGAATGCATGAATGGGTAATTAAATGAATGAGATCCTCAGGAATCTAAAAACGGACTGACGACTGTCCCCTGGACCTCTCTCTTCACCGACACATCACTGCCAAGGCTCTTTCCCAGAAATACATCGATCGTTTATTATCACCAGTACTGTCAGTATTTTGTGGCCAAAGAGATCGATTTAACTGTCTGCTTCACATAAGCTCGGTAGAGGAAATGTACTCACGACTTTGGTTCTGTATCAAAATTAAATGGTGACCTTGGCTTACTTTGCTTCCCCACTGAGGTTATTTCTTAATCGTCAAGGGAACACGCTATCCTTGGGAAAAATAGTATTTTTGCCACCTTCAGCTTTAAAATGGCTCTTTGATATGGCCCGTGTGCGTCTGTCAGCAGCATCTGAAAAAGCTTGAGTTGAGAGGCTCCGAGAAAGACCCGTTGCATCGTCGGAGAGAAGCTCGTCATAAGGTGGAATTAGTTTACAATAACTTATTTACCTGTCCACATCCTTCGTATCACATTAAAGCTTTCTCCCTGCTATCCGGGACTCTGGAGTGCTAAGAGGAAAAGGGAAAATCAGTTGGTAATGATATATTCAGTTTAGAAAAAGGTATCGATTCCCAGGTAACGACAGTCATGCGTTTTTTGCAGTGGAGGATGCCATTTCCTGTCGTGAAGATGGCTTTCACATATATTTTATTTGAACTAGGGAACTAGGGATAGCCCTGCCTCCCCATATTCGATAGCCTCTCTCTACGAGGTAGTAAATCCATATATTTTTTTATAACCCTTCTCTCCAGGGAACCCATCCTTTGCCTCCTCAAGGTCTCTTTGTCCATTGTCTAAAAGTAATGATGTGCTTTTGTAGTTCTAGAGTTTGTGTCCTGTGCTCTTTTCAGCCTTAAAGAAGACTTACATTTGTTATTTTTCCCCATCTCTGGAATTTCTTGGTTTGGATTAGATGGAAGGGAATGCCATTATTCTCTCTCTTATTGCGTGTTAATGGGTCTACCATGGGGATTAGGGCTTTCTGTGTTTGGGGGATGGAGGGGTGAGATCTAGTGTGTGCCCCTTGGGGTTCTCTGCTGCCCACTCGGATCCCCTTATCTTGGTGTGCTGGGGCAGAGTTTGGGCATGGCCTGTGTGAGATCATCCACACCGGGAAATCCAAGATAGGGACAAGCTTCCACTTAAGTTGGGGACCATCTAAGATGCTGGAATTCCAAAGAGATCTTTTTGCAAAAGATGATACCTTTTCCCCACCCCACCCCCACTCTTCTGTCTCTTTTTAGACGGCCTGGCCTCCTGGTGATGTTCACGCTGTGCTAAGTGTTGGTGGCCATCGAGGATTTTGCATCCTGGGGACGAATCCTGAGCTTGCCAGAGACGGACGGTGCAAGGTAGGTCAGCTCACCTGGAAATCAGAAAGTCATCTTCTCTACCATTGATTTCCTCGGGGAAGTAAGGTGAATGTAGCTGGTCCTCTCACCCTTTTGGTCAGTGAGATTTTTACCGTAGACATGGGATTAACTGGTAACCAGAGCCAAGCTAAGCCACCTGGGCCCCACCCTTCTGGAATCAACACATGAGCAAGGCTGTCACTCTTATTCACTCACCTGGGGCTCTGGTCCTCCAGGAGGTTGGATCTGGGGGTGGCCAGCAGCTAGGTGACTACTTAGCTCCTTAAAAACTGCAATTCTTCTTTTGTAATTTAACTTTTCTTGTTATTAAAATAGTATTATTAAATATCATGAAAATAGTATTGATGTTATTAATATTAAAACAAATAATAATATTTGTTCAGTGTAAAAATATTTTAAAAGATAGCACCTAAAATTATATAAATTACTTATAATTATAATCCCGAGAAATAAGCATTTTAGTGTTCTTTTCCAGGCTGTTTTCCTAAGCATATACATAAAGTGTACACGCACACATGCACGACACAGATGAGGTCACACTGTAGGTACTAGTTGGTAATCCATTATTTTGACTTCACAATATGTTGCAGGTACCTTTTTATGTCAGTAAATACAATTCTATAGCATTTTTAAAGGCTTCATATTGTATGGTTATAATAAGCCACACAGTTTACTTAACCAGTGCCTTAATAATGGGGATCTAGTGTATTTTTAATATTGCACTCTTACGAACAATACTATAACAAACATTTTTGCATATATGTCTTTGCATAGTCATTTGATTATTTCCTTGGATTAAATTTATAGAGGTCAGCCTTAAGATTTTGATTCAGGAATCTCCAAGCTAGATCAGGAAGACCAGGCAGCCAGGAGAGGTAGGGGGAACATGGCCTAACCTTGTGACGGCAGAGTCTGATGAAACTAATCAGCGAGCTGGGCCTGGAATGAAGGTGGGCGTTGGGGGTGTAGGCGCCGGGGTTCAGGACGCTTGAAGCTGAGCTGACCTAGGCTAGCATGTCTTGATGACACTTGAGCCTTTAGAAGTCCATGGGCTGAAGCCACCTCTGCATCACTCCTAGGGCTGGTGCTGGGCGAGCTCAGATGCTGCATTCTCAGCAGGCCCATGCCCTGGGCCCTCTGACCAGGAGCCTCAGGGGCTCTGCCTGGGACCAGCCTGTAGCCAGGACTCCAGCTTCCTTCCACAGCAGGGGTCTCAGCAGCTGACCAACAAGGTTCCTGCCACGCCCTGATTGTCTGCTGGTCAGAGAGCTTTCTCTTTGGACTCAGAGACAGTGGAGTTGGGGATGCGCTGCACTCCCAGAGCCCTCGCACAATGAGAAGGGATCCTGAGTTGCAGGCAGACTGGGTTGTCAGCAGGAAGCAAGAGGAGGCTCCAGGCTGGGCCTGAATCAGCTACCGAAATAGAAGAAACATCCACGTGCACCCAGCCTGCTGCCACCCAGCAGTCCAGCAGGGGTGGCCAGTGGGGACAGATGGGCGCCTGACCTTGAGAGTTGTTAGGCTGTTGGCACACTCCTAAGGACATCACTGACTGGCTGGCCAGCTGTCCAGCTACTCATCCTGGACACTAGGGAATGCTTTGCTTCTGTGACTGTCGGGCCAGAGGAGGGGAGTTGGAAAACTAGACAGTTAAGCTTGGATTTGGTGACCGTGGCTTTCTCAGCTCTTGGAGGGGGCAAAGGTGGAGTTAAGTGTCTGAGAAAAGATTCAGGAGATGCTCTTCACAGAAGTCAGCTTTCCAAGAATACGCCTTCAAGTTTTAGAGTGTGAGTGTGAGTGTGGCTGAGGTGAAGGGGGTAGGGCAACCCAGGGCAACGGGTTTAATGGCCTTTATTTTGGGGTCTTCTATTCCCTGCCTCTGATGCAGGGTGACACATGGCTCTTGTTCATCCCAACCTTTGAGGAGCATGTATTTTAGGATCGGGAGGGACTTGAAGGTTATCTCACCAGGCATATCTGATAGGACACCCCCCTTGTGGGCCTTAAATCTCTGTGCCCACCAGACTGGTCTTCTCACTGTGAACCCATGGCAGTCTTCCCTACCTCCTGGCCAGTCCCTGGAGGAGAATCATTGATTCTCTCTGTGCTCCCTTCCACCACCCCGCCCAGCGCCTGCCGAGGCTTTCAGTAAATACTCAGCGCACACACACACCCCCAGCCTTTCCTGGGGGCACCGCCATAGCATATGGCCTGCAGCTGGGTCATACGTTTCCCTCACGTGCAGGACTCCCACAGATTCCCAAGAAGATAGGAAGCTTCCACGGCCTGCGTTGACCCCTGGTAACCAGTGGAAGAGCTATCACTTTCCTGTGGAAATTGGGCCAGGTCACTGGGCTCCATGAATCCTGCTACAAAGCGGGATCTGCTCAGAGGCAGAGCGCGGAGGGCCGCTCTCTGCTTGTCCGTGGCCTGATGAGCAGCCTCTGTAACCAAGAGCATGGTACCGGGACCAGCCAGCAGGAGGGAAATCTGATGCCAGCACTGCAATGTGCGACCGTGGCCAGGGTGGGGCTGAAGAGTTAAGGGGTAAAGCTGAGGACCTGGTTCGTGCAGAACTGAAGACTGAGCCAAGAATGGCATTAGCAGACACCTAGGCTCCGAGGTGATGAAGGGCCAGTGCCCATCCCCATCGGTGCGGGGGACGCCCCTGTGCAGCCTCCCCAACCTTCATCCTGGGACTGTCGCAGTGCTGCCTATCCCGGCCCCTAGTCCCCCTGGGCGCCCTGCATCCTGGGAGGACATTACAGATGCCTCCAGAGCTAATGGGACCTGGAGCTGTGCCATCAGAGGACACATTGTGCTATGCCCCAGACTTCTGCACTCACAGCAGCTTCACCCGGCAAAGCCATCCCAAAGGTGCCCTTGCTGACCGCACACATCCTGTGCCTTTCTGCACTCCCTCGCTCTTCACAGCCTTGCTTCACTGGACCCCTGGCCCCTCCTCCCTCCTTCTCTTTCTGATCCCCCTTTGGCTTCCACCCTGAGGATGGACCTGTGGGCTGGCATTTTAGTGCTGCTTTCGCCAGCATATCCAAGCTGTCACCCACTTGTCCTTTGTTCTTGCTGCCCGTCCTGGCCCGCCCTGGAAACTTCTGCAGCCCCTACCTTCCCTGGGCCTCTGGGCCCTCAGATGCCTGAGGGGGCCGTGTAATCACGCCGAGGGGCTTGGGCACAGATCTTTTAGCAGAGCCTGAGCCAAACCCTCAGTGCTGCCCAGGCATCCTTCATGCATCACTTGTCCATTCCCTTTCCGGTCCTTGCAACTGTTCCCTGCCTCCCCCATTGTCCTCAAGACCTCCAGCCAACCCTGTCCTCCTCAGGATCAGCAAAAGACCTCCCTACTCGTTTCACGTAGACGTGGAGCCTCCCACCCTCGGCTCGGGTGGGCTGCATCTCTCTGTCTTTCTGGCCACTCCAGCCCCTCTTCCTGCTTCTGCCTGTAAACGAAGGTGTTTGTGCTACCGGGTTTCCCTCAGCTTTACTGTCTCTCAGTAGCCCCTCTACTCCCTCTGCTTCAGCTGTCCCCAGGGCTTGATTCTCAGGAAGCACCTCTGTCCTAAGGTCCTGACCACTCCTCCATAGTTCTGAGAATCCATTACCCACCGGTCTGATTGCATCTCAGACTTGACCTGGACAGAAGAAGCCACCTCATTGCTGTGAAGCCTTTAGGGATGCCTCAACCCTCGCCTCTCCCTAGGCTGTGAACCTCTGTCCTCTGTGTCTTGAGCCTCTCATCCTCTTTCCTGGACCATGAGCTTCTGAAGGACAGGGACCATTCTTTTTTTTTTTTTTTTTTTTGTGGTATGCAGGCCTCTCACTGTTGTGGCCTCTCCCGTTGCGGAGCACAGACTCCGGACACGCAGGCTCAGCGGCCATGGCTCACGGGCCCAGCTGCTCCACGGCATGTGGCATCCTCCCGGACCGGGGCACGAACCTGTGTCCCCTGCATCGGCAGGCGGACTCTCAACCACTGCGCCACCAGGGAAGCCCTGGGACCACTCTTTTATCTCCCCATCATGAGATCAGGTGATCTTATTCAGTTCAGAGGTCACAGGACTGCAGGACAGATGACCTCACAGGCAGTGTGTTAGAAGGGACGCTGGACTGAGAGACAGGCCTCTGGGCTCTCATCCCAAATCCACCACTAACGCCAGGCAAGCCCCGTACAGCTTTCTGAGCCTCCATCTCCTCTGCTTCAAATGTAGGATAACCACCCACCCACCCACCTTCCTAGCTCCCAGGAGAAGGTAGACAGGTTCAGAGGCAAAAATGACATTACCTGGGCCAGCAGTGCTCAGGCCTCAGTGAACACTGCAGTCACCTGGAGAGATTTAAAAAATACAGATGCCTGGGTTCTTACCCCAGACCTTCTAATTTCATTGTTCTCATGAGGATGGGCATCTGTGTATCTTAAAGCGTCAACCAATACTCTCAACTCAAAGGTGTTAACCAAATTCCTGGATTCTGAGCCCTGAGGATTTGGGATGGAGGTTGTGGAGATTTGGCAAAACAGAACTGCTGGCTGATGTGTAATTTATCTACTCTTTCAGCTATTCTAAAATCTGCCCCCTGGGGCTCCCCTGGTGGCGCAGTGGTTGAGAGTCCGCCTGCCGATGCAGGGGGCACGTGTTCGTGCCCCGGTCCGGGAAGATCCCACATGCCGCTGAGCGGCTGGGCCCGTGGGCCATGGCCGCTGGGCCTGCGCGTCCGGAACCTATGCTCCGCGGCGGGAGGGGCCCCGACAGTGAGAGGCCCGCATACCGCCAAAAAAAAAAAAAATCTACCCCCTGGGTCAAGGCTTCTGAAAACTGGGTACCATGGCGATAGCAATCTGTCAACCCTGTTCATCTCGCCCCACCCCGAAATGATTTTCCATGAACGCTACAGGCTGTGAGGAGATCTTATTTTCCTATGGAGCATGTAGATACGCTCACATTTAGGACTTTGTGGCAGTCAGTGTCCATCCTGTCACTGTGACTCCTTTGCTGGGACCTGAAATCAGTGCCTCTGACTTCAGCATAGGCATCTCCTCCCGAGCCATCATCACAGTGTCTCACGTCGGATCATGTCGTAACAGATAAGCTCCTTGTTTGCCTCTTCTAAGTCTAAACAGTGGCTCTCAACCCTGGCTGCATATTAAGATCACCTAGGGAAATTTTTAAAATTCTGATATCCCGGCTACACACCAGATCAGGTAGATGAAAATCTCTATGGCTGGAACCCAGGCATTAGTATTTCTGTGACACTCCCCAGGTAATTCCCAGTAGGAGGCCAAGGTCAGGGGCACGGCCAAGCCTGGAGGCAAATCTGTGACCCACCTGTGACACACGTTTGAGACCTCCTAGGGGTGTTTTCATGGAGACAGCATGCCCTGCACACTTGTTTGTCTCCCTCCTGCTTTTGATTTGCATTGTCTCACAGTCTCCTTTTAAGTCCCCTTCAATCCTTTCTGAACTCAGTGAGGTGAAAACAGGCAGAACCGAAAGCTTCCTGCTTTTCTCTGGCTGGGCCCTGGGCAGCCAGCTCCCACCCCGTCAGGCCTCCCGGGAGAGAGGGTCGCAGACCCCCTTCCCTACCCGTAGGTGCCAGGCCAGAGCCGTCGATTCTGGCGACCCCACAGTGGGGAACTGCAGCCAGTCTGCCAAGAGCCCTCCAAGGCCCGTGAGAGAGGCTCGGTCAGTTCACAGCACCTGTGCGCTGACACGGGACTGGGGCAAAGAGGGGGCCGACAGGGTGGTCTGTCAGAGCATCACTGTGCCTGGGACGGTGGCTGTGCCACCCTCGTCTGCCCTCCCTGGCCTGTGAGACTCGGCCCCATGCTGAGCAGCGTGCTGAGACCATCAGCCTAAGGCAGGCGATGCCCCAGGGGTGGATCCCCCATTTCTGGAGTTGAGTTGTTGGAAGCAGCATATGCACAGGGAGGGCACTTCCCCTTGGCTAATGGGGGCAGGGCGCACACAGCAGTTCACTCTCGCTGCAAAACCTTGTTTGGCACCTGGGCTAGAAATAGCTTATCTGCAAACCTCAGAGTTTATTTTTGTGGCCAAGTTTGATTTCCAAGTGATCTGTCTCCTTCTTTACTTTGCACCTGCCCCAGAGACCAGGGCTGATGGGAACAGTTGTGGGTTTGTGCCCTACAGCAGGGCACCTGGCCCGGGGGGGGCGTGGGAGTTGACGCCCAGCCTGTGCTCTGCAAGCTTGGCTGTGCCTATGAGGGCTCAGAGGGAGGAACACCTCTTTCTAAGTTGCACAAAAATGCTGAATAGGCTGGTAGTGGCCCTGCCAGAGTCCTGCTCCAGTGATTGTGCAAGGATGCTCCCGAATTTGTGAGCTTCCGGCTCTTATTGATAGTTTCATATTTTCACAGGTCACTCAGAACTTTTAAGCTTTTATCTGCTAATCATAAATTCTCTCTCTCTCTCTTGCAACGTGACAGATAGAGCCAGAAGCATTGGGGCTGTAAGAAGAATACCCAGCACACGGTAAAACTCATTCATTCATCCACTCAAGCACTTACTGGCAACCACACTGTATATTGTTCTAGGTCCAGGATCCAGAGAGGTCAGACAAAAGCCTGTCCTCAAGGAGCTGGCAGTCCAGTGGAGAGACCAGCAAGTAAATACATTCTGACAATAAGATGCGATAAATACAACAGTAGGAATTTATACAATGTGCTATGGAAGAACTCATTCAGTCAACAAATATTTCTTAAGCACCTGCTCTATGCCAGGCTGTATTCTGGGCACGGGGGGTTCAGCAGTGACCATATGAGACAAAATCCCTGACCCAGAGCACACATTTGAGGCCATGAGAGTATTCAGCAACTAGTTTGATCAAAACCACAGGATTCCAAGAAGAGGTAACTTCAAGCTGGAAATGTGTGTGTGTGTGTCAGTGCACACACGCACATAGGCAGTGTTTCAGGCAATAGAAAGAAACAGCTTGTGCAAAGGCCTGAATATATAAAGGGACAGGAGAGCCCAGAGCATAAGTGCTAAGGGAGACCTAAGAGTTGGGAGATGTGGCTGGAAAGGTAATTGGGTCTCGGCTGTGATGGGCATTGAATGCCATGCTGAGCCTCCAGAAGCCACGCTCTCAGATAATGGAAGCAGAGCTGAAGGCTCACAGAGCACTGGCCAGAGAGCACTCTCACAGCCAAGCTCCCCGTGCACTCCCTGAGCCCCAGAGACTCTTTGGCAGCCTCGTGCTCAGGGCAGCCACTGCCCCAACCTCACTTTGTTAGAACATCCAAGACTAAGACCATAGGACTTACTTTACCTCTTCCCATGACCCAGTGCTTTCAGTTTGCAAAGTGTTTTCACATAACTTCATCTACTTGGTCATAAGGGAGACCCTAGGAGGTAGATAGAGAGGAATTATTGTTGCCATTGATTATACTGAGCAAAACAAGCTGAGGCCCAGAGAGGGCCAGTGTCTTGCCCAAGGTCACACAGCCAATCAAAGCAGAGTGGGAACTAGAGTCCTTGTCTCCTGGTTCCTAATCCAGAGCCCCTCCTGCCTCCACATCAACTGCTACTCCTTAGATTGAAGCCTAAGACCTCTGAGCGAGTGTCAGTCTGCGCCTGCCTGCCTTCCACAAACATTAGTTGAGCACCTACTGTGTGTCAAGCCCAGCATTGAATGACCATCCTCTGGGCCTCAGTGTAGTCCCACCCCCACCCAGGAAAAAAACTGGAAGAATCACATCTTCCTTCCTTCCTCCCACCCACAGTGACCCAAGAGGCCCAAAGACCACAGTCAGCCAGGCCCAGGCATCACCCACCTACACCAAGTTGAACAGCGAATGGAATTACCACTGCAGGCTGCAGACCACTCACTCACTGCATCCTCTCATCCAGGCCACTCGGAGGCACATTCATTACAGCTGCCAGTGCATGTTCTCACTCTTACTTGTAAGAGAGCTGGATGCTAAAAGGATGGGGGAGACTTAATTCTCATTCACAGAGCTAGAGCTTCCCTGTGTAAGACAGATGCAGCCTAGCAACCCTCATGAGCCCTTCTTTTGATTTGTAGCAACTCATTTAGATAAAAGCATCTGGTTTGTGAGGTAGCAACAACAACAAAAAATCATTAAAAGCATATTTCTGCTTTTACAAAGTGACCTAGTAACAGCACAGGAGGTAACAATTAAGCTATCCCCCCTCCTCCAGGTACACAGGCAGGTGCCGAAAGTGGGAAATGAAAGTCCGGACACGGAGAGGCTCTATCCAGGGTCCCTTCTCAGATCAGTGCCATGCTCACAGATGTGCACAAGGCAGCCCCCAGCAGCCAGCCAGAGAGCCTCGCCCTCCCATTAGCACGGACAGGAGGCATCCTGCTTCTCCAACCCAGAATAAACAGTGCGATTACTTACTTAGCAGCAGTTCAGGGCTTTCTAAAATGCAATCAGAGTGCTCTGCATCTTGCACAGGTGAGCACAGAGCTGCACTACTGGCTCTGTGAATCAGATAAAGTAAATCTGACCCCATACCAGCTAGCCAAACTCACCTCCCCTGACTTCCACCCCGGCACCCGTGCATGCCCCACGCACTCACACACGGCCTCTGTTCCCCTCCAGACAGACCCTGTGCTTCTAACTGACCCTGCTTGTGTGCCTCGAACCTCTGAGCACCTGTCCTGCTAAGCCTGCATCTCCCAGGAGTACCTCTCCCATCCCTACCCATCTCCTGGCAAAGCGCTCCCAGGCCACCCATGCTGGGAATTTTCTCTCTTCTCCTCTGATTTCCTGATACGGTTACTCTCCCCGGCACCCATTTGGTTCTTTTGGGGTCAAGTGCAGTCCTTTCACTGGCCAGTGTGCTCAAGGCTCATCCCCGGACCACTGTGAGCTCAGAGCTGAGCACATGTAACACTGTAAAGGAACTGATCATAGGAGGTCAACTCACACGGCCTCTGGCAGTGCTCCTGGGTCCCTCAGCCCCTCTGCTTCCCTTCTGTCACAGAACCCTCTCACCTGGCACCTGGCTGTTTTCTTGTCTGCCTTGGGAGACAGCTGGGAGTCCCCTGAGGGCAGGGACAGTGTCTTGGTCACTGGGTCACTCCCCACAGCCTGACACAAAGAAGGTTCTGGCACAGTTATGGAATGAGTGAGTGGCATGTGTGCCTCACTCAGAAGCATCTCATTTAACCTGTCTCACCTGCGTGTACTCAGGGTCCTGCCACGCCCATGAGAGCAGCTCACAGCTGCCCACCTCAGGGCAGTGAGGGCAATGCACTGACCCAGCCCTTCCAAGGCCACTGCCCCTGGGGCACCAGCACCCCAGGCCAGAGCTCTCCTTTCTGCTGTTCCAAGCTCAGTCCCCAGTCCAAGAGGAAGACAGGCTCCCAGACCCTGCTGGAACCCAGGGTCTCAGTATGCTCAATTTAACATTTAAAACACTTTTGGAAAAGAGGTCCCATATTCAAAGGGACCTCCCAGCATTCATTCACTCGTTCATTCATTCATTTGGGGAACATTTGTAGTAAGCAGCGTAGTGTAGTGGTCAAGGGCACAGATGATGAAACAAGACTGCCTGGGTCCTAATCCCAGTCCTGCCCCCACCAGCTGTGTGACTTCCGACACGTTATTGAACCTCCTCGTGCCTCAGTTTCTTCACCTGCAAAATAGAGATTATAAATATACCTACCTCATGGGGTGGTTGAAAGGATTAAATAGTTCATATAATACAACATCTAGAATGGTGCATGAAACATAGCTTAATACAAGGGTTTGCTGTTATTATCCTAAGGGCTGGGACCCCAGCCGACTCATGGACGTAATTCATACTTTCTTCAGGACCAAATGCCCACCCCCTACCTCCGCCCCCTTGCCAGTCACCCTGTGGCCTTTGCTTGCTAAATACATCCAGTCACCAGGGGACCTCTGCTCCCAGGGAGGTGGCCCTCCTCAGACCACAGGGATCCCAAACAGCCGCTGGGCTGCAAACTGATTCTCCAGGGACAACGGCAGAGGGTCCTGGGGCCCCTCTGCCTCGCTTCTGGTGGGGGATCTCCCAGCACCCAACACAGAGGACTTGAGCTCCTGCTCAGCCCACAGCTGCCCCCGGAGCCTAAACCCCAACAGCGGACAAATGCCCCTCAGAGCACTGGGGCCTGCCCCATCAAGGGCTGCCACTGGCCGGCTTCGGGACCGGGAAGCGTGTCCCTGCTCCTCTCTGGATCTCAGTTTCTTTGTCTGTGTCCTGAGGGGGTTGGATTCGTGATTGATCCCCAGGGGCCAGTCAGGCAACGTCCCTAGGAGTGACACTCTGGATGTGGCCACATGGGGGCTTCGGGGACTCCACAGTTAGCACTGTGGCTTCAGAAGGTACGTCAGCTTGTCCTTGGGGCATCTGTCATTAACAATTTTGAGGTCGTCATCTGGTAAATAATTCATGACCCCAGAGACGGGATTAGCCGCCAATAAACAATAATCCATTTAGAACGAGGCTTCCAGGGGCCGTGCAGCCGTGGGGACGCAGCTCCCTCCCTGCCTCCGGTGTCCTGCTGATGAGCCGGACTCGGGCCTGGCCTTTCTGAAGCCCTCCCTCCCCACCCCCTCCCCTGGCTCAGCAGGGTTTAGTCTCTGGAATAACAAGGACGAGTATTGAGTGCTGACCAAGGGCCAAAGGCTATGCTGAACGGTTTCCATGTACTTTCTCCTGGAATCCTCCCAGCAACCCTATGGACGGACGTGGGTACTGTTATTGTCCCCCTTTACAGAGAAGTAAACTGAGGTTCCCAGAGGCTAAATAACTTACCCAGAGTCAGAGCGCAAGCGGTCTGGGACTCAGGTCAGCTCTGGCTCTGAGCCCGCCCGTCCCACCCCCTCCTACTGTGAGTTTTAACCTCTCATCCCTCGTCTGGCCTTGATGTCTGTGTGACCTGTGCCCTCCCAGCTAAACTGGGAGCCCTGGAAGCCTGTGTTCCCCCACTGGTCTCCCTCACCAAGCGGGGGGCCCAGGAGGTGTTTCATAGGGACTGCAGAGCCCAGCCTCACTGGCCAGCTGACTAGTTAGTGGTATCATTAGACTCCTGAGGGGTGTTTAGAGGCCAAACCAAAGCCATTGGAGCCGGGAGGAGGAGGGCATGTCTTCATCTGAACTTCTCATCTTCTCACCGGCCTGGTACACTTCTCCCTATCAGGAGCACAGCCTTCGGGCCACGCTTCCCCATCCTGGGGGAGGAGCTCTGTGCCCAGATGGTGTGAACCCGACTGTACGGGCTGGTCTTTAGGATTGGGTGAGCCCTGCCGAGAGCTGTTCCTCTCCTGCCCATACTGTCGCCCTACCAGCAAGGCCAGCTGCTCGCCCTACATCTGCAGGACTACCTCAGAGTCCTGCCCAGGGACCCCCAGTCAGGGAGAGACCCCAAAGAAAAAGAAGTGAAGTCTCTCCCACTGCCCATTCTTGGCTTCTCCTGGGTCGGGGCACACAAGGACACATCAGCACCCCCACAACCAGCGTCCCCAGGGCCTGCAGTCATGAACGGTCTTGGTTACACTTCTCAGGCCACCAGAGCCACCCTGAGTTGGGAGCTGTGAGGAACAGGGCGGAGTTGCTGGATGCTGGGCCCTGGAAATGTCCCACATCTGGAATGTTGCACAGACCTCTGGGCCAGGCCGTGTAGTGGGGGAAGTCCCATGCGTGCTCATTTCTCAATAACTGTGGTAACCAGCCGTGGGAGAGGCCCCCTGTAGGCTTCTCCCCTCTCCTACTGTGGACAGCGGGGTGGTCAGGCCTGGAGGACACAAAGGCCAGGAGAAGTGGTCCCTTGCTGCGTTCCAGAACAGCTTGAATCAGACGGCAACTTCCCCTCTCCTTTGAGGAGGCTTCCCTGAGGAGACACCGCTCCTGTCCTGCCTGTCAGGCTCCCACACTGACCTACGTCCCCAGGCCCCTTCCTGTACAATTTGCATCCGGAAGTGGGGGAAGGTCACCGGGGCATCGCCTGCCTTAGGCCGATGGTCTCAGCACGCTGCTCAGCATGGGGCCGAGTCTCACGGCCAAGGACGGCAGACGACGGTGGCACAGCCACCGTCCCGGGCACAGTGATGCTCTGACAGACCACCCTGTCGGTCCTCTCTTTGCCCCAGTCCCGTGTCAGCACACAGGTGCTGTGAACTGACCGAGCCTCTCTCAGGGGCCTTGGAGGGCTCTTGGCAGACTGGCTGCAGTTCCCCACTGTGGGGTCGCCAGAATCGACGGCTCTGGCCTGGCACCTACGGGTAGGGAAGGGGGTCTGCGACCTTCTCTCCCGGGAGGCCTGACGGAGTGAGGGCGTGCTGCGGGGCTGCACGCGGAGGGGGACCTGCTAGGCCTGCCCCGGTCCTTCTCCTCCAGCGAGCCCTGGGGATGGCTCAGCCCTGACACTAGAGCCTCTGCCACAGGTCTCCAGGGCAGGAAATTCCATCAGCTCCCACAGTCCCCACTGAGGTGGCTCCTACAGGCTTTTCTTCTATCTGACCTAAATCTCCCTTGCTGCAATTTAAGCCCATATTCCTTTGTTTTGTCTTGAATGGAAATGGAGAACAGCTAGTCCACAGCTGCCTCCTAAAGCAGGGTGAGCCCGCAGCCCTTCGTACCTCCCGCCACAAGGAAGCGTTCTCAGAAGCCTGCCCTGTCGAGTCCCTCCCGAGAGGAGGCTCTGAGAGGACAGCTTGCACACTGAGGCATGAGACGGGGCTCCATCCCTGGCGGCAGGGGGCCTGGTGGGGGCAGAGCCCCTGCTTCGGGCACAACACTGACGTGGCCCCTGAGGCTGCCGAGTGAACCAGGGGAGGAGCAGGGGAGGGGTGGGCGTGCGAATGGATCACGGTGAAAAGTGCAAGGATGGAATCTGGCCAGGGAGCTGGGGGAGCCTCCAGAAGGAGGTGACACCCACCCACCTTAAATCCCACAGGAGGGAGGGAGTCAGCCAGGAGGAAAAGGACAGGCCTTCAGACGGATACCAGGAGGGGTCTCCTCCCCTCCAGGTCCCTGGTTTGGCTTTGACAACATTGTTCTCTTAGTTATATTTATATTATTATATTATTTATATTAATATTAGTTACAGTTCTATATTAAGCAGATTTTTTTCCTGCCTGCCTCTGCTGGTGGTGAGTCTGGAGTTGCACACCCTCACACGGTCCTTCACTTTTCAGTGAGCGTACAAGTGGCAGAAGCCCCCATGGGCTAAGAGCCTCCTGGAGGGGGGTCTGTTGGCCTTGTGATCTCCTAGACCTCTAGGTTTCTGTCTCGTTTTTGTGCCTTTTTACTTCTGGGAACAAATAACTCCCACTTGTTTCAGCTATTTTGTAGTCCACTGAAGACAGTTCCTAGAAGAGATGGGTTCATAGTTAAAAAAAAAAAAATTAAATTTGATTGGAAAGCAGTAGATCGCAGCTAAGTTCTGAGTTTAAAAAGCAGGGACGCTGAGTGTCCCTGACAGCACTCAGGCAGGGTGCAGTGAACGCGAGAGAAGAATTTTTATTTTTCCTAGGCCAGTGGAATTAAAACCTTCCGATTCTGTCGGATAAATGGAGAGAAACTGAATCCTTTTTTCCTAAGCAGTTATCTAACGGCAATCCTGAGATGTGAGCAAGGTCATTTGACTTTTTTTTTTTTTTTCCATTGCCTGGTCAGAAGCCCCCTCCAAACTACTCTGCTCAGTACAAAGGGACCAAAAAAAAAAAAAAAAAAAAAAAAACATTGATTGGATTTAAATAATGGAATTGCCATTAATATCTTCCATAGAAGAAGATTGATTCTGACTTGGATTTATGGGAAGTTAGGGCTTGTAAAAGTAAACAGAGTGGTACTCGTTCAATATTGATGCATCACCCACCCCGAGGGCTGGTTAAATGGATGGGCTCTCGGCCAAAACCCCCATGCCAGCAGCTGGGTTACAGGGGCCTCTGGAGGGTGGCGAAGGCATCCTGGGCCCAGTCCAGTTACCAGCTGTGCTGGTCTAGGAAGCCAGGCTGCGCCCTTCCCCGCCTTCCTTCGCATTCGATTCTAAGGTGAAGATCACTGCCCTTTTTTGTCAGGAGGCTGTGGGGGAGACCAGCAGCTCTCCCTGATACTCTGCAAACGTTCACTGCTCCTAATAGGACCGAGGACCCTCTGATGGGCCAGAAAAGTCCCTCTCTCTCCCTGCACCCGCTAAGAGCTCCCACCCTTCTGCAGGTGGGTGGGTGTGTGGACCACCGCAGCCTCTAGCGCTGCTGTTCTTGGGCCCAGAGCTCAAGACCTTCAGCGCAGGGACATGTGGGCTTGGGGTTTCAGAAGGAGTTTCTCCAGTGACTCTTTACTCCTGCCCAGGAGAAGGTGGAGGTGAGGCCCAGGTCCTCTGGGAAAGTGGTGGCAGGGCCCTGCATGGACTAGGAAGGGCCGGTGATTGAAGGTGATGGGGGATGTCGATCACATCACAGGGCTGGTGGCTCCCACTCGTGCCAGCGTCCCACCCAGCTGGGCCTTCAGCTCCACTCCTGACTCTCTCGCTCTGCCTCTTTCATCCCCATCCAAGCATGTGAAGCCCTTATCACTGTCCTCCAGCCTTCTAGGTACTATTGATCTCCTGTCCCTCAACTATACACCAGCATCTCCCAGACCCATCCCCAGGGTCTGTATAACATGTCCCCCCTGCTCTCCCCAGGATGATCCCCAGGTGCCACAAGACCTCACAGGACTCGTCATCGTTTTTCTAGCCCACTCCCCTTTCCGTGCTCCCCACCTCTGGGAATGGCCACGCCATCTACCCAGTCCCCAAGTCAGAAGTGTGGGCGTGCCACCAGCCCTCTCCTCCGTCCCTCCCCATCCCCAAGCCCTGGAGCTAAGCTCTGTCTCCTAACCTCTCCCCACCCATCCCTCTCCTCCATCCCTGTGCTCTTGACTTGGTTCAGCAGGTGCTCACCACTTGTAACCTGCAGGACCACCGTGGTCTCCCGCCTCATTTCTCCCCCTCCCACTCTTTGCCCCCTTCCGGTTTCTGCACACTGGCCTCCAGAGTGATCCTCCAGGGTGCAAACCACACTGCCAGTTCCCCCCGTCCATGTAGGTTAAGATCCAGACATCTGCCTTTGGAACCCCCCATCACTGTGCTGACAGCATGACCCATGATCACACTCTGTACTTTATACCACGGTGCCTTTTCCATGCCTTTTCCTCTACCTGGAATGCCATTCCCGTCACCCTGTCTGGACTTGCCCACCTAGGCCTCTTCCCAAGGCAGAACCAGCCATTCTCTCTTTATCATGACATGCTGTTTGTACTTTGAGTGCAGGAAAAGAAACGAACCTTTGAGGGCCTTCTGTATCAGACAAGTTTGGGGCTGCCTGCCTTGCCCACTCCAGCTTCTGGAAACATCTGCACCCACCCACAACCCCTGCTGCTGATAGCAGGTCATGCAGCCCCACCCCTCCAGTTTACTGGATGAGGGGCAGAGTCCTGATTTCAAGGGTGCCCTTCCATCGGCTGGCCCGCAACGTAGGACTGATGGCTCCTGACTTTTAAAAATTCGCTAGACAAATAGGATCTCTCTCCAGAGAACCAGAGAGAGTTCCATTTGGGGCTGGGCACTTCAGCCGAATGGTAATACAGATGCAACACAAGAGCAATTATTCTGGAGCTCTGTGCCTGTCCAGGTTCAGTCTCAAAGGCAGTGATAGGGAAGGAAAGGAAAAGGAAGATGATGGCCTAGGAGAAGCAGAACCTTGAACAAGAGATGGAGCTCATCATGGCTGGTCCCTGAAGCTCTTCCTGTTTCTGTCCACCTGCTGGCTCCCTCTGAAACCTCACCATGGTCTCGCAAGAGTCCTCCCTTTCACATGAGCTGGTGTGGGTGCGTTCTCTTTGGTCCTAGAATGTCTACTTTTGAGTGCCTTGCAGTAATCCTGTCAAGCGGGTATTATTATTATGGCCATTTTCACAGATGAGTCTATTGAGGCTCAAACACATTAGGTAACGTGCTCAAGGTCAAGGGCGAGGAAGCGAGAGAGCCGAGATGTGGGCCAGTCTTACATACAGCAGCACCCCTTCCTCAGCATTGGCTGCGTCCTTGCAGTGTGTTCACTCTTCCCTAGTCTCCCACTTGGGGCTGTCAGCTCCTAGAAGACAGGAGCTATGTTCACTCGCCGCAGTGCCCTCACTGCCCACCACGGGCTCCAGCACCATGCAGGCATCAAGTGTCTGATGGGTATGATTTAATTTCCACACAGCCTAGCAGAGAAAGCCCTGGACTCTGAGCCCAAAAGCCAGAATTCAGGTCCTGCCTCTCTGCATGATGGTTGTGTTATCTTGGGTGGATCACTTTCCTCCCTCCATGTCCTGCAACAATGGAAACAGTCTAGGGTGTTCAGGCAGACCTCATGTTATTGCACTTTGCTTTATGGAGCTTCACAGATACTCTGTTTTTTACAAACTGAAGGTTTGTGGCACCCCTGCGTCGAGCAAGTCTATCGGCACCATTTTTCCCACAGCACTGCTCACTTCGTGTCTCTGAGTCACGTTTTGGTCATTCTTTCAATGTTTCAAACTTTGTCATGATTATGATTTTTGTTACGGTGATCTGTCATCCATGATCTTTGACATGACTGTTGCAAAAAGATTACGACCCACTGAAGGCTCAGATGATAGCATGTTTTAGCAGTAAAGCATTTTGGAATTAAGGTATACACCTGTTTTCTTAGACGTACTGCTATTGCACACTTACTAGACTACAGTATAGCATAAACATAATTTTTATGTGCACTGGGAAACCAACAAACCTGTGTGACTCGCTTTATTGAGATATTCACTTTATTGCGGTGGTCTGGAACCAAACCCGAAATATCTCCGAGGTATTCCTGTAACGGGCAGTGGATGATTCTGGACAATTTCTGAGCTCTTTTCCTGCTCTAAAATCCCATGGCTGTGTCATCTCTGCCCTGCCTACCTCAGAGGAATGACATAAAGTAGAACACTCCACGCTCCTGGCCAGCTGGGTGTTTGCCCCAACCTGTTCTTGCAACTAGCGCTGCCCTTTTCTACTCAATTCCCTGGAGGCCCCTCGCCCTTTCTTTCATTGCTTGCTGTTTGCCAGGGATTTGTGCCGCGGTCAGGCGGGCCACGATTTTCGTGCACCCCTGACAGCAGCTTTATCTAATGAAGATGAGGTGCTTACACGTATTTTCATTCTTTAAAAAAAAATCGGCTATTAATTTGTCAGAATTATTCATATTCTACTGATGATATTTTCCATGTATCTAATCAGGGAGCTCATGAATAGAAATGAAACTATTTAAACACAGAGATGGTGTACATTGTAAGATCTTGTTTTCTCACGCTGTTTCATAATGCAGTGAATACATTTATTCCTTCTAAAAACAGGTTTTGCAAGCATCAAAAAAAATTTTTTTAATCTTTGATTAAATATGACTATTCATATTTATATGAAGAAATATGCTAAACTGGTGTGAGTGCCGTATGTATATGTGTGTTTGCACGTACGTGTGTGTCTGAGACATGTGCTCATTAGAAGCTTGTTTCCTGGTTTTCTCCATAGGGACAGGAGACTGTTTTCACTGAGAAAAATGGAAAAACACATTTGGATCAAATCTTTAGGATGGATGGGTGACAAAGTCAAAGTACAAATTGAAATGGGGCTGAATAATATTCGAGATAATTATTTGTACAATGTAGACTTTTAAACTGCTCAAAATTCCAGCAGCACTTACCTACATTGAAAGAGGCTTAGAAACCATTAAACAAAGCCAGATATTAAATATACTACTGCTATTTCTCGAAACATTAGCAAGTAATGTAAAACACATGGCATCTACTCAATGGAAAATCTGAGAATACAAATTATAATAGTTGTCTTATAAGACCTCTGGGAAGCTTGTACTAAATTGCTTAATTCCATTAATAACAAACTATTACTCTAGCTATTAAAGTAACATAAGGTAATAGAGATCATGTCGGGAGATTGCACTGAGGCTCTTTCTTCACCTAGCACAAATTTATTCAGGGGCATTGATAGATTTTAATTGACTATGGCAACTGAATAGCAACAAAGAAAATTGAATGTCTTTTGAAAAGCTCCACATTTTGTAGAAACAAATAGCAACACCAAAGTGAGGGTTTGGGGTTGCTGGGGGAGGTGGGAAGGATATCGGGGAGAATCTGTACCGGCAGCTTCTCCAGAAATGCTTTCCTGTTATCGTAACAAGAAGTTTCTCAGGAACAGGCACACCACTGGCCCGAGCATCTTTTTCAGCTCTGTGCAGTCCAAATTGAAACAAAAGCGATCCACGCTGCTACAAAGACACGTGCTTTGTCATGGGGCACGCTTCCAAGATACAGGACTGGAGGGGCAGAAGGCTGCTGAGTCTTCTCCAGAGAGTTCTGAGAACAGGGTTTGTTTCAGCCTAAGGGCCTGGCATTGGTGTGAGTGACCCCTCACCCTGGGCCAGCCATAATATGAGTGACCCCTGATCCTGGGCTGGCAATGGTGTGAGTGACCCCTCATACTGGGCTGGAGATGGTGTGAGTGACCCCTCATCATGACCCTGAAGCTGAAGACCACTAAAGACTCCCTCAGTTCCCATCTAGTCCAGGGTGGATTCTAGTGACCTGTCACCTACTCTTCTCTTCCACTTTTGGTCCTGTGTCCACTACTCATTGCCATCAGGGTGTCTCTCCTGCATCTCATATGGGCCTTGCTTTGCATGAATTTAGTTTCTGTATTAGCTCCAGCTGCCGCAACAAAATACCAAAGACTGAGTGAGTGCCTTAAACAACAGAAACTTTGTGTCTCACAGTACTGGAGGCTGGATGTCCAAGATCAGAGTGCCAGCATAGTTGGGGTCTGGTGAGGGCTCGCTTCCTGGCTTGCAGATGGCCACCGTTCTGCTGTGTCCTCACATGGCAGAGAGAGAGGGGGGTAGAGAACTTAAGCCTTCCCTGGTGTCTCTTCTTGTAAGGACACTAATCTTAATGCATCAGGACCTCATTTAACTTTAATTCCATAAAACCTCTATTTCCAAATATAGTCACATTGGAGGTTAGAGCTTTAACATATGGATTTGGGAGGGACACAGTTCAGTCCATAGCAGTTCTGAAGTCTTTGTTGCATCTTGCTGGGCTAATCTCTTCTTCTCTTCTCACCCCCAGCCCCAAGTACCTGGCGCTTCAGTACTGCCTCTGTTCTCTGTTTGAAGGAAAGCCCATTTTTAAAGGAAACTGTACCAAGATGTGAGGGGCTACTGGAAGCCTCCCTGTAGTGGCATTCTAGGGGGTGGTAGGGAGCCCTGAGGGCAATGGAAGAGGTGGTAGGAGGTCACGGGGTGCCCCCCAGTCACCCCCTCACCATGCTTTTTTGTTGCTGTTGATATACAATAATATTATATAAGCTAGGTGTACAATATAGTGGTTCACAATTTTTAAAGGTTACACTCCATTTATAGTTATTATAAAATATTGGCCATATTCCCCATGTTGTACAATATATCCTTGTAGCTTATTGTTTACCTAAGAGTTTGTACCTCTTAACCCCCTACCCCTATATTGTCCCTCCCCCTACCCCCTTACCATGCTTGTTGGTGAGTTGCATCCAGATCATTGCACCACCTGGCCCAGGGCACATGATAATCTTGCTCCGCAGGTGTTTGAAGCAATTTCTGATGTCTGGGTTTTCCCCTGGGTTTTGTGTATGTCCTGAACATCACCCCACTTCAGCCTGTAGGGTGCTCATAATCTTCTTAGTGGCAGCGAGTATAATGGTCAACTCTGCTGCATCCACTGGGATCAGGGACCTTCCGTCTCTCTCTCTGCCCATTGGTCCCAGCTTCTCTCCAGGACATCACAGAGGAGCTTAGAGGGCTTGCCTTCTCCAGAGTATCCCCTCTGTACTCACAGCCCCAGAGAGGGGACTGGCTCTTCTCGAGTCCTTTCAGAGCCAGGCTCTGGGGTGTGGTGCCCAGGAACGGGCTCTGGTCCTGGCTGCGGGCTCTGGGCTCTCTGGCGCTGGGAGAATCTAATCCCACCGCAACTGCAGCACATGCATGTGTTTGAAAACCTCCTTGGCAGGCAGGACCTCCTAATTTTTTCCACTTCTTGTGATTAGCGTTGCAGACTAATCCTAGCGCCAGACTCAATACCAGCTGTTCTTCCCCCACTGCTTGTTTTTACTTATAAACCGAATCCTGGAGCCGCTGCTGCATCGGCTGGCCCCCACTCCTCCCCCAGCCCAAGCTGCAGCAGGTCACCTGCGGCATGACCTCAGGTGCGTTACTTTTCTGCGTGGCCGCCTGTGTCCTTCACACAGCCTGGGTGGCACTGTCAGGTCTCAGAGGGCCAGTGAGGGCCACTCTCGGTCCCAGAGAGGGCTTTGCTTACCTGCTAAGATGGTTTGATAGCAGCAGTTCTCAGAGCCAGGCTTGTCTTAGAGATTTCACTTTGCATCCAGAGATATTGGACATCCCTGAGTACCACATACAATTTTTGATGTGATAAGATAGATTCAAAATAGTAATGCAACATTTAGATAACTTTTGTGACCTGACAGTAAAATGAACACACATGATCCCACCTCTGAACTTAAGAACTAGGATAGTACCAGACTACTGACATGACCTGTTTTCTCCACAGTTCTTTCCAACACCCCTTAAATTTGGAAAGGTATCTGCAAGGAGAACACCTCTCTCCTCCCACCACTGCCTTGTCACCATCCAGAGGACAAGGACCTCTCCCCAGGGGTCCCCCAGTTTGTGGCAGCAGCATCTCCATCCTTCGGCGGGGACCTGGCCAGGAAGCAAGAACTCAGTGGCTTCCAGCCCAGCAGGAGTGGCCAGAGGTTCCACTGTCCTGCGGAATCCAGGGAGGGTGACAAGGCAGGAGCTCGCTCTCCTTTGCTGATTCCTCTGGCATCTCCCCTTCTTCTGATGGCTTCCATGGCCATGCAGGGGAAAGGTTATTTACAGCAGGCAGACACAGGAGCTCAGACTTCTGCATCCATAGACACCATCAATTTGCATTTCTGTGAGAGTTTCTCACATACCTGGAAGGCCCTAAAAACAAATCAGAGAGCGTGGCATATGGGACATCTGCCCTCCAAACACGCCAGCGTCAAGAAGAGTTGTGATTGTCAGAAATATCATATTCCTGTCGAAAGCCCATGAAATCAGCTCTGTAAATTGAGAACCATAAGTCACGGTTCTACTTGTTCTGCCGCCGTATAAGAACCACGAGTTTTCCATAGGGTAGGAAACAAAACGAAACCAAACCCTGAGCCCTCTGAGAATGACTTAATGTCCACTCACAGCCACCTCTACCCGGCCTTGCTCTTTCTCTTGGTATGAAATTACTGACTCCCTTCGGTCCTCACATATTTTGGGCAGGTTGGTTTTTTTCTTGGCAACTAAAATTTACTTTGAAAACAGGATTAGAGTAAATCTCTCTTTTTTTCCTCCCTGGCGATCTCTCCATGGTTTTGCCTCTCCAGCGGCTGCTGTCCATTTACATCTCTCTCCTTCCTCCTGTCTCTCCGTTACTCCTTCCGATTGTTTCCTAGGGTAGAGCCGTGCTCAGCACCTCAGGCAGTGCACATGTGCACATGCTCCCCCTATCCTAACCGCCCCAAAAACATTTTAGTTACACAGGCCTGTGTCGGGGACGGTGCAGCAATGACTCAGGCAGGATGAACAGAGGTGGCAGAAAGAGACCAGAGCTCACCTCTGCCCGGAGAGATAGGGCCAGGCGGGAAGGTAATGTAGGGATCTCAGAGAAGGGAAGCGGACGGCTGGAGGAGTCGGGGAAGGTTTGTTAGCCCCGAGCATCTTCCGCTGGATCCTAAAACAATACAATCTTGAGGTCTAGGGAGAAGAGCGAATGCCAGCTGGGTGGAGAGAGAAGGCTGGGCTGGGGCTGGTGTGCATGTGCGTGTGACCTGAGCTTGACTGTGGTCGGAGGTGCGGGCCAGGGACCGTTTCCTCGGCCCTGAGGTCAAGGGAAACTAGCCTTGTGGATACCATTCTGAAAAAGAATCCTGTGTTACGTGAGCACTGAGCAGAGAATGTCCAGGGGGACAAAGGCGGACTGGGGGAATGGTTGACTCCGGATTTCAGGCCAGGATCCTAGGATTTTATACACTGGCCGTGAAAGCAAGATCCCGTGAGTTCTCAGACTCAAATGCTGGGCATGATAGTGTTTGTTGCTGTTGTTGTTTGTCGTCATCTGGAAAGCAGGCAAGGATCCCCCTGACAATCTGGGAGTCTGGGGTTTGAGAGGCAGTAGGGAGACCCCCATGTAGACTCCGTTCTTCCGTCCCTCGCTTGGTCAAGTGGGCCGGGGACTGGAGTGCCAGTGAGGTGCTCTGACATCCAGGTGGATACGGCAAATCGGAGCAAATGCCCAGCCAGGTAGGAGCCTGCTGCCTGGGGCCTCAGCGTGCTCTGCAGAGCCGGGAGCCGCAGGCCTCTGGGTGGGGAGAGGCCCCTCTGGGCAGGGTCGAGAGGGGCTGGAGGGAAGGAGGGCAAGCCGACTAGAAGTGAACTTGATCCTGCTGTAGCCATCTCCCAGCCATGCCACTGCTCTCTTGCTTGGCGCCTGCATTAGGAAATTCAGAAAGATTGGGGCAGGACTCCCTGGAACGGTACTGCCCACTGCCCAGAACCTTCTGCAGTCATAGAGATAGTCTATACTGTGCTATCTAGTACTGTCGAGTATTTAGAATGTGGTTCGTGTGACTGGGGGGCTGAATTTTTTAATCTCTTCAAATAAAATTAATTTGAATTGAAATAACCACATTGACTAGCGGCCACAGTATTAGCAACACGACCCTAGAAGACCCAAGGCAGAGCCTGAGTGAGGCTGCCCCGTGCCTCCCAAGACTCCAGAAGATCTTTGATTTTGTCCCTTTCTGTGCCTCAAAGTGGCAGAGCAAACAGAGCTGTCAGAGAGAAATTACCCTGAAAATCTGAACGGGCTGAACACTTAACAGAGGTCCCTGTGGCTGAGGTTTCCTTTCGTGGTTAAAATTGTATTAGGCACAGGAGAAGATCCTGTAGGTTTTCCCAAAGCCCTTTCTTCCTTGCTGCATGAAGTTTCTTCTGTCAAAGGAAATGGGTTTGCAAGGCTTCATTATTTGGGGATTTTCAGCAAATTCACTGAAGTCGTACCCGGGTTCCCACTTACCATTTGATTTCTGACTGCTGGGCATTCCCTCCTGCCCAGGGTGGTGGGGACCAGTTAGAGTTGCCCACATCTCTCACTTTTCCTCGGGGAGATAGGAGAGGGAATCAAGGGGCTGGCGGCCACTGCATACAGAAAATGGGCAGATGGGAGCAGTTTGATCAACATTCCACTGAAAATGCCTGCCTTCTTTGGGTGTAAGTTAGGAATGCCCGGATAGATATTTATTTTCTTGCTCCACGATTGTCAGGCCCAAGCAGCAGCTGGATTTTCGATGATTTGGTGAAGTGCCCTGGCTCTGGGGTAGCTGATGGAGGCATCAGAATCCCCACCTGATTTCAGCAATCTCACTTCCCAGGGTTGTACAAGATGCTGAGGAGAAAGGGGACAGCTGGAGCAAGTCAAAGCTGGGGGACGTGGAGCCACAGACCCTGGTCTATACCTACCCCCACCCCCAGAGGAAGCAAGTTTGGGGGGAGGAGGGGGTCGAGTGGAACAGGACTTGGAGATCCAGAATTCCCCAGATCCCTGGTGTGGTCTCAGGAAATAATGGAGGGGCGAGGGAAATAGCTCAGCAATCTCATCGTGTTTATGACACATCACCGCTTAGGATTCTAAAACCTTACTCTTTGAGGCTCAATTGCTAGAAATAGAGCCTTGTCCACTGGCTGAGAAGGGTGGGAACAGATGATTACTTTTTCTAGGGTAGAAGCCTACATAGTTGAAGTGCACTTGCTTTGGGTTTAGTATTGTGAGAGTAATTAATTTATACAGGACTCTCCTTTAACCCACAAATATGCATTGATGCCAACTGTATGGCAGGCCCTGTGCTGTCCCCCAGCAAGGGAACAGTGAGTGAGATCATCTCTGCCCTAAAGCAGAGACTCTTTCCGGCACAGTTCGGGATGGAAAGGAGCAAGATGTTCAGTGTACAGAAGGACACAGGGTGGTGTGGTCATGCCAGACACCGGTGTGCAGAACACAGGGAGTCCAGGAGAAACTTAAGCTGAGGCTTGAAATGAGTGGCGGACTTCAGATGTCTGGAAAGAGTGCAGGGGGTCTTCAACAGTTGGAACAAAGATGCGGTGGTGGGAAAAGAAATAGGTAAATGGGTAGCCACAGAGAAAATTTTATTATTATAATTTGCAATCCTTTGGGTATATACTTGCTATGTTTAAACCTTTGAATTTACAAACCACCAGGTATCCTTTTATTAGATCCTGGTTTGTGCCTCAAGCAATCGGGACCAGTGTTGGGGAAAAACTCTGCCCTTACTACCTAGAAATGCCCCCTGACCTTCCCCATCTCCTCCCAGGGCAGAAGGGTGTAGAAAGAGACAGGATTCTGATAGCGGGGACATGATTTTTATGTGATGCCCAATCAACTGTGACTCTGAAGCCACTTTTAACACATTTCCTCCAATTTATAAACCTGTTTGGAGCTTTGGAAGTTGATTTCTAGGTTTATAGAATAACTATTTTGAGCTTGAAAACATAATTAACTATTTCCTAGAAAAGAGTTTTAAAACCTGATTACTTTCCCCATCTCCACATCTCTTTGAGGCTAGTTTAAAATATCAGATTTCAAATCATGCGCATGGAATGAGTCACTTTTTCGAGTTCAGTTGACGAGGCTGCACTTTGACATGCTTTTCAAGATTTGAATATTTTTATAAATCATGATTGTGCTACTGTTTAATGAGAACAAAAGTGGAAATAGCATCTGCTTGTCTGCCGCGGAGTGCCTCCCGGCCTGTGTGTGCTGTCTGGAAAAGTAGTGGCCCAGTCTGGAGAGCTGATGAGCGCCTTGATTAGCTGAAATTGCTTCCTGCAGTAGTTTGGGGGTGTCAGTGTTGTGATGAACTGGGTCATCTCAGGGATGCGGGATGCAGGCCCAGCTCTGAGACTCAAGAGTGGCTGACGGACCAGAGTTAAGTCCCAAATCCCCAGCTCTGCCCAGCGTGGACGCGTAGCCAGCTTCCCTTCTGGCACAGGTTGGGATCTTGGGTCCATTCTCTGCTAGACCATGAGCTTCTCCAGGGAGGGCTAGGAGCTGGTACAAGTTGAACTGAACCTAATTGAGAGGCACCGTAGCGACTGCTGGCGGCGGGGAAAGAGGTCACAGGCACGGGAGGTGGATTTCAGATGCCGTGGAGACGGCACTGCGGAGTGGACAGAGGGCAGCTTTGGGGCCACACCCTGCGTTCCATTTTCCTTCAGCCCGATCGCTGGTGTTCAGGTTGAAGAGCTTGTGTCAGCAAGAGTTTAAATAACTTGGTGTTCTTTGTTTTCTAAGTTTTAGAACTTTGCAGCATGTTCCTTTTCTTTCAAAATTGCAAAGCTAAAAATATTTTTGATTTTTAAACTGTTACCATTTTTCTCTGGAAAACTCATTGATCTGGAGTTCCTTACCACTATCACCCCGGCCCGAAGTTCCTCTCTAAATAATGGCTTAGTGTAACTCTAAAGAAGGAAATGCCTAGATCTTGGGTGTACAGTTCAATCGGCTATGCACTGACTGACAAATGCAGACGTCCAAGTAACCCACATCTTCATCCACAAAAGGAACACTTCCATCAGAAAGTTCTTTGTGCCCCTTCCCAGTCAACCTCCCTACTCCAGAAGCAGCCACTGAAGGGTTTGTTTTTAGCAAGTATTTTCATTTGATGTTGAAACTGAAAAGGGCTGCTTTCTCGGAGGAATGTCGGTTGCTGGCTCCTGGGCACACGGTGTGCCCTACCGTGTGCCTACCGTAACCAGCCCAGGGAGACATTCTTCAGAGGTTGCAGTGCCCCTGGCTCAAAATTGGAGGGTGTCTCTGCACGACTCCATACCTGGAATCTCAGACATTCGCAATACCTGCAGAACAATGTGGATGGCAAGAAAATTCATTCTGTGCTTTTTCCGGGATCGCTTGCATGCAATTGTGCCTGCTGTGCAGGAAGACTCCAGATTAGATGGAGAGAGGGAGAGGCCTACTCATCGGGCTGCAGAATCAGCAGCGCACAGATTTCTGCCCCAACAAAGAGAACAGTGTGTTCCTGAGACATTGCTGTGTAGCTGGGAGGCTCGCTGGTGGGCGGCTCCTCGGGGAAGGAGTCGGGTATTTCAGTAGCTTCCCCCATGCGCACTACTCCTTTTTTTTTTTTTTTTTTTTGGCCCAGACTTTCTGGCTCCTGAGCAGGGGGTGACTCCCATGGGACCTGGCAGAGGATAGAGGTGGCTCTGGCTTCTGTGCCCCTTCCTCCCTCTGACCCTCACGAAATAAAATTCCTGCAAACCCACCTGTCTGCCAGGTGGGTTCCCCATCTGTGTTCAGCCCTTCCGGCTCTTGTCACTAGCCTCAGGTGGTCAGGCCACCATTCTGGCCACTTTGCTGCCTCTTTAGATGCAGTGTGTGTCTTTTTTTTTTTTGGGCCCCGCCATGTGGCATGCGGGATCTTAGTTCCCCGACCAGGAATTTAACCCGCGCCCTTGGCAGTTGAAAGTGCAGAGTCCTAACCACTGGACCGCCAGGGAATTCCCAGATGCAACGTGAGGCTTATTCCCGTGATGCTGGTGGCCACTCCACATTCTTATGGGGACTCTGCTGGGTTCCCAACCACCCCCCACCCTTGCTCTTCCGGTGAGTCATCATCAGGCTCTGCTAGGCACCGTGGACACTTCTAGATAGAATCAGCCAGGATGCCGGCTTGCAAGACAAAAGTGAACAAATACCCAGGCTGCGGCGTGGTTCATGCCCCTTCGAGGTCAGGTCTCTCCCCTGCGGCCCTCTGCGCTGGACCTCTTTGGTTTGATTATTAAAACCCCATCAGGATTCAGGTGCTTGGGGGGTGACCAAGCTTAGAAAAATTCTTTTTCTTTTTTTTTTTTTTCTTCTCTTACCTATAATTGTATTTTCCTCTTTAATCATAAGGATTTAAATCAGGAAAACTAGCCAGAGAACGAACGTATGTGCTTTGTTTGAATGTCTCGGTCGTGCCCTTTGCAAAATTACCCCAAGGCATGAGAATTAAAGATGTGAAGAATTAAGATGCATGGGACTGCAGTAGGTGAAGGCGGAGCAGAACTGGAGGTGCTCCCTTGAGGCGGAACGCAGGGCACAGCCCTGGACTGGGATACAGGGGCTCTAGCCTGGTCCTCACTCTGCCTCTGTTGTCACTCTGACTGTTGACAAATCATTTTCTGGCCTGTGCCTCAGTTGCCCCATTCGAGTGAGGGTTGGACTAAAAGGTCACTTCCAGCCTGACGCTCTGTGGCTCTGTAACTTCTTTGATATCACTGGTAACTTACATATTTGCCATGATCACTGCCGATTACACTGGTGAATATCTAGCAGGTTCTAGAGACTCAGCCCAGAAAATACAGAAGATGTTATAGAAGTTAGTGCTGTCTCACCGATGGCTGTGGTTTTTGCAAACTCTTTGCATCATCACCAGCACCCAGCAGCTCCGCCAGCCATGCTCAAATGGTGCGGCCTTAGTTATCCACAATGGAGGCAGCCAAGGGGGCTTCGGAGGCCCGTGGCCACAAAGCCCCTTCCCTTTGTTTTGTAGGAGCCTCCCCCATCCATGCAAGGCCGCAGGTGAGAAGTGAGGGCCCCGACCCCAGGAGGCAGCAGCTGCCAGTGAAGGAGGACGAGGAAGCAGACAGGAGATCTCGGAGCGCAGCACTGCAGCCTTGGTCCTGCACATGTTGCTTTCTTTGTTTAAAAAATGGAGCTAGCCTTCGAGACCGTGTAAATTATAAAATGCTTCTGTGTGCCTGCACCCTTCCCCCTCCTCCACTGGTAGCCTCCTACCAGCCCAGAAGAGTCCACTGGGCTGGGAGCATCTCAGAAAAGCACTCTCTGAACCAGCCAGGGAGGCCCCGAGAGCGGGGCCAAGCCCCATTCTTCTGGATCATCCCTTCGGGCCTTAAGGCCAGAGGTCATGTCAGGAGACCCTGGGGGCTTTGCCCCCTGACAGCTCAGGCCGGTAATGCGTTTTCTTGAGAACAATTCCAGGTCATGGAATGGAGGGAAGAGAATATCACGTTCCATGTACTCTACTCAGGGCCAAAAAAGTTCATAATACATGTCACAAGTGTTTTTGTTAAAAAAAAAAATCTTTTTTAAAAATTAATATTCGGTGCTTAAAGTGACAAATGTCATTTCCCTGGAAAATTCACTCATTTGGAAGAAGTTCAAACAGAGAGTGATGCTTTGATAGCCCACCAGCCTAAGCAGGGGCCTCTGCAGCACCGACGGGAGCTGCGGGCAAGTGAAACCGCAGGCGTGGGGTGTCTACACTCGTGCTCACCCTGTTCTCTGAGGAGCGGGGGCTGCTTCAGTCCTCTCCAGCCCCAGCTGTGAAAGGCCTGTGGCCACAGGCAGGGACTCAGCTCTGTGTTCCAGTGGGCGGCAAAGGCGAGCTTGGCTAGCCATGCCCTCTGGAGCCCCAGGGGCAGTTCCTAGGGTTTCCATCTGGGGGCCGGGGCCGGGGAGGAGAGGGCTGGGGGCAGAGGCCCAGCTTTCCCTGAGCCTGGTTCAGGGACTTCCTTGAAAGGGGATCACAGCTCCTGTTGCAGCTGGAACTAGAGGAGGGACAGGCCTTAGTTGGGTCGTAAGGGGCTGGACTCTGAATTTCATCTGGTTCTAGTGCAGGCTGGGCTGGGATTCAGCCTGTAGTTCTGGCGCTCCCTGGGGGAGGGCCTGCCCTTGGGTCAACACGTGCCCTTGGGCCAGCTGGGCAGCAGTGTCCCTGAGCATCCCGGCCTGTGGCCTGAAGCCCTGGCCAGTGGGTGCGGCCCCATCCCTCGCCCCAAACCCCCAGCTTCCCTGATGGTCTCGGTGACCTTGTGGCTAACTCAAACCTCCAGGGGCACAGGGTGGCTTTGATCTGCCAACCTGCCCCCAAGAGGCAGTCATTTCCTGAAGGTCCTTCTGCCTTTAATCTTCCCGCAGGGAACAAACACCCTTCATGGAGCTCCTCCCCTCGGCTAGAATGCTTAGTCTTCTGCCCCGCTGGGCTTTTATACACTACACTTGAAAATTTCTCACCCTTCAAGGTGTAAGCGCTGTTCACCATTGTTTGCAACTGGAGACACTGAGTCCCAGGCACCGAGGGGAGAACTGGAGTTCAGAGCCAGGATTCAGGGTATCAGGACACTAGCCTTGTCCTGGCAGGTCGGTCCCTGAGGGTCCCCCCACCCCAGTGACTGCTTTCCCCACACGTGGGTGCATGCTGTGTGCAGGGGATGCTCCCTCCTGGATGAATGAGAAGAAGCGTGAGGCCCGGGGTGCATTCTCCCCCCCATTCAGAACGCACTCTCCTGGCCGTCCTTGTCCACACTCAGTTTCGTCCCTCTGCCTCTTCCTGAGGACGTTCAGTCAGGTTGCCTGGGTGACTCTCAAGATGGCAGACGCTGGCTTTGGTGCCACTCTGCGTGTCCTGCCTCACCCTGCACCCCAAACAGGCTCTCAAAACCCCAGCTTGGGTCTGTTACCCTGGGCCCCATCATCCAGAAAGGAATTTCCACCAAACACCCCCAAGAACCTCCTACAGACAGATCCAGAGAACAGGCACCCTGGGTGACGGGGAAGGAGCCTTTTCAAGGGCAGCACACACGCCCCCCTAGACGGCTGCAGACTTGTGAGTGCACGTGCCGGAAGAGAGGCCAGGGCGCTGGGGCTGGTATCTGCTGCTGCATCTGCATGACGAGCACCTCCCAGCCTTTCCCTGGGGGGTGGGCAGCCAAGGACTCCTGACCCAGTTTGGGAACAGCCTCTCAGCCCGGGATCTCTGAAGAGGACGTTCCGTCTGTCACTGCCTAGGCCAGGCAGCTCCCGGCCAAGCTAATTAGGTCGGCTTCCCCTCCTCACGCAGCCCAGCCAGGCGGCGACCACGGGCCGGCTCAGCTAGGAGGAAGGGCATCATGACTCAGCCTGGCCCTGCCATCTAAAGCCGCGGGAGCACGGTGTGCGGCGAATGCCCACCATCCTTTCATCTCCTCTTTCGAGACAGTGATGAGAAAACGGGCAGATTTCCCTGGGAGTGGCGGGCATTGTCCAGACGTGTTCCAGGTGGGCATGATGTGCAGTCTTCTCCTGCCTCTGGTGCTTCATTTTCCAACAGTCTGGGCAGCTGCCCTTGTTAACAGGTCGTTTGTTAGAAGACGGAGCTGCTTCTCGTCGTGCGCTGGAAGGACTGGGAAGGCACACGTCCTGACCTTCCGGCCGCACATTCAGCGTAGCCGCATCCCCCTGGGTGCCTTTGTCACAGTGCTGCCTCTCTTAGTAAAATGACCCGCAGAGCCTCCAACGTGATGCTGCAGATCGTCCAGGCGGGAGGGGCACGACAGGGTCCTTCAGCCCCACCCTCATCCCCTGAGTCACCTGTCCTGCAGGCGGCTCTGATCAGTGTTTTTTGCTCCACCCCCTTGTCGGACAAGGACTCCAGCTACCTACTCCCTTCATGCCACCCTGGCCTAAGTATGGGTGTTCGGGGCCATTCCCTTCTCTGTGGCCACTGCGATCGTACTAGAACATGTAAAGGAGCTTCACCAAGGGCCGTGGGAGAGCAACAGGGAAGCGAGACAAAGAGTACCACTCCACTGGACCATCTGCCCCCCCAGCATCTGCGTCTCCTCCAGGAACCACCAGCAACTCCTCTCCTGGGTTCAGCCAAAGAGCAGACGCCATCATCGCACCCAGAGCTCAGACCTGGGCATCCGGCTCTTCAAAGGACCCTCAGGGGCAGGCGAGCCGGAGGCAGAGCTCCCTCGAGGCCCACTCTCTGCCCCTGGCCCCGATGTGTACTGTACCTCCCACACCTGCGGGGAGGGGGCAGAGTCTGTCTCTTCAAGAGCCGCATGGGAGCCCCAGATGGGGGTTCAGGGCAGGGAGGTTGCTGAGTTTACGTCAGAGAAGCTTCCACACTCAAATCCTTTAGATTCTTTTTATACAAGCCGTGACTGGAGCCAGCATGGGGCCGACCCTGGGGTTCTGAGCCAAGTAGTGAAGGTGACCCTTCTGGGTGTGGCTGCACAGGTGGGCCAGCTGTCTGCACACACAAGCGCTCCCGTGCACGTGGGTCCCAGACTTCTTGGTTCAGGATCCAGGCCTGTGAGCACCACAGGTGTCAGGAACCTACAACATAAGGGGCGGGGAAATAGCCGAGGCTTGCAGAACGCTTACCGTGGGGAAGAAATAACCCGCGAGGGAGAAGCGTGTCTTTCCGAGGCCCGTTTATATGCTCTGACCTGCTGGATAATGGGATCGCACGTTCCTCATCTCCCCCATGACTGGGCTCGGTGCCGGCCCGGGTCCGGAGCAGTGTGACGGCAGGACATGCGTCCTTCTTTTCCTGGTCCCCACCCTTAAGAACAGCCACAGGAACAACTCACTTCGGGGATCTGATATCACCAGGGACTCAGCTTTCTGACTTTGTGGAGCCTCTGGGAAGAGGTTGCACTTTTAAGCCTAAGTTTTCAGCATTTGCTCTGCTTGTGACGTCGCCCATCTCTTAATTCGAAAAGCCCAGACTGAGGACCCAAACTGCACATTGCCATGAGCAGTTCTGAGAAGCCACCTCTCTCAGGCTGTCCACCCAGTGCAGCAGGTTTGCTCCTGTGGTGCTGTCTGTCCATCTGTCCACTGGTCTGTCAGGCCCCTACTCTCAGCTCCCCAGCAGGGGTCTGGACTGAGCCCCTATGGCCTGACGCTGAGCACAGGGCGGGAGCAGGGAATGGCAGGAAGCAGAGAGGCGGTGTGACCTGGCATCTGTTCAGGCCACTGTTGCTGTGTAACCACCCCCAGACCTCGAGGTGTAAACGAGCGTTTTGTCATGCTCACAGAGTCTGTGGGTCAGGACTTCAGACGGGGCATGGCAGGGAGAGTGTGACCTTGGCTGGGAACGCTCACAGGCTGCGCGATTCCACTGCGGGCCCTGGACTCATCCGGAGACATCTTCTTTCACGTGGCTAGTGTGGAGGCTGGCTGCCCATGGGTCTCTGCTGGGGCTGTCCTCCGGAGCGCCTGTGTATGACCTCTCCTCTCACAGTGTGGTGGCCCAGGAGGGTGGATTTTTTACATGGAGGGTCAGGGCTGGGGGAAAGGGGTGTATCCCTTGATGACTTAGCCTCAGAAGGGTCGCCTTGTCACTTCTGCTCCGTTCTGTCGGTTACAAGGGAATCACAAGTCCACCTGGACTCCAGAGGAGGGAATGCGGGAGGTTCCTGATGGAGGAGGCTCCAGGTTCTAGAAGGGCATGAGATTACAGTCTGCCACAGCATCCCTGCTGCAGGCCTCTCTATTTTGCAGATAAAAACCCACAGCCTTAATACGGTGCTCATGGGTCTGTTCTGAGCAGAGTCCTCGAGCCTGACCACACTTGGGATTCCCACCCTGGGCTCCCGTGGCCCGTGGTTTAATACAAGCAACTCTGCAAGCCAGTTCCCAGTGACAATGACTTTTTTGTGGGACCATTTCACATAAATCACAGCCTAGCACAGCAAAAGGCAGCTTCCATGTAGTGGTAAAAGCAGAGACACCAGCTAGACTGCTGGTTCCAGGGCTGGCTCTGTCACTTACTGTGTGACCTTGGGCAAATTACTTAAGGTCTCTGTGCCTTTGTTCCCTTATCTATAAAATAGGGATGATAAAAACGGTACCTCCTGTGTTAGCTCAGGCTTCCAAAACAAAATACCACAGACTGAATGGTTAAGCAAGAGCAATTTACTTTCTCACAGTTCTGGAGGCTGGAAGTCCAAGATCAAGGTGCCAGCATGATGAGATTTCTCTTCTTGGCTCAAAGATGGCAGCCTTTTCACTTTGTTCTCACATGGCAGCCTCACATGGCTGTGTGGTGTCTCTTATAAGGACACTAATCCCATCGGCTCACTCCATGAGTCTCTAACCTCGTGACCTCATCTAAACATAATCACCTCCCAAAGGCCCCACCTCCAAACATGTCACATTGGGGGTTAGGGCTTCAACTCATGAATTTGAGGGGAACCCAGTTCAGTGCACGGAAAACACCTCCTTGTATGGCTTCCATGAGGATTAAAGGAATCGCTGTTTGGGACATGTCTAGAATGGTGCTTGGCCTGTGGTAACCACTATAAAATACAATGAAAATAATTGGGAGAGGAGCCCAGGGCGGGAAGCAGGAGCTCTGGGTGTCCAGGATGACTGTGGTTTGTGGAGTCCTGGGGACACAGGCAGTTTCTGTCGCTGCATTGCAAGAACTCGCGTCTTTGATGAGAATGGCAAATCACACCCACGTGGGCAGGGAGGTGCAGTGTGGGGCGATGGGCCGGCCACCAAGTCCAAGGTCTCGCACTGAGCTGCAACGTGGAGATTTCACCTTTCTTCATCTTGGCGTGCGTGTGGGTTTTTTTTAAGTTCATAACTTATTCTCATCCATGGTTTTGGGAGAGAGTGGCAGAGAGGAGCCGAAGTTGTCTTCAATTAAACATTGCCCCTCCTTCCTTCTTAAGGTCACGTACAGTCAATAAGGGGAAGGAGAAAGAGCTCTTTAGAAAGCCTTGCAAATGGAGAAAAAAAAATGAATGACTGAATGCAAAAAATATTCTTATCTAGCCCACATCCTTCCTTGGGTTGTGATTTAGAATATGCACAGGGCTGTATAGAAATACAAAGCAGCTTGGAGAAAAAAGTCTCAGCCCTGAGGATCTTATAGTATTAAAACTCGAATTATCCCACATGAGAGAAAAATACAGCAAAGCCTGCGCTTGGCCCCGGCAAACCGGTGGGCTTCACCCACTGCGACCTGGGGCCTGTGGGCCGTCCCTGGAAAGCCCAGCGCGGGCTGCTTTTGACAGCGGAATTTTATTAACTGTTTTTTCATTACTCCTGATGGGCCTGGCAATGAACTCTTATCAGTGTATTGTGGCGAGTACAAGTCAATTAATTTCTTTTAAATAACTTCAACTGAAATCCTATTTGATTTATATTCCAAAAATGATTTTCATTCCATTCCTTCCCAAGATTATAGTCCCAGCTGAGTTAATCACACCGGCTGCATACCCGCTACCCCAGGGAGAAAACAGGATCAAGGAGAGAAGGAAATGAGCAGAGGGTGGATCTGAGCTCATTCTAAAGACCCTTTATTCAGTGTGAGGCCATGTGCCCCGTGAGAGGAGAGCTCGTTTAAATCTTGCCTGCAAAAAGGCTTATTTCTAGTTGTCGTGGCAAAGGATGAATTGAGAAACACACAAGATGTCCAGAAGGGAGAGGAGTTTTTACCAAGAAGCATGACTGGTGTCCACCGTGGCTGCTGAGGTTTGGGTGCAGACCACCCCCTCGTCCGGCGCACAGAGTTCACTGTAGTTCCTGGGGCTGGTGTCCCAGGAGCCCCTCCCTTAGCTCAGCCCCAGCTGTTAGCACCTGAGCTTTATATGGGCTGCTGTCTGGGGCCACCCCAGGCATGGTGGGGGCGTGACAGTGAGCTGTCCTCGTGAGCAGAGCTTCCACGGGCCTTGCTGCCAGTCTTCCCATCTCCCAGACAGAGGCCTGCACAAGCAGACACATCACCTTCCCGAGGGTCTGCCCGCACGGCCCCGGTCTGTCACCAGCCAGGCCTTTCAGGTGATAATGCCGGGCTTTTCTGGGCGGCGGGGAGGACAGTCACACCCTCTCGGAGAAAGTGGCGTGAGCTGGGTGGCATCTGGCCCTGGAGAGCAGAGCGTAGTGAGTGTCTGGTATGACAGTGACGAGAGCAGCTGTCTTCTGGGAGAGGTGCTGTGGTTGAATCCCAAGGCCGGGCAGGCATGGGGCTGGTGACAGGTGCCTTCTCAACCCCTCGAGATTTCGAGCTGTGTATCACTTTGGGCTTTATCAAGAAGCAAATCTGGGTTTTTTCCTGGAACTCCTGTTTGCCGTCTTGGACTGTGATGGCTGTGCCTGACACATCAGTGCTCAGCAGAGGGCTGCTGACTTCAAGGTTGGGGGCGTTCTGTGTGGTTTGTGGCTGGGATGGCTTCATCTCTCTGGATGGAGGTTTGTGGCTGGTGGCGTCACTCAGCCGGTGAACAACAGACGGGATGGTTTGGTGCTTCTGACTCCAGTGGGCGGGTGTTAATATCATTGCTTTAAGTGACATTCGTCCCGCCTATCTTCCTGTATGTATACTTATCCCGGCCAACGAACACGTGACAGGAGACCACATGGAAAGAACTATGTCAGGCCTGGAAATGACAGGAAGCACAGGGAGTCCTGTGGACCTGGAGCGGTGTTCACACTTACTGGGTGGGTCACCTGGCAGGTCACCCTCCTCCTCTGTGCCTCGGGTTCCTTATCTGCATGACAGGGAGAATAATAATACCTCTGGCACAGTTCTGTGGTGAGCATTAAGTAGGTTAATTATGAAAGGAGTTTTGAAGGGCGCCTGGAATGTAAGTATGCAATAAATGTTAGCGATCAATATATTTTTTTCCACCTGGGCGAGCAATGTTCTGAGATTTACTTCAAACAAGATATCGTGGTTGTTCTCTAGGGACTGGCTAGTCACTAACAAATCCATTTCCTTATCATGATCTCTATAGCTCAGTGATTTTTCTGCTCTCTGCTCCAAGCTGAGGCAAGAGAGCTTCGCCCCCCCCCAGACTGAAGGGAAGCCTCAGGCATTCGTGCAGGTCTTGGCTATCCTACAAGGGGCGGGGCCGTGGGCCGTGTGTGCACGTGTGTGTATACACATGTGTGCACGTACGCCTTCAGTCCCAGAGTAGCTGTGTGTTGGTTAATCTTTCAGTTCCTGGAGATTCTGGGAACGAGCAGCCTGTTGAGAGGACTTTTCTGTTCGTGCACTGGGGGCTCTGCTTCCTGCGAGGCAGTGGCCCCGATGCACACTATTCACTCTGCCCCGGGTTCCCCTAGAACCCAGTCCCCATGCACGGGCTGTGATGTGGCCAAGGTGGCCCGCTGCAGTCCACCGTCACTCACCCTTAGCAGGCTCCACCTGTGATGGTCCCCACGAGGGCGGAGGGCAACGCCGCCGCTCCCGACTGCGAGCACAATAGTTCTGCAAGGGCCTCCCTGGGACACTGTCTGAGAGTTCTTCCCCGTGCCTGTACTTTAAAATCATGGTGAAATGTTGAATTTGAGGAGAAGGGGAAAAGGTCAAAGGATCAGGACTCACTGACTCCTACTTGTGGATTAATTCTCTAATCCAGTTTTTTGGGTGCAAACAATCTTTTGGAAATGCACTAGAGACGACCCATAAAAGCAGAGCTCCCTGGTTAAAGTGGGGTGCCCTCCTTCTGGAGCCCCTGAAAATCCCACACAGAATGCTAAGATGTCTCTGAACCCAGGTGGAAAACTCCCGCTGCAGTCTGGGCATCCTCCTTGCTTTCTTAGCTCGTCCCCTGCTGCTGGCCTCTGTCCCTGACCGTGTCCACAGCCCCTCCCCTGCAGCGCAAACAGGACAGTGTCCGGGAGAGGAGGGACCGCTCCTGCCAGCACGGGGCCAGTGTCCTTTTGGATCATCGCTGCAGACCTCTTGGCTCAACTGTGCTGCTGGAACTTGACCTTTCTGCACTCTCCCAGCATCCGACTACCAGCGCTAACTGAGGCCTGAGCGGGGAAGTTGAACATCTTGGAGTGTCCATCCAGACTGTCCTTTGTCCCACTCTGGTTACTAGTCTCCTCCTCCCTCCCACGTCTCTCAGGGGACAGTACAGTGGGAGGAATCGGAAGTGCTGGGCCCCAGGAAGTAAGAAGGCAGGACCCACTGAGGATGCATGGGCTTTGGCGAGGGAGCCTGCAAAGCCCAAATGGCCCTGGCTTCAGAATTTTGCATCAGCCTACAGCCACCCCAATTCTTCTATTATTATTATTTTAACACCACACTGGCCCTATTTTTAAAATCTGCTGCGCTTGAGCAATTTTTTCTGACGTCAGCTGGCTGCCGGCAAATCTGCTTGAAAACAAGAATAACCAAATCTTCTAAGGAGTGATGCTGAACCTGCTTCCAATGCAATAAATCACAAAAACCATTGTTTACGATAAGTGGTATCTGATTGCCGTTAGAACCAGTGTTTATTGCTTTTGTGCATTATGGTCTCTTGTAATTTGGACAGCCAGATATTGTATTCCTTTATGCACTGCGTAGGAAGGGTTTGTAAGGAGGGAAACATCTGTAATTATGCTGCTAGGGAGTGGGTTTGGGGAGCCTCGGAGGAGCGTGAAATGCAATCACCTGTTTTTCACCTGAGGAGCTGTGGGTGCACCTGGCTTCCCACTTTCCCGTTCCTGGAAACCTCCAGGCTCCTTCAGAGACCTGAGTGGAGGGGGACAGCAGCAGGGGCCTCGAAGCCATGGTGCCCCGGATCAGAGAGCTCTCAAGTGGCCACCGGCAGCGGAGCAGGGGGTGGGCAGGCAGCCGCAGCCCTGCAGGAAGCTGGGCAGATGGTTTTCTCTGGAAATTGCCTCAGACGTCCCTGCAGGTTTCTTCACTCAGTCTCGCCCATCCTGACAAGTGCCCACTCAGCTTCGTCAGTGAGGGCCGACAGCAGGGTTCCAAAGACAGACACTGGCAGAATTCTTGGTGCCTCTGTCTGCAAAATTGGAAAAGAATCTACTTGGTCACGGAGCCCGGATCTTGACACACAAGGTACGCAGCGGATCTGTGAATCGCTGATGTCGCTTGATTTCTTTGAGGCACTGTTGGGAAGAGAGGTGGTGTCTGGGGCGCGGTGGGGATGCTTTCTTCCTCATAACTCAGACATCTGGGAAGAGGGTCGAGTTTCTTCCCTGTTGAAATGGACCATGCTCCATCTGTCCGCACTGTGTTTGATCTGTTGGCTCCCCCACCTGGAAGGCTCCATCCTGCTCACTGCACCTGCATAGAACCCGCCCAGCCTTCACGTTCCTCTGCTTCCGTCGAAGTCTTCCCTGAACTGGTTCCTCCTCCAGTATTCTCAATCGCAGTAGAATTTCACCACCAGCCTCCAGTCTTTCAAACCTAAAAACTGGGGTTCATCCCAGACACCTCTCCTCCCTTCCACCGCAGCGCTAGCTCAGCACCCAGAGGGCTCTCATGAATGAACTCAACAGCCAGTCCGTTGCCAAGGCATTTACCAGAATCGCCCCCTGACTATTTCTCCACATCGTCCCTCTTCCCCATACCGACTATCACGGCCCTCGGGTGGGCCCTTAGCTGTTCTCAGCGGCAGCCCCCATCAGTCCCCCAGCACTCTAGGACGTGGTTGGCATTTGGGGCTGTGCCTTGGTCTCTGCCCCCTGCCTCACCCCCTCCCTTCCCGTCACCTATTCTGCTCCTCGAGCCCCTCTCAATTCTCAACACACCATGCAGCTTCCTGCCTCTGTTCTCATTGCTAAGGCAGTTTTCTCTGCCTAAAACGTCCACCTCCAATTCCTCACCTGGTTTCTCCCCTTCGGAGATGGCTCGGGCACCGTCTCCTCTAGGAAGCCTTTTCCAGCCATACCTGTGGGCCTTGGGGTGTTTTCCCCTGTGATAACTCTTACAACCGCAGAAACACCCTGTTGTCTGTCTTAACATCCCCAGCGTCCAGCGCAGAGAAGGGGGTTCCAGAAACGTGGTTCTACATGGAACTTGCACGAAAGCTCAAAGAGCACGTGGAAGGCAGAGAGCTCATTTAAGCCCTGATGGTGCACGACTACACGCTGCAGCAAGTTCATACTCGGCTCTCCCACAAAACCACACCCCTGCACAGGCGGGGACCAGGTCCTTGCACGCAGCCCGTGGGTCAGGCGCCAGGCCGGCCTGTCCCGCTGAGGGCCTGAGCACTCACTGTGTACAAGGACTCAGCCTGAGGAGTTCCAGCCCCAGCGGTATCTGAGCACAGAGCAGGTGTCCCTCAGGGAGGCTCTGGCCGTGAGCCAGCTCAGAAGAGGCCTGGCCTCACAGAGGGATTGATATTTATGCCCCACAAAGGATGCGGCTAGTCAAGCATGCTTTCTTGAAGAGGTAAATGATCAGCTCAATTCTCAGGCCATGAGCTCTGCTCTGATGGCCCAAGCCCTGGCCTCGATAAACACAGAGCTGGACAGCAGGGACCCCCATCACCCTTAATGATTTTAATTAATTTTTAAATTATTAATGAAGTATAGCTGCTGTACGATATTATATAAGTTACAGGTGTACAATATAGTGATTCGCAATTTTTAACGGTTCTCCTCCATTCATAGTAATTATAAAATGTTGGCTGTATCCCCCATGTTGTACAATATGCTCTTGTAGCTGATCTTACACGTAATAGTTTGTACCTCTTAATCCTCTACCCCTTGATTGCCCCGCCCCCTCCCACTCCCCACTGGCAACCACTAGTTCTCTGTATCTACAAGTCTGCTTCTTTTTTGTTATATTCACTAGTTTGTTGCATTCTTTAGATTCCACATATAGGTGATAACATAAAGTATTTGTCTTTCTCTGTCTGACTTATTTCACTTAGCATAACTCTGAGGCTCCAGGACCCGAGCTTCAGGGTAACATGTGGATCCCTCCTGCCCTGGCCAGCAGAGCCGTACAGGAAGTGGGAAGAGAAGCCAAGACAAGGGCCCCACTTCCGGGAGACCCTCGCTTCTGGGGCCGTGGGAGCAGCCAGGTGGGAGCAGCTGTTCACACGGCACCCTGCGTGCAGCCCGGCAATCGCGCTTATCAAGTGTCACAGGTTCCGGATTTGATGATTTCAACACGTCTCCCCTTAGTTCACTTACACACACACACACACACACACACACACACACACACACGAATGCTAAATTGGCCAAACTCACTGCCAGCACCAAGAAACAAAGGGGATCCTCCTCCCACCCACCCTGCACACCCCCCAGGGACAGATTTGGGCTCTGGTGCCCCTGCTCAGCAAGCTAGATTATGATACTGGCCTCTGTGGTGGAGCCAGATGGGCCCATGACCACTGATGGCTTTCACTCTGCAGGGAAGTACTGATACGATCTGAGTTGCGAACAGCTGACTCCCCAGCAGACTTTTTGGAATCCGAACTGCTTACAAGCCGGAGCCTGAGAAGTGGACCCTGAGGCCAGCTGGCCAATCACCAAATTCACAGGGACCCTGGTCCGGGCCTGGGCTGGGCCCTGGGGAGTCTGAGGAGGAATTAAGGCACAGAACCCCTGGTTCCAATACCCCCGAGGTTCGGTCTGGAACCAGGTCCTCCTGACCCATGGGCATCCAAACCTATGGCTCTTAGGACAGTGGACGGTAGGGCTTAGGGAACCAGAGGCAGAGTGGGCTGGGGCGGGCTGGTGACCGCTGTGCCTCTGCCCGTCCCGTCTCAGCTGCCTCGTGGAGCTGAGGCTATATGGCCCACAGGGAGGAGGCATGCACAGTGTGCTGGGTGTGCTTCCCATGCCCCTATGTTCAAGGGCTGGCATGAGTAGGACCCTTTCTTAGTCTCTCTCCTCTTGCCCAGGGGCCTGCCATCTGCAGACTTCTTTTTTCTTTAAACTTAGCAATATGAGCAGATTGGCAGAAATTGTTTTAAAAACTCAATATACATAAAATGTGAAAGAATCAGCCTTTCCAAGTTCTTGTCGCATCTTTTCCACATGCAGACACAGAGTAGGTACCGGACTCTCCGGGTTTCCGTTTCTCTCCTAATGGGATTCCACTGCCTCTGCGTCTGCTCCATCCCAGAGTGGGCTCCCCCAAACCCAGCCCCCAGTGCAGCCCTCCTGGAGTGCTGTGTCCCACACCTTGGCACCCTCTGGCCTGCGCCAGGGCCCGGGACACCTCCTAGCCCCCGACCAACTGTCACTCCCAGCCAGAGCTGCCCACCCAAGCCATGTCCTTGGTTCTGGGCCCTGGGCACAGCCTGCCCTCCGCAGTCACTCCCAGCTCTGGCCCACCCACCCACAGCTGTTCCCCTCCCTTCTTCTGCCCCCAGATCGTGAATCCAGTGACGGTCCCCCCAGAGACTGACTCTGGATGGCGTGTGGAGCTGAAACTCTAAGGGCTGGTCAGGAAGCAGTCAAAGTGCCCCACCCCCGTTGAGCTCCCAGAGCAATGTTTTCTTTTAATTAGTGACTCCTGGGTGCAGGGAAAGGCCTGGTCTGTGAGCCTAGCGAGGGACACGGCCACCAGGCAGCGTGTGGACAGGGAGCTCATCTCAGAGGTCCTGCACGCAGTGCCCTGGATGCACTTTCAGGGCCCAGGGTTGTTTAGAGGCTCCATGGCCGCCTGTGCTCAGAGGTTATGGGAGGAGCTGCAGTCGCCAGGCTGTGGGGCGGGGGGTGGGGGGTGGGGGGTGGGGGGAAGGCTGGGGGGTGTGCCTCTTCCCCCGGGTCAGCAGACCTTGTGTTCTGCTCTTCCTCTGCTGTCAGGCCTGGTCCATCCACTCCAGCCCTCCATCCAGGACACTTTTTGCAGCCAGCTCCTGCTCTCACCTCCTCAGTCTTTGAGATCCCCAGGGCCCCTGACCCCTGACCACTAACCCCCACCTTCACCCCACTTCTCTCCTTCCCCCCCCCAACCCAGGGCATTCCCACCTGCTAGCTTAGCCCCAGAATACACCTTCTGTGGTTTCTGTTAACTCCCTGATGGCCAATGTGCCATGGCCTCTGGAGAGCTGCTCAGCCCCAGGCCAGCCCCATGACAGGACCAGGGTGTCACCCAGCCTGAGGGCTGTCAGCAGAGGGGGTGTCAGCATAATGATACCTCTCAGTATCACCCAGCTGGGACAGTAGCCAGGTAAGGGAGACCCAGGAAGAGCAGGATAGAGCTGAAGGCCTCTGCATCTCATTGAAGGGGATCAGCGGCCACTCCAGGGGAGGATGAAGCCCTTGGTCAAACACATGCCAGCCCAGGCAGGGCCAAATCTCCCTGGAAATGGGGTACTGGGTGGGGATGTCCACTGTGGTAATTTTCTCAAGCTTGTCCTCTGCAGTTTCCTGGGATGCAGGGCAAATGCCTGTGCCTCCCAAGACCTCAGTTTCCTAATCTGTGCAATGGGAGGGCTAGAGGGAGAAGAGGCTGCCGGACCCTTTCAGTCTGCCCTTCTCTCATTCATTGAACACTTAAAACCAAAACAAAGCCTTGGATGTGGGTGATGGGAAGAGGGAGGACAAAGCACGCCTGTTTGCTTGTGCTGGAATCCAAGGAGTGCACTCATTGGCATACCCCCCACCCCCTGCTGGAGGTCAAGGCCAGGCCACTACCCTGACTCCTATTTCCCGGTCCCGAGACGGAGACCATGAGACCGCCAGAATGCCCTGGAAAGGGTAGATGCTGGTGATTAATTACACAAGTCTTTTCTTTCAGGGAGCTATTTACAAACCCCCACCCTTTAGGGGGAAGCAAGCTTCTGTATTACAGCATATAAACGTTTTCCCTGCTTTAAGGTCACTTTTTCACACATTTTTTCCTTAGGACAACATGAATCCTCATTATAGATATTACTGTATTTTAGCGAAAGGAACCGTACCCATAGTAATGAGATCCCCAAATAGAGTTCAGTTCATTTTCATCTCTCTTTCTTCCCCAAATATTATTGCTGGAAATGTTACATTATCATAAACCAGAGCTCAGGCCGCATACAGGGTTTTCACAATTGTCGTTTCTCTCTGGATACAAAGTCTGATTACTGCCCGCATTTTACGAAGACCCCTCTCCCTCATGCCAGCGTTTTCTTTGTAGGTATGTTTCTTTTCTGAATGCACAATTCAGGTGATGAGAATTAGGCGGGTTTATGACGGAGGGCTCCTGTGTCCTCCGTCCTCTTCCCTGCCGGCCATCTGGGGCAAGGAGCCTGGGGCGGGGGTGTGTATGGGGGATAGTGAGGGAGGTGGCTGATGCAGGGGGCTCCCCCAGAGGACCCTCCTTTTGGCAATCCAGAGGGACTCCTGGAGAAGGCTGTGGTCCCAAGGCCTCCTGGCTGGCCCTACCTTCAGGAGGAAGGGAAGGGGCTCTTATAGGGCAGCCTTGGAGGTAAGATGTTGGTGTGTTGGAAGTTTCCAGGTGGACTTGCTTCCCCTCAGGCAGGACTGACACTCAGACTTCTCGGGGGGTTTCAGGGTCAGGCCTTCTCCCTGGTGCACTGAAGCTGTCTGTGCCGCCTGCCCTTGTGGCCCGTTTGCTGGCATCAGGGCCAGCTGGGCAGTCGGCTCAGGCCCAGCGGTTGCCCCTCTCTCCCTCCGCCTGTTCCCTGGCGCTTGCAAATGCCTCCCCCTGTGGACTTTCTGCGAAGTCTATGCTTCCTCCCTGTGCCGTGTAGGGCTTGAGAAAGAAACTGGCTTTGGACTCAGATAAACCTGTATTTGAATCCCACTGACAAGCTATGTAACCCTAGGAACGTGTCCTCACACCTCTGTAAGATCCTTCGTCTGTGAAATGGAGTTTTGTAAGAGGTACAGCCCAGTTGGGAGGATGGAATCAAGTAACCCGTCAAGCACCTTATCCAGGGCCTGGCGCCCCTAGGTGTTCTGTAGGTGATGGGTCGGGAGCAGCGGGGGCGGGGCCTGCCTTCATGCCCACCCACGCTCCCTCCCGCTCTCCTCTGGGTCTTCTCCCTGCCACTTGTACCCCTAGTAAAGCCCTCACTTTCTTTTATCTTAACCATGTTGGGTAAATCCTTCCAAAGGGATGGCTCACACGCTCCCATCTCCTACAGCATGTTGGATGTCAGGGCACATTCTCTGCGTGCCCCAGGCACTGTCCCCTAAGCAGCTGACGGTAGCCGCCTCCCCACAGCCGAGAGTGGGAGCTCCCTGTGTCCCCATTGCCTAGGAGAAAGCAGAGGCTCCAGGAGTTTGAGCCAAGTGCTCAAGGACATGCAGATGACAAACGTCAGAGCCAGGACACAAGGCTCTGCTGGATTCCAAAGCCTGCCGCCTTAAGAGTATCGCTTATTATGCAGTGATGCCATGATGCGCCAGGGTCCGGGCCCGTGGAGGCAGTTAGGAGGTTTGTCCCTGAACTAAATGGCTCAAGGCTGCTGCCCTTGCTGAGGTTGTGCCCCTGCTCACCACAGTCTTTCTGCCTCTCCTCTCATTCTCAGCTTTTAAACTCGCTCTGGTCCTTGTCTTGCCTGAGGCAGTAGCACCCGCTCACCTGATGTGGGTCTGCTTGTTAGAGTTATGTGCAAAGGAGGCATTCATAGGCTACAAACAAGGATGCTGGGACCTGCCCGTGAACAGGGAGCTTCTGCAGTACGATGCCATCTGGTTGGCTTGTTCTGAGGCTCCAATTGCTTCTTGACTCGTGGCTATGTTTAGGGTAAAGGAAGGATGGCTCTTCCTGATTTCTGGGCAGACTGGAGAACTTTCACCTTTTTGAAATCTGACCAGAAAAAAAAAAAAAAAAAGCTTTTTTGCAGGGTTGGATAGTCATCCAAGTGGGTGAGACGGGAAGGTGAGGCAAGCCTTTCAGGTTTCCCTACAGAGTGGGCTGGTTGCCCCCAGGGGATCCAAGGTCCTGGGGTGCAAGAGGAGGAACCGAGGCTCAGGTCCTGGGAAGGGGGTTTGTTCTCCTCTAACCCCCAGCCCTAAGTCCGGACACCCCACTTCTATTCCTGGCTCCAGTGTTAGCTCTCTCTAGGCGGTGCCGAGGCATCTACCATCGCTAAGGACCAGGCTGCACGTCTGTGAAATGGGTGTGCTGCTGTGCCTGCACCACCCCACAGAGGCAGCAGCTGCCGCGTCGGGGTGAGGACTTGTGGTACGGCCTTGACTTTGCCAATGCCCTGACTGCAGCCTTCAAAGAGCTGATCCCATGGCAGGTGTTAGAAGTGTCTCTGCAGAGTGTTAGAACCTGTGCACCTGCCCCTCGGGGGTGGTTACGGACACTCGGTGGGAAGGGGGATGGCTTCCCAAGCCTGGGGCAGGAGAGGGCGGGCAGAGGCACTTCGAGCTGCTTGGCATTCTAACTTCCACTGGTTCCCTCCCCAGCCCCAATTTGCGTTCCGTTCAGCAAACTCCAAACTGGAAAAGCTTGCCGCCTGGATCTGGTGGGTAACAGCACAGCGCATCTGGGGCAGGGTCGGGGCCAGAGAACCCGCATTCCGCTGGGAGAGCAAAAAGGATGCATATAGTTATTCTCCAGAGTGAGTTTTCGAATCCCTCCTGTGATCCTTCTTCCATTCTAAAGCAGAGGACATAAATGCTACACTGTGGTTCTTGCCAGGGCTGATAAGGAAAACCAGTGAATACAGGAGTCTCATTAAGAAAATCCTAAAATTTTAGTCTTATCACTGCTGCAACATAATACAGTAAGTATGTTCATTCCAACCTCCCTCAGCCCCCCTGCCGCCTGAAATCCCTCTCAGCGAAGGCTGCAGAATTAACTGCCCTGCCCGTTACAGCCTCAAGTCCTGTCTGACTAGGATTTGTCCCCTTGCCTCGCGTGATGCAGTGGGTCTCCAATTTGAGTGGACAGGGCTTTGCCCTCTCACACTTCCGGCTGCCTCTGCAGTAATCAGTTCAACGAACATTGTCAAAATCCCTACTGTGTGCAGGGTGCCTAGTGAGAGCTGTGAAACGTCAGAGTGTAGCTGAGTCCATCTCCTTGCGAGAGCCAGTGGGCTGAGCGGGGAGCCCTGATTTATGGGCCAAGCTGCCAGCTGACCTCTTCCCCAGCAAAGACCCGTTACAACAGGCTTCTCGTCCAAGTGATTATTTGCTGTTTGTACCGCTTGGACTTGGCAACGATTCTGCAATTCCTATTAGCAAAGAGGGAACAGGAACCTTGAAGTCAGTACTCATCTCGTGAAGAGATGATTCGCAGAGGAAGGCTCGCCTGGGAGTTTGCCTGGACACCTTCAGCCCTACTCTAGAATGATAATGAGCTTTTTTACTAGCACCCTTCCAAAGTCCTTCCCTAGCTGGCATTCTTTTCTTCCCGGTGACGCTTCCGTGAGGGAGGTAGAGTTGCCCCGAGTCTTCGCGTTTCACAGGGAAGGAAGCACATGCCAGAGAGTGGAGGTGACTTGTGACCTGCTCCCCAGCCCATGTGCCATGTGAGGGAGTGGCAGCGCCCCCCCAAACCAACGGCCGAGCATCTCATCTGCATCTCTTTCCACTCCACCGAGCCCCAGGCCAGCTGGGAGGGCAGATGACACCACAGTGGCACAGGCGCCCGCCAGGTCCACCTGGGCTCCCTTCAGAAGCTGGTGCTCAGAGGGGCCGAGGAAGCAGGAGAGGCTGCGCCGCCCTAGATGCGTAAGAGGTGCCGCGGGGCACGGTGTGGCCGCAGCTGCCGAGTCACGGTGATAGACGTTCGCGGCTCACAGGTGGGAGCTCACGGGGCCCTGGTGCCAGGGTGGCCGCGCAGCTGGCAGGTCAGAGGGCCAAGCATCACATTTCAGCAACATGATCTCGGCCTGGAGAGTGAGGGGAAACGTGTGCCCGCCCGGCGTTGGCGGTCTTCAGCCGGGAGAGGGGCTGGGGGCCGGCAGGGGGGCGGGCAGTGTCGGGAGTCTCTCTGGTTCTGTGTGTTCCATTCCTCTGCTGGCCTTGCCCGCTTTTTCAGAATAAGCGATGCCGTGTGTCCCTCCCAAGACCCAGTAAGAAAACCGTGCTTAAGAGTCAAGAGTATCTGAAGGACTTCGCAAGGAGAGGAGCACCCTTGGAATGAAAATGTTCCAGGAAGATGCAAGCCTCCCAGTTTCCTTGCCTCTCAGCAAAAGAATTAGAACGGCATATTCCAAGTGTGGGAGGGGCTGGGGGGGACACAATTTATATTCGCTAGAGATCTTACTTGGAAGTACTTTCACTCCCTATAATTTTTTACTTAAACCTTCTCAGACTGGTTCTCAGCTGGGTGGCTTAGTGATCTCGAAAACGTGCTGGCATTCGGGCCCCTAAGAATACGTACTGTTACTTTTAATGGCTGGAATTTTTTCAATTATTTTTTAGTGGAGTAGAGTTGATGTACAGTGTTGTGTTAGTTCCTGCTGTACAGCAAAGTGAATCAGTTGTACATACACACGTACCCACTCTTTTTTAGATGCTTTTGTGAGATTTGTTTTTAAAAGGTTTCCCTGAGCCAGCGGAGCGCCCTGGTGCAGCCACAGTGCTGGCCTTGGGGACCGGAGGCCAAATGCACGACGTCAGGTTGCCAGGAGCTAAGTACTCCGTCTAGACACGGAGGAGGGAGGAGGGGACCAGAGGAGACGGGGTCCCGCGAGCTGCAAAAGGCCCACGCCCCGAAGAAAAGAGCTCTCCCTTTGCTCCACTGCCCACTGCTTGTCCCTGAGCCTGACCCCACAGAAGGGCAGAGGAGACCTCTGGGGCTCAGCCTGGAGAATTCCTGTCTTCTTTTCTTACTTCCTCCTACGCCACGTGGCTTCAGACCATGACATTTCTGTTCGATGCTGTCAGTGCCTTGGTTTGAGGAGAATCTCTCTGTACCCGGGTCCCTTGGCCAAGAAGAAATGGTGCCCGGAGCCTGCTGGCATCTGCTCCGGCCTGTCTCCCTTCCTCTCCCACATGATCCTCAGAAAAGAAACAGTTCCTTCCCCCAGGCAGTGGGGCAGAGCTAAGGGGGAGGTGATGGGCCAGGCCCAGGGCCCCAGTCCCGAGCTTGCGTGTCTGGCTGAGGCTCTGCTTCAGCCTGGCCGGGGAGGGTAAGGTATAGAACCAGCCAGGACTTGCCTCTCTTCTCTGAAACTTAGTGATCAAATAGCCACCAGACCCAGCCCCTGCCCCTACCCAGAGGCGAGCCTGCAGAGCCAGGGCCCACCGGCTATTTTTAGAAAGCTATCAGGTGTGCAGGACACCCAGTTGCTTTTTCCACCTGTTTGGGGTCATTATAGGGATCCTGTGTCGCTGCCACAGGCCCTGCCTGTTCTGCCATGAGAGTCTCACTGTGGCCGGGGCAGCCACTAAGCTCCTTCCCGATTAACCCAGTCATCTCTCCCGCCTCGCCCGGCCATGGCAAGTGAGTCTTTGGGCCCATAGTCGTTTTGTCGTTGGAAGCATGGACATTGGGCACTAATGCTTGGCCTCCTCTGCTTCCTTGAGAGGGAGTTTTCAAAGGTCAGAAAGTAACGTCAGGTCAGGAAGAACTTGACTCGGGAGCCCATCATGAGGAGTGTGGATCCCGCGAGCGGCCGCACAGCGCGTGCTGTCAGTCAAGGGCATGCTGCGTGCACCCTGGGGTTCATTGCCAACAGATGCAGGGAGCTGGGGGCGTTCAGAAGAGGAACTCAGCCTTGAAGGATGGGCAAGGTTTGATCAGGGAATACAGGAGGGCAGGTGTGCCAAGCAGAGGAAAACTTGTGGGCAGGATCACCCAGGTTGTGATGGGAACCTCGAGGAGACAGTGAGGCTGGAGCAGGGGGCTCTGCAGGGACAGAAGGACACAGCCTGGAAAGCCCATGAGGTGGAGCCCGGTGTGAAAAGCCTTGGATACCAGGTGAGGTGTCTGGACGTTTTCTGAGGGATCGATGCCGCTGGGGGTCAGAGCGGGGAGAGTCAGGGGAGTGTGGCAGGGTGCTGGCTAGCTTTGATCCCTGCTGCCAGGAGGACGTGGCGTCTTCCCGTTCACAGAGCAGCAGCATTCTTGGGGCAACATCTTTGTGGCCCCGCCCTCCACACCCCGTTCACAAGTCCCGAGGCTGCGGTAAGCTGGGGCTGGCTTGGTGGCTCCTAAGAGCCCAACATTGACAGCTCTTCCCAGCTCTGTCCTCGGTGACACTCTGTTGGTAGCTTGAAATCGAAGTGGGAATGTGTATACAACAGAGACTGGCAAACACTAGGAGTCAGGGTCTAGCTGGTTTGGTTTGTTTGTTTTATCCCTCATCGCCATCACAGACGGCTGTTAAACCTTCACCAGCACAGCCCTGGGTGATGGCGAGCCCCTGAAGGGGTTTACGCTGGGGAGTGAGATTGGGGTCAGCCGTGACCACACTGAACTGGGAGAGAGTATTTGTGGACGTGGGTCATGCCTCCTTCCCTGTTGAGGAGGCTGGAGGGTGGGCGTGGGAGTGGCCCTGGGCCGAGAGCGTTGAGCCGTCTTCCCCATCTGTTGGCCGATTCTGAGGACCAAACTCCTTAACGTGGTCTAGGCAAACTTTGACCCTCCTCACCCGGAGGAAACTCACACTGCCTTGCCTGAGCAGGCTCTGTCCCGGCCACACTGAACTGCTTTCAGCATCTGAAACGCAGCCTGCTTCTCCTCCATCCGAACCTGGCACTGAGGGTGCACTCAGTAAACGCACACCTGTCCGTAGCTCTCTTACCACACGCTGGCCAAGCGTGAGAGCCGGGTTGGGGGGCACTGGCTTTTCCAGGTGGGCAGAGGAGCTCGCCGGCAGAGAAAGCATCTGAGCGGGGTTGCTTTCTTAACGGTGATTCTGGTTCGTCTTCACTACATGGTGAAAGCAGCAGGATTTGTTCAATGCTTCAGAGTCACAAAGCACTTGGCCCAAAGGATCCTTCCAACAAACTTGTAAGATGTAAATGTAAAACCCCATTTCAGAGATGAGGAAACTCAGGGCCAACTGGTAGACCCCAAGCCTTGACCCTGACTCCTGGGACCCTCCATCTCGAGCTGGCTCCCTGAACTGGGGGCTTCAGATGGTTCATCCCAGGTGAGCTCAGATGTCAGGAGCAGTCCAGCCTCCCCCAGGAGATCAGATCCAAGGCCTGACCCCAGAGACAGGTCTGCAGACCCCATCACCGCCGTCCCTCAAGGACTTGCCTCTTAAAAATGGGCATTAGTGGTGGCAGTTGAATACACTGTTGCTTTTTTTTGCTCTTTTGGGAAAAGAAAAACCTGGCTTCTTAGAGCTGTTGTATTTTATTTTTCTGTAAAGAGGAAATTAATTTTAGTCTTTCTTTTTGGTTTAAAATGTTGTTCTTTGCTTTTTCTGCCCTACAATTTAAAAGGAAACATTTGTCTGTTGAGAAAAGAAATGATAATTATAGACTAAAAATTGTTTCTATTCTGATTTGAAAAAGTGACAAAAAAATAAAAAAATTCCATCACACAGATGGGGCCCTGCTGACGGAGGGTGTTTAACAATGAAGCCCCAGGCTGGCTGGGGGCTCAGAATGGCATTCGAGGTGGATTTGGGCTCCAGCATTGCGTGGGAGAAGGGCTTTTTCCGAGGCTGCTCTCCATTTCTGATGCTGGGTAGCAGCCCGTGTGGAGTGTGGACACTCTGACCCTCCACGTGGTTCAGCAGTGAGAGGACAGTTTACCTGTGGATTGAATGGTCCCTCTTAGGTGAACTGTGTGCCGAGGCCAGCACTCCCTCTCATGGCCCCTGAGCTTGAGAGCCTCCTAGCCTTATTCCCTTAGCCGAGAGTTTTACAAAACTACAATCGCTCCAAGTCCTTTGATCAGTAATGCAGGAAGCTGATTAGACTGTGAAATTAAACTAATAATGTCACACTGTTAACCCTCGAAAGAGCTCAGAGTGAAGGTTATTTCCTCCATCCATATTGCCCTCTAGATACATGTATTTACTTTTTGGAACAACTCCTAGGCGCACATGCATTCCTGGGACCCCTCTCTTTCCCCCAGACCCGGTGTGATCCCCAGTGCAGTGCCCCACTTAAGGGAAGAACAACTGAGGCTGAGTGATTGACGCTGTGTGGTCACACAGCTAAAGGAGAGATGAGCCTGACTCTAGAACACTGGTCCAGAACGCTTTGGTTGCCCGAATTGTCTCCAGGGGCTGTTCCGGAATTAACGACGTCTTTGTCCTTCCCTGGCCTTGCCACTGAGGAGGAAGAGCTAGCATGCCCTTCATGCCCTTCCCATTGGCCCTCCCACGGCTGGTCCTCCGCCGGGACCTGTCAGTTCCATCACCGTGGAATGTTGCCAGGGATCAGACCCTCTCTCTAAAAGTGGTGATGGTATTTAATAACTAATTACTCTAATGATCCTGCAGAAATGCTGGAGACCTGTTTTAGGAGAGATGTCAATTAGAGCCATCTGCACGGTGAATAAAGGAACCCTACCCCAGCTGTACTGTTGAAACATGTTAGCGTTTTCCTACCAGCGGCCATATGGTACTTAACGAAAGTGAATTGTTCACACTGCACAACCCGCGCCTCCTGATGAATACCAGCATTTTGTTTTGGAAAATAGTTCTTCAATCGTGTGGAATATTTGTCAATGCAATAAGTAGCAAGTTGGAAGCCGGCAAGCCCTTGAATGCAAAAAGACTTCCCTCACCTCAAGATGCTCTTGCCCCATCCCAGCCCACCCCCTGCCCCCGCCGGCTGCCAAGCCCAGCTCCACCCCAGCCCCGTATCCCATCTGTGCTCAGTCCTCAGCATCTGCTTCCGAATCTGCTCAGGAGAGCCAAGGCCATGCAGGGTTCTGGCACCACCCCACCTTGGCATCTCGATTCGTGTGAAATCAGAAGCAGGATGTCTGAAGCTATGTAGAATGGGAGCACGGAGGCTCCAGCTGGAAGGGCACAAAACATTGGGCAAAAGTCACCCAAGAGTTGAGAAGTAAGTATAGGATGTTTGGGTGTGGCTTCCAAGAAGGGTTAGCTTTCTACTTGCAATCTGTTCCTTTCAAGAGGTACAAAGCTCAGGTTGGTACCTGGATGCTCAGAGAGGTGGAGGAGGGTGGTTTCGGGGGCTCAGCAGAAGCCGGCCTGAAGCCTCGTCCTTGGCACCAGCACAGGCAGGGCAACCAATCAGTAGTGACCGCAAGTTGTTGCCACCTGGTGGCCACTGCTGACCTGTGCCCAGAGAGCTGGGACCAGGGTACAGCCACCCTGTGGGTTCTGTTAACTGAGAACAGGCAGGTTTCAGAAGCCGACCAGCTCCAGGACCAGGCCTGTGCTGTGCTCTGATAGTTGTGCCCCCACCTCCCACCCACTGCCAGGCTGTGCTGGGCAAGGGGACCCTCCACTCCCTTGTGGGGCTCTGTGGCCTCCACAAGCTGAAGGTCCTGCTGTCAGGACCGCAGGAGGAAGCTGTTTTATTGCGGTCAGCTCTGGGACCAACAGGATTTCACTTGCTGGCAACGTCTCTTCTGGAATTTTCCCTAGGACCGAAGTCACTTATTAACGCTTAAGAAAGGACAAGACTGACTGCCGTTCATGATACAGATCTGCTGCAAGTCCTGAAATCCAATACGTTCTTCGCAAAACCGTGGTCCCTTAAATCTCACTTAGTTCCAGTTCAGCAGCAACAGGTCCCTAGTTACAATAATGATCCTAAGTTGAGCCGAACACATCCCTAAAGGAAACCCTTCAGGGTGAAAACTAGCAGAAATGAGCTCCCATCTGTCTTGACCAGCAGGCTTCACCGTTTGCTTCCCATGTCCGTGCCCTGAGTGTTGCCCCATTCTCACTGACACCTGGCCCTGTAACAGACGCGTGTCTGAAAGAAGCAAGTCACGGTGACCCCAGGAGGCCACCTCAGCCAGGCGACCAAGGCCGCGGGCAGCCTTGAGCACGCTTGACCATGAAAGGTGCCCAGAGCACCTCAAGTAAGTCACTAGCCTTCCCATGGGCCAATGACCCTCGCAGACTAGAGCCCACTCTGCTGCCTTTCTTCCCACCCCATTTGGGGCCGTGCTTCGCAGTTACCCTGAAGAGTTAAGCCTTTCCTCATTTTGGGGTTGGGAGGAAGGGTAGGGGAAGGCTGGGGCCAGTTTGACATATGCAACCTGGTCTGAACATGAGTGCTGTGCTCAGTTGCTGAATTTGATGAATTGCATTATAAAATTTAAAAACAAATTTAAAAAAACTCTATTAACTCCCTGTAATGGCCTCCTCTTGGAATACACAGACGACAGCTCACTGGCAAGGAGAAAAAATACTCTCGTTGGCAATGTGCTTCGCTTACAGCAGGATGGAGGCTGGTGGGAGCTGGTGAAGCGTGCGGGGGCCACACACCCTCTGCCCCGTGCCCGGCTTCCTGCTCCTGGGTCAAGAGCGAGGCCCCTTCGAGTAGACCGTCACGGGATCCACACGGCCCAGATTAGACTTTGGCTGGCTCTTATGTCAAAACCTAAACTGTGCTTGCTTTCGAGGCTAAAACACTTCTTTCAAGACTGAGCCATGAGAGTGATGAGCTTACAAGGTGTGGTACAGCCTCGTGGAGGACAGCCTGTGGTTTGGGGATCAGAATGTGTGTCGGGCAGGAGGGGGTGTGTCCCCAGGGTCACCCTCTGCACCAGGGAAAGGGGCAGGGCAGGGAGGTTGTTCATTGGTCACTGCAGGCCTCTGCAAATCCAGGAGCATTTCGGGGAGAAGGCGGGTACTGGCCTGGCTGCAGGCTACCAACTGGAGAGAGATGGACTTTTGTCGAGAAAGGATGCAGCCCTGCAGCTGTGTGTGCATGTGGGCAGAGAGGAGGAGCTCGGCCAGCAGGGAGGAGCCCCGGGGACCCAGGGGAGAGCTCCCTCCCTGTCTCTGCAACTCAGAGACCCCAAGCTCAGAGAGGAGGACGAGGGGCAGAGTGACCTGGTCTTTGGGGAGCTCAAGAGGCTTTCTGCCAACCGGGGGCTCCTCCTTTTGACGATGGCTCTTGGTCCCTCCGTGCACGTAAAGTGGTTTGGAGATACTTGGGGAGGATGAGGCATGGTGTTCACATATGGCAGCCCTGGCTGTCCAGAGGCGGTGAAGAAACCATGTGTGTACATGTGTAGGTTGTGTGTGTGTGTGTGCACGTACACGAAGATCTGTGTGTGCACAAGTGAGCAGTGCCTCGTGACCCGGCTGCCCCGGGGCTGCGGGTTTAATGCGGACTATGCATCCAGGGACCGTGCGTTTCTGGGAGCATCCTTCAAAACACTTGAGAAATGCGATGCACTTCAGCAGCCTGAGCCTCCCCCACCCTCGAGGCTGCTGTCGCACCCACTGGGAGGCTACGCGGGGCTTGGGCGCTGAGGAGACTTGCAGCCCCTGCCCGGCAGGGCTCAGGACTGGCAGCATTGGGTGTCAGAGAATTCACGAGCCTCTCCTGGGAGCTCAGCTTTGGATACAATGCAAAGAGCTCCAGGTCGTGGCCACAGCTTCTGTGTGGCCTCTCGGGAGCCTTGACCTAGCCCACGGAGAAAAGCCAGGTAGACCCGGGAGCTCCCAGAAAACTCCCCCCGTGGCAGCTCCAGATGGGGTGGGGCATTCAGAGTAAAGGGAAGAGAGATGATGTTTGTAATACTTTGAGGACCACCACCCCCGCTCCCAGGGACTAACAGTATAACAAGAATGGGGGCATCCACAGTCATGAAGAGAACAGAATTTCCTCCTGCCATCACACTCTCTAGAAGGCCCGTTCCTGGACAGCCAGTGCTACTTACAGGCCAGCTGTGCTTGCAACTTTTGTGAGCCTGCTTTGGGCCATTTTGTATCAACAAGACTGCTCTTAGGAAAAAATAATATTGCTAATTAGCCCCCACTGTTTTAAGTAAATGAGGTTTTCCTATGGCATTAAAAAACCCAGAGATATGTGTGTGCGTAATTTACAGAGCTCTTTTTGTGGCTGTAATATTACTCCCACCATTTCAATTGAAATTCGAACCAGGTGAGGAGCCACCCAAGTCCCCAGTCTTTGGAATGCCCTTCAAAGCAGCACTGGTTCCTCTCCTGTTTCCCCTCTGCGCATGCGGCAGGCAGTGCTTCGGTTTTTGTGTATTTCGTGTAACAGTAAAGAGCAGAACAAGGGCTTTGGAAACATCCAGCCCCGGGGTTGAATCCAGGTGCAATGCTTTGTGAACCTGGGCAGTCACTCAGCCACATTGCACCTGATAGAACTTTCCTCGTAAGGTACTCTTCATCATTATTCTTTAATTTTTGTTAAGCAAAGTCATGAATGTGAAACACTGAGCCCCATGCTTAGTACATAATAATAAATTACATCGTAAATGACAGTTCTTATGGGTCAGTGCCCTTGTTGACACGCAATGTCTTCCCAGGCTGGAATCCTCTTCTCTTTCTTGCCTTCTGTTCAAAAGCCATGCATCCTTGAAAAGGCTGGCCTGCATGCCCCGATTCCAAAAAGCCTTCCTCGTTGGCCTCAGCCAGAATACTGGATGCCTTTGTGGCATCCCAAGATGCAAACGTGTATTCCCGCCCAGATGTCATTCTTTCCATTCTGCTCCACGTCTCCCCTCCTGCACGTTGGGGCCATTCCTACCCCTGGCCTGCCACAGTCGCACTCAACCCAGGCAGGGCAAAGAGCGGGTGCTCAGCACATGCTTGTAGAGTGAATGGGTTTTGAATTGTTAAGTGAAACTGAGGTCCCACAGTCTGCTTTGGGCTCCAATGGTTCAAAAAATCCCTTGCCAGGGACACCCGGGGTTTCACAGCCTAGAACCCCCCCCCACACACACACACACACAGGCTTCTTCTAAGTCCCCTAACCCCTTTTGATGCTGCAGCAATTTGGCTCTAAAAGAAGCAGCTAACTTGCAGTTGGGCACGAAGGAACTTTCTGGGCTGATGGAACAGTCTGTATCTTGATTGGGCTGGTGATTGTGACGATGCATACGTTTGTCAGAGCTTCTCAAACTGTACACTTAACATCGGAGCAGTTACTTTATGGAAATGTTACCTCCATCAGATTAGTTCGTTTTTTAAAAAAATGCAACCCAGCCAGACAGGCCAGGTGGAGGGCCCTGTTGTGGTCTTTGTGTTTTCCCCTCCCACTGTGGATGAGGTGGCATTGAGACGTGTGGCTAAAGCTAGGATGTCCCAGGATTGCTCTGGGAGGAAAGGAAGAGAGGGACAGAGCAGCCTCTGCGTCTGTGGGATTGTAATCCTTTCAGTCCTGAGCTCAGCCTCGGTGCAGGGGTACCTCCCCACCCTCCCCCCTGGACCTCACCCCAGCCTGCCGCTAAAGAACAGCCAAGCGCTAGCTCTCAGCTTTGCAGCCTCGCTCAGCCCTGAGCTAGAGTCCACCTCTCGTCAGATACGAGAGGAGTTAACATTATTGTAAACCCCGCAGGCCCCTCCAACGGACATTTCACACCCATGTTTTGTAGCTGTGTTGTTCACAATAGCCAAAAGGTGGAAGCAACCTGAGTGTCCATGGATGGATGAATGGATAAACAAAATGTGGTGTATACACACAGAGGAACAGTATTCAGCCTTTAAAGGGAAGGAGCTACTACATCCATGGGCATATGCTGCAACATAGATGAACCTTGAAGACATTATGCTAAATGAAATAAACCAGACCCCAGAGGACAAATATTGCAGGATTCCACTTATAAGAAGGACTTAGAGTAGCTAAATTCATAGAGACGGGAAGTTATTAGAGGCTGGAGAGAGGGGAGAATGGGGAGTTAAGAGTTTATTGGGTACAGAGTTTTAGCTGGACTAGGTGAAAAAGCTCTAGAGATGGACAGTAGTGATGGCTGTACAACATTGTGCATGTACTTAATGCCATTGAGGTATATGCTTAAGATGGTCAATTTCAGGGACTTCCCTGGTGGTCCAGTGAGTAAGACTCCGCGCTCCCAATGCAGGGGACCCGGGTTCCGTCCCTGGTCGGGGAACTGGATCCTGCATGCATGTCGCAACTAAGAAGTCTGCATGCTGCAACTAAAAGACCCCGTGTGCCACAACTAAGACCCAGCGCAGCCTAAATAAATAAATAAATAAAAGTAAAATGTTTTAAAAAATGGTCAATTTTATATCCGGTACAATAAAAAAAAAAATCTTTCAAGAAAAAGAACAGCAACAATCCAAGGCCTATGCCTGCCTTCTGACCGCCATAAATTCTGACATCTCATATTCCAGAGGCGATGCTTGGCTAAGGATTGGGTCTCTACAAAGCAGAAGAAAACAGAGGCCATCTGATGCCTACCCCTTTCTTAAAATCCAAGTGCACGCCCTTTCAGAGTAACAAACGTCCTTCCTGAATGCTGGGGTCCTTTTTGTCAAGACAGACACACTCACACCACTGGATTAACTTGATTTCCTCTTGTTGACTCTCTCAAGCAATGCTTGGCCTCAACCTGACAGCTGAGGGGTGAATTTTCCTCCATCACTCCGGAAACTCCAAGCATTATAATTGGGGTGACCCGGTCCTCAAGACCCGGGGACCCCAAGCTGCAGAAATTAGAGCACACTCTGTGCAAGGAGCCTGGCTGTCAGGGTGGGTTCGTTCTTGGCCTGTAATGCGGAGTGACACTCGGCACTTGTCACAGCAGGGAGCCGGGCCCTCAAACAGCCACATGGCTGAGGACTTAAGGAGGCTGACTGTCCCACCTCTGCCTGGGGGACCAGATTGGATTTGTCCCTTGAATGTCATAACGCTGCACCCATCACCACCTCAAGCTCAGTGCTGCCACTGTGCGCTTAGAGGAGAGACCGTGTGGGCCCAGCAGCATTCGACAAGGGCTGCTGACCTTTCTGTTTGCCAAACAAACCCGGAATGTTGAGTCCTGATCTCTCTCCATAAGCGTATGTTGTGTTCAGGCCTTGAAGGGAACAAAGGGAGGATCCATCAAAAATGCCTGAGACCATTCGGTGGAAAGAAACCATATACTGTCTACCCTTGGATGGATGTGAATACGTACCACACGTGGTAAACAAGGACAGCGGCATTGAGACAAACTTCGAGTCTCTCCTCCTGCCTGATGATTTAGTGGAAACCAAAACACTCCACACACACACACACACACACTATACACACACACACGCACACACACACACTATACACACACACGCACACACACACGCACGCGCACACACACCAGGGATGGTGGAAAGGACTGTTCTGAACCTACCTGGCACCCCCTTTCATCTGTTAAGTTCCTGTTCTCTGCAGAGCCTGGATGAGTGTGTGTTGCTCCCACTTCACACCAGCCCCCTCCAGTGATCACCTTCCTGTAATCTGCTTCTGCATTTGTTCCGAGTTCCCTGTGGGTGCCGTCCATGGGCGCATGGACCCATGGGCAGCCTGCAGCCTCACTGGACACTCTGTGGATTTGGAGGGAGGGGTCTGCTTTCCCCTCGTTGTCCCCTCCATCATGCCTCTGTGAAGAGAAGGGCATTTCAAGTCCTTTAGGAAGAAAGAGTAACTTCTCAGTTGGCTTTGAGCTATAGATTCCTGCAGTGGGCAGAAACATGGACTCCATGATACTTCAGGTGTAACACAATTGAACACACACACGTGCACGCATGCACGCACACACACACACACACACACACACACACACACACACACACACACACACCCCTATAGCAGATCAAGAGGAGGCATCTGTTTAAGCACTCATGACCAGTATTATGTCAGCTGCATTAGTGCTTGGAACGCAGAGTTGTTTTAACTATAAAATATACTAGGATTCATTTGTTGGCAGAATTAGAGCAGAACTACAGGGACTAAGGGAAGCAGGACGCCCCATCTGGGTATTTGGGAAGGGATGGTCCATCGCCTTTTTGCTGGGATTGTAGGCATTTAGGGCTTGGCTACCTCCAGGAAGCTGCATGTTGAAGGGGAGCTGGAGAGGAAGACCTCTGGCCAGCCCAGCACCTTCATACACTCCTGATCAGGGTGGAAGGGCCGAATTCTTTTTTTTTTTTTTCTTGGCATGCGGGATTTTAGTTCCCCGACCAGGTTTCAAACCCGTGCCCCCTGCACTGGAAGTGCAGAGTCTTAACCACTGAACCACCGGGGACGTCCCCAGGGCTGAATTCTAATGGTGCTACTTTGGTTTGATATTTGGAGCTGCTGGAAGCTTTGCAACGTGTCCAGAGGACGTCAGGATTTATGCCATAGGCTTCATGACAGTGAGAAACACTTCTGAAATCCCATGAGAATTATCCATGAGGAAGAAGGCTGCTCTTGTCTGTAAAGCAAAGTGGCTCTGTTGGCCCCACGGGTACCTACAGACCTCACCTTGCTGGTTAGAAAACAGGTGCAAGGCTGAGCCCATTGGGCTGGACCCCAGTTAGCATTTGGGAAAACAGAGGCCAGCAAGGAGAAAGGGTTTATGCAAATTCACACCACCAGTAAGTGGCAGAACTAAGGCTGGGACCCAGGTTTCTCCTGATTCCTAATACAGTTCTTTCATCACCTAAACGTATTCTGAGCTGGGGAAGGCAGCACTCTCAGTGTGCACCCAGCACTCCTGAGGATTTGTTAAAATGCAGATTCTGATTCAGTAGGCTGGGGTGAGGATTCTGCATTTCTAACACGTTCTCAAGTGATGCGGGCACTGGGGGACCACACTGGGGGGAACAAAGATGCTTGCGGCCAGCTTCACTGGCAGGGAGGCCAGTGGTTTGGGTGCAAAGCTGGAATTCGTAATTCTCCATCCTACCTGCTTGGCTCCATTCCTGTTCTGATTTATTATTTTTTACCACAAGGTCTTAAAGCTTTTGGACTAGACCACCAACAAGTAGGTTGTGTGTCACCCTTTGTCAGCTCCTTGCTCCCAGATCCCTGGTGCTCTCTGGCCTGTAGGAAGCTGGAATCACGCCTAAAAAGTACATTCCAGGCGCTGGGAGGTGTGTGCCTGTGGCTTTGTGTGAGTAAAGCGTGAAAAGTGGCCTCTGGTCATGGGCAGGGACACTGCGAGATACATCACTTTGTGAGTTGCCTGGGCTGCAGCTTGGCTAACTCTCCTGTGTAGTGTCTGCCTCCACGTTTACGGATGATGTGACAGTGTGTGCCGTGGATCTCCATCAGAATAAGAGGTTCTCAGTGGAGTTTGTCAGGGCCTCTGCTTTTTCCACCAATTCTCTTATCTGGAAACCTCCTACCCAGGGCCTAGATTGAGAAAAGGCCAGAAAGCAGCTCTGAAAGGCTAACAGAACAAGTAGAGATCACCAAGTTTGTGTACCCAAATCTTATTCTTTTTTTTCATCATCCACCCATTGGGGTTTAATTCAGAACTATTCTTAAAAAAAACACAAATCGACTATAAGATTGATAACCTAGATTCAAAATTCAAAGCAAATGTTGCAAATTCCCAGTCTGGCAAGAGTAAGGAAGAGGGGTTGGAAAGATAACAGAAGCAAGAAACGTTTGCTAGAAGCTAATCGGAGAGGAAGCAGCTGCAAAACTCTGGAATTCGACATGAACAGTTAGGAAACACCACAGTCTGGACCAGTCAGTGTGGGGACACTGGGTCCTGCGAGGGTCCTTCAGTTCTAACTAAGCATGATGCGGTTTAACAGCCCAGTGTCCCTGTTACGTTCAATTCTGTTCAGCATATTGGGAAGTATGCAGTGTATTTCAGAATATTTTGTCTTTACAATGGCTAAAATATTTTGTTCTTATTCAGGATTTAAAGGACTCGATTTCATTTAGCTCAAAAATATGTCTGCATGTAAGAAAAATAAGACTTTTCACTAATAATCCTGGTGAATGTGGATGGTGCTACACCACCCTTATTCTACCTCCTTCTGGTTACGTCCCAGGTCTCTTTTCCTTTTTCTCTCTTTTTCTGACCTCTTAATGGGCATATTCTGCACAATCCTAACCTTGCTATATGTTTAATCTTTCTACAATCTGACCAATTACTCCCTAAGCCCTAATGACTCCAAAAGCTTGTGTCTCCAGCCTCCAACTTCGGATTAAACGACCTTCAGCCTGATGTCCTCCCACCTTAGAGTCCACACACCCCAAACCCAAATCCTCACTTCCCTGGCAAACCTCCATCCTCTTCTGCGTTCCTCATTTCAGTGAATGCTCTCACCATCACCCGGTCCTGGGAGTTGGCTTTGGCGTCTTCCCCCTTTGTAACTTCTCACTTCTGGCTCCTCCCTGTCTCCTCTGTGGCAGCTCAGACCCTCATCTATCCCCCCCTGGGCTATGTGTATCCCTGTTTCCAGTTTTCCACCTCCAATCTGTCCCCCTCATATCTGCCCCCTGTCCTTCGGAGGTGCTTCCTCTTCCTCACGCTTTCTCCTCAGAGGCCTCTGTCCACACCCGCACTATTCAATACAGTAGCCACTAGCCAGATGCACTATTTAAATTAAAGTTAAATGAAATTTAAAACTCAGCTCCTCAATCATATTAGCCAATTTTTGAGTAGTCATTAGCCACATGTGGCTAGTGGCTACCATATTGGATAACACAGATTGTAGAATATTTCCATAGTTGCAGAAAATTCTGTGGGACAGTGCCAGTCCACACTGTTCTTTCATTTTTAGCATCTTTCTTTCCCTCTCCTTCTCTCTGAATCCTCCCAAAGAGTCACAAAGAAGTTTCCTTACAGCCCAAACCTCGTCTTAAGCAGCACAGTGCCTAGTCCTTCTGAGAATGTATAAGAACACATTAGAACTCCTTTGACCGCAGCAGACAGGCACACAACTCCAACTAATTTAAACAAAAAAGGGAACGTGTCAGCTCTTGTAACTGAAAATTTCGGCAACAGCTCCCGTCATAGCTACACCCAGGAGTTCATGTAATCTCAGAACTCTGTTCAGGCTCTAATCTCTGCTTCTCTGTGTGGCTGGCTTCATTCTCGTCTGTGTGCATTTCTTCCTCCCCACGCCCAGGGAAGATGGCCAGGAGCTGTTCCAGCTCACAATGTCCACACTGTTCATGAGCCCAAGGGAAGAGAGACCCTTGATTTCTGAGTTCACGTAACAGATCTAAAATATCTGGGTCTGTATGGGCCATGGACCCTGAATCAGCAGTTATGGCCAGGAGGATAGAATACACTGATTTGCCTGGCCTGGTCACGCGCTGACCCCAGTGGTGGGTCAGAACACCCAAGCCATATTTAATGGGCTCCACATGGAAAATCTTCTTTTACCACATGGAGACAAGGACTGGATATCAGACAACAACAGATTTCACTACTCAATTCTGCTCAGAACCTTTCTCACGGTCTCCATTTAACAGTCATCTTCCTGATGCCTGGAGAAGCATCTAAACAGATGCTCAACAAAGAGTTGATACATTAATGGATAGATAAATAAATCAAGGGGTGGATGGGTGGGTGAGTGCAGGGATGACTGAATGGATGGAAGGATGGATACACACATGCTTAGCTAACACTGTGGAGAAGGCAAGAGGAGAGAACCAGGTCCCAGAGCTCAAGGGGCTCACACTCATGCCCAGCGGAAGCACCACTTCCTGGCTGCTGGTCTAGGATCCCCTTGAGGATTGGTCCAGCCCTGCCAGACGGGGGCTTCTTGAGAGCATCTCTGCACCCCTCACAGCCCCTGGCAGAGTACTGAGTACCGACCAGGGCTGGCTAGTGGGCTACATGTCTGGCAGCGGCTCTGTGCGTCTTTTGTTTTAGAGGGACAGTAAGACAGGAGCTGGCCAGTCATGCAGTGTTATTCCGGTGTCTGAGGCAGCAACTCTCCCAGGATTCCTGGTCGAAGACACTATGCATTCACGATCCTTATGCAAGCCCCTCACAATTGAAAACATGTGTGAGATAATATAAAATATATATTGGTCTCTGTCCCCAAGTTCTGACACAGGGCTCCTGAAACCCTTGTAATTTCCCAAGAGATAAGAACACTTGGAGCATCTCTTGTTCTAATACTGGTCGTTGACCTCTGTTCCTGACACAGGGCTCCTGAAACCCGTGTAATTTCCTGGGTGAGAGGAGTGTCTTTTGTTCTAGAGGGGCAACTCTGGGTGGGCTCCCAGATGGCCCCTGGATGAAGGCTGGTCACTGGAAAGACCGAGCCATGATTAGAAGCTTGGAATTTTTAGCCCCCCCCTTCATTCTCTTGAGAAGGGAGAGAAGCTGAAGATGGACTTAATAATTGGCCATGCTTACATGATGAAACTTCCATAAAATCCCAATAATACAGGGTTTGGGGAGCTTCCAGGTGGGCGAACACACACACACCGGGAGGAGGATGCACCCCATCTCCATGGGGATAGAAGCTCCTGCCCTCCGGACCCTCGCAGACCTCGTCCTGTGTGTCTCTTCATCTGGCTGTTCATCTATAGCCTTTATCGTATCCTTTCATAAAGTGGTGAGTATAAGTGAGTGTTTCCCTGAGTTCTGTGGGCTGCTCTAAAAAATTAATCAAACCCGGGGAGGAAGTCATGGGAAACTCCATCCATTGTTGGTCAGTCAGAAGCACAGGTGACAACCTGGACTTGCAATTGGCATCCGAACCGGGGGTGGGAGGTCAGTCTTGTAGGATAGAGCCCTTGAGCTGTGGGAACTGAGGCTGTCTCCAGGTAGATAGTGTCAGAAGTGAGTTGAATTGTAGGACACCTGGCTGCTGTTGGAGACTTGCTTGTTAGGTGGGGAGAAAATCCCCACACATTTGGTGACCGGAAGTGTCAGAAATAAGTGTTCTATGTAAAAGAACAGGAGACCCACAGGATAAAGACCCACGGTAGGGAAGAACTGAGTTTTCCCCTACCTGGGAAAAAGAGTTTTTCCTATACAACATGTTTTTTTAAGAAAGTCCAAGCCAAAAAAATCCACATAATTGATGCTCCCGGCAGACAGCAGCAGAGCGGGTGCCTTCTTCTTGTGCAAAATGTGTGGGTTTTGGCCCAAAGTCCAGCTCCCGGGAAACAGTAGGTGTGTCTTCCATCCAGAAGCTCTTGTTTCTGGCACGGCTGCAGGCACTGTCTAGTAAACTGAAGAATTAATCCTGGGAAGTAATTAGCACTGCTGGGAGTGGCTGGGGTGTGGGCCGTGTGTTCTCAACAATGTCGCCATGCTGGTAGCCTTGGGCAGCAGCACTAAGAAGCCTAAACGGCTCAGTCAGGTGACCAGGGCCGAGCAGTGTTTTGTTTTGCTCTGTTTTAATTTCCATCCCTTTAACCTCTGGTTTAAAATAGCCTCTCTGAAGTCAACAGTCATATTTCTTCCCTGGTTTGTTCGTTCTTTTTCCATCCTTCAATCGCATCTTTTTCTGTGCACATGTTCATTAAGGAACAAAAATTCGCTAGGCTTCTAGAGGACGTATTTCAGCCTCAATAGAGTCACCCGCCTGGAGGCGTGCACACCCAGAGACGCTCCTGCAGACGGCAGGGCCCAACGGTTGTAACCAGGTCTGCAGGGGAGGTGCCCACCCCCCCACCCCACCCCCCCGCCTCTGCCAACCTGATCTTCTTCTGTTTCCATGAGGCACTTGAGCTCTGATGGGGCGGCCCGCTCTCAGGGTTTGGCTATTGCAAGATTTGCTGAGTCTTGCTTTCTGGAGTTGACCTTTCCTACAAAGCATGTGTCGTGCACAGGGCTGCCCAGGCATTTGGAAGAAGAGAGTCCTCAGGAAGCCAGGGTACAGCCTCTTTCCTTCCTGCCTTGTCTCCCCAGGATGAGGCAGGGTAGGGACCATCCCACAGGGACAGTCTCCCGCCTGGATCCTCAGGGATTCAGCGTCGAAACTGGGAGTTGAACTTGGAAGATGGGCTCAGAGTAGCTGCCTGGGCCTCTCACTGGGGACACCTGGGGGAGGAACCAGGTCTATTTAACGCTCCTAGTTTACAGCTCCTGCTTGGCTGGGTCCAGGCTCTGGGGGACCTCGGGAAAGTCACTTTCAACTCTCTGAGCCTGTGTTTCCTCACCTGTAAAGTTAAGATTGCACTGGGGCAGGCTGATTGCCGAAACAACCCCAAAATCGTAGTGCCGTAATCCAGTAGAAGCTTCCTTCTCTCTTGGCCACCGTGGGGGTGGGCCTCCAGGAAGGAGCTCTGCTCCGTGACCCCGACAGGAACCAAGGCTCCTTCCACGGTGTGTCTCTGACACATGGTCCTCGTCCTGCCCTACCAAGGACAGGGGACGAGAGGGAGAAGAAGGCAGCCCTGCTCACAACCACGTAGGGCTGTGGGGGACCCGAATCACTCCCACGGCCCCAGCTAGAGTCATGCAGGACTGGGGTGTGTTGTCCCACAGTGGACCCCAAGAAAGAGGGGGACACAGACATGGGAAGTACCAGCGGCCTCTGCCAGAGAGACAACAATGAGACGTTCCTCCCCGGGCTGCCCGTGAGGGTTAAATGTAAGATGCTGTGGCTCTCCCAGCACGGGGCCTGGCCCCCGAGACGTGGAGATACTGTTAGTTTTCTTCTGTTTCCCCTACCAGTTATTCCCTTGAGGTTTATGCAAATGGCAGCCCAAGGCAAGGAATTAAGTGCATGTCTGTCACCTCTGAAGCTGCTTATTTCCTTGTTTCCTCGCAGTGTAACATTTCATTAGACCTTCCAGATGCGGAAGAGCAGGCAGATTAGAAGTCGGATAGTGCCTAGAAGCCTGCTTCATGGGTTTCGGGGACGGCTGGAGCTTCAAAGCTATTTGGCATTTCCACTGCCGAAAGGAGCAGTTGTGTTTTAATAAATGGCCGCCTGAGTAATTTTCCTCGAAGGAATTGCTTCTTGGATGTGCCTGCCCCCAAGGGCGCACTGGCTGTTCCCTCTCAGTGCTCCTGGAGCCGGTGCATTATGAGAAGATGCTTGGGGCCAGGAGCCCATCCAGTCTACCTACCCCGCACTCATGATGTGACCCCAGCGAGCTCTCCAGGACCCTGTGGAGGGCACTGGACAGGGGAGAGGAGTGGGATATACGGGTCTTGACCACAGTTCTAAGAAAGAGGATTTGTCCAGCCAGCCTGACCTGTCCCTTCCCGGCGGCCACGGGCAGAAGTGGTTCCCACTTTAAGATCAGGGCAGATTCATTTCTTCACTGACCTTGACTGACATAGCCCACCAACAGGTGTGGGCGGCCTGGTGGGTGGGGAAGCATAGGAGGGGACAATGGAAGTCCCCCATCCGGGATGTCTCTGCCTATGGGAGCCACGCTGACATGGAATTGCAGCATTCATTCATTCATTCACTCATTCCTTCATTCTTTACTGAGTGCCTGCAAGGGCCCAGGCAGTCTGAGCCATGATCCAGCAGTGAATAGAACTGGTGGTGGGAGGGCATGGTGGCTGAGAGCCACACTGCCTGGGTTTGAATCCTGGCTCTGCCACTTCCTAGCTGGGTGACCTTGGGCAAGGTGCTTGGCCTGTCTGTGCCCCTACTTCCTCATCTGGAAAAGGGAGATGGCCATCGTAATAGCTGATTGTTATGTGGATTAAATGAATCAATATCTGTAAGCACTGCCTTTATAGAACTTACATTCCAGTGTGAAGGAGACAGAGAAATCTAAGTAAATTATGTAGTCTAAAAGAAGGCAATAAGAGCTACCGAAAAATGAAACAGGAAAAGAACTTGGCATTTTAAAATAAGCTGGTTAGAGAAAGTCTCACTGAGAAGGTAACATTTGAGAAGAGACCTAAAGAAAAGCAGAGCCCTAGCCCTGGGGCTAACTCGGGAAGAGTGGGGCAGGTGGAGGAGTAGCCTGTGCAAAGATCCTGGGGTAGGAGGGGCCTAAGGTGCTGGAAGAGCAGCAAGGAGGCCAGTGTGCTAGAGCAGAGCTGTCGGTGGTTGGGGTGGGGGAGATAAAGTAAGAGAGGGAAGTGGGCCGCAGGCTTCACAGACCTTGTAAGGGTTTGGCTTTTTCTCAGGGTGAGATGCAGGCCGTTTCAGGGACTTGAGCAGAAGAGAAAGATGGTCTGACTCAGGTTTTATCAGGATCACTCAAGCTGCTGTGTGGAGAATACGCTGAGTGAGGGTAGGAGATGAAGGAGGCAGCTGAGCTGAGAGGCTCTGGCAGAAACCCAGGTGAGAGACGATGGCGGCTCAGACCAGGGTGGCCAGGATGAAGATGGGGAGAAGTGATGGGGTCAGGAGGTAACTCAAAGCCATCAATCAAGGCGGTTGGACATATAAGAAACATTGTGAGTTGGAGGCAAAGGATCTGCAGGGCCAGGCTGGCTGGGAGCTTGAGTCCAGAAGTGAGGCCCGGAGGGGATGTGGAAAGAGCACAAATACAAGAGCTGTCCTCGTGGCACCACCACTTCCTCCGTTTGTGGCCCTGAAGAAGCCACCTAGTCTCGGAGATGGTTCCCCCTCTGTTAAACAGACGCAGGGCTAGGACTCACTTACGTGGCTTGAAGAGTGAAGGCATGCTGCAGGTGCTTGATAAAGGCTCCTTGCCTCTCCTCCCCGCTGTCTCCTTGCAGCTGGGTGAGGAAGGGTCAGCACAACAGAGGGGGCTGATCAGGAGGCTGAGGCCAGCAAAGGCTCAGGGGTGTAGAAAGTGATGCCCATGCAGGCACAGGGGGTGTTGGCACCTGTGTCTCTGCTTCACGGTGAGAGTCACCAGGTACTTCCCGGGCGTGGGCAGCCCTGGAGGCTGTGGGGTGAGCGCGCTGCTCCTGGGGACAGGTCATTTTCTGGGCAGCCAGGGAGTGCGTGCCAGGTCAGGCCTTTTCTCTGGCTTGAGCTATACTGAGCTCCTTTTATTCTGGCCGCAGAAGTCCATCCTGGTGGTGCCAGGCTGGTATCTGACACCAGAGTCCCCCCAGCCTCAGGCAGGGACCCCCCCAACTTCCTCCCCATCCAAGCCCAGACCTCTGCAGCATTCTTTGTTGAACCCCAGACAGTGGGGTATCAGCCTTGCTCTGGTGCCGCTACAGGCCAGCCCTCTGTTAATGGACCGCTTGTGCCTGCGGACTGGGCTGGGCGGAGCTGGGAACAGATGATCATCTCACTCCCTCTCCAGGGGCCTCTGCAGCTGAGATCTGGCCCACAGACAGCTGAGCTCTGCAGCACCCGTTCAGTGGCCCGGACCCTGTCATCCCCATTTGTCCTCGGGATGCCCACACCTTTGCCCTCAGTAGACCCTGGGACTGAGCCCCCGTAGAGCTGGGGTCTGCACAAATGTGACTGGGGTAAAGTAGGATGGGTGTAAGTAGGGCTTCCACCCGGGCAGCCGATGGGGAGTGCCCGATGCTGAGTGTTTTCAGAGCTTAGCACGTGACCAGGCACATGGGACCCTGCAGAACAAGGGCGGCAGAGAGCGGTGCCAAAGTGTAAAGCAGCAGAGTAACCTGGCGTCGTCAGGAAGGCTTCCTTGTGGAGACCAGAACTGAGCTGGAGGAGGACTGAATCAGCTATTGCAGGATGTTTGATGTGACCATTCCTGTTGTCCTGGAGTCTCAGATGAGGCACAAGGTTGAGCGTGAAATGTGCTCAGGAACCTCACGTTAAAAGGGGAGCTAGGTAGCCCCAGGACACCCCCAACCTCCCCCAGCCCCAAAATTAAAAAAAAGCTTGTGATGACTACAGGAAATATACTTCCTGAGAAGAGCGTTATCCTAGGGAAGGGTGCTGAGGCTTTTCCCTCCCCTCCTGGGGACGTACCCCCCACCCCACCCCCAGCCATCAACCCAAGCCTTTCCTCCGCGGGACCTGGTGCTGCCCTGAGACTGGAGCATTTGGGAGGATGTAACCAGACACCAGCACTGTGCCTGACTCTGCAAGTCCAGAGGTGGCCGGTCAAGGTAACGTCCCGGTCATGTTTCCAGAGGAGACAATGCACAAGGGAGTCAGATTTGAGCTGTCTTGGGAGAGCCCACCCAGCAGGGGGTGAGCTGTCAGAGCCCTTCAGGGAGCACACTGAACACAGCCAGCCCATCCGGGCGGCTCCAGCAAAAGAACTCACAACAGTGCCCACTGGGTCGCCGCCACCCAGAGGCCATCTCTGCAGGCTTGCAGTGCTCTGGTCACACGTTGCCTCTGTCCTCTCAACCTCCCTCCTGGGCACTCTGGGGAATCCAGAAGCAGCTGTTAGTGAGTGACAAAGAGGCAGCACCCGGAGAGTGTCACATCCCACCCACCCCACCCCCATTACAGGATGCTGAGCCTGGGTCATCGGGGGCTGGGCCGAGGGGAGAGACTTTGTACTGGCTATGAGATCAGAGTTCTGATAAAAGATTGGACTTAGCTAAGGAGAAGCTGAGGATGAGATTGTTTTTAGAGTTGACCTTGCTAATGACTAGGTGTGTGACCACATAGGCTACTTGAAGCCCTCCGTGCTTCAGTTAAACATTCTAAGCACCCCCCTCATAGGTTTGTTCTGAGGACTAGAAAGGCTGATGCGTGGACAGCCCTCAGTACAATGCCAGGCACACAGTAAATGCTCAGGAAGCATCAGCTCTCAGTAGTAGAAGTAGCAGCAGCAACAGTAGTAACAATAGAAGTAGCACCCAAAAGTGACCAACAAAAAAAGCAGTTTGGGTCCAACAGGATAGATTTGAAGGGAAGTAGTAGGAGAAAAAGAAATCTGTTTGCTACTGATTGATATCCCACTGAGTTCAACCTGTTTAATAAGCCCATTACACGATTATCATTTCACAGGATCTGTAATAAAAAGAGCAGTGCTGAGTACAGGGGTGGGTGGGGGGGAGACCTGGAGCAGCTATCCCTGCTGCCTGAATGGTCCAGGAAGGCTTCTGGGAAGAGGTGGCACAGAATAAGGCCTCAAGCCATGCAGAGGTGGAGATACACCACTGGGAGAAGAAAGTGGTCTCAGGACCCTTGTACATGTCTTGTCCTTTTTGCTCATGCTGCAGCCCTGGGGACAGTTCAGCCCAGTAAACATCAGTGAGCCCCTCCGTTATGCCCAGCCTGGGGTGGGGGGCACTGGGACAGTGAGATGAGGACACAGCCTCTGCGCTCAGGGAGCTGCCAGCCTTGTGGGATGAGAAGACGAAAATCGTAGCATATTGGGCTTCCCTGGTGGCGCAGTGGTTGAGAGTCCGCCTGCCGATGCAGGGGACACGGGTTCGTGCCCCGGTCCGGAAGGATCCCACATGCCACGGAGTGGCTAGGCCCGTGAGCCGTGGCCACTGAGCCTGCGCGTCCGGAGCCTGTGCTCCGCAGCGGGAGAGGCCACAGCAGTGAGAGGCCCGCGTACCGCAAAAAAAAGAGAAGAAAATCGTAGCGTGTCAAGCGAATGTGGCTCCTGGTGAGATAGAGGGATTCAGGGATGCTGTAGGGTTCAGAGGAGGAGAACTTAGCCCAGGATGGACACTCTATACACACACACACACACACACACACACACACACACACACACCCTTTCATCTCTGTCTTTTCCCCATAACTGTTTCTTCTTCTGGGCAGATGGTAGGGTTGCACTCCTCCACCTGCTTGAAGTTAGACATGACCACGTGGCTTGCTTTGGCCAATGACATGAGAGCAGGAAGGACGCATGTCCCTTTCAAGGGACAGCTTTAAGAGCCAGTGTGTGTGATTCCCCAAACCCTCTTTTCCTCTGCCACTGTGGCCAGCAGAGCCCAGGTGAGGGGCGCTCTCTCAGCCTGGGTCCTGAAGAAGGATGACCCCAGGTGACCAGTGGTGAACGGGTAGCATGAGTGAAAAGCACACAGTTGGAGTTAAACCACTGAGATTGGCTGTTCATCATCGTAGCCTAACTCACTTATCCAGGTGAATGCAAACATAAATTTTTTAAGTGGCCCAAATAGAAAACTAACCCTGGGAGAATCTTCTCTGAGCCCTGTGGCCTTTCCTTCATTGGAGCCCCCTTGCCCTGGGAGCGGCAGGTCTGGATCCCAGTTCCATCTCTGCCCTAACGCTCTGTGCCTCGGGTAACACTGTCGTCCAAGGGGGTTTCTGACCACAGAGAGGCTGTGAGAGTCCAGCACTGTAGGGATACGGTCTTCGGGGACTTGGGGGTTAGGGAACAGCCAGCGGTCAGCCTGCATTCATCAGCTTCCCTGCCTTGAGCCCTGAGGGTCACGGTGAAGGTCAAACACAGAGTCAGAAGCAGAACAAACCCAGGGCAGGGGGAACCCAGAGGGAACATGGTGGTCCTTGCTGCTGGTGGGCATGGGGCCAGCAGTCCCAGGGTGCCCGACAGGGTGGAAGTGGCAGCCTAGAAGCCAAGTGTCCCTGCTTGGTTAATCTAAAAATAAACAGAAAAGCAACAAAAATCTATGTCTCAATTACTGCACACAAGCTGTTCAAACAGCCAGCTCTGCACTGGAGATGTGAACTTGTCAACAGAGGCTGCCTCGTTTGCATGCTTGGGTGGTGATAAAACACACGACCTCGAAACAGGCTGCCCTCTGGTCTGGGTAGCTGTTTGGGGTTTTTTGTTTGTTTGTTTCTAATTTAAGTTAATTAAAAATACAGACATAGAATAAAGACAGTGAAAAGCTGAAGCAAGTACAACAAGACAGGGCAGCAGCTCCCAAAATGAAGGTAGAGGAGGCTCTGAGGTCTGAGATAAGCCGGGCCCTTGAGAGAGAGGTGAGCAGGAGAGTGGCCGAAGCAGGGGACAAAAGTCTCTCCCAAGTGGCCCCAAACACTCCTCCCCTCCCCTGTTGATCATGGAGGAAGCCCCAGTGAACAGTGTGGGCCCTCAGCTCCCAAAGCCGAAGCAAAGGCTTTTTAGGGACCTCTCTCTCGGGGAGAGGGTGTTATAGCCCACGTCTGGGATGAGCTCAGTGGGCCGGATGCACGGCGGGCAAAGCTGAGACTTCCATCCTTGGCATTTATTTCCTCTCCCACATGCTCACCCTCACACTGTCCTAGCTCAAATACAGTCTGTTCTCTGAGATGAATGAAGCCCCAGGAAGCTGAGCTTCCCTGGGCTGTAGCCCAGACCAGCCACTCCCTCCCCCGAGCCCACGGGCGCTCATGCTTTTCTGCGTCCTTACTGTGTGCTCTCCTCTTGACAGGGCTACTTTGCACGGAAGCCAGAACCTTGCCCCACCCCTGCCTGCTTTCAGGATCTTGCCCAGAGCCAGGCATAATGAAGGCAAGAGGTGGTCAGTAAATTTGATACGACTTGACAAGGAAAGGGCAGAACGTGTATTAATCAAGAGCATGCCCAAGCGGCTGCTTGGGAGGGAAAAGGGGGCAGAGTCCTGACCCGTGCACGTGGAGCCCCGGAAGAGGAAGCAGGCTACCTCTTAATTTCCCAGGAAGGGGTTCTGGGTAAGCAGGAGCCCCCAGAGATGGAGAAGAGAGGGCAGCGTGCTCACGCCAGCGCCGGTGAAGGTGCTACAAATCTTGCTGCTGAAGTGGTGGTTGGTTCTGCATTCACTCTGGATAGGGATTTTAATGTCCCCAGCCCTTGGGGCAATTCTGCAGCCATCAGCCCAGACACTACTTACTCAGTGAACTAAAAAAGCAGCCGAGTCTCTCCCAAGGATGATAATATCCTGTCACAGGCAGTATGATCTGCCAGCCATGTGACGGCCGTTCCCTAATGTTTCCAAATAGACTTTTGAATAGACCCTTGTCTAGAAGAGAGCAAATTGCAAGAGCATTTTTGGCAGCCAAATAGAGAGCGAGTATTAGTCTTTCTTCTTCGCAACTCTTGCTGCTAGGTCTGGCTCCAGGCACCGAGTAGGATTCATCCATCAGCTTGGGTCACTGATGAACACCATTTGCTGTGAAGAGACATCTTGTTGAATTAGTCAATTCTGCAAGATTCGGAATAATCAGGCGTGCCAGAGGCAGCCTGTGAGAGAGCGGGAGGCCTGCTTAGAGAAGGGAAGTAACTGCAAAGTCTAGCTCCCAATTCTGCAATCGTGTGTTTGCAGGACCGGGGGAAAGCAGGCTCCAGGCTCTGGTGTTTCCATACTCTGTGAAGCCACCAAGAACAGGGAGTCAGAGGAGCAAAGATGGTTCCTCGTCATGATGACTCTGGGTAGTTGTCCTCTATGCCGTCAAACCATACCCGCCCGCCATAGCTGCCTCATCGATCCCGGTGTTTACGAGCCCCTAATTTATACACACCTCCCTTCTTCCCTCAGTTTATGCTGGTATTATGCGGCCAACTGTCATTTCCAATATCTTTTTTATTTTTCATTATCACCATTATAAGGATTTACACCAGTAGCGATAGCACAAATGCCTAGTCAATCTGTCCCATGAGAAAAGGCTCTGAATCCTGTGTGCCTTTTTGAAAAAAAAAATTACTGCATCAAAACCCACAGCCAGAATGTCTCAAAGTAAAGGTGCACACGGGAAGGGACAGAAGTGGGAGGCTTGTTCTTTTAATATTGTTCCTCTAATACAGGCACTGGATACCACCTTTCCGAGGCAGGGAGATTGCTTTTTGCGTTAGAAATTGGGCCCAGAAAAGGAATTGGTGGCATTTTTCTGGAAACCTATCATCAGAAAAGCATTTTGAGACTTGTGTCTTTTTAGGTCATGTATTAAGCCCTGTAATTATGGAATGTGGATTTTCTCCAGAATACCTCTGCCCGCCAGGGCCTTCCAAGGACCACAGTGCAGTGGCAAGCACTGTAGGAGCATCAGAGCGCCGGGGTCCTAGGGCCGACTCTGGTCCTGCTAATGGGCGGATCTTAGGCTGGTGTGTCTCAGGCTCTACCTGCATTCAGGTCCTCCTGGAGGATCTTGTGAAAACCGCAGATTTCAGCTCAGTAGTGCTGAGGCTGGGCCTGGGATTCTGCAGTCTAACAAGCCCCCAGGTGGTGCCAGTGCTGCAGGTCCACAGACTGCACTGGGTCAGGGGTGCTGAGGCCACTATCCAGGCCCTGATCTTCATCCTCTCCTCTTCATCTCCCCCACTTACAAAAGCCAGTGTCAACGCATCCCTGCCTACACCATTGGGACGTTGTGAGAAGGAAATGATGTGGTGCTTTTGAAGACCCTTGCGAAGGGTAAGCACTGTGGCCCTACAAGGTCATGCTGTTGTTGCCATGACCACCACTGGACCTTTAATGGAGGGGCTCCCTCCCTGCCCTCCCCTGAGCCAGTCCATTCACTGGTCTGGGGTCTGCTGGGCTGTGTCTCCCCCAAAGCTTTGGATGAGCCAAGACCTAGGAAATACACGCAGGTTTAGCTGGTGGTGGAGAAAGCAGTTCCCTGTCTTCCTTTAAAGGTAAAGATGACACCCTCAAGCCCTCTGTAACAGAGATTGATGCCGCCTGGGGAACGGAAGCGGAGGTCAGGTGTCACTGCTCTGGTTTCTAATCTGAGCTATCGCATCCCTGACTCCCTTCTCCCCCCAGCCTGGAGGGCCTGGTAGAAGCTGCTTGGTTGGGTCCAGACCCTGGAGCTGCAGCAGGTCTTGGTGGAACCTGCCAGCAGCTAAGCAGCGGGGCTGGGATGAGCCACCGCAGCCTGACACCTGGACTGGGAAGGTGTCACACTTACCCAGCTGAGTGAGTGACCAGTGACGGCTGGGCGGGGGGCGGGGGCGGGTGGTATTCACAGGAGGACAGTAGTCCCTCCTGGATGCCCAAAACAGGTGGAAGGGAAAGGCCCTTTCAGAGCAGGGGTGAAATACGACAGCAGTGGCTGTGTTCAGCTCACTGGGGCCTTGGTATTTAAGGAAAGGCGCTAACAATAAAACCACACCTAGGTCGCTCTTCTGGCTGAGAACAGGAAGAGGCTGGTGTCAGCCTGTGACTGTTCCAGAGCTTCCCTGGCTTCTGAGCTGGTCCAAAGGATTTGGAACAGGGCCCTGGGTCCAGTCTGGCACCTACACGTGGCCCCCACTACCCGAACATTTTATATCCACTTGGAGGTGCTGAGCACCTGCTCCCCGCTGAGGAATACCTCCCCCCAGGAGCGGGAACTGGACTGGATGAGACGGGTGAGGAAATCTGTAAGGAGCCCGCGCTTTCAGGGCCAGACCTGAGAGGGTGGCCTCCTTGCTTTTTTCACCCTGGGCGCCTCTCTTGCCTCAGAGTGTGTTCTGAGCTGGAAAGGGCTTGCCACTTTGATCTGGGAGCATTTCCTGTGTCCCGTGCCCGGGTGCCCAGCCAGTGCCCGATCAGCTCCATGGAGAAAACAGAGGGGGGTCCAGTCTTCAGGGAGCACACCCTTGAGGAGTGGCACTCACTTGGGCGGTGGAACGTGCTAGCCCATCGCTGGGTCGTGGCCTGCCTGTGGAGCTCAGAGAAGAAAGGGCTGCTCAGAGGACGCCTTCTACAGGAGGGGCTGGGGCAGGCCCACCCCCGAGCCTCAGCCAGAATCAAGTCGTCTAAGTCAGTGGGGTCTCGGTGGGGACGGGGGTCGGTGGGAGCCGAGGCAGCCCCAGGAAGCCAGGAGGCATGTCCGAGGGGTGCCCCCAGCTCCTGCTGACATCTATGCCAAGTCAGGGCCAAGCCGGCTTCTCCAGAAGCACCTGTAGAATTCCTTTGTATTGCATTTGCCAAGACAGTGTTCCGGCTGCTGTTGCTTATTTTGCTCCAGAAGAAAGGCTAAAAGATGCAGAGAGGGAAACGAAAATAAGAGAGATGGGCACCGACTGTTCCAGCCAACTGGGCAGTGTCTCCCCCAGATGAGGCAATCACATGTTTTCCTACGGGGCCGGACGGGCCATGGCTCATCCCTCAGCCTCCTGTCCGGAGGCAGTGCGGGCTCCCCACTGGCCTGTGGATTAATCACGCCTTCATGTCCTTACAGCCAGCGCCCACTCCTCCGCGTGCCTTAACGATAGGAAGGAGGGAAGGGTCATCGGTCACCTGTGATCCCCGGTACAGCATGTGCACACGGGGCATGTCAATAGTGGGGGGAAAACGGAGCGCATCCTGCAGCGAGTTCAAGGCTGCACAGCGTGCTGGTCCTCGAGCACAGGGCCCCAGGAGTGTCATGGGCTCCTGGACCGTGGCCCCTGGGCCCCAGCCCCACATGGACAATACAAAGGAAAGGACTGTGACAGTCACAGTACTTAATTATTTATTCATGCATTATTCATGTAGAGGCAAGTCTGTGGGGCAGGATGCTGACCTGGTATCCAGCAAGTGTACATGAGACTGAATTACAGAGATACAGCCCGGGCAGCAGGGCTGAGCCTGGTGTCTGCTGTTGCCCTCCTCCAGGCCATCCTCGGGCCCTGGACTTGGCATCCATCATGGCACCCCTGAGCTTCAGGCAGAAGTCCATCCGTCAGGGTAGGCTGTAGGGTTTGCAGTAGGAGATCCCCTAGGTCACAGATGTTCAGCTGAGGATGACCTTCCTTCCACCCCAGTGTGTTGTCTCCCAGTGGCCCCGGGTGACAGAGCACCCTGCAAGGTCCTGGCTGTCCCCCCAGCACAGGGGGTCTCAGGGAGTCTGTGAGACACAGACCCACACAGCTTCGTAGTTCACAGCCTCCTTTATCCTCATCCCAGAAACTTGCCAGGTTGCTTTGGCCTTGGAGTCGCAGGCCTGTCCTTTTCTGCCCTGTAACTCGGCTCTGCTCGTTACCCAGCGCTGGGGCTTTTCCCCAGGTGCAGAGTGCTCACAGGATTTACAGTGTGGTCCTCACAGAGGCCCTGGGGGCGGGTAGAGCTGTCTATCCCCGCTTTCCAGATGAATAACCTGCAGCCCCCGAGTTCCTGGGGCTAGTACGGGGTGGTGCTGGGGGTCAAACGTAACCCTCTTGACTCTCCACCCGGCTCTCTTTCCACTGCCCAGGGGCCCCGGGTTGAGTCCTGGAGTGGTCACTGAGGGCTGAGCCAACAGAGCAGAGGGGCCAGGCCCAGCACTTGGACTCAGGCAGGTAGTTAGGTATGGCTTCCCCGAACAGAACAAGGAGTGTGGGCCCCTTTGCAGAGAGGCCTCGGAATGCAACAGCTCGATGGCCAGCCTGTGCACAGGGCCAGAGAGGTGCCGAACACCAGGGGCCTGCCCAGCTCTCGGGGTCGGACAGGAGCGTTGAGCATGGAAGGGTTCAACTCTATGCATGTTTTCCAAAGTCTGAACTGGACCTTAAACTAGGCACCGACTGGGGTGGAGCCCATATTTCCCCGCGGGGAAGGACGCACAGGGTAGGCTCCATGGTACCAGACTATTTCTTATACAATTCCGAAGTAGAGACATTAACTTTTCTATCATTATAGAGGTAACCTAACCACAGCATAGAAAATGTAAAAATAAAATAAACAACACCTAAAACTTTGGATCAAATTCCAGACAGGTGGAATTACTAAGACAAGGGAGGATGGGTGCAGAGTGGAGGCCCCGGACATGCTTTCTATCTGGGCATCAGGAGTGCGGAGAAGGATAGAGGCAGGGAGATAAGGGTTCCAGGGACAGGCAGTGGGCAGAGGTTTGGGGTAAGAGCTGGAAGTCAGGGGCTGGGGCAGTTTTGTCATTTGGTTTTCATCCCAGTTAGCAACCTGGCCGACTCCTCCAAGGGAATCGAAAGAGCCTGGGGACCGGGTGGTCCCTCCTGTGTCCCTACACACCTGGTGCTCTAGTGGTGCTGGCCACATTGAGGAATTGTCCCCAGTGCCCAGTAGGCAGGGAAGCCGACTTCCAACTTCCATTCACTCCGGATGGAAGGGAAGCCCAAGTGTGGAGCTTGTGTGTGGAGGTCCCAGGCCAAGGCCCCTCCCAGGGGAGCACACACCCTTTCTGGTGAGCAGGTGAGCCATCACGGGAGCTGGTACATCATCCCGCAGGGTTGGAGGCGGCAAGAACAGACCCTCCACTCTCTCCTGGAAAGGAGCCCTGGACAAAAAAGGCCTTCCTCACGGGGCACAGAGATGCTACCAGGCACACCAGGGTGGCTTCTATAACGCTTCCAAGGGGTCATCTCAGCTTTGAGGTAGTTGGGCTTGACGGTCGTGATTCTCCCTGGAGCTGGTCTGTGTGGCCCTGCTGCATTTCTGGGGTGCTGGGGAGACTCTGTCCTTAGGCTCAGGGCGTGCCCGTTTGTGTTGAGGCTCTGAACGGGGAGACGGGGGCAGGGCGGGGGGTGGGGGACAGGTGGTGCAGGAACATTGGTTGTGCATTCACAGCAGCACTTTGGCCCATCAGGAGCATCTCAGAGTGACGTTCACCCCGTTCTTCACATTTGCTGTGATTCTGTAGGCAGGGCCTCTGCTCCCCTCCCTCTCCCCGGGGGGAAGAGAGGTGTGTACAGAGAGAAGGGACTGGGAACCGGGGGCTGGGACCGGCTTCCCGAGCGGTGCACTGGGCCCAGGCTCAGCCTCTCTGGATCCGGGTCGGGCTCTGAAAAGTGGAAACCCAGGTGTCTGCACAGGGGGCCACCAAGTGAGATGGTGGAGGTGCGTGCCTTTTAGGAACTGGGAGGCATGTGGCTTCAGGCAAGGGAAAATGGGGTTCCCCCCACCCCAGGGGTGTCCCCTCCTCTCTGTCAGCCCAGCATCCCTGGGACGGTGCAGAGGACAGCACTCGTGGTAGAGAAACAGTTCTGCCGCTCAGGATCCCAGAGGCAAGAGCCAAGTCTCACACGCAAAACTCCCGCCTCTGGGCGACTTTTCAGATTTAACCCCGGACCTGCCCCGAAACATCTGTACCCTGGACCTCGGCCTGACCTGGCTCCACCCACGAATATAGAATTTTCTAGACCCTAGAGCTCTTTCTTCACGCATGTGCATGGATTGAAAAGGTGCTGGCCACACACTAACCCCACCCAGGTGCGAGCCCTGGCTCCTGGTAAACAGCCCCACACGCTCGGGCATGGCTGCGGCCCGGCTCCCTCCTCTCTCGGTGCCGGCCCCCGAGCCAGGCTCTGCCAGTTCATAGGCCGCCTACCAGGTGCGCGCCGTGACAAGGAAGCATTTCTACATGTTCTGTCTGTAACTGCTCGACCAGTCTCGTCTGAGATGCCTCGTGCGCTGGGGGCCTCCTCCCGCCCCAGTGACGCCTCTCCCCCCACCGCCCGGGCTGCACATGTGGGCACAGGGGCCACAGCCCAGCAGGAAGTACTGACATGGCCACCTCTGTTGCTGGCACTCTGCCATCTCACCAGGGTACACCAGGCAGCACTCTCCTTTCGTTCCGTTTGAAAGGGGAAGTTAAACTGAGGAATGAAGTTGAACCCAAACCTGCAAATAGTTGACCTTTTTTTTGGATATACTTCATGAGGCTGAGACCAGATTGTGTGGCCTCCAGCTGCTTGAGTTTCCATCTCCTCTCAGGCGTTTTCAGGAGACTTGAAGGGATGAGCAGCGGGGTGGGGACCCCCGGAGGTGCAGCTGCTGGGCCAACTTTCCTGCCACGCACCGGGGCTGTGAGGAAGAGGGAACCACAGTGTGGTCCAGCGGGCGGCCCAGCCCAAGGCAGCGAGCTGCGAGGTATGACCGCCATCGGTGGTGTCCTTGGAGCCAAGCACACTCTGCCACCTCTGGGCACGTCTCAGGGGCCACCTGAATGCCAGCCCTCCTCATCTCCATTCCCACCAGCTGGAAGCAGATGGTTCCTTGACAATATGTGAGGTTGTGTTGTTTTGTAGGAATGTAGGGGTTGATTTCATGTATCAGCCAGGCTAGACTAGACTTTTAGGTAACAAACTGCCAATCTCAGTGCCTTAACACGATGAAGATTTATGTCCCAATCATGCCAAGTCCTGCGCTGAGGGAACAACCCTCTCCCGTCAGATCGCTGCACCAGCCGGGAGATGTGGCCTCTGAGGTTGCCAAGGCAAGCAGAGAGAACCACAGGATCATGCAGGATGTTTATAAAGGGCCCCTCCCCACTTATTCCGTCTGCCTGAATTCAGATGCATGATCCAACCTAACTACAAGGGAGGCTGGATGGGTCTTCTGGGTGAGCAGAAAGAGGACACAGTGCTTTGAACTCTGAGCATCATCTCAGCCCCACTTAAGATCCAACCTAGGGAAGCAGTCGCCCCTGGGGGGACTGGTAATTAACCAGAGCCCTGCCTAGGCAGGTGAATCTCAGGAGACCAGAGTCTAAGCTCTGCAGTCCAGCTGACCCTGGACACATAGATTCTCCTTTCAGAGCTGTCTTTAGAGATTTCAGTTCTGATTTCCTAGAAAGGTAGGACATTTGCTAACTCCAGTGCCTACACAGAATTTCCAGCTGGAAGACTCAAGGTGTTTGTGTCTGAGGTTCTCCCTTTACACAAATGTATTTCTCCCTTCCTGAAACATTGAGCAATTAAGAAGGAATAAACATGTGTTTGTTCATTCAGCAAACATTACGTGAACACCCTTCTATGCCAGAGTCTGCTAGGTGCTAAGATTACAGAGACAATAAGCCTGGAGTTTACTCTCAAGGGAGTAAACGTACGACAGCCATCCACGGATGCTGGGATGATGGTGGGTACAGACGTTCAGGGGGACAGAGGAGCGCCTCTCACCTGACCTGGGGTGGGGGTGAGGGTCAGTGCAACCTCTGAGAAGAGTCAGTGCCTGAGCTGTGTCATAACTGACACACAGAACTTAGCCAGGGTGTGGGGAAGCCAGTTCTGTCAGGGGAGCCGGGGGGACTTGTCCCCGAGGTGAGAGAGGGTGTGACGCCCTCAGAAACTGTACAGCGTTTGGAATGGCTGGGCATCGTCTCTGGGGTGGGAAGAGTGAACAGTGATGCTAGAAAACTGAGCCATCCCAGATGCTCAAGTGTCCTCTGGGCCACCCTGAGGAGTCTGGATTGTATTCTGAAGGATAGGGTTTAAAGCAGGAGAGGAGAGGATGGTGATCAGAACTGTGCTTTAAAAAGCCATACGGGCAAGGGTAAGCTGGGACAAAGTGAGAGAGAGGCATGGACATATATACACTACCAAACGTAAAATAGATAGCTAGTGGGAAGCAGCCGCATAGCACAGGGAGATCAGCTCGGTGCTTTGTGTCCACCTAGAGGGGTGGGATAGGGAGGGTGGAAGGGAGACTCAAGAGGGAGGAGATATGGGGATGTATGCATATGTATAGCTGATTCACTTTGTTATACAGCAGAAACTAACACACCATTGTAAAGCAATTATACTCCAATAAAGATGTTAAAAAAAAAAAAAAGCCATAAGGGCAGTTGGTGGAGGATGGACAAGAAGGGTGAAGCTGGGGCAGAGGACCGATTGGGATAATCCATGTGGGAGACACGATTTGGGATGGATGTGCAGATGGAGGGGGGCAGATCTGAAAAACAACCAGAGCAACAGACGCAAAGACCCCACTGTGAAATACGGGATGGACATGGGGACATGTGGCTTTCTCAGAGAGAGGGAATTCCTGAGAATGCGTGTTTGGGCAAAGAACAATGAGTTTATTTAGGGACTACAAGTTTTAGGTACCTTCAGGCAGTCGGATAGTGGGCATGGTGCAAGCAGAGGGAGGCAGCTGGAAACGTGGCCTTGGGAGTTGTCAGTAAAGAGGTGAGAGCTGAATGAGGTCATCCAGGGAGAGCGTGTAGGGTGAGCAAAGGGGAGGAAGCAGGGGCCCTCCAGGAAGCGCTGAGAAAGAGGAGCCTGCAATGCAGACGGAGAAGGAGTAGCAGAGGAAGGAGAAAAAGTGACAGAGCACGACGTCACAGAAACCACAGAGAGGAGCTTTCCAGAAGGACATCAACCACGCCAAGTGGAGGGGGGGTTCAAGGAAGGCACGGCCATCAATGTCCCATTGAATGGAACGAGCAGGTCCTTGTTGACCTCGATGAGAACAACCCCCCAAGGAGTGGCCAGAGCGAGAGCCACATGGGAGCAGGTTGCAGTGTGACCTGGAGGAGGGAAGGTGACCAGAGCCAAGTGTAGACATCTCTCCCGAGAACCTGGCTCGGAAAAGTTTGTGAGGGTGATCAAAGGGATATTTATTTTTATTTTTATGATATTAATATCGAATAGACGAAAAAACAATTTTTGTGGCATTGTGTAAGCCGTGAAGCATAGTGATGAAATAAACAGTGAACCCACCATCCAACTTAAGAGGTTACGGTCAGCTCTGCGTCAGGTAGGCCTGCAGAGCCCTGGCCTCGGGGTCATGTGCCCAGCAAGAGGGGACAGTGCCGAGGGAAGGGACAGTGGCTGCCAGGGCCCCGCCAGCCACAACCCAGGTTGGGCTGAGCCTGGCTCTGGCTCTGTGGCGCTAGAAGTTGGCCACTAGTTCTGGATGTACCAAGACCAGACTAGGATCAGGCTTAACAGAAGTTTTAAAAATAAACTGGTCAGTTTACTAGCCAACAACTCCGGAGTCCCCAGGCTGAGCTGGACTGGGGCAATAGGAAAGTGATCCAGGAGCTGTCCCTGACCTCCAGGAGCTCACACCCCAGACAGGAAGTGGGTGGAGAATGGAAAAGAGTCACAGATGACCACATCCCTTGTGCCTGAGCAAGGGCAGGGCTGGGGATGTGATGTGCAGGCAGGCCCCACACTCACCCTCATCGGTGCCCCGGCACTGCCTATGTTCTCCCATCTGCCTCTGCTTCTGCCTCGCTGAGGCCCCTCCGACTGAGACAGCGTCTCCTGTATCTTTACATCCTTCCTGACCGAGGGTGGCTGGCAGGGAGCCAGGCAAGTCACCGTCGTGCTGAGCAAAATACGATCCCCGACGATGCAGGAGGCCCTTGGAGTATCTGGTGTGTCTAGGTCTCCATGACAACACTGAGGGCCTTATGTTCGGATATTCAGGAAAGTTGTGTGGGAGATCGTCTGGTTGACAGAGGCCGGGGAGCACGGGGGGCTCTGATGCCAGCAAGGGATTTGTAGGTTATGAAAGAAAACTCTCAAGTCCCGGAGGCTTAACACCTTCTCAGACTTGAGTTGTATACTGAGCTGCGGTCTGGAGGCTGGAGATCCCGGCCACTTTCTCACCTGCTAGTTTTCTGACCTCGAGGGAATCACTTATTCTGAATGAACTCCCTGGTCCGTAACGTGGGGACGACCCTGCCACGTCACAGGCCACTCCAAGGATCAAATGAGATCTATGTCAAGGGCCTTGTTCACCACAGAGCGAGTCTACAGACGTGGCCGCTCTCACCCCATCACAGGGTTGAGGAAAACGTAGCCGGGGGGGTCCACGGGGTCTTGTTTTCACAGTGGGGATGGAGGGATAAAATCCCAAGTCATAATTAGAAGGCGCACATCTGCATCGTGCAGGTGATGCTCCGACCAGAAAGGATTACTCTAAACTGCGACTGGGTTCAAAGCTCATTGACTGTACTTTTGCCACGTGATCCCGGACGTGTCATTTATTCCTCGTCTGTGATGGGGCTAATGATCCATGCTTTGTGGGCTCGCTGTGAATATGAAATGAGCTAACGTTCGAGAGCCCTTTCTTTGAGCCTAGAGAAGGCGCTTAATGGATGCTGAAAGCCAGTGCTGTCCTCCTCGGGTCCTGGCAGGGCTGCCGTTGGTCTAAATCGCCCTCCTCTCCACTCTGTGCCAGCAGGTCCGGCCTCTGTTTCCACGTGAGGAGCAGCCGCGGCCCACCGAGATGTCCCGGCACCACAGCCGCTTCGAAAGAGATTACCGGGTGGGCTGGGACCGCCGCGAGTGGAGTGCCAACGGGACGCATGGGACCACCAGCATCTGCAGTGCCACCACCGGGGCGGGTGGCGGCACAGCCAGCAGCCTCAGCGCCCGGCCCGGCCTCCTGCCACTACCCGGGGTGCCCTCCCGGCTGCCCACACCCGCCACAGCTCCCGCGCCCTGCACCACCGGCAGCAGCGAGGCCATCCCCAGCCTCGTGGCCAGCTCTGCCTCTGCCGTCACCACCAAGGTAAGACCTGCCTGGCGTCCTCTGTGAGCAGCAGCCGGCCAGAGGGGCCTCCTTCCCCCACAGCCCTGGGGCAGCTCCGCAGCCCGTTCCCTGGGCGCTGCCTTCTCCAGAGCGTGGGCAGCCCTGGAGCTGCGCCGGGCACCTATTTAAGTTAAAGTGCGCGTGGTTTTATTTTCCATGAAGCCTCTCTCTGTGACTAACATGGGAAGACGAGCAGGTGGCTGAGGCCCCGCGTTGTCCTCTGCCATGTTGATGAAGGGTACTTAGCCAGTGAAATGACCATGAAACTCCCGGTTGGCAATACGGGTTTCCTAACCAGGCGCCTGTAAGCCAGGCAAGCCCTCTGGGGCACCGGTTACTTGGGTTTGGAAGGAGATCCTGAGCAGCAGTCAGTCCTAAATGGTCATAAATCTGCTACTTATTCACCAGTATTAGTACTGGGAACACTCACATCACTGTCTCCTCCAAGCCTCGGACAACCCCATGACATCAGTACTTTTGTCACCGCCTTGCAGTTGAGTATGGAGGCACACCGAGTCTCCGGAGCAGGTCCAAGGTGGGCCCTCCTCGGGGACCCAGGCCTCGGGGGTGTTAGTTCCAGGTCATTCCCCCTCTTCCGGAGGCGGCTAAGCCTGGGGATTGACAGCAGAAAGCAGTTTGTTTTACCAACCGCGATATCAAAATGAAAATGTCACCAAGGCTCCTGCTTAGATTCCGGACAAGCTGGGCCCCCTCACGCCGCTCAGAGCCCCTGAAGGGACAGGGGGACCCAGGCCGGTGGCAGGAGGCCCTTTCATTGCCGTCCTGTCTTCTGGGCCAGCAGGGGCTCTGCAGGCCACTTTGCCTCTGCCAGCCATTCAGAGCCGCCTCCTAGGGGGGAATCTCAGCATCTCAGGGCCAGTGTGCACGCGTGCATGTGTGTGTGTGTGTGTCTAGTCTTTTCTTTTCTGCTTTCATAAAAGTTGCGGGAGAAGTTAAAGGTCGGGGAGCCCCGGCCCCAGCCATTGTGAGGCGGCCGTGGTATTGGAAAGTCGTGCTCCAGGTGTGCCGCGCCTTTGTCTCGGTGATTTTCAAAACTCCCTTTCAGCCCCGCTTCCCATTAATAACTGCGAGTGCTGCCGGCGGAGGCCCGAGACAATGGAGCTATTGGAGGCCAGCTCGGAGTGCACTGGCATCTTCTGCAGTGCCTTATTGATTTTATTTTCCTGTTATGAATACGCCGCCCCACTGAGGTGGGGAGGGAAGGGGAGAGGAGATGGAGGGTGATTTGGGCATGATACCCCCAGACCAGCCAAACACGCTCCTTCCCAGGCGCCAGCCCCCAGCACTTCTCCGAGGCGTTGACCTCTGCCCAGCAGACCCAGCCGGCTGCCCCGCCGGCCACATCCGGCAGCCGCTCAGCTAGGCCAGCTGTTGGCCATCTGGAGGATGGCAGCCTCTGGAGCTGACTGCTGGGGGCTCCAGGTGGAGAGAGAGGAGATGGACCTGGGAGCCCACTTGATGGTTTCTGCCCTCTCAAGGATGCAGGCCTTTTTAGGGACGGTGTCAGGCTGTGCCTCAGGGCTTTGGGCCCCACCAGGCGAGGGAAGTGGCGAGGCCTCTCGGCGAGGGCCCGCCCTGCCCGCACAGCTCCTGCTTTGCTCCCAAGCAGCTCTAACTGGCTGGGCTCCAAACCACAGCACATGGGAGGAAAGGAACCCAGCGTCAGACAGAAAACAACAGCTGGGCAAGGACTGAGCTGAGCGGCTGGGAGGGGATAGGGGCTGAAAGTTCATGCCTGTGAGGACAGCCAGCTCCTCAGCACACCTGCCCCCAAAGCCACCTCCAGCCCAGTTTCACACCTGCAGGGCCTTGTTCCGTCAAGCAGAGGTGCTGCTTGCGCCTTGGAATCTTCGGGATGCTCAGGAGAGCTGGGTGTGTGGAGGCAGGGAGGACAGCAGGCAGCAGTGTCTTCCATCCAGGGCGCTGTGGTTGAACTTGGGCCCTGGTGCCTTTCTTCCCTTCTGGCCTAGCTGCCGACCCCCCAGACGCCTGTCCCCAGCCTATTTGTCTAACCCTACACGAGGACCGCATCAAGCGACAGGCAGGCCAAACAGAGGTATCTGCGGTTTCCCTGGTCAACAAGTTGCGTCTTTTGAGCAGCCCAGGGCAGGCTCTTGCCCACAGGGAGCTCACGGGCCAGAATATAATGAATCTGTGGCCTGGACAAATGACTTGAGAATGTCTCTCCCATTGAGGTTGTGGACAGAGGCAGCTTCATGGAGTGGATAAAGACAGACTTTGGAGCCAGACGGCCTAGATTTGAATTCTATTGAGATAGAATAGAATAGAATAGCTTGCTGAGTGACCCTGGATGACTTGCCAAACCTCTCTGGGCCTCACTTCTGTAACACGGGAGTAGGTGGTAGTACCTGCCGTCAGAGCTGTTGTGAGGATTGTGTGAGTTAAAACTCGTGTAAAGTGCTCAGAACAGAGCCAAGCCCGGCAAACAGTCCTATAGAGGTGCTATCGTCGTCACCATTGTCACAGTCACCCAGAGGAGGCCTATGGGACAAGGCCATGCCCCTGTAAGGAAAGGTGATCATTGCTGGCCTCACCAAGAGGAAAAGGTAAGTCTTCAGATAAGAAACAGAAGCTAGGCCCCAAGCAGGCGGGGAGAGGAATTGGGTTTGTGAGTGGTTAGGCCTCAAGCTGACCTCGTGACGTGACCAAGGTGACACGACAGCAAGATGGGCTGGAGGGAAGAGGGCATCTAGCGGGCCTCAAACTGAAACTGAGTCAGCACCACCTGGTGATAGATGACGGAGGGGAGGTGTGTTAAAGCCTTTGTCAGCCTTGGGCCCTTTCCTCCAAGAAAGCCCAGTATCTACACAGGGTCAAGGCCCCCCTCTGGTGGAAGACTGGGGGAGACAGCGAGCTGCATGGAAGCCAGGAGCAGGGCAGTGTGTTCCTCTTCCTTTTGTGTGTTCCTGCTGCCCCGCGTCTAGTAAAGCCTGCTTGAATGTACTGGCCTGGCTTCCTCACTGAAGAGTCTAGTGCCCCATGTGAGCCCGAGCCACCCCTGAGGACTCAGGGAAAGGTCCGCAACAAGGTAACAAGTGTCAACACTGTCAGGCCTTAGCATCCCCACTGGGCTGGGCGTGGAGCAGGCTGAGTGTCACATGCTCTGGGGGCTGCGGGCGTCTCCAGGGCGGGGGGCTGGCTATGCTCCCAGCAGCTAGTTGCGGGCGTCTCCAGGGCGGGGGGCTGGCTATGCTCCCAGCAGCTAGTTGCGGGCGTCTCCAGGGCAGGGGGCTGGCTATGCTCCCAGCAGCTAGTTAGGCAAGTGATGACAAGTCTTTCTGTCACTGCTGCCTTCAGGCCTGAGTTGATCTTTTGGCTTCTTCCTTTTTCCGGGCCCTGAGGATTTCTTGCATGTTTTAGATGAAAGGCCAAAAGGCCATTGGACGAGCACAGACTCCTGGGCCACTGAGGCATGAGGAGGGCCTGGCCAGATGCACCCACACACATACACACACACACACACACACACACACACACACACACACACACACCCCACACACACTCTGTCATTGCTCAGACCAATAAACTGCTTCCCTGGGGCCTAGATCAGCTCTTGATCCTCTAGGACACAAATTCCCAGAGCCCAGGAGGAGTAGAATAACCATGCCACACAGCCCCTCTATTCTGTAGATCAGAAGAGTGAGACTTGGGACTTCCCTGGTGGTACAGTGGTTAAGAATCTGCCTGCCAAGGCAGGCAAGGACACGGGTTTGAGCCCTGGTCCGGGAAGATTCCCACGTGCTGCGGGGCAACTAAGCCCGTGTGCCACAACTACTGAGCCTACGCTCTAGAGCCCGCGAGCCACAACTCCTGAGCCCACGTGCCACAACTACTGAAGCCCACATGCCTAGAGCCCGTGCTCTGCAACGAGAGAAGCCACCACAATGAGAAGCCCGCGCACCGCAACGAAGAGTAGCCCCCACTCGCCGCAACTAGAGAAAGCCCACGTGCAGCAACGAAGACCCAACGCAGCCAAAAATATAATTAATTAATTTATTTATTTATTATTTTTAAAAAAGAAAAAAAACAGAACCTAATATTTAAAAAAAGAAGGGTGAGACCTGGAGAAAGAAAGACTTGCAGAGGTCACCCAGGGAGTGAGAAAGAACCAGGCTGGACTGGCTCCTTTCCCCCCCACCAGGCTGCCTGGTATAGTGCATTCAGCATGGTAACCAATACTGCAGCATTGTTATAGTAACTTTTCCCATCCTCTCATCCACCTAGCTGGCAGCAAACACTGAATTTTGGCAAGAAAATGGGTATGTATATATATACATCTTGTGTTTTACGCAGAAAAATTTAGACCAAAGATTATGTCAATTCAACATGGCACAGCTGGTGAGAGCTTCAAGCCCTTGAGTCAAACAGAACTGGGTTTGAATCTTACCTCTGCCATGTAGGAGCTGCGTACGTCTCTAAGCCTCAGTTTCTTTGTCTATAAGATGGGAATGATAATAGTATGTTTCTCATGGAAATGTTGTGAGGATTGGTTAAATTAATATGTGTAGAAAAGCATAGAACAGTACCTCACTTGTTAAACACTCAATAAAAGTTAATTTTAAAAAGGTAAATCAGAGACGGGGTCCGACCAAATATCCATACATTTGGGGGAGACCAGTCCACCTGTTGGGTGGAGCCAGTAGGCTAAAGGGAAGCTCATTGGATATTCCCACCGCCACCCCTGACCCCGGCACTCTGGGCTCCAGGCAGTCACGGCTCCATGGGGAGGGTGCCGCTGAGAAGCAGAAATGAGACTCGGCAGCCAGGCCTGTTTATGGGACGGAAAGGAAGCACCGCTGCCCTGCAATTGCTGCTGCATGAAATTTAAATTATTCTCAGCAAACCTGCTTGACAGATGAAACAGAAAAGGGATGGCTTCATAAAATGCAATTTTGTTCTCGAAAGAATGGACTTTGCAGAATCCTCGCTGATGTCTGTGAAATGTATTGGGGGCTTTTTCTCCTTGTGGTCAGGAGCATTCATTGCCTGATGCGAGCTGAAACATTCCCATCGTTCCCTGAAGCTAAGCCCTTGAAAATAAATCTGGGCCGGGAAGAGAGAAACTTAGCCCGTGTCACAGGCCCAGGGAAAACCGAAAGGGGCCGTGGAATCTGCACGCTCCATCCTCAGAGCACCAAACACCCAGATTTTTTAATTTATGGGCATTTGGGCCTTTCAAGGGGAATGTCTGTCATCGTAGCAATGACCCTGGAGACAACGTCTTCCTCGTGCACCCTAAATTCTTTGGAGAATTGTTCCTCTTGGGGGAGATGATCTGGGGTTTCTATGGAGAATCATGTGAATGACCACAAGGCCCCATGCAGCGGGGTCCCCCCCTCTCCTGTGATTCCGGGGGGTCCAAGAATGGATAAAGGCGGCTTTTGCACAAAGTGAGAAGCAGACCTCTCTTTCCTCTTGTATTCACATTGAAAACCAAAGGCTACTGAGTGGGCTCAGTTGGGAAAATCACTGAAGCCCCTTTTGTAGCGCATTTCCAGACTGTGCGTGCTTCTCTCTAGAAGGCTCTTTCTTGCCCCATGAATAAGAACTTGTGGTCTCCCTTGTGATACATTATCAGGCACTGATAATGCATCGTAAGACAACTTGTGCATGTTCGTACCCAGCGAATGGGTTGTTTTTGTTTGTTTTTTCGCGTACGTGGGCCTCTCACTGTTGTGGCCTCTCCAGTTGCGGAGCACAGGCTCCGGACGCGCAGGCTCAGAGGCCATGGCTCACGGGCCTAGCCGCTCCACGGCATATGGGATCTTCCCGGACCGGGGCACGAACCCGTGTCCCCTGCATCAGCAGGCGGACTCTCAACCACTGCGCCAGCAGGGAAGCCCCAGCTAATGGGTTTGACCTGCACTTTAAGTGGCAGCCACAGTTTGGGTTGTATCTCATTGACTTAAAGCCTATCCATTGGTCACCAAGTGTATGCAAAATTGAAAAATGTCATGATTGACCAAGCATCCATGTCAAAGCCTACAGTTTGGGGAGGGTAAACCTGAGTGGCTTGAATTCTTAGGTTTCTGATTCAGGGGGCAAAAAGAGGGGAGAAGGTTATATAAATTCCCATGTTCGTAAGGGATGAGCCATAGTCTGGATGAAAGGTAGCTGTGAATTCCAAAGGAAGGTTGTGAAAAGATGTGCTTGATTGGAGCCAGTAGGGTATATAAGTTAGCTTTTGCTGCATAACAAGCACCCCCAAATTTAGTGGCTTAAAACCATCCCAGTTCTGTGGGCTGGTTGCCAGTTCTGGGCTGGGCTGATCCCTGCTGGGCTCTCTCCTTTGTCTGTGGTCAGCTGAACGGTGGCTAGTGGCTGGTGGATGATCTAGGATGGCCTCACTCACACATCTGTGCTTAGTGGACCGTCAGCCAAGATGTCTCCGTTCTTTGTGTGGCCTGTCATCCTCCACACCGCTGTCGCAGGCGTGTTCACATGAGGGTCTCAGGCCTCCGGGAGCAGCAAGCGGGCAAGGCTTGGTGCACAAGTGCCTTTCTAGCCTCTGCTTGAGGCACATTTGCTAAAATCCTATTGGCCAAAGCAGTCACATGCCCAAGCCAGATTCAAGAAGTGGGCAAAACAAAAAACCCTGCCTCTGGCTAGAAGGTGCCACACCACGTTGCGAAGGGGCAGACATGCAAGGATGGGAAGCACTTGTGGTCATTTTTGCCATATGCCCCCCAGTGTTGCCAGCACACTTGTTTAGACACAGTTATTCACCCTCTAGCTTCCGGCCAAGGCTCGCATGCCGCAAACAGAAGGAACAGGATCAATCTGATCAATCAGTCAATCAATCTACATGGCCTGGTAGACAGAATCAACAGGGGACAGTTGTGACTTACACACACCTGGGTGACACACATGCCATCCACACCCAGAGCTGCCCAGGGAGGTCTGAAAGGAGACACCTGGCGAGGATTGTGCTGCCAGGGAGAAGGCAGTGCAGCTGGCCCCCAGGGAACCTTGTAGGGTACTAGCCAGGACTTGGACCTTAGTCCTAAAGGCTCCAACACTTGATCCCATCACTGCCCCAGAGTTGGTGGGACTGGGACACTGCTGTTCCTGGGACATTCACAAGGACAGATGCTAACCTACTGATTCAGAATCAAAAATCCAACCCAAGGAGACCACTTTCATGGACTTTGCGCAGTGACTCTCTCCCTGTGAGAGTCCACACAAGAAAAGAAATTTAGACCGGAAGACTTCCTGATGAGCCTGAAATCAAGAAAGGGAGCCAGTTATAGGATGCACATATTCAGTAGCTGCAGATCAGACCGAGTCCTGGCTCTTTCTCCTTAAGAGGATAAATCCCGTGCCATTCCCCAAAAAGGCCTTGGAAAGGCCTCTTCTTAAATTAAATTAGGTTTTCTGCAAACAGCATCATTCAAGATGAACATAAATCTACTTCTTATTCAGTTTTAATGGTTTTCCCTGTTTCATTTAATTACTCATGTTGCAATCAAACAATTTTTTTTCATTGCAGAAGGACAGTATTTCAGCTACATTATGGGTTAAATAGGCTTTGGAGAACTAGCCTGGGAATCTCATCACCATTTATAACATTGTTTTTTTATAGGGAAAGTATGTTCCAAAATCTAAACAGCCAAATTACAAATGAACTTTCAGAACCCAACCCATTTTTAACTGGAAACTGTCTGTAATACTCAAAATAACTCAGGGAAACAAACATAAAAAGGAGAGTTGAACGCCCCTCGCCCCTCGGTATCACTTGTTCGCCATCAGCATCTACAGATGTAGTTTCGTTTCAGCGAGAATTTCCTCCAAACCCAGACAGACTCTATCCCTATTTTATTCACTGTCATGACACAGGCGGCCACACTGGCTTTAGTCCTCCTAAAGCATCATGCCACTGAGAAGAGTCCCTGCAGAGCTACACTGTTGGAAAGTAGCAGATTATCAATGTTTCAACACCACATTCACTGCCCTAAAATGAAGGCTTAGGAGAACTCTCTGTGCAGCTCTGCTGCCGTGTCCACTGGTCCAGGTGTATTCATTTGCATTGGGAATCTGCATCTTTAGAACCCGTAGGCAGGAAACCTCATTTTCCTCTGGCAAATAAATAGCCGTGAGAACTCAGCAGAGCATCAGTGTGCATTCAGAGACGCCTTCCACATGCCTTTCCTTTTGATCAGGGTAGGGGTCCTGCCTTCCCAGTTTCCCCTCTCCTGATGCTTCATGGAGAAGAAGTGAATACTTTGTACCCTCTGGAACCATGACAGGAGTCCTGGGAGCTGGGAAAGAAGCAAGGTGCCCACTCCGATCACAGAAGGCCAGTATTCAGCACGTCCCTCTCTTGACTTAAACTGCTGGCTGATGCCTGCCATGGTCCCTTAAGAAAAACACTCTTCTGTCACCACATGAGCCTTTTCTTGCCAGACCTGCTCCGGAGGCCCAGACAGCTCAATCAAGCTTGCTGTCCTCTCTTGCTCCCGGAAGGCCACAAGGGTTTCCCCATGGCCCCTCCCTGGGCTGCCAGCAAGTATAGTGCTTCTTGCCCTGCTCAACTCAGCCCCAGACTCTGGCATTGAATATGATCCAGACTCTTGACCTACTCCTTAAAGAATTCCTTCACCAGGTGAGAAGTGGCCGTAAAGCCATCGGGCTAGGGGATAGGAGGTAGGAGTAGGGAGGTAGAATGGCCAAGCCTGCAAGTGAGTCAGGTAGCCCTCACTGGGGGCGTGCAGAAGCTGGAGAACCACTCCAGGCTTGACAAAACAACCTTCGAGGTCTGTCCTGGGCGTTGCTGGCTGTCTACCCAGTCTCAGTTCTGTTCAGGTGTCCATCACCTCCCATGATTAGGGGAAGTGAACCCTAGTACCCACTGGGATTATGATGATTCAAAACCAGGCGTGGAGATGTAGAGAATGGACTTGAGGACACAGGGAGGGGGAAGGGTAAGCTGGGACGAAGTGAGAGATTGGCATGGACATATATACACTACCAAATGTAAGATAGGTAGCTAGTGGGAAGCAGCCACATAGCACAGGGAGATCAGCTCGGTGCTCTGTGACCACCTAGAGGGGTGGGATAGGGAGGATGGGAGGGAGATGCAAGAGGGAGGAGATATGGGGATATATGTATAGCTGACTCACTTTGTTATAAAGCAGAAACTAACACACCATTGTAAAGCAATTATACTCCAATAAAGATGTTAAAAAAAAAAAAAAAACCCAGACATGGTAATCCCCTTCCCCTTCCGCATCATTGGTTTAGGAAGGGTCCCCAATTCTGGCCAGTGCAACATGAGGATAATCCTATCTGGGGGCTTTGGGAAAGGTTTTCTTGCTTCTAAGGAAGCGTCACAAGAAAGAAGAAATCCTTCTTCCTCTGGACGCTGTCGTGTCTGGACTTGATGCCTTGAACTGCTATAATCATCATGCTACAAGCCTCAGGATGAAGCCAACACACAAGGAATAGAAAAAACAAGAGGATTCCAGAAATACGGAACTAGAGCCCTGTGCTGCATCCCTACCTTCCTCTGGGCTTCTGTTACCTGAGATAATGCATTTACTGGTTGTATAAAAAAATGATTTTTAAAACTGCCTCCACTGCACAGACAGCTCCCAAGCTGGATGCCTTCTTCCATCTCCCGGACCTCACCCGGCACACTGACTTGCTAAAAATGGCTGCAGCAGCCTTTGTGAGTACCCTCTACCTATTATTCGTTTATTTCAGCTCACTGAAATAAACGAATTTATTTGTTTACAAGGATTCTGTGTACAAGGATTCTGCTCTCTATTACTTCCCTGAATGCCAACCCCATTGGCGTAGCTTATGACCCTCACACTCCACGGGACCAGGTTTCTGTCCAAGGGAAATCCACCAACACACTGGAGTGCCTGAGCCATGGGTCATTTGAGAGCTTCACCCCCATCACCCAGTTCAGCCACAATCGCCAAACATGAGAGGTGCTCTCATACCCCAGGGCCTCTGCACTTGCCACTGCCTCTTACCAGAATTTTCATTCCCTCTCTTGCCTGCCCAGAAATATTCCTGCTCATCCTACAACCGACACCCTAAATGTTAACACCTCTGTGGTGAAAAAAAATGCTATTATTTCTTTCTCTCCCATGACACATTTCTTTATGTCCCTGTAAATAACTATAACATATGGTACTTATCCATTTATTAATATGTCTCCTTCTAGGCTGTGAACTCCATAGGAATAAGGCACATGTGATACCAAGCATATAAAGTTTCTCAGTAAGTGTTTGAGGACAGAATGGATAAATTTATGCATATGAATATTTATTCATTTATTTAGCACCTACTGTTGGGGTAGGGAGGATGAATGCCTTTGACGTCATCTTTACCTACGCCTTATCTATGTGGTCGATGAGTCTTCAAAAAAGAGTAATTTCTGTGGGTGCCTATGATGAGGATGAAGTTGGGGCCTGCATGTGAGCCAGACTGAAGCCCTCATGGGCTCACTCTCGGGACCTGTGTGCAGCTAACAAAGCCACACTGGCAGCACAGATTTTCCACATCGAGGCCTTTGCCCTAGGTCCTGTGCCTCTTCCCGTCTCTCCCAGAGCATCTGGAGTCATGGGATCACAACATCATCTCTCAGCTATTAGTACCTCCTTGGGATTTTTCTCCCATTTGCCTGTAATTCTCTGCACCCTTCACATTTGTTTATTTCATTTAAGGCACTTGTGTAGTCATTACTTTGTTCCAGACACTGCTCAACATTAACTTTTTAAATCCTCATCACAGCCCTCTGAGGTCGTTATGACAACCACCGCTTAGAATGAAAAAGACCAGGTGACTTACCCACAATCACTCAGCAGGGCTGGGACTCACCCCTGGGCAGTCCAGCTCCAGAGTCCAGGCATCTAGCTCGGACAGGCCCCACCCAGACAGTCCTCAGTGAAATCTGTTGAACGAGCAACTGGCTGAACATCTTCCCATTAACATCTTCCCCAGGTGTTAGCGGCATCTTCTAAAGAGATAGTACGGGCTCCCCACTGAAGCAGCTGAGCTCATCAGTGTTTGAAACAACTGCAGATATCAGGCCCAAAGCAAGTGTAGGATTCCGTCGTCCTGCCCCACACCTCCCAGATGTGACGGCCCGACCTCCTTCCCTTAACAGCCAGGCCATGTGGGAGGTGTAGACACTGCTCAGATGCAGGATCTTGGGGACCACTGAGCCACAAGGCCACAACTTCTCTCTCTTTCTCAGGGTTTCTTGTTTTGGTCCACAACACAGTGCATGGCTGGTGTCCACGTTTGTGGCTACGTTCAGACTGCTTTGGCTTGTTCCATCCCAGAAGGCCAGGCTAGATCATCACAACTGCCCTCAGGTATTGCTGGATGGACTTGGAGCAATACCTACACTCAAGGGGGCTCTCTGTCTTGTGGGTGCCTCAGGCGTTCCCCTGGATTTAAACCTAGGCTAAGCACTGGAGATGCCACAGAATCATGGGCTGACCCTTAATATCAGGCAGGATTGAAGCAGCCATGACTTGTGGCTGCCTCCCCTGTAAGCTCAGCACTGCTTTGGGGAACAGAAAGAAGCAGGAAGAGGTCACTGTTTGTTACCGTCCTCTTTCTGGGAGGCATTTCTCCCGGGAATGGGGGGAAAAGCCCCAGGCTGGGGTCAGGAGATGGCATTCAAGGCCAGACTCTTAAGCTCTCCAAGACTTAGCTTCCTTACCTATAATCTGGACACAACAGGGTCCACTTCACTGGACTGTTGTGAGGTCCACATGAAATAGCAAAGCAAAAGTGCTTTATAAACATAAATGCTCTAATTCACAGAGACAGAAAGTAGATTGGAAGTTACCAGGGGCTGAGTGGAGGATGGAGAGTTATTCTTTAATGGGTACAGTTTCTGTCTGGGGTCACGAGAAAGTATTGGATTAGTGGTGACGGTTGCACAGCATTTTGAATGTCATGAATGCCACTGAATTGTATACTTAAAAATGGCAAAAATGGCCAATTTTATGTCATAGGTATTGGACCACAGTGAAAAAAAGTAAAAATAAATAAATGCCCCGCGGTCAAAAGAGAGAGAGGAAGTATCTGTGTAAATCCAGGCAGAGCTGACTCATCATGGAACTTCCTTTATTAAGAGAAATGGGAGTTGCCAATCATGGTGGCTGGAATGGAGACCAATCAAATGATGGTGCTCAAAACAGACCGACATGGGCTTGATTAAAATGTAGGGAAGAACCCCTGAGGCAAGGGCGGGAGGGCGGCCTGGGTGACGGCGGGGCTGGCGTCATGGAGGAGCCCTGTCCTGCCTCACACGGCAGCCTTGGGAAGATGCCGGCCCCCCAGCTGCAGCAGGTGACTGCCAACCACAGCAGAAAGGCCAGGCCCTGGAGAAGGAAGGTCCTGGGCGATGCTGGAGCCATGGAAGGTGTATTTGTGGTCATTTTCTCCAGCACCGGAAGAGCTGGGGCTGCAGGTGAAGACTCAGCTGTGCTGTGTTCAGCAGCGGTTATAAATCTCGCCGGCAGCGAGGGTGCTCTCCACGCCAGACACACGGACCTCACTGGCACAAGCATGCACCTTCCCTCATACACTCAGAAGCCATCCTAGGAAGCAACGCAGGACTGCTGGCCAGCCAGGGCCCTAGACATGTCCTTGGAGTCGCTAATGTTTATAGAGCGCTCTCTATGGGCCAGCCAGGGTTCTAAGTGTATTCGCCCACGTTAACCCACTGCATCCCACAGCGATTGTACAAGGCGGGCGCCGTGATCATCCTCATTGTATAACTCAGCAAGGTGGGCAGTGTTCAGGCTTACACTGCAAGCCCACTGCCGTCCAGCTTCCTGCCTCCTCGTGATGCTGCCGTGATGTGGAGACCAGGCCTGTCGTGGGGCGGGAACAGCCCGGTTCCGATGGTGAGTGCGATCCTGGAAAGGGAGCAGGGGAGTGGGGGAGCCTCAAGCACCCGGCCAAGTGCTGGGGCCTGGCCCGCCAACTGCTCTGCATGGGCACCTCCACTGCAGCCACAAGCAGACAGACGCCCCGCTGCCATCGCCTCATGAGTCAGGAACATGCTGAGGGTGTGATTTTTTGTTCGCTCACAATATTAGGCTGAGGAGAGGATATTGGGCAAAATATATTGTACCCATAATTCATATTAACAGGAATTCGATAGTAGCAACTTGTTATCTGCTGAGATTAGAAGGGAATACTGTGAATATTGTGTTATAAAGGCATTAACGAGGCGTTATGAATTAGATTCCATTTCACCACATCGTGTTCCTTGTAAATAACTGAGGAAGAAACTGGTGCTCAGAATTTGGGTTTACCCATTTTTGAGATCCCAGCCGTTCCCTCCACAGGCTGATGGGGCCGCCTTAATCTGACAGCTCACACAGCTATGGGGAAAGTCTGCATGTGGCTGGTCCGAAGGCGCCACGAAAGGAGAATTACACTTCTGAAAAGACTCTTCCTCCCAGCAGAAATCCGTAACTGCCACATCCAACACTAGACACGGTTTTTCTAGCAAAATCTTCCAGAGTCTAGATATTCTCTGTCCCTTTCCTCCAGTCCCTGGAACTCTGGCTTGGCAGCCGGGGCCCAGGTGGGCTCTGGTGGCATCACTGAGTCAGCAGCAGCCTTCCTACCCAATCTCATGCCCGCCTCTAGCTGTCTTAGTGGCAGAGATCTGAACACCCATACCTCCAGGGTCAGGCAGCCAGTCGAGCATCGGCCACTTCCGCCCTGGTGGAGTGAGCCCTGGCCAGCAGCACCCATCTCCCGTGGGCCTCTCAGTCCTGCTCTGCCATCCCAAAAGATCCGTCACCTGCTGGCTGTACCACCCCTGGTGTCTCCGCATGGCCCTGTGAGGGATAAATGGGGCTTCCTGGCTAATGCCAAGTTCGATCATTTGCTATCAAAACCAAGAACGTGGCTTGGAGCAGTGGAGTGGCTGCCCCCAAGAAAAATCTGAAAGGAGAGCAGGGGAGGAAGCCCCGAGCACTTGCCCCAAGTGCAGAGCTGGGCAGAGCTGGTGGACATTCATCCCGTGTCTCTGGCTTTGTTCAGAAGCCCCTCCATAGCTGACCCTGCCCCATGTAGGGACTCTGGGGGCTGAAGAAATTCTCCTGTGACCACTGCTAAGTTTGTGGGCAGTTCTGAAGCAGCTGGTCACTGGTAAATGAGCGACTCCCCTTTATCGTTAATGGTGTTGTTTCAGGATTTCAAGTTTGACGTCTGTTGGATGGAGTGCCTGGGGGCGGCTAGAGAAAGGAGGTGGATGTGCAATGAAAGAGGCAGTCAGGGCCAGATGGTTTTTCACATGGAGCGTGAAATGGTCAGTTGGTTAGCCAACCACATTAATCATTCCTAGTCGGGACACCCAATGTATAAGCGCACCAGATATAGAAGTACTTGACACACCTCTGTGCGAGCACAGTGATGGGATAAGGAGCCCAGACTCCAGTTTCACACTGCCTGAGTTCGAATCCCGACTCTTCTGCTTTCTAGCTGTGTGATTTTTAGCAAGTCACTTACCCTCTCAGAGCCTGGTTTCCCCTTCTATTAAAAAGGATAATAATACAATCTACTTCATTGGGTTGTGGAGGAGATTAGATGAATTAGTAATGCAAGTGTCTGGTGTCTATTACACACCCTGTAGGCATGATCTGTTATTATGACCATGGTCTTCATTGTGTGGCCTCCCGTCTCTGTTTCTCTCCCTCTAGAATGCGGGTCCTTGAGACGAAAGATCCTGTCTTCTTAGGTTTTGCATTGCTAGCACCTCACACTGGCCTGCTATGTGCTCAGTAAATATGTGTTGAATTATTAAGTTGAATTGTTCGAAGAAGGTGTAGTCGTGGAAATTCGCTCGTTTTACAAAAAACATAGTTGTGCACTTTTGAAAATCGTCTTCCACCTTTCCACGGTCATATATTCTCATTTCAGAGAAGGGCCATGACTGCCTCTAGTTCTTCATGTGGCATCTCCATGATTGTAGCCAATAGCTACAAATAAATCAATGCGTTTTGAAATACACTAGCTCCTCACTGATTCAAGGGGTCCCAAAGCAGGGCATTTTACAAAGCAATTACTGTGCTTCCATGAAATGAAAAATCATCTCCTGCATTTGATGATCTCAAATCCAGAACCCTGTGCCCTGAATGGTCCTGGGCTCCAGCCCACTTTCTGTTTGTGGGTGGTTGTGGTGACAGTTGCGTTTTTGTTGTGGTGGTGATTGTTCTTTTGTTTTTTAAACAATTTATGGAGGTCCAGGCACCATGCCAAGAGCTTAACATGTTTTGCCTCCGTTCTTACAACAACTCCACGTGGGCCCACCATTATTCCCATTTTACACACGAGGAGACAGAGTTTCAGAGCCTGGGCAACTTGCTCATAAGTGCTAGAAATGGGATTTGAACTCAGACCTTTCTTACTTCAAAGCTCATGCCTCTGACTCCCAATCCTTTTCCCTGGATGTCTGCCCTTAGATATCTGCCAGGAGCCTTAAATATAAAATGCCCAGAATTAAACCCCACCTCCTCAGCCTCAAACTGGTTCCTACCTCTGGAACTCCTGGCTCAGGGCCAGGTCCACCACCTACGCAGCTGTGTAAGCCACCGTGTCTCTCCCCCGCCATCTGCATCCCATCACCTCTCCTCACCATCCCCATCAATCACTGCCCATCAGGCCCACCTTCAGATGTTTCTCAAGTCCACTCATTTCCCTCAGTTTCCACTTCCACTGCCATAGTCCAGGCCACATCAAATCTCACCTGGGGAACAGAGACAGCCTCCCTGCCCATGTACCTGCCTCCAGTCCGCCCACTCCCTCTCATCCATTCGCGCCCCCACTGCACATCTGATCTTGTCACACCTCTGCTTTTAAAAGTGCAATTAGGTCTTCCCTGGTGGCACAGTGGTTGAGAGTCCGCCTGCCGATGCAGGGGACACGGGTTCGTGCCCCGGTCCGGGAAGATCCCGCATGCCGCAGAGCGGCTGGGCCCGTGAGCCATGGCTGCTGAGCCTGTGCGTCCGGAGCCTGTGCTCCGCAACAGGAGACGCCACAACAGTGAGAGGCCCGCATACTGCAAAAAAAAAAAAAAAGTGCAATTACCAGGAATTCCCTGGCAGTCCAGTGGTTAGGACCCGGTGCTTTCACTGCCTGTGCCTGGCCCTGTTCAGGGAACTAAGATCCCGCGAGCCACGAGGCACAGCATAAATAAATAAACAAATAAGAGTGTAGTTACCCCAAACTGGCCCTGAAGATAAAGTGGCTTAAGGCCCTTGGTGACCCTACCTCCACTCACCTCACCAAGCCTCGTCTCTCACGTCTGCACCTCCTCCTGCCTCGTGTCCCACATTTCAACCCAGCATCATCTACAAGCCCCAACTCTGATGCAGGTGAGATTGGCCAGGGCATGCATGTGGGCCTGTGGGACCAAGTGAGGAAAAACACAAACTGGAAAGAACACAAGCCTTAAACTTAAAGATAGGCAGCCTTGGGCTCATATCATGGGTAAGTTGCTTAACCAATCTATAGCCTCATTTTCCTCATCTGTAAAATGGGGACAACAACAGTACTACCTTACAGGAGTTGTGTATGAATTTGGGAAATTACAGGTAAAAAAACCCTTGCCCATCACTGGGCAAACAGGAAGTGCTCAGTAAATGCTGGAGGTGGTAGTGACAGTGTGTAAAATACGAGTTTAGTTTTACAGAGAAATTCCTGGGGGCTAATTTTTTTAGAGAAATGGACTCTCATCTGAGAAAATACAAAGTGTGAGCATTTAAACCCTGACGCCTTGCTGGTTTCTCCCATGTTCTTCAGAGGGAGCCAGACACCTCTTGCCTCGTGGGGCAGCTTGAGTGAAAGTCTGGCCTTTTAGTGTATGTGCTTGGTCCTCTCCTGGCCCCCAGCATCCGGCCTGTCTGCCTTCCCACATGCGGGACATTGCTGGAATTCTCCCTCCTGCAGTCATTCAGCAAATGTGCCCACTTTGTTTACTGAGATGGTTCTGTGGCCCAGCCATTTGGTATGGACTTTTGTGAAGGCAGTGTCCCTCCCGTCGGGGCATCCCATTTGTGGTGAAGGACACACCAGTCACAGGCAGTGACAGCCCATCAGCGTCCCCCTGCAGCCACCCCTGCCTAGCTCAGCGCTGAGGGGCCGACAGCATCACCGTGCGTTTAAGCACTGGTGTTCGCCTTTGAAAAACCCTCCCAAGACACAAGTGCACTCATTAAGCGGCTTGAGTCTGATGACCTAAAGGGTAGCTTGTCTCGCAGCCCCTCCTGTCCGAGTCCAGCCCTCGGGCCGCTGCCCCGGCCTCGCTTCCCTCAGACGCCCAGCCAGAGTCAGGGAACCAGAGGCCTCACTCAGAAGTAGCACCACCGCCTCCAGGCTCCCATCTCCTGCAGTCTGCTCACTGGGGCGGCCACAAAACGAGGAAGAAAACTCTTTTTGGACTGGAAGAATAGGGCTGCTGCTGTTTTATGGTGGTGTGGTTTACGGTTTTCAAACATTTTAATTAGTTTCATTTTTTAATATAAACGCACCCTGATGTTTTACACAGGAAGGGCGCGGTTCTTAAAATCTCAGGAATAAAATAGGAAAGTGACAGTTGGCTGTTAAAGCGTCACGCTCAGATGTGTTCTTATTATTGCTGTTATTTAACGTTTCTAAGCACCCGCCCTGAGCCAGGAGTGGTGGTGGGGAGTGGAGGGTGAGAGGCCCGATGCTGCCTCCATCTCAGGGTGGTGACTTGGGGGGCTTCCTGGGGACTGGCAGTGGCTTTCACCGCTGCTTGAGCCGGCCCTGCCCCACAGGGAGCTTCTCGGGGTGCCAGTCAGCCATCTGTTTTGTGATCTGAGAACACAGCTGGGGGATCTGGGCTTGCTGCCCCAAACCTGTGCTATGCTCACTTGTGAACCTGCCGACATTTCCCAGCCCCGCCAGGCAGGGATTTGAGCTATCTGTTAAGAACAGGCCTCCTCCGAAAAAGACCCGTCTCATCTGTACAACATTTGAATCAATGAGAAAGCAGAGTTAGAAAGACAGGACTTTAATTTCAGGGCCCCGTCTGTGAAATGGGTTGAATAGTAGCCCCCCAAATTGTACGTCCATCCAGAACCTCCGAACGTGGGCTTATTTGGAAACAGAGTCTATATAGATGTAGTTAAGGTCAAGTTCTCAAGACAAGATCGTCCTGGATCGGGGTGGGCTCTAAATTTAGCAATGAGTATCATTTTGAGAGAAAGGAAAGGGAGCTTTGACACTGGGAGGGGATGGCCGTGTGAAGACAGGCGGAGATTGGAGTGATGCTGCCACAACCCAAGGAATGCCCGTGGCCAGCAGAAGCTGGAAGAGATGAAAAAGCATCCTCCCTTAGAGCCTTCAGAAAGAAAGCGGCCTGCCGAAACCGTGCTTTTAGACTTCCGGCCTCCAGAACCGAGAAAGAATGCACCTCTGTCATTTAAACCACTCAGCTTGTGGTAATTTGTTGCGGCCGCCCTAGGAAACTACTACACTGCATGCAAGTCCCTCTTCCCCAGATCTCCTTAAAGAAAGCCCACCCGAGAGGGGGCTGGGTTCTTTACGTAGTCTGCCCTTGATGCTCAGAGTTTAATCCCGGAGCAGGATGGCCTACTGACCTCCTCTCCGCCAAGTTGAAATGAAACACCATCACACCTTTTTCCTCGATGTCAAAAAATGTTTCGATAAGCTTTCTACTTACCACCCGCCTGCTGCCTGTAACATATGGGCTCCAATTTGGAAAACTTTCAAAGGGCAGTTAAAGTGAGCCGCTCGGGCCCTCCTCCCCTTCACAACCTACAGCAGTGTCCCCTCGGAATCTGCAGGCAACGGGGCACATTGACATGTGTTGGTGTCTACAAAACAGGTACGGATGTGTGAGTGCGGGGCGAGACGTTCACTGTGGCCTGCATGTAATGTGAGCCTGCGTCGGGTCTCTTGTTTAGCTGGAGTAAGAAAATGGGAATGGACAGCCTCTGCTGGTTATTCCTCTGGAAGATCAAGCTCAGAGAGCCATCAAGGAGATTCTTTAAATCAAAAAACGACACCAGTCAAATAAAAGCTCCAAGCGCTAACCGCTCCCCTCTTGTTACCAACTTTAGTTCAGAAGAAAATTCTCTTTGCTGCCGTCTCTGCTCCTCCTTATCTCATTGTAATTGAAAGGAGAAGAATTTGCCGGAGCCGTGGTCTCGGCCACTCCTCATCTTCAAAGGTGGCACTTGGACCGTGTTATTTCTGGCAGATCATTTTACACAACTACAAGACGGTGCTATAATCCAAGTAATCCAAGGTGGGACCTCCTTGGGCAGAAGACCTCTCCAAACCCATTTACCTGCTTAGACCCAAATGCAAGCTGTGGCTTATGGGCCTGTTTCAGAAGGCAAGAGATCCCCAGGTCATCAGCCTAGCGGGCATGTTCTGTGTCTTTTCTCCAGCTGTTCCCGTGAATCTGGGTATAAAATGAGATTGCAACCCAGCTGTCGCTGGCAGCCTAAAGCCCGTAGTGGGGCAGGCGTCACTGCTGCTCCAAGGATATTTATTCTTCAACCCCTCAGGGATCGGAAGCAGAGCTTTGCTCTCTGGAGGTTAGGGTGGCAGGAACTCTGGGAGTAGAGAACCTACGTTTGGGAAGCATTGGCTCTGCCCAGGGGTGTTCACACTGGTATCTTATGTCTGGGAAGTGATTTAACGGACTCAGGTTTAATTTCTTTGGAGGAACATCTGAACCATTTCGGCTAATCATGTCCCTCCAAGCCTTTGGTGACACTGCAATTCCAGACGGGCAGTGCTGGAGGCACGGAGGCTGGGGGATGACTGTGGGGGACAGAGGAAGTCAAGGGTGATACCACTTGGTGTGGAAAGTTATACTTGGCCTCAAACAAAGAGATTGAGTGGAAGATGCAGACGGTGGTGCCAGACCCCACTGTGGGAAATGGCCGTCAGTGGGCACAGATGCGCAGAGGGAGGGCAGGGTTCCTCGGGAAGGCCAAACAAATGAATGGATGGGCTCCGTTTGCCTCGTCTGCCAGAGACTGCTCCGAAAAACGGGGCTGTTAAAGATCAGGACGTTTCGGGCCTCCCTGGTGGCGCAGTGGTTGAGAGTCCGCCTGCCGATGCAGGGGACACGGGTTCGTGCCCTGGTCCGGGAAGATCCCACATGCCGTGGAGCAACTGGGCCCGTGATCCATGGCCGCTGAGCCTGCGCGTCCGGAGCCTGTGCTCCGCAACGGGAGAGGCCACAGCAGTGAGAGGCCCGCGTACAGCAAAAAAAAAAAAAAAAAAGATCAGGACGTTTCTCCCAAGCTATCAGCAACATGGCAGCTGAAATCAGTATAATAAAGGAGATAGATTCCAGGAGGTGGAATCCGTTACTGAAAGATTCTTGGACTCTGGCAATGGCTGCAGCTCACTGCTAACCGGGAGACTTACGTGACAGGATTATCAGTGGCATTAAGCACATTTAGAAGAGAGGATTATACCTATTTCTGGGGCAGTTGCATGCCACCAGGCTCTGGTCTGGCCAGCATGTTAACAGATAGACTGCCGGCTGCACGAAGGTGAATTAGATATTTGCACAGTCACAAGAAGAGGGGAGACTCAGGTACAAGTTTAATGCTGGGTGGTTAGTTCAAGTCCAAGGGAAGGATCTGGTTTGGGGTCTCTGTCCAACCTGAGGAAGCTCCATTTCCACGTCCTCCCTCTCTTCCCCCCACCCCGGCACCACCCACACCCCTGGTGGCCTCCCCAGACCTATGGCTCGGTGAACGCCCTCACCGAGAGGAGGGGACCACTCCTAACTGGAGACAGGAGGGCGGAGTCGGGAGGCAGCGAGGGGTGACAGGAAAGAGGCTGTGCCCAGGCCACCAGCCACCCTCCCAGAAGGGGACTTTTACGCATGACCGACTCTTCTCAGGAGGTTGAGGCACGCTTTACTTGGCTTCCTTGGTTAAGAGCTTCTTCAGAGCTTCTAGACACGCTGAGCAGGAACCACAGTGCAAAACCACCGCAATTTAACAGGGCATCTAATTAAAAGGAGTGACATGAAGGGCCTTTTCTTCCTACTCTGGGTTTTGCTTCTTTCTGTGCAGGGTTCAAAAGTCTGACAATCTGTCTCCACAGGAGAGAGATTACAGTTAGACCTGGCAAAGCTCCGGAGAATATGCTGTTGGGAGCAGTTTCTCGGTGGCCTTTCGGAGGGCGGCTGTGATGTGGCCTGATGGCTCCTCCCGTCTCGGATGTTAAAGCCCAGCCGGGAGCCAGGACTGTGCAGGATGCAAGTTGTCTAGGGGTGCCCACACCCCGCCCTGCCCCATCTCACGGATTGCCCAGTCACCCTTGAAGTTGTAAACAGAGCTTAAATTGAATTTGACCTCAGAAAACGTTACTTCTCAAAAATTGTGCTCAAATATACGCCAACATAAAATTCACCATTTTCAAGCGCACACAATTCAGCAGCATTCAGTACGGTCACGGGGTTTTGCAGCCATCATAATTATCCAGCTCCAGAACATTTGCATCACCCCAGAAGGAAACCCAGGCCCATTCGGCAGGCACTCCCCATCCCCCCGCTCCCTGAACGCACTACTTTTTTTAAGTAAGGGTAAGGTAATAGGATGGCCTCACAGAATGTCCACCCTGCCGACACAGTGGGGGGAAGAAGGGCCTTGTGCTTGGGTGCCCCTCCCCTCCCGGAGGCCGCGTGCTGCGCTGCCTTAGCACAACCCGGAGCGCATTTCAGTGGTCTAAACTCTCTCCTGCCCCCTCGGGCGCTGTCAGCGTCTAGCTGCTCTCTGTGACCTCGGCGTCTGGCATAGCAGCTAGCACATAGCAAGCCTCGGCAACATTTGTCGGACAGAAGGATATAAAAACCGGTAATTCGGTAGCCGATATGCTGCTTTTTATTGTTTGGGGACATAACTCTTTGTCCTCCACTTGTCAGACTTTTGAACCCTGCACAGAAAGAAGCAAAACCCAGAGTAGGAAGAAAAGGCCCTTCATGTCACTCCTTTTAATTAGATGCCCTGTTAAATTGCGGCGGTTTTGCACTGTGGTTCCTACTCAGCATGTCTAGAAGCTCTGAAGAAGCTCTTAACCAAGGAAGCCAGGAGTTCATTTTGTTCTTTTTTTCCTTATTTTCTTTCGAAGACCAATTACTTTTTTTAGACATTTTGCTTTTTGCCTGTGCCATGCGTTGAGATTTGTGTATAGAACAATGTTCCTTTCACAGAGGAGGTTAGTGTGGTGTAGTGGAATCCCCAGGGCCCCCCACTAATCACTTTTGATGGAGTAAGACTTGGAGAATCTATTATTTTGCCTCATAGTCCAAAGAAATGCGCTGTTCTCTCGCCCTCTTACATGGAAAAGTAAGCCACCGGGAGAGCACGGCTCCGGCCCCTCCTCCGCAGCCTCCCCGGGCCACCGCCGAGCCCCCCTCCGCTCTCTGGGGGGACCTGGAAAGATCAGAGGAACAGATGACAGTGCTCGGCGCCCATTTGTCACTCCATCGGAGGGAACCAGTTGCAGTGTTAACAGTCAGGCCTGGTCCTGTGTTTCATGAATATTTTAGAATGTTTGCTGGCAGAATTCTGACTGCACCGTGTCCTCCTCCACGTACGTGTCACCCGTATTCCAGCTCGAATCGGGGCTTTGGGGGAAGGAAGCGCCACTTCTCCACTCGTCGCCTTTATTTTCCTGAAACATGCCGGCTAAGCGGTTCCGCGTCCCGGGTCTGAAGTCCGAGTGGTCTTTCTCGTTCTGAATCCAGACACGAGGACAGGGAGAGCGGTTTCGTTTTTCTTGACCGAAAATTTAGGGGCTAGAGAAGGAACAGCCCATGTGCTGGCGCCGTTGTAACATTCTTCTGGTGTCTTCCAGACTGTCCTTCTGTGGTGGTTTGTTTCTGCAGAGCCCCTCATCCCAGCCCTCCCCTGTCCTCCAACCCCACCTGGGCCCGCCGCCTCCGGCCACTCTCCCCAGAGACCTCAGGTGGTGCTGGATGTCCTAGTCTCCAGCACGCACTTCCGGCTTGTCCTGTCCCCTCTGTGGAGACCCAGTGGCCGGGCCTGCCCCTCCTTCTGGCCTCCCCTCCTCCTAGCCTGGCACAGAGCGGGATGCCAAGTGGGTCTTGGGAGGGAGGCTGAGTTGGTAAGAGGCCACAAGAGGCCCGGGCCTCTGCCTTCGCCGGGTGGGAAAGCACACCCGCCCGCCGGGGAGCAGACCAAGGAGGCAGAGTCACGGGGTCTCAGCACCGCTCACCAGCTTCAACCACCCGCCTCCCGCCAGCTGCCAGGCCGGAGCGCCACGGGGTGCTCCCGACCCACACCTGCCTCTCCACCGGGGCCCTGGAGACACATGCTCCTGCCATAGGCGGGTCTGGTTCCCCGTCTATGTGGTTTCTTCCTGCACACAGTGACAGTGGTACCTCTGGGTGATATTCGTGACCAGTCCTGCTGGGGTTCTCTGGTGATAGAGGCTGTCGTCATGGAGCTGTTTTTCAGAGAGAAGGAGCAACGGCCTCTGTCCTTTGCTAGTGGTCACACAGACTCCCACCTGTGAACAAAATGACACCATGTGTGCCGAGCGTCTCCACGCCCCTGAAATGCAGGAGCACTCTGACTCACAAATTCCTGAAAGGCCTCCGTCCAAGAGGCTCCCCCCTGCATCCACGGCAGGCGCACGCTGTTTGTGAGACCAGTCACCACGCTCGGCACCTGCCGGCGTGGGGCAGCCTGACGCCTGGCGACCAGTCAGCAGAGATGTCTGCTGAGGGCCCTCTAGGTGCCAGCCAGAGCCCAGTCCTCAGTGGGGCTCCGCACTGGGCACCTCGGGGATGCGTCCGACTTGGACCCTGCCCACAGTGGAGCCCAGCTTGGGGTCAGGACACCGACTGTGCCCCAGGATGGATAAGTTCAGACGCTGGTCCTCCCGGCCTCCAACTGTCCTCCCCACTTACGCACCCACCCTAACCCTCCGTGCAGGGGTCTGTCTCCTGCGACATGCATGCTCCTCCCGGCCCAGGGCCCTCTCATTCATCCTTATCGCCCTCACGCCCAGTGGGTTTGACACGTTGAAGGTGCTCCATAAATGTCTGTTAATTGAATGTAATCAAATCGCTGAATTGAGGCAGAAAAGGGCCTGGTGGGCGGCCTGTGTGCTCCTCTCTTTGGACCCAAGCAGCAGGAATGGAGAGAGGGCCTGACCTGCCGTCTGAAGACCCTACACCTCCCCTAGTGAAGGAAATATTGATTCTGCTGTTTGCTTTGCAAGGAAGCCGTCTCCACTGGGACAGCCAGACCTAGTACAAGTGAGATGGAAACTCGGAAGGAGGCAGCGCGCTTGCAGCTGGTCTATTAACAGGGCGGCCCGGGCGTGGCGTGGCAGAGGTGAGGCCCCGCGCCAGTGGGGCGGCCCTGGAGCTGTGGGCCTTGCAGGGTTACTCTGAAATCCCACCCACCCACCGCCCTCAGCTCGGCTCCGCTCTGCGCTGCTGCCGACAGAGATGGGGAACGCGGCAGCGGCGACCCAGTTCACTTGAAGCGGGAGCCCAGTTCTGAGCAGCCTTAGGTGCAGGACTCCAGTGAAGGACTCCTAAAACCCCGCCTGGACACAGCTCAAGGGTCAGCAGACAGAAGGCACATCTGAGACCTACAGGGAAACAAGCTTTTCTTTTTTGCTTCAGAGGAAAATTTGACTTAAGGAAAGCAGGCCAGCCCAGCAGCCATCTGGATGCTACACAGCCCAGAAGCCAAATCCAGTACTCTCATTTCCCAGAGAAGTCCTCAGAGGAGCCTTCCCAAATACTGGGGCTCGATGAACTTTAAAATGGGTGCTAGTGTCGGCAGTTCAGGACAGATGAGGCTGCCATGTACAGCTGCACAAGCTGTGCACTGAACAACTGTGGACTTCCATTCTGGGTCCTGCCATATTGTGAGAACTTGCAAGGGAACACAGCTGGCATTGTGGAATAGCCCAGCTGGCTGTTTTGAAGGAGGCTGCTAGAATACCAAGAAATGGAGCAGCTAGCAGAGCCAGAAGGCCCAGTGTTCCAACCTCTCACTTTACAAACAAAAATAGAGGCCTGGGGAGGGAAGGGACTTGACCAAGGTGGCACATCATCTACGGCAGAGCTAACTGTATGGCTGGGCCTCCTGGCCCCCAGGCCCCTCCTGCCTCTCATCACCTTTTCTGTTTGATTCCTCTTATAATTTACCTTCCTTGGTAACAGAGAAGGATGCAGCCTTGAAGGAAGATCACCTTCTGGAGTTTTCTGCCTTCCCAAGCAGCGTTCTACATTTTCTCGAAGGCCCTAGGCTGGGCTGGCCCTTCTGCCTTCTCTGTTCAGGCTTTGGCCCATATGTTTTGTCCATTTCACGCTCCCCCTCCAGCTCTCCCCAGATTGTTTCCTGTAGGTTTCGGGTTTTATTTTTTGCATCTGCCACCGCCAAAATATGTGGGTTGATGTTCAAGATCTTAAAACTCAGGGAGCCTTTGGAGCAATAAATTCCATCCAACTCCAGGCATCCTGCCCAAGCTCAGCGTTCCTCTCCAGACTTATGTGAGGCCCAAGGGGTGGCCAAGAGCGTGCTAAGATCACCACCCACAGGGAGACCACTTTCCATTCCTACACTGCAGGGCAGCATCCGAGGTCCAGGCTGCCTAGAAAGAGGGTCCCAAGTAGCCCTCCTCGGACCTGACGCCTTCAATTCCCAGACCCGGAGCTAGGCTAGGAGGGTACAACCCTGAGTTAGTGGCAAATCAAGGCATCCTTGATTCAGTGGTGTTGGAGGAGTGGAGTGGAGGAGTTGGAGTGGAGGCCAACCTGTGGAGACTAACTTATTCATTCACTCGCTAATAAACAAATATTTATTTAGCACCTATTGTGTGCCTAAGCAAAACAAACATCCCCGCCTTCATGGAGCTTACATGCTAATGGATGGAGACAGATCATCAAATGAATAAGTAAATGTCAGATGGTGAAACGTACTCCAGAGAAATAAAACAGAGAAGTAAGTCAGAGAGTGCCAGGGTGGAGAGGGAGAGGGAGAGGGAGGTGTGCTGCCGTTTGAAAATCCTGTTTAGGTGACCTTTGAGCGAAGACCTGAAGAAGGTGGGTGGGGAGCCACGGCGGGAGGGTGGGGCAAGAACGTTCCAGGCAGAGGGATGAAAAAGTGGAGGTGCACCTGACCTGTGCAGGGAACGTGTGAGAGACCACCACTCACGGGGCATTTGGACCAGACCCCTCTGGCCACCTCGTAAGGGAGTGGACTGAAAGGACTAGGGCAGAGCCAGGACACAGCTCCGAAGGTCCCACATGCCCTCCCACCTCCAGGCCAGCCCTCTCTCTGGGGTCGCTGTCCATACAGCCAGCTGCTTTCTGGACCAAGCCTTGGGTGCCCGTGGACACCTCAGCCTCACTTCCTGCAGCCCTCCAGCTCTCAGCCCCCGGCTGGACTTCCGGACTCAGACCCCCACGTCCAGCCCAGTATCATCCCTGACTCCCTCCTCACCCTTCTCCCGACAGCCCATGACTAATCACCACTAACCTCCTTGTTAAACTATCCCTGTTATCCGTCCCCTCCTCTCCATCCCCAAGGCCATGGTGCCAGCCAAGCCCCTAACCCAGACTCCCCTGGGTCACAGGCCTCCAAATGGCCTCCCAGCATCCCACCCCTGCCCCCCAGCATGTCCCCTCACCCTCACCCTCTCCCGGGGTAAAACCGCCTCCTCGTTGGGCTCCAGCCCCATCTGCCGATCCGCACCCTCCACCCCACCTGCTGGGGGGCCACCTGCGAGGCGAGCAGCGGGTTCTCAGTGCAGGTTCATCCCAGCCTTTGCCCTCACACCTTCCTCTGCCTGAAGCGCGCCCATCACCCCTCCCACCTGGGGAGCGTTCCCTCATCTCCCAAAACCCGGCCCTATCGTTCCTCCCCTGAGTCTTCCTGGCCAACCTCTGCCACCCCTGAAAGTGGGACTGACCTTCCCCTCCTCTCTGTCTCCTGAGAGGTCCTTGGTAAGGGTCAAATGGAGAAATGAGGACCCTTCACTGTCCCCCAACTTCCTCTTTCAGCACCTGGCCACTCTAGCCTCAGAGCTGTCCTGGGCCCACAGGGCTGGGCGCACCGCAGGTGTGCAGGAACTGTTGGGCTGGTGAGTGGGCCTTTCTTGAGCACCTCTTGAGGCAGCCGGTGCTCGCTCACTGCTGCGGAAGGAGAGGCGTTAGAGTGGCCCCTGGGGAGAGGGTCCCATCCTCGTCAGGGACAGTGATCCCACCTGGCGTGTGGCAGCCATGGCTTCGCAAAGAGACATGGCCAGGAGCTCGGGAGGGTGTTAGGAGCCCGGGGCGTTAGGCTGCATGATGGCAGCTCTAGGGACAGAGGGGAGCAGGAATGGAGAGGTGGGGTTCTTTAGTCCCAGGGAATTGATTTCCACACTGAGCCCCATGCTGCCCACCCGAAGCTCCAGGTCACTTTGACCCAAAGACCCAGAAGTCCTGGAAGCTGAGCCCAGTGTCTCTGAACTCAGCCCCCAGGAGCTGTCATGGGTGCTCTGGGGCAGGTGCACAGGCACGTTCTGACCTGGGGGAGCAGGGCAGGGGCTGGTAGGTACCAGGAAGCGGCTCAGGTTCCACGTGGCGACAGGCCCCCCTCTTAAGGAGCACGGAGATCCGTTCCGGGCCCTGCCAGGCTGGCTGCAGCCCGGGTGTGCCCTAAGGTCAGCCTTTGCTTTGCTAAAATAGACATTTTAGCAGGAATAACCGATCCCCTTTCCAGAGTGGACATGCCAGGGATGTAGCTTATCTGCCCAGAAAAGAAGGAAGAACAGAGAGCTCGAGGTGACCTTGCTGTTTCTCGGGGACAGCCAAGAACACAAGATTCTGCAGGAATCTTTTGGGAGAAAGGGACCATCTTCTGGTCCCCAAAGGGCTTTGTGTGGGAGCCTCCCTGACCGTCTGCAAGTAAGCCAGCGGCCCTGCCCTGCTAGCACGCTGGTCCAGGACTTTATACCTGACCAGGAAGCTTTTTTTAAGGAAATTTTCACCATTTGGTTTTTGTAAGTTTTTTTAAAAGGCTATTTTCCCCACTACCCCACTGCTTCTCTCAGGGGCCTTCTCTGCTCAGGGGCTGTGGCTTTCTTTGTCTTTGTGCCCATCATGGAGTCACACAGAAGTTAGCAAGCAGGATCTGGAGGGGATCTTGAATGCCCTGGTTGAATTGGAGTGGGCCACACACGTCCCGTGGGAGGGAGGGTCTCCCCCAGGCCCCCAGGTGTACTTGGAAGGGATGGAGAACCTCTCAGTTATCAGGGTACCTGGTCTGGTGGCTTGTTGACAGTTCGGTGATTTCTAATGAAATTCAAAAGTGGAGAAAGGGCTTCCCTGGTGGCGCAGTGGTTGAGAGTCCGCCTGCCGATGCAGGGGACATGGGTTCGTGCCCTAGTCCGGGAAGATCCCACATGCCGCGGAGCGGCTGGGCCCGTGAGCCACGGCCGCTGAGCCTGCGCGTCCGGAGCCTGTGCTCCACAACGGGAGAGGCCACAGCAGTGAGAGGCCTGCGTACAGCAAAAAAAAAAAAAAGTAGAGAAAAATCTGTCATTTATCCCAGTGTTTTGTTTACAAAGCCTGGGTGGTTTGGAGCCATTCAGACACTGAAGGACTTGGGTTGGATTTTCCCCTTCTTTTCCACCAGGAACAGTGTGTCATATCAGAAGAGTGAACAGGGCTGTCTGCTTTGAATAGTTCCACAGGGCTTTCACTCTCTCTGAGGCCCCATCTCCGCAGGATGCTGGTGATTCTGGGTCCCCTTGGATAGCAGGGTGTGCGGGTCCCTCTTTCCCATGGGACGGCCTCTCCGCCCCTCCTTTGGGGCAGCAGTGACCCCTCAGGGGGCGTGGAGTCAGGACCAGAGTCCTGTTTACCAGGCAGGTCCAGTGAGCCTTCCTTTCCATCTCCTCCCTCCCCGCTGAGAGGTCCCCAGCTACACAAGAACACCAGCCTGGAGCAGGCTTCTGCTGCCACTTCCTGCGGGCTTTATGCCTCACCTGCCCTGCCTGTCGCTCTGAATAACCAGCCCTGCGCTGCCTCCCTCGCTCGGTAGTTAGGAGCCTAAAATGAGAGGCTGGGTGTGACAGGCCTTGGAGGCGGGACAAAAATGCAAAGGTGTCTCTAGGTTTGTTAGTGGTTGAAAGTTCCTGCCCGGCACGTTGCCCTGCAGCTTCCTGGGCTGGCCTCACTTGGGAGCCCAGGGACCCGCAGGCTTCATGGATAGAGCAGCAGTTTCATGGTAAAGTCAGGCGCTGGGCTGTCAAGGCGGGTAGGTGCACAATCTGGAACTGATCGGCATTTTCCTAAGTCAGAGGCCGTCCACAGTCTTCCTGCCCAGCTCCTCCAGGCCTTGGAATGGTTCCCACCTGGACCCAGGAGCAGGGGCGTTTCATTCCCCCCCGGAAGCTGTGTGCCCCAAACACTCGGGCATGCACCCCCAGGCAGCCCCGGTGCCATTCTGTGCCGACCCTTTTCATCGCCTTTCTGTAAACACGTTAAAAATTGCCTTTCCGAGATTCAGTTTTCCACCCCTCCTGCAATTTTCTGGCCTCCCCTGAGTTCAGCCTTGAGGATTGAAATTCTTTCTCCTGGTCTCCATGAGGAATTGGTGAAACAGAAAAAGCAGGAAATTAATGTCCCAGCCTCAAGGCTCCACACAGTATTAGATGGAATTAAAGGAGAATAATGAGTCGATACACACACAACTCTGTTGTTCTTTGATTTTCCTTTCAAAATTCATGTAGTGAACGCTTCTTCCATCCCACACCGTCTTAGGCTGAGAGACTCGCTAGCGTCCTGAATGAATTTACATACCAAATGGGTTTTAATTTTATATTTTCGCTTAAGGTCAGGACATTTATTTATTATCATTATTTATTACTGAAGCACGAGTGGTTTTAATTATTTTAGTGTTCCTCCTACCAAGCCGGATCGCTGCTAGCTACAGAACAGTTTCCGCTCACATAAATAATATAGTTTTTAATTTCATGAAGATTTAGTATTCGTCTGCTTTGTAAATTAAAGTCATCGTTTACCACAACAGAGACAGAACATTCGGAACACCCTGACGGACTTTCTCGGCAGCGTCTCCTTTGGTGATCACTTTTCCCAAGTTTGGTCATCTTGTGCAGGTGCCCAGAAAGAGGGACCACCGATCCGGGAGGGAAGAGAGCAGTGGGGCGTGGAGAGGGAGGAATGAGAGGAGGGGAAGTGAACCCTTTCTCTCACACGGTATCACTTGCGTTTACATGTTTTACCCATTTGGGCCCCATAAAACCCTTCCCAAGCCAGCGTTATGTGTCTACTATACAGATGAAGAAACTGAGGTGCCTGCACATTAGCTAACTTACCCGCGGCCACTCAAATCCAGGCCACAGGTTCAGATCCACATGTGTCTGACCCAAGGCTGAACCCCTCTCCCTCCCTCCTACAAGGACAGGCATCAGGACCCAGGCCCGGGCAGAGGTGGATGGAGGCTGCGGCCAGCATGGTGGGAGCAGGAACGCAGAGAAGGAGGAAGCAGGCAGGATGGGGGACAGTGGCCGCTGGCCGGGCCGCGGAAGTGAATGTGTGCGTCCTAGCGGAGCGGGAGAAGCATCCTGATTGTCTAGCGGGCAGAGGCCCCCAGTCTTGCCTAGAGGCCGTGTCCCCAACACACAGCCAGGATTATCCCTCTGGATATCCTGGAGTCGCTGAATCTTGTGGAAACCCCTCCCCAGCGTCTCTCCCATCCCCGCCACCTTTTCTTTCCACCTAGACCCTCTCTCTTTCAGGGAGGCGGCCGTGTCAGTAAATTATGAGTTCCCCAATGCGGGAAGCATCTCCCATCCATAACCCATGATGCCTTGTGTGTAAATCACTCTCCCTTGCCTCTCCAAGGCCATCCCTGGCTGTCCCTCGGCTGGCTTCCTTCTCGGAAGCCTTCCCAGAAGGCAGCCGATGGTCAATCAGGAACGATTTTCACATTATCTGTCAAAAGGACACCATTCCATGGCACCAGGTCCACTTTTGCTGCCAGCGTAGCCTCTGGAATGAATAGGTTGTTTGGGGTTGCCATGGAGAAGCTGGGCCCTTTGGTGGTTTGAGCTGTGCTACATGCAATAAGAGGCCCTCGCCCAACAGCCAGAGCAGGGCAGGGGCAGCCGCCTCCCACCCTGGTGCCCTCCCTGGACGGTCAGTGCCCTCTGCTCTGACCCAGCCAGCCAGCCGCATCCCCATCCCTTAGGGTTATTAGCAGGTTAAAAACAGATTAAATTTAAATGACGTCAGCTTCGTTCTGCAGGGGGTTTCTTGAGTTCTCATCCAGGCTCCAGCTACAAAGCAGCCCCTGCGAGACTCAGTCTCCAGGCAGAGGTCTTCGTGCCCTGGTGGCTACGTCCCCGGGGAGAGGAGGGAGCCCACTTAGTAACCGCGTTCATGTCAGCCCGGAACAGAGTCACTGGTACGTGCGGCGTGATTAATCAGGGGCCATGCCACACTGTCCTTGCACACAACCTGGCTTAAATTTAAGCATAAAATAGAGCTCACAATGAGTCATACTTCTCCATAACAGAAGATGGGAGTCAGCGTGCTGGGGGAAGTCCCCTGCCGGAGCAGGAATATACCTCTTTAGCTCATCTTTAATCCCTCCCCTGTGAGCATCTCCCTCTAAATGAGGGACATAGGAAGACTTCGATACCAGGACAAAGCCATCTCTTACCTAGAACGGTGAAATTCTTTCCTCCGTCTCAGACCCAGGAGGACGTAAATAAAGAGGAAATGCCCGGGGCAAACTTTATCCATTTTTCAGATTTTCTTCCCTCTTACTTACGGCACTGACGTAAGTGGTACTTCTGGATTGGTACCAGCCAGATAGGTGCCTGGGGACTCAGAAAGTCTCAGGGCTGCATTTAGAATCAAATAGAGCTAATGGCGAAGCCTCTCCCCCCTGAAAAGGGAAATAAACTAGCTTTCGAAGCCGGATTGCTTGCTGCATTATACCGGGGCGAGGGTGTGGAGTCCGTTTTTGTTAGATGGGCTTCCCCTGAAATCCAGGCCCGCACATTAAAAAGACATTTGGGGGCAAAGCGAGAGAGTGGCATGGACATATATACACTACCAAACATAAGGTAGATAGCTAGTGGGAAGCAGCCGCATAGCACAGGGAGATCAGCTCGGTGCTTTGTGACCGCCTGGAGGGGTGGGATAGGGAGGGTGGGAGGGAGGGAGACGCAAGAGAGAAGAGATATGGAACATATGTATGTGTATAACTGATTCACTTTGTTATAAAGCAGAAACTAACACACCATTGTAAAGCAATTATACTCCAATAAAGATGTAAAAAAATTTATAAAAAAGACATTTGGGGGGAATCTTCCTTTTTAAGTGTGCAATTAGGCGTTTGTTTAGCATTTCCCCTATTTTATAGAGGAGGAGACTGAAGCGTGGAGACTGAGGAGACTGCCTGAGGTCACACGGCCTCAGGGGGGTATTGCTTGGTCTGCTCAGCTCAGCTCAGCGCTTGCCCTCATTCTGGCTGCACAGGGAGAGCTAGGCAAAGAGGTGGTCAGGGAACAAGATAAGGGCCACTTGTAATTAGCTCCTGGCTGCAGCAGACACAGCGGCCGTCCTGAAGGAGGCTGGGCCCGATGGGTTTGGGTGGCAGACACTGGGACGGACAGACCAAGGGGCAGCAGGATGGCTCAGAAGAAACCAGCCTGGCAGGAGCAGACACTACCCGGCAGAGGCTGCATAAGGGAAAGGGCAAAGGAGCAGAGCCACAAATGCCTGGACGAGAGTTGGGCTTGATCTGGAGGAGGGAAACAGTCCTAGAATTGAGATTCAAAGCCCTCCTCCAGGCTGTGCTGCAGACTTGATGTAAGCTCCTTCACCCATCTCTAAAACCAGCATCTGTAAGGCCTTCTCTGGCCCCGACATGTCACCAATCCAGGGCAGGACACAGGGAGCCCTTGCAGGTTCGCCTAAAGAAAAGAGACGGGGGCGTCCATGGAGGTGCATCCTCCAGGTCCTTTCCCCACCCTGCCTCAGAGCGCTGGGCCCTCGTGCTGGGAGGGTTTCTCCTCCCCTGGGTGTCAAGGGATGGGCCCCATCTTCCTCTGGGCCTGGTGCCAGAAGTAAGGCTCCTTTGCAACCTGGGGAACACTACAGGACTTGGAGGCATCAGAAAGGCAGCTGGGCAGCTCTGCAGGGTGTGGGGGACATGGCCTCACATCACAAGGACAATAATGACCAGGCTGAGTGCATGGGAGTTTGGTAATGAAAACAGTGGTGATGGTGGTTGGCATTTATTGAATTTTACTGCCTACCAGGCATCAGTAAGTGCCTTGCACGTATTTTGCATCGTATCCTGTAAGGCAGGTATTATCATCCGCACTTTAAGATGAAGACACTGAGCTGTGGGAATCTCCTTTGCCAAGGTTATTTGCAAAGTAAGTAAACTTCCAAGATTTTGAACTCAGGCTCACCTGACTTCAAGACAGTGTGTAAGAGTTTAACATCCCTGTGTTTGCCTCAAGCAAAAATGAAAATTCTGGCGGCGTTCATTGTACCGTTTGCATACACACGTGCACACTCGCACGTGGGCTGCGCACGGGCACACACAGCCCGGTCCTGGTTGCACCCACGTTCCCTGATGCCAGCTCCCCCTGCAACCATGGATGGTGCGTGGGAACTATCACTACACGGTCACAGAAAGAACTGATCACCCCTCTCCAAGGGCAGATCAAAAACTCACGAGCACATCAGGGTCTGCAACAGAGAAAATTCCCAGAGTGCCTGCCTGCAACCCCACGGCGGCCCAGGGGAAGGCTTTGGCAGAGGCCTGGGCTGCCGTGCGCTTTGCCCGTGATGGGGAGTCTTCATCATGCTGGGTCCCTGGGCTGTCCTCCTTCCAGTAGTGCCACGGGGAGCCTGATAGCTCAAAATGGCCATATTGAAATTAGGCTTGAGAGTACAGAACTGCAGGGCTTGTGCCCTGCAGATCCCAGGGGTGACCTTCTTCAGACTGAGAAGGCTGGGGGAGAGGGGTGGGCATGAGAGAGCCGGGCCTGGACTGCAGCCCTTTAGGAGCCGCCAGCGCTCAGGCCAGCTTGCCTGGGGAAGGGTCACAGGAAGCCGCACATTCCTATCCCAGCATTCTTTCCTACTGAAGAAGCGTTTATGACTTAAGCAGCTACAATGGGGCAGGCAGGGGCAAGGGAAGGAGAGAATGTGTCAGTTTCTCGATGTCAGACAAGAGTGAGGAGAAAGGAGCATCGTGCAGAATCGTGTGAAGCTGGTGGTGAGGACACTGGCTGAGCCTCAAGCCCTGGGTTCGAGGCCCAGGTGTGCCCCCGCCTCACCTAAGTCTCTTAGTGTGTCTTGGTCCCTGTTTCCTCACCTATTAAGTGGGGACAGTACCCCTGAATATGCCACAGGTAGTTGCAGAAAATGTCAAGGAGCTCTCCGAATGAGGAAGCCAGGGCTTTTCCTGTCAGTAATCATTAGAAGACAGGGAAGGAAATGTTGGTTTCTTTAGCTACCTTTTCAACCATCATTGACTCCTACACTAGTGAAATAGCTGTAAATATTTTAATATATATAACATATATAATATCTTATATACATTTAATATAGAAAATATATTTTTATATTTACATATAGAAATATGCATATATCTACACATGTATACATGTACATATACACATGTCTTTTGGAAAAGTAAGAACAAGAAGCATTCTAAATGAGGCTACTGGTACTCACCCTTAATAGTACCCATGATTTTTTTTCCCTCTAGCGTTTCCTGTTGTGTGAACAGAGAATGTGTGTATTACTGTTTGTAATTTTAAAACAAAGGAGAAGAATGAGCCCAGCCTCTTTGCGAGGTGCCACCGGTGCCAGGTCCTTCCTCTGTGCTTCCTTCCGCATGTTGGTTACACAGAGCTCCTCAGGGTTCAGCCACAGCCTTCCACTGCCTTCCTTAAGGTGTCCCCCAGAGGTCCTGGCCCTCCCTCACATTCTGCAGTGAACAGATATATATGCCACTTGAAGGGATAAGCCACATTATCCACAAGGTTTCCAGTGTGGGACCAGGGTGGGAGCAAAGAGGAAATTAGTTCCCACACATTAGCGGGAACACAGCCCAGGCTGGAGGTTGGTGACACCGAAATAATTGGAGGTAAGAGCTGTGAGGCCATTAAGATAAATTTTTGACATAAAAATATAGGCTGGTTCATAAAAGGTTGCAGTGACAATAGGTTATAGTGACAGCTTTTCAACAACTGTATGTGTCTCCAGATGGAAGGGAATTCAGCATAATGAATTATGGGCAGTCTGGACAACACAGCATCCTTTTATAGGCATAGATCTAAGGGAAGAATAAAGTTATTCAGACTGGCCCATATTAAATAGCATTATTGTTAAAACATGGAGTGGAGAACGAGTGAAAGGGTTAGAAGCTTAAAGACTCAGCTACCGAGGCGGAAAGTCCTTGGTCTTCCAACCTGGGCACTGGGTGTTTGTGGCTCCGATCTCTTGTCTAATGAGTATCTTTGTCCCAGGGTCCCAAGCGGACATCCACGCTTACCTGGCAGGGCTCCCGGGCCTTCCTGTGTAGGGAGCATTGTTCCTCCACCAGCTCAGCTGTTACAGTTTTGCCCCTTTGATTACATTGCCTCCACTGACTCCTGGATGAGACCTTCTTAAATGGAATGTTTTCTGGATGGGAGATTCCAGTCAGAAAGAATGGAGCGCAAGGAAGAAGTGGGATCCGTCAGGCTGGGAGATGGGAAAAGACCTGGCTCACACAGAACCCGCCCTGCCAGAGTCTGCTCTGGGCCACTGATCAAGTTCTTGTCCCTGAGTCAGAGAACAGAAGAGGCCACCTTTGGCGCTGTCCACCTGTGTTTAGCTAAGAATAACAACAGCCACAATGATAGCCACCATCACTGCTTGCCTGCGGTGTATCTGACGCTGCACTGAACACTCTGCATCGTCTCACTGAAATCTCAAACAACCCTATGACATAAGTACCATTATTCCCATTTTACAGATAATAAAACTGAGGCTTAGGGAAGATAATCTGCAGTTAGCTAATGTTCAAACTGTTTGGAATTTAAATCTGGATCTGTCTGACAGGTCCAGGCTCCTGACCACTCCACTGTACTGTACCAACCCATAAATATTCACATGCTTGAAAACTAGACAAAAAGCATCATTAAAAAGGGGAGAAGGGCTTATAAATGCCTGCAAGAGCTATGGAGAGGCTCAGCAAGAGGGGAAGCAAGATTTGCTGGGCTGCTAAAATTCTCATACTTTTTAAATGGGCTTTGGTTGGGAGGAAAGCGTCCTTGAGAGTAAAATGTTTGAGTTCAGTGATTTCACTCTAGGTGTGTGAATTTAGATTAATAATTTGCTAATGGCAGTTAAATGAGGTGAAGTAATTTCTGTGGCTATAAGGAAGCAGAATTCCACACTGGAACAGGCATATATTTTCAGGACTCCGCTCTCAGTGGTTTGCCACAGGAAAGCACTGGCAGGTCTGGGATCTTATTAAACCATGTTGTGCTTGTGAATGATGCCCTCAGATAAGGGCAGACCCTTTAGGGACCACCTCAGTCCTCAGGGTGGGAATTCAGGACGGAGCCAGGCTCTGTGAGAGCTATCAGTTCCCTTTTTCATTGTGATTTCCTTCCAGCTTCTACAGTCCTGGAGTAAGAGCAAATTCCTTTAGGCAAAACCACCGGAGTGGGAGAGGATGTACTCTTAGCTCCGAGATGCCCAGTGAAAAACAAGAGTGCACCTCTGTCTTACTCAGTTCTAGTTGCTATAACAAATCCACCATAGCCTGGGTGGTTTATAAACAAGAGAAGTTTATTTCTCATAGTTCTGGGAACTGAAAGTCCAAGATCAGGATGCCAACTTGGTCGGGTTCTGACGAGGGCTGTCTTCCAGCTTACAGACTCCAACTTCTTATTGTATCTTCACATGGCAGGAAGAGGGCTCTCTGGGGTCTCTTTTATGAGGGCATTAACACCATTCATGAGGGTTTCCCCTCATGACCTAATTATCTCCCAAACTCCCCACCTCCTAATACCATCACATTGGGGGTTAGGATTTCAACATATGAATTAAGGGGGGGACAAAAACATTCAGTCCATAACAGCCTCCCCACTACATAGTGCATTTTTGCCTTTTAGGTTCTCAGGCTAGCCCACTGCACTGCCCAAACTGGTCTTGCCTGATGACTTTTTTATGTTGTCTTCAGGGATTTCTACCCTATATCCTAGCGTGTCATTTGTTTATGTCCCAACTTCTCATGGGCATGCCAGATACACAACCTAGCCTCCCTGGCGTCGGGCACACGTGGGGCTCAGTTAAGAACTGCTGCTTCAATGTTACCCAGAGAAGGAAGCCCGTGGGGCTCTGGGTTCAGAGGAGGAAAAATGGCCAGGCTGAGGCAGGGGGAACAGAGCAGAGTCCAGTGGCCATGGCAATCACAGCCCTGGAGAAACCCACTCACCCAGGGGCAGGGGACAGCAGCAAGGGGTCCCAGGTGTGTCGCTGGTCCTCAGCACCTTTGACAAGCACAAGATGTCTACTCTCTAGGGACCCCCTGGAGAATGCCTGGTTTCTGCAGGATTTGGAGACAACCAGAGTGCAGGGCCTCCTCACCCTAACAAGCAAAGGGATAGCATGCCAGTCGGTTAGACATGACGCCATCCCTGTGCCTTCCGGAGCGTCCCCTGAGTCATCTGCCCCTCCTCCCACCTCAGGTCTGTCCCAGGCCGGCGTGTTGTGTTACCCTCTCTCCCTGGGCTTTTCTTAGTAACAGTGCTGGCTACAGCAGCTACGCAGAGGCCTCCTGGAGACATTCTGTCCTGGTCAGTCCCAAGGCTGACCCTGAGTCCATATGTCCACCCCACCTGCCCAGTGTCCTGGGTGAGGTCAGTGGAGCACCTTTGGGAAGCCACTAGGAGGTCAGGAAAGCCGTGGCCATGGCATATAAGCAAGTGACTGTCCCTCCCAGCCAAGGGACAGCGCCAGGCAACTGTTCTAAGAGAAAATGCTGGTGTAAACGCAGGTCCTCTCTCCAGAGGGTCTGATTCCTGGAGGGGTGTGAGGCTGGATCTCGGGTGCTACGTGAACCTGGGCCCTGGGGACGGCACCCCATTGGCTCAGAGACATCAGGACACGGGAGGGTCTGCCATCCCAGGCCAGCTTGGATTAGCCAGCGTTTCTGCAACCCACTGACCCCCTGATTTCTCAGGAAACAACATCACAACTCTTGCCAATTGGCGAATGAGACACTGACTGTGGAGTGAGTGGCCCTCTGTGCCCCGCTTGGTAGTGGGCAATCTGGGGTGAGGTCATAAGTCAGGACAGTGATCCCTGCCCCCAGAGAGAAAGTGAGGTTTTAGGAAAGCAGGTCTGAGGTCAGAGATAAAGCTGGGTGGAATTCTCAGGACCTAGAACAGTGGGGAATGCTCAGCCCATGGGAGTTCGGTACCTGCAGGTCTGCTGTACACACCTCGGGGTGATTTGGGCCAGAAAAGGCAGCCCCACAAGACCCTGTTCACCCCTCACAGTTGGCTGGACCCCCACTCCAACCAGCAGTCAAGGATCTCCCCTGGCCGGGACTTGTGGCTGGGTGGAGGGGGTCAGGACAAAGGTGTGTGCCCCCGGCCTGGTCCTGGGCTTTTGGAGTCTCTGGAGACCTCGAGCTGGCCCTGAACTCTATGTCTCAGGTTAAAAATCTGGGATTCCAGAGCTGAAGGAGCCTCAAGGTCTCCCACCCAGCCACTCATTTTACAGGTGGGCTCCAAGGACCAGGCTTGTCAAAGACCCTGGGGGGAATTCCCTGGAGGTCCAGTGGTTAGGACTCTGAGCTTCCACTGCAGGGGGCACAGGTTTGATCCCTGGTCGGGGAACGAAGATCCCTCATGCTGTGTGGCACAGCAAAAAAAAAAAAAGACCCTGGGGTATATGGAAGAAGAGTGTCCCCTGGTTGGTTTTCTGAAAGAGGCTATTGGAGGATGTGTGACCATGTCCTCTCTCTGGTGCTGGGGTCCAGGAAAGCGTATGGACACATTTGAGTCCCCACCCCATCCACCCTGGGGAGCAGCGCCCAGCTGTGGAGGCCTGTGGGCTCATTATCAGAGGCTCTGATGCAGCTGCATTCAGGGTCAGAAGGAAAAGGAGTCTGCACTCAGCTCATCATGGAGCTCAGGGCAGGAAAGGGTCTGAGCTCCACGACCAGGGGGGCCCCCGGTCGTTCAGCACTGTACCCATGTCCTCCGAGGGGGCTCTACCCAGAGGATGTGCCTGGATCTGTGGTGAGGTGGCCATAGTGCCAGGAGGTCAGTTCTGCGGGCTCAGGCTTGGGTGTCTGGTGGACAGACCTATTGCAGGCCAGGTCCTCAGTGCCCAGGGGCTGGGGTAGGTCCAGCGGACCCCTGTTGCTACCCAGCATGAGGCATCTGGACTTAGGACCACTGGACGGCTGGAAGAGTATTTCCCCCTCTGTAACTGAGGCAGTTGCCACTGGTTACAAGGCCTGCTGACAAGTGGTCCCACTGGGACGTGGGTGTCACCAGAGGAAAGAATTGACAGTGATGAAAGTGGCAGATTTCCTGGGAAACAGTATCCTTTCCAGGCAGCAGCTGGAGCCCTGGAGGTGGACACTGAGAGCTTTTCCTTCTGGTTCTGACGCTGAACGTGCCCTGAGGACTCAGGCCCCTGGACATCTGCAAAATGGAAAGACCAAGTCACTTTGGGTCATTTGATTTCATCAGAGAGAGCGAGAGAGAGGAGTAAGAACAACCATAAGAACAGAAAGAAGGACGTTAAAACACACGTGGATTCCACGCCACCCTCTGAAATTAGAGAGGATCCCTTCCTTGAAGCTGCCGCATTCCACCCTCCCACACTTCTTCTCTGCTCCTTGGCTGGCTGTGGACACAGGTCCCATCCTGACCCAGCTCCCTGCCCTCACCCACGGCGGCAGCCAAGGCCCGGAAGCAGTTGTCCTCTCTGCCATTTGCAGAACCCAGGGCCAGGACTCTCTGATGGTAAAACAGGAAGGTCCTATGGACGGTCAGCCGAGGGTTCTGCCCTACATGCTGGAGTGCGGCCTGATCCAGCCTGACCTGACCTCCTTACTCTGTAAGGCCCTGGAGTAAGTCCTCAACCCCTTGGAGGGCAGCATGACCCTGTTTCTTGCTGGGTGACTCCCATGCAGCACTGTGTCCCTGCTGGAGAGGCCCCGTGGGGTCCAAGCAGGCCCTGCACAGAACATGGTCCCTGGCTCCCAAGAAACCACTGCCTGCGAGGGGCATGGAAGAAGCCCTCACCCTGCATCTTCCCTCTGTTTTGCTGAGATATAAAGTAAATTCTGGTCATGTTTCAGAACATGTAAATCCTTACTGATTAAAGTGCCCATGCAAATTGACAGATATCCTAGCCTCTGGGCCTGAAAGAAAGAGGGATTCTAATAAAAGCAGGAAAGTTATCCAAAACCCTCCTCCTTCTTCAGCACTGTGAAATTCTGCCAAATCTTCAGGAACTTCAGGGAAAACTCCTCGAAAGACAAGTTACAGTATACAGGGGTCAGGATCAGGGTCAAACTTTGAGTGTATGTGTGAGTGCGTGCATGGTGGGGGGAGGGTCCGGGCGGATTTCAGAACATTCTTTAGACACTCAGGAAGGTGGTGTAGGCAGAAACCACGCTTCAGCTTCAAAACCGGGCCTTGTGCACAGGGGGTGCTCAGGAAGGCGAGGCGGCCTTTCCCCCCACAACCCCGGCAGGCTCTGCTGCAAGGTGCAGGGGTCCCTGTGACCTCATCTGTTTAGGATCCCCTTGTGGGGCTGCCCATCCTGTCACTTGCTCTGTCATTAGCTGATTTTCGATTCCGTCCCGCTGCTAGATCTAATGCACCGTGTTAGGTAATGCCTGACAGGCCCTAAAGGGATCGGCCCAAAATTCTGGGTTCAGCCTGACCAGTTTAACAAAGAAATGTTCACTTTATGAAATTCCTCTTCTTATGAAATGCAATTAGCCATTTTAACCTGCTGCGGGAACGAATCATTCACTGCTTGGAGTGAGTACGTTTTATCAGAGTTTTTCTCCCAAAGCTAAACGGAAGTAAGAGGAGAGGGGAAGAGGAGAGTCTCCCATGGAGGATCTGGGCACCCAGGAAGTGGGTGCTTGTGGACACATCAGGGAGGGAAGGAGGAAGCCAGAGACTTGCTGAGCCCCCACTAAATGGCAGACGCTGTCCTGGGACCTCAGCTGCCCAAGGAGTAGTTAGGGTGGTCCATCACGTCCTGCAGGCAGGAGATGGTGACTCAGAGCGGGCTGGCCAATTGCCCAGAGCACACAGGAGACAGAGATCAGTGGGGGACTTGAAAGGGAGTCCTCTGACCTCAGAGAAGTATCTCTTCCCCCTGCCGCACACTGGGGATGCCTAGAGGGATGGGGTGGGATGGCAAAATGATTGTGAAACACGGGGGGAATGCGGAAAAGGAGGTGGAAGACTACCAGCAATGCACTTTGGTTTTTTAGTCTTGGACCTAATGGGAATGTTGTTTTTCATTGAATATCGGAAACAGAATTATATCCGAAGATACAGAGACTTGGTACTTCTCTCTTAACTTTGTTTCTTCGATGAGCAAGGCTCTGTCGTAATGTGAACTGCCATTCTGCAGTTTATCATTTAGTCAATTTAGATTCTCACACACCCCTCTTTCTCAGGACACTTGAACTGACCCAGGATGGGGGGGGAGGGGCAGTGAGGCTCCAGCCTAGAGCTTATCAGTAACTGGCCAAAAATGTCACCTTTTGGTGTTCACAGATAGTAATATCCATTTCTGTTCCTGGTATGATGAGAGACAAAAAGGCGATGCCCAGAAATAATTTGGAAGGTGTTACCACATACAGAAGGGAGTAAAACTGTGTCTGTAAACGTGAAAATGGCAGTATCTGCTTTAGTGAAGTTTTAGTCTTTTATTTCGTTTTCTCCTGAACATATCTATAGCTCATTGTCTGTACCAGGAACTCCCATACACCCTGTGATGGTCTCTCCCCTACTGCCCTGAATCACATTGAACATTTTGGTTCTGTAAACATCCTTCTTCCCCAACAAGACCGCAGTCTCCTCGGAGGTAGAGCCCAGCTTTCTTTCTCTTTGTCTTATCTTCAATCCCTGAGATATCATAGGAGCTCAGAATATGTTTGTTGTTTTGTGTTTATTCAAAGTTAGAGCTATAATTCACAAAATACACACCTCACATGTCCTCTGGTAAATTCTCCCTTTAATTGAAATGCATTCATTTGAGAAAGCGATGCTGTTAGGAACAAGATAACTGGAGAACTGGTGGTTTTCTAAGTGACGTGGGCCCCTCAGCCTGTAAATTACAATATGGAGCATTGAGATACCAAACCCGTTGGGGGAGGTACTGAGGGTTATCCATTCTCGCACAGAGCACTCAACACAAACCCCAACTCATATTAATTAAAAATTCTAAATCACACCATTGTTTTTTTCTGGAAGTACTTTTATGCTCTGTTTTATTTGTCACCATTAATAATAACGATCATAAAAATAACAATAAAACTACTATGTGATTAAGGTGCAGATAAGCAATTAGAAAACAACATATTTATGGGCTTTTAGGAAGCCTTGCACTAGGAACAGGAATAGAATAATTACAAGGAGGTTTGTATGAGAGCTAGTTTCAGAAGATTCTTCAACTGGGAGTTGAGGTTGGTCACAGGGTTCTATTTTGTCTGTGATTCTGTTAACCTGTTCCCCTGGTGGTGATCAGTTAGTCACTCATTCATCTGACAAATATGTATGAAGTGTATGCCAGGCAGAGTGCTAGAGGCTGGGAGTGCAACGGTAACTAGAATAGCCCCCACTCTTGTGGTCTGGGGTGGCTGCAGACAGGTGTGTGTCTATTACAGGTAAGCGTGGTATGGCTGGCAATGGCAGTTGTAGGTACTTTGCGCTATGGGGGAGCTTTCCCTGTGGGTATTTTGTCTAAACTGAGACCTATGGAATGAGTTGGAGATATCCAGGGGAAAGTTGGCCCCCGGAGAAGAGAGAGCTCCCTGGAGAGCCCCAGTGACAAAAAAAAAAAAAAGGTACTTGGTAACTCAGAGGACTGAATTTTGGACAGGGGTGGCAATCAGACCTGAGTTGGAGAGGTCAGTTTGGACCACATCCTGAGGGCAGTGGGGAGCCACTGAAGGGTTTATCGGAATAGTGATCAGGTGTGCGCTTCAGAATGTCCACGCTGGCTGCACTGTGGGGTGATGAGACAGGAAGCAGGACCACCAGATGCAGAAATTCATGATGATGGTGGCCTGGATATCAGTAATAACAGTGGGGACAGGTGATAAAAATAACAATGATAAATATTTAATTAGTTCTTACTATTCATCAGACCCCATAGTAAGTGCTTTACATGTTTATTTGATATAAACTTTAAACAGAACTTATGAAGCAGAGTTTATTATCACCATTTTATAGGTGAAGAAACTGAAACACAAAGAAGTTAAATAATTGGCCCAAGATTGTGCACACCACTAATCTGAGTGGCAACTGTGAACCAGACTCCTGTTTGGACTTGAACCCAGACCCCGGTTTGATTTCAGAGCCCATGGTCCCTACTACTCTATTCAGTGACTTGGCAATGGGAAGTATGTTACTCAGGTAGGGAGGATGGGGTAAGCGGATGAACGTTGGTGTGACAAATACATCAGACAGTCCCTTGGGGCTCACTTGGTGCCAGAAGCAGTAGAGAGCCCTCATCCCCTGGACAAGGAGACACAAGAAGACAATATGGGGCTTCCCTGGTGGCACAGTGGTTGAGAGTCTGCCTGCCGATGCAGGGGACATGGGTTCGTGACCCGGTCCAGGAAGATCCCACATGCTGCGGAGCAGCTAGGTCCGTGCGCCATGGCCGCTGAGCCTGTGCGTCCAGAGCCTGTGCTCCGCAACGGGACAGGCCACAGCAGTGAGAGGCCCGCGAATCACAAAAAAAAAAAAAAAAAAAGACAATATGAACAAACATCAGTAGAAACAACAAAAAATAGAAACTGAGACTCACAGGGGCTTCAGTTATATTAGAGTTTACAGAAACAGACACAAACTTTAAAATAATTATACCTTATCATGATCAAGGTGTTAAAAGACAAAATTGGAGTTTTCAGCAGAGAATGAGAAACTGTATTTTTTAAAAGAACCAAATGTACATAAATGCATAATACCCAAAATTAAGAACTCAATAATGAGTTTAACAGATGCAACCAAAGGGAGGAATATGAACTGAAAGATTGGTTAGAAAAGATAACCAGCATTAAGTAGAGAGAGACAAGAGAAAAAAAATACCCCCAAAAAAGTAATAAGGTAAGGACATTGAAGTTTCAGTGAAAATGTCTAAGATATGTATGATTGGAATTCCAAAGAAAGTTCAGAGAAAATGGGTCAGAAGCAGTATTTCAAGAGATAATGGCAGAGAACATTCCTAAACTTTCAAAAGACATCAAGTCACAGATTCGAGAAGCACTAGAGACTCCAAGCAGGATAAATAAAAAGTTCACACTGAGGCATTCATAGTGAAACTGCTGAAAACTAACGACAAAGACAAATCCAAAAAGCAGGGGGAAAAGATTACTTTCAAAGGTCCAATAATTAAACACATAATTTTGGAAGTCAGAAGACAATGGAAATATCCTTTAAGTGCTGAAAGAAACTGTCAGCTTAGAATTTTATTCCCAGTGACAATACCCTTCAAGAACAAAAATGAGATTTTTTTAATGTGCAGACGGACCAAAGCTGAGATAATTCAACGTCAGAAAACCCACACTAAAGGAAATACTGAAGTATATTCTTCAGGCAGAAGGAAATTAATTCAAGATGAAAGGTTGGCGTTTCAGGAAGGAATGAAAAGCAATAAAAAATGTAAAAATGTATGTCTAAATGAATATTAGCTTATAAAACAATAAAAATACTCTCATATGGAACTTAACACACAGAGAGAAATAAATAGATGCAAAAATGGCATAGGGAAGGGAGAGGGGATGGTAAATGGAGTTAAATTATTTTAAGGCCCTTGAATTGACAAGGAAAAGAGTATAAATATCAATTAACTTTAGACGTCAATAAATGAAGGATACAGGTAGTAACGTCTATGGATATTGCAGTGAAACAATGCAAAATATTTAATCTGAAAGAAAGCAAAGGAAAAAAAGAAAGGGGAATGTCGAACAAGTGAGACCAACAGAAAGCATTTCATAAAGTGATAAATTTATACCTAAATACATCAGTAAGTTCATCAAATATATATGTTTCAACTCAAAGAGAAAGATTTTCAAACTGATTTTTGAAAATTGACTCTATGCTGTTTATAAAAAACACATGCAAGGATAAAAGATATAGAAAGATTAAAAGTAAAAAGACGGGAAAAAAAGATTCCATGTGAAAAGCAAGTGTAGCTACGTCAATATCAAACTAAGTAGACTTTTAGACAAAAAGCAGTACATTCAGAGTTAAGAATAGAGTTAAAGGACATCTCATAATTATATTTTTTTTAAAAAACAAACCTCTGTTCACCAGGAAGATACAATAATTGCATGCACATAAGAATATAGCCTCAAAATGTATGAGGCAAAAATTGATAGAACTACAAGGAAAAAAGTAGAAGAATCCACAACCACAGTGGGAGATTTTTTAATACATTCTCTAAACACATTCTCTAAACAAAACAAAAGTGAGGGTATAGAAAATTTGAGGATGCAATTAGTAAGCATGTCTTAATGGACAGGTATAGAATATCGTGCACAAAAACTAGGGAATACACACTCTTTTGAACCACAAACAATATGTGTAAGCACCATGGAGAAGAATAAGTATGCAGTGTTGTGCATGTGCCATTTTAAATAAGGGGGTCAGGAAAGACCTCACTGAAGTGGCGTTTGAACAGAGACCAGAAGGACATAAGAGCGTGACTCAGACGCTGGAGGGAAGAAGAGGCTCGGGGCCTGAGGATGCACATGCTGTCTGGTCGGGAAGCAGCCCGGCCCCGCAGGGCAGGAGCAGAGGGAGCTGGGAGCGGGGAGAAGACGTGGGCTGTACTGTCCCCACGGGGGAGCGCGGGACCGGCCGTGGATTGACGGGAATCAGGGGCTGCTGCTCCTTACAGAGCCAGACCACCTGGCTCCATCAACACCATGGAGCCAATGTCTTCCAAAATTCTGTTCAAGGCCTCAAGTTACTTCTTCCTGTCCGTGTCTGCTTAGCCCCTCCAGTCTCCCTTCGTCTCTGGGTCTTGACCCCCTTTCACAGCTCCGCCTTCCTCTGTGTCTTGTCAGCCACCTTTTCAGGGAAGGCACTAAACCCAGTGTCTATGGAACATGCACTGGGGATCTGCAATGTGCCGGGCCTTCTCAGGTACTTTATCTCAGGGGTCCCCAACCCCCAGGCCACGGAGGCCTGTTAGGAACTGGGCCACACAGCAGGAGGTGAGCAGTGGGCAAGCGACAGAAGCTTCACTGGCCGCTCCCCATTGCTCCCCGTCACTCGCATTACCGCCTGAAACATCCCCCCCACCCCGCACCGTCCGTGGAAAAATAGTCTTCCACAAAACCAGTCCCTGGTGCCAAAAAGTTGGGGACCGCTGCTTTATCTCACCCTAGCAAGCCTTGGCGAGAGGGCCGGGGGGTGGGGGGCGGGGGTAGGTGTTATTATACCATTTGACAGATGGGAAAACTCTTATGAGATTTTGCTCCTTTGTAAACTCAATCTTTTCACAGATGCTCACTTGACCCTCTGATTGAATTGGAACCAGGCTCTGCTGGTGACCCAGCTTCCAGGGCAGCCACCTCCAGGGGTCGCCGCTCTTCCTCCCACCCTGTCCGTATCTCTGGGCCCAGAGGACAAGCGAGGACCCTCAGCACTTCCCTCAGGCACTTCCCATTGCCGCCGGTGGCAGTCCTGTAGCCCTTTCCAGGGCAGACTCAAGAACCCCACCATCCTCCTCTGCAAATCTTCCCATCATCCTGGTCATGCCAAGGGGACCAGTGTGCAGCCCCAGCCTCCAGTCCAGGGAAGGCAGAGGAGAAGCTCTCTCTTCCTTCCCCATCCAGCCTCCCGGGCCCAGTTCAGATTTCCCCTCCCCACTGGGCCTCCTCTGCAGGCTCCAGCCCTCAGGGACGTGTGGTCCACCCTGTTCAGTTTCTCACATGTCACTCAAGGTCTCCTACTGACCTCTGCTCTTGCTGCATGTGAGTCTCATCTTTCTAACCAGGCTGAGGCTCTCGGGCGGCCTTTGTTCCCATCTCCCAAGGCCAGTCTTTGCCCCAAGGAAGAAGAGAAGAGCCCTGCTCAGGGGTCTGAGGTTGGATGAGGTTCTAGCCCCCGAGCACTGGCAAGGCTTCTACAGTTCACAATGTGATCACTGACACTCCCCAGTCTGTGCACCACAAGAACCCTCCATCCCTGTCGCTCAAGTCAGAAACCACAGAGTCCTGGTCAAGCCCCGCAGCCCAGGAAACCTGTTTGGTTCTACTTTCAGCAGTGATCCCAAATCCAACTACATCCCACTCCTTCCCTGCACCACCTCGTCCACCTTCTTTCTAGCTGGGCTGCTGGTGCTGCCTCCTAAGTGGTCCTCCTGATTCCACTCTTACCACCCACAGTCAGTTCTGCACGTAACAGCCAGGGAGATTCTTTTTTTAAATTCTTTTCCATTATGGTTTATTACAGGATATTGAATATAGTACCCTGTGCTATACAATAGGACCTTGTTGTTTATCCATTCTATATATCATAGTTTGCATCTACTAATCCCAAACTCCCAATCCATCCCTCCTCCACCCACCTCCCCCTTGGCAACCGCAAGTCTGTTCTCTGTGTCTGTGAGTCTGTTTCTGTTTTGTAGATAAGTTCATTTGTGTCATATTCTGGATTCCACATATAAGTGATATCATATGGTATTTGTCGTTCCTCTTTCTGACTTACTTCACTTAGTATGGTAATCTTTAGGTCCATTCATATAAATGGTATTATTTCATTCTTTTTTTTTTTTTTGAAGTATAATTGCTTTACAACGTTGTGTTAGTTTCTGCTGTGCAACAAAGTGAATCAGCTATATGTATGCATATATCTCCTCCTTCTTTTACCTCCCTCCCACCCGCCCACCCCCATCCCACCCATCTAAGTCGTCACAGAGCACCGAGCTGAGCTCCCTGTGCTATGCTGTAGGTTCCCACTAGCTCTCTATTTTACACATGGTAGTGTATTTCATTCTTTTTTGTGGCTGAGTAGTATTCCACTGTATGTATGTACCACATCTTCTTTATTCATTCATCTATTGATGGACATTTAGGTTGCTTCCATGTCTTGGCTATTGTAAATAGTGCTGCTATGAACATAGGGGTGCATGTATCTTTTTGAATTATAGATTTTTCTGGATATATGGCCAGGAGTGGGATTGCTGGATCATATGACAACTCTATTTTTAGTTTTTTGAGGTACCTCCATACTGTTCTCCGTAGTGGCTGCACCCATTTACATTTCTATCAACAGTGTAGGAGGGCTCAGGGAGATCTTTTAAAACATAAATCTGATCATGTCATTACCCTGCTCAAAAGCTTCCAATGGTTCCCTACCTCACTCGGAAGAAACACCCAGACTCCTCCCCTCGATTATAAGATTTGACCCCTGCCTGCTCCTCCGCTCTCATCTCCCACCCCTCAGTCTCGCTCATTGTGCCTCAGCCTCCCCGGGTTCTTTCCTGACCTTCTCACACGCTGAGGGTGCACCCCCTTGAACACTGCCCTGAGTCCAGGTGTCTGCAGATGAAGGCCCAGTGCTCAGCCCAAAAGGCCTTTCATCAGGAAGGCCTCCCGCGACCAGTCTATCTGAAGTCGCACCTGTGCTGGCAGGCTCTGGACAAGAAACAGATGGCAAACTCCAAGAGGGCAGTTGGAGACTGCTTAATGACGGGCTAATTACAGAGGTATGCTTCAGGTTAGGGACAGTGAAGCAGCCCCGGTGTGAGCACAGCAGGAAGCTGGTACCGTCCTTAGGCCTGAAGAGGCTAGAAAGGAGAGTGTGGTATCAGGACACAGAGGGGAGCATAGCTGCAGGAGGGGGCCATGCCTGGAGCCACGGCCTTTAGTAGAAGAATGCAGCCACCACCAACCTCAGCCCAGAGGAGCGAGCCAGAGTACATACCCCGACCTCTCCCTGCCCTCCCATCTCCTGCGGATACTTCCAGCAGCCAAACCCACCTGGGAGCCAGAGGGCAAGGCAGCCCAGGGATGCACTCCTCAGAGGCCATCCTCCCCAACACACAGCAAGGCAGAGAAGTGGGGGTGGACCTGGATGGAGCAGAACTGAGCTCACCCAACACAGCATTCGTTACTCTGAAGCTCTACCCTGCTTCATTTTTCTTAAGAACACTCATCACTCCCTGGTGAAGTATTGTGTATTTAATCGTCTTGCTTTATTTTTGTCTCTAGACCCATGAGGGTGGGAATGGGGTCCTTGTCAAGTTTTGTTTGTTTTCCATTTACGTCTCCCAGGTACCTAGAACAATGCTGGCCTGTGGCAGGAGTTGAATAAATAGTTGGCGAATGAATGACTGAATGAGGCTGGTATTATCATCCCATTTTATAGTTGGAAAGACCAAGCCTCCGAAAACATAATCAGTCGAGGTCCCTGGGGGAAGCTGCCTGGGTCTTCTGACCCCCAGGGCATGGTCCCTTCACCACACCCCAGAGTAGAGTTACAACTGCTGAGAGGGTTCTTCGGTGCTTTGGAAACCACTGCGGGTCCAGGTGGCCACCAGAGCATCAGTCCTGGCTCTTCCCACACCCTTGGGCTTTGCACAAAAGTTGAGCATGGTTTGAAATCCTTTATGCCTTAATAAAATTAGCAGAAAAGTCCAAGTATTTTTCGTGATGCTGCATGCTTGCAGCTTTTGTGTTTTCAGCATCCTGATACCTACCCCTTTCCCCACCCCTGCCTTTGATTTCAGAGCCATTGGGAGCTTTCAGGGAAGGTCACACTCGTGCCCCAAGGCCGGGAGCCCACGTGCCCAGGGGCCTCTGTCTACTGCGTTCTGCTCTGAGGGCTACCTTTCTGAAAGGGGCGTCGTTCCAGGGAGGCGGTCCCGGGCTCTGTGGGACCAAGCTTCCTCTATCGGCGGGCGGGTGTGGGCTGAGTGCCCGGGCAGCCTGAGTGCATCTGCACAACTGCAGCAGGCGTGGCGGGAAGGAATGTTGCTGAGGCTGCACCTTGCGTGGCCTCCACCCCAGCTCCGGCTCCTCCTGGGAGAAAACCCATTATTCCTGTCTTGGTGGCTTCACACCCACGGGCACCGGCACGCTCTCATTTACAGCCGGATGATTACATGCTTTTGGGGTCACCGCATGGACGCAGCTGGCACTGAGGGTTTTGTGTTGAAATGAAGTGGCCGAGTCAGTCTGGTTCAGCTGCACTGGCCTTCAGCAGAGTGACATCACCATCCCCCTCGTTCAGCACAAGGTCATTTCTGTCCCCTGTCAGCAAACATTCCCGCCCCTGCTCCGGGTACCGCAGGACCCGCCTCTGCTTCTATTCAGGAACCGCTTCACTGTGGCCTCTGGTCTGCCAGGACTGGTGACCTTGATTCTTCCTCATGAGGGATCCCAAGGTCAGTCCCCTCAGGGCTCATGAGAATGACCTCGATGGGCTTGTGGGTCCCAGTAGGGAGAGTGGACCTCTGTGCTCCTGTCCACACCTCCCCACTGGTAGCACATCCGGGGGTTACACCTCCCACCCTGCCGTCCCACCAGGCTCCCCCACGGACCCTCCTCCCCAGGTAGCCCTGTGGAGCCTTTCTTTTCTGACCCAGCTTGTCTTCCTCTACTGAGCCCTGCAGAAAACTCACACCCAGCCTGGCTTCATCATCTTCTTTAATTCTGTGTCAGGAAGGCTATGGGGTTTGGTAGAGCCTCGCCACTCTCATTTTACCTAAACTAGTCTTTCTTAAATTGGGAGAAAGAAGGAAAGATGATAGGAGAAACAAGACATAGCAATGAACGCCAGAGTGAGAGATTTGCCAAGCATCTGAACTTTGTCCTCCCCACACTCCCTGTTCCGCTAAATAAAGAAAATAGAGGTGCCTCCGGGCCTTTTTAAATCAAGATTTTATTAAAAAGAGACGTAGTTTCAATCACCAAGCAAACAATTCACAAAGACATTTTCTGGAATCATGAGAATAATAAAAGCTATCATTTTGGAGGGGCTGAATCCATGCCAGGCCCTGGGCTGTGGGTTTGGCCATCTATCATTCTCACCCACCCCATGAATTGAAGGGTTGATACCATCCCCTTTTTACAGATCAGGAAACAGGTTTGGAGAAGCCTGGCGACCCGTCCAGGACACAGTGCGTGTGAGAGCTGGGTCTGGGGTTGGCACCAAGTATGGGCGGCTCTGGCACTGTCTTCACTGTCCCTCACGGCGGAGCCCCACTCAGACCAAGGCAGGTGGCCAGAGGCCACACCAGAGCTTCCGTGGCCGGAAGCTGTTGCAACTCCCAAAGCTAAGAGAGCACCGCAGGGGGATCCCTACATTTGGTTTCTGCTTCCCATTTCAGAGCTTCCTCTCTGGGTTAGGGCTGTGACCATATCACAGTATGTTTGCCCAGCCCAGTTTGAATCCTAAGCTGGTGAAACAGAAATATCCTTGTGAAAATAGGAGCACACTTTTATTTACCAAAGGTAAACGAAACCTTTCACTGGTCTGAAGGGTTTCCGTGTTTCTGCCTCCCGTCTCCTCCCCTCCGCTCGCTTTGATTGCCCATAACATTAACCTTCAGAAAGAAACGAAAGTAAACAAGCTGGCAAATCCAAGTATCTGATTTCCCGGCTGCATCCTTCTCAGACACGGCGGTGGCACCTGCCACAGACCCTCTCGGGAGTTACCCGGCAGGGAGACCTCCGTGGGCCTCACGTCCACCCCACGCCTGCTCCTCGTGCTCTCGGGGTAAGGGAGTTCCTTGCTGGAATTTGGTCATCGTGAAGCTCGCATATGTATCGATTCATTTAGCTTTCCCTCGGTCCAGCTGGTCTTGGCAAGGCTCCGCCGCAGCTCCAGGCTTGTGGCTCTGTAATGGGGGAAAAAAGGAGGGAAAATGCATTCCATGCAGGACTTGTTTTGCGTTGGGTCAGTCTTATTTTCGGGCATGTTGTCTTAATAGGGGAAGGCTTTTTCTCGGAAAATATCACCTTCAAGTCCTGTGACTCTTTTTCAGGTTATATAAAAGGGCATCAGGCAAACACTTGGATATGCAGCAGCTTCCTTTCTTGGGAGCGCGCATGGTGGGGGAACGGGCTACGGTGCACCTCTAGCAGCAGCCATGCAGAATAAGAATAGGCAGCATTTACCTTCCTAATCAGCCTTCAGTCTGGATAATGTCTGCAGTACTAAAGGTTACAGCTTTTTCTGTGACATATTGCTTCTTCAGAGAGTATTAAAGATGTTTTGAATCTATTTTTTAGGAATCTTGAAACCACCAGTGGAACATTTTTGATGTCGTGGGTAATGCATAAAGCAGCAGCTTGGGAAGGCTGGGCGGGGAGAGGTACCAAGGGTGTTGGAAGCACAAAAGACACTGCCCATTATAGTTTGAACAGTTTGGAAGCAAGCAAGGTGGGGCATATGCTGAGACGTGGGAGTAGATGTGGCTGGGAAGTGGCATTATTCCTTTTATTTGCAGGGGGATGGAGAAGAGGCAGAGAGATCCTGCCTCTCCTGGGAATGGGCAGTATTTATTGGGAAGGGAGAGCCGGAGGAAAAGTTCCGTAATCATGGAAGGAATTCTCAAGCCCTGCTCCACATTCTTATTGTTTTGGCCTTTTTTGCTGCCTGGACTTTCCCAACCCAGAGAACAGATTCATATAAAAATTGCAACAAGAAGTGATATCACTGTGGAAGTTGTAGTAGAGGGTAAATTTTATGTGTCATCTTGACTTGGCCGGGGAGGGATTGGGGGGCAAGATATTTAGCCAAATGTTATTCTAGCTGTGTCTGATTACCATTTGAATCAGTGGGGTGAGTAAAGCAGATGACCCTTCCTAATGTGAGTGGGCCTCATCTAATCAGCTGAATGTCTGAATAGGACAGAAAGGCTGACCTTCCCACAAATAAGAGGGAACTCCTCCTGACTGACCACTTGAGCTGGGACATAGGTTTTCTTCCAGACTCAAACTGAAACATCAGCTCTTCTTAGGCCTCGAGCCTGCCAGCTTTTGGACCAGAACTTATAGCATTGGTTCCCCTGGGTCTCCAGCTTGCCAACTGCAGATCTCGGGACTTCTAGGCCTCCAAAACCCCATGAGCCAATTCCCTATTAATTGATCAATCTCCTATTGGCTCTGTTTCTCTGGACAACGTTGATTGACTAATACACATGGCATTAATAAAGCAGGGACTGAAATATTACAATCTTTCCTGAATTCATAACCTGACCATATCAGTTGTGTCCACTATGAGAGAAAAGGGTCATTGAATCCCCAAAGTGTTCAGTATGTGGCCAGTGGCCCCAGAAAGCTCTCTGGCCACACCTCTCTGCTGAGACTATCAGAGGCCATGAATGGAAATGAGGAGAAAGCAACACGACGGGGAGGGAAACGGCCTCACCTGCCTGTCTCACCTGGCACCTCCCGGCTCCTCCCACACAGAATGCCCCTTGGAAGAGCAAAGGACTCAAGCAGAGTTGGCCTGATACACAAGCCCAGCTCCACGTCCCCCACTCCCAGCCGGCCTGGCCTCCCAGGGGTGGGTATGGTCCTGCTAAACTCTGGGAAATGAAAGCTAACATTATCCACATGCTGTTGACACTATTTTACTGTGATTGAGACCCAGGTCCATGGAAGAGTCCCTCCCACCTCCTCAGAACTGCTTTGGCAGGAAAACAGAAAACCCTCTAGCACCCTCAGGCAGCTGTCCTCTCTCTAACTGCATCTCCCCAGGTGGCCCTCGGCCACAGAGAGGTCCTGACTCTTTTCTACCTGAACAGCCTCTGTTTTTGCCCAGGTGACAGGGCCCTGGGGCTGGTGGGAGGGGCAGGGAGAGGCCACAGGGCTCAGACCCTGGACTGGAAACTGAGAAGAACTAAGAGTCCTGCCTGAGAGACTGGGTATCACCTGGCACCCACACCCAATGGTCAGTTGTGGTCTGGGGGTTCGTTTATGGGGTCCATATGGGGTGGGGGCCCCAGTTGGTCCAGATTCTACTGCCCACCCAGGCACTATTACCAAGAATGAAAATACTGCCGGGCTTTATAGCTCAACAGTTAAGCACACAGGTTTTCTAATCAGACCCAGCTTCACGTCTCAACTCTACCTCGTTAGCTGTGTAACTTTGAGCAAGTTAAGTAACCTCTCTGAGGCTCACCTGTGAACCTGGTTATGAGAAGGAGATTAGATTATGAAGCAAAGAATTTGGTTCTGTACTTAATAAAGTTAGTGCTCAATGAAATTTTGTTATCATTTTCCTATTTAGACCATCAGCATTTCTCACTAGTTATATTAAGACCCACAAGATTTGGAGTCTCAGCAAATAACATCATCCCGTCCATGAAAATGGTGCAAAAAGTAAGTCTGAGTGATCCACTGAAACGTGCTAACTGGGAAAAATCCAAGAGCAGCCCTATGAAGTAACTATTTCATTTGTACCCTCATTCATTCATTCAACAAACATTTATTATGCCAGCTCAGGCCGTCAAGGAACTCACGGCCCGGAGGAGGAAGCAGGCAATACTCTGTGATGAATCCCAAGGTCAACTGTCCTGAGCCCCATCACAGCTCATTGGAGGAAGAGACAGTCTGGCACACAGAGTGGTCAGGGAAGGCTTCCTGGAGGAGGTAATGCCTGTGCTGAAGTTTAAGTTCCACTTGGGCGAGCAAAGAGGTGGTGGCAGAGAACTCCAGGGAGGACTGTAAATGCAAAGCCAGAGAGACAAGAAAGAGAAAGACTGGGGACCAAGAGAGAGGATGCAAGAGTGTGTGAGGAGCATGGTGAGGTGTGAGGAGCATGGTGAGGCATGAGACTGGAGACCAGACTGGGGCCTGGTCCTGGAAAGACTCGTCAGCTGTATGGCCGGCTCAAACTCTGACCTGAGGACAGTAGAAGGGCCCTGAGGATTTTGAAGCAGGAGTGGTATGGCCAGGTTTGCATCTTTTGAAAGCTTAGGCAGGCCTGCTGGGCTGCCTGCCTTGGAAAGTCACAGCCTGGGATGCAGCAGTGATTCTTCCCTATAAGAACATCACAGGGGCCCCTCCCACCAGGAGGACCCTTCAGGCCAGGGCGTGGCCAGGCCTTCACTGGAGATGCAGTGAGTGCCCTGTGCAAATGGCAGATCTCCCTCGCACAGTGCCCACCAGTCCTTGTGGTGCCTTTGTGTAATTTCGATAAAGGTGCTTTACTAGTCAGAGTTCTCTAGAGAAACCAATAGGCTGTGTATATATATAGTGAATATTTATGTTAAGGAACTGGCTCATGAGATTATAGAGGCTGAAAGTCCAAAATCTGCAGGGAGGGCCATCAGGCTGGAGACCCAGGGAAAAGTCGATGTTGCAGTTCAAGTCCAAAGGCTGTCTGTCTGCTGGCAGAATTCCCTTTTGTTCAGGGAACAGAATTCCCTTTTGTTCCTTCAGCTGATTGGAAGAGGCCCACCTACATTAGAGAGGGACAATCTGCTTACTCAAAGTCTGCTGATTTAAATGATTTTTTTTTTTGGAGGGGGTGTTAGTTTAGTTTTCTGCTTTATGAATAAAAGTTTAAATGGTACATACTGTTGCTCATTTCATTCTTATTCTTTTAGTCATCTATTCAAGCACAAACTTGGAATTTCACAGCCATAAGGTCAGGACATAGACTTAACAAATGAAACCCTGGGCCAACTGTGTTAAGAATTTACTTGCTACCTCATGAACTATACCATGTTAATTACTTCCTTGACACGCTATGAAAAAATGATAAATGTTAATCTCATCTAAAAACACCCTCACGGGAACAGCCAGCATAATGTATGACCACATATATGGGCACCATGGCCCAACCAGGCTGACACATAAAATTAACCATCCCAGACACCCTTCCAGGCGGATGCGACCCTTTGCCCCAGGCACATGGCTTAGTGGGCAGAGAAGGGCACTGCACAGCCACATACATGCAGTAGCTCGGCCACACCCCATGTGCTCGCAGGTCTCTGCTCTGACCTCTTGCCTGCTACCCCACTGGCCCTGGACCAGACCTGAGGCTGTTCAGACACACCTGCAGCAGCTGCAGCTCCTTGGCCTCTCTATTGCAGGAGGCCAGTTCCAACCAGAGCCCCTGGTCCTTGGCCCCCTAGACCCAGTGACTGCCCCTCTGCTCACGCCCGGCTAGAAGGGAAAGGAAAATGTGAATGGCATGCTTTAAAATAATGGGTCTGTGATTGCCCTCACCACAGGTGAGGCTCTGAGTCTAATATGTCACACCTAGGGGCATCTCCAGGGCTGAGCTGAGAGCTGGGGCTCACTCCTCCTGCAGTGTAAGTGCCCGGCCCCAGCCTGGGCCAGTGGGATATTTTGAGGGTAGTGGGTGCACTAAGGGGGTCTGGGGCCTCGACGTGACTGGGGCATGGGAGAAACGGATCTGGGAAATGGGTCCACTCCTGCAGGCCTTGGCTGCGGCTCCTCTTGAAATCCAAGCATCCCAGGGACAGGAACCCTAACACTGATTTTAGAAAACTTGGTCCCAGGGGCCCAGGAGTGGGCCATGGTCCGCGATGACGGAAGAGATGACGATCTACAAATATGAACTGACTGCCGGGACGCAGAATGCAGAGGGGAAGCTGCCTCCCCTTTGGCGAAAAATCAATGCCTGGTGTCAGGACTCCCTATTGACAGCTTGATTAGGAAGGACTCGAAACTCACTCTGCCCTGGAATCATACCAGGAAGAGACAGATGGAAGCATTTCTGGGGCCTTGGTGAAGCCAGCAACTGCATTAAATGCAGACGATTCCCACCCCACCTCCTCAAACATCATGGAGAAGCTTCCTTATTAAGCCTTCATTGACCCCTCAGATCTTTACTGAGGACCTACTATGTGCTGGACCCTATCCTGGCGATAAGGCAGAGTCTTGACTTCCAAGAATTCATGGTCTATTGGGGAACAGATGAGCAAATAGGAATTACAATCCGGGAGCACATGGGGACTCCATCCCCGTGAGGGGGAGGGGTAGAGAGCGTGTTAGAAGACCCCAGGTGATGCATGTGGCCTGGCTGGGGAAGGAGGCTGTTCAGCGGAGGCTTCTCCAAGGAGAGGATGCCCAAGCTGAGTCTTCGAGGGTGAGATGGAGTGAGCCTCGATGAAGGGGAGCCCACTGGACACACAGAGGGGAGGGTTTGAGCCAAGGCATGGAGACAGGAAGCAGCAAAGTGCCAGGGTAGGAGTGGCGAGGAGAGGAGCGTGCTGGGCCCCGGTGCTGATGGGAACGACTCCTCCAGGCTGGGAAATGGGCAGCCTGGAAAGAATGTGGAAATGCTGAGCCCCCAGGACAACAAGGGGAGCACTCATACATCTTAAAACAGAAGGCGCCGCCAAAACAACGTGCAGCAGAAAGCTGCCCCCGTGCGTGTGGGGACGGCTCCCCAGACAAGCTGCCTGATGCCCATCTGTGAGTGACAGGCCCTGGGAGGGGACGGGAAGGGGTAAAGTCCCCCCCTCCCCCCTTCATCCTGAAACGTCCGCAGCCTCCTTCTGCTTAGCACTCAAAATGAGCTCAGGATGATGTCACGCTGTGATGGTCAAATGCAGCTGTTGGTATCCAGGGCCCTGGCATAGGGGCGGCCACCGTACATCCCCAAGGGCTAGAGGCTCAGCAGAGTGCAGCAGGCTGGGGGAGGTGGAAGCACGTGTCAGGACAAAGGGGGAGATACGGGGCGTCAGTGCGCGCCCGCTGCTGTCTCTCTGCACCCTTGTGTGTGAACGGTGGGTGGTTCACGTGTGCCTTAGCTCAGGCTGCCGTCACGAAATACCAACCTGGGTGGCTTATAAACAACAGACGTTTATTTCTCGCAGTTCTGGAGGCTGAGATCAGGATGCCAACACCATCGGGTTCCGGCGAGGACCCTCTTCAGGGGTCCGACTGCCCCATGTGTCCTCACACAGCGGAGAGCGCGGGGAAGAAGCAGGCTCTCTCATCGTCTTCTAAGGGCACCGGTCCCTCTCAAGAGGGCTCCACCTTCATGACCTAATCTCCTCCCAAAGGCCCACCTCCTAATGCTATCACGTGGGGGTTAGGATCTGAACTCTGGGGGGACACACACATTCAGTCCACAGCCGCGAGTGAGGAGTGCAATTACTGCTGCGCTCAGGAGTGTTTATGCCGCGTGCAAGCTTATATGTGCAAATAAGGCCAAAACAGTGGCCCCTTGCGGTGAGCACCTCACTGTGCCAGGAGTCAACCGGGCACTTCCGCTGTACATCCTTACACAGACCCTTCCTCAGGCCTGGGAAGGAGGGGACTCTATCATTCTCCTTGTGCAGGTGGAGAAACTGAGGCTCAGAAACATTCCATCCTTGCCTGGGGGACTTCGGAAATGAAAGAACAGGGATCCAAACTCCCCACTCTGGACGACCTTATGTTCTGACCCCAAAGGCATCGTGTTCCCTGTGCCCAGAACAGCACATCACCCCCTGCTTTCACCCCCAACACACCTCTCCTCCTCTGGCTCAGGACTCACCCCCTCCTCCAGGCAGCTTTCCTGGACACACACGGCTGGGGTAGGTGCCCCCCTCTGTCACAGCACTTGATCTCCAGGTTGGACCCATTTCCTTGCCTGTCTCTCTGCCAGTCTGATCTGCTGGAGGGCAGAGTCCTCGTCCTACCCGAACCATAAAGGGTGGACAAATGGTGGTCCCAGAAGAGGGAGGATGGCGAACTCCAGCTCAGGGCCCTGGACCTAGCCATCTGCTCCCAGAGCCTTGCAAACCGCACTCCAGTGTGGGCTGATCCTCTCAGCCCTAACTGCAGTGTTGGCTTCCCCTGCCTGGAAAGCCCCCACCTTTCAGGACCCGGCTTCAGGCTCGCCCCCTCATCCCTCTGCCCTGCAGGCCTTTCCGATGCTATCTGAGTGCCACACAAGAAGCCGGCTGTCTGCATGGGTGACACCAACAAGACAGCACCCACACACAACGCCCTTGCGTGCTAGGCGTGGGTCTAAGTCCTTTGCACTTATTAATTCATAATCCTATGGTGTAGGTTTAGACTTACCTCAGTTTTAGGGGTGAGGAAAGGAGGGCATGGAGAGGTCCATTAGCTTGCCCCCAGCTCACCGCACTTGTAAGTGGCAGGACTTGCATTTGAACGGGGCCACCCAGCTCTAACTACCCCCAACCATGAGAAACCCCAGGCTTCCCTGAGGAGCTCACAGTCTGGAAGGTAAGACAGACTTCTGCTGTCCCAGTGGGCCCAGTGTACAGGGGAGAAAGCCATCCCACACAGACCTCAGGCCTCAGACAGGGCGTCAGAGGTAGTGAGGCTGCCTGGAATGTGCTGGAACGTCTATCCCTCCCTCCCTGGAGAACTGGCCGTTGCCAGGTTCCGGTGGGCCTGCTCTGTGGTGCCTGGAGGCCTTTGCGGCCCCTCCAGTGCTGGCCTGTGCCCTGCAGTGGGGATGGGCCCTGGAGCCCTGCGCCCAGGTTTACCCAGCTGTGGCCTGGGGATGATGCACTGTCTGAGACCAATCTGTTTGCCTGCCCCTCGTAGAGGGAACGGGCTGTTTTCTCCCTCCTGTAATTGTTACCATCTGTTTCCCTTCCTCGTGTTTGTTGATGTTTTCTTGTTTTAAAACTGAAATGAGTCAGATTGGAAACTGATTTAGGAAAAAGTGTCTGGGAGGGAAGCTCAAAGTGGCCATGGGGGACTCTGCTTCAGAGCCGGCAGAGAAAAAAGATTCCGTGGGGCAGGCCGGGGGTGTCTGCCAGCATCACCTGCCCTGTGGGGGGCTGGAGTCTCCCGGCTGCCCAAGCAGGCTGGGGCTTGGGGGCGGGGGTGGGGGAGTGTGTCTGTGGGGGAATGTGGAAGGCGTGTGTGTAGGTAGGCAAGTGCGTGTGTGTGCACACTTGTGCACCCACGTGAACGTCCAGCTGCCGTTCTATCGGGGATTTTAAGTCAGTGCCTGTGCCTCTCCCTTCCTGTTCTCATCCACCCGTCACCCTAGACTCTTGGTTCCTCATTGCTGTTATTTAAGCCAAAGAAAGGTGCCCTGGGACCCTGGCCCTGGCTATCTGGGTCTACGAGCCCAGCCCAGCTCTGAGACCTTGACCTGCAAGTCAGACCAGCTGCCACCAGAGCTTGTAATACCCTGGCTTTGGTCTTATGGCCAAATGGCTAGGCTTTGATAGATGTGGCGTGTGACTCACAATCCCGCCTGCTTTCCTCTCCTTTGTCCTTTCTTGATAATTCATAGCCTGGGGGGGTTCTCTGGCTCCAGCAACCCAGAGAAAATGGATACGGAAGACAGAGGTCTTGAGCACGGTATCCTTCTTGCATTCTTGGGTTCCCCCAATAGCAATAATAGCTGCTATTGCTGAGCCCCCTGCTTTGCCCCAGGTTCTGTGATAAGCCCTGGAAGTGGGAGATTTCTACTCCTCACTGAAATCCGTCTTTGGAAGGAGGATTACCAGGCCAGTTTTCTAGATGAAGAGGTAGGGGCTCGGAGACATAAATTGACTTGTGCAAGGTCACAAGGCAAGTTTGAGGTGGGTGCCAGCTCCCACCTGCGGGGCCAGAGCTCTGATCATTATGGAGATGGGAGGCACTTCAGGAAACCCTGTGCTGTCAGCTGGACGATTCCGTGGGTGGCCACCCAGGCTGGCTGGGTTTCCACCAGAAGTTTTCGGATCCTGCTTCTGCCCTTGTACCTTTGATTCCGAGCTCCTTCTTCCTGGGAAGCCACCTGGCATGCCTCACTGCACGAGGCAGGGCATGCATCTCACTCCACTTACTGTGATGTTTAGGGGCGAGCAAAGGAATCTTCTCATGTCTGCGTATTTAAGCGCTTTTATTAAGTGGAACAAGCTATTTCTGAACACGAGAGTGGCCAACAGCCTTAGAGGAAATTAAAATGAACCATGACAATGGAAAATTGCATAGGGGCATGGCGGATTCTCCGGAGATAAATACAACAAGGCTTTCAACAGCATTCAGGAAGGACTAGAGATCAGGGAGATTATGTTGTGAGAGGAAAAATCAAACCACCGGAAAATTAGAGCTCAGGCTGGCGGGAGGACCACGCGAACGCTGGTCAGGCCTGTGGGTGGCCCTCCATTAAGCACCCCTGGAGTCCGGTGGACAGAGTGGGGCAGAGGAGCAACGGGCAGATAGAGCTCAACTCAACTAGGCAAGCATTTTCTCAGCATCCATGGCGTGCATGCCATGTGGGTACAAGGGACTGAACTGTGTTCTCCCCAAATTCATAGGGTGGAGTTCCTAACCCCCACTGAGGTGGTCTTTAAAGATGGGGCCTTTGGGAGATTATTTGGTTTAGATGAAATCATGAGGATGGGGGCCCCCATAATGAGACTATTGTCCTTATAAGAACAGGAAGAGACTAGAACTTTCTCTCTGCCATGTGAGGACAGAGCAAGAAGGTGGCCGACCACAAGCCAGGAACAGAGCCCTCAGCAGAACCTCGTCATGCTGGCACCCTGATCTCGGACTTCCAGCCTCCAGAACTGTGAGAATTTCTGTTGTTATGTCACCCAATCTATGGTATTTCGTTACGACAACCCAAGCTGATACAGTGAAGCATGGAGGTGGACACACTCTTCTGGGACTCAGAGAACTCTTGGGACTTGAGTGTTGTAAACTGGCACATCTAAAGGTTTGACAGATATTAGCTGTTATAATTGTGATTTCTCCTATAGCCTGTGCACTCCCCTAAGCCAGAGGCTATCTATCGTTGTCTCAACCACACGACAGCTTCTCAGTAAGTGTGGGTGAATGAATGAGTGAATGAATGATGCATCTGAGTCAATGGGCCCCAGCACCAAATGGATGGAGTTGTGGTATCCAGGCAGCCCTGCAAGGAGGTGACAGGAAGGGAGCATTGGCCCAGGTAGTCTGCTGGGGAAGGGGTGCCCGTGGATGGGATTTGTCTGGGACCCTCTCTGGGACCCCAGATCCACAGCGAGCAGCCCCAGGTAGAAAGCCTCTCAGGCCGTCTCCATGCTGGGTCCAACCCAGCGACCCCAGGGGTTGGTACAGTGCCTGCCGCATCCTCTTGCAGGGCAGGGCCAGAGCGTCACCCTGCTCTGGTCACCCGGAAGCCCACTCCTCCTCCCATGTCATGCCCCTGGAGAAGCCTATCTGTCTGTCTACGCCAAGAGGGGCTGCTTCCCTCTCTCTCCCACCCTTCCACCACCTCTTAAGGATTTAACCGCTTTCCCTTTCGCACCTGGACCTCCAATGAGCTTAGATAGACTCTGTCTGCCCCAGCAAGCTTTCTGAAGCCTGAAGAGATGGGGTAGCACCGAATGATGCCATTTCCCTTAAAAAAAAAAAAAAAAAAAAAATCACTTGAACGGCCTCAGTCCTGAACTACCGTAGCTGAGCCGGACCACGGCCAGAGGGCACACCCCTCCCTCAGGACACTGCCTGACGCACACTGCTCTCACAGAGAGCCTGGGCAGGAGACAGCAGAGAGAAAGCCCCAGGCAGCGGGAAGATGTCAACTGAGCGCCTCTTCAAGCGTTCTGGAAGATTCCACTGCAGAGCTGGCCCACCCCCCGGGCTCCCAGCCCTATGCTGCCTCGGAATCTAGGCTCCAGTGCTGAGACGCACACTTGGGCACTGACTGGCCGTAAAATAGCTCCTTCAGCTGTGCCACCCCGTCGGAGGAGCCGCCTTGTGGCGACATTTGTGCTATGTTGTTTGTTTCTTCGTCCTGCCTGGCCTCGAGGTGGCCCTGCCACAATCTTCTCTCTGATTAGGCTGCTAACGAGGTCGCCGAAGATGCCTGTGTCAGGACCGTCTTACCAGGCGTGAGAGTCGAGCTCTCAGTCGACTTCTGCCCAGAGAGTCACAAGGCAGAGCGCTCAGAGGTCAGGACTGTTCCCTCTCGCCGGCGAGCCTTTGTCTGTAACGACAAACAAGGAGTGCTCCATCCAGACCCACGACTCAGAAGGTGGACGGTGGATTTGAATAGGAGTGTCAGGTGTTTGCTGAAGAAAGGACCCCGGGGGAGCCGCAGACAGTTGGCTACTGCTCATTCTTGGGGTCCTTTCTGGCTCCAGTGGGTCCTCCATACAAGGAGAGCACAGTTTGTCCTAGAATGCTCTCTGGGGAGGGGCTGGGAGGGCCTTGGGGTGCAGAGGGGCCAGGCTAGCCCCTGGCCAAGCCGTTCTTGAGAGCCCGCTGCTTCCCCCGCCTCGGGTGGTTCAGAGCCAACTCCAGGAAGGCCTGGTCCCAAATTAATATCGGGCGCTCAGAGTACAGGCGTCTGAGGGCCAGGCCGGGTCAGCAACCGACCTGCGCGTATCCCCGCACCCGCTCTCAGCTCAGCTGCCCTGTGCAGAGGACTTTTCCTCGCCAGACTCACTGAGGATTTCAGATCTGAAGATAACAGGGGCTCCTGACGTGGCCGCTGTGTGATGTGCGTCTGTGAGTCTGGAGCCAACCCCCGGGGAGGACGAGCGGGTCACAGGCTCTGAGGCTGGGAGGTCGAGGGGTGGCCCCAGAGTCATCGCCTGCAGGGCCAGCATCTGGGAAACGTCCATCACAGATCAGAGCAGGGCCGCCCCTGCCTCACCTACCTTCCCGCCCACTCTGGTGACAAGAATGAAGATGGGTCGCTGTGCTCCGGAGGGAGCTGCGCTGTCGCCGGTGTGGAGCTGAGCAGGAACAAGCAGGGCGGCTGGGCCTCTGAGCAGACCGGGCAGGTTCCAAGGAACACAGCTGTCAGGGGGGCCGTGAGGGCCAATTGAAGGGGGCGATGAAAGGCCTGGCCCAGCGCTGCGAACAGGTGCCCCTCACTCTCCTCCCCGTGCCCACCCATCTGTCTGGGCCACTGGCTCCCTCACATCACAGGCGTCTGCTGAGGGCCAGGCCTGCCCTGAACCTTTCAGCAGAATGAAAGGGAAACTGATATCAGAGGGGAGCTGAAGCACAGGGAAGGCCTCTTTCTTTTCAAAGACTTTCGTCTGTGATGGGCTTTTTTTTTTCTAGGAGATCTTATTTCAAAGCCCCTTTGAAAATTTTGTGGGGTTTTGTAATGGATGAAAAGTTACTTGGAAATGGGACTAAGAAGTTTTCCGTTCAACGTCGTTAGAGGAAAGTTGAAAGCTTTGAGTTGTAAGGTTCCACCAGATTTATCATTTCTTTTGTCCGTGAGGCCCATCCACTGGGAGGGGGTCTGGGGGAAGGGGCTGGGGGCCTGGACAGGGCACGCGAGGGAGCACGGCGCAAAAACCAGCCCCAGCCGCAGTTGCCTTACATTTGCAAGGGAGGCCATCTGAGCTGATCTTTCCGCAAAAATGTTTCCAAGGTATAGACTTTGATGTTGGAACAGGGAACAGCAAACATACTTCCAGAATACTATAGGAAGCTAGGCTTTACCAGAGATGATGGCTACCACACAGATGTTTCATATCGGAAAAATAATTTTTAAAGAAGATAGGGCCCAGATGGACCTGAGAGAAGAGGCCAGAGCCAGAGCGACACTGGCGTGAGCCCTGGAGCATATCCATGCTGGAGAACCAGCAAGAGAAGAGGCCAGTGAACAACACAACAACCAGAAAAAGCATTGGTACAGAAACTGAAGGGAAGAGTTTCAAGCAGGAAGGAGGAGGAAGCTGGTGTCAGGGATGAGAGCCTGGGGAAATGCTACTGGGTTTGGCAATAGGAGATGACTGTCCATTTAAAGGGGGTGGTTTCACTGAAGAGCAGGGGTGGGAAGAGTTAAAGAGTGAAAGCTGAGGGGTAACAGGAGTGGGTACCAGGTGTTCTGAATCCCATGGAGGGGGTGACCGCAAAAGGTGGAGGGGGGACAGGGAAGGTAGATGGATGCTGGAATGGCAGGTAAAGTGGTCGAACAAGGATTTTTCAGTGCCCGTGATGGAAAGCCAAGGGGGAGGGGCTGATGAGAGGGAGGGAGAGGGGACGTGAAGGGTGGGAGTGCATTGCTGGCTTTGGAGAAGGGTGGAGATGTCAGTCTGTGCTGCCCTGGTCTGAGACTGAAGAACTGGCCCCATTGGAGAGGGCCAAGACCTCACTGGCAGGGGTTGGTGGAACATGTCAGTGGTGGGTTAGAGTCTGGGGGTCTAAGGGAGTGGGAGAGATGATGGAAGGACCAGTGGCTCTGGCTCCCCAACCCCAGCGTGCTGTCGGGGTCAGAGCAGGAGGCCCACTTGGGCTGGACACGGTGGGAGGGGGAGAGGCCGTGGCTGGTACTCCTGTGACCAGGGATTCTAAGTGTAACCCCAAAAGGGTAGTGTGGGCAGGGGCTTGATAGGACTACGCCCATTTATGGAGTTGCCAACCACGATGGGGTGGGGGTGGGGTGGGGGGGCCTGGGAACATTCCAGCCATCACAGAGCATTTCTGAGGGTTTTAGGATAGAACAGGCCTCGGTTAGCACCCCAAGCCTGGCAGGCTCTAGCTGTCATTGAAGTTCTCTGGGCCTTCTTACTCTCGCCTGTAAAATGAAGGTGAGAGGGAAAGAAATCCCATCCTGCCCATGCCTGGCATGTAGAGGGCGCTCAATAAACGTGAGCCATTAGGATGGGGGCAAGCTGGGCAGCCCCACCTCATCTGTGCCTGAATCCATTTATGGCTGGGCTTTGCTGGGTCCTCGTGGTGATTCAGTAAGAGAAAGAGGCACAGGAAGTGCTTGGTGGTTTCAACTTCAAGTATTTGCCTGGAATCGCAGGGCCAGGTTAGAGGCTGACCACTGGCCTCTGCAGTGCTGTCTCCCACCCCAGCACATGGTGGCCCTCGCCACACTGCCCCCTGGAGACCTGCTTTCTCTGCTCCCTTACCCCTCCTCCCATCACATCCTCTGCCCCCACCCAGCTCCTGGCAGGAACACTTGCCCTCCAGAGACATCATCATATTCCATAATATGATTGGAATCTGAATATATATTTAAAATGACAAGTTTGAAATTAAAATTTAAATAAAGAATTACTTTTCTGTAAGTTGCTCCGAAAGCAGTAATTTAGCAGCAAATTGAAAGAGAAAGGTAAGCACTGGTCCTTTAAACCATCGTGCAGTTTCCAGAATGCAAGCCAGAAGTGTCTCAATTTAACACATCATTGGTTAGTATTATTAGAAATTTCACTGGGCTCCAGAGCGCATTATGGCGCTGCTCCGAAGGGGGTGCTGGGGGCGCGGCCTGGGTTCAGGGGGCCAGAGAGGGCAGCCTGTTTAATGAGGGCAGAGGGGCTCGGGAGAGCCTCCTCCGGCCCCAAGTGGGGATTTAACTGCAATTATTTTCTTGTTTGTAGTTCAGTAGCAATCATGAAATGAGAACTGAGAGACCCATAAATGTCATTTGCTCTTCCCAGAGGTCACAGACTTACAGCTTTGGTGTCTGTCAACACGTTTTACTGACCCCTAGAACCTACGCTGGGAACAGGAGTCCATGAAGACGGTGTCACCTGTCTGGCTCCCATGAGCCACATGAGCAGGACCAAAAAGTGTGTCCCGATTGGGACCTGCCCAGCAGCCTCAGCCCCTAGGCTCCCCACACTGGGGCACAGGGGTCTGAGAACTTGAATGTCAAGACTGTCCTTACCTCCACCAGAGTGAGGTCCATAGACTGCATCACCTAGTAGGCCTGTTAAGGAGCCACATTTTGGGGTCCCCCCCAGACCTACTGAATCAGAAGCTCTGAAGGTGGGGTCCTGAAGCCTGAATTCTTAACACCCTGCCCCCCGGAATCTTCTTATGTGCACTCACACAAGTCAGGGGGCCCCTGCCATAGAGGTGGTCAATGCTCGACCTGTGTGATCTTGGAGGCCATGCTCTCATGGATAACCTGCAAATCCTAGAAAGCCAGACATCTGGGTATAGACCCCGGAGCTGTAATCTAAAAAACTCAGACACCAAAATCTCTCTCCCTTACTCCCAGCCTGAATTTCCACCATTACAACACCATTGCTGTAAGTAAGAATTGCTTTCCTGGGCTTTCACCTTTGCAGTGTGAGGGCCCCTGGGAGGTTCCCAACACCCCAGTCTGAATAGGTTTACCAAAAGCTGGCCTCTATCAGTCCCCACAGTTGGACCTGAGCACCATGAAGCCCCTAAGTGCCTTGAAGGAAGAGGGATGCTGAAAAGGAGGTGAAACATCCACTCTTTTCAGGGAGCAGGCTGCCCAGTTATGCTCAGTCCTGGAGCTGGCAGCCTCCAGGAGCTGATTCCCAGGGCGACGCAGGGTTTGGTGGTCAGAGATGCCTGGGCATTCATGTCTGCTAGGAGCCCTGTGGGAACCTGCAAGAGGAGCCCTGAGAATGCTTCAGAGTAAGAAGAAAAAGGAAATGAGAGCATTCACCACTGATGCTGGGCCCAGGACACCAGAACCTGCATCATCCTTGTGCTCCCAAATCCGTGTGCCTCTGCTACCAGCCTCTGCGGAGCGTGGACTCGGAGCTCTGCTGGCTTCCCCACACTGCCCAACCCCCAGACCAAAACCTCACCCCTGTGTGTCTGAGCAGGTGGGCACATGCCTGTGCTCCAGCCGCGAGGGAAGCAAGCTGGCAGAGCACATATTCTGGCTTCCACCTCAAGATGGGGGCAAGATGGGGGTGTTCATAAGGTGCCAGGCAGGGCTTCCCTGGTGGCGCAGTGGTTGGGAGTCCGCCTGCCGATGCAGGGGACACGGGTTCGTGCCCCGGTCCGGGAAGATCCCACGTGCCGCGGAGCGGCGGGGCCCGTGAGCCATGGCCGCTGAGCCTGCGCGTCCGGAGCCTGTGCTCCGCAGCGGGAGAGGCCACAGCAGTGAGGGGCCCGCGTACTGCAAAAAAAAAAAAAAAAACAAACAAAAAGGTGCTAGGCCGTCAGGAAAAACATTTCCAAAGGTCCACTGCAGGGCTCAGGCCACACCAGCAGTCCCTCGGCAGAAGGGGCTCTCAGAATCCAGGGCCAGGGGTTGTGGGGATATCTCACCAAAGCTTGTCTTTCCCAAATTAGGTGGGGATCACGGGAAGCGGTGACATAAAATGAGGCTGCAGGTGAAGCTCAGAGTGTAGTCAGCTCCGGGCTTCCCACTACTGTCCTCGCTGCTGCTTCTCTTTTCATCACAGGCCATTTCCCAACCCCCACCCGGCTGGGGTGTGCCTTGGTGTCCAGTGGTACTTCTGGCCCAGAGTGAGCATGGGAGTATTGTCTGATCGATTAAAGCGAGGTGAGGGCTGGGGCCGGGGGTGGGGGGGGGGGGACTCTGGGATCCCTTGGGAGAAGGGGCTCACTGCTGTGAGGGATGGGGCAGCTGTACTCAGGAATGCTCAGCAGATGGCAGTCCCCGCTAACACTGTCACACCACATGAGTGACAATAGTGTCAAGACTTGCAGGTTCCAATCTGTGGAGGCAGGTTCATGGGCAGGAGAAGGACTCGGACGCTGGCACTGTCATTCCCCCGGGAGAGGCCCACGTGAGCCCCGGAAGTGGAGCCTGGCTCCGTCCATTGTATCTAGGCTGCAAATGCACCAGCTGCTGTGGGGTCCTTTGGTAGCGACCTTGGCCAGAATCATCTGCCTTGTTGAACCCTGCCCAGCTTTTGTGGTCCAATGTCAGCTCTCCCTAACTTCCAGGCTCCATTGATTCACTCTCTTCTGACGTCCTTGGGTGAACAGTGGAAGAAGTTGAGTTCTGGTTTTTCCACCAGCCCCATCGAGGCAGGAGTCAACCTCAGCATCCCCCATCTCCGACTATGCTCAGGCACTGGGCGAGGGGTCAGCGGATTGGGGCATTAGGCCTCCAGGCAGCCTCCAGCAGCATTCAGGGCAATGATGTTGGGGGTCCCGGCACACGAGGCCTCCACGGTCGGGAAACGTCAACTCCCCAGTGAGAGGAACACATTGTATCAGGCTTCCCAGGTGCACTACGCGATTCCACATCTCTGTTCTGTTACTCCCATCATTCCCTCTCCTGAAGTGTAGGCCATGCATTCATGCACTCGTGAACCAACAGTGATGAACACTCCTACTGTTGGCCAACACTGTAACTCAGAGACCTTGCCTTCCCTGGGCACCTACACCAGGCCGGCAGGAGCTGGGTCAGGTCCTGCCATGCGGGTCCCTGCCATCATGGAGCCCACCCACCAGTACAGGTCAGTACCGGCCCTGAAAGGCAGTGTTCCGAGGCTGTGATCCTCATGTGTGCAGGGCGAGGGGTGAGAACAAGCGAGGCGTGGCAAGGCCCCGGGGAGTCCCATCCCATCATCTTTCAAATTTCCCTGACCACCTGGGATGCTGCTGGTCTATACGGCACCCTTGTGCAAAGTAGAAAAAAGGGCTCCCTTTGGATGGACAAATTAGCAAAAGCGGCCCTTCCGGGCTGTCACAGCTCCACGGGTGCACAGGCATCTTCGCACCGTGCACCGTCTGCGGCCCCGCACGCCAACCCCTAAGTGGAGCAGGGTCCCCAGTGCCGCTCTGTAGGCGACGTGTAACTGGCTCTCCCCACGCTGATAGAGCACAACCCAGGGGCCTCGGGGGCTTGTCGCAGGTGGAGCTTCCCAGCCCCCCGACCAGCAGGCGCTTCAGCCCATGGCGCCCCTCACAGAGAGCTTCATCCATAAAGGATCGGGGTCCTTAGTGTTCTTCAGCCGTTGAAAGAAGCAGGATGCTGTCAGCCGCCATAAAAATGTGACCTTTGAAAATGTACAAGAGCTTGGGGTTTAAAAGCTGCTGCTGATGCATCCCATTAGCATCTCATTAAAGGGAAGCAGAGAGAAGCCTGCTTGGGCCGATGATGGGCAGATAGGGCCACTCGGAGGCGCCGGGCAGGAAGAGGGCTCTCTTCGGCTGCCTCTCTGTGCCGAGCACCATCATGTCACTGGAGCAGAAGCAAGGCCAGGAACACTGGGGAAAGGCCAGATGTCTTCGTGGCTTCGGTGATGTCCTCTGTGAGGGCAGTGGGAGGGGCGAGGGGAGGCTCCTCCCCGCCGGCCCAGGCTGTCCTCCTGGTTGGTGTCTGTACATTCTTGAGTTGGCAGCCCCCTGAAAGGGGGGTGGCCTGGAGAGCCTTTGGTGGAATTGTGGACCTCTGGGGACTCTGAACCAAGGCGGAAAGTCTTAGTAGGAGCCAAGTTCGAAGCTGGAGGCGCAAACCCACACACGGTCCCCTAGAAGCCTCCAGAACCTGGGAACCTCGAGTTTACCTTGGGCCTGGAACCCGTTTGCAGGACAGGGCTCTGGTCAGGCCTAGCTGACTCACGTCACCAGCTGCAACATTCCTCACCACCTGGGCATCCAGGCGCCTTGGTGAAGCGCGCAACCCGTGTCCATGTTTTTTCTGGAGGGAGTGAAGGAAGGAATGTTCACTTCTTTTTTTCAATAAAATGAAAAAAAAGTCCTGAACCGCAAGTTGCTCATAGCTTCAGAAGTTGCTAGTGCCAAATAGAATGAGTGTCCTTATTTACCTTTCCTAAAGAAAAAAAAAAAATAGGCTGCTTTCCTTCTCACAGCAGAACCTCTTTCTTGTACATAAGAACTCGCTTGTCATAGTCATGAAAGACACAGGCAGACAGCAGGCCTGTTGTAGCCACAGCTCAATCACCCCGGAGCCCTGGGCCCGCCCCAGTACCCCCTGGACCCCCTGCACCCCCAGCTTCCTTCTGGAGTGTGACTCATAGCTGGGAGCAGCCCCTCGAGGGCAGGGCTGAGTCTCAGTGACTGCCCGTCCCCAGCCCAGGGGGCCCAGTTTACTGAAGAGCAAACCCCCTGACCAGCAAAGGCACAAGTGAGCGAGCTGGCAGGAGTGTTTTAGAATCAAGGGCCTGAGGAAAAGTGTGCAGTTTTTCAAGTTCAGAAACTCCCCCAATTTTAGGGCAAAACCCCGAACGTCTGAAGTTTTAGAGTCCGATTACCTGCTCTCAAGCAGGAGACCCCGACCACCCCTTCTGGCGGCAGCGGCTGCTCTAAGGACCAGGCCCAGGGCCTCCAAGTTCCCGGAGCCCTTCCCCACCCTGTCAGGTTACCAGGCCTGGGTGCTGATTCAGCCAGGACAAAGGGCAACTGCAGGAGGACCCGGAAAACCAAACCTGCCTCTGGCCTAGGAGGCCTCCGGGAATTCCAGGCTGCAGAGAGGGGGCTGCAGCACCCCCTACTGGCAGAAGGGGTAAGGAGACCGGGGTCTCCCCATTCAAACTTCACCCCAAAACAGGGCCCCGAATGGGACATCACACTGGCTTCTTTCCCCCCGGATGCCTCTTATTGTGGGAAAAGCAACCTCTGCACCTCTGACCCACCAGCTCCCCAAAAGCCTGGGAATACAGAGGGGGCTGCAGGCAGGGCACCCTGGAAGGCTGTCTGTTTAGAGAACGCTGTACAAGCCACGCTTCTGTTTCCTAAGTTCCCTAAGACTATTGGTGAGTGTGGCTAGATCCCCAACCTCCCCGCCTACCCTGTCTCATCTGTCCCACAGACAGAAGTGGGGCAGAGGCCTCTGATAAGGAAGCTTGTCCGCAGAATTGTTCTTTCCTCAGGAGATTCACTCTTTTCCTTTGTTTCCTGCACTGTTCACAGAAGTGAAGCATCTGAAATGCAGGCCGGAGATAAAGTACAGCCTAATGCAATTAGCTCAGCGCAGCTTATGGTGCTAATAGGATGCGCTCCCGCTTCTCCCAGCAGGCCCTGATGCAGGCACTGTTTGTCATCTGCGTAAGGCATCAAAGCCCCAGTAAGTCCAAACCCCTTCCCACCTGCCAGTACTCTTCAGCCAGCCTGGTAAGGAGAGTCCCGCTGCTCAGAGATGCCCAGAAAGGGGTGCTGCCCCCCACCAGCTGGGTCACTGACTTAGCTTCCAATAGGAGGCAAGAGCACAGTGGCCTCACCTGAGAGAGGCCTGCAGATGACCCTGGAGGCTCCTTTGCCCTTCTGTGACTGTCCCCAAACCTGGCTGGGCTCTGGCTACACTCCTGCAAGCTGTGGTCACTGCTCCCGGAACCATCTCTCTTGAGACTCTCACCCCCTCACAACCCAGTTATCCCAGTACCAGGCCCTCCAATGTGTTTTGGGGATTTTTTTTTTTTTTTTTTTGCTTATTATAAATATTATAATGTTATAAATAATGGTAATGGCCACAGTAGAAAATTAGGCAAATACAGAGAAGTATAGACAAAAAGAATAAAAGTTTCCCTTAATCCCTTCACCCAAGAATGACATTCCTGCCAATATTTTGGGATTTTTCCTTTCTGCACATACCATTTTACATGATAAGTTTATATGCGTGTCATTTGATGTCCTGCTCTTCTCGTTTAACATTATAGCGTAAGCATTTTGCCACCTCATCAGGAATTCTTAGTAAACATGATTTTTTTCTTTAAACGAGTCGTAATCTCCAAAGACTTTTTTTTTTTAATTTATTTTACTTTTGGCTGCATTGGGTCTTCGTTGCTGCGCGCAGGTTTTTCTCTAGTTGCGGTGAGCGGGGGTTACTCTTCTTTGCTGTGCACGGGCTTCTCATTGCGGTGGCTTCCCTTGTTGCGGAGCACGGGCTCTAGGCACACAGGCTCAGTAGTTGTGGCTCACGGGCTCTAGGCGCACAGGCTCGGTAGTTGTGGCTCACGGGCTCTAGGCGCACAGGCTCGGTAGTTGTGGCTCACGGGCTCTAGGCGCACAGGCTCGGTAGTTGTGGCTCACGGGCTCTAGGCGCACAGGCTCGGTAGTTGTGGCTCACGGGCTCTAGGCGCACAGGCTCGGTAGTTGTGGCTCACGGGCTCTAGGCGCACAGGCTCGGTAGTTGTGGCTCACGGGCTCTAGGCGCACAGGCTCGGTAGTTGTGGCTCACGGGCTCTAGGCGCACAGGCTCGGTAGTTGTGGCTCACGGGCTCTAGGCGCACAGGCTCGGTAGTTGTGGCTCACGGGCTCTAGGCGCACAGGCTCGGTGGTTGTGACTCACGGGCTCTAGGCGCACAGGCTCGGTAGTTGTGGCTCACGGGCTCTAGGCGCACAGGCTCAGTAGTTGTGGCGCACGGGCTTAGCTGCTCCGCATGATGTGGGATCTTCCCAGACCAGGGCTCGAACCCGTGTCGTCTGCATTGGCAGGTGGATTCTTAACCACTGTGCCACCAGGGAAGCCCAGTAAACATGATTTTTATTGCCTATATAATATTCCATGGTAAAGTGGTAGCTCAGGGAGACCAGTGCTGTCCTAATGTTTGTTTTCGCCCTGAGGTTTGTTTTCTCATTGAGTACCTAAACTAACAAGTGAGATCCTGGAGCAGAGAGCCTGCCTTCTTCCTGCAGGGCGGAGCCAAAGGTCCCAGTGAAGATGCTCCCTGCCTTCCAGCCCTGCATCAGGACCTGTGCTGTCCTCCCAGGGGCCCCAGTCCACCCCCTCCCACGTCTCCTCTGTGGAGTGGGAAGTCTGGGGCCTCGGAGGCTGGTGTAGAAGCAGGATGGGGCCTGACGGTAATGCTTTGGAGAGCCATCGTCTCGCTGGTCAAAGGGCTGGGCACATGGTGGTACTGGGCCTGGGCTGAGTATACAGTTGGTGCTCAGCACATGCCCGCACATATTGTTGTAGCTTATTAATGACCCAAGGCCTGGGGTGATGTCATTTCTCATAGCACAGAGCGCTCGTTCCGTTTTGATGGCTCAGGTAGAGTGGGTGGTGGAGGAGGCACTGGGTTAGGTTGGGTGTCCCTGGAGGCGGGAGTCTAGCCGAGGCCACGGCTGCTGCTACTGCACCAAAACCCTGCGATTATCCCGTGGTACTGGGTGCAGGGCCAGACCTCTGCCTCTGGCCCCGTGGCTCAGGCAGCAGGAGTACTGCGGGGGATGGGTGCCAGGGCAGGACCATTGCCAGGCTGTGCTCACACTCCTGCTCTGCTTCTCCCCAGGCCCCCGGCATCTCCAAAGCAGACAGTCAGTCCCAGGGACTCACGACCAGCATCCGGTGGGGGCAGACGCCCATCAATCAGTCCACGCCTTGGGACACCGATGAGCCGCCCTCCAAACAGATGAGGGAGAGCGACAATCCAGGTGTGTACTCCAGGGCAGACAGAGCCACCCGCACCGGGAGCTGGAGGAGAGGGTGAGAGTGTCTGAGACCTCCTGGGTGCCCCAGCTCCTCAGCAGGTCCTGACCCACGGTCTGCAGCAGCCCAGAACTCAGGCTGCACTGGGGGCAAGGGGACGGGGGTGGGGCAGTGGGGCGTGACTGTGTGTAATTCCCTGGGCAGTAGCTGTGTCTCTACCCCTTTCTCAAGAAAATATTGGGAAGGACAAGGGAGTGAGAGTGACATTATAGGAGTGACTCTGAATCTGCTTCGAGTTATTTTGAATAGTTAGTCATTCCTAAACCTCAGTACTCTGATTCATAAATTTCCAAAATCACCCATTCCAGGGAGGTCTTGCCTTGCCAACAGTTACGTGAGAACTGAGAAGCTCCCCCGCCCCGGGGACTGGGGGTTTACCACCTTCTACAGCACCGGAGGCCTTCTTACACGGCTCTGACCATAACAAAAACCTTCCCTGCTATCTCCCTTGGATCCCAGACCTCCCCTTGGGATACACAGAACACATGGGCTTGGCCATCCACACCACAGCCCTACAGATATCTGAAGACCCCTGCTCATCCCCTCTCCAAGTCTTCTGCAGGACAAACACCCCAAGACTTCAGCCATACCCTCAAGCCCATGGCTTCCAGTCCCTTTACCTTCTTGGGAATTGTTCCTCTTTCTGCATCCTTCAGTGCCCAGAACCCAAAACAAAGAACCCACGAGTGGTCTGTAGCACCTCCTTCATTCAGCCCCTCTACCTTGATCATTGCAGCCTCACATCACTTCTGCTCTGCTGGCAGCCACATCGCATGCTGTCTCAACAGTAAAACCCCAAGACTGTCAAGGTGGCTACTCTGACCCTTGTCCATCTCCTCACAATCTGGCTCAAGCAGCTGGGTGTGGGGACCCAAGGGCAAGACCTTGTCAATATCTTCCTGTATGACTCAGCATCTTTTAGATGCCTGCTTTTATTACTGACCTTTACCCAACCTTCCCAATATGATGTCTCCTGCAGACTGGGTCATACGTCTTCCATATTGTCATCCAAATCATTGATAAAAAATGGTGAGCATATCACTAGAGACCTCCCTTTATGTCTCCTTTATCCCCTGGGCCATTCCCTGGCTCACGAAGCAATCACCTCTGTGGCCCTAGCTCTCTATATGAGAGCTCGCCAGCTGTACTCTGAAGTTCTAATGCATTTTTCCAGGCTCCCTGGCCAGTCCTGCCGAGGACTGAGCTTCAGATGGCCTCATGCCTTGTGCTTAAGACACCGGGCTAGCTCACACTGACGCTGCCTCCCATTCTCCAGGCTTGGGGACGATCCCCCTTAGCAGCCAGTTCTATGATTTTCCTGGCACTGCTTCACTGACGTTTGTAGGCCTCTAGTTTGCTCCAGCCTCTCTCATAATCGAAATCAAAACTATTTGTTGCACATCTATTATGTCCCTTGTTCTGTGTGTCATCTCACTGCTCACAGCAACACTACGAAGTTGGCATTATTGTCCCACTGCAGATGAGGAAACTACTCGGGGAAGGCTTTGCCCTAAGTTCACTCAGCTAGTGAGGGCAGACCCGGGACTAACATGCCAAGCCAAGCCTGGCTCTCCACCCCCATGCCGAGTGGCTCCCCCTTTGGACAACTCCTCAGAGACAGTACCCACTGGTGGTTAGGGAGTCACCCCACCATCCTGGCTCCTGCCCTGCCTCGAAATTGTACTTCTGTGAGAGAGCTCCAAGCCCCACCTTCTAGCCTCTGGAGATGGTGGCCCTGAGTACCCCTTGCTTCCCACTCTCCTTCCTCGGACTATGCCGCCACTCCGGGCGTCATGACAACCAAGGTGGCCTTCAGAAGACAGAGTCCTAGACCCAGACTTATTCATCAGAGGTGACCCAGATTGACCTTCCCGGTCACAGCATCTTCCAGCTTCACTCACAAGCCCACTCGGGTCACCTCCATGGCAGCTGAGCTCAGAGGGCCCTGCTCTGCCTCATCTGGGCACAGCTGGCTTTGCATCTTAAACTGGGGCCTCAGGAGGTGTGACTGACCCCTTTGTTCAGCCAAAATGGACTTCCCTTGTTTCCCCCACGGCTAGCCATGCAGAGGTTGCTTAGGACAAACCCTGGCCCCCCAGCAAGGCCGTGAGAGCAGCTCCTGCCAGCCGCCCCCACTGCCCCCACCCCTGGCTCTCCCTTCCTGCGCCACAGAACCTTTGCAGGGCTCCAGGCTCTGGCCCTCTCCTTTTGCCCAGCAAACACCTACTATCTTCACAATCCAGATTTCTCCCCACCTTTCTCAGACAGTGATTCTCCAGAAAGGAAGGAAAAACACCCACATCTATGGAACATGTAACGCATGCCAGACATTCTGCTAATTTGGGGAGTTTTTGTCAAATACATCTTCATCATTCAGTTCTTCCCGGGAGACCTATGAGGTGGGTGTTGCTAGTTCCATTTGACAGAAAGAAAGAATGAGTCTCAGAGATGATAAGCGACCTGCCTAGGGCTCTTAGGTAGTAAGTGGCAGAGCTAAGATGTGAATCCAGGTCTCTTGGAAGGTCTCTACTTTCTCCTCTCTACTTTGCTGCTTCTCAGCCTCTCCCTGGCAGGTTATGGTCCCCCCTCTGAGACCCCAAAGCCATGTTTATCTACTCCTAAAGCACTTATTTTGTGCCACTGTAACCACGGATTCTTAGTCCGTGAGCTCCCGGACACAGGCCTCTTGTTCACCTCTGTGACGCCGGCACTCGGCCCAGGGCCGGGGGCAGTCGGTGTTTATTGAGTGAAGATGTAACTGGCGGGTGACATTTCTTCCATCTCCCTTGCAGGCACAGGGCCGTGGGTGACCACAGTGGCCGCCGGAAGCCAGTCTGCCCTGATCGCACACTCCTACGGAGTGGCCCAGCCTCCCACCTTCAGCCCGGCTGTGAACGTCCAGGCACCGGTCATTGGGGTGACCCCTTCACTGCCTCCCCACGTGGGGCCCCAGCTCCCGCTGATGCCAGGCCACTACTCACTCCCACAGCCGCCCTCTCAGCCACTGAGCAGCGTGGTGGTCAACATGCCCGCCCAGGCCCTGTACGCCAGCCCGCAACCCCTGGCTGTTTCCACGCTGCCCGGCGTCGGGCAGGTGGCCCGCCCAGGACCCACCACTGTGGGCAATGGCCACATGGCAGGGCCCCTGCTGCCTCCACCGCCGCCGGCCCAGCCGTCTGCCACTCTCCCCAGCGGTGCCCCTACCACCAATGGGCCCCCCACGTCAGACTCGGCCCACGGGCTGCAGATGCTACGGACCATTGGCGTGGGGAAGTATGAGTTCACCGATCCTGGGCACCCCAAAGGTAAGTCCTGCTGCCCACACGCTCCTGCGTGCCCGCATCTGTGCTTCCCTGTACGGTCACTACCACAGCGCGGACAGGAGTCTGGTTCCTGGCTTCCATGCTCCCCAGCAGTCTCTCATGGTTTCAGTCCAGGCTCCCTGCCAAAGGCAGCCTGGCCTCAGCCCAAGGAGGCAGAGGGGAAGGTGGAGGGCAGGACAAGGAAGGCGGGGGAATGTGAGTGCGTAGGAAGCGGAGGGGAGGGGAGAGCCTGCAAAGTCCAGGGCCTTCCGCCTTCAGCCCGAGCCCTGGGCCATTCTCCCCTCCGACCCAAGGCCAGGCCACATGCAGAATGAGCCGGCATCCTCTGCTCCTCTTAGGGCTCCCTTAGAACAGTCCCTTTGGGGGCCTTCTCCATTTCCACTAACGAGGACAGTCAGAACATGAGCTGTCTGTGTTCCCCGTCCCCACTCCGGAAAACATCTACTGCCGTGCCGTGGGGTGAGAGCAGCTCAGGGGCATGAGGTAAGGCCCAGGAGCCACGCCCAGACCATCCTGAGCCAGCTGAATGTTGGTTCTGTGAGGTCCCATGGGTGGCTCTATGAGGCCCCAACAAAGAGCACCTCTGGCCTTGGCCTTCGTTTAACCCCCCTTCCCCCAGCCCAGGGCAGTTTTCATTCAGGGGAGCACCAAGGCAGATCCTCGAGAACAGAGCCAGGGGAAGGAGGACACCAGGATGTGGTTTTAGGTTGGGCGCCGGCCGGAGGGTCAGTGCAAAGGGCTCCAGCACACCAGCCTCACTCCTGACAACTGTCTGAGGGATCTGGCCAGCTGGGATGAGGAAGGGAGTGGGAAGCTGAGGCTGGTGGGGCTTATCTGCCCCAGGCTTGTCTATCCCCTCCAGGTCCGGTCAGCTGGGCCTCTCCTCCCGCTGAATGGAGAGGGGGGCCAGCGAGCCCTGGATCTGGGTGCGGGCAAGAGGATACTTAACAGGTGGTCTGCCCTGCTGGGCATCCAGGCCTCCTTTGAAAGGGGAGTAGATGGTCTAGGAGATGTGGATCTCGGGCATGACTTCTCAGCCTCCCTACTTACAACCACTTGAGATGGCAGAGTTGGGGGGTGGGGACACCTGCAAAGCAGAGTCTTAGCAGAGCAAGGACTCCAGCCAGCCACGCTCGTCCAGCCTGCTCTCTATCTTTATCCCTTCGAGCAACTTCCAGGCCTTGTCAAGCGTCCCAACACCACCAAAGCCATGTCTAGATCTCTGATGGGTTTAATTCCCAATCTGTTTGTGCCCCTGACTGCCTTTGTTTGGGAAATCAACACTAGTTTTAAATGACAAAATTATAGAAAATTACATCTACATTTTGGTAAACTCTTGCTTTAAGATCTTTTTTTAAAAAAAAATTGACTAAATTGATTTTTGTTTGTTTGTTTGAATTGTTTTGGTTAAGCTCCCTCCCCCTTTAAAGAAAAACTCACTCCCAGTTTATATGCCGCCAACTCTGACACACTGGGCACTAGGTGTCCCGGCTGCTCCTAAGGCTGTACCAAAGCCTGAGGCACTGGGTGGGCTTCCCTCTCCCCACCCCATCCCACTGCCGCATCCCAGGGGGCCTCCTGGGACTGAGCAAAGGTCTTGCTTACTTGTCAATGTCAGGCATGCACCTAGGAAAAGGTGTTGTTCTGTGTAAAAAGGTAACTGGCCCAGCCAGGGCTGCTCCCTGGTTTAGGGCTTAGCACGGAGCTGGGATCCACCTCCTGGAAGCTGCCAGGCGTCGGCACATCTGATCGCTGTTAAGCATCTGAGTCCCTATGATCAAGAAGATGTAGGTGGTAGAGGCAGGTCCCTGCTGCGCCCCTGTTGGTGCTGGGCCTGCAGGCCCTTACAGAGCCACACCTGTAACATCATCAGACGGCGTGAACCATCCTCTATCGCGGGCCTGAGCCCACACACAGGGGGGGAGTAAAGAGGGGGCCGCTGGTGGGGTGTGCTCTTCCAGCCCCTGTGGTGTATATTCAGCACCAGATGAGGGCCGGGGATGGTGTGGGCCTAGAAAGTGTTCACAGCCCCGCCTTCCGGTGACCTAGCTAGATTCCCCCAGCTCCAGCCGGTGACCCAGTGACCCACCCATCATGATGATTTTCATAGGTTTCCGGTGAGCTGGTTGTTTCCCCAGAAATTACATTGAACTTGCTTCTCTACTTATGGCCCTCATCGGCTGATTTATCCCCTTATATTTGCGGTGAAGAAAGACAATGAAGCATGCACACACAAATGCCTCCCAACTCAAGCCTGGGTGGGTTTTGTCTTTTTTTTTTTTTTTTAGGTAATTTCTCCTTTCATTTCTAATCTTAAAAGCCTTTATTGCTAAAGCTATAATTTGTCTGTCAGATCTAATGTCAAACAACTGCATATTTTTTTAAATAAGAAACCTGAATTTTGAAACCAAACCTTTGAAACTTGCTATGTGAGACTCATCTTCCTGACAAGACCACGTGGGTTTGGATTTGGGTCACTTTTAATTTTGCCCCTAGGGATTTTACATCTCCGAAGCCCAATTGATTTCACACTCGGAAATGACAGGCAGCTGGCTCCGAGGGGGAACCTGGAGGCCCTGCGTGACAGCATCAACACTAGTCAGAAATCTACTTAAGAAAAAAAAAAAAAGAACTTTCCTTTTCTCCTGTTCTCTGTTTGAAAGCTTGCCCAGCATTATAATAAGATCCACCATAGAACTCCTTGAGATCTAGCTCATTAAAGTCCCGTGATTTTTCGTACTATTGTTTGACATGACAACCTGGCCTCTCGCGGGGCTGAGTAATTATGAAGAGATCCCCTCCATGAAGAAAAGGTCTAGCCAGCCAGAAGGATGGGGCCACTGGTATTTTTAGACTTCATTAGTGCCCTGATTTTAAACTTCACATTTTGTTTCTTGTAATTATCTTCCCATCGACTGAGCTGAAATTTCAGTTGGGGCTCTGTTAGTCTGCCTTACCAAGAAAGGGCGCTGGGGCTTTCATTTAAAACTTAACCAGTTGAAAAATAAAGGTGATGTGGAAATGCTTTTTGATTTGCAATAGGTCAAGCAATTGTCTCTCACCTTTGACCAGAGAAGCCGGGCTTGCATGCAGCTCACTGTAATGAGTGTTATTTCAATGCAATGAGCACACACAGATTTTTCTTAAGAAACTTACAAGATAAACCTTTCTTTCTCCAAGAACAGTTTGGGGGTGGGAGGAATCTGTAGGATTTCTTTTCTTTTCTTTTTTTTTTTAGATTATATATTGAAAGCTGATTAAAATAGATTTTATGTGTGCAAAGTGATAAGAGGGGAACAAAGATTTAGTTCCACTTGAATCCTGTTATAAAATACCTGAGCCGTTGGTCTTGTTGCGTCGGAACCCCTGAGCTAATCCACGGGCGGAGCTGGTGGCCAGCATCAGACCTCGTGAGCCGTCGAAGTCCAGTGTCACTGCACTGGTACCACATGAGCCCAGCTGTGTGTCACAGCAGAGGTGCAGGCTGTTGATGTTATTCTTTCTAGCCCCTACCTTCTTCCACAAAGGATTTTTGGTGGCCAGGAGGGTGGCCAGAGACCCTCTAAAGCCCCAGACACTAGGCCTAGTGGTGAGCTGCAGAAAGGCTATTATATTTTCACCTGCATGTCAGGGAGAGAGAAGCCAGGATGCACCTGCTCCCTCTTGCTTCTGGACCGAAAAGCAAAGTCCAAGTTGACCAGAAGTGAAGAGGCTTGTCTCTTTTGACTTTAGATTTCACAGGCCCAGGGTGAGGGACCACGAGGATTCTCAGGGCTGGGGAGTCATGTGGTGGGGTGTGTGTAGCCCCTCCCAGTGGGTTTTGCATTTCCTCCTATCCCACCCTTGCCCCTGGACCTCCACCCTGCGGAACTCTGTCTGTCCTCATGCCACCTTCTGCTTGGACAGCAGCTGCCCTGGCCTCCACGAGTGGCAAAGACAATCTGGTAAAGATACTTTGAGACAGAGTGAACAGCTGTGTGACTGGGGCAAGTCTTCTGACCTCTCTGAGCCTTCCTTTCATCATCTTGAAAATGTGATGACAGTACCACCATCATCGGGCCTCGAGGAGGATTGAATGAGATCGTGGGCTTGACCGTACATGACACTATACCCACTTGACATCAAAACAGTTACTCCCGCCGACACAAGCCCCAGGTCCGGGGAACTCAGCAGAGAGAGAAGCTGGTGAAGGGGCAGAAAGCAGGGGCCTCTCCCCAGTGCAGAGGAGACGGAAGAAGCCCAAGTTTGTTCACAGGGCTGGCAGCCACTGGTCAAGCTGCTTAATGGGAATGCCAGGTCCCTGTCCCTAAAAGGGAGTGGGATGAGTCACCTTCCTGGCTGGGGGATGCAGGACTGCTCCCCCCAGCCCCGGCAACCAGCACAGATCTCACCTCTCCCTGCGCCAGCCTCTGATGTGCCAGGGCACACTGCTCCCTCAATAAACATTCTAGAAGAAGCTGGGGATGCCTGATAACACTGTTTGCCCACACGCGGTTAGCCCAGAGACACAAAATGTCCAAACCGAAATCATCTTGCCACAGAGCTGCTCTCCCTGTGTCTCTGTCTCAGAAATGACACCATGAATCCAGGCAGGAGTCCGGAGTCAAAGCCTGTGGTTGTCCTCGTGCCCGTATGCAGGGAGTCTGGAAACGCCTTTGCTTCTGCCTCCTCTGGACGGTCCTCTCCCTTCCACCCCCACCCCACGCCTCCTTTCAGGCCGCCATCACTCCAAGCCTGCATCACCAGACCCACAGTACAGCCCCTCCCATCCAGAGTCCATGCTGCAGCCAGAGTGGTCTTTCCAAAACACAGGTTCGGTCCTGTCACTCCCTGGTGAATGACTCCAACAGCCCCACCGCTCTCAGGACAGAACCCAGCCCTTGACATGGTGCTTCAGGATCCGGCTCCTGCCTGCCCCCCCGCTTCGGCTCTCCCCCTTCTGCTTGCAGGCTGCCCTGTAGCCACTCCACGGCCTGGGTTCTCTCCTGTGCAGCTGTGCTCTGGCCGAGCGTCTGCAATACAGTTTGCCTGGCCCATTCTCCCACCTAGACTGCGAGCCCCTGGGTTGCGGGCAGGCACAGGCTCCATCCCATTCCACCCCCAGTATCCAAGCCAGTGCCTGGCACTAAAGGATGCTCCAGAGGAGTTCGAGGATGAAGGCACAGAGCACTGGGCTGGGAATTATCCAGCGAGGTTCCCTGACTTCTCTCCAGCCACCTCCTCCCTTTGTGTGGTGAAAGCAGGTTAGTACTTGAGGGTCCGGGCATATAGGAAAGTCCGTGGGAGACTTCCTTCTGCAGCTTCATGGTCACTCCCCCTATACCTGTCCCACACTTCTGGGAACAGAAGTCCATCTATTTCAAAGTTCCTCCTGTAGCCAAGCACCTCCACCAAAATACTTACCCCTGAGCACATGGGATCTAAAACTCTGCTTCAGTTTCCTCATCTATATCAAGGGGATAACAATAGAATCTGCTTCTTACTGTTGTGAGGATTAAGCGAGTTATTTGACATAAAGCCCTTAGAAGAATGCCTAGTACTTTGTAATTACTATAAAGGTATTTGCTATGATTATTTTCATTCCTGGTACCAGAACCATCTTTCAGTTGTCCATGGCCCTTTAGGGGCCCAGGGTAATGTGAAAAAGCCAAAAACCACTTTGCCTTCCAGAGTCTTAGGATGTTGCGCTAACATCATGATGTTCGAAGTACCTAGTTCCCGGAGGTCCACTGTGTACAAAAGAAAATTGCCTCCTCTCATCACATCATTTTACAATCCTCCACCATCACAATCACAAGCAGAAGGAACCAGCCCACTGCTGGGAACTTCCCCCTAATTCCAGGAGCTATTTGTCTTGGGAGGGCTCCTCCTAACTACCCAAAGGGGCTCTCAGCATCCTTTGACGTTCAATTTGATATTAGGGTGCCAAGGATATCGCAGGGGTCCTCCTCCATGGCCATATCAATAGATGGGACAAATAGAATTATGTCACTCATGCAGACCTACCAACCAAGGCTGCAGGTGAAGAGGGGGTTAGGAGCATGTGGCTGGAAGCATGGACAGTGGCCAGGAGCCCGGGTTCTGCACCAGAATGCTTGGGTAGAATTGAAACTCCACTACCCACTAACCCAGTGAACTTGGCTAGAAACCTGGTATCGCTAAGCCTCTAAGTTATCTGTAACGTAGAGATAATAATAGCGCCGTCTTCTTAGATGTGCTGTAAGGATTTCATAATGTATGTAAAGTCTTAACACAGTGCCTGACACACAGTGTGCTCACAATAACGTTAGCTGTTGTTATTACTCCCATTCCTGTAAATTCTAAAGAATCCTGGATCCTGGGGTTTTGGGGCGTGGGGGATACTGTCTGAAGCCCCTTTGGCTCGGAATCTCTGTTATTTTTAAAGCAGCATTGTTCAAAATAATCTCCCAGATCTGGCTGACATAACACTCAACACAGATCTGGAACCAAACCCCCAGTCCCACCATCACCCTAACTTTCCCCTTTCCAGCCCCCAAGCCAACACACACGCTCTCCCCCAGGAAGTAGGTGTCTCGGAGCCTATGGAATTTGAAAGTCCGTCTACACGAGGTCTCCCCTCCTCGCGTGGATGGTACCTGCCTTGGAAGGCCCTCCTTCCCTTCACAGGGCTCTGTCCTCGAGGGGTTTGTTAATCATTAATTGGAGGGTTGTCCAGGGCTTAACAGTTTTGTTAACAGATCATTTGACAGTGAATGAACCAGGCAAGCGGAAAGATGCAGCAAAGCGGCTAGACCACCCAGAGATCGTGTCATGCCTGGAGCAGGAAGTGGCCCGTGAGCCCCAGCCTGTGTATGTCCCTCTCCGGACCCCACTGCTCAGCAGGGCACAGGCAGAGCGAGGCTCCCTGGGCCCTCTCCTCACTGAGCTGGGAGTGGCACATGGGCTTTCAGCCCCAAAGCTCTGCTGAGCAACTTCCAGGTCAGAAATCCCACTCCGGCCCTAACTATCTGACAGGCAGGGCCAGAGGAGTCCAGATGCCGACGGCAATGAGGGGGCTCTTCAAATGGGAGCAAAGGGAGGGAGCATTTCCTTTCCAGAGGTTTCAGGAAATGGTGCTGACCCACAGTAGCAAGCCAGTTGCCCTGGTCCCAAGCCCTGTCTTCTCTCAGGAGTGGTGGCCCAAGCAGACACCAGCAGGGATGACCACTAGGTTCTAGACCACTGACAGTCAGAAGCCACTGACAGGCTTGAGCCCTGTTAGCGCCCTCCGTGCTGCACCACCAGGCATTTATTGAGCAAGTGATGTGTTGTATTGGGCACCTACTGTGTGCAGAGTCCATACTTGGCTTCTCCCAGGCAAAAGATGTGAGGCAGGGCCTCCCTGGTGGCGCAGTGGTTGAGAGTCCGCCTGCCGATGCAGGGGACGCGGGTTCGTGCCCCGGTCCAGGAAGATCCCACGTGCCGCGGAGCGGCTGGGCCCGTGAGCCATGGCCGCTGAGCCTGTGCGTCCGGAGCCTGTGCTCCGCAACGGGAGGGCCCACAACAGTGAGAGGCCCGCGTACCGCAAAAAAAAAAAAAAAGATGTGAGGCAGTGTGCCAGCTGCATGCCCCGTACAGGTCTCAGCTCCTACTGAAGGTGAGGCCCTGTGGTGACGCCCACGGTGTGCCAGACACCACGCCGAGCGCTGGGAGGGAGGGAGGTCTCCCTGGAGGAGCCCGAACTCCACTTGAGGGGGCCGTTGGGGGTGGGGGCAGTAATAAGAGCTAAGGGGCTGGAAAAGAGAGGCCAGTGTGGACGGGGCCTCTAGAGGCAGTTAGAATGATGCAGAGGAGACAAGCAGAAGGCAGGTAGTACTGCAAATGCCAGAGCTTAGGAAGGATGTTTGAGATAAGTGCCAGGGACCCAGACTTGTGACTTCTCTACCATAGAGTTACACGCACACGCTTCTACTCAAATGGTTCTTGGGGCTCGTCCTGATCGGAGACAGGTTCAGCTTGTGGTTTATACTGATTTATGCCTGTGAAGTCCATTCTCTGAACCCTTGACACATAAAGTCGAGACAGCCTGGGCTTTCCTCGGGCTGCCTGGCTCTTCTCTTTAGCCCCCCCACACCCCGTCAGTGATGGCGCTATAAGGACCCGGGATCTTGGGCGAGAGTCCATTTCCTCAGTGCCCAAGGCCATTCTGGTCTTACAAGGTGAAGACCCCTTGGTCTTCAGGGGCTTTCATCTGGGAAGGAAGCGCTTGGGGGCCATTAACCCCCAACTGGGGAATCGGTGCACACCCAGGGTCCAGGAAGTCTTGGTAAACCTTTCTCTCTCCTATCGTAACAGACATTAATGGCGAGTTTCCTGTTGCCTGATCACTATTCAAAGAGCCAGCATGTGCCTTCTTGCTAGGAAAGTCATGTCCCGTTTTCGAGGCTGGGGATGAGTTTCAAGAGAAGGAGAGCTGGGCAGGTGTGACGCATCTGCTCCCGTCCCTGAGTGACGGGGAGGTAACAGTACACCAAACCATGACACCGTGGCACAAACCTGACTCAGACCATTCGGTTGAAAGTGCATTCCATTCAGGAGCACACTTACTATTCTAAAAATGTAAAAGGTAAAAATAATACAAGCACAGTAGGTAAGGAACACAGAGCATTGTGTAAATTGCTTGACGAAAACAATGGCCAAAAGGTTGCCATCTACTGAAATTGTTGTCATTGCCTTTTTTCTTAGTGTACCTCTCTTTAAAAATATACATCTTAGAGGGAAGCCCAAGCATTTCCGGTGCAGCACCAAAAAACGTTCTTCACTTTCCAGGTCTCCCTGCAGCCTTTTGGATGACCAAGCACAGCGCCGTGAACTGTCTGGTTTTGCCCACTGGCCTCTCAATGCCTTTTCGTCCCTTCTCCCAAGAGACCTCTCAGTGTTGCATTGGCTCAGTGTCTCAGACCCAGGTCTACACACGTCCCAGGCAAATACATATTAGTTTTTACCACCTTCTGCAGGACCAATTTCACGGGCTATATATTACTCAGCTCAGGCTGCCGTAACAGAATCCTGCAGACTGGGTGGCTTAAACAACAGAAATTAATTTTCTCACAGTTCTGAAAGGTGAAAGTCCAAGATCAGGGCGCCAGCAGGTTAGTTTCTGGTGAGGCCTCTCTCCTTGGCTTGTAGATGGCTGTCTTCTCACTGTGTACACATGTGGCATTTCCTGTGTGCGTGGGCTCCTGGAATCTCTTCTTATAAGGTCGTAATGGATGAGTCCCATCCCTATGCCCTCATTTAACCTTAATTACCTCCTTAAAGGCCCTATGTCTAAATACAGTCACATTGAGGATGAGGCTTTCAACATAGCAATTTGGGCATGGGGGACACAATTCATTCTGTAACAGGCTATGTGTCAGTCTTGTTGGCAAATGGAAACGGTAGCCCCTTACCACAGCACAGTTACTAGATAGTTACAATGTAACTATGGATATTTTCAATGGTTTATAGTTATCTGAACCTTTTCATAAACTTACTATCATCGTTTTTACCAGTTTAACTTCAAGCTGCTCACCTATTCCCTGTTAAGTGAGCACTGTCCCTATTTTCCATTGTTAGAATCATCCACATTTGGGGTTAACTTTTTAATTCCATAGAACCTTCATGCTGGGAGGGATCTCAGAGCCATCTAGTGGAAGCAGGAATCCGCCCTCCACCACTGGGGACTAAGCAGCGGCCACCCACAGCTAGATGGTTTATCCTGTTAAATGATCAAGAGCTGTCTTCCTGTAACTTCCATGGTCCTGCCCTCTGGGGCCCTCAGAGCAAGGCTGGCCCCTGTTCTACATGACAGCCCTTCAGATTTGTGATGGTGGCAGAATTTCCTTTTCTACAAATATCTCCAGTGACCTCAACAGTTCATCCTATGGGTCCTTCGGTCCTGTACCACGCTGGCATCCTCCCTGGTCATGCTCCAGTTTGTCAAAGGGCCTCTTAAAGGGACACCAGGCGACACGGGACAGTCACCCCCTTGGTCCTGAGCATCACACTGCAGAGAGTCTAACCTTTCTGTAATGATCATGACTTATTTGTATAAAACACACACTCATACACACACAGGCACACACACACTCCAACTTCCAAATTAAGAGAAAAGAAAAAAATCTCACAAAAGTCCTACTGTCCACTCCACTGGTCCTTTGGGGTCTCCTCCCTCCTCTTTCTCATCAGGCTCGGGATTGTTGGTCATTCCTCTGAACCCCCTTCATTCCTGCACACTTGTGCCCCCAGTCTTGGCCATAGCAGCAAGTTAACCTTTCCACCAAGTTTTCAAACTTACTTCCTTTGGTGCCTAGGTGTTAAATGTATCTCAGCCCAGCCCGCCGCAGCCCCACCTCCCAGCTGTGCTCTCCCAACAACTCCATACCCTCCCTTCCACCCGTCCCCTCCCTCCTCCACCACGATAGTGAATTTCAGAGTAGGCCATTACCTTAAAGCTCATTTAGAGACTGGCCCCCCTCAGGTTACAAGTGGGGAAACTGAGGTTCAGAGGTGTCACTGAGATATCGCAAGAAACTGCCTCTAGCAAATTCCCTGTGAAACCTCCCCCAACCCCTAGGATCATCTGCTGCTAGGAGTTCTTCTTCCTAGAAGCTTCTCTCTCCCTGCAGACTGAACACCACATAGAGACAGGCCCAGTGAGCACTGTCCCATCCCTATGCCCTCATTTAACCTTAATTACCTCCTTAAAGGCCCTATCTCTAAATACAGTCACATTGAGGATGAGGCTTTCAACATAGCAATTTGGGCATGGGGGACACACTTGGCTGCACTTGGCCTGATCACCATGCCTCTCCAGGACCTGCCCAGGGGACACACACTGCCAGGCCACTGTGATCAAAGCGGCACGGGCCACAGGAATGCTGTGCTCACCGGCAGCTCCACCAGGCCTGAATGGGAGGAAGAGAAGGAACAAGACACCCACACACTTAAAGGGGGACCACGTCATAATAGCACCACAGGGGCAAGGCCCATGTTGGCCCTGGGAGTGACGGGGAGGAGACGCTGTCCACCAAGGAGGGGGAAGGATGACAGGGGGAAACTCTGTAACTCGGGCTCCGGGCCCTCACCCCATCACCCCCGTGGCTGGGGGCTTGTCCTGGAAATGCCTGCTTAGTGCTCCCCTGAGCAGAGTCCCACCCTCCAGGTCTCTACAAATATTAGGTGGTTTTTGTTTTTGTTTTTGAACTTGGGGGCTTTCAAAACTGCTGATACACTGTGGTTATTTCAGTAAGTTGAGACCCATTTAAAGAGCCCAGCTCCTTCCTAGAAGCATGAACGCCTTTAGCGGTCAGCCACGCTTGTCCATTAGGGGCCAGAGCACCTTCGAGGACCAACACAGTGGCCCAGTTCACATGCCCAGGATGCCTTACACTTGCTCAAACCCCAGAACCTGTTGCCAAGGACCTCACAGGTCCCTAAGTTGGGGAACCGCCATGTGGTGATTCTGAAGGCTCCTGGACCATCTGGCCATTTGAACAGGCAGCTTTCAGAAATTCTCATTGATCCAAAAATAATTCCTATATTTTCGGTCTTTCTTCTATATGGAGACATTCATTACCTTCTTAGACTAACCAACAGTTATTTATGAGGCAAGGTTTCTTTGGTGTGGGCAGTGACTCCAGAATTCCTAACTTAATGTCATTCGTCCCGGAAGGCAGGGGATGAGTAGACTTGTGGCCTCCCCCTGGGTGTCTGCAGTAATGACACCAACCCGGGCTGTAAGGCCGGCCCTGCTGCGTGGTCTCAGCCATTCCAGGGGGGCTGGTGGGCAACGCTGGTAGATGCCGCTTCCAGAAGGGCACAGAGTGGGGAGTGGATGTTTCATTTTCATCATCTATTCACTCTGTATTTGTAATCCTTGCAGCTGTCCTGTGAGGCAGATTCATAGGTGGAAAGTCAAGGCCTGGGTATATAATCAAGGCCCAAGTATAAGTGGTAGAACGGGAAGGGAGTCATATCAAAACTGCGTGCCTCTGATGCCCACCCCTTTCCACCGCACCACAGCTTGAAGCCTCCGGTTGCAGCCTATATTGTCACTAGGCATGTTTGGGCTAAGGATGGGCAAGTCCCACAGTGGCTGTCTTATGTCCCCGAGAGTCATGCATCTGGTATTTCTCAACATAAATTGATGATTCTTGTGTTCTTTCCTCATCCCCAAAAGTGTCATGTGGATGGATGGGTGACTGGATGGCTGGACCTAATTCCCAAAGTTAATTACGGGGCACATCGGGCCCTTTCAGGAAGCCGAAGACAGGGCATTCACTGGCCACCACAGAAGCCGCTGGAGCTTGAGAGTCAAGCAGATCCCTTCCTGTCGCTACATCTCCCACACGTTATACAAAGTATTACCAGCGCAATAAAGTTAATGGAGCCCGTCATCCTACGAAAGAGCCAATTCCGTACAAAGATGATACATCCTTGAAGTTAATGAGGTCTATTAATTGAGCTTATGCCCTTTTAAATGAACGAAAGTTCTGAAGTCCACCAAATAGCAGCACATCCATTTAGAAGTAGTTACTGACGCCTCATATGTCGGTCACCAGTGGACGAGGAGCCACCAGGGTAGAGCTCTGGGAATTGGCTTCCCACTGACATCTAGCACAGCCTTCCCCTCCTTGGGAGCTCAACAGATATGTCTGACCGACCATTCTTGCCTGAATCACCCCAGTACAGCCACCGGGACTGGACAACGTATGGTACATAGCTCAAGGGAGAAAGTGATCAAACTGAACCGTGGATCTCTGGAAGAGCATCCGCCCTGGCCCACAGCTTTTAGACCCTTTAGACCCGGCCTTAGGGTTAGTGTGGAGAGCTGCACAGAGCACAGGTAGAGGGCCACCCCTTCAGAAACAGCCACTGCACAGGTGCGTCTTGGGCTGGGTGGTCCTTGGGCTCAGGGAAGGTGAGCAGACACCATTCCCAGGAAGTACAGACCTGTAACTGGCTGAGCAGAAAGACAAGTTCTGGCTCAGACCGAACGGGGCCCGTCACGCCATGGCCCCTGGGCCCCTGAATACATACCAGCGCTCTGCCTGATTTCAGCCTCCTCCCCAGCTAGCACCGCTCACAGTTGCTGCAGAGCACAAAGTGATACTTGTTGTGCCCACAGAACATCTGCTGAAGGCAAAACTTGTGTTTATAGCTCTTCACTTCAAAAGACTGGCCGTGTTATAAAAAGAAAGGGACCATCTGTCCCTCTCCTGGACCCCGGCGCCTCTTGGAAAAGATTTCTATGCAAGAAGGCAGTGAGAAGTCAACACTGACTTCAGGGAACTATTTTGAGGCCAGGAAAGAATGGTGCCTCCCCTCCGAGGGTAAGTCGAGGCGGCAGATGAAAGCTGGCTTTGTGGAGGCCAGGAGATGGAGGGCACCACGGGAAGGAGGCGGGCAGCGGCCCCGCAGGGGCTGCCCAGATGCTCTGGCTGTGCCGAGGGCCGGCTGGGAGGACAGAGAGGTGTGAGGGCAGAAGGGGAAGGGCCGAGAGGCCCTGGGACCCCAGGAGGAGGCAAGAAAAAGTCAACACCGGTTTGCTGCTGCGCAAAACCAGAAGTCATCCGTCTGCATCCATCCACCCTGGCTTGTCCAGCCTTTCTTAACCAAAAAGCCCTTTAGGACAGCATCCGTTTCTGCATCTTGGGGACCACCTTAGGCTCAATGATTCCCTCCCAGTGGCTGGTAATTGAGGCGTTCTTACAGGGCGCACGGGGGTCCGATCTGTCTGTGAGGCCTGCTGGGCGTTTGTCTGCCTTAAGCTCTTGGGCACCCACATGGAAAAGTCACGGGAGAGGCCAGGAGAGGCCGGGTGGGCGCTGCGGTGGAGCTGGGTGAGCACCAGGTGGGGCTGCAGAGGAGGGGTTCCCCGGCCTCCCGGCCATACTCTACCAGGCTGGGGCCCCACTAACCGAAACTCCCCAACGAGGCTCTTCCCTCCTGGTCCACATGCTGGAAATTTCAGCTCATTGGTTCTGAAACAGTCCTGCTCCTTCTTCCTCCCTCCTCCCCACCCCAGGAAAAAGTTGGTTTCTACCAGATTCCAAGCAGATTCCAGAAAGCCTTGGTCTGTGAACCTCCAGCTTGAGGCTTATTTTGTTTCAAATCAAAACCTGCTTTCCTTCTTAGCTTCTGTCCATGGGGTGGACATGGGGGAAAGGAGCTGGAGGTCAGAAGTGGGGTCCTCTGAGGACACCCCTTGTTCCCTTCCTGCTTGTCTCTGACAGGGCACCCCCGCCCCCGCCAGCTCATCCAGGGTGAATGAATCGAGAGCTTCCGCCTCCGTCCTGAGGAAGGTTCTCATGCAAGTTCTTAAATGCACTGAATTCCCCGCACTTGGGTGCAGACATTTAGATTCCAAGGACGAAGGCGGCTCCTGGAATAGCATATTCAAGGCTCCCAGAATCCTCAAAGGTCACACTCCTTTTATTCTTGCCTCTTTTCTTTTCTTTTTTGTTCTTACTGATTTCTTTGGGCACATAAGAAAACACAGTAGGCAAAGCCTGCTACTTCCATTGAAATAAAATATTCTGCAGTCAAACCACACACCATAAAGAAATAATTGCAGTCTGTATATATTGCTAATGGACATCTCTCAGCAATTCTCTGTCTCATAAGCTTTAAACACAGACATTAGTATAAATATGCAGAAATCCCCACTCGAGCAAATTACCCTGCATTTCTGAACAGAAGGAAGATTAACCATGTGCTGATATCTTTGAAGGAGCTCAGCAGAGCCGGGAAAATGCACTGGCCCTCTCTGGGAGCGAGCTGGGGACTCTGTGGGGTCTCGAGGACACTGCTGCAGGCCTGGCTGCAGCTCCTTTTCCCCAGAGCCCAGGCTCCCCTGGAGCACTGAGGAGGGGACGGGCTCCACACTGGCCGGATCAGCTCACCTGAGCTGCTTGGTCACCTGGGTGTCCTGCTTCTGGAGGCTTCCAGGCTCTGGCAGGTGCAGAAGCCAAGAGGCTGAAGATGCATTTTTTTCCCTGGCCTTGCAGCTGCCAGACAAAAGCCCTCAGGGATCACCAGGCCTCTGAGGTAAAAGGCCCAGGAGGAGCCTGGGGAGGTTTGTAGAGGTGGCATCACCATTGGAACCAGGGCCCACAGATCTCCCTTCCTCTGGCCTTCACACTTGGCCTCTCCTCCCCTCCCCCCTCCTCCCTCCCCTCCCCTGCTCACTCCCGCGAGGGTCCCACAATCCCCGACAAAGGCCAGCACGGGGATAAGGGTCTCTGTCTTCCAGGGCTCAACAGCCTGTGCCACCAGAGCCGAACCCCAGCCTCAGCTTCGAGGGTCTGTGAGGAAGGCCCCTCCCTTTCAGAAATCACCCCTCACTCCTGGTCACCAGGGAAGATGCCCCATCAGCACAAGTTGCTAAGTCTGGGGGTGACAGGGTCTGACCTCTACTGACGGCTGATTAGAGGGGTGGCAGCAGATGTGGGGGAGGGGGGTGTCCTCAGCCCAGGCCACATGTCCTCTCTACAGATAGAGGCTAGGGACTTGGCTTTGCCTGGGCTGACAGCAGGGGAGGTGGGCCAGGTGGGAGGCCCACCTCAGGAACTGTGGGCCAGCCTTGCTGTGGGATGTAGGAGGTGAATTATGAGCTAGTCAGGAATCACCGCGGAGCCAGGGGAGCCTGGTGTGCAGAGGTCTTCTGGTTATTTATTTTGTGTTCGCCTGCCTTTCCCACAGCAGAACTGAACGTGGGCGGAGAGGAACATTTACAATCTGAGGCCGAGGATAGGGAGTTGGGCCTCTCAGAGCTGGAGCCAGAGCCTCATGGCCTCACCTGTGGCAGTAAAGTCTGGACAGGACGGTCGGAGGGCCTGGGAGCAAGGCTGTCCTCAGCCTCAGGCCTCCCATGAGGCTGGGGTTCCTACAACCCCCGAGCCTTCAAGTCAGAACTCTGAGGCACCAGCCTCAGCCAGAAACAGAGGAGCTCAGGACCATCAGATCCTCTCCTCAGTTAACCCCGGCACGCGCAGACTTCACTCGCCTGGCTCACCAGCGAGCATCTTGACGGTCTATTTTCATGTCTGTCTTCCCCACTCGACTGTGAGTGACTTTAGATTTAGCAACTTTATATGAAATGTTTAAAGATACCCTTTTCTCAAGACCCTTGCCTGCCACCTACCAGAAATGAGGAGCTGGATGCAGAGTCTCAGAGGTTCAGGGACACGGAGACCCGGGCTGGGGAGCCCAAAACCTCCAGGAGGACTTCAGGCTTGTCGGCCGTTCTTCACCAGGGCCTTTCAACCTCAGCCCACCCGACCCTCCACACCCAGGCCCTCCTGCCCACCCCATCAGCCTCAGTGTGGTCTGTTTACCTCCCCGGCTCTGCTCTGTCACCCATCGGTCAGGGCTCCCTGGGTGGCCATGTGGCCTCCTCCTCTCCCCCTGGCCCCAGGCCTGCCCCCTCACTGCTACTCTCCACTCCACAGTTAGAGCATCTCTAAAGTGCCCGTCTGAGCAGGCCCTGCCCTAGTCAAAACCCTTCGGTGGTCCTCACTTCTCACTAAGCTCCCTCCCCCGTCACTGGAGGCTGCTGCCCTCCAGCCACCCCAGGTGTGGCTCTGGTCAGCCCCAGCTCCTGCCACCTGCTGCCTCAGGCAGCACTGGCCCCACCTCTCCGGATTCATGCTGGGGCCTCCACCCCAGCTGAGGCAGCTCATCCTCCTTGGGGAAAGTCAGGTGTGATCTCAGCAGGGTTTCCCAGCAACCATCCCCAGAACCCCTGTGGCTGCCAAACAGAAACCAGAGGGCCCTCCTGAGGAACTGTAGAAAACAGTATGTATGTGCCTGCCCGAGAGTTCCCAGGAGGGCAGAGGATTCCAGGAAAGTGGAGCATTCCGTCCCAACAAGAGCTGGTTCCTGCAGCGGAAAAGGGGAGAGGATCTCAAGTTACTGTCCCCCAGCCCTCAACTCTTGAGGCTCCAGCCCCCTGGGAATCCAGCTTCTCCCCCGGGGGCAGGTAGCACTAGGGCTGGAATGAGAGCTGCTGGTTGATCGGGGCATCCAGCCAGCCTCTGCCCTGGTCAGTCAATAGGAAGGAGAGAAGCCCAAGCTCCGAATGTCCTATACATCCAGGAGACGCCCCTGAGAAGTCTTCACCTGTACGGATGCACCTGCACACGTGTGCAAGGCCTCCGACCGCGTTCATCAGAGGGCCAGTCCTCCACCCTGCCAGGCTCTAATTGTGGCTGGGCTTGGAGTCCTCCTGGCACTGGAGCAGGGGGAGAGGGGAACATGGGTGTATAATCCCCATCCCAGGACTAGGTCATTTATCTGGAAGGATGTGGTCTTCCCCATCTGGGAGTAGAGACCCCACACACACACTGACCTTTGGCCTGGAAGGATCTCCGAAGAAACAACCTCCCCAGCAGGCTAGGAAGAAGGGCAGAGAGACGATGAGTCCGTGCAGCTTGAGGCTCAGAAAAGCCATTTGCTGGGAGCTCTGGGACCAGCTGCAGCCAAAAGCATGAGTGAGGATGCCTGTCGGCCCGGCTGCGCTGCCCAGCCCTCAAGAGCCCGCTGAACCACACCAGCCCTTGAGAAGGAGGGACAGAGAGGTCAGCAAAATCCTCTAGGATCTGTGCTCCGTGGGGGCAGGGCTATGGGTCTGTTTCCTTCATTGCTGTATCCCCAGTGCCTGGAACATGGTAGGTGCTCAATAAATATTGGTTGAATGTACGAGTGAATAGAATGAGTGAAGGAATGAACGACTGTAGCTGAAAGTGATCGATTATGCTCACAGTACTGAAGCATAAACCTTACCGCAGTGCTGTGGACACAGGGTGGGAATCTGGGGGGACGGGACAGCTTGAGTAAAGGCATTGAGGTGGCTCCAGTCAGGGTGTCTTTTAAGGCAGAAGTCATCCTGAAGAAAGTTGTCCTTTTTCAGTCACCTTCTATGATTTTATATAACTTAATTCAAATGTTCTGCCCTTTGTCACATTTTCTCTTGTCCACTTCGGCAGGGTTTAACCTTATTACCTTATTATGGCCCACTGCCCATAGGTAACTCACTCTCTGAGGGAACCTTGCCTCGTGCAGGACCACGTCACGCTTCTGGGCAACGAGCAGAGTTTCTCCTGAGGGGTAGTTGTGCTCTCAGGGGCTTTGGCCGTGTAGGCCTTGGCCATTTCTAGGGTTACCTGGGGGTAGTGCAGCTTCTGGTCTGTGGCCATTGAGTTCACCAGCACCACCTGGGGCCCCGGCCCCTCCCAATGGGTCCATTCTGCCTTCCTTCCCTTCCTGAAGGTCTGAGGTCCCCTCACCACCTCAAGTCCAGAGCCCAGGCCCCCAGCTGACTCCAGATCCAAGGCCTGGGCCTCGCCTTGGCCCCTCCCATCCCACCCCAGGGGCCCCTAGCAAGGATCTTGCCCAGCAGGCCCGCCAGCCAGCCCTCCAGCTCGCCTCCCCAGCCAGCTCTACCCAGCCTCCGTCATCCACATTCCCCCCCTTTGGCTACAGCACGACCGTTCATGGTGCTCCTTGGACCCTGAGCCTCACCTTCCCAAATGACCCCTAAATCTCTCTAGGCCCCTGGGCAGGCCCTGCCCTGCCCTGAGAAAGCAGCTAGGGCAAGCAGGAAACAGCAAATTATAGCACCTTAAAATTATAAATGCGGGGCTGCGAATTAAGCAGAGTTTGATTCAAATCTTGCTTCTGCCACTCAGTGGCCAGGGACTCTCTCTGAACCCTATTTTTCTCATCTGTGAAATGGGGACCTTCAGCCATAGAGTTGCTGGGAGAATAAAAAGCGATAATGTAATCCGTGCATCTCAGCGGGGTAGCAGGAAGCATGCACGCTGGGGGCTTTTCAAAGCGCGGGTGCTTCCTCCCCTCCCCTCAACGAGATGAAGCCGATGGGGGCGGGGTGGCCATTGGGTATATATGACTTAAGGAATCAGCAAGATGGCTGAGGGCGGCAGATGCAAAGTGCCTCTAGACCCAGTAACTGACACGTGGTAAACAACCCAGAAAGGCGCTAGCTTTGGGTTTTAAGGTTGGGTTCCTACTCCTCGCCGGCCGTGAAGCCCAGCACAACACCCAGACCTAGCCGGTCGCTCTGACTGGGATACAGGCGCCCGCGCGCGGACTTGGGCGCGCCGCCTCCGGGAGAGAGGAGGACCCACCCCCAGTGACGTAGCCGGGCCCGCCCCCCGCACGTGCCTCCGGGGAGGGAGGGACCACGGGAGGTTCCCGGGCTCGCGGGGCGGTCGCGCGTCTGCAAACGCCTATTTGCATATGCGCAGGCTGGATATTTATAACTTCTCTTTAGCGAGTTCCAAATTATTGATGTCTTCAAGTGACTTTAATCGGAGGCGTCTTTTCTTCAAATGGGCTTTTGATTTCCGGAGTGATATTATACAGGGCTGTAAGCTATTGACTGAGCGATCGCCGTTGTGTTCTCAATGTGCTGATGCTGAAAATCTGCGATATAAATAAACTTCCTCTGGTAGAATCATTATAAAGCACAAGCAGCAGAAATTTATGGAAAGAACAGATTAAATGCTTAGACTTAAATTCTTCAGTGTGCTGCTTGCCCTAAACTGCTGTGTCTGGAGTTTGGGCTGCTGATTCAGGTGGAAAAAATCAAACGGACACATCGCTTGTCGGTGCATTTTTACTATGATCTATAGTGTTGCCAAAAGAGAAAGCTCAAAAGCTGCCATTGATAATCCTGGTTAAAACTGGGAGCATAAATTATTAAGACCTGTAGTTTCTTTTCGGAGTGGTTGGGGATTGGGGCGTGCAGCACAGTAAAGAAATATAACATCAATATGTGCTTATACATTGTAATGTGGGACATTTTTATGCCCATAATAAAACATTCCACCTACAACTATGTTTATGAAAGCAACAGATAGGAGATCCATAATGCCACTTAATAGAGTTAATCACCTCCCATCGGAATGGTTTAAAAGGCTTTTTATTGCATGTTGAAAAGCTCTGACCATAATTAATTCTCCACACACTGTCAGGTGCCAATCAGAGGGCTGGAGACAAGGGAAGGGAACTTTCTAGCACACTGGTGCTGGGAGGGTTCTCAGAAGTGGGTCCAGTTGTCTGAACTTCAGGTGTTTAAATTGATAATCTAGCCTCTGTGTTAAACTGGGCTCTGGCTGGGGCTTGAAGTTCTAGATTTTAAGCTCTGGGCTCTAGATGTAAATTCTCAGTTTGCTCTAGGTCCTGGGCTCTGGACCGGTTCTACCCTCTTAACTCTAGACCCTGGATGACCCACGCTGGGTCCCTGGGACCTGAGTGAGATGATCCCACAGCACATCTGTACTGAGAGAGCCAAGAGAAGGGAACGGATGCTTCCTAACAGTCCTGGTTTAGTTGGCTGTCAGCTTGGTGGATCAGGTTGTCCACAGAAATTTGTGCTGTTTGCCCTCCTTTCACCTCTGACCATTCCAGCCAGTTTTCAACAGAGAGGAGGGAAGCCATGGCTGGCCTGCCCTAGGGTCAGCGTAAGGGTGAAGGCTGGTCCCTCAAGACAACAGCCTGCCATGGAACAGACCCAGTCTCATTGGCCAGGCCCACACCCAACCAGCCACGGAGGCTCCGGAGCTAATCTCTCCCCATTTCCTCCAAAGGAGATGGCTTTATCTCCTTTGTCCCTTATCACACAGTCACTGAGTGACTGGAACCACAGGGAATCTCCCTAACAGCCCAGAAAAGCTGAGGAGGTGAAGGATTAGCCCGAAATAATTAAAGAACAAAATCGCCCTTTACAAGCTCAGTTCCAGCCAGCAAGAGTGAAGCAGGCAGCAGTGAGACAGTGCTCTCCGATGGGGGCGGCGGCGGCATAGGGGGTCTCTCAGGTGCCCAGGCAGCAACTCCGCGGAGGCTGGGAGCTGAGCTGAAGCCAGCTGGTACTCTAGCAGAGATTTTCCGAGTGTGAAAGCTCTTTTTTCTCTTGGATAGTTGGACCACCAAGAACTAAGAGTGGCCCCTGAGGGCAGCAAGTGGAGGGTGGATGAGCAGGAAGGCTGAGCTCTGTCTCCCAACACGACCTGGCAGACTTCTCTTCGCTGGACTGACCTCCCAGGTCACATAAGAGCTTGGTGGGTAGGTTGTCACCAGAGGCTCAGAGGCTTTTGTCCTTGCTGGGGAGGTCGTCGTAAGAGCTCTGTGTTAGACAGAATCATACCTGAATGGACTTCTGGCACCCCACTGGAACACCAGTCACGGGGTTTCCATCACGGCCTGGAAGGGTTGACACCCCTCTGCCACCTCCCTACCACCAGCACCACCCGAAGTGAGACCTGTGCTCAGGTGAATTGGCCTTTCAGCTCGGGAGGCTTTTCCTGACCCGGGCTGTGCACTGGGTCCATGAGGGGCACTGTCTACAGCTGCCCTCCCAGAGGTGGGCACCTCCTGGGGACAGGCCACACCTCCCCCATCCCAAGTCATGCCCAAGTCACAAGGATGACTGGGAAGATAGTCAGGCGGGGGTGCTGTAGGGGAAAGGCTCATTTGTGCCCTCAGCCAACAAAAATGTAGTGAGTGCCTACCATGCATCACAAACAGAACGCTCTGCCCTCACAGAGCTCACATTCTGCCTCCCCAAAGCCTCCCAAATGGCCATGGCCTCCACCCCCTGGATTCAGCAGCGAGAGAAGTTAGAAATTGGATGTGACCTTTCCAGAGCTGTGCGTAGCAGGCTGAGCTGGGAACCCAAAGCGCCGGGGCCTGGTTCTCTGGGGGGTCTTCAGGCTCACATCCCAGGCCCCCTCGGGGAACTCCCTGTACCCCAGGCAGCCACTGGCGGAGTGTGCCCAGCTTAGGGAGGACACCCTGACGAGCGCTGAGCCTGCAGGAAGGAGGATCTACCCCAGGCAGCCACTGGCGGAGTGTGCCCAGCTTAGGGAGGACACCCTGACGAGTGCTGAGCCTGCAGGAAGGAGGCACTGAGGTTTCAGTGCCTCTTAGTCCTCAGGGAACAGAGCCAGAGGCCAGCGGGGGGCAGAGCTGGCTCATCCTTGAGGCAGCAAAACAAGGGAGACTGAAGTTACAGAGGCCATAACTGTTTGACAAGGCCTGGGAGAAGGGGTTGCAAACCAGAGCTGGAGGCACAGTCAGCGTCTGTTGAGGGGATGTGGGGGAACGGTGCCAGTCTCTCATCTTGACCGGGCAAGTTGTCTTCTGAAGTCCAATGTCTCCCACCGGCTTTATGCGAATGAGCTGTAGGACCAGTTGGGCAGACAGCACACATGGGGCACCCACTGACAGGGCGGAGTGGAGTGCCCAGCCACAGGCCAGCCCACCTAGACTGGCACAGTGCACCTAGACCGGCCCGGCCCTCGGCGATCAGAGCTGTCTTCCAGCAGCTATCAGGCCCCCACTCTCTCTGCCCACAGTGCTTGTGGCCTTGAGGTCCCCACCAGGCAACTGCTCCTGAGTCCTCCTGGTCTGTGGCCTTCAGTGAGCCCTGAGGCCTGAGCGAGTTGGGGGACGGAGTTTTGGTGCACAAAGCTGGGCTCTGTGAGTGGAGGACTTCTAGGATGAGTTTGCTAATAGAGATATCTGTTCTGGGAGGTCGTGTTACAACCTGTCACTAACCGGAGCACACTGCCCGGGGTTCTCACCAAGAAATCACAGACAGCTGCTTGCAGGCGGGTGAGTGATTTGCAAGGACCACAAGAATATTTGCATAAACATATATAGGGAAGTGTGTGTTTATTTGCATTCATTTGCATAAATTCCTGGCTCTTCGAACTGTCGTTCCTTATTTTTATTTTATTTTTTTCACTAAATTTCGTTGAGCTCTGGAGATTTCAGTAATGAGAACAAAAAAGCAGAAACAACAGCGCTGGGGCAGGAGACCAGAAGTTTTCAACTTTGCTACACATTAAAATTTCCTGGGGAGCTTTTTAAAAATCCTGGTGCCTAGATCACCCCCAACCCACGGCGGGTTGTGGGGCCCAGGCATCAGTATTTGTTTTTTGAAGCTTCCAGATGAGTTCTTCGATGCACAGGCCAAGGTTGAGAACTGATGCCTTAGGCAGGGCAGGCTCCTGTCAGATCAAACCCACCTCAGCTTCCAGCGGGAGACACCGGGCACCTCACCTCGCCTCCCTCATATGTAAAAGACACTCGAAACTTAAGAGCAGCGACGTGCGTGAAGGGCCATCTCAGCACACACGGGCTCTCAGTGAAAGGTCGCCATGCCCTTCATCACCATCACCATCTCTGTGCAGTGTCACCATGCAGAACCAGAGCACCTGGTGACCTGCCCGCTCCTTCTGGACCTGCCACCCAAGTCACCCGGGACCGCCCGGGCCTCCGATCCACCTCTAGGAATAGCGAGTGCTCCAGGGTGGGCCTGCGTCTGTTCTGGCTGACGTGCACGGTCCTTTCTTCTTCTAGATGACTTCCAGGCAGATGGTCCGTCACTGCTCAGATGCCTGGGGAGTGGGTGCTGGCAAGGGAGAGAGTGCGCTCGAGAGCGTGCCCGCGTGGCCCTGCTCGCCTCCCTCCGCCCTCTCTCCAGGCTGGGAGAGAGCCAAGTGCTGGGGGTTGCAGGGTTTTCTTTCCCTGGTGGGTGCTGCCGGGGAAGAAAGATGCTGGAGATGTGGAAATGCCTACCGTACTCGGCGCGGTTGTTCCCAGGGCTCTGCGGCTTCTCGCTCTCCCTGCTTGAGGCCATCGCTCTGCCCGTCCACCAGCCCACTGCCCCACACTCCGTAGAGTCCGTGGTCCCTCCATGGGCTTTCCTGCTTCTGTGCCTTTGCTTGTGCTGTGCACTCTGGGGGCCACGCTTCCTCCATGGAAGGACTCAGGATTTGTTGGCTCAAATCCTATCTCTGTGCCTTTGCTTGTGCTGTGCACTCTGGGGGCCACACTTCCTCCATGGAAGGACTCAGGATTTGTTGGCTCGAATCCTATCCGTTCAAGACCCAGCTCAGTGCATCCTATTCCGTGACACCTTGTCTGATCCAGCAACTATTCATTCATTCCCTCAATCACTTATTCAGACCTTACCTGAAACCTGTTCGGAGCCAGAAGCTATGCCCGGCACTGGGGTACAGAGGCTAGTCAGATCCAGGCTCTGCTTTTGAGAGCTTTTCTTAGCAGTGGGAGCTTTTCGGAGCAGGGATCAAAATCTATTACGTTCTCCTCCGCAGCAGCTGCCAGAGAAACAGAAAGCTCCTGTCTGTGCAGACGCACCCCGTTAAGAGAGCTGCTCAGGGTAGACAACACAGGTCCTCCTAACAGCGGACAGGCACAGCCATACCTTGGCCTGCAGAGCCTGAGGAAGGAGAGAAGTGCTGGTTTCAAAACCTCCAGGACGTAGCGGGGAGAAGATGGGAGCTGAGGGAGCAGCTTCTGGGGGCAGCCAGCGCACTCCAGCCAGCCCTGGATCCACCTTTGCTAGGACACATGCAGTCATTCCCAAGGCCCCAGGGAGCTCTACAGCTTGCTTTGCAGACCTGCCCAAGTCCAGGTCAGCTGTGCTGGGGAGAGCCTTCTTTCCAGCGTGCCCCAGGGCCTGGATGCTTCTCCCTGGGCCCAGGGTTGTAGGTCCCCACCCAGACCCTCCTACCCCATGGATTCCCCCTCACCTCCACCCACCCAAGGTAAAGTTCACCCCAAGAAGGAGCCAGCCCAGACCCCCACCGGAGAGTTGTAGAAGCTCCAGGCCCACAGGTGGCAGAGACAACTCCCAGGTCAGGACCAGCATCACCTTCCCCATCCCTGGACCCGAACAGGAGGCTACTGCTGGAGCCTAGGAGGATTCTCCATCAGGTTCTGTGTCATCCCTGGGAACTGCAGACCCAGCTGGTCAGGAGCCCTCCACGTGGCCAGGCTGCAAGGTCTCAAACCCTCGAATCCCGCAGGACTCTGCTTTCTTTCCCTTTTGGTCAAAGCCATTCACTCCATCAGCAAACACCCTCCCCGCCCCTCCCAGTCCCCCCACTGGGGTCTCATCTGTGGGCACCCACAGTCCAAGGGCTTGAGAGATGAGAAAATAACCTTGGCTCTGTAGTGAGCCCAGTGTGGTGGGACAGAAGGCGGCATCTGAACCTGGTCTCGCGGGATGGGTAGACGGGTCCTGCAGAGGAAGAGGACCCGAAGAAGGGAAGGGAACAGCCTGTCCAAACAGCAGCTGGTAGCTGCCCCTTCAAGTCCAATCCACGCCCTTCACTACCCGTCACTGCCGTCATTCCCCCGGTGAGTGCACAGTTGCACCTCGTGCCAAGAAGGCTTTCAAGGGCAGAAAGTGGGACAGCGGGGTCGCCTTGGTCTCCTCCCCACCTGCACACAGAGACACTCCATTCCCGTAGGTTGATTCCCGCTGGACACGGCCCATGCGGGAGACTGGGTAGGCTGGGCTTCTTAGCCTTTGTGCCATGCAGGGGGTGGAGCCGCCCCTCATGCCCACCTCAGTCAGCCTCTGAGCACAGTGGCAGGTGCCCAGGGTGCCCACCCGCTGTGTCCAGCCCACCCGGAGCAGAGGTACACCAGAACCCAGGACTGCAGCTGAGACACAGGCCCGGCCCTGTCTGCGCAGGACGGCTTCTCTTGGGTAATTACTTCCAATGAGAGTTTGTGAAAACAGTACTCTGGTTTTATTATAGAGTCTAATAGGTTCAGCTTCTCAAGAAAAATAGACTGTCAGGCTAAATACCTCTGGGGAAGTGACCAGGCAGAGAGGGGTATCATTAAAGCCAACAGCTCAGCTGAAATCATGAGAACAGTGTGAAAGGTCCTGTGTCAGGGAAGTTAACCCAGAAGGTGCAGGAGCACGGCCTGCACGTGTGCCCAGACAGGACTGTCTTCCTGCATCAGGGTCGTGGCTGCGTATGTCGTCACTGGGAGCCCAGCACGTGTGAGCCACCCCGGGACCCAGTCCTGTGGGTTCCAGAGGCTGCCCCGGGCTCTGGGAATGCGGGGAATGAAAGGCACCAGGGCTCACAGTCTAACCAGAGACAGAATTCATCAGGCGAAGATCACATACCGAAGAGGGAGGGCCTGGCAGGGGAGAAGCCTGAGCTGCAGGCAGGAGGTGGGGTCGAAGGGGGTGTCAAGAGAGCCCACCCGAAGACCTTTCTGGGGACCAGGCCTGGGGTACCTCGTCCACGGGCTGCGTGCACCCAGGACCCCACGGCCAGTGTGACAGGCAGGAGCGCAGGACACCTGGCTGGTAGACGGGGCACCAAGAGTGGGCCCACCCGAGGCAGGGCCGGGGCTGACTCCTCCCCGGTGGCCATGGTGTCTCTCAGGTGTGACACCGGGGCTGGCCCGGGCACGCTAAGGCAGACCTGGCCCTCTGGCCCTCTGGCCCTGCAGCTGGCCCCTGATCTCCTGGGAGGCACAGCCCCACTTTCTTCATTTATGCTAATTTTCTAATTTTCCTAGAATGATGGTGGCGATTAAAGACCGTCGGCAATAGGAAAATTAAAATATCGCCTAGGCTTTCACCTCCCCTGAAATGACCTGAGGCGACGTGTTGCCACAGACCTGACCCTGCCCAGGCCCTCAGGAGGGGTGAGCACGGATGGAGACCCAGGGGCAGACGGCCAAGGAGAGACACCCCCTCCGAGAGGAATATAGAGGGACAAGTGCGGTAGAGAGGGGTCCCCATCCCCCCAAACGCACGCACACACGCTCCTGCCCTGCCTCCTCGCCCCAAGTCCTCTCGGCCTGTGAATCCTCTTCTCCTGCGATGTGATTCACAGAGCTCTGAGCTGCCATCAGGCCCTGCTGGCATCTGGGGTCTCCGTTTCACTTCCTTCTTTACCTGGGTAACTGAGCTGATTGTACTCCCAGCTCCGGTTCACTAATTCTCACAAATCCTTTTAAACGATTGATTTGCTGGAACCGTGGGGGAGGGCCATGAGTCCCCCGCTCCTTGTCTCTCTCTCCTGTGTGGTCCCCCATCCTCCCCAGAACCTCGTCCCGCCCCCTCTCTGTGCCGTCCTGCCCCTTCCTCGGGCAGGGGGCTGACCGTCCCAAAGCCAAGGTGGCCGGAGCCTTTGAGGGACTCCCTTCAGGAAGCTTCCAACAGAGCAAGGTTCCACGGGATATAGCCCATGACAATTTAGGCTTGTTGCTCTTCTGTTTCCAAAGCAGGCCCTCCTCTGGGGTCTGCAGTGTTGGGTGCAGAAGCTCTGGGGCTCCTCACTCGCCTCTCCCCTACCCAGCCCCTTTGCTCACCCACACAAGACAGCTGTCTCACCCAGGCTTCCCAGGAGCCTGGTGGAAGGCTGGTCAGCAGGGCCTCTGGGTGAAAGACGATGGGGCCATCATGGTGGTCAGTCCAGGTAAAGAGCCCAGGCCCCTCTGGGAATCCAGGGCAGTGAAGGAGGGAAGCAGGGACCCCTGTGGGCTCCCCCTGCCCTGGGCTGCCTGCTGGCCAGGAATGGAGGGTAGGCAGCCCTCTCCACGTTTGCCCCAGGTGAAGAAACCAGGTGGCGCATTTTGTAGACTGGGCACCTGGAGCGCATCTTCTCTGCTGGGGACTGGGCTGTGCTGGAGGGTGTGGTAGCCGCCGCCGTCAGCTCCCCGATTGCTTAGTTGAGCTCTGAGTTCATACCTCTCTGGGGGTGCACGCAGGACTGACACCTCTTTATTCAAATTCTCTGGCGGGTCCCAGCTACAGATTCTCACATATATTCAGAAGTCTGACGTCTTGCCCCTAAGATAATGAAAGGTAAAACAGAAAGCTGTAAACTCGTAGTAGCAGAGCCCAGGACAGCACAAGTGCTGATGGCTCCGCGTCAGAGGAGGGCCTCTGTCCTCGCAGCCCCGGAGGCAAGGCCTGGAAACCATCCACCGATGCAGAAGGAACAGAACCAGCACCTGGTTTCTGAATGCCGCACTCCAGGCCTTACCCGGAGGTGGGGACCCTGGAGCTCCAAAGTCAGGGACAGTGGTCAGAAATCCTCCCCTCGGCCCCAGCCCTACATGGACTCTCAAAGCCCTGTGGTTCTGCTTCCCCCTAGACCCCAGAGCCCCCTCCACCGTCCTCCAGGCTCTAGACCAGGCTTCACCCTCACCGCTCACTTGCCCAACAGCAGCAACGCCTAGGGGCAGGGTCTCACCACCTCTGGTCATCTGCCCCCAATCCAGCCCACCCCTCTGTGCCCCAGGGAACTGGGACAGCTTTTCTAAGTTTCCCTCCCAGGCCTACAGTCTATAGGTTCTAAGCACAGCTTATCCAGCCTGTCATGGGGCTCCAGGCCTCTGCACAGACAGACCTCCCCTCACCCACTTGTACACTGTGCTCCCCCCACACCCTCGGCAGCTCTGCTAAAGGGGCATTCATCACGCCGCGTATGACACAGGGTAACATGGGTGCATGCATGTCTGTCCCACTCAGGTCCTGGGACGCCAACCACGGTCCACAGCTCTGACGGAGTTCAGCCGGGCAGATCTTTATTTGAGGCTAAGCAGTTGGGCTGGGAAATGCGGCAGGAACAGAGGCAGCACAGGGCGGTCCCCAGCAGGACCTGTCTACTTGGGACTCTGCACTGGCAACATCTCCCCCCGCCGGTACTCAAGTGTCACTGAGCCACTGACTCTGCCAGTCACCACTGTCACCATCGCCGGCTGGCCCTGCCCTGCACGCCTCCGTGGAACCTCCAAGTCCAGGGCACGAGCATCAGACCAGCTGAGCCCAGGTCTCCTGGCTACATGCCAGCTGCCAGGGAGCCGCCTCCACTCCACTCCCTCAGGGACAAGGCCCAGTTCCCCAGGCATCTTGGGGTTCTCCCCAGTAGAAAGGGGGTTCCAACGTCAGGCAACCAAACTCACCTGTGTTCACTGCAGCGTCTACCTCCCCCATCAGACCGTGAGCTCCTTGAGGTTGGAAACTGCTTTCATCTTCTTAGTCCAGGGCCTGGTACATAGTAGGTCCTCAGTAAACCTGTGTTAGACTGCGAGCTAAATTAGGAAAAATACCTCTCCTCGTGTGGCTTTGGCTCTCCACGGTGACATAGCTAGCCATCCCCCCGACACCCCCTGCTCTTCCTGGTCATCCCCAGGCCACCCATCTCTCCCTCCTCAGGGGGACTTCAGCGCCCCTGCTGACTGCCGTGGAGCTCCTATCCGGCTCTTCACCACGGGCGCCTTGTGTCCCCACTGAGCTTCACTCTCCCCTAGGACGGGGATGGTCTGGCTCATCTACTGCCCCGGCTCCTCTGCAACTCCCACCCCTGACCCCAGCTCGCAGCCCTGTGCCCTGCACCTTGAAGGTACCTGACAAATGTGCTTCAGCTGGTTGACTGTGTACCTGGGAAATTCAGAGGAGGGCATCAGAATGGGTTGGAAGAGCAGAGTGACCATCGGGAAGAAGGGAAGGCCTGATGGTGTGCGAAAGGCGGGGGCCGACGCAGGCGGGTGCAGGGTGAGGGTGTGGGCCCCGGTGTGGGGTGTGAGAGCACTCACAGTTGATTCTGAGCAGCCTTTTTGAGTGTAGGAGACAAAACTGACTCTCGCTCCCTCTCATAAAATTCACCCATGGCACCCAGTCTCCTGTGGGCTAAAGACCTCGGGAGGGTTTGTTTTTTCACAGGCTGATATCGGCTTGCCTCTCACACCGCATGCTCAAACACACATATTCACACACACATATGCTCGTACACATACATGCATGCGTACATACATGCTCATACACACATCACGTGCTACACATGCCATATGTTCCTGCCCACATACTTATACACACCACTCACTCAAACACACATGTACATACATGTGGTTCACACCTTGCCCCTCCAGCCCACCTGGTCAGCTCCTACTTATCTTTCCAGTGTGCCCTTAACCATTGCCAGCCCCGTGGAAGCCTCCCTGCTCTCCATGGAGCAGAGCCAGCCCCCTCCTCTGCCCCTCTTCTGCCCGATGTTCGCCCCACTAAAACTTCTCACCCGGCATCACAGTTACTTAGTGTGTCCCCCGCTAAACAGTGAGCTCCCCAGGTCTCTGAACATGTGCATTCATGTGTGTCCCTGGCACCCCACCCAGTGACCAGCACACAGGAGACAACACCCATTTGATGGATAAATGAGTGGGACAGACACAAGGTATCTGAAGTTCCCAGAGTCTGCCTCTGAAAGGGGATGTCCGCGCCTCAGCGTCATTCAGCTGTGGACTTAGTCTCCTCCTCCAGGGCACCCCTAACCTCTCAATCCCTCCCTGCTTTCTGCCCTGACCCCTGGACACTTAGAGCTCTCCAAGGTGCTGAACTTTGTTCTCTCACTTGGCCCCAACTATCTGTCCTGGCCTCTTGACTCTAGTCCCTGTAGCCAAGAACCAGCCCCGGCTTCCAAGAATCTACACGCTGGTGGAGAAGAAACAGTGTCTCTAAATATACTATAGGCAGAACACAGTTCACAGAGGCACAGAGGATTATGAGAGCACAGAGGGAGGGGGGTGCTCCCCACCCCAACCCCATACACCAATTTCAACTCTGTCCCTGCTGCCAGACCCAATCTCATCCTCCCCTGATCCTGAGGACCAAGGCCCCTGTGGGCACCCGCCTCCCTGAGGGAGTTCTAACCAAGTTCTAGCCCCTGAAGGGGGCCACCTTCCCTCCAAAATCCTTGACCTCTGGGCTGCTCCCAGCTCATCTGCCTTGGCCTCCCACCAGGCCCTTGTGAGCCCCACCTTCAGCATCCTGACCTGAATCACCTGGATGCTTAATTCACTGCACATCAGCCCTCCCCACTCCAGCGTGTCACCCTGGAGTCCCAGCTCCTTGCAGAGCTCTCTGCACACCAGTCTTGACCTCATTTCTCACCCAAGCGTCCTAAGCCCTGGCCTTTTCCTGAGATCTCTCTGACCGCCTCCCACCATGACATTTTCACCCTCTCCTGCTCAGAGTATTCCCGTCAACCCCTCGGCTTCCAACCTCAGAGCAGGAGAAGGAGCCAGGCAGAACCTTCTTTACTGGGGCAGGAAGGACGAACAGCTGCCAGTGTTGACCTAACCAGGCACTTCCCTCCAACTACAGCCTCAGGGTTTGCTCAGTGACCTTCCTGCTCAGCAAAAGGTCTGCCCCCACTTCTGCAGTGACCACCCTGTGGCCAGGCTCCTCAAGGCTGGTGCTGGGGTCCTAAAACTCCACCCCCAGCCTCCCCCATCCCTCCCCAAACAAAGTACCATTCCCTTTGCCTCCTACCCCAAGGTCACAAGGCAAGAGCTGTCAGTGAAGGTGGCCAGTTACTGGCCTACATGTGGGCAGGTCTTACCATCCAGGCAGCTGGGAACCTGGAAAGTTGAGAAGACCACCTCTCTCTGACCACTGCGTGTGAAGCCCCCTGTTCTGAAGAGTTGCCTTGAGGGCTCCAGGTTGCACCTGTGCTCAGCAGAGCTGGTGGGGTGGTCAGTCTTTCCCAGGAGGGCTTTTTAGGCTCTTCAAAGCCATTGGCACTGAACAGAATAGATAAATCCCTCCCAAGGAGGATCTAATCAATGTAACCATGCTTTAGCAGCCATAGATGCCATACGAAGTGTGGGGCCATCATTGTTATTATTAACACTGGTGTCTCCTGAAGTTAAAAGGGGCTTGATTTTTGCATTCTTTCCGTCTGATTCCACACAAGTGTGACATTTCAAATGGTTCTTTTGGATCATGTTTTGGGGAAGTTATTCTTACCACCCAGACCATGTCTGCATCTGGTCTGTAACACACCCTGAATTCCAATCAGAAAGGAACTTTTTGTGAAAAACATGGTGTCAGGTGTCCAGTGGGGAGGAGGGCAGGGCGGGGGGGCAGAGAAGCAAGCCCTCCAGGAGATCACAGCCTAGAAAGGAGACAGACAGATAGACATTCCTCTGAAATTAGGCAGCCAGGGATCTCTACTGCAATTGAGACACCAGCAAAGTCTCGTGGGACCACAGGAGAGGTCTGTGATCCAGGAACTCGGTAAGAATTCTTATAGGATGGAATTTAAGCTGAGGCTTAGGGGATGGATGAGACCCTAAGAAACAAGCATTGGGGGAAAGTTGGCCAAAGGGGCAGAGAGAAACAACCAAAGTGAAGGAACAGGATACAGCGGGCATGAACTTAGAGAAAGGGCTGAGGGGTGTGTGGGGACATGAATAGAAGTGAAGCTATAAACAAAGGTTACAAACAGGTCCTAGAAGGCTCTGGGAGCCACTGGGTAGGAGTTTAGGAATGAGGGATCAGGCATTCCTTGCCTGGGTGGGCCTGTAGAGGAGGCAGTCATGGTTATCCTGTGGCTTGATCTAGGTCTCTGGGTCCTGCTGCCCCCATGCCCAGGCTGGCAGCTGCCTCTGGTCAGTCCTTGACTCTAAGAGACAGAGGAAGAGAGGGCGATGTTTCTGTTAGTTTTAGGTGGGTTTCAAAAAAACTGAAGGGGAAAAATTTTAATGATTTTTATATCATCTTGGAGGGCATAAGAATGTTCCAACTGAAATGTCAACTTCATTCTGCCGAGCAAATGCTCAGTGAGCACCCGCTGGTAGGCAGCCCTGGGGCGGGGACTGTAGGAAGAGAAAGGACCTTTGGTGCTTGAGAAATAGGTTTGTCACCCAGCATTGGACGACATGGAAAAGCCAGGCTGGTGAGAGGTGGCAACTGTTCTTAGGGCTTTTGTTCCCTTTCAGAGAGATGGCAGAAATTTCCATTCGGACAGCAGGACAACCAGAAGGTCTCCTTACTAAAATGCTAAGTCAGGCAAGAAGCCTGAGTCTTTCACGCTTCCCTGCTCCAGAGAACCCCGTTTCCTGGGAGGGTTTGCCCGCACGTTGGTGGGACTGGGACTGGGTGACTTCTCCGTAGAAGGCCCATCCTTCCGACTCAGGCTGGTCGTGCAGCCCACGGGGGGGTTTATTCCATCTTACCAGGAAGCTGGAGCCCAGCTGGCTCTCAAGGCTGATTCTGAGCCCAGTACTTCTTTGGAAGCGGAGAAAGGGGTGGTGTGTATATCTGATGGGTGGGAGAGGGAAAAGGAGGAAGGGCAGCATCCAGCTTGGCAGCCCGGCCGCTCCCTGACCGGCTATGGCAGAAGCAGCAGGAGGCTCTGTTTGTGTAAAGCCATCATTTGTCCCCGCGGTGTCGGCACATGTCAGGCTCCTGGTCCCGAATGAATTATCCTCTGGGTGTGCATGAGAGCCTTCGCTGTGCTCTCTCAGTATATTTCACAACTGCTCTGAGTTTATAATTTTTTCCGGTCCTTTATCAAATAGGTGTCATAAATACCAGTGGAGTCAGGTGCATTTATCACCTAGCTGGGTTCTTACTTGAGCTCTGAAAAAAATTATTTGGCCGCACAACCTTTCTCGGGGCTCTGATTTAATGGACTCCGCTGCAAAGCCACTGAAATTCGTTGCCTTTTAATATTTGACATCTCTTCCTCTTTATTACCACCTCAGACAGCCCTTCTAGTCCAGCTGGAACGAGCCCACTAGTCTCTGACAAATAACTTGTGTCGTTTGGTGAAAAATATGCAGAAGTTTGGCTGCAACCTCATCTCCAGTGTTGGTTCTGTTTGCGGCCTCACTCTCCTCTAAGCAAAGCATCCAGCCCCGGGCAGACCCTTCCTAGTGTCTCCTTTCCCTCTGATGCCACTTGCTGCTGGATCCACAGAGCAGGTTTACCCTAACCACAGATAACGGAGTTTGAGACAGGGTGTTTAGAGATGTCCGTGTGGGGTTAAGAATTAGCCTCATAGCAGCACTCTTCACAAGAGCTCAAAGGGGGAAGCAACCCAGGTGCCCACTGACAAGTGAACGGATACGCAAAATGTGATCAATACATACAATGGAATAGTATTCAGCTTTTAAAAGGATGGAAATTTTCACATATGCTACAACATGGATGAACCCTGAGGACATTATGCTAAGTGAAATAAGGCAGTCACAAAAAGACAAATACTGTATGATTCCATTTATATGGGATGCCTAGGGTAGTCGAGTTTAGAGACAGAAAGTAGAATGGTCATTGCCAGGTGGTGGGGAAAGAGGGGAATGGGAAGCTGCCCTTTAATGGGTACAGAGTTTCAATCTTGCAAGATGAAGAGTTCTAGAGATTGACTGCCCAGCAGTGTAAATGTATTTAACACTACGGAACTTAAGAATGGTTAGGATGGTAATTTTACAAGAACAGCAAAAAGAATTAACTTCAAACTGCACCAGCAAGCGAGAGAATGACACAGAGGAAGCTCTCTGAGCACTTGAGTTCATCATCTGTTCATGCCTTTGATATCGGTTAGCTCTTGCAGCATAACAAAGAGTTCTAAGGTTTAGTGGCTTAAAACAACAACCACTTATTTAGATTATGCAATTTGGGTTGGGCTCAGCTGATCTGGGTTGGGCTCAGCTGATCTGGGTCAGGCTCAGCCGATATTGGTGGGGGTCTAGCTGGTGTAAGCGGCTCATCTGTGAGGGCTCACCTCTGCTCCACGTGGTCTCTCATCCTCCAACAGACTAGCCCAGGCATGATTATATGGTGGTGGTGTCAGGGGTCCTGAGAAAATGAGCAAAAGCAAGTAAAGCTTCTTGAGGCTGTGGCTCAGAGTCACAGTGTCCTTTCAACCATGTTTTAGGGTCCAAAACAAGTCATAAGACCAGTCAAGATCCAAAGAGTGGGGCAAAAAGGGTGGAGTTATCCACCCTTTGATGATGGGAGGGGCTGCAAAGAATGTTTGCAATTTACCATAACGACTATATATATACTCCAGGACCTGTGCTAATTGTTGAAGATAAAAATAAAAAGAAAATACAATCTAGTGCAGGAGACATCCATATAAATAAATAATTACATAGTATGCTCTAAATAAGTAAGCACAGGACGCCGAGGTGGGCGGAGGGCAAGGAGATCTGGCAGGAATAGGGGAAAGCGGCAAAGAGGCCTGGGACAAAATAATACTTTAACTGGTGTTGCAAGATAAAATGGTAATTAGCCAGAAGAAGCAGGGAGGAAGAAGGATCTGGGCAGAGGGGCAGAGAGGTGAGTGAAGGATGGAGGGGGACATGCCTGGGGTGCAGTGAGGCTTCAGTGGGGAGTGAAGGGCCCACCGGGGAGGGGAGGGGCTGGGCGTTGTTGGGGGAGGCATCACAGAGGGCCTTGTTCCCACTACCCAGCCTTGTAAAGTTTATTTAAGCAGGGGCTGATGGGAACTTCCCTGGTGGTCCAGTGGTTAAGACTCTGCACTCCCAGTGCAGGGGGTCCGGGTTCGATCCCTGGTCAGGGAGCTAAATCCCTCATGCCACAACTAAGACCAGGCGCAGCCAGATAAATAAATATTAAAAAAAAAAAATGCAGAGGTTGATGGTCAGGCTGATGTATGGAGAGAGCTTGGAGGGGAACAGGCCAGAAACAGGGAGACGGCCTTAGAGGCTGCTGCAATGACTCAGGTGAGGGATGGCGGCGCTGGTGGAGAATCGATGCAGAGGTTTCTAGGTGGTAAAAGAGGCAGGACTGGGTGGGGAGGAGTCAGGGAGAAGTCTAGTAAACTGGTGGGTGTGAGCTTTCTACCAGATGGTCTGAGTCAGGGGAGTTCCCCAAGGAGGGGCAAGGCAAAAGGCACAGGGCAGCCACTTGGGTGGGCAAGGCAAGGGTGTGGGGTCCCACTCAAAGCAGGGAAGACCAGAAAACAATTCCCTGATGCCAGCCAACAGGGAGGGACCTTGAGGTCAAGACTTCTCCTCCTTCACAAGCCCAAGGCAGCCAAATTCTGCAGGGCGCTGGGATGTGTGCGGCTGGAGTCAACTCTGAGGACGCAGCCCCTGCCAGGCTCTGCCCTGAGGCCTGCAGACTGTCCAACCTGGGCACCGGCATGGCTTGTCCAAAGGCTTCCCCAGGAACCCACAGGCCTCCAAGCCCCTCAGACATTAAGGAGTTGTCCTTGCCAATATGGGGCGGGCAGGAGGGTAGTTTGTGCCCGGAGCCAATACTGGTTTCCTCCCGTGGACCCTCGGTCGTAATGTCCCGAAATGCCAGCTCTCCAGCTGGGCACTCAGGGGGCAACAGTAAGCACGTACCAGCTGATCAATACTTTGAATGTACTTGGGGCCCTGCTGTGAAAAGGAATCCCCTGGTGAGTCCTTTCATAAACTGAAAAATTCTTCTGAAACTGAGTAATCTTGCCCAGTTATTAAATCCAGATTTCCACAAAATGAGAGTAGGAAGAGCCTACAGTTATGATGACCTGGATCTCCAAGCACCACCTCTCAGATCCGGCCCGGGATTCCCAGGGAAGCAGGCGTTGAGGCTGGGTCTGGGGCTGCAGATGTAATCGTTGCCGGAACCTTGGTTTGAAATAAAATCTTCCAAAACAATCAGAATGCTCTGGGCCCAGAAGGAGTGGCGTTATGTGTAGCGCTGTGTTCTCCCGGCCCCCTGAGCACGGTTAACTCAAGAGGCATGTGGGGCTGCGTCCATCCCTCAGTGCAGCGTGACAACTGGGGCCACCAGAGCAGGTGCCCGTGGGTGCTTGAGGGAATTGAGCACCAAAAGCTGGAGCAAGTTGCCCAGGGTCACCCAGCCAATTAGTGGCAAAGCTGGAGCAAGAATCAGGAATTCCAGCCCAGAACTCTTTTCCCCCCCAAGGGATTTCACTCAAAAACATGACATCATCCATCTGGCTCATGGTTTGGGAATGAACTCAGTTGGTGGCTCTTTTTGGAGCTGATGTGTGAGCGCAGCAGTTCAGCCTTAACCCAGCCTGACCCTGTAGGCCCTTCCTGTGTGGGATCCACCCCGGCAATGTGCTACACGTCCCCACTGCCACCTCTCCCCAGGCATCCCACGGCCCTAACCCTAGGCCCACAACTCAACTCATCACCCCCTCCCTTCCCGATGTCCCCCCCAGAAGCCCGGACATGGTCCTCACACACCCCCCACCCGCCATGGTCCCTCCAGGATGGATGGCCGTGGCATCCACAGCCTAAATACTTGTCTTTCTCTGTCCCTCCGTCACCGCTGTAGTTCAGGCCTTTGTCACTTCTCACTTGGATTGCAGAGTGACCACCACCATCAACAAAAACATGAAAATGACCACCGTTGTGTGTTTACCATGTGCCGGGCCCACGGCTCACAGCTTACCGCGGGCCAGCTCCTTTAACCTCCACCAGAGCGGGAAACTGAGGCTTTGGGGATGCTGCGTAACTTTCCAAAGGTCACACAGCTGATAGGAGGCAGGGTTCAGGTTCTCCCTCAGGCCTGGCTCTGAGGCCCAGCTCTCCACAGGGTGCTTTCCTGCCCCCCATTCGGAGTCTACCCTTGTCACCTCTCTGCACAGAATCCCTGCTGACTCCCTGGTGCCCATAGCATTAAGCTAGAGCCCCCTCACAGGGCTCTTGGGATCTGACCCCTCCTGTCCACCCATCACATCTCTGTCTCTCCCCCAGCCCTTGAGTCTCTCCCCCCGTATCTACCCCACAGGTGCCCTCCACGCCCTCAGCTGTTGCTTTGGGTCCTGCTGGTTTCCCTTACTCCAGGCTCCACGGGGAGCCTTTAGAGACCCCAGCCAATGCCCCCGCAGGACACACACCCCTGCATGTGCCCTGCAGCGACTCCAGCTCAGCCTGATGTGGGGTTGGTGGGGACAGTGATTCAGCATTGCCCGACCACCTCAGCCCCCCATGTAGGGTGTGCTCCAGGGCCCCCCCTTCCCACCGTCTTCCCTGGTCTTCAGCAGAGCTGGAGCCCAGTATGTCCTCTCAAAGAAGGGCCTGGCTGACCTCAAAGCCCACAAGCCCTTGGCCATCCCCGGGCCTGAGCATCTGATCTTCACCCAGCTCTGGGAGTAGAATGGGGGCCTCCATCCCCATTTTACAGACGTAGAAACAGAGGCTCGGGAAGTACCAGGGCTTGTCCACAGTCACAGTGTCCGGGGAGGAGCTGGGCTCAGCAGGGCATCTTGGTAGGCACCCAGTGCTGGCCCAAGAGGACAGAGATGACTGGTCAGGCTGGAGCAGGGCACACTGGAGGGTAATTCCGGAACACCAGCCAGGGTGCAGCAAATACCCACGCGGAGGGCTTGAGGTGCTGGTGCGGGACTTAGAGGGTGGGGCTCAGTTCTGCAGACCACCCTCTCCCATTCACCTGCTAAACAGTCTAGGTCATTCTGGCCCAAGGATCTGGACCTCTGATGTCCGGCAACCAGCACTGCGAAGGGCAGGCTCTGTCCATGGGCCCGTGGGGTGCGGGGACAGGCCGGTAGGGCGAGACTGTTGGGAGCATTACTCATCTGAAGGCCTTAACTTTGCAAGTGAAAGAGTTTATATAAACTGAGCAGGGCAGCTGTCAGGCTCTCCTCCTTCCCCATTCTGAGCCTTGATGTGGGTCTGGGAGAAGCTTCTGACATCCCCAGGTTCGGAGCCCATGGACCTGGGGCACTCTCCGTGCTGGCCCCAGGTGGCCAAGCCACCAGGCAAAGGTAGGTGTGTATCAGGGTGGGAAGTCCCCTGAGGCCACTTCCTGGGACTTCCTGGGGCTGCAAGCCAGGCTCCCCTGTGCTGAAGACCCAGGTGAAGGGTGGGGCTCCTGAGATAACCCAGGAAGTGGGAGGAGGTGCAGACTATCCCTGCCCCTTGCTTGCTTCCCCTCCTACCCCCTCATCCTTGCATCTGTCCCGGAAGTGTGAAAGGGAAGTGCTCGTAAGGCCCCCACTCCACCCATCCTTTCTCGGGGGCCCCTCCCCAAGAAGCTCACCCCAGCCATGGCTGTGAGTGTCTAACATAAGGGATGCTGTTTTTGCAGGTTTTGTGGTTTTTATTCCTTTGAACCATATCCAGCCCATCTTACATCACAACGCCATGCTTTACTTGGTATCAAATACATCAGCACTCATTGGCATTTGGAGAACTTGTTGCGTAGTTAAATTACAGTTTTTAGTTGTTTGTGATGATGTATTCTCTCTGTTTCCGGTTGTCAGTATGGGAATCTTTTCTCCCAGACTTTCAGTTTCTGGGTTTGGTTTTTTTTTTTTTTTTGTGGGGGGGGTTTCGTTTGTTTCCTTTTTCTGTATTTGTTTTTTTGCTTTTGAAAGTCGTTATTCCTTTGGTTACGTAGCCCCTCCCAGTTGCTGCTTGTTTACGCATTATGTTTGTGACCTCTTTTGACTGTCAGTGTTGAGCCAGTCTTGCCAAGAAACAGTGTCAAGTATTCTCCTATTTCTCTACTTCTTGAAAAAAAATTTTAATTAAAAAAAAAAAACTCTTAATGGGAACCTGGCCCTGTCTGTCTTCTCTGTTCTGCAGAAATGTTGAAGGAATTGAACCAGCAGCGCAGAGCGAAAGCGTTTACAGACCTGAAAATTGTTGTTGAAGGCAGAGAGTTTGAAGTCCACCAAAATGTTCTAGCTTCCTGCAGCTTGTATTTCAAGGACCTGATTCAAAGGTTTGCCTTCCTTCCAGCTGTGGTCGGGTCTGTTCCTTTGTAGGACGCTTTTGTGTCGCTTTTCTCCTCCCCTCTCTTGCAGGTTCCTGAAGCGTGACTCCCTGTCACAGAGCCAGTAGCCATCTCTCCTCCGCCCCCTCCTCCCCCCCCCCAGTGCCCTCTCACACACAGCCTCAGAGCAGCCACTGTCCCCGGCCCTGCCCACACAGATTTGCTGGTCTCCAGGGGCCTCTGCCAGCAGTAGACAACACCCTGCCCCACCCGCCGAGGATCCTGCTTTCTCAGTGGCTCACAAGCCCTCCCTGAGATTAGGAGGACTGCAGACTCCACTTTAAGGGACCACTTGCACGCTGCCCCCACTGGGCCAGCACGTGTCCCCAGCACCATCGTCACTGCTGTCGATAGTGAACTTAACGCCAGGAAAGCACTTCGACCAGACCATCCCCCACCGAGGAGCACGAGGCACCCAAGGGGTCGCTTTTCCCCAGCCAGAGTCGGGGAGAATTGACTTGTAGCTAAAGCCTCATTCACGCTGCATGTCTTGATACTTGTACTCGGAGCCTAAAACCGGCGCTATCTGAGCACAGACCAGGTGTGTCCTAAACACGGTCTCTCTCAGCCTTCGCTCCCCTCCCCTTCTGCCCTCTGCCCTGGCTATTTCTACCTGAATGAGTCTTAATGGTGCATGAGCATTTTTTTTTTCCATTATGTTGATTTTTTAATTTGTCTGCTTCATACCCTTGCAAAGACGTTAGGGGCCACCTTCTAGCGCCTTAGTGAGGGAGAGCAGCCGAGGGGGCCGGCCCAGGGTAACGCTCCTGTTTCTCTCACCCATCAGCAGATTAATGCCGCTGCTCATTTTGCCTTGCAGCCTCTCCGGGGCAGACGCTGAGCCGGGACTGTGCTCAGAGTGGGAGGACAGGACCTCTGCTTGCTTCCCAATGCTGTGTTTGGACTTGCCAACTAACCCCAGAGTGACTGTGTTTTGTTTCAGGATGGCACACTGGCTGGCATCTCCTTTCCAATCTGCTGTGTCCTTTCACTTAGAGCTGAGCTGCCCGGCGTGCGAGCCCCGCCGAGCCGCGATGGCCCCAGCCACGCAGGAAGGGGCAGGCTCTTTGTGACTTCCAGTCTCACGGACAGCTCGGGTCTCCCACCCCCAGTGCTTGGGTTCTCTCTGTCCGAGCACAGGGGTCAGGGGTATGAGCTCTGGGGTGAAGGGGCACGGCCAGTGGCCTCTTCAGGCCAAGGGAGGGCTTTGTGCTGCCACTCTTGGCAAATTCTCAACCGACGGTGACCAGCAACTGGCCACTGGATCGCAGGTGTGGCATCTTAGGCCTTGGTCCCTGATCCAGATCAGTTGGAGAGCACAGAGGTGGCAGGATGCAGGGACAGGTTGGTACTGAGCGATGGCCCAGCCCTGGGCTAGAAAGATGTGGGCAAGGGAGCACAGGAGCTCTTTGACTGTCTTCAGAGACCTAACATGTAAACCAAAACCTTGCACACAACAGAGAAGAGATACCACTGGCTGGGAACCCAAAGTAGTGAACGCTTCTTGGACAGACCAAAAAGAAGGAGGAAGAACATTCCAGGCAAAGGATGGGTTGTGGGGAATGTTCTGGAATGCAAGGAATATTCTGGAATGTTTTAGAATATTCCAGGCAAGGGATGGGTTGCCTGGAATGAAAATTTGAGGACAGAGACAGTCATGAGCAGTGGGGATGGGGAGATGGCCTTCTCAGAGATAGGTTGAGCTAGGTTGGGATGGGCAGACAGGCCCTGACCTCCAGGCTAGGGCCCCGGGCTCAGTCTGAGGGTGTGGAGGCCATCAGGGTAAGTGGAGTGGGGATGCCTACCTTCAGGCAGGAGAACTGCAGGATGTGCCTCAGTAACCCTAACGGGAAAAGATGGGTGCAGGGGCTGAGAGGCAGTCGCCGGGGGAGAGAGGGCAGCCTCTTAGGAGCTGGGAGACCTGGGTTCTACATCTGACTCTGCCACTCATCCTATGACCCCAGGCAAGTCACGTCCTCTCCCTCAGGCCTCGGGTTTTCTCATCTGTAATAGAGGAGGTTGGTTCAAATGATGTCCAGGTTTCCGTCCTGCTCTGACATCCCAGGGTGACAGTGAGGGACTGGGCAGGGCTTCCCCAGTGCAAGCACGGGGACGTGAGAAGGACAAAGTCACAGGCAGGCAGGTCCATGGACCAAGGGCAGGGGAGAGCTAGGGGGAGGTGATGCACTGAGCATTCGGCATGTCGAGTTTTAGCAGCCTGAACATACCCAAGTAGAGACAGCTGGTAGGCAGCCAGACGGATGGATCTGAACCCAGAGAGGTCTGAGATCTGCGGAGACAGGGCTGTGTCTTCAGCATACAGGAGGGTCACTCAGCGGGAGAGGTGGCCACAGCAGCGCCCCAAGGTGACCCTTCAGTTCAAAATCACAAGCTTAATTTGCAGCCAATTTAAATTTGACTCCTCTCGTCCTAACCATGAGCACACGTCACCATCTCTGCCGATAGCTGCAGACAGATCCCTTCCATGGGGAGGATAGCAGACTCTCTTCCGGAAGGTGATTTCCCTTCCGGCCGTGGAAAATCCTCAAGAATTTCACATTCTTAGTGATCGGGGAGCAGCTGATGTTGCACATCATTTCAGTCTCCTCGAGACTGTGGAGCCTCCAAACCTGTGACCCTGGAGACTTAATATGCAGTGGCCCAAATGGCCCAGCAGGGGAGACGGGGCCCTGCCCGCCGAACCCCAGGCAGGGTCTTCCCTCTCAGGCAGCTGCACTAACACAAGCAGAGGGTGTGGGGACGATCTGTGGGACATGACACGCTGGTCCTTACCTTCGTGAGGGCCTAGGTGAGCACCGTCAGAGGTGGGGGGCCCAACCTCTGCCGTCCTGGAACCCCCAGGCCTCGAGGTTCGGACTGGACTCCCTCCCACCTCTAGCCTGGGGTGGGTGATACATTCACCGCTTTGGTCCCATTGAGGACCCTGTCCCAGCCCCAGCCCCAGCCCCAGTGTGGATGCCCTCACCTGGAGCCGCAGGCCAGCAAAGAAGCAGGAGCCCCTCCCAGGTTCAGGTCTTGTGAGAATCCCTGGATGGGGTGGGTCTCTGCCCTCGGGGGGCCCACGGTCTGGGGCGCGGGGCGGGGGAGAAAGTGTAAAGCAGTGTGGCTGGGAGAGCAGGATGAGGGTAGCAGTGGAGGTTTGGAGCTCCCAGGCCGAGTGCCTGACGCCACAGGGGGAGGGGCATTCGGGCACAGTCCCTGGGAAGAGGTGGCATCTGGCTTGGATTTTGAACCCAGAGGGGAATTGGCCAGGCAGCTGAGGGCAGGGCCTCGGGACAGCAGGGGGTGAAGGCAGCGCGAGTGACCTGGTGTCCCTGCAATGCCAAGTGCGAGGTGAAGACGGAGGGAATGAGGCGGTGTGGGGGGGTGGGAGTCGGGTCATGGGGCTCTGTTTTAAGCCTGGGGTGTCATGGTCAGACTTGCAATTCATAAAGGTGACACTTGGACTGTGAGTGGGAGAGCCGGGTCTCAGAGTGCCCTCTGGACAAGCCTCTGATTCCCCTTCGGCCCATCAGCCCCCCATCAGCCCCCCCACCCCACCAGCCCCGTGGCCATGCAGACTTCCTGCCCAGAGCCCCATTCTCCAGGCTCCGGGCCGACGCCCACTGTGTCCACCTGTTCCTCCTTCACCTGTGCTCATGCTTTTGCCAAGGCTGCAACAGCTTCTTGCCCTTCGTCTTCCCTTATTTAGTTTCAAACTCTAGTCTTCTTCCTCTGACAAGAGCAAGATCCAGCCCACAGGGAGCCTTGCTGAGATGTCTAATGTCATCCTGCAAACCCTCCCACTGACCCTGAGGGGCAGGTGCCATTAGTACCCCCATTCTACAGGTAAAGGGATGGAGGCAAGAGAATTTTAGGTAAACGGTAGATCTGGGATTTGAACTGAGGTCTGACTCCAAAGCTCATGCTTTTACCATCACCCATTTGCTAGCCCAGGGAAGAACAAAACTGCACTTTTTGTTTGTGCACAATTTGTAAGGAAGGGAAATAAAATCTCAGTGTTGACAGTGTAGACAGATATGCAAGGAAAAGGGACGCAGAGTGTGTGTGTGTACTCGTGTACGCGTGTGTATCTATTAGAAACACTTGTAAACTGCCCACAGGATCTGCCCAAGAGAAGACACAATCCCCCCCTGAGACAGGTACCTAAGTGGCAGGACCTCTCCCTCACACCCAGGAGGGGCCGGGTCCCCTGGAGTGAGGGCTGGAAGGGGCTCAAAGAGGCCAGGAGAAGAGCGCACGAGGCCATGGGGAAGCTCAAAGCAAAGCCCAGGCCGAGACAACTGGGCTGCCCCACCATCCATCTGTTGCCCCATCTGAGTCCCTATGAACCAGGTGAAAACCCAGCAGGAAAAGGAGCTGCAATTCTGTCTTTGGATAATGTGAAGGCTAGTGCTGCGTAACAAGCAGGCCTCACCTGCATCTCAGCTGGAGGGGGAACCCCAGGAGGACTGAGTGGAGGAGAAGACTGTGGGCTGAGCCTCCTTCCAGGTTTCAGGAAAGAAGGAGGATAGGTTTGAGCAGACTAGACCTAGTGGGGTCCTGGGGATGCAGCCCCCAAGTCACAAGAGTCACTTCTCAACGCCAGCAAGCAGGACCTAGGTCTGCCCTGGACTTTCTCTTTGGGATCATAGAGGAGAAGTCCCTTCACTTGTCCCCCAGGAGCCAAGGAGCTCTGGGGGATGCTCTGGGGGATGCCCACCAGGGGCACTGGCTGCCCTCACTGGCTGGGTGGGCTGCAGGCCCCATCAGAGGGGACGGGACTGTTCTTTAGAGACAGCAGGGACACTGCCCTCCCTTCCGAGAGTGTGGGAGGAAATGTTCAGCCCCAGAGGAGCACTGCCCCCTGGTCCCACCAGATGGGACAGAGACCTGGCGTTCTACCTTCCAGCGGAAACCCTCATCTCGCTAAGCCTGTGGGAGCCACCGACGTGTTTGAACTGTATCCTCTTTTCATAGTAAATGAAAACAGATGGACAAACTGATTTTGTGCAGGTTGATTTTCACAAGCCCCACGTGTAGACTCTGGGCTTCTCGCTCCAGCTCCCTCTCCAGAGGAAGCTAAAAGGATCTAATTGAGTGGCACAGACCCGGGATGTAGGGGAGCCCAACAGACATTAACGCAGTAGTCAAGCCATATGCCTTTGCCCTCCTTCCCTGAGATGCTGGGCATTTGTGGGTGGCAGTCTGCCCCCTTTTCTGGGAGAATAGAGCAGTGTGACTAGAAGAGCAGATAGTCACACATCCCTAATGCTGGCAGAATGACATGAGCCAGACTTATTGCCAGGAAAGTCCTCAGAGCCAATGAGTCTGGTGTGTGCTTGTGTTTGTGCCCTGGAGCTGATGACACACTTGAGTGCCTCTCCCTGGGGCAGGGTGGGCATCATGTCAGGAGGGTGAGGTCACCCTCCTGAGCAGAGCAGGGTACCATCCACGTTCATCCCTGCTCCGTGACTGTCCCCACCCACCACTGCCCCAACAGTTCCAGGTCCAGCTTGCAAAATGAAAGCATCTGATCACTGAGGTGTGTGAGGGGTAGATGGGGCACTCTGTCCTGAATTCTGGAGAAGGCCGTTCTTATCCCACGTGAGTGAATTGTTAATGGCAGGGTCACAAACATCCTGATATTGGGGCTGAGGCATTCCCAGCACATCCACAGACTTAGGCCTGCCAAGCAGAGGCTGTGTCCCACACCTTAGAGACACACCCCATCTTGGGAGAAGGTGACCCCAGGAAGTTTTAGTTTTCTGATAGAACCTGTGGACTGGGCAGCTCCACCTGACCCTCACTCCCATGCTCCGACCCCCAATTGTCAGGTCCATAGCCCCACCCTGATAAGGCTAAGGCTGCCCGATCCTGCCCTGCTCCCCCTTCTCCAAGGTCATATCATGACCCCGATTGCCCAGCAGCTCCCCAGATACTCCATGGGGCTGAGAGAAATGGGATGCTCAGACCCCCAGACCCAGCTCAGGAGAGGGACGGAATGGTTATCTGGGGAGGACACAACTCCCCACTGGTGACCAGGGCCACCCATCAAGGGCGATACCTCCCAGGGGGTCCTTGCTCAGAGGGAAGAGGTCTAAGGAGCACAGAGGTCCCGTCCCAAGACAGTCTGATGGTCAGGGTTGGAGAGTGGCCACTGGCCTACCTCTGCCCCCACAGCTGTCCAGCCACACAAGAATGCCTGTGTGGACCATAAACACGGCTGTGCAGGGGAGCTGCACGAGGCCTCACTGTCGGGGGCCTCTCTTCCTCCAGATCTTGAACTCAGTCACGTGACAAAGTCTTCATCCCATCCCCAAGCGTTCCTCATTCCGAGAGGAATGGTCAGTCAGCTCACAGTGTCTGGCATCTGGCCCCAGGGGCCTCCAGCCACTCCCCACAGGTTGACCAGCGGCCCTCTCCTCTCCACAGGTTGCCCCCATGGGAAGTGGGGGGTCTGGAGGAGCAGAGCCTCAGCTGAGCATCACAGGAACAGCGGTCCTCTTCAACCCTGGACAGAACCTGCAATGGTTGACATCCCATGAGCCTCCCCAAGCAACCCCTTGGCTCCTAGCCATGCGAGCATCACCTTGTCCCCAGGACCCTCTCCCTGGCTCAGATTCTGGGCAAGACAACATCTCCCCACAAGTGCAGCCATGCAGGTCCCATCAGACTATAACTCAGGGCCAGGGGTTCCGCTGGCCTTCCATCTACCCAACACCCGTCCTCACAGGGTTGTTCCTTGGTTCTCGGGGTCACAGGTCACATGCATTTCAGTGCGTGCGTGTGCACGTGTGTGTGCACATCCTGAAGTCCCACCTCAGCTCTTCACTGATTTTGTGCTGAGGACTCGTGGGGAGACTGGAGGGCTGGCCAGAGGGGGAGGCAGCAGTGGCTGTGAGCCTTGGGAGAAGGGGAGCAGCCCTACTTTGGCCTCATCAGCCCTGCCCTGGCTGTGGCCCAACGTGACCTCTGCAGAGCATGAAGGGCGTGGGGGTGAGGGTGTGGAGGCCAGAGAGTGGCAGGTCGGAAGGAAGGCAGAGTAGAGTAAGAGGTTGACCAGATGGCCCCGGAGGCCTGGGGTGTGGGGAATGCCTGTGGTTTCAAGTGATCACATAATAAACCATTTTTATACTTAACAAAGTCACCCAAGCATGGGACTCCATCCTAACAGGAGAACACCAGGTGTGTTAAGACACTTTAAAACTCACACACACTGTGTACATCTATGGGTTTGAGAAGGGGCTCTGCTCAGACCCTCTGTTTAGCCTGTACCTTTCCGCTCAGCTTTCTGGCCCTGCCCAGGGCTCGAGGCAGAATGAAGCCTTCAGGGCCCTGGTCAGATGAGCCATCCTACGTGGAGGTGCAGAGTGGCACCCCTGGGAGGGGGGCCTGGACGCAGGCTCACTGCTTCACCTGTTCCCTGCCAGGTCATATTTGTATTGTAAAGGCCATGGGAGGCCAGTGCCTAACCGGAGAGAACGTTGCTCAAACGGTGGAATTTCAGGTTCTGTCGTGTAGAGCAGAGTCTCCCAGGAAGGTATCTTCCAGCCTCTGTCACTTGAACTCTATGGGACTTTGGACCTCATCCAGTTCAGTCCTCTGTTTTGCAGATAAGGAGCCTGAGGGCCAGAGAGACCAAGGCTGCCCGCCTGTCGGTGGCAGAGCTGGGGCACCCAGGTCCCCTAACTCCCTGCTTACACGGGAGTCGGCCTCTCTCTGGGGCCAGCCTGTTCACCCCCCGGACACCTGCACACCTCCACCGCCGGCCACAGGTGCACCCAAGGGACCAGTCACAAGAGTCTCGGCCCCTGGCCTCCTCAGGACAGGGTGGGGAGGCAGGGCCAGGAACGCAGAGGTCATTTCCCAGCACGTGGCTGAACCCAGCCCCCCCGGGCAGGACCAGGCTCAGTGCGAGTAGCAGGACAGGTCAGAGCGGCCGAGACCGCGTGCCAAGCCGATGGCTTCTGAGAACCCTGCCTCCCTCCTAACTCTCTGGGTGTTTCTCCTCTTGGTCACTTCTCGATTGGTGTTATTTTTGCTTCATCTTATCTGTTTCCTTCCAGGTCCAGCTTTAGGGTGCGGCTGCCAGGCCTTAGGAGCCTTTGCAATGGTTTTGTATTTCTGTAGACACCAGATATAAACATATTTATATATCTGTGTCCCTCCCCTACTCCCCCCAGTTCACAAGCCCGATGCACACTCTACACGCAGGCCACTCTGACCTCTGACCCCGTGTTCCATGTGGCAGGAGGCCCCGCCCCGGGCCAGGTCCTAGGTCATGGCTGCTGGCTGTCTGTGGCGGAAGTCCTTGGTTGTTCTCCCTCCCCTCCTCCTGGCTCTAACCATTCTGTCCGTCTATCTCGTCTCGTCCTCAGTTTCCAAGCAATGTCATGAAGGGCTTCCTTTCCATGCCTAAAAGGAAACAATATGTTTTTGGAAAGAGGTGGGGTTGGAGTCAGGGTTCCGGGACGGCTTGGGGCCCTCAGTCTTCAGGGCAATCAAGGGATTGGCTGCGATCGCAGGCGTTTGGGAGCCTCAGTCACGCTGGAGATTCTCCCACTGGAGGCAGACGGGCCCCGCGGCCCGGGACCTGCCGGCCACGTTTTGTTTGGCGGAGACGCCGGGGCCAGCAGTGGAGCCGAACCGTATTGTTTCCCTTTGAGGCCAGTCTTGGTCCTCGTCCCCATCCACAGCTCATGCTTTTTGATTTGCATCTTTTTTTGCATGGACATGCCGAGTAGTGATAAGCAGGGTTTTCTGTTCTTCTGGGCGTCTCTGGTCAGACTCTTCTCTTTCAGATCCCGTGTAAGGTCGCTAGGTTCAGGTGTGTCATTGCTGTGTCCCTTGAGTCCTAAAAGGAAGGGCGTGACCGAGGTGTGCAGGGAGACCTAGCCCTGTGAGGAGGCGGCGCCGTGGCCGCAGGGCGGCAGGTAAGGACACCCTGGTCTCTGTGCCTAGGTCGGTGCAAGACGGCAGCCAGTGTGGCCGGGAGAAGCTGGAGCTCGTCCTGTCCAACCTGCAGGCCGACGTCCTTGAGCTGCTGCTGGAGTTTGTCTACACGGGCTCCCTGGTCATCGACTCGGCCAACGCCAAGACCCTGCTAGAGGCAGCCAGCAAGTTCCAGTTCCACACCTTCTGCAAAGTCTGCGTGTCCTTTCTCGGTGAGCCGCAGGGAACAGTGCTGATGTGCAAACAGCAAGGATTGAGAGGAAAGGGCTGTGCGTGCCCAGCCAGACCGCCTCAGGGTGTAGCTGGATTCCACAGCAGTTTTAAGGTGATAATTCGGGTCACTGTGCACAAAGGCCTCCGCTCACTGGCGGACAGAGATGTTCTCTGCATTGCTCCTCTGAGGGCCAGAAAGGCCACACCGGGACCCCGGGCAGCCTTGTGAGGACAAATGGACCGAGAAGCCTGTGTGAATGGTCTGTTCATGGGGAGCCTGTGCCCTGGCCTCACAGTCCTGCTCTCTAAACACTGAACAAACTTGCTTCTATTAGACCCAGCCCAGAGAACACACTCACTTTACAGTTTGGAGCTGCCCAGTTCGGTGAGAGCAGGGAGAGGGAGGGGCAGAGACAGGAGTCACCAGAACCGGCCTGAGTGTGGAGTGAGAGAGGCAGGGATGGGAACAGGCCAGGTGGGGATGGCCAGGGGCCTGAGACGTGACCTTGGGGGAATGAGCCATCTAGAAGAGTCAGGAACCACAGCTCCTGAGTTGGGCCCACAAAAGTGATGGGCCTCCTGGGACCCAGACACGTCTAGACTAGAATAACCATTAGTCGGATCTCAGGAGCTCTGGCCAGACTGATCCCAGGTCTGGAGGTCAGGTTGGGTGAGGCCGAGACCCATGGGACGTGGTGGGTGGGCTTATAAGGGGTGTTACTGCTACCATGACTCTAAAGTAGAAGGCTGTGACCCCAGACGTGCCTGTCACAATTATGGCGGACACCATAAGCCTCAGTGTGACCCCCCAAGTCCAGGCCTCTTCCACTCACAGGCACTGAAAAAGGTCCGAGCCCGGCACTGACACTCCATACCTCAGTCTCGGCCCTTCTGCCGGGACCTGCAGCAGCAGAGGGAGGCCCCGGGGAAGTCAGCATGAGACGGGGCAGAGAAAAAGCCAGAAAATGGATCTGAAGATCCAGGAACACAGGAAATGGGCTTGTGGGAACTCTGAATGCTGAAGGCGGGTCACAAAGACATGAGCTCAGAGAGGGATCCAGAGTGACAGGTGATGGGGACGGGTGGTGATCCCTTCCAGGGCCCTGCAGTCAGTGGTCCCGTCCTGTGCTCTTGCCCCCAGAGAAGCAGCTGACGGCTAGCAACTGCCTGGGGGTGCTGGCCATGGCCGAGGCCATGCAGTGCAGCGAGCTCTACCACATGGCCAAGGCCTTTGCGCTGCAGATCTTCCCCGAGGTGGCGACCCAGGAGGAGATCCTAAACATCTCCAAGGATGACTTCATTGCTTACATCGCCAATGACAGCCTCAACACCAAGGCCGAGGAGCTAGTGTACGAGACCGTCATCAAGTGGATCAAGAAAGACCCCGTATCCCGTGCGCAGGTAGGGCCTGCCCCACCCCCACCCGGCTTGCCCCTTCTCCCTCACAGTACAGGGATGGTGTCTGGAGCAAGGGGCCAGGAAATTAGAGGAGGCAGGGCTGCCTGGTCTGACCAGCAGTGGGAGCATCTGAGAGCCAGCAGGCCCGGGTAGGGAGCCTGGACCAGCTCCCATGGGTGCAGAGCGGTGAAGGGGGATGAGAGATGAGAAATCAGGCACTAGAGGGTTCTCTAGGGCTGGCATTACACCTGAAGGAGACCCAAGCCAACCGAGAGGCCGCAGGGCCAGGTGCGCAGCACCAGGACCCTGCAGGGAGAGAAGTGTGTGCCTGAGCCAGGGTGCCCTGGGCTCCCGTGAGCTCGGACCCAGCAGCAGGAGCCCCACCCACGCTCGGGCTGTTGAGAGGGTGGAGAGCACCTGGACCAAGCAGAAACCACGGCCCACCTGATGGGAGGGAGGGCGAGTCCCTCAGGGGGGACAGCTGAAGAAATCAGAGCCGGAGCCCAGGGCGGAAGGAAAAGAGAGCAGGGTCCGCAGGAGGGCCCCTGAGTTACAGGAAATCGAGCACAGCCCGGAAGGATCTCCGACCGACGGCCTTGCTTAGAACGGAATTACCTTGGTTCTAACGTGTGAGGAGCCCCCGGCCGTTAGTGCAGACACACAGGTAGCTCTCAGGAGAGCTCAGAGGCCCCCCAGAGAGCAGCAAATGGGAGGACAGAGTCAGGGAGGCGGGAGCCCAGAACGAGCTGAGGCAGCTGAGTGACACGTGACAGGGGCTACTTCGTTGCGTGCGGAACAAGAAGAGGCATGAGGGAGGGAGGGATGGGGCGGGCGGGGGCATTCACAGCCTTGGGTGGATACGGGACGCAGACATGGCTCTCCACCCCTGCCCCAGCCACTGGGCCCAGGAGAAGGCGGTCCTCTGACTGATCAGGCGGGGTCGGGGCAAGATTCATTTTCAGAGGAAGGAAGTCAGGTTGGGTGGCTGTAGTAATGACCACCACCGTCCACCACAATGCCCAAATCTGTCTCCAGCCCAGACCTCTGCCTTTGATTGTCTACTGGACACCTCCAGCCCATGTCCCCCAAGCCCCTCTAATTCATAAACTCCCAGACCTACACATCTTGTTGTGTTCCTTATTCCAGTTCTGCCCATTACCCATGGCAGAAGTTGAGAGTCCTCCCACACCTTCCACCTCCACTTGGCCACACACCACTGCCACTTGTGCCTCCTCTTACGAGAGCCAGCTTCTCTCTCTCCCCATTCAAGGCCCCTCATCTCACCAGGATGACTGCAGTCGTCTCCTGAGAGGTTTCCCCGCCTTCAGTCTCCTCCTTCCAAATTCATTCCCACTCTGCAGCCTCGTGGTCTTCCTAGGAGCATGTTTGGTCCTGTAATTTCTCTGTTTAAAGCCCCTCATGAGGGACTTCCCTGGCAGTCCAGCAGTTAAGACTCAGTGCTTTCACGGCAGAGGGCACGGGTTCGATCCCCGGTCCAAGACCTAAGATCCCACATGCCACGTGGCACGGCTCCCCAAAAAATTTTTAATAAAACTTTAAAATATAAAAATAAATAAAGTAAAACCCCTCGTGAGTGCTCCCATCCACTCTGCAGGAAACACTACACAGCCCTTGGCAGACAAGGCAGGAGGTCAGCGGAGGCCAGTGCCTAGCTGACCTCTCCAGTCTCATTTCCCCCTGTCTGCTGCCCAACGCCCAGCAGAAGCCTCCTGCATCCAACTCCATAGAGTCCCCCAAATGCAACACTCTCTTTCACACTCCGATGCCTCTGTGTGTGCTTTGAATCCCTCCCCCTCCCCCACCCCCAGTCCGCCTTAGGCCTGGAAAAGTTGGCAATCCTTCCACACCCGGCTCAGATGGTACCCACTCTGGGGAGCCTCCTCTCCTGCACTCCCACAATCCCTATCTAGACTCTTGCTGTGGGAAGAGTCCTTTTATGTGATGGATCCCTTCCCCACCCTTAAACTCTGTATACCTGGAGGTCAGGGACCAGGTCTTATTGGTCTTTGCACCCCCAATAGCACACTCAATGCACGGCAAAGAGTGGTCACCGATTAGTTGTTGGATGAAACTAAAATACAGTGATGAGCAAAGAGTTTGCCAGACAAGAGGGAGATTCACATCAGTCCATGAAAAGCCTTTGATGCAGGTGAGGGAGTCCAGTGTGTGCCACGAAAGGGGCTTGCTGGCGATGGGGAGGCACAGGTTCTGACGGTTCTGACTTGCAAGCGCGATGATCATCGTCAGCTGTCCTGGGCCCTCCCACCACCGTCAGCTGTCCTGGGCCCTCCCACCCCTTCCTGAGCTCCTGCCCCACCTCGTCAAGGATCAGGATCCTCATTTCAGTCCCCGGCAGCCTGGTGTGAAGCAGAGGCCCGTGACCTGGGTGGAGGCAGGGAGAAGGTGCTCAAGAGATTGATGGATGGCCCACCCCAGGGTCAGCCACAGCACGCCAGACCTCCCCCTTCCTTCCCTCCTCACCTCCTGCTGCCGGGAGCGCCCGTCAGCTCTGCCTAGGCCGGGGTGAGCAGTGTCGACACTCCCAAGCCAAAGGCACACTCGAACTACCCCTTTTGCCCAGTCCCACACCTCTCGCTTCTTCCTTCTCAACACACCTCACAAGAGGTGATGCCACCTTATGATCTAAGAAGACCCCATGCCCCCTTGACCCCGCAGTACTCGGCGGAGCTCCTGGCCGTGGTCCGCCTCCCCTTCATCCACCCCAGCTACCTGCTCAACGTGGTTGACAACGAGGAGCTGATCAAGTCATCGGAAGCATGTCGGGACCTGGTCAACGAGGCCAAACGCTACCACATGCTGCCACACGCCCGCCAGGAGATGCAGACGCCCCGAACGCGGCCCCGCCTCTCAGCAGGTATGGCGGGATATGCCCCGAGCCCCCAAAGGCAGGCGCCACGCCGTCAGCCCAACTCTGGGTGGTCCCCCAAGGAGGCACCAGGCACAGTTGCTGACACAGTGTCAGGCTATCCCAAGGGTGCCCATCCGTGTCCCTGCAGGTGTGGCCGAGGTCATCGTTTTGGTTGGGGGCCGTCAGATGGTGGGGATGACCCAGCGCTCGCTGGTGGCTGTCACCTGCTGGAACCCGCAGAACAACAAGTGGTACCCCCTGGCCTCACTGCCTTTCTATGACCGCGAGTTCTTCAGCGTAGTGAGTGCCGGGGACAACATCTACCTTTCAGGTGAGGCCCCTCAGGGCTGGGCTGGGGACCGGGCACAGACTTCCCCAGGGGGCCTCTCCCCACAGCAGGGTTAAGGAAGGCCAAGGCCACAAGTGTCTACTTTGCAGGGGAAGCCTTCTCCTCCTGCCCCCGGGGCTGTGCCTGCCCAGCCTGAGACCCTTCCTCACTCCCTGCCCACTCTCTGGACCTCCCATACTGCCCACAGGTGGGATGGAATCAGGGGTGACGCTGGCCGATGTCTGGTGCTACATGTCCCTGCTCGATAACTGGAACCTCGTCTCCAGGATGACGGTCCCCCGCTGTCGGCACAATAGCCTTGTCTATGATGGGAAGATCTACACCCTCGGGGGACTTGGCGTGGCAGGCAATGTGGACCACGTGGAGAGGTAAGGAGGTCACAGTCACGACAGGGGCATCCTCTGACATCCCCTGAGAGCTAAAAGCACATCACTCCTCCTCCCCAAACCCCACCCAATTAAGACCCACTGGAGACTGGACTTTTATTTATTTATTTGTTTATTTATGGCTGTGTTGGGTCTTCGTTGCTGTGCGCGGGCTTTCTCTAGTTGAGGCGAGCGTGGGCTACTCTTTGTTGCAGCGCGCGGGCTTCTCATTGCGGTGGCTTCTTTTGTTGTGGAGCACAAGCTCTAGGCACGGGGGCTTCAGTAGCTGTGGCTCATGGGCTCAGTAGTTGTGGCTCGTGGGCTCTAGAGTGCAGGCTCAGTAGTTGTGGTGCGTGGGCTTAGTTGCTCCGCAGCATGTGGGATCTTCTCAAGCCAGGGATCGAACCTGTGGTCCCCTGCATTGGCAGGCGGATTCTTAACCACTGCGCCACCAGGGAAGTCCTGATGGTGGAGTAGAAGCAAGAAGGGTAACAACTGCCCAGCCACCGAGACGGGACACTCTTGTCCCATTCAGGGGGCCTGACAAGCTGGAGGCATGAGAGCCAATGGTGCAAAAACACAGGATGGGCTTGGATGCCCTGACCAGGCAGTTAGGGAACTTACTGGGACCGGAAGTAGCAGCCCAGAGACTGGCTGGGATGTAGGGCTAAGCTGGAACCAATGGTCCAAATGTGCACCGTGCCAGTGGCTGTGCCTTCATGTTCCTGCCAAGTGGAGGTGACACACGGGGGAGCTCCCTTCCTCCCTGCCTCCCACACCTCCAAGGAAATCTGCATGTAACCCAGAGAAGGGTCGCTGCACACAGGCCTGGCCAACCCTCTAGAATTCTCTAGAAGAGAATGTAAGTCATGTGTATAAAGCCTGCCCTCTGCTGGAAGCTCCAGGCTGGCTTCCTCACCTCGGCCCTTTGAAGCTGGCCGCACCTGGCGGAGGGATCCTGTGCAGGCAGGAGGGGAATAGGCTGGAGGGGAATAGGCTGGAGGCCGGCGCTTCTCTGGGTGGAAACAGTCTTTTCCTTTGAGACAGGGAAATGGATCATGCAGAGAACGGACACCTTGGAGAGAAACTGCAGAACGAGCTCAGATAGCTTTGTGAGTCAGCAGCAGGATGGGGGAAACTGCAGGGCAGTCCTGCTTTTGGAGAATCTAGTGCCCCAGAGAGTGACAAGTTAGGCTGAACTGGCCCCAAATTCCAACCCAGGGGGTCACGGCTAAGGTCACCGGAGCCCTTTTCCCACGTTCTTCCCGCACCCTGGCCCCCCCACCCTGGCCCCCATTATCAGCTTCCCGTGTGATAGCTTCTCGGCTGTAGAGCCGCACAAACCCCTCCGTTTGTATTCTTCCCTCGATGGCTAATTGGACACTTGATAAATGTTACGGCAAAGGTGGTTTCAGAGCAAGACAGGCTCTGGATTTTCACTGTGGGCTTTTAACTCCCCCAAGTGGAGCTCAGAGATGGCTCAGTAACAACATTTAATTGTCATATTGATTTGAAGATAATGGGGAATCCCCGTGTGATTATGAAGATATTAATACTGCTGTTGAACCTGGTTCAGCCCTGACGCTGACAGCCTTCTGTGGGACCCACTGCACACCCATCACTCTCCAAGCTTTCCAGAAGCCAGGTTCCACTCGTTTGTGATCCACTATAAACACACGAAAATGAGACATTTTCTATGTAGGAGTAAACTGATCTGGATCTGTCATGCTGTCTTGCTCTTATCAGCTATTTTTAATCTCCTAAGATGCTGATTACTCATTTTGCAAACTTGTTGATAAATACAGGGATTTGTTCAAGGATCAAATGCACAAAGAAGGGGAACAAACTCCACTCCTGTTGGGCCCAGGAGCAGTTCGCCCTGGCAGCTGGCTAGGCCTTTGTTCCGCTGCAAAATCAGCTGGGGCACAGAATGGGCAAGACCACCCTGGGAACCCCAGGAGATGGAGGAGCAGTCCAGGACACGGCGCCCTGACGCCTCCCCTAGTCCACTGGGATCTGTCAGCCGTCCTTGTATGGACAGGACACAGACCTGAAGGCTCTTGGGTGGAGGGTACATGGAAGGGGTGCCCACCTCTTCCCAAGGAGCATAGCTAGACCCCCTTTGGTCAAGTCAATTTCTGTGCCACACAGTGACAATGATGAGAATTCAGGGTGACAGGAAGGTCGGGGGAATGGGGACAGACACGAGGACACTTTGTTCCCCAGGAAGCACTAAGGGTACAAATTGTTCTTATATTGATAGTGAATGAGATGTATGGTGCATTATAATTACCTTACTGTATTGCAGGACTAGAGCAAGATTATATAATTATAGTTTAAAACAACAGTGTAATAGACAAACCTGTATTATATCATTATATAAATAACTGGGTCTAATACTGTATAGCAATATATTGCAGTAGCTGTGGTTACTGGATAAATGATAGCAGAGCGCCGCACTCCGCGGGGTCATTTGCATGTCATTAGCATATCCTTCTCAAGCAGGAAGCTGACAGATTGAGCTGACGGGAGGGCTTGTGGCTTGGCAATCAGCCACCTGGAATAACAAGAAATTCACGTTTGGCAGAATGTGCCATTATACCGAAAGCCTGAAGACTAACAGCCACATAATCTTCCACTGTCTCCCAGCTCCTTCTGCAGCTCTTTGGATCTCTGCCACATCGGCTTAAAAAACAGATATCTGAACTTCTCATACTGTCCCAAAAGGCACTTATTCCATTGCCTATTAGCCACGTATCATTCGTCTGGGGCTTAATTGAATCAGCCCCTGCTCCCCTTTCAGGTACTTGAGCTTCTTCTCAAATCCTGAGTCTGTGCAAGCACAGAGCTGGACGTCTCACAGCCAGGGGCACCAGCTAGGAGAGACCATCTTCCTGGGTCACTGAGCTGTGACCATGCAATGACTAATGCCTCAAGGAGGCTCACGAGGAAAAGTGGGCCCCGTGTGCTTCCCGGGAAAGGTGTGCTGGGAGAATCCCAAGTGTTGTGGTGCAGCAAGCCCACGGTGGAGGCCCCGCCTTGGGTCCAGAACCCACAAAAGAGCAGTGCACAGCGTGGTGAGCCGTAGATGGAAGATCCAGAGTGAATGCTTGTGAGGGTGGCCCTCAGGGAACAACTGAGAAACACAGCTGCCCCACTAAGAAAGACCTCAAAGATCCCGGTTCAGTGGCCCATTTGCTTAATGCCAAGTCTACTCTTGCCATCCGCTGTGTCTCTTCTCACGTTTTCCCTGCCCTGCCTGGAACTCATGTTCCATCACTTCTCCATCCTCTGACTTTGCCACTTTGTCCTACACCACAGATCCTAGAGACCTGGGCAAGCCTGTTCAATCCTCCCCTTTACCATCTCCACGCCTGCCCTCTGGGGGCTGATTGCTGGTGGAGAAAATCCCACAGTCTTGTAGATTGGCCTCATGTGTATTGAAGTCCTCCAACCTCTACTGGATCCTCATGGTGCAGGGCATTTTTTGTTTCCCTTGTCAGCCGTTTCTCCCACTCTCAAGAGCGTGCGTCTCCCATCTTCACCTCTCTCCTCAAGGCTCTTACCCCACAGACTCCTCTAATACTTGACTCCTGCTTCACAGAGAAAATGGAGCCATCAATCAAGAACTCTCTCTTTTTCCTGCCATCACTCCTGCATATGTCCTTATGCTCATGACATCCTTGCCTTCGTCTCTCATGCCTAAATGGCCACCACTTCCCTGTCTGCTCTGGATCCAATTTGCATCCAGCTACCAGGAGCCACCCATCATCAGCTCTCCCCTCTCTTTCATATATAGTTCATCGTTCCTTATCCACTTGGGCTCCTTCCCATCAGCATGTAAACACAATTAAAACTCCCCCCCGCAAATTAAAATAAAACCCATGCTGTGCTGGAGCTGGTTCATACTGGTTCATTAGAGCCCACTGTTAAATCTTCAGGAACTCTGCAAGTCAGTTGTTAGCTACAGAGATTATTAAAAATTAAGTCATATAAACTTAGAATTAAATTATTTAAAAACAAAGGTAATCCATACTCAAAACTCATCACTGTCTAATTTTTTTTTACTACATTTTACTACTGCCTATGTTCTGGAGGTTGTATGCGTCCACTGCATCTGTACTGGGGGAGATTCTGTGTCCTGGGGCACTACTGGGCATCTCTTCCCAACCCCACATTCAGTGATGTCCCATTGGTAGCGTGAAATCAGCCATGATGAGAGGATTTACATTACAGAAATCAGCAAATGCTACACACCAGGACTTTCTTCCCTGGAGAGCTGGTTGTTAAACATTTATCAGCAAAACCCCCTCTTAGCTCTATAGTCCTTTCTAAGTCCCACCTTCTCTGCTCCCTCCTCCATACACAAAATAGCCCTGCACCTCCTGTTCCCCATATGATGCCCTTGACATGACCACCAGTGACCTGTTGGGGACTTCCTGACCTCCTGTCACATCCTCCGTGCTGCAGCTTTGCCTTCTGTCACATCACTCTTGGACTCCTCTCAGCTCCCCTCATACAGGCCGGCATCTCCCCAGTGTCCTCAGCCCGTCCTCACCCCACACGCTCCCTGTGAACTACCTCGTCTTCAGTTTCCATCTATGTGCCCATGATCCCATAGCTGAATATTTAATCCAGACCTAAATACCAACTGCCCCTGCACATCCCCAACTTGTTACCCACAGGTACTTTAAACTTCCCATGAATAAAACCAAACTCATCCTCCTCCCCAAAACTCTCCCAACCTCAATTCCCTGTCCCATGAGTAGTGCCCCCTCTGTCCAGTTTCCCAAGCCAGAGACCCTGAGGCATCCTCAGGGACTCCCTGAAATGAGACATCAATTCATGCTAAACCTTATCAGTTTACCTCTCCTTCTGTTCCCAGCTCCTTCCTTGGTCCAGGCCACTATTTCCCCCAGTTTCCAGCCCATGGGCTGGGTATGTAGGAGATGCCCAGTGCCGGGCTGCTGAATGGAAGAGTAGGACTGAGCTGCACAGAGAGGGCTGAAGAGGCCCGGAAGCTGGGGAGCTGAGAGAGGTTTCCACAGACAGACAAGAGCCCCCCTGAGGTTCAAGAGGGAGGCTGAGAGGCCGGTTTGGGATAGATCCTGGGTGGCCTTGAGTGATTCATCCCAAGTGCCCTCCACTGTGGAATATCGGGCTACACCGAGGGCAGGAAGTGGGTGGTGGGGCTCCCCCGTGTCTGCTGTCTTGCTTGAGGCCCCTGCCCTGCACGAGGCCCATCTGATTCTGGTTCTTCTTCTCCTCTCTCAACAGGTATGACACCATCACCAACCAATGGGAGGCGGTGGCCCCTCTGCCCAAGGCAGTGCACTCAGCAGCAGCCACAGTGTGTGGAGGAAAGATCTACGTGTTTGGGGGCGTGAATGAGGCGGGCCGAGCTGCAGGCGTCCTCCAGTCTTACGTTCCGCAAAGCAACACGTGGAGCTTCATCGAGTCCCCGATGATTGGTGAGAACCAGCTGTCTCCTCGGCCCAGGAGCAGGGCAGTGGCCCCACCTCATCGCTTTAGTCAGTGTCAATATTCCCAAACCCAGGGGGCGGGCTGAGCCCAAGGGTTCTGCACACCCAAGTCCAGGGGGGTGGGAGGGGAGGGGAGGCCCCAGCTCAGGTGCAGCTGAAGCTCCCACTACCTGGACAAAGGGCAAGTTGGTCCGTGCCAGGTGTCTCCTGGCCCCAGCCTTGTTCTCGGGCCAACCAGTGATGTTGGAGGTCTTTGCAGCTCCCGTCCCCTGCAGGGCCTGCTGGGATGGAGGAGGGGAGGGGGCCCGGCAGAGGGCCCTGACCTGCCTGCCTGCTCCGCTCTCCTTGCAGACAACAAGTACGCTCCTGCCGTCACCCTCAATGGCTTCGTTTTCATCCTGGGTGGGGCTTATGCCAGAGCCACCACCATCTATGACCCTGACAAAGGGAACATTAAGGCAGGTCCCAACATGAATCACTCTCGCCAGTTCTGCAGGTGAGGAGGCTGGGCCGGGGAGGAGGAGGGCCGGGGAAGGGACAGAGGGACGGCTTGGTTCATGATGACTGACCACCATCCGATGACCGAGGTGGTGCCTGGGCCCAGAACAGTACCAGCCTCCGCCAGCCGCGGCGGGGGGGGGGGGGGGGGGGGGGAGGGCGGGGGGGGTGGGCGTTCGTGCAGAGTGTGAAGTGCTCCAAAAGCCTGACCCTGCCTCCAAGCTGCACAGGAATGGCTTCCTACAGACACCGGCACCAGGTCCTTAAGGCCACACCTTCTCTCAGTGAGAGGTGAGGGTGGTGCTATGAGGTCAGCTTCCCCCAGGACCGCCTGCCCGGTCACAGACGACAGGCCAGAGCTGTGCGATACCCTACATGGGGCAGGTGGCTTTTGGGGGAGTGCCCTGATGGCACATGATCCTGACGGCTCTTTGGAGCTGGACCCAGTGAGGCACAAGGCACAGCTGCCCTGGAGTCCCGCAGTTGACTGGGCAGAAACACACCCAGACCAGCCCCCCCGGAAGAGAGAGGTAGAGGTCGGAGTGTGGCCTGGTTCCCGGGGCGCTCTGGCCCAGAAAAATTAACCACCCTGGGCAGTGAGACACACACCCTGCTCTTCTAGCCCCACCCTTTCCTGGACTAAGAGGAACTAGGGAAAAAATGGGAACCACAGAGACCCCATTTGCAGCATTTCCATAACAGAGCCGTCCTGAAGACATCTTGTACCTGTGCAGAGGTGATCCCTGAATCCTCGGTGTGGCAAGAGCATGAGGCATTTATCAAGTGCCTGCTGTTTGTGTGGTACAGCTAGGAAAGCTACAGTCTACCACTGACACCTTACGTGACCTTGGGCAAGTAACTTCCCCTCTCTGGGGAAGCTCTACCTATGAAACACGCCCTTGGACTAGATGAGTGCTAAGTTCCTATTAGTATGAAGATGCTACAGTTCTCGAGCCCTACTTTCATGTGACATATCCTACATGGTGGCCGTGTGCAGGGCAACTCTGAGAATACTGTCCAGTGATCAAGACAGCCGGAGTGTGGGCGCGGAGAGATGATGCCTGAGGGGATATTTAAGCTGGGTCTTGCAAGAGAAGCAGGGAAAGGATATGCCACAAGGGGAGGCGTGTGAGGGGCCCAGATGGCGTGGAGCTGCGAGAGAGACAGCTGGGGGCTTCAGTGTCTGGGAGGACGTCTAGATACACATGTTCTGTCCAGGCTCAGATTTTCAGAAATGGGTGGAGACTTTGGAAGGGTTTCTGTTCAATTTCAGGGGACAGCCAAGAAGAAATGGCCATTAGCAGAAATGAGAGAGAACTCGGGGCTGGAAGCATAGATCTGGCATCCGTGTGAAGGGGTAGCTGGGATGCAGTGAGATAGTAAGCGCAGAGAAGCAGAGAGCTGCCCGAGACAGCTTGACCAAGCCCATGAGTGTGGCACAGGGAAGGGCCCTTGCAGCCAGGGGCGGGCGGCAGTATCAGGTCACACATGTGAAGGAGTCACAGCAGGAAGTTCTGACTGAGCACCTGGGCAAGGGTGAAATTCCCAGTCGAGTGGCTGATGCTCAGTTACAACTTAGTTCCGTGTTATCCTGTCTGCTATCATTCTGGCGCATCATGTTCCCAACTAGATTTGAGTGGTAGGAAGGCTCTGTCCCAGCAACACCAAAAAGATGCTCCACAGAGACCCAGTGAACTGAGCCGAGCACCTGTACACAGAGGCTGCTCATCTCCCAGCTGACTTGAGTCAGGTGGGCAGGTCCTGGGACACCCAGTACGCATCAGTGTCGCCCACAGCTTGGAGGGTAATATAGCATGACGTCCTGATTGGTCCTGGAGGAAAGGTGTTTTTCTTATCCCCGCTGAGGTCAGAGGGAAAAGAAAAGCAGCAAGACCCCCCCATGACTTTTGCAAAAGGGGAGAGGCAGCCTGCGACAGGACAGGGTGCCGGGAATCTATCTCCAGGTCCCAGGTGGAAATCCAGTGGCTAAGTCTCTCCTCGTTCTCTCTGACAGTGCTGTGGTACTCGACGGCAAGATTTATGCAACTGGAGGCATTGTTAGCAGTGAGGGACCTGCCCTGGGCAACATGGAAGCCTATGAGCCTGCAACCAACACGTGGGCCCTCCTCCCCCACATGCCCTGCCCCGTGTTCAGACACGGCTGCGTCGTGATAAAGAAATATATTCAAAGCGGCTGACATCAGCAGAAAGCCCACGCCGAGACTGTGGACAGACACGTCTGGTGAGGCAAATGCTACTCACAAAGATCAACTTCCAGCAACACCAATAAGAGGCCGACCAACACAATCAAGGAACTCACTACGCCACACATTTTGAATACCGTCTACACTGAATGTAGGAAATCATCCTCGCCTTTGGGGAAAACGAGGGAGTAGCCTCCGAGCTGCGGGAACCGCGACCGATCGAGCGAGCTGGGCCCTGGGGCTCCTGCAGAGGCACTTGCTCTGGCCGGAGGCGCTCACTCTGCCCGGTGCAATAGTTTCACATATTTTTCAACTGGGAGAGAGAAGCCGTTTTTTCCTTCCTGCAGGGCAAGCTTGATCCCCAGCCAACCATAGATCAGTTATCCTATGACAATATTAGGCGTCAGGCTCTCTTGAAATAAGATCAAAGTGTCCTTATCACTTTGATTCCTACTTCTGTTTTTAACCCATCTACGATTTCAGTGGCCGAGGGGAAACAAGGGACAATACTATGTATGGGGCCTGAGGCCTAGGAGGCTGCTGGTCCCCACGAGGGCGAAGATAAGTCCAGGTTCTCTGCGGAGCCAGATGTGACTGGAGCGGCGGCAGCCGTGGGGACAGCTAGGGAGAACCGTCTGTCCCTTCCCAGGGTTTTCTACCGTGTTTTTGCTGGAGAAGGACGAGGTGATTGTGCTAGCTTTCTCTTATCCCATATGAATTATTTAGATTTCCAAGGCATTTTCTTGATAAACAAAAGGCTATTTTTAAGTACCGAGAGAAAGAGGCAGCCACGAGAGGGATAACGCGGGAATTCCCAAAGCTCTTTGTAGGTAGTGCCAGAGTGGGGCATTTGCTCTAATTTTTCTATGTTCAGAATAGAGGATCTCTCCTGGGTGGGGGTGAATGCCCCCATTTTATTTTTAGAAAAAGTAACTCCCAGACAGCCCCGTAAAAGCCGTGCCTCATGGAAGCACTGTCGTAGAGAGACAACTCTGTTCCTGAAGGAAACCAGTTCTGGCTCGTGACACCAGGTCAGCTCCCTCCATGAGGTAAAGCTGAGGACCCAGGCCAGGCTGGAAGGGAAGGAGGGAGAATACATGCCTACAAAGCACAGGAGACTATTTTTGATATTTATAGCTATATATTAAGGCACCTGCCACAAAGAGCTCTCAGGATGGGGACAGCCTTCTCAGACGAGCCGTGACAGCCAAGGCCTGAATCATTCTTCTAGTAGCATCTTAACCCAAGCAAGGGGAGCCAGGAGGGAGGCCACCCCGTGGCTCACAGAGAAAGGCCTTCCCTCTAGTCCTCAGACCCTCAAACCTCACGTGGTGACCAGTTTCCATTCCAGGGCACGAAGGAGGCAGCCGCCACTGCCGTGCTGTTTAGCTGAAGTTGGTACCAAATACGCATTTACCATTTTTATACCTGGTAAGTCGACTTGCCGTCATTTCATCATAAAAACCACTTATAAGGAGAAAAGGACAGGACACGCTCTCCATCCTTCAGTATTTGATGACACAAAGTCCCAGTGTCGGGCATCAACTTCTAGCACTACAAGTGTGGCTCCCACTTGGACAAGATACCGAGCTTCGTTATGCAGTTTTTAATATTATTTATTCTTTTAAAAAGTAATAAGCACAAAACTACATACGTTGTATGTCATTTAAAGTATTTATGTCAAACAGGGTGCAAGTGTGAACCCAAGGACTGGAGCACAAGTGTCTAACTGCCTGGGGCAGGGCGATGTCAGCGTTGGTGGGCGTCTACCTCCAAAGGAGGTGCTAGTGGTCAGCGGGACTCAACACAGACGACACTGAAATCCTGTTCTCTCCTCAGTTATCACACTGGAGCAAAACTGGCTATTTCTGTGAATGATATAAAACAGGGTTCTCTGTAACGGTATTGTACATAGTATATGTTTATTGTTAAGTTCTTGTTATAATAAATATATTTATAGATCTAGACTCGGAAGCCAATGTAATGCCTCTGTGTGCCACTGTCCTTGCCACCGAGATGAGAAACCCCAGTGCAGGCCTGTGCCACCTCTCCCATCAGCTGTCCGGGCTCTGTTACAGACTTGAATGCACATCTTGGTGATCATAAAGGATAGGACTCCTCAGCAAGGGAATGAATGTACAGGGCTGAAAGGCAAGAATAAAGGGCAATTACAGGTCAAAGTTGAAAGGGACTTGCAAACACTCTGGCATCGACTCTGAGGGTCTCCCTTCAGTTTAAGTGCTCTTATTACACTTGTGCAACCGAAAGCTTCAAAAAGTTAGCTTCCCCCTGGTCTGCTTCCTGTGCCAGAGGCTGTCCTGGAGAACTGTGACAAATCCACATGGCAACTCCACGCCATCAGCCTGAGAAGAGACGCAACACCCTTCCTTCAGGAAGAACAAGTTGTGACTGCCATTCTAAAATCCAGTCGGGGGCCTCCCTGCCTTCATTCAGTCCCGCCTGAGGCTGTTCTCTAACCTGTTGTAATAGACCGGCTTTGCTCTCCTAAGGATACCCACGCAAAGCCCAGGGCAAAAGCATAGAACACCAGATGGGATTGCTCCCTCTCTTGCATGCAAGGACTTTAGATTTAACGGATTAGTAGGAGAAGGTAGATTTACCAGCATTTTACCCAAGGGAAGAGCCTTAATCCCCAAATCTCACCAAGACCTAGTATCTCCTTGCAAGAAAAAAATCAGAAGAAGGTAGGTTGGGGTGGGTGGAACTGGGAGTTCTCAGAGAACTCAGCTGAGGCCTTACGATGAGTGGACCACACACTTGCCAAAAATATCTGCACTGGTACCTTCACAACACCAGTCCTAGAGGAAAGGATGGAGAATGTCTAGAAGATTCCAATCATGAAGAGCTAAAATTATAAGCTAAATTATAAGCTAAAATTATAAACACCAAGCAATTGTACTTCCTGGTGGTGCAGTGGTTAAGAATCCACCTGCCAATGCAGGGTACACGGGTCCAAGCCCTGGTCCAGGAAGATCCCACGTGCCACGGAGCAACTAAGCCCGTGTGCCACAACTACTGAGCCTGCGTGCCACAACTACTGAAGCCCGCGCGCCTAGAGCCTGTGTTCCACAACAAAGAGAAGCCACCACAATGAGAAGCCTGTGCACCTCAACAAAAAGTAGCCCCTGCTCGACGCAACTAGAGAAAAGCCCGCACGCAGCAACGAAGACCCAACGCAGCCAAAAATAAATAAATAAATAAATAAATTCGGGAAAAAAACAACAAAAAAACACCAAGCAATAGTTTCGTTACCTCCTTCTTTCTCTCCTCTATTTGCCTAAAGCAAAGGAAATATGTTCTCTGGCTCTATGAAGAGTCTGTGTACTTACCGTAGAAGGCATCTGTGTTCGCTGTTATTAGGCACCCATGTAACCATGGGGAGAGTCTCTCTTGTTGGACTCAAGGCACTACCATCAGACCTGGCATGGATGGTGATGAAATTCATTGTGACAGCCACGAACAGGAGACGGATCACATTGTGTGTGTCTGTGTGAGAACTTTAAAAAAAAAACAAAACTCAACCCTAAAATAAGAAGAAAACAGGAAAACTATTTGCGGTCCATATGACAAAAGATTAATATCTTTATTAAAGAGGCCACGTAATTCAATTAGAAACTGTTAAGGGATTCCAACTGTTAAATAGGTCATGAACAGACACTGCAAAGAGGAAACATACAACAAAAAGTTCAACATTTATAATTATTAAATAATGAAACTTAAATAATTAGGTAACATCTTTACCTAACTAAATGAGCTTCCCAAACCTAAAAATAAAGGGAGGGGTGAGGGGTGAGGGGCGCTGATGAAGAGCAGTGAAACTCCTGAGTAGCACCAAGGGCTCTGTAAACTGAAATGGGTCTCAGAAAGCAATGTGGCAGGTGCCATGTATCAAGAGCCTAAAGAGTACCTGACCCAGTAAATCCACTTCTGGGCGTCCATCAGGAAATAATGCAAACGATGGAAAAAGTCATATAACAACCAGCTCCCACTTACTGACACTAACTATTGCCAGACACCATGCTAAGCACTTAAAGCACTGAATCCTCATAATTCTACTAGACAGGTACTAAAGACATGCAGCAATATAGAAAACATTAGAAGAGGGGAGGGAAAAGGAAGATTCATATTTGTATATGATTGTGGTTATGTAAGATATGTATATAATGATATATAAGCTATATATATACACACACAAAGATATGTAAAATATGTATATTAAAATGACCAGATGTACAGTCATAAAACTACTATTAATTGAACTGATGGAATTGTGGGCAATTTTCTTTCTCTCTTCTCCAAAATGTATATAAAGTGATGACATTACTTTTATAATAAAGACATCGATATACATATATATTTTTTAATGGGGAATGAAGGACAGAAAGTAATCTTTCTCCTATATTTTAGTCTGAGAAATTCTCAAAGATCAATTCCTATCTTGGACACCATAATCAATGGAGAAGTTAAAAGGGTTCAGAATAATGTAACAAAGAATTTTGAATAAGAAAACAGATTTCCAGTCATAATCAAGACTTTCTTTTTAAAACCTAAACTCTAGGGGTGAATGGATTATATCTTTCAGTGCGTGAAGATTTGCATGAAACAAATGAATACCACCACTTCTCTGTGTTCTTGGAAGGTCAAGAAAGATGAAAAAGACAATAATAAAGAAGAAAAAATTCTAGTTCAACAAAAGGATACATGTATTAGTGCAAAACTCTGCAATAGGTTACCAAGATCCTTGTGAAGTCCTTTTCTAATTAAACCTCAATAATATATAACATAATTGCATACATTATCCCATTTTATCCTCTCAGCTACCCTAAAAGGCATAGGGCATAATCTTCACTCTTTAAGAGGAAACAATATCAAGAAAGTTAAGTGATTTGTGCGGCAATAGTTATGCCCCAGGTGTTCTCCATGCACTATCGCATTTGATGCTCATCACAGTCTTGCAGAGGATGGTTAAACCTGCTGCACAGATGAGGCCACAGGTTCCAGATGTGAAGCAGAGTCCATCTAAGGCACATCAGTATTCAAAACCCTGCTCAGTGGGCCTCCAGAGAGGCTGCACTACATCATATGGTCTGTTCAAGGCTGCCTGGAACTGTGTAGCTCTTATGGCTCCAAGACTAAGGCTCCTTCCTCCTCCCCAAGCTACCTCAGAAACCTGTATTAAGAAAACAGAGAATTCTGTGACTATAAGAGACATTCAGCTCTGTGTTAGATACAGTCCTCTTTAGAAGCAATTTTTGAAATATCTGGTTAGTGTCTCAATAACACACTGGCTTCCTCCATTGAAGGCTTGGCTTTACACAGGAAACTTGGGTTTGGGGGAAAGAAAGAGGCCTCTGACTAAGATATCATTTCTGCCTCATTTGAAACTCCTCCTGTGAGCCTTCACTCTGCTGTGAAGTCTTAAGGAGTTCCTTACCTTCTTGCTGACCACAAACCTGGTCAGGGAGAGTAAAGGAAAGGGGAGAACATCATTAACACTGGCTGCACCATCCTCAGTCCCAAAGGGCATACCATGACCTTGCCACCCAAGGAGGTAGAAGGTCAAAGAGCTGACTAAAATGAGGACCCAACTCCAAGAAGTCTGCCTTTTCCACATGATGGCAAAAATTAGGCAATCCAAAAATCTGTGTTTATCTTCCCAAATTTATAATCCATGTGCTCTGCTGCCCTCTATGTAACACTTGGCAAGTCACCTGGGTGTCTTTCCTCATGAAAGGTGAGCACAGCCTTTGAATGGATCAAACTAGGTCAATAAGACTACATTCTCTGCAGGCAGGGGTCATGTCCTCTTATCTTCTCCCACAGGGCACCTCACCCTGATGAGTAGTGACAGCCAGATTCTATTGGCAGCATGAAAAATGTTTTGAGTTATGAAAAATATAAAGGCAGGCCACAAGTTTGTGCACTGCTTTAGCCATCCCTGTTATCTACAGATGACTAAAGAAACAATAGTTTTTGTTAAAGGGTTTCTATTTACTGTGTGTATAGATTTCCATCATTCTCGGAGAAGCTAGCCACCACTAGCGCAAACCTAGGCACCACCGGACCCATCAGCCCTGTCGACTTTGCATCCCTGGTGGTAAAAATCAGTCCTTGAAGCTCTTCAGTTCACTCCCTACATTCTCTGGTACCTCTCTGTTACTACTGCCCTATTTTAAGCCCTTATTTCTCCTTAGTTGTTGCTATTATATTTTCTTTTTATAGGTGTTTTTTAAATAACAGCTTTATTAACATATACTTCACATATGATAAAATGCACTGTTTTAATGTATATAATTCAGTGGTTTTTAGAATATTCACAGAATTGAGTAACCATCACCACTATTTAATTGCAGAACATTTTTATCATCTCAAAAAGAAACCTGGGAGTTCAGAGTTTTGGTGGCACAAGCCACCCGTCTCCTTGCATGGCCCTGCAATAAACTTTTCTCTGTTCCAAAAAAAGAGAAACCTGCATCCATTAGCAATCACTCTCTATTTCCCCCACCCCCAGCATATGGCAACCACCAATCTACTTTCTGTTTCTATGGATTTGCCTATTACGGACATTTCATATAAATTGAATCACACAATATGTGTTCTTTTACTTCTGGCTTCTTTCACTTACCATCATGTTCTCAAGATTCACCCATGTTGTAGTAGGTACTAGTACTACATTCCTTTTTTATGGCCAAATAATATTCCATTGAAGGGGTATATACATGGATACATTTTGTTTAACCATTCACCAATTGATCGGCATTTGGGTTCCTTCCTCATTTTAACCATTAGTAATGCAGCCACAAACAATCGTGTACAAGGGTTTGAGATTAAATAACTTTGGGAAATGCTGGGTTTAACAAAGTTAAACAGGTTTCTTTATGACAGAACTTCTGTGTCAAGAACACAGTAACATTGGGGGAGAATAGATACATGTATACGTATGGCTGAGTCACTTTGCTGCGCACCTGAAACTATCACAACATTGTTAATCGGCCATACTCTGATATAAAAAAGAAACAAACACAGTAACAGTCATTACAATTTTACTGAAGTGGATATGCAAGGCAGGGTTTTCCAAGCTTACTTAGCCACAAATTGCCCCCCCACCTCCCAAATCTAGAAAACTTTTTTTCTTTACTCAATTATGACACAAGCTCAAATAGTTACATGGGATTCTGGGGTCAATACATTCTGTCTTTCATCTTCAAAAGAAGCACATCAGAAAGCAAAGGTAATATTGTGAAATATTCTGAAGCAAATTCTAGTTTAAAATTGTCAAAATATTTCTTAAGAAAAATTGATACATTTTTATATGGTAGCAGAAGAAATGAGATCAGTATTCTTTGATATGAACAAAATACTTTTCCTGAATACAGCAAAATATGTTTCACCGCAATTTTCTAAGTTCCAAAAAGACTTTAGCATCTCTTATACTGCAATGTAAAAACACTGAAAAAATGGAAATAATCACACAATAACCATTCTACACAACTAAAATACCCAACCCACACATCTAATGATAGTTGCAAAAGTGTGACCTGACAATTTCTGGAAAAGACTCTTGGGCATTTTGTATTTTATTAATCTTGAACAACATGACAATCTTCTCAACAAGTTAGCTGCAGAGGAGAACAAAGACATCCATCATTTGTCCCAACAATATTTAAAATTCAAAACTTTCACATTAATTCCAATATTCTCATTAAAATATATTAAAACATAAAACTTTTCTATCTAATATCTCTTTAGATTAACATTTGTGTTAATAGTGAGACAAAGTTTCATCCAATTCCAGCTATAAAACCTCGAGCATGTCTCAGAAACAAAGAGCTTTTTGACAATCTTTTGCTTTTTTGTTTCTGTGGATATATGTTTAAGTTCAAACAATGTGGAAATTAAGTGTAAAAAAAATTCCAAAGATGTGAAACTGATTTTTTACAGTGTGATAGGCAATTACTCCTTCCTTTGCTACAAACTCCATTTAAAACAATCTTATTAAAGAAATTTCTTTATTAAACCATGGTAAACTACACAACTGACAGCTTACTGATGTTTCCTTTAAATATGTGAAGTAATTTGAGACTTCCCACCACAAATAACTTTTATTTCAGTAACATTTTAAGTATAATGTTACTTGTGGATTGTCACATTTCTTTTTAAAAGGACATTCTGTTTGCAAAGGCTTGTTAAAATACTTTGCACTTATTAAAATGCTAAAATAAACATTTGTAATTATGTCCAACACTTTCCCAAGGAAATTTAAGCTATAAGCAAAGTAACTCTACACAATGTTTCAAAATTAATTTTGCTTTTTTGCCACAATGAGACATTAGAAAAGCTCTGTGCTCTACATAGATAGCCATAGACATATGACTCAGGCTGTTCATGTGTTTTTTGAATTAATAGCACCAAAGTTTCTTAAACCTGTGGTTTTACTGATGGCTCTTCAGCTACTGTGACAACATACGATTTTGGAGTAATGCTTACTGATTTACCATTTGTTGAGAAACTCTAAAAAAAAAAAAAACCTCTTCTACCTAAGAAATCTTAAACTCTGTGCTCTGACAAAAGTCTCCATCCAATACATTCACGACTCCTCCCACTGTATTTGCTCTTTAGTTTCATTTCAGACATTCAGTCCTTAGATCCTTTCCATTGTCTCCCAATTTAGTAACCCCACTTTGGTTTCATTTCCATTCTTACCCAGGAATGGAATTCCTCTCCCAAAAGTTACCTCATCCCCCTAACATTCTGGTCCTTCAGTTGGACCAACAAGCCTAATTATAGTCCTAATCTAACTATCAGCCTCCTCTGAGGCTTCATTCGGGGTGACACCTACAAGGGGGAAAAACCCACATTCACATAGGCTGGCACCACTACTAATACATGGCGCCCACACTCACCTGTGCCCTCAACTTCTTCTCATCTGTTCCTGGAGAGCTCCCTTTCCTCTTTCCATCAGTGACTTCTAAACCTTCACTTCTCCCCCTTAAATTTCTTACTTAGAACCCCTCACTCTTATCAGAAGAGCAAACTTTACATCGAAAAAACTAATGCGGAGGATGATGGCAAGTGACAATACAGTTTTTTAAATCGTCCTGAATTGACCATTAAAAACAGAGAAACTGGGGCTTCCCTGGATGCACAGTGGTTGAGAATCCACCTGCCAATGCAGGGGACACGGGTTCGATCCCTGATCCAGAAAGATCCCACATGCCGTGGAGCAACTAAGCCCGTGAGCCACAACTACTGAGCCTGTGCTCTAGAGCCTTCGAGCCACAGCTACTGAAGCCACTGCACCTAGAGCACGTGCCCCGCAGCAAGAGAAGCCACCACAACGAGAAGACCGTGCACCACAACGAAGAGTAGCCCCTGCTCACAGCAACTAGAGAAAGCCCATGTGCGGCAACAAAGACCCAACGCAGTCAAAAATAAATAAATAAACAAACAAACAAACAGAGAAACCAGGGTGAAACATTCAAAGACTCTTGGATAGCATCTAAAACAAAACTAAGTAACAAGGAATCTCCAGAGCTCCAAATCCCAAGTGAGTGGGGTCAAACCGCTGAGACTTACGAGACTGTGGTACATGTGTGAGGACGAAAGCAGAGGAGAGGCACCGGCAACTAAGGAAAGTAAGAACCCGCACAGGTACTCAGACCAGGAGTGAGGGTGGGCCACTGACGAGAGCACCTGATATTGAGAGGAGTTTGCACCCTCTAGTTCTCAGGTGAGGGTAAGTGTTCTGTGGGAACTACTAGCCTTGCGAAAATTCTCAAAACAAATCAGCCAAAGCCCCGTTTCAGGCCCAAGCCCCATACTAAGACAAAACTACTAGGGACAGAATCTAAATTGAACAGCATAGGGACAAAAGAGAAATCCAGATAAAATAGGGGAGGGGAACAAAGTAAGCAGATTTCACAGAAAAAACAGAAGAGAGAGCTCTAGAGCCATAAAATTCAGGCTTCCTTGTAAAAGTTCAAGGAAAGTAATTTCATATAAAAAATGAGGAACTTCTGTGTGGATTGAGGGAAAATCCCACATAAATATATTACAAGAAAAAACTTTAAAAGGAGAAAGCTACTCTATAGGCAATAAAGGCCCTCCTACAAAATACATGAAAACTATAACCTACTATTTCAAAACAAGCAAAAGGACAAAAAAACTAATAGAAGAATGAAAGAACAATGTAAACCAAAATTAGAAAAACTTACAAAGGATGTGAAATAACTCAGAAAGAAAAAATATCATGTTAGAAATGTACACTAAAGTAGAAAGAACATAAGAGTCAATTTTTAAAAAAAATAGATAATGCCTTAAGACAAACAGAAGGGAAGAAAAGGCAGGAAATTTTTTTTTAAATAAATTTATTTATTTATTTATTTTTGGTGCTTTGGGTCTTTGTTGTTGCATGCGGGCTTTTCTCTAGTTGTGGTGAGCAGAGGCTACTCTTCGTTGCAGTGCGCGGGCTTCTCATTGCAGTGGCTTCTCTTGTTGCAGAGCACGGGCTCTAGGCACACAAGCTTCAGTAGTTGTGGCTCACGGGCTTAGTTGCTCCGCAGCATGTGGGATCTTCCCAGACCAGGGATCGAACCCGTGTCCCCTGAATTAGCAGGCAGATTCTCAACCCACTCCGCCACCAGGGAAGCCCAGGAAATTTTTTTTTAAGTAACAAAGAAATGAAGACATTCCTGGTTCTGGTTAAGACTGAGTAAGCATACTCCACTGTATCTCTCCCAGTGTTTACAACTAAAAGTCCACATAAAACAATATAATTAATTGCTAAGGGCTCCGTGAAAGATAAACAAAGCATGTGAACTCAGTGGGAAATTCAAAACTCAAAAAATGACCCACATAGTAGTGAGTTCCCTGGTTTGCCTTTTATCACCTATATCGCCCAGCTTACACTAGGGAAGCCAGAATCTCAGAAGAAAAATGGTCTCTCTCTCCAGACCCAAACCCAGGTGAGCCTCAGTAATCAATCAGCCTCCTCATGGCAGCAGTGACAGTGATATTTTTTCTCTTTCTATCCAGATAAGCAGAAAAGGGGGCTTTGGGGAACCTGACAGTGAGGGAGAAGATCACAAAGAGTAGGGAATGGAGAATGAGGCCCTTTAAATTACTGTATGAGATTCTGAGTTGCACATGCATAGAACTGACCAGGATCAGTGGAGCAAAGGCTGTGAGATCCGAACTACAGCAGAGACCACCCCCACTTCCTGCTAGTCCAGCGGCCCCTGCGTGGTGCACATAGGGAGCTATATTAGTTTCCTATTGCTGCTATAAAAAATGACTACAGGTTAGTGGCTTAGGACAACACAAATCTATTATTTTATGGTTCTGGAGGTCAGAAGTCTAAATGGGTCTTATGAGCCAAAATTAAGGTGTCAACAGATCTGTGTTACTTCCTGGAGCTCTAGAAAAAAATCTTTTTTCCTTCCCTTTTTCAGCTTCTAGAGGCTGCCTGCATTCCTTGGCTCAGGGCTCCTTCCTCCATCTTCAAAGCAAATCACTCCAAATATCAGTGGTTGTCTGGGCAGAGAGCAGGGAATGAACAGGTGGAGCACAAGAGACTTTTAGGGCAGTGAAGTTAGTCTTAATGATACTGCAATGATGGATACATGTCGTTATACATCTGTCAAAACTCATAGAAAGTACAATACAAAGAGTGAGCCCTAATGTAAACTATGGGCTTTAGTTAATAATAATGTATCTATATTTGCTCATAAATTGTAACAAATGTACCCCAGTAATGCAAGATGTTAATAATGGTTAAATGGGGGGGGTATAGGTAAGGGGATATAAGGAAACTCTGTACTTTACACTCAATTTTTCTCTAAACCTAAAACTGCACACACACAAAAGTCTATTGCTTTTTTTAAAAAGCAGTGTGCAAAGGAATATCTAGAACAACTCCCTTCTGTGTAAGAATAAAGGGGGAAAATAAGAAAATATACATGTAACTTTATTTTAGCAAAAGAAACAGCAGACAGATAAAGAGAAACAAATGAGGTTGTTTATCTTCCATAGTAGAAGGGATAGGAGCAGTGATACTTCTCTGGATCTAACTATTTTGCACAGTCATGACTTTTATAAGTATGTTAATGTTTTACATATTAAAACACATAAACAACAAGAATAAGAGGGACATTAAAACTGAACACAAACAAAAAAACAAAAGAACCTAACTATATTTCAAAGAATAACACAACCAGAGTAGATGGGCATAAAGAAGATTAACCGAAGTAACTTTTGAACACAGTATTTAGACTATATGCCCTCAGACTAAAGACAAAAAGCACTATAAACAGAATTTGAACTCTACTTAGTAGGTTTGAGGTTTTTTTGGTAGTATGGGCTAACTTATCTAACTACCTTTTATGTAATTAAGAATCTAGAAGGGGCTTCCCTGGTGGCACAGTGGTTGAGAGTCCGCCTGCCAATGCAGGGGACATGGGTTCGTGCCCCGGTCCGGGAGGATCCCACATGCCGCGGACCGTGAGCCATGGCCGCTGAGCCTGCGCGTCTGGAGCCTGTGCTCCGCAACGGGAGAGGCCACAACAGTGAGAGGCCTGCATACCGCAAAAAAAAAAAAAAAAAGAATTTAGAAAATAAATACATATATTCAGGATAAAGGAGCTATCTTTCTTGTTGGAGAAGGAAGTTACATATATGGAAAGATGACAGGCCAGGGCAAAGGAAGGTAAAATGATGGGAAAAGATGTATCATAAAAACACTAATTTTAAAAAAAAACTAAAGTAGCCATATTAGTAACAGACAAAGAAGACTCTGAACAAGGATAATTACAAGGGATAAAGAAGAATATTACATGATAAGCAGTTCAATTCACCAAGACGGCATAACAATTTTAAATGTGTATACAACTAACACTAGAGGGTCAAGCTATAAGAAGCAAAAACTGACAGAACTGAAAGGAGAAATAGACAAATCTACAGTTATGGTTGGGGAGTTCAACACTCCTCTCTTAGTAATTAATACAAGTAGACAGAAAATCAACAAGGATACAGAAGATCTAAACAACGTGAGCAACCAATGTTATCTAACTAAAATTTATAGAACCCTCCATCCAACGACGACAGAATACACATTTCTTTTTCAGGTTGACATAAAACACTAATGAAGGCAGATCAAATTTTAAACAAAGCAGAATAAATTTAAAAGAATTAAAATCATACTGACTATGTTGACTTTACCAGAATTAAATGAGAAGTCATTAACACAAAATCTGGGAAATTCCAAATATTTGCAAACTAAACAATACACGTTTAAATAATCCAGGAGTCAAGAGGAAATTTCAAGGTAAAATAGAAAATATTTTGAAATGAATGAAAAGGAAAATACAACATTTCAAAAATGTGTGGGATGCAGCTAAAGAAGTGCTTATATAAATTTTTAACATTAAGTGATTACATTAGAAAAGAAAAGAAGTCTCAAACCAATAATCTAAACTTTCAGTTTAAGAAACTTAACACAAAAGAAGAAGGAAGGAAATAAACTTAAGAGCAGAAATCAGAAAAATGAAAGAGAAAATGGAAAAAATAGGAAAAATCCATGAAACCTAAAACTAGTTTTTTGAAAAGATGAATAAAAACAGACTGAGCAAGGGAAAAAAAAAAAAGAGAGCAAGAGAGAAAAGACATGAATTGCCAATATCAGGAACAAAAGAGGAGATAGCACTACAGACACAACAGAGATCAAAAGCTAACAAAGACTAATATAATAGGGTTGTGTCCAGAGGACTCAGGAACCAACTTGAAAAGGTTCCCACTGGCCAGAGATTGGACCATTTTAGCAGGAATAAGCATAATAATGGCAGTGCATTGAAATATATTACATAGGCTTAAATCTATGAATTCATAATGATACCAAGAAAACAAATTCTTCACCTGTGGATGGGGACATCATTCATTTTTTTTTAATTAATTTATTTGTTTTCATTTTTGGCTGTGTTGGGTCTTCGTCACTGTGCACGGGCTTTCTCTAGTTGAAGTGAGTGGGGGCTACTCTTCATTGCAGTGTGCAGGCTTCTCATTGTCGTGGCTTCTCTTGTTGCAGAGCACAGGCTCTAGGCGTGCGGGCTTCAGTAGTTGTGGCTCACAGGCTCTAGAGTGCAAGCTCAGTAGTTGTGGTACACGTGCTTAGTTGCTCCGTGACATGTGGGATCTTCCCAGACCAGAGATCAAACCTCTGTCCCCTGCATTGGCGGGCGGATTCTTAACCCCGGAACCATCAGGGAAGCCCCCATCATTCATTTTTAAAACTGGTTAATAAAGGTAAAGAATCAAACTTGGGACTTCCCTGGTGGCGCAGTGGATAAGGATCCGTGCTCCCAATGCAGGGGGACCGGGTTCAATCCCTGGTCAGGGAACTTAGATCCCACATGCATGCCGCAACTAGGTCACATGCCACAACTAAAGAGCCCACCTGCTGCAACTAAGGAGCCAGCGAGCTGCAACTAAGGAGCCCGCCTGCCGCAACTAAGACCCGGTGAAACCAAATAAATAAAAATTTTAAAAAAAGAATCAAACATTAGTCCTACCTTTCCTATATGATTTGCACTACTGAATAACCGGATAATAGACAAGGCAATAATAAATTAGTAAGGAGTGATTTCATTAGAACTCACCATTTGCAAACTCTAATGAATTAAGGTATCTAGGCATTGAGTATCGATTACTGCTAACATCACAAAAAGAACGACAACCAGGTACTATGTGCCTCCAAGCAGAAGAACACACTCATTATCACTTATAAAGTAGTCTCGCACAAAATAACAAAATAAAACCCGAATCTGATTAGGCCTCTAGATTAGTGCTATCCAATAGAAACACAATGCAAGCCACATGCTTTGTTTTGGCTGCGTCATGTGGTATGCAGGATCCTAGTTCCCCAGCCGGGGATTGAAACCACACCTCCTGCAGTGGAAGCGCGGAGTCCCAACCACTGGACCACCAGGGAAGTCCCACACATGTGTTTTCAAATAACCACATTACAAGAGAAAAAAGAACTAGATAGAAATTGTTTTAATAAATTTAACTTTATATATCCAAGGTATTATCATTAAAATATACAATCAATATAAAAACAATGATATTTTCATATTATTTTTGAAATTAGTCTTTAAAATAGGTGTGCATTTTACACTTATAGTATATCTCAGTTGGGACTAGCCACATTTCAAGCGCCCAATAGCCACATGTGGCTAGTGGCTACCATATCGGACAGCACAGCTCTAGAACCAAGCCCAATTTATGGGAAATACAGAGGACAAACAAGCATGTTAGCTGCACCAAAGGGATTCAATCAGCAAAATCCAGACTCTGGGAAATTCAACAGGTCAAAACTGGTTTCTTCAACAAACTAATGACAAGGAAAAAAGAGAAGAAGGAGGAATCTGTAGATTAAGATATTTTAAAGACAAAAGGGAAAAAAAAGGCAGGAAAAACTTAAATGTAGATTAAGATATTTTAAAGACGAAAGGAAAAAAAGGCAGGAAAAACTTAAATGTCTAGAAATACACACAGGTGATAAAACTATAAGGAAGGCAAAAACATCATTATCATAAATGTTAGAATAGTGGTTACATTTGGGGAGAAAAAGAGGGTTTTAATTGGAATGGAGCACATGGAAAGCTTCTGGCTTGGCTGACAAAGTGTTATTTTCTTTACCTGGATGGTGGTTACATCTTATAACAGTTTATGATAAGTTACACATTTGTTTTAAGCAATTTTCCATATCTGTTATGTTTTATAATAAAAAGGTATAAATTCAATACATACATAAATATTTGATAGGAAAAGTTTGACACCAGCAGGTATTAATTTCCTAAGCTTCGCAATATCCTATCCAGTCCCCAAACTTACCACGTCCATCTGTACCCACAGTTTCTGGTCTTCAAGAATAAAAAATCCTTACTCTTATTCAAGACCAACACTGCCACCTATGTTCCTGATTTTATCCCCCCACTCCATCTTTTCTGAAATCTTGATCCATTAATTATCACCTCTTCCAAATCTTCGACCTCCACCTTTCTATTGAGGCAATACAGGATAATGGTAAGTAACTGGACTATTGTGTCAGAATCCCAGGGTTCAAATTCTCCTTCTGCTCTTTACTAGCTGTCAGTCATGTATCAGTAACAATCTCTGTGATTAACTCTCCTCATCAGTGAAATGAGGAAAACAGTATCTATTTCATAGGGTTGATGTGAAGAGTAAAGCCCTCAGAAGAGGACCCGGAATCCAGCACCTTTTCAATAAATGTTAGCTACCTCCACCACTGCTACCATCATCTCCATTCCTTCAGTGTATAACATGCTCAGTCTTTTTCACTTTTATCAAAATCCTTTCCTCAACCCTGTGTACCTCTCTAGTTATGCTCTCACTCCTTCCCTTTTTCCTGAAAACAACAAAGATTACCAAACTGTCATATCTACTGGCAATGTTTTAGTATATATTTCATTGGTCTCCACTGGAGCATTTGATACTGTTGTCCATTTTAAATATAACATTTTCTCCTTGAGTTTGGTGACACCACTCTTTTGGTAGTGCTGCTTTTGAGAAAGTAGGATCAGTCCCCTTTGTCAGAGACATCCTCTAGTGCCGTTTATACATTTTTGTTCCTCTATGTACCATTTTCATTCTGCTTTGAAGCACTACCTAAGTGGTCTGATTCACATTCACAGTTTGAATAACACTTATGGCAGCTAACCCCAAAAGTGTCCAGCTCTGAACTCTCCCAAGCTTCAGATGTATTAATCTAAATGTCTGCTGGACCTGAATCTCAAAATGCCCAATACTGCATTCACCCCAGATTTGCTATTCTCTCCTGTTCATTCTCAGCTAATGGCATTACTTATCTATCTGCTTACCCAGGCCAAAACCTAAGAGCAATTCCAGGCTCCTCTTTTATCCTCATCCCCAAAATACAATCACTCTACATTTTCTGCAAACTGTCCCTTTCTCAACTTCCCAAGTTCAGGCCTGCAGCATCCCTTACCTGGAATACGAGAAAGGCAAATAAAGTCCTTGTTAAACCTCTAATACTATTTTTTTCTTTACTTTGCTTTAGAAAGAGCAAACTAGAAGTGCCCATAGTTGCCTGAACTTAACATGTTTGCCTCTGTCTCTATACCTTTGTTATACTGTTCCCTCTTCCTGGAATGTTCTCCCCCAGTATTTTACTGCATATATTCCTTCACTTTTTGAGATGCTGTTAAAATATCATATCCACCTGAAGAACCTCCTATGAATTCCTAGGTGAGTTGAGTTCCCTTCCTCTGTGCTCCAATGGCACCTAAGCTAAACCATTATCATTGCACTTACCTAATTTAAAACATTTTTTTCTCTTACTGTGTCATCTTCTACTGAATATTTATTTCCAAGGGCAGGGACTGTTTTACCTAGCTTTTTAACTCCCATGTCTAGCACTTACTTGGCATATGACAGGCAGTCAACATATCTTGAAGAAAGAAATTTTCTATTTTGTATGTATCTGTCAAATTAATATTTCTAAAGTTCCATTTTCAACATGCCATGGTGTTGTTCAAAAATGTTCAAGGATTGTCACATGATAAAGTAAAAAATATCTTAAGCCTAGTCCTCCATAACAAGACCCCAAACTACGCACACAGCTTTATCTTCCACTATACTTCCATATATATATATATATATATATATATATATATATATCTCTTTAATTCTAAACAAGTCTACTCAGTCTTCCAAACTGACTTTTTGACCCTTACCTCCCAAAACCATTACAACCCCAAAAAATGTTGGCCTATTAAATTCAAAACTTTGTTAGCAACTCACTAGTGATTAATCCACAATGCTGTGTGATATTAAACACACTGCTGTAATGGATACCTGGATGGGATCATCACATTCTAACTTCCTTATCTCCAGTAAATGGCTAGTGGGGGAAAGGCCAAGATAACATTTTGTTTAACTTGTAAAAGACATCACATATGTAAGAAAAACACTAAACGTTTCTCTGCTTTACTCACCCTCCTTTCTCCAGTCCAGGCTTCTTTCATCTTTCTTGGCTTGAAACTCATCAAGGATGAGGCGGAGAGGGTTAGCTAATATGGAACTTCTTTCCCTGAGGCTAGGCTTCTTCTGTTAATCAAAACACTGACCCGAGGGCTTCCCTGGTAGCGCAGTGGTTGAGAGTCCGCCTACTGATGCAGGGGACGCGGGTTTGTGCCCCGGTCCGGGAGGATCCCACATGCCGCGGAGTGGCTGGGCCCGTGAGCCATGGCCGCTGAGCCTGCATGTCCAAGAGCCTGTGCTCCGCAACAGGAGAGGCCACAACGGTGAGAGGCCCGTGTACCACACAAAAAAAAAAAAACAAACAAAAAACCGAAACCATTTTTATGGGTACATACAAATAGAATATTTGTATAATCAGCGCAGTAATGACTAAGAATTCTTGAACATTTACTATGTGCCTGGTACTGTTCCAAGTGCTTTACATATGTTGACTCAAATACATAATCCCCACAATAACCATCGTGGGCTTAGTGCTATCATTATCCTCCATGTTCCAAATAGACTGATGTGCAGACAGGTGACGTAACTTGCAGAATGTCACATAGCCAAGAATGGACATACCTAGGATTCAAACTCAGTCTGGCTCAGCACCCACACTATTACCTTCTCAAATAATAAATTAAAAACACAGACAAGAAAGATACTCATCAAAGGCATCAAAGTGGCTCCCTCTGGGGAAGAAAGTAAAGGAATGGGACTGGGGAGGAGTAGAAAGGGAACTTCAACCTTATCCAGAATTTGTTTTTCTTTATAAAAAGAACAAAATCAATTATGACAAACTATTAGCATTTAATTCTGGATGGTGGGAATATGCACACTATATTATTCTCTGTAGTATTCTGTAGTTTAAAAAATGTTTATTAATAGGGGAGAAAAACTTGAATAAGGGCAAGTGAATTTCTCTTTCACCTTAATGATAGATAAGAATCCAAGCTCTGAAGCAACACAAGACAGAACCCCAGCTAACACTCATTAGTTGTGTAACCTCGGGCAAGTGGCTTAACCAACTCCTTATTTCAGTTTCCCCTTCTGGTAAGCGGAACCAATGACAGTTCTTACCTCATATAATTGCTGTGATAATTAAATGGTTAATTCTTAAAATAGTACCTAACACGAAGATGTTTGCTATTACTACTACAGGGTGATGCCAGTAGACATACTGTCACCCAGGCATTGGCCACTACTAGATAACATCTTGTTTACTCTTTGCCCACTGAACTGTAAGCTCCAAGAGAAGCAGGACCTTGCTGTCCTGTCCTCAGCTGTAACTCTAATGCCAAGAACTGTGCTTGGCAAGTGGCAGTTGCTCAAATTAATTTGTTAAATAAATTTTGACCTGTAGTGACACGGAACTGCTTGTACTTTCCCCTGCAGCTGTCATGCTATTTCACTTCTCAATCTGTGCTTCTGTTGCTCCTTCTGCCTGGAAGGCCTTTCCTATCCTGATGCCTCAGCTCAGGCATCAGGTTTCTCAGGAAGGCTTCTCTGAGGTTGGGCTACATGCTCCTCCTCTGTACACCTATAGTGCCTTATGCAGAACTCAACTGTAACACATGCCATGTTATACTGAAATGATGTTTGTGTGTTCGTCTACCCATACAAGAAGTCAAGCATAGTGACTAAGGGCATCAACTCTGGAGCCAGACTGCCTGCATTTGAATCCTGGCTGTGTGACCTTGCGCGAATTACTTTATGTCTCAGTTTCCTGGCCTGTAAAATGAGGATAATAATAACTTATCTCATAAGGTTCTCATAGGATTAAAGAGTTTCTATCTGTATTTGTGAAATACTCAGAACAGTCCCTGCCACCTAGTAAATGTGATATAACAATCTCATTGAAGATAGACACAATGCCTTGCCCATGTTTACTTTCCCTCAAACTGATGACTTTCACACTAGTTCAAACTAAAGGATTAGTGCCCAAACTAAGTCAGCTGCAACGAAGATGGAGAAGGGGTGATGGATATTTGACAAGTTTAAAGGGAGAAAAAACATCAACAGAACATGCTGCATGACTAGAATGAGATGTACCATAAGAGGATAAAATTTAGGATGACAAGGTTTGGATACTTGATGGACATGGTCTTATTCATAAGATGGAAAATATAAGAAAAGCAAAAAGGAAAAAGGAGGGTTCTTGGCAAATTTTTAACAAAATGCTTCATGCAATGCTTAAAGAAAGAACACTTTAAAAAAATAGTTTGAACCCTGATCAACCATGACAGAAATCTGGCACATTACATCTAAAAGAACTTAAGCTCCATGAAGACAGGGACTTTTTCTGTTTTTTTTTTTTTTGCTGCTTTATTTCCGACTTCTGCAACAGTGCCTGGCATACAGTAGGCACTTACCGTGTATTTGTTGAACCTATGAAAGGATGATTTAGATAAGTTTCAGCCTTCTATGTCAATTAAACCAGAAAGATTTACACATTTTCTATATGTCCAGCATTGTTTTAAATTCCTACAAGGAATATAAAATATAATACTTCTTTTGTATCCCCTTTCCCACGTGAATAAATTACTAAGATTTACATAACACTAGTAATTTACTATGTTACACAGTACAAAATACAGCTAAGTTCTGAGGATGAATGATAGCGTACAGGAGATTTATTGGTGTAGAATCTAGGCCCCCTCCTGAAATATGAGCAAGATTTCAACACATTAAGATACTCCAGGTGGTGAAGGTGATACGATATAATATGAAGGGTCACAAGAAACTAAGAAGAAGTTTTGGTAAAGTGGGACTAGACTATAGAAAAGCCAGGTAGAGGCAAAGGGCAAATAAAATGCCAGCTCCCTCGGAAGGCTTCCCTCATTGCCTCCATCCCTAAACAGAATCAATTGGTTCCCTTCTTAGAACTCTGAACAACACTGTGTTCCTTCTATTACAGCCCTTAACCCACTGAATAATTACTACTAGTGTTTGTACCAACCGCCCCTAGCAGACTATAAGCTCCTTAAGGATAGAGAATATCTCACCTGTGTATCACATATGTCTAGCATAGTGCCTAGGACATAACAGACATACGACTGTGCGGGTCAGAGAGGGAATTTGTATTTTAAAAAACAGCCAAGAGGTAACTTTTCAGGTGTTTGGGCAAAGGGATAAAATGAAGTAGGTACTTAAATATTAGTCTCTCACTTTACTGTAGTTTTGAGTCTGATGGAAACTAAAACTGGATACATAAACCCAGCTTCATCCTCAAAACTTGACTGAGACTCATATGCAGTTATAAACTCTCTAAGGATTCAGATAAAGCTTTATTTTTTTTAATAAATTTATTTATGTATGTATGTATTTTTGGCTGCATTGGGTCTTCGTTGCTGCACACAGGCTTTCTCTAGTTGCAGCGAGCAGGGGCTACTCTTTGCTGTGCTGCGTGGGCTTATTGCGGTGGCTTCTCTTGTTGCGGAGCACGAGCTGTAGGTGCGTGGGCTTCAGTAGTTGTGGCTCACGGGCTCTAGAGCACAGGCTCAGTAGTTGTGTTGCAAGGGCTTAGTTGCTCCGTGGCATGTGGGATCTTCCCGGACCAGGGCTCAAACCCATGTCCCCTGCATTGGCAGGCGGATTCTTAACCACTGCGCCACGAGGGAAGCCCCAGATAAAGGTTTAAAAAAATCTGCTTCCCAGGTTTATCATTACCAGTCTTTTGATACAGACAATCAAAAGTAAAAATTAGGGACTTCCCTGGTGGTCCAGTGGTTGACAGTCCGCCTTCCAATGCGGGGGACGTGGGTTTGATCCCTGGTCGGGGAACTGGGATCCCACATGCCGCGGGGCAGCTAGGCCCATGCGCCACAACTACTGAGCCCACATGCCACAATTACAGAGCCCACGTGCTCTGGAGCCCATGTACCACAACCAGAGAGAAGCCCGCGCGCTGCAACAAGGGATCCTGTGTGCTGCTGCTGGGACTCAATGCAGCCAAATATAGATAGGTAAATTAATGAATATTTAAAAAAAAAAAAGTAAAAATTATACAATCTGCAAAACCAAGAAAAAGTCTTACTCAAATTCAAACAGTTCCTTTTTACTGTGAAAGAAAAGGAAAAAAAGAAAATTAAAGATTTATATAGAGGAAGTTTAGTATACTAATCTTGGGACATGAAAAGGTGTCTCGTGGCAGACAGCAGAAACATGGGCAATCTAAAGCCAAGAACATTCTATTCACTTAAAGCAATAAGCCTCTCAAAATTCTGGTATGAAATCTCTCTCCACATTTAAATTCTACGTATTGTTCAAAATACACTGATAACTACTTGATTTAAGAGAAAACACTATAGATTAAGTGAACCATACTACCTGATCGTCTATTGTAGCATAGTCTTCCAATGAGAAAAACAAATTTCAGAAGTAATCCATTTGCTGCTACACAACGACTTTTAGACAATCTTCAATTGAAGTTAAAACCACACTTTCTCAACAGAAAAACTTTTAGATAAAAAATACTGAGGGCTACTAAAATCTAAAAGAATCATATAACAAGATTTTTGGCATGCTTAATTAATAAACATCAATACGTCCTAGCTACAAAATAATGAGTTCAGCTAGAAAAGTAGCATTGCACTTGCAGCCAACAGTAATCATAATTAAGCTAAAGAAAGACATGTTTTTCTTGTCATCTTTATTCAAGTATTTCACAGCAGTTATATTACAAATTACAGTAAATGTTCAAAATTCCAGAATTCAAAAATTAAATAATTTATTTCAAACTAATGTAAAATGAAGTCAAATGCAAAATACCAACTTAACACAATTCTAAATTAAACTACAAACCCAAAACAGACCATAGTTGATGAAGTGTACTTAATCTGCAAAGTAGACATACATGACTGAAACCAAAGAGGACTCCCAAAGTCTAAATAACCAAATGTACAAAATACAAAAGATGTAGGTACAAGTCCAAATTCAAGCTTACAATGTGATTACAAATAATAATTATAATAACAATGGCATTCAGCTACGGGACCTGACACTGAAGATACCTACTGAATAGCACCATAGCTGAACCAACTTAATCAAAAAATGGGAAGATATTACCACCCCACTCCCTAAAAATAAAATCCAGTAAACCTACAAATACATTTATTGGCATATGAGAAAAATCAAGTCATGAAAGGACATTAAAAAAAAAAAATCACAGGTGAGATTCAAGCTCAAAAACACAATTAACTCCACAGCCATCAGTTTCAACCCTAGTGCGGTTCCATCATCTTCAAAAGGCTCCTATGGTCCCCACAGCTGACCATTAATTATTGTTGGGCTGTGCCGTGATACATATTTTAGTGATCTGAGAGCAAGGTTCTACACAGGAGCGTATCATTTATAATGCTCACAATAGGAAATAAGAACAGAGGTCAATTTGTACATATTTTTGCCAATGCTATACGGCAAAAATTAAGAACTTACAGAAAGGTAAACAAAATTGAGTCCACTTGGATAATTTCACAAGCTGCTTTAAACTATAGAACCACCAGATATCTGTAAAATAAGAAAAACTGGTATAGTGGGGGGGGGAGGGGCCAGAGGAGTTGGTACAATTTCACCTCATTTTTCTCCCCTTGGCATTAGATTGGCTTTCTCTTTAAGACCTAAACTGTTCAAAGTGGCAGTTCCTATCATACTGAGGTTGCCTCCTATTTCTCCATCTATATCAAGGTTAAAATTAAAAAACTTGATCTTTTGGAAGCATTTTAATGCTAAACAGAAATAAATTTCCCTTGTCAAACTCACTGATGGCTAAAATCTTAATTAACTTGTACAAATTTAGTAAACTACTAAGAACATGTGCATTTTTTTTTTCTATTCACAAGTGCTGCTGTTACTTGAACAGAATGCTTCTGAATTAGAGTAACTGGAATAAATATTTAAAGAAAAATAGTGCAGCAAGAACCTGAGACTTGCAAAAAACCCTTTTACCAGAAACTTGCTACAAAAAATCTGCTACATCTTATTTCATCAAATCTTTAAATTCTGTAACAATTTCCATCAAAATACAAAATGCTAATGTATTAGACTGTAAAATAGCTTGAACTGGTATGATGGTAATAAATTACTAAAGTAAGCATGAAAATCCTCCCAATAATCAAATTAGAGGTTTCAAATAACCTCCCCTTTAAAATTGGTTCATCGTTAATCGCACTTGCCCACCTTAAAATACAGTGTGCCTACATGGGTAGTATCTTGAATTATATATGACTAACTGAATATTTTGAAAACTTCCTAGGTATGAAGAAAACAAGTGGCATTATTTAAAAATTAAACTAGAATTAGAAGGCATAAAATGTTAATGTAAATGCAAAGAAGCACTTCAGATTACTGCAGTAGCCTTGGCCAAAGTGTGCTTTCTGCGCTGGCATCCAGCACCCTACAAAGCCAGAGACGAGGAGACAAGTACCTTAGCTTCAGCATGTAAACGGTGGCAAAGTGAATACAGAACTCTGTAGACACTGTTGGTAACTAAAATACAAAAAGCTGAGGTAGCTCATTATCTCTGCAGTAGTCCAAGACCGTTTGCTCTAATTGAAACCCAAACTACATGTGTTGCATATATTGTAAAGACACACCTGCAGCTAACAGCTATAATGAATGAAGATATCAAGAAAACTTGTCAAAATTTTCTACTTTTTTGTTTAAAAATCATCTGATAAAAAATGTCACTGCACTCCCTTTGTCTCTTTGCAACTGCCTAGACTGTGTCTCTGAATTTGTAGAAAGTTTTTGTAAAACTAGTAACCCATAAGTAATTTTAGATAAGTACAAGTCACAGAAATCGCTTAACAAGATCCAAAACAGGTTCCAATCAAAACGAATAGTTGTGAAGGTAAGCTTATGATAAGGGATTTAAACATTAATACTGTTATTCAAGGACCATACCAGAGCTCACTTGCAACTATGCATATAGAAAATGAATTTTATGGAGCTTCTGACAAATTCCTCTCTTTTCTGTCCATTTGGCAAGTCCGGGCTTTAAACCAAAACTGTAACAATTTATTATACATGAAAATCGTTCTTCTCGGGGAACTCAAACATGAATAACTATTAAACTGCCATTGACAGAAGAAAATAGAGTGTCACTCTATTTTCTGACCATCATTGTCATCCATACCAAAAAGGGTGTGTGTTTTTTGATGGACTGTGAATTTTTTGTTGTTGTTGTTTTATTATGTTTCTTAAACAGAAACGGACCATACAGGAAAACTTACCATTTTAGTATATTATGTGGCTTAACCACTGTCTTGATCGAGTTTTGAAAACAAGATAGGCATTTTATACCACAACACTGGTTGCCTCTTAATGATACAGAGTATCAAAACTTATTTTCAGGGTTGTGACCGAAGAAAACATTCTAATCCATTTGCTACAAGTAAGCCCATCCTTGTGTTTAGCCTTATCTTTCTCGAATAAAAAGGCACATTAAAGGCAGTTCTAAAGAGCCTAATCTAATTTTATCCAGTTTCTTCAGTTTCCCACCAGAATATACCATAGCCAACTTTAAAACAGGCTTCAGTCCGTTACCCAGAAGAAAAAATAAAAACAAATACGATAAAAGGGGGTGGGGGGGGGGAAGGTTGCCCACTGTTTAAACAATTCAACACACTTAGAACTGCCCCATCCAGTTTCCTCGTGTTTGCTGGTCTGCTCCCTAAGAGAGGTCTCCAAAAGAGAGTGCACAAAAAGAGAAGCAGAAGTGAGAGCAGTTTCTGTAGCACCAAAATCTCCAATCTGTGGGGTTGTATTTTTTATTTGTGGAAAATACAACATGTTTCTGAAGTTCTGTTTGGTTCTTGTAGGCTGGTTGGTTTCAGGTACCTGAGACAATAGCACCAAATTCAACAGAGAGAAAGAATGAGTGAGAGAGCACTTTACACCAAGGCTCTGCACATAATTGGTGCAATTTGAAATTGAATGGCTCAGAAGACTGCTCTGGCAGGAGCAGATGGGAGAGGATAAACCACTCTTCTTGAAAGGTTCATAGGAATGTCTCAAACATATGAACTGTTCTTTCCATCTCCTATAAGGGGGGAAAAAAGTACACATTATCTATTAAAGGAAAGACAAAAGCATTACAGAAAAATTCACTTCAAATTAACTTTCTAGATAAAGAATTTTAGATACAAAGTTAAGCTTTAAATATATTCCTGATTACAGTACCATAGCTACTGTGTAAGCCTATCTGCCCTAGACACGTCCAGATGCCTCCTACTTTACATTTAGGCTAATGAGGATGATGCTAGCAACAATGAGTACTTATTGTGCCAGATACTGTACTAAGAAATTTACATGTATAAGTAATCTGCCAGCTAAAAACGGCAGTCAGGATTTGAATACAGGTAGCCTCACTCCAGAGCCTGCACCCTTCCTGACTCATTATATTCGACTGACTCCCAAAGCACAATGAATGTATTCAGTATAATAAAACTTGTACCCAAAGTAGAACGTACCCTGCTCCCAGTGCTACTCACTTCAATCAGAGCTGAAATTTAAAAAAAAAAAAAAAAAGCCAGAAAGAGTCGATGCCATCAACGCCAGGAATGCCACTCACTGGTGATTCTGCTATAGATTCCTCCTCTCCTAAATGAGACCCCTAGATTACAGGGTTCCAAGACCCATACTGCAAGGTGTTTCAACTGCTGAAGAGTATTCAATCCATTCACACTAATCAAATGTCAAGCACGTGAACAAAGAAGTTCTAGAATTTTTAAAAAGTAAAGAACTCTACCCCACACATTACATTCAGATGGGCAAATGTCAAATACATCTAAGACATTTGGTTTTCCCTTCCATCTTTAAACACCTCCAAAGAAATTATATCCTACCTCTCTACAGAACTAACAGGCCATACTAACAGATTATCATCTGATCAAAAAGTTCTTATAAATGACCAATCAAAATTACTTCTGCTAAATGTTTCATCATGTTACTGAGTAGGAGAAAAGTTCTGTTATAAAATACAATATCCAATACTATCCCAATTTTTAAATATATATTCACACTTTTATACACATAATGTACATCTAGACATTTTTAAACGATGGAAGATATTCTAAAAAATTAATGCTGATTAGTTTCCTCTAGATGGTGGGATATGGGTGATGTTTTTATTTCTGTTATTTCTATATATTGTATATGGTCAGAATAGATTCATAAAAATGTGACTCATAAAAATGTGATTACAAAGTAACTTTTAAATGCTCTCTTGCATTGATTCAAGTCCAATACAGGCATACCCTGGAGATGTTACGTTCCAGACGAAAGCAAATAAAGTAAATCATACGAATTATTTAGTTTCCCGGTGCATATAAAAGTTATGTTTACACTATACTGTGTAATGGCATTATGTCTAAAGAATAATGTACACACCTTAATTTTTTAAATGCTTTAAAAATTTTCTTAAAAAAATGCTAACCATCGTCTGGGCCTTCAGCGAGTCATAATCTTTTTGCAATAACATCAAAGATCACTAATCACAGGGACTTCCCTGGTGGCACAGTGGTTAAGAATCCACCTGCCAATGCAGGGGACATGGGTTCAAGCCCTGGTCCGGGAAGATCCCACATGCCGCAGAGCAACTAAGCCCATGCGCCACAACTATTGAGTCTGCGCTCTAGAGCCCGCGGGCCACAACTACTGAAGCCCGCGCGCCTAGAGCCCATGCCCTGCAACAAGAGAAGCCACCGCAATGAGAAGCCCGCACACCGCAACGAAGAGTAGCCCCCGCTCACCGCAACTACAGAAAGCCCGCGTGCAGCAACAAAGAACCAACACAGCCATAAATAAGTAAATAAATAAATAAATTTCTTTTAAAAAAGATCACTAATCACAGATCACCATAACAAGTACAATAATGAAAATGCTTGAAATATTGCAAGAATTACCAAAATGTTATTAACACAGAAGCACAAAGTGAGCAAATTATGCTGGAAAATGGCGATGTTGCCACAAACCTTCAATTTGCAAAGAACGCAATATCTGCACAGTGCAATAAAGCAAGGTATGCTTATATTCTTTATTACACATGCAAAATAATCACATCCTCTATACATAAATCTTTAACATACTAGAAATACTTCTTGAGAGCAGAGACTTTTGTCTTATTCATTTTATTTGCTCAGATGACCGCAAAAATAAGTGTGACTTAATCATGTAAATTATATGAATAGAGATATAAGCTTGTATTTATAAAAAACTTTCTTATGGCCCAGAGTTGTCCAGAAAGCGAACGGTTCACCTCTAAAGTGTCTAAGCACAAGGACAACAACTCCTTCATGTGGTTATTTCACAGGACTAGATTTGATTAAATGAGATGACTTTTAAGTTCTCTTCCAATCATAATAGGGTGGCCAGTAAGTCTCATGGCCCACGCCAACTCCTTTTAACCAGTAGTGGCCACCTCGGGAGCAGTGGTAACATGGACTGTGAGGCCATGCTCACATTCAACAGGCCAAAGTGATATATGCTTAATCGGTCAAGTCAGTGATAAGTAAGGGAGGGGAGAACTGTGAATGCTAATCTGTGTATTTGCCAACCATGAATCTCTGTGTTTTGATAAACAAAGAATCCCAGATTACTTCTGTTCTGAGACAAAATGGTACCAAGAGTATATTTTTGTAACTCTTAATGATTCTTCTAATCTTAAATCTTCAAACCACTCTTCAGTTACTTGGTGAAAGATTTAGACTAAAATAACTTTTTTTTTTCCTCTTTTCTTTGGGACAAGTAAAAGCACATATTTGTTTATTCCACAGATGAAGTAATAAGCACTCACCTCTACAAGCTGTGATTTGTCATAATCTTTACGGTGACGGTAGATGCACTGACTAAGAAGAGAATATAATCTCTCAAGTTGATCAACTGCCAGATTGTTGCTTTTATCTACCAACAAATCAAGCAATTTCTAAGAAAAATTAAAAGAAAAAAGAATAAAATGAAATTTGATTTCATTGTTCAAACTGAAACGGTTCCACTCAAATGCTAGGCAACAGACACCACATGCTATGGTGTAATAGTGACACCTGAGTTTAGAAGATTCCAGGGCTTAATTTATTACCAAGAACATTCTCATATTTCTAAACCCCTCAAAACACACACAACTCTTTTTCATTAGAAGCCCTGAAGTACCTATATTCCTAGGTTAAAGCAAAAGATTATCAAATCTAGCTTTATTTCCATTCATTTAAAACTGCCTGGGAAGAGCTAAGCTTACCTTCAATCTCTCATGATCAACTATAAGAGGTGGCACAGGCTCAGATGGCTCTTCTGGAACCAGTTCCAGGCTTGTTGTTTTTGCCTGCTCTAAAATTAACTTACGATATTTCTTTACTTTAGAAGCACCTACAATTGGGGGCGAAAAAAAAAAAGCACTGCAGCAAATAAAAGTTAAGAAAAATCAGACAAACAATTATACATTCTTTTACCCACCACAAATCCTTTTGGAATAAGCGTGTAATTCTTTAAATAATAAATGATTTTTTTGAGGGGTGTAAGACTAAGCAACCCAGATTAAGGAGAACTAGACCACAACTATGAAAGCCAAGTCATACCAGAATATCATCTTAACAAACATATCCCCTAAAAGGAAGATACGAGTAATCTTCAGCTCTAAGCAGTAACTTATAAACTGTCTTCATTCTCTGTATAACCATTTTAAAATTCGGAGCTCTCAGAACTAGAAGAAAGGAAGCACCCTAGAAAAGCAGATACTAACACAAAGTGAGGCCAACCTGCCTCATATTTGCCTCCCAATGCAAAACATTTGCTGCAACATTGCCTGAAACGTCTTACTTTTCTCTGTTATACTGCCTGTGTTACACAAAATTTTCTCTTAAAAATATACACCCATTAAAAATGCAAAAGGTCTAGTGTCCTGTCCTCCTACCTTAGAGTGAATTAGTATAATCTAATTACTTTCCTCCCAACATCTTGCTGAGACCAGCCACACTGAAAAAACAGAAACTGTGAGGTCGCTGAGTGTAGCTTGACAGCGTCAGGCACCCTGATGGGTAGGGAGGGCAGGTAAACCATCAAGCCTTACGCTCCCTAAGCAGGAGCACTCTTAGAGGAGGCCAAGGCGGGAGGAACACAAGGACAAACTTGGACTGTTTCAGAACTTTATACAGGACCTGGCCCATGCTCAGGGCCACTAAGGAGACCCTTCCTCCTCCCTCCTGCATTAGTTCTCTTAGTCGCAAGTCTTTAAACAATTCCTTTTCCTCAATGCCTGCTATATAGATAAATAATAAATGAACCAAAATGTTGCCTTCAAAAACATATCCCCAGAGAAATTTTATATTTCAGAAAGCCTTTAGAGTGAAAGCCTTTATTTACAGTTCAATTAATATAGGCTAGGAGTTTTGTTAAGACCATACGGATCCTCATTATTACATCCATGGACTTCTAGAGGCCCAAAAACCTGAATTAGGAACCACTACACGAGGTTACACTGCCCTGACAGTTACAAATGAAAGCTTCAGGTAAAGCGTTTACACAACAAATATCTTTAAAGCTTTTTAGATCACCAGTTGAACATAATATTCATTTAAACCTTTTCTGCAAGCTTACTAAAATCTCATAGTGAACTAGCATTAAAAAGAACTTCTCCTCCCCATCCATTCTGCCTCATAACAGGAATCTCTCCCTTTTTCCCACTCTGTCCCATTCATTACTTAATTCTAGCTTCAACACATTTTTTTAAGTTGTCTATATGATAGCCCAGGATAAATAATGCTCTTAAAATTGCTTTCTATTATTAAATATTGGAGAAAAAGAAAAATTCTCAACAGGCAGCATTCAAGAACCATACCTCTCTCTTTATCCATTAAAAGAATTCTAAGACTTTGAATACCATCCTACTCTCATTCTACTGGAGGGCTCAAAAAACTGGCATTAAAAAACCTTTCTCACATAGCCCAAATCCCAGGCTAACACTATATTCTCCACACAATTTAGAGAGCATGATACAATTTCAAGATAACCTGGTATAAGAAGAGTGCTTATTCGGGAAGGAAATTCAGTACACTGAGCAGAGTAGATCTCTAAATCACCCCATCTCACTATGGGCTAAAGAATAACGATAAACAACAAAGTGGGGCCAGAAACCCTCAACGCCCCCTTTCTGCTGCTTCTTAGAAGAATCATATATCCAAAGCAAGTCAGGAGTGGGCAGAGTGCTCTGACTCTGCGAGAATAAAGTAACTTTGACAGTGAGGATTCTGCTGCTTTCTTCCGCCACTGCTCGTATAGATAGAGTCTCCTAGACTAAACATCCCTCAGATTCAACTAACAGTGACTGCCTGGCATGAATATACCTTAGTACATTACCAGGAGAGGCGATTAATATACATGACTTATATAATCCCTGCAGTGGCACCACTCTGAAGTTTAATTTAGAAGATAAAAGACACAGGGTTGGAGAATATAAGCAACTAGCTCAGAGTCACATGATTATAATGAACACGAGTGGTAATTTAATGTGGGTTTATATAACTTTACTATACCATACTGCTACAGTATCGAAGTCTTCTCACCCACCCCCACCCCACCCCAATAATCCTTCTGTTAGAAATCCATCTTCCTAACACTTGTGGATCTACTCAGCTTTTAGTCATAAATCCATTAGGACAGGGATGATAATCAGGTGGGAAGCAGAAGAGGAAGCAGCCAGGTAAGCAATGCATTCTGGACCACAAACCCTCTGAAACATTCACCAAAATTTATTATGTATGTGTACACTTTTCTAGGCAAAGGGGTGAAAAGTGCAACAGATTCTCAAAGGGGTATAATTATTTATCAACTATTGCTACTGGGGACCAGATAAAATATGCACTTAATTAACTCTGGAGTTAAAACCTTCAGGAAAAATTTTAAAACATTAGCTCTACCTTCTTTATCCAGTTCTGCATCTTTAACCTCCACATCAGGGCCAGGTTCGAGCTTCTCATTATTGGTACATTCCACTGCCTCTAGTTTCTCAGCATCATCTCCGTGATTTTCATTTGAAGCTTCTGGTTTTTCTTTTGACTGGTCCTCCAGAAGATTCTTTTGTTCAGAACTACATTTGTCTCCACTACCACAGAAAGAAACTACTTCAGCTTTGCCATTCTGACACTCCAGAAGTGGTATTCCTTCAAAACTGTCAGTGGAGGCCTCACCGTTTAGACAGCTTCCTTTAAGGAAAGACTCTTTCCTAGATGTCTGTTCTGGATTTAGAGAACTGCTGCTGTTGACCAGTAGAGACTCATTTGAACTTTCCTCTTCAGTAGATGCAAAGTTCTCTTTTGTGCCCGCTCCGTTGTTAAGCCTCCGCCCCTGGTCCATGTCCATGATGTCACACGATGATTCATCATTGGTCATAGATAAGTCTCCAGTCTCTTCTCCATTTTCTTCATGGCAGTCAGTGCTTACCTCAAACTCTCCATTTTCTAGCAATTTCCTGTCCTCCATATGATTCTCATAGTCAGCAAATTTGGTGTCCTCTTCATCTTTTTTTAAATTATTGACTTTCCTTTTCTTAATAATTCCTTTACCCCACTGTGATCGCCGCCTTGATTTTCTCCGAACTCGAACTATTTTACAAAGAAGGGAAAAAGATATGTAGAACCTGGAATGCAATGCTTGTTTTACAAATGTTTATTAAATAAGACCCAAACGAAAGTAAACCCATACTAGCGTAACACACAGACAAAAACTACTTAGCTCTTGACATCCATGCTGACTAATCCTCACAAACTACAAGTAAAATGGATATGAAGTCAGGGATGAACTCTGAAGAATGAAAGGAATTTACATTTATTTCCTGTATGAGTTTACTCAGCACTCACTTTTTACCACTGCCCTGGATTCTACTTTATAGCTGTTCCTAATTCCTAACATGCAGGGGCCAAGCGTACTATACACACATTTAGGGAATGACCACATTACCAAGCTGCCTGGAAGGTTTGGGGCTACATCCCTGGACTTCCACCAGGAAGATGAGTGCTTTGTCAGCAAGATCACCCAAGAGCTTCTAAACCATGAAAGGAAATTAAAGTATGATCCAGTATATGAAGAGAGAATAGTTACAGGTATTCCGACAAAGCAATCTCTACTGCCTCTCCTTCCAGAAGAAACATAAGCCCTATGAAGGTTATATAGACAATGTGGTTAGCCAGCTGTTAGCCATCTACCACAAATGGTTCACCTATCAGGATCAATTTCTTGCAAAGTTGTTATTTGAAAATATGTAGAAAAATTAAGCCCTCTGCTATCAAGGCAGCAACAACATTAACAAACAATGAAAATAAATATTTGGTCAGTTATGTGAAACGGGAGACCTACAAAAGTTGTAGGGACTATACTCCTAGATGTTAGAAACTATCATGAGCTTTTATGAGTAGATAGCTGGTACTTCCAGGTAATGATGGACCCAGGAATCTTTAATTTCCCATGTATGTATCAAAGGTAGCTGGTTATACAAGTCGATCCCATTGTCCCTTAAATAAAAAGTTAACTTTTATTTTGCAATGTGGGACATTTTCGCAAAGAAATTTAAATACAAAGTTATTAAAGCAAACTAGTTAAGCTAGAGACCTATCACTTCTGGTGTCAAACACCAAATTCTAAATATTAGTTTGTTGAAAGCCATCAGAGTAAAAATAATTCATATTTTTCCAAGGCTATAAATGTAATGTCAAATCTGGCTTAATTTTAAAAGAGATAATATGTATTTTTAATATGTCAATGTTGAAAGCTTCCTGGGCAAAGACATTTTAAAAAGAAAATACAAATATGAGACCACTAAGTGTAGATTGTTTAATCCACAGTTTAAAAACTGCTTTTGAAAGACAAATAGAGGGGAATGTGGTCTTAAGACAACCCTCACTTCTTTACTCTAGCACTTAATATGAACTTGTGATCTATCAACAGTATATAGTGTGTTTACATACTTTTCCCATCCTTTCATCTTTAATCCTTACTGAGTCTCTGTAAAGACACCAAGGTATTCACAAGTGTTGACAAATTTTGTCATAACTATCACTCTTCTTTCTCATCTAAGAATAAATCTACTAAAGGTTTCTAAAATCATCTGCAAAATTCAAGTTATTTAGTCACTTGGCTCAAAATTTACTTTGCCTTCAAAACTGTACTATCATTACCATCTCTCCATTCCTTTATCCCCTATTAATTTTTTTTTTACAATTTACAGTTATAGGGTAATTGGAGATGAAATTTCTATATTAGTCTACTTTTAAAAGCACAGGCTATAAGTGATAGGCATTCATAAGCATTCCATTACTTATATGAAAAACTAATCCAGTCCACATTAAAAGTGTAAGAAAAGTATTCAGCTTGCTCTTTCTCTAAAATGTAGAACTGTTAGGTTTTACTACCTGACAAGTCACTCCTGACATTGTGTCCTTGCTTATTCTCCAATAACCAAAGGTACAAGAGGTTCCCTTTTTCTTTCCTCACTAAGCCATGGAGCACTAGAGCAAGAGGCTGGACCCTGCTTGATTAGGAGCCAGCGCAACTCCTTAAAATGTACTCATACCCTAAGCAAAGGTTAGGAGCCCTTCTGAAGTAAGTTTATTTCTAATGCTTTCATCCCAGCTAAGAAAAAGAAAATGTTCTTATTTGGGGAGAGGTCAAGCTAGAGATATTTTCCCCGTCCTTTTATAATCACTTCTAATGCTTAGTATGATTTTGGTAAAATAAGAGGAATTGGTTATATACGTGCCACAAGAATAGGGATTTTTGTTTTAGTCACTGCTCTATCCCCACAGCACCTGGCATGTGGTAGTATATATTTACAGAACTAATCTTTAATATACCCACTTCCTTTTTCAAGGGTGCTTTGTGTGAAAAGCCCATTTAGAGGCACAATCTTTAAAATCAAGTTTTATAACATCTCTGAGTTTGTTTCCAAAACTAAGACCTTAGAAAAGCAACTCTTCCAAAGGGAGATTTAGACATATGATTTAAGTAACTTAATGTAAAACAGACAAATGATGAGTCACATATGCCATCTACTGGTAAGAGAAAACAGGACTCACATTTGTAGATTACAATATTTTAATACTTAAAGGAAATTAAAACTGCTTGAAGCCAATATTCAATGTGTTTTAGTTAGTAAATATTTTTACCAGTTGCAGAGAATGTAGGGATTTCAAGGTTTAACTTAGAGTGCTGTGTCACAGAATCCAGGTCACGATCCAAGGTACAACTAGGATAAATAGCTTAATCAGTTTTATGGAACTAAATGCACCATTAAGTCCTTCAAATGTTCTCACACATGAATGCCACTTATCACAAAGAGAACAAGATAAAAAAAACTGAGTCTGGTTCATTCATTCAAATTCAATGCCACTGGTTAAAGAACTTATTATGGCCATCTTTACTGACAGTTGGAGCAGAATTACCACCTTTATATCAGAAGAACAGCGTATATCTTCCAAAGATGGCTATCTTTAGTGAAACATAAAGATTACATTAGGATTATACCCCAATAAACATGTTAAAAAAAAAGATTACATTAGGAAGATGCTGTGTTTATTAACATTTGTCTTTTAGAAATTTTACAGATCACCATGAATGAGGAAAAGTGAGGAGAACCCAGAACACTGAATTTTCCCCTAAATACATCTGACTTAAACAAAGCCAGTTAAAGAAGGCTACACAGATTTTTCTCAGAAAAATCAACTTCCTGCTGTCAATTCAGTCACTCTCCTAAGCTGGAATTTCCATTTCCCACCATAACAAGAACATTCTGCATAACATACAGCAAGGGGTTGGGGGCGGGGTGGATAAAAAAATCTATTGGTGGGCTTCCCTGGTGGCGCAGTGGTTGAGAGTCCGCCTGCCGATGCAGGGCACACGGGTTCGTGCCCCAGTCTGGGAAGATCCCACATGCCGCGGAGCGGCTGGGCCCGTGAGCCATGGCCGCTGCGCCTGCGCGTCCGGAGCCTGTGCTCCACAACGGGAGAGGCCACAACAGTTAGAGGCCCACGTACCGCAAAAAAAAAAAAAAAAAAAATCTACTGGCTCCACATCTCTATCTAAAAACCAAAGTTTAAAACTGAAGATATTCAAATCTAGTTCAATTACAACAGCAAGCATTGAATGGAGATAGGAGAAAAGCAAATAAGGTTAAAGAAATGTATTCTGATTCAGCATTTTACCCCACAAGCTCTTAGCAGCCCTTTGGTATATGTGCCCAATTCCTAACACATCTGCCTCATTTGCAGTTGTTCCCACTACTGGATAACATGATCTCAAATACTCACATGCACATTTATTTGCAGAGCTGTGCCAGATATCCATTGGATTTCTTTGTTTGTGCCGAAATGCCTCTTCAACTCTAGTTTCCATCTTTCGAGCTCCAGTACCATGAGGATTTATTTGTTCTGCTGTTACCGATAAGCCTGCAAGCAGAAGATAAGCGATACCTATTTAAATATTTCCAGCTACATAAACCAACAAGGTTAAAAAAAAGTCTGAAATACAAAACTGAATTTTAAAGTCATTAATTATACTTGGACAGTCTGTAATTCGGATGAAATAGTATCTATTGATTTAAGATGGGAAAGAAACTAGATATAAAATCATAAAAATAAAATGGCAGGCCATGCTTATTTACACTTAATCCCCAAAGGGCCCTGTGTTTATTCATTTTACTTTGCAGAGGGATACATTTCACATTTTTATGACTGTGAGACAGTAAGATTATATATAGTCTAAAAGTCATGATTTCTGCCATCTTAGAAAGTATAAGCATATATTTGGCCACTGAACCCCATTCATATGAACTGTTTCCATCTGACATTAGCTGGCTGTCACACCACACTGCGTAAGTTTGGTTTTCGTGCACTGATCTTCATAAAAATAACCATTCCATCTCAATTCTCTTTACTAGATTTCTTTCTTCTATGCCATCCTTAAATGTTGCCTTCCTTAAACGTTTCTAAGGGCTGTCTCTGGAATCCCTTTTCTTCTCACTTTAATCTACACCTTCCACCACAAATATTCATGCCTTCAGCTCCTACTGGCATTATATAATTAGTCCCAAATTACATCTTTAGTCCAAAACTCTCTTGAGCTTCTGATTCATATCAGTTGCCTACTTGATATCACCAACTGGATATCCTAGAGATAGGTCAAATTAAAGATAACTGGTTTCTCTTTCCCCACCAAAAAAAACCTGTCCTTATATATTCCCTCTCTCTACTGGTGGTATTAGCATCTACTTAAGTCATTAAACCAGTAACATGGCAGCCAATTTTGCCTCTTCCTTTCCTTCACAATGCCCTCCACCCCTGCAGCTGCATCTCTCTCATGTTAATCCTACCTTCATTCCCACTTCACTAATTAAAACTCTGGACTACTCCAACAGCCCTCCCCCCACCAAAAGCTTTATTGAGGTACAATTTACACAACATAAAAATCACTCATTTTAAGCGTACGATTCAGTGATTTTTAGTGAATTTACAGAGCTGTGCAATCACCACAGCAATCCAATTTAGGTAACGGTTCCAGGCAACCACTAGTCCACTTTTTGTCTCTATAGACTTGCCTTTTGTGAGCATTTCATATAAATAGAATCATGCAATATGTGCTCTTTTGTGACTGCCTTCTTTCACTTAGCATAACATTTATAAAGTTCATCCATGCTGTACCATGTATCAGTACCTTATTCCTTTTTATAGCTGAGCAGTATGTCACTGTACAATATACCCTGTTATTTTTTGGTGTTTTTTTTTGCGGTACACGGGCCTCTCACTGTTGTGGCCTCTCCCATTGCGGAGCACAGGCTCCAGACGCGGAGGCTCAGCGGCCATGGCTCACGGGCCCAGCTGCTCCGCAGAATGTGGGATCTTCCCGGACCGGGACACGAACCCGCGTCCCCTGCATCGGCAGGCGGACTCTCAACCACTGCGCCACCAGGGAAGCCCTTATACCCTGTTTTGTTTACCCATTCATCAGTTGACGGACATTTGGGCTGTTTCCGGTTTTTAATTGTGAATAATACTGCTATGAACATTCACGTACAAGTCTTTATATGGACATATGTTTTCATCTCTCTTGGGTAGATCCCTAGGAGTAGAATCGCTGGGTCATATGTAAATATTATGCTTAACTTTTTAGAAACTGCCAAAATGTTTTCAAAACTGGCTCCAACAGCTTTTTAACTGGTCTCTCATCCTCCTACTGAGCCACATTGAGACCTTGCTATTTCCTGCTGCCAAAGCAATTTACCAATCCATTCCACTGTTTCAAATACTTCTATGAATCCTACTGACTATGGCAATTGTTCTCAAACTTTAGTGTACATAAAAAGCACTTGAGTTTGCTGAAGTGCAGATTTCTCGGCCTTCAGATTCTCGGCCAGAGAATCTAATTCGGTAGTTCTAAGCTGATGTGGGTAATAAACACAAACACATTTTAAAAAACATAGATCTACAGGATAAAGTCCAAGCTCCTTAGCAAGACATTGATTCATGCAAATATTTATAAAAAGCCTGTTGTGTACCAGAGATAGTTCTAGGGACTGCAGTAGAGCTATGAATAAGACATTCACAGCACTTATATTCTAAATAAGGAGGAGAGAGACAACAACAGTAACAAAATGCCAAGTGCTATGGTGACCAGAGCCTAATAAGATTAGGTGGCCAGGGAAGGCCTCTCTAAGGCAGTAGAAGAAAAGCGTCTTCACATCTTCAATGTCCTGGACCCAGCTCACCTTCTGAGCTCTGTTTCCCACCATTCTGTACATCTTTAGCAACACCAGTTTGCAGTTCTTCCAATACACCACGTTATTTCACGTCTCTGCGCCTGTACACGTAGTGTGCTGTGCTTACAATACCTCCTCCTTCTCCGTCACTGCCTCCCTTCCTCTACTTCACTAGAGACAACACTTCTATATTCATTCCCCAAACTCTGATCAAAATGCTGGGTTTCCTACCAGGAGGTCCCTCCTCTGTGCTATGAACATGGTTCAATCAGTGCATATGCCACACTATACTCGATTTGTTTTACACTTACTCTCTCCTACTAAAGTGTGAGTTCCTCAAGGACAGGATTATATATAGAACGAACAAAACGCATCTGCTAATTCTGTGTTTATATTAACAAAATTGCACATAAATTCCAACAGGTTTAAAAAAAAAGTATTCCTAAAAACCATTTTTAAGTATCGGTATTAGATACAAACTGATGAAAATAAACCCTCTTCAAATATGAAAGCCTATCTAAATCCTTTAAGAACAGAAATCCATAATTAAAGATATATGCCTGCAAAAGAAATTTCACTAAGAAGTACTTTATTTCTGTCATTTGCACTAAAACTGTTATAGAAAGTAAAATTTTAAAACATCTTTGAGAATTTACATGACATTTTCATATCAGAAATTAAGGATGGGCCTCAAAATACATTTTCATAATACCAGCAACCGTAAAGAAACAACATTCAATGACCTCTTACTCTTCAGTAGCAAGTTCATTTCTATAACTTACCTCTTTTTATTCTTGCTTCCTTAATTTCTTCACAGAGTTTATTAAATTCTGGATCCAATTCAGCTGCAATGATGGCATGCGCAGTGTCCTTCAGGGTACAAGCCCTGTGCCTAATTATTTTATCTGTTAAAAAGTTGGTATACATTTATTATAAATACAAGTGAAATAACATGAACAAAGGGCATCTTAAAAAGAAAAGGAACACAAACATTTAAATAAAACTGTGACTGCAATGAGAAGCCTGGGCACCTCAACGAAGAGCAGTCCCCTGCTCGCCACAACTAGAAAAAGCCCACGCACAGCAACAGACTCAACACAGCCAACAAAAAAATTTTTTAAAAGGCTTTATCAAAATAATTAATTAATTTAAAAAACTGAAAAGCATTTCTAGCTAAGAAGCAAGCTCATTTAAATGATGAGCAAAAAATAAATATAATAAGCTACTCAATCAAGTTGACAATCCTCTGAGAACTATACTTTTAGAACTTCAAAGTACTAAGCCTACTTAACAAATCATTACCTCAAAGATATGGCTTAATTTTATATTTTTCAAAAATGTATGACATTCAATAAAGATTTTTAAAAGATTTACAGGATATTCACCGTATGTCCAGCACCAGAGCTACCATGGATAGATACCGAGATTTCAGAAAACCTTACATAATTTTCTCCACGAGACAAAACTGGTCAAAACTATGCTAAATTAAGGGTGACTGATTAAAAAATTGTGACAGGAACAGACAAATACAATAAGGCACCTAAGATAAGAATGCAAGATGACATAAATTGCAGGTAGATCTAGGAGAGAAGTGCATACTCTGTTCTAGATAAACCATATACCTAAAATTGCTACTAAAAGAAGAGTCTCTGCTTTACACTAACAGAGGAGTCCTCATTAACTAACAATATGCATAAACAGTGCTCCCTAGAGCTGTGCAACTCCAAGATATTAAAAGTCAAGTTAATATACCAAGGTCACTTAATTTGTAACAGAATTTAGCACTAGCATCTAAGTCACAAAATAACATCTGCGTTTTCACCTCTAGTAAAGACAAAAAGTATAAAGATGTATTTTATTTATAACTTTTCTTATTAGAAAGTCTAATAGTTCACTGTAGAAATCTTATAAAAACAAGCATGCAGCACTCAAAAAGCAACCCACTGGTATATTTCCTTCCAATGTATTTTCTCTAAACTTTCACTCAATAAATATTGTCAACTGTACCAGGAAGTAAGTCAGGTGATGGCTACACAGTAGTGAACAAAATAGACAGGTGTCCACTTTCAAGGAGCTTTTCAGAATAGTATAGAAAAGAGGTATTTTACCAAATAATCTCATATACACATATAAACACCTTCTCCTACCCCTCCCTCACCCCCCAAAAAACCTGTAACAGCTATGATGAAAATCTACAGGATACTGGTGTGGATACCAATTTTGAATGGGCAAGTCAGGAAAGACTTCTCGGAATTAGTGGCATTTAAGCTGAGACTTAAAGCATGCATGGGGGTAGCCACTGACAAAGGGAAAAACCAGTGCAGGTTCAGAAAATACCATGTGAGAAAGTTCTGGAGTTCAAAGATCTTGGAGATTTTAAGAAACTGAAAGGTAGCCTAAGTGATTACAACACAATAAGCAAGAGGCAAACGGGAATCTGACCATATTCAAAGGATTTTAGATCTTATCCCAAGAGCAATGAAAAGTCATTGAAAAGATCCAAGAAGAGAAATTACATGATTTAAATGCTCATCTTCGAAAGATCTCTCTGGCTGTTCCCTAGAGACTGGATTGAGAGGGTCAGGCATAAAACCAGGGAGTATAATCGGAAGGCAATTTTTAGTGAAAAGAGAAGAGAGAACTGAACCAGGTGGTAGTGAAGAAAAGGAAGACTACAGCTTTGAAATGTGTTCTCAATGACACAACTTGGTAGTAAAGCAGGGGATGAGATAAGCATCAAGGAAGATTCCCTAGCTTCCTGCATGAAAAATGGGAGGATGGAAGTACCGCTTACAAAAATAAAAATTTTAAAAAAAAAGGAAAAAAAAATCCTACAGTATAATTAGAAAGGAAGCAGGAAAAGAAGTTAGAGATTTGCGCTAGTTTAAAGAGTTTAGTTTTGACATGACTAAAAAATATCTAATAGAGCCTGAGCCAAGATCGCAAAGTAGAAGGACGTGCTCTCACTCCCTCTTGCGAAAACACCAGAATCACAACTAGCTGCTGGTCAATCACTGACAGGAAGACACTGGAACTAACCAAAAAAGATACCCCACATCCAAAGATAAGGGAGAAGCCACAATGAGAACGGTAGGAGGGGTGCAATCACAGTAAAAAAAAAAAAAAATCCCATAACTGCTGGGTGGGTGACTCACAGACTGGAGAACACTTATACCACAGAAGTCCACCCACTGGAGTGAAGGTTCTGAGCCCCACGTCAGGTTCCCAAACTGGGATCCGGCAACGGGAGGAGGAATTCCTAGAGAATCAGACTTTGAAGGCTAGTGGGATTTGATTGCAGGACTTCGACAGGACTGGGAGAAACAGAGACTCCACTCTTGGAGGGCACACACAAAGTAGTGTGCGCATCGGGACTCAGGGGAAGGAAGAGTGACCCCAGGGGAGGCTGAACCACACCTACCGGCTAGTGGTGGAGGGTCTCCTGCAGAGGCGGGGGGTGGCTGTGGCTCACCATGGGGACAAGGACACTGGCAGCAGAAGTTCTGGGAAGTATGCCTTGGCGTGAGACCTCCCAGAGTCCACCATTAGCCCCACCAAAGAGCCAGGTAGGCTCCAGTGTTGGGTCGCCTCAGGCCAAACAACCAACAGAGAGGGAACCCAGCCCCACCCATCAGCAGTCAAGTGGATTAAAGTTTTACTGAGCTCTGCCCACCAGAGCAACAGTCAGCTCTACCCACCACCAGTCCCTCCCATCAGGAAACTTGCACAAGCCTCTTAGATAGCCTCATCCACCAGAGGGCAGACAGCAGAAGCAAGAAGAACTACAATCCTGCAGCCTGTGGAACAAATATCACATTCACAAAAAGATAGACAAGATGAAAAGGCAGAGGGCTATGTACCAGATGAAGGAACAAGATAAAACCTCAGAAAAACAACTAAATGAAGTGGAGATAGGCAACCTTCCAGAAAAAGAATTCAGAATAATGATAGTGAAGATGATCTAGGACCTCGGAAAAAGAATGGAGGCAAAGATCGAGAAGATGCAAGAAATGTTTAACAAAGAACTAGAAGAATTAAAGAACAAACAGAGATGAATACAATAACTGAAATGAAAAATATACTAGAAGGAATCAATAGCAGAATAACTGAGGCAGAAGAATGGATAAGTGGTCTGGAAGACAGAATGGTGGAATTCACTGCCACAGAACAGAATAAAGAAAAAAAGAATGAAAAGAAATGAAGACAGCCTAAGACACTTCTGGGATAACATTAAATGCAACAACATTCACATTATAGGGGTCCCAGAAAGAGAAAAGACAGAGAAAGGACCCGAGAAAACATCTGCAGAGATTAGAGTCGAAAACTTCCCTCACATGGGAAAGGAAATAGCCACCCAAGTCCAGGAAGCACAGGGAGTCCCAGGCAGGATAAACCCAGGAGAAACATGCCGAGACACATAGTAATCAAACTGGCAAAAATTAAAGACAAAGTAAAATTATTGCAAGCAGCAAGGGACAAATGACAAATAACATACAAGGGAACTCCCATAAGGTTAACAGCTGATTTCTCAGCAGAAACTCTACAAGCCAGAAGGGAGTGGCATGATATACTTAGTGATGAAAGGGAAGAACCTACAACCAAGATTACTCTACCCAGCAAGGATCTCATGCAAATTCCATGGAGAAATCAACAGCTTTATAGACAAGCAAAAGCTAAGAGAATTCAGCACCACCAAACCAGCTCTACAACAAATGCTAAAGGCACTTCTCTAAGTGGGAAACACAAGAGAAGAAAAGGACCTACAAAAACAAACCCGAAACAGTTAAGAAAATGATCATAGGAACATACATATCGATAATTACCTTAAACGTGAATGATTTAATGTTCCAGCCAAAAGACACAGGCTTGCTGAATGGATACAAAAACAAGACCCATATATATTATAAGAGACCCACTTCAGACCTAGGGACACATACAGACCGAAAGTGAAGGGATGGAAAAAGATATTCCATGCAAATGGAAATCAAAAGAAAGCTGGAGTAGCAATACTCATATCAGATAAAATAGACTTTAAAATAAAGAATGTTACAAGAGACAAGGAAGGACACTACATAATGATCAAGGGATCAATCCAAGAAGAAGATATAACAATTATAAATATATTAGCACCCAATATAGGAGGACCTCAATACATAAGGCAACTGCTAACAGCTATAAAGAGGAAATCGACAGTAACACAGTAATAGTGGGGGACTTTAACACCTCACTTACACCAATGGACAGATCATCCAAAATGAAAATAAATAAGGAAACAGAAGCTTTAAATGACAACAGACCAGATAGATTTAATTGATATTTATAGGACATTCCATCCCCAAACAGATTACACTTTCTTCTCAAGTGTGCACGGAACATTCTCCAGGATAGTTCATATCTTGGGTCTCAAAACAAGCCTCAGTAAACTTAAGAAAACTGAAATCATATCAAGTGTCTTTTCTGACCACAATGCTATGAGATTAGAAATTAATTACAGGGAAAAAAACGTAAAAAACACAAACACATGGAGGCTAAACAATACGTTATTAAATAACCAAGAGATCACTGAAGAAATCAAAAAATACCTAGATGGGCTTCCCTGGTGGCGCAGTGGTTGAGAGTCTGCCTGCCGATGCAGGAGACACGGGTTTGTGCCCCGGTCCGGGAGGATCCCACGTGCCGCGGAGTGGCTGGGCCCGTGGGCCATGGCCGCTGAGCCTGCGTGTCCGGAGCCCGTGCTCCGCAACGGGAGAGGCCACAACAGTGAGAGGCCCGCGTACCACAAAAAAAAACAAACAAAAAAACCTGGAGACAAATTACAATGAAAGCACGACGATCCAAAACCTATGCGATGCAGCAAAAGCAGTTCTAAGAGGGAAGGTTATAGCTATACAAGCTTACCTCAAGAAACAAGAAAAATCTCAAATAAACAATCTAACCTTAAACCTAAAGGAACTAGGGAAAGAAGAACAAACAAAACTCAAAGTTAGCAGAAGGAAAGAAATCATAAAGATCAGAGCAGAAATAAACAAAACAAGAAACAAAGAAAACAATAGCAAAGATCAAGAAAACTAAAAGCTGGTTCTTTGAGAAGATAAACAAAATTGATAAACCATTAGCCAGAATCATCGGGAAAAAGAGGGAGAGGACTCAAATCAATAAAATTAGAAATGAAAAAGGAGAAGTTACAACAGACACAGCAGAAATACAAAGCATCCTAAGAGACTACTACAAGCAACTCTATGCCAATAAAATGGACAACCTGGAAGAAATGCCCAAATTTTTAGAAAGGTATAACCTTCCAAGACTGAACCAGGAAAAAATAGAAAATATGAACAGACCAATCAGGAGTAATGAAATTGAAACTGTGATTAAAAATCTTCCAACAAACAAATGTCCAGGACCAGATGGCTTCACAGGTGAATTCTATCAAACATTTAGAGAAGAGCTAACACCCATCCTTCTCAAACTCTTCCAAAAAACTGCAGAGGAAGGAACACTCTCAAACTCATTCTATGAGGCCACCATCCCCCTGATACCAAAACCAGACAAAGATACTACAAAAAAAGAAAATTACAGACCAATATCACTCATGAATATAGATGTAAAAATCCTCAACAAAATACTAGTAAACAGAATCCAAAAACACATTAAAAGGATCATACCATGATCAAGTGGGATTTATCCCAGAGATGCAAGGATTCTTCAATGTATGCAATTCAATCAATCTGATACACCATATTAACAAATTGAAGAATAAAAACCATATGATCATCTCAATAGATGCAGAAAAATCTTTTGACAAAATTCAACACCCATTTATGATAAAAACTCTCCAGAAAGTGGGCATAGAGGGAAACTACCTCAACATAAAAAAGGCCATATATGACAAACCCACAGCAAACATCATTCTCAACGGTGAAAAACTGAAAGCATTTCCTCTAAGATCAGGAAAAAGACAAGGATGTCCACTCTCACCACTATTATTCAACATAATTTTGGAAGTCCTAGCCACTGCAATCAGAGAAGAAAAAGAAATAAAAGGAATACAAATTGGAAAAGAAGAAGTAAAACTGTCACTGTTTGCAGATGACATTGTACTATACATAGAGAATCCTAAAGATGCCACCAGAAAACTACTAGAGCTAATCAATGAATTTGGTAAAGTTGCAGGATACACAATTAATTCACAGAAGTCTCTTGCATTCCTATACACTAATTATGAAAAATCTGAAAGAGAAATTAAGGAAACACTCCCATTTACCATTGCAACGAAAAGAATAAAATACCTAGGAATAAACCTACCTAGGGAGACAAAAGACCTGTATGCAGAAAACTGTAAGACACTGATGAAAGAAATTAAAGATGATACAAACAGATGGAGCGATATACCATGTTCCTGGACTGGAAGAATCAATGTTGTGAAAATGAGTATACTACCCAAAGCAATCTACAGATTCAATGCAACCCCTATCAAATTACCAATGGCATTTTTTACAGAAATAGAACAAAAAATCTTAAAATTTGTATGGAGACACAAAAGACCCCAAATAGCCAAAGCAGTCTTGAGGGAAAAAAAGAGAGCTGGAGGAATCAGACTCTCTGACTTCAGACTATACTACAAAGCTACAGTAATCAAGACAATACGGTACTGGCACAAAAACAGAAACAGAGATCATAGGAACAAGATGGAAAGCCCAGAGATAAACCCAGGCACCTATGGTCAACTAATCTATGACAAAGGAGGCAAGGATATAAAATAGAGAAAAGACAGTCTCTTCAATAAGTAGTGCTGGGAAAACTGGACAGCTACATGTAAAAGAATGAAATTAGAACACTCCCTAACATCATACACAAAAATAAACTCAAAATGGATTAGAGACCTAAATGTAAGACTGGACACTATAAAACTCTTAGAGGAAAACATAGGCAGAACACTCTTTAACATAAATCACAGCAAGATCTTTTTTGATCCACCTCCTAGAGTAATGGAAATAAAAACAAAAATAAACAAATGGGACCTAATGAAACTTCAAAGCTTTTGCACAGCAAAGGAAACCATAAACAAGACAAAAAGACAACCCTCAGAATGAGAGAAAATATTTGCAAATGAATCTCAATGGACAAAGGCTTAATCTCCAAAATATATAAACAGCTCATGCAGCTCAATATTAAGAAAACAAACAACCCAATCCAAAAATGGGCAGAATACCTTAATAGACATTTCTCCAAAGAAGACATACAGATGGCCAACAAGCACATGAAAAGCTGCTCAACATCACTAATTATTAGAGAAATGCAAATCAAAACTACAATGAGGTATCACCTCACACCAGTCAGAATGGGCATCATCAGAAAATCTACAAACAACAAATGCTGGAGAGGGTGTGGAGAAATGGGAACCCTCTTGCACTGCTGGTGGGAATGTAAATTGATACAGCCACTATGGAGAACAGTATGGAGGTTCCTTAAAAAACTAAAAAATAGAATTACCATATGATCCAGCAATCCCACTACTAGGCACACACCCAGAGAAAACCATAATTCAAAAAGACACATGCACCCCAATGTTCATTGCAGCACTATTTACAATACCCAGGTCATGGAAGCAACCTAAATGCCCACTGACAGACGAATGGATAAAGATGATGTGGTACATATATACAATGGAATATTACTCAGCCATAAAAAGGAACGAAATTGGGTCATTTGTTGAGACGTGGATGGATCTAGAAACTGTCATACAGAGTGAAGTAAGTCAGAAAGAGAAAAACAAATATCGTATATTAACGCATATATGTGGAACCTAGAAAAATGGTACAGATGAACCAGTCTGCAGGACAGAAACTGAGACACAGATGTAGAGAACAAACGTAGGGACACTAAGGGGTAAAGCAGCAGCGGGTGGGGGTGGTGGTGTGATTGGGAGATTGGGATTGACATGTATACACTGATGTATATTAAACTGATGACTAATAAGAACTTGCTGTATAAAAAAATAAAATATAATTTAAAAAAAAATCCAAGTGGAGATATGTAGGCAAATGAATATAGATCTCGACAATTTATGACCAAAAGCCACAATGTGTAATCTGTATTTATTATTTAAAATTTTGTACTTCCCTAAGCCTTGAAAGAAAGAAAAAAGATTATGGCATAAGAGACATATAATAAACTGCACATATTTAAAGTATATATTGTGATATGCTTTGACCTAAGTACAAATCCATAACATCATCATTATATCAAGATAATGAATATATCCACCATCACCAAAAGTCTCCTTGTGCCCCTCTGTCATCCTTCCTTTCACTCTTTACACAACCCCCCATTCCCAGGGAACCACAGCTCTGTTTACTGTTACCATAGATTACTTCATATTTTCTAGAATTATGTACATTATAATAGATATGAATTGCATATATATCTCTATATATTAATGTATATATAATTCTAACATATTTATAAATACATATATAAATGGGGTTATAAAGTATATATTCTTTTTTTGCCTGGCTTCTTTTACTTGTCATAATTATTTTGACATTAATACCTATTGTTTTATATAATACTGTATAGCAACTACACTTCAATTAAAAATTATTTTTTTTAAAAAATAATAAAAATACCTATTGTATGATCAACACTCCATTCCTTTTTATTGCTGAGTAGTATTCCACTATTGGATATAATACAATTTATCCATTCACATGTTGATGGACATTAGGGATGGTTCTGGGTTTTGGCAATTATAAACAATGTTACATAAATATTCATGAACAAGTCTTTATATGGACATATGCTTTCATTTCCCTTGAGTTAATATTTAAGAGTGGAATGGCTAGCTCAACAATGGGTGTATGTATGTTTAACAATCTTAAAACTGCCAAGCTTTTTCAAAGTTGTACCATTTTATATTCCTATATTCCAGTTCCAAGTGTCAACACTTGGTATGATCAGTCTTTTTAATTTTAGACATTCTTATAGGTGTTTAGTGGTATCTCATTATGCTTTTGATTTGCATTTTGTTAAAGATTAATGAAGCTGAGTATACCTTCATGTTCTTATTTTCCCTTTGTACATCATCTTTGGTGAAGTGTCTTCAAATCTTATACCTATTATTTTAATTGGGTTTTCTTATTATTAAATTTTTAAATAAACTTATTTATTTATTTTTGGCTGCATTGGGTCTTCGTTGCTTCATGTCAGCTTTCTCTAGTTGCGGCAAGCGGGGGCTACTCTTCATTGCGATGCGCGGGCTTCGCATTGTGGTGGCTTCTCTCGTTGCAGAGCATGGGCTCTAGGCATGCAGGCTTCAGTAGTTGTGGCATGCGGGCTCAGTAGTTGCGGCTCGCAGGCTCTGGAGTGCAGGCTCAGTAGTTGTGGTGCTTGGGCTTAGTTGCTCCACTGCATATGGGATGTTCCCAGACCAGGGCTCGAACCCATATACCCTGCATTGGCAGGCAGATTCTTAACCACTGTGCCACCAGGGAAGTCCCTTATTATTAAATTCTGAGAATTCTTTTAATAGTCTGGATACAAGATAGCTTTTATATTTAAGGTATATTATCCATTGAGATTCTTTATATAGATAAGAGGTCTTTTTTTGGCATACTTATATCCAATTGTTCTAGCACTGTTTGTTGAAAAGACTACTTTCTCCACTGTACTGACTTTGTACCTTTGTCAAAATGCCACTGACTCTGTATGTGTGGGTCCCTTTCAGGACTCCATATTATTCCATTGCTCTATTTGTCATTCTTTATGCCAATATTACACTGTCTAGATTACCCTAACTTTATGTCTTGAAATAAGGTGGTATTAAGTCCTCCAACTCTGTTTTTACTTTACAAAGCTGTTTTGACTATTTTAGATCCTTTCCATTTTCATATGAATTTTAGAATCACCTTGTCCATTTCTATAAAATGTCTTCTGGAATTCTGAATGAGGTGGTTCAATTTGAGAACTGACATCTTCACAATGTTGAGTCTCCCAATCCATGAACACAATATATCTCTCAGTCTATTTAGGTTCTCTTTAATTTTTCTCAGCAATGTTTTGTAGTTTTCAATGTATAGGTCTTGCCTATCTTTTGTCAGATTTACAACATCTCATGCTTCTTCATGTTAATGAAAATAGTAATTTAAAATTTCAATTTGCTATTGTTTGGGGCTAGTATTGTATTTCCATAAATACAACTGAGTTTTGTATATTGATCTTGTATCCTGCAACCTCACTAAACACACTTGCTAGTTCTAACAGTGTCTTTGCAAATTCCATAGGATTTTCTATGTAGACATCATGTTGTTTACAGATGAAGATAGTTTTACTTCTTCATTCCCAAACTAGATGCCTCTTATTTCTTTTTCTTACCTTACTGCACTTGCTGGAACCTTCAGTATAATGTTGGGTAAAAGTGGACATCTTTGCCACGTTCTTGACCTTAAGGGGAAGCATTTAGTCTTCTGTCATTAAGTATGATGTGAACTGTAGGCTTTTTGTAGATGTCCTTAATCAGACTGAGGATGGTCCTTTCTACTCCTCGTTTGCTTACACTTTGTACTCAGGAATACCTATTGGATTTGTCAAATACTTTTGTGCACTGACTGAGATAATCATTTCTCAGTCTGTTAATACAGTGACTTACATCGATTGGTTTTCAAATTTTAAACCTATCTTGCATTCCTTGCATATTCAAGCAGGAATAAACCCTACTTAATCACAAGGTATTATCTTTTTAACCTATTGGATATAACTTGCCAAAATTTTGTTTATGTTCATGAGGGATACGGGTCTATAGTTTATTTGGTCTTTTTTCTTTTTTCTCCTTGTAATATCTTTTTCAGAGTAATGCTAACTTTATAGACTAGGTTGGAAAGAATTCTCTCCACTTCAATTTTCTGGAAAAGTTTGTGTAGAACTGGTATTATTTTTTTCCCTAAATGTTCAGTAAAATTAACCAGTGAAGGCATCCAGGCCTGAAGTGTTCTTAATGGGAATGTTTTTAACTGTTAGTTCAATTTCTTTAATAGAAAAAGAATTACCTATTCACATTATACATTTCTTCTTTCATGAGCTTTTTTTTTTGTCTTTCAACAAATTTATCCAATTTACCGAAGTTGTCAAATGTATTGGCATAAAGCTGTTCATAATGTTCCCTTACTGTTCTCTTAATATATGTAGAATATGTAGTAATGTTACCTCCTTCTTTCTTGTTAATGGTAATTTGTGACTTCTCATTATCCTGACCAGCTCCACTAGAGATTTATCAATTACCAATCTTCTAAAAGAACCAGCTTTGGGTTTCCTTGGTTTTCTCAATTTTTTTTCCTGTTTACTATTTTATTGATCTCCTCAGATCTTTATTATTTCCTTTCTTTTGCTTACTTTGGGTTTCATTTGCTCTGTTTCCTAGTTTCTCAAGTTGGGAGCTCAGGTCAGTGATTTGAGACTTTTCTTCTTTTCTAATTTAAGTATTTAGTGCTATAAATTTCCGCCTAAGTAATGCATTAGCTGCACCTTGTAAGTTTTTATATTTTCATTTTATCCACTTTAATAATTTTTAAACTTCTCTTCTGATTTCTTCCTTGATCCATGGAGTTATTTAGAAGCGTGGTATTTAGTTTCCAAATATCTTTTCCAAATAACCTTTTTTATTGATTTCTAATTTAATTCCACTGTGGTCAAAGAACATACTTTGTATGACTTGAATCCTTTTATATTTAATAAGACTCATTCCGTGGCCCAGAATATGTTCTATCTTGGTGAACATTCCAGTGCACCTGAAAATAATGTGTATATATGTTGCCACTGGGTAAAGTGTTCTATAAATATCACTTAGATAAAGTTGATGGATAGGGTTGTTCAAGTCTTCTATATCTTTACTGACTTTCCGTGTACTAGCCTTATCTAGTTTTAAGAGAGGGATATTGAAGTCTCCAAGAAATTACAAATTTCACTATTTTTCCTTGTAGTTCTATCAATTTTTGCTTCATGAATTTTAAAGCTCCGTTATCAGAAGCAATAAATATTTAGAATTATATGTGTACTTGATAACTATGAAATAATCTTCTTTAACCCAGGTATCTTTAGCCTGAAATCAACTTTGATATTTATATAATCACTCCAACTTGGTAGGATTATGGTATTTCATGCTTTTAATCTATTTGCAGCTTTATATTTAAAGTGGGTTTCTTGTAAAAAAAAAAAAAAACTAATTCAAAAAGATATATGCACCCCAATGTTAATAGCAGCATTATTTACAACAGCCAAGATACAGAAGCAACATAAGTGTTCATCAACAGATGAATGGATAAGGAAGATTATATATATATACACATACATATATATACACACACATACGGAATATATATATATATATATATATATATACACACACACACACACACACACTACTCAGCCATTAAAAAGATGGAATTTTGCAATTTATGATATGGATATGGATAGACCTGTAGGATATTATGTTTAGTGAAATGAGTCAGAGAAAGACGAATACTGTATGTTATCAGTTATATGTCGAATCTAAAAAATAAAACAAACAAATGAATATAACAAACCAGAAACAGACTCACAGATATAGAGAACTAGTGGTTACCAGTGAAAAGAGGGAAGGGGGAGAGACAAGATAAGGGTAGGGGATTAAGAGGTACAAACTACTATGTATAAAATAAGTATGCTACAGGATATAATGTACAGCAAAGGGGATATAGCCAATATTTTATATAACTTTAAATGGAGTATAGTCTATAAGAATTTTGAATCATTACTTGTATAATACTATAAATCAGCTATGCCTCAATTTTTTAAAAAGTATATGGGAGGAAAATGAATGAATAAGTTATTTTTTTTAAATAACCTTAAACAAACAGGGAAGTCAGTTTCTTGTAAAGGAACCTCATTAGTGCAGTAGGTAGAGTGTCAGTCTCATCAAGTGGGCTTCCTGTAGGGAGGATATGGTTGGGTCTTACTTTTTTATCCAAAAGACACTCTCTGCCTTTATTTGTGATGTTCAAGCCAGGTATCAGCAAGTGTTTCTGTATAAGGCCAGAGAGTAAATATCTTAGGCTTCTCAAGCCATAAGGTCTCTGGCAAGTATTCAAAGCCGCCCCTGTAGCATAAAAGCAGCCCTAGACAACATGTAAACAAATGGGCATGCCTGTGTTCCAACTATAAAAACTTCATTTACAAAACCGGGCAGTCAGTTTGACTGTAGTTTGTTGATCCCTGGTTTAGGGGATCATTTGCTTTTAATATAATTTATGTGATTATTAATATGCTTGCTATTTACTTTCTACTTGTCCCACATGCTCTTTGTTCCCTTTTTCCTCTTTTCTTCTCACTTCGTTTGGATTGTGTACAGTTTTATGATTCAGTTTTTCTCCTTGTTGGTTTATCACCTCTAACTATTTGCTACACTACTGCTAGCCCTATATAAACATCAAGGAATATTCCCTCTCTTTCTCCGGCCTCAGGTAGCTTCCTCACACATATGTGCTGATCAGTATTCAGCTAAAGACTGGAGGAGGCTCTTCTGCAGATCTCCAGAGTGCTCTCTCTGTGCAGCTTTCTCCTTCCTGGTACTCTGCCCTGAGAACTTGATCCACCTTGGCCTCTTACATTCCCAGCAATTCAGGGAGACTTCCAGGCTCTGCCTGGCTTCTTCTTTCCCGTACCACAGTCTGGAAGCTATCCAGGCAACTATAGTGCTCAACTTGTTAGTTTCCCATCCTTCACAGATCATTTCCATCGTTTCCTGATATCCAACGTCTTCAAAATTGTTTTTTCAAATATTCTGTTCAGTTTTTTTTCTCCATTGTTTCAGGCAGAAGAGGAAATTCAGTCCCTTTTACTCCATCTTGGCCAGAATCAGAAGTCTCCTGATATTTTAAAACATTCTTTGAAAACCAAATTTTAATGGTTATGTAACAATCCAAAGAAAGATGAACCTTAATTTTTCAAAATTATTGCTCTATTGTTGGAAGTTGAAAGTTCCTTCAAATTTTAACCACTACAAACAAAAAACTATAATGAACATCCTTAGAAGGAGCTATGCTTTCAAGCTGATATTTGTAGCCCAAGCAGCTTTCTGCCACTGGCTTTCCATTTCAGCTTGAAAAAAAGCTAAAAAAAGAGGTAAAATTAAATATAAAGGTCACATATCCAGCACATTATACTCTAAAATAACTCAGTGATCTTTCTTTATGTTTTTTTTTAAACACATGCTTCCCACCCACATTCCATCCCCAATTAAAGGGGAGAGAAGAATGAATTAATTAATTAAGAAAAGAATTCCATAAAAATTTCCCACTGATCTGAAGGACAAGGAATTTATTCTAAAGAGCATCTGTGGGGACTTCCCTGGTGGCAAAGTGGTTAAGAATCCACCTGCCAATGAGAAGCCCGTGCACCGCAACGAAGAGTAGCCCCCGCTCACCACAACTAGACAAAGTCCATGCTCAGCAACAAACACCCGATACAGCCAAAAAAAAAAAAAAAAAAATAATACCAAGAAGTTTTTAAAAAAATAAATAAACAATAAAGAACATCTGTGGGAATTCCCTGGCGGTCCAGTGGTTAGGACTCCATGCTTTCACTGCTTAGGGCCCAGGTTCAACTCCTGGTCAGGGAAATAAGATCCCACAAGCCACACAAAGCAGCCTAAATAAATAAATAAATAGCATCTGCATCTGACAAGGTAATGCTTTTTAAATATGCCTATCATTACAATTCTTTTTAATCATTCTTAGCTTCGAACAGTGTCTAAGTTTATACATAGAATAGAACTATAAGCTCACAGATTAAAATTAAAAGATATGTCCATATCTTGGATCTTCATCTTTTTTGAGGGGTAGGGGAGTCATCCTGGATCTTATAAGCTTGTGATAAAGGTGGAAAAGTATACATACAATTTTGTATGTAGTTGTTCAGAGACCCTCTCATGGCCACCAGACTTTTAAATTCCTTGCTTTAAAATTATACATGAATAATAGCTACATATTTACCACCAGTTCTTTTATTTTGTCTCATACGTTAAAATCTTAAGATTCTCCAAATCCATGAAATTTAAAAGTAACATAAGCATAGCAGAAAAACCCCATACATAACTCGCTTTGAAGTTAAGACAGATCACTATCCATTCAGTTGTGCCATGTAATATTTGTGGGTTTGTACACAAATTACATAACCTCTCTGAGACCCAATCTCCTTATATCTATAAAATAAAGATATTACCACCTAGTTTTGCCTTCAATAAAAAGTAATGGCTATTAGAATAAATTGATAAGTATTAATAAAATTAATACAATCACTACTTTTATGAAGGTATTTCAATGTGTCTATGTTTCTTTTGTAGGTGAACAGAAGTATATTAGCTGGGTTTTTTTCAACAAAATTATTAAGAAAGATTAATAATATATATATATTTATTATTATTTTATTTATTTATTTATTTATTTTGCGGTACGCGGGCCTCTCACTGCTGTGGCCTCTCCTGTTGCGGAGCACAGGCTCCGGACGCGCAGGCTCAGCAGCCATGGCTCAGGGGCCCAGCCGCTCCGCGGCATGTGGGATCCTCCCGGACCAGGGCACGAACCCGTGTTCCCTGCATCGGCAGGCAGACTCTCAACCACTGCGCCACCAGGGAAGCCCAATAATATTTTTTTTAAAACTGATTTTTATGGGATGATTTTTCATCCTAAATCATTTCATAAATAAGAAATTTTACTGTATTTACTGGTTCATATCTGCATTATGTTATTATGCCTCCATTTTATAATTTCTATGTACTCTGAGACTCCTTCAGTTAGTATATAAGAAGAGGACATTCATAAAATTTACTCACTGGTCACATTTATTAAGAATATGCTCCATACAAGATGTCTATACAGATCCTGTTCTCAATCAGCTTAGAGTCTAAAATACAGGATAAGGATATGTAAATAAGTAATCACTCCAGGAAATAAAAGAAAGGAATAAGTGTCTCAGAAAAGTTGCATAGTGTTATGATTCCAAGACAAAGGGATTACTTGTAACTGGAAGGAAATCGGAAAAAACTTTCATGAGCATAGCATTTAATATTCCTTGAAGGATAAGTGGGATTTTAAAAGATAAGCATGGTTTTAAACGTGATGCACTAGGTTTTCTTGTATATAACTTACTTCTCAACAAAACTGATTTAGAAAGAAAGAATGAAAAAAAGAAAGAAAGAACGAATGTACACACTCTCAGCAGAGGCAACACATTTAACAAAGGTACTGGAAGTACCAACAGTAAGACTGAGACTTAAATTGAGAATTGGGACCCATATTCCCTTGAGGAGGGTTCCTTCTAGGCTCCCCTCTCTTTTCATTCTGTATACTGCCTATGTGATCTCATTCACCCCTATACACTTATGACTCCAACCAGGTCTCTTACTCAAACTTCTATCTCTGAACCCCCATATACAACTACTATACAATGTCTGCATTTTATCTGGGTGTACCAGAGGTAACTTACATTAACACATCCAAAATTAAACTTAGCATACTGCCCATAAACCTGTTCCTCCATTGGTTTACTTGTCAGATTCCTAACACCGAGACCACAAAAACTCAGATGTCATTCTAGATTTCTGTCGGTCATACATAATTGGTTGGTCACTAAGCCCCCTATGTTCAATCTATGCTGCCATATCAAGTGAATCTTTTTTTTTTTTTTGGCCACGCCACGCAGTTTGTGGGATCTTAGTGCCCTGACCAGGGATTGAACCTGGGCCCCAGCAGTGAACACGCTGAGTCCTAACCACTGGACTGCCAGGGAATTCCCCACAAGTGAAAATCTTAATTGGTCTTCCAACCTCCATCTCATCATTCCCTTGACCTTTGATACTGCCTATAATACTATACTCTTAAATGCAAATCAAATCAAATCACTTTCTGTCTCAAAACCAACCAGTGGCCCCTTATCATCTAGACAATTAACTCTGAAATCCTTACACAGGATCAAATGAAGATAGGGAACTTAGTATGACATTTATTTATCTGCAGGACTCCCCGCTAAGAAGCCTTTAGGCATCTCTCAGGCCAGAGCTGCATATCTCCAGCACTGAACACGATTTACACACAGAAAATATTTCATTAACGGATGCTCAGTAAACGGAGATTCAGTGAGTGGAGAAGTGAGTGAATTTCTCACTACTCCTCCACAGACACTCTACTTTCCAGCCATATTCTTTTTTTTTATACCTTTGTACACTACTTTTCTCAGCCTAAAATGAATGCCCTTTTTAATCTTGTTCATCTCCAGTGTCTTCACCTCTGTGCTCTACTCACACTGTACATATATCTAATACACACCTTATGAAACTGCATTACAATCGTCTGCTGCTGCCTCAAGACAAAATTCAAAATCGCCACCTCTATGCTATCTCTACACCTTAATAATCTATTACAATTACCAATAGTTAGATAGTTGTCATTCCTATAAAACAGTGAGTTTCTAGATAGGAAGGACTGTGGCTTATTTATTAACTGTTATGGGCTGAACTGTGTTCTTCCCCAAAATTCGTATGTTGAGACTATAACCCCTAATATCTCAGAATGTTACTGCATTTGGAGTAGACTTTAAAGAAGTAATCAAGGTAAAAGAAGGTCATAAGAGTAGGCCCTAATCTAATCTGACTTGTGTACTTATAAGGAGAGGAAATTTGGACACACACAAGAGACACCAGGGGTGCATGGACACAAAGAAAAGACCATGTGAGGACACAGCAAGAAGGCAGCCTCCGAAAACAAAGGAAAAAGGCTTCAGAAGAAACCAAATCTGCCGACACCTTGATTTTGGACTTTTAGCCTCCAGAACTATGGGTAAATCAATTTCTGTTGTTTAAGCCACGCAGTCTGTGGTATTTTGTTAAGGAAGTCCTAGCAAATTAATACTATAACATATAGCATAAGGTCTGTCACATAGTAATTATTCAATATGTATTACTGATTTGAATATCTCCATCTCAAGAGGCAAGGACTGTCACAGAACTCTAAGCACTCAGCTCAGTAACAGCACATGATACTTACAAATACTAATAGAAAATATGAATGAGTTTGACTGAAGCATAGCCCATAGAGGGCTCCAAAAGCTGAATCTGTGAGCTTTATTCCTAAACAACTGGTGCAAAACAGAAGATTTTGAGAATACTACAAGACTAGGGCTGAAATTTCATCAAAATTAGCTAAATGAGGGTATGTATGCGAATGCACTTGAGGGCTAGGGGGGGCATGTGGTACAAGACAAAGAATGGGGAACAGTTAAACATAAAATATATCACATATTTATAAGATAGTAATTAGATCAAATATCTGATACTAGCCACATTTAGAACCTACAAACTAAAATTCTTCTGGCTAACATATTTAATTTTTGTCCACTTTATCCTCAAGGGAGAATCTGGGTAAACACTTAGGCAACATGTACAGCTTCCAAAATGTTGGCTTTTGTCTTCTATGTACATGCTAGTTTTTTTCCCCAAATGGCCAAGTGTTCTGCAAAACAGAACACTGTAAGCTTTCAAATACTCATGGGAGCTTATAAAAGTAATACAACATTCATGTAATTTCCACTTGCTACACAACAGACCCTGAGGTTATTTTCCTAATACATAACAAGTTGTTCTGTTGCTAAGAAGAAAAAAAGGGCTCTTGACTGAAGATATGAAAAAATCTGAACAGAGCCGAAATCATGCTTTTGAATTATATGACACTTTTTGCATGTAAAACAGTGAAGAAATGAAGTTACAAGTGTATCATGTCAACTCTAACTGTGAGATAGAGCCATATTCTTTGATTATACAACTGCATTCTGTAGTAAAAGGTTATTATGCACCAGAAATCATTGCTTCTTTCATAAAAGCAATATTATTTCAATGTGGTTATAATTAAGTTACATGGGGCGGGGTGGGGGGAGAATCTGGATTGATCCTTTCTACTGGCTTTTTCTAACCGCTCAAATTCATTTTTCACTATCAGTCCCTAGATTTGTTCCAAAATAGGATTAAATTTTAAATGTGGTCCAGGAAATATACTAATAAGTACAAAGGGTCATTCTAAAGCAAATATGTAGGTACCCACTAAGGAAACAATTTATAAAAAATTAAAGCATAATTTAAATAATAATGATAACAAGAATAAATATATGAATGACTAATCTTTACAGAATACTTCTCACATCTCAGGCACTATGCTAAGGGCCTAACATATTCAAGTTGAACCACATGAAAATGGCAATTTCATAAGGTTTAACCTAATACATTTTCTCATCTAATCCTTACAACTACCCAGTGACAAGAGTTACTATAATTATCCCCATTTGGAGATAAGGGAAGTAAAATTTAGAGGACTTAACTTGATCAAGTTAAAGAACTAGGAAATAAAACTGGGACTGAAGCCCAGGTGTACATCCAAAGCCCAGGCTCTCCTTACCTACTGCACAGTTTCAGTAACCTCTATGTCTTGAAAAACTAACAGGATGAGAGTGTAGGCACTCAAGTACTCTCACACACTGCTCAAGGCCACTATATAGACACTTGTGCAACTGTACCTTCACCAAGAACGCAGCAAGGGAATCAAAGGAGACTGACATCCAGCCCATTCTTTACTAGCCAAACTGTGGCCCTGTTGCTGATGCCATCTACACTGAAAAGGACATTCTCTCAGTCCCACAAAACTGCTATATTGGTTAACAAGTGACCCTGATGCTGCTAGAAGATTTTTTAAATTGTGAGAAAATTTTAACAACACAGTTTAAAAGCCTTAAAAGAGATTATTATACAATCTTTGATCCAGAAATTTCACTTTAAGGAATTTATCTTCAGGAAATAATTAAGGATATACATAAAATTTATGCCATATTCATCAGTGTTATAATAGAGAAAAAAGCTAAAAAATCTAATATGTCCAACAACAGGGTAGTAGCTACTATAATACATCCATATGATAAAAATTATGTGGTAAAAATACATTAACTCATAACCTTTTCACAAAATATTACATGAATGAAAATGTTTACAAGAGTTATATTTTTATTTTAGTAAAAATATTATTCATACATGTATTTCATATATAATATCTGTGCATGTGTGTGTGGCAGAGAGAGAGGGAGGGAGGGAGAGAGGGAAAGAAAAAGAGAGAAAACACTAGGTAACAGGATTATAGGTTGCTTTAATTTTCTTTGTTTTTATCCTCATAAATTTTTCTATGATATACAGTGAAAAGTAAAAAAAAAAAAAAAAAACACTAAACAACAACAACAAGATATAAATGTCCTGATACAAAGCTTAAAAACTGTTAGATACCAAGAGTAGCTATATAAAAGTTCATTCTGCCTCTTAACTTGGAATTAAAGTATGCAATTTACTGTGGTCTAAACTAAGACAAGAAATACTTAACTTCATGTAGAAATGAGAAATCCAAGTCATTCTAACAGGTGGCCTGAGTTAAGAACCACTGCCCATAAATACAGACATAAAGCAGAAACTGAATTCTGAATATCTTTAGATAACTGAAAGTCTGCATTAATTTTTTAAAAATAAAAAGCATCTTGGGCTTCCCTGGTGGCGCAGTGGTTGAGAGTCTGCCTGCCGATGCAGGGGACGTGGTTCGTGCCCCGGTCCGGGAAGATCTCACCTGTTGCGGAGCGGCTAGGCCCGTGAGCCACTGCCACTGAGCCTGCGTGTCCGGAGCCTGTGCTCCGCAACGGGAGAGGCCGCAACAGTGAGAGGCCCACGTACCGAAGAAAAAAAAAGCATCTTACTTGTATATCATCTGTTGAAGAAACAGAATTCTCAACAGAGTGAGAAATAGAGTAATGACCCCTGCCAGCTGGGAAAGGGCCTGGCACTATCAGCCAGGCCTTGGTGTATTCATATGAAACATAAAAACAATTTTAGGGACTTCCCTGGTGGTCCAGGAGTTAAGAATCTGCCTTCCAATGCAGGGGATGCAGGTTCCATCCCTGGTCGGGGTACTGAGATTCCACATGCCTTAGGGCAACTAATCCCACGTGCTGCAACTACTGAGCCCGCATGCTCTGAAGCCCATGTGCCACAACTAGAGAGAAGCCCGCACAACGCAACGAAGATCCTGTGTGCTGCAATTAAGACGCGACACAGCAAAATAAATAAAATAATTTTAAAAAATGAAAAGAAAAAAAAAACATAAACAATTTTACAGAACACCACTCTGTGACCATGATGGATCAAAATAAAAACAAGACCACTCCATAATCATGTCTGAACACAGACATAAGTATGAACACTGTCCTAACCACAAAAATAACCAAATATAATCCTATCCTGGGTAAGATGAATGACTGCCACTTCTTTACCAATCACAACTTTAGCCTTGCTCCATTCTTCTTGCCTTCCAGGTTCTTAAAATACCTAGTGCCCCAATTATTCCCACTTCCTAAGAGCATCTAATCCACTGCAAAGCCCTACTTCCTTAAACCCTCCCCAAAATCACTTAACGCTAGCTCAAATCCTATATGGCTCCCCATGATATACATTCTCCTTTATTACAATGTATCAATAAATCCATCTTGTTTAACTACAGATTATTCCTGGAGGTCTCCCCTGGAGGGCATTAACAGAGTTGGGACTACAGATTTGAGTACAGGGTGGGATTAAGAGTAAAATAATAAAATTATATAAAAATACATGCAGTCTATAGAACAGATAACGTCTGTCTACCTAAAGGGGGTCTTTTGATAAGTAAACTTATCCACAATAAGTTTCCACAAATTCGAAATTACCAGTGTTTATCAGCACTGGTGATGTTGACTAAATAAATAAATCTTAAATTCTCAACTATTCAGTTTTCCATTTTACCTGAAAAAAATAAGAATCTAAGTATAAAAAGTGAAAGGTAAATCAAGAAACTAAACCCGGAACACAACACTTAGAATAATAAAATCCTCTAATCTAAATATATTATCTAATAATAAATGAATTAGCAAATATTATATATAGGATGGATAAACGACAAGATCCTACTGTATAGCACAGGGAACTACACTCAACATCTTGTGATAAACCATAATGGAAAAGACTATGAAAAAGAATATATATATATGTATAACTGAGTCATTTTGCCGTACAGCAGAAATTAAACACAACATTGTAAATCAACTATACATCAATAAAATCTTTTAAAAAAGAATAAAATCCTCTAATTTAAATATATTATTTAGTAATTTAACAAATGAATTTAATAATTAAATATTTAAGTATATTATTAGTTCCTCATCAAGAAGTTTCTAAATACAGTAATATGTCATTAAGATTAATTTATTTATCTGAAATATAGGCAAGCTTTATTTAAATTTTAAACTATCTTCTCATTGATCACCAAAGTCAACCTTGCCCAGTGCATCCTTACCTCCTGGGTCCTTATCTGGATTGTACTCTAAAGCATTGCTACAGATGAGGTCAATATCTTTCAGGAAATCCTTAGCAGTCAGGTAATTATGCTTATCAATTTTAGTGATTACTGTTGATAAATCCATTGGTTCCTTGATTACTTCAAGATAATCTGAAACCTAAAACAGGATATTTTAATGAAAATTACTTCTGATATTTCATATAATCTACTCATAAAAACATAAAACAAAACCATACAGTTATTTTAAAATTAAATCTAGATATCTAGGAAATCATTACAGATAAGGATAAAATTATAGAGCAATTTATGCCACTAAAGATACTATGTCATACTTTCCATGAAAAGCTTCAGTTTCAAGTCACATCTAAATCAACTCTGAAAAGTTTCTCATCTTGAAATATGAAACAAACTGTGTCAGCTTTTTTTTTTTTAAATCCTTTGGATACACCTGAGAAGAAAATGTATTGGTAAAAATACCCAATAAGCATCAATAAATGTTACCTCAAGAAAAGAATTTTTTAAGGAAAATAAAAAGAAACAGATTTTTTTTTCTTATTATTAGAGATGTTCTCGGGTAAATCTCTTTAAAATCTCTAAACAAAAAAATTATCTGTCTTTTTCAGTTTTCCAGGATGAATCGTTTCATGGAAAGAGTTTTCTGCTCCTTTGGATTCATTACAAACATTCTGAGTCAACTGTATAACAAAAGTAAGTATTGCTTTCATGACTAGAAAAAATTTACTGGCTTTGTCCCTAAATATAAACAAATCTACAAGCAAAAAATACATTTTGCTCAGTGTGATTTTCTGGGAGATAACCCAAAATAGAGATATTGGTCATGACTGCCCAATAAATTGTATGTTTTGTATCATTTGACCAATAAGAAAGCTCTTCCAACCTATATATCCACAGGTATACCTTGTTTTATTTGCACTTGCCTTTACTGCGCTTTGCAGATATTGCACTTTTTTAGAAATTGAAGGTTTGTGGCAACCCTGTGTTGTCAGATCATGGTTAGCATTTTTTAGCAATAAAGTATGTTTAAATTAAGGTATGCACATTTTTTGTAGACGTAATACCATTGCATACTTAAAGAACACTACAATATAGTGTACACATAACTTTTATATACACTGGGAAACCAAAGAATTCGTGTGACTCACTTTATTGCAATATTCACTTTACTGCAGTTGTCTAGAACTGAACCCACAATATCTCCAAGGTGTGTATGACTGTATTGTCTTCCTTAATGCAAATCTCAAATCAAGTAATTAGGTCTGACATAAACACAGTCTTAGAAATGTCTAATTAGTCCGGGACCAAATTCTGGGAATAGGGTAATTTCTGTTCTATGAAGCTAAAGGCTAGTTTTCTCCATTGCAGATGGCACTGATGCTTTTTGGGGATTTTTTTGTTTTTTTCTGGCCTCGGCATGTGGGATCTTGCCCAGCCAGGGATCAAACTCATGCCCCCTGCATTGGGAGCATGGAGCCTTAACCACCAGTGCAGTCCACTGATGCCTTTTTAAAAATTTACATACTGAATATATATTCATATGAATAAATACACATATATGCATATACAAAAACATATGCATATATATATACATACATATTATTTATATGTTTTTAAATTTTTAGATAGATGTGTGTGCATGTTTTGATTTATTTTTCATTCTCTAGGAGCTAAAAAGCCAGCCAATCTCCTTATAGGGAGACAGTGGAGCTACACTCAACAAGGAACAGTTCAGAAGGTATTAGTTGGATCCTTGGCTCTGACAATTGACATGTATTGTGTACACGTGGAAAACATTTTATAAACTTTTGCACTATAAAAATTTATATTACTAAAGACCATAAAATTTTAGCACCTATGCTTATTTAAATTCAACACTTATTTTCTAAACTTTTGTTTCCTCTGCAATTTGCTTTGGAATTTGATAAAGTTTTTAGACATTTCAAATTCATTATTTTAATAAAAGTTTTTGTGTTTTAGGTTATCAAAATGCTATCTTAGTTTCCTCTCTCTATCTGTCCCAGAGACCCCTAAGTTTTCAGCCTTAAAAGTAAACAAAGAAGCAGTAGCAAAATGAACCTGAAAAAGAAAAGAAAAAAAGGAAAAAGAGAAAACATCACCCTAAAATTAAAGTTTTAACTGACCAACATCTTCTATCCCCTCCCACTGCCTTACCATCATTTATAAAACTTTCAGTCTATCACAGATTGCATTTGAAATCTGACAATCTCTTCTGGTTAGACAGAAAAAGTTTTCCTGGACAAAGGCAAAACTGGTTCACTCCCAGCATAGGAGGCTGACTTGGGGGCAAGTCCTTATCAATTAAGTGTCAGAGTTCCCATACCCAATTTGAAATAAAAATAAACATTTATAACAATCTTTAAAGTGGGCTGATAGTTTTAAGACTTTCTGAAAATACCACGAGGGAAAAAATATGCTTCACGAATATAAAATATGTATTAATTGCAAGAGCAAATAGGCAAGTCCTGTTATTCCAGTAGAAAAAGATTGACAGCTGTGATATAAAGAATGTGGACTTCGAATTTTAAGAAACATTGAGTGCTGGCTGCGTCACTTGCCAATAAGCCTCAGTTTCTTCAACTGCAACATAATAATGACCTTGTGGGGCTGCTGAAAGGATCAAATGGCTAAAACTGTGTATTGTGGATAAACATACAAATAAAATTAAACACAGTCCCTTTATTCCCAAAAAGGGGAGGTGGGGGGAATAGATATTTTCAGGTTTTCCAAGGGGAAAAAACATAATGCTAGCTCACAGGCATAGATGAGGTAATGATTCCAAAGGAATCTGCTCTGATCCAAGAGTACAGATTTCACAATGAGGACACAACATTAAACTCTGCATCACTTCATAATTCAAATGTAAAAAAAGATGAAGAAAAAATTAAAACTAAAAACACCAAAGCTGTTCAAACATGGAGTCTGAACTATAAGAAGAATGCCAGTAAAGACTGCATTATGTGCATCCACACACTATATTATCCCAGGATAAAACAAAACAAAATAAAATTTATTCTACAGTATTATAGTAGATTCCAAATGGAAAATTTCTTTTCTCATCATCACAAACCATGCTCCCACAAGGACACAAAACAATACACATAGAAAGTGAGAAATTTTCCACTCAGAGCAGAGAAAATTCTTGGAGAGAAAAATAACAGGCTGTGCCTATAACCTCATACAGCATCTTAGTCACAGACATTTCCAAAATATGAAAGACAAATTTCAGGTTTCTTAGCTACCTCCTTCAGTAAGGTATACACAATTTGGGAAATGCCAATTTTAATTGGTATTGATTGGTTAATACCAATATTCTTTTGGAGAGCAGGATTTATCCTGGAATAAAAATAGTCTAGTATGGACATTTCACTAAAGTAACTTTTAATCCTCTTCTTAAATGAAGAGTAGGAGATCACAAAGATCAATACTAATCAAGAGGACATATACAAATTGTCATTAACTTCATCCAAAAGTCACCAGATGTTTGCTGATGACATTGGTAGTTATCACATGGATTAAAATTTTACAGGCTAGGGGTAATATTCATCCATGCCTTTGCTTTTTTCCTTCCAAAAAAAGATGTCAACATTTTTTTCTTTTAGCCAGTTCAACTTCACTGTTTGCACACTACTGAAACAAGACCTCTTCAATATCCACCGGTTTGCTGAAGATGTTAAAGCGTTTATCTGTGGCCAGCCTCTTGGTTACATCCCTGAGAAACAACCGCAACTCTCTTAAAGTATTTTCCTCCTGGTCCTCCATCCGAATTTTTTCTGATTCTGACAATTGACGAGGTGGAGAAGGTAGTGCAAGTGGAAGAACTTCCATAGCACAAAGACCTAAAGAAAGTAGAAGAAAATGTTAAGATTCCAACATGGCAGGGTCAGGACCTCAATTACTTTTCTGACACTCTCTCAAAATGTTTTTTTAAGAAAAGGAGAATTCCAAATACATGTGAACCATGTGAATTCAGCAGGTAAAAATTTGAATGGAAACCAGAAGTACATTAGGGAATAGCTTTACTTTTATAAAATAACTTACAACAGGACGTCTTTAAAGCACAAATGATATGATTTTAAATAATTTGATTCTGAGATATTATTTACATACAACTTTAAGAAAAAGATTTCAAATCAACATAAATATCTTCAGGTGAAGTACTTGTATACTGATTTGCTGAAGTCAACCTTGTTTAAAGACTGTTTCTCAAAATGAGGTTGCCTTATATCCATGAAATTTAAATGGGCAAAGAATAATTCTTTGATCCTTCCCATTCTCAAAGACTTCTAATTTTAGACAAGTCTCCTACCCTCATATTCTTACTACAACACAGTTGGGATAGTAAATGGCACCTGCAGGGAGTGAAAAAAAAAAAGTAGTAACTAAAAAAAAGAATCCCAAAGACATGAAGAAGATGGAAAACCCAGGCTTAAGTGTGATATATGAAATCTATGGTATTCACTATCTACTGTAAAACAAACAAAACATCTTCTTAGAAGGTGAAGTATTAACTTGCCTAACCATAATGCTCTCTAATTCCTTAAAAGATTTTCCTGGTATCACACTGAAGCTCAGGATTAAAATCCTAAGTATTCTCGCCAATTTCTAAATAGCCCCTAAGATGAAAAATGAAAGTCAACAGGAGCAACTCAAAAAGAAAAAGAATTATGTTCAGCCTTAACATAGAAAATTCAGATCTACGGGACTAAAATATGACTAGGAACATGCAAGATACTTTATTAAAATGAATCATTTTAATAATGAAATATTTTAAACGCTGTTATTTAGATTAGCAGAAGGCAACAACCAATAATCAGAAGGTATAACTTCCATGTTGAATATTCCAAAGTTTCTGTGGGGAAAATCCCACAGCTATAGTCATTTGATAGATGTTCATCTTAAAAGCACTGAGAAAATGTGAAAAGGAGCCACTAAAGGACAATAAAATTATTAAAGTATTGGATAATATAGCCACTGAAAAACAAAGTATTGGATAATATAACCACTGGAAAACAAAGTATGAAAAAGCAAGGAGTTGGCAGGGATGGGAAATGTATTTAATATCCTATAAGAACAGCTACGAGAAACATAAAAAGCAGAACAAAAAGAAAGAGGCTTAAATTTTTTTTTAACAAACAGGACTGCTATTTTCTAGAAGAGGATGAAAGATTAAGCAAGGGGATCTTATCTTTTTGCACCTTTAGTATTAGGAAAAGAAACTCTCTTTTGAATGACTTAGCATGCAGTCCTTACTTAAGTCAGGGGACTGAAAATCTAATTTTGAGGCCCCTCTTAATGCTATTAGGCCCAAATCCAAGAAAACTCTAATGCTTAAAGAAAGCCATGATAGATTTCCATGTGCCTAGCATAATATATCTAAATAATAGGTGCTCAATAAATATTTGAAAAATCAATCAATAAATAAGACAAACCAGAAAAGGCAAATGTTCCCACCAGTTCTTGGCCCAACAAAACTACCCTGGCCCAGAAAGCAATAAGCACAACACCTGTTGTTCACAACCTGATAGTTCCAGTCCTTAGTACTTAAAGTGACTAAAACACAGCAGAACCAAAGACTTTCTATGACTTTTTGAGCCTCAGAATGTGAAATCTACCAGAGCATCTGGACTGAAGTGATAAGGAGACTACATAAACAGTCACTCATTAGTAAAGCTTTAACAATGAGGCTGTACTTCCCAATCTCCTCAAGTCAGGTAAACACAATGGCCACTTCCACACGTGTTCATCTAAAGTTAAACAAAACCTGAAAAACTGTCTTCATTTCCACAAAGAAATGGGTTTTTTAAAAAGATGACTCCAAGATAGGATATCTCTTAACTCCAACCCACCCATTTTCCTAAAGGCTTTAGGAACTTTACCAGTGTGTTTCCTTCGTGGTGGAGCCATTGAGGCCTGATTGAGAATCAGTTCTTGGAAAAACTTTCTTCTGTCCTCTTCAATAGGCCTTTGAATATACAAGACCTCTTCGTACTGTATTCTAAAGATACATTTAACCTACACACATACACACACACACAAAGACATTAAATATTTAGAGAATTAAAAGCTTACATATTATACCAAATTATAATTTCTTCAACTTCGGTACCATTGTAAATGTCCATTGAACATCCATGCGCGGTTAAGGTTAACCTAGTCTTAGCCTATGCTGTTGAGAGGTTCAACCTCATGGAATAAACAAGAATGAAAGAATGATCCAGTTGCTCAAGTCATTAATAAATTATACTATAATATAAAAAAGGATAGTTGATTGTAATAGTCAGATGGCAACAATCTCAAAGAGCTGTTGCATAAGAGCTGAAAAGTAATTATCTACAACCTATTTACAATAGAGAGCTGGGAGGATGCTAACAACATTGCCTTATTTTAAGCGGTTTCTGTGTGCTTCTTATCCACTAACTTCCCTTCCTGGGCTCTTTCCCTACTAAGTCTATTCCACTGTATCCTCTGGAATCTTGATTTCATTGCATAAAAACTATACCTTCGATCTCACCAAAGAATGCTCCACAATGACACCACCTTCCATGCAAAACTCCCAAGCAAAATTAAGCCAGTCACGCTCATATCCCTCAACTCCTTCCAGTTAGTGATTGCCACCTCTCCTTTGTTCACCTGCTCTATAAAGACTTTGACCTCAGATGTCCCCCTTGCTGTTTAAATCCTCTTTACATCATCCACATTTGTCGATACACTTTATTTAATTCATATGTTTTCCTAGAAGGTCTGTTTCCTACTTCAAGATACTGAACTCCCTGAGAACAGAACTCATCTGTTTTCCTATACCTACCACCATGCCTGGTACCTAGCAATGCTTAATAAGCATATACTGAATGAATAAAGCTTGTCATTTTGTTACCCAGCCCACATCAAATTGGAAACTGCAAATAAAAAAAGGGTAAAGGTCACTAATATGGAAATAAGTACCAACCATGACAGTGTGGAAATACTGGATTAAAATTTAAAACATCAGATTCTAGCCCAAATATAGGTACATATTTCTGGTAAACTTTGGACAGTCCATTCAATTTGTTATGTCTTACTTACTGAATTGCAGACTGTGAAATGAAGAATTACTTAAATATTATTTTAATCTTTGTAACAATGAGGTAGGTACGTAGGGAGTCCCTCATTTTACAGATGAAAAAACCTAGGCTTGGAAAGGTTTAAGTAACTGGCTTGAGGTCACAAAGTGAATAAATAGAGAAGACTAGATTATATAAGCTCTAAAGGTCTTTTCTAACTCTAAAATCCTAAGACAGAGAAGAGACAATGAAAAGGAGCCATCAGAATTCAATATTTAGATGAGAAATTATTTACGTCAACCCAAAGCCAAATCCTTAAAGAGTTTACATAAAATTTCACCTTGTGACCTTCCGATATTTTCTTTGAAGACTACCTTTATGTAAAAACCCCTCCAATTCTTCGATCTATACTTTGCTGGCCTTCCCTTGAAAGTTCTGGCAAGCAAATTTACCACTGAGCATGTGTCAAATATCACGTGTCAAATATCATGCCAAACACTGCAGTTAAAAACTTGAAGAAAACAGGCTTACTTCCTGCTGTCAAGTCTCTTCAGTCTCATAAGAAAGCATTATGATACCATGTCAGAAGTGTTATAACAGAGGTAGTGAAACAGAGGAGACCCTGCAAGGGGCATGGGTGAAGAGGCATTAGATAAGATATAGCAGAAAATGCTAACATTAACTGGGTCTTGAAAAATAAACAGAACACAATACCCTAGAAGTACCAGGATTTTGTTTAAGGGTAGTAAAACATTTAATTTCAGTTTTAAATATTCCTCCTTCTGATCATTTTTCAACATTGTATTGAACCTGGTAAATGTAAAAGCATACCAAGAGCAAGTCTACAATAATCCCCCTGATATCAGCCTTCCTGATTATTACCAACAGCTTGTTTTTCTTTAAATTCACTCCTATCTTCTGACATTCCCAGCCTCAAACTTCATACTGCAACAAGACAAACCTCATATAATTCCCTGAACGAATCATGTTCTCTTTCACACTGGTTCACAACAGTCTTTACAGATGCTATTCACTCTTTCCTAAACTGTTTTTTTTTTAAACTCTCCACTCAAGCCAGTGCTTTCTGGGTGATGCTTTCTCTGACTTTCCCAGATAAACTTAGACATACCTTCCACTATCTCTCATTAAACTTTTGTTAAGTTCAATAATTTTTAGTGAGTTAATTCAGCTGTGCAACCATCGCAGGTCAGTTTTAGAATATTTCCATTACCTCCAAAAAGTTCCCTTGTGCCCATCTGCAGTCCATCCACACTTACACTCCCAGCTGACAACCAGTGATTTGGTTTCTGTGTCCAGAAATTTGTCTCTTCTAGAAATTGCGTATCATAGACTTGGTAGTCTTTTGTGTCTAGTTTCTCTCAATTTTAGCATAATATATTGAGGCTCACCCACACTGGAGAATGTATCAGTGGTTCACTCCACTTATTCCTGAATAACATTTCACTCTATGTATATACACGACATTTTGTTTTGCCAATCACCAATTAATAAATACTTGGGTTATTTCCACCATGATTAACAATACTAGAAGGAACACTGGCGTACAAGTTTTTGTGGGAACATATGTTTATATTTCTCTGGAGTAGTTACCTAGGAGTGGAAATGCTGAGTCCTATCATAAGTTTATGTCTAACAGCTTAAGAACTGCCAACTTTTCCAAAGTGGCTATACCATTTTACAATTCCACCAGCAATACACAAGGATTCAAGTTTCCTACATTCTTGTCAACACTTGGTGTTGTCTGTCTTTGTGATTATAGCTATCCTAGTTGGGTGTGCAGTGGTATCTCATTCCTGAATGACTAATGATATTGAGAATCTTTTCTCATTCTTATTACCTTAAGAATATATATACTCTTTGGTAAAATGCCTATTCAACTCTTTAGCCCATTTTTAAATTGTAGTTTTCTTTTGAAATTTGTGGTAAAACGGTCATAAAAAATTTTGCCATTTTAATATTTTTAAATTGTACAGCCTGTTGCATTAAGTGTATTCACATGGTTGTGCAGTCATCACTACCTATCTACCTTCAAACCTTTTCCATCCTCCCCAACTGAAACTCTACCCATTAAACATTAACTCCCTACACTCTCCCTTTCCCCAGGTCCTGTCAACCACCATTCTACTTTCTATCTCTACGAATCTGACTACTCTAGGAACCCTGTATAAGAGGAATCATACAATATTTGTCCTTTTGTGACTGGCTTATTTCACTTAGTATAATGTCCTAAGGTTTACCCATGCTGTAGTTACTCTTGTTGTAGAATGTATCAAAATTTCCTTCTTTTTAAAAGCTAAATAGTGTTACACTGTATGTATATGCCACATTATGTTTATCCATTCATCTGCTGATTTCTACCTTTTGGCTACTGTGAGTAATGCTGCTAAGAACATGGGTATACAAACATCTGTTTGAATCCCTGCTTTCACTTCTTTTGGGTATATTCCCAGAAATACAATTGCTGGATCATATGGTAATTTTGTTTAATTCTTTAAGAAATCACCACACCAAACCATTTATTTTCAACAGAGGCTGCACAATTTTATATTTCCATCAGCAATGCAGAAAGGATCCAATTCCCTCACATCCTAACCAACACTTGTTATTTTCTGTTATGTCAGTAGCCATCCTACTGGGTATAAAGTGATATCTCATTGTGGCTTTGATTTGTATTTCCATAATGATTAGTGATGTTCAGCATCTTTTCATGTGCTTTATTGCCATTTGAGTATCATCTTTGGAGAAAATCTATTTAAGTACTTTGCCCATTTTTGAACTAGCTGTTTGGAGTTTTCTCTGTTGCTGAATCGTAGGAGTTCTTTATACGCGCCGGGTATCAACCCCTTATCAGATATATGATTTGCAAATATTTTCTCCCATTCAATGTATTGTCTTTTCAATCTATTAATAGTTTTATTTTTGATGAAATCCAATTTATCTATTTTTTCTGTTAACCTGTACTTTTGGTGTCTCATCCAAGAAATCACTGCCAAATCCAATGTCATGGAGCTTTTCCCCTATGTTTTTTCCTAAGGGTTTTATAGTTTTAGGATTTTTGTTTTTTTAAAAAAATTTGTTTATTTATTTATTTTTGGCTGTGCTGGGTCTTCATTGCTGTGCGTGGGTTTTCTCCAGTTGCAGCGAGCGAAGGCTACTCTTTGTTGTGGTGCGCAGGCTTCTCATTGCAGTGGCTTCTCTTGTTGCGAAGCACGGGCTCTAGGCACATGGGCTCCAGTAGCTGCGGCACACGGGCTCTGTAGTTGTGGCTTGTGGGCTTAGTTGCGCCGTGGCATGTGGGATCTTCCCAGACTTGGGCTCAAAACTGTGTCCCCTGCATTGGCAGGCGGATTCTTGTTTTTTTTGTGGTACACGGGCCTCTCACTGTTGTGGCCTCTCCCGTTGCGGAGCACAGGCTTCGGACGCGCAGGCTCAGCAGCCATGGCTCACGGGCCCAGCCACTGCCGGCATGTGAGATCTTCCCAGACTGGGGCACGAACCCGTGTCCCCTGCATCGGCAGGCGGACTCTCAACCACTGCGCCACCAGGGAAGCCCAGCAGGCGGATTCTTAACCACTGCGCCACCAGGGAAGTTCCTATAGTTTTAGGTCTTATGTTTAGTTCTTCAATCTACTTGGAGTTAATTTTTGCATACAGTATAAGAAAAAAGTCGAAGTTTCATTTCTTTTGTATGTGAACATCCAGTTTTCCAGCACCATTTGTTGAAAGGACCATCTTTTTTCCTGATGAATGGTATTCACACTTATCGAAAATCATTTGACTTAGTCTTATTATTATGCTGAAAGAGTTTTTAATACATTCTGGATGTAAGTGTTACCAGATATGTGATTTGATATATTTGAAATATTTTCTCCCAGTCCGTGATTTGTTGGGGTTTTTTTTCATTTTCTTGATGGTGTCTTTTAAAGAATAAAAGATTTTAATTGTGATAAAGTTTACCATATCAATTTTTTTCTTTTATGGATCATGCTTTTATATATTCTACTATTATAGCACTTCTCCTACTGTATTATTTTTTCCAGATCTCCCCTCCCTCTAAACTTTAAATTCTTGGAGAACAGTGGCTATCTGGATTTTCGCCTATTTTACTTCATTCAATGAAGATACTGTACTAGAAATATGTACGTGTATACATGCATCTATGTGTGAGTATTGTGTGTGTGTGTGTGTGTGTGTGTGTAGAAACTGTGTTAGGCAGTTAGACACTGTGAATGGAAGAGTGAAGAAAACAGACACTGTCTTAAATAAATTACATTACATTGCACAGAATAGGCAATACATTTTTGATGAATGAACAATGATCTTAACTTGATGAATACAAAACTCCATTCCCGGTCTTCCCTGGTGGCGCAGTGGTTAAGAGTCCGCCTGCCAATGCAGGGGACACAGGTTCGTGCCCCGGTCCGGGAAGATCCCACATGCCGCGGAGTGGCTAGGCCCGTGAGCCATGGCCACTGAGCCTGCGCGTCCGGAGCCTGTGCTCCGCAACGGGAGAGGCCACAACAGTGAGCGGTCCGCGTACCGCAAAACAAAACAAACAAAAAAACCCCCCGCCATTTCCCTAACCACTCATCAGCCTAATCATCACAATATGCAAAAACTGTCTCTCTGTAGTTTTAGAGAGTACAGGGCATTATAAGTGCATAGCCTTTGGAATCAGACAAACCTGGGTTCAAATCCTTACTCTGCCACTAGCTGTAAAACCCTAGGCAAGTTACTTTACCCCTGTTGGCCTCAGTTTCTTCATCTGTCAAATGGAAAAGTAATACTTTTCTCACGGAACAGTTTAAGAACATATGTTAGATAATATATATGATTAACCTACAGTGCCTGGCACATAGATGCATAAATAGCAGTAATTCTTTCATTAGCAAATATTTTTGTTTTACCTCATTTATTAAAATGTTAGAATTGTTAGCCCCCAGTTTTGAAGGTAGTGTCCATGTGACCTCTGTAATGGGCAAAATTAATGGTTTAAAACCTCGAAATCAAAAAACAAACCAAAAAAAACCCCTCAAAATCTCAAAGAGAAAAGGTGTGGAAAATGAGGTCAGAAATGAATCTACAATAGTTTTCATAAATAAAGTTTGCTTTCCTTAAAACAAAACAGGTAAACAATCCATCAAGTAAAAATAAATATTAGTATTTAACATACCTTAAAATAGTAATAATTCATGTTCATTTACTATACCGTTTTTAATTTAAAGAAAAGAAAAACTTGGGAGGATCACTTTCCTCTTAAATTTTAAGAAATCATAAAATTGTTTTACAACCAAAAAGTTAATACTAAGATATTTCTCTTGTATACATTATCATTTATCTGAGTTTTCAATGTCCCTACTTGATGTTTCTACTTAAGTTACTGATTTTTACCTCCCAGGTCCCACCATAAACTGAGAGATACAAAATGACATGAAATACAGAGAAGACAAAATACTGTATGTAATCTTTACTTTCATCAGTGTAGCTGAGGAGATATTTCTTTAAAATTCACTTCTAATATATTGAATTATACCATTCTGAGCCTGCCCATACTTTAATGCCAAAGTACATACCGTGAATCTCTTCAGAAATTTAAGTGCAATTCCAAAGTCTGCTTTCCTTCCTGCAAATATTTCTACTTTTATCTGCTTCCTTGTTTAAAAGTCTCTTTACTATGCTCAACCTTTGATTCTTTTTTCTAATTCTCCTGAAGAGAAATAACTTGCAATTCTCATATACAGCAACTAAAATTCTCCTACTATTCTCAGAAAAGTTCTTCAGGGTCCACAGAAGTAAATTTACTTACACTAGAATTTTGCAAAAAAAAAAAAGATGCAGGAGGCTAGGCAGGAGTTACTTAAAGCCTTTGTGATGATTCAACATTTTCTTCTTTCATGCAACAAACATTTACTAAGCAATTCCACTGTGTCAGGAAGTGAAGGGCAGTAAGACAGTCCCCTCCTCTCAAAGAGCTTGTGGTCTAGGTCAGAGAGTCTCAAATATTTTGGTCTCCACACTTTATTAAACTCTTAAAAATTATTCAAGAACCCAAAAGAGCTTCTGCTTATCTGGATTATATCTGTCAATATTTATGTACTAAAAATTAAAACTAAGAACCTTCCAAATTATGTATTCATTTAAAACCTATTACATGTTAACATTAAAAAATATATTCTTTTAATGAACTTAATCTACTAAACAGAAACAGAATCACAGACATAGAGAACAGACTTGTGATTACCAAGGGAGAGAGTTGGATTGGGAGTTTGGGATTAGTAGATGCAAACTATTACATATAGAATGTATAGGGCTTCCCTGGTGGCACAGTGATTGAGAGTCCACCTGCCAATGCAGGGGACATGGGTTCGAGCCCTGGTCCGGGAAGATCCCACACGCTGCGGAGCAACTAAGCCCATGCACCACAACTGCTGAGCCTGCGCTCTAGAGCACGTGAGCCACAACTGCTGAGCCCGCATGCCACAACTACTGAAGCCCACACGCCAGGAGCCCGTGCTCTGCAACAGGAGAGGCCACTGCAATGAGAAGCCTGCGCACTGCGGCGAAGAGTGACCCCTGCTCGCCGCAACTAGAGAGGGCCCGCGTGCAGCAATGAAGACCCGATGCAGCCAAAAATAAATAAATAAAATAAATTTATTTTTTAAAAAAGAATGTATAAACAACAAGGTCCTACTGTATAGCACAGGGAACTATATTCAATATCCTGTGATAAAGCATAATGGAAAAGAATATGAAAAAGAATGTATATATGTATAACTGAACCACTTTGCTGTACAGCAGAAATTAACACAATACTGTAAATCAACTATACTTCAATAAAATAAATGTAAAACATATATATATTCTTTTGAAAGACATATTTTTCCAAAATATAAAACATTATATATATTAAAAAAATTTAGTGAGAAAAGTGGCACTGTTTTACATTTCTTCAAATCTCTCTTATGTCTGGCTTAATAAAAGACAACTGGGGCTTCCCTGGTGGCGCAGTGGTTAAGAATCCGCCTGCCAGTGCAGGGGACACAGGTTCAAGCCCTGATCGGCGAAGATCCCACATGCGGAGGAGCAACTAAGCCCGGGAGCTACAACTTCTGAAGCTTGCGCGCCTAGAGCCCGTGCTCCTAAGCAAGAGAAGCCACCGCAACGAGAAGCCCGCGCAACCGCAATGTAAAGTAGTCCCCCCAGCACCCCCTCCCTCCAAGGGGCAAAGAAACAAAGACCCAATGCAGCCAAAAATAAATAATAAATTTATAAAAAGAAAAAAAAGACAACTGGATTCTCATTTTCTGCCTCTGCATTCAATCTGTTACAGTAATGTTGCTCTGATTGGTATACATGAAAAAAACCCATATTCAAGAAGATACATAGTTGCAAAATACAAAAAAGACGAATGTGACAAACCTCTGAAAGTCTTGTGGGGCCCACAAGGGTCCTTGGATCACACTTTGATAACAGCTGGTCTAGAACAATGATTTCCAATGTTTTGTTTTTTGATGAAACACCTCATCAGTAAAAAAATTTGAAAATACTACCTCCAGACTTGACACTTGTGCATATCAAACTCAATAAATGATACTTAAAAAAAAAAAAAAAAAAGAACTTCCCTGGTAGCGCAGTGGTTAAGAATCCGCCTGCCAATGCAGGGGACACGGGTTTGAGCCCTGCTCCAGGAAGATTCCACATGCCGCAGAGCAACTAAGCCGGTGCATCACAACTACTGAAGCCCACGCCCCTACAGCCCATGCTCCGCAACAAGAGAAGCCACCGCAATGAGAAGACCATGCACCGCAAAGAAGAGTAGCCCCTGTTCTCTGCAACTAGAGAAAAGCTGGCACGCAGCAATGAAGACCCAATGCAGCCAAAAATAAATTAATGAATTAATTTAAAAAAATACTCCCTCCAGTATATATACATACATACTTAAATGTACTATTCTACTAATATTACTATTTCTATTATGAAACATACACACACGTTTTTAAGATAATATGAAAAATAAAAATGAATAGAAGTTCTAATGTTTTTCTCAATATCCCAATGCATTGCCTTATTTTGGGATTAAAAAGGGAGAGCTATACAAAGACACATTTACAAGAGAATTTTAAAAGGGCTCCAAAAGATGAGGTTGTCACTCTGTCCCACAAAAAGAAAACATTTTTGTATCCCTAATATTAGTCCCATGATGACTAACTTTTTTTGTTTGGTGTTGTTTTTAAAAATTGAGTAGAGAACCTTTTCATCTCTGAATGAGTTTATTTTCTGATGAGAACAGCAGCACTTATTACAGAAGATTTAGAAAACAGGTAACAAAAATAACTATAATCTTAAGACCCAGAGATAATTACTATTAACATTTCTATTAATAGTTACATATAGTTTTTTATATATGACTATATACCTAATATATAATTATTTCTATATAAACCCAGATAATGCCATATATATTGATTTAATATGCAATTTTTAGCAATACATTCAAACATCTTTTCATGACATTAAATGTCTTCTACGTCAATATTTTTAATGGTCTCATTGTATTTCATGGAAGGAATCCACTATAATCAATCCTCTACTCTAGGACGTTTAGTTTCCAATTGATGAAGAAAGGCTATGATAAATACTCTTGTACTTTTTGTGTTGCCTGTGCTGTATCTTTGTGTTTGTCCATGAAGAAAGGCTATGATACTTTCTGTGTTGTCTGTGTTGTATCTTTTTTATCTATGAAAAACTACTTACCTATAAATGGTATTGCTGACCTAAAATGAATAGACATATTTAAATCTATTACGATGAACTGTCCTGGAGAGAGTTTATCCAACTTTTTTTTTTGGCCTATTTTATAGGTTAAAATCTGTATCTTACTGTTATTTTAACTTACCATTGTATTTTCTTAAATACACTATAGTAACTGGATATTTCTCTCTTTCTTTTAGAATCACTTAGTTTTTGATACCCACTGTCTACTTCATGTCTTCTTCCATAGATCTGGCACCTTGCTAACCTAGTTACTCAGTCTGCAACTCTCCATGCTTTTCATTCACTTACCAAATATTTATCAGTAGGTGCTAAGTATTATTCACTACTATTTCAGTCTGTGACCTAAACAAAGCAATATACTAATGGCAAAGCTGAAATTAAAATGAAAGCCTTGGGGGCAGAGGAGGCTTTCCTAAGGACAATTAGTATAAAATGTTATGTAATCAGTAGTCTAAGAAAAACCCCATAATCTTCACCCACAAATGTGAATATCCATGATAGCTTTAGTAGCTATTTGCTATAATAAGGGCAAAGACTACAGAAGACAAAGTGGGGGGGGCTGAAATTTCAGGATTCAATGCTTGTAAATTTTTAATATTTTAGCTATTAATTAAGGTTATTGGTAAACAAATAATGAAAAAAGCCTACACACCAGTAGGCTTTTTGAATCCACTAAAAATTATAACAATATAGCAACATTGAAAATATATAGATGCAATGTTAGTTTTTTAAAAAACTAAACAATAAAATCACATATGCAAATAGACAACAAGAATAGGCAAAATTAAAATTGCTGTGTATCAAGACAGGTTCAGTAAGACTTTTATTTACAAATTTTTCAAACAATATAAGGAAACTTCAGGTAAGTATATATTCCTAACTAGAGCCCTTAATTATCCCAATTTTCTTTATTTTTTATAAAATTATAATAAAACTAGTTGACAGTGAGGATCTAATTTTTAAAAGTGGCTCCTAGGTTATGTCCAGGTTCAGTCCACTCTTCTAAATCAATTTCGAGTGCATTCTTACTTTATAATACTAATATAATACCAAACATATTATAGCTCTGTAGCTTCCAAAATAAACTCACATATATAGTCTCACACCAACAAGCCTGTCTGTTATTATCCACGTTTTATAGGTGAGGAAACTGAAGCTACTCTAGGTTCAAATATTTACCCAAAATCAAAAGACAAGTAAGTCAATACCAAGGTTTTTCTGACTCTTACTACATACATCTTTCCACTAAACTTTACTGCTCCCTGTGATAAAAAATATTCTGATTAATGGTCTCCAAATAATATCAGATTCTGAATAGCAAAAAATGAACTAGTCTACATTTAATATAATTTTCTTAACAAGAGTAGTAAGTTGTACAAATCCAGTTTAGCAATAAGATAGATAATAAGAGCTAAAACAACAAAAGAACTTGGTAAAAAAAAAAAATCTGAATCATAAAATTCTACGTAATCAAGATTTATATTATAGCATTTGAAACATGTAAATTTTTTATAAGAACTGTGTTGCCTGGGCAAAATATTTCTAAGCATTTTGAAAAGAGATTATTTCAAAACCTAGTAAGCTCAGAATGTTAAAATAATTTCTTAAAAATCAATTTCATTCACATGAGTTGATCTACTAATTTTTTCATTCATATGAGTGATCTACTAATTTTTTTCTGAAACTGTGATTTTTATCTTTACTATTGAGTTGGATTTGAATTCAAACGCTAAATATCAGATTTGAAAAATATGCACAGTCATAATAATCTTCAGCTTAACGTGATGAAAGGTCAAATCTCACCAAATAATCAAATCTCACCAAATAATCAAATCTCACCAAATAAAGGTCAGTGAAAGAGCTGAAAGGTCAAATCTCACCAAATAATCTAACAGATGATAAGAATGAGAAGGATAATTATAATGGCATTGATGATGATACAGCTAAGATCTTCTTAGTAGGTACTATATATGTCGAGGTCTGGTCTAAGCATGAATTATCTCAAAATTCACAACAACACTGAGAAATATATCAAAATACATACCAAAAAAAAGAAACTGAAACTTAAAATGTTAACTAACTTAAGTCACATGGCTAATAAATGGTACAACCAAGGCATGAACCTTGACAGTACTGATTTTATAGTAACTAAAATGTGCCAAATTTACGTCAACTATTTTAAAACCATATAATAAGAAAAGATAAATATTTAATGAGTTCTTACCTCTTCAGGCAGTTCACTGTACATGGTTTCAGAGGTAGACAATAAAAATATGGGTGAAAATGACGGTATATCTTGTAGCAAAGTCAGAAAAGTTGCTCTCACAGTTTCACTGACAGCTTCCCACCAATCACCAATGTGAGGCATGTAAACAATACTAGGTACTGTTCTTCGAGCTTCACGAAAAATCTAATTAAGGAAAGAACTGGCATCAAAAATTCAAATAGATATTATTCTAAAGTCTATACAGTAACCCCCAAATACATTAAATGTGTCAGGCCTGTTACTATAATTACTTTCAGCCCCAGTATTTAAGCTGTTCAAGATATGCAAAAGCCATACATACAGCTTCTATCTACCCTTACCCACCTAAGAAAAGGAGTATTTTTTTGTTATTTTATTATTCCTATTCAGTATATACTAATAGTATAAAGGCATCAAATTGTTCCACTTATCTATCATATAAATAAAGCAAAATACCACTATAAAATATGCTGCAAATAAAGAGATAAGCATGTACCTATATGTCACCCACTTAAGAGTGATTATCAGGAAGCACAAAGAAGAAAAAGAGACATAGCTTACATGTTCGTGCACACTGGCTAAAATCACTCAACATATGAATTAAATAAATATTTTAACCAAGATGTACCACCCTAGAGCTTAAAATTAATGAACTACCTGCTGAACCACTTGTTTACCTCCCATTATCTTAATTCAATCTTCTATAAAATAGTCACAAAATACCCTTAATGTCTAAAGAACAATAAATACATTAGCTAAAAGCTATGAGATACTCCCACTTCAGAAAATAGAAAATAAAGTTCCCTCAGGTGTTAAAAAGAGTCTTAACCATAGCTTCAGTCACAATCTGCCAACACATGCCAATAAAGACCAGGTTGGCTATTAATAAGTTGTCAAACAGAACTACTGACCTTTACAGAAGAGTCAACAACAGCTCAACAGCCCATCAAAAAATTCTCACAGATTATTATGACATCTCTTAAATACTTCTAACGAGCGTAAGAATAAGTTAAAAATGACTATCTTTCTTCAATTTAATTTGAGAACTCTACTTCTAAAATTCTCTACTATTTTCTCTTAAACACATTTCAATTAACCTATATAATGTACAAGATACAGAAATAAGAATCAAATAATTTAAATGATTAGGATTATCAGAAACATTCCTAAAATTCAAAAGGATTGTTTTTCTTTAAAGAGTAAGCCTACCACTTGCATGAATTTTTTATATACTATATTTTATATAGCTTTAAATTTCCTGTGTAAAATAAAATGTACTGCCAATTTAATAATAAGCCAGATGAAAGATACTCAAATAAAATTTTCCCCCAAATCGGAAATGTAGATGTTATGATCACTCACATCAAAAGTAACATTTGCTCCTTCCCTTCCTTTAATATTTGCATATCCACCAATCCAGAACAGTTGTACAGTACAACTCCTTCAGGACTCTCAAATTTTGACCTTTTCTGCAAACACGCACCCTCTTATCCTGGATCTTGAAAATCCAAGGATTACTGTTTTCCAAAGTTCATGTAGAAGATTCATAAGAGAAAAACAAGCATAAATATTGGCAAAAGGAAGGAACCACACAGGAGCACAAAGGCAAGAGAGGCATTTGATTCCAAAAAAAAAAAAAAATGTTTTTATTACATGCCACCCAAATCAGGCATGGTATGTGGAAGACACTGACCAACACCTGTTGCTGATAAAACTAGGGAAAGTCAGCAGGGAGAGAAAGGTGATTATATGAAAAAGAGTAACAAACTACACAGCTTACTGAGAAACCTCACAAAACTACCTACCCTAATTCAGCCATGCAAGTTACCACATGCCCAGGGAGAGATGAGACAACATGCCTTTTTTAAAAAATGAAATACTGCCTTGCAGTCTAGTATTTGTAGGTTAGGTTTTCTATATGTGTTGAGAACATCTAGCTGCTAGCAAATATCACAGTATGGGCAAAGCAACAGAAGGTTAAGTGATAATAAATAAAAAACTTTACAGAGCCAGAAGTTAAACAATGCAATACTGTAGGTGTTTTAAATTTATCGGCAAGGCTGAACTAGATACGTAAGGGTTTTTTTTCTATTTCTTTCCTTTTCTCATCCAAACCTCTCAAAATTAGCAAACTGAACATGATAATGATACTCTAGTAACCTTTTTATTTCCAAAGACTTTAGGAAAGTATCTTTATAAGTAAACCTTTTGAAATTATATTTGAAAACCTAGAGGGGAAAAAAAAATCAGGAAAAAAGTCTAAGACAAATACAGAAAAATAAAAAGGCTCTGCCTTTCTGGTCCATGAATATATAATTACATGGACTGAGAATTAATCTAACTATATGCAATACCAATAGCCAGGGAATATTTTCAAAATTTTCTCTGAAGCCTTTAAAGGAAAAACATCCTTAATTTCCAGAAAAATTTAAAAATACTACTAAAACAAGTTTCCTTTTTTAATTCCTTACCCCATGTTATCTCAGAATATTAAAATAAACTTTCATATTTTCTTTAAATAGCCAAGCCGTCCTAATTCTCCTGCTTTTGAAATGAAATTTCAAAAAAGAATAGAGTCTGAGAATAGTATTTAAAAATTCAGAAAAAAGTTTAAACCTATTGTGATTTTTCTATAATGTAAAATCGGCTCCTCAGCAGTTTGCTGGTAATTTTTGAAGTTATGGAATAAGTTACACTCTGTGAAATCAATTAACCAGATATCTTATAGTAGAAAAATAAAGCCTAGTTTTAGTGAAGCGGCAACTGTCTTGGGAACAAGTGATGCCATTTGATAACTAGAAAAATACTCACCTACAGGGTGTCTTGGATTGGTGGATGTGCAAGGTGTAGTAGAAAACAGAAAAACTGTTATAGAGAAAAAAAGACAGTAGGCCAAATTACTGAACCAACCGTTTCAAAATACCTCTGACATGACCAGCACTCTTGCACAAATAAAATGAACGTACACCAGTGTATGTGAATGTTCATTTTGATTCTTTAAACAATATATTTCTGGCCTCTTCTTGTCCCAGACATCATAGTCCCTTATACAACTTTTTTTAAGTTTCTTTATTTAAAAAATATCAAAAACTACTTTCTCTGAATATTAATGATATGAAAGGCAAAAATCAGGCCACTGAAATTAGAAGTATCCATGCAAGGAAGCACTAACAATATAAACTGCACCTATATTTATAAGCGTCCTTATCTCAAAAGCTAAATTTCAAATCAGTACGTTAGATGCCAAATTAAAATGTTCAGTGTGTGAAAATTCACTGTATCTTTAAAAAATGAAGAATATACAGCCTATAACAAGCCATTTTCATTAAAAACTGAAAACTGGAATAATTTTAAATACAGAGGTACATGAAGCAGAAACCTCCAAGCCAGTACAGCTTTCACTTTCCTAAAAGGGGCTATATGAGAAAAACAACTTTTTGTCATCAATGAATTTCCAGAATTTGTCTTGGTCATGTTACAGTACTAAAATTATAAAACACAGGTAAAAGAAAAATCTTAGGGGCTAAATTTGTCCTCAATTTTTATAAAAACTAAAAAGCACTATTTAAATAAGTTTAATTCCTTAAACCATGCTATCAAAACTGTTAAAATAAATACTATGTCTCCATTACTGATAACTTTATTATATTTGTCACTTACTCCATTTATGTTCTATTGACCTAAGATTTACTGAGCATCTCTGTGAAAAGAAGGCACTGTCTGGGATCTGAAGATTCAGGATTCAAGAAATAAAAAGCTCAATTTCTTTACAAGCATATAAAATCAGCCTGTTATAAAACACAACTATACTAGAGTTTCTGAAAAATGGATTTAATACAAATCAATATTTCTTGAAAATTAAAAACACCCAAAATCCTTTTCTGATATTTTCGTTGCTAAAAACATCAATAATTTCAGTAAATGTGATACAATTTGGGCCAGGATAATTTAATTTGTTTACAATTCAAAAAAAAATGTGCTATGGTAAAAGACAGATGTGTACCCACATGCACAAACACAAGAGTATCCAAAGTATACACAGACTGTTATGGAGAAACCCAGAAATCCTTTTTCATAAGCAAGAGCATCCAAAGTATACACATAGGTAAGTATATTAATTCCTTAATGCCACATAACCAAAACAGATTTCCCCTGAGAATTTCCAGATACAATTTCTTTCTAGGGAACAAAAAATACTAAAATTTTCACCCCAAAAAATACCTTACTGACCATGTGAAATTACTCATAACACCATATAGTACCCAAACTCCAAAGCTTTGAACAGACCATATTTAAATTTATCAATTCGATCATAACTCTGTATTAATGAAAAAGATTAAATATAACTCACTCATCAATCCCTTTTTTCCTAAATCAGCAGTGGAAATAATACAAGAGGGAAAAAAATACATATGAAAATGTCAGTAAGGGGACTCATAGTTGTTGCTATTTTTTTTTTAAGAGTTTTAATACAGTAAGTCTTTTACTACAGATACTAACATCTCTGACTTTGTTGTAGGGTTCAATAATTACTTGTGAACTTACTGGGACAACCATAAATCTTCCAGGCTACATCAGTTTCCATTCTCCTTCCGGAGCATTTGGAAGACTATGAAATGCTCAGTAACATACATACACACATGCGCACACACAGAGTTACTTTATGAACTCTGGCAATTGTTTCAGTTATAAATGTCGAACTACTGTCCAGTGATCAGCTAAAGTACTATATTTCAAAGTGTGGTTTACTGAAAACCTAGAATAGTTACAACTGGGATGCATGTTTGAAGTGCAGATTTCTGGGCTTATCCCAAATTTCATGAATCGGAATCTCTGGGTGTGGTGCCAGGGAATCAGAAATTTTAATAAGCACCCCCAGGAGATTCTCATGCTCATTAAATTTTAAGAAACAATGAGGGACTTCCCTGGTGGTCCAGTGGCTAAGACTCCGCGCTCCCAATGCAGGGGGCCTGCGTTCAACCCCTGGTCAGGGAACTAGATCCCACATGCTGCAACTTAGAGTTCGCATGCCACAACTAAAAGATCCCACACACATCAACAAAGATCCCGCATGCCACAACTAAAGACCCGGTGCAGTCAAATAACTAAATAAAGATTTAAAAAAAAAAAGAAAGTAAGAAAGAAACAATGAGAAAACCCTACAGCAGTCACTAACTCCTCTACCATTTTTCAAGCAACTGATAATATTACTCAATAGCTGGGGCATTCAGAAGAAGAAACAGTTCTAGGTCATATATCTGCTTGTGTGTGGATGTTTTAAAGAATGGCATAGAATTAAACACGGTCCCCATGGCATAAAGAAATATGAAGTAGGGCCCTTCCCCCCTTTTCATCTTATCACACACATAAATACAGATCTTTAAAGGTGATTTAAGACTTCTTTCCTTTAAAACTACCTTTCGTGTTCATGTTACACTATTAAATAACCCAACTTAATTTATATCACATATCTTAGAGGCAGGGGAAAAGAAAATCACAGAAGAATAACTTGCCACAGACCAAACCCTTATATTCCACATCTATTTAGAGAGGATTCTACCTATAGAAGGACTAGCTACAAAGAGAAGTAAAGCAAAAGGGAAGAGAAGAAAGGGAATACAGAACAGAAGGATAGAAAGAAGGGTTTTTTTTTATCTTTCTAGCATTTCAGCACCTGACTTATGTGCTCTCCTCCCTAGGACTTTTATACCTAGTTATACCCAGGCTTACCAATCTCTACAAATTAAGAAAAAATTCCTCAGTTTCATTATATAATAGCCTCTTTTTGAAGAATTTTCCAGAAAAGACAGTATTATGTTATAATAAATAATTTTTAATATGCACTTAAAATACAAACAATCAGGGATTAACCGTGACAGTTTACATGGTCTCTGGTCAGTGTTCAGAGAAAGTCTGAGCTTCAGCTACCATGACTACAAAATTCTGTCTCAGTGCCTTGTTAGATTAGACATCCAGGTGGTGGTCACTTAAGAATAAGCCCTACTTCCAACCCAGAAGCTCATAGGTGGAAGCAGAGAAGATGAGATGTCTTGACATACTAGATGCAATGTAACACAACCAAAACAATAAATGGAGGGTTTTTGTTGCTTCCCACCACCAAGTGACACTTCTCTCCACCCTCCTCACCAACATGACAGAAAAGTAGTAAAAGCCAAGATATGTGAAAGAGACCAAAGAACAGGCAGTCAGAATTCAAATTTAGCCCAATGATGCCAAGTAGGATTCAGAGAAAAAAAAAATCCCAGGATTCCAATAAGATCAACATAGTTTACTACAGTGCTTCATATTTCCTTACCTAACATTAAGCCAGTATTGTGTTTGTGAATATACACACACATTAGCCATAAGGAACAACTATAGACAGAATGTTCCTCTTTCAAAGTGATTTTATCTTTCAGTTTGTTTGATACTGTCAAGTATACATGTAAAAGGAAACAAAAAATTCTAAACCATAGAGCAGAGTATAAACTAAAATCACAAAGTTTATCCATTCCCCAAATCCTCCAAATTCCTTCCCCCAAGCCAAAACAAAGATTATTAACAGTTTTTGGGGAGTATTCTTGGACAATATTTCTACTTATATATAAACATGAACATATATTTTTAAGTTTTTTTTTACATGAAGAAGATCATACTTAGATTTACAACTTGCTTTTTCACTAGTATCTCCTTCACCTTTCCATATCAGCCTATGTAAATCTACCTCATTCTTGTTAATGACTTCCTAGTATTCCTTTGTTACTATATTTTAGCCAGTCCACCATAAAAAGGACATTTAGTTTGTTTCTTTTTGTCTGATTTTGTTTGGTAATTCTACACACAATGTTTTGATGAATAACCTTGTACATTCAGCAGTGAATACTTATAGCTAATATATCTTTAGGAAATTTTTTTTGTTTTTTGAACAAGCGTTTTTTTTTTTTTTACATCTTTATTGGAGTATAATTGCTTTACAATGGTGTGTTAGTTTCTGCTTTATAACAAAGTGAATCATTTATACATATACATATGTTCCCATATGTCTTCCCTCTTGCGTCTCCATCCCTCCCACCCTCCCTATCCCACCCCTCTAGGTGGTCACAAAGCACCGAGTTGATCTCCCTGTGCTATATGGCTGCTTCCCACTAGCTATCTATTTTATGTTTGGTAGTGTATATATGTCCATGCCACTCTCTCACTTTGTCACAGCTTACCCTTCCCCCTCCCCATATCCTCAAGTCCATTCTCTAATAGGTCTGTGTCTTTGTTCCTGTCTTACCCCTAGGTTCTTCATGACATTTTTTTTCCCTTAGGAAATGTTTTTTAATGTAAAATTCCTGGGTCAAAAGATACTTGAAAGTTTAAAAGATAGTTCCAAACTACACTCCAAAATCAATAAATAAATTTACATTTCCACTAACCAAGTATGAGCATCCATATCTCCAATATTAGGTTTATCAAGCTTTTCATTTTTACAAGCCTGATAGTTGTTTTAAAATAGCATCTTCCTGCTTTAATATGCTTCTCTTTTTTTTTCACTTATAAGTAAGGTAAAGAATCTTTTCAAATTTTTATTGGTTGCTTTTGCTACTTTTTTCTCCCTATAAATGTCATGCTCCTATTTTGCCAATTCTTTTATTAGGTTGTTATTCTTTTTTCTTCCTGATTTTAATATATCTTTGTATAGTAAGGAACTTGTCCTTGACATGTGTTGCAAATACAAATTTTTACCAGGTTATGTCTATTAATCTTACTTAAAGAAAGTTTCTTGTCATGTGTAATTTAAAATTTTATAAAGTCAAATTTGTTCTTCTCTTTATGTTTCCTGGCTTCCGTTCATTGCCTTGAAATTAAATACTTTCTCATGTCCAAGATAATATACTGACCTTGTGAATTATCCTAACACTTTTATAGTTCCACTGACAATCTAGAATTTATTTTGGGGCTAAAGAAAAAGGTAGGAAATCCAGTTTTGTTTTTTCTTATTCCCTTCATAGAGCCAGCCAGTTTTCTAAGACTATTTATTAAATAATCCATCTATTATATGATATCAAATGTCATCATCATCATCATATACTCAACATCATCAGATACTAAATTCTATTTCTACACAGGCCTAAGCATGATTTCTCACTTTTGTTCTATTGTTTTGTCTATCCCTGCACGGGTGCAAATACTTTATTACCACAGGTCTATTACATGTGTAAACATCTGGTAGGGAATCCTCATTACACTTTTTTCTCTAGAATTCTCCTTGCTATGCTCATATTTATTTTCTAGAGGAAACAAAGAGTCTTTTTTTAACATCTCCTCTTAAATTTGGAGGGATTATAATTATAATTATAATTGCACTTAATTTATAGATTAATTTAGAAAAGAACTCATAGCTATCCAATGTTGAGTCTTACTAGCCATTAGTTGTGAAAGGAGCTGCAGCAGTAGTGATAAACATGATGATAGCTGTCATTGTTGAGTACTGTATGCCAAGACTATTGGATGAGCTTGTTTTAATAATCACAGTAATCTTATGTGGTATCATTATCTTCATTTCATAGACGAGAAAATTAAGGCTCAAACAGGTTAAGCAACTTGTCCAAGGCCACAACCAATACACAAGTAGCTGAGATTTTAATCTGTGCAATATGACTTGAGTCTACACTCTGAATTACAGTAATTAAAAACAAGGTGTGGGGGCTTCCCTGGTGGCTCAGTGGTTGAGAGTCTGCCTGCCGATGCAGGGGACACGGGTTCGTGCCCCAGTCCGCGAAGATCCCACATGCCACGGAGCGGCTGGGCCCGTGAGCCATGGCTGCTGAGCCTGCGCGTCCAGAGCCTGTGCTCCACAACGGGAGAGGCCACAACAGTGAGAGGCCCGCGTACCACAAAAATTAAAACAAAAACAAAAACAAAACAAAACAAGGTGTGTCTTTCACTTATTCAACTGTCCTCAAGTGACTTTTTAGCTTTCTTCTTTTAGGCCATGCAAATTAATTGTTTAAGTTAATTCCTAGGTAAACTTAGTTGCTATTTTAAATGGGACCTCTTCTTCCATTACACAGTTGACCCTTGAACAAGGCAGGGGTTAATCTGTGTATAATTTATAGTCAGGCCCTCTAGATTTGCAGGTTCTCTGCATCCACAGGTTCAACCAACCATGGACCTTGTAGTACTGTATTTACTGCTTAAGAATATCCATGTATAAGTGGACCCGTGCAGTTCAAACCCGCATTGTTCAAGGGTCAACCATATTTCTAACTTGTTATCGTTTGTATAAAAGGAAACTATTGATTTTATAACATTAACTTTGAAATTGTCTGCCTTACAGAATTCTCTTATTGGCCCTAACCATTTTTCAGTTAATACTACAATCATATCATAGGCAAATATTTACAACTTCAGTGTGTTCATTCCAATATTTATATATCTCACATGTAACTGAATCAATTTTGCATGCCTTAGTGATGGTATATTACTCTTTCAATGTGCTACTAGATTCCATTTGTAATATTTACTTTATGACCACTGTCTAAGTGAGATTAGACTACTATTTTCTTTGTATTTCTTTCAAAGGTTTAGCATCCCTCTTTTTTTTGATTTCACATCTTTCCTTCTTTTTCTATGCTTTGGAAAAGTTTAACTGGCATCAAAATAATCTTATCCTTTAAGATTAAAAGAATTCACCTGTGAAACTGTTTGGATTTAGTGCTTTTTGACACTCAATTTCTTCTTCCACAACTACTGTCTATTTAGATCCTCTCTCCTCTGAAGTCAACCTTGTTAATTTATATTTTCCTAGTAAATCACCTGGATTTATTTTAAATGGTACCAAGTAATTCTCTTACTTGCATAAAAACTGCAATAATTTTGTCTCACTAAAAAGGAAAAATAAAAGCAAACATATAAATCAACATTATTGTAAAACACTCACAGCCAGGATAAATTAAATGTATAAAACTTGGAGAAAATTACAGGTATATAGTTTTTTAGGCAGGCCATGGGTTTTGGGAAAAAAAACTTTAAATAGGGCTTTAGAAGTAGTGAAGTACTGCTAGGATGTTCATACCCAAAGAATTGTAAATAAAAGAGAAATAAAACTGACATTATGAACTGTTTAAAAAACTCTATTTCATGCTACAAGGTACAGAACGGTTTTCAATTAGATAGTTTATGTATTAAATATTTATGAACTATAACTGAAAAAACAACAAAACTGTGTGCAGTGCTCTTAAGTGTTACTACTCCAGCCATCTAATCTCTAAAAGTAGGCTAAATATCAAAGTAGAAAGTGACATTCAAACACTTAATGAGTACTTACTATGAGCTGGGCACTGTGTCAGAGACACAGAAATGGTGAAGACATGGTCTCTTGGTTCAAAAAACTTATTCCCTTAGCCTCTAGTTCCAACATGACACACTTATAATAAATTCACAGTTATATATTAAAACGTCAAGAAATATAAACAGCCCCACTATAATTTTGCTTCACAAGCTAGCAAATATAAAGTAGTTGAAAATCAAATATCAAACACACTTCATTATTGATACAAATGTATATAATTTTAAAACTGCTATCACTTTTCTATATTAATTTTAAATCCTGGCATTCTCAAAGTGGATATCATTTCCCTTACTACGATAAGGCTGTAAGTACAGATAGAAGTCTAAAGAGGCCCTGAAAAAAGGGTCAGTAAAAGGCAAAAAGAAGCTCCCTTTCTACACTGTTTAATGAAATGAACCTTTAATACAAGAAATTGGATTATTAAAATTTCAAAGAATGAAGTATCATGGGAAAAACAATGAGCTCACTTTAAAATATCAACAGAATCCTCTGCCTTAATATTAGAATGTTAATGAATAACCAACAAAAAGTTAATATTCATATTACTGTTCTTTGAAAAAATTTTATCTATAATCACTACCGAGATATAAACAATAAGAAAGTAGGAAGTACTTTGATACAGTACAAACCTACCTGTGCACATGATTCTTCAGGTGTTTTGGCACTAACTGAATAAAGTGCTGGGAGATCTAGTCTGTGCACAGAGAATTTTTCTAGAGTGTGCAAAAGTGCTGGAGCAAGGTGAGAAGTTTGACCTGAGCCTCGTTCTCCAGACAGCAATAGTCTTGGCCTGTAAGAGGTTGGCTGATGATATGGTGACCTGCAATAAACGTAAGACATAATAATTATTTCAAAACCATACACTCTAAAGACCAAAATAAAATATTAGGAAAATATTTACATAAAAAAATGTAATGCCAAATTAATGGAACTTTTTTTTTACCTCTCTCATTTTTTTAAGTACAGCAAAGCATTTTTAAAATAATTACAGTTTTAAAATACTGATCTCTCTGGCCATATTAATACCAAGACATAAAAGTATAAAAATCCATCCTAAAAGAAAGTTCATCCTATCATACCACATATATTAACATGGAAAATGCTTCAGACAGTAAGTATGATTTAGTTATTAATTAACCCAGGTCAAATGTTAAGAATTCCACTTCTCCAACAAAGAGGTACATCTAAAGATTACTCAAAATGTAGGACTTCTGGGCTTCCCTGGTGGCACAGTGGTTGAGAGTCCGCCTGCCGATGCAGGGGACACGGGTTCGTGCCCCGGTCCGGGAGGATCCCACATGCCGTGGAGCGGCTGGGCCCGTGAGCCACGGCCGCTGAGCCTGCGCATCCGGAGCCTGTGCTCCACAACAGGAGAGGCCACAACAGTGAGAGGGCCGCGTGCCGCAAAAAAAAAAAAAAAGTAGGACTTCTTTTTTTTAATGGTTAAAATGGTAAATTTTATAAATATTTTATCACAGTTTTTTTTAACATCTTTATTGGAGTATAATTGCTTTACAATGCTGTGTTAGTTTCTGCTTTATAACAAAATGAATCAGTTATACATATACATATATCCCCATATCTCTTCCCTCTTGCATCTCCCTCCCTCCCACCCTCCCTATCCCACCCCTCTAGGTGGTCACAAAGCACCGAGCTGATCTCCCCCTGTGCTATGCGGCTGCTTCCCACTAGCTATCTATTTTACATTTTACCACAGTTTTTAAAATAGGAAAAAAAAAAAGTAGGACTCCTTCAGTGGCAGCAATTTTGTTTCTAGGCCAAAAAAACTTAACTGTTCTTATCCTAATATACGATATCTAAAGCCCTACACCAGAGAAGGCAAATTTAGGAAAACATATTAAAACAAACTCAATCAGTATTTTCAAGATTCTACAGCACCATTAAAAAGATAAACAAGGGGCTTCCCTGGTGGCACAGTGGTTGAGAGTCCGCCTGCCGATGCAGGGGACATGGGTTCGTGCCCCGGTCCGGGAGGATCCCACGTGCTGCGGAGCGGTTGGGCCCGTGAGCCATGGCCGCTGAGCCTGCGCGTCCGGAGCCTGTGCTCCGCAACGGGAGAGGCCACAGCAGTGGGAGGCCCGCGTAGCACAAAAAAAAAAAGATAAATGAAAAAAGTTTATCTAATATCACTATAGATAATGCAGGAAATTCTAAGCAATGCAATAAGAATAAAGCAAATTTAAAAATGGAACTAACGGAAAGAAATTGAACAAACACTGTTACTTGTAAAGAACATGATTATACACTAGAAAATCCAAGAGAATCAACTGATGACTGCCATAGTCCACCAGCAAAATAACAAGACTGAAGATGGAAACAGAAAAACCAAAAGATTTTCCTAAACACCATCAATAACCAATATAAAAAAGGAAGGAAGATTCTATTCACAACTGCAAAAATACAAATGATAAACAATATTAAATAATCTTAACGAGAGAGGTATGAAACTATATAGAATACATCATGAGCCTGAATATAGATGTCAATTCTTCCTATGCATTTATACCTAGCTATAGTTAACTATATACATATGGTTGGTTTATAGTATTTTATTTTATAGATTTTAAAAATGCAAATCAAAATCTCAAAAAAGATTTGAGCAGGGGGGGCGGGGGGGGGGAGATTTAAACTTATTTGCAACATTATCTGAAAAAATAATCAAGTAAGAACATCAAGGGGACTTCCCTGGTGGTCCAGTGGCTAAGACTCTACACTCCCAATGCAGGAGGGCTGGGTTCCATCCCTGGTCAGAAACTAGATCCCACATGCCGCAACTAAGAGTTTGCATGCCACAACTAAAAGATCCCGCATGCCGCAACTAAAGATCCTGCATGCCTCAACTAAGACCCGACGCAGCCAAATAAATAAATTTTTTTTTAAATTAAAGAAAAAGAACATCAAGAAAATTTTGGATAAGTGTGCTAACATCAAGAAAATTTTAGATAAGTGTGCTAGCTCCAATTTCAGAACATTTAAACCTGTTTTAGTAATTAGCACTTCATACACACTTCTTGTTTAATTTTCTTAACAATTCTATGAAATACATAAGTTTCCTCTTACTAAATAGATAAAGAACCCAAGGCTAAGAGGGGTTAGGTATAAGATTATACAACTGGGTGTCCATATAACTGCAAAGTCCAGGTTCTAAAACACAAAGTTAAGATGCGCCCTACTTTATACTGATACATATTACAGAACAGAATAATAGAATGAAGAATACACCAAAGAAAAGAAACACAGAGCAGTGGTACATAGCAGCCCAGGAAACAAATCATAGTAATTGAAAGAATTTTATATAAGATAATAAGCATAAAAATAAATGGAACAGAGATGAATTATAACACAAGTATTGTTTTAAAATAGGGAGGGGGTTTCCCTGGTGGCGCAGTGGTTAAGAATCCGCCTGCCAATGCAGGGGACACGGGTTCGATCCCTGGTCCAGGAAGATCCCACATGCCACAGAGCAACTAAGCCTGTGTGCCACAACTACTGAGCCTGCGCTCTAGAGCCTGCAAGCCACAACTACTGAAGCCCACATGCCAGATCTCCTGAAGCCTGCGTGCCTAGAGCCTGTACTCCACAAAAAGAGAAGCCATCAAAATGAGATGCCCTCGCACCGAAACGAAGAGTAGCCCCCACTTGCCGCAACTAGAGAAAGCCCGCGCACAGCAACCCAATGCAGTCAAAAACTAAATTACTTAATTAAATAAATAAATCTATAAAAAAAATAGGGAGGATTCAGATCCTCATTTCACAAAACAAAATGAATTCTAACACAGAAACAAAAAAAAAAACAAAAGATTCATGTTTTTTGTTTTTTTTTCTTTTTTGGGGGGGGTACGTGGACCTCTCACTGTTGTGGCCTCTCCCGTTGCGGAGCACAGGTTCCGGACGCGCAGGCTCAGCGGCCATGGCTCACAGGACCAGCCGCTCCGCGGCATGTGGGATCTTCCCGGACCGGGGCATGAACCCGTGCATCAGCAGGCGGACTCTCAACCACTGCGCCACCAGGAAAGCCCTCATGTATTTTTAATTCATAAAAATCTAAAAGCTTTTGTTACTCAAAAATTACAATCTGAACCAAATGGCAAACACTCAAATGAGACAAATAATTAAATTTGCCATTAATAGGATTGGTTCTTAATGCATAAAGAGCTTATATGACAGTATTTTGACAAAAAATACCTTCTTATACAAAGAATGTAGACAATTCAAAAAGAAAATAGAAATAAATAACTTCTTAAAAAATGCTCATTCAACAATTTTAGAATGCTTCCTATGTTGAATGCCTTGGCCCGTGGTATCCAACAGTACCACTGTTATCATAGAGCTCATAACTCAGTGCATTTATTGGAAAAAGGAAGTAAATTACTATAATTCAGTGTGATTAATAAGCAGCACTCTTTAAGTACAGGGTGCTATCAGAGACTCATAAATGGCTTTCCTGAAAAAGTGTTATGAAAGCACAAACCCAACAGATCGAAGGCAGAAAGGATGAATTTCAAGAAATAAAAACAGGATGTACAAAGGACCAGAGGCTAAAAAAACCTCTTGGCCCTTTGGGGTAGAGGATATAGTTCATTACAGCCAGCTTCTTTTAAGGTTTTAGGGTAATGTAAGGGTAAAGATACCGGGGTAAGGGAGGGGAAGGGGGAAGGAGAATCAGACTGTGAAGGGCTATGAAGGGTTCTGTAAACCACGTTAAAAGTTGGAATGTACACTGAAGACAATGAGGAAGCATTAAGATGCTTAAGCAGGGGAAGTGACATAAGCATACACATGTCTTTGGATGACAACTCTAACTCAGCATGTCAGTATAGGAAAGGGTTTTGAAAGAAGGCGAAACAATAGGAAAGGTGACCAGTTAGGAGTTTGCTATAATAACCCAGGCATGAGATGTTAATAACAGTATAGACAAGAACAGTGTCAGAGGAGGTAGAAGGAAGAGCCTGGAATTAGACTTACTTAGTAAGAAAAATCCATAGGACTTGGTCATTTACTAGATATAGAAGGGAAGAAAGAGGAAAGAGTTGAGAATGATGTCGAATTCTAGCTGGGACAACTGAATGGATGGTAGCTCATAGGACTCATGGGAAGAGAAGGAAAGACACAAGCCAGCATATACCGAAAGATCTGTGACAACAAAGGGTGATAGGCAACTGGACAAAGTTTAAAGCTCAAGAGTGATCTAGGCTTGAGAAAGATTTGGTAGTTACTAACAAAGATGAAAAATAATGAAAATATTGAGAAACATCATTTATCTGTTAGATTGATAAATATTAGAATACCGTTATTAGCAAATAGATGATGGGAAAATTGGTATTCTCATGAATAGTGAGAATGGAAAAAAGTACAATTTTCTGAAATTAAATTTGGCAAGTAGGCCAAATATATGCCAAAATGTATATCCAAGGATATTCTGCAATTCATCCCACTCCCAAAGATTCCCTTACTGCTTAGTGTTCTCTACATTTTTTCCCATAGTACTTATCTTCTAACATCTTATCTATCACACTGATTGTTTTATTGTCCGTCTCCATCTAAAATGTAAGCTGAGTAAGGGCAGGGATCCTAGTATATTTGGTTCACTGACATATTCCAATTACCTAGGACAGCATCTGGCACATGATGGGCACTTTGACAAAATATCTATATGAGTGAATGAATATATGAAAGTGCAAACGATTCAAATAAATAAGAAAATATTATTTTCATCTATCTAGTTGGCAAAGATTTTAAAAGACGAACAGTGCTCAGAAATTACAAGGGAATAGAAAAAATAACCCTCTCATATATGAGTGATGAAATGTAAATTGGTACAAACTTTCTGGAAGGTAATTTAACAATCTCTATCAGGTTTTGAAATGTATACACACTTTGACACAGCAATCAGTTTTTAAAATCTACCTTAAGGTCTGAATCAGAAAATGTTATAAAGATGTATACTTAGAAAGATGTCTATCACAGCACTGTTTATAAAAGAGGAAAACTGGAAATTTCAATTTTTATCAATAAGGTTATATAAATTATGAAACATCCAAAAAATATACTATGCAGCTATTTTAAAAGAATGACATTAAACATATACTGACATGAAATAACATTCCCAACATAGTGGGGGGGAAAGCAAGTTACATTAACAACCTTACAGGAGAATATAATTTGTATAAGATAATATATGGGTCTGTCTATATGGATACAGAGAATATGGAAGTGTGGTCACCAAAATGTTAACACATATTACCTTCAGGTGCTTGGGCTTTAATTTTTACTTTCTTCTTTATGCTCTTCTTTTTTATTTGAATTTTCTACAGAGTATATCATCTTTCTAATCAGAAAAAACAAAGCTACTTTCATTTGGAAAACCTTAAAAAGTTCTGTTTCTAATCCCCTTATGGTAATATACAATAAGAAAGAAAACTTATCTTCCATCATAAGGGTTCTCTACCAGATTGATAGGCCTTAAATAGCTTGACTTCTATTTCATCTTAAATCTAAAGAAAAGGTTGCAACACTGTTTTAGGAAACTATTGCCAGAAAAAGAAACCTACCATCAATGCCCAAACTAGTGTTACTGACACCAGCATTAAAGTCATGCTTTCTACTTGTCTAGAATCTTTTATGTATTAATCTGGCATGCTAACACATGTTGCTCAAACAAAAAAGCTAAACCAAACCAAATCAACAACAACAAAATACATGTGTAGTCCTCATTAAAGGCTTATGTTCTAAAGTAAATGCTTCTTTGGAAAGTGTGAAAAATCATATCATCCAACCTACCCTAAAAAACCCTATCTACCTATTAAGCTCAGAAATCAATTTGGAAACCACATAGTACAAGAGAAAGAATATGATCCCAGGAAACAAACAGTACCAAGTCTGCCCCCTACTAGCAGCATGATCATGGGCAATTTACTTAACTTCTTTGTATCTCAGTTTCCTCATCTATAAAATGATGATACCACAAATGCTAATGACTGTTGAGAGGCCTATATGTATTACTATATACGAAGCCCCAGCTTTATATACCTACCACATGTCTAGTTTGTAATGAGCAACAAATGCTAACTCCTATACCTTCATACTCAAAAGGACAGCAAATGTCACCATTTTTTCTGTGAAGCATTCCTGGACTTCCCTGTGGAAGCTTCTTAGTTCTGCTTTCATAACACTTTAGCCATATCACAATGTTTGTCACCCCCAAGAACAAGAACTCTTCCAGAGTAAGAACTATGTTATATCTTATTCATGCTTCGAGCACCTAGTACAATGCCTGGCACAGGGTAAAAAAAAAAAAAAAATGGCAGAATGAGTGAATAAATAAATAATTTATCAAAACATCTTTAAAAAACAGCTCATTCTAGGATATAGCTGTCTCACTATTAAATTAAAGTCAAAGCAATGAACTAGAAAAGCGTATGTAAAAGAGGTTAAAATTAAACCAATTCCTTGAAAAAGGCTAAGCCAACCAAAATAAGCCATACCACTGATATACATTAAATCAGTAACAGAATGTTCTTATTGAAAAATTGATAGTTTCTTAGCTCCTACTATGTATTTCAATTCAAATAACTAAAATTGTCAAAACAAACAGCACACACATGGCACACAGGCTAGCCAGGTGAAAGTCAGAAAAAAATGATTATTCGGTTTTCCCTTAGCCATTAATAAACAGATCTGTAAAATCACTGAAACGGTTTAAGAAAACTTCCCAGAGGGCATAAAAGAAAGGCTCTGGAGTGAAGAAAAAAGTTTCTAATAGAAGAGCTTGCTGTTAAAGAGTAAATTAAAGTTATTTAGTCTCATTTCAAAAACCAAAAAACAAGGAAGGGTTATCAATGCAAATAATCAAATTAACATTTCACCAAAATCTACATGGGAAAAACTTTGATTAAAGACTTAAATGTGTTCAAAATATCTCTAAAGAAAAATTACTTAAAAGTATACACAATCCAGTGTCTTCTAATAAAAGTCCTATTAGACCTACTTGACTGGAGCATTATGGTTCTTTAACTATCATGATAATTATGTAAATGCAAGTGATGACGCTGTTAGTATTTGAAAACTATTTAGTCTCTTAATTTAAAATTACATTAGCACTAAAATTGTTTACCCATTGAAGTGCACAGCAAAAGCTGCTTTAATATAGACAAAGGTAAATGTAAATAGAAAAAACATAAAATCTAAATTAGGAAAGTGTAAACTAATGAGGTTCTGGAGAATCAGAAAGTTATTTGTTTAGTTACTGAGCAATTTCTAATTCAAAACCTCTTTAGTACCCTTAGAATCCTAAATTATCATATGAAACTTATTACAATCAAAATATTCTAGATCATGGTAAATATTTCATTTCTGTCCACTTTAGTTCAAATAAAAAGCAATAAAATTGGGGACATGGGTTTACTTTCTGAAGGCAACCCTTCCTTCTACTCTACTTAAAAAAAAAAAAAAAAATCCCACAATCATTTTAGGAAAAAATATCTTGAGTTGACCAATAAACCAGTTTATTACCACACAAAAACATAGACACAGTAAAGTTTTCCAGAATTGTGTCCAAACAACAGAAAAACAAAGTCCTCCAGGTTACAACCATAAGTAAAAATATACTGTAATTCTAACTATAAAGTAGTAAAAATCACTCTAAATTGAAAGAAATTTCAATATAAATTGAAATCAATGATATAAATTGCTTACATTGTAAAATGAAGGTAAGGTTTATGTACAGCAGCAGCTGATGACTGTTTCTTTGGTGATCCTGAGTGACAACTGGTCTCGAAAATTGATAAAGCATTCTCATCTTCACTATCATCTAAAATCAGAGTTTCTATATCTGTTTAAAAAAAAAATCACAAAGATTATGAGGCTTAAAAAGTCCTTTAATATTAGTGCCCTACCAAAGCTAAGAAAAACTGTTTTAAAAATCAAGTGGCAAAAACTAATAAGTTATCCATCAAATAACACAGATTGTCCAAGGAAATTGACAAACTACAGTATTCTGAATAATTTATAAATGGAACCAATGTAATTCTTTCACCTTTACAGACTAGTTAAGTGTTATGAGATGCATTTTGGGAGACTACAAGAACTCTGGAAAAGAAATGGCACTCTCATAAAATACTCACCTACTTACTAAAAATTTCTAAGTTAATTTTGACCAAAACCAGTATATTTAATATAAATAAGATGGTTTAATTAATAGAGTAATTGAAGTATGGCCCAGTTCTTACAAAAGCAACAAGGAACAAATTGACCTTTATTTTTTCACATGGCACACACACACATATTTCAAGGAAAATCTAGTCTTAGTTAAGAAGGGACTCAGGAATTCAGTGGGAAAAAAACCACTCTTAAAAAATGTACTCATTCAAGTAACACTGGGTCTTAAGTTGTTGTTCGATGGACTAACGGGAACTAAAATTCCTATTGAAAGTGCCATACTTAAAAATTTATCTGGACTACAACCTAAAGTATTAATAGCCGTAATTCATACACACCTAACAAAAGCGTCAATTCATTCAATAAAAAGCAATGCTACATATGTAGGAGAAATGGGAGGAAATTAAGATTGACAGAAATCATACCCTTCCCCCAAAAAAACAAAGATAAAAATTAGGCATGCTTTCTAAAATGAGATACTGAATTGTGCTGGCAGACACAGATTTCAATGGCTTTTAAAAGCCAAGTATTTAATACAACTAATATTGTAAAGGTTAATCAGAAAATAATTGAGTACCATGTGATTGATAATTTCATATATAAGGAAAGGATACTTGTCTAAGAAAAATATTAAAGACCAAAACAATCCAGAATAATATATCTAAATAACTAAAAAACAATGATTAATAATCAAAGAAAATTTGGGTTCTTTCCTCCACTGGTATGTGACGAAAAAAAATGAAACTAAAGCATACTTTATACTTATGGGGATAAAATGGTAAGAAAACACAGATAATAATGCCATAAAAAAATTCTCAAATGCAAGTAAAGAAGTTACAATCTCTCAGAAGAGAAGGCAAGATTTTTATGACCTTCTAAAGGTGACATAGTCTTTTAAAAATTAAAAAAAATTGGGAGAAGATACATATCCTCAGTTTTGAAAATCAGAGATAAGAAATGTACAATTCATGGCAGAGTAGCTGGCTCATACATAATATTTGTTCTCCTCCTCATTTGACAAATTTAAGAAATCAAGTAATCGATGTGATATTTCATGAGATATTTCATGTGATATTTCATGAGAAAATACATATATGACAAGCAAAATTCATTGAATATCGATGATTTTTACTATATATAACAGTTTTACCATTAACATAATTCATTGGACAATTTTTTATACAGTGCAGACTACATGTTAAACAAAGAAAATGAGGATAATTTTTTTAAATTACTGTCTCTTCTAAGTTCATGGGCTTTTACTTTGATTAGCACAGGAACCTAGAGTTTTCCTGTATATGAGTAACATTTTTAAAAGTAGCTTTCTGTTTTTATCTCAAATCCAACCAAACTACAATCTTGAGGCCAGAAGTCAAGACCTTCTATCATCAGGTTCTAATTTACTGCCCTACTAGTAATTTACACTCCATTAGCGCAGCACACTGCAGAGTGCTGTGCCAATAAAACAGTATGATGAGTTGAATCCAGAGGGACATTATAGCAACATGGTTAAGTGCATGGGCTCTGGAGTCAGGCTCCCTGAGCTTGAGCAAGACCTAGAACTTACTGAGTGACCCTATATAAGTGAACATCTTCATTTTTGATAGAGTAAGAGTACCTACCCCCAGGATTGTTATGAGGATTAACAAATGACAATTTATGTAAGGGCTTTATGATAATAAAAGAAATGTAAGCCAATAATATCATAGCCAACTTTTCTAAAGGTGGTAACACTCCTACATTAAGATAGTCAGAATGTTCCAAGAGTGAACAAACAGAACAAACATCCATTCATTCTTTTTATGGACACTGACTAGGCAACTACTGTATGCCAGACAATACGCTAGGCCTAGAATAAACAGTGGCCAGTGAAATGGATACATTTCCTATATTCATGGCAAATACAAAAGAGTAACACATAAATACCCTTATAAGAAAACTCAGAATTTATTTACTTATGCCTGTACTTGTTTCATTTTAACAATATGAAAAGGTAATTTATACTACCTTCTTTCTTGTCACTCTGGCTAATTTCAGCATGAGGAAACACTTTTTGCAAGACTGCTAGGATGTTGTTGAAGCTTCTTTCCAGCAGTGGTCTTATGATGGGGGATAGTGCATGTCCCGAAGACATGACAGCACGCTGGGAAGCAGGCACGATATTCTGCATTGCGTGGTAAAAATCTTGGGCGTTGAGCACTATTGAGGAAACATCTAGCTGCAGTTTATGACTGCTAGCATAGATCTGGGGGTAACGCCTCCGCAGGGCAATCAGGGCAGCTTCAGTGCACAGGGCCTTGATATCAGCTCCGCAATAGCCTAATGCACAAAAGGAAAAGGATAACAAAGGTAAGTCCATTTTTCCAAGTATCAACTCTATTTTGCAAATATGCACATCTTTATCTAAAATAAAATACTAAATCAATCATGTGCAATTTCACTAGCAAAATGAAAACTGACCATTTAAAGTCACCTAATAAAACTGTTTACTCATTAAAACTAAAAATGTTTTGAATATTTTAATTAACAAACACATGAACTAATGATATTAAAAGAAAACAAGTCATATATTTTGTGCCAAAACCAATTACAATGTACATCTTTCTTCAGGAAAGGTTTTAAAAAAATAGTTTTATATCAATCTTTCATCAATATTTCCAATTATTAGTTTAGTCCTCATGACATTACAGTTTTCTATAAATTTTTCTAATATTACTAATTTTCAAACACATATAATGGAGCAGTACAAAGTAGTGTACATAAGCGGAAACTTCAAAATCAGAGCTATTCTACTACTAACTCTGAGTGCAACCCACAAGCAGGTTAATATCTTATTACCCCCAAAACTATACTTTAAAGTTATGATCATCTCTGATAGTTCCAAAGGTACTACAGGGAATGAGAATCCATTAAATTTCTACATTATCTTCCTTTATATATATCTATTTAGTTTAAAATGATTGATAATCTAGTTCAAAGGGCTACAAAGATATGAGGTATCATCCATTACCCATATTTAACTGATCATGTAGTTAAACGACAGATCAAGCCACCAGTGCTCTGAAATCATTTCATTCATTTGAGCGACAAATACATAGAAAAACATATGAACTCTTAGGTTTTTACCACAAATGGGAAGAAAACCTCAAACTAGTCATGGTGTTTTTTTATATCGACAATGAAACCTGCATTTGGCCACCTTTATCAGTTATGCCAGCAGTGGGAACCACCCGAACTAATTACAGAACATTAGTCCCTAAGCTCTTCAAAGAGTGGTATCAGGTTTATTTATCTTTTTATATCTCACAATGACCTTGTAGAACACTTAAATACTGAAATTAAAATGGTAATTAGATAGGAAAACTACGAGCAGAGAAGAAATAGTACCAGACTAACTGGCAGAAAAAGAACATTAAGGAACAAAACCATATAAATCAAACTGACTCACACATCTATAATAAATTCTATCCCTATATCCCTCAGTAGGGCAAATGATCACGTTAAACAAGTCCTACACATAACAGAAAACTCCTCACCCTGCTCTCCTTTTTCCACAGCACTTACAACCTTATCATCTACCTATTATGTTTACTGTCTGCCTTCCCCAACTAGAATGTGACCTCTGTAAGAATAGGGGTATTTGTTTGTTTTGTTCGCTAAATGTATCTCAACTACCAAGAACGATGCCTGGCCTGGCATTCAGTAGATATCCAAAAAATATTTCTTGAGTGAAAGAATGAATGAAAAAAGAAAAGAGTAACTCCAAGGTTATAGTTTGGAAACGTATAACTATTAGGTTACCATGTATTACAAGAAAGAAGGGGATGAATCATATCTATTAGGCTTTTCTTTTTCTAAGAAATCTAAATTCTTTTACTATTAAACCAACTTACTCACTGTAACTAAAAATTTCAATGAAAACTATCAAGTACTATATTCATAAACATTTATTCAGAGGTAGGGGAAAACTTAATATGACCTATGAGAATTTAATTCAGAAAACTATAAGCAGATTAAGCATTAACACTGCCCCATGACAGCAATCAATCTCCCAAATAATTCTTCAGAATAACCAAGTTTACCACGTCTCTCATTTTATTTTCTATTTCTCAATGAATGAACCTGACAAAAAGTATCTTTTCCTGTTCCATACACATCTGTTACATTAGTTCAACAAAATAACTGCAGAACACCAGCTCAGTTATAAACAGTTAACTAAATAATTCATTTCAGAGGAAGTAAAGAATAAACTACTGTCTTCAAAAAAATATAAACCACATTTCTTTTTCTTCTTTAAAAGTATATATACTTAGTGAACATACTACATGACCCTATTTTTAAGTGCAAAAACCTAATTAAAAAAGAGAAAACGTTCAAAAACAATGCAGAACAGAAAAAAGCCACTAAAAGGTATTTTATGTAGTAAATGTTGCCCATAACATTTATGTTTGACATAATAATATAAATAGCAATGTTTGTTCATTTTTTTTTAATTTATTAAAGATAATTTTAAAGCTTATCAACAATAATAGATTCCACTTAAAGAAGTAAATTTTCTTCACTGAGTTAAATAGATGTTTTGTATATTGACACATTTTATTAACCATATCAAAAAAATCACATTTGTTAATATCATCACCAATCTCATCGCTAAAGTCTTTTAAGTGCTGGCAAGCTGTCAGCTCACAATGACAAATATAAGTCATAGAATGCCCTTTGAGAACTGCTGTGTAGCTTATAATCCCTTTTTTGTTTTTTAAAAAATCCTAATTTTTGCTTGGAAGTTTGAATTTCATCATTAGTTATAAACTAATCCTTGAAAAAAATAAAGAAGTAAATTTTCTCATGGATTATCATAACCAACAGACTATAAATGATAGGATTTATCTTCTTTACATTTGTTTGTGAATGAGAATTACTAGTTTATATCTGTGGTTGTCAACCTTGACTAGTCATCTGAATAAACAATGAAAATGAGTCAAAAATAGATTCCCGACAAACTTAATGAATCAGAATCACTAAGTGGTGGTTTAATATCATAAATGTGTATTTTGAGAAAACTTTACAAGTGATACTGATATACAAAAAAATTGAGAACTACTGAATTTATAATACACTTTCCTTACTAGACTCTAAAACAGAATTAAAGGTACATCATAACCATGGCTAAATAGGCTATATTAAGGGTGACCACATGTCCTGGTTTTGGCCATTTGCCTTGTCATAATTAACAGCGTATTTTTTCACTCTCAAAAGGGTCCTGGTTTAGAAAAATAGACGATATGACTATTCTAGAAATACTGAAATACAGCCTTTTGAGAGTTAAAAGTTGATGTTAAATATCAATATCCCTTCCATAAGAATTCCATAACTATACTAGTTCTACCATTACAACTCTAATAGTCTGATGAACACACATAGCTAGATACCAAAGAAAACGCATTCCTAAATACTGCTATTAAGATGGAAATTTGTCTGAAAGAATGAAAATATAAGCTATTCAAAGAGGTTATAAACTAGAGAAAGGTAATAAAATTTTATGAAGTTACTTTTTAAGTAAAATACCAAACAATGAAGGTCCACAAGCTAAGATGCCACACTGACAGATACCCTTTCATTGTTTTGGCCCTCTTAGTGAAAATGAATAGAGAAATATGATTAGATTAAAGTTCTTCATTAACCTTAAGTTCCTACTATTTGTGCACATGTTCTGGATACCAAATTATTTGAAGACTACTAAAAATCACACCTATTATGCATGCAAACCTCCAAGTACTTGGGAATTCATTTCAAGGTAAAAGTTACCAAATCCATAACCTCTAACAAGAGGTCAACTATCTTTGCAGTCGTTCATTAAGACTGCATACTCTTTTGTTAGGCATAAATTTCATTCAGCTGAACCCATACATGTTAAAACATCTTTGGGATACCTAAGTGCTAAGCTCATAGTGAATTAAAAATTTATTGCTATTCCGTTCCTGTTGGAAGACCTGTATTTGCTTTTTTCTTTTTTTTTTTTAAAGTGAACTTAAATGAAATAAATGTCATAATCAAAATCAGAAGTCAGTTAATTATAATGGATTTTTATGTCACTCTCCAGTAAGAAAATAGAGTATATATAAGCAGATTCTAAACCAGCAACGCCACCCCCAAAAAAGGCAAGAGAACTTTTTCAGTCCTAAAAAAAAATATGTCTTAAAATTTTTTTAACTTAAGAAACAGACTAAAAGCTAAAATAAATAACTTGGTAAAATGAGAAGGAGTGGCCTTTCGAAATGAAAAAGGAAACTGAGAGTCTAATATTTAAGATGAAGAATTAGAGTATATAGTATTTCAGATGGTAGATAGGGTAAAAAAGTAATTTTAAAATTACTCTTAGGGAATTTCCAAAATTATTTGAAGACTTCTGCTTATTTCAGTTAAGGATCATTCTGTGACAAATTCACAGATGAATCTACAAATATTTCCCATTCTGATCTATACTGTAACACAATAATATCATAAAAGTAACAGGAAATAAAAGGGGTCAAATTTCAAAAAGGGCAAAGACTGGATTTTGTACCAAATACCACCCTCTCCCATAAAGCAGCACAAGGCTTTGCAAAGGTCAAGCCAAATTTACATGAAATGGGTTTGGCGCATGCTCTCTTATACCAGGCAAAGCTTAAACTGGAGTAGTGCTGGAGAGATTTACGTTTTCTCCTCACCAGAAGATGTCGAGGTCTTTGTGGTTCAAAAGCTGAGGTATGCTGCTTCGGAGATGGAGGTCCCTGTGGATGAAGAGGATAATTCGGATGTAGCTAACTGAATGGACTAATGTTCTATTTAAGTTTTAATTATTTGATGGTGGACCACAATGATTTTTTAACTAAGTTGTTCTTTTTGGTTTTGGTAACTTTAAAATTTTCCCAAGTAGACTGCTGACTGTTAGTGGACTTATTAGGGGGACTTCTTCATAATGCTTAAAAAAAGTTCATGGAGAGATTTTTTAATTTATATTTTTGAGAGAATAAGAGGAAAACAGACAAAAGACAGAAAAAGAATGAAGGAAAAATACCTGTGTGTATATTCAGTTGCTTAATACCACATTCATTTTTATTTCAGACCTAATTAGAGCCAAAACCCTGAATTCTAAAACCTCTGAATTCCGTCTCCTATGTATGGTCATGCATGTACATAAAACACTCTCACCATATCCTTTTAGGACAGTAGTGTTCGTTCACTCTGTAGGAGATCTTCTACTTTGTGAATAACTTATTAACTTGGAGAGTTTTACATTTGGGGAAATACTAGCAGATGTCATTAAGTATTTTCTTTGAAGACTCCTCTCACTCAACTTCTTTCTAAACCACCAGCATGAGGATGAGTCCATCATGTAATCTGTGAAGTAAAAGACTACAATCCTGCCCTATTCCTGGACCTTCACCTCTCGTTTAAGCTTATTTTTCTTAGTAAAACTTCTGAAAGGGAACAATTCCTAAAAGGAGACACTGTAGTAATACTGGAAATCCAGCACTCAATGAAAGGCATATGACCACTGAGCTTTGATAATCAAAACACCTAATGGCAGCTAAAATTCTAATTTAGAAGTGTTCAAACGTCAAGTGAAATGTTTACATTTAAAGGCAAAGCCATCTATTGCACAAAAACACAACTATACTCATTCACATTCCAAACATAAGGGGAAAGGGAGGCTGATCAGAACAAACAATGACAATCAAAAAATTCAAACAGTAGCACTTACCAACACATGTTTCAGCCAATTCACCTAAAAAAGCATCTGACAATTTTGGATTCCAGTCCCTGGTATGGATCTGTAAAATGTGTTTTCTTGCCTAAGAAGAAAAGCACAGATAAATAAAATCTTGCCTAAGGAAAAAAGTACAAATAAATAAAATATCCTCAACCCCAAAATGTATTAGATGGAACAAATTTATCAACTAACCATATCCCAGAAAAGCAACTGTTTATTTTAAAAGAAACATAAACAGCTTGGCATCCGCATCAACTCTGATTCCCATAATAACCCTGTGAGCTATGTAGCAGAGATCTTTGTTTCACAAACTAAGATACCTGAGAGGTAAAGGAACTTGACTAGCGGCACATATGACTACGTGACTGATACAGGACTAGAACTCAAAACTAAATTTCACTTTCCTCCAAGTCATTTTAACCATTTGAAAACATGTAAACAAAAAAACTTTAATGTGTTATAATAATCATCTTTTAAACAAACCTTATATTTAGATTTCACAGGCCTTTTGGTTCTAATATGCATAAAGTATCATTAAAGTTTTAAGTTGAAGAAGTTTTCAATTAAGTAAATAAATATAATAAACATCATCTTGTAGGTTAGTTAATGCTTTCACATTTAATATATAACAAGGTAATCTCCATAAATATTAATTGAATTCACTGTAAAAGAAAGGTTTAAACAATTTTACCTTGATTTTTTTCTTTCAAAAGAGCATTCTTTACCTTAAATCTAACTGTATAGCACAATCAAAATTTTAACATCTTGGTTCCAAATTAAATGAAATTTCTTTTTCTCCCACAGTAAAACATAAACACTGAAGTATGAGTCCATAATCACCTGAAAAGTCACATCAGAATTTTTTTTTTCACATTTGCCTTCTTTCAGGGGAAAGACAATGCTTTCTAAAATTGAGTATACTTGGGCTTCCCTGGTGGCGCAGTGGTTGAGAGTCCACCTGCCGATACAGGGGACACAGGTTCATGCCCCGGTCCAGGAGAATCCCACATGCCGCGAAACGGCTGGGCCCGTGAGCCGTGGCCACTGAGCCTGCGCGTCCGGAGCCTGTGCTCCGCAACGGGAGAGGCCACAGCAGTGAGAGGCCCGCGTACCGCAAAAAAAAAAAAAAAAAAAAAAAAACTGAGTATACTTGTTTCCTCAACACTGTTACTTGAGTTTCTTGAGACTATGAAAAAGCAAATTATAACCAAGATGATAATATTATTGCCTTGGTGAGGAATCTGGGGTCTAGCACAAAAACAAAAAGAACTTGAAAGTTTTCAAGATAAACTTTGCTCAAAAAGTTGACAAAATCTGGAATCAATAGCTATTGCTTCAATTCCAAGTTCCAAGTTAGGTGTTCAGCTACCAAAAATAAATCAATGATGTAAGAAATATTTTCTTTCAACTTGAAATATCTGCCTGAACAGATATTAAAAGAATATAAAACCAAGGCCCCCAAAAAATATAATTCTCAGAGCTTACATAGTCTAGAAGATGACATTAAGAATCTATATAGACTTCATTAGCAGAAGGGGCGCCACTCATTCAAGACCCTTAGAGAATCAGAAACACGGCAAAAAAAAATCTAAGCTGGAAGATATCTCAAAAAAGATCTATCGGGGCTTCCCTGGTGGCGCAGTGGTTGGGAGTCCGCCTGCCGATGCAGGGGACGCGGGTTCGTGCCCTGGTCCGGGAATATCCCACATGCCGCAAAAAAAAAAAAAAAAAAAAAAAAATCTATCTGTATCCCTTCATTTTACAAAATAAGTAAAGATTTAGAGGAAATGAAATTAATTACGTAAAGTCAAAAGTTATTGTCAGGTCTCTGAGACGTTTAAGTGCCTTTCTCTTTTTCTATATAAAGAGTCTCCTTTCTTTATCATAAAAACAAGAAATAGAAGAAATTATTTAAATCAAGAAATGTTTCATTACAATTTACTCTATATGGCATACAGAATAGTAAATCATATGGTTTCTCCTAATAGAAAGTAGCTTCCTCTATTATTAAGAGTCAAAGGCAAACTCAGGTCACTCATTCTTTAGGATTCATGAATATACACATAACATTTATAACAATAATCATACTGCTGCTGATGATAAACAAAAGAAATTAAGCATTACTGCATAAAGAAGGTACATGCTATTTTATGGTAATAAAGAGTTAACAAAATTATTAAAATTTGGCACCAAGACTTACTTTTTTTGTTGTTTGCTTTTTACTGTCACTTGCTCAAATAGCAAGAGTCATGATATTCCACTTCCCAAACTGCATGCTAATATTAGACACTGACTGGTATCAATTTAAATTAATAACCAAATGGAGCCTTATGACTGCCCTTAACCCTTCTCTATTCTATTCATGAGGCTATCTTCCAGCAGACTAGTTCATGGCTTCTCTGTCTTCACGCTCAGCCTCTCGTTCAGAACTTGCTTCCTAATCCACTGAGAAAACTGAAGCAATCAGAAGGAAACTTCCAAAGGTACCCCATACCAACTCTGTCCACCTGTTAGCATGTGTACCCGCAATATTCTGTCTTCTCCCTATTATAACAGATGAACTATCAAATTCCTATCTATAGTCATTCTCGGGACTTCCCTGGTGGTCCAGTGTCTAAGACTCCACGCTCCCAGGGCAGGGGGCCCAGGTTTGATCCCTGGTCAGGGAACTAGATCCCACATGCTGCAACTAAGACCCAGCAGAGACAAATAAATAAATAAAATTTTTTTAAATTAAAAATAAAGTCATTCTCATCACTCATACATTAAATCCAATCCCCCTTCTCGCCTATCAAGGCAAGAAGATAATTCTCCTTTCTCAATTTCATCACCAAAACTTCCTTCCCTACGGGATATTTCTCCCATCTTAAAAATTACAAAACACCTTCTCTTGTCCCCAATTTGCTCAACATCTCACCTCAATCCTTTGCTTCTTATTACAGCAAAACACTTTGAAAAATTAATCTCCATTCACTGTCTCCAATTCCTCCCCTCCATTCACTTAAACTAACCATATTCGAGTCAAGTTTTTTGCACCCACTACTAATTGAAATTGTTCCCATCAGGTTTCACCAATGACCTACATAATGCTAAATACAATCGCCAATCTTCTGTCATGTGATTTAATTTAGCAACATCCGACACAGTTAATTATACCTTCCCCATTGATATAGTTTCTTCACCTGGCTTCCAGAATCCCACTCTCCTAGTTTTCCTCTTACCTTACTGACTGCTTCTTAAGACAGAGGAATTGTATCATCTAGTCTCATGACCTTAAATATTACCTAAGGAAAAAAAGGTGAACAGCCAGTCTAGGTTTTTTCCACAGACCCAGGCCAAGAAAAATGATCTTAAGTTTAGGTCTTAAGCACTGTTTTCTTGAAACTTCGAAAGTTAAAATTAACATGGAAAACTATGTTCAAGATCCATACTTATACAATATAGTAAGCCACAGAACATTTCCATCATCACAGAAAATTCAACTGGTCAGTACTGTTCTAGACCTCGTTTACTGTTAAATCTCTGATTTGTGTGGACTATACCTGAATTGTAAGGACTATGGTTGGCATATGGACTTTGAGGCCTACATGACTAGGACACTAGAGAAGATAATTGGAAAATCAAGGTAATGGCTTTCCTGTGCCGAAATGAACACTGGCTGTGTCTCTTAGAGCTAATAAGCATATTTTCCCCATCTACTGGTAGAGCCTAAAAGATGTGCTTGAACTGTTGTAAGATGTTCCAAATAAGATAGCTGATGCTTCCCCATGCTGAAGTAGACTACTTCAGTCTTGTCTCCTATAACTAAGCGTACCTCTATGCACTGGTACAGCCCTAGAAGCTCACTCGGGTAACAAAAATGATGCTGTATACACTATGTTTCCCATTCTGACAAAGCTAAATAAACTTGGTGCCAAAAAAAAGCCTATAAGTTGGATCGTCAATCCAAAACTGAGACAGATATAGTGGCTGTTCAGACTGTCGAACTGAGGTAGAGACTGCTCTACACAGACTGCTCTATACAGCAGAGCCATTGCCTTCATTTCCCTAGAGTCTACTGTACTGTACTAATCACTAAGCTTCTCACATCTATGTACATAAACAAGGCATTTTACAGAGATCCAAAATCAAAGCCATATAATAGCAAGTGCTCGTGTGTGCGTGTGTGTGTGTGTGTGTGTATAAATATATATATTCATATGTAGTACCTTCTCTGCTCTCTTTTGGTTATATTTATATAGGTATGTGTTATAAAGGTTCTAATTAGGCTTGATATGTTTAATACATGCAAAGCATTGTCAAATACAGAATCTTCTCTGAATATGTCCCTCCCTCTCAAATATAAATGTGCAGTGAAGATGACAGTCAATGATTAAACTGGTCAAAGACTAACCAAAATATTGCCAAGTAAAAATAGGACAAGAGAACTCTGTATAACATATTAAATAACATTTTACATAGTCAATGACTACACATTGCCCTGTTTCACTTATGTTCTTATTTTTTTTATTATGTTCTTTTTAAAACTACACTATAATGAATGGCATTTGCTGCTTTTAATTAAGATGTTACAGCCATTTCTATGAGAATTTGCATATTGGGCTCTTATTCATAAAGCTACCATTACTCTAAAAATGTTATTTTTATGGGAACAAAGCTACTTTGATGAACAAGAGACATATAACCTGTCATACAAGATAATTAATACAATGTGGAGAACTAAAGAAAAGAGTAAGTAAGCATCTATAGTAACCTAAAAATCATACCCTTACTTCCTAAAAATCATAAACTTTCTGATAATTGTTAACAAAAAAGATTAAATTATTCAATAATGACAAGAATTTTTTACGGAGTAACTAAGATATCCAACAAGCACAAAATTTTGAAAATGACAACTCATAAAATACCACTTTCAAAGTATATGTATACATATATATATATTTCATAATTGAGTCACAAATAAATCTTAATATATCAAAAACTCTTACCTTTTGATCAGGAAGGTTGAAAAGAAATTCTCTGTCAAAACGACCAGGTCTCCTGAGAGCAGGATCTATAGAATCAAGTCTATTTGTAGCACCAATAACAACAATTTCGCCCCTATTGTCTAATCCATCCATAAGAGCAAGGAGGGTTGATACTATAGAGCTGTAACAAAATTTTCAGACAAAATTTTAAAAAGGGAAGAAAGAAAAAGTTGCAAAAATTGCTGCTTATACTAGCTTTTATCAGTCTTAAAGACTAAAAAAATGGATTTTTATATCCATGTTCACAAGTAAAACTAAGTTCCATTTAACTTTCTCATATCACTCTAAATAGGTTTAAGTCTTCTGCAGATATAACTGACATACAATACACTGAATATATTTAAAGTATACAAATTGCTAAGTTTTGAAGTATGTGAAACTATCACCATAATGAAAAAAAGTAATATCCATCATGCTCTTCTTCATGCCCTTCAAAATCCATTCCCTACTGCTCTTCTTTGACCCAATCCCCTGGCAACCACTGATCTGAGTTCTGTCACTATAGATTAGCTTGCATTACCTAAAATTTTATATACATGGGATCACACAGTAAATACTTTTTTTTTCTGGATTCTTTCCCTCAGCATGATTATTTTGAAATTCACCACATTGTTGGTTTAACAATAGTTTATTCCTTTTCATTGCTAAGCAATATTCCATTTTGTGGATGGATCCCAATTTGTTGATTCACATGTTGATGGACATTTAGACTGTTTCCAGTTTTTGGCTATTACCAAAAAAGCTGTGAACATTCATACAGGTCATGAAGATGTTCCCACAGGTTTTTTCCTAGAAGTTTTATACTTTTACCTCTTAAGCTTAGGCCTTCATCCTCTTAACCTTTAATGCTTACAGAATCTAAAATAACATCATATTTTGTATTCCTAAATATTGCTTTATCACTGTCTTTTTTTATCATGGCCAATTGTGCAACAGGTTGGTCAATTTTATTTTTTTCAAAGAAGTGACTTTCTACTTTCCTGATTTCTGCATATCTCTGTTTGCAGTTCATACATAGTTAGCTATAATTTTTTATTTTACTAATACCAGAGATTGCTTAGAGTTAGGACAATAGTTCTCGATAAAAACATAAAATTCTCTGCTTATCTTTTTGTCATTTGTTTCTTATATTTTGTATATTACTAAACTTTGGAAATTAGTTGTGATTTAAGGCACAATATATGGTCAATTTTTATAAATGCTGTATTTGTTTGAAAACAGTGTTCATTCTATAATTGCCTTAGATAAGTATGCCCACAAGATCAGATTAATATAATAAAGTTTTTCAAATAATCTGTAGAGAATTTATTTTATGCTCATTTGGTCTATTAATTACTGAGAGGTACATGATATCTCTCACAATGATTATCAATTTGACTCTTTGCAGTTCTGTCAATTTTTGTTTTATACAGTTTGAAATGTAGTAATTAGGGAATTATAAATTTTAAACTATTACATCTTTTAATAAATTGAAGATTTTATCATTGTAAATTGATCCTCTTTTTATGTATAATAATGCTTTCTGTCTTAGTCTCTTTTGTCTAATATAGCAATAGTAGCTTTCTGTTAGTATTTACTTGATACACTTTTATACCATTTTCTGAATTTGACTATTTTGGACATTTTACATAAATGAAACATTACAATATGTGATCTTTTGTGTCTGGCTTTGTTTCAACTAGCGTAACATATGTGAGGTTCACCAATGTTACATGTATAAGATAAACACATGTAGCATGTGTCAGAATCTCATTCCTTTTTGAGGCTGAATGATATTCTACCATGTGGATATACCACATTTTATTTAACCATTCATCAGCTAATGGACATCTGGGTTATTTCCATGTTATGACTATTATGAATAACACTGCTGTGAATATTTGTGACTAAGCTTTTGCATCCCTTTTTCCCACCATTTGGAACCTCTCTTATATGTATCCTTATATGTATTGATAGTTACAGTTTCACAAGTAAATACATATGTTAAAATTACCAAGTGTACTCTTCAAGTATATCAATGAGTATATACAGTATTCTGTATCAATTATACCTCAATAAAAGAGCTTTAAAAAAATCAGTAGTAGGGGGCTTCCCTGGTGGCACAGTGGTTGAGAGTCCGCCTGCCGATGCAGGGGACACGGGTTTGTGCCCCGGTCTGGGAAGATCCCACATGCTGCGGAGCGGCTGGGCCCATGAGCCATGGCCGCTGAGCCTGCGTGTCCAGAGCCTGCTCCACAACGGGAGAGGCCACAACAGTGAGAGGCCCGCATACCGCAAAAGAAAAAAAAAATCAGTAGTAGGGCTTCCCTGGTGGTGCAGTGGATAAGAATCTGCCTGCCAATGCAGGGAACACAGGTTCGATCCCTGGTCTGGGAAGATCCCACATGCCATGGAGCAGCTAAGCCCATGCACCACAACTACTGAGCCTGCACTCTAGAGCCCGCAAGCCACAACTACTGAAGACCGCACGCCTAGAGCCCATCCTCCGCAACAAGAGAAGCCACAGCAACGAGAAGCCCGTGCACCGCAATGAAGAGTAGCCCCCCTCGCCCTAACTAGAGAAAGCCTGCGCGCAGCAACGAAGACCCAACGCAGCCAAAAATAAAAATAAATTAATTAATTTTTTAAAAAATCAGTAGTAAAATAAAAAGATTCTAAAATATCTCCAAATATTCTCTTTAGAAAAGCAAGAAATGAAAAACAAAAAGAAAACACACATAAATAGAAAACAAACATGAAATGGTATTCTCCAATTCATTTGTGTCAATGATTACACAAACATTAATGGATTAAACTTTCAAATTAAAATGAAGAGATTGTCCAGTTAGGAAAACAAGACCCAACTATGTATTATCCACAAAAGTAATACTCTAAATATTAAGACACTGAAAGGTAGGTAGTAAGTTAATGGAAAAAAAATGTACCAAGCAAAAAACATCAGCAGTCTAGATTAGCTTAATCATTATCTAATCATTAGATAATCATTTCATTAGATTCTAATGAAAATAGATTTCAAAACAAAAAGTATTAACAAAGATAAAGAGGGGCATTTCATAATTAGAAGGCAACTTCAAAATAAAGACATCCAAAATAATAAATGTGTTTGCACCCAAAACAAAACTTCAAAATAAATGAAACAAAAACTGGCAGAATTAAAGAGACAATTCTACAATCATAGTTGGACATTTTACCACATCTCTCTAATGTTCATAAAATAACTAGACAAAAAAATCAGTAAAAACACAAAACGTCCTGCATAACATTATTATAACCCTGTCTTACTTGATATATATAGAGAATATTACACCACAAACAGCAGAATACAAATTCACAACACAGACAATACCTGGGACATAAAGAAAACTGCAGTGAATTTAAAATGACTTTAAGAGTTATCGTTTCTGACCACAATAAAATTAAATTAGAGAAACTAATACAGTGTTTTATGTTAATTATACCTCAATTAAAAAATTAAATTAGAAACAATAAGATAAAAAACACAACTTGTAAACTAAACAACACACTTCTAAATATTCATTGTGTCAAAGAAGAAATGACAAGACGAATTGGAAATTAGTTTGAACTGTAGGACACTGATTATATAAGAGGTCAAAAACTGGGATGCAGCTAAAGCAGTGCTTAAAAAGAAATTTATAGCTTTCAATGCCTATATTAGAAAAGAAAAAAGTTTCAGTCAAAGTCTAAAATTCCATCTGAATAATTTAGAAAAAGAGAAAACTAAACCTAAAGCAAACAGAAGAAACAAACAAACAAAAAGCCAAGAAAAGTCAAAATGCATATTGCTAAATGCATATTGCTAAATGAAAGAAGTTAACCTGAAAGATTACATGCTGGATGATTACAAATACATAGCATTACGGAAAGGGCGAGGGTAGATAGTAAAAAATCATTAGTGCCAGGGACTGAGGGGGTGGGGTGGGGAGGGAAAGGAGGGATGAGTTGGTAGAGCACAGAGGATTTTTAGGACAATGAAAATACTCTGTGTGATACTATAATGACATATGCATGTTATTATACATTTGTCCAAACTCACAAAATGCAAAACACCCAGAGTGACTACACACTTTGTGTGATTATCATGTGTCAATGCAGGTTCCTCAATTGTAACAAATGTACCCTCTCTGATGAAAGATGTTGATAATGGGGGAGGCTGTGTATCAGTGTGGGCACAGAGTAAATGGAATAATCTCTGTACCTTCCTCTCAATTATGCTGTAAACCTAAAACTGCTCTTTAAAAAAGATTTTTTTTAAAATTACAAAGAACAAGGTTGGGGACTTATACTAATAAGACTGTATAAATTTCTCAAGTAATTAAGTCAATGATATAAGGATAAACCTAAAGATCAATGAAACCAACTAACAAGTCTAGGAATAGACAACTTAATGGTCAATTTCTGACAAAGATGCCAAGTAATTCAATGGAGACAGGTAACCTTTTCAATAAATGGTCCTGGAACAATTGGAAAAAAAAATATGGAAAAAGTAAATTTCAGTCCATACCTTGCACTAGCTATAAAAATTAACTCAAACCCTTACCTTATGTTGACATATGAATGTTAACTTTAAAATGAATCACTGACCAAAATTTAAGGGCTAACACTACTAATATTTTAGAAGAAAATATAGAATAGTTGACAAATTGGTTTAGGAAATTATTCTCAAGACACAAAAATATATACCAAAACAATTTACATAATGGGCTTCATCAAGACTAAAACTTTTTGATTTTCAAAAAGTCATATTTAAGAAAAAGGCAAGCCAGACTAGTAGAAAACTTTTCAAAACATAGATCTGACAAAGGGCTTGTTTTAAGAGCACATAAAAAAAATCTTACACTACAATGAGACATACAATATGATTTCTTTATTTTTAAAGGGTAAAATAATATAACAGACATTTCACAAAAGAAAATATGTAAATGAGCAATAAGTGCATGCAAAGATGCTCAATATTATTAGTCATCAGAAAAATGAAAATTAATCCACTGCTACACACTCATTAGAATAGCAACAGTTAGAGAGTAAAAATACGAAATGCTGGCAAGAATGAGAAGCATCTCAAATCCTGATACATTACAGTTAAAAACATAAAATGGTAAACCACTTTGGAAAGTAGTATCAATTTAAACAAACATTTAACATAGGATTCAGCCATTTCTCTCTAAGGTATTTACCCAACAGAAATGAAAACATATGGTCCCATGAAAATGTGTATGCAAATGTTCACAGCAGCATTATCATAATGGCCAAATATAGAAGCAAACCAAATCTCTATCAGAGGAATTAAACAAATTGTGGTACACATACAGACATACACATACACACAGAGACACACACGCTGCCCAAGGACTACTACTCAGAAATTAAAAAGAACAAAATATTAGTGTATGTGACGTGGATAAATTTCAAAAACATTATGCTATATCAGGATTAGGCATCTTTTTCTGTAAAGGGCCAGAAAGTAAATGTGTTAAGGCTTTGCAAGTCATATGATCTTCCTCTCACAACCCCTCCCTCATCTCTGCTCTTGTAGTGCAAAAGGAGATGTATATAACGCAAAAAGCAATGAATATGGCTGTGTTCCAATGAAACTTCATTTACAAAAACAGGGAGAAGATTTGGCTCATGGGTCCTGGTTTGCTGACCCCTGTGCTAATGAAAGAAGTCTTCCTCAAGGACAGAGGTCACATCTTATAAGCCTCATAGCACTTATCCAAGGGCTAAATCTAAATACTATGTCAACAAATGGAAAGAATTCAACATAATCAGATTAGGAAAAATTACCTGTGGATCTGATCTTGCCTGCTAGAGCGAACTGGAGCTAATCCATCTATTTCATCAAAAAATATTATAGACGGTCTCATCAAATATGCCTAGTATAAAAAGAAAACAAACATTATTTATTGTATTAGTTTTCATTTTTAATTTAATTACTGTATTTTCTTAATAGGTAATATAAGCAAATGGTACAACATACAGCAGGTAAGAAAGATTATACAGGAAAAAGGAAAGCTCCTTATCACCCCAGACTCTAACCACAAGGTCTCCACCCAGTAGACGACTACTGTTTTCAGTTTGTTTATTCTTCCATACATGTCATTTATACACATAAACAAACATGTATTTTTAAACACATTTAAACACACTATACATATTGCTTTTATTGTATAACACAGCCTATTTTATGTTATTGATATATTTTAATTAGCTTACATGTAAGTACATAAAGATCTGCTTCATACTTTTTTAACAGCTACAAAATGCCGCACTATATGGATGTGCCGTAATTAAACGAGTCCCCTACTCATGGACATTTAAGCTGTTTTCAATCTTTTCCTATTATCAATAATGCTTGAACGAACATCTGTGTACATTTAACATTTCACATGAATATAAACATATCAATATAAAAAATTATAGAAGTGGAACTTATGGTTCAAAAGGCATGTGTCATTCCTAATTTAGATACTTGCAAATTATCTTCCATTGATGTATCAATTTACACCTCTCACCAGAAATATTTAAGACTGCTCACCAACAATTTATTATCAAACTTCTTGTTCTTGACTAACGTTTTAAGATAAAGGATGTTACCTCATTTTCATTCTAATTTTTATTTCTATTATCAAGGAAGATGAGCATTTTTCATATCTTGAAAGAGCCATTAATATTGCTTTTTCTACACAAGTTCTGTTCATATCCTTTGCCAATTTTTCTATTGGATCATTGGTCTTCTGCTTACTGATTTCTAGGAGCTATATTTACTTAAAAATTAGACTCTCTCTATGAAAGGAAATGAAAATATTTTTCTTCAAAGGGTATCATCTTTTGGTTTTGCTTACCATATTGTTGCCACGCAGAATGTAAAAAAAAGATTTTATATAGTGGATTCTTTTCTTCCATAGTTAAGACTTTCCCTACTCTGAGATTAGAAACAAAATTCTCCTGAGTTTTCTTCCAGTACTTTCACAGTGTCATTTTTCTCAATAAATCACAGATCTATGTAGGAACTTGATTTAAGGTAAATAAATTTTAATTACAAATGAAAACTGTTATATAATTTACTCAAATTAATAGAGTTTATTTTCATTTCAAAATTACTTAAAGCTAATTCTTAGTTCACAGGAAGGTCAGCTTATTAAAGAATGGATACAATTTTTCATTTCTCCCTTACTGATAACAATGTTCATTAAACTTCCAGTGTTCTCTAATAATTTTATTTTTTTTAATTTATTTATTTATTTTTGGCTGCATTGGGTCTTTGTTGCTGCGCACGGGCTTTCTCTAGTTGTGGCGAGCAGGGGCTATTCTTCACTGTGGTGCACGGGCTTCTCACTGTGGTGGCTTCTCTTGTTGTGGACAGAGCATGGGCTCTAGGCAAGCAGGCTTCAGTAGTTGCGGCACACGGGCTCAGTAGTTGTGGCACACGGGCTCAGCAGTTGTGGCACACAGGCTCAGTAGTTGTGGCTCACGGGCTCCGTTGCTCCGCGGCATGTGGGATCTTCCCAGACCACGGCTCAAACCCATGTCCCCTGCATTGGCAGGTGGATTCTTAGCCACTGCACCACCAGGGAAGTCCCTCTAATAACTTTAAATGAAAGACAATTCAACCACAAAACTTTGCCCCTTTTGAAAAAAAAAACTTTATAAGGCTAGAATTACATAATGAGAGAAGAAGAGTAAAGATTTAATCATTACTTTTACATACATGAAACACAGCTCTTTTTTAGAACTATGGCCTCACACAATTGCAAAAAGGAAGTACAGTGTATTTAACACCAGTTAATGTGATAAGCACTTTACAGCTGACCTTTGTATACGTGGATTTCTTTCAATAAATATATTGAAAATATTTTGGGGGAGATTTATGTCAATTTGAAAAAACCCACAGATGAACTGGGTAGCCTAGAAATAGTGAAGAAATTAAGAACACAGTATGTAATGGGTGTATAAAATATACGTAGATACTAGTCTATTTTATCATTTACTACCATAAAATATACACAAATCTATCATAAAAAGTTAAAATTTATCAAAACTTACATGAATAAACACTGTACCTGCTCCATTTACAGTCGACAGAAATGTAAACAAAGATGCAGTATTAAATCATAACTGCATAAAATTAACTGTGGTACATACTGTACTACTGTAATAATTTCATAGCCACCTCCTGTTGCTATTGCGCTGAACTCAAGTGTTGCAAATATCCGCTTAAAATGCCGTGTGATGCTAATCTTCTCCTCGTGAACAGTTCCTCTCTCCAGTAAATTACATATCACAGTAAAAAGTGATCTTTTTTTACTTAAAGTGATGCTGCATATTTTTCTTTGTGTTTACTGCAATACAGTAAACTTTAAATAACACCATGGGACCTATACAAAGTGCCACTGTTGATGCTGGAAGTGCCCCCAAGAAGCAAAGAAAAGGCATGACATTACAAGAAAAAGCTGAATTGCTTGATATGTATCGTAGATTTAGGTCTGCAGCTGCAGTTGCAGCCATTTCAAGATAAATGAATCCAGCGTAAGGGGTATTTTAAAAAAAAGAAGAAAAGGAAATCCCTGAAGCTCTTGTTGCAGCTACACCAACAGGTGTGAAACCTTGAACTTTTTGCAAAATACCTTTTTATCTCATATTGAAAATGCAGCTTTTATGTGGATGCAGGATATAAGAAAAGTATTCCTGTAGACTCTAATATAATTCAAGAAAAAGCAAGGTCATTCTATGAAAACTTAAAGCAAAAGGAAGATGAAAAATCTAAACCTGTAGAAATTAATGCCAGCAAATAATTTTAGATAGAGGTATGTGCATAGGCTAGGGAGGATAAATTACAAGGATTTATGGAGCTGGATCATATTACCGGGAACATAGGAGTGAATTCCTGCCCCAATCAAAAGGCATTCGTGTGGATTTTTTTTTATTCAAGTTAACTGGCTATTCCAAAGTGGTTTTTTTTTCCTATTTTTGACGATTGGAGCCCTTCAGATGCAGGATGGAACTGTGTTTTGCATTTTTTGGTAAAATAAGCAAAGCAAGGACCTGGAGATATATGCTGGAGCAATCTCCTTGGAAGGATTCAGCATAAGTAGATGGTAAACATGTAAAGGGGAAAGGGAGGGTTTGTTTGTTTTTAAACATTTATTATTTATTTCATTTTTGGCTGCGTCTGGGTCTTAGTTGCGGCACGCGGGAGATCTTCGCTGAGGCACGTGGGACCTTTCGTTGCGGCACGGGGGCTCTTCATTGCAGCACACGGACTTCTCTATAGTTGCGGCGTGCGGGTTTTTCTCTCTCTAGCTGTGGCACATAGGCTCCAGGGCTCATGGGCTCTGTAGTTGTGGCGTGCAGGTTCCAAAGCGCGTGGGTTCTGTAGTTTGCGGCACGCAGGCTCTCTAGCTGAGGCACACGAGCTCTGGCAGGGGCTTAGTGGCCACGGCATGTGGGATCTTAGTTCCCTGACCAGGGATCAAACCCGTGTCCCCTGAACTGTAAGGCAGATTCTTTACCACTGGACCACCAGGGAAGTGCTGGGGTTTGTTTAAAATAGTAAATCAGTTAAGTCACTTCTAAATTTAAAGAAAACAAAATTGGAGTTGAAGAATAAGCAGGTTTCCAGTTGGCTATTGCTATTTTTCTTTGAAAAAAATAAACATTTTTTTTAAAAATTAAAAAAAAAAAATGTCAAGGTAACAGAAGCACCGTCTGCTGACCAAGAGGTAGTAAACAAGTTCCCAGACACAATTAAGAAAACCGTTGATGAGAAAGGGTATCTGCCTGAACAGGTTTTTAATGCAGACAATAGTGCCCTATTCACATTTATTAGTAAAGAAGAGAAATGAGCACCAGGATTTAAGGCTGGAAGGGATAAGGTAATTCTACTGTTTTGGGCAAATGCAATCGGGTTTACGATCAGGACTGCCTTTATCTATAAAGCTGCTAACTCTCGAGTCTTGAAGGGAAAAGATAAACACCAGCTGCCAATCTTTTGGTTGTACAAGCAAGCCGGGACAATGAGAACTCTTTTTCTGGATTGTTTCCATCTATGCTTCATCCCTGAAGTGAGGAAGCACCTTTCCAGTAAGAGAACCACTTTTAAAGTTCTTTTGATATTGGACAATGCCCCTGGCCACCCAGAACTCGATGAGTTCAATACCAAAGATGCTGAAGTGGTCTACTTGTCCCCAAACATAACAACTCTAATTCAGCCTCTAGATCAGGGGTTCATAAGGACTTTTAAGCCTCATTATAGACAGGACACTATGGAAAGGACTGTCAACACTATGGAAGAGAGCCCCAATAGAGAGAACATCATGAATGTCTGGAAGGGTTACACCATTTCTCTCCATTATTGTTAGAAAAAGCCATGAAAGTCACCAAGCCCAAAACAATAAATTCCTGCTGGAGAAAACTGTGTCCCGATGCTGTGGGTGACTTTACAGGATTTATGATAGAGCCAATTAAGTAAATCACAAAAGAGATTGTAGATATGGCCAAAAAAAAAGGTGGGGCATGAAGGGCCTCAAGATATGAATCTTGGAGAAACTCAAGAGCTAACAGACATAACACCAGAGGCACTGACAGAAGACGAAATATCCAGAAGATGGATATGAGTGCTTCCGAACTAGTGTCAGGCAATGAGAAAGAAGATGTAGAAGAAGCAGTGCCAGAAAACAAACTGACCTTAGACAATCTGGCAGAAAACTTCCGATTACTCAAAACTGCTTTTGACTGCTTTTACCACATGGACCTGTCTATGACATGGGCACTGAGACTAGAGCAAACGGTGGAAGAAGGATTGGTACCATACAGAAACATTTTTAGAGAAATGAAAAAGCAAAAAAGTCAAGCAGAAATTAGGATGTATTTTCATAAAGTTACACCAAGTGCGCCTGTCTCTCCTGCCGTGCCTTGCATCTCCTCCACCTCTTGCACCTCTGCCACCCCTGAGACAGCAAGTCCAACCCCTCCTCTTCTCCTCCGCCTCAGCCAGCTCAACATGAAGATGACAAAGATGAAGACCTTTATGATAATCCACTTCCATTTAATGAATAGTAAACAATCATCATTCTGTACAGTTAATAAACTTTCTATTATGTATGTGTGCCAGTGTCTTCATGTGAAAATCTAATAACTGTACAGCAAGAACTGTATGAGACATTTTTGTCATAATTACCACTTAAAGTATTCATTGTGTAGACTATTGTGTGCAAGACTTGTACTGAAACGGCCAGCATATCCTTACATAGGTATAAGGTGAGTGATATTTAATAAAAAATTAATAATGTGTTCATTTTCTTACAGTTTTACACCTTTGCTTTCAAAGAACTATATTACTATACAGCATGCCCCTCTCTCGTAATTGGAGAAGCTGCATATCAGCCAATCATCACAGGTAAGAGTTTTTTTCCTAATATAACAATGTTTCCATTACTGTATTATGAATATGACTGTAATTTGTGTATGCCATAAAAATTTTATAACAATTCATTCACTAGTGCATAGGCTAGGCTACCATGAAACAATCATACTGCTGCTTCTTTGCTATCAATGCATGAATCATTATACCTGTAATAAATATGAATTTCTTTTTCATATTATCTTTTCATTCTTGATGTCTAGTGTTAGTAATATATATAACATCTACAGTGTTTTGTATCATATAAGACAATATTGATGTAGGTTGAGAGAGAATTCATCTTGTATTCAGGCAACATAAAATTTTGTTTGTGATAAATACAGTACAGTACTGTAAATCTTTTATGATTTTCTTAATAACATTTTCTTCTCTCTAGCTTACTTTATTGTAAGAACACAGTATATAAACACAATACAAAACATGCGTGCTGTTTATGTTATTGGTAAGGCTTCCTATCAACAGTAGGCTATTAGTAGTTAAGTTTGCGGGGAGTCAAAAGTTATACACGGATTTTCAAATGCGCAGAGGTTGGTGCCCCTAACCCCTGTATTGTTCAAGGGTCAACTGTATACACTTCCTTTCGGTAAAAACTCACAGTAGTCCAGTTAGATAGGTATTATTTCCCCCATTTTATAGAGGATGCAAATAAGGATCAGATGCTTTCATTTACTTAAAGTTACATACTTAACAGTAAAGCTAAAGATAAACTAACACTTTTCTGACACCAAAGGCCAAACTCTTAGCCAATATATTGTACAGTCATCCCTCAGTATCCATGGTAGACTGGTTCCAGGACTCCCTGCAGATACCAAAATACGAGGATGCTCAAGTCCCTTATATAAAATAGCGTAGCACAGTCAGCCCTACATATCCATGGATTCCACATCTGTGGATTCAACCAACTGGAGACGAAATTGTTGCCTGAATCTGTGGATGTGGAACCAGCAGATATGGAAGGCCGACTGTACCTCCTTCATCTCATTTAGTGAATAGATCATATACTTAATTTAGGAATGTAGACTCTTCACATTTAAAAAGACAAAAATGACTATGAGCAGTTTTTTTAAAAAGAAAGCAAACATTTCAAATACTCTTACCCACAAAGAAATCTATGAAACAAAGTAAATATAGATTTAAAAAGCAGATTAATGCTATGGTTTTGAATGAAACCAAGACACATTCCTACCCCAGTAGGAAGTGGCAAAAGGAATAAGTCTGTCAAAAATTTAAAATTAAGTCATGGACAATTTGCCAGCATTCCCAAGCTAACTCTTCCCTAATCCACCAATGTTATTTTATATTATTTTCCAATTATTATTAAATTCTCTTTAAACATGAAGACTGCATATGTTTGACTTCCCAATGGACATTGAGCACCTTGAGGCTAGGAATTTTATTTTATTCCTCTTTCTAGAGCCCCCGTTACCTAGAACACAGCAGTTTTTAATACTAATATAACTAAAAATATTTGAAGTGCTTTACCAATTACAAAGGACTTTGATACACATCAACTCAGTAATGGGTCTTCAACAAATGCTTGCTGAAAGCATTTTTTTAAATGTCATGTGAATTTCCTTAGACAGAACAAAATATAAGTTGCATTACCAAGTATGAATGACTTCCTTCAGTAGCTCAAACAATTAAAAGTAAATTTATATCAGGACTAATTTTTGTAAGTATTAGGAAATGATATTTTTAAAGTTACTGTTATATATAAATAGTAAAGACAGCCTACATGATATTATTCACTTACCTTACTCTGCCTTTTAAAAGCATTCACTTAATACTGAGTTCTTCTAATACCATATTTACAACTTATGAAAATAAAGAATATACTGCTTCCTGAGATTTCTTGCACAGATATTTAACTTTTTATGCTTGTTCTACTTCCTCAGTTAGATTATAATCTAGTGATATATATGTTATATCCAGGGTTCTCAAAAGCACTTAACATGGTATTATATGCCTAGTAGCCACCTCAGTAAATATTTTGTGAATCATCTTAAATTAGTACTAGTGAAATTGCTATTAAATACCTCTAAGGCATACAAATTCAGATTACTGATCCTAAATTTAACATTGGAAACTGACTGGAATTGATTGGAAAATATGACTCGTCATGAACAGTTTGTATTTATAGACCAAACGTGTTAAGTATTCTAAAGAAGATATTCTCATATTACCTGACTTCACTTACCTGATCAAAAAGAAGCCTAAGTTGCCGCTCAGATTCGCCAACCCACTTACTTAGACAGTCTGCTCCTTTTCGCATAAAAAAAGCCACCTTTTTGTCTCCTTGACTGCACTCATTAGCTAACGCTCTGGCAACCAAGGTTTTACCTGTGCCAGGAGGGCCATAAAACAAACAGCCCCTAGAGGAATAAAGAATCAATAAAAGTAGATAAATGTTACCACCAGCACTAATAACCAATACAAAAGCATGCACCTCCCATATAATTTTGTACTAATGTATATTTTATTATTATTAGACACTGATATAGCTTTTTCTAATATACAGACAAAAGTTTCACTTTGTTGAAAGTCCTCAAGGATGTTCTCAAAGAACCAAGCTTTGGTACACAAGAAATAGTTCAATCAGAGTAGAGAGTAATTTGGCAAGCTACATCAAAATTTTAAAGGTACTTTCCCTATGACCCAGAAATTTCACATTTTAGATTATATCATGTAGAAATAATCAAAAGAAAGTGAAAAAGATAGATTTTTTTAAAAACCTAAATGCTATCTATTAACAAGGGACAGATAAATACACCACTACATCTGTAATTTAAACACGAGTATGATGTCAAAAAGAATAATACACACATTATTTATGGATATGGAAAGGTGTAAAGTGAAAAATAAAGTTACATAAGGGTATTATTGAATAATCTCATTTATATTAAATGTTTAAATGTGCATAATACAGGCAAAATATAAACTTATTATATGCATACATATATAAAAGAAAGCTGTTCATCCCTAAGGAGTAGGATTACTTTCTGCTTATAATACTTTTTGTTTATAACTCCATTTTTTAAAGTTTCTCCCAAGGCTATACTACTTTAATGGCTTTGAAAAAAATAACAATTATTTTTAAAATTCAAGTTATATCATATAAGAAGTAAATAAATTGCTACTATGATTTCTAAAACCCACTGCAGAATTACAGGCCAACTCTTAACCCACTCAAACAGAAGATGACTCTTTAACAAGATTTTCTGCATCCTTAAACACATGAATAATAAATTAGAAACACATGAATAATAAATTAGAAATAAAAAGGGATATTTCACAGTTTAAGTCTGTATGCACATCTTCAAAATATTTTATTCTGCCCAATTTCCTTTGACATAATTTCTCAGCCTTTACTAATAGTTAACTAGCTAACCACCTCATGATCAAACACAATTAATCTGATCATAAAAATAAACTATCAAGCTTACCATTTCAAAAATACCACATCAATGAGTCAAAGCAACACTTCGCTGAAACTGTGCTTTCAAAGACTAACCAGTATACCGTATCAAACTGAATGCTATTAGGAGACCAAATTAAGGAAAATCCACTTAGGCGATCCACTTGTAAATTCAAGGCCTGTGTAAAGAATCTCATCCTGTGTCTGACTCTTAAATGCTGAAATATAAACTTCAAGAACACACTTAGTACCACAGCTTTTGAGCCCTATATAATAAAATTTCATTCCTAATTCTCATTGCTAGAACACATCAAATAAATACATATGAAATATTTATAAATAATATTTAGACTTATAATCACCTACTAATTGAAATTTGATAAATTAACAGTAATAAAAATAATAAACATCTAGGACATTACTCACCTTGGAGGCTGAATTTTAAATTTTTCAAAAATTTCTGGATATAAAAGTGGGAATACTACCATTTCCTTTAGTGCATGAATATGATGGCTCAATCCACCTATGCTATCAAATCGCACCTTGGAAAGAAGTGGAAAAGTTTATTACAAAATAATTTTAACCGTTTATAGATTTCTTTTTAATTTATGAGATAATCTTATGATTCCAAAATATATGCCTTCAGCAGGAACTGAAGTTTAAACATAAAAGTTCATATATAAAGTTAAACAGAGTTCAAAAAACTATACTTTGAGGAATTCCCTGCAGGTCCAGTGGTTAGGACTCTGTGCTTCCACTGCAGGAGGCACAGGTTCAATCCCTGGTTGGGGAACTAAGATCTCGCATGCCGCGCGACAAAAGAACAACCACCACCAAGAAAAACCCCACTAACAATGGTGATCTTCTACTTTTATTGTGTGTTGTGTTAGAAACAAGTAATGGCCTTTAAAAAAAAAAAAACTATTTATAGAAAAACATTTACAAAACTTACTGATTTATCAATGTTCATTGGATCAACATCAGCCAAGCTTGCACCCACTTTGACACGTTCTCGGAGAATACCACTAGCTAAATCTTCTGCTCTTAAGTTCATAGGCAAACATCTGAAATTCATAAACATTCAAGTAGATAGCATTAAAGTTTCATATTCTTAATGTCATAAGCAAGTTTAAATCTTTGTTGACACATTTTCATCTTCCTCCCTTTTCTCATAACCCAGAAAATGACAAGAGATTTCATATTTTTAAACTACTTTTCCTAAATTCTTTTCAACAGGCCAGAAATAAATTTATTCACTAGAGAAAGCAAATAAGATCATGAATCTCTTTGTCCAAAAAGCCCAATCTAGTCTAAATTAGAAAACTTAACAAACCTGATATTCCACATTATATAAGCATAAAATAAAAGACCTACTATAAATACTATAATATATGGCATTAAATGAACTCAAGCTTTATTATAACATTTAAATTTATCCTCAGATATTATGTGGGTATGTCTACTCAGTTTACATGATTGAAGAAATAAATTTCCCTCTGTTTTATTCAAGGGAAACCAATTTTAGACCCTATTTTGAAAACTAAGCATTATCGTTTGTGTGACTACCTTAAAATACATTTTCAGCTACTTAAAATCCTATATGATATTAATGTAATTACCCCTAAGAAAATATAATCTACTTCCTCTTTTAACATTGCATAAACACCAAAAGATGACATAAATAGCCTAAAAAAAGTATAGCTTCTACAATGAATGTACTTTCACTGACATTTCTGAATCCTAACTTACTTTAAAAATCTATTTCCAAAGCAGGTAACAGAATAGTTCAGATTGAAGAGGCATTAAATTCTTTTATTTAAACTTAGATTTTTCTCTTACATTTTCTTTCCATCATCCACATGTGGAACTCTTTTTAGCATACAATCTACACCAACCCAAACTTGTTTCCAAGACCAGCTAACTGAAAACTTGGTATTTCTACAATAGATATATAATGCCAAATTATAGAAATGCTTTCCTAAACGTAAAATTTCTAAATAAAATGTACCTTTAGTATTATAAATATAAGCTAGAAAATTAACTTAAATTTTAAAGAATAAATTATAATTTGATGCTTTAGTAACTTACTAGACAAAATACTGATTCTCTCATCCACTGAAAATTCTCAAGATTTTAGTGAGCCATGTAGCAATGAGTCATTTACTCTAGTTAAGCAAAGATCACCAGAGCTAAAACAAGTTTTCCAACAAAACCCAAGGGCTCCGGAAATAATTCTACTTACTCTTGAGTGCTATAATCATTATAAGCATCTGAAATCAACCTCATTAAGTGGATTTGGATTAGAGGAGAGGTACTGAAAAAGACTGTCCAAGAGGCTGGCCTCTTCCACTGGCTCTTTCTTTACCTTCCCACACACTATTTTATTGAGTACTTACAAAGCAAGTAATTTGTGGGAAGTTTCCCAAGGTTAGATTTCTACTCTAAAAATTACTAAGTGAATACCAAGTCGGTGTATTACTCTAGACTAAAATATGTGTTAAGTATCACTGTTAGCAAAATGCTAGTACAGGTAAGAATCACATTCAAAAAGTTTAAACTGTTATTCCTTTTTTCTATCATGGAAATAACAAGTAAAACTTTACTAACCTATTTCTTGCTCTTGCCATGCTCTTTGATTTCCTTCTTTCAAAGCGTTCTTCATCAGAAGAAGTTGTGTCACTACTATGAATGGCATGCTTCTTTCTCCTATTTAAAGAGTAAAATCCTTAAAATCATTACAGCAGCAAAGGGCTTTTAAAAACACATTCTGAGCATCATATATATATGAAAATATACAGTCACTCATTCATTTGGCAAATATTTATTAAGATCCCTATACTCATGCCATTTACATCTGATGAAGTAAAAACATGGTAAGTTGTACAGATAAAAAAAGAAAAACAGGAGGAGGAGGAGAGGGAGGCTATAATTTTTTAAATAGGGTAGTTCATAAAGGCATCAAGCAACAAATTGAATTTGCATCCAAATTTAGGGAATGTCTATCACTGATTGATAAATAACATTGAACTCTTATTAGAAAAGAAAGTTCATCTTTTTCTCTTCTTATTTCCCCTTTCCCAAATAATCAAAAAACAGTCCAGACACTAAAGAAAATAATATATTGGTTTACAGAGAGACAAGCATTTCCGCTTTCCACTTAAGACTTATATCCTGAAAAAAAAAAAAAAAAAACTTATATCCTGTTTGAATTTCTTATAAAATGTATAAAGTATTTTTGATGAAATAAGCAAAGAAATAGTTTACAATCAGAACTAGTATGGAATGAGTAGATAATGTATCAAGCTAAAATCATCCTCGAGGAAAAATAACAATAAATGCTTCATTATTAATATACTTGATGACATCTCTATGATACCTATGGAAATCATACAAAATGGAATCATTGTAAATTAATTTACTTCAAACTCAAACTGGCTTTCAAGGATGGTCCACAGCCTGTGCATCCCTATTTTACTGCAATTCCCACCAACCACAATAGCAAAGCCAGATTTTCCCCAACTCCCATTAAGATCTTTAACCTGTCTAATATTCCTTCTCCTGATTAATAGAAGTCCCTTCATTTCATCCTGCATCAGTTTTTAATGTCTCCCAAAACTTGAAGAAGACTGTTGTAATAACTACCTACTCAATCTTTGCAATTCTGATATAAAACCTCTTTCCTACTTCTTTCTCTCCATCAGGAAAATGCCTGTTTCCAAGTTTCTTATTTACCCTGTGTGTGTGTGTATGTCTGTATGTGTGTGTGTGGTGGGGGGGTAAGCCTAATATATAAAAATGTAATATACCTGAAAATAGCACAAATGAGGTAGGCAGAAGCAACAATGTAAGTATTGGGCTAAAGAAATGATTCCAGATGATAACTCAAATGCACAAGAACAAATGAAGAGAACCAGAATAATAAAATAAAAGGTGACTATCCAAAAGCTATAAGCATGCACTTGATTGACTTTCTTCTCTCAACTTTTTTAAATAACAGAGAATTATATAAGTAACTTTAATAATGTATTGCTAGGTTTGTAAAATGTATAAACGTAACATGTATAACAATACCACAAAAAGCTGAGTGGACCTTAAAAGGGAAGGGGCCACACCATATACAAAAGTAAGTCAAAATGGATCAAAGATCTAAACACAGAGCTAAAACTATAAACTCTTAGGAAAAACCACAGAAGTAAATCTTCATGACAGTAGATATGGCGATGGATTCTTAGATATGACATGAAAACATGAACAACAACAAAAAAGATAAACTGAACCTCATCAAAATTAAAGTCTTTTGTGCTTCAAAGAATACCATCAAGAAAGTAACAACTCACAAAATAGGATACAATATTTGCAAATCATATATCTGATAAGGAATTTGAATCTAGAATATATAAAGAGCTCTTACAAGTCAATGATAAAAAGACAACACAGGGCTTCCCTGGTGGCGCAGTGGTTGGGAGTCCGCCTGCCGATGCAGGGGACACGGGTTTGTGCCCCAGTCCGGGAGGGTCCCACATGCCGCGGAGCGGCTGGGCCCGTGAGCCATGGCTGCTGAGCCTGTGCTCCGCAGCGGGAGAGGCCACGGCAGTGAGAGGCCCGCGTACCGCAAAAAAACAAAAAAACAAACAAAAAAAAACACCACAACACAATTTTTACATAGGCACTGGACACAAAGAGACAGTTCTCAAAGGAAACTTTTAAAATGGCTAATAAGCACATGAAAAGATGCCTCATATCATTAGTCATCAGGGAAGTGCTATTCAAAAACCACAATAAGATACATTTCATACTTGTTAGGACAGCTAGAATCAAAAAGTCAGACAATATTAAGCGCTGGGGAGGATGTGAAAAACTGGAAGTCCCATACACTGCTGGAGAGAATGTCAAATAGTGTAGTCACTTTGGAAAACATTCAAGCAGTTCTTAAATGATTAAGCATAAAGTAATCACATGACCCAATAATTCTACCCGGAGGTATATTGTCAAGAGAAATACAAAAATATATCCGGGAATTCCCTGGCAGTAGAGTGGTTAAGACTCCATGCTTTCACTGCCAAGGATGCAGGCAGGTTCGATCTCTGGTTGGGGAACTAAGATCCCACAAGCCACACAGCATGGCCAAAAAAAAAAAACAAAACACATATATCCACATAAAAACTTGTACATGAATTTTTATAGCACCGTTACTCATAATAGCCAAAAGTTGGAAACAACTCAAATGACCATCAACCAATGAGGAGATGGACAAAATGTGACATAGTCCTACCTTGGAACATCATTTGACAATAAAAAGGAAGGAAGTACTGATAAATGCTTCAACATGTATGAACCTAGAAAACATGTAAACTGAAAGAAGCCAGTCACAAAGACCACATATTATATTCTCATTTTTACAAAATGCCCAGAATAGGCAAACCTATGAGGAAAGAAAGCAGATTACTGGTTGCTTAGGACTTAGGGCATAGGGGTAGTGGTAGGAAGGTTAGAGTTAAAGAGAACAGGTTTCTTCCTAAGCAGATGAAACAGTATTTAAAATTGTCTGTGGCAACAGTTCCAGTTATCTGTGAATATACCAAAAAAAAAAAAAAAAGCTGAATTATATGATGTGGATCTTAATAAAGCTTTTTTTTTAAAAAAGCTACGTGAGGGCTTCCCTGGTGGTGCAGTCGTTGAGAGTCCGCCTGCCGATGCAGGGGACGTGGGTTCGTGCCCCAGAACGGGAAGATCCCACATGCCGCGGAGCGGCTGGGCCCGTGAGCCATGGCTGCTGAGCCTGTGCGTCCGGAGCCTGTGCTCCACAACAGGAGAGGCCACAACAGTGAGAGGCCCGTGTACTGCAAAAAAAAAATTTTTTTAATGTTTGCCTGAATAGAATTGCAAGGATGGAAGATAAAAAGAATAAAATCTCTCAGGAAAAAAAAGGGGAGCGCAAAAACGACAAAGAAAAATGAGAGAAAAGGCAAGTGCCACAGAGGACCAATGTCCAATGTTGGACTAACATAACAGTAGTTACTAAGCAGAAGAGGAAAAAAATGAAGAGAAGAAACCTAACAAAAAATAATACAAGAAAATATCCCAGAGTTGAAAAAAAAAAAATCTCCAAACCAATAGGGCCTAGAGCAAGAGGCTCAAAAAACTGAACAAATGAACAAAAATATATATACACACACACATATATATATATATATATATTTATGTTCATCTACAAAGAAACAAGATATTAAACCAGACTGAATTCTCAACAGCAACAATATGTCATGGAGTACGGTGAAGCAAGAACTTTAAAGGTTTAGAGGAAACCTATTTGGATCTACAATTCTCTTAACTCACAAAACTACTGGGAACTATGAAAATAGAAGACATTTACAAAGATGCAAAGTTGACTTCCACAAATTCTTTCCGAGTAAATTACTTGAGATTATATTCCTGCAAAATGATACAGTAAAGCAAAAAGGAGAAAGACATCAGATCCAGTAAGTGGTGGATCCAAACCATGAAAGCAATCTTAAGTCCTACAGCAGTCACTTTGCTGCAGGTCTAAAAAAGTATCCCCCCAAAGTGGAACAGAAAGATGACATTAGGAGAGATGTCATCTGACAAAAAAAATATGAATGCTTTGGTATGTTCAGAAGCTAGGAAAACTTGATACTACTTGAATGTTAAAAAGGAGAATTCTTGGGACTTCCCTGGTGGTCCACTGGTTAAGACGCTGAATTCCCAATGCAGAGGGCCGGAATTCTGGTCAGGGAACTAGACCCTACATGCCGCAACTACGATCCCACATGCTGCAACTAAAGATCCCACATGCCTCAATTAAGACCCAGCGCAGCTAAATAAATAAATTATTTATTTATTTATTTATTTATTTTTTAAAAAGGAGAACTCTTGAAATCATCACCTTTACTGAGACTATCAGGTGATCTCATTGGGTCCTTTTTCTCCATTTACATGAATCACTTCAAGAAGCCCCACACATTCCTGTCCCTGAAGGAATATGTAGGCTGTGCAGAAGGTGATACAATCGCCCCCATTCCTATCCCTTTGAACTCTATGTTCCCCTTCACCCCACTATCTTTTTCCAAGCATTTGTCACGATCTGACACACTATGTTTATGTATCCATTAGTTTATCTCCCTCTAGTAGAATGTAAGCTCCGAGAGAAGAGGGATTTTTACATTTTTAACTTCTGAATATCCAATGCCTTGAATGATATTTGGTGCGTACAGAAGATACACAACATAGATTTGTTGAATGAAAGAATAAACTTAATTCCAGGAGCATTTCCCATTGAGTGGCCACAGGGAGTAATAAAATCCACAGAGGAGGGCTTCCCTGGTGGCGCAGTGGTTGAGAGTCCGCCTGCCGATGCAGGGGACACGGGTTCATGCCCCGGTCCGGGAAGATCCCACATGCCACGGAGCGGCTGGGCCCGTCAGCCATGGCCGCTGAGTCTGTGCGTCCGGAGCCTGTGCTCCGCAACGGGAGAGGCCACAACAGTGAGAGGCCCGCGTACGGAAAAGAAAAAAAAAAACTAACAAAACATACCTGATATGACTCCTTCTTGCTGGAGATCTGTGAATATCAAAGAGCGTATTTTCCCTCTTTTTTTGATGAGCTGGTACTGAAAGAAAAAAAGAAAAAAAAAAGAACACAGAAATAACTGATAATAAATTGATAAACTGATGTATTAAAGAAGAAGACATTAGTTCTGTTAACTTTCTGAACAGAAGCCAGTCATATGTCTTCAAGTTCTAAATGCTGCCTAGAAGAAGCACAATAAAAATTAAAACTTTGTGGTAAATACTGTAAGTTTCAAATAAACATTCTAAAAAAGAATGTTAAGCTAAATCTTTGTGACTTTGGGTTAAACAAAGATCTCTTTGACACATCACCAAAGCACAACCCATTAAAAAATTTTTGAGAGCAACTTCCCTGGTGGCACAGTGGTTAAGAACCCGCCTGCCAATGCAGGGAACACGGGTTCAATCCCCGGTCTGGGAAGATCCCACATGGCTTGGAGCAACTAAGCCTGTGTGCCACAACTACTGAGCCTTCACTCTACAGCCCGTGAGCCACAACTACTGAGCCCATGTGCCACAACTACTGAAGCCCAGGTGCCTAGAGCCCATGCTCTGCAACAAGAGAAGCCAACGCAATGAGAAGCCCACACACCGCAAAGAAGAGTAGCCCCCACTCTCCGCAGCTAACTAGAGAAAGCCTGTGCACAGCAACGAAGACCCAAAGCAGCCAAAAATAAATAAATAAATAAATTTATAAAAAATAAATTTTTTCTGGCTTCCCTGGTGGCGCAGTGGTTGAGAGTCCACCTGCCGATACAGGGGACGCGGGTTCGTGCCCCGGTCCGGGAGAATCCCACATGCCACGGAGCGGCTGAGCCCATGAGCCATGGCCGTTGAACCTGCGCGTCTGGAGCCTGTGCTCCGCAACAGGAGAGGCCACAGCAGTGAGAGGCCCACATACCGCAAAAAAAATAATAAATTTTTTCATAAACTGAAATTCATCAAAATTACAAATTCTTCTCTTTGAAAGACACTATTAAGAGAATTTTTTTTTAAAGCTACAGACTGAGAAACCATTTACAAATCACAAGGACTGATACCTGAAGTACATAAGGAACTCTCAAAACTTCAATAATAAAAAAACAAACCGCTTAATTGAAAACATGGGCAAGAGATTTGAATACTTCACCAGAGATAATGTTGGCAAATCAGCACATAAAAATATGCTCAACATCATTAGTAATTAGGGAAATGTAAATTAAAACTATAATAAATATGTATTAAAATTAACTTGGAAAAATAACCACACCAAATGTTGGCAAGAATATGGAGCAACTGAAACTCTCATACACTATTAGTGAGAATGTAAGCAGTATAATCACCTTGGAAGAGTTTGGTAATTTCTCAGAAACTTAAACATACACAGTCATAAAACGCAGCCATTCCACTCCTAGGTGTTTATAAGAAAAATGAAAATATATGTCCAAACAAAGACTTGCAAATATATGTTCATAACAACTTTATTTATAATAGCCAGACACGAGAAATGTCAACAATCCAAATGTCCATCAACAAATGAATGGATAAACAAATTGTGATATACCCATACCATGGAATGCTACTCAGCAATAAAAAGAAAAACACTACTGTTAAAGCCGACAACATGGATGAGTCTTACAATTATTATATTGAGTGAAAGAAATCAGACCAAAAAAAGAGTATATACTGTATATAAAATTAAAGAAAATGTAAACTAATCTATGGTGACAGAAAGCAGATGAGATCTGTCACTGCCTGAGGGTTAGGAGTGGGGAGGCAAAAGAAAGTTAGGAGTAGATTATAAACAGGCAGAACGAAATTTGGGGGAGTTGATGAACATGTTCATTACCTTGAGTGCGGTGACAGTTTCATAGGTATATCCCTCAGATAGTTCAAACTTGCCAAATTGTACACATGAAATATTATATATGCAATGGCAGTGAACTACATATAAATTATACCTCTTTAATAACGCTTTTAAAAAAAAAAACTAGAAAAATGGCTCACAATCTTTTTTCTGTCCCAACATACCTCCCCCATTATTAACAGGGCTATCTTTGACAGTGACTCTTAACTGGAGTAGAGAAATGTCTACATACTTGGGCAAGCTTCTTGTGAGGTAACTCTAATAATTCCAGAGAATCAATCACTGCTTCAGAGCGTTAAGAGTTTGAATAAAATGATCCAGGTTCTTCCTTGAAAACATTATGCTAAGTGAAAGAAGCTAGACACAAAAGGTCACATATAGGCAAATCTATCGAGACAGAAAGTATCAATACATTAGTGATTGCTAAGGGCTGTGGGGATGGAAGTGTAGAAGTAATAAAATGTCCTGGAATTAGATAGTGGTGATGACTGCACACCCTTGTGAATACTAAAAAGCAATAAACTGTACAGATTAAAAATCAGCAAAACCCAGCAAAAATGGTAAATTTCATGATATGTGAATTTTATTTCAATTTTTTAAGAATTGGAGGAAATCAATAGTGATGGAATTTCCCAACAGCTGGGAAGAAAGTCAATAAAACAGTACCTGTGGAACTGATTACCTGTCATTAGATTTAAAAGCATTAAGATATGGGCTTCCCTGGTGGCACAGTGGTTGAGAGTCCGCCTGCCGATGCAGGGGACACAGGTTCATGCCCCGGTCCGGGAAGATCCCTCATGCTGCAGAGTGGCTGGGCCCGTGACCCATGGCCACTGAGCCTGTGCGTCCGGAGCCTGTGCTCCGCAACGGGAGAGGCCGCGACAGTGAGAGGCCCACGTACCGCAAAAAAAAAAAAAAGATAAACTTTTTCCTTCTCAAAAAAATAACCAGAAACAAAACACAAACATAGGTTACTGGCCAAGTTGCCCTCTTCTGACTGTAGCTGAATTATCAATACTTAACCACTTGGAACACAGAGAAACTTGCCCTAAAGAACTGCTATAAGAGATTTCATTCTTTTAAATTCAGCAACACTGATTTTTTTAAGGGGTGGAGTAGAATAAGCTACTCTACTACAAAAAGGAAAGAAGTTACTTAGAGTCTCTTACCTATTGGAGGTGCTTGGTATCGATCCACTGTTTTTCTTTGTCTCAAATTATATGGCCTATCGTTTTCTTCTCCTTCTGCCTCTTCAACCTCAATATCTCCATCTTCCTCTTGAGATTCTAGTTTCACACACACACACATACACACAAAATAAAATACTGTTTTAATCCACAAGGATTGGTCCACTCTAGAACTGAATATTTTTATTTTATTCTTTCTGCACAAGTTAGCTTTAAAAATGTCAACATTGTATGATACAGCATAAATCAATACAATTAAAAATGAACCCTGATGGGGACTTCCCTGGTGGCACAGTGATTAAGAATCCACCTGCCAATGGAGGGGACACGGGTGCAATCCCTGGTCCAGGAAGAGATCCCGCATGTCGCAGGGCAACTAAGCCCCTGTGCCACAACTACCGAGCCTGTACTCTAGAGCCTGCGAGCCACAACTCCTGAGCCCTCGCACCACAACTACTGAAGCCCGCACGCCTAGAGCCCAGAGCCCATGCTCCACAATAAGAGAAGCCACCTCAATGAGGGGCCTACGCACCACAACTAAGAGTGGCCCCAGCTCACCACAGCTAGAGGGGGCCTGCGTGCAGCAACGAAGACCCAACGCAGCCAAAAAAATAATAATAATAATAAACATTTTAAAAAACTTAGAGTAAGCTTTCAGATGTCATGAGTAAGTTGTAAAGTCCTTTGCATTTTTAGTTTCTTATTTCACTGAGCATGGCTGACAGTTTTAACATTTTTTTTCAATGTCTTAATATGACTGTGTTATAGTGACAATTCCTGTGGTTAAAAAGTTAATCATAAAGTACATTGCATTTGAGGACCATAAGCTTATAAAGTTTCACCAGACTTTTACTTTAAACTATAAATAGATGTCACATTATAGCTATAGCCAAACTGCCTTTTTTTTTTTTTTTTAATTTATATTTTTGGGCCACGCCGAGCAGCATGTGGAATCTTAGTTCCCCCACCAGGGATTGAACCCATGCCCCCTGCATTGGAAGCACAGAGTCTTAACCACTAGACTGCCAGGGAAGTCCCCCAAACCACATTTTAAAAATAAACTTTTAGAATTTATGTACATTATAATTTACTTTTTATTTATTTATTTATTTTAAAATTTAGTTTTGGCTGCGTTGGGTCTTCATTGCTGCGTGCGGGCTTTCTCTAGTTGTGGTGAGCAGGGGCTACTCTTTGTTGTGGTGCACAGGCTTCTCATTGTGGTGGCTTCTCCTGTTGTGGAACACGGGCTCTAGGCATGCTGGCTTCAGTAGTTGTGGCTCGAGGGCTCTAGAGCGCAGGCTCAGTAGCTGTGGCGCACGGGCTCAGTTACTCCACGGCATGTGGGATCTTCCCAGACCAGAGATCTAACCTGCGTCCCTGCCCTGGCTGGTGGATTCTTAACCACTGCACCACCAGGGAAGTCCCGTAATTTATTTTTTAAATGTATAGCTAGGTGAATTATCATAAAGTGATCACTCATGTCAAGGCATAAACTATTACCAATACCCCAGAAATCTACTTTATGCTCTCTCTCAATCCCTGCCTGAATTTTTCTACCAAAATGACTAATCTGTGTTTACCTGTTGTCAACAGGCCTAACAAATCATTATACTGCCAACAAAAATTGCTCTTGCTGTAAGATAAGTAATTATCCTTTAAGCATTTTTTTTGAACTATCAAGTAGTATGTGAATATTGACCTTATTCAGTGGTTAATTGGGCATTGAATGAAGTGTGCTGTAATAAAGTTTTGAGTCATTCTATTATTGCTTTGTATGACCAAAAAGGTAATAAAAAAGACTGAAAGGTCATAGGTAAATCAGGAGCTCAAATATGATCATATTGATATATTTAGCAGAGAACTAATATTTTTAAGAAAGGCATTTTCTTTTACATCTGTCTTTTTTTAATTAATTAATTAATTTAATTTGGGCTGCGTTGGGTCTTCGTTGCTGCACGCGGGCTTTCTCTAGTTGCGGTGAGCGGGGGCTACTCTGGAGCATGGGTTCCAGGCGCGTGGGCCTCAGTAGTTGTGGCGCACGGGCTTAGTTGCTCCACGGCATGTGGGATCCTCCCGGGCCAGGGCTCGAACCTGTGTCCCCTGCATTGGCAGGCGGATTCCCAACCACTGCGCCACCAGGGAAGCCCCTAAATGTTTATTATTAAGTTATAGAGAGAATCAGTAAATACAGTATTACTTAACTAAATAACACTATAAATCACTTGCACCCAAATAAGTTTCCTTAAACCTTCAAAAAAATTACTTTTTGAAAAAAAACCTTGCATTATTTATTATGGGAAGAAATTCTATACATGGCAAATCTACTCTGGGAAATCTACAAAGATGTTCAGTTAAAGATAAGGCAAAAATCACATTATAAATCTGTCTCACCTATACTGATTTTCTCCAAAGGAAGCAATATAGAGGTTCTAGCTGTAACAACAATAATATCTGCTCAATAAAATACCTTCATTAGAAATATCACCTCTTCAAAACTTGCTAATAATATATTAATTACAGAATTTGAGAAATAAACCCATTCTTCTCCATCTAAGCTACACAAGTAGAACTAATAAGGTTCCCTGGTGAAATACGACTACCTTGCATTTACAGTACACCAAATCTGCTGAAAATCCATTTTAATAAAGAAGGTTAACACCTACAGAATTAAATCCTATGGATGCACTGGTCATCAATTTATAATCCTTGGGGCAAACGTGCTTTCATCTGTTCCCAGCTCCAGCCCGACAACTCCAGTCAGGATTCATCAATTCAAAACCCAGACAGGCCTCAGAAAAGAGCAGTACAACTCCCTCCACTAGTTCTGGCTGTCTCTCTTTACTGTACCATTTACTACTCCTCTGTCCATAACTAAATTTGAGACCCAAATAATCCGAGATTTAGAGGCTATGGATAGAAGGCGGCTATGGACAGAGACTTTCAGTTAGAACGTACCTAAATACAAAAGAGGCCTCACCTAACACGCAAATCAGCCCATGGCAAATGCTACACCAGATTAGGTCACTTAAGGACTACCAATAGCTACTAATAAGATATATTACATAACAATGCACAGTGTACAGCAAAGGCATTTTTCCAAATGAAGAAAATGAATACTCAGAAATGCCAATGGAATAAAAATTATTCCAAATTATGTAACATAGACCTCTAAAGCCAAAAATCACCCATCCAGCAATATTACACATATATTACTTGTACATATTTTCTTCGCTCCCACCTGAACTTTATAGTATTTATTTCATAAGGTGCTTTCACAAACCTTCTTCTTCACCCTCAGTAGAGACTTCATGATGATTTTGTATCCCATAACTATTTCTTCTCAGTGACTTTCTTCGCCTTTTCACTCTTGAATACATATCCATGTTTTCCTTTTAAAGAGAGAAATCTGTCAAATATTAACATGAATTTTATTCCCAGCTATAAATATCATTAACCCAATGGGACATGCCCATTCAATAAAATTTACTGAGGACCTATTTGCAAGGCAAAGATTCATGAAAATGGACCTTACTGAATTCAATACATGTAAGAAACAAGAGGAAAAACAAATAAAACTTATAAAATATTTGAAAATGTAAAACTACAATGCCATGGAGATACTTTCTCCCTTAAGCAAATTACAGCCTAGTAGGATAAAACAAGTCAAGTCACAGGTAACTATAAAAGAAAGTAGAGGGCTTCCCTGGTGGCGCAGCGGTTAAGGATCCGCCTGCCAATGCAGGAGACACGGGTTCGAGCCCTGGTCCAGGAAGATCCCACGTGCCACAGAGCAGCCAAGCCTGTGCACCACAACTATTGAGCCTGCGCTCTAGACCCCACGAGCCACGACTGCTGAGCCCACGTGCCTAGAGCCCATGCTCCACAACAAGAGAAGCCACCACAATGAGAAGCCTGCGCGCCACAACAAAGACTCAACGCAGCTGAAAATAAATAAATAAATAAAATTTATAAAAAGTAATAATAAAATAAAATAAACTAGAACAAGTTTAATGCCATAAATAAAGGTACATGGGCGTTCCCTGGTGGCCTAGTGGTTAGGATTCTGGGCTTTCACTGCTGTGCCCAGGGTTCAATCCCTGGTCAGGGAACTGAGATCCCACAAGCAAAAGGTACAGAAGAGTCTAGAATTCAAAAAGATTAATCCGCCCCTGCCCGTGTTTGGGGGAGGAGGGGAGGAAGCATCTGAAAAGAGCCTTGAAACAAAGGTAGAACTGCATCAGGCCTTAACCAGAAGTATTAACAGGAATAAAAGATAGGCGAATAAGAATGATTCATTTATATTTGGGCAATGGTATGTGAGAAGATAAAGTTGAAACCAGATTATGAAGGTCAAGGTGATTTTAATTAATTCAGTACACATTATAAAACCATTAAAGGGACTTCCTTGTTGGTCCAGTGGTTAGGACTCTGCCCTCCCAATGCAGAGGGCACGGGTTCAATCCCTGGTGGGGAACTAAGATCCCACGTGCCGCACTGTGCCCAAAAAAAAGAAAAAAGACTGTTAAAGGTTCCGATGAGAAAAGTGACAGAATCAGAGGTGGACTTTAAGATGACCCTCTGCAGAAGTGTAGAGGGTCTTTTGGGGAAGGTTGTGGCAAGGGGGTTAAGGATAAAAGAAGAAAGAAAAGAATAAAATCCCAGATTAAACTGGAAACGAAGAAGGAACAATTCTGTTAATTCAAGAAAATCCAAATGCTGCTCTCTCTCTCTCTCAATTCCTCAGTCCAAATAAAAAATACGTGCAAAGGTTGTTAAAGTTAATATACTCACAAATTCTGTATCTGTCCACATTCGAAGCCGTTCTACTTCTCCTGATCGACGATTCCTTCTAATGTTTATATTGTCCATTTCCTGTAGTACAGCTTCAGCAGTACTACAATTATATAATAAAACTAGGGTTTAGACAACCATGGAATCAAACACTGTGTCATACATGTAAAAGAGCTCTTCGTCAACGCATAATTAAATCCTGATATGTAACTGTACCTAACATCCCAATTAATATCTGTTTCTGAACTGGCATCCACCAGAAGATAATGCCCCCAAAACAGATGGAAACAGGGAATTCTCTGGTGGTCCAGTGGGTATGACTCAGCACTTTCACTGCTGGGGCCCAGGTTCAATCCCTGGATGGGGAACTAAGATCCCACAAGCCATGCAGCACAGCCAAAAAAAAAAAAAGATGGAATCAGAACATCTTCTACCTTAATATAACTTACAAATATAAGACCTTTGTTTGTAAGTCTGCAAATATTTAAATTCATAATGCTACTACAAATAACTGACTACCAGACTTAAGGCACTGAAAAAAAAAAATTCAAATCTTTTTACTTGAAGATGGTGTTAAAAATTGTATAGAAAAAAGGATTTGTAAAAAGTTTAAAGCTAATATAAGGTTAACTGAATAGATACTTTTAGAAATTAGAGGACATTGACATCCACAAAATATATGGTAACATTGGCACATTTTATGTTTTAAACACACACATAGCCCAGATACTGATCTAAGTACTTAACGAATAATAACTAATTCTGACACTACCACTATAGAATAGAATATAATTTCTTCTCATTTCAAATAGCAATTACACTGACCTCACTTCTCCAGGCTACTGCAGTGATTAAGGAGGATGATTTATTAGCTGAGAAGAATAAAGTTTCATTGCATGTAGACACTGAACAGTCAGCTAGGCTACATCCAACATGTGCAGTCTCAAAAGACTTTCAATTCAGAATCTTGACTAAGTAAAACTATGCCTACTATGTATCAATAATGAAACTTAATGCTGCTTGAAAATTGTCAAAAACACAAATGTTAAATGAGCAAATATTAAAGGACTATAGTAGTGAAGTCAAAATAAAATTACTTTTTATATTATCTATGCACAAGTGCTTTAAAAAGTATGAGAAAAAATGAGCTATCACATAAATTGTATTAAATATAATAAAGTAACCAGAAACTGACAATCATTGCTAGCCATGGTTAATTCAAATTAAGTTTTTAAATAATTGTATTGATTGCTAAGTCAGTGCTTAAGTTACTTTTTAAAACATAACTGGCTTAAAAAAATCAACAGTTACATGAAACTGCTGACTGCAAAAGCATTCATACCTATTTACTAGTTGATCAAATAACAAACTCTGGTTCACGCTTTCAAATCTGTTTTTCCTGGAACGACAACTTTTTCTGACTTCCATGTCACCATTTATACAAGAAAGGTCCCCATCTCCCTTCTTTTCGCCTCGAAGGGGATGGCTTCGAAGGGCTACAAGAAGAGAGAAATTGCCATTTCAAAGTATAGAGTATAAAAAGAAAGAAAAAAAACCAAAAATTACTTTTAAAAGACTATAAAAAGTTTACTATAACCTCTTAAATGGCTTTAATATCCAAAATCTAAAATTTCTATAACTGTTTACAATCTGCTATAATAATTTAAATTATTTCAGTTGTACTGATTTCTCAGTGTTTAGCAATTACATATTTACCATGACTGAAATCCAGTCACTTCCAACAGTATACTTAGCATACTAGTAAATTACGCTATTTTACCCCACTTTAATACTCTTAACAACATTATAAGAATTTCAATACTAACCAGTTTCATAACAGAATACTCACATAAGCTACTATGTCCGTTTGGTAATGTAGCACCAGGCTGAGAAGTTAACCTAGAACACAATTATATTTAATACGCAAACACATCAACATTCATTTAAAGAAGCAAGAAATGCAAATACTGGTGGAATCATTTTAATCTTTAAAATGTCAGGAATGTAATATTACTTTTTTAAGAGTAAAGACATTTTTTTACCCTAAGACTGATAATATACCAATTAATAAAATATACTAGCTAAGAGTCGTTTCATTACTTCAAGAAAAGTTTTAATAACAGATTACAAACTGAACTTACTGTCTTCAACTCTATAAATTAAAATCCAATTAATATGTATCATAAAGTCAGCTGACGCCATAAGTAACAATGGTCACAGACATTTACTATTGGTTTTTGTTGACAACATAAAATTCAAACAATGACAAAGTTATTCAAATGATAAACTGTAAGACGAAAAAAGTATTTGCACACCAACACCACTTAATAATTTCCTCAAAGTATTATATTACACATTCTAAACTAATAAATGAAAATTTAGCTAATTTCTCAAAATCTATTGCACAACTCTCCCTTTTGGTGGAGGAACAGAAATGTTAAGTCACTAGAAAGATACTTAAAGGGTCATTAAAACATGAAGACTTATGAAAAAAGTCACAGTACGCCTTACTATAATTAGAAATTCAAAACCAAAAGCTAAATTGTTACATAGTAAAAGAGCTATCAATTTAAACTTACTAGAGTATTTTTTGAAATATCCAACAATTATCGTTTTCAAAGAGTAAAAAAGGGGGGAGAGAGGACATTCAAAAAACAGTACATATGACTGTCATCCGCTTATCTATGTGGTTTGCACAACATTTTTTGACTAAAATATTCTAACATTTTTGGTTATTCCAGCATTCTTCATGTAAAATTATAAATGTTATAAATATTAATTATAAATGTCCCTGTCTAATAAAGGTCACAGATAGGATGACTAAAGGTATGAACAAAAACTATTCTGTGCCTTCAGACTATCAAAAACACAAAATAAAAAACTCCATCTCGGGCTTCCCTGGTGGCGCAATGGTTGAGACTCCGCCTGCCGATGCAGGGGATACGGGTTCATGCCCCGGTCCGGGAAGATCCCACATGCCACGGAGCGGCTGGGCCCGTGAGCCGTGGCCGCTGAGCCTGCGCGTCCGGAGCCTGTGCTCCGCAACGGGAGAGGCCACAGCAGTGAGAGGCCCATGTACCACAAAAAATAAATAAACTCCATCCCTCCTTTCCCCATAAAAACAACATAACCATCTTGTTCTAATATACTACCTCTTAGAAAGTATTTCATTTTTAGCACCTTTATATACAAATACACAATCCTCCTGGTATATGAGTTTGACTCTAAAGTAATAGAATTGATGTGTTAACAGGTCATTCCTTAGAAGATTATACATGTGGAATTCCCTAGAATCACTCTTAAAATCCACTTAAAACCACATAGAAAAATAATAAATATAGTTTGGCTTTGGACCCAATATAACATTAACTCAGTTTAATCACTTAATTCACAAGTCTTGGCTCCATATGAATTTTAGCTGTATGTAAGACTAAATGGTTGGAATTTTACACACTTAAATTATTCAAAAGAGTTCGTGCCCGGTCCGCGAAGATCCCACATGCCGCAGAGCGGCTGGGCCCGTGAGCCATGGCCACTGAGCCTGCGCGTCCGGAGCCTGTGCTCCGCAACGGGAGAGGCCACAACAGTGAGAGGCTCGCGTACCGCAAAAAAAATAAAAAAAAGAAGACAGTGCTTAATTGGCTTTTATTTCATTGCTAATGAAAGATCTATTTTAAGGTGGGGGGAGAAAAAAACTTGTTCTTCAATCAATCCAATTACCAATTATAGTTTATTGTCATCATTTTACAATTATCATTTCTCTTTATAAAAAGGAGAAAAAGAAGGAGATAGAATATGAAATACTTGGGTATGAAAATAGAGAATATTGGGATTTTAAGGGTTGGTCTGCCTATACAATAATAAAGGTATCTAAAATGTCTCTTAAATCAAGGTTGCCAAAAATTAATCACTTAAAATGTAACCAGGTGGGTTCACTGCTTAAATTAATGCTCTAATAAATCCTTTATGATTATGAAGTCTCTTTTATTTTTAAAAGAGGCTGCGACAAAAATAAACTCAAAATGGATTAAAGGCCTAAATGTAAGGCCAGACACTATAAAACTCTTAGAAGAAAATACAGGCAGAACACTCTGTGACATAAATCACAGCAAGATCCTTTTTGACCCACCTCCTAGAGAAATGGAAATAAAAACAAATTAATAAACAAATGAGACCTAATGAAACTTCAAAACTTTTGCACAGCAAAGGAAACAAGACGAAAAGACAACCCTCAGAATGGGAGAAAATATTTGCAAACAAATCAACAGACAAAGGATTAATCTCCAAAATATACAAGCAGCTCATGCAACTCAATATCAAAAAAAAAAACAACCCAATCCAAAAATGGGCAGAAGACCTAAACAGACATTTCTCCAAAGAAGGTATACAGTTTGCCAACAAACACGTGAAAGAATGCTCAACATCATTAATCATTAGAGAAATGCAAATCAAAACTACAATGAGGTATCACCTCACACCAGTCAGAATGGCCATCATCAAAAAATCTAGAAACAATAAATGCTGGAGAGGGTGTGGAGAAAAGGGAACACTCTTGCACTGCTGGTGGGAATGTGAATTGGTACAGCCACTATGGAGAACAGTATGGAGGTTCCTTAAAAAACTACAAATAGAACTACCATATGACCCAGCAATCCCACTACTGGGCATACCCTGAGAAAACCATAATTCATAAAGAGCCATGTACCACAATGTTCATTGCAGCTCTATTTACAGTAGCCAGGACATGGAAGCAACCTAAGTGTCCAACAACAGATGAATGGACAAAGAAGATGTGGCACATACATACAATGGAATATTACTCAGCTATAAAAAGAAATGAAACTGAGTTATTTGTAGTGAGGTGGATGGACCTCGAGACTGTCATACAGAGTGAAGTTAAGTCAGAAAGAGAAAAAAAAATACCATATGCTAACACATATATATGGAATCTAAAAAAAAAAAAAAGGTCATGAAGAACCTAGGGACAGGATGGAAATAAAAGCGCAGACCTACTAAGAGAAGAGACTTGAGGACAGGGGGAAGGGGAAGGGGAAGCTGGGACAAACAGAGAGTGGCATGGACATATATACACTACCAAATGTAAAATCGATAGCTAGTGGGAAGCAGCCGCATAGCGCACAGAGAGATCAGCTTGGTGCTCTGTGACCACCTAGAGGGGTGGGATAGAGAGGGTGGGAGGGAGGGAGATGCAAGAGGGAGGAGACATGGGGATATATGTATATGTATAGCTGATTCACTTTGTTATAAAGCAGAAAGTAACACACCACTGTAAAGCAATTATACTCCAATAAGATGTTAAAACAAGGGGGGGGAGGGGTGTGGGTACGGGATATTTCACTATATCTCTGTATCCTAAATTTTTTAAATGGAGACAGTATCACTCTGCATTAGATAATTATTACATTAAAAGTTTCTAGGGCTTCCCTGGGGGTGCAGTGGTTGAGAGTCCGCCTGCCGATACAGGGGACACGGGTTCGTGCCCCAGTCCGGGAAGATCCCACATGCCACGGAGCAGCTAGGCCCGTGAGCCATGGCCACTAAGCCTGCGCGTCCGGAGCCTGTGCTCTGCAACGGGAGAGGCCACAACAGTAAAAGGCCCACGTACCGCAAAAAAAAAAAAAAAAAAAAAAAAAAAGTTTCTACACCTTTAATTATGTGAAGCACACTGCAAATGCAGTATCAGACTCAAAAATCATTACTTATTCTCCCTTTCCCACATAAACCCAAGGCATTCAATGATTTATGAGAATTTTAAACCTCAATTCAGCAAAATCAATCATTTGAAAAGACTTTAACCACTACCAGCCTTCATTCTAATGAGCCTCAGCAGTGGTGATTACATTTCTGCCTCACCTCACTACTCCCTCATCATCTGACCACAAAACAAAATTTTTGGGACTTCCCTGGCAGCACAGTGGTTAAGAATCCGCCTGCCGATGCAAGGGACACGGGTTCGAGCCCTGGTCCAGGAAGAACCCACATGCCGTGAAGCAACTAAGCCCGTGCACCACAACTACTGAGACCGCACTCCAGAGCCCACAAGCCACAACTACTGAGCTTGCATGCCACAACTACTGAGCCCACGCGCCTAGAGCCCATGCTCCACAACAAGAGAATCCACTACAATGAGAAGCCCACACACTGCAACGAAGAGTAGCCCCCGGTTGCCGCAACTAGACAAAGCCCACACGCAGCAACGAAGACCAAACGCAGCCAAAAATAAATAATTTTTTAAAAAAAAACATAAATAAATAAGTTATTTCACCAATCAACAGTAGTTTCTTTAAAGAATTTAGTGGTTGTTGGGCTCCCGTGGTGGTGCAGTGATTAAGAATCCAATGCAGGGGACACGGGTTTGAGGCCAGGTCCAGGAAGATCCCACATGCCACGGAGCAACTAAGACCGTGCGCCACAACTACTGAGCCTGCACTCTAGAGTCTGCAAGCCACAACTACTTAGCCCGTGTGCCACAACTAGTGAAGCCCATGTGCCTAGAGCCTGTGCTCCACAACAAGAGAAGCCACCGCAATGAGAAGCCCGTGCACCGCAATGAAGAGTAGGCCCCGCTCGCTGCAACTAGAGAAAGCCCCGCACGCAGCAACGAAGACCCAACGTCGTAAATAAATAAATAAACTAACTAAATAAATAACTTGTTTTAAAAAAAAGAATATAGTGGTTGTTAACAAAGTTCTTTAGGATTCATTATTTTTCATAGGTAATACTAATTTTTATCTATATTCAATTTTCCTCCAATGAACTGTATTTTAACAAAGTATTTTTGTGAAAGAACTTTTGTGAAAGTCATTTTACCTTAGATGCTCTTAAGACTTTAGAGTACCAAAACAAAGGAATTAGGATTCTCAGGTTCATGACATAAAAATTAATACAAGCCTTCAAACAAATCCTGATTTTTGTATTTATACTATCTCAAAATCTAAAATATCTTTAACTACAAGTTTCCCTAAAATTCAATTATGTTGAATCTGATAGGTCAAACCTATCAGATTTCTTTTCAGGTCATCTGAAACACTAAGAGTCTAATTCTAACAGTGTAGCACTTAATCACATCCCTTGATGAAAGTCTAACTCAAAAAACTTTTAAAATTGTGTGACCTGCTAAACATTATTCTCCTGCCAAAAAAAAAAAAAACCAGTAAATTTTATTAGTATTCATTATTTCTTAAGCTTTTTATTCAAAATGTACTTAGTATTTTTTAAAGGAATATCAAACTCTAAGGTATCTAAATGGAAGCAAAACTCTCTCCCCTCAAAAGAATTTTAAGCCTTTTTACATGAAAGACATGATCAAGATTAATTTACATAAAAGATTTGAGTGGATAAGATGTGGGAAATCTACGGTATCAGAGACTTACACCTGAATTAAACTGTTAAAATTATCTTACAATTAAAGGTCAAACTTTTAACACTACAAGAACACTTTTTTAGAGCATTTACTAGAAAAAGAAGCTTGATTCACTCATTTAATAAATACAGGATACAGATTACAACAGATAGATCAAGTGTAGATAGAAGTGTAATTAAAGGGCTGTACTTATTTTAAGTAACATCATTATAGTTATCTGGATCTGTTTCATCTCACAGATGAAGGAGTATGGTAAAGTTAAAAAAAAAAAAATCAATAGACTATGATTCACATAATCTACTTAACTCCCAGACAATGCAAAATTTAAATTTTTAAATACATATTAAAATAGGTAAAGACTCTTTAGAGACTAGTAAATGTACAATGCCTGTCAAAATCTATATAACTGCAAAGATTATTTTCATTAAAGCCTAAGAGTATCCCGAATTTACCTACACACATAAAATCAAAATATTGTCAAAAGGGAATTCCCTTTTACTTCTGGTTTGCAGTTGGCACATCATCAGCACTTCTACATCAAACACTGGAAAAAAGAGAAGCTAAAGACTCTAAGCTCAAAATTTAAATCTTTTCTGAGTGTGCGTACACCTATCCTATCTACATTAAATTAGTACCACTTACTTTGGTTAAGTGAGTAAAATTGTTTTCTAATACATATCAAAACAGACACAAAGCAAATTTAAGTTGAAAACAACCAGATAGATGAAAAGATTTCTTTAAAAATTAATTTAGATTTTATTACATTTTAGTATACCAATTCAAGTGGAATACTTAATTTTAGGAAGGGGAGATTTTATCTTATTTTCAAGTAAAAAATATAATTTTAACCATATGTTTTTACTTAAATTTTCAGGACTATAAACACGTCTGCACATTCAAGACCTATCAAAATTCTTATTGTTTTAGTAATATTAGTTTCTATTACATACTACATATATTTTTGGCATATTTAGAGAAAATAAAATTACATACAGAAATTATAAAATAAGCTTAATACAATTTATAAGTATTTCTAGCCAGGTAGCTTTACAATTTAAGAAAATTAGCAATTATCAGCCCTGAATCATGTCAAATAATTCATGAAAAAACAATGGAGGAGTTCTCCATTCTCACCTGGCCTGTCCAGTTGATATGTTCCATTCCTCTCGCTGACCAGTACTTCGTGATTTTGATTTGTCTTTGCAAACAGAATCAGGTTGTTTCAAAGTGCGTTTGGCTGGAGGAGACACATGGCTATCACTTAAACTACCATCGACTTCAGCTTTCTGAAAGACAAAGTTTAAAATGTATTTATTATCCTATTAAAATTCACAGAATTCTTAAATTCTTGGATAAAGTACAGTGCTTATTCAACCAATAAACATTTACTGAAGGAATCTCTCTACAAGTGTAGCAAAATGTAATAATCTATAAATACAGAAACAAAAAAGTTAGAAAGATAAATTTATCCTCAGAAAAGTATGTTTAGTTTGTTTTTATTTTAAAATAGTTTCAAGCCTACAGAATATGTATAGATACAACTTTTTATGACATGATTCATCATTCCTCTCCTAAATACTCCAGTGTGTAACTCCCAAAATTAGAACACTCTGCTATATTAGCATCATTCAACCCTCCCAACTAGGAAATCATCATTGATGTAACACAGAGCCAGTCCACAGACACATTCAAATTTTATCTAATGTCCCAAAAAGGTCTCTCTTTCCTTTCTGGTTCAGGATCCTAACCAGGAACATATACTGTATGTACTTATCAGATCTCCTCGGTCTCCTTCTATCTGGAACAATCCTTTAGTCTTTCCCCATTTTCATGCCCTTGACTGTAAAGAATATAGGCTTTTTATTTTCCAGGATGACTATCAGTCTGGGTCAGTCAAAGGTGGTTCCTGCTTGGCTCCTCATCCCCTTTGTGATGTGGGCATCTACCTGATGTTCCTCATAACCCAAGTCAGGCCATAACATTCATAGAAAGAATATACAGACATGATATTATGCATACTATACCTACCCATCATTAGGTATAACCTTGATCACCTAGTCAAGTTGGTGTCTGCCAGGTTTCTCCACCGTAAAGTCACTATTTTTCCCTTTGTATTTGATTAGTTTATGTGAAATCATTCTGATAATTCACCAATATCCTGTTCCTCAACAAACCTCCACCCACTAGCCACAGCATTCATTGACTACTCTTGCCTTTATCCAATACCACCATGGTGGTAATTATCTAATCGTATCACTCCTATATGTTTTAGTTGGCATCCTACTTTAAAGAATTTTCTTGGGATTTCCCTGGTGGTCCAGTGGTTAAGAATCTGTCTTGCAATGCAGGGGACACCGGTTCAATCCCTGGTCAGGGAACTAGGATCCCACAGGCCACGGGGCAACTAAGTCCTCGTACTCTGAAGCCCACGCACCACAACTAATGAGCCCGTGTGCCACAACTAGAGAGAAGCCTGCACACCGCAACAAAAGATCCTGAGTGCCACAACTAAGACCCGACGCAACCAAAAAATAAATAAAAAGAATTTTCCCTCCCCAACCCTCCTTACTCAATTCAGTCACTCATTTATTTGTATCAGTATGGATTCATGGATTCTTATTTTATTCTGTGGGTTTTAATCCATTACTCTATTTCTTTGCTCAAATTATACAAGATTTGGCCATCAGGAGCCCTCTCAAAGTGGTTCCAATATTCTTTTGACACGTCCCCATCATTTTGAGTACTTCCTTACTTTCTGGCACAAAAGAAATCTGTAGGCTCATCTAGTACTCTCCCTTCCTGACCCTAGAAATTAAGCTCAGGTTCCTTTCAGTCAAGGATAGTATTCAGAGATCAAGATCTGGGCACTAGGTGTGCTCAATGTTACTGGAGTTTCACTGCTATTGAGTCCTCTCAGCAGAGAAAGCTAGGAAATATATTAATTTATATTGATACATAGAAATATAGACATCTATACCTATTTCTTTATCTGTGCATAAATAATAATTGAAAAAATGTGTGTACACCAATGCATTCAACTAATTCCATACCTTAAGTTTCTTTCTAGACTTGCCCTTTTTATGTTTGTTTGTAAGTCCTTTCCAATGAGAAACACGGCTTCCATTATCTTCAAATACATTTATTCATTTGCTCTTTCAATTAATTAATTTGTTTAATGTAACCAATCTCTCAACCCGAGACCTCCATCCAACACGCTTCCGCTAATCCCTCCCTAGCTTCATGTCTTCAAACTAGGGGAGTCACTGTCTCTGAGGAGAAGCTTTCCTCTTCGCCACCCAATTCCTTGGATGCTGGATAGGTGGGGAAGAGAGTGGAGGAAAGGGTTCCCTTTTCTTTAGAGAAGATTTAATTCATATGCTAATACTTTAGCACTTAAGATTATCGATCAGTATTTCAAAAGCATGTATGATCATTTTCAATATACTACCATTTAAACATTTTTGAGTTATTTCCCTTTATGCTACAAATTTCTTTTAAGAAAAATATATAGGGACTTCCCTGGTGGCGCAGTGGTTAAGAATCCGCCTGCCAATGCAAGGGACACAGGTTCGAGCCCTGGTCCGGGAAGATCCCACATGCTGCGGAGCAACTAAGCCCGTATGCCACAACTACTGAGCCTGCGCTCTAGAGCCCACGAGCCACAACTGAGCCCACGTGCCTAGAGCCCGGGCTGCACAACAAGAGAAGCCATCGCAACAAGAAGCCTGCGCACCACAACAAAGAACAGCCCCCTCTCGCCGCAACTAGAGAAAGCCCACGTGCAGCAACGAAGACCCAATGCAGCCAAAAATAAATAAATTTATTTTAAAAAAAGAAAAAATATAAAAGCTATCCATTTCATAAATGTCATTACTGTATCATATGTTCCCAAAGCAACACAACTACATTACACAAAGTCAAAATGTAGCCACTCGCAAACATGAGAAATACTTGCAATATACGTTTAAAGGTATCCAAGTATAACCTATAGAATTAATATCCACTTACTAAAATGTTTTTCACAAAAAGACCAATTTTTTATTTTGTGCTGTAATACAATTTACCATGAACTAGTTTTAAAGCCACAAGACCACGTTTCGTACTAAACGGCACAAAGGAAAAAACAATTAGAAATTCAAACATCAAACTGTCTATAAGTAAGGATAATAAACATGTTAGTTGTGTAACATACACCTCTGCTTATTAGTTTAAGTTCCCCAGAAAAACTGGTTAGCTACTTCCAAACCATCCCACGTAGAGGTGGGAAAAACCATTTAAGATGCAATTCAATCATGTAATAGTATTTAACAGTAAACATGCTTAATGTACTTAAGAAATGGATGTTTCTTTTTTTTTTTACTTTATTTATTTATTTTTTAGCTGTGTTGGGTCTCAGTTGTGGTGCACGGGCTCTTCGTTTGAGGCATGCGGGCTTCTCTCTAGTTGTGGTGTGCGGGCTCCAGAGCACGTGGGCTCGGTAGTTGCAGCACACGGGCTTAGTTGCCCCATGGCATGTGGGATCTTAGCTCCCCGACCAGGGATCGAACCTGCGTCCCCTGCATTGGAAGGCAGATTCTTAACCACTGGACCACCAGGGAGGTCACAGAAATGGGCTTTTTAAAATTGTATTATTTCACTTCCTCAGGCCCTTGCCTTCTCCAACCCCACCCTTAACAGAGTAAATAGAGAAGCTCAGACATAAGTTAACTAACTCTAGCCCAAGGTCATATAGCTAACAAATGACTGACAGAACTTGAGAAAAAAAAAACCCCTAGAATTTAGGTCCTTCCATTCCTAATATTGTTCTCTGTCTACTACCTCAGACACTCCGCCCTAGCATATTTATAAAATACCAAGTTTAAAGTGTGCCTCAAAGGTCATCTTACTCAACTACTGATCCAAGACTTGATCAGCCTCTACATTTGTCACTTCAAATGTGCTCCACCCATGACCCATCCAATCAGAAACCATTTTTGACAAGATTCCCCAGATAATTCTTATATACGTTAGTGCGAAAAGCATTACTATATAACATATTCAACAAATAAGTCACTGAGGAAGCACTGTCATATGTTCTAAGCTAAGACATATTTGTGAATAAAGAAACTGATACCTGTAAACTACTTTACCAATTTAGATAGTCCAGGCCAGCATTACTCCTAATCAAACCTCACCACTCATCCTTCAAGACCCATCTGTTCCTCAAAATCTTACCTGAAGAATTTAACCTAAAGTGACCTTTTTCCCTCTGCTAGCTGCAACTCTACATTTTGGCACTTCATTATATTCAATTTAGCATTAAATATTTACTTTTTTTTTTTTTTTTGCGGTACGCAGGCCTCTCACTGTTGTGGCCTCTCCCGTTGTGGAGCACAGGCTCTGGACGCGCAGGCTCAGCGGCCATGGCTCACGGGCCCAGCCGCTCCGCGGCATGTGGGATCTTCCCGGACCAGGGCATGAACCCGCGTCCCCTGCATCGGCAGGCGGACTCTCAACCACTGCGCCACCAGGGAAGCTCCTTATTTACCATCTTTAAAGTGTCACATCCAAGTCTTGACATTCAAGCAAGATTTTAAGTTCTTTAATTATAAAAAATAGCAAGATTTTAAGTTCTTTAATTATAAAAAAGACCCTACTTCTTTTTAATTCCACAATACCAAGAAAAAAAAAAGGCAAGACTTTCCCAAGTTTGTTCTGTAAATTAATAGAAATTATTAGGAGAAACAAAGGAAGGCTCATGGACAAATAAATTTGAGAAACAATGAGGTCCAAGGTTTTTTGCTTCAGGACTTGTAATAGTCTTTAATATGTTAATATTCAGGGATTTCCCTGGCAGTCCAGTGGTTAAGACTCCAGGCTTCCAATGCAAGGGGCTTGAGTTCAATCCCTGGTCAGGGAACTAAGACCCCACATGCCGCGAGGTGCCGCCAAAAAAAAAAAAAGTTAACATGCAGTATAGCTCTAAGTATGGAAGACAGTATATAACATTTCACAAGCTTATTTGATCAAGCTCTTTTTTCATGGAGCATCTGTAGGTACTGAAGTTTCACAAACACACTCTGAGAATAAGTACTATGTACTTATTAAATTAAAGACAAAATAATAAAATATTTGAAGTCCAGCCATTTTTTTAAAATAATGTGAGTTATTATATAACTCTCTGAATATTGATTTAAATGAGTTTGTGTTTATTTATTACTCATTCTCTCATGTTCTACTGGCTTTTTACAGTTGCATTCAGGAGTGTCTCTCAAAGTGTTGTCCACATACTACCTGAATCATAAAGCACCTGACTTCTCATTAAACAAACATAACCTGCTAAACTAGAGTTCTGGAGGTGGGATATTTTAAATGAGGGCCTCTGAATGATTCTTAGTACACGAAAGTCTGAGGATCTCTGGCATATAAAACAGTTCAAGTATAATATGACACACATCATCCTAACTGCTGCACTACACTACTGTACCACTCTTACAATGAAAGGGTTTCAGTCGTGACTTGGCTCAGTGACAGAGACCTCAGAATAAATAGCATTACAAAAGATTCCTTCCCTCCAAAGAAATACAGGGATTTAAATAAAGCAAATAACCAAAATGTAAATACTACAAAATAATTACTTCAACACCATTTAATTAACTTCAAGCTTTGGGAAAGTTTTTACCTACAAACCTGATACTAACAGTTCACCTTTAATAGGATGATCATAATGCTCAACTTTAACTTCTTCAAAGCATTTTACTAGTTAATTATAACCTAACCCTTTGAGGGAAGGCGTTGCCAGTTTCAGGACAAAAATATTTAAGAGAGATTATGCAACCTACCCAGAGTCATTTAGCAATATGTGTCAGAGTGATTACAATCCACGAGCAGGAAAGGCATCTCAAACTAAGGGAATAATTTCATTTAACAAACATTTGTTAAGGACCTACTGGGTACATAAGACATGGGGGTTGGGGGGGAGATGGTAAAAAAAAGAGTAAAACCTACTTACAACCCAATACACAATCTGTTGAGTTCACAAACAGTCACAGTAATGATATACGGCATATTATACTAAGTACTATAATAGAAATACACAATTCTCTGAAAGCAAAAAATGATAACTGCTAACAGAGATGAAGGAAGACATCATAAATCACGTGGACTTTATTTTGTAACAGTAATGTAACACGTAGAATGGTCAGAGGAACATGATTCAAGGATGAGATAACTTCCAAGAGAAGTGTAAGAGTAACAGTGTCAAATACTACAGAAAGTAAAAGTACAATGAAAAGTTAAGTCATCCCCACCTAAGTGATTTTTTCTCTTAAACTCTAACCTTCTAAAATCAGGCAGAAAAATTTTCCAATTTACAGAAATGATTTTCTCCTTGAGTCTTCAGTTTCTTAAACCATACTCATCAGCTACCACAAATACTGAACACGATTCTACCATAAATCTTGTAAAAATAGGTAAAAGATGTTGAAAATAATAAAACAGAGAAGAATTTATGCTGCCCTGGTTTTCAGGGAAGGCTGCCTGCCCGGATCACAATTTGTCAGAAATCCAGAACCTGTACTTCAATGTAAAGACAAAAAGAATGTACCCAAGTAGAGCATTAAAAAATGAAAAATTCAAGGAAATAAGTGAATTAGCAGACCAATAGATTAATTCAAGTCTTGATGATGGCCTCATACAGAATTGTAAAAGCAGAAAATAAGAAATTGATTACATAAAGCTGAATAACTAAAATATTAGTAATACCAATATTCAAAATAAAGACTGGGCAGGTGTAAAAAGTGGATTTTGTGTTTTAGGAGCTATGGAGGAAGGTGGGGGGACGGGAGGCATATGTTGACGGGAGAAATGTAACAGTGAATTCCAATTTTGAAAATAAGGTTTAGAATTCTAGCCAGAAATCTTGGGAGATGTCTATCAGACTGTCAGAAATGCAGTTCTGAGATAGAGTGATGTGAGGACTAGAGATAGATATGAAATTGTAATAAAAGCGTCACAGGTAATAATATATAGAAAAAAAAACAAGAGGGCAAAAGTCAAAACCTTGGGCTTCCCTGGTGGCGCAGTGGTTGAGAGTCCCCCTGCCGATGCAGGGGACACGGGTTTATGCCCTGGTCCGGGAAGATCCCACATGCCGCTGAGCGGCTGGGCCCGTGAGCCATGGCCGCTGAGCCTGTGCTCCGCAACGGGAGAGGCCACAACAGTGAGAGGCCCGCGTACCGCAAAAAAAAAGACAAAAAAGTCAAAACCTTTAAAAAATGCCTACATTAAAGGGATAGGCAGAAAGGATCTCATATAAACTAAAGAAAAATACAGTGTCTCACTCTAACAGGGGGAGTGGAAGTTGGTTACAAAAAGACTAAACAATGGGGCTTCCCTGGTGGTGCCGTGGTTAAGAATCCACCTGCCAATGCAAGGGACAAGGGTTCAAGCCCTGGTCCGGGAAGACCCCACATTCCACGGAGCAGCTAGGCCTGTGTGCCACAACTACTGAGCCCATATGCCACAACTACTGAAGCCCATGTGCCTTAGAGCCCGTGCTCTGCAACACGGAGAAGCCACCGCAATGAGAAACCCGCACACCGCAAGAAATAGTAGACTCCCGCTCACGGCAACTACAGAAAGCCCACACCCAGCAATGAAGACCCAACACAGCAATGAAGACCCAACACAGCCAAAACACAGCCCACGTACCACACACACACCAAAAAAAGTAAATAAATTAAATAAATTAATTAAATTTAAAAAACAAAAAGACTAAACAGGATGAAAGCTGATAAACATGTGGATTGGTAATTAGGAGGTCACTGTAACTTCTTGATAGGGCAATTTCTGCAAAATGCTGAGGTGGAAATCACTAAGTGAAGAACCCAGTGAGTGGTAAGAATGTAGAGCTGATAAACTACAGGGCTACTCTTATGTGTCAGAATTAAGAAGAATAAGATAATAGGCTTAAAGAGGTTACAAAGTCAAAGAAGGCAGTGAAGGATTTTCTTTTTTTAAAAGAAGACCTGGATTCTTGTAAACAGAAGAAAAGGAACCACAGAAGAGAATAAAATACAATAAAATTTTAAAGAGGGTAATTCCCTGGAGGTCCATGGGTTAGAACTTGGCGCTCTCAACGCTGGGTTCGATCCCTGGTTGGGGAACTAAGATCCTACAAGCTACACAGCAAGGCCAAAAAAAAAAAGAGCAAGATAACTGATGAGAAAAAGATCCTCAAGAGACAAGAAAAAACAGAACAGGAACTGCCAACAGGTTAGATCAGAAAGTATATGGGTGCAATCAATCTTTTCCAATTTCCTTTATAAGACAGCCTTTTTTTCTACCTTTCTTAAAAACAGGTACTCCTGTTTTCATGAGAGTTTAGAAGTTCAGTCAATTTCTTTTTCTTTCATTTGTAAAAAGAATTCACAGAGGCAGCAGTTACCATGACTTCAGGAAACAAAACTCACACTGCTGTTTATTTTCTTAGAGCCAGTACTATTCTACGAAGTCCTAAAACTTCAGGCACACAAAATGTCCTAAAATTTCCTCAAATATCCCAAGAGCAATGGCTTACTAGTTTAATATTTCTAAACAATCATCATGAAAGAATACAGAAAGGGAAAAAAATATATAGAAGTGAGCTGAGGAGTTGTAAAAAGATAAAAATAGCCTATTATAGTTTAAACTGCATTTTTCTTCCTGGAAGATAATTCTTTTACCTGAAAATATTACATTACTTAAAATGACAAAGAGGGACTTCCCCGTGGCGCAGTGGTTAAGAATCCGCTTGGCAATGCAAGGGAAATGGGTTTGAGCCCTGGTCAGGGAAGATCCCACATGCCATGGAGCAGCTAGGGCCCTGCGCCACAACTACTGAGCCCACGTGCCACAACTACTGAAGCCTGTGCACCCTAGAGCCCATGCTCTGCAACAAGAGAAGCCACCACAATGAGAAGCCTGCGCACCACAACAGAGTAGCCCCCACTCGCCACAACTAGAGAAAGCCCGCGTGCAGCAACGAAGACCCAAAGCAGCCAAAAATAAATAATAAAAAAATCTTTAATGACAAAGAGACAATAGGCATACTGAAAAATGCCACAGACTTAAAAGTTAGACAGAACCAGTCTTATATTGCAGCACTACCACTGTAATTCAAAAACTACTATTGGGGCTTCCCTGGTGGCGCAGTGGTTGAGGGTCCGCCTGCCGATGCCGGGGGACGCGGGTTCGTGCCTCGGTCCGGGAGGATCCCACATGCCGCGGAGCGGCTGGGCCCGTGGGTCATGGCCGCTGAGCCTGCGCGTCCGGAGCCTGCGCGTCCGGAGCCGGTGCTCCGCAACGGGAGAGGCCACAAGAGTGAGAGGCCCGTGTACCGCAAAAAAAAAAAAAAAAAAAAAAAAAAAACTACTATTTACCTAATAAGATTGTTAGAACCAGGTGAAGAAGTATAAGTAACAAATATTACACCTGCAGCCTGACAGTGGATACAGTCTCAAGTAAGGATACTTGTTTGGCTTTGTGGTATTAACATAATTTCATAAGCTTATTAATTATCTTCAGGGATCCATTCCTTCCACAAACAAAATTTATTAACACCTGTTACTGTGTTAGATACTAAAGATACTTGATGATTAAACACTCTGCCCTTCAAAAAACTTAAATCCTAACTCCTTAAATCGGCCAGTAAAAGGTATATAAAAACTTAACAGTGCTGAGAGTACTGGGGAGAGGAGTGCATACTGATTTAGCCTATTTATAGAACAATTTGGCAAAACCTATAAAAATTTAAAGTACAGTATACCTTTGACTCAGTATTTATTTCCACTTTGCCTAAAAGAGAAAGGTCATTTTATGTGACATTATTTATAATATTAAAAACATGGAGACAACGTAACTGTGTATCAATAGGGAAAAGTTAAAGTGATGGTGTAATGATACAACAAAATGTTAAAAAGCCAGCAAGGACAGATATGAAAGAATGTACATGATACATAGTTAAGTAGAAAAATTAACTATCATAAATAGTATATAAGGTATGATTGTATTTCTGTTAAAAGTATACACATATAGGGAATTCCCTGGCAGTCCAGTGGTTAGGACTCCGTGCTTCCACTGCAGTGGCCAAGGGTTCGATCCGTGGTCGGGGAACTAAGATCCTGAAAGTTAAGTGGTGCAGTCAAAAAAAGATAATAATTATTATTATTGTTATATATCCATACACACACATACACATATAAATAACCCATACATACACGTGCAATGGTCTGGAAAGACGTACGCCAGCTTTAACAGTGATTATCCCTAGGAAGAACGAGCTAGAGGAATTAGGGGAGATGGGGAAGGTCCTTCCTTTTTCTGTGCACTTCCATATTATTTGAAATACTGATTTCATAATTTTTAAATAAAAATATTTTGCCAAGGAGCTGAGGTTAAGAGTCTTGTGTACTCCTTTATCTTCAGTGTCTGGGACATCGAGTCACTCAATAGATATTAAAGAATTAAAGAAAGACACTTCCATTTCCAGTTGAATTGTTGCCTTTAAAATCATATGGTCAAAAAAAAATTAAAATATCATATGGTCTTGGACAACTATCATTTCTCCTCAATTCTCCCACCTAAAAAACTTGGAGACTTAAATAGAAGAGTAATAACTAAAAAATGAAAACTAAATTAAATTTTTAAATTAATTTAAAATATTTTCAAAATTTTAACATAGAAGCTACCCCGCACCAGTTTCTCTCTTGTTTGCATATCTCAAAGAAGTTTCTCCTACTGTCTCTATATACACATTTTAAATTATTATAATGTGTCACTGATTAAGGAGGTATAGGTCTGCACCAGGGCTTAGTTTTGTGTTTTTGTTTTTTGTTTTTTTGCGGTACGCGGGCCTCTCACTGTTGTGGCCTCTCCCGTTACGGAGCACAGGCTCCGGACGCGCAGGCTCAGCGGCCATGGCTCACGGGCCCAGCCGCTCCGCGGCATGTGGGATCTTCCTGGTCCGGGGTACGAACCCGTGTCCCCTGCATCGGCAGGGGGATTCTCAACCACTGCGCCACCAGGGAAGCCCAGTTTTGTTTTTTAAAAGTAGATTCCCTTAACTTGCATAATCAAGTACACAACTGCAACACTCACCCTAAGTGTGAGCACTGAAGTATGCGTTAGATAAAGGATGTTACTAAGTCGTAAAGGAAATGAACTTTCATCAAGCAACTTCAAGGCTTTATCCCCTGACAAGTGGGCCACTTGACACACAGGTACCAAATGGTCAACAGAGGTCTGCAACAAGAAGCACCAAGTCTTGTTTACTCAAATAACTGTCAGTAAAGTTCTCCAGCATGCCATCAAAAGTGCTTTAAAAAGTTTGCTTTATTATCAGTTTAGAGACAAAATGTTTCTAGGTGCCAACATCTGAATGAAATGAGTTCCAGAAGGAATGAAAAAGAGAAAGAATAGTTGAAGAAATAATAATAATTTTAGATTACCACTAAGAAATAAATTTACCACAATCAAATAGATGAAAAACCGCAGACTAAAAGATCTAAGATTGCCAAACAAGAGAGTGATGGAAAAACCCATGCCTAAAATACAGTAAAATTTATGAAACATAAGACCAAAAAATTCTACAAAGTTTCAAAAGAAAAAGAACACCTACAAAAGAATCAGACAAACATCAAACTTCAAGAGTAACACTGAATACAAGATGACAATAAAGTAACATTCTTAAAGTACTGGACCTAGAATTTTGTATCAAGCCAAGTTTTCATTTAAATTAAATGAATTAAATTAAATTCATTTAAATTAAATTAAAGAGCATAATGAAAATATTCTCAGGCATGTAATGCCTCAGAAAGTTTGTCACAAAAAGTCCCAGACTGAAAATATTCTTGGAGGAAGCATTCACAAAGAAGAGAAATAAATACAGAATAATAATGCAAAGACATAAAAAGTAAGATAAACTGGTATCTTAGTGAAATTTATTGTTATTGGAAAAAAACTCCAACAAAAAGAAAAAGTACTTATACCCATAAAAAAGTCAGAACAAAAATTCTAGACAATATAGGGCAAGAAGGGAGGTAGAACATTACAAGAGTATGTTAAAGAGTATGTGGTTAGAGGAAATATAATTTTTTTAAGAAAAGAGTTAATCAACAGACATTTAGGTCTTAAGAGCAATCACACACACACACAAAAAGGAAAAACCTTTAAAACCAGAAGACGCACAAACATGGTCTAGTGGACACATCTATAACATTGGACCGCCGATGGCAGAATTCACATTCTTTTCAAGTGTACGTGGAACAATTACCAAAACTAACCATAAACAGGGTGACAAAAATAAGTCATAACAAATTTCAAAAGATCAAAATCATATGGAAAACACAATACTGTAAATCAACTATACTCCAATACATTTTTTTTTTTTTTTTTTTTTGCGGTCGCAGGCCTCTCACTGTTGTGGAGCACAGGCTCCGGATGCGCAGGCTCAGCGGCCATGGCTCACGGGCCCAGCCACTCCGCGACATGTGGGATCTTCCCGGACCGGGGCACGAACCCGCGTCCCCTGCATCGGCAGGCGAACTCTCAACCACTGCGCCACCAGGGAGCCCATAAAATTTTAAAAAATAAAATAAAATAAATCATATGGAATATGTTCTCTGAGTACAGGAGTATTAAACTGGAAGTAAATACCAAAAAGGTAATTAGAAAATAAACGCTCAACAATTTGGAAAAGTAAACAATATATTTTTAGATAACTAATAGATCAAAGAATAAAGCAAGAAGAAAATTAGAGGGACTTCCCTGGTGGTCCAGTGGTAGAGAATCCGCCTTGCAATGCAGAGGACATGGGTTCAATCCTTGGTCAGGGAACTAAGATCCCACATGCCATGGGGCAACTAAACCCGCGCACCACAACCACTGGGCTCACGCGCCTCAACTAAAGAGCCTGCTTGCTGCAAACTACAGAGCCCACCCGCCCAGTCTGCACGCCACGACTAGAGAAGAGAAAACCCACAAGCCACAACTTGAGAGAAGCCTGCGAGCCAAAACAAGAGATCCTGCATGCCTCAACGAAGATCCCACGTGCCACAACTAAGACCTGATGCAGCCAAAAATAAATAAATAAATAAATAAATCTTTTTTAAAAAGGAAGAAAATTACAAACTATTCTAAAATTAAAAGTTTATGTAATATATATATATGTATATGTATACCAGAAGAATCCGAACAATAAAAAAATTAGGTAGAATCTTTTTTTTTTTCCAGCCACACCCCGCGGCTTGCAGGATCTAAGTTCCCCGACTAGGGACTGAACCCAGGCCATGGCAGTGAAAGCCCAGAGTCCTAACCACTAGGACACCAGGGAACTCCCTAGGTAGAATCTTAATAAGGGACAAAATTGGATATTTGAGTATCAACAATCAATAAATTCACACTGTAATATTTTTCATCTCAATGTTTTCCATCATATATATATACTTATATATATATTTACATTTTTCTACATCTAATAGAATATATACATTTTTCCCAAGCACACAAAGAATGTTTACCAAAACTGACAATATATTAGGTCACCAAAAAAAAGCATCAAATTCCACAAGAAAAATATGCAAACTATGCTATGTGAGAGCTGTTCCTTGCTCATGGACAACTTAATATGAAAGTGTCGATTCTCTGTAAATTAATCTAGGAATTCAAAAACATTCCCAATCAAAATTCTAGTTGGGGGAATTCCCTGGTGGTCCAGTGGTTAGGACTCCATGTTTTCACTGTCAAGGGCCCGGGTTCAATCCCTGGTGGAAGAACAAAAATCCCACAAGCCACACAGAGCGGCCAAAATAAATAAACAAAATAAAAAATTAAATTAAAAATTTTAAATTTCTAAATCAAAATTCTATGGGACTTCCCCGATGGTCCAGCGGTAAAGAATGCGCCTTCCAATGCAGGGGACGCAGGTTCGATCCCTGGTCAGGGAACTAAGATCCCACATGTCGCGGGGCAACTAAGCCCACGCACCACAACTACTGAGCTCACGCACCTCAAGGAGAGAGCCTGCATGCCGCAAACTACAGAGCCCATGCACCCTGGAGCCCACGCACCACAACTAGAGGGAAGCTCACACACAACAACTAGGGAGAAGCCCGCACGCTATAACAAAGAGCCCGCGTGCCGCAACTAAGACCCGATGTAACAAGAAAGGAAGGAAGGAAGGAAGGAAGAAAGAAAGAAGGGAGGGAGGGAGGGAGAGAAGAAAGAAAGAAAGGAAGGACGAAGGAAGGAAGGAAGGAAGGAAGGAAGGGCGGGAGGAAGGGAGGGAGGGAGGGAGGGAGGAAGGAAGGAAGGAAGAAAGGAAAATAAATAAAATAAGTAAATTTTTTTTAAAAAAGTCAAAATTCTAGTTGGATCTTTAAAGGAAGTCCATAATCTTAACTGGAAATATATACCAAAATCTTTGACTACGTAAGTCAACTTTGAAAATAACGAAGAGGAAGAACTTGCCTTTTAGGATATTAAGACATACCTCAAAACCACAGTCACAGAAACAGTATGATACTGCCATAAGAATTAATAAACCAACAAAAAAGAATATAGAGATCAAAGCAGAATATATATGGGAACATGGTATATTATAAAGTGGCGCTACAAAGTATAGGTTGTCTAGTAGAATGAATAAAATAAATCAAAGACCTAAACAGGAAAAGTAAAACTGTATGTGTGTACAGCATCACAACATAAAAAGTATCCCTTACTATGGCACAAAAAAGGTTAAAAGCCACTGATCTATAATACTCTCGGAAAACACAACAAAAATAGCAACTCCAGTAGAAAACAAAAATATTAACAAGCATTTTAAAGATGAAGAAATTTTTTAAAGAATTACTATAGACAGGGACTTTCCCAGTGGCGCAGTGGTTAAGAATCCGCCTTCCAATGCATGGGACTCGGGTTCGATCCCTGGTCAGGGAACTAGATCCCACATGCGTGCCACAACTAAGAGTTCGCATGCCACAACTAAGGAGCCTGCCGGCCGTAACTAAGGAGCACACATGCCGCAACTAAGGAGGCTGCCGGCCCCAACTAAGACCCAACACAACCAAAATAAAATTTTAAAAAAAAATTACTAGGACATAAAGAGTTGCCCATTCTCATTGATAATCAAAGAAAAGCAATTGAAAAGCTAGATATTGACAAATACTGGCAGGGGTGTAGGGATATAGGAACTCCTATACACTACTCCAGAAATGGAGACCAGAACAACAAATCTAGAGATAATATTTAAGTACACATATACTCTATTCCACTTCTGGGTATTGAATTGCAGTATGTAACATACAAGGAGTACACTGCACAATTCCAGGGGGAGCCAGTAACACAGACTATAGTGTGAATGGTGCCTCCTTGACTTTTGCAACATGGCAGCCCTATAACAATGAATCAAAGAGACAAAATGTTTGTCTACATGGCACTTAACACTTTAACGTAGTAGCTGGTTGATAAATATTTGTTGATTGAATGAAAGAACAAAGGAATAAGGAAGTCTCACTACCAAAAGTTAAACTCAATAACTTCCAAGTTCCTATCTGGCAAGATCAGAGAACATTTCATTCTAAGGGTATCTGAAGCACCACTGTTCCAGAGATCCCAATTCAGGTCCTAGAATACAGATGGAAACTAATAACGCTAAACATATTTAACCAATAGTATGTATCATCATATATAAATATACCATATAATGTCTTTTCAACAGGTTTAAAGTATGAAACATTTTTTACAAATGGAAAACACTTATCTACCCCAGAGATAAATAGATTCCTAGAGCATAAAATAAATGTACACACTGATAAATCAGTATCACCAAGTAGAGGGAAAGATGGCAGCACAAGTACACTGGAGACCACAAGGCCTCAGGCTTAGTCTTTTTATAGGGGTTTTTTACCCAAGCCATCTTTAAAATACTGGGAAGCAAAAATATTGCCAAAGAGTGGTCTCTACGTGATATGCCTGCTCCTCTCCTTACACGCACCCCGTGAAATCAGGCAGCAAAGCAATTACTGAAAAATCACTGTCCTATATTTCATATCCCTATAGGCTACTGTTCATACTTCCAGTCTCAATACTAGACACCACAACTCCAGATATTCTAGTAAAAATCTGTCTATACACAGTGCGTACAGTATTTTCTGACTGTACAATGGCATCCTTCTTCACTTTTTCAGATTTTTTTTTTTTTTTTTTTGCGGTACGCGGGCCTCTCACTATTGTGGCCTCTCCCATTGCGGAGCACAGGCTCCGGACGCGCAGGCTCAGCGGCCATGGCTCACAGGCCTAGCCGCTCTGCGGCATGTGGGATCTTCCCAGACCGGGGCACGAACCCGTGTCCCCTGCATCAGCAGGCGGACTCTCAACCACTGCGCCACCAGGGAAGCCCTGGCCCCTATCTTGAACTGATTTATCCTGTTAATTTCTCATGTGTATACCGTGTGCATACTTAGAGCTCTGAAGGTAGGGGCTATGGTTTATTTACCCTCTATTCTCAGAGTCCAATCAACACAATTTTCACATACTAGATCGGCTCCTTAATATGCTATTCATTCATTCATTTAACAAGTATCAATATTTATTAAGCATCTTCTATATGCCAGATGATGCACTAGGCCCTGGGAATGCAGCAGTCGGGAAGAAAGTAAGATATAGTGGCTGGTCCCAGGGAGCTTACAGCCTACTCTAATAGAAGAGTCTAGGAGAGAAAGACTTTAACCAAAGGCGTATATTCAACCTCCACATAAAACTACAATAACAATCTAAAAATGAAAAAAAAAAAAAATCTTATACCAAAATACTCACAGTTCAAAAGTATCTGAAGTTCAGAATCTTACAGCATATACTCAAAGTATCTAAAAGCTAATACAAATCACAGTCTATTAATTTTAACAGATAACTTTTCTATTGTTTGATATAAGCCACACACAATAGTTACCTCTCTAAAAACCGTCTAGCTCATATTTAAATAAAGATAGCACATTTTACATGTTTTTTCCCCTAACTCTGTACTTCCATAGAACTTTTTATCCAAAATTCCATATGCTTTTTACTCAACTCATTTTTCACAAAATCCTCCCCCAGCACAGAGACATAACAGAAATATAAAATATGCCTAGTACAAGATCAAAAACCCAAATATCAAGAAATCAAACTTCATTATGTATGTCCAAAAAAAATACCAAATACATAATTCAAAGTAATGCGGCACTTTTCTGAAGTGGAACCTTAAAGAGACAGGATCACACCCCATTCAGGTGCAGACACTGGTTGGGCTCCTTAGTTCTCATAACAAGTATTAATCCTACCACCTGTCCACCTAGCTTTCAGAGGTTACAGGTTTATCTATAATTAGGTATTTAGAAGACATGCAATCAAGGATGTATCCAAGGATGGTTAAAAAGATTATCTGCCAGGGAAAATGATTTAAGGAATTAATATGCATTCACTTCTACAAGTGTAAATTTCATCCTTGACCTAAAAAACTGCAAGTTTGTATATTTGAACTACAGAAATGGCCAAAAACTGAATTTTTTTTCACATTTCCCTCTCTATTTTTTGACATTTTAATTTTTTTATTTTATCTTTTTTTTTAACATATTTATTGGAGTATAACTGCTTTACAACGTTGTGTTAGTTTCTGGGGTATAACAAAGTGAATCAGCTATGAATTTTTTAAAGTTGCATTTTCAGTTGGATACCGGAGATAATCCTATGAACTCTATAGCTGCTTTGCTTCAAAACTGTGACGGGGAAATTGTTTTACAACATTACTCAATATCACCCATATGCTGCTCTATATGAATTTTTTTAAGGTAAGATTATTTTCTTTTTTTTATAAATTTATTTATTTTATTTTTGGTTGCATTGGGTCTTCATTGCTGCAGGCAGGCTTTCTCTAGTGGGGCGAGTGGAGGCTACTCTTCCCTGCGGTGCGCGGGCTGCTCACTGCGCGCGGGCTTCTCACCGCAGTGGCTTCTCTTGTGGCGCACGGACTCTAGGCGCACGGGCTTCAGTAGTTGTGGCTCATGGGCTTAGATGCTCCACGGCATGTGGGATCTTCCTGGACCAGGGCTCGAACCCATGTCCCCTGCATTGGCAGGCAGATTCTTAACCACTGTGCCACCAGGGAAGCCCCATATATGAATCTGATATAAGGAAAAACTTGCTCTACTCTGAGGAACTTGTATTTTTCCCTACTCATCTGAGAGTTATATACATGGTTACATTTCCCTCTCAGACTTCTTTTCCATGTTTAACCCTCAATTTCCACCACTCTGCTTCTGTTACATTGGCAAACGAATGAATGTTGGAAAAGAATAAGTATAGAATGATAAAAGAGCATATTAAAGAAGGATTGAGAGGTTATTTTCTAAAAATAAAATCAAAAATCAAACAAATTTACCTATAAAGTTACTTAAAATATGTATTTTGATTCTCTCAACTAAGATGTGGATTCAAAAAAGCTCAAAAAATACAAAAAGCTAATGACAAGCCAAAAGTACCAACAAACAGGCCTAAAAGAGGTAGAAAAAGAGTTGAAATATTTTCAAAGACTGCTTTCCAGTTCTGTGACTACAGTATTAGTTTGCCGAGAGTGACTCTTAGGTGAAGCAAATAAATGCTAATTACTGACATTTAGGTTAACCTAAAAGAGGTGAAGTTTTATACATGTTAAACAAACAAAAAAGCCAAGTATCAATATATAGCAGTAATTATTATACAACTAACTGCAGAGCACAAGTCAACTTGACATTAAAGTATAGGCACAAAAAAATCATTCCAATAACCTACAGAATGTGTCATGTGTGTATTTCCCCACCCTACACACACTTGGGGGGAAAGCAAAGCTATGACAGATCATGGTCCTAAGGCTTTTTAGAGCAAATAAAATGTCTCTAGACACACAGTGGATGAAATAGTCTAAAAAGAGTCAGGGCCAGGGGGTGGGTGGAAATCAGCATCAACTGTAAAGTGAAGAATATCACACAAAAACAGAAAAAAGGGAACCTCTTCAATTTATATCGTATCAAGAGGAATACATTTCTTCCTACAAAAATAAAGCAACGTCCTAAAGCAACGACATGAGCAACCCATTTTCCACCAAATAAGTCTTTACAGATGACAGCAAATGTCTAAGACACCACAGACACAGAGGGTGCCTTTAGGTACACCAGAAAGGGTGAATCAGGAGTGCTAAATTCTTGTAACATAAAACAAACTTGAAAGCAAGAGCTTACCAAACTCAAATCAACCCATTTCAGAAATATACAACAAGGAAATATACAACCGGCTTCAAAAATATACATAAACTTAAATTCAGAATTATAACTTATGTTCTTCTAAAGGACCAATCACAACATAGGATTAGTAAATCTCTTAAATTTCTGGGAGAAAGCAATTAGATCATTCCATCATCTACTAGGGTCAAAATATCAACCTTCTTAAAACTGAAAAACAAATGTTTCAAAGTAACTCTCCACTGGCCTGTTGTTCATGGTCTTTTAATACATTTTAAAAAGACCTTTGAAACAAAGTTTCATTAGTATCCTTCTAGAAAGAGCTCTAATATCTTTCATTCTTCTAGCAATTGAAAAGCTACCCCATGTTCATTTCTACATTAGATTATTGATTCCTTGCCTTTTAACATCTCCATAACAGCTGCTTGACAAATTACCTCACCTTATTCCTCAGGGGGTAAGGACAGCATAATATCCATGAATTCAAAAACGGGACCACAAAATGATCAGTGACAGATGAGCTAATTGATTCACATAAACGAGACACTGCTCTAAGAGGCTAGGCATTCATAGCATTATACAATTAAATGCTTACACTCTAAATATTTTACTTGTCCTTAAGGATACAGGACAAACCCTTCTTAAATTACTTTTATTTTAAAATATATGTTAGCTTCATAAAGTCAGTAAGCTTGTACATGTTTGCAATAATTTCTACAGAAAGTCTGTACATGTTTGCAATAATTTCTACAGAAAGTCTGTAATTATTCTGAATAGTTTGCACAACTTTCAGATTTAGCTTTCTTATTTCCACCTAAGAGAGCTAGCTATAAGCTCCAAAATAAGTCTACTCATAAAGCAATTTTTAAAATATGTTCCAGATTTTTAGCAAAATAAAGGCCAATTATATTTTCAAAGATACAACATATTTCAGATAAGTACAGTAAAATATGTCTATTGTATTTGCCTTGGTTCATTCTGATTAGTGTCAGAACAGTATAAGATACAGAGAAAAAAATACATAATTTGTATTTATAATTTGTATTTAATATATGTTGTACATAATTTGTATCTGTATGCCAACATAATCTTGTAGACCCCTACAGAAAATGAAATATTGCTTTCCTCCCCTAAGAATAATAAAATGATGTGGATTTAAAGGACTATGTTAAATGAACAAGTTCCAGTCAAATTACTCTTAGAAAATTAGCCTCTCTCTATAGACAGATGCAACACTCTTTTCTGAATTCATAACCAATCTCATAACACAACCTTATCAATTCCTTTAAAGTGATAAAACATACGTGCTAGCTTAGAGCCTTACCCTGTAATAAATTTCAAGATCTACCACTTTAAAAAAAAAATACTAAATCATCACCGGTCTTCTTCAAATGTCACTTTCGCAGTAGTAGGACGATGGTGTTAATTCACCTTTTATAAACTATTCCCAAAGCAAAAATGGAGACATCCAAGACACCAAACAATTTGGAGATGATAGTGCCTACTATCAATAATATTCGACACGTTTCTTTCGACGTGCCGCTTTTGTGATCTGAAGGCTCTACTAGAAAGCTCTACCGAGTCCCTACTAGAACCCTGGTTCGCTGGCTGGCTGATTCTCCAGCTAAACATCACGTTTGATCGCTCCTGCCTGGAGAGGCGATAGTGTTGATTTTGTTTTTAAAGTTGGTGTCAGAGCAGCTCCAAACTTTTTTCACCATCCCTGCCTGGCTGCCAACCGGAGCTCTCCGTTCACTTCCTCACAAACTTGAACCACCCCCAAACAGTTTGAGAGTAAGCTGGAGTTAGACACCGGCAGGAGCTCTCACACTTACAGGAAGGGTTTGACACCGCATAAAACTTTCACTTCTCCTCTCCAACCCTTCCACCCGGGAACTCTGGCCCTTCGCTCTTGCTCCCCTAGAATTCCCCTCTCAGGCAGGACAAGGACACGGAAAGCAGGCTGTTCTAATGTTCCCCGAAAAGACACCCCCCCCCTCCATAGCCCTCTCCCCTGGACTCAAGTCCTGTTCTTTACACAAAAGAGCGGGGCCAGCAAAGCTGTCGTGGCCCTCCCTAGCCGGCTGCCATCCTCCAACGCACCCCCAGACCCGGTCTCCGGCCGCCCGAGCGGTCTCCACTGGAGGCTTGTTGCCCCAACCCGGCCAGACAAAGCCCCGGCGGCCGGGCCGACTCGCAAGCCTCCGGACTCGGGCTGCCGCGCTCTTACCCGGGCCTCATCCAGAGCGACGCCGGCGCCGCCGCTTCCCCCGGCCTTGGCGGCGGGGCAGCTGGCAGCGCGGGTCTTGGAGGAGCGGGTCCGAGAGGAGATGAAATGGCTGCTGCCTCCGGTCGCCCCAGGCTCTACTCCGGCCCCAGGCCCAGGCCCGGGCCCAGGCGACTTAGATCCGAGAAGCCGCAGAGAGCTCTTCCGGGTGTTCACCATGGTCCAGCCAGGAGGACGCGGTCCACGCCGCGCCCGCGGCGCCCGCCGCGCCGGGGAGAGCCGAGGAAGGCCGGCCCGCCTGCCGGGCAGTCAGGGCTAGTGGAGCCGGGCCGGGAAAGACAAGACGACCCGGACTCTGCGCAGCGCAGACGAGGACAGGCGAGGGTAGGGCAGAGGAAGGGAAGTCGGCGTGCGAAGGCAGGTAGCGGGAGGCGGGAGCGATGTTCCAGGCCAAGAGCTCAGACCCTCCGCCGGCTTCAACCTACTCAGCGGGAGCCAAGCGGAGCCGCCATTTCTACCCCTTTCTCTCCCGTTCTCGCTCTCGAGCTCCGTGCGTCAGGGCTCCAGCGCCGCAGGGCCGACAAGACCTCTTCCGACTTGGCCGCTGCGGGGCGCTGCAAGGCCGGCCAGCCCTTCCCTTGCCGGCTCTCCCTCCTCTTCCCCCGCCCCGCCAGTACGCCCCGCCCAACGGCGCGCCGTCAGCGCTCGGCGGCCACGGAAGGGACGCTCTGGGCTGTTTCAGCTCTATGGTTTCCAGGTCTGGCGGCCGCCTAGGAAGTGGGGGGATGGGAAAAACCAGAATGCGCGCGGGACTAGCTAGCGCCGTGTAGTCGGTCGTGGAGTCTTCGTAGCCGGCCAGGACCGACTACCCCCGCATCCCCAGCGTCATCCCAGGTGGCCTCGATGGAGCGAGGAACTACCCGAAAAGGTGGGGGATGGAGGGGGACCGGTGAAGACGAGGGCGCTGTGACCTGAGTTGGAATCCCAGGGATACCCAAGGCAAGACACTGAACTTGAGTTGTACTTTTCACGGCTGTAAAAATGTGAATGATAACTGAGATAAAATATATCTGTGCCGTATCTGGCACACGAGAAGCTTAAGAAAGAGCAAACGCTAGAACGCTGCCTCTTTAAACAAAGCAAGGCACTGACGATTTCTATAACCTTAGCCAGACCTAAGGCGTAGTCACGAAGAGTGAATTCTTCGTACTAAAAACCTCCTTTTAGCACTGCTGCCCCGCCCGCGCAAGAATTAAGAATACAAAAAGCTGAATACAAAGATATAAAATGTGTGATTTAACTTTCAAAGAAAAAGATTAAGGGACGCAATTAATATGAAAAGCTATGCTGTAAGTAGAATTATGTTCATTTCCAAAAATTGCCTCGCTAAGAAAAGTTGAAGACTCAAGAACAGTGCTGTAAAAATCAACAAGCTGCATCAAAATTAGAAATTCCACCCATCCAAGCTCCCAGTTGGTCAACAAAACTGCATAATGCAATGGGAATGGAAATAGGTTTTCTGTTGGGGAATCAGAATAGATTCCAGGAAAGCAGACAAGTCCCTCTTACACTAATTTGCATACCACACCCTCCCCAGAACACTTCCCCCACACTTTAAAACCGGCCTCTTTGGGTGTGGAGACCTCATAATGGAAGACCTGAGTTTTCCTGTGTCAATTACCTATGAGATCATTGAACAGGATAAACAATTTCATTTCCTGAAGAAAGAGGCTGGCCTTAAGTAGTATTTGAAGTGTCCTGAAGAGGTGTATGGTATGCAAATTAGCACACAAAGGACTTGAGTGCTTTCTTCCTTTGTTTCTGTGTTTGTATTTGTAGTCCTAAATTGAGAAAGCCAGATTGTTATTCAGGTTATGATAACCTATAGCATTTACCAACAACAAATGTTTATTCTAACCCCAATTGCTGTTAGATACTCTGTCAGGCCAGGAAATGGAGATTTTTTGAAAACAACATAGTTCTAGCCCTCAAAGAGGTCACAGACAAGGAGGGAATGGAGACAGGCAAGGAACCAGTAAGCTGCAGAACAATGTGATTAGAAAGAATAAGGCAGAGGGACTTCCCTGGCCGTCCAGTGGCTAAGACTCCCAGCCCCCAATGCAGGGGGCACAGGTTCAATCCCTGGTTGGGGAACTAATATTCCCACAGGCTGTGCCAGCCAAACAAAAGAAAGAAAGAAAGAGAGGGAAGGAGGAAGGAAGGAAGGAAAGAAAGAATGAGGCAGAGACCTCTAATTCAAGCAGGGAGCTTTTGAGAGGTGATGACTCCTGAGATGCATCTTGAACCACAAAATGGAGAAAGGAAACATGGACAAAAGAAAGGAAAGCTTGAAAAAGATATGAAGGAGTTGCTTGTTTTACACAGTATGACCTGAAGAAAATAATTGAAAAAATCAATTAAAATCGTTTTTAAACTTTACTTAAAACTATATGAGGGCTTCCCTGGTAGCGCAGTGGTTAAGAATCCACCTACAATGCAGGGGACATGGGTTCGAGCCCTGGTCCGGGAAGAACCCACATGCCACAGAGCAACTAAGCCCACGAGCCACAACTACTGAGCCCATGTGCCACAACTACTGAAGCCCGTGCACCTAGAGCTCTTGCTCCACAACAAGAGAAGCAACCCCAGTGAGAAGCCCGCGCACTGCAACGAAGAGTAGCCCCTGCTCACTGCAACTAGAGAAAGCCCGCGCACAGCAACAAAGGCCCAACGCAGCCAAAAATAAATAAAATAAATAAATTTTTTTAAAAAACTGTATGAGCTGGCAAGATACTAAGGAATACTTAGACCAAAAACTAAGTCACAGCAGGAACTCAGAAAAGCAAGCAAAGCTCTAAAGACAGCTTTCACTTTCAGTACATTTGCTCAACTCCAGTGAATTTGATCTTCTATTTCTTCTGCCTACAGGAGATAGGAAAGACAGAAGACATAGTCCAGAACCTGCTCAAGTTACAGAGTCTAACGTAATAACCCTGCAAAATCCTGGTACAAAAAAGGATACACCTAAGTATAAGGGTGAATTAGAAATCAACCAACTGGGACTTCCCTGGGGGCACAGTGGTAAAGAATCCGCCTGCCATTGCAGGGGACATGGGTTTGAGCCTTAGTCCGGGAAGACCCCGCATGCTGCGGAGCAACTAAGCCCATGCACCACAACTACTGAGCCTGCACTCTAGAGCCCATGCACCACAATTATTGAGCCCGCGTGCCACAACTACTGAAGCCCATGCACCTAGAGCCTGTGCTCCATGACAAGAGAAGCCACCACAATAAGAAGTCCACGCACTGCAACAAAGAGTAGCCCCTGCTCGCTGCAACTAGAGAAAGTCCACGCGCAGCAACGAGGACCCAATGCAGCCAAAAATAAATATAAATTTATAAAAAAAAAAAAAGAAATCAACCAACCAACCTCCCATCACTAATCTCCAGGAAGCTGCAAGAACTGCCTTTCCCAACATTTACACTAAGAATGAGAGGGCAAAAAAAATATCCCTTAAGAATTCAAAACAACAAACGGATCCTCAGATTTACAGGCTAAAGTCACCAAATCTGATAGGTATGAAAAACCTCAGGACGATAATTGAAATAGGCTTAAGTCAAAAGTGATCCTAAGCACAAAGCAAAGGCAAATGTAAATTATCTCCAAAAGAATGCAGCTTCAACAGGATATACAAAAACTCATGAATATGACTCAGTTAAAAACAAATCATCAGGGCTTCCCGGGTGGCGCAGTGATTGAGAGTCCGCCTGCCGATGCAGGGGACACGGGTTCGTGCCCTGGTCCTGGAAGATCCCACGTGCCGCGGAGCGGCTGGGCCCGTGAGCCATGGGCGCTGAGCCTGCGCGTCCGGGGCCTGTGCTCAGCAACGGGAGTGGCCACAACAGTGAGAGGCCCGAGTACCGCAAAAAAAAAAAAAAAAAAAATCATCAAAAATAGCTAACACATACACACACAAAAAGCCAGCCAGCACAAAAGAATAGACAACAGAATGAGACCCACAATTTTATATTCAGATATGTACTATACATCAAAGATTAGAAAATATTATTAAGCAAAAATGACAGTAAATTTTAAAAGAATGAGATAGAACACATAAAAATAAAAAGATTAGGGCTTCCCTGGTGGCTCAGTGGTTGAGAGTCTGCCTGCCGATGCGGGGACACGGGTTCGTGCCCCGGTCCGGGAAGATCCCACATGCTGCGGAGTGGCTGGGCCCGTGAGCCATGGCCGCTGAGCCTGCACGTCCGGAGCCTGTGCTCCACAACAGGAGAGGCCACAACAGTGAGAGGCCCACGTACCGCTAAATAAATAAATAAATAAATAAATAAATAAATAAATAAAAAAGATTAGAGTTAGAGGTGAAGCATGACCTAAACAAGAAAAAAACCAATAACTTGGAGCTCATCAAATTTAAGACTTTTGCTCTGTGAATGACCCTGTAAAGATTATAAAAACCACACAACAGACTGGAAGAAAATGTTTACAGACCACATATCTCACAAAGGACTCACTTAAATATAAAAGGAACTCTCAAAATTCAGCATTGAAAAAAACAATCCAGGGCTTCCCTGGTGGCGCAGTGGTTGAGAGTCCGCCTGCCAATGCAAGGGACACGGGTTTGTGCCCCCGTTTGGGAAGATCCCACATGCCGCGGAGCGGCTGGGCCCGTGAGCCATGGCCACTGAGCCAGCGCGTCCGGAGCCTGTGCTCCGCAACAGGAAAGGCCACAGCAGTGAGAGGCCTGCGTACCGCAAAAAAAAAAAACAATCCATTAGAAAATGAGGAAAAGATCAGAAGTTATTTCACGTAAGAGGATATATAGATGGAAAATAAGCATACGGAAAGTTTTCAGGGGTGGCGCAGTGGTTAAGACGCCACGCTCCCAATGCAGGGGGCCTGGGTTCAACCCCTGGTCAGGGAACTAGATCCCATGTGCATGCCACAACTAAGAGTTCACATGCCACAACTAAGGAGCCCGCGTGCCGCAACTAAGACAGAGCACAACCAAATTAAATAAATAAATAAAATATTTGAAAAAAAGAAAGATTTCAACATCATTAACCAATAGTGAAATGCAAATTGAGACCATGATGAGTTATTATTACACACCTGTTAGAAAAACTAAAAAAAATAGTAACAATACCAAATGCTGGTGAAGAGGCAAAGAAACTGGATTATTCATTCATTGCTGGTGAGAATGCAAAATGGTACAGCAAATCCCAATATGAAAAGCAGTTTGATGGTTTCTTAAAAATTTAAATATACACTTAACAATACAGTCCCTATTGCAACCCTGTGTATTTATTCCAAAGAAATGAAAATTATATCCACATAAAAACCTGTATAACATAGTTCATTGCAGCTTTATTTGTAATAGCCAAAAAAAAGTCACTCATAGGTCAAAGGTTAAACAAACTTTGGTACATCCAACACGGAATACTGCTCAACAATAAAAAGGAATTAACGTAATATATGCAAAAATGTATGAATCTCAAAGGCATTACACTTAAGCAGAAGGAAGGAAATCATATATATGACAGCATAAAACAAAATAGAAAGCAAATAATAGAGAAATTCAAAATCAAAAGTTGATTCCTGGGAGTTCCCTTCTGGTCTATTAGTTCAGATTTGTCACTTTTACTGCAGAGGCCCAAGTTCAATCCCTGGTTGGGGAAATGAGATCCCGCAAGCTGTGTGCCACGCCCAAAATAAAATAAAAAAGGTTCATTTCTGTAAAAAGGAAAAAAAAGAGAGAGAAAGAGAGAAAGTAAAGATAATCCACTAGCCAGACCAGTCAAAGGGGGAAAAAAAGCGAGAAGACCCAAATTACAAATTTCAAGAATGAAGTATAAACATCACTCAAGATCTTAGACTTCAAGTAGCAAACTATTTTCTTGTTATAAATGGCCAGTTTGTAAATATCTCAGGCTTTGCAGGCCACCCATGGTGTATTTCACGTACTCTTTGTTTTGATTTGATTTTTGGTTTTTTGCTTGCTTTTTTTGTTTTGTTTTGTTTTGTTTTGTTTTTTAACAATACTTTAAAAATGTAAAAACCATTCTTAGTTCACAAATGTACATAAATAGGCCACAGACTAGATTTGGCCCACAGGCTGCTAATTGTCAACCTCTACTATAAACTTTAAAGGGACAACTAATAAATAATAAGGAAGAAAAAATTATTTTAAAAAAGAAAATAATAATAATAAGGAACAACTTAACTTTATGCCAGTAAGTTCCAAAACATAGGTAAAGTAGACAAATTACCTGAAATAAAACTAATTACTAAAGTTCACTCATAAAGAAATAGATAACCTGAATACCCATATTATTAATTAAAGGAATTAAATATGTAATTAAATACTATTCCACAAATGTTACACCAGTTCCAGATGACTTCACTGGTGAATTCTATCCAATATGTAAGGAAAAACAATACCAGTTTTATCCTAACCCTAACCCTGATTCTTTTGGAATATAGAAGAAATATTTCTCAATTCACTTACAAAGTCAGCATAACCCTTATATTAAAACCAATAGCATAAAATAAACCCACAAACTAATTATTATACATATATAAAGAGAGACAAAAAAATTCCTTAACAAAATATTATGAAATCAAATCCATGAATATATAAAAAGACTGATAAATCATGACCAAGTGGGATTTACCCCAGGAACACAAGATTGGTTAAACATTTGAAACTGAAATAATCAGTGTAATTCATCATATCCACACAATAAAGAAGAAAAACCATAAGGTCATCTGAGTAGATCTAAAAAAACATTTAACATATTCAACATCTATTTGTGATTTTAGCAAACTCAGTAAAGTAGGAATAGAAGGTAATTTCCTCAGCCTTATAAAGAGCACCACAGGGACTTCCCTGGTGGTCCAGTGGTAAAGAATCCTCCTTACAATGCAGGGGACGTGGGTTCGATCCCTGATCAGGGAACTAAGATCCCACATGCTGCAGGGCAACCAAGGCTGCGCGCCACAACTACTGAGCTCACACACCTCAACTAGAGAGCCTGCGTGCCACAAACTACAGAGTGCACGCACCCTGGAGCCTGTGTGCCACAACTAGAGAGAAACCCGGATGCCACAATGAAAAATCCCGCATGCCTCAACGAAGGTCCTGCGTGCTGCAACTAAGACCCGACACGGCCAAAAATAATTTAAAAAAAAAATCCTATATCCAGCATCATAATAAATGGTGAAATTGATTTCTTTCCCCCTAATTTCAGGAACAAGGCAAGGATGTCTGCTCTAATCATTTCTATTCAACACTGGACTGAAAGTCCTAGGCAATGCAATAGTAAAGAAAAGTAAATAAAAGGTATATAATTTGGAAATGAAGAAGGAACTATTATGTCCTATGATAATCTCATGGGAAATCTTAAAAACAATAATAATAATAAATAAATAAATAAATAAACTAGTAGGTCTAATATGTGATAAAGTTTAGCAAAGTCACAAGGCATCAATTTATAAAAAATTTATTTCTGTACAGTTGTAATGAACAATATATAATCTATATACTGAAAACTAAAAAACACTGCTAAGGAAAAAAAGGAAGATCTAAATAAGTGGAGAGATTTACCAGATGACTTAATATTGTTAGGATGAAAATTATTATCCCCAAATTGATCAACAGATCCAAGCCAATCCCAGTCAAAATCCCAGCAGACATTTTGTAGAAATTGAGAAACTGAATCATCACCTAAACAATCAGGAAAAGACAAAAATAGAGAACTTACACTACTTCATTTTAAGTCTTACTACAAAGGTATAATAATATAGTGTAGATATATAATCAAATAGCTCAATGGAAAAGAATAGAGTCCAGAAAGAAACTCACATATATGGTTAATTGATTTTTGCAAGGAGGACAAGGTAATTAAGAGAGAAAGGATAGGCTTTTCAATTAATGATTCTACAATAGAACAACTGTATATCCCTGTGGCAAGGGAGGCGGGGAAGCCTTGACCATTACCTCATTCTATGTAGAAAGAATAACTTCAAATTGATCACACACTTAAACACAAGGCCAAAACTATAAATTTTTTACAATAAAACCTACCTTGGGGCTTCCCTGGTGGCGCAGTGGTTGAGAGTCCGCCTGCCGATGCAGGGGACATGGGTTCGTGCCCCGGTCCGGGAAGATCCCACCTGCCGCGGAGCAGCTGGGCCCGTGAGCCATGGCCGCTGGGCCTGCGCGTCCGGAGCCTGTGCTCGGCAACGGGAGAGGCCACAGCAGTGAGAGGCCTGCATACCGCAAAAAAAAAAAAAAAAAAAAAACCCTACCATGGGGTAGGCAAAGTCTTATTACAAAGGACCCAAAAATGGGACTTCCCTGGCAGTCCAGTGGTTAAGACTCCATGCTTCCGTTGCAGGGGGCACTTGTTTGATACCTGGTCAGGGAACTGAAATCCTGCATGCCACAGGGCATGGCCAAAAATAAAAGGGCACCAAAACATAAACTATTAAGGAAAAAGTTGATAGATTGGGCCTTCACTTTGAAAACCACTTTTAAGAAAATTAAAAGGCAAGCCATGGGGAATTCCCTGGCAGTCCAGTGATTAAAACTTGGCACTTTCACTGCTGTGGTAAGCCACAGACTGGGAGAAAGTATTGATAAAAATAAGAACAGAAAATAATGATAATAGAATATAAAGACTTAACTGAAAGGATAAGCAAGGACAAAATTAGTTGGTTTTTTTGTTTTTTTGCTTTACTTCTGATGAAGTTAAGGTAGACACTGTAACTCTATAAGGAGGTCCTTAGAGAAGAGTTGGTACTGATTCCATAAGTATAAGATGAGTTCCAAGAGACGGTATTTCTAAGAAGCATGACACATTTTATGAACACTGAATCATTAGACAAAACCAGAATTGGTGACATTAGTATTTTATACTCTCCAATATGATAACTACCACATATGGCTATTTAAATCTAAATTTAAGGAGCTTCCCTGGTGGCACAGTGGTTAAGACTCCGCCTGCCAATGCAGGGAACACAGGTTTGAGCCCTGGTCCGGAAAGATCCCACATGCCACAGAGCAACTAAGCCCGTGCACCACAACTACTGAGCCTGCACTCTAGAGCCTGTGAGCCACAACTACTGAGCCCACGTGTCACAACTACTGAAGCCCGCACACCTAGAGCCCGTGCTCTGCAACAAGAGAAGCCACCGCAATGAGAAGCCCACACATCACGGCGAAGAGTAGCCCCCGCTTGCCGCGACTATAGAAAGCCTGTACTCAGCAACAAAGACCCAATGCAGCCATAAATAAACAAACAAATAAATAAAAAATGGATCAAACACCTTATGTAAGAGCAAAACCTATAGAATGCTTAGAAAAAAACATAGAGGAAAATCTTCATGACATTTGATTTGGCAATAGTTTCTGCCAAAAGCACAAGGGGAAAAAAAGAAAAAACAGATAAACTGAACTTTATCAAAATTAAAAACTTGTGTATCAGGGACTTCCCTGCAGTCCAGTGATTAAGATGTCACCTTCCGGGGCTTCCCTGGTGGCACAGTGGTTGAGAGTCCGCCTGCCAATACAGGGGACACAGGTTTGAGCCCTGGTCTGGGAAGATCCCACGTGCCACGGAGCACCTAAGCCTGTGTGCTACAACTACTGAGCCTCTGCACTAGAGCCTGCAATCCACAACTACTGAGCCTGAGTGCCCCAACTACTGAAGCCCGCGTGCCTAGAGCCTGTTCTCTGCAATAAGAGAAGCCACCGCAATGAGAAGAGAAGCCCGTGCACCGCAATGAAGAGTAGCCCCCACTCACCGCAAGTAGAGAAAGCCTGTGCACAGCAATGAAGACCCAATGCAGCCATAAATAAAATAAATAAATTTATTTTTTTTAAAAATGTCACCTTCCAATACAGGGGGTGTGTGTTCGATTCCCAGTGGGGGAGCTAAGATCTCACATGCCTTGTGGCCAAAAAACCAAAACATAACATAGAAGCAATATTATAACAAATTCAATAAAAGACTTTAAAAATGGTCCACATCAAAAAAATCTTTAAGAAAAAAACAAAAACTGGGCTTCCCTGGTGGCGCAGTGGTTGGGAGTCTGCCTGCCGATGCAGGGGACACGGGTTCGTGCCCCGGTCTGGGAAATCCCACATGCCACAGAGCGGCTGGGCCCGTGAGCCATGGCCGCTGGGCCTGCGTGTCCGGAGCCTGTGCTCCGCAACAGGAGAGGCCACAACAGTGAGAGGCCCGTGTACCGCAAAAAAAAAAAAAAAGGGCAAAGGACTTGATTAGACATTTCTCCAAATAAGATATACAAAAGTTAAGAGCCGCATGAAAAGATATTCAACATCGTTAGTCACTAGGGAAATACAAATCAAAACTGTAATGAGATACCACTTCACACCCATTAAGATGGCTATTTTATAAAAAACAAACAAAAACAGAAAATAACAAGTGTGTTGAGGATACGGAGAAATTGAAACCCTTGTTCATTGCTGACTGGAACGTAAAATGCTGCACTTATTTTACACCTTGGCAGTTCCTCAAAAAATTAAACATAGAAATACCATATGGGGACTTCCCTGGTGGTCCAGTGAGTAAGACTCTGTGCTCCTAATGAAGGGGGCCCAGGTTTGATCCCCGGTCGGATAATGCATGCATGCCACAACTAAGAGTTCACATGCCACAGCTAAGAAGTCCGCATGCTGAAACTAAAGATCATGCATGCCGCAACTAAAGATCACGCATGCTGCAACTAAGACCTGGCGCAGCCTAAATAAATAAATAAATATTTTAAAAAAGGAAAAGAAATACCATATGATCCATTAATTCCATGTCTAGGTATATACCCAAAAGAACTGAAAGCAGGGACTTAACTGGATACTTGTACACCAATGTTCACAGCAGCATTATTCACAATAGTCAAGAGGTAGAAACAATCCAAATGTCCATCCACAGATGACTGAATAAACAGAATGTGATATATATTGTATACATACAATGGAATATTTTTAACATAAAAAGGAATGAAATTCTGATATCATACAACATGATGAACTTGTAAAACATTAAACTAAGTGAAATAAGCCAGACACAAAAGGACAAATATGATACGATTCCTCTTATAAGAGGTACCTAGAATAGGGCAACTTCATAGAGATAGAAAGAGATTATCAGAGGCTGGAGGAATGGGGGAGCGGATTGAGGAGTTATTGTTAAAATGGATACAGAGTTTCTGTTTGGGTGATGAAAAAGTCTTGGAAGTGGATAGTGGTGAGTTGCACAAGATTGTGAAAGTACTTAATGCCACTTAAAAATGGTAAAGAAAAAAAAAAAAAAAGGACTTCCCTGGTGGCACAGTGGTTAAGAATGCACCTGCCAATGCAGGGGACATGGGTTCGAGCCCGTGCACCACAACTACTGAGCCTGTGCTCTAGAGCCCGCGAGCCACAACTACTGAAGCCCGCACGCCTAGAGGCCATGATCCGCAACAAGAGTAGCCACTGCAATGAGAAGCCCGTGTACCACAATGAAGAGTAGCCCCTGCTTGCCACAACTAGAGAAAGCCCGCACACAGCAACAAAGACCCAACACGGCCAAAAGTAAAATAAACAATAAAATAACAAAAAAAGCAACTGAGCTTATTAAAAAAAAAGATCATATTAAAAAAAAGGTAGGCCTTCCCTGGTGGCGCAGTGGTTGAGAGTCTGCCTGCCAATGCAGGGGACACGGGCTCGTGCCCCGGTCCGGGAAGATCCCACATGCCGCGGAGTGGCTGGGCCCGTGAGCCACGGCCGCTGAGCCTGCGCGTCCGGAGCCTCTGCTCCGCAACGGGAGAGGCCACAACAGTGAGAGGTCCGCGTACCGCAAAAAAAAAAAAAAAAGGTAAAAAAACAAACCAAACCAAAACAATAACAAAAACCCTACAGTATTTTGATTATTGTTCTATTGTTAACAGAAGTCAAAAAATAGATCAGCAGAACAGAACACAGACCCAGAATACAGGGCCCAGAACAATCCTCAGCATTGATGGGGATTTGGTATATAAGGTAGCATTCCAAATTTGTAAGAAAAAAAGGGACTGTTTGTTAATGGTCTTGGGACCATGAGCTCTATCTATTAGATATTACACAAGATAAGTATACCTAGATCTAAGTCCAAGATGTCAAGCAAGATGGAAGGGCATTAAAATAGATCATTCACTGAATATAGTTAAGCAGATTAAAATAGAAGGTTAACTACAGATGTACTAACACCCCCTTCCCAGATGCCCAACTAAAAGATTAATAGGAAACCAATAAACAGATTTGCACTGAAAAAAATCAATCAATGTAATACACTAAATTAATAGAATGAAGAAAAAAAAACACATGATCATCTCAATTGACACAGAAAAGTATTTGGCAAAATCCAAGAAACTTTCATGATAAAAACACTCAACAAACTATGACTAGAAGGGAGTTTCTTCAACATGAGAAAGGGCAATCATACTCAATGGTGAAAGGTTAAAAGCTTTCCCCTTAAGATTATGAATAAGACAAGGAAGCCCAGTTTTGCCATTTCTATTCAAAATTATATGGGAAGTTCTAGCCAGAATAATTAGGCAAAAATTTTAAATAAATAAATGCCATCCAAATTAGAAAGAAGTAAAACTATCTCTATTCACAGATGATGTGATCTTGTATGTACAAAATACTACAGAATCTATTTTAAATTTTTAAATTTTTATTTGTTTTATTTTTTGGCCATGCTGCACGGCTTGCAGGATCTTAGTTCGCTGACCAGGGATTGAACCCGGGCCCCAGGCAGTGAAAACGTGGAGTCCTAATCACTGGACTGCCAGCGTATTCCCAAGAACCTATTTTTTAAAACCCACACAACTATCAGAGCTAATAAATGAATTCAGCAAAGGTGCTGTATACAAGATCAACACACAAAAATCAGTGGTATACACTAATGATGAAAAATCCCGAAGGAAATTAAGAAAGCAATTCCTTTCAGAACAGCATCAATAAAAATAAAATACTTAGGAATAAATTTAACCAAGGAGGTACAAGACTTGTACACTGAAAACTACAAAACAAAGAAGACATAAGTAAATGGAAAGATGTCCATATTCATGGTTTGAAAAAACTTAACACTGTTAAGATGTCAATACTCGAATTGCTCTACCAATTCAAAGCAATTCCTACTAAAATTCTTTTTTTTTTTTTTTACAAAAAAGAAAGAGCTGGTCTTAAATTGCAAGGGACCTGGAATAACCAAAACAATTTTTAAAAAGAACAAAGTTGGAGGACTCACACTTCCTGATTTAAAAACCTACTATAAAGCTACAGTAATTAAAACATTATGGGGGGCTTCCCTGGTGGCACAGTGGTTGAGAATCTGCCTGCTAATGCAGGGGACACGGGTCCGAGCCCTGATCTGGGAGGATCCCACATGCCACAGAGCAACTAGGCCCGTGAGCCACAACTACTGAGCCTGCGCGTCTGGAGCCTGTGCTCTGCGACAAGAGAGGCTGCGATAGTGAGAGGCCCGCACACCGTGATGAAGAGTGGCCCCCGCTTGCCACAACTAGAGAAAGCCGTCGCACAGAAACGAAGACCCAACACAGCAAAAATAAATAAATAAATTACTAAACTCCTACCCCCAACATCTTAAAAAAAAACAAAAACATTATGGTACTGTAAGCAGCTCTTTGCAGGAGATCACCCTCAGCAGAAAGCCCCTTTTCTTGTCATTTTAGCAAAGCTATAGTATAACTAATTTTTAACCCCCATGCTCTACTCATCTCTGGCCCACACACACCTTTCAAATCTTTTAATCACACAATACTTTGCCTAACTTGTCAGTTCTTTCCATAGATCAAAGAAGTCGAAATGAAGAATAAGTAATTAACAGATGACCAAATCTCTCCCCTAGCTTCCCCTTCAGTAATCTCCCGCACAAACTGTGTGACCAAACTGTGTGAACCAAGCTGTATAACATCTAGAGGAAGATCACAAGAAGTCAACGAGCCTGCAGACAGGTGGGGGATGGCAACGACTCTGACCCCATATCGCAATGATTAACTGAGATTACTTCTCTCCTTCCCTTTAAAACTTTCATGGCTGAGCAGAATTTTCGGAGGTGGTTTTTGGGGGACCTTGAGTCCACCATCACCCCAGATTGCCAGCATTCTGATTTTTGTTTTAATAAATTCATTTATTATTTATTTATTTTATTGTTGGTTGCATTGGGTCTTCATTATTGCACGCAGGCTTTCTCTAGTTGCGGTGAGTGGGGCTACTCTTTGTTGTGGTGCGTGGGCTTCTCATTGCAGTGGCTTCTCTTGTTGAGGAGCACAGGCTCTAGGCCTGCAGGCTTCAGTAGTTGTGGCACGTGTGCTCAGTAGTTGTGGCTCACGGGCTCTAGAGCGCAGGATCAGTAGTTGTGGCTCTCGGGCTTAGTTGCTCCATGGCATGTGGAATTTTCACGGACCAGGGCTCAAACCCGTGTCCCCTGAATTGGCAGGCGGATTCCTAACCACTGTGCCACCAGGGAAGTGCCCAGCATTCTGATTAGAGGCACCTTTCCTTTGCTACCTGTAAGGCCAACTGGCCCGAGGCAGGGGAACGCAATCAGACTCACAGGTTGCATCAGACCGAAACTTTCCGGACCACCCACTTCCAGAAACTGACGTGGAGACTTTCCGGACCACCCAGTTCTAGGAACTGACCTGGAGACTTTCCACCCGGAGCAGCCTTCCCGCCTTTCGAGGGGCGAGACTAACGATCCCAAGACGGATGCAACCGGCACTGGATATTGCCAAGAGACCACCAAATAAGGAATAACCTGCGCCCTCTCGGATTCACCACACCCCTTTCCCGTCTTCCCCTATAAATTCTGCCCAAACCCTCGCCCGGGCGCGACTTCTCTGGCCTCTTTCTCTCGGACCAGTGAACCTCGCCCAGGAGCGGGCCCAAGTAAAGCTTGTTTAAGCTCTCCTCCGTTTCTTGGTGCCGTTCCTTACACTACCAACATTTGTGAGTATGTAACTGACTTTGTAAGCGGCAAGCAGCAGAACCCCCATTGGATAACAGCACAGGTGTAAGGACAGACATATAGATAAATGGAACAGAATTTTGAGTCCAGAAATAAACCAACATATCTAGGGTCAGTTGATTTTTGACCAGGGAAGAGTCCTCTCTTTATCAAATGGTCCTGGGACAAAAAAGAACAGGAAAAAGAAGAGGCCTCACATCAAGGCCATTCATAGAAAAGTCTCTTTGCCCTAAGGAATCAAAGTAACTCCTTACCAGTGGCTTCAACAGACAAGATTTCTGGAGAACTGGTTTGAAGCTGAACTCACCACGGGATCCCAGAATTGCTCTCGTAAAGAAGAGTTCAAAAGACTCAGAGGGTGCCTTTACCTGTGTGGGGATGGCAGGGGCCTGTAGGTGAGGCCCAGTATCAATCTGAATTCCAGCACTAAAAACTATCAAGTAAAAGGGAGATGGGCTCTGTGCGATGCCCTAGAGGGGTGGGATAGGGAGGCTGGAAGGGAGGCAAGGCAATATGGGGACATGTGTATGCATATGGCTGATTTCCTTTGTTGTGCAACAGAAACTAACACAGTATTGTGAAGCAAGTATATTCCAAGATTTATTTTTTAAAAAAAAGGAAAAAAGGAAGAAAAAGATAGAGAGGGAGAGAGATAGAAAGGGAGAGAGAGAGATAGAGACAGAAAGAAATAGGAAGGAAGGGAGGGAGGGAGGAACAAAGGAACAAAGGATGCACCTTTCACTGAACTGCCTAACCCAGTAGAATATTCCTGCTGTAACAAATGTCCCTTAGTTTACAATAATAAATGTTTTGTCCAAGTATTTATGTAAAAAAAAAACTGTCACGTAAAAACATATATGAAATAGAGATTATATTTGAAAGGATTATTGGGGGGAGGGGGAAGACTACTGAAATAAGGCTGGAGGACAATTACAATGGGGAGAATGTTCAATTGTCAAAAAAAAAAATCCTGGATTTAGATAAAGAGAGACTTTATTGGAAAGGTTTATTCCAAGAAGAGGAAAAGGAACTACTGCAATGGGGTTTGGGGGATGAGGCAACAACCATCGCTACAGGGCAAGGCTATGACCGTGAAGTCTGCAACTGTCTCCAAGGTCAGACAGAAAATGGCCCTTCTTGTATAGGGAGGAGCGAACAAAGGCTACAAAGAACTGGGTGTGGGGCACAGTGGAATGGGTGGGTGGAGGTGGCAGTGATCGCGTGGCAGATCAGAGTGGTTTACATGGAGGTCAGCCTATTTTTCAGGAGTGATGGTGAAGGAGGGCTTGTACGCTGGATCAGGATGAGGGTGGGTCAAAGTTTAGGAGCCTGGAGGAAGGAGAGAAGCTTAAGTTTGGTCAAAACAAGGTAGCTGGTATTTTGTCCAGATTGGTCAGTGAGAACAATAAGTAAAGCTAATCATTTATGAGGCAAAAAAAAAAAAAGGGCATTTGGAGGGTCTATGTCTGACCTTGTCATAGGTAAACAAGGGGGCATCCCTGAGTCTTATCTAAACCACGTGGGGAAGGGTGGTTTCTTCCTTGCTGTCAGCCCTTTCAGGGGCATGAAAGGATGGGAGAATTTTTTTTTAACCTTCGCTTTCCAGAATCACAGGTCTCAGGTGAAGTTCAACATGGTCAGAATGCAGGTAAATCTCTCCACGGATTCAATCAGCGGCTGACGACGTAGGGAGGTAAGTTGATGCTGGGTTCTCAGGTAGGTAGCTCTCTGCATTTCCCGCGTCGGGTGAAGAGGCAAGGAGCAGCAGCGCCCGCGGGAAGAAAGCGGCGGCCGCCATTCGCGCGGGTAACGCTGCGGCCCGAAGCGGCCGGCGCCGCCAGCCCCGCCCCCGCGCGCCCCCGCGCGGCGCCCGCGGCCCCGCGCGCGCTCTCGGGTCTGCGCAGAGCCGGCCTCGGCGCGTCCTCGGCGCCGGGCGGCAGTGACCGAGGGAGGCGCGCAGGGTCGCAGCGGCGCGGCAGCCGAGCTTGAGAGGGTCTGGGGACAGTAGTGCTCCCAGTGTGAGGGGCGGCGGCGCGGCGGCGGCGGCGCCCGCGGTCCCTGAGCGAATTGAGGACGAGGCCGCGAGGCGACGGCGCGGCGGGGCCCCCTCCAGCGGCCGCGCCCGGAGGTGAGTTTCCTGGGGCCGCGCCGCGCTCCTGGGCCGGCCGCCGGGGGTGGGCGGGCGTTTCCCGGGCGGGGCGGTGGCGGTCGTTGGGTCGGGCCGAGTCGCCGCACCCGGTCTTTGTCTCGGTTTCGGTGCTCGCGTCTGTGACCCCGAAAGGGCACAGTCGCGCGACGGCCGGGGCGGGACTCCTGGTCAGCGCAGGTGAGGCGCGGCTTTCCCAAGCGGCGGACTCCGGGAAAGCGCCACGGTGGTTTTCTCGCTCTGCGAGCGCTCGGAAACTTCGAGTTCTCTAATCTCAAAATGCAGAAGTGCAGTACAGAAATCCAGAGCATGTCTGTTTGGGGTGGACATTTCTTCGGTAACTTCATTAGCTGCCTCCCGCAGCTCACTTTTGTAGGCTAGATGGTCTCTGTTTTTATATTTAATTTCTTTTTTTCTGTGTCCGATTTTTATTTGCAGTTTGTTACTTGTTAGCAATGACGAACGTTAGTGTGGCATCCAGCGTTGCTTCCTTCGTACTTATTCGAGATCACAGAAAATAAAGACAGGTGGGACTTCCCTGGCGGTCCAGTGGTTAAGATTCCGCGCTTCCCTTTCAGGGGCGCGGGTTCCTCCTCTAGTCGGGGGAACTAACATCCCGCATGCTGAAAGGCGACCAAAAAAGTAAATTTAAAAGAAGTAATAGTAGGGCTTCCCTGGTGGCGCAGTGGTTGAGAGTCCGCCTGCCGATGCAGGGGACACGGGTTCGTGCCCCGGTCCTGGAAGATCCCACATGCCGCGGAGCGGCTGGGCCCGTGAGCCATGGCCGCTGAGCCTGCGCGTCCGGAGCCTGTGCTCCACAACGGGAGAGGCCACAACAGTGAGAGGCCCGCGTACCGCAAAAAAAAAAAAAAAAAAAAAAAAAGTAATAATAAAGATAGGAAATTGACAGTCTGTGTTTATGTCAATGTGGAATTGTAAAGTGTGACAGATTGTATAAGCGACGTGAAAACCAGCTTCTTCACTTCGTAGTCATAGCTCAAGTGTGTTTTTGGACTGTTGATAAGGTTTTTAATTATATTGATACTTTAGTTTTAATGGGAAACTTTAAAAGTTGATGTGTCTTATGTGTAAATATGCTGAAAGTCATATTGATTTAAAAAGCAGTTAAATCCACTGAATGTTGAGCACGTATGTGTAACACTGAAGTTAGAGCGAGGCACTGATGGAATCCAAAAATGAATAAGAATTATGTGCAGGATGGCGGGAGTGATTAAGCACACAAACAGTGATGCAAGGCAAAAACTACAACGCGTTGAGCACTGACTCTTAGCCCTGCGTGTGGTAAATACTTTACATGCATACTTTAATTACTTAATATTTAATGTTAATTACCTAGTTTATCATCGGAGTGTTTTTAGTACCTGTTGTGTGCTGAGTACTAACGATATGATGGTGACCATTATAGGTTTTTGCTTTTAAAGACTTTACATTGTCATTGGAGGACACAAGTAACCACACAAGTGAATGCCAGTCTACTTAGAAGCTAAAAAGGAAGAATGTAGGGTGTTGTGAGCGTATAATTGGGGTACATATCCCAGCTGAAGAAATCAGTTAAAGTTTCCCTAGGAAAAGTAATCTTTGCACTCAAGATATTACGGGTAAGTAGGAATTAGATGAAGGTGACTCCCAAATGAGGGAAGAAAGGTCCAGGTAAAGGAAATCCGTTCCACAGAGGCTTGGGAAGGTTTTGGGAACTGAAGGTCAGAGCAGTTGGAAAGAGTGTGGAAAGCGAAAGGGGGCTGTGGTTAGGGCCCCAGAGATGATGTGGGGCCTTTTAAACAATGTTAAGGATTTAGGACTAGCTTTTTCTTTTCTTTCTTTAAACTTTTATAGGGAAGTTTTCAAACCACTCAAATGTAGTGAGAGGACATTGCAGTGAACTCCCCTGTCATGTTATCCAAAGGATTTAGACTTTATTTGAAGAGTAGTGGAAGGTCCCTGAAAGATTTTAAGCAAGGAAGTCACACAGTCAAATTTGTATCTTAATCAAAAAGGTCACCCTGACTCCTGTGTAGACACTGAATTGAATGGGGACAAGAATGGATGTGGGGAAACCACCCAGAGATGGTCGCTGGGACTAGGTTTGTGGCTGTGATGGTGGGGGAAATTCTAATGTAACAGGGAAGAGCCAAATTGGACTCCATGTTGGATCCGTTTCTGTAACCTTTGCTTTCTGCTGCTTTTGTTCACTACATAACGCCCTGCCTGGGGGAACCCTGACCCTCTGCCTGAAGGTTAAACCAAAGTGACTTTGTTCAGGGAAACATCTGGACCCTGTTCCACCTGTGGATGGCCACAAGAAAGAAGAAATTAACACATCCTCTCCTCCAGGCTGGCCATTCCAGGGGATATTTGCAAAACTTATGGCCTTTTTACTTTACTTCCTCATCTCCTCCCCCTCTCTGTGCTATAAAAGAAACTGGCATCCACACCCCTGGAAGATGGTTTTTCAGAGACACTTATCTGCCACCTTCTTGGTCTTCCGGCTTTCCGAATAAAGTCGTATTCCTTGCCTCAGCACCTCGTCTCCGATTTTGGCCAGTTGTGTGGCAAGCAGAGCGAGCTTGGACTCAGTAACACCAAGAGTACATAACTGATCTCTCCTTGCTGTGTTAGCAATTCTATATTCATGCCTTTTGGAGGAATTATGGAAGGTTTTCTTGAGATTGTATTTGAGATGGGTTTTGCAAGGTAAATAACATTTCAGTATGGAGCCCATTCTGAAATGCGAACATCTTGGTATCAAGAGGATGGCTGACTCAGCAACCTTAACAGTTTCTGCAGAAATTTCACCTTCTAGGATTTTCTCATTTAAATTACTTTTGTCACTATCACTTTGGTCTTTGGGAGCATATAACTCCCTTATTAACAATTTTTTCTAGAAGACAACAAAAATGTATTTTCTTCATTACTGCAATTACAGCTAAGATAAGCTGAAACTTCCCAAAAGATTTCATTTTTTTGTTGTATACATAATAGTTAATAAACTAGAATTCACAAAATATACAAATAAACTGTCTTTTAAAGTGTTTAATCTGATGCTCCCATAGTTTGCTCTTGGAAGCCTAATCCTATTCCATAGAAGATGTAACTGAAAGGTGATCCAATGGTTTCTTTAAAGAGAAACTTCAGCTTCTACATAGCAGGCCTAGTGGCATAATATCTTGATGTAAATCCATAATCTTAAAGAAAATAGCCCATAGTGTATGTTTATAAAAATAAGTAAAATTTGTAATATGCAAGTTTTTCTTTCAAATTTTAATGTATACATTTAAAAGACTACATTTCTTAGTAGTCTAAATCTATTTTGACTGAATTTTCCTTTCAGTCGATCGATATGTTCCAAAAAGCTCAGTCTACTCTGGTTCCTGACTGATTTTATTACTGCAGTTGTTGGGAGTAAGTGAGATAATATTTGAGAAGGTGTTGAGTAAACTGATGTACAGTACAAATGTAAGATGGTAGTGGTACTGATTAGAAGTAAACTGAAGCAAAATGAAGGAAATTCTGTTCATCTGTCCATTCTGATGCCCAGCCTCATACTGGTAACTAAGATATTTGTCAGATGGCTTCTTTATTCTCTACATACAGTACACAACGACTTAGGTTCATTCGTGTCACATGACTGATGATTGTAGACACTCAATAGATACAAATTTTACATGGTCCATTTCCATATTACTGATTTATGGTAGGAAATACCTAAAATAATGGTGACTTTATGTCCATTATAGAATGAGTTTTTACTTCATAATTCTATGCCAAGGATAAACATTCAGTATGTTTTTCCTTGTTAGTCTGTAAACTCCCTGGTGATAGATTCTGTGTCTGTCCTATTGACTCTCCTATCATTAGTTGTAAACCAGTGCTTTATACACAGTGGTGGGAGGTTCAGTAAATATACAAATGTTGTTTAATTAGTGAAATCAAAAGTAAAATTTCATAGCCATGTCAAAATTAAAACTTTTAAAAAATTATTATTAAAAAAATTTTTTTTAGTTCTTTTTTTGAGTTTTTATTTATTTTCCTTAATTTTTTTTTGGCTGCGTCAGGTCTTAGTTGTGGCACACGGGATCTTTGTTGAGGCATGCGGGATCCTTTTCGATACAGCGCAGGTCTGCTCAGGTTTCTCTCTAGTTGCAGCGCACGGGCTTCTCTCCAGTTATGGCATGCAGGTTTTCTCTCTCTGGTTGTGGCGCACAGGCTCCAGGGCATGTGGGCTCTCTCACTGAGATGCACGAGCACAGTAGTGGCACGTGGGCTTAGTTGCCTCGCGGCATGTGGTATCTTAGTTTCCTGACAAGGGATTGAACCCACGTCCCCTGCATTGGAAGGCAGATTCTTTACCACTGGACCACCAGGGAAGTCCCCAAATTAAAACTTTTGAGACTTAAGTCTGAAGGTGTTTTCTTACCATAAGTCCTTGTAACAGAGGTTATGATTGTGGGCTGGGAAAAGAGAAGGGAGCATAACATTATTGTATTTCTTTTGTTCTCAAAACAACCTTCTTAGGAGGATAATTATTTCCAAGTTACAAGTTAGGCAACTAGGACTTAGAGAAGTTAAATAACAACACTTAAGCTCAAAAATGATGTAGCCACAAAAACAAACAAACAAACAAACAAACAAAATGATGTAGCCAGTATTCCAGTACAGGATACTTTGAATCCAGGGTCTGTTCTTCATTCTTTTGCTGTCATGAAACAAGTAAAAACAATTATCAGTAGCTTATAGCTACGAAATGATGAAAAACATTAGTAATTTGCTAGAGAACAATAACCTATTAACAGGAAACATAGTGAGATACTCTAAGGATGGCTAGTCCTTGTTTTGCACTTGCTAAGCACTACGGAAGAAACAGGAAATGTGTAAGTTGTGATACCTGTCTTCAAGGATCTTGGATCTAGTAGAGCTAAAAGAAACAATAGTAAATAATATCAGACAATATGATTTAAATGCCAGAAATCTAAATGCTTTAGGAGAGGATTACTAGTAAGGGTTTACTATTTCACCTTTACAGTAGAAGTAGATCTTGAGCTGGGACTTGAAGGATAATTTAGATTTGAATGCCTGGAAGTGAGGCTGGAGATAGATGGGCTCCAGGCTAGGTGTTTACAACTGGCCTCCTGTTCACACCTCCTGGGGTGAGAAGAAGATGGGCTCCAAGCTGGATATTCATTACCAGCCCCCTGTTTACACTTCCTGAAGCAAGAGACAAACGGGCTCCAGGACTACATATTTATGACCGGACTCCTGTCTATATTTCAAGATCTGCACCTCGTTATAAAAACCAGCAACAGGAATAGGGTAAATAACCAGACATTGGGCATTTTTATGGCAGGGACAGAGTGGGACTAAACCCTATTAAAGGATCAAGAGGTCATACACTTCCCATCCTTGGGACAAGGGAGACATTACGCATGTGCAAAAGCCTTCATGGGGTCAAAAAGGCAGGGGATGCCAGACCATAGTAAGTCCTGCTATCTCCTCCCAGAGGCCTTCTTGGTGGGCGCCACCTTAACTTAGGGGTGCGTGCGCATCCAGGGGAGGGTCCAGAAGCAAATTAGGCATGGGCTCAAAGCACTACTATTGGTCAAAAGAAGACAAAGACCTGGAAGACTGCCCCCTTATAAAGGATTTAAACTTCCCGAGGGTGCGACTCTTCTCTGAGTTTGCCCATGCGTCTTTCCGCATGTACTTTGTTTTTCCAATAAACTTCTTGCTTTTCTCTTTACCTTTTGCCTCCTTGCCTGAATTCTTCCCTGATAAGGCAGGTAGGAAACAGGGACCCAGGCCCTAGCTGCTGGCCCCTGTGGTCCAGTGGTTAGGTCTCCCTGTCCCGGAACTAAGATCTTGCTTCCTGCTACTGCTTGCTGCAAGCTGCCGCTTACTGCTGCCTGTGTCCAAAATCAGAAGGGTGGTTACAGTGTGAACAAAGAAGTGGAGTGAACATGTTATGTTTATGAGACAGTCAGGATCATATCTAAACTAAAGGATTATTTTAGAGTAGTTGAAAGTAATGTTGGAAAACTGTCAACTGAAAAGCAAACAGCACCACCAGAATGTAATGTCCACAGGGGCTGGGATCTGTTTTATTCAGTATGTATCCCAAGCACCACCTAGAATCATGCCTGGTATATAGTAGGAGCTGAATAAATATACATTTTATATATATATATATATATATATTTTTTTTTTTTTTTTTTTTTTTTTTTGCGGTACGCGGGCCTCTCACTGTTGTGGCTTCTCCCGTTGTGGGCACAGGCTCCGGACACGCAGGCTCAGTGGCCATGGCCCACGGGCACGAACCCACGTCCCCTGCATCGGCAGATGGACTCCCAACCACTGCGCCACCAGGGAAGCCCCTATTTTTTATTTTTTTGGCCGCACCGTGCGGCTTGTGGGATCTTAGTTCCCTGACCAGGGATTGAACCTGGGCCCACGTCAGTGAAAGTGCCGAGTCCTAACCACTGGACTGCCAGGGAATTCCCAAAAAGGAAGTAATTCTTAAGTGAAACAATTAAATAGTTTTAGAAATATGAGATTTGAAGGACAAGGTCTTAGGAGAAAACCATGAAATTCTGGCTTTCTGAATATACTTTCAGTTGGTTTTCTGGTTTTTAAATTTTTAAAAAATCAAAACAATATATAGTTTAAAAGGCAAGTATGTAGTGTCAGAAGACTTAAAACTAAAAGTGCTCCCACTCCGTTTCCCTAAAGACAACTGCTTTGAACTCATAGCTGTTTCTTATGTAATTTACAGCCGTATTTCTGACCAGTAGGTGTTTTGAGTTATTAATTTTGGCCTCTCTTCAACGGGAGAGGCCACAGCAGTGAGAGGCCCGTGTACCGCAAAAAAAAAAAAAAAGACAAACTCTCACATTGTGCATTTTTTTAAGTCGACAATGCTTATCCCCTTTTCCTTTTCACATTCTTTTAATGGCTTTAGCTAAGTTTTTTCCATACCAGAAACAAATATATACACTATTTTTTTTCCCTTTGGACCTCAGATTTATCCTTGGCCCAGAGATGACATAATTATATTTATCTAATAAATGTAATAAGCACTTGCAAACTCAAAAGGACATTGACAGTGCTGTATCTTATATTTAACAATCAGCTTTAATGGTTGCATTTTTAAAGCATACAGTTTATCTAATTGTGTAACCCATTTAAGATGTTATACATTTTTGATATTTAAAAAAATATCTCCCCCCTTCTCTGATTTATTATTGATACTTTGTAAATCTAAAGCTTAATCCAGTGCCTTACATTTAATAAATATTGAGTAAAATTCTTTGGATGAAATAATAGTCTGTTTTCTTTCTCCCTTTGCGGAGCACAGGCTCCGGACGGGCAGGCTCAGCGGCCATGGCTCACGGGCCCAGCCGCTCCGCGGCATGTGGGATATTCCCGGACCGGGGCACGAACCCATGTCCCCTGCATCGGCAGGCGGACTGTCAACCACTGCACCACCAGGGAAGCCCTGTTTTCATTTTTTAAGTCTAGGGAATAATTTTGAAGAGCAGTACAGGAGGGATTAAGAAGTCTTTATAAATACAAAATACCCACTTGAGACAATAAAGACATCCAATTTGCCTTGATTGTTGGATGCCATCTTCTCGGATGTGGCTCTAGTAACTCCTATCCAAAAGCTAGCTGAAAGGCTAAAAGGCAGCCTGTGAAGTTCTTGTTGGGGGTGCTGCTGAAGGTGCCCTCCCCCACCTTATGTTGGGTACTGACTCCTCTGCCTCATTGCATTTCCTCATTTTTCCTTCCTTTCAGTTTCTCCTTGTCTTTGAGAATTGCTCACAATTTTGTTACAAAAAGGCTAAGAAATAAATTCACTAACAGTTTATGTTCAATTCGTAATGAAGACAATAGAAGCATTTAAAACAGTTTTCAATTATATTTTCCAGAGCAGACTCTACTATCCTACTTTCATTCCTAGCAAAACAGATGCTAAGTGGGAATTAGTGCTCCAGCCAAATTGGCTGTGGTTATGAGCCCAGTTCCATTAGCAGCAGGAAACTGGAATGGAAGTCAGGACCTAAGATCATTCAGACTGATGTTGTCTGGTGAAAGGCTGCTGCTGGATCCTCAGTTACCCAGATTAAATCCACCTCCAGATACTTTGGAGACTTTTAAGTGGGAGCAGTATGCTACTACTTCTAGTGCCCATTTTCTGTTTCTCATTGCTTTGAAATGGATCTGGTGGATCTTCAGTGGCTATTACTGAGCAGGTCTGCCCTCTTTAAATATGCTTAATACTTACATTTTTTAATACTTATATTTTTAAATAGAGGTATTTGCTTTTTTATATACATATTCTCCAGAGAGAATTTAAGAAACATATTTGATATAGTCTGAGAGTTGAAATATTTTTAATGCTTTCTGGAGATGTCTAGCTTGATTATATCTTCTTTTTGGTAAAGTGTTTTTCTTTATTTTTCTTTTATTTTGGCCGCACCGCACGGCATATGGGATTTTAGTTCCCTGATCAGGGATCGAACCTGCTCCCCCTGCATTGGAAGTGTGGAGTCATAACCACTGGACTGCCAGGGAAGTCCAAAAGTGTTTTTCTTTAGTTTTAAATCTGTAGAGTAGACTCTGGGACCTTGATTATCATAAACAGTCTATCATGACCTAATAGTAACATTCTCTTAACTGTTTGTTTTAAGCACATATAAAAAGTAATTGTAATCTTGTTTGGGTGACTTAAAAGTCTAGTTACAAATTATAACTATATAGGTTTACTAAAGCATTGTACTTTTCTCTCTATAATCAGTTTGGTTGTGTTTTCCTTTAATAACCAGACATTCCAGGTTACATAGAACAGATCTGATTTTTCCTGCCTTGAATGTTGACAAGTGATAACTTTAATTGTGCAATAGGCAGTTTATAACTATTGTCTGTGTTTGACTTCACATTGCACATCCGTGTGCTGCTAAAATTTCTCTCTGTGCCCACATTGCCTTCAAGCTGTGAGTCAACCAGATGTCTTTTTTTTTTTTTTTTTTTTTTTTATCAACCAGATGTCTTATGAAGCTCTTTGGTTGTCTTAAAACAGATGTATCTTTATCCTAAACATGATCAATCTATTTCTCATGTTCATCACTTTAAATATGAGTTCATAGTACTTTTCCCCACTTCACATTACTGATAGAGCAAAAGTACTGCCTTTTAAGAAGCTAATGAAATGACATTGTACAACTCTACATGTATATATTTTTAAGATAGTTCTTTTATCCCAATTTTTATTATGAAAATTTCAAACATATATAAAAATGTGGAGAATAGTAAACTCCCATGTATACTCATTACCCAGCTTCACTAATTATCAAGTCATAGCCATTTTGGTTTCAATTATACTCCCTCCACTTCTCACTCCACTTGATTATTTTGCAGCAAATTCTAGTTATTGGATTTCATCTAGATATTTCAGTGTGTAGCTAAAACAAATTATTTATTTATTTTTGACCTCACCACACAGCATTCAGGATCTTAGTTCCCTGACCAGGGATCGAACCCGTGCCTCCTGCAGTGGAAGCACGGAGTCTTAACCACTTGACTGCCAGGGAAGTCCCTAAAACAAGTACTTTAAAAAGCTACAGGGGACTTGTCTGGTGGGTCAGTGGTTAAGAATTCACCTGCTAATGCAGGGGACATGGGTTCGAGCCCTGGTCCGGGAAGAACCCACATGCCGCGGAGCAACTAAGCCCGTGCGCCACAACTGTTGAGCCTGCACTTTAGAGCCTGCGAGCCACAACTACTGAGCCCACATGACACAACTACTGAAGCCCGCGCGTGCCCAGAGCTCGTGCTCCGCAACAAGAGAAGCTACCGCAATGAGAAGCCCACACACCGCAACGAAGAGGAGCCCCTGCTCACTGCAACTAGAGAAAGCTCGTGCTCAGCAAAGAAGACCCAACGCAGGCAAAAATAAAAATATATACAAAAAAATAAATTTATTAAAAAGCTACAATCCCATTGTCACACCTTTAAAATTAACAATTACTCCACATATCATTAAATATCCATCCAGTGTTCAAATGTTCCTGATTCGCAGCTTTTTTCCATTTAGTTTCTTTAAATAATAACATAAATATGGTCCATATGTTGTAATTAATTGATATATCTCTTAAATATTTAAAAAGATTATTTCTACTTCTTTTTTCTCCCTGGTAATATATATATTGAAAATGGATCATTTCTCCTGAAGAATTTCCCGAGTTCTGGATTTTGTTGATTGTGTCCCTGTGATGTCATCTGATCATGTTCCTCTGTGCCCTATATTTCCTGTAATCTGATGTTTAGACCTAGAGGCTTCAATGGATTCAGTTTCATTTTTAGAAAGAAGGCTTCACACATGGTGGTTTGAGCTTTCACACTGAGGCATATATTTATGTCTGTTTTCTTTGTGTGATGTTAGCAGCCATTGATATCATTGCCTAGGTCTGTTTGCATTAGGGGTTGCAAATTGGAGATACTCTAATTCTATAAACCTTCATTTAGCTGAATTCATTTATAAAGGAAACTTCTTTTATTAACTCTTTGATTACTCTGAGTTAGTTCATACAGGAAAGGCAGGATGAATACTTGATTCTTTCCCTTATTTGCCAGTTTTCAAAATAAGTTGGTACCCTACTGTTCTGGAAAGATGACCAGTGAATGCGTTTGTGTGTTTTAATGAGTATCAATATGAACTTGTACTTGATGTGTTTCAATTCAAGTAGCTGTTTTTCAGTCCCATCTTTCACCAATGGTAGCCTTTTCAAACTGACTTCTGAATCCTTTTTTTCATTTTGTTTTGTTTTTTTCTGGCTGTGCCTCACGGCCTGGGAGATCCTAGTAACCTGACCAGGGATCGAACCCAGGCCCCCGCAGTGAAAGCATCGAGTCCTAACCTCTGGACTGCCAGGGAATTCCCAACTTCTGATTCCTTTTGACATTAATCCAAGATGTCAATACAAGGCATAAAGTGCATATTTCTTGCCCCAGACCTGGAGACAGCCATTTCTCTAAGAAACTGATTCCTTTTGGTGGGAAATAGTATTTGGAGACCACAAATCTGGGCGGTAGGTGTGCTGTGCTCATTGTTGTCTGATTGCTTATTGCTTTTTGGCCTTTTCAGTGGACAGAGCTACTATGTATTAAGAGAAATGATGATGTTCATAATGATGTTTGTGATTTAAAATATAGGATTACAGGATTTTTGCTTGGCTTCTTTGATTTTTATATTTCTATCTCTTTACACTTACTCTGAAAAAAAATCTCGGTTTTTAGGGACAGATCATAATTACTTCTTTGCTTTATCTCAGCGTCTCTCAACTTCAACACTGTTAACATTTTGGGCAATACTTTCTTGTGGGGGCTGTCTTGTGCATTGTAGGATTTTCAGCAGCATCCCTAACCTCATCTACTAGATACCAGTAGCCCCCTCCACCTCAGTTGTTGTGACAGCCCAAAAATGCCTCCGGCCATTGCCAGATATCTTCTTAGGGGCACTATTGCCTCCTGGTTGAGACCCACTGCTTTATCTTTATACCATACTTTTCATATAAACAATACTAATATATTATTGCTAATAATATGACTACTAGAAACTTCATTTTTCCTCTTTGGGTTCATCCCACTAGGATATATGGTAAAATTACCATGTTTTAAATTTACGTGAAATAATTCCTCTCTGTCAGTTCAGTTAATTCGTTTCATTTTTACTTTCAGTTTTTAGGGATTGCTTTTTTAAAGTTTAACTTTGTTTTATAAGTACATAAAATATTTACATGGGTCCAAAGTTGATCTAAAAAACAAGATACATTCAGAGAAATCCAGCTTCTGCCCTTACTCCCTTCACCCAGTGCACTCTCTCCCACTTTATAAGTAACCTTAGTATTTATTTTTTGGTTTACTTTTTCATTTTTTCCTAATGTAAACAAATATACATATATTCATGTTCACCTCTTTCTTAGATAAACAGTACCATATCATACATATTTGTCTCCATTTTGCTTTTTTCACTTAACAGCACATCCCACTGTGTGGATTTACCATAGTTTATTCAAGAAGTCCCTATTAGGGGCTTCCCTGGTGGCGCAGTGGTTGGGAGTCTGCCTGCCGATGAAGGGGACGCAGGTTCGTGCCCTGGTCCAGGAGGATCCTGCATGCCGCGGAACGGCTGGGCCCGTTGGCCGTGGCCGCTGGGCCTGCGCATCCAGAGCCTGTGCTCCGCGGCGGGGGAGGCCGCGGCAGTGAGAGGCCTGCGTACCGCAAAAAAAAAAAAAAAAGAAGTCCTATTAATGGACAAGTTGAGGCTTTTTACAGGCTTTGCTGTTACAATCAATGCTGTAAATAATACTACAGTGAATAGTGTAGTGTATTCACCTTTTTATACTTTTGCTAAAGTATCATTGGGATGGATTTTTAGATAATGGGATTTCTAGGTATACATGTCAAAGAAGAAACAGAGCTGGACAGCAGTTAAATCAGTGAAACCAGATTATGTTCAGGAACTATTGTGATAGGGGAAAAGAGACCTCAGTGTGGAACTGGACTCGATTCTGAATATAACATGGACAGGGGCTTCTCTGGTGGTGCAGTGGTTAAGAATCCACCTGCTGGGCTTCCCTGGTGGCGCAGTGGTTGAGAGTCCGCCTGCCGATGCAGGGGACACGGGTTCGTGCCCCGGTCCGGGAGGATCCCACATGCTGCAGAACAGCTAGGCCTGTGAGCCACGGCCACTGAGCCTGCGCGTCCGGAGCCTGTGCTCCGCAACGGGAGAGGCCACAACAGTGAGAGGCCCCCCTACCACACACACAAAAAAAAGTTTGCCTTTTTTTTAAAGTTTTTTTTATTGTGGTAAAATACATACATATATAACATAAAATTTGCCATCTTAACCAATTTTAAGTGTACAATTCAGCAGCATTAATAATATTCACAATGGTGTGTAACCATTACCACTGTCCATTTCCAAGACTTCTTCATGGTCCCAAACAGAAACTCTGTGCCCGTTATGCAGTAATTCCACATTCCTCTCTTCTCCCAGTCCCTAAAAACCTCTATTTTACTTCTCTATCTCTATGAATTTGCTTTGTATGAAATATGAATGTAACTAGAATCATGCAGTATTTGTCCTTTTGTGTTTGACTTAATTCACTTAATATTTTCAAGGTTTATTCGTGTTGTAGTATGTATCAAAACTTCATTCCTTTTTACGGCTAATTAATATTCCATTATATGTATATACCACATTTTGTTGAGACATTCATCTGTTGATGGACATCTGGATTATTTCCACTTCTTGGCTATTGTGAATAATGCCTCAACCACCAAATCCTTTTCTACAGCAGCTGTACCGTTTTACATTTCCACCAGCAATATTCCGGTGTTCTAATTTCTCCACATCCCTGTGAGCACTTATTATTTTTGTTTTATTAAATAATAGCTATTATGATGTGTATAAAGTGGTATCTCATTGTGACTAGTGATGTTGAGCATCCTGTTCATGTGCTTATTGTCTACTCATATTTCTTCTTTGGAGAAATGTCTGTTCACATCCTTTGCCCAGTTTTGAATTGGTTTGTTTTCCCTGCTGTTTTTAAGTTGTATTTTTCTTGATTCATCATTTGCTTGATAGCTGTAAACCTTTGACTACTTTCCAGAGTTCTAAGTTGGTTCTAATAGTTTCTGCTTGTTTTTCAATGTTTCTGTGGGGACAGGAGCTTGGAGCTGCCTATTCTTTCATTTTGCTGACATCACCCTCAGGTTCAATTTTTAAATTTTAGATCTTGGATATATCTGGAATTTATCTTGGTAATAGTGATTCCATATGACTGTTGAATTTATTTACAAGTCCATCTTTTCCTGATTTTTTTTAAGATCTAATAGTATGGACTCCTCATGGGTTTCTGTTTTATTCAGTGAGTTATAATCCATTAGTATCATTATTTACTTTGATGTTCCATTTCCCAGACTTGTCCAGTGGGAACCCCTTCAGGTGGCTTCAGTGTCCTTTTGATATGTCTTCATCATTCACTGAGCACCGTCTTACTTTCTGGTGTAAGATATTTTGGTCTCATTTGTTCTTTCTCTGTCCCAGCCCTGGAATCAGCCTTTTCTCTAAGGAGCCATGATTCCTTTTCTTGGAAAATTATATTTAGAAGCCAAGATGTAGGCTTTTGGTATGCTTATTGCTTCTAGTCTGTCATTGCTTTCAGGACCTCTCAAAGGGCAGATGGCTTGGACTCTTTTAAACATCCATTTGTTTCCTTATTTCTTATATTATTTTTGTTGTAAGGGCAAGAGTATTGCAGAAAGTTTGGGAAAGAGAGAAAATAATCCAGTTTTTTACCCCCCAAAAATAACTTTTCACCCTTGCTTCTCTCCATTTTTAAAAAAATTGATTAATTTATTTTTGGCTGCATTGGGTCTTTGTTGCTGTGCGTGGGCTTCTCATTGAGGTTGCTCCTCTTGTTGTGGAGGAGCTCTGTTTTATTCCCGTTTTGCCCCTAGGTTCTTCTGACCATTTTTTGGTCTTTTTTTTTTTCTGTTTTTTTTTTAGATTCCATATATATGTGTTAGCATACGGTATTTGTTTGTCTCTTTCTGACTTACTTCACTCTGTGTGACAGACTCTGCAGACCTACTAGAGAATGGACTTGAGGATATGGGGAGGAGGAAGGGTAAGCTGGGACAAAGTGAGAGAGTGGCATGGACATATATACACTACCAAACGTAAAACAGATAGCTAGTGGGAAGCAGCTGCATAGCACAGGGAGATCAGCTCGGTGCTTTGTGACCACCTAGAGGGGTGGGATAGGGAGGGTGGGAGGGAGGGAGATGCAAGAGGGAAGAGATATGGGGACATATGTATATGTATAACTGATACTCTTAGTTATAAAGCAGAAACTAACACACCATTGTAAAGCAATTATACTCTAATAAAGATGTTTTAAAGAAATTTTGACAAAAATCATCTACATTGGAAAAAAAGAATGAGTTGATATTGATTTGATATTTTGTTACTATTGGAGATTGAGTGAAATGTTTACATTCACTTTTGTTTGTTATTAAACCAAAGCATACATTATTTTTCATCATAAATTTTTTTTGGCCGCGAGCACTTGCAGGATCTTAGTTTCCCAACCAGTGATTGAACATGGGCCCTTGGTAGTAAAAGCACAGAGTCCTAACCACTAGACCGCCCCGGAATTGCCCTCATCATAACTTTTATGAAATCTTTCTTTTGTCAGATTATCCGAACCCAAAATTTACTTTTTATTGCTTTACTTTAAGTGAAAGTGACAGCTTTGAGTTAGGTCACTTGTTCTTAAGACCCCTTTAGTGCTACTTTAGGAGTACATAATAACTTAATGGTAAAGAATCTTACTGCATACGCTGGAATGAATTTATTTAAAATACTGTATTAAGAACTTTACCTTACTTTTCTTTTTACTTTTACAGTAAGGCAAAAGAGAATGAAAGAAGTAGATAATCTTGAAAGTATAAAGGAAGAATGGTGAGTTAATTTATGCATTTTCTTTGTTATTAATGCCTTTGTTACCGTCTTTCTCTGTTTTTACATTTCACTGACTTAGTTTTCATTATGATTGTCTGTTAAATACCTAATAGTAATGTACTTTAAAGTTTTTTTTCCATAGCTGCATTAAATGGATTTTAGTCAAGTTATAAATCTTTTTGTGATTAATTTTTTTAAGTGTTAAATTTCTCTCTGCCCACATATTCTTTCTGTTATTTAAGAGGAAAATTAAAGTAACTATTTATTACTTCATTAGCCTCTTGTGTTATACTATCTTGAAGTCATAGTGGAAATATAAGGGCTTTGGAATCAGATAAACCTAGGTTTGAATCCCATCTCTGTCTTAACATTACTTCTCTGGCATTTGAGCAACTTAGGTAGATTCTTTGAGCTTCAGTATCTCATCTAAAAAGGAGGTTGGGCTTCCCTGGTGGCCCAGTGGTTGAGAGTCTGCCTGCCAATGCAGGGGACACGGGTTCGTGCCCCGGTCTGGGAAGATCCCACATGCCGTGGAGCGGCTGGGCCCGTGAGCCATGGCCGCTGAACCTGCGCATCCGGAGCCTGTGCTCCGTGGCAGGAGAGGCCACAACGGTGAGAGACTTGCGTACTGCAAAAAAAAATAAAATAAAATAAGAAATAAAAAGGAGGAGGTGTACATAGGTACCTGAAAGGTTTTTATAAGAATTAGATAGCCAATTTAAAGCACTGAGCATCGTATTAGCATATAGCAGGCACCCAATAAATGGTAGATGCAAAGTCTGTCGTTCTTATTAATACAAAATTCTTTATTCTCACTTCTCTGAAGTGGAATATTTATTTTTGTATTATGTTCTTTGTTTTAAATACTTGAAAAGGTAAATATCTTTCATTCATAGTCCATTTAAGGAGACAGGTAAGTATTTACAAATACTTTGTGAACACTTTCTATACCGAACAAATATTATTTATTATTTTTTCAGTAGAGTACTTACTGTTTTATATAAATATCTGATACTAACTATATAATTGTGAGGTTATGTTAGGAGCCCCTAAGACTGCCTCCAGATGTGATGATTTGCTTAGAGGATTCACAGGATTCAGCCAATAGTCATACTAATGACTAAGCTTTATTGCAATGAAAAGATACTTTGCAAGAGGGTGAAGTCCAGGGGAAACCAGGCATAAGCTTCTAAGAGTCCTTGCCCAGTGGAGCCACCAGGACACACACTTAATTCCTCCAGTAATAAGTTATATAGCACGTGTGAGATGTTGTCTACCAGGGAAGTTCATTGGAAATGAGCCTAGGGTTTATACTGGGGACTAGGCACATATTAAAATTCCATACTCTCATGAGAAAAGTAAAAAGGATAGCAACAGTTAGGCCTGCTATGTTAACTCTTTTCTACAGAGAAATAAGTTGAATGGCTTGCTTATTTACTTATTTATTTTTGCCGCACCTTGTGGCTTGCAGAACTTCCCCAACCAGGGATCCAACCTGTACCCCCTGCAGTGGAAGCACGGAGTTTTAACCACTGGGCCACCACAGAAGCCCCAGTTGAATGACTAATTTTTTAAAAATTTTTTGTTTATTAATTTTTGGCTGTGTTGCGTCTTCATTGCTGCGCGTGGGCTTTCTCTAGTTGCAGTGAGCGGGGGCTACTCGTTGTTGCGGTGTGCAGGCTTCTCATTGCGGTGGCTTCTCTTGTTGCAGAGCACGGGCTCTACATGTGTGGGCTTCAGTAGTCGTGGCTCACAGGCTCTAGAGCGCAGGCTCAGTAGTTGTGGCGCCCGGGCTTAGTTGCTCCACAGCATATGAGATCTTCCCAGACCAGGGCTCAAACCCGTGTCTTCTGCATTGGCAGGCAGATTCTTAACCACTGAGCCACCAGGGAAGCCTTGAATGACTGATTTTAAAGAGTAAGATTAACTTAGGACTTCTAACAGTTTTGTGGAGATGTAATTCACATACCATATAACTCATCCATTTAAAGTATACAATTCAGGGACTTCCCTGGTGGCACAGTGGTTAAGAATCCGCCTGCCAATGCAAGGGGACAGGGGTTTGATCCCTGGTCCGGGAAGATCCCACGTGCCGCAGAACACCTAAGCCCGTGTGCCACAACTACTGAGCCTGCACTCTAGTGCCCTTGAGCCACAACTACTGAGCCCACGTGCTGCAACTACTGAAGCCTGCACGCCTAGAGCCTGTGCTCTGCAACAAGAGAAGCCACCGCAAGGAGAAGCCTGCGCACTGCAACGCAGAGTAGCCCCCGCTTGCAGCAACGAAGATGCAATGCAGCCAAAAAAAAAAAAGTATACAATTAAGTGGGTTTTAGTACATTCATAGAGTTGTGAAACCATTACCACAGTCAGTTTTATAACATTTACATCACCCAAAGAGAAACCCCATACCTATTAGCAGTCATACCCCATTCTCCTGTGCCTTACGCCTGACAACCAATGATACACTCTCTGTCTCTATAGATTTGTCTCTATAGATTTGCTTATTCTGGGCATTTCATATATGTGGAATCATAGAATATGGGGTCTTTTGTGACTGGCTTCTTTCATTTAGCATAATGTTTTCAAGCTTTATAATGTTATAATATGTATCAATACTTTGAATTTAAATAATTAGTAAGGAGCTTCCCTGGTAGTGCAGGGGTTAAGAATTTGCCTGCCAGTGCAGGGGACACAGGTTCAAGCCCTGGTCGGGGAAAATCCCACATGCCACAGAGCAGCTAAGCCTGTGCACCACAACTACTGAGCCTGCGCTCTAGAGCCTGTGAGCCACAGCTACTGAGCCCAAGCGCCACAGCTACTGAAGCCCACACGCCTAGAGCTTGTGCTCCGCAACAAGAGAAGCCACCACAGTGAGAAGCCTGTGCACCGCAACAAAGAGTAGCACCCACTCGCTGCAACTAGAGAACGCCTGCATGCAACAACGAAGACCCAGTGCAGCCAAAAATAAAATAAATAAAATTTAAAAATAATAATAGGGGATTCCCTGGTGGCACAGTGGTTAAGAATCTGCCTGCCAATGCAGGGGACACGGGTTCGAGTCCTGGTCCAGGAAGATCCCACATGCCGAGGAGCAACTAAGTCCGTGCACCACAACTACTGAGTCTGTGCTCTACAGCCCGCGAGCCACAGCCACTGAAGCCCACGCACCTAGAGCCCATGCTCTGCAGCAAGAGAAGCCACTGCAATGAGAAGCCTGTGCACCACAACGGAGAGTAGCCCCCACTCACCACAACTAGAGAAAGCCCGTGCTCAGCAACGAAGACCCAACGCAGCCAAAAATAAATAATAAATAAATAAATAAATTGAAAAAGAGTAGGGGCATTAGAAGCCTGAGTTCAGTTTCCAGCTCTGCCTACCAATAGCTTTGTCATCTTTGGCAAATTGCTTAAGCTTTTTCTTTACCTAGTAAATGAGGATAAAAACCATATGTGCTAGGGAGGGTGGGAGGGAGGGAGACGCAAGAGGGAAGAGATATGGGAACATATGTATATGTATAACTGATTCACTTTGTTATAAAGCAGAAACTAACACACCATTGTAAAGCAATTATACTCCAATAAAGATGTTAAAAAAACACAAACAAACCAATACGTGCCTTTTAGGTCACTGTGAAGATTGAAAGAGTAAACACATTGAAAGCGCTTAGAAAAGTTCCTAACATGTATTAATAAATGCTTAATAAATATTAGCTATTAAGAGAGGCTTTATAATGTATCATGGCTAGGAGCATAGACTTGGAAGACAGATTAACAGGGTTTGAATTCTGTTTCTGCCACTTACTAGCTGTGTAATCTCTAACATGTAACTTAACCTCTTTGTGACTCATTTTCCTTATCTATAAAATGTGGATAAAAATATCTGCCTTGCAGATCCTGGCACAGTGTAAGCACTATAAAAGTGTTGATTCTTATCTGAGAAATCTGAGAAATTATCTCTCAGTACATTTATGAATTTTCTATGTGACTTTAGAAAAGATCAACCAGAAACCATCCTTTTATCAAACAAACTCTTAGGTAATATTTCTTATATGACAAAATATAAGCACACATACACATACAAAAACAGTAGATGGGGTGGGCAAAATGGAGGAAGGTGGTCAAAAGGTACAAACTTCCAGTTATAAAATAAATAAGTCATGGGATATAATGTACATCATGGAGACTTTAGTTAATAACACTGTACTGCACATCTGAAAGTTGCCAAGAGAGTAAATCTTGAAAGTTCTTATCACAAGGAAAAAATTCTGTAACTATGCATGGTGATGGATGTTAACAATTAACTAGACATTGTGATTATTTTTCAGTACATACAAGCATTGAATTATTATATTGTATATCTGAAACTAAAATAATGTTGTATGTCAGTTGTACCTCAATTTAAAAAGAAAGAAAGGAAAAAAAAAACCCAGTAGAGTATTAAACCACTACAGATGAAAGTCTTGAGTGGGAAATTTCATTCTGAAGTGTGCAAAGGAGCAAAACTATGATTATGACTGTTCCTCACACCTTACTACCTTTAGTTTCAAGAGTGCTTTGTGTTACCAAAAAGTACATAGTAACCCCCTTTAAAGCCATTTTGAGAGCTTTACAAAGAACACGTTGTTTTTTTACTCTGGACCAGTGGTTTTCAACCTGGTGCAGTTTTGCCCATCCCACCCCCAGAGGCCATCTGGCGTTGTCTAAAGATGTTTTTTATTATTATAACACTGGGGGGTTGGGGGATGTCCATGCTACTGGCGTCTAGTGGTTAACGGCCACAGGTGCTGCTAAACTTCCTACAGTGTACAGGACAGCCTGCCCAACAAAGAATTAACCCTCCCCAAATATCAATGGACTGAAGTTGAGAAAACCCTGCTCTGGACCGCAAGTGTTAATGACTTGCCGAGGCCACTTATCTACTATGTTAATTCAGAAGAGAGTCTCAACTGCAGGCGTGGAGGTAGCGTGTCAGCTCTAGATCCTTTAACTAGAACAATTTGTGTAAATTTTTAGAGAATTAGTGGTTAATAGTGCTTATTTTTCTTTTTTGTGTGTGTGTATAGGGTTTGTGAGACAGGATCTGACCACCAACCTCTTAGTGATAATCAACAAACAAATTGTGAATATTTTGTTGACAGCCTTTTTGAGGAAGCTCAGAAGGGTGGTGCCAAATGTTTGTCTCCCATTGAACAAAAGAAACAGGTAAGTGTCCATAAATTTTTTCTTTCCCAGTGCTTCTCAAAATATGGCCCTTTAGAGGTCAAAACTGTTTTCATAATAATAGTAAGATATTATTTTTTTCACTCTGTTGAGTTTGCACTGATACTGCAAAAGCGATGGTAGGCAAAACTGGCACCTTAGGAGGAATTGAGGTAGTGACACTACTCTGTACACTGTATTCTTTCCTTGAACTTGCAGGGGGAAAAAACACTCGTTTCAATTAAAGATTTCCTTGATGAAGCAGTAAAATTTACACATTTCATTAAATCCCACCTCTTTAATACACATCTTACAAATATTCTATGTGATAAAATATGAAGTGTATGTAAAACATTTCTACAGTATATACAGAAGTATCTTAAGGAAAAGTACCATTGCTTGAGATACAAGCTGAACAGTCTGCTTTTTCATGGTGTACTGTTTTTACATGAAAGTGATTTACAGACAACTAGTGATTCAGTCTTGGATATTCTGCAGACATTTTCTCAAAATGTATGAAGTAAGTCTGACACTTCAAGGGAAACAACTTACAGTATTTGTTGCAAATGATAAGATATGATTTTATCAACTTTTTTACATGAAAGTAAGAATTTTGATAATCTGCCATCATGCACTTGACAGCTTCCCAAAACTTAAAAGATATTTCTGATAGGATTATTGTCATATTAATAAATGTACCTTTAAGTTTCAGATTCCATGTTCAGATTCTCAACTAAATTTTTTTTTTGAATAAATTTATTTATTTTTTATTTATTTATTTTTGGTTGCGTTGGGTCTTTGTTGTTGCACGTGGGCTTTCTCTAGTTGCGGCGAGCGAGGGCTACTCTTCGTTGCAGTGTGCATACTTCTCATTGCGATGGCTTCTCTTGTTGCGGAGCACAGGCTCTAGGCGCGCAGTCTTCAGTAGTTGTGGCACATGGGCTCAGTAGCTGTGGCTTGCAGGCTCTAGAGTGCAGGCTCTGTAGTTGTGGCACACGGGCTTAGTTTCTCCGCGGCATGTGGGATCTTCCCAGACCAGGGATCGAACCTGTGTCCCCTGCATTGGCAGGCGAATTCTTAACCACTGTGCTACCAGGGAAGTCCCTCAACTTTTTTTTTTTTAAATTGAAGTACAGTTGATTTAAAATGTTGTGTTAGGAAATTCCCTGGCTGTCCAGTAGTTAGGACTCTGAACTTTCCCTGCTGAGGGCACAGGTTCAGTCCCTCACTGGGGAGCTAAGATCCCACAAGCCACGCAGCGTGGCCAAAAAAAGAAAAAAGTTGTGTTAGTTTCAGATGTACAGTAAAGTGATTCAGTTTTTTTTATATATATATAATGTACATAAAATATATATATGATATATATAATATAAAATATGTGTAATATATATTCTTTTTCATTATAGGTTATTACGAGTTAGTGAATATAAGTTCCCTGTGCTATGCAGGAGGCCCTTGTTGTTTATCTGTTTTATATGTAGTAGTGTTTATCTGTTAATCCCAAACTCCTAATTTATCCCTCACCCCACCTTTCCCCTTCAGTAGCCATAAGTTTGTTTTCTATATCTATGAGTCTGTTTCTGTTTTGTAAATATATTCACTTGTATCAGTTTTTTAGATTCTACATATGTGTTACCGTGTGATGTTTTCAACTAACTTTTTTTTTTTTTTTTTTTTTTTGCAATACGCGGGCCTCTCACTGTTGTGGCCTCTCCCGTTGCGGAGCACAGGCTCCAGACGCGCAGGCGCAGTGGCCATGGCTCACGGGCCTAGCCGCTCCGCGGCATGTGGGATCTTCCCAGACCGGGGCACGAACCTGTGTCCCCTGCATCAGCAGGCGGACTCTCAACCACTGCGCCACCAGGGAAGCCCTCAACTAACTTTTGAGATACTACTACTTACTACATTTTGATGTAGTATCTTGGAAAAGCTATTAAAATGCTTTTTGCAACTATGTATCTGTTTGAGGCTTGATTTTTTTTTTTAATGTACTTCAATCAAAATGCCATATCACAGCAGACTGAAGGCAGCAGCAATTATGAGAATCTAGCTGGCTTTTCGAAGTCAGACATTAAAGAGATCCCTTTACTCTAATTTGCCTTTTATTTATTTATTTATTTTATTATTTTTTTTTTTTGCGATATGCGGGCCTCTCACTGTTGTGGCCTCTCCCGTTGCGGAGCACAGGCTCCGGACACGCAGGCCCAGCAGCCATGGCTCACGGGCCCAGCCGCTCCGCGGCATGTGGGATCTTCCCGGACCCGGGCACCAATAATGGATCTCTTGGACTGAGTCTCTTATTATTTCTCCTGTTTTCCACCTCTTCGTTGTTTTGTTCTATTTTAATTGTAATATTTCTTCAACCTTATATTCAATCCTTTTATTTAATTTCCATTTTAAGTTTCTAAGAGCTCTTTTGCTCACTGAATATTCCCTCCTACTCCCTTTCAAACATCCTCTCTTATATAAGTGTATTAATTATCATTTTTGGATTTTTGTGTTTAAGTTTCTTCTGTTTTCCTCAGTGTCTTCTTTTTTTTTTTTTTTTGGCGCATGCAGCTTGTGGGATAGTTCCCTGACCAGGGATTGAACCCTGGGCCCTCAGCAGTGAAAGTACCGGTCCTAACCACTGGACTGCTAGGGAATTCCCCTCCTCAGTATCTTTATGTGCTCTTTTCCTATTTGTTCTGTTCTCATTCTTTTCTTTTCTTTTTTTTTAAATTAATTTTTATTGGATTATAGTTGATTTACAATGTTGTATTAGTTTCTGCTGTACAGCGAAGTGAATCAGTTACACATATACATATATCCACTCTTTTTTAGATTCTTTTCCTGTATAGGTTATTACAGAGTATTGAGTAGAATTCCCTGTGCTATACTGTAGGTCCTTATTAGTTGTCTGTTTTATATATGTGTTACTCCCAATCTCCCAATTTATCCCTCCCTGCCACTTTCCCCCTTGGTAACCATAAGTTTGTTTCCTACATCTGTGACTCTATTTCTGTTTTGTAAGTAAGTTCATTTGTACAATTTTTTTAGTTCTCATTCTTTTCTGTGAGTACCATGAGAGCAGAGTCTTGGCAGTTTGGTTATAGGTAAAAAAAAAGAGGTAATATAGTATAGTGGTTAAGAGTATGGATTCCAACCCCAGCTCCACCCTTACTGACTGTGTAATATTGGGCAATTTAATTGATCTGTGTTTCTAATTTCCCATCTATAAAAAGGATAATAATAATAATACCCATCTTCTGTAGATTTTAGGGATTAAATAAATATATGTAGGGAAAGTACTTTAAACAGTGTTTGGTACATGTAAGTGTACACACAAGTGCTCTCTCAGGTAAGTACATAGACAGACAGATAGATAGGCAGGCAGGCTAATAATATATGCTATCATTATTGTGACTGTTTTCCCTAACATCTTAATGGAGTGTCTGTTACGTATTAGGCACTCAATAAACATATGCTGAATGAATAAATGCTAGAGACAAGGGAAGGCCTCTAATAGTCTGTTTTCTTAAATGGATTTTTCAGTCCTTCTGTGTTCAGCCTGAAGCATCCCTGCATTCTACTGTATTTCTGAACCTTTCTATATTTCTACAGTGACTTCTTTGATTGAATGAGTGAATAAATAATGTTCTTAGGAGATGATCAACAAGATGTTGAGAGATTAAATATTGATAACAGTAACACTGATAGTTTATATTTGAAGGAATAGCCATTAATTACTCATAGTTTTTTTTTCCCCCTTTATTATTCTTAATGTTCAAAGTCTAATGTTCAAGTCATTTCAAAGTTCTTCTCTAACTGTTGAGAAGTCTGTTCTGGCCAGAAAGCTTTAGTGTCCTCTAAGACAGGGCACAGAATATTTTTGCAAATGACCTCTCTTAAAGAAAATTATTAATGAATTATTTTAAAATATTATTCATTGTTAACCATATTTTATGTGTACATTGTAATTTTTGATATTTTACATTTGAAGCTTGCTGTTAAGAATGGTATATTTAAAAAATTTGTAGCTGTGTGTGGTGATGGATGTTTACACTTATTCTGTAATCATTTTGCAATAGATATATGTATCAAACCATTATGTTGTATACCTAAGACTAATACAATGTTATGTCAGTTATATCTCTATTTTAAAGAAAAGATTGATATATAAAATATACACTGATAGAAGAAAGTTTCAAGGGACTTTTAGTTTATTAGTACATTTCATTTATTACATGATGCATTTTGTTTCTTACTGCTTTGCAGGCAGATGTAAGTATAAAATTATGGAAAAATGGATTCACAGTCAATGATGATTTCAGAAGTTATTCTGATGGTGCAAGTCAGCAGTTTCTGAACTCCATCAAAAAAGGGTAAGCAATCTTTGTAAATAGAGGGATATTTTATTTATTTATTTATTTTAAATTTATTTATTTTTGGCTGTGTTGGGTCTTCATTGCTGCCCACGGGCTTTCTCTAGTTGTGGAGAGTGGGGGCTACTCTTTGTTGCGGTGCGTGGGCTTCTCATTGCGGTAGCTTCTCTTGTTGTGGAGCACAGGCTCTAGGCTCGTGGGCTTCGATAGTTGTGGCACGTGGGCTCAGTAGTTGTGGCTCGAGGCTAGAGCGCAGGCTGAGTAGTCGTGGCGCAAGGGCTTAGTTGCTCCACAGCATGTGGGATCTTCCCGGACCAGGGCTCGAACCTGTGTCCCCTGCATTGGCAGGCGGATTCTTAACCACTGCACCACCAGGGAAGTCCAAGGAGGATATTTTAGATATATTTCATTTAGAAGATTCCTTTTAATGTTGTTCACATGTTCCTATGCATTCAAAGACACTTTTTCTTTTATAAATTCAGATTTTTTCATAAGGTGAGTTTTCTTAAAAGAACCACAGCTGTAATTTTGAAGGGTCAGGAATTTGAATTCTGACCAACCAAAATCTGACTTAAATTAATTCACTTTTTTTTTTTTTTTTTTTTTTGCGGTATGGGGCCTCTCACTGTTGTGGCCTCTCCCGTTGTGGAGCACAGGCTCTGGACGCGCAGGCTCAGCAGCCATGGCTCACAGGCCTAGCTGCTCTGCGGCATGTGGGATATTCCCGGACCAGGACACAAACCCGTGTCCCCTGAATCGGCAGGCAGACTCTCAACCACTGCGCCACTAGGGAAGCCCTACGTGTCTTTTTTTTTTTTTTTAAACTGCATTGGGTCTTCCTTGCTGTGTGCAGCTTTCTCTAGTTGCGGTGACTGGGGGCTACTCTTTGTTGCGGTGCGTGGGCTTCTCATTGTGGTGGCTTCTCTTGTTGCGGAGCACAAGCTCTAGGCGTGCGGGCTTCAGTAGTTATGGCACGCGGGCCCAGTAGTTTTGGCTCGCAGGTTCTAGAGCTCAGGCTCAGTAGTTGTGGCACGCAGGCTCAGTAGTTGTGGCACATGGGCTCTAGAGCACAGGCTCAGTAGTTGTGGCGCACAGGCTTAGTTGCGCCGCGGCATGTGGGATCTTCCCAGACCAGTGCTTGAACCCGTGTCTTCTGCATTGGCAGGCAGATTCCTAACCACTGTGCCACCAGGGAAGTCCCAATATAATATATATATATATATATTTTTTTTTTTTTTTAAATTTTGACTATCTTGGGACTTCCCTTGTCATGCAGTGGTTAAGAATCCGCCTGCCAGGACTTCCCTGTACTTATTTTGGTCAGTTTTTATTTCAGAAGGGTTGATAGTATTCTACATCTAACCAATTTTTAATATATACATACACATATATAGGTCTCTATGTATGTATATGTACAACGTATATACAGATTTTAAATGGCTCTATATTATGTAATATAATTAATTTGGAATCTTTTTCAAACTAATACAGAAGTTGCAAGTGTGGTACAAAGAACTTTTCTAAAAGTATTTGAGAGTAAGTTGCTAAAGTAAAGTATTCAGGATGATGAGGCATCAGTTTGTATTTTTATTAAAAAGGAAATATATTTTCCTATGTAACCACAATACAACCATCTATTGATGTATAATATTATTACCAATTGTTCCTCAGAATGTATTCAAGTTTCACTTTTTATCTTAATATTATCCTTTATAGCAAAAGCATCCAATTCAGAATTACACATTGCTTGTAAATGTCATGTCTCTTTAGTCTCCTTCAGGAGGGAACAGTTTCTCAGTTTTTGTTTTTGTCTGTTTTTAATGACCTTGACACTTGAAGATTATGGGCCCAAATTATGTAGAATGTCTCTCAATTCAGATTTATCTAATTTCGTCCTCGTGATAAGATTAAATTACACATTATTTGTAGTAATATCACAGAAGTAATGCTATCCTAACTTCAGTAGTAAGTTGTTCTTTGCTTTTCTTTATGGTTTTTTGCTTTTCTTTATAATTTTTTCATTTTATCTGTTTTTTTGAACTCTGTGTAAATGCAATGTGTTTATTTTTTGTGTCTACTCAACTTATTTCTTTGGGATATTCATCCATGTTGTTGCATATAGCTATAGTTGGCATGAACCCCAGAAGCAGTATAAGAAAGATAAATTTGATTATGTAAAATCAAATGCCAAACTGGGAATATTTGTTTCTCGTATATCCTGTAAATGGAATATATACATATTTCTTACAAGTCAGTAAGAAAAAGATAAAAAGAGTATTTTATGTTTGTACCATTTGATCTACTTTATAACAGAATAACAGTGTGCATGTGGTAAAAATGAATGACATATATCCATATACTAACATGAGAAAATTTCTGTGGTATATTGCTTTTTTTTTTTTTAAGCAGTTTGCAAAATACAGAATAGTGTACATAGAATGATACCATCTTTGGAAAAAATATAATTATTATGTGGAATTTTACTATATAGAGAGAAAATTTAGGAGATACACTGCAAAGCTTTTTATTAGAGTGAGAGTGGAATTATAAGGACTGTCACTTTTGGGGGAGGGGGCTGTCATTTTCTTTCTTAAGTCTACATGTGTTTACATTTTTTTATGTCTTGTTTTTCTAGAACCAGCATGTAGCTATATTTTCATTTTAAAGAATGAAATAAGAGCTTGATTTTTCACTATTATTTTAAATACATTTAGTTTTTATTGTATAGAATATATATGCCTCTTATTTCTGTATATTTTTCTATTCTTTTTACATGCACAGTATGTTTTTCAGAGAAAGAAAAAACATATTAGGGGCTTTATCACTTTCTTTCTTTACTTTCCAAGAGAATTACCTTTAGAATTACAGGGAGTTTTTGATAAAGAGGAGGTCGATGTTAAAGTTGAAGATAAGAAAAATGAAGTATGTATGTCAACGAAACCTGTGTTCCAGCCCTTCTCAGGACAGGGTCACAGACTGGGAAGGTGAGTAGGCTCATGATCTGTAATTTCCATAAGCAGAGGTTTGACTAATATTCAGCTTGTCATTATTTTACTATGTAGACCACATATATAGAGTTATCATTTCTCCCATTGGAAATGAGATTTTTCATGTTAACTTTTATGAGAGCTTCTAAGTCATATTCACCTTAGTGTAAATTAACATATGCTGGCACTATACTAAAAAGTCATGGTGGCTGTTTTGGTTTTGTCTGATCAAAAGTGCCTGGCTTAAAAAAAAAAAAAAGTGCCTGGCTTAATGAGGACATTGGGCAAAATTGGGTGGCTAAATCATTTTTTCTCCCTTGCACCCACCACTTGAGTTTTGCCGTTAATGTCACAGAGTACATAGGCTAGCTTTTGGATACAGGGTTCTGTATTATAGTTACCAATGCCTTCAGCATTGTGTTCTCTGATCAGTATCTGAATTTTGAGGTAATAAAAGTGAAATAATGCCTGATAAAGTTAGTATCGGTATCAGAGCCTTTAATTATTGGGTTGGCCAAGAAGTTCGTTCGGGTTTTTCATAAGCTCTTCCAAAAAACCCGAACGACCTTTTTGACCAGCCCAATATTTTCAAACTTTGCAGTATTCATCTTATCTAATTATGCCTGTGGCAGAATATGCAAAGAGGTTAACTATAGGATTGCTTTCATTTTTATGAATTCTCATATATTAATTATCAAGATTGGTAAGTTATATAAATGCATATTCATCCACACATGTAAAAATATCCCAATGTGACTTTCAGAGTGATGAGGGAATACTTTGTTTCCTTTCATTTCCTTTATAACCCAAGGACTGTTCTCTACAGAGAACTTATAATTTCTTTTAGAAATTTTAACCTGGGGAGTAGGTAAAGGTAAAGTCCATAGATCTGTCAGCACTATAAAATTGTTCTGTAAGGCATGATTCAAATACATAAGTATACTCTTCAAGTATACTTACGTAACAGTCCACAAGCTTACAACTTACTTATATGTGCATAATTTTATTAGATTCCTATGATCATCATGTATAATGGATATAACTGATATTAATACCTTTATGTGTTAGGGAACAGCTGTGACTAGCTAAAATCTTCCTAAAAGCTATACTTACTGTAAAGTTTTTATAGTAATGGTTTAATGATAAAGTTCTGCTTAATGAAAAACATGCATCTGACTTGTTGTCTGGATTTTCTTAGTGCTACACCAAAAATTGTTTCTAAAGCGAAGACTATTGAAGTTGAGAATAAAAATAAGTTGTCTACTGTCCCACTAAACAGTCTGGAACCCATCACTAATATACAGATCTGGTTAGCCAATGGGGAAAGGATTGTCCAGAAATTTAACATTTCTCATAGGTGAGTCTTCCATTTCATTATTAGTCTGACTTGTTCCCTAAGTTTTAATTGTATTTCTTCTTTTCAGGTCAGTCAACAGCTATTTTTAAGAACTAAGGATCTTAATAAATAGTTCTCTAAACATAATGTTTCATGACAATGGAAATTCTTGGACATTAATATAGTATTTTCAGTCTGTTTTATGGATTATCATTTCATTAGTTTTCCTGTTTATCTAGATACATAATTTTAAAAGCATTATTTTTAATATGTTTTTAAGTTGATCGTTAGCATTATGTGTGTATTTTTCTGTTAATTGTAGAAAAGGAATGATAATGCAGGAAAGTACTGAAAGAAATTGAAATCAAGTTAAATTCCATTACCCAGAGATAATCACTACTACTAGTTTGATGGATTTTTCCAGTCTTTTATCTCGTCTTAAAATGTTTTTTCATTTTAATTAAAGTAGGAACATATTGTATATAGGTTTCCAAGTCCCTGGGACCTCCTTTAAACTTTTTACATCTTCCCATCATTCTTTGAGCATTTTCTTGTTTATTGGCACAAAATTTTTTTTCAGGTTCGTTCTGTACGTTTTCTAAGAAGCCCTGGTTCTTTTTAGTGGCCAAGGGTATTGAGGATCTGGTTACTAGGTATACTTATTGCCAGCATTCCCAGGCCCTCTGAGTGGAAAGAGCTACAGGTGTCTATACATACATACACATATGCATATATATACACACACTAACACACACATTTACAAATGTATTTCTATATCTTTGCATAGCGAAAACCATGAGTTCACATAGATAGCTCTAATTTCAATCCACCACCACAGGGTTTATTCTAGTTTTCCCCTTTCCATATTTGTAATTAACTTCTTCACTTTCTTCAGTTTAACTTTCTTCAGTGAGAAACCTGGCTCCAGTTACTCTCAATATATTTATTTATTTTTTAAAAATATTTATTTATTTATTGGTTGTGCTGGATCTTAGTTGCGTCAGGCGGGCTCTTTAGTTGCGGCTTGAGGGCTCCTTAGTTGTGGCATGTGAACTCTTAGTTGTGGTATGCATGTGTGATCTAGTTCCCTGACCAGGAATTGAACCTGGGCCCCCTTCATTGGGAGCACAGAGTCTTAACCTCTGTGCCACCAGGAAAGCCCCCAATATATTTATTTACTAATCAGTTCTCCTACATGTAACCAGTCTCCTTCTTCTACTGCTGCCTCCTCCCCAGCCTGGAAACCTCCCTCTTCCTGCTGGGTCTCTTGACATATCACATCATGCCAATGACCTGTTTGCCCTCCTGGGCTCTGGCAGTCAGTGCTGCCTATCCTCCCCTATGAGTGGTCACTTGCCACCTCTTTCTGGTTCTGACACACTGCAGTTGGCCCCTCCTCTGTATGAATGCTCTTTTTATTCTGCTTGAGACAGCCTGCTGTGTACCATCTCTCCTATATTCCTAACCCAACTTGGCTTCTGACACTCTGCACTGAGCACCTCTTCTGTGTGGACACACTCCTAACCCTGCTCATACTGCAACCGTCCCCACCTGCCTCCCTCTACATGGGCGCACTCCTCGTGCTGGTCAGACTCTGACACCAGGAAGCTGGGCCGCTTTCCTGTGCAGATGCCCTCTTCACCCAACCTGGACTCGGATTCCCTGATCTGGGCCACCACAACTCCCTCTCATATCTGGCCTGTATGCCAGTAGGTTCTCATTATTATCTATTTTATACATAGTAGTGTATATATGTCAATCCCACTCTCCCAGTTCGTCTCACCCTACCCTTCCCCCCTTGGTAACCATAAGTTTGTTCTCTACAACTCAGGTTTGTTTCCTTTTAGGGAAATAAACTATTTTAATCCCAACTTCTTTGTCTAGAAAAATACTTCTGGCATATTCAATAACAAATAGTCACCTACCATTTTTTTTCCCTGAATGACTTGAAGCATTTAAAAACCTTTGACTGGCCAATGGTATTTATTAAGTGATAATTAACCAAGCTTTGTTTTTTAATTGGAATGTTTAGTCCAGTTTTTATAATGTTTTATAATATCCTGAACTAGTTAGGTTTAAGGCTACCATCTTGCTCTTTTTTTTCTCTTTACCTCATGGCTTTTTATTCTTCATTCCTCCTTTCTTGCCTCTTTTTGAGCTTAATGAGTATTATTTTTTATCCTCTCATAGCTTTTTAGATTGGCATTTCTTTATTCTTGTAGTAGTATTGCAGAGATCACAGTACACATTTTTAATTTTTACTGCACAGTTCCTTTAATCTTTATTGGGTTTTTTTGTATTTATATTCTTTGCCATAAGCTTTAGCCTTTCATTATCCAATTTTTGGTACCCAATAAATACAAGTGACCATTTTCTTGATTTTGTTGGTAACCTGCACAGATTAACAGAGTAGCAATTGGTGAATTTGATTGAATGGGAAAATTCTGTCTTTGGTGATGTCATATTTCATTAATTCTTGTTTGCACATTTTTTCACATTTTAGCATCTCTGAAATGGGGATACATCCTTATAATTTCTTGTTGGCCATATGGCAGTAATGACACAATTGTCTTTGCCTTGGCATCTGCCTCAAAGCATGCAGAACAGGTGTCAGCTCAATGAAAGATCATCCCAGAGACAGTAGTGGAGCACTTTTCAAAGTACTGCTGTATCATCAACACACACGATGATACAGAAGGGAGTATTATATGGAAAAACATGTACATCAATGAACTGAATCAGAAGTGATTTGAAGGATCTGAGTCTGAATAACGTTCAACTGTTAGGAATGACTTAACCATTTTATTCTAATCTTATTATGGAAGTAAGTGATTTGATGAATGTGTGAAAATTAGTTAAAAGTGCTCTTTCAATAAGTATAAAAATTCTAAGTGTTTAAGAAACTATTTTGTCATAATCTGGATTTTTAAAAATTTTAGTAGTATATAAAATGACAAGTCTTAGAATCAGTGGCATCTCAGGGGGGTTTTTTTGGCCGTGCCACCTGGCTTGCAGGATCTCAGTTCCCTGACCAGGGATTGAACCTAGGCCATGGCAGTGAAAGCCCAGCATCCTAACCACTAGGCCACCAGGGAACTCCCAGTGGCATCTTAATTTCGATGAACTGTATACGTACTTTCCCTTTCTAAATACACATGCATATACTTACATGAACATAACTTTGAGCTACCTTCAAGATAGCAGTGATTGGGAGGACTTCCCTGGTGGCACAGTGGTTAAGAATCCACCTGCCAATGCAGGGGACACGGGTTCGGGCTCTGGTCTGGGAAGATCCCACATACCGCGGAGCAACGAAGCCTGTGCACCACAACTACTGAGCCTGCACTCTAGAGCCTGCGAGCCACAACTACTGAGCCCATGTGCCACAACTACTGAAGCCCACACGCCTAGAGTCTGTGCTCTGTAACAAAGACAAGCCACCACAATGAGAAGCACGTGCACTGCAACGAAGAGTAGCTCCCGCTTGCCGCAACTAAAGAAAGCCCGCGTGCAGCAACGAAGATCAAATGCAGCCAAAAATAAATAAATAATTTTTTAAAAATCACTGTTATTAAAAAAAAAAGGTTGCAGTGATTATATTACATTATAGTGTTTATTATACTAACTGAAAATCTACGTGCACTGGTTTAAGAATTATCTTAACTAGATTTGAAGCACAGCCTGATGTGGTATTGAAGAGGTACAGCCTGTGTCTGTGTAGGATTACTGGTTGGACCATTTCTGATCCATTCAGAGCAAGGTATGTAGATATTTCTGTTATAGAAACTTTCAGGCATATGCAAAAGCAAAGATATGATATAATGATCCATCATCACTCAGTTCCCACTGAACTATGTTAAGCAAATCCCAGACTTCATATAGTTTCATATGTAGATATTTCAGAGTGTGTTTCTAAAAAATAGAGACTCAAAATGTAACTCTAATACCCTTGTCACATCTAAGATAAGGAATAGTAATTCCTGACTATTATCAGGAGTGAACCTTTAAAAGATAGCCCAAGTGAGTAGTTACATCAACATAATTTGATTATTCTGGATTAACATAGCCAGGTATCATCACAAGTTATTACCTTAAATTAACTAATTCAGGTTTTCATAAAATTATATTAATAGTTTGTGCTATTTTACAGGGTAAGCCACATCAAAGACTTCATCGAAAAATACCAAGGATCACAAAGAAGTCCTCCCTTTTCCCTGGCAACAGCTCTTCCTTTCCTCAAATTACTAGATGAAACACTCACACTGGAAGAAGCCAATTTACAGAATGCTGTAATCATTCAGAGACTCAAAAAAACCGCTGAACCTTTTAAAGAACTGTTATAACATTGATTTTTGATACACTAAGTGGAAGGTTTCCAGAAAAATGATGGTCATAAGTGGACATGTACACCAAAATGGGGGGGAAGTCAGATTTGCTGAGCTTTGCACTATTTAACTCCCTCCTGATGAGAAGATTTTAAAATAAGTACAAGTTAGGAAAATAAACTATGACTGGAAACTATATTCAATGAACTTTTCCCAGAAGGCTACTCAGAAAGAAAAATAGACTTATTTTCAAATACCAGTTATTTAACGTAAGATATATTAAATAACTATATCATTTAAAATCTTAATACGGTATAAATTAGCAAATATGTTCATAGCATCTTTCATTCAAACATCATTCCCAAACAGCAGTGATTTGTTTAAATGTTAGCTGTCTCAGATTTTTTTAAATAGCAATACATTAAAAAATTATACATGGCAGGTTAAAAACATCAATGCAATTTATTTATATCTGAGATACAATCAAAAGGCTGAAAGGAACTGCTTTCACCACAGCTATGCCTCACCCTCAGAAGTGTTCCCAATTTGCATTGTCTAGTGGCAAGATACACTCAAATATTAACTCGGCAACAATATCTGGAATGTATTTTCATTTAAGAATAAAATTGTGTGGCTTAGTATAATGTCAGTATCAATCTGCTGACATACATTTCAACATTTTCTAAACGTATAAATTTAAAAGAATTCTTTTTTCTCTAGGAACCGCAGTTTATCCCCTACTTTATTTTCTTTCAGAAATTAGGGGTTTGGGGGCATCCCTGGTGGCGCAGTGGTTGAGAGTCCGCCTGCAGAGGCAGGGGACACAGGTTCGTGCCCCGGTCCAGGAAGATCCCACATGCCGCGGAGCGGCTGGGCCCGTGAGCCATGGCCGCTGAGCCTGCGTGTCCGGAGCCTGTGCTCCGCAATGGGAGAGGCCACAACAGTGAGAGGCCCGCGTACCGCCAAAAAAAAAAAAAAAAAAAAAAAAAAAAAAAAATTAGGGGTTTGTTCTTAGTTAACATTTGGAGCGGGCCATTTGTTTGCCACCACTCACATAGAATCTAATGCTAGTTGTTGTCACGTTACTAATTAACATTTTTTAAATGCGTCATGTAAAGTATGGTTTTCTATTTCATACATCACACAGCCCATTTATATATTAAAGGATTTATTACATTATGATGTCAGTAAGGAAAACATGCTAGATTTTTAACTAAAACTGGTTACACTTCAGTATTTCCCTGTCAGATTAAATCCCCTTGCCTGACAATAAGTTTAAGAAGCTTTTTGCAGACGATCTATTGAATCATATTTAAAGTGAAATATACATTGAATGTGCCAAGGAACTAAGTGGCCATGCCTAACAGCAGTAATGTTCATAGGGTGCTGGATGTCTGCTGGAAAGAGCAGTTCTCAAACTTTTTGGTCTCAAGACTTTTGTTTATGTGGGTTATAAATACTAATATATTTAAAATAAAAAAGTTATAAAATATTCATTAAAAATAATAAACGTGTTAATATAAAGAACATATTTATGAAAAATGTCTATTTTCCAAAATTTAAAAAGATTTAGTGAGAAACGTGGCATTGTATTTCATTTTTTCTAAATACCTTTACTGTCTGATTTAAAGAAGACAGATGGAATCTCATCTGCTTCTGTATGTCTGTTGCAGTATCACACATCATGTAGCCTATAGTAAATGCTACTGTACATTCATGAGAAAGTGAAAAAAAGCAAATAACGTCTTAGTATAATTATGAAAATAGTTTTGACCTTGCAGAACCCTTGCAAGAGCTAGTCTTATAAAGCAGTGATTTGCAGTGATTCTCAGGCCTTAATATGTAAGAATCACTTGGGAAGCTTTTCAGAATGCCTATTACCTGCCACCTACCACACACATTTTAACAAGTCATTGTATTTGGGATGGGTTCCAGATGTCTACATTTTTAATCCCAAGTAATTCTTAGGTATGTAGTAGGAGAACCAGTCTTCAGGAAATCCTGCACTAAGCTTCCACCCTAATAAAATAAAACCTGTGTGCTGCATCATGGACAGTGCAAGACCCAACTGAAATCGGACTGTTAGACCTTTAAATTTTATTGTAGTCCACCAGTTTGTTCTTAGACTGTCCTCCCATCCTTTAATTCTGAACTAATCATGAGATAAACCTGTGCTTTATCTTCTGTAAGCACAGCTGAGACAAGGCTGCAACATTTAAATGAGGTTTTTATTAAAGGCTCAGGGATAACAAAAGGGAAATATACACATAACTAGATGACCAGATTTATAAGATATATCTTATGTTTGAAGTTCATTTTGAGAATGCTTCCTTTTCTAGCTCTCAGCCTTCTAGGTGGTAGAGGTCTTTTTATCAAGAAGAGAGGGAGAACAAAGGAGAGCCTTTTCCTTTTGTCATTTACCCTCAGAAATGAACAGATATATAATAGAAAATATTTATTGTCTGTAACATTTACGTCTGTGGTAGAGTCGTCTCTTTAGTAAAACAAAAATAATGGCATTCTTAAAAAAAATGAGGGGATGGTAAAATCAGATGTAATGTAAGTCATTGTTAATATATTTTCAAGAATCTGTAAGAAAATGTTTCATGTAGGCCTATCATGAAGCATTTTATAATTTTCATTTGCATAAATATAAGTCAATTTTTGATTCTCCATATATTTCTATAAAGGGGCTTCTTGTTGGAAATATTTTTCTTGTACATATAAAAAGCCCTCCTTTGTGGATTTTCCAGTTTATAGTAATAACCAGAAGACACATTAGAGGTTTTCTTGTGTGTACATGCAGAATACACCCCAGTGAGAAGTTCTGTAGAGAAAGACCTGTCATCAGCAAGAACCCTCATTTTTGTAACTGTGAAAACTCTAATTAATGTGGATGATATTCTTAAAGGTTTTCTAAAGTGAGGACCATCTGATAAAGCTCTTTACATTAAAGTTTAAAATTCTAAAGTTGTTAAATATGTAGAATACCCAAAACATGTTGACTTTAGAAAACAAACTGAATTTAGCAAGGGAAGGCAAACTTGAAAATAAAGCCAGCATCTTAGGTGAGGAATATAATTTGACCTAAGTAGTTGTTTCAAAAGTGGCATCAATCAGTTTAAAACCATTGTTGGGGGTGATATGCAGAAGTACATATCTAATTTTACAGATTCTAATTTATTGGTTAAATTACTATGCATTATCCAGGTTCTAAAGGTGATCTTATTTATTTTATATACTTCTGTCATTCAGAATACTTTTCATTATACTTAATTGTGTTGAAATTATGTATGTGTCTATTTCAGTGCCTTAAAGTATTTTGAAAGCAATCTTGCTAATGGTTAAAGAACTGTTGTCTTGAAGATGAAATACTTACTGTTCATTAAAAGGATCAGTGAGATAATTTACATTTGTTTGTTATGAAATAGTTACATATGGATGCATTTGTCATTTTTATTTGGCAAAGTCATTCAGTTTGAGAATCAACAAACATTTATTAGGTGCTTTCTGTTTGCCAGGTACTTTAACCAATGTTACTTTCATTTAGTACTCAGAAGTGTTAAAATGTGATATTTTTAATACTAACTCAATGGTTGTGTTTATTTCTTACACCATCCTTTGTGTCCTTAGTTGAACTAGCATGAAAACTCCTTAGTAAGATTTACCCCTTTACTCTTAGTACAAACCATTTAATTTAAACATTGCTCATCACACTGAATCTTCAAATAGAAGTGGCTTATTCAGTAGACTAATATTTGGCTCTTTGTCACTTGATTTAACTGTATGTTTTTTGCACAGATAATTCATATTCATTGGAGAAAATTATACCGTTATGCTACAGTGATCTTTAGCTCACCTGTTATTCCACCATTCAGAGATAACCACTAATAACATATTGGTGTGCATCCTTTCAGATGTTTTGAAGTGTATCAGTCTTTAGTTTTGTTTCAAAAGACAGGCTTCTTGATTATTGTCGGCGTGTTTTATTTATTGAAGTCTATTTGTCTTTAAAAATTGCATTAGGAATGTACCATCACTTTAAGCAGAATAGTAACTGTTAGGGAAAAAAATGCCTTTTAGTTACATTTCTGTGCAAAAAAGGGAGGGAGGTGTTTTTTGTTTTTATTCTGTTGCCCACTTCCCTTCAAAAGTAAAATTGTGGTAGTACATGCAACACAGTGTAAGTATTGTGAGTGAAGTGTTTCCAAACCTGCTGAAATTGCATATAAAGTGTTGTGTTCAAACGTAAATTATCCAAAGAAACTCATCTTGAGTTTGTTTAGTTTCCAAGAAATTAAATATTTAACACATGCATTATCTAGTTATCTTTGCACTGTTTGCTAGGGCTGCAATCAAGGAAACTGAAGGTACCCATTTTCTAGATTAAGGAATTGAGGCATAGAAAATGGGATGACTTGCTTTATACTGGGTAGTGTATACTTTCAGGTTAGATTTAGCTGTAATGGGAAATCCAAAATAATAATGGCTTACAGAATACATTTTATTTTATTTCCCATGCAGAAGTCCGGAGGGAAGCAGTTCAGAGCTGCTAGATCAAAAGTCATGACTCCAGTATTGTTAATCTGCGGATCTCAGCACCAGTTAACTTGAGGTCTTCAGATAACCTGTTGGCACCAGCCATCACATTTGCATTTCATCATTTCATCCAATAGAAGAAGCATACCCATTCCCTTTTTGAAAAAAGCTATTGAGATGTAATTCACATACCTTACAATTCACCCATTTAAAGTGTACAACTCAGTGTTTTTTTAGTATATTCACAGGATTGTGCAGCCATCACAATCTGATTTTAGAACATTTTTATCTCTGAAAGAAACCCCATGGGGCTTCCCCTGGTGGCACAGTGGTTGAGAGTCCGCCTGCCAATGCAGGGGACACGGGTTCGTGGCCCGGTCCGGGAAGATCCCACATGCCGCGGAGCGGCTGGGCCCGTGAGCCATGGCCGCTAAGCCTGCGCATCCGGAGGCTGTGCTCTGCAACGGGTGAGGCCACAACAGTGAGAGGCCCATGTACCGCAAAAAAATAAATATAAAAAATAAAAGAAACCCTATTAATAGTCTTTCTCCACCCTCAGTTCTAGACAGCCACAAGTCTACATTCTTTCTATAGGTTTATTTATTTGGACATTTTCATGTAAATGGAATCATACAATATGTGGTCTTTTGTGACTGGCTTTATTCACAACATGATGTTTTCAAGGTTCATCCATGTCGTTTTTATTGCTGAATAATAGTCCATTGTATGAATATTCCTAACATCCTAAATAGCCATTAGTTGATGGACATTTAGGTTGTTTCCACTTTTTAGCTATTAAAAATAGTGCTGCTATGAACATTTGTGTTCAGGTTGTTGCGTGATCATGTTTTCATCTCTGTTAACATCCTCAGGAGTGGAATAAATGCTGGGTCATATAATTTCATACTTAACTTTTGAAGAACTGCCAAACTTCTCCAAAGCACCTGCACAGTTTACATGCCCACTAGCAATGTATGATTTTCCATATTCTCCCCAACGCTTGTTACTGTCTTTTTATATAATTATAGCCCTCCTAGTGGAGTGGTATCTTGTAGTTTTGCATTTCCCTAATGACATGAGTATCTTTTCATGTGCCTTTTGTCCATTTGTCTGTCTTGGAGAAATATCTATTCAAATCCTTCACCTAATTTTTAATTGGGCTATCTTTTTACTGTTTAGTTTTGAGTTCTTTATATATTCCAGTACAAATCCTTATGATTTGCAAACATTCCTCCCATTCTGTGGGTCGTCTTTTCACTGGTTGCATAGGTTACAACACAAAGTTTTTCATTTAGATGTAGTCCAACTTATGCTTGTGGCATCCTATCTAAGAAACATTTGTCTAACCCAAGATTATGAAGATATGCTCCTGCTTTCTTCTAAGAGTTTTATAGTTTTAGCCTTTACACGTAGGTCTGTGATGGGTTTTCAGTTAATTTTTGTATATGATGTGACCCCTTCCCTTTTAAGGACCTTTCTGGGAAATTGCTTACACCACTCAGCTTTTATTCAGTGGCCAGGACTTAGTTACATGGCCATACCCATTATCTGTATGAGGCTGGAGAATGTGTATTTCGGGCATCCTGTATCAGTTTTTTAAAGAGGGTTGTAAGCCTACTCAGTCATAGTCTTAGTCTGAGCAGGTCAATTCTATTGCTTCGTTTTTCTAATGAACTTGTTTGTGGAGTTTCACGAGGATTTAGCAGGCGAGATTAGCGCGAACGGCCGCTGGCTCTCCCTCGGAGACCTACCCCAAGGAAAACGGTCCCGAGTGACTTGGCCAGCCTTTCCCCCGGCAAATGTGGGCTCTGGCGTTTTTCACTTCGGGAAACCGAACCCGCGCACTTCGCGGCTTCCCCGTTTTCCCGCGCGTTGCCCCTGGCCCGGGGCGCGCCCGCTAGCCCGCCCCTCTTTGCGCCGCGCCCTCTCGGCTCGGGAGCCGCCCTCCCTGCGGGGGCGGCCGGGCGATAACACCGAGGGCGACGGCCGCAGTGCGCGTGCAGCCGTGCGCAATGGCAGTGTCCCCCGAAGGGACCCTGGCCCCGCCAGTTGAGACGCCGCCACACCCGCCGGAAGCGCACACCTTGGAGCCCGGTTCGGTGAGCGCAAATCAAGGGGAGCGGGGGCTGAGCCAGGCGCAGAGCGGGCGCTGGGCCGGAGGGGCCCCGGGGACCTTCCGGGCGTCTGGGCGTAGGCCTTCAGCCAGCCTCGGCAAGCCTCCAGGTTGTTGAACTGCACCTGGTGGAGTTTTGATAGTTGAGAGCCGAGAGGCTTGAGGGTGTTCGGGAGCCCCAAAGAGAACAGGATGGGAAACCGAGTCCTAGACAAGCGAAGTAAGCTGCTGATTCCTTCACCTAGTCAGGCAGGGCCAGGGCCAGTCTAGGGCTCTTGTCCACCGCACTCCAGGTCTTCCCCAGGCCGCCTGCACCCTGGGCAGGCAGGACGCTGAGTGGTGCGCGAGGAGGCTGCCTCCCTTCCCCAGCCTCCGGGCAGGTGCTGCGGGCAGCCACAGCGACCCTCTCAAACCTGGCTTCCTCCAGGCGCCGGGCTCTCTTTGAGGAGACTGCCTCTAGAGATGTCCTTCCTGGCAACCAGGCTCCCAAGTGAGGGTAGCGGGCAGGCGGGAACCTAGGGGCGCCCTCAGCCCCTCGCATTCCCCCTCCCCCCACCCCCTGGATGGGGCTGGGGCGCATGTCATTCAGGGTGGCTGTGTTGGAGAGGAGTTAGGACGTCTGAACTTTCCTGATGAGTGCAAAAATCCACTGCCCGCCCTGTGCTCAACGCGTTCATTCTGTCTGTGGCTTCAATTCCCTATGCTGACTCAGTGCTTCCTCTCCTGCACCTCGGAGCAAAAGATTGTGGCGTCCAAGAAAGCAAGCAAGATTAAGAGGTCCTCTGGGGACTCTCACTTCCCAGGGAAATTTAGAAACTCAGGGTGAGAGGAATAGCTAGAGGGGAAACATGGTCCATGAAATGCTAGCATTTAATTCTCATAACAACCCTATGAGGTGTATTATCCCCATTTTAAATGTGAGGAAATGAAGCTCGGCACACTGAGTACCTTGTCCTGGGTCACACAGCTAGAAATGGCAGGCAGAATTTGCATTCAAATTTGTCGAATTTGTCTAACTCTGAAACTTGATCTCAGGTGACTGTGAAGGGCTTATGATTTAAGTAGGTAAAACTGCCTTCCTCAAGATTCCAAGATTGTATCATATACCTAGTTTCAGCTGGAATGTCTGTTTCAAGTGCCTTCTATGTATCAGAAACTTGATAGGTATGTTTAGTGGGAAACCAGAGTCCCATTATGGAGGGGGCAGGGTGGGGGGAGAGTTATCATGTTGGATTCTGCCTGTTGTTAAGCTTTCTGGAAGTTGAAATAGCGTTCACAAAAATATCAGAAAAGGAGACCACATCCTGCCTCATGTGTGGGTAGGAAGAGTGCAGAGGACTTGATAAACCCTTATCTGGGAAGACCTTCCTTTCATTTGGGGTGTCTGGCAAGATACAAAAATGGGTGAAGCCATGGTCCTCTCCACTCCCCCTCCCATCTCCGGGCAAAAGATGAAAAAGAAGGATTCCCAGCGTCTATGGAAGAAATAGCACTTTCCACAGTGTCTTCATGGCATTTATTCTTTTAACAAATATATATATTGTCTATATGCCCAGCATTGTTCTAGGTACTGGGGACATGGTGGTGAATCAAAGTTATATAGTTCATGCTCTCAGAGAGTTTATATGCTGGTGGGGAGAGGCAGGAAATGAATAAGACTATATCCTGTAGTTAGTACAATTGAGAGAGATTTGGGTGGTCAGGGAAGCCCTCTCTAAAGAGATGACATTTAGGCTTCAGCCTGAATGGCAAGGAGTCAGCTCTTGCAAAGACCGGGAGGAAGAGCCTTCCAGACAGAAGGGACAGGAAGTGCAAAGGCCCTGAGGCAGCAACAGAAAAGGTCATTTTGAGTAACAAGAAGGAGGAGGCTACCATGGTAGAGCTATCTGAAGTGAGGTGGGAAAGGGAGTGGGAGCTGATTGGGTGGGTGCCTGTAGGCAATATGGGAAGGACTTGGAGTTTTATTCAAACTGTAATGGCAAGCTGTTAGAGGGTTTTAAGCAGAGATGAGGCACAATCTGATTTATGTTATGAAAAGATCAGTTGGGCTGCTGGATGGAGAGTGGATAGTAGGGAACGAGAGTAGAAGCAGAGAAGCCACTCAGGAGGCTCTCACTGATAGATTAGACAGGGGAATTGGGAAAGAGTAATCAAGGATGACTCCTAGGTTTGTGGTCTGAGCTGCTGAGTGGACATTGGAGCTATTTAATGCAATGGGAATGACAGGGTTAAGAGGTTAAGACAATGGGATGGAAATCAGGAGCTGTGTTTTGACCATGCTAAGCTGAAATGCCTGTTTGGCAACCATGTGGGGCTGTGAGTAGACAGTTTAATTTGAGTCTGGAGTTCGCTGGGTAGCTTATGGATATATATATATATATATATATATATATATATATATAGGGATATACACACACACATATATTTGGGGTCATAAGCGTTACTTCATTTTAGTGGTGGGTTGGTAAACAGTCTCTCCAGAAAAACAAAACTCTGATTTTTGCTGTTTACTGATTTCTGTGGTGTAAATACTCTCACCATGGCCGATTTCAGGCCGCCAGTAACTACTGGCTTGCAAAATCCCGAATATTTAACCATCAGCTCCTGGAGCCATTGCCTCATTTGCTCATCAAAACATCCGGCACATATATACAATGGAATATTACTCAGCCATAAAAAGAAACAAAATTGAGTTATTTGTAGTGAGGTGGATGGACCTAGAGTCTGTCATACAGAGTGAAGTAAGTCAGAAGGAGAAAGACAAATACCGTATGCTAACACATATATATATATATGGAATCTAAGAAAAAAAAATGTCATGAAGAACCTAGGGGTAAGACAGGAATAAAGACACAGACCTACTAGAGAATGGACTGGAGGATATGGGGAGGGGGAAGGGTAAGCTGTGACAAAGTGAGAGAGTGGCATGGACATATATACACTACCAAACGTAAAATAGATAGCTAGTGGGAAGCAGCCGCATAGCACAGGGAGATCAACTCGGTGCTTTGTGACCACCTAGAGGGGTGGGATAGGGAGGGTGGGAGAGAAGGAGACGCAAGAGGGAAGAGATGTGGGAACATATGTATATGTATAACTGATTCACTTTGTTATAAAGCAGAAACTAACACACTATTGTAAAGCAATTATACTCCAATAAAGAAGTAAAAAAAAAAAATCCCTTGAAGTTGGCAGGAATATCCATTTGACAGATGAGGCTTAGAGAGATAAAGTGATTTATTCGAAGTCCACACAGGAAGCTGGTGGCAAATTTAGGGGCCTCCTAACCCCCAGTTCACTCTGGCTTGCTGACTTGGAGAATAAAACAGACTGCAGCAGGAAGCACTGTGGGGAAATATAAGGAAGAACTTCTCCCTGGAAATGCTTAGAGGTCATGGTTTAGGATTTTTTTTTTTTCCTTTTTCTGTCTCACTTCCTTTTAAGATGATTTGGGACAAATTAGGACTGAGAGGTTGCTGGAAAAGCCTTCAAGACATAGGGACCTCAGGATGCTTTTGGAAGTCAGGGGGCTGGAGGGAGCTGTTGTGTGTCTGTGGGGGCTTAGCTCCTGTGTCTCCCCCAGGACAGCGGAGCTGGTCGCCTCTCATTCTGTACGAAGGTGTGCTACGGCATTGGAGGGGTCCCCAACCAGGTGGCCTCCAGCGCCATAGCCTTTTACCTGCAACTTTTCCTGCTCGATGTGGCCCAGGTGAGTGTGGGCAGCAGCCTCGGGGGCCCCCTGCTTCCATCTTCCTTGGTGTCTGGTCCTTTCACCCCACCTTTACTTCCACCCCCATCATCCTTGGTAGATGGTACTTCTGACCCAAGCCTGAGAAGAAACCAAATGCTATTGAGGGCAACCTCCTCAAGGATGTTTACTGCAGGCTGTTTGTAGTGGAAAAGTGGGAAACAACATGAATGCCCCCAAATATAGAAGTAGTTGGAAAATAAGTTGGGCTATATCCACATAATGGACTACTGTTTAGTCACTCAAAAGAATGAGTTAGATCTATACCAGTTGACTCAGAAGGATTTCCATGATGCACTGTCAAGTGAGAAAAGTTCGTTTTAGAGAAAGCTATATAAAATGATCCTATTTTAGCAAAACAAAAACATGCCCCATATATGTGGGTGCATGGGTATATAGATGTATATACATCTGTACATGATTAAAGGATGAGCATGGGGAAAGTAAATTCCGGAAGGATATCCACCAGAGTGTTAATGTTGGCTATAGGAGGGAATGGTGGAGGATAGAGGGTAAACAAAAAAGAACTTTTTAATGAGGTATCCATGATTTATTTATCTTTCTGTGATTTTTTAAAATGACGCTGATACGGTCCCATTTGTGTAAAATTATAAATTGCAAATGCACATAAGGAAACGCAGGACAGGATGATCAAAATGTTCCTGGCAGCTGTCTCAGGATGGTGGGATTTCAGATGAGCTTTGCTCAATATTTTTCTGTACTGTTTGAATGTGTTTATAATGAGTGTATCATTTATGTAATCAGAAAAATCAATAAAACGTTTTCATTGTGAAACACAAGGTCTGCCTTTGACTGTCAGCTTCAGTGCACCCTTCTTGCACTGAGCCCTTCAGGGGAAGATCTCTCAAGTCTTCTCTGAAAGTGACCGGGCATAAGTATAACAGGAATGTGCTAGGGAACAGCTATCACTCCCTCCCGCTTCTCTACTGGTGCACATATGCCCTCGGAGCTCTCTGGATTCCTGTCCTTTGCACCGTGGCTCTGGCCCCTGCCAGTTTCCCAGATCTTCCTCCTGATGGGCGGGCAGGCCTAGACACCCTCTCTGACTCTGCCAGGCCTTGGCTATCCCCTCCCCTGTCCCTTTCAGATCCCTGCTGCCCAGGTGTCACTTGTCCTGTTTGGAGGGAAGGTGTCTGGGGCAGCTGCCGACCCTTTGGCTGGGTTCTTCATCAACAGAAGCAGGAGGACAGGGTCTGGACGACTCATGCCCTGGTGAGCAGCCCCGTGGTCCTCAGGATCCTGGCACCCACCCCTGGCTCGAGGTCACTGTGTTTGTCACATCTACTTCTTAGTGGATGGTTAGAGGACAAGTCTGGACAGTAGGTGACAGGAATGGATTGGGTCTGACTGAGTCATGCAGGTGTTCATAGACCTCTCCCTCACCTGGTGGCAGAGAGCTGGACAAACCCTCCAAGAGTCGCTGCCCTGGCCCTGGGGGTCTAGGAATGTGGCCAGACTGAGCTGGGTGTATTGGAAGGTCTCACAGAGATGTGACTTGCCTGTGCCCCCTGGAACAGGGAATGGCACAACCCAGCCACTAAGTGCCCCAGCCTCTACTCCTGGCTACCTCCTCGCCCTCGGCCACCTCGCGCCCTCCATGGCTCCCACCCTGAAAGCCCCAGCCCAGGGCTTCTCCAGGGGCCGAGAGCTTGAACCCAGAGGGGTGAGGTTGCTCCAGGCCCAGCCTTTGCGTCCCCTGTCCTGGTGCCGCGGGGCGCTCCACCTGGGCTGTGCTTCCACAGGGTGCTGGGCTGCACGCCGTTCATTGCCTTGGCCTCCTTCTTCCTGTGGTTCCTGCCCCCCTTCACCAGCCTGCGCGGCCTCTGGTACACAGCCCTCTACTCCCTGTTCCAGGCCCTGGCAACGGTAAGCAGGTGGCCCCCTTCCTCGGCCTGGACTCCTGGAACTCCAGTGCTGGCTGGAGGCCCCTCTGAAGTGTGTGTGTGCTGGGGGTAGGGGTCCAGGTCCCTGCTGCCCACCTGCTTACCAGGTGGCCACCGACCATTAGCTTTTCTCGTGGGCTCTAGGCTGGGTGCCCCTCCTGTCCCTCAGCCCCTAACTCCAGGTTGAGGGAATCAGTGGGGATGTGCCAGCCTGGCGCAGGCCTGCCCTCAGGAAGCTGCTGGCCTGGGTTGGCAGTCTGGTGGCAGGCGCCATCCTAATCTCTGCCCGGTGCCCCAGTTCTTCCAGGTACCCTACACGGCACTGACCATGCTCTTGACCCCCAGCCCCAGGGAGCGGGACTCGGCCACTGTGTACCGTGAGTGCAGGCAGGCGTGGGGTGCGTGGGGTGGGATGGCTCTGCCCCTGGCCCCATGAGCTGTCACCTTGCTCCACGCTGTGTCCCAGGGATGACCTTGGAGATGGCAGGGACGCTGATGGGAGCCACTGTCCATGGACTCATCGTGTCTGGTGCCCACGGGTCCCACAGGTGCAAGGAGACTGCGCTCCCAGGACAAGTGGCCGTTTCCCCCAACGCGGTGAGTGCCCAGGCTACCCAGACCCACTGGGACCCCCGCTTCGGGGTCACTTCTTTCTTCCAGGGCTGTTTCTCCCCCAGGTCTCTTCATGGTTGTTTGGGGGCTCAGCTCTGCACACCATGCCCTCTCATTCCTTCCCTGCTCCTGTAGCTGAGCCCATGCCCTCCGTCCTCCCTGCTAAATCTGCTTCTGCTGGGTGCCTTCTAAACATGGAGTCAAACAACAGATCAGCAGGCCATCTGGAGGGGAGGAGGCAGACCCCAGAGAAGGGACAGGGGTGGGGAAGGGCCACAGGCAGGGACAGGGCAGAGAGCAGAACGGTTTGGTGTCCTGGCAGAGCTCTGGGCAAAACCTGACCTATGACCAGTCCTACCCATCCCTGAACGGGTGACTACCAACGCCAACGCCACCCCCAGTGTGAAAGGGTCAGTACCCCTTCCTGTCTCCTCAAAGCAGGTCCCTTTTCAGCAATTAGGGGACGTGCATCTATTTATCCATCAAGTTCATCTTCTATCTGCCCCCCCGCCCTTTCTCCTTAAGCAAATGACATCACTCACCTCCACCAACATTTGGGAATTAATGGTATGAGAATAATACTACCAACACCCATGGTTCACCACCCGTAAGAAAACATTACAATGAAGTCCTTGTGTACCCATCCATCCCCAGACCCATCTGTAGCCCAGCTACAGAATTTGCCCGAGTACAGTGCAAAGTGAAGCTGTAGAGCCCCAGAGAGAGCGGGGAAGTCAGTTTCCCCTTCCCATGGTCTACTGCCCCAATCTAGGGATTGCCTGAATCAGGGTCGGGGAGAGACTCTGCCCAGTTGCCCTCAAACCCCATCATGGTGCTACGAGCCTGGGATCAGAGGGATTGCGACCTGCAGATTCACCCTCCCCGCTTCCACGCCTAGGCCCCACTGAGGCCTCTACAAGTGCCCTCCCCAAAGCTACTGGGTCACTGTCTGGGTGAGGGTGGAACAGAGGGTGGCAGTGGCCTTGGGTTGGAGAGCAGGAGGCCGGGCGGGGCCTGGGATGCCAAGAAGTAGGGAGCAGGAGACTGAGAACCATCCCCACCCCGGAAGGCGAAGCCTCGTGTGAGCCAAGGCGAGTAGCATTCAGGTGCCTCTTGGTAGTTCCAGCTCTGTTGTTCCACTGACTTCACTTACAAAACACAAATTCATAGATAAAATCATCACGAATTTCAAGACAGCAGAGCATTAACTCCCAAGTGCAGTGCCTTCTGAATGTTGGACCCTGTGCAACGGTGCTGGATCCACACTGGTGAAGCCCTGCCCATCTCCCTCTTTCTTCCCCCACCAAAGGCAACCCCTATCCTGAATTGGGTGACTGGTACTCCCATGCATGCCTTAAATGTATTTTAGTACATAAGTGTCTGCCTCTGAATGCTAGGTAGCACCGTTCTGGTTTTGACGTTTATCTGCGTCATCATGCGTCACACTGTCTGCTCATGGATCTGTCTCCCCACCCACTCCAAGCCCCTTATTGTGGATGCACAGGATCACTTATTCATCACCGTAACCGCAGGGTCTAGCATGCAGAAATCAGCCCCAATGAACGTTTGCTTAAAAAGAGAGAGAGAGAGAGGTGAAGGGGGCTTAGACCCATGGTGGCATGGATGCTTGCAGGAGGCAGAGGGTCAGCAGAAGGACCACTCTGGGCCCTTAGATCGCCCTCTCCTGCTGCGCTGGTTGGGAGGAGGGGCACCCAGCATCCTTGGGCTTGGGCTGAGGGTCCCTGTGCTCCCATTGGGAGGTACTCCTGCCCGGCCCCTGGGTATCCCCACCTCCGTGGGTTGGAGACATCACCCCCACTGAAGTTCTGTCCTGTCCCACAGACTCGTCTCTACTCCATTGCAGCCACTGTGGTTGCTGTGACTTACCCCGTGTGCAGTAGTTTGCTCTGCCTGGGGGTGAAGGAGCGACCAGGTAGGTGCGGGGTGCAGGCAGAGTGTGGGAAGCAGAAGCTGCGGCTGGGCTCCTCTTGGGCGTGGGTTTTGGTTTTGAACTCCACCAAGCCAAGATGTCCCCTTCCTGTGTTGCAGATGCTTCTGCCCGAGCCTCCGGCCAGGGCCTGAGCTTCCTGGCTGGGCTGCGGCTCACAGTGCGGCACCCGCCCTACCTGAAGCTGGTCATCTCCTTTCTGTTCATCTCAGCAGCCGTTCAGGTACCTCTGGCCAGGCTGATCCCCACTGGCTTGGCTCTGGCCATACTGACCCTGCGTAGGTTCAGGTGTCTCTCGTCCCCACCGCACCAGAGAGAAACCAGTGGCTGGCAAGTGCTGGGCAAGGCTGGTGCTGGGAGGAGAGGAACCTACCTAGAGCCTGTGGGGCTGGGGAGGGTCAGGGCCCAGACACCAGGAAGCTGACGCTGTCTGGGGTGGTTCTCAGCCCTGCTGGGGGGCGGGACAAGGAATGGCGTTTATACCCGTGTCAGCGATAAGCGTCCTTCGTTGGGGAGGGGACTGCGTGATGGCGGTAGGAACTGGACGCTTGAGATCCCAAAGGGGAGGCCAGACTTGAGACCTTGGCCTTGCCCTTGACTTCCACGTTTCTGCCATTTCCCATACACGCCCACTTCCTGTCGACCTCTTCAGGTGGAGCAGAGCTACCTGGTCCTGTTCTGTGCACACGCCTCCCGGCTACATGACCATGTGCAGAGCCTGGTGCTAACCATCCTGGTGAGGGGACCTGGGGCGGTAGAGGCAAGGGCGCTCGGGGGCCTGAGTTGGGGATGTGTGACCCTTGACGTGACACATGTGACCGGACTTCCGATGGTCAGGGTTCTGGACTCTGCTGTGGTCTTGGTCACCTGCATTTCAGCAGAGGGTAGAATTGGGGCCAGGGTCATAAAGTTCACAGCCACTGTTTCCAAACAGGTGGCAAGGTCAACATCGAGCATCCCTCCTAAAAGGCAGGGCTTTGAGGGCCTGGCAGAGGCGCAGGCGGCGTGTCCTGGGCTGTGATGATTCTGTCCGCTCACAGGTCTCGGCAGTGCTGAGCACCCCGATGTGGGAGTGGGTTCTGCAGCGATTTGGGAAGAGGATGTCGGCCTTCGGGATCTTTGTGAGTGAGGCAGGAAGCAAGGCCTGGAGGGATTTGGTGGGGGGGGAGGCGGTGACCTTGGAGCCTAAGCCTCCTGGGGGCCGGCAGGGCCGCGTCTATATTCACCTCGTGCTCAGTGCCTAGCAGGGGACCAGGCGCAGGGGGTCATCAGTAGAGCGGTGAGTGTGTGAATCAAAGAGCAGTTGAGCTGGGGGGTGCAGGTGGAGGGAGCAGCTAGTGTGTCTGTCTCCCTAGGGGATGGTGCCATTTGCAATCCTGCTGGCTGCTATGCCCACAGCACCCGTGGCATACGTCGTGGCCTTTGTATCTGGCGTGAGCATTGCCGTGTCCTTGCTGCTACCCTGGTAGGCTGGGTGAAGGGAAATGGGAGTGGGAGCCTCACGTCCTTCCTACTGGGTATCCCTCCTTCACATCAACCTGCTATCCCAGGCCTTGTGCACGGGCTGCGCTGGGGAGGGGCTCTCCCCCTTGCAGGAGATGGAGGCTGCCAGCGCCATCTGTGGAGCCCTCCTGAAAGAGCACCAGGCGGCAGGAACGGTGGACAGCTGTGTGTTGGGGAAATATTGCCTGACTCTGTGGGTCGGTCCTGGGCAGCGGGGACCCAGGGGTGAATCTGACTCACTCTCTGTCCCCAGAGAGCTCCCAGGCTGGTGGCTGTCGAGGGGATAAAAGGGATAATTCTGCAGCCCCCTCCCCCAGGTCCATGCTTCCAGATGTGGTGGATGAATTCCAGCTGCAGCACCAGCACGGCCCAGGGCTGGAGACCATCTTCTACTCATCCTATGTCTTCTTCACCAAGCTTTCAGGTGCAGGCGCCCTGGGCATCTCCACTCTCAGCCTGGAGTGAGTCACAGAGCTGGGCTGTACCAGAGGCACAAAAGACTAGCGGCGTGGGAAGCAGAGGGCAGAGTCCCCCACCTTAGCCAGCCAGGGGTCACCCGTGGGTCCGGAGGGTGTGTGGGAACCTCCACCCTACTTTCTCTGTGCACATGACTGGGAGGGGCCCTTCTTGGTGGCTGTACCCCTTCTGAAGCCTCTGCTTCCCACATCCTCAGCTTTCTCTGAACTCCTCCCTGGTCTGTTCGTTCCCTCACACTCCGTCCCCCATAGTTAGGCTGATGTGGCCAGGAAACTATCCAAGTTTCAGGATAGCGTGGTGGTTGGGCATTTGGGACCCCTCCGTCAGGAAGCCAGGCTCTGAGCTGGATGCACGGGATGGTGTTTCCCCAGCTTTGCGGGGTATGAGTCAGGAGCCTGCAAGCAGGCGGAACAGGTAGTGGTGACCCTCAAGGTCCTCATCGGAGCCATGCCCACCTGCATGATCCTCATCGGTCTCTGCATCCTCATGGTCGGCCCCACTCCAAAGGTGCCCAGTCGGAACAGCTCCCGCTCCCTTGGGAGGTAGGCACCTCTCGCACACAGGTATACATACACAGGAGGGCCGCCAACACCCGGGAGGCATGCAGATGTGCACGGCTCTCATTTGGTCACCTCCACCTGATGTCCCACAAGCATGGCAGTCAGTCTTAGTGGGCCCCAAACCGAATCAATCTTCTTCCCCAATCGCTCCTGCTGTGCCCTGGTCCCGGTGAATGGCACCACCCTCCAGCCTGGGAGCCGAAACCTGGGAGCCATCTTCCACTCTCCCCCACGCAGGCTGCACCGAGCAGCTCTCTCTGACCTTGTTCTTCCCCCTGCGAACCGCCGATCCCACTGCCCAAGGGTGATCTGCTCACTGTCTGGCTTTCACAGTAGACTGTGGGGACCTTGAAAGCTGGGTCTGTTTTCTTCATTTTTGCATCCCAAGAGCTCAGCCCAGAGCCTGAGGCCAAGCAGGCGCTGCAGTATCAACACGTCTGGGCCAGCAGACGTTCACGAGCCTTGTCCACGTTTTTGCCGACGCTCACGCGTTTACAAACACGAGTCCATGTAGATACAGAGGACCACGCACGATAGGCAGGAAGTGGCTTTGTCATGGGTCTCCCACTGCTTGCTGTGGACGGCCTGGGACTCCAGCCCATCTTACTGAGATCATGCGCTACACTCGGGGAATAACAGGTGGATGGGGAACTGCTTGCTGGGACTCGGAAGAACAGAGTTTTAGCTTCATTCACAGGGTTGAGAAGGGGAGGAGCTGCTAGAGAGACAAGGAGCAGCCACTGACACTTCCACGGGACCCCCCCCCCCCACCTCATCCTTCCCTTTGGCTTCTTCCCTTTCCAACAGGAGGACCAGCTACAGCCTCGCTTGAATTTGAGACTCCTGGGACCTGGAACGGCCGGAGCAGCGTCTTCTGGGCTCCAAGTCCCCCTTCTCAGCCCTTCGGCACCCCTGCTTCACAGTTTACACACGACCCACCTTTTCCCCTGGGATATGGCATCTTCGGTGACTCTCCTGAAGGGAGTGGCCTGGGCTCCAGGACCCCCGCCTGTCATGTCTTGCCTGTTGACTGCAGGACATCTCAGATAGGCCTGTGCCCCTGACTACCCAGCTCCAGGCAACCTGTGACCTGGAAAGCCTACCAGTAGCAACTATTCCTGGAAAAAGGAAGCCCCTACCAGCTTGGTCTGCAGACTTCCTGTGGGAGCACCAGGCCCACCAACCTGCTTGGATGGCAAAGCTACCTGACAGGACAGACACACAGAACTCGTTTCCCCTGATGTTCCAGTGGATGTCTGAGAGAGGCTGACAGCACGTGAGTGGGCAGAGTGGGGACAGATGGACATGCTGGGATGTCCAATTAGGAGAGAGACAGATGCAGCGAGGCCAACAGACCCCAGAGGGAGCGAATGGGGCCAGTGGTGGGGATAGACTGAGCAAGACATGAGGTGTTTCCTTCCCTTTGTACAGCTAAGTTGATGACACTGTTTCTAGAAGTGGACATTGACTGATGTGGAGCCACCGAAGACCCATCATTTTTATGAACAAAAGTTATTTTTGCGGAAATATTTTTCTGAAAGTTTATCTTTTTTTTTTTCTGGCTGTGCCTCACCACATGCGGGATCTTAGTTTCCCAACCAGGGATGGAACCCATGCCCCCTGCAGTGGAAGTGCGGAGTCTTAACCACTGGGCGGCCAGGGAAGTCCCCTGAAAGTTTATCTTATAAAAGCACAGGAACCACCGTTTTCTAGAGGACATGTCTTCGGGAAGGAAAGATCCACTGAGATTTATTTTTTCAGAAACAATTAAAGGGTTTATCTTCTATTGAGTCTGTAAAATTTGCCTGTGGCCAGCCTTCTCACCCCACGTCCTGGGAAAGCCCTGTCCCGAGGAGGGAAGGGGAGGGTGCCCGATGTCACTGAAACTGGCTATGGCCCATCAGCCATATGTCCCAGCGTCTGCATTTCCTCAGACCAGAGATGCCGTGTGGGAGCTGGGTTCCTTCCTAACTTTGGAAGAGAAGAAAAGTTGAGACTCGATAGTGGCCAGGTGGCTCTTGTGGGTTTGGGGCCTGGGGAAGAGTTGAGGAACCTGTGGGGACCCTGATGCCCCAGCAACTCCTCCTAGAGAAGCCCAGATACCTCAAGGGAGACCAGGAGGTGCAGACCTGCCCCCCACTTCTCCCAGCCCCTGGCTCAGTCCCCTCCTGAGCCCACTGCCCAGGGCTAGGCCCCCTTCCACTTCCTCTTTAGACCTCTGGCTGCCTCTTAGGTGTGAGATTAGGTGCGAGGTCCAAGACGGCCGGAGCTCAGACACACTCAGGCAGGATGTGCCCCTCAGAGCTTAAAGTGTTCAGCTTCCTCTACAAATGCTATAGCACAAGAAGGAACCTGACCTCAGAGAGAGAGTACAGAGTGTGACCCAGTCTGTCTGATACCTGAACTTTCTGGCCCCGTGACACTGACATGGGCATCTGATCCTTGAGGTCACAGGGCCCCAGAGAAAGAGCTGGGCTCGGTCTCTCTTCCTTGTCCACCTGACTGGTTCAGGAAGGGGCTGACAGGAACTCTGCTCACCCCCCGCCGTGCACAGGCGCACACACCACACACATACCTCACACACTGCACACTCACATATACGCACACATACAGAACAGTTTCTTAACACTGGAAGATCACTTGCCCTGTGGAGACAGTACCTGTTATGACCGAAGGCCAGGTAGTTTCTACCATGTTATGTTATGCTGTGCTTTGGAAACCTGGGCAACGCAGGTGGGATCAGAGCTTGTGCCACATTTTATGTTACCTATACTATTTCCCGGGAGTGCAGTCTTAAGGATCAGAGCCTCACTGTACAAAGACAGCTGCAGGGGGCCACCTCTGGGGGTTAGGGGTTAGATCTCAGAGACAGGAGGTAATCATGGGCTGGCCAAAAGGTATTCCATTTCTTCTTCATAGCAGCCCTATGAAGCAGGTACTATGATTCTCATTTTCAGATGAGGAAACAGGCTTAAAGAGATTAAGCAACTTGCCTACGATCAGTTGGTGGTAGAAACGGTCTTGTACCCAAGTTGGCCTGATTCCAAAGCTTGTGGAGCTATCCAGGGCTTAAAATAGTTTTTGGAGGTATGGCTGACCCAGGACTTCGGTATCACAGGACCACTCCTCCTCTGAAACCAAATGCCAGCATCCCTGCCTCTGACTCTATGCTTCGATTCCACTGTAATTCCATTAATCCTACTCTTCGACCTTCGGCTCACATTTGCCCACTGAGCTCACCCCATATCCACGTCCCTTTCCTGACACCCACCCTCCTCAGAGCCCATCCTCCTGTTTCAGAGGAAGATCTCTCCTTACCACCACGGCCAGCCCTGGGCCTATCGCCGGCAAAGGCAGACATCTCCCCTTGCCCCTTCCCTTTCCACGACCTTTTCCATCCCCACTTAAATCCAGGAGAGCATGCCATCCACTTGCTCAAGACCCTCTCAGCCCCACCCCTGCATCCCATCAACAGTCCCTCAAGGTCTCACAAGATCAGGTCCCTCCTGAAGTATCACTTCCTCAGGGAGGCCTTTCCTGCTTCCCCACAATCGCCTGCTCCACCCCGTCTCTACGCTCCACCCACTTTGCTTGTGCTCAGTAGAACCCACCCCCACATACAACTCTATAGTTCTCAACGGCTTTCTTGTTTATTGCTTGACACCCCTGTTAAAACAGAAATGTCATGAGGGCAGGGACTTTGACCGCTACATCCTCAGTGCCCAGAAGTGAACGTTCAACAGGAATAAATGTTTGCTAACTGAACAAGTGAATGTCCATGGTGCCCTCATCCTCAAACAAACAAAAACAGCCTTTCCTGTTCCCTTCACTTTCTCCTCCTCTTCAAATAATCGGTTTACTCTCCTCCCGCCACCCCGCTCCACAGCATTGTCTCCTGTCTCCTGACCCTCACCTGCCATTCCCTCCTTTTTTTGCGTGTGATTTTTTAAAATAATTTTTTTTTTAATCTTTATTTTTGGCTGTGTTGGGTCTTCGTTGCTGCGAAGCTTTCTCTGGTTGCGGTGCGCGGGCTTCTCATTGCGGTGGCTTCTCTTGTTGTGGAGCACGGGCTCTAGGCATGCAGGCTCAGTAGTTGGGCTCACGGGCTCTAGAGCGCAGGCTCAGTAGTTGTGGCGCACGGGCTTAGTTGCTCTGTGGCATGTGGGATCTTCCTGGACCAGGGCTTGAACCCGTGTCCCCTGCAATGGCAGGCGGATTCTTTTTTTTTTTTTTTTTTTGTGGTACGCAGCCCTCTCACTGTTGTGGCCTCTCTCGTTGCGGAGCACAGGCTCCGGACGCGCAGGCTCAGCAGCCATGGCTCACAGGCCTCAGGTGGGATCTTTAGTTGAAGCATGTGAACTCTTAGTTGCAGCATGAGGGATCTAGTTCCCTGACCAGGGATCGAACCCAGGCCCCCTGCGTTGGGAGCACGGAGTCTTAACCACTGGACCACCAGGGAAGTCCCTCCATTTATTTCATGAAAGAAATGTGTACACTGTTACTACCTATGTGTTGGGACAGGTCTGATGATTAGGTGGGGTAACACTGACCAAGGAAACCTCAATCACAGGTAGCCATAATGCTGTCCATGCTTCTTCAAAACCCTGTCCTCCTTGGCTCCCTTACCTCCCTCCCGGTTCTCCTCCACCATCTCTGACCATGCATTTTCTGACTTTTCCGTTGCTTCTTCCTTTGATGCTCTGTGGTCATCTTGGGCTTCCCAGGGCCAGTGATTTCATTCACTACCACCACCTCTACCCCACTCTATTTCCAACCCTGAGCTCTCTGCTGACCTTCAGGTCCCCAGAATCAAAGATCAGATGCCCATCTCAGTGTCTTCCAGGCAGTTAAAACATCACATGTCCAAAATGGACTCCTCACCTTCTCCCCACCCACGTTCTGTCTCCTGCATTTTCGGTGAATTTACGTCAGCATCTATCCAGTCACCAAAACCCAAAACTTGGTCTCTTCTTAGTTTCCTTTCTCTCCCATTCACTCCACCACCCCATTCCCCATATACACCGAGTATGGATTAAAGCAAGGGAAAGTGTTGCAATTTGTGGGTTCTACCATTATCAAATGGTAGAAGTTATTTGAAATTTAACAGAAAGCTGTAACACCAGATATGGATGGGTGTGGCTCATAACACACACAGCAAACTGATGTAGCTGATCGTTAGGTGTTTGAGATGTGTATATATGTGTATCTATGTTTGTGTATCCCTACGGGACTCAGTTCAGCTGGGTACAGTTTTCTGTGTTCACCTAGTGTTTCTTAAGGACAAAACTGGTACACAAGCAACAGGAAATTCAAGTTATGCTCTAATAGTTCCCTAATATAACAATTGTGTTGGAACAAATTTGTTTTCAAAACAAACATTGTAACAGAATTGAGTGTATATGTGTCTGGGTGTAAATATACAGAAATCCTAAATGGTCCCATAAATATTAAAGGAATAAAATAAGTATTTTAAAACATTCCCACAAAGAAAAGACCAGATCCAAAGTCTATCAAACATTCAATCAAGGATCATTCCTATCTTATGAAAACTTTTCCAGGGAACAGAAAAAGGCATACTCAGCAACTCATTATACCAGGCCAGAATAAGCTCGAAACCAAAACTAGACAAGCAAAAGCAAACAGAAAGGAAATCTGCAGGTTAATCTTACTTATGAACATAGAAGCAAGAATCCAAAACATCCCACCGCTGCCACCAAAAAAAAAAAAAAAAACAGTATTCCAACAATGAAAAGTTTGTTTAATGTTAGAAAAATCCATCAAGTGATATTCACCACATTAACAGATTAAGGGAGGTAAAAATTACAGTCTCAATAGATACAGAAAGAACCATCTGATAAAAATCTAACACCCATTTATGATAAAAGTACTTAAAAACCAAGAAGAAAAGGAAATTTTTAAACATAAGAACGTGTACGTCTTCCCTGGTGGCGCAGTGGTTGAGAGTCCGCCTGCCGATGCAGGGGACACGGGTTCATGCCCCGGTCTGGGAAGATCCCACATGCCGCGGAGTGGCTGGGCCTGTGAGCCATGGCCGCTGAGCCTGCGCGTCTGGAGCCTGTGCTCCGCAACAGGAGAGGCCACAACAGTGAGAGGCCCATGTACCGCAAAAAAAAAAAAAGGGTGTCTACCAAAAACCTAGGGCTAACGTCACTTTTAAGGATGAAACAGTTCCTTTAAAATCAGGCATAAGGAAAGGATGCCCACTATCCACAAAATTTTCATTATTTGTGAATGATATGATTGCCTACATAGAAAACCCAAAGAATCTACAGATAAATTATTAGAATTAATAAGACAGTATAGCAAGGTAGTTGGATATAAAATTAACAAAAAAGAATTGCACTTTATATGCAACACTTATATAATTTTTTAAAAATATCATTCACAGGGCTTCCCTGGTGGCGCAGTGGTTGAGAGTCCGCCTGCCGATGCAGGGGACACGGGTTCGTGCCCCGGTCTGGGAAGATCCCACATGCCGCGGAGCGGCTGGGCCCGTGAGCCATGGCCGCTGAGCCTGCGCGTCCGGAGCCTGTGCTCCATGATGGGAGAGGCCACAACAGTGAGAGGCCCGCGTACCGCAAAAAAAAAAAAAAAAAAAAAAAATTCACAGTAGCAACAAAAAATATCAAGTACCTAAGAATAAATGAATAAAATGTGGAAAAACTTCTGCTTCTGGCCATGATGGAGCGGTAGAGACCAGATCTCACATCTTGGCTGGTTTGTTAAAAAACAAACAAACAACAACAAAAAGAACTGGACAGAATATATGAAACAACAGTTTTCAAGGCAGTGGCATCAGGCAACAAAGGAGGAATCTCTAAGAGAAGGGAAACAAATGAGGTGAAATTTACAACTGCCCCAGTTTACTGCCTTGAGAATTTCCAGATGACAGTGAAGAGAACCAATTTAGAGTCCAGAGGGCTCCCTGAGTTGAGAAGACCGGCTGGAAGAGACCAAAGTGGCTAGAGTTTGCAGGACAGAATAGTGAAGGAGTGAGCTACTCCTCAAGAGAAAACTCGAGAGATCTATAGAGGGTCCTACTCAAGTACCCAACAGAATGTTGATTAAAGAAATAAATGTGAAAGACAAAACTTTCATAAAAGGAAAGATAAATGTGACTTCATTACATTGTAAATCAAGTTTACTTCAATATAAAAAAGTGACTTCGTTAAAATTAACTATGTTTGTTCAATAAAACACACCATCAAGGAAGAGAAAAGACAAGTCACAAACTGGGTGAAGATACTAGCCACATACTAAACAACATCTAGAATATATAAAGAATCCCTACAACTTGGTAACATAATATTGTAAATCAACCATACTTCAATTTAAAAAAAGAAGAGAATCCTTACAACTCGACAAGAAAAAGACAACCCAATAGAAATTTGGGCAAAAGACAAGAACAGGCATTTTGCAAAAGAGAAAACTGGAATGGCCAATAAACACATGAAAGATGCTCAATTTCACTGTTGGTCCAGAAGTAAAAATCAGGTTAAAGGAGAAACCATTTATAACTATTGGAGGGTCATAAATTAAGAACCCTTGAGCCTTAGAGCAATAGGAGCTGTTGGGAATGAAGACTGATATAATCACCTTGGAAAATAACTTGAATTTACATACACCCTGTGCTCCAGCAATTCCACGTGTAGATAAAAGGCCCTAGAGGGACTTTTCAAACACCTGCATCAGGAGACATTTAATAAGAATATTCAAAGCAATATTGTTTATAATGCAAAAATAGAACCAGGGAACAATCCAAATGTGCACAGCAAGAAAATGGATAAATTGTGGTAACTTAAAACAATGAAAGCAATAGAACATACACATAACAAGTATGAACCTTAGAAACAATATTGAGTGAAAAAAAAGCAGGTTGCAGAAGAGTACATACAATAAAATACCATTGTATAAAGCTCAAAAACATTACATTATCTAGGCCAATGTGTATATGTGATCATGGTGAAACTCCTTTTTAAAAAGAAAGAGGGAATTCCCTGGTGGTTTAATGGTTAGGACTTGGCGCTTTCATTGAGGTGGCCTGGGTTCAATCCGTGGTCAGGGAACTAAGATCCCGCAAGCTGCACGGTGGGGCCAAAATAAAATAAAATAAAATTAAGAATAAAAAATAAAAAGAAAAGAAATGAAGAAATGATAATTTACAACAATCTAGAGATCAGTCACCTCTCGGGTGGAGTCACCTCTATGGAGAAGGATCCAGGAGGGATACACAGGGAGTTTGAATGGTTCCTAGTAACGTTCTGGTTCTTAAATTAGGTGGTAGGTGGTTCACTTTATTATTAAGACTTCCTACACCTTACATCTATTGCATTTATCAAATAATACCGTACAAGATTTTTTAAAATGTGGGCCCAAAATAGAATTTATAAATAATGTCTTTATGCAAAATATTCTCAATGTAACATTAAACAATAATTTAAAGAATTTAGCTCTTCTCTCCCTGTTTCCCTCTCTCCCCAAACCAACAAATACTGGATTATCTTCTATGATTCCAATGATTATAAATAGTAAAGGCCAAGGAAACATCTTATGTTTGAGAGTTGTCACGGAATCAGATTTGCCGGAAAGAAAAAATTTATGTTCTCGACTGTCCACCAGAAGAAATACAAAGACAACATACACATGTGTAAAATCAAGAACATTCCTTTATACCAGCAACAATCACAAAGCAAACACCATCAAAACATTCACAAAAGCCACAACAACCATTAGTGATTTTATTGAAGACTCATTCACAGGATTCTGACCAGCGAAATGAGTATAACATACACCTGGAGTGAGGGACCTACACTGATCTTACTATGGGGTACCCCAGACCCCCTCTTGAGGCTTCACAGTTCTGTGCTTTCACCCCACCTGGACACTTTCTTTAAAAATGGAAGCAGGCCTCAGACTGTCCTCAGCCAATGCTCTCAGGCGACTGGTTCCAGGGGCTCCACTTCATTATCCCAGCAGCTCCTCTAACGCATTTCAATCACAAAGTGGGCCCTCGCTTCTTCCCTATCCCAGCTCCACCTTCATAAACTGTAACAGACCAACAGGAGTCCTCAAGGGTACAAAATATTTCTTTCCAGATGATTTTAAAAGAAAGGGTGAAAAAGACGCACTTGAGCTCTTATGCATCTGAGCTCCTATGGCTGAAACAATTTATCTGCAGATGTGCTCTGACCAGCTACACACTGATCCGTTCGTTATGCTGCAGTGACTGAAGCTTATGACTGTCTGAAGGCAGTGAGAAAAGGTGAATCTATCTGAAGCTGGAATCAGGGCTCTTTCCACTATGCTAAGCTGGTGCTTTAGCCCATAATTATAATAAACTATCTCAGATTCAGTGAAACCTCCAACTTTTTGAAATACTTTCTCTCGCAGATTCTATGCTGGTCTCTAAGACTTGAATCCGGGAGGTGAGGGGAAGAAAAATATCAAAATTAAAGTGACAATTTAAGGGAGTTGATTACTGGGAAAAAAATAGGACATTTTTATGATCCCAACAATGGGGGGTGGGTAACCTATCAGGGAGAAAATCATGAGTGGCAACAGCACAAATCATGCTGTAGGCCTCACCTATGCTTAGCATTATACTAGTAACATCAGGACACACTCAAGTGGGGTCCAGAGGGAGTCAAAGCACTTGAAATTTCATTTGAAATTCGCCCAGGGACAGTTTTTAGGAGTACCTGGAACTATGTCAGCCAGAATTTTCTAGGGAAGTGAGAGGGTTAGGTTTATATCCTGGGAGGTCCAGCCAACATGAGAACTACTTTCTGTTCTAGGTAGCCCTGGGAGCAGAAGTCAATCGATTTTTTGTCTTCCTTTGAGCTCTGCTGATTCCTGCTCGTTTGGCGTAAAAAGATAGGCTGCAGCAGATGTTCTCCAGCACTCCTCACACTCAACTTTAAGCCAAGAAAAAGATTTATAACAATGCTGAGGTACCTTTTAAGTGCTTCTAAGGGCTTTAACATTGTTTTGGGTAAGGGACAAAAAAACCTCAGAGAAACCATAAAACACAATCCACATGGCACCATAAAAATCGCTTTGCACCGGGAATTCTGCCCTTAGACAAAACCACACAGTAATGAATACATAAATAACCACTTTCTGAGCCATCTACCAAAGACTGGGCTCTGCTGAGAGTAGGCAATGTCAGCCTGCGGGGAGAGGTGGCCGAGCTAGCCATGGCAAGTTCTTCACCTCCCAGCGACAGTACAAATCCTAGCTGGGGAGCGTCAGAAAACAGATCTTGCTTGTAAAAACCTCATCTGAAAGGCTGTGCAGCAAATATTCTACAAACAAGTATCAGACTATACTGCCAAAATGGTTAGAACAGCCGGTGGCATCTACGCTTTGGGCAGTATGTCTCTAAAAGACTTCAAGAGACAGGGCCCCTAAAGTCATTTGACCTACCATCTCTTATGACTATTTCCTGTGTGGCTGTGAAAGTTAAGGGGATGAAGCCTTCGCTATCAGCACAGAGAAGGATCCAGTGGGAGTCTGCAAAGTAAAATAAACACATAGGCAATTTAGAATATCCTGTCTTATTCTATAAAGAAAAATATGACAAATACGACTTTTTTGAGGAAAATAATGTAGTAGTTGATGAACCTGACCATCACAAGACATTACAGAGAATGGGGAGATGGAGGGACCCAGTATAGACTTAAGGTCAGGTTACATGGCAGCAAGGGGATGTTGATGACAGGCATAGCTAAGGAACATGTATTTTCACCCAGGTTAGGCATTAATCACTCAGTGCTATGCATTTGAGCTTGTGTGTGCATGTGTGCCCACAGGTGTTAGGGGTGTATGGTGTTCCTAACTTATATATCAATACATGCTGTTAAGCAGTTTCTCCAGAAACTATGTGAAGTTGGGAACAGCTACTCTTTGGAGGAAACTTCTATATTCTTGAGATCCATACCAGCCTCTAGACACCCAAGGAGGCTGAGCTGACTAGAGGTAGACTAGAATGGCCCAGATAATCCTAAATAGTTCGTTCTGGGGTAACCTACGGCCACTAGCATAATACATACCTGGACTTTCTCTGGTTCTTTCGAGTCTACTGTGTCTCACCTGTTGACCCTGTAATTTCACTTCTAAAAATCTACACTTTCCAAAAACATGTAAAAGATGCAGAGAGGTTTTTATTACAGTTATTTATGATAATGAAAAATTGGAAACCACCTAAATGTCAAAGAAAACATGGCCAAGTAAAATATGGTATTAAAAGAGTAAATTCTCATCACAAAGAAAAAAAGTTTTTTCTATCTATATGAGATGATGGATGTTCAATAACTTACGGTGATAATCATTTCATGATGCATTTAAGTCAAATCATTATGTTGTACACTTTAAATTTATACAGTGCTGTATGTCAATTATATCTCAATAAAACTGGAAGGAAAAAAATATATGGTACGCCCAGGATAGACTATTAACCCAGTAAAAATAACAGTTATGAAGTCATATCATAAATGCATGTTTCAAAATAGAAAAATGCTGATGCTACAATGTTAAGGGGGAAAAGATGAAACAAAATTCTATGTTCAGTGTAGTGGGTGCCCTGAAGACTCAGGCATAAGAAAACCGCCATGCTCTCCATTGGATGGAACACAGGCATGACTCAGTCCCTTGCCACCTAGGAGTACCCTTCATGTCCACAAGTCTGCTGCATATTAAAATGACAATTCCTTTAAGAAATATTCTGTGGGAGTTCCCTGGTGGCCTAGTGGCTAGAATTCTGAGCTTTCACTGCCATGGCCAGGGTTCAGTCCCTGGTCGGGGAACTGAGATCCTACAAGCTGCATAGCCAAAAATAAAAAAGAAAACAACAAGGTCTACTGTATAGCACAGAGAACTATATTCAGTGTCCTGTGATAAACCATAGTGGAAAAGAATATTTTTAAAAAAATGTATACATAAAACTCCCACCCACACACACAAAAGAAATATTCTGCAATGCTATGATCTTTATGTTTTAGTGCAACAAGTATATATGAGGTTTTTATGTTATTTCCTTGCAGCTGTTATATATTGCTTCATAACTCTATTTGGTTTTTTCATGTGTACATTTAGGTTTTCCAGCTAGGTTGTAAGTTCCTTAAGGGTAGAACCCATATTTTCCATGTATTTTGGCACCTATAATAGGCCTGGGCATACAATAGGCAATTAATGATACTTTTTAACTATCTAATGAATCACTGAATGGTTGGTACACTTCATTTTCATCACCAGTGAAAGTTATATAATAGAGGGAGGGGGTGTCAGGTAGAGTCAATTTCTGAATTTTACCTACCATGTAGCATTTCAATAAGAGAGAGGCCAAAAGTCTGCTGGACTGCACTGAGTCTTAGCTTGCCATTGCAGAGAAGCACGGCTCTTTTTTCTACAACAGGACCTAAAAAATAAGATTTCTTCAAATATAAAAATAAAAGTTGTTAAACTGATTGCAGAAGCAATGGAGTTAACATTTCCTAAGAATAGAATGTGTAGTTTTAAAAATTCCTATCTATTACCGCTATCAACTAAACTTCAGTTTTAAAAATAAGGAGCTTTTTGCTGCATCATTTAACACAACTAAAGAATCAGACAAAACACAACCCCTAATTTCCTTTTGCTCTGTTCTTCCCCAGCGTTATGTCCTTATTGCTAGGAACTGGCTTTCCTAGGACGTGACTAATAACACTATAGGATGATGGATGGCAGCCTGAGAGATAAAATCTGATGGTGAGGAACAACTGCTTGGCTGTTGTAGAAACAGGTATACCTTGGAGATACCGCAGGTGTGGTTCCAGACCACTGCAATAAAGCTAGTATCACAATAAAGTGAGCCACATGAAAGTTTTTGGTTTCCTAATGCATATTCTATAGTCCATTTAAGTGTGCAGATGCATATGTCTAATAAAATAATGTACATACCTTAACTTAAAAATGCTTTATTGCTAAAAAATGCTATCATCTGACAATGTAGGGTTGCCACAAACCTTCAATCTGTAAAAAACACAATCTCTCTGAAGTGCAATAAAACTAGGTATGCCTGTATAACTAAGAAGTTTTACGTTTTCTTTATTGGGGAAAAAAATGCCAAGAAAGACTGCCCTAAGTCGTGGAGTAGCAGAGGATTTGCATAAGTAAAATAAACAAACTGTGGTAAAAATTCACTTAGCTTAGAAAAAGTACAAATAACAGTGATTTTTAAATTTTAAAAAGTTATATTAAAAATTAATCCATCTTTGAAAATGTTTGCAAATATCCATACAGAAAGAAAATATAGAACAATTATAGCTCTATTTTAAGACACATTGAGTCCAAAGGTATATTCATAGAACATAGAATAAAAAATGTAACTTCTAATTCTATATTATGAGACAATATCTTCATGTAAGCATTTCTTAAAGTTTTATAAGTTATGTGTCTAACTTATTTTCTTGTTAAAGTTATCACTACTCATTTTCTGACTACTAAGAAAAATAATTTCAACGATAAAAGGTAAACTGTACTCCATTTTTGATACGATGAACAGCTCAAAAGATGTATGTCTACTATGTAATAACATTTTAAAAGATAGCACATGAATAAACTGTAAGGGCCATAAGCAACTAATTATTCATCTTAACTCTTATGAAATGTCGCTTCTGATATTATAGGGGGAAAAACTCTTCATTGCTTTTATTTTGTTTTTCTTTTACTTTTCTCATTAAAAAAGAAATATATGCTCAACATAAAGAAAACAGAAATTTAAAATGCAGAAAGTAAAGTCCCCAAAATTCTACCTCCAGAAGTACTTACTGATAACAGCTTGGCTGAACTAGCTCATTATAAACTGAGAAAAGGAAGAATTGAAAGGCAAAATACACATTTCTTTTTACTTAAAAAAAAATGCATTTACAAATATAAATATTTGTAAAAATATTTGTAAAAAAGTATATATTGTTTGATAAAATAATCTATTTAGGGACTTCCCTGGTGGCGCAGTAGTTAAGAATCCACCTGCCAATGCAGGCGACACGGGCTTGAGCCCTGGTCCGAGAAGATCCCACATGCCACGGAGCAACTAAGCCCGTGCACCACAACTACTGAGCTCGCATGCCACAACTACTGAAGCCTGTGCACCTAGAGCCCGTGCTCTGCAACGAGAAGCCGCCGCAATGAGAAGCCCGAGCACCGCAACAAAGAGTAGCCCCTGCTCGCCGCAACAAGAGAAAGCCTGTGCGCAGTAATGAAGACCCAACGCAGCCAAAAATAAATAAATAAATAATCTATTTAAAGAAAAATAAAATCAAACAATTAGACATTATATCTTTTAGATCGACAAAGGTTTTAGTAAATGCATAGAAAAAAATGGAATAAATACTTCCATTACTAACTATACCTGTGGTTTTCTCTACGGGTTTGGTTATGAAGAATTTTTACTTTCAACATTAAATATTCTTGGGAATTCCCTGTGGTCCAGTGATTAGGACTCTGCGCTTTCACTGCTGAAAGCCGAGGTTCGATCCCTGGTTGGGGAACTAAGATCCCACAAGCCACACAGGATGGCCAAAAAACCCAATAAACAAACATTAAATATGCTTATGCTTACATTAAATATGCTTATATTAAAAAACCAATAAACATTAAATATACTTAAATATGCTTATATTGGTTAAATTTTTTCTTCAATGAGCATACATTACTTTTGTAATTAGGAAAAAAAAATACTGTGTATCTGTTAAAAAAATTTAAAAAGCTCTGTGTGCTGACAGAGTTCTTGAGACTATGAAACTAAATGGAAAAAGATGAAGAACATTGTATATAGTACCTTACCTTTTGTGTAACAAAAGGAAAAATAAAAATAAATAGTAAGATCTGCTAATATCTGAATAAAGTAATAAAAATAAAAATGGTTACCTATATGAGGTGAAGGGAACAAGCTGAACAAGATGGGGTGAAACTAAGACTTCTCAGTATATACCTTTCTATTGCAAGAATGTTTTGTTTTTTAAAGCAAGTAAATGAATTGCCTATTCAAAAAGAGAAATAAAAAGGGAAAAAAGAAAAAATATTTGAGAAGTCATGGAAGGAAAAAAAAATCCAAACTAGATTTCACACTTATAAAGTATTATAATTTTTAAAAATAAAAAATCTGTTTATTAAAAATACACTGAAAACTTCATGTAGTTAATAAAGCCATTTAAATATTTTGGCTGAAGACAATGTGGGAAAAATCCTCTTCAAAAATCTAGGATTGGGATGTTAAATGTTTATAAATATTTGTTTCAATTAGCTTTGGTACGTAATATAACTAAGATCACTAATGTGCTTGTGAAATTAATTAAAAAAATTTTTTATATCAGTGACTTAACTGATTTTTAACTGATTTATTTGTGATTTAACCTGTTTGGGGGACAATTTAGGAATTTGAATAAGAAGTAGGTATTAGATGATATTAAGTAATTATTGTTAATGTTATCAAGTATGGTAATGGTACAGTGATAATTAAAGAAAATGTGCTTACACTTTAGAACAACATCCCAAAATACTTATGGGTGAAACACCATGATGCCTCTACTTAGAAAAATATTTTAGGAAACAAAAAAAAGAAGCAATTATGGTAAAATGTTAACAACCATTAAATCCAGGTGATAGATATAGATAGGGTTTCATTAGGTATTCTTTCTATATGTTTACAATTTTTTCGTAATTAAAAATATATTTTATGTGTTTGAAATTTTTTATACTAAAAAAATTTTAGGGCTTCCCTGGTGGCGCAGTGGTTGAGAGTCCGCCTGCCGATGCAGGGGACACGGGTTTGTGCCCCGGTCCGGGAAGATCCCACATGCCGTGGAGTGGCTAGGCCCGTGAGCCATGGCCGCTGAGCCTGTGCATCCGGAGCCTGTGCTCTGCAACGGGAGAGGCCACAGCAGTGAGAGGCCCGTATACCGCAAAAAAAAAAAATAATAATGTAAAAACAATATAGTAAAATAATTCAAGAAAATCTAGACTATTACATATATATCAATTTCTATAATATAAAAAAAGCTCTTTTAAACTGATAATAGGAAAAAATGAGCAAAACGCAATTCACATTCAGTTGGCCAAAAAACATGACAACATACTCAAATTCACTAATAGTAAAGGAAATACAAATTAATAAAAGTGAAATACCACTTTGCACTCATCAGATTGGTAAGGAAGTGAGGAAAAGGACAGTCTCATTGGTCGCTGATGGACATGTGATGATGCACTGTTTAGTAAAAAATCTTTGAAAGGCAATCTGTCCACTCTATATATATGTGTCCACTCTATATATATGTGTGTATATATATACTCTTCAAACTTGCACTTCCACTTCTGGGAACCAAGCCAACAGAAATAAAAGTATGAATACAAATAGATACATATGAGAATACTATTGCAGCACCATTTGGAGTGCCTAAGAACTGAAAACAAAGTGAATGTCCATCAGCAAGGGAAAGGCTGAATAAACAAGCACACTCCCAACATGAAGTAAAGAATGCACCATACGACCCCATTTTTGTAAAACAATGACAAAGTCACCACCAACACCCCCCGCACCTATATACCTATGTATACAAAGACCTGTGTAAGATTATATGAGCGTGAAGTAAAATATGAAAGGATCCACATTAAGCTGCTAGTTAAAGTGGGTTACAGGGAGGAGGAGCAGGGCCAAGTGTGACGGGAAAGGATAGTGTTCATGATAAAAACAGATATAGTATGATCCCACTATATAATATTTTATGTTTGCGTATACAGGCATAAACAGATGCATTAAAAATTTTTAATGACTATAACCTCTCTTAACAGCATATTATAAGATGCTGTTATAATCTTATGCTGTTATGCTATTATAAGCTCTCTTATAAATAGAAGAGTGTCTGCGATTGCATAAGGAAAAGGTTTTCGCAATGAAACAGCATGAATTAAAATTTTTTTCTAAACATAGCGTGCCACAATGAGTGCAATCATTCATGTTTTCACACCATGCACATGATAAAATCACGGTGTATACTGGTATGTGTGCCCATCCAACCAACCTGGAAAGGTATAACAACTTGCCTGAATATAACATGTCCAGATCAGTGAAGTTCAACTAGAATACTATACTTCCTCATCAATAAATTTCTCTTGCAGTACCTACTGGCTGCAGGAGCCAGTGGTAGCTCCTCAAAGGAGAAGTTACCTGGCAAGTGATGTGAACGTAAGGCACATTCTGAGAGAGTGGATACACTGGAGAGGATTTCTTTCCATTATGTAGAAAGTCTGTGAGTTCAGAAAGACACTGCTGCACTTCAATCAGGTTCCTAGATAAAATTTCCAGTATCTTAGATAGCTGATAATTTTCATTTTCCACTTGTAAGTTAGGAGGTCCCGCGGTACTGTTGTGGTCTGGTGTGCCGCTGGGTCCGGGCAGTGTTACCGACTGGTTAACAGGCCCGGCATCTAGAGTTTCTAGGGCTGTGGAGCCATCACAGATACTGGATGGAGGACTTCTGATTTCTTGAATAAGTGTTCTTCCAGGCCTTCCACTTTGACTGCTGCTATTAGCTGTTAACAAGATCCCTCCGTTTTGGTGACAAAAATCTGGGGAAAGACTTTCAATTAGCTTTTTTCTATTTGCTTTATTTAACAGAGTACTGAAAGCAGAGTGACCACTCTGGTTTTCACTCGGTGTCACTGGAGAGCCTTCTTCCAACATAACTTCTCTAACAATCAAACGAATCATATACTGATCAGACTTTGAAGAAAGAAGAAATGCCGAATCAGTGGATTTCTGTTTTCCTATCAAAATTAACAATAATTTATCTGTCAAGAAACATATGCCTTTTGGTCTTTCATTACTCTCTAACTGAATTTGCTGGATGTTTGGCATAAATGATGGAATGACAGAATAGATAAAAATTATATTACACGTATTGGAAGCCACTGCGACTACCTGTGCTTTAAGATTAAACGCCATTAGATCAGGAACCAGAATGCCCGGGATGGTGACTTTTCTGTTCTGGGTAACCTCCTTCTCAAAGGTCAAGAGGACCAAGTGTGAAGAATCCAGGCCAGTTCCTGTCAAGTAGTCCTTTTTTCTTAGACAAATAAGAGAACTAGCCTCAGATTTAGATCCATCAAAGTGTATATGAGTTAGATCCAGAGGATCAGGAAAGGATGAAGAAAAGGGAGAAACTGGTGTTTCAGAATTTGTTTCAGAGGAAACTTCGTCAATAACTGGTAAAGTATACAGACAAGTGCCTTCACTACTAGGGGGAACATCAAAGGTTCCAGATGCATTTAAGCCACAAATCTTATCTAGTGGAAGCTCAGTGGCTATAGCGACCTGTGAGTCCACAGTGGCTCCGATTGAGCGCACGTAGCTGGCCACATCAAACACTGGGCAGAAGGAGCACCTGTGAAGAGTCTTCTGAGCACTGTCCCAAATATAAGAATGCACGCTACTGCCTACTGCCACCACCAGCCTCTGGCCATCCGGGGTCCAACATGCACAGTGAATGAGGCCTTGGGTGCTGATGTCCACTTTGACCTGGGAACTGTCCCAGTGAACATTATGGAAAACGGAGACATCCTGTGCAGTCAACACAGTCAGGACAGCACTTTTTGGGTGCCACACACAGCCCTGGGGAAGGACAGGGAGTGACTGTCTAATCTCACAGGTCTGAGACATCAGCCATTTGCTTGTCTCCGTAGTGCTAGGACACAGCTGCCACACAATGACATGCTTCTTGTGCTGGACAGCGAGCAGAGCAGGTGTGTCAGCTGTACCAGGTGGGGCCCAGGACACCCGATACACATGTTCAAATTGTCCAATGACCGCTGAGTCCCCAAACTTGGCCTCTCCACCGTGAAGGTGTAAATCGGTCAGGACTACCTGATTCCCATCAGTCCAGGCAAGGCCGTGAATTGGGTGTATTGCTTGATACAACGCATTCAGTCCAGTCCTGAGAAGTTTTCCTCTTCCCAACTCCATCCTTTCTGATAAAGGTTATCTGAAATAATTAGGAAGTTATACCATAAGAATATAGTCAGACAAATTCAGGATGTAGTACATTCTACAAGACAACTGGCTTAGCCCTTTCACAGGTCATTATTGTGAGAGGATAAAAGGATGGGAGGAATTTGACAGATTAAAAGACTGCCTGGCAGTGCTGAGAAATTATTTTTCCTGCAAAATAAGGTCAAACTTTTGAAACCTAATGAATAAAATGTTTTAGTAAAATTTTAATAATGGGGATGAAATTTCAGATTTTGTTATTGTTCCACAGGTTCATTCTATGACTGCCTCTGTGGAATACTGGTTTGTTTGTTAATTTTTTAAAATTCATTTTATTTATTTAGGCTGCATTGGGTCTTTGTTGCTGCGCTGTGGCGAGCGGGGGCCGCCCCTCATTGCAGTGCACAGGGTTCTTCTCATTGCAGTGGCTTCTCTTGCTGTGGAGCACGGGCTCTAGGTGCATGGGCTTCAGTAGTTGTGGCATGTGGGCTCAGTAGTTGTGGCTTGCGGGCTCTAGAGCACAGGTTCAGTAGTTGTGGCACATGCGCTTAGCTGCTCCGTGGCATGTGGGATCTTCCCGGACGAGGGATCGAACCTGTGTCCCCTGCATCGGCAGGTGGATTCTCAACCACTGTGCCACAAGGGAAGCCATACTGGTTTTTAACAGTTGGTGATTTATGCAGCCAAACGTATATTTGGGGCACCTCTAGTTCAAACTTCCTTGATCACAGAACTGGGATACTAAAAATCAGCAATACAGGCAAAATAGTAACGCTTATGGTAGCAGTTTCTGGTTCAAAATTCTGAGCCACTCATAGGAAATCAGGTAAACAAAAAAGGCTTACTAACCCTGTGTCTCCGTAAGTTACTGTAATCACAGTTTTTTACTGTAGCCTCACTATGATACTATGATGAATTAGAAAGAGCCAATAAAATATGCAAGATGCACATAAGGCCAGAAATGAGTCAACTCATCATGGAGTTGATCAATACTATAGATGGCTGCCTCTAGTCCTTCTGTAAACAGAGTATGTAACAATTACATATATAATAAGATCATAAGTGTGCATAAAGATTAAAATCTTGTAAAGTTAAATGTCAAAACCTAATTACAAAATGCATCATGTTATTTGAAAGCGTAATAATTTTTATTACAATTAAGGATCCAAGATATTTTAAAAGACCCTCATTTTTAAGGCTTTCAAATAACTTTATTTCATGTATATTTTTCTTTTAGATTGCTTACATCTGACTCTTGTCAGTATGCTTTATTTCATTTCCTTCCTAACACTGAAGGAAAAGCAAAAGGCAACACTTAAACTCCCTTTTGTCACCAGTTTAAAATATGGTAGAGCCTTACTAACTTCCATCAATTTCGATGGTAAAATTTTGGGGTTAGCCTTTCTGTGAAATGTGAGACATGTCAAAACTGAGGAAATCAGGATGACATTGTTATTGAATATGAAAAAACAGACCATATTCTATAAACACACCCAGATACTACCTGAATTTGCTGGGCAAATTAGAAGGAAAGGAAGGGAATAAACATGTCCCGTATGTGCCACACATGGTGCTGGTCACCTAGAATCCAATACAACCCTTGTAACGGTCCTGTGAGGGTAGCACTGTTATTCTTAGGTGAGAGACAACAGATCTGAAGCTCTAAAAAGTTAAGAAACTTGCTCTTCATATAACAAAACACCTTCCAGATAGATTAAAGATCCAAATGTGCAAAACAAAAATTAAGAGATTTAAAAGAAAGACTTTTTACACTACTATAGAAATACTCAAACATGTATATGTATGTGTATAAGGATTTACTATAGCATTTTTTGTAACAGAAAAACCTAAATGTACATCAACATGGAAATAAATAAAAAAATAAGGAAGCTCCATGGGTAGTGATATGGAAAAATCCCTCCCCAAAAAAAGCAGTGAAATTCACAAGATAACATGTTTAGTAAGCTACTATTTATGAAAAAGAAATCCACCTCTATATGTCCATATACATGTGTTTGTATATATTTACATAAAGATGCAGAAAAAGATCAGAAATAACACATACCAAACTGTTCACAGTACATACTGAGATGGAGTGAGGTGACAGAAGAGAGAAGGTGGGACCCTCTTTACTTATTTCTGTATTTTTTGGAAAGACTGTTTTTATAATAAGTATATATTCAAATAGCCCTTTTCTAATTGAAAAAACAAACTAAAGATTCAAATGTACAAAATACTTAATTTACAAAAAGTTCTTGGGACTTCCCTGGTGGCAAAGTGGTTAAGAATCTGCCTGCCAATACAGGGGCCATGGGTTCGAGCCCTGGTCCGGGAAGATCCCACACGCTGGGGAGCAACTAAGCCCGTGCCTCACAACTACTAAGCCTGTGCTCTAGAGCCTGCGAGCCACAACTACTGAAGCTTGCATGCCTAGAGCCTGTGCTCTGCAACAAGAGAAGTCACCACAATGAGATGCCCACGCACAGCAACAAAGAGTAGCCCTTGCTCGCTGCAATTAGGGAAAGCCCCTGCACAGCAATGAAGACCCAACGCAGCCATAAATAAATAAATAAATAAGTAAAAAGTTCTTTTAAGCCAGTTAAAACGACAAAATTTTGCAAAAAAAAAAAAACGACAAAATTTTAAGTGGCCAAAGAATATCAACAGGCAATTTACAAAACAATTATGATGATCAATAAACATATTCTAAATGATGTTTAATCTTATTAGTTATCAAAGAATTGTCTAAACTTGCAGTGTCCATTTCTTCACCACTCATTCTCTTCTTAACCCACCCCAAATTGACTCCATTCCCAACTCTTCTCCAAAACAACTCTCACCAACCCACCAGTGCTATCCACGTCACTGAATCCGATGGACATTTTTCAACCTTGTTTTATTGTACTTAGTAAATGTCAAAGACAGAACTTGAGAAGCTGCCTTCAGACCCTAAATCCAAAGAAATGTATTCTTCACCAAACTGGAGGATTTGCTTTTAACTTACCTGCAATTTTTTTCTCATTCCTCTTTGCTAGCTTCATCCCTACTCTTAGAATCTTTTACTAAGAGGGAATGGTCTGTTATACTTCTTCTTTTTTTTTTTTCTGTTATGCTTCTTACACATGAGGTCAGGTTAAGTGGTTCTACAGTGGTTTGCTAAATGGAAAAATATGTCTTCTGACATTACTAATGAAGAAAACTGCCATCTCAAACCCGCTGGTCTTGTGTAAGATAATATATGCTTTTCCCTAATACCTACTTATGCACTTTAAAAAAAAAGACTTTTATTGATAAATAATGCATGATACATTTTCCTGGAAGAGAAAATTCCTAACGGGCCAGTTACATCAAAAGCAATTTATATGATATGTTTTAGGCCACCCAAGTCAGTCTAATGTCATTGAGGATGTGTATGGCTAGGGTTAGCACAGCGTAAGGATTTGTAAATAAAGGAAAAAAAACTTGACAATAAAGTTACTGAGATGTTTTAGAAGAATTAATTTTAATATTTTCATCTTTACTAACAAGAAGAAATTTGGTAAAAAACTAAAGATAGAGTTACCATATGATCCTGCAATCCCACTCCTGGGCATATATCCAAAGAAAACTCTAATTCAAAAGGATACATGCAACTCAATGTTCACTGCAGCACTATTTACAATAGTCAAGATGTGGAAGCAACGTAAATGCCCGACAGATGAATGGATAAAGATGTGGTACATATATACAATGGAGTATTAGCCATAAAAAAGAATGAAATTATGCCTCTGCAACAATATGGATGGACCTAGAGATTATCATACTAAGTAAGGTGAGACAGAAAATGACAAATATATGATATCACTAATATGTGGAATCTAAAAAAAAAAAAGATAGAAATGAATTTATCTACAAAATAGAAATAGACCCACAGATACAGAAACTTATGGTTACCAAAGGGGAAAGGACGGGGTGTGGGGTGGGGTGTGGGGTTTAAATTAGGAGGTTGGGATTAACGTATATATACTACTATATATATTGATGTAAGATGTTATGGAAGGGATTCCCTGGTGGCGCAGTGGTTAAGAATCCACCTGCCCATGCAGGGGACACGGGTTCAACCCCTGGTCCGGGAAGGTCCCACATGCCGCGGAGCAACTGTGCCCGTGCACCACAACTACTGAGCCTACGCTCTAGAGCCCGCGAGCCACAACTCCTGAGAACACGTGCCACAACTACTTAAGCCCGCACGCCTAGAGCCCGTGCTCCACAACAAGAGAAGCCACCACAATGAGAAACCCGCGCACCGCAACGAAGAGTAGCCCCCACTCGCCACAAATAGAGAAAGCCCACGCGCAGCAATGAAGAACCTACACAGCCAAGAAAAAAAAAAGATGTTATGGAAAAACCCGAACGTTTTGGCCAACCCAATAAAATAGATAACCAACAAGGACCTACTGTGTAGCACAGGGAACTATACTCTATATTCTGTAATAACCTATAAAGGAAAAGAATCTGAAAAAATATATATATATTATATATATATATATATATAATATATATATACACACACTGAATCACTGTGCTCTACACCTGAAACTAACACAACATTGTAAATCAAATATACTTCAATAAAATTAAATTAAAAATAAAAATTATGAAAAATTTCCTCAAAAACCCAATGATAATTACAAAAATCTCTTCCAATCCTTTCTACTCCCATTATTAGTCAGGGTCCTGACCACCTCTTCCTTTGTAGTAGGGTAGGACAAGAAGTCCTCTTCATTTCAGTCTCTTCTTTCCCACAGAGCCTGGACTCTGTGTGTTGGGTAGAATTATCTTGAAAAAAGTCACAGCTCTGGTAATTTTGCATTTGTGCTCAAATACCTTTGATGAGTCTCCACAGTCTGTGTATATAAAAGTTCTTCCAAAATGTTTAAGGAAAGCACTGAAGGCCTTAAATTATTTTATATTGCTATACCTTTCCAACCTTATCTCCCTGATCATAAAAGCCCTGCTGAATAATTTGGAATTTAGAGGAACCAGCACACATTCATGCAACAATGTGCAGAATGGACCTGAGAAACTAGGAAGCTGACAAGTTTAATAATGGACCATGGAATAGTTTGAATGTCAGGATGAGAAAGTGAGCCAAGTTTGTAGCTACCTCAGTAGAGAAAGAGGGCCAGATTCAAGCGATATTTCTAAGGCAGATAAAATTGATATCAAGTAGGGTAAGTGGTGAGGAAGAAAGGAGAATTAAAGATAACATGCAAATTTTTAGCTTGGGAAATTGCTGAACCATTAATCAGAGATAAAGAAGACAGAGAATGCTTCAAAGGTAAGAACAGTGTGTAGTGTGTGATAAGCTTAGTATTAGATGTGCTTCATTTAAGATGTTTATAGGGTAGCACTGCACCTCAGGCAGTCAGAGGTAAGGATTTGGGAGTCACTGTTATAGAGTTGGTAGTTAAAAGATCAGAGAACCAAGAGGACAAAGGCTGAAATGACCTTCTGGTGCTCCCCAATTATTTTGTATGCTTTAAAATACTTACAATTTGCCTGAAGCTAACTGTATACCTGTTGGTCTCTCAACCCTCAGACTATAAGATTTCTCAAATCAGGAGCCCTGGTTGTTTTAGGAAGAGAAAATCTGACTATATTAATTCAGGGGAGAGGTGGTCAGAACGAGGATCTGGTGCTCAGTCTATGGCCATTTAATTCTTCTGTTTTTAACCTTCTTTAAAGACAACTTATAGTGAGAATCAAGGGGCTCCGGTGAAATGGAGCACTTCCAGTAGGTTTAAACAGTTACATACTCCCCAACTTGTTTTTCTAAATTTATTGTGTTTTCACTATAAAATAATTCCAAGTTCTTTACACTTATTAATGTTTTTTTGTTTTATTTATTTATTTATTTGGCTGCATTGTGTATTCGTTGCTGTACACAGGCTTTCTTTAGTTGCGGCTAGCAGGGGCTACTCTTTGTTGTGATGTGCAGGCTTCTCATTGTGGTAGCTTCTCCTGTTGCGGAGCACGGGCTCTAGGCGCACGGGCTTCAGTAGTTGTGGCTTGCAGTCTCTAAAGCGCAGGCTCAGTAGTTGTGGTGCACGGGCTTAGTTGCTCCGCAGCATGTGGGATCTTCCCGGACCAGGGATCGAACCCGTGTCCCCTGCATTGGCAGGTGGATTCTTAACCACTGCGCCATCAGGGAAGCCCTTATTATTGTTTTAAATTAACATACAAGAAAGGTCAAAAGGACCTAGAGACTGTCATACTGAGTGAAGTAAGTCAGACAGAGAAAGACAAATCCCCATATGATATCGCTTATATGTTGGATCTTAAAAAATGGTACAAATGAACTTATTTACAAAACAGAAATAGAGTCACAGATGTAGAAAACAAACATGGTTACCAGGGAGGAAAGGGGGGGGAGGGGAAGGGATAAATTGGGAGATTGGGATTGACATATACACACTACCATGTATAAAATAGATAACTAATAAGGATTTACTGTATAGCACAGGGAACTCTACTCAGTACTCTGTAATGACCTATATGGGAAAAGAATCTAAAAAAAGAGCGGATACATGTTATGTGTATAACTGATGCATTTTGCTGTACAGCAGAAACTAACACAACATTTTAAATCAAGTACACTCCAATAAAAATTTTTTAAAAAGGTCAAAAGGTAAATTCACACACAAAAAAACATTCATCCAAAGAAAATTATGACTACATCCCTCCAGATATTTTTCTATGCAGTTTGGGTTAAACTTTTTCAATCATACTGTACAATTACATATCACGATCTTTTCACTTTACATTATATATTAGGATTTCCCCATGTTATTTAAAGACTTTATAAATTATTTTTAGAAGCCACTTAATATTCACTTTTCCTTACTGTTGGGGAAGTTCCATAATTTTTCCTTACTGGTGAGATATCTGGTTAGAGCCAACTTTATCCTTTTATAAATAACGCTGGGATAAAGGTGTTTATGCATAAAGCATGTTTTTCATTTTGAATGGCTTCCTTAGGATATATTCCCAGAAGTTTCACTCGTGAGTCACAGGGAATATACTCTCTGGTTTAAACCCACCCGCTGCTCGTCCGCATCCGCCAGCCCTCGCACGCGGCCCCCCACCATTCTCTCCATCCTCTCCGCACATGTGACACTTCCTCTTCTCCCCCCTCCCCCAAAGTGCCTGTCCTTCCACCTCTCTCCCCGCCCACCTACAGCCTCCCCACAACAGCCAGGCCGGGAAGCAGTGGAGACAAAAATACCTTTGGTCTCACTGCCCCACCGAAAATCAGTCTCCCCTGGGCCCTACCTGCTCACAGACCGCGGATCCGAAGCCCTGAGGGGGGACCGGAAGCATCGGCTCCCAGGCCCCTGATAGGTGAGCGGTGGCTGGGAAGCTCGGCAATGACCCTTGCCTATTGGCTATTGCTTGTGTCCCGTTAGCAGACGGTCTTTCCCATTGGCCAATAAGCTCGGGCTTTGCCGCACGGACCTCTGGGAGTTGTATTCCCCGTGAAACGCCACCGAAGGTAAGCGTGCTACAATTTCTCCCTTGAAAGGTATAGCGCCTTCCCCCACTTCTCATCGGTTCTCTTAGTCTAAGGAGTCCGGGAGCCCTGAAGTCAACACGGCTTCTTAACCTTTTTAGGGGTGCGGGGGTTGTTGGGGGAAGGAGTCGAGGACCTCTAAAATAAGATAAAATCTCCTCAGAAAAATGTTCTTTTCCGTACACAAAATACTGAAGCCGTTCCATGGACCTGTGCTAATTACAAACCGTTATTCTACACTTACCCCCAAAGTGCCTGACCATGGCCACAGTTCAAGAAGCTAGTGCTTCACTAGGCTTAAGACCGGCTATACCCCTGGGAGACTCTGGGCCACGCCTTGGGGCCGCCCATGGGGAATTTCAGATCCTGACCCTCACAGTACAGTTGAGCATCATGTTTCTTGAACACACAGCCAACCCTCCTTCAGCGATGCTGATAACCTGAAGTTTCTGCCCCGACCATCTGGGAGACAAGGAGAACACCTCTAGGGCCCACTCTTCTTTGCTCAGGCTTTTCTCCCCATGCCTATCTTCCAGCACCATAGCTGGAAGAATCATACCTTCATATCAATTTTTGCAACAGTGCATGAAGAATGAGAAAAAGAGAGAGAAAGTCCCATTCATTTTTCAAACAAATGTTACCTTCTCCAAAAAAATACCTTTCCAGATTCTTATGTCTCCTTTGGGTGGAGGTGAAGGGTCTGGTAGAACTCATTCATTCATTCATTTATCCCACAACTTAAATCACTCCACGCCGTAACTGTTTGTGTCCCTGCCCATCACAGATTCAGTTCCTCTAGGACAGCAATTCTGTCTTAATTCAGCCGGTATCCCCAGGGCACAGTTCTCTGCCTTGAAAGGTGGGAGTCCACCTGTGCGTACGTCAGAACTACGCAGGATGGAGAACAGTGGTTTAGGGAGGGTGGGGTAGAGTCAGTAATTACTGACTTCTCCTCCACCCCCCGCCCCCACCCCTCAGCTTGCCCCTGCAGATTCGGACAGCCTAGCTGGGGTGGGTACCTCTCTGGTGCTTCCATGACGCTCTGAACGCTATGGCAGTGAACGCAGTTAATGAAAGTGTTGGTTTAGTTGCCGGCCTTCTCCCCCAAGTCTGTGAGACCGAGTTGACCGGCCCCCCTCACCCCAGCTTAACACAGAGTAGGTGCAAGATAAATATGTGTTGAACGGATGGATGGATGAATGGATGGATAGATGGGTGGGTGGATGCGCACGAGTGTCTGCATGCCTCCCGCAATAGCCTGGTCAAGCTCCCGAGCAGCCGCGTCAGGGTCCCTTCCCCCGAGCCCCGCCCCGGTCGACCCCACCTTTCCGCGCCGCTCCGCCCCGCCGCCCCCTTCCCGGTGGCCCCTCCCCGCGCAGGTCCCGACTCCAGCCGCACCTCCTCCGACTCTGCAGTGGCGGCGGGGTGGCGAGCCGGAGCGCCAGCGGGCCAGGGCCGGAGCCGAGCCGGGGTCGGGGAAACAGCGGGGACCCTCGGAGGCGGGGCCAGTGGGACCGCGATGGGCGTGGAGATCGAGACCATCTCCCCGGGAGACGGTACCGGGTGGCGGAGCCGGGGGAGGAGGAGGGGTCTCGGGGCGGAGCCCGGCGGGCGGGGGTCCGATTCCGAGGTGGCGCGGAGGGTGCTGAACAGGGAGAGCTGGCCTAGGATGGGGGAGGCGGGAGAAGACCCTAGATGGAACTGTTGGATGTCTAGCACACATCCTTCGCCATCCCCTTACGCGCCTGCTCACCTAGAGGAACGAAGGCGGCGGCTGGGAGGCTGGGGTCTGCGGCCCGCCACCGCCCCGGGGGCCTCGGGCTGCCGCTGCCCGCGACTGGAACCGCTCGATTATCCGCTACTCCTGATTTCCTAGGGCCGTTTTTTAGCTCCGCTTTCCCTGCCCTGCTGGTTGAGCTCTGGAAACAGGGGAAAGGACCTGCTTTGGGGTCTCTTCTGCTCGGGGCAGCCCCCTTCTAACGCGCCCGCCTCCCGGCCTCTGGTTGGGCGGCCCCCTGCGATCTGGGCGTTGAGACGCTGTAGGGACCGACCCAGTCTGGGAATGATGGAGCGCTTCTTCCACTGCTTCTGCATCTTGCTTTATCCTCCCTGTCCCACTCAGCCTCTCATGCCATCCTGTCCACTCCCATGGCTTTCATTATGGGCTGCAAACCGATGGTCTCCAAACTTAAGCCTCCAGCCCAGGCCTCCAATCTGAGTTCCGGGTGGTCCATTTATCCAGCTGCTGCTCAGCCTCTATCTGCACATCCCACGGATCCCTCAAAGTCAGCAAGTACAAAACAGGACTCATGCTCCTGGTCTCCCCCACTCCCTAGCACTCCTCTGTGTTCCCTTGTTTCCTGCCTCAGGATTGGCACCAGTCACTTTCCCAAGCCAGACATTACAGGCATCACCCTTCTGTAATTGAGTTTGGATGTGCCATGAGTAGCTATTTCTTTATTTCTTAAACCAACCTTAATTCAGACTGGAGTCCTCATTTCTGCAGGATTTGACAGGCAAACTGCATGTCAGACATTATTGACACTCCCCCACCCCCGGGAAATTGGAGGGACTCTTGGTTCTTGGCCACCCTCCTTATTGAAAAGCAGTGGTCCCTAGAAAGTCCCAGCCACAACCTTGGATCACCCATGGGCTGCAGGCTTCTTTTTCCATGCTGGGAACCATGGTGCTGTGCCCCAGGAAGCATCTCCCTGAGGCCTTTTTACCCCCCGGGGCACTGCCATAGAGTTCTGCCAGTGGCCTCCAGGCCTCTTCTCCTTTCCCTGGTTCAAAGAAGCCTTTAGAGTTTTCTCTCCTTATCCTCCCTCCCTGGCTAGACAAGGGGCATTTTCTCCTGAAGGGGGATCAGATTTTTAGGGAAAGCCTGGAGGAACTTTGGCCTTCTGCTTTAAGCTCAATCTAAACCCCTGAGTCAAGAAAGCACAAAAGGGCCAGCTACCATGCTATAACCCAGAGGGGGCAATGTACCAATTAATATTTCAATGACTACACTGCAGTGCTGGGGATGCCTGCCTTGGTGGAGCCCACACCACATCCTGCCAAGTTCTTCTGCTGAATATCTCTAAGGTTCCATCTCCTCAGCCCCTGCCCTAGTTCAGGCCAACATCCTCTCTCACCTGGATTTCTGCACAGTCTCTAAACTGGTCTCCCCACCTCCATTCTCACCTCCTGGCCTTCCATCTGGCCTCCCACCCCACCCCCACCATTTTCCCCACCACAGCCTGAGCACTCTTTAAAATGCATATTTGACCATGCCCCTCCCTGGGCATAAAACGTTTTAATTAATCTTACTTTTTCTCCAGGCAGACAGTGATACAGCCTCCTGTTACCTTCCATGCTAGAGCCTCATCTCTTACTACCAGTACCTACCCCCACCACCAACTTTTCCTCCGGCTTTATCGAGCTGCCTGCCAGTTGTTAAATATACCAGTCATTCTGCAAATATTCATTGAGCATATACTGTGTGCTAGACCCTAGGATTACACAGCAGGGAACCAGACGGGCTCCCACTACTGCTCAATTTGAAGCCTTTGAACATGTGGTTCACTCTTCCCAAATTATCTCCCTTACTTCCTTGGTAAACTACTCATCTTTTAAGACCCAGTTTAACCATTATCTCCTCTCTGATACTTTCCCTGCTGCTCAGTCAGTCAGGTGCTCCCTCCCAAGGGCCCCCATCTAAATATTGGCTCAGCTGTTAGCCCTCACAAGGCTTTAAATCCCACTCAAATTTATACCTCCAGTGCAGACTCTCCATCTGTCTACTTGTAGTACAAATTCACATGTCTAAGAGGAATCTTAAGATTGCCACCTGCACAAATCTGTTCCTCATCAGCCTTCCCCGTCTCAGGAATCAGCTCCTCCATCCTAAATCAGCTCCTCCAAACCTAAAACCCAAGCATCGTGGTTGTTTTCTCCTTCTCTCTCATCCTGGACCCCATCTCCATGCCATTAGCATGCCCTGTCAGCTCCAATTCCAAAGTATATTTCCAATCTATTTTACTCTCTTCTCTGCTGCCAACCACTTTAATTCAAGCCATCATTGATTTTCTGTCTGGATTATTGCAACAGGCGCCTAACTGTCCATCCTACACACAGCAGCCAGAATGATCTTATAAAATCTTAATTCAAATTATGTCATTCTCTTGCTTAAAACCTCCAGTGCCTTCCTGCTGCACTTAGAATTAAATCCGGCTCTGCAAGGCCCTGTGTGATCTGGCTCTTTCCCACTTGTCTCCACCTCCTTCCCTTCTTTCCAGTCGTCTAGGCTCCTTACTGTTTTGTAAATGCACTGATCCTTTTCTGCCTCACAGTTTGTGCACTTGCTGCTCCCTCTCCCTGCAGTGCTTTTCCCAGCGTATTGCTCATCCTTCAAGTCTCAGCTGAAATGTCATCTTCTCTGAAAGGCTGTCCTGGACCACCCATTCTAAAATGGCCTGTCCCACTGTATCTCTCTGTAATTTATCATTGTGTTTATTTAGAGAACTTATGACAATCTATATTGTCTTGTTTATCTGAGTATTGTTTGTCTCCCTCCATTAGAATGTAAACTCCAAAAGAGTAGGGATCTTGTCTGTATAATTCACTGGTGTATCCCGAGATCAGGCCCAGGCCTTGCACACAGCAGGTATTCAGTAAATATTTGTGAATGATTGTGTTTATTCATCCTTGTGCACAGTCATCACCCTGCATTATAATCTATTATTTATGTGTCTGTTTCCCTAACCTCATTGTGAGTTCATAGATTGCTCTGTGTCTCTGGAATCTAGTCCAGGCCTGGCAGAGAGCAGGCTGTCAGAAAGGTTCGTGGAATGGACAAAGGAAAGTAAAAAGAGCAATCAAAGAAAGGAAAAGGACCAGGAGAGAGTGGAGTTGTGGAACCCAAGGAAATAAAGGTCAAATCAAGGCCAGAGAAGTAAAGTGACTAATCTGGCTCGTACAAAGCACAGAGCCAGAACTGGAACCATGGGCATCTCCATGGTATGAAGGGGAATGTGGGCCAGAGCTCTTGGTCACAATCACACCTGAAATGTCCCAGGCGGCTTTCTCCAATGTGGTGTTCATTCATCTATTCTCATGTCTCCTTGCAGGAAGGACATTCCCCAAGAAGGGCCAGACGTGTGTGGTGCACTACACAGGTAGGCTTCACTCCCTGAGCCCTCATCCAGACCTGCCCCTCCCCAGGCAGGTCTCTCCTCTGATATTCCTCTCCAGAGGTATCAGCTCCCCCAGACCAGGCCCAGAGCCCAAGGCAGCCAAGTCTCCCTCTGACCAGCTATCCCCAACTCCTCCCAGCCAGGCTTGAGGGAATGAGAAAGGGGGCTTGCAAGGTTAACCCCTGCCCTCTTTTTTTTTTTTTTTTGCGCGGTACGCGGGCCTCTCACTCTTGTGGCCTCTCCCGTTGCGGAGCACAGGCTCCGGACGCGCAGGCTCAGCGGCCATGGCTCATGGGCCCAGCCGCTCCGCAGCATGTGGGATCTTCCCGGACCAGGTCACGAACCCGTGTCCCCTGCATCGGCAGGCAGACTCTCAACCACTGCACCACCAGGGAAGCCCACCCCTGCCCTCTTATACCACCTCCATTCCCCTTCTGTCTGTTGCAGGCAGGGTGGAGCCCTGGCCCTCCTGGTGCTGTCCGATACTTGGAAATTCCTCTTACAGCTCTGAGAGCCCTGACCCTCCCTGCAGACTCCCTTTTCATCCTACAGTGTTATTAGAGCAGAGGAGGTCAGCTTCCTGAGAATTCCCTTTCTTTTTTCAGAAACAGACTATTCAATTCAGCCTACTGTTATTGATCACCTACTGTGTGTGAGATGCTGTGCTGAGCAGTAGGGGCACAAAAATGAAACAAGAGGATCCCTACCTTCATTGGGCTGGGGGGTGGGGGTGGGGGAGGGCAGGAAGTCAACTGGAGGCTCTGACGCAGTGTGAGGCACGGGTGGCAGTGGCTGTGTCAGGGTGCTGTGCGGCCAGAGCAGGCCCCGCCTCTGCTGAGCCCTCTTGGATGATCTGCACTGGAAGGCCAGGTGGGCTGAGATCCTGAGGACCACTGGCGGGAAGGTTACAAGCAGATGTTTGTTCTGGGGGTTGAGTGCTCTGCCTTGTGACCTGCTTCCCAACGTGGCAAACTTGGTGACAGCCACTTAGCAGACAGCAAGGCCAGTTTAATTCCTAGGACATAGTCAGATGGGGCCATTTTTAGCAGTTCTCTGGGCCAGTGTGAAGTGCCAGGTTGATTCTAGGCAGACAGTGTGGGTATTTCTCAACAGCTGTGTTGCCGGTCGCTGACGTCAGTGGGCTGGAGCTGTGTTTTATCTCCTGGTGATGTGGCCTAATTACCATGAGTCTTCTGGGGCCTCTGACCTGTGTAATTGATTTATCTGTTCGACATGTTGCAGACAGACCAGTCCTTGTCAAGTTACTCAAACCACAACATCCTTTTGCAAAGACTTTTCACAATACATACAGACAGGAGGCAATGTGCATTAAATACTAACATCAGCCATGAGTGGCTCTGGTCTGGGGAGGGATTGTCTCATCAAACCCAGCAGGAGACTGTATGGGACTTTTTGGTAAACTTTTTTATTATATATAAATACAGTAGAGAATATAACTCTAAGATGAACAGCTCGATGAAATTTTTCTAAAGTGATCACACTTATGTAACCACCCCCCAGATCAACAGACATTTCCAGCACCCCCAGGACTCTCCCTCTTGCCTCTTCACAGTCATTACACCTCCCTAAAGGTAAACAGCATTCTAACTTTTTGTCCCTGTGGATTGATTTCACCTGTTTTTGAACTTCATATAAATGGAATTGTAGAGTATGTACTCTTTTGTGTTTAGCTTATTTCATTCATTATGTCACTTTTTTCACTTTTTATGTCTGTGAGATTTATCCAGAGTAGTTTGCTCTTTTTTATTCCTGTACAGGTCATTGTATGAATATATTGCAATTTATCGTTTCTACAGTAGATGAACATTTAGATTGTTGTTCGTTTTTAGCTATTATGAATTGTGATGTTTTTTGGTGCACGTGTCGACATTCTGTTTGGCTATGTATATGCAGAAGCGGAATTGCCGGGGCACAGGGTTATACCTATGCTCAGATGTAGCAGATCCTGCCGAACAGCTTTCCAAAGTAGTTGTGCCAGTTACCACTGATACCAGCAATGTCTGAGCATTCCAGTTCTACATCCTCATCAACACTTGGTTTTGTCAGCCTTTTGTTTTGTTTTTGGCCTGTCCTGGTGGTTTTGACTTGCACAGCCCTGATGATTAATGAAGCTGAGTACCTTTTCACGTGCTTCCTGACCATTTGGATATCCTTGTTAGTTTGCCCAAATTTTGTCCACTTAAAAAAAAAATTTGGTGGTCTCTCTTTTTCTTATTGATTTGTAGGAGTCCATCTGTATCCTGGATATGAGTCCTTTGTTGGTTACACCTATTCCAGACATCTCCCATGCTATGGCTTGCCTTTTTACTCCTTTATTGGCATCTTTTGAACAGAATTCTTTTTTTTTTTTTTTAACATCTTTATTGGAGTATAATTGCTTTACAATGGTATGTTAGTTTCAGCTTCACAACAAAATGAATCAGTTATATATATACATATATTCCCATATCTCTTCCCGCTTGCGTCTCCCTCCCTCCCACCCTCCCTATCCCACCCCTCCAGGCGGTCACAAAGCACCGAGCTGATCTCCCTGTGCTATGCGGCTGCTTCCCACTAGCTATCTACCTTACGTTTGGTAGTGTATATATGTCCATGCCTCTTTATCGCTTTGTCACCGTTTACCCTTCCCCCTCCCCATAGCCTCGAGTCCATTCTCTAGTAAGTCTGTGTCTTTATTCCTGTTTCACCCCTAGATTTTTCATGACATTTTTTTTTAAAATTCCATATATATGTGTTAGCATACGGTATTTGTCTCTCTCTTTCTGACTTACTTCACTCTGTATGACAGACTCTAGGTCTATCCACCTCATTACAAATAGCTCAATTTCGTCTCTTTTTATGGCTGAGTAATATTCCATTGTATATATGTGCCACATCTTCTTTATCCATTCATCCGATGATGGACACTTAGGTTGTTTCCATCTCTGGGCTATTGTAAATAGAGCTGCAATGAACATTTTGGTACATGACTCTTTTTGAATTATGGTTTTCTCAGGGTATATGCCCAGTAGTGGGATTGCTGGGTCATATGGTAGTTCTATTTGTAGCTTTTTAAGGAACCTCCATACTGTTGAACAGAATTCTTAATTTTAATGAAGTCCTACATATCATCAGTCTTTCCTTTATAGTTAGTACAGTTCAGAAATCTTTGTCTATCCCTAGGTCATGAAGATGTTCTTCTGTTTATTATTTTATAGAAGCTTTATTATTTTATCTTTCATATTTAGGTCTGTGACTCATCTGGAATTGATTTTTTTTTTTTTTTTTTTTTGCGGTACGCGGGCCTCTCACCGCTGCGGCCTCTCCCATTGCGGAGCACAGGCTCTGGACACACAGGCCCAGCGGCCATGGCCCACGGACCCAGCCGCTCCGTGACATGCGGGATCCTCCCGGACCGGAGCACGATCCCGTGTCCCCTGCATCAGCAGGCAGACTCCCAACCACTGCGCCACCAGGGAAGCCCCTGGAATTGATTTTTATGTGTGGGTGAAATAGGGGTTCACTTTGATGTTTCATTTTCCCCCATATGCATATACAGTCAATCAAGCAACATTAATTTAAAAAAATCATCCTTTATCCATTGCATTCAGTGGCACCTTTGTCAAATCAGGTCACCATGTATCTGTGGGTCTGTTTCTGGACTGCATGGTTTTGGATGAACCTGCAGCAGTAGATAACAGTATATGGTCTGAAGTGGATTAAGTCATAAGAAACCTGAAGAAATTGGGGAGTGAGCAAATCAGTCTTTAAATGGAGTGTGTGAATGTGTGTGTGCACCTATCCATATATGTATTGTACAAGTATGTGTCTGTGTGAATGTATTATATCTGTGTATCTAAATATTTTCCTAGCATCTGGCCATCGGGGTTTTCTTCTGAGGGTCTATGCATATATGCATGTGAGCATGCATGCGCATCTCTGAATATCTTAGCAGCCTGTGTGTATGCATGAGTTTGTATTTGATCTCCTATATTTGATACAGAAGGATCCATCTGTTTGCCTCTCTGTGTAGCGATAGGGTTTTCTTCTTTGCCTGATTTAGTACCCAGGGCAAGAGCACAATTTATTCTGCCCAGAAAATAGGTAAATAAGAATGTCTCTTGTATACATTTATGTTGTAGAAATTAGGAAGTGGAATCACAGATGCTCAGATACTGAGCAGGCCCAGACCTTTCATGTTAAACATGGCAAATCTGAGGCCAAGAGAGAGGAAGTAATTTGCCTCACTTCACACAATGAGTTAGTGTCCGGGTGAAGTCAGAATCCAGTCTCTGAACTTACAGGCTAGGCCTTTCTCTGGTCCCAAACTGCCTTCTGTTGTGGTCCAGGGGCCACAAGAAGTCATGGAATAGCATCATTTACAGAATGTCTGATCTTTGAACTAGAGACACCAGTAAGAACAGAAAATAAAAAAGCAGCTCTTGGGTCTTAGGCAGCTGGACTGAGACAACACATGTACATCAGGGATGACAAGGTATTTGCAGCTGGAGGCTGAGGGGTGCTCCAAACTGCTAAGACAACACTCGGGGTGTTCTGGGTTCACATATCTCTTTTGTATGAGGTCTGGAGGCCACCACTGACTGGCTGGGTCACTTTTTTAAAAAAAATTTATTTACTTATTTATTTTTGGTTGTGTCGGGTCTTAGTTGCGGCATGCGGGATCTTTCATTGCGGCGCACAGGCTTCTCTCTAGTTGTGGTGCGCACAGGCTCTAGAGCGCACAGGCTCAGTAGTTGCAGCTCATGGGCTCTCTAGTTGTGGCGCGCAGGCTCCAGAGCGCACGGGCTCTGTAGTTGCGGCACGCGGGCTCTCTTGTTGTGGTGCATGGGCTTAGTTGCCCCGCGGCATGTGGGATCTTAGTTCCCCAGCCAGGGATCGAACCCGTGTCCCCTGCATTGGAAGGTAGATTCTTGACCATTGGACCACCAGGGAGGCCCCTGTCTGGGTCACTTTACAGTTACAGTTCACTGTAGTAAAGGATGATATGACCTTTGGGTTTTGCATGTTGGGGGAACCTTGGGCAGACCAGGTGTGGACTCAACCTGAGGATGAAATGCCTGGGAAAACAGATCTTCAGGTTGAGGCAGCTCCATGATAAAAGTTGCAATGTGCAGAAGTACTTGAGAAAGGTATAACCTGAATAGGGCAGGGAAGGGAAGGAAGGGAGGGCAGAGAGAAGGTTATCAGGCAAACAGTAGCTAGATCTTAAAGTGCCTGGATACAATGTAGGCATTTGGATTCTGCCTCTGGGGAGTTACTGAAGTATTTTAAGCAAGGGAGTAATAGGATCAGGTATGTGTTTAAAAAAAAAAATCATTCTGGGTACAGTATGGAGAATGGAATGGAGGAGTAAGAACAGAGCAAAAAGGCCAGTTAGAGTTGGTTCCTGTACACAGGTGAGATATGATGGTGGCTTGATGAGGACACAGGGTGGTGGTAATAGAAATGGAGAAAATAGCTGGACTCCAAAGATATGTAGGACTTGGTGATAGGCTGTATGTGGAAGTATCCAGGTTTCTTGCTTGGCCAACAGGACGGATGGGGAGGACTGAAAGACAGAAGGTTTGTACAGAATAGGAATTCCATTTTAGACATGTTGAACCTGAACTGGAAGTTAGCTCATGACCACAATTATTTTCCACCCTATCCTTGCTTTCACAGGAATGCTCCAAAATGGGAAGAAATTCGATTCATCCAGAGACAGAAACAAACCTTTCAAGTTCAGAATTGGCAAACAGGAAGTCATCAAGGGTTTTGAAGAGGGCGCAGCCCAGGTAGGATGAGGATCCTTGTTAAGGGGGATTTGAGGAGCTGGGGTTCTGGGCTCAGCACTCTGCCCTCCACCCTCACCCTATCACAGACCACTGCTGCTTTGACTCCACTGTCAGGCATGGTGATGCCACCTAGTTTCAGTCGTGGCTTTGTGTCCCCACCCTTTTAGTTGCCAGCATGACTCCTTTCTGTCACTGGGGGCTCTCATCCCAAGCACATCTCCCCAGCTAGTTCTGAGCAAGCCTGTGAGCTACCAGCTGTTTGGGACTGAGGCAGCAGAAGAGTTGGGGTGGGGGAGGCCAAGGTGATTTTTTTTTTAAACTTAAAAAAAAAAAACCCAATTTCAGACTTGCAAAAACATTGCAGGTAGAGTTCCCATATACTCTTTACCCAGCTTCCCCAAATGTTAATGTTTTACATAACCATAGTACAGTGATGAAAACCAGGACATTAACATTGATACAATACTATTAACCAATCTATTCAAATTTTTGAGTTGGTTATTCAAAATTTAAAAATCGATTATTCAAATTTCACCAGTTATCCCACTAATGCCAGACAAGTTCTTGAGGACTGCTGTGATGAGCCCTGGTTCAAACTCTTCTTCTTTGCTCTGTGAAGTCATGTGATGCTCCTTGCTGTGGCCTCTAATCTCTAAATCTCTTTAATGAACTGCTTCTATCACCTACTTGAGCATGTACATGTACATGTGCTCTTTATACACCTCTTTAGGCTTCTCTGGAAGAAGGAAAAATTATGAACAAATAGAAGTGTTGGGCCATACACTAATTGAATAACCAGCAGTGTTGTTGGATGAATGAATTTGAGACTACTTTTCCCGCAGTCAAGTCTCTGTTAGTCTGAGGCACAATCTGCATTTGTTACAACTCTTAGCATCACTTCAATGTGCCACGTATAAAACTCATCTCAGATCTTCAGAGTTACCATGAGGATGGTTTGGGAAAATGCCATAGTTATCTTACCTTTTTCTTTTAAATCAAGCTGGGTCCTCTTTCTCCTCTCCCCATCTGCCCCCATCCCTGCTAGATGAGCTTGGGGCAGAGGGCGAAGCTGACCTGCACCCCTGATGTGGCGTATGGAGCCACGGGCCACCCCGGTGTCATCCCTCCCAATGCCACCCTCATCTTTGACGTGGAGCTGCTCAACTTAGAGTGAAGGCAGGAAGGAACTGAAGGTGGCTGGAGATGGCTGCTGCTCACCCTCCTAGCCTGCTCTGCCACTGGGACGGCTCCTCCTGCTTGGGGCTCTTGATCAGTGCGCTAACCTCACTGCCCCAAGGCATTATCCATTCTCTCTGCCCAAGTTGCTCTGTATGTGTTCTGTCATTGTTCACGCGCATCTTTGCTTGAGGAAACTTCAGTTGCAGATTGAAATGTTTCAGGTTGTGCATTTTGCGTGATGCATGTAGTAGCCATTCCTGATCACAGAACAGATTTCTTGTTCGCACAATCTACACTGCCTTACCTTTACTTAAGCCAGACACACAAGGTGCTCAGACATGAAATGTACATGGTGTACACAGAGGGACTTGAGCCAGTTGCCTTTGCTGTCACTTTCTCTCTCAGAAATTCTGCTGACTTAAACGATGTCCTTTTTGGAAATGATATGAAAAATAAAGGCTCTGTGCTTGACAAATTCCTGTCCATCCTTATTGAAGGTAGAAAGTGCTTTAAGGACCACATAAGTCAGTTGCCCTTGGGAAAAGAGTGGAAAGGAGAAGTAGCCAGGAGAGTGATAATAAATACAGTACAGGTTTCCCCCACTATCTGAAAGTAGAAAATAGAGCATTCCTATGAAGCCTTTTGTAAGCTGAAATGGTATAAAGCGAAGAAGCAATTACCTGAGGGCACATCTTGCTTACGGATGCATGAAATAAATCGAGATAAAAGCACAGATGCTCACAGACACAGTTCAAAGCTATGACAGCTTGATGCCGAGATGCTGAGTATAGTTCTTGGGGAAGGAGCTTGGTGGTGTCACTTTCACTGCTCAGGGTTCATACTGCCTCTATAATGGCTCTGAATGCTATTTTTGCTTTTCTCCTTTTTTCATAAAAGCAAAAATCCTTTCTGGATTTCTTTCGTGCAGCAAAAACAGGTACTCCTGTAGGTCTTTCCTAAAAGTGAATTAGCATGAAGCAAACTTTTGAAAAGCAGCGGATACTTGTAGCTCCGACGTACCTATTGTACTTGCTGGGCCTTGTTCTATTTTTAATTTTTTTTAATTTTAAAATAAAATTACCACCAATCCTCTAAGCAGCCCCACAAGGTAGGTTATGACTTGCCACTCACCTCACAGGCTCAGAATTCCCCTCTGAGTAACTAAAGGAATACATTGTGCTCAAAACCCACAGTTTAGCAATCAAATGTGGGATTTGAAACTTTAGGTGATCAATCATGAAATCTACATTGGGACTTAGAATAAGAAGGATGAGCTCCCTTCTTGGAAAAGTGCATTTTGTGCACCTAAAGAAATGAGGGTGTGTTAGGCCTCAGAGCCACACACTAACTCACATTAGGAAGTTACTTTTGAAAATAAATGTGTGCTTATTTTCATGTAGATTTGCTCTAACTTTACAGTGGGGAATTACTTCTGAGAAGAATGTATGATTTTGAACTTGTTTCCACATATGCTGCTTATTTTAATCTACATTTATTATAACTTACAGGACTTTCCAGTTAGGTTTTACAACCAGCCTGCTTATTGATATGTGTTAGTGTACGTCAGGGGAGCCTGTGGCAATGTAGCTAAGAGATTTTTCTTTTAGTTGGCATGGGTGAGAAAAGCTCTTGGCCATAGTCAGAGTTATTCTGTCAGCGATGTCTTGGAATTGTTTCAAGACTGAGGGAGGGGCAGGTAACAGGTACTGTTAGTTTCCTTCATAGACTCATTGATAATACGTCACATAACGATACATGTGATATGGGGACACAACATCTTGATTATTTTATGTATCCCTTTTGTCTCCAAGAAGTCCTGGCTGTATTCCCCTGCTGAGGACTGAGGAGTTAATGAAGATGCAGTGCTTTAAGATGCAGAAAATGAAATGAGAAAGGGGCTGCTTTGCTTTTAATCACCAGTCCCTGTGCTCACCTCTGCAGTGGGACCAGACCAGTCAAAAGGTGCTGCACTCATTCCTTTCTGGGGGGTTTCCTTCAGAATGTCTTGGTTCCTAGCTTTCCTCAATGATACAAATGTCTATAATTTCTCAGAACTCAGCCTGTATAAAAGACAGTCACGTTTTCTGCTGTGACACCAATAGGATAACTAAAAATAGCACCAAGGACCATTTCAGGTGCCCATTATGGAGTCACATAAAAGATCTCAGTCTAGAGTATTTATAGCCAACGTGGTAACAGGAGGCACTAAGAAGAGGTGGGGGTGGGGGGAAGCAAATACCTACTGGCTAGCACCTGGAGAGGATATGATGCTAGGCTTCACAGGCCCTGCTTTACTGACGCTCTTAAAACTGCACCTTCAATGCCTGGTGCAGAGGACTGATTGTAACTATGTCCTCAGCATTTTACTACACACAGACGTGGCAGAGCAGAGGCTCAGTATTTGTCCACTGAATTAAAGTTCTTGTAACATAACTGGAACAGGCTAAAAAATTTCCAAAGAATTAGAGGGCATTTTTTTAAACTCTTAACTTCAGGTCATGAAATTCAACTAACATATATTAATCAAAATGACAGACCTGCCGTAACTGTCAGTAGAAGGAATTTCCCCTTATTAATTTAAAACAACTTATACTAGGGGCAAGTCAGTCTGCCATTTAGACAAATCATACTATAAGTCTAATTTGTCGTCCCCTTACAAAAGTCTTTTAGAAAATTCTTTTTATATTTGTAAATACCTAAAAGCACACTGTGCATTACAAAAATTAGTAAGAAACTCATAAAAACATTCACAAGAAAATTACAGCTGTGGCTCCTTTGTCATCTTCCTGCCCTTATAGAAATGACTCTTTCTACTCTTTAACAGTGCTTTCAAAAAGCACTCAGACATAATTAATAAATAAGACAATTATTTCTTCATTTTCAATAGTAGGCTTTGAGAAGACAGTACAAAAAGTATAAAATAGCCCATTTTCTTACAGTAATGTTAGATTTGAAAGCTAAATGCATTTAAAAGTAGAATAGGCTTTTGTCCATTTAAATGATTCAGTGCTTGTACCCTTCAAATTGATTCTGGGTTATAGTTATATACAAAACAATTAGTCCATGTTTTTCCATTTGGCCCATGCCTAAACTATAAAAAGAAAATTATAGCTATCTCCTCCAAGCTGCTGAGCTATGATGAATGTGGTAATAACCATACTATTTCCACGCCATGGGAGTCTGTGATTATAAGAATAAACATTAAGTATTTTATTTATGGCAAAGATAAACTGTGAGCTAAGGTCCAAAATATACACAGACACTTACTAACTAAAGGGAAAAGTACATAAATACATCTTAGACGTGTAACAACAAATAGCACTACCCAAGCAGCTTGCTCTCACATTTCTAACCATGTGCTGTCATCTGAACGACGATTTCTAGAATAAACCTGTAAGGACAAGGGTACCCATACTGACAAAGGTACGTTGTTAACTGTAAAGCAAGTATTCAAGTGTACTCATGAGGCTAGTAACTAGTTGATGTAAAAAAGCAGCTTTTGGACTTCCTCGGCAGTCCACTGGTTAAGACTTGGCGCTTCCAATGCAAGGGGCTCGGGATCGATCTCTGGTCGGGGAACTAAGATCCCACATGAGGTGCGGCCAAAAAAGTATTTAAAAAAAAAAAAAGTAAAAAGCAGCTTTTTATGTAAGCATTTTATTCATTCACTCAACATGATAAACTTTGGATCTGCGAAGTGGAGATACCTATACCTTCACTAAGTTGTTATGGAGATTTCATTATTAATAGACATTCAATAAATAACAATACTCTTAACAAGTTCCTTTGATGGCTAAGCACTGTACTGGTCACTGGAGGCATTAAGAATATCAAAAGGTCCCCATCCTCAAGAAACTCAGTCTCTAGGACCACCTACCACTGAACAATTCTTGATACGGTTCAAATGCTGTTTTATTATTTTTTTTCTGGTATAATACAGGAGGAGAAATTTTAAGAGAAAACACTGACATGTTTTACAAAAAGCTACAAGTTTATTAACATAATATATTCTAAAATATATCAAAGTTTCAAGGAGGTCTTTTTGAATCTCAAATAAGAAATCACAACATTCACTATTAGTTAAAAAAAAAAAAAGGGTAGTGGTGGTCATTCATGGGTTTTAAACAGTCCAAAATGAAAATGCAGAAAACGTTTACTTTGGTGGATCTGTGTTGATGCCGTATTTCTCCTTGAGAAGCTTCAACTGTTCTTCCTTCTTCTTTGTGTCCATCTTCTGAAATGCCTGAAAATGTGGTAAGCATCAAAGTTAACAGTTACCAATCTACAGTCAAATGAATTTCACCAATAGCAGTAGCTAGAAAAGAACTCAGGGTACACATCTCCCCTAGTGCTGGTACAGCTCTCTACTAACTCTTACATGGGGTCCCCACGTGATGAGAACCATGGCCATACTTACCCTGTTGGCATTATAGTACAAAACCACGAGGTATCTGTTGCAAACATTGAATCCTGACAGGTGATCACACGCATTCTTGGCATCAAAGATGTCTTCATAGACCACATAAGCTGTTCCTCTAGTTTCAGGTGTGTTCCCCCTACCGAGTTGAATCGGACTTAATTAAAATACACATTTACCTGAAAACCATTAAAGGAAATAGATACTATGGACAGGTATGCTGGATAAGCCTATAATTTCTCAAAGCATGTAATTTTTGTTTTTATTTTAAGTAAAATAGCTCAGGTTAAACTTACTGTTATATCAAGAATACTAATATGGCTACTAAAGCAATAGCAGCAAAGAACTAGCTTGAAACTTTCAGTTTTCATGTTCACTGCTCTAGTCTTTCCTACTTCTCATACTAAGAATCAATTTTCAGTTTTACACTGGAAAGTATGCTACCTTAGGATGATAGTTGTGATTAGTCAGCAGTGTCTAGAATGGGGTTTTTCTTACTATGCATTTATGCAACAGAACCAATACTTTAGTTATTTACCACACTAGTCCCTTGTTTCTAAAGATTCTGATTTTCTCCCTCACTCTAATTTTAGTTCCAGTCCTTAAAAATAAGACAACCTTGGGATCTCCCTGGCGGTCCAGTGGTTAAAACTCCAAGCTTCCACTGCAGAGGGCATGGGTTCAATCCCTAGTCAGGGAACTAAGACACATACCACACAGTGCGGCCAAAACCACTCCCCCAACAAACAAAAAAACCCACAAAAAATCTCCATCAATGTAGGGGACAAAAGTTTCTGGGTAATATTTTACTAAAGTTTACCAAATCCATAAAAATAAAACCATTTTGTGTCTGTAGAAGGAGCTGGGGTTGGAAGGAAGCCCCTACCAGGAAGATAGCAAAATTATAAATGATACACAGGAAAACAGCAACCACCATCCTTTATGGCCAGGAAAGGATGTCCTCCAATGTAAAGAGCCAATGTAGTTTCTTACACTTTTCTTAGAAGATTCATTGCTTGCTTGCTTATGTATTTATTTGGCTGCACCACGTGGCATGCGGCATCTTAGTTCCCCAACCAGGAATTGAACCTGTGTCCCCTGCAGTGGAAGCTCGGAGTCCTAATCACTGGACCACCAGGGAATTCCCCCAAGATTCACTGCCCTTTTAAAACAAGCGTCAACTCCCAACTTTCACACATTCATTTTTAATAATATCTGCACTTTTATGCATTACACAGCCCTGTGTAGCTGGAGAAAAGGGCTGGGTCTCTGGAGGGATTGGGTTTGAAGTGTGCTTGTTGGTGGGGTTACCTGTGAGCCAGAGCAGAATGCTGGAAGGTGGCTGGAAGTGGAAAGCGGAAGCTGGATCTCACTCATGGATATGGGGCTGCTTCTTGTGTAGGTGTTCCTTGCCACCTCCTCTCCTCACCTCACCAGCTTCCGTTAGGGGAGGAGCTAGGGAAGTGTGAGGAGCAACAAACTGCAGGTGGCAGATGGCCATGTGCTTGTGAGTGGGGACAGCTGGCAGAGGTCCCATTCAGCTTATGCTCCAGTAAGCTAAAGATGGATCCCCTTTCCTCCATCTGTGTTCTATCCACCCAATGCAACTGCAGAATAAGGTTTATTAACTGCCACAGTCCCTGCAGAGGTTCAAGGAAAGGCAGTGGGCCCCATGGGAAGGGGAGGCACCTGCCTAGATTTGATCTAGGATGAGACTACAGTCTTGGGCGCTGGTCAGAGCTTGTGCTTCCTGTAAAAGGGGATGGGATAGGTATAGGGCGCCGGGTGGTTGGAGGGTGCCAGTGTCATCAAACACTCTCACTTTGTCAGGTTACATGGGCCTGATGAAAAATTTTATAATATTCTTTACTTTCTGCAAATAATCTAACAACTTTTGGACTTTTGACCTTTAACCATTTTCTAAAATGCTTTAGGTATGAAAATTGGGACTACCCAAAGGAAAAAAAACACTGTCCCTAAGATTTTCCCAAAAAGTCTACCTAATTTTTCCTTCAGAATAAAACCATAAAAAACTCAACAACAATTTAAGTTCCTTAAGGGCAAACATGACCTTATATTTTATTTTACTCCCACAGTGCTATGCATTCAGCAAGTGCTAATAAGCATTTGAAGGGTGGAGATCTACTTTCTCCTATTAGTTCTCTCACACATCTTTTCTCCAGGAAGCTAACAGAACAAATCAAAACAAAACAAAAGCATCTCTCTTCTTTCCTCTTACATCTTCTTAGGAAGTAGAATAGGGAGAGGCGCTAATTCCATTTTAAAGACTCTCCATCTCAATTTAAAAAAGCGGTACCGATGAACCTAGTGGCAGGGCAGGAATAAAGATGCAGACGTAGAGAACAGACTTGAGGGCACGGGGCTGGGCGGGGTGGGGGGGAACTGGGACGAAGTGAGAGAGTAGCATGGACATATATATACACTACCAAATGTAAAATGGATGGCTAGTGGGAAGCTGCTGCGTAGCACAGGGAGATCAGCTCGGTGCTCTGTGACGACCTAGAGGGATGGAATAGGGAGGGTGGAAAGGAGGCTCAAGAGGGAGGGGAGGGCTTCCCTGGTGGCGCAGTGGTAGGGAGTCTGCCTGCCAATGTGCGGGACACGGGTTTGTGCCCCGGTCCGGGGGGAATCCCGCACACCACGGAGCGGCTGGGCCCGTGAGCCATGGCTGCTGAGCCTGCGCGTCCGGAGCCTGTGCTCTGCAACGGGAGAGGCCACAGCAGGGAGAGGCCTGCGTACCACAAAAAAAAAAAAAAAAAAAAAAAAAAGAGGGAGGGGATATGGGGATATATGTATACATATAGCTGATTCACTTTTATTGTACAGCAGAAACTAGCACAACATTGTAAAGCATTTATACTGCAATGAAGATGTAAAAAAAAAAAAGACTCTCCATCTCAAGCGCCCCAGCCCCTAATTATCAACCTAATATCTTGATCTCCATATTGTAATTTTAATTAAAAACATGTACTTGCTACCTACTATATGTTAAGCACTAAGTCAACATTATTTTCTTGATTGGTGGTAAAAGCTTAAAGTGAAAACAAGAAAACGTAATCATGTAACTTAACCTCTCTGAGCTTTAGCTGCTTCATGTGTCAAATAGTGACATTAGGCTCCATCACCTGTCCTACCTTACTCATGGCTTTAATAATCAAAATCAAAGCACCGAGAGTCTACTACATGCCAATTAAGGTGATCAATTATCCTACATGTGAGGAAAAAGCTGGGCAACTTGTCTAGGGTCACATGGCTAGTAAAAGGGCCTGCAGTAGAATCTCGTCTCCTGAGCCCTAAGTCAGGGATTCTTCTGTACACTATTCTTGTATGTCTAGAACAGGAGTTCTCAACCTAGAGTCCATGTACCCACTGAAATCACTTGCAAAACGTTGTGTGTATTCTGTAGAAAGGGTCAAAAGCTTTTATCAAATATGCAAAGAGAGTTCCTAAAAAGGACAGCTGCTCTATAACACTTCATTTTCATCCCTGTTTGAGTACCAATGATGATATATTTCTAGCTCTTGGTTTACTTTTCGGAGGGATAGTGATCATTGTAAAGGAAAGTCCTCAAGATCTCAGAGTTCTAAAAGCCACGGAGGAACTCTCAAGTCATGAAAGAAAATGTATTAAGAAAGGGATATTCCAATTAAAAATAAAAAGCTTAGAAATCCTCTTAGATGGACTCAGGTAATTGGCTTATGTATACTAGTTAAAATGACAGCAGCTGTGGTACTGTGTAGAGATTCAATTTAGAATCAGAAGATTTTATCACTAAATAGCTGTGTGAAGCTAGAAAGGTACTCTCTAAGCCTTAGTCTCACCTGTGAAAGAGACACTCTCACCTCCACACAGGGCTGTAGTGTTGGTGATGCAAACAAAAGCACCTATTACAACTGGCATATAGCAGATGTTAAACATCATTTGAAGGTATGAACCCCAATCTTTAAATTAAAACATGGGTTTATGTTATAATTATTTTGCCCTATACTTTTAAATCTTCAATAGAAAGCTATAGTTGAAAAAAAAAGCCTTTTTCTGTTACTTTTATATCCCTTTGCACAGCTTATTCAGAAATTCTGGAATCAGTAAAGGAGATGGTGAAGAGTGTTGAGAGAGTTAGAGTTAATGCATATAAAAACCACAGTAGAGTACTTCTTAACAAACAGTAGGTATGTAATAAATGTTGGTTCTTTCTCTTCCCACCCATTCCCCTCAAACCACTCATTACTACTTCATGCTCTCTATAATTTCACAACTACCATTCTTGGCTCTCACTGAGCTGGATCATGAGGGTCTCTGTAGGTACTTTTCCCTTGGTCTCTAGGCTCTTGGTTAGGCCCTCTGTCAGCTATAATTCTGAGATTATAAATTACACAATCATTTTCTTTTAAATGACATTTCAAATGTCTCAGTAAGACTCACACTCTGATTTGACGAATAGGTCCATATTTCCCAAATATATCATACATTTCTTCAGCCGTGATTTTGTAGGGCAAATTTCTTATATACAAAATTCGATTTACTTCAGGTGGAAGTCGAATCTAAAATGAAAAATAATGTGTTGTCACTATAATCAGAGGCAGGAGTGCTATCATTAAAAAAAAAATTCTCATAATAAATTCTAATAAAGATGATGCATAATTTTTATAAGTCAAGAATTATAATCTGATATTACTGAAAATGGCACGCTCTTTGGAAAAGCATTGGTTTTAGGGAGGACTATTAGTAGGAACTAATAAGGGGCTACTAGAAAACCCAGGTTTTTAGTCACTACAGGTAAACAAAGATCTCCAACCTCATTTAAAAGTCCTCAATGCCACAGACATGTGTGGGACAGAACAAGGGAACTGTTCCTGTTTGCTGGATAATAAAACTCCCACTGATAACCATTCTCGGGTCTTCTCAGAAACTTGTTCTATCAATGATCTCTTTCTTTTGAATTTACAGCCTTTCCCTCACCATTGGCTTCCTTTATTACTCATGTGAGCAGCTGCTATGTACTCCCAACTGTTACACAAAACAAAACACTTATTTGGATCCCTCTTCATTCACTCAAATATTTAATAAGTGCCTTCGTTAATACACCAGGCAAGGCAAGGTATAGGATTACAGAGTGAAGGAAAAAAGACAAGTTTTCTGCCTTTCCTGAATTTATCAGCCCTCTATTTGCTATCCTATCTTGCTCTTTTTTCTTTTCTCTCAGTCAAGCATATGAAAAGAGGCACGTTATACTCACTGCTTCTTCAGTTCATAACACTCATCAGCCTACCACAATCTAGCTCCTACTCCAGCACGCTGATGAAAAATGCTTTTAGGCACTAAGACCTTTCACTTGCAGTGTTCTTTTTTTTTTTGCATTAAAAAAATTTTTTTTTGGAGTACAGTATTCAATTCTCATCAACTTAATTTCTCTGAGGCTTCTGACACTGTTGACTATTACGTTTTTGACCTTTCTTGACACTCTTTCCTTGGATTCCTCCTAACTCTCTGGCTAGTTGTTCTCAGTCTTCTTTGTCATTAAAATAGGCTCTTCCACAGAGTTTCACCTTTAGACTTCTTGACTCTCTGTATACTCCCCTTAACTCTACATTCTCTTAACCATACACGTTTTCCACACTGAGTCGATGACTCTCAAATATGTATCTCTGGTCCAGATTTCACTCCTGTGCTTCTTATTAACATACTTAATTACATACTAGACATTAATTTGCTCAATAACTATTAAACTGGCAACTACTTCAGGCATTAACCTAAGTGTTGTATAAATGGAAGAATAAGATACTTATTCCCTGCCCTCAAATGGTGACAAATGGTAAACAAATAAGTACAATAAAGTTTTAGACTTTAAGATTTAAGGTTAAGTTCAAATAGATGATAAACACTGTCAGACAATCACAATATACATCTCCAGTAAATCTGCTTTCTCACTCTGCAAGAGACTATATCACATTTTCCCTTCTTTCCTCAAACCTTACCATCACCACTCCCTCTAACATCCGAGTTGAGCTGTATCCTCTCTTCCCTGCTCATCCCAGGTGATAACCTTGGCTCTTGTTTATTGGAGAAAATAGATGCGACCAAATGGTAAGTACCTTATATTCAATATGCATTCATGCATATCCAGCCACTTTCCCTCTCATTGCTATGCCAACCCCTCACCTACCCCAAACTGATCCTGAACTTAACCCACCTTTCTCCTACATCATCAGTTTCTCCGGCTCTACTGGATCATTCCCATTGGCATACAAATACACCTTGTATCACACATCCTAAGAAAAGTTAACTATCATCCAATTTCTTTTCTCCCTATTTACGTGAAAATTTGTGGAAAGAGCTGTCTCCATTTTCTCAACTTCTACCTTCTTTTCATCCCACCACATCCCACATTTCATCCACTGAAATGATTATCATCAAAGTTACCAAAAATCTTCATCTCACTATATTTAACTGTCTTCACCTTACTGTACCTCTCAGCATCTTAAGATCTGACTACTCTTTCTCCTAAGATAATTTTTCTTAGGTTTCCATAACACCCCGACTCCCTAATATTACAATGTAAGCAGCAGGCCTTTCTGTTTTATTCTAGGTATCTCCGATACCTAGACTAGTGTCTGGCACATAGTAAGTGTTCAATAAATATGACTGATTTATTGTATCCTATCTCTCAAGTCTGGTACATACTAGGTGCTCAAAATTATCACTGAAAACATTAATGAAGGATCCAAAAAGCTGCATGATCTGAGGAGACTTCCAGGTTCCAGCTGCCTGTTAAGCATAAGTTATTTATTGCGGACTCATCTGTGCTACCGACTTTTAGGCCGAGGAGAAGATCCTGACGCCGGGTCCTCGGTGCAGGTGAAGCAACACAGGCTGTTAACACTATCACTGACACTAGGATAACAGACTTAAAGGAACTCTCAAAAGGGGTAGGGGCGGAAGTGTGGCTCAAGGAGCACATCCCTAAGGACCGGTCCAGGATGGAATCCCCCCTGACAGGTCAGTAACTTCTGGGCTTCCCCGCCTAGGGGACGGAGGAAGGCCAAGAATGCTCTGATTACGCCAATGAGAAAGCCCAGCAGCGAAGTGCTCCCCCTCCTCGACAGAAGTCCCAGACACTCACGTTCGCTCTCTTGGCCGCTTGCATCGCCATCTTGGCAGACTGATGAGGTTACCGCAGCAAATACGTGAATTCCTCCACACTCCTCCGAAGCTCGCTCAGCTTCGAGGGCAACAAGGCGTCAGACGCAAGACATCAACGTCCAGACCCCGCCGGAAGCTGTTCTAACACACCGGAATACCACCGTCTCACGCCGAAACGTGCTGACGTAGTCTCCCCTCAGGAAAAGACTCCGGGGCAAAACAGGGCTGAGAGACTTAAGAGGCCGGAAGGTTGAAAGGCGGGACCTGGGCTTAAGAAGGGGCGGTGTTCCGGTCGCGGAGGCCCAGAGCAGCGGAAGCTGGCAGAAGGGGGTGGAGCCTGAGGAGAGCTGTGAGAGCTGGGTCTGCGCCTGGGTGAGTTGCCGGGGAGGGCGGGGACTACAGTGGGGTCCGGGCCTGCGGGGCGCGCGCTGCTGTGCGGGGGATGCGTGGGTGTGCCTGGGCCCCTGACAGTGCACTAAGACGAGCCTGCAGGGTTCTGGCTGATTGGGTCGTGGCCGACGCTCTACTCCGTACCCAGAACCCCTGGCGCTGGCTCAGCCCCCAAAGTTCAGCATCAGCTGACCGGGCCTCTTCTGTAATCTCCTCGGCGATGCCAGTCCCGACTCCCACCTCACCCCCACCCTGACGGCCACAGTCCACGCGCCACTCTTCAAGTCCACTCTTTATTTCCTTAGACCGGCTTTGCACTGATCGTTTGAGGCTCGGAGAGGAACAGGGGATTACAGGCGAGCCTGGTGTAGCACCCGGTCGCCTGAGCACTGTGAATTTTCTCCAAGTTTGCTCTTGGAAGACCTGAGGTAGCCTTGTCCTGTACTGCCCCTCCTCCTTCACTGGGGCAGCTCCAGGACGATTTTGCCCACATTCTTGTTAGTCTCCATGTACGCATGGGCTTCTTGGATTTCAGTTATGGGGTAGACTCTGTCCAGAACCGGCAGTAAACTTTGAGGGTTCCCCGTGGAGAAGTGGGGCAAAATTTGATCTGTGAAAGCCTTCACCAGCATCTGTTTGTACTAAGATAAGGAAAAGGAGACCATCAGCCTGGACAGAGGCCTTACCTTGCCACTCCCCACCCTGCTTAGTCTTTCTGCTTTCTCTGAAACTTGTACACATCTGAAAAGTCACACAAGGGTATGTAATCCCTTCACTACCAGCATGTATGTGCATGTCCCTAGATTTGTAAGCTCTATTCTGTCCCAGATAAAGACCGAAGCTTGGAGAAAATATTAGTGTCACTGAAAGCTGAAGGGCTGTTTTTAAATAAAGACTTCAAGCAGGAGGCAGCCACAGACAGGACTTAATATAGGTTCAATTCAAAAGGGATGCTTAACCTCTGCTATCCCCCCAGCAGTTGTGAAACCTTGTTACAAAACTTCCAAAGCTGGCACCTGCTGGAATGCCACACAGAAAAGATTTCATGAATGTATAATCTGTTAAAGGTAGAAGCTTACTAACCTTACTTACCTAAGAGGCTTTCTTAGCACACTGAGAACAGTTCTGCCTTTGAAAACAAAGTCTTGGAACTATTAGTAGTATTTCCTAATATGGTCAATGCTTTGTTCATTGTTATAAAGTTTACATAATACATTACCCTCCTTCCAAGATGTTGAGGCCTTTATCAACCAATTTTAATTAGTTCTGTGAAATTAGGTTACCTATTTATACACAGAGGGGCAGGTTTCTATTAATACATAGGCTCTCTAACTTAATATATGATCTTACTTTCTCAGGATTATGTGAATGAATCACACTTTTATGGATAATAGTTAAATCACATTTTCTTTTCACCCATCACTCACCTTTTTGTCCCTAGATCTTAGCAGACTGGTGATCAAACTTCCTCCTTTAAAGAGTATCTTTGAAACCAGAGGCCCACTGATGTCAGCACCTCCCGTCAGACCATAGAGAACCCAGCGACCATCAAGAGCTAGGCAGTTGACATTTTTCTCCCAGTAGGAGCCGCCTATGCAGTCTAGAATAAGGTTGACTCCAGCGCCTTTCACATGAAACACAGATATATGATGCTAGTCAGACACAGAAAGCTTGGTGTGAAATAAGATTACATGGTATATTTGTGGAAATATGGGTATAAATAAATACAAGTGCAAGCAGTAAATCTATAGGTTGGAACTCAGAACATTGCTTATAGAAACATGGTTGTAAATGGAGTTTAGTTGGCTGAACTCTATTATACATGTGTGATATTATACATGATCATATTTTATGATCCCTGCCACAGCAGGAGGGAAATGGGGCAGCACCATGATCTGGTATTTCCCCTGACCTCCACGTAAGTAGAGAACCCACTGGCACCCAGGGGAATAGGGGAGATCCACCCCAGGCTACAGGACAGGCTAGTCCATATCTAAGTTATCAAGTGTCTGAGCTGGGTTGCCTGAATCATGGCTTTGTTAGCTTTGTTTTCATCTCTCCTTTTTGACTCATGTGGAACAATGGAAGGGGATGAGCCAAATATATGCAGGTTCAGTTTCAGAATATAGAGGCATACACATCTACTCACCCATTTAGGGAGCTACGTACCCAAGCCTACTCTGACCAGCTCCAAACTGGTTTCTGCTCCATGCCTCCTGTTAATTCACTGCAGAGTGGCTGGTTGGGAAAAAGAGGTCCTGAATAATTCCAGGCCAACTCTGTGTGATTATCCACTTTCTAAAAAGCATATGAATCATATCACTTACAAGAATGCACAGGAAAATCATCTTAGTCCTAAATACTGCCTGCCTGTCTCCAGTGGTCAAACACCAGAGTACTAGAATTTGGCCTGGGCAGTTGTTGTGCTTTTAGCAGAGGGGAGACAGATCCAGAGGCAACTCTGAGGCTGGTGAGGATTTTATTTAATCATCTCTGAAACTCCTGCTGAATTGCAGAAGCTTTATTTACCTTTGCTGAATTTCAGTGTTGCTTCAGAAAAATCCTCTTCTTTGTAATTGAATCCAGCAGCTGCTCCAAGCGTTTCTGCCATTTGAAGCCTGTGCTGGGAGCCAGCTGTGACCAGAGGCACAGCTCCAGCCATCTGGGTAAGTTGGATGGCAGCTGTGCCCACACCACTTGCTCCTGCATGGATTAGCACAGAGTCTCCAGCCTGAACATTTCCTGCGACAGAAAGTACAGGAACCACTTTCTTTGCTTTGCAACTGCTACACATTCTCCACATAGGCTTATTCTACCATGATCACCTGGCCCTGAGACCACCAAATGTCAAATCTCTGGCTGTTTTGAGAGCACATATTGACTTTTTGTCTTACTGCCTCTGGTCAAAGTGGGAAACAACTTTTGGAAACAGTTACTAGCAGCCACATCCATAATCTCTGTTCTACCTGTGAAATAATACGAAAACATATCTCTGACCTATACCTGAATGAGTAAGAATAACCACCATTCCCGCTGTCACTACCTGAAGGCAGCCCCTCTTCAGTCTGAAACTGGCCTCCAGCTGGTCTCACAAATCCAGGCCCCACACACAGCCACCAGGCTCCTCCTGAAATGGAGCTTTCATTATGTCACTTTCTCTCAAAATGTCAAGTGGTTCTTGATTGGTTTTCGTGTCAAGTCCAAATAGCCTGCCATTCAAGGCCACCACAATCTAGTTGCAGTCTCATCTTTCATAAATTACAGTTGTCATCCTTCACTTCTGAGTGAAGCAGCTGATCTCACCTTGACCCTCTTAGGCCACCTTGGTATGCCATCTGTCCATCACAGCTCTACCACCCTTCAAGGCCTTCTGTTCCAGAAAGCCTTCTCGGACCCCCTTTGCCCACACCAACTTTTCCCATCTTGAGCTTCTGTTGTAGTTAGAGCCAGGGCCACCCTTCCAAACACTGTGGTTGTCTTGCCAGTTACACTGGTCTCCCCAAAGCCAGGGACCCTCATGTAAGCTCTTTGCTGGCCTCAGTGGGATTGGGGAGGAATTAAAGAGTTGATTGAATGGCTTCTACTGTGCTAGGGCTCCCAGAGAGAAGCTTAGCCTGACTGAGAAGCTGGGACTACTGCTGGGCTTACTGTGTGAAGATGTGCAGAGGCCTTTCATCCAGCGCTTTCCAGGTTTTCTATGTGCTAACCATAATTTTCAGCCTCAATATTGCTGCACAGTATGAGGACCTGATACTACTGATGGTACAGTAGGCTGAGGTGCTGGGGTTGGGTGTGGCTCAGTGGCCAGATCAAAGCTGCCCTGCAGGACTGCTGGGTTCTGAGGTGGCTGAGTCATGAAGCAATTGAACCATGCTGTATGGAGTAAGCATGAGGTAGGGTGAGGTGGTCCTTACCCAAGAGATGTAACAGCTGGGAGGCGGTGAGCCAGGCCTCTGGGATGGCGGCAGCCTGGGGCATGGTCAGTCCTGCCGGGATGGGCATGAGGAGCCCTTCGGGGACAGTGACATACTGGCCCCCGCTAGGCAGCAGAACTATGGCTGGGTCCCCAATCTTTCAGTGTCCCTGGCAGCCAGGCCCCTGCTCTGCCACGTGTCCAGATGCCTCGAGTCCCCAAATGTTGCTGGCTCCTGGGGGTGGGGCATACTGGCCTTGTCTCTGTAGAGAAAGGGTGCACTAAGTAGTAAACGTGATCAGAATTCTGTGTGTCACCGTCCCTGGCCCTCTTCCCATAGCCCCTTTTTTTGTCCAAGACAAAGTTCAGGGTAAAGTAAGGTGTTTTTTTTTTTTTTTTTTTGCGGTACACGGGCCTCTCACTGTTGCGGCCTCTCCCGCTGCGCAGCACAGGCTCCGGATGCACAGGCTCAGTGGCCAAGGCCCACGGGGCCAGCCGCTCCGCGGCATGTGGGATCCTCCCGGACTGGGGCACGAACCCGTGTCCCCTGCATCGGCAGGTGGACTCTCAACCACTGCGCCCAGGGAAGCCCTAAAGTTAGGTTTTTTAATTCAAGAAAAAAGAGAGCAGAGGTGATTTGTTTCATGCAAATAAGAGACTGTAGGTCCCATAATCAGTGGATGTCTAACTGGTAGAGTCCTTAGCTATTTCTCTCATCTAAACCCCTTGTTTTACAAATGAAGAAACTGAGACCTGGGCAGGGAAATGCCTTGTCCAAGGTGGCAAAGCAAATTAATAGCAAGACTGGGAATAAAACCGTGGACTCCTTTTCTTTTCAATTTAATTAAATTAATTTTTTTATACAGCAGATTCTTATTATCTATTTTATACATATTAGTGTATACATGTCAACCCCAATCTCCCAATTCATCCCACCACCACCCCCGACCCCCCACCCCCACCCCGCAGCTTTCCCCCCTTGGTGTCCATACATTTGTTCTCTACATCTCTGTCTCTATTTCTGCCTTGCAAACCAAACTGTGTACTCCTTAATGATAGTTCTGATATATCAAGTGCCAGGCTCTGTACTTGCTCAACACAGTCTTCAGAAGCCTTCAACCAGATGCTTGAGACCAGAGGGACTGAACTAGGAGTGTGCATCTGAACCATTTGAGGAGCCTTTTCAAAGTACACATGCCTGGGTCCTGGTCCTATTTATTTTGAATAAGTGCCTCCTGTGATTCTGGTGTACATTTCTTAATTCAAAAAATGCAGCTGGCCTAGTTTACTGCTTCAAAAAGAAGTCAGAAGAAAATTCTTAGAGTACTGCCCCCTGCCAGCTCTGGGACCCTCAGAGTGGAAAGAATACAGACTTTGGAGCCTTAAGACAAAGACCTCAATTTGAGTCACAGTTCCCCTGGTTACTAGTGTGTGGCCTTGGGGGGGCTTCCCTGGTGGCGCAGTGGTTAAGAATCCGCCTGCCAATGCAGGGGATACGGGTTCGAGCCCTGGTCCGGGAAGATCCCACATGCCACGGAGCAGCTAAGCTCGTGTGCCACAACTACTGAGCCTGCTCTCTAAAGCCTGCGAGCCACAACTACTGAAGCCCGTGTGCCTAGAGACTGTGCTCCACAATAAGAGAAGCCACCGCAATGAGAAGCCTGCCCACCGCCACTAAGAGTAGCCCCCACTGGCCACAACTAGAGAAAACCTGAACACAGCAACGAAGACCCAACGCAGCCAAAAATAAATTAGTGTGTGGCCTTGGGCTCATTGCTGAACCTCTCTGACCCTCAGTTTCTTTATCTGTCGAATACAAATGGTGAACAGGGCTGCCTGAGGAGTAAAGGAGATAGAGCAAGGTCTAACACTCGCGCACGGGAGCACACACACACACACACACACACGCACGCACGCACGCGCGTCCAGTCTCCTTATCTGCAAACCTGAGCAGACAGTGGTTTGATGCAGGGTGGACTCTGCTGTGCAAACACCCCTGTATTTTGTGTAAACAATGGAGGCTAAGTGCTTCTAGTTTCAGAACCCCCAGCACGCATGATGAGCATTAATGGTAGTGCCTTAGGTCTTTCCTTCATCCGGTGAATATTTATTTTCATTTATTTATTTATTTATTTTTGCGGTAAGCGGGCCTCTCACTGTTGTGGCCTCTCCTGTTGTGGAGCACAGGCTCCGGACGTGCAGGCTCAGCGGCCATGGCTCACGGGTGTAGCCGCTCCGCGGCATGTGGGATCTTCCCGGACCGGGGCACGAACCCGTGTCCCCTGCATCGGCAGGCGGACTCTCAGCCATTGCGCCACCAGGGAAGCCCCTGGTGAATGTTTATTGAACAACCTGGAGTCCCGCCCAGTCCCAGCCGCTGCCAGACCCCTGGGTACCTGGAGTAAGTCCGCCCGGTTCAGGGCGCTGGCTGCCACCTTCAGGAGGACTTCACCCTCCCCTGGGCTTGGCTTGGCCACTTCCTTCAAGTAAAGGTTTTCTGGTCCTACGGGCTTATCAAAGTGCACAGCTAACATGTTCTCTGAGGACACAGGGTAGACCGAGGTTCTTTGAGGGGCGCAGCGACCCCTGCCGGCCAGCGGCCTCCCTCAGTCCGTCCGGCCCCAACCCCCTGAGCGCCTTCCCGCGGGGACCCTGCAGCCTCCGGACTGACCCCACGCGGAGGACACAGGCTGGGACGAGGTGCAGAGAGGATGGCCGTGCGGGTTGGCTGCGGCGGAGCAGGAAGACACTGAAGAGCGTCAAGCAAGTTTCATTCCCTCCGAGTTGGAATCCCCCGCCCGCCAGGGTCACTGGAGCCCATGAAAGTTATTTACTTGCTCTGGGTGGCCCCCTCTGCTGCTCCAGGTGACGCGGCGTGGTCCTGCGCCCCCTGCGAGTCCTCGGAGCAGTGGCGCTGCCTCGGCCACCACCACAATGGACGGCTGGACTCTGGGTAGTGCAAACGGTGGGGCTGACCCTCCCCTTCTTCCTTCGCCTCCTTTCCCTTTAAAATGCAAAGCTAGTGGCGGCAAATCAGATTTTCTTTAACTTTGAGCCTCTGGAATCTAGTCTTTCTCTTGGTTTGGCGTGAAATGCTGTTCCAGCCCTCACTTTGAGAAAACTTTTCCGCTCTCTAGGCAGCAAGACGCGAACTCTTGGCAGGCGATCGGTCCATTTCTCAGTCAGGCCAGGCTTTTAGCCCATTTGGGCTTTAAGTCTGGCTTCCTGCCCTTCTTGTGGGCAGGCGTCCCAGTAGGGTGGGCAAGCAGGGTGCTGCTGAGAAAAAAGAGGAGCATTAGGGGCAAAGGGAAGGTAAAACAGTCCCGGGATTCTTGTCACTTCTGCGGTTCCTCCAGTCTTTCCAGGGGATGAGGGAGCGGCCTCTGGAAGACGCTGCCCAGTGAGGCAATTTAGCCTGGTTAAAAGCTGTATAAATAGGCTACATCAGGGTTTCTCAACCTTGTTGCAATTGACATTTTGGACTAAATTTTTTTGTTGTGAAAGACTGTCCTGTGCAGCTTGGGATGTTTAGCAGCATCCCTGGTCTCCACCCACTAGATACCAACAACACCCCTATCTAGTTGTGACAATAAAAAAATGTATCGGCATTGCCAGATATCCCTTGGGGGGCAAAATTACTTCTAGTCAAAAACCACTGGGTTGGAAGAATACACACGTATGTGCGCCTGTGTAAAAACAAGATAGGTAGCTTTTTTTCTTTCTTTTTTTTTTTTTTTGCGGTATGTAGGCCTCTCACTGTTGTGGCCTCTCCCGTTGCGGAGCAAAGGCACCAGACGCGCGGGCCCAGCGGCCATGGCTCACGGGCCCAGTGGCTCCGCGACATGTGGGATCCTCCCAGACCGGGGCACGAACCCGTGTCCCCTGCATCGGCAGGCAGACTCTCAACCACTGCGCCACCAGGGAAGCCCAAGATAGGTAGCTTTTTTTTCCTCCCCTGCTGGGGGACGGCAGGAGGGCAAAAAAAAAAAATCGGATACTTATCTTTATTTTTTTAAATAAATTTTTGTTTATTTATTTATTTTTGACTGCGTTGGTTCTTCGTTGCTGCGCAGGGCCTTTCTCTAGTTGCGGTGAGTGGGGGCTACTCTTCGTTGCGGTGCACGGGCTTCTCATTGCGGTGGCTTCTCGTTGCAGAGCACGGGCTCTAGGCGTGTGGGCTTCAGTAGTTGTGGTACGAGGACTCAGTAGTGGGCTTAGTTGCTCTGCGGCATGTGGGACCTTCCTGGACCAGGGCTCGAACCTGTGTCCCCTGCCTTGGCAGGCGGATCATAACCACTGCGCCACCAGGGAAACCCCTGATAACTTTAAAAAAAAAAAAAAAAGGATACAGCATCTTATGAGCCAATCAATAGAAGCTAAAAATACATTGATTAAACCTAGAAGCCATTTGTTACAAAAACCCCGAGCAAAAGAAGAATAAAAGGAATTGTGTATTATTTACCAAAAACCCGCAGCAAGTACTATCCTAAATGGAAAAACACTAAAACCATTGCAGTTAAAATCAGGAAGTAGATAGGGATGCCCACTATTGACATTATTATTTAACATTACTTGGGAAGTTTTAGTAAATGCACTAATACATACACAAACAAAAGGAAGTAACATATAAACATTGGAAAGTGATAGGACTATCTCTTTTTGCCGTTGATATGAGCGTAGACCTAGAAAACCTAAGGGATGCCAGTAAACAAAACAAAACTAACATTAATGAGATAATTTGTTAGGATGCCTGGATGCAAGATGGGTACACCAAAATCAGTAGCTTTATTCTCCAGCTAAGCACTTAGGGGAAAAAATGGGAGAAATATCCCTTTTACAATAGCACAAGCTGTAAAAGGCTTAGGAATAAGTTTAACTTATTTAAGGAACTTAACTTTAAGAAAGGCATAGGAATTATATATAGAAGACTATAAAACTGTATTGGAGAACAGAAAACAAGATCTGAACAAGTGGAAAAAATCATGCTATGGGGTAAGAAGACAGTACATAAAATTGTCAAATCTACCAGATTAATATATACATTTATTGTTAATTTAGTTATAATGCCAACAGGGTCTTTTTATTTTTAAAAATTATTTATTTATTTATATTTTTGGCTGCCTTGGGTCTTTGTTACTGCACGCGGGCTTTTCTCTAGTTGCAGCAATCAGGGGCTACTCTTTGTTGCAGTGCACGGGCTTCTTATTGCGGTGGCTTCTCTTGTTGCAGAGCACGGGCTCTAGGCGCCCGGGCTTCAGTAGTTGTGGCTCACGGGCTCAGTATCTGTGGCTCACGGGCTCTAGAGTGCAGGCTCAGTAGTTGTGGCTCACGGGCTTAGTTGCTCCGTGGCATGCGGAGTCTTCCCTGAGCAGGGCTTGAACCCGTGTCTCTTGCATTGGCAGGCAGATTCTTTTTTTTTTTTTTGCGGTATGTGGGCCTCTCACTGTTGTGGCCTCTCCCGTTGTGGAGCACAGGCTCAGGACGCGCAGGCTCAGTGGCCATGCTCACGGGCCCAGCCGCTCTGCGGCATGTGGGATCTTCCAGGACCGGGGCACGAACCCGTGTCCCCTGCATCAGCATGCGGACTCTCAACCACTGCGCCACCAGGGAAGCCCGGCAGGCATATTCTTAACCACTGCGCCACCAGGGAAGCCCAGGTCTTTTTATACATTTATTTATTTTTGGCTACATTGGGTCTTCGTTGCTGCGCATGGGCTTTCTCTAGTTGCGGTGAGCGGGGGCTACTCTTTGTTGCGGTGCATGGGCTTCTCATTGCGGTGGCTTCTCGTTGTGGAGCACAGGCTCTAGAGCGCAGGCTCAGTAGTTGTGGCACACGGGCTTAGTTGCTCCGTGGCATGTGGGATCTTCCCAGACCAGGGCTCGAACCCGTGTCCCCTGCATTGGCAGGCAGATTCTAACCACTGGGCCACCAGGGAATTCCCCCCGGGTCTTTTTAAATTGTATAAAATCTTAGAGTATGTGGAAGAGTAAATTCCCCCAAATGGCCAAGAAAAATATGAAAAACAATAGTAAGGAAGACATATTACCAGATGTCAGAAAATATTGTAATGATGATAAAATGACAATATAGTACTTACTTCTGAGGCATTCCATAGAAATAAAAAACACAAATATGTAAGGACAGACAGAGAGAAATGTTTACTGCAGCATTGATCACAGTGCCAAAAATCTAGAAACAAAATAGATCCCAACACTAGGGGAATGGCTGAATAAATGACGAATACTGTGCATCCATTTGAAAAATGACCAAGAGTTATAGCAGTTGTCACAGAGTGATTTACATGAAACGTTTGTTTAATGAGAGAAACATTGTGTTAAAATAATGACAAAACATCCCCATACACATATACATGACTACACACACACACACACACACACACACACACACACACACACATATGAGTTACATGAGCATGGAAAAAGATATGGAATCTTTTTATATATATCATTATCTTTATATGTAAGTTGTTTGGGGTTATCTGAAAGAGGGTGATGTCATGGGAGTTAAGGAACAATAAAAAAGGAAAAGAGAAAAAAGTGTATAACTTTTAAGCACTTTATATGTAGAGCTATGTAAAAGAAATTAAATAAGCCTTTAAAATTAAGAAAAAAAATTGAGGAACGTTGAATGGTCCCACTGAACCATATTTCCCTGTAATCACAGCCTATGGGTAGTCCCCTCGCACACTGATTTGGGTTTGACCGTGTGACTTGCTTTGGCCAATGGAACAATGAAAAGTGCTTATAGGGAATTCCCCAGCGGTTGGGGAACTAAGATACTGCAAGCCACGCAGTGCGACCAAAAAAAAAAGGTGGGGAGGCGCTTATATGTTGAACTTGCCCGCTCTTGCTACTGAACTTTTTCACTGTTATGTGAAGAAGCTTCTTGAGCTACTCTACCAGCGCATGAGACTTCATGGAGCAGAGACAAGCTGTCTGAACTGAGCTCTCCCGGACCAAATAGCCCCAGATGATTTGTAAGTTGACTGAACCTACATGAATGACCTACCGTTGAGATCAGCAGAGGAACTTCCTGACTAATCGCAGACCAAATTATTGACCTACAAAATTGGTTGCAAGTAAAATGATTATTGTTTTAAGCCACTAATATTTGGGGGTTGTTTGTTATGCAGCAATAGATAATGGATACAAAAAGGCTCCTCAAGAAGAGTGAGGCCTCCTCTCCTCTATTCTATCATAATACATCTCTTAATAACACTTGTAGCACTCTATTGTCGGACTTTCTTCCCGACCAGACTGGGGATCTCTAGAGTATCCTAGTCATCTCAGTATCCCCTGTGCCTATCACCTAAGCATTCAATTGAGATTTGTTGACTGAATGAATGATTTCAGATTTATTTGGGATATCGAAGAGTTTGAGCCATTGAAAGAGGCCAGGGAGGGAAGCGCCAGCATTTTAAGATGAGAAAATCCATGGGAGAAGTGGGGACAACTGCATCTCTGCTGTAATTACCCCCTCTTTTCTGTAGGCCAGGGAGGCGAAAAAACAGCCCCTTTTCCACCCAGCCCTTTTACTTTGACCCAAGAATGATTTACTTTAGGATACCAAAAATGATTCTCAAATCTCAAGGAGTTTGTGATGTTTAATCTGCTGAGGATGGAGTCTGGCCTCTGCAGGTCTGAGCACTATGTGGGTAAGGAACTGTTCTCAGGGTAGACCTGCTCAGAGAACTAGGCCATTAGCATGGGCTAGAATATGTACAATATTTCCAATCTGTTTCTCCCCCTCCCTCCCTTCCTCCTTCCCCCTTCCTCCCTCCCTCCCTTCCTTTCCTTTCTTACTTTAAATATTCATCCATTTTATTCACAGATAATAATTGAATGCCCACTGTTGAATAAACACTGTGCAAGGTGATGGGATAAAATGATGAGGTATGGGAGGTTGGGCAATATAAGTAGAGAACACTTTTTAATAACTTAAAGAAACCTTTTTTTAAAACTTTGAAATAGAAATATTTAAACATATATAATGCAGAAGAATGAAGTTGGACCCTTACCTTACAGTATACACAAAAAATTAACTCAAAATGGATCAAAGACCAAATGTAAGAGCTAGAATTATAAAACTCTTAGAAGGAAACATAAAGGAAAAGCTCATGACTTTCAATTTGGCAATGATTTCTTGGATATGAAACAAAGGCACAGGCAACAAAAGAAAAAATAGGTAAACAGGACTACATCAATATTAAAACTTTGTGCATTAAAGAACACATCTACAGAATTAAAAGGCAACCCATGGAATGGCAGAAAATATCTGCAAATGATACATCTGATAAGGGGTTAACACCCAAAACATATATAGAACTCCTACATCTCAACAGCAAAAAAACCCCAAGACAACCCAATTGAAAAATGGGCAAAGTACTTGAATAGACATTTCTCCAAAGAAGATAGATATACAAATGGCCAATAAGTACATGGGAAGATGGTCAACATCACTAATCATTAGAGAAATGCAAATCAAAACTGCAACGAGATACCACTTCACACTCATTAGGATGGCAATTATCAAAACGCAGAAAATAACAAGTGTTGGCAAGGATGTGGGGAACTCCTGTGCACTGCTGGTGGGAATATAAAATGGTGCAGCTATTATGGAAGACAGTATCACAGTTCCTCAAAATATTTAAAATAGAATTACCCTATGATCCAGCAATTCCTCCTCTGGGTATATACCCCAAATAATTGAAAGTAGGGACTCAAATAGCTATTTGTATACCAATGTTTGTAGCAGCATTATTCAGAATAGCCAAAAAGTGGAAACAATCCAAATGTCCATCAATGATGAATGAATAAACAAAATGTGGTACATACGTTCAATGGAATATTATTCAGTATTAAAAAGGAAGAACATTTTGACACATAGTACAAGATGGTTAAACCTTTTTTTTAAGTCTCAGGTTTTTAAAAAAATTTTTATTTATTTATTTAGGCTGCACCGGGTCTTAGTTGCAGCACATGGGGTCTTTAGTTGCAGCATGTGGACTCTTAGTAGTGGCATGCAGACTCTTAATTGCGGCACACATGCAGGATCTAGTTCTCCAACCAGGGATTGAGCCTGGGCCCCTGCATTGGGAGTGTGGAGGCTTACCCACTGGATCACCAGGGAAGTCCCAACATGGTTCCACTTTGAAGACATTATGCTAAATGAAATAACTGGTCACAAAAGGACACTTATATGTCCACTTATATGAAGTACCTAGAGTTGTCAAATTCATAGAGACAAAAAGTAGAATGGTGGTTGCCAGGGGCTAGAGGAAGAGGGAAATGGGGAGTTAGTGTTCAATGGGTATAGTGTTTCAGTTTTGCAAGATGAAAAGAGTTCTGGTAATGGACGCAGGTGATGTTTGCTCAAAAATGTGAATGTACTTAATGCCACTGAACTGTACACTAAAAATGGTTAAGATGGTAAATTTTATGTATTATTTACCACAATTAAGAATAAATAAATAGGAAAGTGGAAAAAGCATATAAAAGTATAGAGAATAATATAATGAACCTCTGTATGCCCGTCATTCAACTTCATCAGTTAACCCCTGGGCAGTCTTATTGTGTCACATCAGGAGAGACATAATGTCTGGTTGAGTCTCATTTCGTGTTGTAAGACATCCTGCATTCAGGTATTGCCAGGTGGCTCACTTCATTATGAAGTTCCCCCCATTAGGTTTTTCACCTGATCGCTCAGTAGCCATTGATGATCATTCTGTAGATCAGTTTTCTCCAGCTTTATTGTGCATAGGTATCACCTGGGGATGTTGTTAAACTATGTATTCTGATTCAGTAGGTCTGAATTGGGGCATGAAACTCTGCATTTCTAACATGCTTTCAGGTGAAGCCAGTGCTGATAGTCCATGGATCACACTTGGAGTAGCAAGGGCCTAGATTATTTCATTAGGGCTTTCCTTTCTTTCAGTAACTAATATTTGGTTACTGTGAGCCATAGCTTGTACCAAAAAAAAAAAAAAAAAAGATAAACGGTATTTACCAAGCTTCAGAATAATGATTTGATTTCCTGGCATCTTCCAAGGATGACTTATGATTTTTATTTAAAAAGTAACATTATAAACCGTGGACTTCAGCATAGCTGAGGAGTTTCAACCCATTACAGTTATCATTCTTTTTGAGGCTCAACTTGTCTCATTTTTGGCCAGTGGGGCCTTGCTTTTTGGTATGGCAAGATGTTTCAGGCTCATCTTGTACATTTCCTGCTCAAATCTGGATTCAGTCATTTCTCAAAGGAGCCTCGTTCCTATTATTGGAAAGTGACATTTAGAGACCACAATCTGTACACAAGGGATGCCTGTTTCTAGTCCTTCTTAGTGGACAGAGCTAGGAAATAGCTATTTTTTTTAAAAGAAACATGAAGAGTTTCAACTGATATTTCCAAGTCAGATTTAGGATTATAGGGTTTTAATGTAACTCCTTTGAGTTTATATATATTTTTCCTGAAAATCATGGCTTCTGATGATCTTACTATACTTGTTTATTTGATTTAATCTATGCTATATTCATATAATTGTTTCAGAATACAATTATTATTAATAGTAACATGATCACTGAAAACAGTTTTAAAGTTCATTGCTGTTCTTTTTTTTTTTCTGTATTTATTTTCATTTTGGATGATCTGTCCATTGGTGTAAGTGAGGTGTTAAAGTCCTCCACTATTATTGTGTTACTGTCGATTTCCTCTTTTATAGCTGTTAGCAGTTGCCTTATGTATTGAGGTGCTCCTATTTTGGGTGCATATATATTTATAATTGTTATATCTTCTTCTTGGATTGATCCCTTGATCACTATGTAGTGTCCTTCCTTGTCTCTTGTAACATTCTTTATTTTAAAGTCTATTTTATCTGATATGAGGATTGCTACTCCAGCTTTCTTTTGATTTCCATTTGCATGGAATATCTTTTTCCATCCAGTCACTTTCAGTCTGTATGTGTCCCTAGATCTGAAGTGGGTCTCTTGTAGACAGCATATATATGGGTCTTGTTTTTGTATCCATTCAGCAAGCCTGTGTCTTTTGGTTGGAACATTTAATCCATTCACGTTTAAGGTAATTATCAATATGTATGTTCCTATGACCATTTTCTTAATTGTTTTGGGTTTGTTTTTGTAGGTCCTTTTCTTCTCTTGTGTTTCCCATTTAGAGAAGTGCCTTTAGCATTTGTAGTAGAGCTGGTTTGGTGGTGCTGAATTCTCTTAGCTTTTGCTTGTCTGTAAAGCTTTTGATTTCTCCATCGAATCTGAATGAGATCCTTGCCAGGTAGAGTAATCTTGGCTGTAGTTTCTTCCCTTTCATCACTTTAAGTATATCATGCCACTCCCTTCTGGCTTGTAGAGTTTCTGCTGAGAAATCAGCTGTTAACCTTATGGGAGTTCCCTTGTATGTTGTCATTTTTCCCTTGCTGCTTGCAATAATTTTTCTTTGTCTTTAATTTTTGCCAATTTGATTACTATGTGTCTCAGTGTGTTTCTCCTTGGGTTTATCCTGTATGGGACTCTGTGCTTCCTGGACTTGGGTGGCTACTTCCTTTCCCATGTTAGGGAAGTTTTCGACTATAGTCCCTTCAAATGTTTTCTCTGGTCCTTTCTCTCTCTCTTCTCCTTCTGGGACCCCTATAATGCGAATGTTGTTGCGTTTAATGTTGTCCCAGAGGTCTCTTAGGCTGTCTTCATTTCTTTTCATTCTTTTTTTTTTTAATTCTGTTCCGCAGCAGTGAATTCCACCATTCTGTCTTCCAGGTCACTTATCCGTTCTTCTGCCTCAGTTATTCTGGTATTGATTCCTTCTAGTGTATTTTTCATTTCAGTTATTGTATTGTTCATCTCTGTTTGTTCTTTAATTCTTCTAGGTCTTTGTTAAACATTTCTTGCATCCATTCTTTTTCCGAGGTCCTGGATCATCTTCACTATCATTATTCTGAACTCTTTTTCTGGAAGGTTGCCTATCTCCACTTCATTTAGTTGTTTTTCTGGGATTTTATCTTGTTCCTTCATCTGGTACATAGCCTTCTGCCTTTTCATCTTGTCCATCTTTCTGTGAATGTGGTTTTTGTTCCACAGGCTGCAGGATTGTAGTTCTTCTTGCTTCTGCTGTCTGCCCTCTGGTGGATGAGGCTATCTAAGAGGCTTGTCATTGCTGTTCTTTTTGTTCCTGGGATATATCCCCAAATAAGGACATACCACTCAAATTATTGTGTTTTTAATTTAGCGTCACTTGAAATTATTCCTTTCTGTGTGGCTAACCTATCAACTGGAAACACAATTAAGGTTATTTCTTTAATTTTGAATTTTAGAGATTCTTTTTTTTTTTTTACATTTTTAAGTTTTTCTTGAAATTATGTAAAACATTTACATGGTATCCAAATTAAATCTTCAAAACAGGGTACATTCAGAGAAATCTAGCTTCTATACCTGTCCCTTCCACCCTGTTTCCTCCTACTCCCTAAGGTAAACATTGGTTTACCTTAGTTTTTGTTTTATTCTTTTTTTCTTTTTTAATATTTATTTATTTATTTGGCTGCACTGGGTCCTAGTTTTGGCATTTGGGGTCCTAGCTGTGGCACGTGGGATCCTCGTTGTGGTGTGTGGACTCTTAGTTGTGGCATGTGGCATCCAGCTCCCTGACCAGGGATTGAACCCAGGCCCCCTTCACTGGGAGCGTGGAGCCCTAGCCACTGGACCACCAGGGAAGTCCCTTGTTTTATTATTCTATTTTTAAACAATAAGCAAATATGTATAGATATGTTCACATATTTTCCTTTTCTAAGATAAAAATGTAGCATACCAAATATATTGTTCTGTATTTTGCTTTTTTCTGCTGAACAACATATTTTGGAGATTACTCTATAGCAGTTTATGTTCCTTTTTATAGCTACATCCATTGTGTGAATATACAAAAGTTTATTCAACAAGTCCCCTCCTGATGGATATTTGGATGGTGGTAGAGAGATCTGAGATAGAGGAGATATGTTTGAAGGCCCTGTGGCTGGAGGAGGAGCAGGGTGGGAGATGAGGCTGCAGAGATAGGCATGGGTCAGTCTATGCAGACTTGTTGGCCCTGTAAGCTTTTTATTATTACTCTAGAAGGAATGGAAGACTACTGAAGTGTATTAAGCAGGGCTGTGACATGATTAAATCTGCATTTGAAGAGCTCACTTTTATTGCAGCATAGTGTGTGGGTTAGAAAAGATGAGTGAGTGTAGAGAAATCTTTTAGAAAGTATTGCAGTAGCCCAGGTGAAAGGTGATGGTGGCTTGGACTAGGGGAGATGGCAGCACAACAGAGAGAAAGGGAAGAGTGAACGTATTTAGAAAATAAAATTGACTACTTAGTGATCTTTCGGATATGGAGTTATATATATGGATATATATATATATATAGTTATAAAAAAAAAAAAAAACCCCGAGATTTCTGGATTCTGCACTGGATGGATGGAAGCACTATTCTCAGAGATAGGAAGCCCTGGGAGAGGAGCAGATATTGGGTGATGATTATGTGTTAAATTTTGAACGTATTAAAGTAGAAGTTAGGGAATTTCCTGGCGGTCCAGTGGTTGGGACCCAGCGCTTTCACTGCTGAGGCCCAGGTTCCATCCCTGGTTGGAGAACTAAGATCCCACAAGCTGGGCAGCACGGCCAAAATAAAAGAAGTACCTTTGAGACATTTGAGTGGAAAAAGTCAAGAAGTTGGTTTGATATGTGTGTCTTCAGCTCTGTTTCGGAGTTAATCAGGCTGAGAACCTTAGTTCTGTCTCACATTGGTCATAAAAACTGTCCATAGTTGTCCCCATGGGAGACAGGTCCCGGCACTGGGATTAGAGGTCAGGGTGTGTCGCGGCATCAGTGAGGGGCTCAGAGTTGAGGGTGAGGGCAGTTTGAGGCCTGAGTTGGGGTCAGCAGTCAGCATCAGATGACAGGGTGGAAGGACCGCAGCTTTCCCTTCTGGCTGCTGCCCTAAAGGGTAGATAACCTACCTTTGGAAGAAGGGGTGACCATCTTTTGTCCAGTCCTGTGCTAGCCCTGCAGTGGGCAGAGAGGAGGCAGTACAGACTGTGGATGGAGGATGAAGAAGGCTGGGGGACAGGTCACAAGTTATGGATGTGGCTGTGCTCACTGGAGGCTCACAACACCCTAAAAAGGCAGACAGGTTATGAGGTCCAGATGGAGAAACTGAGATTCAGAGCTAAATGCCTTCTAGGACCTCAGAGCTAGTCAATGCAGAGCAGCCGCTTGAACTCAGGACTCCTGAGTTAGGCTGTCTCAGCAACACTCTCACCTAAAGGCTTCCATTGAAAGAGGAGGAAAAAGGGCAACAAATAGAGAGAAGGAAGGACACTGTAGAAATAGCTGGGCCTCACAGGAGAGAGAAGGAGGTATTGCTACGAAGTTGTAGGGGAGTTTATGAGGTTTCCCTTGGTGCTACACAGACTTTCTCCATCTCTGAGTGCACTATCCTCCCAAAGGGTCAGCACAGAGCTCTGCTGCAAACCCCAGAAAGGTTTTTTTTTTTTTGCGGTACGCGGGGGGCCTCTCACTGTTGTGGCCTCTCCTGTTGCGGAGCACAGGCTCCGGACGCGCAGGCTCAGCGGCCATGGCTCACGGGCCTAGCCGCTCCGCGGCATGTGGGATCCTCCTGGACCAGGGCACGAACCCGTTTCCCCTGCATCGACAGGCGGACTCTCAACCACTGCGCCACCAGGGAAGCCCATGATTTTCTTTTTTTTTAAATGTATTTTATATGTATATATTTATTTATTTATTTTATTTTTGGCTGCGTTGGGTCTTCATTGCTGCGTGTGGGCTTTCTCTTGTTGTGGCACACGGGGTCAGTAGTTGTGGCTCTCAGGCTCAGTAGTTGTGATTTGCGGGCTCTAGAGCGCAGGCTCAGTAGTTGTGGCGCATGGGCTTTGTTGCTCCGTGGCATGTGGGATCTTCCCTGACCAGGGATTGAACCCGTGTCCCCTGCATTGGCAGGTGGATTCTTAACCCCTGCACCACCAGGGAAGTCCCAATGTTGATTTTCTTAAAACAAAACATCCCCTGCTCCAACCCCTTTTTTTCAAAATATAAATTTTGGGATTGGGTGGTAATTTTCAGATGAACTGGTTGCAGTGGCAGTATTCCACAGTCCTCTACATCTCTGGCCTCTAAAGGGACTCCCCAAAGGTTCATGTTTTAGCAGAACAAGAAAGATATTCTGGGTAGGAATGAGGTGGAAGCATGTGTCCCAGAAACCCAACTGATGTGAGGGTACAGCTGCCGCTGCTTATCCTGAAAGGTAAATGGGGGTGGGGCTATAATCCCTCCCAGATGTCCTTTGAAGGGTTCTGCGCAGTTCTGCTGAGTCACCTTAACACAGCAGTTTCTGTGGTAACCAAGCCCAAGCTAGGGCAGCCCAGCAGCTCAGTGGTGACTCATGGTTCTGGAACAGCTAAGGGCTGACCTTTCCCTAGAGAAGCTGGGGCAGTTCAGCTCTGGGTACTGTGCCAGCTTCTCTCCCTGCATGACTCTCTGGGCTCTTCCTCCCCTCTCTCCATGGGTACTCCATCCTTAGGGTGGCAGAGCGAATCCCAGGAGCAGGGATTCAGGAAGGCTCTAGGAGAGGAAAAGGCTTGGAGTCCGCTTGGTGGAGTTGCCTGTTTGGTTACCTGCCCCTGCCATCTTCCTGGGCCTATGGGCCTAGGGCATCCATATCGCTCAGGGCTCAAGACATTTCTTACTCCAGGCAGTGGTTTTCACACTTTTTTATTTGCAAATAGACAAAAAGCCTTTTCAAAAACTATGTGTCCCCTCTCACATTTTTAAGTTGAGATCTAAAATATTTCATCTTAAATTTAAGTAGTGCAAAAGATATGATTTCTGGTCATAAATATTGAATTTAAAACTCTTATATCAGGCTTTTAAATGTGTCAAGTGGAATTAAGATTTCAGAGCAATTTGATACTATAATCATCCACTAAAAAGTACCCAAACAAGTTCTTCTTTAAACAGTTAGAAGTTTTAAAATTTTATTTTTCTTCCAACATTTACATTTTCATTCTACATAAGAATTACATCTGCTATATTTTATGCTTTATTGATCATTCTTATCTGCAACAAAATATATGTAATCCGACATATATTTTATTTACTGTGACCATAGGGCTATAAGTGTTAAATTTCTTCTGGATTTAATTATCATTACAGTATTATTAGTGCACAGCTGATCAAAACAACATTATTTTAAATTATTTTTATGTTATTTAAAGTATTATTTCAGGGGAATTTCCTGGCAGTCCAGTGGTTAGGACTCTGTGCTCTCACTGCCAAGGGCCTGGGTTCAATCCCTGGTTGGGGAACTAAAATCCCATAAGCCACATGGTGCGGCCAAAAATAAAAGTATTATTTTAAATATTAGTAATTATTGAACATAAAAAGTAAAATTTTATTGGACCGTTGGTGAAGCTGAATTTTTCTAAATAATTATTATATCTGTGGATGAATATTAATTATTGCTAGAATGAGACTGGGCTCAACGTTAATTTCTTCCTGTTTTTCATTTTTATGGACAAGCTCTGAGAAACCTAATTTGCATAAATTAGATGGGAAAGAAATTTCATTATAGGAATGTCAGCCAATTATTTGAATACCTCTGAGTTATATGATAAAAACCATATAATGATCTATCATCAAAAACTATTTTCAGTGATCTATTAGCTGGCAAATTAATTAGGTATTCCTTCAATTTTATTGAAAGCAAAGATTTGGAAACCACTCAACCTGTAAAGTATTAGTTACCCAGTCATAAGTGTCATTCCGGTTCTCAGCTTCTGGGATTATGCCAACAAATCTTTGCAAAGATTTATCAAATGATTATTAATTATTTCTGCTACTTTTTCACTTAGAGGCACTTTGTTTATTTTTATTTATTTATTTTATAAATTTATTTTATTTATTTATTTTTGGCTGCATTGTGTCTTCTCTGCTGTGTGCAGGCTTTCTGTAGTTGCAGCGAGCGGGTCCACTCTTTGTTGCCGTGGGTGGGCTTCTCATTGTGTTGGCTTCTCTTGTTGTGGAGCACGGACTCTAGGCGCGCAGGCTTCAGTAGTTGTGGTCCCTGGGATTTGTTGCTCTGCGGCATGTGGGATCTTCCCAGACCAGGGCTCGAACCCGTGTCCCCTGCATTGGCAGGCGGATTCTTAACCACTGCACCACCAGGGAAGCCCCGAGGCACCTTGTTTAAATTGATATACTCAGGAAGATATGGAAAGTAGAAGTGTTAATTCCAATACACTTTTGCTAAGACAATTTTTGGGCCAAATCCTTTTACCTTATCATGTGCTTTAAAAATATTTTTATTAGGGGAGGGGAGGGGTAAATTGGGAGATTGTGATTGACATATACACACTACTATATATAAAATAGATAACTAATAAGAACCTATTGTATAGCACAGGGAACTCTACTTAGTACTCTGTAATGACCTATATGGGAATAGAATCTAAAAAAGAGTGGATAACTGTAAATGTATAACTGATTCACTTTGCTGTACAGCAGAAACTAACACAACATTGTAAATCACTATACTCCAGTAAAAATTAATTAAAAAACTAAATACATTTTTATTAATATTTTGGAGTTGTAGACTTAACCCATTTATGAAAAACAGCTGTGACATTCTTATTGGCAAAGCCAGCCATCATTGTTTTAAACTAATCAGCCAAGTCAAATTACTTTCTATCAGAAAAATTTCTCATTTTTCAAGTAATCTTTTTTTGTTTTTTTGGCCACAAGGTGTGTGGGATCTTATCTCCTCAACCAGGGATCGAACCTGCACCCCCCCGCATTAGAAGGCGAAGTCTTAACCACTGGACCACCAGGGAAGTCCCTCAAGTAATCATATTAATTCATGTCCTTATGATAACTGTCTTGCTTCTGAATTTTAAGAAACATAAAGACAAGGAGTCTTTCTCTCCTAGATGAATTATGATACAAAGATTTTCACTGTTTCTCAGTGATGCTCTTTTTGCAATATTCTCTTGGGACTCTTCTTCACATATGATGTATTTTTGACACTGGAGGACAGAAGAGGTCATTAAATTTAAAAACATTGAGAATTTTCCTTTCCTTTGGCACCCTGCAGTTTTTACCCTCCAAGCCAAGCATCACAGTAAGATTGGGACTGGATGAGAGTAGGCCTTTCTTTTGTATACTGGGAGAAAGGCGGTTGGAGATGGGAGATGCAGGAGAAGAACTGGCATTACTGCTCAATCACAACAGATAAATTTTAGGAAAGTACATATGGAAGTTAAAGATCTGGGAAAAATGAACCCCTTAAGTCCATTCATGCCTGTATGTGCCATTTAAAGTCTTTGTGAACTACCAGGATACATTTCCCTGATTTGGAGACCGCTGTTTCAGAAGATCACCTGCTCCCTGGGCACTTCCACAGGTACTGTGTAGCTACCATCAAAGGGTCCCTTTTGTGGGTCTCCCTGAGTAGCTAAGCCCAACTGGAACTTCGTAGTGAGAACTGTAGGAAGCAACTGGACCGCCTTACATAGGAGGGTTCCAGACAATGAGGCATTTGCCTTGATGAGGTTTATGAAAAGGGCTCCCACTAGGCACCCAACAGTGCAGTGTGTGTGCGTCTGGGAAATGCTGGTAAGTAGCCAAGAGGCTTCATGATGGCCTTCAGTACTTTAGAGATCACTGTGATCCAGGATCAGACCTTCTGCCTTGTAGGCTCAAAACCCCAGCTTGTCAGCATGTGGAGAGTAGGTGTACAGTCCACATAACTAAGTTATAACATTCAGATGTCAATGTGCTAATTTAAAAGGAGAAATCATTGGCAAGAGGTCTGACCCCAAAATCTATAGGTAGATCTACATGGAAAGCCAAATGGTGAGCGAAGATTCTGGACAAGGTGGGATGATTGAGATGAATTGAATGTTAAATACTTAATCTGGCTAAGACAGCAAGATATATCCACCTCTATACCTGGTACAACCTTGCCATGAAGATCAGAAGTGATATAATAAAATATATTTAGCCTTTGTCCCTGGTTCCTGGCACAGAGTTCCTGAAACTCTTGGAATTTTGTGAATGATAGGAGTGCCTTTTGTTATTCATGCTAATGAGGGGCTGGATATCTTTAGAATGGGGGCTAGTCACTAGTCAATTAGATTAGAGGGTTGAAATTTTCAGCCTCAACCCCTGATCTCTGGGGAGGGGAGAGGGACTGGAGACTAAGTTCAATCAGGTGGCCACTGACTTAATTATTCATGCCCACTAATGAAACCACCATATAAAAACCCTGGAACAATGAGGTTTGGAGAGCTACCTAGTTGGTGAACACAATGATGTACTGAGAGAGTGGTGCACCAGAGCATGGAAGCTCTGAGCCCATTCCCACCTCCGGTACCATGCCCTAAGTATTTCTTACATTTGACTGCTCCTGAGTTGTATCCTTTATAATAAAACTGTAATCATAAGTATGGCACTTAAGTTCTTTGAGTCATTCTAGGAAATTATCAAACCTGAAGGGTGGGTGGTCAAGGGAACCCCCAAATTTGTAGCCAAGTCAGAAGTGTGGGTAACCTGAGGACCTGGGAGTTGTGGCTGGCTTCTGAGGTGAAGGCAGTCTTACAGGGCTGAGCCCCTTAACCTGTAGGGTCTGCACTAACCCCAGGTAGTTAGTTCAAAATGGGATTGAATTCTAGGACACCCAGTTACTGTCAGAAAGTTGCTGCTAGAAAATACCAGACAACTTGAATTGTTTGCTCAAAGATCCTCCCACCTGGAATGGCCCAACCAGCCTTTGCTCCCATGACTCCTTTTCTAGGCTTCCCTGGCTGACCAGCTTCCACTTTTTATGGTTACATCTCCCTTCTACACACATCAGCATGTTCAGATGTTCTAGTCTTATGGGTCTGAGTGCTATTCTTTGCATATCTCTGCTCTAGTCCACTCTGTTTTGATAATAGAGTGTGACTTTAGCCTGAAGCATTGATAGCCCAGCCTTCTGTTTAGCTCTGGGCCTTGGCATGCCTGGACTCCTTTGGAGTTGTATCTAGAAGCCCCCAAATGTTTCCTGGCTTGTCCTGCAAACCTCATGAGTATCTCTGTATCATACAGGAGCAACTGTCCAGTGTCACCATGATTTAGCACTGTCTGATTCAAATAGTAACCTGCCTCTCTGGTCTCTGACTCAGCCAGTTCAATTGACTGCATTTCCTCTCTTTCTCATTTACTGAGGCACTTGGTAAGATTGCCTCAGACCCAATCCCACAAGCATAGGAAACTGATGAGTTAACAGCTGAATTACAAATAACTCCCTCCCCGCCCACCTACCCCCACAAAAACCCCTGCCTCTTATTAACATGGTGTAAAACTTCTCTGTTAACAAAACAAAACAACAACAACAAAACTACAGAGAGCTGTAAAGTTGCTCATACTCTGACCCTGAAACTCCACTTCCAGACCTAAGGAAATAATCAGAGACACAGAGAATTATGTAAAAGTTGTAAACTGCAGCGTTATTTACAAAGTGAAAAAGTGGATATAACATAAATATCTAACAAAGAGGAATACCATGTGATATGCAATGATTAAAATATTTTCTAAGCAATTAAAATTTTCTAAGCAATTTTAAATGAAATACAAGATTTTATAACATTATGCTATATGAACAGGGTGGGTTGTCAACCATCTGTGTTCATGATTTAGGTTAGGTTATATTGTATATATTATGGTCGCCACTCCCCTGGCCGGCCCGACAAGACGCGCCAGTAGCACGGCACCGATTCCTCTCGGGCTCGTGGGCGCTGCTCTGAGCAGCGTCACCCTTTATACCAGAAAGCTGGTGGGTACTATGGGGAAAAAACAAAACAAGAAGAAAGTGGAGGAGGTGCTAGAAGAAGAAGAAGAAGAATATGTGGTGGAAAAAGTTCTCGACCGTCGAGTGGTAAAGGGCAAAGTGGAGTACCTCCTAAAGTGGAAGGGGTTCTCAGATGAGGACAACACTTGGGAGCCAGAAGAAAACCTGGATCGCCCCGACCTCGTTGCCGAGTTCCTGCAGTCACAGAAAACAGCACACGAGACATAAATCAGAGGGAGGCAAGCGCAAAGCTGATTCTGATTCGGAAGATAAGGGGGAGGAGAGCGAACCAAAGAAGAAGAAAGAAGAGTCAGAAAAGCCACAAGGCTTTGCCGGGGGTTTGGAATCGGAGCGGATTATTGGAGCTACAGACTCCAGTGGAGAACTCATGTTCCTGATGAAATGGAAAAACTGATGAGGCTCACCTGGTCCCTGCCAAGGAAGCCAATGTCAAGTGCCCACAGGTTGTTATATCCTCCTATGAGGAAAGGCTGACGTGGCATTCCTACCCCTCGGAGGATGATGACAAAAAAGATGACAAGAATTAACTCTCCTGAGTACCAGCCCCTGTCACATCTGACTGGGTTTCAAGTGGGGAAAGAAGGAGTTCTACTTGTCTTGACACCGTAGAGGGGGCTTGAGAAGATGTCCTTTGAAGAGCCAGTATAGTTTCTGTGCCCTACAGCAGCCCAAGTGCTTTAAAGCTGCTACATGCTGTATAGTTTGCACACCCATCCCAGTGGAGGGGAAGGAGGGTCAGTGTTTCAAGACAACCCATTCTGAACTTTGCTGAGAAAAGCAAAGGGCCTTCTATGAAGGACAAAACTTGCAGAATAGGATGTGGGAGAGCAAAAGATACTGTAGATCTTCAAAGAGCATCTCCACAACCCACAACCTTCTTCCCAATAGTGTTAACTCTGCATTTTTACAGTGTAGCATGTATGTAGTTTTTGGCTATTTCTGGTGTATTATTTGGGGTGGGAGAGATGGGGTGGGAAAGAAGGGGGATGGGTTAGAGTCATTTTTGTTAAAATTTGGGGCCTGTTGGGGGAAAATGGTGAAACAAAGGAAAGAACAACTAATGATGATTTGGTTCTGTGTCCAGAATTTTTCATCCTTTCAAAAAATGTCATTGGCAACCTAAATGAGGTCTGTGAGAGACTGTTTAAAAGCTGTGAATGCCTGAAACTTAGAAGCCAAGGTGTTCCCTGCCTGAGCTTAATGCTGTTCCCAAAAAGCATTAAGCTTTGGTAACTTCTTAACTTCCCAGTTAAGAAGTTACCAAAGCTGCCATTTGGGGGATGGAAACTGGTTGAGGAGGAAATGTCTTATTGGAGTTGTATACACAGGCAGATCATTCTGTCTTAGAGGTGCTAATTCTTGAAATTGACAAGAAGACCCTTTCTTTTCCGATTTTGAAGTTATAAATATCAGCTTCTCTATCCAAGCCACTGGCTGAAGTATTTGGGGAAGGGCAGAGGGTGGTATAGGAGATGGGAGAGTAGGCAAAGACAAGGGCCGGTGCTCTTAGGGTGGAAAACTCTTGGAGCCTCTGTTTTTTGAACTTTGAGACCATTGGTGGCAGGGTTCAGTCACTGACAGCACAAGTTCAGAGTCACTTCAAGAGTTGAATGATTTCTGAAGCCCTGGTCTCAGGAGATTAAATTTTCATACTGGGGCAGTGGTTCACTTTAAAACAAAACAAATTTTTTTAATCCTAAGAATTAACTAAAACCCAAAATGCTGTCTTGAATCATGAGATCCATCAGTTCTTGACATCATTTAGACCTGCATCTAGAACTCTGTTGTAAAATCTTTTTAGGCATGTGTTAGGTTTCTGTGAAAACTTTTGTTTAAATGTTAAACTTCATACCAACACTGTCAGTTTTTGTCTCAATAAAACTATAGATTTATAAAAAAAATGTATATATTATGTGCACTGAAAAAAGACTGGAAGAAAATAACAAAAACTACCAACAGTTGTTTTCATTTAATGTGAAATTATGAGTAACTTATTTTCTCAAGTGTTTTTATGAGTGTATATTACTTTTGCAATCAAAATTATAAAAGTTTCAAAAAGTACTGTTTATACCGCAACACTGCTTGATGTCCTTTGAGTTACCCTGAAGAAAGTAGCCTTTTCTCCTTTGGCCCCATCCATCTTCCCAGTTTCATTTATCATTCTCTCATACATACTATTTTCCAGCCACACTGAACCTCTCACCATTCTTTTCACACAACAGGAACTTGCATATGCTATTCCTTAAACCTGGAATGCTTTTCGCTCTCTTCTGTACTTACTTATTCTTCCAGATTCACTTCAAATGCATTTTCAGGCTCCTGAATGCACAGTTGATTGCTTTAGGCTTTGTGCTTTACAGTTCTTTTTTTCTATCTGTTACAGCATTTGTCACATGGTAATGTGACTCATTTATAAATTTTCTTCACTAAATTGTAATCCTATCTGCGGTGGGGTGTATGTATTATTTACTTTTGTATCAACAGTACCTAGCACACAGTAGACTACTCAACGAATGCTAAATAAGTAAATTTTAAATGTACTTTTACCTCTAATTCAGAAAAGAATCAAGCAGCTGAACAGATAAATGAATGAACGGACAGTGGTCAGCTTGACCACCCAGAACAAATCTGTAGTTCTTGGCACCCAAGCTCAGAAAAGGAATTGTATTGGAGGTAGGCTCCTTGAAAGGCTGTTATACAAAACCTGAAAGTGGGAGAATTTTATAAACATTAACGAAAGACACTTTGCCTCAGATAGCATGCTTTTGGAATTCAGAAAACTGCATGGTAATGTCAAGAAATGCCAGTGGCCTATGGTATTCCCTCCCTAGGGACACTTGGAGGCTGTACAAACAGACTGGCCTGGGGTTGCTATTAGGAGAAAGAAAGATGCACCATGGCCAGGAATGATCAGGGTAGAATCCTGAATTTTCAAAATAGGTTATATATACTCTCTACCCTCATCATTCTGATCATCACCCAGGAGGTGACCAAGAGGAGATGAACCCTTTCTGGGGAAGGCTGTATTCATTGACCCCACTAAGTTGTGTGGACTAGGAGGAAGTGAGGGAGGTGGAGTCAGAAATCTTTTTGAGTTGATTTTTGGGAAGACCTTTCCAGTGCTCAACAAAATCAGATGCCTGCAGATGGTGGGGAGTGCAGTGTGTCCCTCAGATACCTTGACAAGTGGCCTGTTGTTGGGTGGTCTTTACATTGGTTCCCCTTTTCCCCAGGTCCCACAGGGGTGATGTGGACCAGATAGATGCCACACATGCAGTGAGCTGCACTCTAGGACAGGAACACTGAATTCAGGGAATCTACCTCTTTCAGAGCAAGCAGTAAGCAAGCTTGCCCTTGGTTCTGAAGGGAGACATCACTTCATTTTTCAAGGTTGCTTCCTGCAACATAACCCTGAAATGGTCTGCATGAAGAGTGGTTAGGGCCTTGTATTCTTGGCATACCTAGCAAGATGTGTGGGAATACAGAGACTCATGGAGGAGTCTCCCAACAGAAATGCCCTGTGAAACTATCATATGCCCTGTGAAATGCCTCACATTCATGCCAATGACCAACACTAAAAAAAAAAAAAGGAACAAATAAAGTGGACTAAGTAATTCCAATTAAAGAAGAGGATCTCTTGAAATAAGAAAAATTGCTTCCTTAACTCATTCTTCCTTTTCAGTATCTTCTGCCTAGTATTTTTCAACCACAATATAAGGCATTACTTTTTCTTTAGGATCTATAGTTTTCTTCTAAAATCATAAAAGCTGTCTTTCATAGTCCTCTGATGACTTAATTTCCTTTTCTTCTTAGATATTCTCCTGAAAGAAAACAGAATATAGTTATTACTTATGAACAGTACATTATCACAATATGATTCATTCATTTATTCCATAAATGTTCGTAACTACCACGTGCTAGGCACTGTGCTAAGTACTTGGAGATACAAGGATGACTGGATAGTTAAGACCCAATCCCTGACTTCAAGGAGTTCATTGTCTATTAGGGGAGATATATATTTGTGTATCTATATATACACACACACAATGCTCCTAGAATCTTTCATAATAAAAAATTGTAATAGCTCTTTATTTCCCAAATTTTCTATAATTGTCATGCATAATTTTTGAAAGAGAAAAATATAATTAAAAGAAAAACAAGTCAAGGAAATAGAGTAATGAGACATGCGGGAATTCCCTGGAGGTCCAGTGATTAGGACTCAGCGCTTTCACTGCGGTGGCCCAGGTTCAATCCCTGGTTGCAAAACCTGCCAGCGATGTGGGCGCAGCCAAAAAAAAAAAAGAGACATGAGATAAGTAACTGGCTCCTGAGTGGATATCAGCCTCATCCATCCCTCATGAGCATTCAGTCACTTCCAAGATAGCCGATCCCTTCCCAGAGTAGTGAGATCTTAGTGGAATGATGTCAGCCCTGTCCTTCTAAATAACACACATTCTTTGGAGTCTCTTGTGGCCCTAAGCACTCTTTGGTGCCAGCCACAGAATCTACATTACAGTGGGCAGGCAACTTCTCTGGCCTTCTCCACAGGATACCTGGGGAATTAGCCCTGGGCCACAGCTGATAGGATAGCGTCTGGCCTCTTTAGAGCCTAATTGCTCATTTTCCTGGCTTCCTTTTCTGGATAGCTTTAATTCGATAATTAGCCCAGATATACAAGTCTCCATTCTGTCCTCCTGCTCCTGCCCTACGCTACTGAAACTGAACCTCCCTTAAATCCTGACACCTGCTCAGGAAAGATCCTCGGTGGTTGTAATTGCCTGTTCCCCCCATGCTGGAAATCACCCCTCCTGTTAGGTGCTTCCTAAGTTGTGTCTTGCCTACGCTCAGTCCTATTTGCTCCTAGAATACCTCATTGCCAGCCATGTAGCATGGTTTATGACAATCCATGCCAGGGAACTATTTATGACAACTGTGAAGGTCTGTACTTATATACATTTTGTGTGTGTGTAGTTTCTGTGATGGTAGTTAATTTCTCAATTAATCCTTTAAGATTCAGCTGTCTGAAAAACGGTGTAGATGATCTTATTTGCAAAGCAGAAATAGAGACACAGATGTAGAGAACAAACTATGGGTACGAAGGGGGAAAGGAGCGGGTGGGAGGAATTGGGAGATTGGGATTGACATATATACACCATTGATACTATGTATAAAATAGATAACTAATGAGAACCTACTGTATGGCACAGGGAACTCTACTTAATGCTCTGTGGTGACCTAAATGGGAAGGAAATCCAAAAAAGATGGGATATATGTATACGTATAGCTGATTCACTTTGCTGTACAGTAGAAACCAACACAACATTGTAAAGCAACTATACTCCAATAAAAATTAATCAAAAAAAAAAAGATTCCGCTGTCTGGAGCCCTCCCAGATTCTGCTAGGCAGAGGTCATTCATTTATTTGTTCATCAAACATGCATTAATTTCCTACTCATCATTAGACACTGTTTTAGGGACTGGATTAAGACGAAATTTTTGCCTTCTAGGGACTCACAATCAAGGTAAACAAAGGACTCTAATGTCAGTAATAATAAAGGTATGCATAAAATACATAGCACAGTAGAGAGAAGCCCAAGATCTGATTTGGGTTTTCAATGATAATTAGGAATTTGCCAACTGGATGTGAAAGGGCAGGGACAGAAAGGGAAGATATTTCAGGCAGATAGGGCAGCAGTATCGTATAGAGGCATGGAAAGCAGAGACTATCTTAACCAGCTTTGATTTCCTAGTTTATTAGGATAGTGCAGTGCACATACATGTAGGTCGTCACTGAGAATTCGTTGAAAGAATGAAAGGTTGGCTGCTTTCCTCACTAGCAGAAGTAGATGGAGGATTCTCCTATCTCAAAGGAGTGTTCAAGCAACTCCAACAAAAACTTTTTTTTAGAAATTTAAATTTAGGTGACTTCCCTGGTGGCACAGTGGATAAGACTCTGCGCTCCCAATGCAGGGGGCCTGGGTTCGATCCCTGGTCAGGGAACTAGATCCCACATGCATTCTGCAACTAAGAGTTTGCATGCCACAACTAAGGAGCCTGCCTGCTGCAACTAAGACCTGGCACAGCCAAATAAATAAATATTTTTTTTAAAAGCGACTACTAAAACTGCTAAAAAAAAGAAATTTAAATTTAGATTAAAAAATCTAAACACAGATACAATTTATCGTTTATTAAGCTCAACTCTCATAGATATAATTTCCCAGTTAGTTCTACATTAGATCTTTATTTTAAAATGTAGAGACATGGAAGGGGAATGCAGCAGACACCAATAAGCCTGGCTCACAGTAATTTATTTTTCTGTAGAAAATCCTTGTATAGAGGATGGCCCCCAGCAACTACATCTCTGCTTTTTAACCCTGCCTTTCCCACCTCCTAACCCCAGCTGACTGATATAAAGGTAAATTATATGATCTAAGACTTGTCAGATCAGGGTTCTACAAGAAATTAAGAGATAGGATGCAAGGCTTGACCATGACACCACTAGGAAAGGAGGCAGTCTGCAATGGGATGGAACAAAGCTGACCCTCTTAGGAGGAGAGACTAGAGTGGAGTGCTAGCAGTGTTCCAGTCCCTGGAATCCATTTTCCTTGTGGCTCAGCTGCACTCTGTCCTTTCACCGGTTATATAAGTAACCCTGGTACCCTTCCAATAAATTCCTCCTTTCTACCCTAGCTGGTTTGATTGGGTTACTTGCAGTCAGAAGACTTGACTACCACAGGGAACAAAGACAGGCATTGGGAGCAAACTTACCCAATTTCTCTGTGGCTTCCACACAGACACTAGGATACATGCCCTCAGTGTAAGTTGCCACCAGAAGATACAGACGGGTCTTCACAACAACCACACCAGTATTTTCCTGGATAAAAATAAAACAGAATGCCCTTCTCTTGGTTCTAGTTACAGGACAAGAAGTTACGCGCCAGCCACATTTTTCACCATTTCCTGACTTCCATATTCATTATGTTTGTTTTTGGACTCTCCGCTCTTTTTCACTGATTTAGTTGTCAAAAAGTTTTAGACTGTTGTAATAACAGCATGTGTATTCTGAAAAAAGCTCCTGAATTGATTGTAATATACCCCTATCCCAGTGAGAACAACCGATGTCACGGAAAGGAAATACATTTTGGAATTAGATAGCTCTGGGCTTGAATCCCAGCACCTCCATTTTCTGCTGTATGACTATGGAAGAGTCATTTAACCTGGTTAAGCCTCAGTTTCCTCATCTGTAAATGAGGCTACTTATTTTATAATGTGGGTGAAGTGTGCCTAACCCATCATATAGGGCATACAGAAATATGACTGTCATCCCCTTAATTCCTTATAGGCAACAGTGAACCAACAGACGTTTTAAGCACAAGAGTAATATCACTTTGTTTTTTAAAGAAGGAGAATGTAGAGTATGAGGAATAATTACAGTGGAAAGAGACAGTTCAGGCAAGGTTCAGTTGATAAATTCTGGAATGAACATTTCTCAGAACTAGGCTCTCTGTTAGAACTTTCTTTTACATGTGCCTTCCTGGCACTAGACTGCTATCTCAAACATTGCCATTGCAGTAACAGGCTTAGTCTGTTTTAAAGATAGTATCAGGAGAGGAACTGAAAACTGGAGTCAAATTCTTTTCTTAAGGTTTTTACAAAGTTGTCTTCAAATCTTGAACACTCACACTCTTAGCATAAAGAGAATAGTCATCTGCCCGGACACATTTGTAGTCCTTCTCCTTGAAATACAATCCTTCTCTTCTGGTTTTCAAAGGGTTCTTGGCAAATCCATCCACAAGTGTTCGGACATCACTGGGCATTACCTGCAGAGGTTAAATAGACTAGAAGTTGGCAACCTATGGTGGACTGGCCAAATTTGTACCACTACCAGTTTTTGTAAGCCTGCAAATGAAGAATGGTTTTTACATTTTTAAGTAGTTGAAAAAAAAATCAAAATAATAATATTTTGTGATATGTAAAAATTACATGAAATTCAAATTTCAGTGTTCATAAAGTTTTATTGGAACATAGTCACTCCCATTCTTTTATGTACTGTCTATGGCCTTTACAGAAAAAGATTTAAACTCTTATGCCCAAGCCTGTTTTTTTCTTACACTAAATCCAGGTGATGCTACACATAGGCTCGGCTCCTGGAGTTTGATGAGGGCTGCACTGTCTACATGCTTCGTTCCCAGGAGTGTATCTAACAGTAAGTTCTGCAAATGGCTCATGCTCCCTCAGCCCTGAAAAAGGGAACTGCAGTTGAAACCATCTGCTCTGGCTAGCTTTTAAAAGCCCTGTGAATACAAATGTCCCTAAGACACCCTGGACAGCTTTAATATCAGCATGTGCACTTTGAAAAGATGAAGGGTGAAAATGGAGTTCCATCATCCAGTGCCCACCAATACTCAAGAGGAAAACAGAATCATAGAAAATCAGTTCACAGAGAGGGTTATGAGTTTGGAAAATCACAGCTCGTAATTTTCTATCTGTGTCAATAGTTTGCATCAGAATCACCTAGGATTAAAACTAAAAAAATTAAAAACCTGACGAAATGGAGAACTACTGAAGTAAACAAGACTAAATGAGATATACTGGTCATGAGTCCTCACGTTCCTTTCCCACTGACCAACATCAGCACCAACTATGGACACTGATCAATACCCCAGGGGACTAAAAACACCTTAAGGAACCTAAAGCGACATTTTCCGCACAGGTTCCCAAGTCTTCTTGGGCCCTCCTCATCGGGACAAACTCCACAAACACTCGTCATTCCAAGGAGCCCCTAGCCCGCCACTCCCTTCGCAGCGATTTGGCCCACGGGGGTTCCCTGGAGCGGGGTTACTGAGGGCGAGGGAGGGTGTGTTAATGTCAAGTCTGGTTGGCTGCGGACACGCACAGGAGGGGCAGAGGGTTTGGGGGATCGCGGCGGGCCTGACCAGGAAAAGCCCCCTTGCTCTCGGGAAGGAGCCCAACACTCAACCAAAAGCTGGCTTGAAGCGCATGCGGCGGTCAACGGACGAGGGGGGAGGCGGGGCGAGAGGGCGACGAGCCCAGCTATTGGCTGCGGCAGCTGCCCGTCACCGAGAAGCGCTACGGCCCCGACCGCAGACCACGACCAGCCGTTGGGCGCCGGAGCTACGACTTTTCTGGTTTCTTCTCAGCCAGGCTGGTCCGCGGTAGCGCATTTGCGCGGGACTCAGGGACGCAGCGGCCGAGTCTCCGGACCGGGCGGTCCTGCGGAATTCGGAGTCCACCGGCCGCCTCGGCGGCGCGCGGACTCCTTGTCCGCCGCGGCGGAGGGGTCGCGGGGTGCCTCGACCGAATCTCTGGACACGAAACGTTCTTAATCTACCGAGGCGACGGGCTCGAGCTGACTGGACCTCAGGTGGGACGGGCTCACTCTCCCGCCGCAGCTGACGACTCAGGCGCCGTGGGCTGTCGGGCCCGGCCCTGTCGTGGTGCCAGAGAACCGAAGGCCCTGCCAGTCGAGGGAGGGGAGCTGAGGTACCTGTCGCGGCCTGCAGCTTTTCCTGCAGGCCGGGCGGAGGCCACACGCACCTTGCCAGCGGGGTAGGAGGGAAGGGGCGGCGTCGTGGGTGCTTCTCCCTCAGGCACGGGCTGGACGGGGCTGGACGGGTCTGGGGGTGGCGGTTTGGGACTCTCAGAGCTTGAAGACAAGCTAATTGTGTTCAAAAGCCCTTCCTTCCTTCTGTGAGAAGCCCATCCTGGGTGTGCTTCAGGAGTCAGAAGGCTGCAACTCTGCCCACTCCGAAAACTGCAGATGCGACTCCTAGAGGCCAGGCTGAGAATTGCCACACCGGCTCCATTGGGCCACGTTGTGGGAAGCCTGGGATTCGAGGGGACAGCGGGTGGGTCTGGAGAGAGCTCCCCTGCTTAAAGGAGGCTGGCTCGGAAGACACCAGCAGAATCCTGGGTGAAGGCCCCTCTCCTTAGGGAAAGTGTGGGTGTCTAAAGTTCAGAATCCGTTCCACGTCCGTTCACGGCCACGAATAGTGATTATTAATCAAATAGAAGAGAATAAATCTGAATTCTCGTTACTAAGTAAGCTGATTTTTTAGTTTTTCTAGGGGCTCTGTTATTTGTGAACACAATGAAAAGTTCAGACAGTGATGTGATAACTGACAGACTTACCAGGCTCAAGAGCTCAAACGAATGGCTGGAGCCCCAGCCACTTTCCTTCATGGAGGTACAGTAGTAGTGGCATTCTGAAGTTTATACTTGGGTGGTTGCACTGACAAGTGGCCTGTGCTAAATATATTATTCTCTGTGTTTTCTATTCTATTCTTTATTATCCCTTTCTTTCTATTAACCTTGTGTTTACTTTGCTCTCCATTTTCTAGTTTAACATGGGTTATATACCTTTTCTAGTATAACAGAGTTACGAAGTTTCTTCTGAAGCTTTAACTGCATCACCCAAATTTATATATGTTGTGGTTTTGTTTTTTTAGATTCTTTTTTTCTACACAGCTTTATTAAGGTATACTTGATATACAATAAACTGCATATATTGAAAGTGTACAGTTTGATAAATTCCTAGCTATGTATTCACACATGAAACCATCACCACAGTTGAGACAGTGAACATATTCAGTACCTCCAAAGTTTCCTCATTGTGTCCCTTTGTGAGTGCCCCCTCCCTGCCTGCTTTCTATCACTATAGTTTATTTTATTTTTCTTAAATTTTATTTTTATTTTTTAAAAATTTTTTTTGAATTTTTTTATACAGCAGGTTATTAATTATCCATTTTATACATATTAGCATATACATGTCAATCCCAATCTCCCAATTCATCCCACCACTATCACCCCCCAACACTTTCCCCCCCTTGGTGTCCATACGTTTGTTCTCTACATCTGTGTCTCTATTTCTGACCTGCAAACCGGTTCATCTGTACCGTTTTTCTAGGTTCCACATATATGTGTTAATATACGATATTTGTTTGTCTCTTTCTGACTTACTTCACTCTGTATGACAGTCTCTAGATCCCTCCACGTCTCTACAAATGACTCAATTTTGTTCCTTTTTGTGGCTGAGTAATATTCCATTGTATATATGTACCACATCTTCTTTATCCATTCGTCTGTTTCTGGGCATTTAGGTTGCTTCCATGTCCTGGCTATTGTAAATAGTGCTGCAGTGACCATTGGGGTGCATGTGTCTTTATGAATTATGGTTTTCTTTGGGTATATACCCAGTAGTGGGATTGGTGGGTCATGTGGTAATTCTATTTTTAGTTTTTTAAGGAACCTCCATACTGTTCTCCATAGTGGCTTTATCAATTTACATTCCCACCAACAGTGCAAGAGGGTTCCCTTTTCTCCACGCCCTTCCCAGCATTTGTTGCTTGTAGATTTTCTGATGATGCCCATTCTAACTGGTGTGAGGTGATACCTCATTGTAGTTTTGATTTGCATTTCTCTAATAATTAGTGAGGTTGAGCAGCTTTTCATGTGCTTCTTGGCCATCTGTATGTCTTCTTTAGAGAAATGTCTATTTAGGTCTTCTGCCCATTTTTGGATTGGGTTGTTTGTTTTCTTTTTTTTTTTGGCTGTACGCGGGCCTCTCACTGTTGTGGCCTCTTCCGTTGCGGAGTACAGGCTCCGGATGCGCAGGCTCAGCGGCCGTGGCTTACGAGCCTAGCTGCTCCGCGGCATGTGGGATCCTCCAGGACCGGGGCACAAACCTGTGTCCCCTGCATCAGCAGGCGGACTCTCAACCACTGTGCCACCAGGGAAGCCCTGGGTTGTTTGTTTTCTTAATATTGAGCTGCATGAGCTGTTTAGGTATTTTGGAGATTAATCCTTTGTCCGTTGATTTGTTTGCAAATATTTTCTCGCATTCTGAGTGTTGTCTTTTCATCTTCCTTTGCTGTGGAAAAGCTTTTAAGTTTCATTAGGTCCCATTTGTTTATTCTTGTTTTTATTTCCATTATTCTAGGAGCTGGATCAAAAAAGATCTTGCTGCGATTTCTGTCAGAGTGTTCTTCCTATGTTTTCCTCTAAGAGTTTTATAGTGTCCAGTCTTACATTTAGGTCTCTAATCCATTTTGAGTTTATTTTTGTGTATGGTGTTACAGAGTGTTCTAATTTCATTCTTTTACATGTAGCTGTCCAGTTTTCCAGCACCACTTATTGAAGAGACTGTCTTTTCTCCATTGTATATCCTTGCCTCCTCTGTCATAGATTAGTTGACCATAGGTGTGTGGGTTTATCTCTGGGCTTTCTATCCTGTTCCATTGATCTGTATTTCTGTTTTTGTGCCAGTACCATAGTGTCTTGATTAGTGTAGCTTTGTAGTATAGTCTGAAGTCAGCTCCGTTTTTTTCCCTCAAGACCACTTTGGCTATTCGGGGTCTTTTGTGTCTCCATACAAATTTTAAGATTTTTTTATTCTAGTTCTGTAAAAAATGCCATTGGTAATTTGATAAGGATTGCATTGAATCTGTAGATTGCTTTGGGTAGTATAGTCATTTTCACAACATTGATTCTTCCAGTCTAAGAACATGGTATATCGCTCCATCTGTTTGTATCATCTTTAATTTCTTTCATCAGTGTCTTACAGTTTTCTGCATACAGGTCTTTTGTCTCCCTAGGTAGGTTTATTTTTCGGTGTTTTATTCTTTTTGTTGCAATGGTAAATGGGAGTGTTTCCTTAATTTCTCTTGCAGATTTTTCATCAGTAGTGTATAGGAATGCAGGAGATTTCTGTGCATTAATTGTGTATCCTGCAACTTTACCACATGGTGTTGATTAGCTCTAGTAGTTTCCTGGTGGCATCTTTAGGATTCTCTATATATAGTATCATGTCATCTGCAAACAGTGACAGTTTTACTTCCTCTTTTCCAATTTGTATTCCTTTTATTTCTTTTTCTTCTCTGATTGCTGTGGCTAGGACTTCCAAGACTGTGTTGAATAATAGTGATGAGAGTGGACATCCTTGTCTTCGTCCTGATCTTAGAGGAAATGCTTTCAGTTTTTCACCATTGAGAATGATGTTTGCTGTGGGTTTGTCGTATATGGCCTTAATTATGTTGAGGTAGTTTCCCTCTGTGCCCACTTTCTGGAGAGTTTTTTATCGTAAATAGGTGTTGAATTTTGTCAAAAGCTTTTTCTGCATCTATTGAGATGATCATATGGTTTTTATTCTTCAATTTGTTAATATGGTGTATCACATTGATTGATTCACGTATATTGAAGAATCCTTGCATCCCTGGGATAAATCCCACTTGATCATGGTGTATGATCCTTTTAATGTGTTGTTGAATTCTGTTTGCTAATACTTTGTTGAGGGTTTTTGCATCTATATTCATGAGTGATATTGGTCTGTAATTTTCTTTTTTTGTGGTATTTTTGTCTGGTTTTGGTATCAGGGTGATGGTGGCCTCATAGAATGAGTTTGGGAGTGTTTCTTTGCAGTTTTTTGGAAGAGTTTGAGAAGGATGGCTGTTAACTCTTCTCTAAATGTTTGATAGAATTCACCTGTGAAGCCATCTGGTCCTGGACTTTCGTTTGTTGGAAGATTTTTTTTTTTTTTGCGGTACACGGGCCTCTCACTGCCGTGGCCTCTCCTGTTGTGGAGCACAGGCTCCAGACGTGCAGGCTCAGTGGCCATGGCTCACGGGCCCAGCCAATCCACGGCACGTGGGAATCCTCCTGGACCGGGGCACGAACCCATGTCCCCTGCGTTGGCAGGCAGACCCTCAACCACTGCGCCACCAGGGAAGCCCTGTTGGAAGATTTTTAATCACGGTTTCAATTTCATTACTTCTGATTGGTCTGTTCATATTTTCTATTTCTTCCTGGTTTTGTCTTGGAAGGATATACCTTTCTAAGAATTTGTCCATTTTTTCTAGGTTGTCCATTTTATTGGCATAGAGTTGCTTGTAGTAGTCTCTTAGGATGGTTTATATTTCTGCGGTGTCTGTTGTAACTTCTCCTTTTTCATTTCTAATTTTATTGATTTGAGTCCTCTCCCTCTTTTTCTTTTTCTTTTTTTTTTTGCGGTACACAGGCCTCTCACTGTTGTGGCCTCTCCCGTTGCAGAGCACAGGCTCCGGACGTGTAGGCTCAGCGGCCATGGCTCACGGGCCTAGCCGCTCCGTGGCATGTGGGATCTTCCCAGACCGGGGCACGAACCGTGTCACCTGCATCGGCAGGCGGACTCTCAACCACTGCGCCACCAGGGAAGCCCTATCCCTCTTTTTCTTGATGAGTCTGGCTAATGGTTTATCAATTTTGTTTATCTTCTCAAAGAACCAGCTTTTAGTTTTATTGATCTTTGGTATTGTTTTCTTTGTTTCTATTTCATTTATTTCAGCTCTGATCATTATTATTTCTTTCCTTCTACTAACTTGGGATTTGTTTTTCTTTCTCTAGTTCCTTTAGGTGTAAGGTTAGATGGTTTATTTGAGATGTTTGTTGTTTCTTGAGGTAGGATTGTATTGCTATAAACTTCCCTCTTAGAACTGCTTTTGCTGCATCCCATAGGTTTTGGATCGTTGTGTTTTCATTGTCATTTGTCTCTAGGTATTTTTTGATTTCCCCTTTAATTTCTTCAGTGATCTATTGGTTATTTAGTAACGTATTGTTTAGCCTCCCTGTGTTTGTGTTTTTTACATTTGTTTTCCTGTAATTGATTTCTAATCTCATAGCGTTGTGGTCAGAAAAGATGCTTAATATGATTTCAATTTTCTTAAATTTACTAGGGCTTGATTTGTGACCCAAGTTGTGATCTATCCTAGAGAATGTCCTGTGCGCACTTGAGAAGAAAGTGTGATCTGCTGTGTTTGGATGGAATGTCCTATAAATATCAATTAAATCTATCTGGCCTATTGTGTCATTTAAAGCTTGTATTTCCTTATTAATTTTCTGTTTGGATGAGCTGTCCATTGGTGTGAGGTTTTAAAGTCCCCCACTGTTATTGTGTTACTGTCGATTTCCTCTTTTATAGCTGTTAGCAGTTGCCTTATATATTGAGGTGCTCCTATGTTGGGTGCATATATATTTATAATTGTTATATCTTCTTCTCGGATTGATCCCTTGATCATTGTGTAGTGTCCTTCCTTGTCTCTTGTAACATTCTTTATTTTAAAGTCTATTTTATCTGATACAACTATTGCTACTCCAGCATTCTTTTGATTTCCATTTGCATGGAATATCTTTTTCCATCCCCTCACTTTCAGTCTGTATGTGTCCCTAGGTCTGAAGTGGGTCTCTTGTAGACAGCATATATATGGGTCTTGTTTTTGTATCCATTCAGCAAGCCTGTGTCTTTTGGTTGGAACATTTAATTCATTCACATTTAAGGTAATTGTTGATATGTATGTTCCTATTACCGTTTTCTTAACTGTTTTGGGTTTGTTTTTGTAGGTTCTTTTCTTCTCTTGTGTTTTCCACTTAGAGAAGTTCCTTTAGCATTTGTTGTAGAGCTGGTTTGGTGGTGCTGAATCCTGTTAACTTTTGCTTGTCTGTAAAGCTTTTGATTTCTCCATCGAATCTAAATGAGATCTTGCCGGGTAGAGTAATCTTGGCTGTAGTTTCTTCCCTTTCATCACTTTAAGTATATCATGCCACTCCCTTCTGGCTTGTAGAGTTTCTGCTGAGAAATCAGCTGTTAACCTTATGGGAGTTCCCTTGTATGTTATTTGTCGTTTTTCCCTTGCTGCTTTCAATAATTTTTCTTTGTCTTTAATTTTTGCCAATTTGATTGCTATGTGTCTCAGTGTGTTTCTCCTTGGGTTTATCGTGTATGGGACTCTACGCTTTCTGGACTTGGGTGGCAATTTCCTTCCCCATGTTTGGGAAGTTTTCGACTATAATCTCTTCAACTGTTTTCTCAGGTCCTTTCTCTCTCTCTTCTCCTTCTGGGACCCCTATAATGTGAATGTTGTTGCCTTTAATGTTGTCCCAGAGGTCACTTAGGCTGGCCTCATTTCTTTTCATTCTTTTTTCTGTATTCTGTTCTGCAGCAGTGAATTCCACCATTGTGTCTTCCAGGTCACTTATCCGTTCTTCTGCCTCAGTTATTCTGGTATTGATTCCTTCTAATGTATTTTTCATTTCAGTTATTGTATTTTTCATCTCTCTTTGTTCTTTAATTCTTCTAGGTCTTTGTTAAACATTTCTTGCATCTTCTCGATCTTTGCCTCCATTCTGTTTCCGAGGTCCTGGATCATCTTCACTATCATTATTCTGAGTTCTTTTTCTGGAAGGTTGCCTATCTCCACTTCATTTAGTTGTTTTTCTGGAGTTTTATCTTGTTCCTTCATCTGGTACATAGCCCTTTGCCTTTTCATCTTATCTGTCTTTCTGTGAATGTGGTTTTTGTTCCACAGGCTGCAGGATTGTAGTTCTTGCTTCTGCTGTCTGCCCTCTGGTGGATGAGGTTATCTAAGAGGCTTGTGCAAGTTTCCTGATGGGAGGGACTGGTGGTGGGTAGAACTGGCTGTTGCTCTGGTGGGCAGAGCTCAGTAAAACTTTAATCCACCTGACTGCTGATGGGTGGGGCTGGGTTCCCTCCCTATTGGTTGTTTGGCCTGAGGCAACCCAACACTGGAGCCTACCTGGGCTCTTTGGTGGGGCTAATGATGGACTCTGGGAGGGCTCACGCCAAGGAGTACTTCCCAGAACTTCTGCTGCCATTGTCCTTGTCCTCACGGTGAGACACAGCCACCCCCCGCCTCTGCAGGAGACCCTCCAACACTAGCAGGTAGTTCTAGTTCAGTCTCCTATGGGGTCACTGCTCGTTCTCCTGGGTCCCGATGTGCACACTACTTTGTGTGTGCCCTCCAAGAGTGGAGTCTCTGTTTCCACCAATCCTGTCAAAGTCCTGCAGTCAAATCCCGCTAGCCTTCAACGTCTGAGTCTTTAGGAATTCCTCCTTCTGTTGCCGGATCCCCAGGTTGGGAAGCCTGATGTGGGGCTCAGAACCTTCACTCCAGTGGGTGGACTCTTGTGGTATAAGTGTTCTCCAGTTTGTGAGTCACCCACCCAGGAGATATGGGGTTTGATTTTATTGTGATTGCACCCCTCCTACCATCTCATTGTGGCTTCTCCTTTGTCTTTGGATGTGGGGTATCTTTTTTGGTGAGTTACAGTGTCTTCCTGTTGATGATTGTTTAGCAGTTAGTTGTGATTCCGGTGCTCTCTCAGGAGGGAGTGAGAGCACGTCCTTCTACTCCGGATCTTGAACCAATCTCACTATAGTTTATTGTACATTTAAATTTTTTTATACAAATATAATGTTATGTATTATTTTTGTCAGGCTTCTTTCACTCAGTATAATTTGCAATTCATCCATGTTGTTTCATGTTTCAGTACTCAGTTCCTTTTTTTTTTTGCTGAATGCTATATACCCCCGTTTGTCTATTCTGTCATTGGACGTTTGGGTTGTTTACAGTTTTTGGCTATTATAAATAAAGCTGTTAGGAACATTCATGTACATGTCTTTATATGGATATATATTTTCATTACTGTTGGGTAAACATCTAGTTGTAGAATGCCTAGGTCATATGGTAAATGAATTTAATATTTTATGAAACTGCCAACTGTTTTCCAAAGTTATATTATATTATATTATTTATTTATTTATTTATTTTTCTGGTGCGCGGGCCTCTCACTGTTGTGGCCTCTCCCGTTGCGGAGCACAGCCTCCGGATGCGCAGGCTCAGCGGCCATGGCTCACGGACCCAGCCGCTCTGTGGCATGTGGGATCTTCCTGGACTGGGGCACGAACCCGTGTCTCCTGCATCGGCAGGCGGACTCTCAACCACTGCGCCACCAGGGAAGCCCAAAGTTATATTATTTTATATTTCCACTAGCAGTGTATGGGAGTTCCAGTGTTTCACATCCTAGCCAACATTTGGTACAGTCTGTGTGTGTTCGTGTGTGTGTGTGTGTGTGTGTGTGTGTAGGTGTAGTCTTTTGAGACATTCTAAAAGATGTAGAGTCACATTTCAAAAGATGTAGAGTCACGTTTCATTGTGTGGTGTTTTAAAAAAATTAAAAATTTTTTGGCTGCGTCGGGTCCTAGTTGCAGCTCGTGGGATCTTTGTTGAGGCATGTGGGATCTTTGTGGTGGTGCGCGGGCTTCTCTCTAGTTGTGGCATGCAAGTTTTCTCTTCTCTAGTTGTGGCATTCAGGCTCCAGGGTGCGTGGGCTCTGTAGTTTGCGGCACGCAGTCTCTCTAGTTGAGGTGTGCAAGCTCAGTAGTTGTGGCACGCGAGCTTAGTTGCCCTATGGCATGTGGGATCCCAGTTCCCCGACTAGGGATCGAACCTGCGTCCCCTGCATTGTAAGGCGGATTCTTTACCACTGGACTATCAGGGAAGTCCCTCATTGTGTGTTTTTTTTTTTGTTGTCGTTGTTTTTTTTGTGGTACTCGGGCCTCTCACTGTTGTGGCCTCTCCCATTGTGGAGCACAGGCTCCGGACACGCAGGCTCAGCGGCCATGGCCCTTGGGCCCAGCCGCTCCGTGGCATGTGGAATCCTCCCGGACCGGGGCACGAACCCGTGTCCCCAGCATTGGCAGGTGGACTCTCAACCACTGCGCCACCAGGGAAGCCCGTGCATTTTTTAATTTAAAATTCACTACCTTAAAGTGTACAATTCAGTGGTTTTTAGTATATCCACAAGGTTGTATAACCGTCACCTCTCTAATTCCAGAACATTTTCATCACCCCAAAAAGGAAACTCGTACCGTTTAGCAGTCCTTGTCCATTCCCTTCTCCTTTGTTCTCTGGCAACTGCTAATCTACTTTCTCTTAGATTTGTCTATTCTGGACATTGTATACAAATGGAATCATGTAGTATGTGGTCCTTTGTGTCTGACTTCTTCCACTTAGCATACTGTTTTCATGGTTCATCCATGTTGTAGCATGTATCAGCACTTCATTCTTTTTTATGGCCAAATGATACTCCAGTATATGGATATACCACATTTTATTTATCCATTCATCAGTGGATGGGCATTTGGATTTTTTCTGGTTTTTGACTATTATGAACAATGCTGCTGTGAACATTGTATACAAGTTTTTGTGTGAACATATGTTTTCAGCTGTCTTGGGTATATAACCTAGGAATGGAATTGCTAAGTCATATGGTAATTCTGTGTTTAACTTTTTGAGGAGCTGCCTACTGTTTCCAACAGTGGCTGTACCATTTTACATTCTCATCAGCAATGTATGAAGGTTCCAGTTTCTCTACTGCTTAGAGTTCATTGAACCTCTAGTATTGGTGAGCGTATAGTTCCCAACACATTTGGAAAAATTTCAACCATCGTTTCTTAAAATATTTTTTCTACCCCACCCCTTCTCCTTTTGGGAAGTAAAATTACATGTTTAATCGCCTGCTTAAAGCTATCCCATAGCCCACTGATTATCTGTTAAACTTTTTCATACTTTTCCTCCCTGCATTTCATTTTGGACAGCTTCTATTATGATTTTAACTTTACTAATCATTTCTTCTGTAATACCCAGTCTGTTGATAATCCTGTCTGTTGTATTTTTCATTTCAGACATTGTGGTTTTTATCCCTTAAGTTTTTAGGGGGCCTTTTAAAAAATCTTCCGTGTCTCAAAACGTCTGCTGTTTCGTCTAGCTTCCTGCACTTATGAACTATTTTAATGTCTTGGTCTAATAATTATATCATCTGTGTCATTTCTGGGGTAGTTTTTTTAAAAAATATTTATTTGGCTGCACCAGGTCTTCGTTGCTGGGTGTGGGATCCTTAGTTGCAGCATGTGGGATCTTTAGTTGCGGCCTGCAAACTCTTAGTTGCGGCATGTGGGATCTAGTTCCCTGAGCAGGGATCAAACTTAGGCCCCCTGCATTGGGAGCATGGAGTCTTAGCCACTGGAACACAAGGAAGTCTCCTCTGGGGTAGTTTTGATTGATTCTTTTCATTAGTCAAATTTTCCTGCTTCTTTATATGCCTGGTGATTTTTTTTTTTTAATTTCTGAGATATACATTTTAAAGTAATAACTAGAATTATGACTTATAACATTATACCAGAACATATAAGATTTTTAGAAATTTCATGTAATGTCTGAAACATTTATATAAACATATTTCCATACAAATAACCCAAAGAAAGTTTAGTATTAGTTGTTTTTGTTTGTTTTTTTATATTGCAGGTTCTTATTAGTCATCAGTTTTATACACATCAGTGTATACATGTCAATCCCAATCGTCCAATTCAGCACACCACCATCCCCACCCCACCGCGGTTTTCCCCCCTTGGTGTCCATACGTTTGTTCTCTACATCTGTGTCTCAACCTCTGCCCTGCAAACTGGTTCATCTGTACCATTTTTCTAGGTTCCACATACATGCGTTAATATACGATATTTGTTTTTCTCTTTCTGATTTACTTCACTCTGTATGGCAGTCTCTAAGTCCATCCACGTCTCAGCAAATGACTCAATTTTGTTCCTTTTTATCCAATATGGCTGAGTAATATTCCATTGTATATATGTGCCACAACTTCTTTATCCATTCGTCTGTCGATGGACATTTAGGTTTCTTCCATGACCTGTATGCCTGGTGATGTTTTTAATTGGATGCCAGATGTGAATTTTTCCTTGTTGAGTGCTGGATATCTTTGATTTCCAATAAATATGCTGAGCTTTGTTCTGGTATGCGGTTAAGTTACTTGGACACAGTCTGATTTTTTTCATGTCTTGCCACCAAGCTTTGTTAGACAGAACTGTAGTATCATTTAGTGTATGGCCAATTTTGCTTTAGTACTTATTTTGTAAAACCCCTCTAAGTACTCAACTCTGTTTTATGCACCATAAAGTTTGTCACCCTGGCTGATGTTAAGAGGAATAACTCCTGGGGTTGTGTGACCTCTAGGGATTGTTCCCCTAATCCTTTCAGGTACTTCTTTGCCCAGTGTTTCTTTGGGTAGTTTCCCCACATGCATATAGTGTTCAGCATTCACCTGAAGACGCAGGGGGGACCCTCTACAGATCTAATTCTCTGCAGATCCCTAAAGCTCTTTCTCTGTATGACTTTCTTCCCTCTGGTACTGTGCTCTATGAACTGTAGCTACCCTGGCCTCCCCAGACTCCCAGCTCCCCTGCTCATTTCAGGGAGACAGGTGGATTCCACCTGATTTCCTCCTCTCTGTGCCACAGTCTGGAAATTCTCTCCAGGCTCTATTGAGCTATTTTAAGGCTTACCTTGTGTTCTGTATCTCAGGGGCCACTGTCCTTCATAGCCTGATGTCCAGTGTCTTGAACTGTTGTTTAACTTTTTTTTTTTAAGGTAGGAGGATAAATCTGTTCCCTCTTATTCTATCTTCCTTCCTAACTTTCTTTCTTCTCCTATTCCATTCTTTTATTTATCATTTCTAGGACTCCAGTTATCAACTTGTTGAACCTTTTGCTATTGTCTCATAAGTTGCTACAACTCTATTCATTTTCCAGTCTTTTTTCTTCCTGTTTCCCAGATTGGATAAATTCTAATGATTTGAATTCAAGTTCACTGACTCTTTTTATGTCATCTTCAATCTGCTGTTAAGCCCATTTAAGTTTGTTTGTTTTTTAAATTTAAGAACTGTATTTTCCACTTGGTTATTTTTCAGTCTCTATTTTTCTGCTGAGGTTTTCTATTCATTCATTATGAGCATATTTTCCTATAACTTCTTAAACATAGCTATAATAGTTGACCTAGAATCCTTGTCTGCTAATTCCAACATATGGGCCATCTCAGAGTTGGTCTCCAGTTGATTGTCTTTCTGTGTAAGGGTCACGTTTTCCTGTTTGTCTAGTGATTTTGGACGTTATGAGAGATACATTGTAAAGGGTCTGGATTCTGTTATGTTCCTGTGATTAATACTGAGTTTTTGTTTTAGCAGGCAGTTAACTTGGCTGAACATGAACTCTGAACTTTGTCTCTCCTGCAGTTGGCAGCAGGTGAAATCACTGTTTAGTCTTTTTTAGCTTTAGCTGGGCTCCACGGAGTCTGATTTGTGCTTATGTAGTTCAAGGGTCTGCCAGAGATTTGGTCTGCAGAATTTGTGGCATTCTGTCTATGGCTTACTCCTTTCAGGTATTTCTCCTCTTCATTTTTCTGCTGCTATGGTTGCCCTGAACTCTGTCTTCTAATTATTGAATCTGTAAAACTGTGTATTTCTGTCTGCATTTGAGCTACCTTGTTTAGCTATGACTGAGGCCTGCTGTTAGACAAAAGTCCATAAAGAACTGAAAACTTTTCCAGTGCTGTTCTCTTTTTCCAAGTGTTGACTACCCTTTAGTTTCTTCCTGCTCTGGGTCAGTCTCCAGTATTTTCAGGTGGTGGTTTTAATATTTCAGTACTCATCTTGGTTTTGACAGCAGTAGATTTGCTAGGAATAGCAACTCTGAGGCAGAAAGACAAAGAAAATGCATTTAGAGTTAGATACATTTGAGTTTGAATTCTGGGCTCAGTGCAGGATTTTCTAGGCTTCTGGTTGTTGCTTAACTCCCTTGAGCCTTAATTTCCTTGTGTGTTAATGGGGAAGGTTAGTTCTTAGATTTTGAGATTTTACTCATCTATTCTGGAAAACAAGGGTAGTGGAAGTGAAGACAACTAATTCCAATGACAGTTAATTTGAGAATATTTTATTTTTGTGTAATTATGAGAGGATTTCAAAGGCCCATCCCAAATGCCCACTTTGGGACTCTTTTATTATTAATCATTTTTTCCATTGTGGAAAAATTATATCATAAAATTTACTCTTTTTAACTATTTTTAAGTGTGTAAGTCAGTGATGTTAATTACATTCACATGTGTGCTAGAAATCAACCTCTTGCATTTTCTGACATGTTTAATTGTGGAAAATTTGTTATGAAAATGGAAAAATTTAATTTTATGAGCTATTTCCTGAAGATTGTGTTGCTTTAAAATACTGAAAATGTGGCTTGTTCATAAAAAGTATTAATATTTGATAGCTATAATGACTAAATGAATTCAAATAGAATTCATTCAGAGTAAATGAATTCAAATAGAGGCCTGATTGTATCACTTTATAGGATGTGAAAAAAGATGGGTTTTACCTACCATGTGTGTCTGGGCGAAGTCATTTGACCATATTGGGACTCAAAATGTCTGTGATCTGAGTTATTTTTTCCCGAGAGTGAACTGTAGCTGAGAGCAGAAAGATTCAAATCCTCTTTAAAAAGTACTGATGATATGATTTGAAGTAGAAAAATTGGATTTATAGAGAACTTTCCAGGGATATGTATGTCACATAAAATATTATGAGTCTAGGTAGTATTAATAATTTAATTTTCAAATATTTGATTTTCAAAATGTCATTCTGTCATTTTAGGCATTAGCTAAAGAAGATATTGATGCAGCTATTCAATCAATATTATACAGAGAAAATTATATAATTAAGGTAAGAATTGGCTGCAGAATGTGTCTCAAAAATTAAATTTTGTTTTTCCATTTCAGATGTAGTACATTGTCATTATAAAAATTTTAGGGGGCTTCCCTGGTGGCGCAGTGGTTGAGAGTCTGCCTGCCGATGCAGGGGACACAGGTTCGTGCCCCGGTCCGGGAGGATCCCACATTCCGCGGAGCGGCTAGGCCTGTGAGCCATGGCCACCGTGCCTGCGCGTCTGGAGCCTATGCTCCGCAACGGGAGAGGCCACAACAGTGAGAGGCCCGCGTACCGCCAAAAAAAAAAAAAAAATTTAGAAAATATAGAAAACAATTAAAACACTCATTAGCCTTTAGGATTGAACTTAAAAGAGCTCTGAGATTGCTTTAATTTAGTTCCTCTCTTCCTATACTTTGTGAGGACTCTTTTATAGATACCTTATAAGAGTTTCCTCCTACTCACTTGTTCCTTCGTGTTAGTGGGGCTTCTGTGGAGTCACTAGGTATTCTTATTTTTTTTTCTGGCTGTGCTGTGCGGCTTGTGGGATCTTAGTTCCCTGACCAGGGATTGAACTCGGCCCCTCGGCAGTGAAGGTGTGGAGTCCTAATGACTGGGCCGCCGGGGAATTCCCTCCATAGAATATTCTTCTTCCTCATTCTGTGTCGTTCCTTCTCTTCCTAGATAACTCTGTTCTTTAAGGCCCATCCCAAATGTCTACCAATTTGGAAATCTTTTAAAAAATTTAATTTTTCTATTGTAAAATATATATAACATAAAATTTGCTTTTTAACCATTTTTGAGTGTACAATTCAGTGACATTAATTACATTTATCTGTTGAGCAACCATAACCACTATGTATTTCTAAACCTTTTTCATCACCCCAATCAAAACTTTGTAGTCATTAAGTAGTAACTTCCCAGCTCTCCTTCCGCAAACCTCTGGTAACATCTAATTTATTTTCTGTCTCTATGAATTTGCCTATTCTAGACATTTCATATAAGTGGAATCCTACAATATTTATCCTTTTGTGTCTGTCATATTTCACTTAGCATATTGCTTTTAAGGTTCATCCATGTTGTAGCACGTGTCAGAACTTCACTCCTTTTTATGATTGTATAATATTCCATTATACGTATATACCACATTTTGTTTATACCTTCATCTGTTGATGAACACTGGAGTTGTTTCCACCTTTTGGCTATTGTGAGTAATGATGCAGTGAACACTGGTATACTAGTATCTGTTTGAACCCCATATATCTCTTGCTACATGGTCCCTCCTCCTTTTGTTTTGTAGATTTGTTTTGTTGTCTGTCTTCCAGGGAGAGCAGGCATGTTGTCTAATTTATTCATGTATTCTTTGTTTCCAGTATTGTGTGTGTCACACAGAAGCCAACCAAATGATTTAATTAATGGATGATTTTGTGGGTTATTCTTATGAATATAAATTAAGTTTAAAATTTGGAACAAGAAAACTTTAAGATAATATATTTGTCTTTCCTATCACTGTTTACTAGGAACTAGGTAAATATTTAAAGCATCATGACTTCTTAAATGCAAGAAAAAAAGAGATATTATATAAAAGATGGGTTGATCATGTGGCAGATCCTCTCCAGAAGAAAATTATAGAAAATGTTGCTTCACATAAGAAGATTATAAAAAGGAGACAAGAGGAATTAGATGCTTTTTTAAAATATGTAAATAAAAAGGTACTAAGAGATCATTTATTACTTTTTTCAGTTGCTTTAAAAGCTACAGTTATCTTTATTTATAATCATCCAAACAGCCTGCCCTTCCCAATTCTGTATATGTGTAATCTGTACTCCGTTATAGCACATACTATTCTTAAATCCAGGGCATGTGGAAAGGATGGAGGGAAAGGGTTAGGTCTGAATTTAAATGTGTACATTAGTATAATTTTTCTTTCTTTCTCCTATGTAATTGTTAATTTTATATACCAATTTAAAAAAATTGGACTCTAGGTTCAAGATATATGTTTTTTTGAATTTTTTGTTTTTTATTTTGGAACTTGATTATTTATAAAGCTATAAAATATTTCTGTTCTCCTGGCATTTTTAAGAGATCTGAGATGTTTGAATATTAAGTACCTAAAAACAAATTCCTGTATCTTTTAGTGTTCCAACATCCTTTATTAAAATCTTGCAAATTTTAAGTAGATTCCTTCTATCACTATAATATTTCTTACTTAAATACATTAAATTTAATTTCCAATTTGGTCTTCCCTTCCCTTTTGCATCTGTCATTGATGCCATTTCAAAGCATAAGAGTGGAACTGTGTGTTTGACTCTTGAGTCCTGTTATGCTCAAAATTAATTATGGACTGCTTGTTCTTATGTGTGGTTTTATTTCCTTCCTATAGGGAAATGCATTTATAGAGCATTATGATCCAAAAGAATATGATCCTTTTTACATGAAAAAAGAGGACCCGAATTTTTTGAAGGTAGACTTCTAATTTTAACTTTGGTATTATGTGGTTTGTTTTTTTGAGCAGTCCTAATATATAAGTAGTCCTTTAGTGATTTCCAATGAATGCAGTAAAATCTTAAGAATCATGTCCCATCTCCATATCTTAGAAAGGAACAAAAAAGCCAAAGTCCAAAGTAAATTAAACCTCTGTAAAATTTGAAAATATTGTATAATAATTGGGTGATAGATAACGTTAAAAAATTTCAGACTTTTAAATTTGTTACAAAAGTAATATATTTTTATGATATGTAAATGAGAAAATCAATTTTAAAATAAATAATAAGAGACCACTCACAATTCCATTACCCAGAATGAACTCATGAACATTTTTCTGTATATTCTTCAAGACTTCTTTCTAATTATAAACCAACTATACTTCAATTAAAAAAAACCACTTCTTTCTATGGGTAGGTATATGTACACATTTTTATTTAACAAGAATGGGATCATACCACACATTAGGTTTTAAAATCTTTTTTTTCTCAGTAGTTTATGATTTGCTTTCTTTCTTTGTCAGTAAATGTAAATATACAATTGTAATCAATACATGGTATTCTGTTATTAATAGCTAACTTGCATTGAGAGCTTAACCAAATGTTAAGATTTCTTTTCACTTTATTTGAGCATTCACTGCTAATTTACAAATAAGGCAAGTGAGGCACGGGTGGGTTAAGTTACTTGTGCAAGGTTACACAGCTGTAAATAGCAGAGTACGGGTACGTTTCTAAACACATATACTATCTTGCTATACCATCTTTTTTTTTTTTTTTAACATATTCCTTATTTTGAACCTCTAGATTGTTTTTGACCTATTGTTGATATAAATGACATTATGATGAACATCCCTGTAACTATTTATTTCTTAATTTTTTCCGTTGGGTAAGTTGCTAGAAGTAGAACTGCTGGGTTAAAAATTATGTATGATTTTAATTCATATCACGAAATTGTCCTTCAGAATGGTTATATAAATTTGTACCTCCTCCCGAGAATCTATTTTTTCCACACTTTTGCTAATAGTGGATATTATTAAAGAAAATAAAACAAAAAACCTACCTTGAATCATAGACATTTTAAACTGCTGGTAGTTGCAGGGCAAAGCAGGTCTTTTAAGTTTTTCCCCAAATTAGGGTGTGTGTATGTGCTATTGTCACTATTTTTATAGGTCAGAGTTAAACTGAGAGTTTAGAGTTATATCCTTAGACATACTAACTAGTAGCATACCTGGTAAGGGTTAGAATTGGGATTTGAAATCAGATCTTTTTTTAAAAATTTATTTATTTATTTATTTATTTTTTGGCTGTGTTGGGTCTTCGTTGCTGTGCGCGGGCTTTCTCTTGCTGCGGCAGGGGCTACTCTTCGGCGTGGTGCGCGGGCTTCTCATTGCAGTGGCTTCTCTTGTCGCGAAGCACGGGCTCTAGGCATGCGGGCTTCAGTAGTTGTGGCTCGCGGGCTCCAGAGTGCAGGCTCAGTAGTTGTGGCACATGGGCTTAGTTGCTCTGCGGCATGTGGGATCTTCCCGGACCAGGGTTCGAACCTGTGTCCCCTGCATTGGCAGGCGGATTCTCAACCACTACACCACTAGGGAAGCCTGAAACCAGATCTTTTGGGTACCAGAATTCCATTCTGTTCTTTCACCATGTTGCCGCTCTAAATGAAGCTGATAGGTGACCTCTTAAGGTAAGCTGAGCACTTTGAGGTTATAGCAGCAGTTCTCAAAGTGAGGTACATAGACCTTTGACAGCCCCAAAACCCTTCTAGGGGGTCCATTAGGCCAAAACTTTTCATAATAGTGCCAAATTTTATTTGCCTTTTTCATTGTGTTGACATTTGCACTGATGGTACAAAAGCAGTGTTGGGTAAAACTGCTAGTACCTTAGAGCTACTTAAGTCAGTGTTACCAAATTATACTGGTACTGTACTCATATTCTTCACTGTCATGCACTCACAGTAAAAAAAAAAAAAAATTCAATTTCACTTAATGTCCTTGATCAAACAGTAAAAAATTATTAATTTTATTAAGTCTTACTCCCCCCTTTTTTAATTGAAGTATAGTTGATTTACAGTGTTAGTTCCTAGTGTTCAGCAAGGTGATTTGGGTTTTTAGTTTTTCAGATTCTTTTCCATTATAGTTTATTACAAGATATTGAATATAATTTTCTGTGCTATACAATAGGACCTTGTTGTTTATCTGTTTTACTCTATGCAGTAGTTTGTATCTGCTAATTCCAAACTCCTAATTCATTCCTCCCCTCCAAGTCTTGGACTTTTCTACACATTTTTTTAATATTCTGTGATGAAATGGGAGGTATGCAAAGAACATTTCTGCATACTGAAATACAGTATGATTGTTTGAATTGTGAGCTGAACTGGCTGATTTTTTTTCATGGAACATCATTTTTACTTGAAAGAATGACTTACAGACTATGTTTATTAAGTCTTGGGTGTTTGGTAGACATTTTCTGGAAAATTAATGAAGTGAGTCTGTCACTTCAAGAAAAACAGCTGACAATATTTGTTGCCAGTGATAAAATGTGAACTTTCAAACAAAAATTTGAATTTTTGAAATATCATACTGACCATCATGTGTGACAGTGTTCAAATACTCAAAAGACTTTACTGATGAGACTGGTGATGATATTAATGAATGTGATTATTGTATAATGAAATGTATTAACATTTGGAAGACCTCACGTAACTCAGTGATCTAATTTTCTCTAAACAACCAATTCATGATATGGATAAAAGATTCATTCAGAGTTCAAGTTCAAGATGGACCAATGGATTTTAATGTAGCAGAGTTTGAATAATTCATTGATAGGGTTTCAGATTCTACATCATAACTGACCTTTAAGAAGCTGCCACTTGTTGAGTTTGGGTATAGTATTGATATCTAAAAAGAAATCCACAGTGATCTGAAAAGGCTATTAAAACAAGAGCTAACCATGCTTCTTTGGCTGAAGGGCCTTGTTAGGAGATGTATTGGAGTGCTGCCATCTCTTTGTAATGTGTTAAATATATATAATAATTAGATTGCTGTTAGTTTGTAGCAGCTGTAATCTTGGTTATTCTGGCATAAGAGCTTGGCATGGATGCTTAGAATAGACTGAAAAAGAGCTGGAACCCAGTCCTCAAAGAAGTGTTTTTCTTGTAGGTTACCATCCCACCATTTCGTGACCCTTTGAAAAAGGCACAATATGACAAAGACGATGGAAAAAGAATTCTTCTTCAGTGTGAGACTGGTACTTAGTTTCTAATTGTTATGTGGTTTCATAACCCAAGAGCAATGGGAGTTGCATTTAAGGATGCTAATTTAGGTTGCTCATCTTCCTACAGGCAGAATATTTACAATGAAAGAATTTAAAGAGGTTGAGAAGGCCAAACTGCATTCCAGATTTCCAGGAATTTCTAATTCAAGGCACTTTATGACTCCAAATGAGTGGCTTAAACTGCCTACAAACTACATAGAGAGTGAATTTTGTAAAAGGAGCAGGTAATGGTTAGTTTGATAGAAATTATGGAACCTCTTCGAATTTGAAAACTGTTTCTTGAGACAATGATATATATTTTGTCATAATTATGATTTTTAAAAACTATTTCATTTTTCAATGAGAAGTCTACTGTAATTCTTGTCTTTGTTCCTCTGTATGTGATGTTTCTTTTTTCTTGGGTACTTTCAAGATTTTCTCTTTGTCTTTGGTTTTCATTAGCTAGTCTATGATGTATGTAGGTGTTTTTTCCCCTTTCTTTTTGTTTGATCCTACTTAGGGTTCACTGAGATTCTTATATCTGTGGTTTGATGTCTTTCATTATTTGGGGGGAAATTCTAGGCTGTTATCACTTCAGATATTTCTTATGCCTCATTCTTCCTGTGTGGTTTTTAAAAAAATTTATTGGAGTATAGTTGATTTAAAATGTTGTGTTAGGGCTTCCCTGGTGGCGCAGTGGTTGAGAGTCCACCTGCCGTTGCAGGGGACATGGGTTCGTGCCCTGGTCCGGGAAGATCCCACATGCCACAGAGCAGCTGGGCCCATGAGCCATGGCTGCTGAGCCTGCACGTCCGGAGCCTGTGCTCCGCAACGGGAGAGGCCACAGCAGTGAGAGGCCCGCGTACCGCAAAAAAAAAAAAAAAAAAAGTTAGTTTCTGCTGTGTAGCAAAGTGAATCAGTTATACATATATATATATCCACTCTTCTTTTAGATTCTTTACTCATATAGGTTATTACAGAGTATTGAGAAGAGTTCCCTGTGCTATACAGTAGGTTCTTATTAGTTATCTATTTTATATATAGTAGTGTGTATATGTCAATCCCAGTCTCCCAGTTTATCTCTCCCCCGTGTTTTTTTTAACTTAAGTATAGTTGATGTACAATATTATATAAGTTTTTCAGATGCACAGTGCAGTGATTCACAATTTTTAAAAGTTACACTCCATTTATAGTTATTATAAAATATTGGCTATACAAAAATATCCTTACAGCTTATTTATTTTATACATAGTAGTTTTTACCTCTTACTCCCCTACTCCTAACTTGCCCCTTCCCCTTTCCTCTCCCCACTGGTAACCACTAGTTTGTTCTCTGTATCTGTGAGTCTGTTCTTTTTGTTGTTGTTGTTATAGTTACTAGTTTGATTTATTTTTTAATTAAGTTATTTATTTTTGGCTGTGTTGGGTCAGGTCTTCGTTGCTGCATGCAGGCTTTCTCTAGTTGCGGCGAGTGGGGGCTACTCTTCGTTGCGGTGCTTGGGCTTCTCATTGTAGTGGCTTCTCTTGTTGCAGAGCACAGGCTCTAGGTGCACGGGCTTCAGTAGTTGTGGCACGTGGGCTCAGTAGTTGTGGCTCGTGGGCTCTAGAGTACAGGCTCCATAGTTGTGGCGCATGGGCTTAGTTGCTCCGCAGCATGTGGGATCTTCTTGGACCAGGGCCTGAACCTGTGTCCCCTGCATTGGCAGGCGGATTCTTAACCACTGCGCCACCAAGGAAGCCCCTGTTTTAGTTTTTAGATTCCACCTGTAAGTGATATCATACCATATTTGTCTTTCTTTGTCTGACTTATTTCACTAAGCATAATACCCTCCAAATCCATGCATGTTGTTGCAAATGGCAAATTTTCATTCTTTTTTCAAGGCTGAGTAGTATTCCATTGTGTGTGTGTGTGTGTGTGTGTGTGTGTGTGTGTGTGTGTGTGTGTGTATCACATCTTCTTTACTCATTGATCTGTTGATGGACACTTAGGTTGACTGTATATTTTGGCTATTGTAAATACTGCTGCTGTGAACATTGGGATGCTTTTGTTTTTTTCGGATACCCAGGAGTGGAAATGCTAGGTCATATGGTAGTTCTATTTTTAGTTCTATTCTTCTTTTTTTTTTTTCCTTTCTGAGGCTCCAGTTCTATGTATGTTAGACCACTTGATATTGTCCCTTAGTTCTTAGATACTCTGTTTTTATTTATTTATGTATTTTTTCTTCTTGTATTTCAGTTGGACAGTTTCTACCCACCTATCTTTAAGTTCACTGAGTCTCTCCTCAGCTGTGTCCCATCTATTGATCACCATCAAATGAACCTTTCCTCAGCTTTGTCTTACATACTGAAGAGACGATCAGAGGAATTCTCCATTTCAGATGTGATGATTTTTATTTCTAGTATTTCCATTTGATTTTTTTCACATAGGTTTAATTTTTCCTAAAATCCTCCATCTGCTCATTCATATTATTCATCTTTCCACTAGACTCTTTAACATATTAATCATAGTTATTTTAAGTTCCTCATTTGAGAGTTCCAGCTCAGGTTCATTCTGAATCTGGTTCTGTTGACTGCTTTATCTCTTGACAGTGGGTTATTTTGTCTTGCTTTTTTTTGGCATGTCTTGTAAGTTTTAATTGAATGCTAGGCATTAGAGGTAGAATAGTACATAGTGAATATTTATGTCTAGAAATGAATATGCTTTTTCTTCTGTCAGGCATTAGCGTGGAGAATTGGGCTTACCTAGTCCGAAATTGAGCAGGGTTTAGGTATTATTATTGCTATTGTTACTTGCAATGCATCACAGACTTCAGATGCCTCTAGTGGTGGGCTTTTGTTACCTTGTGCTTAGGGTAGGGGCTGGGGTACCTGAGGGGTTTTCTCAGGTATTCCTGTGCCCTCCTCAGTTTTTGGCTATCCCTTCAAGGCTGCATCACAGAGGTGGAGGGAGTGAGGTGTCTCCATGGTGTTGCTTCATCCCAGAAGTATTCTTTTTTTTTAAAATTTATTTTAATTAATTAATTTATTTTTGGCTGTGTTGGGTCTTTGTTGCTGCGCGCGGGCCTTCTCTAGTTGGCAGCAAGTGGGGGCTACTCGTTGTCGTGATGCATGGGCTTCTCGTTACGGTGGCTTCTCTTGTTGCGGAGCATGGTCTCTAGAGTACAGGCTCAGTGGTTGTGGCGCACGGGCTTAGTTGCTCCGTGGCATGTGGGATCTTCCCAGACCAGGGCTCGAACCTGCGTCCCCTGCATTGGCAGGTGCATTCTTAACCACTGCACCACCAGGGGAGACCCCGCCAGAAGTATTCTGCTGTTGCTTGTTGGTAGGCTCAAAGAGAGAGGTAAAGGAATGTTCTCTGTTTTCTTTATCCTAGCCTCAGTTTTAGGCAAGCCCTATATACTTGAGCCTCAGGAGTAGGGTTTTCTTAGAGTTCCTTTCTCTTCTCCCTGTAGCACCCAAACACTATCTTATGTCTGTGGTTGTTCTTGGATGGTAGTTTCCTGCCCCTCTTCCAATAGTAGCATACCTCTACTGGGTTTAAGTATAGGATTCTGGGCACAGGCAATTTCTTGCACCTCCTCCTGGGACAGAGGGTTTTTACTCCTATCCCTATCTTAGTAACAATAGAGCCTTAAGTCTGTCCTGGATATAAGAGGATTTCTCATCCCTCTTCCAGAGGTAGATAGAGTTTGCTTTTACTCCTCTCCCAAAAGCCCTAGATCTTTGCTTATCACCCTGGGGGAAAAAGAGTTTGCTTCCCTTACGCCAGCAGCTTAATGCTTTGCTTTGTAAGGGGGAAGGATCCAGGAAAGTGGGAAGGACACTTGTTTACCTAGCACTGTCAATCTCTTCCTGCATATCTTTGCCACTGATGGGGGTTTTCTCTGGTTTTCTGCTCTGTGCCCAGTCTTTCTTGTTAGCACCTGGTGCAGGCCCATGGAAAAGAGCTTGCTCATGAGTGTAAACACTTCTTGTATGAGGTCTCCCCAGCTATTCCAAAATGACATGCTAGCCCACACTTGGCCTTTAAGCATTCATTAAAGTTTTAGCTGATATCTTTTGTTTTTAATTATTAGGCTTTATTTTTAAGAGCAGTTTTAAGTTTATCAAAAATTTAAGCAGAAAGAGAATTTCTGTATATTCTGTCCTCCCCATTCCCCACTTTAGTTTCCTCTATTAACATCTTGCATTAGTGTGGTACATCTGTTACATTTTGTGAACCAGTGTTGATTCATCCTTAAATGGAAACAGAACTCTAATAATTTTCTTATTTTTAAAAAAATTTGCTATAAATGGCACTGTAAATGTTACATAAACCAGAAATAAACCTTAAGACAGAATTCTGAAAGAATGGGCTTTCTACTTTTTTTCATTGTCTTTGAGAATCATAAGCCTAACTCTAGTAATTAGGTAGGGTCTACCCAAACCAGGAATCTGTTCATGACAGATTTAACTCAGGTTGTATGTGAAGGTGATGATATTGAGAATATTGATTTTATAGTGAGCTAATAATGGGCACATGGTAGGTTCCAATTGCAGTATTTATTTTCCTCCTCAGGAAGGTTCTGGAGATGACTAATATGGTAAGGAAAATGTTTTCTTTGGATGATTTTCTGGATTTTTCTCTGTGTATCACATTGCTCCACTCTCGTGGAGGCTAGTATGTTTGGGGAATACTGGCTTATCTGAGCCCTTGTACTAAATATTAGTCTTTGTATATATCATATGTAAATATCTTATATATTAATACTTTTAATATCTCTTTCATATTTTCCATCACCTTTGGTAATTTCTTTGGATATATTTTCCAGTTTACTATTCTTTTTTTACTGTGTTGAATATTAAAATGTTAATTTCTGAAATTTTCTCCCCTTACCCACCCCATATGCTTCTTCATTCCTGATAGGCTCTTCTTGTTTTCTAGTCTTGGTGATTGGATAATTTATTTCTTTAAACATTTTATATATTGCCATTCTACATTCTATATTTGATCATTCCAAATTCTGTATTTTGGGGGGATGCTAATAAATCTTTTGTTTTTCTCTGCTGATTCTCATTTATAATGGTTTGCTTTCTCGTATGCTTAGTGAATTTTATTTGTGAGTTCAATTTATCTTTGGGTGTACTATTGGCCTAAATTGGGGAAACTTTTCTATCTACACAGATGATTTGCTTCTGTTTCTGCCTCTGCCAGTAGCTGGGATGCCATCAACCTGGGCCTAACCAGCTCCCTTCAAATGTCTAGGCTCAGTGTGGCAGTCTCAAGTGTAGTGTCCCCACCTTACAGCTGGCATAGACAGGGCTCAGTATTCTGTTAGCTCTGTTATTGGCATCTGCCCTCAGGGATTATTATCTGTTATTCCACCTGCCCTTGCTGCCCACCATTATGGCCGTAAGTTCCCACACCTCTAGCGTCTACTACATTTGTGTGTGTGTTTTTTTCTTAAAGACCCCCTCCTTCTCTTGTAAGACTAGTGACACCTCAAAGGGTACATTCTATCCAGGGTCTAGTTGTTTGAAGTAAATGGATTCCCTCAAAGCAGTGAATTTCAAATTGTGAATTTCAAAATATACAGTAACAGCTTGTAAAGACACCAAGGTGTACATAGGCATGGATAGTCTTAAGGGTCTCAACTTCCAGATTCTGAAGTCTGTATGTACTCTTTCCAAAAGTTGATCTGCCTGAGAACAAGCCTGCATTCATATGACTTCTTATCCCACTTTTTAAAAGAGAGGCATATCTTTCAACCTGGTTATAAAAAATTTTAAGGTACCAAATAAAGGGACAAATAAAAATACTGGCTTTTGAGAGACTTCCTTTAATGATGAAGCAAGAAAACTTAACCAACAGGTCTTTCTGTATTTCCCTGTCATATATATTTTATTTTACTTTAATTAACTGATTAATTGATTGATTTAAAGGCATGCTACAGAATCAGGGTACTTGGTCTGTGTTGGGTTGCTTTGAATTTGGAGTAGCTAAAGCTGTATAATTTAGTGATGCTTCTTTTATTTTATTTAATTTATTTTTAAATTTTATATATATATATTTATTTTTGGCTGCGTTGGGTCTTCATTGCTGCGTGCAGGCTTTCTCTAGTTGCTCAGTAGTTGTGACGCATGGCTTAGTTGCTCTACAGCATGTGGGATCTTCCCAGACCAGGGCTCGAACCCGTGTCCCCTGCATCGTCAGGCAGATTCTTAACCACTGCACCACCAGGGAAGTCCTGATGCTTCTTTTAAATATAGCTGGAATGTTTTCTGGTACTGTCAGAATTTCAAAATATAATAGCTATAATCCTCTGATAACAGTTTTTTGTGATTGTTTTCAGATTTAGTGTGCTTTATTTAATATGGTGGTTAAAATATATTTTATCACATAGTATCCTAAAATTTTCATTGCTTGTAAGGCCAATACTCATTTTATCTTAATGAATATTTGATATTTTAAAAAATCTATTAAGATACAAACTTATTTAAACTTGCAATGAAAAATTATAGGTGTCACCTTTAAAATGTTCAAGGGGTTATGTGGTTTTTCAAAACTCTTTTAAGGAGCATATAAACAAAACTGCTTGAAGATCACTGCCTCAGAGCTGCTAGTCAGCCATTACTATATACAGTATATTTTTTGTTCATATATATACATATATATATATATATATATATATATATATCTTTACATGTACTGTAATTACCTTGAGGATAGTAATTGAGTGGCATAAAGTGCTTGTTTCATGGACTAATGAAGTAATGAGCAGGGAGAGGGGGAGGCCAAAGACCCTGCTATATAAATCTAGGTCACTGGAAGATTGGAGGTGCTATCAGCAGAAGATGGAACATAGGAGGAGCAGATTCAGAAATGCAATTGATGAGTTCAGTTTTGTTCATACTGAGTTTTATATACTGGTAGTCCTTTCAAGTAAAGATGTATTACAGGTTGTTGGAAAAGTGAGGCAACAGCTCAAGAGAGAAGGGGATTTGAGGTTGGAGAACTAAATTAAAGAGTTGTTCACTTTGGAAATGAGAGTAAAAGCATAAGAATGGATTAGATAGGCTGAGGAGAGAATACTGGGAAAAAGAAAAATACTGAGATGAAAGGTTGTGCTATAAAGTTTAGGAGGTGGGAAGAAGAAAAGGAGACAGAAGAAGCAGTCTGTGATTTGCCACAGATATCAGGAGAGGAAAGGGTGACAAGAAGGATCAGGCACTGTGCCAAATACAGAGAACTGAGAGGAAGCCATTGGATTCCTTGACTAAGGACATTCCTGTCCCTACTTTTGGTTTGCTCTGAGCAGGAGAGGTAGTTGAGAAGTCTAATCCGATAATACTCTTCTCATCCAACCTTTTCATTATTGTTTGGTACCCTTAGTATTTACTCTCATCTCAAGGTTCTGCCCCAGGATAGCTTTGCCTAAGAATGTTCCTGCAGACAAATGGGCCACTGCATTAGTCCTTCTCAGATATATTAACACAGGAAACCCTTTTTTCCCTCTTGTTAGTAGTGCTTTATACCCTAATCTAAATGTTTGCCATACCGATTTCTTTTACTCAAAACATATTTCAAAATCCACATTCTCTAGGAATATTCATTCTGACTAAATCAGGATCAGACTGATCCTTTCCATTAATTCTTTTTTTTTTTTTTTTTTTTTGCGGTACGCGGGCCTCTCACTGTTGTGGCCTCTCCCGTTGCGGAGCCTCAGCGGCCATGGCTCACGGGCCTAGCTGCTCCGCAGCATGTGGGATCTTCCCGGACCGGGGCATGAACCCGTGTCCCCTGCATCGGCAGGCGGGCTCTCAACCACTGCGCCACCAGGGAAGCCCTCCATTAATTCTTTGTGTGGCTATTTGCATGCTAGGTGTACTGGGTGTGTTAGTTACGATAATGGCTCTTGGTTTCAGACAACTGAAGCCACCCCAGAAAAGGATTCATTTATTGAGGACTTAACACTGCTCATGAAATCATTGGGAGGTCTTAAGAAACAGGGCTGAATTTCAGAAATAACTCCCAAAATCACAGTGTAGAATTGGCTGGCCAAGGGATGTGTTGTTTCTACTATGATCAGGAAACTGCTGAATCAGGAAGCTGCTGCTCCAGTGGTTGGCTTAGAACCCCACCAGGTCTGCTGTAATCTGTGCCAACAAAATGGATGCTCCTCACAGGGCCAGTATCACCCTTCCAACCAACTCTTTTTTTAAGATTTATTTATTATTTATTTATTTAATTTATTTATTTTTGGCTACGTTGGGTCTTAGTTGCGGCACACAGGACCTTTCCTTGCGGCGCACCAGCTCTTCGTTGTGGTGCGTGGGCTTCTCTCTAGCTGTGGCCTGTGGGTTTTCTGTTCTCTAGCTGTGGCACGCTGGCTCCAGGGCGTGTGGGCTCTGTAGTTGTGGCGCGCGTTTTCCAGAGCGCGTGGGCTCTAGTTGAGGTGCGCCAGCTCAGTAGTTGTAGCGTGTGGGCTTAGTTGCCCAGCAGCGTGTGGGATCTTAGTTCCGTGAGCGGGGATTGAACTCGCGTCCCCTGAGTTGTAAGGTGGATTCTTTACCACTGGACTACCAGGGAAGTCCCCCAACCATCTCTTGACTGGGGCAAGACTAGAGGGGTCTAAGGCACCTGCCTGCCACCTTATGGCAAAGGAGACTGGGAAATGGGTTGTTTGGATTCTTTCTTAGGAAAAGCATTTTACGTTTATGCTTGTAAATGACAATCTCTGGAGCTTCTTTTTACATTTAGAGTATAAGCTGTAGGATATAGGGAATACTTTAAACTTTGCCTAGCTGATTCTAGGGTCTCAGTAAATAGTAAACCAGTCTCTATCATAGTTTCAGCAATTCTGAAACACCCAAGAATGCACACCAGTTTGAAGTAATGATATTTTGGACAATATACGTAGCAGTCAATGTATAACAATGATTTCTGTATAAATGCAAGCTAATATTGTTTTCAGGACATCCTCTCACACCTGTTATCTTATTAAAGGTTAAAAGTAAAAGTGAATATTAACGAAAGTAGTTTTGACTTGAAACCCTCTGCAAAAACTCCTCATCTTCTGGAATCCCAGGAAGAAGAAAAAGCAGTTGTTTACAAGTAAGCCTATTATTCCATAGCTTTGTTCTTCTTTCATTTGACATGCTTGGCTGTGTTTTCATCCCCTGCCATCATTTTAAGTTGCTGGGGTCGGTGCCAAGGAATACACCAGACTCTTGTGGCTGGACATCAGGCATTTCCCACCACTGGGAAAGGAGGCAACTTTCCTCAGCTTTTTCTGGTTTTAAAGAACAAACAGCTGACACATTCAGAAATAACAAGCATAGACATAGAAAAAAGTTGTTAACAACTCATACTAAAGTTAAAGGTTAGGAGGTTTTTAATTGAATTGGAGCGGTAAAAATGGAATTTTGGACTAGTTCTGGTGGGTAGTAGCTGTTACAATATTGTACCCAGAGTGAAGAGAGGTTATAAGCAGAAAAGTGGTACATACTACTGTGTGTGTAACATGGCGAATCATCTCAATTTACTAGTTAATGGAATTAAAAGTAAGAGATTTCTCTACATAGTTACATAACTGGTTAAGTATCTGATTAAAAGTAATGAGATCCATCAGACATTGTTTTCTTGGGTTTTTTTTACTTCTTTTTTTTTGAATTTTATTTTATTGTTTTATACAGCAGGTTCTTATTAGTTATCTATTTTATACATATTAGTGTATATATGTCAATCCCAATCTCCCAATTCATCCCCCCCCCCACGCACACACTTCCCCCCCTTGGTGTCCATATGTTTGTTCTCTACATCTGTGTCTCAATTTCTGCCTTGCAAACCGGTTCATCTGTACCATTTTTCTAGATTCCACATATATGTGTTAATATTCGATATTTGTTTTTCTCTTTCTGACTTCGCTCTGTATGACAGACTCTAGGTCCATCCACGTCTCTACAAATGACACAATTTTGTTCCTTTTTATGGCGGAGTAATATTCCATTGTATATATGTACCACATCTTCTTTATCCATTCGTCTGTCAGTGGGCAGTTAGGTTGATTCCATGACCTGGCTATTATAAATAGTGTTTCAGTGAACATTGGGGTGCATATGTCCTTTTGAATTATGGTTTTCTCTGGGTGTATGCCCCTCAGACATTGTTGAAGGGAATGTAAAATGGTGCAGCAACTTTGGAAAACAGTTTGTCAGTTTCTCAAAAAGTTAAACATTAAATTACCAAGTGACCAGCAATTTAACTCCTAGGTTTCTATCCAGGAGAAATGGAAATATATGGCCACATAAAGGCTTGTGTATGAGTGGGTGTACATGGCACCATTATTCATAATAGCCCAAAAGTGGAAACCACCCAGATGTTCATAAAGTGGTGAATGGATAAACAAAATGTGGTGCATCCATACATGGAATATTATTTGGAAATTCAGAGGAAAAGAAGTACTTACACTTGCTATACAACACGGATGAACTTCAAAACTATTATACTCAGTGAAAGAATACAATCACAATTTTTATTCTATTTATATTTAAGTGTAATGTTCAGCAAAAGCAAATCTATAGAGACAGGAAGTTGATTATTGGTTGCCTGGGGCTGGAGTTGGGAATGGAGAGTAACTGTAAGTGAGCATGAGGTTTTGGACTGATAGAAATGTTCTAAAACTAGATCATGGTGGTGGTTACACAACTCTGGAGATACACTAAAAATCATTGATTTGTGCATTTAAAATGGGTGAATTTTATGGTGCATAAATTATATCGTAGTAAAACTTGATAATAATAAAAAAAAGAACCTAGCAAGGCAGAAGATAAGTGAGCTTACATGATGTTTAGGAGGTTGGCTTACAGTTAGTTCTCTGTTCCTAAAAAGCTCGAAAGTAAGCTGCAGTAGTTTCCCTTTCCTCATTCTGAATAAACTCAGAATTTGTTGAATAAATACAACGTGGCAGAAGCCAGAGGGCTCTTAGAGATGCTTGATTCTGACATGTCCCGCAGAGAGGACAACTGGTTGCCTCATGAGGGTCTTTTTAGTGATTTAAAGTAGAAACAGATAACTGTTAGAGATGGTGCTCGCCATTGTGGACTTCTCAGTGTTTTTGAGGTGTGGTTTAACACTTTGCTGCTTTTTTGAATGGGAGCTGAAGTTGAGGGATAATAGGAAGTATTGAAATTAAGCCCTATTCACTTGGTAGCTGAAATCCTTAAAAGATGGAATGCTTTAGCATCACTCTTTTCTGTTAGGCTCCTAAAGAGTAATAAGTTCCTCTGCAATCTGTAACTGCCATGGTCTCATACATATTTGTATGAGTCAGGTTTTAGGATAATAAACATCTTAATCCTATTTAATTTTTATATATTGTATAAAAGGAGAGGTTTTGTCCTTTAATGTCTTTTATAGCAGAGTGTGACTCAGATATGAAGGAGAATATTGCATTGTTGGAGTACCTAGGGGCTTAAACTAGACGCTTAAATTCATGAGCTCCCCCTGGAGGAAGGAGGAAGATTATATTTTCTTCCGTGAATTAGGGAAGCATACCAATTACAGCATCGAGGTGGAAGAGGCATGTTTGTCTTTGGTAGAGTTAGACCTTCCCAGGGAAGCCACAGTGGACACCTCTGTGAGGGGCTCATATATGCTAGAGAACCCTCACTCAGCTATTTGATTAAGCAGCAATGAAATTTCAGATGAAAATATTACTAGAGCAAGGTAATGCTATTTATTTGGGTTTATTTTTCATAAAAATGTAAATTCATATAGAACTCATCAGCTTCAAATTTAAATAAAATATTAAATGCTACAATTGAGTTGATAGGAGAATTTTTTCCTTTCTGGTTCCTCCCTCTGGAAACACAGGGTCATCCTTTCTGGAAAAAGAACCTCTATGTTATCAGGAAGGATAGAATCCAAGTCCCAAAGAGGCCAACTCTAAAGGGCACTTTTCTTCCTTGAACTTTCTTGAGCTAGGAGGCAGACAGGGATGAGGACCAGGATGCGGTGAGAGCCGGTGTAGTTCTATCTTGTAATACACAAGGCAGCAATTGCTGATACCAAAATCTGAGCTGCTGGGAACAACTTCTCTGTATGGCAGTCTTCCCGGAAGACAGGAAGCAGTGGGCCACCCTCCCTACCCTCTCCCCCTGCCAAAAGGGAGTGAGTAGAAGAAACTGAGGCAGGTTTCCTTGGTTCAGAGGGAATGAAGAGAGTTGCCCCTGGCAGCTGCACAATAGAGGTGTCCTCTAGAAGGTGGACTGTAGGATTTCCCTAGCTCCCTCTCCTGATTTTGCCCTTCTTCCATCCCTCCACCATCTCTACCATCTCTCTACCACATTTACCAGTTACCACACTCAAGCCAGGCCCCAAATTTTGTTCCCCTTAATTTAGCCAAGAAAGGCAAAAATTTTCAAAAGGACCATATACTGAGTTTTTAAGTAAAGTTTAAAAAGTAAAAGTCCCCAAATGTAAAATGTATAGGAATGTAGTTGTTCACAGATTTCTCATCCTAAGGTGACTTTGGTTAAACTTGGTGCCATTTGACTTGTCTAGGCTAGCCTACTGCTTCCCGGTCTAGGGGCCACTTCCCTTCAGTTCTCTTCTCTACACCCTGTGTCCTGAGTCTCTGGAGTGTAGCTTCTGTTAGGAGTGGATTTGAAGGAGAAGTCACAGCCTATCCTCCCCATCTCCCAGTTAGAAATCAATAGGGAAATGATTTGTTTGTCTGAGTCTACAGTCAATCTATCATACTTCTTTTCTGACTCTGTTTCCCCACTCCTAAAGGATAAGGGGGCTACTTTTTTTTAACTCACGGTAAATGTATTAAGATTTAATTTTGTGGTTTCACTCCTTTTACGGTCATGTTTTAGTATCCTCCCATGTGCTTGCTTGCTTTCTTCCTCAAATTTTAACAAGAACCTTCTCTGAACCAGGCAGTGTTTGAAAGGCTGGAGACTAGAGGTAAACAAGACAGATAAATCTCTGATCTCAAGGAGCTCACATTTTGATGGGAGACAGACAATAAACAGGCAAATATATATCACTTGAGCTAGTAATTGCAATGAGGAAAATAAAACAGGAAGTTGCTGGAGAACTACCCAACCAAACAGGTTTAAATGGACAGTGAGGAAAAACAATACAATAAGTTGCTTTGTAATCATACCCTACACACCCTTCTTATGTACTGTACTGGTTATGGGTCTCTTGATATAACCAGCCCCAAACAGGATTATTCTTTTTTTTTTGGCTACACCACATGGCATGTGGGATCTTAGTTCCCCTACCAGGGATTGAATCCGTGGCCCCTGAAGTGGAAGCACGGAGTCTTAACCACTGGACCACCAGGGAAGTCCCAAGGATTAGTCTTAATTTTGCACTCTGCCCCTCTTCCTGCCAAATTTCTCTTAGTTCAGTGAATAGGACTATAATCCAAAAAGGACCCCTAGGATAAAAGTCTAGGAGTCATTTTTTATTTCTTGCTTTCACTCAGTTCGCATGTCTTATAGGTAATGAGCTCTGTTAGCTCGTTCACTTCTCAATTCTTCACTACTACCACTGGTTCAAGCCTCTGTGATCTTACCTGGCCTATTGCATTAGCCTCCTAACTCATTTTCCTGCTTCTGCTCTCGCCCCTGTATAATCAGTTCCCCATGCAGCACCATATTCTTTTAAAAGTGTTAATTAGATCAGAATTCTCCCCTACTCAAAACCTTCTAATGGCCTCCCCTCACACTTTGAATTTTATTCTAACTCCTTATCATGGCCTCTAACCTCCTATACGATTGGGCACCTGCCTCCTCCCCACCTGTATCACCTGCCTTTCTTTCCACGCTCACTATGTTCCTTTTCTTGTTGTGTGAACGCGTCAACCTCACCCCCATCTCAGGCTTTTGCCTCTACCAGTCCATCTGCCTGGAACACTCCTTCCACAGATCTCTCCATGTCTCATTTTCTCAGGTCACTCAGACTTCTGCACAAACATCATCTCTCCAGAGAAGCCTTCTCTGACTTCTCTACTTAAAATACTCTACCTCATCCATTCCTCCACCCTCCCACTTCCTTTACCTGTGGAGAGGTAGGATCCACGACTTGAGGTCAGGACAATCCATCATTACAAGAGGAGGGAAGGCAGAGGGCATAGCCATAGATGAAACCAGCTTGGTGAATTTTGTGAAGGAAGATTGTTTACTTCTGTTTAATTTGTTTCCTCACATAAGTCAGAAGGTCATCCATCAGCTGATAGTGAAGGCGGACAGAGATTCAGAGGTTTGAAAAGAGAAGGGAAGAAGGGAACCTAGTATTTTATAAATCACAATAATCCTAGTGTAAATTAGCACTCCAGGCATATTGACATCAGAAAGCAGGACCATAGGGGTCCCTCAAATCATATCACACATCAGTGCTCTACCCCACCTATAATAGGGTTGGCTCTGTCCCGGAAGCTCCTTGTTTCTGAATCCAGATAGAGTGAGGAGAGGCTGAGTCAGGAGCTTTAGGTGGGGACCCTGCCTCCAAGTCACTTAGCGCCAACAGGAGGGCTAGGTTTCAGGGAGATCAGCTCAGCTAAAGCAGAGGAATTCTTTCTGCTCTTGTAAGCCCCTCATCCCTGTATCAATTACACTTTTCTGTCATTTTCAAAAGATTTTAGCAACCAAGGAGCACACACCCTGAGCCTTGGCTGGTAAAAGAGGACACAAAAGAAGGCTGCTTCAAAGGAAGCCATCTGCCAGCAGGAATCATTCAGGATGAGGAGCAAGAAAGGCGCTCAAGAATTGTTCTGTGTCTAAGAAGAGCATCTGCAATAAACTTCATCTTTGAGTCCAGTGTCTGTATGATCATTAAGAAATGACAGTACTGTATATTGACAGTTACTGCAAATGTATTTCCCCAGGAGTTAAGAAATGTTACCTGAAAGATACAATAAAAATACTAATAGCTACCTTACTTAGCACCCATCTCAGTTCACTTGCTCTTTCCCTAAATTGTCAGGCACCCTTAAAATCCACACCCACATATTCTCCCCAGGTTTCTCCAGCAGTCTTTAGAAAATTTAAAAATTCATTTTGATTACCCACGTGCTGATTCTGAGTCTGCAAAGTTACAAAAATTCATTTTGATTACCCCTCTGGCTCATGTTGAGTTTGACTCCTAGTCACAGAAGACTTAGGACCTGGAGCATAGGAGGAGAGACTTTTGTTTTCCTTAGGCAAAAGGGGCACTAAAAATCAATCCTCGCTTCTTCTTGTTGCCCTGGATCATACAGATAAATGGTAAGTTCTCTTTAGGATTAATTTACATGACCTAAATTTATATATATGTATATTTTAAACTAAAACCTGGGGTGGTGTCGTATTGGACGGTTGAAGGCCTGGCGGACATCGCACGGAGAGGCCGGGGTGGCGGCGAGCCCGAGCGGTGGCGGGGGGTGGTGGTGGTGGGGGCGGCTCCTTCCTTTCTGCACCCCCTGTGGAGAGAGGTGTAGGGGGCTTGCGGGAAGAGGGGCTGGGGTCTAAGCGTAGTGCTTTAATTTGTTTTTAGAGGAGCTCCCCTTCCCCTCCCAGAACAGTGAGTCGCCGTGCCACCGGCCCCAGAGCGCCCCGAGCGCAGAGCCCGAGGTGGGGAGCAGAAGGCAGCCCAGGCCTGTGACCACCCACGGTGGCCCCTCGGCGGTGTGGCCCAGGGGGACCCAGCCCCGGGCAGACCCTGAGGCGTTGCCTGATTGGGTCCTTAAGGCCACGGGTCGGGGAGCCTAATCACCCCCTTTTTGAAACAGGTTTAGGGGACCCGAGGATTTATTTTTTGTTTATTTTACTTACCGAGTCTATTAAGTGGCAGAGCAAGGATACACTGCTTTCTGAATTTGAAAGACCTCACTTTTTCAACTGTAATCACCTATCTCCTCAATTTACTCTTTCTTCCTTCGGGGATTCTGTTATTTATGGCTGCCACGAAAATGTCCAACTATGATAAACATTTTGGGCCAGAACAATTAAAGTGGCCAGAACCTGAGTCAGTTGCTTTGATGGAGGTAAAATAATGTGGCATTTGGGGGCCGCCTTTGGGTGGTGGGACATAAATCCCTTGAAATTAGGATCTGTTGTGTCTTAATCACAGTTGTTTTCCCCAGAACTAGAACAGCGCCTGGCATAAACTTGGCTCTCAAAGAATTCGCCGAATGGGAATGGCCAGGGATCGCATTTGGCCCAGGGTGGTTGTAGTGTTTCCCGTGGTCACCGCAGCATCAGGACAGCAACAGGGCGGGCTGTGGGTAAACAGCAGTCCCTGAGCTGCCCTGCGGGAGAGGCGGTGAAAGCCAGGTCTGGGCTTGCCAGTGAATTCTTGATACTCCAGGGTCTGGTAAAGCAATGATTTTCTCATAAAGTTTCATTATTTTATAGAGAGAAGCTCTAGGATATTTCTTCCGTTTTACCCCTTTTACTGTGGTGGCAGTAAGAGTGGCGAGAGAGTGTGTGTGTGTGTGTGCGCACGCACAATCACCAAGAAGGAGCTATCAAAAACTATTTCCTTAAACGAAGAAAAAGTGGTTCAAAAATCTGACATACACCCAATAGTGTGTATAACATTTGCTAATAATGTTAATAGGATGGCTAAAAAAATGTGATTTCTCAAGATGATTGTCGGTGTATGTTTCTACTTCAGATAAATTGATTTATTCTAAATTTGTGTTGTATTAGGGGAAAACATTTAATTGTTTTACATGATTTTTCAATTTCCATCTTAAAATAAGTGTAAGAAGGCTTTATTTTAAAGCAAGAGTCTGTTTACATTATCAAGAGGGTTGTATTTTGGAGAAGACCCTAGTTAGCTGTCTGAATATCATTTTAGATTTCATGTGAAGCTGTTAAATATACCGGTAAAAATACAACTGTCCGTTTTGAGATTTCTCTTATTCACAGATTTGGTATTTGAGTTTATATATATTCTCATTTGAGCATCAAAAGAGGTAGGTGGGTTTACCCTCCTTTATAAAAGAGAGAGAGGTGCTGATGCAAGTCTAGGCTCTTTTTCTTCTACCACTTTTATCACAGTCTTTACTGATAATGAAGGCTGGAGACATGGAATGGTGACCAGGGAATGCTTTGAATTCTTAAAAAGAAGCAGGAGTTTTCTGAGTTAGGAGTGGTTTGGATGTGGTTTAATCTGGAGGCACAGTTGTGGTGTAGAACTGTTCATGGGTTCTTTCTGCTCTGTGCTCTCAGGTTCTCTTTCTGAAATTTATACTGTTCTTCAAATATCTTATTCTATGACTTTGCAGCCTGAATGTGCTGAGAGCTGAGGAGTGGGAACAAGTGTTCTCCCCCCGCCCCGCCCCGCTTATTCAAATGAAAATAAATGGAAAACTTCTTTTTTTAAAAATAAATTTATTTATTTAATTTATTTTTTTGGCTGAGCTGGGTCTCTGTTGCTGCACACGGGCTTTCTCTAGTTGTGGCGAGCGGGGCCTACTCTTCATCGCGGCGCGTGGGCTTCTCATTGCGGCGGCTTCTCTTGTTGCTGAGCACGGGCTCTGGGCACGTGGGCTTGAGTAGTTGTGGCACACGGGCTCAGTAGTTGTGGCATGTGGGCTCAGCAGTTGTGGCTCACGGGCCCAGTTGCTCCGCGGCATGTGGGATCCTCCCAGACCAGGGCTTGAACCCGTATCCCCTGCATCGGCAGGCGGACTCTAAACCACTGCACCACAGGGAAGCCCAAAATTCAGTTTTTTTTTTTTTTTTTTTTTTTTTTGCGATACGTGGGCCTCTCACAGTTGTGGTCTCTCCCGTTGCGGAGCACCAGGCTCCGGACGCGCAGGCTCAGCAGCCATGGCTCACGGGCGCAGCCGCTCCGCGGCATGTGGGATCTTCCCGGACCGGGGCACAGACCCACGTCCCCTGCATCGACAGGCGGACTCTCAACCACTGCGCCACCAGGGAAGCCTGGAAAACTTCTTAATAATTTGTTTTCCTTGTTTGTATTACTTCCTTAGAGATTGGATACGTATTTTCAACATCTGGATGTTTTTAAGGAAAGAAGAAAAGAGTTGTTACATAAAAAATGGACTGAAAATGTTGCAAAGCCTCTTCAGCAGAGAATTATGGAAAAAGTAATTTCATATAAAGGGTTGGAAAAAACAAGAGAATTCTGAATATTTTTTAAAGCACACAAAACGGTATGAGAATTTTTTTTTTTTTGGCAGCTTTAGAATCACTGGAGCATGGGGTTTTTATTTTTATTTATTTTATTTATTTTGGCCATGCCACAAGACATGTAGTATGTGGGATCTTAGTTTCCCAGCTAGGGATGGAACCCGTGCCCCCTGCAGTGGAAGCACGGAGTCTTCACCACTGGACCACCAGGGAAATCCCATGAGAGTTTTTTTTTTAATGAAGCATTATTTGAAAAGTTGGGTCAGCATTTTTATTTATGCAAAGAGTCTCAAATTTATTTTTGTATTTAAGATGAATTCATGGAACTGTGATACAACCTACTGCATTTTTAAACCTGAAATTCCAGGTAGAGGGAATAGAAGTGTTGATTTGGAACTAGATTTATCAGGAATGCTTTTAGGTAAATGTTAATAGAATAACAGTGGCTTAAACCATAAGAACATTTATTGGTTAATAAGAAATAGAGGGATAGGTGGTCTCATGGTGGGTTCTGGCGGCATAACAATGTCATTAATTATCCAGGTTTTTTCCTGTTGTTCTATTCTGCTATCCTGAATATTTTCAGTTTCTGCCCGTCACCCTCACATTTGAAAGCACATTTGGTTGCTTACAGCTCCAGGTATTAGGTCTGTGTTCAAGGCAGGAAGAAAGGGTGAGAAATGATGCCAGGGGGTCCTTTTCTTACACCGCATCTCATCCTTTGTGATCAGGAAGCAAAAAGAGTCCCCAGAAGCTCCTAGCAGATTTCCCCTCAGGTCTCATTGGCCGTAACTGGGTCACATGCCAAGTCCTAGCTAAAAGCAGAGCCAGGAAAGAGTGTGTGCCTTTCCAATCTCTCTAATAGGTTGTGGGCAAAGGAGAAGCGGTTTCCATGGCTGTTGAGTTAGTCAACCATGAGGTGAAGGGATCACCAGTTTATACCCTCTGTTATTCAGTTTGGTTTTACAAAACAAGAACAAAATTTTGGCTTCTTCTATGGAAGAGTTTTCTATTTTAACTTTGAGATCAGGACCCTCTTTTGACATTAAGGTCCACCTAAATTTCCAGGTATTTAGCAGAGATCTAGAGTAGTTTGACTGGAATGTTAGAGTATTTAGGTATATTTACTGAGCAAAATTTCTGGACGTGTATGTTAACTACTTCTTCCTAAATGCCCTAAGAGACAGAGCTCAAGGTTGAATCCAGGTCACTTTGAAACCAAAGTGCAACGTCTTACAAGTATGCCCAGAAATGTGATCACACAAGTGTAGGATGGGGAAGCCATGCCTTAGAAAAGCCATGTGTTGAAGTCTAAGTGATTTAAAATGACAGTAAATTCAGTGTGAGTCAGCCGTGTGAGCTGGCTTCCAAGAAACCATCTGAGTTCTTAGGCTGTATTGAGAGGCGGTGCTTCGAGTGGGAAGCATCAGGCCCAACCTGTCCACCTGGGGACAGTCACCAGTTACAGAACCTTTAGAAGAGGGTGGAGCTGGACAACACTTCACAGGAGGAAAAGTGGAAAGAAATACAGCATATTTAGCCCAAGGCAGAGACGATACAAGAGGAAATGAAACCTTTAAGTACATATTGTAAAAGGCTGACATGTGGATGAAGAGTAGTTGTGTTTTGTGTTGCTTCACGGGGAGAACTGGCAGTGACAAGGCAGACTTCAGCTCTGTCTTAAGGACAAGCTTTCTGGTGGTTAGAATGACCAAGAATGGAGCAGAAGGTTCTCAAACAAGGCTAGTGGATGACATGAGACTAAAGCTGGATGATTACTTCTCCCAGAAGGTGGTGGACTCTCACTGCAATCTCAATTACTTCTGAGATTTCTTCCAACCCTTTGAATCTATGATTTTATATAAGAAATGGAATAAAGTATTTGGCTTTTTTGAATCTTGCAAAAACAAATATACTAAAGCACGTTTAAATGTAATGCTTTGCTCTTAAGTGTACTTATTTTTTTTTAAAGGAAATTATATTTGGAGACTTATGATCCTGAAGTATACAATCTTTTTTATATGAGAAAAAAGGACTCAAATTATGGAAAGGTAAGTAAGTTTCTTACGTTTACCTATTTATTCTTAGAAGCTCTGGGGTTGGGGAAAACCTGGTCACTTTAGAAGTCTCATAGTTATTCTGCATTCATTAAAAAAAAATTCACAAAAGCATTTCCTCTGAGTTTTAGATTAGGAACCCAAAGTAATTTCGACTGCTTGGGAATTGACATTGTGAAAAAGGCACTTGCATGTGTGTGATAATTCATCCATTCATTCATTCATCCACCCACTCACATTCAGCAAACTCGAAGCCCAGGAGGTAGGGGAAGGTAAGTGGACAGTGAGTGTGATGAGAGTGTCACAGAACCAGCGCCGGGAGAGCTCCTTTCTAGGGGAGGTGAAAGGAGGGATGCAAGAAAGGCCGCCCAGGGAGCCAGTAGTTGAACTTGTAATGAGTCTTCACATTTTAAACCAACAATATAGGCTTTAAAATTGTGAGATGTAGGTTTCAGGTTTTTTACTCCTGTGTAACAAAAGTGACCATCTGATAATACTATTCATTAAAAAAACGTGTGTGGCTCTGAAGAGAAAAGTGGTTTCTTTTGCTTCTCCCGAAAACCAAGGCAAATCATGGTTGTGAAGATAGGAAGGTTCTTTTGGCTCTGGGGGACTCACTGTATTGTGTTGGGCAGTCATTATGCTGTCTCCTCATTCAGTGGATGTTGTCCTTGCAAATTTGCAAGGGTCAAGGTCAAGTGTGTGGGGAAGTAAACAAGGGGAAATAGTCCCTCTGTCTAAAGCCTATACTTAGGATGGGGGAGGAGAAAATCACCTTCCTCCACGACCTCTGTAGCTGGTCCCTGACCCTCAGCACACTGATGTTCTCCTGCCCCGCGGTTCTCATGGGCCCTTAGAGACCAGTGGTCAGCCCCCAAGGGGGCGCTCTTCCTCCCAAGCCGGCTTAGGGCTCTGCCTTGTGCTCCTAAAGCACCCGAGCTGACGCCTCTCATGACAAGGTGGTCGTTGTCTATGACTTGTCTGTTCTAGACTGAGAGATCCCCAAGGACAGGACCTTGCTGGGTTGCAGCACGCAGTCGCATTAGCAGATATTTGTTGACTGATGCAGTGATACTGTAGAACTCTGAACAGGAGTATGTGTCTTCTCTTTGGGTGGCCCTTGCTCCATTCAGCCACTTAAGGCTCAGTGAAATATCCTAGTGTGAGGCAGGTGGCATTTACGCTTCCCTTGCTCTGTATGACATTATTCCTGGGTCCTTATTCTCAACCGAGTTGGTATAGAGTAAGGCCACACTCGAATGCTTCAGACAGATTTAAAATGCTTAATACAAACTGTACTTGCGTCCTCAAAGAGTCATGTTCTCGCAGGTTATGGTCCCACCTTTCTGTGATCCTCTGTTTAGAAGACAGCAAGAGTTGGATGAAGAGCGGAGGGCTATTTTTCAGTATAAGATGGGTACTTGTGATCATGGGGCTTTGTCTTTAGAGACTTCAATTGTCAAGTGATTTCCTACCCCAAGAGTGACTGGAGTTGACTTTAAGAGTGTTGATTTAGATTTTTATCTTCCTGTAGGAAAACGATGTACCTTAAAAGAATTTTAAAGAACTAGAGAAGGCCAGGCAGTATGCCAGATTGCCCCAGCTGACTTTCAGTCTCCACAGAGTGGTTCCAAGAGAGCAGCCCACAGCTTCTGCAAGGCCTGTGGGAAGCAAAACTCGTAGCAAATGCAGGAAAGGTCTTTTTGCTGTGTCTATAGTTTTGCCTTTTACAGAATGTCATATAGTTGGAATCACACAGTATGTAGCCATTTCAAGACTTTACTTTCATTCTTTTTTTTATTTTTTTTATTACTTTTTTTAAATTTTTATTTATTTTTTATTTATTTTTTTTTCACTTTCATTCTTAAAGGCTGTTCTCACAGGATTAAGAATGTTAGGTTGGCAGATATTTTCTTTCAACAAATATTATATCCCCCTGTCTTTTGCTCTTTCAATTGCCCATCCTACCGTTGTTCCTTTGAAGATAATTATTTTTTTTTCTGGATGCCTTTAAGATTTTCTTGTTGTCTTTGATTTTAGTAGTTTTCCATGATGTTTCTAGATGCGGATTTCTTTTTATTTATCCTACTCAGGATTCATGGGTCTTTTTGTATCTGTAAAGTGATATCTTTAGTCAGTTCTGGGAAGTTCTCATTCATTTTCTCTTTGATGGTTACCTCTGCCATATTCTCTACTTTCTTTCTGGTACTCCAGTTAAACATATTTTAGATTTTCTCATTGTACTCCCTGTCTCTTACCCTTTCTTGTGTATTTCCCATCCTTTTTGTTGCCCCATATTTGATACTAGGTATTTTTACTAATTATCTCTTCAATTGTGTCTAATAATATGTTGTTAAACCCACCCACTGAGTTCTTATTTTCAATTGTTTTATTTTTATAGTTCTAGCATTTTATTTGGTTCTTTTTCAGATGGGTTTTGGGGAAGGCTGTCTATATTCAGGGCCTGAGGGGACCTCTTTCAAGTGCCCTGGTTTGATCCCCCCTCCGCAGGGTGGGGTGGTGTTCAGAACAAGGTTGACTACTCACTTTCAAGGACAGCACCAGGCCTGGGAGGAAAGATCCACCAGAGGTTCGCCAGGGGCATGGAGGAGTCAGTCCCTGCTACCTGATGTTGGCCAAAGCTCCCAGGGGACAAAGTAGCCAGAGATTGCCAGCTCATTCTGGAAGGGCTCTTTCTTCTCTGGAATTGTTTACACTGCTGTCCAAAGACTTTAAAGTATGAATTTTGTGGGGCCGGAAGGAGGTGAGTTCTTTTTATTTTTCTCTAGTTTTTGCAGCAGGAGTGTCAGTCTGTGCAGACTTATAAATTCTACAAAAAAAAAATTATAAAAGAGAGAAAGAAAGAGAGGAAGAAAGAGAGAGAGAAAGAAAAAAAAGAAAAAGCCCTGTTGTGTTTTCTTGGTGTTTCCTTTTTATCCCCCATCCTGAGTTTTGCTGGAATGAACAACACTACTTTGTTTTCTTGTGATTTGGAAGTTTTATGTTCTATTTCTGGTTTCATGGTTTGTTTATCAGTTTTAACAAATATTTTTATTTAAATGTCAATAATTATATAACTCCCCATCCCCTAGCAAGACAAAGACTTTATATTGCTTTATTTCCTCATCTCCCTTCTCTGGCTCCTCAGCCTTTATAGACGGTCATAGCTCCTTAACTGGTATTCTGCGCTTGGGTCTGTCTCTTCTGATGGACTCTCTACCTTTCCATCTTTTTGAAGTGATCAACCCTCCCCAACAGAAAACCCTTCAGTAGCTTCCCATAACCCTTCCAATAATGTCCAGACTCAACATAGCACATAAGGTGCCCTCTGAATCCTGCCACCTTTTCTGGCTTCTTCTAAAAAATCCCCACTCCCTAAAGAAAAGAAATATACTAAAGCACAGAAATATCTGGGTCAAGTCAGCACTTGAGAGGATTATCACACGATGAAGTACCTCTACTCCCCCATTTGCCTCTTGCCTCTACAGCAAGCCCCTTGAGGGCAGGGGCTGCTAACTTATCTTGGTGCTCCCAGCACTTAGCTGGAACATTGTATGATGAGTAAATGCTTCTGGGAACATTGATGAGTAAATGCTCAGCTGGAACATTGTATGATGAGTAAAGGAAGGAAGGCAGGAATGGAGGAATGAAGGGGGCGGTGATTTCTCTAGATAGGCCTGGGCTTCCCAGGGCAGGAGTGGAGACAGCCCTGGGAAACATTCTGAGAGGACACTCCTGGAGGTGCCTCAGGTGGCTGTTCAATAAAGTAAGAAAAGGACTTAAGAGCAAGGTGGCTATGTTAGAGACAGTTTGATTACAAAAAGCAGAGTCCTTGTCAAGTTAAAAAAAAAAAGGCAAGGGGGCCTGGGTATGTTAGAAAGCATCAGTCTGTCATGGAAGCCACCCACAGTCAGTGTCTCTGTCTGTTCAGGCTGCTATAACAGGATACGAGACTGGGTGGCTTATAAATGACAGAAATACATTTCTCTCAGTTGTGGAGGCAGGGAAGTCCAAGATCAAGGTGCCAGCAGATTCAGTGTCTGGTAAGGACCTGCTTTCTGGTTGACACTGTGGAAGGGGTGAGGGAACTCTCTTAGGCCTGTTTTATAAGGTCACTAATCCCATTTATGAGGTCTCTGCCCTCATGACCTAATCACCTCCCAAACGCCTCACCTCCTAATAACATCACATTGGGGGTTGTGTTTCAACATCTGAATTCTGGGGGGACACAAACATTCAGACCATAGCAGTCAGGAAGATAGCCAGGCCACTTGAGAGACCACGAGGCCAGTCCTTTCCTCTTTGGGACTGTGTGGCATTCGTCATAGCTTCTCTTTGTGAACTGCTTCCTTTCTCTTTCTCTGCTTTCTTGTGCATGTCCTGGAAAATGGATGCCCTGGTCCTGCCTTTCTGGTCTGAGCCCTCTAAAGCTGCCTGGAGCCCCTCTGTCCCAATTACAGCTCTAGGGCCTGAGGCTCTGGGTCAGGGGCCTCTGCCACAGCCTGAGAAGGTCACGTGACTTACTGCCTAAGAGTGGCAGCAGCAGAGGTGTGGGTGGCGCAGACTGATTGACGGCCACAAAGTGATGTTTTCTCAGTCTCTTTTTCATCAAGTGAGTATTGAGTTCCTTAACTTAATTTTCAGACAGTTATTGAATGGTACAATTCTGTTTATACTGAATTAAGGTAAATTTTTTCTACTTTTCTTTGCAGTCCTGAAAAGCTTGTCTGTGCAGAAGAGAAATATCTGCCTGATAAAGAGAAAACGACTAGTGACCTAAGTCAGACTGTTTCTGAAAGGCAGTTTTATTCCTCGAAGCTTGGCCAGGAGTAAAAAGCATGAAAAGAAGAGTCTGGTGAGCAGAGATCTGGGGGGAACAGGGCTCGGATGGCAGAGTTGTGTAACATCCGACAGATAGCAAACAGAGTCCAGAATCCATTGACAAATCCCTTCCTCTCAGACAGACTCTGAGGGCAGAACAGGCAGTAGTAGCCAAAGAAGGGAGTGAGAAAGAGGAGGCAGAAGGAGGATTTATTTCATGCAGAAGAAGTGGTGGGGTCTCTTCTGGGCACCCTTTGGCAGGAGAGCCTTGGGTGAAGACGCTCAGAAAGGAGATTGTGGGACCCCGGACCCCACTTCTGGGGGACAGATTGTGCCCTTCATAAGGTGAGAGAAAACCTGGCCAGAGGGGATCTTCCCTCTAGGATATACTCAGCTCTTTTTTTCTGAGTTTTTGCTCTCCTGCCATTTTCCTACCGTTTACTGCTTATTACATCCAAACCAGACCAAAAATTTTGTTCTCCATAGTTTGGTCACAACAGGTGGGAATCTTTTGAAATGAAATTTATACTAAAAAAAAAATTAGGGCAAAATGATAGTTTATGTGAAGGGCCTTTACATGCAGGAAATTTCCATGCACAGATTTCCTACCCAGAGCTCACACCCTGGTTGGTACAGCTGGCAGCTCACGGTCTATTTCCCCTTCCATCCTCTCTCCCACAACCTGTACCCTGAAGCCTGAGGGTTGGGACGCTTCTAGGGAGGGCTTCGGGCACTTGGTAGGTAGCAGCTTCCTGCCGTTCTGAGCGAGCCGTAGATTTTTGCATCTCTTCTTTCACGCACCAGCCTGGCTCCTTCCCTCCACCACACACAAAGCGCGAGGGGCTGTCCTTTTCTCTAGCTTAAAAACCTTGTTAGATAGGTATTTTGTGACCCAACTCCTACCCAATCCCGTTGTTCTCCTGTCTGTCCAGAGAGAAACGGATGCCTCTCATGTGGTAAGTTACCTCTGAGCGTATTTCTGTCTGAGAGCACGGGGAGCCAGCCCCTCAGTCAGGTTTGAACGTGACTGTGGTCAGCCAGGCCCTTACGGTAGGGCAGCCTAACTGTTGCTCCCAAGAGATCAAAAAGTGGAGCGTGGGTTACGTACACTGGAAGTTTATTTTTTGCTCCTGTACCGGAGCCGGTGGGTCAGCAGGTTGGCAGGCCGTCCCTCTTTCATGCAGTCTTTAGGGCGCCTGGCTGTAGGAACATTTCTCATCTCCAGCACCTGGCTGCTAAGCTTGCCCCAGGAATTCATTCCTGTCAAACTGAAAAGGGAAGAGGTCATGGAGGACGTCTGGCCTGGGGGTGTAGGGGGGCCCCCAGGACCAAGTCACAAGGCGGCCCCTGACTGCAGGGGGCAGGGGGTGCTGGGAAGAATAGTCCCTGCTGCTCAGAGCACAGTGGCAGGGAGAGCTGGCGTCTCATGGAGAGCTGGTCATCTCTGCCACACCACAGAAAGTTAGTGCTGTGTGGAGTCCAGAGACACGGGAAGCCCTGTCTGAGAGGTGCAGACCCCAGATAGAGTGAGGGTAAGGTGAGGGGAGGGCTGGCTGGGAAGCTGCCCGGAAGATGAGTGTCAGTTGGAATCAGCCGGGAAGTTCCTCCCTGTCTCGTGAGCCCCTCTTCCCCACCCTACACTCAGCTCTTCTGTCAATAGGTTTTAGGAACCAGACGGCACAGACCCAGATCCTGGGTAGGTGGGGAAGGCCAGCAGAGGCAGAGGTCACAGCCCGTGGAAAGAAGAGTGATGACAGCAGAGGTCCTGGGCCCCCGGAACTGTGCCCCATAAGGGGCCATTTGTAACAAAGCTTTGCTGACCTTTACTTTGCAGTGTCTCTACAACAGTTAAAACGTTGCCAACATTTTTTCTCTCCAGAAATGGAAAAACAGAAGAAAGAAATAGAAGATCAGTTTGCTTTGCTCAATGCAGCTCAGCCTGACCAGCCAGACTTTCCCTAAATTGAGGAATATCCGAATAATAAGTTACTGTTTATTGAGCTCTCCTTGTGAATCGGGAACTGCGTGAGGTACTGTGTATTCATTTAAAAAATTTCCCAGCAAGGTAGTATTATCACCTTCCATTACACAAAGCTCAGAGGTTTGCTAACTCGCTCCAGGTCAGCTGCACGGTTTGAAAGTGGCGGTGTTCTCTATCCCACGTCCAGTCCCTCTGGTGCCAAAGCACATGGTCATACACCAGGGTACTCGATCTCCTCGAAGCCACTCTGACTTTGTGATGTTAGACTGCTCAGAATTTGGGTCCCCTTTCAGAGCGTGGAGCTGTCCGGCGTGCCTGCCTGGGCACCCTGATCCTGAAGAGCACGGGAGGGGCTTGCTGGGCTCTCCTCCAGCCACTCAGTCTTTCCCCTGGAGGGGTAGGTAGTGTAAGGTAGTCCCTTCCTCGCCCTTCAGAAAATCAGGCTACCGTTTTTGTCAGGAGAGGATGTGACTTCTTAAGGAGCAGTGCCATGTTCCTCCATCAAAGGGGGTGACTGGAGTTGCTGGAAGTACTGCCATTAACTATCCTCTGTAACTTCATAGTTGTCTGACTCACCTCTTGCAGGCTCCTCTGTCCTGAGTCCCACAAGAATGCTAACATATCTAGACATGGAGACATGGCACTAGCCACAGTTCATCCCAGTGAGGAAGTCCCACAGTCCCAGGAAAGGATTATCCTATAGCTATGGTCACAGGTAACCCCAGGACTGGTTTTAAGCCTGCCTGACATCAGTGGCAGCTGTATGCTTTGAAAGTCAGCTGGTCAGAGGCAGACTTGTGAACATCAGCCCACACCTGCCTCCATAACCAACACAGCTCGAGTCTCAGAACCCTGTAGAAGATCAGCAGTTTGCTTTGCTCAGTGCGGCTGAGCCTGAGCAGCCAGACTTTCCCTAAATTGAGCAACATTCTTAATTGTCTGGGTTCAGATATTGAGCGTCTCTTCCTTTGACACTGGGGCGTATTCCTTTTAGGTCTGTGTTTTAGCCCATCAGTGCCCAGGATCAATACCTGGAATGATGGATTTTTTTTCCTTGAATATTCTGAATTGTTTTCCAGTTTTTCTTTGTCCAGTGATTATGTTTAGGCAGAAACAGGGGCTATGGTGTGGGGACATTTGAATCCTTCCTTATAGCTGCTAGAGAACACCTGCTCCCTGAGAAATCAGGGCTTCTGTAGCCTGTGTGATTCCTTCCAAAAGGCAGATCTTTTCCCAGTTGTACTCATTAACCCAGGGATTTAGTGTGTAAGAAAGACCTTATTTTTATCAGTGTTCAAGACAGAGTTCACATTTCAAAATCCAGAGGCTGAGTAAACAGCTCTGACAGGTGTGGATGTGTCTCTGACAGCATGGGGGCAGGGGGAGGGAGACAGGTGCTTCTGGAGCTGGAGGGGCTGAGGGACCTGCTGATGATTTTTAATATTTGTGCATTTTCTTCATGGCTAAGTTACCCCTGAGGGTTTACTCAGCTAGGCAAACAGAGGCACTCAAAAGGGAACGCTCTAGCTCCCACAGAGATCATCCATTCTAGCCATCAAAGAAACCAAGCCCCAGAAACAGTAGGTAAAGTGACCAGAGTCACAGAGCAAGTCAATGGCAGTCAAGACGAGGCTCTGGGGTCTCCTGACTGACTACTCCCCCGCCACATTCTGTCCTGATTCATTACAAGCAGCCCCTGAAATTACCTTTTAAAAGCCTTTCACATAGAAAGTAAATCAGTCAGGCTTTGAAGTTACATTCATAAACATATTTTTATTCTCTTTCTGTACATATTGGCAATGATAAAGCTTAAAGATGCATGTCCTATGACATATGCAAAAACAAGGAATTTACATAAATAATTTATACTTCAGAAAATTAACGTTGAAAAATATTTTCTGCATCATTAGAGTTCACAGTATTTAAAGTAAATCAAGCTTTCCCCCTTAGATTTCAAACTATATTGTCTCAGCAGAGAATGATAAAATCTAATCAGGAATAAAATGATCAAGTTTCTGTTTTTATTCAGTGCACAAGTGGACACTATTTCCGTAATCAGGCTGTTCCCACGCTGAGGCTGCATTTCTTCCCAGTCCTTCACCTCCTGAGTGGCTGTGACCCAGCGGAGGTCACGTGGTGTGAAATGGTTACAGCGTCACCCAAACCACCCACAGTGGACACATTCAACCAAGTGGTAACGTCTGGTGGTCTGATGCCTCATTTCCACATAATACTTTTTATAGCCCTGAAAATGGAAATCCTGGCATCTAAACACAGCCGAACATGTTAACACTAATACAAGGCACTGTGCTATGGGGTTTGGTTTATTTATAGGGAAGGTCATGTTTGCATAGATTGCTAGCGATTTAGTGTGCGATAAAATAGAGGCCCCAGCATGCGTGGCCTTGTGATGGATGAAGCGGCGCGACGCTCCGCCAGCTCAGGGGCAGCACCGGCTATCTTCTCCAGCCCCAGCCTAGTGGGCAGATCCCTAAGGCCCCTACAGGAGAGTTTTTTGCTCAAAAAGCTGCAGGTCAAAGCGCACCCAGACCTCCCCAGTGGGGACCTCATGCAGCAGCAGTCGGCGGGTTGTAGGGCCTTTGCTTTCCTGTTCTGTTCGAATTTTTGCCACTGGAACTTCAGTGCGACCCAGGAAATCTGGTGAATAGACAAGTGAGAGTCAAAAGTCTTCTTTAAAAAACTGTTAAAAAACTATCACAGAAGGAGTGTCTGAAACAGGATTCATAAAACTTTCAAATTCAAAACAAGTAACTTCTTTTGGTTAATGGCCGTTGGATACTGTGAATGGATGGATGCATGCAGAACAAGGGATTTGTGTGAGGGAAACTCAAACTGCTGGGAATCCAAGCCTCTTTGGTCAGGGAATGGCTCACCCATTCAGTAGGTGCCAGGAGCACAGCGTTTCCATTAGGTAAGCAGGGGTGACTGGGGTCAAAGACCTGAAACACACCTGAGGCCACCCCCCCCTTTCCCCTGAGAAGGTATCCCACCTGCAGCCACTGAGAGCTGCTGAGGACCATGGCCTGTGTCACTGCCCTTAGGTGTCTTGGGGTAAAAACAAGGCTGAGCACCCGGCTTCCAGACCCCAGATCCTAGAGTATGGGGGAAACTTCATATCCCCGCCCCCACCCCCCGGAGTTATACTTTACCATCTGGTGAAAACTGGTCTCTGTCGAACATGGTAAGACACAGCACATCCTGATAAAGATCCTTAATAAAGAACTGGCAGTTAAAATTCCACTTGGGATTTAGTGTGTCCTGAAGGGTTCTGGTGGTGTAGCTCTGGGAGCCCATGCTGATTTCACAGTATGGATTGCTCTTTCCTGAACAAAAACAAACCAGTATACATGTGGCATGTGACAAGAGGGCCTTCTTCGAGCAGAAGCAGGATCTACACAGATGTTTCTCTATAGACCATGGCCACAGTGGCCACTGCCTGAGGGTCTGCATCTGCCTTGTGGTCTCTGTTCCCAGTGCTGACAGCATCATAAACCTGGGGAGGGACTGTGGGCGCGAATGCCAGGGCTGCTCCCCATGAGCATGTGTCAGTGCAGCTTGCTTCCTGCCTTCTCTACTCAGAAGCACTGAGGAAGGAGGCATCGGCATTTATTGGGAAACTAGAGTGATAATAATTTTGGTCCAATAACCATTTTAGTGGCACTGGAAATACTGACTTTTAAAAAGTGTCCCGTTATTCAATGTTCAGAAGAGTTATCAGCAAAGAGCAGGGTAGTTACCACACCAGTTGAATGAAAGAAGCATTTACCATTTGGTTTACAGGCTTTTAGTTCTGTAGCTTCAATGACATGCACCATCAGACGCCCGATGCCTGAAGACTTTTGAGAGCGAGCTACAAAAGAGGAAGAGTAGTGATGTTGTTAATTTCTTCTCTGAGAATGCAGACAGCAGAGTGATGATGCTAAGCTGTAGATAGTCTTGTCTTTCTGACCAACCCCAGCACTCCCCAGCCTCACGTGCCACTGAACTGGGCCTGGCAGCATCTGGCTGCTCTGTGACTTTGCCCAGGCTGTGTCGCCTGCTAGGGTACCTCCCCACCATCTCTGCCCATCAGCATCCTACACATCCTTCAACATGCAGGTCCAATCTCACCTCCTGGATCCCTTCCCTCCTCTGTGCATCCCACAGCCTGCTGGGTGTGAACTTCTGTGTCAGTCCATCCCCTCTGTCAGGAGGGGCCATGGCAGAGCACAGACTGTTTATTCATCCTTGTGTTAACCCCTCCACTGCCTAGCAGTAGTAATAGTAATAACATCACCACACATTATATTCATTCAGCACTTAAAAGCAGCTAACATTTATTGGATACTTACTTTGTGTTAGGCACGTGATCGACTTTTACATAAGTTACAATACTTAAACTGCACATTTACAGCGCAGCTCTTTGTAACTGCCATTGTCAAATATGAGAAAACTGAGTCTTAGAAATGACCATAACGTGCTTATGTCACAGAGCTTCTAAAACGGCAAGGTCAAAAACACATCAGATACCAAAGTCCACTTTCTTTTTTTAGAATTTATTTTTAATTATTATTTTTTTTGGCTGTGCTGCGTGGCATGTGGGATCTTAGTTCCCCAACCAGGGATTGAACCCGTGCCCCCTGCAGTGCAAGTGGACTGGACCACCAGGGAAGTCCTCGAAGTCTACCTTCTTAACCACTCACCATAATTCCAATTACATGTAAACACTTTAGCTTATAAACTTTTATTTAAGACCTTATTTTAGGAGGTACTCAGAAACACTTTTAATATGGAGAGAAATGAGTTAGTGAACTCAGATTATCTTGGTAACTATAAAGTTAGTTAAGCAGGGTTTGCCCTTAGGGGTTTAAAAACTAACAAAAGCTGCTTGGTGAGCTACTGACTTTTCAAAGCTCAGGGCAAGTAGAACCTTCTCTGTGAGAAGTGGCCCACCCCTCCTATGTGCCCACCCGCCCAGCAGGCACTGGCATTCAGTTCCCCTTGAAGGCAGGGCTGGGCCATATTCATTTTGTAGGCCCAGTTAAGCCTAGCACAGGGCCTGGCACAGAGTTAAGTAATAAAGGTCTAAAGAATGGAACACGTGGAAAGTGCATAACAATATGTACAGATAATGGTGTAAAGAAAAACTTCGATTTATCTTCGACCAATTAAGAGATCATTATATGCTTTCTGAAAAGATTCAATCATTGATTTTTCAATAACATGCCTTTAAAGTACCATTAAAATAAGATTCAATTAGCAAAAGCCAATTTACGTATACCTTTCAGGAGTATATAACAAAATAAGGGAAACCTGAATAAAAAAACATAAAGAGCTGCAACTCTTCCAGCAGCCAGGAACCTAAGTGGGAGGACTTAGGGAGGGGCCTTGTGCCAGAGCCTGGTGGGAGACTGGAGGGTCTTAATAGGGCTGTGCCACCAGGAGAGGACAGGGCTATGCAAATGGGGAAGAGAACCACGGAGAGAATCTATGCGGGACTCTGCAACTGTCTAGAGATGCAGGGGGATGGGGATGGTCAGAGAGCACATTTCCAGTGTGCGCCCAAGGACAATACTACCGGCCACTGAGATTATCGGGAGGAGCTACTTCTGGAAGGAGGTTAATCCAACAGGAGGAGTGGTGCAGGTGTTTCTGGAGAGCAGGGGCTGCAGGGACAGCAGGCCAGCCGTGACCACTGAAGCTGGGGTGACACGAGGGAGGGAGGCTCAGAACTCTTGGGGTAGGGTGGGAGGAAGCAGAGCTAGGAAGGAGATGATGAAAGAAGATCTGATGGTACAAGGACCCTCAGGGGTGTCATGAGGTCCGGGGGAGGGAGGGGCCTCAATTTCCTGCTGTTGGGGAAAGCGAGCCAAGTTGTTGGGGGTGGTCACTGACGTCGTGTGAGCAAGCCATTCGCACAGATTGATGGGACAGCAAGCGGAGTGAAAGGCTCTGAGTGTAGGGTCCCGAACCCAGTGCTGGGAGGAGGCTGGCTGGACCTGGAGGAGGGGTGGGGTAGAGGCTGGGTGGGGGAGGAGCAGAGGGGAAACGGGCTGTAGAAGTGAAGTTTGATGGAGCAAAATGGACCAAGCAGAGGCAGGGCTGGTTATGCAAAGGACAGACCCCTCTTCCTGGAAACGAGAGTGAAGAGTGTGTGTGGGGAGGAGGGACAGAGACCTTGCCACAGAGAGAAGGGAGGTCCCAGGGCTCGCACTGGATGACCCCCGTCTATGTAGGGGACAGTGCGGGGGGCTCAGGGAGGCCCCCAGGAGGTTTGAAACGGCTGTGGGAGGCCGAGCGGGCTCTGCCGAGCTCGCCCGCGGCAAGTCTGGTCTTTCAGGCTGTCCCTGTTTATCCCCTCACTGCAGGAGCAGCAGCCTGTGCCCTGAAGCTGGGACCCCGCCCAGTGCCCAGGGTCCCCTGGTGGCTGGTTCCAACCCTCTCAGGCACCGCCCCCCCCCCCCCCCCCACTACCTTGATAAGCCTTCTCCCGTTTCTTCTTTTCGGTGTCGATGTACTGCTCAGATGCCGCCTTGATCTTCTGGACCCAGGCCGTCCTGGAGGAGAAGCAGAGTGCCATCGGGCAGACTTCGCACACGGCTCACAGGTCCACCAGGAGCCCCAGAGCTCTGTGCTTGCTAACCTTGGCTTTGAGAAGTTCCCAATCATAGACTTCAGAGTAATTCAACTTAAGGACTTGTTTGCTAATTGAGGATCAAGCTGAGAATTTCTAGAAAGTTCTTGACGGCACCAAGCACTTGTCAGGTGCTGGGCGCACAGAGATGGAAGATGCAATGGCAGCTCAGCACGACAAATGACAGGTTCTATTGCAGAGAGCTGTGCACGCAGCGGAGGAGGAGCTACACCCAGAGGACAGGACGCGTAGCTGGCCAGGCAGGGAGGGAAGAAGGCACCCATGCAGAGGGCAGTGGGGGAGGGCAGTGGGGGAGGGCAGACAATCCGGCGGGAGTGCAGGGATGGGACTGAGACCCAGAGGCACGGGACAGCCTCAGAGAGCAGGCGAAGGAGCACAGACTGTCCCTGAGGGATTGCAGTAGGAAGTGAGGTGTTGGCTCTCCCACTTCGGAAGATCCCGAGGAGAGGCTGGAAGCAGGAAAGTGTGTTAGAGGCGTTTGCAGTAACCTGGCACGTCTAAACCAAGGCCTGCCAGTGGGACTGTGGTGGAGGAGGAATTAGTAGGGCGTGAGCACGGGCTGGAGGTGGGTTTATGGCGGAGGGAGAGGTCAGGCTTTCTCCTAGGCCTCAAGGCAGGTCACACGTGGTCAGGACTGACCTCTCATTAATGTTGTCTGTTCGGAGGGTGTAGACCCGGTCAATGTGAGAAATGTGGAAGACAGGCTCATCGCTGGAAGGGTCTGTGGGCAGTTTCACCAAGGCTTCATTCAGGAAAATGGGCTGAAAGAATTAGGGCCAAAACACAGGCTGTGAAATGGGTCAGAACACTCCACCCTCCTACGTCCAGAATTGTCTGTTCTGAAGAGCCTTGTTGAGAAGTAGAGGGGTCTAGCTTCCAGAGTCCTTTACTTAGGAGAAAAGAAACTGCCTCTGTGTCATGAAAGTAAATATCTAGGGTAGATCAGATGTTACTAAAGTGGGGACAGGAGCACCGAGTGTCTTTGACAGCTCACGTGACAGGGTCTCTCCTCCAGGCACTGACACTTGACCCTTCCCGTCAGCCTTGGTTTTACGGAGAGACCCGATGCTGAATGTGGACGGAGGTGGGATCACACATCGTGTTTGCTGCGAAGGAAGCTGGAATCCATAGCTGGAATCCAGCTGGTGGCTGTCAGAGGGCAGTGAAGGCCCAGCCACACTAGGCTTCTTCCCTGGGAAGTGACAAAGGAAGCGTGAGCCGTCTGGAGGCAGGTGGAGAGAGTCCCATGAGGACAGGAAAGGCTCAGGCTGGGAAGGAGGTCCTTAAAGTAAAGGAAACACCTCGTTGTGCTCTTGATGCTACTGCCAGGAATGTGACACTTACCATTTTATACATTTTGAATTGAGCGTTGGACTTAGAGCTGAAAAGTTTCTCGGAGCCCGAGGAAACAGCAAACTGCTTGACCATGTAGGTGAGAAGCAGGAAGTCATTGAAGAGGAACCCGTGCAGCTCCTTGTTGCTCTTGGTCTTGTACAGCTTTCCGCTGTGCAGGAGCTTGCGGGGTCCCAGGCAGTTGGTGAGGGAGTTGAAAACAAGTTGCTTAAAGAGAAAGAAACTGTCACTTTGTAACTCCCAGCACCCCTGGCGAGGCCAGCGCCCTGGACCTGAGGGAGGTGCGGTAGACCTTCTAGGTGGGAGTGTGGCTGTAATCATTCACTTTTGCACAGAAGATCCTTACATTTATTTCTCTTCAAAGTTCAAACTGGCATAGTGAAAATAATTACTTACAAAACCACAGAATACTGATTCTCCCGGCTGAATTCAAAGAACTCAAAACATCTCTCTTTATGAGAAAGGAAGATGACAACCCAAGAATGGGCAGGAGGGTGAGTCTGCATGGGCTGAGCTGAGGCACACACTGTCTACACTAGGGGAAGGCACGAACCTGGCTCCCCACCCAGAGCCTGCCTGGCGGCACCCAGCTCAGCCCCACAGGCCTCACCTCCGCGAGACCTTCACACTGCACGTGAGTCTGGATCCACTCCAGTCGGTCTGAATTTTCCTTCTCCCGAACTCCTTCATTAACTTGCGAGCAGAGCTCCTCTGCCCGCTCGAGGGCCAGCTTCAGAGAGGAGTGGTCTACGTGATTTTCTGGGGTGTTCTCCAGAATCTGGAAGAGAGGGGGCTGTGTCATGTGGGATGTCTTACGTCTTCCACCTGCCCTGCCATCCGGGTGCTGGGCGCTGGAAATACAATAGTGGGCAAGACAGTCATTTACCCTTGAGAGGCTCAGGGCCCCCGAGTACTCGGGGAGACAGGTGACTCAGTGACAAGAGGGTGGGCCAAGCGCTACATGGACCAAGTGCCCTGTGGGTCTCTGGTGGCCCTCTAGCTGGGTCTGGGGATAGGCTGTATGTGTAAGGGTGCGTCCTTACTTCCCCCAGTAACAAGCCATGTGCCTTTAGGGTGAACCCTCCAGTATAAACTGCCTGCGCCTTTGGTAAGTATGTTAACTTGCTGAATAGCAACATTTCATTATATTTTGGGGGTCACTGATCCTTCTGAGAAATCTGCTGAAAGCAATGAATCCCCTGCCACGGAAAAAACACAATAAAACCATGTTGTCAGCATGCAGGAAAATGCATTCATTTCACTGAGAAGTGACTTCACGCTAATGTTCCAAAGGTAAAGGGATAGAGAATGCAAATTTGTGTGGTCCCTCTGGAAATTAGCGGGCCCATCAGTAGACGACTCCTGTGCTTCATTTATAGTTCCAAGATATGAAAAAGCTCTGGAAGCCTAAAGCTGTTTTCATTACTCATTTAGTGGCAAAACTTGACCTAAACTGAAGAGATGAACTTTTTATGTCTACTTATAGTGATTATTCATGAATTTCTCTGTAGGACTATTAATGTGTTGCTTATCGGTGCTGCCCAGGCTTGTTGGGGTGTCATGTAATATACAGCATTTGAATTACATTCTGAATTCTGAAACACATCTGGCCCCAAATATTTCAGGTAAGGGACTGTGGATTAATGTATATTAACGGGTCCATTTGGTATCAGAACTGTGACATTAATTCTGTAACATAAGGTCTATATTGAGTTAACATGGCTTACAAACCAGAGATCAAGGCATAATAAAAGCAACAGTCTTATATTATTTCTACTGTTTTTCTTTGTAAGATGATTAAAATTACCTCAATGATTACCTGTGGAATAATCCTTTGAAAGTCTGCCTTCTCCTTAGAAGGCGTATCAGCTCGAGAGGCCAACATTGTTTGTGTCAAAAAGATGAATGGAATTTTAGAGGGACTGTGTAGTCAGCAAGCTGAGGTAGGATACAGCCAGGGGACGATGATGAGCTGTCTAGGACACTGAGTTGGAGACTGCTGGGACATCTAGGTTACACATTCAGTTGGTAGATGAATTCAGATCTCAGCAGGAAGACTGGACCCCAAGGTCATACTAACTGTGGACTCTTTCCACAGCTGGAGACCTAGAGGGCGTTGCCCTGCCTAGACAAAATACACTCATGACCCCGAGAGGCCAGGGAGCTTCCTGGGAAGGGGGAGGACAGGTAACCCAAATGACCATGGATACCTCTTTTATTTGCCCACTTCAAGGATTTATCCTTTCAGACTGCATGTGTGTCCATGGGCGTGTGCGCGCACACACACACACACACACGGTGCCTGGTCCACCAGACAGTATAGTCGGACCACGTGGTGGGTGGCTGGTGTATCTGGAGGCTCCCTATCAGCCTCTGTGAACCTCAAAGGGTCCTGCTTCTCCCAGCTGGGCACTTACACTTCTGATGAGGAGGGGGTAGCGGGTGATCCTCTGCATGGGCTTCAGCAGGAAGCTGGAAAGGGGCATTCCTTTACATCGAGGGTCAGATGCCAGCCTCTGCAAAATAATTGAGAGGCTTGTGAGGAAATCATAGCCTGAGGAAAACAAGGAAACATTGGCTATTCTCCTGACTTTGACCACCTTTTAGATTTCTAACTTCTTTTAAAAACTCAGGATCCAAAATGATACATATCAGGTTAACAGCAGGAATATCCCACTTCATGCGCCAAAGCCAGTGGATGCTTTCAGTTCTTTCTTAGGTGCGTCTGACAGCCTGTGCGATCCCTCCCTCCCATTGCTTCCGGAACCAGACTGTCTTCCCAGCCCACTGACCCTCTCAGTCTTCCTCACTCCTTTCCTCTCCTCTGCCCAAGATCCCACACGACTGAGCCCCACAGTGTGACCAGACCAGCTGTGGAGCTCTACACTTGCCAAATTACTCTCCATCTCACCTGGATGTCCCAAAGGCACCTCAATACCTCAGCATACCCGCAAGTGAAGTCCTCGTCTTCCCTCATAAAAGCATCCTCTTCTACCCCTATTCCTATCAGAGTTGGTAGCACCATTCTTCACCCACTCACCTTCCCCCGCACATACCTAGGAGTTACCACTGATGCCAGTCTGTCTTCTAAGTAGCTCTTGATCTCCCCCATCTCTGCCTGCTCATCACCCTGCTTCATTCATAACAATACATTTACTGAGCACCTGCTATGAGCCAGGCTCACAATGTCCTTTCTGCTCTTCCTTCACTTCGCTAATTCATATTCATCTCTGAAGACTCAGATTAGCCTCCTCCAGTCCAGGCTCTCCCCTTCTTCATGCCTCCCCTCCTTTTCAGTGATCCTTCTCAAGCCCCCGAGGCTTCCTTTATCATCATGCCACATCTGGACTGGGTAACACAGGTAGAGGCATCACATAGGAGGTGTCTCTATAACTCCCACCCAGACTGTTAACTCCAGGATGCCAAGGACCACATTTATTTGCTTCTACTCCTAGGACTAGTACAGGACCTAACAGAGTAGCTAGTACTCTAGTATGATCATTTTAAGGACTGAAAAATAATACATTTACTATAATTTACCTAATCATTTCCCACTATGGGATATTAAAATTACCCCCTCCTTTTGTTTTTGGATATATATATATATATGTTTCTAAGATAAGCATCTTCATGGTATTTATTTCTATATTTTGAGTCTTTTTAAAAAGTAACATTTTAGAACACAGCTTGTTAGATCTGCTTTTTAATGTAATCAACACCACGCCTTTCATTATGAGACTAAACACTTTTTATTTATTTTTGCTACTGTTACAATTGTGGTGACACTGTCATCCTATTTACATCCTATTTTTTTAATTCCTATTTTTATCACTATTTGAAAAATTTTAAATCTTTTACTATGCTTTAGAAGGTAAATGTCCTATATTTAATTCTACTATTATTTTAAAATGTTCACATATACTCATAATTCCACATTTATGTAATTATTCTGATTAATGTTTGTTTCTGTGATCTTGGTTTCTTTCTATGTTTCTTCTAGTTCATTTCTAGGCAACACCTTGCCTCCCACCAACTGAAGGGGTCTGTCCTCAGTGCCTTATACTGAACCATTTTTACATCCCTGAGATCATCATAAGCTAAATAAATGAAATTAGCATTTATTGAATGCTTACTATGTGCTGGTCTCTGTGCTAAAGTACTTTAAAAGTATTATCTGATTATCTCCAGGTGAGAGATGAGGGGACTTAAGGCACCAAATGTTAAGAAACTTGCCCTGGTCACACAGTGGACCATGATGGGGCTGGAATTTCAGCCCGAGCAGTCCAGTTCTGAAGGCTGTCTTGTTCTGAGCATGAAACTGTGTTGCCTCTTGGAATTGATCCTATTTGGTTATGACAGACTCTTCTTTTCATGTAATGCTTAATTTTATTCACTGTTATTTTAATTAAGATTTTAACAACTATATTTATAAAAGGTATTGGGTTATAACTTTTTTTTTCATTTTTGTAATTAAACACAAATACAAAAATGGGCCTTGGCGTTAGAGTCACTTTTGTCTTATATAATGAATTAGGTAGGCTTTCTATTTTTTTCTGGGATCTGTTAACAGTTTATATAAAATAGAATAATCTATTCCTTTATTGTTGTAAAGAATTCACCATTAAATCCATCAAGTGAAACTATCTCCTCTTTTGGGATAGGTTACTCAGTTTTTTCCCTTGTTTAATATTATCTTCAGATTTCCTTTTTTTTTTTTTAACATCTTTATTGGAGTATAGTTAACTTTACAATGTTGTGTTAGTTTCTGCTGTATAACAAAGTGAATCAGCTATATGTATACATATATCCCCATGTCTCCTCCCTCTTGTGTCTCCCTCCCACCCTCCCTATCCCACCCCTCTAGGTGATCACAAAGCACGGAGCTGATCTCCCTGTGCTATGCAGCTGCGTCCCACTAGCTAGCTATTTTACATTTGGTAGTGTATATATGTCCATGCCACTCTCTCTTTGTCCCAGCTTCCCCTTCCCCTTCCCACATGCTCAAGTCCATTATCTACGTCTGTGTCTTTATTCCTGTCCTGCCCCTAGGTTTGTCAGAACCATTTTTGTTTTTTTAGATTCCATATTATGTGTTAGCATACAGTATTTGTTTTTCTGACTTACTTCACTCTGTATGACAGGCTCTAGGTCCATCCATCTCACCACAAAATAGCTCAATTTCATTTTTTTTTTTTTTTTTTTTTGCGGTACACGGGCCTCTTACTGTTGTGGCCTCTCCCGCTGCGGAGCACAGGCTCCAGACGCGCAGGCTCAGCGGCCATGGCTCCTGGGCCTATCCGCTCCGTGGTATGTGGGATCTTCCTGGACCGGGGCACGAACCTGTGTCTCCTGCATCGGCAGGCGGACTCTCAACCACTGCGCCACAAGGGAAGCCCCTTTTTCATTTCTAATTCTGTTGATTTGAGTCTTCTCCCTTTTTTTCTTGATGAGTCTGGTTAATGGTTTATCAATTGTGTTTATCTTCCCAAAGAACCAGCTTTTAGTTTTATTGATCTTTGCTACTGCTTCCTTCATTTCTTTTTCATTGATTTCTGATCTGAGCTTTATGATTTCTTTCCTTCTGCTAACTTTGGGTTTTTTTTTTGTTGTTCTTCTTAGGTGTAAGGTTAGGTTGTTCATTTGAGATTTTTCTTTTTTCTTGAGGTAGGATTGTATTGCTATAAACTTCCCTCTTAGAACTGCTTTTGCTGCATCCCATAGGTTTTGGGTCATCGAGTTTTCACTGTCATTTGTTTCTAGGTAATTTTTTTTTGAAGTAAAGAAAAGGGTGGAATTTAATCTTTATTTACAGGACACTGCAAGATATGAAATCCCACATAGAAATAAGAAACCCATTGAGAGGAGAAGCTTCATACAGTATGTACAGTTTGGAACTGTTCAAGCATAGTTTCTTTGTAAAAAGTGCTACAATAACAAACCACACGTAAAAAGAGTTCTTAGTAGAGAAACAGTAAGAGAAACTTCTACCAAACATAGTACACAACAAACAACTTTATGCCTCAGAGGTACAATCTAAAAGCTGAAGATCCCAGCAGTGCCATCCTGAACTTGGAATGTATACCCTTCAGAGGTAGTTTCTGGCACAATTTTGATCTTCCTCTTCTTCCACAGAGAAATACTTCTCAATCAAATTTAATGAAGCTTTGTACACAGACTCATTTTCATGGTTTTGTAGAGCTTCAATTTTGTCCAAACCTCCACATTCTTCAATCATTATATTAAGTTTCTCAGTTTCACCTAGTTTCTCAGCAGCCTGAAAGATATTTGAAATGGCATCCAGGATAACCAGAATAATTCTGTTGCCTTTTGCAGTTAGGAGGTTCATCAATGGTTCTACTATGCCACAATGAACAAGGTATACGATCTGCTCAACTGTTCCACCACTTGTATAGTTGGTCACAGCCCATACAGCTTCCTTTTGTGTCTTAAAGTCTGCCTTAGAAAGAATGCCAACAAGGAATGGGACTAATCCATGATTTACAACTCGTTATATCTTGTCCTGGCAGCCAGCCGTGATGTTTGATATTGTCCACATAGCTTCCTTCTGAATATTAGTTTTGGAGTTTGTTAGCAGGCTGGGAAAGATGGCAAGTGCTCCTGCATCCATTACAACCTGAGTCTGTTCATCTGTCCCAGTGACAATATTCCCTATGGCTCTTAGCGTGGGAATCACAACTGGCAATTCAGTAGCTCCTAAAAGCTTCACAAGTGGGGGTACAACCCCAGTTTTCACAACCATTTCAATCCATTCATTTGGACCATTGGTAAAGTAGGAAATAGCCCAGCAGGTATCAGCTAAAACTTCTGGATCATCGTGATGCAGGAGATGAACTAAGGTAGGAAGAATCTGCTCAACAGCATCTAAGGGGGTGTGCAGGATTCTTGTTGTGACAAAGATTTGAAAGTGTCCAGGTAAGATTATGTAAGTAACCACATGCTAAAAATGACGTATCAGGAACCGCTGAAAGTGCCAACAGTGGGTCAACTGCACCGTACTTGATAACCAAGTCTCGGAAAACTGAGCCATCACCTGCAATGTTTCCTAGAGCCCATACAGCTTGTTCACTGAAGTAAGCATGGGGAGATGCCAACAGAGAAATGAATGCTGGGATAGCACCTCCATCTACCACAGCCTTGGTCTGTTCTGATGTCCTGGAAGCAGTGTTAGTGAGGCCCAAGCAGATTCAAACTGAATGGGACTGCAATCAGTTCTGCCCAAGGAGGACACAATTTTGGAATCAAACCAGCCCAGATTATGCTGTCTGTGGGGGGCTGTTTTTCCCTAGAAAGCAGTTTCCTAGCAGCTTGAGTAGCTTGGAGCTGGCTTTCCAAATTGTTGCTATTTATGCCTTTGACAATGTCATCAACAGACCAATTTACAGTGCCCTGTTTGTTGTGGTTTTCCTGCAGTGGAGAAGCAGCATCATCTGGAAAAGAGCTGACGTTTCTCCTTTTCAGCATCGGGTCATACTTCTTAGCTTTCTGGAACTCCACATTAACCTCTATTCAGTGCTGCCTCATTTCTGTACTGTCTTTCCCCTTGTTCTTGAATCTGTTAAGGCGGGCAGCTGGTGAATTAGAATTCTCATTGGTGGACATGGTTATGAGACAAAGGGAGAAAGCTACACGGCTGGCTCAAGCTTCCACAGGAAGTGGTGCGGGGCACACAGGTTGCGGATCAGCTGCCCTCAAAATGTCCACCATGGTCAGCCTGAGGACGGTGTTTCTAGGTAGTTTTTGATTTCTTCAGTGATCTCTTGGTTATTTAGTAGCGTATTGTTTAGCCTCCATGTATTTGTATTTTTTACAGTTTTTTTTTCCTGTAATTGATATCTAGTCTCATAGCGTTGTGGTTGGAAAAGATACTTGACAATTTCAATTTTCTTAAATTTACCAAGGCTTGATTTGTGACCCAAGATATGATCTATCCTGGAGAATGTTCCATGAGCACTTGAGAAGAAAGTGTATTCTGTTGTTTTTGGAGGGAATGTCCTATAAATATCAATTGAGTCCATCTTGTCTAATGTGTCATTTAAAGTTTGTGTTTCCTTATTTATTTTCATTTTGGATGATCTGATCTGTCCATTGGTGAAAGTGGGGTGTTAAATCCCCTACTATTATTGTGTTACTGTCAATTTCCCCTTTTATGGCTTTTAGCATTTGCCTTATGTATTGAGGTGCTCCTATGTTGGGTGCATAAATATGTACAATTGTATCTTCTTCTTGGATTGATCCCTTGATCATTATGTAGTGTCCTTCTTTGTCTCTTGTAATAGTTTTTATTTTAAAGTCTATTTTATCTGATATGAGAACTGCTACTCCAGATTTCTTTTGATTTCCATTTGCATGGAATATCTTTTTCCATCCCAGACTTTCAGTCTGTATGCATCCCTAGGTCTGAAGTGGGTCTCTTGTAGACAGCATATATATGGGTCTTGTTTTTGTATCCATTCAGCCAGTCTACGTCTTTTGGTTGGAGCATTTAATCCATTTACATTTAACATCATTATCGATATGTATGTTCCTATTACCATTTTCTTAATTGTTTTGGGTTTGTTTTTGTAGGTCTTTTCCTTCTCTTGTGTTTCCTGCCTAGAGAAGTTCCTTTAGCATTTGTTGTAAATCTGGTTTGGTGGTGCTGAATTCTCTTAACTTTTGCTTGTCTGTAAAGGTTTTAATTTCTCCGTCGAATCTGAATGAGATCCCTACTGGATAGAGTAATCTTGGTTGTAGGTTTTTCCCTTTCATCACTTTAAATATGTCCTGTTGCTCCCTTCTGGCTTGCAGAGTTTCTGATGAAAGATCAGTTGTTAACCTTATGGGGATTCCCTTGTTTGTTATTTGTTGCTTTTCCCTTGCTGCTTTTAATATTTTTTCTTTGTATTTAAGTTTTGATAGTTTGATTAATATGTGTCTTGGCATGTTTCTCCTTGGATTTATCCTGTATGGGACTCTGCACTTCCCGGACTTGACTATTTCCTTTCCCATGTTAGGGAAGTTTTCAAGGGAAGTTTTCAACTATAATCTCTTCAAATATTTTCTCAGACCCTTTCTTTTTCTCTTCTTCTTCTGGGACCCCGATAATTTGAATGTTGGTGCGTTTAATGTTGTCCCAGAGGTCTCTGAGACTGTCCTCAATTCTTTTCATTCTTTTTTCTTTATTCTGCTCTGCGGTAGTTATTTCCACTATTTTATCTTCCAGGTCCCTTATCCGTTCTATAGCCTCAGTTATTCAGCTACTGATTCCTTCTAGAGAATTTTTAATTTCACTTATTGTATTGTTCATCATTGTTTGTTTGCTCTTTAGTTCTCCTAGGTCCTTGTTAAACGTTTCTTGTATTTTCTCTGTTTCCAAGATTTTGGATCATCTTTACTATCATTACTCTGAATTCTTTTTCAGGTAGACTTCCTATTTCCTCTTCATTTGTTTCGTCTGGTGGACTTTTACTTTGCTCCTTCGTCTGCTGCATATTTCTCTGTCTTCTCATTTTGCTTAACTTACTGTGTTTGGGGTCTCCTTTTCACAGGCTGCAGGTTCGTTGTTCCTGTTGTTTTTGGTGTCTGGCCCCAGTGGGTGAGGTTGGGTCAGTGGCTTGTGTAGGCTTCCTGATGGAGGGGACTGGTGCCTGTGTTCTGGTGGGTGGGGCTGAATCTTGTCTTTCTGGTGGTTGGGGCTGCATGTGGCAGTGTGTTTTGCGGTGTCTGTGAACTTAGAATGATTTTAGGCAGCCTCTCTGCTAATGGGTGGGGCTGTGTTCCTGTCTTGCTAGTTGTTTGGCATGAAGCATCCAGCACTGGAGCTTGCTGGCTGTTAAGTGGAGCTGGGTCTTAGTGTTGAGACGAAGATCTCTGGGAGAGCTCTCACCAATTGATATTACGTGGGGCTGAGAGGTCTTTGGTGGTACAATGTCCTGAACTCAGCTCTCCCACCTTGGAGGCTCAGGCCTGACACCAGGCCAGAGCACCAAGACCCTGTCAGCCACACGGGATGTAAATTAACTGAGTATGTACTACATCTTCTACCAAAACTGCCATTTCATGAAGAGGCCTCCTAGAATCACCTAGAGAAAACCACCTATGTTTTCTTAAAGGAGTTTTTTTTTTTTTCTTATAGGAGTTTTATGGTTTCAGGTCTATGTTCAAGTTTTTAATCTGTAAGCAAAAACATCGTACTCTGCAATTCTGCTGCAAAGCTTATAGACTTCCCTGTACTTCTTCCACTACTTGAAGTGGCAGTAGACATTGGGCTGGCTGCAGTATTATTCATCTGTGGCTTAAATGGACAGGTCACTTGCTGGCTTTATTCCAGATAGCTCATCTCTGCTCTAAGAATACTTGTAGACCTGGCTGCACGTCCCGCATGGAGAATGTGCGGGTAGAGATGGTGCGGTTTTGGCGGCGGTGGCCCGGGACATGCTTGGAAAGGGGCGGGTGGGGGGCTGAGAGTGTCTAAAGGGAAAGGGTGGCTGGGCACAGACGGTGGGGGCAAGATGGCACAAGCCTGACTCTCTCTAGATGTTCTACTCTTATTGAATCAGTTTTCAAACTTTAATAGAAAACTACGTTTTATTAATGTTTTCATATTTATTAGCATATATTTTGAATTGCATACACTTTTAAGAAATAACTTTGTATCTATTCTTGTTTTTACTTGTGTTTTTTTCCCTCTTTTTCTATTAGATTTAGTGGAGTTATATTTTATCAGTTCTTTTCACTGTACTTGTTTGCAGACATATTGATATCATTTGTGCTTTTATCTTTATTACTTCCTCTATTTTCCTCTTAGAGTTTTATCCTCTGCCTATATATCTTATATTTTATGCTGATTTTTCCATTCTTTTCTGATAATAAAAATATTAAAATTATGCACTTTCCCATAAAGTACTACTGTGGCTGTATAATATATCCCAATATAAAGTACTTCACAACAACAACAAAAAAAAAATGCAAAAAAACCAAGAAAACAGATTTTTCTTTCATTTCCCTCACCATTTTAACATGTTTAGTAATATTTCTATTACTGAACATCAATAAAAATGACTTATCAAAATGTGATTTTCTATTATGATATAACCGGACATATGAAGCTCATTGATGTATCACTGTAAGGTTGTTGCCGACTCATTATGTTATATACAGTGAATATACACATAGTGTACTTTCTGAGTACAGTTCTAGCATTACTTCTCCTTACCAGCTGCTTGTTTTTAATTTATGACCATGGCATCATGGAACCAATTGTTTTCTGTCTTCTCATTGGTTTCTGGAAGCGTACACTTCTTGTATATATACAGGATCACAGATGCGCTTTTTATTTATTATCCTAATTCCTGGTGTCACCATTTTCTTTCCTACTCTCATTTCCTTTTGTCCCATTTTATTCATACACTTTTTTTTTTTGGCCACACCATGCAGCTTGTGGGATCTCTGTTCCCCGATCAGGGATTGAACCCGGGCCATGGCAGTGAAAGCACCAAATCCTAACCACTGGACCACCAGGGAACTCCCCATCCACTTATTTTAAATTTTATTTTATCTTGTTGCATTTTATACGTTTAAGTAAGCTAGTTTATATTCCTTCTGGAATAAGATGGGTATAAAATAAATACAATTTACAAAATTAAGAAAGTGACATTCTGGACTTTTCTGGAGTATAAAGTAGCTGATTTATGTAAGTAGGCTTAAAAAAACACTCTGCTATTAAAGATGGGCAAAATCATGGTCCCAGTGCCAAGAAAAATCAATTCAATATGAAAGGCAACTCAAAGCAGTCAGAAAATTCTTTGCCATATCTGTGTTTCCTTTGGAAGGTGATGGAGGTGGCCTTCTCCACTGCTGAGATTCCCCACCATGCCGCCATACACCCCTGCCTCCTGGCTCAGAACAAAGCTGACCTGCCTACATTCCCAGAATGGAGTTACCTTTAAAAATTCTTTGAAGTCTGCGTGTTCATCTGTCTTCTGCTGTAAAAGAGCTGCTCCATTCAGCTGACAGCTGCAGAACCGGATGTAAGCCTGCATGTGGGACAGCTCAGCTGCCAGGATGTCCCCAATCATCTGCACGGGCATCTTCTCACCCCCAGTCTTCTTCCGTACTCGCAAGGCCCTGCAACCAACACACACTCTCACTTCCCATTTCTAACTGAATGTGCTTTGCAAATGAAGGATGAATACCTTGCGAGACTAACGGTAATGACAACCAGTGAGTTACCTAAAAAGCTCTGGCACCGTGAGGGAAAAGTCAGGAGGAGGAGGAAGCAAGGGCTTAAAGCCCTGCCCGCCCAGCCAACCTGGGTGAGCTGCTAGAAAGAAGAAGAAAATGAAGTGTGTGCACTTGGGTGTTCCTAGGTCTTTGGAATTGTTTTGGATTCAGCTTAGTATCTTAGCAAAGTTCCTTTTGAAAATTTTTTAACTTGTTTTCAGTTGAACCAAGAAGAAAGAAATTTCCACCCTCTGTAAGGGAAAAAAGGGAGCAGGAGCCCACAGAGGCCACGTGTGGAGGCGGCATCGTTCCCAGAAAGCTGCTGAGCCCCAAGGAGGGCAGAGAGGCAGCAAGCGCTGGGACTGCTCATGCCTGCCCACAGGAGCCTGTCCTCACAGGCGTAAGGGACAGAAAATCACCACAGGCCACGGAATTTCACACTGGACTTAGGAGAGTGCCAGACCAGCCAGTTATGTCTAGGCCATGAGCTGCAGCTTCTCTCCTGACTCTATCTGATGCAGAGTCAAGTATATTTTGGAACCATATGTTGATATATTGTTTGTTTAATGATTTAATTTTTCCTTTGCTTAATCAAATATTTTCTTTGTTATATTTCTTTACTTCAATAATTATGCATTTCAGAGTTAGAGAGCATTTCATAAAATGATGATAAAATTAAAAGGCTGAGGGAGGGACTTCCCTGGTGGTGACGTGGTTAAGAATCCACCTGCCAATGCAGGGGACATGGGTTTGAGCCCTGGTCCGGGAAGATCCCACATGCCACGGAGCAACTAAGCCCACGCGCCACAACTACTGAGCCTGTGCTCTAGAGCCCGCGAGCCACAACTATTAAGCCCGTGCACCGCAACTACTGAAGCCCGCGCGCCTAGAGCCCAGGCTCTGCAGCAGGAGAAGCCACTGCAATGAGAAGCCCGTGCACCGCAATGAAGAGCAGCCCCTGCTCACCGCAACTAGAGAAAGCCCGTGCGCAGCAACCAAGACCCAACGCAGCCAAAAATAAAATAAATAAATTTATATTTTTTAAAAAAAGCCCAAGGGAATAGAAAACAGTGAAAGTTCTTTGCTAAGCAGCCCTGGCTGCAGAGAGTTAGGTATGAGTCTCAGCCCTGGGGCTGGGGGCGTCTGCTGCAACGACAGGTGATGCCCACGACTCACTTCAGCAGCTTCGTGTTCGACATGATGAGCTCCTTCCAGTTAACAAAGATCAAGGCCGTTTCTCCTTCAGTGAGAAAACCTGGTTCTGCCATTCGTTTCTGAAAAACCTAAATTCAGAACACAAGGGAAAGAAGTCAGCTGAAGTGTAGTACACAGGCTGTGTGGTCTAAATAACACATTATCTTCGGGCTTCCCTGGTGGCGCAGTGGTTGAGAGTCCGCCTGCCGATGCAGGGGACACGGGTTCGTGCCCCGGTTCGGGAGGATCCCACATGCCGCGGAGCGGCTGGGCCCGTGAGCCATGGCCGCTGAGCCTGTGCGTCCGGAGCCTGTGCTCCGCAACGGGAGAGGCCACAGCAGTGAGAGGCCTGCGTACCGCAAAAAACAAAACAAAACATTATCTTCATACACTAAACTAGGAAGATCATGGCACTTTTAAATAAACATATTGGGACTGTTAAATTTTAAATTGCAAAATTTCCCTACTTTTTGCTATTTCGTCTCCTATCAGGGCTGATTTTAAGGACTGAATCCAGCAGTCTCATCAAGAAGAGGAGATTCTCATACCTACCTCCTCAGGGTGTTACACAGGTTAAATAAACCATGGGCATAAAGCACCCACACACTGGAAGAGCCTGCAGAACTGAGGGAGCATGACCGTTGTCAGGCTGAGCACCTCAGGGGTCTGGAAGCAGTTTGTGAGAAGTGCACCAGAAGAAAGAGTGATGCCTTATCCTATCCTCAAGACTGGCCACCAAGCACATGTGGATTTCAGGGGTTAAATGATAACACTTTGGTAATCCGTAGCACTTAAGGTTTCACAAAGTTCTGATATTCACATACATGCATATGCTTGTGTGTGCGTACATGCACACGTGTGTGTGTGGGTTTCTCAATTAACTTCATAGATGATGTAGGTCATGCTGAGTCAGGTATTATTATTCCCAATTGACCCACGAAGAAATAAAAGCTGAGAGAGTAATTTGCTCAAGGTCACAAAGCTAGAACGTGGAGGAGCCAGAACTGAAACAACTTTTTGATTCTAAGTTCAAGTTTCCACTAAACAACTAGGGAATGACTTTAAAAGCCTTAAGGAAATGGTGAAGTCATCTGAGACAACTCTTCTCACGTGAAATCTCTCCAAAATACACATGACATTACCCTCCATTGAAACTGTTCTAAATTAATGTTTACTTACTGCACTGAATTGAACCTGGATTCAGAGAACTCAGATAAAAGTGCTATGAACTAACGTCTCTAAACCTCTACGGTTCCAGAATCAGACTGAAGATGTCTGGACACCCCTGTGAGAGAGAGCCCTGGAAACAAGGTCGACCTGCTCTGAGGCTGCTCCTGGAGGACAGCGAAAGCGTCTGATGTCGGTTCTTTCACTCGCTGATTAATTTAGGTTACTGTTTATTCGTTCTATCTGCCTGCTTTGTGCCAGCCTCAGTGAGGTAAGCAGAGCATGAGATGGCTGGGTCCTCTGGGGCCCTCCACGGCAACGGTAATGAGAAGCCCTTGCCTGTGGGCAGTGCTTTTTCCCCTAACCCCCTGACCCCAACATGATGCCTCACCCCTCAGAGTGTCTTGTGAGGTGCGCTGAGTGAGAATAACCAAGCCCATGTGGTTAAGAGGCTGGCCTGAGATGGGGAAAGCACCTGGCCCCCGTTCACCTTCTGTGCTAGTCAGAGCGGTTCTCCACACCCATTTACAACCACTTAGGACTGGAATCTGACTGGCAGCAGGGCTGACACTTGTAGGGGTTAATCAAAAAGATGGGCTTTTCTTACAGGCCATCCATCCTGGTGAGAGAAGTGCAGACAGACATAAACACACCTAGCCACACATAAATCCAGTCCTGTTGGGAAGGCCTGTAAAGGGCCAGGCTACGTTTGGGGTGTAGGACGAAGGACACACAGTCTCTGCCCTCAGGAGCTCACAGCCTGGGGGAAGATAGACGTTATCAACCGAGAAGTGCAGGACAGTGAACGTCTGAGAGGAGCAAGTGTGCCATGTTTGAGATCCCAGCCCGAATTCAGGGGAGAGAATGAATCGGGGAAAGGCCTTGCTCGGGCAGATGCAGGACTCAGCTTCTGCACCCTGTGTTCTCAAGGTCACGACCACGTAAACAGTGCACCTGTTGGGCCTGAGTGGGGACACCTGTTCTCTTTAAGTTTTTTTTTTAAACTGGTCTCATCTGAGGGCCTTGACAAATTTTTGTGGGAACTGAAAGCCATGGAAACAAAAGCATAATAAAAGTATAAAATCTTACTTTGCTCAAACGCGAACCATTTAAAAGTGCCACTCTAACGGCCGTTGTCTGCTTCAGGGTCGCTGGCACCATTAATAGTCACAACACAGTAAATATATGAGATTTGGGAGCTATTTTACAGTACACTGTTTGGTTTTCCAAACTGACATAAAGGTTAGGTGAACACCCCCACTGCCTCACAATTCCTCTGGAAATCATTAAACTTTATGAAAGCGTCAGGTGCCAGAAGAGCGGTGCAGACATCGTCAGAGAAAAGTCTGAGGCAGATACATTTGCTGGAGAGACTTCCCACCTACTCCGTGCCCTGGTCTTTCCTGACGGGGCCTCTGCCACATCCGACTGAGGCACTGAGTGCCTTTTCTCTCTCTCTTCATTCTGAATTACCTAATCTGGAGAAAGCCGACTTGAGATCTTCAGGGCCTCTCCAAGGGTCAGAGGAAGCATTCTGAGGGTGTGAGCACTCCCGTCACTGCCTGAGAATTCACTCGTCAAAGGTGATACCTCGCTACGAGGCCCCACCCCCTGAGCAACCGGCGGCGCCCGCGGCGCCCTCACCTCCACGACGAGCTGAAGGTCATCCACGTACCGCTCCTCAGTCTCCATCAGCTCATGGATGTAGCCCTGCCTTTTCCTCTCCACTGGCTGCATGGTGTCCAGGGTTTGGAGATCTGCACACCCTGTGGAAAAGCAGGCTAGAGTTTCAAAATATTATTTTATCTTCTTCGGAGAAAACAGACATGAACCGTCAGATACACGGGGTTTGCAAGTGTTGCCGGGAAAGAACCACGTGGCCTGCCAAAGGGCCCTGGGACTTGGGTGAACAGCGCACACCTGCGGAAGCGGGATTAACCACCGGCCACTCCAGAGCGCCAGAGCCGCAAATTAGCAACACCTGTGACTGGTTGCAACGCCTGCAATGCTCGGTATGGTCCCAATTTCTTTTCCAAATAAGTAATGACAGAATGAGGGATTTTCAGAAATGGCCTCAAAGAAACCAGAGCTGTGCGGAGGGAGCCCTGTGAAGAATCTATTCTATTCTCACCATCCTGAGACATTTTCAAAGCACTGTAACGATTAAGTGACTCAAATGCTGGAGACCAGTGTTTTCCAAACTGCAGGTCATGAGCTATTGGTGGGCCATTCTATCGATTTTTTAAAACAAAAACAAAACAAAATAAATAACTACCACGTGCACAGGATCTGTCAGTACTGTACTGTGAACATTTTTAGTTAGGTAAGTATCTGAGGATGTAAAATGTATTCCTTACTGTGAGCCACTGTTTAAAAAATGTTTGAGAAACACTTCTCTAGATTTCTCAAAGTTAAGTGCTCAGTTAGGAAACCTGAAGTCTCCAGGGCCCAGCAGTTCCCAGCAAGAGCACTGTCTTAACCCACTGGAACAAAGAACTGGTGGTTTGGGGTACACTGCAGCCACGGGGGCTTTGAGGGCAGCCCCCAGCCATCTCGCATGGCATCAGAGTGAGAAGTACCATAGTCACTTCGGATCAATGTACAGGCACATGGGAGCTGAGCTCACTGTCACACTGGGAAGTGACGTTAACCCAGAGTCATTCAATAAGAAGCTGAGGGCCTGCTGAAGGCCCAGTGGGAGGGGAAACACCTCAGAAAGCCCTTCCTCAGGCAAAAGGAGAAAGCAGGTAGGTGCCCAGCAAGGGACAACAGGAGGCGGTAGCAGTGCACGTCCAAAGCGGGAGAGATGGGGAGGCAACACGAAGGTCTGGGGAGCAGAGGACACAGGAGCAGGGCCGGCCCTGCAGGGCCTCCGCAGCCCGCAGTGTTCGGACCGAGGCAGACGCCCTGCACGGGGACAAAGGCGCAGAGCCACAGAGGCGGAAAACGCCAGGATCAGACTGGCCTTTTAAGTGGGGGCTTCTCTTCGTGACTGTTTTTGATTTTTTATGTATTTTGTATAGATTTGGGCTTTCAGAGAGTCCTCACGAAGACAGACAACTGTTCTATTTTCTGCACATGCTGCCGACAGCTTTAAAAAAAATTACTCCCACAGTCAAACAAAAATTGAATAAGGCAAAAGTCACGTTTGGTGCTACCAAGATGAAATCGCAGTGCCACTCATGTTCAGACTTATCCAGCTTTTCTGGGGACTGTGTTCCGTCCTGTTCTGCCAAGGAGACCTGCAGGAATGAGCGAGAGCTAGGGATGAGCAAGGCTAACACAGGCCCCTGCCTGACCTGGCTGTGTGCAGCCAGGCGGCTGGATGCCGAGGCCGACGCCTGATGGGGAATGTTGCTGACCACGTGGCCATCCAGCTGACGCTGGTGGGGCAATCGCAGCAGTCTCTAAGGTTGCCCTAGCTCTTTGCTAGTGGTTTACAAATCTCGGTCCTTCACATTCGGCCACATCCACATAGTATCTCTACTATTATTTATGTAATATTTTTTTTCATGTTTGAGCTAAATGTCTATGAAATCATGGGTTTGATGTGATGGTTATGTTTCTTCTAATAGTAACTACCATAAACATATAACTATTAAAGTAATTCGAGTCCTCCTGGGCACTATTTTGTGGGCCATTGTGTTGTGCACCACCGGGATATCACACTTTGGGAATCGATGATTGATGTTAAAACCCACAAGTATTGGCCTATCTATTCAGTATCTTGGGATAATAGGAAAAGTCTCAGGTAGTTTATCGTTTCTAAGGCTGGGACGTACACGACATTAGCTTCATCAGGATGAATGTGGGACAATCCTTGTACTCCAACCCTAGCTGACACCTCTGCATTTCATTACAATGGTTCTTAAATTTTTATTCTCCAAGTTTCCAACCTGACCCCTATCCCCACTTTCAGATGCTCTCACCTCTGACATCAGGGGAAAAAAAATAAAGGCATGATGCCCCTTCTACTTCCAGCCCCATCTTCCTGCTCACTCATCCCTGTACTTCCTTCCCGTGTCAGGGGGTGAGGGGATCCTACTTCTTCTAAAGCCAGCATCCCTAACCCGCCCCCTCCTGCAGGACACTTCCCTGCCCTTCACACTTCCATCTTCAGTCTTCACTGGTCCTTCTAGTCCATGAACATGGTTATGTGTCCCTCCTACCACAATATGTAAAACAAACAAGCACCCTTCCTGCAACCCTGCTCCCTCCACAAACACCTGTCTCTAGTCTCACTGCCAAATGTCTGACAGTAGAGGGGTCTGACACTCATTCCCCCCGCCCACAGCTCTCTCTGTCACTTCTCCAACTTAAGATACTCTGGTTTCTCTCCCACCACTCCACTGACACTGCTCTTGTGAAGGTAATGATGACCTTGAGCATCGCCAAATGCAGAGACCCCCTTGGGAGCTGGCGTCCTCCTGCACCTGCCCAGAGCCCTGACACCTGTGATGAGCTGCTGCTTCCAACACTCGAATCTCTCCCTCAGCCTCTGTCACTCTCTTCTTCCTGGTGTTTCCTTCTGCATTTCTGCCTCTGCCTGCCTCCAGGCCCTCTGGTCCCCCCAATCCAGCAAATACTATAATGTGTTCCTGGCATTCCTGACCTGCAAGGTCGAACGAATCTGGCTTTGCATTTCTCTGCCAGGGTCACAAGGCACATCCGCATACTATGCTCTGAGCAACCCTGCTCTAAAGAAACATTTAATTTGAGTGAACCCAGAGTTCCCAACACTTATTTGACCATAGAACCCTCTGTTTTGAGAGGAGAGTGAATCTTTTGCGAACTGAGGAATTAGGGTTTGTGGATAGAATACACCCCTCTGCCATTCTCCACACCTGCACTGTCCAATACAGCAGCCATTAGCGACATGTGACTACTGAGCACCTGAACCACGGCCAGTCCAAACAGAGAAGAGCTGCAAGTGTAAAATATACACCGGATTTCAAAGACCCAGTAGAAACATCCTAGAATGTAAAATAATGCATCAGTACAAAAATTATTACACCGATTACACCTTGAAATGATATTATTTTAGATAAGGCTGGGTTAAGTAAAAATAATTATTAAAATTAATTCCATCTGTTTCTTTTTACTTTTTAAAATGTAGCTGCTGGAAAATTTTAAATTACATATGGGCTTGTATTTGTGACTTACATTATATTTATATTGAACAGCTCAAGCCAGCCTCTACATTTTTTATCATGTTCTTTTCCTGACAGAATGTTCAATGACTTCTGTTTTTTGCAGAATGAAGTCCTAGCTCGGGGGGAGCACAGGGCTCCAGAGTCTCCGTAATGCAGCAGCAGCCTGCCTCTGACCATGCGGTCCACCTTCTACCCACCCTGGCCTGGGCTCGGTCCTCATGATGTGCTGTACTAACTGTCCACGGCCTGGCTGTTTCCACTCCTGTTGTTGCCTCTGTCCATGGCCCTTCTCTGCACAGAAGCCATCTCACTACCCCTTCAGGGTGCAGCTCACATGATCCTACTCTGGGGAAACCTTTTCCATCCCCGTCCCCAGACTGCCTCTCCTTCGTGTTTTCATGGTACTGGCTTGCATCTATATTTTAAATACTTCCCACAATGTAATGTGTATTGTAGTTCTTCTGTATATAGTTACTATGTCCTTCTCTCCCAGTGGGGGTTAGGGACTGTGTCTAACACAGTCCATAATATCACACTTGGCAATGTTTTGACCACCGAGGTCAGGAAATATTTGTTGAGTAGACTATTGTGTTGTCCCCAGACCCATTTCTCACCTTTCCCCTGCTCTGCTCCATACTGCAAGGAGGCCAACCTCTAAGGCTACTTTTGTAAGCTCTTTTCTTAGTTGACTTCTGCCTGGGCTTGGCTAATGAGAGGAGACTGAAGACTACAGGGTGGACTAGGGAAAGAGTCCTCCTGCCAGAATGGTGAGATGCCAAGAAAGCATTTAGTCCCTGCTGGGTAAAGAACAGAAATGCTGGGGCTGCATCTCACATAAATTTGGAGTTCAAGAATTCTGCAACTGATGAATTAACACAAAAATTGGTCCCTGGCTGGTGATAACTTCAGGGTGCTTGGCCAAAGAAAATGTACAACTGGTCTGGAGGGTCACTCTCACAACCTTGGTTCCACAGGATTTACAGACAAAAACTAAGTCTCGCTAAAGATGAGTTCAAAGTAAAAATTACAAAAAACAAGGAACAATCCACCATTCATAAAAAACTGAGGATTAGAGCAAAAGGAGATGTAAAATATGTATGTTTAAAATAGCTTGAGACATATATGAAGGATTTGAAACCCTAAATAGAGTCTAAAAAACCCAACAGGAAGATTTGAAACAGAAACAAATAAAAAGGTAAATATTATCAAGGAAATAATAAATTAATAGATGAGGCAGCAGATCAAACACACTGGAGGAAACAATTAGTAAATCTGAAAACAGAGCTGAAGAAATTACTTAGAATGCAGCTCAGAAAGACAAAAAGATGGAAAACATAAAATGAAAGCTAAAAGATACAGAGGATGGAATGACAAGGCCCAACATACATCTAATGGGAGTCTAGGAGGGGAGAACAGAAAGAAAGGGAAGGGGTAATAACTGAGATTATAATGGCTGAGAATTTTCTAGAGTTGATGAAAGATATAACTCCACAGATTCAGGAGGAAAAATGATTCCTGATTAGGAAAAAAATAAAAATAAACCCATACCTAGACTGTAAAACACCAAGGAAGAAAAAATTTTTGAAATAGTAAGAAAGAAAGAGCAGAATAACTATACAGGAACAGCAATCCAGACTGGCTGCACACAACTCAACCCAACAATAGGGAGTGTTGAGAAAAAATAACTGTCAAACTAGAATTCTAATTACACTATTGTTCATGGAAGAGGGAGAAATAAAGGCATTTTCAGGCAAAGTTTGACAGCATTTACCACTAGCAGATTTGACTAAAGGAACCATTAAAAAAAAATGTATTTTGAAAAGGAAAAACAGAGATGTAAGGAGTGGTAGAAAAATGTAAGAAAAAGGAATGGTGAGCAAAAATACCAGTAATTATGTGAAAAAAAATTACTGACAGTAAAAATAACAATAATAATAATAAATAAGTTGGTGGGATAAATTCAATGTTAATTTTTTAAAAAGAAGCAAAGAAAATGCATGGTAAATATAAAATGTCAAATAAGATAGATATAAATAAAAGTATAAAATAGTTCTAATAAATATAAGTGGCTAAATCTGTCAGTTAAAAGAGAGACTCTAGATTGGACAAAAGAATTCAGCTAGATGCTATTTACAAGACACCAGAAACGTAAAGTTACAGAAATGTTAGAAGTAAAGGGCTGCGGACTTCCCTGGTGATTCAGTGCTTAAGAGTCCATCTTCCAATGCAGGGGATGCGGGTTCAATCCCTGGTCAGGGAACTGAGATCCCACATGTCATAGGGGAACTAAGCCTGTGCGCTCTAGAGCCTGAGTGCCACAACTAGAGAGCCCACGTGCTGCAACTCCTGAGCCTGTGCACTCTGGAGCCTGCATTCCACAACTAGAAAGCCCGTGAAGCGCAAGTACTGAGCCCGCGTGCTCTGGGGCCCCCACACCACGACTAGGAAGAAGCTCATGCACCGCAGTGAAGAGCCCACATGCTGCAACAAAAAAAAAAGATCCCGCGTGCTGCAACAAAGATCCCATGTGCCTCAACTAAGACCCAACGCAGCCAAATAAATAAATAAATAAAGACCTAAAAGAAAAAAAGTAAAGGGCTGCAAAAAACTATACGACTGCAAAATATAAAAGAGCAGTGGGGGAGGATTCATTAGCAACAGACAAACTAGGCTTCCAAGGATCTGTATAAGATGACATCACAAAACCTCATGGAAATATAATAACTCTTATTTGCAACTAATGGGAGAGCCTCAAAGTGTGAAATGAAAAACTGATAGAATTACCTCCCTGATAAATTGAGAGATTGGGATTGACATACACACGCTACTATATATAAAATAGACAACAATAAGAACCTGCTGTATAGCACAGGGAACTCTACTCAGTACTCCGTAATGGCCTATATGAGAAAAGAATTTTAAGAAAAAGTGGATATATGTATATGTATAACTGATTCACTTTACTGTACACCTGAAGCTAACACAACAGGTGGATTGACACTTTCCTTCTTCTTACACCTCACATTCAACCACCTGTGGCTCTATCTTCAAAATAGATAATAGTGGTCCATAATCTGACCACTTCTTACCTCACCCACCACTGTCATTCTGATCCAAGCCACTGCCATCTTTTGCCTGGATTGCTGAACGAACCTCCTAACAGGTCTCTTTGCTCTGACCCCTGCCCCCCAACCTCCAGATTAATCTAGCAAGCCAGGGCTATCCTATTAAAACACAGCAGATCATGTCACTCCTTTGATCAAAACCCTTCAATGGGTCCTTCTCACTCTGAGCAAAAGCCAAATTTCTTACAATCAGCCCACAAGAACCTAAACGGCCTCCCCCATCTCCACAGATACCTCTCTGTCCTCATTTCCTCGTCCTCTTGCTCCTCCCTCGTTCCAGCCACACCGGCCTCTGTGCTGTTCCTCAAGCATTACGGGCATGCTCTTTGCATGTGCTGTTCCCTCTGCCTAGAATGATCTTCCAGGTAACCACATGGCTTCCTCCAGATAGTCATCACATCTTTCAAGTCTTGGCTCACATGTCACCATTTCAGAGAACCTTTATCTGAGTAACCTGTTTAAAATTGAAATCCCTCTGGATCCACCTCTCCCCACCCAGTACTCCCTTTCCCTAACCTGCTTTATTTTTCTAAGATACTACACACTTATTCGTTTTGTTTGTTTTCTGTCTTACCCTACTCAAATGTCAGCTCCAAGAGGGCAGGAATTTTTGTCCATTTTATAATCTTTTATGTCCCCTGTGCCTGACACATAATAGGTTTTCAACAAGTATTTACCGAATGTGATATGAAGATACACTCTGAGATAGTACATTGATATTAACTATAAGCAGTCAGAGAGAATGATGAAAACTTCCTGGGAAGTTCTTTCTGGCAGACAAGAAGAATGGGAAAGTAGGAAAAATGAGAGATCATGGCTACTACCAGGTCAAAGTTCCCAGAGGAATAATTAGCAGTAGGCTGGGCCACAAGACCCCCGACATTTGTGTTTAGGATGTGGAGACTGAGAGACAAAACATACATAATGAATAATGGTTATGAAAACTGTGTCCCACTACAGCTGGGAACCACCGTTCTAAATTACAGTGCAAGCAAGCAAACAAGAGAGCTTAGAAAGGAGAAAGATCTGCAAAGATTCCAAAAAGTGAAGGACAAAAGGCAATTTGTGATGACTGCTACAAAGAGGGCTTGTTCAGATTATGTCATAAAGTCCCAGAATAGTCCTTGCCCATTCTGAGGAGACCAACGCCTCTGAACAATGCTATTCTGTGTGCCCAAAATTAAGAGCCAGAGTATCACATAATGGTTTTCAGTCTCACTGTGTTTAAGCTCAGTGAAAAGATGAGATTTTAACAGTAAATCCAGACAACTCAACTGCATGCATTTTCTGAAGGCTGCCTTTAATACTCAAGTCTTATCAGGGCGCTGGCAATTACTGGGTATCTTGTTTCGTAAGAGAATAGCCTTTTATCCGCTTGGCAAATATTTACTGAGTGCAAACTGTGTACCAGGTGGCACCATGAAGCCATACATATTTGTGGTTTCGTTTTTGGAAATTTAAATAATTCTTGAACAAGTTTTTGTGTCTTTTTTGATGCCTGTTAAGTTCTATGTCATCAGGTGTTAGGTTGCTTGTTTAAGAACAAAAAGGGCTATTTGTGTTATAAAATTGGCCTGTTTGTGTGATTCTAATGCCGCAGACCATCAGAAAGCAAAATATTTGACTATCAGAAAAGACACATTCTAGAACTTACAAAAGCAGCTCTGTTGATAAATGCAAGTGGATTTGCATTTATCAAAAAAACACAATTTTTTATTTTTATTTTTGAATCTACGGTAAAATGTTATAAGGCTAAAGACAGCAAAGACCCCCCCCCCAACAGAAGACAAAAGTGCAGATTTTGGCCTCAGAAAGCAATTAGTTCAAGCTGATTTTTGCATCACCTTCTAGTCTGCCAGACTTGACCCTGATTCACTGACTCAACTATTAATGTGCTATTCAGAATATAGAATATAACGAAGAGATGTCATGAAACAGTAGTTTCTTCATGTTTACCCCGCACAGAACTTCGTTTTAACAATACTAATAAACAACATGTGTGTCACAATTTACAACCTCTGATCAATTCTCTAACAAATATAACTTTGACTCCTACTGTATAAATACATGGAGAATCTGAGGCTTTGGTGGTTAAGTAACTTACTGTAGAATTCAGAGCTACTAAATACCTAAATCTAGGTCTCTTGATTCAAGTCTTACACTTTGAAATGCCAGGCCACTTTAAATGACGCTTACACTGCAATCCTATTTGAGGTGAAACTCTGACAACAGCGTGTACAAACCTAACCTGGTCTTATGCTTGTTGAACTGAATTCTAGAGGAAAAAAAGTTTTAGTATAAATACTTGGAATGCCAAAGAGCCCAAAGCACTGAAAACCAACAGGGCCCTTATTCGCCTTTAACTCTTTTTTGTGTCTATGTAACATAATTGGTCCCTTTACATACCCTTCTACTTGGTCGCATATGCAATTAACAACTTGTATCTAACAGCTAATTTCAAATAGACTGTACCCTTCAGTGCTCTGTATCAGTACGCCCATTACCACAGTACTGACCTGGGGCAACAAGGGTTTCATATGCACATATGTTTTTTTCTTGGTATTACTAAGCAGACTGCTACACCTCTACTTTACCCAATGGTATGATTATACAACCCATATTTTCCAACTTGTTTATGACTACATAATACTATGCCCAAACTGCTGAGTCTAGGACACACTAATTCTATAGCACTGCCTGACTCTGATTTCGTGGTGGTTAACAGATGACCACTGGACACAGGGATCCCAGTAGCAGGTCCTCCCAGTACCTTGAAATGTAACTTGACCAGCCTGGATTCATTTAAAGAATGAATTAGTTAATTCTCTTTACTCTCTTCTCACCTATATCTTGGAATTTAATGATGATTGTTCTAACTTTGTGATCTGAAGTAACAGCAACTCCAAGTTAGTGAGAAGTGGCTAAGAGCACCAGCTTTGGAGTCAGATGCTGACTCAGGTTTTAACTCCATCACTTACTAACCCAGACATACACCCAAAATGTTTAGTCCATCAGTTAGGACACAGCAAATGCTTGGTAAATGTTAACTGTAATTTCTAGTAGCTATGTGTTAGACACTGAACTGGTGTTTCATAAATCCCTTAAGTCTCATCTGTAATACAGGTATTACTATCCTCATTATACAGGTGAGGCTGAGGCTCCTAGAGGTGAGCTCATAGAGTCACAATCCAAAGCAGCCCTCCCACTACACTCCCCATTCCACTCATTTTATCATTCTTTGATTTTATCACTCTAAGTGATTCTGCCTTTGACAACAGCATTAAGACATTTCTCTTAAGCACATCTTTCATAATTTGTTGTTCTCGTTTAAAATAAAGTTTTAAAAGCGATTATGAAGATAATTTACTCAATTTAAAAATGGGCAAAGGGGACTTCCCTGGTGGTGCAGTGGTTAAGAATCCACCTGCCAATGCAGGGGACACGGGCTCGAGCCCTGGTCCGGGAAGATCCCACATGCCGTGGAGCAACTAAGCCCACGCGCCACAACTACTGAGCCTGCGCTCTAGAGCCCACGAGCCACAACTACTAAAGCCCGCACGCCGAGAGCGCATTCTCTGCAACAAGAGAAGCCACCACAATGAGAAGCCTGCACACTGCAACGAGTAGCCCCCACTCGCCGCAACTAGAGAAAGCCCGTGCACGGCAACGAAGACTCAATGCAGCCAAAAATAAATAAATAGATAGATAGATAAATAAATAAATAATGGGCAAAGCATCTGAACACACATTTCTCCAAAGAAGACACACTCATGGCCAACGAGCACATGAAAAGATGCTCAACATCATTAGTCATTGAGGAGGTGCAATTCAAAACCATGAGATGTCACTTCATACCTACAAGGAAGGCTTTAATAAAACGCCAAATAATAACAAGCGTCAGTGAAAATGTGGAGAAACAGAAACCCTTGTACACTGCTGGTGGGAATATAAAATGGTACAGCCACTTTGGAAAACAGTCTGGCAGTTCCCCCAAAAGTCAAACCATTTGACCCAGCAATTTCACTCCTAGGTATATACCCAAGAAAGATGATGACGTATGTCCATGCAAAAACTTGTACGCAAATGTACACAGCAGCACTATTCATAATAGCCAAAAAGTAAAAACCCAAATGCCCATCAATTAACATGGATAAATAAAATGTGGTATATCTAAACAATGGAATATTATTTGGCCACAAAAAGCAATGCAGTACCGCTATGTGCTACAGCATTATGTACCTTGAAAAGATTATGCTAAGTGAAATAAGCCAATCACAAAAACCCCACACACTTTATGGTTCCATTTGTATGTGTCCAGAGTAGGCAAATATATGGAGCCAGAACACAGATTAGCTGTGGCTGCAGGGCAGGCAGGGTACACAGGAAGATGCGAGGGTGATAACTAATGGGTTCTGGGTTTCCTTTTGAGGTGATGAAAATGTCCTATAATTGATTGTGGTAATGGTTGCATAACTCTGTGAATATACCACTGAATTGGTATAGTTGGGGGAACTGTATGGAATGTAAATTATATCTCAATAGAGCTGTTACCAAAAAAGTGATTATGTTCAGCTTTATCCTTCTAGATGTTATTCTTAGAGATTCTTATCCTTGTTTGTTAATTTCAGTCCTTGCTTCCTCATCTCTTCTGATTTTTCTTCTTGCCTTTTCATTGGCTCAAGTGGTGGTTGTACTGCAGGAACTTCCTTATTATGAAAATGGTGGCAATATTAGCACCCTAGTGTAGAGGTTAAGAGCAAGGACTCTGGAGTCGGACCACTTGGGTTTGAACCCAGCTCTACCACTGACAATCTGTGTAACCTTGAACAAGTTACTTAACTTCTCTGTGTTTTCATTTCCATGCCTGTAAAAAGAAAATAGTAATGAGGTAATACATTTGAGGCCTTAGAAAGGTGCCTAGACTAATAAGTACTCAATAAAGAGCACTGGGACTTCCCTGGTGGTCCAGTGGTAAAGAATCCGCCTTACAATGCAGGGGATGAGGGTTCAGCCCCTGATCAGGGAACTAAGATCTCACATGCCATGGGGCACCTAAGCCCACGTGCCACAACTACTGAGCTCATGCACCTCAACTAGAGAGCCTGTGTACCGCAAACTACAGAGCCATTGTGCTCTGGAGCCCACGCGTCCTGGAGCCTGCACACCACAACTAGAGAGAAAAAAAACCTGCACCCCACAACTAGAGAGAAGCCTGCACGCCACAACGAAAGGTCCCGCATGCCTCAACGAATATTCTGCATGCCGCAGCTAAGGCCTGACACAGCCAAAAATAAATTAAATAAATAAACAAAAAATAAATCTTAAAAAAAATAAAGAGCACTTTTCCTCTTTTCTTTTTACTGGTATGGGCAACGGTTATATAGCTAGAACTTCATTATTTTATAAAAATGGTAGCAATATTAGCACAACAATCTCTTTATTTTCCCAGAACCTTTGGTTTGTCTTCATGGGTTCCTTTCACTACCCAACCCTTAACTGCTGATACCCTCAAAGGTCTTATTTTCTCCCTGAATCATCTCATTTACTTTCAGTGGCTCAAAAACTATCAATAGGCATTCATGCCACCAGCTGATGTATATCCGATGCTGTATATCTTAATTATATCTCACTACCAGCTGGACAATTCTATCTGGATGTCCCACAGGTACTGTGCAGTCAAAACTAAACTCATCTTCCCCCAACTCCGATTCTTTACTGTAGCTGGTGGCACCATGATTCCGCCCTGTCACCAAGATACAAACTTGGAAGTCAAACTGACCTTCCACCTGACCACGCATCCCATCAACCCCCAACTCCTGCCAAGGTTCCCTCAGAAACAAGCCTTAACTCAGTTTCATGACTTTTTCTCCACCTTGGCTTCATATCAGAATCACCTGAGGAGTTCTTAAAACTCCCCACACCCAGGCCCCACCACAGGCCATTTAAATCGGGACTCAGGCATCAATAGCTTGTTAAAGGTCCCCAGGTGATTCCAATGAGCAGCCAAGCTAGGAATCTCTGGTTTAGCCCTCCGTCTGCTCTCAAGCGTCAGCATTCAGTGTCGCTGGCTTTCCACTTCCACTCCAGCAATAATGAACTTCTTATAAACGCACCTCTCCTCCTCCGCCTGGCTGCTGCTTGTCTCCATCACACTCTCCACCATCCCACCCTCCAATCTGGCTTACTCCTACTTATCTTATGACTCTGGCAGTTGCCTCCTCCAGGAAGTCCTCTCTAATTCACCAATCTACGGTTGAGTTAGGTATTCCTCCTCTGTACTCTCTTGGTGCCCAGTAATATCTATCAGTGTGCTCAGCAGGCTGTTTTATACTTATCTGCGTACGTGCCTGATTCCCTCACAGAGTTAGGCACTACCTGAGGCCAGGACCACCTGGCACTCATTTTCATATTCTCAGCACCTAGTACTCTGCATTTGCTTATGCAAATACTCAACATATGTTAGTTGAATGACTTTCCAGAGATGAGGAAAGATTTTGGAAAGAGACTGTTGATGTCAGACACTGATGGATGGGTTGGATTTTGATCCATGTTTTTTTTCACTCAAGGTGAAACCACCAACATGATTATTTAACTGTAAAACTCTGCTTAACTCTGGTACCCCCCCAAGCAACCACTTCAGTTTCTTTCACTGCATACAGACTCTTACTTTGTAGTATAAATATCTTAGTCTACGTTTGCAGTGAGTATTGTAAATTCCTTCCAATCTTTTTGGAGAAAAAGTCAGAATAAAAATTATAAATAACATAGTAGTCTATTATTATCCTAGATTATATTTTCTTTTACTTTCAAATCAAAATTTCTTTTGCTTTTGAGATACATATGCTTATCTTGGATCAAACTATCTCAATCTTTACCACTTAAAATTTTCTTTTGTCCCCCTACTATAAAACAATTTGCTGGTCTGGACCCAGAGACTATGTTACGGAAAAAGAGACATTCCAAAGAAATTCAACCAGGACTATATATAAACAATTAGTTTTAAAGGATGCTTCAAAAGAAATACACAATACAAGTAATGTAGTTTGTGTCCTTTTAATAAACACACTTGCATAGTTATATTACAATTTTGTAAAAATAAAAACGGATGACCTCATGCCAAGCGTTTCCAGCATTTGCACAAATCTCAAGACCTTTAACACTATAATTTTCAAGACGCACAAAATAAAAATTTAAGGCAAAAAAACAGCACTTTGCAACAATTTAATAATTTATTACATTACAGTAGCATCACAGCAGCATCCAATAATGCCACTTCACGCAAAAGTCTCTCAGTATTTCCATTATAGATTCTATTTACAAGAATTTATAACCTGGTAAAATTCATCCTAAGAAAATTTGGCAAATAAAGCTTTGGACTGAAATTGGCATTTCTTTCTCTACTTTTCCTCCCCCCAGTTCCTTTATTTTAAACTATCAGTATTCATATTATATTTTAAAACACTAAAATAGCAGTTACATTGTTTTAATAGTTGTATTATTTTAAAATGATTCCTTAGGATAAAGTTTTAGAGGAAACTATACAACAGGTAGGGTGGATTTAGATTTTCAAGTGTTCTAAAAAAATCAGCTTTGGTCTTAGAACTGATTTTTTCATTGCTGAAAAACCTATCAGGTTTAATCATATACCTTAAAAATGATCAGCACATATTGCAATTTTTAAATAAATTTTCATTCTTTACCTCCTACAGGGTTCAGATTTGTTCATTCTAAAATTTTATGTTCCTGATAAACTCCTTCCAATGTTGCTTTCTATGTTGCTTTCTAAGTAAATGGAAAGCTGCCTCTTATACTGAATGAGAACAAATACGTGGCTGAATACGAGGTATTGCAAAGGACTGCATGCTCTTTTAAGGACAAGTTATTATTATATGTCATACCATTTCCTTTACTTTTAGTTTCTTCTCAAATATATGACAAAATACCTAAACAAAGAGGGGTATTTTTGTAAATACAGTAAATTTATTTCCCAGACACTTAGCTTAAATATGCCATTATGTGATTTAGTCCATAGGTACCTGATGAATATATTACTTGCAAACTGATTTACAGACACTAAGCTCTACTGAATGTCATTCTTAATAAACTACATTTATCAGTGTAAAAGTGAAGCAATTTGAGCTACAAAAATACTTTTGAAATAATTTATCAGTGTATTAAATAAACCCAAATTCAAAATTATAAGGAGAAAATGTTACACCAAATCATGTGACTAATTAAGTGGTCTAATTTCTAACCTCAGGGTTTAAAATGGATTTAAAGTAACTGCCCTTAATTTGAACCCAAATAACGGTTGCAAAAGCAAAAAGTTCAGAAAATAAAAGGCAAGACCAAGTAAACTGTACAATTGAGAAGATCAGTTGAATTCACAAGGACTCAGTCTTTACACTCTACCCTTCAGTGACTGCAGGCAAATCTGTTATGCCACCTGTAAAATGGTATTATTGCTTTCCTATATGTCATGTTTTATAAAAGTATCATGGTAGGGCTTCCCTGGTGGCGCAGTGGTTGAGAGTCTGCCTGCCGATTCAGGGGACACGGGTTCGTGCCCTGGTCCGGGAAGATCCCACATGCCGCGGGGCGGCTGGGCCTGTGAGCCATGGCTGCTGAGCCTGCGCGTCCGGAGCCTGTGCTCCGCAACGGGAGAGGCCACAACAGTGAGAGGCCCGCGTACCGCAAAAAAACCCAAAAAAACAAAGTATCATGATGATGCCAAATGCTAAAAGTTGAGGTGGTCTAATAGCTAGAAATCCCTGCCTCAGGGAGCACACACACATGTCACCATACATCCCAATGATGTGAAGTATTTTGGAACACAGACATTTGAACCTTGTGACGTTCTAACTAAACTGTTGATTCTTTCTCAAGTGTTGCGAAGTTATGATTTAGGCAATGTATGACTAAAATCATTCATTTATAATGAATAGGCTCATTTACACAAATATTGCACAAGATATGCCTCTAACTTAAAACTCAGATATATAAAAACATATTTCACTCTTCTTAAAGAACTGTGTGAGGAAATAAGACTCTGTGATTGTATGTACACTTTTCCTGATAATACTTGGACATTCATAAACAGTAGATTGCACTGCAGTTTGTAAACATTTTAAATTGCATAAACTTCTCATTGATTTTCAAATATAGTTTAATACTGTCCACTAAAACTCCCTTTTGTTTCAGCTAAGTACTCTCACGTTTATTAGTTTATAATAATGTTTATTATCTTTAAAGTTTTCCATTCAAGGAAAAGAAGTAAAATCCTATGCCAAAGTAGCCAATGTGGTTGAATAATAGATAGTAGCCAGAGAATTCTGAATGGTAAAATCAACCCTCTAGCCACAAAGCAGCTTCATGGACATAGAGGAATGCCAGCTCTCACACGTTTCCTTCACTGAACTCATTCTCAACTAGACAGAGACTGTCTGCCTGCTTCATGGGCATTTAAATTCTTCAAGGATTCCTTATGTTCTTTACTAAATACATTAAGAAGAGTGTCAACCAGTGTCCCTTTGTGACCTGGGACAAGCAGTCACCTAATTAAAATAGATAACATGAATTCTGACTTCAAAATGTACAGATATAAATGCTCTAAGGAAGGGAAGGTTTCATATCTCATGGTCAAAGGGAGCCTTTCATTCCTCAAAAATAATCCATTTTTAGCTCATTAGTAAAGAAGTAACAACTGACCGCTGTAGCACATGAAGCTTCTTCATGAGCCCAGACCACAGAGATCCCAAGGGAACTCCCATGCACAGGACTCATTCTTGGGCAGCCAGAACAGATAAAACATACCCTGCTCTGCACATATGGCTGGGGCAGGACACTTTCCTCTTCTGTGAGATAATAAAAGCTCCCTCAAAGTGTTATTGCTCCCACCCCAAAATACACAGAAAATAGAGAAAAGGATATTTCCACTTCTTGGCCTTTAAACAAATTTAAATATTGGTACTCATAGTGGCATATTAGAAAGTAATAAACAGTGCACATTAAGGGACAAATCACATATTGAACCAATTAAGAGCTCACTGTGATTAGGATTAGATCAAATATAATAGCAAAACATAAGCAATTCTGAATTCTGTAATGAATATACATGTTGCAATAACATTAGAAAAGCATGGCAGCCCATTCCAAACCAGCGAGAAAAGTCTGTGCAAATAGTGGGTCTTTGTGTGTTTGAACTCCCACCATGTAAGGGCAAACTCAACATGCATGCTAATGACCTACAATTACCAAATTAAAAAAGAAGAAAAATGCTCAAGGATGCCAGAGTGAACAGCAGGGAAAGCCACACAAAGACCCACTATCCTTTAACTTGTTACAAGTAAATTTTAACTGTAAATTAGAAACACGAAGAAATAATCACAAGTGGCTCTAACATTCGAACGAAGTTAACGAATTGTGTAGGAGATATTTGATCAGGGCTGCCTGCCCTGCCTCCACGCTAGAGTCAAACTTGGATAGTGGGTCTCTGGGGTGCTTTCACACTGGAAGACAACATTGGGTCCTATAAAAAGAAAAATGAGGAATAAAATGAACATAAAGCAAATCAAGTGGGTGAGAAAAAATTCTACCGATTACACGCAACATCAACAAATTTGAACTATTAAAATTCTCAACCTTTAGAAAATATCCTAACTACATAATAAAATGCAAGTGATATTTATAAGGGCTACAGAAACACAAATGATAGTCTAAAACTTAACCAGTTTTCACTGACTCATACACTCCTGGCTGTTCTTCCTTTAGAACAGCTTCTATCTGTTCTTTGTATTCCTTATTATATACGACTTAATTGGAAAAAAGTTCCGCCACTGAAAAACAAGATAAACAACAACAAAACCTTTGGAAAACTATCACTTTACATTGTAGACACTATAAAAGCCAAATGTACTGACAAACCAGAATGCCTCCAGGGATCACTTAGTCAAAGATCTTCCAGACCCAGTAGGTTTGAAAAGTACCTTCCTCTCTCAGGTCCAGGAAAGACACCTCAGGTATTTCTAATTAATCAGATAAACTGGCAAGCACTGAAAACTGCCAAACCATCAGCAGAGTTTAAAAATGGTCATTCATTTAGGTAATCCAAGTTGTTATAATTTTCTTTACTACCTCTCCTGAAACCCTGAGATACTTTTAGGAATATTCAAACCATAAAAAACTGGACTCCACCTCCAAATTGGGAAATTCAGTTGCTTTATCTAAAGAAAAGTCTTCTCCCAAAATCAGAACGATCTTATAAGCTCTGAAGCGAAAATAATGCACTAATATTTTAAAATTATAGATATAGTACAAAGTAAATTCACAATACTTGCGCTGAATCATAAACACATCTCAGCTTTTTACCATTTACATGTTCTTAGAAGCTAAGTTAAAACGAAAGGCTAAAGCTTTTAGATAATTTCACAAGAATGATAAAAATATAAATCATGATATATTTTATTTAAGAAGACAAAAAAATCAAAAGGGTGGGGAAAAGTGACATCTATTTTATAAAAGTAAAAAATATTTCCAAGTACTGTTTATTCTCTAATTATTAATGCTATGTTTATTCTCAAATATAAGAAGGGCTAGGTAACTACCAAGAGATAATTTTATGTAATACCGAATCTCATACATTGGGATCTGGACGCTTGCTGTAAAAGTAGTGAAATAGATCTTAATTCATATATCTCTTGCAGTATGAGTTATCTACCTAAAAAAATCACCTAATGAGTTTTGCAAGCACTTTATTTATAAAATAAATTTTATAATTTTCTTTTAAATTTTCTAAGCTGGATGATATGTAAAAAGGTGGGAAATAAATGAGAAGGTTGCAAAATTAATAGCACCTATACACTAAAAGGGTCATTTTGAATAGGTGAATAGGGTAATTGCCAGCTACTCTTTGTTAAGCTGAAAAAGGCTGGTGTAAAGGGAAGCTGCAGTATAGACTGTTATCATACCAAAGAACCCATGAGGGAATTAGAACTTTTTTCAGATAAAATCTAATAGTAGGGTCTGAAGCTAGGAAGAAAGTATTTGAAAAAAAGCAGTATAACTTCTTAACTTGTGAAAGTTTCCTGTTATATTTTCTTACTTTAAACGTTAATATAACATTTGCTAAGAGTGCTAAGTTTAAGATCTGATTCAGAGCAGTAATGAATGCCATGTTGCACATTAAAGCTTATGCACTAGTTAAGAAGTAAATAATTTGATATTACTCACACTGCTGACTTGGATCCGTGTCTGTTGTCATCTTAACATAATTTGAAGGAAAGAGACCAGTCACCCCATTGATTTCTCCTTGCCACCAGTCAGGATCATCTTTGTTCAAAACATTAATAAGTTGCCCCTTGGAGAAATTTAGCTCATCCTCATTATTTGCTATATAGTCATACATGGCGATCACCTGACACACTACCAGAAAAAGAACAACGAAGTAACAAATTAAACAAAATAATTATTCCTACAAGGATCATATGTTAAAATTCAGCTAAAATTTCCCTTCAGCTGTTTTCTCCCACCCTCCTTCCCCCATTCCCTGTTTTACAAAAACAAGAATTTCCCAAATGCAGTTAGAAATCCAAGCAGCTGGTTTGCTTTAAAGTATGATGGTATAGCAATTAAAATATGTCAATGAGTGAGGTAGTTCAAGTATCACCGAACAGCTGGCTGTTTCTACACAGAACTTTTTAGAAAGGAAGTTCTCATTGCAATATTACTTTTAGGCAGAGGTAAGGAAAGAATAAATTTTAAAATATTTTTCAAAGAATCAGCTAATCTAAGAAGTGCTAAGTTGTAACAAAACTTCTCTAAGATGAAATAAAAGTAAACCCATTTCCATACCAGGATGAAAGGCAGGTGTAGTTCTTTCACTGCTTGGACCCAAAAGTTTAACATGGCTGGCAGGGAACCATCCCTTCTGTCGCTTTTTTCCTCTGGCCTATAAAATTAGCAAAAAGAATATAAAAGATGAGACTAAAGACAATTATTGAGACATAAACTAAAAATAAGAAAAACCCTGGCTGTGTAGTAAAGAATTTAAACTTGCCCAAAGAGAGGTCTGGTCTTTGCCTTTGGCTCCTGGAAGGTAATGAGGTAATCTCTAAACCTCTGGAAGGTCTTGACTGTTAAGAGTGTCTCACTTTACGTGGGGGCCTTAACCAAGCCAGATAGCCTAACCATGTGATTTATGGTGGGCCCTCCGGGTCATAGTATGAACTCAACCTCTGGAGGGACTGGGGACTGAGTTCAGTCATGTGGGCAGTCAACTGTGTCTACGTGATGGAGCCCCAGTAAACACTCTGGAAACCAAGGCTCAAGTGAGCTGCTTTGCTTGGCAATACTCCATGGCTATTGCTGCCAGGAGGATTTAATGATGTCCACGACTCCATGGGCAGAGGACAACTGCAAGCTCTGTGTTTGGAATCCGCCTGAACTCTGCCCCATACATCTCTTCCCTTGGCTGATTTTAATCTAAATCCTTTTGCTGCAATAATCCATAACCATGAGTATAATAGCCTTCTGTGAGCCCTTATGGAGAATTATTGAACTCGGGAGTGGTCTTGGGGACCTCCAAACTTATGACTGATGTTAGAAGTGAGGGTGTCTTGTGAACACCTGAATTCTGCACTGGCCTTCCACGTCAGTATTAAACAGCTGGAAGATTCAATATGCATCTCAACACTATTTGTAGAAGTCTATTTGGAGATCTTTCAGGCTCAAATTTCTCTGCATATTTCACACAAATAATATTTATAAACTAAAAAAACCTTTCTAATGTTCTCCTAGTAAGTTCAAGTCAACACTTAATGACATAGCTCACAGTAAATACCTCTTGGGGCTTTGCTAATAATTAATCAGGAGATCATGAACAAAATTTGTGGAAAGCCACATCTCCCACTTAGTTGGGTCAATCTTCAAAGCAAATCAGAAGGGGAAATTTCAGGGGGTTAGTCAAGAAGATACTGAATTTTCAACCTCCACTTTTCTTTAGAAACTGTAAGACCTTGATTTGCAAGAATGACGCTAAATTAATCCTCCATATTACAATCATGTATCAATTTCACGTAAAAATCCAGCTCTTACACCTGTCATCACCTTTTAATCCTAAAATGCTTTTTAGTTTTAACTAGTAAGGAAATTTTAGGAGTGAGAAAAGAACTCCTCTTTCTGTATCAAAACATGCAATTACTATCTCTGTTAACATTTTATGAAAAAACCAGGCTCATTCACTCCTGCAGCTCCTTTCCTTGCACTGTTGTTTCAAAAACGTAAGACTGTGGGGGTGGGGGGGACTGTCCAGTGAATAGTATTTTCTTAGCGCTCAGTCTGGAAGTTATGCCGCAAGCCTGGGGTTATCCCAGGCAAAGATGATGTTAAGCTTTCCTTTAAGAAGGTGTCCTGTGGTTTATTAAAACAGCTATTATTGGAAAACAATTATGTCTTTAGGGAAATTACCCTTCATATTGTTACTTGTAACATCAACTGTGCTAAAAATAAACAGGCAAAAGAGAGAAACATAAGATACTAAAATGGTAATAATGACTACCTCCAAGTGGTATGATTATAGGTGATCTAAAATTTTTATTAACCTTATTTTTCTAATGAGCATGCATTACTTTTATAATAAAATTAATAAACGTTATTTAAAGGTTATTACCTGTAACTCCCCTTGCCACCAGCCACTTGTATTTTTCTTTAGAATTAATATTAACTGTCCTGGTGCAAGGCTAAGCTGTTCAGAACCAGAAGCCACATATGCTGAAGTTACTTGAGCAATCTCTGAAAAGAAGAAAAATAAGAAACTGAATTCAAGACTACTAAACACTTTAGTAGTTTTTCAGCTTCATTATTATACATACCAGGTTTCTTGTTTGATGTTCCAGATTTGCTAGCACTCCCAAAATCCTGTAAGGAAAAGATATACTGTTTTATCATTTTCCAACAATCTAGATGTAAAAGTACAAAGGCTATTAGGAACTAGAGATTTCTAATTCCCAGGGTCCTTGTTTCTTTCAAGTAAGAGCAAAATAATGATTAACCTACATTAATCAAATAAATTAAGAATCCAACACTTATGGGGAGATCTGGTTCTGACAGAATACATTATATACAAGTGGCTGATGCTGGCATCCACTGACTCAACAGGAATAGCTCATATTCTGAATCTTTCCTGAATATTAAACATAAACACAAATACATTTCATGTATCAATGTGGTTAGAATCAGTGTCTACCACATAAAACAAATGTGCTCTGGGTATGTTAAGGCATATGCGAGTTTAGCTCCTGCTGCACACAAGGTAATGATAATTTAAATTTTTTGCCACGTTCCTCCTGAACTTGACCTAAGAACAAAAAACGCATGATACCCCAGCAACTATGACCTGTTTGACTTTATAGGATGAGCAAGACGAGGGAAGCAGTTAAATTTCCTTTTCTCTTAGTGGACACAACTGTAGTAAAAGCACCCAAGCAGAGTTGATGGTAGTCAACAGCTAACATTTCTTGAGTACTTACTATGTAACAGGCAGTGTTGCAAGAATTTTACATATATTCACTTAGTTAATTTTTGCAATAACACTATTAAGTAATTATGATTATCCCCATGTTACAGAGAAGGAAAGTGAAACACAGAAAGGTGAATGAAGTAACTTATCCAAGGTCACCTAGCCTCTAAGTGGCAGAGCCAGAAGCCAACCTAAGCAGTCTCAGTGGTTCTCAATGTGTGGTTTGTGGATCCCTGGGGGCAGTCCTTCCAGCCCCTTTCAGGGGTCTGGAAGATAAAAACTACTTTCATAACAGTACTAGGACATTATTATTTGCCTCTTTTGCTGTACTGACATTTACACTGGTGGGTAAAATTGCTGATGCCTTAGCACAAATCACAGCAGTGGTGCCAAATAATACTAGTAGTCGTAATACTCTTCACAGCCACATGCTCACAGGAAAACAAGGCCAGTTTCACTTAAGCATGTCCTTGATCAAGCAGTAAAAAGTTTACTGAATCCTAATCCTCAGGTACACATCTTTTCAAGAGTCTGGGTGGCGAAATGAAGTGTGCCCAAAGCACTTCTGCTGTACACTGAAGTACAAGGGTTGTCTCACGGAAAAGCCTTAGGTGATTAAATTGTGTCAACTAGATTTTTCATGGAACAGCATTTTTATGTGAAAAAATGACTAATGACAAATTATTCAGACTTGAGATTTAGCAGACATTTGCTCAAAGATGGATGAAGTAAATCTGTCCCTTCAAGTTAAAGAGCTGACAGGATTTCTGCCAACAATAAAACTCAAGCTTTCAAGGGAAAACTGGTATCTACCACCATGAGCTTGACCGCTTCAAAGTACTTAAGGACGTTCCTATGTTAACAAATGTGATTTACTTTTTAGTGAAGTATGGTTGATTTACAATGTTGTGTTCATTCCTGTTGTACAGCAAAGTGATTCAGTTATACATATATATTCTTTTTTTAACATTTTTTCCATTATGGTTTATCATAGGATTTTTAAAAAATTAATTAATTTTATTTATTTATTTGGCTGCGTTGGGTCTTCCTTGCTGTGCGCAGGCTTTCTGTAGTGGCAGCAAGTGGGGCTACTCTTTGTCTAGGCGCGCGGGCTTCAGTAGTTGTGGCTCTCAGGCTCTAGAGCACAGGCTTAGTAGTTGTGGTGCACGGGCTTAGTTGCTCCGTGGCATGTGGGATCTTCCCGGACCAGGGCTCGAACCCGTGTCCCCTGCATTGGCAGGTGGATTCTTAACCACTGTGCCACCAGGGAAGTCCCTATCATAGGATATTGAATACAGTTCCCTGTGCTATACAGTAGGACCTTGTTATGTATCTACTCTATATACAGTGGCTTACATCTGCTAACCCCGACCTCCTAACTCCATCCCTCCTGCAACCCCCTCCCCTTTGGCAACCACAAGTCTGTTCTCTATGTCTGTGAGTCTGTTTCTGTTTCATAGATAGGTTCATTTGTATTACATTTTAGATTCCACATATAAATGATACCATATGGTATTTATCTTTCTCTTTCTGACTTACTTCACTTAGTATGATAATCTCTAGTTGCATCCATGTTGCTGCAAATGGCATTATTCCATTCTTTTTTATGACTGAGTAGAATTCCATTCCATACATACATACATACATACATACATACATATATATATATATGTATATATGCCACATATTTTTATCCATTCATCTGCTGATGGACATTTAGGTTGCTGCCATGTCTTACCCATTGTGAACAGTGCTGCTATGAACACAAGGGTGCATGTATCTTTTTTCTTTTAATTTTTATTGGAGTATAGTTGATTTACAATGTTGTGTTAGTTTCTGCTGTACAGCAAAGTGAATCAGTTACACATATACATACATCTTTTTTTTTTTACATTCTTTTCCCATATAGGTCATTACAGAGTATTGAGTAGAGTCCCCTGTTCCCAGGAGGTCCTTATTAGTTGTCTATTTTATATATAGTAGTGTGTATATGTCAATCCCAATCTCCCAATTTATCCCTCCCCCTGCATGTATCTTTTTGAATTATAGTTTTGTCTGGATATATGCCCAGGAGTGGGGTTGCAGGATCATATGGTAATTCGATTTTTAGTTTTCTGAGGAACCTCCCCATACTGTTCTCCATAGTGGCTGAATCAATTTACATTCCCACCAACAGTGTAGGAGGGTTCCATTTTCTCCACAACCTCTTCAGAATTTGTTACCTGTAGACTTTTTAATGATGGCCATTCTGACCAGTGTAAAGTGGTACTTCATTGCAGTTTTGATTTGCAATTCTTTAATAATTAGCAATGCTGAGCATGTTTTCATGTGCGTATTGGCCATCTGTATTTCTTCTTTGGAGAAATGTCTATTTAAGTCTTCTCCCCATTTTCTGATTGTTTGTTTTTTGTTGTTGTTGAGTTGTATGAGCTGTTTGTATATATTGGAAATTAAGCCCTTTTCTGTTGAACTGTTTGCAAATATTTTCTGCCATTCTGTAGGTTGTCTTTTCATTTTGTTTATGGTTTCCCTTGCTGTGCAAAAGTCTGTAAGGTGGATTAGGTCCCATTTGTTTATTTTTGTTTTTATCTTTATTGCTTTGGGAGACTGACCTAAGAAAATATTGGTATGATTAATGTCAGAGAATGTTTTGCCTGTGATCTCTTCAAGGAGTTTTATGGTGTCATGTCTTATGTTTCAGTCTTTCAGCCACAAATGTGATTTTCTTAATATATGATGAAATGTAGCAATATGGGGAATATTTGCATAATTCAGTGATTCAATATTTCCCAAATGACCAATGAATGGTGTTACCATATTCAGTGTGCAAAACAGACTGGTGAATTTAATGTTACAGTAAGAAATGTTCACTGATATGGCTTCAGATTCCATGTTGCAACAACCAACCTACAACCAACCTACAACAATCTAGTTCTCAAGTTTTGATGTAGTACTATCAAAGAAGAGTATCTGCAGATATCTGCAAATGTTATTAACACATTTCTGTTTCCTCTCATATATGCGTGAGGGTGAATTTTCTTCATATACTTCAACCAAAAGAATATACCATTCTTTTCACTAAACTTTTTTGGTGAGGGAGGAATACATAGTAGTTTTTCATTAAAAGCATGTTATTTGGGGCTTCCCTGAGGGTGCAGTGGATAAGAATCTGCCTGCCAATGCAGGGGACGTGGGTTTGATCTCTAGTCCAGGAAGATCCCACATGCCTCGGAGCAACTAAGCCCGTGCACCACAACTATTGAGCCTGCACTCGAGAGCCCATGAGCCACAACAACTGAAGTCCGTGTGCCTAGGGCCTGTGCTCTGCAACAAGAGAAGCCACCACAATGAGAAGACCACACACCGCAAATGAAGAGTAGCCCCCACTCACCGCAACTAGAGAAAGCCCACGTGCAGCAACGAAGACCCAACACAGCCAAAAATAAATAAATAAATAAAATAAAGACAATCCTGCAGGCTGTGGAACAAAAAACCACATTCACAGAAAGATAGACAAGATGAAAACGCAGAGGGCTATATACCAGATGAAGGAGCAAGATAAAACCCTAGAAAAACAACTAAATGAAGTGGAGATAGGCAACTTTCCAGAAAAAGAATTCAGAATAATGATAGTGAAGATGATCCAGGACCTCAGAAAAAGAATGGAGGCAAAGATCGAGAAGATGCAAGAAATGTTTAACAAAGACCTAGGAGAATTAAAGAACAAACAAACAGGGATGAACAATACAATAACTGAAAAGAAAACTACACTAGAAGGAATCAACAGCAGAATAACTGAGGCAGAAGAACGGATAAGTGACCTGGAAGACAGAATGTTGGAATTCACTGCTGCTGAACAGAATAAAGAAAAAAGAATGAAAAGAACTGAAAACAGCCTAAGAGACCTCTGAGACAACACTAAATGCAACAACATTCGCATTATACGGGGCCCAGAAGGAGACGAGAGAGAGAAAGGACCCGAGGAAACATTTGAAGAGATTACAGTCGAAAACTTCCCTAACATGGGAAAGGAAATAGCCACCCAAGTCCAGGAAGCACAGAGAGTCCCATACAGGATAAACCCAAGGCGAAACACTCCGAGACACATAGTAATCAAATTGGCAAAAATTAAAAAAAAAAAAAAAAAATTGGCAAAAATTAAAGACAAAGAAAAATTATTGAAAGCAGCAAGGGAAAAACGACAAATAATATACAAGGGAACTCCCATAAGGTTAACAGCTGATTTCTCAGCAGAAACTCTACAAGCTAGAAGGGAGTGGCATGATATACTTAAAGTGATGAAAGGGAAGAACCTACAACCAAGATTACTCTATGCGGCAAGGATCTCATTCAGATTTGATGGAGAAATCAAAAGCTTTACAGACAAGCAAAAGCTAAGAGAATTCAGCACCACCAAACCAGCTCTACAACAAATGCTAAAGGAACTTCTCTAAGTGGGAAACACAACAGAAGAAAAGGACCTACGAAAACAAGCCCAAAACTATTAAGAAAATGGTAACAGGAACATACATATCGATAATTACCTTAAATGTGAACGGATCAAATGCTCCAACCTAAAGACACAGGCTTGCTGAATGGATACAAAAACAAGACCCATATATGTTGTCTACAAGAGACCCACTTCAGACCTAGGGACACATACAGACTGAAAGTGAGGGGATGGAAAAAGATATTTCATGCAAATGGAAATCAATTAAGCTGGAATAGCAATCCTCCTATCAGGTAAAATAGACTTTAAAATAAAGAATGTTACAAGAGACAAGGAAGGACACTACATAATGATGAAGGGATCAATCCAAGGAGAAGATATAACAATTATAAATACATATGCACCCAACATAGGAGCACCTCAATACATAAGGCAACTGCTAACAGCTATAAAAGAGGAAATCGACAGTAACACAGCAATAGTGGGGGACTTCAACACCTCACTTACACCAATGGACAGATCATCCAAACAGAAAATTAATAAGGGAACACAAGCTTTAAATGACACAATAGACCAGATAGATTTAATTGATATTTACAGGACATTCCATCCAAAAACAGCAGATTACACTTTCTTCTCAAGTGCACATAGAACATTCTCCAGGACAGATCACATCTTGGGTCACAAATCAAGCCTCAGTAAATTTAAGAAAATTGAAATCATATCAAGCATCTTTTCTGACCACAACGCTATGAGATTAGAAATCAATTACAGGGAAAAAAAACGTAAAAAACACAAACACATGGAGGCTAAACAATACGTTACTAAATAACCAAGAGATCACTGAAGAAATCAAAGAGGAAATCAAAAAATACCTAGAGACAAATGACAATGAAAACACGATGATCCAAAACCTATGGGATGGCAGCCGCATAGCACAGGGAGATCAGCTCGGTGCTTTGTGACTGCCTGGAGGGGTGGGATAGGGAGGGTGGGAGGGAGGGAGACGCAAGAGGGAAGAGATATGAGAACATATGTATATGCATAACTGATTCACTTTGTTATAAAGCAGAAACTAACACACCATTGTAAAGCAATTATACTCCAATAAAGATGTAAAAAAACCACAAAAAAGAAAACCTATGGGATGCAGCAAAAGCAGTTCTAAGAGGGAAGTTTATAACTATACAATCCTACCTCAAGAAACGAGAAAAATCTCAAATAAACAATCTAACCTTACACCTAAAGGAACTAGAGAAAGAAGAAGAAACAAAACCCAAAGTTAGCGGAAGGAAAGAAATCATAAAGATCAGAGCAGAAATAAATGAAATAGAAACAAAGAAAACAATAGCAAAGATCAATAAAACTAAAAGCTGGTTCTTTCAGAAGATAAACAAAATTGATAAACCATTAGCCAGACCCATCAGTAAAAGAGGGAGAGGACTCAAATCAATAAAATTAGAAATGAAAAAGGAGAAGTTACAACAGACACTGCAGAAATACAAAGTATGCCAATAAAATGGACAACCTGGAAGAAATGGACAAATTCTTAGAAAGGTACAACCTTTCAAAACTGAACCAGGAAGAAATAGAAAATATGAACAGACCAATCACAAGTAATGAAATTGAAACTGTGATTAAAAATCTTCCAACAAACAGAAGTCCAGGACCAGATGGCTTTACAAGTTAATTCTATCAAACATTTAGAGAAGAGCTAACACCCAACCTTCTCAAACTCTTCCAAAAAACTGCGGAGGAAGGAACACTCCCAAACTCATTATGTGAGGCCACCATCACCCTGATACAAAAACCAGACAAAAATACTACAAAAAAAGAAAATTACAGACCAAGATCACTCATGAATATAGATGCAAAAATCCTCCACAAAATACTAGTAAACAGAATCCAACAACACATTGAAAGGATCATACACCATGATCAAGTGGGATTTATCCCAGGGATGCAAGGATTCTTCAATATATGCAAATCAATCAATGTGATACACCATATTAACAAACTGAAGAAGAAAAACCGTTATGATCATCTCAATAGATGCAGAAAAAGCTTCTGACAAAATTCAACACCCATTTATGATAGAAAACTCTCCAGAAAGTGGGCATAAAGGGAACCTACCTCAACATAATAAAGGCCATATATGACAAACCCACAGCAAACGTCATTCTTAATGGTGAAAAACTGAAAGCATTTCCTCTAAGATCAGGAACAAGACAAGGATGTCCACTCTCACCACTATTATTCAACACAGTTTTGGACACGGCAATCAGAGAAGAAAAAGAAATAAAGGGAATACAAATTGGAAAAGAAGATGTAAAACTGACTGTTTGCAGATGACATGATACTATACATAGAGAATCCTAAAGATGCCACCAGAAAACTATTAGAGCTAATCAATGAATCCGGTAAAGTTGCAGGATACACAATTAATGAATAGAAATCTCTTGCATTCCTATATACTAATGATGAAAAATCTGAAAGAGAAATTAAGGAAACACTCCCATTTACCACTGCAACAAAAAGAATAAAATACCCAGGAATAAACCTACCTAGGGAGACAAAAGACCTGTATGCAGAAAACTATAAGACACTGAGGAAAGAAATTAAAGATGATACAAACAGATGGAGAGATATACCATGTTCTTGGATTGTAAGAATCAATATTGTGAAAATGACTATACTACCCAAAGCAATCTACAGATTCAATGCAATCCCTATCAAATTACCAATGGCATTTTTTACAGAAATAGAACAAAAAATCTTAAAATTTGTATGGAGACACAAAGACCCCGAAAAGCCAAAGCAGTCTTGAGGGAAAAAAGCAGAGCTGGAGGAATCAGACTCCCTGACTTCAGACTATACTACAAAGGTATAGTAATCAAGACAATATGGTACTGGCACAAAAACAGAAATATAGATCAATGGAGCAGGATAGAAAGCCCAGAGACAAACCCACGCATGTATGGTCAACTAATCTATGACAAAGGAGGCAAGGATATACAATGGAGAAAAGACAGTCTCTTCAATAAGTGGTACTGGGAAAACTGGACAACTACATGTAAATGAATGAAATTAGAACACTCCCTAACATCACACACAAAAATAAACTCAAAATGGATTAGAGACCTAAATGTAAGACTGGACATTATAAAACTCTTAGAGGAAAACATAGGAGTAACACTCTTTGACATCAATCATAGCAAGATCTTTTTTGATCTACCTCCTAGAGTAATGGAAATAAAAACAAAAATAAACAAATGGGACCTAATGAAACTTCAAAGTTTTTGCACAGCAAAGGAAATCATAAACAAGATGAAAGGACAACCCTTAGAATGGGAGAAAATATTTGCAAACAAATCAACAGACAAAGGATTAACCTCCAAAATATATAAACAGCTCACGCAGCTCAATACTGAAAAAGCAACAACCCAATCCAAAAATGGCCAGAAGACCTAAATAGACATTTCTCCAAAGAAGACATACAGATGGCCAAGAGGCATGTGAAAAGCTGCTCAACCTCACTGATTATTAGAGAAATGCAAATCAAAACTACAATGAGGTAATACCTCACACCAGTTAGAATGGGCATCATCAGAAAATCTACAAACAGCAAATGCTGGAGAGGGTGTGGAGAAAAGGGAACCCTCTTGCACTGTTGGTGGGAATGTAAACTGATACAGCCACTATGGAGAACAGTATGGAGGTTCCTTAAGCAACTAAAAACAGAATTACCATATGATCCAGCAATCCCACTACTGGGCATATACTCTGAGAAAACCATAATTCAAAAAGACACATGCATCCCAATGTTCACTGCAGCTCTATTTACAATACCCAGGTCATGGAAGCAACCTACATGCCCATCAACAGATGAATGGATAAAGAAGATGTGGTACATATATACAATGGAATATTACTCAGCCATAAAAAGGAACGAAATTGGGTTATTTGTTGAGACATGGATGGATCTAGAGACTGTCAAACAGAGTGAAGTAAGTCAGAAAGAGAAAAACAAATATCATATATTAATGCATATATGTGGAACTTAGAAAAATGGTACAGATGAACCAGTGTTCAGGGCAGAAATAGAGACACAGATGTAGAGAACAAACGTATGGACAACAAGGGGGGCAAGTGGTGGTGGTATGATGAATTAGGAGATTGGGATTGACATGTATACACTAATATGTATAAAATGGATAACTAATAAGAACCTGCTTATTATTTATATTTATTTATAAAAGTAATAAATAAAATTCAAAAAAAAAAAAAAAAAAAAGACCAGCAGCCAAGGAGGAAAGAAAAGGATTCTAAGACTGTCAATTCATTAGATTAAATTACGGTGTTCAAGTCAGTAAGCAAGGGGTTTGGGAGGCTCTAGGATTTTTGTTTTGTGATGTTTTAAAGTTTTTAATATCTTCAGAGCTGAGTTACGTATTTGGTCAATCAATGACAAACCTATAGAACATCTATGATTTCAAGTTATTAAAATGAAAAAGACTCAAGCCCAAGGAATATTACATAAGGGAATATTTTGGCTAAGACAATCAGGACTTGAGTAATATCTTCCTCTGTTTCTCAAGAATAACAAAATCTACCTTCTGGTTTTGGATGCAGTGTTTTAATTGTAGTCTACATCATTAATATAAGGATGTTAGAAGGGGAAAAATGGTCTTTTTTTGGGGGGGGGTAGTAATTTTGCTGGAGTGAGCTGAATAAATAGCAATAACTCTTTAGGGAATTTTTAAGAAAAAGGAAATTTTCATGATCAAATTCTGAACTAAGAAAGCAATGTAAGGTACTTTATTCTAAATTAGCTTTACAATAAGGTAAGCACAAAGGCAAGGATTTTATATTGTTTTCCTAGCTGCAGAAGAGTCTATTCAATTCCATGAAATACTAAGGAACAAAGGACTAGTATAACAGAGTGCCTACTACGTGGTAGGCACTGTATAGTAACTTACAGGGCATGTAATCCTCAATGAGGTACTACTATCCTCATTTTTCAAATGAGAAAACTGTGGTTCAGAGAAGTGAAGCAACTTGTCTGAGATAAAATCCAGATCTGTCTTAATCCAAGGCATGCAATCATCCCACCTCCCCACTGTGACCCCAGGGAGTTAGCTAGTGTCTGATGATGGATATGACACTCAAAAACATATAACCAAATTAATGCTATAAATGCCTTTAGAGATACATATCTTGGTACTTAAAGGAGAGAAAGAGAGAGCGATCTCACAGAGCAGGAAATGACAAGTTCAGGCTTAGCCTTCTCAGTAGAGAACAGTCTGGAATTCCTTGGCACAGCAGAGTGGCAACCACGCAACCAGAACCCTTCAGCGCTGCCTCAGAGCCCTCAGAGACCAGTAGAGACACATCCCATCAGGACACGGGAGCTAGTTGAGTGTCCCTGAGAAAAGGCTAGGCCCAGCACATTTCCGGCTTCTGCTACGCACACCTGCTTGCTCTGCCTCTTGCCTGGCTCGCCGGCTGCAGCCATCTTATTCACTTGCTACCTTTTCTCTAATGCTGCCACTCAGGGTTTTTCTCAGTTCCTCCAAGCTCTCTCTCCCTCTCCTCCCACCTTAGGGCTATTGCATATGCATCTACCTGCAATGTACTCCAGTCTATCAGGATTTTTAGATGGAATCATCAGAAACCGACTCTGGCTGATTTAAGCCTAAGAGAAATGGAGTGTATTGGGTGGCTCACAGAATTTCCAGGAAGGCTGCAATACGAGGTCTGGAGATTAGGAAGAGACAAAGCAAAGCTGGACAAACAGAACTTCAGGCAAAATCACACCCAGAACCAGCCTGAAGAGGGCTCTGTTGCCTTTGCCTCTGAATGCAATGCTCCCTTAGACAAGGATATCCTGGAATCACTGCTCCAAAAACTGAATGTTGCTACCACACTCATTGCCACCAAAAGAAATTCTCAGCTATGCTTTTTGGTATCACTAGTTCCTGATTCACTGCCTTGGACAGATGACTCTGACCAAGCCTGGGTCATGTTCCCACACTCTAACTGCAAGGAAGGCTAAGAAAGTGAGTAGGTGGGCTTTGGAGAAGCCTGCCCCTTACCAAGACTCACACCGTGGGAAGGAATTCAGGAAAGGAATTCAGATGCTAAACAGCCAAGAAGTTCCACCCCTCGTTTCTTCCCCTGCTTTGCCTTTTCAAGACTGGCCTCCTTACAGTTCAGGTCTTTGTTGAACCAGCTCCTCAGAGGCCTTCCCTTGACCACCTCATCTTAAAAGATCTTCAGTCTGTTGTTACCTGCACCATGTTTGTTCCTTCACTGTACTTATCACAGTCGATCATCATTTATTTGGACTGTATCTTTCATGAGTACCTTGACTGCTTTGTTCACCTGTTTCCCAATGCCCCCGACCAAGCCTTACACAGATGCTCTCAGTGAACAGCTGTTGAATGAACGAGTAAGTGCATGAATACTTAAGAAGGCAGAGACTCTACCTGCTTAATTTTCTCTAGATTCAATGTAGCTTTATGTTAAAGGAGTTTCCACACATTACACTGGGAATTAATCAAATTACTTTATAGGTACAGTCACAGTCTTATTAATTAGTACAATACCATGTTCCATTTTGTACTTCCATTATTATTATAATGGAAATATTATTACTATATTATTACTATTATTACTTGAGTGGTATTGCTTATCTAATTGGCATGCGATCATGCTATGGATTTTCACTAGGCAGTTTCTGCTCATAATTGGCCACTTTTCTTACCTGAACACATAAGAGATTTAAAAACACGTTTGAAAAGGTATATCTTGCTCTCTGTAACAAATCAGGTATAATCTTGTGTGCGATTATATGCCAAGTGTTTTCTTATAGAGAACTTCATAATCAAGATCTAGACGTGGCATTAATGACTAATGACTTCCCGGCTATGTCAGGATCTGAGATCATTAAACCTTTTCAGGAATGCTTCCCCACCATTACGCGGTTAAGTCCCTTAATGGTGCCTTAATTGGGGCTTTTATCGACTGCAGCAGCTCAGTAAATGTTTTTAATTCATCATTAGCTTTACAGTAATGAGTGTAGCCACTCAGTCGCCACTTCCAGCAAGCTGGCTCCTGGCTCCATGCCCCTGGACCTTAAACATGACTCTGGTCTAGTACTTCTCCACCACGAGAATCTGAGACCCTGACGTCTAGAGTCTTATGGATCTTTGCATTTTCCAGAATGTTCAACAGAGGCTTGGACACATGTTAATTATTACTCTGTTGAATGTTGGCTACGTGAGTTCAGTGGCTATTTTAAAGTCTCTTTTAAATGTGTCTGCGTTCTCTCTCCACACGTAATGTAGTGCTTGTAAACACTGTCTATAGAACTGCATCTGGCTCCTTGTCCCACCACCCTGGGAAGTCTAGAGTTTATGCTAAAAGGGCTTATCCCTTCTAAGGGTCCTTATCCCACTCGCAAAACTGTGTACAATATTTTGTGTGTAGGTGAATTTATTCAAGGAGAGGTTGTAATTTTCACCAGCCTCTCTGAGTTAGAAAAGTTTAAGAACTACTGCTCCAGAGGCTTCTAAATCTCAAATTGTCTGTCGGAAGTATACATGCACACTACATGCACACTTCCTCTCTCCCTGTATTCCTAAAAGGGGAGAAGCAGTGGTAACAGTAATGATAATAATAGTAATAATAAACGTTCATTGGACATATACAAAAAAATAAATAAAAAATAAAGTGGGATAGGTTCTTAAAATGAGAAAAAAATATATTTATACATATGTGCTTATGACTTTTATGTGCAAGAGAATATAAATTTTAAAAAAACAGAAAAAAAAATTTAAAAAGCAAGTTATGTCATCATATAATGGGTTTAATTTTGTTATTTCAAAATGAATTAATAAATATTTTTAAAATTTCTGTTTTAATTTCTAATATGGAAAGTATTGCTAGATATAATCCATATATTTTCAGAAACTTTGGAGTCCCTAATAATTTTTAAGAATGTAAAAAGTTCCTGAAACCAAAAAGTCTGAGAACTGCTACACTATATCATACTAGTGGTGGGATGAAACGCAGCAGGAACTCAGAGTGTGGGCTGGGTCACATTCATGTCAGAGCCTTAAAGATTTACAGACTTCTTCAAGGCGGTCCCTTGTAAGCCTCCATGAATCCAGACCATTCCCTAACTTCAGTTATCATAAGGCCCAGCCCTATCTATGGCTTTTGTCCTTGGAATTTCATAGAAATAGTTTTGCCCTCATCTCTCTAACAGGATCCCTATAATAAACTACATTTTACTGAAGCTACCTTAAGTGGCTTCCTTGTAACCAAAGCAGCCTGACCAAAACCATATACATGCATCTGTTTTAAATATGAACCCTGATCAACAGGAACGGAATGCTTCTGTTTCTGTATCAAACTAACTCTACCTCGTGATCTTTTGGTTTGACGTAATTTGATGGAAAAATTCCAGTTCTATCTCCGATACTTCCTGTCCACCATTCTCCATCTTTCTGGGTCACCAATATTTCTTCACCTTCAGTGAAAGTCAAATCTCCAGGTTCTGCACTTGAATACGGATAAAGTGCAATATACTCTGTAGGAAACAAAGCAAAAAGAAACTAGTTTTGGTTGCAAGATTACAGAAGTAAAAAAAAAACAACTGTTGATCTCCAAGATCTTGAGTAATTTTACTGTAAAAGCCCTTGTGACTTAAGGAAACTTAATGTAAAGAGATGTTAAGGTAGAAAATGGAATGAAGTAATTATTTAATAATTTCTTAGAAAAAGATTACGTCTTTGACTGAACATAAAACTTTATCACAGGGTTTCTTTTTTCCCCAACCGTATCGTCATCACCATGATCATCACCATCATCATCATCATGTCACAGAGAATAACCCCAAAACTACAAATAGATATCAGTATCTTTACAGAGAGTCAAGACATGAAAAGTTTTTTTAACCTTCTTACATATAGTTTAATCTGCTAAATTCTTTTCTCTTTAATTCTTTTACATACAGTTATGGAAATGCCCACTATTCAGCTGACATCAGTACTAGAGGCCAATTTCCATCACAATGGCCCAGCTCCTAGCACAGTGCTTGGCACAGAATAGATGCTCAATAAATATTTGTTCATGAATAACCTTATGGGAAATGTCTAAGTTTTTATACTGGCTTTGTTTTTTTGTTCAGATGATTACTAGTACTTAGAAGAAACAGTCAATGACCAGGTTTTAGAAGTCTCTTTTTCTTTCTTCTAGTACTATTTGTATTTGTTGACATGAAATTTGCTCAGTAGATCATAAACTGGAGATGGCCAGAACCAGTATCCGGAAACTATTTACTATCCACATTTCCATATTATTCAATTTAGCTGACTTAAGAAGATGAAAAATGCTTACAAGATTAAGGTATGTTGCAACAAGCCAGGTCCTTTCCAAAATGCTCCTCACCACTTTCCTAGGATCATTCCACTGCAGTTATTCCACAGTAAACCTCTGGTTGCAGCCTTGCTGGTGACTCGAGTTCCCTAACCTTTCACAGCTGAGCCCTGGCTCATACCTTTCCCTCTGTCCACCAAGCGTTCTCTTCGTCACTAAGCAAGAACTTACTCATTGTTTAAGATGATTCAACGTGGCCACCTCTATGGATTCACAGGTCCTACTCAAAATTATGTTTTTGTTCATTCATTATAGAATTTATTACAATTATATGCCTAGCCTTCCCATTTTACTGTGAGCACTTGGGAAACTATTTTATTCATCCGTGTATATTTCAGGCTCTAGCATACAATCTCTAATGTAGTAGATACTGAATAAACTGTTTAATTTACCATTAAGCTGATTTTCTTGAGCAATATAAACAAAATGTACTTAAACTGTTCAACTAATTTTACAGTGAATATATAATTCATTTATAAACCTACACAACTATTAAATAACAATACTGTCTGAAATAAGGGTGGACATTTTTCAGCACAATATCAAAATTAAGATACTCAAACAACCCAAAGGGCAATAAAAAAATTCTTTGTAATATTTATGATTAAAGTGTATCTTGATTTCAAATCCTACTTAATGATTTATATGGTACACTGTAATTAAAATGCAATTCAGGGGGCTTCCCTGGTGGTGCAGTGGTTGGGAGTCCGCCTGCCGATGCGGGGGACACGGGTTTGTGCCCTGGTCCAGGAGGGTCCCACATGCAGCGGAGCGGCTGGGCCCGTGAGCCATGGACGCTGGGCCTGTGCGTCCGGAGCCTGTGCTCCGCAACGGGAGAGGCCACAACAGTGAGAGGCCCGCGTACCGCAAAAAAAAAGAAAAGAAAAGAAAATGCAATTCAGGGAATTCCCTGGCGGTCCAGTGGTTAGGACTCCACACTCTCACTGCTGAGGGCCCGGGTTCAATCCCTGGTCAGGGAACTAAAAATCCCACAAGCCGCGCAGTAAGGCCAAAAACAAACAAACAAACAAACAAACAAGTGCAATTCATAAACAACTAAATGTACTGAAATTTCCTTATATTCTAAACATCTATAATCTAGATATATAATAAAAGGAAAACAAAAGACTTCATGTTATCTCATTGCAACACTTATCTATGATCTTATTTATTGAGGCAGTCTATGCTGAATTTTTATAGTACTGATTTTCTAAAAGCGTCAAGTATTTTCAGCTATATATTTTTTATATCCTCAATATTCATGTGAAATAGAGCGGGAGCAGGTTTTCCTAACCTCACTTTAACACTGAAGACACAGAAGTAAGGAGAGTAACAACTGTGGGAAGTCAGTAGCTAATTTGACTTCCATCTAATTTATAAATCGCCAAAAGCTCACCTTCTCCCACTGTAGAGGCTGCAGAGGTAGGTTTCTTGTTTACAGCTGCATACAAAGCTTCTGGTCTGCCAAATATACACACAAGCAGATTAAAAAAAGTAATAAAATAACAAAAAAAAGACATCAACAAGTAAATAAAAAAGGTGATTTGATGAAAACAGGAGGTTTTAGCAGTGCATTCTTTTTAAGGGCTAAAATTAATTGAAATATTGTCTCAGTACACAGGCTAGAAATACCCTCATATGCAAAATCCTAGTGGATTAAGAACTGCCTACTTACAAACGACTTAATTTTTTTAAATCTACTGAGGTAATTTCAATATGATTTATAAATAGTTTTTCAAATGTGAGATATTTTGCCTTTCTAAAGTAACTTAAAAGACATGAGGCATTGGTAAATGGGGAGTTATTTGGTAAAGCACACATGGGACTTGGCTTGGTTTAGAGAAAAATAAGGGCAGTATATAAATTTTACTACTTGTTTAGAGCACAGTACATTTAAAAATATGTAAAAATAACAGAATTTTATTTTTACATTTTGGAACATACATAGCTTTTATTTCCAACTTAACCCAGGAAACTGTTTTCAAAAATCTGGAAAACTGTGGTATTTTAAGAACTAGACATCTGTAGAATACATCAGGGCTCCCCAGGACCTGTGAGTAAATTGTATAGTGAAGCAGTTTGTAGGTTAACAGAGGGGACCCTTACTACAACTCATGGGCACACTGAATGGACTGCCTTGCTGAATTCTCCATTACCGCAGCATTTCGAGTTGCATGCCTTATCTGTTAGAAAAGATCAGTAATTGAATGAAAAGTTAGAAGAAATGCCCTTTAAGGCATTTAAACTTAATCCCTTTGTGTTTAAGTTTTCCTTCTCTGTAAAATGTCATGGAGTTTAAATAAGATAATTACTATAAAGGGTCTAGCACAGTGCCAGCATACATATCAGCTATGTATTATTGTTGTTCCTGTTATTACATACTCTAAATCTAAAATTCCATGTCAGTCTGAAAAGTAAATTTCTGCATTTGAACTGAAAATTGATGTATAGAACCTTAGCACTGAAAGGATTTTTAAAGGTTTTTTAGTTTATTATTTTCATTCAACCAATTAAAAAACTAGAGACCAAGCAGGTTACCCCATACAGTCTGGCAAAAATAGCAGAATCAGAACTCAAGGCTCTTGATTTCCAAAGACCCCGTTCCTTTTCAATAAATCATTTTGCTTTTCTATTTAGATCAATTTCCATATAAAACACAAATGATAATTACCCACAGCTATATTAGAGTACTTATTTGTTTGTATTAAAGATGTTTGATGACCTGACTCCCTTACAGACTGGGAAACAAAGGCCAGAGACCTTATCTGGTTTTGTTTTTTGTTCATGCAAAAGTTCATTCATTTGACTGTCCTTTCATTCGCTTCTCTCCTCATTTACTAAGTAAATATGATTGAGCAGCTACTATGCATTAAGATCACACTAGGTATGGAAAAACTGAAAAATGAACAAAAAAGACATGAATCCCACCCTCCTGGAGTTTATGACCTAATAAGGGATATAGGTAAGAAAGTAAATAACTACAACACAGTGTGTCATGAGCCGTAAGAAACGTGATGTTCAGGGAACTCTGGAGGCCCAGAGATGGGAACGCCTCACTCTGGCAAAGGCGAGGACCTTGGTATTGATTTGTCTAAATATTGACAATTTACAGTAAATAATAAGGGAGAAACCTCCAAAGGAAATGAAAAATAACTTCTCTAACTGACCTGATGTTAGTACAAAGAAAGCAACAGATCTAAAATCTTAAGCACTTTGAAAACTTTAGGAATCTGAAATAACTAGATTAAAAGATGTTCAAAAATTGGACCAAATCATCTGAGGTATGATTTTTTTACTCTAGGAATCACCCTTCTGATATCAAACTCAAGCATAAACTTTTAATTTTCCTGCACAGCCAACTGTACTGTGGCTGACTCATCAGTGAAAATACCAACATCCACGCCTCATGTAAACACACAAAAATGCTTACTCTTGGGCTTCCCTGGTGGCGCAGTGGTTGAGAGTCCGCCTGCCGATGCAGGGGACACGGGTTTGTGCCCCGGTCCGGGAAGATCCCACATGCCGCAGAGCGGCTGGGCCCGTGAGCCATGGCCGCTGAGCCCGCGCGTCCGGAGCCTGTTGCTCCGCAACGGGAGAGGCCACAGCAGCGAGAGGCCCGCGTACCGCCCAAAAAAAAAAAAAAAAAAAATGCTTACTCTTCCCGCCTGACTTCACTCCCAGGGATGATTTTGACGTAAGATTTTGGAAACCATCCTCTTCCTCCATGCACCTCCCCAAACCACCAATTTTCTTGCTGCTCCAAGACAGTAATGATATCATGTTTTGAGAAGTTCAAGTGGTTATCTTTCTTTGCAGTCCAGGAACAAAGGGCCTGTGCTTTTAGGTTTTCTACAACCTGTCCCTGTGAAATCAAAACCACAAAATTAAAAACAAACAAACAAAAAACACAATGGTAACCATGATTTTTGTTTTCTAGTATATAACATACTTACTGTTCAAACAGCAGACCAGTTTGGTGTGGTGGTGACTTAATATCAATGGTGACTTAATCTACTAACCAACTTAAAATTATATATGACAGACAACCACCTGAATAGCCTTCTGTGAAGTTAAAGACCCAACAGCTACCATTCAAGGAAACATCTTGGCACTAAGTATCACAGGTATGGAAGGTAAACCTTGGGTATGCAAGAAGTGTACTCATAGATCCATCAAGTATGTATCACAGAACAAATGAAAAGGGGAACCCTTTCTCTCCTCCAGTTTCCAAAGTCTCCTCACTGCAGTGGATTCTGTTTATTCCACTAGGAGTGGAGATGCAGTTGTGATGGGCCTCCCTCCACTTTTCTGTTTTCTGTTTCATAACGTCTTCTTATTCTTATTCATCCTTCTTTCTTTCCTTCTTCTCTCAGAGGAAGTAGTGTTTTCATTTTGTTGATAGGGCTAGCCTCTTCACCTGTGCTCTAAACTTTCTATCATGTCCTCCCACCTTCTAACAATATTTTGTAACACTGTGATTTCTCTCTTGAATCTTTAACTTTCCACTTCTCTATTTAGTTCTACTTCTTAAAAAATATTTATTTATTTATTTGGCTGTACTGGGATCTTAGTTGCTACATGTGTGATCTTAGGTTGTGGCATTTGGGATCTAGTTCCCTGACCAGGGATTGAACCTGGGCCCTCTGCATTGGGAGTGTGGAGTCTTAACCACCGGACCACCAGGGAAGTCCCCTTACTTCTACTTCTAACTTCCTTAAAGAAAGAACAGTCTTAAACTTGCTTTCCAATTTCACCCCTCAGTCCATTCTAATTTAGCTTCTGTAACCATCACAATACTGAATCTCTTGACAAGATCATTGATAACATCAGAGCCAAAAGCTTCTTGCAAACCCTTACCTTCTCTGATCTCTGAACAGTGCTGACATCACTAAAACCCCTGCAGTTCGTGAAGTTCACTCTCTGGTGATTGATGGCTCCTCTTTGGTCCAGTCTCCTTCCCTTCCTGTTTTACATGATTTCCCTAATCTTATTTATGCCTATGATTTCTCAAATCTGTATCTTAATTATAACTTTATCTTTTGAGCTCCAGACTTGTAAATCAAGCTGCCTGCTGGGCCTTCCCAGCAGGTTGTCCCTCCTACAAATACCTAAGTTGCACGTCTGAAATGTAATCACTTTTAGAACCCACAAAACCCACTCCTCCGGTACTGCCATCCTCTCAGTTACTCAAGCTAAAGACCCTGAAGAGGTATGTTTAACTCCAACTTCTTCCTCACTCTTCACATTCAATGAATTGCCAATTTTATGCTGACTCCTAACACTCTTTTAAGTCCATCTCCTCTTCTATATATTTTCATTACTGGTTCACATCATCCGTTACTTAGCTATTGTAATATCCTCCCTTTGTCGGTCTCCTTCCTTTGCTTCCTTCCACAATCTGGCCTCTATACTACTGCCAGAGTTATCCTTCTAAAATATACACTTCAACTCTCCTCTTAAAAACCTTCATGGGCTTTCCACTGCCAGTTGCTTAGCATGGTATTAAATGCTTCACAAATAAACCTCAACCTCTCCAACTTCACTTAACCCTTTCTTCACGAATCCTGTACTCTAGCCACACTATAAACAATACTTGTTTCCTATAAACTCCTCTTGTTAACATGCCTCAGTGACTTTTCCCAAATTGTTCTTTCACAGGAATAACTTTCCTTCTTTGTTTGGTGAAAGCTTGCTCATTTTTGAAGGTTCGACTGAAATGCCTTACCTATTGTGAAGCCTGCTCCAATTCCCACAGATTGAATTGAAATGCTCTCTCCTATACCCCTTAAGATTTCATAAAATATCTTTATTACAACACTTCTCATACAGTTATTTATTTATATGTTTGTCTTCATTAGATTGACTTCTTAATGGCAGAGGTTTTTTTTTTTTTCCATTAAATTTCTAGCACATAATAAATGCCTGGAACCTGTGGTCACACAATAAACATTTTTTGAGTGAAGGACTCTATTCTGATGAAGTCTGCGATTTCTTTTTAATAATGTTAACGTAACAATGCTGGCATCTCGGTTACATCCAAACCAGAGGCTAAACATATATATAACACAGTTCTCACACAAATGACTTACTTAAGGAAAACACAAACAAAAAAACCCCAAGCCCAAGCTCTTCTTACAATAACTACAAATTAAGACTATAATCAGATTTGTAAAAATGATATTTTGAGCTCAGAAACCTTAGCTGGTAGCAACTTGCTACTATGAGAATAAATTGTTGGGAAACCTCTAATAATAATTTCTTCAACCTCGTATCACATATGAATAGTAAGAAAAGAAACTAAATGATACAAACTTTGGTTAGATGAGTAAATGATGGCCTTGTACAAAAATCTTCATTCTATTTTATGTGAACCAGGAGCAATGTCAAAGAATAAAACACAAGAAAATTAAAGATACATACCTGTCCGTGAATAGGTGATGTAGATACAGGGGACACAGTGCGAGTAAAAGCTGATTTTTTCTGCCATGATGTGTTAACAGTTAGGCTTGAAAACGATACGTTTTGATAATCAGTCACTGATGCTGGTTGATTTGAAGAAAGTGATCTATAAATATAACAATATGACAAAAGTATACTTAATTGTTCAGAATCTTATGAAGTACTACCAATTTATCTATTTGTATATAATATACATTGTGTTGAAACACAACTTGGGCAAAAAAAAAAATTTATGAACTACTGACCCATGTTTTTATTTACTAAACATCAGAATTAAATTTGGAACAAAAGGTACTCTTAGAGAGTCCAGTGCAGATTACAATATGATTAAGTAGCAGGTTGACACAAATACATATTAGGTGTTCACACATTTGCAGAGACGTGTAAACTCCATTATTAGCTAAAAACTTACTCAGAAGTTGAGGTAGCAGATAAAGACACTGTAGGAGGAAGTAAGGCCTTCTTAGGCGACACAGATTTTTCAGACATTATTTTTTCTACATAGTTGCATGGAAACCAGCCAAAATTTCCTTGAAAACTACCATAAAGCCAACCAGGTTCTCCTATGGTTTTTTCATCAACCTATGGAAACAAAAAGTAGGGTTAACAGTGGTTAGAAAGCCACTTATTTACAAAGGAAAGAGATGCAGACCACTGTCCGGCAGCCTAATTTTCAGAATTAAGTCCGTCTAACTAAACAGCTAAAGCACTTTCTACAGATTATTAACTCTAATGATGGACAAGGTGCCTTTTTATATTTAAATTTTTAATTTTATCCAAGTTAATACATAAAAATAGTTTACATTCCTATCAGAGTCTTTTTGAATTCTCTAGGAGAAACAGAAAACTTTTTCTGAATACTATTTTCCAGCTGGTAAAACACAGAGGTGATTTATAGCTTCATTTCTTCTCCCAGACATTTCCCTCCTACAGTCTGGCATCCTCTGTCCTCACAGCACCCCTTCTTCCGCTTCTTGGTCCTTTGTCCTTTAAACACTGATGATACCTCAAGTTTTATCGCTGGCTCTCTTACTTCATACTATACACTTCTGGAAGAGGCCCACTCACTTCTATAGTGATCAGTTCTTTATACGATATATTTGCAGAACTGACTTCTTTTTTCTAATGGGATAAGCCTGTACTTTCAACTACTTCCCAGATATCTTCAACTGGATAATCCACAAGAACTTCCAACTCAAGTCTAAGATTGAACTTGTTTTCTTCCCCAGTCTACTCCTTCTCCTAAATTCCTGTATCTCTGTTATTCTTACCATCAAAGACTTAGTCATTCTAAATAAAAAATCTTTGGATAGGGAGGGTGGGAGGGAGGGAGATGCAAGAGGGAAGAGATATGGGGACATATGTATATGTATAACTGATTCACTTTGTTATAAAAGCAGAAACTAACACACCATTGTAAAGCAATTATACTCCAATAAAGATGTAAAAAAAAAAAATCTTTGGCTCTTACCTCTCTTACACTTCCATATCCAAACTGTGTTGATTTTGCTTCTAAAAGCTCTTTCGAATTTTTTTTTTCAACCCTACCCTCCTAACCTACTTCAGGCCTTTTTCATTTCACAGCTAGATTACCGTAATCTTTACTCATCCTTCAAGATTCTGTTAACTGCCCCCAAACTAGGTCAGAGTTATCTCATACATACTGTCATGAGATAGCATGCATTATCATACTGTGTGATTCTTTATTTACATGTATCTCTTCCATTTGTCTGTGAGCCTTTTAATTGATACCCATTGCCCAGCATAATACATATTTGCTTAATTCATTGAATAAATATGCCAACTATGTCTCTGTTCTCCACTCCATTTTCTATACTTTTTAGATAACCTTTCTAAAATAGATTTGACAGTGTTTTACCTATCAAAATCATGTAGAATTTGTATGGTGATTCCATATCCATTAGGATTTTTAAAAACACTTTTTTTGAGGTGTAATTAGCATATTATAAATTGCACATTTAAGGTATTAAATGTGATAAGTTTTGACATACGTATACAGTTGTGAAAAATCACACAACCAAGATAATAACCATATCTATCAACCCAAAATGTCTCCTTTTGCTCTACTGAAAGCACTCCCTCCCATTCCTCCACTTGACCCACACCCCATCTCCAGGAAGACACTGGTCTGCTTTTTGTCATTATAAATTAGTCTGCATGCTCTAGAACTTTATATAAATAAAATCACACAATATACATCCCTTTCTGGGGGGTCTGACTTTTACTCGGCCTATTATTTATTATTTTGAGATCCATCCATGTTGTAGTGAATGTGAATAGTTCATTTCATTTTATTGTTGAGTAATATTACATTGTATGATGTACCACAATTTGTCTGTTTACCTACTGATGGAAGATTGAATTGTTTCCAGTTTCTGGCGATTACAAATAAAGCTGCCATAAACATTTGTCTTTGTATGGACATATGCTTTCAATTCTCTCGAGTAAAGATCTAGGAGTGACAGGGCTGGCTCATATGGTAGATGCATGTTTAACTTATTTTACTGATAATAATGACTTTATTGAGATATAATTCACCATACAATCCTTCCATTTAAAGTACACAAATCAATGGATTTTAGTATATTCACTTATGCAACCATTATCACAATCGATTATAGAAACTTCTCTATTAAAAAGAAACCTTGTACTATGTTGTATCTAACAGTCTAAGAAACCCTTGAGCAGCCCAAAGCTGTAAGGATTTTCTCCAATGTCTTTTTCTAGAAGTTCTACAGTTCTAGGTTTTACATTTCAGGATTTACCTCTGATCTATTTTGAGTTAACTTTCATATATGTTGTAAGGAATAAATCAAAATTCATTTTTGTGCATATGGATATCCAAATGTTCCAATGTCATTTGCTTTTTTGAAAAGACTAGGACTTCCCTGGTGGTGCAGTGGGTAAGAATCCGCCTGCCAATGCAGGGGACATGGGTTCGAGCTCTGGTCCAGGAAGATCTCACATGCCGCAGAGCAACTAAGCCTATGCACCACAACTGCTGAGCCTGCGCTCTAGAGCCCGAGAGCCACAACTACTGAAGCCCACGCGCCCTAGAGCTCGCGTTCCACAACAAGAGAAGCCACCGCAATGAGAAGCCCGCACACCTCAACAAAGAGTAGCCCCCGCTCGCCGCAACTAGAGAAAGTCTACGCAGCAACAAAGACCCAATGCAGCCAAAAATAAATACATAAATTTATATATAAAAAAAAAGACTATCCTTTCTCCACTGAGTTGACTTTGTACCTTTATAAAAAATCAGTTATATAAATATGCAGTTGTAGATCCAGTTATTCTGTTCCACTTGTCTATTTTCCAATCTAGATACTAATACTACACCATTCTTATTGCTATAACTTTTATAATAAGCCTTATAATCAGGTAGCATAAGATCTCCAACTTTGTTCTTCTTTTTCCAAAGTGGTTTGGTTATGAATCAGCTTGTAAATTTTTACAAAAAAGTGGAAAAGAAGTACTGAGATCTTCCTGAATGGAACACTTGTAGGATAGAGCCTGAGGATTTGCCCAAACTGTTCTCATTTAAGTATTATTTCCTAAGCTCTGTATTTATCTAAAACAGAGATAATTTAGGAAAAAAAATGTTAAAAAAAATATATAATATGTATAAAATTCTCTATTAAAAAGGGCTACCCTTTTAATATGTCTGATGAACTTAACGTGATTGAGAGACGCCGATATTGCTGTTTCTGTTATCTTGTGCACGAGACCTATTAGACGTGTGAAAATACCCCTTGGAAAAGAAGTCTGTGCTAATATAATTGTACATTCTATGCTGTCATATGTAGCATATCACATAGACAACTGTCCGGCTGTACTTGGAAGACTTTTTGAAATCTGATTGCTACTCAATGATTTTCTGTTTTAAACAGTGTTAAACAGATCACATATGCAAGTAATAAGACCAAAAATCTTAACACCAATGTATACAATTAAACTGCATAGCTTATATTCTTAAAAAAAAAAAAAAGCCTGGTGGGAGTTTGATTGAAACTGCCTTGAATCTATAGAACAATTTGAGGAGAATTGCTTTCTTATCAATACAGAGTCTTCCAATCCATAAACATGTATAGCTTTCCATTTATTTAGGTCTTCCATTTTTCTCAACAATACTTTGTAATTTTCAATAAACAGGTCCTGTACATCTTTTGTCAGTTTTATATCTAAGCATTTCATATTTTGTATGTTACTGTAAATGTTATTTTTAATTTCAATTTCTGAATATCCATTGCTTGTATGTAGAAATACAACTAATTTCTGTATATTGATCTTGTTTCCTGCAACTTTGCTAAACTCACTTATTACTTCTAGTAGCTTTTTTTTTCTTTTTAAGATTCTATGGGATTTTCTACACAATCATGTCTTCTGCAAATTAAATCTTACTTCTCCATTTCCAATCTTGATGTCTTTTATTCTATGCTGAGTCACTGCAGATCCATCACGATTTTTATCCTAGAAGATCCCATCTCTCTAGTTTTAAGCTCTTCAAAGTTCAAACTTCTTAGTGTAGAATTCAAGGCCTCTGAAATTGTGGTTTCTTTGTCAAGTACCAACTTACCTTTCTAGCTTCATCTCCTAATATTTGTCCCATATTCTAGGTAAGTGGTTATGTGACATTCTTTAAACACACCAGGCTCAGTGTTTTTGTTCAAGATATTCCTCCTGCCAGAATTTTGTCGGGTTTAGGGGAAAGAACACAGACTTTGGAGTTAAGTGAACCATGTTTCAGTCTTAGCCATGCCACCTGGCTGGTAATCTGCTGTAAGGTAATGAATATCATCTAAAGCCTCAGTTTGTTCATCCATAAATTTGGGGGGAAAATACCTGCCCTACCTTCCTCCAGGTTATTCTGAGGATTAAATTAAGAATATTTATAAAAGTGCTTAGTAAACTGTAAAGCTCTAAACAAGTATAAAGCATAATACTTTGAGCCCTTTCTCCATCCTATCCTTGGGGAAAATGTCCTCAATGCTATTTGGTTGTGTTATTGCTTCATCTTCTGGGTTCCTATAGCACTTTATTTCCTTAAATGGTTAATCTAAACATATCACATTATATTTTGTACAATTATACATATTTCTTTTTTCTTCCTAAACTTTGCCTTCCTTATTCATTTTTATATATCCCCAGTAGGCACATGGCTAGAAACTCAACAAATGTTAACTTGAATAGACTATTCTAAATTAGATAAACAACAGATTCAAAGTTTAATTAATAACAAATGGATTTATTATCAGGCAACTTCATTTGTGTTTATGGTAAATAATTCTCATTTTAATGCCATATGTCTGGCTATTTATTACATCATGAATGAGATATTTAAAAAATCCCTCAATCTAAGCTGCTTTGGTTAATTACACAGATAGTATCATAACTATCTAATTACCATAAAATGGTGTTCTGAAATAGAACAAAGGAACCATTGATAAAATATTATCCTGTAGATCTAGTTAAGACTAGTTTAAAATAGCTAATCCAGAGCACTAAAAATGAAGGCAAGAACATAATAAACCCTGAGGAATATGCAACCTAAACCTGATTTAAATATTTGGTCTAAAGGCAAGGAATCATTGAAAGGTATGAGTACTAGCATTCAACACTCACTTCCTCCTTTTCTTACAAACTTTTAAAAGCAAAATTTCTTTAATACTATTTCCTAATGTTTTCAACCTTCTAAAGAAGAAAAGGCTCAATCATTTATTATTCAGAGTTAGACCAGGTTGGCTCTGTAAGGGGTCAATTTTAACCAATTTCATACCTGTCGTTTATAATTCTAATTGATTTCTAGTGGTCAATTTACATAGAGAGTTAAACTAGAAAAATTTACATAAATTCTCACAGGCCTAGGGAAACTATTACTTCAAAAATATCATTAACAGATAAGGATAGAAAAATAGGTTGTCATGAAAAATGTTGCCATGGTTCAGTGGAATTTATCATCTTTTTCACTTTCACTCAAACCTCCTCGGCCACCTTCATTCATTAAGTTGACCAGATGTTGCCTCCTATCTTATCAACAATACAGAAGCCCTCAGATTTGACCTCACCTCTACCTCAGCACAAGTTATGATCCCATCCATCCCTTCGTCCAGCCCTCCAATCACGAAGGAAAATGTATCTAGCCCTTCCACCTCTCCCTCTTCCTGTGCTATAGACCCCAAGCCCTCAAGATTATCATGAATCTTCCTCCTCTCCATCCATTGGTCAGAACAGAGAGGTCTGACAGTGAGGCATGAGGTGCCTTCCTGAGCGCTCTGTGTTCTGTATGTTGAATTGAGTGGTGGTTTCAAAGATCTATATACATGTACAAATTATTTGAGCTGTACACTCATGGTTGTGTACTTCACTCAATGTAAATTACATTTTAATTAGAAAAAACACCTCCCTCCATTGGTGATTTACTCTTTCTGGTATCATTAACCCTTTTCCTCTGCAGATCCTTTCTATTATTTAAACTTGCTCAAGCTTCTGCCAAGTTAAAAAACAAAAACCAAAAAACAAGAACAACTTCCCTCAACCCACATTCCTCATTATTTACCACCTTTGCTCCCTCCCCTCTTTCAAAAGTCAAGCTCCTTCAGAGAGTTTCATATATTCACTGTCTCCTCTTCCTCCCTTCCAACTGTTCCTCAACTCACTGAAATCTGGCTTCTTCCCCCACCACTCCACTCAACTAATACTCTTCTCCTCAAGGTTAACAATAACTGGGCTGTTGTTAATCTAATGGTTATTTTTTTAGTACCGTCTTATTTTACATGTGGACCACTTGTCTCAAATGTCCCTGACACTAAACTCTGTTTTGTTCCTACCTCTAGTCATTCTTTTATGGCTCCCCGTCCTCTAACAATCCCTTCCATGTCCGTGCTTTTCAGGGATTGCACCCTCAGTCATCTTCCCCCTTCTTTATTACACCCTTGGATGAGCTCTGCCACAGTCGTCTTCAATAACCATCACAACACAGTGATGACATCCAAACTGGCCTCTAGATATCTCTGGATATCCAACTGCTGCCTAGAAATCTGAAACTCATCCCAAACTGAACTCATTATAATTCCCACTTAAATTTCCTCCTTCTAATCTTTCTGTCTTAATGAATGAACACCATTATCAACCAAGCTGTCCAAATCAGGTATCTGGTAGTAACTCATGACTCATTCTTTACGTCAAAGATTCGGCAGAGAATATAAGCGCTCAAGAAACTCCAGCTAACATTATGTTCCTGCTGTCACTACCACCAGACTGGCTCTCTGACTGTGGGAGACGTCTGCTCTAAAGCTGGAAGCAGTCTACACCCTTTCTTCCTCTACTTCTTTAGGATGTGTCTTTCTCATTAAACCATAAACTCACTAAGAGCAGAGACTGTCTTGTTCACTATATCCCTAGCCTATCATAGCTCCCAACAAGTATTTGCTGAAACAAATAAAAGATATAACCAAAAATATAAGTAAGCTCTTGACCAGACAGAGCTAGGCTACATTGCTTCACTCTTGGACACTACCTCATCATCACCAAGTAGAAGAGGAGGAACGGCAGGGCCAGAAGACTATGGACTCAAGCTCCTCAGCTGAGGAGCAGCTATGGCACTGTCCGTGTGGCAATGGCAACAGAAGGAATGTGTAGCTGGGGATTGTCTTGAGCATTTGAATAGATGGTTCTGGTAAACCCTATTCCAAGTATCATTAAACATTTGTTACCTAACTGATAAAATACACCAAACTGGTGACAGTGCAGGTTAAAAAAGAAAACAGACACTGGCTAGGTATTCTAAGTAATACTGCCTTTATTTACTAAGAAGAAAACTGAAGCCAGGATTAAAATCGAAGTCGGTATGCTTCTAAAGCCTGTATTCTTTCCAGTAAATCACATAGCTCTGTCAAATGCTATTCCCTGCATCTTCTCTTATTCATTCATTTTACATCATTTGTGATTATACAATAAAAATCTTTCTGTTCCAAGGAACAAGGGTCTGCATCTAATTAGAGCTACAGAACTTAACTCCTTCAACTCTTTTAATGGTTGCCAGAAAATAACCAGCTCCCCCAAACTTCATTGGTAATTTATTAAAATAACAAAATATCACCTTTTATGACATAAAGCAGTATGGCAGAGTGGAAAGAACACTGGATTTGGAAATCAAAAGACATGTACTTGCACTCCACATTGGCAGTGTGCTGCTGACAGTTACAACTTGTGTTAAGTCTTCCTACCTAGAATATGGCAGTAATAATAACTGTCCTATGCAGCTCTGTGGTATGTCATAAGAACCAAATGAGGTAATGCTTAAGGTATATTTTTAAAATGGTAAATCACTATATAATAGTATACTCAATATTATTATAGAAAGTAATATAGTACATTGCATTCAGCTTATTCATGAGAAAAAAAGATTTTGTTTCCTACCTGTATTATATCCCCAGAATTAAAACTCATTTCGTCATGGTTCCTTGCTTCAAAGCAATATAATGCTCTGTAATTTACCAAAGCACTGGCTGGCTCACCTAAAGAGAAGATAATTGTCATTATCTGCTTCTTTCATATATACACGTCTTTGCTATGACTCAAAAAAGAGCTTGAAAAGAAAAAAACTGAGCATCAAACAGTATCATGAAAATCCATTTAATATAGGCTTGTTAGAATTTAAATATTTTCAATAGTCACAGAATCAATATAAAAACAAACAAGGATATTCGTCTTAAGTAGGAGTCAGTAAAACAAAGAGATGGCTTGCAGGGTGTACCACGCGCATGGATGAAGGAAGGTGGGGTGGTAATTGTCAAGTGGAGGGAGACTAAGTTCCAAGAGGCTTAATTTGATCTGCGAAGGTCAGAATATCACAGGGAAGAAGAGCACAAAAGGGAGGTCACAGACAGAAGGTTAGTCAGTAAACAGGGTTGACTACAGATGTATCAGTACGGTTCTAAAAAAAAAAAACAGTACAAGACTTCACAAGTGTACTTGACAATAGATGAAAAATATTTTACTTTGCTCATTTGTAGAATAAATGCTTTAACTTAGAAAAATTTCAACACATTGTATCATTAATAAGGATTCAAAGGTTTGTGCATTCAGAAGAAATACAATAATATTTAAAGTATTTTAGAAATGCACTCTGGGGTGTATCAAAAACAATGTATATCTTCTGAGAAAATTTCAGTGTGCAAAGACTTAAAACTTTACTGTTGCTTCATTAAAATAAACAGTTTAGTTACACTGGTGGAATAAAATATTTTAAACTATTTACTTCAATTATGAAAACTGTGTCAGGGTTTATGCATTGTTAGTGACGCCTATCTTCTTTTCTTTGTGTCGCTTTAAGATTTCTACCCTCAGTCTGTTTTTTCTTTTTTTTTTTTTCCTCAGTTTGTTTTAATAAACCCACGAACTTCTCATCCAAGTTTAATTTAGGAAAAGGTCTTTTCTGACTCTAGGATTAGCATTCATTTTAATTTTCTTCTTTTTTTGAACCTCATCAGAGTCTACTTTTTTCTTTTCGCTTTTGTTGCTCTGTTTCAGAAAAATCAAATCAATTATTTTCATCCTTATCCTTACTTTGTTTCTCCTCAGCTTTCCACTCCACTTCTTGAACTTTTTCTTGTGTTTTTTCTTCTTGGAGTCGCTTTTGTTTTTCTTCTTCCTCCTTTCTAAGATTTTCTTTCCATAAGTTTTCTTTTCCTTGTTTTGCTTTCCTTTACATGAAAGAAAAAGAGTTTGCATAATGTCCTAAATTTTTTTTATGCAAAATAAAAATGTAATAGAAGATCTTGTTCCTGACAAACTAAAGAAAAATTACACATTTCTTATATGTTTAAATATAATCTTAGGGACTTCTCTGGTGGTGCAGTGGTTGAGAATCTGCCTGCCAATGCAGGGGACACAGGTTCGAGCCCTGGGCCAGGAAGATCCCACATGCAGCGGAGCAACTAAGCCCGTGCGCCACAACTACTGAGCCCATGGGTCACAACTACTGAAGCCGTGCACCCTAGAGCCTGTGCGTCACAACTACTGAGCCCATGCACCACAACTACTGAAACCTGCGTGCTCTAGGGCCCACATGTTGCAACTACTAAGCCCGTGTGCTGCAACTACTGAAGCCCGTGCGCCTACAGCCTGTGCTCCGCAACAAGAGAAGTCATGGCAATGAGAAGCCCGCACACCGCAACAAAGAGTAGCCCCTGCTCGCCGCAACTAGAGAAAGCCCGCGTGCAGCAATGAAGACCCAACACAGCAAAAATAACAAAATTAAAAAAAAATACTATCTTATATAGTTATATATTTATTATATATAGCAAAGACATATTAGTAGGGGGGTGTGGAGAAACCATGGGGGTCAGGGCTGAAGGGGAAAACCAATTAATCAATCAATTAATCAAGAGAGAAACTAAGCACAAGTAGATGAGCTAGGGAGTGTGACTAACAATTTCTCACACTCTCAAATTTCTTCCTGCCAGCCAACCTCCCAAACCCAAGAAAAAAAGTGGAAAAAAACTGTAATGGAACTGTTCAGAAAACGAATCTAAAAATTATATCTAAATTTCCTTCCCTTGTCTCCAGATTCTTCACAAGGACTGCTGTCAAACTCTTATTCCCACTATCCTAGCTAATCCCTGTTTTCAGGATTGAGTCATTGCTGTGAAAATAGGAAATGCTGCTGGACAGATTATCTACTTCTTATATTATCACTTAAAAGTCTTTCATTTGTTAGATTTTAGATAATAAAGCATTTTTCCTCTATAGGTCCATACTTCTGTACATGTTTCTATGACATTTGATATAGCTGCAGCTTGGTTTCTAGCTGGTCAAGATGGTCTAAGATCAGCTTAGTTGTTTTAGTATTAGAATTAATGCTCACTGGAGTTCTTCTTGCATATACTTTTTATGATCTTACTGGAGGCAGAGCAGTCACCACTAATTAGCACCTTCTTCAAGTCTCAGCACACATTATCAGGGGCTATGAAGATGGTGACTGGATGCATCCCTAGGATCTGGGGGCATTTATGCCCCACCAAGGTGAAAGTCTTGGCTTAATTCCATATCTCTATTCCTATAATTCCTGGAGCAATTTGGAAATCCTGGATAATTCCAAAAACTGTACACCCACTCAGTCATGAACCCTTCCTCCTCATCCCCCAAATGTCTTATACTTCATACTCCTGGTTCATTATCCCACAACTAACTTCCTCTCAACCCTTTGCAAATCCTCCTACACCCTCTATCACTTTGCAGAGTGCTTTCTCTAGCACTTTCTGTAACTGACATCCAGCTCTCCTTTGAGAGGCATGCTTCTCTTGCAGTCCTTAAGCAATTCCGACCAATATTCCCTTTCCCAGTTCTCAGTAACTTTCCCTGACACTCTCCCATGCCTAGGATGACCCAACCTACCTTTATTTAAATTCCCATAGCATTATAAACACCACTATCAGAGTACCTGCCACATATTTACTGGGATAAAGACTAGAGAGTTAAGAGAATAAAAAATTAAATTTTGGTAAAGTTTCTATGTGCGTGTTTGTGGATGAGAAACTGGTCCATGGCCAGAAGATGCTTCAGAAGTTGGACAAAGAGGCCACATCTACAATGTGAAAACCTGACTATTACCAATAGCTTGGGACGAGAAGGCAACATACCTGAGCAAATGGCCAAGAAATCAAGATGTAGTACTAAGACCCAGCTCTGGACCAATTCTACATGTTCTGATTTCTTCCCTCTACTAAAGCAGGATAATGTGCGAGGACAATGAATAAAATGAAAATGTGTATTACTAATACGGTCTGTTGGCCTGAAAGGAATTGTGAGCAATGATGGAGAGATATCAAGATACTTGCATATGTAAAGAGAAAATTCTTACTAGCACATGACAGTCTCCATCTCTGTCAATCAAGAAGATTATTTACTACTAATGAATGAATGAATAAAAGTTGTTTTATTTGAGGATGCTCTTCAGAAGACTTAAAATAATATTTGTGGAACATTCTGAATGTGACTAATTTATTTTGATTTTGATGATTTATTTTCATGTCTGTCAATTTCTTTGACAACTACTCATTTTACTTTTTAGAAATGGACTTCTTATATCTAAGGGAGAGCCCAAAATGAATAAATTCAAATAGAAGAAAAAAAAAAGAAAACTCTAACACAGGGACTGCACTGCACAGTTCCCTTGTGCAATGTTAAGTGGCACAAGTTAGGTGGCAAATAAAAGCCTTAATTTGAACTTTACTGTCTCCACGTCTATATTATTCTGGGATCTCTTGTTAGGGAATCACAAAAGTAGGGGTCTTAGAATAAAGAATATTATAGCTATTTGTTTAGCTGTCTGACTCTCCTACTAGAATTATGAGAAATCTAGGGGCAAGGAGTAACCCAGAGACTACCTGTATCGCAGTCAACAGTGACCACTCAGTAAAAATGTGTTTAAGTGGTTATTCTAAAGCCATTAAGAAAAGAGGCCTGCTATATGGTAATGTGTCTTTCTTGCCTTCCCAGTAACTATTAGCTCTTTCATAGACATTATTGTCTACTCTTCTCCAGGGCAAAGAAATGTTGGTTTATTGATATTTGTTCACTAATTATAATAATCTCTGACACTAGAGAACTTGGGAGAAACATAGGAACATATTAGAAATAGAATCTTACCGATAGAAAAAAAAATCATGCGAAGTCTCTAAATGAATGGTTCTAAGCTTCAGATACCACAACTGTCTCACTTTTCCTTGCTATAAATGTAGGCAGTTGATATAGCTCAGATATATACAAAGAAGCCTGCATCAACATGGCATTTCTACACTCAGTATTACACTCTATAAAATTAAGTACTTGGTTTTCATGATTTTTCAGGAAACGGTCATGGATTTATTATTGAGAGAGAGAAATAATGAGTGCTTATTACCTGCAAAACATTATACTTGGTTCTTTAGTTTTATTTAATTCTGAGTTACTTATGAGGTATGCATTAATGCTTCTATTTTTCAGATGGAAAAACTGAGGTTCCAAAAGGTAAAGTGACTTAACCAAGATCATCCAGATAGTAAGTGGTAGATCAAGAATTCTAAATCAGGTCTGACTCAAAAGTCTGTATTTTTCACTAATGGAACATAAAATTGGTTACTGTAAACTCAGTCCACAAAAGAAGGACTGAACTTCTAAAATTTAGTATCTAATTAGCATCTTAGGATAATCATTTTATTCCCCTTAATTTTTCATAGTCAAACTAAAAATATGGGCAACAAAATTAGAATTCTAATAGCAATATAGTATAATAAATTTATCAACTATATTACCTTGTAGCCTCGTCTTCTAGTTTCTTTTTCTGTATTAGCTCTAATCGTTTTCTTTCAATTTCCCTCAGCTTGTCACGTTTGATCTTATAAAGTTGTTCAAGGGCTAACTGCTGTGTATTGTAGCTTTCTCTCAGTTCCTAAGGAGAAAATAAGAAGTTAACGTGGCATTGATTTAAATACTTTTGTCTTATGCAAAAATGTGGCAACTGCATTAAAAGATAAAAATCATAAAGCAAGTTTAACTAAAGTAAAAAGATTAAAAGTCTTAAAAAATCCAGATGATTGAAAAATTCTTGAAAACATTAAGTATTTAAGGTATGTGGCCAATGAGGACAAATGCATGTTAAAATCATCTGCTTTTATATTAATTCATTTCTAAGGAACACAGAATCTTTCACAAGCTAATTCTTTGATTTGGTACTTCCTTTTCAATAAAAAAGCAATCTATTAAAAATACAGGGAAACAATTTTCTTATTCTAACATTTGAAGAGGAATTTTGCTCAGTCATATTTTTGACACATGTAGTTTAACCAAGTTACCCATAACTTTTACCCAGTAAAATAGTGAACTAAACACAGAAGCAATTATTCAATAATTTAATAATTATTCAATATTTATTTAATTTAAATAATAATATATTAAATAATTTAATAACTAAAAATGGAAAAGATAATGTCTACCTAAAACCATGACTAGAATGGGCCAAAATAATGAAAAATATTCCAAACAGGGATTAAAATAAACAATTGTTTATTGAGCATCTAGCTCACTGCAAAGTGCTATAAAGATTCACAGCGATCCAATCCAAGGCCGTCTTGACTCCCAAGTCCATAGTCCTTGTCTTCAAAGAGTTCAGTCTCAAAGTAAAGTGCCAAAATATGGGATATAGGTAAGTGTCTTCGCAGAAACTTGTGACTATCTGTTCAGCATTTCCTTTCCCTCTTCTGCTAACTGCACTCTTCCTCCTTTTGGGAAGCTGATTTACCCCCCAATCCCACCCTTCTATGTGGTTTTGATGAGTCTGTCAGATTCAGTGCTCCTAACTCCCACCCAAGTGTGGTCACTGGATCTAAAACAATCACAGCACCTCACCTCCCTGGCAAGAATGACTGGTTCAAAGGATGTGCACATGATCCAGGCTGGGCCACAAGCCCTTCCCAGGATTCAGATATATTGAAGAGGGCAGAAAGAAGTCTTTCCTTCACTAAACTCATTAAAATGGGATAAGGTAAACCTGGAGCTGCCCCACTTCCTAGTGAGGCCATCAGGGGTAGGAATGAAGTCAAAACAGGAAAGAGAGAAGCAAAGATTAGAGATAGAGTTGGAGAGAGAGGGAGTGCTGGGGGAACCAAATCTCCAACTTCATTCCTGTGTCTAGGAACTGCCCCATCTACTGATTCAGTCAATGGTCTTAGTACTCTTGCAATAACCACTCTTTTCAGCTTAACTATTTTGAACTAAATTTCTTTTACTTGGAATCTATAGAATCCTGAACAAGGGAGTAGAAAAAGCCTGGGATAAGGAAGAGGAAAAAAACCCAAAAAACTCCCACAAAAACCTAAAGTAAACAAAAGAGACTTCATGGCAAAGGTGGGAGCTTCAACAACATTTAGATAGAATTTTTTGGTAAAAGATGTCTTGGGGCATCTATCTACACACAAAAACAAAACTCCAAACCACAAACAAATGAAAACAACCTAAGCTCTACTTCTTAATATTTTATAGGTGAACCCTTTTAACTCGATTGAAATGGTAGATCTAATCTGAGAAAATGTGGTATCCAGAGACTATGCCCAAAATGTCTAAGATCAAGACTTGCAGCTTAAGACAACAAGAATACAAATACTACATTCATAGCAAAGTTTTCACAGATCTCAGCTTCTGTAGTTCTCTTTGTTGCACCTTTCTCTAAACTCTATTGATGAGACTTCCTGGCGGTCCAGTGGTTAAGATTTCGCCTTCCAATGCAGGGGGTGCAGGTTCGATCCCTGGTCAGGGAGCTAAGATCCCACATGCCTCGCGGCCAAAAAACCAAAACATAAAACAGAAGCAATATTGTAACAAATCAATAAAGACTTTAAAAATGGTCCACATCAAAAAAATCGTTTAAAAAAAAACCAAACAACTCTATTGAAAAGCGGAAGGCTACAATGGTTACAATCTGTGGAGAAGCAGTGTGGTTTAGTGATAAGGGCACATGGAGCACTGGTCTGGAATAAGAACGCCAAGGTCTGAATCAGGCTCTATCTGTGACTAGCTGAGTAATCTTAGGAAAGTTACTTAACAGTCTCCTCATCGTAAAATGGGGTTAATTATAGTACATGCCTCATAACACTGCTATGAGGACTGAATGGGTTAATACACATAAAGTGCTTACAATAGGGCAGGGCACATAGTAAGTCCTCAGTAAATATTAGCTATATTATTGGCTGAAGTCATAAATAGAATTATAAGTTTAAAAGGAGAGTGAAGAGGAGTCAAATTAATGTCTGATCTTAATATGGCTCTAAGGTTAGCCCTCTAACTTGTCCTTTAAAATACTGTTCCAAGTCTTCCTTCATTAGCCCATTCCTCCAGTGTGTGAATTAACGAGCTTCCTTGTGCTCCCCAAGACGTTCTGTGCATTCCCCTATCACAGGCAGCGTCTTCTGACTGTATGACTGTCTCCACTGGAGTGAGTTTCTGGACAACAGGACTGTCTTTCATCAAGGTATCCCCACCCAACAGAGAGCCTGGTACAGTGTAGTTATTTAATTAGTATTTACTGGATGAATGAAAATACATAAACCATAGTCTATGCATATTAATACGATTTGAAGAGCACCACAGGGCTTCTCAAAAACATTTCCTCTGCCTGACTTACAATGATCCTAGAAATTCTTATCATTAGACTCACTCCTCTGAGTTAAGTCCTGCTTCCAGGAGGTCCTGGTTAAATCTATCAGTTAACTATCACTTTGCTGTACAGCAGAAATTAACACAACACTGTAAATGAACTATACTTCAAATAAAAAAAAACTATCAGTTAACTGAAAAGAAGTAAACAATCTGCACTTAACGAAAAGAACTGTACTCCGTCTTAACGGAATAACAGATCATTCTTTTCAGGTTAAGGAAGTTCTCTTCCATTCCTAATATGCTAATAACTTTTTCATTTTTTCATCATGAATAGATGTTAAATTTTATCAAATACCTTTTCTGCATTTAGTGAGATAAGCATACTATTTTTCTCCTTTAATCTGTTTATATGGCAAATTACAGTCAACAGTTTTACATGTCAAATCATCTTTGCATGGCTAAGATAAATCCAACTTGGTCATAATGGAGTATCCTTCTTATAAATTTCCACATTCAACTTTGCAATATTCTTTAGAATTTTTGCCTCTATGCTAAATTGGTCTATAATGATCCTTTCTCATACTATTCTTATCAAATTTTGAGGTTTATGATAGTTTCATACAATAAGTTGGGAATATTCCCTCTTCTACATTTTGAAACAGATGTATAAGACTGGAGTTATTTATTCCTTCAGTAAAATTCTAGGTCTGGATTCTCTTTTAGGGAAGATTTTAAACTATGGAATTAAAATATTTTGTGACAATAGAGCTACATAAATATTTTATTTTTCTTGAGCCAGTTTCAGCAAATTCTGATTTGTTCATTTCACCTACGTTTTCATATTTATGTGCAAAATTTTTCATAATAGTCCCTTCTCTTTTATTGTTTGCAATGTATTTAGTTATAGCTCTTTTTCACTCCTTTATTTTTATTTTGTCTTTAAATTAAGTCTTGCCAAAGGTTTGATAATTTTATTAATCTATAAAGAGAGTCAAATTTTGGCTTTCTTGATTCTCTGTATTAAATATCTGTGTTCTGTTTCACTAATTTCCTTCTACTTTTTTCCCTTTATTACGCTAGTCTTTTTCTAGCTTCTTAAGTTGAACACTTAGCTTATAAATTTTCATCTTTTTAACAAAAATATAACCATTTAAGGTCAAATCCTGACTCTCTGGGTTGAATTTCTGCTTGCTACCTCTGTGCAACTTAATTTACTCCTATGTGAAATGTGAACAAATAATAGGACCTACCTCAACGGGTTAATATTAAGGATTAAATAAATTAATATAAGTAAAACATTTAGAACAGTGCCAGTCACAGATAAAGCCTTTAATAAATCCTATTATTAGTATATCTTATGAATTAGAAAATAGTTATTGACTCCTGATATGGAATATGGGGAATCTGCTCATTTACACTATCCCCCATCTCCTCTCCATCTTCCAGTGTTTGTTATAATTTAAAAATATACTTATTCTACTATTTCATTTTCATAAACATTTGACATTTTGCAACGTAATTTTTCTCCAAGTTTTTATTTTGAAAACTTTCAGATCTACAAAAAATTTGACTAAGTTGAAGACGCTGATGCTTTCACCCCTAGAACGTCATCATTATTCTATGTAACTACGGTGTCAATGTCAGTACCAAACTAAAGAAATTTAATAGTGACATAATAATCTTAATACAGAATTCATATTCAAAAGATGTTCCCTCCCAATAGTGTAAATATTGTCCTTAATAACAGCCTTTTTTTGGCTCCATAATCCAATCAAGGACCATACACTTCATTTCATCATTGTAAGAAGATTTCCTCCATCTTTTATGAGATTCACATTTTTAGAGTGTGGGTTAGTCAGCTATTTTACAGACCAAACCACAATTTGAGTTTGTCTGATTATTTCCTTACACTTACACAGATGAAATATTTTTGGCAAAATAGTATAGAAGTGATGTGTCTTAAAAAAAAAAAAAAAGAAGTGATGTGTCTTTTTCAGCACATCATATCAGGAGACACATAATGTCAGCTTCTGCCATTTGGGTAATGTTAAATTTGACTGCTTGGTTGAGGATGGTTTACCAGTTTCTGGCCTGAGTATTTTCTTTGCTCTTCATTGCCATTTCTAGATGATTATTTCTTCTTACTCTTACAAACTCCATCTTTTTCTGAGGCTCAGAATAACATCCAGCAGTACCACCCTCCCATTCCTCTTTATTGTCATCTATGGATCACCTGGTCACTGATCCTCATTCATTCATTTTCATTATTCTTCCAGTCTTTGACATCAATGTAGATGACCCCATCAAAACCTCAACTCAGACTGATCTCCTCAAACACGGGGAGGGGGAAGTGTAAGCTGGGACGAAGTGAGAGAGTGGCATGGACATATATACACTACCAAATGTAAAACAGACAGCTAGTGGGAAGCAGCCGCATGGCACAGGGAGATCCGCTTGGTGCTTTGTGTCCACCAAGAGGGGTGGGATAGGGAGGGTGGGAGGGAGACGCAAGACGGAGAAGAAATGGGGATATATGTATAGCTGATTCATGTTGTTATACAGCAGAAACTAACACATCATTGTAAAGCAATTATACTCCAATAAAGATGTTAAAAAAAAAAAAAAAAAGAAAGGTAGGGATTGAAATAGTAACCTGGGAAATGTCAGTCAAGTAACAACTAAGAGCATGTGGTTTATCTGATGCTGAGTTGAAAACTGTAAGAACTGGTGTCCAGGGTGCTGACAGGACTTGGGCAGCTCTGCTAAGTCATTCTAAGTGACCAGAAACTATGAATTCAAAAGCATTCTCAATGTTCATTCTTGGGGCTAAACATATGTATTTCAGCACCCTGGAGGAAAATTTTCCAAGTGAATATTATACAGATAAGAAGGCTTAATTATCCCTTGGCACTGTTCCTTTCCTGCCTCAGAATTATTGAAAAAAATACTGAAAAACACAAATAGGATTTATGCAAATGTAAGTATTTGACAACAGATCTTCTGTATAGATAGTTTTATAAAACATAATTATAAAAAAGTGTATATGGTTTAAGAAGGTTATAAAGTTTAAGAGCATCATAGTAGGAGGATTATAACTTTCTATTGTGATAAAATCCATGGACAAACACATGAAAGAATGCTCAACATCACTAACCATTAGAGAAATGCAAATCAAAACTACAATGAGATATCATCTCACACCAGTCAGAATGGCCATCATCAAAAAATCTACAAACAAATGCTGGAGAGGGTGTGGAGAAAAGGGAACCCTCTTGCACTGTTGGTGGGAATGTAAATTGATACAGCCACTGTGGAGAACAGTATGGAGGTTCCTTAACTACCATATGACCCAGCAATCCCACTACTGGGCATATACCCTGAGAAAACCATAATTCAAAAAGAGTCATGTACCATAATGTTCACTGCAGCTCTACTTACAATAGCCCGGAGATGGAAACAACCTAAGTGTCCATCATCGGATGAATGGATAAAGAAGATGTGGCACATATATACAATGGAATATTACTCAGCCATAAAAAGAAACGAAATTGAGCTATTTGTAATGAGGTGGGTAGACCTAGAGTCTGTCATACAGAGTGAAGTAAGTCAGAAAGAGAGAGACAAATAGCGTATGCTAACACATATATATGGAATTTAAGAAAAAAAAATGTCATGAAGAAGCTAGGGGTAAAACAAGAATAAAGACACAGACCCACTAGAGAATGGACTTGAGGATATGGGGAGGAGGAAGGGTAAACTGTGACAAAGCGAGAGAGTGGCATGGACATATATACACTACCAAACGTAAGGTAGATAGCTAGTGGGAAGCAGCCGCATAGCACAGGGAGATCAGCTCGGTGCTTTGTGACCGCCTGGAGGGGTGGGATAGGGAGGGTGGGAGGGAGGGAGATGCAAGAGGGAAGAGATATGGGGACATATGTATATATATAATTGATTCATTTTGTTGTAAAGCAGAAACTAACACACCATTGTAAAGCAATTATACTCCAATAAAGATGTTAAAAAAAATAAATAAATAAAATAAAATCCATCGAAAATAAAACTTCTCATTTTAACTAAAAAAAGTAAAAACAAAACAACTGATCTCCTCAACAATGATTTTTTTGACTCCATTTAATCCCTCATTTGCATTATTATACCCTGAATCTTGTCATCATCACAAAGAGAACTACCACTGATCAGTATCCCATTTTCCAAACTTAAGTTCTTATCCTTCAAGCTTTTCTTATATATGGTACATCCATTTCAACAGGTTTCCAACCTCACTGAGACCTCCATTCTGTTGATCCCATCATCCTCTCTTCATATCCCTTCATGTCCAGTACCTATTTCAGAGTTCATGTTTATCACAGTTACTGTGTTAAGATCTGTAGTTCCCTTGTTCCTCCCTATCTGCCCATGTCTATTAAAACCTCAAACCCGTATGAATCTATTAACCTATGTCATCATCCTTTTCCATGCTTACACATAAACAGCTGAACTTTTGGTGGGGAAAAAAAAAAGACACAATTAGGCCTGCTGTTTTCAATTTAAATTTATGAACTCCAACTTCAAATAGGCATTCAACATTGCTCAGGACACCTACTGTTTTCCTCTACTAAGCTTGCACTCCCCACCCCCACTAAGATGTGTATTTCATGCCTACTTTTCACTCCTGAAATTTCCCAATCTTCCATTCATTCTTTTCACTACCAGCCAATAATCTTGCCTCATTAAGCCAGACTGGAATTCCCTCATCTTTCCATCTCAAAAGCAATAAAACTTCCTACATCTGCATCCATCTCCTTCTAGTCTAGTTTGAGTTATTCCATGTCCTCAACCACCCATGAAGACTCTTTGTAATGATCTAACTTGCTTCTGATTTTAGGTTTTGAAGCTATCAACTTCCTACTCTCTACCAACAAATTTAGCCGACTTCACACCTATCTTATCCCCATATGTTACACTGGAAGTATTCTTTTTCTCTCGTCCTTCAATCTATGCTCCAGATTATATCTTAGTCTGCTTCCTTGGGACTTTGCTCCATCAATTATCACTACTTTATATGGTCAATCTCAATCTCTCACTTTCCTCCTCCTTCCCTTCCTCTCTCTTCTACTTTAAGTCTTGTCTTTCTTTTCTTTCTTCCTTTTTTTGAATTTAAAAAATAGCCTTTACTTAAAAGAATAAATTACATGGAATCAGAAGTTTTCCTAAAACCTGTGATACATGGTTTTCTGCTGTTTTTTGACTAATTTCTTTCTACTTTTTTTCTCATAAACTCTATATACCAATACTAACTCTAAATGCTGTATATTTTCTGACTGAGAACATTCAAAACCATTCATTCATTCAACAAGTGTGTATTGCCATACATGATGTTCCATGCACTGTTCTAGGTGCTGGGAATTCAGCAACGAAATATTTGGCTTGAGCCTGGCAATCATCTTTAAGACACTGAGATGGATAAGGTTAGTTACCTAAAAAGCTTAATTTTCTCCATTTCCATTCTCCGGTCCTAACAGAAACTATCCATTCCTCATGTATCCATAAGCTGCACAAAAAGGTGATACCACTTTCAAGGGTGGTCCTAATTATTCTTTTATTTTTCAACTTTATTAAAGTATAATTGGTAAATAAAAACTGTATATATTTAAGGTATACAATTTGCTGCTTCAATACACATATACACTGTGAAATGATCACCATAATCAAGCTAATTAACATATTCATTTCCTCATATAGTTACCATTCCCTCCTCCCCCCCTTCTTCTCTCCCCCCCCTTTCTTTCCTCCCTCCCTCCCTCCCTTCCTCTCTCTCTTTCTTTCTGTGGGAGAATGTTTAAGATATATACTCTTAACAATACTGTATTGTATAGTTGAAATTTTCTAATTATAGTCACCATGCTGTGCAGTGGGTTTCACAACTTATCCATCTTACATAACTGAAACTTTGTATCCTTTGTCATCTTTCTTAAACAAACAAAGTTTTCCTCATGCTCTCTTTTCACTCTCCTAAAGAGTTGTTTACACGCACTCCACCCCTCCTCAGCTCCCATTCATTCCTGATCTGCCGCAATCCAGCCTCTGCTGGTCACTCAACTGAGATGGCACTTTCAGAAAGGTCTTCAAAGGTCTCCTTGTTGACAATTCAATGGATACTTTTCAGTACTAAGTTAACTGACTGCTCTGTATCATTTCCAATGACTACAGAAAGCCTCTTTTCTTGCTTTCTGTAACAACAGTCGGTCTCCTGACCACTCTGACAGTATAGGTTTCATTCCCTTTTACATTCCTAAATTGCCTCTGATGAAACCTCAACAAGCAGTGAAAGGTTGGAAGGCAGGAAGCAGAAGGAAGAAAGGAAAACAAGAGACAAGAATAATCTGCTAGCCTGTGGAGAATCAAATGCTAACTCGAAGAATCAGACTTCGGTGTGTGAGTACAGTCCACAAATATCATCAAACTGCACTGTATACGTGAAGAAACACTTAGGTTTACATTTCTGTGTGATCTGCAGCAAAAGTTCTAAGACCAGATAATCTGGCCATTCATGCTATAAAGGAAAGGATGATACCATCTTTCCAACTGCCCTACCTTTGCTTAGGTAACAAATGAGCTCTACTTATGTTCTCGTCTTCATTGTGTATATATATGTAATTGCCCCATTGCCATCCATTTTAGTACTGAGTAGAATACAGTCAAAGATCTACTAGGGTCAGCAAGTGGTAAATATAAAGCAACTTTCTTTAAACTAAATTAAAATAGGAATTCACTGAATGTTTTAAATATTCTTTGTGCTATCTATACATGACAAAGTGAACTACTTGTTTATAAATATGATTTAAACATTTTTATCTGTGGTGCAAGGGTATCTAAATATGAGGCCTGATAACTAGACAAAACTAAAGCTGCACCTGCATTATTGGTTCTTTAAGATTTTTCTTAAAGAAAAATCTTATAGCAGTATTAGGAAGCAGCCTGATATATACGTGACATAACCTTGCACTAGATTTCAGAAGGTGTAAGTTTTATTTTAAACAATAATTTCAGTGATATGGGTAAATAATTTAATCTCACATTCCCTTAGTTTCCCTTTTAATTGAATGAGTAATCATCCCATCAGTTAGCCCAACTCACAGGGATGTTGTACGGGAACCAGGAAATATTTCTCAGAGTCCTGGGCTCCTCATGAGAAAGGTTACTCTGGGCAACCCTAGTGATTCCTAGCATTAGACTCAAACAGGCAGTGAGACAGCAGAAGGATATTTAAGCAAGCAGAAAGAAAAATGTTTATACTGTATATGTTATTTCAAACAAGGATATTTAGATAAATGCAAAGAATAGTCTAGTTTTTTAAAAAAAACAGTAAAGTAACTCAAAGAAAAGGAGCTAGATATTAGAAAATAACCTTAAGTAAGAGGAAGAGGTTGTTGAGACAGCTTAGCAGAGACAAAAGGCACTGAAGAACAGAGTCATCCATATTCCCACACTGTAAGATAAGGCAGATAAAAAGCCAATTAAACTATGTACAGATTTTAAAAAAATAATGTAGGGAAGATAACTTGGCTGGTTTGTCTGTCCATCAAAGACAAATTATTTGGTTTTCTTTAAATTTTTTTTCTACAGAATATATGCTTGGGTAGAATGTATTATTTACATTATTCACCTCAAACTTCCCTTTCTTAACTGAAGCCACCATGGTTTCTTTTACCATTCTGTTTACTCTATGGTTGGTGTAACATTACTCTAAATAAGTCAGCAAAATGAAAGTCACATGAAGAGACAGAGAGCTGCCTGAAAAGCTCTGTAATACATTATGCTCTAAAAACTTCACGCTTCATTAGCAAGGGAGTAACTGAAACTAGTCCCAAATTTTAATCATATGCCATTACTCTGGTTGCTAGCTTTTAATATTTTCTTTTACGGGCATGGCTTCAGTATACAACTAACACTGAACAGAATGATAAGCATATGGTATACGTTTTGGACATCTGCTCTGCCACTGCAGCAAATAATGGATCATGAATCTACTTTTCATGCAAAATTTTTAGTGCCAAATTATGCTTTGGATTTCATTGGTTATGGCATTATTTCACAAAGGTTAATTAAATTGTAAAAAAAAAAAGAATTTAGTGTGTTAAAAGAGCCTCTACAACCTGGACTATTTAAAATTTTCCATATTTCCCATTTTCAAATTTGCCTAAGATCATTCTGGCTGAGATTTAATACTGACAAATCTTATCTAATCTAATCCTAATACTGACAAAGGTAATTATTTTTTAAATGTATAGATGCGGGCTTCCCTGGTGGCGCAGTGGTTGAGAGTCCGCCTGCTGATGCAGGGGACACGGGTTCGTGCCCCGGTCCGGGAAGATCCCACATGCTGCGGAGCGGCTGGGCCTGTGAGCCATGGCCGCTGAGCCTGTGCGTCCGGAGCCTGTGCGTCCGGAGCCTGTGCTCCGCAACGGGAGAGGCCACAACAGTGAGAGGCCCGCGTACCGCAAAAAAAAAAGAAAATGTATAGATGCCAATAAAAACAGTCATCAAAAACTGGAAACTATGGTAAATTATAAGTTTATTTACACGACTCAATGTTTATAATACACAGAGAACATTAAAAACAATCCTGCAATTCTGGTATAGCTCAAATTATAAAATAAATTATGAAATGTACTACATATAACAATAATAGCTTCAGTTATTTATTCAATTAAATCAAAATAAGGAAGGTAAAAGGCAGCTAACTAAAAATGAATATAATAGAAGATAAATACCTTTAGTTGATTGTTAAATGAATCCATTTCTGATAGCTTAGATGCAGTTTCTTTTTCAAGAGCATCTAATTGTTCTTTAAGTCTTTGGCATAATTCTCCCTTTTCTAATGATTTTTTATGAAGTAAACCGACTCCTAAATCTGAAATACAAACATCATACAGTTTACATTTGGTAGAAGTTCCTGTCATTACCAGTAATTAACATTTACTGTCTGGTCAAATTGGTATAACTAGAGAGCCAAAGGCTATACACACATAAGGTGGATCAACTCAAGGGAAAAAACAATCAGCAGTCATTTCCCTTTTTCGGATCATATCTTGGAATATCCTCATATGGAAATGTTATAAGCATTGGTTCTGTACTCAAAAGTACTAGAACTTGAAGTGACGCTCCACTTTGGGTAAGTTGCTTCACCAATCTGATCCGTAGGCTCTCCTGTTCAATGGGCATTATATCACCCACCTCATATATGAGGTGATGATATAAAGCCATTAGTACAGAGTCTGGCCCATAGTAAATACTCAATTAATAGCACCTATTGTTAAAGTAGCTTTCTATTTATTCTCAGTGCTACCAAGAATAGGGGAATATTCATTACAAGGACTCAATAAATATTACTAACTGGATCATTCAGTGGTATTATTTTAGGAGGTAGGAACAGAGAGCTTCATTTTATATGACCTTTTCTTACACATTTAGGCAAGGATGAAAAAACTGGATGGAAATATGTGATACAGATTACATTTCAATAAATTAAGATAGCAATCTTACCATCTATCTAAATACAGCTGACCCTTGAACAACAATTGGAGGGTGGCCCTCTGCTCTGTTGAAAATCTAAGTATAACTTGCAGTTGGCCCTCAGCATATGTGGGTGCAGTTCCTCCATATCCCCAGTTCTAAGTCCTTGGATTCAACAACCACGGATCTGTGTAGTACTGTAGTATTTACTTATTGAAAAAAATCTGCACAGAAGTGGACCTGTGCAGTTCAAACCCACGTTGTTCAACGGTCAGCTGTACATATTTTAAAACTTTATGGTATTTTTTAAAGTACAGAAATCTAGTACAAAATTCAAATAAAATGAAGCATATAGAGTAAAAAGTAAAAAAGTCTCTCTTCATCTCAACTCCTACCCCCCTCTTAGGTACTGGATATGTGCATATTCAGCATTTCCATGGGGCTTTAATGGGATCACGCCGTCTACACTGCTTGGCAACTTGTTTTAAATTTAATAACACATCTCACCATTAAAGACATCTAGATCTAGTTCATTCTTTAAAATTGCTCCCTGGTAGTCCACATTATGGGTATTCCGTAATTTATGTAACTATTTCCTTTTTGATTGCCATTTAGGTTGTTTCTGATTTTCTACTATTAAATAAAAATGCTGCCATAAACATACTTGTATGTACATTTTAACACACACAAGGAGGTATTTTAAAAGGCTAGGAGGTGAAAGAATTGCTACGTAAAAGGATGTGTACACTTTAAATTTGGACAGAAACTGCCAAACTGCCCTTCTAAAAAGCTGTACCAGTAACAATGACACCAAATTACCTGTTTCTGCATATCCCTATCACCAGATACTATCACTCATTTTTCTTTTTTTTTTTTAAACATCTTTATTGGAGTATAATTGCTTTACAATGGTGTGTTAGTTTCTGCTGTATAACAAAGTGAATCAGCTATACATATATCCCCATTTCTCCTCCGTCTTGCGTCTCCCTCCCACCCTCCCTATCACACCCCTCTTGGTGGACACAAAGCACCAAGCAGATCTCCCTGTGCCATGCGGCTGCTTCCCACTAGCTATCTATTTTACATTTGGTAGGGTATATATGTCCATGCCACTCTCTCACTTCATCCCAGCTTACCCTTCCCCCTCCCCGTGTCCTCAAGTCCATTCTCTACATCTGCGTCTTTATTCCTGTCCTGCCCCTAGGTTCTTCAGAACCATTTTTTTTTAGATTCCATATATATATGTGTTAGCATACAGTATTTGTTTTTCTCTTTCTGACTTACTTCACTCTGTATGAGACTCCGGGTCCTCCCACCTCACTACAAATAACTCAATTTCATTTCTTTTTATGGCTGAGTAATATTCCATTGTATATATGTGCCACATCTTCTTTATCCATTCATCTGTTGATGGACACTTAGGTTGCTTCCATGTCCTGGCTATTGTAAATAGAGCTGCAGTGAACATTGTGGTACATGAGTCTTTTTGAATTATGGTTTTCTCAGGGTATATGCCCAGTAGTGGGATTGCTGGGTCGTATGGTAATTTTATTTTTAGTTTTTTAAGGAACCTCCATACTGTTCTCCATAGTGGCTGTATCAATTTACATTCCCACCAACAGTGCAAGAGGGTTCCCTTTTCTCCACACCCTCTCCAACATTTATTGTTTGTAGATGTTTTGATGATGGCCATTCTGACCAGTGTGAGGTGATACCTCATTGTAGTTTTGATTTGCATTTCTCTAATATTAGTGATGTTGAGCATCTTTTCATGTGTTTGTTGGCAATCTGTATGTCTTCTTTGGAGAAATGTCTGTTTAGGTCTTCTGCCCATTTTTGGATTGGGTTGTTTGTTTTTTTGATATTGAGCTGCAGGAGCTGCTTGTAAATTTTGGAGATTGTTTGGAGATTGGAGATAAATTTTGAATGATTGTCACTCATTTTTCATTTTTGCTAACTGGCAAAAAAATTCTTATTGTCACTTTAATTTGTATTTTCTTGACAACTACTGAAATTAGATAAACATCTATTTATATGGCCATCTACTTACATTTATGAGCCATCATCTTGAATTGTCTCATCTCAACCTTTGCTGGCTTTTTCCTCCTATTGGCTTGTCTTAGTTTCTGATTTGTAGAAGCTCTAAATTCTTGTGGTATCATACATATTTCAATTTTTTTTTTTTACTGTTTATGACATCTTTCATCATGAAAAAGTTTTTCATTTTTATTTCATCAAAAACTATTTTCCTTCATAGCTCTATGTATTGTTTGAAGAGACTTTTCTGACACCAAAATTATAAAAATGTTTTCTTCTGTAACATTTTTTTCTAGAGTTATATTTTATGTTTAGCCTCCCACTTTACCTAGAATTTATATCTGCATAGAGTGAGGTAAAGAGCTTCTTCACCCCCCTTTCAACTATCCCTCAAATCACTTAATGAAGAGATAGTAACTATCAAAAGCCCATCCCTTCCCCACTGATGTTAAATGCCAACTTTATCTAATCCTAAATTGCCATATATATATATATATATATATATATATATATATATATATATATATATATATATACACACACATGCATGCTTGTCTCTAGACTCTCTATTTAGTTCCAGTGTTCTGTTTCTACTTTGGATCAATAATACATTATTTTAGGTACTATACCTTTTCATAACTCATGTTTCGGTATATGATAGGGCTAGACTCCTCCCCCCACCAATGTTTTTTCTTTTTAAGTCTTGGCTCATGTTGTGTATTTTCTCTTCTAGGTTAATTTGTGAATTATCTGTCAATTTTCATTTAAGGAAACCTGAATAAAACTGAATATATGGATGAATTAGTAGAGAACTAAATAACATCTTTAAAATATTGAGCAAGTTCATTCAGGAATATAATATGTATCTACTTATCCAGGAATCTTTTATGTCAATCAGTAAAGTTTTATGGCTGTGCATTTCTTCTTTGTTCATTTAACAATGAGAATGCTGATGTGAATGAGACCTTTTCCCCCCTTATATTCTAAATAAATACTTTTGATATACAGTAAAGTTGCTGATTTTTATATGCTGATTTTGTATCCAGGCACCTTGTTAAATTGTCTTATAATTCTAACAGTTTTCCAGTATTTCAATAAATATTTAATCATTAAATTACAAATCTGCCATATGCAAGGCCTTGCACTTTGTCAATGGTAGGTAAAAGTGAAGGATAAGGCATGGGTCCTATTCTAGTCAAGGTGGGAGACAAGCAATGGGAAAAATAACAGTAAAAAAATATTCATTCTTAGTATTCAAAATGAGCATCAGTAATAATGGATGTTTTCATATTGAATGTGATCATATCACATCTACGAGCACTGTGTTAGGTAACTGAAAGAGGCAACATGGTAGTGTGGTGGGCTTTAGGAGTCAGACACACAAGAATTTGAGACCTACTATTACGTGATCTTGGGTAATTACTTATTCTCTGTGAACCTCAGTTTTTCCAAGCTGCACAATGGAAATAACAACGACTACTTTACAGGGTTGTTGTAAAGATGAAAGGAAATAATGCATGAAAACTGCCTAGCATGGTGCTTAGCACAGGGCTGAAAATCTTAAATGGTTACTATTATGGACAGAGGAATCTAAGGGATACTGGGTACTTTGCAAACTCCAAATAAAAGCTTCCTATTCTAAACTGGACTACAGCAAAGATTAATAAATTTATAAAAGCTAAACTGGATCACATTCCACAGAGAAAGAGTAGCTCTACCAGGCCCCTAATAAGACATATCCTACATTCTCTTCACAATCCAAATACTAACAATGAAGATGACAATATACTTTCTACCCTGCACAGATCAGGAGTGCTGCCTTATCCTGCTTCTGGAATGCCTGTGAGGGGTAAGGTAGGAGCTGATACACTTCGAACGGCCAAGAAAAGCACCCTGTGCAAGGAAGATTGTCTGAGACGAGACATCAGTGGAAGGTGGGAGACATAATAAGAGAAGTTCACAAGATCAAATTTTCTATTCCTGGTATTCCTTCGATGTAAAGGGACCTTTACTAGAACAAGTCCCAGCTTCTTTCTAACTCTTAAATACTTAGTGAGATCAAGATAAGGACCCGGGTGTACACAGCCCTATACCTTTCCTATTCCTTGCTTTCTTGAGGTTGAACTGCCTACAGGAATCTGCATTCTTTTTTGTTCATGCACCCAGTGTCTTACGGGGCAGCTGTACTGCTCACAGGTAAGCCATGCTGTCTAACATCAGCTTTATTAATAATGAGGTGATATTCTGGTCTCTCATGTCTTGCTCCTTTGCCTTATTTCTTAATTTGTTCAGAATTTGGGCAAAGAAGAGGGATGAACCTATTTATTGGCCTGCCTAAAAAAACAAAAGTGTAATAAAGAGCCCTAGAATGAAAAAACTGACAGATACTCAGTGGGAGACATTTAGGATACTCTAGCTAGTTCTAACACATTTGCAGAGTTACTTTTCTTTAAATAAATCTTTCTTCTGCTACATTGTTATTGGCATGCTATCCAATGTAGAGATTTTTTTTTTCCTTCAGTTTCCTGGTTGAGACTTGAATCAAGAGAAATGTTATATTCTCATAAATTACACTGGAATATTTTGTTCCACAGATGTCAGAGGGCCAAGGTGGTAAAATTCCTTACATGAATCACAAAGTTAGATGATAAAAAAGGTCTGGGAAGAGCATACCAGTCTGCTTAGGCCTATCACTGCTGTACACTATCACCCTAGAATCCCAACAGGTTTGGCTCCATAGAAAAGTCTCCTCATGAACAGTTCTTTACTATCAGTGCAGGATTTTGCCAAAATGCACATATAGCCTCGTGTTCAAGCCAAACTGAGGTCTTGTTTAACTGTAATGTAACATTTTATTTGATTGGTATTTGAAATATATAAATAAAAATGGTATCAAGACAGGAAGTCAAACCACAATTGTTATTTTATTTCTATTTACATTTTATTGCTAAAAATGCTCCAACATGAGGTAATATTTTTCACATTGTTTAAAAATTTTTAACTATAGACAAAAAATGTTATTTATAACAGAATAATGCTATTTTAAAACGTAACAGAATATAACTGATACATTCAGAAAAGAATAAAAGAGGCAAAACAAACCTTAGAGACTTACCAGGTGTGTTACTGAGCTGCATATTTTTAATTCTTTCATTTAATAATTGCTTCTCTGGCACCAAATAGATAAGCTTATTTTGATATTCCTTATAAAAAGAAAAAGAAACTCTGTAATGTTGTCTAAGAATTTTCTGAAAATGTTAAAACATGATTTAATCACTCTTGAAACTTAGTATAGGAATAATACATAGAATAATATGTAAATTGCTTACAACTTATGGATAAACTAAAATGGAATTAAATGATGTATTTATTTACTAAAGACTTAAAACTCAAAGTGGTAAATGCCCAGATGTTGTATAAATATTAAGCAGAATTTAACCAGATGTTAAGCACAGTTTTAGGGAGTCCATGAGATTCCTGATATTATACAAGATTGTGTATATCTACATGCCTTTAGGAAGGATGTCTATCAGAGGCTCAAAGGGGTTCATGACCCCAAAAGTGAAAAACACTTTATTAGGAAGAATTATTAATAACTGCTCATGTTTAAGGACAATTCAGCAGCTAAGGACTTACCTGAAGTTCCTGTTGAAGCTGCCTGATTTCCATAATTTCCAGATCACACTGCTTATCCAGAACTTCCAGCTCAGTCTTTTGAGTTTGCTTCCTGAGTCGGACGTCTTGAAGTCTGCTTGAGATCTGCTGATGTTTGCCATTCTATAGGAAGAGAAACATATGGTAACATAAAATGCTAATAGGAAATGTTCTTATCAAGAGAACAATATTTTTATTTAAATTTTAAATGTCATTTATCATTTATACTCAGTCTAAGATAAATGTCTAAAACCAAGTTAACTCAAGAGAGTTATTAGCAGGAAATGTACCACTGTGAGTGTAAGAGCCTATTATGTTAAGATGAGAAAGCACAAACATAACACACTGAATTTTTTTCTCAACTCAGCATTTAGGCACTAATTCATAATTTTAAAATATAAACAATCTCTTAGAATAATTTGGAGGAATAAGTGTGTGCATATGACAATTAGCATTACATTCTCTGAACTTCTATTTCTATCCTCAATGCTGCCATCTAATTCTTCTAATTAAACAGTGTACAGGAGGGCCTTTTGGGGCCACACTACTCTTCTCCTATACCAATATTCCTTTCCCCTTGTTCTGAGAAAAAAAAAAAAAAAACAGAACAAAAAACAGCAGGATTCTCAATGGAAGCTAATAAGAAGGGTGAGGTGTTATGAGCTGAACTGTGTCCTCCACAATTTATATGTTGAAGTCCTAACCCTCAGTAACCTCAGAATATGACTGCATTTGGAGATAGGACATTTAAAGAGGTAATTAAGATTAAATGAAGTCTTATGGGTGGGCCCTACTCCAATCTGACTGGTGTCCTTATAAGAAGAGAACATTTAGACACAATAGAGACAGCAGAGATGCACAGGCAGAGAAAAGACCACATGAGGACACGGCAAAAGGCATCCATCAGCAAGCCAAGGAGAGAAGCCTTAGAAGAAATCGAACATGCTGACACCTTGATCTTGGACTTCCAGCCTCCAGAACTGTGATAAAAATTGCCACCTGGTCTGTGGTATTTTGTTATGGCAGCCTTAGCAAATAAAGTAGGGTGAGGAAAAATGAGGCTCCTGGTTAAAAATCACCAATAACGAAAGTTTTTACTGAAAAGTATGTTTCATATTTGAGAAATACACGCTGAAGGGAATATGCTGTGTCCACCCTGGATATCATGTTATTATCTTCAGCAAATATAAGTATAGGCCCTGGACCTTTCCAGACTCTACACATTAATCTATGCTACTGCTTGGTGTGTTACCCCAGTTCTTGGGGGGAAAACAATCAAAAGGTTTCCTCCCATTGTATTTTTAAGGAAAAACACACAGTCAAGATAACGGTTCAGACAGATACCCAAGTAGCTACACAAAGCAGTTAAAGTTTTTAGGACTGTTTTGTAGTACTATGGCATGATTAACAACTGTGGTATGCTTTCCTATTCATTTGAAGGCATAAAATAGTACCTTTCTGATGAAAGATATTGTGATTTTTTAAAAAAATGTAATTCAATTCATCAACCAAATAAAACATTAGACTACAATTAAACAAGATGTAAATATGGCTCTACTACATAGCTACACATGCATTTTTTGCAAAACCTTACTGTATAATCAGGTCAGGCTTATGGGATTACAGGGTCGTAGTAGAATAATATGCCTTACTCAGACCCTTTCTATCTTCTCACTTTGCATTTCAAGTAAAGTCTTTTAACAGATACTCTGACATCTGATGTGTAAAAACTGAGAAGCATAATGGCCAATATTTGTTAACAAACATAGTCTTTTAGAACTGAAAGGAATCCTAAGAGATCATTTAGGTCAGCAGTTTCCAGTCATTTTTTCTTTTTAGCAGTAAAATCCCTTTTTCCAAGCAAATTTTAGATAAAACTCCAATAAAAGTACAGCAGATAAATGTGGCGATTCTCTGTTGTGAAATGTGGGACGAAGAAGTGGGGAGAGGAGACGCTGTCCTAGCGCCTAGGCTCTCCTCTCCTCCTTCTGGTTATTCCTCTGCAGACCACCTTCCAGAGGCCATGCCCAAGAGTACCTTGTTTATCCACATCTGAACTAAGACCACAACATAATTCTCAGCATTTCCAGTCACTATCCTTTTTTAGTAACCTATACTGTCTAAACTGTTAAAAAGCACATATGAAAATATGACTATTTAATTACATTAAAACATAACACATTCATGAGGTAGATTAAAAAAACAATAATATTTTTCAACAGGTAACTCTAAGCATCATTCAGATAAATTTCACTTAAACCTATAGCCATACCAGTGCTTCCAACTCGAGATGAAGGCTTTTCTTTTTAGAGTTTAACCTGACAATTTCTTCCTGTTCTCTATTCCTTCGATTGAGAAGCTCCTGTCTACGAATTCTCTCCCATTCTAAACGACGTTGTCTTTCAAGTTCTTGTTTTGCTGCCTGAAAATAATGAATTAAAGTTAATTTTTAAATTAACAATTTTGCCTCATTCAAAAACTGATGGAATGACAAAGTAAAGATCAGGCAGCATTTAGCACTGAGTGGGCTTGAGTTTCTAAGGGTAACTGGGCAAACCTAGTTTTATCAATGGGCCTAATCTAAAGACTTCCACAAAAGCAAATTCATCCACCAGATTTTCTGATTGCTTCATAGGGCCATCCTCTTGCTGCAGTTACTTTTCCCTTAATAAACAAAAGGATGACTTCAGGGCTTCCCTGGTGGCGCAGTGGTTGAGAGTCCGCCTGCCGATGCAGGGGACACGGGTTCATGCCCCGGTCCGGGAAGATCCCACATACTGCGGAGCAGCTGGGCCTGTGAGCCATGGCTGCTGAGCCTGTGCGTCCGAAGCCTGTGCTCCGCAACGGGAGAGGCCACAACAGTGAGAGGCCCTCGTACCGCAAAAAAAAAAAAAAAAAAGGGATGACTTCATAAATGCAAATGTTAGTAGGAATAACTGTACCTTTATTCTGTCATCAGGGAAGAAAAATATTTTATTTACCTTATTTCAGTGCCACTGTAATTTACTGTGGTCCACGCACAGCCCTTGAAAACACAACCAGGCCTCCCAGGGACCCCACACAGCACCAGTTTTCCCAAAGACCTGTGCAAGCCCACCCTCGTGATCCCTCTCATGGCCTTCAACTCCCCACTCTCTTCTTTCTGCCTCTCCAATTACTTGGCCTTTCACTCTGGATCCTAAGCTTACTTTCGTTTAAGGACCTGATCACACTGACTTCTTCCTCTGGCTCCTCACTCAACTCAGCTTTGCAACCAGTCTTGCACTGATTGAGGTATCACCTGCAGACATGCTTTCTCTACCAGCTGCCAGCCCTGAAACCCCTCACAAGCAAGGACCCTCTATCTCTCCACAGGAGAAGGAAGATTCAGATTCGTACAGGGTAAGAATGAACGAATGATGCTGAGAAAAAGCACAACAAAAATTACCATTTTTTATCAAATGAAATGTAGCCACTTACTAAATGAAACGATTTTCCTGGGAAATAAAATAACTTAAAAAAATAACCTCTCGTCTTTCTATCTCTTTTCTCCTTTCTTCCTCCCGTTGTCTCTCCAATTCCCTCTGCTTCTCCAAGCGTTTTTCTAATTCCAGTTGCTTCTTCCATTCTTGCTCTTGTAACTCTCTCTGTTTCCGTTCCCACTCTTCCTTTTCCTTCTGGGCTTTGCGCTCTGCCTCCCTCTGCTGCTGCTCCATCATGGCCTGGCGTCGCTTCTCCAGTTCCATGTTCCCCCGCTCATAGTTGGCTTTCCGCTTGTCCTCGAACGTAACTAGATAAGGTATATTGTAAGCATTCTTCAACATCAAGCCTAATGAACCTGTAATCTAGTTTCAACGTCCTCATGCCTCATGATCACGTGACTGCTATTTCTCTGTGGATACTTCTCCGAAGGATAATTTTAACTCAAATGTAAATAGTAAAATATTTACTTTCTTATAAGAATATTCATTTTTGGAAAACAAATCTCTAAGTTTGAGTCCATCCAAGAGAAAAATAATTTTACTATTCCTGCCAATGAAAATGCTTTTCAATTTTTTCCTCAGCATTTTCTTCAAGGATAACCAAAGTTGTATGGCTATATATTTGTTATATTTGGTATATGTCATTAACTTTTTAATATTTTAAAATACCTACACATGTACTTTTTCAACCAGTATTTAAACTTTTTTTAAAGCTCAAGATTTCGTTACAAAGCTTGCTATAATGATTTTTCCAAAAGTGGGAGAAACACTTTAACTAGGACACCTAATACATACACTCTTGCCAAATATACATACCTGTCTCTTCCTCTCAGTTTTGACTATCTTAATTTTACTGATGTTGAAATCCATCCCATTCATCAAATAGTGTCTCGTACAGCATAAAAAATATTAAGAATTTAAAAATTCTAAATATTCATTTATATTTCATGGTAAAATTTAAGAGAATTCACAATAAATATACAACTTGGACACTCGATGCTACCTGGTAATTTTTTCTGAGGTTCCTCTTCTTGTATTTTCTGATATGAAGGCAGAGTTCCATTAATGGAATCAATTTGCTTTCCTCCTCTAAGAAAAGCAAACAACAAATAAATTTAGCATCATGAGATCTGAGAATTTTTAGACCAGACTATATAGACTACCACTGACTAGAGCAATTTAATATTTAGAATGTAATTAAAGGTATTTAAAATATAGTGTGGTCTATAGTTACACTGTACAGCAGTATATGGATTATCAAGCCAGAGAGATGTGGATTCAAATCATGGTTCAGCCAATTGCTATTCTTGGGTAAATTTATTCTTAATCTCTTTACACATCAGTTTCCTTATCTATGATGTGGTGAAAATACACACCTACTTCTAATATCTACTCTCTTCTCAGTGTAACTCATTAAATACCAAAATCAAATGGCAATGTAAATGTTCGATTTTCCATGAAACTAGAGCAGAGGCCTCAGGAAATCCCAAAGTAATAATCATGTCTGCCAAACATGATCGAAACAACACCCCTTCATCTACAGAGGCACTCACCTAAAAGACGGAGGGACAAGCTCCGGAGGTAAAGTCAGTGGCAATGGCTGTCCAGCTTTGGCCATATCAGTGAGGTGCATTGCAAGGATAAACTCCTCAGCTTTTAGCTGCCCATCACCATCAATGTCAGCCAGAGTCCTAAAGAAAATATGAAAATTCACAACTAAGAAAGTCTATTTAGAGTAAAATATTTTCAGAAGAGTTCAATTTTTTATTTTTAAAACAAGAATAATGACAGTAGAACAGCTGGGTTAACACATTTTAGTGAAAAGTAAATACACACAGAAAGTGAGCTAATTTTTACCCTTAATTTTCATATCACAAAAGAGAGGGAAGAAACGTTGAAATGGAAAGGGAAATATTCCTTCTGAAAAGGTGGCTTGTCTTGGTACATGGTTAATTCACCCATCAAATCACATTTAGCTCCACATTAAAAATGAGATATTCTCTAATTCTCCATAGAAGGCATTATATAAAAGCAAACAAGTTTTACTTGTAAAATAATTAAATGCCAAATTCTTGAGGATAACATTTTACAAAGCAATTTCATTAGCTTACAGGTTTGCATTAATTTCACATGGCCGCTTTTATGGAATGCTTCTGAGTCACAAACTTTTACAGAAACAGTATAACAGAAAATGTATAGTTAAAAATCATAATCAACGGGCAAACTCACCAAATAGTAGCTAGCTGAGTTTGAGAAAGGTTTGACTGAAGAAGGGCATTTCTAGCTTGAAAACCTGATTGTGTGAGAAAAAGCATAAAAAAATTCTTTAGCCTCTTAAAGTCATGCAAACTTAAGTAGCTGTACCCTTGAAATAACACTGCTGCTACCCTGGGATAGCATCGGCTTTTACCATGCACCAGACACTGAGCATTCAGTAGTCATCAAAACAAACACATTCCCTGGATCAAGGAGTTTAAAGTCTACAGTTAGTAGAATCAAGTGCTCCCGTGTCCTTTCAGAAGATAATGGTACACACAAGTGACTGACACGAAGGACTAAGCCAGCGACACAGAGTATTAGAGGCCAAGCTCTCAAAGCACAGCTTCCTTAAGCATTTTCAGATATTCTCTTATCTCTCTGATCATTCCTTCGTCTCTACTCTTCCTCTTCTAAATGACCTGTAAATGCTGGCATTCTTCACGGATCTATCCTGGGCACTCTTTTCTCTCTGTGCATTCATATCCATTTCTATGACTTTAAGCAGCACCTAGAGGCTGAGGATTCCCAAATGTACATCCACAGCCCAAACCTCTCCTCTAAGTTTAGACTTCTATATCCAACTGAAAAATCAATGTATGTATTTTATAAGCATATCAAACCAAATACATATAAAACTACTCTTTCAATCCCCATCCAGGCCCCTCTTCCTAATCTTCACCCAAATCATTCTTCCTCAGTCCTCCCTTCTCTATGAATGGTATCACAATCCATCCAGTGGCTCAAGCCAGAAATCAGAAAGTCCCCCCTGAGCCCTCCCTCTCCTGTACACCCATATCCAACATCAAGTCCTACAGTTCTACATCATTGCATGTCTAGGTCCGTCTCACCTGTGAAGTCGATATCTAATGTCACCTTCTCAGAAAGGCCTTCTCTGTCCACCCTACCATTCAATACATTTCCTGCTTTTATCCTTTATATCTCATATCACAATTTGTAATGTAACATTTGCTTGTTTACCTGTTTGTCTATTTCCCTTATTATGCTAAGTTCTATGAAGACAAAAGCCTTGACTGTTTTATCCACTAACGTATACCCCACACCTAGTAAATAGATGCTTAATAAATATTTGCTAAAGTAATGAAGAAAATTGTAATCCAAAATTATCCTCTATCTAAGGTGCAATGGGGGCTTACTTATGTGATAGCAACTGATAATAACAATAGCTAACACTCATTGAATGCTTACTATGTATGGTAAACTGTTCAACTTCTTTTCTCTCCCTCAGTGTGAGAAAACAAAAATATGTCTCTGTAACAGGCTCCTAATCTTCAATGAATATATTCCAGAACAGAAAATCCCTCTCTGCTTCAGAGGAGCGTTCACTCCTGGTGAGCTTGTCTGTGGCTTTCTGACCATGATGAAGCCTGAGGCTTCTCTAGGGAAGGTCACCTAGTCAATAAAGCAGGTGCAACACCTCCCACTCTCAGATGCCTAAGCCACAAGTGCCAGAAGAGTCAGCCCTACCCTGCGTTTAGCCTGAGTCAAGGACTCTCGAAACAACTCTGCACAGAAGAGATACAACTGCCAGTTCTTCCTCAGCAACAACTTGCACTACAAAGCCAGCACCGATGCCATTAAACCCACTGCTTCACTGAGCTTTGAACACAGAGATCTGGATAACCAAAGCTACATATTCTATATGGAACAACCTCAAATATACCACATATTATAACAAGCAATCAAATGTTTATATTATATAATTTTAAAATCTTTTCCATTCTTTTTTTAATCTGGCCACTTAATAGAAATTACATAAAGGAAACACACTGGAAATAGCTCACAGCCTCACTCAATTAATACTTCTCAATAGATTTCATATAAAAAGTAAGATTTGAGGAGGTTTTTATGTTAAAAAGAGGATTCTTCCAATAAAAAAATGGCAGGCTATTTCAAACCAAGAAAGGTTCTATAACTAAAGTTTCAGCTCTTGGACAAAGATAACAAAGCAGACCCCTCGCACTAGGCAACAGAGCAAACAACAGGAAGAAGGGAGGGAATGCAATGGTTAAAAGTGCGCTGGCGGAAGGCTTAAATGTGTGCAGGCCATGTGAGTAATACAGAGGCCAAAGAGAGGCAGCAGAGGAAGCTGCACTAAGGAAGCTCACTCGAGCATGCACACTACTGGTCTGCCAACACTTTGGATATCCTATTTCCTGCGCCTAAAATGCTAGTCCCCCGACTCTCTACCAGGCAGTCTATTTATCCTCTAAGATCCAGCTCAAATGACACCTCTCCTGTGAAACGCTCTCTTACATCCTCAGCATTAGTCACTTTCTCATCCGTATTAATCACAGCACTTTTAAACCACCATTCACTGAGATTATGTGACCTATACTATGGGCTCTTTAAAGACATGGGACATGTCTTCTTGTCTGCATTCCAGTGTCATACTGAGTGCCCAGAAGATATGTGACTCAGGAAATATTTGAGTCAATGAATCAATTTAAATAAATCATGACTGAGGGTTTATGGGGAAGAGAGGAGGAAGAACAAGAGGGAAAAATTAGACCACTAACTGCTACATTCACTGAACAAAGCATACCACATAAGTCTAGGTTAGCCCTGTCCTCATATACGTGGGGCTCATGCTCAGTTTCAAGACACCAGAGACAACTTCTTCTTTCAAAGAAAATCAATCCTTCCCTTAACTACCGATATATAGCTTTACTCTTGTAAGTCTAAGAATAACAACATTTTCTGAAAACACAATACACGCCCTTCATGCAATGTGTCACATACAAATAAAGTAACATTAAGGGAACATTTCCTCACAGTTGGCTCCCCACTACCCTTCATACTGCAACACAAACCCACTTTTGTTTATACTCTATGTTTGCAGTACATACACAAAGGGTACTAATTTTAGGTGTACTTATCAGTGGATTTTTACATGAGTATGCACACATGCAACTAACACCCACCTCAAGATACAGAATGTTTCCAGCACCCCGGAAGGTTCTAACATGGTCCCTTGTCCAACAGAGTAACTACACTATTCTGATTTTTATCACCATCAATTCAGCTTCCTGTTCTTCAACTTCATATAAATGGATTAAATATTATGGATCTTTTGTGCCAGACTTCTTTGACTCATGCAACATCTGTGAAATGATCCAAGTTGTTGCATGTATCAGTTCATTCATTTTTATTGCTGCAAGGTATTCTGCTAAAGAAATACACCACAATTTATGTATCCAATCTCCTGTCGATGGACATTTAGGCTACTTATTTTTTGGATGTTGTGAATGAAGCTGCCATGAACACTTCTGTACATGTCTTTTTAGTCCACTTCTGTTAATCTGAAAAAAGAAACTTCTTCAATGCAAAATGCAGGGCCCAAAGAAGTTCATTTTTTCAAATATGAGAATTGTCTGACTTTATGTTAATCTTTTTTTTTACTTTATGTTAATCTTAAATACTATAGTTTGAATATAATTTCACAGAATCTAAGATGCCATTGATTATAAGATACCCCATTATTTTAAGTAACACTAAGAAGGAAAAATCACTGCCAAAAAAAAAAAAAAACATGACACAATGCTAAGATACCACTGATGATAATACACATCCCAATTTCAGAGATGTTAAATCCCAAAAAAAAAAAAAAAGATTACTTAAAAATATAGTATAGTTCCACATAATTTAACAAAGTTACAGAAATTTATAGTTCTTATATAATATTTGATACATATATAGTATAGTTGTAAGTTATGAAGTATACTAATAAAAGTCACCCATTAAACTACTATACAACTTAAGAACTAGATCATTACTAAATTCTTTGAAGCTATCTGTGTTCCCTGATTTTATCTCCATGCCTCCCACAGAAAAGGCAACTACTATACTGATTTTTTTGTGTATAATTCTCGTTTTTTTTAAAGATTTTACCACATAGATATGTATCTTTAAAGAAAATATTGCATATTGCGTATTAGCTTTTCCAATCAATTCCAAAAGTTTTATTGCTCCCTTGCCCCAGTGCACAACTAGAGACCCCATACTCCTATTTCATATACTGCTTTTCATCCTCCAAACATGTCGTGTACTTTTTGCTCTTAGGATTTCTTCCTTGTCACCCTCAAATGCCCTCACCTTCAATCTCTATCTGAATCCTAACTTTTTTCTTTCATGATAGGGCTTCAATGCTCCCTTCCTAAAAGATGTTTTATCTTATTTCTTCAGTATTAATATCTCCTATTCTATGTTCCCTAGCACTTTAAAGCTCTATTATTTTTAAACACTCATTTTACTCTGTCTAAACTATAATTCGTTGTTAAGTGAAGAGAGAGGCAAAAGTTAGAAGATGGGAATTCTACTTGCCTATTACCCTCTGTTTATGTCCCCCTTCACTATCCTCAATTAGTGAAGTTTGGATGTTTGTTCTAGCATGGACTCAAATGTTCTATGGGGATCTCAGGTCAGGTTTTATGGCTACATTTGGGTTGGAGCTTTAAAGGGGAACAATGCTCACATGAGGTGTTCGGAAGGACAAGCAGAGAAAGAACCAATGAGGAAGGAGACTCTCAGGGAAACTGAGCTGAAGCTTAGTGCTATACTCTCTTATCACATGAAATTCTCCATTCACTGCATTGGAGGATGAGGTTTGACCTTCTCAAGGGAGAGGTCTTCTTTCCAAAAAGCTGGGTGTGCTCAACTTGATTGTAAGAACTTTGAACTCTTACACAACTTAAACATTATTTGTATTTATCAAATGCCTGCTAAATTTTTTGGATGTTAAAATTTTAAATGAGCTACAAAATACAACTTCAAATAAAATTTCTTTAATAAAAGTCCATATAAAATCATAACTCTCTCACATTCTTAAGCACCGTATGCCACTTACCTGAGAGGTATCCACTCATGCTTTTGTCAAGACTATTAAATTTTTGCCGATATTTTAATCTTGAAGGCTGAGGAACTGCCCACTCTGAGGTCCCAGTCTTGGGTGAGTTCCCTGAGAGGGAAGCAGTTGAGGAAGTTGAGCTGTAACAAAATTTATTTAAAATTTTTGTTACTAAATAAAATACGTTTAGTTAAGTCAGAGACAATAAGAATCATACCTTCTATAATATAACAGTAATTACTTTTATACTTGATACTGAAAAAATTCAATCAATTATCGTTATTCTTAGGAAAGCAAATACCATATGAAGTACAAAACTACCATATACCAAGAACCTACTATGTGCCAGGCCCCACATTGTGCTAGGGTTTTCACAAATATTATTTCTAATCCTCATGACAAACTTAAAAAGTATTACTGTCTCCATCCTTTAGATGGACAAACTATGGCTCAGTGATGTTGAGAAAAACAAGGTCACACAATCAGTGAGTGTTTAAACAAGGATGCAGACATTGTTCTTCTGGGTCATTGCTTTAAAGAGTATTATTGTGATTTATACGAGTGGTGATGAATGAACATTGATGCTTTTGTGCTTTCTGAAATTTTAAAGATACTCAATCAGCAGCTTTTGCTCGAGAAATAATAATGTACAATGATTATGAGATGTTTTGAGAAATATTTTTGAAAGAAAAATGTAGCTTTGTGCAAAAAATTGATTGATTAAAAATACAGAATATTTTTAGTTTACATAAGATATATTTTTCAAAAGTAAAATACCACAGACAGTTAATAATTCTTAAATAAAATTATTTTATGTGAATTACAAATAGTAAATTTACCAAGTGTTTACATTTGGCCACTATAAAGTAAAACCTGGATAAGCTCAGAGCTTTAAAAAAAAAAAAGTCTTTTGTTAAATACTCCTTATTGAAAGCCTAAAAAGTTGGAAGTTTTAAGTATTCATACCTACTGGATCCTAAATCAATCAGAGACTGGGCTTTCTGTATACTAGCACCACCAAATCCTCCCATCATCAGACTGTAAGACGACGTATGAGGCAATGCTAAAAAAAACGAGAAAAGAAAAAGGTTCATACCAAACAATTTCACAAAGTATGAAGGAAATCTATCTATTGGGATGCAAATATAAGTTTCTTCATAATAAAATACCGAGTCATCAGAAACAAAGCACTTACTTGAAGAAGAATAAGGAATGGATAAAGGCTGAATGAGACTGGCGGTTCCATTTGGTAATGATGAAGTGCTAACAGAAGGCACTAGGGGAGCAGGCATCATTAGGGGAGGACGGGTGGTCCCTGAAGTCGCAGAGGACAAGGGAGTTGCTATGTGTGCGACCGGAGGCAATGACTGAGGAAGGGACAGATTGGGCATGCTTCCCATTCCTAAGGACAAAACAGAACACATTCCCCAGTGCTGCTAAACCAATTATAAAACACATGACAGAAAACAAGTTCACAGTACAGTGAGCAACTGCTATGTTACAGAAACACTGTTGGCAAACTAGTTTTAAAAAGTTCACTAAAGCAGCTTGGACCCAGTGCAGTGCAGGAGGTAAGCTACTGCTTTTAATATCAATATTCTGACCTGTGTGAACTAAGCGAATGCCTACTAAGGAGTTAAAAATTCTCTTCTAGTATCATGAATAAAACTAAAGAGCCTTTTCCAACTAAATATTAGTATCCTCAATGAGAGAATGTATTACCTGATCAAATGTGGGGTTTTGTGTAGGGATAATAAATACAGTGCTGTTGAGTTCACACACACACACACACACACACACACACACACACACACTCACTCCCCAAACTCTCCCCTCCCCTGTAAAGGATGTTCTAAATACTGCATACTTTAAGAGAACCATTTATGCACACACACTATGTGCAAGAAGGAAGCATGCCACGTTTCACTTTTCTTATATGTAACACAATACATATGGATTCAAGGACAATTCTTTAAAAGGAACAAAGTGATGACTCATTTGTTTACTAACTGCAGAATATGAAGTACACTATATAAATACGGTTACACAAGGATTTGATGTTATCTCTAGAATTCACTGCAATAGTGAAAGAACTTAGTATTTTAAGGTCTAACATCTAGAGTGGAAGAACATGTTTCTGATACATAGACATATCTAATTGAATGTTCTGTTCCAATGAGTGCTTCTCACAAATAATAGGAAAATGGCTAATCAAAATTAATGGAAAACTAGTTACCTCTGATGAATATGCAAATTAAATAGCACGAAGTCTCCAACTTTTAGCCCTAAATTTAGCTGGCTAATTAACCTTTAAATTAAAGAAATTTCTACTTATGTATAACTTTAAATTACCCCCCAAATGAAACCATTTCGAGTTTAAATTGTTCACAGTTTTGTTATGCATACAGAGTATAGAGGAAACTAATTAAGAATAGTATTTAGGCTCAGCTATAACTAGCAGGATCATATAATTTATCATCCAACTGGGAATTATGAAAGGGAACGCTAACCAGACTAGATGCCAGGACAACAGGCATAATCACAACTGTCCCTGGAAAACTGGGACACATGGACTCCCTAGCTATGACAGCGAACTTAACATTTCTAGTCTCAGACATGAAAGTTAACTTGGAGTCTGGGGACTGTCATTTTATGCCAACAAATCCTTTTCTGATTCTCAAATATTATGCCTAGGAATCAAGTTTAACTATCAAATGCATCTAATTAAATTAATAAACACATACCAAAACGAGCAGAAATTAATGGAGAGAACATAGGAGGTTGTTTCATAATAGGGGGAAGAACCACGGGCAACTGTTGGCCTTGAAGCTTTAGTTTGATGAGTTTCATAGCTATGGAGAACTCTTGCTGATCCATCTTCCCATCCTTGTTCAGGTCTGACAAAGCCCTAAAAGGACAATGAGGGCGGTAGATTTGTTTTGTTTTGATGTATTGAGCTCCCCTGATTTTAAGAGCTCAAAGTCACTCTTTTATTCAGGATGGAACAGGGCCCTCCTCACAGAACCTGACAGCAGATCAAACTAATGCATCTGCTACTTAGTTTGGAGGGTGACAGATTGTTATTCAGGGTCAACATTAGTTTTGAGGAGGATGATAAAATGGAAACAACGACATAGCATTTACATGTAGATCATCACTTAATTAAATATGTGTATGTGTATAACAAAACACTAAAACCTGTACATTAATATACACTGACCAAAGATAGTATCTAATAAAATACTATCAGTCTATATAGTATCTAGATATCTTTGGGATGAATTCCACCAGTGCAGATGGAAAGAAATTATACAAGAGTATAACCACTGTAAACAATTTATTCATTTGTTCAAGTATTTACTGAATGCTTGCTATGTGCCTGGCACTCTGCCAGGCATGGGGATATTCTGAATGGAAAGAAGGATGGAGTAGGGGTTGATGTTTATTGTAAATACATTAAAAACCCAAAACCTTAGATATTATAAAGAACAATTTCTTTAAGGTAGGAATAAGGGAAGGGAGGGCTAATGTGGGGTTTATAGATGATGAAATAAATGAAACAACTACAAAATAACAGAATGAAGATCAAGACTCTTGCCAAATTGTAAAGAAGTGTTTTTTTTAATAGAAAAGCACTTAGAAATTTCCTTTCCTTAGAAATTCTAAGGAAATTAGAAATTTATCCTATAGAACAAAACCCCAATTGATTTTTAGTCATTTACTCAATAAAATTTATTTTCTAAAAAGCTGAAGAAATACTCTTATTTTAATTTTTTGCGGTACGTGGGCCTCTCACTGTTGTGGCCTCTCCCGTTGCGGAGCACAGGCTCCGGACGCGCAGACTCAGCGGCCATGGCTCACGGGCCCAGCCGCTCCGCGGCACGTGGGATCCTCCCGGACCGGGGCACGAACCTGTGTCCCCTGCATCGGCAGGCGGACCCTCAACCACTGCGCCACCAGGGAAGCCCAGAAATACTCTTATTAACAACAGACTACAAGTAAAAACAACTTTATGTTAACACTAAGTATTAAAAACAGAACAAAGTCAGACTACCAGAAAGTTAAGCTCATCTACAAAAGAAAACATTTTACCATATTTCAGCTAAAACAGGAGCTGGCAGGCCTGACTGTAAGAAAAAGGTACGTGCTTGATCACCTGAAGACAAAAAAAAAATCAAACAGCGTATTAGTAAGTGGAATTACTTTGATGCCTCTGAATAACAATAATGGCCAATAATAACAATGTTATTGATTTATTTTAATTACAATTATTATTTTTTATAAATTGATTGTTGATTGATTGATTAGCTGCATTGGTCTTCTTTGCTGCACGTGGGCTTTCTGTAGTTGCAGCAAGCAGGGGCTACTCTTCTTTGTGGCGCGCGGGCTTCTCATTGCGGTGGCTTCTCTTACTGCGGAACACGGGCTCTAGGCGTGCGGGCTTCAGTAATTGTGGCACACAGGCTCAGAAACTGTGGCTCGCGGGCTCTAGAGCATGGGCTCTAGAGTGGAGGCTCAGTAGTTGTGATGCCCGGGCTTAGTTGCTCCGTGGCATGGGGGATCTTCCCAGACCAGGGCTGGAACCCGTGTCCCCTGCATTGGCAGGAGGATTCTTAACCACTGTGCCACCAAGGAAGTCCCTAATTACAATTATTAAAGAAAAATTATTTATATTACTTTAATAAGACTTAGAGGTTTTAAAACAAAAATGTCACAACTGAAGTTATATATGCATTAATCAGTGATGAAAGATTACATTATTCATCTTAGTTTTTCCTCATAATTAGGGTCTTATTTGATAATACACCTATCTAATAAAATTTATAGTTAAAAACACTATTCCCTAGAAGAGCTCTAATTAAAAAAAATACAAGGTTTGGGAAAGATACTCCTCATGGGTGTCTGATATGTCTGATATGTCCTGCTGTGTATGCCAAGAACGTAAGATCCTAACTGCTCTTTACCTGGATCATGTCTCAGAGTTGGGTTTGCAGTGAGCTGTCTTGAAGGATGAGGTAATGTTTCCCTCTGGGACAAAGAATAAGCTTGCTTACTGCTTGCTGAAAAATGGTGGGTTCCCTGAAGTCCAGTGTTCCTCTTCTATAACAACCACCGCATGTGAAGCATCCTTCTGGCCCCTCTGCCTGGCCCCTATGTGACTCAAGGGACGAGGGAAATGGACAGAAATATGCCGGTGCTCATGCTACCAGCTGTGCCATTAGAAAGAGTGTCCTTGGTCTCTGACTCAGGAATTCTGGGTCTTCTGCCAGCATCCATGAGACAGTAACAGACCAAATTATTACCTTGTAAGTAGGGTAATCAAATCCCAACCCGGATACCAGGTAAGGTAGTTTTTATTACTGAAGTGCAAATAACATTAAACTATAATGTTTAAGAGGATGGACTCCAAAGTCAGACTGAAAGGTTTCCAAGCCCAGATCACCACTAACCATCTCTTGGCAAGTTACAGAACACCTCAAAGTCTCAGTTCTATCATCTTTAAATACAGACAACGACAGGGCAACGTCACCGGCTTGTTGTGAAGGTTAAAGGAGATAGTACATTTAGTATAGTATCTGAAATACAGTACAGATTTGGTAAATATTAGCCATTATATTTACTACTACTGTAAATAAAGCCCTAAGGTGCTTTAGCATAGAAAAGAAAGTTTCACTTATAGAAAAAAATTTGAAAGACACACCTAAATTAATCCTCTTTTGGTTCTGGGGGACTTCTTGCAAAACAAGGGCTATAGCATCAACAATCAATGCTTATAAAGCCTCCCAAAGACAGAGGGCTAAATGTTAGGAAAACAGATTCCAGAAAAAAAAATTCTAGATTATTTTCAAGAAAACTGATCTGATATATATATTTCTACTAGGTTTTAGTAATACTGATCATTATACTAGTATCTGGCACAACATATTAAGAACACATTAATAAATTTGCTTAGGGAAAAAAGTCTCAACTACCTTGAGAAATAAATGGAAAACTTTCCAGATATAAGGTTAAAATGTGAAATTGGACAATTAAAGTTTAGGATCAGGAAAAGATCTTCTATTATGCCAAATCCAAAGACAACAAATTAAGATGGTTCCGGGTAAAATAAGAAAGTCACATTTTAAAAAAATTCTAGAATTCGGATATGAATTTTATCATTAAATAATACAAATTGATGGCAGTCAAATTAAAACTAATTATAAGATACTACATGAAAAGGAGCATAATTTACAAATAAAATATAAACACAAACCTGTTATGTAACCTCCTGAGGGTTTGAGGTTATCAAACTGCTTGTCATGCTTAGTCCGTTCTTCAGAGGTGATAGCCCACATGTTTGGCCCTCCTAAAACATAAATGAAAGAAAAAGATTTTATAATGTATACACGAGAATACTTAAATACAATTCCAAAATGTAAACAAGAATCACAAATATCCATTTAATGACAGTACTTAATACTGAAGTGACACAAAGAGGAAAGCTCTATCATAACCATACATAGCATGGCCCTAAGGCTTTTCACTCACTCACCCAGTTAACATCTACTTGAACAATTACTGTGTACAACTTACTGGAAGTGGGCAACAAGCTAAATACTGGAAATGAAAAGATTAATAAACTATTATTCCCATCCTCAAGCAACTCTTACTCTAGAAGATGACTACCAGCATTTACAATGTTAACCTGTGAAGCATCCTAAGCAGAAATACATACAAAAAGCTGTGCTAGGGCTTCCCTGGTGGCGCAGTGGTTGAGAGTCCGCGTGCCAATGCAGGGGACACGGGTTTGTGCCCCGGTCCGGGAGGATCCCACGTGCCGCGGAGCGGATGGGCCTGTGAGCCATGGCCGCTGAGCCTGTGCTCCGCAACGGGAGAGGCCACAGCAGTGAGAGGCCCGTGTACCGAAAAAAAAAAAAAGCTGTGCTAGTACTGAGTCAGAAGCATCAATGATGAGCTAACAGGAAAGGTAAGAACAAGGCACAGCCTTGAAGCTTGGCTTTAATTTTTGCCATGTGAAGAGGTGGGATAAGGGCATTTCATACAAAAAGGGCATAGCATGAGAAGTCAAGGCATGTTCAAGACACTGCAACTGCACTGAGTAGACTAATAGCTAAAGCACCACATGAGTGTGGGAAAGTTTGCAGTACGCGGGCCTCTCACTGTTGTGGCCTCTCCCGTTGCGGAGCACAGGCTCAGCGGCCATGGCTCACGGGCCCAGCCACTCTGCGGCATGTGGGATCTTCCCGGAATGGGGCACGAACTCGTGTCCCTTGCATTGGCAGGCGGACTCTCAACCACTGCGCCACCAGGGAAGCCCCATCTGGTACTTTTTAAAGTAATTTTTCAATTTGAAATACTTTTAGATTTACAGGAAAGTTGCAAAGATAGTATGGAGTTTCTGTATATCCTTCATCCAATATCCACTATGTTAACAATTTACATAACCACAGCACATTTGTCAAAACACATAAATTAACACTGATATACTACTACTGGCTAAACTAAATACCTCCACCAGCAGGACTAGCTGGTGAACCCCAACACAATTAGACTCTGGGTACTGGAAACAGCACAAATCTTTGTTACTGAGGATTCTGCCAAGTGGAGCCTTTGGCAAAGGGAAACAGCCTCCAGATGGGTCTGCTTGATCTAGGCAGGCCTAGTGACTCTCTGGCCTGATAGTCCCATTTGGGGGTGGGTCAAACTTAAATTCCACAACTAACAAGGTGAGAAGGATCCCCAAAAGCCTTGCTTGCCAAATGGAAATGGTATATTCAAGAATACAGGACAGCCTTGCCCCAACGGCATTTTGGCTTTATATGAAAAAGTGGCAGGCAATCCTCTGAGGGGAAACTTTATTCCTACTCCACTGTCTGAAGCAAAGCTACTGGATCAATGAGGTTCCCTGAAATGCCTCAGCCTGGTTCACTAATGGTTTATAGAAGCTGAAGCTGACAGTGTCCACTGGGCTGCCATGACTGTTCAGCCTCAGAGCTATGCAGAACCAAAAGGAGACACAGCATTCTCTTCAGTGGGCAGAACTCAGATTCTTGGGCTGTTGCCAGTGGCCTGGCTGTTTGGTTTGCCACTTGGAAAATTACAACTGACAGATTAAAGGTAGCCTCTTTGGGGCTGCAAACTGAAAACAAATTTTAATTGCTAATTGAATGGTCTGGGTCACTTAATGTAGCTACCCATGGCAAGAGTCCATTCTCTAATTTAGACTGAAATCAAGCTTCTGATTAAGTCTGACCCTGTGTTTCTGATGCAGAGGATACCACTGCATGCCAGACTTAATGATTCCTGTCTGGGAGGTCTCACTGCACAGGGCACTGCCCTTTTTTGGCTCTTGGCAGATGGACTACATCAAACTTTTGATCTCCCCCTAGGGCTACTGGTGGTTCCTCAAGCTGCTGACACTTTTTCAGGTTACCAATCGGCCCCTCATGTCCATACTATTGCGGCCCTTGAAAGTAATCTTTGTCATGTTTTTAGCTTTCTAGACTATTTGCACTGACGCTAATGAATCATTTATCAGAAAAGCTGTTCAACAATGCACTGATGATGTCTGACTCTGCTTCCATAACCTCCTCCTGGTTCACCTTACTCCTTAAACTCAGACAGTTTGGCCACTGAATGTGCTGTCCCTAAGAAAGGGATCATCATCGCCTCTTAGCTGGTTGGTGCATCCTCCAGGTGGCAGCTCAGCTAATAAGGGACCTAGGGGAGTCAAAGTTAATTCTGGTTAGGGTTTACAAAAATGTCCCTGTCCCTCTTGCACCTAACACTTCTAGATCACTAGAAGATAGTGAAGTTATAGCTAAATGGAACATCGAGATCTTTTGGCAGTGGAGAGCAACGAGCAGGCATCTGAAGAGACATACCTTAGACCCCAAGAGGTATGGGAGTGGGAGAAGCATGACCTTTTCTCTTTCAGAACTGGCCCTGGAGCCTTCTTCCCTAAGGACAATGCGCTGGTGTGGCTCTCCTAAACTGCTGGAAGCACCTTAAAATTTATGTGACTCTGAGTCTGCCATCCCCAACCAGATGGCTTTCACTACCATCTGATCCTCATCCACTCAGTCTTAGGCAGGCCATGTGCACCTGAGTCCCAGGGGTATGGATTTCTCTGTTCCTGCCCCTCCACCCTGGGGCATCCAAACTTCTCCTTGTATCTGTGATTAGTCTTGGGAAGCACTTTCCTGCTGGTCCACCACCAGTAGTAAGAGTAATACCTCTGCTTGGTATTGATATAGAATCTTAGACACAAGGTTTCCTTCCCCCACGCTCAGGGGTAGACAGGTTTTTCTTCTACTCTTACCCCAGCAGCAATGTGTCTCTGCCTGTGTCTTTGGGGTGAGTCTTTAACTGACCCACTCTCAGTGGCTTAAGGTTTTTACTTAATAGGAAAAAAAGATGCAAGGAAATGCATGGTATTTCATGTTTGTCTGCCTACAGCTGCCTGCAACTGAGGTGGGGGCTCTTTCTGGTCTCTTGCACAGCCTCCATCTTTCTCATGAGCACCCAGTTAATGCCCAGAGGAACCAGCTTGTAAGTATAAACTCCCATTGTGTCTATAGCCCCCAGTCATTCCAGACCAACATGCTGGCCCTCACTTGTCTTTCGGTAGTTCATTGAAATTTTATCTTATTTCTGTAACAAATGCCCTACTTAAAGTACTGTTTGCATCCATAAAGTTTGAGGTTAAATTCTGTGGAGAACTGCTCCAACTTCATTGGAGTCATAGAAATCCTTCAATTTGCCATCAGTCCCATGTTCCACCCTGCATTCCAGCCCCCTTTACTCAACAGCTCTACTGAAAACATCAGTTCATTTATTTATCAAACATGACTCTCCTATGCCTATGTTGAATCCAATCTAATCTGCTTCATAATTTCTAGAAACTTTCAAAGTTTTTGGTACACCGACGGTGACGTGATTTCCTAAAGCTACCTTGGATTTTTTTTTTTATGTTCTCTTTGATAATTTAAATAGGATCCAGGAAGAGAAAGGCCAATAACATAGAATTAAATCACTATCTTGAAACAAGACTTAGTTATGAGTGCATATTTCAATAGGAACAACAAAGCAGCTCCAGAGAAGAAGGTGGTATGAGAGGCCTAGAAATATTCTATGAGGCAATTAAGGAACTAAAGATATTAAGCCTGAATAATCAATCAAAGGTTAAGGAAGAAAAAGTAAAAAAAAATATATATATATATCCCTTTTAAAAATCACACTAAAATACAAAAATACTTATGGATAAACCTGACGAAGGAGGTGAAAGACTTATATGCTAAGAACTAAAACACTGATAAAGGAAACTAAAGATGATTCAAAGAAATGGAAAGATATGCCATGCTCTTAGATTGGAAGAATTAACATTGTTAAAATGGCCATACTACCCAAAGCAATCTACAGATTTAAGGTGACAGGGATCAAATTACCCATGATATTTTCCACAGAACTAGAACAAATAATCCTAAAATTTATATGGAACCATAAAACACCAAGAATTGCCAAAGCAATCCGGAGGAAAAAGAACAAAGCTGGAGGCATAACCCTCCCAGACTTTAGACAATACTACAAAGCTACAGTAATCAAAACAGTGTGGTACTGGCACAAAAACAGACACATGGATCAACAGAACAGAATAGACAGTCCAGAAATAGACACACACCTATGGTCAATTAATCTTCGACAAAGGAGGCACCACTTCCCAGCAAGTGGTGCTGGGAAAGCTGGACAGCCGCATGTAAATCAATGAAGTTAGAACACACCCTCACACCACACACAAAAATAAACTCCAAATTGCTTAAATACTTAAATATAAGATGACACCATAAAAATCCTAGAAGAGAACATAGGCAAAACATCCTCTGAAATAAATTGTACCAGTATTTTCTTAGGTCAGTCTCCCAAGGCAATATAAGTAAAAGCAAAAATAAACAAATGGGACCTAATCAAACTTATAAGCTTTTTAAAAACTCTTTGTTTTATATTGGAGTATAGTTGATTAACAATGTTGTGTTAGTGTCAGGTGTACAGTACAGAGATTCAGTTATACAAATACATGTATCTATTCTTCTGCAAATTCTTTTCTCATTTAGGTTGTTACGTAATATTGAGCAGAGTTCCTTGTGCTATACAGTAGGTTCTTGTTGGTTACCCATTTTAAATATAGTAGTGTGTACATGTCAATCCCAAACTCCCTAACCATCCCTCCCTCCCACCAATCCCCCCTGGTAACCATAAGTTCGTCAAACTTACAAGCTTTTGCACAGCAAAGGAAACCATAAACAAAATGAAAAGACAACCTATGGACTGGGAGAAAATATTTGCAAATGATACAAATGACAAGGGCTTCATTTCCAAAGTATACAAACAGCTTATACAATACAGTAATAAAAAATAACCCAATCAAAAAATGGGCAGAAGACCTAAATAGGCATTTCTCCAAAGAAGACATACAGATGGCCAATAGGCACATGAAAAGATGCTCAACATTGCTAACTATTAGAGAAATGCAAATCAAAAACCTACAATGAGGTACCACCTCACACTGGTCAGAATGGCCATCATTAAAAAGTCTACAAATAAATGCTGGAGAGGATGTGGAGAAAAGGGAACCCTTCTACACTCTTGATAGGAATGTAAATTAGTGCAGCCACTATGGAAAACAATATGGAGGGTCCTTAAAAAATTGAAAATAGAGTTGCCATATGATCCAGCAATCCCACTCCTGGGCATATATCCAGATAAAACTATAATTCGAAAAGATACTCGCACCCCAATGTTCATAGCAGCACTACTTACAACAGCCAAGACATGGAAGCAACCTAAAGGTCCACTGAGAGATGAATGGATAAAGAAGATGTGGTATGTATACACAGCGGAATACTACTCAGCCATTAAAAAGAATGAAATAATGCCATTTGCAGCAACATGGATGGACCTAGAGATGATCATACTAAGTGAAGTAAGTCAGAAAGAGAAAGACAAATACCATATGATATCACTTATATGTGGAATCTAAAATATGACACAAATGAACTTATTTACGAAACAGAAACAGGAAACAAACTTATGGTTACCAAAGGGGAAAGAGGGTGGGAGAGAGATAAACTAGGAGTTTGGGATTAGCAGATACAAACTACTGTATATAAAATAAACAACAAGGTCCTACTGTATAGCACAGGGAACTATATTCAATATTCTGTAATAAACCATAATGAAAAAGAATATGTATATATATATGTATAACTGAATCACTTTGTTGTACACCAGAAACTATCACAACATTGTATATCAACTATACTTCAGTTTAAAAAAAAGATTAAAGAAGACATGGTAGCAACTCTAAGTGTTTCTACAAGTTGTTATGCAGAATACGAAGTGGTTATTTGCCTTCCATACATGAATTAGGAAAAGGACCACCATTTTGAAGAAAGTTAGGACTGTATGAAGAGGGAATCAACCCCACCAGAAATTACTCTTTTGTTACCAGAGGTGTTAAAACAGACAATGGTCTACTAAATCTGAAAATGTCTGAGGGTCTCTTAAGCCATGAAAAACAAACAATGATTTTATGATCCTTTCCATTTGCTCTGAACATGAGACCCAGTCTCAACTCACTATCCCCAAATACATCTCCACCCTCTTCCTTTCATAACTAAATGGCAGCAGTGGAGCATAAAGGAACACAGTGGAGATTCTGCTCCTGTGTGCTAACCAGTTTTGTGACTTGAGCAGGCCTTTAAACTTCCTCACCCTTTGTTTCCTTACCTAGGACTTGTTGTAAGAATGGTGTATGTAAAGGTGATTTCAAAAGTATAAAGTACGTAGCAGGCAATACTTGACTAGCCAATGTCCTACACCAGAGATATGCAACCCCTGGCTGAATCACCTGGGGAGCTTTAGGAGACAAAACCTATTCCAGCAGACCAAGTAAAGCAGAATCTCTGGGGAATGAGGCACAAGCTTCACAATTTTTAAAAAGCTCTCCAGGTGATTCTTTTGTGCAGCCAGGGTGGGGAAACACTGTCCTATACAAACCAGGTTTGCACCTTGCCTCCTCTTCTTTCTATCACTCCGCAGAATATTCTGCTCCACCTCTACCCTTCCAGCCAACTCAGGACAACTAGCAAATAATGCTGTCCAAAGGCAACAACTGGTGGCTGTCAAAGTGAATTATGTGGTCTGTTTCTCCTAAGGATGCCACAGGCATCTTGCAATTCTATCCTGTTAAAAGATGAGTTAATCTCTTCTTACTTTTTCTCATAGAGATATACGCAGATCTTTTTTTAATCCCCTTTACCCTACTGTTCTCTCAACTCTTGACCATCTCAGAGAAACAACCTTCCCTCTCTTATCATTTGCTTTTAAAGTCCAACAACATTAGCAGAGTAATAGTAGTACTTAGTAGAAGAAGCAACTACTATTTACTATTACTTTATACCAGCAACCATGCTAAGCATATTAATATTTACAACAGTTCCGTGAACAAGGTTTACAGAAGTTACAGACGAAAAAAACAAAGCTAGGGAAGTTAAATAACTGGCCTAACACCATATAGCTGATTCAATTTTTAGCTAGAATCTTCCTGTACTTTAGAGTATAAGTCCAAAGTTTCTGCTCTTAACTATTACACCACATTGCCTCCCTGACTACTTTGATATTTATTTTACTTTAGCAGTATTATTTTTGTAATTTAAAAATGACCAGCAGGGGCTTCCCTGGTGGCGCAGTGGTTGAGAGTCCGCCTGCCGATGCAGGGGACACGGGTTCGTGCCCCGGTCCAGGAAGATCCCACATGCCGTGGAGCAGCTGGGCCCGTGAGCCATGGCTGCTGAGCCTGCGCGTCTGGAGCCTGTGCTCCGCAACAGGAGAGGCCACAACAGTGAAAGGTCCGCGTACCGCAAAAAAAAATAAAATAAAATAAAAAAGACCAGCAACAAAATGTAAAGGAGATACATATAAATTGACATTTGAATATAAAAATATGTGTCTCTTTTACATGTCAGAGTAACCAAATTTTCCCTTGGAATAATGTATCTTAAAACATTGGGGGGGAGGAATTCCCTGGTGGTCCAGTGGTTAGGACTCCATGCTTCTAGCACAGAGGGCCCAGGTTTGATCCCTGGTGGGGGAACTAAGATCCTGCAAGCTGCACAGCATGGCCAAAAATAAAAAAATTTTTGAACACTGATTATATAAAAAATATGTAGAAAAATGTTAATCGTGATACTATTATTTACTATTTAACAAGAAAGAAATCTATACAAAACAAAAACCAAGAACAACAAGAATGCTGGTAGTGTATCCCTATCTCAGAAAAGTAAATTCTTACAAACGCCATATACATAACATCCTCTTTCTCATCCCATGACATATGTTCCCTTTACTTGGACTGCCATTCATATCAGCGTCTTCCATTTCAAACTTTCTCTTTCAAGGTCCAGGACAGGTGTCACTTTCTCCAGGAGGTCCCTGACACCTGCAGGTCAAATTAATTGCTTCCTCCCCTAGATTCTCAAGAGACTTCTCCATGCTTCTACAGAGCACTTAAAAAGGTTCTGTAATTGTTTGCTATCCATCTGTTCTACCAGACTATGAGCCCTTGGAGGACAAGAGCTTTGTGTGTTTATCTTTCTATGCTCAGAACTGGCAGAGTACCCAGCACAAACACTTAAAAATGTCTGGAAAAATTGGAGTACAGAAAAAGCAGAGAGGTAAGATCAGGACTTGGGGAAAGACAAGAGTCATTTACAAATCTTTCTGTTGTCCATCCTTCACATATAGTTATATCAGCTTTCTGTGGAGGTCTTTAAAGCTATATATTCAACATGGCTAATAATCACCTATACTTCATTTCTGATTACCTTTTCAGTTTACTCAGCTTCTACCAACAAGAAACCAAGTATGTTTAGGTATGTAAACTAAAACATATTTGCTGACTATAGTCCATAAAAATTTGCCTTACAAAGTTGTTTACAGGAATGCATATCACTGAAATATAGGTGCCCACTATAATTTTTTTTGTTTTTTTTTGGTGCTACGCGGGCTTCTCACTGTTGTGGCCTCTCCCGTTGCGGAGCACAGGCTCCGGACGCGCAGGCTCACCGGCCATGGCTCACGGACCCAGCCGCTCCACGGCATGTGGGATCTTCCCGGACCGGGGCACGAACCCATGTCCCCTGCATCGGCAGGCGGACTCTCAACCACTGCGCCACCAGGGAAGCCCTGCCCACTATAATTTTAAACACTAGATGGATTTAATATTTCTAAGCCTTAAATGAGTGGATTTTTAAAAAAAATCTATAAACATCCTCTCTTAAAGACAAGATTTAAGATTAGAGTTAAAAATAAAGAAACAGGGAATTTCCTCGCAGTCCAGTGGTTAGGACTTGGTGCTTTCACTGCGGTGGCCCTGGTTTAGTCCCTGGTCCGGGAACTAAGATCCCCATAAGCCTTGCATTGGGGGTGGGGTTAGTGGGGGGGGGGGAGGAAGGAAAGAACAGATGTACTGAAGAACTAAAGACCTAAAATAGCTAAACCTACACACTTTTAAAATAAATACCATACACATGGTAAAGAAACCCCTACTTTATTAGTTTATCATGAAATAAATTAACCAATCATGAATCCTGTGACTAGGAAGGCAAGTAGTGTGGCTACAGAACTGATTTAATACTGTATGACTTTGGAAAAATGATGCTGATGATAAAAAAATAATGACCACAACAAAAAGGATTACAAAGATGGAAGCAACTCACCTTTATTGAGCCCTATCGGTCAGGGACTTCAAATACAGTAACTCACCGACTGCCACCACTACCTTATATATAAGGTACTACACTATTACCCGCATTTTACAGATGAGGAAACCAAAACTCATCGTGGTAAAGGAACTTGCTCAAGGTCACACAACTAACAAGTGGCAGAACTGAGATTAGAACCTAGGTAGCCTGAACTCTCTACACTACACTGTCTCCCAGTGTACATAGATAAGATGCTCACATTCTCTGTACCTTGATTGCCACCTCTATAAACAAGAGTATTACCTAACTCCTCAGGGTTGTTGTAAATACTACACGTAATATGTAACATATCCACACTAAAAAACACTAAATATCATTTTTTATCTATTAGACTGACAAAATAACAATAGCTAACATTTAACAAAACTTACCATGTGTCAGGTACTTTTCTTAAGAGTTTTACATGTATTGTTTCTATTAAGTCTCACAAGAATTCTATGAGGTAACTATTATTACTATCACTGTTTTTCAGAGGAGAAAACAGAGGCATGGAGAGATTAAATAATTTGTCCAAGGTAACAAAGTCGGCAAATGTTAAAGGCGGGATTGGAATCCATGCAGGCTTAATTAAGGGTCTTAATCTGCACCTTGATGATAATTAAAAAGAAACAGACCTACAGATATGTTGTCAGTTGATTTCAACAAAAATATCAAGATAATTCACTGGGGAAAGAATAGTCTTTTCAACAAATTATGCTTAAAGAACTGGACATCCATTTAAAAAAAAAGAATCTCAAACTTGTACCATATACAAAAATTAACTCTAAATGGATCATATCTAATGTACATGTAAGGGCTAAATTATGAAACTTCCTGAAGAAAGCAAAGAAGAAACTCTCTGTGACTCTGGTTAAGGCAAGACTTTTTAGGACACAAATGGCACAAACCATTAAAAATTTTTTGATAAATTGAACTTCATCAAAATCTAAAACCTCTGCTCTCATAAAGGCAGTGTTAAGAAAATGAAAAGACAAGCTACAGACTAGGAGGAAATATCTGCAAAACATATGTGATAAAGGACACATATGCAGCATATCTAAAGAACTACAGATTCGACTCAATAAGAAGACAATCCCTGCTTTCAAAAATGCGCAAAAGATCTGAATAGACACATCAAACAATACACAGATGGCAAATAAGCATATGACAAGATGTTCAATGACACTGATCATCAGGGAAGTGAATACAAAAACCACAATAAGATATCACTACATGCCTATTAGAATGTCTGGAATTAAAAAAAAAAATGCTGGCAAAGATGCTGGGCAACCAAAACTCTCACACATTGCTGGTGGGAAGGCAAAGAGATAATTTGGAAAAGTCTGGCAACTTCTTATGAAGTTAAATATACATTTACCATAATAACACCCCAACAATAACCCTTGGGGATTTACTCAAGAGAAATAAAGACCTATTTCCAGATAAAAATCTGTCATTTGATGGTTATAGCAGGTTTAGACATTATGTCTAAAGTTCCAAAACCTGGAAGTAACCCAAATGCCTTTTGCAGATGAATGGGTAAACAAATTGTGGTATACATTTATACAATGGAATACTACTTGGCAAGAAAGAGAAATATATGCAACGCCATGGATGAATCACAAAAGTATTCTGTTAAGTGAAAGAAGCCACAAAGATACAAAAGGCTACCTATTGTGTATTTCATTTATATAATATTCTGGAAAGACAAAACTATAGAGACAGAAATCTGATCAGTGGTTGCCAGTAGCTAAGGGTAAGGTGAAGGGACAAAGGAAAATTTTAGGTGATGGAAATGTTCCATATCCCAATCTACACGGCTATATACATTTGTCAAAACTCATCAAACTGTATTAAAAAGGGGTGAATTATATCTCAATAAACCCAACTTAAAACAAAAATATAAAGCCTCTAACACATGCCTGTCACATGGAGAGTGCTAAATAAATCAGTTTCCTTACTCAACCCAATCCCAGGGAACAACATAATTAAGGAGAAGGCAGAGCATTAAAATCTTTCTCAGGCTTTTCTTGTGATAAAGGTACTCTTGCCAGAAAATACTGAAAGTGAGGCCTTTTAGTCAGAAACCTTACGACTATTTTAAGTCTGAACAGTCTGGTTGGGGAAGCTTGAGCTGCTCTAACATACATCATCCCCAGGCAGTGACAGACTGCTATCCTAAGACTACAGAGAAGTCTGTTTCAGCAGAAGGGAATCTGTGTCAATCCTTATCACATTATAACACTTTCTTATATACTACTATCTCCTCACCTTTCTTTGGGTACCTGTTTTTGCAGTGGCCAGCTCACCCTATCTGATAATGCTTACTGCTTAGTTCTTCCTGACTCCAACCAGCAACCTTGACACCTTCATATATTGTACATTCATTCAACAAACATTTATAGGGCACCAATGTGTGTAAGGACGAGTGGTACAAAAATAAAACGACCCCCTTAAATAAGCTCAGAGACTTTCTAATATTTAAGGGACACCACAAGCCAAGAGAGTCACACACAACAATCATGATTAAATATTATCATGATTAATGTTACTAACAGAATTAAAATGTCCTAAGTCATATGAGCATAATTTTTAAGTAGTATTCAAATAATCTTCAATTCTGAACACTTCCCCAAAGATGACCATATTAAAACATGTTATTAACGCACTAGAATTTTACAGAAAGGAAAAGTCACATAGAAATAAGAAAACTATGAAATATATGTAATTCAAAGCCAATTTTAAAATAGTTGATCCAATTCTAGCTTTCTTATTTAGAATATATACTAACAGAACCTTTTAAAGAGCCAACAGTCTATTATTTTGAACTTCAAGTAAAATATATCCTAAGGTTAATCTACATTTATTCATAAGTCTTATAGAAAGGCAGGAAAACCTAAGTTTTGGGGTTGATGTTTTCAATATTTCCATAAAGATCTAAAATCTTTTACATTGTCTGATGATCACCTTAGAAATCTATTACAATTCTATCCACTGCCCCCCAATTCATCACTAAATTGAGAATGTGGTATTTTCATAAAGATTTCTGTCGCTTAGTCTCATCTACTGGCTCTGTCAAATATGTTCTTATTGTCTATGTAGCAGGAAAAATACAGGTTTACAGAACATCCACAGTATGCTAGATCCCATGCAATAAGTAGTGTCATCCCTATTTTACATATATAGATATACATACATATGCATATGTTCATACACACACACACAAATAAGTTCCACATGGTTAAGCTGCATAGCTGGGTAGTGGCACAGCAGTATTCTAACACATAGTTCTGAACATACATGATTCAGAAAGGTTATATCCCACTTGTATGCTATAAAAATTAAATGATATCAGAAATAGTCTTCATTGGTACATTTCTCCAATTCAAAGTAAGAGTCAAATGATATATATTGACCCAGTACTAACTTAAATCTCTAAAACACAACTGGAATACTGGTCTAGATAGAACTGAAGTCTCAACTGTAGGGACCTGAGTAATAAATGCTTGGGTGGTTATATGTGCAGTACAACACTACAGCTGATTCTACAGGTCCAATGCTTAACAAAAATTTCTTAATTACACAGTTGAAAACAGTAACAAGCTCTAAAATTCTAAAAAGGTAATAAAGCTCTAAAATTAAAAATGGTATTTTTTTCCTCCTAAAGCCACTAGCTGTTGCTTTTCTCTCCTTCCCCCTTCTCTCTTCCACATTTTAGGCAGAGCCACTGTCATGGGCTTCAGCACTTCGTACTCACATAACCAGTCTTTAGTACCTCCACAATTTTGAGGCTGAAACAACCCACATTACACTACAATATGAAATGGTAGCAACATGTATCTGAAGTGGCCTCTTGCCTATCACCTTATGGCTCATATATCATGCCCTGTGTATTTAAAATTTCATTAAATTTTTGAAAAGCAGAAAGCAAACCTACCATGATTAAGGAAGGCTTTGGCAAGGATGATTCTGCTGGTGCAGAAGACGTCAGAAGTAAAAATCACAAATGGTTAAAAATACAATGCAATGATCTTTTTTAGTTTTGTTAAGGAGATGGGAGGCGAAGCAAACAGACTAAGAAAAGAATATCTGTTCAACAGAGCTTTCTGAGATGTATGTGCATTGTCCAACACAGTAGTCACTAGCCATACATGGCTTTGAGCACTTGAAATGTGGCTGTGTGACTGAGCAACTGAATTTTTTACTTTACTTAACTTTTATTAATTTAAATTTAATTTTTATTAATGTAAATATAAATTTAAATAGTCACATGTAGCTAATGGCTACTATATTAGACAACACAGCTCTAAGAACCAAAAAAGTCTAAAATGTCTGTGGTTAGTCTCAGGATGATAAAGTAGACATGGCAAAATTTGAAGACTATGTCAGAAGTATTTAGACAAACAGCCTGGTGTAGGGAGGGCACTTAGAGACAAGTTCCAATGGTACTGGGCATGAAAAAATTTTAACCCAATCAATAACTGAGAATTTACTAAAGGAGTAAACACTGCTTTTGAAGGCTCTGTGCTATACATGGATGCTTATTTCAATAAGATCTTAAACCTTGAATTGGACTTAAATTAGATATATACAAGATTATCTTCAATATTTTATAAACTAAGTAGGAGGATAAGTACCTCCTAAGTACTACAGTCTGCATTAGCTGTCAATTCTTCAGAAGTTTAAAGAAACTGACAATTCTGCAGCCTGTGGAAGGAAAACCACATTCACAGAAAGATAGACAAGATGAAAAGGCAGAGGACTTTGTACCAGATGAAGGAACAAGACAAAACCCCAGAAAAACAAATAAATGAAGTGGAGATAGGCAACCTTCCAGAAAAAGATTTCAGAATAATGATAGTGAAGATGATCCAGGACCTTGGAAAAAGAATGGAGACAAATTACAACGAAAACATGGCCATCCAAAACCTATGAGATGCAGCAAAAGTAGTTCTAAAAGGGAAGTTGAAAGCGATACAAGCCTACCTCAAGAAACAAGAAAAATCTCAAATAAACAATCTAAACTTACACCTAAACGAACTAGAGAAAGAAGAAGAAACAAAACCCAAAGTTAGTAGAAGAAAAGAAATCATAAAGATCAGAGCAGAAATAAATGAAATAGAAACAAAGAAAATAGCAAAGATCAATAAAACTAAAAGCTGGTTCTTTGAGAAGATAAACAAAATTGATAAACCATTAGCCAGACTCATCAAGAAAAAGAGAGAGAGGACTCAAATCAATAAAATTAGAAATGAAAAAGGAGAAGTTACAACAGACACCACAGAAATACAAAGCATCCTAAGAGACTACTACAAGCAACTCTATGCCAATAAAATGGACAACCTGGAAGAAATGGACAAATTCTTAGAAAGGTATAACCTTCCAAGACTGAACCAGGAAGAAATAGAAAATATGAACAGACCAATCACATGTAATGAAATTGAAACTGTGATTGAAAATCTTCCAACAAACAGAAGTCCAGGACAGGATGGCTTCACAGGTGAATTCTATCAAACATTTAGAGAAGAGCTAACACCCGTCCTTCTCAAACTCTTCCAAAAACTGCGGAGGAAGGAACACTCCCAAACTCATTATGTGAGGCCACCATCACCCTGATAACAAAACCAGATAAAGATACTACAAAAAAAGAAAATTACAGACCAATATCACTGAAGAATATAGTTGCAAAAATCCTCAACAAAATACTAGCAAACAGAATCCAACAATACATTAAAAAGATCATACACCACGATCAAGTGGGATTTATCCCAGGGATGCAAGGATTCTTCAATATACACAAATCAATCAACGTGATACACCATATTAACAAACTGAAGAAGAAAAACCTTATGATCATCTCAATAGATGCAGAAAAAGCTTCTGACAAAATTCAACACCCATTTATGATAAAAACTCTCCAGAAAGTAGACATAGAGGGAACCTACCTCAACATAATAACGGCCATATATGACAAACCCACAGCAAACATCATTCTCAATGGTGAAAAACTGAAAGCATTTCCTCTAAGATCAGGAACAAGCCAAGGATGTCCACTCTTGCCACTATTATTCAACATAGTTTTGGAAGTCCTAGCCACAGCAATCAGAGAAGAAAAAGAAATAAAAGGAATACAAATTGGAAAAGAAGAAGTAAAACTGTCACTGTTTGCAAAGGACATGATACTATACATAGAGAATCCTAAAGATGCTACCAGAAAACTACTAGAGCTAATCAATGAATTTGGTAAAGTAACAGGATACAAAATTAATGCACAGAAATCTCCTGCATTCCTATATACTAACGATGAAAAATCTGAAAGAGAAATTAAGGAAACACTCCCATTTACCACTGCAACAAAAAAGAATAAAATACCTAGGAATAAACCTACCTAGGGAGACAAAAGACCTGTATGCAGAAAACTATAAGACACTGAGGAAAGAAATTAAAGATGATACAAATAGATGGAGAGATATACCATGTTCTTGGATTATAAGAATCAATATTGTGAAAATGACTATACTACCCAAAGCAATCTACAGATTCAATGCAATCCATATCAAATTTCCAATGGCATTTTTTACAGAAATAGAACAAAAAATTTCACAATTTGTATGGAAACACCAAAGACCCTGAATAGCCAAAGCAATCTTGAGAATGAAAAACGGAGCTGGAGGAATCAGGCTCCCTGGCTTCAGACTATACTACAAAGCTACAGTAATCAAGACAGTATGGTACTGGCACAAAAACAGAAATATAGATCAATGCAACAGGATAGAAAGCCCAGAGATAAACCCACGCACATATGGTCACCTTATCTTTGATAAAGGAGGCAGGAATGTACAGTGGAGAAAGGACAGCCTCTTCAATAAGTGGTGCTGGGAAAACTGGACAGCTACATGTAAAAGTATGAGATTAGCTCACTCCCTAACACCATACACAAAAATAAGCTCAAAATGGATTAAAGACATAAATGTAAGGCCAGAAACTATCAAACTCTTAGAGGAAAACATAGGCAGAGCTCTCTATGACATAAATCACAGCAAGATCCTTTTTGACCCATCTCCTAGAGAAATGGAAATAAAAACAAAAATAAACAAATGGGACCTAATGAAACTGCAAAGCTTCTGCACAGCAAAGGAAACCATAAACAACACCAAAAGACAACCCTCAGAATGGGAGAAAATATTTGCAAATGAAGCAACTGACAAAGCATTAATCTCCAAAATTTACAAGCAGCTCATGCAGCTTAATAACAAAAAAACAAACAACCCAATCCAAAAATGGGCAGAAGACCTAAACAGACATTTCTCCAAAGAAGATATACAGACTGCCAACAAACACATGAAAGAATGCTCAACATCATTAATCATTAGGGAAATGGAAATCAAAACTACCGTGAGATATCATCTCACACCAGTCAGAATGGCCATCATCAAAAAATCTAGAAACAATAAATGCTGGAGAGGGTGTGGAGAAAAGGGAACACTCTTGCACTGCTGGTGGGAATATGAATTGGTACAGCCACTATGGAGAACAGTATGGAGGTTCCTTAAAAAACTACAAATAGAACTACCATATGACCCAGTAATCCCACTACTGGGCATATACCCTGAGAAAACCATAATTCAAAAAGAGTCATGTACCAAAATGTTCATTGCAGCTCTATTTACAATAGCCTGGAGATGGAAACAACCTAAGTGTCCATCATCAGATGAATGGATAATGAAGATGTGGCACATATATACAATGGAATATTACTCAGCCATAAAAAGAAACGAAATTGAGCTATTTGTAATGAGGTGGATAGACCTAGAGTCTGTCATACAGAGTGAAGTAAGTCAGAAAGAGAAAGACAAATACCGTATGCTAACACATATATATGGAATTTAAGGGAAAAAAATGTCATGAAGAACCTAGGGGTAAGACAGGAATAAAGACACAGACCTACTAGAGAATGGACTTGAGGATATGGGGAGGGGGAAGGGTAAGCTGTGACAAAGCGAGAGAGACATGGACATATATACACTACCAAACGTAAGGTAGATAGCTAGTGTGAAGCAGCAGCATAGCACAGGGAGATCAGCTCAGTGCTTTGTGACCGCCTGGAGGGGTCGGATAGGGAGGGTGGGAGGGAGGGAGACGCAAGAGGGAAGAGATATGGGAACATATGTATAACTGATTCACTTTGTTATAAAGCAGAAACTAACACACCATTGTAAAGCAATTATACTCCAATAAAGATGTAAAAAATAAATAAATAAATAAATAAAAAACCGAATCCGCCTGCCAATGCAGGGGACACAGGTTCGAGCCCTGGTCCAGGAAGATCCCACGTGCTGCAGAGCAACTAAGCCCGTGCACCACACTACTGAGCCTGTGTTCTAGAGCCCACGAGCTACAACTACTGAACCCACATGCCACAACTACTGAACCCACATGCCACAACTACTGAAGCCTGCTCGCCTAGAGCCCATACTCCGCAACAAGAAAAGCCACCACAATGTGAATCCTGCGCACCGCAACGAAGACCCAGCAATGGCAAAAACAAATTAATTAATTTATTTTAAAAAACAGCAACAAGAAAACAATGTACTGATCTTGCCCTATGAGTGAGAACACTTTTTTTTTTTTAATGTAATTGATCAAATACTAGATGGTAACATTAACACAATCCCTTTGTGAAGGTGGTGGAATTATTGGTGATTTTTTCCTCTTTTTTTCTTTCTAGTGTTCTTTTCTATTATGGTTTTCAATTCAAGTGTTAAAGATTACTGACTGGACCCTCTATTTCTTTATATTTTTAATTAGCTAATAAAATTTACCTCAAAATTAAGAACTCAGCATCTTTGATTTGTTTAGTGATTTAAAAAATATAATGCGTTTTCTCGGGCTTCCCTGGTGGTACAGTGGTTGAGAGTCCGCCTGCCAATGCAGGGGACACGGGTTCGTGTCCCGGTCTGGGAAGATCCCACATGCTGCGGAGCAGCTGGGCCCGTGAGCCATGGCTGCTGAGCCTGCGCGTCCCGAGCCTGTGCTCCGCAACGGGAGAGGCCACAACAGTGAGAGGCCCGTGCACCGCAAAAAAAAAATAATAATAATGCATTTTCTCAATTATAAATAACATACACAGTAAGACGACCTATTAAGGGTAATTAATGTGTATCTGGGAAATAAAGCTATAATCAGGAAAAAAAACTTTAAAAACTTTTTATTATTGAAATTACCTAAACATTTTCCTCTAATATGTTTCCTATTAAACAATTGGGTATAGGCATACATCATCCTTTATAAAAGGGAAAATGAACCAATTTTATATGTATATTAATAATTGAATATTTACTGGTTTAATCAGTTTACAATCATCTCATGCTATCAAAAACACCTTTAATATTCTCCACTTATGGCACTAAGCTTTTTGTCCTCCAGTTTTACAAATTAAACACAATGTTTGTTTAGTTTATTCTTAACTGCTCAAAGGCAAGCACCACATTCCAGATGATACTACAGAACATGCTTATACTGAGCCGTGGGATTTACTGCATAATATTCTAATAGAAGATACATGCAGTATTCTGAAATAAACTATCTAAATACTTTCAACAAGAATACTTTAAGTTTTTCATTTATAAGTTTAAGAAAAATATCTAAATGGAAATTTTATAACCTCTACCAAAGAAAAAAAATCTCATAACCTCTTTCTCTTGCCACAAGCACGAAGCCACTTACCATTCATAGCTGTGGGAAACTGAGCCATCATGGTCCTGAATTTTCCTTGCTAGCACTCAGCCATCTACAACATGAAAACATTGTGCCATTAATAACACAACAAGGGCAGATTGCAGCTTAGTGCTTCCGCTAAGGAGTAGGAATGTCTGTCCCCTTCAGCTCACACTTCCAACAAAAAACAATGCAGGGCTTCGGCAGCAGCCGAACAGACAATCTACATTTGGGGAAGGGTAGGAGATTTTGTTGAGTAATGGTACTGCCTTTAAAATAAAACTATTTAAAAGAAAAACAGTCATATTTAATAGCAAATACTTAATAGAGAAACCTTTGGCATGAACCAATTTTGTAGAAATTAATTTGGGAAAGAGGAGGATTGTTACAGCTAGGCGAGAATTTATTTCAAAGAAATCAACTCTATAAATTAATTGTACAATAACATGGAAATCCGTAATACTCTTCTTCAAAAAAAAATCCCCAAACAAGAAAAATATCCAAAATAAATGTAGCATAACTGTAATTAAGTTCTACAGGTTTATAAAAATGGACTAAAAGTAACTATTAAAACATGTATGTTGGGCTTCCCTGGTGGTGCAGTGGTTAAGAATCCGCCTACCAGTGCAGGGGACATGGGTTCGAGCCCTGGTCTGGGAAGATCCCACATGCCGCGGCGCGCGGGCTTCTCATTTAAATATTAACATTTTTAGAAGCCTGAGGAAAAATGTTTGCACAAGCCATCTGAACAAAGAAGGCATAAAGAGTTGCATGTCGTGGTGGAAGGTGTCACCAGAGAAGTTGGCTGAATAGCTGCCAAGAAGTGTTACAAGGCACCATATCATAGTGACTGCAGTGTAAGTCACGAAAAAACTGGTATATAAATCCAGTTTGTTCAGTTATAAATTTAATGGCTAAGAGAACAAACAGCAGCTTTTCTTCCTATAAAGCAAACAATCATCTACTAAATTTTGGCCAGATCATTGTGTGGTGAGCAAAGGGATTTAACTGTGATTAAAATGTTTAACGGTATCAGGCATCAGCAGTCTGACACATCCACCTACACAACAGGGATAAGCAAGGACTGGGCAGTAGGGATGAGCAAACCCCCAATAATGCTTGGAATGGCACTGCCAGTTTCAGTCTTCTGACTCCCAGCTTTTCTGTATGTTACCATGATAAACCACCCTCCCTCTCAAAGTGCACATTCTTTTTTTAAGCTTTACTGCAATGGAACTTTAAACCTTTTACAACACTTAGACTTCACCTGTCACTACACTCTTCTTAGGTAGGAGGAAATTTTACCCATGTACCAGTTAGTTTTCTTCACTTCTTTCTCAAAAGGTAATGTTAACTCCAGGTTTGGAGTTGCTTACTATACAGAAAAATAATACCTAAACTATGGTGGGGTGGTCAAGAACTCCTAGAGGAGGTACTGTGTAGAGCTTCAACAGGTGAGTAAGAATTAGTTAAAGCTATAATGTTAAGAACCTTGTACTTGAACCTGTGGCTGACAAGTTTTAAAAGGTTTTAAGGAGGGACACAGTCATATTTCACTTAAAATAAGACAGTCAATTGTGAAGAAAAGGCCAAGCCTGCATCGCGGAGATCAGTTAGAATATCTGGCACAGATAAGAATGCTATCTGGCACCTGATCTAGAACAGTGGCCTCAGGAAGAGAGGAGAAGGGATGAACTGGAGAAGCAAAGAAGTGTTTAAAGCAGGTAGAACTCAGGGACTCTTTAGACATAAGAGATCATGGAGAAAAAGGAAGCAAAGAGACGACTCCCAAAATGATACTCTGTGAGACTGGGTGAAGCGTGGTGTCACCAGCTAAATAAAGTGAACACAGAAGGAAATTTCATAAATCAAGTTTTGATTACAACTTCCTCAAATACATAAATTCTACAAACAGGGGCTTCCCTGGTGGCACAGTGGTTAAGAATTCGCCTGCCAATGCAGGGGACACGGGTTCGATCCCTGGTCCACGAAGATCCCACATGCCGCGGAGCAACTAAGCCCGTGCGCCATGACTACTGAGCCTGCGCTCTAGAGCCCATGCTCCGCAACAAGAGAAGCCACCGCAATGAGAAGCCCGTGCACCGCAATGAAGAGTAGTTCCTGCTCTCCACAACTAGAGAAAGCCCGCGCACAGCAACGAAGACCCAATGCAGCCAAAAATAAATAAATAAATTTAAAAAAATAAATTCTACAAACAAGTATAACACTTTTACTTCCCCAATTTTAAATTATTACAAGTAATGTTAAACCAAAATAAGCCAAATCTTGCAAAGAAACTACTGACTTAAGATATGCAGTAGCTAGGACCCCTATTTTATTAGGAGAGAATTTTTTTCCCCAAGATTTAATTTTTTTTTAGGCAAAATATACTTTAATATATCTGAAAATACAGTTAACAATAATTTCTACCATAACTTTAAAAAAAGATTTCCTTGACTCCTTTTTGTTCTAACCTTCATTCTGCTTGATTAATTTGTAATTGCAAACTATTTACTTTGCACTCTAATATGTTTACTGCATCCACTTTTTAAAAATTAATGTTATTGGAGTATAGTTGCTTTACAATGTTGTGCTAGTTTCTACTGTACAGCAAAGTGAATCAGCTATACGTATACATATGTCCCCTCTTTTTTGGATTTCCTTCCCATTTAGGTCACCACAGAGCACTGAATAGAGTTCCCTGAGCTATACAGTAGGTTCTCATTAGTTACCTATTTTATACATAGTATAAACAGTGTATATATGTCAATCCCAATCTCCCAATTCATCCCACACCCCTCTCCTGAGATTTTTTTAAATGTGGGAAAAATCCTCCAAAAGCATTACCTACAATGCATTTTGTAACTGCATAAAAGCATGTGCATTTCCAAAGATAGCTTAAAGAAAAAGCACAGGCTTACAAAAGACAAATAAGGAATAGGATCCCACAGTCACAAAGCCTTTATCAGTTAGATCTAAGTCCAAAACTTACAGATCATCTATCTAGAAGCTCTAGCTAGTCACCATGTACTCTGTGAATACAACAGAATGCCACATAACAAATGCTCAATAATCACAGGTATAATCCTGAAATAAAACCAAAAAAATAAATCAAATAATGTGAGGGGCAGGGAGGGCAAATCCCCTTAGGGAAGCTGAAGGTACTGGTATTACAGAATATTCTTCACCTGGTACATGGGATTTAGCCACCCATGCATGCAGGTACTACATTATAACATGTATGTACGTAGGTTACATGTGATTGACTGTAGTAACATCTGAATATGGTAGCATAATTTGTTGGAATCAATAAGCTTCTTTTTAAAACTTTTATATATGATTTATTTAGGAATTTTTAATGCAAAATATTACATTATCTTTGCCCAACTATATCTGGATTGTTCAGATGACGTTTAAAAAATTTATTTATATATATGTTTGCATGTGTATATATATTATCAGATTATTTTCCATTATAGGTTATTACAAGATATTGAATATAGTTCCCTGTATTATATAGTAAATCCTTGTTGCTTATCTATTTTATGTATAGTAGTTTGTATCTGTTAATCCCATACTCCTAATTTATCCCTCCCCACTCCCTTTCCCCTTTGGTAGCCATAAGTTTGTTTTCTGTCAGTGAGTCTGTTTCTGTTTAGTATATAGATTCATTTGTATTATTTTTTTAGATTCCACATATAAGTGATGTAATATTTGTCTTTCTCTGCCTGACTTACTTCATTTAGTATGATATTCTCTTGGTCCATCCGTAGGACCATTAAGCTTTTAAAGCCTACCATTTCATATCTGTTATGTTTATATCAATTCTCTCTGGCCTATTGTAGAATAATTACTTCACGCTTAACAATTCTAATCTATATTTGCAGAGAAATAATATCAATTGAAATTTTGAAAAATACAACAGATACATTTGATGTTTTTAAAAAAAATCAACATTTTTACATTATGTAATCATAAAAGTTACTATTTACTAAGTGCTTACTGTCAATGCAGTACACTTCATTATCTATCTGTCTTGTTCAATAGTCATTGAGAATCTAAAATATTTCAGGTTCTGTACAAGGAGCTTCACACACAGGAGCTTGTAGACTAGTCTAACAGGTGCCAGACAATGCTAGGTACCTTTGATAATACTAATAATCCTCACAATACCCCTGGAGGACGGAGATACTGTACTCATTTCACACTTGAAGAAACTGAACGATTAAATTACTTGCCAAAATTTAGTAAGTGATGAAGCCAGGATGCAATCCTAAACCTGTCTAATTCTAAAGCCCATGAACTTCCCATGGACTTTATCTGCCTTTTCCTCTCTTAAATGGGGATAATAATTAATGCTGAGTGGGTCACAGGTTCCTGCAAGCAACAGATCAACTTACTCTTGCTACATTTCTAATGGAAAAGAAACACAAGCCAGAGACGCCCTCCAACACTTAGGTCTACAAGCAATCACATACATAAATTAGGGAGTGCTAATTATTTCTTACCTCTTGGTATAACCCTCTGACAGGAGGAAAAGGATAATCAGCATCTCCCCAGTTACAGGGCTGATATCTGTTTCAGGCATGTGTGATTGAAGTCAGCATCCAATAAACACCTCTCTCTACTCCTTAAAGGGGGTAACATGTAATGATTGGCAATCTTGGCAGTTTGCAGTTATCATATAATTTGAACACTGTGCTAATTATCAATGGTTTTAGAATATTTATGTGGAGATTTTCCTGCTCATAAGGGGAGAACTGACATTGTTACCTTTTTAGAAACCAAGAAAATATGTGTGGTAGATAGCAGGCATAAGGCAAAGACCACTGCTTCAATTTAATATAATCCAAATGCAATTTGGAGAATGTGGTAAATATATTCATACTAAGGCAGAGAAAAGTAGAAATGCTTGAATAGGAGTAGGAAATCCTTCTTCTACAAAGGGTCAGTAAGACCCAGAAGGAAAAAAAAATTGTAGCCATTATAAATAAAAAGTAGTTCAATTAAGGTTGGATTTGTTTAGAAGCACAGAATTATAAGGAAACAATTACAGTAATTATTTAGTCTAAAACCCTCAATTTTCAAGATGGGAAAACTAAAAGACTTCTATGAGCTCATATAGCTAGTCAGTAGCAAAACTGGTCCTAGAAACCACATTTCTTATGTCCAATTCTTTGTTTTTAAGTTTCCCAACTTGCCTGATTATATCACCTGGGACATTTTCTAGTTCTACAGATTCCCAGGCCCATCACCGGGAGCTTGTGACTCAGTAAATGGGTCATTACATTAATTAGGGCATGAACCTCCTAAAATGGTCTTCCTGCCTTCCACAGAGCTAGTTTTTTCCACAACATCCACTGATGCCCTTCTACTTAAATTCCCCCACTGATTACAAGTTAAAGCCCAAACTTCTTAGTATGAAATATGGCACCCTTCAAAATCCCACCCCAATCTACTTTACCACACGCATCTCTAGACACTTCCCCTAGATTCAGATGTCCTAAGTACACCAACCTTTCTCCTTGAAACAGAGAGGCTTTTTTCACTCCTCTATTCCTTTGTAAAGAGCTGTCCCCTCTGTCACGTTCACCATACTTTCTTCTCATTCTTCAACTCCTAACTCAAATGTCACCTCTCCTTTGGAAGACTTATGTCCTCTCAGGTAGTTAGTCACTATCTCCTAGGTATGCCCATAACACTGTTCATCCCACAATAACTTCACTTATACTGTATCCCAATTTCACGTGTTTGCCTGTTTCACTTGTTCTGGACACAGACCATTTTTATTTACCTCTATGCCTAGTGCCTAAACCAGATCTACTTGCTAAACAAATGAACTGGGTAAATGAATAAGATGGTTGAGATATGGGGGAAAAAAAAAAGAAAGCGAGGGAGGCATGGAGAAAGGTAGTACTGAACTGAATACGTATGTAGAAAAGGAACTGGTAAGAAAGCAGAGCAGGCTCCAAACTACTTCCTTGAAACCCTGCAGGCATCAGAGCTGTGGATTTTAAACCAAATTGTTCCTTGCAACATGGGCCTTCTGTAACTTGTTTATTTTTTTTCTTGTAAGTACACTTTTAGAGATAAAGGTTTATTTCCCATTGAATTCTAAAGGCTTTTTATTGGGATGAGGAGAAAGGCTTGCGTTTTTCAATTATACTTTGAATTATGTTGGTTGAATGCTGATTAGTGTAAATAATTTGACTTAAGATCTGACATTCAAATGCAAGATAATCAAGTTCCTGAAGGCATATCTTATAAAACTTGCTCCAGTGCCTCCTCCACTTCATGTGCTACACACATAAAAGGCAACTCTCCAAACTTGCTGATTAGTTTGGAAAAATGTTCTTTCCCCATCTGATTCCCAAGGAGATCAAGGTCAGTTCCACGAGAGAATGATTAAAGCAAAATACCTACTTCTTTATAGTCCTTGCAGTAATATGAAACTTACAGAGTACATATATTCTCCATACCTGTTCCCCATCTATCCATTCATTTTTTCTTTCATCCACATATCTATTCATCAAACATGAACAGTCACAGAAGTCATGACTAAGCCATTAGTTTTGGCAATCTGTTGTGAGTACAGTTCCAGTATGGTGAGCTGGCTGTAAAAGTCAAGTTGAAGTAGATTAGGCAATAAACGGGAGGTGAAATGTAGGTGACTCAAGAAGTATGTTGCTAAGGGAAGGGGAAAAACGGGTGGGAGGAGAGATAAGAGGCTCTAGGAAAGAGGAAAGATTATAAGGGTTTACTTTTTAGATGGGAGAACAAAACTACTTTTAGAGGAAGAGGGAGAGATTTAATTTTGAAAAGGGAAAAGGAAAGGAGGTTACCTAACAGAAAGAAGTCTGGGTCCAGAGAAAGTTGAAGTTGACAGCTCTAGAGTATAAAGTTAGACTCTGGGACAGAATAAAATACAGGAAAAGTGGTAAAGATGAATATACGTAAGTTTGGAAACAGAGGAAAAGGAAGCTGAGAAAATGAGAAAGTAAAGCTTTTCTTTGCAACCCTTCTTTCTCTCTTTTCTTTGGGCCCAGACAAGAGTTCAAAGGGACAATAGTCCCAGGGGCCCAGGTGCCTAAACACAAATTTCTCTTCTCTACAGCCTAAAAAAAGAGAGGGTCACATGCAAATCAGTTCCCATGAATCAACCAGACGTGTGCATTTCAACTTAGCTCATGCGTTATACATCAAAACATTTGTTAAATGAATGAATATGGGGAAAAAATTTCTAGGCAGAGGTAAAATACTACATGCAAAAGCAGAGGGAAGAGTGTGGTCTGGGAAAATAGGCAGCAGCTTATTCATATGAAACACTGAAGAGCTAACAACAATGCAAGGAACTGTAAGAACAGCTGTAAAAATAAGTATTGCATCAATACTTAGCTAATACGAACTACAGAAATGATGCCTGAAAGTATAGTCTTAATGCCTAGCTAAAACAAATGTAAATCAGCACAACCTTTCTGGAAAGGAATTTGGAAACATATTTATAGGCTGCCTTATTACAAAAAGAATTAAAGCCCCCACAAAAATACAAAACACATTTAAGTAAAAAGTAGATTACTAAATGAAGTAATATAGAAAATAAATGATCACTGTACTTCAAACTTTTGCATATGTTTGACATTTTTCATAATAAAAGTTGAAAAAGAAAACTAGCTTTTGACCTTCATGTATCTGACTTGACCACTGGCTCTCCTCCTTCACTGCTGTCCCCTACAATCACCAGAGTAATTCCCTGACTGCTTTAACACCTAGCTCACTATCTACTCTCCAGCATTATTCCCAAAAAATTCTTGGTGATGTCAATATTCACACAGATGATCCTGCCCATATCTTGGCCTTTAAGTCTTTGACCTCCTTTGTTCCAAAAATCTTACCCTCCATCTTATCTTAGCCATCTACTCCCAGCTCACAACCTAGGCCTGTTATTACCAGTAACTGTACTCTTCTGTAATCCATTTCAATTCTGCCATGCCCCTTTCACCAGCACCATCTCAACAGCCCCATCTCTCCAGTTCCCTAACTCCAACAATTCTTTAACCCTACCTGGACCTACAAACTATTGGTCTTATCAACTTTTCACTGTCCCTCAATCTTCCTTATATCCTCACACCCTTCCTGATGTCCTAATGTCCCTCCTTACCCAAATTAAATATCACAGTCCACCATTATAAGGAGTTAGTTGTATACACCCTCAACTTCACTCTCCTCTCTCCCTACATACTACAGATCTGGCAAAATCTCAGTCTTTTCTAAATCCAACTCTCTAGTTATTCCATGACTATATAAATGAAGTTGCTGACTGGTCTCACTTTAGATTCCTGAGCACTAACTCAAGTGGACCCTATGTCCTGCCTGACAAGTCCACATTTCCCTAGTCCATTTGCTTTCCCACTTGCTTAGATGACTATTTCACACTTTGCTCTTTCAGTCTCCCAGACTTGTAACATGTTACAAATACTTTTTATCCAGTTTGTTGTTGTACCAACTTTGTTATACCTTTTTTGTCAATCTTTTCCTTTATGACTACTGAGTATGCTATCATGCTAAGAAAGGCCTGTCTCACATCAGAAAATTGCCCAAATTTTCTTCTAGTACCTGTATATTTTTCCAAATTTATATATTTGATCTATCTGGATTTTTATTTTAGAGCGGAAAGACAAATATGAGTCTAAATTATTTTCTCCACTCTTGCACTAGTGATGTCTGTCACTTTTTCTGAGACCATTTATGAAATAATTTGCTTTTCCTAATTGATCTAAAATGCATCTCTTTTCTTATACACTAAGTTTACTCACAGCCTATATTTCTGTTCTGAGTGTCTTCCTGTGTCCTCCTATCTCAGGGTTCTAATTATCATAGTGTTCGAATATGCAAATCCCTCTCTACTCACTATCCTATTTTTTCATAATTTTTGAGGCTATTCTCAGATGCGTATTTTTGCATCCTTCAGTAGATCCCGCCTCTTATCTCCTTTATTTCTAGGTATTTTATGGTTATAGTAAAAATGACATACTAACTTTATATATTTTTGGTATACAAGAAACATATTCATTTTGGTAAATTTATATTGCAATGAATACGTCTGGTTCATTTGCCTGCTTGGTCCATGGTTGTTTGTCTCATGACAAAAACATCAGCCAAATTCCAATAGGAGAGCATACTACAATATACCTAACCAGTACCCCTCTAAACTGTCAAAGTCATCAGAAACAAGTAAAGTTTGAGTAACATTCACAGCCAAGAGGAGCCTAAGGAGCCATGACAATTAAATGTACTATGGTATGGGATTCTGGAACACAAAAAGGACATTAGGTAAAAACTAAGGAAAAGTAAATAAAGCATGGACTTTAGTTAATAATAATGTACCAACATTGGTTCATTAATTGTAACAAATGTATTGTACTAATTTACCAATAATGAGTAGAAGGGTATATGGGAAACTCTGTACTATCTGCTCAATTTTTCCTGTAAATTTTAAACTGTCCAAAAAGAAAAGTGTATCCATTTTTTAAAGAAGGCAAATACCACAGAAGTAGAAGGTTTAAGGTAAAATATGTGCCTTTAACTTTGGCAACAGTCATCCAAAACAAAATACCCCACTTGGCCCATTTGTAAGAACTTATCTTAAGAAAATAATCCAAAGGAGGAAAATAGAATGCAAAGATGCATATCACAGTGTCATCAACAGTAGAAAAAAAAATACAAATAAGGTAATTTATCTAACAGAGAAAGGAACAAGAAAATAAAGTTATATTAACTTAGAATAATATACGTCTATTTACAAATGATAATTTCAAGGCCACAGTAGATAGCTAACGTTTATGATACAATGTGTTTCTAAAAAATACAAAATTCTAGAATAGGATACAAATATTCAAAATTGTTAGCACATGTCAAGGATTAGAAGAAAACCTCTTGAGGGAAATGTATAATAAACGTTTATTATACATTCACTAAATAATAATATTCATAACAGTTTTATTTATAATAGCAAAAAACTTGAAACAACCTAAACATCTGAGAACAGGAGTATGGTTAATAAATCGTAGCCTACTACTAGATAAAAACATCACAACCATTAAAACTTATGAAAATTATGAAACAACACATAAAAAAAATTCTTCCATGTAACGTGTAGACAAAAATCTACACTATGATTACAACTACGTAAAAATTACATATGGGTGTGTGTGCGTGTGTATAAACAGTTCAAACTCTAGCACCTACCTCCTCTTCCTGGAGGTTGGTGAGTGGGGCTGAAAATTCCCACTCTCTAATCCTCTAGGTCTCTCTGGTTGTTCAGCCTTATGCTGAGGCTATCTAGGGGTGCCCCTCTCAGTCACCTCATTAACATAAGCTCATGTATGATGGAAAGCAGATTTCCTATCACTCAGGGAATTCCAAAGGTTTTAGGAGCTCTGTGCCAGGAATCAGGGACAATGACCAAATATATTGGTATTACACTACATCATCTTTTTTTTTTTTTGCGGTACGTGGGCCTCTCACCGCCGCGGCCTCTCCTGCTGTGGAGCACAGGCTCCAGACGCGCAGGCTCAGCGGCCATGGCCCACGGGTGCAGCCGCTCTGCAGCACGTGGGATCCTCCCGGACCGGGGCACAAACCCGCGTCCCCCGCACCGACAGGTGGACCTTCAACCACTGCACCACCAGGGAAGCCCTACACTACATCATCTTTTAACCCTATAGCCAATATCAATCACCCAGAGCCTCTCCCTCGTCAATTTCTTAGTCTATTTTAAACAATATTAAGTAACAAGTCTGTTTTACCAAAAACATTTATCTGAAATTACCAACCTCATCTCAAATCCAACCATGCTACATCCAGTGCTAAAACAGGAAAAGTATACTCCACACACACCATACTGCAGAGGCCTAAAGAGACTGAATCCAAACTGATGCCACACCAGAGCAGGGTCCACATGGGAGAGCTTCTACCGGTTACTGGTAAATTCCAATCTCCACCAAAACACAAACAGAACAAGAGAGTAAAGGAAAGAAAAACTAGTGGCCAATGGATAGAAAAGCATTCATCCATTTTCTTACTCTGGCAAGCCAATTAACTCTTTTTTTAAAATATCAATACATTTCAAGTAAAGCATGCAATCACTGCAGCAAAAATAACACTCTTAAATAGAACATCCCAATCATTCAAGAAAGTGAATATGAATAAATATGCAGTGAGGACTTTAAAGGCAAACTCCAAGTTCTGACAGGGACAAAAATTACCAGGGAAGAATAAAATAGAGATATTCTAACATGGAATGAGTCACACTTTAAAAAAAAGTGTATCCAGAAAACATCTATCACTGAACAGCAACACCTAACCAAAGTAAGGTCTCACTTTCCCCAAATACTTCAAATCACAAATTTACAAATTCTCTTCACCCATCTGAATTCTTTAATTTTGAGGGGTCATGGACTTTTTTTTTTTAAAGAAATTCGGCAAACCCAGTTTCTCTCGGAAAAAAACACAAATGCACAAAATGTGGCATACAATTTCAAAGGTTTCAGGCTTCCAAAGCCAATCTGTGGACTTTCAGAGATTCATGTAGTCCATAGTTAAGACCCTTAATTAAATGTACACTAATACCCATTTAAAAAAATTATTAGAGTGGGATAGAGTGAAAAAGAATCTGTCCAATTATGTAGTCCATTCATTCTCAAACTATTCTAACCATGGCCCACCTAAGTGGAACAAGAGATCCAACCTAGCCACTTGCTCCTATTTTCCAGTAGAAAAATAACTCCATGATGAAGAAATTATAGCAATGAAACAGTTACACAAGAGCAAAATGGTCAACAAAAGTAAATCTAACATAAGTCTTTAATTACAGTTAATTCAAGAGTAGCAGAAACGGGAACCAAATCAAACTCAAGACAATCCAATGATGCAATGAAAATAGTATCCATCAGTGTGGGCGTGCATAGTAGGAATTTTTCAATTCAATTCAGTGCTGCCAAAGTTTTGTAGAGTTAACAGATTTCTTAGAAGAAAACTAAGAAACCTCAGGAAGCTCTAGAAATTGGCTAGTTTTAGTTTATGAACACTAAATTTCAGTAATCCTTAATAACTCAGATTATAAGTAGCCTATAGGAATACATAAAAACCAAAGACTGTAAACGGAATAACAATAGCCCCCAAGAATTGAGGAAATGACTTGCATTTTACTTTCATTCATCAGAAAAAAGCCTTCCGACCTAGCATATGTCTTGAACTTATCTGGGAAGCAGCAACAGAATCCAGTAATTTTCAACCACCGTGATTCTGTGATTCTGCTCACCAATAGTATAAAATCTAATCTCCTACTAAATTGGATCCCTCATACCTTGCTGGTGAGAATGTAAAATGATTTAGCTGCTTTCAAAAACAATTTGGCAGTTCCTCAAAATGTTAAACATAGGTTACCATAAAACTCAGCAATTCCACCCCTAGGTATGAACTCAGGAGAAATAAAAACATAAACCTATGTCCATACAAAAACTTGTACACGAATGCTCACAGCAGCATTATTTATAATAGCCAAAAGTGGAAACAACCCAAATGTCCATCAACTGATGAATGGATAAACAGATGTGGTATACCCACACAATGGAACCTTTGGCCATAAAAAGGAACTAATTACTGACACGTGCTACAACATGGATGCACTTTAAAAACACTATGGTAAGTGAAAGAAGCTAGTCACAAAAGACCACATATTCTATTTTCTCATTTATATGAGGTGTCCAGAATAGGCAAATTCATAAGAGACAGAAAGTAGATCAGTGGTTCCCTAGAGCTTGGGGTATTGGAGGGAAATGGAGAGAGGCTGCTAATAGGTATAGGGGGTTCTTTTAGATGATGAAAATGTTCTAAAATTTGTGATGATGCTTGTGCAATTCTGTGACTCTAATAAAAACCATAGAGCTGTAAACTTAAAAAGGGTGAATTTTATGGTTTATGAATTATATCTCAATAAATCTGATTTTTTTAAAAAAAATCTGATCTTCACATGGCATACAAGGTGTTTTAGGGTTTATCTTCTGCCTACTTTTCCACTCTTGGAATACCTTCCCCTTCCACCTCTGCCCCATCTTATTCCTATTCCCTCTCTCTCTGAATCTGTGTAACTACCTACCTTCTCAGTGACACTTCTACCTACAAAAGCTTTCTTTGCCACATTCTCATTTTATCCTGTATATATCTCCATTAAACTACATACCAACTAGTAATGTAACCTTTGTTTTCATTCCTGCCCACCTCTATTAGACTGTGAGTTCCTGTGAATGTCTCTTCATCTTCATATACCTAGTGCTCAGCAGTCAGTCACATGGTAGGTACTAAAATATCCTTTAATAAACACAAATGCTTTGACTCAGAGATTAGCATCCTTTCAACTGCACTGAGGACAAGCAAGTTGACAGTCTGGAACTTGAACTTTGAAAGCAGATCAACCAATTGAGCTCTAATCCCAGGGCAGTTACTTCTTAGTTTAGTAGACTTCCACATGACATAGCTTCAATTTCCTAACCTATAAATGTGGATAATGCCAGGCTTTTTTAAGGCTCAGCTATCACGTCTGTAAAGCAACTGGCACACACAAGGCGATCATAAATGATGGCTATTACTACTATTATTTCAACATGATTTTCAACTATAATACAGTCAGTCCCCTACATATGAACCTTCAAGTTGCAAACTTTCAGATATGAACATGTGTTCGCATGTCCAATCACGTTAGTTCACATGCCGGGTGTACACTGTCACGTGCGTGCATCCTCTACAAGTGGTTGTGCTTTTGTGTACTCTACTGTACAGTACTGTATAGAGTTCACTAGTACAGTATCTTTATTTCAAGCCCAGCATGTCCGGAAGAAAGCGTAAAAGCAGCACTGACGTAGCTGGTACTGCTAAGAAGCGCCAAGCGATACCGATGGAAACAGAAGTGAAAATAATTGAGAGAGTGGAGCGACAAGAGGAAGAAGAAGTGACTGAAGAACCGAAAAGATTCATGACACAGGAAGTGGCAAGGGGATTTTCTTTATTTGAGGAGGCAGTTAGTTTTTGATGCACAGGACCTAAACGTAGAATCATACATGAAGGTTGCAGCAGCAGTTCAGAATGCGATCCAGTGCTACCGTGTCATCTATGACGAGAAAAAAAGAGCTACTACCCAAACATCACTGGATCGTTTTTTTCACGAGGGTAGACAGAACTGAATCCAGCAAGGAACCAGAACCTGTGCCATCAACTTCAGGCATGGGTGAAATTGCAACTTGCCCTCCCTCTCCTATTGCTGATGATCCTTCAGCTCTACCATCTCCCACCTCCTCTCCCTCCTCCAGTCAGTAACTCTCCTTGCCTGTTCACTTGATGCCAGCCCCTGTATGCCAGCTGTTGTATTGTACTACTGTATTTGTCAAGGTACTGTACTGTAATATTAAACATGTTTCTTTATTTTGTTTGTTTTTTATGTATTGTTTGTGTGAAAAGTATTATAAACCTATTACAGTACAATACTATATAGCCAATGTGTTAGTTTGGTACCTAGGCTAATTTTGTTGGACTTAGGAACATATTGGACTTACGAACACGCTCTCAGAACGGAGTTCATTCGTATGTGGGGGATCTACTGTAGTTGGCTTGATTTCGCTGAACTGGTATAACAAACCACAGTTGTACCAATTACTAATAAAAAGGACATGTTTTTCTTACAAATATTGATTATATTTGAATAAAAGGTGACCACTATTTCTACCGAGAGGCTTAGGGCCCCAAATACACAAAGCATGTTGAGACTCAAAAACTTCAAAAAGAGAATTGTTCTATACAAACTTAGTTCTTAGTTCTAGTTCTTCAACTTAGCATCTTCAGTTTAAGATGTCTGAATATAAATTGTAAGTTTGGACTTTTATAAATGTTAAGTTTAGCCCACAAAGGATCAACCAATAAACGGGGCAAAAAAAGAACTGGAATGGTAAACTAATACTGAAGTAGCTAGCGCTCCAATAATATCAAAGATTTAAATTAAACCAATTTTAGAAGAATTAGTCAACAACACTGAACAAGACAATTCACCCACACAAAGGGGGAAAAAACATCTAAGAATAGCTTGTGACTCAGCCTGCATTGCTGTAAGGGGAGGGCTGGGGGTGCTGGTTATTTGGTCTATTCTCTTCTATCAGGACTAAATATTAAAGCAAAATTATTTACTTGAATGAGAAGTACAGAGGGAAAAAATTCAGGTAGATTCTTCACCTTCAAGTAAAATATCACCTCTCTGAAATAAAGATAACTTTCTAAGTTTTGAAGCCATGCAAGAAAACACAAAGGAAATAGTAAAAATTCATTTATATAAGTATTTTAAACTTCTGTTGAAAAAAAATTAAAAGATATACAATTGGAAAAAAATCACAACAAATATGACAGCCATTATTTTTAATATACAGAGAACTACTAAAATAATGAAAACAAATAAATAGACAATTTTCCAAAGAGGAAATAAAACTGGCTAATAAATGTTAACATCACTAATAATCAAGAAAATACAAATGAAGTTCCCTTTTGTTTCTCCTTATAAACTTATTAAAAAAACCCCACAACAACAGACACTAGACAGTAGTCAGGGCTAGCAAACATGAGAAGAGATGAGTACTACAGACATACTCATGGGGGTGCAAACTGGTAGAGCTCTTCAGAAGGCAGTGTGAAAATATACAGCAAGAATCCTAACAACGTTCTTATCCTGTAAGTCAATAATTTCATTTCTGGAAATCTGTCATAAGCAAATAATAATAAATGTGGGAAAGACTTTACTTACAATGATATTCACTGCAGTTATTATTAGTTACTACACAAAAAAATTGGAAATAATATAAGCATCCAATAATAGGAGGACACACTGAGCCAAGTATTATGGTGCCACTTAAATTCATAATGATATGTAAATTATATCTCAATAACCTACTTTTTAATAAACAATTTCAGCTAGACCATATAATAACCTGGAAACTGGTTATGCTCTTATAACCTATGATATACTATAAATGTGTATTTATCATTATTAAAAATAACAGCGGCTAACGATCACTGAATACTTACCAAATACCAAGCCTGACACTCAGGTCTTTACTTGTTGTCACTGTTATCTCATTATCACTGATATCCTCATTATCAGGGCCATCCTAGAAGTCTGAGGCCCAGGACCACTCACCCACTGTGAGGCTAGCCCAAGATAAATCACACTTTAAAGGAGGTCTCAGTGTAAACATTTTCATAGGCCCCTTGAGAATATTAAAAAAAATAGTTTGAAGTTAAAATTTAATTATTTCAGAAAAGAAAGGTACAGTACCCCTGACTCACCCCCCTCCCTGCAACCACAGCCCAGAGCAGCCCCAGCTGACCTAACCAAAAGACAGGTCCGATTATTATTGTTACATTTATTGAAAAGTCATTATGAGATGGTCACACTAAACATACATTATCTCTTCATCCTTATAACAACTCTAGGGATAAATATTATTAGGAAATCTCCACTTTTTAAAGAAAAGAAAACTGAGGCTTAGTGAGACTGTTACACTCACAAAGCTAATGAAAGGCTAAGTTGGAACTAAAACCCCAGACAGCACAAGCCATGTTCCTAACTACAGTGTTGTATTGTAAAACATGTACAAAAATATATATGCAAAAACAAAGAGAAAAGAGAGCGTGGATGGGAGACACCAAAATATGGTTGTCATTGGTTGTTGGACTTGGAATAACTTTTTTCTCCTACTTTTTCTCCCTCTATTTTACAAAGTTTCTTCAATCAGCATGCATTATTTTCATAATGAAAAAAAGTTTCAGTTACATGATGAGACATAAAGAGGAAAGGAATTTGAAAAAATATCAAATTAAATGACAAATAAATTACGTTGTTAATATATAAAGTGCTCACTTTTTATTCTTCTAGATCAGCAGTCAGTATACCTCAAGATTAGGCTAGTGGAACAACAGAATGTCCCTTAGTCTCTTATCAAAGCTAGAAGAACAGAAACGTAATGAACCCTGGAGAAAAAAGGAGTTGAGATCTTATCCAGTGTGCTGACAGCCAGGGAAAGGTGTGCAGGAACCCAAGTCTCCACGGACAAAAGCTGCATGGTTCCTTCTCTTCCCAAGCCCAAGGCTTCTACTTCAGGCAAAGGCTGCCAGTGGGCCTACCCCACCAAGTCACCAAACTTCCCTGGGCATTTCAAGATCTTACCAAGTTTACACCAGGACCCTCCAACTTCCCCTGTCCCCTCACACTGAAAAACGGGGGAAGTCAGAAGAGAAACTGAACACTTTCACAGTAGAAGAAATCTAGAAGGAAGATTTAACTATTCTGAACACTAGACCAGGTATGCTGGGTGAAAGAAGAACTTATTTCATCAGGCTTTCCCAGAGGCAAGGTTGATAATCCTCAAAATCACTCTAAATAACTTGCGGTTCCCCGAATGGGGAATTTCCACATCTGTTTTCACTCGGTTTTAGTCTCTGGGCCCTCCCTCTCTCCCTCCTTCCCCACGGGCCTTCAAAGCGCAGTTCCAAGGTTACTTCCTCAGTGTAAGTTTCTCTATTTTACATATTGGGAAGGTTGATTTCCTTCTTGATATCACCAACGTCATCATGAGCACCTTTAATTCAAATCAACAAATCTTTACGGAGTCATCAGAGGTATAGCACCTGTATAAGATGTCTAAGCGCAGGGAATACACAAGAGGAATAAGACGAAAACTGAGTATTGCATGTAAGTGCTATAGGTATAAAGAAAAGACAGAAGATGGGCACCTAACTTTGCCTTAAGACTAGAAAGTTGTTAGATGAGTAATCCCAGAGAAAATGAATCCTAAACTGAGTAATGAAGAACTAAACAATAGGTATCACGCAGTAGGCTAGGAAAACAGATTTTTAGGAATTGGGAACAGAAATGGTCAAGGACACAGAAGAAAAAACTGTCTGAAAATTTAAAACATAATGTCAGAGGTTTGTAAATGGAGCTAATAATAGCACCTACATCACAGGGGTGTCGTAAAAATTAAATGAGTTAATAAATATAACGAATTAGAATAGTGCTACACGTGGGGATTACAACATAAATGTTAGCTATTATCATTATCATTGATAAGAATCAATTTACAAAACTAAGAAACAAACTTGGAAAAAAATTTACACCTATAAGCAAGAGTTAATATTCTTAATGTATAAAGAATTCTTAGAAATAACCAAGAGATGAACATGCCAATGAAGTGAGAAAAAGACAAATATTTCTCAAAGAAAAAAAATTTTAAGTATAATATTATTAATATTCAGTGAAAGAAAAATTAAAACAAGGGTTTTTATCAAATTATTAGATTAAAGAAAAAGAAGCCAGTGTTTCTGAGGATGTGGGGAATAGGACTGATTACATCTGGTAAGAGAACACTTTGGTACTGACAAGTTTTTCTAGAAGACAACTTGGCAATACATTTACATGGGCCTTAGGAAGTGTCCATACCTTTTGATCCAATACCACTGCAACTACTAGAAATTTATTCTAAGGAAATAATCATAGACATAAACACAGATATGGTTACAAGGATGTTAACTGTGGCACAATTTAAAATAACAACAACAAAAAAACTATAAACTACCTTAATGTTAGAGAACCAATATGAGACAATGATATGAGCACAGTATATACAGTCAGACTAAGTTCATAACCTATGGCTGCCACTTATTGGCTATGGGATCTTGGGAAAATTACTAAACCTGTCCTTGCTCAATTTTCTCAGCTGTAAAATAAGTAATAAAAGAACAGGTCTTATAGAGAGTCTGAAGACTAGATGAGCAAAAATATGTAAAGTGTCTCAAAAGTATTGATAACCAGGATATAGTAAATGCACAATAAATACTAGACATTATTAACATACCGTAGTAGCAAGCCAATAAAAATTATATTGTAGATAAATATATAATAAAGTAGAACCATGGTTTTTGATAAATGCTAGTAAGCTAAAAAGCAGATTATATAAGCAGAGTATATAATTCCATTTTTCCCAAAGAAAAATTTCTAGAAGGAGATCTACTAAAATATTAACACTGAACATTTCTCCGGGTAATATGAATTATGGACTATTATTTTCTTCTTTCAACTTCCCTGTAGCTTTCCAGTTTTACACAAGGAACATGATATTACTCATCACAATAAAAATGGTACAAACAAAAAGTCTATAGAATTTTAAAACAAACACAACATAGCACTTTTAGAAAAAACCAAATTAAGGTATCTATTCTAAACTATTTGATAAATCTCTCCTCTAGGCTCATGTTGTGCCTGAGGTTTTTTGTTTTTTGTTTTCTGGCTTAAGTTACTAGAAAATAGAAATATTAAGAGATCTGCTGGGTCCAAACCAAACAGTAAATGATAAACATTTCTGTTAAATACAATGACCTGAAATACTATTAAATTTACTCATAAAATGTGTACAATAATCCTTCCCCAATCTTGAATTCCTTAATAATTTTGAATGAGGCCAATTTACTTCTCTCGATTTACCCTCACCCACCTACCCACACATTCCCTAGCCTCATTTCCTACCTTACTTTTCTCCATGGCACTTAACAAATTCTAACTCCTAGACATTTTGTCTCTGCTCCCCCCCCTTTTTTTTTTTTGCGGTACGCGGGCCTCTCACTGTTGTGGCCTCTCCCGTTGTGGAGCACAGGCTCCGGACGCACAGGCTCAGCGGCTATGGCTCACGGGCCCAGCCGCTCCGTGGCATGTGGGATCTTCCCAGACCGGGGCACGAACCTGTGTCCCCTGCATCGGCAGGCGGACTCTCAACGACTGCGTCACCAGGGAAGCCCTGCTCCCCCTTCTTGAATAAAAGTAGCACAAGGGCCAAGGTTTTTGTGTATTTTTTTCACTGTTTATATTCTCAGTGGTTGGGCCAGTTCCTGGCATGTAGACACTCATTATTTGCTAAAAGAATTAATTCAACACCAAGAATTACAAGTGATTTCTATTGGGTTTAACTTTTTAAAGAGGAAAGACAGTGTTTGAGAAAAAAGAAAAGAAAGTTAAAGCAGGTGGCAGAAAAGGTGGGAAGAGGGGATTGTTTTTTTCATTGAAGCCCCTGGAAAGACAAAGATGGGGTAAAGTCAACTTAATGAGGAAAGCAATAGCAAAGATGGATTTAAGAGAGAGCTGCTGCATGTACTTTTTCAAAATGGGATTACCACCAGGTTATGAAGACTATAAAACCCAGGTATTGGAAAGTAGTGCTCAGAAAGTTTTGGGTTATCTGTCTCTAACCTAAATGGCTCTTTCCATCTCCATCATCCAAGTGACTTAGCTTTCTAGGACCCAGTGGAACCCCGGATCCTGGAGGTAGGAGCTAGTATGCTGGAAGAAGGCGGCAAAAACTCCAATTAGAATCATGGAATGAAGACCAGACACCAAAAGAAAGGAGAGGTGGTGAGGGAAAGCCTTCCAATACAGGTTGTCTAAGCATTTCACTGGAACTTTAGCAGAGGGAAAGCCTAAAATGTTTCTCATGAGGTGAATAGAGTAAGGGAAATTAAATCTCAAGTCTTAACCATGGCTTCTCCTCTACAATTCCGGTTTTTAGGGCTTACCACAAAGTCAGAGAATGAATGCTACACAAGTGTTCCCAGCCTGCATCATTCTCAGCAAACTTAACTAATCCTGAAGTTCTCACTTATATTCACCAAAAAGTATCTCATACTTACTAAAATTAAAGTCACCTAATGTTACATAAATTGAGAAATTATTAATTTGACGTACTTAATTCTTATATTTAAGCAGTCATTCTTTTTTTTTTAACATCTTTATTGGGGTATAATTGCTTTACAATGGTGTGTTAGTTTCTGCTTTATAAAAAGCAGTCATTCTTAAGTGTGAAGGAGGAGGGGTGAGGGGGTGAAGAAAGTGTCCAAATACATATTTTAAGCAAAAATAAAATGATAAAGCAACAGTTATCAGTGTCCTCCTAACTGTCGGAGCAAACCCTGCTGGGTCCTTATCTGTATGGGCTCTGCAGTTTCACACTGCCACCGTCCTTGATCATTCTTTCCCATTATCAACCTCACACTAGCCAAGCACTCCTCACACTGAAAAGTAGAAGTTATTTAAGCATATGGATTCAAAGACTTTGAAGTAATAATCCAAAGCTGTTGTTTCTTTTGCAGATATACAACATTTTCTTCTTTCAGGCTATGTTTCCCCATCTCCCCACTGCCCCAAATTAAGGGGACTAAAAGGGCAGATTCTTTGTTGGGAGATGGGATTGTGGCTAAATTCTACTCTATTTTCCAGCCTTCTTTTAGGAATGGTAAGATTAAAAATTAAGGGCTAGGGCTTCCCTGGTGGCGCAATGGTTGAGAGTCTGCCTGCCGATGCAGGGGACACGGGTTTGTGCCCCGGTCTGGGAAGATCCCACATGCCGCGGAGCGGCTGGGCCCGTGAGCCATGGCCGCTGAGCCTGCGCGTCCAGAGCCTGTGCTCCGCAACGGGAGAGGCCACAACAGTGAGAGGCCCGTATACCACAAAAAAAAAAAAAAAAAAAAAAAAAAATTAAGGGCTAATCATCATCAAAAAATCTACAAACAATAAATACTGGAGAGGGTGTGGAGAAAAGGGAACCATCTTGCACTGTTGGTGGGAATGTAAATTGATACAGCCACTATGGAGAACAGTATGGAGATTCCTTAAAAGACTAAAAATAGAACTACCATACGACCCAGCAATCCCACTACTGGGCATATACCCTGAGAAAACCATAATTCAAAAAGAGTCATGTACCACAATGTTCACTGCAGCTCTATTTACAATAGCCAGGACATGGAAGCAACCTAAGTGTCCATCCACAGATGAATGGATAAAGATGTGGCACATATATACAATGGAATATTACTCAGCCATAAAAAGGAATGAAATTGAGCTATTTGTAATGAGGTGGATGGACCTAAAGTCTGTCATACAGAGTGAAGTAAGTCAGAAAGAGAAAAACAAATACCCTATGCTAACACAAATATATGGAATCTAAAAACAAACAAACAAAAAAATGGTTCTGAAGAACCTAGGGGCAGAACAGGAATAAAGACGCAGACATAGAGAATGGACTTGAGGACACAGGGAAGGGGAAGCTGGGACAAAGTGAGAGAGTGGCATGGACATATATACACTATATACACTACCAAATGTAAAATAGATAGCTAGTGGGAAGCAGCCACATAGCACAGGGAGATCAGCTCAGTGCTTTGTGACCACCTAGGGGGTTAGGATAGGGAGGGTGGGAGGGAGACGCAAGAGGGAGGAGATATGGGGATATATGTATATGTATAGCTGATTCACTTTGTTATAAAGCAGAAACTAACACACCATTGTAAAGCAATTATACTCCAATAAAGATGTTAAAAAAAAAATTAAGGCCTAAAAGGCTAATTTCTTTTCCAGTTACTAGGTTAAAAAAAATTTTTAATAAATAAAAAATAAAAAGGAGACTAAGTTTAGTTTTGAAATTTCTCATCGACATAAGTTGGAATAATAACAGGTAAAATTTATTAAGCACTTATACTGAGCAGAAGTCACTGTGCTAAGCACTTTATATTATACACAACAGCACTATGAGTTGGTAATGTTACTTCCCCCATTTTACAGATAAGGAAACAGAAGCTTAGAAAATTAAAATAAGTTGCTCAAGGTTGCTATTTAGTGTTGGAGCTGGGAGCAGGAGGCTTAACTTGAAAGCCTGTACTCTTATCTACCACAGTTAAGATAAAAATAAATAAAATTTTCATTGAAACACATAACATGAATATGTATTAGTGAAGAAAAGGATCTAGAAAACATGAAACTGTTGCTTAAGTAAAACAAGTTAAATGTCTGCCATCTGGTATTAGATCCCTAAATATCTACCATAATCACTGCTAAACAGCTTCACAAATAAATAAATCATTCAGTGTCCTGATATAGCTGTGAAATTAATTTTTAAGTGAATCTCTCAAAATAATACATTTGCAAATGAAATATGCTGCCCTCTTAGAGTTGTAAAAATACATTATCTCTTGATGTATTCACTGCCCTACTTCTATTTCTGCTGTTTCCTCCCCCCTCCCCCACTTCCTCTCTGCCTTCAGATCCTTTAAGGCCCGTTCAGTTCCTCCTTCTCAGCAATACCTATATGCACACACTTACTCAATAGGACTCTAACATTAGTCGCTGTGCTCTGTAGTTAAAGGATGACAAAAAGTCAGGAATGAACTCAAGTAAAAGATACAGCGTTTCTGATGCATCTTCATCTTTAGAACTATTCTTTTACAGAACTAATCCTAAACATGATTTTTCTACTTCATACTTGGAATCCACCTTTAACAATTAACACACAAAAAAATCTGCCTTTTTTAAGCTTTTCTTCATAAATAGTTATTCCATACATTTTTCCATAAATAAGGTATTGAAAAGATCAGAATATAAAAAAGAAAAACAAGAAAATGCACTGTTGTATGGTAATAAAATACCCCATTTTGAGAAATGTAATTAGTTTATTTTGAATCATTCCTGGAACTTGTTAATATAAATGCTTTACAAGTAAATATAGCATATAAAAATGCTAGTTACTTATCGATGGAATAATATGTACTTTCATTCATCTATTCAACAAATATTTATTGAATGCCCAAATAACCTTTTGTTTTTGTTTTAATTTCTGAACCAAGATGAGTGTACCAGATAAGGGAACAGGTGCTGAAGTTAGAAGGATCCTGGTTTGCAACCTGGCTCCTGTACTTACTAGCTCAGTGACCTAGAGCAGCTCAGTTAACCTAGAGTAGTCAGTTAACCTTCAGGTTAACATTTCATTTATCTATTTGATGGGAGGGAAAGAACTACTCATAGGGCACAGCACAGGGCCTGGCAGGCAGTAAGTACTCAATAAATGACAAGAATGGTAAATACATTTTAATACTGAGGAAAGAAGCTGAAAAGGGAGATGGCCAATAATGGTCTTTTTGTCTTACTAGGAAGAAATTTGTGAAACTGTATTAAAGATACAATAAAATAAAAATCTTAGGGTTATGTAAGAAAATTTCCATTTTAAAAAAGAGATATAAGTATATGGAGTGAAAAAACTAAAAAATAAAGATAAGGAAAGAAAGAAAGAAATGGGTAAAGAAGATCTTGAAAGCTACTGAGTTTGGGTGACGGATGTATAGAGGTTCCTTTTACTATTCTGATTCTGTGAAAATACAAAAATTTTTAAAACCATAATTCCAATCCCAGCACATGCCTAACACATTTCCTCATATTCAGGAGAGATCAGGATTTTATCCTTGAGATGTGCTGAACTAACAATAGTACCTCCCTGCTCAATAATTCAGTACAGGTCAAGTTTTCTCAGACAATTCTACCTTTCGTTATAAAGGTAAACAAAAGGAACAATTACATGCATTAAAGTATAAAATGCAACCTCTTCTGAGGCTCATTAATACTACACTAAAACAGCAGCCATGCACATTTTTTCCATGTCCTCTAAAAAAAACACAAAATTCTGTTTGTCCTTAAACGAAGCTTTTAAAAACAACTTGCACCTTACATACTTTTGAAATAATAAAGGATATATGTCAATCATATCTCAGTAAAGCTGGGGGAAATAAAGAAATGACAAGAAAATCGTAGGCACAGCCAAAGAAACTTAGCACATCAGAACTGCTACTATCTTTAAATTTTGAGGGACGTCATTATTAATTTATGTAAAGGTTCTACTTTATGTTTCTAGATTGCGTTTAGGTTTTACCACTGATTAACAACATAGCAAACAAGCACAGGGAGAGAGGCAATTAATTTTCTTAAGAGGCTTAAGAGGCTTAACCTACAGAGTCTAGGCTACCTAAATTAAGCTGACTGGGACAACATAAAATTTCAAGGCACACCTTGCCTATTTCTGGTTAAGCAAGTAAACACTAGTAAAAAACTAGAGCATTTAGTAAAGCAAACATTTTTGTGTTAACCTTAATTCCTATCACAAAGCGGTTGGCTCCATCAAAAATATTCCTAATTCCTAAACAATACAAGTTTCAAATGAAGCATACTTGCCCTCAGCAATCATTCGACGATAAAGCACAGGATTAATAAATCCCAATACAGCATCTTTCTACAAAATGCAAGGCCATCTGCAGTTTCAGCCTCGGTTTACCCATTCACTATGCATATGCAGGCGTCTTTTAAAAAAAATTATAAAAGCAATAAACTTTACTCTGGTCCAAGAGATTACATCTCTCCGTGCTTCCTGTACACCCTGGGAAGTCAATAGCACTAAAGTCAAATTGTAACATTTCCCAACTTTGGTTTAAGGTGAGCGGTGGACGCCGAGCATCCGCCCACTGGCCTCTCGTGACTCGGGCTACTTTGACGCACCAGGATGCGGCTCACCTGACATTCCGCACCAACCCTTACCAGGAAGGAAAACCAACTCCGTGAAAATAAAATGGGGCTCCGAGGAAGCATGCGGGTGCCCCTCAGGGCTGTCTCTCTTCTGCCCGCACCCCGAAAGCGAGGGGGCTACGCCGCCCTCGGCCCGCCGCGGCGTCCGCACCTGCCAGAAGAGGCCGCGGCCGGGGGCCGGAGCTCGGCCGTGGAGAAGAGGCAGCCCGGCCCCGGCCTCTCGTCGTCCGCCCTGGCCCCGCCGCGGGGGCAGGAACCCGGCGCCGGAGGTTTCCGCCCGGCGCCGCCAAGCCCGCCAGGGGCCTAGCTCGGGGGCCGCCCGGGCTCCCGAGGGCCCGTCCGTGTCGTGCGGGGCGCCCAGCCCGGCCCGCGAGCCTCCCCGCGGCGGACGCGGCGGCGTCCGCACCTGCCCCGCGCCCTGCGGCAGGCCCGGCAGCAGCTTCACCCACCTGGCGCGCCACCGCGCCTCCCGCACGTCACAGCGCGATCCCGCGCCCCTCGGCACCAGCGGCGCGGGCGCGGGCGGACGCCGGGAGACCCTGCCCAGCAGCCGCCGCCGCCGCGGCCGCTTCGTAGTCAGGCTGCCGCCAACGAACCTGTTGCGCAGCCTGTCACGGCCGCTCGGGCTCCGCGGCGCCGCCTCAGCCCCACAACAACATGGCGGCCGCGGCCTCCGCAGGAAGCCGGGGGGCGGGGTGGGAGGCGACGGTCCGGGCGGCTGACTGCCCGCCCGCTGCCGGGCACCGACTCCCCCACCCTCGGGAACCCGAAATTGGCCCGGGCGCGGCTTCTCACCCCCAGAGCCCCAGGGCAGCGGACCCCGCGGGCCTGGTCCTAGTGTTCCGCTCTCCCCTCGGGGAAGCCCCGAAGCCCGGACGCGGCAGCCCTTCCTGGAGGGGCGCCTACCCACCTGGCTCCTCCTCCGCGAGGTGACATGTTGAGGCTGGGTGGTGCTTTTCCCGCCACCGCAGACCCCACAGTTTTGGAAAAGGGCCAAACGGTGTATGGTGCGTGCCTGCTGCACCTCCCGTGGCGCTCTCCCTGGAGCCTTCTAACTCACTACAGTATCTTCGCCGACCTGGGAGCTCGATTCCCCTGGAATGGGGGGTGGGGCGGGAGGAGGTTGTTCCCACCCTTGTTCATGGGTGTGTTACAGGCCTTTCCCTCAGGTAGCGCAGAAGGACTCACTGTACCCAACGGTCGTCCATGCAGCGTTCCTCACCCTCCTCCATCACAAACAAAAAAGGGCAAGAGAGGGGCCTTCCAACCCTCATCCACGCTCAGAGCAACTGCCCCGTATACTCTGGCCGAGCAGTAAGAAATTAGTCACCTCTCCGTGAACTCCACCACCTGAGGGTCTGCGGATGCTGGACGTTCTTCCCCGCCTGATAGCTGCCTGACAGGTGAAGCTCAAATTGTGTCTCTTTTTTCTCCCCTTTCAGCTCCTAGTTTCTTCGCAAAAGACTAGATAACACAAGTCGCCGCCATTTATGGAGGTTTTGCCCGTGACACAGCGCTCCTACAAGAGAAAGCCTTTTTGTTAGTTGGGGTTAGAGGAGTCGGTGGTTCCTCTGGGCATAACAAGAGTGGGGGTACGAGACCCAAGAGCTCTGTTGGCTTTCAGAGGCAGGGGCGAGGCTGGTCCCATGTGCAAAACTCATATCCCCATGACTTGTTGGAAAGGGAGAAATCTGTGCAGATCAGATGATCCCATGGCTTGCTTTCATTCTACCTGTTGGGGCATGTGAAGGTAGCAAGGCTGGCTTGAGAGGCATGACTCCAAAGCCCAGGCCTATCTGAACTAGTCAACCAAGTCATGTGAGGAACTTAGCACACATCAGTGATGATAAACAGGCTTTTCCTGCTCTCACACTCAGTGTTTTTCCTAACTCTTGGGTTTGGACCTGACCAAGACCTGACAGGTCCTGAGCTTCAGTGACACAGAGAGACCTGACTCCTTTGCATTAGCCTAGGAAGTCCTTTATCTACTAGAGACCAGTCAGTCTAACCCTTATCTGCTGGGGGCTAATCAGTCTGCAAACAAACCACCCAAGCTAGAGGTAGCACTCTTGAGCACATGGTCTCATTCCCTTGACAGACATCACCAGTTAATTGTGATTCCTTTCAGAGCCCCTACTTCAGTCCAGGCCTCTGAATCCTTCTCAACATAGTGCTCCAGAGAGTTGGCTTGTAAGGTGAAACCTGTTTGTTTGTTTTTTTGCGGTACGCGGGCCTCTCACTGTTGGGGCCTCTCCCGTTGCGGAGCACAGGCTCCGGACGCATAGGCTCAGAGGCCATGGCTCACGGGCCCAGCCGCTCTGCGGCATGTGGGATCTTCCCGGACCGGGGCACGAACCCGTGTCCCCTGCGTCGGCAGGCGGACTCTCAACCACTGTGCCACCAGGGAAGCCCGAAACCTGTTTTTAATTCCCGATAGGCAGATTGTTAGCCAGTCTCCATTTCCCTCCCATCATTTGATCAATGTCATTTGTGTTTCTGGGTTCTGGACCGGACCTGATACAATTCACCCTGAGTCCTCTTTCTTTCTGAAGGAGGAGCCAAATCCTTGGCAAGTCAGAAATGAACTTTATAGAAAGGAATGGTTATAAAGAAGTAAAAAACATTTTAAAAGTCTTCGTAAAATAGACCAAAAAGCTAAGAACCTCTGATGGAAATTGAGGTCCTGAATACAACTGGGAGCCTATAGTACCCCAAACACTAAAACAATTATATCCCAGGGTTCCATTCAGAGCTCTGAGGCCAGTTTGTCCATCCTATCCTACCCTTCAGCATTGATGATTCACTAGGTGGTACCTCCACCATCCCAGTTCTTTGACTTCCTCTTCTCTCCATAGGGCACACCTTGGAACTGTATCTATAATTTCTCTCCTTAGTATTTCCCAAATCCCACCATCTCTTTTTTTCATCTCCAGCACCAACTGGAAATCAGATACCTGGAGGAACTAAGTAGTACCTAAGGCATATAGATGTACCGGCCAAGTCTAAAGAAGTTTAGGAATTATTGTAGGGTGAGAAGTTAGGTAGGGGGCTAGGTATGTTGCATTTCTCTTCCCCAAGTTCTGCCACAATTTAGGATAGATTCAAGGCGTGTTGCTGGTAACCTAGCTTTTACCATGGGAGCATTTAATCTCAATCTGTTTTCCTTCCCTGCACTGATCCTCCCTCCCAACCATATATATCCTATGTTCTAGCAATCTCTGTTTCTGTTAGTTTTCAAAGATTCTGTCCTTCACCCCATTCCTACCCAGTCAACCCACATAAAAATTCATAGTAATGGAAAGAGGCTAGAGTAGAGTACAGAAGCAATTCCAGACTCTAAGCATCTCATAAGATCAATATAGAGTAGGAAGAACTTGGAGCTCATATGTAATACCTCTACTAGTAATAAATCTCCCAAGACAGTGGTGTAAACAATTTATAAAGAAATTAAGAGAAAAGGGGCAAAAAATAGTTTTTAAATTTACTCAGAAACTTATTTTTGATGTGCTTCATTCTTTCCTGATGATCCAAGTTTCCATCTGATAATATTTCTCTTTAACTGAAGAAGTTCTTTTAGTGTTTTTTATAGTGCAGGTGTGTTGGCTACAAATCCTTTTAGTTTTATTTTATCTGAAAATATTTTTATTTTGCTTTCATTCTTGAATGATATATGCCCTGAATATAGAGTTCTGGATTGACAGGGGAGTTATTTATTTATTTATTTAAAAATTATTTATTTATTTTTGGCTGCGTTGGGTCTTCATTGCTATGCACAGGCTTTCTCTAGTTGCCAGGAGTGGGGGCTACTCTTCGTTGCAGTGCACAGGCTTCTCATTGCGGTGGCTCCTCTTGTTACAGAGCATGGGCTCTAGGCACGCAGGCTTCAGTAGTTATGGCACACAGGCTCAGTAGTTGTGGTTTGTGGGCTCTAGAGCACAGGCTTAGTAGTTATGGCACACAGGATTAGTTGCTCCGTGGCATGTGGGATCTTCCTGGACCAGGGCTCGAACCCGTGTCTCCTGCATCGGCAGGTTTATTCTTAACCACTGCGCCACCAGGGAAGCCCAGGGGGGTTTTTTAGTTTCAGCATTTTAATGATGTTTTTCCATTCTCTCTGACCTCCATGGTTTCAGATGACTGTTGGCTGTTGAGCAGATCATTTTTTTTCTCTGTGTAATATGTTATTTTCTCTTGCTGCTTTCAAGAGTTGCTCTTTGGCTTTGGCTTTCAATAATTTGACTCTGATGTACATCAGTGTGAACTTTTTTGTGTTTATTCTGCATGGTGTTCATTTGTAATCTTGTATCTGCAAGTTTCTGTCTTTCATCAAATTAAGAAAAATCTTAGCCTTTATTTTTTAAAATACTTTTTTTCTGCCCCATTCTCTCTCATCTCCTTCTGGCATTCCAGTTACATGTATATTTGACTATTTGATACCATCTGGGGTTCATGTAAAATGTGCTTTAGCAGTGGAGCAGTGTTCCACACTGAACACCAGAAAAACCTGGCTCTACCCTCCTGATCCTCAGGGCATCTGGAGATAGAAGTGGTGGGCAGTATGATTCTAAAGCTGTGCCCCCTCTACCTTCTGTCTTTGGTAGGAGTTAATCTGCCTCTACTGTTAGCAACTGTACTTTCCAGCTAGGGTGTCTCTTCTGTTCTCCTGTAGAAAATAACACAACCTCACAGTCTTTCCGTGCCACTACCAAACAAAAACACACACACACACACACACACACACACATACTTATATACTGTCACATTGATTCTATCCCTTCTGAGAAATAGATGGAAAGTAAGGTTTGTCCCTTTTTTAGTTTCTTTTTCCTCTTAAAGCTCACACGAAAGAATAGATGTGCTGACTGGTCCTTTGCATAAAGAACTAAAGTCAAAGTTAACCTGGGAAACCAAGCTGAGGCTGCCCTAGTTTCTGAATATAAAAACAGATGAAAGCAGGCCAGGAATAGGGGAGGTCAGGGTCCAGGAAAAGGCCTTGGGCTTCATTTGACACCTACAGATGTACCTCGTTTTATTGCACTTTATTGTGCTTCACAGATACTGCCATTTTACAAATTGAAGTTTTGTGGCAACCCTGCATATCAAACAAGTCTATCGGAGCTGTTTTTTCAAAAGTATTTGCTCATTTTGTGTCTCTGTGTCACATTTTAGTAATTCTCACAATATTTCAAACCTCATTATTATTTATTGTGGTGATCTGTGATCATGATCTTCGATGTTACTGCTACAACTTGCTAAAGACTTGGATGATGGTTAGGATTTTTAACAATGAAGTATTTTTTACTTAAGGTATGTACTTTTTAAGGCATAATGCTATTGCACACTTAATATACTACAGTGTAATGTAAACATAATTTTTATATGCACTAGGAAAACAAAAAATTTACTTTATTGCAATATTTGCTTTATTGTGGTGGTCTGGAACTGAACCCTCAAAATTCCCAAGGTATGCCTGTATTTGCTGATTCATTAATCTGATATTTGTGTTCCTTTGGTAAATAGTTATTAAGAACCTATTGTGTTCCAGCTACTCAACACAAGGAGTTAGCAAGGAAGTAGCACTAGTGGGGAGCAGTTGAGACTCAATTTAGAGGAATGGTCAGTGGGACAAACTTGTTCCTTTGCTCTTATCTTAGCTTCTTGACCTCCCATACCCTAATCTGGAGCCCTAGAGAAGATGAGAAACAGAGAAGTGGAAATAGGAGTGACTTTAGGGGAAAAAGGAGGGAAGTTCCCTAGTGTGAAGGAAGGAATGTTCTCATTATTGGGGTACTTGTTCCCTGCAAAATTTGTGACTCTGGCTTAAGGCCTGATGGTACCGGAAAGGCAGTACCAGGCAAACTAGAAGGGGAAGTTAACCAGACTTGGCCCTGGGCCAGCACTACAGGGTAGAGCCAAAGGCCAGACTGGGGTGAGGCCCTGGAGGCTCTGGACAGGGTATATGCCCATTCATGACTGAAGCACCAGGGGCTTCCAGGCTGGCAGGTATAGCTCAGCAAAAGGGAATCCAGCCTGTATTCAAGAGTCAGACATGTGGATGTCTGGCAGATTTGTCCAGCTGTCTGTTTAGTTTACTGTTGCTGTCTCCAGCACAAACCTGGAGTGATACCGGTTTCCTTCTTGTAATAACGTAACTAATATTTATATGGCGCTTTGTACTTAACAGAGTAATTTTATTTCATTTAATCCTCACAGCAGTCCTAGAGAGGAGGCTAAAGTTCTGTTTGTGATTATCTAACTTTGGTTGGTATGAAGAAAAGGAGGTAGAGTCAGGCATAAGCCTTGTGTTGGGAATTTCCCCATGCAGAGTTGTGATTTTTCCCCCCCTTTTAAATAGAGGAACACAAGCCATGCTATTCTGTGTTCAGAAAGCAACAATATTTTAGTTTAGTTTTTTTTTAATATTTATTTATTTATTTTGGCTGCACTGGGTCTTAGTTGCAGCATGCAGACTCTTAGTTGTGGCATACATGCAGGATCTAGTTCCCTGACCAGGGGTCTAACCTGGGCCCCCTGCATTGGGAGCGCAGAGTCTTACCCACTGGACCACCAGGGAAGTCCCAACAATGTTTTAGTTTAAAATATACAGTAGATCAGATCATTTTGTACTACTTGGCCCAGACTGGTGGGACAAACATTTTTATTTCTAGTATTGCCATTTTCTTCTCCCTAAGTAAGTTATCTTGAGCCAGTGAAATATAAGATAACTGCCCCTATCCCGACCTTATGCCCACTCTCAGGAGAGAGAGATTGAGTAACCATCCTTGCTTTGGAGCCATAACAGTATAGGAGTATAGACTTCATGCCAATAGGAAGCCACAGTTTGCTTGTTTAGGTGATATAATTGATTCCTTCTAGTGTAGTTTTCATTTCAGTTGTGTTGTTCATCTCTGTTTGTTTCTTCTTTAGTTCTTCTAAATTTTTGTTAAACATTTCTTGTATCTTCTCCATCTGTGCCTCCATTCTTTTTCTGAGATCTTGGATCACCTTTACTTTTATTACTCTGAATCCTTTTTCCGGTAGATTGCCTATCTCCACTTCACTTAGCTGTTCTTCTGGGGTTTTGTCTTGTTCCTTCATCTGGGATATATTCCTCTGCCATCTCATTTTGTCTAACTTTCTGTGATTGCAGTTTCCATTCTGCAGGCTGCAGGATTGTAGCCTGGCTCCTGTCTGTCCCCTGGTGGATGAGGCTGTCTAAGAGCCTTGCACAGGCTTTGTGGTGGGAGGGACTGGTACCTGCCCACTGGTGGGTGGAGCTGGGTTTTGTCCCTCTGGTGGGCAGGACCCTGTCAGGGTGTGTGTTTATTGGGCAGCTGTGTGCTTAGGAAGACTTTAAGCAGCCTGTCTGCTGATGGTTGGGGCTCTGTTCCCACCCTGTTGGTTGTTTGGCCTGAGGTGTCCCAGCAATGGAGCCTCTAGGCTGTTGGTTAGTGCCAGGTCTTGAGAAAATGGTGGCCTCCGAGAGGGCTCACTCCCCGCAGTGAGCCACAGCTGCCCCCCACCCCGCCTCTGCAGGAGACCCTCCAATACTAGCAGGTAAATCTGGCCCAGTCTCTTATGAAGTCACTGCTTTTTTCCCCTGGGTCCTGGTGCACATGAGACCTTGTGTGTGCCCCCCAAGAGTGGAGTTTCTGTTTCCCCCAGTCCTATGGAATTCCTGCAATCAAACCCCGTGGCCTTCAAAGCCAGATTCTCTGGGGGTTGCTCCTCCTGTTGCCAGACCCTTAGGCTGGGGAGCCTGACATGGGGCTCAGAGCTTTCACTCCTGTGGGAGAACTTCTGTGATATAATTATCTTCCAGTTTGTGGGTCGCCCACCCGGCATGTATGAGATTTGATTTTATCACAGTTGCACACCTCCTACTGTCTCATTATGGCTTCTTCTTTGTCTTTGGATGTAGGGTATCTTTTTTGGTAGGTTCCAGTGTTTTTTTGTCGATGGCTGTTCAGCAGTTAGTTGTGATTTTGGTGTTTCTGTAAGAAGAGGTGAGCTCATGTCCTTCTACTCTGCCATCTTGTCTGTGATCCAAGGTGATATACTTGAAACTTGCCCTGTCTTGACTTCCCTCAAGAACAAGATGAACATTTAAAAATTAGAGCAATGGGGGCTTCCCTGGTGGCACAGTGGTTGAGAATCTGCCTGCTAATGCAGAGGACACAGGTTTGAGTCCTGGTCTGGGAGGATCCCACATGCCGCGGGGCAACTAGGCCCGTGAGCCACAACTACTGAGCCTGCGCGTCTGGAGCCTGTGCTCCACAACAAGAGAGGCCGCGACAGTGAGAGGCCCGTGCACCGTGATGAAGAGTGGCCCCCACTCGCTGCAACGAGAGAAAGCCCTCGCACAGAAACGAAGACCCAACACAGCCAAAAATAAGTAAGTAAATAAATAAATAAGCCATTAAAAAAAAAAAAACTAGAGCAATGAAATCACTGCCCAAAATGAGGTCAGCAACCTGAAGTCAGTTGCCATCCTCATCCACCCTTCCAGGAGAATTTTCTGCCTTGGAGGTTAGGATTGGGTACCGGTGTTATTTGCCATTTCTGGTTTTTTCCCTTTTGTGTTGCATGTATCCAATAAACATTTCCCCCCATTTCTAGTATCTAGTTTTAAAGTGCTTAATTCAGTAGACACGTGTAGAAGCACAAGAAGAGACAAAAATAGACTGCTTGCAAATTAATTTAACCTCAGAAGCCATTCTTCAACAGGTGGATATTTTTGGCTTTTTTTACAAATGAAAAATGTGAGTGTCAGAAAATCTACAGCCCTTGAACAAAGCCATTCAGCCATAAGTGCTAAGAATGGCTGGTATCCAGTTCTAATATTTAACAATCACCACCACCATTGTTTGCTGAGCATGCCAGTCACTCATATAGTCTCCAATCCTTAAGATAACAGTGTATAGTGGGTATTATAAACCTCATTTCACAGGCAAAGAAATTGAAGTTTAGAGGAATTGGATCATTTTCCCACAGTCACATATTTAGGAAGTGGAAGAGCTAGAAGTTAACTCCTGACTTTTATGACTCTCAAGTCTGTGCTCTTTATGAGACTTCCTCTCACTATATTACAGTGTCAATAATTTCTCTGTTTTTGTATTAAATGTGCACAAGTAACAACTTCCAAAATTATTTATCTTAGAAGAACATTTACCCAAAATATGAAGATGCAAATAGTAGGTCAAGCTCCTCTTTACAGTCAGACACACTGCGTGTTACTCCTGGAGCTTGGGATTCTTCCCTCTGCAGCCAGGGCCTCATGTCACCATGCAATTGCCCCTTCTCTATGTTGGCCACAGACTTCCAGGATGTGACTTACATGGGCTTATTTCTTAGATTCCTTTAAGAGTCTGTCATGTAAATAACATAACTCTTTAGGAAAGAGAATCCACCTGATCATTTGAAGAGGAGAGGCAGCAATGGCCTTAAGATGTACACTCCGTCTGGCCAATGTGAGCCATAATAACTAATTAAATGAACATCTTGCCATTCATGACCACCCACACTGACCCGAAGTAATTTAGTAAGGTTGGATTACTCAAAATACTTAGAAAAGCTTCATTACATTCCAAATAGGCAGTTTAAGGAAAATGAAATCTTCTCAATGGCTGTGTCTGGTTTTAATTCTGTGAAATGATCTTATCTAATTACAAACCATTTTTGTTCTTCTTTATTGAGGTATAATTTGCAGGCGGTAAAGTACACACATCATAAATTTGCCAGCTCCCAGATTTTATGTCAGTAAAATCACACAGTATGTACCCATCTGTGCCTGGCTGCTGCTGCTTCTTTTTTTTTTTTTTTGCGGTACGCGGGCCTCTCACTGTTGTGGCCTCTCCCGTTGCAGAGCACAGGCTCCAGACGCGCAGGCTCAGCGGCCATGGCTCTCAGGCCCAGCCGCTCCGCGCCATGTGGGATCTTCCCGGACCGGGGCACGAACCTGTGTCCCCTGCATCGGCAGGCGGACTCTCAACCACTTCGCCACCAGGGAAGCCCCCTGGCTTCTTTTATTCAATGTTGTAAACAATCCACTTTGAAGCAACAGAATTTTTACCACACTTTTGAAATAGTCTGCCTAGAATTTACTCATTTGTGGGAAGAGGAACTAGAAAAGATTTCAGACTGTCATTTTTAAGAGATCGCCTTTTCTCTCATTTTCATCAAGAGGTATTTAATGAAAACCTTTGTGTAAATGTTATGCATCCATCTGTCTGTCCATCTCTCACTTTGGTCTGAGAAATAATTTCAAGTTCTTTCTTTTGCTGCACTAAGAATTTTCAGTTCTGTGTTCTGGAAAATGCCAGCATTGTTTTGGTACTTAAGAGGGTTGTTGACCAAACTCCCCATAGCCAGCAAGTCTTAACTCTCTACAATGTTCTTTTCCTAGAATTCAATTTTTTCTTCAGAGAAAGGGGGTTGATTTTGTTTTTATTACCCAAATAACATTGTATCAATAATTATAAATAAATTTAGAATTACATCTAGATTCTAAATAATGCAGTTGCACCATTCCAACAAATTAAACTTTCATTCTACTTCTGGGACTTGTGTATATGGATATATATTTATTAATTGACTGTAGTCATAGTGTAATATAATTTTATTTTCAGCTTTTTTTCACTTAACATTATGTCATAATTATTTTCCTACAATAGTATATTTTCTATATTTTCCATATTTATCTTCTTTAGAAAGTACATATTGGGGGCTTCCCTGGTGGCGCAGTGGTTGAGAGTCCGCCTGCCGATGCAGGGGACACGGGTTCGTGCCCCGGTCCGGGAAGATCCCACATGCCGCAGAGCAGCTGGGCCAGTGAGTCATGGCTGCTGAGCCTGTGCGTCCGGAGCCTGTGCTCTGCAATGGGAGAGGCCACAACAGTGAGAGGCCCGCGTACCGCAAAAAAAAAAAAAAGTGCATATTATGTATTGAATGAAGTACCATAATTTACTTAAGGATTCTCCTGCTATTGGCTGATTTTAATTTTTTATTATTATAAATAACTTGTATAAATTTTTAAAAATATTTATTTATTTGGTTTCACTGGGTCTTAGTTGCGGCAGGCAGCCTCCTTAGTTGTGGCTTGTGGGTTCCTTAGTTGTGGCATGCGAACTCTTAGTTGCAGTATGCATGTGGGATCTGGTTTCCTGACCAGGGATCGAACCTGGGCCCCCTGCATTGGGAGCACAGAGTCTTACCCACTGTACCACCAGGGAAGTCCCAACATGTAATTTCTAAACACCTAAACACAGATAAAAAACATTTCACAGTAAACATTTTCATAGATATCATTTTTTCTTCTTTTGGTGTCCATCCTTAGAATTAATCCTCAGAACTTTACTGCAGCAAAATAATTATTGACAGTTTCTACAAAAATATATTTATTTAATCTGCCATAGCAGCATAGGAATATACCAGTTTCATTACACCCTCATCAAAAGTATATTTCATCTACATTTAAACTTTTTAATTACTAGGCAAAGTAATCTTTCAACTTGTTTTTCTTAGATCAGTCCTGATGATCAACATTTTTGTTACTTTTTATTAATAAAGTTAATTTTTTTCTCCTATGAACTATTCACATTCTCTGTCCATTTATATATTATGGTATTCCTATTTTACCAATTCATATGAATTCTTTATATAATATATACAAAAGAGGGTTGTTTTAAAGTCATCATTTAGTCATTGTCTCATTGGACAGATTATTTTATTCTCTACTTACCAGATAACATGGATTGATTCTTATTTATCTTTCAATATTCTTGCTTATCTAGAAATGTTTAGCGTGTGCCTTTTATATGCCAAGAATGTGCTAAGCGAAGAAGATATAGCAGTAAACAAGATAACATGGTGCCTGCTCATATTAGATGTTCAATAAATGTCACTGGATGCTAAAAAAATAAGTGTTATAACAGAATAATGTCATCTACATTTCAGCAAGGTAATTATTGTTGAGTAATTCTCAGGAGTCCTTGAGGAGGTTTCTAAGATTCTCCCACCTGATCAGAATAGTCAGGTGGTTCTTTTCCAAGTTCTATTTTTAAAACTTTTTTCTAAGATATATGTACTAACAGTACTACTTTGTAGAAGTTATCTTTTACTACTTTGTATGACCTGTTTGAACACAAGCTGCTGGTGGTAACCTAGGAGAGGCCCAGTTTGTTTTCATTGTATAGTACTACTCTATGCAGTAGAACTCTTAAAACATAATAAAAATCTTTGTTTTTACAAATTTAAGTTCAGTGTTTTCTAAGGCTTTTGATACATTGAAAATAATGTTATGCTGGGCAAGTATATTTATCAAATTCCTACAGAGAATAGCTCCTTTGATGAAGTCTACTGAACGAAGCTTCTTTACCTATAGGTTCACCGTGGTGAGATTTTTTCCATGTGTTTCAAAGGGACTTAGTCCCACCCTAATAATTTAGGCAAATGCTTTTCTTATATCTTTGTATAAGGAAACATAAAACTCTCAGTTCCATGTCAGAGTGACCAGGTTGAGTTAAGATGTTTGGTTGGAAATAACAGGAGTCAACTCAAGGGGCTTAAGCAAAAAAAAAAAAAAAAAGTATATATTCTATATAAGGTTATAGGAGGGCACAGTGTTGAATGCTGAATAGGCACCCTCTCTCTCTCATCTCTGCACTTGTGCTTCATTTTCTCTCTGTAGACTGACTTCCTATCCTTTTCCAGTTCTCCTCGCAAGGTGGAAGATGCCCTCACCTCATTCCCACCCCACCCCCACCTCCATGTTCTAGATCTAGTCACCTAAGGAAAGGTTGAATTGCTCAGTTCTGATTTCAGATTTCTTGGGATGAGACTCTGATTGGTCCAGCTTGGGTCAGGTGCGCACTCTTGGCCCGGTCAGCTGTGGTCAAGGGGGTGGGATCAAGCTGTATAAACAAGTCTGACTCAGCTCCACTCTTGTGATTTTGGGGTTGTAGTGTCTGGAGGCCAAGGGGAAAGGAGGAGCAATAGGAACAGACAGATACCACAAAAGATGTCTCCTGCAATATTTTTGTAAGACAGACATATTGGTACTGATGGCTGGTTTTTTTTAAAAAAATTATTTATTTATTTTTGGCTGTGTTGGGTCTTCGTTTCTGTGCGTGGGCTTTCTTCTAGTTGCGGCGAGCGGGGGCCACTCTTCATCGCGGTGTGTGGGCCTCTCACTGTCGCGGCCTCTCTTGTTGCGGAGCACAAGCTCCAGACGCACAGGCTCAGTAGTTGTGGCTCACGGGCCTAGTTGCTCCGCAGCATGTGGGATCTTCCCAGACCAGGGCTCGAACCTGTGTCCCCTGCATTGGCAGGCAGATTCTCAACCATTGTGCCAACCAGGGAAGCCCATGCCTGGTTTTTTTAATGAAAGAAAAATAAATATTAAAATCTCTTTGCAGTATTCTACTATCTTTGGGGCTCTTCTTACAACAGCTTGATATATTTTAGTTCACTGAGATGACTGAGGAGAATCTAAGTAATATCAAAGGGTTTTATGTTGCTGTTTGATATTTTTCGTTTGGGACAACACGAGAGAGTAACTGAAATTATATTACAACTCTAGTGTTCTCTCTTTAAGTTAAATGTTCTTCCCATGAACAGTGGCATTATTAGAAGATTAAAACAAAAATACAAAATTCTACCTTCAAACCAGCAAATAATTCTGGTTAGAATTTTGGTAACTTCTTAGGGATTTATAAAAAAAAGTTTCCTGAAGTTTGTGTCTTTCAAGTTTAACCTTGCTTTTAATTTGATGCAGTGTATAGTCTGAATTGATTTGTTTTTATAATCTGTGTCATACGCCTTGGGGCAGGGATCAGGTTTTGACATGTAGTTTGGTACTTTATACTGCACTCTCAATACTTAGAAAATAATGATTAATAGTTAGGTGTTGGGTTTTGGGCACAAAACCCTAACTATAAGTAAAATTAACTTTAAGAGCTATTTTGGTGTATGTTGAAAGTGAGATATGAAAAACTTTTTATGGCTTCTTAGAAGGAGTCAAGAATGTTCCAGTGGCTGAAACATGTTGAAATTTAGAATACATATATGTAATTGCCTGATGAATGTGAATGTCTGGTGGTTTTAACGTTAAAAGTTCTAAAAACACTTATACTAGAATTAGTATCACCAAGGTTGGATAAAGAGTTTAGAGGCCCTAAACTCATGTGTGAAATTTAAAAAAAAACAAAACAACACAGACACCAAAATATACTAAACCTTAAAGTAAACATCAGGAAATCCAATAAGTTCTATGGTTTGTTTGTTTTGTAAGTTTGCATGATGACTGTTTGAATGACTTTTTAAAAAAACTCTCAAATATTGAAGTATATCCAAATAGCTGTGTGTGTATGTGCACGCACAAGCACTGCTAGCACCCTAAGGATTGCTTAGTTTGCCTTTTGGATGATTCACAGTAGGTACACCATGTTCTTAGAATGTTAAGTAGATTGTGTGGACTTTGGTTCCAATTACCGAAAATTTGGATAGCTAAGTTGGCAACCAAGGAAGCTACCCCAAGGGGCAACTCCTTTATGACCACTTCAAGAGAGAGAGCTGGGCCCGGTGTCTTCTGCCTCATGTGGTAGAGGCTCAGTTTCATATTTGAGCATAAAAATTTTACCCCAGAGTGGTACTGGTTGAAGAGCAAGTGAGCAGTTGTAGAAGGCCTTGTGTGATGGTTCCTAACTTCTTCACCAAAAACCCTTTCCATTATTTCCCCTTTAGATTTGGAATATTTTTTCCTAATTAAAAAAATACATTTACTGTATAAAATTTGTTGTATGTCAGTGTATAAATAAGATGCCTTTTTAAGAAAGGGAAATTAAGAAAATAAGATAATCTTCAGAGTTAAAGTACATAAATACAAAATTGCAGAGAAGAAAATAGACGAAAATTACTTTAAAGAAATGGAATGGCTCCAGATCTGAGCAAATTATGATAGTATATGCTGAGGGCATAATTGGAGGGAAATGGAGATTTGTTAGTCTGGAGACATTTTTATAAAAGAGCATCTGAGATGAATTTTGGCAGTGTCCATCCAATTACTACTGTCCTGGGAAGAGAAAATCTCACACTTGTGGTAGTTATGGTTTCATCAGAAAGGCCATGTTTATTGAGGAGAAGAGTACTAATGCCAGGTCGCATTAAACTTAAGTTACTACCTGCCCTTGGTATGATTCCAGTCTAAGTAAACAACATTCTAACCATAATTTGATTCCCTATGTAGTTCACCCCACAGGGAAAAAAATGTGCTGGTCATGCTTAGACTACTATTCTGGCCCATGTGACTGTGATAATTCTCAGCACAAATTAATACATTATCCGAGTTTGTTCATCAACCTCTGTAAATTTGGTTAATGTGAGGGATGATCCCGAATGGGCTGACAAATGGGCTTTTGAAGCCAGCAAGACTGAGAGCCAAGGAACCTCACCAAAGAGTATGGCCTTTAGACTCTTGGAGGGCGGAGGATGTGTCCAACTCATCTCTATCCCCAGCTTGTAGCACAGGGCCTGGCACCCAGTAGAAACTGTGTTCATTTTTCTGAACGAGATACTCCTTAATGTTAAAGCCTATTTTATAATTGCAATCTCATTTTATAATTACTCAAAAGTATAATTCACCAATCAGAAATTTTTTTAAAACTTTAAAAAATTTACTTTGGTAATATACATTTTGAAGAAAATATATAAAATAGATATAAGTGAAAAGAAAAAGTCTAACCATCCAAATTCAATTACTTGGAGAAAGCCATTGTTAACATTTTGGTGTATACCCTTTCAGACATTTTTTATGCATAAAGTACATATATGTTTAAATAGCTATATTCTTACAAAAATCGTATCTTACCATAATGCAGTTTTGTAGCTTGCCTTTTTTTTTTTAAATTAAACTATATGGTGAAAAATCTTCCTGTCAATAAATAGTCTATGGAATCATTTTTAATGACTGCATAGTATATTCCTTACTATATGGATATACCATAACTTAAACATTCTCCTATTGTTTATCATTTAAGTTCTGCCCATTTCTTTGTTATTATAAACAACACACTAAAGAACACATTATTTCTTTAGAATAAATTCCTGGAAGTGATATTGATAAGTTCAAGTGTATGCATGTTTTAAAGCTTTAGATGTATAGCCAAATTGTTCTCTAGAAAAACTGCTTTAAATTATTCATTCACTAGCAGTGTTTGAGAAGGCCCATTTTCCTACCTTAGGCTTTCTACAACTTAGTATCACTTGACAGCCCTGGAGCTTAGGGCCACTACACAACCCACAGGATCCTTAACAACTAATTGGAACCCCAGATGCAGCTTTTCCAGTCAGCCTCACCATGCTCCTCAATCCCAGCCCTTGTCCCTTCAAATCTAACTCTAGCATCCCCCTTCCTTTCTCCCTCCCTCCTTCCTTTTTCCCTTCCTCACTCCCCACTCCCCTCTTTCCTCCCTTCCTCCCTTCCTTCCTTCCTGTCTTGAAGTTCCTTCAGGGAAGCTGTGAATGGGCTCTGAGGATGATCACCAGACAAAATACAGGATGCCCAGTTAAATTCGAATGTTAGGCAAACAACGAATATTGCCTGAACATAGTATAAACAGTTTTTCTACTAAAAAAAATTATTATATATTGTTATCTGAAATTCACATTAAACTGGGCAACCTGTATTTTCATTTGCTAAATCTGGCAAACCTACCTGAGTATTCTTTAATCTAATACCATCTGCCGTAAATCTAGTAAAATTCCTCAAAATATCGGATATTTGGATGCTTCTCTTCTCTGTCTCAATGCTGACACAGATTATTCCTTACTTTACATTTCTTCGGTCATTTTTTTGGGGGGAAGGGGAAAGGGGAAGGAAAGGAATCAACCATGTCTTCTCAATCTGCCATCTTTTCCCAGAAGTATAAAAGTTTTACGAAAAATGAAACAAAACAGTGAATTTGAAGGCTATAAAGTAGGAGAACATTCATGACTTATCATTTGGATAAATTGGTTACAAAGCATGTGTTATGATTTCATTTCAGTTTAAAATATACTACTTTTATTTTAAATTTTATTGAAGTATAGTTGATTTACAGTGTTGTGTTAATTTCTGCCGTACAGCAAAGTGACTCAGTTATACATATATATATTCTTTTTCATATTCTTTTCCATTATGGTTTATCACAGGATATTGAATATAGTTTCATGTGCTATACAGTAGGAACTTGTTGTTTATCCATCCTATATGTAACAGTTTGCATCTGCTAATTGCAAACTCCCAACCCTTCCCTCCCCCACCCCCTTCCCCCTTGGCAACCACAAATCTTCTCTATGTCTGTGAGTCTGCAGTTTTGTAGATATGTTCACTTGTGTCATATTTTAGATTCCACATATAAGTGATATCATTTGGTATTTATCTTTCTCTTTCTGACTTACATCGCTTAGTATGATAATCTCTAGGTCCATCCATGTTGCTGCAAATGGCATTATTTCTTTTTAATATTAATATTCCATTGTGTGTGTGTGTGTGTGTGTGTATATATATGTATGTATACCACATCTTCTTTATCCATTCATCTGTCGATGGGCATTTAGGTTGTTTCCATGTCTTGGCTATTGTAAATAGTGCTGCTATGAACATAGGGGTGCCTGTATCTAAAATATACTACTTTTAGGGACTTCCCTGGTGGTCCAGTGGTTAAGACTTTGCCTTCCAATGCAGGGGGTGTAGGTTCAATCCCTGGTCGGGGAGCTAAGATCCCACATGCCTCATGGCCAAAAATCCAAAACATAAAACAGAAGCAATATTGTAACAAATTCATAAGAACTTTAAAAACAATGGTCCACATCAAAAAAAAAATCTTTTAAAAAATACTACTTTTAAATTATAGTAAAAAAATAATTTTTAATAAGATTCTAAACTCAGACTTCAATTATATTCCTCGTTCTGCCTTTCCAGCAGTTTTTACCTTAGACAAGTTATTTAGCCTTTCTAAATCTTTTTCTCATCTTTAAAGGGGGCATACATTCTTCTTTGTAAGTTTGTTTGAAGTAGTGAGATAACAAGCATGGCACTCTGGCATATCCTAGGCCTTTTCTACCTGTACACTGAGTGAGAAAGCACACACAGGACAGTCTTGATGATTGGATTACCCTGTTCAATTTTCATTTTTTATGACACATTCTAGGGAGTCTTAGATTAAATTTAGCAATATTATTCAATCTAGTTTTGGGTCTGGAAAAATAAAGAGGCTTTAATATTTAGATACATTCTTTCTAAGTCAAAATGTATGTGTGTGTGTGTATTTACTATATATTCAGTTATATATATATCATCAAGATCAGTTGTGTGTGTAAAAGATTTTTGGATTCTTATCTCCAAATACTCCACCAGCCACCTAGATGGACACCCCACTAGATTGCTGAGAAAAATATATGAATGGAGGATAAGGACATTATTTTTTTTGCAGGCTGGGAATTTGGCCTAATTTCCAGCCTAATCTTCTGCTAAACCAGGCAGGACTTCACGAACAAGGCCTGGGTAAAAAGCAGGCCTCTCAGGTCCTTTGCCCTCAGGGCCACACTTGATCTTATCCTAGGAAGAGTGAAAAAAAGAATGGAAAAGGAAACCAAGAGAAAAAGAGCCCCTGCTCCATAAACCCTGACAAAGACTCTCCTTGACCAAAGCCGAGGCTCCTCTGAGAACCTCTTCTCAACTAGGCCTCAAACTTGGCCTCCCCCACAAGCCCAGGCCTGCGTAGCCCAGTTTTAGCAAGAATCCTGCCAAGTCAGTTTAGAGAGACTCTCTCACCCTTGATATCTGATAACTCTCAATATCTGATCAGGTTCTTCACCTGTACCTTTGATGTCTAAGTCCTTGGCCAGCCTTCAGCAAGAATCCTACTAAGTCGGTTTAGCAAGATCCTGACCCTTGATTTCTCCTCTTAATAATGTTCCATCCACTGAATTTTCTATCCACTGCCCTCCCCTCTCTGCTCCTTGGCTGTAAATCCCCATTTGTTATTATATTCAGAGTTGAGACTGATCTGTCTCCCCATTGGGATAGTCTTGACACCTACTGCAAAGTCTTGAATAAAGTCTTCCTTACCATTTAAACAAGCGTCAGAATAACTTTTTCCAGCTTTATTGAGATATAAATGACATACACCATTGTGTAGATTTAAGGTGTACAACATAATGATTTGATACACGAATACATTGTGAAATGATTACCACAGTGAGGTTAATCTCAGATAGTCCTGATACTTTTTAGGGGAGGGGTGTGCTGAGAACTTCCGAGATGTATACTCTTAGCAACTTTGAAGTATACAATACAGTATTGTTAGAATAATTTTTTCTTTAACAATCCTGGCAAATCCAGCCAAGGCTACCTCAGAGCACCACTTTTTTTTTTTAATTAATTAATTTATTTTTGGCTGCATTGGGTCTTTGTTGCTGCACGCGGGCTTCCTCTAGTTGTGGCAAGCGGGGGCTACTCTTCGTTGCGGTGTGTGGGCTTCTCATTGTGGTGGCTTCTCTTGTTGCAGAGCACAGGTTCTAGGCACGTGGGCTTCAGTAGTTGTGGCACGTGGGGTCAGGAGTTGTGGCTCGCAGGCTCTAGAGAGCAGGCTCAGTAGTTGTGGTGCACGGGCTTAGTTGCTCCGCGGCATGTGGGATCTTCCCTGACCAGGGATCAAACCTGTGTCCCCTGCATTGGCAGGTGGATTCTCAACCACTGCACCACCAGGGAAGTCCCAGAGCACCACTTTTTAAGATGCAGAGATTTAAATAGGAGCCAGGAGGAAAGGACATTCCACATGTAAGCAAGTGCTTTTAATCTTTTGGATCCTTACATTCTTTGCTACAGGCTTAGTAATAAAGCCCCCAAACGTCCTTGACCTGTATCAGATTTCCTCCCCCAGGGAATGGAGCTGTGTGTGGAAATCCTTGGGCTCCCCCTAACGGGTAAAGTGTGCATCCAAACAGTGACTGGCAGATTTTGTGTGTGTGTGTGTGTGTGTGTGTGTGTGTGTGTGTGGTGGGTGTTGGGGGTGGGTTTGTTGTTGCCTCTATTGTTTACTGTTAAAGTCAGGAAACCTAGGGTGTTGCTTTCCCTCTCCAAGGAGCTTAGCAGAGTATCAGAAATGTCCTGTCTGCACCTGCATGCAGCTGATTCTTCAGTCCTTGCTAGTTCTCCACTTGGGACTCATGAAGTGGGTAGTTCAGTCCTTTTACAAGTGTTCCTTTGATGTTCTACCCACGGAGCCAGAGAGCTAGTTCAGGACATATCATGTGCAACCCAAGTGTTTTTCCAAGTATGGACCAGCTGCATAAGGATACCCTAGAGTGTTTTTTAAAAATGAAGACTTCTGCGTCCCACCCCAAACCTTCTGAATCAGAATTTCTGGGGCTGGGTGTTGGGGAGGAGGGCAGGGAAGGTAAGCCAATTCTTACGCACATTGAGGTTTGAAGATCAGTGCTATACACTACTTGAGAAGGCGTTCCCCTATTCTATGTCTCATTTAAAATTATGCTGGGGCTTCCCTGGTGGCGCAGTGGTTAGAAATCTGCCTGCCAGTGCAGGGGACATGGGTTGGAGTCCTGGTCTGGGAAGATCCCACATGCCACGGAGCAACTAAGCCTGTGCGCCACAACTACTGAGCCTGCACTCTAGAACCCGCGAGCCACAACTACTGAGCCCACATGCCACAACTACTGAAGCCTGTGCACCAGACCCTGTGCTCCACAACAAGAGAAGCCACCACAATGAGAAGCCCGCGCACTGCAACGAAGAGTAGCCCCCACTCGCTGCAACTAGAGAACGCCTGTGCGCAGCAACGAAGACCCAATGCAGCCAAAAATAAATAAATAAAATAAATAAAATAAATAAATTTTTAAAAAATTATGAAAAAAAGTAAAATTATGCTGTATGATGCTGTAATCAGACTCCTCAGGGTTAACTATACAGTGAGCACAATATAATAATATTGCATGCTAGTTTTTTACCCTGAAAAGAGAACACAGCAAACACCCTTCCCTTATTCAGTGTCTTGAATTTAAATTCTCAAATATGGGGAGGGGGAAGGGTAAGCTGTGACAAAGCGAGAGAGACATGGACATATATACACTACCAAACGTAAGGTAGATAGCTAGTGGGAAGCAGCCATATAGCACAGGGAGATCAGCTCGGTGCTTTGTGACCCGCTGGAGGGGTGGGATAGGGAGGGTGGGAGGGAGGGAGACCCAAGAGGGAAGAGATATGGGAACATATGTATATGTATAACTGATTCACTTTGTTATAAAGCAGAAACTAACACACCATTGTAAAGCAATTATACTCCAATAAAGATGTAAAAAATAAATAAATTCTCAAATATGTAGAAAATGCTTTCCTCTTCCCTTTTTAAATCTTATTCTGTTCAGTCTAGATAAAGGAGTCTTATTCACTCCTTCAGCTGTGGCAAAGTTGGGTTAATTCAGTCCAAGTCTCAAGTGTTCCAGGGAGCTATGAGGAACAGCCCTTCTCACCAAATTTAGGAAGCCTAACTAACTGTGCATAAATATGATTGCTTAAAATCTAACCATAGTTTCTCTTTAGAAGGATAGGTGAAATGCAAATTCGTAAGTTTCACTCTAAAAATTCTGGTTTGGTAGATCTTGGTTGGAGACAGGAATCTGCATTTTACCAAATATCCTAAGGTAACTCTGATGCCGGTGATCCTCAGACTATATTTTAAGAAACTCTATCTTGTATGCCAGAGTTTTCCAAACAAGTATAGTATTGCCAGAATATTTTACAACCAACTCTTATGTAAATCTTATAAATTATAGTTCTAATCAAATATTTAATGTTAATCTGGAGAAAAGCAGTAGACTTGGGATAATAAACAATGGCACAGAGACCATAATTTCACCCTTTTCTCTATTTTACATAGGTTTTACTTTTATCATGGTAAAATATACACATAATATTTGCCATTTTAACCATTTTAAAGTACAATTCAGTGGCATTCCATTCTCAGTGTTGTGCAATCACCACCACAATCTATTTTCAAAACTTTTTCATTACCTCGAACAAAAAATCTGGACGTGTTATGCAATAACTCATTATCCTCCCCATTCCCTCAGACCCTGGTAATTTCTAATCTACTTTCTGTCTCTGAATTTGCTTATTCTAGGTATTTCATATAAGTGGAATCATTCAGCATTTTTCTTTTGTGGCTGGCTTATTTTACTTAGCATAATGTTTTCAAGGTTCTTTCATGTTGAAGCATATATCAGAACGTCATTCATTTTCATGGCTAAATAATATACATATATATATATATATATCACAATTTGTTTATCCTTTCATCTACTGATGGATATTTAGGTTGTTTCCACGTTGTGGCTATTGTGAATAATGCTGCAATGAACACTGGCATACTAGAATCTGTTTGAGTCCCTGTTTTCAGTTCTTTTGAGTATATAACCAAAAGTAGAACTACAGGGTCATATAACTTTTTGAGGACCAGCAAACTTTTTTCACAATGACTGCACCATTTTACACTCCCACCAGCAATGTAAAGGAGTGCCAATTTCTCCACATTCTTGCCAACACTTGTCATTTTCTCTTTTTTTGATAGTTGCCATCCTAATGGATGTGATGTGATATCTCATTGTAGTTTTCATTTGCATTTCCCTAATGATTAGTGATGTCGAGCATCTTTTCATGTGCTTTGGCCATTTGTATATGTTCTTTGGAGAAATGTCTATGCAAGGCCTGTACCCATGTTTGAATTGGGGTTTTTGTTTTTGTCATCGTTGAGTTATAGGAGTTCTGTATATATTCTGGATATTAATCCCCTATCAGATGTAGTTTTGCAAATATTTTCCCTCATTCTGTGGGTTGCCTTTAACTGTGTTGATATTGTCTTTTGATACACAACATTTTAAAATTTTCATAAAATCCAATTTGTCTATTTTTTATTTTGTTGCCTTTGTTGTCATAGCCAATAAATCACTGCCAAATTCAATACTGTGAAGCTTTTGCCTGTTCCCTTCTAAGAGTTTTATAGTCTGATGTCTTACATTTATGTCTTTCACTCATTTTGAGTTAATTTTTGTATATAGTGTTAAGTACAGTTTCAACTTCATTCTTTTGCATGTGGGTGTCCAGTTATTCCCAGCACAATTTGTTGAAAAGACTGTCTTTCCCCATTGAATGGTCTTGGCACCCTTGTCAAAAATCACTTGATCTTATAAGTGAGGATTATTTCTGGGCTCTCTATTCAATTCCATTGGTCTTTATGAAGTACCACATTATTTTGATTACTGTAGCTTTGTAGTATGTTTCAAAATCATGATTTGTGAATCTTTCAGCTTTATTCTTTTTCAAGATTTCTTTGGTTATGTAGGGTCCTTTGAGATTCCAAATGAATTTTAGGATGGGTTTTTTTAACAATAATATTTTTACTTATAATGATCACATAAATGTCCATCCACTGATAGGGAGAGATGTTTATGATCTATTAATTGAGAAGAGCAGAATACAGAAAAGTATTTGTAACATGATCCAGTTTTGTTTCTGAATTGATGGTTGGAAAGAGAACTATAAAGCCTGAAATGTAGGATGGAATTTTTTATTTTGCAGAAAAAATGTCATTGGGATTTTGATAGGGATGGCACTGAATCTATAGATCACTTTGGGTAATATTGACATTTTAACAATATTAAGTCTTCCAATCCATGAACATAGGTTATTTCCATTTATTTACGTCTTTAATTTCTTTCAGTAATGTTTTGTGGTGTTCATTGTACAAGTCTTTCACCTCCTTGGTTAAGTTAGTTTCTAAGTATTTTATTCTTTTTGATGCTGTTGTAAATGGGATTGTTTGTGGGGTTTTTTTTTCATATTGTTCATTGTTAGCATATAGAAATGCAACTGATTTTTGTGTGTTGACATTGTATCCTGCTACTTTGTTGAATTTGTTTATTAATTATTAACAGTTTCTTTGTGGAGTCTTTAGGGTTTCTACATATAAGATCATATCATCTGCAAAGAGATAATTTTACTTCTTCCTTTCCAGTATGGATGCCTTTTATTTCTTCTTGCCTAATTCCTCTGGCTAGAACTTCCAGTACTATGTTGAACAGAAATGGCAAAAGCAGTTGTCTTTGTCTTTTTCCTGGTCTTAAAGGAAAAATTTTCAGTCTTTCACCATTAAGTATAATATTCACTATGTGTTTTCATATGTGGTTTTTATTATGTGAAGTTAATTTCCTTTTATTCCTAGTTCATTGAGTGTTTTTATCATGAAAGGGTATTGAATTTTGTCAAATGCTTTTTCTGCATCAATTGAGATGCTTATGTGACTTTTCTTCTTCATTCTGTTAATATGGTGTATTACACTAATTGATTTTCATATGTTGAAACATCTTTGCATTGCAGGAATAACTTCCACTTAGTCATGGTGTATAATCCTTTTGATATTTTGCTGAATTTGGTTTGCTAGTATTTTGTTGAGAATATTTGTTCATAAGGGATATTGGTCTGTAGTTCTATTTTCTTGCAGTGTCTGTCTGGCTTTGGTATCTGGGTAACGCTGACCTCGTAGAATGAGTTAGGAAGTTTTCCTTCATCTTCAGTGTTTTGGAAAAGTTTGAGAAGTATTGGCATTAATTCTTCTTTAAATGTTTGGTAGAATTCACCAATGAAACCATCAGGTCTAGGGCTTTTCTTTGTCAGATATTTGATTACTGATTCACCATCCTTACTGTAGGTCTATTCAGATTTTCTATTTCATTGTGATTTAGTCTTGGTTGATTTGTGTTTGTAGGAATTGGTCCATATCATTTAGGTTATCCAAATTGTTGGCATACAGTTGCTCATAGTGTTCTCTTATAATCCTTTTTATTTCTGTAGAATTGGTGATATTCCCATTTTCATTTCAGATTTTAGTCATTTCAATCTTCTTTTTTTCCTAGTCCATTAGCTAATGGTTTGCCAATTTTGTTGAGTTTTGAAAGGATGAACTTTTATTTTCATTAATTTTCTCTATTTTTCTATTCTTCATTTACCTTTGCTCTAAATGTTTGTTATTTCCTTTCTTCTGCTAGCTTAGGATTTAGTTCTTCTTTTTCTAGTTCCTTAAATTGTAAAGTTAGGTTACTGATTTGAGGTCTTGTTTTTTTTCTCCTTTAGCAGTGCTTTCACTACATCTTATAAGTTTTGGTTTGTTGTGTTTTTATTGTCATTCTTTTCTAAGTATTTTCTAATTTCCCTTGTGATTTCTTCTTTGTTATCTTGGTTGTTTAAGAATGTATTAATTTCCACAAATTTGTGAATTTTCCACTTTTATTTTTGATAATCCTATTATAGTTAGAAAAGATACTTTATATGATATCAATCTTTTAAAATCTATTGAGACTTAATTTGTAATCTAACATAAAAAAATCCACTTTCCACTTGCCCCTTCAGACCTACGGGTGGAGATAGCCCCCCTGTACTTCACCATCCCTTACTGGTTCTTTTAATGCTGCCCACACCTCTGTAAATAGTTTCCTTATCAAATTCTATTCAATTCTCCTTTGAGTGTGCCAGTCTGTTTTCTGCCAGAACTCTGACAGCTTCATCACTGTTCATGTTCTCCCTTTACTGTGTTTATTCATTTCAAGAATTTAATCTCATTTTAGCAGAGTTTCTAGAAGCAACAGAAATAAGTGCCATATGTTCACTCTGCTGTATTTAACTGTTAAATATCCTTTTCCCACTATCTTTTCCTATGCAGAAGTATCTGACTCTATTTTCTTTGATACACTAATTTCTCTCCAGTACCCAAAGCAGAAGACTGGAGGCCTTAATCTATGGTTAAATTGAAAAGACAGGTCCCAATTCAGGGACAAGCACAGTGGTAGGCAAAGCAGAAGCACCATACTATAAAGAGTGACAAAGTCCATATGGTGAAGGGTGACCGTCCACTCATTCTCTTGAGTTTCTCAACTCCAAAAAAAGCTGAAAGCCAGAAGGCCCATAGCTCTGTTCCCATGTACCCACCAATCAGAAGGTTCAAGGTTTTTTCCCTGGAGAAAGTGAATAGCTCTAAAGAAAATTTTAAAATGCACGCTCAGTCATTCCACAGTGAACCTTACCAGGCGAAAGTCTGGCACACTTACTCAAATCTTTTTTTTTAATTAATTTATATTTTAAAAATTTATTTTATTAAAGTATAGTTGATTTATAATGTGTTAATTTCTACTGTAGAGCAGAGTGATTCAGTTATATATATATATGTGTATATATATATATACATTCTTTTCCGTATTCTTATCCATTATGGTTTATCACAGGATACTGAATGTAGTTCCATGTGCTATACAGTAGGACTGTTTTGTTTATCCATTCTCTATATAGTAGTTTTCATCTGCTAATCCCAAACTCCCAATCCATCCCTCCCCCATCCCCTCTCCCCTTGGCAACCACAAATCTGTTCCTCTATGTCTGTGAGTCTGTTTCTGTTTCATAGATAAGTTCATTTGTGTCATATTTTAGATTTCACATACAAGTGATATCGTATGGTATATGTCTTTCTCTTTCTGACTTACTTCACTTAGTATGATAAATCTCTAGGTCCATCCATGTTGCAAGACCCAGCTCTACCCAAAAGAGGGCAGGCACCAGTCCCTCCCACCAGGAAGCCTACGCAAGCCCCTGGACCAACCTCACCCACCAGGGAGCTGACACCAGAAACAAGAGGAGCTACAGTCCTGCAGCCTGTGGAAAGGAGGCCACAAACACAGAAAGTTAGACAAAATGAGATGACAGAGAAATATATTGCAAACGAAGGAACAAGATAAAAACCCACAAGAACAACTAAATGAAGAGAAGATAGGCAACGTACCTAAAAAAGAATTCAGAGTAATGATAGTAAAGATGATCCAAAATCTCAGAAAAAGAGTGGAGGCACAGACTGAGAAGATACAAGAAATGTTTAACAAGGAGCTAGAAGATTTAAAGAACAAACAAACAGAGATGAACACTACAATAACTGAAATGAAAAATACACTAGAGGGAATCAATAGCAAAATAACTGAGGCAGAAGAACAAATAAGTGAGCTGGAAGACAGAGTGCTGGAAATCACTGCCACAGAACAGAATAAAGAAAAAATAATGAAAAGAAATGAGGACAATCTCAGAGACCTCTGGGACAATATTAAATGCACCAACATTCTCATTATAGGGGTCCCAGAAGGAGAAGAGAAAGAGAAAGAGAAAGGGCCTGAGAAAATATTTGAAGATGTTATAGCTGAAAACTTCCCTAACATGAGAAAGGAAGCACTCAAGTCCAGGAAGTACAGAGAATCCCATACAGGATACTCAAATCTTTGAATCAGTGTTTTAGTGCCTTATTTAAAAATATGAATGGACAACAAAAGTGTACTAGGTATTTGAAAAAGACTTAAGAGAGACAAAGACAACCAAAAATAAATGCACAAACAAGCCATAGCGAAAATTCAAAGAAAGGAGAAGCAAGTCAGGACTCAGAAAACAAACAAAACAAAACAAGAACATTGAATTAGTCTGGAGAAAAAAATGAAGCAGTGCTTTAAAATTCTGAAGAAAAATGATTTCCAATCTAAAATTCTATAGGCATATTATCACTCTAATAAGAAGGGTAAAATAATGACACTTTTATTCAGGAACACTGAATGATGTGAAAAAGGAAGAAGCCAAGAAAGAGAAAAACACTGGATCCAGGAAACAGAATATCTAACATATAAGCAAGGGGAAAAGAATTCCCAGGATTTTAGTGATGGGAAGTTTCAGGATGACAGCTGGGCAGTAGGCCTAGTGAGTGACCAGTACAGTTAAGAGAATGAAGGCAGAGGGCTCCAAGAGGGATACTTCCAGGGAGAAAACTACTTCTAGATTATCTGATGTATTTTAATGTATTCAGGGGACTTCCCTGGTGGTCCAGTGGTTAACACTCTGTGCTTCCACTTCAGCGGGCATGGGTTCGATCCCTTGTCAGGGAATTAAGATCCCACAAGCCACACGGCCACAAATAAATAAATTAATGTATTCAGAAATGATTTTTAGTTCTATTGGATAGTTTGGAGTTGAATTAGTGATTTTGACTTGGGAAATAAGCAAACAAGTAACCAAAAGACCCTGAGGCAATTATCAATACCAGGAAGAACATAAAGTTGTTCAAGTATGAAATGTTATCATAGTATACACTATCACACAGCTGTGAATAATAGAAAGTAATCATAATAATATAAATAATAAACATTTATTTAAACAAAAATGCCAATGGAACTAATTTGGTAAATGGGAATGAGGAAGTATATGTGAGCAAATATATTTGAGGGAGATGACTTAAGAGAACTAAATCTTCATTTACCATAACAGCAAGTCAATAGGTAATAGCTAACATAAAAAAATAAAGAAATGGCAATGTAAGCACATAATTTATGTAAATGGAGTTAAAACCAGAAGAAAGAGCCAAAAAAATTTAAAGAAATTGCTTAAGAGGAGTGGGAATTTGGGAATAAAGCTCAAAGGGGCAGACTTCTGCTATTGTCCACTGTAAACACAGTTCTCTTTAATTTTTTTAAACAAATTCATGGGTTGGTCTCATAAAAACAAAAAATGAGAAGAAAAACAGGGGACTTCCCTGGTGGTACAGTGGTAAAGAATCCACCTCACAATGTAGGGGATGCAGGTTCTATCCCTGGTCAGAGATCAAAGATCCCATATGCCGCGGGGCAGCTAAGCCCGTGTGCCACAACTACTGAGCTTGCGTGTCTCAACGAGAGCCCACGTGCCTCAAACTACAAACCCCATGTGCCCTGGAGCCTGCGCACCACAACCAGAGAAGAGAAAAGCCTGCACGCCACGACTGGAGAGGAGCCTGAGCTCCACAATGAAGAGCTCTCGCACTGCAATGAAAGATCCCACATGCCTCAATGAAGATCCCATGTGCCACAACTAAGACCCAACGCAGACAAAAATAATAGAAAGAAAGAAAAGAAAGAAAGAAAAGATAAACATATCACATAGGTCAGGGAACCCCAACCCCCAGGCCATGGACTGGTACCAGGCTGCAGCCTGTTAGGAACTGGGCCGCACAGCAGGAGGTGAGCGGCAGGTGAGCGAGGGAAGCTTCATCTGCCACTCCCCATCACTCCCCATCGCTCGCATTACCACCTGAACCATCCCCTGCCCCCCCATCTCCCCCCCAGCCCATGCATGGAAAGATTGTCTTCCATGAAACCAGTCCCTGGTGCCAAGAAGGTTGGGGACTGCTGCCATAGGTGGTCTGAGGAGCTGAATAATAGTCACATAGCAATATTTCTCTATCTCTTCTCCCCACCTCTGTTCCTTGTAAAGAGTTCTCGGAATCTATGTGGTATTTCACAAGTGTTCTGTGAATTTGTTCTCTTGGCTGCCTTGAAGTTTCTGTTCTTGCTGTCTTTTTTCAAAGGCCAACTAAAGGCCACACCCCTGCTGGCTGCTGACTCTTACTGATCTCTGTTCCCAGGCTGCCGATTCTCAGTGTCAAATTGTGGATGTTTGTGCCAGCAATACTTCTACTTGTCACTGCTGAAGCTGCTGGCTCCAAGGCTGTCAACATTTTACACCCTACTCACCCCACACACCTGTGTTTTCCTAAATGGGAGAAATTTCTCTCAATTTGCAAAATCAGGAATCAGTATTCTCTCTTGAGTATCTGCTTTTATCTCTTATGAATACTGTGGACATGCAACTGACTTTTCTTTTTGGGGGCTGGCTTCTAGGAAAGTTCTTAGCTAAATCTACTAGAGGGTGGAGAGGATCTTATGGTTTGTATGTTTGTTTATTACTTTTAAGTGACTTTTGGACTTTGTTTTAATCTTATGTTTTCACTTGTCTTTTATTCATTCATTCAATACTGTATTTATTTTGGTAAGGTGACTAATATCCTTTTTTTGGAAATGAGAATATATAAAAAATGGAATAAATAAGTGACAAAAATTTTTAGATTAAAAAAATTTCCTCATATTAAAATCTCTTTATCTTAGGAATCAGGACTGAATGCATGGTAGCGCTCTTGATTACTGTAGCTTTATAGCAAATCTTAAGACTGAATAGTGCATTTCCTTCAAATTCTTCTATTTCAACATTGGTTTTGTCATTTTAGTTCCTTTGTCTTTCCAATAAGTTTTAGAATTGGCTTGTCTATATTTATAAAAACTTCTGCTAGAATTTTTTAAATAACACCTTTACTGAGATATAATTCACACATTATAAAATTCAACCTTTTAAAGTGTACATTTCAGTGGCTTTTTATATAGTCACAGAATTGTGTAACCATCATCACTATCTAATTCCAGAATATTTTTATCACCTGAGAAAGAAAGCCCATACCCATTAGAAGTCACTCATTCAATCAGTTGAAGACCTTAGGAAAAAAAAGCTTGAGTCCCTGGAGGAAGAGAGAATTCTGCCTTGGACTCAAGCCTACAACATCAGCTCTTCTCTGAATGTCTAGCCTGCTGGCCAGTTTTGAACTTGCCAGGCCCCACAGTCCTGTGAGCCAGTTCCTACTCTGGAGAACCCTGACTAATACAGATTTTGAAATCACACAATATGTGCCTTTTCTGTCTGGCTTTTTCATTTAGCATAATATTTTCAAGGTTCATCCATGTTCTAGCATGAATCCATTCTTCGTTCCTTTTTATGGCTGAATAATATTCTATTCTATAGATATATCACATTTTGTTTATCCATTCACTAGTTGATGGGCATTTGGGTTGTTCCCACTTCTGCCGATTATGAATAATGATGCTGTGAACATTTGTGTACAAGTTTTTGTGGGGGTAGGTTTCAGTTCTCTTGGATTTCTCTTCAATATGTGGCCACACCATCTTACATTCCTCTCAGCATTGTATAAGTGTTCTAATTTCTCCACATCCTCGCCAAAAAGTGCCTCTCTTTTTTATTATTGCCATCAGAGGGGGTGTGAAGTGGTATCTCATTGTGATTTTTATTTGCATTTCCTTGATGGCTAGTGATGTTGAGAATTTTTCCTATTTATGTTTAGAGTCATCAGAGGACTGATTCATGCGTTCTGTCCATTTTATAGCTGCATTCAGTGGGAAAGATTGGAAATATGCTTACTTCATTTTACCTGAAAACAGAAACTTGTTAGTTTTCGATTCTTAGAACAAGAGTATCTTTACATTTTCTAATTATTATTGCTGGTGAATATAAATACAATTGATTTTTTGATGTTCACGTGATTTCCTGCAAACTTGCTAAACTCTCTTTAATTCTAGTGTTTTATCATCTACAGATAACGAAGTTTTGTTTCTGTCTTTCCAATCTTTATTTGTTTATTTATTTTACATGACTGTATTAGCTAAGAACTCCAGAACAAAAAGGTAAATTAGAAATGATGATATGACAACCCTATTTTCTTCCTGGCCAGCCCCCACCTTGAATCATCTTGTTAGCATAAACTACCTAGGGGCCCACCATGGGTCACCTTGTTAGCATAAATGTCAGGTGTAGTCCAAGGGACCCACCATGAATAACAGAGACACTTTTGCCACTTGGAAAATTCCAAGAGTGTAGAGGTTATCTCCCAGAGCTAGGACAAAGGCCAGACCTCTCTATGGAGGTCAAATTCTTTACTACACAGTGGTATGAGGATTAAATAAATAATTACATGTAAAGCTCTTAAAATATGACCTGGAACACAGTAAATTCTCAATAACTGTTAGTTACTACTATTACTATTGTTATTAATCCTTGCCTCTTTTATTTTTGGTCTTTGACTTCTAAGAGAGCCTTGTTACCTAACTTTTACTTTTGTCTATCCAACAGCCTTTGCTTTCCTAGTTTCCCTTCCTCTTACATCTCACATAAGGAGGACATTGCTTGACCGAGAGAGGGAAGGAAAGTGTAGAAATCAAGCTAATGTCTTTCTCCCTTCTCCCAACAATCCCTGCCTCTTCCATTCTAAACCAGCATCCTCCTTCCCTTCTTAACAGCTCTCTTTCCTTCACTCCTAAATTGGAAGATCTTGACACCGTGAACCCAAATTCTTGCATAACAATATGCTGGTACTGGTCCCCACTTTAAACAAGCTCCATCCTGTCTCCATAACTCCCAAGTATCTGCTTCATCTACCTGTTTAGACCCTCTAGGATCTGATTTTGCAATGAAAAGTTTAGAGATTATTACCAGTAGTCTCTCAACATCTTACCAATAAACAGAACACAGGAAACATTATTAACAAACTTAGCAAAATTTTCTTACTAAAGAATTCTCCTGCTAAAACTCAGGCATGCTAACTTATATATGAAGAGCAAAGCTTTAATGATGTAAGCTCATGTTAATTTTTTGAATAAACTGGTCTTACCCCTTGCCATTGCACCTGAGAAATGGTGTTTCCATATTTTTTTAACTTATGTTACTTAACAAAATGCCTTCATTAAAAAACTGAAGGTCCGGGGCTTCCCTGGTTGACGCAGTGGTTGAGAGTCCGCCTGCCGATGCAGGGGATGCGGGTTTGTGCCCCGGTCCGGGAAGATCCCACATGCCGCGGAGCAGCTGGGCCCGTGAACCATGGCCGCTGAGCCTGTGCGTCCGTCCGGAGCCTGTGCTCCGCAACGGGAGAGACCACAACAGTGAGAGGCCTGCATACTGCAAAAAGAAAAAAAAAAAAAAAAAAAATGAAGGTCCTAGTAGAGAAATCCTGTGTGACACAAACCAGTTGCATGAGATTTACCTTATCGCTAGTTCACTTATCAAATGTTCTTTTCCAAGGGGCTGGAACTTCTAGTGCATAATTGGTTTTGGTTAAGAAAATCAGAATTCTGAATTAAAATGATTCCAAGTTGAAATAGAAAATAACTGTTTTTGGTTGTTTAAACAATCATTTCAAGGATTAAGTGACATTAGAGATCATTTAATCCAACTCCTGCCTTTTAAATATAAGGCAACTATCCAAGAATAAACAAAGTTCCATGCTGTGTTTTATGTTTTGAAGCTGTCAGAGCCTCTTAAAAAATTAACCACTGCAGGGGGGAGACAGCAGAGGATTTGCTTCTTCAAATGTTGGAAATCACACCATGATTTTCCTATTGTTTTGGGAACAACTACTTGGAAATATTTCAAGGAGTTCATTTTAAGTTCAATCACATCTAAAGTGATGGAATTTATTATAATTTATTAGTCACTGAATATCCATGTCCTCCCATGCATTTCCCAGCTCCCTTGTAGTTAAGTGGGTCTATGTGACTAGTTATGACAAATGAGATGTGAGTGGAAGTGACATGTGTCACTTCTGGGACAAAGTGTAGAGAAAAGAGCACTTGTTAGTTCTTGATGCCTCTCTCTTTTCCTGCCATTACAACAGTAGAAGCTAAATGTCGAGATGGTGTAACCAAAAGATGGGAATAGCCTGGATGTCAGGTGTGCTTAGAAGGGAGATGTCCAGAGGAGCCACGGTACTTGCAGCTAACTTCATGTAAGTGAAAAATAAACGTTAATGGGTTAAACCAACAAAAGTTTGGGATTATTTAATTCTGCAGCATAACTAATCTATCCTGGTTAACACATTAACAATACTATCTTACATTAGCTATGTTTTAAACTTGCCATAATTATCTGAAACATAATTTATAATCTTTGACATTCATACAGATTTGAAACCTTAATATTTGTATGTATCTCTTATTTTTAAAAATGATGGCAACATTTTTTCATGTTGAATGAGAAGAGAGCACAATAGAAGTCTATATCACCTATGATTAATATAAAACATGGTCAAATTTAATATTATTTAACATCTTGATTAAATCTGAATAATTAGGTAACCAAACAAATTTTTATTTGGTTTATAAGGTTGCAATTTGCTATATATATCAGCACAGGCTAAGCCATTTTGGAGAACAGCACAAAAGTTCTTTTAGGACTACATGATATATTTTTCCTTTAATGTTTTCCTTTAATTTCCTTAAAGAGATGGACGGGTTAATTTTAATTTGTTTCCACAAAACTGAGAGCCAAAAGTTAGGTAATTTGCTCTAAGCCATACAAATGAATGGAGAAGGTAATACCAGAACCCAACTTTCATTGTTTCCACTCAGTATATGCTTCCTCAGAAAGATACAGGATGGTAAGTAGGAAGAGATGAAAAAGTAGAGGGTACACTTCTACTTCCAGGAATGAGGAGTTAAGTAATTTAGACAAATCCTCCGTTGAAGACAGCTAGAATGCTGAACAAGATATAACATCATCTTTCTAGAAATAGCAAATTAACAAATAGTGAGAAATTCCTAGGCTAAGGTCCTGGAGAAGAGGAAAATCCACAGAGATGTGCCTGGAAGTGGTGTCACTTTGTTCTGAGGATGTCTAGTAATACAGAACAGGGAGTTGAGAGACCTGACTGCCTTTGGGGCTAGGAAGACAAAAGTTGGAGTCCATGGCCCACCACAGTAAGGGCCCTGCACCTTGGGTTGAGACTAGAAGGATGGACACTAGAAATAAGGGTGAATTGTACTGCAGTCTGCTCTTGAGTCATCTGTGCAGCCCAGAAAATGTCAATCTGTGAAATTGGATTAGGGTAATCTTGGATTGTTTGTGCCTCCAACTGCCTGGCAGAAGCAATGAAAATTCTCTTTGGAGAAAGAGAACATCACTGCAGGCCTCAAATTATTTTTACAAATAATTAAAAATAAAATTGTCAGGACACAGTAAAAAAGAATCAGGTATACAAGATGAAAAATGCCATGAACAAGAAAAATAAAATATAACAGACTACTAAAACAGATCCTCAAGGATTCCAGATACAGATTGTAAAGCAGCTATGCTTATCAAAGTGAAGTAGATAAAAGGGAAGCTTGAATATTTTAGTAGAAAACTGTACAGAATTTTTAAAAAGTAACACATCAGAGTTGAAAAAGAACCAAATAGAATTTCTAATAGTAAAAAATAGAGTAACCTAAATGAAATCAGCGAATGCATTTAAGGACAAATTAGATACAGTTAAGAAAGAATTAGTGTACATGAAGACAAAAGAAACCACACAGAATGAAGCACAAAGAGAAAAAACAATGGAAGAAGAAAAGAGAGCAGAATGAAAATGTCTAACTTGTTTAATTGGAGTTTTAAAAGAAGTAAAAGACAATGAGACAGAAGCAACATTTAATGAGATAACGGCTGGGAATCTTTCAGCTCTAGACCTCAACCTACGAATTCAAGAAGCCTGGTGAATCACAAGAAGACTTGTAAAAGGAAAGCCACACATAGTCACATCATAGGGAAACCAAGAAAACCAAAGGCAAAGAGAAACTATTAAGAGCAGCTTAAGTTGCTGCTCTTAATAGCAGCAACTTAAGACAGTTGACTGTCAAAGAAGCAATAGTTAGACTGATTGCTGAATTCTTAGCAGCAGTCACTGAAGCCAAAAGATTGAGTAATGATACCTTTAATGTGCTGAGCTAAAGAGCTGCCAACCCAGAATTTTATACCTAGTGAAAATATCCCTAAAATGCTGTGTGAAAATAGCCTCAAGTCAGTAATTAAGTTTTCCCTTCTGGTACCTGCTGCAAGTACACACCTGTGTGTACTGCTCTTCTTATTCTTACTCACCTCCGACCTATAAGCTCTGTGCTCTTTGTAACTCTGCAAGGAGCTGCGAGAGAGGTGAGAACAGGAGTGAGGTAGGAAGGCAAGACGGGGAGTTAGAAAGTTCTTACTTGGCTAACATTTTTGTAAGATGGCTTCACATCCTCTAGGGCCAGTAAATGTTTGAAAACTGGCTCTCCCACAGGCAGTTTCCAGAATTCCTCATAAATATTGAGTTGTCCATATTTTTCTTACTGCTTTGTAAGTTTTTTATATATTCTGGATACAAGCCTCTTTTCAATAATATATGGTTCAAATATAATTCCCCATTCTGTGGCTTACCTTTCCATTCTCTTAATGGTGTCTTTTGGTAAGTAGAAGTTATTACTTTTAACAAAGCTTAATTTATCATTCTTTTCCTTCTGGTGAGTGGATATTTTCTTATTTGCAAAGAAGTTCCCCTTTGTCTCTTTTAATAGCAAGGCCAACCCTTTTTCCCCAGTAGCATAAAACCCAAATTTAACTGTGTGATGTTGAACAGAACTTGGTAGCCTAAGAACAGCCATTTCCCATTTCTTCCCTGCTTACAAAACAGAATTGATGGGAGAAGAGATTAGGGGAAACGTGTACCCTAAAAACATAGGTTGTTTGGTCAAAGCACCCCACACCTGCCCCACTGAATCATAATTCTGGGACTGGAGTTTGGATGTGTGCAATTTTAAAAAGTTCCCCCAGATGTTTTGGTTGTATCTTAATAAAGATTACAAAGAAAAATAAAAACCCTCAAGTTTCAGGAATGTGATGGAAGGAAGGAGAGAATTTCATGCAGGGGTTGGAAAATAGACAGTCCAGGGAGGATAAAGATTAAGAAGGGCACAAACTTCCAGCTCTAAGATGAATAAGTTCTGAGGATCTAATGTACAGTGTGGTGACTATAATTAACGGTACAACTTGATTAATTGATTAACAACTTGAAAGTTGTTGAGAGTGGATCTTAAATGTTCTCACCACACACACAAAAAGATAATTATGTGAGGGAATGGTGGTGTTAACTAACCTTATTGTGGTAATCATTTTGCAATATATACATGTATTAAATCATCACGTTGTACACCTTAAATTTTCTTGTTATATGTCAATAGTATCTCAATATAAAGCTGGGGGAAAAAAATGCAAGGCATATGCAAAAACTGACAAGAAAGATATGGGCTACAAATATACCAATGGTACCAAGGAATTCAAATTTTAATTTTGTAGGCATTTATACAAGAATGAGGATTCTAAAAAATACATGGAGATTCTTTGCACGTTTGCAGAAAAATTATCTAATTTAAAAAAGATTAAGAAAAATGTGTTGGATTTAGTTTGAATCTTCAGTCATTAGTAAACTAAGAACACTTTTAGTATAGAGGTGTGATATAGAATTTGGGTTACATGATGTTAAAGATAGGGAATAAGGAGTCAGAAAGCAAAGAACAGGTATATATTAAATATTTAAGCAGAGAAGATGGTAATAAAATGTTTTGCAGAGTCGTACACAAAACATTTTTCAGTTTTAAGAGTTGAGATCCAGGGGAATTCCCTGGCGGTCTAGTGGTTAGGACCTGGGCCCTTTGGTTTGGGAACTAAGATTCTGCAGGATGTGTGACATGTGGCGCAGCCAAAAAAAAAAAAGAAGAAAAAAAAAAAAGGCTTGAGATCCAAGGCCATTAAAATCCTTGAATCTTAGAGCTGAGAGGAACCTTAAAGGTCATCTAGTCGAATTCTGTTTGATACTTAAGTTTTCTTTACAAAGTCCTGTCATTCTGTCTATACTCAAGCTCTTTTGTCGGGGAGGTCTGCAGTATCTCCGCATGGCTTTGAGTGAGGGTTTTTCCTTGTCCACTTTCCTCCTCAAAGTTTACTGATTGTCATATTTGAAACAGGAGGACAGGTGTCAGCTGTGACGGAATGTCATCTCAGTAATTTATTTAATAGCTTTCCAAAGGAAATGATAAAAAAAAGGGTCTGGCTTGAATTTTATTTTCCAAGGGCGAACACTGGATCAAACTTAAATAAATAGGTCAGTGTAAGAAATAGTGGTTCGTCAAGAATGAAGTTTTGAAGGTCAGTCCTTTGTTTTATTTATTTATTTATTTAGTCCTTTGTTTTAGTCTTTGTGAGGAAAATTTAACTGTGTGGTATTTATTATGGCAATCCCGAGTCAGAAATTTGAGGAGGAGCCATATCATTTAGGAATGACTTTGGCTGAAAGAAACAGAATATCCGACTAAAACTGCTCAAAGCACATGACCCATAATATGCCACTTAAGAAAACGTGTGAAAGCAGGTGATGACTGGGGTGCTCAGCAGCTGGATGACGGTCGGGCACAAGGGCTGTTCCCTTGTCCTGCCCTTCTGGCCACCAGATGGCGCAGCTGCTCTACACAGTGTATCCTCAGAGCGCCGAGTCCCAAGCAGGAAGGAAGGAGACAAGCAAAAGGGCTTTCTCTTTCTCTTAAGTCTCCCTAAGCAGGAAGAAACATTGAGGCTCCCAGCAAACGTCTTGGGCCTGAATTTGACCTCATGTCCATCGCTAGACTCACAAAAGGGAAGTGAGAGTGACATGATTTGCTTAGGCTCTGAAAATGGGCACATCATTGCCCAATCGAGATAGGGCTTTTATTTTATGCATGTAATTATTATTATTATTATTAAGCCAGAAAGAAGTGGGCAATAGCTGCTGGGTAGGCTACTAATAGCCTTGCCAGAGGAGCTCAGGAGAAATTATACACACTAAATCCACCTGGCCCTGTGCCAAGGCAGAATAATGCCTCTTCAGAAACTAGTAAAATGTTTTTCTTCCTCTGATAATTATTCATTCTCTTCAGTGACTTAGAAAAACTTTTTGGACTACATTTCTTGCCATTAAGTACTTGAAGAATATAGAAACGGACTGTAAAACTATTTTTAAAAGTCACTCTGCTTCTAACCCAAACTTCTTACTCTAGCTCTTAGCACTACACGAGTTGTACAAATCACCTCCAGTTTACATATTATAGAAGAGCCTTACATGGAAAAGAATAAATCATTTTCAAATTAGACATTCCATCTAGAACTGAGTAGCTGATTCCCAGCACTGTCTTTTATTTCTGACATGCTTTTACATGAGAGTAATCTTCTACTTGCAGTAATTCTCAGGATAAAATTTTCTTCTCAAAGCTCATTTTACGAAGTGTTTTTTGTTTTTTTTAGTTTTGAAGAATAAAGCAATTATTCTTGAGTCTTGAAATTGCACATCAAGTCCAGGAACATGAATTATTCTTTGTTTTTGAAATTGCATATCAAGTCCAGAAACACTGACTTTTTAATTTAAAATATTAATGTCAAGTGATGGCTGTAAACATCTCGTATTTTCACCCTCATTCTCTCGGTGTGCCTCTCTTTCTCCGTAGATCCTCATTCCTACTGGATTTCCATTGCACGCCAATTATCTAGGCTACTGCTGTTTACTGACAGCTGTTCTCTGCCCACCATGCAGCCACCCTTCTGCTGGTAACTGGACTCTCATTCCCATCTGTGGAAATCCCTGCCTCCCCAGTGTGGTTGCTTTGGCTGTGGCTTCACCCCTGGCTCAGGCACAGAGCTTGTGATCTAAATCAATCCAAATATTGCATTCCCCTGGCCAGACTGATTCAGAATCAATGAGAAGTAATGATACTTTTGCTGGGACTTCTGGGAGAGCGATTCATTCTCTGTCCTGCTAGATTTTTATGTTTAATGCAAGGCTCAGAGTTGCTGTAGCCATCTTGACATCTTAAGGGGGAACCCTGTGAGAACTGACCTGTGAAGAGAGAGAGAGCTGAGAGAGAGTGAGAGGCACCCTGGTGATACTTTTCAGCCTTCAATCCAAGACAGCAGCGTAGAAGCAAGCCCTATTCCTGGACTGTTCAGTTACATAATCAAGTAAGTTCCTGTTTTGTTTAAGCCAGTATTTGGATCAGATCTTTTCTCACTTGCTGTCAAAAGAGATCTAACCTGCTATCAAAAGCTATACAAATGTTCAGAATCTCTTATGACCAAGAAGTGTCCTCAGATACTGAACATGTCATAAAAATTAATATGGAAAATACTTGTTAGGGAATAAATGCACTTATAACTTGTTATGTCTAATATTTTTGCTGTCTTTTCTCCAAATAATAATGTTCACTCATCATACAATACAATATAGAAGAATTTGAATTAGTATTCTCCATTTTACATACTTAATATATTCTTTCTTTTTTTGTTGTTGTTTTCTATAAATTTATGTATTTGTTTAATTTTGGCTGCGTTAAGTCTTCTTTGCTGCATGCGGGCTTTCTCTAGTTGCGGTGAGCCGGGGATACTCTTCGTTGCAACGCGCAGGCTGCTCATTGCGGTGGCTTCTCTTGTTGCAGAGCACGGGCTCTAGAGTGCAGGCTCAGTAGTTGTGGCGCATGGGCTTAGTTGCTCTGCGGCATGTGGCATCTTCCCGGACCAGGGCTCGAGCCCGTGGTCCCAGCATTGGCAGGCAGATTCTTAACCACGGCGCCACGGGGGAAGTCCCTCATTCTCTTTAAAGGCAATATAGAATTTCTTGTGAGGCAACTGACATTAACTTTTTTCATTAAAAAAATTAAGGTATAACTTATGTACAGCAAATTTTACCCTTTTTAGTATACAGTTCTGCAAGTTTTGACTAACACATATCTTCCTTTGTCATTTTGATAGATACTGCCAAATAGCCCTTTTGAGAAAGTTGTGTAGATATGTGTACCTGCTTTTCTACAATCTTGTCAATTCAGATGTGTCATCAAACTTTTTGATCTTTATCCATCTGTAGGTGAAAGTGGTATTACATTATCATTTAAAATTTTATTTCTCTTATTATGATGAAGCTTTTCATTTGTATAAGATTCATTTAGATGTCCTTTCCTGGGAATGATCCAAACCTTTTCTTTTTCGGTCCATTTTTCTACTGTCGGTTGGTCTTCTTATTCATATCAAGTAAGCACTCTTGATATATTAAGAAATTAGTCCTTGTTTGGTATATAAGTTACAAAACTTTGGGGAACGATGTTCACAGAAACATCACATAAGAACTGCACCCCTCAACACACACACACACAACAAACACTTAAACCTTTGTCAACCACTGGGAGTGCACTGTATAAACAAAATTCTCCTCCAGGAGAACTAAACTTCCAAAATTAGGTTTTGGCTCAGGAGATTGTCATGCTTTGCAAAGGAATCAGAGATGTATTGTCTGGAAACAAAAATAAAATGCACGTGTCTGTGCAATTAACTGTATAGTCTTTGAACAATCTACAAGGATTAAGAGTAAATTTTTTTAAAAATATTTATTTATTTATTTGGCTGTGCCAAATAGTTGAGGCACTTGAGATCTTTGTTGCAGCACGCGTGCGGGATCTAGTTCCCTGACCAGGGATTGAACCCGGGCCCCTTGCATTGGGAGTGCGGAGGCTTAACCACTGGACCACCAGGGAAGTCCCAAGAGTAAATGTTTTATTATCTATAATATAACTGACCTGGGTCTCTCTAATTAATATATGAGAATATCCATCAGTTAATTTCAAGCACATGGAAAAATATAAAGTCACTTCTGGGTGCTTCCTGCCTTATCTTTCCAAAACTATCACATCATACTAAAATGAAGAATACATTCACAGTTTCAGTGATCTAATCTCCAAACCGCACATGTAATATTCAGTAGAGATCTCTATATTTCAGGATGTAATGGAGAAGAGGTGGGATGTAAGAAAATTAAAAATTACTTTATTTTCACATGGCATGGAGAAATAAAATGTGTTATTTGGCCCCCAATACAGCAGAAGACAGCTTGTGAACTAAAAATGAGGGCACAGAAAACTTTACTTGATTTATTTGGATAAATAAATTTATAGAATGTTTAGGAGAGAACCTCCAGGAAGAGGGAGATGGAAATAGGGGGAGAAGAGTGACTCAATATGCCTTCTTACATATGGGACAATGGACATAAGGGTATAATGAAGTCATCCATTATGAGCTTGTACCAGGTGAGTACTGGTCACTGCCTTAGATTTTTTTTTTTTTTTTTTTTTAGAGCAGAGAAAGATTTATTGCAGGGCCATGCAAGGAGATGGGTGGCTCATGCCCCAAAATACCCTGAACTACCTGAAATGTTTCAGCAAAGAATTTTTTTTTTAACATCTTTTTTAGAGTATAATTGCTTTACAATGGTGAGTTAGTTTCTGCTGTATAACAAAGTGAATCAGCTATACATACACATATATCCCCATGTCTCCTCCCTCTTGCGTCTCCCTCCCACCCTCCCTATCCCACCCCTCTAGGTGGTCACAAAGTACCGAGCTGATCTCTCTGTGCTATGCAGCTGCTTCCCACTAGCTATGTTTTACATTTGGTAGTGTATATATGTCCGTGCCACTCTCTCACTTCGTCCCAGCTTACCCTTCCCCCTCCCTGTGTCCTCAAGTCCATTCTCTATGTCTGCGTCTGCGTTTTTTTAGATTCCATATATATGTGTTACCATACGGTATTTGTTTTTCTCTTTCTGACTTACGTCACTCTGTATGACAGACTCTAGGTCCATCCACTGCCTTTGATTTTAATTTGCATATTGATATTAAACATTTTGTGTACTCTGTCATTATACATGACTTTTCCAAACATGGATAATTGGTAGAAGTCATACATATTGGCAGCCTTTTAATTCTTTCTCTTTCACACCAATCCTTTTGTGTAACCAGCTCACTGAACAAGCAGGACTTGTACTTTGTGACCATAGAAGCAACTTATTTTTATTTCCTACTCTCTTTTTAAAGCTCTCTGTGGGAGGGAAGCCCTTGCCTTCCCCTCTGGGTGGAGATTCCAGCACTTGCATCACATTCTGCTCACTTTCAGGTAATAAGAATCCTTATGGTGGCTTTAAGTCCCAAACACAACCTCAACCTAGTAATTAAAGCTTATGCCTTACTTCAGCTGCGGCCTGTTGCAGGTGAGAGTCTGTGATCCAGGAAAGGTGAGAGGGGGAAACAGCGTCTCTTGCCTCTCCCCAGCTGGACACTGTCTGTGAGGAGCCAAGAGCAGGCATGGGAGCAAGGAGCGAAGTGAGTGGTAAGAAAGTGCCTTGCTTCCTGGTGGATGCTGGCTGGCTTCCCTTCTCCGGGCCTAGTGATGCCCACTCTCATGGGCAGTTTTCTATGTCCTTCATGCATTCTGCTCCTGGGCCTTCACTGACCCATCCTGTGACCTGAGAAGCGCCCTTTCTTTCTTTTTTTTTTTTTTTTGCTGTACGCGGGCCTCTCACTGTTGTGGCCTCTCCCGTTGCGGAGCACAGGCTCCGGACGCGCAGGCTCAGCGGCCATGGCTCACAGGCCCAGCCGCTCCGCGGCATGTGGGATCTTCCCGGACCAGGGCACGAACCCGTGTCCCCTGCATCGGCAGGCGGACTCTCAGCCACTGCGCCACCAGGGAAGCCCGCGCCCTTTCTTTTGATTGGTTGCATCTGCTCTCTTCTTGGCACCGCTCCTGCCAGTCTGCTTTCTACCTATGTCCCCTCACACCACAAAGCTGCCCTCGAGGGCAGGACCCACTGAAATGACGTCTGGACAGCAGGAGAGGTCCTGCTCATGCTGTGGGTGTGGGCAGCCCCTGTGTCACCTTTAGCTTTCTCAGTCACGGGCCCCTGTAAGCAACCCTACTTGGAGTGGGTCTCCAGGGCATCCTACTGAAGCTCCCTTACCTTTGAGGGGAAGGTTTCAAAGCTCCCTTCAGAGGAACCATCCTCCCAAAGTTCTTCCTCTCTCCTCTCTCAACACGGTAGGGCCTCAATGTGGGCTCCTTGTCTAACCTGTTCTTGGCACCTGCTTTGAAGTTCCCACATGGCCTCACACCTCACGTTGGAATCTGAAATCTATCAAAACTAGGTGCATGAGTCAAACCTCCCATTTACACATCCTGTCATGTTGTTTTCTCTTTTTCTTCTGAAGGAAATTCCTTTTACTTGTAGTTATTGCTAGCAAAACTTTCTCCCTTCCAGAGGGCATCACTCAAATTGGTGAAATGGCCTTTATTATCTCATGTCCCTGGGAGGCCCCTCAGCTGTCTTTGTCTCTATTTAGGTCACCTGTTTTTGATTAGGCAACATATGCGCATGGTATAAAATTCAAAAGGCACAAAAGGGAGGAGCCAGAAAAGCAGGTTTCTCCTCAACCCTGATCACTTGGATTCCTTATCCCTCCCTCCAAAAGTAACAACTATTTTGAGATCTGGAGTATGTTTCCAGAAGTATCGATACAGGTACAAGTACATGTGTCTATGAAACCTTTTGCTTATAAAGGTAGCATGTAACACACTTTTCTGTACTCTGTTCTTTCCACTTAATATATATTGTAGATCATTACATACCAGCACATATAAAGCTATTTCTTTCCTTGTAATGTCTACATTAAATTTCAAGGGGTATAACATAATTTGCTTCACCAGTTCCATAGTTATAAAGATTCAGATTTATCTTTGTTGACTGATTTAAATAACCCATTTACGCAATGGTTTGAGCATGGGCTCTGGAACCAGGCTGTCTGTATTTATGTTTCAGCTCAACCACTTACTTTCTGTGTGGCCCGAGGCATTCTACTTAACCTCTCTGTGCTTCAGTTGCTGCATCTCTAAAATGGGCGTAAAAATAATATTTACCTCTTAGAGTTGTGACGATTAAATGAGTTAATACATGTAAAGAGCTTATAACCATGCTTAGCACACACTAAGCGTTTAATTAATATACGTTAGTGTTTATTCTTACTGGATAAAATTGCTCTGTGCCCTCCTGCTGTTCCTAAGCCTGGTTTCGATTTGTAGAGGGACAGAGCTATTGTTTCTCCCCTGTGGTGTTGCGGGGAGGGACTGATTCAGACATGCTATCTGGTACTTGCTGACCTCAGGGGTGCCTGGGTGCTCTTTGCTACTTTGTTCTCACAGATGAATTCTGGGGTCTAGGACTTGTGGCCTGGTTCTCTCAGCCAGGTGAGGCCTTATGGCACTTCCTGGGCCATTCACCTTCCCTCCTGGCCCTAAAACCCATCTGAGGTCTGGCTGCTTCTCCAGTTTAGCCCAGTCCAGGCAGTTTGCTCTGTATTCTCTCAATTCAGAGCCATGGCTTTCGTACTTTGGTGATCCCCTCTGACAAGCTTCACTCTCAGCTTCTGTCAAGAGTCTTCAGTAAGTTTCTGGGCAGGAGCCTTCTTCTTTGTCTTTTGTGTTATGCTCTAATCTAATGAATGCACCTCTCCAAATTCTCCATCGTCTCTTGGTTGGCTAAAGGTTGTCCTGTAGTACTTTCTTCCAGAAAGGAACAACAGTTCACCCTTGAACAACATGGGCTCAAACTGAGAGTTCACTCACACATGGATTTTTTTCAATAAATGTGTTAGAAAATTTTTTTGAGATTTGTGACAAATTGTAAAATCTCACAGATGAATTGTGTAGTCTAGAAATATCAAAAAAATTAAGAAAAAGTTAGGTATGTCATGAATGCATAATGTATTATGTAGGTACTAGTCCATTTTATCACTTACTACCAAAAAAATAAACAAATCTATTATAAAAAGTTAAAATTTATCAAAACTTATGCAAATAAACACTGCGCCATTCGCAGCTGAGTGAAATGTAAACAAAAGTAAAGATCGGTATTAAGGCATAATTGCATACAATCAACTGTGGTACATACTGTACCGCTGTAGTAATTTCGTAGCCACCTCCTGTTGCTATCGTGCTGAGCTCACATAAAATGCCGGGTGACACATTTTCTCCGCATGAGCAGTTGGTGGCTCCAGTAAATTGCACGTCGTAGTAAAAAGTGATATCCTGCGGGTCTCGCATATTTTTCTTCGTGTTTACTTCAATACTGCAACCTTGAATAACACATGGGAATCACACAAAGTGCCACTACCGATGCTGGAAGTGCTCCCAAGAAACAGAGAAAAGGCATGACGATACAAGAAAAAGTTAAATTGCTTGATATGTACCGTAGATGGAGGTCTGCAGCTGTGGTTGCAGCCATTTCAAGATAAATGAACCCAGCGTTAAGGGCCATTTAAACAAGAAAAGGAAACTCGTGAAGCCGCTGTTGCTGCAGCTACACCAGCAGGGGCGAAAACCTTGCACTTTTTTGCGAAATACCTTTTTACCTGGCATTGAAGATGCAGTTTTATGTGGTGCACGATTGCTGTAAGAAAGGCATACCTATAGACGCTAATATAATTCAAGGAAAAGCAAGGTCATGCTATGACAACTTAAAGCAAAAGGAAGGTGAAGCATCTAAAGCTGGAGAATTTAATGCCAGCAAAGGATGGTTTGATAATTTTAGAAAGAGGTTTGGCTTTCAAAACGTCAAGATAACAAGAGAAGCAGCTTCTGCTGACCAAGTGGCATCAGACAAGTTCCCAGACACCATCAAGAAAACCACTGATGAGAAAGGGTATCTGCCTGTACAGGTTTTTAATGCAGATGAAAGTTCCCTATTCTGGAAAAAAAAAAAAAATGCCGTGAAGGGCATTTATTAGTAAGGAAGAGAAGCAAGCACCAGGATTTAAGGCTGGAGGGATAGGCTCACTCTACTGTTCTGTGCAAATGCAGTCGGGTTTACGATCAGGACTGCCTGTGTCTATAAATCTGCTAACCCCCAAGCCTTGAAGGGAAGAGATAAACACCAGCTGCCAATCTTTTGATTGTACAAGAAGGCCTGGACAATGAGAACCCTTTTTCTGGATTGGTTCCATCAAAGTCAGGAAGCACCTTTCCAGTAAGCCTTTTAAAGTTCTTTTGATATCGTACAATGTCCCTGGCCACCCAGAACCCCGTGAGTTCAACACCAAAGGTGAGCTGTTTGAGTGGTTTACTTGCCCCCAAACACAACGTCTCTAATTTAGCCTGTAGGTCGGGGATCATAAAGACCTTTAAGGCTCATTACACACAATACTCTTTGGAAAGGATCGTCAACCCTATGGAAGAGAACCCCAGTAGAGAGAACATCATGAATGTCTGGTAGGATTACACCATGAAGATGCCATCGTTGTTAGAGAAAAAGCTGTGAAAGCCATCAAGCCCCAAATAATAAATTCCTGCTGGAGAAAACTGTGTCCAGATGCCGTGTGTGACTTCACTGGATTTATGACAGAGCCAATCAACGGAGTCAAGAAAGAGATTGTGGATAGGGCAAAAAAGGTTGGGGGAGGGAGTGAAGGGTTTCAGGACATAGATCTTGGAGAAATTTAAGATATAATAGACATCATACCGGACGAATTAACAGAAGATGACTTGATGGGTATGAGTTCTTTGGAACAAGTGCCAGACGATGAGGAAGAAGATGTAGAAGAAGCAGTGCCAGAAAACAAACGGACCTTAGACAATCTGGCAGAAGGATTTTGATTATTCAAGACTGGTTTTGACTTCTTTTATGACGTGGACCCTTCTGTGATATGGGCACTGAAACTAAAGCAAATGCTGGAAGAATGACTGGTACCGTATAGAAACATTTTAAGAGAAATGAAGAAGGAATAAGTCAGGCAGAAATCATGATGTCTTTCTGTAAAGTTACACTGAATATGCCTGTCTCTCCTGCTGCCCCTTCCATCTTCTCCACCTCTTGCACCTCTGCCACCCCTGAGACAGCAAGTCCAACCCCTCCTCTTCCTCAGGCTGCTCAACATGAAGATGGCAAGAATAAAGACGTTGGACTTCCCTGGTGGTGCAGTGGTTAAGAATCTGCCTGCCAATGCAGGGCACACGGGTTCAAGCCCTTGTCCGGGAAGATCCCACATGCCGCGGAGCAACTAAGCCCGTGCACAACAACTACTGAGCCTGCACTCTAGAGCCTGCGAGCCACAACTACTGAGCCCTCGCGCCACAACTACTGAAGCCCATGCACCTAGAGCCTGTGCTCCGCAACAAGAGAAGCAGCCACCTCGATGAGAAGCCTGCGCACCACAACGAAGAGTAGCCCCCAATCACCACAACTAGAGAAAGCCCACATGCAGCAATGAAGAACACAGCCAAAATTAAATAAATAAATTAATTTTAAAAAAAGAAAAAAGAATGAAGACCTTTATGATGATCCACTTTCACTTAATGAATAGTAAACAGTCATCATGCTGTACCTTTAATAAACTTATCTGCTGTGTATGTATGTGAGTGTGTTTGTGTGAAAATCTAATAATTGTATGGCAAGAACTGTATGAGACATTTTTGTGTCATCATCGTCATTATCATCACCTAAGTATTCATCGTGTAGAACATTGTGTGCAAGACTTGGATTGAAGTGGAGATTCTATCCCTACCTAGGCATAAGGTGAGTGATATTTAATATAAACTTAATAATGTGTTAGTTTTCTTACTGTTTTATAACTTTACCTTAAAAGAATTACATTACAGTTTAGTGCGCCTCTCTTGTAATTGGAAAAACAGTATCAGCCGATCATCGTAGTGTTTTGTATCATGCAAAACAATATTGATGTAGGCACTGACAGACAATTCATCTTGTAAACATGATGTAAACTTACAGTATTGATAAATACAGTACAGTACTGTAGATATATGTTCTCTTTTTTTTTTTTAAATTGGGGGATAGTTGCTTCACAATGTTGTGCTAGTTTCTGTTGTACAGCAAAGTGAATCAGCCATATGTATACGCATATCCCTTCCTTTCTGGATTTCCCTCCCATCAAGGTCACTGCAGAGCATCGAGTAGAGTTACCCATGCTGTACAGAAGGCTCTTACTACTTATCTATTCCATACATAGCAGTGTATACATGTCAGTCCCAATCTCCCAATTCATCCCACCTCCCTTCCCCCACTTGGGGTCCATACGTTTGTTCTCTATGTCAGTGTCTCTAGTTCTGCTTTGCAGATAGGCTCATCTGTACCATTTTTCTAGATTCCATATATATGCGTTAATATATGATATTTGTTTTTCTCTTTCTGACTTACTTCACTCTGTCTCTAGGTGCATCCACATCTCTACAAATGACCCAATTTCATTCCTTTTAATGGCTGAGTAATATTCCACTGTGTATATGTACCATATCTTCTTTACCCGTTCATCTTTCAGTGGACATTTAGGTTGCTTCCATGTCCTGGCTATTGTAAATAGTTTGTAATAAACATTGAGGTGCATGTGTCTTTTTGAATTATGGTTTTCTCAGGGTCTTCCTTATGTTTTTAGTAATAACATTTTCTTTTCGCTAACTTACTTTTTTGTAAGAATACAGCATATAATACATATAACATACAAAATATATGTTAATCAACTTTGTTATCAGTAAGGCTTCTGGTCAACAGTAGGCTATTTGTAGTTAAATTTGGGGGGATTTAAAAGTTATATGCAGATTTTTGACTGCACATGGGTCAGTGCCCCAAACCCCTGTGTTATTCAAGGGACAATTGTATATTCCCTGACTTTTGGCATCTTTGACAATATTTGTCTGTTGCGTTTATATTAAATATGCTGAGTATGAAAATCTTGGATCACACTCCTTTCTTTATAAGGATTGCCTCACTGTGTTCTGTTGTTGAATGTGACTATGGAGAAGTCTAAAGCTCATCTGAAACTTTTTCCCTTTATAGATTAGTTGATAATTTTGCATGAATGCTCAAAATATTTTTTTTTCTTTATCATTAAAGACCAGTAACTTTATTGGGACATATTCTTTTTTTTGTTTTTGTTTTTGTTTTTTTTATGGTACGTGGGCCTCTCACTGTTGTGGCCTCTCCCGTTGCGGAGCACAGGCTCCGGACGCGCAGGCTCAGCGGCCATGACTCACGGGCCCAGCCGCTCCGTGGCATGTGTGATCCTCCCGGACCGGGGCACGAACCCGTGTCCCCTGCATCGGCAGGCGGACTCTCAACCACTGCACCACCAGGGAAGCCCCTATTGGGACATATTCTTGTTGACAATTCAAAATGTTCATTTTCGTTTGTTTTGCTTTTTTTCTCAAGCCTTTCTTGTGTGTTCTTTATAGGTTATTCTTTATCTGCTAGTCATTTTTCCCTCTTGATTTCCTTCTTTTTTCTTGTATTTTTGTAAAGCGCTGTGCTCTTCCCCTTTTGATTATTTCCCACCTTTAGTAAGGGCACTTTTTCCTGCAGGGCTGATACACTACCCATTTCCAAAGGACAACATCCATATTGTATTCTCTCCAGGGGGCGCCGTTCACACAGAATATGATATGAATAGTGTCTTCTGAGACACCTCTGCTGAGACGACCTATCTGCTGAAATTCTTGTGGCGAAGGGACCAGAGCAGAGTGCCAAACCTCTCCCCGAGCCCCCATGATATCAGCGGGGTTTGTATGTGTGCTTGTGTGAGCTGGTCTAGCTTTTCCTCCTCTTCAGAGAAGGTTAGCAACTGCAGGGCAGCTTATTACTGACAGCCATTCTTCTACCTGACATCACCATGGTGGGTCTGTAACCTTCTTTCCTCACCTGCTGCCCCTGCCCTCTGTGGTCTCCAAAAGGGTCCGAGGAAACTTCAACAGCTGACCTGCACCAATTCTTGTTCTAAGCAAGTATTGTTGGTTTTGCACCTCAGGAATCCACTTATGTTTGAGCTGAGTTCTGCCAGCTCTGCAATATGCAATTTCCCTGCCTGAATCTCCTTTCTCAGGTTGGATTATCACCATAGAAAACAGCCTTTCTTCATATATATTAAGGTTCATGGTGAAAGCGGCTTAGCCATTTCATCAAAGATGAAGTTGCTTATTCTCCTTATTGCTTTCAGGTAACTTAAAAAATTTTGCTGTCACAAACAGTGCTGCAATGTATATAATTCAGTTTGCATATATGCAAGTGTATCTGTAGAACAAAGCTCTAAGATTGGAATATGGGTTAAAAGGGTATGTGCATTTATCATTTGAACAATACCTAGAGGTTGTACCAATTTATACTCCCATCAGTAAGCATGCCCATTTCCCCAGATCGTTGTCAACACCATGGACTATCATACATTTTGGTCTATGCCGTTCTAGGAGGTACAAAATGGAGTCTTAGTATATTTTGAAATAACATTTTCTCTTTTTGTATATCTAAGAATCACTTGTCTTAGTGTTACCTTTGTACTTCCTTTTCTACAAAATGTCTATCCATTTTATTAGCCCATTTGCCTATTGAGGGTTGGTCTTATTGATTTGCAGGAACTCTTTATATTAAGGAAATAAGCCCTTTGTGATACGAGGTGCAAATATTTCCCCCAGTTTGTCATTTGTCTTTGGATTTTGCTTAGAGTAACTGTTGCTTTATTGATATTTTTTTTTATTCACGAAGCTGCAGTTATGGATCTCTTCTTTGATGACTTATGGGGTTTTTACATCCTGAGAAATGATCTTCACTGTAATGTAAGGTGCGTCCTTTTGTGGTCGCCACCCATGGTGAAACAGGGCTTAGAAACATGATGAAATAGGGTCAACATCATGCAGTATGGCTTAAAGATCAGATTTTATTGAAGAAACCTACAAGCCAGGGGTCAGCAAGAAGAGATGAGGTGAGTAGTCCTCTATCTTCTCATCATCCTGTGGAGAGACATACCAGGGCCTGGGTAATCAGCTAGACACAGAGTAGGTTTGAGTTTCAGTGGAAGGATCCCTCATCCTCCCCGCAGTGTTCTTCCTTCCTACTGTGCTAGCATCTTGTTTGTGGGGCGGATAATGAGACTACCGGGCACCAAGAAGTCTAGATTTGGTATTTAGGATTATGACTATCCACAGGGATTATTTAGGAAAGCTAACTGCCCAAAACTTGGAGACTTTGGGGCCAGCAGGAAGTTGTATAATAAACATTGAGAAGGATAATTATGCTGATATTTCCTAATCTTTTATAGCCAGGGGGCCAAAAGATTTCATTTAAACTGATAAGTCAGATAAAGCAGTAGAACACACTAAATAGCACAAAGGAAAACCCTAAGACTGATTGTAAAACTGGGCCGAGTTCTTGTTTTCAATGATAAAATCCATACTCACTAGTTTAGGCAGAAAGGGATTTATTAAGTAGCTCATCTAAGCATTGGAAAGGCTGGAGGAAACGGGCTTTAGGCTAACGTTGTAGTAACGACTCTCAGAACTACATTGCAGAACTAGCCTGGTGAGATAGCTGCTGCCACTTTTTGTCCTCAACCATACCCAGCAAGGCACTTCCTCGAAACCATGAGCTGCTGCCTCCAGCTGCAGAAATGTCCTCCCCAGCACAGAATGCTCTTCCCCCAGATAGCTGTGTGGTTCCCTCCCTCCGACAGCCCCCAGTTGGCTTCTACTCCTGGGTTTGAAGTTTGCAGATTAAATTCGGCCCCGGCCCCGAGAGCCTTAATAATGGCCTTGGGCATGGAGACTCAGTATAAATCTGTTCTCGTCCTCAGCTTTCATCTTTCATTACCCATTGCTGCTCACATGCCCCAGGGATAAATCCCGGCTTCAGTACTCTTCTTCTTTTGAAGCAACTGGGTGGTTTCTTTCCCCAGGAACTAAGAGAACCATTTGCTGAAGGGAGAAGAATGCCTTCCACCTAGTTGTGTACAGAGTAGACATGGATCAAGTGCAAATTCCATCTCAGAATCAAAAGGGAGATTTTAAGAGTATCTTGTGCTGGACTCTCTGTAATTGCCTTTAGGGAATTAATACATTTCAAGGCTAGTGTCCACAGTAAGCCTTTGAAATCATTTATTATTTAATAGATTCAAAATTTTTTTGACATGTGGGACAGGCTTTGGATACCAGTCAGGTCAAAAAGTGGGTCCCCAGTTCACTGGTGATGTCATTCCATTTCACATGGACTCGCTGGTGTGTTCTTTCTTTCCGAGTCTGCACACCACATTCATGCACTCTATGGGGAGATTATTTTTAGTCATCAAATTCCTTGACAAGCTGGTGATGAATTTCTGCTAGAAAAAAATTTTTTTGCATTAAAAATATCAAATCACAGCATGAATTTCATCTGGGAACCACATGTCTAGGAAAGTAATTATTTCAAACCCAAGGGCATAACCGACCACAGCTAAAATGGATCCAGTTTATGGTTCTGCCATACTTGCTCATAAAGCATTGTACTCCCAACAAAATCACAGTGCTACACACTGGGTACTGGCCACTGGCCTTGTAACTTTCTTCTTTACTGACTTGGATATTTGAGACCTGAACTTCAAGGGAGTTTGTAGTCTCTGGAAATGGAGAACAGGGACCAGCTAAAATGATTAACTTTGAGGGATTCTGAGAGCATGACATGCATACGCAAGAAAACAGTACTACAGAAAGTTCTCGAAAATCTGCTACCTGTATTAGGGTTGACTGTGGTTCTGAGAGGAAATTTGATTGTAAGTTCCTTCTAGGAAAGGAAGGAGTGTATCCCTAGCACATACCTGCTTGGTAGGTGCTTTGGTGATGAACGGAAATAAAACCTTGACCTCATGAAGGAAAACAGCAGTGTCTCCTGTAGCTGCCATTCAATAAATAATCATTGAACGAGGGGCAATGAAGGGTAATTATACCCCTTAGGGAGTAATTCAGCTAAACTTTGCATCTGTGCTTGTGCACAACCATGTGGGTAAGGGCAAGTTTCCTCAGAAAGACATTTTCCCAGTGGAAAAAGACTTAGAACTGAATTAGAAGATTTGGATCTTAATCCTGAGACTTACTATCTATCTGACCTTGAGTACCTCACCATATGTCTCTGAGACTCACTGTGTTCTATATAAATCATTTATGAAAATATAATGGGCATGTGGACTAGTGCATTCATTCGGGAGAACAATCTACCCTTACCATGAGAAGTTGGGTGAGAGTAATCCTTATGGCCCTGTAATCCCCCCGAGTGGCTCACCTCTGTGTATAAGGGCAGCTTTATGAGGATGTTCACTGCATATAGAGAGTGTGCAGCAACCTAGTATCCATCTCTAGGGGAATGGGTAAATAAAATATGAAGAATTTTTGTCACAAAATACTCTGCAGCAACTGGAAGTGATGAATTAGAGATACAGAGAGTAACATGGATAGATCTTTAAACATAGCCTTGAGTAAATGAATAAGACATAACAGTATCATAGAACGATTCCATGTTGGCTAATTAAAATCATATTCATGGAAAATAACCCATGTATTTATCAGAGATACATACCCATGGAGGACATATTTCAAACATGTCAGAAGGATACATATGGAGTAGGGATTGGGAAAAATAACAATATAAGAGAGGGGCCTTATCCAAAACCAATGATGAGAATGTGGCTTAATCATCTCCAGCCTAATTAGAAACATAGCAAAAAATGCCATTCTTTACCCCATAGTTGGAATTGTTCCACTCACCCTGCTTGCTATCATGGTGTCTCTCTTTTTTTTAATTGTTCTTTAGGAGCCCATGGCTTTTCCTAAACTCTGTTCAGTGATATCATGGGTAATGCTTAGAGTTTAGGTATAGTTTGCAAATATCCTTTTGTTCCTTAGATTTTCCTAGTCAAATTAAGTATTAGATGTGAATATAAAGTAATGAGTTTTAAACTTGATCCAAATGAATGTTATTTCTTCCAAGTACTCATAGATTCCACCAGTTCTGCCAATGCTTGAAACATTTTTGGAACGTGTGTGTGTGTGTGTGTGTGTGCGTGTGCACGCATGCACAGTCATTTAAGGATCAGCCGAACTTTATATTATTTAAAAGCCTGGCCTTAGTTATCTGGTCACTGTCCACCTCTCCAGCCTCATCTCCTTCCAGTCTCCCCACCTTGCCCACAGTGTTCCAGGGACATGTGCCTTCTCTTAGTCTCTGCTGCACGTGAAACTCATCCTTGCTTGGGGCCTTTGCAATAGCTGTTCCCCTTGTCTGAGATGCTTGTCCTTCTGATCTTCCTTTTCCGGGTGGGCTCCTTCTTGCCATTCGGGTCTTGCTTTAATATCATATCCTTATGGGCTTCCCTGGTGGCGCAGTGGTTGGGAGTCCGCCTGCCGATGCAGGGGACACGGGTTCGTGTCCCGGTCCGGGAAGATCCCACATGCCGCGGAGCGGCTGGGCCCGTGAGCCGTGGCCGCTGAGCCTGCACGTCCGGAGCTTGTGCTCCACAGCGGGAGAGGCCACAACAGTGAGAGGCCCGCGTACCACACAAAACAAAAAAAATTTAAAAAAAAATCATATCCTTAGAGAAGCTCTTTCTGTCACCCAACTAAAGAGCCATCTAATGATGTGCTCTGCCACCACCCCGCTTTAATTATTTCCATTGCCACAACTTGAATAAAAGTTATGTATCGTCAGTACCTAGAAAGGTGCCTGCCACATAGTAGGTGCTCAAAGGATGTTTGCTGAATACATTGAAGAGTATGATTAACTCAGATCTCTGTGCCTGAGGTCCAGAAAACAAGCAACATAAATATAAGGGGTTCGTATAGATTCTTTCTCCCTTGTTAATTTATTACAATTAATTGTTTATTCTTTTATTATGTCACTTCACACTTTACTTTGTACCACATATGTCTATTTATAAATGTATCTATTTCTCCTACTAAGTTGTGGGCTTCTGAAAAAAATGAACTGTGTTTCTAAAATTTATATCCCTTGGAGGACTTAGCACCAAATTTTGATATTCTGAGTACTAGATACATATTGCTATCAGATTGAACTGAATCTGAGTGGCGTGAACAAGTGTGCGTGTGTATATATGTGTGTTAAAGAGAGCGTGTGGGAGAGAACACAGTTGTATGGGCCTGTTTGGGTACTTTTTGTGCCAATGATTTTTAGACTGATTTTGAGTGTCTGCTTACATTTAGAAAGTGCGTATTTGGACAGAGGTCAAATTTCTGGACCATGTAGTCGTAATAGCCTAAATTCTGTAGGACAAAAAGCAAAATAGACAAATGGGCAAATGGAAGTAAGGTCATTTACTTAAGGTGGCACATACCCATTTTACACAATACTCTACTCTTTTCTGTATAAAAACAATGACATTAGGGAGTTAAAGGGGGGTAAGACGACAAAACCCAGGGTTACCCCAATATTTAACCGGAGTGGGTGGAGCAGATAGATTGTGAGTGACTTGAGGACTGACCCTGTGTCCTGCAAATTTTTCTCTGCACTAGTTAGCACAGCGCATAATGCATAGGAAACGCTTAGCAAAAGTTTGTTAAATGATGGATTAAATGAAAAGTGGATACATGAACAGTAATGAGATTGATTTTTTATATGACTCATAAATTGGCTCAGAGACCATTGGCTCAGGAGGAACTCAATTGAATAGTTCCAAAAATGTGGCATCGTTGACCTAAGTGTGAAGTCTCTCTAGAGTACATATTTATCTGTAGAAGTGGCATTACTCTCCATTGTCACCATCTTCCAGTCTCTCAGACTAGAAACGTTACAAGCTTATATGAGCCATCTACCTTACTTTTCTTCCACATCTAAGCAATCATTAATTCCTGCTGGATTTACCATTACCTTTTTGCCTAATTTCTAGACAACAGCCTCTTAATTGGGATCTGGCCACAAGTACCCCTCCCCTTTGCAATCAATCCTCTCTCAACTCACCGAAGTTATCCACCTGTATTTAGTATAATAAACAAGCTGGACATGGGAGGACTTGAGCAAAAAGCAACTTTGTTCTATCTTATAACTGGCCCTTTAAAACTGCTCTCTCCAATCTTTCTTCCCTACCCAGGGGTATTGAAAATTTCAGTCCAATCTAATATGAAAACTTCAACTTCTTATCCCAGTTAAAGTTCTCCCTTCCACTAGTGTGGGCCTCAACCAGACTTGCAAACATATGGTGAAGAGGCGGGGTTCACAGTCATTTCTTCTCTTTTTTCACCTCCTCTTGCACTAGCTGAGCCCAGGAGAGAAGAGGGATTAGAGAAAGAGGCATGGTCTTCAGTAGCTCTTGCAGTTGTAAGAACAGAGCCCTCTGTGAGTGGCAGATCTAACGGGTGTTTCTCTGGTGGGGTGATTTTGAGGATTCATTTAGAGACCCTTCTTCCCTGGGATATCCTACTATAGCATTGCCTAGACAATACCCACTTCAGGTAGGTTCTTAAAATTCCTCCCTTATCACCTGGATTCCAGCAGCCTCCCCCACCCCTGGCAGTGTCTCCGTTGTTGGAGTCGTCTAGAAGGGCCTTGTCGAGTCTATAGGATAACTCAAGTCCAGCTCTCTTCCACATATCCTCATGACACAGACTTCTATATTGTTTCAGTAGTGAAGCTTATTCCCTCTGGGACCCACTGGCTTTGCTCTGATGCCCCAGCTGCCACAGTCAGCCTTTTGCCAAAGACTTTTTTTCCAGTGGAATCACTCGGTCCCTTCTCTTAGCCTTCGCTTGCAAAGCCTGGAGGTGTGTGAAGATCTAAACGTGGTAGAGCCAGCTCTAGGCATCTCTTTGCAAGTCTTGCCTAGACAATCTTGTATCTCACTTAGGATGTCTATGAGTGGAGAGAGACATAAACCTACTGTTCTCAGCTTTGGAGCCTCAGCCAAAACCCTGAGAAAGGAAGAGCCCTATTTTAACATGCTGTTACATTCCTTTAGAAACATCAGATACCGTTTTGTTTTGTTTTAATTAACTGTTCTAAGCTTACAAGGCTTGATTTTAAAGTCCCAGAAAGACATTTTAGCAAGCTAAGTAATTCATCCCTGAAACCCCATTATTTTGCAAATGAGAAACTAAAGCACAGGAAAGTTGATTGATTTATGGACAATCACACAGATAGTCATGACTGACCAGGGCTTGAACCTAGATCTTCGGCCTCCAAATACTGTGCTCTTTCCACTACATTATCCTGTTTAACATGCTTCGCCTTAAAGAGGACCAGAGACATTTTCTCTTGAAATAAAGCTATCTATATGTGAAGGTCAAATGAAAATAATACATACTTTTAACAACTTTCAAAGTCTACAAACTGGATGCTGTGATTATGGAGGATTCTAATTTTTTTGGCTTACCTATATTTTCTAAATTTTCTATGATGATCATATATTTCTTTTACTATAAGGAAACAATACATACAAAATTATTCTTTTTAAGTATAGTTCTCTATTATAGGAAATAATTCTGTATAAATTAAAACAAAATTGCATCTATATACTTTTCGGTAAGTCTATTTGAGTAGAATAATAAGACCTGAGTTAGGGAATTCTCTGGCAGTCCAGTAGTTGAGACTTGGTGCTCTCACTGCCATGGGCCTGGGTTCAATCCCTGGTTGGGGAATTAAGATCCCAAAAGCTGTGTGGTGCGGCCAAAAGAAAAAAAAATAAAAAAGACCTGAGTTACAGTCCTGGAGCTACTTAACTACATGACCTTGAGTTAGTCATGTGACCTCTTGGGGAATCATTTCCTCAAATGTAATGTATGGAGCCTGGACTATATAAAATCTAAGATATTTTTCAATTCTGAAAATAAAAATTATTTCTTAAAAGCCTTATGAGGAGGAATTATGAACATTTATATGAAAAGTCTCAAAACATAAATCTCCATGTAAATTTATGGTAATAAAGGACCATGGTTTCTCATCCTTCTCTAAAATGGGCCTTCCAAGCGAATGATGTCAACCTTGTTAGTTTATCCAAGCAAGGTACCCTGCCCCTGTATTTACCCTGAAGGGCTCCACTCGTCCTCAAGTCCCACCTCCTCCGTGAAGTCTCCCTGACTACTCTAGCCCTCCCTGCCACCCCTTCCAGTTCCTACAGACTCTGAGCCTGCACCACCCCGTCATTTGTTGCTCTTCTCTGTTGCACATTGTGATTCCTTGTGTGTTAGATTTTCTTCTCCGGCACGTTGCCTGCATTCAGCAGCTTCCTTTGTTGTCCCTGTTTCCCCCACTACTGCCCACAACAGGCTTGAGCACGCAGGGCCTCCTCCATGCACATTTGTTATTGAGAGGTGTCCCTTAGGAGGAAAACTATCTGAAAGGTCCAATTAGGGACTCCAGCGATGTGGGGTCCCTGGCTGTCTTTGGAACAGGGCGCCATCCTCAGCCAGTCTTGGTCTAGAAGCAAATGAAATTGATCCCTTTTCCTCCAACTCCCTTTGGGTCTTTCCCCTCTCCGGCTCTGGGCAAGGCTGACTCTGGGTTACTTTCTGCTGCTGTCACTTCCTGGAACTGGACCCACGGTTTGGACCTCTTCTGGAAAAGGGATCATGAGTCTCTCCTTACACTGCTGGCTCCAGGTGACCTTCCTTGGGCCAGGCCGAGGGAGTAGAGTCGTCCAGAGCTCTGAACTATCTGGCGTATGTTTTGGGCCTCTTGGCTGAGAAGGCCAAAACACTCATGGTGAGCTCTGCTGATTTTTACTGTCTCGCAGGACCTGGGGGAAAGGAGGTGGGGCCCCCTCTCTGCTGTCTCTAATTGGCCGTCTCTTTTACGTTCCTCTTCCACCCTTCGTGCCTCCTCTTCTCCCCTTTCTCCTTTCCCTAACCACTGCCCTCTGGCTGTCTTTCTAACTTTCTGCCTCACTTTACTTGCCTCTGTTATCTCCTCTTCTTTCCCACTGGGCCCAGCTCTTGCCCTCTCTGTCAGCCTACCTGCCTGTTTCTGGTTATTTCCACTGTCTTCTCTGCCCACAGAGCAAAGAGGGGGAGACAAAGTGGTCACCACTCGTGTGTGCCAGACTGGGAACTAGGTGACTTCGATACATTTTTCTCATTCTGAGAGCTAGACTTGTCATTTTAAGATGGGGAAACAGAATGATTGCATCAGCTGCACGTCAGAACCTGGTCAAGGGTCCCAACAGGAGTTGTCTTACAGCCTGTTGTGCTGCACCGGCCGGGAGGCAGTGGAGGCGCTGGTACTGGGGTGAGATGTCACAGGAGTGGTGGAAGTCCTCCGAAGTAGGCCACATATGCTCTGCTGTACGGTTCTGAGCTCTCTGATAAGCCCTTCTGAGCACAGTGCTTCAAGTCACACATCCAGAGTGAAATGTGGGTGTTCTAATCGCTGAAGAGAATACTTCATACTGCTCCTTCAGCACATAGCTGCCTCTCCCGCGCCAGGAACCGCAGGGAGCCTATTGCTTCCCATCCTGAACTGGTTCCAGAAGCGTTAGGTGATGCTCAGTACAATTTTCAGTTGTTATCATATGAGGCCCTTAGAGACGCTTCTCAGTTCTAGCAATTAGCCGCACCGGGGTCAACCAAGTGTTCTCAGCTCTAATTAACAGCTGTGTTGAATCTGGGACACATACGACTCCTTTGGGGATATGCTCTTCAAACAGAAACAAAACCGGAATATCAAGCTCTTTCCTCCTTATCAGAGGCTATGAAGTCTGAAAATTATTGCTGAGGGTATTCTTAATAAAAATTCCGGGAAGCTGAGTGGCTTCTGGGCTGAATTATGAATTTAAAGGTAAAAATATCATCTCGGCTGTACCATGAAATTATCCAGTGGGGCTCAGCAGGCTCCAGGGAGTGCGAGGGGGATTAGGTGCCTCCCAGATGCACGCCCAGAGCTCAGCTACACCCAGCAGGCTACATGATATCATTGCCACATGAATCAAAGGCTTGCTCTCTGGCTTCAGAAGGAAAAGGAAAAGGAACAGAATACTCTGTGTTGGGAGTCCTGCCCCAAGCGGGAACTATGCTGATGCCTGCTCAAGTTGTTCTCTGGGTTTGCTGGCTTCTTGCCCTGCCTGACAGCTGCAGGAGTTCTGTAAGAAATCTGAGGGAGAATTTCCTCTGCAGCCATGACTGAGACACCCAGGATCAAGAGCTTTGCAGACAGAAAAGACATTACCCTTCAAATATCCTGAGTCATCTATTAGGGTCAATAAGCAGCCGGCAAAAGAGAACAGCTGGCTGTCCAGCCCCGGATGGGGAAAACGAATTCCCCTGGGAACCAGCCAGTTGCATTTTTCTTTACTAACTGATGGCAAATGTACAGAGGCATTTAAAAATAAGTATATTTTAACACTAGAATGTTTCAAATGAATAGAAATGTACAGAACAATGCTGATTAACAAATACTAACTTTGTGCCATACTTACTACTTCACATATTTTTCTAAATAATTTACATATATGTTCGAATCTTCCCCCGCGTTCTCTGGCCTCACTCACCACTGGTGTCCGGAGGTTGACATGTATCTTCCTTTGTATCCACATCCAAGGGTTTGTATTCTTACTACACATGGATGTATCCATAAGCAATAATGTCCTTCTCTCTGTTTTTGAAATGTATGTAAATGGTATCATTCTGTACCTCTCCTTTTGAAACATTTAAAAATGTCTCTCAACATGTTCCAGAATCATCCACATCAGTACATATAAATCTAGTTCATTCATTTTAATTTCAGAGAGAGATTTTATTATATGACTGTTTCAAAATGTGTGTATCCATTCCCTTATTGACAGACTTTAAGTAATTTAAAAAAATTTTAATCACAAACATGTCTGCAGTGAATAAGCTTGTACATGTCTCTTGGGGAACGTATGGGAGATAGTTTTCTTTAGGGCAGTGGTTCTCAAAGTTTTGCTCTCATAATTCTTTTACACTGTTAAAATTATTAAGAAACCCAAATAGCTTTTGTTTGTGTAGATATATCTATTGATGTGTATGGTGTTTAAAGTTAAAACTGAGAAATTAAAAAATATTTATTTAACAACAAATCCATTGTGTTTAACATAAATAATGTGTTTTTAATGAAAAATAACTATATTTTACCAAAAAAGTTAGTGAGAAGGTCATTGTTTTGCATTTTGCAAATCTCTTTAATGCCTGGCTTGATGGAAATTATATCTCCTTCTGCATTCAGTCTGTTACAATATGTTGTCTTTGTTGAATTATATGAAGAAAAATAGGCCTCACATAGGTTGGAGAAGGGAAGAGTATTTTAATAACCTTTAAAGATAACTTTGGATATTCTTCATCAAAGATACTAAATCAAAAGTCAATAAATAATAGTTTCATAAAGGTTGCAGTGTGGAATCTGAAATAGTGTCAATGAACTTCTCATACTCTGTTACACATAAAACCCATTGATCTTTCTTGGTCATTTGGAAAACATTGCTTCACTGAATTATATGTCTTACAAACATCGACAGATTTCATACAGTATCAAAAAAGCACATTTATTTATATTACCACTGACTTCATCATAGAAGTTTCTGAAAGCTGGGAAACTCTCAAGGTCATAGTAGTGGATGTAAGTTTTCCAAAATTCTAACTTTTTCTTGAAAGCTCAAAATTTATCATTGGCAACAGATGCAGTCAGTTTCTTCCCTTGAAGTGACAGGCCCACTTTGTTCATTTATGAGAAAATGCCTGCCAAAATCCCAAGTCTGAATAACCATAGTTTGTCAGTCTTTCTTTCAAGTAGAAATGGTGTTCCATGAAAAAAGCAGCTAGTTCAGCTCATAGCTCAAAAAAAGAATTAAAAAAAAAAAAGCACAAGTGTTTTTCCGTGAGAGGGAACCAACTACCCTCATGTACAGAAACGTTTTATGCGTATTTTCCATTTCATTTCGCAGGATATTAATATTCAAAAGACATGTACTCCAGAGTTGAGCTTTATTTAAGAAAATTTATTAATTTTTACTGCTTCATCCGTAAAATTCATAAGTACAACTGGGTGATGTTGTTGGTGATGATGATGATGATGATGATGATGGTGGTGGTGATGATTTTATTTCAAGTGCCTGACAATAAAAAATACAACAACAACCAGAACAGTTTGGGACCACAGCCTTAATTTGTGCTAAATCACCAGCATTTTACCCACATTTGCTTTTGCATCATCCTTGCAAGCAACACCACATTGAAAAAGGCAAATGGTACCGAGTTTAGATCTAAGAGTGGAACCGCTGGGGTCTAGGATATACATGTATTCAATTCTACTGGATAGCATTGAATTGTTCTTCAGAGAAATTGTGCTCTCTTAGATATCTACCAGCAGTGTATGAGAGTTCCTATTTCTCCACAACCTTGCCAACATGGAACTTGTCTTTTAACTGTGGTTTTGGTGTCTTGGTACAGAGGTTTTAAACTCTGTTTTGAAGCATGCCCAGAGCATTTGTTCTTAACAAGGCCTGCCCTCAAGAGAAACTGTTTTACCAGAGCCTAACTGACTGGGGTTTTACCAGAGACCCACTAACCTGAAGGATGGGAAATACCTAACTCCAGCCCCTGCTAACCTTCCTGTCTCACTTAAGGGGGAAAAAGTAAAATAAAACCGAGAAGCACTGGTGAAGGTCACAGCCCAGGGGGCAAGGCTCACTAAAAATCTGGGACCTAATCATAGGCTATAGAATATTCCTATCTCCCTACCCTTGACCACCACATCAATAAGACCTTTGTATAATAACAGGAGAACACAGATGGAAGAATTGTGTGTCTCAGACGTTATTTAAGAAGAAGTCTCTAGAGAAACCTAAAGACAACAGGGCAGACAGAAACAGAGGAAATTTTAGCCTCTGACACCTACAGTTACAGCAAATGGTAACCCCCAGCCAGATAAATATAAAACTGCACCCCAAAGGTCTATTTACCTCAGTTCCTTTTATTTGTATATCATGTCTGGCTTTCAACAAAAAATTACAAGGCATACTAAAAGACAAAAAAACACAGTCTGAAGAGACAGAGCAATCATCAGAACCAGACTCAGAGACAGCAGAGGTGTTGGAATTATCAGACCAGGAGTTTGAAACAACTGTGATTAACATGCTATGATAGTTTTTTTCTTTGGTTCCAATTCTTTCACATTTTATTTGTTTCTTTCACAGGACCTCCAGGACGATGTTAAATAGAAGTGGTGATAATGGTCGTCCTTGTCTTTTTTTTCTGAATTAAAAAATGCTTCTAAACATTTCACTATTGACTATAACGTTTGCTTCAGGTTTTTGATAAATACTCTTTTTCAGGGTAGGAAGTCTCCTTCTATTTCTAGTTAGCTAAGCGTTTTGTGGTTTTTTAAAAAAATCATAAGTGGATGTTGAATTTTATTGAGTGCTTTTCCTGTATCCTCTGAGATGATCATGTGGTTTTCCTTCTTTAATTTATTAATGTGTTGAAATGAAATAATAGATTTTTTTTCTTATGGTAATTCATCATTGTATTTGTGTGATAAACCCAACTGGTCATAATCTTTTTAAAAACTACATTCCTGGGTTTGGATTGCTATTATTTTGTGTAGGAGTTTTTACATTTATGTTCATAACCAAGGTTGACCTATATTTTCCTTTCTTGTACAGTTATTGTCTGGTTTTGGTATCAAGGATACACTAGCCTCCTAAAATGAACTTTCCATTTTTCAGTTCATTTTCTGGAAATGAACTCTCCTGCAAAATAATATGAACCTCATGTATTCTTTGTGGTAGATTTAACTACTATTCCATTTCTTTCATAATTATAGAACTAGTAATATTTTCTATTCTTCTCAAGTTAAATTTAATAATTTATCTTAAAAATCCATGTCATTTGTTTTCAAATTTATTGGCACTAATTTGATTGGAGAATTTTATTATTGTAATTTTATCTTTATATCATTTCCAATATTGTTTATTTGTACCTTCTTTTTTTTTTTTTTTTTTTTTTTTTTTGCAGTACACGGGCCTCTCACTGTTGTGGCCTCTCCTGTTGTGGAGCACAGGCTCCTGACGCGCAGGCTCAGCAGCCATGGCTCACAGGCCCAGCTGCTCCGCGGCATGTGAGATCTTCCTGGGCCCGGGCACAAACCCGTGTCTCCTGCATCGGCAGGCGGACTCTCAACCACTGCGCCACCAGGGAAGCCCCTGTACTTTCTGTTTTTTCATTGATCAACCTTACCAGAAGTTTGTCTACCATATTTTATTAAATCTTAGATATTTTACTCCATTAGATATTTACTCCATTCATTTTCTAATATTAATTTTCATACTTCTTTTAAAAATATACCTATGAAGCAATAAATTTTCTTTTTGTGCTATTTGTACTACGAGTTTGATACGCAATGCTTTCATTGCCATTTATTTTCTATGTATTTCATATTCATAATTATACTTTGAAGACTAAATTAATAAAAGTGTTTAAAAATTTCCAAACATTAAATATATTTTTATTTATTTCTAACTTTATCATATTGTACTCAGAAAACATGGTCTATATATAAATTCTTTAGTGTTTGTGAAGACTTCCTTTGTGGTCCTATGCATAGTTAATATTTATAAATGTTTTCTATATAACTTTGTAACTGATCTTAAAAAATTATGTATTCTATAATTGTTGGGTGTAGTGTCCTCTACATGCTCATTAGATTGAAGTTGTTAAGTCAGTTATAAAAATCATCTGTATCTTTAACTAAATTTGTGTTTGATCTTATTATTTCATGTGTGAGAAATGTTAAAAACCTCCCAGTGTTATAGATTTATCAGTTTTCTTCAGAATTTTGTCAAGCTCTGCTCTCTATATATTTTAAGGCTAAGATGTTAGGTCTGTATCATCCTCATGACCTAATAAATTCAACCATTCATTTACTGAGCACCTACTATGTGCTAGGCATTGTTAAAGACAGTGAAAAAACAGCATGGAACAAAACAGAGAATGATTCCTTTTATCATTGAGTAATGATACTCTTTATCACTAATAATTCTTTTGCTTTAACATTTACTCTGTATAATAATAATATTGGTGTGCCAGTTTTTAAAATATGCATAATTTCCTGGTATTTTATCATCCCTTTGTTTTCATCAGCATATGGCAGAACTTTGTTCTTTTTAAATCCAATTTGAGAATTGCTGACTTTTAATGGAGAGATAGAATCCCTCTTCTTTTGTTTTAATCACTAATATATTTGGTATTAATTTTAGCAAGTTATTTTATATTTTCTGTATACCCTGCTCTTTCTTTCTCTTTTTCTGTCATCTACTGTCTTGATTTTTTAAAGTCCTCTTCTTTCCTCTGTTGGTTGGGAAGTTATATAATTATATATCTACACTTTTAGAGACTTTTTTTTTTGGTTATTGTTAATATTTAACATGTACAGTTGTCTTAGCAATGTTTAAAGTTAACCAAGAGTTCTATCCTCTTCCCAAACAATGCATAGGCCTTCGAGTCTTTAAATTTGGTCACTCCACCTCCCATTGACATGTTATTCTTGAGTGGTATTTTATTTGTACTTTGTTTCTAACCCCAATCAGTCTTTAATGCTACCAATGTTGTTTTCACAAATGAATATTTGTATAGATTTAATCCACATGTTTACCAATTTACCTCTCTCTTTTTTTTTTTTTTTTTTGCATCTCATTTCTTCGCTTTTGTTTCAACATCTTTCTTCTGATACTTCAGGAAGAAGTAACTATCATAGGTCTTCCGGTGATAGCCTGTGAGTAATAAACTTTCTGTTAGTCTGAAAATGTCTTTATGTTAGCCTTATTTTAAAAGATACTTTAGTTAAGTGTATAACTTTAAGTTAAATAGTTATTTTCTTTTAGCTCTTTGAAGATATTAATCTAGTCTTTAAGATCCTATTGTTGACGATGAGAAGTCTGCTGTCAGTCTAATAGTTATTCTTCTGTGGTAATATGTCTTTTGCCTCTGGTTGCTTTTGAGACTTTCTCTTTATCTCTGGTATTCTGTAGATTCTTTCACCACCATTTGACTGTGTGTGGATTTTTTTTTTTTCCTTGCTTGGTCCTTCAATGTGATAACTTACATCTTTCTTTAAGTATGGAAAAATTCGATCTGTTTGCTCTGAGCATTGTCTCTCCCCCTATTTCCTTCTCCAGGGACTCCTATTAGAGGCATCATAGTATCTTCTCATTGTATCTTCTCTCTCTTAGCTTCTGCCATGCATTTTCCATCTCTTTCATTTGTCTGTACTACATTCTGTGATTTAAGAAAATCTATTTTCTAGGTAACAGATTCTTTCTCACCTATGTCTAATAAGCTGTTTAACATACCTTTTATGCTTTTTATTTCAGTGATAATAATTTTTACTTCTACAAGTTTTAAAAGAAAAATCTGCCAGATTTTCTTTTTTTTATTTTTAAAGATTTAATTTTATTTATTTTTGGCTGTGTTCAGTCTTCGTTGCTGTGCGCAGGCTTTCTCTAGTTGTGGCAAGTGGGGACTACTCTGCGTTGTGGTGCGCGGGCTTCTCCTTGCAGTGGCTTCTCTTGTTGTGGAGCAGTAGCTGTGGTGCATGGGCTTAGTTGCTCCGCGGCATGTGGGATCTTCCCAGACCAGGGATCAAACCTGTGTCCCCTGCATTGGCAGGTGGATTCTTACCCATTGCGCCACTGGGGAAGTCACGGGAAGTCCCCTGCCAGATTTTCTTCATTGTGGTTTCTTTCCTTTCTTGTATATCTTTAACTATTTGTTTAATTCAGATTTCACCAGTGTGTGTGTGTGTGTGTGTGTGTGCGCGTGTGCGTGTGTGTGTGTGTAGTTTTATGCAACCTTATCATATGTATAGCTTTGTGTAACAACCACCACAGTGAAGATACAGAATTGTTCATCACCCTGAGGTTCATGCTGCTCTTTAGAGCCATACCTACTTCCCTCACTCATCCACCCTGTTCTGAACCCCTGGCAACCACAAATCTGTTCTCTATAATTTCTATAATTTTGTTATTTCAAGATGCTATATACATGGATTAATACAGTATATAACCTTTGAGATTAGCTTGTTTCATTCAGCATAATTCCCTCATGATCCATCCAAGTTGTATGTGTGTTAATAGTTTACTCCTTTTTATTGCTCAGTAATATTCTATGGTATATACCATTGTTGTTTAACCATTCACTAGTTGAAGGATATCTGGGTTATTTCCAGTTTTAGGCTAATATGAATAAAGCTGTTATGAATATTTCTGTACAGGTTTTGTGCGAACGTAGGTTTTTATTTCTCTGGAATAAATGCCCAAGGGTTCAATTGATGGGTCATATGTTAGCTGCATGTTTAGTTTAAAAAGAAATAGCCAAACTGTATTCCAGAGTGGCTATATCATTTAATATTCCTAGCACTGTATGAGTGATCCAGTTTCTTCACATCCTCCCCAGCATTCTAATAGGTGCCTAGTGATATCTCATTGTTGTTAGGCTTTGCATTTCCCTAGTGGCTAATGATGTTTAGCACTTTCTTGGTGCACGTGTCATCTGCATATCTTCTTTGGTGAAATGTCTGTTCATGTCTTTTGCCTATTTTCTAACTGGATTTTTTAAAATTAATTTTTATTGGAGTAGAGTTGCTTTACAATGTTGTGTTAGTTTCTGCTAATTGGATTTTTTTTTAACTGCTCAGTTTTGAGAGTTCCTATATATTCTAGATACAAGTCCTTCATTGGCTATGTGGTTTGCAAATATTTTCTGTAGCTTATCTTTTCATTCTCTTTATGGAGTCTATTGCAGAGCAGAAGTCCTACGTTTTGATGAGGTCCAATTTGTCCATTTTTCCTTTTAAGAATTATGTTTTTTGGTGTCAATTCCTTAATCATTTTAAACTTAAATATCTAGTCTCCTTCTGATTTGCTTTTATACCTGGTTGTTAGCACACAAATTCTACCCATTGTTGTGTGTATGAGCTCCACCTCATGCTGGTTCATTTCTTCATCTCTTTTGAATATTATGGGCTCATTCTGGGGGGGGGGGAGGGATATAGAATGTTCATTTTTCCTCATCTTAGTGCCTCGACCTATGGGAGTCACTCTTATTTTGATGTTTTACATTTTCTCTTGCCAGGGTTTGAGAAATTTTGTGAGTCCTGGACCAGTTTGGGGATTTCTGTACCTTAGGGGTAGTAAATATATGGATCCCATATTTTCATTTGGGTAGGCTAGAGTTTTATTCCCCCATTGGAGATTTAGTCCATCCAGTATTAGGTACAGAGCTTCTTTGCAACTTCTGTGGGCCGTTTGGATAACGTTTTTCCTGTTCCTTTGTCATGGATTTAACAGACCATCTTGGCAAAGTCCCAGTTCCAGCACTCTGCCTTTTTCAAGTTGAGAGTCATGCATTTTTTCCCTGTATGGACGATCAATCCCAGTTTCCAGTCCTAAACCTTACACCCGGTTCCAGTATCCCACTTTTCCAGGTTACTACAGGGTAACTGGAGTTTACTGCTCTGATTTTTTAATTCACTTTTTGTTCTTGACCTCTGTGGTTTCCCTTTCTTTTTGTTCTTTCTTCCTTTCTTTCTATCTTGACTATGTAATTAGTTTTATATCATTTTATACAGCATTTTAATATACTTGTAGTAAGAGTTGGTCCACACTAGCTTAATATCCCATGTTGTCAGGACCAAGACCTTCCACATAACAATTTCAGTGTTGTATCTGTTAATCCCATACCCCTAATTTGTCCCTCCTCTCTTCCCTCTCCCCCTCAGTAACAATAAGTTTGTTTTCTGTATTTGTGAGTCTGTTTCTGTTTTGTATATACATTCATTTAAAAGTATTTTTTAGATTCCACATATAAGTGATATATATAGTATTTGTCTTTCTCTATCGGACTTATTTCACTAAGCATAATATTCTCTAGGTCTATCCACATTGCTGCAAATGGCAATTTTTTAAAAAAAGGAATTTCAATCTTGCAGAAAATTACACACAATTTGAGAGGTAGAGAATGAAAAATTAAGAATGTGAAAAAAATCCAAAGAAGAGATCAAATAAACACTGATATTAAAGTGACAAAATTTTGACAGGGAAACCTATTAATATTTCCCCACCCGCTAAGGTATAGTTTTGGGTGGAAATCATCGATTTTCAAAAACTTTTCTGATTGTTTCTTTCTCTGATCCCACTTCTACCCCCCCTTCCCTTTACTAGATTCATGTTTGATATTCCAGTGTATGCTGAATATAGAGAGTTCTAGACCATGTCCTGGGCTTTGTTTTCTGAATATTCCTCTTCATATCCTTTCATCCCCAGCCCTGAGTTGTAATTTTGGGTCTCATTCTACCTTGGCAACTGGTTTCTGATTACCCAGCTACTTCCCCTGCCTATCATATGACTGTGCTTTCCAGGCTTATCTTGACAATTGTAGTGCTAATTTCACACTCTTAGTCCCCAAATTGCTTGCTATTCTTGGTCCCCCAAAACGCCATGCCAAAAAGTTTGGTATGGTGGGAGAGGGGCAAATTTGGAATTTGTGATTAACAGATACAGACTATTATATATAAAATAGATAAACAACAAGGACCTACTGTATAGCACAGGAAACTATATTTAATATCGTGTAAAAGCCTATATTGGAAAAAAAATGTTGGTATAAAGTTAGTCTGTTTTGATAGATGGAAAGAAAAGGAGGTTCCATGTAAGGGAATATGAGGGAATTCCCACAACTACAGTGGAAGCAAGAAGGCCTTATGTTGTAAAGTAAAACCATTTCTTAATTCTCATATTTCATTTTTTTTTCAGGTCCACACACTTTTTTCTTTTTTTTCTTTGGCTCACGGGCCCAGCCGCTCCGCGGCACGTGGAATCTTCCCGAACCGGGGCACGAACCCGCGTCCCCTGCATCGGCAGGCGGACTCTCAACCACTGCGCCACCAGGGAAGCCCCACACACACATTTTTACTTCTCCATTTTGTGTAAGCAGTGGTGCTTCTGATTACAATCCTCCAAGGGATTCCTATTACACTTAGAACAAAATTTAAATTTCTTATAGTGGCCTACTATAAGGACGAACATGATTGGTTCTTGCCAACTCTCCAGTCTCAGCTCTGTATGTTCCTTTCAATATGTAGATTCAGATATTCTTTTACTTCTAGACATTTTTCTCAGATTATAATTTTAAATATTAAAAAAAAATTTTTTTTATGCTTTGTGGACTCTCTATTGCCCACTTGTTGTACCTTCTATGCTTATCTCATGTATTTACCACTCTGAATCAACTTTAAATAAATGGCTGTCAATTCAACTCAAGCATGTACTTATTGCCTAGTATGCTAGTATGTACCTCAATCAGGAATACAAAAACCAAAATCAAGAAACGATCAAACATGTTGCGTTTTGCTTTTTATGAGCTGATTATATATGGAGGCGACTCACAGGGAGAAAATAGCTTGATAAGAAGCAAGAATGTCAATATACGATTAACTGCTAAAATAAGAGTAAAGATACTAGATGATATAGGATTGAATTGTGTAGCCAATAATGAAAAGGCAGCTACTTGTAAAACCCAGCCTTAATAGGCTCTGAGGCAGAAATCTGTCTTTTCCATTCATTTATCAATGCTCACTTTGATCTTTATTTTGACACTTATTGACATTATATTTATACTTCACATTTTCTCATCTTTATACTACTCTACAAGTTTTCCCCAAAAGATGTTTGATGCTTATTCCATGTTTCCTCATAATTGTGTAGAAACTTCTATTATTACACTAACTCCATGGGTTGTCAGTGGCCCAGAGCAGGGGCTCCGAAGTCAGGTAGAGCTTGGGTAGAATCTCAGCTCTGTCACGTTAATTTTGTGACCTCAACCAAATTACCTAACCTATGACTTTATTTTCTTCATCTGTCAAATGGGGTTAAGAATAGATTGTTATAAATGCTAAATTGGATAATGCAAGTCAAGTGCTTAGTACAGCATCTGTCACATAGTAAATGTCAACTCATCTTTACAGGCACTTCTCTGTCTCCCCTACTGGACTATGGTCTCCAGGAAGACAAGGATCTAGGCTAAATCTGTTGAGCAAATTTGTAGCTCTGTGTAATAGTCCTTTTTCTTGACGGAAGGTCATATGCCATGTTGGTTCACTATCTTGAAGACTCTTTCATTAAAGAGAGCAGATCCCCAGATAGCCTATCTTGTGCTCAGGTGGTAGGGCATGCTTAGGGGTAAATAATCTAGTTATTGATATTTTTACCTATCCCTATCTATGGTCTGGGAAACTCTATTGATCTGGGTTTTTCCAAAATTCTGGTGTCCATTAATTTTTCTGGTCATCTTCCCTATTGAAGCGGTGCCTGCACTTTTTCTGGGATGGCTAATCTTTATTTATTTATTTATTTATTTATTATTTTTTGGCTGTGCTGCGCGGCATGTGGCATCTTAGTTTCCCAACCAGGGATGGAACTCGCGCCGCCTGCAGTGGAAGCGTGGAGTCTTAACCACCGGACGGCCAGGGAAGTCCCATTTTTCTTTTAAATTCTCCTTCAAATCCTTCTTCCAGAGCACCCTGTATGCAGCTTAAGTTATTTTGCATTTGGCAACTCTGAGAAGTTAAAAAATGCAATTACAGAGCACATTCTCCTCTTTCCTCTAGTTACTCCAATGTTACATTTCCCATGAAGTTTATTAAGAGTTTAAAGGGGGAAAAACAACCTAGCCATCTTTCTTGACTTATTGCAGTAATTTAAATAGTCCCTTTAAAAGCAATGTGTGGATATATTTATATAAATATAGGTATAGTTATGGATAAACTGGAGATATACGTGGTTATATATATGGATGAAAAAGTCTGGAAGAATATATCTCAAAAAGTTAACAGTGATAATCATTGGGTGGTGATATTATCAGTGCTTATTTTTCCTTTATGCTTTTCAACATAAATCCTTATTGGGCTGGTTTATATTCTGCTCTCACTTTAGCTGTAACAATTCTCTCAGAGACTGCTAACTGTCTTCAAAATCCTTTTTCTCATTCTTCTTTAGTAATAGAATTTTTACCTGAGTACAAGGGTGCCCAGAATAAAGACTACATTTTACAGCCTCCCTTGAAACTAGATGTAGCCATGTGTCTAAATGAGACTAAATGAGATGTGATTAGGAATGTCACATGTGACTTGGTGAAAGGGTTCTTGAATGGAAGATGCATATTCTTCTTCCTTTCTTTTTCCTTCTTACTGACAGAGAAGCAGGTATAATGGCTAGAAGTTGAGTAGCATACCCTAGGGATAGCAAACTAGAAAGTTGGAAGAAACCTGGATCCATGACAATTTTGTGGACCTTGTCATACCAGCTCAAGGCTTCTCATCTCTGGATGTTTTACATGAGAGCAACATGTATGTTTAAGCCATTGTTAATTTGGATTTTATGGTACAGTTAAATCCTGACATGGAATTAGTGTGTAATTCATATTTTCCTTTGCCTCAAAGGTGAAGAATTTATATGCTCTTCCCTGGACATATTTTCTGTAAGTAAACTGTTGGGCTTGGATTCTTATGCAGTTTTAAGATCGTTCAATCTCGTAAAGCTCTGGTTCATTGGAAACATTAGTACATGTTTACCAGGACACATGTATAAGAGTGTTCATGGCAGGATCCACTGATAATAGCAAAAATTTAGAAACCACTGATGAAAATTATTTAAAAAATTTGTGGCACAGTCCTGTCACTGAATATTATACAACAGTGAAAATGAGTTAACTATAACATTATTGATAAATATAGGGAACATAGTGTGGAGCCAAAGGAACAAGTCCCAGAAGACAACATGTAATACGACAAGTTCAAACATAGATAAACTAGCATATTGTTTAGGCCACACATGTGTGTAATAAAATGTAAAGAAAAGCAAGGGTATGATAAAAGCAAAATTTAAGAGAATGATTACTACTGAGAGGAAGGTTGGGGAATGGGATAGAGGAGGAACACATGGGTCAACATAAGTCATGGAGGCCTTTTAGCTCTTGGGTTGAGAGGTGGGTCCATGAGTCCTTTATTATATAATACATACAGTATAAATCAATTAAATGAGGTTTATGAAAGGACCAAAGGACTAATGATAATCCTGGATTTGTGACACACTATTAACATGAATCAGGACTCTGATAATCCAATTTTGTGTTTCTGAAGTTCATAAAATAATCATACCACTTGTGAAGCTGCCTATTAGGCAGGCCTGGCTTAATTTGTATAAACCAGGCAACAAGGATAGATGTGTTTCTATTTGTGTATCCAACTGTTTCCCTATCCAGGTTTTTAAAAATAAACTTTCAATTTTAGAATAGTTTTAGATTTACAGAAAAGTTGCGAAGATAGTACAGAGTTACTGTAAACCCTCCACTGACCACCGACCCTGTTTTCCCTGCTGTTAACATCTTACATTAATGGTGCATTTGTTCCAATTAATGAACCAATGACGATACATTATTATTTTTTATTAATTTTTAAAAATTAATTAATTAATTTATGGCTGCATCTGGTCTTCGTTGCTGCGCGCGGGCTTTCTCTAGTTGCAGCGAGCCAGCGGGGGCTACTCTTCGTTGCGGTGCATGGGCTTCTCATTACGGTGGCTTCTCTCGTTGCGGAGCACAGGCTCTAGGCATGCGGGCTAAAGTTGTGGCTCACGGGCTCTAGGGCTCAGGCTCAGTAGTTGTGGCGCACGGGCTTATTTGCTCCGCTGCATGTGGGATCTTCCCGGACCAGGGCTCAAACCCGTGTCCCCTGCATTGGCAGGCGGATTCTTAACCACTGCGCCACCAAGGAAGTCCCTTTTTTATTAATTTTTATTGGAGTATAGTTGCTTTACAAGGTTTTGTTAGTTTCTTGCTGTACGTCAAAATGAATCAGTCATACGTATACATATATCCACTCTTTTTTTAGATTTCCTTCCCTGTTATTATTATTAACCCTAACCAGACTTTAAGCTTCCTGAGAGCAGGGCTTATGCATTTTAGCATTCCCCAGCATCTTGCCTCCAGTCAGTGTTCCACGTGTGTTGTATTGGTGAGGAAATTAAATGTACTAAATGACTAAATTGTCTGCAAAAAGAAGCTCCATATTTCATGATCAAATATAATTTGCTTTAAGCAGCTAAAGCTGCTTTGAGATATAACCCTGAGCTAACTTGGGTTTAATGTTCTTAAAAGTCATTGTTTTTGAATTATTTACAAGCGTCCTCATTAGAATAAGCACAGGGAGCCAAGTGCTGAATTGGGTATTTTTTTTCTTCCCTGGGTTTCTTTTCTAAATCAGGTCATGGAAAATGGATGCTATTTCTTTAAATAATATAACCAAGCTGATCCCTGGATTACAATTAGGTTACGTAACTTGCTTATGAGCTGCTTTTCATTAAGACTTGCAGTGGGCAATGGGGCTTTACATTTCAGAGCAAAGCTGGGAGAACAATCCTGCTAAAAAGCCAGAATACATGCGGTGTCAGAGGCAGGAACTGCAATAACTTCGGCACGGGATTGAGTTCCGTGTAGGCGGCTCCTTTTCTCTTTAAATCCTTAAAACATCCTTTGTCCTACCAGACTCCGTGGTTCCAAACACATCCACAACAGAGTTGCCGAGGACCCACAGTAAGAGAGAAGATCAAGGTTGCTGGTCCCCAGCAGGCTGAGAAATGTAGCCCTCCAGGGAGGACATTATCAAGTTTCCGCAGAACCATGGCTCAGTTTCATTTCTTGCAGAACGCAAATTACTAGGAAACATTTAAAAAATGTGTCCAAGGGAGGTCAAAAATCCTAGTACCAGCCTCTAACCATATCTTTGCAAATAAGCATTTACAGTAAGTAAAGTAGAAGGTGTCAGATCAAGGAGAAAGCAAGAAACTTGGTGTCAAAGAAATCAAGTTGGAAGAGATTCCAGATGGGGGTTCATCAAAACATACAAACATCTGTTCTAAAAATGGAGATAAAGCCAACTTTCCCCAAAAGGAAGTTGTTCATTGCTGTTAAACAAAATTCTACAGGATGGGACCATTTTTGAGACTAACATCAAAACCAGTCACAGAAGATGAGAAATGTTGGAAATTGAAGTAAGCAAAGTTATCAGAGAATGGGACAAAGCACCCTTGGCAATAAATGAGCAGGGAAAAGTGCTGCTCTCCAGGGTGAACCAGAACAGCTCATGAAAAGAAAGGATAGCATAATGCCAAAATTCTACTAACTGCAAAATTCTCTTTTGAAATGGAATTACTGCATAGTGATTAAAATAGCAATCAGGAACAATTAAATGAACTTGGAGCCCTTCATGCCCTTGAAGAAACACCTGTCATATACTCTATGGGAAGAGTTAAAATGATAATTCTTTAAGCAGCTAAATTAAAGCTTGTTTCTTAACTTTTGATAAGTGTGATCTCTTACAAAATTCCCCAAGTCGAGGACATTTTATTACATAGCTATATAAAATAATAAAGAAAATTTTTTCTTTTAATCTACAGTTAGCTTTTAAAAATTACGGTTAACTTTCAACTACTAACAATATTATAGTTAACTTTTATAAGTTTTTTAACATAAAAATTAACTTTTTACTATCAGTTATACTACCAATGTAAATGTAAGTTATATGCTTGAATGCAAAGCAGTTAATTAATTCTAATGGTATTGCACATTAAGCTTGGCTTCAACACAGCCTAAAACTTGCCTAAGCCCTGTTGGTTGCTGGGGAGTCTTTGATTCTGTGTGTGTGTCTAATTTACTAATGAACTTGGTGTCATTTAGGGCTGAACCAAGCACATCTGAACGGGTCTGGCTGCTCCTGGGCAGCTGGGGAAGGGCACCCACAGTGTTCTGAGCAGAGTTGGAAGAACACCAGAGTTGAGCTGAGTCAGAGGCTCTCAAAGTGTGTGGTGAGTCAGAATCAATGCCCCCCTCGCTGCCCCAGCTGTAGCAAAAAAAAAAGAAAACAACAAAAAAAACTAGGGAGAGTTCTAAGAGGGAAGGTATTAAAGGACACACTACAAACCTCCTCCCTGAGACCCTTTGCATGCTAAATGTTGTGGGCCTTGCCCATTCCTAGGGAGGTTCAGCCCAGAGGCCACAGTCTAAGCAATGGCCAGAAGGAGAGCCAGCAAAGGTAACCGTAATCCTAACCCTAGCATGATGGACAGCGAGAAAGGGAACAGGCTGGCCAGCACACGCCACTGGGGTGTGATCACCAGCAGTGAATCTTGGGGAATCTGCAAATGGTCCTGGGAGTCACAGAGATACATCAGAGAAGGGACATGAGCTCTGGGTCCCAGATACTTGGGTTTAAGCTTAAATCCTTCCTCTGTCACTTATGTGTGTGGTATTGGGGCAAGCCACTCAAACACTCTGAGCCTTACTTCCCTTATCTGAAGGTAGTAATCATTACCTGGTTGGTTTGGTGGTGAAGAAAGTGTGTTGCATGTTGCTAAATAGGATTTCACGGTATTGCTTAGCTCAGTACTGGGGCCTAAAATAAAATATTAATGGAATGAATATCTAAGTGATACTACCACTAGACTATCCAGTTGAGGCTGTGCTTGGTCCCTGGTTGACATGTTTTCCAGGACATGATTTCTTTAGACCCCCTCCATATCCCCAAGAGAGCAGAAGCTATCTGTCTCCTAATCTGGGAATTGTGTATCTCCTGTGAGGAAAGATTATATAGAAAAACTACAAGTTTAAATATTTAAAGTTTCAAAAAGCTCTATCCAATACTCTACAGATGTGCACAACCTTCTCAAAAATGGCTCTCCCAGCAAATATGCCACTGGCGAAGATTGATATCTTAAAAAATTTTTTTTATTGAAGTATAGATGATGTACAATATTATATAAGATACAGGTGTACAATATAGTGCTTCACAATTTTAAAAGGTTATACTCCATTTATAGTTATTATAAAATATTGGCTATATTCCCTGTGTTGTACAATAATCCTTGTAGCTTATTTTATACCTAATAGTTTGTACCTCTTAATCCCCTACCCCTATCTTGCCCTTCTCCCCTTCCCTCTCCCCACTGATAAGCACTAGTTTGTTCTCTATATCTGTGAGTCTGCTTGTTTTTTGTTATATTCACTAGTTTGTTGTATTTTTTAGATTCCACATATAAGTGATATCATACAGTGTTTGTCTTTCTCTGTCTGATTTACCTCACTTAGTATGATAATCTCTAGGTCCATCCATGTTGCTGCAAATGGCAAAATTTCATTCTTTTTTATGGCTGAGTAGTATTCCATTATGTATATATATCTCACATCTTCTTTACCCATTCATCTCTTGATGAACACTTACATTGCTTCCATATCTTTGCAATTGTAAATAATGCTGCTATGAACATTGGGGTGCATGTATCTTTTCAAATTAGTGTTTTTGGGTGTTTTGGATATATACCCTTGAGTGGAATTGCTCGGTCATATGGTAGTTCTATTTTTAGTTTTTTGAGGAACCTCCATACTGTTTTCCATAGTGGCTGCACCAATTTACATTCCTAACAACAGTGTAGGAGGGTTTCCTTTTCTGCATATCCTCGCCACCATTTGTTATTTGTGTTCTTTTTGACGATAGCCATTCTGCCAGGTATGAGGTGCGATCTCACTGTGGTTTTGATTTGCATTTCCCTGATGATTAGATGTTGAGCAGAAGATTGACATCTTAATGATGATGGAGCAGCCAGAGGCTTTCGAGTCTTACTTCAGTAACAGAGCTCATTTTGGAGAAATATCATTCAGCATTCTTTTGACCAAATTTTACTGAATGTTTCTCCTCTGCAAGGCTTTGTTTTAGGTCCACCCTACAGAAAGAATTACAGATAAGGCACAGAAGCCCTATCTAAAACCTACAATCTTATGGAAGGAAACGACTGCACAGATGACTAGTAAAAAGACAGGTTGTGGTAAGAAAAGCTGAAGACAGAGTCATGAGACCATCTTGTTTATTTTTGTAATTCTCACAGGGCCTTTTGTTCTGCCGCACAAAAATAATGATAATAACAATAATAACAATGATGATGATGATGATAATGTAATTGCAAGCATCCTGAGTGCTTACTACATACCGGACACCACACTAAGAGCCTCATGCATCCATACATTGCTTTGTTTAATTTTTACAACTCTGTTAGGTAACTTCTCTTATTAATCCAGATTACAAATGAAGGAATTAGGGCAAAGATTTTCTCTGGGAGATGCTGAAGACATTCATTTGCTCGTTCATCTGAATTTCAGCACCATATAAAGATTTGGGAAACAAAAATGGAATAAAAATTTCATTTCTAGACGCTACTAGAAAGTAGAGTTTGAAGGGGAAAGAAGAAGAAGACTGATATTAATTGAATATCGACTATGTGCCAAGCACCTTCGAATGCATGATTTCATTTAATGTTCATTTTACAGGTGAAGCAATGGAAGATTAGAGAGGTTACATAAGTTGAGCCCAAATATGCCTGACTCCACAGTCCACATTCCTTCCATTCTCTCAGTAGAGTTCTGGCTCTGCTACTTATACCTATAAATGTCACTTACGTTTTCTAAACCTTGGTGTTCTCAGTAGTAAAATGGGAATAAAATTGCTACCTGCCTAGTCCTTAGGACATTTTTTATTTTTTAATTTTTATTATTTTGGTTTTTTTTTTTGTCACTCCATGCGGCTCACGGGATCTTAGTTCCCCAACCAGGGATCGAACCCATGCCCCTGGAAGTGGAAGCACGGAGTCTTAACCACTGGACTGCCAGGGAAGTCCCACCCTTAGGATGTTTTGAGAAATCATGTGAAATAATTGGGGTGGTCTCCAAAAATAAAGCAGGCATGGATCCAATAGCAAATAATCCAAATTCAAATCAAGGAGACATAAACATATCTATGATACAAAATGTTAGGAGTCAATATATCCATTTGATAAAAATGCTGGGAGCACTGAAAAGAGAGTTATTTCTGTTGCTTGGGTGAGCCATGGAAGAGTCCATCTAGAAGATGACATGGAGCTAAACCTTTAGAATGAGGAAGATTTCATTAAGTTTAGAAAAAAAGCTGGTGTGGCGGGGGGGAGTGGAGGGTGGGCATTTTAAGGAGAAGAAATGACAGGAAAGGCATGGAGGCATGAAAGAGCGTGAGTGTCCCAGACACAGAGTACCAGGTGCCTGGGATTGGCAGATGATGAGCCTGGGAATAATTGGACCAGACTGAGAAGGCCTTGAATGCCATGCTAAGGCCTTTGGACTTAATTCTGTAGACAACTGGGGCCACCGAGGGTAACTACCCAAAGAATCCATAATGACAAAGAGTCTGAACAGGGCCTTTTGCCATCCTGTTCTTGTGATGATCACAAAGTCCCATGTTCAGAACATCACAGTCTGTTGCCATGGAAATAGTAATGGGCCTCACTATGGGAATAAATTATCCTCATCATTATACCTTTCTTCCAAGGAACTCAAAGTGTTTGTTGTATGTGTTTTCTTTTCTTTCTTTCTTTCTTTTTTTTAATAGAAGCACCAGATGGTGGTTAAGGGAAAGAAGAAAGCCTAAAGACTGTTGAATTAAAGGAGATTTCAAAGGAATGGAAGGAAAAACACAAGTAGAATTTTGAAAGGTTTAATCAAAACAGATGGCAGAATATCTCAGCCTGAGGGATGGGGAAAATTTTCTCAGAACCGATCTGAAGTGGAAGCTTCTTTACCCTTGCTTCCTGGGTCCCTGTCTGATGCCTCTCTGCAGGCTGACGGTTCAAGCTGGCTAATGAGGAAAGAGAGGTGTGTGTGTGTGTGTGTGTGTGTGATAATATATATGCCAGAGACAAGAATTAACATTGTTGAAATGCCTTTTTAAGTTACTGTAAGTACTGATTTGTTATTCATGTGATCTTTATTTTCAGACAAAAATTTTTTTTTAAATAACAAACAGAAAATTTTACTCTCTTCACGAAAGTGTGTCTGCTGTTTTTACTCTGGGGGTAGAAAAAGGAAACTATTACTTTGTGTATTTAATTTGTGCACACTTTCCTGTATCACCCTATTTTAATTATCTGTTTAATTCAGTCTTTGGACAGAATAGTCCTATGAGGTAGACATTGCTCTTCTTTGTTACAGAGGAAGATGAGGCCCACGGAGACTGCACATATTACCCAGGTTACTTCTAAGTGGCAGAGCCCTGCTCTGAGCTCTGGTTAGCGTGGGCTCTTTCCAAAATTCCAAAAGAGTTCTGCCCTTGCCGCTCTAAAACCGAGAGAACCTGGGCGAGTTTCTTATCCTCTCTGGGCCTCAGTTTCCTCTACATAATAGGAAAATCAATGCCTACATCAGCATTCTTGCTTTAGAGGCATGGGCGTGGAGTGGAATGTGAATCTGAAGAATGATAAACACTATGTACATTTTCTGATATTCTGATAATCATTTGAGACCTCTGAGTCCCTGTCTTGCCACGCTGCCTGGGGTTCTTTTGAATGGACCAATCATGTTCTGAGGATTGAAATAGTTATTTTTTAAAAATGTAAGGTACAAAAAGCAGGGAAAAGTTAGGGCATTGGAATACCCATTGTGGTTCTATTTATACCACGTGTATTTCATGAGTGTTTACTATGTGCCAGGCACTGTTGGTGGGGACACTAAAATGAACAAACAGACAGGATTTAGCTATCCTAGAGTGCCTAGAAAAAGAGCAGTCATGGGAAGATTTCTACCTGGAAGTTGCATGTGAAATGAGGTTCCAGCCATTATCCTTCACAAAAGACTATTTCCTAAATTTGTATGTTGTACCTTCTTCAAGCAGGCGAGGGAAGTTGTATCACTCTGAACCTGCCCTAACAGTGAGGTATCTGTCCCCACTCCCTAGTCATCCTTACTACGTACAATAATCTTAGTTGCCTGAATATTTCTGAGGCTTTTTAAAAAATATATTTATTTATTTGCCTGCACCAGGTCTTAATTGTGGCGCACAGCATCTGTTTAGCTGTGGCACGTGGGATCTTTAGTTGCAGCAATGTGGGATTTTTTTTTTTTTTTTTTTAGTTGCAGCATGTGGGATCTAGTTCTCCGACCAGGGATAGAACACGGTCCCACCACACCGGGAGCGCAGAGTCCCAGCCTCTGGACCACCAGGGAAGTCCCTTCTGAGGTTTTGATATATAAATCACACATTAGAGGGATCAGGGCAGAAACGCTTGTGTTTGAATCCTTTATCATTCTGCCTTTTACGGACTGAACTACTGGTTGATAACCCAACTGACTGGTTGCATATTGTGGTTTTCCTGTGAGCGGGACGGGAAAGTGAGGAGGGCGAGGCAGCTGCAGTGTAACAAGGAAGGAGAAGCAGTTCACGGACCCCAGCCCAGGAGTGTGCCTGCTTCTCATCTTCAGGATGATCTTGTGAGTCCCTCCAACGTGCCACAGCACAAAAGGGGAGATATTTTTCCATAAAAAGCTATACCTTTCGGTTTGGACATTTCTAACACACATTCTCTCTTGAAGTACTGTGTTTTCTCTGCTCGCCCACTCAGATCCACCTGATGCAGCTCTGTGCACAACCAAATTTTATTGAGGCTTAAGTAAATTTGGAAGGGATTCTTACTCAAGGTCTTTGGACTTCTGGCTGGTGGGAAGATAAAAGAACCTTTCCTGAGTAGCAGGGCTCAGGCAGAGTCAGAGAACATATCCCAAACAGATTGTAAATACCAGGAGGTCTAGAGAAAATTTGGAAAGACCATAACCAAAGAGGGCTTTGAAAATCTGGAAAGGCAGCAGTGAGAAGCAACAGCTGGAAACAGAGAGGAGGAATCGCTCGGGGGGATTCGGGAGACAGAGACCAGAGGGGTTTTGTGCATTTTCATGGCCATGCCAGATTCATTTTAAGGCAAAGATAGAAGAACCTAAGGAGATGACCATGACCTTGGAAAGGATTTTGGATTTTATTCCAAAATAAAGTCATTGGGATGGATGTTAAGACTGAGGGAGAAAAAGGAATCAACTGATGGTGCCATTTATGGAGGTGAAGAGTTTTAGATAAGGACCAGGGTCCTTGACCCTGGAAGCAAATCAACAGAATTTCATTGGCTTTTGTTAAGTTTGAGTTGTGTTTGGACGCAGGGGCCTGCACCTCAAAGGAGAGGTCTGGGTTGGAGAAATGAATTTGGGAGTTGTCAACACAGATACTTAATGCCATACTTAAAAGAGGAGAAAACTGAAGCTGGGGGAGGTTAAGTAACTTGTCAAATATACCCATTCTGCCCCCATTGAGTGGTGGAACCACCATCCAAAACAAGGCCTAAAATGGGTATAAAAACTAGTTATTGGTATTTTTGTTGTTGTTGTTGTTGTAGCTATTATTTCTTGCTGAGGTTAAGGGCTTGGCCGCATTACCTTTATGTAAAACCAGCTTAGCACTCTAAACAGCCCCATAAAAATCCTCTGTGATGATACGCCACTGCCCTGGGAAACCCCCAGGCTCTGCCTCCCACCTGTTGTTTTAAACTGCTTGCCTCGCGCTGGGATCTCAGTTGCTGTGCTTTTGCCCAGCACCTGGTTATTTCTGCCTCGTTGCCCAGATCCTTTGGCCTGACACTTCGGTGGGACTCTCTGTTTGGCATCCCAGGTTTGCCCAGGGATGCTATCTTTCCCTTGGCTCCCTGAGTTACAGCCTGTGGGCCAGTCTTGCCTCAGCTTTGAGCCTAGTCCTGGATCCAAGTTCCCTAAAGCAAATATGGTTCCCTAGGTACTTGCTTTTTTTTGCAGGAAGAGCGCTCAGACAATATCCTGGCTTTGTCCTTTAATATATATTCTTTCCATGGAAAGCATCCTGGATTTATTCTCCTTACTTTTTCTTATTCTATCTTATTTTTCCAGCCTTGGGCTAATCGAGTAAGAATTCTTTATTCCATTGTCTTGGATATTCTGAGCCTGCCTTCCTGCTTTTCTCTTCATTCCTCCATCATAGACTTTTATACATTTTTTTTTTTTAAACCTACTTTTACCTCCTTCTCCTTGCTTCCAAGTGTCCTGGTTTTCATGAAGACCTTTCATCATTTCACTCCTGTGAAATTTCACTCCTCTTTCCCACATTATTCCTAGCTTCAAAATTAAAAAAAAAGTTTAAACCTCACTGTTATTTTTTGACATTGGCTGATTCTAGCTCTTGCTCAGAGGTTTCTTCTCGCAATTCACAAATATCGTTTGGGCAAGGACCAGGTATTTAATCATACTTTCCCATCATTGCTAAATTCAGGGTGACCTACAGGTGGAAAATACCTAATGGCTCTTTATGTTCAATATTCATTCAGCTTGTCCAGTAGCCATGCTGACCAGGTAGTTAATATTTTAAAGATCACTCTGGCTAAAATACTACCACTTCTAGAACAGAGGCACACTGAGAGTGACGTCTGTTAACTTTAATCAGCCTGAGAACTCATTGATCCTAAATGTCAATTTATAAGGCTCTTGGTGGCCCACCGACCTCTACATTCTTTCCAGAAACAGTGTGATGAAATAAACTCAGCAAACATTCCAAACGGAAGGTTTATAGGTCTTCCTTGCTGGGGATTAATGTTGCTACACTTCTCAAGAGACAAGATTTCCCTGTGCCTTTGTCCAGTGATTCACAACAAGGGCACCCTTGACCCTTGGGGAAACACAAGAATCTCCAGGTGCAGGGGAGGGGTTTGTTTGAAAAAATACATTCAACATTAGAATATACTTTTATATTTGAAAAATAAATAAGAACCCTTTTGTTTTCATTATGCAAACTGAAGAAAGTAAAGATGGACAAATGCAGGAAATAAAATAATCTCAACAGGGAGATCAGGGAGAGGAGAATGTTTTTCTAACTTTTTGTTGTTGCTGTGAACCACAACAAAATAAATACATTTTGTCTTAATTCAGTACACGTGTGTGTGTGTGTGTGTGTGTGCGCGCGCGCGCGCAATTAAAACAAACAAAAACATTTTACACAGTGCTTACTCTTTTCTTTTTTCCCAACTGTTGGTCATGACAAACTAAATTGATTTTATGATCCAAAGTTTGAAAAACATTTCCTTCAGGTGATACTGTCAGAATCTCGGGAGGGGTAAGATTTTTAAGTTTATTACAAAAAGGCATTTTTAAAGAAGTTGCCTATGTCCTTGAGATTGCAGACTTACTTCTTTTGTCTTCTCTCCAAGGTCCCTGTTACTTTCTTTTATTCCGGTGTGCATAGACAACAAGTGAGAATATAAAACCAGTTTGCTGCAGAGTGTAGAACTCCTAGATTACATACTCTATGAAGTTGGTATATTGTAGGTACATGGTTTCATTATTTAAACTTAAACTTATCTAACACCTATCAAGATCCTGATTAATAAATTGATTATCAATAAACACATTAATTAATTAATTAATTTTATCTTGTGATTTTTTGGTTCTCTCCGATAATTTTTACCCCTCATTCTAAATGAAGGTCCAGTTCTTAGCTCACCTGGCTCATAGGGGAGCAAAGTCCCATTTTCCCTACATAGTTGAGGCCTCACCCTCTCATACAGGATGGGTCACATTCCACTCTGCCTCTTGAAATCCCAAGCAGTGATACTCTCCTGACCACCTCCTCCCCTTCCCCCATCATCATCTCCTGCAGCTGGTCTCTCTTGCTGGCCTTCCGCTTAGTCTACTTTTTAAGTTAGCCCTTTTATAAGAGTGACTTTCTAATCTTTTCTCCTATTTCCTGATCCCACATCTCCTGTACACCTTCCATCCTTCCTTCCCCAGAAAGCAAGGGCCCAGAGCCGGTATATCACCTACCTTGTCCATCAAATAATTGTGTATATTTTCTTGAATCCAATCTGATATTGTGATTTTTTTTTTCTGGGTGTAAACCAATAATATAGAGATATGGAGGGCTGACTGTATACCAAGGCTGACTGTATACTCATTAACTCCTTAATTCATTCCCCTACGTTGGCTGTTATCTGCTATCTCCACTTGGATATCATGCCAACATCTTAGCGTATTTAAAATTGAATTTATTGTATTCTGCCTCAAACTATATTCCTTTTCAACTTTTCTACTGACAACGATAAGAATGGTGATGGTGAACTGTGCTGCCTTCCATCTGTCCAGTACTCCTGTGTTTTCTTGCATATCATCTTATTTGTGCCTCCCCAAAACACTATGAAGTTGATAGATGCACTTTACAAATGAGGGACTGAGCCAAGAGGGGGATCAGTGCCTTGTTCAAAGTGGCAGACAGGTCTTCCAACTCTCAGTTCTGTGCCTAAGCTCTCGGCACTACCTGGCACCTCCAGCTTATAACCGCGTGGTGGTTTCTGTTCCTTTTCCTCTATCACAGTCCCACATCTAACCCATGACAACATTCCCCTGATTGCTCTTCTGCAGTGTCTCACACTTGCCATTATCAAAGCAGTTAAACAACTACCTCCTGGAAGCCCCCATCTGCTCATTCTTCAGTCACCACAGAAGAATGCTTTTCCATGCTTCTTTTCTTCTCTAATTCATCCAGAAGACATTCATTTGGAATATGATGTTTGTTTTGCGTATTTTTTCCCTTTCATGTTTTCTTCCCTCTGTTCCATGTGCATTTTGAGGTGTAATTCTGGCTTTCCTCTCAGGATTGAAATGAGGGTCTCAGGTACAACAGCTCTTAGGAGAGTAGCATCACACCCACACCCCATTTGAAGAGTACATATCTGTGGATAACTGGAAAAATCATATGTGTAATATGTATATGTGTAAATATGTTGATCTCATAATATCACTGCCTTGTGGCCTACTTTAGCTTCCTATTTCCTATTTTGGAAAATTCAAAATAGGCTGTATATCCAAGACTGTCTGTTAACTGTGAATTTTCTGACCTTGTCCTAGATACCAAAGTAATGCAGCACTTAAACCACCTGTCCCAAAATTCAAGGGTGCGTGTGGCCAGGGGCTCCCTTCAGGGGATAGATAATGGATCTATTAAATGGATCATACTTCTGTGATGCCAGAATCATCCCAAGAAAAGTAAAAGGAACCAAATTCTATTGTGTATCTTCTTGATGCCACCACCAAGTCTGGTATTTTATCCACTTTATCTCTTTGCATGCCAACACCAACCCTGCAAAACAGGTAAAGAGCGGGTGGGGGGGGAAGTTCTGTCTTGGCTGCCTAACCTGGACTCAGAATTCTGACAGGTCTAGGAAGGGCCAAAAGCTGATGGGAAGGGACCTATTTGCTTGAGGAATCAAGGAGGTCCTGAGAAATAACTCATTCTAAGGAGAGCGGGGAAAATTTGGATGAAAGCGGGAAGGATACTGTGGGTGTTGTAAGCTGCTGGTCACTAACATTACCTGCTGACTCTGCTCTGGGAATTCCTGTCTTAGTCCTAGTGAGATTGTACAAAAAGCAGAAACAAACAAAGCCATTCACTTGAAAGATATTAAGGCAAGATATTATGACCTGAGATACCCTCGCTGGACAGCTCGTGTGGCAGAGTGCAGCCCACAGGGCTCTGGAGGATCTGTGGGAGCAGAAAGCACACCGTGACCTGGCAGCATGAAGACACTGGGCACCTGCAGCCTCAGCCTCAGCCTTGACCACTGGGCATCAGACTTCACCCCAGGTGCCAGAGCCAGAAAACAGGGAAATGGCAGACTTCATGGGCTGCTTGGATGACAATAGCGTTTAAAGAATACTTGTGAGACAATCACTGTCTCCATGTTACCTGCCTCCTTCCCCGCTCCCAGAGCTATTTAAGAGGAAATCAAAGAAGCCTATTTCACAAATACTGCTTTGGTTGGCATATTTTGTTTTGTTTTTTGTTTTGTTTTGTTTTTTGCGGTACGCGGGCCTCTCACTGTTGTGGCCTCTCCCGTTGAGGAGCACAGGCTCCGGACGCACAAGCTCAGCGGCCATGGCTCACGGGCCCATCCGCTCCGCGGCATGTGGGATCTTCCCGGACCGGGGCATGAACCCGTGTCCCCTGCATCGGCAGGCGGACTCTCAACCACTGCGCCACCAGGGAAGCCCTGGTTGGCATATTTTTAGTCACTGTCCATTCCCACACCTGCCCTGAGAAGCAGATCACAAGCATATTTTCATCTCCATTGTATGGATGAGAAACTGAGGCTCAAGAAATTTAAGTAGATTGTCTAAATTAATACAATTAGAAAGTGGCAGAGCTTGGGTTAGAATTTGGGTCTTCTAGATTTCAAAGCCCATGCTCTTTCCTTTATTATTTTATTCCACAAACGTTTTTGGAGTGCCTACAATATGTCAGGCACAGGAGGCAATGTGAAACATTCTGCCCAAATGAACCTCATACGCAGTGGCAGAGATTGCTAACTGTTCACCAAAATTCATGGTCTCTTCTTCTTCCTGGACTCATAGCTAGACTACATCTCCCAGCTTCCTTTGCAGTTAGATTTCCAGCCTGCTGAATGTGAGTGGAAATGATGAGTGACACTTCCAGGCCTGGCCCATAAAAACCTCTCTCACATGTTTGTCTCCGCTGAGTTGACTAGCGCCACCTTGGAAGCCACATGTGGAAAATGGCCGAGCTCCTTCCGCTGATGAGGAACATATGATTTGGTCTGTTACATGAACAAGACATCAATTTATATTGTGTTTGAGATATTATACATTTAGGAGTTTATTTTTTACAGCACTCTCTAGATCTTAATTAAAACATACTTCTACATGAGCACTGTTTACAATGGTTTTCTTTTTACCAAAAGAATGAAGGTAAACATTCCTCCTTTTTAAACTAAACTACTTTCTAAAGACGACTTTGAAAAGTCTCGTGGTGTTGGATGGAAAACAATCATCTGCTGGCCAGAAGGGGCTCCTGTTGGCTGAAAGGGTGACACCAGGGACTCACTCAAGAAAGCCTGCATTGGTCCTGTGTTGCTCACAACTGAGGGGGCCATTCTCTCTAAATCTGGTTCTGTTTTACCCATCCTGCTGTGCAAAAAGACTTGATGCTGCACTCTCCAACCTTGTCTCTCTCAAATAGAATAAAGGCGATATCTTAACCTCCCTCTGCCACTCTTGTTTTACTTCTCAATTTATTCAGAACTCAGGTTGGGAAGAGGTTTGCTACTTATTGGGCTCCTTCAGAGATTTCTGGAGAAATCAGTAGTCAGTGATAATATCATGATGATTGTATAAATAAATCTTCACAGTTGAACCCAATGGAATACTGTGGTTATGTTTTGTTTCTAGTACAATTTTTGCCCTGGAGTTAATAAAAACCATGTTTTTTGTTTAAAGTTTTCTTAGTTTTCTATGAACCTACACTATTTTTTTTGCAACTACTACAATTTCTCTGTCAAAGATTTTTCAAACAGTATGCTAAAAGTGCTATCCATAAAAGTCAATAAATTGGAAAGCATTAAAATTAAGAACTTATGTTTATCAAATGACATGATTAAGAGAGTAAAAAAAAAAAAAGTGACTCCCCTGGTGGTTCAGTGGTTAAGAATCTGCCTGCCAATGCAAGGGACACGGGTTTGAGCCCTGGTCCAGGAAGATCCCACATGCCGCGGAGCTACGAAGCCTGTGAGCCACAACTACTGAGCCCGAGAGCCGCAACTACTGCAGTCCGCGTGCCTAGAGCCCGTGCTCCACAACAAGAGAAGCCACCACGATGAGAAGCCCTCGTGCCGCAACGAAGACTGGCCCCGCTAGCTGCAACTAGAGAAAGCCCGTGTGCAGCAAGGAAGACCCAACGCAGCCAAAAATAAATACATTTATATAAAAAAAAACCAGAGAGTTAAAAAAAAAAGCACAGAATGGAAGATACTTGTAATCCATGTATCCAAAAGAGGAATTGTGTACAGAATATATAAAGAACCCCAATGGATCAGTAAGAGAAAGACAACAGAATTTTTTAAAAGGAGCTAAAGATTTCAACAGGCACCTCACTAAAGAGGATTCCAAATGGCCTACAAACCCCGTGAAAAGATCAACTTCATTAGTCATCAGGGATGTGTAAAGTAACACCAGACTGAGGCCCTACACATCTACTAGAATGGTTAAAATTAAGAAGGCAAACAGGGCTTCCCTGGTGGCGCAGTGGTTGGGAGTCAGGCCCGCGTAATGCGAAAAAAAAAAAAAAAAAAGAAGGCAAACTATCCATGTGATGCCAAGGATGTGGAGCAACTGGAATTTCTACACACGGCTGTTGGAAATGTAAATCTGTACAACCACTGTGGGTAACTGTTTGAACTACTTATTAAAGACAAACTTATACATACTCTGTGAACTAGCAGTTCCCACTCCTTGATATATACCCAATAGAAATGAGTATAGTACTCACAAAAGACGTGTATAAGAATGTTCATAGCAGTCCTAGTTGTAACGGTTAAAAACTGAAAACAAAAGTCCATAAACAGTAGAATGGATAAACAGTGATGTACTCATAAAATACAGTACAGCAAGGAGAATGAACAAACCATTACTATTTGTAACATGATGCATAAATCTCATAAAATGTAACATTGCATGAAAGAAAACCACACAAAAAAGCACATAATATATGATTCAATTTATATAAAGCTCAAAACCAGGCAAAACTCACCGATGGAGATGATAGAACTTAGTTTGGTGGTTACTTTTGTTGGGTGGAAGAAGGCTTGAGTGAGACTTTCTGGGATGCGGGTTATATTCTATTTCACAGTCTGGGTTCTAGTTGTTTGTGAAAATTCTATGAGCTGAGCAATTATGATTTGTGCACTTTCCTGTCTGCATGTTATACTATACTGAAAAACTTTTAAATCTACCAGATCATGTAGACATACTGAAAATATATTGAAAATTCTAGGGCTTCCCTGGTGGCGCAGTGGTTGAGAGTCCACCTGCCGATGCAGGGGACACGGGTTCGTGACCCGTTCCGGGAGGATCCCACATGCTGCGGAGCGGCTGGGCCCGTGAGCCATGGCAGCTGAGCCTGCGCGTCCAGAGCCTGTGCTCCACAACGGGAGAGGCCACAACAGTGAGAGGCCCGCGTACAGCAAAAAAAAAAAAAAAGGGTTGAAAATTCTAGGAAATGAGAGCCTTCTGGATAGATACGCTTCACAGTACACAAACTTGTCATTATCAGTAGGATTTGGTCTCTGGAATGACAAATGTTAATTCAGATGTGTAGACTTCTCAGGGGTGAAAGGGCACTTAAGTAGCAAATTATTCAATCACCTGTCCACACCCTTTTGAGGGTGAATATTGAAGTGGAAGTATCCAGAGTGGACATCAGTTATTTTTTTCTGCCTAGAATTACTTCCTTGGGGGCTGCTACTGTCCAATATGTTCAATATGTGGTTTTGATGTGTTGTCAGTTACAACAATCTCTCATCTACCCCCAACATAGAGGTTGATGTTTGATCTTTGCTTGGCCAGTAACATTTTTTATCCCAGGAAGCTGAACTTCGAGTTGAGAAATACAGGCACAGAAGGGGGTAAACCTATGTTCATATGTTGTCATAGGAAGAGAGTTCACAGTTCCTGATTCCCAGATCCTTGAAGCTGCTTTGGTTCTGGCCTCCTAACAACAAATCCAAAAGATCTTTTTATTCTCTGACCTGCCCTATATCCTCCCAATCAATTTTTGCCTCAGTAGCAAGAGTTTATTTTCATAAGTTTCAACCAAAGAATTGATACAGCATTGGAACCTGCAAGGTTTAGAAACTCAGTTCTATTAGTTCGTTCAGGAATTATTATGCTGCAAAGAAGTGATACACATTGACCAAACTCATAGGAATTTGATATATAAACCATGATATTAACTTATTACTTTATTCTAGGAGATATTCTTGGTCTAAAGACAAACGCAGTCATTTTGCAGAGGGCATTCATTTCATATTTAGCATTTATTTACTAAGGACTGACTCTTTGGTCGCTGTAGCCCACGTGCATTAGGCCTGCAATAAGTACCTGTTTATCTTAGTCTTCTAGGGCCTGCCATAACAAAATACCACAGACTGGGTGGCTCAAACAACAGAAATTTATTTTCTCACAGTTCTGGAGGCTGGAAGTCCAAGACCAAGGCATTGGCAGGTTTGATTTCTTCTGAGGCCTCTTTCCTTGGTTTGTAGATGCCCACCTTCTCATTGTGTCCTCACATGGTCTTTCAACTCTGTGCATGCACATCCCTGGTGTCTCTTTGTGTGTCCAAATTTCATCTTCTTACAAGGACATCAATCAGATTGGATTAGGACCCACACTTACAGCCTCATTTTAACTTAATCATCCCTTTGAAGGCTCTTTCTCCAAATACAGTTACATTCTGAGGTACTGGGGTTTAGGATTTCAACATATGACTTGGGGGTGGCCATAACCCTGTTGAACAGACCATAGCCCTGTTGAACGATTGGTTAATTATAATGCTGTGGAATAAGTTACACCTTCCATAGGAGGCTAAACAGTTGTGGCAATAGCCTGTGAGTTGTCGACTAATGCAATCTTGGATTTCCAAAGGCAGTCCACCAGGTATGCTTCCTTTGGTTTTACAGCACAAAAATACAATGTTAAGACACAAAGAAGAACTTAATTCCTTAAGCAATGAATAGAGTGTATCATCTCTGTATTTGGTTTTCCATCTTTTAAAACTAGAGGTGGAGTCTGTACATGACCTACGGGAAACTCAGGGGATTATAGTCTTATCTCTTGTACGATCATCAATGTGCAACTTCTTGAAATTTAGTTTTCAACCATTGGTCCTCTATGTTGTAAAATTTTCTTGGAGTCTTTTCTGTGGTTCATTCCTGTCAAGATCTTGGTCTGTTAGGTGCATGATTAGGGTGGGTGGCAGATGTGGGGGGTAACTGCAGGCTAGTGAAGGTAACTGGCAGATGGATTAGCTAAGGGCAGGCCTTGTGCAGGGATCAGGGTTTGCTGAAGTCTGGAGGACAAAGTTGAAGAAACAGTCAAGTTTTTCTCTACTGGATAGAGAAGACTCAGGCTAAGAACTTGTGGGGAAACTGTTGCTCTAAGAGCATGCAACACTCTCCCTTCTACCCAGTAGAATAGGCTTTTAAAAACAGCACTACTGGGCTTCCCTGGTGGCGCAGTGGTTGGGAGTCCACCTGCCGATGCAGGGGACACGGGTTCGTGCCCTGTTCCAGGAGGATCCCACATGCCGCAGAGCGGCTGGGCCTGTGAGCCGTGGCCGCTGAGCCTGCGCGTCCGGAGCCTGTGCTCCACGACGGGAGAGGCCATAACAGTGAGAGGCCCACGTACTGCAAAAAAAAAAAAAAAAAAAAAAAAATCACTACTGTTCTCTGAGCATCATCAATATAAGCAACAGTCACATGTAGTCCTGATTGTCAGTGTGCACAGGTGCAGCTCCATGGGTTGCCAAGGGCTGGTCTGTTGGCTTCTGTGTCATATCAGTTGTTAAATACTTTCAATATCACCCCTGGGCATGTGTAAGTTTTCTATCTTTTTTGGTAAAATTTCTGTCAGGGGCACCAGCTAATCTTCTATTCAGTGTCATACAAAGATTTACATGATAAATTTCACTTGGCATTCAGAGCTCAGGATGATAAATAACTTTATGCTGTAGTGTACAGTTCCAATTAACATCAGCACTGAAGTCACCAGAACTGTCAGTTTCTCTATACGGCAGTGACTACTGACAATTTGTCTTGCTTTCCTGGATGTCATCCAGTACATTGCCCAAAGAGGCCAAAGCAGGCATCTGTGTTATATTTCAACCTCCTTCCTGCCTCTTTTTTTTTTTTTTCTTTTTTTATTTGAATCTAAACTTTTGCTACTGAGTACACAGGTACAGCATTGGGAGGTTCCTTTATTATTCATTCATTTGTTTATTCCTCCAACAAATATAGAGTTCCTACTCTGTGTTAGGTACTGGACACGATGGTGAACAAAACCTGATATGGTCCTTGTCTTCATGGAGTTTATTTTATTCATTTACTTTTAAAATATTTATTTATTTATTTGGTTGTGCCAGGTCTTAGTTGTGGCAGGTGGGCTCTTTAGTTGCGGCTCGCCATCTCCTTAGCTGCAGCATGCAAACTCTTAGTTGCAACATGCGAACTCTTAGTTGCGGCATGCATGTGGGATCTAGTTCCCTGACCAGGGATGGAACCTGGGCTCCCTGCATTGGGAGCATGGAGTCTTATCCACTGCGCCACCAGGGAAGTCCCTTCATGGAGTTTAGAGTCAAATGGATAGTTTAATGGCAGGATAAATCAAGAAGTCATGTCTCCACTTATGGCTTTAATCTCATCCCTGTTCACTTCTGTTAAACGTTTCTTGGTCAGTTATTTTTCTTTTTTGCCACTTCAATCTCTTCTAATAAATGATCTTCCCCTCTGCCCACCAACGTGTCATATCTGCCTTCTACAGAAATGATAATCCTCTTGCGTTCATTAAAAAATTTTTTTTTCTTTTTGGTTCACCGCACGGCTTGCGGGATCCTAGCTCCCCAGCCAGGGATCAAACCCGTGTCCCCTGCAGTGGAAAAGCGGAGTCCCAACCACAGGACTGCCAAGGAAGTCCCTCATTTAAGTTCTCGACTGCCATTTTCTCTTTCCATCAACAGACTTCACAAGTGAGTTAGTCTTGAGCTCCCAGTGCGCACTCACTTCTTTACCACTTGTAATCCTGCGTCCACGCCCACCTCTCTGGGTGACCAGGTGATTTTATTGCTCTCCGTGTGGCCTCTTTTTGGTCATCTGAGTGTTCTTCTTCCTTTTCATGCTCACAGCAAGCAGCAGGCAAGCAAGATCCTTTACATCTGTGAAACTTGTCCCAGAAAGCCTTCCCTCAGACTCATCCCAGCAAGAATGCCTCCTGCCGGAAGCAACTAACTAGCGGTTTGGACAAGTCACTTAGGTTCTCCAGGCCTCAGATGTCTTAGCTGTAATATGAGTAAGTGGTGCCAAGATCTCTTCCTGTCTTAGGAGTTTGGGGGTGTCGAAAATCAGATGAGGGAAGAGTCAAGGGAAAGAGTGCTCCCAGTGTCTCCTGACCCCAGGGACAACAGGAAAGTGAGGAGATAGCAAACTCTGACAGCTCTTGGAGAAGGGGTAGTTGTGGGGGGGGGGCAAAGAGAGGCTGGAGGGCAGTGATGAGGCTGGGCAATGGGGACGAGCAGAGGGGCAAAACAAACTCTTTCCTGGAATCACAGCTATAGACACTCTTGGAACAAGAAGCTCTGTGCAGGCTCTGAGCTTGTGGACCTAGGATTGCTGAGTTTGAAGCATATCATGTTTGACACATGCTAGCTCCATGAATGGTGATATGTACACTTCCCTTCCCCAAAAGAAGATATACAGTATAAGCACCAACTATCGGGGTTAGCGGAACACATGAAACTTCCCTATTAGAAGGTGATGCCTTGAGGGCAGGAAGCCTCTCTTTTCAGTCTTTATAGCTTCTCAGACAGTGTAGTAAGTAGCACTCAGTTCGTTAAATTGAACTGAAGAATATTCTTAGATCTTATTCAGCTTGGTACTGGAGGGAAATTCTGAGAGAAATCCAGGGTGTTTAATACATTGGATTATTTTAGCACTGATGCTTGCACTTTTATATTCTTCTTATATGAAACCTCTCCTCGTTTATTTACTTGTTTATTCATTTGTTATCTGCTTCTCCCACAATGTAAGCTTTTGAGGACAGACACTGCTTCCCCAGCATCCTCAATACTTAGAATAATGCTCGACACATAGTGGGCTCTTAATAAATATTTACTGAATGATTGCATGAACGAATCTCTGCATGAAATCTCTACTTATGATTCTTGTCTTTAAAAACTTAGGGGCTGCCAGCTTGCCTTCAGGACTGAGGAAGTATAGCTAGCAATATCCCCTTCTCTGCTTTCTTAACCCTTTCCTCTGCACAAGTGGCAGAGTTTGGGCAGCCCTGAAAGACGGGAGGAAGAGAGAAATCTGGCCACCCCACCAAGCTGAAAGAGTGGGACTTTGTCACTAGGTTGCCACCCAGAAGATTCCACAGCTGCCTACTTGAATCTGCTGTGGTCTGCAGCTCAGTGGTGAGTGGGAGTGCAGGAAAGGTTTGGCCAGGGGATGGCCAGCCCCACATGAGTTATGGGGCCTCTGCAGCAAGAATCCCCTCAGTAGGCCTGACTGGGGAGTCTTCTTCAGGGCACTAATGGGTACCACCATGAGCTCTCACCCATGTATCAGCTGCCTTGGCAGAGGTCCTGGTCCCCAGCACCAGCAGCCGGTAGGCCCCATCTTCATGGGAAAATTCACAGTCATCATTGGTCCGCAGAGATACGAGAGAATGAATTGGTGTATCAATAGCTATTGGTTGTACCAGTGTTTAAAGAGCAGCAGTGTAGGTTTTCCTTCTGAAAGCCAAACTGAATGAAAAACAAGGGGTGTTGGTTTTATCCTGGATGTGGAGGGCCCTGCCCTCATTGAACTTGCAGTCTGTGGAATCTATAACCTAAAGACCTAATGATGGTGGAAAAGGCTGACTCCTAGCAACCATTCCTGTTGCTCTCAGAAAGGCTGGCTGAATCACAAAGAGGGTGAAGTTCATCTTCGGTAGCCTCTGACTTCCCTCCCCAATACTTATCTATTCCAGTGCCCTTACCTCCCCAAAATGGGAAGAAAATCATCTGCTTCACTGAAATCATGAGCAGTCTAAGGCACATATAATTTGCTCTTCCTCCTGTATTTGAATTCTAAAAGAGGAGTGCTCAAACAAATAACAATTATGCCCTTTGATTTAACAACCTCTTTTGAGGACTTAGGTCCAAGGAAGGACTCCAAAAGTGAGAGAGAGGAGGAAAGACCCCAAATATGGAATAATAGGGAATGGTGAAATCAATACAATTGAATACTATACAACCCTTAAAACCCAAGAAGTTTGCGGCATCTATAAGAAATAATGCTGAAAAAGGAAACTAGCACCTAAAATAGTTTATGCACTGATTACATGTCTGACTACTGATTTGTAAGAATATGTGAATTTTTATTCACTGATAGTGTGTTGTATATCACTAATCTGTGTGTCTAGCTCAACACTTTGTTCGTAGTAGGCACTTAGTTAATGTTTATTGAATGAATGAAGGAACCAGAAGTAAGTTTAGAGAAGTGCTTGGAATTTATATCATCAGATTTCTTTTACTATAAAGCTACTTTATTATTATTTTAAAAATTTATTTATTTATTTTTGGCTGTGTTGGGTCTTCGTTGCTGCACACGGGCTTTCTCTAGATGTGGCAAGCGGGAGCTACCCTTCGTTGCGGTGCACGGGCTTCTCACTGCAGTGGCTTCTCTTGTTGCAGAGCATGGGCTCTAGGCGAGCGGGCTTCAGTAGTTGTGGCATGCAGGTTCAGTAGCTGTGACTCACGGACTCTAGAATGTAGGCTCAGTAGTTGTGGCTCACGGGCTTAGTTGCTCTGCAGCAGGTGGGATCTTCCCAGACCAGGGCTCGAACTCGTATCCCCTGTATTGACAGGCGGATTCTTAAGAACTGTGGCACCAGGGAAGCCCAAAGCTACTTTAATGCGTGACAAAAGAGTTTCTAAAAGGAAGATCATCTTTTCAATTTTATGTATATGAAAGTAAAAGAAGGAAATACCAAAATATTAACAGTAGTGGAGTCTGAGTCGTGAACTACAGGTAATTTCTATCTTCATTTATCAACTTCTCTGTATGCTCTTGATTTTCTACAATAATAATAATCAGGGAGAAACAATTTGTTGAAAGAATCATCCTGAAATAGCAAGTTACAAACCCAAAGGAATGAATCTCTGTTGTTGAAAATTGCAGGCACGCTGGTAAGCTTGGGGGTGAAAGTACATCTGGCATCTCTAGAAGCACACAACACAGGCCGCCACCAATCCAGTCCTCCTACGTATACAACTGAAATTGGCATTGAGACTTCAAAAGTAAGAAGCAGCGTTACAGCAAGTCTGACTGAAGTCTACATATGTGAGGGAATCATACCTGTATTTTACATCATTAATGCTTGTCTGGGATATTGTCAGCCCAGAACGGTGCAAAGAAAGCACCCATTGCAGTGTGCTTTTAGTAGTGAAAAATGATAAATAACCAAAATGTTCATCATAGAAAATATAATCCCCAAAATTCAGATGTAAAAACCAAAGATATTTTATGGTACCTTCATCTTTTTAGTTACAATTAGTATGCATGGATAATGCCCACCTTAAGAGAAACAGGACAGTTGTTGAGACTAAAAGGTATGAAGTGGTCATTCAGGAAAGGAACACTGTTTTTTAAACATGATCACACCTACATTTCCATTGGGTCTGGACACATTGGGGCTGCATATATCACTGGGGAATTTACTACTAAGCATGAAGCAAGATGGTGTTGCTAAGTAGTTAGCCCTGACAAATGAATTAACTGACGTAGGACCTAAGAATATTTTAGAAACTAACTGCTGTGTAATTTACAGGAATAAAGTTACAGTAACTAATCAACAAGACTTGGCAAAGAGATCAGAAATCCTGTTATTTGATAATAGAACACTATGACATAATTCGTTATTTATTTGACTTTAAAAAATCAATTGTAAAAAGTAAAACTGTCACTATTTGCAGATGACATGATTTCATAGCTAGAAAACCCTAAAGACTCCACCAAAAACCCTAAAGACTCCACCAAAAACCCTAAAGACTCCACCAAAAACTAATAAACAAATTCAGTAAATTTGCAGGGTACAAAATCAATATACAAAAATTGGTTGCATTTCTGTACACTAACAATGAACTATCAGAAAGAGAAATTAAGAAAACAATCTCGTTTACAATTGCATCAGAAAGAATCAAATACCTAGGGATAAGTTAAGGAGGTGAAAGACCTGTACACTGAAAACTATGAGGCATTGATGAAAGATATTGAAAAAGACACAAATAAATAGAAAAATATTCCATTCTTATGGATTGGAAGAATTAATACTGTTAAAATGTCCATCCTACCCAAAGCAATCTACAGATTTCATGCAATCTCTTTCAAAATTCCTATGGCATTTTTCACAAAAGCAGAACAAAGGATTGTAAAATTTGTATAGAACCACAAAAGACCTGCAACAGGCAAAGTAATCTTGAGAAAGAAGAACAAAGCTGGTAGCACCATGCTTCCTGATTTCAAACCATATTACAAAGCTATAGTAATCAAAAGAGTATGGTATTGGCATAAAAACAGACACATAGATCATTGGAAAAGAATAGAGAGCCCAGAAATAAACACATGCATATATGGCCAGTTCACTTATGGCAAAGTGGGCAAAAATATACAATGGGGAAAGGACAGTCTCTTCAATAAATGGTGTTGGGAAAACTGGACAGTAACATGTAAAAGAATGAAACTGGATCACTAACTTACACCATACGTAAAAATTAACTCAAAGTGGATTAAAGACTTGAATGTAAGACCTGAAACCTTAAAACTCCTAGAAGAAAACATAGCCAGTAAACTCCTTGGCATTGGTATTGGTGTTGATTTTTTGGATCTGACTCCAAAAGCAAATGCAACAAAGGCAAACATAAACACATGGGACTACATCAAAATAAAGATCTGCACAGCACAAGAAAGCATCAACAAATGAAAAGGCAACCTGCTTAATGGGAGAAAATATTTGCAAATCATATATCCAATAAGTGGTGAATATCCAAAATATATAAAGAACTCAGACAACTCAATAGCAAAAAACACAAACAAGCTAGAGGATCTGAATAGATACTTTTCCAAAGAAGACATGGAGATGTCCAACAGGCACATGAAAAGATGCTCAGCATCACTAATCATCAGGGAAATGCAAATCAAAACCACAATGAGATATCACCTCACACCTATTAGAATGGCTATCATCAAAAAGACAAGAAATAAGTGTTGGAGAAGATGTAGAGAAAAGGAAACCCTCATGTCCTGCTGGTGGGAATGTAAATTGGTGCAGCTACTATGGAAACAGTATGGGGGTTCCTCAAAAAATTAAAAATAGAACTACCATATGATCCAGCAATTCCATTTCTGAGTACTTACTTGAAGAAAATGAAAACAGTAATTTGAAAAGATATAAGCACCCCTGTGTTCTTTGCAGCATTATTTGCAATAGCCAAGATATGGAAACAACCTAGGGAGTTCCCTGGTGGTCCAGTGGTTAGGACTCAGTGCTTTCACTGCTGTGGCCCTGGGTTCAATACCTGATCGGGGAATTAAGATCCCGCAAGCCATGGGGTGCGGCCAAAAATAAATAAATAAATAAATTAATTAATTTAAAAAAAAGCCACCCAAGTGTCCATTGATGGATATCTGGGTAAAGAAGAAGGGGCATATATATATACACAATGAAATACTACTCAGTCATTAAAAAAATCTTGCCATTTGTTACAACATGGATAGACTTGAGGGTATCATGGTAAGTGAAACGTCAGACAGAAAAAGACAAATACTGTATGATTTCACTTATATGTGGAATCTAAAAAACAAAAAAAACAAAACAAAATCAAACTCACAGGTACAGAGAATAAATTGGTGGCTGCCAGAGGGGATGGGGGTTCAAGGGTGGGCAAAATGGGTGAAGGGGGTCAAGAGGTACAAAATTTCAGGTATAGTATAAATAAGTCATGGGGATGTAATGTACAGTGTGGTGAATATAGTCAATAATATTGTATTGCATATTTGAAAGTTGCTAAGAGAATAAATCTTAAAAGTTCTCATTAGAAGAAAAAAATATGTAACTTTATATGGTGATGGATGGTAGCTAGACTTATTGTGGTGATCATTTTGCAGTGTATACAAATATCAAATTATTATGTTGTACACCTGAAACTAATATAATGATACATGTCAATTATACCTCAATTTTAAAAAATCAACTTGCTGAGCAAAAAGTTTTGCCACCAAAACTGAAAGAAACTCCAAGAAACAATTCAAAAATCAGTATTATTTGGGGGCAAAAACCACTCAATTTGTTTAACAACAGCTAATTTAACAAATAATATTTTCAAAGTGTTAAAAAGAAAATTTTAAGATGCTCCAAATGAAACCCTATGTTTATGTAATATCGACTTCTATTGTACTTAATATCACACACTAGGAGATGGTAACTTTTCACAGAGTTTATATGCAATTTAAATAAAACAGCATTTATATAGGCTCAAAGTAAAGCATGGCTGTGTATAAAGGGGTCAAAATCCATCTGAACTGCAAGGTGGACCCAGGATACTATTGCTTTGGAAACAATAAAGTTAAGATAGATACAGAATGTTTGTCCAGAAACCCCTTTATCTAAAACTCTACGCCTGGGTTTCAAATCAAGGCCGCATTTCTGTCAAAAAGGACTTAGATTCTCTAGGCAAGAGACAGATACATCATTCTTATTGATACAATTATGAACACCACAGTTTCTGATACTTATGATTGTGGAGAACAAGATTTCTCAGTGAGTAGGAGAGCAGAAGTCACTCGAAGAAGGTGGCTATTATGACATTTTACAGCTGCAGTATGTCCTTAGGGGACACTGCATCCTGTTAACTGTTCAGCTGGCTTTATCTGTGCCTATACTTCCAACTTGATGAATGGTTGGTCAGATTTTTACCTTCTTTGTTTGAGCTAATTTTCACTTTTTCACGGTCGATCCTAAGTAGTGAACTAAACGCTACTGAGTGCTTTGCATACATTATTTCATTCAATCTTTGCAATAACCCTTTGCTAGCAGCCTATTTTACAGATGAGGACACTGAGGCTTGGAGGTGTTAAAGGGATTTGTTCAGGGTCACACCGCTAGTCAGTGGCAGAGCCATTTCAAACCCCAGTCTGCCTAACTCTAAACCTAGCTTTCTTAATGTCCATAATTCAAGCAAATGTAGAAATAAAAGTCTATTCAAAGGAAAATTGACAAAATCCTTTTTGTGGGGAAGTGGCAGGCTCATGCAAGGTAGATAGGACCATAGATTGGAACAATTTTTCTGGATGTCAATTTGGCAAATATATAGTAAAAAAAAAAAAAATTAAACATGTACCCTTTGAGCCAGTAATGAATCTTGTATGAATTTAATGTAAGAAAATAATTTTCAAACCCTGGACAGGGGCATGCATTAGAATCACAGCATTATTTATGAAAACAAACACACAAACAAGAAAATAAATACAATGTAAACATTTCCCAGTAAGGGATCGGTTAATTAAATGGCTAAAGAGACATACAAGGCAAGACTATTCAGCCACTTTAATGATGAAAATATATTGTATAGTAAAAGACACCAGATTATTTATGAGCATGTATAGTGTGTCTATTATGTAAAATAGAATACCATACTGTATTTATATGTGCAAATACACATAGTCAATATGTGGAAAGGTGCTCACTTTTTTTTTTTTTTGGTGCTCACTTTTTTTTTTCTGGCTCAATAGAGTTTGTTTGTTTTACCTCTTTATACTTTTCTTTATTGTTTGGTTATTTTATGAATCAAAACAAAAAAACTATTTGAAATAAAGTGTCAATGTTAAATCAGTTCTTGTCTCAGCAAGTGGAGTGAGTTCATGTATACTAGCCAGATGCTTTATACAACTAGGAATCTATTATGCTTTGGAGAAAATTCAACAGGTATATGATAGATCCTGATCATGTAACTACCATGCTTCTGTTCCACCAAAGGATTAATATTAAAGTATGAGGTCAATAGGACCTGACTAAAACCAGACCTGTCTGGGCTATAAAAGTTAAATGTTGTCTTACATTTTCATTTAAAAAAATCTCTTCAAAACAGTTTTATTTAATTGAGGTCAGTCCTACTTGTTGACTGGCATTGTACTTTGGGAGTAAAGGAACTTTTGCTTAAATAGGTAAAGTAAATGGATTTCAAAGAGGCTGTGTGGGGTTCAGGAAGCAAATCTAACTGACAAATCTTTTGCCCCTGTATTAATGGCTCTGGGGGTAGGGGGTTGGTTGGAGTTAAGGAAGTGGGCCTGTTTAGGAAACTTAGATGGAGCCAGAGAGGTGTTGAAATGACAAGAGACCAACTGGGAAAGAGAAATGTGCGTTATGAGCACGTGAAAAGATGCTCAACATCACTAGTCATTAGGGAAATGCAAATCAAAGCTACCAGGGAATACCACCTTATACCCATTAGGATGGCTACTATAAAAAAACAGAAAACAACTAGAGTTGGCAAGGATGTGGTGAAATTGGAGCCCTTGTGCATTGTTGTGGGAATGTAACATGGTATAGTTGCTGTGGGAAATAGCATGGAGGTTCCTCAAAAAGTTAAACATAGAATTACCATATGACCCAGCAATTCCACTTCTGGGTATATACCCCAAAGAATTGAAAGCAGGGTCTCAAAGAGATCTCTGTACACATATGTTCATAGCAGCACTATTCACAATAGCTAAAATGTAGAAGCAACCCAAGTGTCCATTGACAGATGAGTGGATAAGCGAAATGTGGTACATACATATGATGGAATGTTATTCAGCTTTAAAAAAGGAAATTCTGCAATATGCTACAACATGGATGAACTTTGAGGACATTATGCTAAGTGAAATACGCCAGTCACAAAAAGACAAATACTGTGTGATTCACTTATTTGAGGTACTTAAGAGTAATCAAAATCATAGAGACAAAATAGAATGGTGCTTGCCAGGGAGGGGAAGAATGGGGAGTTAGTGTTCAATAGGTAAAGATTTTCAGTTTTACAAGATGAGAAGAGTTATGGGGATGGATGGTGCTGATGGCTGCCCAACAGTATGAATGTATTTAATCCACTGAACTGCATATTTAATAATGGTTAAGGTGGTAAATTTTATCTGTATTTTAACACAATAAAAAAAGAAGAAAAAAGTGGGTTATAACTGTTTATAAGTGATTATAAACGTAGAGGAAAGAGAAGAAAGTCAAAGGACCTTACTTATGAAGGAGTCTCACCCTAGAAAAGTCCTTTCTTTAGTGTCCATGGATGGCAAGATAAATAATACCTTAAGTTCCACTCATCATCCAACAAAATCTCAGCACTGCCTGTCCTGAGGATGTTTAAAAGTTAATTAAGACACTGGGCTGCAGAGTGGGGTAGGGGTGGGGGCTGGGAGAGGGAGATGCAGGTGTTATTAACAGTTGAAGCCGTGGAAACAAAACCAAGTCAATCTAAGTGAGAAGAGAGGTGGGAAAAAAAATTAAACCTTGAGGATACCAATGTTACATGGTTCTGTGGAAAAGGAACAGCAAAGAAAAGTGCTAGGGAAGGGAAGTTCAGAAAACAGGCAAAGAGAGAAGAGAATGATGTAGAAGACAGGGGAGGGGAGGAGAGTTTCAAAAAGGAGGACTTCACAGTATGAAGCGCTGTAGGAAGGCCATCTAATGGGGTGGGGGTTTGAAGTATCTACTGGACCTGGCAATCAGCAGTGACCAGCGTGTAGCTCCGACAGGAGACAGCGTTACCTGCACACATGGTTATGTTTGTAGGCCTCTTCATACAGTCTGGACTGGACTAGACTGGGAGGTATGTTCTACAGAAGGGGATTAACCTGGCGATTGAGAGATACATAGCTCTGGGTATTTTCAGTGATTATTGGGGATGGGGACTCTGTAAGTGGCTAGATGTCCTGCTAAACTAGTTGAGGGCAAGAGCTAATGAAATGCACCTAGGGCTCCAGTAATAAGAATCAAATTAATGAATATGTAAAGAGGTTTGTTTGTTTGTTTGTTTTTATTTTTGGCTGCATTGAGTCCTCATTGTTCTGCACAGGCTTTCTCTAGTTGTGGTGAGCTGGGGCTACTCTTTGTTGTGGTGCGCAGTCTTCTCATTGTGGTGGCTTCTCTTGTTGCAGAGCACGGGCTCTAGGCGTGCGGGCTTCAGTAGCTGTGGCTCGCGGGCCCTAGAGCAGAGGCTCAGTAGTTGTGGTGCACAGGCTTGGTTGCTCCACAGCATGTGGGATCTTCCTGGACCAGGGCACGAACCCACGTCCCCTGCATTGGCAGGCAGATTCCTAACCACTGCGCCACCGGGGAAGTCCCTGAATAAACGAATATATGATGAATGTGGGGTGTGGACTAAAGGTTGGTTTATGAGCAGTCCAGAATAGGATGATGAGCAGTCCCGAACCTTTTTGGCACCAGGGACCAGTTTCGTGGAAGACAATTTTTCCACAGACGGTGCGGGGGATGGTTCAGGGGGTAATGTGGGCGATGGGGAGCGGCAGATGAAGCTTCGCTCGCTTGCCCGCTGCTCACCTCCTGCTGTGCGGCCCAGTTCCTAACAGGCCTCGACCGGTACCGGTCCACAGCCCGGGGTTTGGGGACCCCTGATCTAGGGTATGGCAGTGAATGATGGCAGGATGGAGTACATGCCTCTGGAAGAAGTTGCTCACTGAATCAGAGAGGTGCCAGGGAGGTTGGTGTTTTCAAGGCAAGGTCAGGTTTCAGTTAGGAGGACTGTGAAGGGTTTAAAGATTTCTACAGGTTGCTCTCGAGTAGAAAACACTGAGAGACAACAACAGTAGGACAGGATTGAGGTAGGTGCAGACAGCTACCTGGGAATAAGAATGCAGGAAAGGACAGCTGTCTGCTTTACAAAGCACCTCCGCAGCCAGCGACCCATTCATCCTTCGGACAACCCGGGGAGAGAGATAGGTATTATATTGCCAGCCTTTGGAATGAGGGATGCTTTCCAGATAAGGCTCGGAAAGCCTGTTCAACCGCTGTTTGATTCCTCTAATGACAAGGAACACTCCACTTTTGGAAGTAGCACTGCCATTATAAAATTTAAAAACCGAGTAGAAAAGAAGAAAGGTGTGGGCCCCCTTGAGGGGAAAGCTCTGTCAATGACAAACATTTTGGGTAATTCATGGAACTGCAGAGCCAGACGCGTCAGTCAGATCTTTTCATCTGTAAAACGAAGGGGGCAGATGATCTTTCTTTTCCCTTATCTAATAGCCTGTGAAATCATCTAGGCAACCAACTCCCAATTTTACAGAATAAAAAAAGGGCTGCGGATGTGTCTCGCTCAAAGTAATACAAGAAATTAGCGGAGGGACAGGCCAGAACCCACTCCAGCCGGGTCTACTGCGCCCCTCGCCGCTCCACACCTTCCCGGACAGATCAAGCCAGCGGGAGGCTGCAGGCCGGGCGGCCTAGCTAAAAGCACCCAGGGGTTCGAGGCGGCTTCCCGGCAGCAGTCATAGGAACGCCCCGAGGGGAGGGGAAGAGTTAGGGCCTCCTTTCCCACACTTCGTTAGGACGGGGGCCGGGGCGGGACCGCGGCAGCCCTCCCTCGGGCCTGCGGCCGGCAGAGGGCGCGGAGCGACTCCTCGTTTCGCTGCCCGGCGGGCGGGGAACTGGCTGCCCCCGGAGCGCCGTCGGAGTTCGCGGGCACCGGATCGCGGCGACCCGGCCGGCCGGAGGGCGCAGGGGCAGCGCAGAGGGCAGGACGGCGGGAAGTGGGCGGGGCGGCCGGGAGCCGGCGGGGCGGGGCGGGGCGGGGCGCGGAGGGGGCGGGGCCGCGAGCGGGGGGCGGTGGCGGCGGCGGCGGCGGCGGCGGCGGCGGCGGTAGCCGAGGAGGAGGAGGAGGAGAACATGGCGGCCGCGGAGAGCGGCTGAAATGCCTGTTTTTCAGGCCAGGCGAGCGGGAATCTGAGGCGATTCTCTGAGCCTTCCCCTCAGACGGCTGAACCGCGGCCTCGAGCGCCTCGACTGCCCTGTTCCCTGCTGCTCCCTCGAGTGCAGCCTGCGCCCGGTCCGTTCTGCATCCCCCTGCGGGGGGACTCCTGCTCCGGAGGAGGGGGCCGGAGAGCCGCGGCGGCGGCGGGCTCCCAGCCCGAGCAGCGGCGGAGGCCGCGGCGGCGCCGCCACGGTCGCGGGCGAGCGCGGCGCCCGTCAGCGCGGCCCAGAGGCGGCGGCGGCAGGTGAGTGGCAGGCGGCGGGCGCCGAGCCTCCCGGTGGGTGCAGCTGTCACGAGCCGCGCGGCCGCCGAGGCCCTAGGGGGCGGGAGCAGCTGGTGCCCCTCCGCCCGCCGCTCTCCTTTCTCTCCGCTCCGTTCCCCCTCCCACTTTCCCCGACTTCTCCCTCGGCCTCGCGCGGCTGGAGGGGGCGGAGGTCGCAGCTGTCACGGGCACCAGCTGGGGGCTGCGCCGCGGATGGAAACTGCTGCAGCAGCGACTTCCCTGCCCCGTTTCCTAGTTGCCCTAGTTAAGAGCGGACGGGGCGAGCATCCGCGGAGGGTGCGCGAGGCTCGCGGCCGCCGGCCCGGCGTGGGGAGAGGCGCCCCGAGCCCGCGGGCGCTCCCCGCCGCCGAGAGGGGGAGCCGGAAGTCGGCGCGGGCGCCCCTCGGCCCCGGCGAGCGCGGTGACCTTGGCAAGCCCGGTAACCTCTCTGAGTCTCGCTTGCCGGGACTGCGAAATGGGGATGACCGTGGCGAGTCTTCTTGTAAGCGCAGCCTCCGACGGCGCTTCTGTTTACCCCCGCGCACTTGCTTTACCCTTCTCCAGACGAGGCATTTCGGAGGCAGAAACGGGATGGATAAGTGAGATTTTCCTGTTATGTTTAGGGTTTGGTCCCCTTCGTCGGATTCTGCTGAAAGGATTTAGAAAGGGGAGCAAACATGTTGGCTGGAAGACTGAGAAGTGGGATGGGTTAATGGTCAGCGACAGAACTCGAGCCATTCCCTAGTCGCTTGGAAGAGAAATGGAGAAACCGGACACCAGGGTCCCTGCTCTTACTACCCAGCTGTGTTGTTTTTTGTTTTTTGTTTTTAAAGCAGTCACTCCCATAGACTAGACACTGCCTCGCTTGACGATGTTAGAGGGAGACGGAGGGTTTGACAATAAAGCCTGTATGTGTGACAAGGAGAGTCCGTGCCGCTGTGGCTGCAGTTTGGTGGGGAGGAAAACTTTAAGCTGGAGGATCTTTTAGCCTTTCAGGCTGGGCTCTCTTCGTTCACAGTAGGTGTTGAAGAGGCAGGTGTCCTTGTGGAGAAGGTGACATTCTTTTTCTTTTGAGACGGTGACTTTTTAATGCTGAGCATGATGGTGGTGAATGAAGGGTTCTGGAGTGAATTGCAGTCCCAGCACCTTCTGTTGATGCCAAGAGTAATCTCTGTGGCGACGATTTGTGAGGGCTGAGGCTTTCACTTCAGTGATTAAGAAATCTTCAAGTGTCTGTGTAAAACATTGCTGCGGTGAAGCTTAGATTATACTGTACAGCTGAAGGGATGGAGTTCAGGGGTTAAATTTGTTTGAGGTTTGTCTTCAGTTTTGGAATTGGTTGAAGGTTAGTCTCAAAAAAAAAAAAAAAAAAAAAAAAAGTTGGCCAAAGGGGCCTCTCAGCTTGTTTCACAGAAGCTGTGATGTAGTAGGAAGGGGGTCAGATTTCATGTTGAGAATAATATAAAAAGAGTGTTTGCTTGGGTCTTTTGGCTCTTGAACTATAAATAGTTTTGGGTTAAAAGTAGCAGTGAGGTTTGATTCAGCTTAATAAATGGGCATTCCTTGAGCTATGTCATAAACAGATGCAACTGCAAGTGTTTCTTTTTTATCTCGTGTACTCTGTGGAAGGGTCTAATTTGGTTTTGTGAACTAGCGTTGGAAATGGTTTCCCTCTATTTCTTATTCAGATTTTATCCTTTGGGAACAATGGATCAAAAGGGGGGCCTGAATAGGGAATATATGGTTTGGAGAGAAAATGCAGGGATGCTGCTTATAAGAACAGGCATTTGGTTTGATTTTTGTAAACATTTTGCAGTGGTTATTTATTTCATCTATTTAACTCACAATGAAGTTTGAATTTTAAGGTGCAGAATTTGAATTTTACATAGTTTATAGTTGATCTTTTTCTCATTTCCTTCTGAGAAAATCTGTAGGATTGTGTCTTTTAAATTACTTTTTGTGTGGTTTAAGCCAAGGGAGTATTTTAGATCTGCATTTTTGGTAAGTGGTTTTATTGAAAAAAAGTGCTTGATGGAACTAATGGTGATTGTTCCACTTAAACTGGGATTATATAGACAATGCATTTTCCTGCCTCTTTCTGCCAACATTTGTTTTTCTTTCTCCTTCAATTCCAGGGTTTCATTTCTAGAAATCTGGGCTGGAAACAGAAGCAGCAGTTTGTATAATACCAAGAACTTGCTTATGCCAGGAAGCTGTAAGGGTAGCATGAAGTGGGTGTGGTATAAAGATACTGCCACTCTTTAAGACAATTTAACTGTTGAGGGAGTCCAGGGTCAAACTTTAATTTTTGTTGAATTTCCTGTTTTCTTTGTATGTGTTAATCTTTTGGTGGGCAGAGGATTGGGTTGCTATGGTGCTGACTGGTGTATATTGTGAAAGCACTGGCAAAATTTCATGCTTTTACTCTATACAGAAGGGTGCTAAACAAGCCTAAATAATTTAAAATGTTGTTCCCAGGATGGAATGTTCTCTGCATGTACTGTTGATCCTGCTAATCCAGTGATTGGTCTTCACCAGGACTAAATGTTGAGTAGGTGATGAGGGTGGTATAGAGGTGCTGAAAGGTGGAGTGGGGAAGAAAGGATATTGGACATTCTTTGAAAATCTTTTCTCTATTGGACTGTATATCAGAGTATGGTTTATAATTCTTTTTAAAGGACATCTCTGTCCTCATCGATTTCACATAACTTCTCTTACATACTACCTTTGTTCCTTAGTTAAGTTTGTCTTTATTGCCCTATCCCCCAAGGGCTCCACATTGTTTGAATATGTTGCATATTTTTGGGGTTGGTTGGTCTTAAACCATATGGCCTAAAATAGCTTTCATTTTAGGGCAAGTATGGGAGGTCAACACACACACACACTACCGAGTAGAATCTTCTTAAGTCATGGGGCGAGGAGATCCCCAGGATTCTCATTATTGTCTTGGCAGTGATTTTTACTTTCTGCCTGTGATAATCACAGGAATTCTCAGAGGGCCATCAGCTGCTTTCCTAGCATAGGTCCAGGAACATGTGGTGGGCTCCATTTTACATTACTTCCAAATATCAGGTGCAAAAGAGTGTGGGATTGGGTGAAGTGCATGTGTTTCAGGAGTTGAATGACAGAGCACTATATCCAGTTTTGGGCTGCAGAACCATACAAATTTCTCCCCACCTTGTACAACTTTCCTATGAGTTGGACAGACTAGACTGTAGGAAAGGACTTCTTCATTGCTTCTCTCCCAGGTTAACCAGTAGCTTAGCTTTTGGTTATTGGTCACTAAGGATGGACCTTATGGTCTCTAACCTTTTTTCTTACCATTGGAGGTGAGGTCTAGTCATTTCAAGCCTTTCTTTCTCTCTTCTTTGTGTTTTACTTAGACTTTGCGCCTCTCTCTCAACATATGGGGTCAGAGGTCATAAAATGGCCTAATGGCAACTGTGTACCATTCTTGGTTGCTTAGTTTAAGGAGGAGATGCAGGTTTTTTCCTTTAGTTGAATTCCAGATGATGTTTTGTGGGTGCACAGTATTTGGATTAACATAAGTTATTATTTTATATTTCTTCAAGATACATGGTTGAATAAGAAGAATTATTACAAAACACTGACACCAACATTTAAGTCTGGTTCTAGAAATGCAAGTAGAATTGGTTGTTGAATCCATGCTTCCTCCCCCATTCCCCCATCTGCAACACAGTATTTTTGAGGCTCCTTGAAATGACAGACTTTTAGAAAAGCTTAGTATAGTTATCATATTTTGAAGATAAATAGCTTATGCCAAAACAGAAGCTATAGTCACTGGAGGAGTTGTAGAAGACTTCACATTAATCAGTCTAGTCACCCTCATCTTAGATATATTTTGATCTAATCTCTCCCCACGGGTATGTTTCAGTGTGGAGGGTGGGAAGTTGGGCTTTACTGAGAAGTCCTGGACCTGATCACTGGGAACAGACAGATGAGATCCATAACAATAGGTGCAAGCACAGAAGTGAAATACACCTATTAACAGGGCCAGAAGTCTAATAACACTGGTTTATCCAATGCTTCCAGAGTGCTACTTCATTTTTGCCTTGTAATTTTGAGGCAGTTTTTAAGCTGCTTTTGAGAATGGATGTTTGACTTCAGACACGGGAATGGTGCCCTGGCTCTTTTACTTAGTGGATGTAACCTTGGGCTAGTTATTTAGCCACAGTAAACCTCAGGTTTTCGTGCTTAAAATTGGAATAATGTACTTAAACTCATATTGTTGTGACCTTTAAATTAACTTATTGTGTTAAATAACAAGATATGTCTAGCATAATGATTGGCAGGTAGTTAAGACTTTAATAATGTTTTCTACATTTCCATAACCTAAACACATCACTGCCTAATCCATCATCAGATTATCTGATTCTTTTCTTTGCAGTTTCTTGCATCTCCCCCTTTATTTCTGCCTCTACAGTCTGGTCCTCCTGTCATTTTGCACATGGAGTAACTAGCATCACATGAACTCTGTGGGCCTGAGTTTCTTTATCATTAGATGAGCATATTGGTCTGAATTCACATTTCTTCTTGTGCTGAAATTCTATGATTTGTAGGTTTATAGCTGTTTGCCTGCATGCATTTGCCTCTCTAATTCATCCTACATATAAATGTTGAAAAAATTCTTTGCTGAAATATTTTTTGATGTTATTGTTTTTAGTGGAGACTCTCTGGACAAATTTATCAAATGTAAATCATTTAAACTGTTCTTGTATTTCTCATTCCAGAAAATTTGCTGCAGATGGCGTATGCAGAAATGCTTTGTAAACTGTAAAGTGCTATACAAGTGAAGAAAGTATTATAATCACTTGTAGATATCTTGCTTCTTTGATTTTACATGTTTCGTTTCTTTATTTAAATTGTATTCCTTTTTCCTTTATCGCATGACCTTCAAGAACAGTCAAAGCTGGTATGTTCTCTAGAAAGCTTGATTTGTATCACACTTCTTTAGCATCGATTACCCAGTTTGTTCTTTTTTTTTCATTTAAATTAAAAAAAATTTTATTGGAGTATAGTTGCTTTACACTGCTGTGTCAGTTTCTTGTGTACAACAAAGTCAATCAGCCATATGTATACATATATCCCCTCTTTTTTGGATTTCCTTCCCATTCAGGTCACCACAGAACACTGAATAGAGTTCCCTGTGCTATACAGTAGGTTCTCATTAGTTATCTATTTTATACATAGTAGTGTATATATGTCAATCCCAGTCTCCTAGTTCACCACCCCACCCCTTCCTCCTTGGTATCCAACATTTATTCTTTACGTCTGTGTCTCTATTTCTGCTTGGCAAATAAGGTCATCTATACCATTTTTCTAGATTCCACATATATGCATTAATATATGATATTTGTTTTTCTCTTTCTGACTGCACTCTCTGACAGTCTCTTGGTCCATCCACGTCTCTGCAAATGACACAATTTCGTTCCTTTTTATGGCTGAGTAATATTCCATTGTATATATGTATCACATCTTTATTCATTCCTCTGTTGATGGACATTTAGGTTGCTTCCATGTCCTGGCTATTGTATATAGTGCTGCAGTGAACATTGGGGTACATGTATCTTTTTGAATTATGGTTTTCTCTGGGTATATGCCCAGGAGTGGGATTGCTGGGTCATATGGTAGTTCTGTTTTTAGCTTTTTTGTTGTTTGTTTGTTTTTGCGGTACGCGGGCCTCTCACTGTTGTGCCTCTCCCGTTGCGGAGCACAGGCTCCGGACGCGCAGGCTCAGCGGCCATGGCTCACGGGCCCAGCCGCTCCGCGGCATGTGGGATCTTCCTGGACCGGGGCACAAACCCGCGTCCCCTGCATCGGCAGGCGGACTCTCAACCACTGCGCCACCAGGGAAGCCCCTGTTTTTAGCTTTTTAAGGATCAGTTTGTTCTGTATAATAAATTTTTCTTCCTTTCCTTCTTCTTCTTCTTCTTTTTTTTTTTTTTGGAAGAGTTTCTCTTTTTAGTGTATGTTGAATTGGCTTTCCTAATTAGATTAGAAAATCCTTGAGATGGCATGAACCACAACATTTAGAGCAAAGGGCCCTTAATGGTGATTTGGAACAACCTTGTTAATATTATAGATGAGAAGACTAAGGCCAGACAAATATAGTAATTTTCATGGGTCACATAGTTAGTGTCTTTACTTGGGCAAGAACCCAGGTATTTGGCTCCCAGTCTTCTTTATGAGAGTTACTTCTTGTATTTGAAAGTTATTACAAAGAGATTTTAAATTTTAATAATTTTAGTAAGATTTTGAGTAATGTGTAAGCTAGTAGGAAAGGCATATTTTTGTTTTTCGGCCAAAAATTGTCAAATATTGTAATAAGGTATTAATCAGGAATTAATTAAGGCTGCTGTCTCAAAAAGTACAAAAGTGCCTGGAGAGAAATGTTGGCTTTTTTTGTATGGCCCTCATTCAGAGTCAGCAAATATTTATGGAGGACTGTCTCCGAGACACAGTGTACTCAGGTACTGTGCTTGCTCTATATGTTACATTTTATAAGCAAGGAAAGGCAGCTCAGGGAAGTTAAGTGGCTGGTATAAGATTGCACAGCTTGTAGGTATTAGGGATGACATTTGAGTCCAGGTCTTCTGACCTGAAATCACGAGCATACCTCTAAATTGGCTTCTCTCCAAGGTGCTCCCCACACTTGGCCACACTGTAACCCTCTGTTACTTTCTGGACTCCTTTCTGTTGTCTACATGTGCAGTAGAGACTGCTGCCATCCCCATTGCTTTCTGATGATCCAGGAGCCGATGTACCAGTTACTTAATGAAAGTATCACTTTAAGATTTTTGTGCTGTTTCTGATCTCACCTTTGTACCTTAGTAATGTTGATTTTTTGGTGCTTCTGTCTAGGTAAGCTTATCTTTGAATGGTTGGTTTGGATTCTTAGCAATAAAATTCTGCCTCTTATGTTTTGTTAGTATTTAAATAGCTAAAGCTTAGGGTATTTTTTTCATTTGGAATAAATTGCTTGGTCATTCTCTGTGTTTCCACTTGTATTTTGAATGGTTGGTCTTATTCTTATAGCTTTAATATATTACATCTTACATTTTTAGTTTGCTTATATGGTTAAAACATTTACATGCTTTTATTATCAGGCATAGATTCGGTTGTTTAACAGTAGAAGATATTCTATTGTGAGAGTATGATTGCATATACACAGATATCATGCCATATTTGACCAGATAGTTGAAGGATGAAATGTCCTTGCCTTTTGAAAGTACCTGTATGTGTAATACTGGCTTTACTTTGCCGAGTTTGTTTGGAGGAAACCAGGGAAAAGATATTTGTTCTACAAAGTCTAAGTCCTCCCTCCTTCCCCATTCCAGATGGTACAGGAAGTCTGTAATTGAATTTCTAAGTAGCCACTCAATCATTCATTCAAGACATAGTTATATGAGTACCTACTTTGTTCAAGGTGCTGTGTTGTTAAAAGATAGGGAAGTTAAATGATAAGATATAGATCCTGTCCGTAAGGAGATGATGACCCAAGAGAGGTGATAAGACGACACACAGATACCTATATTACTAATTAAATGTGATGAGTGCTGTGGGAGAGGTACTGAAATAGTACTTTGAGGAATCAGGAGAGTGAGCAATTATTTTCATTTGAAAGGGATAGGGGCAGGTTTCATGGTGGACTTCGTGGTGAACAGGAACATTGAAGGCAGGGGATGATTTCTGTGTGAGTGAGGGGGAGGAGAGCAGTATATTCAGGAAGATTAAATAGCAAAGATGAAAGGACAGAGACGCTTGGGGTTATTTCGGGAATCATAAAGGGGGAAAGTGCAAGCGGGAGGGTGGCACCAGCTGAAGTGGGAGAGGGAACCAGATGTTCTAGGTGCAGTTGTAAGACATTGAATGATTTTAATGGAGGGAGGTGGTCAGGAATGGTGAAGTTTGTAGATCTGGATGAAAATGAGAAGTGCCAGTTTTCCAAATCTATGTGGATCTTTTTCTGGCGGGTTTTACACCCCAAATCTTATATTTTCATAGTTTTTGAAATGATTCCATATGTAAGGCTTACCACACTGGGAACTTACGCATTTTTATGTATATTTGAGAACATACTTTTTTTTTCTTGATAGAAGTTAGTACAAAATCTTTTTCACTGTCTTATGCTTTTAAAAATTAAAAAAAAATTTTTTTAAAGCAGTAGCTATTTCTTTAAACAGTGTGTTACCATTTGGAATTCTTAAGATGATGCAGTGGACTTGTTTTTCAAGTGTAAAAATGTCATCTCCTTATGTAAATATGTGTCACTGTATAAGTTAGATTGGTCATACAAGGTGAAAGCCCCTGGCTCTCAATATATTTCATGATTTATTTTACCGATTTATTTATACCCTGCCATGTTCCAAAAAGGATTTAAGGCAGGATATGTCATGAAGAGTCTTGGACCTTGTTCCAGCCCTGTCTATTATTTGACTGAATTGCTAACCAACATTACACTGAGGGAACAGTGTTGAAGACAGCTGATGTCATAGAATGTACTGCAGTTGTGTCTTTTGCCAACTGGTAGTAATTCAGAGATGGGTACAATATAATTAGAGTACCTTTAAAGATAACTCCTTTGAACTTCCATAGCATGCCAGGGAAATTGGTTGGAAGGGACTCATGGAGAGCTTTGACCCTTGGGAGCCCAGGCACATTTAGAGCAGTGGTCTCTACAGTAGGGTTTACATAAAATTATCAGAGAAATATTAGAGGTGTGTTAGTTTCTTTACTTTCAGTCTGCTGTGATGTTTTATAGTTTATAGGAGCCTGGGTAATTGCAGTTTTAGATTTATTATTTTAAATAGTAGACTAAACATATATTGTATTACAGTAGGGAGTCACCAAGCAGATTTTTTATAAAATATTTCATACAGGTTAACTGGTCATCTTGAGGTAAAGGACTTAAGAATTGTCTAATTTAAAGATGACTTATTAATTTTTCTTTCACAAAAATACAAATGTCCAAAATTTGTTGACATTTTTCTCTGACAAGTGTCTGTGAGTAGTATACTACCTAGCAGATATTTATGAAAATAAACCCACTAAATCTGTCCCTTTGGGATGATGGTAAATTCTTAACAGTGACTCAAAAAGTAACTACCTTTCAAAACAAAATAAAATTCAGTGTTTTGGAGAGAGGTTATTGAAAATGTATATTTGGGACTATTTCCATCATTATTGGATTTAATTGCTGAAAATGATGTTAAAACTTTAAGAATGTTTTTATATGTACACTTGATCTTGAAAACCAAATTTTCTAACCTGTATGAAGACCTTGTAAGAGACGCATTTTAGTGGTTTTGGGCCCATCTACTGAAAATATAAAAAAGGCAATACTATCTGATGAGTTAGTAAGAACAACTGATTGTCATCAGGAAATATGGAAATGCACTACCTGAATTTTAGCAAAAACTTTTACATAAATGGTGAAGAGGATTGAAAATTGAAATTCATGTTTTATTCAGTACAGCAAGTGATGCAGTTCTTCCCTTTGGTTATACTCATCTTTGTGAAGTATGTTTTTTGGCTATGATGACCATTAAAACCAAATAAAAGAGTTACTTATTATAAAAATGAACTGAATTTAGAGCTAGCATTTTAAGTTGCTGTATTACAAAATATGAAAGCAAAATTTAAAAATAATAGTGTTCATCACATTACTCTCACCAAAAATGGTGGTAGTATTAGAAACAATATTTATCAGGGAGAGCATAAAGCCGTGTCATCAATAGGTAAATTAAATGTTTAAAAATTGTTTATTTTATTATAATAAATGTCATTCTTTTACATATCCATTTTTGTGTATTCTTTATAAGGCACATAATTTATTGGTCTAGTGGGCAATGTATATAAATTATAAATAAATGTACATATATGGCTTCTTATTCAAAACCTTTTTAACTGTGGGGTATATGATAGAAATAGTTATCACTGTTTTGTAAGAAGGATTTTTTTTTTCTCTGTAATATATTTATTACTCTGGTCTTATAAATCAGAAAAGGAGAATAACACTTCTCCCTAAGACTCAAAAGAAGCTCCAGCACCAGCACCCAAAGCTGAAATTCTACTTAAACTGCTCCTTGAAAAATTACACACGAACAGTGAAACATTATCATGTGCTATGCTAGTATTAAGAATATATTCTAGGGCTTCCCTGGTGGCGCAGTGGTTGAGAGTCCGCCTGCTGATGCAGGGGACACGGGTTCGTGCCCCGGTCCAGGAAGATCCCACACGCCGCGGAGTGGCTAGGCCCGTGGGCCATGGCCGCTGAGCCTGCGCGTCCGGAGCCTGTGCTCCGCAACGGGAGAGGCCACAACAGTGAGAGGCCCGCGTATCGCAAAAGAAAAAAAAAAAAGAATATATTCTAAATTATCCTGTTGCTATGTATTTTGTGCATTCGGTGATCTACCCAGTCATAATGTACTCACACATACGTGCTTTATCGTACGTAATGCATACTGTGTATAATCATACATTATTTACCCCATGCACATAAGCACGTCCATTAAACTATTAATGTTGCATAATAGATAATTGGTTCACCGTACATACCATTCTTTACCACATAGATGCCCATTGTGTAACATATACAATTAATATTACATAGAACACACTAATAATTGTACGTGCCCTATTAAGTCACATCATTTCCAGTCAACATGCTTGTTACAACAGATAATCAGTTCTTAATCACCAAGCTTAGGACGGGTTTTTAAGTAAGAACCCTTGGAGTTCATGGACTAAGAGTCTCTAGATAGGCTTTGTGGGGGGTGTCTGTGAACATTCTGAAATTATGTATATGCAAAATTCTATGAGTCTGTGCATTTCTCTGGAGAGAAATTCATAGGGTCCCAAAAGGGTCCATGACCTCCCCAGAGGTTAAGAACCTCTTTTTTTAAGGACTGGGACCTCAATAACTCCATTCATGCAGTCTTATTCTCTTGCCAAGTTTAATGGATATATCTGATCATTACTCAGGCCCACAGTATGACTGGATTTGCAGTCTGTTTTTACATTTTGCAATAGATGTGATCGCAATTCCTTTGGCCTTTACAGATGTTTGAGCTCCTATCTGTTTGTTGCACAATTACCTGGCCTTCGTCACTTGGCTGCTTTTATATATAATTTCCCACCTCTGTTCCCCCAAATCCCAGTGAAAAAGAGTGGATCTTTTGTATGAGTGTGGAGATGGAAATGAATATATGTATAGAAGAGCCCAGCATCAATTCAAGTATTGGGAGACCCTGCTGGGTAGGCTGGAATTCACAGTTCCTGTGGCTTTAACCTCTTTGTAGCATCTGAATCTCAGCTTTTTAGAGTCCTTAAGGTCTGATTTGACATATGCTGAAAACACTTTCCAAGTTCTGTCAGCTCTTTAGATCTATTCCTTTTCTCCTGTCATCATTCTATTGATAATTTAGGCCTGATATTTGCCATAGTATCCCAGGGAGGTCTCACTGTCCCCAGTGAGTTCCTTCTTCAGTGTGTCCTAAATTTTGTTTTGGAATGATCCTAATTTTGCTTTTCACTGTGTTACTTTGTTTAAACCCTTCAATGGCTCCTCATCATTGTCAAGATAAAGTTCCTTAGCCTGGCATTTAAAGCTTTCCAGTGTCTGGCACCAACTTGCTTTTCTGGTCTCATTTCCCACTAGTCTCCCCCAATAAACTGTTCAAAGTAAAATTGTCAGTTACTGTCCCTAACACATCCCTTGGGCTTCTCTGTTTGCACTCCTTTATAATTCCTTTCCTTGTAATGTTCTCCCTTATCCTAGTCTATACCTCTTGAAATTCTATTTATCCTTTAAAGCTCAGCTCATATTCCACCTTGCTTGTTAAGTGTTCAGACTATAAAATTAGAAAATAATCCCTTCCTTCTTTGAACTCTTTTAATATTTATTTTCCTTATTATTAATTTGACACTTTATACTGCCTTTATACTCCATGGAATTTTTTTGTTTTCATGTGTCCTATCTCCCAAGTTAGGGTATGAGAATGGCAAAGGGGATCATGTTTATATTCTGTCCTCTGCAATGTCTTATGCATGTAGATATTAAAATGTTTGGCAAGTCATATTGATTAAATCATGATACTACTTATTAATGTACTTAGAGAAATAGGCCTTTTTTTAATGTGTGCCTGGAATACTCATACATAATATCTAGGGATCCTCTTTACTGGCTTCAGGGTATTTGGGAAATTGAATTGGAAACCAGATATTGCTTGGAGAGCATGTAGTCCTACAGCATAAGAAGTTGGCTGTTAAGGGCTATGTTCAAAAGTCTGGGGTAACCTGGTGACTCTTTGTTTTCCAGTGTAGCGCTCCACTTGCCATGGATAACAGAAAAGCTTGTGTTCGTTCGGCTCTCTCCTTAGCCATGCCGGAGACACAAATTCCTTATGTCTTGAGGAATACTACATTTCTGTTTAATTTTTCAACACATTCTTCTCAATAGAAAATAAAGATTTATTGAATAATTGTTGTTTGAATGGTTAGTATGGGGCACCGTGAAGTAGTTATACCTTAGGGTTTCTGCCCTTCAGGGAGATAATGATCCTTATAAGGAGTCTCATTTGCTTTCAATCATACATGAATTAAAAAATAATATAAAAGATATCATAAGGGAGTATAGAACTAACTAGCTTACTTAGTTGCTGAGATATGTGGAAACTCCTCTAGCACTTACTATTTTTAGCACTCACTTGAAATTTATTTATTATCATTTATATTTGTTTCTGTTTTGACATGTGTTCTTTCTCAGCAACCACATTGTACATTATAGAAAGTAGAGGCCATTTATTATACTAGTTGTGTGCCAGTACCACAGTGCTTTTCATAGTTCTTTACCTGCAGTATACATATAAGTGTGTTACTGATGATGCCAGGAGCATGCTCTGGGTAGGCTTCCTGGAGGAAATGGAATTTCAGTTAGATTTCTAGGATTTGAAATGATGCTTATAGCATCATCTCATGGAATATGAAAAAAAGGGTTCTGTAGTTGAATAATAAAGTACATATGTTTGGTGCATTATCTGAACATGGAGCCTCCTTGGTTACTAGGCCTTTGGCCCTGAAGTGACCCATGTCACTTCCTCTTATAGCCCGTTGGCCAAAAGAAGTCACAGGGCACTACTTACGGAGCCAGGCATGTGGGCAAGAAATGAATATTCAATGAGCAGTAAATGTCTTTGCCTCACTATAGCAGAATTGGCTTTATTCAGAGAGATGAATACTAGAATTGGTAGGCCCTACTTGGAATCATTGAAGTAAAGAACTGTTTCTGTGTGTCAGTATAAATATGGATTTTATTATTAAATTTATTTGTGAAAAGAACTTGTAGTGTTGACTGGTAGCTCTTGGGGTAATTAAAGGAGACATTTTTACTGTCTCTACTTTAGGTGTAGGTATTATAAATTGTTTTAGTTTAGATGGTTTGCTACCATCTTTAGAGTAGGTATTTGAAACAGGTAGAAAGAGATTCTTTGGCTTCAGTAAAACGGATCCAGAATATTTGTACATGTACTCTTAAGATTGATTATAAGGTGAGAGAAGTGAGAGGGGGCATAAAGGGCTTTCAGATACTATTGAAGGCCATTTGCTCTCTGAGGATTTCATAAAATTTCTCTTTACAGTCCCTAGAGGTCTTTTCCCTCCCTCTTATCAACATATTGCTAATTAATTAAAATCTGTTTCCTCCATTTTTTTGTTTGTTTTTTAATACTTGGTTTGATAAGGACCGTTGGGTAGTGGTTAAAATGTTGGCCAAGTGTGGAGGACTAGGAAGCCCCCATTGTTATTTATACATGAGGCTTATTTTCCCCTCAATTTAATTCTAAACTGAACTATTTTTTTGTTGTTGTTGTTTGCGGTGCGGGGGCCTCTCACTGTTGTGGCCTCTCCCGTTGCGGAGCACAGGCTCCGGACGCGCAGGCTCAGCGGCCATGGCTCACGGGCCCAGCTGCTCCGCGGCATGTGGGATCTTCCCGGACCGGGGCACGAACCCGTGTCCCCTGCATCAGCAGGCGGACTCTCAACCACTGCGCCACCAGGGAAGCCCTAAACTGAACTTTTTAGACCTTAGGCTTTCTTTCTGACGGCATTCTAATAATTATTTCCTTTTTAAATTAAAAAATAAATCATATATAATACATGACTATATTCAAATAATAAATTCCAAGAAATGGGAGTACGTAGAGTTAAAAGGTGAAAGTCTCTGTAGTGAATCATATGATAGCTGGTAATTTAGGCTGTATAGATTTAGGCTGTCTAGTATTTCCTTTACCTCCTTTTCAGGTTGCAGTATCCTACCCCTTGGCCAGGGGGTGAGCATGTGACCTAGGCTTGGTCTGTCATAATGTTCCATTCCTCTGGACACAGTGACTGCTGCAGGATGGCCATATGACTAAAGCAGGTTCAGACCCCTTCCTTGAGATTGAAAAACAGATATTGGATGAGGGACAGGCTCATTCCTTTGGAGTTGCTAAGCTGACATAGAGTGTGCCTGGCCAAATGAAGGAAGACTATGTGCCATGGGAAAGAATGAGGCCAACATACAGACTGAAGCAGAGCTGACCAACTCTCTCTTACACACAGGCACACTTAAAAATGCACAGTCATACACATTCTCACATGCTCGCATGTGTGAGCATGGGGAGTCATTGGAGCCTCTGGATCCACTTGAACCTTAAAGTAGATCCAGTTTATATTTCCCAGTTAAATGAGTTACTCAGTTGCCTGACTTGCTGGTGTGAGTTTGAATTGGGTTTCTCTCAGAACTGAAAGAGTCCTGACCATTTCAGACCTCTGTTGGCAGCTATCCCTCTCCTTCCCTCCCCACTACCCACGGGATCATACTTTTTGAATTGTTATAGGCTTTAAAAAACTTAATATCATGGGAATCTTTCTATGTCAGAACATGAAAACATGAAGGAGCTGTTTTATCTTTGCATAAAATGCTGCATAGCATTACATTAGATGTATATTCTATAGTTTTTTTAACCATCTCTCTCTTAATAGACATTTAAAAACTAGTTTTTTGCTGTTGCAATCTATGTTTTGGTAAATGTCCCAGTTTGCACTTGTTTTTGCAGGTGTCTGAGAACACACCTATGGAATTAATGGTTATGCCTATTTAAAAAATTGATGTCCTTTCAAAATGTTATTACAAAGGCTATATCACTTTATGCTTTCACCAAGAGTGTATGATAGTTGCTGCTTTCCCCTAACTTTATCAGCTTTGGATATTATCAGTCATTTCTATTTTGGGTCTATCTGATGGGTGAGACTGGTATAAAGCATTGTTGTAATTTGAAGTTCCCTGACTATTGATAAAGTTGATCATCTTATCAGATATTTATTGTATATTGGATTTTTTCCCCTAAGGCTCTCTTGTTCATACTTTTTTCATTTTCCTTTTGGGCCTCTTGTCTTTTTTGATTGCTTCCTAGCCATACTATACTTATGATGTAGTTTTTATACTAATTAGGGATGGTCTTGGTAAACAGCTGACCCTGTTACCTAGATATTTCAAAAAGAAAGATGTGAGATATCTACTAATCCAAAACTCACATCTTATTTATTTATTTACAGATATCCCTGAATATTTAATTGATTTATGCCTGATAACTTTGTATAGCTGCCTATATAACTTTGTTTAGCGAAGGGGTACATGTCTCAATTGGATAGTCTATGCGTACTTAATTGAGGTGATTTTATGGCTGAGCTAAAAGTTGAGAAACTCTCATTTGGAGAATTTTCCAGGTCCAAATCATTGTGATTACATAGAATTTTGGGACTCAATAACCATTTGTCCATTGGTGCTGGATCAGAACCACTTTGAGAGGAAAATTTTGGCCCTATAAGAAACTATTTTCTTGGCTAACCCCCGTGGAGAGGTGCGTTGGCTGCATACTTAGATACCTTTAGTGGTTAGGTTCCTTAATTTTCCTAAGAGCATATTAACCTAACTCTGTACTTGATTGACTATGAAAGTGTATAGTTTACCTGTAATTGGCAGTACAGAATAGCTTTACTCCAGCAAGTATGTATTCACTTACTTTGCAGCCCAATTCTTATCAGAAACCTCGTAGTCAGAAACAGGACTCTTTGAGAATTGCTTAAATAGTACACAGTCAATCCATTGCTTTAGAAACAATCAGTTTTTGATTGAATCAAGCCAGAATACCAGAGCTACATATATTGATTGCATTGTTTTAGACCGGGGTAGAGTTACTTTTACAGAATTGTTATTTGGTGTAATGCAATAAACCTTGATTGAGGGCATTTAAAACAGACAGTTTTATAAGATTTAGTACACCTCTTATTGTAGAATTCTTGTGAGGATATTATCTCCTTTATCTCAGTGCCCTTGTTGATGTTGTAACTACTGCTACTACTATGACTATTAGCTGGTGATCTGGAGTACAAAGACAACACAAAATGAGCTAAGAGTTGATGGACAAATACTGCTCTTAGCTGATGGCAAATGCTTTTGCCCAAAAGGGAGGCAACATTATGGAAGAGGAGTGATATAATGGTTAGGGTTCTGGAGTTAGAGTTCCTGGGCTTGAATCCTGGCACTGCTACTTCCTAGTTGTGTGTTATTTAACCTCTTGGTGCTTCAGTTTTCTCATCTATAAAATGGGGATAATAATTGTACCTACCTCTACAAGGTTGTTGTGAGAATTTTGTGACTTTAAACATATAAAATGCTTAGAACGTGCCTGGCCCAGGACACATGCAGTGAAAATGAGCAGCTGTTGTTCCCCTCCCCCCGCTTTTTTTTATTGTGGTAAGATGCACATAATATAAAATTTACCATCTGAACCATTTTTAAATGTATAGTTCAAGCTGCTATCATTTTTATCATCATCATCATCAGTATTGGAACCCATGTAAAAAGAATGTAAAAAAAATCATCATTTTTAATCATTATTATCATTATTAGAACCCATGTAAAAATGTGTAGTAAGTTTTTTTTCCCAGGTCTGGGTACCAGGAAAGCTGCACTTCCTTTGACCAGCCGGTTTGCTTGTATTACATAGTCATCGTGACTCTTATAACCTGCGGTATTTCTCTCTTTGCAAGGTAGCTCAGTCAGCTGTGCAGCCCTTTCCTTGCAACTGTATAGGACCTTGTGGCACATAGTTTGTGTGATAAACTTACCTCTGACTTTATTTTCCTCCTTCGTTTTCTCTTTGCCCCATTCTTGTCATTTCTTTTTTGTTTGTTTGTTTTAAATAAAACTAAGTAGATTTTATTTATTTTTGATGTATTATTATTTTTTAACGGAGTTTTTTTTATTGGAGTATAATTGGTTTACAATGTTGCGTTAGTTTCTGCTGTACAAGGAAGTGAATCAGCTACGTGTATACATATATCCCCTCCCTCTTGGACCTCCCTCCCACCCCCTCTCCGTCCCACCCATCTAGGTCATCACAGAGCACCGACTTCTTTCTTTTTAATTCTAATGCATTCTGTGAGCTGTCTCAAATCTTTTTTAGAATAATATGGAAATAAACAAGTAATCTTCATTATAGCATGTGCCCATGTTGAAACGTCAGATGAATTTTCATTTAATTTACCTTAAGCTGGCTGCTTCTTGATGATAGGGAGGTGCTATAATTTTCATTAAGATATCTCAAATCGCATCATAGGATGGGTTACTTCTGGGAAAGTTCCTGTTGACAGCTAATCCTGTTGATGGTGTGGGTTTTCTTTTAAGCTTCAATTACAAAAGTGTTCCTCCTGACTTTTCTTGTTTGTTTTTTCCCTTGACCTTTGCTTCAGCCTTCTCTTGTAGATTTGGGGGGTGGGATTGAGGGGGGAGGATCACGTTAAGAACTTGTAAACCTGTAGTCTTTAAAAGTACGCTTCAGAATAAGACTTTTGTCATAGGTGTAACATAGGAAGAGTAAAGGCTGTATGTGTTACTGTCTTTCTTTTAAAAACCAGAATGCCAGTTTATTGATGTACAAGGGAAAAAAGGAAATGTCCCAAAGCCTAAAATATTCCCATATATTCTGGTTATGTCACTAGCATATTCTCTCCCTTAAGCAGAGATGTGTAATGGGGCTGATGCTATTGCCTTGTTGGGGAGAGAATTAAAAAGAAGTTGTTTTGACATCAGGATTGATTGAAAAGTCTTTTAAGTATTTTTTTAACTTGTAGATTTCTTCTCCCCTCGCCCTCGCCCCCCCCCCCGCTTTTTTTTTTTAATTTGTCTGTTGAAGAATCGATCATAAGGATCAAAAAGTGGCCCAATTCCTGGAAATCCCCACCCCTTCCTAAAATAGCTGGAATTCTCCTCCCACTCTTTAGCCTATGAAATGACCCATGCCTATAAAAACTGACAACCCCATACCCTGGTGCCTTTCTCACCTTCTGAGATGGCCCATTCTCTGCCTGTGGAGTGTGTTTCTCCCAAGGCCTTTCTCACCTTCTGAAATGGCCCATACTCTGTCTGTGGAGTATGTTTCTCTATAAATAAATCCATTTCTTACCTATCACTTTGTCTCTCACTGAATTCTTTCTGTGATAAGAAACTGAGCTTCATTAAGTCCTGAAACCAGGTGTGTGACCTCAGTTGGAAGACTGCGGGTTTTGGCCGGGTTCAAGTCCTGGCCGCGTGGGTTCAAGTCCCAATCTGGGTTTAAGCTGGCTTTGAGTCCTGGCACGTGGGTTCAAGTCCCAATCTCAGGTGCACAGTTTCAGCTTGTCCTATAGAATTTCTTATAGTCTGGATTTCTGTTTAGTTTAACATGTTTCTCTACCCTCTTTGTATATCCTATAAATTGGTAATTTGATATAGAAGCTTGATTAAGGTTTAATTTGGGGAGGGGGAAAGATGACTTTATAGGTGGTATTATGAGACACACATAATGTCTAGTTGTCTTTTTGTGATGTTATCAGCTGTGAGTATTGCTATTAGCGTTCTATTCTTAAAATCCTAAAATGATCACCATGGTGTCTAGATGAGAATGGGGAAGCATTGCCTGGAAATGCTGGCATCTACTCTGTACAGATAGGACTCTTGGTGATCATTCGAGAATGATGCAGTGTTGTGTAGACTCGGAGACCAGTCTTGGCTTCCTTGTTTAGGAGCTGTTTGATCTTGCATAATTAACAACAATAACAGTAGCGGCAGCTACCATTCATTTATTGCTTATTTTACACCAGGTTCTGTGCTAAGTGCTTTATATATGTTGTGTAATCTGATCCTCATAACTACCCTGTAAGCCAGGTATCTTATTTTGCAGTTCACTTTGCTGAGAAGTAATGAAGCGGGGATTCAAGCCCTGAGTGACTCCAAGCTTGTGCTCTTAATTGCTTTGTTCTTCCATATCTGTAAATTGGGGTATAAATATAGCTGCCTTATCTATCTTGTAGGGTTAATGAGATATTGTGTGTGAAAGTGTCTTGAAAAATATTATAGATGTTAAAATGAGAAGTGTGCTGGATGGACAGTACACAAAGAAAGGTGGATAATGGAGGTCTTTGCCTTTGGCTAAGTGACAGTGAGAAGTTTGGACGGAAAGAACCCTCTGGTCATTTTCTAACTTCTGTTTCCATTACTATGGCTGTTGACATGTGGGAGAGTTTCCTTCTCTTGTTAAAATTGACAGTGATAGAGGTTTTATGTGTGGTAAATGTCACATGTCAGAGATCACTTAAGAGTCTCTGGGTGAATAGTGATGTCTTGGTTTTACTCCAAGGGACATGTGTATAGGCTTTGTACAGATATTTTTAACTGAGAGAACAAGAGTATAGTCACAGTTCTTTTTCTAAAAGGATAATATATTTATTGAAAGTGGGGGGGGCGTTAACTGAATTTGTGATGTCATATTTCTTTAGCTGGATAGTGGGTATGTTATGTATGTTAAAATTATTTCCCCCAAAATACCTTTTTTGTATGTCTAAAGTATTTTATAATTAATAAAACCAGTGAAGTGCAGAACAGTAATTATCGTATGTGTAACAGACCAAGAAAGAAATAGGTGTGAAGTTAGTACCTTTAGGTCTAACCTTCAGTAATTTGTTATCAATTATGATATTGGTCATGAGTACATGGAGAACTGTGTTGAGAAGAGATCTATGGCCATGCCCAGTTCCGTGGCAGAGGGTGTTGTGATTGATGACTGACGTCTGCCTGGGCCAGGCATGCAGAGTGTAAGCATATATGCTTTGTTTTTGCTAAATGTTGGTAATGTGTTTACCAGAAATCCCCAGGCCTTGACCTGGACTCATTTTCTTGGTTCTGTGCTTCTTCCATTTCTTCTGTTACTTTGGAAATCATGTTGCCATACTATATTTATTATGGCAAAATATCTAGGATTTCATTGTGATATTTCCAATAAAGGTTTCTCATTTATTATTATTTATTATTGTTTTTGACATGTAATTCACATACCATAAAGTCACCCGTTTAAAGTATACAATTCAGTGGCTTGTATATTTGCAAAATTACGTAATTATCATCGCTAGTACCAGACTATTTCACTCCCCACCACCCCCCAAAAAATACCATCGAATCATATACTATGTGACCTTTGGTGTATGGCTTCCTTCACTTTGCATAATGTTTTTAAGGTTCATTCATACTGTAGCATGTATCAATACTTCATTCTTGTTTTTTAAACGTGTTTATCTTTTCTTTATTATTTTTTATAAATTTATTTATTTAATTTACTTACTTTTGGCTGTGTTGGGTCTTCGTTGTGTGGGCGGGCTTTCTCTAGTTGCGGCGAGCGGGGGCTACTCTTTGATGCAGTGTGCAGGCTTCTCATCGTGGTGGCTTCTCATGTTGCGGAGCACGGGCTCTAGGTGCACAGGCTTCAGTAGTTGTGGCATGCGGGCTCAGTAGTTGTGACTCGCGGGCTCTAGAGCGCAGGCTCTGTAGTTGTGGCACACGGGCTTAGTTGCTCTGCGGCATGTGGGATCTTCCCGGACCAGGCATAGAGCCTGTGTCCCCTGCATTGGCAGGCGGATTCTTAACCACTGTGCCACCAGGGAAGTCCCTTAGTACTTCGTTCTTTTTTATGGCCAAATGTTCTGTTCTGTGGATGTAGCACATTTTGTTTATTCAGATGTTGATGAATATTTGAGTTATTTCCATTTTTTGACTAATATGAATAATGATTTTATTAACTTTTATGTACAGGTTTTTGGATGGACATATGTTTTCCTTTCCTTTGGTTATATACCAAGGAATGGAATTGCTGGGTCATATAGTAACTCTATGTTTAACCTTTAGGAACTACAAAACTGGTTTCCAAAGTGGCTGCATCATTTACATTCCTATCAGCAGTGTATGAGGGTTCTTATTTCTCCACATCCTTGCAAATACTTGTTATATGGCTTTTTGATTCACACTTACATCGTAGAAAGTGTGAAGTGACATCTCGTAATTTTGATTTGCATCTCCCTAAAGACTAAGATGTTGAGCATCTTTTTGTGTGCTTATTGGCCATTTGTACGTCTTTCTTAGAGAAATGTCTACTCACATCTTTTGCCCACTTTAAAATTTGGTTAGTTGTCTTTTTATTATTGAATTTTAAGATTTCTTCACATAGTAGTCCCCTTTATCATGGTTTTGCTTTCAGTGGTTTCATTTACCTTTGGTTAACTGTGGTCTGAAAATATTAAATGGAAAATTCCAGAAATAAACAACTTATAAGTTTTAAATTGCACACTGTTCAGAGTAGTGTGATGAAATCTCGTGCTGTCCCACTCTGTCCAGGACGTGAATCATCCCTTTGTCCAGAATATCCTGCCCGTTAGTCACTTAGTAGCCGTCTCGGTTATCAGATTGACTGGTATCGTAGTCCCTGTGTTTAACCCTTATTTTACTTAATAATGGCCCCAAAGTGCAAGAGTAGTGATGCTGGCAATTTGGACATGCAAAAGAAAAGCTGTAAAGTGCTTCCTTTAAGCAAAAACCTGGAAGTTCTTCACCTAATAAGGAAAGAAAACAAAATCTTATGCCGAGGTTGTGAAGATCTACAGTAAGAACAAATCTTCTGTGAAATTGTGAAGAAGGCAAAAGAAATTCTTGCTAGTTTTGGGGTCACACCTCAAACTGCAAAAGTTACAGCCACAGTACATGATAAAAGCTTAGTTAAGGTAGAAAAGGCATTACATTTGTACAATAAGATATTTTGAGAGAGACCACATTCACATAACTTTTATTCTAGTATGTTGTTAAAATTGTTGTTATTTTATTATTAGTTATTATTGTTAATCTCTTACTGTGCCTAATTTATAAATTAAACTCTATCATAGGAATGTATGTATAGGAAAAAACATAGTATATATAAGGTTTGGTACTGTCTGCGGTTTCAGGCATCACTGGGGTCTTGGAACATATCCCCTTGAGATGAGGGGAACTACTATATTTTCTGGATACAAGTCCCATATCAGATAAATGATTTGCAAATATATTCTCCCATCATGTGGATTGTAGTTTCACTTTCTTGATGGTGTCCTTTGAGACACAAAAGTTTTTAATATTGATGAACTCCAATTTATCTTGTTTTTCTTTTTTGTGCTTTGGTGTCATAGCTAAGAAATCCTTGCCTAATCCAAGGTCATGAAAATTTATGCCTCTTTTCCCCTAAGAGTTTTATAGTTTTAGCACTTACATTTAGGTCTTTGATCCATTTTGAGTTAATTTTTCTATATGGTATAATGTAGGTCCCACTTTTTTTTTTGCAGTAGAGATAAAGCTCATTATCTTCTGTATATACACATCAGCAAGACCTTCTGGTTCACATCACTTTGGTAATGTTTTAATTAGTATATGATTTTCTGCCAGTTCATTAGTTTCACCTTTGACTCCCTGCTAATGAGTATTTTGTTGGTCTTTTTTTTTTTTTTTTTTTTACTAATTTTCATTGGAGTATGGTTGCTTTACAATTTTGTGTTTGTCTCCACTACACAACAGAATGATATCAGCCATACACATACAGATATCCCCTCCCTTTTGGACTTCCCTCCCATTTAGGTTACCACAGTGCATTAGGTAGAGTTCCCTGTGCTATGATTTTGTTGGTCTTAAATGGAGGGTTTTTGTGTTTTTTTTAAACCAAAGCCATATTATCCTTTGCACTTATCATAGAATGTAAGAATTAGGAAGAAGTTTATTGATCATATAGTCCAACCTCTTATCAGAGCAGAACCCTCAACGTCTGTGACAGAAGGGCTTTCAGTTTCCTTTTGGACACTTTTGGAGTTGGTTAGTTCACAAGTGTGTTGTACTATAGTGCAGTAGTTACATTAAGAAATCTTACTTAATCAAAAATAATTTTATAAATAAAAAGTGTTCCCCTTTTAACAAGAGTTACTAAGCTGCACGTCCCATTCCTTTGATACACCAGAGTTGTTATAAAAGTTGCTTTACGGGTACAGATTATGTGGGCTTTTCTCTGTGACTTATTGGCTCTGTGACCTTAGCCAAGTCGCCCAATTTCTTTGACCTGAATTTTTAAAATCTGCCAAATGGGAATAATGCCTCCATTTTGTAGTGTTATTGGGGATATAATTAGATTTGTGCATAAGGCTCTCACACTCCCAGATGGAAATAGGTCTTGTGAAAACAGTCTTCTGTTACAGGTGCTTCTTTGCTGGCTTTACTTACTCTTGGCCTGGTATTAACTGTTTGTTAAATAAAGTCCACCCGGTTCTCTTTATATCCTGAATTGATAAGAAATATTTCAAATATAAAGAATAGTAGAAAAATCATTCTGTGTACTATACTTCCAGCTTATAACTTAATTGGATCTTAACATTTTCCTGTATTTGCTTCAGATTTTTTTTTAATAGAAGTAAAACACTGTGGAGTTGAACCCTTTATGTACCCTTTTCTTTCCCTCCCCGCCTTCGTTCCCCAGAGGTAAACACTATCTTGAATATATTTGTTTCCATAAATAATGTAATTGTTTTGCATGTTTTTCAACTTTTGATACACACTGTGCTGCTAAACACTCTTACAGTATGTTTTTTCCCTCAACATCTTTCTGTTGCATGGCTACACTATAGCATATTTACCCTTTCTCCTTTGGTTGATTATTAAGTAGTTTTCAATTTTTTTTTTTATCATTAGACAATGCAACAGTGAACTTTCTTGAACGTGCTTCTTGTGAACGTGTGTGAGTTTCTACAGAGAGCATGTAGGGGTGTGTGTGTGTGTGTGTGTGCGTGTGTGTGTGCGTGCGTGTGCGTGTGTGTGTGCGTGTGCGTGCTTGAATAGGATTGGAATCACTGGTTGATTAGTATATGGCTCTTCAACTTTGAAGAGTAATTTGACATTACTAAATAAAGTAATAATGTCTAAATTTAGACATTACTATTAATGTCTAATTAACAATTAGACATTACTGTTAAGAGTGTGAAAATTTTACTTTCCCCACATTTCCTCTACCAAGTTTCAGCATTATCTAAAATGGTTCTAGATGGTGAACCATCTAGATGGTTCTAGATGGTGAGCAGTTACTGGGTTCAGCAATTTCTCTGGACAACTCTAGAAACACTTGGTATGTGCAAGGAAACATTTATACATACTGTCAAATGAACTGTGTGGCTCAGGATCTGTGACTAACTTATTCTTTTAAGGCCACCTGTAATTTGACCAGTTCCCTGGTGGTCCAGTGGTTGAAAATCTGGCTTCCAATGCATGGGACGTGGGTTCGGATCCCTAGTCGGGGGACTAAGATCCCACATGCCACACCAAGTGGCAGCTAAGCCCGGGTGACGCCAACTACTGATCCCGTGTGCTCTGGAGCCCACGTGCCACAACCAGGAAGCCCGTGCACGACAACTAAGACCCGACGCAGCCATAAATAAATAAATAAATATAAAAAAGAAAAAGTCTAAAAAAAAAATAGCAGATTTTAATTTTTTAGCAATAACACAGTCACATAAGCATTGGTAATAGTCTTCATTACCTGTATTTTATTTGATTAATCTGCATGTGGGAGCAAGTAAGGTAAGCAAGATTCTAATCTCTGACAGTTGTGACTTAAAATGAATAATATTAACAGATTAATAAAATTACTATAGGATACTAGATAATAAAATGTAGATATAAATATTTAAATTTTAATGGCTTAAGTTTTTTTTTTTTTTTTTTTTTTTTGCGGTATGTGGGCTTCTCACTGTTGTGGCCTCTCCCGTTGCGGAGCACAGGCTCCGGACGCGCAGGCTCAGGGGCCATGGCTCATGGCATGTGGGATCTTCCCGGACCGGGGCACGAAGCCGTGTCCCCTGCATCGGCAGGCGGACTCTCAACCACTGCGCCACCAGGGAAGCCCAGTGGCTTCAGATTTTGACATTGAAAGACATCTATAGTCATTTAATACAAAGTAACTATGATTAAGTATAGTAAAATGAGTCTCATATGAATCTGCAGAGTAGTTATATTAACTATCCACAGTTTAAAGGCAGAGATGGTATAAGTTCACTGGATTGAGTCAAGTGTGCAAGCCAGAAGTAAGAGTGCTTATCACATCTTGACCCTTGCTTGAACTCTGGGGATCAGAATAAATTATAGCTGTCAGATCTAATTTAGCATTGAGAAAGAGCTTATCTTTTATTTTTTAAAATTTAGTATTAAAAACATGTTTCGTGTGAAGATTCTAAATTATTGAAGGTGCATTTAGGAATAATTTATTTGGGGGACATTTATATTGGCACCCTTTTTAAAATTTATTACTCCTCTGGTATTTTGAGAGATTAGAGGTGATTCATGTTATATTACTTGGAGGAAGGCTGTCTTGGTTCCTTGATTGCTTGTTTTTGTCCCCTTATGTTAAGACAGGAAAATGGATTATTATGGAAAATAGGGGAAGTATTAAAAAGCAGAAGGGAGAAAAAAAAGCACAGAGCAAGTAAAATAAGCAACTAACCATATATAGTCCTGTCCCTAGACAAAAGCTATTAATATTTTGGTGAACTTTTGAAAGTTATGGTCTGGATTTATAATTTTATTCAGAATTTTGGGGTGTTTTTTCCAAAGCTAATAACTATTCTTTAAGTCATTGGATCAGGAGTTAAAAACAAAAAAACACACAAAAACAAATAGCACACAGAAACCTTCAGTGAATCTCCTTCTAGAAAGAAATTATTCTGTCATTGAGGAATAGCCATAGCAGCTCAGCCAACAGGTAATCAGTTACTCTCTGAGCTGTTTGAGTGTGACCTCCTGTGTGCCAGCTGCTTGGTGGTGAATAGGCGGAGGCTTGCTCTGCATGTTATAAAGGCACAAGTGACATGGATCCTGACCTATGAAATATATTTTTTACTCTTTATGATTATGAATAGGTTTTGCCTCTTTTTTTTAATTGAAGGGGAGGAAAGACAAAAGTTCATTAAGCTGTGAATACAAATAATTATGTCACTGTTGTTAACTGAGCCAAACTAATGGCTACCCTTGTGAAATGATAGTAATAATTATAATAGTAGAGATAGATGTAAAAAAAAAAAAAAAAAACTTGGCCTAACTCCCTCTAATTCTCAGTCTGGTGTCTGACCTTTTTCTCTCTTCTCCCACCTGTTAGTGTCATTTTTCTCCTTTTCTCTGTTACTCTCTTTGTTGTACCTATTTCTATAAAACTGCCTCTCTAACCTTTTTTCCCAATATACTCTCCTCTTTCTGTCCAGCTTTTTTCATTTTAAAATATATCTTTATATACCAGTGTTTTCTGTATGCACCCCTCCCCCCAACTACATATTCACACCATTTTGTTGGGACTACACAGTGTTTTAATATCTTTTGAATTTGAATGTTTAAGGGTAGCATGTATTCTGTTCAGTAACATATAGGCCACACTTCTTCCTATTGGCTTAAACTTGCCCCATTTACACGCTTTTGTTACTTTGGCTCTTGTAGGGATTTGAATTTGTACTTTTTATGCCATACTTTCTGTGACAGTCCAGGAATAGATCCATACATATGTGTTAAGTTGATTTTTAACAAAAGTACCAAAGCAATTCAGTGGCAAAAGGACAGTCTTTTAAACCAGTGGGGCTGGCACAATTGGATATCCACATGCAAAAAATTGGACTTTGATCCATACTTTGTATCACATTAAAAAAAAATTAACTCCCAATGGATCGTAGAACTAAATGTAAAACCTAAAACTTTAACACCTCTAGAAAAAGCATAGTATAAAACCTTTGTAACTGTGGGTTAGGTGAAAGTTTCTTAGATTCAACACATTCAAAAGGCATGATCTTGTAAAAGAAAAAACTGATAAATTGGGTTCATCAAAATTAAGAATTATTAAGAGCATGAAAAGACAGTCATCAGAGAAATGTAAATCCAAACCACAATGAGATACCACTTCACACCCACTGTGATGGTTAGAATTAAAAACATAATAACAAGTGTTGATGAGAATGTGGAAGAAATCAGAACTTTCACACAGTACTGGTGAGAATGTAGAATGATGCAGCTACTTTGGAAAACACTCTGGCAGTTTCTTGGATATCCCTCTCAACTCCTTCAAGTCTTGTGCAAATCTTGTTCCCAATAAAGGGGGGGTCTACCTGTATCCTATTTAGTATCACAATTTTCCCCTTCCCCTCCTCTTCACTCACAATCCCCTTCTCTGCTCTCCCCCCCACCGTATGTATCACCTAACATACTATATCATTTACTTATTTCATTGTGATTATTGTTTGCCTCTCCCCACTGGAATGTAAATTCTGTGAGGGCAGGATAGAATGGTGCCTGGCTTAAAGTAGCCTCTCATTAAGTATTTGTTGAATGAATGAACAAAAGCTGGGACTGACTTCAAATCTCATGTTCCTAATCACTGTGATATACAGTCTTTCTAACATTTATCATTGAGTTTTAATAATGACTTCGTTTTTAAATTACGACACAGTAACTATATAATTTGATCATCTAGTTGTGCTATAATTTATTAAACTATTTATTGTCATTTAGATTATTTCTGAAGGATGGATTCATTCATTCAGCAAACATTTAGCAGCCTTTAGTGTTAGGCTTTGTGTGCCAGCCTTATAAAGATGAAGAAAATATGGACCTTGTCCTCAGGGAATTCTTAGACTATAGTGGCAGTACGTATATCAACAATTATTATAATGGTATCTGATAAGGGCACACATTAGAGGCATTTTGAAGGTACCAAAAGAGTATACCAGATGTAGTACACAACTCTGTGGGAGCTATAAGTTGGGTTCTGATTTGGGGATGGTGCAGAAATGGAAGGAGGAAGGACACCTGAATAAGACGCAGTAATCAAAATGTACATGGAGGTATGGTTTTGGCCAGATATTAAAATAGATTGGAAGAGGGCTAAATATTGTCAAGGATGAAAAGGGTGAAGTAAAACCTTAATCATTAGGAGTATAATAATATTCTCTAGTAATTTATAATCTAACACATCATTGGAGTAAGATTCTTGCTTTTAAAGATCTGAAAGGGGTAATGCATTTACCTTGTATTTATCTTAAAATATGTAGTACTCATACTCTTAGAAGAGGGTAGGATTGAGTATTTAGAATTCCTTTAAACTACAAACAGTGGGTGTTATAGACTAATAGTTGTAGAAGTGAACACTTTTTGAGAGCTTATCATATACTAGGTACTGATGTAAACATTTTACATGTGTTAATTCAGAATAATATATTTTACTTTCAGTTATATGTATGGTTAAGTCATGAGTATCTGTAGGTAGATTATCTGCGTTTGGATTATTCATCTATTCCAAAATATATCTTCATTGACTGTGTCCTTCTGTCTTCCCCTCAATATCCTTCTCCCAGTTGTTTTTACTGCATCTGACTAGCTTTTTTTTTTTCCTGAATCATCATTTATACCTATTTTTTAAAAAGCTATTAAATAGATTGTTTTTGTCTTTCTACCATATTTGTTGATATTTGATGGGTCATAATGAGAGAACAGATGTCATGTAAGCCTGAGAAAAGTATATAGACTCATCTTCCTCAGTCTTAGAATTTTCCTCACTTCCTGTTTCTTAATATTTCATTTATTTGTTTAAGGTTTTTCTCCAATTACCATTTGATCATCTATACAAGTACCAATTGACACTATTTTCCTCAGTCCTACTTATTATCACATAGCCTCCCTTCTCCCTGTAAACCAGGGCTATAATTCTTAGAAACCATAGGCTTTTAAAGAATTTGAAGGCTCAGAACTAGAGGAAGGAGAAAAGTTATGAAACAGAATCCACTTATGGGAATTGATTTCAGACAAGGCTAATGATGGAAAATATCTTCACCCATATTGTCTGATGATTTTTTAATTTCACTATTATTTTGCCTGAAATTCTGTCTATTAAGCATTAATTTGGATAGACAAATACCTGCTTTTTAGATACTTTTGGTTAGGTTAAGAGTTTATAATGATTTTTATAAATTGTTATAGTCAGATTACCTCTCCACCCCTAGGTGTGATTAGAAGGGAGAAATGTGGGCTTCCCTGGTGGCGCAGTGGTTGGGAGTCCGCCTGACAGTGCAGGGGACGCGGGTTCGTGCCCCGGTCTGGGAGGATCCCGCGAGCCTGTGCTCCGCAACGGGAGAGGCCACAGCAGTGAGAGGCCCGCGTACCGCAAAAAAAATAGAAGGGAGAAATGTAATTTTGTACATTAGAGTGCTATGGTAAATTGGAGCAGCCAGAGTAGGGCTATAGTAGGATACTATGGTATGGGGGGATGTGTGGAGAATGCTGTGCAGAAAGGTGGAATTTACAGAAGACAAATTGTTTCATTAAAAAAATTACTAAGGTTGGCAGTTTAGGGAGTGACCCTTTTAGGGGAAAAAGGACTTTTTTTTCTTTAAGTCTATCTTATCTGATGATCTGCTCACCTACTCAGAACTCAGGTTGATTCTTCAGTGTAGTCTCATTTTCCACATTTGGGAGACTGGTATGAGAAAGATGAAAGCAAACAAAATGGGACTCTGATTAATGTTGTAGTACAGCTTTGTAAAATAAGCTTTTGGGGACAAGCCTGTCAGTTGGACCATAATTCGTGACATTTATTTTATGGGAATATGCATATAAAATGTTAAGTGACTAACATGCAGTTAAAATCAAGGCTAAAATTTGTTGTAGAGAACAAAGACCTCATATGAAGGATAAAGATTAGGGAAACAGAATCTGAGGTTTGTAAGGGATCTTTGGCTTAAGTCTATCTCTCTTCTGCTTGATTATCTTTAGTAATAATGATCCTGAGGTTTACTTCTATATAATATCTACTTATTGGTCACAGCTCTACTCTTTGAAGTTGGATACAACAAATTGCTGTCCATTTTGGTACATCAACGGTTCAGATATTTGATGACTTCTTTGATGTCTCTATTTGATGATAGCTCTCTGTCTTCCCAGGTGCTTCTCTTTTCCAGAATAGTTTTGACAGCCTAATGGTTTCTTGTATACCATTATTTTCAGACTCTTGGAAATCCTAGGTGTTCTCTAAAGTAAAATCCTTTAAATCATAGTATTTAAAACCCCATACAATGGTTTAAGTGTGGTTCTGATCAGCTCAGATTAGAATGGGTCTATTTTAGCGGTGTGATTAAGATAGTTCAAGTTTCTAATTAGTTTTCTTTTTTTTGTTTTTTGTTGTTTTTTTTTTTTTTTGTGGTACACGGGCCTCTCACTGCTGTGGCCTCTCCCGTTGCGGAGCACAGGCTCCGGACGCGCAGGCCCAGCGGCCATGGCTCACAGGCCCAGCCGCTCTGCGGCATGTGGGATCTTCCCAGACCGGGCCACGAACCCGTGTCCCCTGCATTGGCAGGCAGACTCTCAACCACTGCGCCACCAGGGAAGCCCTAGTTTTCTTTTTTTAATGACTGTATATCCCACTTTTTGTTCCCATTAACTACTTTGGTCATGTAACCCTGTAGATTTGTTTGTTTATTTATTTATCTATTTATTTTTATAATTGATTACTATGCCAGGTCTTCCTGTCTTCATTTTAACTGAGGAATAGAGGAGAGATTGGTATAGCAAATCAAGCCATGAACTCTAGGGGCAAAAAGATTTGGTTTTTGCCATTTATTAGTAAAGTGTCCTTGGATTAATTTGACTTTTTAAAAAAATATATAGTAAGATCACAACTAACTGCTGAACAGTCATTGACAGGAAGGCACTGGAACTCACCAAAAAAGATACCCCACATCCAAAGCAAAGGAGAAGCCACAATGAGATGGTAGTAGGGGCGCAATCACAATAAAATCATATGGCATAACCACTGGGTGGGTGACTCACAAACTGGAAAACAATTATACCACGGAAGTCCACCCACTGGAGTGAAGGTTCTGATCCCCATGTCAGGCTTCCCAACCTGGGGGTCTGGCAACGGGAGGAGGAATTCCCAGAGAATCAGACTTTTGAAGGCTAGCGGGATTTGATTGCAGGACTTCGACAGGACTGGGGGAAACAGAGACTCCACTCTTGAAGGGCACACACAAAGTAGTGTGCGCATCAGGACCCAGGGGGAAGGAGCAGTGACCCCTTAGGAGACTGAACCAGACATACCTGTTAGTGGAGGGTCTCCTGCAGAGGCGGGGGCCGGCTGTGGCTCACTGCAGGGACAAGGACACTGGCAGCAGAAGTTCTGGGAAATACTCCTTGGCATGAGCCCTCCTGGAGTCTGCCATTAGCCCCACCAAAGAGCCTGCAGGCTCCAGTGATGGGTTGCCTCAGGCCAAATAACCAACAGGGAGGGAACTCAGCCCCACCCATCAGCAGACAAGTGGATTAAAGTTTTACTGAGTTCTGCGCACCAGGGCAACACCCAGCTCTACCCACCAGCAGTCCCTCCCATCAGGAAGCTTGCAGAAGCCTCTTAGATAGTCTAACCCACCAGAGGGCAGACAGCAGAAGCAAGAAGAACTACAGTTCTGTAGCCTGTGGAAGGAAAACCGCATTCACAGAAATATAGACAAAATGAAAAGGCAGAGGAATTTGTACCAGATGAAGGAACAATATAAAACTCCAGAAAAACAATTAAATGAAGTGGAGGTAGGCAACCTTCTAGAAAAAGAATTCAGAATGATGATAGTGAAGATGATCCAGGACCTCAGAAAAAAAATGGAGGCAAAGATCAAGAAGATGCAAGAAATGTTTAACAATGACCTAGAAGAATTAAAGAACAAACACCTAGAAAAGTTAAAGGACAAACAAACAGAGATGAACATACAATAACTGAAATGAAAAATACATTAGAAGGAATCAATAGCAGCATAACTGAGGCAGAAGAACGGATAAGTGACCTGGAAGACAAAATAGTGGAATTCACTGCTGCAGAACAAAATAAAGAAAAAGGGATGAAAAGAAATGAAGACAGCCTAAGAGACCTCTGGGACAAGACTAAATGCACAAACATTCACATTATAGGGGTCCCAGAAGGAGAAGAGAGAGAGAAACGTCCTGAGAAAATATTTGAAGAGATTATAGTCGAAAACTTCCCAAACATGGGAAAGGAAATAGCCACCCGAGTCCAGGAAGCGCAGAGAGTCCCAGGCAGGCTAAACCCAAGGAGAAACACGCCAAGACGCATAGTAATCAAATTGACAAAAATTAAAGACAAAGAAAAAATATTAAAAGCAACAAGGGAAAAACGACAAATAACATACGAGGGAACTCGCATAAGGTTAACAGCTGATTTCTCAGCAGAAACTCTACAAGCCAGAAGGGAGTGCCATGATATATTTAAAGTGATGAAAGGGAAGAACCTACAACTAAGATTACCCAGCAAGGATCTCATTCAAATTCGATGGAGAAATCAAAAGCTTTACAGACAAGCAAAAGCTAAGAGAATTCAGCACCACCAAACCAGCTCTACGACAAATGCTAAAGGAACTTCTCTAAGTGGGAAACACAGGAGAAGAAAACCACCTACAATATAACAAACCCAAAACAATTAAGAAAATGGTCATAGGAACATACATATCGATAATTACCTTAAATGTGAATGGATTAAATACTCCAACCAAAAGACACAGGCTTGCTGAATGGATACAAAAACAAGACCAATATATATGCTGTCTACAAGAGCCCCACTTCAGACCTAGGGACACATACAGACTGAAAGTGAGGGGATGGAAAAAGATATTCCATGCAAATGGAAATCAAAAGGAAGCTGGAGTAGCAATACTCATATCAGATAAAATAGACTTTAAAATAAAGAACGTTACAAGAGACAAGGAAGGACACTACATAATGATCAAGGGATCAGTCCAAGAAGAAGATATGACAATTATATATGCACCCAACATAGGAGCACCTCAGTACATAAGGCAACTGCTAACAGCTATAAAAGAGGAAATTGACAGTAACACAATAATAGTGGGGGACTTTAATACCTCACTTACACCAATGGACAGATCATCCAGACAGGAAGTTAATAAGGAAACACAAGCTTTAAATGACACAATAGACCAGATAGATTTAATGATTTTACTTATAGGACATTCCATCCAAAAACAGCAGATTACACTTTCTTCTCAAGTGCACGTGGAACATTCTCCAGGATAGATCACATCTTGGGTCACAAATCAAGCCTCAGTAAATTTAAGAAAACTGAAATTATATCAAGCATCTATTCTAACCACAGTGCTATGAGATTAGAAATAAATTACGGGGAAAAAAACGTAAAAAATACAAACACATGGAGGCTGAACAATACGTTACTAGATAACCAAGAGATCGCTGAAGAAATCAAAGAGGAAATCAAAAAGTGCCTAGAGACAAATGACAATGAAAACATGATGATCCAAAACCTATGGGATGCAGCAAAAGCAGTTCTAAGAGGGAAGTTTATAGCAATACAATCCTACCTCAAGAAACAAGAAACATATCAAATAAACAATCTAACCCTACACCTAAAGGAACTAGAGAAAGAAGAACAAACAAAACCCAAAGTTAATAGAAGGAAAGAAATCCTAAAGATCAGAACAGAATAAATGAAATAGAAACAAAGAAAACAATAGCAAAGATCAATAAAACTAAAATGCTGGTTCTTTGAGAAGATAAACAAAATTGATAAACCTTTAGCCAGACTCATCAAGAAAAAGAGGAAGAGGACTCAAATCAATAAAATTAGAAATGAAGGGCTTCCCTGGTGGTGCAGTGGTTGAGAGTCCACCTGCTGATGCAAGGGACACGGGTTCGTGCCCTGGTCCGGGAAGATCCCACGTGCCGCGGAGTGGCTGGTCTCGTGAGCCATGGTCACTGCACCTGCGCGTCCGGAGCCTGTGCTCCACAACGGGAGAGGCCACAACAGTGAGAGGCCCGTGTACTGCAAAAAAGAAAAAAAAAAATTAGAAATGAAAAAGAGAAGTTACAGCAGACACCACAGAAATACAAAGCACCATAAGAGACCACTACAAGCAACTCTATGTCAATAAAATGGACAACCTGGAAGAAATGGACAAATTCTTAGGAAGGTATAACCTTCCAAGACTGAACCAGGAAGAAATGGTAAATATGAACAGACCAATCACAAGTAATGAAGTTGAAACTGTGATTAAAAATCTTCCAAGAAACAAAAGTCCAGGACCAGGTGGCTTTGCAGGTGAATTCTATCAAACATTTAGAGGAGAGCTAACACCCATCCTTCTCAAACTCTACCAAAAAATTGCTGAGGAAGGAACACTCCCAAACTTATTCCACGAGGCCACCATCACCCTGATACCAAAACAAGACAAAGATAATACAAAAAAGAAAATTACAGACCAATATCTCTGATGAATATAAACGCAAAACTCCTCAACAAAATACGAGCAGATAGAATCCAACAACACATTAAAAGGATCATACACCATGATCAATTGAGATTTATCCCAGGGATGCAAGGATTCTTCAATATATGCAAATCAATCAGTGTTATGCACCATATTAACAAGTTGAAGAATAAAAACCATATGATCATCTCAATAGATGCGGGAAAAGCTTTTGACAGAAGTCAATACCCATTTATGATAAAAACTCTGCAGAAAGTGGGCATAGAGGGAACCTACCTCAACCTAATAAAGGCCATATATGACAAACCCACAGCAAACATCGTTCTCAATGGTGAAAAACTGAAAGCATTTCCTCTAAGATCAGGAACAAGACAAGGATGTCCACTCTCACCACTGTTATTCAACATAGTTTTGGAAATCCTAGCCACAGCAATCAGAGAAGAAAAAGAAATGAATCCAAACTGGAAAAGAAGAAGTAAAACTGTCACTATTTGCAGATGACATGATACTATACATAGAGAATCCTAAAGATGCCACCAGAAAATTACTAGAGCTAATCAATGAACTTGGTAAAATTGCAGGATACAAAATTAATGCACAGGAATCTCTTGCATTCCTATACACTAACAACAAAAGATCAGAAAGAGCAATTAAGGAAAACAATCCCATTCACCATTGCAACAAAAAGAATAAAATACCTAGGAATAAACCTACCTAAGGAGGTAAAAGACCTGTACTCAGAAAACTGTAAGACACCGATGAAAGAAATCAAAGATGACACGAAGAGATGGAGAGATATACCATGTTCTTGGATTGGTAGAATCAATATTGTGAAAATGACTATACTATCCAAAGCAGTCTACAGATTCAATGCAATCCCTATCAATTTACCAATGGCGTTTTTTACAGAACTAGAAAAAAAAATGTTAAAATTTGTATGGAGACACAAAAGACCCCAATAGCCAAAGCAATCTTGTGGGGAAAAAAACCTAGCTGGAGGAATTAGACTCCCTGACTTCAGACTATACTACAAAGCTACAGTCATCAAGACAATATGATACTGGCACAAAAACAGAAATATGGATCAATGGAAGAGGATAGAAAGCCCAGAGATAAACCCACACACCTGTGGTCAACTAATCTATGACAAAGGAGGCAAAGATATAGAATGGAGAAAAGACAGTCTCTTTAGTAAGTGGTGCTGGGAAAACTGGACAGCTACATGTAAAAGAATGAAATTAGAAAACTCTCTAATACCATACACAAAAATAAACTCAAAATGAATTAAAGACCCAAATGTAAGACTGGACACTATATATCTCTTAGAGAAAAACATAGGAAGAACACTCTTTGACATGAATCGCAGCAAGATCTTTTTTGAACCACCTCCTAGAGAAAGGCAAATAAAAACAAAAACAAGTGGGACCTAATGAAACTTAAAAGCTTTTGCACAGCAAAGGAAACTATAAACAAGACGAAAAGACAGCTCTCAGAATGGGAGAAGATATTTGCAAATGAATCAACGGACAAAGGATTAATATCCAAAATATATAAACAGCTCATGTAGCTCAATATTAAAAAAACAACCCAATCCAGAAATGGGCAGAAGACCTAAATAGACAGTTCTCCACAGAAGACATACAGATGGCCAAGAGGCACCTGAAAAGCTGCTCAACATCACTAATTATTAGAGAAATGCAAATCAAAACTACAATGAGGTATCACCTCACACCAGTTAGAATGGGCGTCATCAGAAAATCTACAAACAACAAATGCTGGAGAGGGTGTGGAGAAAAGGGAACCTTCTTGCACTGTCGGTGGGAATGTAAGTTGATACAGCCACTATGGAGAACAGTATGGAGGTTCCTTAAAAAACTAAAAATAGAATTACCATATGACCCAGCAATCCCACTACTGGGTATATACCCAGAGAAAAGCATAATTCAAAAAGAGTTATGACAACAGTGTTCATTGCAGCACTGTTTACAATAGCCAGGTCATGGAAGCACATCAACAGACGAATGGGTACAGAAGATGTGGTACATATATACAATGGAATATTAGTCAGCCATAAAAAGGAACGAAATTTGATCCTTTGTAGAAACGTGGATGGATCAGAGACTGTCATACAGAGTGAAGTAAGTCAGAAATAGAAAAACAAATGTTGTATATTAATGCATATATGTGGAATCTAGAAAAATGGTACAGATGAACCAATTTGCAAGGCAGAAATAATGACACAGATGTAGCGAACAAACATATGGGCACCAAGGGGGGAAGTGGGGGCGGGTGGTGGGATGAATTGGGAGATTGGGATTTACATATATACACTAATATGTATAAAATAGATAACTTATAAGAACCTGCTGTGTTAAAAAAATAAATTCCAGAAAAATATATAGTGACAATATTAATACCTCAGTAGGATTGTTATGAGGACTACATGAAATAATCTAGGGAAAGCACTTTAATATGCTTCATTCTAGTGATTTACTTACTCTTAATTTAAAAAAATGTTTTAAATAAATATTTAATAGATGCAAAAGAATATATTAAAAGATATGTAACTGATAAAGAATACTATACAGCAAGCACTCGTGTGCTTATCAGTCTAAAATTTATCTAGTTTGTTTTCAACCTAGTGTTCTACCCTTTAGATCATTTACCACTTTTAATTTTCATTTATTGCATTCCATAGCCTATTCAGTTTTGTGTTATCAGCAGATATGATGAACAAGTTTTTGAATTATTGGAGCAAGTCATTGAAAAAAAAGTTTAACAGGGCAGCTGGAGGCTGAGCGCTGAGGCAGGCCACCACAGCCCTGTTCATTGGTGGATACTGAGTGCTTGATCAGCACTTTCTGGGGCGGCAGTTTTATAGTCAGCTTCTTTTCTGCCTGGAAGTACATTTAACCACTTACTTTCTATGATTTTTTTTCTCTACAAAGATATTTGAGAGATCAATGTCAGATATATATTCTCTGTAGTACTAATTTCCTAATTTACCCACCTAATTTTTTTGATGGTTAAGCTGTGAAAACTGTGCTATTTTTTTTGGAAAAAAACCCAGCCATATTTAGCATAATGATATAACAAACTCTTAGATATTTTAGCTAGTGGTAAAATATGTACATTCTTTGTTTTAGCATATTACAGATTTTTAAAAATTGGTTTTAAATTTATCATTTTTATTTTTTTTAGTTCTCAGTGTAATTTAACATGAACTAAGAAATTACTACTCAGAAATAGAATTTTATTTAATAGTTCGCACTAAAGATTACAAAGTTCATTAGAGTTGCAACCAAAGATTTCCAGTTTTAGAATTAACAATAGCTTATATCTTTGGTGCCACATTTCTAAGTCTTCTAGTGGTCAGCAGAATTATCTGAAGAAGTTTTGGACAAAAGATATTTAATATGGCTTTGATTTATACAAAAAATCAATGTGCTCACCATTAAGAGCTAGAGAAGGATCATTGTTTTAACAATTACATTCACCTTGCCATTTATTTATGGTATGAAATTGTAGTGAGAATCTTTATTGTGACTAACACAGTGGAATTTCTAGTTGATCAGGATATTTATTTTGGGAAATAAAGACTCATCTGATGAGCAGAAAACCTGTTTCTTATACTTTACTTTTGCAATAATATGGCCCTTGGTCTGTGTTTCAGATTTTTGGCTTTTGTCCATTTTGTCTCTCTGATGGCTTGTTGATTCTTTTTTCCTACTGAGGCCCATTATTTATTTGTTTTAATTAATTAATTTATTTATTTATTTTTGGCTGCGTTGGGTGTTCGTTGCTGCTCGTGGGCTTTCTTTTAGTTGTGGCGAGCAGAGACTACTCTTCGTTGCGGTGCGCGGGCTTCTCATTGTGGTGGCTTCTCTTGTTCCGGAGCACTGGCTGTAGGCACGCGGGCTTCAGTAGTTGTGGTGCATGGGCTCAGTAGTTGTGGCTTGCGGGGTCTAGAGCACAGGCTCAGTAGTTGTTGCTCACGGGCTTAGTTGCTCCGTGGCATGTGGGATCTTCCTGGACCAGGGCTTGAACCCGTGTCCCCGGCACTGGCAGGTGGATTCTTAACCACTGCGCCACCAGGGAAGCCCTGAGGCCCATTATTCTTAAGCTAGCTTTTGTTTTCACATAACTACTTCCCACTAGTTTATCATCTATATGCAGATTAAACATAACAACATGCAGTGGCATTCCAGTTACTCTGTCTCAAGATAAGTTACTTTGTACTTTGCTTTTACTTTGTTCAGTACTTCCTTTAAAATAGCAAAGTCCAGAGTCCACATGTGTTTAGACTTGGATATATAGGACCTTTGCAAATCTCTTCAGCGCTGGTAAGGAAAGGAGGGACTGAGAAATGTCTTGAGGTAGAAAAGTAAGGAAAAGAAAATATATTTATGAATATTTTAAATAGAGGATATCTTTTAAAAGGGGTTGATTGCTATGCAGCCAAAGTCCTGTAGGCATTTCTTATATATCAAATTTCTTTATACCCTCATCTCAGCAGTGTTCAAGCCTCATAATAAAAAATGATCTTACAGCTTCCTGAGTGTTATAGTGCAAGACTACTGAGAGTGGCCGTGATGGACTGCTCAGTTGAAAACTATCTTTGGTAACTTTTTGTTTCTAAAATAGGGGTGAAGGAGCAACCCACTATCAAAAACAAAACAAAACAAAACAAACTACTGACAAAAATCCCCTTTCCTTCCTTGTAAGCCCAGAAATATGCAGGTTTGGGAAATTTACCTTGCTTTCAATGTTGAGATGACTTTTTATGTTTTTTGTTTGTTATGGTGTCTAATAAAATTATAGAATGTAGCCACAAAAAGAGCAAGTCTTGTATCTGTGTTTGTTACTTGGTCACCTAATAAAATCAATATATCTGAATCATTTTGCTGCACACCAGAAACTAACACAACACTGTAAATCAGCTATACTTCAATTAAAAAAGAAAATCTACGGCCTGAATGAATCCTTTCCACCTTTCCTTCCCTAGCTTGAGCACTAGTAGCTGCCTGTAAGAGAAGTCTTATTCAAAGGCAAACCCTAGCCGAATGTTAATAGACTAAAATTTACGTGATAGTGCATGTTGGGAGAACTTTCATTTTCAAGCAGTATTGACCTGTTAAGATGGTATTACCCTAATCAAAGCCTTACATGATGTGAACAGTAATAGGATAAGCCAGTAAAATTGAATGAGCTTTGTAATGGGAATTATAAATTTATTTATTTATTTTTGGCTGCATTGGGTCTTTGTTGATGCGCGCGGGCTTTCTCTAGTTGCGGCAGTCGGGGGCTACTCTTCATTGTGATGCGCAGACTTCTCATTGCAGTGGCTTCTCTTGTTGCGGAGCATGGGCTCTAGGTGTACGGGCTTCAGTAGTTGTGGCACGTGGGCTCAGTAGTTGTGGCTCGCGGGCTCTAGATCGCAGGCTCAGTAGTTGTGGTGCACAGGCTTAGTTGCTCCATGGCATGTGGGATCTTCCCAGACCAGGGATTGATCCCATGTCCCCAGAATGGGAAGGTGGATTCTTAACCGCTGTGCCACCAGGAAAGTCCTTGTAGTGGGAATTAGAAGACTTGGGTTCTAATCCATGTTCTGTTAGAAGTTATGAGCTTGAGCAGATCACTTTACCTCTTTCAGAAGCAATTCTTTAATCTGTAACATGAGGGCTTGGATGTGATGCTTTCTTAAAACCTTTTCTGATTGAAAATGATTGCATAATTATTATACCTTCCTCACTACCTCTAAATGTCTTTGTACCCTTTTCTCCTTTCTTTTTCTTGGAGGAAAAGTTAAATGACTTTCCAAGACCCATTCATTTGATCATGAAACTGCCCTTTCCTAATTCCTCCAGTTTTGTTGTTGTTCATTCATTTATCCATCAAACATTTATTAGGCATGTTAAGGGTTTCTTTTAGATTCTTTTAGATTCTGGCAAGAGAAAGATCTAGAAGATATAGATGCTGTCCTTAAGAAGGTCACAATCTAGTAGGGGAAGAAGAACATTCAATACAGTATAATAAAAAAGGGATGTAATATGGCAGAGTGATGGCACAAAGAGGAAGGGAATCTTTTTTTGGCTAGTCAAATAAGGGTTTACAGAGAAGGGGACCCCTGGCCAGAGTTTCAGAATTAGAAAAAGAAAAAAACACTTTTTTTCTCCTCAATAAAGTATTTATTCTTTCTTTTTAAATTTTATTGGAGTAGAGTTGATTTACAATGTTGTATTAGTTTCAAGTGTACAGCGAAGTGATTCAGTTATACATATACACATGTTCATTCTTCTTCAGATTCTTTTCTCATCTAGGTTATTACAGAATGCTGAGTAGAGTTCCCTGTGCTGTGCAGTAGGTCCTTGTTGGTTATCTATCTTATATACAGTAGTGTGTATATGTTAATCCCAAGTTCCTGATTTATCCCTCCCTCCTCATTTCCCCTTTGGTAACCATAAGTTTGTTTTCTGTGTCTGTAAGTCTGTTTCTATTTTGTAAATAAGTTTCATTTTGTATCATTACTTCAAGTTTTCCTAACACCATTTATTGAAGAGACTGTCTTTTCTCCATTGTATATTCTTTTCTCCTTTGTTGTAGATTAATTGACTATATAAGCATGGGTCTATTTCTGTGTTCTCTATTGTGTTCCATTGATCTATTTGTCTGTTTTTGTGTCACCACCATACTGTTTTGATTACTCTCGCTTTGTAGTGTAGATTGAAATCAGGAAGCATGATACTTCCAGCTTTGTTCTTCTTTCTCAAGATTTTATTGGCTATTAGTGGTCTTTTGTGGCTCCATACAAATTATAGAATTATCTGTTCTATGTCTATGAAAAATGCCCTGGGTGTCTTAATAGGGATTGAACTGAATCTGTAGATTGTGTTGGGTAGTACGGGCATTTTAACAATAGTAATTCTTCCAGTACATGAACACAGGATATCTTTCCATTTATTTGTGTCATTGTAAAAGTAGTAGATTCTTAATGTAAAAATATTAGGAATATAGATAAGCAAAAATCAGGAAAACAATCACTATTAATACCTTGATGTGCATCTCTTTTGAAGATGCGTTTTAAAGGATGCCTAGAAGACTAAAAAGAAGATGGGGGAGGGAGCATTAGAGACAAAAGGAATGATGAATGCAAAGGTATGAAGTTCTGTAAAAGCGTGTTTTGTATGACCAATCATAAATAGTTAGGTATAGCTGGACCACAAGGGGTATTGGATAGGGAAATGGGGAGATATAGGGAGTCATCAGTCATTTCATGGAGGACTTTGAATGTGATACTAAGGCATTTAGAGTCTATCTGTAGGAAGTCTGGAGCCAACAAAGCTTTTTAAGCTGGGAAAGGGACAGATTCATGATGTGATTTGCATTAAAAACAAAACGAAACTTATTCTGGCCAATTTCAAGAAATCAGACCGAATACTGACTACCTTTCTGCTTTCTTTCACCAAATCAATAGAAATAATAGAAAGATATATATGTAGCCACCTATAGAAATAAGAAGGAGAATTCTCTGTAAATCAGAAAGTGTGAAGAATTTTTGAAAATAGATAGGAGGTCCTATGGGTAATGCTCATATCCAGAGATAGGGGAAACTGGAAGCAGAACGGGTCCCAGAATAATCAGTAGGGTGATTCGCTAGCATTACTGTGCATGAGCAGTCAAGCAGCTCCAACCTCTGTACATTCTAACACCAATTTGGACCAAGCGAAAGGTCTGTTTCCATGTGAGAACTGCATGTAGCAACCTGGGTCTGTGAGATGAGGAAGCACCCAGGGTAATTGGTTATACTCACACTTAGAAGACCAGGCACTGAGGCCCCACACCTGGTGGCATGTTCTGCTCCTCCTCTACTCCTGTTGAAAGCAGTATGAAATGAGTATTGCTTTCTGAATGAGGTATACCAACAGAAGCCAGCAGAATGTAAGAGAATCACAAATAAAAAGAATCTCCAAATGTTTCAGGAAAGTTGACACCATGATACAGAATCAACAAACAGAAGAGCTTAATGTCAAGTAAAAAGTGACTAGAACGGAGTTCTAAAATTAGTGTAGCCAATAATTTTAGAGACATAGGGAATTTATTATATTCTTAACAAGTGGTTATAAAACAAGGGTAGGCATTTATTAGGAAGAGTCAATTAGATATCTGGGGAATGAAAAATATGGTTGTTGAAATGTAATAATCTTTTTGGTGCCGGTGGAGGATGGATTAGAACAGTGCATGGGGCTTCCCTGGTGGTGCAGTGGTTAAGAATCCTCCTGCCAGGGCAGGGGACATGGGTTCGAGCCCTGGTTGGGGAAGAAGATCCCACATGCCACGGAGCAACTAAGCCCATGCACCACAACTACTGAGCCTGCGCTCTAGAGCCTGCAAGCGACAACTGCTGAAGCCTGTGCACCCAGAGCCTGTACTCCACAACAAGAGAAGCCACTGCAATGAGAAGCCCGGGACCGCAACAAAGAGTAACTAGAGAAAGCCTGCATGCAGCAACGAAGACCCAACACAGCCAAAAATAAATAAATAAAGAAGTAAAAAAAAAAAAAAAAAAAAAAAAAGAACAGTGCATGATTGGTAGCAGAGAGAACTGGCTCTTTCTGGTGATCCAGTGATATAATGAGATTTTTTTTTAATTTATTTATTTTTGGCTGCGTGTGGACTTTCTCTAGTTGCAGTGAGCGTGGGCTACTCTTTGTTGTGGTGCATGGGCTTCTTATTGCGGTGGCTTCTCGTTGCAGAGCATGGGCTCTCGGCGCGTGGGCTTCAGTAGTTGTGGCTCGCGGGCTCTAGAGCACAGGCTCATTAGTTGTGGTGCATGGGCTTAGTTGCTTCCAGGCATGTGGGATCTTCCCAGACCAGGGCTTGAACCCGTGTCCCCTGCATTGGCAGGTGGATTCTTAACCACTGTGCCACCAGGGAAGCCCTATAATGAGATCTTGAACTAAGATAGCAGCAGTAAGGATAGAGCTGAGGAAACAAATAACAAGAGATGTTTAAAATATAGAATTAATAAGGCAACTACTGGGTGTGGGAATGAAAGAGAAGCAGGAATCTAGAATATTTCTAGGTTTCTTGTTTGGTTGAGTGAAGAGGTAATATTGCTGGAAACTGTGGTAGCAAATTCAAGAGTAAAAGCAGTTTTGGGGGTTGGTGATGGAGGATTCTACTCTCTCCCTTGGACCTGTTGAAATTGAGGTGCTTGTAAGACAATCAGGTGGAGAAGTGTTGTCTGTTAGACTAACGGATATATGGATTTGGAACTTAAATGTTTTGGGCTTGAGCAAGATTTGGAAGTCATGTATAGGTGATAATGGTAGTAGATCTCATGCTCCTGGGTAAGATTGCTCAGGAAGAATACACAGAGTTTGAGACACAATGACCACTGCCATTTAAGAGGTATGTAGAAGTAGCGACAGCACAGGAAGGGAGGGAAGACTGGCTGGAAGAGTAAGAGGTGCACCAAAAGTAATGTCACGGAAACCAGAGAAGTAAGGGAGTGGTCAACAATGGCAGACTACCAAAGGGTTAATAAGGGCTAAGTAGTGATTTGGCAATTGAGATTTGACCCAAACAGGAGGCGCTTCAGTGGAGTGGTGGGGCTAAAACCAGACTGTAGTGGGTTAAGGAATAAATGGAAGGTAAGGTGGAAGAGGCCATGGACATAGATTTTGCAGACATAGGTTTGTAGAGGAGTAAGATCTGTGAGAACTGGAATATGGAGGTGGGATGCAGGATTGGAGAGGAGGTTGTTCTGCTTTAATGGAGAGTCCTGTTTTCTTCTCTAGCCTCCCTTCTTTAGTAGTTTCTTACCCCTTTCTTATAAACATTGTCAGGTGTTTTCTTTCATTCTCTTCTAACCTTTCACCTCATTCCATTTCACTCTTAAACTTTTCTCCCAACTCTACATTTCTATAGTACTTATTTTCTCTTTCCTTTGTCTGGAAGGATTCTTATGATGTCTTACATCCTTGTTCATCTATATATATGCTCTGTCTCCTTAGCTACTTGATACAAAAAGTCTTTCAGTGTCTTTTTGTGTCTTTAGGTTGACCACAGTGTCACACTGAAGATGCTCAGTTAAGAGTTCTTTGAAAGTCAGTTGCACAAATACCAGATGGAGACATCCCATTTTGGTGTAGTTTTAAAAAAAGTGTGCATTTTATGGGCAGAAGACCTAAATAGACATTTCTCCAAAGAAGATATACAGATTGCCAACAAACACATGAAGAATGCTCAGCGTCATTAGTCATTAGAGAAATGTAAATCAAAACTACAATGAGGTATCACCTCACACCAGTCAGAATGGCCATCATCAAAAATCTAGAAACAATAAATGCTGGAGACGGTGTGGAGAAAAGGGAACACTCTTGCACTGCTGGTGGGAATGTGAATTGGTACAGCCACTATGGAGAACAGTATGGAGGTTCCTTAAAAAACTACAAATAGAACTACCATATGACCCAGCAATCCCACTACTGGGCATATACCGTGAGAAAACCATAATTCAAAAAGAGTCATGTACCAAAATGTTCATTGCAGCTCTATTTACAATAGCCAGGAGGTGGAAGCAACCTATGTATCCATCATTGGATGAATGGATAAAGAAGATGTGGCACATATATACAATGGAATATTACTCAGCCATAAAAAGAAACGAAATTGAGTTATTTGTAGTGAGGTGGATGGACCTAGAGTCTGTCATACAGAGTGAAGTAAGTCAGAAAGAGAAAGACAAATACCATATGCTAACACATACATATGGAATCTAAGGGGAAAAAAAATGTCATGAAGAACCTAGGGGTAAGACGGGAATAAAGACACAGACCTATTAGAGCATGGGCTTGAGGATATGGGGAGGGGGAAGGGTAAGCTGTGACAAAGTGAGAGAGTGACATGGACATATATACACTACCAAATGTAAAATAGATAGCTAGTAGGAAGCAACCGCATAGCACAGGGAGATCAGCTCGGTGCTTTGTGACCACCTAGAGGGGTGGGATAGGGAGGGTGGGAGGGAGGGAGATGCAAGAGGGAAGAGATATGGGAACATATGTATATGTATAACTGATTCACTTTGTTAGAAAGCAGAAACTAACACACCATTGTAAATCAATTATACTCCAATAAAGATGTAAAAAAAAACTGTGCATTTTAGATAGAAGTTTGATATGACTGATGGGAAAATTTGGGAAGCCTTCAAATGCATTAATTGAAGCATTATATTCTGACTACAGGAAGAATTAATTATTCTACCCTAGTGAAAATACATGTAACAACTGTTGTTTGACTTTAATTCTGAATGTCATGATTAAGAGGAACAATTGGCAATCCAAGAACTTGTTCAGGAGAGGGAGGAAAATGGTGGAGTCCAGAGTGCTGTTTGTCAAACCAGTATCTATTCTCCCTTTCATTCTTAGTAACATATCTACACTATTGTGGGAAGATCACTAAGTCCAACTATAAAACATTATCTCTCAATAGCTGTAAACAGAAAACTTGGGTAGCACTTCTAGGAAAGCTCTTTAAAGGAGATAGACTCATCTGGGAAGCCTCAGAAGGAGCTCTTGTCCCTTCCTCCTTCTGCCTAGGACAGAGATTAGATTTCTGGAGTTGCAGCGATCATCTTTTGACTATGGATGACTTTGAGCATAGATGCCATGGGGTAAGGCCAGCAGAGTGAAAAGATAGAATGAGTGGGGCTCCTTGGTGATGCTGCAGCTGCCAATCTATCCTGACCTACCTCCAGATCTCTTATGTGAGAGAAAAATAAACCTCTCTTTTCTATAAACCACATGTATTTGTTCATGAGCAACTGAACCTTATCTCAGCTGACACAGAGGGCCAACCCACTGACTAGATTAAAGCTATTACTGAGGCTACTCTTAGCAGGTGGAGAAGAGGTTATGGACTCAGCTGGTTTTGGGTTTCCAGGGTTGACATAGGGGGACATTTTTGGAAAAAGGTTTTAACACTGATCTAAAGAATTCTTGAGAGAGCCTTTCTCAGTTTCTGATTCTGGACATAATTTGAATTTTCATAGCAGATGGCTCTCTGAGAAATAGTTATGGCACTGCATGAGATGTAAAAAATTCAAATTCTTAGACTGAGATTTGATTGTTGTGAACAAAGGGAATTCTGAGAACAGGAAAAAGTTTATGGAAAACAAAATCATTAATATTGAACTAAAATAATTCATAATAGTGAAAAGTAGATTGAATACTCCGGAAAATCACATTAGTGAATTAGAAGACTCCTTCAAATGATGTACCAGAATTACGGAAAGATAGAGCTGGAGATAATAGGCATGGTAGATAGATCCGGGAGATCTGGTATACATAAATTGGGTGTTCTAGTAGGAAAGAACAGAGATGATGTATATGTGATCAAGAAATTCTCAAAGAAAATACTGAAAATGTTGCTAAACTGAAGACTTGTACTTTTTATAGAACTCACCAAATAGCAAACAAGATGAGTGATTATACTAGTCACATTTCTGATGTTCAAGAATAGGAGAAAATTCTCCAAGCTTTTGGGGAGGAAAATCAAATTATTTTCAAAGGGAAGATAATCAGGTTGGAATCTAGTCTTCTATTTCATGAAAAATACTAGATGAGAGGATTCCAGACATTTTATGGAATTTATAGACTAATAAAATGCTAATAGAAAATCTGAGTGATTAACAAATTATCAAACTTTGGTTTTTTTTTTAGCTAAACAAGGGTATAAAATATAAAATAAACAATTGAGTAGTTTTTGTTTTGAACAACACTGTCATCTTTTTTTTTTCTTTTCCATTATGGTTTATTATAGGATATTGAATATAGTTCCCTGTGCTATACAGTAGGGCCTTGTCGTTTATCCATTCTATATATAATAGTTTGCATCTGCTAATCTCGAACTCCCAGTTCTTTTCTCCCCAAAACCCCTCCCTCTTGGCAACCACAAGTTTGTTCTCTATATCTGTGAGTCTGTTTCTGTTTCATATATAAGTTCATTTGTGTCATATTTTAGATTTCACATATAAGTGATATCATATGGTATTTGTCTGACTTACTTCACTTAGTATGATAATCTCTAGGTCTGTCCATAATGGCATTACTTCATTGTTTTTTGTGGCTGAGTAGTATTCCATTTTATGTATATACCACATCTGACTTATCCATTCATCTGTCGATGGACATTTAGGTTGTTTCCACGTCTTGGCTTGTAGATAGTGCTTCTATGAACATAGGGGGTGCATGTATCTTTTCTAATTATAGTGTTGTCCGGATATATGCCCAGGAGTGGGATTGTTGGATCATATGGCAACTCTATTTTTAGTGTTTTGAGGAACCTCCGTACTGTTTTCCCTAGTGGCTGCACCACTTTACATTCCCACCAACAACACTGTCATCTTTTTTGATTGTACTGAGGACTAGTGAAAATTTAATCACCAAATAGTATTGATTCCTGTTTTAGAGTTTGGTAGCTACTACAGTATCTACAGTGTTGTGAGGGAAAAGGATTTATCCTCAGTTTTATACCTTACCACACTGTCATTTACATAAAAAGGCAAAAGAGAGATTTCAAGACAGACATGGTTTCAGAAATTACACTAGCTTTGTACTTTTTCTGAAAAAAAAAAAATGTCCAAGGAGATACTCTGTAGAATAAGATAATTAGTAAACTTGATTTAACAGATTGATATTAAACTTTGTACATACAGAAGATACTTCATTTTGATTACCTGTAATATAGTCATTACATCTAAGGTACAGAAATAACAAAAATAGAAATTCAAAAGTATTTATTTTAAGCATTTACTGTGTTCCTACTATGTATTAGGCAGAGACCTAGGCTGAGGGTGCAGTGAAAAACAAGGTAATGTGATTTTTTTGCCCTGATGGAGCCTACAGCCTGGCAACCAATACAAGAAATAACTGGGTAGTTACAATGCAGTGCAGTGGATGCTCCAGTGGATAGACTACATGATAGAATGTCAGAATAGAGCAGGAGCACTTAACCCAGATTTGGGGGAGAGGCAGAGGTGGCTTTCTGAAGAAGGAACATCTGAGATAAGACAGGAGAAAGAAATTGAGAAGATTTCAGATTAGTTGATTGCAGAGAATACAAAGTGAGTGAAAGGAACAGATGACACCAGAGAGGTAACTAGGGACAGTATCACACAAAATCTTGAAAATAATATCGAAGCAGTTGGGCTTTATTTTGAGAGAAGTGGGGAACTATTAAAAGATTTTAATCATGAAAAAGTGATATGATCTGGTTTGTTTTTTAGATAGATCACTCAGTTTATGGTGTGGAAAATACCGAATTAGAGCCAGTAAAATTGAAGGTAGTAAGATCAGTTAGAGAGTTGTCTTATTTATTCATTTGTTCTAACAATAAATATTTCTAGGTTAGAGGTGATGTTGGGCTGGCTATGGTAGGGTCATGGGATGGAGAGAAGTAGAAGGACTTGAGAAAGATTTAGGCTTTCATGGTAGGCTTTGGTGGTTGGATATTAGGAACATGTAGAAGGAAGAAGACAGACATGATCCCTAAATCTCTGGCTTGTGCAATAGGTAGTTGATGATGGTGCCATTTATTAGAGGAACCGTGGAGGAGAAGACTAAGGAGGGGTGATGAGTTCAGTTGGAGGTGCCTATGGGACACCTAAGTTGAGATCCGGTAGATAGTTAGATAAATGGGTTTGAAGTTTAGGAGAGACATCTGGGCTGGAGATACTGATTTGGAAAGTATCAGCATTTGGAAGGTAACTAAAATCATGGATATGAAAGATCACCCTGGTAGAAGGTACAGAGAAGAGATTTAGGTGAAAGATCTTAGAACACACACATCTAAAATGAGGATTCTTCTAATAAGACTTTTAGAAGGAATGGCTAAAAAAGTAGGACAAAATTCAGGAGATACACCTAAAACTTACATAATGATTAAAAAAATTCAGGAGAGTGTGGCTAACAAATTTGAAACCATGGTACATGTATACTGGTATTAAATAAGTAAATGGACGGTGCATTGTGGGAGCCAGGTTTCTCACTTTTGGTGAGTGAGGTTACAGACACCCATGGCAAGGGGAAGGCTAGAACAAATCACATGGTACTAGATTAGAGTTAGAGAAATCAGGATGAATTCACGTTTAGGTTAATATAGATATGGATACAGAAACAATTATAGATATGTATGTATATATGGCCAAGTGTACAGACATATATTTCCTAGCTCTACTAGAAGGGCCTAGAAGCAATGACACCCCAGTAGCATTATGCACACCTAACACCAAGATCTTGATTTGATACCATTTTCCAATTTAAAAAAGTAAGCTTCTTGGAAAATAATTGATTCTAGGACTGGCACAGGGAATATGCAAGATGAACCTGGAACATTTTGTGGAGCTAGAAGGTAAGAAAATACTCAAAAGCCAAAAGGATGGGGCTTGGCAAAAGGATACAGGAGGCAACCTGAAAGAGCCATCAAATGATCAAAGCTGGATTAGTTTGAATAACAAAATAAATAACACAGTATTGGATTATAACCCTAAATGATTGAATAAGTAAGTGTCCCTCGCTTATTTATCCCATACAGAAGAGCTCCAGGTAATTTATGCAGACACTTCTCTCCCTCAAGGAGGTGGAACTTAACTCCCTAGGCTTTGAGTGTGTGCTGTTCTTAGTGACTGAAAGGGAATGGTTATTTATGCAGATGCTGTTTAAGGTTAAATAAGTTATAGACTAAGGCATTTTCATGGGTTATAGTATTAAAGAATATTTGTGATCTCAGTGGGAGCTGTTCTAGGGGAAAGGTAGATTTTTGGGCTATTAATGTGTATGACTCTAACCTTAACCTATCTTAGAGAGTATTCTGTATGTTCTTATTAGAAGATTTAATCACAAACTGACAGCTATTTAGTGTCTATCAAAAGCTCACTTAAAGTATCAGATATGAGAAGATAGTTTAATGAATATTTTAATTATGTATTCATCTAATTTCTTGTATTAGGTCTTCAGAGAACAAAAGTATCAAGATCATGTCACCTCAGTCTCCCCCAACATGAAAATGCCTGTACTGATTCTGCTTTAATGATATGCCGTCTGTCTATAAATAGATCTATAAGCAACATCATTTGAATGATGTGCATTTTCTAAAATTATGTTTGAAACTATAGTCCACTAGGTTCATTGTTCTTTTTTCAAGTACATACAGTTCAGATACAAAATTTACATGTTTTCTTCTTACCAGAGATGAAAACTTACAACTCTGGAAACATGGACCCAAATTTGACACTCATTGTTTATAATTTGCTGATATTATGAATTTGATAGTGTCTGTTTCAGTTGCCTATTGTCATTTAACAAATCACTCCCAAACTTAGTGGCTTAAAACAGCATTGATTTATTATTTTTACAGTTCTGTGGGTCAGGAATTTGGTCAGGGCTTGGCTAGGGGATTCTTCTGCTCTGTGTGGCATCAGCTGGGTGCATTCACTCAGCTGGTAGCTGGGCTGGAAGGAGGCTTCACTCACATGTCTGGCACTTTGGCGTGCCTCCAGGTGGCCTCTCACCAGCATGATAATTTCAGGGTATTCAGATTTCTTACATGGTCTCGCTTCCAAGAGGGAGAAAGGGGAAACTGTCAGTCCTCCTGGTCTGTGGAACTTCAGAATGTCACTTTTGGTCACTGTTGGTCAAAGCAAGTCACAAGGCCAGCCAAGACTCAAGGAACTGGGGTACAAACATCATATTCTCATGGGTGGAGTGACGTGTACAGAGAGAGGGAAGGACTTGATGGCAGCCATCTTTGGAGGCTTTTATGTGGCCATACCAACTACCTACCACAGTATCTTTTTTTTGTGTGTGTGTGGTATGCAAGCTTCTCACTGCTGTGGCCTCTCCCATTGCGGAGCACAGGCTCCGGACGCACAGGCCCAGCGGCCATGGCTCACGGGGCCCAGCAGCTCCGCAGCATGTGGGATCTTCCCGGACCGGGGCACGAACCCATGTTCCCTGCATCGGCAGGCGGACTCTCAACCACTGCGCCACCAGGGAAGCCCCTACCACAGTATCTTAATTTTTTATTTTATTTACAAAGTTTTATTGTGATTAATCCTCTTTACCTTGCGTCTTAACTTGTAACCAATTCAAGTCCTCTTGGAAATTAGATTATACATATTAAATAAAAATTATTACCTTAATTTAGTAGAAAAAATTGGGGGTAATGAGGGACCATGCTAAGTCTCACTCTTGTCATTGTCACTCACTCTAAATTTATCTTGGCTTAACAAGTATCTTGGATTACTTAGAGCTGAAAATCTTAGTTTCTCTGATCTGGAAGGCTTACTGACACATGTTCATATATATTTTTTAAGCCCTGATAAACTTTGTGGAGCACAGTTCTAGCGAAGGGTACCATAATTTAAAATTCAGATACTGTTTGACTCAGAAAGTAATTCCACTTCATGAGTACACAGATATTCTTTAGAGCATTGTCAGTAATGGAAAAATACTGGAAACAACATATGAGTCTGTCAATGAGGAACTGGTTTAACAAATCATGATGCATTCATATGATAGAATATCATGAAATTGTTAAAAAAAAAAAAAGAGCAGGAGGGAATTCTATAAGGAATGATACGAAGTAAGTTCTAAAACACATTAAGTTAAAAAAAATCATGATGAGAAGCTGTATAGTATGCCATCACTTTCATTAAAAATACATATAGGGGCTTCCCTGGTGGCGCAGTGGTTGAGAGTCCGCCTGCCGATGCAGGGGACACGGGTTCGTGCCCCGGTCTGGGAGGATTCCACCTGCCACGGAGCGGCTGGGCCCGTGAGCCATGGCCGCTGAGCCTGCGCGTCCGGAGCCTGTGCTCCGCAACGGGAGAGGCCACAACAGTGAGAGGCCCGCGTACCGCAAAAAAACAAAAAACAAAAACCAAACATATAAATGCTTTTTAATGTATAGAATACGAATGAATACACAGGAATCAAGGGAAGGGAGCTGGATGACTAGGGGGGACTTTCTATTCACCATAGCCTGTTAGTACAATTTACTTTTTATACCAGGTACATGTATTAACTACTCTAAAACTTAGCTTAAAAAATGCTCTGACAGTTTTATTTTATTTGTTGGTTATCTTCTTGTGTAAGGCAGAATGTTGGGTGTTCCATTCAGACAGGAGCCTAAAGGCCAGTAGGAAAGATTAAACACATGTACCATATCAGCAGGCTGCTTGTTAGAGTTGTCATTTTTGCATTGTCCAAATACTTTGCCCATTGTTTTTAGTGGACTGTTTATTTTCTTATTATTGTCCTGAAGATTTCTTTTATATTCCGGAAACAAGTTATCAGATATTTGTCTTGCAGATATTTTCTCCAAGTTTGTGGCTTGTCTTTACATTTTCATAACACTGTCTGTGGAAGAACAGAAGTTTGAAATTCTAAGTGCAATATCTCAATTTTTTCTTTTATGGTCCATGCTTTTTGTGTCATATCTAAAAACTGCCTAACTCAGGTGTTGGCAAACTACAGCTGATTCAGCCCACTGCTTGTTTTTGTAAAATAAAGTTTTATTGGAACATAGCTATGCCTGTTTGTTTCCATGTTCTCTATAGCTGCTTTCATGTTACAGGACAGAGTTAAGTCTTTGCAGCAGAGATGATATAGCCCATAAAGCCTAAAATATTTACTGTCTGACCATTTACAGAAAAAGTTTGCCAACCTCTGGGCTAACCTAGCATCCCCAAAATTTTCTCCTGTGTTTTCCTTTAGAAATTTTATAGTTTTGTATTTTAAAATATTTAAGTCTATTAATTTTTAAAAAAATATTTATTTATTTGTTTATCTTGGCTGCGCCGGGTCTTAGCTGTGGCATGTGGGATCTTTTAGTTGCAGCATGCAGGATCTTTAGTTGTGGCATGCGGACTCTTAGTTGCGGCATGCATGTGGGATCTAGTTTCCCGACCAGGGATCAAACCGGGCCTACTGCACTGGGAGCTCGAAGTCTTACCCACTGGCCCACCAGGGAAGTCTCTAGGTCTATTAATTTTTATATAAGATGTGAGATGTGCGTTGAGGTTCTTTTTTTTTCCCTGTATGGATTGTCATTTGTTATAGCCCTAGTTGTTATAAAGACAGTTTTTTCCATTGAATTACCATGGTACTTTTGTTGAAAATCAAATCAATTGACCATAACAGATATATTTCTGGACTGTCTCTTCTGTTCCATTGATCTGTATGTTTATCCTTATATCAGAATTATAATGTCTTGATGACTATAGCTCTATAGAAAGTATTGAGGGACTTCCGTAGCAGTCCAGTGGTTAAGACTCTGTGCTCCCACTGCAGGGGGCCTGGATTCAATGCCTAGTTGGGGAACAAAGATCTCGCATAAAGCATGGCACAGCCAAAAACAGAAAAAAAATTGCAGGTCAAGAATAAAAAGATCTTCATTAAAAAAAAAAAAAGGAAAGTATTGAAATCAGGTAGTATCAAATTTCCAGCGTTCTTTTTTTTAGAATTATTTTTAGCATCCTAGGTTCTGTGCATTTCCATATAAATTTTAGAATCAACTAACCAGTTTTTATTTAAAAAATCCTCGTAGGATTTTTTTCTTTTTATTTATTTATTTTTGGCTGCGTTGTATCTTTGTTGCTGCATGGGCTTTCTCTAGTTGTGGCTTTTTTGTGGTGCACAGGCTTCTCATTGCGGTGGTTTCTCTTGTTACGGAGCACGGGCTCTAGGTGCAGGGGCTTCAGTAGCTGTGGCTCGCTGGCTCTAGAGCACAGGCTCAGTAGTTGTGGTGCACGGGCTTAGTTGTTCCGCAGCATGTGGGGTCTTCCCGGACCAGGGCTCGAACCTGTGTCCCCTGCATTGGCAGGCGGATTCTTATCCACTGGGCCACCAGGGAAGTCCCGTCTGGTGGGATTTTAATTGTGATTTATGTTAAATCTATACACTAATTTGAGGAGAATTGATATATTAACATTGATTAATCTGATCTTTGAAAACAGTATACTTCCATTTATTGAGGTCTTTGATTTCTCACTTGGTGTTTTGTATTTTTGAGCACAGAATTTTCCATTTATTTTGCTATATTTATCCTGTATCTTTCTTTTTTGATGCTAATGTAATTGCTACTGTTTTGTTAATTTATTTCTAATTATTAATTGCTGCCATATAGAAATACAATTAAATTTTGTATGTTGACTTTGTATCCTTCAATTTTGCCAAATTCAAAGCAAATTTAGTTTCAGTAGTAGACTCTTTGGGATTTTCTATATAGACAGTCCTGTCACTTGTGGACAAAAGACAGTTTTGTTTCCTTTTTTTTTCATCTCTAGGCTTTTATTTCATTTTCTTGCATTATTGTACTGACAGTACAGTGCATTGTTGAATAGGAGCGGTGAGAGCAGATGTTCTTGCCTTGTTCCTGATTTTAGAGGGAAAGCATTTAGTCTTTCATGATTATGTATGATATTAGCTTTAGATTTGTTGTATATTCATGTCTTAGGCTGAGGACGTTCCCTTCTGTTCCTAGTTTTCTGAGTTTTGAATCGTGAATGGTTGTGGGTTTTTCCAGAATTTTTTTTGCATCTGTGAAGATGATCGCTTATATTTTAGTCTATTGATATGTTGAATTATATTGATGGATTTCTTTTTTCATAATGAACTAATATTGCATTCCTGGGATAAATGCTATTTGGTCATGATATATATTCCTTTTTGTATATTGCTAGATTCATTTTTCTAATATTTGGTTAAGATATTTTGTGTCTATGTTCATGAAAGGATATTGGTCTGTAATTTATTTTCCTTACAGTTTTTTTTTTGTCTGACTTTTATATCAGAGTTATGCTGTCCTCATAAGATGAATTGTGAAGTGTTTTCTCTACATTTATTTCTGGAAAATTTATATATTATTGTTATGATTTCTTCCTTAGATGTTGGTAGAATTTACCAAGGAAGCCATTTGTCATGGAACTTTCTTCATGGGAAGATTTTAAATGATGAATTAAATTTTCTTAATATATTAAGAGCTATTGTTATTTAATTTCTTGAGTGAACTTGGTAGTTTGTATTCAAACTTCCAAGGACTTGGTACATTTTATCAAAGTTGTAGAATTTATTGCCATAAAGTAGCTCATAATATTCTCGTATTATCCTTTTAACATCTGTAAAATTTCTAGTGCTGTCCTCTTTTCATTCTTGGTATAGTTAATTTGTGACTTCTCTCCCTCTCTCTCTCTCTCTCTCTCTCTCTCTGGCCAGAAGTTTATTCAGCGCTATTGAAATTCTCAAAGAACTACATTTCAGTTTCATAAATTTTCTCTATTGCTTTTTTTAGTTTCGTTTCTTCCTTCTAATTCCTTTGTGTTTAATTTGCTCTTCTTTTTGTACTTAAGGTGGAGGCTTAGATTATTGATGCAAGACTTTTGTTTTCTAATATAAACAGTTTATGTTTTATGCTGTAAGTTTTTCTAAAAACTGCTTTAGTGGTATCCCACAAATTTTGATATGTTCCACTTTACTTTTAATTCAATTAAAAGTGTTTTTTAATTTCTCTTTTTAATCTTTGGGTTATTTAGAATTGTGTTGTTTAATTTCCAACCTTTGATAATTCTTAATCTATCTTTCAGTTATTGATTCTAACTTAATTCTCTTTTGGTCAGAGAAAATGCATTATTTAACTTAAATTCTTTTAAATATTTTGAGCTTTGTTTTATGGCCCAGAATATGGTCTTTCTTGGTGAGTGTTCCATGTACCCTTGAAAATAATGCATTTTCTGTTCTTGTTGTGTAAAATGGTCTATAAATATCCAATTAGGTCAAGTCAGTTGATAGTATTTTCAGGTTTTCTATAGCTTAGTGATTTTCTGTTTTCTTGTTCTGTTGATTAATAACAGAGGAGTATTAATGTCTACAACTGTAATTGTGGATTTGTCTAATCTCCTTACAGTTTTGTCATGAATTGATCCTTTATCGTTAAGTAGTATCCCTCTTTATCACTGGTGATATTCCTTATTCTGAGGTCTGCTCTTTCAGATATTAATACAGCCATGCTGTCTTGCCTTTCCCTCCTTTTACTTTTAACCTGTGTCTTTGTATATAAAGTAAGTGTCTTGTGGCTAGCATACGATTGGATTTTGTTTGTAAAATTTGATCTGATAATCTCTACCTTTTAATTGGGTGTTTAGATAATTTCTATTTAATATAATCATTGAAAGTTTGGATTTAAACCTACTATCTTGCTAGTTGTTTTCTATTTTTGAATCTTTTTTGTTTATTTTTTCTGCCTTCTATTGAATTAATCATTTTTCATAATTTCATTTTATCTAACTCTTGGCTTATTCTGTATATTTATACATACACACATATTTTTGCGGTTGCTCTAGGTCATGGTTTCTTAACCTTGGCACTGTTTGTATTTTTGGTTGGATAATTCTTTGTTGTTGGGTCATGGAGGGGATACCTGTGTCCATTGCAGGATTTTTAGCATCCCTGGTCTCTATCTACTAGATGACAGTAGCACCCTTTCCCCACCCCCAGCCGTGACGACCAAAAAAGTTTCTAGACTTTGCTACATGTCCCTGAGGGGGCAAAATTGCTCCTGGTTGAGAACCCCTACTCTACGGTTTATTTTATTTATTTTATTTTTGTTTTTTGGCTGCGTTGGGTCTTCTTTTCCGCACACGGGCTTATCTCTCTCTGGTTGTGGTGAGCGGGGGCTACTCTTCATTGTGGTGTGCAGGTTTCTCATTGTGGTGGCTTCTCTTGTTGGGAGCATGGACTCTAGGCACGCGGGCTTCAGTAGTTGTGTCACACGGGCTCAGTAGTCATGGCTCGCAGGCTCTAGAGTGCAGGCTCAGTAGTTGTGGCACACGGGCTTAGTTGTTCCGCGGCATGTGGGATCTTCCCGGACCAGAGCTCAAACCTGTGTCTCCTGCATTGGCAGGCGGATTCTTAACCACTGCGCCACCAGGGAAGCCCCTACTCTATGGTTTAAAAGATATATCTTTAACTTATAATAGTTTTTTTCACATTTTTTAAAATCACATTTTTTCTTTAAATAATATTATACTACTTCATGTGTCATGTAATACCTTATATACAGCATAGTTCAACAACTATCTTCCATCTTTATACTATGTTGTCATAAATTTTATTTCTATGTATGTTATTAACACATTATCATTTTTTGCTTTAGTTCGTGTTTAACCTTCTAAAATCAATAAAATATGAAAAAATAGTCTTTTATTTTTACCTTCTCTTTCTAATGCTCTTCATTTCTTTTTTGTAGATCCAAATTTTCACCTGGGAATTTTCACTGCTGCCTAAAGAACTTCTTTTAACATTTTTGGTGTCTGCAGGCAGTGAATTCTCTCATTTTATTTGTCAAAAAATTCCTTCTTTCTTCCTTCAGTTTTCAAAACTATTTTTGCTGGTTATAGAATTCTATGTTCAGCTCTTTTTTCTTTCAGTACCTGAAAGGTATTATATTCAATATTGTCTTTGGCTTGTATAATTTTCTGAAGGTAAGGAAATTTTAATCTTTGTTATTTGTATCTAGTCTTTCTTTTTTCTCTGTCTTAGAGATTTTTATCTTTGTTTTTCTACAGTTTGAGTATGATATACCCGTGTATGTTTGTTTGTGTGTGCGTGTTTTGGTATTTATCATGATTGGGGTTCTCTGGGATTTTTTGCTCTCTAGTTTGTTGTCTTAGATTCATTTGGGAAAATTCTTGGCCATTATCTTTTTATGTATTTCTTGTATCTTATTATTTTTGTTTTCTTCTCCTGGGGCTCCAATTAAATGGTTGTTATACATTTTGATATAGTTCCACAGCTCTTGGATGCCCTGAACTGTATTTTTCCTTCATTTTTTTAAAACTGTGGTTTCATTTTGTATTATTTCTATTGTCCTGTCTTTAAGTCCACTGAGTCTTTCCTAATCTGTGTCCAGGCTGCTGTTGAGGCTGCCAAAGAAATTTTTCTTCTCTAATGTAAACAAAATTTCTTTTGTTGTTTCTGGCTTTTCTATCTTACTTGTTTAAAGTTTCCATGTCACTGCTGAAAATTTCCATCTTTTTATGCATGTTATCCATCTTGTCTACTAGATCATCTAACAGTTATTTTAGAATGTTTGATAATTTCAGTTAATGAATCAGTCCTGATTCTGTTGATTACTTTATCTCTTGACAAAGGGTTATTTCTTCTTGCTTTTGTGGATGCTTCATAGTTTGTGATTTAATGCTCATCATCATGTACAGAAGAATAGGAGAGACTGAAGTGATCCTCTTCTCTCAGGCTGTGTTTGTCAGAGGTTGAGTCGATCTAATCTTGAAGTGAGGTGGGTTTGGATTTTGTGGCCATCATTACCTTCAGTGTACCACAGGCTTCACATTTCTCCATTTGGCTGCTGTTGCCTTGTGTTTAGAGTGTGGCATGTGGTACTACAGGATTCTTCTGTGATCCTGTATCACCCTCATCTTTCAACAGTCTTTGCACATCTGTTTGCAGAGGGATTTCATGTTACTGTTTTTCTCCCAGTGATAGATTATTGTTGCTTGTTACCCAGTGCTATGCTTGTGGGACAGGGCAAAGTTCTGTTTTGTTCTGGTGCAGACTCAATCCTGGTCAGGCCCTACATTCCTGGGTATCAGTGGTAGGACTTTCTTAGCTTTCCTGCTTTCTCTTCCCTGTGGTGGTCAAACACTCATACATTTGTGGTTGGTCTTGGGCAGAAATATCCTTTCCCTCCCTTGTAGTAGTACATCTCTGTTGGTATTGGTGCAGGATCCTTTGCCCAAGACTTTTTCCTCTCCCCCTCCCCTACAGTGGCAGAGGGGGTTTTTTTGCCTCTACTTTCTCATAGCATCAATGTGTCTTTCTTTGCCTGTGTCTGGGAGCTTAGGAGTGTTTTCTCCCCATCTGGGAGAGGCATTTTGCTTCTGTTCTCCTCTGAAGCAGTGGACTTTTGCCTGGACCCTGGGGTGAGAGGGTTTTCTGTCCTTCCCCCAGTGGCTCTAGGCTTTTGCTCTGTGTTGGGGATGGGTTGGGGAAGCAGGCAGAGCTTCAGGCCTGTACTCATCACCTTGTACACACTTGCTTCAGTGATGAAGGGCTTTCTCTGGTTTCCTGTCCTACCTCTAACCTTTCTTGTGAGAATCTGGTTGAGGCATGTAGAAGAACTTTCAACTGAGTGTAAACTCTCCTTGTGTCTGGGGTTCTCAACCATTCCTAACTGACATAGTAGTTCATACTTGGTCTTAAAGAATTTGTTAAAATCTTAACTGATTTTTTTTTCTTACATACGTGTATGGAGGCCACTTCTTCTGATGACCTGCCAAAGGTAAAACAGTTTGTGTGTACAGCCTCTCCCTGGAGGAATTTGTCCCTCTTTGGTATTTAAATTACTTGGTTGCCTTCTGACTTCAATTCTTTATTAGATTCAAGAGAAGTTTTGATTTTATAAATCTGGCTTTTTCTCACTAGGGTGGGAAAACATTCTTTTGTGGCTTTCTGCATTCTAGGTGGAAGTGGAACTACTTAGAGTTCTTGACAGGGTTTGCTATTTCAAACTGCTGCTTATTCGGATCCCTCTTGAATGTTTTCTCTTGCCTTCATTTGCCTCTTGAGCACTTTGTCATTTAGGATTGAACCCAAGGGACTACTTCCTCCATGAAGCTTTTCCTGATCCCACTAAGTAGAATAGAACATTTCTTGAATTGTACAACTGCTTTGCTTCTTGTACAGCTGTGTTTCATTTTTGCAGACCCGTTGAAACCTTCATTAAGGTTGAGCAGCTTTCAGAATTCGAGACCTCTCAACCTGAGAACTGTCCTTCTACCTTCAAAGTTTATGGCTGTTATGGTTGATAGATTTTAGGTAGGATCATAAAGTAAACTTGAGATAAAGAAATATACAAGAGAACTTACATTTATTAATATAATAAAATTTGTGAAATCATACCACATAGTTTCCTGTGTACAGTTATTGCTCTTGAACTAAATTATTTTCAGAAATAAGACTTAAATTTGTAGAATCTAATTTCTTAGAACTGTGGGCTTGGTTACACAAGCTAGTATATATTCACACAATGAAATATCATGGAGTTTTAAAAAACAGTGATAAAACATATCCTAACATGGTAAATCTGCAGGATATAATGAGTGAAAAAAAATAAGGTGCAAAACTGAATATTTTGTGTAAGAAGGCAGGAAGAATAAGATTATATTTGCAGTTAAGTGTATTTGCATAAAGAATTACTAGAAGGATATACATACAAGAAACTAATAAAAGTGGTGACCTGTAGTAAGCAAGGACAATGTGAGCTGCAAGTGGATGATATACAAATGAGACTTCTCAAACATGTTATGTTCCTTTTTACATCATTTTGATTTTTGATTCATGTGAATGTAGTATATATTAAGAAAAGTTAAAGTTAGTAAACATTATGTGAATCTTAAAAGATAACAGGAAGATTTGAAAAATACTTTAGAGCTGATAAAATATGTTGGCCTATGAAATAAAAATTGTGTGTGAGATACCTTTATTTTACATAAATCAGATTTTACAGATGAAAAGGTAAATACAAAGCATGGAGAATTGCAAAGATCAAGGTTTTATGAATCTGGCTCTAGATGAATAAATATATAGAAAGGCTGGTTTTCTAGCATGATTAGAAAGGTTTGGGGTCTAGACCCAATGTGGGTGATCCCTCAAAGCAGAAAGGAGCATTGTGTTTCGGCAGCAACTATAACAGAAACACAGAGTGCTGAGAGTGGACTGGGGAACAATTTCTTACTCATGAAACTACTGGGCATATCCTTGGAAACTGATAAAATGTATCTAACTATTGTCAGGAAGAACAGGAGATGAGAATACCAAAGAATATTCTTATTACAAATTAAAACATATAAAGAAACAATAATTACATTACGTAAATAGGTTATAGCCCAGAAATCAACCTTGTTGTAGACAAATGAAATGTATAAGAAGAAATTTATAAATCAAGGTGTGGTTTACTTAATTACTTAATGTTGTTAGGAAAACTGGCAATTTGGAATACAGGTCAGTTCAGAGTTAAATCTCTTTCCATACATCATTTGGAATGAAGTATTCAAATAATTTAGCCCACAGAAAAGTGAAAATCAGAGTATTTATCTGTTACCAAGAAATTCCTAAGCAAAGAAATAATAAAAGAAGTGAAAAATGCACTGATGGATAAATCTGGCCACGTGAAAAGAAAAACTTTTGTATTGAAAGCCAGCGATAGACTGAGAAAATGTTAAAAGTAGATGAAAGACATAGTATTTTTACAATATAAGTGGTTAAGGAAAACATAAAACTCCTTTCCCATTCTACCCCAGGTGGGGCTGGAAGAGGGAGAGTTGCACACTTGGGAACAAAGGCAGTGTGCGTTACGGGAGAAGGATCTGATTAATGACATAGATAGCGTTCAGTGTCTAACTAAATTTGAAGACCTTAATATTATAGCAGGATCAGTCCACGTGGTTGTGTGTTTTTTCTCTAGCAGGTGATTGAATTGACCCAGGATTAGGAATTTGAGAGTGGAGAAGTGGAAGAAAGAAAATAACGTACTTGGTGGACTGATAGCTTGGGTGACGACCAAGATTTTGAGATTGGTGATAACACAGAACTGGAAAGATGAGTGTAGGTAGAGTGCATCTAAGGGATTGAGACTGGACCCCGGTTAGAAAAGATAGAGTGGAATATTGAACGACAAAGTCAAGAAGAGGGTAGGACAGCCAGATGGCATGACCATGAGGGAAAGGGTGGGACTGCTTGTGAGGTAGGGTCTGGAAATGTTACTGTGGACAAGGTTGATTCCTATGGCCTTAGTCTTCACTCTAGAGGGTTCTTTTCAAGAGCCAGATTTAGCCCAGTGGTTGAAAGTAGTGTTCAGTGATAAGGTTGAGGATGTAGAGGTCTTTTGTTTTACTATGTAAAAGGGGTTTCCAGAGGTCCCTGTGGAAAAGGTTGGAAGGAAGGGCGGCAGTTGGGGAACACATGCAGTGACTGAGACAGCAAAGAGAACACTGTGGGCATGAAGACAAGAGAAAAGGTAGTCACAATGGTTTATGTTTTGAATAAAGCCCAAGGGTGACAGGGATGGGAGCCACAGGTAGAAGTAACTAGCAAGATTCCTGAATTGACCTGTGGTGTAATGATCGTCTCTGGAGCCTGATCCACTGTGTCTTTGTAATCTAAAGGGAATATTAGTGGAAAACTTAACTCTGGGTGGTATAACCTAAAGCAGTTAGGCTTTAAATAACGAAAGCCAGTGGGGCTCACATTTCTTAAGCATTCTCTGATGTCTGCACAGTCCCACTGTTTGGAGTTAGCTTTGAGGTAGAATGGGAAGATACAGTACTACCATTAATTTAGGAAAGTCCACAATTTGTCACGTCCTACTGCCAAGGACCCAGGAATGAATGATAGCCATCATATTGGGTGCTTCTTTATCATAGAGGTATCTTCTGCTGGAAATCCTGTTTCCTCCTGCTGTTCCATTTTACCTGAAACTGGGTACTGAGGCCACTGCTGCTGGGGTGACTTCAGCAACTCTGATGAGTGAGTCAGTAGCTTAGGTCTCTTGCCTCCTTGAATTACCAATGCAAAGCTCAATTTACTGCATACCTCCTTTGGGGATCAGAACCTTTTTAAAGCTAGTAACTAATTACTGCTTATCAACTTTATATTTGTTTACTTACTTAACCTTTATTCTTTAATTTCAGTTTTTAAAATCTGTGGTAGGGACAAGAATGGGAATTAGAATTTCTTGAACAACGAAAGCACCTGTTATAAGAATCTTTGTATGCTTATAGGGAAACAATGATGTGTCACAGTATCTAAAATCTAATGTTTTCAGTAGAACAAATGTCTCTTTTCTCCTACTTTAGATCTAATGAGATGTAACTGGAACCGACTCTGATGATAAAAATCAAGGACCATCAGGCAAGATCAGGCAGTAAGAATTTTTGCTTCCAAATGAAGACACCGACATTTAGAACTTCTACTTATTCTAAGGTATTCGAGGTACAGTTTTACTTTAATTTGACTCCTTGGCAGTCATTTTATAATGCTGATTTCTATCTATATAGATTTCATAAGTTTAAAAGTTTTTATGTTAGAATGGTTAGCTTTTGGGGAAGAGGCCACCCCCCCTGACACACACGTTCCTCCAAATCTGAGAAGAGATTCAGATTTTAAAGGGAGGTCATCCTTATAATTAGGAAAGCATGTCAATTATAAGAAATAGAATGGACTTCCCTGGTGGCACAGTGGTTAAGAATCCACCTGCCAGTGCAGGGGACATGGGTTCGAGCCCTGGTCCAGGAAGATCCCACATGCCGCAGAGCAACTAAGCCCGTGAGCCACAACTACTGAGCCTGCATTTTAGAGCCCGCCAGCCACAGCTATGAGCCCGCGTGCCACAGCTACTGAAGCCCACGTGCCTAGAGCCCATGCTCCGCAACAAGAGAAGCCACTGCAATGAGAAGCCCGCGCGCCACAACTAGAGAAAGCTGTGCACAGCAAGAACCAAAGCAGCCAAAACTAAATAAAGTAAATAAATTTATTAAAAAAAAAGAAGAAACACAAATGTAAGAAAATATATCAAAATGTTCATTAAAAATAAAGAAATACACTGAGTGCAGATTAACAGTATAGAAGAACTGGAATAAATAAATGTCAATTTAATAATTATTTTATTTATGTCATGACCCTCTGAGATGAGCAATTGAATTCAGCACTCTAACCAACTGTGCTTACATGATACAAGAGATCTTAGTGATTGTCCTTTAGTTTGATCTGGAAACCTCTCTTTCCTGTTTTCCTAAACTTACTGTTAAGAGTTTTCTATTCACCAAGAAATGTCACTTATACTCCCTGTAGACTGTTTCTATAGGACCTTGGGGATCTGACGGGTTAGTTTCACTTAGATCAGAAAAACCAGACGTGTAATTAAAGAGTCAAATGATACTTCCAAATCATTGGGTGGCTGTCCACTTTAAAGACTACATAAGACAATTGAAAACAATCAAAGGAAACATAGTATCAACAGAAAACATAGTGGTCTCTATTTTTCTAAAATACATATAAATTTCAAAGAGGGTACAGTTAGTTTGTTGTTTATTTAAAAACAAAATAATTTCGTGTTAATTGTATTTTTCCAAATAGGCAGAAAGTATGGAAAGATAATTATTTTTAGGGACAGTCAGAGTTGGTTGGTTCTCTGTATACATTATAGAGGTTTGTAAATTAATTTTGCTAGATTATAGAGAAGATGAAAATCTGAGAAAAATGTATCACTTATTACTTGGATTTTAAATTTCATTTTATTCTGTTTCGGAAGAAGAATATGTAAAACAGTAAATTCTAAAATATAAGAATCCATATTGAAAAACCTAAGACTGCTTCAGTTAAAATAAATGGATTACTTTCTAGAAGGCGGTGGTATAATTGAGCAGTTTTTGCCAAAGAAAAGTTACCTCGAGTCAAATAGCAGATGAAAAAGAGGTTGTTTTGATGAGAAGTTTTAAGACTTCTCTGGCAGCTAGCAGGTATACTGTACTTTTCAAAAATTTTTTGGTGTCAGTTTGAATCAAATGGTAATGATATTAAATATATAATTTGACTTATTACCAGAATCATTTTCCTTTTTAAAAAATTTGGATGTACTTTATTTTTTGGCTGTGTCAGGTCTTAGTTGCGGCACACGGGATCTTTTGTTGCAGCGTGCAGGCTCTTAGTTGTGGTGCGTGGGCTCCAGAGCTCGTGGGCTCTGTAGTTGCGGCACACGGGCTCTCTAGTTGTGGCATGCAGGCTTAGTTGCCCCATGGCATGTGGGATCTTAGTTCCCTGGCATCCCCTGCAGTGTAAGACGGATTCTTAGCCACTAGACCACTAGGGAAGCCCCTCCCTTATTTTTTAAAGCTATCTTTCCTTCTTACTTTCATTTAACAACATTAGTTGAATGTTCAGGCTTTGCGAAGAATAAGTCTAAATATGTGGAAGGATATAAATTATTCTATAACTTCATTATGAATGAAGTTGAAGACATCTTTCACTCAGAATGTTTACTCTGGGTCTAGGGAGGCTAAATACTCTCATCTGAAAACCATTTAAAAGCAATTTTGAGGACTTCCCTGGTAGCACAGTGGTTAAGAATCTGTCTGCCAATGCAGGGGACACGGGTTTGAGCCCTGGTGCAGGAAGATCCCACATGCCGCAGAGCAGCTAAGCCCTTGCACCACAACTACTGAAGTCCGCGCACCTAGAGCCCGTGCTCCGCAACAAGAGGAGCCACTGCAATGAGAAGCCCACGCACCACAAAGAGTAGCCCCCGCTTGCCGCAACTAGAGAAAGCTCATGCGCAGCAATGAAGACCCAATGAAGCCAAAAATAAAATAATTAAAAAGAAAAAAAAGCAATTATGAAATGAGCACATAAAAATCATAGTTTAGTATTCCTTTCTAAGTAATATAGTTAAGTTCTGTATTCAGATGTCAACAAAAAGAGAGTAGGAAATTCTGATCAATTGAATTTGGTGACTAATTGGTTGTGGTTGTCACCCATCTATGGTTCTACTTGTGAAAGTGCCATATAACCAAATTAGGTTGCTTAAATCCTTAAATTAGGGATTTCTATTCATCAATTTCTTATATTGCCCCGCGCATTTGCAAACTAATATTTGTCATTTTCCGTTTCAAAAATGAAGTAAAAATTTCACAAACTTGTGCTCAGAAGTTTTATATAATACATTTTGACAATATTTTCTTTCCTTCTTTTTTTTTTTTTGCTGTACGCGGGCCTCTCACTGTTGTGGCCTCTCCCGTTGTGGAGCACAGGCTCCAGACACGCAGCCTCGGCGGCCATGGCTCACGGGCCCAGCCGCTTCGCGGCACGTGGGATCTTCCCGGACCGGGGCACGAACCCGCGTCCCCTGCATCGGCAGGCGGACTCTCAACCACTGCGCCACCAGGGAAGCCCTCTTTTTTTTTTTTTGACAATATTTTCTTAAAATTTTTTTGAGAAGATTTTAAGATTTTGAGATAGTGGGATTTTGTTTTTTTGGGAAGGGGGATTAAAACAAAACAAAATTAGTACGAGTTACGGCCCTAGAACATTTGTAAGGTGATGTCTTGGATTATAGTTTACATTAAGTTAAAACAGTACCTTTTAAAAATATTTTGTTTGGACTCACAAAAACATTTGAAAACATTTCAACAAGGTATAATTGAGGCAATAGGTATTCCCTTGCCACCATGATTTTCTCTATGGTGTGATGGAAAGAGCACAAGCTTTGGCTCTTCTACTTTCATGCTACCCTGAGGAATTGAATTAATATTTGTCTTAGTTTCCTTTTCTTTAATAGTTACTTTTTAGACTTTTGATGAAAAATGAAAAAAGTGTATAAAATTATATAAAATGATGCTTTTCAGTGTTAGATTAATGCACATTATTGCTAAAGATAGAGAAGACCACACTACTGAAGTATCATTCACAGTTATCCTTCTTCTAGCAAAAAACAGGTCAACTCACACTACTACTGAGAAGCTTGTCAAACCAGTTTCAAACTTAACGACAAATATTATGCTTGGAGAGAAAGTAAAATGAGCTTTTGGCAAAAATCCCTTATCAAAGGCATACCATCTGGAAAAGCAATTACTGTCATGTGCATGCTAGCAGAATTTTTTGTTTTTCAGTTGGATGAAAGCACTGATGTGCTGAGGACATACCAGCACTTCATAGAGATGTGTTACTGTTTAATCACTGAGAAATCCACACTAACAGAAGAGTTTTTTTGTTGATATTTTGTTTTATTGTTGTTGTTGTTGGTGGTGGTGGTTGGTTAGTTTTTTAAAGCCATTGTTGTCTGGAAAAGTTTCATTGGCTCCTCTGATCAAAACCCAACAACTTTAGCTGTAGGAGAGGGTGCACTTGGTCTGTGAATAAAAGAAATTGCACCAAGATATAAATTTATATCCTGCTTTTTTCCAGAGGAAAAAGTTTGGCATTTAGTAATGTGATTTCTGGTTGTGATTTAATGTTGAAAAAAACCAGTAAAAATTGTGGATGTAAGCAATTTTTGGCCACTAACACCGTGTCTTTTTAGGATTTTGGGAAGAAATGGTCAGCAAATATAGGATCCTGCTTTTCCACAGCGATGTATGCTAGCTGTGTAGGGTGACAGGGCTTTACATGTTTGTTAATTTGCTTTTTAGTAAAATAAGAAGAATGTTTCTTTACCACTGATAATGCCATTTCTATGATTTCAAGGAGGCATAAACTTACATCTACTTTTTCAAATAGTCAGAACTTATAACTTCATATTCACAGTATCATGAGTTTCAATGTTAAGGATGAGGTATAAGAATTTTATAAAAGTCTGAATTATGATGCAAAATAATTCTTATCTAAGAGTTTGACCATTTCCCCACACTTGATGATTTTATTGGGTTATCAAAGAAAAAACAACCAGTGAATTTTTATTGTACATGTTTAAAAACCACATCTAAATTTTGAAATAGAACATGAAGAAATACTTTCCAGAGCCAAAATGCCGGCAGAGAATATATTAGGAATCTTGTTGCTCCAGTCTCTCAAATTGAAGCATTTAACATCCAGTTTTGAGTGGGATATGCTCTTTTTTGGACATTGAATGGAATGCTGAAAGTAGACTTGAGAAGGAAATATTTCTATAATTTCTGGGTCCATGTTCAATCATAATATCCAGAATGTATTCAATATAACACAGTTGATTTATAATTAAGAATTAGGCATTTTTAGTTTAGTAGAAATAAAGAATAAGAAAGGAGCTAGTTGAAATGGAAAGCAGCTTATGGTTAAAGCTGGTTCCAGAGCTGGGGCCTTGAACACCTTGCAAGGAAGCTATCATAGGGGGTGGCAAAACAACGAAGGTGCTTAATTGAATGGGCTCTGTCTGGCCAAAGATGAGACAATTTGAGCATTAGTAAGTATAACTACAATATATAATCAATCACATCCAATATGTTTAAACTGATGAGTTCATGATGATACTTTAAAGAACTCATTCATTTTCTTTGGAGTATGCTAAGAAACCAACTATACCTGAATGTGACCAGTAGTTGAGGAGAGGAAGTTTCTTTTCTCAGGTGTATTCTAGTTAGTAGTATTCTATTTACAGTTAAGGGGTGATAAATAGAACATTACCATTTCATAATGAATTCCAGGACGTAAGCAAAGATCATCAGTGGCTGCTAACATCACAGGAGGGGGGACAGTCGGACATTAGGTTTCTCTTAATGAAAGTTCACGATCCTTTCTGTGAAGTATCGTTGCCAAAAAAATTGAATTTGAATCTAAATCTGATCAAGCCTGTAGCTCCAATTACCAATTTACAGGAAACATAGAAGACAGGGAAACAAGGGAAATGATACCATGGAGATGCAGTCAGCAGAATCTAGACTATGGGGAAGTCTTTGGGACACACAACTTGGTTTTTTTTTAAACAAATAAATTGTGAGGAACAAAACAAGAGAAAAGAAGGAAGAAAACTGAAATTAATAGCAATGTTTGGACTTTATTTGGGTCCAGATTTTAATAAATAAATATTTATAAAATAATCAGGGAAATTTGAACACTGGATATTTTATATTAAGAAATTATTGTTAATTTTTAGGTGTGATAGATAACAGCATGTAGTTATATTGAAGAAGAGTCATCTTTTAGAGATACATAGTGAAATGTTGATGGATGCAAGGATTTGTCTGGGATCTGCTTTATTATCAGGAATAGAGGGAAGGCTGTGGCTGGGGATGAATCAAGCTTGGCCATGAGTTGATCTTTGTTTAAGCTAGGCACTTGTGGTGTTGGAGGGTGGGGTGGTGGTGGTGTAATTCTTGATATTATTCTCTAAGCTTTTTTGAAAATTTCCATAAGAAAAAGGTCCAGAAATTTACATTTTCTCTTTCTTGGCTTATAAGAATACAATTGAACTATGTGTATTTAGCAACCTGCCGAATTTTTATTTCTAATAATTTCTTGAGTCTTTTGGGATATATATATACAAAACCATATTGTACACAAATGACAGTTTTACTATATAGTGCTTACTGTTTACCAGGCTCTATTTTAAGCACCTATGCGTATTAACCCATTAGGTCCTTGTAAGGAAGAGCTCCAGTGAAATAGACATTAACTTGCCCAACGTTGTGTAGCTGGTATGTGGCAGAGCTGGGATTTGAATCCAGGCATTCTAGCCCTAGAGTCTGTGCTTCTCTGTTTGTTTGTTTGTTTTTGCGGTAAGCGGGCCTCTCACTGCTGTGGCCTCTCCCGTTGTGGAGCACAGGCTCCGGACACGCAGGCCCAGCGGCCATGGCTCACGGGCCCAGCCGCTCTGCGGCATATGGGGTCTTCCCGGACCAGGGCACGAACCCGTGTCCCCTGCATCGGCAGGCGGACTCTCAACCACTGAGCCACCAGGGAAGCCCGCTTCTGTGGTTTTTATATCTCCTTATAAGCTTTATTTTTAACCCCTTCACTCTAATCCTTGTACCCTTTATTTCTTTTGTTTGTTTTAGTGTACTGGCTAGAATTTAAACTTTTAAATACCAGTTTTCATTTGTAATTTTGATTTTGGAAGTTGTCTTAATATTTAGTGAATCCAGAGTCCAGTCAAATTTACTCCTTTATAAATACAAGGTACTCACCAAGAAACTAAGAATTGACTTAGTATGAAGCTAGAAGCCAAAGAATAAAGTGTATCGCTATTTAAAGTTGCCAAGACATGGAAGCAACCTACATTTCTATCTAGAGAGGAATGGATAAAGAAGGTGTGGTACATATATACATTGGACTACCACTCAGCCATAAAAAAAGAATGAAATAATGCCATTTGCAGCAACAGGGATGCATCTAGAGATTATCACACTAAGTGAAGTAAGTCAGACAAAGACGAATATGATATCACTTATATGTGGAATCTAAAAAAAAAACGATACAAATGAACTTATTTACAAAACAGAAATAGACTCACAGACATAGAAAACAATCTTACGGTTACCAAAGGGGAAAAGTGGGGTGGGGGATAAATTAGGAGTTTGGGATTAACAGATACACACTATTGTATATAAAATATATGTATTTTATATTCAGAATACATATTATATATATATATATATATCTGAATCACTTTGCTGTACCCCTGAAACTAACACAACATTGTAAATCAATTATACTTCAATTAAAAAAAGTAGAATAAAGTGTATAGTAACAGCTTCTAGTTTTTTTTTTCAAAATTAGATTTATCTCCCGATCTGCAAGCAGCCTATTCCTGGTCCGTTTGACTTTGAGTTACTTGTTGATTCCATTGGTCCTATTTGCTGAATTTCTCTGTGACTCTTTGATCTTCTTCCCCCGACACCCCCACACCTGTCATACAATTACTTCTCATTTGACTTTACATGGGTTCCTGAGATAAAATCAGGGGAAGCACTTAGCACACTGTCCAGCACATAACATATATCTAGTAAATATGCCTTTTGGTTTAAGAGAAAGCTACTTCACAGTTTTGTTTTAAAAATTGTTCTTATTTCTTTCATTAATTTTTTAAATGGGGAGAGGCGAATATGGCGCAGTTACTTTAAGAAGCCCGAGGCCTGGGACGTGGGGGAAAAACTGATGATAATGTGCTGTGGTGGTTTAATGAGTATCTTTGTGTTCTCTGTAAGGCACTTGCTTATAATAGTCTCTCAGTTTGAGAAAGATTACCGAGAGAGTTGGATGCCAAAATAATACTTCTCTACTAGGGAGTGAGGTAGGAACAATTTAGGGGAAAATGTAACTTGTCCCAACTCCATGGGATATTTACATTTCTCTTTGGCCAGCAGCAAAATACATTATGATGTTGTAAGATAGCTAAGCTTCATGAAAGGAGGCATATACGCCTCAGTAAGGAGGACAATTTTTGGTTTCACCCTCAAGAGAAAGAGATTGTTCATAATTACAGATAACCTTTTCCTGAAGTTTGTGGAAGGTGACCATCTGAAAACTCGGTGTAGCTAGTTGAAAGCTGTGCTATTTTTCTGTCCTTCACTGCCTTGCTCCCTCCATCCCATGTGCTTGTTATTTTGTATAGCAATAATCTGAAACAACCTTTTAACGTATCTTTAATGGTATTTTTGGAAATTATATGAAACTATTTGGAAACTGAAGGTTGTAGAGGCACAAGAATTTCTTCCATTTTCTAAATGACAGAATATAATTATTCAGTATAATTATTGAATGGCACAACTATTGAAATTGAATAACCAGTTACTTGACTGTTTTGCTTTTATGGACTAGTTTATTGGTAAGAAATAAAACATATTTTTTGAAGAATAAAATAAATGTGTGTGGTGGAAACTCACTCTTCTATCCGATCCTGAAAGCTTTGAGTGGAAAGATGAAATACTCTCCAAACTACACCTGGATGCTATGGAAACCAAAAGGTGATATGCAAGATTAAGCACAGTTGAGAGGTGCTCAGTTTAACATCTGTCATCAGTTAGTTGGTAAAGGCCTTGAACCATTTATTGTTCTGAAGATGATCTTAAATGAGGAGGCATAGCTAAAGTGGTCAGTTACAGAGTATGGGATCAGTGAATTTAAGAGAAAAGAAAGCTGATAGGAGAAAACAAAAATGTAATAATAATAATAATAATAGCTAATATTTAGTGTTTACTATGCAGCAGGCAATGTGATAGATACTTAAATATATATTTTCAGATACTATCCCAGTAACCCTGTGAAGTGTAAACTGTTATTACATATATACGTATGCAAATAAAAAACTCTGCATAGCAAAATAAAACACCAAAAAAAATTTTTTTTGTAGGAGGAAAATGAATCTTAATAAGGTGTACTTTGAAATTAACTCACAGGAGAGCCAGGATTCTTCCATCTCTTCATCTTGGAGTGAAACCAAAAGCTTGAGTTCAGAAACTGATTTTTAATCAGAATTGAAAAGGAAAGCGAATTCTAGTTTAAACAAGCTGCAAAAGCGTGGATTTGGGAAAACCAGGGATTTAGGGATTTTGCTAGTTCAGTATAATTTTATGATATGATAGGGCTCCTGAAAAGTTATTGTAGTCACTAATTATTAGTTGGAGTGTAGTGTCTCATACAAGAAAAGTCATAGCTCTATCATGCTAGTCAAATCACATTTTACTGTTTTAAGGAGGGATGCCTTATTGGTTTTGAAATGGTGTTTGATATGGAGTGACTTTCAAGTATTTTTATCACTTTAACCACCTATTTCAATTAAAAATGAACATGGAAATGAATTTAAATAGCTATTAATATTTTCGAGAATTTTTGGACATTGCTTAGAATTAGAAATTCCTTATATTATTAAAAAACACTCTGCCTATGACAGGTCTAGCAGTGTAAACTAAAATTAGGTTAGGTGTAAGATTGAGAACGTCTGACCTTACTCTTCATATATGGATGCGTTTCCTGCTAGTAAAAATTGAAAGCCTGAAGTATAGTGTAAGACCTGTATTGCTTGTAACGTGGTTTATTTAGTTACTTATAAAGCTTCCATTTAAATTTCGGATTAAGTATACTTTTCCAGTTGACTGTGCAACATTAAAAAAAAAAAAATTAGGTTAAGCCAGGAGGAAAACGTCAGTAAACTCCAGAAAAGCTAAAACTAGACATGTCCAATCTCTCACTATAACAGAAGTTTAAAATGTGCTACTCCAACCACTTGGAAAAATCAAACAGAAAATGTTCTTAAATCATATTGAATCAACCAGGAGATCAAGTATACAATAACTGATTATATAGCAAACTAAATACAGACTTAGGCAAAGACTGATATTGACCTTAGAAAATTGATTTTTGAAAAAGAAATGTACTCAACCTCAGATTTTAGTAAAACAACAAATAAAACCAACAAAATTAGTGCCTGGGAGAAAGGGAGGATATAAATAAGATAAAAGCAGAAACAGATGAACTGAAAAACAAACTGTAGAATTAAAAAAAATCTAAGAGCTACTTCTTAAGGTTAAAAAACAAAGTAAATATCTGACTGATTTTATCAAGGAAAAGATAGAAAACCAAAGTAAGGAAGAATAAACAGGACATAAAAGCAGAAAAGAGATTTTTAGAATTATAAGAGAGTTCTATTTAGTAACCATAAGCCAATTTATTTGAAATCTCTCTGAAATGAATTAAATGCCCAAACTACTTTAAGAAGAAGAAAATCTGGGCAACCCAGAAAACTATGGAAGAAAAGTTCGAGTAATTTTCTCAAAAAATTGGTTCTGGGGCCAGATTGTTTTGCCAGTGAGTCTTTTCTAGCTTTCAAGGAATATATAATTCCTATGGTGAGAAATAGTTCTGGAGATTATAAAAAGATGGAAATATGCCCAATTAATGTTATGAATATCTTCACAATGGTTACTTCATGGGAGTGAGATTCTTTCAGGGGATTAGTTTTTTAGTTTCTACTGTAAGCACAGATTTTTTTTGAAATTAAGACAATTGAGGAAAAAAAAAAAGCAAATCCAGAAGTTAAAACCTTAGACAAAGATGTCTTTTTTTTTTTTTTTTGCGGTACACGGGCTTCTTGCTGTTGTGGCCTCTCCCGTTGCAGAGCACAGGCTCCGGACGCGCAGGCTCAGCGGCCATGGCTCACGGGCCCAGCCGCTCCGCGGCATGTGGGATCTTCCCGCACCGGGGCACGAACCCGCGTGCCCTGCATCGGCAGGTGGACTCTCAACCACTGCGCCACCTGGGAAGCCCCAAAGATGTCTTTTATATCTATTAATATATTTACTAGTGTTACTAGTACTCCTCATTCCTTTGTGTAGATGCACATTTTGATCTGATATTCATGTAGATCCAAATTTTGATCTGATATTCTTTTCCTTCTGCCTAAAGAACATTTCTTTAAAAAGGTGTGCAGGGGCTTCCCTGGTGGCGCAGTGGCTGAGAGTCCGTCTGCCGATGCAGGGAACGCGGGTTCGTGCCCCGGTCCGGGAGGATATCACATGCCTTGGAGGGGCTGGGCCCGTGAGCCATGGCCGCTGAGCCTGCGTGTCCGGAGCCTGTGCTCCGCAACGGGAGAGGCCACAGCAGTGAGAGGCCCGCGTACCGCAAAAAAAAAAAAAAAAAAAAAAAAAAAAAGTTGCATGCCTTATAATGGATTTTTCTCAGCCTTTGTCTAAAAACATTTCCATAGTCATTTGGAAGTATATTTTAACTGGATATAGAATTATTTATTTATTTATTTATTTATGCTGAGTTGGGTCTTTGTTGCTGCACATGGGCTTTCTCTAGTTGCAGTGAGCGGGGGCCACTCTTCATTGTGGTGCATGGGTTTCTCATTGCGGTGGCTTCTCTTGTTGCGGAGCAGGGGCTCCAGCGGTGCGGGCTGCAGTAGTTGTGGCTCTCGGGCTCTAGAGCGCAGGCTCAGCAGTTGTGGAGCACGGGCTTAGTTGCTCTGTGGCATGTGGGATCTTCCTGGAACAGGGCTTGAACCCGTGTCCCCTGCATTGGCAGGTGGATTCCTGTCCACTGCGCCACCAGGGAAACCCTGGATACAGAATTTTAAGTTGACTTTTTTTCTTCCAGTACTTAGCAGTGTCACTACACTGACTTCTCATTTGCATAGTTTCCAATGAGAAGTCTTTTTCTGTACATAATGAGTCTTTTTCCTTACCTCTGTCAACTTTTAACATTTTTTCTTAATCAGTGGTTTTCAACAGTTTGATTATGATATTTCTAAGTGTGGTTTTCTTTGTTTATCTTTCCTGTATTCTGTTGAGCCTCTTTGTTCTGTGGGTTTATGGCTTGAAAAACATTTGCCTATTATTTCTCTACATATTTTTTCCTATCACCTTCTTCCCTCTAGCTTTTAGACCCCAATTACATGTATATTAGTTTGATGTATTGCTACAAATTATTGGTGTTCCCCTTCTTTTCCTTTCTCCCTCCCTCCCTCGTTCCTTCCTTCCTCCCTTTCTCCCTTTCTGTTTTTTCTTTTTGTGCTTCATTTTGGATATTTTCTATTGTGTGTTTTCAGATTAATTGTCCAATCTGCTATTAATCCCATCCAGTGTATTTTTCATTTCAGATCTTGTGTTTTTTATTTCTAGAAATTTCATTTGGGCTTGAAAAAAATCTTGCCCTTCTCACCTAAACATCGCCATGTCTTTCTCTGCCTTCTTGAGCATGTTGAGCATATATATAGTCGTTCTTTTAATAACTTTGTCCGCTTAGTTCCGTCTATCTGTTAGTTCTGTGTCTGTTTTTATTGATCTGTTAGTCTCTTGGTTGTAGGTCATATTTTCCTTTTAGTTTATATGCCTTGTAAATTTTCATTGGATGTCATTGTGAATTTTATGTTGCCGGGTGTTGGATTTTGTTGTATTCCTTTAAGTAATGTTGGTCTAAATTTGGCATGCAGTTAAACTTTTTGAAATCACTTTGATGTTTTTTTGCGATTCACTTTGTTTTGAGGAAGCTTTGGTAGGGTGGGTCCTGGGTATCCTTATTTCCTTGAGCTAATTTAGAGTTGCTACTCTTTGAGGACTTTACTTAATGTTTCATGTATTATTAAAACCGTGTAACTCAGACTGGGACTTGAACACATGCAGCAGGGATTTGAATGCATGCGGCCAGGACTTAAACCAGGCCAAAACTCTGTTTGGGACTCCAACCCACGGTCTTTTAATTAGAGTCACTCACCTGGTATCTGGACTTACTGAGACTCACGTTCCTTATGTCTTAGCGCTGAAGGAATTCCGCGAGAGGCAAAGTGATAGGCAAGAAGTAGATTTATTAATATAGGACGCTTGTAAGAGATGCAAGCAGGCAGGCAAGGGAGCTCTGCCCTGAGGATTAAGTGGGCTACAATTTTATAGTCAAAGGAAAGGGGGAGGGGAAAAGACTGCCTTCTTCGAGTAGACATGGGGCTTACATCACTAGTTCCTTCTTCGTATCATTCAGGAGAGTGTCTCACCCTATGAGGTCAAACTAGGATTATCATAGCACTTATTCAAGTCAGTAGAAGGGTGGTGACATTTTTCTTCCACCTAATGGCCTGGGGCATATCTTGTGCTTTTATTTATGGCTTTATAGTTAAGCAAGGCTGCTTCATTCCACGACGTTCCAATAGCTTTCTTGAACGATCATTAACTTAACAGTGGTCTCCCAAAGTTTCCTAGGTTTCCCTCTCTATCTATAGTCCCTTAGTGGGACTTCTACAACTACCTGTATAACTATCCTATTCTATCCCTATCATTATGAGGTCTTTTCACTCTACTTGGTGGGAATACAAATTATCTCTACCCTTGTATGAGTTTTGGGACTTCTTTGACCTATTTGTTTTTCATTGGTCCTTTCCCCAACGTTAGGTAGTTTCCTCTCGCAGATGACCTGTCAAAGACTTGAGGGGAGACCTCTACAGATTTCCAGAGCTCTGTGTCTGCAGGTCCCTTCTCTCTGGTACGCTTTAACCAGATTCTGGCTGCTTTGGCTTCCCTGAACATTGTCAGTCTGTCTCAACTCTCTGAGACTGCCAGGCTCTGTTGAAGTCCTCCCTCTCTACCCTGCATCCTGGAAACTGCTTCAGGGGTGTAAAGTGAGGCAGTTGGAGGTCTCACCTAATTTTTTTCCCCTTTTCTCAGGGATCCCACTCCTGCTTTGACTGTTGTCCAATAGCTGAAAGCTGTTGTTTATTTTATCCAGTTTGGTTGTATAACCAGAAGGATTAATCAGATCCCTGTTACTCCATCATGGCTGTTTGTAGAAGTACTCGATTATCTTTCCCTTCTTTTCTGTGGGTTAAGATGTGGACCTAAATAAAAGAAGCCAGGAAATCATTTGGCTTGTTCTCAGTGTTTCAGGTGTTAGGCTTAACTGTAACTGAGGCAGAGGAGTCCCTAGTTGCCTATGGTCCAAACCCTTTGATAATAATAAACAGGCAATTTTGGTACATCCCTTCTCACTTTCATTCTCTGGAACCTACTGCAGTGGTAGGGTGGTTGATCAAGAATTATGGTATTCTGAATCTTGGTTAGGTACTACATAGTTTTAATAAGTTCTTAATACTCTTATTTTCAACTGAATTAAGACCTATTTTTACTTACTTTTTCTCAGCTATTTCAATTTGCTATTACCTTTAATTTTATCAGGGTTTTTTTGGCTATGTTATTTGCTAGTAAGTTATCTATCTGGTTGTCATTTTTCACTGGGTTGTATTTACTTCATCATGTGTTTTTCTGCATCACAGTAACCTTTAGGATCTTGGAAGGGTTTGATCTTTATTCATTATTATCTTTAGTTTTGTTCCTGCTTCTCTGTTCTTGCTTTCCTTTACCCAGAAATGAATGAGCAAATAAGTGACTGAATAGACATAGACAAATATATTCACACATATATACACACAGTGCATTTTCTCAATTCTAAGACTATTAATTGTGATATATACTATTGATTGAATATACTTTAAAGAAAGAAGAAACATTAAATTTATTTTTCACATCCTTCTTAGAAATTAATTGACAGAAGCATACATTTATCCATACAGTTTCTATACCATCTTCTTTGGAATCGTAATGCAAGAGTGTATCTAATCCTTTTTCATACTGACATACTGATTTTCCTCACCTGTTGCTGCTTTTCTATACATTATGATTGTCAGTATAGTTTTGAGTCATATGGGAAATGTTTGGAATTTAACTGCTTTTCTTTGTTGGCTAAATTCATGGTTTCAGTTTTTCTATAAACTGTGAATTAAATAACTTCTTTTTTGAGTCAGCTGGAAACTTTTGACAGATATCCAGCCCTTGGGTAATAGTACTTTGTAAAATGTAAATTGGTCACACCAGTGTCTCCCAGCTCTGCTAATTCTGTGATCTATTTTGAGGGACTGGGTAATTTCTACTGCCTTTAATTGCTCTTGCTTGTCTCGCAACAGACAATTTTTGCATCACAATAGCTTTTTATTTCAGTGCTTTCTGAAAACATTTTCAAGCGACAGTTAGGCTTTCAGATTTAACTTAAAATTCAAAGGCTTGTGAGTTTATCTGTGCAGTAAATTCAGCTGTGGTGATATTTGGATAAACAGATACCTTCTATGGGAAGGTATTTCCCATAGGTTTACACATGGGCAAGCAGTTACATACATCACAACTTACTCTTTTGCTTAACTACTGGTACCTTTTTTGGACATTAATTCTGATACTTCTCCTAGTTTCAGAAACCTAAAAATATTATTTTAAGAAAAGCATTTTTAGAATTGAGAAAATATGATTTAGGAATTCAGTATACAATAGCAAGCATAAAGTCTATCAAGTGATAGAATTATTTCATTAATTTTTGAGGTGATCAGGTAGCAGTTAGAAAAATTAGTGTTGAACCTGTCTGTATGCAAATGTATGGTTAACTTTTTAAAAACTGGAAAACTAGTGAAACTATGCAAATAGTAACCCAAAATAAGAAGACTCAAAAATTGACTAAAAAATTAAGTACATCTATATGAAAAAACCAGCACAAAATTAAAAAGAAAAATAACAAAATGGAAAATATTTACAAATTTGACCTTAAATCCTATCTAAAATAACTATGAATATTTTAAAAATATTTACAACACTAAGATTCCAGTAAGTACATTGATAAAGTCGTGTCCATTAGGTCAAAATAGAGTTTACATAGAGTAAACAAACGTAAGGAAAAGAGTTCAACCTCCTGGGTAATTAACTGAAACAATAGTGAATAACCTTTTTGTACTTATTGAATAACTGTAATAAATTAGGGAATGAAGTACTCATGCATTGTTTTGGAATTGGTACAGCTGGCCTCCATTAGTACCTTTTTGTACTTATTGAATAACTGTAATAAAGTAGGGAATGAAGTACTCATGCATTGTTTTGGAATTGGTACAGCTGGCCTCCATGGTTTTCTGATGAGAAATTCCCCTGTAGGTAATGCATTGTTTTTCTCTGGCTGCTTACAGGATTTTTTTCTTTGTGTTTAGTTTGAGAAACTTTATTATAATGTGTGTATGTTTGGATTTCTTTGGGTTTAACCTGTTTGCAGTTTGCTCAGCTTCTTGAATTTGTTAGTTTATGATTTTCACCAAATTTGAAAAACTGTCATCCATTATTTCTTCAAATAAGTTTTCAGCCCACATTTTCTCTCCTCTTCTTCTGGGATTTTGATGATGTGAATGTTAGATCTTATGTAATTGTTCCACAGGTCCCTGAGGCTCCGTTATTTTTTTCAATCTATTTCTTTTTCTCTTTTTCAGACTGGATGATTTCTATTGATCGATCTTTAAGTTCACTTTCTTTAAGATCGACTCTTCCTTCTGTTATCGACATTCTGCTGTTCAGACCATCCGTTGAATTTAATTTTGGCTATTGTATTTTTCAGTTCTAAAATTTCCATTGATTCTTCTCTATGTCTTCTGTTTCTTTGCTGTGACTTTCTGTTTTCCCATTTGTTTCAGTAGTGTTTGTAATTGCATTTTGGTTCATTTTACTGATAGCTGCTTTAAAATCCTCGTTAGATAATTCAGACATGTTTGTCATCTCAGTACTGGTGTCTGTTAATTGTCTTTTCTCATTTAAGTTGAGATCTTTTTGTATATTGCTTTATTTTTTCATGCATATAGTTATAAAAACAAGTTACGAGAATAAGAACAAAGAGGAAATAGAACTAATCTAGCTGTATAAACTCAATTTCTTTCTCTATAAAGTAGAAATAATAATATCTACTTCACAGATTTTTTATAAACACTACATGAGAACACATACATAAAATATCCTTCTCAGTCCCTGGCATATAACAATGCTCAGAAAATACTAGTTAACTTTGCTTTTCTTTTTTCTGATTATAGTATTTTGAAATCATTACTGTCAACTACTTGGCATTTTAAGGGAAGAGGTTCTTTAAAAGAAGTCTTAACCTTCCTTTCCTAACTAGTTCTCTAAATTGTAATTACTTAATACAAAGATCAGCGTCTTCCACATTACTGTCTTAGCTTTTTTGTTGGGGGATGTACCTTTTTGTTGTTAAACCTAGATTAGTTTTCTCCTTGTCTAGGTCCTAGGTAATTCATCCACTTTCTTCTGTTCCTTAGAGACTCTTTTCTATCTCCAACACTTATCCAGGGCAGAAGTGGAGTGACGTATTGGCAGCTCCCCCTTACTTGCCAGCATGATAAGTACACTTTCCCTTTTTTGCTTTTAGGATTTTATAGCTAAGCTTTACGGGAAAGGTAGGAGTAAGAGGTAGAGAAGGGGTGCTGGTCATGACAGAAATAAACACAGAGGTGTGACAAAGCTTAGGAAATCCTAATAACTTCTTAAAGTCATTGGTAGTCTCTGACTCTTGCTGAGTTGGTAACTGGATGCCCTATTTCAGGGGTCCCCAACCTCCGGGCTGTGGACTGGTATCAGTCCACAGCCTGTTAGAAACGAGGCCGCACAGCAGGAGGTGAGTGGCAGGGTGGGTTAGTGAGGGAAGCTTCGTCTGCTGCTCCCCGTCACTCGCATTACTGCCTGAACCATCCCCCCCACCATCCGTGGAAAAATTGTCTTCCACGAAACCAGCACCTGGTGCCAAAAAGGTTGGGGACTGCTGCCCTATTGGACTGATGCATCTTGATTTTTTTCTGCTTTCTCCTGAAACCTCTCTGACTTTCATGATGCAGAGTTTTTCCTGAGAAAGTGACATTTAAGCTAAAATTCTGAAAGATGAGTTAGGAGTTACTAGGTGAGAGCGGAAGAATGTGCAGGAAGACAGAACCAGCATATCTGAAGTTCTTGAAGTAACGAAGGAGCATATTGGAGGTACTAAAAGAATGTCAGTACAGAAATAAAAATGGTGTGGTATCGGCAAAGGGATAGATGCATAGATCATTGGAACAGAGTAGACAGTCCAGAAATAGGATCCACAGAAATATCGTCAGTTGATGTTTTTTTTTAAAAGGGTAGAGTTAATATTTTATTGTCACTTATCAGATGGCAGTTAGGTATATAGTGTTTATACTTGACCTTTCCTTTTTGTAAATAAAAAATTACAAGTTTTAAACAGCCAATGGCTGTTTACTGGTCATGTCTTCAGAAAACATGATGAGGTTAATTCATTAATGGTGGCTTCAAGGTTTTCCTTACTGGTGCCAGAAAATTCACCCACTTTCTGTTCCTTTTTAAAAAACTGGAAGGTTGCCATGCATTTGACTTCACACTCTGAAGCAACATCCTGACAGTCATCCACATCTACTTTGAGGAACACCACGTTGGAATACTTTTCAGAGAGAGAATGAAAGAAAGGCTTGATCATTTCGCAAGTCCCACACCATGTGGCTGAGAAGTCGACTACTAGGAGTTTCTCTCCTGCATTGTTCAAGGCCTCCTGAAAAGCATACTTTCTCTTAATCTGCTTCACCATTTTGGCTGCTGGGGTCTGATGAGCGACCTCACGGTGGAAGCAATGAAAATGGATCCAAGGGGCTGGACAGAGTTTTGGCCAGTTGATTTTTGACAAAGTTGCAAAAGCAATTCAGGAGAGAAACAGTGACCTTTTTAGTAAATGGTGTTGGCTTTGCATTCATATGCAAAAAAGAATCTTGATTTATACTTCACACTTTATATAACAATTAATTCAAAATGCATCATAGATCTAAATGTAAACTGTGAAACTGTAAAGTTCTTGGAAGAAGGCATAAGGGAGAATATTTGTGACTTGAGGTTAGGCAAAGAATACTTAGATATGACACCAAAAGCATGATCCACTAAAGGAAAAAAATTGATAAATTGGACTTCATAGAAATTAAAAGCTTTTTGCTCTGTGGAAGACACTGTTAAGAAAATAAAAATACAAGCTACAAAGTGGGAGTAAATGTTTGACTATCACGTATCCAATAAAGGACTTATGTTAAGAATATATAAAGAACTCTCAAAACTCAAGAGTAAAGAAACAAATAGCTAAGTTTAAAAATGGGCAAAAGACATAGACATTCCGTCAAAGAGGATATAAGGTTGATAAATAAATACGTGAAAAGATGTTCAAAATCATCATTTCTTTTAAAAATCATTTTCTTTTAAAATCAAAATCATTTCTTTTAAAAAAAGAAAATTTGGAATTTGCAGAAAAGTTGCAAAGGTAGTACAGGGTGAAATTTGTTAGTCTTTCCTTCTTTTTGATAGCGCTGACACTTTTGAATAGTACGGTCTGGTATTTTGTAGAATATCCCTCAGTTGGGTTTGTCTGATGTTTTTCCGATGATTACACTTGGGCTATAGTGTTTTGGGAAGAATACTACAAGAGGTGAAGGACCCCTTTCTTTACATTATATCGCGGAGTACAGTATCAACGTTATTATCACTGGTGGCGTGGTGGTGTTAACCTTAATGATTTTTTTTTTACACTTTGGAAAACAGTTTGGTACTTTTTTATGGAGTTAAACATACAGTACCATATAACCCAGCAACCACCCTCTGGGTACTTACTCTAGAGGACAAAAACTTAATTTCACATAAAAATCTCTACACAAATGTTCATAGCAGTTCTATTCATAATCACCCCGAACTAGAAACAACCTGATGTTTTTCTGACGGGTAAATAGATAAATGATGGTACATCCGTACAGTAGATTACTATTCAGCAACAAAAAGGAATAAATTATTATTATTATTTTTAATTTATTTATTTTATTTATTTTTGGCTGCATTGGGTCTTAGTTGCTACACGCAGGTTTTCTCTAGTTGCGGTGAGGGGGGGCTCCTCTTCGTTGCAATGCGCGGGTTTCTCATTGTGGTGGCTTCTGTTGTTGCGGAGCACGGGCTCTAGGCATGCAGGCTTCAGTAGTTGTGGCATGCAGGCTCAGTAGTTGTGGCTCACGGGCTCTAGAGCGCAGGCTCAGTAGTTGTGGCGCACGGGCTTAGTTGCTCCGCGGCATGCGGGATCTTCTGGACCAGGGCTCGAACCCATGTCCCCTGCAGTGGCAGGTGGGTTCTTAACCACTGCGCCACCAGGGAAGCCCAGGAATAAATTACTGATTCTTGTGACAACTGGATGAAGTTTCTGTTGGGGTAATGGAACTTTCTGTATTGTGGTTGTGGTGGTGGTTACATGACTCTATATGTATTGCTAAAACTCATAGAACTGTACATGCAAAAAAATTTCTTTTATTGTATGATAGTTTACAAAATGTAATTTTTAAAAAGTGAAGCTAAAGTAAAAAGAAAAAAGAGTACATACCTGGAACACAGAGAACAATGGCAAAAATAGCAAAAATGGTACGACTGAAGAATGGAGAGTAACCACATCATTTAGTCCTTGTAGGACTTAATGGACTTTAAGCAGGGGAATGACCTGATCAAGACATTTTAAAAGAGAGGTTTATGAAGTCTCTTTGATCTTCAGTGTGGAGAATGCATTGATGGGAGATAGATTGAAGATCTAAGAGGAAGAATAGAAAATAAGACATTTCTTGCATCTTTCCCACAAATTTTGGTAAAACCCAATTCCTGAAGTCTATTTTTGGTATTAGGATCTTGTGATGATAAGAATAATTATAATTACAAGCACTCCTTTTGACTTTTTTTAATACAACCTATATTTTTGTACATTATACTCTGCTTTTCATGTGAATAAATGAGACTCAGTTACCAACTAACATGATTTTGCCTAGTTGTGTCTATCCAATATTTTGGATTCAAAAGTGTTACCATCTTAAAAAAAATTACTTATGCAGTTCTTGGTATATTATTATATTTGCTCTTATTTTGTAAAAATGAGTAGAAGATTAAAGAAATTCAGCTGAGAATGATAAGTATGCTTATAAATTGAATATTAGTTAAGACCAAGATGAAAATTACAAATCTTTGGTTTCAGTCAGCGCTTATTGGATTAAAGAACATTAATCCAATATTGTGTGTGAAGTAAGAGAACAGATTTTTAAGAAAATGTGGAAACGTAATTATAATGTTGACAACAGGTTAGGTGAAATTAGGGACATACATGTTTTTGAAAAACTTAATAGTATCCCCCTTTTATCTTTTCACACATTTTAGTTTTCATACAAATTTTCGGGAGTAGAGTATATATAAATATAATGAATTTCCTGCAATGCTAGTGTTGCTATACGAAAATCTATTATGTCAAACTCATGAAATTGCCATTTTTTGAAGGCAAAAATGTTAGAATGTTGGCAGTTTTGTGTGGTTGAACCTAATATTTTTTTCCCAGATTGATTACATTCTTGTCTATAAGTTCTTGATTTAGAGAAGGGTATGTTTTATAGTTAATTTTCTAGGAGGTATATCTTGGTTCTGGTTCTGTACAAAAGTCAAAAAAGATTCATTGATTCGCAAAGAGACAGCAAAAGTGTGAATTAATGTTCTTTTTTTAAACATAAGTTTTACCCACAGAAGTAATTCTCCTTTTTGAAATGCTAAAAAGATTGGTGAAACTAAAGTCCATCTTGAGCATTTCTACAGTCCTGGTTCTTTCCTCTTCTCTCCGTGGTGTCTATTTGGTGTCTATCTTTTCAGATATTTTCAGTCCATTTATATTTATGTACTTACATATATACACTGATTTATATATGTAAGTATACATATATACACACATATTTGTAGGAAATATATAGTATTGTATGGATTATTTTTTGTAAGGGGTATATTTATATATTTTGGCAGTATGATTTTTTCACTCTCCAGCATGTTTAGATCTGTGTTTTGTTGTTGTTATTTTCAGTTTCTGCATTGTGTTTTGTACGATAGCTGTACCAGTTTTATTTGGGCCCTCAGGGTTTTTACTGCAGATTGTTTATAATTTTTTAAAACTACAAACAGTGGAGTCAGGAGTGTCCTGTATGTACTTTCTCATGCACCTGCATGATAGTTCCTTTAAGATAAAAAGAAGTGGAATTGCTGAACCGTATGGTATATGCACTTTAAATGTTTTATAGGGAAATTTTCAAGTAGACAAAATAGAAGAGTGAACTTCTACTCACCTTCAACAGTTATCATCCCATGATCAATCTTGTTTTATCTGTACTCTCACTTTATCCCTTCTCACATTTTTGAAACAAATTGAGACATCGTGTCATTTGATCTGCAAATATTTCATGTGTTTCTGGAAAATATAAGGTCTTTTTTTTTTGGAGAAAAACACTATTATCACACTTGAAAATTAACAATAATTCTTTTTTTAAAATTTTTATTTATTTAATTATTTACTTACTGGCTGTGTTGGATCTTCTTTGCTGCACGTGGGCTTTCTCTAGTTGTAGAGAGTGGGGGCTACTCTTCGATGTGGTGTGCAGGCTTCTCATTGTGGTGGCATCGCTTGTTGTGGAGCAGGGGCTCTAGAGCGCAGGCTCAGTAGTTGTGGCGCACAGGCTTAGTTGCTCAGCAGCATGTGGGATCTTCCCAGACCAGGGCTTGAACCCGTGTCCCCTGCATTGGCAGGCGGATTCTTAACCACTGCGCCACCAGGGAAGCCCAACAATAATTCTTTAGTATCATTAAATATTCAGTCAGTGTTCAAATTTTAAACTGTTTTAATGTCAGAAACATTTTCTTCCATATTTTTTTACTTGTTTGAATTAGGATCCAGATGAAGTTTACAGTTTGATTGGTTGATACACCTTTAAAAAAAAGTCTTTCAAACTATTTTTCCTCTTTTTCTCCCTCCCTCTCTTTCTCCCATCCCTTCTCTCTCTCTTTCACTCCATCTCCCTGATTCCCCTTTCTTTCTCTGTCTCCAGCTTCCTTTCTTCCTCCCTCCCTCCTTCCTCCCATCCTTCCCTCCCTGTCTCTCTTTTTTAAATTTTGCAGTATTGATTGAAGAGACTGGGTGGTTTGCCCTGCACATTTTTTCCATACTCTAGCTCTTGCTTATTGCATCCCATGGCATTGTTTAACTTGTTTTTTGTTCTCTGCATTTTCTGTAAATTTTTAGTTAAGTATGGAGGCTTGATGTGATTCAGGTTTGATTTCTTTTTGTTAAGACTGTTTTATAGAAAGTGTTGTCATTTTCTATAAGGAGGCACATATATAGGGTGATGATACATGCAATTTTTTTTTAAGATTTTTTTTTGATGTGGACCATTTTTAAAGTCTTTATTGAATTTGTTACAATATTGCTTCTGTTTTATGTTTTGGATTTTTGGCCCCGAGGCATGTAGGATCTTAGCCCCCCAAACCAGGGATCAAACCTGCACCCCTTACACTGGAAGGCGAGGTCCCAACCACTAGACAGCCAGGGAAGTCCCGATACATGCAGTTTTGATTTGGAAGATTTTGCCAGATTGTCTTCCAGAACTGTTGTTTCAGTCTATACCTTTATCATTAGGTTTTTGAGAGTATCATTTCATACACTTGTGAACTGTTACCGTCTAGCTTTCAAATTTTTTGGAAAATGTCTTCTTAGTCTTTAATATTTAATTCACTAATTACTAGTAAGGTTTTATTTTCCTATTTTTTATTTTTTAGGGTTATTTGTATTTTTTCTAACGGGAATTGCCTATTCACAGTATGCTTTGTTTCTTATCCTGTTGGTTGTTGAACATTTTTCTTATTGATTTGTAGAATTTCTTTAGGTCTTTTGATTACTCATCCTTTTTTTCTTTTTTCCTGTTTTTATGATGCCAGATATTTTCTCTTAGGTTTTTACTAGTCTTTCATTTTGCTTATATTGTCCTTTGGTATACAGAAATTATACCAGTCAGGTCAGTCTTTTCCTTTATGACTTATGTGTACTTTTTAGTTTATGTGAGAAAGGTTTCTTTGCCTAGAGGCATAAAAGTATTCACTTACATTTTTTTAATTATAAAGAACACGTAACATAAAAATTGCCATCTTAACCATTTTTAAGTGTACAATTGAGTAGTATTAAGTACATTCACCTTGTGCAGCTGATCTCCAGAACTTTTTCATCTTGCAAACTGCAACTTTATACCCATTAAATAACAATAACTTGAGATTAAGTTTTCATGTTTAGGTATTTTATCCTCTGACTTTTTTTTTCTTTTTCTTCCTTTTTTTTTACTTTTGATATCTGGTAGGATAAATAAAACTGGTTTGTTGTTTTCATAATTCTCTTTGTTATTTAAATATATATGTATATGCATATACATGTCTTTTCTCTACGTTATTAATATACTTCGTAAGAGGCATGAAAAATTCTGCTAGGATATTATCTGGATTTATATATTAATTTGAGGAAAATTATTTTTATTAGGTATATTGACTGTTTCTACATTCAAACTCGAAAGTTTTGTTCTTTTGGAAACTTAGTTTTCTACTAGAAGACCTTACTCATATTCCACAGAATTCTTTATTCCTAGGTAATTTTTATTTTTGTTTCTTCTGGGACGGAGTGATTCTGATTTTTAAAAAAAAATTGTAGTCCGTCTGTTCCCAGTTCTGATTTCCCCTTTCCCTCCTTTATTTTACTTTACATTTTCACAGCATTTGTCACCTTCTAGCAGATTTGATAATTTACCTATTTAGTATGTTTGTTGTTATTACCTATCTTTCTTACCTTCTCCCCAAATCTAGAATGTAATTTCTACAAGGACAGAGATCTGTCTTTATGAGTTTTATATTCCCTTTGAGTTTTATAAGGATAGATATTCACGTTATATGTAAATAATGACTTTTGGGGAGTCTTTTCCTTTCTAGCATTAATATATTTTTTTCCTTAATTTATTGCATTGAGTAAGCCTTCCAGTACTGTGTTGAATAGTACATGTGATTTCGCACATTATTAACTTGTTCTTAACATACATGAGAATGCATCTGTTACTTTATTCATAGGTATAATGTTTACCATTGGTTTCTGATAGGTTTTAACAAAGTAGGGAAGTTCATTTTCTGTTCTTACCTTGCCAAGAGTTTTTATTTTTGAATTTTGAATTTTATCAATGGGAAAAGGCACATAAATAATCCCTCGGGGAGTTTTCTCTTTGTAGATGATACCACGAAGAGGCAGGAGAGTTGAACATACAGTGGTTGCTAAGAAACAGAAACTGAGGAGACCTTTTGGTCATCTTACAGGGGTGGAGAGACTGTTGGAGTTCAGGGTTACCAAGGCATCTAGAGCTTGAATGACCAAGATGGTGAAGAGAATGTTAGCATAGAGAATTGAACCAAAAGCCTGAACCATGTTTCCACCAGAATTTGTTGCAGATTAGTAAACTGCACAAGCCAATAGGCAGAAAAGTTGAGCTGAAGGTGACTACTAAGAGGTTGAGAAGCTAAGCAGAATTTTCAGCAGTCTCATGGTACTAAAGAGAGGAGTTCTGATACATATCTGAGGCTTTCAGTTGAGATCTCTAAATAACTATATCCTAACAGTAAGGGTGAACCAGAGAAGGAGACCAGGTCTTTTTTTTTTTTTTTTAATTGAAGTATAGTTGATGTATAATGTTACGTCACAGGTGTACAATATAGTGATTCATAATTTTTAAAGTTTTATAGTTATTATAAAATATTGGCTATATTCCGTGTGTTGTACAATATATCATTGTAGCTTATTTTATACATAATAGTTGTGCCTCTTAATTCCATACCCCTGTGTTGCCCCTCCCCTTTCCCTCTCCCCACTGGTAACCACTAATCTGTTCTCTATATGTGTGAGTCTCCTTCTTTTTTGTTATATTCACGAGTTTGTTTTATTTTTTAGATTCCATATATAAGTGTTATCATACAGTATTTGTCTTCCTGTGTCTGACTCATTTCACTTAACATAATACCCTCTAAGTTCATCCATGTTGCTGCAAATGGCAAAATTTCATTCTTTTTTATGGCTGAGTAGTATTCCATTGTGTGAGTGTGTGTGTGTGTGTGTGTGTGTGTGTGTGTGTGTACACATATACCACATCTTCTTTATTCATTTATCTCTTAATAGACACTGAGGTTGCTTCCATATCTTGGCTATTGTAAATAATGCTGCTATGAACATTGGGGTGCATGTTGATAAGTCTTAATATGATTGAAAATTGGCTTCAAATTAGCTTAATCTCTTATTGGATTAGCTCCTGTTGCCTACCAGAAACTAAAGAAAATCTTCTATTGAAAAAGATAATATCAGTCACAGCCTCTACAGTTTTTGTTATGCAATACCTGACATTCAATCTCCAGATTCCAGGCATGCCAAGAGTCATGAACAAGAGAAAAACAGATATAGAAACACATGATCAGATGTGGACTTCAGTGCCACTTCCTTCACCCCTCTTTTGTTTCAGACAAGAAATCTATCATTTGATTTGTTTTTCCCCTATAGTTAAAGCATCATTTCTCTCTTGCCGTTTTCATTACATTTTCTTTGTCTTCAGTTTTCAGAAGTTTAACTGTGAACTGTCTTGATACGGATTGCTTTGGGCTTATGCTGTGTAGGATTCACTTAGCTTCTGGAGTCTGTAAGTTTGTGTGTTTTGCCAAGCTTGAGAAGTTACAAGTTTTTGTTTCTTAGAGGACTTTTTCAGTCTTACTCTCTTTCTTCTCTCTTTTTGGGACTCAGATGACATGGAAGATAAATTTTTTTTTAAGATTTTAAAAAAATTATTATTTTTAAAAAAATAAATTAATTTTTGGCTGCGTTGGGTCTTCATTGCTGCATGCGGGCTTTCTGTAGTTGTGGTGAGCAAGGGCTGTTCTTCGTTGCGGTGCACAGGCTTCTCATTGCGGTGGCTTCTCTTGTGGAGCACAGGCTTTAGGCGCGTGGGCTCTAGAGCGCAGGCTCAGTAGTTGTGGTGCATGGGCTTAGTTGCTCCACAGCATGTGGGATCTTCCCAGACCAGGGCTTGAACCTGCGTCCCCTGCCTTGGGAGGCGGATTCTTAACCACTGCACCGGGGAAGTCCTGGAAGGTAAGTCTTTTGTTGTAGTCCCACAGGACCCCAAGGCTTTGTTTATTTGTTTTCAGTTTTTTCTCTCTGTTGTTCAGATTGGGTAGTTTCTGTTGTTCTGTCTTCCAGTTCAGTGATTCTTCCCTCTTTCCTCTCCATTCTACTGTAGTTCTCATCTGTTGAGTCTTTTGTTTCAGTTTTTATATTTTTTCAGTTCTGAAGTCTTTTCTTTTTGGTGTATTTTTTCTTTGTTGAGACTCCCTATCTTTTTGTTTATTTGTTTCAAGCATGTGCATAACTGCTCTTTGAGACATTTTTATAATGGCCACTTCAAACATTATGTCAGGAGGGGTGCCATCAGGGTTCTAAGCCAGGATCTACCTCTCAATAACTTTATGAATCCGGGCAACCTCTGGGGTTTTTATCTGTAATTTAATCTCTATGTACCTCACTTTTCACATGTGTAAAATGGATTAATAACAGTAATTAGTGACAGTAACTGCTTCACAGAATTATGGTAAGGGTAGAGTTAATATGTATAATATGTTTATAGCATTAGCTAAGCACATAATATATGTTCAGTAAATATTACTTAACACTAAAAAAAAAAAGTCTTCATCAGATAATCTTACCATCTTCCTCATCTTGGTATTGGCTTCTGTGGATTGTCTTTTTTCATTCAGTTTGACATATTTCTTGTTATGATGAGTGTTATGAGAGTTCTTGTTATGATGAGTGATTTTTATTTGATACCTGGACATTTTGGATATTATGTTCTGCGACTCAGGATCTTATTTACACATTCTGATGTAGTTGGCTTCTTCTGGCACTGCTCCAACATGGGAAAGAGGGGAGTGCTCTGTCACATTACTGCCCAGAGGGGATAGAAGTCCAAGTTCCTCACTCTGCCTCTGTTGACTCTCAAGTTGGTGGGAGATTCCTCATTACTGCTTGTCAGGGATGGGAGTTCTGGCCTCCACTGACTTTTCCTTGGCTGGGAAGGCAGGTGTGCCTCAGTGTACACCTGTACTGAGGGGGAGGGGAGGGCCTTTTTACTGTTGGGCAGTGGTGAAAGGCCTGACTCCACTAGGCCTCTTCTGACACCAGCCTACACCAGGAAGGGGGAAGTACACCTTCTTACTGCCAGGTGGACATCTAAGCTTTCCATGTGGTCTTCACTGACACCAAGCGGAAGGAGGTCTCATTGTCACCTGGTAGGGACCAACTCCCAAATGGCCTTCTCTGACACCCCTGTGGTGCGGAGTATGGGGTGCCTTGTCACAGTTTGGCAGAGGTGGAAGTCCAGGCTCTCCACTTGACCTTTGCTGGTGATGCTGGCGCCACAGTTCTGTTTTGTTTTGTTTTATAGTGTTTGTCTGGGTATAACAGCTTTTTGTCTAGATTGTTTCTTTCCTGATCTTTTGGCTGGGAGAACAGGAATTTGTTTTGTTTGTTTGGTTTTTTGGAGGGTCTGGGCCTATTGGTATTTCTAGGTTGCCAGCTTCTTCAACTCCAAGTCTAGAATATATAGGGCACAGAAGAAAACCCATAGAACTCACCACCATGTTGTTTTCCTTAGATCTGGTGATTTCTACCTGATCTGCTTTCATTTCTCCACCTTTAGAGTCTTCTTTTTTTTTTTTTTCCCGGTACGTGGGCTTCTCACTGTTGTGGCCTCTCCCGTTGCGGAGCACAGGCTCCGGACGTGCAGGCTCAGCGGCCATGGCTCACGGGCCCAGCCGCTCCGCGCCATGTGGGATCCTCCCGGACTGGGGCACGAACCTGCGTCCCCCGCATCGGCAGGCGGACTCTCAACCACTGCGCCACCAGGGAAGCCCTAGAGTCTTCTTATGTTTGTTATATATGTTGTCCAGGACTTTTAGTTTTACTTAGTGAGAAGAATAGGGAAAAATATAGCTATTCCACCTTCCCGGAAGTGGAAGTCCTCAAGTACTTTAAATTCTTAATTATTTAGTTTTCATTTTAATTAATATTACCTTTTAGTCTGCTTGCCATATGCTTGACTGGGTAGAATTTTATCAGTGTGCCTCACTTATAGGGCTTTAAATTTTTTTTTAAATGAAAGTATGGCTCGCCATCTAGAAGTAGAAGTTTTAGAATTAATCTTTTAGTCTTAATTATTTTGGAGAAAGAGCAATAATTTTCTATATCCCATTTTATTAAAAATATATACATAAAACCTCTAGTTTTTGTTTGCTTCAAGAGAATGTCCCAAGGTAGCTTATGTATTAATTATGAATATCTTAATGAATTTAGAATACTACTTTAAATATATTAAATTTATTTACTGCCACCACCCTCACCCCCACCCCTACTCTCATTTTCTAGAGCGGATTGCATTAATTTCATGTGATTGATCCAAATAGCTATGACTGACTGTAATACTGTTTTCCTGATTTCAGGCTCTCTTTACAACTACGTCAGAGGTTGAATTAATATGCTAAGAAATCATTAAGTACTGTTCTGAGGGGTTTTGAAATAAATGGGGTAAGTTTAATATCCTCTTAAATACTACTTGGATTTTTATAGTGAGTTCCTGATTTCGGCCTGTATGTGCCAGACATGAAGCTGGACGCATCAAGCGGGGAGAATATCTTCACTTTGATTTTGCTGTTTGCTTGTAGTGCTTTTCAGTTTTCTTTTGGATCAGGAGCCCCTTGGAGGGTTTACTTAAAGCTGTAGTTACTTTTCACAAACATTCACAGACGTTCAGAGAGTTCGAGGACCTTCTGAAGTCCCCCAGAGTTCACAGGCCTTGGGTCAACCATCTCCTCTATAGCTTTTGAGACTTTTTTACGTGCTTTGTTGCTCTTTTAAATATCACAACGACCCTGAGAATTAGTGGCTTGTATTCATATTTAACAATGAAGAAACTGCTGCTCAAAGTGGTGTGTGATTTATCTGGTCATGTAGCTGTCAAACATGAGTCTAGAATTGAAGACTTTCCTAAATTGTGACAGTTTCTCAGGGGGGCATCAACATTTTCTAAGGTTCTTGATACTTAGTGTCAAAACAAATACTTTTACCCTTTTTATTTGCCTTTTAATTTTTTTTTTTTTTTTGCGGTATGCGGGCCTCTCACCGTTGTGGCCTCTCCCGTTGCGGAGCACAGGCTCCGGACGGGCAGGCTCAGCGGCAATGGCTCACGGGCCCAACCACTCCGTGGCATGTGGGATCTTCCCGGACCGGGGCACGAACCCGTGTCCCCGGCATCGGCAGGTGGACTCTCAACCACTGCGCCACCAGGGAAGCCCTTGCCTTTTAATTTTATATGTTTTCTTTCTTATGTATAGAAGTTTAGAAGATAAGTATGTATTCAGATTTCTTCTAATTTTTTCTCTTTTCTTTTTTCAGTGTAGAAAAATCCAAAGATTTGACACACTTAAGTGAATGCAGACACACACATATACTTAGACTTTTTTAAATTTTAAAAACATAATGGGAATCTAAAAGAAAAGAAAAGGAATGTCATTTAAGTTGCAATTATTTGACTTCTTTTTGTCATATGTTTATTGGCTGTTGGTCTTCTATCATTTAAAAATTTTTTTAACCATTTTTTAAATTGAAGTATAGTTAATTTACAGTGTTGTGTTAGCTTCAGGTGTACAGCAAAGTGATTCAGTTATATATATATATTCAGTTATATTCAGATGTGTATATATATATATACACTTTTCCAGATTCTTTTCCACTATAAGTTATTACAAGACATTGAGTATAGTTCCCTGTGCTATACAGTAGGTCCTTATCTATTTTCTATATAGTAGTATATATCTGTTAATCCCAAACTTCTAGTTTACCCTCCCCCCCAACCTGCTATACCCTCTAGTAACCGTTTGTTTTGTATGTCTGAGTCTGTTTCTGTTTTGTAAATAAGTTCATTTATATCATTTTTTTAGATTCCACATATAAGTGATATCATATGGTATTTGTCTTTCTCTGTCTGACTTACTTCACTTAGTATGATCTCTGGGTTCATCCATGTTGCTGCAAATGGCATTATTTTGTTCTTTTTTTATGGCTGAGTAGTATTCCATTGTGTATATGTACCACATCTTCTTTTAGTATTCCATTGTATATATGTACCACATCTTCTTTATCCATTCCTCCATTGATGGGCATTTAGGTTTCTTTCAGGTCTTGGCCATTGTAAACAGTGCTGCAGTGAACATTGGGGTGCATGTATCTTTTTGAATTAGAGTTTTGTCCAGGAGTGGGATTGCAGGATCATATGGTAACTCTATTTTTAGTTTTTTAAGGAACCCCCATACTGTTCTCTATAGTTGCTGCACCAGTTTGCATTCCCACCAATAGTGTAGGAGGGTTCCCTTTTCTCCACACCCTCTCCAACATTTGTTATTTGTAGACTTTTTAATGTTTAATGGTGGCCATTCTGACTGGTGTGAGGTGATACCTCATTGTAGTTTTAATTTGCAGTTCTATAATAATTAGCAATATTGAGCTTCTTTTCATACACCTGTTGGCCATCTGCATAAATATTTTTTGTTTAATCTTTCAGAATTTTTATAATTATGTTATGTAGAAATCTAACTTTTTTCTCGTAAATTAGTTAATTCTTTCTGATAGCATTTATTGAATGTTTCTTTTCTTGCCCACTGTTTGAAGTCTACCTTTATCATATATAAGATTCCCATATATACGTGTATTTGTCTGTCTATATAATGTTCTTTTGATCTCTTTTTATGTTTATGCTTTTTTTTATGTTTATGTTTATGCTATATATTTATACTCTTTTTTTTTACATAATTTATTTTATTTATTTTTGGCTGCGTTGGGTCTTCGTTGCTGTGTGTGGGCTTTCTCTAGTTGCGGCGAGCGGGGGCTACTCTTTGTTGCGGTGCACGGGCTTCTCATTGCAGTGGCTTCTCTTGTTGCTGAGCATGGGCTCTAGGCACACGGTCTTCAGTAGTTGTGGCACGTGGGCTCTAGAGCACAGCCTCAGTAGTTGTGGCGCACGGGCTTAGTTGCTCCGCGGCCTGTGGGATCTTCCCGGATGAGGTCTCAGACCCGTGTCCCCTGCATTGGCAGGTGGATTCTTAACCACCGTGCCACCAGGGAAGCCCTGTCATACTCTTTTTTTTTTTTTTTGCGGTACGCGGGCCTCTCACTGCTGTGGCCTCTCCCGTTGCAGAGCACAGGCTCCGGACGCGCAGGCCCAGCGGCCATGGCTCACAGGCCCAGCCGCTCCGCGGCATGTGGGATCTTCCCAGACCGGGGCACGAACCCGTGTCCCCTGCATCGGCAGGCGGACTGTCGATCACTGCGCCACCAGGGAAGCCCCCCATACTCTTTTAATGTTATATTATTTAATGTAACTTTGAAATTTTCTCTCACTAGACTTTCAAAAATGTTTGTCTTGCTCTTTTTTTTGGTAGTAATTCTTACAGACTTACTTTAGAATATATTCATCAAGTTAAAACAATAAGGATATGAAGGATTTTGATTAGAATTGCATTGGGTTAAAGATTCATTTGGGGGAAAAAATGATACCTCTTTATTATCTATACTTATGCACCTTGTGGAATTCTCTCTGTCTCTGTACTCTTGGGGACTTTGCTTATGTTCTCTGGCTCCCAGGGGTCTTTTCCTGGCCTTCTCATTAGAAAGCTGAAGTTGCTTTCTCTCAGAGTCTTGGTGCTACCCCCTCCCCCCGCACCTCACTGTTGCACAGTTATACCCCACTGAGGCCCTCCTGGGTTGAAAGGTTAGGGGGAAAAAAAGGAGAAGTGAGGAGTTCCCCCACTCCAATACTCTTCATACAACGATGGCTCCTTTTTCTAGTTCCTTAGGAGGTTGGGGCCAGTTTTCTCTTAGGCTTTTAGGTTTCCTGCCTCAGTAGTATAGCTTTATAACTTGGACTGTCTTCAGAGTGGGTCAGAAGAGAAAGAAAAGAAAAGGAACTGGAAACCTCACCCCCAAACTTATACACTTTCCAGCTTGCAGATGACCCTTTTACTCCAGTGAGAAAGAGGGGCTTTCTCTTGGAGTTTTTGCTATGTGCCTCTGCTGCGTAATTCTGGGACTCTACCCACCCTCATGTTAAAGTGGTAAACAAAGAAAGGGTTTTCAAAATAGAGTAAACTCACTGCCCTATTGCTTATTCTTCAAGTTTTGACTTCCCTCCCCAATGTGCCTGCCATTGTTTATTTTTCAGAGTTCTCAGGTAGTTGCTTTTAGGATTCTCTCCAAAGTTTTTACTAGTTATGCAGATGGCCAACTAGTGGGAGAGATGTAATGGGCTTACCATCTTGGCTGTCACTGAAAGTCACGTTATTTCATTTTGAAAATTATTTTTATTTTCTAAAAATTCTTTTTTGTTGGTTGCTATATTTTATGAACAGAGTTTTTTTATTTTATGGATATATTGGCCTCTTTTTTTAAAAAATAAATTTATTTATTTTTGGCTGCGTTGGGTCTTCATTGCTGCACGTGGGCTTTCTCTAGTTGCAGTGATTGGGGGCTACTCTTCATTGCGGTGTGTGGGCTTCTCATTGCGGTGGCTTCTCTTGTTGCGGAGCACAGGCTCTAGACACGCGGGCTTCAGTAGTTGTGGCACACGGGCTCAGTAGTTCTGGCTTGCAGGCTCTAGAGCGCAGGCTCGGTAGTTGTGGCGCATGGGCATAGTTGCTCTGCGGCATGTGGGATCTTCCCGGACCAGGGCTCGAACCCATGTCTCCTGCATTGGCAGGTGGATTCTTAACCACTGTGCCACCAGGGAAGCCCCTATATTGACCTCTTGAATCTCTCTGAAGATACAAATATAAGCTAAACATCTTATTTCTTTTTTTTTGCTTTACTCTCTCTTCTGTGGGTCATGGTGCCTGTGCTTTTTCACCTTAGTGCCTCTCTTAGTTTTCATTAAGTAGCTGGTGATTCTTGGCTTTTCTTCTTTATAGAATTTTTAAATGAATGTCTAAATCAGTGGTTGCCCAACTTGAATACATGTAACAATTCCTTGGGGACCCAGTTTAAATGCAGATTCCTAGCTTCACTCACAAAAAAATCTGATTCAGTATGTCTGGGGTGCACCAGTATGATTCAGTATGCACTTAAACAGTTTAAATGATTCTGATGCTGGTAACATCTTGGTAACTGGTGTAATTTGGTACAGGTCAGTGTTCTCCTTTACAAAGCATTGTCTTCCACTGAATATCATTGCTGACCACAGGACTCTGCCAGTTGGTTTCCTACTTGCTGTGGTAAATGGGATGTGGATTCCTCCCCACCCCACCCCTTTTCTTTGCATTTGCAAAGACCAGGCTAACAAGCTTGTCCCTGTCCCTCCTTCAACTTCTGCTATAGGGAAGGAATTTATCTGCAGGGAGAGTTCTGATTAGTTCTGAGTTATCTTCCCTCGATCACAGTCTATCGAGATTGTCCTTAACCTGCTATTATCTTCAACTCAAAGTTCACACTATAAGCCCTCTGACAGAGACTTTAAACCCACAGTAAGTGCTGTGGCCAGCATTTACTCTTTATCATCAGAGTTGTACTGGTCATCTTCGGTGATTTTTCACTCATTTGTTCTGTGGCCTGGCATGAGGTGTTTAAGAAGGAGAAGAGATAGACGCTCAGTCTGCCATCTTGAACTGGAAGTCCATTGTTACTCTTAAAGCGATGTTGATTTCTATTACGCCAAGAAGTTTTTCTTTTGAATACTCACATAAAATAAACATCATAAAATCTGTAGCAGGATCACAGCTTACTCATACTCACTTAGGTGTGCAAAGAAAATATAGCTTCTTTATTTTTCTATAAGTCATCTCTTCCTTTTGATGAACTCTGGGAACTGGGTAACTGGAGGAAGAGTACCAGTCTTACTCCAAGCTGGTAAACTAAGTCTTATGTGGTAATTTAAATTGATCTCTTTGGATATTTCAGTCTCTGTTTGGATACTAGTCATTCAAGTATCATCTCTTCTCTCATGCCTTCCCACAATGGAATCCAGACTTATGGGTGCTTGTGTGACCTTGTAATCATGGAAGGATACCAGAACCCTCAATCCATGTGCTATCTTCTCTGTTTCTCACTGGTCTCTCCTTTAAAGTAACTGGTCAGGCTATTCCCTGGAATTGTGACTACTGTGGTGCTTTTGTCCTTGGGTATTCTTCAGATATCTGAAGCTGAAGTTTACAACTGATGTTACTTGAGATCTGTTTTCTTGGTTCCCAGGATGTATTGCCATCTTCCCAGGTGTCACAGGTAACCTGATGTCTGGCTAGGGATTCCCATTGACTCGCTAGCCAGGTGGTCTCTTTTCCAGGCCTCTGCTATGGAGCTACTTTGCCCCTATGACAATGACCTCTTCTGGCAAACTCAACATCCAGCATCTTAAGTTACCTTTCCTGAACTACTTTACAGCACCCAGGAATTTCCCAGAGCCTTCCATGGCACAGGGGAGAAAAGGGAGACCCCAGAGCCGATCTCACACCTTCCTCAATCTGATTGTGCTTCTGTGCCTATGCTTTGATGTGGCTCTCTCCAGCTTGTGCTAGATGTGCATGAGGGGAGGTAAAAGTTTGGTTGGGGGGCAGGGCAGTTGGGGCCGTGCAGGATGTTACTGGAAGGCAGTGACTTCGCACTTTCTCAACAGGAAGCAGAGCAAAATCCATTCTAACTCCCAGATTTCCCCACTCCTTCAAACATTCCTTTCCTTTTGCAACCTCCAGCTGGAGAGGGTAATGGGAGTACTGGGCTGATCACTTGCTTCTCCTGTCTCTGTTCTACTTCTTTATCCCACAGTCCTTTGGCCAGAATCAGGAATTTGAGGCTTTAATTTACAGTCTCTAGGTTTTATCCTCCTTCTACCCTAGGTAGTAGGCATTATGTTCTAGCTGTCATGAGCAGAAGGGATATCTGCTCTACAAAGTGGAAGAAACTGTACTCTGAGTCTTTCAGGCTTGGTCAGAAAATATTAGTGTTAAAAAAATTTTCCTTCTTTGGGAAAACCAGACTGTTAAGACTTAATCTTGCTGCAAAATCTTTTCTTTAATTCAGAAGGTGAGCATTAAATATTTCTCTTTTATATTTAAACTTCTCCAAGGAAATGGATGCTACTCATAGAATAGTAGGGAAGTAAGTAGAAGGAAATGCAAATGGGAAAAGCATATCAACAACTGCTTTCATAATCATTAGGATATATCTACCCTCATTACTCTTCTTTTTCAAAATTTCCTTGTTTTTTCTTACAGATTTACTCTTATTTTTTTTACTTTTTATTTACTCTTTTACTCTTTTCTTATATGATTATGTTTCTAAAACACACTTTGGTTTTTATTTGACTTGTAATAAGCCTATAACTTTCAGATCACTTTTTATCTTTTTTTTTTTCCAACATCTTTATTGGAGTGTAATTTCTCTACAATGATACATTAGCTTCTGCTGTATAACAAAGTGAATCAGCCATACGTATACACATATCCCCATATTCCCTCCTTCTTGTGTCTCCTTCCCACCCTCCCAATCCCACCCCTCTAGGGGGACACAAAGCACCGAGCTGATCTCCCTGTGCTATGTGGCTGCTTCCCACCAGCCATCCATTCTGCATTTGGTAGTGTATATATGTCCATGCCACTCTCTCACCTCGTCCCAGCCTACACCTGCCCCTCCCTGTGTCCTCAAGTCCACTCTCTGTGTTTGCGTCTTTATTCCTGTCCTGCCCCTAGGTTCTTCAGAACCATTTTTTTTTTTTTTTTAGATTCCATATATATGTGTTAGCATATGGTATTTTTTTTTAAACATCTTTATTGGAGTATAATTGCTTTACAATAGTGTGTTAGTTTCTGCTTTATAACAAAGTGAATCAGCTATACATATACATATATCCCCATATTGCCTCCCTCTTGCGTCTCCCTGCCACCCTCCCTATCCCACCCCTCTAGGTGGTCACAAAGCACCAAGCTGATCTTCCTGTGCTATGCGGCTGCTTCCCACTAACTATCTGTTTTACATTTGGTAGTATATATTAGTCCATGCCACTCTCTCACGTCGTCCCAGCTTACCCTTCCCTCTTCCCGTGTCCTCAAGTCCATTCTCTACATCTGCATCTGTATTCTGGTCCTGCCCCTAGGTTCTTCATAACCATTTTTTGTTTTTTTTTTTTTTAGATTCCATATATATGTGTTAGCATATGGTATTTGTTTTTCTCTTTCTGACTTACTTTGTATGACAGACGCTAGGTACATCAACCTCACTCACTCAAACAAACTCAATTTTGTTTCTTTTATGGCTGAGTAATATTCCATTGTATATATGTGCCACATCTTCTTTATCCATTCATCTGTCGATGGACACTTAGGTTGCTTCCATGTCCTGGCTATTGTAAATAGAGCAGCAATGAACACTGTGGTACATGACTCTTTGAATTATGGTTTTCTCAGGGTATATGCCCAGTAGTGGGATTGCTGGGTTGTATGGTAGTTCTATTTTTAGTTTTCTAAGGAACCTCCATACTGTTCTCCCTAGTGGCTGTATCAATTTACATTCCCACCAACAGTGCAAGAGGGTTCCCATTTCTCCACACCCTCTCCAGCATTTATTGTTTGTAGACTTTTTGATGATGGCCGTTCTGATTGGTGTGAGATGATAATTTCATTGTGGTTTTGATTTGCATTTCTCTAATGATTAGTGATGTTGAACATCCTTTCATGTGTTTGTTGGCCATCTGTATATCTTCTTTGGAGAAATGTCTATTTAGGCCTTCTGCCCATTTTTGGATTGGGTTGAGTTTTTTCTGATATTGAACTGCATGAGCTGCTTGTATATTTTGGAAATTAGTCCTTTGTCAGTTGCTTCATTTGCAAATATTTTCTCCCATTCTGAGGGTTGTCTTTTCGTCTTGTTTATGGTTTCCTTTGCTGTGCAAGAGCTTTTAAGTTCATTAGGTCCCATTTGTTTATTTTTGTTTTTATTTCCCTTTCTCTAGGAGATGGGCCAAAAAGGACCTTGCTGTGATTTATGTCATAGAGTGTTCTGCCTATGTTTTCCTCTAAGAGTTTTATAGTTTCTGGCCTTACATTTAGGTCTTTAATCCATTTTGAGTTTATTTTTGTGTGTGGTGTTGTGGAGTGTTCTAATTTCATTCTTTTACATGGAGCTGTCCAGTTTTCCCAGCACCACTTACTGAAGAGGCTGTCTTTTCTTCATTGTATATTCTTGCCTCCTTTATCGAAGATAAGGTGACCATATGTGCATGGGTTTATCTCTGGGCTTTCTATCCTCTTCCATTGATCTATATTTCTGTTTTTGTGCTAGTACCATACTGTCTTGATTACTGTAGCTTTGTAGTATAGTTTTTCATTTTCAAGATGGCTTTGGCTATTCGGGGTCTTTTGTGTTTCAGTACAAATTGTGAAATGTTTTGTTCTAGTTCTGTGAAAAATGCCATTGGAAATTTGATAGGGATTGCATTGAATCTGTTGTTTGCTTTGGGTAGTATAGTCATTTTCACAATATTGATTCTTCCAATCCGAGAACATGGTATATCTCTGCATCTGTTTGTATCATCTAAAATTTCTTTCATCAGTGTCTTATAGTTTTCTGCATACAGATCTTTTGTCTCCTTAGGCATGTTTATTCCTAGGTATTTTATTCTTTTTGTTGCAGTGGTAAATGGGAGTGTTTCCTTAATTTCTCTTTCTGATCTTTCGTTTTTAGTGTATAGGAATGAAGAGATTTCTGTGCATTAATTTTGTATCCTGCTACTTTATCAAATTCATTGATACGCTCTAGTAGTTTTCTGGTAGCATCTTTAGGATTCTCTATGTATAGTATCATGTCATCTGCAAACAGCAACAGTTTTACTTCTTCTTTTCCAATTTGGATTCCTTTTTTTTCTTTTTTTGTCTCTGATTGCTGTGGCTAAAACTTCCAAAACTATGTTGAATAATAGTGGGCAGCATTGTCATGTTCCTGATCTTAGAGGAAATGCTTTCAGTTTTTCACCATTGAGAACGATGTTGGCTGTGGTTTTGTCATATATGGCCTTTATTACGTTGAGGTAAGTACCCTCTATGCCTAGTTTCTGGAGGGTTTTTATCATAAATGGATGTTGAATTTTGTCAAAAGCTTTTTCTGCATCTATTGAGATGATCATATGGCTTTTCTCCTTCAATTTGTTAATATGTTTATAACATTGATTGATTTGCGTGTATTGAAGAATCCTTGCATTCCTGGGATAAACCCCACTTGATCATGGTGTATGATCCTTTTAATGTGCTGTTGGATTCTGTTTGCTGGTATTTTTGTTGAGGATTTTTGCATCTGTGTTCATCAATGATTTTGACTGTAGTTTTCTTTTTTTTGTGACATCTTTGTCTGGTTTTGGTATCAGGGTGATGGTGGCCTCATAGAATGAGTTGGGGAGTGTTCCTCCCTCTTCTATGTTTTGGAAGAGTTTGAGAAGGTTAGGTATTAGCTCTTCTCTAAATGTTTGATAGATTTCGCCTGTGAAGCCATCTGGTCCTGGGCTTTTGTTTGTTGGAAGATTTTTAATCACAGTTTCAATTTCGGTGCTTGTGATTGGTCTGTTTATATCTTCTATTTCTTCCTGGTTCAGTCTTGGAAGGTTGTGCTTTTCTAAGAATTGGTCCATTTCTTCCTTGTTGTTCATTTTATTGGCATATAGCTGCTTGTAGTAATCTCTCATGATCCTTTGTATTTCTGCAGTGTCAGTTGTTACTTCTCCTTTTTCATTTCTAATTCTATTGATTTGAGTCTTCTCCCTTTTTTACTTGATGAGTCTGGCTAATGGTTTATTAATTTTGTTTATCTTCTCAAAGAACCAGGTTTTAGTTTTATTGACCTTTATTATCGTTTCCCTCATTTCTTTTTCATTTATTTCTGATCTGATCTTTATGATTTCTTTCCTTCTGCTAACTTTGGGGGTTTTTTGTTCTTCTTTCTCTAATTGTCTTAGGTGTAAGGTTAGGTTGTTTATTTGAGATGTTTCTTGTTTCTTGAGGTAGGATTGTATTGCTATAAACTTCCCTCTTAGAACTGCTTTTGCTCCATCTCATAGGTTTTGGGTCATCGTGTTTTCATTGTCATTTGTTTCTAGGTATTTTTTGATTCCTCTTTGATTTCTTCAGTGATCTCTTGGTTGTTTAGTAACATTGTTTAGCCTCCATGTGTTTGTATTTTTTACAGATTTTTTTTCCTGTAATTGATATCTAGTCTCATCGCATTGTGGTTGGAAAAGATAGTTGATATGATTTCAGTGTTCTTAAATTTACCAAGGCTCGATTTGTGACCCAAGATACGATCTATCCTTGAGATTGTTTCATGAGCAGTTGAGAAGAAAGTGTATTCTGTTGTTTTTGGATGGAATGTCCTGTAAATATCAGTTAAGTCCATCTTGTTTAATGTATCATTTAAAGCTCTGTGTCCTCATTTATTTTCATTTTGGATGATCTGTCCATTGCTGAAAGTGGGGTGTTAAAGTTCCCTACTATTATTGTGTTACTGTTGATTTCCCCTTTTATGGCTGTTAGCATTTGCTTTATGTATTGAGGTGCTCCAGTGTTGGGTGCATATATATTTACAATTGTTATATCTTCTTGGATTAATCCCTTGATCTTTATGTAGTGTCCTTCTTTGTCTCTTGTAATAGTCTTTATTTTAAAGTTTATTTTGTCTCATATGAGAATTGCTACTCCAGCTTTCTTTTGATTTCCACTTGCATGGAAATGGAATATCTTATTCCATCCCCTCACTTTCAGTCAGTATGTGTCCCTAGGTCTGAAGCGGGTCTGTTGTTGACAGCATATATAATGGGTCTTGTTGTTGTATCCATTCAGCCAGTCTGTGTCTTTTGGTTGGAGCATTTAATCCATTTACATTTAAGGTAATTATCAATATGTATGTTCCTATTACCATTTTCTTAATTGTTTGGGGTTTGTTTTTGTAGGTCTTCTCCTTCTCTTATGTTTCCTGCCTAGAGAACTTCCTTTAGCATTTGTTGTACACTTTGTATCTTAATAATTTCCCAAATAGGAAAATAGTCTGTGTCTCTATTTTCCATATCTTTAAAAAACATTTATCATAAATTGATACAGCCACTATGGAGAACGGTATGGAGGTTCCTTAAAAAACTAAAAATAGAACTACCATACGACCCAGCAATCCCAGTGCTGGGCATATACCCTGAGAAAGCCAGAATTCCAAACCAGTAATGTACCACAATGTTCATTGCAGCACTATTTACAATAGACAGGACATGAAGCAACTTAAGTGTCCATCGACAGATGAATGGATAAAAAAGATGTGGCACATAGATACAATGGAATATTACTCAGCCATAAAAGAAACGAAATTGAGTTATTTGTAGTGAGGTGGATGGACCTAGAGTTTGTCATACAGAGTGAAGTAAGTCAGAAGGAGGAAAACAAATACCATATGCTAACACATATATATGGAATCTAAAAAAAAAAAAAAAGTTCTGAAGAACCTCGTGGCAGGACAGGAATAAAGATGCAGACATGGAGAATGGACTTGAGGACACGGGTAGGGGAGGGGTGGGCTGGGACGAGGTGAGAGAGTAGCGTGGACACATATACACTACCAAATGTAAAATAGCTAGTGGGAAGCAGCCGCATAGCACAGGGAGATCAGCTCGGTACTTTGAGACCTCCTAGAGAGGTGGGATAGGGATGGTGGGAGGGAGATGCAAGAGAGAGGGGATATGGGGATATGTGTATACGTATGGCCGATTCACTTTGTTATACAGCAGAAGCTAACACACCATTGTAGAGCAATTATACTCCAATAAAGATGTTGGGGGAAAAAAACAGTTATCAATAAGGTTTTGTAAAATTTCGAAACATGGCTTTAAAATATAGGGCCCCTATTCATTTTTACATGATTTTTTTCCTTTTTGATTGTGTGTGTGTGTGTTTGTGTGTGTGTGTGTGTGTGTGTGTGTAAGAGAGCAAAATCCAGTTTGCAGCTCAGTTCCTTCTGCTTTGTGGCTTTTTCCTGTGTGTTCCCATTGTACTTTGTCTTTTCTAGAATTCCTCATATTTGTGTTTACGCAGGTGGATCAGGTCAAGGCCAGGCGCTCAGGTATTGCTTGTCTTTTTTGCCTTAGTTCCTAACAGATTCCTGCTCATAATAGGCATGGGGGAATAAGCAATTTCTATACTTCTTCCCTGATTTATTTTTCTCCATAGTACTTACCATATTCTAACATACTATATTATTAACTTATTTGTTTTATTTATCATGTATCTCCTCCCACTAAATTATAAGTGCCACCATGGCAGGGATTTTAAACTATTTTGCTTACTATTATATTTCTAACACCTAGAAGAATACCTGGCACAAAGTTGACCAGTGATTATTGTGGAACGATTAATTAATGAATTGTTCAAATTTAGATAATTGCCTAAATTATACCATACGATCTGTAAAATATGATAGGTATAAATGCTGGAATGGAAAAAAATTTAAGTAATCATAAAACTGTAGAGTTTAGGGACTTCCCTGGTAGTGCAATGGTTAAGAATCCACCTGCCAATGCAGGGGACATGGGTTTGAGCCCTGGTCTGGGAAGATCCCACATGCCATGGAGCAACTAAGCCCATGCACCACAACTACTGAGCCTGCGCTCTAGAGCTCGTGTGCTACAACTACTGAAGCCCCCACACCTGGGGCCCGTGCTCTGCAACAACAGAAGCCACTGCTATGAGAAGTCCGCGCACGGCAATGAAGAGCAGCCCCTGCTCGCCGCAACTAAAGAAAGCCGGTGCGCAGCAACGAAGACCCAACACAGCCATAAATAAATAGATAGATAGATAGATAGATAGATAGATAAAGTAAATTTATATTAAAAAAATAATAAAACTGTAGAGTTTAAAAGCCAGGAAGACCTTAGTAACATGTAATTCTGTTCCATTTTGGGAAATGACCAAGAGGTGAAATGACATGATTTAAGCATGAAGTCAGTTAATTGTAGAGATAGAACAAGAATTTAGAACTCAGGTAAAATTTAATAATTAATAGTGGTGTTAGGATATGTGGGAGGCAAGATGTGTGATTGTGGGTAAGAAAAAGAACAGGTTCTGGAATCAAGTAGATATAGGTAAGTGACCAGCCTCCCATGCATCAGTTTCCTCCTCTGCAAATCAGGAATAATTCTACCTTTCTTATACATTGTTCTGGGACATGTATGAGACAAAGCATATTAACTTAAGAATGTACCCTGCCAGGCATTTAATGAAGGCTCAGTAAAGGTGGCTCCCATTATTCCTATTTGGAATATTTTGCTTGATATCCCAGTAAATACCATTTAGGTTTTTTTCCCTCATAGCATGTTAACACAATTTGCAATTGTGTATTTAATGTCTGTTCTCCATTAGATTGTAAGCTCCATACAGGCATGAGTTGTGTCTCTTTTCCTTATTGTGCTGTATCCAATGTCTTATACAGTGCCGGAAACATGATAGGCCCTGTGTAAGTATGAATTATTTAATTAACTTGAGAAGGTTGCTAAGGAGTTTGAAAAGACGAACATTTGATGAAAACCTTTATGACTAACAAAGGTTGAGAAGAATTAGGTGGGCAGCTTTATGTTAAAACCATAGGTACCTTCTTAGGATCAGAATCATATACTTCTACGGAACCTTGTGCTTTTAATTTGTTTTTCCCAAGTAAACTGCTCTGCTGGAAAGCAAATTGACAGACTTCCTGGCAAGAATATTAGTTAAGTTTATAAGATACTGTTCATTGCAAATGACTAAATTAGCTTTTGGTGACCACTCTTGGATAAGATAAAATGATCCATTGAGGTACTAGACCTGTGGGGCTGAGAGATCAAGCACCTCGATAACAGTCTTGAGGCCCTTGCCCAGCCATCAGCCTATCTATCTCTTGTTACTTTACCTAGTTTCATTTGATGAAAATCAAGAAAATTGTTTTTCTCCTCAAATTGCTATTCCCTCCTACTTTTTCTGTACTGTTTTGAAGCAGTAACCATAGTTACTAGTAGAAGCTCCTTGGAGCTTTAAAAACATCACAGCTGGAGGTAGAGTGATCTAGATAAAAGCATAAGAAAAAAAGCTTACTGTCGTTTTTTTTTTCCTCCTGTTGGAACTGGGTTCTTTCATTAGGAAGCACTTAGCATAAAGTGGAATGTTCTTTATTCCCACTAGAGTAGACAATATTTTCATTTAAATTAACAGTAGGTTAGCACCTGGCTCCTTTTTAGAGTCAGGAAAGGGAGGTAATGCTACTGCTCACCTGTCCTCCACCTGAATCTACCCTCTCTCTATCCTCTTCTTTCTCTTCTCTATTTCTTTACACCTTCCCGGGGCCAACAGCGAGTAATACTGACATTTGGGACCCAGATGGATAAGGTTGGAAGTTGCACCTTTGGATTAATGTGGCTTGGAGCGGGGGAGGCAGGGAGGAATGAAGGAGCACTAAAATCTTGACACAGTGTACCAGGAACATATTTGCCAGGACCAAGAAGAATCAAGGGCCATCTCTTGTCAGAGGGCCAGAATGAATGATTTCTAGAAGTAAGTTTGGGATGGCACTGTTGAGAAGAGAAAGGAAAAGTATATTTATTAAGCATCTAGTATGTATTGAATACCTGCATTGGTACATTCTACTGTATCACGTTCTCTTTTATTCTAGGCTGTGAAAGTACTCTGAAAATTTTAAAATACCTGGTTTATACCATCTTGTTTCTTGGTGTGATCTATACTGGGATTGGCAAACTACAGCCTATGGGCCAAATCCTGCCCACAGTCTGGTTTTTTGTAAATAAAGTTTTATTAGACCATAGCCACCATGCTCATTCATTTATGTATAGTCTGTGACTGCTTTTGCACTTTGAAGGCAGAATTGAGTAGTTGCTACGGAGACTGGATAGCCTGTAAAACCTGAAATATTTACTGTCTGGCTCTTTACAGAAAAGTTTGCCAATCCCTGATATAGATGGACTGGATCAATTCATCTTGGACCAGGTATGGGAATGGTTATATTTGGAGTAAAGCATAGTCTTAGGTTGTACTCCTTGTGGATATTAGAATAGTGGCATCATGAAAGGAGGGTGCTGGGGAGTTGGATAAAAGTGGTAGGCTTTCTGGGCCTTTTTCAGTCATAAGTCCAAACCTAAATTGTGAAAGGAAACTTTAAATGTAAACTTTGTATTTTTTCCACATTTCTTTGCCATTTTCTAATCCTACATACATAACTGTGACTGTAGTCTCAAATGGACTTAACTCTAATTCTGTTACTCATTCATAGACTTCCATAAATGTAGACTTACGTATTTTAATTGGAAATGACCTTGGAAATCATCTGCTCCAATATCCTTATTTTACTAATAGCAAAAACTGAGATCCTAAGAAGTTGTCCTATACCTGATGTCACAAAAGCAGGTTAGTGGCGAATCCTGCTGTCAGGCATAGAGGCATTTACTTATGAAGTCTACCCTGTAAGGTCTCGCCCAGTATGTCTGCAGCTCTGAGTAGGACTTCTTAGAAATCTAAAGAAACAACTGAAGAGGAGAGAAGCATTAAATCTAGATTCTAATTTAACTCTGCTACTGATTATCTTTGTGATTTTTAGTAAGTGTACCATTCTTTGATAAACAGAGGTGAGAATCTAGAAGATAAATTAAGCGCATAAGGATGACTGTAGACTAAATTCCAGATATTTGCTTCATTTCCTGGTAAATGTGCAGTTATTCAAGTAAACACAGTGGTATATTCACAATCCTCGAGTAATCTGTAAGTGAAACACTGGAGAATCCAGAATCCGTGTTGCTTTAAGTGGGGTATATAAATGTGTGTAAATGTTTTTCTTGTGTGAATTGTACAAACTGTAATTTATAATAAAAAGATCCAATTTATGACTTCATGAGCTAATGAGAAAGACTTCCTTAAGAAAATTAAATTAAAATTAAATATTGTTTAATTAAAAATACAAAAAAGGAATACACGAGAAATTGTGGACATTTTACTTTTATATTCCTGATTAGGGATATTGCCATCACAATTGGAGCAGAGTCATTATTTTCCTTAAATTTAGTACTGCAAAGGCCTCTCCCTTTATTGCATCAGGAAATAATCATAGAATCTCTTCTTGCTAGTTCCCCAGGGACCCATTTTAGACAAGAGGAATCCTAACGGCAGCCTGTACAAAAAAATCTACACATTGGAACCTCTATTGTGAGAGCAGATATTAGTATCCGTTTGGCTTATTCTGTAGATGATTTGTAAAACCTTAACACCAGTATTAGTTGCATGTATTTAATTAATCTCTACAGAATTGTATAGTTGTTTCTTCTTTCCCTCTGTGATAAGTCAGGCCCCTCTACTTTCTTTCCTTTTACATTGGAAAACTTAACATTTTTTTTCTTAGCAATATAAAATAATGAGCAAATTTATGTTGTAGCTTAATAGTCTTAACTCATCTTAATTATAAATTAAGATGCGATGAGACTGTGTTCAACTCTTAAAATACATGATTGCTATTTAATCTTTCAGAAATTTAAGCCATTTTAGCAAGTAAATATTTTGTATTTAGCTTATATTTTTATTGAAGGCCTATATCCAAATGGATTGTCCAAAAAAAGAATATCAAAAGGAACACGTTTGTTTAAATGAGGAATTCTAAGTAAATATTTTTATTACAGTTGGTTCATTAGAATTGAGATTGACATACAATCATAATGGTTTCGGGTATCACTTATCTGGAACTCTGATTTACCAGCATAGTTTAATTATCTAAGCTAGTAGTTTTCAGTTCTTCAAAACCATGTTTCTCTTTGGTAGTCATAAAAGTAATCAATTCCTCTTTACTATTATTTGAAATTTAAAATAATTTAATTTGTTTTGGGCTTCCCTGGTGGCACAGTGGTTGGGAGGCCGCCTGCCGGTGCAGGGGACATGGGTTCGTGCCCCGGTCCGGGAGGATCCCACATGCCGTCGAGCGGCTGGGCCCGTGAGCCATGGCCGCTGAGCCTGTGCATCTGGAGCCTGTGCTCTGCAACGGGAGAGGCCACAACGGTGAGAGGCCCGCGTACCGCAAAAAAAAAAAAAAAAAAAATTTAATTTGTTTTAAAAAAATCAAAAGATTTAGGTACAAAGTACTGCTTTGTTTTCAAACTCATTAACATGTCCCCAATTTATTGAATTCTGTTTAAACTTACAGAAATTTCTGAGTTCCATGGACCACTTCAGAGGGTCATTAAACTTTCCTGGCACTATATACAAAATTTTGTACACGTGAAAATTCTTTTGAGGTGAAATGTCTAGCTTTTATTGAAGTCTCAAAGCTGTCCATCACCCAAACAAGGTTCAAAACCCTTTTTATAAGGCTTCTGAAGCTTCTTGCCTTCTGAAGGGATAATGAAGGTAAATCTGCTTTGCTTTCTAAAGAATCTTGAGTGACCAACCTCCATTTTTCACAGGTGAGGAAACTGAAGCTCCTAGAAGTTAAATGACTTACACAAGAATATTGTATCAATAGTTTAATCCTTGTCAAATTAACAGGGGTCCCTCTGGGGCTCTTGTGGCATCTTGATTTCTTAGGGCCTTTTTAGCCTTACGGCTTCTGCACAGAGATTGTTGAGCTTTCAGCTGGGCAGCAAAGTATTTGAATACAAAGCTTTTATGGGTGTGATAGAGATCTCTCCTAATTTGTTCCAATTATTTCATGAAATACTAGTGTGATACTAGTTATATAGTTTCTTAGAGGAAATCTGTATGGAGGGCCCCTAAAGCATCAAAGGAAAATCTCTAAGTCTTCATTAAAAAACTACCTTTGGCAATGTCCATATTGAAGTAGAATTTAGGAGCAAGGTCATGAGACTTCAGACTACAGAAATTTCAGGCCTGTGAACCTTTCGTTAATTCATTTAACAGATGTTTATTGTGTGCCTACTATAGGGATATAGGTTTTACTAGTTGATAAAGAATACTTGTGGTAAAATATGAGATTGTGTTCATTTAGTAATATCACCAGTTTAATTAATGTTGGAAGATGTTTTTCTAATTAACCCAAAGGAAAAAAAATCATACAATAATATAGACAGCAACTTTTATATAATAGTCATTAGTATGCTAATCTGATAGAGTTATGAAACATTATAAATTCTCAGACTACTGGGAATTAAGGAGATCGCCTTATTTAAATACAAGACCAAAGCAAAAAAAAAAAAAGATTTTGTTTCATTTACCATTTTTCACTATCTAAGATTTAACTATTAACATTAACTATTAACATTAACATTTTGTTGCGGCCTCTCCCGTTGCGGCCTCTCCCGTTGCGGAGTGCAGGCTCCGGACGCGCAGGCTCAGCGGCCATGGCTCACGGGGCCCAGCCGCTTCGCGGCATGTGGGATCCTCCCGGACCGGGGCACGAACTTGTGTCCCCTGCATCAGCAGGCAGACTCCCAACCACTGCACCACCAGGGAAGCCTGCACATTCAGTTTAAATGCTAAATTATTTTTCAGTTTGGCTTGTGACACAGGGTGGCTAGATGTACACTAAAAATTTCCTCTTCTTCCTGGGCAGAGTTAGGTTGTATTTTCCACCTCCCCTGCATTAGGAATGTACTCTTAAATGATTTCCAGTCTGTAGAATGTGAGTAGAAGTGGAAGCGCGGAGTCCTAACCACTGGACCGCCAGGGAAGTCCCTCCTTTTCATTTTTAATAATTAACATGTATCTTTTTCTTTCTTGATCTCAAGAGGAGAATTTTATTACTCATTTTAAAGAACTAACTTATGGTTTTATCATTCTCTTTATTGTGTTTTTTTCCATTTCATTAATTTATGCTTTAATATTTCTTCCTTTTCACCTTTTTTCTTTAGATGGGGTGGTTATTTTTTTAGTTAGACATTTAGCTCATTAATTTTCAGTCATTCTTCTTTCCTAATAAAAGCATTTATGAGAATACATTCTCTGAGTATAGCTTTCACAACATTTTATAGTTTTGAAATGTAGTATTTCTTTATTGTTGCATTCTTAGTTTAAAATTTTTTGTTATTTCTTGAGTTGTGAGTTATTTAAGACATAATTTTAAATTTTCAAGTGTATGGCAGCTTTATGTTTCTTTTTGACTTTTATTTCTTTGCATTGTGATCAGAGAATGTAGTCTGATAGTGATCGTTCCATTCTTTCTTCCATGTCTCTTAACCTCTCTTTTGTATTTTTCATTTCTCCGTGACTTTGTAGATGATTTTGTCATTTCTGTCTTACAGTTTACTGACTCCATTCAGTATGTTTTAGTTGTTATTTAACATTGTGATTTTACTTATAATGTTTTTCAGTTCTAGCAGTTCTATTTGTCTCTCTTTCAGATTTACCTGTTCATTTTTTATATTCTCTTGAATCTTACTGATGTTTACAATTCACTCTTTTCTTTCGCTTATGTATTAAGCATATTTAATGTTCTATATTTGATATTTCTAATACCTGAAATTTTGCAGGATATTTCTGCAACCAATTTTGTTGTTTATTTTTGCTGACTTTTTTTATAGTGCCTTGTTTACTTGTGTGTTTTGTGATTTTGTTTCTGAATTATGAACTCATTTTGTATTGGAACCCTGTGTAATTATGGAAATTCTTTTCAGGTTGAGTTCAGGGTACATTCCTCTAGAGAGGATTTTTATTTCCTTCTACTGTGTGCTTGGAGATGGGGGTCTGTGAACCTGGATTTTAACTTAAAATTCGCACTCTTGGTTTTAAAGAATGTCCACATAGTATAGATGAATTCAGGCATCAAATTCTCATGTATTTGCTAAAGTTGAGGTAAATTTTCCTTGATGTTTGCCTTTAAGGTGTTTTTAAGGTGTTTGAATTCATTCTTTTCCTGGGTTATTATTTATCTTGGGCCCTGACTTTGTCTGTTGGTCTCTGATCTAACTTCAGGAGGCCTGAGCCTTTTTCCTTGGTTCCATGCATTCCTAGGTTACCAGGATCCACATATGCCCCCTGGAGTATCTGGCAGCTTCACTGCTTGCTTTTCTGTTTGTTCTCTTGATTTGTTTTTATTCTCGACATTAGTGATTTCCTATTGCATTCTTTATGGTATATCCAACATTGAAAAGGATAATTTTTATATTTTATTGAATAATTTTAAATGCTATGTACCAAAAATGTTTTAAGATCTGTAGTTTTTAGTTTATTTCAGGGAAAGGAAATCCTCTTAGAGAATTTTCAAAAGCATGGTTTCTAGAGCCCAACCCAGACCCACAGACCAGAAACTCCAGGATACAGGGCCTGTGGGTATTTTTAAAAGCTTCTTAGATGATTCTGATGCACTGCAAGGTTTGAGAATCACTGACATAGAAAAAGTTGACAATTTAGTTGTGTAAACTTAAATAATTAAATATTGATAGCTAATGTTTATTGAAGATAAGTTAACATACATAGTAGAATGCAATAATCCTAGCTATAAGTATTATTATTAATTAATTAATTAATTTGTTTGTTTTTTGGCTGCGTTGGGTCTTCGGTGTTGTGCGCAGGCTTTCTCTAGTTGTGGCTAGCGGGGGCTACTCTTCGTTGAGGTGTGCAGGCTTCTCATTGTGGCTTCTCTTGTTGCGGAGCACAGACTCTAGGCTCACGGGCTTCAGCAGCTGTGGCACGCAGGCTCAGTAGTTGTGGCTCAGGGGCTCTAGAGTGCAGGCTCAGTAGTCGTGGCGCATGGGCTTAGTTGCTCTGTAGCATGTGGGATCTTCCCGGACCAGGGCTCGAGCCCGTGTCCCCTGCATTGGCAGGAGGATTCTTAACCACTGTGTCACCAGGGAAGCCCTATAAGTATTACTATTATGTGCTAGGCTCCATTCTAAATCTTTCACACATGTTGTCATTTATTCCTCACAGCAACACTATAGCTACTACTACTATCCTCATATTATAAATGAGTAAATTGAAGCACAGAGAATGTAGCACAATTGATATTTGAATTCAGATAGTCAGTCTAATTCCAGAGCATGTAAGCTTAACCCATCATCTTTATAGTCTTCCAGCTACTTCACAAACATTTTATTGATTCCCAGAGGGCATCTAACATTACAGAATATAGCAGGAAAAATATATTTGAATCATTACATATTCATGTTGATTCAGCATAGGTACTGGGGAAGGAGGATAGTATAGTAGAAATAGCTTCAACTGGTAGTGAGATAGACAGGCATGGGTCTTTCCTCATCTGCTTGCTGTGTAGCTATAAGAAAGTAATTTATCTTTTCTGAGCTCTTATTTTCTCATTGGTAAAGGAGAATAATTATTTTTACTTCATAGAGATTTTGAAGAAATAAAATTAAGTAACATATTGCTTGACATACAGTGTATGGTCAGTATCAGATTCAAGGTATCCCCTAAGAAAATTATGTTGACTCCCATACAGAATATTGTAGTAAGCTTTAGTCTGGGAGCAGTTGATGGTGCTGGTGAGGGCAATGCTGACTGTCTGTATTGAGAGTATACTTGATGCCAAGCACTGCCCTAGGCTCTGGAAGCCGTGAGTAAGACATAGCCTTCCTGCTCTCAAGGAGCTTATAGTCCACTTGGGGTGGGGGCGGATCCAGACAGATACACAGGCAAATACTTTGCTAGATGCTGTTATGGGGGAAGCATAGGGTTCTGTGGGAGCATATAGGTGGGTTACTCAGTCAAACCATAGCGGATGAAGAATGGCTTCCCAAAGGGAGGCGGATAATGATGTGAAGGATTAGACTAGTAAGTCTAGATAGAGGGCAAAGAGACGGCTGGTAGAAATTTGTCATTGCTACAAAGGTGTCCCATTCATTAATGAAATAGGTGTCCTCAACATTAGTGAAGATTTCAGGGATACCAGGAAAGTATGCTTTTGTCAGGTCAGTGTTGAAATATTAAGAGCCTACTTTTAGGTTTAGGTGTTACTAAAACAGTTTTTAAAAAGTAAAATAAGAAGGGCTCTATTTATATATAATAATGAAATTTCTATCAAATAGCACTTTCTGAGGTCTTGTATTCACATGGCCTACATACTTGTTATTCAACATTATTGTCACATTAGGTTATACTTACGGGGATGAGAGAGGGAAAGGCACAAAGAAACAGTGAACTTCAGAGGATGGAAATGATGATTTGTGAGTTGGGGTGAATACTGCTACCACTATGTGCTGTTTATACATTTCCCTTTCTCTCATCATCCTTACTCACATGTGATGAAAAATTATTTGTTTGAATGGCTCATTGACAGTTCAATTTTAATTTGGTGTAGTACACTGCTCTGGTGGTTTGATATTGATCAACAAAATTGTATATATAGGAGATAAGATTTCTTTCCATCTTTTTCTAGTGCCCCTTCCCAATAAAACAACCTACTAAAAATATGGAAGGGAAAGATCACTCCTATGGCAAAACTGGGGTAAGAAAATGAGAATGAATAAAGAATTCCTTGGAAGGGAAGGAATATGGGTCTAGAAGAAAGAAGAGGGTGTTGAAATAGGCTATTGTAATGGATAAAATGATATCAAAAATTAAAGGAATAATGAATGAGCTTGGTCTTTAAAAACACCTCCAAGGCAAGCACATTCTGGCAGCCTGAAGAATGTGACTTGATGTAAGAATAGACTTTGATCTCCTACAGCTCATCTTGTACATCCATATGAGGACTGTGGTTTTTGCAAGAGCCGTCCCTGACTTGAGCTGGGTCAAGTGGAACAATTGATGTGGGTATTTGGAAACATTGGAAACCAGTTGTTGGGGTTAAAGCTGTTAGTCCCTGAGGGGTAAGCAGAGGGTAGAAAGAAAAAGGTAAAAAATGAAATCATGTTTGTGAAAGTAAATTCTGAAAAAGATACTTAGGAAAGTTTATAAAATGAGGTTGAAACTATGAACATGTTTGCTGTGATAATAAATCTTAGATACTAGGACTGGCCAAAAACTTGAAGAGAGAAAAACAGTTTTAGGCGCCCCCCTCCCTGCTACCGCCACCCCCCGAAAAAAACCCTACCAAAAAACAAACAAACAAAAATCCTTTATAATTCTGTCCCACAAACCTATGTAGAAATCTGCACTGTTTGGACCTTTATGGCATGAAGTTGGGGGAGGGTGGTAGATACCTTGAGCATAAAAATCATGTAGGTTCAGTGATTGTGGTGGTGTTGGGATATGTTGAATTCTTGGTGTCTTTGTGGGGAAGTATTTGTGCCTCACTGGGTTTATTTTAGCAAGGACTCTTAACTACCTTTGGGTACTTTTCTAAGAGTTTGTTGTGTTTTAAAGGGATTGTGATTGTTTTGTCAGGTTCAAAATAATTCTCGAAACTGGACATTATGGTCTCTCTACTCTCAACTTCTGGTTTTCCTCTTACCTTTATTCATTTTTTTCTCTCTCTGTCTCTCTTTTTTTTTGTTGTTGTTACTTGATCTTCCAGCTTTAACTGCCCCCCTCCTTAAATATGGGAGTGTTTCCATAGTAATCCGTTCTCCTCTCTTCACACTTTTCCTTGATCATCTCATCTATTACATTATCATCAACATGTCCATGATTCGAAAAACCTTTATATCCCACTACTTTGGAGGTCAGCTGGATAAGATCTGCTTGGATGTCATATTCATAATTAATGTGTACATTAACTGAATAACTGAATTCATTAGCTTCTCCCTCAGACATCTCATCTCCTGTAAACTCAGTCTTGGCTGAGTGGCTTTAATATACATCCAAACTCCCATGATAGGTCACTTGGTGTTTGTAGAACTTCTTTAGAGAATGTAATCCTGAATGTAAATAAAGTTTTAGCCAGAAAAATGCCTCATCATAGCATTGTTTTTAATAGCAAAAAAATTGGCACTAATCTAAAGTCCTGCACCACTGCCCTGCTTAAAAACTGACACACACACACACACACACATACACACAGAGGAATATTTTACAGGCAATGTAGAAAAATATTTAATAGCATGAGAAGTTATATATATAAATTTAGTGGAAAAAGATGCTCTTCATATGTACACTGATACCATAATCATTAAAACTATAAAAAGAACTGTGTGTCTATATTTGTAGAAGAATATGTATACAAAGGTTTGAATTAATTCTAGATGGAACAGTTTTTGGTGATTTTTATTTTATTCTTTTCATCTACTTGTATTTTCTAGATTTGTACAGTAAACATGAATTACTTTCATAATTCACACATGGAGACAATTTGGACTCTATTTTTCACCTCCAACTCTTGTTGATTTAGTCCAGTGTCTCATTCAACCCAGCTGTTGCTGCATGAGTTCAACTGCTCATTGTATCAGAATTAGACTATCATAGCAACCCCCTTGATTCCATTGCTCAGCTGCCAGAGCTATCTTCCTAAAAATCTTAACTGGTCAGGTTCTTCCCTTGCTTAACCTTTCCAGTTTAGGTAGCTAAATGTTAAATCTCCAAAACCATCAGGAGTAGAGTAAATTTTGAATGTTTTCCCTTGTTACAGCTGACTCTGTATTTAGCCAACTCAGGATGTAATATAACGTTTTCTCTTAACCCTAACCAAGTCACCTTTGACCAGAGAGCAGATAGTCATGCCAGATTGGGGTTGGAGGAAGGGAGAAAGTGGGAGGGAAAATATGAATTGAACTCAGGTGTTTGCAAATCTTTGCTCTTTGCTTGTCCCTTCTGTTCTACCTCTGCAACCTGTCATATTTTGCCCTTGCTGGGTGGGGTTTTTGTTTGTTTGTTTTCTATTCAAAGGACAGTGTATTGGTTTCCTTGAGTATTTAGTCAGTAAGAACAAATAGCCAAATAATGAAAATCCACCAGTTTTAGTGCCAATTATTATATTAGCCGATCCTATTAGGAGTATTTATTGAAGCATGTCATGCTAATAGTCCCTGAGTGTAATTATACTTGCAGATTTTTCTTGCTTTCAGGGAGTCTCTAACATGTTCCAGATGGTTAAATAGGAAAGAGTAGACATTTTGTACTGTCTTTTCAATTATGATTAGGAATTTGATGTTACTTACTCCTTATGTTAATGTTATTGCTTTTGTTAGATCTAAACATGAGAGGAATTTAAACAAAAAAAATTTTTTTAAAACTCTTCTACTATGGTCAGCAATTAACAGGAGTTTTCATAGATTCTTTTCCTCTGTTAAATTGTTTAATTAATTTAAGCATCATTAAAATGAGATAATTGCATCATAAGTAGTAATTCATTTATGAATATAGTCCTTAATTTATTCTTGGAAAGTATTCACTTGGGTTTGTTTCAGACTTAAAATTACATGGTGAACTTTCTTGAAACTTTACATGAGACTGAAATAGAATAATTTTCCAAACTGTTGAAGGTTCTTTGACCTTTTCCACAACCTAATATGACCCTAGATTCAAAATCAGTGGGATATTTACTTTAAATTTTTCCAGTAGTAGTAGTGATGACTTTCCTTCATGTATTCATATTCTCTTGTCTGCCATTAACGGACCATCCAGCTTCTCTCATTTGCAAGGCAGTTTACCAAAGATAGGCTTATAGCCTTTGAAATCAGAACAGAAAAGTTAATAGAGCATAGGGATCCAGACCCATAATCCTTGGCTTCATTATGACCTTATGTTAACCAATTTGCTAACTGGTTAGTTGACGTGAAGAAATATGTTGTTTTTCAATAAGAGATAGAATACTCTGTCATTCACTTTAACAGCCTGTATATTTTCATAATGTAATTGTTGAGGGAGGACAAATGGTTCTTCCATAGACTGCCATTCTCTGTCCTTGGAGCGTACTTCAAGAGTTCTTGCAAACTAGAAAACAAGTAAAAAACATAAAAATAGAATACCAACATTATTTTTTTAGTGATGAATGAAAGCATACTATTCCTAAAGATTTTGTTGGGATGAAGGGAGTAGCTTACATTCTATATCATCCAGGAAGACTTACTTCCTGTCAATTGCCTTTAAATATCTTTGTTCATTCTCACACTTTCCTGTTTCTCATTAAGCTACTGCATCTCTACCTCTTCTTGACCTTCTTTCCCCCAAACAACTTGCCACCTCAGCCTCTTCAGACTCCTCAGTGCTTTTCCTTCATGCCTGCTCTACAAATTCTTTATAGTTTTTCCAGGTAAAATTCTTATCCTTCTATAAAATTCTTTAAATTCCTTCCCAGCAAGATCAAAGTTAGCCTAAACCAAGACTCAGAAAAGCATATCTTTGAGGAGATGCAGTTCATCTTGCAATAATAAACTGGCATTAAATTGGGATTTCCATTTTCATGACTGTTGCCAAACTTTGTTATTTGGTTTGTTTAGCATGTGCAGCAAATGTTGTGATCAAGTTATTATTAACTATTCAATATTGTGAGTCTATCTGAGAATAAGAAAAATAATATGGACAAATTTAATTCATATTTTTGTGTGTTTTAAAGTATTATATATATTCATTTGTCTCATGTATAAAAATTTGATTTTATACAAAAATATGTTAAGATGGGATTAATTTTTAAAAGAATGATTCAGGGCTTCCCTGGTGGCGCAGTGGTTGAGAGTCTGCCTGCTGATGCAGGGGACACAGGTTCGTGTCCCGGTCCAGGAGGATCCCACATGCCACGGAGCGGCTGGGCCCGTGAGCCATGGTCGCTGAGCCTGCGTGTCCGGAGCCTGTGCTCCGCAACGGGAGAGGCCACAACAGTGAGAGACCACGTACTGCAAAAAAAAAAATAAAGAAAGAATGATTCATACTAGGATTCCATTGAATGAAATATTTCAGTTTTACATATAAAGAATGAAGTTTGATTTATAAAATTTAGTATATGCAAGACCTTTCCAGGCATCAATATGAGTTACATGTATGTGATGAAATTCAGGCTAATTAGGGAAAATACCTCTCTGGGTTAATGGTAAGAGATGATAACAAGATATTTGAAAAGCAGTACTGTTATGGATTCTATCATACTACTACTGTGGATTCTATGATAGTACCTGATACTATCTTTGATCTAGTTAATAACGAAACTAGAATTTTTTCTTACCCCTTCTTTGCAGTATCACAGCCTCTATCTCTTTCACCCACTCCACTTTTATCATGATGTGGAAAGAGCTGTTACTGTGATTCCCATAATCTTGGAGGCAGAGAGAATTTACTTATCCACCTGACCGCTTTCCTGGACTTTGATGCTTGAAACACTCCTGTCTTCTTCAAATATTTAGAAAATTGCGGTAATGGTACTTCAGTCCTCATCTTCCCTAAGGTTTCCTTTGTCCCCTTAATATACATCTGGTGGATTTAAGATCTCTTTGGGGACTTCCCTGGTGGCGCAGTGGTTAAGAATCCGCCTGCCAATGCAGGGGACATGGGTTCGAGCCCTGGTCCGGGAAGATCCCACATGCCGTGGAGCAACTAAGCCTGTGCACCACAACTACTGAGCCTGAGCTCTAGAGCCGCGAACCACAACTACTGAAGCCCACACGCCCTAGAGCCCTTGCGTTGCAACTACTGAGCCCACGTGCCGCAACTTCTGAAACCTGCACGCTGCAGGGCCCATGCTCCGCAACAAGAGAAGCCACTGCAATGAGAAGCCCGCACACCGCCACGAAGAGCAGTCCCCGCTCGCCGCAACTAGAGAAAGCCCGCGTGCAGCAATGAAGACCCAACGGAGCCAAAAAATAAATTAAATTTAAGAACAAAGAGAAAAAGATCTCTGTTTTTTTCTTTTCCCTTTGAACACTTTAACCACAGCACCTCAGTGTTTAACTGAACACAGGTACTGTCTATAGATTCAAATTTCATTTTGTGTGTGTATGTGTGTGTGTTCCGGCAGCTTTCTAAGCAGAGCTCATGAATTTGCATTCTCCATAGGTCCAGTTTGTTACTGGTTTCTATATTCCTGTGTCCTAGGAGGCTGTGTTAGGAATTAGTACATACGTTTATCTCATTTCCCCAAACCTAATGTATGACCTTACTCTGTTAGCTGGCTCAAGTTCTGTTCATGGCACGATAGGTGCATGGTAGTACTAGTGACAACTCTATTCCCCATGTGTTCTGACTCATTAACTGCGTGAGAGGCAAATGCTCAGCCACTCCAAGGAAGTCAGGCTGAATCAGTCTGGCAAAATGGATGTCGAATGTGGAAGAGGGAGAACCATAGAGCAGTTCGACCTTTTAGTGCACATTGTCCCCCACCTGCCAGGTACATAGACAGTCATTATACTAGAATTTGACATAAATAACAATTAATTTTCTTCCCTTCTGGGGAGGACGGAGCAAAGGTAAATGCAATGTTAAAGTTCTTGATGCTTCTATGCCAGGGTTTTTCAGTCTTAGCACTATTGTCATTTTGGGTCAGATAATTTTTTTTTTTGCGGTACGCGGGCCTCTCACTGTTGTGGCCTCTCCCGTTGCAACGCGCAGGCTCAGCGGCCATGGCTCACGGGCTTAGTTGCTCTGCGGCATGTGGGATCCTCCCGGACCAGGGCACGAGGCCGTGTCCCCTGCATCGGTAGGCAGACTCTCAACCACTGCGCCACCAGGGAAGCCCTGGTCAGATAATTTTTGTTGTGGGCGCTGTCCTGTGCATTTTAGAAGGTTCAGCAGCATCTCTGGCCTCTACCCACTAGATTCTAGTAGCACTTCCCACCCCAAATTGTGACAACCAAAAATATCTCCAAACATTGCTAAATGTTCCCTGGAAGATACTGTAGGTCCCAGCTGAGAACTGTTGTCCTGCACTTAATGCACTTTTGATTATATGATGAGGACAAGTTCTTAGAAGATTGATTGCTTTCTATGTGCAATTTGATTATTTTGGCAACTCTAGAAAGCTGGTACCAATTTACATTCCTGACAATGGTGTGGGATATTGCGTATTTCCGTAGACCCTCAGCAGTGCTGTATTTTGTCAGTCTTTTTAATCTTTTACCTATCTGATAGATGAGAAATTACTTTGCCTTAATTTTAATTCAAACAATTAATTAGGTTGGATATTCTTTTCATTTTTATTGTCCAGTTGAAGATCATCTTATATGCATTGTTTATTTTTGTTCTTTGCCCTTCTTTGGCGGGATGTTAACTTGGTCATTTGTGGGATTATGAGATTGTTTTCACTGTTAGGAATTTTTCACAGTTTCATGGTTAAAAATTATCACTTAAAAAAATTATCACTTTTTCTTTATAGCTTCCAGCTTAAATTTATAACTAGCTTTATGTTCATGTCTTTCCTAGTAGATTGAATTTATTGAGATGTCATATATAAGATACTCAATATATTTTTAGACTAAATTTAATGTAGAGGAGCATTGGTACTTCTCCAAGGAAAGAGTGAAATGTATACGTGCATGCGAGTGTTAGTGTGTGCATGAATGTGTGTATATATGTTTGTGCATGTTTACATGGGCACCTAAGAAAAGAAGGCTAAAACACTGAGCTGTAGGTATGTCTGCATTTGCCAGACATTGGAAGGATATTGAGAAGTTGATGGCAGGCAATATAGTTTCTTGGAATGCACCTGAAAACTCAAAGAGAATATTGCTCTTAGAACTGGCAGAAGGTTCACTGTAAATATCCCTAGCCATATTCTAGAAGGTCAGACAAGAGATAAGGGTAGGGAGGGTTAAAAGGAGTTAGAGATGACAATTCAGAACAGTGATATAGTAAGGGTGTAGCTTAAACTTCATAGTGGAGTCTAAGTAACATAGAATTTGGGAGATGTAGGTGTAGGTTGGTGGGAGAGCCCAGCTTATATGGATTATCAGTTAAACTTTCTTACTTTTTCCATTTTTATCGGGGAATTTCTGTTCCTCAGTGTTCCTAGATATCATCTTATTTTCCTTTTCTAGGCTCTGGATCTTTTTCTTTGAAAGGATCTTTGCCGCCTTCCTTAAGAGCAAAGAAAGAGATAAGAAGTATACGTCCAGAGCAAAAATTCACAAAATATGGTCTGTGGACTCTTGGGGCCCTGCTTGGGCTGCCATAACAGAATACCATAGACTTCATGGCTTAAACATGCACTTGAAAAGAATATGTATTCTGCAGTTTTGGGGCATAGTGTTGTAAAAATGTCAGTTAGGTCCAGGTGGTTGATAGTACTGTTCAAATTTTTAAGTCTTTATTGATTTTTTTTTTTCAGAGGGGTCTGCTTCTATCAGTTGATGAGAGGGGGTGTTAAACTCTCCAACTCTAATGTGTGTTTGTTTTTCTCCATTTAATTCAGTCATTTTTTTGCCTCTTTTATCTTCAAGCTCTGTCATTAGAGGCTATGATAGATAATAGGAGACCTTGAATGCTAGGTAACAAGAGTGCAAATTCTTTATGGAAACTGTGGAAAAGCCCTGTTGAGTGGTGACTAGGGGTGTGACATTGTGAACATGGAGCTGTGGAGAATTGTTTAGCAGGATGCGCTGTGTAGGCAGACCAGGAGTAGAGGTTAGATATGCTGGTAAATTGCCTCAGACTTGGATTGCTAACAGTATGGAGTATAATGATGTTATTAATGGATTGAATATAAGAAATGCAAGAAGGAGAGGTGGGTTAAACAGTCCTAAGAAACTAAGTAACTGGCAAAATACTAGTATGGTTGCGAATGATAGCAGTGTACTTAGTAGTGACTTTGAGGGATAGTGATGAGCAATTTCTTTTTGGCCCATTAATTTGGGGTGTTGCCTGGATATACAAATATAGACATCATATAGGTAATAATGAGAAGCTCAAGATTAGAGAAAGAGGATAAGAGGTTCTTTCTGCTCCGTTTTTATTATACACATACTACGAAATCATTCATTTCTGAAATAATTTTGGGATTAAGTTTTTCTTATTTGTGGCCTCAGCTCGGATGTTACCCTCACATATAAACTCTCCTTACTCACTCAGTCTAAAGTAGCTCCCCTAGTAACTCTCTCCCTCAAGTTATCCAGTTTTATTTACTGATCTTTTCCTCCCATTTGAATGTGAGCTTTGAAGAGTAGGAACTTCATCGCTGTTGTTCAGTGCTGTACCCCAGCAGCTGGTACAGTGCTTACCACGTATTGGGCTCTTAAATATTTGAGGATGGAATGACTCTTGTCTGTTACAAAAGAAATGATGTGTACTGAGTAAAAGAAATAAAAAGAAATGTTTTACTATTTGGTTTTAAGAATACCTTGCGAATGTTTATTACCAGTTTTTTTAAGTCATAAGGCTAGGCCTTTGGTTATTATCCACTCCCCCACCCCAAGATATGTCATGTTACTAATGGAAAGTTCTAATTACCTCATTACATGATTATAACTTTGTATTCCAAAAAATGGAATTTATTAAAACCTCTAAGCACATATCCTGGTCACGTCTCTATTTTAAAAGATAATATGTAATTTAGAAAGATCATAAAAAAGAAAGAGAAATAATCTAGATAGAAATAGTTTTATCAATTAACTTTAGTGAGTATCTATCCTTGGCTACCCTTGAGAGGTACCAAGAGGTAGTAAAACCATCTTTGTCAGTTGACAGTGTGGAGGGGTAGATAGTGCACATAGAACACTGTGTAATGCAAACATTCATCTGGTAACGTATGTACCAATTTTAACTGTTACTAAAAATGATCAAACCTTTGCTTTGTTTTAGGCCTTAGTAAAATGCTATTTTCTAACACATATAAATCACGTATTGGGAATTAAAATCTGATCTGAGCACCTTGCTATAATGTTTTAGACATTTAAAATAGCTTAGTTTTGGAAATTCCCTGGCGGTCCAGTGGTTAGGATTCTGGGCTTTCACTGCCAGGGGCTGGGTTTGATCCCTGGACGGGGAAAGATCCTGCAAGCCGCATGGTGCACCAAAAAAAAAAAAAACCAAAAAACACTACAGTAGCTTAGTTTTGATAGTCGTCGACAATTGCCTTCCAATTTAGTAGAGTTGCTCTTTAGGAAAGAACTAAACTCTTGTAGTTGAGGTGTTAAGTTTCATTTTTAGCTCTTTGAGTGTGGACTCTCTCCAACACGCTGGTGTTTTCTCTTGCCTTGTGGCAAAAACAGAGAGGTAAATTATATTGCAGAATGCAGCCACAGAAATAGGCGTTCCCCGATTAGTAGAGACTAATCTAGTAGTTTTACTACTTTCAGCATTCTTTCCTCCCTGTGTTCTCACCTCCAAACCTTTGCCTTATCCCTTATATTAATAATCTAGTATACCTCTCCCCGAGCCTCTGATACTCCTCTTGGATTTGTTTAGAAAGACTTGTAATGTCCTTTGACCAGTTTAATGATCCTCATTCTAAGTTTTTAACTGCACTACCATTCTTGAATTAGAACAGGTTCATTAATTCCACAAATTAACCTTTTAAAAGGTTAATATTTGTATACCTACTGTGTATACCTACTGTGTGCCCGTTAAAAAATATACACCTGGCATCTTACAGTATAGTGAGGGAGACTGGTGGTAAACACAATCACACAAACGAATATGTAAATAAAAACAGTGAAAAATGCTAAGAAGAAAAAGTAGAAAGTGCTATGAAAGTGTCATGGAGGGCTGATTTTGATTATGGGCTAAGAGCAGTAGAATTTTAGTTAAAGCTTGAACAATGAATAGGAACTGAGCAGGTGAAGAAGGTAGGAGGGATTATCCACAGCAGAGAATAGTAGTGAAGGCCTTGGAGTGGGGAAAAAAGATTGGGGAATAGAGAGGAACTGAGGATGGATCAGTGTGGCTAAAGTGCAGTGTGCTGTGAGGAGAGGTGGCTATGTCATGAGTTTTGGATTTTGTTATATGTGAGATAAAACTTCATGGAAGGAGTGTAAGCAGGAATAGGGTAGCGGATTTGTATGTCTGTGGATTGATGATTTATTTTTGAAATAGACTAGATGGGGCTTGGTGATTAACATATTATAGGTTGTGAGAGTGGAAAAGATTTCAAGGGTGACATCTGAGTTTCTGGTAGCAGCAGTTGGGTGGGTGTGAGGTGCCTTTTTTTTTTTTTTTTTTTGGTGTGGGGGATAGGGAAGAGTCAAGGAAAAGGAAAACGGAGTTTAGTTTGTAACTCCTTAATAAATAGGCAGATGCTTGCAGGAATGGAGCTTAGAGTAGAGCATTAAAAATAATAGGAGCATTCTTTTGAGAATAGCTTGTCTCCAAAATAGATGTGTTTATACTATATCCAGAATTATTAGTATTAAAATCCACTAGTCTAGGCTTTTCAGTGTTTATCTCTTTAATGTAAATGTAAAAGTAGACGTACGAGTCATTAATATTTTAGATTCAGTAGTTGATATGCAGGCAGTTAAACACACAGTTTTGGTTTTAAGGTTATAATCTGCCTTTTTTTTTTTTAAAGGGGAGCAAGAAATAGAAATTGAGATACAACAGAGTATTCAGGAATTGGCTTCTTACTGTACTTTAAAAAAAATGATTTTTTTAATCTTTAAAACTTAGAATGTAAGTATTAGTATCTCCGTAGAAGCAGAATGAGAGTTAAAAACAAAAGCCATATGAAGGTACATACAGTTCCCTGAATATGTATTACTGAAACGAATAATTAAAGAAATGCATGATACCTTAGTCTGGCAAAAACTAAGGGAAAATATGATAGCTGCCATCATTTATTAGAAAGGGAGCTGCTGAGTTGAACAGATATTAAACTTGGTTGGCTATGGTCTATTTATTAATCAAACACTTCACAGTGTTTACCATGTGCCACACTGTCCTAAATAACTTAAGTATATTAAACGTTTAGTCTCCTAACAACTCTTGAGTAGGTACAAGTATTATCCTGCATTTTGTAGTTGAGGAAACTGATGCATGGAGAGGTTAAGGTCAGAAAGTTGGTAATGGAGTTGGGCTCTGCAGTCCATACTTTAAACTATAATGCATTACTACCTGGGTTGTAAAAAGGGAATGTGGTTGGCTTTAGGCAGATGAGGATAGCTAAAGCTCAGTTCATTTATTTCACAAGTGTGAGGTTTTACTGTATCAATACACTAGAGTTTACTAATCCCTGCTATTAATGATGGGCATCTAGGTTGTTCCTGTTTTTTGCTCTTAGACACATTGCTAACATGAACAGTTTTCTTCACATCTCTTGTTGCATATGTGCATGAAGAATTTCCTTGGGGTCATGGTTCTCTTTAGTGCTGCTTCACGGTAGAATTCTTGCCACTTACCAAGATCTGTTTCCCAGCTAGTGTCCCTTTGGAACTCTTGCTCTTACCATAGAGCAACATTTTTCATATCTTTCCAACATAATACAATTTTATCTTCAAACAACACCCATGAATTTACCCAGATTTTTAAGACACCCCAAAAATTGTGTGCAGAGATAAGTATTTTTCTGGAGAGAGATTGCAAGGTTTTCATAAAAGCATTTTGTAATCCTAAGAACAATGAAGTCAGCCTTCTAAAAATTAAAGATTAACAAGGAAAATTAAGTAAATATTGTCATTCTATTAAAAAAAAGTTCTGTCTTTAAAGTCTTCATTTTCTTCTAGACCTCTTCATAGATAGTGTTAATAAGAAAAAGCAACTACATACTATAGAGAAGTCAAATAAATACATATTTTTAATTTTTTTAACACTAGTAGGGATGGCTTGATTTCAGATTTTATTTAGATCATTTTTGTCTTTGATTTGGAGAGTCTGACTCTTGTGTCATCACTAGTAGGAAAGTAAGTAGCATCATTTTTTTCTTCATTCTTTCAAAAATCTTTCAGTCTCCCAAGGAAAAAAGACTTATTTCTTCATACAATTTTTTAAGTGCCTTTTTCTTTCTTAAAGTTTATTTGGGGTAGAATTCATAAGAAAACAGATGTTACTATAGAATCTTAAGTCCATTTAACCAAAATAATTTATAATTGCCACTAATGTTAATGGTTTATTTATGACAATCTACTATAGGATGACTTGACAGCAGAGCTAAACTAAGCTATTAATCCCAGCACACTGGGCGTTTTGGCTAACGTTATCCCTTTCTCTCCTCATCAAAAAGTATATCATAAAGAAGGAAAGTTAAAGTAACTTTATAATAAAGATAACCTTCAATCTGCGCTAATTTTATTAAAGTAATTAATCTATAAACGTTGTAATTTTAACTGTTATTAGTAACAAGTTCCTTTCATCACACTTTACAGTTAATGTATGTGGGAGAGAAAATCTACTGCCCTTAGAGGTTTGAGAGTTTCTTTTATTTCCTTACAGAAAAGAGAGCATTAGACCACAGCTTCTTTTGACACTCAGCAACTGTTACCTTATGAGATAATGGAAGATGGATTGTTTTTTCCTGCTTTCCCAAAGTCACAGTCCGTGATATCAGCTACCAATAGGTGTATGGAGAAGTGTTCCATTGGTCTAAAGCTGACTCTTTTTCTGAACTTTCCTGATTAACTGTTGCATAGGACTTGCTGCCTATCGTTAATTCTGTTTCTGGCAGATAATTCTTGATATTATTGAGTAATTTCAATTGCTAATTGGTTCTTGAGGATGTCAGGATGGTGGATTTTAAAATTCTCAAAAAGATTAAGGCGTTAATAACATACTTGAAACAAAACCTTAAAAAGATTACAAAATAACAGGAAGATTAAAAATAAATAAAATATTAAAAATAGTATCATAGTATTTGATTCCGAAGAAATTAATAGGTTGAGCACACATTTAATATTGTTCCCACCCCAAACCATAGTTTAGTTAAACAACAACCAAAATAAGGTCAACAAGGGTTGTTGTTGTTTTTAGTCATAAATCAAGAGATGTAGGGAAATGGGAGAAAATACAGCAAAATTTTCGAGGCTGGAAAACAGCTAGAATAGTGAACAATCTTATTAAACCTAAGAAAACTATGTTTTAAGTGGAGAAAGCTAAGGACCAGTTGAATTTGTACTGGTGACTCTTCAAAGGGCCCAGGCAGTGGTAGTATTGTGTACTTCTGGAAGTGGAGGCGAAGAAGGGAAGGGGATTAAAATAAGGAGGATTATTTAAAAGCTAAGAAACAGATGCCTGGGTCTCGTCTATTCTTTGCCACTGTACTACTGCACTGCTCCCATCTTGACAGATGGGAGACTTGAAGTTTATTCTCTAGCTTAAAACAGAGGACTAGTGAACACCAGGCACACTGAAGGGGGAGGGGGATTAGATGAGCATTGGCATTTTGAATGCTGAGAACTCTTGCTCTCATCTCCATTACTGGCTTCCCAAACTGAGTCCTTTATCCTCCAGGCAGGAAACAGGGAGAATCTTCTGTGAAGAATCTGACCATCCCAAGAAGAAAAACCTAAAGTCAAAAAGGAACTGTACTCTAGTTGGTAAAATTGTTTCTTACAGGGGTACAGGTTAACAATTCTGAAACTACTTTATATGTATACAGGTATTGAACTAATAAGTAAATAAGTGGTAGATAATGGGAACCAGGTTTCTCATATCAGTATTTGTGCCCTAACAGAGGGCCTGGCCAGATTGCCGTATAGTGAACGTCACAGTCAGTAGCCCCATGTACATGATTAGAGCTTTCAGTAAACTTTTTATATCCAAACAACTAAATAAATACCATCAGGCATCTAAGGAAAGCATCTACTGTGACTAGCAGGAATGAAAATAAAGAAATAGAAAATACAAACAACTTGGAGAAAATAGACTATGCAGCCGAGAAAATTTTATGTATATGCACACATACATATATGTACACATCCAGCTGTATATAGATGTACATATATGCATATACCATATATACACATACATACATATCATATGTGTGTGTATAAAACAGCTGCAGAAAGTTGGGATGCTACATCTGTAAAGCAGAAATAGGGTATTTTAGAAAGAACATTCGGAGAATGAAGAATTCTTATAAATTAAGAATATATAGCAGAAAAAAAAACTCAATAGAGGTTTGGGTAATGAGTTGAGGAAAATTTTTTAGAAAGTAAAGCAAAGAGGCAAAGAAATGATAAACAGATTATAAAAGAAAATAAAAAGAAGGGTCCAGGAGGGTCAACTTCCTATTATTAGGAGTTCCAAAGAGAGAACAGAATAAATGAAGGGAAAGAAAAGAATAAATAGTATAATCCAAGAAAATTTCCCAGAACTGAGACAAAGTACCTATTGAGTACCCAGTATAATGGATGAAAAGAGACTAAAACCAGTTGAAATAATAGGATATCCAAATAGCCAGCTGTGATGCTCAGTCTCTATAATATTCAGGGAAATGCAAATTGAAATGAGATCCCATTTTCATCTGTTAGACTGGTTAAAAAATAAAGTCTGACAATATCAAGTGTTGGAAAGAATATGGGTGCAAATGGTTCTCTTACACACTGCTAGTGGGAATGTGAAACAATCATTTGGGCAATCAATTTGACAAATGGTGAGTAGAGCAGAAGATATGCAAATACTACAACTCAGAAATTCCACTTCTGGATATTACCATTAGAAATTCTTGCACATGTGCATATGAAAATACGAAAGAGAAGCCATGTACAAGAACACTCATTGAGGCATTATTTATAATAATGAAAATTTAGACAACTTAAATACATGAATGACTGGGCTGAGATGTGGTATATTCACATGTACATATGAATGAAACACACACACACCTCAGCAGGGATAGAGCTCCAAAACAATATAATGCATGAAATCAGCAAAATGCAGAATATGTACAGTTTAAACATGTATATATTTTTTTTTTTTTTTTGCGGTACGCGGGCCTCTCACTGCCGTGGCCTCTCCCGTTGCGGAGCACAGGCTCCGGACGCACGGGCTCAGCGGCCATGGCTCACGGGCCCAGCCGCTCCGCGGCACGTGGGATCCTCCCGGACCGGGGCACGAACCCGTGTCCCCTGCATCGGCAGGCGGACTCCCAACCACTGCGCCACCAGGGAAGCCCCTAAACATGTATATTTTAAAGCATAAAACATCAGTGTACATTGTTTATGGATGGATATAAAAAAATTTTGACCAGAGGATATATACTAAATTCATGATGATGGTTATCTCTTTCAAAAGGCGTCAGAGTGAAAAGAGTGGGCTTTGTGTGAGTGTGGGGCCTTTTGATTTTTGGTAATACTTCACTTCTTTAAAAAGAAAATAAATATATCAAAAATGTTTACTGTTACACTTATTGGTAGTAGATCCATAGATACTCCTTTGTTCTGTTTCTCTATATATTTTAAAATTCTGACCCTGTACCTCTGCCTAACTCCAAAATAACAAAGGAGGAATGTTTGATAGATTTCCTTTATTACTCTTTCTATGTGTTAAGTGCTATAGGTACTCTTCTTTCACCTTGCTTCCTCGTCTGGTTCTTAAATCAGATTGAATATAAGAGGTTAATAAACTGAATAATTTAATAAATTAAATTAAAGGAATTGAGGTGCTGCATTAGCCAGCATTTGTGCCAGAACTGGAAGCAGATAATGAAGACAGAAAGGCCTTACCCATGAGGAGAGAATTGGAACAAGTAATGGGAAGCCTCCAGGCATGAGGATCTCCTAGGAGTTTGTACCATCCATATCAGGTCTCCTGCTTTGGGTTCCTGGAGGTGAGGGGGTGTGAGAAAAGACTTAAAATACTGAGCTCTGGATAGCACAGATAATACATAATAAATACTGGGAGATATATTTTAAGAATAGTGAGCTTACTGATCTCATAATGCCAAACATCAGATCATCAGCACTGCTCTCTTTTTCTCCCTATTTCTTCGTATTCCTCCTGTCTTCTTTGGTTCTCTGTGTATCACCTGTCTCTTGATTTCCATATTTTTTTTTAATTAAAAAAATTTTTTTTTTTTGCGGTACACGGGCCTCTCACTGTTGTGGCCTCTCCCGCTGCGGAGCAGAGGTTCCGGGCGTGCAGGCTCAGCGGCCATGGCTCACGGGCATGGCTCACGGGCCCAGCCGCTCTGCAGCATGTGGGATCTTCCCGGACCGGGGCACGAACCCATGTCCCCTGTATTGGCAGGCAGACTCTCAACCACTGCACCACCAGGGAAGCCCCATATTTTTCACTTCTCATTGTCTACATATCTTTTTGGACTACGGATTTATCTTGTGCTTTTCTGTCTTCATGCAGTCCCTGAGTGACTATTTTCAGCCTCCCCCTCAGCATCATTCCTGTATTCCCGTTTGGCCTTGAATCGTCAGGACCCCCTAAATCATTAGCAGGATCCATCTGGCTTCAGTTACTGCCTGACTTTGAAAAAGTACCTGTAAAAACTCTTAGGTTTTATAGAAGAGAGTGGCATTATTTCACAAAGATTATACCTGTAGCCTTAACTACACAAATGATTTTTGAGTAGTGCTCTTCCTTGAAAGTCAGAAAATGACAGAACCTGGGTTTGTGGTTGACTAAATGAACAATGCCATCTTTGCCATAGTCAGTTACTACTTACCAATTCTTAAGCAAATTTACCTAGGAACAAATTCAAAGATACAGTGCTTCACAGATGAAAGAACACAAAGTATTAATTAGGAGGTATCTTATCACCCAAGAAATGTCTTGGGGACTTAAGTTGATTACAAATGCAAATAAACTAGATATTATACAGTGAGAACAACCCAACTAAATATAATGTAAGTTGGGCTAACCTAACTATAAATTCCTTTCTTTAATAGTTTAAACTATGTCATTATGAAGAACTAGTCCAAGTTTTTTTGAGTTTTTGAATTGTGGGTTTAAATCAAGGAAAAAGGGAAAGAAAATCTTGAAAATACAAAAAGCACTCTGTTTAATTTAGAGGGACTATAATAGGTAAGCACTTTTGGATCCAGGTCATAGGATCATCCAATTTTCTAACATTAGATAGACATGCCACTTTAATGCGGAATTCAGCATTGGGGGGAATCATGATGTAGAGAAAACGTAGTCTTTATTTAAAAAGGAAAAGCCTAAAACAAGCATCAGAAAACCCACATTATAAATATATTATAAAATAAAATAAAAAAGATTTATATTCATTGATTGTAAAATGCACTAGATATGTAAAAAGTAAACCACTAATTTTATTTTTGAGTATTATATGAATTAATTTGGGGGAGAATTTACATCTTAATGCTATTGAGTCTCAGTGAACCCATGAAAATATTCAGTCACTCTTTTTTTTAGTCTTTTGTAATTTCAGAAATGTTTTATAATTTTAAGTGTATAGGTCTTACCTATATTTTGTTAAATTAATTCCTAAGTATTTTATGTTTTTTGATGCTATTATAAATTGTTTTGCACTTCCAGTTGTTTACTGTGGTTATATAGAAACACAATTGATTTTTGTATACTCACCTTGTGTCTTACAGCTTTGTCAAATCACTTATTCTAGTAATCATTTTTCAGATTCCTTAGATTTATGTACCGACATTTTTTAATTGAATAAAGACAATTTTAGTTCTTCCTTTCTAAGCTTCCTTCTATTTGTTTTTCTTGACTTATTGCACTGATTAGGACCTCCAGTACGTCTATTACAATAATGAAGAGAAGTGGTTAGAGTGAACATTCTTGCCTTGTTCCCAATATTAGGAGAACTCCCAATATTTCACCGTTGTACTGAATACTAGCTGTAGGTTTTTCATGGATCCTCCTTATCAGATTGAAGGAGTTACCTTTAATTTTTAGCTTGCTGAGAATTTTATCATGAATGGGTGCTGAATTTTGTCAGATGTTTTTCTGTACCTATTGAGATATTTATATGCTTTTTATTCTGTTAATGGCATATCATCCTTATATATTGCTGGATTTAATTTGCTATTTTGTGTCTACATTCATGAAACTGATTTTCTTTTCTAGTAATATCTTTGGCAAGTTTGGTATTAGGGTTTTGCTGGCCTAGTAAAACAATTGGGGTGTATCTGCCTTTTATTTTCTGGAAAGTGTGCACAATTATTATTATTACTTCTTTAAATGTTTCATAGAACCCACCAGTGAAGCCATCTAGGCCTGGAGTATTGTTTTGTTTTAATTACAAATTAATTTCTTTAGTAGATAACATTGTGTTCATTTTTGTGGTTTTAATAATTTATATTTTTCAAGGAATTTTTCACTTCATTGCAGTTACTGAATTGATTTGCATTATGTGGTTTAGAACATTATATTTGTAGGACATGAAGTGATAGCTGTCCATTTCTGACATTGGTACTTTGTGTTGTCTTTCATTTTTCTTGATCATTCTTGCTCAAGTATTAATAATTTTTTTATCTTTTCAAAAAGTCAACTTTTAATTTTAATTTTTTTCAATTGTCCAGTCTTCATATTGGGTACTGTTTTGACTTCAAGTTCACCGACTTGTTTTTGTGCCATCTCAAATCTTCTATTAAGCTTGTCCAGTGAATTTTAAAATTTCCATGTTGAACTAGTTCTTCAATTTTCATTTACTTCTATTTTATAGTATCCATTTGCTACAAGTATTTCTCATCTGTTCACTTATTATTATAACATCCTGATCATACTCATAATAACTGCTTTAACATCATTATCAGTTAATTTCAACTAATCATCTTATGGTTTCTATTGACCCCCCCCTTTTTTTTCCTGATCTTGAGTTACAATTTCTAGCTTCTTTGCATGTTTAGTAATTTTTTATTGTATACTGGGTATTGTAGATAATATTGTGGATTATCTTTTTCTGAAGAGTATTGATTTTTGTTCTAGTAGACAACTAAATTACTGGCTGGTAAATATACACTTACTGTACAATCCAGTTGCATTTATGGGTGTCTGTTTATTTACTTATTTATTTGGTTGCATCGGGTCTTAGTTGTGGCACACAGGCTTTCTAGTTGTGGCACTCGGGCTCCAGAGCGCGCAGGCTCAGTAGTTGCGGTGCAACTTGTAGTTGCCCCGCAGCATGTGGGATCTTAGTTCCCTGACTAAGGATCAAATCCGTGTTCCCTGAATAAGAAGGGGGGTTCTTTACCACTGGACCACCAGGGAAGTCCCCATTTCTGGGTGTTTATCCTAGAGACGTGAAAACTTATATTCACACAGAAACCTGTACACAAATATTTATAGCAGCTTTATTCATAATAACCCCAAATTGAAAACAACCCAAACGTACTTCAACAGGGAATGGTGAAAAAGAAACTATGGTACCTTCAAACCATGGAGCAATAAAAAGCAACAAACTATTTGTATATGCAACATGTTGGATGGATCTCAAGGGCATTAGACTGAGTGAAAAAAGCCGGTACAAAATGTTTCCATACTATTCGATTCAATCTTTGTAATATTCTCAAAGTGACAAAATTATAAAAATAGAGGGCAGATAAGTAGTTGCTAGGAGTTAAGAAAAAGGGAGTGAGGAGTGTATGATTATAAACAGCAAAAGGGAATCTCATTTGTGGTATGGTTATATAGGGGTATTTGGATCAACCAAGGATTTGAGGAAAATCTGCATACAGAATTAAGGTCCCCCACCCCCTTACTGTACTGCCCTTCCTACCATGATTTTCTCCTCCTATTATCTAGCATTCTGTCAGCTCTGAACTACATTCTCTAATGCCTCAAGCCAGTGAGACAGTGGTTTTCTCCCTTAGGTCTAGCCTCCCAGTAGTACTTAAGGGGTATACTGGGAAGAGTTCTCTTAAGGGAAAGTCTTATAAGTATAGATCTTATTCAGTATGATTCCTTTCTTGCAGTGATCAAATTCCCTATGTTTCTGCCTGCTTTTAGTCACTTTTCAGTGTCTTTGAGTAATTTTTATTTTGTCCAGAGTTAATCATCGTTATCTGTGGACAAGTTAGTCCAATACAAGATAGTTCATCTTTACTGGAACCAGAGCTCAATGAATTTTATTTTTAGGTATTAGGAATATAAAATTTTTGTAAACTTTTTCAATAAAAATTTTGAAAGTTAAGTATCATAGTAACTTTAATACATAGAAGTATTACAGAAATGAAAGAAGGAATTAAGTGCAAACTGAAAACATTAAAAATCAGAATTTATAGCTAAAAAGAAAGATAAACATACAAATGCAGCCAGAAAAAAATTTTAAAAGACATATAAATGGACCTGTCAGGAGATTAAGGGCAGAATGCAATTATGTATTACTCAAGCAGCAGTCTTAAATAAGAATATATATTCAGGTACCAGAAGGACTTCAGTTGTAAAATCAGATCTTCATCCATTGTCTTTTGGAAGTGTTTTTCCATTTGGCCTGAAAAGTTGTATTTTCTTTTTTTTAACCGAGCATTTCTGACCTTTATTATTTCTTAGAGAATAAAATGACAGTCTAACCTCCCTTCTGCTTTTATTTTTTTCTTCTCCTTTGTTTTAGTTGTTTGCATAATTGGCCTTAGAAGAGGTAAGAGTGAAGAGACTCGAGCCATCTCTGGAAAATACCTTTCCCCCATTCCATTGGAAGCTACCCTCTGGAGCACCAGATTTGACCATATATGTTCTGAGGACTCACTATGAACAAAGAAGTCTCCCAGGTAGGAATTGTAGCTCTGTTTTTAAAGAGCTTTGTTTCTGCAAAAGTATGGTGTGAAAATGATTACTTGTTGACTCTTATTTTTTATGGAAATATGTCTTTGATCTGAGAAGCTTCAAGGTTATTCTAAAATATGTGCTGACATTCCTAAATGAAAATGTTAGAAAAGTTATAGATGATACTTTGTAAACCACTGTAATGCACATTGAAATTAATACTGGTTCAGATCAGTATCTTACTATGAAACCCTCAAGTCCTTACTGAATTAAAAATGGCAGCACACACTACTATATATAAAATAGATAACTAATAAGAACCTGCTGTATTGCACAGAGAACTCTACTCGATACTCTGTAATGGCCTATATGGGAAAAGAATCTAAAAAAAAAAAAAAGAATGTATATATGTACATGTATAACTGATTGCTGTACACCTAAAACTAACACAACATTGTAAATCAACTATATTCCAATATAAAAATTTTTTTAAATGGCAGGGGAAAAACTATACTGAACCATCCCCAGATTTGGTCTATACATTTTTTTTTTAACATCTTTATTGCAGTATAATTGCTTTACAATGGTGTGTTAGTTTCTGCTTTATAACAGAGTGATTCAACTGTACATATACATATATCCCCATATCTCCATTTCTATTATAATCCAGTCATTAAATCTGTTTACATCTAGCGTCCATTCTGTACATTTGAGCAGTTTTAAATTGTTGTTTTCTAAGAGTTTGTGAGCTAACTGAAGGAATAGAACTAGTGTATCCATGAATATGACAATGGTCATAGCAACCTATAGTGAGAAAAATAAACATGTACCAAGCCGAGACTAGAAAGTTGAAGAGTAATCAGAAACTGGTAAACCAAGTAAGGGGAAGACTTCCAGCAGGAAGTTTTAATTGAATTATAACATATATAAATAAAAATCATAAATTTTAAGGGTATAACTCTTTTAATTTTATTTTTGGCTGCGTTGGGTCTTCGTTGCTGCGTGCAGGCTTTCTCTAGTTGCAGGGAGCGGGGACTACTCTTTGTTATGGTGCACGTGCTTCTCATCGCGGTGGCTTCTCTTGTTGTGGAGCACTGGCTCTAGGTGTGTGGGCTTCAGTAGTTGTGGCACAAGGGCTCAATAGTTGTGGCTCGCATGCTCTAGAGTGCAGGCTCAGTAGTTGTGGCACATGGGCTTAGTTGCTCCACGGCATGTGGGATCTTCCCGGACCAGGGCTCGAACCCGTGTCCCCTGTATTAGCAGGCAGATTCTTAACCACTGTGCCACCAGGGAAGCCCTAAGGTATAACTCTTGAGTTATCATGTACTGAATGTATTTGTGTAAATGCCATCCAGGTTAAGAAGTAGAACAATATCAGTATCCCAGTAAACCCCCCTCATCTCTGACTCATTGCACACCCACCCACTTTTAAAAAAAAATAAATTTATGTATTTATTTATTTTTAGCTGTGTTGGGTCTTCGTTGCTGCGCCCAGGCTTTCTCTACTTGCAGCAAGTGGGGGCTACTCTTCGTTGCAGAGCACGGGCTTTAGAATATATATGCAGGCTTCAGTAGCTGTGGCACGTGGGCCCAGTAGCTGTGGCTTGCAGGCTCTAGAGTGCAGGCTTAGTAGTTGTGGCACACGGGCTTAGTTGCTCCACAGCATGTGGGATCTTCCCGGACCAGGGCTCGAACCCCTGTGCCCTGCATTGGCAGGCGGATTCTTAACCACTGAGCTACCAGGGAAGCCCACCCACCCACTTTTAAAGGAGGAGACAGTTATCACCCTGGAGTGATCGCTGTCAATTTGGAGGGTGGGGTTTAGCAATCATAGAAGTTAAAGGCAATTAAATTTGGTTGGCTGACAACCAATGCCTGTGTTTGGAATAAATAATGAATTTGGGAGACGGAGGCAAGACTATGAATTGGCAGAGAACTTTAAAGCAAGGACTGGTGGTGCAGCATGATTTGAGAAGATACTCATTTGATCCTACTACCTCTCTCTTTAAAACCTCATTGGTTTCCGGAACGAACATGTTCCAGATTTATGGCTTTTATTAACTGGTGATACATTGTATTTATTAACTGAAATTTTCTGTTGTTTGAAATCAGACTGTTGATTCTCAATAAGGAGAGAGAAGTTAATAAGCATTCTGATTATTAAGAAAAAAGTTTTGCAGAGTAGGATATATTATAATTAAGAGAAATTTTAGTCATGTAGGAGAGTCCTCTCTTTAAGAGTTTTTAGACAGAAATGTTCATACCTCGACTTTATGAAAGAGAAAGGGAGAGAAAATAGAATAATCTAGTGATTGAACTCTGGGCTGGGTGTCTTTTTCTTTAACTCATTGTTCAGTGAGTGACTGTGAGAAAGTCATGTTTTCTTCATGTCACAATGAAAGTTTTTATCTTTTATATTTCTCCTTAACATTTATTCAAACCAACTTTAAACATACCAAATAGCTGCAAGATTTGTAGATTGCACACCTATGTGCCCATTGCCCAGTTTCACCAGTTGTAAACATTTTGTTACATTTGCTTTCTCTCTCTCTGTATGTATTTACTACTGCTTCTCCTGCCCCTCTCCCTCCATCACTACTATGATGATGATGAATCACAGTTGAGAGTAAGTCGTAGACATTTATGATCTTTTACTCCTAATGTCTCCTACTTAACCACAATATAATAATCAAATTCAGGAAACTTAACATTTTCATTATTATTATCTAATATATGGTCTATATTACAGTTTAGTCAGTTGTCTAATCCAGAATCATACATTGCATAATTGTCACATCTCTTTGGTTCCTTTAACCTGGAATAGTTTACACCTTTTCTTTGTCTTCCATGATATTGACATTTTGAAAAAGTATAGGCCAGCTGTTTTGTACAGTGGCACTCATTTTGAGCTTGTCTGTCTCCATCTATGTTCCTTTCTAAAGAGACTATGATATGGGACTTTGGAGATTCATGGTTTTGTTACTGAGAATCTTATCCGGTAGAATGAAGCCCATGAAGATTTTTTTCAGGAGAAAGTCTGTTAAAACAATTTTATGTATGTGTGCATATGTATACATATAATCTTAGAATCCAAGATTTATAAACTTTTGGACAAATTAAAGGCAGAACTTTAGATTTTGAAGGAATAGTACATTTACATTTTAAGGTGAATCACATCTTATAAGAAATAATTGGTTTTATTTGTAATGACCATAGAAGATAAGTCAGGATTAGGTATATGATTAATTTTATTTATTGCTATGTGATGTTTGGGTGAAGAGTTAGAAAGATTCTCTGTTCATGTGTTTGAGAACTTTGTAAATAACCACCCAGTATTTTTAGATGTGGTATAACTTAATGTCAACTTTTCTGAAGACTTTCCTAATGAAGAAGCATTAGGTAAAAGCAAAATTTAGAATCTGTTGTTGACTTTTCTACTCATCAGTATGTAAGGTTAGGTTATATAGGTTAGTTATATAAGTTAAAACATAGCCAGATTCTGGAACCAAATTACCTAAGAATTGGTAATTTGATTTCTACCTCTGCTACTTATGATGTTGGGCAGATTAAGTAACCTCTCTGTGCCTTGGTTTCCTCATCTCTAAAATGGATTATAATACTACATACCTCATATCTTATGAGTACATGAATTAGTAAGGTTTATAAGTAAATACTATGTTAGATGCTTAGAATGGCACATAGTAAATCCTATAAAAGTGTTAGTCATCATCATTGTTGTCACCATCAGCCCATAGGTTCTCTATTAGTAAGATAAAACCATTGAACTCAGTCAGTGATTCTGTAAAGTGGAGATAATAATAATACACACTTCACAGGGCAGTTGTGAGGAATCAATGAGTTCATATATGTGAGATACATAAACACACAATATATATTATTACATTGTCATATCCTTTAATTGAATACATATTAATGGGCCTACGTTTTTCTGTGAACCTTTTTATTGTTTTGTTCCTCTCAAATTCTTTTTTACTACTAACTTTATACTGTAAAAGTGGAAATAGGCAGGACAGGCATTTTGTATGTGCTAAGTAGTCTATAGTCAAAAAGTTGAGAAGCACTGTATGAGATGACAATTGTTAGGGTCCCTCTTCTGAAATTTTATAAGTCTGAGTCTCCAGTTTAAAATTTATAAGCATGATTTTCATAGTTATTATTTTATTGAGAACACTGGAAAGTGAAATTTAAGTTTCACTTGTTTAGAGTTAGTCTTTAGTTGGGTATTACACTGGAAGGGGTATAGCTAGATAAATTAGTATTTTATTGAGGAGATACTGATGCTGTTTAACCAGCTATTCACCTGAGATGCTTGGGAATTTTTTTTTTTTTTCATTTTTTCAATGGGTATCAATAAAGTTTTTACCAAATATAAATGAATCAAGTAAGATGACTTAGGTTTAAAGCTGGGCTTTTAAAAATGCATCTCCTTTCTATAAATGTGAGCAATGAAGATTGTAGCTAGAGTTGTATTGTGATTTAATTTATGTCCCTTCCCCTCCTGCTGGGGAGATGATCCTGAAATTAACTGAAGGTTTAACTTGACTCGATCATTTGCTAATGCCCTCAAAACACAACTCCATTATTTTGGCAGATTATTCTGACCCATGCAGCTCTATTATTTTGGTACTACTGCCACCTTATAACTTTAGAAATCAAATTTCAATATGATTTTTTTTTCTTTTGTTGGTTTATATATGTACATTTAACTCTGTATTTTAAAGTGAGTTTCTGAAATGTTCGAGAGAAATTGAACCACTTCTGATCAGGGGCTTAATTCTTTATTTTAGATATTGGAGTAATTTTATATAGTAAATGTGGTTATTTGGTTTTGGATAATCATCTGTGGATTATCTATGTCTAATGTTGATCTTCAGTCTCGTCTGGCCCCCGCTTTAGCTGTTTCTCTGCTCATTAGTATCTGAATCTGTGAAAGAGGGTGAAGTTCGTGGAAAAAGACAGAGATTGACATTTTTGTCACTTAATTTTTGTCTCTATGACCATCATTTTCTTTTTTTAAGGCTGTTACCTTTTTGCTAGACTCTTTTGCTAGACTCTTCTCTGTGAACATGCAAGTAAATATCAAATACTTATTTTGTTGTTTATAGTTAAAGATAGCTATAGTCAGGAAGACTGATTTTAATCTTTTTTTTAATACCAACATATTTTTCACGTTAGAACAATGTAGAACTGATTTTTGGAAGACATGTACAGTATATCTACAATTACCCAATGTCATTTTAAAATAACTGGAATCATCTAGCTTTGTAGATTTATAAGGAAATGTTGAGGATATTTTTGCCAAACTGTTTTAATACAATAGTTGCCATAAACATGTTTCATATGCTGACTGTTTTTCCTAAATAGGAGTATTTTAACAAGGCCAATGCATATACGTGTATTTCTTACCTTAAAAAATTAAATTTTAAATAAAGTCAATATGAGGAATTTAAACTTGGGGGTTTAAAACTTACTTGGTTTTCTTCTTCTTCCTATATATTTGCTAATAGAAAAGAAAGAATACTTTTTAACCCTTTTTCCAAATTATTCTTTCCATTTAGAAAAAAATAATGCAGAAAAAGGAAGCATTGTCTCTTGATCTGTAGAATAAACTTTTAGTAGTAAACATAAATTTATTAAATACATTGTTTCAAATATTATATACTTTTAGAAGCTAAGTTGCCAAGTCCTTGATAATGTCTTTATTATTAGTGTAATAAATTTAAAAGAGTTTGCACAGGATTTTCTTTTACAAAAAGCATTTTTAAAAAATCTCATATTTTATAGAATCAATGAAATAAGATAAAATGACGTCTGTTTTTAAGAACTCATTGCTTTCAATCTGTTTCTTTGCCTTTGCTTTTTATTCCTGGCCATAACAGTTAAGATATGGGCATGTTTATTGTAGAGGCTTATGTGGCAGGGACTCTTCTCTGGGCCAGGGATAACCACGATCTGAGTTTTGGTTCCTGCTTTGTGGGTTCAGAGAGAATTTTTGTTTCCAGATGTTTAAGGAAATCCTTGTTCAGTCATTAGCTTTAAAATATCTGTTTTTTGGGCTTCCCTGGTGGTGCAGTGGTTAAGAATCCACCTGCCAATGCAGGGGACATGGGTTCGAGCCCTGGTCTGGGAAGATTTCACATGCTGCGGAGCAACTAAGCCCATGCGACACAACTGCTGAGCCCGTGTGCCACAACTACTGGGGCCCACACGCCTAGAGCCCGTGCTCCGCAACAAGATAAGCCACCACAGTGAAGAGCCCATGCACCACAATGAAGAGCAGTCCCCGCTCACCGCAACTAGAGAAAGCCCACGCGCAGCAATGAAGACCCAGCGCAGCCAAAAATAAATAAAAGATAATAAAATAAAATATTTTAAAAAATAAAATAAATAAAATAAAATATGTTTTTTAACAAAAAAATTGGAGGCATACAAAGAAACCAAAAAAGTATGGCCCATACACAGGAAAGATAGCAGTCAGTAGAAACTGTCTTAAGAAGCCCAGATGTTGTACTTACTAAACAAAGAAGAAATAGTAGATAAGTTGGATTTCATCAAAATTAAGAACTCTTGTTCATCAGAAGTTACTATAAAGAAAGTGAAAAGATAATCCACAGAATGGGAGAAAATATTTGCAAATCATATATCTGATAAGGATCTAGACATGAATATAAAGAACTCTTATGACTTACCAATAAAAAACAGAAAATACCAATTTTTGGATGTGGAAAAATTGGAACACTTGTACATTTGATGGTGAGAATTTAAGATGGTACAGCCACTGTGGAAGACAGTTTGGCAATTCCTCAAAAATTTAGAGAGTTACAATATGACCTAGTAGTTTCGTACCCAAGAGAATTGAAAACAGGTTCACACAAAAATTTGCACATAAATGTTCATAGCAGCATTGTTGTTAAATAGCCCCAGTAATGGGAAACCTAAGTGGCCATCATTTGATGAATACATAAACAAAATGTGGTATATCCAAACAATGGGAAATTATTTAACCATAAAAAGGGCAATAGAAATCCGAAAGTCCCCATCCTTTCTTATCACATGAGAAAGAATTCAACTGTCACTGAAGTGAAAAGACAAAATTGAAAACTTTTTTTTAGAGAACGCTAGGTGTCGGACTCCAGTCTGAGAAACATCCTTTATGGCAGTTACCCAGTGCAGGAGCTCTTTATTTGTCACGATTTTTCCTGTGTGATATTATCAACTTGGGGAGGTTTAACTCTCAGAGTGTCCCTCTCACGTCTGTGCTTCTCTGTGCTAATTGCTTGCTAGCATTTTCAAGTATATTATTAGAGTTGTTTATTAACTAATTGTTACTTATTTTTCAAATGATGCAGTCCTCAGCTAAATCTGGGAGGTGAGTGACAAATTTCTTATGTAGAAATCTATAATTCAACTGAAATATAAAGCACTGACCTATTTCTTCAGCCCAACCTATTTGGTTTAGTCTGGTCCATTTGAACAGAGGTAGATGTGGTTTCTAGTTCCAAAAACTGCTCTCTAGAGAGTGCATGAGATTGTGTATAACTTAGCAACTCTTTTTAAATCAACAGCATACTTTTACTTAGAAACCTAACCTCTTTTTTTTAAAGGTGATATGTAAATTGGCTTCCTGAAACCAACATTTCTTTTCTTAATGAACCTTGTTTAAGTTCCCTTACTGCCAAATATAAAGCCATTCCACAAATAGAATAGCTGTAAAAGTTTTCACTCATCATAGGTTTTGCATTCCACTATCTGTTTATTGTGTTTTGTAAATGGAAAGCAGGTAATACCAGAATCATATCATCAGCAAATTGTTGGTGACTTTCTCATAGCTTCTTACTATTGGCTCTTATTTTGGTAAGCCAGATATTGAATTGCTGTTGAATTGTTGTCTGATGTCTCCTCAACCCCAGAATTTCAGATAAATTTAGCAGATGTCAGTCTCCAGCCAGTAGTCTGACTTAGCATAGTCTGGGGAATCTCATTTGAAATCCAGATTTATTTGTTGCTCAAAATTATCCAAACTGTGAGATTGTATTGCTTATGTTTACAGTTGTGTAAATGCAACATATTTTTGTGTCTCTATCGTACTGTGAAATATAGTAGGAGGTTTCTCCAAAATAGATCTTAACCTTTTCAGAATTAGAAGAGATGTTCTCAAATTTCTAGACCAAGAAGGTGGTTGTTTTTTTTTTTTTTTCCATTGAAAACAGGAGAACAAGGATTTCAAGAAAGCTCAATTTCTCAATTATAGAAAAGAATTCCAAAACATTATGAAAGATTCCAGAAAATATTTAATTATAAAAAATCTTAAATATTATTTAAAAAATTTAAATGTCATATTAGTAAAATAACTTAATCACTTAATTTATCACCTATTTTAGCTTCTGTATCTTTTAGACATTATGTTACATATTGGATATACAATGAGGAGATCTAGTAACTGTTTTTGAGTTCACAATCTAGAAGAGGAGACAAATAAGAGAATTATAATTTTATAGCGTATTATCATAAGAAATATATGCCCAGCAGTATTTTGAGAGCCAATAGAATTCAGATGGGTAAATTCTTAGATAGGTATAACCTAATGTCTTAGGAGGCAGGGAAGACTGGCAGCTAAGTAAAGCTGAGCATTAAGTAGGAGTTAGTTAACACTTCTTTTGGATTTTAGCGAACTCTAAAGTCTTATCTTTCATTTTCTTTCCTGTTCATCATTTTCTTCTCTCTTTTATTTCTACTTTTGTTGAAAAATTTAGCATTGATGCTTCTTTATTATTATGAATTTATCACATAATTTCATTTTTTGTTTTAATAAACTTTGAAATATATTTATATTTTATTTCTAAGTAAAAACAAAATTAAGTGGCATCTTTACTTCTGTGGTATCTGGTTAATCTCGTTTATGTTTCTATGACTCTCCATAGGAGAAGAAAGTAGCAGTCTTACTCATTATAGTAATATATCACTTAGCTGATTTTTCTAGTTCTGTATTTGAGAATGGATGCTAACAAAGCCATTGTCGGGTCTTTCAACATCTTTTTTGTTGTGGTGGCAAGTCTGGCATATTGACCTTTGCATTGAGGCTGTCCACCTTAAATTGTAATTATTTTCCTTGTCATATAGAGCCTTCCTCTCCCCCTGACAAGAGGTTTAATAAATGTTTTTCTATGATGACATTAATCCATAGTGCAGTTCATCTCATTTATGTGTCAGTAATAGAAGTCTGGAACTTAAAAACCCATCATGTTTTATACGTGTTGAATTTGAGGTGACGTGGGATATCCAAATGGAAATGTCCATTTGGCAGCTGGAAACTTATTTAGATGCCAAATTACTGAGATCAGAAAGATTGTGCTTATCGTTCATGGAGGAAGCCTTAGAATGAAAATCAGACCTTGTCATTCTTCTGTTCTTAATCCTCCAGTGATTGGCTAATTCACTCAGAGTAAAGCTAAAGTGTATGGCCCTTCCTCTGCCAGGAGCACTCTTCTTCCAGATGTCATTCTCTCTCCCTCACCTCCTTCAAGTCTTTGCTCATGTCTCACCTTGTCAGTGAGGCCCTTCCTAACTACTTTACTTAAAATTGCTGCCCCTCTCCTTCCACAAAACTAAGCCTCTGTTTTTGCCTTGTTTTCCTCCATAATACTTATCACCTTCTAATATACTCTATACTTTACTTTTTAATTTTGCTTCTCTCTCCCTCACAATAGAATGAAACTCTATGAGGACAGTGATTTTTTAATGTTTCATGCACAGTTGTACTCCCACTACCTAGAACAGAAGCTGGCATATAGTAGGAGCTCAATAAATACTTTTTGCTGAGTTTACTTGGGCTACCCACATTGAGATCAATTTAAAGTTTCTGACTCATGTTTACCTTTGCTGCGAAGATGGGATAGTATCAAGGATTTTATTTTTAAAGTCTTTCCTTAGTGTTGAAACTAAAATTAACATATATAATCTATATGTGTATATAGGGACTGTATGTAGTATATAATATATATAGTCTGTTTATATATTGTTTATATAGGTTGGACTAAACTTGATTGGACAAACATTTAATCACTCATTCACCAAATTCTATAATGGACACACAATAGATGGGAACTGATGCAAACTTTGTATATTATGTTGAATGTTATCCTTTGGGCAGTGAGGATTTAGGGAAGGGTTTTAAGCAAGAGATTGACATGATCAAACATGTTTTTGATAGCCTACTTTGGTGGCTCAGGGAGACCACCATAAAAACTATGATGTTTTTAATAGTTCAGCAACAGGTGAGAGGAGATTATAAGAAAGGGGTGGATTTTGGAAATATTTAGGAAATAAAAATGGACACATCTTACTGTTTGCTTGCATGTGGGGTATGAGAGAAGAGGGTAGAATGACTCCAGTGTACCAACTGAGAGAAAAAAAATTGCATGAGGAGGAGATGTTAAGTTCATTTGGAAAGATGAATTTGAAGTGCCTATGTGACCTCTGCATAGAGTTATCTGGCAAGGAGCGGGGTTATGTGTCTGAGACCCAGGAGATCTGGCTAGAGATGGAGATTCAGGGTAATTGGTTTAGAGATTTTTTTTCTTTGAAACCATGTTGAGTGAGTGATATCACTGCAGAATAATGTATAGTATGAGGGGAAAGGAGGCGTAGGACATTAGAACCATGAGGAAATCTAGCCCCGAAGAACTGGGCAAAAAGTACTGAGAATCAGGAAAGTAGAAAACCACACTAATTCTACTAATCTCTCAGGCTGTGGCTTAAACGTCACTTCTTCAGAGAAGCCTCAGTTGATCGCCCAATTAAAATTAGGTCTCCTCTATTGTTTTTCTCTATGAACCCTACTCTTTTCCTTTATGATTTTATCACTATAAGAAAATTACATATTAATTTTGTGTTTTATTTGTTTATGTCTCCCACTCCGTGAGGGCAGGGACCTCTATTTTGCGGCCCGTGATTTTGCTCAGCTCCTATCACAGTGCCTGAGACATGATAGATGCTTGATTTATTTGTTAAGTAAATGAAGGAAGCATAGGATCACAGAAGTCAATGGATGACAATATTTTCAGAAGGAAACAGTTCAGATGCTGCTTCAAGCAGTCCAATAAAATAATAGTAATAAGTTAGCACTTATTGAGCATTAATGAGTGAAGGAATGAAAAGTGTCCATTGTATTTATCAATGAGGAAGTACGGGATGAGTTATCCACTGAGTGAACACTACTCCCCTCATGGAGCTCTTAGTCTAAAGGGGAGATAATAACAATAACCAACATTCTCTAGGAACCTACAGTGCACTCTTTACATGACTGTTCATTCAGTCCTCACAACAAATCTAAAGGTAGGTAAGTATAGTTATTATCCTTATGTTACAGATGAAGAAATAGGAGATTTAAGGAGATTAAGCACTTTGCCCAGGAACAGGCAGGTAATGATTAAGCAGGGCCTTTCTGACCCTAATGCCCATGCTTTTAACCACCATGCTGCAGTAGGGGAATCAAGCTGATTCCTTATCAGGGAAGTGATATCTTGAAAATGCCATTTGAGCAGGAGTGGTTTTGCTGCTGTTTATAGGACACATTAGAAGTGAGAGTGACTGGAATTGAGAAACAAGGTAGAAGGATCTTGCAGGAATCTAGAATGAGGTATTTGCTTCCAAATAAGGATCATAACTGTATCTGAGAATGAAGAAGGAGGGGACACTGTAAGATCTCCTGTTAATGAAGAATTGACAGGACGTGGATTCTGATACAAAATGAGGAGCAAAAGAGAAGAGTAAAAAATAATTGCGATCCTAGGAGTTGGAAATTTTCATGACCTGCACGTCTAATATGGAGAAATTAGAAATGTGCTTTTTTGGTTACATGGAATAATAAAGTCATGATTAGAGTTCTAGGTATTATTTTTATATTGAAAAGGGGATATGACAATCTTTGGTACTGAGAAAGAGCTGGAGACAGAGGAAGTTTTAGGACTAGAGAAAAAGGATCTATTTCAACATATTAATTAAAGTCATGTGAGAAATTCTTATGGATCTCAACTTTACAAGCATGGCTGCTAACGTGCAGCACTGTATTTATTCAATCATTTTAGAATTTAAGGAAAAGTTAAAGGTTTTTCCCATTTAACAAGAATTTCCTCTCCTTTTACAAGGGTAGATGGAATGGAAGAGAATGAGAGGTGTGTTGTTTGACATTAGTAAAATCTAAGTGATGGTGATGAGTCTAAGGCCAGAGATAAGCTTCCAAGTTTCGTTAGAGATTCTGCAGAGAATAGTGGTTGATAGGGATAGATCAGGAGGGATCTTTAAGCACAGCCACTGACTGGCACAACATGTAAGAGAGAGACCTGGCTGGCATGCTACGGGAAATGACTTTGTGTTCTCTGGCATCTATAACAAGATCCTAACGTAGACTAAACATTTGATCTTTGTCGCCTCACTGCATAAGCAAAAGGTTAGGAGTATGGAATTCAAAGTTGGTAAGTACAATACAAAATCCAAATCTAGTTCATCGCTTTAATTTTAATCATATATGTATTATTTCTTTTCCTATCAACATAAAATCCCAAACCTTATGAGTAAAAGTTGTTTTAAGTCCTTTTCAAAATAATCTAAAATAAATAAATATAAAAAAGAATCTATCTGACTCTCAGTTACACAGTTTTTACATTTACATATGAAGTGGGTTTTTCTCTTTTAAAAAATGTCATTGTCTATTTAATTATTCTAACAATATTTTCATCCTAATTGATCTCTATGATTTTATGAAGGATGACTAATTTTATTTTACAGGTATAGAAAAGAAAGTGTAGAAACACTAAATAGCTGATGATTCCTGTGCTTTTATATAAATGTGGATGCTTTTATGATGGCTGTAATTATTCATTGAGAAACCACAGTATTTAGATATATTCTAACACAAGGGAGCTTCCTATTCCCATAGAGTTGGAAAGTTCATTAGGGTAGATTTCTTATTGTTTTCCTTCCTTTTTAGGTGTGAAGTTTTTCAACATGAGTGGCCTTGGGGACAGTTCATCTGACCCTGCTAACCCAGACTCACATAAGAGAAAAGGATCGCCATGTGACACACTGGCATCAAGGTAGGAACACTCTTTTTCTTAGTCTGTTTCTGGCAGAGCTGCTTTATCATTTTAAGTCACTTCAGAGCTTTTGCTTCATCTACTCCAAGTTTACCAGCCTTCTCTGAGTCCCTCATACTTACCATGTTCTCTTCCTTCCCCAGGGCCTTTACACATGCTGCTCCCTCATCCAGCTTGCTCCCTCTAGATTTCCTGTAGTCAACACCTATGCATTCTCCAAATACCAGTTTAGTCATTACTTTCTTTTTTTTTAAATTTATTTATTTTGGGCTGCATTGGGTCTTTATTGCTGCATGCAGGCTCTGTCTAGTTGTAGTGAGTGGGGGCTACTCTTTGTTGAGGTGCGCAGGCTTCTCATTGTGGTGGCTTCCCTTGTTGCAGAGCATGGGCTCTAGGTGCACAGGCTTCAGTAGTTGTAGCACGCGGGCTCAGTAGTTGTGGCTCGCGGGCTCTAGAGCGCAGGCTCAGTAGATGTGGCTCACGGGCTTAGTTGCTCCGTGGCATGTGGGATCTTCCTGGACCGGGGCTCGAGCCCTTGTCCCCTGCATTGGCAGGGGATTCTTAACCACTGTGCCACCAGGGAAGCCCTAGTCATTACTTTCTTAAAAGGAGCCTTCTCTTCCTTCCATTAACTATTAGGTCAAATCTCCCCTATTTGTATCTATTTCATATGTATTTTTATAGCTATAATCTGTAATTTCAGGTTTTTATTAGTTTGTGTGCTTATTTCATGAGTTCCCTGGCTTCCCTACTACAGGCTAAGCTGCCGTTTGGTAAGAACTTTGTCCTTACTCACCATTTTATCCCTAGTTCCTAGCACAATGTGTAACTTATATATAGTAAGGACACAGAAAATATTTGTCAAATGAATAAATGAATCCATTGTACATCTTTAACTGCTATTTCAATATATTATGGTATTAGTGGAACAAAGAAAAAAATTATTGATATCAGGACTTTAAAGAATGAATATTTGTGGAATTAAATATTTGTGTGTTAATAAGGAATGTGGTCATCAAATAGGCAAGAGAATTATTGCTAAGGAGACTCTAATAAATGCCAGATAGAGAAGGAACCTCAATCAGATCAAAACAGCAGCTTTCCTACCTGAGAGAAGAGTCGGGATTTTATTCCATTCACCTTCAAGGATCTGGAGCAAGGTTTCTCAGCCTCCACACTGTTGACATTGTGGGCAAGATAATACTGTGCTGTGGGAAGCTATCCTGTATATTGTAGGATGTTTGGTAGGATCCCTGGCTTCTACACACTAGATGCCAAATAGCATCTTTATATCAGTTATGATAACCAAAATGTCCTACCAGTTGTGATAACCAAAAATGGCTCCAGACATTGTCAAATATCCCTGGGGACAGGGAAAGCAATATGGCCCCCAGCTGATAATCATTGATGTAGCGCATAAAACGGCAGAAGACTCTTCTGTCATTGGATTACATGCTTTTTCTCATGGGGGGACAAAGAAAGAATTTTTACAGGAGAGTGCCAGGGCTTCAGGTTGGGGAAAGAAAAGTGACTACTTCTCTTAATCAGTTCAGAAAACTGTTACTGAGCGATGATAACCTAAGTACTCATAATCATAGGTAAGTGTCCAGAAGCTAGGAGGAATGCTGATATCAAGATGCAATTCAGTTTGTGTTGTCAGAGTTAATGTTCTTGTCTATTTCTATATATGTCAGTCCTTCTTAATTTAAGAATAAATAGATAAAACTATTGTATTTTACTTTAAATTTTTATTTGGGGAAAATTTTTTAACCTATAAAAGAATAGAGACTAGGAAACGATGTATACCCACCACATATAAACCACGTATTTGCAGTTTTGTTTAAATAAAAGTAGTAAGATGATTAATGACAAAATTGATTTGTCTCTAATTCTTTCAATCTGTTTTTAATGATTATGCATATATAAGTATCTGTGAACAATAGAGAATGTTTATTAAATTTATATATTACATAATACTATGTGTATTTTTCTACAGTATACTTTTCAGCATGGATCTTTAGACATAAAGATAACTAGATTTGTTCAGTTCTGTTAACTTTTGATAAATATTGTATTACACGAATATACCGTATTTGAGAAATCTGTTTCCCTACAGATAGACATTCCCTATGGGTAAACAGCCATTTTGTTACAAATTTTCATTCTTGCAGCCAGCACTACAGTGAACATGAACATCCTCGTACACACCTCCTGTTTTATACATAAGAGTTTCTTTAGGATCTGTGTACATTTTTATGTTAACTGGGTAATTATCACATTGTTCTTTAAATGATAAGCATTGAGAGTTCCTTTTTTCTTGTCTCCACACTTCAACGTTTTGCCAATCTGATGGGTGTGGGGTTATAATTTTAAGTACATTATAAGAATCAAGACTTTATCAGATTTCTAATTATAATTTATTTGAACTCTGGTGTAGTATGCCTGCTTAATTTACAACAAACTTATTTGAAAATTCAAAGTTTCTATTTTAAGGAATTATTATTTGGAACATCCAATAATTTCAAATGCAACTAGTATATGTACTGTCTGCTTCTTTTTGATATCTAGTATTCATTTGAAATATTCAATGTATATACGTCACTGAGGGAATACGTCTGTGATGGCAGTCATTCTCTTTATGCTTTTTAGCTAGAATTGTTTTCTGCACCTTGGTATTTTGTAATATTTGTTTTTTAGATACAATTTTAAATTGTTTTCTAAATCTGGTTTTATATTCTGGATAAAAACAGGAATCTCTGTAAATATATAAATATTAAATACATGATCAGAGAAGGAAATATGGTGGTAGAAAGTACAGTAACTGGATTTCCTTTGTGTAACAGCACTGAAAAGAGGCGCAGGGAGCAAGAAAATAAATATTTAGAAGAGCTAGCCGAGTTATTGTCTGCCAACATCAGTGACATTGACAGCTTGAGTGTAAAACCAGACAAATGCAAGATATTGAAGAAGACAGTCGATCAGATACAGCTAATGAAGAGAATGGAACAAGGTAAAAAAATGAACAAAAAAACCCCTGTGACTGTGTGCTTTGTTATTAAGACATTTACAATATGTGATTTTATTTTTTTTCATTAAGAAATTGCATTCAATTTTGTAATCTTATTAAAGGAACATTTTTGTTTAGATGCTATTTATTTTAGAATGTGAATCTGAGACCCTTCTTTTACAACAAAGTGGCTTATTAAGTTATCTTGAGAACTGGTTGCCTTGAAAGGTTATGAGACCCAGTATCATAGGGGATTAAGTCAGGAGATACAAGTTGTGGTATCAGACCTGAGGCTCTGGCATAGGGTTGAAAGACAGCAACTTAGAGGTAGGAAAGTCCCTCCATCTGAGTTATAAGTTTGTCTCTGCCTGGGCTCTGGGTGGGGGAAACAGCCTTCTCTGAGAAAACCCTGATTTATTTTTATGGTTCATATTTATACTATTCATATTTACTGGGGACCCAACACCACACAACTCCTGGGTTGCCTACCAGAAACAAAGGCAAAGCACTTTGAAGGAACATAACCACACCTCGCCCTGTCAGGTTCCCAAAGAAAAAGTGCTTCTGAGGGAGATTTTGTGCTATAAACTTATATAACATAGGAGGAAATAATCCACAGTGAGTAAGAACACAAATAACAAACAGAAGGAATAGACCCCAAAGAACTTCAGATTAATAGCAGCAATGTAAAAAGACTATGAACAAATAGTATGTTTTAAATGGTTGAGGTGATAGGCTTTTAAGATTTTAGGAGTAGATAGTCTAGTGACAACTGATTTAGCAGACAGGAAAAACTGGTATTGTAGGTCTGCAGAGGGGATAGCCAACAAGAGGCTGTATGGTACCTTCCTTACTCAATCTGGAAACTCTGACAGCCTGGCTCATACTCCCTCAGCTGAAAATGGGAGGATTCCTCTGGGGCAATTGAGCAGTCCAAAGGGAAAGACACACAGACACTGACAGTTGGAATTGATCCCCCAAGTGAAAAAATCAGCTCCTTGCTCTGTCCCCACACTTCACACATCTGCCAGTCAGGATTTTAGTACCTCACTCTTTAATATGAATAAAAATCCAGATATTTGAAGAAAGTCTTTTTATAAAAGAGAATAAATCAAGCAAAGGAACAGAATAAAGGGAACTCAGAGGAAGCAGAGACAATGCAGGGAGCAAAAGAAAATGTAAAGCCATCAAACAGTCCCTCAGAGACAAAAAGGAGGATATTTCATCTATGAAACAAGAATAAGATGCTATAAAACGAAACATTGGAACTTAAAATCAGGATAGCTGAAAAAAACTTTACCGTATTACCTTATCTTCTCATACTCTCTGCCCCAAGCATTCCAGGAACACTATGCCTCAGGTATTTGCACTTGCTGTTCTCTCTGTCTGGAATTCTCTTCCCTGGATATACACAAGGCTCACTCCTGCATCCCTTTTATGTGTTGGTTCAAATATTTTTTCTCAATGAACTTGTCCCTCACTAACCTATCTAATACACACACATACACACACACACACACACACACACACACACACACACCTCTCTACATCTTCCTTGATTTATTTTCCCCACAGTATTTTTTACATCTAACATATTACACATTTTATTTGTTTATTGCCTGCCTACCCCCACTAGAGCTTCATGAGGGCAAGGATTTTTCTTTGTTCACCATTGTATCCTTAATACCTGTAGCAGTTCCTGGGTACATAGTAGACTTTCAATGAATATTTGTTGAATAAAAAGATATAGCGTTGAAAGATAATTTGAAGAAATCCCATAGAAAGTAAAATAAAAAAGACAAGCAAAGGAAAACAAGAGAAAGATAGAAATGTATAGGATTAGTTCAGGAGGTGTAACACATCATTAGTCCCAGAAAAAAAAAAAAAAACCAGACCAAAATTATAAGAAATAATGCAAAGAAACAAAAACCAAAAAGTTCTCAGAATTAGGGGATATGGGTTTCCAGATGGAAAGCACACATGTAGTGCACAGCACAATGAATAAAAAAGAAAGAAAAAAACCTCACACCAATGCACAATTTCTAGACACCAGAAAGAAAAAACAAGAGAGAGGAAAAAACAGACACATACTAGATTACTTTCAGGAGGGTGCGGATTTCCAAATAGGAACACTGAAAATGAGTATCCTGGACCTAGAATTCTGTGTTCATCCAAATGAAATATGAGTGCAAAATAAAGACATTTTCAGACATCTGAAGCCTCAAGAATGTTATCTCCTGTGTACTTTTTTCCAGAAATATCTATCAAGACCAAGGTAGTAAACCAAGAAAGAAAGGCATAGGATCTTAGCCCAGGGAAACCATGGAATCTTAACAAAAGAAAGGTAGAAGGAGACCCAGGGTTACAGTTGAGCAGCAGAGTAAAGAAGTAGCCAGTCCCAACTGGAGCAGGTGGATAGAGAACTCTAGGAGGAATATTTCTATGGGGAAAAAAATGGAACACATAGAGTATATGATGACTGACCAAATTGAGAGGAATTTTTTAGTCTGGAGGAGAGTTTAGAGATGAATCAAACTTCACAGAAAAACTAAAACATGAAATATGAGAATTGTAAATTATAGCACATACCTTGACTCATTTGTGGACTATATTTATATGGCCATAGTAACATAGATACTAAATACTGACTGCTCTAAAAATTATTGTAACTCTACTGGGAGTATGGGAAGAGGGGATATGTATGTGTGTCTAGATGGTTGATGTAAGTAAGTTAAATTCTTACCTTTTATGATGGCATGTTAATAGATTATGTCTAACATGGGCACAGTCAGGATATAGCAAATAAGCATGTTGTTGAGAAATACGGAATGTATTAGTTAGGATACAGACAAGGCTACTGTAGCAAGAGACCCAAAATACAGTGGCTTTAACAAGGTAGTCTAGGCATGTGTCAGAGGCTCAGATTCCTTCCATCTGTTTTCCTGTGCCATTCCTAGGGTATTGCCCTTACCCATGTGGTCAAACATGGCTCACCTGTACGTGTTCCTGATGACAGGAAAGGGAAAGAAGAAAACAGGAAGGCATGCTTCTGTCCCTTTAAGGACAAGACTCTGTCCTTGCATGTCTCATCTGTTCACATGCCTTAGGCCAGTCATATAGCCACTCCTGCCTTGGGTTTTGCCTAAAATTTTGTTTGTTGTGCTTATCATGCATAGTTACTTAATGTACTTGGACTTGATGGTTTATGTATTTTGGAACTGTTTAAGAAACAAAACCTGTCTTAATGTTAGAAACACATGAAATGATGAAGGAAGTACATCTTAGAACTAAATGAGAAACTCCTATACCATAATAATTAAAAAATAAATAACCCAGTTAATTAATGGGCAAAGGCTCTGGGTAGACATTTCTCTAAGGAAAATACACAAATGACCAATAAACACATGAAAAACATACTCAATATTACTAGCCATCAGAAAAATACAAATCAAAACCACAATGAGAGACCACTTTACACTTGCTAGGGTGGCTACAGTCAAAAAGACAGACAGTAACAAGTGTTAGTAAGGATGGGAGAAACTGAAACCCTCATACAGTGCTGGTGAGAGTGTAAAATTCTGCATCCACTTTGGAAAACAGCCCAGTAGTTTCTCAGAATATTAAAGATAAAGTTATCATGTGGCCCAGCAAGTCCACTTGCAGGTATATACCCAAGAGAAATGAAAACTTGTACACAAATGTTCATAACAGCATTATTCATAAATAGCCAATAAGTGGAAGCAAACAGTATATCAGCTGATCAATGGGTAAATAAAATGAGGTATACCTATACACTGGAATATTATTTAGCAATAAAAAATAGTGAAGTACTGATAAATGCTTCAACATAGATGAATCTTCAAAACATTACACTAAGCAAAAGAAGCCAGTCACAAAGGACCACATATTATATAATTCCATTTATATAAAATGTCAAAAATAGGCAAATCTATAGAGACAGAAAGTAGATTGGTGGTTGCCTTGGGCTTGGGAGTGTTGGGAAAATGAGGAATGACTGCTAAAGGGTATGGGGTTTCTTTTGGGGTTGATGAAATTGTTCTAAAATTTATTGTGATGGTGGCTGCACAACTCTGTGAATACACTAAAAACCACTGAATTGTATGTTTTAAATCCATGAATGGTATGCTGTGTGAATTGTAGCTCAGTAAAGCTATTATTATAAACACTATATGAGATAACATTTTACACCCATTAGGTTCGCAAAAATTAAAAGCTGTGATGATATCAAGTGTCAGCATACAGAAAAACAATAACCCTTGTATGTTACTGGTGGTACATAGAGAGTAATTTGTCAAACTTAGTAATGTTGAAAATACACAGACCCTGTGATCCAGCAATTTCACTTCTAATATTTACCCTAAAGAAACTGTCACAAATGTGCAAAAGAGGAAATACTGAAAATAGTTTATTACAGCATTGTAAGAAGTCAAAAGGTCTACCAATAGGGGACTAGGAAATCAACTGTGGGTTATTCATATACTATACAGCAGTTCAAGTGAGCGTATGAAATTTATATGTATCAGTATAGTTAAATCTCAAACATAATGTTGAGTGGAAAAAGTTGAAAAAGTCTATATATTTTTATGTAAACATTAAAACACAAAACAATAATATATTTGTAAAAATCATGCATATGTAGTTGAAGTATAAAAACATGCTTAGAAATGTTTATGCTGACCTCAGAACACTGGTTACTTCTGAAAACGGACAGAGGAGGAATAGTGGTAGAGCTGTAGCTCTATTTGTAGCATTTTATTTATTTAAAAAGGAAAGACCTGAAGCAAATAATGTTAACATCTGTGAAAAATGAATGGTGGCTGTGTGACTGTATGCTATGCCACTTTCTGTATTTTTTGGAATATTTGAAATATTTCATATTTTAAAGTGAAAAAAATGAATCTCTATATTCAGTAATACTGTATTTGCTTTTTGGTGAGCTAATTAGTCTGACAGATTGGAAACTTTTATATAAGTATGCTGCTGCTTTAAGATGATGGATGGACTTTTCAACATCACCACACAAAAGAATTCTAAATCATTTAACAGTTGCAGTTTTATCAATCAGATCATCATGACATGAAGGTGAAAAGTTAGCTATTTCACGCAGGCTCACAGAATCGTACCTTCACTCTCTCTTAAGTGGCAATTGATCAAATCAGGAAAGGAGAAAGATGGAGGAAATAATTACTCTTTTACAATTTACTTATTTCTTTAAAATATTTGGTGTAGACTTTTTTTTAAAAGGCTGTATATTTTTACACCATTTTTTCCATTTGTTGGAACACTGGATTTGGTAGGTCAGAATTCAAATCCTCCTGCTGCCATTTATTAGTTATATCATTTGGGACACATTATTTAACCTTTGTGAACCTCAATTTCATCATCCACAAAATGAGTATAATTAAGATTAAATGTGAAAGTGCCTACATAATGAATAAATATTTTTTGAATCTGAAATTAGGTAAATTCATGTCTTAATAAACTTGCCATTATGGAAATGAGCTCTTTTTGGATGTGTGACTTTTTGCTGCTTTGTTACAGAGAAATCAACAACTGATGATGAAGTACAGAAGTCAGACATCTCGTCGAGTAGTCAAGGAGTGATCGAAAAGGAATCCTTGGGACCTCTTCTTTTGGAGGTAGCTGTTCTCATTGACTCAGAAAGTGATCAGAATCTTTTTTCGAGCCAATTTGGTTTTTTTCTTTATCTTCTTTTAGGTTTTAACATCCAATTAATAAATTATAAAACAAAGTAAAGTGTTAAGGAACTTTTAATAATTATTTTATTTTAGAAACTATATTGACCATTGTTACTATTTCAAAATTAAATGTGAATAATGAACATGAGAAATTTTCATAAAGATGCTACCAAAAAACTACTAGAGCTAATCGATAAATTTGGTAAAGTAGCAGGATACAAAATTAATGCAAAGAAATCTCTTGCATTCCTATAAACTAATCATGAAAAATCTGAAAGAGAAATTAAGGAAACACTCCCATTTACCACTGCAGCAAAATGAATAAAATACCTAGGAATGAACCTACCTAAGGAGACAAAAGACCTGTATGCAGAAAACTATAAGATACTGATGAAAGAAATTTTAGATAATACAAACAGATGGAGAGATATACCATGTTCTTGGATTGGGAGATTCAACATTGTGAAAATGACTATACTACCCAAAGCAATCTACAGATTCAGTGCAATCCCTATCAAACTACCAATGACATTTTTCACAGAACTAGAACAAAAAATTTTACGATTTGTATGGAAGCATAAAAGACCCCGAATAGCCAAAGCAATCTTGAGAAAGAAAAACAGAGCTGGAGGAATCAGGCTCCCAGACTTCAGACTATACTACAAAGCTACAGTAATCAAGACAGTAGGGTACTGGCACAAGAACAGAAATATATATCAATGGAACAGGATAGGAAGCCCAGAGATAAACCCATGCACATATGGTCACCTTACCTTTGATAAAGGAGGCAAGAATATACAGTGGAGAAAAGACAGCCTCTTCAATAAGTGGTGCTGGGAAAACTGGACAGCTCCATGTAAAAGAATGAAATTAGAACACTCCCTAATACCATACACAAAAATAAACTCAAAATGGATTAAAGACCTAAATGTAAGGCCAGACACTATAAAACTCTTAGAGGAAAACATAGGCAGAACACTCTTTGACATATATTGCAGCAAGATCTCTTTTGACCCACCTGCTACAGAAAGGGAAATAAAAACAAAAATAAACAAATGGGACCTAATGAAACTTAAAAGCTTTTGCACAGCAAAAGAAAACATAAACAAGACGAAAAGACAGCCCTCAGAATGGGAGAGAATATTTGCAAATGAAGCAACTGACAAAGGATTAATTTCCAAAATTTACAAGTAGCTCATGCAGTTCAATATCAAAAAAACAAACAACCCCATCCAAAAATGGGCAGAAGACCTAAATAGACATTTCTCAAAAGAAGATATACAGATTGCCAACAAACACATGAAGGGATGCTCAACATCACTAATATTAGAGAAATGCAAATCAAAACTACAATGAGGTATCACCTCACACCAGTCAGAATGGCCATCATCAAAAAGTCTACAAACAGTAAATGCTGGAGAGGGTGTGGAGAAAAGGGAACCCTCTTGCACTGTTGGTGGGAATGTAAATTGATACAGCCACTGTGAAGAACAGTATGGAGTTTCCTTAAAAAACTACAAATAGAATTACCATACAACCCAGCAATCCCAGTACTGGGCATATACCCTGAGAAAACCAGAATTCAGAAAGAGTCATGTACCACACTGTTCATTGCAGCTCTATTTACAATAGCCAGGACATGGAAGCAACCTAAGTGTCCATTGACAGATGAACGGATAAAGAAGATGTGGCACATATGTACAGTGGAATATTACTCAGTCATAAAACGAAACGAAATTGAGTTATTTGTAGTGAGGTGGATGGACCTAGCGTCTGTCATTCAGAGTGAAGTAAGTCAGAAAGAGAAAAACAAATACCGTATGCTAACACATATATATGGAATCTAAAAAAAAAAATTTTTTTCTGAAGAACCTAGGGGCAGGACAGGACTAAAGACTCAGACATGGAGAATGGACTTGAGGAAACGGGGATGGGGAAGGATAAGCTGTGACAAAGTGAGAGAGTGTCATGGACATATGTACACTACCAAATGTAAAATAGATAGCTAGTGGGAAGCAGCTGCATAGCACAGGGAGATCAGCTTGGTGCTCTGTGACCACCTAGATAGGGAGGATGGGAGGGAGACGCAAGATGGGGGAGATATGGGGATATATGTATATAGGTAGCTGATTCACTTTGTTATAAAGCAGAAACTAACACACCATTGTAAAGCAATTATACTCCAATAAAGATGTTAAAAAAGAAAAAGAAATTTTGATAAAGGCATTCTAATGGTTGGATGGAAAACTGAAGAGAACTGTCTGGCTTTGCTACTTCTTTATTATAGTTAGGACTAGTTGGGAAAAATAAAACTTTTAGAACTATTTAGCTAGCTAGTGCTAATTTCTACTGTAGAATTTCACTTTTGAGTAAGGGATGCCTCAGTTTATTACAGTAGGTGTTTTCCTGACCAAAATTTTAAAACTATTTATGTAGACATTATAAGAGAACTTTTTAAAATGAAGAATTTTTAATCTTGAATTACTTTGTAATTACTGTGTAATTTTCACCCCTTTTTTCCTATCTAATCTTTCCTCCCTCTGTTCTCAAAACAGATATTTTGTTTCCGAGCAGGCTCATCACCTTAAGTACTCCTTTTTCATACATGAATGTTTAAAAACACATATATGTGTGTATATATACACACTCATTCCCCACAAATTAGACTTTTCCATCTCTAGGCCTAATTTTATTTTTTTATATATGTATGTTTATTATGTATGTGCATATACTTAAATATAAATATGTGTATTTAAATCATACACATATTTAAAAATAAATATCTATAAAATTAAATAAATTCTCCTTTCCTGTCCTACCTCAAGGCCCTTCTTTCTGGTGAAGTCTTCCTAACACTCAAACTTGTATAGGTCTCTTGATTTTCTAACTCCTTTATACATTTTTTCGTATTACCCTAACTATTCTTCTGTTTTTGTATGAACCATAATTCCCTCTACCGACACCGCTAATGTGAGAACATTCTCAAAATTCAGTGCTTGGTTTTTTTAGCCCAAGTAATATCATTTGCTTCATCTTTTATCTCTTTAGAGATGACTCTCAAATATGTACTTCTTGCTTTAACCTCTTTCCGAACGCTATTCCTGTACTTTTAACAGGCTGCTAAATATTTTTGACTCTCCTGTTAGCAAGTTCCCCCTCAAAACCTAAATTTCTTTTTCCCCTCCAAGTTATACAAGCGCTTTGTTACTTTAGGCTGTTGGTTTTAATGATTTTTATTAGGGGAATGAGCACATATTTTATAGTGTTGTAAATATAAAAAAACATTGGCCATTGAAGCTGGATAGAAACTACTCTTTGGGTGAGTGTATAACATATAACTGGGAGAGGGGAAAGCCACCACATGTGATGGACTCTGATGTTTTTATTCTTTTCACAACCCCTTAAATAGATTGCATGACACATGACTGCCTTTTGGAAATAGTGTTATAATAAGTATAGTAAAAATGTTAATGGTAGAATCTGTGTGGTGGATATACAGATGTTCACTACAAAATTATTTCAACTTTGCTATATTTTAAATTTTTTAATATAAGCCATTAGAGGAAAATAAGTTAAAGAAAGAAAAGTACTTTAGGCTCATTTCCCGCTATCCCATCTCTTCCCCGGCCTTGGTTCCTGTCCGCATCCCACTACTTCCCATCCTAGGATGAGACCTGACCCATCCTAGGATGAGACCTGACCCATCCTAGCACTTATTTCTTATCTCCTCTACTCTGCAGGATATCAGTAGACTAGTCTCTTCATATCTTCTAGTTTTTCTGTTGAGGTTCTGTCTGCGTTTTCGGTGTCCCTAAGTTTAAAACTGGCCTAAGAACTTTATATCTCCTGTCAGTTCATTAAATATTTATGAAATGTATTTTCTGCATATAATGCCATTTGAGATACTGAAAAAGTATAAGGTATAGAGGTCCTTGAGATTTGTGGAGTTCCTGTAGAGAAGTGGTAGTCATTTAAATCCCAGTTTTACCACAGGTTCTTCAGAAACCACAGAGATCAATAAGGAGAGCAAATAGATTATCCACAAACTGAAAACAGCACAACTGGAGCCAGAGAATACTACTACTGCTTTAATTTACATAGACATTTGTTATTTCTGTGTAAGAAAAATCTATAACACTTTAAAATGAACAGAAAACGACAGGAAAACATCCATTCAAAACTGCTATAAGAAGAAAGCATTTTTTTTAGATGATGAAATTATTACCCTGAAAACCACTATGAATCAAAGGAAAACTGTAACACAACATTATACATGAATTACATGTCATTAGGCAAGCATTTTCAAATATGAAAAAACACATCAAATTAGAAGTTCCAAAAACTCAGAATAGAAATGTATTTAGGTTCTTGACTTCAAGGAGCTAATAATATTTTTATTTATGAGCTATACAGATGTGAAACTGAGACTGTAAAATAGAATTACATTTATAGACTTCCAAGTTACCTTTATCGACAACCTTTCCTCACCCTTCTTCTGTATCTCCCAATCCTGCCTCATTGCCTTAAACTTTACGGAATCTAATCCAGGGCGGCTAAGAGAAGAAGTGGTAGAAAAGCCACCACGAGATTGTTCATTGACTTATCCAGGCTGCAGTCTAGAGCTGCACTGTTCAGTAAGATAGTTACACATGGCTATTCAAAGTTAAATACAATGAAAAATTCAGACATTTTTGCTGAATGTCTGGTGAGAAAAATTCTCACCAGCCACGTTTAAAATGCTCCATACCCACATGTGGTTAGTAGCTACTGTATCGGACAACACAGAAGAACATTTCCATCATTGCAGAAAGTTCTGTTTGTCATCAGTCTAGAGGGGCCTGCTCAGGTAGAAGATCTGCACATCTAGAAGGTGACCAAATAGCCATGATATTGTGAGAAATTCTCACCATACAATTTTCAATATATTGCCCCCCTCCTTTTTCTTAAACATAAAAAGGTAGCACGAGTTAAGAATAAAGGTATTGGAGGTAATTTCCTACGCTTAAAGAGAGAGTGGTGGGACTTCCTTGGCAGTCCAGTGGTTGAGACACTGCACTTCCAGTGCACGGGGCGCAGGTTTGATCCCTGGTCAGGGAACTAAGATCCCACATGCCGTACGGTGTGGCCAAAAAAAGACAAAAACAAAAAACAAAAGAGAGAGTGGTATTAGAATTTATAGGCTTTTTTTTTTTTTAAAGCTCCTCATTCTCCAGTGTTCTTTGCCGTCTAAGTTCCTCTCCCTCCTGTTCAGAGCTCTGCATTATCTGACTCTTAACGCTGCTTATTTCCTATCGCTCCACAAGAAAATTCTGCGTTAGTCACAGAAGTCTCCCTATACCTTGCATGTGCGTTCAGGCCTCCTAACCTTGTATTATACCATTCCTTACATTGCTTTGTGGCTCTTTGACACTGTTGACCACCCACTTCCGTCTTCCTTAAAACTCCTCATGAGCCTCTTTTATAAAACTATCTCCTTGCCTCTCTGGCTGCTCTTTAGCCTTTTTCTCAGATTTCTCTTTCTTTACCTGCCTTTTAAATGTTAGCATCCCCCAAGGTTCTGGCCTTGGCTCTTTTCCTTTTGTTTTTTATTCTGTGCACATTTCCTGGACAGTTTTATCAACATCTATGTCTCTGTCTATATGATGTGTTCGTGTGTGTGTGTGTGTGTGTGTGTGTGTGTGTGTATGTAAAATACCAATTAGGGTTTTCTGATTTGAAGCAACAGATACCAATTATGACTAAGTTAAGCAAATGTGAATTTATTGGGATGCTATTTGGATACCACAGAACTGTGCTTAGAAATAAGGTGAAACCAAGGCATCTTATGGAGGCTAGAAAGCAGAAACTGTACGAATGGTCTCTTCAAAAGACCCATCTGGACAGTGCCCGGCTGCCAGAATGAATGTGTTCCAGCCATGTTCATTCTTTTTGTAATTCTCAAGGCTCACATTTAGGGAGGAAGTTTCCCAATGGCCTGATTAAGAATCCCACGAGACTTTATTAAATGGAGAAGTAACTCCTCAAAGGAAATCACATATTCTGTGGAAGGGGAAAAGATGATTGTAGTTAAAACAAACAAAAACTAAATGATACTGTATGTACCTGTAAGTCAAAAATGTCTGTCTTTGGCCCATATCTCTTTTCACAGCTTCCCTTTCATCATATCCTGCTGCCTTTTGAACACCTCTACCAGAAAGTTCCTCAGTCATTTCAAATATAACATTTCTAAAACTAAATTTATAATCGATCCCTTTATCTCCTGTTTGAAAAAAGAAGAAAAGTCAAAAAATTAAGAACTAGATTTTTTTTTCCCCATCGAATTCCCTTTGTTAGGGAAAGGCACTCATCTACCAGAACCCTAAAGTCATTAGTGAAGGATCACCCAAGCGCTTGTTCCCACAGCTGTTAGAGATCACCACATCTGTTTCTTCTGCCTCTTCTGTCACTTGCACTGCCATTGCCTTGATCCGGGCTCGCGCTTGAACTGGAGCATCACAGTGGCGTCGCAGTTTGTCTGCTTGCTTCCAGTCCACATGCCACACCCACTGCCAGAAGGGTCTTTGTTAAAGCAGATCATGTCAGTCTCCTGCTTAAAAACATTGCCTTCAAGATGATCCCCATGGCCATTTTTTCTTTCTTTCTTTTTTTTTTTTTTTTGGCTTTTCCTTGAAGCTTTTTCAAAAAAACTTTTTATTGTTAAATATAACACAAATATGACAAGTAAGTACAAGGTGATTTCTTCTTTCTTTTTTTAAACCTCTGAGCTGTTTCCTCTGTTTTGAATGTTCTTTCCACCCCTTGCCCACCCGAGTTACTGCTGTGTCCTTCAAGCCTCAGCTGAGGTGTCATGTGGCCTCCTCCCAGGAAACCTTCCCGACAACAGTCAACCCTTTGCCCGTTTGGGTGCTTCACTCTGTGCCTAACCTTTATGAATTCCTCCATTGTACTATAATGTGACTACACGTACTTGTTTTTTTCCCGTCAGAGGCTATAAAATTGTTGAGAATATGTGCTTTATTCCCAGAACTTTGTCCAGTGACTGACACTTAGGTGTTACTTAGTGAAGCTTGTGTAGTCATTTAAAGCGAGGGCCCTGTGAGAAGCCCTGGCCAGTGTGAACCCTGCATTGAGACCCAAAGTGGTCCTCTTCAAAGACTGATATCCTGGGCAGAGAGAAAAACCCCTCCAACTGATGATGCTGTACAGAATGGAGTGGCATTTGTTATCATCTCCTGTGTATAGCTCAATGTCAGCCCAGCTGTCAGGACTTGGAGAAACAGGAAGATTCCTTCCTAGGAGCACACTTGGAAGTTAATTATATGCACAACATATGAGGGAAACTTGTAGGATAAGAACAAGTATTAGCAGGTTATATTAATCAGACAAACTTTTAGAAATTAAAGATGTTTAAAGATATTCATAGGAATAGTCTCAAAGGATTCCTTGAAATGTTACCAATCTCTTGGGGGTGGGATTTTGGCAGATCTTATACTATCTACTTAATTTTCATACATAAAAAAGTTTAAGTTATATTTCATTTATAATTAAAAAAAATACGCATTTCTAGCACAGGACAGGCTGTCTGTATCTCAGGAGAAGGTCAGCAGGACCTCTCTGCAACTGTGGGGCAGCCTCTGTTAACCTGTTTTCCAAGCCAACCTTTTCTGGAGAAGCTCAAAAGAAATATGATGCCCCAGACTTCTCAGAGGAAACGATGAGTCCATGTAACCGAGACCAAACAGAGACCTGGTGAAAGTTCTGTACTCCCTGTAAGGCTGACCAGCTGCATATTCCAGAGGCCAGCTACTAGAATAACTTCCCAGCTTGGCACTGAGGTCAGGTGCAGTCAATGGGAGAACTTGGAGAAGTCCCAGAAAGTCTGGAAACAGGAGACTGCAGGGACTCCAGGCCTACTGCAAAGGAAGTTTAAATCCTTTGGATTTCACAAATGCCTTAAAAATAATTGCACCGAGTAGTCCAGGTGAATCCCTGGGCCTTGCTGGTGCTCGAGGTCTGCACCACCAGCCCTGTGCCCACTGCTGGACAGTCTTCAGATTGGGCAGAGATGATCCCAGGAGTGGGTCTCAACCTCTCCCAGCCCCTCGGCAGACAGTGGATAACTTCCAGACATAGTCAGAGACAGACATGGAGAGTGAAAAAAGCAAGGGAGGGCTTTCCTGGTGGCACAGTGGTTAAGAATCCACCTGCCAATGCAGGGGACACGGGTTCGAGCCCTGGTCTGGAAAGATCCCACATGCCGTGGAGCAACTAAGCCTGTGCACCACAACTACTGAGCCTGCACTCTAGAGCCCGCGAGTCACAACTACTGAAATCCACATGCCTAGAGCCCGTGCTCCGCAACAAGAGAAGCCACTGCAATGAGATGTCCGTGCACTACAACGAAGAGTAGCCCCCCGCTCACTGCAACTAGAGAAAGCCTGCGCGCAGCAATGAAGACCCAAGGCAGCCAAAAATAAATAAAATAAAGTAAATAAATTTATATTAAAGCAAGGGAAACTGTGGCTTTGAAGATAGACAGTGTCACTAGGGAGGCAGAGAGCAAGGAGCTAAAAAGGACACACTGAAAACTAGATGGAAAATAGAAGAAGGTAGTGCTTTAGAAGCTGGATGGTGTGGCCCTTGGAAGTGGTTCACCATGAAATGGCCAAGTTTTTTTACTTGCCTGTGTTTTGATATCAATCCTGTTTCTTGCTCTGAACTATGATACTTTGTTATACCCAAACTGTTCTTTATTAAACTCTTTTAAGAGACCAAAAAGAAAAAAGAAAGTTGAATTGTATTTACACTGATTCAATTAATAGCTAAGAACATTTTAAAGAATTTTTAGATCTTCTTTTTAAAAAATATGTCTGTATTTCAGTTATCCCTATTTTAATATAAACTGCCAGACAAATATATATACATATAGATAGATAGATAGATCACCTGTTATGAAATTTATAGCTAATCTGACTTTAAGAAAACAATTAGATATGAGGGTGCTTTCCTGTGCTCATCTAAATCCAAAATAGTTTAGCAAAGGGTTTATCTAGTGTTGAGGTTTTTAGATTATTAATCACATCCCTCTCCTCTTTGCATTATGAACTAAATGAAAAATAGTCAACAGCAGTCAGGTGGAATAAAAATAGTTTTATTTCTTTTTGTTCTTGTTAAAGAAAGTGTTAGCAGTATTTTTAATGAGAACAATGCTGTACTTCATATTTTTTAAAATCTTGGTTGAATGCTTTGGGACGTAGTGATTTGAAGATGTAGTTTCAAGTTCAGTTTATTTTAATATTTGGCTTAAATTATCAGCTGTAAAAAACACCTCACAAAAATGAGGTAGATACAAATGGAAAAATATATCATTGGATGAGTTTACTAAGTCACGATACTCATTTTGAAATCCTATCTACCAATTATGCAAAGGTTTTTCTTCAAATTTCAAATTTTTTTTTTTTCTTGGCCACGCTGTGCAGCTTGCAGGATCTTAGTTCCCTGACCAGGGATTGAACCCCTGCCCCGCAGTGAAAGCGCCAAGTCCTAACCACTGGACCTCCAGGGAATTCCTTAAATTCCATCTTTTTTGATCTCAAATAGTGATTCTCCAAATTAATCAAAAGGAGTTGCATTTTCCTTTTTTAAAACACGGGTTTTTAAAGCCCATTGAAACTCTTATTGGAAGAATTTTGCACAGGGAAAAGGTTTTGTTTCTAAATGTTTTACACTGAGAAGATAATTTTTATAAGTGTACATCATTTTCAGCAACAAAATTATAACTGTGGTAACATTTCAAAACATCCATTTTCACGTGCTGTCTCTGTAGCATAAGTGTCTTTTTGAAAGCAGTTTATTTTTTATTCATTGTTAAAATTTCATCTTTACCCTGAAGGAACAAAATTAGGTGTGTTTATTATTTGGAAAATACCTGCTTAGTAGGATATTATCATTAGCACCCAGCATCATAGAAAAGGTCAGCAAACTTGGGACACTTAACCTTTTTCAAAAACAAAAATGAGTAGCCCATCAACATTGCTGGATGGCTTAAGTCTTTTGCCACCAGTAACCAGCAAACCCCTGTATGATACAAAGGGAGGTTACATCTTGTTACAAAATTCTATAAATGTTCTACTTTTTAAAGGTCTTGATTTTATTGCTTTTATACATTCTATAGCAAGTAAACTGTAATATGTTGTGATAAACAGAAAGATTATAAATAAGGTACTGCTGTCAACCTCTGCATTCTGGATCTTCTCTCAGATTCCGTGGTTTGTGATATGTGACTAGACTGAGTGAGGCACCAGGGTGTTGATGTGTTAATTAAGCTTAATTTCTTCCTTGTGTTTTAGATTATGCTATAAATAGAGATTCCGACTTCTTTTCCCTGCACCCCTGTGGATCTTATGTCCCCTTGGGGCATGTACATCTTCTTTTGGAGGTCTCTGGCTCCATCGCAGTGCATAGAAGGCCTTCTGTGATTTGGCTCCTGTCCACCTCTCCAGACTCACTGCCTGCCTGTGCCTTGTGCTCCAGCAGCTCCAAATGGCTTTTTTGTTCCATTATGTGCCATGTTCTCTCCTCTGCCTAGAATGTTCTTGCCTCATTCCTCCTCCCCTCTTCCACTATGCCTTTTATAACTCAGATCAGGGTCTGTAAGGAGCCTTTCTTTGCCCCCCACCTCGACCCCAAATAAGTATCCTTCTTTGTGCTCACAGAGTAGTCTGTGTATGGCTCTGATACTGCATTTCTCACTGGTCTTTTATTATGCTTATGTCTCTCTCCCCACTGCAAGTTCCTTGAGGGTAGACACCAGGTCTTAACCTACAGTTTAGAGGTGTTTATGACTGACTGAATGGGTCAGTCATTTACTTCACATTTGCTGCCATAAAATTTCTTTCCAAGGAAGACATTTGACATATTCATTGATGCCTACTTGAAACATGAGTGTACAGTCTGTTTAAAAATCCTGTTCCCTCCACAGAGAACATGCAATGTTAAATCTTCTATTCAGTCCCCCGTTTTTTAAGTTGGCGTGTATTTCCAATCTCTTTTTCAGTAGAGAAATGTGTATGTGTATTTTTCTTCTCTCTTTTAACCCCATAACCTCTTAATCGTTTTTTTGGCTTTGCAGGCTTTGGATGGATTTTTCTTTGTTGTGAACTGTGAAGGGAGAATTGTATTTGTGTCAGAAAATGTGACCAGCTACTTGGGTTACAATCAGGAGGAATTAATGAATACCAGTGTCTACAGCATACTGCATGTGGGTGATCACGCGGAATTTGTGAAGAATCTGCTACCAAAATCGTTAGGTAAAAGGAATGTGTTTTTTCAAAGAATGTGAACTCTCTATAGCTTCCCTTCACATAATATATATAATTATTATTATTGTATTTATAATATATAGTATTATACTAATATATATAATATACTAAAAATATTTTAAAATTTAATTTCAGCCTGAGATTAAATATGAAGGAGGAGTGTCATCAAATAGCTGATAGAGAGCATTCCTTTTATCCTCTTCCTCTAGATTATGCCACAATTATGTGACAGTGTTAGGAGGCAGAGCAGTTAGTTGCCTTGCCACAAAAAGCTTCTGCTTGGAATTCCCTTTGTTTTCAATTTTAATTATGTACAAGGAAGAGACAAATGTATATAGTGTATCCTACCACCTTGCTCAAAGAAAAGAAAAAGAAGGAGGGAGGAAGGGAAGGAGAGAGGAAAGAGGGTAAGGAGGGAGGAAGGAATACCCTTCATATTACATACGTATTAAAATTAACATTTTTGGATGTGAGTGGTTTCAACTCAGTAGTTCTAAGTATGGTTGGATGGGTTGTTCACTGCTATAGGAGCCTAGCTGAGAGTATGGATGGGGCCTGATTTCCAGCTTGTGTTCTATGAACTAAGCCACGTGCCTAGTCTTTAGCCTGTATGTGCTCCAAAAGTTGGCGGAGAGTCTTGGCTAGAAATCCTATGTAACTAAACGAAACATGCAAATAAAATGTTATCCATAGCTCTTAATTTTCTATGTTGTTCACTCAATAAAGTGGAAGCCTGTTTCTTCTTTGAAAAGAGTAGTATGTGTTTATAGTAACTGGAAGCCTGAAACAATTGTTCCTCTTAAAATCGCTAGTTTGATACTTGAGTTACCAAGGGGTCTTAATGTGTTATAGAATTTTAGAGTGTAAGTGACTTTAGAGATAATACAAGTGGATTCCTTTATTTTAAAGACAAGGCAAAGATTAAGCCATTAACCCAAAACTCACAGCTAGTTCAAAGATGAACCAAGACTCCTTACTCCAGTATAGGTTTGTTTCCATGATTTCCTCTAACAGTTATAGAGTGATGAGATAGTAAAAAGGAAGGAGGTTCAACGGCGAGGCTATGGTAAGAAATCTGTTGGGAATGGGGAGAGAATAGCTGAAAAACCCCTCTGACTGCCACCATGGTTTGAATATAACATTGTAACTGGGAAATGGTGACGTGCCACACAGTGATTCTCACTTGAAATGTATAGTTATCTTCTCTATAACTGAATTCACTTTTCTTATACTGAATCAGGTAACATTTCTGTTTTAACAGTCATTTTTATGTAATGATTACCCACCATATTCAAGGCATTGTAGCATGCAGACTGTGCAAATAAAATAAAGAGCAAGAAAAAATGATTTAAGAAACCAAGACTGGTCTCTGTATATTCTAAATATTTTTTTTGAGTCACATTTGAAAAACTTTGACTCCTCCAACCAAAAGGGTGCACACACACACAAGCCATCCTTAAGCATCCATGCCTACCAGGTTAAAACCCTTGCCTAACAACAGACCTGTGATTTTCAGTCATTTTTTTCATTGCCAGGGTATAACAGGAAACAAGTGGAAAAGCTCATTAATTAACTGCTGTAAAATTCTGAGCAAAAGAGCAATAAGCTATTAACTTTTTAAAGCTATTAATTTTTAATTTTGTCTTTATCTGTTTATAAAAGCTGTTAGTGAATTAAGGTATTTGTAAGACCTTATCTTTGAGGGAGGAAATCCTATACAATTTCTTGCAAATTTTACATTTTTCTAATTGGTAAACATTTAGCTTTGCTAAGGAAGATTAAGTATCCTATTCCCTCAGGATAATGTTGGATCTGAGGAAGTCTGTCTTTTAATCTGAGTAGCTAATTAAGCAGATGAGTAAAGGTATGTCTTTTGTATCTTCACAGTTTGTACTTTTTCACCTTTTTCACAGGCATATAATCAATTTTTTTTTCACAGTGAATGGAGTTCCTTGGCCACAAGAGGCAACACGACGAAATAGCCATACCTTTAACTGCAGGATGCTAATTCACCCTCCAGATGAGCCAGGCACCGAGAACCAGGAAGCTTGCCAGCGGTATGAAGTAATGCAGTGTTTCACTGTGTCACAGCCAAAATCAATTCAAGAGGATGGAGAAGGTAAAAACAAAGGGTGATTTTAAGGTGTTTGACTGCTTTTTCCATGGTTTTAGGAACAGAGAGGAAATTGATTATAAACTGCCTTCTTCAGATAGTATTTTTGGTTATTATATTATATAGCATAGTGGCTATTCAATTTGCTCTGTATTTCTTAATACTTAAGAAAAAAAATTGCTAACATCTAGAATTACCCATTTAAAATGCCCCCAAATCCTCAGTTTTAAGCTGACATTCCCACTAAAATGTCAAATTCAAACCAACTTGCTGCCTAGAAATAAGAGCTGTAACTCACTGCTGCCAGTTGGAAATGTACCAAATGCAGCAGGCTGTTGAACAGCTCTGATTTTTAGAAAGTTTCAAGCTTAGAGTGTATGGAACACTGGAGAATAGAGTTAGTATTTTTGAGGCCATACAAGGTAATTTATAAGGAGAAAGCTTCTGAACAGATGAAAACACAGCTGAAGCTCTAATATGAACAGGGTATGAACATGGTATTAGTTAAATTTGTTACAGTGGATGACTTTTCCATGCAAGCTTAAACTGAGCTAAGTTAAGAACACCACAAATTGGAAATGGGAGTAAGGACTAGGGAAGGTAGCAGCCGAGAAGTCAGATGCAAAAAGGCCGTGTATGTAGTGGGTCTCACCAGGGAATGGGCGCCACAATCAACTGGGCACTTCTTACAAAATACACATGCAAGCCTGTCTTATATGACTGAAATTCTTATTTAGTTGTGTGATATTGCATGTAACCTCTTAAAAAAATTTGGAAATGGGACTTGCAAAAAAAATTACAGATCCTAAAAACATAGAAGTCCTCTGTCAAAGGCAAAATAATGCTTCTTCAGAAACAGTTAAATGTTTTTTTCATATGATAAATTATTATCTGCACAGTGGTTATAGGAATGATCTTTGTAGCCATTAATGAATATAGGAAACAGACTAAAAAACTGTATTTTATAAACCACTATGTTGCTTAAATGTAGCCAAAACTACTTCTTCAAGTTGTTATCATCCAAGTACTTGAGATGCATCAGTCTCCGCTAGTTTATGTAAGAACATTCAATGGGAAGGGATAATTTATTCTAACTAGATCTCTATCTGGAGCTGCCAGTTTTTAGTTGCGAGCAATTTTATTTCTAATATTATACTATTAGATCAGAGTGACTCCAATATTGTGTCAGATCATATAACATGTACTGTTTTTATAAAAACCATTAATGGCAGGTGGTAGATGTGAACCGCTTGCTACCCTCTTTCCTTCAATTTCCCCTTCTTGTTTTGGGCAGATTTCCAGTCATGTTTGATTTGTATTGCACGGAGATTACCTCGGCCTCCAGCTATTACGGGTGTAGAATCCTTTATGACCAAGCAAGATACTACAGGTACTAGCTGCAAAGTTCAGAATGTTCTCTCAGTATTAATGATGTGACTATGCCCTTAAAACTAACTGTGTCCCTCTGTTCTCTGCTGTTCAGCTTCTGTTCACTAGTCCTGTACAGAAAACATTTCCAATGTGGTCTTGATTCTGTGCATTTTAGATACTGTCATCATTGTTATGGGAGGGTGCTGGGGAGAACATTATTTTGTAATTATGCACATGTTTATATTCTGATTATAAATTATTTTTCATAATCTATGGAAAGAAATTTGGCAATGTAGATATTAATGTATTTATTTATAAACAGATACAAAGAAGTGGTTTTAATATTGTGCATAAATGTATCTGGCTATTTCTTTTTTCCTTTATTCTCTGTCTTTAAATTTATTCAGCACATACTGATTGAATTCCTAGAAGTGCCTGTCACTACGTGTGATTGCTCAGGGTATACCTGATTGAGCAAAAAGCAATGATATAATTACAGATTTGTACTTTTTTGATGGAAAAGGTGTGAAATGGTATAAGGGAAGCTAATAGGGAGGTCCTATTTTAAAATTAGCTGGTTAACAGAAGGCCTGTCGAGCTGATATCGCGCCCCTAGGCCCCAAAGGACGAGGCTGTGCCAGCTGTGCAAAGTGTGGGTGTTGGAAGGGCGCGTTGGGCATGGGGCATGGTGCAGAATTGGTGCTCCTGACTGAGGAGACAGAGCTGCAAAAAGCCCTAAGACAGAGGAGTATGTTAGAACTGGAAGAAGGGCAGTAGAGCCACAAAGTGAGTAATAGTGAGCATACCTGAAAATAAGCCCTTCTTTTTAAAGGCCTACTTCAGATTTGATTTTCAGCAAAAACAAGTTGTTACTGTTCTTTATAATTTATAAAGTATTTCTCATATACTGTTTAATCTTTTTTGATAATTTTTAAAATTTCTTAAATTTTAAAAAATTTTTGGCTGCACCATGTGGCATACAGGATCTTAGTTCCCTGACCAGGGATCAAACCCGTGCCCACCCCTGCAGTGGAAGTGCAGAGCCTTAACCTCTGGACCACCAGGGAATTCCCCTATATTGTTTAATCTTATCTTCACTTTGTCATGTTAGGTTTTCATACTTTTACATCAATCAGAATTGTATATGTATTACTTACCACTCTAGTCTTAAAATAAAGATAGATACTACAGATAGATTTTTTAGCAGACCAAAATTTAAAAAATCATTTCTACTGAATTTTATTCTTTGTGAAAGTTTAGTTTTAATGTACTTTTTCACTTTACCATTATTTACAAGATCCTGTTACAATATTTATTAATTTTTTAGTCCCAGAAGTCTAATATTCCTGTGTTGTGTGCTTTATTCTTGTGTTCTTAAAGATGAACTCCCAACTGCTCTTACTAAAGAGTAGGTTAGGGATAAATTAGGGCAGAAAATATTGGTTTGGCTAAAAAGTTTGTTCAGGTTTTCCGTTACATCTTACAGAAAAACCCGAACGCACTTTTTGGCCAACCCAATAGAATATAACAAAGAGAATGTCTAGGAGCTTGATATCTAAGGGTAGTAATGATCAGTTTACTACCCTTACAGCATCTGTTACAGTAATGATCAATTACTACCCTTACAGCAACAATTACAGCATCTAAGGGTAGTAATGATCAATTCCCATACCTTTATTCATTCACTTTTTGAGTCTACCATGTACACGTTCCTTTCCACTTGCCACCGATGAACAACACTGGAAAAATTTAATAAACCCTTACTGAAAATCCAAAATATTATTGCATGAAGGAAAAATAGGGTCTATTAAAAAATATAGCTGGTCTTTTGTGTCAGTAAAACCAAACAAGGGTTTGAGAGATAGCAGAATAAAAGCCTGTTGAAAAAGGGTGATGGTTAGGCCACAGAATAAATGTGGGAGACAAGGGAGGCCTAAAAATTATGAGGATAATTTAGGAACAGTATATTTCAGCTTTTCCTCATATTGCATTTCTATAAATTGAATCCTAAATTAGATTGTTTTAAAGAAGACTGTATTTTTCCATAGGAACAATGTTATAACTGGTAGTTTTGTTTCTGACCAAGGACCCAGCATTAAAATCTTAGATATACTTGATTTTAGAATAAATTTATAAAAATTAAAAAATTAAGCTCTGGATCATAAAGTAATTATAAATCTAGAGGGAACCTCAGAGATTACAGAATCTAGCCTGTCCATTTTACAAATGAGGGAATGGTGACTTTTCTAAAACCAGGCAGCTAATTGCTGAGGGCAGACATCTTTAGGCCCTAATATAGAACTCTTTATATTGCATTGCCTTCCACCGACGCACTATTTAAAGGGCATCACTGTACTGCACACACTTCTTACACGGAAGATACCAGAGAAAATATAAAGAAAATAGAAAGATGCCAGAAAAATATGAAGTATTCTTTTATTTTTAACATCTTTATTAGAGTATAATTGCTTTACAATGGTGTGTTAGTTTCTGCTTTATAACGAAGTGAATCAGTTATATATATGTCCCCATATCTCTTCCCTCTTGCATCTCCCTTCCTCCCACCCTCCCTACCCGACCCCTCTAGGTGGTCACAAAACACGGAGCTGATCTCCCGCTGCTTCTCCCGCTGCTATGCGGCTGCTTCCCTGAAGTATTCTTAAAATGTAAAATTAGCATCATATCATAGAGTTGATTTAGATAAAAAATAATAAACAAGCTATAATAAGTATTAGATATTTAATTCCTTAAGTTTTAGTAGTGCTTTCAACTCTACATGGAGTGGTTCATGTCCCTTAAAAAAAAGAAGTTTTCTACCAGGAAATGTTGAACAGTGGTTTATTTGTTTGGTTGGTTGGTTAAACTTTCCTCTAGCAAGGAGAAGTATTCTAAATCAACCTATTTATGATTCTCTCCTAAGATACTCATTGCATTACTGATCATTTGTTACCATTACTGATAATTTAATCACTTTCTTCCCTCCAGTCCCACAATTACAGATGTCCTTGCTGTCATGTGGGTTAATACTGACCTTGAACACATAAACACAACCATACATTGCCTCGCTTTAGTCACTGCATATGAGGAGTATTATTGCATTTGAAGATTATATAACAGTGGATTCTCTGCTATAACGAACTCTTAGTCTCTTATATGATGAGACAAAGATTGAATGATTAAAACTCTTAGAAAATCCGAAATTATCTGTAGTTTCAATCACAGTGTTCATCAGGTTTTCCCCAAACTGTTCTAAAATAACAAAAATTCCCTCATTTAAGTTTTAATTTATTTTCTTTCTACATTTATGCCAAGACTTGGGTGACAACCTGATCAGACATACTTGGTTATATTAGATTCAAGACCCTATGTTAAAGAGGTCTAATAAATACTTTATTTCTGAACAAACCAAGAGAAATATATAAAGAAAGGATTAGTTAAAATGAAGAGGCACAAACAGTACAATAGATTTGAGTTGATTGTGTGAAAAAAGGGAAGATGAGGAAAAGACAACCAGGTGTTCACAGAAGAGGAAACTTGAGTGGTGAATAAACATGAAAAATATTCAACCTCATTAATCAGGGAAATACGAAGTTAGACCATAACCATTTTTCAGCTACTAATTGTAAAAAATAAAGAAGCCCAACAGTACCAGGTGATGGAATGGATGTTGGATTAACAGTAACTCTTACATAAGTTTCTGGAAAACAGTTCAATATTATAAATTTGAACATTCACATAACCTGTGACTCAACAGTTCTATTCCTACATATGTACTCTAGAGAAACTGTTACACACATGCACTATGGAAAATGTGAAAGATATTCATAGCAGTATTGATTGTAATGACAAAAAACTGGGAACAATCTAGATAGACAGGAGAATATAAAGACAGAGGGATGTGACAAGTGAGGAGTACACACATAATTGAATAATATTGATGATATTGGTAATGTTCAAGTTTTGAAGTTGGATGGGGCTTTGTAAGTTTTCATCTTATTAATCTAATTCTTAATTTATATATATATACACACACACACACATATATATATATATCTTACCAATATTACTTTGTGTGAATATAAGATTGCATTAAAAATAAAACATCTGAATAATCACAAACTGGATTAATTGGCTCCTGATTAAGAAATAATTTGCCTGAATTCTTCCATAGTCATTTAGGAAACTTGTTCAAATGTGATAACAATGTCAAATCACCACTAAATTTTATAAAGCGTATGTTCTGTTTGCAGAATGCCTAGCAGATCTTAATGTTCTCACTTATCTTTTTCTGATTGTCCTTTTTTTGCCTTCAGTCTTTATTCTTAAATGCAATATTGTCTATAGCCCAAGAGGAGGTAGGAAAGGAAAGCCTTCCTTACTTTCTCATATTCTCTTCACTTAATTATTGGAAATTAATTTAAACCAAAATAATATATTTCATCTCTGCCTCCCATCCCCAATAAGTGATCCAGTCATTAGTATATGTAGAGAGCAGGATCCAAAGAGCAAGCCAGAGGAGTTTGACCTACATTAGTCTCTGCAGCTTCAGGTCTTTATGATATGACTTTACTACTTGATTGGTATTGAAATTTAGGATATAATAACGCACTCCAAGGCAAAGACAATTTTGTAATATCATGTCACTGATATATTCCGTTACCATATGTTATAAAAATTAATAGTGCTTTTGTCCATTAAACATTTGAGAGGTGGCAGAATATTTTTTAGATGCAGTTGTTAGTTTTGAAACACGAATGACTTGTATCAGGAGGCTATCATAAATGTAAACTTTCATTCTTTGTATAGGTAAAATCATCTCTATTGATACTAGTTCCCTGAGAGCCGCTGGCAGAACTGGCTGGGAAGATTTAGTGAGGAAGTGCATTTATGCTTTTTTCCAACCTCAAGGCAGAGAGCCATCTTATGCCAGACAACTATTTCAAGAAGGTAAGGTTTTTCTCTCTCAGCTATTTTCATTAACCTTGCTCTTTATTAATATTGAATAATTTATATAGAATTTATGGCTTGATAAGTATTTTTTCCAAATTACAGTTTTTGCAATAATCAGTTTTAGGAAGGAAGAAGTGGGTAAGCAAAGTAATTCATGAGTGGATCCTGAATTTCGGGATGCACATTTTAAAAAACAAGATATCATGTGGTGGTCCCTCACTCATTCATTCATTCATGCATTCAGCAGACACGTATCAAGTTCCTCACATACATAGAACACTATGTAAGGTGCCAGGGATTCAGTGATGACAAAGCAGGGTTTTGCCCTCCAGGAGGTCAAAATCTGTTAGGAGGATATATGACAGTTTTAAAGATCAGTGTGGCCTGGGCTATAAAAGAGGTATAACAAAAGAAGAAAAAAATTAATTCTGACTTGGAGAATCAGGGATGGCTTTAGAGAGGAAGTGATATTTTTGTCTGGCTTTTGACGATCACTCCCAGCAGAACGGGCATGTCAGAGGGCTTCTAGATAATACAGATCTATATCATGCATGTTTACTTCATGACTGTTACAGTACCTGACTCAGGTTGAAGTTTCAAGTTAAAAATATGTCATATGAAATTATTAATTAATAATTGAATAACTGCTGTGTCATAGTAAGTACTATGGGAATATGAAACAAGTATATTCCCTGCCCTTAAGGAACTTAACAGTATTATAGGAAAGATAGGGAAAATTAACTGAGAGTGAAGGCCAGAAAGTTTGTAAAGATTCAGAGATAAGGGGTTTTGATATATTTTAAAATATTGTCATGTAATTATGGTAGCCTAATACATCTTTCCCAGTGTAATTTGTTCTGTAATCTCTAAGTAAATAGTTTGTCTGGAAAGAGACTCTTTGTATGGCTATTCCTGAAAAACAATTTTTAAAATATTTTTCATTATTCCATCACCTTTCTTAATTTTAACATTTTCCCGTTAGGTTTCTTAAGTTTACAGATGATTTTCCATTCATTCCATTTTAGGTCAGCTGCTTCCTAATGGTATGTGAAGGAAGCAGCTTGACTTTTTTTTTTTCAGGAAGCCATCTGTATGAATCTCACTGGTCTGTTTACTTCTGGGACAGCTTCCTACAGACTAATGGTTCTTCAGTTGGCCTCTTACTAGACTGTTACCATCCCCAAAGATGGTATTTCAGTGGATATGACCAAGAAGTTCCCCAGGCAATCCTGAAGTGCAGTCAGGTTTGGAAACCATTACAGAAAGCAGTTAATGCCATCCGCTGGTTGCAAACTTTGTGACTCCCTCTACCAGCAATAGCACTTGACTTTTGCATAAGTGGGAAACTCAGAGCACTGTCTTCACTCATTGCCTAAAATGCTGCAGTATATGATACTCTTCTCTTTGATTTTTGCCTTAACTTTATAAGTTGAACCTTCCAAGGCTTTCCTTAAAAGACTTTCAGTTTTATTTGCCTATAATTTATATACATTTTGGCCAAGGCAAAGCAGGTCTAGATTATTGTCTCATTGTCCAAATGCCTAGGCTGCCCATAGATGTGATTGAGCCGTGGTTTAAAGTATGTGTTTCTAAACCATTGGAACTCTCTATAAAATAGATGGATTAAAGTATAATAAGTAACTAACGTATCATTAACATATGAAGTAAAACAATTTAGAGAGAAATGTAAAGAAATATAATTCAACACCTCTTCTCCATTACTCGTCTTAATGTTCTTTTCTTGTACTTTTCTTAGAAAAAAAAAAAATTCCTCAATAGAAATAACTTTTTTCTCAGAATTAAATTGCCCAGAATTCACATGACTGATTCTAGTGTTTTGGAGATTCTGGACAACCTGGTAAACAGCGTTCATGAATCGAGCACATCTTTTTCTTATATGTTATATTCAGCAGTCAAGTTATATTCAGCATCAAGTTTGAGAACCACTGGTCTATCAAGAATGGAGAGAGATGTAAATAGCATTTGCAGTTTCCTTCCTGCCTCTGCACTTAGGGACAGTATAAAAGAATGAAACAAATTATGCCACTATATCCTCGATTTTGTGTAAAACTTTTAAAATGTAAAACCTCTACAGTAATTGATATTTAGGCAAGAAAATTTGTCCTCCGTCTTTTTTCCTGCCTTTAACTTACCTTTTGAAGGCAGCAGCTGGTATAAAATCCTCATATGCATTAAAAATTTAAGTTCTTACTTTTTAAGAAATATTACCTAAATATGTGGCTTGCTCAGTGTTTAATTGCAAGTTTTCATTCTTCGACTTTGAAAACGAGATTAAACGTTAGTATTTGTGTGAAAAAAAAAAGATTTAAGTTCTTAGCTTAGTTTTTCAGCTGTTTTTGACAGACAGGTCACGGACTGCTTTTAAAGGGTGTTGACCATTTTATTTTCCAGAATCAAATTTGAAAACATTTCAGCCAAAGAATATTGTGGGAGCATTCAGGATGAACTAGATTAAAGCAGTTGTTCTCCATTGAGACTGGGGGGAAAATGGGTATCAGGACCACCTGAGGAATTTTTTAAACTGGGAGGAAGTTCATAAAGGTATATAGTTTAGAAAAGCTTCCTAAGTTCTGTTCAATTCAGAATCATTCTTTTAGAGAATAGTCTAGGTTAAATGCTTCCCTAAGGTCCCTGATAAGATTCATTTGGGGCAGTTGTTAAACCAGATTTCTGGACTCCACCCACACTACTGAACCAGAGTCTATAGTCTAAGATGTTTTATTACAGAAAAGTTTGGAAAACATAAACATAGGTTCCACAAGATATTAATAGCTATAACTAGGAAATGATGTTTCATGCTGAATTAAATATGGGAAATATTTCAGTCTCCACTTTCGGGGATTCATAAGACATATTTAAGGTATTTAAGTTTCTGGGAAGTTCTACAATAAAGGTTCATGTTTGACTTTGTTACCTAGACTTATTTTTCCTCAGAATACTTTTTCCTGTAGCACATCTATTAGCACTTAAGGAGAGTACTAGTCGTGGGAAATGTTGGGCTAGATAGCCTAGAAAAGTTTTATGAAAGTTTTATTTACCTATTATCAATAATGTAATGTCATTTGGATCGTTTCTTCTCTTTGAAAGATGTCCATGATACATTGTTACATTAAAAAGTAGGCTAAAAAAAAAAAAAAAAAAAGTAGGCTAAGAGGGGCTTCCCTGGTGGCGCAGTGGTTGGGGGTCTGCCTGCCAATGCAGGGGACGCTGGTTCCTGCCCCGGTCCGGGAGGATCCCGCATGCCGCGGAGCGGCTGGGCCCGTGGGCCACGGCCGCTGGGCCTGCGCGTCCAGAGCCTGTGCTCCGCGGCGGGGTGGGGGGGTGGGGCCACGGCAGTGAGAGGCCCGCGTACCGCAAAAAAAAAAAAAAAGTAGGCTAAGAAAGCATGGCATATATAGTAAGATCTCATTCTTGTATATCTATTTATCCAATATTAGAAGGCTAACAAAATGTTAACAGTGGTTATCTCTGAGTGATGGGATTACACAACTTTATCTTTACTTACTCTTTGTTCATTTCTCTGTTAACTTTATAATCACAAAATAAAGTTATTTTCATTAAAAAAATCATGAGACAGTTGGAAGGAGTTTGTAGTATCAATAAGTTTGGAAGTATTGCTATAAAACGTAAGTTCCCATATGAATGATTAACCAGAATGTCCATTTCTGTATAACAGAGTTAACTGAAAATCTTTTTTTTGTCTAACTTTATTAAAAATATTTAAAATATGAGTTTATTTTCCTTTTTGAGAAATTTCGGTATACTGAATAGAGTTTACACATTGGTGACTGAAAATCTTAGAGCATCTAGGGGTAATTTTTTTTTCTTAGTAACAATTTTTAAATTGCATTTTTTCTGCATATATCTAGGGAAATATCAAAAAGAAAGAGAAATCTCTTACAGCATTGATCTGTAGTACCCTGCCATACATTTTAAACCTGCCCAGTTGGTTAACATCAGTAAGGCGTGCTTGTTGAGGTTATCTCAGCACCAAATTAGGTGGAGTCAAAAACCCAAATAGCTCTACTTCTATAGCTGCTGTGACCAGAGAAAACAGTTTCCTTTGCTCTGTTTCCTGGCTTTGTTGAGGCCTACTCTGGGGGGACAAAAGCAAAAACGATTGCCATTTTAAAGGTTCTTTGAAGAGTTTCTGGGGTGGCAGTAATACCACATCAATAACATCCCTCCTCACTAAGTGTTCTAAAAATTTTAGAAATGGACACAGGAGTCAGAGATCAAAACCTGGGCAAACTAAATCAGGAAACAAAACCTGGTAAAATTAAATCAGAAAACAAGGTCAGGACCTGTGATCAAATGAAATTCCAAATAGTTTTGTTCAGGCACAGATCTTTCTTATGGGGAAAATTTGGTGTGTAGAACAGACGTTTAACCAACCAGTTCTGTAAAGAATTATGGCTTCCATACTCATGTCTTAATTCAGAATATTAGATTGTTGTGTAGGGTTGAAGCTATTAGTATAAATGGTATCTTGGGATTGGCTGACTGTGAGTATGACTCAGGACGTAGGTACTTTGGAAGCTGCTTATTTGTAGTTTGTTTTTTCTTTGGTATTTATTCAGGAAATATTCATTCAGTACCTGCTATGTACCAGGTTCCATGCTAGATGTTATCTCACAATAAGCTGGCTCCATTTTAGTGACAATGGGCAAAGGTTAATTTGCATTATTAAGTCCTAAACTTGTAAATGACAAAGTCAGAGTTCAAACCTAAATCTGATTCCTAGGCTTTTATGCTTTTCATTGACCTGTGCTGCCTTCCTTGTGCTGAGTCTTATTCCACACCTTATTATCGAAAATAAATAATCTAACTTCAAAACTTAAAGTGTAATAGTTTCCTGTATTAAGTTAGAAGGGATTCCCCAATTTTGGAATTTTCACTAGTTTAGATGTAGTCCTCCAAGTTAAGGAAGCATAATTACTAAAGGACTATTGATGGTTCTATAATCCACAGTATCTTAATATTCCCATGTTAGCCTGAGTTTCTAGTTCTTTCTCACTTTAAAAGCATTGTGCAATTTCAATGGAGAGTGGAAAATAAGAATGGGACACAGTACTAGCCCTTACGTTTATTCTACCTGAAGAAGAAAAATAAGTGTATAAAAGGTTTTCTACCTCCTGTTCAAAGAGATATAGAAGAAATGTTTATGAAACAATGAAAAATAAGATTGGAAAGCAAAATGAAATCAGATTGTATGGAGCTGTACTGTCCAATATGGTAGCCACTAGCCACATGCAGCTATTGAGTACTTGAAATGTGGCTAGTGAGACTAAGGCACTGAATTTTAAATTTCTTTTAATTTTAAATTTAATTTACCCCATCAATTTGCCACATTATGGAAGTGGCTGATGACTCCCATATTGGACCATCAGCTCAGTGGTGAAGAGCCAGAGAACGCTTTCTAGCAGAATGATCCTAAAGCGCAATAAAGTGTGATGAAAAAATAGACAAAATGGCATCAGCAAAATAACGTGAAATATCTTCTGTGTCTTATCTGGCCATTTATATATCTGTAGCTTTCTCAATATCCCAGGTTAATAATTATCTTAAAGTGCCACTTTTTTGTTGTAGTTGTGTTTTCTAAAATATATTATCAGAAGATATTAACAGTTGGGAATTGTTAATATATTTTTAAGGTTTTGTCAGAGCAAACATTTAACTTATATCCTTACACAGAAATTATCGGTTTTCAGTAAAGACTTTTTCATCATTTATTATTTCACTAGATACTAAATTTCTCCATGTGTTGTATTTGGTAAATGTGCCAGTGATTTGGCTGAAATTGCCAGGTGGGTAAGGAATCCTTGAAATTAACTTTATATCCTGGTTTTGGTACTTCGGGAGATTTATGTATGGCATAGATTTACAGCAGATTATGCCCTCTTCAGTTTATATGGTATACCCATGGCAATAAAGTAGAGCCTGCCTTCTCTTCACTTAAAGTAATATGTAGCTTCAAAAATTATTTATCAGTTGGTCATTTTGTCTTTCTCATATGTCTTTAAAGTGTGACTGAAGCCCTTTCTGAAATGTCTTTGAAAAATAGGACTAACATTTATTACAGGCTACATTATAATAGTCATTTGTGGTAGTAACCCTTGTATTTCAGTGGATATGATTCTTAACCTTGGTATAGCTGAGTCTACCTATTAAATCTTTCTCAAAAAAGAATTCTATTGTATTACTGAAACATCAGTGACATTTTCTTACTTAGTAGTCTGGTAGAGCCGTTACATATTTCATAAATATTTACCAGTAGAGTTAGAATTTTATCTGTTGTTAATAAAGCTTTAGGACAAAAGTAAACCGTGTTGTTTATACAGTGATTTGACTGCTTTAACCTAGTTTTTATTTTATATTAGTAATCAGTGGCTGTATCTTAATTTGCTTACTAAACTAAATTCAAACATCAAAAATAATATATATGACTATAGTAATTTGACAAGTGGGGACCTTATCAATTCACATTCCTGAGTGAAAAATTAAATTTGAATTTCAGTTAAAGAGCTCTGCAAACTAATCAAAACTCAGAGGATGAATTTTATAGTATATTAATGACATCTCAATAAAGCTGTTTCTAAAAATCAGCCAGCCAAAGGTTGGGGGAGAGCTTGTTAGAGATAATACTGAGAATGAGAGGGGAGAAAATTACTTCTTGGTATTTTAAATGAACACTTAATAAATTTAAGGAGCTGCCCCATTATAGGGAAAGATTAAGGTTGATTTTTGTGTGGTTTGTGGTTTCTTCATAATTGTAATTTCTGTGAGGAGGCACCCGTTCAAGTAGGACTAAATTAAAACTTGTCATCAGATTGTATATTTCACCCAGAATCATTTTCCCCCCTCAGATATCTGCTTTATCTGACTGTATTTAGAGTCTGAGCAGGCAGCAGTTAGAAGGGCATTTAAATGAAGTTCTAGGTAGAAATAAGGCTTGGTAACTCTCCTTTGCCCAAAGTATAAGTGTCAGAATTTTAACTAGGTTTCTCTTTTGTTTGAAACAGTGATGACTCGTGGCACTGCCTCCAGCCCATCCTATAGATTCATATTGAATGATGGGACAATGCTTAGCGCCCACACCAAGTGTAAACTTTGCTACCCTCAAAGTCCAGACATGCAACCTTTCATCATGGGAATTCATATCATCGACAGGTACTACTTATTTGGAGAGCTTCATATGAAATAAGTCAGTTCACATATCTCTTCTTAGAGAAAAAAGTTTTATATTCTTGATGGCGAGAAAACAAATTTTAAATTAGGCATTAAACTAGCATGATGAGTATATAGTTAATATATCCATACTGAGTTGTATAGTTCTGTCGCCTAACAATAGCTTTGTTGTTTAAAAAGGGAGACAGGAAAGGTGTGGCTGAATATATGCTTAAGGGGTAAAAACCAAAAACGTGGCTAAGAATTTCCAACTTTCCATATGTGAACTTATGGTCATAAAAGATTTGAGTTTATTAGTATTGTTATTTTTTAATTTTAAAAGTGCTTTATTTTCATTAGGGCAAAACTCAGTGGCTCCTGAGTTCAAGTTGATAGCTTATCAAACTACAAATTATTAAACTATCCACTTGAGATTTTTTGAATGTCATTGCCTCTAATTTGTTCTCCTCTCAAAATATGTTTTGCACTATTATATATGGTAAATTCATGAAACCATTCTCTTATCCTATGAATTATTCAAAATCCCACATTTACAACTATTTAAAATTTAGCATTAAACAAAAGCAAAGACATTTTCCCTCACTTCATCTTTCTCTCATCTGATATATTTGCTTATGGGAACATGGTAATACCAGTCACAAATCTGTTGTCGTAATTATGGATTTGAGTAAAGAACTTGATGAAAATCTGAATTCAGTATTCTGCATTTTCTAATTTTAGTTTAATTTATGCTTGTGAGTGGAATTAGCACAGTTCTTTTTTTCATATTGTGATTTCTCTTTCAGAACATCTGCTATGTCTGCATGTCACCCTTTTTAATTTTTACATCAGTGACACAGTATTTTCCTTACCCAGTCTTCCTCTTTGGAGTTGAAATACTTAAAAGCTGTAACAAGGGAGTCATAAATAAATACCATAAATAAATACCAGAGAGGTGTGGAAAGTTTCTCTTTTAACTAAAAGTCTTATGTAGTGTTAATTATTTATATGAAATTTTGAAAAGTTTAAAAGTGCATATATTGGATTTTTTTCCAAGGCCAAGAAAGGTTTCTCTCCCATTTAACTGAAACCATTATCATATTTACAGGGTCTTAAGCACTATTGCCTATTAAGTGATGCTAATATTTCACAGTAGTACTAACAGTCCACTGCTTTTCTTAGTTTAAAGTGATACAGAAGCTTTTTACTTGATAGTTTGCTACATTAGTGAGATTAATGGTCTTGTTTTATAATATGCATCATAAAAATATTATAATGGAAAACAGTGAAGATCTTTGAATGTCTTTTCCTCCTCTAGGGAACACAGTGGTCTTTCTCCTCAAGATGACACTAATCCTGGAATGTCAATTCCCCGGGTAAACCCTTCCGTCAATCCTAGTATCTCTCCAGCTCACGGCGCGGCCCGTTCAGCTACATTGCCACCATCCAACAACAACGTGGTATCCACCAGAGTAAACCGCCAACAGAGCTCAGACCTTCATAGCAGCAGTCATAGTAATTCTAGCAACAGCCAAGGGAGTTTTGGATGCTCACCTGGAAATCAGATTGTAGCCAGTGTTGCCTTAAACCAGGGACAGGCCAGTTCCCAGAGCACTAATCCGTCTTTAAACCTCAATAATTCTCCTATGGAAGGTACAGGAATATCCCTTGCACAGTTCATGTCTCCAAGGAGACAAGTTAGTTCTGGATTGGCAACAAGGCCCAGGATGCCAAACAATTCATTTCCTCCTAATATTCCGACATTAAGCTCCCCCGTTAGCATGACAAGTACTGCCTGTAATAATAGTAACCGATCTTATTCAAACATCCCAGTAACACCTTTACAGAGTATGAATGAAGGACCCAATAACTCTGTTGGCTTCTCTGCCAGTTCTCCAGTCCTCAGGCAGATGAGCTCACAGAATTCACCTAACAGATTAAATATACAGCCAGCAAAAGCTGAATCCAAAGATAATAAAGAGATCGCATCCATTTTAAATGAAATGATTCAGTCTGACAACAGCTCTAATGATGGCAAACCTCTGGATTCTGGGCTTCTGCATAACAGTGACAGACTCTCAGATGGAGACAATAAATACTCTCAAACCAGTCACAAACTAGTGCAGCTTTTGACAACAACTGCAGAGCAGCAGTTACGGCATGCTGATATAGACACAAGTTGCAAAGAGGTACTGTCCTGCACAGGCACTCCCAGCTCTGCCTCTGCTAGCTCTTCAAGTGGTTCTTGCCCTTCCTCTCATAGCTCACTGACAGAGCGGCACAAAATCCTACACCGGCTCTTACAGGAGGGTAGCCCCTCGGATATCACAACTTTGTCTGTGGAGCCTGATAAAAAGGACAGTGCATCTACTTCTGTGGCAGTGACTGGACAGGTACAAGGGAACTCCAGTATAAAGCTGGAACTGGATGCTTCAAAGAAAAAAGAATCAAAAGACCATCAGCTCCTACGCTACCTTTTAGATAAAGATGAGAAAGATTTAAGATCCACTCCAAACCTGAGCCTGGATGATGTAAAGGTGAAGGTGGAAAAGAAAGAACAGATGGATCCTTGTAACACAAATCCAGCCCCAATGACCAAACCTGCTCCTGAGGAAATTAAACTGGAGTCACAGAGCCAGGTAGGTAATTCCTTGCTTCACAGAATGAACATTCCTAGTTGTTTTTTTCTTTTCATTTATTTTATTCCATCCATAGACCATATTTGGATTCAGGCTATGTTTTGCCTATCCCTTGGGCATGTGTTAAAAGGTTAGTTTCAATGGTTGAGAAATTACGGGATGCCCTGAAAAGTTCTCTTTGGAACCTTGGAGGGCGACAATATTAATGTGGCATTCTAAGAAAGTAGATGTTTCTTTCTTTCTATAAAATTAGAGTTCACATCTTTGGAGGTTTAAAAAAATACCTTCCCTGCCCCCTCCTCCCATCTTCCCACCTATTAAATCCAGCTCTTTCAGAATAGAACCTAGAAACCTGTATTTTAAAGACACTCCCCAGAGAACTCTGATATGTAACTACATTTGGGAACCTCTGATGTAAATGAAATGAGAGAGAAATGTGAGGAGGTGGACAAAGCTGCCTAGTCTGGCTTGCTTTGCTATTTAATTTCCTTTGAAGCATTTTTAAAAGTCTGTTTCCTTCTCATCTGATTCTAACTGCCCTCAGTCCACAACCCCCATCAGAATAGGGACTTAGAGTATTCTGGGTAGTAGGGTATATAACATGCCCTGAAACAGAAGTAAATACAAATAAACCTTTGCATAAATTGTTATGGATCAGGAACCTCTGTGTTTAGGCTGGGGTAGGGCGTGGAGTGAAAAGTAATAGGCAGCTTCATTTATTGAGTAATTGCTGTGGACTCTGAAGGAATTTAAGAAAAACAGAAAATGTGGTTCCTCCCTGCTAGGAGCTTACACATTATTTAGACAGAATACAGACATACATGAAATAGCTGAAAATGTATTCACAAAGCAGTTTATTAATAAGACTCTTCATTGTGAAACAAGATTCACACTTAGTACGTATAGGTCCTACAGTTTCTTGAGTCAGCTTTATTTTGTGCCCTCATCTCACAGAAGTCTCTCTCTTCCCTCAGGCATACTGCATTCTAGGCACATGGAAGCCCTTGCCATTCCTGAGATAAGCCATGTCTCTTCTAAGCATCTTCTGCCTTGCTCTCCTTTCTATGTCTGCTGAACTTCTACTCATCCTTCACAAACAATTCAGACATCATTTCTGTAAAGCCTTCCCCAGTAGCCTTAGTTAAACATTCCCTTCCTCTCCACTCTCATAGTGCTCTGTATTGTCTCTCTTTACTATAACACTATTTGGGTTATTTCTTTACGTGTGTGCTCTTTGAGAAGGCTGTCTCTTGGTACAACTAAACTAGTGCTGTGTTTCTCAGCTGAAAAACAGCTTTAAATAATAACTATGTTAAAACTCTCATGCTTTAAAATTAACTTTAAAAGTAACAGCTTTATAAGAAAATACCATTGTGTACAATCTTGGCACATCTGTTTTAGTGCACATGTACATGTATTTCTGCTGAGTTTATACCTGGGAGTGGAATTGCAAGATCGTAAAATATGTGTGTGTTCATCTTTAGTAGATAATGCCAGTTTTCCTAGTGTGTGAGAATTCCTTTTAGTTGTTCCATATCCTTGTTAATACTTGCTGTTGTCAGTCTTTTAAATTTTAGCTGTTCTGGGGTCTGTGTAGTGATATTTCGTAGTTTTAATTTGCCTTTCCCTGGTAAACATTTATTGGTCATTTAGATTTCTTCTTTTGTAAATAGCCTGTTCAGGTGTTTTGCCCATTTTCCCAATATGTTATATTTTTCCTATTGACCTGTAAGAGTTCTTTATGCATTTTGGGTGAGTCCTTTATTGTTTATATATTTGCGGATATCTTCTCTATGTTGTGCCTTGCCTTTTCTTTCTCTTAATGGTGCTTTTTGTTGGAGTGAAGTTCTTCATTTTAGCATAGTCCAATTTGTCAGTTTTTTCCTTTATTGTTAGTACTTTTTGCATGTGCCACAAAAGACATGTTCAAAAATAGTCATAGTAGTTTAACTTGTATTAGCCAAAACCCAGAAAAACTCCCAAATCCATTACAGTAGAATTGATAAATATATTGTAGCATATTCATACAATGAGATACTATTCAGCAACGAAAACAAAGTGATCTATTGCTACTTGCGACAAGGTGTCTAAACTTCAGAAATGTAATGTTAAGTGAAAGAAGCCACACTTTAAAAAAAAAAATACATGTAATTCTGTTACACAATCTAGAAAGAAATTTTTGTTGAAGTAAATAATGAAACCCAAACAGGTAGACATTTTATGTTGATGAATTATCTTAAGGTAACCATAGTGGAATAATACTGTGAAATAAAGGTCAGTTTTCTCCTGTGCATAGCCACAGACAGATGTAGGAACTCCCTACCTATGCTAGAAGATATGTTTCTTATTCTAGTAAGTACTTAAGTGGGAAGTGACCTTTCTGGGATCTTTCAAGCTAATATTTATTAAAAACTTTCCCAAACTTTTAAAAATTATTTTAAAAAACAGTGTATGTTTTGCACCATCATAAAGTAAGCCATTTTATAAAATTTTGAAAAATATGACAGAAGATAATCACCCATGGTGCTATCGTCGTAACACAGTACTCTCGATATTTCTTTCCAGTTCAGTCTTTTTCCAGTGCATACATTTTATACAGAGATATAGTAGATAAGCACTATGTGTATGTTATCTTATATCCTGTAGTATATTAATATCATAAGCGTCCACATTTTGTTCCAGTGTTAGGTCCTGTTATTTCAGTGAGACCCCAATCTTTCTAATTCTTCTTTCTTCATTCTCTCATAGTCACACTCAATTCATATAGTTTAAAGGAACAACTTGTTTTCTACATTGTTTCAGGTGAAAGTGTAGAATATATTTCCTCTAACTTTGGTTTCCATTCTTAGTTTACAGCTGACCTTGACCAGTTTGATCAGTTACTACCCACGCTGGAGAAGGCAGCACAGTTGCCAGGCTTATGTGAGACAGAGAGGATGGATGGTGCAGTCACCACTGTAGCCATCAAATCGGAGATCCTGCCAGCTGCACTTCAGACCACCACTGCCAGACCCACTTCCAGGCTGAATAGTATGTGTTGGGGACAGAACTTCATTTTAAATGTTTAATGATAATATGGATTAGTGCTTTGTCTCTCATCATTATTGCACAGACCTTTTGTTGGAGAGTGAAATATCTTTTCATTAATGCCACTATTAGTAATACACAGTTACTTTCAGACATATGAACTTCACTCATCATGTCTATTTTAAGTTACAGTATAACCTCTACTTTTTTGTAATTGATGTTAAGGTGAGCAGTTGATGTTAAGGAGAGCAATTTTGTGTTCTTACCCAAAGCATTCCACAGTAGGACTTTCAGAAATATAATATTGGATCAGATTATGTTTCCCAAAGTGTATTCCTTGAACACTAGTCCTATGAAAAAAAGGATTTTGTGCTAACATACACTGGGCAAATGCTACGTGACATATACACCATTCCTCTATTAAAATTCCATAGTGCATATTAAAGGTTTTAGGAAGTCCTGTGTTAGATGAACTAGTTTATGTATTTTAAAAATTGTTTTGCTTTATGTTTGTGCCAGTTTATTGTTTTTTAATTTAAAACAAAATTTTATACAATTTTTAAAGTTTACACTCCATTTACAATTATTACAGAATATTGACTATATTCCCCATGTTGTACAATACATCCTTTTAGCCTTACAAGTTAAATTTAAAGATTTCTTTAATCCAGCATTTTCCAAACTTTTCTTAATTATGGAATTCCTTTTCTCAAGTAATACATGTTACCCCACAGAATGAGTTTTTTCATGGGCCACTGTTTAGGAGACATTTATGTTGAAATAGGTCATGACTCCTCTAGCCCATGGTAGCATTCTCCTACTTAAGAGACACTTTGAATAGTATACTTCCAATTCATGAAGATAGTTTTCACCCATCAAATTTTGAAGTTGAAAAAAATAGTGGTGATAATTCCATTGTGTGACCTTGAAAGTAAAGGAAACTAACCAGCTCACTTTCAAAATTTGCCTGTCCGTCTTCTAATGGGACCAGATGTGGGCCTTGTTTATTTCAGTCTGACTACAGCTTTTAGCTGGCATGACACAATTCCCAAAAGCTTACCAAGATTCCAGACATCTGGAAAGAAAAATCTCAAGTCATCTCTGACATTTTTGGAAGCAGTTTTTCAGCTGACCAGAACACTAGATGAGAGCAGGAGCCTAGGTTCAAGTCTCATATTTCCCGTTTATTAATGGTAATACCTTAAGCACATGAATTTTCTGAGTATCATTCTCTTTATCTGCAAAATAAGAATAGATGAAACAACTTCAGAAGTCTTCTAATTGAAATAGAGATTCCAGACTCTGGGATATCCGGCACAGTTGGGAAGCAATGAGGTGTAAGGCTACGAGTAGATAAAGTGAAAGTCTGCATATTGATTGGTTTCATCCTTGTCCTTCCCCTTCCAATGTGGGAGACTGGAGGGGTTATCTCAGGAGATACCAAATGGCCAGAAAGAAGATGTCTGGATATTGGTATGTATGGGGAAATCCCTAAAATGCAAAGGTCATGCTACCATCTAAGCATCCAACAGTGAAGGCTACCAGCAGACACAAGCCTCACACTGAGCCTAAGCAGTCAGTGTTTTAGAACACTGTGTCTGTTTAGAATAGACACAGCCAAAGATAATCAGGACTTTGAAGGAAGTCTGTAACTTGAAAGAGAGCAAACAAAACAAGGTCGATCTTAACTTTTTCTTCCCTGCTTTCTATACGTCTTTTGGTCTTTTTGTTCTTTCTGACAGCTTTTCTCAGCTTTATTTTCTGATATTTCTCTTGCAATTAAAAAATTTTGGATATCTAATTTCCAAAAATTCTTTCTTGCTTTTTGTCCCTTTTTTTCTTCCCATGTTATTCATGGATGAAATATCTTTTCAAAAATTTTTTAGTCCATACACTCATTGTATACTTCCTTGGCATACTCTTTTTTTATTTGTTTGACAGGTCCTAGAAGATATACTTCAGCGAACAGGGAGAAAACCAAAAAAGAAAAACAGGGTCCAGGGGAAACAGAGGAACTGAAGGGAAGTCCAGGAATGATCAGCAAGATTAGAGAACAAGCAGTGTTGATTGGAGCAGGGGGCCTGAGTCCTCTGGAAAGGTGGCCTCCAAGGGAGAAATTAAATTTATCTCTTTGAGTTTATAGGAAATATTAATGATAGATTTATGTCAAAAATGTTGAAGCATCCAAAAAATTCTCCTAGAAAAGCAGGAAAATGAAAAAAAATAATTGTTAACTCCAGCGAAAAGAAATCATGATATAAGAAAGGATGTTTGAACATAGTACATGACATGACTTAGCAGTGAGTAATATTTGTGTAGTCGTAAGAATCTAAATATTAACTTTTTATTTTATAAAGAACTGTGATCTCTGTTAGGGAATTGAGGGCACAGGAGGTAATAAGAGAGGTGATGTGAGAGAACTAAAACCCCATCTATCATGATGGGGAGTCAGAAGTCTAAAATGGAGATATTTTAGAAATAATTAGGCAAATGCTAAAGAAAACAGCTACACAAGTTGTGGATGGTTGCCTCTGTTGAAAGGGAAATAGTTAAAGGATCAGAAGGGGCAAGACAGGAAACTGCTTTTATTCATTAATAGGCCTTTTGGTCCTGACTTTTAAATTTATGTATATGTGTTAATTTGATGAAAATTAAAGTTAATAAAAATAGAAGGGGGACTTACCTGGTGGTGCAGTGGTTAAGAATCCACCTGCCAGTGCAGGGGACATAGGTCAAGCCCTGGTCTGGGAAGATCCCACATGCCACAGAGCTACTAAGCTCATGCTCCACAACTACTGAGCCTGTGCTCTCGAGCCCACGAGCCACAACTACTGAGCCTGTGTGCCACAACTACTGAAGCCTGTGCACCTAGAGCCTGTGCTCCACAACACGAGAGCCACCACGGTGAGAAGCCTGCACACCTCTAGGAAGAGTAGTCCCTGTTCGCTGCAACTAGAGAAGGTCGTGTGCAGCAAGACCCAATGCAGCCAAAAATAAATAAATTAATTAATTAATTAAAAAAAAAAGAAGGTGTCTTCTAGCTCTACAAGTCTGTGAAAGTAGAGTGTTTTTCATTCATAATCTGTCTTGAGGCAAATAGCTCTTTTTTCTTTCTTGAGATTTCCTCCCCTGAATACAGCTCCATGTATAAAAGTTTGTAAATAGGCCAGAATCTGTTAAACCCTGTGCTGTAGTATTGCTGAAGGCCAGAAGCATAGAGGGGAAGAAATTGAGGTAAATGAGGGGAGGGTGATAGCTGCAGACAGTGTTTACAAAGTTTCCATACCGACAAGAAAAAAGGTTTCAAGAGGCATAAGGCTAAGGAAACAAGTTGGGCAGGAGAAAGAAAAAGATAACAAAAGACTAGAGAAGAAAAAAGAAAGAAAAAAAGATGAGGACAAAAATATGATAGCTTATAAAGGGAAGAGAACTGCCTCTGATTCTCTGCCCCCTCTAGCATCTACACTGCCCACCACTACCTTTCACTAGAGCCAGAGTCCATTATTCAGTAGCTGATTCCATGTCTTGACCTTGTGCCCAAAGGTCTCACATAGGACAGTTTAATTATCATAGTATTTCACCACCTGAGATATACCTATTAGAACTTCTGGATCTATCTGCCATGTCACTTATCTTTTCTGTCATACTTTGCACTGTATTCTGAGAGAGTCTGGGCCAGATTTTCTGGATCAAAACTGAATCTTCAACTATATCCATTCTGCTCTTCAGTCAATCTATTGAGTTCTTATAATTGTGGCGATCACGTTTTTAGAAATTTTTTTCATAGAAGTCTATTACCATTTATGTATATGATAGACTTTTAAATCTATGTGATGATAAATTTAGCATATTACTTTAGGGCTCATCTATTTTCTGTAACAACCCTTTTTCCTTCAAAGTTTCTTTCTCTCTTTGTCAAATTTGCTATCTTTCTTTTCTGCTGTTGACTTTTCTTGAATGTTTGGTAAATCAGGGCTGTCTGTCCATATATACTGAAAAAGACCTAGAATGAAACATCTTGGTAGCTAGAGTGTTTCTTTAGCTAAAGTGAGAGGCCTTTTGCTCTGGCAGTGAATGTAGGTTCTGATTATAGAGGCCCTGATTCTTAGTTGTCGTTGTGAAGGAGTGGGGGTTGGTGATGGGGAAATCCCTCGTGGCAGCCCTCACACCCACTTTGGGAGATTCCCTGGGCAGAACTCCCACACTGAGTCATGTACTCACCACTTTAATCCCATGGGCAGACGCCAGAGTCAGCTGCATTCAGAGCAGTGCCTGGTGGCAGCTGTTCAGTTGTCCTTTAATTATCCCAGCAATCACCCATGGCCTGTTCCTTTACACGCTCGAATGACCACTGAACCTGGAGTTGTTCTAGTGTTCTTCTGAGAAAAACCCCCTTTTTGGAAAATCTCCTCTTTGTCCTGATGTAAGGTTTTTAGTTTAGGTCAATTTCACCATCAGTTTTATCTTTCCATCTGTTTTATCTTTCAGAAATTCTTCATTGTTCTAGTCAGCTGCCATGCTGCTTCTTTTGCCTCTCCTTCAGCTGTAGATTTGTTTTCCCCTTTTACTTTTGTTTCAGTGATAATTTTACACATCAAATAAAATATAGATGATATATTTCACACTGAACCAGAAATTTTCCTTAGATCTATTTACATATGAGGAAACTAAGGTCATAAGTTCCAGAGAAAGAAAAGAAAACACACAAACAAAAACTTGCCCAAAGTTATCCAGTTAGTATATGCAGAACCAGGATTTAAATTTCAGTCTGCCTGGTTTCAAAACACATTGTGTATATGCACACACACAACTGTACTGTGTGACCAAGTGATTTAAATAATTTTGTTAGAAATGTACTACAAGAGCACATCAAGAGACACCTTAGGAGGATGTTGATCAACATATACAGAATGTGCTTTCTTGGCAGTACCTTCAGAACCTCTACTATGTCCTTTTTACCATCTTTAAATTTCTATCCCTTGAGGGTGGATTTGACTTTTGAAGTTTTGTGAAGTTATTTGGAGCCAAATTTGTTGATCTGAAAAGAATAATACTTTTTAAAACATCAGAACCAAAATTAGATGTAGTTATAAGGAGAAGTATTTTCTTGAAGGACTTGTATACTGGTTAAGACAGTTCTAGAAGAACTTCAAAAATATTTGAACATTGGCAACATCACTGAAGTAAGGAATGACCTACTGAGGTGCTTGTTTTTATGTTCTATGAACATATTCTGAGATGATAATTTTTAAAATCTTATTAATCTGTAGTACATTAATAGTGTTCATAACTAAAAATAATTGTTTCACATAAAACATTTTCAGTACTTCAAAACTCCATTTTTAGTTCCCTGTTTCTGAGGTTGTGTTTAGTGTGTTGTGGCTATCGGTAGGCATCTTTTGCCAGTACAAAACTAAAATGAATAATCTTATGTAGAGATAGTTGACCACATTTGAGAGTATATCTGAAATATAAATTCTGAACAGAATTGCTGGGTCAAAGGGTAGACAGATTTTGCCAAATGGCCTTTCTTATGCCAGTTTACACTCTAACTGATAATGTTCCTCTTTCCACACGTCCTTTCTAATAAGATGAATTATGCATTTTCTCATCTTTGCCAATTTGATGTGTTTTTTTAAGTATCTCAATGTAGTTTTAATCTGTATTTTTTTTATTGTGAATTAGGTTGATCAATTTTCAGTGATTTCATGTGACCTGTTTATATTCTCTGACCATATATCTATTGGGCTATTCAGTTTTCATCTTATTGATTTATAGTTCTTTTTGTATAGTAGAGAAATTAGTCAAATAAAACATTGTAACTGCTGTGAGTAGTTAACAGCCAAATGCAACACAAAACTGAACCAGAAATCTCTTTACCAACAGCTGAAGAAAATTAACTGTGAACATCACAATCACTAGATGCTGAATCAACTCTTAGTGGAGTAAAGTGTGCAAAAGCCACTCTCTTGATTAGACAATGCTTTCTACTTTGTGTGCAGAAGTTTTTAAATTTTTTAATAATATAAGCTCTTTTAAGCTGGAATCGCTGTGGCTCACAGGGATATAAAGTTTTCTTTTAACCATGTTTAAAATGGAGAAAATATGATGTTGAGCCCTTTGCTCAGATGATTAAAAAAAAGCAAAACCATTAATAGCTTGATCAGGAATCGCTAAGAGCTTGTTTCCTACCCCTGCTTCAGCTGCCTCTCTCCAACAGAGACTAGTAAATGCAGTAATGCGTCCCTTTAAAAATTACTATGCCTGTCTTGTGTAACATATATACATACTTACTCATGTTTGCAATAGAGACACAAACAAGACCAAAAATAGTAGGTTTATTCCCTGGACAAAGAGAGATAAAGTGTGTATTTTGTAAAACATTGCAGCAAATCCTCGAGTTTTTTTTATGTAAGTGAGTTTCTAAAGGAAGTCCTAAAAGGTTGAAGTGACTTTTAGAATAAAAACCAACTTCTTTTAAGCATACGGCCTATGCAAACAAAACTTTTAATTGAATCAGTGATTGATTTCTTTGGATTTTCCCCCCCTTTTCACCAAATTTAGCACGTGAATCTTTATTTTGAAAATATTTTATCCAACTTGTTTTCTTAACCTTTTTTCCCATCAAGACTACTAAAATGAGATACTGTGTCCTATTACTGAGTCAAATAAACTATCCTGTAATACTATTGATGGTAGACAGCCATGTAAGTTTTCTTTGACTCTTAAATATAATTATTTTGTTTAGGTTAGATTTCTAAAATGGAATAAGATTGAAAAATTAATGTGTGCAGCAGAGCAATGAGACAGCTTTAGATAATCTTTGACCAACTTCCTGACTGAAGTAATGAGAGGAATTAAGGGATTACTTTCCTATCACCATTTATTGTTGTTGTTTGGTGTTTTTTGTTTGCTTTGTTTTTTGCTTTTTTTTCCCCAGAATCCTTTTAGAATTTGATTTCTCTATCATTTGTCATGATAAAGAAGAAAGTTTAATTGCAGGCTATAATTCTTTGCATGTAGAAGTGAATGTGCTTTTATATGGACTCCTATGTTTCATTCATACTAAATATTGAGTATATTTCACATAAAAGTGAGCCTAACATGTTTTGTGTGGTTAATAATGATCAGTATCCAGCATTAAATAAATTTGGGGAGCATCCTTAAATCTACTTATTCTCCATTCATTAGAATGAAGAATTCTACCTAATTCTGTTTTTTTCTTAAGCCACCAAGGCTTTCTTAGTTTTTGTTTTTAGTTTGCTAGGGCTGCCATAATAATAAAATACCACAGACCAGTGGTATTTTATTGCCAGAAATTTATTTTCTCACAATCTGAAGGCTTGAAGTCCAAGGTTAGGGGGTTAGCAGGTTTGGTGTCTTCTGAGGCCTCTCTCACTAGCTTGCAGATGGCTTCCTTCTTACTATGTCCTCATGGCTGTCCCTCTGTCTGTGTTGTCTGTGTCCTAACCACCTCTTCTTTTAAGAACACCAGTCATATTAAATTAGAGCCCACCCTAACGACTCTATTTTAACTTAGTCACTTCACTCAAAGCCCTGTCCCCAAATACAGTCATATTCTGAAGTACTAGAGGTTAAGGCTTCAACATATGAATTTTGTTCTCTTTAGAGATTACAAATAACCATGAGAAACACTAAAAGAAAATAAAGTAATCCTTAATCTCACAACCTAAAATCTACCAAGGATATATAGCCTACGAGCATTTTTTCTATTAATATATATGAAATAGCTTATAAAAACAGAATCATCCTGAACATAATGTCTTAGATTATACTTTTTTTATTTTTCATTTATCAGCATGTTGTAAATATCTATACCATAATTCATTAATCAATCAGCAAATTTCTGGTATTTAGGTTATTTACAGTTCTTTCCTACTATAAATAGTACAGAAATAAACCTTTCAAAACCATTGGCCACACAAAAACGTTCTAAAGTGCACAAACTATTTTCTTCTATTACAAGACATAATTCAACCCCTTTTTTCATTCATCATTATAGACATCAATTAATTATACTGTTATTGTACAGCTATATTCTCAGTTAACAACTGTAGAGTTTTGTCCCCAGACTGCAGTGCCCTTTAGTTTCTGTTCCTGCCTTTTATAGAACATATTTTATCTTTTACTTGCGGCTCTCACTTTATGACAGTAACACTGCCCCTACTTATAGCATATTCTAATATGGTGTAGACTGAATAAGCAGTCAACCAAATTGTTATGATTGTCTTTAAAATAAATAATTTCAGACAAAGTCCTAAGTGATTCTCTTATGGTAATATATAAAAACTTTTAACATCGGACTTCCTTTGATTCAGAGACCTTTTCTCACTTTCTCATTTACTTATTATGTGGTCACATTCTAGATAATTTAAGTTTCTGGATAAGTGACTTTTGTATCACTGACGTAGTATTTTATAGGGGAAATCTCACTCTACCGTACAATATATTACTTCTTAAAAATATTATCATCTTATCTTCCATTGTAATATGTCCTGACTTCTTACCTTTTCTTCTTTAACCAGGATTACCTGAGCTGGAATTGGAAGCAATTGATAACCAGTTTGGACAACCAGGAAGTGGTGATCAGGTTCCATGGACAAATAATACAGTGACAGCTGTAAATCAGAATAAGCCAGAGGAGTGAGTAATACATTTTGTATATTATGAAGTATCAGATACCAACTTCTACAGCAAAGAACTACTTTTCCCAAACTAGATTCCAGTCTGTATTGGTATTTTGTGAGATATTAATAGAAGTGAAGGTTTAATGAAAAGAAAAGGATGGAGGAGGACACCGAATCAAACATTTATTTACTGCATGACTGCAAGGCTAGTGTACATTGTAATTATCAGGAGGCTGATATAGTATGCAGCTGTTGTTTTATTTTTCATCTCTTACTTTTCTTTGATTGATTACCATAAAATTCCTGGGACCTGTGGATGAATTGGCCTCAGCGCAACAACTATGTTGCTCTTTATTTTGTCCAGCTTTTCTCTTTATTTGGAGCAAGAGTGGATAAGAAGGGAAGGTACTTTCCACCTCTACTCAGTGTCCCATCTTAATTGGAATTTAATTTCTTAATCCACACAGGTAGCTCCATTCCAACACATAGAGTGTATCTCATATATAGCAACCAAAGGATGAGTAGGTAATATTGAGTGTGGAGCCTTAACTGTGAACTGTAGTCCCATTTACCTTCCCAAAAGAAGAATCCTTATAATTATATTATTATACAAGTAGTATTAGTACTAGTATTATCTTCTATGTATTTCTAAGTTTTATGCATCAGTTGGTATCAGTTTGGATTAGACTACATGTAATCAACAATTTATTGCTTAACACTGAGCATGTTTCATTTTTCTAGTTTGATTTCCTTTGTAAATGATAATCATGTCATGTTATCAATATAATTTGATCATCCTTGAAAGTTAAGTAGTATAATATGTACTGTTTTGATTATGGTTCAATTATCAATAATTAATGGCACCCATAGAATAAATAGTATAAATCTTGATATAGACTAAATGATTTTTTTCTGAGTTTTTGGTTGATTTTTATTTTTTACTTCTGTTAAAAATTATTTTCTCTTAACTATGTTTGGTTAATTTTTCAGGCTATTTCTGTAAGCTAACATGAAGAATATGGAAACAAAATTCATTGATTGACAAAATAATGAAAAATATATTCAAGCTACATACCAAACATTCATAAATTTCTGCCCATTAAGTATAGAAATTTTCATTGCATAAGAATTGGTTAAAAAAGCATTTCAACAGAGAATTTCCTAGAACTACATTTGCATATGTGTGTGTGTGTGTGTGTGTGTGTGTGTGTGTGTGTGTGTGTATTTGCATTCCTAAGGTTGAATACTTACTTGCTATATCAGTCTTAAACTTTCTTATCTTTTGATTCTGCAGCCAGTGCATTAGTTCACAGTTAGATGAGCTTCTCTGTCCACCAACAACAGTCGAAGGAAGAAATGATGAGAAGGCTCTTCTTGAACAGCTGGTATCCTTCCTCAGTGGCAAAGATGAAACTGAGCTAGCTGAACTAGACAGAGCTCTGGGAATTGACAAACTTGTTCAGGTATTTACTAAAGTTGACATTATTTAAATGATGGAGCCCTGAAAGCTAGAAAATTATTTTTAAGCAAGACTTTTCCATATTACCCTCACTGTGTTTTAGCTGTTTTATAATTTACCCTTGTGAAAGTTATCAAAATATATAATAGTTAAATAATGGGCTTTTTAAACAAAAATATCATAATAATTAGAATTAGAGAGTTTTAGCCTTTTACTATGGAACATAATCTTACAAGCTCCCCCTAGAATAAAATCCATATTTTATAACATCATTTCTTATTTTAGGACTTAATTTGTCCTCCATTCATGCTACACTTCAACCTATATGTTCCATGACATTCCAACTTCCGGGTTAGCGTTTTTGAGACTTTGTAGTTAAAAGATCACTTTAGTGCATCATAACCAGTATATATATTTTTTAACATCTTTATTAGAGTATAATTGCTTTACAATGGTGTGTCAGTTTCTGCTTTATAACAAAGTGAATCAGTTATACATATACAAATGACCCCATATTTCTTCCCTCTTGCATTTCCCTCCCTCCCACCCTCCCTATCCCACCCTTCTAGGTGGTCACAAAGCACTGAGCTGATCTCCCTGTGCTATGCGGCTGCTTCCCACTAGCTATCTATTTTACGTTTGGTAGTGTATATATGTCCATGCCACTCTCTCACTTTGTCCCACGTTACCCGACTCCCTCCCCGTATCCTCAAGTCCATTCTCTAGTAGGTCTGCATCATTATTCCTGTCTTGCCCATAGGGTCTTCTGACCATTTTCTTTCTTTTTTTTTTTAGATTCCATATATATGTGTTAGCATATGGTATTTGTTTTTCTCTTTCTGACTTACTTCACTCTCTAGGTCCATCCACCTCACTACAAATAACTCAGTTTCATTCCCTTTTATGGCTGAGTAATATTCCATTGTATATATGTGCCACATCTTCTTTATCCATTCATCTGTTGATGGACACTTAGGTTGCTTCCATGTCCTGGCTATTGTAAATAGAGCTGCAATGAACATTGTGGTACATGACTCTTTTTGAATTCTGGTTTTCTCAGGGTATATGCCCAGTAGTGGGATTGCTGGGTCGTATGGTAGTTCCATTTTTAGTTTTTTAAGGAACTTCCATACTGTTCTCCATAGTGGCTGTATCAGTTTACATTCCCACCAACAGTGCAAGAGGGTTCTCTTCTTTCTCCACACCCTCTCCAGCATTTATTGTTTGTAGATTTTTTGATGATGGCCATTCTGACCGGTGTGAGATAATCTCATTGTAGTTTTGATTTGCATTTCTCTAATGATTAATGATGTTGAGCATTCTTTCATGTGTTTGTTGGCAATCTGTATATCTTCTTTGGAGAAATGTCTATTTAGGTTTTCTGCCCATTTTTGGATTGGGTTGTTTGGTTTTTTGTTATTGAGCTGCATGAGCTGCTTATAAATTTTGGAGATTAATCCTTTGTCAGTTGCTTCATGTGCAAATATTTTTTCCCATTCTGAGGGTTGTCTTTTCGTCTTGTTTATGGTTTCCTTTGCTGTGCAAGAGCTTTTAAGTTTCATTAGGTCCCATTTGTTTATTTTTGTTTTTATTTCCATTTCTCTAGGAGGTGGGTCAAAAGGATCTTGCTGTGATTTATGTCAAAGAGTGTTCTGCCTATGTTTTCCTCTAAGAGTTTGATGGTGTCTGGCCTTACATTTAGGTCTTTAATCCGTTTTGAGTTTATTTTTGTGTATGGTATTAAGGAGTGTTCTAATTTCATTCTTTTACATGGAGCTGTCCAGTTTTCCCAGCACCACTTATTGAAGAGGCTGTCTTTTCTCCACTGTATATTCTTGCCTCCTTTATCAAAGATAAGGTGACCATATGTGCATGGGTTTATCTCTGGGCTTTCTGTCCTGTTCCATTCATTTATATTTCTGTTTTTATGCCAGTACCCTACTGTCTTGATTACTGTAGCTTTGTAGTATAGTCTGAAGTCAGGGAGCCTAATTCCTCCAGCTCCGTTTTTCTTTGTCAGGATTGCTTTGGCTGTTCAGGGTCTTTTGTGTTGCCATACAAATTGTGAAATTTTTTGCTCTAGTTCTGTGAAAAATGCCAGTGGTAGTTTGATAGGGATTGCACTGAATCTGTAGATTGCTTTGGGTAGTAGAGTCATTTTCACAATGTTGAGTCTTCCAATCCAAGAACACGGTATATCTCTCCATCTATTTGTATCATCTTTAATTTCTTTCATTAGTGTCTTATAATTTTCTGCATACAGGTCTTTTGTCTCCTTAGGTAGGTTTATTCCTAGATATTTTATTCTTTTTGTTGCAGTGGTAAGTGGGAGTGTTTTCTTAATTTCACTTTCAGAGTTTTCATCATTAGTGTATAGGAATGCAAGAGATTTCTGTGCATTAATTTTGTATCCTGCTGCTTTACCAAATTCATTGATTAGCTCTAGTAGTTTTCTGGTAGCATCTTTAGGATTCTTTATGCATAGTATCATGTCATCTGCAAACAGTGACAGCTTTACTTCTTCTTTTCCAATTTGGATTTCTTTTATTTCTTTTTCTTCTCTGATTGCTGTGGCTAAAACTTCCAAAACTATGTTGAATAATAGTGGTGAGAGTGGGCAACCTTGTCTTGTTCCTGATTTTAGAGGATATGGTTTCAGTTTTTCACCATTGAGGACAATGTTGGCTGTGGGTTTGTCATATATGGCCTTTATTATGTTGAGGAAAGTTCCCTCTATGCCTACTTTCTGCAGGGTTTTTATCATAAATGGGTGTTGAATTTTGTCGAAAGCTTTTTCTGCATCGATTGAGATGATCATGTGGTTTTTCTCCTTCAATTTGTTAATATGGTATATCACGTTGATTGATTTGCATATATTGAGGAATCCTTACATTCCTGGGATAAACCCTGCTTGATCATAATGTATGATCCTTTTAATGTGCTGTTGGATTCTGTTTGCTAGTATTTTGTTGAGGATTTTTGCATCTATGTTCATCAGTGATATTGGCCTGTAGTTTTCTTTCTTTGTGACATCTTTGTCTGGTTTTGGTATCAGAGTGATGGTGGCCTCGTAGAATGAGTTTGGGAGTATTCCTCCCTCTACTGTATTTTGGAAGAATTTGAAAAGGATAGGTGTTAGCTCTTCTCTAAATGTTTGATAGAATTTGCCTGTGCAGCCATCTTGTCCTGGGCTTTTGTTTGTTGGAAAATTTTTTTTTTTTTTTTTTTTGAATTACGCGGGCCTCTCACCGCTGTGGCCTCTACCGCTTCAGAGCACAGGCTCCGGACGCGCAGGCTCAGCGGCCATGGCTTATGGGCCCAGCCGCTTCACGGCATGCGGGATCCTCCCAGACCAGGGCACGAACCCGTGTCCCCAGCATCAGCAGGTGGACCCCCAACCACTGCGCCACCATGGAAGCCCCCTGTTGGAAGATTTTTATTACAGTTTCAATTTCAGTGCTTGTAATTGGTCTGTTTATATTTTCTATTTCTTCCTGGTTCAGTCTCGGAAGGTTGTGCATTTCTAAGAATTTGTCCATTCCTTCCAGGTTGTCCATTTTATTGGCATATAGCTGCTTGTAGTAATCTCTCATGATCCTTTGTATTTCTGCAGTGTCAGTTGTTACTTCTCCTTTTTCATTTCTAATTCTATTTATTTGAGTCTTCTCCCTTTTTTTCTTGATACGTCTGGCTAATGATTTATCAATTTTGTTTATCTTCTCAAACAACCAGCTTTTAGTTTTATTGATCTTTGCCATCGTTTCCTTCATTTATTTCTGATCTGATCTTTATGATTTCTTTCCTTCGGCTAACTTTGGGGATTTTTTGTTCTTTTGTCTCTAATTGCTTGAGGTGTAAGGTTAGGTTGTTTATTTGAGATGTTTCTTGTTTCTTAAGGTAGCCTTGTATAGCTATAAACTTCCCTCTTAGAACTGCTTTTGCTGCATCCCATAGGTTTTGGGTCATTGTGTTTTCATTGTCATTTGTTTCTAGGTATTTTTTGATTTCTTCAGTGATCTCTTGGTTATTAAGTCGTGTGTTGTTTAACCTCCCTGTGTTTGTATTTCTTACAGGTTTTTTCCTGTAATTGATATCTAGTCTCATAGCGTTGTGGTCGGAAAAGATACTTGATACGATCTCAATTTTCTTAAATTTACCAAGGGTTGGTTTGTGACCCAAGATATGATCTATCCTGGAGAATGTTCCATGAGTACTTGAGAAGAATGTGTATTTTGTTGTTTTTGGATGGAATGTCCTATAAATATTAATTAAGTCCATCTTGTTTAATGTATCATTTAAAGCTTGTGCTTCCTTATTTATTTTCATTTTGGATGATCTGTTCATTGGTGAAAGTGAGGTGGTAAAGTCCCCTACTATGATTGTGTTACTGTCGATTTCCCCTTTTATGGCTGTTAGTATTTGCCTTATGTATTGAGGTACTCCTATGTTGGGTGAATAAATGTTTATAATTGTTATATCTTCTTCTTGGATTGATCCCTTGATCATTATGTAGTGTCCTTCTTTGTCTCTTGTAATAGTCTTTGTTTTAAAGTCGATTTTGTCTGATATGAGAATTGCTACTCCAGCTTTCTTTTGATTTCCATTTGCATGGAATATCTTTTTCCATCCCCTCACTTTCAGCCTTTATGTGAAGTGGGTCTCTTGCATACAGCATATATACGGGTCTTGCTTTTGTACCCATTCAACCAGTCTATGTCTTTTGGTTGGAGCATTTAATCCATTTATATTTAAGGTAATTATTGATATGTATGTTCCTATTACCATTTTCTTAATTGTTTGGGGTTTATTATTGTAGGTCTTTTCCTTCTCTTTTGTTTCCTGCCTAGAGAAGTTCCTTTAGCATTTGTTGTAAAGCTGGTTTGGTGGTGCTGAATTCTCTTAGCTTTTGCTTGTCTGTAAAGCTTTTAATTTCTCCGTCAAATCTGAATGAGATGCTTGCTGGGTAGAGTAATCTTGGTTGTAGGTTTTTCTCTTTCATCACTTTAAATACGTCCTGCCACTCCCTTCTGGCTTGCAGAGTTTCTGCTGAAATATCAGCTGTTAACCTTTTGGGGATTCCCTTATGTGTTACATGTTGTTTTTCCCTTGCTGCTTTTAATATTTGTTCTTTGTATTTAATTTTTGATAGTTTGATTATTATGTGTCTTGGCGTGTTTCTCCTTGGATTTATCCTGTATGGGACTCTCTGTGCTTCCTGGACTTGATTAACTATTTCCTTTCTCATGTTAGGGAACTTTTCACCTATAATCTCTTCAAATATTTTCTCAGTCCCTTTCTTTTTCTCTTCTTCTTCTGGGACCCCTATAATTTGAATGTTGGTGCGTTTAATGTTGTCCCAGAGGTCTCTGAGACTGTCCTCAATTCTTTTCATTCTTTTTTCCTTATTCTGCTCTGCAGTAGTTATTTCCACCATTTTATCTTCCAAGTCACTTATCTGTTCTTCTGCCTCAGTTATTCTGCTATTGATCCCTTCTAGAGAATTTTTAATTTCATTTATTGTGTTTTCATCTCTGTTTGTTTGCTTTTTAGTTCTTCTAGGTCCTTGTTAAACGTTTCTTGTATTTTCTCCATTCTATTTCCAAGATTTTGGATCATCTTTACTATCATTATTCTGAATTATTTTTCAGGTAGACTGCCTATTTCCTCTTCATTTGTTAGGTCTGGTGGGTTTTTGCCTTGCTCCTTCATCTGCTGTGTTTCTCTGTCTTCTCATTTTGCTTAACTTACTGTGTTTGGGTTCTCCTTTTCGTAGCCTGCAGGTTCGTAGTTTCCATTGTTTTTGGTGTCTGTCCCCAGTGGCTAAGGTTGGTTCAGTGGGTTGTGTAGGCTTCCTGATGGAGGGGACTAGTGCCTGTGTTCTGGTGGATGAGGCTGGATCTTGTCTTTCTGGTGGGCAGGTCCACGTCTGGTGGTGTGTTTTGGGGTGTCTGTGGCCTTATTATGATTTTAGGCAGCCTCGATGCTAATGGATGGGGTTGTGTTCCTGTGTTGCTAGTTGTTTGGCATAGGATGTCCAGCACTGTAACTTGCTGGTCGTTGAGTGGAGCTGGGTCTTAGCGTTGAGAGGGAGATCTCTGGGAGATTTTCACCGTTTGATATTATATGGAGCTGGGAGGTCTCTTGTGGACCAGTGTCCTGAACTTGGCTCTCCCACCTCAGTGGCACAGCCCTGACGCCTGGCTGGAGCACCAAGAGCCTGTCCTCCACACAGCTCGGAATGAAAGAGAGAAAAGAAAGAAAGAAGAAGATAAAATTAAAATTATTGAAATTAAAAATAATTAAGAAAAAAATATTTTTAAGTAATTAAAAAAAAAGGACAGACAGAACTCTAGGACAAATGGTAAAAGCAAAGCTATACAGACAAAATCACACAAAGAAGCATACACATACACACTCACAAAAAGAGATAAAGGAAAAATATATATATATCGTTGCTCCCGAAGTCCACCGCCTCAACTTTGGGATGATTCGTTGTCTATTCAGGTATTCCACAGATGCAGGGTACATCAAGTTGATTGTGGAGATTTAATCCGCTGCCCGTGAGGCTGCTGGGAGAGATTTCCCTTTCTCTTCTTTTTTCGCCCAGCTCCCGGAGTTCAGCTTTGGATTTGGACCCGCCTCCGCGTGTAGGTCGCCTGAGGGTGTCTCTTCTTCGCTCAGACAGGACGGGGTTAAAGGAACAGCTAATTCGGGGGCTCTGGCTCACTCAGGCTGGGGGGAGGGAGGGGCACGGACTGCGTGGCTAGCCTGCGATGGCAGAGGCTGGCGTGACTTTGCACCAGCCTGAGGTACGCCGTGTGTTCTCCTGGGGAAGTTGTCCCTGGATCACAGGACCCTGGCAGTGGCGGGCTGCACAAGCTCCCGGGAAGGGAGGTGTGGAGAGTGACCTGTGCTCGCACACAGGCTTCTTGGTGGCCACAGCAGCAGCCTTAGCGTCTCCTGCCCGTTTCTGGTCTCCACACTCATAGCCGCGGCTCGCACCTCTCTCTGGAGCTCCATTAAGCGGCGCTTTTAATCCCCTCTCCTCACGCACCAGGAAACAAAGAGGCAAGAAAAAGTCTCTTGTCTCTTCTGCAGCTCCAGCCTTTCTCCAGGACTCCCTCCCTTCTAGCTGTGGCGCATTAGTCCCTTAAGGCTGTGTTCACGCAGCCAACCCCAGTCCTCTCCCTGCGATCCGACTGAAGCCCGAGCCTCAGCTCCCAGCCCCCGCCCACCCCGGCGGGTGAGCAGACAAGCCTCTCGGGCTGGTGAGTGCTGGTCGGCACCAATCCTCTGTGCGGGAATCTCTCCGCTTTGCCTTCCGCACCCCTGTTACTGTGTTCTCCTCCGCAGCACCGAAGCTCCCCCTCTCCGCCACCCGCAGTCTCCGCCCGCGAAGGGCCTTCCTAGTGTGTGGAAACCTTTCCTCCTTCACAGCTCCCTCCCACTGGTGCAGGTCCCGTCCCTATTCTTTGTCTCTGTTTTTTCTTTTTTCTTTTGCACTACCCAGGTACGTGGGGAGTTTCTTGCCTTTTGGGAGGTCTGAGGTCTTCTGCGTTCAGTAGGTGTTCTGTAGGAGTATTTCCACATGTAGATGTATTTCTGATGTATTTGTGGGGAGGAAGGTGATCTCTGCGTCTTACTCCTCCGCCATCTTAAAGCTCCTCCTTCTCTCATAAAGAAGGCTCAGAAATTCTTGGGTGGGTCCAAGGGGGGCAGAAGGTGGCTGTGGGGTCAGCTGGTGGCCACAATTATCACATGGCTCCCTCTGATAGGTCTGCAACGCGATGTGGAATAGTGAATAAAAGGGTCAGTTCATCCTCAGGGTTCCTGTGATTCACTCTAGAGGCCGCCATCAGTATTTTTTTAATGGAGTAGAACAATGTAGAATACAGAGTATCAGAATGCAGAAAAAGGGGAAGTTATGTTTCATGAAACTCTGTTTTCAGTTACACACACACACACACACACACACACAATAGGTCACAATTTACATTACATTTCTTACAATGAGTAATAGTCAAAAAGTTTAACTATTGCATTCTGTTAGGTCAGCTATGAATTTTTTTTCAAATGAGATAAAAGCATGAATTCTGTATTTGAGATAGAAAAATTAATCCCTCCTTTAGGAATCTACTTCTCATGGTAACCCATTAAATGTAACATTTGTTGATTCTTAGACTTTGCAGTGAGGTTCTTTTTAAACCGTTTAGCTTTATTTCATTGATGTAAGGCCCTTATTTTAACTATATTTTCATCTCTTTACTGAGATTTTAAACATCTCCGTTAATCTATTACTCCATTTCAGAAGTAACTTTTATAAGTGATTCCTTTAAGTAGCAAACTTCTGGAGAGCTTCATGAATTCAGCATGAATATATTATTATGAAACTTTCTAGAGATAACATGCTCTCAGATCCAAAATCATATAGAGAAGCATGTCATTTATTGCCAGAAATTTATTTGTAAAATGTTCTGGCTTATTTTCCAACAGGGAGGTGGATTAGATGTATTATCAGAGAGATTTCCACCACAACAAGCAACACCACCGTTGATGATGGAAGAAAGACCCAACCTTTATTCCCAGCCTTATTCTTCTCCTTCGCCTACTGCCAATCTCTCTGGCCCTTTCCAAGGCATGGTCAGGCAGAAACCTTCACTGGGGACTATGCCTGTTCAAGTAACACCTCCTCGAGGTGCTTTTTCACCTGGCATGGGCATGCAGACCAGGCAGACTCTAAACAGACCTCCAGCAGCACCCAACCAACTTAGACTTCAACTTCAACAGCGATTACAAGGACAACAGCAGGTGAGTACTCTTGTTCAGCTGGTGATCCTTTTTAAAGGTATGTGCTAACTCTCTCTCTCTGTAATAAGACAGCCCAATTGCTACAATAAAGGTGTCAAGTCTGCGCCCAGAACCTTTATGACTCAAAGTCATCCTTGGTCTGTTATGATAAGAATAAGGGACATTCATTCAATTACAGACTTCTAGCTCATAACAAAGTACTTTGACACCAACAGTTTGAAAGGAATTTACTTTTGTTTCTTGAAATAAATATTTAGGATGAACATCATATAATTATTAAATTAATAAAATTGAAACATTGATTAATTTCTAAAGTAGAGCATCAAGAGATACTGTTTATCAGACTCACAGACTTAGAGAATGAACTTACGGTTACCAGGGGGAAGGGCGGCGGGAAGGGATAGTTAGGGAGTTCGGGATTGACATGTACACACTGCTATATTTAAAATGGATAACCAACAAGGACCTACTGCTGTATAGCACAGGAACTCTGCTCAATGTTATGTGGCAGCCTGGAGGGGAGGGGAGTTTGGGGGAGAATGGATACATGTATATGTATGGCTGAGTCGCTTTGCTGTGCACCTGAAACTTTCACAACATTGTTAATCGGCTATACTCCAATATAAAATAAAAAGTTTAAAAAAGAGAGAGATTGTTTATAATTGAACACAAAATGAAGTTTATGTTGTTTGTAGTTAGAGTGATTAAAGCCTAATGATGTCATAATACTAGGAGAACAGAGGAAGGGATAGTTTGGGGGTCCTGGGAGTTGTGGATGAGTTAAGTATTTTCTCTCATGACAAATAATGAGTAGGTATAATGATATAAATATTTAAGATTGTATAAGCAGCAGTTATAGAGATAATCATCAAGAACCCAAAACCCAAACTGTTAAAAGTATTGTTTCTGGGAAGCAGGACCGGGACTGTAGATTGTTGCTTCTTGTTATTAATCTTTTGTATTTTTTTAACCATATGTCTATATTGCTTTGAATTTTTAAAAAAACATTTAAAGAAATTCCCTGGAGCCTTACTAATAGACAAAGGAAGAGGAAGAAGGAGCTAAATTATATTAGACAGGCAGCATAATAAGATGGCTGTAAGAGTTAGCTCTAGTTTCAAGTCCTAGTTTTAACCTTATCTGAGGTGGGTTGATAGTCAATTTATTGAGCCTTTTAAAGCCTCTGATTCCTCATCTGTAAAAGGAATCTAATAAATAATTCCTTTACCTCATAGGTGTTGTGTAGATTAAATGAGATAATAGATGTAGAGCATAGATGTAAAGCTCTTAGCACAGTGCCTGGCATGTAGTCCCACTTAGTAAATACTAGCTATTATTATAAAATTATATTCAGTAAATATAACAAATAATATAAAATGTGCTTCCATTCCACTTAAAAGGAGGAAGATGATGAAAGGGAGAAAGAGAGAGTTGACATAGGATGAAAAATTGTTTTTTGGGTTTTTTTTGCGTTACGCGGGCCTCTCACTGTTGTGGCCTCTCCTGTTGCGGAGCACAGGCTCCGGACGCGCAGGCTCAGCGGCCATGGCTCACAGGCCCAGCTGCTCCGCGGCATGTGGGATCTTCCCGGACTGGGACACGAACCTGTGTCCCCTGCATTGGCAGGCGGACTCTCAACCCCTGCGCCACCAGGGAAGCCCAAAAATATTTTTAATGGTAGACTAAGGAATAATTTTTAAATGCTGGAGTGGAATAAAGGACACAAAGAGGAATTAAGGGGAGAGAAAGAAGAAAACAGAAACAAAGGAAACAATAATACGTTCTGAGTATTATTTAAGATAAACTACTTCTTGTTATAACTTGTCATTCATTATTAGATAGCACAATAAGAAATACTTAATAGTTCCCCTGTATTGAATTTTTCACAAAATATATTTAGGGGGACTATACTAGTTACTGAGATGAATACAAAGAATAAAAGATATGGGCAATTTTCAGAACATACAATCAGCTTGGGGTATTCAAAACATAGTGTACAGTCAGCCCTCTGTATCTGCAGGTTCCACATCTGCAGATTAAACCAACTGTGGCTCAGAAAGAGTATTTTTTTTAAATCCCAGAAAGCAAACGTTTCTGGCAATGAAAACTGCCTGATAAAAGAATAAGCTTCCTTAAAGAACTCTTTGTTTTGGCAAGAATGTATGTGGTGGCTGAATCAGGGTTCTCAACCTCATCACTATGAGCATTGGGGGACTGGTACATTGAAGGATGTTTAGCAACATCCCTGGCCTCTACCCACCAGATACTAGTAGCAACCCCTCCCCAAGCTGTGGTAACTAAAAATGTCGTCATATATTGCCAACTCTTTCTTATGGGGCAGAAGTCACCCCTGGTTGAGAACCTCTTGGCCAGATAATCATCTTTCGGGTTTACTGTAGAAGGGCTTCTTGCTAAGGCACTGGAAAAAAATCCATTCAGGCAGATAAAGTGACAGCAAGCCTGAATTGTGTATGTGTGCACATGTGTGCATTTTACACATATAGGCTGGGTTTGTGCTCTTCCACTGGCCTCAAGCACCACATCTCCTTTAGTAACACAAGCCTGGCAATGTGACCTTTAAAGGCTTTTGAATTTGTGTAACCAGCTCTAATCTAAGGATTACCAGCTTCTCTCTTCCCACTCCCTAACCCCCAAAGGTTAAGGTTTTGGAGGAGATAAAGGGTATGGTGATCCTTTTAGGAAGACTTCCTTGGAAGAAGTAGAATTTGACCTGCTTACTGGAAAATGGGTAGCATTTTAGTAATCAGAAAGAAGAAGCAGCTTAGAGTGAGACTGTTGCACACAGCATTAGTTAGGTTGTACACACAGTCAAGGGGAGGGGAAGATAAACTGAGTTTTTCCAAGGGCAGGAATAATTTTTCTTTAACAGAAAGTCCTTGTAGATTGCTACTTTTAGAATAATTCCTTCTACTTCTAAAAGTAACCTATTTATTTTCTAAGGTTTTGATTTATTTTCTAAGGTTCTTTTCTCACTTGTACTACTTCTCAAGCATTTTTCCTCTGTCCCCACCCATTTCATTTTCATGTTATCTCACAATTCAAAGAATATATAAAGCTGTAAGTTTGGAATCCCAACTCCCACACTTCTGGCAATTTTACTACTCTTCATCGCTAAGTATTAATGTATTTTCACCTATCCTCATTGCCTTCTCTTCTGTTTTTAGACTTGCTGTTCTTTCTGCCTTGAGTTAACTCTGCCATCCTCTTTGCCACCTGGCATTCTCACCTTTCAAGGTTCCATTGAGCTCACTCATGCTCTTGGTCCCTGCCTTCAGGTCCTAGGCTAAGTTAGTTGCTCCCCCAGTGCTGCTCTACATATCTCTATATATGCAGTATAGCGCTTGTGCGTTGCACTTCTGTATTGGCCTCCGCCACTGAACAGAGAGTTCCCAGAAAATAGAAATTTGCTCACTTTTGTAGCCTGAAAACTTTATATACTATCTTGCATATACTGAGTTTTTTGATAAATCTTTGTAAAACTTATGGTTCATTTAAACTTATGTGCAAGGTCTGTTGAGTTTAAGAAGTATGTAGATTTTCATACTTAAGAGCCTTTTAGAACCATAATATTGCTTATCTTTATTTTTGACGTGATTCTGAATGTTTTATCCTATTCCACAGTGCCTGAAAGTTGTAATTTTAATATTTATATTATATTGGGCTTTTCCCTCCAAATCAATTTGTTTTCTAATCTAATGGGAGTCAAAAAATGAATGAAACTAGAGTTGAGAATTGAGCTTTTTGGAGATAACTGTTTGCAGCTCTTTGGATTCTCTTATAAAATTTTCATAGGCTTTCTAGTTTGCAAATAGTATATTAAAATATATTAAATGTATTAAATATGAATATAATAAAATACATTGATATGTCCGTGTATTTTATAAATAATTTATATATTATTAAGTACCGTATAAACACAAAACAGTATGATATTATTACTGTTATCTCTCTGAGAAGTTTATTCATATCAAATCATTGAGTAAGAAATCCTTTAAGCAATAGGTTGTTTATCAGGAGATATCACTTCTAAGGATGCTTGTTTTGTTATTTGATAAAGTTAAGGCATGCCAATGACCTGGAATCCTAAGTCTGATATAGATACTATCTTTCAAACTAATGTTCCATAGAAGATTGTTCTAGGAGATAATAATAAATGTTAATGGCTATATGTAAGAAAGAAAGGTTCATGATAAATAAATTGCATAGTTTATCCCCTTCTTGGGAGCTCTGCACTGTGCTTTGGCCAATTAAAGGCTCATAGAATTAATACAGTAAAGAAATCTGTTTCACCTTGTGTAACCCATTATTTCCAATGCTTAATACAGCACAGCATGCTATTTTCCTGGCACATCTATTAATATCCTGCAGAACAATGTTCTTTAGAACACCAATTTGGGAAATGCTGGTCTAAAGTAATTACTTCTTCTAGTTAAATAAATAGTCCATTTTCTCAGACCATTTGTTTCTTATATACTTCTCTCCAGCTAATGAAATTACGTCGGATTTTCCCCAAATATGTACCCATCAGACAGGTACCCTCCAAGTCAGAAGTACCTCAGCTTTTCCATTCATCTTCCAGATCTTTATAGAATGTTCCCTATTGTATATTTACTTTTTTACTCACAACAGTTTAAGATCTAGGGCCAATGTTTCTTTTCTCTCCATTATTGCATGTGTCTGAAATAACAAGTTTTTTTAAAAAATTCTTATTGGGGTGTACTTGCTTTACAATGTTGTGTTAGTTTCTACCGTACAGCAAAGTGAATCAGCTATACGTATACATATATCTCCTCTTTTCTGGATTTCCTTGCCATCTAGGTCACCACAGAGCATTGAGTAGAGTTCCCTGTACTGTACAGTAGGTTCTCTTCAGTTATCTGTTTTATACATAGTATCAGTAGTGTATATATGTCAATCCCAATCTCCCAATTCCTCCCACCCCCACCCCCACGTCCCCCTTGGTATCCATACGTGTGTTCTCTAGTCTGTGTCTCTATTTCTGCTGTGTAAATAAGATCATCTATACCAGTTTTTTCAGATTCCACATATTATGCGTTAATATACGATATTTGTTTATCTCTTTCTGACTTACTTCACTCTGTCTGACAGTCTCTAGGTCCATCCACGTCTCTACAAATTACCCAATTTCGTTCCATTTTATGGCTGAGTAATATTCCATTGTATATATGTACCACATCTTCTTTATCCATTCATCTGTCAATGGACATTTAGATTGCTTTCATGTCCTGGCTGTTGTAAATAGTGCTGCAGTGAACATTGGGGTGCATGTGTCTTTTTGAATTATGGTTTTCTCTAGGTATATGCCCAGTAGTGGAATTGCTGGGTCATGTGGTAGTTCTATTTTTAGTTTTTTAAGGACCTTCCATACTGTTCTCCATAGTGGCTGTATCAGTTTACATTCCCACCAACAGCACAAGAGGGTTCCCTTTTCTCCACACCCTCTCCAGCATTTGTTGTTTGTAGATTTTGAGATGATGGCCATTCTGACCAGTGTGAGTTGATATCTCAAGGTAGTTTTGATTTGCATTTCTCTAATAATTAGTGATGTTGAGCATCTTTTCATGTGTTTGTTGGCCATCTGTATGCCTTCTTTGGAGAAATGTCTATTTAGGTCTTCTGCCCATTTTTTGATTGGGTTGTTTGTTTTCCTGATACTGAGCTGCATGAGCTGTTTATATATTTTGGAGAGTAATCCTTTGTCAGTTGCTTTGTTTGCAAATATTTTCTCCCATTCTGAGGGTTGTTTTATCGTCTTGTTTATGGTTTCCTTTACTGTGCAAAAGCTTTTAAGTTTAATTAGGTCCTGTTTGTTTATTTTTCTTTTTATTTCCATTACTCTAGGACGTGGGTCAAAAAAGATCTTGCTGCAATTTATGTCAAAGAGTGTTCTTCCTATGTTTTCCTCTAAGAGTCTTATAGTGTCTGGCCTTACATTTAGGCCTTTAATCCATTTTGAGTTTATTTTTGTGTATGGTGTTGGGGACTGTTGTAATTTCATTCTTTTACATGTAGCTGTCCAGTTCTCCTAGCACCACTTATTTTTTTTTTAATAAATGTGTTTATTTATTTATTATTTTTGGCTGCATTGGGTCTTCGTTGCTGCGCGGGCTTTCTCTAGTTGCAGCGAGCGGGGGCTACTCTTCATTGTGGTGCACGGGCTTCTCGCTGTGGTGGCTTCTCGTTGCGGAGCACAGCCTCTAGACACATGGGCTTCAGTAGTTGTGGCTCGTGGGCTCTAGAGCACAGGCTCGGTAGTTGTGGCGCACGGGCTTAGGTGCTCCGTGGCATGTGGCATCTTCCTGGACCAGGGCTCGAACCCGTGTCCCCTGCGTTGGCAGGCAGATTCTTAACCACTGCGCCACCAGGGAAGCCCTCCCAGCACCACTTATTGAACAGCCTATCTTTTCTCCATTGTATATTCTGGCCTCCTTTCTCATAGATTAGGTGACCACAGGTGTGTGGGTTTATCTCTGGGCTTTCTATCCTGTTCCATTGATCTATATTTCTGTTTTTGTGCCAGTACCATACTGTCTTGATTACTGTAGCCCTGTAGTATAGTCTGAAGTCAGGGAGGGTGATTCCTCCAGCTTCATTTTTTTTTTTCTCAACATTGCTCTTGCTGTTCGAGGTGTTTTGTGTTTCCATACAAATTGTAACATTTTTTTGCTCTAGTTCTGTGAAAAATGCCACTGATAATTTGAAAAGGATTGCATTGAATCTGTAGATTGCTTTGGGTAGTATAGTCATTTTCACAATATTAATTCTTCCAGTCCAAGAACATGGTGTGTCTCTCCATCTGTTAGTGTTGTCTTTGATTTCTTTCATCAGTATCTTATAGTTTTCTGCATACAGGTCTTTTGCCTCCTTAGGTAGCTTTATTCCTAGGTATTTTATTCTTTTTGTTGCAGTGGTGAATGAGATTGTTTCCTTAATTTCTCTTTCTGATCTTTCATTGTTAGTGTACAGGAATGCAAGGGATTTCTGTGTATTAACTTTGTATCCTGTGACTTTACTAAATTCCTTGATGAGCTCTAATAGTTTTCTGGTGGCATCTTTAGGATTTTCTTAGTATAGTATCATGTCATCTGCAAACAATGACAGTTTTACCTCTTCTTGGCAAATTTGGATTCGTTTTATTTCTTTTTCTTCTCTGATTGCTGTGGCTAGGACTTCCAAAACTATGTTGAATAATAATGGTGAGAGTGGGCACCCTTGTCTTGTTCCTGATTTTAGAGGAAATGCTTTCAGTTTTTCACCATTGAGAATAATGTTTGCTGTGGATTTGTCATATATGGCCTTTATTATGTTGAGGTAGTTTCCCTCTATGCTCACTTTCTGGAGAGTGTTTTTTATCATAAATGGGTGTTGAATTTTGTCAAAAGCTTTTTCTGCATCAATTGAGATGATCATATGGTTTTTGTTCTTCAATTTGTTAATATGGTGTATCACATTTATTGATTTGCATATATTGAAGAGTCTTTGCATCCCTGATATAAATCCCACTTGATTATGGTGTATGATCCTTTCAACGTGTTGCTGGGTTCAGTTTGCTAGTATTTTAAGGATTTTTGTATTTATATTCATCAGTGATATTGGCCTGTAATTTTCATTTTTTTGTGAGATCCTTGTCTGGTTTTCATATCAGGGTGATGGTGGCCTTGTAGAATGAATTTGGGAGTGTTCCGCCCTCTGCAAGTTTTTGGAAAAGTTTGAGAAGGATAGGTGTTAGCTCTTCTCTAAATATTTGATAGAATTCTCCTGTGAAGCTTTCTGGTCCTGAACTTTTGTTTGTTTGAAGATTTTTTTTTTTTTTTTTTTTTTTTTTTGCGTGATGCGGACCTCTCACTGCTGTGAGAGGACCTCTCACTGCTGTGCTCTCCCGTTGCGGAGCACAGGCTCTGGACACGCAGGCTCAGCAGCCATGGCTCACGGGCCCAGCCGCTCCGCGGCATGTGGGATCCTCCCGGACCGGGACACGAACCAATGTCCCCTGCATCTGCAGGTGGACTCTCAACCACTGTGCCACCAGGGAAGCCCTGTTTGAAGATTTTTAGTCACAGTTTCAATTTCAGTGCTTGTGATTGGTCTGTTCCTATTTTCTATTTCTTCCTGGTTCAGTCTTGGAAGGTTGTACCTTTCTAAGAATTTGTCCATTTCTTCCAGGTTGTCCATTTTATTGGCATATAGTTGCTTGTAGTAGTCTCTTAGGATCCTTTGTATTTCTGCGGTGTCAGTTGAAGCTTCTCCTTTTTCAATTCTAATTTTATTGATTTGAGTCCTCTCCCTTTTTTTTTTGATGGGTCTTACTAAAGTTTTATCAATTTTGTTTATCTTCTCAAAGAACCAACTCTTTGTTTTATTGATTTTTGCTATTTTTTTTTTGTTTCTCTTTCATTTATTTCTGCTCTGATCTTTATGATTTCTTTCCTTCTAGTAACTTTGGGTTTTGTTTGTTCTTTTTGTAGTTGCTTTAGGTGTAAGATTAGGTTGTTTATATGAGATTTTTCCTGTTTCTTGATGTAGGATTGTGTTGCTATAAACTTCCCTCTTAGAACTGCTCTTGCTGCCACCCATAGGTTTTGGGTCATCGTGTTTTCATTGTCATTTGTTTCTAGGTATTTTTTGATTTCCTTTTTGATTTCTTCAGTGATCTCTTGGTTACGTAGTAGCACACTGTTTAGCCTCCCTGTGTTTGTGATTTTTACAGTTCTTTTTCCTGTAATTGATTTCTAACCTCATAGCATTGTGGTCAGAAATGATGGTTGATACAATTTCAGTTTTCTTAAATTTACCAAGGCTTGATTTGTGACCCAAGATGTGATCTCTCCTGGAGAATGTCCTGTGTGCACTTGAGAACAAAGTGTATTCTGCTACTTTCAGATGGAATTTCCTATAAATATCAATTAAGTCTGTCTGGTCTCATGTGTTATTTAAGACTTGTGTTTCCTTATTAATTTTCTGTCTGGATGATCTATCCATTGGAGTGAGTGCTAAAGTCCCCCACTATTACTGTGTTACTGCTCAATTCCCCTTTTATGGCTGTTAGCATTTGCCTTATGTATTGAGGTGCTCCTGTGTTGAGTGCATAAATATTTACAATTATTATATCTTCTTCTTGGTTTGATCCCTTGATCGTCATGTGGTGTCCTTCCTTCTCTCTTGTGACAGTCTTTATTTGAAAGTCTATTTTTTCTGACATGAGTATTGCTACTCTAGCTTTCTTTTGATTTCCATTTGCGTGGAATATTTTTCCATCCCCTCACTTTCCGTCTGTATGTGTCCCTAGGTCTGAAGTAGGTCTCTTGTAGACAACGTATATACAGGTCCTGTTTTTGTATCCATTCAGCCAGTCTGTCTTTTGGTTGGAGCATTAATCCATTTACATTTAAGGTAATTATCGATATGTGTGTTCCTATTATCATTTTCTCAATTGTTTTGGGTTTGTTTTTTTTGTTTTTGTGGTACGTGGACCTCTCACTGTTGTGGCCTCTCCCGTTGCGGAGCACAGGCTCCGGATGTGCAGGCTCAGCGGCCATGGCTTACGGGCCCAGCCGCTCCACAGCATGTGGGATCTTCCTGGACCGGGGCACGAACCCTTGTCCCCTGCATTGGCAGGTGGACTCTCAACCACTGCGCCACCAGGGAAGCCCCTTGGGTTTGTTTTTGTAGGTCTTTTTCTTCTCTTGTCTTTCCTGCCTAGAGAAGTTCCTTTAGCATTTGTTGCAGAGCTGGTCTGGTGATGCTGAATTCTGTTAGCTTTTGCTTGTCTGTAGAGCTTTTGATTTCTCCATCAAATCTGAATGAGAGCCTTAATGGGTAGAGTAATTTTGGTTGTAGGTTTCTCCCTATCACTTTAAATATATCCTGCCACTCCCTTCTGGCCTGCAGAGTTTCTGCTGAAAGATCAGCTGATAACCTTATGGGGATTCCTTTGTATGTTATTTATTGCTTTTCCCTGCTGCTTTTAATATTTTTTCTTTGTATCTAATTTTTTGTTAATTTGGTTAATATGTGTCTCAGCATGTTTCTCCTTGGGTTTATCCTGTATGGGAGGCTCTGTGCTTCCTGGAATTAACTATTTCCTTTCCCATGTTAGGAAAGTTTTCGACTATAATCTTTTCAAATATTTTCTCACACGCTTTCTCTTTTTCTTCTTCTTCTAGGACCCCTATAGTTTGAATATTGGTGCATTTAATGTTGTGCCGGAGGTCTCTGAGACTGTCCTCAATTCTTCATTCTTTTTTCTTTATTCTGTTCCTCAGCAGTTATTTCCACCATTCTGTCTTCCAGCTCACTTATCAGTTCTTCTTCATCAGTTATTCTGCTGTTGATTCCTTCTAGTATATTTTTAACTTCAGTTATTGTGTTGTTCATCACTGTTTGTTCTTTAGTCCTTCTAGGTCCTTGTTAAACATTTCTCGTATTTCCTCCATTCTATTTCTGAGATTTTGGATCATCTTTACTATCATTACTCTGGATTCTTTTTCAGGTTTATTGCCTATTTCCTCTTTATTTATTTGGTCTTGTGGGTTTTTACCTTGCTCCTTTGTCTGCAACATATTTCTCTGTCTTCTCATTTTGTCTGGCTTACTCTGTTTGAGGTCTCCTTTCCGCAGGCTGCAGGGTTGTAGTTCCTTTTGCTTCTGGTGTCTGCCTCCAGTGGGTGAGGTTGGTCCAGTTGCTTGTGTAGGCTTCCTGGTGGGAGGGACTCGTGCCTGTGTTCTGGTGGTGGAGCTGGATCTTGTCCCTCTGATGGGCAGGGCCACGTCAGGTGGTGTGTTTTGGGATGTCTGTGGGCTTAGTACAACTTGAGGCAGCCCGTCTGCTGATGGGTGGGTTTGTGTTCCCGTCTTGCTTGTTGTTTGGCTTGGGGCGTTCAGCACTGAAGCCTGCAAGCAGTTGGTGGAGCTGGGTCTTGGAGTTGAGATGGAGACCTCCAGGAGAGCTCTCGCCAATTAATATTTCCTGGGCAAGCAAACAGCAACAAAAACAATTAAAAACAAACAAACAAAACCCCAAACAAATGGTAAAAGCAAAACCAAACAAAAACAAAGAAAACATACACACATAAAAAATAAGAAACAAAAACAGAGAAGAAAAAACGAGAACAACCAAACAAAAGAACCTCAAAATGAAATCAAACAATTAAAAACAAAATCAACAAAAACAAAAAATAGAAAACAAAAGAAAAGCAGAATGGGAACTGAAGGAAAAAGCAAAGAAAACAAAACAAACACACAAAAATGATTTTTAAAAAATGATTTAAAAAAGATAAGAACAAATAGAACAAAGGAAAAAAGATAAAAAGAAAATAGAACAAAGGAAAGAAACAAAGAAAAAGAACAACAAAAAGTAACATAGAAATAGAAATATAAAACAATTAAAAATATAAAAAAATTTTTTAAAGCTAAATAAAAATAAGAACAAATAATAATAGAAAAACAGCAACAAAACAAAACATTAAGAAAATAGTAATAATTATATTTTCCTGGTCTCAGCTATCAGTGTCATTGCCCCCACTGTGAGTCACAGCCAACCTTCACCTCCCCGGGAAGCCCTCCAAAGCCTCTAGGTAGGTCTCTGGTCCCTCTGTGGACACTGTGGGGCAGCTAAGACCCTGACCTGGCCCAGCTTCCACGTGTACTATCCCCAAAGTCCACAGCTGCTAGAGCTAGGCCAGTTTCAGTTGTGGGAACACTCATGTCCATTCAGATATTCCATTGATGCAGGGTTTACCAAGCTGAAGGCAGGGATTTAATCTGTGGTTTGTGTAGCTGCACGGAAAGATTTTTGTTCCTCTTCCTTAGTCGATCTGCCTCTGGGGCTTAGCTGTGGTTTTAGCCTCACCTCTGCATTTTGGCCACCCACAGGAGTCTGCCCCCGAGGCTGCCGTGGAGCACTTGGGTCTGCCCTGGTGAGGACAGGGCATAGAGGTGGCACGACTGCCTGGGTCATGGGGGTCCTGGCAGTGATAGGGGTGTGGCAAAGCCAGTGGCTACAGGCACGAGAGATCTGGCCCCGGTGGGAGGCTTTCCTAGCACCTGGCGGCTGGTGCAAGAAGGTCAGCCCTGGTGGGGGCTTTTTTTAGCACCTGGAACGGCAGGGGCCCAGCACATGGGGAGAGAGAGGCTGCAGTGGCAGCTCCACCCCCTGTGCGTCACGCAACAGAGGTGCCTTGCTTCCATGGCAGTCTGGGTTTCCTCCACAAGCATTCCTCGTTGTGGATTTCCTCCCTCCTGTCCCCTTAGGCTATCTTCTCACAGCCAACAGCAGTCCTCCCTGCAGGTTTGCTCTCCAGTCCCCATGTTCCAGCTCTCAGCGCCCATGTGCACCGGCAGACACACGTCCCAGTCTGGGGTGTGGAGGGCTGTGGTGCAGACCATCTGTGTAGGTCTGTCCTGTCTGCCACAGACCGGCCATTTCACCCTCCTCCAACAGCCTCAGATGCTCGCCTTCTGTCCCAACTGATTTCCCCATTGGTGAGGGGGCTTCCCTGGATGCAGGAACCTCTTTTCTGCTTCAGCTCCCCGCCAGGGGCGCAGATCCTGTCCCACTTCCTCTCCTCTTCTTTTTCCCTTCTTTCTTTCATCCTGCCCAGTTATGCAGGGATCTTTTCTGTCCTTTCCGGTGTCCAAGGTCTTCTACTAGTGTTCATCTGGTGTTCTGTGAGAATTGTTCCATGTATTCTTGATGCATTTGTGGAAGGAGATGAACTCCGTGTCCTCCTACTCCTCCACCATCTTGGTGAATCTGAAATAACTAAGTATTAACATGTTTTAAAAAGCATGATAAACATGTTTATGTGTATATATATATATGTATAAACATTGCAGAACACAATATGGCAGAGCATTTAAAAGTAGAATACATACACATGTAATATATTTATGCATGTAGGTATATATGCATTTATACATATGTATGTACGTATATATATATGTATGTTGTGTGTATGTATTCTACTGTTTTTTAAATTAATTTATTCTTTTATTCTTGGCTGCGTTGGGTCTTTGCTGCTGTGCGCGGGCTTTCTCTAGTTATGGCGAGTGAGAGCTACTCTTCGTTGCATTGCATGGGCTTCTCAGTGCGGTGGCTTCTCTTATTGTGGAGCACGGGCTCTAGGTGCACAGGCTTCAGTAGTTGTGGCACGCGGGCTCAGTAGTTGTGGCTCGCAGGCTCTAGAGCACAGCCTCAGTAGTTGTGGTGCACGGGTTTAGTTGCTCCGTGGCATATGGGATCTTCCCGGTCCAGGGCTCGAACCCGTGTCCCCTGCATTGGCAGGCAGATTCTTAACCACTGTGCCACCAGGGAAGTCCTGTATTCTACTTTTAAATGCTCTGCCCTGTTTAGAGTTCGGTAGGCAGAAAATATTTGATAAATGTTAGGAATTGCCAACCTTTTGGCAAATAAACATGGGAAGTAATCTTACTAAACCTGCAATACTAGCACCTCTTAATAATCAATACAAAGTTTGTGTTACTCTAAAAGGGCCATGCTATATGTTTATATGTAGAAATATATCTCATTGTTTCCATTTTTCTCTAGTTGATCCACCAAAATCGGCAAGCCATCTTGAACCAGTTTGCAGCAAACGCTCCTGTTGGCATCAGTATGAGATCAGGCATGCAGCAGCAAATTACACCTCAGGTAACGTGAGAAAACCAGGCATTGTTAGTACTTCTCTAACCCATAACCCAAACTGTATTTCTTAAAGTGTTGACTTGAGTGTCTTTGAAATGGTCTGTGAACTGATCTTTTAATGATGTTTGTACTGTAGCTTTCTTCTAGAATGAATTTATAATCAACTTGTGATACCCCTTACTGATATTTGATGTAAAGCTGAGGGTTCTTTGTTTCATTTTGTTGTTATTATTGTCATTGCTATTAGATATCAGGTGACTAAGTAGAAAACTCTTATTGCTGTCCTGATTAGTACCAGTATTAAGAAGCCTCGGATATGAAACTGTGTGTATGGTACCTGAAACCTGATCAAAACCCAGTCACACATTGCTTAGTTATCTTAACTACCTTGCGTTCTCCACTTAGTCTGAGCGTCAGCATTTTGGTTTTTATTTGTTTTAATGATCCTTGTGTAAGAACCCAGAGCCATTGGAACTAAACATAAAAAGAACGGTGTAGGCTTCTAAGTGTTATCTAGTGCTTCCTCCCTATTTAACTTCTGCATGTACTTTAATATTTTTGCTTCAACCACTTTTTTTTTTTTTTGGCTGCACCACGCAGCTTGTGGGATCTTAGTTCCCTGACCAGGGATTGAACCCGGGCCCACGGCAGTGAAAGCGCCAAGTCCTAACCACTGGGCCACCAGGGATTTCCCTCAACCACTTTTTTTATGGTTTCCCAACAAATTACACAAAAATTTGGGGGATGAGGTATTTTAGAGAGGATTCGAACAAAACACTTCTCCATAAAATGAACCTAGAAGGATTGGGAGCAAATACTAACCAAAAGGATAAATATTGATAGAAACTGCTGTTTAGCAGCAGGTGTTGACATCTTCATGGATCCAGACTTGGGTTTCTCTGTCTTAAAAATCTCAGTGGTTAGCTCATGCAAGGGTAATTAGGTTATAAGGAAACAAGACCCCACTGTTGGAATTCACATAAAGACAGATTCTATCAGGAAGTCATTATGTCACAGTTTCTTCCAGAGTAGACTTCATCTGGTTGGCAATTTTCATTTTTATGGAGCTGTATGCTTTAATCAGCTCCTCAACCTGAACGGACATTTTCTGATGAAGGCTTTATTGACATGCCATGTTGCTTTGCAAGTTAGACCAGAAAGTGACTTCAACCTAATTTTACCACTTCTTTCATCATTCATAATATTATAACTATTAAAACACTTACTCTAATGCCTGGAGCAGTCTTACACTGCAACAATAATATAAGATACCTGGGTTCATTTATTTCTGCTTATTATTTTGTTTCTAATTAATTATTTGCTTTTTAAGTGACGATTTGGCATTGGATCCCAGATTTCTGATTCTTCCTTTTTTAATGGTATTTGTAGATTTTTCTAATTGTGAAGATAATGCACATTCATTATAGATAATTTGGAAAATACAGAAAATTAAAATCACCTGTTATCACATTTCATTTAAGTAAAGTGGAATAAATGATCTCTAAGAGAAAAGGGAAAACTAAGTTTCACCATACTAGAAACACAGTGAATTTTTTGGAAATGAAAAAGAAAATGTCCCCTAACAACCTAATGCCAGATAAGATAGAAGTCATCAGGCACATTTTATTTCTCTTCTTTATGGTTTTCATGTTTCTCTTAATAGTTTTCATGGCCTATATTATAATACTAATCAATATATGCTTTCTTAGACTTTTATCAGTCCTGTGTGACTTTAATCTGTAAAATGTACTTATTTTCTCTCCTGTAGCTATTACTTAAGAGGTTTTCTTCCTTTTCTGTTTTAGTTTCCCTTGTACACTGATAATTGCTACATATTCTGTTGCTCCAAGCTACTAGTCTTAATCCTGTAAGCTGTCTAAGATAGGTGGTAATCATAATAATATTAGTAAGTGAGGATTTTTTTCTCTCTTTTTTAGCCACCCCTGAATGCCCAAATGTTGGCACAGCGCCAGCGGGAGCTGTATAGTCAACAGCACCGACAGAGGCAGCTAATACAGCAGCAAAGAGCCATGCTTATGAGGCAACAGAGCTTTGGGAACAACCTCCCTCCCTCATCTGGACTGCCAGTTCAAATGGGGAACCCCCGTCTTCCTCAGGGTGCTCCGCAGCAATTCCCCTACCCACCAAACTATGGTACAAATCCAGGAACCCCACCTGCTTCTACCAGCCCATTTTCACAACTGGCAGCAAATCCTGAGGCAACCTTGGCCAACCGCAACAGCATGGTGAACAGAGGCATGACAGGAAACATGGGAGGCCAGTTTGGCACTGGAATCAGTCCTCAGATGCAGCAGAATGTCTTCCAGTACCCAGGATCAGGTATGAGGATTACACCTTTATGTTGCTTTTATAAGTACAGTTGGCCCTCAGCATCCACAGGTTCCATACCTGTGGATTCAACAACCCCAAATCGAAAATATCCACCCCCCCCCAAAAAAAAAATTCCAGAAAGTTCCTAAAAGCAAATTTGGATTGGCTGCACTCTGGGAACTATTTACATAGCATTTACATTGTATTAGGTTTTACAAGTAATCTAGAGATGATTTAGTATATGGGAGGATGTGCATAGGTTCTGTTTCTCCATTTTATATAAGGGACTTGAGCATCCATGGATTTTGGTGTCCATGAGGGTCCTGGAACCAATTCCCTATGGATACCAAGGGACGACTATACCACATACAGGCTTAGGTCTCTCTTTTCACATGTGTTTCAGTTCACTGACATTGAGGCAATTTGCTGAAGAAGAAAGATGCTGAGGGAGTTCCCTGGTGGCCTAGTGGTTAGGATTCCGGGCTTTCACTGCCCTGGCCTGGGCGGAACTGAGATCATGCAAGCCGCGGGGCACGGCCAAAAGACAGAAAAGACGTTGGTGTTGGAGTCAGGAGATCCAGGCTCTAGGTTCAGCTCTTGCCACTAAATGGTTGAGTGGTTTGAGGCTTGTCTCTTACATAAAGCTAAGATGATTAAATTAGAGGATCCATAAGGACCTGACACGAAAATTTTTAACATTTTGTCCGCAAAGCATATTCTTACTTTCTCTCATGGATCCCTATAAGAATCTTATGAGAGTCCATGTCAGACAATGGGTGTAAGTACATTAACTCAAAATTTGCATACAAATTTTTAAAATTATCTTGGAAAGTTTTTTTGATAGATTACATAAGGATAATCAGTCTTCACAGATTATCTCAGACTTCTCATTGGTGTCACCACCCTTAGCTGCTTAGGTTGTAAGCTATTCCTCTGAAATATCAGGCAGCTTTCTGGCTTTCAAAAGCTTTGTTCTTTTTTAATCTTTCATTTGCAGTGTCTCTGTCCTACTCCCTTTGTCCTAGGTAATGATATCTTTTTAAAATTTTTCTTCTATCACTTGGAGATTCTAATAGGTAGTGGCAATAAAACACATTTGATTAATCCACCAGGTTTAAACTTTGATGCAAAATTAATGGCAAATTCCTGGGAGAAAAATTGAAATAAATCCCTTCATTTTATAAATGAAAGAAAAAGTAAATTTTAAGCCTGCTTAAAAATGAATTTCAATGAGAAAGCTGCTGTTTGACCTGAATAAAATGTTGAAGTTATATAGAGATTTTTTTACACGGCAGTATGCTTATCAACTTTGACAGCCAAATCAATTTAGACTTTTCATTCTGGTGGCAACAAGTGCTGAAATCCTTTGACTATTAAATTAAGTATCTAGGGAGACATGTGTCAGAGAGTACCAGAATTCTCTAAGACGTTTTAATCAAAATTATACCACATCAGTTTCTTTGTCCTCAAGACAATGAAGTCATCTTTGGCTGGTTTAGATCACTTACACTGTATGTGTGGGCAAGAAAAGTATTATAAATCCATATTTTAATTATAAGATTGTCTGAACAGGAGTGGCCTTCAAAAGAGTTGTATTTTCATGTGCCTTGTGATTTGTGTATGCAAAGATTTTGACAAGGTTCCTTCAGTGTATTCCAGCCTACAGAAGTACTTCCTCCAACATGAGAAGACTTACATAGTTGTTTCCCCATTGCTCTTCCAAAACGGCAACTTAGCCAAAACAGCAAATTGATTCTTAGTAGCATTTATGATACTGATTGCAGAGCCTTAAATCACAAGATTTATGTCATTCATTGGGGAAAAAAATAACCACAAATAAGCCAAACATTAGTAAATCCCCCAATAAATTCTCTTATTAAAAAAAAATAAGATAAAAACAGTACGTCTCAAAAAACTAAAAATACAACTACCATGTGACCCAGCAGTTCTACTACTGGGTATATAGCTGAAAAAAACGAAAACACTAATTTGAAAAGATACATGCACCCCAGTGTTCATCGCAGCATTATTTACAATAGCCAAGATATGGAAGCAACCGAAGTGTCCATTAACAGATGAATGGGTAAAGAAGCTGTGGTATATATATATATACAATGGAATACTACTCAGCCATAAAATAAATGATGATATTTTGCCATTTGTAACAACATGGATGGACTTGGAAGATATTTTGCTAAGAGGGAAGAAACTGATGATTACCAGTGGGGAGGGACAAGTTAGGGGTAAGGGATTAAGAGGCACAAACTACTATGTATAAAATAAATAAGCTACAAGGATATCTTGTGTAATACAGGGAATTTAGCCAATATTTTATAATGATTATAAATGGAATACAGCCTTTAAAAATTGTGAATCCTGTGTCGTACACCTGAAACTTATATAGTATTGTACATCAACTATACTTCAATTAAAAATTATTAACTAATTTAAAAAAAAACAAACAGTACTTCTGTCAATTTTCAGTCATACTGCTTAACGCTTCATCTCTGGAAAGCCAAGAAAGGATGACTTCTATCTGCTCCTGTTTCTTGACTAAGCCTCCTGGAAAGGCAGTACTCCAAAACCCCATTTCCTATGAAGTTAACAAGATTTCCTTCAGGGTTGTGGGTCTAGTCTTTAATCTCTTGCAAGCCATATAGATAGAATACAGTGATCGAGATAATGAGTGGGTAGAGCTTCCTTCTTCTCCAGACAGTACAACCAGATATGTTACTACCCATTGTAATTGCTCTATCTGGTACCCGGATTTTTCTTCCAGTCCAACTTTTTTTTTTGTGTGTGGTACGTGGGCCTCTCACCACTGTGGCCTCTCCCGTTGCGGAGCACAGCCTCCAGACGCGCAGGCCCAGCGGCCATGGCTTACGGGCCCAGCTGCTCCACGGCATGTAGGATCCTTCCAGACCGGGGCACGAACCTGCGTCCCCCGCATTGTCAGGCAGACTCTCAACCACTGCGCCACTAGGGAAGCCCCCAGTCCAACTTTTGATTGACAAAAAGTGCTTTTCACAAAATAAGATTTTTTTTTATAGAGTATCTGTACTACAAACAAACCCCAGAAGCTAGGCACAGTGGAGAGAGTAGTAGTTTTATCCAGTTGCAGTTTGAAATGAAATGGCAGAGCTTTCAGGTCTTCCATGAAAAAACAAAAACACAGGGGGAAAATTGTTTGTTTTTCTGGAGAGCATAAGAACATTTAAAGGTTCAGTAGTTTAAATTTCTTCCATTGCTTTAAGTTATAAACTTGCACTATCATGATCAGCAACCTGGTAGAAAGCTGCAAGATCAGCTTGTGTGTTGGTACAAATTCAAGTTCTGGAGAAATTCCAACCTTTTCAAATCAAGCCTTCTCCAAGAAACAAAAAGCACCACATGTTTTTATAAATAAAGTTTTATTGGTACTCATCCATGCTCATTAGTTTACATATAGTCTATAGCTGGCTTCACACAGTAGAGTTAAGTAGTTCTTACAGAAATGTTATGGCCTGCAAAACTGAAAATATTTACTATCTGGCCCTTTGCAGAAAAAGTTGGCTGATCCCTGTGTTAATTAATGATAGTAAAACCAAAGGATGAATAAAGTAGCTTTGCTTTAGTCCTTTGTTTTGGCATCTTTCAACTTAAAATAGACCCAAAGTAAACGAAGGAACATGTAGGTCATAATAATGACAGCGTATGCTTTCTTTTATTTCTGAAAACAGAAAATTATTGTAGACTATCATGCCATGATGATGAGTGCACAAGAACAGAATAAGACATTTAAAATTTATTTTATACTATGGTAATATTCAAACAAAATATGAGAGAAATTTAAAAAGAAATTTTTTGTACCTATTTCATGAATTCCTTGGAGCCAATCCAGAGCTCCCTCTTCTGTGAACTACAGAAAACATGCTACTCTACTCACTTCTCCTGAGTGATGTCATCTACTCCTGTGGCTTCAATGACTTCTTCATGCTTATGACTTTCTTCTCTATATCTAAACCAGATCTCTCAGCTCATGTGAGAGACATACCTGAATTTTCTACCAGCACCCAAACTTGTCCAGAGCTAGGCTCATCAACTCCATTTCCCCTTCCCTCCATGCCTCAATGTGCCAGTTTAACAAACCTCTCAAGTTCCAAGAAAGAATATATACCTTGCTTTTGTGTTTTCTGTATCCTTTGTCTAAAATGTCCTTCCCTCATCTGTCTCATTCCTGTTCCTCCCTCCCCTCAGAGATATCTCCTCTGGGAAGCCCTCCCTGACACTCCCAACCATAAGTACTCACCACTCTGTCTTTTTTTTTTCTTAAAGTATGATGAGTTCTTTTTAAATTTTTATTTATTTATTGGCTGTGTTGGGTCTTCGTTGCTGCACATGGGCTTTCTCTAGTTGCAGCAAGCAGGGCCTACTCTTCGTTGTGGTGCGCGGGCTTCTCATTGCGGTGGCTTCTCTTGCGGAGCATGGCCTCTAGGCACGCAAGCTTCAGTAGTTGTGGCTCGCGGGCTCTAGAGCGCAGGCTCAGTAGTTGTGGCCCACGGCTTAGTTGCTCCGCAGCATGTGGGATCTTTCCAGACCAGGGATCGGACCTGTGTCCCCTGCATTGGCAGGCGGATTCTTAACCACTGCACCACCAGGGAAGCCCCACCCTCTCTTAGAGCCACGTGTTCATCAGCTGCCTTTCTTTTTTTTTTTTTTTTTTTTTTTTTTTGCTGTACGCGGGCCTCTCAGTGTTGTGGCCTCTCCCGTTGCGGAGCACAGGCTCCGGACGCACAGGCTCAGCGGCCATGGCTCATGGGCCCAGCCACTCCGCGGCATGTGGGATCTTCCCGGACCGGGGCACGAACTCGTGTCCCCTGCATCAGCAGGCGGACTCTCAACCACTGCACCACCAGGGAAGCCCTGCCTTTCTTTTTAAACAGCAAGTTCCTTGAGAGAGCCAAGTGTGACCTTTTAAATCTTTGTTTCTCAAGTGCTCAGCACAGTGGTCTGGTGGGGAGAGTAGATGCTCAGTGAATCTTTTAATGGAAAAATGAATCCTAATTCTAGTTGCTGCTGCCAGTGAAATTTATGTGGTGAAATTTATGGTCCAGCAGGGAGACTTAACATAATCAAATATAGAACTGTAGAACTTTTAAACTAGAAGGAAGAAGACTGTCTGGTCCAAGGAATCCAAGGTCCAGTGCAGTGGCAGAACTGGGGCCAGAACTCTACCCCTCCAAATTCATTATTCACAGACTGGTTCTTTCTACTAAAACTAGGTCATCTGATAAGGAAAACATGGGCAGTTAGAATGTGAAATGAGGCCAGAAAAAAATGTCAGAAAGCATGCTGGGACTTCCCTGGTGGCACAGTGGATAGGAGTCCACCTGCCAATGCAGGGGACACGGGTTCGATCCCTGGTCCGGGAAGATCCCACATGCTGTGGAGCAACTAAACCCGTGTGCCACAACTACTGAGCCTGCACTGTAGAGCCCACAAGCCACAACTGCTGAGCCCACGAGCCACAACTACTGAGCCTGCATGCTACAACTACTGAAGCCCACGCACCTAGAGCCTGTGCTCCACAACAGGAAAAGCCACCGCAATGAGAAGCCCGCGCACCGCAACAAAGAGTAGCCCCCACTCGCTGCAACTAGAGAAAGCCCGCGTGCGGCAATGAAGATCCAACGCAGCCAAAAATAAATTTATTTTAAAAAAAAAGCATGCTGATGTACTTGAAGTCTTATTTATTAACTTTGACCCCACAGAATAATAGCCAGAATGTGATAAGTATATTCCCCCCTCACATATATATTTTTCCTGAAAGAAATTATTTTATCATAAATAAGATTAAAAATGCATTAGGAACAGATAAGTACTTTTTAAAGATCATAACCAAAATAGTTAAAAGTTAAAATGTAGAATTAATGCAAAGACAGCCAATATAAAAATGAAGATGATGGGGGGGAACCCACCCTCTAGAGTCATAAATGAAAAAAATAACTTCTCCATATATTCTAAGTCAAAATTATTTACCAGAGATTAAATTACATATGGAGGAAGCAGCAAGGAGAAAAATATGTAGCTTTTTTTTTAATATAAATTTATTTATTTTATTTTTGGCTGTGCTGGGTCTTCAGTTGCTGTGTGCCAGCTTTCTCTAGTTGCAGTGAGCGGGGGCTACTCTTTGTTGTGGTGCACGGGCTTCTCATTGTGGTGGCTTCTCTTGTTGCGGAGCACAGGCTCTAAGCATGTGGGCTTCAGTAGTTGCAGCACCCAGGCTCAGTAGGCTCAGTAGTTGTGGCTTGTGGGCCCTAGAGCACAGGCTCAGTAGTTGTGGCGCACGGGCTTAGTTGCTCCGCGGCATGCGGGATCTTCCTGGACCAGGGCTCGAACCTGTGTCCCCTGCATTGACAGGCAGATTCTTAACCGCTGCGCCACCAGGTAAGTCACTGTAGCTTTATTTATATAAATTTTACCAAGAAAACAAGTAGCTAAATGTTTAGTGAAAGAAAAAAATATAGAAAGTCTACAGTTGGCTCAACTTTCACAGAAAATTTAAAATATTTTTAAAACTGTAGCCTATAAAAAACAAAACTGAATACTTTAACTACATATCTGGCTAGTTTAACCAAACAGAAAAAAGAGAAAAATCATTGTATTAATAATAACAGAACACAAAATATACAGGAATCTACAGTTATGTTTACAAGGAGACATTAAGGGCATAGAGACATACTTATGATATAATGATAAGAGAAAGAAGCAAGCCACAAAGTTATGCAATATTTCATAGAGGAAGATTTGAAGGAATTATACTAAATTATGGGTAATCACATTATGATATTCTTTTTTTCTGTACATTTATAACTTTCTTTACCTCAACAGTATTTAACTGTGAAATGTATTTTGTCAGGAAAAAAATAAAAAATACAAAGTGTTAGCGTAACAGAAAACGTAAAAAGAAGCCCATTTTTACTCTTTTAAATTTTTATGGACTTCCACTTTTGGTCAAGATGGAATAACAGGGACGAGATTTATTCTTCCATTTGAAACAAACAAAAAATTGAACAATAGTTGTAGAAATTGTCCAGACTGTGGTGCAGGAAGGGGGAATCCAACAGGAGCATGTAGTTTCCTATAGTTGAGGCAATGGCACTTAAGAGTCTGGGAAAGCCAAGGCAGGTAGAGGTTTTAGGGCACAGAACCAAAGAGAAGAGAGCCACACAGAGAGAGAACCATGGGGATGTATAGAGGGTCCTGCTCAGGTCTTCATTTGAGAACTGATCAGTGTGTGTGTGTGTACACAAACCGAGGCCAAGGAAAACCACCTGAAAAGAACTGAGGGAACATCTTCAGAGTTTACACAGGGCCAGTTCCTCTTCCCACCAGCCAGAATAGAAAACCTCAAAATTCACGGTGTCAAGTAGAATACTCAGAAATGTTTGTGCCTAAGTAGCAGGGCAAAAGAAGCACCAGGCTAAACCCTGCTCTTGTCTCTTTAGGCACAAGACCCAAAAGAATTAAAACTGTTACCATGTAACCTATCCATGACCCAGACAAAGGTCAAAAATTTAAATTTAAAGGAATTTTCAAAATCTAGCACCTAACAAGGTAAAATTCACAAGCCCTGGAATCTGAATTTTTTTTAATTACCAGACATGCAAAGATAAAGGAAAATAAAACCAATAACAAGAAGAAAAATCAGTCATCAAAATCAACACAGAGGGCTTCCCTGGTGGCGCAGTGGTTGAGAGTCTGCCTGCCAATGCAGGGGACACAGGTTTGTGCCCCGGTCCGGGAAGATCCCACATGCCGCGGAGCAGCTGGGCCCGTGAGCCATGGCCACTGAGCCTGCGTGTCCAGAGCCTGTGCCCCGCAACAGAAGAGGCCACAACAGTGAGAGGGCCGCGTACCGCAAAAAAAAAAAAAAAAAAAAAAAATCAACCCAGAAATTTCACAGGTGTTAGAATTAAAACAGTTAAAAATTATACATTTATTCTGTATGTTCAAGAAGCTAGAGGAAAGCTTGAACGTGTTAACTAAAAGTATGAAAGATATAAATAAAACCAAAATGAAACTTCTGGAGATAAAAACTACAGTGTCTGAGATGAAAAATACACTGGATGGGATAAGCAGCAGATTAGACATTATAAAAGAAAAAGTTAGTGAACTTGAAGGTATAACAATGGAAACTATACAAAATGAAATCAGAGAGAATACTGAAAAGGTAGTAATTTACTCCAAATTGATCTTGTAATTACACAATCCGTATCTAAATATCAACATGCTTTTGGGAGAAATTGACAAGCTTCTCCTACAATTTATATGGAAATGCAAAGGACCTAGAGTAGCCGAGACAATTTTGCAAATTAAGAATAAAGTTGGGGGACTTCCCTGGTGGCGCAGTGGTTAAGAATCCTCCTGCCAATGCAGGGGACACGGGTTTGATCCCTGGTCCGGGAAGATCCCACATGCCACGGAGCAGCTAAGCCTGTGCACCACAACTACTGAGTCTGCCCTCTAGAGCCCACAAGCCACAACTACTGAAGCCCGTGCACCTAGAGCCCGTGCTCCGCAACAGGAGAAGCCCATGCACCGCAACAAAGAGTAATCCCCACTCGCCACAACTAGAGAAAGCCTGAGCACAGTTACGCAGACCCAACACAGCCAAAAGTAAAAATAAATGAATAAATTTATATTAAAAAAAAAGAATAAAGTTGGTTGACTACCAGTTTCAAAAATTATCATAAAGTTACAACAATCAAGACAGTATAGTATTAGTACAAGTATAGACATACATATCACTGCAACAGAATAAAAAGTCCAGATATAAACCCTTACTTTTATGGTCAGTTGATTTTCAACACAGTTATATCAATGGTTACTAATAAGCACTATCCTGAATAGAAAGGAACAAACTACTGATAAATGCTACTTCAGCGTAATGTTTCACTCAACATTATGCTGAGAGAAAGGCACCAGACACAAAAGACCTCACATGATTACATTTATATGAAGTTTCCAATAAAAGGCAAATCTGTGGGGACAGAAAGCAGATCAATGGTTGCCTGAAGCTAGAGGTGGGCGTGGGAATTGACTGCAAACAAACACAAAGGAATTTGAGATATGATGAAAATGTCTAAACTGGATTGTGGCGCTGGTTGCACAACTCTATAAATTTACTAAAAATCATTGACTTGTGCAGTTCAGTGGGTGAATTTGATGCTATATAGAGTACGTATCAGTAAAGCTTAAAAAAAGAGGCAGGGAAGGGAAGCAGTGCCCATAAAGACAACTGAGGAGGAGCAGCCGACAATACTTTCATTTCATGAGTGGGTTTTTCTTACCTTTTTCCCTCTTCAACTTATTTTTTTAAGCTTTTTAAAATTATTTTTATTGATGCATACTTGACATAACATTATATTAGTTTCAGGTGTATAACATGATGATTTGATATTTTGTATATATTATAAAACGATCACCACAGTAAGTCCGATTACCATCTACTACTGTACATAGTTACAATTTTTTTTTTCTCATGATGAGAACTTTCAAGATCCACTCTCCTAGCTACTTTCAAATATGCAGTACGGTATTATTAACTATAGTCACTGTGCTATACATTACGTCCCCGTGACTTATTTTTTCTTCCCATTCTACTGAGATATAAGTGACATACAGCACTGTATGAGTTTAAGGTATACAGCATAATGATTTGACTTACTTCATACATCATGAAATGTTTATCACAAGTTTAGTGAACATCTGTCATCGTGTATCCTTTTCAACTTATTTTTATTACACAAGCAATCTGTCATGTGTGCTCATATTTTTTTTTTACACTTAAAAATTCATGTAGTCAGGGCTTCCCTGGTGGCGCAGTGGTTGAGAGTCCGCCTGCCAATGCAGGGGACACAGGTCCGTGCCCCGGTCCAGGAAGATCCCACATGCCGCGGAGCGGCTGGGCCCGTGAGCCATGGCCGCTGAGCCTGCGCGTCCAGAGCCTGTGCTCCGCAACGGGAGAGGCCACAGCAGTGAGAGGCCCGCGTACCACAAAAAAAAAAAAAAAAAAAATTCATATAGTCAGAAAAGAACAGAAAAGAAAATCATACATAATCATGGTACCCAAATCAATATCTTGGTGAATGGAAACGTTCTTCCAAATCTCTTTTATATGTTTATTTGTCTGTTTATACTGAAATTTCCTGTTTTGTTTTTAAGGAACTGAAATTTTTCCTACTCTGTTGAATAGGCTGTTTCTAACTATATTATGACAGATCCTTCTGGGTTTTTTTTTCTTTTATGGGGTTAATAAATATATAGTATATTCACGTAAATTAATTTGTGTCAATTTGTAGGAATGGTTCCCCAAGGTGAGGCCAACTTTTCTCCATCTCTAAGCCCTGGGAGCTCCATGGTGCCGATGCCAATCCCTCCTCCTCAGAGCTCTCTGCTCCAGCAGACTCCACCCACTTCTGGCTACCAGTCACCAGACATGAAGGCCTGGCAGCAAGGAGCAATGGGAAACAACAAGTAAGGGGGCATTTTTATATATGAGCATCCCTGATACTCTGCAGCACATAAGAACAAATATGCCTTCACAATCCAAATAGAAGATTATTAGCTACTATCCATTTGCAAATTCAAGGAACTGAATTTTATGTTATCAGCAAATAGCGATTTTTAAGTCCTTTAAGTTTCAAGTCAATTTTAAGGCAAATTTGTGTGTTTACAGTATAGAAAAGTACTGTAAACCTTTTCATCCCACTCCCAGCACACCTGAGGAATATGATCGACTCCTATGAGTAACAGAGCTTCGCTGGGACAGATTTAGGGATGAGTACTTCTTAAAAAATCATTCTTTATAAAAACACTTAAAAATCTTAAAAATCTAAAGCAAGAATGGCAAAATGTTAGAATTCAATGGAGCTGAATAGTGGGCACACGGTTTCACTCTTCTCAGTATGTTTGAAGGATTTCATAGCAACAGCAAAGGTTTTTAAGTCTTCTGAGGTCATTCTACCTTACCTAGCTTTTTGAATCTCTGGATTTTCAGTGGCCTTGTTTTACCCATTTTACTGAAAATTATCTTACTAAAGTCATTTTTCCCCCCAAATCGTGGCTGCTGAACTTTTCACACATCACTTGAGTTTTATAAAGGTTTTAATTTGGTTGTGTCTTGATTCTAATGACAAGGAAGCCGTTTGATCTGACAACATAATAAGTAAGGTAGTTAAAGTTGAAAACTTAAGACCATATTCTCTTAAAGTTCATTGAAAGGTAAGAGAGGAAATCTTCCTGTTAGAGAACTGTGTAGCTCTCAGTGAGGACTGATGTAAACTAGGTAGAAATGGAACAGTCTGTGTGATGTGCAAGAACTTAGTCTTCTGCTGTGTTCTAATCCCAGCTTCCTATACTCACTTTAGATTCCATGGTCTATCTTTATAATTACTCCCTTACAGGCACTCTCAGCTCCCTTGCCCACCTCTCCCTCTGTTGCACTTATGCCTAGCAAAATGCTCCCTAATGAAATCCAACTAAACTCTCGCTCCATACCTACACCTAAGCATCTGAATGTGCCCTGAGGAAAAAAAAAACACAGTCATGCTGACAGATCTGCTCCCCTTCACAGTTAAATCCCTTCCTCTCCTTCCATTTCGTATTGAATCTGTCAGGCTTTCATCCCTACCTTTCCACCACAAGTATTCTTATCAAGGTCCTCAATGTCCTTTACAATGCCAAATGCAATGAGCATTGATAGCACTTGACATATTTGAGCATGTACTCTTTCTTGGAGCTCTGTGTTCGTTTGGTTTCTGGAACAACTTTCTCTCCTGAGAAAGGTGACTCTCTTCCTAACCCTCAGTCTCCTCTGCTGGATCTTCCTCATCTCCCTGACCTCCATTTTAGGGCCTCAGAGCTCATTCTAGGACCTCTTCCCCATATCTGCTTGCTCCCTTAGTTATATCATTCAGTCTTACTATATAAATGCCTGTCCCTATGCTTATGACTCCTAAATTTAAGTCTCTAGCCCAGACTTCTCCCCTGAACACCATACTGTATATACCACAGCCGAATCGACATCTCTACTTAGAAGTCTAATAGGCATCTCAAACATAACATGACAAAAACGAAAGTGATATTCTTCCCCAAACCTGCTCGTCTCATACTTTTTTCACATCTCAATAAACAACTCTATTCTTCCAGTTATTCAGAAGACAACCTTTTCTCTTTCTCTCACATCCCACATCAAACATCCATCAGCAAATCACATCAGCTTCTTAGCAGCTCTCACTCCTTACTGTCCCACTTGTACACTTTAGCGTAAGCCAGCATCATCCTTTTCCTAGACCACTGCAGTGGCCTCCTGTCTTCCTGCTTCCACCCTTGCTCCACTACAGTTTAGTCTCCACATGGTAGCCAGAGTGATGCTTTTAAAACGTGAGGCAAGATATCAGCCCTTTACTCAGAACACTCCAACTTATTCAAAATACAATGTAGGGCCTCTGATGCCCTACATAATCTTGCTCCAGGATACCTCTCTGACCTCATCTGCTATTCTCATCACTCATTCTGCCGTACTGGCTCCTGTTTATTCCTCTGTTCCTCAGATGTGCCAAGTACATTGCAAACTCAGGGCCTTTGCATTTTTAAATCCCTCTGCTGGAATGTTCTTCTCTCAGTAGCCACATGGATTTCTCTCTCATACTTCAAGTCTCTTCTTAAAAAATGTCACTTTATTAGACATAGATATTGAATGTCACCATATTAAACTTCCCTGACCATCATTTCTAAACAGCATTTCCCACCTCTTAGTCCCTCCTTTCCCTTCTTTATTTCTCTTTATCATGCTTAACATCTGACATACTGTGTGTTAGTCTATTTACGGTCTGTCTCCTCCAACTAGAATATAAGCCTCAGAAGAGCAAGGACTTTTTGTTTACTTGTATATGTCCATCCTTTAGAACAAGTAAGCACTTAATATACATCTGTTGAACAAATGAGTGTAGAGATTCCCTATTCCTACCTAACTCATTTTTTGGATGCAGATTCAAATATGGACTTGAGTTTTTGTTGCACTTTCTATAAACTTTTGACTTTCCCGAATCATTTGAGAAAGAAAATAGTTATCACCAACTCTTCAAACATTCACACTTGCTTATTTGGTTCATGTATAAAAGTTTATTAGTCAACACAGGCAATATATAGTTTGTGATCACTCACTGTCTCTTTTGCACAGTGCAAGATACCACAAGGAACTGGGGAAAACAGCCCCTGTTGTCAACTTACCTAGAGTGTAGTTAATGACAGGAGTAGGTCGGAGAGAAGTAAAACATGAAACAAAGACTCATTAAGCAGAATGATGTAATAGAGCTCAGAGACAGTGTAATGTGATTCTTTTTCATTATCTCTTTGGTAGCAAGAGAAATAAAGGGTTAAACAAACTTATTTGTCCAGGAACTGGACAGTGTTACTGTGTAACTCTAGTCACAAAGGAGAATCCCAGGGCTTATTAGCATTTTAAAGGCAGAGGTCTAACCTCTGTGGTTTAACCCTTTGTTTCTGAGACTTATTTGACCAGAAACTCCTCCTTGCTTGTTAATACCTGTAATATCTATGGAACCTACTTTAGGCCAAAGTTGTCATCTTTCCCTTTTCCCCCCATGATTTAAGGGCTACCAAATACCTGGTGCTAGCATAAGGAAACTGTGATAACTGCCATGAGGCAAATCAGGAAAGCAGGTGAGGGAGGGGTCCAGGAAAGTGTGAGGAAGGGGGCCTTCATGCATTGGGCCTAAGGTGCCAGTGAACCCCACAGTCCATTCCAGGACCTGGAACAGTGATAGATGCTGCAGAAGGGCTTGATCTTCTTCCCATGAGGGAAGAAACTAAAATGGAGCTATTGGCAGGAGTAGTTTGAAAGAACTTAGGCTAATATACAGTCCCAAATATAATTTGAAAAGAAATTAAATCCTAAACTTTTTTCACTAAGTATGACATCATTGCAGTCCTTGAAGCTGCTGCATGCATTAACTTACATAGCCCTGCGCCTTCACAGTGGTGATTTATGTATCAGTTGCAAATGAGCACTGTCTAAGGCAGAAATGTTCTCATTAGAAAATGGGCAGTAGACTAATGGTTTTTTCCCTCATCTTTAGCTGTGGGGACACTGTCTGACAAGCATACACACTGTACAGACATTAATGGTCCACAGATGCATTATTGACCATTTCCTAGGCATATAATTTTCTTTGAGCATTTGTGTTTTATAATTACTTGGGGAAAATTTGCTACTTTTCTTCAGACATGATGAATAGGCTGTTTCTCAGCCTGTTAATTTCAGTATGATTACCTTAATTTACCAGAAGCTGTAAACGTTAGTACATCCTGCTTACCTCCCAAGAGCAAGCAAGGAATAGATAAGCCATTGATGGGATAAATAATTTTTGAAATCAAATTCTTCAGAATAAACATTAAAATAGGTGGAATTTTACCAGCAGCTTATTGTTTAAAAATTGATAGATAATCACAAAACATTTGGTGTTTTTTTTGGAACTTACCAAAGACATAGTTCATATTATTTTCCTTTAGATGTGTATATCTGTATCACTTAGAATCTGGGGGGTTCAGATATAAAGTTTCAAATTGTATTTACTTGGAGTTTATTCCATACTATTCTATCTGCTAATAGAAACTGGTTTAACATTTGAGATCCTTGGTGTAACCACAGTCCAGACCTTGGTGGTGAAGAAGGAAGTCTAAAACAAGCCCTCTGAAAACCATAACTGGCATTGCATTTTGCTTCCTAGAAAAGACATGAAGCTATCTTCAGGCCTGAGAAAACCTTTGAAGTCTTCAAAAATATTACATTTTCCAAATAAAAATATCTGGTATATACTTCTTGGTTTCCTCTTAGTTTATAGCATATTGAAAATGGCCAGAAGCTGAATCCTTGAGAAGTGACAGCAAGCGGTAGGACACTGAATAAAGGCTCTCGAATTTTAATGTGCGTAAGTAGTTAGAAATGCAGCTTTCCATACCCACCCCCAGAAAATATGATTTACTAGGGCTGGGGTAAGGCCTGAGAGTCTCAATTTTCAATGAATACCAGGGAATTCTCTTGCAGATGGTCTCTGGACTACACTTCAAAAAACATTGGTATACATACAGTAAAATCTATCAACAAAAGGCAACCTCATCAGTTGACAGCACTGAGTAATAACCCATGTCCACAATTAATTCATTCATCAGATATTTACTGAGTGCCTGCTGCTGTATGTCATTTATTAGTAGAGACAAGGAATAAATGGAACAAAATATCATCACTTCCCCCAGGTGTTAAATCTAAGAGAATATACAAGCAATCACAATATAAGAATGCTACCTTTGAATCATTCATTCCTTTGTTAATTTATTCAATGAACATTTATTGAAGACTAATATATATGCCAGGTACTTTGCTTAAATAGGATATTCTCTGTTTAAGAAGATAAAATAGTGTAATAAATATTAGAATGATTTTGATGTTTAAGTGGGTAAACCAGTTATCTGGAAGATTTACTTCTGTGGAAAACTTCCTTTCTTAGTTATTTGAATAATTGAAGTTTAACAACTCTGATACTAAGCCAGATAATTATGACTTAAAATGAGGTCTTTTTAGTTATTAAACCCCTTGAGCAGAGTTCAAAGTGCATCTGAATGATACTTAGTTCTTATATATTATAATAAGATAAAATCTTACACATAACTTAGGAATATAAAATATTTTCTTTGGAATTCCATCTGATAATTTAGAAAAAGAGTCCACACACATTATCCCCATGTTCATGATCAGTGGATGTAATTGAGATTGTTTTTGAGTTAACAGTGTGTTCAGTCAAGCTGTCCAGAACCAGCCCACGCCTGCACAGCCAGGAGTGTACAACAATATGAGCATCACCGTGTCCATGGCAGGTGGAAACACAAATGTTCAGAACATGAACCCAATGATGGGCCAGATGCAGATGAGCTCTTTGCAGATGCCAGGCATGAATACTGTGTGCCCTGAGCAGGTAAGTGGCACAACTGGCACACTTGCTACACACACACATAGTGCTCTATATCACACCACACTGCAATTCATTATTCCAAGGAAATCAGGAATGTTCAGTTACCTGTCAAAAATAACCACACTTCTTTTTCTTTCCCACTATCTTTTGCTAATTACTATTTATTAAGATATACAATGGAAATTTTGACAGACCTTGTAAGATTTTAGTCTCACGAGATTTTAGTGTTTTAGATTTATTATAAAATGATACATATAATACATTGACTTGGAACTTACCCCTTTATATTTTGAACACATTTTCTTCATTTCTCCCTTTCAGTTCAACAAACTCAGTACTTACTATATACAAAGATAGCTCTGTGGGCAATAATATTAACAAGTTGGGGAGGCACAACCTGAACAAAGGATTAGTTGAATAATAGGACAGAACAGCTGTGTAAGAGATGGACCCCATAGGACTGTGCATATATTTCTGTCAGATTAGGGGTATATACAGTTAACCACAGAGGGTTTAAAAGAAAAAGGGTCTGATTAGGAAAGTCTTCATGGGAAATTTGCCTAAAGGAAGAGATAGAAAAGAATATTCAATACTGGTTAGCACAGCATGACCTAGACAGGAATAGATGTTGAAAAGCCTAATGAATGTTAAGGGGATGTTTATATTATATTTAGAGCAGAATTTAATTGGTAAGCTTTTTACGGGGTGTTGCAGGCCATCTAAATGTTTAGTTTATCTTGGATCCTCCTAAAGATTTTTAAGGAAAGAATGACTAAATTCAAAGTGATATTTAAAAAAATCTTTGGGTACTCCCTGTAGTTACTATTCTGTCATCAACCACAAAGTAGACTATAGTGACTCAGCTATGACCATATAGCCATAATTTATAGCAAGTCTTAAAAAACATGTAAACACTGATTACCTTTTCTATAGAATTCCTTTTTGATATGAATTTTAAAAAAAGTCCCCATTCACCAGGTATTAGCCTAATGAAGTTAGCAGGGAAAAAATCAACAACTTAGGGACTTCCCTGGTGGCACAGTGGTTAAGAATCCACCTGCCAATGCAAGGGACATGGGTTCAAGCCCTGGTCTGGGAAGATCCCACATACCACAGAGCAACTAAGCCCGTGCACCACAACTACTGAGCCTGTGTTCTGGAGCCCGTGTGCCTAGAGCCTGTGCTCCACAACAAGAGAAGCCACTGCAATGAGAAGCCTGTGCACCGCAACAAAGAGTAGCCCCCACTCGCCACAACTAGAGAAAGCCCACACACAGCAACAAAAACCCAACGCAGCCAAAAATAAAATTACTTAATTAATTAAAAAAAAATAGAACTTCATTTTAAAAAAAACTCAATGACTTAGTGATATCTTTTAGCAAAATAAAAGAACTAAATAGGATTGTTTCTTGTCCTTGTTGTTATCTTGTCGTATTTCAATTAGTAGAATTATTCACTATCTCTAGTATATTAAGACAATAATAAAAAATAAAATGAATTAGGTAAAAAGAATATTACCTTTAAAATGTATTTCTTATATAGTTGGGTCTTGCTTTTTTATTCAGTTTGACAATCTCTGCCTTTTAATTGGAGTGGCTAGCCCATTTACATTTAATGTGATTATTGATATTGCTATTGAAGGTTGAAATCTCTCATCTTATTTGTTTTCTCTTTGTCCCATCTTGCCTTTTTTGGTTTAATTGAATATTTTAATTCATTTTATCTCCTTTGTTGGTTTATTAGCTATAAATAACTCTTGTTTTACTGGTGCTTTAGAGTTTATAGTATACATCTTTGTTGCCATCTACCTTCAAATGCTATTATATCACCTCATATAAATATAAAAATCTCACAATGGTTTATTTCTATTTCTCCCCTCCTGTGCTATTGTTGTACATACATATCATATCTACATATGCTAATACCCCACAATATGTTGTTAGTACTTTTTTACTTTACTTTTTTTACTTTAAACAGTCAATAATATTTTTTAAAGTTTAAATAAGTAGTTTTTATATTTCACACGTAGTTATTTCCAGTGTTCTTCATTCCTTGGTGTAGATCCAAATTTCCATCTAGTATCATTCTCCTTCTTCCTGAAGGTCTTCATTTTTTATAGTGCACGTCTGCTAGTGATGAATTCTTTCAGCTTTTGTATGTCTGAAAAAGTTTTTGTTTCACCATCATCTTTGAAAGTTCTTTTCCCTGAATTCTACGTTGGTAGTTTTAGCTTTCAGTACTTTAAAGACATTGCTCCACTGTATTTCTGATGAGATATCTTCTGTCTGTGGCTGCTTCTAAGATTACTCTCTTTATCACTGGTTTTAGGCAGTTTGATTATGATATACCTTAGTGTGATTTTCTTCATGGTTCTTGTGCCTGGGGTTCAGTCAGCCTCTTGATTCACAGGTGTATAATTTGCATCAAATTTGGAAAAGTATTGGCCATTATTTCTTCAGATATTTTTTTCTGTCACCAACTCCCTCCTCTTCTTCAGAGACTCTAATTACACATATCGTAGGCCATTTGAGTTATCCTACAGTTCACTGATTTTCTGGGTTTGGAGTTTTTTAAGGGGGTATGAGGTCAGTCATTTTTTTCTCTGTGTGTTTCATTTTGGATAGTTTTTATTGCTATAGCCTCAGATTCACAGTTCTTTTCTTTTGCAATATCTGATAGTTTTATCTAGTATATTTTCATCTCTAGAAATTCACTTTGGACCCTTTTTATATCTTCCCTATCTCTAACATGTTCAGTCTTTCCTCTTTTTGAATATGTGGAATATGGTTATTATAATAGCTGTCTTAATATTCTTGCTTGTCACTTCTAGCATCTGCATCATTTTAGGATTGGCTTCAATTAATTGATTTTTCACTTAATTATGGATCATATTTTTCTGTTCCTTTGTTTTTTTATTTTATTTTTAAAAAATTTTATTGAAGCATCATTGATTCCAATGTTGTGTTAATTTCTGCTTTTCAGCAAAGTGATTCAGTTATACTTGTATATACATTCTTTTTTAATATTCTTTTCCATTATGGTTTATCACAGGATGTTTAATATAGTTCCCTGTGCTGTACAGTAGGACCTTATTGTTTATCCATCCTATGTATAATAGTTTGCATCTGCTAATCCCAAACTCCCAATCCTTCCTGACCCTACCCCCTCACCCCCATGGCAACCACAAGTCTGTTGTCTATGTCTGTGAGTCTGTTTTTGTTTCGCAGATATGTTCATTTGTGTCATATTTTAGATTCCACATATAAGTGATATCATATGGTACTTGTCTTTCTCTTTCTGACTAACTTCGCTTAGTATGATAATCTCTAAGTCCATCCACGTTGCTGCAAATGGCATTATTTCATTCTTTTTAATGGCTGAGTAATATTCCATTGTGTATATATACCACATCTTCTTTATCCATTTATCTGTTGATGGACATTTAGGTTGTTTCCATGTCTTGGCTATGGTAAATAGTGGTGCTGTGAACATAGGGGTGCATGTATCTTTACAAATTATAGTTTTGTCTGGGTATATGCCCAAGAGTGGGATTGCTGGTTATGGCAACGCTAATTTTAGTTTTTCGAGGAACCTCCATACTGTCTCCATAGTGGCTGCACCAATTTACATTCCCACCAGCAGTGTAAGAGGGTTCCCTTTTCTCCACACCTTCTCCAGCATGTATTGTTTGTAGACTTTTTAATGATGGCCATTCTGAACGGTGTGAAGTGATACCTCATTGTAAGTCATAGTTTTGGTTTGCATTTTTCTAATAATTAGCGATGATGAGCATCTTTTCATGTGCCTGTTGGCCATCTGTATGTCTTCTTTGGAGAAATGTCTATTTAGGTCTTCTGCCCATTTTTCGATTGGGTTGTTTGTTTCTTTGTTGTTGAATTGTATAAGCTATTTGTATATTTTGGAAATTCATCCCTAGTCAGTCACATCTTTTGCAAATATTTTCTCCCAGTCCGTAGGTTGTCTTTTCATTTTGTTTTTGGTTTCCTTTGCTGTGCAAAAGCTTATAAGTTTGACTAGTTCACATTGGTTTATTTTTGCTTTTATTTCTATTGCCTTGGGAGACTGACCTAAGAAAACATTAGTACGATTTATGTCAGAGTCTGCTACTTTGCATACCTGGTAATTTTTTATTGGATCCCAGACATGTGAATTTTACCTTGTTTATGTTCCTATAAATATTGAGATTTGTTTTGGGAAATGCTTAAATTACTTGGAAATAAACAGTTTGATTTTTTTCAGGTCTTGCTTTTTTGTTTAGTGGGACCAGAGCAGTATTTAGTATAGGGCTAATTTTACCCTACTACTAAAGCAAAACCATTCTAGTACGCTACCTGAATTATGATGTTTTCCACTCTGGCTGGTGGGATCAGGACCTGTTCCCAGCTCTGTGTGATCTTTGGGAATTATTCCATGTAAATCTTTTCAGGTGAATCTTTGCTTTGGGTAGTTCTGTAACATCCATTAGCTAGTTGATCAATACTAAGCTGCTACTCTCTGTGTTGTTCTCTCCTGATATTCTGCCCTGTGAATTCTAGCTCTATACTCTCAATTCAGGGAGACTGCCAGGTGCTGTCTGGTTCCCTGTCCTCATGCTGCAGCCTGGAAATTCTCTCTAGGCAGTAGGCTGGGGTAGTGGTAGGACTCACCTCAATTGTTTCCCAACCCTTAGGGGCAACTTTCCCCTTCATTGCCTTTGTCCAAGGTCTTGAGTGTGTTCATTTCATATATTTTGTCCAAATTTTTAGTTGATTCAGGCAGAGGATAAATCTAATCCCTGTTACTGAATCTTGACTGGAAGTGGAAGTCTTTTGCTAATTAACTTTCACGAGTGTTGAATTAACTTTTTATTGAAGTATCATCTGTAAGGATATACAGAAAAGTATACGACTAGATGAATTTTCGCAAACTGAACACATCTTTTTAACTATCACCTAGATCGAGAAACAGAACATTACCAGCCGCACCCCAAAGGTTCTCCCCACACTCCCTTGCATGTCTGTCTACTTCTACAAAGGGAACCACTGTCCTGACTTCTAACAGCACAGTAAATTTCTAAGCTTGTTATTTCTGCTCTCCTCCTATTACTTTTCTGTCAGTGAGATTGTTTTTCATTGAGGAATTTGGTCTGCAACGTAAACAACTAGTTTGTAATTTGGTCTTGTACTTATCTTTAATAGATAAATGATCCAGCACTGAGACACACAGGCCTCTACTGCAACCAGCTCTCATCCACTGACCTTCTCAAAACAGAAGCAGATGGAACCCAGGTCAGTAAGAAAACTCTAAGCCCAGAGCTGTCAAGTTTTCTCTAGATACACAGGAATCTCTGTGTAGCATCGCGGTTAAGAGCCTGACCTTGAGAGTCAGACCTGGTTGTGAGTCCTGGCTCTGCTCTTCTTAGCTGTGTCATCCTGGGCATGTTAGGGAACTTTCCTGAGCTGCCGTATAACCAACAGAACTGATGAGATACCTGCTTAGAGAATTATGAGAAGGTTAAATGAGATAAGCTTTCAGAAAGGTTAATCCAATGTTTAGACAGGATAAGCGATCACAAATGGTGACCACTAATTGCTATTTGTAAATAAACACAGTGCTAAAACTCATGTGTAATCAGAATACCTCAAAAGAGTTCAATAAATTCAGACAAAACAGAATGCGTACTGTGTACTCTGCCTCCTTTTAGAAGTTTGTTTCAAAACAATACAAATAACAAGGGTGGCCACTTTCCTATATCAGCATAAATTAAGATATTTTTTAAAAAACACAGGCCTTATGCAAAGGTGGAGATACAAAGAAACGTGAGACATGTTTGCTCTTTAGGTGAACTGTGGGGAGAAGTGAGGAAAGGAAGCTTCATTTGTGGAATGCTTATGATTTGCCAGGCATTGTGTTAGGCACTATCGGCTTTATCTCATGTAAACATCACTGTAACCCTATGAAGGAGTTAGTTTTCCTTTTTTTTCACAGATGAAGAAACAGAACCTGAGGTGATTTAACTACATATACAATTCACAAACTAGAAAGTGGCAGAGCTGAGGTTCAAACCCAGGTCTTTCTAACACCAAAGTTCATGCTTTTTCTGCCATACCACTTAGGGTCTGTCGAAAGATAAAACATACAGACAAATGCGCGTAAATTATTACATAACCAAAGAAGGCAAACTCAAATTTATTACAAGTAACAAGAGCCATAAGCATTAAAAGAAAGGAGAAATTCCTGAGGTTGTCAGAGAGCATTTATGTAGGAGATAGGAGTGAACTGGGCCTTGAAGGAGGCAAGTGAAGGAGAAAGGTACTGTGGTTTTTGGAGGCTGAGGAAGGGGGTGAGCTTGGAAGTCCAGGAGATTGGAAGTTAGAGGGCACAGAGACAGGGAAACAGTAATATCAGCATAGTCCTGGGAAGCCAAATCCACTGAGCATAAAGGGTTTGTAATAAGAATTCACAGGAATTAAAATTGGTAAAGTAGATTGGATCAAATTTCCAGGGGCCTTGAATACTAAACTCTAAGGAATTTGGATTCAGTCCTACAAAGGAAGCATCATCCCTGAAGGGGAACAGTGAGAAGAGTGCTAGTTTAAGCTTCATCTTGAGGGGGGAAGAGGGAAAAGGAAGAGCACTGGACAGCCAGCTCAGAAAGAGGAAAGCCAGTTAGGAAACTATGTGCATAGTTGGAGCATCGGGAAATAGGATCTGAGTCCTGTGATGGTGAAGAGAGGATTTTGTGCTGAGGGAAATGAAGTCTTTATTCACTAGAAGTTTTTAAAAGTCTCCTACTTACAGAGACATATACTTACGACAAAACAACTAAGTTTTAAAGTTCCTGAGTCCTGGGATAGTACGTGAATTGAAGTAAAAACTCTGTTGGAAAATCTTAAGAGGTTGGGACTCAGCTCTCACATCACTCTTCTCATTGGGCAAAGCATAAGTTTTGTTTTCGTGTTGCTTTGCCTGTCTGTGAAGGTATAGCAATATCAGAAGTCCTCTGAGGTCTGGTCTAAGTCACCATGTTTTTAAGTAATAATTCAAAAAGGCTGAGATGTGTACTTTTTGGAGTTTGGTATCTTTTTAATAAAGCATTCTTTTTAAAGCAGCAGAATTTTCTCTCCAGTTTGTTTTATCATGCCTTTATCAAAAATTTTTTAAGTGTTTGGGGGCACAAACACCTTATGCTCTGCCCCAGTATTTCATATGTTGAAACATATAAACATGAAATTTTATGTTAATTTTTTTAAAAATCAGTCATTGCCTAAATGCACTATAGTTTGTGCTCACGTTAAGTTTCAGTGGCAGAATCTTCTTTCTGTGGTAGCCCATCATGAAATCTCTATTTGCTCTAATGTTTTTGTATTTGCCAGACAAAAGCTGGAGAGTGAGTTGGATAGAAATATAGAAACAGATGTACAGAAAAGGAGACGGAAAAGAACAAGGAGAGAAGGAGTAGGGGAGGATAGAGGGCTAGCTGCACTTGGAGAGCTGGGATGGGGAAGAGGAGAGAACAGGAAAAGAACACAGAGAATAGAGAAGGCGGAAGAAGGCTGGTAGGGGAATTGTTGACATAGAGAGAGAGGAAGGCCAGGGTTGGAGCTCTAGAAGGAAAAGAGTAGGAATGAGAAGTTATAGAGAACAAAGGTGGGTGGAGGGCACAGAGGCAGCTGGGGAGTAGACTCAGAGCTGGTGTATGTTATGTACCTGAGGAAGAGCCCAAAAGAAGAAGAAAACAAATGGGAGCCAATGGGGACAAGAAGCAAAATTTGGGAAACTGGGGGAAAGAGGAGGATGAGAGAGAGGGTGAGGACAGAAACAATACGAATCTAAATAAAGGTTTAATTCATCAGACACTAAAAAAGCTCAGCTCAAGAACTATCTGCCTTATCCGACAGAGTAGAGTGGAGGTGTAGGTGCATCGTGAGGAAAAAACATCAGGGGTTAGACTGATGGAGAAATTGGATGGTCGGAACATTTGACAATTGGCCAATTAAGGTTGATGGAAAACAACTTTTGTTCAATTAAGATAGAAAAGTTTTCAGAAACACTGAGTGTAATTGACATGAATTTAGTGATGAACAAAAAAATCTATCACTAATCTAAAATACTTCATGAACCTATTTAAACATGAGGCACAAGTTTGCCAAATGCTGAGACACTTAGATAGATGCACTTGGATACCTTAGAAAGCATCTCCATTCTTGGTCTGGAACATTCACAAGTGTGATATTGGCCTAATCAGTTCTACAGATGACTTTTTAATAAGGCTGATTGTTGAAGACTAACTTCTGGCTTTGTTTTCCTGATAGAAAATGTTAAAACTGTGTAACCTTAGACTTTTTAAAGGAATACATGTATTATTACTGAAAGTAGTTAAAGGGAAAATTCACACTGTTCTCAGCTAGTAGTTTACTGTTATTTTTAGCTCATGTGTTTAAATGGATTGTCTATCAGGAAAAATAAGTTAAATATAAAATTTTTATTTGTTCTAATATTTTGCTGTAATTCTAAAGGCAATATGTAAAGGAGCTATGTAATAGTATATTTAGATACTACACAAATCTTCTGGACATTAATTTTAGTGATACTGATGTCCTATTTACTGAGCTGTGGTGGTTTTTATTTTGCTAATACTGGGTTAAAGCCCTTAATTTTCTAACATCATAAAGATTTTTTTATCCTATTAAAGTCATCCATAGAATGCTTTTGTAACCAGTTTTCCAAATAATATACCTATTTTTTAAACCCACCACTGGATACCCAGACTGAAACTGGGCTTTTCCCAATCTTGGCAATATTAGCAATGATGCTCATTTTCAGTATTGATGGCAACCCTGTAGGAGGCTTGACCATTCCAATTTTGATTTTATTTTTAAAGTGTGAACTTTCCAGAACCCTGAGCAAAATGAGTGCAGCGATTTTCTTTTTGTAGGACAAGAAGACAGAAGAGTTCTTCTCTGTGGTGACTACAGACTAGAGGAATGCTCTAGTGAGTTTCCACTTCAAGTAGTACCCACTCATAAGCCGGGGGGGCAGACCCTTCTGTCTAAACACATCTTTTATTTGTGTTCCAGCAGGTGCAACAGGTTCAGGTGTTTGCTGACGTCCAGTGTACAGTGAATCTGGTAGGCGGGGACCCTTACCTGAACCAGCCTGGTCCACTGGGAACTCAAAAACCCACGGCAGGACCACAGACCCCCCAGGCCCAGCAGAAGAGCCTCCTTCAGCAGCTACTGACTGAATAACCACTTTTAAAGGAATGTGAAATTTAAATAATAGACATACAGAGATATACAAATATATTATATATTTTTCTGAGATTTTTGATATCTCAATCTGCAGCCATTCTTCAGGTCGTAGCATTTGGAGCAAAAAAAAAAAAAAAAGAAAAAAAGTTCACTTTCGTTGGGAGATTGAGAGATGTTTTTGTTTCTTTCTTTGTAAAGGCCTTGGATATTGAAAAAATAACAAGGCAGAACAGTTGGACAATCTCTCTCTTGAGCCAAATTTAATTATTCTTATTTTTGTAATCAGTCATTGGCTTCTTATCTGGATGAAGGCTTTTGGAGGAGAACCAAAATGACAAGTTCCAAGGGGAAGATGAAGCTCCGCCTCCGCTGGCTCAGTCCTGACCCTGCCAAGGAAGAAGGGCCCAGTGGGGCTTTGCCTGTGCCCATCCACCAAAGGCTGTCACAATGTCTCTAAATCAGCAGCCCTCCCCTTCCCAACCAGGCAGCTTGTGTGTACAATCAGCTTCTTCTAGCAACTCTATATCTGTTGGCTTCAAGAGAATATTTTGCCTCCACATATGTACCCCTTCTCCTTTTTTTAAAGATGGATTTAAACCAAGATGCCTCCAGGAATGAGGACGAAATGAGTATATTCACAGAAGAATCCAAAAAATACAGTTTGGGGGAAAATGCAATAATTTTTGATGAGATGGGTGAAGGACAAGAAGCGAGTTATGTCAATTATTGTAGATACAATTTTCTGATTAAATCTGGACAAAAGGCAGCCTGTTCTTTCTGCTTTTATTGTATTAACAGCTGAGGTAGCTAAAGTTATTTAAAATAAAATTAAATTTATGATCCAGTAGCTTATTTTTCCCTTTAAATCTCACTGTAAATATATTTGATTTCTTGTAGAAATTGATTTCCTTCTGTTTAATTTTATGGTTTTATTATCCTACTCTTGATTTTTCTAAATTTCTGTGTGTGAAATATAACACTGATTGAATTGCAGTTACATTTGGCTAGTAATATTTCATTATTTTAATAACTGTGACGCCATGTATGGATTTACTTTGGGTTTTACATCAAAATGCCACTGCCAGAAAGAGCTGTTCCAGATGAGCTAGAGCATACTGCCCTAGAGTGTCCCTGGGATCATCTAACTTGAGAGCAGTGCAAGGAATTATCACCAGAAGTGCACAGGCTACTTGTACAGAGAAAAATTAATACTCAAAGAAAATCTTCTTCTTTTTTTTTTTTTTTTTAGATTGACTTTGGGAATTTGAATTTTCATCAGTGCAAATATAAATCTCTCTATTCCTGCTCTGAGGCTAATTGATACCATATTTTCCCTTTGTGTCTTGTCACTCTGCCACGTCTTGTCTCATCCTGGCCTCTGAGTCAAGGACCCAGTGAACTGACTTTCTAGTTCTAGAAGTGCCACTGAAAGGCCAGGAAAGCTTGAGAAAGGTATTCTGGAAGAAGCAAAGGTAGACCCCCATCACTCGCCTTTACTGCACCCCTGGGCCTGTGAACGATGACAACATCTGACATTGTGCACCAGCTACCTCTGCTTCCATGGCAGAGAAAAGGCCATAAGAACTAACAATGGAAGAGGAGCACGGACTCAGACATCAAGGAAGAAGCCATTTTCCCAGGTCCTCCTTTCTGCATCTCACCACCCCTAGTTACAAGTAACTCCATTGAACAGCATCTATTCAGAACCTGTACCGAATAAAAAGATTGATGGAAGGGCTCAAGTGGGTAGCAACTATTGAAACAGAAACAGGACACTCAGTTACAAACATTCTCTCTTTTAGTTTTTCAGAAAAATGCATCCCTGATTTAATTCATTCCCAGCTTGAAAGCCCAGCCATATTATGCTAGTCCCTCCCAAACTGTTCTAGGAGGTCATTTCTGTTTTGTTTGTGATATTTAGACGTGCAGACTTCAGGAAGTTCACCTTTAACTTCAGCATTCCAGATGAAGTTTCCTGACTCAGTACTTTTGCATAAGGAACTTAAAAAAAAAAAAAAGTGGTAAGGAAAATTGGAGATGCTAATATCCTCCCCCATCCCAACTGCACCTTAAAGTATGCATGTCACCTTCAAGGTTTTATAATTGCACTGTTTGTTTTATGTATGTACAGATTAAAATTATTGCTACATTTGAGGAAAATAAAATTGCTTGCTTCTATGTAATTCCTGTCATTCCACAGGAAATTCACTTTTCCAGCTACTGAATAGATGGGTTGCCTCTTCTTTTACAGGGAAGAAATGAAACCTACATCCTGCAGGAATTGTCAAAACCCAAAATGACTAACTATAATTAAAGGATAATAAAAGAAAGGATCCCTGAAGCTAAAGCTCCTCGAAGTCACCCTAATAAGAACCAGCCCAGTGAAATTTGAGAAGGTCCCAGTGAAGTTGAGATAGTAGGCTGTGAGGAAATGCTAACTCTGGCCACTTGTCTGATGATTAAACACTCTGGTCCTACTGTTTCTTGACCTAGGAGATCTGGTCCAGGCAGCACTTCTTAGCCACAGGATAACATCTCTCCCACAATCATTGGTTTTTACACACTAACATTTATTATTATTATGCAGATGTTGAATCTTACTTGAGGAGGCTCTTTCTTGACAATGCATTTTATGAAAATTAGGCCCTGTTTCTTGTTTGTGTGTTTTTTTTTTTTTTAGGCAACTAGGTTCACCAACACTTGGCCAAGTAGGGCCGTCCAGGGTAAGGAGGGTGAGCAAATGTGATTCTAGAGGGAGGGGAGGGAGTTTATCGCACACACATTCCTACGCATAACTACACACAGATTTGGTAGCTGTTGTCTCAAATTATACTTTTGGGAGAACAGAACCTTTTTTCCAAAAGTCAGGATAAGGTAAAAAAAGATACTTAGGTGAGGCTGAACATTGATTTAAATTTATCCTAAGGTAGGGGTGTGAAGGCCATTAGAAAAACAAATAGTAATAAGTGAGGAAAAAGTGAGGTTGATATAGAACTTCATCTTCTTTATGGTTTTGCCTAGAGTAGTTTCCATACTTAGAAACTGTCTCCTGGGCCCTAAGAATCAAAGAAAAAGAAAGGACAGTTGTCTGTTTACAAAGGAAGTTGTGCTTATTTCCTTGTTGACATTAACTGCTCTTCCCAGAAGAGCTGCTCCACTTGAATAAAGTGAATAATTCAGAGCAAGCTCGATCCTTGACCATTCCTGTACCTCTGAAGATCTTGATGATTTAATTAGGCCCATAAATTTTTTTTATTGGAGAAAACTGCCAAAGGAAGCATTCCTCCATACAGAACCTTTTCTGCCAGCACTAAATTAGTTTTCTTTTTATACTTTATATTCATTGCCACAAGAGCTCTTAACAAGATTGAAGAAACGCAAAGCTCTGGCCTCACTCAACACATTTTATTGTCTTTATCCAAGGCACTAAGGATGTGGAAGGATCCAGACAGATGTGAACCCTGCCCTCCCAGAGCTTATATTTACATGGGGGTACTTACATAGTTAGAATCACAATTGGATTAAATGATATAAAGGAGAATTAGAAGTTGCTTTGTGAGTGAGACCTTGTCTGGAGAGTGAAAGGTTTCCTTGAGGAAGAAATGGCATTTGAAGTGAGGTTTGCAGGATGGGGAGGAAGTAGCTCAGTGAAGAGCAGGCTGAGAATTCTGAGGACTGGCATGTGTGAAGGAGGGCCCGGAGGCAAGAAGGAGCCCCAGAGAGCTGCTCTTCTAAACTATTAACCAGTGTTCTGAGTTCTCAAACATGTTATTAGAATTATGTTACCTGGTGGGCTGCAAAGTAATTTAAATCAGCTTTTGGCTCCAGGAGGGACATGAACGGGCTTTGGGATCCTCACTTGGAAATTGTGCCAGCCAGTAGCTAAGGTCTCTTCCATAACTAGCCCTAACCAGCCAGAAGTGCAGGCTTTTATAGCTTTTACATAATCTGTTGGAGCTGATGAGAATAATTTTAAAAATTCAGGGAAAATCAATTTGCACTGTAACATTTCTAAGGTGCTTTTAGGTACATTATCTCATTTAATCCCCTGCAGTCCTTCGAGAGAGTTGTAAAGAGAAAGGTCAGGACACAAACACTGTCTTTCAGTAGAATTGGGACTGGAACCAGCTCTTCTAATTCCAAATTCTGGATTAACTATCCTGGACTATATGATTTAGGATGCATTTGGAGTCTGCAGACTTTAATCTCATTGTGTGACCTTAGGCAATGCTTTTTTACAGGAAATAACTTTTAAAAGCAGGCTTTGAAAAGAGGCCTGAGAACTCACAGGCTGAGAAGAGAGCACCTGGCCCCTTCTCTGGAGGCAGTCAGAGAGCCTGACCTTTGGAAGCCTAAAAGAGGGTGAGCTTTGGCATGAAGTCAGCAGGTGTCCCGATACAGTTTTGGGAGAGGCATTCTGTCCCTGCGTATCTTAACAGAAAATGAAGGAGGGGCTCCATGAAACTGCAGTGTCATCCCCTTAGCTTAAAAGAACTTTGGAAAATATGGGTTCCTTGTGGGGCAGGTATAAAACGACTGGCAGAGGACCCCTTTTGTGAGGTAAAAAATTTGGTTTCTTGGAGCGGATCATGGAAGCATTCACTTTTCTCTAACTCTTGATCCTTTTGCAGACAACGAATCTTTCTTTTATGCTGGAGTTTAGCTCTGGTCTAATCATTTGTGCTTATCTCAGAACTTTGGTAGTTTGTGCCACCAGCAGAACTAAGCAGTGTCTAGAGGTATTTGTAGCAAACCCAAGACATTGGCTTGAGAAAAGAAGAATTAAAATGTTAAAAGGAATAATTTCTATTTCATCAGGTTTTCCTCCCGCTCCAATGCCCAGAGGTCCTAAGGTACAGAATAAAACAAAAAACTTTAGACCAAGTTTTCAGTACTTATGACATTTTTGATGAGCTGTTGCAGTACAGACACTGTGATAGGAAGTGTGGGAAGTACAGAGACACTTGCCTGAAGCTGCCTCCTTCCTAATAATGGAGATTATTACAATCAGTTAAATACTTTCCAGGCAATATGCTAGACTAATACTCTTGTGCTAATAATTTCTTAGTTTGTACAGCACATTCACATACAGTATGTCATTTGATCTTCAAAATCCTATGAAGCAATTAGAATAGGTCATAGTGCCGTCTTACAGATGGTGAAACTGAAGCTCAGATGAATGGTCAGGTGGCTGGTAAGTGCCAGACCCAAGAGTCTATCCTTGGGTTTTGTGATGAAGCCTGCCGTTGTTTCCACTGCCCAATTCAACTATTAAAGATAAAAGCACCCTTAGACAGTGACACATAGAGACTAGGAATCCTGATGAGTTAAGAGTTTTTCTCTAGAATTCAATTTCCTTAAAAGCTTATAGGGGTTTCCATTTTGAAAATAAAACCTGGGCACTAATTTTGAATGTGTTAAAGTACTGATTTTTTTTTTTTTTTTTTGTATTTTAAACTTGCGTGAGGGTAATAGTTCTCAAGCAAGTCCCTGACTCTCGCTGAACAATTTCATCTTTTCCCTTGAACCCAGTACTGCTTACATTTATATGCATCTAAAGTCTACTCTTCTAGCCAAGATCTCTCTTCAAGATCCAGTCTCTAATTTCCAACTGGTGAACATTACCACGTGGATGGCTCCCACCCCACACTCAGCACCTCAAACTTAAGCCCCAAACCAAACAACTTATCTCCCCACAAACAGCTTCTTTGTCCCTTACCTGAATTAGTTGTACCATCATTCCGTTAGTGGTCCTTTTCAACAACTGCCTCCTACTCAAATTACCGAATTGCAAAAAGTTGTCTTTTGTAATGCCTCGGAGCTGTCTTCTCTTTTCTAAGCCTATTGATCAGAGATCGAATTCCAGACTCTTTATGGTGGGGGTGATTATAGTAACTACCTTCATGCCTTTTACATTCATCCATCACACCGTCATCAGAGAAGTCTCTCTAAACACAACCTGCAAAATCTGTTGGTGACTAATTCTTGCCAATTGTTGACCTGAAATCTACCAGCCTTTTAAGCTTCATGGCCCTCTACACCCTCTCTAAACAAATGATCCTGCCACACTGATCTGGTCTTTATTCTTGGATTCACTGTTTGTGTTCCCACTTCCACTGCCACATTCATTCTCTTCCCCCCAACCTGTAATGCTCCTCCTTTCTCCTCACTACTCATCCTTCATGGCTTCAATTTATTTTTTTGAATTTTTGAATTTTATTTTTTTATACAGCAGGTTCTTATTAGTTATCCATTTTATACGTATTAGTGTCTACATGTCAATCCCGGTCTCCCAATTCATCCCACCACCACCACCCCCACCGCCACTTTCCCACTTTGGTGTCTATACGTTTGTTCTCTACATCTGTGTCTCTATTTTCTGCTCATGGCTTCAGTTTAGATGCCCTTTCCAAGAAGCCCTCCCTGGACCCCACACTTAGATTAGTCCCCTCTTCTGTACTGGCTTGTGCAGTGTCGGGGCCTCCATTTGGCACTTGGCTATATGTACGTGTTTCTCTCCACCAGATTGTAAGCTTCTTAAAGAAGAGGTTCACATCTCTCTTTCTTCCCCCTCTCAGTGCCTTCCACATAGTAGGTTCTCAACTGCTGATTGAAGAAATAGATGCAGAAGCAGTATTTTAAATAAGGGAAACGAGCTGATAGATCAGGTGCTGAGTTGTCTTCCTAGAGTCTGGATTGTTAAGCTAATGGAAGGTTGCAAAGTATCCAAGAGTTCAAGACAAGATCATGATTCTATCATGATGACTGTTTCTTTTTTTAATGAAATGTGAGCCTCTACATATTTGGAGAATTTACAGAACATTAGCAGTTATCTTTATTACTTCCATTTTTTTAAGGACCGTGTCTAAAAACAATTAATGCACATATAAGTTACTCAAAAGTAGTACTTCATTATTTACATGCTCAAGCTTTATATTTATCGATGATACATGCTGCTGTTAAACCCTTTACTTTCCTCAGAAATTACTTCCCCACTGAAGATCAGCTGATTGGACTGACTACACTTAATGAGAAAATAGAAAAAGACAGATCAGGAGAGACAGTCCCTTCTGGTTTTCCTTCCCAGAGTGAGTATATAGAATGTCCTACTAATCTTTCACCTACAATATAATGCCACTGAGAAGTGATTCATGATGAAATTGAACAAGAATAAGATGGCTTTTTGTGAAATTTCTAATTGGCCTTTAAAACCAGTGCCTCTGGAAACTGAGTGACTTAACTTGGTACGTAGACAGATGGGAAAGGTCAATGAGCAGGAAGACCTTCCTCTAACAGAACAAATGTCCTACTTGGAATTTTCCTCATACCTGAAGAGCCAGCCCTGCTCAGTTCTGCCTTGTTTGTTTTCAAATCTAAAGTAATTTATCATACACCTGCCTGTACTAAATTTTAGGCTGCATATTTCCTATTCATTGTCCTTTTTAACTTGCAAACTTTTATAAAATAGGTATTAATTTTTTTAAATTAGCTTTTCTTTTTAACATTCTTCTGATGTTAGCAATTGTGTTTTAAATGATAATTACTTAGTAAGCTAGACTTTAAAGTTCAACAAAAACCAACTGGGAAAAAGGCTCTACATAGAAAATGCTCTGTTTAAAGACTCGTGCACGTCTAAGCCTCGGCTTTAAAATTTCATCCTATCTTCTCTTGAAAACTTTTTTAAAGCTTTTTAAGAACATTTTCACGTGTATGTGAAAGTAGCAAGATTAGTATAAGGGACTAGTTCTAGGTTTTCAAATCAGCCTTTGATATGTAATTTTTATAACCCCAGATAAAGAGGTGACTTCAGTCACTCTTTCCACGTCAAAAAGTAAGTTGTAGTTAGTCTTGGGAATCTTTAGACTTAAGGGTTTGTCTTTTAAAACATTGCACAATAGCTACTTTAAAGAATGAATATTTTTAATGTAATAGTAATAACAACATATATATTTTCAGTCAACAGTTATTCATTTAATACCTAGTATTTCCCAGGCACTGGGGCTACATCCATGAAGAAAATGAAAATCCTTGCCCTCATGGAGCTTGCATTCTAATGAAGCTTGACTGACAAATGAACAAAATATGTGGTGTGCCAGAAGATTAGTGCTATGAAGAAAAATTAAGTAGGGAAGGAGGGATAGAGAACACTACTGGAGGAGAGTGGTTGCAGTTTAAAACAGGAAAGTCAGGTCTTCAGAGAAGGGAACATTTGAGTGAAAATATGGAGAAAGAGCTTTCTAGGCGGAGGTGCAAAAGTCTTGAGGCTGGAGCAGAGTGAATGCAGAGACTTGTAGGAGATGAGGTCAAAGAGGTAATGAGGGCCAGGATGGTGTAGGGCCCTATAGACCAATGTAAGAACTTTGGCTTTTACTCTGAGATGGCGAGCCATTGGAGGATTTTAAGCAGGGGAGTGACCTGATCTCACTTGGGTTTTGGAAGGATCACTCAGGATTTTGTGTTGCACATAGTTGTGGAGAAGGCAAATGCAGAAGCAGGTAGACCTGTAGGAACCTATTGTAATAGTACAGCTGCGAGAAGATGAGTCGGACCAGAATTGTAGCAGTGGAAATTGTGAGAAGTGGTGAGGTTCTGGGTGTATTTTGAAAGTAGAGACAACAGTATTTGCTGACATATCAGATGTGGAGTGAGAGAAGAATCAAAAACAACTCCAAGGTTCTTGGCCTGAGCAAACTGGAAGGAAGGAATTTCCATTAACAGAGATGGGGAAAAGAGGCAGGTTTAATTTATTTTCTGTCATGATAAGTTTGAGATTCCTGTTAGACATCCAAGAGGAGGAGATGTCAAATCTATTGGATACAGAGGCGGCTGAAATTTAGGGAGTAGTTGGGGCTAAAGATACAAATTTGGAAGTCATCAGTATATAAATTGGCTTTTAAAGCTAAGAGACTGAAAGGTAACTGGAACCCAGGTCTCTTAACTAGGCCATCTCCCTCATATTAAATAATCATGCCAAAGTAGGTTTATTCCAGGAACAAAGATGGTTCAGTATTTGAAGTCTTACACTGCAAATCACCACAGTAACAATGGAGAAAACCCATATGATCATCTCAGTAAATGAAAAAAAAAAAACACACATATGAATTTTTTAGATTTAGCAAAGCAGTGGCAGAAGGGAGCGTCCTTAATCTGATACAAAGAATTTGCTGAAACTTTCAACAAATTAACATACCTAACAGTGAAGATTTAAAAGCATTCCCATTGCAGTCAATAATAGCAAGTCAGGGATACCTATGAACACGGCTAGTATTCTACTACAGGTCCTAGCCAGTGCAAGGACCTGAACTGACCTCTCCATAATGCAATAAAATGAGAAAAAACATTGAGTATAATGATTGCATTGAAAGAGACTAAATTGTCTGTGGTGGTGATAGATATATAGTGCTTTTGTAGGGTATTGTTTAAATTGATCCTTAAATTTGAATTGATTAATTCCTGTTAGGAATTATTCACAGATAAGGAAACTGAAGCAAAATTGCATAGCCATAAGTAGCAGAGTTCAGCCTTAATCTCAAGTCTTCTGGGACTGTCCTCTGCCTTGCTCTTTCTGTTTATACCATAAGGAAGTAACACCATATTGCTTACGGCTCAGTTTTCATTTTGTAACCACATCATCAGTCTTGTGCCATTATTTCACACAGCTTCCTTACTGATGTCCCAGCTTTCCTCCCCATTCCCAGCAAATACATCTTGTACCTGTTGCCAGAACAGTCTTCCTCTTGGATCATTAGTACTTCTTCAGAATTCCTTACATCCAATGCTGAGGAGGAGGTGGAATGCCTTATCCCCACTTCTTCCTTTACAGAGTGAGTTTAATAAACATAATCCTATGGAGTCAGTTGTTCCACTCCTTGTTCTTCTTCATGCAGTTTGAATGAATAGCCTAGTTGGTGGCTGATTGCTTTTGGTCCATGTTTCTCGTTTGGGTGGAACTAATCAAAGCTTGATAGATTGAATGTGGGGGATATATTCTCTCTCTCTCTCTCTTCTCCACGTGACCAGTAGGAAGGAGCAACTTTCGTGAGTCTCAGGACAGGAAATTAGCAAGCCCATTCAGGCTATCACACAAAGCTCTATCATCTAAGCTATGGATAATAAAAGTGATATTTTGCTTTGTCACCTGCTTTTTATCTTATTTCTCAAAAGCCTAGGTTCAGGGCTTCCCTGGTGGTGCAATGGTTGAGAGTCCGCCTGCCGATGCAGGGGACACGGGTTCGTGCCCCGGTCCGGGAAGATCCCACATGCCGCGGAGCGGCTGGGCCCGTGAGCCATGGCTGCTGAGCCTGTGCGTCCGGAGCCTGTGCTCCGCAACGGAAGAGGCCACAACAGTGAGAGGCCCGCGTACCGCAAAAAAAATAAAAAATAAAAAAACCTAGGTTCAGAACTTGGGTGCCACTTTTTTGGCCCTTGCAAAGCCCCCAAAGCTAAAACTTAGGCCAGCTTTTAAGACCTACCATATCTAGATCTCAAAGTAGAGGAGAAGCTGGGGCTGCGCTAACTTGCCCTCAGAGGACAGCTAAAACTTGTGAGGTCATAGTAGCCGAGGGCAGTGGTTCGTGGTTCTCAGCCATTTTTCCACACTGACACCTTCTCGTCAGTAACAGTGGTTCACCACTGCCATTATTCTCAACCAGGAAGCAGTGCACACCCGTAGGATGGCATCTCAGAACCTGTGGGGAAGATACGTTCATTAAACAACAATAAAATGAGACTTTAACATGGCCCCCTAGGGGAGCCCTGTGCGTTCTGCCAGCCCCATGAGAAGCAACGACCTAGGTGCTGATCCTCGGCTTTACAAGCTCAGAAGCTCAATTTTGTCAGCTCATCCACTTATAATTGGTCCCTAGAGTATTGAGTCACACAGCTCATAGTCACAGGAGACTGATTTATAATCCAGAATGTCAATTAACCAATATATAATGGAAGATACAGCTTCCCAGCGCTTGAACTCCTCGTGACCCCTTTTCAAACCACTCTCTAACTAGTATCTAGATGGCTGAAAATCAGAGGAGTAACCAGCTATGAGAGGTTAAGAGAAAATTGACTGACAAAAGGCCTGATTCTCAATCCCAGTCCTGCCACTGACTTTGATCTTGGGCAAGTCAAAGCCTTTCTGAATCAGTAACCTTGAGACAAGACTGCCTGCATCACAAAACTGTCAGGATTGATTAACACATATGGAAGCACTTTGTTCATAATAAAAGATTTTTTCACATGTAAGAAACTTAGCAAAGCATAGGAGACTCTTTTTCAAGGATTTGTCACCTATTCTAGGTCTTGCAGCACAGACTTTGCTCCATTGGAGGATCCGTTTTTTGTAAATTTGGTATACAAGGCCAGATACAGTGTACTTAGTGCCAGATTCTTCCTCTCCATCTTGACTCCTTCCTGTAAGCACATCATACACTATCCTAATGTGTTGATTGTAAATCACACACATTTATCGTACACTTTTTAGGTTGCCTGCCTCCTGGGACCAGGCTGCTTCTAGATAACACCAGAGTTTCCGATTCAGTAGGTCTGGGGTAGGGCCTGAGAATTTATATTTCTAATAAGTACCCAAGTGATGCTGATCTAGGGACTATGCTTTGAGAACAGCTGATCTAGTTCAGATGATAATGAGCTTAGCTGATTCTAATAAGAAAATCTGCCACTTCCCTGCTACTGTCTTGTTCTCACTTGGGTCAGCACATGAGTGCCTGTCCTTTCCTCACTTGGGTAGAAATTTATGCTATTTGTGCTCCCTGCTTTGGGATTTACCAGAGCGTTATTTCCCAGGTGTGTAGACACTCATCTCTCTCTGGCTTTCTCACTGTCTTACTGCAGAATTTGAATTTTAAAAAATACGTTAAAAAAAATACAGTGTCATTTGGAAACGTTTTCCTAATTGTCTTGAATGGAAGTAGCAGGGAGTGGATGGCATCACTCCCTAGCAGAAAAGGAATTAGACTGGCTTACATGACTCATGGCTTTCCCTTAAGGAAAGCTCCTTAAGGGCCATGTCTTATATTTTTATGCTCAGGTTGTAGCACCAAGTGCCCCGGCATTGTTCCAAGGGATTTGTACATACTGACACATCTAATCCACATAGCACTCCTGTAAATCCCTGTTGTACAGATGAAGGTCCTGGGGCTCAGGGAACTCGAGCGAAGTGACTTGCCCAAGTTCACACAGCTGAAATATGCGAGAGCCAGGATTTGGACTCAGGCTGTTTGCTACCAGGGTCTGAACTTTAACCACTATGTTATGCCATGTAATACAGTGCTCAGTAAGTTTGTTCAGTGTTATGAAAGGCTATGTGCTTCCCGCTTCGTAGAAGAAAATTAAGTCAACAGGTATTTCTTCTTATACTATAAACTCATGTATATTCATACCTTCATATATACCTTCATATACCTTCATATATACCTTCATATACCTTCATATATTCATACCTTCATACCTTCATTCATACCTTCATATATTCATATATTCATACTATAAACTCATGTATATTCATACCTTTTCCCCACTTCTTTTCTTCTAGTCTCAGAAAAGGTTTCTCTCTCTCTCTCTATTCAAGGCCTGTCCTTCCTTATGCCCTTGACCCTACCACTTCTCATTTTTTCCTGAACTTCTTTTATCAGTTATTCCATTTAGTAACTTCAGTCTCTCTTCTCCTTCTCCTCCTTCTCACCTATTAACTTGCTCAAGCGTCTAAGTAAATTCCCCTTTGGGACCCAGCATTCACCTTTCCAGCCCCCACTGTCCTCTCTCCTCCCATTCAAGCTTCTTAAAATAGTCCCCACCTCTTACCTCCCCTCCCATTCTTGTCGGTAGGTTCCAATCTGATTCCCACCTCATATACTATTTAAACTGCTTTCACCAAGTTAATCAACATATTCCCAATTGCTAAATGTTTTCATTTCTTATTTAGTGAAATTCTGTGCTGCCCTTGATTGCTCTCTCCCCCTTGAGACTCTGTTCACTTGGGTTCCTGGGGTTGGTTCTGCCCTCAGCACCCTACCAATTCTCCCTGGGAGACCCTATCAACTCTCCTAGTTTCAAGTGACCATCTCTTATAAAGGAAAATCTTCCTATCTAGTAGCTTGGCAGTCTTGGTATCTAGAGGGTGGGGGGAAGTGTACCCATTTTACCTTGTACATTTCTCTCTGTATTAATATCTATATATCTGTCTTCTCACTAGATTCTTCATTACCTGAGGGCAAAAACTTTTATTCACCTTTGTATCCTCAGCTCTTAGTACAGCCTGCCACAGTAGACATGCAACAGATATCTGTTGAACAAATGACCCTTTATAAACTTTGCTTCACAGATGTCCAAACAATTTCAGTAGATATCTCCAAATGTTTATAGAAATATTTTAAGCACTCAACAGTGTTATAATAGATGTTCAGAGAAGGGAGCTATCATTTTTGGCTGCGTAAGACTTTGTGACAGTGATAGCACTTGAGCCACAAAGTTTCAGTCCAGAGGCAGGAAAGGGAGGGGGAGAGTACTAACATTCGACTCCCAGGCCAGAGACTAGAGGGCAGCAACTGGAGTCTTCATTGATACATCAAGTTTGGATCAGGGAATAGAAGATTCACCTAAAAAGGTAGGAAATATAAACGTGGAGGGCCTGAGGGCTAAGCTAAGGAATCTTGACTTTATTCCTGGGCAAGTTGGAGCCTATACTGAAAAGGGTGCTCAGTGATCCTATCAATATATGAACCTGGTGGCAGAACGCTTGCTGCCTTGTAACCAGGATACGCTAGGTGAGCAGACCAGTGGGACACTCGTGAGCGAAATGAGAGCCTGATTCAGGGTGGTGGCACTGGAAACTATAAGAAAATAGATGTAGCACTTCACATATTTTATTAAATCAAATAAATTTTAACATCTTTGAAATGAAATTACATGTCTCAGCTTAATTGGTAGCATTTCTTCTTTCTTAACAACACGTAAAATAATGGTATATCTCAAAGTTGATGGTGTCCAAGATTCAATGATTACAATACCTGGATGTGAGTAAGAAATAGGGAATTCAAAGGAAAAGTTTTAAACCTGGGTAACTGGAAGAACTCTATTATTCCTAACAAAAAAGTAAGGGTATTTCCTTGATCCCTATATAGGAGTCTAACCAAATCTTCTATTTGAGCAATGACCCATAGATGATAATGCTACTCACCTACTTTCCCCATCTGAACTTATAAATAATTAAAAATACTTATTAATGGCAACTTTAATATGAACATGTTTTGACCCTCAGGAAACTAACTGTCATAATTTAAAGGGAAGGGAATTGCCACTGAAAGGAGTACAACGGTGCTTAGGGATGGACGGCATGCAGTTTCTGGATCCAGCTGATACTCAAACATATCAAAGCAATTGATAACTTCAGTCATTTGAACAATCGGAACTTCTTCAAATACTGGTTCACTTCTTCCTTGGGGTAGGGACGGAGTGCAATGCAAGTGGGGATGTTCTCTGGCTGCTCCACCCACAGCTTGTGGTCAATGTTCTTCTGTTGCAGCGTCTCTGCCAGCAACTTTAAGGTGGTCTCATCTGGGGCCTACAAGGAGCAGAACACAGACTGAAAAGCCCATTTAGTAAGTGACAAAAGGCAAAGGAAAAAAAAAAAAGTATGGAGGGGGGCTCCTCTTAACTGAAACTGGAGGAACAGCTCTACCGAAGAAGGAACTGTAGTGCATGTCTCTAGAAACAACAGCTTCATTGCTCCATTTGCCATTCACTCTCTGAAGGGGTGGGAGTGGGGGTGGGAATGCATTGTCAGTAATTATGCTCTACACATTTTCTAGTTCTGGTGCCTAAACAGCATCCCTAATCCCTCAGCCAGCTCTGACTTTAAGAGCTGACTACTGGAAGGATTTCTAAAATCACATCACCTCCACCTCCCTCCTACTTCCACCCTAGTCCACACAAACCTAGAAGGATTTTCTTTCTGCCAGGATAGTTCCCAGTTTTTAACTCAAGCGTGGGCAAACTATTCTCTAGTGTCCTTCTGAAACTGTTTCTCATCATCTTTATCACCCATGCTGAATCCCATTACAGGAAACAGCATAGCTATCACTCAGAAAATAAAGATACTTAGTGTGTTATGTTGCATAAGGTATATTTTTTTGCCTATGAAGGCAGAAGCCACTAAGATAACTAGAGGTTTGTCTTAATCCAATTAGAGGATGCTGGGATTGCCACTCTTAATCTGCTGAGTCCTTTGGGCATGCTGAAGAAGAATGCATTGACTTCCCCTCCCTCCTCCTTCAGCACCAGGAGCAGCACAGTACAAGTTAGAGTGAGTCCAAACCCTTGCTCTACCACTTACTGATTTGTGTGCTCTTTGATAAGTTATGTGACTTAGCTGAACCTTTGTGTCCCTGTTGTAAAAGGGGATGATAATGCTTCCTAGTAGTAGTGAGATTCAATGAAATCAGGCTCAGATCTGTGCCTGACACAAAGCACCCAGTGAATGGAGTTAATCTTGGCACTGTCTTATATTTTATTGGTCTTTATGGCTACAGCACCACCTTTATTTAATCAGTGGTGACTCCTACGGCCCTTTCTTGAGTCATAGCTAACAACAGAATCATGAGATGTCTTTTAAATTCAGAGGAGTCACTTACTCTCTGTGGGCTTCAGATATCTCATCTGAGAAAAGGGGTATTTTATCTGCCTGAAAGCAAGGGAGTGGGGGATGTCTGAACTACATGATTTCTTGAAGCCTTCCTATAAAATGCTATAAAAGGAATCTAAAGGAAAAAGCTATCTGTTTCTTTTCTGCCTACTTATAGATTCTCAAGACATTTTCCTACAGGTTACAGTTTAATGTTTCATTACCCAACAGCAATTTTTCTCTTGAAAAATGATCTGCTTTTGCCAGCTGGCCAGGAAGGAATTACCCAACCCCTCCACCCCAGGTTTATTTATTAAAATAAATAAATTTTATGAGAAGAAAATTGCTTTAAAATGAAAGCAATATTTTTTTCATTATAAAATGTGTGCTTAATGTAGGAAACTAAAAAAAAAAATAGAGAAGCATTACAAAATAACCAAAATTCCACTACCCACTCACTACTTAATATTTGGATATATTTTCTTAGTTCTTACTTTCAAAATCTGGATCACTTTGTATGTAGAATATATAGTTCAATTAGAATCGCATCATGAGCACTCTTCCATGCCAGGTAAATATGCTCCAAAAAACATGATTTATGCTAGTTTCGTAATAATCTGTTATAAGGGCATAAGTTTAGACAATTCATCGTACTGGAAATTTAGTGATTTCCACTTTTTTTTACTATGATAAAATGCTCCTATCCTTGTACAACGCTCTTTGGGTGCATCTTGCTATTTTCTTAGGATACATTTCTAGAGGCAGAATTGACAGAAGGTAAGGGTAAGATCTGTTTGGCTATCTGTAAAAAGAACCTTACGTCTGATGCTAGGTTCAAATTATACTAGGGTTAACATTTATTTTCAAATAATTTGGCGTCAGAACCAGGTAAATGCTCCAGTTTGACTTCACTTGCAATAAGGAACCCCGCGTCCTTACCCTTCTGGATCGGTTTTGCGAAGAGGGTTAAGGACAGTACTTTTCTGCGCAGCCATTAAAAGGCCGGCGCAGTGCACAGGTAGAAAGGCGGGTGTCGCTCCACCAGCCTCCGCCCTCACAGGCATCTGTTTAAGAGGGACGCAGGTAAGACCGAAGGGGTGCGGGAAGCATTTATAACGGGCCCGATGTCCACTCGTCACACCGTCAGGCCCCGCCCAGTCAAGGTAAGGCTCCCTGGGCAATAGCTCAAGCCCCAGAAACCTTACCAAAACTTGTAAGTCAAACACCCTCCCCACTAATGCCACACCCACTCCATGAAGTTAGGCCCTCCGACTCAAGACCACACCCTCTTCCGGTCTCGATATCCTCAGGGCCCCTCCCCCCGCCCGCGCCTCACCTCGAGGACCACCTTGCGCATGCGCCCCAGCTCCCGGAGGTAAGCGGCCGTGTGCGGGTGGTCCCGGTGAATGTGCAAGGCCGCGGTGGCTGCGTGACAAGCCTGTGCTACCAATGCGCCCGCTGGCCAGGAAAACGGCGCCTGTGATAGATCCTTTCGTAACACCAGGTACTGTACCAGGATCTGCGGCTCTGCGCCAGCGGCCGCCATCTTCCCGCACAACTTAAAGGCCAGGCCTATCCTCCGATGCATGCCGGGATGAGGGAGGGGCCCTGAGTGCTGCCATGTTTTTGTACGTTGGGAGTGCAAAGCACGCTGGGACCGGTTGGCTTGGATTTGAAGGCAAGCGGGAACAGCCAGAGGAGAGGAAGTAAGGGAAAGTAAGACCCAGTGGCGGTCGGGACCGTGATAGGGTGGAAGGCTGAGCGGCATTCTTACAGCTCCTTCCGTGTGCAAGGAAGCCCGGAGGAACCAGAGGTGCGGCGCCTTAGGAGCGCGCAGGGGCGGGGAGGTAGACGTGGACACCGCCGACTCGGACCCGGGGAGCGGACCGGGCGGGTCAGGGAAGGGGAGTCCTAGCGACGACACTTGGGGTGTCCGGGGCGCACGGGTGCGTACCAGCGTTGCGTGTGCCTGCCCTCTAGGTTTGTCTGAATATGAATCGATTCTTGCCATTTTATTTTGTCTCCAAGGACAGCCCTATTACTGGTGCTTGGACAGCTTTCTAGCAAGGCTCTTGGAAATCTGAGGAGGAGATGGAGCTGGCGAATACTCTAAGTCAAGACGGCGAGTCCAGAGGAGGTATTCAAAGGGTCGCCTTTCCCCCCCTTACTCCTGCTGCCCAAACAACGCGCAGGTTGAAAGCCCTTCCCTCCTCTAACCGATGTGTGACCTGTCCTGTTTGGGAGCAGGATGGTGAAAGGAACTAACATTGAAGACTTAAAGGGACAGGCAGCTAAGATCATTGGAGCAGGAAAAATTACTTCACATATTCTAGGCTCTTATCCCTTTCTAGACCAATAGGTTGCATTCCTAGTATGCTAAGCGTTCATATTCAGAGCTACAGTTCTAGCCAATGAGCTTTCTTTACTCTTCCCAGGATTTGGAGGGAGCCATTTATGCATTACTCCCGTGGAAGAGGCAGTGACTGGTATTGGTCAGACCTGGGTTGGAGTCCTGGCTCTGCCATTATAAATACTGTGGCCTTGGGCAAGTTATTTTACTTTTCTCTGCCTCAGTGTTTTCATCTGGAAAATGGAGATGAATAATAGCATTGTGGTGGTGGCTGTGGAAATTAGATAAGTAATTCTTTTAATGCTTTTCAAGTGAAACATTTAGCACATGCCTAATGCATAGGAAATATTAAATAAATGCTTTAATTCTTTGCATGCTTTGCAAGTAAAGGATCTAGCACAAGTGTCTCTTTTTTAATAAATTTATTTTATTTAGTTTTGGCTGTGTTGGGTTTTCGTTGCTGCACGTGGGCTTTCTCTAGTTACAGTGCGTGGGCTTCTCATTGCGGTGGCTTGTTGTGGAGCACGGGCTCTAGGCGCGTGGGCTCAGTAGTTGTGGCGCACGGGCTTAGTTGCTTCGCGGCATGTGGGATCTTACCGGACCAGGGCTTGAACCTGTGTCCCCTGCATTGGCAGGCGGGTTCTTAACCACTGTGCCACCAAGGAAGCCCCACAAGTGTCTTAATATGTAGGAAATGTTCACAGATGCTTCACTGCTAGAGTTGATTAGCATTATGAAACTGTGACCTTTACTATATTGGTCTTTAGTTAGTCTCTTAGGATCTGAGATTGCCTCTGAATTTCTATCTGTTGGTGAGCTTGTTTTCCTGTCTGATACCCAGTAATATTGGTGGACGGTTCCTTTCAGTGTGTGCCTTTATAGTCCTATGCTCCTAATACTTTTCAGAGTACTTATTCAAGCCTCTGTGGATGTCTAAATCCAGTTATGCATTAGCACTTTGGGAAAACATGCGTAAAACCAAAAAAAACAATTCTGCATTAAAAAAACAATTTCTGAGAGAGTCTGAATTTGGTGACCCTGTTTTCCTCTGGGTCACTATTATCATAGATAACTGAGATTAGCCATTTTCAGATGATGCCCTTTTTGAACAGTGTCTTGGTCAGGGACTGCTTGTAGGTCAGTGTTCGGCCTAAGAGGTTGCTGATCATTGACTTCTGTTGTCAGCTCCTCCTGTTTTATAAATTGTTGGCAACGTCTCCAGTTTAGCTGACCACAGAGTTCTGGAAAAAGGGTCACCCTCTGTTCTTCCCTGAAGTGCTTCCCGTTCCTGGGGTTAGAAATCCTTAGCTTCTTGTGAAATTCCCTTTTTACTTCCCTCAGGTGTTTTAGCTCACTTGGAAAGACTAGAGACTCAAGTGAGCAGATCCCGTAAAAAAATGGAAGAGCCACAGAGCGCACAGGCAGAGGAAAGTGCTCTTGGAACCAGGATTCATGAACTGAGACGTCTGCGAGATAAGCTGAGGGCTGAAGTGAAACAACATCAAGCTAGTGTGAGTAGAAGGGTGATCGACGTTGGCAGGCTTTCCTAGAGTGTAAAAAACAAACATGATCTGGGAATTAGCAAATTTGTGTAATACGTTTTACCTGTGGTCTTACTGGATGGATTTCAGTCCTTGATCCCTCAAGTGATCAAATCTGTAGAGTCGGCTAATGTCAATATCAGCTAACAGCTGGCAGGCATTACTGATGGGCCAGGCGAATTCTTCATAATAATCTCTTAAACCTGCCCTCATAGACATGAGCCTGTTACCTTAATCTCAGCCAGACTTGAGTCATTGGTACTTTTGTCATTAGCACCATCTTTCTATAACCCAACCTGAAACCTCACAGTAAACTTTGACTTTTCCCTCTTTTCAGCTTTCTCTCTAGCCCAGGTTCAGTTAGTAAAACCTGTCAAATTCTTCTTTAGATTGTCTTTGTGCCCCTCCCCCACCCTCTGCTGTAGAGCACGTATTATCCACATGGGTCCTAAATATTTACCAGGTGATTTAGATGGCAGGATTATTGCAGCAGTCTGCTAGTTTGTTTTCTTCTGGTATTTATACTTCTCTGATAAATTCCACACAGCCAAGAAAATCTTCGTAAAACACTACATTTTTCATTAAATTACAAGTTTCCTTGCTCAAAGTGTCAGTAATTATTCATTCCTCCTGGGTTAAGGTCAGCCTTCTTTTTCTTGTCTTCCCTCCCTCTCTTCCTTTTCCCCCTTTCCTCCATTCTCTTCCTCCCTCCCCCCTTCCTTTTTTATTAAAGTAAAAAAATACATATATATATATATGTATACACATACACACATATGTGTATATATGTTGTGCACAAATCTGAAGATCCTTTTACAGAACGAACACACCCTGGTAAGTACCACACAGATCAAAGTGTAGACTACTACCAGCACCCCAGAAGTCTCCCTCTTAAATCCTCCTAGTCATTTCCCTCAAGGTAACTGCTATTCTGGTTTCTGTTACTATACATTGGTTTTACTTGTTATGGAGCTTTACATAAATTTAAAAAGTATAAACTCTGTTATGTCGGGCTGCTTTTGCTGAATGTTATCTCTGTGAGGTTCATCCATATTGGTGCATGCTGTGGTCACTCTTTTATATTGCTATATAATTATTCCGTTGAAGAAATATCCCACAATTGTTTTACTTATTGTACTTATTGGTGACATTTGAGTTATTTGGATTGTTTCACTTTGGGGCTATTAAGAATAATGCTGCTGTGAACATTGTTGTTCCTGTCTTTTGATATAAAAATATATACTTTTCTGTTGAATTGCTGGGTCACAGGGTATGCAGATTATCTTTAGTAAATACTGTCGAACAGTATTTGAAAGTTATTGTACCAATTTTACATTCCCAGCAACAGTGTATAAGGTTTCCATTGTTCTGCATCTTTACTGATACTTGGTGTTGTCAGTTTTAGAAATTTTTCATTCTAGAGTGTGGGAGTAAATCATTGTGGATTAATTCGCGTTCGCCTATATAACTGATGGTTTTAAGTACCTGTTTGGACACTTGAAAATCTTCTCTTGTGAACTTCTTAAGACTTTTGCAGAATTTTTATTGGGCTGTATATCTCTTATTAAATTGTAGAATTCTTTACACATTTTGGATATGAGTTATTTTTTGTGTATCTGTATTCCAGATCTTCTTTTATGTTTTTTTTTGTTTTTTTTTTTTGCGGTACGCGGGCCTCTCACTGTTGTGGCCTCTCCCGTTGCGGAGCACAGGCTCCGGACGCGCAGGCTCAGCGGCCATGGCTCACGGGCCCAGCCGCTCCACGGCATGTGGGATCTTCCCGGACTGGGGCACGAACCCGTGTCCCCTGCATCAGCAGGCGGACTCTCAACCACTGCGCCACCAGGGAAGCCCCAGATCTTCTTTTAAAGACTGGCTTGCCTTTTCACTCTCTAACAATGTGATGAGAAGAAAGTCTTCATTTTAATGAAGTTTGATTGAGGAATCTAACTTTATGCTTACCGTTCTTGTTTCCTTTTAATCTTTGCCTAACTTTAAGAACATGAAGATATTCTGTGTTATTTTCTAAAAGCTTTATTTTACTTTTTATTTTCAGAATTACAGTCCCTCTGAAATTGATTTTTGTGTATGGTGTGAAATAGAGGTCATACTTCTTTTTTTTTTTCCATATGGATATCCAGTTCATCCAGTACTACTTCTTGAAGACCACTCTTTTCCCACTGTATTGCAGTGGGTCTTTGGGTCCACTGTGGGCCCGCTTCTGAGTTCTGTTCTGTGCCATTGGTCTATTTGTCTTTGTGCTAGTACCAGAGGTTTATTACTGAAAGTTTTGATACCTATAGTTTAGGTCTTCTTCAGAATTATCTTGGCTATTGTTGGCCCCTCGAATTTCGCATAAATTTGGGAATCGGCTGTCAATTTCCAAAAAGAAACCTCCTGTAGCTTTGATTGGAATTGCACTGAATCTATATATTGATTTGGAGAGGACTGAAATCTTTATAGTATTGTGTCTTCCAGTCAGTGTACATGGCGTATCTTCTAGCTTCTTGGGATGAACACTTACTGTTTTATAAGTCTTTTTTTCTCCTCTATGTGTTTAAGGTTATAAATTTCCCTCTAAGCATAGAATCTTAGTCCATATGGGCCACAATAACAAAAGTGCCATAAACTGGATGACTTATAAGCAACAAATATTTATTTTTTACAGTTTTAGATGCTGGGAAGTCCAGGATCATGGCACCAGCAAATTCAGTGTCTGAGGACTTAACTACCTCTTTGATTGTGGTCTTACTGTAACCTCACATGCCGGAAGAGGCATGCTAGCTCTTTGGCATCTCTTTTATAAGGGCACTAACCCCATTCATGAGGGCTCCCCCATCATGATCTAATCACCTCCCAAGGGCCCCACCTCCAAATACCATCACATTGGGCTTTAGGTTAGGTTTCTGAAGTTTGAGGGACACAAACATTCAGTTGATAGCACATGGCTTTAGCTGTATCCCACAAGTTTTGGTATATCATGTTTTCATTATTTCAATTCAAAATATTTTTGATTTCCATTGTAATATCTTCTTTTTCCCATAGGTTTGTTTTAGAAATATATTGCTTAATTTCCAAAAATTGGGGGATTTGTTAGTAATTTTTTTAGTTACTGATTTATAGCTTAATTCCATTGTGATCAAAGAACATGACCCAACATGTGGTCAGTTTTGATAAATGTTCCATGTGCATTAAATGTGGGTTTTGCATTTTGGGGTACTGTATTCTCTCTATCAAATAGACCAAATATGTTCATCATGATGTTCAGATATTTTATATCCTCACTAATTTACTTGTCAACTTGTTTTATCAGTTACTGGGATAAATGTGTTGAAATCTCCTGCTGTAATTGTGGATTTGTACATTTTTTTCCCTTTCATTCCATTTTGCTGTATAGTAGGTCCAAACAAATTTAGGATTGTTATATCTTCCTGGTTGACTTAACTTTTATCATTATGAAATGTTGCCTTTTCTTTTAGTTAAACTTCTTAAAGTCAACTTTGTCAAATATTAGTATCACTACAACAGCTCTTGTTCTTGTAAGTATCAATAGCATATAGTTAGAAATTTTTAATCCAGCCTGGCAATCTTTGTCTTTTAATTAAAGTATTTAGTCCATGAACTTTTAATATGATTACTAACATATCTGGATCTCAGTCTACCATGTTATTATTTATGATCTTATTTGTTCTTTGTTTCTTTTTTGTCCTTTCTTTCCACCTTTTGGATTGATCTTTTTTTATTATTTCACTTCTCTAATTATACATGCTTTTAGCATTCTTTTTGTGGTTATCCTCCACAAAACATGCTTTTTTTTTCTTACTAGAATATACTTTAGATTAGTACTTGTACCACTTTCTGGATAATTACAGAACCTTCTAACATCTTTTCTCTCCCACACATGCAGCCTTTCATGTTATTATTGTCATATGTTAATTCTACATATACTTAAAACTGTATGAAACACTTTTGTTTGTATAGTCACTATGCCTTTAGAGTTATATATACATATTTACCTTTTTCAGTGCTCTTTATTACTTGCTGCATTTCCAGATTTTCATCTGGGATTATTTTCCTTCAGTGTAAGTAGTTCCTTTTGGTACTACTTTCAGTGTAAATTTGCTGGAAATAAATTCTCTATTTTTGTTTGTCTGAAAATGCTGTATTTCACTATATTTTTCATGTTTAAAGGGGTATTTTTGCTCAGCATAGAATTATAGATTGAAATGTATTTTCTTTTATACTTTAAATACATTTTTCCATTGTCTTCTAGTTCCATAGTTTCTGTCAGATGTTAGTCTTATTGTTTGCATATAGTGTGTCTTTTGCCCTTTGGCTGCTTCATGGTTCTGTCTTTGGGTTTTAGCAGTTTTATATCATAATGTGGCTAGGATTGGTTTTCTTTCTTCATCCAGCTTGGTGTTTGTAGCACTTCTTAAATTAATTACTTGCTGTTTCTCATTTATTTGGAAAATTTGGCCAGCATCTTTCAAATGATGCATCTGCCTCATTCTTTCCTGTATTTCTGGGGCTCCCAAGTATGGAGTTTTTGTTTTGTTTTTACTGTGACCTATGTCTTATATCTTTAATCTAGATAAGAAAATACACCTATTTTCTACTTTTTCTATGTGTCCAGTCAGCTCTTAAACCTGTTGAATTCCTGATTTTGGTTATTGTATTTTTTGGATTTAGGATTTTCATCTGACTTTAATAGATTCCAGCCCCTTGGTGTGAGTTCTTCATCTTTTAATCTATTTTAATGACTATGCCTAATAACTCAAATAGCTGAATCCCTTTGGATCTGCTTCTGTTGTCTTCTTTTTTCTCCTGGTTTTCAGAGGTCTGTTCCTCTTCCCTGATATGCTTCATTTTTTTTTTTTTTCAGTGATGGGTATCATATGAAAAAATATAGGGATTCTGAACTATGTCCTCTTCCTCCAGAAAGAATTTCATTTTTTTTCTGACAGGCAGATAGCATATGGGCATATCACTTTAATCGCTGAAGTAGTCTGTTTCTGGTTTGCCCTTACTCCTAGGGTGTAGTCCTTTGGTGGGGGGCGGGGGGACCTCACTTGAAAGCTTGGGTGTGTTGGGAACAGATCTGTCAAGATCCCCCTTCTTTGGCAGGCCCTGATCTCCAGAATCTCTGCTTAGCTTTTTAACTTTCAGGAGCTTCTTTCTGTTTTGGTTTCTAAGTACCCAGCCACACATAGGCAGTTTAGGATTTGGCAAGTGCCTGGAGGGCAAGTTGTATGCAGAATGTTGGGTTCCCTCTTCTATAGTTTGACCCACAGGAAGGCTGCTCTGGTAACCTTGATCTCCAGTTTTTGTTTCCCTGGCATGGTGAGACTGCTACAAAATTTAGCCTGCAGCTTTCTATTTGGCCTGTATGCCTTGTGATTAAAATCAGCAAATGCTGAGGGGGAAAACCTCAGGAAATCCCAGCTCACTTCAGAGCATTTATCCTTAGTCTTCAATCTGGCTATTTTGGTGATTCTCCAGTGCCTTCGGGCCATTTTCTGTTTGTTTACTTGCATGATTGCGTATTCCTCTTTGGTATTTGATCCAGCTTGTGTAGTTGTCTCAGAGGGAGAGTTAGTCCAATACCTCCTACTGGGCCGTATCTCGCAGCGTGTGGCTTAGAGTCAGTATTTCTCATCCTGGCACTTGAAAACCTGCACAGTCTGACCCAAACCAACTTTCCCAGCCTTGCCTCTTCGCAGCTGTTTTTGCTTCCTAGACTTTCCTGACATCCTTTTCTTTCTCCTCTCACAGTACTCTCCATGCCAACCAAGTTCATTGTTGTCCAGGCCAGCACAATTTCTACTTCTGATTCCTAGCACTGTAACCCACAAGATTCTTCCTCTGCTGTGAATTCATAGCACCAGGTGGCTGGCCACTGTAGCATTTCTTGATCGATTATATAATTAAAAAATATTGTGCATTTAAATTTTTTCCAGGTAGGTGAGGGCATGGGATTTCTATTATGCCCCTTTGTACCCAGTTTGATCTGCTACATATCTCGCAGGTTAAAGCATCTACTACCAATGTAGAACCCGACCAAACATTAGAGATTACTGAACAAGAAAGTTTGAAGAGAAAATGGGAAAACGTGAAAGCCATTCTGCAGGCATATCGTTTTACAGGTATAGTTTTTTTCTGACCTGTTTCAGTCTGGGTCTCTTGTCTCTAGTGAGTTAGTTTGCAAGATGTATTATAAGTCCTGGACTTACTTCATGAACGTTGACTTTTGCCCCCTTCAGCATACACACACAAAGCTGGCATGCTCTTCACAGGCAACTTGCCCTACAGGACTGGCCCCTTTGTGCAGCAGCAGGTTGACTGGTGGCTGGCTTAGACTGTTCATTTTTAGCAATTTGACGTGTGCTAGATGGTGTGCTACAACTTCCTTTACTGCTGGCTTGCTTTATGCCACTGGTCAAATAGTTTGAACCCCTCAAGTCTCTGTTTCACCATTAAAATGAGGATTTATTTACCTGTTATCTGTATCATAAGAGGATTGTGGGAAGACGTGGGGACTACCATAAATTATTTGACACTCAGGAAAAAAGAAGCATAGGTAAATTGAAAAGTTCAAAATCTCTTCCTCAGTAATTTAATATTTAGGATGCTCTTTCTTTCCCACCATTCTTCTGTGGTTTTATCAACTCAAAGTGAGCTAGAGTCAGTGAGAAGAAAGAGTCTGTTGTCATTCATTCAACGAGCATTTGAGCCCATGATGTATGTAACTAGGCAGTGCTGAGGGGACTGGGATGCACAGGTGAATAGGATACTGCCTCTGCCTGACATCTCTTAAGGTATCGTCTTATTTGTCTCAGGGATCAGTGGGAAACTGACCAGCCGAGGAGTCTGTGTCTGCATCAGCACTGCTTTTGAGGGGAATCTGCTGGATTCCTATTTTGTGGACCTTGTCATGCGGAAACCACTTCAGATACATCACCATTCGATTCCAGTCTTCATTCCTCTGGAGGAGATATCTGCAAAATACTTACAGACTAATATTCAGCACTTCCTGTTCACTCTCTGCGAGTACCTGAATGCTTACTCTGGGAGGAAGTACCAGGCAGATCGACTTCAGGTATCTGCGATCTTATAAAGCATTTTGTGAGCCCAGATGAGCTTAAAAGGAGAAAAAGGGACATGTTCTTTTTTTGTACTTTCAAATGTTTCATAACTCTGAGCCGGAAGTTTGACCACTGTCCTTCTAATGCTTGTTTCTTATTAATATACAAGCTATTTTCCACCTTCTCTTCTGTTGAAACTCTGGATGATGTTGAAGCATGGATACCAGTTAAGGGATTATTCACTCATGAATGGTGATTCTCAAGCTTTTGAACTTGACCCTTCCTTCGCCTCACAAAGTGGTAGGGTACAGTTGCTATACTTTTAATTCAACAGGAATTTATAGAGTACCTACTATGTGCCGGGTGTCTTGCTGAACCTTGGGTATAGGTGCACAGCAGAATAATGGTTTCTTGAAATACCACAGAGGAATACTCTCCATCTTTGCCTAAGCTCTGGCTTACCTTCTATTTAGGGTTGCAGTTGAGCTTAGGGTTGAGGTAAAAAGGGAAAAAAAAGGTAGGAAATGAATGCAAATAGGGAATAAGTGACTCTTAAAATAAGTGACTCTTATACCTCTTTATGCATTTGGAATGACTCTGAAGCTCCTGGTTGTCAGATAAACTTAAACTGATATGTAGCCTGGTTGTCAGATAAACAAATTGGTACGTGAATGTAGACATGAAGCATCTCAGCCATACATATGTCAATGCAGTTCTTGGCAGAAATAGTATCTCCCCTGTATCCCCAGCCCCTGGCCATTTACATAGACTCTAGGCTGCTACCAGTTCTTAATTATCTTATAAATCTCTGTCATTTGTCCTTTTTTCAGGCCTTTCTCTGTCCTTCATTTATTTCTGAGATTTAATTAATAGGCCCTGTTTTTGGTAGACATGTTTGAAGCGGCATAACCTATCACTGCCTTTGGAGTTGTAATTGTCATATACTTTGTGTCTCTTTTGATCCTCACCCCCATTAGAGTGACTTTGAAGCCTTTCTGGCTGGGCCTTTGCAGAGAAACTCACTGTGCAACTTGCTGTCATTTACTTACAAAGCGGAGCCGGAAGGCCAGTCCTTCCCATTTTGTGCTAGACTGCTATATAAGGACCTCACGACAACTCTTCCAACTGATGTCACTGTTACTTACCAAGGTAAGAGGAAGGATACCTCCAGGAAGAAATTATAATATGCCTGGGTTACTCAGATTGATTGAAACAGGGCGAAATAGACTACATCAGTTGGGCCTCTTGAGACACTTTCTTCTGTTTATGTACTATGAACAGAAAAATATGAAGACAGACACCAAGAATATCTTCCTTGTTTCTACCAAATTTTCTTCTCCTCTTTGTAAGTAGTAAACACAATTATCCTAGTTTTCCTTTCTCCTTTGCTCCATCCAACTCCGCTAGAGTTCTTTCAGCTTATGATTTGTTTTCATTGGAGACCCCTCTTAGACAGCTAATGAGGCTGTGTCATACGGTCACTGTGGTGGAGAGAGCCAAGACTCGTTTCACTGTGAAACCAAGTAGACATGACAAGTCAGCATATACTTAGCTCTCCAGAGACTTCTCTAAATGAGAATTTTTCAGGGATGGCTGAGACATTTGCTATGACTTTGTTTTCGTTAAGTGTACCATAGTACATGGGCGATAATGAGAAAAAGGATAAAATGTTTTTACGAGGCAGAAATTTTGAAGCTGCCACAGGTTTCACATCATAGGCTTTTGATTTCTCTGGGCAGAGTTTCTGGTCTCAAAATTTCATTGGACCAGTAAGGGGCAAGCCTCTCTCAGCTCCAGACCAAATTAAAAAAAAAGTTAGACGTGTCCAGAATATTAGTGAGTGATCCAAGTTCTGATTCCTACAGTTGCACTAAATGAGATTGATAGGTTCTATCTTTTTCTAGGGACGGATGCATTATCCACCACACAGGAAGAACAGCGAGCAGCCCATGAAAATCTGTTTTTTACAAAGCCCCTACATCAAGTGTTTACTTCATTTGCAAGAAAAGGAGACAAGCTGGATATGAGCCTGGTCTCCTAGAATATTATTTTCATTGGGAACACATCAGAAGTGAGTAAACTAGTACTGACCACAGTTGCAAGCAAGGTCCTGGGAACTGAAAACTGTTGTAAAGGCTCAGACTCCTTGCCTGGGGACCGTCCTTGCAATGAGAACAGACACCCACCTCACCAGCATGGTTAGGGACAAGTTTGAGTCTGTAGACCCTGGCATTTTCAGACAGTTCTCCATGATTGCCTGGTCACTTGTTACAATGCTCAAGAGTATCTCTTCTCTTGCGATACTGATTTGATCATACATGTTAGCGAAAAATCAGAGTGGTCTGTGGGGGTAAAGGGAGTATGTACCATACAATTGAAGAGTATTTCTAGCTTTTATGATACCTTCAAGTAATTTTGCCTTACTTTCCTTATCTGTGACTTTTGAAAAAAGAAAGTTCTTAGAACACTCTAGGTTCATGATATGACATGAATCATATAGTTAAGAAGGGAAGTGTGTTTAATCTTTTGTTTGGAATGGAATATTCTAGGTCACTGCTTTACAAAGAATATGGCATGAGAAAGTACTATGGATAAAATAATGAGGGTTCCATGTATCTAATGTCGTTTCCTAGAACATGTTAGTAGAGCACAGAATGTATTAATAAGCTCAGCGGTAAAAAACCATGATCAGAAGTCTCATAATTTGATCACTGCAGAGGGAAGCGGATCCCCCTCCTTTGTCTCTTCCCTCTCCTGCAAGCTGCAGGCCCTGGCTGTACATGTATCTTCCTCATCTCCTGGTCCAGTTAGGGTGCCACTTCTTGTAACCATGGCCTCTGCTCTGCTGGTGCTTTTTGTTCCTTGGCTTGGGAGTATACGCAGGGCTAGTGCTCGGATGTAAAAACCTGTCATCGCGCTATTTTAATTCCTGTCCCGTTTCCCGCCCCGCCCCACTCCCCCAGTCACAAATAGGAGTCATTACCACCCGTACTGCCCAAGGCCAAGACCTGATGGCCACGCAGCAACCTGCAGGTGTGGCAGCCCCAGCTAACTCTGGGAGGAGCACAGGGGAATGGTCAAGCCAGCTTGGACCACCATTTAGAAAGAAGCAGCTTAAGAAGAGAGCAAGGTCCTAGTTTAAGCTCTTGCCTTCCAGGCACATGGTGAGGACCAGTGTGGGAGGCAGCAAAGCACTTCTCAGGTGAGGGCTGGTAACAGAATTTTCCCAATGATCATATTCAAGCTGAATAAAGCTTTTAATAAAACAGTCTTGTTCTTTATCAATACCTGTAAATTCGCTTTTAAAGCAGTAGCAAACGCGACTGTAGCAAGAGCTCAAAAGGCAAGGCAATATCGGAAAGTTTTTTAACAGAAAGTTAAAAATATAAATGTAGAAGATCTGTTTATATATTTTTCTTTCAGAAATAAAGTCCCTTTCCCTCCCTCCCTCCCACCAGGTAAAAGGAAATATTGCACTTTCTGCTCTCATGACTAAGGTGACTGACTGGGGTTCCAGAAGAACCTTTCAAGATTATCAGGACGAGGCCCATTTCACGTAACTCGGACCACAGAGGCAAGCAGGTCTTCAGAGTGAATGCTTCCAAGTTCTAGCTGGGGACAGAGCAGCTGCCAGCCCTGTACGTAAACAGAGCTGCCCCACCTGTGCTCCCAGCCGGGCCCAAAGGCAGCAGCCTTGTTCTGCCTCTGGTACATTCCTGCTCACAGTGGCCACGGCCTCTCTGGGGGAGGAGGGCTGGTCGAGACCAGGGCTCTGGAAGGATTACTCCAATACTATGCCCAAGAGCCCTACTCTCTGGGGAAGCTACAGGCACTACAGGCACACCAAGGAATAGTATGGCCGCCCTCAGAGCTCACACATCCATAAACAGATGAAGGCTTGAGATTTTTAAACCTAACGTCTACGTGAGTGTGCACCTCAACAGCTTGGGAATGCTGGGACTTGGTCACTTGTCCTTTCCCAAGGCCTGCCTTCGATTCCAGAAAATACCCTCTCCCTCCCGTGTGGACTCTCTGGGGGCTCGAGGCCATTCAGGAGTTGTCTACTACCTGGTGGGGCAGTGTAACCGAGGAGCCATTAGGGAACGTGGCTGGCTTCTCTCGCCCCTTCAAGAAGAAGGTTAGCAGCTCCCCCTTCCCTTTCACAAAGATGGGCCCTCTCCTCACAAAGCGGAAGCCGTACTCTCGAAGGATGACTTGAGTTTCTTCCACCACCTGTAGAGGGAGAACCGAGAGCGTCGGCTTAGAGAGTGAACCTGGGCCGAGGGGCCCGGTGCTACCCACGCAGGATCCCCATCCACAGGCTCCCAGCGCTCTTCTGCCCCTTCCAGCCTGTGTACCGGTTGCGGGGGTGGGGTTTGCCTGGCCCACCCCTCTGTAACCTTCGTGCTCCCTCTCCTAGGAGGTCAGCCACAGGTCGCCTTGCTTGGCAAGGCTGCTTTTCTGTCCCCTTTGCCCTTCTTGTGGAGCTTTCCTGCCAGAGCCAGTGATACAGATCAGGGTGGTTTTGGGGGGGAGCTGTTGGAGGCCCAAGGGTCACTGGGAACCAAGAGGCAGGACATGCTTTTTTTTTTGCAGTATGCGGGCCTCTCACTGCTGTGGCCTCTCCCGTTGCGGAGCACAGGCTCCGGACGCGCAGACTCAGCGGCCATGGCTCAAGGGCCCAGCCGCTCCGCGGCATGTGGGATCTTCCCGGACCGGGGCACGAACCCGTGTCCCCTGCCTCGGCAGTCGGACTCTCAACCACTGCGCCACCAGGGAAGCCCGAGCAGGGCATTCTTTTATCCAGAACTTAAACCTGCATTTTGTAAATGGGTTTGAAGTATTTTCTCCGTTTTACTGAAGCATGTCGTCCCAGTGTGGCCCTTGATCTCAGCATTGCCAACTTAACGTTCTGGGCCAACAGAAAGGAGGCAGTAGTGCCCTGCAAAACATGCATTATTCCGATTCCACTCCCTGGGATCTGAGCACACGGTCGGCTCTGTTGCTGGACGTACCTGAATGTTGCCCATGACCCCTGTGGACTCCATCCTGCTGGCTACGTTGACTGTATTGCCCCAGATGTCATAGTGTGGTTTCCGGGCTCCGATGACGCCAGCCAGTACCCCTCCTTTGTTCATGCCTGAGGTAGAGGCACAGAATTCAGCACAGCCCCATCTCAGAAGCCACCAACTCTTCTCACGGAATTTGCCACCTGGCTCCAACCACAAAGCTCCTAGTTATGTAACATACTCCTCGTCAAGCCTAAGCTACCGGAGGACAGAAGTCACGTGTCCTTCTCACCCTCCTCGCTCTGTGCTCGGTAAATGTCAGCCACCCCAATATACTAACTCATTTAGGACAGAAGTTGCCAGTTTCTCTCTTGGCACACCTGGTACTTCAAGTCTCCTGTGACCTTGCCCAGGATCGAGACCCCCTTCCCAGTAGTGGGTGGCAGGTGACATGAATCCTAACAGGCTGGACTGAGGTGAACAAGGCCCTCAGGCACAGAAGATTCCCTGGAAAGGTAGACAAACTCAAGTCCCAGCCGGATTCAGAACGAAGGCCATCATCGTCAACAGCGTGGGACAGGGATGGCTCACCATTTCATCGCACTTTCAGTTCGATCATCAACCTAAAGACCCGTAAGGTCCCTTCCAGCTCGGTGAGTATGAACCTCCCCAGCCCAAACGCCTCAGGTGTTTCTAAGCCCCGTCCTCCCCGATTTGCCGAGCCCCCTGCACCAGGGGGAGCACGGCAGGAGTGAGCGAGCCAAGAGGCCTTACCTATGCGCAACATGAAGTTATTGAAGGACTGGTTGTTGATGTTGGTGAGCGTGTCTTTCATGGCGAGCGCGAAGTCAGCCAGATCCGCCAGGTGCTGCCAGCGCTCCTTGTCTGACCTCTCCTGCACAAGAAAGCAACCGTGAGCGCCAGGGCCCGCCGGGCGCCTTCCTTCCCTTCACCTGCTAGTTACAGGCCTTGTTCTGCACTTCCTCCCACAGGGGAGCCAGGGACCTCTTTAGCTCTGACTTGTCACTGTGACAGCTCACCTGGGTCCCTCTGGGTCCAGGGCAAGGATGGGCAGAGGTGGTGGGGAAGGCAAATCCTTCCCAGCCCAGCTGCTGTCTGCCATGCGTCTGGCAGGGTCGTGTCACCACCCTGTCTGAACCTGGCCTTTGAATTTTGTATCGTTGTCCTCATTTGTTTCTTCAAGTAATTGTAAGCACTTGAGGGTGATGACCATTCTAGATGTGTTTCTTTAACCTCATCCATAAAGTGGATATGGCAGTAGGACTTACACTGTACAGCACAGTTGTGAAATAAACTAGGGTAATGTTTTAAGAACAGCCCTTGGGACCAGGGTCCCCACAGTTCATTTCCTCTCCCTCTGGCGCTAAGCACAGCTGGCCTCACAGGGCTGAGCCAACAGGAGAATAATCTGTCAGCCAGTGAGCGTTAACGACTTCCCTCTCCTAACAAAACCATTTCCCCAGCCCGGACATCTTCACTGTTACATAACTGTGTAGATAGTTCCTGCTCCCCGGTTCTTATGAAAGTATAGAGCATTAAGAGGGCATGGCCACAGGCACATGAAAAGATGCTCAACATTGCTAATTATTAGAGAAATGCAAATCAAAACTACAATGAGGTACCACCTCACACCAGTCAGAATGGCCATCATTAAAAAGTCTACAAATAACAAATGCTGGAGAGGGTGTGGAGAAAAGGGAACCCTCCTACACTGTTGGTAGGAATGGAAATTGGTGCAGCCACTATGGAGGGTCCTCAAAAAACTAAAAATAGAGTTGCTATATGATCCTCCAGTCCTATTCCTAGGCATATATCTGGAGAAAATTTTAATTTGAAAAGATACATGTACCCCAATGTTCACTGTAGCGCTATTCACAATAGCCAAGACATGGAAACAACCTAAATGTCCATCAGCAGATCAATGGATAAAGAAGATGTGGTACATATATACAATGGAATATTACTCAGCTATAAAAGAATGAAATAATGCCATTTGCAGCAACATGAATGTTGGACCTAGAGATTACCATGCTAAGTGAAGTAAGTCAGGAAGACAAATACCGTATGGTATCACTTACATGTGGGATCTATATGATACAAATGAACTTATCTATGAAACAGAAACAGACTCATGGATGTAGAGAACAGACTTGTGGTTGCCAAGGAGGTCGGGGGTGGGGGAGGGAGGGACTGGGAGTTTGGGGTTAGCAGATACCAACTATTATATAGAGAATGGTTAAACAAGGTCCTACTGTAGAGCACAGAGAACTATATTCAATATCCTGTAATAAACCATAATGGAAAAGAATATGAAAAAGAATGTATGTATATGTGTATAACTGAATCATTTTGCTGTACAGTACAAATTAACATTGTAAATAAACTATACTTCAGTAAAATAAATTTAAAAAAAAAAAGAGGATATGGCCACAGTTACCTAAACCATCTCACGCCCGGCCTAAGCTGTGGAACAGCAGTGGGGGGCCATGTGTGTTCCTCTCTCTGCTTATTAAACTCGTAAACCTGGTTTTATATTTGCACCGCGTTGGTTGTTGGGTGTGTGTCTGTGACCCCTTCGCACAACAGTACTTAATGGCAGCTACTTTTATTATGACATCGTTTCCCACGTGCTACGTGTGAGCTGCCTCTCTCTTGCCCCATCTCCTCTAGACATTGAGCTGGTTAGCTACCTTGTTGGAGCTGGTAAAGCCATTGGTGTTGACATCTGGGGTGACTCCTGAAGCTGCCATGTAGGTGCTGCCAATGGTTTTGATCTTGGTGATGACCCGAAACTTGGGATTGTCCAGGAGCTGAGGCCAGTAGTAAGGAAGACAGAACTGTCAGCAGTCGACGGAGATGAATGAGCCACAACTAAATGACAGATTTGCCTGTTTACAACAAGCCCAGGAGACATCTAAGATGTTTTCCTGTAACAGCTTCATCCAGCCGACACCTGCCACATGATCCTGGGCCAATGTCCCGATATTCTGAGCCTCAGTTTCTACCACCTTAACCCTGGGATGCAGGCCAGTCTCCTAGGGCGGGAGCATCTATGTAAAAGCATTTCCCCTGGTATACAAGTTACCTGATAAATGTCTACTGAACCTGAATCTGAGGGTAGGAGGAATCAGAGGGGCCTCGGGATCTTGTTTTGGCCAGACTTGCAGGTGATCTCCCAGGCTCTCACCTGGGACCCAACATCTCCAGATGGCTCTGTTATGCGGAGGGGCTTTTATGGGGAAACGCAGCCAGAGTAACTCTAACTTCCCTCTGACTTCTGCAGCCTTTCCTGGGCTGCAATCTGGAAGGGCTGGCTCTGTGGCAGGAGGAGGGGGGCGCAGGATGGTCACTTACAGAGTCAAAATCTGAGATGATCTCATTGAGGAAGCGCAGACACTCAATGCCACCGTTATTGATGCTCTCCTCTGTGTAGAAGTCAGCAAAGTTGGGCAGGGAGGCAAACATGACTCCAATCTCGTCATAAGACTGACTGTACAGCTCCTAAAAAGAGGCGGGGCCAAAGTGCTCAAAAAAGTCTAAGTGAATAATGTGCTATAGAAATGAACCTGTCTTCCATATCCATGACATGTGCACTCAGCTTTTTGGACACACACGTCTCCCAGACTATCCCAACTTTGAATTATTAGAAAGTAGCTCATCACAACAATTAATAACTAAAAAAGAGCTTCACTAGTCCCTGCAACAGCTCCAGCTCTGAGAAGAGGGTGGGGTGGAGCTGGGAAGTGAGGCATGAGAACCAGTCTGAGATGATCACGGTCGGCAGAAAGGTGGGCTCCACCAAGGCCTTGGCTTCTGAAATGGGCCTCCCAGAGGTGTGTGGCCCATGGAAGCAATGTCTATGGCAGTGCCCTTTACCAAAAGCCTGTGAAATTCTTCTTTTGCTTCTGGTATTGTGCTGGGTAGGTCCAGCCCTACCTGGGCCCCCAGGCCATGTCATAAGAAGACAGAAAGCCAGAAGATGACACACAGGCTCGTGGCTCCAGCACAGGGCCACCCCTCACCTCGTCTCTCTTCTTGGACCCCAGGAAATGGCGTGCCACGTGCTCAGGCAACATGTTAGTGACCAAGGCCTCGTTCCAGCGTCTCATTTCATAGACACGTTCCTTCTGGTCGTGGACCTCAATCTTCCATAAGAACAGTGTCCGTGCCAGCTTCTCCACCTATGGACACAGACATAGGTAAGGTGTGAGCTCTAAGCTGGCCATCTGAGGGAATTCCCTCCTGGCCCAGTGGTTAGGACTCGGTGCTCTCACTGCCGTGTCCCGGGTTCAATCCCTGGCTGGGGAACTAAGATCCCACAAGCTGTTCAGCACAGCCAAAAAAAAAAGAAAGAAAGAAAGAGAAAGCTGGCCATTTGATAGGAAGACGAAAAATGTGAACTTATTTCCAACATGGGAAGACTGAAAGGAAAACGGCTAATGGCAAGGGAAATGAGACCCAGAAAGATTCACCTCATCAAAAAGGCCACCCTACAGGTGCAGTGAGGATCCCAGCCCCTTTGGTTACAGGAAGATGTGAGAGGTATTCTGGACGTGTGGGGCGTCCTGGGACATAATTTTAGCTACAGGTCTGCCCTGTGGGTGGTGGCAGCAGTGGGATCTCCTAGCCCAGGGAGGAGGAGTCCCCATTTCCAGCAGGCTCCATTCGGTCAAGAAGTGGCTGGGGGTGGCTGTAGTTCCCCGACAAGCCACTGGGTGGCATCTGAGCTAACAGGGAAGTGAGTCCCTCACGAGGGTACTTCCTTCCCTCTCTTCCTCTTTTTCCTTTTAACCAAACAAAAACTTCATCAGCTTCTTTCCCTTTATTTTCCGGCTCCGTAGTCAGTGTGTTAGTGACCCCCAGAGCCTGGGTGAGTGGAGATCCATGAGCCGCTGGCCTAGGGAATAGAGATTTTATCCAGGCTTTTGTGCCCCTCCCCCAGGCTTCCTTCAGTTTCCCGCAGGAGGTCAGAAGGAAGAGGTAAGAACTGTTGCTCCTGTACTACTGAGGAAGAAACCAGAAACTGGCAGAGGTGGTGGCCTGACCAGGGTCACATGCCATGTGGGGTAAGGGAACCAGCATTCCCCAGGAGCTTGGTTTCCTAGGTCCTGGGGCTGCTTCTCCAGAGGCCCCAGCAGGCCTGCGCAGAAGAGGAGGGTGTGCAGGCACTCACGTGGCGGGAGAAGTAGTAGAAGCTGAGCATCATGACGAAGATCATCACCGTCATCGAGCACTTGGATGGCACCAGGGGCAGCCTGTGGGACCGAGGACAGTTCAGCTGAAGGGCACCGCGCTGCCCGCTGACAAGGGAGCCTTATTCCCTCTAATCTGGCTGTGCTGTTTCCTGTCACCCAGAAACTTTTCTCAGCAGCTTAAGCACCTTCGCGTCAAGCCCGGATGCCCACCGGGCAGTAAAGCTTTCTGAAATCATTGGGTTTTTGTCTTAACAGCCAACCAACTCCTGGCTCCTCCCGGCTGCACTTGGAATCCACATCAGGCCTTCGGGGATGCTCCCCAGATGTTGAATAAACACTGCATCACCTGACTGATCACAGAAGTAGCTGCAACCATCTAGGAATCTGGAGACGGGAGAGACTGACTAACATCTCGGTGATGGGATGAGGGCACAGTGCCACCATGCTTTTGTATAACTGTCACCCATATTTTTGTGTGGAGCTGTACATCATTTCCATTACTGTACAGTATTCTATTATATGACTCTACCACGATTTACGTATCTGTTCATTGTTGATGTCATTTGGGTCGTTCTCATTTGTTTTGGATGTTTGTAGGTGTGTGTGGCTATTATAAACAATGCAACTGTGGACATCCTTGTTCATGTATCCTGGGACATATATACGTGCATTCGTTTCTCTGAGGTGTACACGTAGCTGTGGAATTGCTGGGTCATAGGTCTACTTTCAACTGTACTAATTAACTCCAAATTGTTTTCTAAAATGGTTGTACCAGTTTATACTCCCACCAGGAATGTATGCATTACCGTTATTATACAGGATGTGATCAGACTTCTTAATTTTCGCCAAACTGATAGGGGTGTGATGGTCTTTCACAGTGGTCTTAATTTGCATGACCTCGGTTACCTGAATGCCTTTCATTTATTACTGCCCAGTTAGATTTCTTCTTTTGCGAAATGCTCTTCAAGTCTTCTACCCACCTTCTGTAGGTCATCTTTTTTTTTTTTTAAACTTACTTAAAAGTCTAGTCAGGTCACTGAATCATACAATTCTAAAACTTTAGAGCTAGAAGGGACCTTGAAGAACTTCTAGTCTGATATCCTCTTCAAGAGATGAAAACTGAGACTCAGGAAAAGTGGCCTGCCTGAGGCCCCACAGAGAATCACTGCGGCAGGGTTCAGAATCCAGGTCTTCTAGTTTGAATGCAACAGTGTTCCTTCCTGCTCCTGTTTCTGCCGTCTGTCCTGCCAGCCGGTAAACGCAGCTGTCCTCTACCTGGCTGCTCTCCTTTCACCTCAGCCCAGCCTGCTCTCTGTCCCAGCCTCTAAACCACACTGCTCGCCACACCTCGCTCTCTTTGACCCAGGAGAGGCCAGCGTGGCCAGATGAGCACTAAAGTCTGCTGCAGGCTCCCTACAGAAACACACACTGACTTCTCCGGCCTGACTATCCCACGTCACGTGCCTCTGGAAGGATGAGACCATGGGGCTTTGGCCTGTTGTATTCCCTACCTCTAGAAGAAAGGGGCCAAAAACACAGACCAGGACGGGAAAGTGGTCACCCTTACCTGTCAGTGCCATTGAGCCCAGGGCTGGAAAGTACCTGCATCTTCTCTAAGGCCACCATCGGAAAGCTGTTGGGACAGATAATAGCACACTCAGGCCCCATCGGGTACAAGAGACTGGTGCCCAGCCAAACACTGAGGTGACCCAGGTCTTCAACTCCTCAAGAAGGGGAAGGATGTGTCCTGGGATCACAGCCAACCAGTGGCCCGTCTGTGAGAAACCACAAACCCTGATTCCCATACAAGCCGTGGATGAGCCCTAGAGACAGACGGCCAGCTCAGTGCAGACCCATGACCTTGAAACGGGGCCTGGGGGGTGGGAGGAAGGAGACTATGCAGATCCCCAAACAGGCTTCATCTTACTCGTGTTCCTGGAAGCGTCTGCGGTCGTATTCATCAAAGATGGGGCGCCAGGCGTAGATGTTGATGACGGCCACAGCTCCTGCGATGAGCAGCATGAGCGTCAGCTTGACCATGTGGCTGACCTGCACCAGCATGATGGTGGCGATCAGGGACAGCACAGCGACGTAGTTGTAATACTTGGGGTTCTCCACGCAGCCGTCCTCTATCTGCACCCTTGAGGTGCCGTTGGTGGGTCCCATGTAGTACTGGAGACAGCTAAGCTGGAGGCCAGGACCGTAGGGGAGAGCACGGGGTGCAAGGGGACAGCAGAAACTGGTCAGAGAAGGCGGGGCTGTGGCAGCTGCCACTTCCCACGGTTCCCTCAGAAACACCGAGAAAGAAGAAAAATTGACCAGGGCACAGTAATACAAAAGGCAGTTAATTCCTGCTAAGAGCTTTACCATCATCTCCTCTGAGGGTCATGAAAATTCTGTGAGTATTTTAGTGCTGCCACCATCAGAGGGAAAATTCGGAGAGGCCGCCCTTGCCCCAAGTGATGCAATTAGCAAGCAGCAAAGCCAGAACCAGGAGTCCGCTCGTTAGGTTTCAAACCCAACGTGCACTTGCCCACAGCACTCTGTTGCTTCCGGAGGGGCCGTGAGCCAGCCAGGCTGCCCCTCAGAGCTTCACTGCGACGGCAGCCAGTCTCCACTCAAGCCCTTCATTTCTGGAGTCTGGTCGCCGGTCCCACTGCTGGGCAGACGTGGTCAATGGAAAGTGCATCCATAAACCGAATCGAACCTACTTTTCTTCACGTTCACCCACTGGTGCTTGTCTGGCTTTGGGGAGGCTCTCAGCATGTGAGTCTAGCACGTGCAAAGTTTCACACCTCCCTAGTTTTTCTCCCCTCCACAGGACTTCCAGATGTCCTGCCAGTGTCCGTGACCCTGTCAAACAGTGGCCCCCAGACCTCGGCACCAGGCTCCAGGGGGGTGTCCTGACATGCAAGGGGCCCAGGCCTTTTCTTCCCTGCTCTGTGGCCACCAGCAACCCCTGGGCGTGTCAGGTTCTGGAGCTCCTAACTCCATTCCTGCTGGACTTCGGATCAATCGGCCCTAGGGCTTCTCACGTACACTGCTACCAGAATAAGTCTCCATGCTGACTTTCCTCCCATGCTTCAATTGTTAAAAATAAAGCAAATAATATAACATTATATTTGCAAAAAGCAGGACTCTAAGAGACTGTATCTAGTACAGTACTACCAACACTGGAGGGAGCTGGGAGGCCTGACCAGAGAGCACCAGTGACAGCTCCAAGTGCCCAGTGCTCAGTGAACTGGCTGGTGGCTTCCCACTGCCATCCCTTCTCCCCAAGCCTCTGCTGCCCCCTCACGGGACCCATGTGAACTGAGGACAACAGAGCAGAGGATTTCGTCTACCGCTAGCCATCTGGGCTCAGTGAAACTGCCGTCCCAGTGACCCACCTCTGCAAGGTGTGGCCTTGTTCAAATGGATGAAGGCCAAACAGGAGCGCTCCTCTGGTGGAGCCGGTTTACCTCCCTCGTCCTGATGGATGCCTGATGCTAGCCACACTGTAGGGAATACTTAAGATACACAGAAAGCTTAGGAGTATTGGGGCCCCTGAACAGTGAGACATGGAGAGAGAAAACACAGGACGGGGATTTAGAACTGCTTCAATTCTCCACTCTGTTACTTACTGGCTGTGTGACCTAAAACAAGTGAGTTAACCTCTCTGAGCATCATTTTTTTCACATGAAACTACAGATGATACCGACCTCTCGGGATTGTTACAGAGATTAAATGAGACAACATATGTAAACCACCCAGACGGGAGCTGGTGCCTGGCGCTGGGCTCCTGGACCCGGGGAGAGTGAGGAACTGGGGAAGACAAGGCAGCCTCAGAGGCATCCCGGGGAGAAGACCCCGCCGTTTGGCCAGGATGATCATTTAGGAACCTAAGTGCCACTCCAAAGCTGTGTCTACTGGGGGTGGGGAAATGGGCTGGCAACTGCTCACGCAGGCTAATCCAGAGAGTGGGCGTCCCTTCAACAGCACAGCAGGGGCTCACCATGTCCACGACGTTTGCCATGACCAGAATGAAGATGGCCAGCATGGCCCAGGTGTTCCTGGCCCAGCGCGTCCGGTCGATCCAAGTCGAGAAGGCCACGATCTTCTTAGGAAAGGCCTAGAAGGATGGAATTTCCAGGCCCTTGTGTCCTGACGGCCTTCCCCCCGTAAGCACGACTGCTAACCACTCTGCTTGCTCCCATACTTCCCAGGAACCTGGAGAGTAGTGCCGCGTGTGTGCGTCAACCAAAACCTGGCCGCGGCAGAACCGAGAAGGCGCGCGGATCCCGGCTCTGTCTGCCCGTCCTGCTGGATGTGCAGGTGACACACCACGGCTGCCAGATATCAGAGCCCCTCCCAGGGCTGCGCGGCGACCGGCCTGAGCCTGTGGGCCGCACCACCAGCAGCAGTCCACTCACTGTCGCTGGGCGGCAAAGCCACGTTGGGGGAGAATTTTCAGGGCCGGCCGTCTTTGCCTGGCTACGTACTCCTGCTTTCCCTGGGTCAGTGCACCTAAATCCCCCAAGTTACTCACAAGCCACCTGCCAAATTAATGTTCCTAAAATGCTGCTTTTCCCTTTTTTTTCTGATCAAAAACTCTGCCTGACACCCAGTGCTTATAGGAGAAAGTCTCAATCCCTGTGTGTGGCTTTCAGGGTCTTTCACAACTGGAGCCATTCCACCTTCTAGCTGGGCCTCCACTGCTTTTCTACACAGGTTCCCATTTACGTAGACTCTGGCTCGCTCCGGGGCCTGGCCCAAAGTGGGTGCAGAGCCGATAATGAAGACGTGTGTAATGAACGGATGGATGAGTGCCTGAGCCAGCCCAACGGAAGTCCTCTACTTGTCAGGATCTGACAGGACACAACTCCATCAATACGCACTTTCACGGGGAGCGATGCTCACTTCCAGACAGCTCTGAGCCAAAAGGAAAAGGGCTTCTTACCCGAGGAAAGATGGCAGCCAGCGAGCAGACGGTCAGGGTCAGGAGCAGGACCTCGCCAACCACAAAGGTCACATAGTTTGTCATCAGCCTGTGAGAGAGAGAAAACAATCCAGGAGAGGGCCAGAGGGAGTAGTGGGCTGGGTCAGGGGCCAGGACAGTAAAGGAAGGGAGACAGAGGGCAGGCCCCCTAAGCAAGGCACAAGCCTGTACCCGAGAAGTTCCATGTCATACCAGGGAGTTGCTGCCGGCTGTGTGCAGGGCCTGGGGACACGGGACCCTCCCCAGCTGTAACTGTTCTCTGGGACATTTCTTAAAGAAGGACAGACTCACAGATGCCCTGGGCAGAGCCCAGTAAAACCGGGGAAGGGATTCTTAGGAACAAGCATTCTGCCGTGTCGCAATGATGAAAGGGGAGAGCACAGAACAGAGCCGCTCACTGCCGAGGGCTGCTGAGGGTTTCAGCGATCACCGCTGTATCCCTAGACCTTAGCCCCAGGCACAAAGCAGACAGCAAATATTTGTGAAGTGAATGAATGAATTTGGTCCTCACAATAGTTCTGAGTTAGCGAGGGCAGGTTTTATTATCTTCAGACCATCATCATCGTCATCTTTCACTTTACAGATGAGTAAACTGATACTCCAGGAACCCTTAGTGATGCACCCAAGGTCATAGAAGAAATAAGTGAGCGAGCCGAGTCCAGAACCTAGGACCATGTGACAAGTCCAAGGCTCTTTAGGTTCCCCAAACTGTGATCAGAAGAGGGCTCCACACCCCCTCCTTTCTGGTGGGGAATCCCTGAGCTGGAGGGAGCTGCTGATCGGCCACGGGGAGGAAGGGAGGGAGGGAGGGGGCAGCCATCCTTCAGCTGGGCTTCAGCAGACGGGGCAAGGATTCCAGAACACCCTGCCTTGCCCCAGAGGACCTGCTGCTGTGAGAGAGACCAGTCTGCACCCAGAGCCTGAAATCTGTCTTTTATAACACGAGCCAAGAAAGGGAGCCGATGAGCCTTGGTGACCAAGATTGAGGAGCGTCCCCGTCCTGTCTCCTTGTCCCAGAGCCACTCAGACCCACCCAGCCAAGGTCTCCAACCCCCCGGACCCTTCCTCCCTCAGCCTTCTCAACCCTGGTGTGACCCCCCACTTTGATGCGAGTGCTATTCTAGGACCCAGGAGCAGAGAGAAGGAAGGGGGTCCAGGGTGCAGTCCCAGCATTCCCGGGGGCTGCTCCGGGGGATGGGGGGCAAGGAACAGAGCCTGCGCCCCTGCGTCAGGCTCCAGCTGAGGCCCACACCCCGCAGGCCTCTGGCCTAGGAAGCTCGTCACCTTCCACCCTCCCCTGGCTGTCAGGGGCCTGCCCTGCCCCTCCCTCACCAGGGGTCGATGAGAATCTCAACCAGGGCGGTGCAGAGCAGGACGACACAGGAACAGCTGAAGGCGGCCCCACTCTGCTTCTCCTTCTCCACCGAGTAGCGGGTTTCCATCTCGCGGTCCATGAACCGCATGGACAGGAAGAAGGTGTTTCTCTTCTTCACTCTGCAGTGCAAACAAGCCCTATGAGATGCAAACATCACATCTGTCTCTGCCCGCCAGGAAGGGGCCGTATTTACGATGACTGACTTCCTGGACCCCACGCTGGGGCCAGACAAGGCATGTGCCAAGGGCAAGGGGCCAGCTGCCTGAGGGGCCACTTACACCTGGGCGGACTCCCGCTCCAGCAGGGCCTCGTTGAGCAGCTGGTTGAGCTCGTGCTCGTCCTCAGAGGCGTCCACCACGCGATCGGCCAGGTCCTGAAGCCGCAGCCTCCGGCGAGGGTTAGGGAACGAGGGGTTGTCAGCCTGCAAGGCAGTGTGGCAGCGTTGGGGGGCAGGCGGGATGGAGGGGGGAGAAGTTGACGAAAGACAGGGTGGTGTTGGGGGGAAGGGGAACTAAAGGGATCACACGAGCACCAGCCCCTTGAGTCTCAAGATCATTTCTCGGGAAAAGTCTTCCCTGTGCTGTCACGTGGCTCCGTGCTGCTTGGGTGTGAACCCAAAAGCCACAGTCCTTCCTGGTTTCCCTGGGACTCCAGGTCCCAGGCCCTGGGGCCCCTAACAGAAGCTCTGCAGTGATCGCCCACTAATGGCGGCGTGGGGAGCAGCCACCGGGCGCCCGAGTGGGAGACCTGGAGTTTGAGGCTGCTGCTGGGTCAGCGGGGTCCTGGCACCTCCTGCTACGAGGATGGGGGTGTCACACAGCCATACCCTTTGGCATCCTTGGGGACGTAGAAGACCCCCCACCCTACGCTTAAGGGCGCTCTTAAAGGAGCTCAGATCCGGCTCATTTGGGGGAGGAAGACCTGAGGGGGAAAGCTACGGAGAGAAAATAACATCCTTATTGCTAGTGGGGTGGTAGGACTGGGGTACCCGCTACCATTTTTATTCCTGGTCACGAAGGAAAAGCCTCCGCTCCAAACACACGAATCCAGACTATGGTTACACAGCCATCAGCCCAAATAACAACCGGGAACGGGCTGGTCAGCGCTGTCTGCACGGGTCTAAGCGTGTGTCTGGAAGCCGGAATCCAGATACCCTGGGCTTAAGCTCAGGCGTGCTGCTGGTTGAGTCTGACCCCGTGTAATCCATGTCCCCCCGGCCCCAATTTTCTTCTCTGTAACATGATGTGGACGTTCCGTTCCAGCACCAGGAACCTCTGTCCCTGAAGCGTGTCGGGAGCAGCGCAACACTGGCTAATTGTGAGGAAAGAAAACCTCCGGCTGCTAAGCCTCTGCGTCCTTCTTGTTAGTGAGTTACACTGAGTCTGTATTAACACTTTCCATCAAGAAACTCACAATAGGGAAGTTACCGAGTGCTGTGGTGCTCATGGAAAACCCAGTTCATCTTCAGCCCTCGGGTTACCCTTGTCTTCCAGCACGTGATCTACAGGCACGGGGCAGTTCTGTCTCCCCTGCAGCGAGACTCGCGGTGTGGCCGACCAGCTCACGGCAGCCTCCGCGAGGCCGAGACCCGTCTCAGCACTGGCCTCTGTCCGTGGATAGACTCAGGAAGCTCTTTAGTAGTGGATGGATCCTGGACGCTCTCCCAAGGTGCACCCCATCCTCAGGGGGCATCCTGTTCATTCCTTTGGGAAACCCCTCATCTGTGCACAGGACTTGTGGGGTTTGGACCTAGCCAGAGAGGTGAGCCCAGCCCTCTAGTGTCACTTCTGAAACAGCTCTGGATCCTAGAGAAATTTCCGTGGGGGTCCTCACTGCCCTCAGATCTCTAGGATTCTGGGACATGGGAGCCAGACAAGGCCTCGGAAGTGAGCACCTCTTCTGACCTCAGCCACCTCCACCCCATGTAACTGACGAGGAGACAGTGAGGCCAGGGGGCGGGGCGGTGACCAGCCCAAGGTTACACAGCCACCGAAGACAGAGGCCAGGCTAGGGGCCAGGCCATCCCGGGCCTCGCCCCGCACGTACCTGGGCATCCGGCTCCTCGGACGTGGAGCCGCTGGTGTGGATGCTCCCGTTGGGCTCCTTGGTCTCAATGAGGGCAGGGGAGCCGGGCTTTGAGGAAGGTGGCGCTCCGTTCAGCAGAGCCTGCAGCAGAAGGGAGTGGCCGTCAGGAGCCCCCAGGCACTGCCAGATGCCCACCCAGCGTGGGGTTGGGCTACTCTCAGTCTGGAATCTTCCCACCAGAGTTCAGAGACCTTGTAACCTTAGAAATCTCACGATTCAGTTCCTTCTCTAGACCATCAATTTTAAAACGCTGTAATTTTCTAGTATCCATTTCTAGTATTACAACTTTTCTAAGCAGAGAAAGACCCTATTGTTCCAACTCCTATTTTTAAAACAGTAACTCAGTGACACAGTGATTCACAGAGATCTTTTCTGGGGTCGAGCCCTGTCAAATGCCTTCCAAAAGTCTGAATAAATTCCATAAACCAATTTCCCCAATGATCATTTAATTTACTCTGTCAAGGAAAAATACTGCTCTATACAGGAAAGCAGCTCATTCATTCATTTACCAAGTATTTACTGGGTACCTACTGTGTGACAGGAACTGTTGTAACTCCTGGGGACACAGAATGTTCTAACCTCAGAGCCCACCTTCTAGTGAGGACGGCCGGACATCAGCGAAGTAAAGCAGTAAATGATTACAGAAGGTCAGAGAGCAGTGATCTGGAGAGGTGTAGGCAAGGGACACAGGGATTGCTGGGGAGTGACGGTAAGGGGAGTGGGGGAGGTGTCACCATGAAGATGACATTTCCATGAAGACCCGGAGCACATCACGCGGCTCTCAAGGACGGGTTCCAGCAGGCGGAAGCCCGGAGAGGGCTGGAGGCCCGGAGTGTCTGAGCAGCAGCCAGGAGGGCGGCGCTGCCCAAGGCCAGTGAGTGAAAGGGGCGGGGCGGTGAGGACCTGCTGGATGGGGTTCCTGACCTCAGGGGACTTTGGCTCTTCCTCTGAGATGGGGACTGAAGGAGGGTGTGGAGCGGGCAGTGCGGGGTGGGGGGGGGTGGTATGTGTGTGTGACATGATTTCACCTAACACCCCAGCAGGATCACTCTGGCTGCTGTGTGGAGACGTGGGGGGGGGCAGAGCAGGGCGACAGACTGGGAGACCACTGCGCTGACCCAGGCATGAGATGGCTCGGACGAGACGGCGGTTGCCAGGGTGTGAGGAGAGTGGGGCGAGAGCTATAGCTTGCAGGGAGGGGCTCATGGATTGTAGAGGGGGGTCAGGATGTCTCCAAAGGTTTGGGGCTGAGCAGTGAAAAGAACAGAGTTGCCACTGATTGAGACGGGGAAGACTGAGGAAGAGCGGGTTTTAGGGTAGAGAGATCAGGAGCTCAGCTTTGGACTGTTATATACACAGATGGAGATGCACACGTGGCTGCAAGTTTAGTGCAGGGATGCCGGTTGGGGCTGAGATCTCAATTTGGGAGTTGTCGGAGATGGCATTTAAAACAACTGAATGAGGGCTTCCCTGGTGGTGCAGTGGTTGAGAGTCCGCCTGCCGATGCAGGGCACACGGGTTCGTGCCCCAGTCTGGGAAGATCCCACATGCCGCGGAGCGGCTGGGCCCGTGAGCCATGGCCGCTGAGCCTGCACGTCCGGAGCCTGTGTTCCACAACGGGAGAGGCCACAACAGTGAGAGGCCCGCGTACCGCAAAAAAATAAAACAAACAAACAAAAAACAACTGAATGAGACTAACAGCAAGGTCAGTATAGATGGGAGGTGTCTTTTTAACACTTTGGAAAGGATCCACTGTGACAATTCCCCTCACACTCTCCTCCTTCTCACTTTGTTCAGCTAAACCCCGGGGAGAGGCTTCTGCAGATGGAATCGTATTTGCTCCTATGAGGCCCAGGGAAGCCGCCGTCACCACTTTCCCTACTGCTTCCCATTATCACTCACACATCATTCACGCGTTTATCTCTGCCCTTGACTACTTCTGACTGACTGCTGAGCAGGTTTGGTGATTTGCTGACATGGCCTTCTCAGAGCACATCTTGAGTTGGAGACATCTTAATTACTGAGCTAATCACATGGGCTTATGATAATGGCGTTAAGTTGTTCACTTAACTCACACTGGGGGCTGACAGTTGCTGCAGCGCCTTATAGGGAAGACGACTGGTATAATCTACAGCAGCTCAACTTCTAAGCTCCCCGAGACAGATGCGTCACAGTGCTGGGCACGAAGCGGATGCTTGATACACAGCTGATGAGCACAGTAGGACAGAAGGTTCAGCTCTCTAACAAACAAAAAGCGTCTACAAACCAGAGGCGGAAAAAGCCTTCAAAGCTTTTGAATATGCAATTCACAGAAGAAAATCACCAGACTGACAACCATGTTACAAGTGTCCAGTCTTACTAATAACTAAAGAAACGCGATTCAAACAATAAGATACTGTGGGTTCATCTTTCAACTGAACGAAGAAAAAAAGTGAGGAAAGAGTCAGCACAGGCACAGGCAGGGTGGCAGGAGGTAAGTAGCAGGCACATGGGTTAAACTTTCAACGTACAGAACCTTTAACCCAGCTTTTCCACTTTGCGACATCTATGTTTTTTAGGTAGGGGCACTAAGAAACAGTTAAAAGTCAACTTTACAACACACTAAAAACCCGGATTGCCCCAAAACGTCAGGAAAATTAGTTTTGAAGGGAACAGCGCCCACGTTTCCATGAGAAATGGGCCCCCTCATTTGTCTGATGGAGGATTTACGAAGAAGTCTAACTCCCGTTCATTGGAAGCTGTCGCCTGTGCTCCTGTCCTGTGTGGCAGCACCCAGGCCACGGGGCTCAACGGCCCACAGCCCGGCCCCACTCCTACTCACCCAGAGCCTCTGTGCTAGTATTTTAAGCTACACGTCCACGAACTCCACTTTTCTCTAATTGGAAAACTGAATAATGACTCCTGCACACCAGCTTCGTAAAGACACTGCTGCCAGGGCCCCATCCGTAACCCTCCCGGGGGTGTCAGGTGCCAAGAACAACTCCTGAGTCAAATGACGCACCATGCAAGGGTTGATTAAATAAAATGAGAAAATGCAAGATCAGAACGAACAGGAATGCGTGTGGTTGTCACAAAGATACGTTTGACTGCTGCCCTATGACTTCAAGGTGGTCACCGGTACAACCAAATTTGTGGGTAATTTTTTTAAAGGAACAGCATTTTTAAATGTACTAAAAACGTTTTTTGCCAGAAATGGTAAATGTTCTGTCACTTCACAAAGGTAGCTGATTTCTCAAATTGTTGTTGATCACCATCTTGTAGAACAGCTTAGAAGATGCACTGTTCATTTGTTCCAGTGAACATACTGAAGTTGTGCATGTAGCACTCTTTTTTTAAAGAATAAATTTATTTATTTATTTTTGGCTGCGTTGGGTCTTCGTTGCTCCACACAGGCTTTCTCTAGTTGTGGCGAGCGGGGGCTACTCTTCGTTGCGGTACGCGGGCTTCTTGTTGTGGTGGCTTCTCTTGTTGCAGAGCGCGGGCTCTAGGTGCGCGGACTTCAGTAGTTGTGGCCCGCGGGCTCAGTAGTTGTGGCTCGCAGGCTTAGTTGCTCCGCGGTGTATGGGATCTTCCCGGACCAGGGCTCGAACCCATGTCCCCTGCACTGGCAGGCGGATTCTTAACCACTGCGCCACCAGGGAAGTCCCCTAGCACTCTTAAAATATGAGGACTCGATAATTTTGCGACCAGGTCAAGTCTCATTTCATGGGGCTCCACTTTCCGCCGTGGCATTTCCTAATTCTCTGCAGGACAGCTCCCTACTTTCCTGAGTTCTTTAGAGCATTCACTGTAGCTCAGACTTCACACCGGGCACGAAACACTCACCTCGTACTACCCTTTGCTCCAACACTCAGCAGCTAGCGGGACCTCTCACAGTCCTGCCAACTCTTCTACAGTCTCACCTCCAATCCCTGCCTTTCCCTCCCCGCCGGCCCAGGGGGTGGGTGGAGGACTCACCGAGCCGCTGAGGCCATTTTGGGCAGCTGTCCTCTTCACCTCTGGCTTGGACGCAATGATGAGGTAGGTTTCGATGCCCTTCTCATCCAGGTAATCACAGCGGCTGCCCCCATCGCCTGGCTCCACGTCGAACTCGCCTTTCAGGCAGTCCATGGTGCTCTGGGAGATGTGCACACGCCTGGGTTCCGGCGAGAGGGGCCCTGAGCACAGGCCCCGTGGCAGCCCCCACCCTACCCCCGGGGACAGAGGCGGAGCGGTTGACGGGCAAGTCCTGGCGCTAAGTGGCTGTGTAGGCAGCCCGGCACCTCCCCTTCTCTGAGCCTCAGCTTCAATCCATGAGACAGTTTGTCCTCAGGCTGCTGAGGGTATCAAATGAGATGAGGGATTTGAAGTCTGCTCTGAACACTAAGGTCGGAAGGCCTGGTTATCATCCACCTGGTGTGATTCTCCGCTGCAACACCTGCTGTCAGGGGGTAATAGCCCGTTTCTGGGGAGTCACCACCAGGGAGAGAACTGTCACTGCCTCCGAGAGAAGCCCCCTGACCCAGGCAGGGAGGGTTTCACCGCATCCTTGGTCCACCCTGAGGGTGGAGCCTGCCCCACCTGACTGGCCGAGTCTGTAAAGAACTCAGGAAAGATGTGCAGGTGCCTTAGAGCCTGTTAAGAGACTCTCGCTGTAACAGTGCCCTTCGGGGTGACCTGCGCACGGAAGGAGTCCAGCCCTGACCTCAGAGCCCCGAGGCCCCGCAGAGGGTAAATGGGGCAGGAGGACAGACTCCTGCAGAGCCCCGGGCAGGAAAGGCCCAGGAGGCAGGCGCTGGAAGAAGAACACTGCTCCTGGGTGCGAAGGGCTGCTTCCTCGAGGCCCCCTATCCCTCGTCTGGGCCACAACCCTGAGATGGATGGGACGGTCCCCTCCCCTGGCCCCGGGAAGGAACACGCGCTCACCCGGGGATGCCACCGGCCTCCATCTTGTTGGCCACGGTGACATCTGTGGACCACACGTCGTACTGCCAGCGCTTCTGGCCCAGGACACCCCCCAGCACGGTGCCTGTGTGCACCCCGACTCGCATGTCCACCCCAGTCTTCGTCTTCTCCCGTACATACCTGCCAGGTACACACAGAAAGGAGGAGGGGTCAGGCCTGCCCACAGCCAGGTGGCCAGCCCCCTCCCCAGCCCCCCAGTGGGAGGCATTCTGCACAGCCTTCCTCCCCTCCAGGCTACAGGGCCTACAGGCTGCCCCCACTGCTTTCTGCCCACATCTGAGCCACCCACAGCTGGGGCTACAGCAGGCAGTGGCCAAGGCCAGACTCAGCAACCACAGGCCAGTGTGACTCGGGGTGGGGATGGAGGGGCAGGAAACAGCAGAGACCCTCTGCCCCTGGGGGACCTCTAGCTGTCCTCTCCCAGCCATCCGTTTACTCATTTGTGCAGCTGACCTGCACTGAGCGCCTACTGTGGGCCAGGCCCTGCACTACGTGCTGTGTGTGCAGAGGGGAAGAGCTCCTTGCTTGAGATCTCCAGGAGGAGACAAACACGAATTTCAGCACTTTGCCCAACAGTGATGGGAGTAGAGGTAAGAGTCTCTAAATCCTGAACTATGGCCCCAGGGGAAAGGCAGCATCTGCTTCTTTCCAGCCAATCCTAGAGGGGCTTTACCCTGGAAGACAGTAAAAATGCAAAACCACCCCCTTGGAGACGGTGGGGAAGCACACGCCCAACTCCTGGACTCAGCAAGGGGCCTGTGGGGGCTGATACCACCCAGGGCCCACCAGAGGCCTTGAGTCCACAGCAGGGAGCAACACCCCCCCCCCAGGGACCTCCAAGCCCACAGGCGCAGTGACAGCAGTGGGGAAGAGCCAGGGAGGCAGAGTTCACCACCCTAGAGGCTCACAGTGGTGCAGGCAGGAGCCTTGGCCGGAGCTCAGAAGCCAGGGTTCCAGTCCCATCTCTGCTGCCCAAACACCTCGTGACCTCAACAGTCACTTTACTGCTGTACTCGGGCTTCCTGATCCAAGAGATGGGCATGGAGATCTCTGAGCCTATCTGTCCTGGGGGGTCATGATGAGAAAACACGGAGAGAAGAGATGGGGGGGGACACTTGGGAGGAAAAGAAAGCAAATGGAAGGTGGCAGAATTTCATGATGACTGCACCTTCCAGCAGAAAAAACTAGCGTGGACTAAAGCTAGAAAGGATCCCTTGGAGGCTGCAGTTTCCCTCAGCGGTGAGGAAGGTAAGCCTAGCCCGACTTCCCAGAGCCTGGGACTGACCATGCCGCACCCGCCTCATCCCCTGACGAGCCCGGCTCGGGGCCTCGGGACGCACAGGGCCCACCGAGACAGAGCAGCGCGGCAGGCGTGCTGGTGCCGGAGCCGGGACCCACGCTCCCCCCACTTACGAGATGGCCTCCACCATGGCGAGCCCCATGAGGATGGAGCAGACGGCGTGGTCCTCCCGGTAGTCAGGCAGCCCACAGATGCAGTAGTAACAGTCGCCCAGAATCTTAATCCGCAGCTGGTGGTATTTCTGAAAGGGCAGGTCCTGAGTCCCTCCTCGGCAAGGGGGGGTGAGGGGCAAAGAAAGCAGAGGACGGATGGGTGGGCGGAAGTCCTGGGAGCCGGAGGAGGAGGGGAAGGCGCCCCCCACCCCTCCCCGGAGGGCTGGGCGAGGGTCAGGGCACTTACAGCCGCCAGCTTGTCGAAGCGGGCGAAGAGCTCGTTGAGGAGCTTCACGAGCTCCTGGGCGCTGCAGGCTGAAGACAGCTGGGTGAAGCCCACGATGTCGGCAAAGAGGATGCTGCGGAGGGGGAGGCAGGCCCCGGTGGTGAGGACCCAGGCGGCGTGCCGGGCTCCACGCTGCCCACCGCCAGCTCCCGCTCCAGCCCTCAGGCGGCCAGGTCCCCGCTCGAGCCCCGAAGTGGTGAGACCCTGGCACGTGCCGGGCGCACTCAGGGCTCCGGCGTTTAGCTTATCTCGCGGGTGGCGTCTGTACAATGACGGGCCTGGACCACGGGACCCGTCTCGGCCCCAACACCTGGCAGCAAGGCGGCCCCTGCGGGGGCTGAGGCTCACACTGTGGGGTGGCCGTGTTTCCAGGGCCCGGGAAGACTCTCGAACCCCGCAGTGCTCCGCCGACCCCCCCTGGGCGCTCGGAGCCCAGGCCTGCAGCCGGCGCACCTGACATTCTCGTGGCGGTACATGTACATGGTGTTGAACTGCTGCTGGTCCTTCTGGCTCTCGTCCTTCTTCATGTCCTTCAGCATCTCGTCTGCCACGTGCTTGGGCAGGATGGAAAGCATAAGGTTCTCCTGTGGGGGAGGAGACACTGAGTGGGGAGGGCAGGGGCAGGCGCGGACACTCTGAGAAGAAACGCCCTTATCCTGGTGACAGGTGTCAGCCAGGAGCCAGGCGACCCTCCGCAGAGACCTTGCGGTGCACACCCCTCACTGGGAAGCAGCCGGAGGCCCAGGACAGGCCGCCTCCTGCCCTGAGCAGACTCAGCACCGTGACCTGAGCACCTTCAGAGCGCGGACAGAGCTCAGAAACCCGTGAAGAACCCCAGGCTTGGCTCTGTGCCTCCAAGGCACCCCCAATACCACAGGAAGGGTGACAGTGCCTACGTGTGCCCTTGAGGGCAGGGCTTCTGTGTGGCCCACCCCACGGTGCACAGGGCCATCACTCGAGAATCCAGATTCAATGTGACTGGAGACCTACGACGTGCCAGGTACCACGCCAGGCGCCAGGCTACAAAGACGAGTGAGTCCAGGAGGTGCCTTGGAGGGCCCCGTGCAGGGACGCCCTGCAGGCAGATGCTTGGCGGCTCAGAAGCCGTGGGTCAGACCCAGCAGCAGAACAGGAGAGAGGAGACAAGTGACGGCGGGGGTGCTGGAGGGTGGGTCAGAGGAGGGGGAAACGCAGGCAGCGGCAACTTGTCGGGAAGGAACCGCCCTGTGCCCCCGGGAGGGGAGGGAGGTGACGGTGGTGCCCGCTGGAGGACGGTGGGAGAGGCTGAGGGAGAACCTCAGGTGCAGGTCTGCAGGATGGAAACGGCAAGGGAGCAAGAGAACCGCGCTAATGGCGGGGAGGCGACTAAACCGAGGCCCGTGGGATGAGGCAGCGGGAAGTGAGGTCAGCCTGGGAGAAGTGTGGGTGCAGAAGGAGGCAGAGGGGGCTGGGGGAACAAGAGATGTGGCTGGAGGTCGCAGCCTTGGACCCCGGGGTGGAGCAGTTCCGGGTGACCAGGCCCGTGCTGCAGGGTCAGCCGCTGAAAGGGGAGGAGGGGACGGGTGGGGCGCGCGGATCCGGGAGTGCTGTGTCCAGTGACCTAGGGCCAGGAGCTACCTGGGGCAGGAGGGGTGGCCAGAAAACTAAGACCCGTGTCCTCAGCACCTGGGGTCTGACCAGGGGTCAGGGGCCACAGTGAAACTCAGGCTGCAGGTCCCAGGCCTCGGCAGTGATGCCAGCCCAGCGGTACAGGAGCGGGGACACACCTCCGCCACGGGCCTGGACTCAGTGGGCCCTGAGGCCAGAAAACCCAGCTCTACCTGCCTTTCAGACACACCTGCTCTGGGGTAGGAGCCTGAGGTGTAGAGGTCGACTCCTCTCCTCTGGTGGACGTGGCCAAGAGGCCCCCAAGAGTCTGGCGTCGTCCCTGGGCCTCTGTCCCCACTGAGCCAGAGGACTGGGGCCTCAGCTCCCCTGGAGAAGACGGCTCAGCTGTAGGCGTGGCCCCTCCCTCCTCCTCCTAGGAAGGTCTGCAGGCCAGGAGCCCCCACCTGCTCGCCATCACACAGGGAGGTAGGTCCCTGTGCCCTATCTCTGTTCTCACAGGGAGAACCAATCCTCTTTCTTGCGGTGAATACCACTGTAACAAGGTGGCCCCTCTGCTCAGCATGCCTGACGCTGGCTCTAGCCTGAAGCACGGACAGTGGTTATTCCTGTTACCCTCCCATTTCCACAGCAATGTCTCTTCCACTGTTAAGAACCTCGCGGGTGGCACCATTACAGCTCAGGAATGAGAAGCCAAAATGACCCCAGTGCGCCCTGCCTGGCTCCACCCGAGCCCGGGAAGCAGCAACCGAGCCTCTGGGGGCCCTGCAGCCCAAGCAGAGCAGGGGGCAAAGCCGCTGCCCTGGCAAAGCTCTCAGCTTGGGAAGAAGACGAGCCTCCGGGAGGATTTTCAAGAAAAGCCAGAAACACGAGGCCCTGCCTGCTCTCGAGGGTGGCCTGTGGAGAGAGCTGCTGGGGTCCTGAGCGGGAGAAGGAGACGGGGCTGAGGGGCAGCAGTGAGGGCTGGGGCAGGAATCCCAGGGGTCCCAGCCCACCCCACTTGCGGCCCTGCCCGTGCCAGGCTGGCAGGGACAGGGTCCGATCGCCTGGCTCAGACCCGAGCCCTGACACTCGCCGCGCGATACCAGGCCATCATTAAACTTCCCCGTGCCCTGGTGTCCTCGCCCGTAAAACAGGAGGGCTGAGCGACTCGTTACCATAAAGCACTTAAAACGGTGTCCACGCGTGGCAAGTGCTCCATGTACGTTAGCTGTTCTCGTGTCACTTGATGTGAAGTGTCACTGAGGCACTGAGACAGAAGGTGTCTCAGAAAGACAAGGTCTAAAGGTCCCCTGGGGCTTCCAAGCTGGCCATAGATTATCGATGAAGAGCTCCAGAGGGACGTCAGGGTCAGCAGGAAACGTTTTGGTCCCTCGGCCAGGCCCTGTGAGCTCTGTCTGGTCCAGACAGGATGATAAGGGGACACCAAGAGGGATCCTGCCTTCCACGCGCATCTCAGCCTTTCTCCCCTCAACGTGCATGCGGGATACGTGCCAACGCAGGGAAGAGGCAGACACGTGAGGGGCGTGGGCAGGGCCTGCCAGGCTGGGAAGAGCAGAGGGGGGCCACGGGACGCCGAGGAGCAGGAAAGTCACAGCGCGGCGGGGCCTGTCTCAGCAGCCACCCCCGCCACAGGCAGGCCTCTCCCACGCCCCCCTCAGGCTCTTCCACAGAACTCTGTCCTCCCAGAAAAGCCATTCGGCTCCCTGGGAACCTTGGGGACATCAGAATGCAATCCAACCCTGTGAGGTGCCCGTGGCCCAATTTCCCTGGAAACAAAATGGGCCTCCCCGGAGGCAACCCGCACTGCCCTATCCTAGCACGGCCTGGGCTCCAGTACTGTCAACAAGGGCAGGATAAAGGCAGCAGCGGAAGCACAAAGCAGGGCAGCCCTGACACCCAGAACCCAGGTGCCTTGGAGGTCCACAGAGCGCGGAGGCCATGAGCTTATCTCTGGGGGTGCCACGTGGGGGATTTTCACTTTTTACATCACGTGATTCTGTAACTTTTTGCAGGAGAAGAGATGAGTTCTGGGACTTCCCTGATAGTCCAGTAGTTAAGACTCCGCACTCCCAATGCAGGGGGCCCGACTGATTCCTGGTCAGGGAACTAGATCCCGCATGCATGCCACAACTAAGGAGCCCGGGTGCCGCAACTAAGAAGCTGGCAAGCCGCAACTAAAAAGCCTGCATGTCGTAACTAAGACCTGGCGCAGCCAAATAAATAAATGTTTTTTTAAAAAAAGAGAGAAGAGACGAGTTCTGAAAGCAGATAACCCTTAAATGTCAAATTTTCAAATAACAAGAAAGCAGCTGTGGTTGTAAAGGAAGGCTACCAATTGACCTGTGGGGTGTACGGAAACCCTATGGTCAACCTCAAAAGGTTAGCAGGCAGAGTCCACCTTAAGTCACTCTGATAAGACGAGTCTTAAATAAGAAGTAGGCGTACACAGAAAAAAGAACAATTTGTCAGATGAGAAAAAAATGCAACAGGCAGCTGCCACAGGACTGGACAGGAAAGAACATTCTAGTAGGTGGAGGGCAGGGGCAAGAAAGTGGCCGAGTGGGCAGCGAAGGAGGGGCCGGGCCCACGTCGCAACCCCAGGACCTTGGTGACAGCCAGGCTCTGCTCCCCTCCCCCGCCACCTTCCACTTCTGAACTTCACACCCATGGATGGCTCCCCACCCGCGTGCTTCTCCGCGGCACTGAGGCCTCCTCCCCGTGACACCCACCTGCCTTCCTGGCCCCAGCTCCCCCTGATTTCCTCGGTGGCCCCTCCTGGGTAGACAGGCAGGACTATTGGCTTTTCTCTGCTCTGGCGTCCCTCTCTCTGGAACGGCCCCTCCTCACCCACCTGCCACCTCTGCAGAGCCCCCGGCCCCTGCCCAGGTGTGCTCATCCCCTTCCTTACCTACACCCACTTCATACCAGTGTCTCTACTGATGCTGACCTTGTTTGCCCTTACATTTCAGAGATCCTCAACTCATTCCCGGATCCTGGCCTCTTTCAAGAGTGTATGATGTTAATGATGGATCTTCTAGAAAAATCCTCACACACACACAGAGGATCCTTAACATCCATCCTCAGAGTTGGGCTGAAGACCCCAACCTCCCTCATCCACGTCCTTGAAGAAGGAAGGAGGCTGGGATCCAAGTGCACTTGCCTGGCGGGTCCCACAGAGGGCACAGGGGTGGACAGGACAGGAGCCACCCAGGGCATCCTCGGGGCCCAGAGCTGGGGGATGTGTCTTGGTCTCCCCAGCAGACAGGCAGAGCCTGCTCTCGCTAACATAGCAGTTGCTATATGTTTTGGGAGTCATAAGAATGTTCTAAGCCTCTGACCCATTAATGGCTCTTCTGGGAATTTATCCAACAGAAATAATCCAGAAGAAATAAGAAGATTTATGTGTAAGAACTTTAATGCAGCATCACTTACACTTGTGGAAAAAACTATAAGCAGCCCAAATGCCCAGAAAATGGCTAATTAGACTGTGACACATCCTCTGGATGGAAGATTATGCAACCTTAAAAATGATATTGGTGAAAACTGTTACAAGAAAATGATGAGAGAGAAAAGCAAGACATGAAATTGTATTCTGTGAAGGTGACGCCGGATGCACATGCATCGAAATAATGGCAGAAGGATAAATGCAAGAGAGAAAAGGGTAACAATGTGAGAGACGGAATTAACAGAAAACTTTACATGCTTTTCAAAATTGCTATATGGTTGTTATACTGCTGCTGCTTCTTTTTTAAAGTATGTTTTAAACTGGAAATAAACACAAAACTTCCTGTTGCCTCCAGCTGTGACCCTGACCCCAGCTTGTCTGTAACTACCAGCTTTCTTAGAAATGGACCGTCCCTGCAAGGCCACCGAGCTGCCTCCAGACTCCCACATCTGCTTGGCTCTAACCTGAGAAAGGAGGCTGACGGTCAGGTGCGAAGCAAGCAGGAGACCACAGCCCCCGGTGAAACGGGAAGGAGGCAGCGGCCCTCTCTTAGGGAGCCACGCGATAGAACCGGCGCCCTGGGCTGGCTTCTTTCTGCAGTTCTCAGAAGCACAGCAAGTCGCCAGGCACGTGGACACTAACGACCAGTATCAAGACCGTCCCTCTTCTTCCCTAAAACGTTCTCACCTACCCAGTATTTTCACGAACACGTCATATTGCCTCCACCTTGCGGGCGCCCAAATCGAGGTGTGGAGGGTTAGGTAGATTGTCCCGGTTCCTCGGCCATAGTGGCAGACCCGGAACGTGGACCCAGGGCTCCCTGACCGATGGAACTGGTGGGTTTTTCTCCACCAAAAGACGTACTTTTCACACTCTAACTCTCTCACCTGCACCGGACGTTGTTCTGCTATGAATGTGAAGAAACAGAAGTGCCCAAATCTTATCTAGTAAAGACCTGACAACACGGCTCCCCTGGGGCTGAGCCCCGTCCCTGTGCTGTTGTGTGGGGCGGCGGGTCCTCTGTGGGTGCCTCAGCGCGCTGGCCCAGGCCCACCAGACCACAGCGGGGCACCGGGGAGAGCAGGCCAGGCCAGGGCCGCTGCTGGGACTCTTCCTGATGCTCAGCAGAGAAGGAGGGGGAGGGTGCTGCTGGGGCGGACGCAGGGGAGGCCTGGGCTCAGTGCTGGGCAGGCCAGGAGACTGCCCTGAGCCCACCCCCCTTTCCCCACAGGCCGAGGGGAGGAGGAGAAGGGGGCCGATGCTGAGAGCTCTGCCTCAGTGACTGACAGTGGGTTCTGGACGTGACCAACCGTGAGGGCCCTGAGATGCTGGGTCACCCCAAAGCTGCAAGAGAAGCCAACTGCGGCAGCTCCAGAGGGGCTCACCTAGACGGGGGTGCCACCAGGTCTCCCCTACGGTCCAGTGAGCTGCCACTGGACTGACCGCAAAGGGCCCAGAGGTGCGTGGTTCCCGTGCGAACCTCGGCATCACTCGACGCTGCTACTGGAGGAGCAGAAACTTCTGATGAGTCCCTGGACGTCTAGGCGCTGGGAGGTCCCGTGGTACAGCGGAGCCCATCCCACGGGACCAAGGCCTCATGACCCCAAGTCTGGCCTGCAGAGGGGAAGTCTCAGCATCACCTGGGGCTCACTCAGCAAGGCCCAAGGATCCTCAGGTGACTGGTGACCACACTGAAGTTTGGAAGCACCATTTTATGAGCATTTGAGAAGGATCTGAAGGAAAGGAAAGCAAGGGGAAAGGCAAAGTCATGGTCCTGTAGTGGAGAGGAGCTGATCGGTACACCCAGAGAGAGATCCTGCTGCCAAGGTCACTGCTGGAGACCCCCACCTCCAAGGCCATGTCCGAGCAGCAGGCAAAAACCTCAACCGGGACGTGGATTAGAAAGAAGCAGAATGGGGACTTCCCTGCTGGTCCAGTGGTAAAGAATCCTCCTTCCAAGGCAGGGGATGCGGGTTCGATCCCTGGTCAGGGAACTAAGATCCCACATGCTACGGGGGGACTAAGCCCACGTGCCACAACTACTAAGCTCACGCACCTCAATGAGAGAGCCTGCGTGCCGCAACTACAGAGCCCACGCGCTCTGGACCCCATGCACCACAACTAGAGAGAGAAAACCCACATGCCACAACTAGAGAGAAGCCCATGCACCACAAAAGATCCCACATGCCTCAATGAAGACCCTGCATGCCTCAACTAAGACCTGACACAGCCAAAAAAAATAAAATAAAATAAAATATTAAAAAGAAGGAAGATACTAAAAAAAAAAAAAGGAAAGAAAGAAGCAGAACACTTGAAACCCAGAGGATAGGACAGCAGTGTGATTCGTGTCAAGGTGGAAATGGCAACACACCTCCAGAAACTTGGACTCATACGGTCAAAGATGCAGAGGTCCAACACTCACCCAGGCTCCTCCAGGAAAGCCAAAACCCACAGTCTCAGAGAACTGGGAGTAAAGAGGAGGATGTGATCAAAGCTTATCAGGAACTAATATAGTGGGCAGGGGGAGGATGCTCAATAATTTGGATAATCTTTTCATTTAGTTTTTCTTCTCCCTTAACCCTTTTTTATTTTTTAAATTAGTTGTTTTGTAATATTTTCAAAACTGAATTGGAACTGTCACCCCCCTCACCTCTTTAAAACTCCCAGTATTTCGAATTCTAACGCTCAGCATTCATTATCGTGTGAATTCTTATGATCAACTCCAGGCCCCTTCCTGTCATCTCTCCTTTATAAAAATGACGTGAGCACGGAGGGCACTTTTTTCAGGACTCTGCCTTTTCAGGCTTGTGGTGCCCTGAAGTTCTGGCGTGTGCTTGTTTCACTCTTGGACCATGACTTTAAGGGACACAGTGGAAGTTTGCCAGAAAACTGGACTGTGGGAAAATGACATTTCCTTACCTTGAAGCTACTTTTAAAATCTGATGGTCTGGACCGAAAGAAGGAATGGAAGTTGGAGGCTGAAGAGACAGACGTGGAGATAATAATGACTAACTCCAAAGCAGACTTTGCTGAAGAGACAAAGCATTGTAAAGATTTAAAAATCTTGTCAGAAGGAAGGGGAGTAGCTTTGGGGGGCAGAGCAAAAAAATCACTGAGCTGGGGTCGGGCCGCTAAGGCCCCTGCGACCTGGGGCATACACTTTGCCCCTTCGGCCTTGGTTGCTCATGTGTAAAATGGGTTCTCTCTTAAGGATCTCTTTCTTTGTTCAAAGTGGACATTCTTCCAGGAGAAACACTTGAGAAGATACAGACCACGTATCTATAAAGTGTGTGGATGGCATGTCACTAGGACAACTGGTTAATATAGACTTTACCCCAGAGCAATCTGCTAAAATGTAGAGGGTCAACTTCAAAAGGGGTAAATGTAATAACCTCTACTTGAGTCCCCAAAACCAACTGCCAGATGACAGGACGGGGGCGGGACACAGTGTATCAACCCTGGGGGAAAAGTCTGGCCATTTGAGATGCTATTAGATTTTAAATGAATTCACAGCATAAAATGATGCCTACACAAGCCCCTTGGCCCTTAATAGAAGTTAAGGTCCCGAAAGAGGAGGCGGTGGAGCTTCTGGGTCCTCCCCACAACAAAGAAACAGATCTCCTGGGCCTTGGTCAGCGAGTGACCCTGTGGTGAGGGAGCCGGAGTCCGGTCACCTGAGGGTGGGTGGGAATCAGCCCAGAGAAGAGGGGGATCCGCCGCCCCATGGAGAATTAAAGTCTGAGGAATGCTGTTGTGCGGAAAAGGGATGAGTTTGCTCTGAAGGCCCCAGGAGGGAAGACTGCGGGGAACAGACTGCTGCTTCCCGCGGAGGGAGAATTCTCTAAAAGTCAAAACAGTGCAAACAAAGAATGTGCTGCCCCAGAGGTGGCGACCTCTCGTCCCCAGACACCGCGTGAGAAGGCGGCAGGAGGGGGCAACCACGGATGGAACCACCAGCAGAGGACAGGGACTCAGGGGCTCGGGGGCTGAGACGCGGCTCCACACAGAGAAAGAAGGAGGGGTGAAGGGCCTCATGCAGCCTCTCCCCAGCCCTCAAGGCTCATCCTAAAAACACACGGCAACGGAAGGCAAGGCCCTGGCCCTCTGGGAAAAGAATCAGACACGGTCCAGAGAGAGACAAGAAGTTTCTAGTAGGCTTCATGGGTAGAGCAGAAAACTACCCAGATCCTGGGGAGAAGGACCTAGGCCTGCCCCAGGCAGATGAGCAGACTGGGTGGGGCAAGGGATCCTGGTCCCTGGGAGAAGAGACCACAGTGCCCCGGGGCAGGACGCTCGGCCTCCTGGGCTGCGGTCTCCTCATATGAAAACGGTTACATGCCGAGCTGCTCAGGTGAGCTGTGAGCCCGGCCGGGGCACTGTCAGCATGGTCTCGGCCAGGCTCTGGGAAGGGACGGATCAAGCACGCCAGGCCTCGCCTTCCTGCTGCCACAGGACTGAGACAGAGGAGGAGGCCAGCACCACTCCGAGGGGCCCCGAGTTGTTACAGCTGATACTCTGATGAGGCACATTCAGGAGTTAATTACGGCAGGGTGGCCGCCAGGGATCTGGATAAACGAGCTTGGCTGACGAGAAGCTAAGTTTCTACAACATCCTTGTGAAAGGGGCAGAGAGAGGAAGACAGATTTAAGTGGAGAGACCTACAGTGCCCAGGTGGCCGGTACGTGTGCATGTGCGTCTGTGAGTGTGTGTCCAGTGTCTGTACAAAGTAAGCCCGTTAAGTCCGCCTGTCTATTTAAAGAATGTGTGTGTCCTACGGGGTACACACACACATACACAGATATACATGTCACCACAACAGGCTGTGAGCAGACCCACAGCTGTCTGCAAACGTGTCTGTTCTGGTCCTGATCTGTCCACGTTCTTGGAGTTTCCAGGCCACTTAGAAGCCAAAAGGTCACTGGACCCCCCCCCAGGTGCCCATCCTGGCGTGAGCACCTGAGCAGAGGAGGCAGCAGGAGGAAGGGAACGCAGGGTAGGACCTGGCCTTTAGCCCAGGGAGGTCAGGGCCCAAACAACTCCTCTCTCCCTGATGAGAGGACGCAGGACCGCATCACGTGAAATCTGGATGCCCCAGTGCTGCCGCTTCTATGTGAGCAGACAGCCGCCCTGTAGAGCAGGGGCCCACACATGCTGCCCCACCTAAAAGACATGGTCATGACCTTGGTCACTCAGAGTCATCAAAGAACAATCACTGGTCATCTAGGCAAGTCCCCAAGCTACATGCTGTGAAGCTCAGAGGCAAACAGTACTCCCAAGAGCCTGGATGAGCAGGGCAGTCAAGTCACTTGCCGACTGGCTGGTCTCCCAGGACAGGAGTGCTTTGCTGTCTTCTGCCAAAGGCCATGAGAGTTCAGAGGAGGGAGAGGCCGTGTAACTCAAAGACCCGCCTATCTTTAAACAAGACCTCCATTGCAAAACGGGCTCCACGCCAGCAGCCCAGAGTCTCCCAGGTAGACGGGCTCCAAGACGGAAGCAGGACCACGTTCAATCTCAGTGTCGGGAGAACAGCCCGGAAACCACACAGACCCAGGGTCAGCCCAGAACTCTTACCCTGCTAGAGTGGGAGAGGGGATGCTGAGCCAGTGCAGCTGCTGGTCATCTGCCTGGCTCCTGCGCGGTCCCCAGAGATGGGCCACTGTGGGCCAACGTGACCACTATCTCAGGAGACTGCCCTTTGGGCCCAAAGACAGCCCACATGTGTGGCATCTGGAGCCCTCACCAAGAGAGCCTGGCACAAAGAGGGCACTCCTTAGAGGTCTGATGAGCTAATGAGCTGTCAACCAGGAGACATGGCCCAAGAGGCAAGCCATCACCCTCTAGAACAGCACTTTCTGCAGTCACGGAAATGCTCTGTAATTTGTGCTCTCCAATACGGTAGCCACGACCCAGCCACATGGAGCTACTGAGCACATGAAATGTGGCCAGTGCAATGGAGGAACTGACTTTTTTCTTTTTTTTTAGTATTTATTTATTTATTTACTTAGCTGCACCAGGTCTTTGTTTTGGCACATAGGATCTTTAGCTGCAGCGTGCAGGATCTTTAGTTGTGGCATGCAGGATCTAGGTTCCTGTCCAGGGATCAAACCTGGGACCCCTACATTGGGAGCGTAGAGTCTTAACCACTGGACCACCAGGGAAGTCCTGAGGAACTGACTTTTAATTTTAAAATTTTAACTAATTTTAATTTAAATACTCACAAATGGCTATGCAGCTCTAGAACACTACCGCAGCAATTAAGTCCAACTCGGAGGAACAGAGAGCAGCTGCTTGGAGCACTGTGTTGAGAAGGATGCTGAGGTCACGTCTGTGATCAGTGGAAAAGATTGCTACTATGTCTGCCATGGAAGCACACATCACCTGCTTCCGTCTTGGACCCGAAGCAGCAGCTCACCTGCAGGCTAAAATCCTTAAAGCCATCATTGACTTCCCACTCTCTCATCTCTCGTTCTACCCAGCAGTAAGTCCTGTTGGCTCTGCCTTCAAAACATACCCAGAAACAAACAAACAAACAAACAAACAAAACATACCCAGAATCCTCTGTCCTCATCATCTCCATCCTGGTCTGGGCCATTATCCTCTCTCACCAAAATTACTGCAATGCTTCTAACTGGTCTCCCTGCTTCCACTGCTATCTCTTCTCCACCATAAGCCAGACTGATCCATTTAAAACCTACAACCCTCCAATGTCTCCCATTTCCCTCAAGGGAAAAGCCAAGGTCCTAATGAGGCCCTGTAGAACCTGGCCCCCATCTCCTCTCTGCCTCACCTCCTACCTCTCATCCCCTCACTTCTGCTCCATCTGCACTGACCACCTTGACATCCTATGAACATACCACAGGGTCTTTGCACTTACTGCTCATTTCTCTGATCACTGCATGGCTCACACCCTCACTGCCTTCAGGTCTCTGCTCCAATCTCATCTTATCAGAAAGCCTTCTCTGGCCGCACGATATTAAACAGCAACCTCCCTTCACTTCTGGCAGGCTCTATGTTCCTTCCCCTGCTTTGTTTTTCTCTACTGCCTGTCCTACTTCCTAACATAGCATTTGTTTAATGATTGTCTCCCCCACTAGAATCTGTTCTGTTCACAACTGTATCCCCAGTGTTTAGAAGCGTGCCTCAAATATTTGTGGGATGAATCCTCTCTTTTAGACAGTCTGACAATCCTATTCTGTTCCCATTTCACGGGCAAAGAAATGGGGGCTCAAAGGGCATAAGTAATTGGCTCAAGGTCATGGTGCAAGTAAGTGGCCTGGCTCGGATGTGAATGCAAGCTTCACTCTGCACCCTGTGTTGTCAGACATTTCCATTTCTCAAGGCAGTCAGAAATACAAGTTTTTATATAGAATGTCCAAATTTTTAAGTATTAGAAATTTTTGAAGCTCTGGGCAGGTCAAACAGAACAGAAACTGACAGGCCAGATGTAGTCTGGGGACTACTCACCTAATTCTCCTCAAGTAGATCTCCCAAATAGAGGCCCTCACTGGGAGGGAGGGCCAACTCCCCTTCTGGGTTTTGTCGTGATGATTAAATGAGATAATTCAGTAAAAACTCAGCTCAAGACTGGGCAGAAGTAATTGTTAAAAACAAAACAAACAAACAAAAAACGACTCCTATTACTAAACAAAACTTCATCTTTACAGCCAGATAAAGGTGGGGACGCACCACAACCCGGACCAGACTGGACCCCGACCGTAGACTCTACAACTGTGTGGAGAGAAGAACACTGTTGGAGGACGTCTCTGGGCCCAGGACCCTCCAGAGCCCGGCAGGGAGCCAGCGCGGAGGCCACAGCCCAGACACGGGGCCATGCACTAGCAGTGCCACCAGCGCCCAGTCCCCCGACCCAGCAAATGTCCCCCCACCGGCAGGGGCCCTCCATGGCCTTAGAACAGCCTGTCCTCTGTGGGCTCGTCATGTGCATCACCTAACATGGGCTTGTTCTGCTACATCCTGGAATGTTAGAATGAAGAACATTCTGTGAAATCCAGGAGGTCAGAGCTGGAACCGACAGAAGCACTCATGCCTGCTTCACCATGGGAAATTCACCTTCTGGCTTTTCTCAAACCAAGAGGCCTCCACGGCTAAACTTAAAACTAAAAAATACTCGTGAGCGGTTCTGTGAAGCAGTTAAGACAGCAAGCATCTTTGGAGGCTGCTGTCAGGGGGTTTCCTCCATGGCTCCCGTCAAGTAAACGATGGGTTTGCCCCACCTCCATCAGCTGCGACAACATGCGGTGACACAGGAGGCAGCTCCCCAGCCCCAGCCCCACTGTTGCCAGGACGACAGCTGGCGCTTTGAGGGCTGACACTAGAAACCCAGCCCCAGGCTAGGAGGCAGCCCCCTCATCTCTCTGCCTCTCTCTGTCACTCTGACTCCCCTCTCCCCACCAACGGAGGCTGAGGTCACTCTACACCTTATCCTCACAGCTAAGGTCTTGAAGGGAACAGTGAGGCAGGCTTGGCCAGAGGTCAGAGACCTTCAGAAAGACCAGAAACTGAGCTTTTGAAAGGGCAGCAGTCCCAGTCCCAAGCTTCTCTTACCAGAGAAGTCTGAGTCTCGCGATAAAGGGGTGACCTGCTCAAGGGCAGAAGGTCACCCACCCAGGGAAACACTCCTGCACAAAGAAGAAACACCACCCCTAGTCCAAGGTGCTCTGGGCCTTGGGTTGGAGTAGCAGGAGAGGCAGAAGCGACTGCTCTGTCTGCGTCCCCCCAGAGGTGAGGGCCCCCAGCGCTCACCCACACCGAGTTCCCCAGGGCACCATGGAAGAAGGTGATCTGACCCCTGGCCCTGGGTGGGTACGGGTGGCGGTGGATGGTTTTCTGGCCTAGAACCCCGCACAGGCAGCCTTGGGCTCTCCCCCCGACGCCGGCTGCAGTTTCCTCCCCCAGGAGGGTGGGGGCCAAGGGCAGCTCTCCTCCCCAGGTGAGGACCAGGTTGGTTTCCTAACTGAACATGATCTGAAGGAAATGCAAGCCTGCCGTGTGCCCGTCATCCCTCCATCCTCCCCCACACCCTCCTCCACCACCTCCCACTCCCTGGGAAGCAATTCCGAGTATGTGCTTCGGAAAGGCTCAGAAGTCTAGAGTTTGTACCTGGCGACGGGTGTGCACTGGGTGGATTTCCCCGGTGCCTGCAGCTGTCAGTCGGGGTGCTTAGCAGCCCCCAAGGTCCCCAACTAAACCCTCGTGTTATGGTCACATGGGAATAAAGAAAAACAACTCCAGCTCCCTCCTCTGGGCCTCCTGCTCGACCCTAACAGGCCCGTGGAGCCAAGGAGAAGCTGGAGACAGGCCTGAAGTCCACCGGACCACCCTGTGGTCAACGCCACTGGACGGCCTAAAGCACCAGATATGCGCTGGGCAATGCAACGAGAGCCCTCGCCTGCCAGGGCCACACTCACAGAGCCTCAGCTCCATGAGGTCCCATCCCTCCTGGCAGAGGAGACAAGCTGAGCACCTGCCAGGGACGAGGCCGGCGGCCCACCCCCCGGGCATCACCCGCCGTCAGCAGGAGGCTGCTCATCTTAGCAAAGGAGAGCCCAACCTCCCACGTGACAGCAACAAGGAGGACAGAACCAGAGGATCGGGGTGGGCTCCTGATGCCAGAGAGGAGAGTGACGGCTGGAGGCCACACACAGTGCCTCCTCCCAAAGCAGTTTAGAAGACAAGATAAACACTCACCAGCAAAAGAAAGAGTGAGACACGGACCCTGAGAACTAAATTCTGAAAGGAGGTCTCCCCTGCAAATTGGGAACTTTTAAAAAAGGCATTTAAACAAATATGAGTACATAAGTGGCCAAACCAGCTTCTGTTTCCTCTCCCACTATGACTTTCTGCAGCCCCTTCCAAAACGTTTTCACATCTATTATCTCATTTTTATTCTCACGAGGGGCTTTCGCAGGAGGAAAGTGAAATGGGAGTGTGCAACCTCTCCAGTGGCCTGCACTCAGCTCGAGACACATCAGCTGACATTCCTGGGATGTAAAATCAGCCCAGAGCCCACACCACTCTCCACGTCAGCCCCGACGCCTGGGGAGGGAGCAAGCTCTGTCCCGAATGGAACCATGGACAAGGATGCACCGGCCCCAGCTGGCTCCCATCCTGCCTCGTGGCTCCTCCTTGACCAGCGTCCCCTGGGCTGGGGCCATTGCCATGTACTAAATTGTACAATATGGTTAATTTTATGTTATATGTTGTTCACCTCAACAAAAAGGAAAAAAAAAATCCAGCAAACCTGAAAGTCTTTTCTCGCCGAGAACCCAATTTAACACACTTTTTTAAAAATTATTTTTAAATGTAACCCCTGGATTATGGGAGATTTTATTCTACTTCTCTGTATCTTCAAAATGTGTCCAACAACAATAGTATGATGGTAGCCAGTTCACTGCCTACTCTTTAGCACTGTGCTAAAGACCCTTTACACTGAGCTTCCATAATAACCATACGCGACGGGCATAAGACTTGAGCATCTGGTTCTGAACTGCTCCATCTGAGAATAAGACGTTACTTTTATAATCAGCGTAACACTCTTCCAAACACAGAAGAAGGAAAAAAGACTTGAAGGAATATGCCTCTATCGGTATTTTTTCTTTATACTTGTCTATTTTGATCAAATGTCATACAACATATACTGAAAAAGAAAAGAAACTCTTCCAAACCTGTGTTTACCTGGCTGTGACTTGAGCCAAATAAGGAAACAGCAGGCAACAGCCCACAGGATGTTACCACTGCCTTGGGGCCTGTTCCCTGCAGCTGGGGTTTTCAAATAGGCATCCCTGGGGGGAGCTGCAGGGTTCCAAAAGCAAAGAAGTCTTTTCTAGATAAACAAGGAAAACTTAAGTGCCTAAGTCCACCCTCATTCATTCCTGGGAAGAGTGTAAATTGTTTGAACCTCTATGAGACAATTTGGTAATATTTATCAACATGAAAAATGCACACGCCTGGTTCCTCAAAAAGTTAAATACAGAGCCACCATATGACCCAGCAATTCCACTTGGGTTTATACCCCAAAGACTTGGAAAGCTGGGACTCAAACAGATACTTGTACACCAATAGTGCATGGCAGCATCAGTCACAAGAGCTAAAAGGTGGAGCCCATCAACAAATGAATGGATAAACATGGTACATACATACAATGGCGTATTATTCAACCTCAAAAAGGAATGAATTCTGATACACACTACAACATGGATGACCCTTGAAGACATTATTCTAAGTGAAATAAACCAGTCACAAAAGGACAGATGTTGTAGGATTCTACTTATAGGAGGTACCTAGGACAGTCAAATTCATAAAGAAAAGTAGAATAGTGGTTGTCAGGGGCTGGGGGAGCGGAGGCCGAGGAGTTAATATTTAATGTGTAAAGAGTTTCTGTTTGGGATGATGAAAAGGCTCTGAAAACGAACAGTGGTGATGGCAGCACAATGTTGTGAATGTACTTAATGTCACTGAACTCATACACTTCAAAATGATTAAAATGGTAAATTTTATCTTCTGTATATTTTACCACAGTAAATATGCATATATATATATACACACACATGTATGTATACACACACACACATATATATACATATATATAATTTTTAAAATGCACATGCCCTTTGATCCAGCAATTCCACTTCTAGGTTTTGAGTTTTCAGATATATTTGTACACGTATAATATGGTGTCCCTATAAAGATGTCTATTACAGCAATGTTTGCAGTAGCAAAAAATTGGAAATAACCTAAATGTCTACCTACAGGAGCCCTTTTAAATAAATGATGTTACCTCTATACAGTGGAATACAGTACCGTCACAAAAAGCATGAGGCAATTGCAATATGGACTTAGAACCCTCTCTAAGGGATTAGGTGAATAGATGGAGTGCAGAGGAGTGAACATACTACCATTTGTGTGTGAAAAGTCTGTACAGGCACAGCTCAGAGATACTGCGGGTTCAGTTCCAGAACACTGCAATAAACCTAACATCGAGATAAAGCGAATACTGCAATAAAGCGAATACGTGAACTTTTTTGGTTTCCCAGTGCATATAAAAGTTACGTTCGCACTATTCTGTAGTCTATTAAGTGTGCAATAGCATATCAAAAAAACAACAATGCATGTATCTTAATTTTAAAAAAGACTTCATTGCTAAAAATCGTTAACAATCACTTAATCCTTCAGCGAGCCGTGATCTTTTTGCTGGCAGAGGGTCTTGCCTTGATGTTGATGCTGCTGACTGATCAGTGGTAGCTGCTGAAGGTGGCAGTAGCTGTGGCAATGTCGTCTTAGAACTAGACGGCAACGAAGTCTGCAGCGTCAACGGACGCTTCCTTTCACAAATGGTTTCTCTGTAGCATGTAATGCTGTTTGATGGCATCTTACCAACAGTAAAACTTCTTTCAGAACTGGAGTCAATCCTCTCAAACCCTGCCCCTGTCTTATCACTGAATTTAGGTAATATTCTAAATTCTTTGATGTCATTTCAACAACCTTCACAGCATCTTTACCAGGAGTAGAATCTACCTCAAGAAACCATCCTCTCTGCTCATTCGTAAGAAGCAACACTTTATCCATTAGTTTCACCAGCAATTCAGTCACATCTTCAGCCTTCACTTCTTTTTTTAAAAAATAAATTGATTTATTTTGTTTATTTATTTTTGGCTTCATTGGGTCTTCGTTGCTGTGCACGGGCTTTCTCTAGTGCAGCGAGCGGGGGCTGCTCTTTGTTGCAGTGCATGGTCTTCTCACTGCGGTGGCTTCTCTTGTTGCGGTGTGTGGTCTTCTCATTGTGGTGGCTTCTTTTGTTGTGGAGCACGGGCTCTAGGCACATGGGCTTCAGTAGTTGTGGCACACGGGCTCAGTAGTTGTGGCTCACGGGCTCTAGAACACAGGCTCAGTAGTTGTGGCGCAGGGGCTTAGTTGCTCCGCGGCATGTGGGATCTTCCCAGACCAGGGCTCGAAACTGTGTCCCCTGCATTGGCAGGTGGATTCTTAACCACTGTGCCACCAGGGAAGCCCCAGCCTCCACTTCTAATTCTAGTTCTCTTGCTATTTCCACCACGTCTGCAGTTACTTCCTCCACTGAAGTCTTGAACCCCCCAGTCATTCACAAAGGTTAGAATCAGCTTCTTCCAATCTCCTGTTAATATTGATAGTTCGACCTCTTCACATGAATCACGAATGTTCTTAATGGCATCTAGAATAAAGAATCCTTTCCGGAAGGTTCTCAATTTACTTTGCCCAGATCTATCAGAGGAATCACTCCCTATGGCAGCTATAGCCTTACAAAATGTATTTCTTAAATAATGAGACCTGCAAGTTGAAATTACTCCTTGATCCATGGGCTGCAGAATGAATGTTATGTTGGCAGGCATGAAAACAACAGTAATCTCCTTGTCCACCTCCATCAGAGCTCTTGGGTGACCAGGTGCATTGTCACTGTGCAGTAATATTTTGAAAGGAATCTTTTTTTTCTGAGCATTAGGTCTCAACAGGTCTTAGCATAATTCTTAAGGGCCCTAGGATTTTCAGAACGGTAAATAAGCATTGGTTTTGATTTCAAGTCACCAGCTGCATTAGCCCCCAATAAGAAAGTCAGCTCATTCTTTGAAGCTTTGGAGCCAGGCATTGACTTTTCCTCTCTAGCTATGAAAGTCCTAGATGACATCTTCTTCTAATAGAAGGCTGTTTCATCTACATTGAAAACCCACTGTTTAGTGTAGCCACCTTCATTAATGATCTTAGCTAGATCTTCTGGATAACTTGCTGCAGCTTCTACACCAGCACTTGCTGCTTCATCTTGCATTTTCATGTTACGGAGACGGCTTCTTCCTTAGAACTCAGACCTCAGGAACCAATCTCTGCTAGCTTCAGTCTTTTCTTCTGCAGCTTCCTCACCTCTCTCAGCCTTCACAGAACTGAAGAGAGTTAGGGCCTTGCTCTGGATTAGGCTTTGGCTTAAGGGAATGTTGTGGCTGGTTTCTTCTTCTATCCAGACCACTAAAACTTTCTCCATATCAGCGATAAGACTCTCTTGCTTTCTCATCATTCTTGTGTTTACTTAAGTAGCACTTTTAATTTCCTTCAAGAACATTTCCATGGGCTTCCCTGGTGGCACAGTGGTTGAGGGTCTGCCTGCCGATGCAGGGGTCACGGGTTCGTGCCCTGGTCCGGGAAGATCCCACATGCCGCGGAGCGGCTGGGCCCGTGAGCCATGGCCGCTGAGCCTGCGCGTCCGGAGCCTGTGCTCCGCAACGGGAGAGGCCACAACAGTGAGGGGCCCGCGTACCGCAAAAAAAAAAGAAAAAAAAAAAAGAAAGAAAAAAGAACTTTTCCTTTGCGTTTACAACTTGGCTAACTGGTGCAAGAGGCCTGGCTTCTGGCCTATCTTGGCTTTCGACATGCCTTCCTCACTAAAGCTAATCATTTCCAGCTTTTGATTTAAAGTGAGAAATATGTGACTCTTCCTTTCACTTGAACACTTAGAGGTCACTGTAGGGTTATTAATTGGCCTGATTTCAATATTGTTGTATCTCAGAAAATAGGGCACCCGAGGAGAGGGAGAGAGATGGAATGGCCGGTCAGTGGAACAGTCAGAACACACATATTTATTAAGTTTGCCGTATCATAGGGGCGCAGTTCGTGGTCCCCCAAAACAATTACAATAGTAATATCAAAGATCACTGATCACAGATCACCACAACAAATATAATAATAATGAAAAAGTTTGAAATACTGTGAGAATTACCAAAATGTGACCCAGACACATGAAATGAGCAAATGCTGTTGGAAAAAATGGTGCTGATAGACTTGCTTGATTCAGGGTGGCCACAAACTTTCTTTTCCTTTTCTTTTTTTTTTTTTTTTGGCCACACCATGGCTGGTGGGATCTTAGTTCCCAAACCAGCGATTGAACCCGGGACCTCGGCAGTGAAAGCACAGAGTCCTAACCACTGGACTGCAGGGAACTGCCACCACAAACTTTCAATTTGTTAAAAAAAATTCAATATCTGCACAGCACAATCAATAAAGTGAAGTGCAATAAAGCAAGGGGTGCCTATATACAACGACTTGGAAATAGAATAGCTCTGAAAGGATACACAACAGAGATGACAGTGGTTGTCTGAGGGATGGGAAAGTGGATGATATACAGAGGGAAACTTACTTTCCATGGTACAATTTTTTTCATATCTTTGTAATTTTATAATATGTACACTTCTGGCTACTCTGAAATAAACTTTAAAATATTTTAAGTAATGTCCAACTCTTGCTTCTTATAGAGGAGTTTATATCAGACCAACCCTTTAGCCAAGGATAAAAGCCGGATAAAACACAAAAGAACAGCTATCTGAAGGCAATAGGAAACAACCAACACAGCTAGGACTTCAGGACACAAGCTCTCTGAGGGAAGAGAGACACATTTAAGTGAGCCCAACACACTCTGCCACTTTTTCCCTTGAGACCAGGGTTGAGAGTCTGAACAGACAGCAATGGCTAGAGTTTCTGAGGGGCTGGAGAAACAATAACTGGTGAACAAGGATTCCAACGCAGAGTAGAGGGGTGAGATCCTGGACAGAAGAGAACCATAGAAAAGTAAGCCAGACTTTCTCTACAACTATTCCCCTTGAGGCATTTGCCAATCCCTAAGCCATATGGGGCAAGAGACCGAAAATCCAAGCAGAAAGTGACAGAAAGGAGGCTAAAAATCAAAGGATAGTTTTGGCAGTCTCTTAATGCTGAGGAATTCGGGGTACCTCAAGAGGAGGACACCCTTTCAGTCAAGACCCCTGAAGGGGTATTTCCTAAGAGTAGGCACAGAACAGAAACAGACCAGCTCACTGAACCCAGCTTTAAATCTTCTCACCCCCACATGGGATCAATCTGAGCTAACCCTACTATAACCATCTGCTGCAAGAAAAGTAATCCTGTCTGGAGAGACACATCATCATTCAGGGTTGCTATTATTTTCCATATGCAATATCCAGTGTTAATTAAAAGTCCAGGATGCCATAAGACAGGACCAAAAGTCAAGAGAGAAAAGCAGACCCATCAGTATTCTGATACCATGGTTGTCAAAGACTTTAAAATAAATGTTTAATATGGTTCTAAAACTAGATGACAAAATGGGGAACTTAACCAGAGAATTCAAATCTATTTTTTAAAATCAAATGGAAAATTTTTTAAAATAAAATGGAAATTCTAGAACTGAAAAAAGTACAATACTGAAGTTAAGGATTCAAGAGATGAGTTCAACCATTGAGTTGACAAAGCAGAAGAGAGGATTAGTAAACTGAAAGTTAGGTCAGTAAAAATATTCAGTCTGAAGCACAGAAAGAAAAAAAGGAAGATCCAGACATTTATGGAACATGGTAGAAATGTCTAATAAAGATATCTAGAGTCATAGAAGCAAAGGACAGAATGACAGAGAAGTTACAAAAAGATACTGGCTAAAAATTTTCATCAAGCCATCAATGCAAGAAGCTCTTTGAGAACAAAACAGGGTAACTTCAAAAGAAAACTCCTAGGCAAAACTAAAACCAAAGACAAAAAAAAAACCAGTAAAAGCAACCAGAGGAAAATAATATGCATTAGTTTAAAAGGAGCAACAGCATTATTGTACAACATGGGAAATATAGCCAATATTTTATAATAACTATAAATGGAGTATAATCTTTAAAAATTGTGAATCACTATATTGTACATCTGTAACTTACATAATATTATACAGCAACTATACTTCAAAAAATAAATAACAAAAGGAGCAACACTATGTCCTACAGCTGGAAGCCTGAGGATAATAGAAAGACACCTTCAAAGGGCAGAAAGTAAAAATCCAGAAACCTTAAATTCTATATCTGATAAAAAATGACTTTCAAAATTGAAATAAAAATAAACACACTTTGGGCTTCCCTGGTGGTGCAGTGGTTGAGAGTCTGCCTGCCGATGCAGGGGACACGGGTTCGTGCCCCGGTCCGGGAGGATCCCACATGCCACGGAGCAGCTGGGCCCGTGAGCCATGGCCACTGGGCCTGTGCGTCCGGAGCCTGTGCTCCGCAACGGGAGAGGCCACAGCAGTGAGAGGCCCACGTACCGCAAAAAAAAAAAAAAAAAAAAAGGAAGAAAAAAACAAAAAAACCCCCACACTTCTAGCAATTAGAAATGGAGAGAATTTAGTGCCAACAGACCGACTTGAAAAGCAATATTAAAAGGAATTCCTCAAGAAGATGGAAGCACAGCAATGAAGAAGAAATGGAGTGTAACTGAGAGGGTAAAATATGGGCAAACGTAGGTAATGAATATTAACTGCAGAAGACTATAACTTTATGAGACTGTTTTGTGGGGCTTAAAACATATGTTGAATTACATTACATTACAATCGAATTACATAATTACATAAAATACATTACAATCGAATCACAATGTTGTACATGTGAAGCTAACAAAATATTGTAAATCATCTATACCCCAATTTTTTTAAAAACCTGAAATAAATAAATAATAAAATAAAATATATTACAGTGGCCAGAAAGTATCGGGGAGGGGAATTAAGTGTTGTGAGGTCTTTGCACTGTGACCAAAGACGCAAAAAATACTTTGGGGTAGATGCAAATGAATCCTAATTGACATTTATTGACCTTATTTCATTTTTGAAAGACATTTTGATACATTTTGTAGAATATACATTATTCTTTTTTTTTTTTTTTTGCGGTACGCAGGCCTCTCACCGTTGTGGCCTCTCTCATTGCGGAGCACAGGCTCCGGACGCACAGGCTCAGCGGCCATGGCTCACGGGCCCAGCCGCTCCGCGGCATGTGGGATCTTCCCGGACCGGGGCACGAACCCGTGTTCCCTGCATCGGCAGGCAGACTCTCAACCACTGCGCCACCAGGGAAGCCCCAATATACATTATTCTTAACCTCATCAAAACCAATCACATACTAGGTCAAAAATCAAGTTTCAACAAATTTCAAAGGGCTAAAATCGTGCAGAGCATATTCTTTGACCGCAGTCAAATGAAACTAAAAATCAATAATAAAAAGATAACTTTTAAACATTCCCCAGATATTTGGAAATTAATGTACTCCTAAATAGCTCATGGATCAAAGGCATCTCAATGGATTTAGAAACTATAAATTTTAGAATTTAGAAAACGGAACTAAATGACAACAGGGATATGACACATCAAAACTTGTGGGATAAAGCCAAAGTACTATAATGAGGAAAATCTATAGCATACGTACACGTTTTAGAAAAGAAATGCTGGAAATTAGCTATATCAGTTCCATTTCGAGAAGGGAAAAAAGAACACTAAATTAATCCCAAAGAAAGGAAATACAAAGTTAGAAGCATAAATTAATGAATTATAGAAATGCAAAAGAACCAAAAAGGTGTTTCACTGAAAAGGCTAAAACATTAATAAACCTTAGTAGGACAAATTAAGAAAACATTTAAAAACAGAAGGCACAAATTACCAATATCAGTAATGAAAAAAGGAACTCAAATCCCATACACAATGACACATAAAAAGAAAATATAGGGCTTCCCTGGTGGCGCAGTGGTTGAGAGTCCGCCTGCCGATGCAGGGGACACAGGTTCGTGCCCTGGGCCGGGAAGATCCCACATGCCGCGGAGCGGCTGCACCTGTGAGCCATGGCCGCTGAGCCTGCGCGTCCAGAGCCTGTGCTCCGCAACAGGAGAGGCCACAACAGTGAGAGGCCCGCGTACCGCAAAAAAAAAAATAAATAAATAAAAATATTATAAAAAAAGAAAATATAATGAACATTATGTCAAAAATATGAAAACTTAGATGAAATGGACAAGTTCTTGAAAAAACAATAACTTTCCAAAACTCATGCAAAAAGAAATTGTAGAACGTTCTATCTTTAGATGAAACAACCTTCTCATAAAGAAAACTCCAGACCCAATAAGGCTCCACTAGTGAATTCTTCTAAACATTAAAGGAATAACCTAAATCATCCTTAAGCTTTTCCAGGGATTAGAAAGAGGGAACATTTCTCCAATTAATAAGTCTGGCATAACCATGCTACCCAAACCTGTCAAGGACATGGAAAGAAAGTTAAAATGGCAAGCAGCTCTCATGTCCACAGTCACAAAAGCACACAGGGGTGGTTCTCTCAGCCAGACCCCAGCACCCCGCACTGATCCTGCCCAAAGGGGCATTAGAAAGTGGGCCTTGTGGCCTCTGTACCTCAGCCTGACCATCACTGTTTCCAGCTTTACTGGTTACAAAGCACCTCTGTGTTTCCCATCTGACCCTCAGCAAGATGAGTATCAACATCTCTACTTTGGAGTATCAATACCCCCACTTCACAGATGAGGGAAGTGAGGCTCTATGGGGTGGATAACTTGTCTAAATCATCCACCCAGAGACTAACAGATTCAGGGAGAGACTCACCACACCAGGAGGCCCCCACCAAGCACTGCTGAACGTAATTGAAGATGTCCTGGATTATACATTACGAGACAGACAAGATGAACACAGATGGGTATGCTGAAAACTGCACAGACTATATAAAAAAGAACTCCCCAGTCTAGCTCAGTGGTGACACATGCATTTTTTTTAATGTAGAGAACCCAGAGGGCTGCCTCCACATTACGAGAGATCAAATGCAAACAAGAACCAAGACAGTATAAAAAGCAGAAATTAAAGAATGCCTTTGAAGGAACTCAATAAAGCCAGTAAAGCTTTACTGAGGATTCTTTAAATATGTTCCAGCCGCAGCAGCTCCTCAGTAACCACAGGACACAGGGCCGAGGAGAAGGGGACGAATATGACGGGCCCTTTGTCACAACGGAGGTAGGAAGGTTCCCCTTCTGAAGCCCGTCTTCTGAAAGATGAGTCCGAGGCCCAGCTCAGGAGCTTCTAGATCTCATTGGTAAACAGAGAGAGAAAGAACCTCCCAGGACAGACAAAGCTAGGACACATCAGCTAAATGACTCAGTGTGTGCCTTCAAATAGCACTGTCTAGAGAACATGAGGCCCACCACTGGGGCCCCCCGAAACTAAGGCCCCACCCACCTGGGTGGCAGGGTCTATGAAAACGGCAATTTCAGTGAACCCACTGAACCCAGAGCAAAGAGCACCACCTGAACACAAATGACATGGTTCCCAGAGCAGAGAAATCATATGTTTTCAACCTATTGAGTTTGTTTGTTCAGGGTAAGTCAACCTATGGATAACAGGAAACTGGTGGATGTAATTTCTGAAATCCTTCAAAAAGCATGTGAGATGAACCCAGACCAAAAACTATTTTAAAGACTGAGTCACAGGAGAGCGGGGAGTCTCTGCAGTGGATCAGGCTGGAGTAAAGCCAGTAACAAAAGAGAGGGGACAGCAGGCAGGCAGTTCTCTTGATGGAAAAATGTAAACAGCGGGCTCCCCAGGGGCTGGGCTCAGTTTTAGGTCTTCACAAATGACTTAGCGGGAGAAGGCAGTGGGGAGATTTCCCTGAGCCTGTGGGAGGAGGGGTGAGGGGCTGACAGACTTCGCACACAAGGGCCCCCAAGGCCAGGGGATGGGTCTCCCACCCCTACCCCACCGCCGGGAGAGGAGCCCTGAGAACAAAGCAGGTGAGCGATCTGCCCAGGGGGGTGTGGCAGAGGGAGCGGGGAGAGCAATAACACAGAGTGATGCCTCCAGAGAAAAAGAATTCACATGGAGCCCTGGGGTACCCACAGCAACTGGGTTCACGCCCTTCCGACAGGCCCCAAACCCAGGCTCCAGGCCGGCACTGCCCCAAGGCCACCCCCAAAGAGCCTCACCTGCTGCTGGCTCTGCTCCTCCAGGTTCATCTTCACCTCCAGCGACTGGCGGGCCTCCAGGAAGGCCTTGCGGTGCTTGCGGTCCGCCATGTAGTAGGACATGATGCCCACAACGATGGCGCACAGGTAGAGGAAGACATTGGCCAGAATCTGTATCCAGAGGAGGAAGAGAGGAAAGGACAATGGTCAAGGCATGTCTTCAGGAGAAGGATGGAGGAGGTGGGCAGGTGGTGACCAAAATCCAACTGCAAGTTGCCCACTGTCCAGGGAGGTCCCCAGCAAAGCTTCTGACCTCGAGGGGGTATTCAGATCCCTGAAGTAGACCCTGCCCCATCACCATGGATGAGTGAGGGGACTGCTGTTCTCCCTTCCACCTTTTCACGGTAGGGAAGCTGGCCAATCCTGCCCGCCTGTGCAGCCTGAGCAGTCCTTCTGCTACTCATCTATTCACTCACTCACTTGTTCAACCGCCACTCACTGCACCCTTACTTCACAGGCGCGTTCAGGTACTGTGCTGATTAGCTGGGGAGGAAAGTGAACCAAGCCCAGATCTACTGGCCAGGGGTGTAGAATCCTAACAGCTGCAGATCATATGGAAGGTCACAGGAGACCAGAAGAGGTCCTGGGCTGATTCAGTTGTCACGATGCCACCTAACACGTGTGCCGCAGGCTACAGGCTTCTGGGATTCACATGCATCCTCTGAGCCAACGCCACCTGCCAGCGGGTGAGAGGGTGGCCAGTACCAACATCCAGGTCTCATGAAGAACTGAAGCTCCAGGAAGGGGAAGAGGCAGGTGGGATCTGACGTCTGTCCGGTGAGCTCAGTGCATTGGCACCAAGGGCTTCTTTGGGCATCGAGAGCCTGCTCCCCCACCCCTGGCACCCTGCGGGCTGGCCTAGGTGTCCTTGGTCCCCAGCCCGCTCCACAGGCCACCAGAGGTAACCTCAGCTATGGACCTGACATTCAAACCCCACCTGACTTCCTGGCGCTGTCTGCTGCCGGCTCCGATCCTTGACCTGACTGGGCCCCATCTGGGGCTGGACCAGGTTCTAATTCCTCCCACTTCTCCAAGACCACTGGCCATGAAGCTTCTCCAACAAGGCCCGTTTCCAGGTCTGGTGCCTCCCACTCCCCTGAGGCTGCCCCACACTCCCTGCCTTGATTCCCTGAGGCCCTGCCAGAGGTGGACAGACCCCTCCTCCCAAGGGTGTGGTTTCTGGAGCAGAAGTTGGAAGTTGAGAGGCAGGAAGGGAGACAGAAGTTCTTAGTTTCTGACCCTAGGGGAAGAAAAGATTGGCCCAGCGGAACATAATAAATTCTGGGGTAGGTGAAAAACGCAGGGAAGTCAATTTTAGATGTTGAAACAGGACAGTTTAATAGACAATAAGGCAAGTTAATTCTAACATTAATTTCCTGGGTACTCTTGGTTATGCTGTATCCCTCTGACTGGTTTTATGTTTCACTGTGGCTTTTGGTCGAAACTAACCAGGAGGACCTACCACCCCCCGCAGAAGCTTCCTGAAGAGTCTGTACTTGGGCACCAGTCTAAGCCCAGGAGGCACTCAATAAAGTAGGTGAGGTGTGTCTTGGTGCGGGTCATCCAATCACTGGGTGAAGATTTCACGAGCTTCTTAGATGGCTGGTTCTAGCAACTAACAACCAGCTGTGTTCTTGGGCCTGGGCAGCCTGATCGCCTACACCGCCTGCGGGGCAAGCAGGGCATTTCAAAGTCCTGTAGGACGGCTCCTGCACCTTCTTCTGGACCGTGACCACCCATTCCCTTCGGAGTGGTCAGTAATACTGAGTATGCTCTCAGGCCACTTCCTAAACATCTGATGATCGGAAAAGCTGCCAATTTATCATTCACGTTCAGTGAGTCAAAGCAAATCACACAGATTGCTGGGTCTCAAAGCCAGTCTAGCCTGAGGTCCAGGAACCTCCACCTCCTGTGGGGTCCTTAGAAACCTGCGCAACTCCAAGTTCATGGTGCAGGAAGCTCGTCAAGGTCAGGCCGCACCCCGTGCATCCTCACCAAGCAGTGGCACTCCACCGAAGCCCACGCGGGGCCCAGACACAGCAGCCACCGGGCCAAGGGTCTCCGGGCTGACGGGGCTTGGGGTCCTGGAGGGCGAGGGAGGAGCCACACGTCTGGACCCCACACCTGCCAGTGTCAGCAACTGAACCAGGGGCTCCAGACAAGGCAGGCTGACCTGGGGCCACAGGCCTGTCTCTGCCCTGGCCACAACCAGCCTGGGCTGTCACACGGCTGGGGACAGAGCTCCTCACTCAGGGGTCTTCCTGACCACCTCACGAGGATGCATGAGGCGGGCTCTGTAAAATGTACAGTGCTGAGCTGCTGTCGTTCCCCACAGGGCATCCACCTAAGAAAACCAAACCTGCAGGCAGGCTGTCAGAGAGCAACTCTAGTGGAAAAGTTTCAAACCAAAGATTATAATACAAAAAATAAGAGGACTCAGGGACTCCCCTGGTGGCACAGTGGTTAAGAATCCACCTGCCAACGCAGGGACACGGGTTTGAGCCCTGGTCCGGGAAGATCCCACATGCCACGGAGCAAATAAGCCTGTGCGCCACAACTACTGAGCCTGGGCTCTAGAGCCCGCGAGCCAGAACTACTGAGCCCACGCACCTAGAGCCCATGCTCCACAAGAGAAGCCACCGCAATGAGAAGCCCGTGCACCGCAACCAAGAGTAGCCCCCACTCACCACAACTAGAGAAAGCCCACGCGCAGCAACGAAGACCCAACGCAGCCAAAAATAAATAAATAAAAATAAATTAATTAACTTAAAAAAAAGAGGATTCAGGTTGGGTTCACGCCTGGGGAATGTCTAGGCAGGACAGCATTCCTTTCATTGAAGTGCACATTTTAAAATAAAATCTACTTTTGCACTCACTTGTAGGTACAGATGATCTAGAAAGTAAATTTAAGAGGAGCGCTGGACTCCGGTACTGCCCCTCGCTAGCCGGGTGGCTGCCAGGTCACATAACCTCCCTGAGCTCACTTCATCATCTATGAGCGAGGGAGGGACTGACTCATCTGGAAGACCCCTCGGTCCTGACACTGGTCCTCATCAGACCTCACTTCTGAGGGCAAAGGTTGGGATTGGAGATGAACCTGGTCCCGAGAGGCCAGGGGAAGGAGAGCAGGTCAGTTCCAAGTCGGCCAGAACACCACGCTGCCTCCCGGGCCCTGGGCATCCCCGGACCCAGAGGCCTCATCCCCTTCCTGACCTGCACTCTCGGCTGCAGGGATGCGGAGGGAAACGGCCACATCTGGACCATGCGCTGCAGAGTCAGGTGGGTCCTGCAGGTGCCATCCAGGCCAGGGAACTCCCTCCCGCCTTCCAGTGAGCACAGCTGTTTCCAGACAATTCTCCCGACAGTCCCAGGCCTTGGGTCTCCTGGAGCTCCCCCAATTCTCTAAACTTGCCTCAGCTGAAGAAAGGGCCCTCAGGGCGCTGCTGCTCTGGTCCACCCGACCTGTCTCCAGGGCTACGAGGCCCAGAAGGAGTGCGGCAACCCCCCGGTGCCAGGCACGGGGGGGGGGGCGGGGGCGAGAGGCTCAGCCTCCAAGTCCAGGGCACAAATCCACTAAGGCAAGGAGACCTCCAGCCGAGGAAGCAGGGGTTCGCTCTGGGGAGGAGGGTTGGGGACGGAGCAGGAGCTGCACTGCAACACGGTCCCCTGGGGTGATGGGGGCCCAGAGGTGCACAGGTGACCGGCGGGGCGGGGGAGGGTGTGGACAGCAGTCCCCGCGTGCAGCCAGGGCCGGGAGCCCCTGATCCTGGCCTGTTTCCTCGCCCGTAACATCCTCTCACATCACAACCTTACGTTCTAGACACGGTCACACACTTCACCCACCTCATCTCGTTTAACCTTCACAAGGCAGGTGACATTATTCCAATTTTACAGGAGAAGGAATTGAGACTAAGCAAGGGCTCAAAACTAGAGGATAAGGTTTCTTCCTGCACTCATCTCATTATTCTCTGGTGCAAAGCCCCACCCTACAAGCACCCCTCAGCTAACTTACATATTTATAACCCCACCTTTCCCCAGAAAGGCTATTAGATATTTTCTAAAACTGAAATTAAAATTTCCACCAAAACCAGCCCTAAAGCACTTACTGTGAGCTGCTTGCATTTTTAATCTGAAACATCTACAGACTTCCACAACTTCCATACACATGGGTGGTCATTAGCTCTAGGCTCAGAAATCCCTAATTTATGCCTGTAAGTGTGTCTCACTTAGCAAAAGGGATGTGCTCCTCCTAACACGCTTGGAAAAAATGAGTTGTGCTCCTTCGGCAGTGAGCCCCGAACAGCGCCAGCGCCGAGGAATCGACGGTGACCAGGACGCCACCGCGGAGCCCGGGAGCCCAGCGCTGCCGGAGCAGGTCCAGGTCAGGCCACGAGGATGGGTAAGCGGGGCAGCTGTCACCTCTCTAACACATCCGTTAGTACGGCCTCTCGCTACAGTTTAAGAGCTGCAGACCCAGGAAAACCTTTGGCCACCAGGAAAGGTTGAACCCTAGAGAGAATCTGAAATGTGTCTCTCACGTGACTATGACAAACGGGCTCCTCCCAGCTGAGCCTTGACCTCTGCAGGCCTGGGATGAATCTTCTGGTGCTCCCACCCCGGTGGGAGGGGCGGAGGGCTTCCTTGTCAGAGCTCGTCTCTTCTCCCTCCAGGACTGCCTTCCCAGCACCCACTGCTGCGCGAATACCCTGCAACCCTCAACGCTCCAGCCACAGCCGACCCACCTGGCAGCCCCTCTTCCTGCTCAGCCTCCCATCTCCCTTCCCCACTTCTCCATCCTCCTCACACACGTCTGCCCCCTCTCTAACACCCGGGGCACCTGCTAAGGCAGGCCCTGCTGTCCTCCTCACCCCTGTGTCCCCAGAGCCCAGCCCAGGCCTCATCCAGCACCCGGTGCTCAGGAACCCAGAGCTGCTGGGCTGGACGGACCAGGTAACGGAACCACGTCACAGACTCACCCCTCACCTGACCCCTTCAGCCTCTGGCCAGCAGACAAGAAGCCAGCATAAAGTCCACCTCTGGCCCCCACCACCTCCCCGGGACCCGCCTTCTAATTAATACCCCATCTGCTGCACCCCACCCTAAGAGCAGAGAGGAATGGGGCTCGGTCACTCCCCCAGGACGGAGCAGACCCCCAGGACAGCAGGTGGGGGACAGTCCAGGAGATATCCAGAGTATAAGGCAGAGCATACAAAGCGGTGAGAGAAGGGTGGGGATGGGTGGCGGGGTCTCATTCATTCAGGAAGAGGTTAGATGGCTTCACACATGCGCCAGAGACAGATGGGGTCTTGGAAACATGACAACGGGGCTCTGATACCACGGTCAGTGAACAAGCGTGGTCCGAAGGCTTCTGCCCTCTCTAGTCATCCAAACGACGTATTTGGAGAGTTTCAGCTCCACTTTCCAGTTCTGAAAGTGAGCAGGAGCCCCGATGTGCAGACCCTCACTCCTGGCTCTTCCCAGTGGTCCAGGGCCAGCGACGGCCGTCCACACTAGACGGGCGATGCCCGCCACATCTCCAAGACTGAGAAGCCCTGCTCTGGGGTGCCGTCGAGGTTATCTCTTCGCGTCCCAGTGGGCTCCTTTAGACTGGGCAGCAGTCTTATTTCAAACAAATTGTTCTTTTTTTCTTTTAAACACAAGGTTTTAAAAATAATGAATAAATGAATGCTTCTCCCAAGTGGGTAAACATTCAGCTTCATCTAACCCATGGCAGCTGGATAATGTGTTTACAATACACCCCAGCTCAGAAATGCAACCGTGAGAAAATTCCTTTACAAGATCCTTCCTCTTGGAATCTGATGAGTCACAATGTCCCACACAGTTTCTAACAGCCCACAGGGACAGGGACTGCTCTTAGTGGGGCTTTAAAATGGAAGTCAGCCCATCAGAGGCAGGCTGGTGGCTCAAATGCCTAGGCTGACCTCTCCCTATAAACTCATTCCGGCCTGCAGATTCCAGAACATTCCCAAACAGGGGAGAAGAGACCGAGGGAGAGACAGCAGCTCTGGGGTGTCAGTGTCCATGTCAGCTGCCCTCGGAGACCTTGTGATGCTCTGCTGCTGGGGGGAGGCCCCTGTTCATTATAGCTAACCTAGATGTTTTCAAAAAAAACTCTTCAAGGAGCTGCAGGGCAGGAAGGAGCGGGGAGAAGGCACCTCTGAAGGCAACCAGCCTCCCCAACCTAAGGAAGACTGGCCGGAGCCTGTGGTGGCAGCCACACAGTGCCCGTGGGGTCCCCACCTGTGGAGCCATGCTCCCTGCAGACACTTGGAGGGGCCCAGTAGTGGGTGAACACATGGCAAAGAGGTTGGGCCACGCCATCACAGAGACCTCCCACACCACCAGCAGGCTGTGTGACCTGGAGCAAGTCACTTAACCTCTCTGAGACTTGGCTTCCTCATCCTCACCGTAACCCTGACGGCTGTTCCACTAAGATTAAAAGAGATTCTAGGCAACACCACCTAACAGAGGGCTTGGCGTAAAATATGTTCTAAATGACTTTTTTTTTACTTTTCTTCCAGAAAGGAGAAAGAAAATTGGGACCTAATAATAATACTTTAATGAAGTTTTACAAGAGACTTCACATTCATTATCTTATTTGTTTGTCACAACAGCAAAGTTTTCTTATTCTCATTTTGTAGAAGAGACTTGAAGCCCAGAGAAATTAGGTTATGAGCCCACAGTCTCCCAGCAATGCTGAAACTGGAACCCAGATCTCCTTCCTCTTTTCTTCCCCCTACAAACACAGAATTTAAATTTCAAGACATTAAAAAAGCTCTGTCCCAGCCCAGAGGACTGAATGTCAGAAGCCAGCCTGACCAGGCACGTGTGGCCTGGGGGCAGATCCGCCGCCGCCTTCTTGGCCAGCAAGCACACCACCCAAACACGAGTCCAGGGCCCCCTTCCCTATGTTACTGTCTCCTTAGCTGGGTTGTGATGAGGGTCGGCAGAGGCTGGGCGAAGTCCTAGGTGCTGGAGGTCCCCAGGGAGCACAGAACCCAGTGAAGACCTGGAGCATCTCTGTGGGTCGGGGGGGTCCGTAGACAGTGGGGTGACGCTCCCGTGCTGCCCCAGAGCAAGCTCCAGCATCTCTCTGTCAAGAGGCGACTGGGGTCTCCAGTAAATACAACCCTGCTTGACACAATGCAAGGTTCAAGCCTTGGGGCACTGTGACATGCCCTTCCAAGCCAGACATCTGTCAGGTTTCCACCACGTGCCTCAAAAGGACTTCCAGAAGCTTCCTACTTGTTTAATACCTGGGACATGCCTCTGCTAAGAGATATGCACCCTCTTCCAGAACAAAGATGACTTCCAGATAGGCACCCACCCAACTCGACATGTGACACAAGGTCCCTCATGACCTGCTGGGTGGCCAGACAGCTTCCCTGGTTGTGTACTGCACACCCCTAGGGGCACCACTCCAGACTCAGACACGATGGCTCCCCCAGAGACGTGGAACAGGGAAGCCCTGACCATTGGGCCCCAGTGTCACTCTTACGTCTTGTATCTGCCCACCAGGCTCCCTTCACTCCAGCCACACTGGGCACCCCTCCAATCCTCTAACAAGATGTGCTATTTCAGGGCTCTACAGCTCTAAGCAGAACATCCTGCCCCTGCTGCCCACACACCCCCGCCCTGGCCAATGGAGGGTTACACATTGCAAGGATGCCTTGATCTAACCAGGTCAAGCACAAGCACACACCACACACCTGGCCCTTAGTCATCCCTCAGGAACTGTTAGTTGTTGTTACTATTTCAAGATTATCTCCAACACCCCTCCCTGATTCCCCAAACGGAAGCATCCAACCAACCATCTGTCCATCCATCTATTCATTCACAGATTTCCTGGATGCCCACCCTGTGCCAGGTTGGTACTTGGTATTTAGCAGTGAATGAGGCAGAAAAAGTCGCTATCATGGAGCTGATGATCTGGTAACAACAGACAAATAAGAAATAAGTGATTCAACAATCAGAGTACCAAAATTCAGCAGACAATAAACATGATAAAGTGACTGGGCGGCTGCTTCAGACGGAGTGAGGGAGACTGCTGGCCCCATTTCTTCACTCCCCTGTAAAGTACTGTTCAGCTTTGCCATAGCCTCAGGGAGAGCGATGTGCTCCTCCCTCCTGCTGACTCGGACTGTGCGATTGGCTTTGGCCGAATGGATGTCAGTGCATGTGACATAAGCAGATTTTTGAGATACACTTGCTTTCCCCTTTGTGCTTTTGCTGTCACCATGAGAACAACATGCACCAGAAGTTCAAAGGTCCAGCAGAATGAGAGGCTCGTGGAGCAGAACTAAACTCAAGCTGCAGCTTGTAGCCAAACCCAGCTGAGCCCAGCCTAGATCAGCCACACCCCAGCCAACCCACACACGTGTGAGCAAGAAATATGTGGTTGTGAGCCACTGAGCTCTGAGTTGTTTGTTACAAAGCATTAGGTGAAAACAGCTGACTATGGTTAGGTGGTTAGGACTGGTCTCCCTGAGGCAGTGTCACTTAAACTAGAATATGAATAACAAAAAAGTCCCAGTCACGGGAAAAATCAGGAGAAAGAGCCTTCTGGATGGAGAATATACCGGTGCAAAGGCCCTCTTTCCCATGAGACACTCACCCACCTCCTGATGCATCTGCATATATCGCCCCGACAAGGAGGCAAGGAGCACCTGAGGTCAGGGTGTGTCCTTTACATTTGCAGCCGCAGGGCCTGGCACAGCTACTGGCACAGAGCAAAAGTCAGCTGCACGAATGACTATAGTAGAAAGAAGCTGAAAGAACAGTCCATTCTCCACGGAGGCGTCCCCTTTAATGAGAGAGCTAAAATCCAGCTACAGAAAGGCTGAGCAGCAGTTCTTAACTGGGGTGGGGGTGATCTGGGCCCCCTGAGGAACATTTGGCAGTGTGTCTGGGGACATTTTTGATTGTCACGACTGAGGGGGAGGATGCTCCTGGCATCTACTGGGTGGAGGCCAGGGATGCTGCTGAACACCCTACAGTGCACAGGGCAGTCCCCACAATGAGGAGTTGTCCGGCCCCAAATGTCAATAGATCTGAGGTCGAGAAACCCTGGCCCAGGCAATGCCTTCTTCCTTTTTGATTCCTGAGTCTTCACTTGAAACTTTCTCAAGCTTTTGGATTAAGGAACTCTGAGGACAAAGACGGCACAAGAAGATTTATTTTTATATCAATCACAGACCTCATGGGCTAAGAGGAAAACACTACTGATACTTGTTGGACATAAGGACACAGTAGCTCGATAAATGCACCCACGATGGAAGGCAGGCCCAAATCACAGGGGTAGAGACGACTAAGACCAGAGAAGACCACCTGGTCTGTCTCCCTGGAGGGGCAGCTGCAGGAATGAACATCTCACAGTTGGCATTTGATACTGACCAAGGAATTATTCGCTTGAAGTCTGTGGACCAGGTTAGGGGGAGTCAGTGGACCCCTAAAATTAGGGGCAAAGTGTTTCACCCTTTTCTGGGGAGCAAAGTCCATTGCTTTCACCAGATTCTCCAAAAGGTCTGTTAGCCCAGATGATTAAGAACCACAAAACGAATCAAAAGCTCCCATTTCCTCTTGTGGCTTCTTGGCAGAAACAGAAAACATCAGGTCACAGCCCTTTGTGTCTTTTCTTACACATGTGACCCTATTAGTCACCTCGGTCTTTTTCTGCAGGGCAAATAACTCCCCTTCCACTTAAAGGAATCTATTTTTAAAATGTTTAATCACATTTGGCTTCAGATTTTTTTTTTTTAACTCCTGAGTTCTCGCTGAGTGGTGGACCCCATGTTGGGTCCTGGAAAGTAAAAAAGAACCTCAAGAGCTCAAATCTACTAGGGGTAAAGAAGCTACAGGAGGGACTTCCCTGGTGGTCCAGCGGTTACGCCTTCGTGCTCCCAATGCAGGGGGCCCAGGTTTGACCCCTGGTCAGGGAACTAGATCCCGCATGCTGCAACTAAGAACCCACACGCCACAACTAAAGATCCTGCACGCTGCAATGAAGATCCCACGTGCGGCAGGCAGCTAAGACCCGGCCCGGCCAAATAATCAACCAACCAACCAGTATAAAAAAAAGAAGCTACAGGAAAGGGAGGAAGCATAGATTGATTCTGAGGTAGAGGAGGACAGGTCGGCAAAGGTGTTATTTTCTACTGTACAGCAAAGTTATTCAGTTATACATATATACACTCTTTTTTATATTCTTTTCCATTATAGTTTATCATAGGATATTGAATATAGTTCCCTGTGCTATACAGTAGGCCCCACGAGGGAGTAAAACGGGCTGGACACACTCAATTGTGGGTTTTCACAAATATTGACAACACGGAGCTTTTATATACATATTACTATATGGATGCTGGATGGTAAAAGCAATTTAAACCAATTTCTCACTGAGGATCACTGTTAAATAAAGGAAAGGAGAGCAGTAATAAACTATACGCTTATGCGAGTTACCAGAACAACGAAAGGGTTCCACACTGCCTGCTCTCGTCTTCTCACCTCTAAGTAATCCTACTTGCATTTAGTGCAGAGATCCTGACTTTCCGGAATTGTCTTTGAGTGAACTTGAGAACAAAGGTACCAGCCCAGAGGAACATGTAATCTGGAGACAGAAGAAGAGTTCTAGAATCCCAGCAGTATGCTCATCACACAAACTTAGCAAAATGAGAAAGGGATCCCCAATTTCACAAGCACACTGAAGCCCCTGCAAATATGGAACAGAGCAAACTCGGGATTCCGAGGACTTCGTACCTCTCAATTCAAGATGACTCATATCTTGAGAGTAAAACTTTTTGCAGGCTCTCAGCTGCAGAAACCAGCGTCACAGCTTTCTCCTTGGGGATTCAACTGCCTCTCTTCTCTCCCTGAGTGCTTCTGAGGGATTACTCAGCATCCCTCATCCCTGTAGCCTCTCAGAGCCGGCCTGGAGACATCTGGGATGTGGTTTCTTAGTCACTGGTTCTGACTTGACCCTTCAGTTCTTATTCCTTAGTTGCTATTTGTCTAGTTTCTGATCCAGGTGTGTTGGCATCCAAAGGAAAAATGATTAAGACTCAGGAATCTAAATGTCACACTCCCCCAGGTGATTCTCTTTTATTCATTGTTCTAGGTGGTGTAGTAAATAGCAAAACAAAGCCAAGATCCTCCAACCTTCCTGGTTCTTTAAACCAAACTATAAACATATGCGATCACTTTACGTTATCTCCCTATGCCTATCGCCTCTTTTTCTTCCATCCGTTTTTTCTTTCCTTTTCTAACAATCTTCTGATCCTCGGTGCACCCTCACCCAGAGTTACTGCACTTCCTTACCGTCTTTCCCTATCTGACCAGCATCTCTTCCATACGTTCAAAGCCACATCCACTGAGATGTTTTCCATCTGTTCACCCTGTTTCATGTGTCCTACAGTTAATTCAGTTCCCTGGTTTTCAATTCAGATCTTAAGTCATTTTCCAAGTTTCCTTCTGACTGTCCCAACCCTGTCTCCCACTGCCCCCCATCTCCCTGCTCTTGGTAGAGTTAGTACACACTCGCATCAGACACTCCACAGCCCGGTCCTCTCCATGCACTGTCTTGGTCACACGACAAACAAAAACTTTCAAATTCCACAATCTGAGCCTCAAGCCCTGGCAAACTATCACCACTCCTAAATCTCTTCAGCCTCAAGTGTCTTGAATTAGCTCCACCTGAGTGGGCTCCCCTCCCCCTCCCTCAGGGGCTCCCAGCCCTGCACCACCTGAGAATCCCCTGGGGGCCATGCCCGGGCAGCATCCCAAAACAGTGAAACCTGAGGCCCAGACACGGCACCGTTAAAAACCTCCCAGGTGACTATATATGTGTAGCCCATGGTCAGTGGGAACACCCAAGTCTGTCACAGTCTCCCCAACCATCCCCGAGCTGAAGGTCCCATTTCTGCCTGCCAAGGGTTGGGGACCAGAACTCACCCGACTGTGCACCTCAGATAATTAGCACCCAGGCTTGCATATGTCTGAAGTAACCCTTTGTTGACTGACTGTTCTCCCTGTCACTGGTGCTCCTTTCTGCACCTCCAGTGGGTCATTCATTCCATCTGGTCTTTCTGGGTCTTCCTCATCGACCTCCTCTTGCCATCACCTGGCCCAAACCCTCACCTCCCACAAGCCTGGGCACAGACTCATTTCCCTGGCCCCTCTCTGGTCCTGTTAACTCACCCCCTGGTATCAGGTTAATCTTCCAAACTTAGCTTTTTGCAAGTTCCACCACCTGCTCAAAACACCTCAAGAGCTGACAATTTTCCGAAAAGTAAAGTTCAAAATCCTCATTCTGGCATTCGAGGTCCTACATACTCTGGCCGCTGTGACCTTTTCTAAATATCACCCACAGTCCCCTGATGTAAACCATCTGCTTTAGCCAAGGTGATGTCCCCAGCGTTATCACCCAGCAGGCACTCCTGACCTCAGCATATGTTGCAGCCCACACTCCGAGGGCCCTCAAACTTTTCCACTGAAGTACGTGGAGAGGAAGCTTCACCTCTCCCCTTGCTGGGGCACGTGGCTTTTGCATTCTATTCCATAAAAATCCATGCTTGTAATTACTATTTTTTTTTTTTTTTTTGGTCACACCGTGTGGCACATGGGATCTCAGCTCCCCGACCAGGGATCAAACCCGCACACCCGTCAGTGGAAGCTCGGAGTCCTAACCACTGGACTGCCAAGGAAGTCCCTGTATTACTATTTTTAAACGTCTTAAAATGTTTGCCTTTCAGTAAAACACATGTGTCTGTTATATTACACGCTCTGCTAGGGTGGGGACAAGATGTGTTCCAATCACCACTGTGTAGCCAGCACTGGACAAACACCTGGCACATAGGAGGTGCCCAGTGACTACTGGGTGAAGGAATGAATAGTGGGGGAAGGAGGGAGAGGATGAAGGAAGAGAGGGAGGAAAGGAAAAAGGTGAGGAGAGAAGGGCAGAGGAAGATGGGCAGAGAGGATATTAACACCGATGCCATAGTTATCCTGAGGCCTCAAGGACACCATAGTCGTAGACAAGCACACCCCTGCATCCTCCAACGTGAGAAGCACCCCACCTGAACTGGCCCCCGACTGTATCCCCCATCACCTTCAGCCCTTCCCTCAAGATCTAGCTAAACCCTGCCTGCTCCGCAAAGCCTTCCCGGATGGCCCCGCCCCTGAGCTATCACACTCTCCTCGTGTTTCTCCTCTAGTTTCTTAACGAGGAAATAAGTGCAAGGTAAGTCATTAAGAGAAAAAAAAAAGTTTAAATACACAGCCACACTCTGCTCTCATTTTCAGAGTAGAAATGACACAGGGCAGGAGCAGAAACAACAAAACATCAACAGTGGTTACCGTGTAAGGGAGGGAGATTTAGGACAATTTCTCTTTTCTTCTTTTTGCCTCATCTTTCTGCAGCTAATCTCTCTGTAGAGGCAAGAAAGACAAGGGGCACCATCTGAAGTTTCTACTGTTCCATCCACTCGCTTGGAACACCCTGACCGTCAGCAGACCTGGGGACCCTTAACATCTTTTTTTTTTTTTTTTTAATTTATTTATTTTGGCTGCGTTGGGTCTTCATTGCTGTGCACAGGCTTTTTCTAGTTGCGGCGAGCGGGGGCTACTCTTTGTTGTGGTGCGCGGGCTTCTCATTGCGGTGGCTTCTCTTGTTGCGGATCACGGGCTCCAGGCGGGCGGGCTTCAGTAGCTGTGGCTCGCGGGCTCTAGAGCGCAGGCTCAGTAGTTGTGGCGCACAGGCTTAGTTGCTCCGTGGCATGTGGGATCTTCCCGGACCAGGGCTCGAACCCGTGTCCCCTGCGTTGGCAGGCGGATTCTTAACCACTGCGCCACCAGGGAAGCCCCCGGGGACCCTTAGAAACAGAGACTCCTCTTCACGGAAACTCCCTCCTTGCACTCAGAGGCCCTCAGTAAACACCCCGTGGTGGGGAGCCCCGCCCCAGAGCCGCTGAGAACCTCCCCTGGGCACCTGTTTCTACGGGACACACCTCGCCTCCTGCCAAACTTCTCAAAGGGCCAGCTGCGAAGATAAACCTTCGGACAGCCTTCAAACAAGATCCGGGCGCAGTACCCGAGGGCCTCGCCCCCACCCCCTCCCGCTCTGCTCGGCGAAGGGCGGGGATTTGGAACCACCAGGAGTGAAGGGAGACGCCCCCGCCCAGAGCTGCCCAGCCAATCGTCTGTCACTCATCGTTCAGTGCCAACACGTGCAAAGGAGGCCCCCTCTCGTAAACTGGAGCTGGTTCGGGTTATCCCCACAGAATAACCATCTCCTCTCACTAATGAGCCTTCCCTGGGGAAAGGCAGGGGCAAGGTGGCTGCAGTCAGTCGCGATGGTTCCACACAGAGTAATCGCTGCTGGCATAGAGGGCCTCTCGCCATCGCCCTCGAGGTCCCTTACAAACAATGTACACAGCTCACTTGGTCTAAGTTCTTTGGACCTGGTTTTCTTCCTCTTTCCTCAAATGCTTTGTCCACCCGTGAGTGCTACCCCCGTCCTTTCCCTCAGAGACCGGCCACCCAGCTGGCAGGGATTTTCTCACCCTGGGAACACACATAACCCAGGTTTCCAAAAGAGCTCTAAAACCATCCCCTGGCTTCCGGAGAAGTTCCCGACTTTAAAAATATTTCCCTTTGGTTTTTGCCTAATTTCCCCACTAATCGGCCTTACACTTTTTTTTTTTTTTTTTTTGCGTTGCGCGGGCCTCTCACTGTTGTGGCCTCTCCCGTTGTGGAGCACAGGCTCCGGACGCACAGGCTCAGTGGCCATGGCTCACGGGCCCAGCCGCCCCGTGGCATGTGTGATCTTCCCGGACCGGGGCACGAACCCATGTCCCCTGCATCAGCAGGCGGACTCTCAACCACTGCACCACCAGGGAAGCCCGGCCTTACACTTTTGACACGTAAGAGACCAGATCTTCTCCCCACCTGAGTGGAGGACTGAGGCCCATATCAGCATCACCAGTGGTCTGCCCACAAGGGCATCCGAGTCTCTCCCAGCTCACGGCCGGCACCACACTTCCTGTGGCATACTTCCTCTATGGGCCCCCGAGAACCATCTGTCCCTACCCTTCCCAATTAACACACACACACACACACACACACACACGCCATCTCTCAGTAAGGTAAACACTCAGGGACAGTAAAACACAGCAGTTAGAAACTGGGCTTGAATTCCAACTCTACCACCACTGGCTGTGGCCTTGGGAGATGTAACCACTGCTCTAAGCTTGCTCCCTCCTCTATGAAATGAGAATAACATGATTCCTACCTCAGGGTGGGTTTGAGAATTTGTGAAGACGATGATGTAACGCACCTGGCACGGTACTGTGCTGGGCACACAGCAAGTCTTAATAAGTGTTGGTTATTATGATTAGGTGTATGATAAATTCCCAGAATCACCACAAAACTTTGTTCCCAATTCTCCAGCTCTCTTCATCTCCTTCAATACGTCTTCTCAACACCTGGGAAGGCGGTAAGTACCAACGGCTCCCAAACCTGTTCTAAGGTTCTACCCTCAGACATTCTGCTTTCGTATATTTGGTGGAGGGCCAGGAATCTGCCTTCTGAAAAGCGCTCCTTCCCCACCCAGGAGATTCCAACGCCACCAGTCCTGTAACCTGATTGCTGCATTTTACTATTTAAATACGATTCTGTGTCCCTTGGCGCTGTCCTATAAAGTTCATCCTGATATGAACTCCCATTGTCCCTCCCTATGGCTCTCAACTGTTTTCCCACTGCCACGGCCCTCCCCCATTGCCCGTCAGCTCTCCCCGAGTCCACTGCGTGCCGGCCGGGCTGCAAGGCTGCTGATGCAGCTCCATCCCAGGACCCTGCTCCCAGCTGAAGGGCTCAGTCCCGCTCCTGTCCCTCTGCCCAATCCCTATTGGGAAGCCCCTTGTGGCAATGCCAGCAGCTGCGAGAGCCAACTGCCCAGACCATACTTATCAAGTACTTTCCGAGCCCACAGTGCTCTGCCTGCTGTGTGGGGACACCAGTAAACCTTGAACCATTCGTCAACAAGTCCTCCTCCAGCCCCTACCCGGGAGGCAGAGTGACACCATGCAATGAACAACAGCTCTGGAGCCAGACAAGTTCCTAATTATCATTCCTTAGCAAGTCCTCTAAATCAGGGGCCCTGGTATATTGCAAAAGTTACCAAAATGTGACACAGAGACATAAAGTGAGCAAATGCTGCCAGGAAAATGGTGCCAACAGACTTGCTTAACGTAGAGTTGCCACAAACCTTCAGTCTGTAAAACACACAATGTCTGAGAACCGCAATAAAGCAAAGTACAATAAAATGAGCTATGCCTATATGCATCTTCAACTTAATATAGTCTACTTCAAATATTACTACTTTACATATAGTATAAGAGTATATTTTCATTTCTTGCCTGTCTTTTGTTCTATTGTTGTCATACATTATTCTTCTATGTTATAAACTCCACAGTACATCATTTATATTTTTGCTTTAGTCTTTTAAAAAGAGATTAAAAATGAGAAAAAATAACTTTCATTTTCCCACAGATTTACTATTTAGAGGCCTATTCATTCTTCTGTGCAGTCCAAATGTCTATTTAGTATCATTTTTCTTCTGCTCGAAAAATTTTCATTAATACTTTTTGTGGTGCAGGTCAGCTGGTGATGAATTCTCTCCACTTTAATTCGTCACTTCACTTTCATTTTTTGAAGGACATTGGGTATAGAATTATAGATTGACCTATTTTTCAGTTCTATTGTCTTCTGCCCTGAATAATTTCTGGCTAGACATCTACAATCATTCTTATCTCTGTTCCTCTATGTAATGTGTCTTTTTTTTCTTTCTTTCCGGTTGTTTTTATGAGTTTCTCCTTAACTACTAGTATTAAGCAACTTGATGATGATGTGCCTTGGTAGGATTCTCTTTATTTTTACTCTTTATATTTATCTGAGTTATTTTGAGCTTCTTGAACTGTGGGTTTATAGTTTTCATCAAATTTGGAAATTTTTTCACTATTAGAAAAATGCTTTTTCTGTCTTCTCTCTGTTCTTCTTCTGGGACTCTGCTGCTCGCACTGCCTACAGAATGCAGTCAAAGCAATCTCAAATCGCTTTCTAGGTCATCCACTTGAGATCCCAAACTGCCTTCCAGCCTTCTCTTTTACTATCTCATACACCCAATTCTGCAGTCAAAAGTTCTGTGTGTGTGTGTGTGTGTGTGTGCGTGTGTGTGTGTGTGTGTATGCATCCTCACACCACTGCCCACCAGCAACTGTCTCTGCCCCTTACCAATCCAGGGCTCAAAATCTAATTTCCCCTTCATGGCACACCTCAGTACTGCCTCCTCCGTGAGAACTTTCCCAAGCAAGACAGAATGATGCCTTTTCTCTGTACTCTCACAGGTCTTGTCTGTCACAGTGGCTCCTTGAGAGCTTGCGGACATCCTGTCAAGTGATTTTGGGATGAGTCCCACCCTCAGACCCAAAAGAAAGAAAGCTATTGGACCCTGTGATGGGAGTAAGAGCGATGTTCTGTCAAAATGCGCCTATGCGAGCCTTTGCTGAGGAAGAAGTTGCGCACACAGTATTTTAGGAAAGAGTGAGTCAGGCAGCATCTCTCCTTTTTCCAAAGGGAAAAATGAGACACACAGCAGATTAAGTCAATTATACTGAGCCAGAGGAAACATCCTCCAAGGATCTTCACTCTCAGACCAGTCTCTCAATGTAGCTCTCAAGAGCTGGAAAAAAAACATTCCAGCTTCCGACGTCCTTATAAAACCAGGGGGGCAGGAGTAGGCAATCATGATCCAGGAAGCAACTCAGCTCTTGGATCCAGGTCTCTGGGGAGAGATCCCTGGCCTGGTAAGGTGTGGGAGGCCCCAAGAAAGCAAACAGAATTCCCAAAATTAGAAGAACAAAAGCAAAATGGACCACGCAACCAAGAGCAGCTCACCAGCAGAAGACAAGAAGCCTGAGGCCATCCCAGTTTTACACTGGAAAGTCTTTCAATGGCCCAGAACGCCACACCATCCCTTCAAACACGCCCACACCAGGTGACCTGCGCTCCTTCCATCTCCACCTCTCATTCTCCCCACACAACCACATGCTCAACAGCCTCCTACCTGAACAACTTCCTCCTACCACCCCAATGGCCCCTCACTCACTCCTTTCACTCCATTACCCCAATGTCACCTGCCTGCAATGCCCACCTACCCCTCCCAGCCACCCGCCTTGGACGCTCCCGTCTCCACATAAGTTCCCGAAGCAGAGCCACTCTGGCTACTTAGGAACAGACTCTCCATCTCCTGTCTGCTTCCTGCTCCTGTCACGGGGTCCCTGCCCCAGCGCACAGTGGGGCACAGTGGAGCACAGAGTGCCCTCTTTGAGGGGTCAGAAGAGTACTGGCCTAGGGGCCAGGAGACCAAGGCTACAGACAGAGGCACTGAGACTGTCTGTGGGGCCTCAAGCAAGTCACTTCCCCTCTGGGCCTCAGCATCCCCTCTGGAAACGCTCAGTAATATCTCCGAGGCCACCCCTCCTGGCATAAGCAGTATGGGCAGCAGGGGCAGAAAGCAGCAGGAACGAGATCCTCTTAGGTGCAAACCCCAAGCCCTCCAGATCTGTAAATACCACTCAAGCACAATGCAGTTTGGCACCTCCCAACAGGGATACAGTCTGGGGTTTTACACAGTGACAGATAAGCATATCATCATAGTAACACCTGCATCTGAATGGGGCTCTGTGGTTTACAAAGTGCTTCCACTCATCCTCTCATTACAACCTTGGCCACAACCCTGGAGGAGCGAGTGCGTATCACCAGCACGGCAAGATCATGAAGTGAGCACTAGTCTAGGAGCCTTATTAGCTCGTTGAGAGATTTAGTAACGAAGGCCCAGAGAGGACTAAGCAAGGTGACCAAGATCTCAGAGCTGGAAGAGGCAGATCCAGCCGCTGGAGCCCAGCACCCGGCCTGGCGGCTGGCTCGTGCTCACGGGGCTCCCACCCCCTATTCTCCTCACTTACCGAGGAGGAAACCAAGCTCAGCAACATCAAATGGTTTTCCTGAGACCTGCGCCCACAGGGGCAGAGTTTGAGCTCCACTCCTGTTCACTGAAGAGTTGGTGATAAAACAGGCAAAGTCACAAACACAAAGGATGTCAGCACTCGGTGGGTACGTGGATACGACGACGCTTCCTCTCAGCTAGAGGAGCGGCTGCAGGTGCACGCGAGGGGCCACCAGAGTGGACCCCATGTGGGGGCCCCTGGCTGAAGGAGGGAAGGGCTTCAGTTCATGGGGACACGTCACCACCTCGAGGGGGACACCAGCTACCGGAGAGGAATGTGTGGACGTTAGCGCTGACAGGTTTGCTTCGCTGATCTGCCGAAACTTACATACACAACCTCTCAATCCTAAATGTACACATATCACATAACAATGCAAATTCACAGAATGCTCTCTGGAAGTATACCCACCACACACTTGGCAACAGCTGCCTAGGGTGGGGGGGGGCGGCAGAGGAAAGGGGGGCTTCTACTTTTATGCTTCGTACTTCTGCCTCGGTTGAATTATTTCTTACAATAAGCACAACACATGATATAGAAAAAAATCAATCGTCACATCTATCGATCTGTAAAAAGGGACCCAATGTTAACAGTAGGTATCCTTGAAAGATAATATCATGGGTAATATTTTCCCGTACTACTTAGTATTTCCCAGGCTTTCCACAATGAGCACATCTATTACTTTTATATTAAACAGAACGATATGAAGTGAAATTGCCATTGTTTGCACGTTGAAAGTGGTTGGATATTGGCCATTTCATGCGATTCAGCTTACTAAAAATTCATGCATCAACATTCAACAACTATTTATGGAGGGACTGCTCTGCGCCAGGTCCATATCCAGATGATTCTTTTTTATTTTTTTTTAAAGAAAGTAAATAAACCAGGACTTCCCTAGTGGCACAGTAATTAAGAATCCGCCTTCAAAAAAAAAAAAAAGAATCATCCTGGCAATGCAAGGGACACGGGTTCGAGCCCTGGTCCAGGAAGATCCCACATGCCCACATGCCGCGGAGCAAATAAGCCCGTGCACTGCAACTACTGAGCCTGCGTTCTAGAGCCAGCAAGCCACAACTACTGAGCCTGCATGCCACAACTACAGAAGCCCACGCACCTAGAGCCCGTGTTCCGCAACAAGAGAAGCCACCACAATGAGAAGCCTGTGCACTGCAACAAAGAGTAGCCCTGGCTCACCGCAACTAGAGAAAGCCCGTGCGCAGCAGTGAAGACCCAATGCAGCCAAAAATAAATATTTATTTTTTAAAAAAATGTAAATAAACCAAGCTGGGCCTCCCTTGTAGGCAGGACCCGAGGTTACTGTCTCTGTATCCCCAGGAACTTGTGTAAACATGTGTCCAGACCATACGTGTTTGGCTGAGTGAAAAGATAAATTTGTAGACAGAAGGACAATAGATGTCCATCAACAGGCACACACATGCAATTATACATCCTAAGTAATCAACAACAAACACAGTATCCCTGTAGGAAAAGAAGAGGGCAGACAAAGAAGAGGACGGGTCAGATTCTGGGTAACCTGGTAATCGTGCTGATCTTTATTGCTCCGGCAGGGCGACAGGAACAGAGAAGCAGTGGGAAAGGGAGAGGTATAGGGGGCGTGCAGGCTGCAGAGGGACACGGCCGTGGTCAGAGGGCAGCCCAGGGAGGCAAACATACCTCCAGCCCCGAGCAGCAGTTCCAGTGGAACGGTCCCTGGGAACAAACAGTTCCTCAGTCGCCCCAATCCCTTAAACAGCACACCCTGCCAGGCCGGGAACATTCCGTCAGTCTCTGGAGAGCTGTCCTGCCATCTAAGCAGCAGTGGGCTCCTCTCTATTAACTTCAATTTTCACGTGGACTATAATTCTTTTATTAAGACCTGATGCCTAAATTTTCCAGGAGTGGAGACCACCCTCCCCACCAAACCTCAAATTACAGCTGTAGAATTTTACCTCTAGCATTTGTGTCCTGCGACAAGGCAAGATGGGCAGGGTTCTTAGAGCAGGCAGGGGGAAATGCGTGTAAAACGGAAGAAGGTGGACTTCCCTGGTGGCGCAGTGGTTGAGAGTCTGCCTGCCGATGCAGTGGACGCGGGTTCGTGCCCCAGTCCGGGAGGATCCCACATGCCACAGAGCGGCTGGGCCCGTGAGCCAAGGCCGCTGAGCCTGCACGTCCGGAGCCTGTGCTCCGCAACGGGAGAGGCCACAGCAGTAAGAGGTCCGCGTACCGCAAAAAAAAAAAAAAAAAGGGGGGGGAGAAGGCACCCCAAGCACCACGTTTCAGTTTGCAGCCAAAGAGAAGTGCTAGCATGATGTAAGGTCCGGAAATGTCACCTGAGGACTTCTTGAAAAAGTTCAATGGGTTAGGCTGAAGAGGAGACAGAGAGAGAACAAGATGGCTGAACTCAAATATTAGGAGGGCTGCTGGGTAGAGAACAAGAGGCAGACGTGTGCACTTCCTCTGGATAAACTAGAACCAGGACCAGATGCTAAGAGGGGGCAGGATGGGGCTCCAGTAGGAGGGCCAGGAGCAAAGCTTATCCACCCTCTGTAAAACCTGCTGACCTTACATGCACAGCTGGCAGGATCCTCTCCAAAACTTTCCTGCACATCTGCTCCGACTTCTGGAGTGTCTCCCAAAAGTCAGTTGTGTTTAGTCCCAAACCTGCTTATGTCAGTTGTTTTTTGGTATTACATTTACATAACTTACTGAAGAACCTAAACAGATAAAATATGAGTATGAAAGACAGTTGTTATTTCTAAGAAAAGTAAAGTGAACATTTTGGAAGTTCCTGAATAAATGTAAGTAGCTAATAGAAACTGCTGCTGAATTAGACGTGGGCAAAACTGCAAAAATTTAGCCCCCCCAAAAAAAGTCATAAAAATCTAGGATTCTGTACCTAGATTATTTCCAAGTGACTTTTAATCCTCCCTCCACTTTAAGGAAACTAGAAATTACAGAGGACACATCTTAGCTACAAAAGGCCTCAAGGAACACCAACAAGAGCACCCAGATGCGAAGGAAAGATTTTTCCTTTCCACAAAAGCAGCTAAATGTTTTCAACTGAAATAAGCTATTTTAAATGCATATAAATGTATATATTTATGTGCAATTTTTTGTGATTGCTGGATTCTACTGACTTTTAAAAATCTACTTTGTTGAGTTATAGTTTGCATACAATAAAGAGCACCCGTGTAAAATGTGTATTTTGGGAATTCCCTGGCGGCCCAGTGGTTAGGACTCTGCACTTCCACCGCAGGGGGCCGGGCTTCAATCCCTGGTTGGGGAACTGAGATCCCCCAAGCCACGTGGCACGGCCTAATAATAATAATAGTAGATAATAAAATGTATATTTTGACGAGTGTTGACAAATTCACACAGCTGTGTGACTACATCCACAATCACCACAGGGAATGCTTCCTTCACCTCAGAATGTTCTTTGTGCCCCATCCAAACCCCCCCTCGCCCCACAGTGTCGAAGGCATCATGGCTCTTACACACACAATGTGTCAAGGTCATCCAATGACCACCGGTGCTTACCACCATCTAGCTTTGTTTTTACTCCCTTTTTTTCCACATACAGTAAAATTCACTCTCTTTGGTGTATCATTATGTGTTCTGACACACAGCTGTGTGACCACTATCACAATAATTTAACTTTTTGCATTAACTGACCAACCACCTGTCTCAATCTCATCAGATTAGAGGACTTGCATTGCATTTGGACCTAGAAGGCTTGGGCTTGACACCAACCACACTGCATCTTCACTCTATCCTGGGCACTTTATTACCCCTGTAAATTGAACTGTGAGCTCCACGATCTTTTCTACCGCTAAATCCAGTGATAAGTGTCATGAGGTGTGCGTGAAAACGAACAAAATGAGGCCACCCAGGAGCAACGGGGACACCCCACAGCCCTGTGTCCCCTTTATTCGCAATAAAGGGAACAAGCTCCACACAGCTCAAGCATTCAACCTAATGGAAGAGCAGGTTTGACACTCCTCCAGTCCAAATCATTCCAGAGACTTCCTTCCCTGTCTCCCCCACCTGCCACTAAATTTTTTTTTAAACATCTTTATTGGAGTATAATTGCTTTACAACATTGTGTTAGTCTCTACTGTACAATAAAGTGAATCAGCTATATGTATACATATATCCCCATATCCCCTCCCTTTTGCGTCTCCCTTCCACTCTCCCCGTCCCACCCCTCTACGTGGTCACAAAGCACCGAGCTGATCTCCCTGTGCTATGCGGCTGCTTCCCACTAGCTATCTGTTTTACATTTGGTAGTGTATATATGTCCATGCCACTCTCTCACCTCGTCCCAGCTTACCCTTCCCCCTCCCCGTGTCCTCAAGTCCATTCTCTACGTCTCCTGCTACTAATCTTAACTGATTCCTCCAAAAAGAAGGAATAAAGGAAAAAGATATTAAGTGAAAAGCCACGGCTGTGATGCAAACCAACAACCCTGCATCAAAAGTACAGAATTCTTTGTCCTCACAGGGAACTTCAACTGAAAAGCATGCGTCTCGTTTCTAAGACAACAACAAGAAAAATGGTGGCCCAGCAAAAAAATTGATAAATAAATAATGGGGTGATGAGTGTCTGATGACCCAATCCAGGTGCCCTGCAGACATCCAGAGCATGGAGCTGCTCTTCCCTCCCTTGGGGTTGGCCCCAGCTTTTTAAACATTCCTCTCCATCAGAGCCACTAATACTAATGACAGCGACAGCCAAAGCAACAAGCATTTTTCTAGCGCCAGCTGTGTATCCGGGCCTGCACCAACCAAAAGGACATGTTTTCATCGCTAGTGTGTGTTTCATCCCTACACTAACCCAGCGAAGGAGGTGTTATTAGGCCACTTCACAGAGCAGAAACTAGACTTAGACTGAATAATGTACACAGGATCCCCCAGCTGGTAAGTGGGGGGAGCCAGGAAGTAAACCAAGTCAATGACTATGAAGCCAGGGCTCTCAGATTCCCGAAGCAGAAAAGCCCACCCACGGGTCAGGCTTCTGAGGCCCCTGGGTTAGTTTAAAATGTAGAGGTCAGTTGGTCTGAGACAGGACACTGAAGGGACAGGACATGGTGGTTCCCTAAAGTAACCACCTACATTGGGCCCTTTACTGAAATAAAGAGGCAGTGTCCCAGATCTGTCCCCAGAGATGGGCAATATAATATTCACAACTGCAACCCCAATTTAGGGAAGGGGGATTAATGTGTCTTCCAGAGTGCTCAATACTGCACGATGAAAGATAAACTGTAATCATGTGTAGGAGTTTAGAAAACAGAGTGCTGACAGGTGAGAAACTGTGGCACTCTTCTGGCAATCTGGGGGAAGCTGTGTCTAGCTGACAGCGTCGCCCAGTGCTGGGAAACGAGCCCGGGGGCGGCAGGGGGCAGCTCCCAGCCCCAGCCTGGGAAGATGACCGCCCCCCAGCACCAGGCAATGCCCTTTGCTCAGATCCCCCTCCAGGAAATTAGTGATGTGGTTTCTTAGGAATTTGCAGTAAATCTGTGCCAAGTAACAGAGTATTCCCCTTCCTGGGAGGGTGGGAAGGGCCACCTACCACCAGCAGGTCGGTGACTAAGCCTTGGGCTTATGGGTCAGTCTCTTAAGAATGAGACCCAGGGGGATCAATGCCCCAGGGCCTGGTCCCCTTGGGTGAAAAACTCAGCCTTCCAGGTGCAGCCGAGGAGCCCACCTAGGGCCGACTCTGGCCTGGAAAGGTGGCTGCCCAGCCTGACGCTGCCAGCTCTGACTCAGCTGGCCCCACGTTACATTTCATGGGGACCAGCCCTAAAATGACGCGGAACACAACCCACAACCACGGAAATCCCGCCAGGGTTCCAATCCAGTCTGCTTACGCTGGGGTTTTGAATGGGGGTAAAGCGTGAGGTGGGATTTCTTCTGAAACGTGTCATTTTCTTTTCTGTTTACAACAAAGAAAGTGCTCTTGAAGAGAGGAACGGGAAAGGGGAAGACAAGGTTTCATTACTAATCAAAGCAAATTTCTTCAGAACCACAAAGAGGAATTTTGCTGGGAGAAACAGCTGAAACCGTGATCAGAGGAAGGAAGGAGCATTAGATATAAAATCACCAGGAGGGGACAGGAGAGAGGCCATGGGCCTGCTAGTATTACATACAAATAATAATAAGTAAATGAAATATAGATGATAAATACATAAAATTAATAAATTAAGAGTAACCAAATGCCCTACAGAAAAGGAAGAGTTGAGTTAATTATGGTACATTTAGCCAACATCATATTATGCAGCCATTAAAAATGATGATTGCAAGGCTTCCCTGGTGGCGCAGTGGTTCAGAGTCCGCCTGCCAATGCAGGGGACACGGGTTCGTGCCCCAGTCCAGGAAGATCCCACATGCCACAGAGCAGCTGGGCCCGTGGGCCATGGCCGCTGAGCCTGCGCGTCCGGAGCCTGTGCTCCGCAACAGGAGAGGCCACAACAGTGAGAGGCCCGCGTACCGCAAAAAAAAAAAAAAAAAAAAAAAAGAAGTGGCAAAGGAGTACTGATTAGCACTCTTGAAGAGTTATATAAGTCTTGCTTTAAAAACATCATTCTCTAATCACTTAGGTTAGTACCAGAACATTTCCCTAGCCTGGATCTAACCAAAAATTTATCAAACTGTCAACCAGAGTTGATGAGGAAGGAAGTAAAGATAAAAGCAAAGCAGGAAGGTATTTATTCAACAAACATTTATAGAGTGACAGTCAGGACCAAGGCACTGCAAGGGGCTGCAGAGGGCCTGTACTATTGGTCTTACTCTCCTTGAGGCAAACAACAACCTGCTAGGAAGACAAATTTGACATGTTTCTGAAGGATGCACACTGGCAAATTCCCACCTCCTGGGAAAGGAATACAAACGCCAGAGCCAGGCTGCCCATCTAGCTGACACGTGGACAGAAAGGTCCGGCACTGGTGCTGGGGTCGTGACTAGAGGCAGGTGTACCTCCCCGTAACCTAGTGCAGTACCCTGGACAGAGAGGGTATGCGTGTTGGAAAAGTTAAGAAAAAAATTCTTCTTCTGAAGGTAAGGTAAGGCAAAGCCCATGCAGGTGAACCACGAGCCATCATCTTTTCATGTGCAATGCAGTTTCTAACTTTCTGAAAAATCTTAGAAATGATGGATTGGCTCTCATAGAGAACCAATACCTTCAAAAAGTTATATACAGTCATCTCTCAGTATCTGGAGAAGACTGGTTCTAGGGGCCTCCGTGGATATCAATGGCATATATAAAATGGCATAGTACAACGAAGACAGTTGGCCCTCCATATCTGCAGGTTTCACATTCACAGATACAGAGGGCTGACTATACAGCCAACTATACAGTGGACCACATTTCTCACTTCTGAGGCATCCTGTGGTACCCCAGCCAGACTCATGGCTCTCTTCATCTCTTCTCCCCAACATCCACCACGTGCCACCTGGTTTAGTAAACAGCCTCAGAAGACGGCTGCCCTCCATTCCTTCCTTCCCTGTATGTACATATCACCCTCATGCCAAGGCGTAGAATCAATTTCCCCTTATCTTGCACCTGGGTTACCCCTGTGATGTGCTTTGACCAATAGTGATGGGTCTAGCCTTTAAAACCTCTGAGAGCTACCACTGTCTCCCAGACACCACCATGCTCCACCATGCTGTGAGGAAGCCCAAGCTAACCACTTGGAGGGGTCACTGGAGAAGCTCGACGGCTTTAGACATGTGAGTAAGGCCTTCTTAGAGCTTGCCAACAAAGCTGTCAGCTGAATGCCGGCAATGAATGAAACAGTCCAGGCAGCCAAGTGAGTGACCTCGGCCAGTGCCACGTGAGGCAGAGAAGCATCCAGCTCAGCACGGTCAACCCAGAGAATCATGAGATAAACTGTTATTGTTTTAAGCCAAGAACAGTTGTTATTGCTTTAAATTTTGAGGTTATATGTTATATAACCACGGATAACTGAAACAGGGTAAATGAAGGAATACATGTGCAGTAACGCCACTGAGAAACGGGCCAACCCACAATAGTGAAGTTCCTAGAGAGCCCAAATGTAATCCTTATTTGTCCAAATGTGTTCTTATCCATTTCTGACAAAAACGTTTTTAGAATGCAGTATTAGACCTCACTTTATACTGACTGTAATTTAATATTCTCTTGAAGTGGGCGTCATGATTACAGATATTGGTGACTACAATGTCCTGTAATGTAACAATGCCTCCTAAAGGGGCATAAGGAATGTCGGCTGCAACACGGAACCCCCAGACAGCTCTGCTCCTTGATCAGTGGCAATACTTCTGCCCCTAGAAACACCTCCTCAACCCCCATGTTGTTCCTTCTCATGGTTGTGGGTGGAGAAACTAAAGACCCAATCCTGTTGGAACTGTATCTCAACAGACTCTTAGGGAAGATCTTTTATGACTGCAGAAGAGAAGGAACTCTGGAATCCCACTGACCTAGATTCGAACCCTGCTCCTCTACCTTCTAGCTATGTGGCTCCGGACAAACCATTTCACTCATCACACATTTCAGTTTCCCCATCTGTAAAAAGGAAATACTGTCTACCTCTTGCTGGAAAATACTTGACTGAAATACAGCAAGAGTTCAGCACACTGAGTACCTTGTCCATCCCCATGTTCGCTGGGTTTCCACCTAGGGGTTACCTCTGAGCTCACACGTCTGAGCGTCGGTCAGGACTGTACCCGCGGTAAAGCAGATCATCACGAGTACATATGTTCATGAGGGGACAGCTGGGGGTTGGCTGAAGGTTTATTCAGGGTTGAAGCACCCTACTGGGATTCACTGCACATTGATGAAGAAATTGCAGAATAACCTGGAGTCCTAGCAATTCTGCCTCTTGGAGATTTCACCAGACCTTGGCATGGAGACTGGTGCCTGGACCTGGCCCCACTGACGCGGCCCTCTCCGGAAAAACCCGGCTGATGACAAAGTGTTGATTTAAAATAATAAACACGAGGACTCCCATGTGCATGGCAAAATGTCAGTGAAATCACGTGGGTGAAAGGTGGGACCTAAAATGCATTTGCACGATGATGCCAGACTGGAAACACCCTGTTTACACACAGAAAAGGATCAGAAAAGGCCCCAGAGAAATGTGACCAGGGGAAGCACTGAGGGGGGAACTTTCTGCAAAGTTGTTCACATGTTCAATAATTGACTATTCTTCCCCCACGTGCAGCTGGATTCGATGGCCTCCTGGTCCCCTTCTGTGCATTTCCTTATTATCCCGGTTCCTACATGATACCCATCTGCACGCTTTTTGTAGAGGATGAGCCATCTGTGGGACAGGGGCAGAGCCCAGGGCCAAAGGACCAAGAACTGGGTTGGCTTTGCCCCCTCCCAGCCTGTGTCCTGCACACACGCCTCAGCTGCTCAGAGCCCCAGGCTGCTGCCTCCCCGCCTAGCTCCCGTTCCTGCTTCCCCCACTCACTTCTCATACACTCCTGGCCACGTTCCCAACAGGAACATTCTGTCACAGGCTTCTCCCTGCCCTTGCAACCAATTCCCAGGGTGAAACAGAGGGGCGCTTCCTATGATATTTTAGGTCCTCCCACCTCTTGGCACTGTTCTTCAACACTGCTTATAGCAAAGGCATCTGGGGGCAGCCACAGATGCAGGAAGGAGGCCCAGATGCCAGCTTCCAGAGAAAAAGAGGCTTTCAGGGAAGCCCCCTGCCCTCACACCCACCATCTCACTCACCAGTGATCCCTCCCCAGTTACCCAGCCCCTCTGTCTTCTCTTGTCCTCCTGAGCCTCAGTTTCCTCATCTGTAAAATGGAGCCAGTAACACCCAGGAGTGATTGAGACGATGTGTATGAACTTTAGCTCCAGCCTACAGACAGGGCATCTGAAGCATCAGCTTCCCCCGGAGCCGAATATTCATTCACTGGGCGAATGATTTGCTCTGTGATTTGTAGGTGTGAAAGGAATCCCACATCCACTGCTCTATCATGTTCTCATTTGTGAATAAAGGTCTTAACAGGCTAGTAACTCCAAGAGAGAGTTTTGCCCCTAAATAGCCTTTCTGCCGTGAAATAAAGCTATAAAATATGTTTCAGGGGTTCCTCGCTCCTAGCTTGCCACAGTCTCACTCCTTTCAGGACCCTGTCAGAAGCTAACAGGTGTCTGTGGGCACATGTGAGGGTCCTGGGAGCAGCCACGGGCCGCAGGAATGTTCCCTACCTCGGCTGCATTTTCTCCCCACTCCCATCTCCCCCTTCATCCTCCCCCATCAGCAGCTACCTGGTCCTGCCCTCCACCCCCTCCTGCTTCATCAGCTCACCCCTTGGGCGGCTCGGGGTGAGTAAAAGGCAAGCTGGGCCAGGAGCCAGGCAGGGGGAGGAATGTGGGAAAGGCCTGCCGGCCGCAGCTTGCTCCTCCCTCCCTCCAACCCCACGCCGCGCTCTCCTCCACCACAGCCTCCGACGACATGATCTGACGCCCTTCAGTTCCAGACCCCAAAGGCTGCGAGGCCATACCTGTTGCTCAGTTAGAGCCACCCATCCACTGATAAACGAAGCCCCAGCATCGCCCCATCCCACAGCCCCGGACTCCACCTGCTGTTCAGTGGGAACCCTGACCTGCCTACCTCCCAAGAACCCAGGCAGCGCAGGCTGTGTGGCTTGTCTCTGACACTTCAGGCTACCCTGAGGCCCCTGTGTCCTTCTGTCTTTCTCCCACAGAGCCAAACATGGGTTTGAGGGGACGAAGGGTGCAGAGGAAGAAGACTTGGGCACTGGAAAGGTGCCTTCGGTGCTGCCGGTGACAGCAGCACTCACAAACCCCCAGAAATCCAGTGTCTTGCTTCTAACTGGGAAACTGGGTTCATCCCCCCACCAGCCCAGAAGGGGGTCCCTGGCTGGAACCAACAGGTGACGGGAGAAGAGAAAGAAAAAGGGAGTCTATGGGCAGAAGAAAGCAAAGCAAGGAGGTGCCGGGGGCTGGGGCTACTCTGATTGTGGGGGGAGATGGGGTCTGGTTGCCGGTTCTCATATCCCTGTCCTCCAGCCCCTGCCCACTCCTATCCCTGATGGTGCCCCATGCCGGGAGGTAACAGGGGACCAGGGGAGCTGCAGGCAGGTGAGCGAGCTTCATTCCATGGCCGGGGGGTCTGTGTCTAGGTGCTCTCTCCATGACAACACGGGGCCACAGGGGGCTCAGAGTTCCACCGTATTCTGAGAGACCAAATGCAGGGACACTGTGACTTAAGACTTTGGTGAGTGGGCCTGGGAACCCAGGCACCTTTTAAAAAGTCACATGATGGGACTTCCCTGATGGTCCAGTGGGTAAGACTCCACGCTCCCAATGCAGGGGGCCTAAGTTTGATCCCTGGTGGGGGAACTAGATCCCACATGCATGCCGCAACTAAAGATCCTGCATGCTGCAACTAAGACCTGGTGCAGCCTAAATAAATATTTTTTAAATTGTTAAAAATAAAAAAATATATATATATATAAAAAGTCACATTAGTCCCAAACAAGTGACTCAGAAACTTCTGGAACACAGCCCACTGAAAGCTGGGGCCTCCTGCATTCTATCTCGGGCTCCCACATGGACCTTGGGAGTCACCTCTCCCTCCCCATCTAGTCCCAAAGCTGCACCCAAGGCACTGCCTCCATGTCAAGGTCATGCTCTCCTGGGATGCTAATATTGCTATTCTTGATTTACTTATTTTTCTATCTTTTTTTTCTGTTTCCTAATCTTTTGGAGTTTTTCTTAGCAGCGCCCAAAGGACACCAGCAATCAAGGGTTCAGCCTCTTGGGCTCCAGTGGGGAAAATTTCTGATTTGCTCCCTTCATGGGCAGCAAAGCACATGGGAAACTCATGTGGTCCAGGGGCCCTGGCAGAGAGGAATGGGCTAGAAGTGACTGTTCAGTAAAAGGAAAGGGTTCAGAGTTTGATCCCAGGCCCCAGAGGCTGCCATGCCCACCTATCTGCCCCCAAGCTGTGCTTGTCACCGATTCCTGACAGGAATGCCTCTCGCCATTCTTGCCCAGACAGCTTCCAGCAGGGCCCTCAGCTGGCAGCAGCACAACCTTAGGTTCAACAAGCCGGAAGTCATGAGGGGAATGGCAGGCTGTCACCCTTTACGCACAGGGCATTGGGAGAAAAAGGGACCTTTCTGTGTGCCTGTACCAATCCGTGTGCACCAGCCCAGGGCTGGGCCCCTGGAGCATCAACACACAAAGCTTCTGTGAGAGAGGACACTGTGTGAGCCAGAATGGGAAAACAGGAAGAATATTGGTCCAAGAACTAGGAAAAATTTAAAACAGAAGAAAAACCTGTGTTTCAATCTAACTAAGCGGGAGGCAATGGGACGGCCCCACAGGTTTCTTGCATCAACCACCAACGGCACTGCTGCGCCCCTGGACACTCAGCCCCCAATCACAGGAGACTAATGGCTTTGGCCAAGATGGCGGTAGCAGTGTGACGTAGTAGCAAGAGCACTGAAATGGGAATCTAGAAATGGACATTCCAGCCGCTGACTGCTACAACTAGCTGTGCGGCCTTAGAGAGGTCACTCTCCATCTCTGGGCTCATATATAAAATAAGCAGGTAGTGGGTAGGACGCACAGCTGTGGAACTCATTGACTCTAAGCCCTGTGGAGTCCCCGCCCCCAGATAGGTTACCAGATAATAAGTGCAGAAGGCCAGGAATCACATCTCCCGATCTCTGCAGCCCCTCAGAAACTACTCAGGGTCTTGGCACCCAGTGGGACCACAAGACTATCTATTAGTTAAGCTGAGGCCAAAATTTCGCCCCTTCCACAGGAAGGCATCCTCCGGAACCAGCAGACACCCCCTCACTGTGGCCGGCGACCCTGGCCCCGTTTGCATCCCCATGACATGCCTTCTGTGGGGAGACCACCACTTCCTACATCATCTGACTGCTCGGGCACCCTGAGCTCCCAGCAGAAGTGGGATTTACGACAAACACACAGTCCTTCACGTCTCCTTATCTGAGGTTACCCACAACCTTTGATCTTAATAACAACCACTTTAGGCAGGCCAACTCTGTCCCCATTTGACAGAGGGGCACTGAGCCCACACACTCAGTCTCTCGCCGAAACCAGTCGATGACAAGCTAGAGACCAGAAGCCAAGGGTGCCCTCTTTCCCCACAAGAGGTCTTCCCAGCAGAGCTCAACGACAAACACAAGGCTGCCTCGCTCAAGACCAGGCCCAGGCGGGCCTTCCTGCCACCCACGCGGGCTGGGCACAGGTGACAGAGTGGCCAATGTTCGGAAATCCTCCAACCCCTAAGGCCAACCACAGACAAGCTCTATTGCAAAACCAGGGGTTGAGGGAGAGCTGGTCCTTCCTGCACAGGCAGATGAGAACCCCAGACCACGACCCCTGCCCCCCGACATTCTGACTCAAGGGCAAAGAAAACAATGCCACCCCCATCTCCAAAACGGGTACCACCTCAGCTGAGAGCTGCTGGGAAGAGAAGCCGCTGGGTGGGACAAAAGGTGGGACTCACCTCCCTCAGCAACTGCATCCCCTTCAGCCCGTCCCGCTGCTGCTGGGCCACGGTGACCCCCAAGACGAGCGTGTGCACGACGCAGGAGACCACAGAGATGATGACGATGGGGCTGAGGCTGAGGGGCAGCGTGATGAAGAAGGAGAAGACAAAGAAGGCCTGCCAGCCCACCGTGTCGCTGGCTGCATGGGCGCGGGAGAAGTTCAGGCCCAGGTAGGAGAAGACCTGGGCTGTTATCAGCAGCCACAGCAGGTAGGGCACCACTTTCCGGGTGACCCGGTTGGGCAGCAGCCCCTTTTTGCAGAGCACAAACAGGATGATGTCCAACACCAGCCCGACCCCGGCCACAGCCAGGGGAGCCAGCTTGTCACTGGAGAAGACCACCGCGCACATGACCACCACGTAGCAGTCGAAGAGGGCCGCGAATACCACCAGCACCAGCAGCGTCTCGTGGCGCTGCCTTTTGAAGTAGGTCTGGTACAGGTTCTCCAAGGACTCCGGCACGAAGGTCAGCCGCATGAAGCGAGGCAGGCACAGGCAGGATCCCGAGTTCCGGACAGAGATCTCATGGGTCCGGCCCACCCTGCGGTCAGGGTCAGAGGGCAGGCTGACGGAGTACTCGGCTGAGTACTCGGCCGAGTACTCAGGATCGGAGAAGCCCTGGGTCCTCGGCATCCTGGCTGGTGTCTGCTTCCACTGGCTCTGGAGAAGCGGACGGTGAACAGAGGAAGGACTCTGGAATGGGCCACCTACCAGGGCTCTTGGGGACCTGGGGCAGGCTGACGGCCGGCCCCCTCGGGCAGGAACACAGAGCTGGCTTCCCCGGCACAGGCAGCACTGACCATCTGGAACTTAAAAGGACATCACTGAGTAGAAGCCCATCTTCCTTTCTACCTGTGCTTTCTCCACAACCCACTCCAGCTGTCCTCAAAGAATCCTTGCTCCAAGGGGCTCCAGAACCAGGGCCGTTCTCCCGCCTCCCCATGCTCACTCCACCACCCGACCACACACACTTAGTCCTGTCCGCCCAAACACTCCCGTCTCCTGTCTCTGCCTATGGACGGGCCTGGCCACCTCTCCATCCGTCGCACCCTTGGTCATCTCGTCTCTCTCAGTCCCTGACTTCTTCACATAAATCTCCTCCAGGCCCAAGCCCTAGAAGGTCTAGATAAAACATGCTAGAAAAAAACCCAGAGCCATCCTGGGGGTTCCCGAATCTTCCTCTGTTTACTTCCTTTCCCATCCAGCCCCTCGGCCACTCAGGCTCCCCACCTCGGGGCACTGTTTGCCCTCCGGAAGGCTGGCCCTGCCCCTCCGTTTACCTGTGCAGAAACTCGGGAGCCGCGTGGTCCGGGCTGGTCCCCTCGCGGGCTGCGAGGCCGAGTCACGCGTGCAGCGGGAGGGGACAGGAGGGCTCAGCGCGCCCGGGGGCTGCTTCCCACGGAGCCGCGCCGCCCCGCCAGAGCCACGGTCCCCGGCCGGGGCGCGACTCTCCCGCCGTCAGGCCGGGAATCCGGCCGGGAGAGGCGCAGGACTGCCCCTCAGCATCCACAGGCGCCCGGCCGCAGGAGGAAGGAGGAGGAGGCGGCGGCGACGGAGGCTGGAAAATTCGGGGGCGCCCGCCCCTAGGGCTGCGGCTCGCGGGGCCGGCATGCGCGGCCGGCCCCCTCCCTCTGGCCCCTCAGTGGTCGCGACGGCGCGGCTAGGGGCGCACCCGTGGCCCTCCGCGGCGGGAGCGAGGGCCGAAGCCGGGGAAGCCCGCCAGCATCCTCTGGCCCGCCCGCGCGCCGAGCGGAGCTAGCCGAGTCGGGGCGCTGCGCGCTGCACAGTGAGTCCCCGCGCGGCGCTGGCGTCTCCGGGGCCACGCGCGCTCCAGGCCCCGGGAGGCGGGCGGCGCCCCTCTCTCCCCGCAGTCGCCGCCCTCTCGACGAGCGCGTCCGTAGTGGGGGGGGGGGGGGGCGGGGGTGAGGCGCCCGGCTCCAGACCTGGCCCGGCGGGGGGAAGGAGGAGAAGCGTGAGGAGGAGCGCGGGGGCGAGTTGCAGGGCCCCTGGCGGCCCCAAGCTCCGACACCGGGCGGCGAGCTGGCGGCGACGGCTGCGTGGAAGCTCGGAGTGGGCGGTGGCAGGAAGGATGGGTTAATCAGCGCCTTTCCCCCCGCAGGCCCGTCTCAGAAGATAAAAGCCCGGGACGTGCCCTCCCGCAGGTGAGGCGCGCTAGGGGCATCCCGGGCGCCCCCTCCTCTGCCGCAGCTTCCTTCCGGGCTCGGAGAGGCGGGGGCTGAGGTTTGCGGACGGCTCCCCCCGCCGGTGCGCCTGGCCTGTGTCCCCGCCCACCCTGGCAGCTTTCCGCAGAAGGGCCCGCAGCTGAGCCTGGTTCTTGAAGGAAGCGGGTAGGAGTGGCCCAGGAGGCACGTGGAATTGGGAGAGAACCTGCTTCAAAAAGATCTCTTGTGCACATTCCACCTGTTTGAGGCGTTTTTGAATTTACAAACTCTGTTAAAAACTCAAATGCTCCTTTGAATGGTTAAGTCGTTCAGTCTCTTACACATTAGTATAAATTACTTTCCTTGGATTTGACAGAATATCTTGCCAAGCTCAACCACGGGCTTTAGGAATTTAGATAAAGGGAGAGAAGGGAGATAGGTTGTTTTGGAGCAAAAGTAACAATGTGGGGGAAAGAGTTGCTGAGGACAGCCAGCAGCATGAGAGGATGGGCTCCCTGGGGAGAGGAGATGTAGGTAAGAGAAGGGAGAAACTCAGCCATCCAGGCCCTGGATGAAGATGCCTCCTGGACCTCTTGAGATCATCCTTGAGGGCCCCTTCCAGAACCTCAGGTGTCAACTCACAAACCTCAGGGAATAGACTCATCAGTGAATTGATCCTATCACAGCTGTTTCTGTCCAACCCTCATACTAATTCAGAAAAGCTGCCAGCCTCAGCCCAAACTTGTCGGGGCTTTGCTTCCAAACGTGAGGAATACAACATCAGATTTAGGAGGACGGTAATTTCAGTAAAGCAGCATTTCTCCCCATTGTTTCGGTTTGTTTGGAATCCAAACATTTATTTTGAATTGTTCTACAGTGTTAAAGGAGGCATGATTTTTATGTTTAACAAAGGGACATGTGTTAATAAAGGGGAAAAAAAGCTGATAAATACTGTTTGGGCCTGCTTGGGCACAAGCGACACCCACATTGTGTTTTCTGTGAGTCCCTCCCCTTTTCCTGGCACACATGCCAACCCTTGGGGTTCTGGGGGGCTCCCCACTCGGCAAGGCCACGCCCAGCTCCTGGGCCCTGTGGGTTTTCTGCTGGGCCTTCTGCCACCACCTATGCCCCAGCCTCTCCCCCCCACACATTCCGTGAAGGAAGAGCGTTCCACACAGATACCCCTGGTAAAAACCCCGATCTCCTGCCCCTCCTGCCCTGACTGCTGAACTCACTGCTCCACTCCCTGCCCTTCCACAGTCCTCCTCTCTTGGCCATGGGCACCTGTTCAGCAGACCTGTGCTGGGAGCACACAGGATGCCCAGCCGGGCCAGGCATCAGGAAAGACCAGAGAAAACACCCCACCCCTGCCCTCAGGATGCTTGCCAGCTCTGCCGGGGCACCACGTCCACAAAGACAGACCCTCAGTTGAGCACAGGTGACCTGAAGCAGGGCCTTTCAGGACCACAGGGGAGCATCTGGTTGGCTGGAGCCTCTGCAAAGGCTCAGCAGCAGGACAGTACCCACAGCACACTCCTGTCCCTGCTCTGCATTCTGGGTTATGCGCACAGCGCTTCCCTATGGATGTGGGAAGCTCAGCAGGGCAGCTGCAGCCCCTCTCTGGGCCTCCCTGGAAGCCAGGGGCAACTGAGTGGATATTCCAGAGCAAGAGAGGTGATTGGGGAAAACGCAACTAGTCAGAGACAGGCAGTGAGGCCACAAGTCTCATCCGTCTCCCTCACAGCTGTTTCTCCAGGACATGGCACCTAGATACTCAAAGCAGCCGTTGAATGAATGGATGGTTTCCTTAGGAAGAAGTGGCACTTTATAAGTGTCCCTGAGCACCAACAGGACTTATTCATTGATGCTGAACATGTCCTGGTCCAGGAGAAATTAAAAATAACCACACTCAAGTGAAAATGGAGGGAGGTGCCTTCAGTTTCTAAGCTATATATTTTGCACTGTCACCTGGAAAGCTGTCATGCATTGCTTTTGCAATCAAAAGGTACAGTAAATCTATCTTTAAAACACATACCAACACACACATGCACACACCCACACAACCGAAGGCCATGAATGGCTCTGTGAGTGACTTGCCTGTGGCACGTGTCCTAAAGTGAAGACAGAATCACGGGCTTGGGGAGAAGCTTGGAGGGCACCCCAACCCTAGCCCAGGATCCCCTCGGACAGGATACCTCTTTGCAGAAGGCACCTTTTGTTCGTATGGTTTGAGACTAGAGATGGATTGCTGAGAATTAATTATTATTGGATAAACAAGAGTGGTTTGGCCCCCTGGGGAAATGTGGTGGCTCCTGAATTCAGCAAATGAGATCAGAGCAGGACCCTGGTGTCCTGGGGAAGAAGAAGCAGGAGGAGAGACAGTTACCAGCTCCCCTGGTGCTGGGCCCTGGGAGAGCCCTGACTGGGGCCTTCCCGGAAAGCAAAGCCTGCATGCAGGTGGTTTAATTGCGAGAGTGATTCCTGGGGAAAGAAGTCAGGAAAGCCGGTAAATACAGGGGGCTGTGCCGGTGCGGTCACTGCCGTGGGCAGTGGGGCTTGATCCCTCTGGGACCCTCTGAGGAGCCTCGCAGAAGGCACCTTAGCCTGTTTGGCTGGGTGGCTGGAAGTGGGGAGTATTTATCCAGCTGCTTCCCTCCCACATTGGTTAAGGGTCACGGGTTGGTGGGTTTCCTCTTGAGTACTTCCAGGTGCCTACAAGCCTCAGGGAGGCTGAGCGGCGGGCACCTGGGCAGGAAACAGGACACTCATGCAGTGAGGCAAGGTGCCTGCAGGGTATACCCGCAGCAGCTGAGGAGTAGATGGAGGGGCCACAAGGATGACCCGTACAGCGTCCAGACCTTCATCAACTGCCAGCTCAGAGGTTTGGAGCCTTCACCCGGGAGACAGGAGCCCTCAGTCATCAGCAAGCACAGCCTCGGACCCTGGCCTTGATGCTGAGGGGGACCTCAGACAAACGATTCCACCTCCCCAGTTCTCAGTGTCCTTGTGGTGGGGTGACACAGACTGACCCTAGGAACAGGGGCTAATGGGCATCAGAATGGTTGGCAAATCTCCACAGAACAAGTCAACTGGGTGTTACCGTCCAGCTCCTGGCCAGACGGCCCAGCTGCTCTGGCACTGCGGCTCCAGCGGGACCTGCTCAAGGCATGGCTGGGCGCCATCGCCCTTGGGCTGTCCCTGTGGTTACACCCGGGTCCCTCTCTTGACTCCACTGCAGTTTTCCTCTCTGACAGCACTGGCCTGAGTGCCACTTCTTTGTCTCTTTCCTTCTCTGTGTCTCTTGGTGCTTCTGCCTCCACGTCAGTCTCCCTGGCTCTGCCCCTGCCTCTGGGTCACTCCTTGGACCACTGTGGATGTGTACAAGTGTGTGAATATTTGTGAGTGTATGCATACGTGTTTTGTGTTAGTGTGTGACCGTGAGAGTTACATGTGAGCGAGCATGTGTGATGAGTGTGATGGGTGAGCGTGAGCACGTGTGCACGCTCCTGGCAGAGCTGCACTGCCCCACCCTAGCAGGTGGGCTCTGGCCTCACCCCCTCCTCCCCCATCTGACAGCCCCGGTGCCCTGCTCCCTTCCTCGGGCCTGTCCTCTGGCCTGTGGGCAGGCAGGGGGAAGTGGAGCCCAAACAGTGAACACCACATCCACTTTCCTGGGCTGGGGTGTTTCTGGGTCTGTCCCATCCTGGGTGTGAGCATCTCCTCAGGAGCCAGACCAGCTCTCCTGGTCCCTCCAGCCCAGCATTTGAAACAGAGTAGCTACTACATAACCTGCGGTTGAAATAACTTCAATTTAACACTAACCATTCATCCCCCTTCACTCACTGATCCGTGCTTCCCAAAGGGCGGTGATCTTGCCTCCTGTGGGGTCCTGCCTTCAGGCGTGGGGGCTGTGTGCTCTCCTTTAGCTCTATGACAGAAGTACTACTAACGTTCCCATTTTACAGGTGAGGAACAAGAGTTGACTTGCTCCTGAGCCCACATCTAGGAAGGGGCGAGTGAGGGCTGGAATCCAGGTGCTCCAGATGGCGCACGAGTGCGGCTCCAGCAGGAATCCTCAGGAAGCTTGCACCAGGCAGGACACTGTGATCTCAGACTCGGTGCCTAATATATGGCCACGGGCAGCCTGCAGAATCGTGGCTCCCTGGATGTCAGAGCTGAAAGAGACTCGAAACAGCATTCTGCTCCAGCCTGGATGGGGAAGTTGAGGCCCAGACAGGTTAAATTGGGGGCGAGTAAGACACATGCCCATGAAGTGTGAAGCAACGTGTGAATGCTGAGTAATCCCGAGGCCTCTAAGGAAATGTCACGTTTCCAAAAGCACTTGCGCCCGGGCTCCTCCGAGAAGAGGCACCATAGAAATATGTGCTAACAACCTCTCCCAGCTGCTGGGGATTAGATGGAGCAGAAAAAGATTTTGAACAAGAGGTGGCTAGACAAGGCCCAAGCCGGCAGGAGATGGAGGCCTCCATCTCCAGGGTGCCTCTCCCTCCCTCTGGTCCCAATACCCAGAAAAGCTGAGTCCTGGGGTGGGGGGGAGGGTGGTCAGCAGGCTGGGGGCTTAGAGAAGGGCTGGCTCAACGCCCTGTTTGCAGATGTTAAAACCTAAACCATCCCAGCAGCTGTTTCCCTGCCCAGCACCCCATCTCAGGACTTGGTAAGCATCCTTGACCCTGCTCTTCCTCTCCCCTCCCCCCACCCATTCTCTACACCCCAACCAGGGCAATCGATTGGTCCAAATCCAAATCTGATCTTGTCCCCATCTTCTTTAAAAATCTTGTCACCGGCTGTCCCTGCCGAGGATAAGAAGACTGCCCACCTCTGCACGTGCCAGGGGATCAAATATGATACTACTTGGAAGGCGCTCAGAGGGCGCTTTCCTTTGAAGTTGTCCTCAAGGAACATTGGTCATTTGGGCCTGGAGATCTGTAGTGGGTTGGATGGTTCCCCCCACCTTCCCCCCTCCCCAGAAGATATGTACACATCCAATTCCCTGGAACCTATGAATGTGACCTTATTTGCAAAAAGTGTCTTTGCAAATGTAATCAAGAGATGAGACCACCCTGGATTACCCAGGCGGCCCTAAATCTAATGACAAGCACCCTTAGGAGAGACACACAGAGGAGAAGACAGGCACAGAGGAGGAGGTGCTGTGAAGATGCAGGCAGAGGTTGGAGGGATGTGGCCACAAGCCCAGGAACACCTGGAGCCTCCAGAGGCTGGAAGAGGTGAGGAGGGATTCTCCCCTACGGCCTCCGGAAGGAGTGCGGCCCTGCCGACCGACCACCTTGATTTTGGACTTCCGGCCCCCAGAACTGGGAGAGAATAAATTTCTGTTGTTTTATGCCATCCAGGCTGTGGTAATTTGTTTTGACAGCCACAGGAAACTAAGACAGGATCCACATTTCCACACCTATACTTAACACTTGCTACGATTTATTGTAATTTTACATGACTGTCACCCCAATCACTAGACTTTGAACCCAGGGTCAAAGCCTTTATTCACCTTCGTACCAGGAATGCCAGCCTCCCAATAAACCTTGTTGAATTTTAAAAAGTCAGTCGGACCCTCTTCTCCAAGTAGGGGACACATGCCCCCCTGATACTCTGAGACAGGCCAGGAAGTGGCATTTCATTGGAACAAATGACATGTCCTAACCAGCTATGTTCTTTCAGAGGGCTGATTTGGGATAAAACGTGATTCAGAAAAGGATAAGATCATCAAGGGAAAACTGACAAGAAGGCACGAAATAATAACTACCAGAAGACAGTGGTCCAGATTTAAGTAACACTCTCTAGGATTCATTCCACAAAGTTCTCAGGCCCCACGCAAAAGATGTCGGGCTGACTTACACTCAAATTAGACACGCGCAGGTTTGTGGTTAAGCATATCCATGTGTTTCTGCAGATAGTGATTTTTATAACTATTAAATAACTCATGCTGGCATTGTTTTCCTTCTTGCATTCTTTAAAAAGATGCTGTTTACTGCTCAAGGGGTGACGGAAATAAACTAGCTACTCGCTTTGCCATCCCTCTTCCAATTTTGCTGTGCCACATGCGGGATGCCAGGCACCTTTCTGAAAGTGTTATATTCAGTGGGATAGGTGCTAAGCTTTTTCAAAACCAGACAAGAACTTGGTCCTTTTTTTAAAAAAAAAAATTATAGCTTTTATTTTAAAATTTTCTTTTTTCACTCTATTAAAACTCATTTCAGTGAAATGAATTCAGGGTGGGTTTAAGCAATTCTCTCACCCTTCCTCCCCTCCTTGATGCCTCTGGCCTGCCAAGTGGGAAGCAAGTGATGGCTCTGGTCAGAGCTGAGCGAGGACCCAGAACCCCCCGTGTAAGGCTCTCTGGTCGAGACGGCTCTAACCCTTCCATTCATGAATAGCCCCGCACTAGCTGCCAGCTTTGCGATCTGTTTGGACAGGAAAACGTATAACTGTGCTCTGCTATTTTTAGCAGCTGCTAGCGTTGAGTCAGTCTTTCTGCTGGCTTGCAGCCCTCTGCTCTTTCTCGTGCTGTCAGACACTTGCTCACATCTCCGGGCAGTGAGCTCCCATGTCCCTTGCCCGCACCCCTCTCTTTATCACTTGCTTAGGGCAGGGCAGATTTTTAGGGGTCTGTATTTCTGTGCTTCTCTTAATAAAAGCCACCCCACAAGTCATTTACATTAATCTGGATGGAGCTGGAGACTTTCCATCTTGTTCACAATTTTGCATTAATGTAGCTAAGTGGGAATTCTTTTTAAGTCAAGTCTAAGTTCAAATATGCCTTTAAACAAACAAAAATTACATTTAAATAGCTTTAGAGAGAATAATATAAAGGAGGGTTTAACTGTTAGCTATAAATTGATACTCATTGTTCATTGTTGTTGTTTTTTTTAATCCCAGAGTCTAGCAGAGTGCCTGGCGTTGAAAAGGCACTTAATAAGCGCTTGATGGAGGAAGGAATGCTTAGGAATAAATGGATAAATTCTAAGGTGTTACAAGCTCAGTACTTAATCCCTCTCAAGGGTAAAACTTATAATTTAACACACAGAACTTTTAATAAATTGCAAATGGTGGAGTTCTCAGGTATCTCTCCTGGGGTGTGGTCAGAGATGTTTTTGGGCAGTTGGGTTGTATTATAATTGTTGGGATGATTTCTGTCCTAAGTAACCTCAAACTTAACTCACAATGGCTTAACAGTAGAGAAAATGTATCACTTCTATAACAAGTCTTTGGATAGAAGAGGTCTAAGGTTAGTTATTCGGTGGCTCAAAACCATCTTTAAGGTGCATGTCGCTTCCCGTCTTCTGCCCTGCCATCCTTAGGGTATCAGTTTTGCCATCACAGCCTAACTCTTCCCATGTTTGCAAGATGGCACCACAATCTAACATCATATGCAGATACATTAATCCACAGAAGAAGAGAAACAGTTTCCTCCCACGCTTCTCTTTTTGGGAGTATGAAAGTGTTTCCTGGAAGCTCCCTAGAAGAATGTCCATGATGTCTTTTTGGCTAGAGCAGGATCACGTGCCCACTGCCAAACCAGTCACTAGCAATAGAACTGGTACCACCATAAACGGCTTCAATCACTCATTATTTACCCTGAGCCACACAGTGGAGGGATAGACACCTGGACAACATTAGGACTCTGCCAACATGGAAGAAGGGGGGAATGGCCAGTACTGACTCTGGTGGGCCTCAAGGGCCAGACCTGATTCCCGGCAAAGCCAACTCTCTTATCATTTTTCCAAGGAACTTCTATAAACCTGGGAAATACTTAAATTTCACCGAAGAAATTATGCCAAGCTTTGATTGGTTAATGAGCAACATATTTTGGCGCGAAGGGCATCCACGCTTTTCCTATTTTCTTACTCTCCACTAGACCCCTTTTAATCAACATTCAGTTGTGTTCTGTGACTTTTTTCATAATCAGTTGGGAAACATGTGGTTTCAGTTTAGCAATTCATTAATTTATCAAACATTTACTATGCTTTTATTAGGCACCAAGGACACAAAGGTAGAAAAGATAAGGTCTTTGTCCGCCAAGAAGTAACACATTGGAGAGCCCCCTGTCCTGCTGAGGAGAAAATCTATGAAATGTGCCTGGGCAGCAGAGGTGAGTCTAGAGAAATTTCAGAGGAAGAGGCATTTGAGTTGGATATAAAAGTTCAGTAAGAGTTTGCCAGGCAAAGAGGAGAGAGGAGCGAGGGCATGTGCCTTAGTCAGACTGCTATGACAAAATACCACAGCCTGGGGGGCTTAAACAACAGACATTTATTTCTCACAGTTCTGGAGGCTAGACGTCCAAGATCAAGGTACTGGCAGATCCATTTCTTGGTGAGGGCTCTCTTCCTGGCTTGCAGACAGCCACCTTCTTGCTGTGACTTCACATGGTGGAGAAGAAGCTCTGGTGTCTCTTCCTCTCCTTATAAGGACACTAATCCCATCATGGGGCCTCCACCCTCATGACTTCATGTAAACCTAATTACCTCCAAATACCCCCAAATCCAAATACTATCACACTGGGGGTTAAGGCTTTAATGCATTTGGAGGGGACACAAACATTCAGTCTATAACAGCGTGTCTGGTCGAGGGGGGCAGCAAGTACAAAAGCACAAGGCTATGAACAGCAGACTGTGTTCACAGAACACCAAGAAGTTCACTGAGCCTAGAGCAGGGAGGGCAGGGGCGGCAAGGAGATGGAAGCGTCGAGACAGAGTACGGGAGGAGGCTGGGTTATGCCAGGCCAAGGCAGTGTGGTGCTACAGCAAAGAGCAGAGGTACTGAAATCAGGCCCCAGTCTGAACCCGGGTTCCACTCTTATAATAGATCAATGTTTGTTCTGGTTTCCTGGGGCTGCCACAACACATTTCTTTAAACTGGGTGGTTTAAAACAGCAGAAATACATGTTTTCACAGTTCTGAAGGCCACAAGTCCAAATGAAGGTGTTGTCAAGGCTGGAGGCTCTGAGGGAGAATCCATTCTCTGCCCCTCTCCTAGCTTCTGGTAGCTGCCAGCAACTATTGGCATTCCTTGGCTTGGGTCTTTATAACTCCAATCTCTGCCTCTGTCTTCACATAGCCTCCTTTTCTCTGGTGTCTCATTTTTTTCCCCCTTCTTTTCTAAGGGCTTGTCATTGGGTTTAGGGTCCATCCTCACCTAGGATGAGCTCATCCCAAGATCCTTACCCTAATTATATCTGCAAAGACTCTATTCCAAATAAGGTCACATTCTGAGGTTCTGGGTGGACATATCTTTTGGGGACCATAAGGCAACACTACAGTGTTGTAATATTAAACAGTTTACTTAACCTCCTTGAGCACATTTCCTTATCCATACTATGGGGATAGAATATTTATCCTGAGGGATCATTTTAGAGTCAAATAAAATGCTTTTAAGTTGCTGAGGAAGTACTTGGTCTATAGTAAGTGCTCGAGAAGTGCCAGGAACTTGGATTTTATCCTATAGGCGACAGAAGGCTTGAAAAGTCAGTGTCTGAGCAGGGTGGGGGAAAGGGTGTTACTTCCCAAATTTTTCCTCTTTTCAAAGGCACAGGGGAACGGGGCTGGGCCCCCTATAATGTTGGACTCAGTCAGAGGCTTCCAAGGCAAGAACACTGCAGAGTTACATCTGTCCCAGAAAGGCAGTGGTGGAGACAGTGAGAGTTTCAGGGTGAAATGGACACATGAAGATGGTAGGGGGTGGAAGCTGCCCAGTGCCGCCGAGCCTGTGTGAGCTGTACATCTACCTGAAAACCCAGAGTTACTTAAACAGAGTCCCTCTCTGTCGTCCTGGAGATACTAAGGCTGCCCCAGCAGTAGAGGCACAGCCAAGGGCTGGGAGAAGTAAGGGAAATGAGTGAAATGAGAGAAGCCTGTAGACTTGCAGAAATGCTAGAGATGGGAGCAGAGGGACCTTTAAGAGACTCATTGATAAGGCAACAGAAGCCTGGAGAAGTCAGATGGTTGCCCAGGGTCACTGAGCTTTGATTGACAGACCCAGACTTTGAACCCACAATGTTCTCACTACGTGACGTGTTCTTTCCTACCACTCTGGTCAACTTAAGCAGGAAAGATTTAGTGGAAGGATGTCAGGGGACAATAAACTCTATGTTCTTTTAGAGCAGCCTGTCCTGTATGAGTGGTTCTCAAACATCACAGTGCATCAGAATCCTCCTGTGGGCTTGTCCCAATACAGACTTCTGTGCCCCCAAGAATCTGGTACGTAAGTCTGGGATGGGGCTCGAGAATTACCGGCATTTCTGACAAGCTCCCAGGTGATGCCCACACTGCTGGTCCCAGATCCCACTTTAAGAACCACTGTCCTACACGTTTCCTCAGTTCCTGAAGCACCCATTATGCTTTGCAAATATCAAGTGCTCAATTCGTCCTTGCTTCAAGGAATCGCATGCTTTGGATTTAAAATACTATCAAAGACTTAATACCCACTGATGATGCTGACTGGAAGCTGCTAGTGAGTTACATCAGGTCCTCCTACCTAGTAATTTACATCATGATATAAATGAATTTGATTTCAACCAAACCCATCCCACTAAATACATTTCACAGAACCCCAAGCCCTGCTGTATTAAAATTCCCTGGCAATATGGTGGGTATGCACTCTAGGAAAGGAGTAAAAAGCTTTGGGGCATTGGATTAATTTCATCTGGTCTATAGGGAAAATCACAGGAAATGAGTCACCTTTATGCCTCTAATGGAGAGAGGTTTTAAAAGTCTTTAACAGTGATACAGCAATCAGAGAAGAAAAAGAAATAAAAGGAATACAAATTGGAAAGGAAGAAATAAAACTGTCACTGTTTGCAGATGACATGATACTATACACAGATAATCCTAAAGATGCCACCAGAAAACTACTAGAGCTAATCAGTGAATTTGGTAAAGTTGCAGGATACCAAATTAATGCACAGAAATCTCTTGCATTCCTAAACCCTAACAACGAAAGATCAGAAAGAGAAATTAAGGAAACAATCCCATTCACCATTGCAACAAAAAGAATAAAATACCTAGGAATAAACCTACCCAAGTAGGTAAAAGACCTGTACTCAGTAAACTAAAAGACATTGATGAAAGAAATCAAAGATGACACAAAGAGATGGAGAGATATATAATGTTCTTGGATTGGAAGAACCAATATTGTGAAAATGACTATACTGCCCAAAGCAATCTACAGATTCAATGCAATCCCTATCAAATTACCAATGGCATTTTTTACAGAAATAGAACAAAAAATCTTAAAATTTGTATGGAGACAAAAAAGACCCTGAATAGACAATGCAATCTTGAGGGGAAAAAATGGAGCTGGAGGAATCAGACTCCCTGACTTCAAACTATACTACAAAGCTACAGTAATCAAGACAGTATGGTACTGGCAAAAAACCAGAAATATAGATCAATGGAACGGGATAGAAAGCCCAGAGATAAACCCATGTACCTATGGTCAACTAATCTATGACAAAGGAGGCAAGGGTATACAATGGAGAAAAGACAGTCTCTTCAATAAGTGCTGCTGGGAAAACTGGACAGCTACATGTAAAAGAATGAAATTAGAAGATTCCCTAACACCATATACAAAAATAAACTCAAAATGGATTAAAGACCTAAATATAAAACCAGACACTATAAAACTCTTAGAGGAAAACACAGGAAGAACACTCTTTGACATAAATCACAGCAAGATCTTTTTTAACCCACCTCTTAGAGTAATGGAAATTAAAAAAATAAACAAATGGGACTTAATGAAACTTAAAAGCTTTTGCACAACAAATTATAAACAAGACGAAAAGACAACCCTCAGAATGAGAGAAAATATTTGCAAACGAATCAACAGACAAAGGATTAATCTCCAAAATATACAAACAGCTCATGCAGCTCAATATTAATAAAACAAACAACCCAATCAAAAAATGGGCAGGGGCTTCCCTGGTGGCACAGTGGTTAAGAGTCCGCCTGCCAATGCAGGGGACACAGGTTCGTGCCCCGGTCCGGGAAGATCCCACATGCCGCGGAGCGGCTGGGCCTGTGAGCCATGGCCACTGAGCCTGCGCGTCTGGAGCCTGTGCTCCACAACGGGAGAGGCCACAACAGTGAGAGGCCCGCGTACCACAAAAAAAAAAAAAAATTGGCAGAAGACCTAAACAGACACTTCTCCAAAGAAGACATACAGATGGCCAAGAGGCACATGAAAAGCTGCTCAACATCACTAATTATTAGAGAAATGTAAATCAAAACTACAATGAGGTATCACCTCACACCAGTTAGAATGGACGGCATCAGAAAACCTACAAACAACAAATGCTGGAGAGGGTGTGGAGAAAAGGGAACCCTCTTTCACTGTTGGTGGGAATGTAAATTGATACAGTCACTATGGAGAACAGTATGGAGATTCCTTAAAAAACTAAAAATAGAATTACCATATGACTCAGCAATCCCACTACTGGGCATATACCCAGAGAAAACCGTAATTCAAAAAGACACCTGCACCCCAATGTTCATTGCAGTACTATTTACAATAGCCAGGTCAAGAAGCAACCTAACTTCCATTCACCAACAGATGAATGGATAAAGAAGCTATGGTATATATATATACAATGGAATATTACTCAGCCATAAAAAGGAATGAAATTGGGTCATTTGTAGAGACATGGATGGATCTGGAGACTATCATACAGAGTGAAGTAAGTCAGAAAGAGAAAAACAAATATCGTATATTAACGCATTTATGTGGAATCTAGAAAAATGGTACAGATGAACCAGTCTGCAAGGCAGAAATAGACACACAGATGTAGAGAATAAACGTATGGACACGAAGGGGGGAAAGCAGGGGGTGGGGGATGGTGGTGGGATGAATTGGGAAATTGGGATTGACATAGATACACTAATATGGATAAAATAGATAACTAATAAGAACCTGCTGTATATAAAAAAAGTAAATAAAAATGAAACAGGATAAAAGAAAATCTTTAATGGTGATATTGTTAAAGATTGTAATCAGTCAACAGAATTAATGAGTGTCTCCTGCAAGTCACTGCGACAAGTGCTATGAGAGATGAGGCTGAGACCTAAGCCCTGCCCCAAAGGGTTAACCGTCTGGTTGAGGGGATGAGATAAAAGGAAAGGATCTTGAGGGGCGTGAGGAGAGCGTATATATTGGAGGATGCATAAAAGCCCTGCCCACTCCCATGCTTTCCTGGGGTAAACCCAGAGCCAAGCTGGAGTTCGCTGTATCACGGCTCATGAAAGCTTATTGGTGCATCTCTTCCCAACTTGGAATCAACCATGAAGAGTATTTATACCATGAAAATTGGGCAAAAGCCACAAATCAGGGCTTCCTCGCCCCCCTCCTGGAGGGCCAGTTTACCAGCACACCAGGAACTCCTAGGGCATGATAAAGAAGTTCAAGGTGGCTTCCAAGGTGCAATCTGGGAGGCTGCAATTTACCAGGGAAGCTTGGCATAGAGTGGCGATGGCTGAAAGAGGGGCCCTTGGGCCTTACTGCTGGGCTGAGGGAAAGTGGCCTGTGTTACAGACTGCCCAGGTGGGCAGGGCGTAGAGGTGCTAAGAGGACCAGGGAGTAGAAGAGGCTGAGGGCCTGGACAACTAGGAGGATGAGTGCTTGGACCTTGTGTCTGGAAGCCATGGCGGGACATGACAACAGCAGCAGATGGCAGACCAACTGGAGCCAGTGAGGCCACTGGGGTGAAAGATGGCAAGAGTACCAAAAATATGAGAGGTAAGGTACCCTCGCCCCAACTCTGGATCTCCCCTAGGAACAGGAGGGTAGTGGAAGTATGAGGGGGAGGTGGGGACCTTGCATTTACCGCGTTTTAATCTTGAACTGATCATGTTTAAAACCAGAAGTGACTAACCTACCTTAAGAGGCAAATTTTAAGTTTTCCTGTCCTTGGTGAAAAATGTGAGCTTGGGAGCCAAGATAGCTTCCATTTTACAAGAATAAAGATGATCTTTGAACATCTGAGTCTTGTTGACTTATTACTAAAAATTTCAGACCTGTGACATCATTTGCCTTTGTAAAATGAGATGCTATATCACAATTTCAAGTAGTAAGAATTTAAGGTTTTCTTTATTAAAAGAAATGAGAGGGTTCAACAATGCCTATTATTGCTAACTTTAGGAAAAACTTAATTCACTAACTTTTTTCTAAATTAATTTTTCTTTTTCTTTCTCTTCTTTTTTTGGGGGTATGAGTTGCACTAGAATTATATGCGAGAGGTCTGGGGTCTAGTATTTATTGCCTTTGTAAAATTCCATAAAATAATGATCTTTAGAAAGGACCATAGGTGTTATCTAACCAACAGCCTCATCTAATAATGGAGGAACCAAACCTCAGAAGGGGCCCCTGGCCCAAGGCTACTCTATTAATTAATAGATAAGCCTCTGTCTCAGGACTTCTCATTTCAATTCTACTGCTTCTATGTTATCTGAGAGAGTGTGTTTGCGGATATGTACCTACATTAAGTGAATCTGAAATTCCAGCCAGAGAGCGCTGATTGCTATGTTAGCTTTTCAAAAAACTTTTGAGTGACTAAAAGTTTTTTTTCCATTTTAGTCTCAAGTTTCTACTAATGTAAAGAAGTAAGATTTAATTATAGCCCAGAGCGCCCCTACTATAGAGTCCCCACACAAGCTTCAGAGTGAGTCTCCCTCTCTTTTTTAATCTGGTGCTATATTTAGTTTTTGGTTTCACATAACATTTTACATGATTAAAGTAGTTGACATTCACCGGGAAAACTCAAATAATACAGACAAGCATAAGGCAGAAAGTCAAACCATCCTGACCCCATCCCCTAAAACCCACTCCCCAGACAATCACTCTTTACAGTTTGGTAAATATAAAGCAACTTTTCTTCCTGCAGTGCTGGCGATGCTAATACAAAATGCCACACTGAGCTTTGGGGCGGAGGGAGGGAGGGAGACAGCCCTCTACTAGCTTCTTCAGTTCTAACTATGACAAAAGAATAAGTTAGGGATGTGAAAATCACCCAGAAACAAAATCCTTAGGCTGACAAATGCTGTAAAGGGATCCTTCCGTTCCTGCCCACCAGTTATATCTTAGACTCTCAGGGTGGATGTCCCTTAAGACACAATTTTCAAGTGGTTCTGGAGGCATCATCGGGTTCTGCAAGAGTCAGTGCAAAATTTCACTTAAAAAACCCTCTTAATAAAGATATCCAGATGTATTATATTCCATATTTTAATTCACTGTTAAGTTGTCACGTTAACTCCCTCTTGGCTTGGGCACACCTCAGAAAGAAGTTTCTTTCATTCCTAAGCACATATATAGGATTTGAACTTGGGCCATGAATGAGGAAAATTGTACCTTTGTGGTCTTTTTAAAAATGCAGGCTTATCATCAAAAAATCTACAAACAATAAATGCTGGAGAGGGTGTGGAGAAAAGGGAACCCTCTTGCACTGTTGGTGGGAATGTGAATTGATACAGCCACTATGGAGAACTGTATGGAGGTTCCTTAAAAAACTAAAAACAGAACTACCGTACAACCTAGCAATCCCACTACTGGGCATATACCCTGAGAGTATATAATAATTCAAAAAGAGTCATGTACCACAATGTTCACTGCAGCTCAATTTACAATAGCCAGGACATGGAAGCAACCTAAGTGTCCACTGACAGATGAATGGATAAAGAAGATGTGGCACATATTTACAATGGAATATTACTCAGCCATAAAAGGAAACGAAATTGAGTTATTTGTAGTGAGGTGGATGGACCTAGAGTCTGTCATACACAGTGAAGTAAGTCAGAAAGAGAAAAATAAATATTGTTATGCTAACACACGTATGTGGAATGAAAAAAAAAGTTCTGAAGAACCTAGGGGCAAGACGGGAATAAAGACACAGACCTACTAGAGAATGGACTTGAGGATATGGGGAGGGGGAAGGGTGAGCTGCGACAAAGTGAGAGAGTGGCATGGACATATATACACTACCAAACGTAAAATAGATAGCTAGTGGGAAGCAGCCGCGTAGCACAGGGAGATCAGCTGGGTGCTTTGTGACCACCTAGAGGGGTGGGATACGGAGGGTGGGAGGGAGGGAGACGCAAGAGGGAAGAGATATGGGGACATATGTATACGTATAACTAATTCACTTTGTTATAAAGCAGAAACTAACACACCATTGTAAAGCAATTATACTCCAATAAAGATGTTACAAAAAAAAAAAAAAAAAAATCCAAGCTCCACTGCTCACTAACTGTCTGAATGTAGGCAATCTCCCCCCTCAAAAAAAAAATGCAGGCCTATTCACAGGGAATTATGTTCAGTATCTTATAGTAACCTATAATGGAAAAGAATCTGAAAAAGAACATATATATATATATACACACACACACACACACACACACACATATATAACTGAATCACTTTGCTGTATACCTGAAACTAACACAACATTGTAAATTAACTATATTTTCAATATTTAATATTTAATTAAAATATTTAATACTAATGTTTAATATTTAAATTTTTGATATTCAATATTTTAATTTTTAAATTTAATAAATTAACCATTAATTTAATAATTAATAATTTATTAAATATTAAATGATTGCTATTATTAAATATTTAATAAATTGAATATTAAAATTTTAATATTTTCAATATTTAAAAAAGTTAATTAAAAAACCCTGCTAGTTCATAAAAACAACACACATAGATAATATTGCAGCATTTTTTGTAGTGACAAAAAGCTGGAAACAAAGCCCGTGTCTGAATAAGTTATGGCAAAACAACACCATTACTATTACTATTATTCAGCCACTAAAGAGACTGAATTAAATCTAAACCAATTGACTTAAGATTTTTATGAGGTACAGTTGAATGAGAAGAGAAAGATGCAGAAAAGTGTACATAATATGATCCCACTTTTGTAAAGCCAAAAAAAAAAAGTTAACCCCCACCCCCCCCAAAAGCAACCCTACTTATATCCATGTAAGTAACATGGTACAAGCAGGAACAACACTATTTATGAGTGTGAAGCAAAGTATTTAAAAATTTGGAACTTTAGGCTGACAGTGTACACTGAGAGACTGGGTTCTGAAGTTGGGCAAGCTTGGGTTTGAATAGCTTTTTATTTGGCCTTGAGCAGGTCACTTAACCTCTCTGACCCTCAGTTTTCTCATCTGTAAAATGGGGATGATGTTATTAAAGACATTCATGTTCTTAAAAGTCCTTTGAATGTTTCTGTCACTGGGAACTCTCTTTGGCTATCTTTCTAAAATTATCTAATAATTTTTAATATCTAATATCTTTCTAATAATCCTTTTTTGGACCCCAGCTTCCTGTCCCATCTCATCAAGTCTTTCTTCCTTTTCTTTTAGGCAGCCCCAACCCCTAGAAGTCTTGTTCATTTCTTATGAAGAGCAGCTCGGCTCCGTGCCTCACCACGCAAAGCCATAGTACTTTCCCTTATACCTAAAATTTCACTAGGATGCTTCATTAAACAGAGTTCCTGTCCATCACTGCCAGCAGTACAGAGGGCCTGGCAGAAGCTCTTAACTTTCCTTGAACCTGATTACTTTCTTGGGCAAGGCACTCTCCTCACCAGCATCTGTGAGCAGGAGGGAATAGTGTGGGGATTTACCACCTTCTGATATAAATGCTGACGTCTCCCCTAGGAGACAGAACTGCCTGGTAGGTTGCTTTTATATGGCGTGATGTTAAAAGCTTGAACTTTTATAAATTTATCCTAATAAAATGTTGCTCTTAAATAAAAGTCTCATATCGGAGTTCACTAGAAATATAGGGTTCTGTCGATAAAAAGCACTTGACAACAACTGACTTGGGGCTTTTCTATTTTCTCCCTGCTAGTCAGATCCGAGATAGTTTCTTTTGTTTTCTTTACCTTTCCTTTTGAACAACTTGATGTCTTTCCTCTCTTTAGTATTTATTTTATTAACCTTTTTGTTTTCTCTCATGTTCTGAAACCAGCAGAATGTTCACATCCTGATATCTGAGGCATGTGGCACCTCAATTTCTCTCAGTCATAGCAGACTCTTAATTTCTCTTCCCTAGAACAAATGCTCTCATGGACTGCATCTGCTGATTTTATAATTATCACTAACAACTAACTGTTCTGGATGCACGGAGAAATAATTTTCCTAAAGTCAACTGATCGCAATTTTAACCGGGTGATATCAGAGGTATACACTATTTACTTAATTAAGACAACAACTGAGATTCTAGATACTTTCCCCTCCAAATGAACACAACCTTTTGAACTGCTGTGGAAGGATATATTACTATTTTAATTATTAATATAAAACGTATATAAAGAAAGTCCTTAAGTCTAGTACTATTTCCTCCAGGCCAACAGGAAAAACAACTTTGTATAATGATAATGGTTAAGTTCTCAAGAAAAAAATTAATATAGCATTTTAACAACCTACATGATCTTTAGTATGTAGTAGCAATCAGAGTATTAATTGCAAAACTGCGTATCTTGAAGAGCAGTCAAAAAATGCAAATCTGCCTCTTCAGAAATAAACCTACAGGAAAAAATAAACTTCTTCAAAACTTCACAAATGAAAAACAACAATGACAAGAATGTAAGCTCCACAGGGCAGGGACTTTTGTTGGTTCTGTGCTCTGTTACATCCCCAGTGCCTAGAACAGAGCCTGGCACATAGTAGGTACTCAATAAATGCATGGTGAATGAATATTTTAACAACGAAGTTTGATTAGAAATTTAAGATATTATGGGACTTACCTGCTGGTGCAGGGGTTAGGAATCCACCTGCCAATGCAGGGGACACGGGTTTGAGCCCTGGTCCAGGAAGATCCCACATGCCGTGGAGCAGCTAAGCCCGTGCACCACAACTACTAAGCCTGCACTCTACAGCCCGCGAGCCACAACTACTGAGCCCTCATGCCTCAACTACCAAGCCCACATGCCACAACTACTGAAGCCCGCGTGCCTAGAGCGCATGCTCCGCAACAAAAGAAGCCACTGCAATGAAGAGTAGCCCCCGCTCGCCGCAACTAGAGAAAGCCCACGTGCAGCAATGAAGACCCAACGTAGTCAAAAATAAATTAATTAATTAATTAACTAATTTTTTTTAAAAAAAGAAATTTAAGATATTAGAAGTGCCCCTGATAGACAATGGGTCAAATGGAAACAAAAAAGCTAGATAAAATTGTGCATCTTAAATTGATTCTGAAACAAAATGAATAAACCTAATTTTTCTTCTCAGTTTACAATTGGTTATTATTGGTTTAAAACATAGTCCAAGGGCCTCCCTGGTGGCACAGTGGTTGAGAATCCGCCTGCCAACGCAGGGGACACGGGTTCAATCCCTGGTCTGGGAAGATCCCACATGCTGCGGAGCAACTAAGCCCGTGTGCCACAACTACTGAGCCTGTGCTCTAGAGCCCGTGAGCCACAACTACTGAGCCCATGTGCCACAACTACTGAAGCCCGTGCTCCACCACGAGAGAAGCCACCTCAATGAGAAGCCCGCGCACCGTAACGAAGAGTAGCCCCCGCTCACCGCAACTAGAGAAAGCCCACGCGCAGCAACGAAGACCCAACACAGCCAAAAATAAATAAATTAAAAAAAAAAAAAACATAGCCCAAGACTTTAGTTGAAAACACCAAGTACTTGGATATATTTTAATATATAACATGTCATAATATACTTATCAAGTACTGTACCAGTCTACAGACCATAGCTTTCTCATCCCTGCTCATGATCCTTAATGTCTATTATTTTCTAATATTCTTTTAGTTGCAAGTAACAGAAAACAAACTCCAGGAAACTTAAGCAGAAAAGAGAGGAGTGGAGATTTATTAGAAGGATTCTGGAGTGGCTGATGGGCTTGAAGAACAACCAGTTCAGGGGATCTCAGGGGACTAGAAGGAAAGTCTTAGCGATCAGGACTCTGACTCTTTCTGAATGTCTGTTTCATTCTCTCAAATTTTTTCTATGAGGTTGGAATCAAGGTTGCCAGCATCAGCAGGACTCCTCTTATCTTCCTCTCCTGAGAAGAAGTTTGTTTTCCTAGATCCAATTAGAAAGATCCCAGGGAGGGATGCCAATTGGTTCAGCTTGGGTGACATTCCCATCTCTTGGGCCAATCTCTGTGACCAGGGAGGAGGGCGGGTCATAGGAGGATGTGGCAGCTCCCCTTTAGAACACGTTAGCAGTATGGAGAGGGTAGAGCAGTTCCCCAAAAGAGTGGTGGGCATTCTCAGGTGATAACGAATGTCATTCATAATGAAAATTAAAGCTCTTGTTTGAAGTTTTCAGAGATAGACCGCCTTCTGTGGGTTGGCCCTACAAGGCTTTCACTTTCAAATTTGGGTTCACAATAGTCTGTTACTTAAGGATTCTTGTTGTCCAGGGACTAGTTAGCTGAATTATTAAGTTATTCAGCCAAGATCTGCATTATTAAAATGAGATAACAATAGTTTCATTTGAATTAAAAAGGCACACATAATATTAGTATCTTTCTTTAAGAGATCAAAACACTTTCATCACAATTTAATTAAGGTTAGCCTGAGGGACCAGTGAATAAAATTTCCTCCACTTTACCCACTGTCAACTAAAGCAAGTTGTCTTATCTATGATCTCAGTTGGTAAGGAACTGGATTGGCTTCTAGACTAGCATGTTCTACATTAAGGACCAGTATCTCAACAAATAAGTGCAGCCCACAGACCGGTGTTTGGCATTTGCCTTTACTTTATAAAAATACACAACTTAAATACATATGACACTCTCTATACAAGACATAAACAGCTGTTAGATTTAACATTTTCCGTTAGTTCAACAGAAAGCAAGTATGTCAATTACTTCGTAAGAGCAAAGGGTTTCTTTAGAGACTGTGCATTCCCGGCCCAAGGGCAGACCACCCTGCGGGCCACTGATGCAGGAAGCTCACCCAAACTGTACAACTTTCCAGCGAGTCATTTCACCAACATGGCCTTTATTGCACGGCTTCCTATTGCACTGCTTGTCAGACATAATCTAACTTACCCACACCACAAGTTTAAGCTTTCGTCTTCTCTGGAAATGCTTAATGGAAAAACCAACGTATAAACAGTATTAACTGTCTCTTACAATTGTGCTAAGTACCAATCATGAGAAATATGAACCCCTCTTCACTTTGCAAAACTTGCAATGGAAGGTGGTTAGCTGTATTTCATGGCTAAATTCCTCTGCAAAAGTTTTACAAAAACGCTGGCAGACTCAGAGTGAGCTACATGGAGTGTGGTGGAGAGGGAGTGACATCCCAGGGCCCACTGAAATTGCTTATAGGACAGGCACTGTTCCTGTCAAAGTCAATGTGCGCACGGCCCTACCCTTTCGAACTTGAGACCGAAATACCTCCCTCCCCCTCGAGATTCTGTCATTGTTCTATGAGGAACAGCTACCTCATTACTGATTCAGAGCTTACAGGGGCTGCCCACTTACTCTGGCTTTCTTTCAGAAATTTAGCTGCCTTATCTGTGGCTCATTTAGCGAACAGTGAATTATGTACTAGTTTATCTGTATAAAGAAATATTTAACAGTTGAGAATTCATTGCAAAAAAAAACTATACTAGAGTGAGTTTCCTGAGGTAAATGTGAGCCTTAAAGATGAGAGTGCAATCTACAGAGTTATAGCAATTTGTCTTGGGTAGCACCACAATACCCCCAAGTCTGGACTTTACTGGGCACACATTTATGTGAAGAAATAAAATGACAATGCTGAAGTAAAAGAAATGTTGACAGTTGAGAATATCAATTCAAAAGGAGGCAGGAAAGAGGAACAGAGGAACAAAAGGAGGGTATATTTTAAAGTTCTTAGGTAGGTTGGACAATTAATTTCAAAAGCCTGCAGGTATTTCTAACAAGTTTTATAAGTGTTCATTTTTGGTGACTCAGATGCAGAAGAAATGGCTTTTCTTGAATAATAGCTGTTCGAACTTTTTATTCTTTTTCGAAAAACATGACTTTCTATAAAAATTTTTCTAGCCATTGAAATTATTCTGCTAGTTATTACTCTCACTGATGTATTATTGTGCAATCCTAACTGGCTGAAGAATTTTAATAAGGTTGAACTACAAAGTACATATTTGCACCAAGAATTTAAATTAATGCACAGAGGTCTGTAAAATTTTGTATGAAGTTACTTTTCATTGCAGATCAGGCTTCATTACTTCTTGATATTCTACTCAAGGATTATGGAAATCAGAAAAATTCTAGGACCCTGAAGCTTAACTTTCTTTTACATAAATGAAGTAGTACATGGCCATCCTTAACATTAATAATCAAGGTGCTGGGAACTGAGTCTCAAGACCTACGAATCAAGATCAGGCTAAATTTCAACAAGTCACTCATTATATAAGGATATGAATGGAAGCACTAAAGAACTCTCTCTGCTGTAATTGCTCATCTGCACCATGTAGTTGAATAAGGCGACCAATCTAGTGTTTAATAACAGTGATGAAAACTGGCACCAGGTTTTACCCAGGGCCACATACTCAGTGACCTGTCATGTCAATTTGGGCTGACACCACCATGCACAGTCCCTCATAAACATGGCCCTCCTAAGTCCTGCTGTAAGAACAGATCTATGTTTAATTACTTTAGGCATGATGAAGGCCTTAAGCAAGATTTAGGCCCCGAAGAACTTTGGGCTGGAGTTCTACAGGCCCAGAGCTAAACCCCACAAGAAATCATACTCGTATCTCAACTTATAGAAAAAAAAAAGCATTCAATATCACCGAGATGAAAATTCATACTAGAAAACAATGCTCTGGTTTCCTGACGACCAGCTCAGTGCAGCGCAAGGGCAGCCACACGAAGCAAAGCTGCTCTGGAGCAGGGAAGAGCCCAGAAGGCTGCAGTGGGCTTGAATTAAACGGGAGCGGCTTTTCTTCTCCGGGGTAAGGTGAATGCTCCTTGGCGACCAATAGGAATAGCTGTTTAAAATTCACAGACAGTAGTGTTTTATATACTTTAAAGCCCCTATTAGTGCAGCCTGGTCACAGCTAAAAATCTGAGTAACATGAGAGTGATGGTGTGACGAGCCAAGCAGTGGCACTGGCTCTGTAAGCTCTGGAAGAAAGGCTGGTCCTCACACTTGACCTTCATCCATCCCTTGGATACTGAGGAAGATACTACAGGAGGAGAATGTATTTCTCTATGTGAAATTAATTCTCATAATCTGTAGCTTAAAAATATTACTAATCAGAAATTTGTAACCCAAGCAAAAGTAACAGAGGTTCTTCTCACACAGGCCTTAAGATCTCTCTGTCCGCCACCCGAAGGATCCATACTTGTCTCTGGTCAGCCAGGCCCAGGTGAAGGCTGCACAGGAGGATGGAGGAGTCAAGAGCCGGAAGGCACGGATTCAAGAAAAGAGAAATGGCGGCAGATGTGGACAGGAAGAGAAGAGGGAAGAGAGAGGGAACTAACACTGATGAGGAAGTGAAGAGGAGGCCCGGCACCCCTGCCTTTCCCACCTGCTGTGATGCAGAACGTAATGTAGAAACAAAGAAGGCACAAGCCTCATATGGAGGCTCTCCTAGGGCATCAAACATGCCCGAGCCAGGCCAGCCGTGCCCTCTAGGCATGTGTGCTCAATCTACTGTGACCTGCAGGCACTACTGTCTTGGAGTCTGACTCCTGATTCCTAGGCGATGATGCTCCCTAGAGCTACCAGCACCCACCTCCACGCCAGGGAGAGGCCTCAGATTCAGGGGCAGGACTAGCAGCAGCCAGTGTACCAGAACTTGCGGCCGCCGTCACTGTCTTTGCTCTCTTAGGACTGGCTGGTCTCTCCCCCTGGTGGCTGGAGAAGGGGAACAGAGTGAACGTCACAAAAGGGCTGCTCAGTTCAGAATTGTATCACCTCGTTTCACTTCCAAAGGGCTGCCAAGAGTTCATTAACTATAGATTGATGCTTAAAATACTACTAAGAAACTCACTGTAAAAGGGGCAACTTGCTTGTGAGGTCACCACACTTTCAGGGATTCTGCTATGTCTGCTTCCATTTTTGTTTTCTTCTCTGATGAATGTTTTTAAAAAGAAAAGGTGAAAGGATCCTCCTATCCTCCTTCCAGAAACCTCATGGACTTTCCTGAGCAAACTGCCTAAGGGATGCTACACTGACAGAGCTAACAAACTCATGAGAAAAAACTCTTACATCATTCAGAAGTAGGAAATGAATGGTAGTGTGTAAGTGGCGCTTGGTTCTCTTCACTTCGTCTCTGCAAAATGTCTATGGCATGGTAACAGGCACCCGAATTACTGATTTACAAATGACAGCACATGAGTGAAAAGAGCTGTAAGATTTTGTGGAGGAAAAACCCATGCTGGCTACTTTACCTCTAGGGAAAGTCTGTTTGGACTCGAGGCCCACACTTGTCTTTTTTTTTCTACTTTCTATTTGATGTTTTTCAGGAGGGCTGTTCGGGCATTCACAACGGCTTTGAAGGCATCTTCACTACCAGGTGCTACACACTTGTCAGGGTGAAGCAGCACAGCAAGTTTCCGATATGCTTTATTGACTTCATCTCTACGAGGAAAAGCAAAGCTCTATGTCAGTATCGAGGTCAGCCCCCACCCTCCACCCACTGCATTTTAGCTGTTTGGATATCATAACATCTCTTACAGTAAGCATATCCCAAATAAATGTTACCCTTTCTCAAAGGCGGGACTAAAGGACTAGGAAACAAACAATGCACAAATAACATGTAACATTCAAGTAGAAAAATATACAATGCAAAGTGAGTATACGAACAAACATGATCAGATGAAAACAGTACTCGGCACTTCACAGGCACTCGGCATTTGCCGACGGAAGCAATGAGGACAGGGGCCATCAGGGCAGGCCCCCTGGAGGAGGGTTCTGGAAGAAGGTTGGGTTCAGGGATTGACACAGTGGTGGGGAATACAGAGCAGCAGGGAGAGAACCGGCAGAGGCCAGGAAGGGAGCCGGAGCCCGCATGCAGTTCCAGGAGGAAACTGCACTGGGAAGTAACAAGAAACAAAGTTGGCCAGGGAGCAGGGGTCAGTAAGTGAAGGGCCTCGAAGGCAAAACAACAAAAAAGTTGGATTTTTAACAGTAGGTGTTTCATGACAAAACGGTGCTGGGAAAGCTGTTTTTGGAAGTTAGGAGACAGGTAGGAGGTTGTTACAATAACCCAAGCATGAATACAAGTGTTTAGATTAAGGTGTTTGTGGAAGCCAACAAGGGAAGGCAAAAGAGATAACAGAAACAAAGTCCTGGCAGAAGCAGATGATGAGCTGGGTATAGGGGTGGAGAAGACATGAGAAAAAGGGCTGAAATGAGTTCCAGGGTCATGGGGACTCTATGGCCTCGGGGAGGATGGTGGCACCGCTGACCAAGAAAGAGCCTCCGGAAAGGGGTACCTGAGAGTGTGAGCTCCCTGAGACCAAAGAAGAAACAAGGGAGAATGTAACGTTATCTAGAGAGGAAAGGAGCAGTACGATCAGTGTTTCACCAAAAACCAGGAAGCCCCAGGAGAGACCGCTAAGGAGCAGGGACTGCTGGGGTGGGGGCTGGAGACCACCGGGCCCTGCAGTTCTCCCCGCTCTTCATATCCTCAGGTGTCAGGCCTCTGAGAGGCTTTCAAGTGCCCAGCCACTCCCCTGGTCAGAGTCTGGCTCTGTCTCTACCAGATGGTTTTATTTCCCACTTCCCTTTTGAATTCCTTTTGTAATTCAAGGTTCTTGTTAACTTATAAGCCTGGATTTGGTGCTTCCCCAAATCTCCTTTATTCTTTATCAGCAAGACTTCTAGTCTGGCTCTTCAAGTCAGGGAGATGGTCTTTGATATCTTGGATGTGATATCTGATCATGTTTGTTTGTATACTCACTTTGCATTGTATATTTTTCTACTTGAATGTTACATATTATATGTGATATCTTACGTGTCAGCTTGGGGAGACTGAGGTCACAGGGCTATGTTAACAGCTGTCCATGTCGTAGGCATACGTTCTAAGGCTTTTTCTGCTTTCTGATCTTAGAGGAGTCCTGAATTTTCTTGTTTTACCTTGCATGTAGCTTTTCTACATAGATAATTTCGATATTAGCTAATAAGAATCACATTCTTCCTAAAAGACTCTCTGTCCTTGAGGCAGTAACAGCATCCTCTCTCTTTCCCATGAGTGAGTCTTGGATTGGGCCCCTCTAGCCACTCTGCTGCCCGAGGAAACATGTCCATATGGGGTTAGTGGTTAGGCCTGATACCTTTCAAGAATTCTGGATAGCAGGAGAAACTTTCAAGGAAAATTTTAGAGAAACAAGACTGAGTCAGGTGTGTAAAAAATATATTAATTCTACTGAAGATTTTTCTTAAAATTCAAGAATAGTAAACATAGCACTGAACAAACATTAAAACTCTCTATAACTTAAAAAAAATGTTTTTAGGGAATCCCCTGGCAGTCTAGTGGTTAAGACTCCATGCTTCCATTGCAGGGGGCATGGGTTCGATCCCTGGTCGGGGAACTAAGATCCCGCATGCCGCACGGCACGGCCAAAAAATAAAATAAAGGTGTATTTAAAAGATAAAATAAAATAAATGTTTTTAGGTTTTGCCCAAACGTGCTCATGCCATACAAATTAGTTTGATAGACCCAGAGGAACAAAGATAAGAAAAGAACATGTTATATTGGTTAAGGATATGGAAATTATGGAGGTCCTGTAAATTTTGGGAGATTCCAGTTAACCACAATGAATAAGTAAGAAACCAAAAGTTTCTTTTTCCCTAATGATTATTGTTCTAAGTTAATTAGTAAGTAATAGTTTCTTAGTTATAGAGCCAATATCCCTTGGAGATGAAATGGAAGAATTTAGGATGTGACTATGGAAGTCTAAAAAGACATTTAAAAGCCACCAATTAATTTTGTGCTATGAGGTCATCTGAATTCCTTCAGGTGTTTAACAGCTCCTCAGTAATGCCTGGCAAGTCCAGGGAGACCAATAACTGTCTCCCTTTTCCCCTCCCCTCTTTCCTTCTGGACTCAAAGATATGCTATGAGACCAAAATGGAGGAGATACTTAATGCTGTTGACGCTGACAAGGCGATCTCAAGAGCTACTTTTTCTTTTGTGGGAATCAAGGTGAAAAAGTAGAAAGGGGAGGAAAGCTATAGTGCAAAATAAAAACGTCTGAGAACTCTAATAATACGTATAGTGACAGTATTATTATAGCATTAAAAGTTATATAACAATTGAAAGTTGTTAAGAGAGTAGATTCCAAGAGTTCTAATCACAAGGAAAAAACATTTTTTTTGGTATCGATATGAGATGGCAGATGTTAATTAAACTTACTGTGGTCATCATTTCACAATATATGTAAGTCAAATCATTATGCTGTACACCTTAAACTCATACAGTACTGTATATCATTTATATTTCAATAAAACTGGGGGGAAAAGTTATATAATCATGCTGGATAATGATTTATTCTTTCACAAAGAGTAGTGATTGTATTTCCTTTTCTCCCAAATAATTATTTTGTTTTTTGTTTTTTTACGCAGCCCTCTCACTGTTGTGGCCTCTCCCGTTGCGGAGCACAGGCTCCGGACGTGCAGGCTCAGCGGCCATGGCTCACGGGCCTAGCCGCTCCGCAGCATATGGGATCTTCCCGGACCGGGGCACGAACCCGTGTCCCCTGCATCGGCAGGCGGACTCTCAACCACTGCGCCACCAGGGAAGCCCCCAAATAATTATTTTGGATAAAATAAAATAATTTAATATCAACACACACAGACGAGGAACTAGCAGGATTTTTGACAGAGACAGAAAGAAACAGAGACAGGCAGACACACAGTGCTCAGGGTCAAGAACCAATTCTACCACTAACTCCTGAGGTCCTTGACTCTGTTTTTAGTCTCACTGAGTCCCAGTTTTCCCACCTATGAAATGAAATGTTTGGACAGGTTGATTGCTAACACTCTTTCCTTCTCTAAAATTCTATGATTTAAGAATTCTCTTTTTTTTTTCTTTTGAGGTTACATTAGCTTCAAGGCTCTTAGTCAACAAAAGCAGAGCATATAATTTCAGAAGGTACTTATATAATATACAAACCACATAGTTCCCACATTAAGCAGTTGTGCCCTCTGTTTTCTCCCTTTGGTATTCACTTAATTCAGTGAAGGAGCATTATTAAGTAATCTAAGATATTTCCACACATCTTCATATTTCTAGCCAATTACAAGAAGATATCACACTATAATTCCGATGATTGAGTCTTTTTCTATAACAGAAGGCAGCACTAATATCTGAGAGCACTGCTTACCTTGAGGCCCCAGGTTTGACTCCCAACATGTCCCAACTATCTTTACTATTTCGAATTCTGCGAATGCTGTCTGCTTGTTCTTTGGTGAAACTAGCACTGCTATTTGTGATAGGACGTTTCCCGCCGTTTTCACATAAATCAACTATGGATACATAAAAGGTCTGCAAAAAGAAAACACATCCCAGAGGAGAACTGATTTTGAGAAAATAGGAATTCCTTCTAACCATCAACTTAAAGAATTTTAATATATTCCAGTAACTTAAAATTCACAATAAAGCAAACGTACTTTGGAAGATTTTTTTCTTTCATACTATACATACATATATGTGTATATATATATGTATATTTAAGCACACAGTAAGGATAAGGAATAAAATTTCAATGGCTTATAATCCTACTCTCAGATAACCACACTTGAAATTAAAAACTAGTACATGAATATTGTTAGAAAAATTCAAATAGTAGGAAAAAGTGTAAAATGAAAACTGTCTCCCTACCCCTCAAGTTCCTCTCCTTGAGGTAACCATTGTTAACATATTATTTCAGTATCCTTCCAGAATAATTTTCTATCAGTACCCAGTCCATACACACACCCAAACCCTAAGCATTTACATAAAAGAGAGCAGATTAAACACACTGCTTAGCACCTTGCACTTTTTTTACACATAATAATAAATCTTGGAACCTTTCTCTAGCTGCATATAGACACTTTCTTCCTTCTTTCGTCTAGCTTTTTCTTTTACATCTTTATTGGAGTATAATTGCTTTACAATGTTGTGTTAGTCTCTGCTGTATAATAAAGTGAATCAGCTATATGTATACATATATCCCCATATCCCCTCCCTCTTGCGTCTCCCTCCCACTCTCCCTGTCCCACCCCTCTAGGTGGTCACCAAGCACCGAGCTGATCTCCCTGTGCTATGCGGCTGCCTCCCACTAGCTGTCTATTTTACATTTGGTAGTGTATATGTGTCCACGCCACTCTCTCACCTCGTCCCAGCTTACCCTCCCCTCCCCAATTCCTCCTTTTAGATGACAGTTCAGTATTCTACTGTGTGACTCACCATAATTTATTTAACCAACTCCCTATTCTCGGACAGGTCAATTGTTTCTAGGTTTTTTCACAAACAGTGCTTTAGTGAATATTTTTTTATGTGTATATATCTCTGCACACTTGTGGGAATACTGCTTTTGGATAAATTCCTAAAAGAATAACTACTGAATATAAGTGTGCGTGCATTTTACTTTTTGATTTTGACAACTTTCATACAAAAAGGCTATACCAGTTTATACTCCCATCACTGTGTATGGGAGTGCCTATTTCCCCACACCCTTGTCAACATTGGGCATTATCATACATCTTCACTTTTGCCAAGCTGATGTGTATCTCACAGTTTTTATTTCATTTCTTTAATTATAAGCGAAATTGAGTATCTTTTCATTTGCTTATCAGTCTTTTCTTGTTCTGTAAACTGTTCATATTCTTTTCCTATTTTTATAATGTTTTTCAAAGTGAAAACTATTTTTGATCCTGCTCATATTTCATGCTCTATGCACTATTATTGTTGTTAAATAACTTCACTCAAAAGACTAATTTAATACACTATGGCTGCTTTTAAATTGACTTATCTCCTCATCCCTCCATTTCTTTTTTAACCTCTTCCTCTTTTTTTTCCAGATATTTCTATAGTGCCTATTATCATCTAAAACTTTTATCCTTCTCTTTGACTCCTCTTTCTTATCTCCAGTATTAGCTAATCAAGTTGGCAACCTAAACAAGAAGCCTTGACATGTGAAAAGGGGTGTCAAAGGAAAAGCCGTTAGATACCAAGACAAGAGAAGTGTTAACTTAGTTTTAGTCTATCTTAATACTGCTCTGTGTTAACAGTGTAAGATAAAACCAAGTTCCTTCCTGACATAAAGTGTCTATTAAATATATAGGAAACAAAGAAAGTATTGATTAAATTGAACCAGCAGGAATACACTACTTCTAAGTACTTACAGAATAGTTTATTATACTCTGTTACCCTTTTTTTTTAAAGACTATCCATTAGTTCTACCCAAGATTAATCTAAAAAAATAAAAGCAACCTAAAAGGGATCATAGTTCACAAATGTTTGCTTGTGTTACGTATGAATAAGGTTTTCTTCTAGTCTGTAAGTTAACCTAAAATATAAACACTCACAGATTTCTGAGGGCACAAGCATTTACTCATAACACATAATGTTATAGAAGGCTAGCTGTGGTGATACAGAGAATGCTAGAACTGAAGTCAAAAGTCTGTTCAAATTCCTTGTCTGAGTGCCAGCCACGTTGGAGTACTGGGTACTGGACCAAACCTCCTGCCATAAACTACTATAAAAGTGAACAAATATATGAGGTAACTCTTTTCAGGTAGTGGACAACAGCAAGTGCAAGGCTGCTCCTTGGTCTTCTACCTGGAGTCCATTTCCTGACCCTGTCACAGAAAGCCAGAGTCTGAGCAGACACAAAGTCCCACTGAGCTAAGGAGGCAGAGGTGAGAGCTTGAGGATGCGAAGTGGCTAGAATCTGTGGAGCAGGGCCTTGGATAGGAGGGGATTGTGCAGAGCTGGGCCCCAGAAGTCCATGTGAGGGCTCCCTACCAGTTTGTAGCTGAGGGCTAGGCTATTAATACATAGGATGAGATCACCTGAGGCTTATCAGATAATAGCTACTAAGGGGTTGAGAACAGAACTGGCTAGTGGTGGGAACTGACTACTAAGGGGAAGAGCCATCCTGGGGACACCAGAATTTGGCCTTGTCAGAGGAGAGAGACTGCCTTAACATCTCATTAATACCCCTAGCATCTAGCTGAGACACCACAGAAAGGCTTTGCCTTGGGAGTTAGATTCATTCTAACAAAACCTAAAACCAAGAACGACAAGATCTGCAAGGGGGACAGAATTTGCAGGCTGAGTCCTGCCAAATTAGAAGGGCTTGGGAAACACTTTGGGTTTCCTTCAGATCCTTGCTATTAAAGCAAAAAGTCAAGCCTACACAAGTTCAATGTAATCTGCCAATAACTGAACTGCCTGCTGAAACAAAACCAACATTCTTCTGAGGCAAATAAACAAATCTAGAGTCTCTATAATGTATTGTCTACAATGTCTGGTGTTAAATCAAAAATCACTACTCATACAAAGAAACAACAATGTGATCCATAGTCAAGAAAAAAGCAGTCCATAGAAACTGAACCCAAGATGGCTCAGATATTGGACAAAGACTGTAAAGCTGCTATTATCACTATTTCAAAGAGATAAAGAAAAATATGTTCAAAATGAGTAAATAGAGAATCTCAGCAAAGAACTGGAACTACACAAAAGAACCAAATGCAAATTCTACAACTGAAAAGTAGTGAATTGAAAACTTCACTTGGTAGATTTAACAGCAGATTGAAATCAGATCAATAGAGACTACGCAATCTGAAAAACAGAGGAAAATGGAAGAAAAATAAAGTCTCAAGGACTATGGGAAAAAACAAAATGGTCTAATATATATGTAATTGGAGTCCCAGAAGGAAAAGAGAGTGAAAATAGGGCCAAAAAAATTTGGAAGAAATAAAATAGTTTAAAAAAAAAAACTTCCCATATTTGATGAAAAACACCTGCTTACCAATCCAAGAAAATCAACAAACCCCAAGTAAGGTAAATATAGAGAACCACACCTAGGCACATAGCACAACTGCTGAAAATCAAAGATAAACTCTTGAAAGTAGCTGGAGGAAAAAAAGGACACATTATATATAAAGGAATAAGAGTAAGAACAGGTGCTAACATCTCATGGGACACAACAGAGGCCAGAAGAGAATGAACCAGTGTCTTCAATGTGCTGAAAGAAAGTTAATCTCTAACAGTTATTTACACCTCTTGGACAAATCACTACTACTCTTTGATGTCCTCATATCTGAAATGAGAATGATACCAGCCACACATTAAGAGTCTCATATGAGTGAAGCATGTAAACTTCTCCAGAAGTTTAATTGATTAATTTAATTTAAATGGTTAAGTATCATGATTGCATACATATAGGTACAAACTATGTACCTATATAGTCTATGTATTCAAAAGAATAGAGAAGTGGCAAACCAATATCAACCTTATTTGGTCTTGAAATAGACGCTACTGATGCCCAATTCAGCCTGTCAGCCAAGGATAAAACCTGTCTTCTAGTAGAAGGGGTGACATCTTGTTAGAAGGAAATTCAGCACAAAAGATTAAATAAAATCCCACTTGATAATTAAGAACAACTCTTTATAGTATAGCTACATTATTTGAAATGCTAAAAATTCCCAAAATATCAGATATATTCATAAGAAAAAATGCATTATTCATGCCACCACTTACTTTCGAATGTATCTATAATTAAGAGTTGACTGAACTTCCCTGGTGGCATAGTGGTTAGGAATCTGCCTGCCAGCCTTTCTCACCTTCTGAGATGGCCCACACTCTATCTGTGAAGTGTGTTTCTCCCAAGGCCACTCTCACCTTCTGAGATGGCCCACACTCTGTCTGTGGAGAGTGCTTCTCTCTAAATAAATCTACTTTAGGACTTCCCTGGTAGCACAGTGGTTAAGAATATGCTTGCCAATGCAGGGGACATGGGTTCGATCCCTAGTGCGGGAATATCCCACATGCTGTGGAGCAACTAAGCCTGTGAGCCACAACTACTGAAGCCCGCACGCCCTAGAGCCCACGAGCCGCAACTACTGAGCCCATGTGCAGCAACTACTGAAGCCCATGTGCTCTAGGGCCCGCGTGCCACAACTATTGAACCTGTGTGCTGCAACTACTGAAGCCTGCACACCTAGAGCCCATGCTCTGCAACAAGAGAAGCCACCACAATGAGAAGCCTGCGCACCGCAACGAAGAGTAACCCCCACTTGCTACAACTAGAGAAAGCCTGCGCACAGCAATGAAGGCCCAACGCAGTCCAAAAATAAATAAATAAATAAATAAATAAATAAAATCCACTTCTTACCTAAAAAAAAAAAGAATCTGCCTGCCAATGCAGGGGACATGGCTTTGAGCCCTGGTCTGGGAAGATCCCACATGCCATGAAGCAACTAAGCCCGTGTGCCACTACTGAGTCTGCGCTCTAGAGCCCACAAGCCACAACTACTGAAGCCCGCATGCCTAGAGCCCGTGCTCCACAAGAGAAGCTACCGCAATAAGAAGCCCAAGCACTTCAAAGAGTAGTCCCCGCTCACCACAACTACAGAAAGCCCGCACGTAGCGGGCCAAAGCAGCCAAAAATTAATTCCTTTTTTTAAAAAGAAAAAAAATCTTTTTTAAAAAAGGAGTTGACTATAATTTGTTGTTTAGGTAGTCTCCCCCCCTTAAAATTATTCTAGATTATTAAATTCTAAAAAATGACCATCTATTCAGGTTGCCATGTTAGTCCATCCTTCTATTGCCTACGTGATCGGTGAGACCGAACTTTTACGTATGACTGGCTGGATTCTGCAATGATAGTCTCCTGGTCTCTAACTGTACCCCCATGGGCTACGATATAGGATTATATTAGCTATGGCAAGGCAATTTTGCCAAAGTAATGCCTTCGTTTGATTATGCATACAAATGTAACCAAAGGTGGTTTTAAAGAAAATCTTTGTCCCATTTAAGTAAGTATATAATAAGTGTTGTTAAACTTGATGATCATCAGGATCACCTATAGAGATTTTTCAAAATACAGGTTCCTCAGCTCCATCAAAACATTAAGCTTCCGGTAGGTCTGGAGCCCAGCAATTTGTATTTTGAAGAATTTCCCCAGGTAATTCTGATGAGCAGCCAGATCTGGTCTAAAACAGACAGCAGACAAATATCACACATACACACACACTCATTCTCTCCCTCTCTCTCCCATTCTTTCTTTCTTACTAGCTTCGGAAAAGAAAGCTTATTCTAATGAGAAATTCCTATTACTATTTTGCTTCTCATAATTTACACTAAAATTTGGTATGGTCAGCCTTGACACAAACTCTAAAACAATAAAATGCCAGGTTACCTGGAACATCTCACTGATTCCTTCTCCAGTTTGAGCCGAAGTTTCGAAGTACAGGAACCCTTTGCTTTCAGCCCAAAGACGTCCTTCACTTTCATCAACACAGCGGTGCTTAGCACAGTCGATCTGAAATTAAAAGTTGGGGGCAGGGGGAGAGAAGATTCCAACCTTGTCCCACTAGCATAGGCCCAGTAGGTCTCTGTCAATCCTTTGCTGAGGCAAAAACTCTTCTTAAGTGAACCCCAGCACTAGCATATAAAATTATCAGGAACAAAAAAGATTAAAAAATTACTTATATTGAATGTGGACTGATTTTCTGTGGCAAAACCACAAGTGCCTGATACCAGCATTCTCCTTTGAGAACACTGCTGCTGCTCACCTCTGTGAAAGCTGGCTTCATCACATCTGCCACGCCTGAGGGCCATGGTCTGCCCTTCACACCTTTCCACAGTCCACATTTCACCTAATTGCTTCCCCTCCTCCAGTCAGGTCAGAGTGTTATTATTAGGCTCCACCTCTCCTGCTCAGTCACCATTATCCTCCCCAAGTATGGCACCAGTGAAAAAAAATGGATAAAAATCCTGATATGCCAGGCTTTATTTTTTAACTGTTTTTGTTTTAGGGACCTTTGTTTTGAAAAGCTGTTGATTCCTGTATTACAGATTGCAGAATTTTTTTCTTTTTATTTATTCCCCAAAACTCAGCCACACTCTTCCCATAATGAACCTAGAAAGTTAAGCACACCATTTCCAAAGCAGTTACCTTGTTGGCACACACTGCAAATACAATATTTTCCATGTTTCCATGAGGTCCAAGATCTTGCTTCATTTCTGCCAGCCATGCATCAAGGGCATCAAAGGAATCTTTCTGCCCAACATCATAGACCAGTATCACACCCTGTGTGTCCTTGTAAAACTCATTACGAACCTTTACATAAAAGAACAGGTGCACAAAATGTAGGTATTATGATTTTATAAAAGTATATCTCACAGTCATTGACTTAGCAAAGTGTGTTCTTTTGTGTATTCATAGTGTTTTCTAATTGTTACTACTGGCCTTTGGAGGGCTTTTTATAAAATCAAAGTAACATAATAATAATTTTAAAAGTCTCTTAGTATAGAAGGACTTGTGATGGAACTGACGGCCTCCTGCCCCACCCCTCCTCACCTCCAGTTCCACTCCCCAGAGGCGATCAATCTTTCATTGTTGTTAGTAGGCCTTTAGAAGAACGCAAATTATATAGCATTCTTCTTAAGGAGAACTAGGAAGGTGAATGAATAATTAAAAAGGACTTAAGGCAAAAAATGACACAAGTATCAGCAGTAGGTACAGCCATTTATATATCACATCCCAAAGCTGGCTTCCCCCAGGATGCTAGGCAGAACCTCCCTATGACTCTTGGGTCTCTATAGCAACTCTAGAACTCCAAACTCTGAGTGTCTGTGTGATGCAGTGGAAAAGAGCATGGGCTCTGGAGTCAGATCTGGGTTCACACTTACTTACTAGTTGTGTGATCTTGGGCAAGTCACATAACCTCTCTGCATCTCAGTTTCCTCATCTGTAAAATGGGGATAACACTACTTACTTCACAGGGTTATTATGAGGATTAAATGAGATAATGAAGGCAGAGCACCTAAATAGTGCCTGGAAAACAATGTGTATCAGTACCTTCTCCCTTCCTTCCTTGCATTCATTCTGTCCTCCTTTGATGTTCTTATTAAAAATGGCAACTGAGGACTTCCCTGGTGGTGCAGTGGTTGAGAGTCCGCCTGCCAATGCAGGGGACATGGGTTCGAGCCCTGGTCCGGGAAGATCCCACATGCCGTGGAGCAACTAAGCCCGTGTGCCACAACTACTGAGCCTGTGTTTCTACAGCCCACATGCCACAACTGAAGCGCGCGTGCCCAGAGCCTGTACTCCACAACAAGAGAAGCCACCACAATGAGAAGCCCGTGCACTGCAACGAAGAGTAGCCCCCGCTCGCCGCAACTAGAGAAAGCCCGCGCACAGCAACAAAGACCCAACGCAGCCAAAAATAAATAAACAAATAAATAAATAAATGTTCCTTTAAAAAAAAAAAGGCAACTGACCTCTGGGGCATATCTTCAATTCTGGGAAGAGGCAACATGAAGTACAGGGCGCAATAAAGTGGTAGAGGCGCTAACGTGACAGGTTAGGCGGATAAGGAACAACACTGACAGACTGGGGTTTTCAGGCCAAAATTCCAGTAAGAATCCTGACAGAGGCCATGTATTATATGTTCTTTTCAGAAAATTCCAGTAAGTACTCAGACTCACGCTGGATATGTAGTAAGAATGAAGACATCTCTCACACATCTGGCATGAAGTGTCTATAGGTTTCTGAGCATAGAGAGACACCTGGACCAAGAATGTAAGTGCCTCTTAATTTATATAAACATAGAAAGCTATCCCCTAAAATCAAAACCAACAAAATCAGAACGAATTTAATGTGATGAAGACCAGGAAGGTGTCTTCTACCCTCAGTACTCATGGCCCTTAGCCCTCCTGCAGGAGTTACAATAGAGTTTTCCCTTCTGTCTAGAAACTCCTGCTGCCTGGGCTCCCACACACCACATTCTCCCGGTTCTTAACTGATCTCTCTTCCACCGACTCCTCTTCTCTCCATTGCTCCCACTCCAGTCTGCCGCCACAATTCCAAACCCTGTCCTGGGCCCTCATCCTTTCTTTGTTATCCTTCCTCCCAGCTCAGCAAAATCAACCACTTGCGCGGTTTCGACTGTGAGAACCTCCAAGCTGAGTCCTTTCATCAGCTTCTAGACCCACATTTCCAATGAGCTCTAGACTTCCAGCTGAATGTCCTGTTGGAAACTCAGATTCCATCTGCACAACAGGTAACCCTCCAATTCATTCCTTCCTAAACTTTTCCTTCTCTTGAACGTCTAATGAAAGCAGCACACCCCTTGCTGAACCACTCAGGTTGAAAGCCTGGTGTTAGCCTCTGCTGCTCTTCTGTTCCCTTGCCCAGCAGATTCAAACAGTTCTGTAGAAGCCGCCTCTGCCATGCTTCTTGCACTGTCACTTCCTTTCCATTTTCATTGCCAACATTATCTCTTGACTGCACAACTGCAAGAGTCTTCTAAGCAATCTCCCTAGCAACGTTATATATTGTGCATATGTATATTTTTAAAGCCCCGGCTCAAAAATTCTTTATTGTTTCCCTACTGCCCACCCTCCAAAGTTCAAACTCTTTTAATTGATATTAACAGTGTCTGATCAGTCCTCCACCAACTTCCCAGCTTGATCCCCCTCCTGTTCCCTGTACTTCAAACTGGATAATCTCTCATTCCCCAAACCTGTCCTACGCCTTCCTAACTCCACCTGGAAATGGATACCTCTTCATCTTTCATTTTCTAAGATCTAGCTATAATGCTGTATCTTTCATGTAGCTTCTTCTTCCCCCTTTCTCACCATCTAATCCCCTCCACCTGCAAAACAGAATGCAATCTCTACGTCCCCTGGAATACCACAGCATTCTGTACTTCTAATAGCACTCATGTCACTTCCTGTCTAGTTTCATAGTTAGTAGCATATCCAGCTGTCTTCCCCACTAGACTGTAAGCGACATGAAGGAACATATCTTTGTGTCACCCCCTGGGCCTAGCAGGTATAAGTATTTGTATAATCAAATGGCTGAATGTGCTATAGTAGAGAACAAAAGTAGAGGCCAAAAGGGAAAAGAATTCCAAAATCAGATCACGCTGTTCAGAGGGAGATTTGTGTGTAAAAAGAGAATTAAATGAGCTCAATGGATTTCTCTTTCAAGGGACTCAAGTTCAAGTCTGGGTTCAGCAACTAGCTGTCATCTTGAGTAAGTGACTTTATTACCTCAAGCCTTAGTTTCTGTAAAATGGCAAGGTCAAAGTTGATGCCTCAGTGGTCCCTAGAGTTCCATTATTCTTACCTCCCCAAACAGCTTTCTACTGTAGTCCTGGCAGACTTGCCGCATCCAAAGTTTAATTAAATAGGATGCTAAGGGACCTGGAATTATTTAATTTTAAAGCAGAGATGGCAAACTTTCTAGCTTGTAGGTTAGAGAGAGCTGTTAGTTTAATATCACTCAGGCCTCAGAAAGTTTTAATAGACGCACTAACTCATCCCAATAAACCCCAGAATTCAGCTGTGTGCACCAGTGGAAGCAAGACTCGTGGTAAAATACAGGCCATCGTTCTCTTGGGAGTCCCCTCTCTGACACTTTCCTCCGAGATTGCTATCTGACACACTAAGCAGACTGTCTTTTCTCAGCAGGCCCTTTGGGTAAAACTGTCAAACGGACTGGTGACAATGGAAGCTTCAATGGAGGACAGACGCTAAGGATGTGAGGAAGCCAGGGACCTTGAGAATCACTGTGGATGCTTCACTAGGTGTGTGCTGGGCACAGGTGTACTTTGGTCAGTTCAGGGCTTAGAAAGAAGATGATGGCTTTGGTCTCGTCAAATAGGAGGGTTTGAGCTACAGAGAGCAAATACTTGACCAAAAAGGAGAGATCAAGGCTATTTTGGAGAAAAGGTACTTCAGAAGTGGTGATTTCAAGGTGCTTCTATTAATTATACTTCTATTTTTGTGAGCTGCTAAAAAATAGCTATTGCAATTTGGGGCTGCATTAATAAGAGTCTAGTGTCTAATGATAGAAGTAACAGAACGCTCAGTCTTTTTCACTAGACAATATCTGGAATGTTGTGTTTAGTTCTCAGCTCCCTATCAGCTACCTAGAGGTTATCCACACAGGATGCTGATTGGTCTAGCTGTGGCAGGAATAAAAAATGTTTTACCTGGAAAGGTGCAGATTAACAAATATTAGGAAGGTTCTCTTGTAGAAGCACAGACTCAGGCTATGTTGCCTCAAAAACAAGGCCAGAATCAGTAGCAAATTCAAAGGAAGGCAGCCTTCATAACAGAGAAGTTGTTAATGTAGAGTTTTTAACTCTGTAAAAGATTAACTCGTGAAGTAGTGAGACCCTATCATTAGACATACTCATTCTCCAAACTTAACAGTCTGCACCACTCAAAACTGTCCTGTGTATTATACGGTCCCTGGATTCCCACCAACCTACATAACTCTTACTTCTCCATCAAGACTCAGTTTAAATGTTGCTTCCTTCAACAGGATTTCCTGACCTTCCAGATAAGCTAGGTGTGGGTATTAAATGCTCCCAAGCATTCTGTCCTTTGTTTACTATGCGTCTTCTCTGACATAATTATGCGTCATGAAAACTGGGGCTGTGTATTTTCAGTGTGCAGCATAGAAACTGGCATACTGTTACCTGGTGAATGAATGATGGCCATCAATCAGGGATGCTACAGAAAGAAATCCTACAATGACAGAAGTCTGGACCACATAATTCTCAGGCGTCTTCTAACTTTCCACTTACATGACTTTGGTGTAATCTAAGATTTATGTTAGCATTTCTGGTAGTTAGAATCTACGTCAAACTTTGGTCACCTAGAGCCTCCATTCCTTTTTCACTGACAATATTCTACACTTGTAAAATTGATTTAATCCACTGTAAGGCTTCACATTTGAAAGGAATTCATTTAACCTAAATATTTGGGTATATTCATAAGATGGAAGATTATATAGCCACTAAAAGTTACGTTTCCTGTGGGAAGATGGAGTACATGTGCTTTTCCCTATGCCTTCCGCTAAGTACAAGTAAAAATCCAGGATGCTATATATAAAACATACAGAGACTTCCCTGGCGGTCCAGTGGTTAAGACTCCACGCTTCCACTGCAGGGAGCACAGGTTCAATCCCTGCTCGGGGAACTAAGATCCCGCATGCCACATGGCACGGCCAAAAGAAACCAAAGAAAAAACCAAAAACACCCAAAGCAAACAAACAAAAAGAAGATTCTGGAAGGTGGGAGGAAAAAGGCAGACAAGCTAGGTACCTCAGGACCTGAGGAATACCACAGCAGTGAGTTCCCTGGGTTTTCTTTTGCCTCATGTATCCAAACCTTAGAGCAGAAGTACAACCTGGAAACGCCAATGGGTACAGACTAATAAAAAGCCTAACAAAAGCCTGCTCTCTTCAGTGAAGGATCAGGAAAGATGATAACCACTCTACTTCAGCCTGACACCTCAGAAAAGCTCTGTTTCACCACTCCCACCCACTCAAGCAAAGGCTGAGTGGAAATTTTAGAAAAATAAATTACTGAAAAATAGAATGAATGAAATAAAAAGCCTAATATTATAGTTGGGCTCAAGAGCAGAATGGAGGAGACAGTGGAAAGAATCAGTGAAATGGAAGGCAAAACAATAATGACCTAATCTGAACAACGGAGAGAAAATAAACTAAAATAAGGAAAGAAAAGAAAAAGAAAGAAAGAAAAAAAACAGAGCCTCAGGGACCTGTGAGACTATAATAAGATCAGAGTCCTGGAAGGAGAGGAGAAACATGGTGGGGCTGAAAAGTACTTAGAGAAATAATGGATGAAAACTTCCCAAATTTGGCAGGAGGCATAAACCTACAGATTCAAGCTGAGAAAACCCCAAACAGGAAAACCCCAAACAGGAAAACCCCAAACAGGAAAAACTCAAATTATGCCAAAAGACATAATTAAACCTGTAAAAATTAAAGACAAAGGAAAAATATCATGAAAGCGGTCAGAGAAAAAAATGACACCTCTCTGAACCTAAATAAGTTAACCTTCCCAATAAATATCCCATTCCTCAGAAACCCCACTTCTTCCCTGAGAGTGGTGAAATTACAGGGGATTAAGAGGCTCAGTGAGTACAAGAGGGGGCCTCAAAACCGCAAATGATAAGGAAATCTAAGTAGAGAAGAGGAATATTATCATAAGAGGAGAAATGATTCTCATATAACATGAAATAACTTTGCATGGTGCTCAAGAGAAATTAGAGAAAACAGCAAAGTAGGAAGTTTTCTGTGATATGTACTATTTTCCCATGAGATACAATGTTTAAAAAACTGCTCTTTCTTAAATGCAGAGTTGAAACAATTTTACGGCAGGAATTTCTAAGTTTAAGATGAAATGGACCTGATCTCATATAAAAAAGTATTGACAATGTTAAAAAAAAAAATGGGGGAAAAAACCATTTCAAATGACAGCAGATTTTTCATCAGAAACCATGAGGCCAGAGGAAAGAAGCACACTATTTTTCAAGTGTTGAAAAAAAAGAAAAATTGTAGCCGAGAAAATTGTAACAGAGCAAGACACTATGGGGACTTTTCAGGACAGACCCCTCCCCCATATCCTCTGCTGTACCTCCTCTCTGAAGTACCTAGATAATAGTATCTGATGCACACTTCCTGAGTTGTTTTACAGATGCTAAAACCACCAATGGAAGAAATTAATTACTTGATGATCATGAGCACAAAGGCCCCCAGACCTACTGGTGCCGAAGGATTGATAATGTTAATTCCTATTATTCTGCCCTGTTATCCCACCATCAACCAATCAGAGAATTGTGCACAAGCTGATCACATACCCTGTGCGGGGGGGTTGGAGGGGGGCGCCCTTGCTTTTAAAAATGCTTTGCTGAAATCCTTCGGGGAGTTCGGGGTGTTTTTTTTCCAGCATTAGCTGTCCGGGACTACCTGCTTGGCACCCTGCAATAACTGCTGTACTTTCCTTCACCACAACCTATTGTCAGTAGAATTGGATTTACTGCGCACAGGCGAGTGGACCCAAGTTTGGTTTGGTAACAATATCAAACCAGAATCCCATAACCTGCAAAAAAAAAATTCTCCAGGGCCAAAGGATAAATCAAAACATTCTTAATCAAGGAAAACTAAGAGAATCTGTTGCCAGCAGACCTACACTAAAAGAATGGCTAAAGGAGTCCTCCACACAGAAAGGAAATGATAAAAGAAGGAACCCTGGAACATAACAAAGGATGAAAGAACGGAGTAAGTAAAAATACAGGTGAATTCAATATGCTTTCCTTCTCTCTTAAGTTCTCTAAATTATGTTTGACAGTTAAGCAAAAATTAAACACTGTTGTGCTTCTAATATACTTAGAGAAAATATTTAAGACAATTATATTATAAATGGGAGAGGATAAAGGGGCGTAAAAGAAGGAAAAGTTTCTACACTCCACTCAAACTGTTAAAGTAACACCACCAGTAGCCTGTGATAACTTATATAATAACTAGAGTATCCACTAATAAAGCTATGCAGAAAGATTTACTCAAAAACACTATAGAGGGGCTTCCCTGGTAGCACAGTGGTTAAGAATCCACCTGCCAATGCAGGGAACATGGGTTCAATGCCTGGTCCAGGAAGATCCCACATGCCGTGGAGCAGCTAAGCCACGAGCCGCAACTACTGAAGCCCATGTGCCTAGAGCCCGTGCTCCACAACAAGAGAAGCCACCGCAATGAGAAGTCCACACACCGCAACGAAGAGTAGCCCCCACTCGCCACAACTAGAGAAAGCCTGCGCGCGGCAACAAAGACCCAATGCAGCCAAAAATAAAATAAAATAAATAAATTTATTTAAAAAACACTTGACAAATCAAAATGGAATTCAAAAAATGTTCAAGTAACCCACAGGAAGGCAGGAAAAAGAAAACAGAAATGAAAAATGGAAAACAAGGGCTTCCCTGGTGGCACAGTGGTTAAGAATCCACCTGCCAATGCAGGGGACAGGTTTGAGCCCTGGTCCGGGAAGATCCCACATGCCACAGAGCAACTAAGCCTGTGCACCACAACTACTGAGCCTGCGCTCTAGAGCTCACAAGCCACAACTACTGAGCCCACGTGCCACAACAACTGAAGCCCGCGTGTCTAGAGCCCGTGTTCCACAACAGGAGAAGCCACCACAATGAGAAGCCCATGCACCGCAACGAAGAGTAGCCCCCGCTCATCACAACTAGAGAAAGCCCGCGGGCAGCAACAAAGACCCAAAGCAGCCAAAAATAAATAAATAAATTCATTTTTTAAAAAAATGGAAAACAAACAAACAAAAATAATAAACTTAAACGCTCACATATCAATAACTACATAAGAGTAGGTGATCTAAGGACAGAAATTGGCATAATACATTAAAAAACATGATTGAACTATGTATTGTCTTATCACTTCAAATATAATGATATAAGCAGGCTGAAAGTGCAAGGATAGAAAAAGATGTATCATGCAAATATTAATCAAAGGAAAGCAGAAATGTCTATATTAATATCAGATAAAACAGACATTAGAAAGAAAATTACCAGAGACACAGGGGGGACAGGATATAATAATAAAATTATATAATGAAGGCATAGCAATCCTAAATGTATATGCACCAAACAAGAGAGCTGCAAAATATGTGAAGCAAAAATCAATAGAACTAAAAGGAGAAACAGACAAATCCACAATTAATGTTGGAAACTTCAAAACCCCTCTTTTAGCAACTGACAGAACTAAACAGAAAATCAGCAAGGATAGAAAAGAACTCAACAACACCACTGACCAACAGGCTCTAATAAATATTTATAGAACACTTTATCCAACAGTAGCAGAATATACATTCTTTTCAAGCACCCATGTAACATATACCAAGATAGACCACGTCCTGGGCCATGAAAAAGAAACCTCAACAAATTTTAAAAAACTGAAATCATATAGTGTGTTCTCTGATCACAATGAAATCAAACTAGAAATCAATAACAGAAAGATAACAGGAAAATTTCTAACACTTGGAAACTAAGCAACACACTTCTAAATAATCCACAGGCCAAACAGAAAATCTCAAGGGAAATTTTTTAAAAAAGCTGAATGAATGAGATGAAAATGAAAATACAACATATCAAAATTTGTGGGATACAGCTACGTAGTACTGAGAGGGGAATTTATAATACTAAATGCATACATTAGAAAAGAAAGTCTCAAATCCATAATCTAAGCTCCCACCTCAAGAACCTAGAACAAGAAGAGTAGAATAAACCCAAAGCAAGCAGAAGGGAGGAAATAAATGAAAAACCCAAGGAAGGAAAAACAAAAGATAAAGGCCATGAGATTGATTTTGAGACTACTTAGGACTGATAAGCAGATGAAAGTAAACCAAGTGAGGCTGCTTTCGCTTCTTCTGGGGAGAGAGCACACATGACTGAGGAGTGCACTGGAAAATCGCTCTAGAACACTGCTACAAAGGGTTCATTTCTGAATTCCTAAGTTCCTGTACCTATGTAATTATCTTTTCACATTCTGGGCTAAGGCACAAAGTAAAAAGCAACAGTCCTTTGAAGGTTAAAATATCTTATCTAAGTGTTTGAAACATTAGCAACAAAATTTCCTACCACTATTTAAGGGGACAGCACAGAAGACCAACAGATATCCATTAAGGTAAAGCTCCGAAGGGAAGCCACAAACACCAGCTAAATTTACCTATTTTTACACATGACTTGAATACTGGTTGTTCGGTAATTCGGGATCTTTCCTTCAACCCACTGACAATACTGGATATAGGTTTTCTCAAAAAGTCTTTCTTACCTCGTAGAAGAAGGGATGTCCAGCCATATCGAAGATGTTAACTTTGATTTCTCTGTCTCTGACTTGTACCCTGAAATGTTCAAATGCAAACAATCCCAAAGAAGGTCGTGGCTTCTGTATTCATGTTAATATCATTTATGTCGCTTATGAATTTCAAAAGGTTATGTGTATGAAATTTAAAAGAGGTACTTTCTTAGTGCCTCTTCTTGATTCCAGATAATCTTTACAACAGGAGCCACAATCTGGCAGGTGGCTCCTGTTTTAAGAACCCTGAACTCACTTGGAATAAACACCCTCATTTAGCCTCACCTTACCTCGACACTTCAGTCCACACCCCGTAACAAACAAATAGTAGCTACTACTGTGGTGCTAAAAAAAAAAATGGATTAGGGACAGTAGGAGCAAGATGAAGGAAAACAAAATGTTTTACTTCACTTAGTAAGACATCGTAATTACTAATGGTTATGCTTGGTTACCATGCAGTACAATAAATAGTATAAAATAAAGAGTATAAAGATGTATATTATTAATGTTGATTGTTTAATTTTCCTATGCCCTTCATCTGAGCAAGAACAATAGTCAATTTGTTTTCAGAAATTTGGAAATACAGAAGAGAACAAAAAGGGAAGTAACAACCATTCATGTTAGAATTAACTACTGTTAACATCACAGTATACTTGCTTCCAGTCCTTTTATTTTTTTAAAGAAAAATCACTATTACTGTTTCTATAGCAAAGGCAGCTGGTTGGGGATGGCTGACAGAGTAACGGGGCAGGCCGCGGGACCCTCGAAGGATTGTGCGTGACTGCAGGCAGCCTCCTTTGGGAGGCCGTTTCCATTCTTTTTTCACCTCGGTCCCCACCCCAGGACTCTGGGCCTCGTTTTCTTATCTGGAAAGAAGGGTGTGGAGTCGTCTCCCAGCCCACACTCAGTGGTGTTAGGGCAAACCGAGGGCAAGCTGCCCAGCAAAGGTGCTGACCTGGCATGCGGTCCCTGTGGCTCCTGTGTGGCCCCATTTCTGCCCTCTGGAGCAGCAGAGCCCACGCACCAGATGTTACAGAACCTCCCTATCTTGGCTGCCCATCTCTGCAAATATGTGACCAGACTAGAATGGTCAACCCCAGGAGAGGCTGGACACAGAAGGCACTGCCCTGCCTTTGAGAAACCTGAAACAACTGGGGGAGACACAGCTGTGTAGGTAAAGAATACCTGGATGGCAGAGGAGACAAGATTCTGTAGATAAACCCCACACTCACATCTGCACCCAACCAGGAGAGCAGAGGAGTGACTGGTCTCCACCATGGGGCCAAGGGCTGCCACCTTCCCTCCTCCTCCTTCTTTAGGACAGCTTTACTTTAATATAATTGATGTACAGTAAGCTGCGCATGTTTAAAGTATATAATTTGATGAGTTTGACATATGTCTACGCCTGTGAAGCCATCACCACAGTCAAGACAATGAACATATCACTCATTTCCTTGGGCCCCTTTGAAACCCCTCCTTCCTGCCCTTCCTGCCCTACTTAGCCAACCACTGATCTGCTATCAGTCACTATTAGGTCAGTTTACTTTTTCTAGAATTGGATATATGTGGAATCATACCGTGTGTTCACTTTTTTGTCTACCTTCTTTTACTCAGCATTATTATTTTAGGGTTTATCTATGTTGCTGCATATATGAATAGTTTGCTCCTTTTGTTGCTGAGTAGTATTCCATCATATGAACATGCCACAGTTCGTTTATCCATTAATCTGTTGATGGACAGTTGAGTTGTTTCTAACTTGGCGCTACTAGAAATATAGCTTCTATGAATGTTCGCATACAAAAAAAAATTAAAATCACTATTGGAAAATGAATGAATGAAACTTCATAAATAATTCAAACACTAAAGAAAAGTAGAAAGATGAAAGTTTAAAAGTTATCCCAAATCCTACCACCCAGAAGAAAAACCTTCATTAATATAGATGAACATTACTGTAGACTTCTTTGTGTACATAGATAAGACTGATAAACATAGACATAAATATTTTTATAAAATTGGGATATTAATTTAAAAGCATAAAATTTACATTTCACTGAATTTAACAAAAGAAAAAAAAAGAAACTGATGTAAACTGGGAGGAATTATTGAGCTTTAAATATAAATGCTCTTTACTACAGAAACAGTATTTCCTAAAAACATTCCTGTAAGGTTAAAAATGGAGATTATTAGCAATAAATTAACAGATTAAAGTTATGTTTTTTTAAGTAGCATGTTTCAGTTTAGACAGCATTGATAAGAGTTCCTCCCATGGACTACAAGGACAGCAGCACCTGCTCCCATTGTTTCTATACTACCTCCTGGCTTATTTATGATTATTGTTCCCTGTCCAAGTTTATAATATCCTCTATTACTTTTTTTTCACTTTTTTTTCCACTTTCTTTTCTGAAACCATAATTCCTACAGTTGTTTTATATTACTTGTATATTTCAATCAAACTACTAATCATCATGATTTCTTCATTCCTGAATTCTCTGCCATATTTCATCAATTCTAAGATACAAATTTGTTTTCATTTTAACATCTGTGAAATCAGGATCCATCTTACAAAAGACAGTGTGAGAACAGCAAAACAAAACAACAACAGAGTTTGAGAGCATCTGCATTAGATCTCGTGTAACAGTTTATATTAGAAAGTTTTGCCAGATAGCAGCTGAGAAGGGATGGAACTGAAGCTTATAAAATCAGGAAGTAACACAAATGTGTTCACAAATTGCAACTCAAAAGAGGTCAATTTAATTCAGAAGTCTGACAGAGGAAATTACCTTAAGAAAAATGGTAATTCATTACCTCAAGCCAGTGCTTGCTTTCCTAAATTGTGGCCTGAAGACCACCTGCATCATTATATGGAAATATGGGGAGGGTGTTTAAAATGTAGTCCTGTGCCCCACCTCAGATCCCATGAATCAGAATCTTAGTGGGTGGGTCTTAGGAATATTCATTTTCACAAACTCTACAACTAATTCTCAAGTATACTGAAATCTGAAGGATGGAGTGGGAATCTATTTTTGTTTTGTTTTGTTTTTTAACATTTTTATTGGAATATAATTGCTTTACAATGGTGTGTTAGTTTCTGATTTATAACAAAGTAAATCAGCTATACATATACGAATCTATTGTTCTGACTGCCCAAAAGAGTACCCTCCTTCTCCCAACTGTGGTTTAAATGGGTTCTTCCATCTTCTTTTTTGATGCCACTCTGCTGGCCACAGCTAACTGAGCTGGGGAAAGGCACCTATCTCCACCTGGACAATCAAAACCTTACCTGGTATTTTTTAAATTTGTGATTAGTTTTGGTAAACTTGAGAGCTACCAGCAGCTGTGGAGAAGGAGCCAAAAGGTAGAGAGAGACACATCATGAAAGGACCAGGTTATATTCTCTCCCTGGTTCCAGCGATCTCTGAGACCCAGCTACATCCTTATAATTGGATTATGTGAATTGATTTTTTTTTTTTGGCTTGAGTTGGGTTTCTGTCAATCATATTCTCCTCCTCACCATAAGACAAAAAATAAAAATAAAAAATCAACCAGAAACAATACAGTCAGCCTTACAGAATGCTCTGTATCCATGGATTCGACGAAACTTGGATCAAAAATATTCAGAAAAAAATTCCAGAAAGTTCTAAAAAGCAAAACTTGAATTTGCCACAAGGTAGCAACTATATATTTACATAGCATTAACACTGTATTTAAAACTATTTATTGATATATTGTATTAGGTATTATAGAGATGATTTAAAGTATTGAGAGGACGTGCATAGGTTACATGCAAATACTACACTATTTTATATAAGGGACTTGAACATCTGCAAATTTTGGTATCCACAGGGGATCCTGGAACCAACATCCCTTGGATATTGAGAGATGACTGTAGTCTGTTGAATAAACCACAGTTCTAGGGCATAACATGAGAACTCTTATTTCTTAAATGAATAAATTAGCTACTTAACATGGATTCAAAACAAAACTGCCTTGAATAGGATATCCTACCATATAACTGATGAAATCCTGTGCCCTGAAGTATAGATACACCCTACCACTTTAGTCTACCTTCTTGAATGTTGCCCTCATATTCTAACGTTGCAAACTTCCTCTTCAGATGTATCTATCTTACCGAACAATAATTATTTATTGAGTATCGACTATGTATAAGCACTGTACCAGGCCCCTGGAGATAATTTATACTAATAGCCCCTTCTTAATGGAGCTTTAAATCTAGCAGGAGACATTAAACATATACAAACAATAACACAAGACAATTTATGCTAAGACCCATGAATAGCAGAGAATTTTAATATTTCTGTCATTTTCAACTAAAATGAGTCCTGACTGATAAAGGAGCTGTTCAGAAAGCCATATGGGAACAGTCACACTTTATACCTTGAGGAGATTGACAGGCAGAGAGATGAGGGGAAAGGACATTTCAGGTGGACAGAATGAATGATGGCACTGAGATAGGAAAGTATGATGGCACAAATTCAGCATGGGTGGAGAGTAAAGTGTGTAAAAGAATGAGATAAGAGAGAAGGGAAGGGGCAGGTTGGGGTCTGAACAGCGAGCACCTGAAATTCCACCTTTGTGGATGTGCTGTCTACCCCAATTCTACTTTCCCCCAGTGTAATTTCCTGTTAATGTGACCCTATCTCCCCAAGCTCAACCCACCCTTGATTCATCTCCAAATAAATCCCCATTTATACCTAATTTTACTCTTCCCAGATCATTTTTGCTGGATTCTAATAGGATGTAAAGATCATAAAAGGAAGTTCTCTGATAGAAAATTTTCCACATAATATTTAGGCTTCTGGGAGAGAATATTTCAAAATTCTCTAAAAATATACCTGCTAACGAGACCTGCTTATATAGAAACATGCTTCCTGAAAAGCTACATCTGCCAGGCAGGCTTCGTGCAGACTTGCTCATCACCAGACCCTACACCCCACACGAAGCCTGGCAAACAGAAGGTACTCCATGATGAACAAATGATGTGATTACTACTATCTGTAAAGGTCTCATTCTTATGTGTCCCAGTTTATCTTCAGACTCTCCATTTCAAGACAGATCAGTTTAGAAGGGTTCTGAATTTCTATGTAATTTGCAAGCCCAAGGAAAGAATATATGTACTCACTTTGTGACTCCATAGTCAATTCCAATTGTTGCAAGGTATTTAGACACAAATCTTTTCTCACAGTATCGCTTTATAATACAGCTCTAAAAAGGTAAAAATACATGCTTTTAGTAAAGACACTCTGGGAACGTATACAAAATAAGCACATTTCTTCATTATGGTTTCTTCATTCACCACGAGACACAAAGCTTTTTCAAAAGCCAAAACTATAAAATAACTGAAACAAATACTAAAGGTGAAGATTTTAAAGAAAAATTATTTTAAAATTCTTCCCTTAATACCAAATATGGGTATGCTTTCAGTTTAGTGTTCAATCCTTGTTCTTTTTTCTTTTTTTTTTTAATAAATTATTATTATTTATTTATCTATTTTGGGCTGCGTTGGATCTTCGTTGCTGTGCGTGGGCTTTCTCTAGTCGCAGCGAGTAGGGGCTACTCTTCTTGTGGTGCGCGGTTTTCTCCTTGCAGTGGCTTCTCTTGTTGTGGAGCATGGGCTCTAGGCACGTGGGCTTCAGTAGTTGTGGCACATGGGCTCAGTAGTTGTGGCTCCCCAGCTCTAGAGCGCAGGCTCAGCAGTTGTGGCGCACGGGCTTAGCTGCTCCACGGCATGTGGGATCTTCCCGGACCAGGGATTGAATCCATGTCCCCTGCATTGGCAGGCGGATTCTTAATCACTGAGCCACCAGAGAAGTCCTTCTCTTTTCTTCTAAAGACCTCTTCTGCTCGTATATTTTTAATAATAATACCAAAATATGTGTCTACCTTGACCTCCCTCCCCAGACCAGATCCACATCTCCAAATATCTACCAGACTAATTTCTACTTAGATGCCCCACTCACTGTTCCACAAACTCAAAATGCCCCAAAATGAACTAATCTTATACATAAAAACAGCGAATCCTGTTCACATCCTAGTTCTGTTCATAATACCACCATTTTCCCAATTACAGGGTATTAAATTATTAAAGTCACGTTTGATTCTGAGTCTTTCTAAATCTTCTTTTGAATGTTTCTTCCATCTTTCTCCTCACTCCAATTCCCACTGGTACCATTCTGGTTTAAGTCTTCATCATCTACTTCTGTACAACTACAACTACAGGAAATTCTTTATTGGTCTTTATGTCCCCTTTCCCTCCCAACTTCAATCAGCAATGCATACCACTAATGTTATTTCACTTCCCTAACTCAAAAATCTTCAGTGGCTTCTCACTGCCAAGAGTTCAGCATCCAAATTCCTTTGTCCGTTATTCAAGATCCTCCATAATCTGGCCCTAATCTGTCTTTTCTGTCTAAACCCTTCGAATATAAACCCTCCATTTCTGCAAAACTCCCAGGCCTGACTTCTGTCATTACTTTTCTCTCTACTTGGAAAGAGCTTTCTCCCTTCTTTCCAAATCTTACTTATCCTTTAAGGTCCAGTGCAAACTCTGAGCTTCCAGGTTATAAGAGATCTTGCCTACATCTGAACTTCTCTAACACTTTTTATATACTATATGTGTATATAGTACATATACTGTATATGAATATAAATGTATATATACATATATAATGTATTAGTTATCAGTTATTCACTGCCTTGTTATCTTTTCACATGTGCATATTTATCTTACTTCTTCAGCTAGACAGTAAACTGCTTGAGGGCAAACACCAGTATTTTACTTCTTTATATCTTATAACTTTATATCTGAGCAATTAGCTCAGTGCCAATGAAAAACTGAATTAAAATGACTTGTACGTTAATGGCAATCCTTAGCACTCATGAAACATAATTTACTTGAAGTGCTGGTCATGAAGCTTATTCTGCTCAAACACTTTCCTGATGAACCTCAATCTATATTAAATAGGACAGTTGCTTTAAAAAGTACTTAATAAGCTCATTGTGAACTGAAGGAAAAACTTCTTTGGAGTGAGTACTGCTAAGAGGCTATACTTTTAAAAAACACTTTATAGGTTGAAAGCACTTCTCAAATGTTTTCTCTCACAATATCCTAGAAAAATAAATACAGCCTTTTTCTAAATTATTCATGAGATTAAGGGATCTGGAAGTCCTTTAATTCCAGTACACTATTTAAACACTAGCCCTAAGTATTTAAAGAGATACACATTTAATTAATGGTATGAATAACCACTCCCTATAACCAAAGAGACAGGGTTCCTGGACCTTAGGATCTTATAAACTAAGTTAAATAACATAAATATAGAGAGACTTTTTTGCTTTCTCTATTTTCTTAAATAGATTTTTAGGTACTTTTTTAATGCAGTTCCAATTAAAATCTTAACCAATTAAAATCTTAAGTTTTGAAAAAAAATCTTAAGGTTTGAATCTTTTTTTGCCTAATAGAATTACCCTAAAATTCATATGAAAGAACAGTTATCCGAGAAGAACTAATCCAAGTATGAAAAACAGGAAAGGGGCAGGGCAGTAGAAAGAGGTGGGAATTTGTATTGACAAATATTAAAATATAGTCTGAAACTGAGAGAGTATTATACTGGCATAAGAATAGGCAAGTAGGTCAGTAGAACAGAACAGAGAGCTCAGAAATAGATCCCATTATATATAAAAATTTAAAAAGTGACAAAGGTGATATTTAAAGTCAATGGGAAAAAAAAATCTATTTAGTAAAATGTTACTGGCACAATTGCATATCCATCAGGAAAAAATTTAAGTTGGGCCCTGAACTTCCCTATATACAAAAATAAATTACAGATAAATTTATGATTTAAGCATTTAAAAATAAAACAATAAAAATTTCAGAAGAAAATGTGCAATATATGTACAACCTTAGGGAAACCTTTTCAACCAAGAAAGAAAACCCAGAAACCATAAAAGACAGGCATAATCTGTATGTGTATGGCTGATTCATTTTGTTGTGCAGTGGAGGCTAACACAACATTGTGAAGCAACCATACTCCAATAAAGAAAAAAAAAAAAAAAAGACAGGCATAGCCAAAGCAATCTTGAAAAAAGAACAAAGCTGGAGGTATCATACCCCTTGATTTCAAGCTATACTACAAAATGACAGTAATCAAAACAGTAGGTTATTGACACAAAAACAGACACATAGATCAATGGAACAGAATAGAGAGCCCAGAAACAAACCCACACTTACATGGTCAATTAATCAATGACAAAGAGGGCAGAATATATAATGGTAAAAGACACCCCCTTCAATAAATGGTGTTGGGAAGACTGGACAGCTATATGTAAAAGAATCAACTGGACTACTTTCTCACACCATATACAAAAATAAAGTCAAATGGATTAAAGACTTAAATCTAAGTCCTGAAACCATAAAACTCCTAGAAGAAAACATAGGTAGTACACTCTTAGACATCAGTCTTAGCAAAATTTTTTTTGGATCTGTCTCCTCAGGCAAGAGAGACAAAAGTAAAAATAAACAAATGGGACTACATCAAACTAAAAAGCTTTTGCACAGCAAAGGAAACTATCAACAAAATGAAAAGGTAGCCTACTGACTGAGAGAATATTCTTGCAAACGATATATCTGATAAGGGGTTAATATTCAAAATATAGAAAGAACTCAGACAACTCAACATCAAAAAAACGAAATAGCCCAATTAAAAAATGGGCAAAGGATCTGAATAGACATTTTTCCAAAGAAGACATACAGATGGTCAACAGGCACATGAAAAAGATGCTCAGTACCACTAATCATGAGGGAAATGCAAATCAAAACCACAATGAGATATCACCTTTTATACCTGTCAGAATGTCTATCATCAAAAAGACAATAAATGACAAGTGTTAGAGAAGATGTGAAAAGAAAAGGAACCCTCGTGCAATGCTGGTGGGATTGTAAATTGGTGCAGCCACATGGAAAACAGTACGGTGGTTCCTAAAAAAAATAAAATAGAACTACCATATGATCCAGCAATTTCACTTGTGGGTATATACCTGAAGAAAACAAAAACACCAATTCGAAAAAATATATGCACCCCAATGTTCACTGCAGCATTATTTACAATAGTCAAGATATGGAAGCAACCTAAGTGTCCATCCGTAGACGAATGGATAAAGAAGATGTGACATATAAAAATGGAATATTACTCAGCTATTTTAAAAAAATGAAATCTTACCACTTGTGAAAACATGAATGAATTCTAGAGGGAATTATGCTAAGTGAAATAAGTCAAAGAAAGACAACTAGCATATGATCTCACTTATATGTAGAATCTAAGAAACAAAGGAAACAAAACAGAAACAGACTCAGATACAGAGAACAAATGGGTGGTTGCCAGAGGGTACGGGGGATGGGGAAGTGAAATAGATGAATGGGATTATCAGGTACAAACCTCCACTTACAAAACGTAAGCTACTAGGATGTGTTATACAGCATAAGGAATATAGTCAATAATATTGTAATAACTTTGTATGGGGACAGCTGGTTACTAGACTTGTGGTGATCATTTCATAACGTATGCAAATGTCAAATCACTATGTAGTACACCTGGAGCTAACATAATATTATACGTCAACTATATTTCAATTTTAAAAAGATAGGCATAATTGAGTATATACAAATAATAATAAAATCAATTGTATGGTAAAATATAAAAGTATTAAAAGACAACATACTGGGGCAAATATCTGTAACTCATATGACTGGCAAAAAGTTAACAACTCTAACGTCCCCCAACCAGAAAAACTGGTAAGAAAGACACATTATCCAACAGAAAAATAGGCAGGGACTATAAATTGAGCAATCCACAGAAAAGCAAATCCAAATGTTCAATAAGCATTTGAAAAGATGCTCAGCTTCATCTGTGGTCAGTGAAATGCAAATTAAAGTAACAATGAAATTACTTCTCACTAACCAGATCAGTAGCAATCAAAAGAATGACAATACTGTGTTGGCAGGGAGTTAGGCGGAAATGTACCAGCATATCACTGGTAGAAACACACCCTTTTTGAAGAGCAATTGGCAATTGCTACTAAAATTTTAAAATGTGCTATTCAACTCAGCAGTTCTACCCCTGGGAATCTAGTCCAGGTATTTAAGGATATATATACCTATAGAAGTGTATTATAGCAAGATTGTTTGTAGTAGAGAAAAAGGGAAACAAGTGAATTCTCATCAGTAGAGGGGATACTCGCATGTCACGGACTATTATGCAACCATGAAAAAGAGTGATTGGAGCTATGTCAGATAATTGGAGGAATCACCACAATCTACTGTTAAGAGAGAAAAAGCAGGGCTTTCTTGGTGGTGCAGTGGTTGAGAATCCCCCTGCCAATGCAGGGGACATAGGTTTGATCCCTGGTCTGGGAAGATCTCACATGCCGCGGAGCACCTAAGCCTGTGCACCACAACTACTGAGCCTGTGCTCTAGAGCCCGTGAGCCACAACTACTGAGCCCACATGCCACAACTACTGAAGCCCATGTGCCTAGAGCCTGCACTCCACAATAAGAGAAGCCACCACAATGAGAAGCCCGCGCACTGCAACGAAGAGTAGCCCCCGCTCGCTGCAACTAGAGACAGCCTGTGCGCAGCAATGAAGACCCAACACAGCCAAAAAATAAAATAAATAAATAAATAAATAAATCCTGGATGTCATTTAAAAAAAAAGAGAGAGAGAGAAAAAGCAAACTCCAGAGAAGTATATATAATACTGTACGATGTGGGTACTTTTGACTGCAAGTAAGGGAAACCAATTCAACTGACTTAAGAGGAAAATATTTACTATAACTGGAAATCTAGAATTAGGGCAGTCTTCAGAGTTGGTTGATATGAAGAGTCAATGGTAAGAACATCAGGATCAGATCCTAGAGGACACTGAGAACTGGGCTGGGATTCTGGGGTAAATTGATGCCAATGCAGAAAGCTGAATTGGATATAAACAAAGACCACAGAGAAATTCCCCCATTGAGGGAGTTAAGCCCTTGGGAAACTCCTTTTTCTTATTGCATCTCCAGAACCTCTAAAACAATGCTGAATAATAAAAGAAAATAGTATGTATCCTTTTCTGCATCTAATTTTAAAGGAAATGGACTTATCATTTGGTATGTTTGCTGTTGGTTAACAATAACTATAGTTTTAATAATAATAATAAAAAATATTGTTTTTCATATTTAAGTAGCTTCATTTTATTCTGATTTTGCTTAAAGTGTTTATTAGGTTGATTATATCATTTTTTTTTTACAGTACAGAAAATACTTTCTCTAGTAATCAGTTCATATAACAAATTATGTTGATTAACTTCTTGATGTTTAACCAAGTTTGCACTCTGTGGGATAAACCCTACTTGCTAATAGTGAAATTGTTTTGATATGTTGCTGAATTCTATTTGTGGATATTTAGGAATTATGCATCTGTATGTATATGTGAAAATGGTATATACTTTTCTTTTTTGATACTATATCAAGTTTTGCTATTTAAGTTATCATGACTTTACATAAATAAATTGGAGTGCTGTTCATCTTTTTCTTTGCCTTGGAATAACTTAACTGAAATTATGCGTTATTTAGAGCTTAAATAAAGCGTGTTCATGAAGCCATCTGATCCTGATACCTTTTTGGATAGTAAGTCTTTTAATTGCTTTTCCAACTTCTCCTTAAGTGACTGGTCATTTGTGTTTTCTACTTTTTGAGTCAATTTTGGTAATTATATTTAGCTAAGAAATCCTCCATTTCCTCTACATTTTGAAATGTGCTCCCACAGAACTGAATGTAGTAGTCTCTAGTCTTTCTTTCAGTTTCTGCCAGTATGTGATTATGTCTCCTTTTCAGTATTAATCTTGTAATTTTTTGCTTTCTCTATTTTTCTTAAATAAAATTTTAGGCATTTTTCTTTTTCATTAATCTTTCCAGGGAATTCTCTCTTTCTCTTGGTGAATTTTGTGTCCTTTTTCTTCTGTCTTAAGTTCCTTTTTTAAAATTCCACACCATAATATACCATAATATTCATACTTTTAAGGCGTACAATTCGGCGGTTCTAGGCATATTCACAAAGTTGTACAACTATTATGTTCCTTTCTAGGCATATTCACAAAGTTGTACAACTATTATGTTCCTTTAGTTTTTAATCTCCCTTTTTTAGAAATGAGTAAGATAATGCATTTTCCCTTCACTACAGCTTTAAATTTGCCCTGAAGATTTTGGCATGCATTCTCTCCTTTCATTGCTTTCTAGTTATTTTGTCATTTGCTTTGATTTGCCCTTTGATGCAAGGATTATTTACTAGGGCATGCCTTAATTTTTAACTTGAAATTATTTATCTGTATATCTTCCTATATTTTCCAAATTCTTTAAAATGAGTATGTATTACTTTTATAACTAAGGCAAAATTCTTAAATTACATTTAAATCTTTTATCTGTGAAAAATTTATCTTTGAGAAAGGCATTCAATAGGAATCCACTCCACCCCCAAATAGTAGAAAGTTGTTGTAAAAGTGCTTATTAAATGGTCCCTACTTTCCCAGTTTAACTATATTTGTTGTAAACTGAATTTCCTTATATGTTTGGGTTCATTTCTGGACTCCATTCTGTTCCACTGATGTCCCTATATTTCCTCTCCAGTATCAATAGGAAAAGACTGTAACTTTAAAATATGTTTTAATATCTGGTAGTGTTAGTCTCCTCTCATTTCTTTTCCATAATTTTCTTGCTGATTCTCACATTTAATTTTTCATAAGGACTTTAGTACCTTTTACTATGTTCTGAAGGAAAAAAAAGTATTGCTGTTTTAACTGGAACTGAATCACATTTGTAGATTATTTTAAAGAACTGGCATCTCTAAAATATTGAGTGATCCTAATTAAGAAGAAAGTATATCTTTCCATCTATCTAAGTAATTTTGTGTCCCTTTGTAGAAATGTTTTTCATATAGGTCCTAGGTGCTCCCTTCATAAGTTTAAACCTAGGCCCTTTATTTTGGTTGTTATTGTAAATTAAAATAGTTTTTCAGGGCTTCCCTGGTGGCGCAGTGGTTGGGAGTCTGCCTGCCGATGCAGGGGACACGGGTTCGTGCCCCGGTCCAGGAAGATCCCACGTGCCACAGAGTGGCTGGGCCCATGAGCCATGGCCGCTGGGCCTGCGCGTCCGCAGCCTGTGCTCCGCAACGGGAGAGGCCACAGCAGTGAGAGGCCTGCGTACCGCAAAAACAAACAAACAAACAAACAGAGAAGCACAGACTCTAGGGCTAGAATGCCTGGATTCAAATCCCAGCTCTGCCACATACCAGCTACACAACGAGAGGCCACAACAGTGAGACCCACATACCGCAAAAAAAAAAAAGTTTTTCAATTATATAGTCCAAACAATTATAGTTTGATATAGTAAAGCTGTAAAGTTTTGTATATTAATTTTGTCTTTTCTAATAGCGTTTCAGTTAATTCTCTTTGGGTTTCCAGATAAACAATCATATCATTAACAAATACTGATAATTTTGCTTTCTCCTTTCCAGCATTTTGTATGTTCTTTCCCTTGTCTAATTGCATGGGCTAATAAATCTAGAACCATATTACATAAATGTGGTGACACACTGGGCATTTCTAACATTGCACCATTAAGCATAGTAAAATTTTAAAAGTGAGCATACTCACTTAGCCAGCTTAGTACATAACCTTCTAGAGGTTTTATTCTTTTCTTTTCAATGCCTGGCACATAATTGACATTCAATAATTGTAGACTTTCAGCTATCTTAATACCCACATACACATAGATACATAAACAGTACAACATAATACTAAATGAAAAGAGAAGACACTAATAAACATTTACTGAGCATCAACTATGTGCAGGACACTGGCATAAACACTCCCATTAACAGCTTTTTTGGCATGTAGATCCTACTGGGAGTTGATTTTGACAGCAAATAATGATGGAAAGAGAGCACTGCAATGAATGTGAGCACCCAGGTTCTAATCCTGTCTCAGTCACTGATTTGATGACCTCGGAAGGTTCTTAACCAACAGCTTCCATTTACCCTGAAGGAGAGACAATTTGGGTGAAGAAGAGGCAGTCTTAGAATTCATGTGGGGAAAGACCTCCATTCACCTCTCGCCCTCCCTCCCCCCATACTATGGGAGAGCTTAGAGCTGACAGCCAGTAGAAGCAGCACAGAAAAAGGCAGTGGAACTAAGACTTCTTTGAGATAATGGATGTGGTGACACTACCAGAAATAAAAACAAAACAAACGAACAAAACAAAATAATGCAGGTTACTTGACATCCATTGCACGTACCCTGTGAAACACCTTCAACATCAGTTATGCTCTCTTACAAATGAAATGTAGATTCTGGTCTCCACGTCTGCGGAGTAAATTTTACAAATCCCCATCCTCACACACGGCCCAGTAAGTTCCCTTCGGCTCCCCAGCTCTGCTGGGGGTAACTAAACTTTTTTTCTCCACCTCTGAGTCCTGGACGGGTCACCTAGAACGCAAATATGGTATCCAGGCAAAACGATCTGACATAAGGACCCAGGCCTCCTTACTCTCTTTGGGATACATTCAAGGGTTAGAAGCCACTAGAAAACCTTCTTAGGTGTTGGAAGTGGGCAACCCAAAGGTCAAAAAGGATAGGAGAGTTTTCCCCGCCGAGCCGCATCCCCCAGGACACCCAGGCCTGCTCAGGGGCGGGGAGGAGGCTGGGTCCCAAGCTGTTGAGTGGCCGCCTTCCCAGCCAATCGCCACGTCGCTCCGCCGCGCTGTGGTCCCGCCCCTCCCAGCGCGGTACTCACTTTTCCCACTTCAGCGTTGCCCATGGAGATGACTTTGATACGCAGGGATTTGCCAGACTCCTTCCGCTTCGGTATGTTGGCCTCCATTGCTCTGGCTCTCTCGGGGCCACCGCCTTGGTCTCTCCTTGCTCCCCACGCTGGCCCGTCCCTCAGGCTTCCTCGACCAATGGCGGAACTGCTACTCTCGTCACCACCCCGGCTCCGCGGCTTGCCATCCCTGCCTCTGTCTGGCAGCGGGCGCGGGCAGCTGGTGGTTTAGGGAACAGGGTGAGGGAGGAGAGAGTCTCGCGATGCTAGAAAGGGGCAGCGTGACGTCATCGCCAGGCTCCGGAGGCTGTTCTCTGGGGTCGCGGGATTTAGTCCGGGCTGCGTCCCTCGGCAGGAAGGTGGCTTCGGCAGGTTGCTGAGATTACTGTGCCGGGAGGGCACTCCCTTGTGTTCAGGGGGCGACAGGACATAGACATTTGTTAGGTTCGCAGCAGAGTGGTAGAAATTTATTGGCTATTCAGGGCAGATCCTCGGACTGGAAGTAGCTGGAATTATGGGTTAGTTCAAGGGCCAGTGGCGCTAAATATTCGAAGTAGACCACGGTCCGTTTTGGGGTACTTTTTGTGTATGCTTCAGTACCCATGGGCCGATCCACTGACCCCTCTTCCAATATGATGTTTCCCTTCGGGCTTCCTGAGAGGACTTTCTCCTGAGAACTGGAACCAGGGAAGTGGGGAAGTCGGGCTTTGGTTCTGGAAGAGGGCCATAAGGCAAGATCTGAATCTTGTACCTATCATTAAAAAAAAAAGGTGGTCCATTTGGAGTCAAGACAGGTTTTAGTTTAGTCCTTGATCTTATATTACGTAGTTCTCATCTGCAGGCGGAAAGCTCAGACTAGACGTTTCTTACACTCTTTTAGTTCTATCAAGGTGTGTGTGGTTGTAGCTGTGTGCTCTGTTTACCTCCTTTCCCTGCTACTCATGTAAATTTAACCCCATCTTCTGTTCTCACCTTTCCTTTAGCTGATAATATAACAGTAGAATAATAATGAATTCTAAGATAACCACTCTATTCTGATTGCAAGCGATGAGAAGAAAAGCATCTGCTAGAATAGAAATCAGTCTGAGAGGAACTGTAGTTTTTTGAGTCAATATCTGTAGTTACAGAAGATAAATAGAACTTGACAAATGATTATTTAGTACCCTGAAAAAGAATGGCTGCCAATTTCCCGGTAAATTACGAGGGCAAAGGCAACATTGCTTCTGTTCTCACATAGCTTTAAGCATCATTAATACATTGCAGGAAGATAGTGACTAGAGGTTCCAAATTTTGTAACAGTTATTTTAAATTAGATTTTCAAGCATTTTAATTTAATTTTAAAACAGTAAATGCTTTGTAAGAAAATAGCTTATTTCGGATTGTTTTCATAATCAACAATATAACTTAGTTCAATGAAGCTTCTAAAATTCTTTACAAATATGAAATATAAGTCCTAGTTAGCATTTTGATAGTTTAAAGCTTAAAAGAATTGGATTTATACTGATTTTCCAGATGTTAATCTCTCAGTATGATTTGATAAATCAATAAACGTCTGTTTCTTTGATAGTTCAGCTCTGACCCGGTAATAGAACTGGTACTGTAGAAGAGTAATTGCAAAATGTCAGATCTTCAACTATTAAAGACTGGGTAGGTATAATACTATTGAGCATAAGAGCAGTAAAATGTGCTGAAAATTAAAATTTATTACCGTTTTTTCATACTGATGTTTTCAAGGTTTGAATATGTACAGCCATATTGTTTACTAGGTGTGTTAAGTTAGTTTGAAATTGAAAAAGCTAGAAAGTTAGTTAGCTTTCTCTCCCAGCCAAAGGTAAAAAGAAGAAAGAGAAGCATGAATTAGCTGTGTTTGGAGCTGGAAGATATGGTATGGGGGTTAGGAATGTGAGCTCTGGAGTCAGCCCTATCATACATTAAGTTGGCATGACATGGGCATGGAATGGTGGAAAGGGTTACAGGAGATAATGTACATGAAATACATGGTAATCCCCAATAAACAACAGCCATGTGCTTTCATTTGCTCGTGTTTTTTAATTTTATGTATTAAGAAAGATTCTACATATGTATTATTTAAAATAAATTATGAAATATGTTGGACATACTTAAAGATATTAAGAATAATGTGATGAATATCTGTGTATCCACCACTTAACCTTAACAAATAAAACATCAGCAATATTGTGTGTATTCTTCCCCAAATGTACATCCCTCTTCCCCCTCTACAAAGCATCACAACTATTTGAGTTGGTGCTTTTAATTTCCACCCATTTAAAAGTTGTTTTACTACATACGTATATACACCTCGAAATATAGTATTTCATCTTTTAGAAATCTTTATTTTGAAATAATTTCAAAAATTTCAAGAATAGTAGGGGGAAATAAAACCTTGTATACCACTTATCCAGATTCATTGTTAATATTTTGCTCATTTACTATATCAGTTGTGCTCACTATCTATGTATATACAAATATACACACATTTTTTTCTAAGTCATTTGAGAGTAATTTGCAGACATCTGTTTTTATTCATAAATACTCCAATGTTCATTTCCTAAGAACAAGGACATTCTCTTACATAGCAACAGTATATTTATCAAAATGAGGAATGTAACATTGATACAACACTATTATCTAATCCTGTGGTTCTCAAACTGTGCACTGGGTGCCCCACAGCACCACAGTGAATTCATAGGGGATATCTGCGATATCTTAATTCTAAATTCTCAAGGCAAGAAAAACTATGCAAAACTACTCACTCGAGGTTATGTACAATTTTAACAATAGATGGCGCCATATTCCCTGGATATGTCGTATATTTGGGAAGCTGGGTTTTCTGGTGTTTGTGATAAAAAGTACAGCGCAAAAATCAATGTAGAGCAGGAAATAAGTGTGGTCGTGGCCAATCTGATTCCAAGGTTTGAGAAGTTGTGCAGTGCACAGTAGCTGCATAAATCCCATTAGTAAGTAATTGTGGTTATTTAAGAATGAAATAAAAATATTTTTCTTTCAATTTATCTGTATTAGTTTTGCAAATGGCAACTAAATTTTTAGGGCATAAATATTTAATAAGTTGTTTGGAACTAGATTTTTTTTTTTGGCTGAGGAACCCCATGAAAAAATTATCGAGACACTAAGGGCACCTTGAACCAAGAACATTTGGGAATCTGATCTAACTCACAATCCTTATTCAAATTTCACCATTTATTCTAATAGTATTCTCTGTAGCTATGTTCTTTACCCCTGGTCTGGAGCCTAGTCCAGTATCATTTAGTTGTCATAAACATCTTATGTCCTTTTTTATCTGAAGTTATTTTTAGGATACCCCTCAATTTGTATGTAATCTAACATTACTGATTAGATTCAGTTATGTTTAGTGGAAATACCACAGGAACGACATTGTGTCCTCTTAAGGACATCATATCAGAAGATTGGTAATGTCAATATATTCCACTTATTAATGATATAAACTTTAGTTAGTTGGTTAAGGTGTAAGGTAGTGTTCACTAGGTAATTCACAGTAAAGTGACTTTTTTCCTTTGCAGTAAGTAATTTGTAAGGGGATACTTTGAGATTATATAACTATCCTTTCTTCATTGAACTTTCACCCACAGATTTTTGTGATGATTCATGGCTGAAGAGATATTACTATGATGGGTGCAAAATGATAATTTTCTAACTCCACCTTTTGGCTTATATTTATTAGTTGGTAGTCTACCATAAGGGAGAGCTTTCCTTTCTCATTCATTCATTTATTAATGTTTATCAGGATGGACTCATTTATTCTTATTTTACTTCATGAATATTCTGCTATTATTATTATTTATTTTAATGCTCAAGTTGGCTCTTATATTTTTTTGATATGTTGCCACCATTTTTTTAGCACTTCCTTGCTTTCTGGCACAATAATGAGCTCTGGTTCCCTAGGTTCTTTTAGTGGAGAATGGTATTTAGAAACCAAGATCTGGGTGCTACACGTGCTTATTGATACTAGGGTGTCTTTGCTTTGGGCCCTTTCGGTTGACTGAACCAAAAAAAAAAAAATACATATACATACATACATGCATCTATGCATAATATGTGGGTAATAAATCCATATACTAAGTTATAGTTCATACTGATATCCCCAATCCATTTTAGCACAGCAGGATTTGTTCTAGTCTTCCCCCTTTCAATATTTATTACTCCCTTCTTCAACAATAGGAAACCTGGCTCTCATCTTCAATATATTTACTCATTTTCTCAATCCTACAATGCAGAGGAAGTAGTTTCAGAATTGCTAACCCATACCATGTCAAAAACCAGAAACACTTTGAGAAACAGTTCAATATTTGCTTATTGCTACTTTTGTCTTAAACTGACAAATATAGTTTGTCATATACTTTCATATAGTCTAAGTATTATGTTCAAAAGTTACTTGGGTTAATCCTTTGTTCTCCTCTTTGGTGTCATTATGATTTTCATTTGAAATACAATTAAGGGACTTACCTGGTGGTCCAGTGGTTAAGACTCCCAGCTTCCACTGCAGGGGGCACAGGTTTGATCCCTAGTGGGGGAACTAAGATCCCTCATGCTGTGCAGTATGGCCAAAAAAAAAAAAAATTACAATTAAGTTCATTTGTTAATGTTTGTACTTTATTTTAGTTTTTTCCCCTTCATTACTTTTGACTTTATTAAGTTTTTTGAGTATGTAAAACATTAACATAGTTTCAAAAGTAGAATGATACAAATTGGTATACTTGCATAAGTATCACTTTCACCCTTTACCCCAATTCTCTTCACTGCTTCTCACCTACCTCCTGTGGGCAACCAATCATATTAGACTCTAGTTTATTCCTTCTTGTGTTTCTTTTTATAGAAAATAAGCAGTTAAATATATATTTTCTTATTTCTCCTTATTTATTGCACAAAAGGTAACTCTGTGTGCGTATGTGTGTGTTCCTTTGAACTTTGCTTTTTTCACTTAACAATATATCCTGGAAAGCACTCCAGATTAGCTCACAAAAGTCATACTCATTTGTTTTTTACAGCTACATAGTACAGTACTCCGTTGTGTGGATATGCCATGGTTTTTTCAATCAAATATATTTATGAGCATTTATGTATTTTCATATTGTTGTCAGTGTGTCTTCAGGGTAAATTTCTTAAAAAGTGGAATTACTGGGTCAAAGGTAAATGCATGTTTACTTTTGTTATACATTGCCAAATTCTGTAAGGTAAAATTTTGAGAATTTTTGTATCAGTGTTCTTAAGTAATATCGGAATTAAGTAATATTTGTTAATACAACAATAAATTAAGTAGTTTTGTGAGAACTTTACCTGGTTTAAATATTAATGTTATACTTTCTTCATAAAAAAAATTTGGAAGTTTTGTTTCATTTTCTATTCTCTGGAATAATTTGTGACAAATGTATGCCTTTGCAATAGTAGAGAGAATAATGCAATCAGTGCTCTATGTACTCATTTCCCAGCTTCAGCAACAGCAACATGTGGCCAATCCTATTTCATCTATACCCACCTCCTTCCCCAGAGTATTTTGAGGCAAACATGTATAGCAATACTTATCTTTGTATGTATCTTTAGACAGCAAAGCTCTTAATTACAAACATGCCCACAATACCAGGGCACACCATGAAAAGCAGAATTCCGGGATGGCCTCCAAGATTCATGGCTACTAGTGTCCATATGTCTTCTCCCAGTTCATTAATTAAACACTAATCTGAATGTTGCCATAAAGGGATTTTGCAGATATAATCAAGGTCCCAAATCAATTGTTTTTAAGATAGGGAGATTATCCTCCCTGGGCCAGACCTAGGATTCCTAAGGTAAGTTCTTAAATGGGACAGGACTTTTTCTGGCAAGAGATATTCAGAGTGTGAGAGAGATTCAACGTGAGGGAGGTTCTCCATTGCTGGCTTTGAAGATGGAAGGGGCCACATAGCAAGGACCTTGGTGGACTCTCAGAGCTGAGAGCAACTCCCAGCCAACAGCTAACAAGACAATGGACACCTCAATCCTACAACCTCAAGAAAATGAATTCTGCCAAAAGCCTGCATAAGACTGGCAGGAACTCCTGAGCTGCAGATGAGAACACAGCTAACTGATACCTTGATTGCAGCCTTGTGAGATTTCTGATCCAGAGAACCATCTACCCTGTGCCGGGACTTCTGACCTACAGAACTGTGAGATATTAAATGTCTGTTGTTTGAAGCTGTTGTTATACTGCAACAGAAAACTAATATACACACTGAATAGTTTTTATCTACAGATTCAGTTTCTTGAGAAGCTCTCTTTCCAGTTTGGCAGTGAAAGTCCCTGCAGATGAAGTCTTCCACTGCTAACTATAAACTGAAAAAAAAAATGCAGAACAACTACCTGGGAATTCTGAAGAGTAATAATAATCAGGCAGATGATGGAGGGGAGTAAAAAGCTTGGAGAAGCAACTGGCGTAGGATGAGTTTCTCCTGAGCAATACAAGGACCTTGGAAGATACTGACTCTGATTAGCCCTTTCTGTCTTACATATTAGTGTACAGGATTTTAGTTCTGAGCAAGCACTACAGCCTATCAAAGGACGTGAATATTATGCTGCCATATAGCCATCTACACACTCATCCTATTATCATCCCAAGGACTGAATGGGTGAAACAATATCTTCCATCTGATATGGTTTTTTTCTTTATAAAATTTACCATTTTTATAAAATTTACCATTTTAATCATTTTTAAGTGTACTGTTCAGTACATTCACATTGTTGTGCAGCCATTACTGCCATCCATCTCCAGATCTTTTCATCTTCCCAAACTGAAATTCTGTACCCATTAAACATTGATTTCCCCTCTTCCCTCCCCCTAGCTCCTGGCAACCACTATTCTACTTCTGTCTCTATGAATTTGACTACTCTCAGCACCTAATATGAGTGGAATCACACAGTATTTGTCCTTTTGTGACTGACTTATTTCACTTAGCATAGTGTCTTCAAGGTTCCCATATGATATTCTTATAATGGGACCGCCATTCCTCTCCTTGAGAGGTGTTGTCCGGGACAGGTCTATGTCTTCTCTCACTTGAATCTGGGTGGCCTTATGACTGTGTGTAAGTGATGTTATGACACTTTCAAAGCTAGATAATAAAAAGTGTGATTTCCTTCTAGTTCTCTTGGAACGCTCACTTTTGAAATTCTAACTATGCAGAAGTCCCAGCAGTTCGTGGAGAGGCCCACACAAAGAGGAACTGAGGCCCCCGACCCCCTTCTACAGCCACAGCTGAGCTCCCATATGACACCTGACACCAATTTGCCAGCCGTGGGATTGAGCCGTCCTGAAAGTGCCAAACCAACGAAACAGGGATGCCAACAAGAAGCGGAATGTGGCAACAAGGAGTTTGTGGCAAGTGATAATCAGTGATACAGATACAGCTAGAAAACTGCCATTTACCCTCCCAAGGAATCTGAACTCAAAGCAAAGTGCAGATTCCTTGGAAGACATCCAGGTGAATTACTAGAGTGAAAGAGCTCCAATGCCATCGTCCTCCCATTCTTTGAATGCCAAGTTCATTTGAAGCTCATGGACTTTGTACTTAGTTTCCCTCTGCCTAGCATGCTCTTCCCCGGATCTCCAGGTGCTCCAGCCATACTGGTCTGGTTACCAGGGAGTAGAGATTTTGGCACAAACAAGTGTTTCCATTTGCATAGCCTGTTGCAGTGAATGGCATCCAATAGCCTGATAACAAGTTTAAGAAAGAAAAAAGGGAAGGGAAGAAGGAAAAGGGAAGGGAATGACAAGAAATAGGACGAAAGAAAGAAGGAAATCCCTAGTGCTATGCCACACGATTCTGCTTTTTACCCAGCTGTCTTTAACAGTTCAGGTAAAGATACCAGGGATGTTGGAAAAAGTTGTGGAGAACCGTTAAAATGTAGGAACTATGCTGATGAAGATGGAGGACAGAGAGAAGGTGTGAAGTGATCAGTCTGCTACCGACTAGTCATGCCTATTAGCAGCTTAATGCAACTTTAACATTTTGCAGTTAAAGTCCATCAAAATTACTTATGTTCACATTTCTATGGGGTTGAATCACTTTGTCAAAGGGTACGTATGTGTTCAGCTTTGGTAGGTGCTACCAAACAGTTTTCCAAAGTGGCTTTATCGATTTACACTCCCATCAGCAGGAGATGAGCATTTCCGTTGTTCCAAATTCTCGTTGGCCCTCAACTTGGTCAGTCTTTTTCATTCTAGCCTCCTTTTATAGGCCTGTAGTGGTATCTAATGGTCGTTTTAATTTGCCTGTGCCTGATGACTGATGAGGTTCGGTGCCTTTTCATATGTTTATATGTTTCATATGTTTACTTCCTCTTTTTTTTTTTTTTTGCGGTACACGGGCCTCTCACTGTTGTGGCCTCTCCCGTTGCAGAGCACAGGCTCCAGACGCGCAGGCTCAGTGGCCATGGCTCACGGGCCCAGCCACTCTGCGGCATGTGGGATCTTCCCGGACCGGGGCACGAACCCGTGTCCCCTGCATCGGCAGGCGGACTCTCAACCACTGCGCCACCAGGGAAGCCCTGTTTACTTCCTCTTACATGAAGTACTTGTTCAATTATCTCATACAATGTTTTATTGAGTTGTTTATTTTTTCTTATTGATTTGTAAGAATTCTTTATATGTTCTAGATATATATCTTTTATCGGGTATATATTCTTTGCATAGGAATATTTATAGCAGTACTATTAGTCAAAAACTGGAAACAACGCTTTTGTCCCGCAGTGGAAGAATGGATAAATAAATTGTGGTATATTCTTACGATGGAATACTATATTTTGCTATACAATACTACACAATTGCTATGACTTTCTTAAATATAATGTTGAATTAAAGAAGCGAGACACAGAAGAGTATGCACTGGATGATTCCAATTACACAAAGTTCAAAAACAGATAAAATTAATCAGTGGTGTTAAGAGTCAGGATTCTGTTACCTTTGGGCTTAGTGAGTGAAAAGGGGTGTAAAGAGGGTATCTGGGTGCTGGTCACGTTCTATATCTTGATCTGGGTATGGTTACAAAACTGTGTTCATGTTGTGAAAATTCACTGAGCAGCACACTAATGATTTGTGCACTTTTCAGTAGTATGTTACACCTCAGTACAAAAAGTTCACAAAAACAATTCCTACCTAATTTTCACAAGGGCTTAAGAGCTAAGCAAGCAGCCATGGCCTGATGTTTTTCTCTGCTCAGAGTTTCTCGTGCTGTTCCTGTGATGGATCTTGGTGTCTATGGAAACCAGACAGAGACCGTGTGGTGGGGAAGCAGCACATGAGACAAAGGAACAGACACTCGGCAGGCGTCTTCTCCCCCCTGTATTTTCAGATCCCACTCAAGCCACAGCCGTTCCCTGCTAAGGCCACTGTCTGCTTGTGACAACTGTGACCACTGCTTGTCATAACTTCCTGGGAATCCATCACATAACTAGGTCCAGCTCACCCTCCCCATGACTAGTTTCTGTTCTACTCAACCCAGAAGGAAAGTTGGGCTAACAGGGAATTGAAATAGAAAAGGCCTTCTCTGGATGGGCACATAACACCTCACTAGCTTTAAGCTTTATGTGGTAACCTCAGCTCTAAAGTGGAACCTTACTGAGGGCACAGCCTAAAAAGGCCTTCGAGTAGTGAGAGTGAATGTTCCAGAGTCTGTGCACTAATGCAAAAGCACTTTACCTAGAGCAGAGTTCTTCAGATCCTTGCTCAGAACTTATAAATTCTTGTTTTAAGCATCATCATATCACCTTATTATCTGATTTTCCAGGTCTACAAAAAGATAGATTAAAAGTGGTTGGGCAGGTCTTCCCTGTTGGTCTAGTGGTCAAGACTCTGCACTTCCACTGCAGGGGGCACAGGTTAGATCCCTGGTTGGGGAACTAAGATCCCGCATGCCGCGGGATGGGTGAAAAAGTGGATGGGTGAAATTTGCCCCTAAGGGTGCACATATGTCTGGCTTTGCTAAGTTTGAGACTAATTATGGATACATCTAGATACAAATGTGTGCGTGCAAGTGCATGTGTGGAAATCTATGTGTATACCAATGTGTTGTTTCTGTGAATGTGCGTGAGAGAGCGTATGTAGATTTGCATCCTGTGCATCTGTCAGTTGGTGTGTGTGTTTCAGGTGTATGATATGTGAGGACATTCATGCATGAGTTTGTCATTGCGTGTGTTTATATGCGTACATGTGATCAGATGTAAACTATGTAAATGAGAATTTACACCTATGGGAATCTGTATAAGAGAACATTTGTGGGGCTGCATAAAAGTTTTTATCTTTGATCTAAACTGTAAATTTGTATAATGGATTTATGCAGGGATGGTCCTAGGCAAAGTTTTCAAGTCATATGTTTGGACCATATGGAATTGCCATTTTTGTGGATTAAAAATGGTTAAATATTCAGTGATTTTTGTATGATTGAACCTAATGTGTGTATGCATGTACATGTGTATGTGTACATACATAAATTCAACCTAGCATACCCTCTGTACCACGTTAGTATTATTATCAGAGCCAAGAAGGAAATGACATCATGGGTGTGAGAACTGGGAAGAAATTTAACACAGATCTTGAAGGAAGGATAAGATATAGAAGGAATGATGCCTAACGCAACAGAACGTTGCAATAGGGGAATAATGAGAAATGACACAAAGTCCTTTACTCTGGGAAGCCTCCTCCACCACCTGTTTTTTACCCACGCACCCCAAGTTTGCCTCTGCCATAGGTTTCTACACTACCTGTGGACTTCCTCTATGATAACGTTTGTCACGCTGAACTGTAATTGTTGTTTTAAGTGGCTCTCTTCCCCACTAGACAGCAAGTTTGCGGAAGGCAAGAACTGTGTCTCTGTAGTTCACTTATTTCCTAGCTCTAAAGCTTGGTATAGAATGGAAATTCAATTAGTATTTGTTGAAGAATTGGATGACTAAAAGCAAGATAGAGACTCTGATAAAGCTGTGCACGTGTAACTTTTGTTCTGTGCAGCTGATAGACATTTTGGAGAAGGGATTAACATGCACAGAATACCATTTTAGAAATATTAATTTAGGGGGCTTCCCTGGTGGCGCAGTGGTTGAGAGTCCGCCTGCCGATGCAGGGGACACAGGTTCATGCCCTGGTCTGGGAAGATCCCATATGCCCCAGAGCGGCTGGGCCCGTGAGCCATGGCCGCTGAGCCTGCGCATCCGGAGCCTGTGGTCCGCAACGAGAGAGGCCACAACAGTGAGAGGCCCGTGTACTGCAAAAAAAAAAAAAAGAAAAAAGAAGAAATATTAATTTAGGAATAGTATAAAAAATAAAAGTAGCTGTGGTGAGCAATCAGAAGCCCAGTAGTCACCCAGGTGTAATAAAAAAAAACCTAAACTATAGCGTTGATGGGAATGGACAGTAAGGGAGAGATGAAAGAAGGCCAGAAGAAGACTCTCGGCTATTGCTAGGTGTGAGGGAAACAGAGAAAGAGCAGGAAGGGGTGACCTCAAGTTTTAGAGCCTGAGTCACTGATAGAAATAAGGAGGCCTAAGGGTAAACAGTGTAAGCATTGGTGAGCTCTGTTTTGAACATGCTGAAAATTTTGGATTTGTTGGATATAAATTGAGGGTGACAAAAGAACATTCTAGTAAAGACCAACAGGCAGTTAAATATGTGACAAGAGGCCAGGCAGGAGGCCCAGGGGGTAGCTATTCAGTCAGTCCCTCAACACATATTCACTCAGTACTTAACTATGTGCCAGTCAGTGGTCCAGGCCCTGGGCACAGAGCAGTGAGTAAAACCAAATTTCTACCAACTTTGAGAATTCTGCCTGCAGGTATTGGAAGCTATTCTTTTACTTATTTAAATATACTAAGCTTAATTATAATCTGTATCGAAGAGTTCTGTATCTGAAGTCTTTGCTGGTCTGTTTCTACCGCCTGTTGTTTCTGCTGAACCTTGCTCATGTCTTGTTTCCTTCCATGCTTGGTATCTTTGACTTTGGGTTGAAAAATTATTTGTAGGATTTTGTTAAAAGGAAATTTCCTGAGTATTTTTTTAAAATTAAAGTTTAAACATGTCAGTTCTCCTTAGATTAATCTATAGAATCAATGCCATTACAAATACAATCCCAAAAGGAACCTGACAAGGTGATTCTAAATTTTATGTGGCTGAACAAAGCTGGGGAGACCTGCCCTATCAAACGGCAAGAATTATATTAGACCCTCTAAGATGAAATATGGGGGACTTCCCTGGTGGCACAGTGGTTAAGAATCCGCCTGCCAATGTAGGGGACAGGGGTTCAATCCCTGGTCCGGGAAGATCCTATATGCCGCAGAGCAACTAAGCCCATGCACCACAACTACTGAGCTTTAAAGCCTGTGAGCCACAACTACTGAACCTACGCACCACAACTACTGAGCCCACGCACCACAGCTACTGAAGCCCGTAAACCTAGAGCCTGTGCTCTGCAACAAGAGAAGCCAACACAATGAGAAGCCCACGCACCGCAATGAAGAGTAGCCCCCGCTCGCCACAAGTAGAGAAAGCCTGCGTGAAGCAATGAAGACCCAAATGCAGCCAAAAAAATAAATAAATTTTTTTAAAAGATGAAATATAAACTTATCATCTACATATTCAGATCGTCCGTAATCATTCTCTACCTTGTCTGTCCTATTTCATTGGCCCCTGCTCCTCAGCATGAAGTGTTTGTTCCAGTCTGTTTGATCTTCTCCTCATCTTCTAAATTTAGGCTATTGCCTCCCCTCTCTTTGCTCTTTCTGTTTTTCTTGCTTTTAATTCACAAATTCCACCTTTCTACCAACCCTGGCCAGCCATCCTCAAATAGTACCTCCAAAATCTTCTTTTTTGCTCTTATCCAGCCCATATAAATTTCTTTCTTCTAAACGCTCATGTTCTTTATTGTTTCTGTCATTTACTTCTCTATTTTATCATACATAGCATTGAAAAAGAGAGGAGGGAAGGGAGAAGGGAAGCTCGAAATGGGTATTCAGAATTGGCCATATGTCGGCCTGCAATACCTCATCAGGAGGTAGCCAGTCTCCTTGAGCATGTATCCAAGATCTGACAGAAAGCCTGCCAAGCGTCATTAAACTCTCACCAGCTGATTTGTGTGGGAAATGTCGTACAGCCTGATAAAACCTTACAGGATGAACTGGCAACCCTGACGCTGTTGCTGGTACACCAGAGCTGTTTTCACCTCTCTTCATCTGGTTACAGGTTTGATCATGAAAACAAAAACTAGAAGATCAATAACAACCTATTTGTCCATCGGGGAGGGTTTGGGTTCTACTATGGTACAACCACAGGCAGCTAGTGAAAAGAATGAGGCAGCTCTGTATCAGTGATAAATAGGAAAAGAGAAAGATAAGGAAAAAGCAAGGTGCAGACCAATGTCACCACCCACAGTGAGTGGGTTTCTTATTTGTTTGGTTTAAGAGATATGGGGACATATGTATATGTATAGCTGATTCACTTTGTTATAAAGCAGAAACTAACACACCATTGTAAAGCAATTATACTCCAATAAAGATGTTAAAAAAAAAAAAAAAGAATGTGCATTCTTGTGGTTTTGAACATGCAGAGAGACTGGTAATTGTGGGTCCCTGAGGAGAGGGATGAGGGTTGGGAGATAAGAGTGGGGGACTTTCCACTGAATACCTTTCACTGAGTACTTTTTGTACCTTTTGTATTTTGTACCATGCATAGCTATTAACTATTCAAAAAGTAAGTGTTTAAGAGAAAATAATAAGGAGCATCAATATTAGGAACAAACAGCAAATTAAAGAGTGCCAAAGAACAGAATGTGGATTTTTATTTTATTTTATTTTTTTGCTGCATCTTATGAGGCCAAAAGGAATGCTAGCAAGGGACAGCACACTCCTCATTAAGATGAAAATGAATGTGTTTCAGGGCAGACCTTCTAACCCAACCAAAAAGATTTTCAACTAAATGTGAAGCAGAGGAAGCACAGAGCCAAGCTATACAGCTGCAAAATTAAATACCTCTGAAAAGATCCTGGCATCAGAATTACAAAAGGAAGAGAATGGATTGCTTAGCACTGGCTGTTTGGTTCCAGAAAGAGAACAAAATTAATAATCACACTAAACTGAGGAAGCCAAACACCCCCTTCCCACTCTGTGTAATTGCAAACCAGGCACTAATTTTTAACCTGCTTTCTGCTGGAAGGGGAGAGGAGGTCTGTGACAGTTGAAAGCTTCTGCCAAGCTCCACTGTGGAGACCAGATCCAGGGATCCACACCTGCTGTGGTACTTGCTATCAAGCAGGCTTTGGAAATGCTGCTTCAGATGAATGGCTGCCAGAAATCCAAGAAATTTATAGAAAGGGCAAAGGTCAAGGATCTGAGAAAAGTACTTGAGTCATGGTCAACACATGCCGACTCACTGAAAAGGAGTGAAAAGCCTTGGAGGCAGAGAAATGCCACCAACCAAGTGACAACTTCCAGAGTCCCCTCCTGAGAAGGTGTTCATGGAGATCAAAAAAGAAACAGTGTTGGGGACTTCCCTGGTGGCTCAGTGGTTAAGAATCCTCCTGCCAATGCAGGGGACACGGGTTCGAGCCCTGGTCCGGGATGATCTCACATGCCACGGAGCAACTAAGCCTGTGCGCCACAACTACTGAAGCCCACGCGCCTAGAGCCCATGCTCTGCAACAAGAGAAGCCACCACAATGCGAAGCCCACACACCTCAAGGAAGAGTAGCCCCTGCTCGCCGCAACTAGAGAAAGCCCCGCGCACAGCAACACAGACCCAGCGCAGCCAAAAATAAATAAATTTGTAAAAAAGAAAAACACTGTTACTTTGGTGTGAAGCTTCTTTACTCTCTAAAGAAAGTACAGCAGAAGGGATGGATAATTCGGGGGATTAAAATGTCAAATTCACCATGGAGCAACTGGAATTCTCATACGTTGTTGGTGGGAGTTTGGGAAAATCTTACAGTTTTTCATAAATCTAAATACACATATACCCTGGGACCCAGCAATTCTACTCCCAGGAAATTGTCCAAGGAAACTGAGATTATGTGTCCACAAAAAGTTTGTACAAGAATGTCCCTAGCAACATCATTAAAAATAGTCAAAAATTGGAAACAGCCCAGGTTCCATCAGTAGGAGAATAGATGAACAAATTATGATATATTCAGTTAACTGAATACTACTCAACAATAAAAAGGCACAAATTACTCATACATGCAACAGGGTGGATGAATCAAAATATTTTGTCCTGTGAAAGAAGCCATACATACAAGTAAATACTGTATGATTTCATTTGTATGTCATACTAAAAAGGAGAAAACTAATTTATGGTGGAAAAAAATTAGAATAGTGATTGACTCTGTGGGGAAGGGATGGACATTGACAGGGAAGGGGCATGAGGGAATTTTCTGGGATGATGTAACGTTAATATTTTGAAAGAAGTTTTAATACATAGATGTCTGTGTTTGTCAAAACTGAGCAAAGGTACAGTTAAGATCTGTGCCTTTCACTGTATGTAAATTTTACCTCATAAGAAAAGAAAACCTGTGAACAAATATTGAACTTTAGTTAATGATATGAATTCTGAAATACTTAAGGGGATGTGTACTGATGTAGGCAATTTAATTTGAAGTGCATCAGAACAATCTAGGTGGATTGATGGATGGATAGATGAACAGGTATGTGATAAGAAAAGAAAAGTGTTAATGGTAGAGTCTATATAAGTGCTCGTTATAAAGTTCTTTCAACTTTTTTTGTATACTTGAAACTTTTTATTATAAAAAGTTGGAAAAAAATAAAATCCAAATCTGCAAACTTTAAGTGAGAAATATGAAATAAAAGAATGCATGGGGGGGGGCTTCCCTGGTGGCACAGTGGTTGAGAGTCCGCCTGCCGACGCAGGGGACGTGGGTTCGTGCCCCGGTCCGGGAGGACCCCGCATGCCACGGAGCGGCTGGGCCCATGAGCCATGGCCGCTGAGCCTGTGCGTCCGGAGCCTGTGCTCTGCAACGGGAGAGGCCACGACAGTGGGAGGCCCGCGTACCGCAAAAAAAAAAAAAAAAGAAAAGAAAGAATGCATGGGGACTTCCCTGGCGGTCCAGTGGTTAAAACTCCCTGCTTCCAAGCTGGGGGCGTGGGTTTGATCCCTTGTTGGGGAACTAAGATCCCACATGCCGCACGGTGCAGGGAAATAAATAAACAAAATAAATTTTTAAAAAAAGAAGAATGCATGGAAGACAACTTTTTTTTTTAAATGTCAAATTCATAACCAGCAAGAGAAGGAAATAGGTCTACTGATGTGTTCATGCTAAAGTGGACTATTCACAGGGGTCAACTGAACAAGGTCTGAAGTATCAGGGGCACTTGAATCAAGATGATGTAAGAATGATTGTGAACTAAAACTACGTAGTAAAAACATATCACAACCGCAAGGGTCCTATTGAATTCTCATAACTGGTGAATTATTCATGGCTGGATAAGAGAAGAAGAAACCAGGATGGCTCTTAGAAAATGAGAACAGATGGAGGAGTTACGGTCTGGAGCAGCAAAGGAAGTGGTATAGCTGGGCCTCTGCCCCTTGAGCCAGATCTCTGGCCAGTGAGTCTCAGTGCATGGAGGTCAGTGGTCCTCCAACCCCAGTCAAGGTGCTCTGCAAGCCGTCTGGGCTCAGATTGAAGACTTCACAGCCTGATTTGCTTGCAGTGTGGTACAATGTGTCACAAGCTGTATCACTGTGAATACTTGGTCACCCATCCCTTGGCATTTTTAGACCCTAATTTATTGCCCATGTTTGGGACTTGGGTAGATGGAGGATGGTCCCATATTTGTTTGAGTTTTGGCAAAGAGGAACAGCTAGTGGGAACCTGCAGTCTTGCAATTTTTACCCAGTGAATATATTTTCTCTTGCATATTACAGTGCAACTTCTCCTAGAGAAATTCCCCATTCCTCAAGCCTAAGGATTTCAAGCAGAAACTGTGAATAATTAAGAATCTGACAGCAGCTCTAGAGGCCTTCATTAAGAACTGCACTCCCCCAACAGGGGATAGGAGTGTAAATATAAAAGAAGGAAGGATGGTCTAAGTTGATGTGTATCACTCTTTTTGGAGAGTCACAAATGTTTAATTAGGGAGAGAGAAAAGGAGAGTGGGGAAAGAGAGACGTGAAGATCAAAAGGAATGAAGGAGAAGGAGATTTATATGACATCTGATAAGTTATGGATAGGTCTTTATTAATAGTCTTTGAAGGATGCAAAAAGAGATTGCGATTTCTTTTAAATACTTTTTGTTGCTGGACTCTTGATTTGACTGTGACACCTGCAGAGATGGAGGAGCATGAGCTCAGGCTGACCTCTGGGTGACACCAGGCTCCACCCTTCTTAGAAGCAGTGGGGAGTATAGGTAACAGACAGTATTTTATCCTTTACAAATATTTATTGTGGAATGAATGAATGAATGAATGAAAAATTGCAGATAGCAAAGAGGAGAGATGCAATCTAAGAGGAACAGGCAGTGAACTGAAGGAGAGGTGAGGTTATTACATGGCAGTAGAGCAATAAATGAGCAAATGGGGGTCATTATTCTTGGAGGATGAGAAACTAGAAGAGGATTGAAATAGAAAATAGAAGCAGTTGTGTGGCTTAGAAAAGCTAAGTCCAGAAGTAAGGAACCGGACATGGCTTTATTCAGCGGCCAGAGAGAATATTACCAAGATTCTTGCTGAAGGCATAGTTCCACGTTGGACAAACAGAGCCTTTAATTCATTCAGTCAGCAAACATTTATTAGATACTTATTTGACAGGAATTGTCCTAGGTCCTGGACATTAATTATAAACAAGGCACAGCCCTGACTCTCTGAATCTTACATTCTAACGCAGGGTTCAGCAAACTATAGCCCAAGGGCCAAATCCGGCCTGTTTTTGTAAACGAAGTTTCCTAGGAACACAGCCACACCCATTTGTCTACATATTGTCTACGGCTTTTTTTTTAAATAGTTTTATTGAGATATAATTCATATAAGATTCACCACTTTAAAGTTTATAATTCAGTGGTTTTTATATTCAGAGTTGTGCAAGCAGCACCATTATCTAATTTTAAAACATTTTCATTACACTCAAAAGAAACCCCATACTCATTATCACTCCCCATTCTCCCCTCTCACCCTGAGCCTAGAAACCACTAATCTACTTTCTGCCTCTATTTGATTTGCCCATTCTGCACATTTCAAATGAAATCATACATTGTACAGGCTTTTTTGCCTGGCTTTTTCTTCACTTAGCATATATTTATACTTCTTTACATAGCTCTACGGCAGCTTTTATGCCACATTGGCTGAGTTACATAGTTGCAACAGAGTCTATATGACCAGCAAAGTCTAAAATATTTACTAATGTTTATTAAATACTATCAAAAAGTTTGTGACTCATGGTCTAAGGGAAAAATAAAAGACATCTTAGAGTCTTAGAGTTGGAGTGTATGTCAGCAAATTAATATCTCATTTAATTCTGGAATCTCTTTATTAGCATCCCTGCTGGAAGTTTTACTCAGCTGAAAGGACATCTGATTAACGCTTGACTTGCCTTGCCAACAGTTTATCAAGAAATACTGAGAGAGAACTGATTCCTAATATAGACGTGGTGAGAAAATAGAGGGAAATGGTGGGGATCGGGGGAATAGACCAGTGTCCTAGATTTTAGAAAACCAGATACAAAGAAAAGAAAATCTGATCCAATAGTTAAAAATTCAAAAAGCGCTCAGGGAAAATAAGTGGAAGGACATCTGTGCTCATGGATTGGAAGACTTAATGTTAAGATGTCAATACTACCCAAACTACAGATTCAATGCAATCCATATGACATTCTTTACAGGAGTAGGAAAATCTATACTAAAATTCATATGGAATCTCAAGGAACCCTGAACAGCCAAAACAACCTTGAAAAAGAACAGTCTCCCTGGGAGGTGTTTGGAAACCTGTGGGTGCATTTTGGTTGCCATGATGATTGAGGAGCCCCAGTGGCTTGGATGGCCAGAGATGCTGGACATCCCACAGTGTGTGGACAGTCCACACATGGAGGGCTGTCCCGTCTCCCACACAATTCTCCAATGCCTGCCAGAAATTCACACAGGAAAAAAACCCTTCTATACTTATCGAAGCACAGCTGTGAACTCCATTTTACACATAAACACTCACAAAACATTTATGTGGTTTTACCATATACCGAGTTTTCCACAAATGCAACTGCTAGTTAGATTGAGAGAAGATTGCATTTTGTTTCGTTGGGAACTTTACCAAGAGTTGCTCAAAGTTTCAGAAAATCATATCATTGATGGCAACGTTGCTTGTGATATTTGAGTCAACACACCTGCATCAGCCTGTGTTTGTGTCTGTCTGATTTGTGGTAATTTTATGGATATGTAGAAATATATTTGTTTAATCTTTCTTTCTAAATATTAAATACAAAGATGAAAGGTCAACAGTATTCAGATGAATATCATCTTACTTTTCTTAAATGCAAACTTATTCATTACAAGTAGGCACAAGCATCTGCCTGCTTTACTATATCTTCTAGTTTAGCTGTGCCGGAGTATTTATGTATTAAAATACAGTTTGTTTTATTATACATTACTTTTCTTTATTGCTTTTTAAAATCACAGGTATACGTCAATTTTAGGAAATTAGGTGATTATGTAGATTATGTTGTTTATGAATTTCATTTCGATATGTTTCAGATATTTGTAATAAAAAGCTAATGTTAGGTCTTACAGGATTGAAACAACTGCCTTAGAATATTAAATGAACTTTTAAATATAGCTGTAGAACTATAGTCTACACACACACACACACACAGACATCAATATGTCCATATATACTGCACATACAAAGAAAATCCCCTCTTATAGCTTGTTGTTATAAGCAATCAGATATACGTCAAATGATATAACCCAGGACATAACAACTTCCTGTGGAAAAACTGAACCTAACTTGTCTCTAAATATCCTTCCTGGCCAGACTTCTATTCTTGGAATGGAACCAAACTAAAACCGTTTTGATGTATATTCTTGGAATGGAACCAAACTAAAACCGTTTTGATGTATATTATTACTTTTCTAACTTAAAAAGAAGCATGGGGCTTCCCTGGTGGCACAGTGGTTGAGAATCTGCCTACCGATGCAGGGGATGCGGGTTCGTGCCCCGGTCTGGGAAGATCCCACATGCCGCAGAGCAGCTGGGCCCGTGAGCCATGACCGCTAAGCCTGTACGTCTGGAGCCTGTGCTCCGCAACGGGAGAGGCCACAACAGTGGGAGGCCCGCGTACCGCAAAAAAAAAAAAAAAAAGAAGAAGAAGCATGATTCTTGTCCTTAAGATTTCACAGTCTACCTAACACCGAATTTGCATAAGCAGTATACATTATATTGTATTGCAAGTTACAGTAGTTACAAATACAGTAACACCCTTTAATAACTTTACTTTCCTCTTCCCTCCAAAGTGACATCAAACTGGACTACTAGGCCGTTGTGTGAAGGTATTTCACGTCATCATGTTGTACTTCAACAACTGCAGAAGCCATGGGGGGAGAGCACCTTTATAGCTTCAAAGTTCAGAGGCCTTTGTTCCTTTGCTTTTTTCTCCTCCCCCCCCCCCCGCCCTCTGTCTGTGTTTTCCTCTGTGTCCCTCTCCTCCCTCCCACTCTTTCTTCGATGTGCTGTCCCTCCACCCTTTGAGTCACAGGCTGCATCCCATCTTGAAGGCGTGATCATTAGTCAGGGATGCAGGCCCAGCCTTCCATGGTTTTCCCTGGCGGCGGAGAGCTGTGTGCAGGCAGCGCTGGCTCTCTGTGGGCATCTGCGGAGACTGCAGGGCCGGCTCTGCACAGCCCAGTTCCTCCCGGAGTTGTGGCAACAGGAGAACTGGTGCTGGAAGCGGACAGCGGCTGTGCAGGGGATGCAGGAGGGGCTGGGCTGCCTGGAGACTCCAACCTGCCAGCCCGGAGAAACCTCTGAAAGTGACCCACAGCCCAGATATTAAACTAATTATTAGGCCTGTGATATCACCAAGCCCCACGCCAAGCGCCAGGAGGAGGGAAAGGCCACCCCCAGCTGTGCCTGGGCCTTTAACCTTCCCTCTCTCTGCTCAATGCCTCAGTTCTCACCCCTCCTCCTACACCCTCTGGGGATCAGTGCTCCTGGTACTTGATAATAGTTGCTATGAGGTAACACTCTGGAATCCCCAGGTACCTGAATTACATAAATTAGGGGACTCAGAGGAAGGAAACGTGCTCTCAGTATCCAGTCCTGTAGGCAACTAGGAAGCTTAGTCTTTTTTCCTTCCTTTCCCTAAGTTCACCAAGCTGCACTTTTGAAACTTATGGTTAGCACCCTTGCGTGTCTTCTTCAACTTAGAGTTCAGGGCAGAACTGGGACCCCTGCTTTGGTTGCATGAAGGGGGACACAAATGCTGAGAATGTCTGGAAGGGTGTGGCTTCCTGCCTGACAGAGATGTACCTCCTGGGGCACCAGGGGAACTATGGAAACAGGTTAGAAGAGAGAAATTCTGCTCTTCCCCATATCTCTTCATTGTTCTGAGCCAGGTTTCTGCCTCTTCCTTAGGGAGGGAATTTGGTAGCATGGGTCAGAAAAATGAAAGTCCACGTTTCCAAGCTACTTAAGGTTTCATCTCTACATAATTTCTCAAACATCAATAAAGAACTAAATGGGGGTGAAATTCATATTCTCCATCTCAGTTTACCTGCTAACCAAATATGGAATGTCATGGCGTCAGATCTTGCATATATGTCAGGATTTTGTCAACTTAAAGAGCAAGAGGGAAGGGAAGTGTTTATTCATGTGCCAGGAAGTCTAGAACATGACTCTTCACTGTCATATGATCCAGCAATCCCACTCCTGGTAATATATCTGGAGAGAACCATACTTCGAAAAGATACATGCACCCCAATGTTCATTGCAGCACTATTAACAATAGCCATGACATGGAAGCCACTTAAACGTCCATTGACAGATGAATGGATAAAGAAGATGTGGTATATTTATACAATGGAATATTACTCAGCCATAAAAAACAATGAAATAATGCCATTTGCAGCAACATGGATGGATCTAGAGATTAGCATACTAAGTGAAGTAAGCCAAACAGAGAAAGACAAATATCATATGATATCACTTATATGTGGAATCTAAAAAAATGATACAAATGAACTTATATACAAAAGAGAAACAGATCCACAAACATAGAAAACAAACTTATGGTTACCAAAGGGGAAAGGGAGGGAAAGGGATAAATTAGGAGTTTGGAATTAACATACACACACTACTATATATAAAATAGATAACCAACAAGGACCTACTGTATAGCACAGGAACTATTTACTCAATATTTTGTAATAACCTATATGGGAAAAGAATCTGAAAAAATATATATATATATCTATATATAACTGAATCACTTTGCTGCTATACACCTGAAACTAACATAAGATTGTAAATCAAATATACTTTAATAAAAATAAATTTAAAAAAAGTAACAGCTAGGGCAGAGTTGAAAATTGCCAAATTTGAATTTTAAAAAAGGTATGGGGCTTCCCTGGTGGCACAGTGTTTAAGAACCCACCTGCCAATGCAGGGGACACGGGTTTGATCCCTGGTCCGGGAAGATCCCATGTGTTGTGGAGCAACTAAGCCTGTGCACCACAACTACTGAGCCTGTGCTCTAGAGCCCACGAGCCACAACTACTGAGCCCATGTGCCACAACTACTGAAGCCCACGTGCCTAGAGCCCATGCTCTGCAGCAAGAGAAGCCACTGCAATGAGAAGCCCACACACTGCAACCAAGAGTAGCCCCCGCTCGCCGCAGCTAGAGAAAGCCTGCACACAGCAATGAAGACCCAACACAGCCAAAAATAAATAAAATAAATAAATTTAAAAAGGTATGTTGGGTAAAAATAGCGATAGAAATACTGTCCAATGGAATACTATACAGCAATGAAAATGAAAAATCACTATGTGCAACAATATGGATTAAAAAATACATAAGACATGACTCTTCAGATGTGACTGGGTTTAGGAGTTTAAATAATGTCACTAGTTCTAACTCCCTATTGTTGGCTTGTTTGCCCTTGTGGCGGCTTCATTCTCATGTAGCCTCTTCACCTTGTGACAAAGGTGGACCTTGACAGCAATGGCTACTATATGGTTTTCCTTGCTTGTCTTTCCCACTAGCTCCTTCAGAAGTCCCAGGATGACTCTAATAGGCCTGGCTTGGGCCAAGCATCCTTACTTGAACCAACCATTGCAGCCAGGAGGATGAAGTAAGTCCTCTAATGTCTAGCTCACATTATGAGCCCACTATGTGTGGGAAGACCAGGCAAGGAATTGGCCCTCCTGTTAGATAGAGAAGGAGCAATTCTCCAAAGGAAAACATAAAATGGGCAGATAAAAAGTAATACAGCCATACCTGCTTGAAAGCTAATTCAAATTAACAAGCAATAGGGTGAAAGATGTGAGCAAAACAAAGATTTATAAGACATGCTTTTTGTCCTTAAAAGAGCATATAATCTAGTTGTTCTGGAAGCTGGTCACATTCTCTAAGAATCTGAGGCAACATGAGTTACTTCATTGGAAAATATTTTCTGAGTGCTTACTTAACACCAGACATCATGATAGATTCTTGTCATCCAGAGATGAAAGGCAAACCTCTTCCCACAAAGAGCTTCAATCAGGTGGGAAAGACAAGCAAACAAGCAAACATTTTCAATGCGGGGCCACACATGTGATGATAGACGCGTGCACAAGTGTCACGAGAGCACCCCCGCCAATGGCACCTGTTCAACTTTAGGCTCAGAGGGGCTGAGGCATGAGCCAGAGCCGGAAAAACAAGTGGGGGGCGGGGAGGTCTGATGAGGTTGGAGGGTGGGGAAGGGTCTCGCAGGCTGAGGGACTAGGGGGTGCAGAGGTCCAGGGGTGTGAAGTAGGGTGCTATGGTTGGAGAAGTGAGTGGAGTACATGAGGGAGTGCAGAGGCAGGTGAACCCAAAGAGGTAGGCAGGAGCCAGATCACAGATTTGAGCTGATCCCTGAAGGATTTTAAACAGGGCATGGATGTGTCCAGATTTGCAATTAAGTATGCTGCTTCTGGCAGCAGACGGAGTAGAGCGAGCCAGACTGGAGGCAGGAAAAGTAGTCAGAAGACGGCCGTGGGAGAGCACATGAGACGCAGTGAAGACTTCTGCTTGACAGAGAATGCCAGCTAATAAAAAAGGACAATTAACAAAAGCACCATTTTGCAACCCCAGTTCAGGCAAGGATTCTGATTATCAACAGATGCTAAGATATTCATATGGTCTCAGAGAATCTCTCCACTGATTATTAACTACAAAGAGGAAACTGTACCATTGCAGTAGAAAGACCTGGTGGCCGTCGCCTTAACCTGGAGGTCAAATTTAACACAGTGGGACAATCTGATGGTATGTGCCTTCTGATGTGATGCATTAAGAAACACATAACACCTCCTATATAGTATTCTTTTTAAAGATGTTTAGGGAATTCCCTGGTGGTCCAGTGGTTAGGACTCTGCACTTTCACTGCCGAGGGCCCAGGTTTGATCCCTGGTCGGGGAACTAAGATTTCACAAGCTGCGTGGTGCAGCCAAAAAAAAAAAGATGTTTAACCCGAATCTAATCATAAGGAAACAATCATGCAAATCCAGAATGTGGGAAATTAGCTAAGAAAACCGGCTGGAACTCTTCAAAAATTCAGTGTCATGAAAAACATAAATAAAAATAAAATGTGAGGGGACTGGTCTAAATCAAAAGAGATTAAAGAGACTCAACAGCCTCATGTATATGTAACACTTGATGAGATTAATGACCAAAAATTTGAAACAGCTATAAAAGATATTTGGGGGACAACTGGAGAAATTTGAGTATGAACTAAATATTAGTTTTTGGGTTTTTTTTTGCGGTTCGCGGGCCTCTCACTGTTGTGGCCTCTCCCGTTGCGGAGCACAGGCTCCGGATGCGCAGGCTCAGCGGCCATGGCTCATGGGCCCAGCCACTCTGCGGCATGTGGGATCTTCCCGGATCGGGGCACGAACCCGTGTCCCCTGCATCGGCAGGCGGACTCTCAACCACTGCGCCACCAGGGAAGCCCTAGATATTAGTTTTTTTAGTTGTGATAATGATATCATAGCTATGTCAGAGAATGTCTTATTCTTAAGTGATGCTGGAAAATTGAGGAGTGAAGTGTTTTGCTGTCTTCAACCTACTTTCAAATGGTTCCAGAAAATATGTAATATACATATGTGTACATATATGATATACATGGATGCTTTTACATATATAATATATATATATATGGCATGTATGGAGTGAAAAAATACTGATCAAAATCCAACCCATCACTTGAGGATACGGGGAGGGGGAAGGGTAAGCTGTGACAATGAGGTGGATAGACCTAGAGTCTGTCATACAGAGTGAAGTAAGTCAGAAAGAGAAAGACAAATACCCTATGCTAACACATATATATGGAATCTAAGAAAAAAAATGTCATGAAGAACCTAGGGGTAAGACGGGAATAAAGACACAGACCTACTAGAGAATGGACTTGAGGATATGCGGAGGGGGAAAGGTAAGCTGTGACAAAGTGAGAGAGTGGCATGGACATATATACACTACCAAAGTAAGGTAGATAGCTAGTGGGAAGCAGCCACATAGCACAGGGAGATCAGCTCGGTGCTTTGTGACCCGCTGGAGGGGTGGGATAGGGAGGGTGGGAGGGAGGGAGACGCAGGAGGGAAGAGATATGGGAACATATGTATATGTATAACTGATTCACTTTGTTATAAAGCAGAAACTAACACACCATTGTAAAGCAATTATACTCCAATAAAGATGTAAAAGACAAACAAACAAACAAACAAAAACAGCTTGCTAAGCACACTGATGTTAGATATTACTGGGTACCAAGAGAGTACAGAGGAGGAATACCTAACTCAACCGTAGATTGGTGAATTAGAGAGGACTTCCTGGAGGAGGCAAATGCCAGAGTCATAAGATAAGTAGGAGTAAGCCAGATTGGAGGGTGGGATGGTGGGGAGTGTGATGGAGACAAGCAGCAGCCAGGCGGAGGAGGAGAGGTGCGTTTATAAGAAGTTCATTATTGCTGGAGTGGAAGTGGAAAGCCAGGGACACTGAATGCTGACGCTTGAGAGCAGACGGAGGGCTAAACCAGAGATTCCTAGCTTGGCTGCTCATTGGAATCACCTGGGGACCTTTAACAAGCTATTGATGCCTGAGTCTCGATTTAAATGGCCTGTGGTGGGGCCTGGGTGTGGGGATTTTTAAGAGCTCCTCAGGTGATTCTGATATGAAGCCAAGTGGAGAAAAAGTCATGAAACTGAGTTAAGACTTGTTTCTGAGGGAACCTTGGCAGAAGTTGGGGGTTGATGGGATGCGTGGTCAGGTGGAAGGTCAGTTTGACTTCCAAGTTTGTATCTTGGTGACAGAGCGGAATCATGGTGCCACCAGCTACAGTAAAGAATCGGAGTTGGGGGAAGATGAGTTTAGTTTTGACTGCACAGTACCTGTGGGACATCCAGATAGAATTGTCCAGCAGGTAGTGAGATATAATTAAGATATACAGCATCGGATATACATCAACTGGTGGCATGAATGCCTATTGATATTTTCTGAGCCAGTGAAAGTAAATGAGATGATTCAGGGAGAAAATAAGACCTTTGAGGGTATTTGTTGTGTATAGTGTGTGTGCGTGTTGTGAGAGAGAGAGAAAGGAAAGAGAGGGATGTGCCAAAATGTTACCAATTTTCTGTTTAGGAGAAGGATACATGAGAGTTCTTGCACTATTCTTTCACATTTATTTGGAGACTTAAACACTATGAGAATGAAAAGAAGGAGGAGAAACAGGAAAAGGAGACAAACTAATGAGAGCTTGACCCAAGACCCAAGCAGTAGGTTTGGGGAGGAAGGTTGGAGCCATGAGAATTACAGAAATATTGGGAATCTGTCCCAGTCACCTGGAGCGACGTTAGGGAAGCAGGCCCGTCAGGATTTCCACTCCTGGTCAAAGATTACATGATGTCCTTTCATCATGCGAACAGCGGCAACAATCACAACGACAGCACTTCAACTCACCACCCTGGGAAGCAGAGAGCCATGGAGTGGCTTTGAGGGAATGAGTTTAGCTCTTCTGAGGCTCTTTTCTGACAATGAGGAGATTGGAGCAGATGTCCTCCGAGGTCCTGTTTAACCTTCTCCAAATGCATAGTCACGGTTACGCTTCCTTACTGACGCTCCTCGGAGCCATCTGACCTAAGCATTAAAGGTTTTGTCACATGTGCCATGTCACTCTCTCAGTCCTGATTTATTTCTCCAGCCCTTTCTGGCCATCCTCTTTTGAGAGCCTGTCCCTGACAAGACGCAATCCTCATTGAACTCCGCTCGGTAAGTGGAGCTCTGATAGCTGCCGACCCCTGACCCGGCCACCCCTTGACCTCATGGCAGGGCTTCTTCCCAGACTCTTGGATATTGTTTTCTATTAACAACTCTTCTGACTTTCTCTCTGTGCTAAAGCTAGCACACACTTATGATAGAAAAGTGGAAACTTTGGGAAATTATATAGAAGAAAATTTAAATTACTCACAATTCCACCATTTCCCAGATAGCCACTATTAAAATTTTTTCCGAATGCATGAGTGTGTATGTGTGTTACATAGCTGATCTCTTATCATCTACATAGTTTTGTATTCTGATTTCTTAACTTAATAACATACCTTGAGCACTCTCACGGAGGAGTGGGACAGATCGCCATTCTGTAATTCTTTTGCAGTTTCACAAGCATCAGATGTCATTTAGGAAGCTCATTTTTCATACCTCTCAAAATAATGAAACATTATGTTTTGAGAAATGTAATGTTAAAATTTAATGTTTAAATATATTTCTTTATCATTATATGATAATGATATAATTATCTCCTTATATAATTAAAAGATTCACTGTTTTCATATAAAGTGTTTTCCAAATGATTTGGCAACTCTGCCCATTTCTTCTGGTTCTGATGTAAGCCTGACCTGTTACATCATCACTGGTACTGGGGAAACACCAAGCTAGGGAAAGGACAAGAGAAAGAAATAGATTTAGAATTTCTCAGTTTATGGTACCATATCATTAATGGCAGATCTGAGACAGGCTGGGACCTGGAACCTGGGACCCTTTGCTGCAGTGCTTGCACCTGGACAAACATCTCAAGCAACAGAATACAAAGAAACTATAAGGGACTAAAAATAACTGTGTACATACACACTTGGGGCAAATTATGGATACCAAGATACACAAAGACCAAAAACCCAACTGCCACTTCTGAGGTATCGGGAGCAAAAGCAGGGTACCGCGCAAGATCCCTGCACACAGCACCGCCGAGGGGGTGGGCAGACCACCTAAGCCACTCCTCTGGCCCGACCCATGGATCCGCCCCTGCCCTTAGTCAATTTAAAGGATCAGCTCACCCCCCCCATCCCCCCCATCCCCGCCCAGAGAGCGAGCAAGGGCACCTGTTACTTGTTTTCGTTCCCTCCTGCTGCAGCACAAGTCCCAGTAAAGCCTTGCCTGAATTTCTCATCTGGCCTCTTATCAAATTCTATTGATTAAGGAGTCCAAGAACCCTGGTCGGTAACAGATCCATAGAACCAGTTCTGGGTGGTATTGGTGCAATTTGTAGGGTGTGTGTGTGTGTGTGTGTGTGTGTGTGTGTGTGTGTGTTTGGTGAGTGGGTAGCAGGAGAGAGCCAAGTGGGAGGAGTAAGGCAATGAATTAAATATGATAGGTGTGGAGGCACACACGGTAACTATGGAGATTCCATCTCTTCCTTTCTTACTAATGCCAAATAATAAGGTCTAATTTTAATGTACTGTGTACATGTGTGTATGTGTGTATATGACAGCGGGGGTGGGGGAGACGTGAGGAGGGATGCATTCTAGAATCTTAAAAAAAAAACCAACAGAATGAATCACAAGCATTTCCTAACGTCATAAGTTAATTAAATTAAAACATCCTAACAGTTGACACATGGATATTCTTCAATGTCTCCAAGGAAGTACCCGAACCATTCACCAATTCAAGCATCTAATATTTTCATCCAAGAAGTTCAAACCACTTAATTCATCCTTATGGTCTCCCTGGGAATCAAGGAGAAAAAAGAAATTACTCTCCACCCCCTCTTTTATATACGTCTATATACACTTTCTGTTATGCACTTATCTTTGTAGAAAAGGAAACCCCATAAGCCAAGTACACCTCTCTGAAACCACTTCTAACCCTCATTAGAAGGTGCACATTCACTTGGAATTGTTGCCTACATACTCCTTGTCTTCCTGCATTTTTTCCAAATATACATATGTTGATGACCATCACACTTACTATTTTTAATGACTATATAATATTCCATTTATTGACATGCCATCGTTTATTCAACCATATCTTTATTGTGAGAGATTTAGGAGCTGTTTCTAAATTATTTTGAGCATCATAAGTAATACAGTGAATGCATCACCGTGCAAATATTTTTTCCTTTGGGATTCTTTACTTGAATCTGATGCTGGCTTTTATTATTTCACTTTTGCTATACTATAAACATATAATAGAATCTCTAAGTTGTTTGATTGATATTTACCTAATTTCTATCAATAATTTAGAATTAGATAGTTTAATTTCTATCGATGGTTTCTATCTATTTTCCTGTGTATAACTCTATTCTTATCCTTTCCTACTCTGGTCAATTGCCAGATAGAAGCTAATGATTAGCCATATACATTTTTATTAGATCCAGATTTTTTAGGAATGTAAACTTCTACGAACTATATTTGTCATGAATCATTTTCACATTCCGTGGTCTTCCTTTTTTAAACTTTGTTCAGTTACATTATTTCATATGATGTATTTTTAGATGTTAAGAAGGGATTGTAGAAGAATTTACTCACCGACTCTTTCCCAATGATTTCTATTGCCCTTGGAAACCTCCATATCACCCTGGCAAGTCCTAACAACTGAATCCTCTGATATTAGCAAAAAAGCATTGGGTCAAGGTTGAAGTGGGCCCTGGGACATCCCAGAAACATGGCCTCCTCCATGGGGAACGTGGCTAAGAGCTGGACTGTCAGTCTCCAGTGTTATTGCTACTAGCACTCTGCTTTCCCACTTCTCTCTTTGTTCCAAAATAGTCATCGTGATGTCTCAGAACTAAGTCTCTGGCTGTCCCTTAAACCATGTGGCTAGGGACCAGCACTGGTTATTCCCAGAGCTGCCGGTGGGTCACATGGAGAAAGGAGCAAGGACAGCGTGTTTCCGTGACTCAGGCATGCTTGCTCCTGGCCACAGCGATGACACATTTGTCTCCTTTCCCATATCCTGAGCCTAAACCAGGCGTCATGCATTTCCCTGGCTTCAGCGTAGAGGTGTGAGACAGATCCTGGCTCCAAACAGAAGGTTATCTTTATGGTCATTTGAGTGTGTGTGTGTGTGTGTGTGTGTGTGTGTGTGTGTGTGTTGCCTGTCTCCCTGTATTCTCTGTTGTGTGTTGTGCTTGTGTAGCAGCCCCTTGTACACAGTCCTTGTTGGAATATGGAGTAATGGTGTTTGGAGAAATGCTTTGTCCCAGCAGCAGTGGGGAGGGAGGGTGTTCAAATGCTGAACCTCATTCACAGACCCAGTCATCCTGCTCAGCTCTGCTCAGTATGAACGAAGTAGGTTATCGCTAGTGGAACTGAGCTCTAATTCTGCTGAGGTGTCAATAACACGACCTGGGATGAGAACTCGTTATGATGCTGAAAAGGCTGGGAGGTACAGGTGGGCTCGAGAATGGGAGGGAAGGGGGGAAGAGTATGGGAATTACTGCGTTTCAAAAAAGGGATACTCTAAAGCTTTAAGATAAAAGAATAAGTGTTTTTTAAAAAACTAAAAAGGAAAATGCTGGGCTTCCCTGGTGGCGCAGTGGTTGACAGTCCGCCTGCCAATGCAGGGGACACGGGTTCGTGCCCCGGTCCGGGAAGATCCCACATGCCGCGGAGCGGCTGGGCCCGTGGGCCATGGCCGCTGAGCCTGTGCGTCCAGAGCCTGTGCTCCGCAACGAGAGGCCACAACAGTGAGAGGCCCGCGTACCGCAAAAAAATAAATAAATAAAAAGGAAAATGCTAAGAGCTCTGAAACTCATATTACCAGTCTGAATTAGAGGGGTGCAAAAACCAGTGTTGAGGAGATGGTGAGAGAAAGCTGTTCACACATAAGCAGAGCGAGAAATTTCAAGAACAAGACACAGAAGGACAAGACTTGGGTCAAACACTGTGTAGAGAAAGAGTTCAGGAGGGTGGGTAAAGGGGGCGGGCAGGACATGGCTGTTACTGGCAGGACTGACCCTAGACAAAGAGGTGCACCCAGCCATTCTGCAGCCTAGCTCCCCGCCAAGAGCTCTCTAAATACAGTGCCACCAGTATCATTATCTGTTTAATATTTTAAATTGACTTTCTTTTTAAAACTCAAGCATCTAGTTTCATATTAAACAATCCTGTCTGGGAAATCACAGGTTTGATATGCTAGTTATATATTTTTCTAATACATATTAAAAAAACACACAATTAGTAAAGGGATGTATATATCTGTGAAGCACCTGAAGTAATAAGTATTGATTGATGGTATGCACACCATTCTTTGGAAAATCCATTCTCTATTCACCGCACAGCCCATGACTTAACCATCATCATTTCTTACTGGGATTAAATGAACAGCTCCCCTTTCCTGGTAAACTCTTTCTATCTACATCCCTTTCTCTGGGGAAAGTGTTAACCGACTCTTCAAGTTTCAACGTGGCCTTCACTTCCCGAGGAAATTCACCCCCACCCCCACCTGCTACCCCACTAGACTGGGGAAGATTTCCCTATCATATGATTCCATAGTTCCCCCTCTTCTTTTATTCACCAACTATATTTGCTACTATCACTTATACTGTTATTCAGCCCTTCATTGGAGGTAAATTCTGCCAGGGTAAAGAAACGATAGCCTTTTTCTTTTCTTTTTTTTTCTGGTTTTTTTTTTTTTTTCTTTTTTGCCACACCATGGCTTGCAGGATCTTAGTTCCCTGACCAGGGATTGAACCCAGGCCCCAGCAGTGAAAGCACCAAGTCCTAACCACTGGACCGCCAGGGAATTCCCATGATAGCCTTTTTCATCATTCTGTTATCAGGGCCTACCACATTGTCAAGTACACTGTAGCACTCAATAAATAGTTGAATGAATCAATTCTACTGTATAGCACCTGTGGGCAATTCTCCCTTTTATCAAAATCTTTTCTCAGCTGACTTTCAATTTGTAAAATATTTAGATATTTAGATTTAGATATAAAAGAACTATAAAAGTCAAGTGCATAACTGGTCTGTTTGTACAGGCCAGCTAACCAGTGAGATATTTCTCTGCAGAGGATCTGCTCAGAGTTCCTCAAATCACACATGTATGGTGGAGTCATATGTTTTGCTTTAAAATAGAGAAGCAGTGAGTGGGGTGGTTGACAGCTATCTCTGGGCTTGGACTACTGGGTTTCAGTCCCACTTTCTAGCTGGGTAAACTTGAGCAAGTTATCTAATTTCCCATGGCTCAATCTTCCCATCTGTAAAATAGGTATAAAGTTGTACCTACTTCCTAGCTCTCTAAATGTTTTCAGTATGGTGCCTGGTACATAGTAAGCACTCAGTAAGTTATCATTATACCTTCCAGATGCCTTCTTTGCACTCCAATTTGTTAATATCTCTTCTAAAGTGTAACCAGTCAAAATTAAACCCCAAACTCTATTTAGTCTGACCAGGCAAAAGGTGCAAGGGGCCAACACCACCAAAGATCTAGACATTTTACTTATTTTAATACATTCTAAGACTACACTGTTTTTGTTTTTTAGCAGCCATATCATACTGTTAAGTTATATTGACCTTGCATTTAATAAAACCTTCAGACCTTTTTGTGTGAATTTCTGTCCAAATAGCACTTAACCTTCCTGTCTCTAGGCAGTTGATTTTTTTTTTTTTAAACAGATACAGAACTTTTAAATTGTTCCTATTAGTTTTAATTTTGTTGGTTTGGACCCAGTGTTTTAGCTCATACAGATCATTTTGAAGTTTGATGACATTCTATTATCATATTTGTCATCATTCTTAGATCTACGTCATCTGTAAGTTTGTTAAATAAGTCTTTTATTTATTTATTTATTTATTTAATTTTTGGCTGCGTTGGGTCTTCGTTGCTGCGCGCAGGCTTTTCTCTAGTTGCGGAGAGCAGAGGCTACCCTTCGTTGCGTTGCACGGGCTTCTCATTGTGGTGGCTTCTCTTGTTGCGGAGCAGGGGCTATAGGTGTGTGGGCTTCAGCAGTTGTGGCATGCGGGCTCAGCAGTCGTGGTATGCGGGCTCAGCAGTCGTGGCCCGCGGGCTTCAGAGTGCAGGCTCAGCAGCTGTGGCGCACGGGCCCAGTTGCTCCACGGCATGCAGGATCCTCCCGGACCAGGGCTCGAACCCATGTCCCCTGCATTGGCAGGCGGACTCTCAACCACTGCGCCACCAGGGAAGCCCTTAATGTTATATTTGAATCATCTATAAAATTGGTGACCAGAAAAAGACCAAGGGCAAAATCAATATAACTTTAGGAAAGTCTCTGTAAATCAGCATCAATGGACCAGCAGCATTCTTCATGTGTAATCCATTCAGGGTACAAGTTTCCACCTGGTCTATAATCATTCTATAAAGAAGACAAAAATTACCACTTCTTAATAAATATGTCTGCAGGACTTCCCTGGCGGTCCAGTGGTTAAGACTCCGGGCTTCCACTGCAGGGGCCGCAGCTTCCGCTGGTTGGGGAACTAAGATCCTGCATGCCACTCAGCATGGCCAAAAAATAGGAAAAAAAAAAAAAGAAGTCTGCGAAAATGGGGCTCTAAGGATGTTTGCTGAGGTACTGTTTGTAAAAGCAAAAAATAGAAAAAAAAAACCCTTAATGTCCAATGAGTCATTAATTAACTAATACATTTTTGTACAAACTTTCGATGAATTGTTCTTTGTCATTGCAAAATAAAAAAACAGAATTCTGCAGATTCATGGTTTCCAAGCTTATTTTTAGCCATAGATATTGTAGAAATTTGGTGGGGTTTTCCCTCTAGTTTTTATTCACTCTTCTAATAATATCACTCTGACTTTCTTCGGGGAAAATTTCCCTTTCTCACTGGGTACTTTTAGTGAAACTATCTAATAAGGTATCTTTTGCTTCCCTAGCCAGAGGGTGTATACCTGGCCCAACCTAGGACAGTTGGGCTGGTTCTGTCTTCTAGCACATAAAGGACCAAAGAAAAGTTGGAACTGATGCATCACAGCAGTCATGCCCTGATCCAAATGGCTATTAATTCCTGCTGCCAGGAGCCCAGAGCTCCCCTGGCTCCTGCCCTTTCTGATTCTGATTTTTCACCTATGCTTTTTATTTGGTGAACTACCCATAACTTTCTAATGAATTGCATTTTTCTTAAGTTATCCAGTTTTAGTTTCGGTTGCTTACAATCAGAAATTCTAACTCTAGAACCCTTAAAAAAATTTAAAGACATTTTAAAAATCCCAATACGTAAAACAAAATAAAACAAGAGTGCTCTTGCATATGGGAGGTTTACCCAGTTGGCTACCCCTTGCCTGTACAACAAACTGATAAGGCTCTAAGTGTAAAATGTCATCTTTCATAGACATAAAATCTTCTCTCTTTGTTGATATAAAAAACAACAAAGAGCCCCATTTTCGCAGACTTTTTTTTTTTCCTATTTTTTGGCCATGCTGAGTGGCATGCAGGATCTGTCTCTATATCCTACAAGTTCTTTTCGCTGTTTATTTGTTTTGTGTTTTGTTCTCTTTCATGTTAGATGCTTTTCTTAAAGGTCTGATTGGCTGATAGTTTATATTTAAAAGCAACTCACTAAAATGATTATCAGAAATGTAGATGGTCAGGGTTTGTACCTGTTTTCAACTCTACCCTTTACATCTGAGGTTCTTAGTGCCTTTGATTCCTGAGCCTTTCTGGGCTTCTGCTGCCTAAATTGTCTTTCATTGGCATCTTCTGTGGGCACCTGCTTTCAGCTTATTTTTCTCTGCCAAATCAGTTACCACTCGTCAATTTATTTTTCATCTTCCAAACATTTGTTGTCATTATTAATCCTTTTATCTCCTCTCCTAATTTCTTTATCCTTATGAATTTTTATCTTTCTTGTTCCCTTAGTGTAATTTTAGTGTTTTTCAGTGGAAAGGAAGCAGAGGTAATAGTTGGGGGTTATTAAACTAGAAAACTATCTACCTTTTCTATAATTACCATGTTTTATTTTTACACTAAAAGCAAATAAAGATATTTTTAACTCTAAAGTTAACAGTTTTTATAACAATCTCATGTTGTCCACCAATGGCCTGCAAATCTATCAATTGATTCAAAAAGGAAAAAAAAGATGGGTACTATGATTTGTCCTTAACAAGTTCATGCTGGCTCCAGCTGTTCACTTAATACTTTTTAGGTGTTCACAGCAAGCAACTCTGTTTAATCAGGGGATTCTATTAATTGTCAATATTCACCACCAAGCTGGTAATTAGCAGAACCTACTCTTTCCTTTCATACAAGGTCAACCCAGTTTCAAGTCCTCTCTAGTTTCTCATGAATTTTTAAAGTTTATTGATAGCTGCTTTGCAATCCGTTTTCCAAGTCTTCTTAGCATCTTAGGAAGAAATTTGTCTAGACATGGGGGGTTTTGGTAATTAATTTTAAATAAATTAAAAAATTTTAAACGTATTAAAATAATTAACTTTATTAAATTACTTTGCCTACCTTAGGCTTTAATTCTCTCTTTGCAATGTTTGTTCTAAATCCTTTCCATTTAAGGACTACAGTAGACTTTTCCTGGGGGGAAAGGAGTGGGACCACCTAGCATCTAAACATCCTTCTTATCTGAGGGAATCCAAAAGATGTGGGAGACAGAGCTCCACCTCCCACTGTGGAAACCAAAGGGGACGGCTCTCCTTGTTCTCCACCAAAGGTATTAGCATGTGATCTAGGCTCAGTGAGCCAGATGCTACTGCGCAGGATTTTTAATATTGAATGAGGAATGTGAAGACACAGAAGGTGAGAGGTTTTATTTGTTGTCGTTTCGATGGTAGAAGAGTTTAGAGTACAGATGTGGGGAGGGGGCATCCTTTGTGACACCAAGAGTGACAGCAGCCAGCAGTGGTGGTGCCAGTGATGGTGGCCTTATTCTGGTGGCATGATCTTGATCGTATTTGCATGCCCAATCTCTCTTGGTTCCTGGCTGGGTTTTGATCTTCGCCTTCCCGTTGACTCTGTGATCCTATACCATTCCAAGGGATTTCTTTTCTAAGTTAGCCGGAGTTAGTTTATGTTATCTGGACCAAGATCTTTGAGTAGTACGGAGAAATTGGTGCTGGGAGATGGTTGCAGGCAACAGAACCTTGGGGAAATGGATGAGACGGGGAACCTGCTAGCTGGTTACTTAATACCAAGAGCAGAAAATATTCTGTTAGTCTAGAGGGATGATATGTCCGTGACATAAAATGGTAGGAAAAATTAAAAGATAAATAAAGTCTCTGATTGCTGCTCATTAGAAGCAACTATTTGCTCCTGCCAAACCAGGAGAGTCAAAAAGAATTAAAGGACTACAGGATGGTGTCACTTCTTCTGTTGTATCTAGTTTGCTTAAACAAAAATAAATGGCAAGCTCAAATCCTTAAATTTTCAGATCATAATACAAATTGTAATGTTTTCTAAGACTGTACAAAAAAGAAACTCATTTCTTACAGCTGCATGACCGAGATAACTGAAAGCCAGACTCCATGAGTTGTCAGATTACAAAGTCCACTGAATTTACAGCCTCACCAGGTCTCTTATGTGAAAGTTAGGGCATTGATCAGGAAAGTGCTGTACCTCAAGAACTACAGTGGGGATATATGTGGATATCTGAAGAACTTGGGGAACCCTGTACCCCTAAACCTCACTGAGCCTCCATCATCAGCCATATCTAATGAGGTTATTATTGCTTTCCATGAAGATCCACCGAAGGGAGTCACCTTACTGAAGGAAGCCAATTATCCTGTGTTCTACTCCCTTCACTCCTCATTATCTCCAAACATTTGACTAAAATTAGGTACCAGCACACCCAAGGGGCCAATTACAAGGTATAAACTGGGATTAGGGATCAGCACACACACATACACAGATGCACACACCAAGATTTGCTAATTTACATGAAAATGGGGGAAACACACATGAGGATGGATTTTTCTAAGGAGGAAAAAACAAAACTTAGATTCAGGCTGAATTTATCGACAAGGGTGCATTTGCTAGAAATTTGAATTTAACATCTTGGCTTGAGTAGTTGGAAGTGTTTCTAAGTATTTTCTTCGTGGGTTGCCTAAAACCTAGTCACAATAGAGAATGCTAAACAAAGCTGAGGTACAATGTGGTATAACGTTGAGGAAGAAATTCAAAGACATTGGAAGATAGAAATATTGGAGGGCATTTATCATGTCTTCTTTCTATGTCTCTAAGGAGGCCCAGAAAAAGCTCATGAAAGAAACCTTTGAGAGTGCTTTAGTGGCTACTCTAAGTAGGCCAGGAATGCCTGTGATATGCTACAGATGAAAAGCTCCTCCCCCTCTTATTTCAATCACAGTGGACAGATCCTGGCTCAGCAGAGGCTATATGGGCACTTAATTGCCAGTGATATGGGGACATAATTGCCATCTGGGGCAGCAAGGTCAGCATGAAGTTTCAGACCTTCCCTTTTTTTTTTTTTATCATGAGTCCTCAGTACCAAAATAAATAATTAGCCACTGGGATCCCATTTGATTTAAAATATATTTTTAAAAATAAATAATTTAAAAATTATTATTTTGAATAAATAATTCAAAAATTTCAAAACCAAACTCCAATCAAAAACATTTGATTCAAGTCAATACAATAGAGTGACAGCCCCACATCCAATTACTAGATCCAAGATTCCATGAATAAAGGGAAAGCCTGGGTACTTTTGAGGAACAACACTGCAGCCACCACAAGTAAAACAGTTTATATTTCCTCTACCCTTTCCCAAAGGGAATTGTGGCCATTTACCGAGGTAACTTGAGGGGAAGTAAAAGGATCATTTATGGGTTATTGGACATTGACTTTGAGCTAACACTAATTCTTCAGAACACTTAATACTGCTATTGCCCACTGGTTGGAGTGGGGCTTATGGGAGCCAGCTCGTAAGTGGAATTTTGACCAGAATCTACTTCACAGTGGGCCCTAGAATCCCAGAGAAATCCCACAGTTATTTCCTCAGTTCTTGAGTTTCGAGTTGGACTAAACAGTCTCAGAGATTGGCATAATCATAGAAATGGATTCCTCACCTGTGGAATAAGGCTTATTAGGTAAACAGGGCCATGTCGAAGTACCTGCAATCCCTCCTACTAAACAAACAAACCAAAAAACAGTCAAAAGCAATACTACCTCCCCAAGGAAGTCATTAATACAGTTGCCACCATAATAGTCTTGTTAGATGCACGGTACAGAGTTCTATCATATTTCCATTAACTCTTTAGTTGAGACAGTGAAGAATCTGGCTGGATCCTGAGAATAACATGGGTCCTCAGTACCCCTGGTTTATTATAAACTTAACTAGGTGATGCCTCCGATTGTATCTGCTGTTCCAGTTGGGGTCTCCTACTAGATCAAAACAATGTGGACTTTGGTACCCAGAAGACTGCAGCTTATCCCTAATGTTCTAATGTTTTTTTATCCCAGTAATTAGAAAACACCAGAGAAAAAGGTTGCTTTCACCTGGTGGAGAAACACACCATTTTCCTCAGCACTATGTCATCTCTCTGTTTCTGTACTACAATTTAAATGCATAAGACACTGATTGTCTTTCTATCCCATTGGACATCATGCTACAGTAAAATATGGATGACATCATGATGATCAGATATGGAGACCCAGAAGTATCAGGTACCCTAGGTACCTTGGTAAAAACAAACAAAAACAACAACAACAACAACAACAAAAAAACATGAAAGAAAGAGGGAGGCAGGAAAATTCTAAGAAAGTACAGGGGTCTGTTGCCTAAGGGATTTCTAGAGGTTCAGTGGTCTAAGTCATGTCAGGAGAGTTCATACAAAATGAAAAACACTTTGTAACCCCTGGTACTCTCATCACAAAGAAAGAAGCCCAGTGCTTACTGGGCCTTCTTGGACTTTCCAGGTAATATATTTCACATTTTGGTGTGCTTCTCCAAACTGTTTACCAAGTGACTTAAAAAACTTCCAAGTTTTGAGTAAGGCCCAAAGAAAGAAAATTTTCTCTAGGCTGCAGCATATGTGGCCTTAATGACCCAGTGGATTCAAAGGGTGCTTGAGTTATCAATGGCAGATTGAGTTGCTAAATGGAGCTTGTGGCAAGCCTAATTAAGAGAATCACTGTGGAGACCCCTATGGTTTTCCATCAATCTACGACCTCTTCAGCAAGCAACTGTTGTCTTTGTAAGAGATACTTCTCAGCCTGCTTCTGAAAAAGCAGTGAATGTCAACTGTGGAGCACCTGGTGACAATGCTATCTTGAGCTGTCCATCATGAACTTCGTATCATCTGAGCCACAATGCCATAAGGTTGGGTGTGGTTAGCAGCACACTAGAAAGCAATGTGTATGAGAAAATGTCCAAGCAGGTCCTGAAAGCACAATAAATTATTTGAGAAGTTTGCTCACACTTCCAGTATGCCAATTTCTGCTGCCTTGCTGCCCCTTCCTCAACTCCATGATCTCATATGGAGTTAGTTCCCTACTAGCCAAATCTAGTAGCAACCCCACTCAGATTAGTCCCAAAGGACAGTGGAGATGAAATATACTCCCAGTAGGCAGAACTTCACACAGCATATCTCTATCCAAAAGAAGAGATAACCTGAAGTAAGAATTTACAATGAGTCATGGGCAGTGTCTGGTGTTTGGGCTTTATGGTTAGGAACTTGGAACGAGACTGAAGGAGAATTTTGAGGAAGAAGTATTTGGACTGAAATCTTGGTCAGAAATAGCACTGAAGTCATTTGGGGAAGAAGAATGTGGAAAAACCTAATGGAATGGACCCAATTAATCAGGTGAACAGATTACTCATTCTGAGAATATCATTCAGGTTCCTTCCCAAGCTACCCCAATGCCTGCTCAGTGGGATCAAACAAAGTGGCCAAGGTGGTAGGGATGGAGGCTGTACATTAACCTGACTACAGGGAAATTTCCCCTACCAAGTCCATTTTCACTTGTGCTTCCTTCCCTGGTATACTAAATACTTTAATTTATCTACTTCAGGTAAATTCTCTCTAATTTCCTCTTCCTGTCTTGTCTACTATTTTATATAGCATATGCTGGTATTATTTAAAATAATCATTTAATTTATAGGACGCAAATATTGAGACAAGTCATGATGAAATAGAGGAACAATGGATATCACTCTGAGACGCTACACTTGGAGCTGAATTCAGTAACTGACAGGCTAGGACTTTCTCCTCTTGGGAAGGATATAGTATATTTTTAATTGTAGGAGGAATTGTTGCATTATATTAAGTAGGAATGCTTTTATGCTGGAAATTTGGGAAGGAAGATATATGTGGATGTTTGGCTCCCCAGGATCCAATCCTTTCAAGCGTACATGAAACATTCTCCAGGATAGATCATATATTGGGCCACAAAGAAGTTTTATATATATATATATATATATATATATCACATTTTCTTTATCCATTCATCCTTTGATGAACACTTAGGTTGTTTCCATATCTTGGCTATTGTGAATAATGCTGCAACAAACATGGGAGTGGAGATATCTCTTCAAAATACTGATTTCATTTCCTTCAGCTATACATTCAGAAGTGGAATTGCTGGGTTGTATGGTAATTCTATTTTTTTATTTTTTACACAACTTCCATGCTGCTTTCCATGCTGGCTCTACCAATTTACATTCCCACCAACGGTGTACAATAGTTCTTTTTTTCTCCACACTCTGACCGACTTCTGTTATCGCTTGCCTTTTTGATAATAGCCATCCTAACAGACATGAAGTGATATCTCACTGTGGTTTTGGTTTGCATTTCCCTGATGATTAGTGATGTTGAGTACGTTTTTAGATACCTGTTGACCATTTGTATGTCTTCTTTGGAAAAACGTATATTCAGATCCTTTGCCCATTTTTCTTTTTTTTTTTTTTTTTTTTGGCCGCACCATGTGGTTTGCGGGAGCTTAGTTCTCCGACCAAGGATCTAACCCGAGCCCCCTGCAGTGGCAGTGTGGAGTCCTGACCACTGGACTACCAGGGAATTCCTTTGCCCATTTTAAAATCAGGTTAGTTGTTATTATCATTATTTGCTATTAAGTTGTATGAGTTTCTCATATATTTTAGATATTAACCCCTTATCAGATATATGGTTTGTAAATATTTTCTCCTATTCCATAGGTTTCCTTTTCATTTTGTTGATTGTTTCCTGCTATACAGAAGCTTTTTAGGTTGATGTAGTCCTATTTGTTTATTTTTGCTTTTGCTACCTGTACTTTTGGTGTCATATCCAAAAAATTATCTCCAAGACCAATGTGCAGGAGATTTTTTCACTATATTTTCTTCTAAGTTTTACAGTTTCAAGCCTTATGTTTAAATCTTTAATCCATTTTGAATTAATTTTGTGTATGATGTAAAATAAGTGTCTAACTTCATTCTTTTGCATGAGGATATGTAGTTTTCCCAGCACCATTTGTTGAAGTGACTTTTCTTTCTTCATTGAATGGTCTTGGCATGCTTGTTGAAAATCATTTGATCATACATGCGAGGGTCCATTTCTGGTCCCTCCATTTTATTCCATTTGTCTATATGTCTTTCTTTATGCCAGTACCACACTGTTTTGATTGCTATCACTTTGTAATATAACTTGAAATCAGGAAGTGTGACGTTTTCAATTTGTTCTTCTTTCTCAAAATTGCTTTGACTATTCAGGGTCTTTTCTGGTTCAATATGAATTTTAGGGTTGTTTTTTTCTATTTATGAGAAAAACGCCATTGGAATTTCAGTAGGGATTGCATTAAATCTGAAGATCATTTTGGAAACTATGGGCATCTTAACAATATTAAATCTTCCAATCCATGAACATGGATGTCTTTCTATTTATTTGTATTTTCTTTAATTTTTTCAAGCAGCATTTTGCAGCTTTCAGAGTCTAAGTCCTAGAACTATTTTTATCTCTTTTCTGACATGTCATATTTCTGTCTTGACTTACCTTCTCTCCTAGAGTGTCAGTTTTCTGAATGGCAAGGGCATTCTTAGTTGTCTCTCCTCACTGTGTCTAACAGAGTCTCTTGCATGTAGCAGGCTCTCGATAAATGCATGTTCTGTAAATTAGAACACAAATGAGTCCTAACCTAACAGACATCAGATATTAACAGGTTCAAAATCAAATTGACTTTTTGGGTATGTGCATGTTGGCCTATAGATGTCTGAGCTTCTCCATTATTTTCACCTGAGAATTGCTGAGCATCCTCTCACGAGACTGAAGTGATCTGTCATCCCTGAGCCAGAAAAGAGAAAACTGGGCTAGAGATTTAGAAGCTGATAATTGGGACTGATTATCAAAGAGGAGTCCTGCAGCCGGGCAGAGTCCAGGGAGGGGGAAACGGACCAGGGATTCCTAACTGCAGGGCTGCCAAAAGCTGAGCCGATGAGTGTAAGTCAGCATCATTTGGGGGAGAAGGAGGGGTGATTTCAGGGTCCAACGTCAATCTGAGGCAGTGAATAGACAAGGCCAGGGAGACTGGGTTTGGCTCAGGCAGGCCAGGGTAACTTCCTCGGAGAGCTGGCATCTGGCCCCAGTGAGGTCCTCGGGCTCTTCCTCCTCCACCGGCTCCACTTTCAGCTCTTAGAGCTCAGCATCTCATATGTCTTTCTGTTTTTTTCCCCAGTAGCCAGGTTTGCAACTTTCTGGAGCTGTTTTTCTTCCTCTCCTCCAATTTCATTTAAACTTTTCTTTAACCAGGTTGGCCAGCCTCTGGGCAAGCCTGTTCCTTCAAGGTTCCATCAAACCTTGTTTGGTGCGGGTCTCCTTAGCTATGGCTAGGAAAGCCAGATTTGACCTTCTGAGATCATCTACCTGACCAGCTCTCCACTTCCCGTGTTTTCTAAGTCACGTCTATCAACAAATAAAAATGACACCGTGGGCTTTCAAGTCCTTCAGAGCGTGGGTGGGCTTGGGTCCCGTGGGGGCAATTATCACACTTGGAGATGGGAGGTAATCAGTGGGGAGCAGGTACCTCTTGACAGCCTGGAGCAAGGAGAGAGTGAAAGGACAGAGGAGTCAGGGTTAAGGGCATGATAATGCCTGAGTTTTTTTTACCGGAAACATGGATTTGATCTTCAAGTAAAAGAGAAGCCTCTTTTCCAGGGACCGTAGGGAACAGCAGCAAATGAAGGCAGCCTGACCCTTCTCTGCAGAGTGAACACAGGGTAAACAAAAGGCAGTGAAAATGATGGTGGCTGGAGATCTGCCTTAGTACATTTAAACCTCGACTTGTCAATAATCAGTATCCCAAACTTCCCTCACTCACTGGTGAAATCTGGTTTAGAGGAGGTAAAAATCTGTCTGCAGCAGCCTTCTCCATCCCAGGCACTCAGGCCCTGCTCTCACAGCAGCAGGCAGCTTGGTGCCCCTGAGACTCTCCCTGCAGCCCGAGGCAGCTCTCAGGGCCTGGCCAAGAGCGCGCCCTCCTGACCTGGCTCCTGACCTGTTTTGTGGGTTGTGGAGATGACTTCTTCAGCCCTTGGATACCCACCTGCTCCTATACTTGAGTGTCGTTTTTAGAGGCTGTTCTTTCTCTGCGGCTTCTGAGAAGTAGGTCAAGGTACTGGCTTTAAGGGAGAAGTGCCAGGGGTTCAAGTCACCAGGCCGGGAGTCAGGAATCCCGAGTTCTGTTTCAGGCTTCACAGCTAATCGGCTACCTGACAATCTCAGGGGCCCATTCTCCCCTCGGCTCCCTCAGCCCTTCACTGGGTCTCGAGATATTTTCCCCTGAAGCTGTATTCCCCAGGGCCGTCCCTTTCTTCCCTCTTCCCTCCCTCTGGAAAAGGCCCTTTAAAGCTGTTGGCCGCTCAAGGCTGGTACCCACAGTAAGAGCTGCTGCAGTTGTGTGGCTGTTGGGGAGATTAGAGGCTTTTGAGCAGACAAAGTCAATCCCCTGGGGGCCATGGGAGGCTGGAGCATCAGGAAGCCAGACTCCTGGGCTGAAGGACAGGCCTGGAGGTGTGGAACCTCGGATGCAAGTGAGGGTCCTGGGTTTTATGTGATGACTGTAGATTGCCTTTCTTCTAAGCTGCCTTTCTCTGTAACTCAGGGCAATTCAGCCTCTAGTTCAAAAGGAAACTGTGGGAACTGTGGTGCTTGCTCACGGCAGAGGGGATCCTTTGAGCTGTCTCAACAAAGGACATTGTTCAGAGTGACTGTGGTAACCAGGGCAAGTTTGGTCAAAGAATAATCACCTTTTCTAAGGCATAGTTCCTCCGCCTGACCCAACTAGTCCCAGGAGGCCCTCGGGCTCTGAAGGCAGGTGAGGCCACAGGGGGGCCACCAATGATGGTCTAGGAATGGGGTGGAAATTAGAGCACCTGCTTTGGTCTGTTTAGCCCGAGACTCTCTCCAATCTCTACCCTCCAAACCCAAGTAATGAGGGAGTGAAATACGGGTGAGAAAGGAGTAAATGCAGGTAAATCAAGGGAAGGGGGCACGGTGCTTTAGACCATCTTAGAAGTTGTTGGGGAAAAAAAACTTCATTTAAAGTGCAGTTGCCTTTTTTTTTTTTTTCCTGGCCGTGTGCAGAACTTCCCCGACCAAGGATCAAACCTGTGCCCCCTGCATTGGCAGCACGGAGTCTTAACCACTGGACCACCAGGGAAGTCCAAAGTGCAGTGGTTATGTGACTCTCAGTGTGGACTGTAAGGCATCACAGCGTGGTGGAAAGAAAGTGTGTCTTGGGCAAGAGTTTCTTGGGCTTGAGTTCCTGCTCATTTACTAGAATTCCAATTCCTATGGTGGAGGGCCATAGAAGAAGCAGAGTAGAGCTTCACGAAGGAAAAAACTAAACTGCATCCACAGTACGGCCCAAGCTGTAAAAATTATGATTAAATTAGGACAGAGTCTCAGTTTCCCAGCTGTAAAATGGGAATAATAGTATGGATCTTGCAAGGTCACCCAGAGCATTACATCAGATAACCTGTGTAGAGCGCCTGGCACAGAACCTGTGGCTCACACAATAAATGTTATTTCTTCTCCACTTTCCTTACTGTCACATTCATCCCATGTTTTGGATTTCCACAGCTAGAGTAAGAACCTAGTTAGGGTAGGAATCCCAATTCTGACTTTCCCTCCTTTCCACAGTTCACCCAAAGAGTTGATATCTGTTTGGCATCTTTTCATGGGCACACTCTTCTGGATATTGGGGCCCTTGGGTTCTGCACTTTTGTTTTAAACCGTGAGCTGGAATACTGTGTTCCAGCTTCCTTGTATGTAACACCATTACCCTAGATTTCCACAGCACCATTTCCTGCACATATTTTATCTAAACATCTTGACTACCCCTCAGAGAAGCTGAGTATGGGCTGGATTCCTCCACCACTGAACATATAGACCCAGAGGGGCCTGAGTGCTCGGGCCAAAGCACCCATGGCAAAGGGTGCAGGTTGGCCAGAGTGACCCCATCCCTGTGCCCTTAGGGGCCACATACCAATGGGATCTAACTGGGAATACAGGTTGGGGTGAGGGTGAGGACCACTCCAGGCCTGGTTCAGTCATGAGGATCCAGGAGCACCCTCCCAAAGGATGGTGCTAACTAGAGTTGCCAGATAAAACATAGGTCCAATCTGAATTTCAGGTAAACAAAAATAATTTTTTTAGTATAACATGTCCCCAGTATTTCATGGGACATACACTAAAAATTATTCCTTATTTATTCAAAATTCAAATTTAATTGGTCATTCTGTATTTTCATTTGCTAAATCTGGCAGCACTAGATCTAACAGGAAAGCCTTTGGATCAGTGCTCAAAGTCCTCCCACCATGGCGCCAGACTACCTTCTCAGCCCCCCTTCCTACTTCGCCATGCAGCTTGTGGGATTTTAGCTCCCCAACCAGGGACTGAACCTGCGCCCTCGGCAGTGAGAGAGCGGAGTCCTAACCACGGGACTGCCAGGGAGTTCCCTTCCCTTCTGACTTCTGCTCCCTGTCCTAGACTCTGTTCCAGCCTGATGAGACTCCAGGCTGTGGCTCACATACTCTCTCCCCTCTACCATCCTGACCTTTGCAAATTGTAGTCCCTCTGGCTGGAATTATTTACATTATCTCCACATCTAGAAATCCTGCCCATTCTTCAAAGCCCATCTTGAATGTTTTTTTCCTTCCTGAAGCTCTACTCTGCTTCTTCTATGGGTCTCCACCATAGTAATTGTTACATTTTATTATCATTTTTGCATGTCTCCCTTCTCCTGAGCACCTTCCACAGTGTCTAGCACATAATATAAAGTGATCAGTAAATATTTGATAAAAAGAATGAATTAGGCTCTCAGCCCTCTGAACATCTTAAGTAGAGGTCTGTGCTTCTCATGCACAATTTACCATATTCTTCCTTGTCATGTAATGTTTTTATCAGTATTTATTAGTCTTATACTCCTTGCTAGCGATTTCACTCTGTGAAGACAGACACTGCATTTCCCACTGTGCTGCAGACACCAGCGTTTAACGAATATCTTTTGTGTTGCACAGATTGCGGGGGTAGGGGCATCTCTGGGTATCCAGACCAAACTAGACTCCAGATTCTCCCTTCTGCCCTGGTTCAAGGGCAAAAGTGACTCTCAGCGAATCTCAGAGTCACCTGCCCTGGTCCTAGAACTGGACATAGAAAACGGAGCTGCTTTGTGAACCATCTGAGGGTCTAGGTTAACTGTGAGCTCTAGGAACCTTCCCAGAGTTTCCCATGGGGCCTCAAGACTTGCACGTGCTGCTAAGAGAGGTAAAGAGGTAAAGGAACAGGAACAAAACTTGGAAACATCAAGAGAGTGGGAGGGGGTGGTGAGGCCAGAGAGAAATGGGAAACATGGGTTTGGGGCACAACAGAGAGCACTGTTCCAAGAGTCCAGTGACCTAGAGTCTCTCTCTGGCTCTGTCTCTGCCTTGGGTGAGGAAGGAAAGAAAATGAATACATGAGTGCCCACTGTGTACTTGCATGTAGGTTTTATATAAATTTCCCAACAGTCCTGCAGGAAGCTGAGGTTCAGAGAGGGAGATGACTGGCCTATGGACACACAGCTCAGTGTATCTAGGAAAAAGGACACAATTTAATTTCTCACAGCCTCAGTTTCCTCTTTATTAAAATGAGAGACATGACAGCATCTTTAAGATTCTCTCCTCTCTAACTTCTACTAGTAGACTATTTTGAGGACAAAACCCCTCAACCTTGGGGTACATGTGAAATGTAGAGGGGGGCTGGGTGAGAAGCTTTAGGGAAGACCTGAGCTGGGCTAGAATTTGTCTTCAGGCTGTGGGCGTGAGCCTTCTGCCTCTCTGTGTCTGTTTCTCACTTGGTTCCAGAGGGTGAAGTCGGCCCTGGGGCACAGGTAGAGAGGATCCTGGTCACAAAGCATGTGAATTACACTTGTGAATCTGGGAGAGGAAAAGCAAGCTGACTTCCTGCAGCACTTGAGCGGTGGGACGGTGTGCGTTTCCTGCGTACCTGGCGGAGGAAAGACGCGCTTTGGTAGCGAGCACTTGGCAAGAGAGTGGCCATAGCTGAGGGCTTAATTAGGGAATGGGGTTTATTAAGGGGGCCAAGGGACGGCGGAAGGTTATGCCCCAATTCCTCTTCCTGGCGCCCCCTGGATCAGACAACGCATTCTGGATAAATTTGGGGGAGGGGCTACATATGCAGCTTCCAGCACCCCTGCTGACCCTCGGTGCCCGCGGGTTATGGGAGATCTCAGCTGTAGGCCTAAGCATTCGGACAGCAGGGTGGGTCACTTCCACTGCGGGACGCTGCCTCTGGAAAATGCGCCACCCAGCACCTGGGGGCGACAGCCTGGGAAAGGTGCTTCTAGGGATTTGGGTTTCTCGGAGGGTGGGAATTGCCGGGGGGCGAGGCGGGGCGGGGCGGAGCTTGGGCGGGGCGGCCCGGCAGTGGCCGAGCCCGCTGGAAGGGACCTTCATTAGCATAGCCTCCGCCCCTCTCGGCGCAGCCCTGCCCAGAAACCCGAGCCGAGGCCGGCCGCGCTCAGCCGGGGCTGCTGAATGGGCGTGCGGCTCCCGGCCCCTGCCCTCTGGCGTCCGGCCCCCGCTCTCGCTCCTGCTCCAGCTCCTGCTCCCGCCCCGCCCGGGCCTCCGCCGGCCGCCGCCATCGGCCACCCCGGCTGTGAATGAAAGGCCGGCGCCGCCGGGGGCTGGCTGCAGGCGACGCGGCCTCCCGGGAGGCACTCGCCCCGCCAAGATGTACGGTAAGGAGGGCTCTGCTTCCGGGCTCGCAAACTTGCAGAACGAGGACCATTGTCCCCCTGCGGGGCCCCGGCGAGGCCAGGGGCGCGGACTCGGTGCCCGGCTGGGCTCTTTCTGTCGCTCTGTGTGCGCGTCTGTGCTGGGAGGACAAAGATGCTCAGGACCGGGGGCTGTAGGGTCCTCGAGGTCCTTCGGACCTAGCTGTTTGAGGGCGCTGGGGCGGGTGGGCGGTGGTCCGTCGGGGTGCGGGGGGCTCGGGGGATCCGAAGCGGCTGGGTTCTGGGGAAAGCGAGTCTCCCTTGGAGCCGAGCAGACAGGGGGTGTCGTGACAGCGTTTGCAGAATTAACAAAAGCAGGTTGTGCTGGGGAGTTTTATGCGGGAAGCCGGTCCGGGATTGCGGGGAGACGCTCGCTGCCTGTCTTGTGCAGGCTCCGAGCATGTGGGAGGCGGCGCCCGCGGTGCAGAGGGCTGGCCAGAGAGCCAGTTCTGGGAGCCTGGTCTCGCCGCCCCTGGATGGACCTGCCCTCTGCTTGCCCCTGCCGCCCGTGGGACCGAAGCTCCCGAACTTCCAGATATGCCCTCCGCAGGGATGAACGGGAGAGACGCTGCAGAGGGTGCCGGGCAGCTCTGGGCGGCCACCTCTGGCTGTCCCCTGACCTCTCTAGCCCCCTTCCACGGCCATCCCCTCAACTGATGTGCAACAGTTAGCCAGACCCTCTTGATACCCTGTTCTGCTTTAAAAATTTCCAGGAATTCGTCTGGTTTTGGAGGCAGTGTGGGTGAAGAAAATAGCACTCTGGGTCTCAGATTGCAGCTCTGAGGACTGGAGGACTGGAGACCCAGACCGGTTTAGAAATCAGCGGCATTACAGAGCCTCCAGATACTCTGAACCGGGTGTGTGTGTGTGTGTGTGTGTGTGTGTGTGTGTGTGTGAGAGAGACAGAGAGAGACAGACAGACAGAGACAGAGAGAGGATCCCCATGGACCTAAGTCCATCGGAAATCAGGCTCTTGCAGCTATTTAGGGCCAGCAAAAGAGCTGAAGCTATCCTCAGCTCCCACCCCCCTGGCCAGGTAGGGGCTCAGGTGGCACCTGAGGGGTGAGTGTCGGAAGAAAAGCACGTTCCCGATTTAACCCATCGCCAAGGCCGCTCAGCTGCCTCACTCTGCAAGCAAGCGCTATGAGTCACAAAGTTTGAGGCACAGGAAGCTGAGAGCGTAGTACGAAGGCTCAGCAGTCAGTGGGCCTCATTGTTAGAGAGACAGTCAGCCTTTTAATCAGCCTCCTTACCTGCCCCATTGGTCACACATGTGCATTTCTGACCCAGGTTGGAACATCATCAGGTCCCTTCAAGCAAGTATCATCTCTTGGATGGGCCAAGGCTGGGGAGTGGGGTGGGAGGGGATTGACTTCCGAGAGTGTGCTGCTGGCCAATGGGGAGTCTGCAGGAAGGTAGCAAGGCGGTCGTGTTTTATAAGCTAGGAGGCTGTGAGGTTCCCAGGAGAGAGCTATATTTTCTTACTCTCTGTTTTCCCCCGTTCTTTTCTGCAGAGTGGGCAGGCTAAAGCTGCAGATCACTTGATAAAAGCATGTGACTGCAGGGGCGCCTGCAGTGGGGAAGGAGTTAGGACGAGGCCCCGCAGAATGGGTAAGAATTAGGAACCCTAGTTCTGCTGGGTCACCTCGAGGCATTTAGTCCGAGACAGTTGGATAACTGATCCCAGGATGCCTGAGCGTTGGGAGTCCCAGTCTGCCTCTGTTGTGCGAAGCAAGTCAAGGGAGAGTTGGATGGTACAGAAAGGTGAACCGGGAGGCTGAAATATCTGCGTGCTATTTTTGGGTACACCACAGATTTTTCAGTTCTGTTTTATAATATGTTCTTATTCCTCCAGATGCAAACAGAGACGGTACTTACCCCTGAATCATGCATAGAAAGATTGCAATGAAGGAATCCTCTGCATACTTGCCTGCAGCAAAGTCATGCCAGTGCTGGTTGGGAGATGATTACTGAATCTCGCTTAGTGCAAAGCCTTGTCTTAGGAGGTGTGACAGGTGCCCACTCTCCAAGGGGAGGGCTTGTTGGCCTGGATTTTAGTATTTTCTTGACTCTCATGAAAAGAAAGGGTCCGTGTCATACTTATAATCTTTCTCTCCTCAGCGGCAATCAATGATGAAAAAAGATGTGAATAGGGAGGTGGGGAAGGCCTAGAATCATAGACTTCTTATATTTGGTTCTTATTTTCTGAGTGATTTATCCAAGGTGACACAGTTAGATGGAAAAAGGCAAAATGAAAACAGGGGCTTCCTAGCTCAGTGCCCCTCCCCCTCCCCTGATGCCCTGGGTAAATGCTCACTGGGAAAATGCCACCAGGGATTTTATTAACTGATGGGCAGTGAGGCCCCTGTGTAGAGCCAACAGTCACCTAAGAGCTTTAGGTAAAGGTGTCCCTTGACCATCCACCCTGGTTACTGGATCCATTATCAGTGTGCATAATCTCACTCCCATTGCTGCCTCTCAGCTGCGTGGTGATGCTGGACAGATCTTCACCTCCCCTCTCGTCTCCTCCTCACCTTACCTCTGCCCCCGACAACTCAGTCTCCCTGTGTCCTCAGTTTCCCCCATCTTCTTCTTTCCATCTATGGGAGAATAAGGGCCCCTTGTCTTTGCTAGAGGACATGGTACCATCTGGGACAGAAAGAATCCTAGACATGGGGCCAGCCCATCTCAACCCACAGTCAGTTCATGTTTGTTTCATCTTAGACAAGTGGGTTTGTCTCTCAGAATGATATCTCTGTATAAAACGGCGAGAGGCCCATCTACCTCCCAGGTCTGTGTGAGCCGCAGAGCTGGACCATGGATGTGACAGTGCATTATAAGAGGTTCTACACTCACAAGAAAAATTGCTCAAGAGCCTGTGCCCTTCAGGTCCTCCTGGACCTTTGCCCTTCTCTTTTTTTTTTTTTTTTTTGCCCTTCTCTTTTCCTCTCTGCTGGCTCCTAAAGATGCCTGTTTGCATAACCTCCCACCCCAGCTTAACACACAAGTCACCTCGACCTAGCTAGCCACTCAAGCCACTGAAGTACTTCTCCTTCCCTTCCCCAAACTCACCCCAGCTGCTTCTCACCGCTCACTCATTCCTAAAGCCCAGCCACTTTCTGGAAGCGGCTCTCCGAAAGGACACAGGTGACCCCCCACACTCTTTTTCTAACTATGAACACAGACTGACAAGGGATCTGGGAAACTATAAAAGCCCTTTGTACTCGGGTAGGAAGATTGTGAGCAAATTCTCTGCAAAAAATGGATTCCCATTAGGGTTTTTTTGTGTGTGTTAGAATTACATAATTAAAAGTTTCCCTCTCCTCCCCTGGGATGGAGCCACGGTGGTCCCACCTAGGAGCGTCCCGCTTACGCACCAAGGCGGGGCCGAGCTCTCCAAGAAACACTACCCTCCGGAATCAGGGCAGCAGGCCATGAAGACGATTGGGAAGCGTTTTCCCAGAACCACCGTCTGTGTAGCCCAATCTCCCTTAAACAAAAGCTGCACTAACGAATCCCTCCTCACCTCTAGGTTCTGCCTCATGCCCAACATAGGCCTTTCTTCATGCTTTGTGATTCAGAAAGCCGACTGTAGGGAACAGCACACAACTTTCTGTAAATGTGCGTTACAGAGCGCATGTGTGTGTGACTTGTGGATGGTGGGGAGAAGTGCAGGGTGGAGCCTACTCCACGTGCGGCACAAAGGCTCACCTTGGCAGACAGCTCCACAGGGACACACACACACACACACACACACACACACACACACACACACACACACTCCAACCTCATCCCCCAAATCCTGACGCAGTCCTGTGGTGCAGCATGTGGCTTGTTCAGGTGGGAGCTGTCCCCCCGCCCCCTCCCTTCTCCTCCTGACTCCTTTATTCCCCGTAGCGGGGCGGGGGGTGGAGTGAGTAGAGCCTGTCTTCTCTCTTGCTGCTCACAGCTCAGTGATTTCAAACGGTTGCAGTTTCCTTATCACACATAAATAAAAACAAAAAGTTAATATCACCTTATGGAAAATCTGGAAAAGGGAGGAGGGGAAAAAAAACCATCCACAATTCTACCCACTAGAACCAACCTTTCATATTGTTATATAAATTACCCCTAAGATTTTGTGCTCACCTGCTTTTGCTCTTTCTTTTCTCTTTCTTGCCTTGCTCCTGGCGTGTTACCCTGGTTGTGATGGTGGCTCTGCCCCTTAGGTAACCTTGGACCTGACTTTCTGAGCCTGTTTCCTGGCTCTACAGGATGACAATGCCCACCTCCTGCAGGGATTAATCAGGATAAGAGAGCTGCCCGCACTTTCTCCTTCCCTTTCTTCAACTTTCTCTCTTCTCTCCATTTCTTATTTTAAAAAAGGGGCACAAAAAAAAAAAAAGGAAATTAAGCTTATGTCTCATAAACTTAATAACAGTGCTTGTGATACTGTTCCTCGTATAAATAAAAGAAAAATCTACTTTGAAAAGCATCTTTTGGGAATTCCCTGGTGGTCCAGTGGTTTGGACTCTGCGCTTCTACTGCAGGGGGCCCGGGTTTGATCCCTGGTTGGGGAACTAAGATCCCACACAAGCCAAGGTGTGTGGCCAAAAAAAAAAAGCATCTTTTTTTTTCCCCCTGGTAGTCATCCAGTCCTTCTAGAAAATCTGGAAAACACCGTAAACAATAAACAAGTATAACTGCTTTTACTATTTTGATATCTTTCCTTCCATGCATTTGTTTATGTGGTTAGAATTATTCATTTCCCATAATGTGGTATTCTATTTTTTTCTACTTAACATTAGAATATAAGCATTCCCCCACCCCAAGTTAACACAGAGTCACTGGCTGCCATTTTTAATGCCATTTTAATGCCATGTAACAGTCCACTGAATGGACATATAATTTCCTTATTGTACATTTAAGTTGTTCATAAAGATTCAGTGTTATAACCCTGGGAAGAGTAGCTGGTGCACAGAGCTTTCTCTGCACCTTGGAGTATCTCCCTAGCCCTCCAAATGGGTTGATCAAGGTATATAAACATTTTAAAGATTTGTTACATATTGTCAAACTGTTTTCAATTTGTGTCGATAACACCAGCAGTTATAAGAGTACCTATCTCCTTGTACTCTCAAAAGCATTAAAGGTTGAGATTTTTTCCTAATCTTACTAATTTGATAAGAAACATTATATAATTTTAACTTGTATTCTTTATTACTAGTGAAGTTAAACACTTCCTATATTTTCTAATCTTTTGCATTTTAGTGAATTGTCATATGAGTATGATTAGTTTATTTATTGAGGACTTAACCATTGGTCTGTCATTTGCTTTATGCTTTGTATTTTGAAGGGAAATAGACATAAACTATCAAGTATTTGTGGAGTGTCAACTATATATGATACTACACAGGGCATCGTGAGGGATAAAAAATGTATAAAAGTTCCTTGCATCAAGAAGTTTCCAGTTTCAGTGCGCAAACGAGTTGTAAAACCTGCAAAAAATTAAACGATACAGAGACAGGTTCAGTAAAATTACACAGTTTCGCGAGGTAGAATGGAGCTACTCTTCAGATGGTCAGCCAGCAATATTTGGACGTGGAAGAGCCCACTGGGAGATGGAGCCATTAGGAGGGCTTCGCAGGACAGCAGGCATTTGTGTGACGTTCTGAGGGCTGGGGGGGTATGGGGCCGGGGAGCATGCCGGGAGACACACCAGGGTAAGTGCACAGAGGTGGGGAAAGAAAAGCCATGTCCAGGGATAGTTAGGGAAACTGCCAGGGATTGGGCAGTTTAGATGGTGAATTATGTGATGGAGTAGGAGATTTTGTCAGGATACGGAGTTTTCACTTACCCCTATGAGCAGTAGGAGCCGGTGAAGAGTTGAAAACTGTCAAATGGCTGATTTGCTCAATTAATGTTTTAAAGAAATGAAACTGGGGGGCACTGTGCAGAATGGGTGGGGGGATGAGGGGAAATGAAGGAAAGAAGAGGAGATAGATGCTGAAGATGCAGGCAGTAGCCTAAGGAGTGAGAAGGCTTTGGACCAGTTACAATTGTGCATATGCAGTGGAAGATGTTTGCCCCTTAAAAAAAGAAAAAAAAAAAAAGCAGTAGGACTGGGTGGGGATAAGGTGAACTGAAACTTTAAAAAAAATTCCCATGGTACATAAAATGTGGGTTATATAAGCAGATATAAAAAATAGTTGATTGTGAAATAGGTGCTAAATTACCTAGAGCAGTAAATTGATTATAATCTAACTAATTCTAGAGAGGATTTGGAGCATATATGTTACACACACACACCTGTGCTACAGTAAATAAAGAAATCGGGCTTCCCTGGTGGCGCAGTGGTTGGGAGTCCGCCTGTCGATGCAGGGGACACGGGTTTGTGCCCCGGTCCGGGAAGATCACACATGCCGCGGAGCAGCTGGGCCCGTGAGCCATGGCCGCTGAGCCTGCGCGTCCGGAGCCTGTGCTCCGCAGCGGGAGGGGCCGCGACGGTGAGAGGCCCGCGTACCGCAGAAAAATCAATAAATCAATCAATCAATCAATGCAAAGAAAATCTAAGAGTAAAACAGAAAAAAAAAAAAAGCCAAAGATAAAGTTGTATCAGGGAAAAAACACCTATCAAACAGCCCTGTTGCAAATTCAGTTTTGAGCTTCCTGTAGGCCAAAAAAAGAGGAGAAAAGTCATTTGCAAAACTCATAGCATCTTTAAAACTTTTAAAAAAATGCAATTGCCTGGGACAAATACAGTTTTTTGAGATGCTAAGATCTGAAAGAAATTCCTCCCTGAGTTCCTCCTTAAAAAGGAGATATTTCAAAAATAATGGCCTAAATTAGATTTTTCTTTTGAAAATATAGTTCCCTTAATCAGCTCTATCCCAGTTTGTAGAGTATGAAGACTGGTCCAAATACAAGTCTGTGGATTCTGATTCCTCCCTGAAATGGCCACGGGCTCTGCCGTCGGCTTCCTTCCTGGTTTGGATGAGCCAGGACCTGCCGAGGCTCCTGCCCCGCTTCGCAGCTGTGGATGTTACTTTCTCCTTCTATGGATGAATGGGAGTCTTTTGAGAGTGTGCTCCCTGGAGAAGCTCTTCCTGTCTCCACAATCCAGGGAGGCCTGTCTGTCCCTCTCGTTCACATGCCTTATTTTAATTCACTGCACAGCCATGGACCACAATCTAATACTCCTCTCCTCTGTGTTCCCCACTGCATCTTTAGGGCACAGAGCACTGCCTGGTATGGAGTAGGTGCTCAAAAACCTACTCATTCATCCTTGTTGAATGGGTGAATCCTGAGCTAGATGTCTTTTCTGAAATTTACCTCTTTATAACTTCTGACCCTCTCTGTATTTCAGCCTTAACTGTGTTTTGAATAACAGTACAATTACGCTTACTTTCGTTTCCATTCGTTGGGCACCACTCTGTGCCAAGCAGCGTTCTAAGCACTTTTTAGGTATTTACTGATTTAATCCTCCCCAAATTCTAGGGGTTGGTAATTATTATTCTCACTTTACAAATGAGAAAACTGAGGAGCTAAGGGTTTTAGTGACCCACCCGTGGCTACACGGTTATGTGATTGGGCTGGGATTTGAACCTCGGCATTCCAGCTCCACAGTGCGGACTCACCCCCCTCCTACAATGCTGTCCCTAGAATATTCTGAATATTTCAGAGAATAAGGGTCTTTCCTTTGCAGAGCTCACTGTACCACAGAGACTGGCACATGTCAATTTGGGGAGAGAGGAGAGTGTGGGCGTCAGGGATGAACTGCTGAGGGGGATGTGCCTTCTCGTTGGTCCCAGGCCCGCCAGCAGGGAAGCAGGGAGCTCGCTTCAGGTTGGAGCCTCTGCCTCTTGGCAGCCTCCCCGCCTCCTTTATCATCGTTTTGCTTTGTCAGAGAGAGAAATGGCCCAGGAATAGTCTGGGGGACCTAGATGAGAAAAGGTAAGTAAGAGAGGATTCAGGAGAGTAGGTTGGTGAGGGCGGAAGACAACGTAAACACCAGTGGTGGCATGAAAAACAAGGGAGCTTGGGCGTGCATCTCAGAGAGAGAGACTGGCAGGCAGGCGGATGGGGCCGTCATTCAACGAGCACTGAGTCACACACATGCCTTGGCATGTGTGTTCTTAACAACATGGTCCATGGTCAGTGCTTGGCCTAGAGGATCCAGAAGGACCCCAGAGACTGAGACCTTCATTCACAGGAGGAGCTTCTGTTTTTCTGATAGTTTGTCTGTGAATTAAAACTCCTTCTCTACATCGTCAGGTCCAGCCAGCCTGGAAGCAGTGATTGCTGCCTCTGAGAGGTGGGGTTAGGACTGAGCTGTGTGTGTTAGAGAGGGACGGTGGTCCAAGTCCCTAGTGGCCACCTTCTAGCCATAGGACCCTGGACAGTTATTTCCTCTCTCTGAGCCCATTCCCTCCCCTATAAAATGGGGATAGTTTGCTTTGTAATGAGAAAATGTCCCCATACATGTATTTATGTTATAGGACATCATACCTATGAAAGGGGATATTATCATCATCTGAGCAATTCTTGTGGTTACTTCTCGGGCAAGGCCATGCCCTCTCCAGAAACAGTGACAGTCCCTGCTTACAAGGATGAGTATGTCATATTTAGACTGTATTTGTTAAAATCCTTAGACAGAGGGGTCTGATAATAAGAATGTCAAACCAGAGAGCTGCTACAGGATTGGCAAGCTGGGCCCCTGCCTCTGGGAAGCCTACCTGTCAGATGGGGACCCTGAACGGGGACAGCCATAACGCTGATTCTGTCGAGCACTTTCTTGTCTCCTCGAGGACCATGCACAGATTGGTGGGCCGTGACTGTGTCCCTCTCATCCCTGTACCAGAAAGATGAGAAAATCTCTTAGACCACAAAGAGGACAGGTGTGACATCTTCATCTAAGTCCTTAGACTACGCTAAATTCTTATGCATTACTAAAATGTAGCGATGTTTATTCTGTGTCATGCTGTTCATTACCTCCACTCAGAACAACCCTTTGGTGGTGGACGTCATTACACCTGTGGTTGAGCTGGGGACACAGAGATTCAGAAGACCAATAATTTGCCCAAGGTCATGCAGCTGGTTGAAGTTCATTCTCCATTGTCTCTTAAGCAAGTGTTCACAGAACTGCATGTGAGATTAAAACACTGCTTTTGTACCTGATGGCGATTACATGTGCCTTATGCCAAACGGCAAATTTCACCACAAGAGAATTCCAAACTGAGTCTTTCCGTAGATTGTACATAGTTTAGTTGTGGCTTTACGTCTAGGAATATGGGTGCCTGATGAGGACTTTGAAGCTCAGTGCCCTAACTCACATGCTGTAGTTTGCCTATAAATCTGAGAATTAGGATTCCTGGGCTCAAATGCTAACTTTCTCATTACCCTACAGAAGGACCCAGATAAATTCAAGCATCTGGGAACCAGGAGTCTTAGGTTCTTAGCCTGGCAGGGCTCCAAGCTTCGTCATAACTATTCAGAACAATTTCTCTCCATGTCCCAACTTTCTTTTCAGGTGACTAATACATGAAATAACATTTATAAATCATAAGTCCTAAGTTACAAGAACATTTATAAAGACCTTGGATGAAGATCTCTTAGAAAGGCACTGCTTGTAATAAAGCGATGCATTCCCAGCACCTCCTAGCTTCTTACTACTTGTGCAGGAGGTATGTTCCGAGAGCTGAGTCATACAGGATGGATGCTGAAAAAACCCAGAGCTGTGCAGCCTTCCCCAAGCCTTCTTTGTGTCCCCACTGTATCTTATACTTGGCTGTTATTTTTTTCATGTATTTATCAAACTGAATGTCATTTATTCCTTTACACACTAGATCTGTGAACCTCTTGAGGACACAACCTCTACCTTAATCTTCGTTTTTCCTAGCATCTAGGGAAGATCTTTGCTATGTAGTAAGACCTCAGATATTTGCATCGAACTATAAAATAATTGTATGTGTCATTCATCCAACCATAGGTACATACCTAGCAGCCCAAGTTTCCAAGGTACCAGTGATGGTGGGCTGGGGAATCTCTCTAAGAACAGAGAGAATCCTGTAGTGACAATAATATTTTACCATCTTACGGTGCCTTTCCGCATCGATCGTAACTTTGTAGAGCATAAAGAATATGCCAGAATATGACCATTTGGCTTTTCCTCCAGACTTTAATGGTGTTAATGATGAGAGGTAACCACTTGGCCTACCAATGAGATGGTTAGGGCAGTTAGAGAGTCATTCTTACATATTTCTTTCTTGGTTTGTAGAGCTCGGAATAAATGTTACAATCATTTTCTTCAAAAAGGAAGGTTACTTAGTGGCATAATTATGGGTAAATCTTTATTTTGATTTCCATTCATATTGTCTGTGCAGTATTCTTTCACAAAACAAGAAAGATGAAAAGGCCTTTTGAGGCAAAGGCAACGAAATGTCTGTTTCTCGAAGCACTTGGCCAGAATGTTCCTGGATAAAGCACTCTGCACCCTTGTGCACCTTTGGTCGCAGGGCTAGAGTTCGGGGGCACCTGGAATAGCAGGTGTGCTGACTTTGGCTGAGGTTCCTATACAGGTAGAGTAGAAAAGGGAAAAAATACCAGGGTCGTCCCATTGCTTCCCTCAAACCCCTGATAGGGGCATGGTCCTTGTAGCAGGCCTGGGCCCAGGGGCTGCTAAATAGAGTAAACATGTCTGATTGTCTGACTGTCTTGAGAAATTTCACCCCAAAGATATTCCCTAGCACTGCTGGGAATGTCCTCTTCTCCCCCAGACAACACTGTCGGAGCAGAACAGGGCTGAGTGTTCTGGAGAGGAGTGGGTGGTGCTGGACATCATACAAGGCCTCCCTTCTGTTTTCTCAAGGACATTCATTTCTGCGCTGGGAGGGAGCGTTGGCCGTCAGGGTGATTCAGGCTCTGTTGCTGTGTGAATCTGGGCAAGATTCGCAACCTCCCTCAGATTTAGGTTCACCATCTGTAAGTTGGGAGAGCCGGACTGGATGGTCTTGAAGGGTTTCCCAGTTCTTACGTCTGCACCTGGGTTGGGGTGACTGGTCTGTCCTGTGGGTGAGACAGCAGGGACTGTGGGTGCATCCACAGCAGGAGATCCCAGTGGTGATGTAGGCACCGGGGTCTTGGGTTCTCTATGTAACCTGGCCAAGCACCCATTTCCTCACTGATAAGACCAGGATATGATCCCTTTGTTAATTCAAACAGTGTCTGTCCTGGGGTCCTGTGGAATGAAACGATGCTCCTGACAAGCACGCTGGGGTAGGCGTGGATAAGAGGCGTGTGCCTTCCGAGTGCTGGATGCTATGATTCTTGCCCTATGTACATTCACATTTCACAAAAATCCTGTGTGCTAAGTGTTCTTTTCCCCTCTCCAATTTTCATATAAAGATAATAAAGTTCAGGGCTTCCCTGGTGGCGCAGTGGTTGAGAGTCCGCCTGCCGATGCAGGGGACACAGGTTCGTGCCCCGGTCCGGGAAGATCCCACATGCCGCGGAGCGGCTGGGCCCGTGAGCCATGGCCGCTGAGCCTGTGCGTCCGGAGCCTGTGCTCCGCAACGGGAGAGGCCACAACAGTGAGAGGCCCACGTAATGCAAAAAAAAAAAAAAAAAAGATAATAAAGTTCAGAGAAATTAAATGCCTTGTCCAAGGTCATCCAGCTCACTGAGTGGCACAACTAAGAAAAGAACGAGGTCTGGGTTTTTTTTCCCAACACTGTTTTCTCTTCTAGTCCAAGTGGACTCGTTTAAAATGCCATTATTAATTGGACCACATCAAAATTTAAAACTTTGGTGCACCAAAGGATACTATCAACAGAGTGAAAAGGCAACCCACAGGATGGCAACCTAGAGAATATTTGCAAATCGTATATCTGATAAGGGATTTCTATCCAGAATATATAAAGAATGCCTACAACTCAACAACAGAATAACAACTTGGTTAAAAATGGGAAAAGGACTTGAATAGACATTTCTTCATAGACAATATACAAATGGCCAACAAATACCTGAAAAGATGCTCAATATCGCTAATTATTAGGGAAATGCAAATCAAAACCACAATGAGATACTATTTCACACTGATTAGGATGGCTATTACCAAAAAAACAGGAAATAACAAATGTTGGCAAGGGTGTGGAGAAACTGGGATCCTTGTGCACTGCCGGTGGGAGTGGAAAACGTTGTGGCAGTTTTTCAGAAAATTAAAAACAGAACTACTGTATGATCCAATAATTCTGTCTTTAGATATATACCAAAAGAAGTGAAAACAGGGCCTCAAAAAGATATTTGTACACCCATGCTCATAGCAGCATTATGCAAAATGGCCCAAAGTGGAAGCCACCTAATTATATCTTGACAGATGAATGGATAAACAAAATGTGGTATATACATGCAGTAGAATATTATGCAGCCTTAAAAAGGAAGGAAATCCTGACACATGCCACAAAATGGATAAACCCTGAGGACGTTATGCTAAGTGAAATAAGCTAGTCACAACACAACAGACCCTGTGTGATTTCACTTATATGAGGTACCTAGAGTAGTCAACTTCATAGAATAGAGGTCAACAGGGGCTGAGGGGATGGGTGTGGAGAGTTGTTTAATGGGTACAGAGTTCTGCAAGATAAAAAGAGTTCTGGAGCATAAATAAGGCTAGGCTGATGACCTAGCATTAGTCGCCTTGTTGCTTGGGGTGTATATAAAAGGAGACCCAGAAACTGACACCATCATAATCTTGGGGTCTTTAGAAAACTCCAACTTAAATTAAGAATATTATTAAAGTGCCATCTTTCAAAGGAAGAAAATTTGAATAATATCAAGGGCAGGTCTGTGGCTGCATTTTTGTGAAAGTGGCTGGAGGAATGATTATCAAATTTGGAGGTTCTGTTACAAATGGTCTGATTTAATGGCAAATGCATTATTCACCTTGTGGGGGAAGGTGCGTCTCAAGGAGCTAGACGCTGTCCTTCTGAGCAGTGAAACTGAGGTATCAAGAGAGGTCATGTGACTGCCAGTGGAAAAAAAAGTGCCAGACACATTCCTCTGCAGAAGACAAGCAATGAATTCAGATGTCGGCCCCAAATGAACCACAAGAGTTGACGCTTGAAATTGCAGGTTGATTTTTGGTGAAGCTGCCTCTCACTACAGGCAACTCTAAGTGGCCTGCTCTGAGGGCAGCAGCAAGCTTTATTTATTTATAAAAAAAGCTAATGCCACGCTAGAAAGCCAGCCTGTCCTCAATGCAGGTACACTAGCCCTGAAAGAAACCCTCTACAATACTAACAGTGGTTATTTCTGAGTGATAGGATCCCAGATGATTTTTAAACTTTCTTTCCAAAACTATTTGGGGGCTTCCCTGGTGGCGCAGTGGTTAAGAATCCGCCTGCCAATGCAGGGGGCACGAGTTCGAGCCCTGGTCCAGCAAGATCCCACATGCCTCAGAGCAACTAAGCCCGTGCGCCACAACTACTGAGACTGTGCTCTAGAGCCCGCAAGCCACAACTACTGAAGCCCGTGTGCCTAGAGTCCACGCTCTGCAACAAGAGAAGCCACCATAATGAGAAGCCTGTGCACGGCAACAAAGAGTAGCCCCCGCTCTCTGCAACTAGAGAAAACCCACGCGCAGCAACGAAGACCCAACGCGGCCGAAAATAAATAAAATAAATAAATTTATTAAAAAATAACAAAAAATGAAAACTATTTGGACAGAAGTAGAGTTACAGATGTAGAAAACAAACTTATGGTTACCAGGGGATGGGGGGGGAGGCATAAATTGGGAGATTGGGATTGACATATACATACTACTATATATAAAACAAATAGCTAATAAGAACCTAGGTATAGCATAGGAAACTACTCAATACTCTGTGATGGCCTATATGGGAAAAGAATCTTAAAAAAGAGTGGATATATGTATATGTATAACCAATTCACTTTGCTGTACACCTGAAACTAACACAACATAGTAAGTCAGGGACTTCCCTGGTGGCACAGTGGTTAAGAATCTGCCTGCTAATACAGGGGACATGGTTCGAGCCCTGGTCCAGGAAGAGCCCACATACCGTGGGGCAGCTAAGCCCGTGCACCACAACTACTGAGCCCGCATGCCCCAACTACTGAAGCCCGCGCGCACCTAGGGCCCCTGCTCCGCCACCGCAGTGGGAAGCCTGCACACCACAACGAAGAGTAGGCCCTGCTCGCCACAACTAGAGAAAGCCCGGGCGCGGTAACGAAGACCCAATGCAGCCAAAAATAAATAAATAAATTAATTAATTAAAAGCACATTGTAAGTCAACTATACTCCAATAAAAATTAAAAAAAAATTTTTTTAAACACAAAAAGCAAACAAAAAAACTGTTTGGTATTTTTTTACGTTTTGTGTAGTGAGCATGTGTTTTAATGGCAGAACTAAATATAATCCAAAATGTTTTTCACCATCAAAGGCCTGTGGATGGTTATCTAACATCTTCTCATTATGTTTTAGGTACAATTAGGCAAGAATACATGCAAAAACAAATCAGTGATGATAGAAGTTAGAAATCAGATAGTGGTTGGGTGAGGGGCTTGACTGGGAAGGGTAACTCTGGGGACATCCCAAATGTTCTCTCTCTTGTTTGGGTGGTGGTTACACAAGTGTATAGGCAGTTGTCAAAACTCAAGGCACTGAACTGGTAAGATCTGTGCATCTACTGCATGTTAATTATATTGCAATAAGACAGCAGGAAACCCAGGGAAAGAAAACATGCATGCAAACAATCGCAGGTCTGTTTTGCACTGCTGGCAGCTGGTGTGCCAGAAGACAGCCAGGGACCCGTGCCAGCCAGCACCGGGCTGTCATCCGAAGCCCAGCAAGGTCCCCAGCACCCCAGGAAAAGTGCTCATTGAGAGCTGCTGGGTGGGGCGCATGCTGCTAGAAAACTTGTGCTGAGCAGAGAGCGGAAGAAGCTGACCCAGGAAGTCCAGGCCGGCGTTGGCAGCTGGGAGGTTGATGGTGCTGGCAGGGCAGGGGGCAGAGGGCTCGTAAGGAGGGCCATCTGGTGCAAGGCCTTTGGAGCACTGCCATGGGCACTGCTGACTCTTGTTGGACCTTAAATGGCAGAACAAAGCCTGGCTTGACCAGGCCTGCTGGTGCCCGTCTCAGCACCAGGACCAGCACGGAGGGTGGCTGAGCAGAGCTGGGTGTGTGCGCAGGATTGATTTTTCCATTTCCTCCTTGGGGCTTCTGTGACCTCGCAGTGATGTCGTTCTCCTAAGAATGCATAGCCTTTAATGGCCTTATTATTCACCTGTTTCTTAATAATGTGCTGGTTTGTGATATCTCTGCACAAAGACCTACATCTCCCTAGCTAAAAATGGATTTTTTTCCAATGGCACATGGAAGTGAATAAATCTCAGTGTCTCCTTTGCAGCCCTGGGGTTAAGTGTGAAGATGCTATAGTCAGATAGGCCTAGGTTTGAATCCCACTACCCCAAGTAACAGTTGTGTGACTTTGGATAAGTTTCTCAACTGCGTGTACTAAGCCTCATTTTCCTCATCTGTAAAATGGGGACATAGATTCCACCTCAGTGCTATTGGGAGGATTGAATAAAACAATTCATTCAAACCTCTTAACAGTTCCTGATGCATAATGAGAGCTTAATGTTAGCTGATGTTGATGTTAATAGGAGGGGTTGTAATACGTATTTTACTATCAACAGATCCTTTTTAATGACAACATAGCAGTAACAGAGCCACCCCTCCAGAGGCTGAAGATCTGATTTGAAGCTCGCAATCTCCACTCATCATTCAGAGCTTTTTAAGAAGCTGTCCCTGGCCAGCTGGGTTTCTGCTTTCAGGACCCACTCTGCTTAGCTGCTTTCTCAGACTATCTGCTTTTTGCTTCTTGCAATGTGGGCAGAACCTGCTGGAGGGACTTTCTTCCTTGTGCAGGTATATACTCAGTATGCCCATGCGCACTAGAACTGCCTCATTAAAAATGGGTCTCGGCTGTGCTTGGCCTGATGCTTACTTGGCATTTTTAGTGTGGCTCAACCTAGCACTTGTTTTGCTTTTTTTTTTGGCCGAATTCTGGTGCTTGCTCCTAATTCTGTTTTGCATTTCAAAAGTGTTGCTTCTGAAAGTCCTCTCTGGCACCATGGTCACCCTCGTCCTGACTTTATCTTTTAGCAGCTCTGGGGTGTGCCTGTTTTGTGTTCCATCACCACTGCTCATGCTGTGACAGATTCTCTGATTATATATTTGACCTTTTGAATGATTGATCTTGGACTCTTAGCCTTTAAGAGTCTGTGTCTTAAATCTGTTAGTTCATCTGTATATTTAAAGCACTCACACTTGCTCTCAATCATTTTGGCTCCATAACAATGAAGCTTCCTCTGGTTTCTATATTTGATACTGTGTTCATTTGGAAAGCTAGAGGTGAGTAACCTTGCTTTTTATAGGCTGCCTGGTGACCACAGTAGGAAACTGGACATATTATGGGAATGGGGAAAGCATTCATGGTTAAATCCTGAGTCCTGGTTTCCAGTTCTTAGCTCCAAACTTAAACCAAATCAGCAGTGAGATTTCAAGCACTCTATTGTTTTCATGTGATGGGTTCTACTCCCTATGCTGCAGACTCTTTGAGGGCGGGAGTTATCCACTGGAAACCTTACCCCCACGGTTCATGTGTTCTTTTTTTTTTTTTAATTCTATTCTATTTTTTTATTTATTTAAATTTTATTATTTTTTTTTGGCCACACCATGCAGCTTTTGGGATCTTAGTTCCCCGACCAGGGATTGAACCCGGGCCCTGGCAGTGAAAGCCCCAAGTACTAACCACTGGACCACGAGGAAATTCCCCTGGTTCATGTGTTCTTAAAAAAAAAAAAAAATTGAATGCCTCAATATGCCAGGTGGTAGGTATTCGCTGGATAAATTTCAGATGAAGGAATTCCCACAATGAGCTCAGAACACCTTACAGACAGCCACGCACATAGGCATTAACCTCCCACCGCACCCCACCCCACCCTTGATCTCATTTATTAGGATTCCCTGGGTTTTGAAGGCCCACAAATTACTTCCTTCCATATATGTAAACAATACACTGCTTATACTGATAAACAAAGTTTATAAAGTGAGAACCAATTAAATTATAAAATGCCAACAATGCTCTGTTAGCAGTAATTCTATCATCAAAGTTACAGAATACCTCCAGGGTCCTAAGGCTACACTGGAAGCAGGAGGTCTCAGGGCCGCTTCGGAAGTTAACCCGCGTGGCCTGGGGGCCTGCGCTGCTTCTGATACTAGAAGCAGCCTGGAGTTTGTCCATTATTCACACCTGGTGGAGGCTGAGCTTGTCAAAGTCACGTGTCCCCGTGACCCAGGCAGAGGCAAGCCAAGCACTGCCGGTGGTGGTGTCATCTTTAAATCAGTGTTTCATATAATATTTTCTGACGCTTCTAAACCCGCAATCACGGAAGCTGAGATTACGCCTCTCCTCTTCCCTTAGTAATCATTCCCCACTTGACTCGCTCTATTTGAGATTCCAAGGTCACCTCTACTGAAAACCTGTCCAGAAGGTCACCAGTGGAGGCCTGATTACCGAGCCCTTTGCCTTCGCCTTTTCAGTTCTTGCTGTTTTTTTCCTCTCATGACCATTTTCACTTTTTGAAACTCACCTCCCCGGCTCAAACTGCCGGGACACGGTGCCCTCCGGGTCCTCGCCTCCCTCTGTGATCGCGGGCGCTGTGCAGATGCCGTGAGGCCCGGCCATTCCTGTCTCTATCGTCGCCCCTAGAAAGCCCCTCCACTTGCCCCTCAGCTGTCAACTCTGTTTGGTGGCCCTCACGTGTAAAGGGAGGGAGGGAGGCTGAGCTTAGCCTGCGTTCCACTCACCCCATCTCTGGTCTTGATCCCAAATATCATCCCTTGGCTCTGGGGCCGGTGAGACACCCATCAGAAGCCTCTGCTTCTTCCTGATTTCCCTTTCCATTTATTTCTGCTTCGCCACGGGCTGGAGACTGAATATGCCCCACCCCGCCGACCTGGGTCGCACACTCACCCTGTGTGACTTCCCCACGTTTGTCACACCTCCAGCTGGACATTCCTACTTCAAGGCCTCGTCCTGCTCCTCTGCCAGGGCTGTCACATTCTTTGTGGCCGCCCAGCAACGCCCCATCCATCTATCCACCGGAAGTAGATTCCTTACACATTCTGAGGCACAGTCAAAGATGACGTGGCTGTTAGTATAATGACAGTTCTCCCCTCTTGGCCTGGCATCCAGGGCATCTCACCACCCGGCCCCTCCCTGACACCCCAGCTGCCCTCACACTGCCCTGGACAGACTGGCCCGCTGACTTCTCTCAGAAGGCTCCCTTGGACATCGCTCCTCCGAGCTTTTGCAGATGCTGTTCCCACTGCCTGGAAAGCCCTCCTCTCTCCTCTTTGTCAACACATTATCTGTACCTCATTTCCATTGGGAAGCACCTAAACTGAAATGACACCTCCACCCTCTGACGTCCCAGCACGCTGGCTCTCTGACTCAAGTGACACTTGTCCTTTTGTTATGGCTGCTCGAACCCATGCCCAAGAGGACAGGGACTCACGCATCCTGGTTTTATTATTATTTTTTCTTCATCTACATCTAATGGACTCGATGCATTTGTGTTGCATGCCTGGTGTGTGCATGAATAAATGAGATGACTGCCAGGTCTTGAATCAGCTCCAGCAAGAACCAAATACAGAAAACAGTCCCTCTGTGTGTGTGTGTGTTTTAAACTCTTGGATTCCAAATCTTTGAACAGAAAATTATTCGCATCAGACTTTGTGAGGTGTTTCACCCCGAAGAGAAAATGGGAAAAAAATTTAAATTATATCTATTTTAAATTAAGTGAGGAGTACATAAAACATTTTTGTTGGGGGAGGACATTCAACTAAAAACTAAGGCTCTAAGTCAGATGCAAATGTTCTTTATCTGCGCTGTCCAGTAAGGTAGCCACTAGCCAGTTGTGGCTACTGAACACATACAGTGTGGCTAGTGTGTCCGAGGAACTGAATTTTAAATCTGATTAGTTTAAATAACCACGAGTGACTGGTGGCTACCTCATCTCCTCATCCCACGCTGGAGGTAACCACTGATGACCCCGCACTGTGTGTCCTTACGGGTCTCTCTTTGTGCATTTACAGCGTATATTTCACACACATATTTGCATATGTGCCAAGTTTGTTGGGCCAGTAAGTGTTTCACACCAATGTCATCATGCCATGAGTTCTGCAGCCTCCTTTTCAATTAGCAGTGTGTCTGAAGAGCTATCACAGTGGTGCTCTCAGCTCTGCTTTACTCATTTCAGCTGCTGCACAGTGTCCGTTGCATGGATACTCCCTGGTCTGTTTAGCCAGTCTCCTATTGATCAACATTTAGGTTGTTTCCAAACAAAGCCACCAATCCATTCTTACCTGCTTTCTTGTGCATCTGAGCAGGTGCAGGTACTGAGAATGGGATTTGTGAACCAAGGGGAGGAAAAGTACCAATATTCCGTCTGTGGTCCTCCCAGCCCTGGTTCTCCTGGACTGAACATGCAGGGTCAGGGCCGACATGTCCTACAAGCCCCTGTGTCTGAGACAGTGCAGGGGAGCCGTTAATATTATTACTTTTTTGTAGGAAGCTGGCAGCCGTGTTCTACTCTGATCTTTGTTCTCACTCCGCATGCTGAGAAGCTGAAACCTAGATTTTATCCAACAGGCTGTGATGAGCTCTGAAAATACTGAGACATTAATAACAATTTGAAGGTGACAGACACAGACAGCATTCCTCTGCGAGCTGAGTTCACTGCAGACTTGAGGACAATCTGGAATGTCAAGTGCCTCATATCTAGAGTTCCCAAACTGTGATCATTAGACCCATCTTGGGACACAAATATAAGATAAATGGGATTAAAGGTCCATGTATTTGCTTGCGTTGGATATTAGATGTTGAGCAATGAGTAAAACAAAGATTCATTGTACGATCTGGATCAGAGTCACTTTGGAAATGAGGGAAAGGAGGTCCAGGCCTTGGGAATGGCTGGGAGTCAGTGTAAATTAAAGTGAGAAGAGAAACCGTTGCCTGCTTCTGGTGGTCACAGTGTAGCTCATGCAATACTCCCCCCACCCCCCCAATTTCAAAGCATGCTGAAATAAAATTTTTTTTTTGCGGTACGCGGGCCTCTCACTGCTGTGTCCTCTCCCGTTGCGGAGCACAGGCTCCAGATGCGCAGGCTCAGCGGCCATGGCTCACGGGCCCAGCCGCTCCGCGGCATGTGGGATCTTCCCGGACCGGGGCACAAACCCGTGTCCCCTGCATCGGCAGGCGGACTCTCAACCACTGCGCCACCAGGGAAGCCCTGAAATAAAAATTATTAAAGATTCCACACCAAGTTTTTTTCCCAGTGGTGATTTAAAATTCAACCCTGGAGGAGTTAGTGATGGCTGAGCTGGGATGAAGTACGGAGGAAGAAAGTGGTAAACAGCCCGTAACACCCTTTCAGTTAGAAATGTCCCACCACAGCCAGGAGTGGGAATGGGCCCCTGTCCAACAAAGAGCTGGGGACAGAGAGGAGTGCAGGTGAGCACAGGAGAGTGGAGCAGAGGCTCAGAGGGAACAGGCCCTGCTCACCAGGCTTACAGACAAGATCAGGGCAGGGGGAATTGCAAATATCCATACAGCATTCGTGGAAATGAAAACAAAGGAGAAAATTCACTGTGGTTTGATACACCAACAGGTCAAGCTGTTTTCTTTTCTCCACATCTCTTGTCCTAATTTAATCATAATTTTCATAGCTTGGGCCATACTGCGGATATAGTTTAGCACATATATACCTTTCTTATTAAACACTCCATCCTAGGAAATTTTCCATGCTGTCACCTAGTCTTCAAAAGTATGCCAGTGAGGTTTGCACTTAAATTATTTATTCAAATACATTTCAGCCAGCTGGCTAAGTTTCACTGCGTTCCTTTGTTGACAGACGTCGTGGTGGCAGTGTATGCTGGGCTTATGGTTAGTAGACATCTGAAAAACAGAATGCTGATTCTGGAAGGCTTCTCTCTGTTGTTTGCCCTCCAGATTTGTAATCGACTTTTGGTGTATTGATTTTACTGGGCAGTCTTCAGACTCTGGCCCCAATCTACCTTCTTTCTCATGGCTGGTCCCAAACCTCGCGAGTCACTGTGGTGATGTGGTGTTATTGATACTGTCATTCCACAGTGGCAGGAAGAGTTTCTGATCCCATTTCCAGGACCAGTGTGGGCAGAGAGCCACCATTGAGGGTGAGGCATCCCCATTTCTGTCACTAATTCTAAGCTCTGGACTCCCGTCCCCTCTCTGTGCTGTCATTCACAGCTGTGCGCTGTTCTCATTCAGATTTGGCCCATCTGGCCCTTCCTTTCTCTTTCTTTTCCCACCACCCGTATTTCCCTAAGTCTTGGGGACATATTCCAATGGCCAGATTACTTTTGCTTGGTCTTCCTAGAATACACTAGTTTCAGCCTCTTATACCTCCTTTTCAACAAACCCTTAAATAACTCTCTCACCTACAAGATAAAGTCTGGAGTCCTTACTGGGCAGTCAGAGCTTCTTGTGTCCTAAGGACTTGACAGCCTTCTGTTTGGAACCTCCTCTCCATCTACCCTTGGCCATTTCCTGTCCCTGAAGAGGCAGTTCACATTCTTGAGTCTTAAAAATATTCATACCTCTTGACTCAATTTCTGGAAATCTATCCTAAGGAAATAATCCAGAAAGTGAAAAAAGCTGTAATGTATACACACTCATTTCAACATTATTGTTTTTCCAATATTTATCTATTTATTTACTTAGGCTGTGCTGGGTCTTAGTTGAGGCGTGTGGGATCTTTAGTTGCATGTGGGATCTTTTAGTTGCAGCATGCAGACTTAGTTGTGGCATGTATACGGGATCTAGTTCCCCGACCAGGGGTTGAACCCAGGACCCCCTGCATTGGGAGCACGGAGTCTTACCCACTGGACCACCAGGGAAGTCCCAACATTATTTTTAAAGCATCAAAGTATAAACAAGATAAATGTCAAATAATATGGAAACAGTTCAGTAAATGATTATAGATCTTCTCCCTAGAATTTTAAGCCACATTAACAATGGTAATTATGACGACAATTCAGCAACAGGAAAAATGCTTATGAAATAGGGTGAAGGGACCAGAGAGTTCACATTTATGGAGCACCGACTGTGTACCAGCTCATGCTAGGTGCCTTACTCATCTCCCACAGATGAGGAAACCGACAGAGGGCTTGGATGACCTGAGGTCACACAGCTCATAGTCCCAGTTTTGCTTAATTCCAAAGTATGTTCTTTCTATGCTATAAAACGCAAAACTGTATCTATGTGATACAATTCCTATTTGGAGTAACCATACTGAGGATGAATCTTTTAAAATTGTTTTCTGTGAATATTATTTAAGTTATTCAACAATTTTTTTGAATGCCCATTCTACACTGACAGCTAGATGGCAAGGAGCTAGCTCCCAGGCAAGCTTAGGCTCCAAAGCCATGTCTACACGTAATCTTTTACTTAACAGTTTCTCTTGCCTGGACTGTCCCTCCCCCTCCCCTACACATCCTTTAAGGCTCTACCTAAATCCTACCGCCCCCAAGAAGTCTTCCTTAACCAACCAGCCTAAGCAGCATGCACTATGAACTCTCTTTTTTTTTTTTTTTTTTTTTTTTGCGGTACGCGGGCCTCTCACTGTTGTGGCCTCTCCCGTTGCGGAGCACAGGCTCTGGACGCGCAGGCTCAGCGGCCATGGCTCACGGGCCCAGCCGCTCTGCAGCATGTGGGATCTTCCAGGACCGGGGCACAAACCCGTGTCCCCTGTATCGGCAGGCGGACTCTCAACCGCTGCGCCACCAGGGAAGCCCATGCACTCTCCTTTGAGTCGCTATAACACATGAAACTTTCCTTAAGAAACATCAGTACACCTAGGCCGGCTTATATTTTATTAAGCGATTGTGCCTTTTCTCTGCAGCTAGACTGTAAGAGCCCCGAAAGCCAGACCTATGTCTTGTTAATGCTTCATATCCCCAGGAAGCCCTGGGTACAACTGAGGCCCATAATAGGTATTCAATATGTGTGTTGGCAAACCTTATTTCTCCCACAGTTGAGGCTGTGGGAGAGGCTCTGGCATGACACTGGTTCTTGTGCCCCCCATGAGTAGATCAGAGTTCTCTGTCGAGTTCTTCTGCCAGTTACCACCTCCACTCATTGTTATATGCCACCTTTTAAAAAACTTCTTATTTTGAAGTATAGATTCATAGGTAATTGCAAAGAAACGTGCAGGGTGGGGCCCCTGTATGCTCCACCCAGCCTCCTCTAACGTTAACATCTTTTAAAAAAAATATATTTATTTATTTATTTATTTTTGGCCACATTGGGTCCTTGTTGCTGCGCGCGGGCTTCTCATTGTTGTGGCTTCCCTTGTTGTGGAACACGGGCTCTAGGCACGCGGGCTTCAGTAGTTGTGGCTCACAGGCTCTAGAGCACAGGCTCAGTAGTTGTGGCACATGGGCTTAGTTGTTCCATGGCATGTGAGATCTTCCTGGACCAGGGATCGAACCCGTGTCCCCTGCATTGGCAGGCGGATTCTTAACCACTGCACCATGAGGGAAGCCCCAATGTTACCATCTTGTACAACAATAGATCGGTATCAATACCAGGAAACTGACATTGGTACAATCCACAGAGCTGGTCCAGATTTCATCATCAGTTATACATGACTTTTAAAAAATAATCCATCTTAGAAATTATCTTTTTCTACTTGAGCACATTTTCTTCATATCCCTGCCTACCATAATTACTCTTGCTTCAAATCGTCATACATACTATTGCTCTGAAGTCAGAGGGCCTTCCTTGTTCTGTTCCTGGCCCTGTTCCCTGCACCCTGAGCGCTCTTGGACAACTTAACTAACCTCTCTGAGCTCTGGTTTTCTCCCCTGTAAAGTGATAATACCTCATGGGATTTTTTTAAAAACTGTAGTGCTTAAGTTAGGCACATGATCAAATAGGCACTCAGGAAATGTCAGTGTTTTCTTTCTACCCTCTTGCTACATGGAAAGCCCTCTTTTTCTCACAACTGAATGGAATCCTTTTATAAATAATGTTCAAAATTAGTCTCCTCTGACATGTTCCAATTCCATCTCTCAGCAATCCTGCTCTGTGCATGTGTGACATTTAATTAGAATGCTGCTGATTACATGGTCCACATTCCTGTTGAATACATTTTCGTTTCTATTTTTACCTATCCACAGTATATGGTATTTGAGGACTGAGACCTCAGTGCTTTAATTTACAAGTCAACAAGCTGGATAAGAGCCTTTGTTTGGTGCCATCTGTAAAACAAGAATACTTGTATCAACCTCATAGACTTTTGTAAAGAGTAAATGAATGAATGCAGGTGAATCACTTAGGGTGCTGCCTGGCACAGACCAACTGAAAACACGGTAGCTGCTGCCGCTGGTCAGGATGACCCCTGCTCAGTTGTGTTTCTACTCAGAGGTTTGTCCTTGGGCGTTCGAGAGGGGATGTGTGTCTACCTGGATTTGGATTTCGATTTCTTAACAGCTGTTTATGCTTCACACTCCAAGTATAAAATGAAACCAAAAGGCTTTAAGGGCCATTCTTGCTCTGAAATGCCATTTTATTCTATCTTGCCTTCTCTCTCCTAAGTTAGGGAAGAGATTTTAATAACAGTTACCATAGTAATATCGATGATGATAACAGCTAATATTTTTTGAGTGCTTATTAGATGCCAGGCACAGTTCTAAGAACTCACTTGTGTTAACTTCTCAAGTCTTCACCACAGCCCTATGAAGTAGGTTCTGTTGTTCCCATTTTGCAGATGAGTAGCCCGAGTCGCAGAGACCTTGAAACCTTGCCTAAGTTTGCACAGCTGTGAGAGCTGGAACTGAGGTTGGAAGTCAGGCTGTCTGGTTCCTGAAAATAGTTGGGATACATTTTTCCTGCTGTTAGTGTTTCCAAGAGACAAGAAATGGAAAAACATTCTGTTTATTTTTACCTATTACTCACTGGAAGTGTGATACCCAAGCCCAGGGCAGCTTACAGTTAGGAAAGAATAGAAGCATTGACATTAAATCAGTTGGACACATTTCTCTGTTTTTCAATCCCCACCCTCAATTAAGGTGGCAATCAGATTAGCCAAGATTGGCTGGAAAGCAGTGAGTGTATTGGAAGTGAGGGAGTTCCAAAAGGTCAGGCTACTGACAGCTACTGGTTGTCTGTGAATTCAGACACAGTCTGGTCCAAACTATCTCCCCACGGAGAATTCAGCTACTGTTTAATTCCACTTCCAATAAAATCTGTCTGGAAACTCGGACTCTGCCTCGTTCCCCAAACACATTTGTGTCAGCACCTCCTCTTGGTCTTTCGATCCCGAATCTTCCCTGGACAATGAGAGATGGGTCCTGGCCCTACAGATGTCCCCTCCACCGCACTACTGTCCCCACAGCCACATGGCGCCATTTGGTTTCCTTATCACCAATAAAACCAGACCAGGCTCTGCCTGTACGATTCCTGGCTTTAATTATCAAGGGCAAATCACTGCATCATTCAGAATAATGAAAAATTGGAAACAGCAATGGGAAATGATTAAATAAATCAGGGTCTTGTCAAAAGATGGAATAGTAAGTAGCCATTAAAATGAGGATCTGAAAAATATTTAGTGAGACAGTAGATGCTCACAATATAAGAAGAACATAGGTTTTAATGCTTTACTGTATGATCCCAATTTTATGTGCATATTTTCAAAATATGTATAAACACAGAAACAAAAACCAGAAGAAATACATTATAAGGTTAATAATCACAAATTGTGCGATTATAAGTGATGCTTACATTCATTTTTATTTTTTCCTATTTTACACTCGTATACATATAAGCATGTATTCCTTTTAAAATCAGAAATAAGGAAAAAGAGAAAAGGGAACCTTTATGGTTTTCTTAAAATTTTTCCCTTTGAAGTCCTGTTGACTTTTCCTTTCATGGGTCCATCAGTTCTTACCTGCTCTTTCCACCCATAGAGATCCAGCTCAGGTCTTGCCTCTTCCAGGAAGCCTTCCTGGACTCATCAAACTCCCAGAGATTTCTTCAGTTTTATGGACTTCTTAGTCTCATTGCGACACATCATCAACTTTAAATGTGGGTGGGTCTTATGTCCCCAGCTAGAGAGTAAGTTCTTTGATGGCAGAACCTATATATTTAAACTTTTTCCTCTTCCCCACCCCACCAGCGAGTACCGTACAAAGTGCTGAAGTTCAGTTCACATCAGCTGGACACAAGACCTGGTCCTCACGGGAGGTACTTGAACCTAACGCCCCTTTCTCTCTGAACTTTGTTCTGTTTCCTCCAATTCATTTGAAAGGAGTGTCAGTGCCATTAGCCTTGGGTTAAATTTTATTGTAAATTGTTTAAAAAGAATTCAGTTTGCTTTGGTAGGGACGAGCAAGTCCAGCCCTTGCCTTTACAAGGGGATTGTAAAGCTGAGAAAATAAATATGAACTATTTTAAGCAAAAAGGCATTTTTCTTGGTGAATGGGAATAATGGCATTGATGTTTATAAAAAGGAAACCAAGGTCTAGGAGAGGAGGTGACTTCCCTGGACCTCACGCTGATCAAAGGCATCACATGTCATGACAGTTTTCCTCGAGTCCTGCTGGGCTCCAAATACTGTACTGAGGTTAGAAGAAAATGAGACCCGAGGAATTTACAGTTTATCTGGGGGGGTAGAACATGCCATTCACTGAAATAACAGCCTGAGCAAGCAGTGGTAGAAGATTGGGTAAGATAATTTGGTACAAGGGGTACCTTGTACCAGCTAACAGAAGTTAGCTGGCAGAGGGCAAGTAATGCCTAGAGTTGGATGTCTTCTAATGAGGACTCAGCACGTGCTGGGGTCTGCCAGCGCCCCCCGTCCCCCGCAGTGTGATGACTTCAAGACCCCCAGGACCGTGACTCTGACTTTCCTGCTCCTTTACCGTCTCCAGTTTTTGCCCTGTCCCTGTCACCTGAACATCCTTTCCTCTGCAGCTGTGGGGCTCTCCGTGGCTGAATGGCTCCCCCAGTCTGCTCCTCAGACCACCCAGCCCTTCTCACAGCTGGACTCTGATGTGGCTTCTGGCTGCTGGACAAGAGCTGTGCCAGGAGGAAGGACATGAAGACGGAACGACCCCCACTTTTACAGGGCATCCTTTGTTGAATGCCAAGTGGAAGGGTTGACGTGTAGTGTAATGGCGAGCCAGACAAACGGCTTAGCTGTGAAGCAAACTAAATCAAGCAAAAATTTGCTTCAAAACTACCTAGAGAATGAATTGAAGCAAGGAGACTGGCCGAGTGGCATTTACAAGACTGGATACCAGGTGTAAGAGAGGGATCCTAGTATGGTAGCTGTGGCAAAGGAGAGCACAAGATGAACCTGAGAAATTGTTGAGGCTGTATTTTGGGGAAAGTGATGGGAGAATTAGGGGAGCCTCACTGAAGAAAGGCACATGCTGTGTGACTTTGGGCAGGGCATCTGACCTCTCTGATCCTGCTTCTTTATAAAATAATAGTACAAACCTTAGTGTTTTGTTTTGAGTATTATACATACAAAATATGTATAAAGTGGCTTGGCCTAGTGCTTTGCACAGAGGAGGTGGTAAACCGTGGATTTTTTAGTTATTAAAGATCAGCATGACAGAGGCTGGATCCGTGATAAGGAGAGGAAGGAATCTAAAGGAACTAATATTATATCTCAGGGGGCCTGGCAGGTGATGCTGGGTTAGAAATAGGGAATTTGGGGGAAGTGGCCTAGATGTTGAAAAGCATGATGTGTTTAGTGTTTGAGAGTTTTTGCTTGTTACAGACCTCCAGTCGCCCCAGGTTGTGGGTAGCTCCGATCAAGCGGACAGATCAGTCGAGAAACTAGGATCAGGCAAGCAGAGCAAAGGAGAAACAGGGCTGCAGCGTGCAGGAGGTGTGAAGACAGGGTTGCTGCCGAGTGAGCGGTCCAGAGTCCGCGGAGGCTGCCAGCAGTTGTGAGATCTGCCATCACATGCTGCCAGGCAAAGAGCTGGGCCAGCGCTTCTTATCCTGGCCGCGCACCAGAACCACAGAGGATCACCTCTGGCCCCTCCTCGGAGATGCAGGACTAGCCACAGGCCAAGCCAGGAGACAGCAAACGGGGCTTAGGGGGTTGGGGGCCAGCAGGCAGGGGGTCAGAGGGAGGGAGGGGCAGGGCAGAAGGAGCCCTGATTCCAGGCTACCCACTGCCCAAAGTCCCCCTCCCCCACACACACCTGGAGGGGGATTGGCCCCAGTGAGCCTGGCTGCTAGCCACAGGTGGCAGCAACCCCAGAATCCCGGGCAGGATTCAGGAACTGGAGCCAACGGTTCTCCAATAGAAACGTTCCCCGAGTCCTCCGAGGAGAAAGTCCTGCAAGCACCCAGAGACCTTTTGCTAAATGCCTGTCAGCCTCTTACCGACTTTGAAATTCACGATCTCTTTCCTCCCAATCACACACTCTTTCTTCATTCAACAGATGGCTATGACTATTTCTCCCTCCTCCTCGCCACAGGTTAGACCCTGTTCAGGCTCCGGGATAGGCAGGGACAAACAGGCCGGGCTTCTGCTCTCCAGGAACTTACCTTTGAGTGGGGGAGACAGAGTGTGGACACATACAAAGTATGTCAGTTGGTAAAAAGTGCTACGAAGAGGAATAGATCAGGGATAGAAAATTAAAGGAGAATGATGGTCAGGGAAGTTCTCCACAGTTAGGTGACATTTGGGCAGACGCTTTAGAGAAATGAGCATGGGAGCCTGGAGGATACAGAGAGGAACATTCCAGATGGGGAATATTCAGTGCAAGGGCCCTGAGGCAGGATGGTACAAGGAGGCCCCTGAGGCTGGGGCAGGTGAATTATTGGGAGATGGCAGGATGGGCCACTGGTGCAGGTCTAACCATGCTTAGAGTTTTGAAGTTGGAGGAAGCCACTGAGTGTCATTGGACACTCTGTTAATCCCGCTGATATGACCTTTTACTAACCAGAGCAGCTACATACATACTAGTGAAATTGACCATATCACATTTCCCTCTTTTTCTTAAAATAAGTATAAAAATATTAGGTAAGACAAGTCCTAGTGACAGAAGAGGATCCTTATTAAATTTACTTCTGGCATCTGTTCTTGGATATGCCAGACATGATCCCCAGAGAGTGAGAGAGGGCCCTGGTAGAGAGTGCTTCTCTCTTAGAAATAAAATGACTCATAATTTAATAGGTTCTCTTACAGGCAAATGGCGAGTTGAACTCCATACACTTCTATGTACAAACATTAAGAATAAATACCATTAGAAGCAAGACTAAAGAAATACATGAAAATATATTACTTAATCTCTCGTAACAAGGAACTGTTTTCAATTTATTTTTAAATGTCTTCTATTCTTTGTTTTTTTTTCCCCCCTGGCCTGTTTGTGGCTACTTCGAATTCACCTTTTTCTGGTTGGAAGCTTTCTAGGGGTGCCTGTGGGTTTCTGTCACCTCCTGAACTGCTTTGGCACCCAGAGGCGGTGGGCTCCTGACCAAGCCCCCTGGCTCTTTGCCTTATCAGAGAGGAGACCTTTTTTTTTGTTTTATTTTGTTTTGGTTTTTTTTTTATTTGTTTTTTTTTATACCTTTATTGGAGTATAATTGCTTTACAATGGTGTGTTAGTTTCTGCTTTATAACAAAGTGAATCAGTTATATATATACATATGTCCTCATATCGAGAGGAGACCTTTATTTGCTGCTTTGATTACCTACGCAGGAAGTGTGGAGCTTTTCTGACTTCTGGCTGAGATTCCAAAAAATCTCTTTAGTCATATGATCGGTTCCTTTTTAAAGTAGAGCAGATAAGATGGTAAATAGCTTTAGGTTATTTTCCCCAATGATCCTTTCTTGTGTTTCTTTCCTTTAATCAGGACGTGGTAACCTATATGGCTTCATAGTTGTCTGCCCCATTCTCTTTTGAAAGTTACTGTGATTGCTTAAAAGCAAACAAAAAACTGTTAACTTTTTCTATACTTTCCCCACCCCCCCCAAACAAGCCTATTAATTTTGCTTCCCTACCTTATTTTCCTTAAAACTGGGTGTGAAAGGGTTAAAACACAAGCAAACAAACTCCAGAGCTCAACATATCAGAACAGTTTGTAGACACTTGTATACTGGTTTCCTCATATAAAACACCCTCCTCACCCAAATGTCTCCAAGGTTCAACTATTAGAGATTATTTTTTTCAGCCTTTAAGCCTTAATGCATATACCCTCTGAAAGACTATTGATCAGCTACTAGCCTCTCGTGAATTAGATAATCAGATGGGGGACTTTGAATTTTAGCAGGGGTGGGGGGTGTGCCAATAAGGGCATGTTTTTGGGATGGAAACCGTGCACCTCAGATTGGGATTTGAACCCACGCGGCTTGATCTCAAACCCGGCCAAAACCCACAGTCTTCCAACTGAGATCACACACCTGGTTTCAGGACTTAATGAAGCTCAGGTTCTTGATGTCTCATTGCAGAAAGAATTCAGTGAGAGACAAAGTGATAGGTAAGAAGTGGATTTATTTAGAGAGAAACGCACTCCACAGACAGAGCGTGGGCCATCTCAGAAGGCGAGAAAGGCGCCAGGGTATGGGGTTGTCAGTTTTTATAGGGGTGGGTAATTTCATAGGCTAATGAGTGGGAGGAGTATTCCAGCTATTTTGGGGAGGGGGCGGGGACTTCCAGGAATTGGGCCACCGCCCACTTTTTGATCCTTATTGTCGCCTTAGGACTGTCATGGCGCCTGTGGGTGTGTCATTTAGCTTCTGATGTGTTACAGTGAGCATATACTGAGGCTCAAGGTCTAGTGGAAGTCAACTTGGACTCCTTTGGTTCTAATCCGTTTATGTCATGTCCTCGGGCTATGTCATTCTTTCAGGGGTTGTGCCCTGCCCCCTTCCCTCCTGTTTCAGGATCAGTGTGAACAGCATGAAGTCCCCAAATGCCTTAGCTTGGAGGACCTTAGGGGATGGGCAGAGAAAGGAGGCAAAGAAAGGTGAAAGGCTTTACAGAAAAGTAGTGGGTGGGGAAGACAGAAAGAAAGAGGGAGTGGACAAGGCAGCCATCCTCTGGGGCTCCGCTCCTACTGCCCCTTTCCCCTGAGCAGTCGGGTCCTCTCTCACACACCAGTGGACAATGAGGGCCAGTGACCCTCAGAGCTCCAGCCCTGGTCTCTCCCATGAGTCTGAGCCCTCCTCACAACTACCTGGATGATCCCACCTAGATGTCCCCACTCCCCCCAGCCCCAGCTACCTGTCTCTTCTCCATTTCAGTCAAGGGGGTTGTGGTGTCTGGTCGCGGGACCGAAAAGCCCACAGTCCTCTTTTGTAGTTTCCTCCTGTTCCTCCTTTTAGAGCTCCTCAAGTCTTGCTGATTCTGCCCCTTACTCTCCCATCTTGATAACATCACTCAGTTCAGGTATTTGCCCCTGACCTGGGGCGATTCGCTCACACATCTCTGCCTTAAATCTCTCTGTCCAATCCCATCTTGCATGCCACCTCTGGACTGATCTTCGATGTCACCCACTGCTCACGAGGCTCCCAGAGCTCTCGGTTAATGTAGGCAAAGCCTAAACTCTTCAGCCTGTTGTTTAAGGCTGTACTCAGTCTGGCCCCCGCCTGGTCCTCTGTATCTTTCCTTCAAGGGAGTTAGAAAGGAAAAAGGAGCCAGGGGGATGTTATTATTTAATCCTCACCACAGCCCTCTGAGAAGGAACCATTATCATTTTCATCTTTCATATGAGGAAACTTGGGTTTAGGTTAAGTAACTTATTCAAGATCAAACAATAAGAAATTGGAAGAGCTGGGATGTCAACCTAAGCCTGTCTGACTCCAGAGCCCAAATTCTTAGCCACTGTGCTCTGGTGGCTTGCAGACTCAAAGTGTGGTCCCTGGGCCACGGCCATCAGCATCACCTGGAGTCTGGTGGGAATGCAGAGTCTCAGGCCCCACCCCTGCTCTGCTGAAGCAGAATCTGCATTTTAATAAGATCCCCAAATGATGAGTGTGCACTTTACAGTTTGAAATTATAGAGGAGGAAAAAGTTTTCTTTGACCCTCTGAGGGTCCCTGGCTGGGTCTGAAAATTAAACTGACAAAGACAGATTAACAGGAGAAAAGCATATAAATTTGATTGAATTTTTACATGTGCCTGGGAGCCTTCACAAGAGAGTGAAGACCCAAAGAAGTAACCAGAGCAGGAAGATTTTATACCTTTTAGACAAAGAAATAATACATTTGTGAAGAACTGACCAGACAAAGGGGTTGGGGCTATGGGTAGTGAATGGTGAGGAAAGAACTAGGAAGATAAGGGTTAGCTTAACAAGGTTTGTTTGCAGATTCCTCTGCTGACTTCTTAAAGTCTGTCTCCAGTAAAAGGAGCATTTATTTCCGCTCTTGAGGCAGAAAAGGGGGAGCCTTTCCTGCCTTTTGCTGCCAGTTAATTGCCTTCAGCTCAAGACAATTTTTATGTCAAAGAGGCATATTTGGGGTTGACATATTGTGGTTTCCCTCAAAATGCACTGCCCTAGTGGTCTTTCCCTTTCTGTGTAAGCCTTCCCTAGTTCCCTAGCTAATGCATCCCTTCCCTGGTGTAGTACTTAAGAACATCGTAGCCCCTAGAGGTAGATTTTGGGGTTCAAATCCTGCCACTTATTAGCTGTGTGGCTCTAGGCAGGTAACTTAACCTTTTGGTGCCTCAGCTTCCACATCTGTAAAATGGGGATAAAACAATACCTCCCCCATGGAGTTATTGTAAGGGTTAAGTGAGTTGATACTTGTAAAGTATTTTAGCACTGTGTCTGGCACATAAAGAATAAAGTACCCACTGTCCTTTTCACCTCTGTGAATCCTGCCCCACGTCTTCTTGTCCTTCCTCTCCTGGGAAGCCTTCCCACAACCAGCAGAGCTCAAGGTGATTTCTCCCTTTCCAGAGTCTATTGCAAATGGTCTCGGACTTCAATCATAGAATTGTACCTTAGGGAAAATCTCCCCTTATTTTATATATATATATACATATATATATATATATATATATATATATATATATATATTTTTTTTTTTTTTTTTTTGCAGTACGCGGGCCTCTCACTGTTGTGGCCTCTCCCGTTGCGGAGCACAGGCTCCGGACGCGCAGGCTCAGCGGCCATGGCTCACGGGCCCAGCCGCTCCGCGGCATGTGGGATCCTCCCGGACTGGGGCACGAACCTGCGTCCCCCGCATCGGCAGGCGGACTCTCAACCACTGCGCCACCAGGGAAGCCCTCCTCTTATTATATTGATGAGGAAACTGAGTCTCAAAGATCAAATGGCAGAACCAGGACTTGAACCCAGGACTCTTTAAACTCTAAGATTAGCAGTTTCCAATGTGCTCCATTTATAGTAGCATATACCTTTCTGTTCCCACACAGTAGCCAATACACATGCCTTGAAAAAAGACGATTAAAAGTATTCATCATGCTGCTCTTTGTAACAGTGAAAAATGGGGAGATGTTGATTTGAACAAATTTAAATAGATTTCTTTACCTTATGACTCTTCAGAGGCTGTAATAAGCTTATTTGCCTGCAAATCTGAAATGGGGGATTTGGTGTGCAAGGTTTCATAGATTTATTTGTCCACAGACCCTTTTTCTGATGAACGCTTGTTAGTTACCCACTGTAACTACTCTCCTGGCGACCCTCCAACGTACAGTCCTATGGGTGCTCCCCAGTGAGCCTCTTGCTTTATCTCTCGACAGCATTTGACTCCAGTCTGTTGTGTGCGCTTGTGGAGCTGACGCTGAGGCAGGAAAGTTCAGGGATGCTGGCTTTGAGAAGGTGACCAGGCAGTGACTGGAGGTTGAGGTCAGATTATCATTTCAGACCCACAGGCTAGTGAAGTTTGATCTTCTGGGAACGTTCTGGGATTCTTCCTTCTTAGGCCTTCAGCTGCCCCTTGACCTTGCTCACCATAGCTGAGTAAGTGGTCAGTGGGGAAGCCACGCTAAGATGTACCAGCCAGCACCGACCAGCTAGCAGTTTGGGAAGGGCTCAGCTGCCCTGGGCTGGGGAATGCAGAGGGGAGAGCAGCTGGCGGGGACCTGCACTGGGTGTTAGCAGGCCGGCCCTGTTCTGAGTGCTTTGCTGCGTAAACTCGCTGTGGCCTCACAGCAGCCCCGTGTGCTAAGCCCAGGACACCGCACACACAGAATGTCATTACCTGCCCAACACCACACAGCTAGGAAGCAGCAGTGCCAGGATTTGGTTTGAAACCCATGTTGCTGCCCACTCTGCCTCCCCAGCCCCTGCCCTCCAAGGGTCTGAGGAGGTTGGAAAGAAAGAACAGACTAGAAGGAACCGCCAGGGTGTAGGTCAGGAAGCACCCGAAAGCAGTGCAGCTCTGCTGATAGGGGCACCTGCTCCCATCTCTTGTTCTCTGGCCTTCTCACCTCTCCCCACAGGCAGGAGAACGCCCGGGCCTCGAATGCGATGGGTTCTCACGGAGGCCCTGCGTCGTGACCTCTGTGCTGGGATGGGGAGCCCCTGCACAGAGATTTCTACCCTGAGTACCCAAAATGGGCTTGTGCTTTCTCGACCAGTTGGGGTTTCTAACAACCCTGAGCTTGTCCTCTGTCCAGGGCAGGTCCCAGCTCGCGGGCCCTTCAGAAAGGTTTGAAGAAGGGACTGACAGTGGGGTTTGGGGGCCCTAATTTCTCATTTTCTCTAGTTCTCACTCCCTTAAAATGCAAAGGGCCGGTGTTCCTGTTTCAGGGAGCGTGTAGGGCACGTGCCACTGGGCATCCTGGGAAGGAGCGTACCGACAGCCGCAGTGGGCAGAGAGAGGGCAGGAGGGCAGGTTTAAATCCTGGGCCTTGAGGCCAGGGGCCCCAGGGAGCTGTCCTGTCACAAGAAATAGCCCTGGATGCCAGCCAGCTGGAGCCTGGACACCTTCTCCCAGGCAGAGGCAGGGAGGAGATGGGGAGACGCCAGTAGCAGCCCAACCCAGAGAGACCGAACCCAGAGTCCGGTTTGCAGCCGAGGACTAGGTCCACAATCCTCCCTGTGCCCAGGGTGGGTGGGAGGCTGAGGGCACAGTAGTCCCTGGATATGGCAAATCTGATATCCTGTCCTCAGGGTGCCCCTTGGCTTCTCCAAGGACACGCCCATCCCCTAACAACCGAGTCTCCCCTGGAGCCGGGATCCCGGTTCCTTTCTCCTCCTGGTGGTGCCGCCCTCATGCCCTCCCCATCCTGGTCCCGGAGAGCCGCCGTGCTCGCCGCTGTAAAGCTCTTTGTGGCTCTTTGTGTGATTTAAGTAATTCCCACTAAAGTAATTCATTCTTTTCTGAATGACCCATAGGCTTGATCCTTCCAGGGCACATTTGCATTTCAAGTAAAGCATTTGTACAAACAGATTTAAGCGTTAATTGGTAGAATGAGGAGGTAATTATTTTTTCTTTTGGGGGGGGACTTTCCCAGGCCCTTCCCTGCCATCCTCTCCCTTCCCCAATGCAGGGAGGGTGCGGCTGGGATGTGCCAGGGGAGTCGTCTGCGTCAGGAGGAAGGGAGGAGATCAGTGGTTCCAACTGAAAGTTTTTTACGGTGGGACCTAGACTCATCAACTTTTTATTTTCCCCAGGTTTGTTTTATTATCACTGATTTCCTAATGCTGTCACTTCACAGCACCAAAATACAAAGAAGGAGCGCATGTCAGTCTTCAGCTTTCTGAAAACGTGGTACATTATTCTTAGTTTTTTTTTCATTTTGCCCCAGACGGGTGAGAACCTCCTGGGGTGGGGGAGGGCTAGTGGTGAGAACCACCGACTGGGTGGCCCCCCGAAGCCCTCCAACTCTCAAACACCAAGGCTTTCAAACACCGCAGTCACGCTGCATTAAAGATGCATTTTCAAATGTTAATAATTAATGTAGTGTTAATTTATCATAGTTTCACATAACATTCTATAATGGAAATGGCCCCAGGAGAGAGGGTGGTAAAGGAGATTGAGGACCAGAGTAGAAAAGAAGTGGGGATCAAGCGAGGGGGCCGGGTAGGTGCAGCAGCCGCTCTTCCAAGCTGTGTCCATCTTCCAGGACACTGGGGAAGAGCCTTGGGCTGCAGGAGACCGTTGTATAGTCTTCTCCCAGAGAGAGAGAGAGCAAGAGTGTGTGTGTGTGTGTGTGTGTGTGTGAGAGAGAGAGGGTGAGTGTGAGTGGGTGTGTGTGGGAGTGTCTGTGAGAGTGGGGGGTGTGGGAGTGGGGGTGTGTGGGGGGGAGTGTGTGAGTGTGTGTGGGTGTGTGGGGAGTGAGTGTGTGTGGGAGTTTGGGTGTGTGTGGGGAGTATGTGAGTGTGTGTGTGACAGTGAGTGGGTATGGGTGTGTGACAGTGTGTGTGGGAGTGTGGGTGTGTGTGAGAGTGGGTGTGGGGGTGTGGGAGGGAGTGTGTGAGTGTGTGTGACAGTGAGTGTGTGTGGGTGTGTGGGGAGTGAGTGTGACAGTGTGTGGGAGTGTGGGTGTGGGGGAGTGTGTGGGTGTGTGTGGGGGAGTGTGTGAGTGTGTGTTACAGTGAGTGTGCATGGGAGTGTGAGTGTGTGGGTGTGGGGGAGAGTGTGAGAGTGGGTGTGTGTGGTGTGAGTGGGTGTGTGGGGGGTGTGGATGTGAGTGTGTGCGTGCGTGTGTGTGTGCATGTGTGTACACACGTGTTCACATGTGTGTGTTCTATGGCCTGGCTTCCTGAACAGGTGCTGGTCTGCTGGCACCTATGCCTGATTTCCAAGCAAAGACACCCAGCGGAAAAGGCAGCCGTCTTGGAGTGGGGCTGGGGCTGGGGAAGCAGTGAGAAGGACCGAGGCCCTGGCGCTCTAAGGGAGGGACCCTTCTGTTTCCAGCCTGGGTCTGGTTTCTCACAAACGGCCCAACCTGGTCCCCTCGGCCTAACCAGGAGGCTTAGCTCCCCGGTGTTTCTCGTTGCCGTTGCAGGTGTATGTGGCTGCTGCGGTGCCCTGCGCCCCAGGTACAAAAGGCTGGTGGACAACATCTTCCCTGAGGATCCCGAGGTGGGTCTCGTCTCCTGCCGCCAGCATGTCTCTCACCACCTTACCCCATCCAGAGCCCTGGGGGCTGCTCCGAGGGAGGGCAGGCCCCGGGGCTCACTCAGACACACCAAAACCTCGGCCGCAGCCCCATCGGTGACCAGAGGCAGCTGGGAGCCTGAAGAACGAGGAGCTTTGGGCCGCTCTGCGGGCAGCATCTGCAGAGGGCTCTGAAGTGTGTCTCGGTGCTCGGTGCTTCTGGCCACTGCTGAGCATTGTCTTCACTCATGTCTCTCTGGGTGATGGTTCCTTGAGCCGCTAACTCAGAATGGTACTATTTCGCTGTTGTCAGGTGTGAGCATTTCCCTTCTTGGGTTTTGGCTCTGGAGCTCGTGTCCTCTCCACGCTCCCTCTGGTATCTGCCAGGTGTCAAGTTGGCACAGGGGACACCTGGCTTCTTGGTTTCCAAGCTGCCACTCTACGGTCAGGCTTCATTATGGGTTATGTGGTTTTGGAAAGGGTCTGATGTACTTGACTTCTTCTCTGGAAATCAATGACCTCTTCCTGATAGGCAGTGGAGGGTCACATTTCCAACATCCTCTGGACAATTCCCTGAAAGCTGCAGAGCTGCCTTCTTCCTGTCCACTTCTCGATGTTGGATATCCAATACGTTTTAATTCTGCATTGCTTTCATTGAAGACTTGTCATCCATTCATATACACACACACATATATACCTCCATGTACATACACATATACATATGTAAATACATATAGTGTACACATGCACACACATATGTACATTTATATCACTGACTATTTTTGCTTATAGCTAGCACACTGGGTGAAGTTGTGAGTTCCTGGAGAGCAGGGTCTATGTTTTAATCATCTCTAGATCCCCAGAACCCACATGTGTGTGTCGCATACATTACAGGCACTCTGGTAAGTGTTGATTAAGTTGAATGACCATTTACCTTTAGACTTGAAGTCTTCTAGCCATCGCATGGCCACAGTGAGGATGATCTGTCTTTTACAGGATGGCCTGGTGAAGACCAACATGGAGAAGCTGACCTTCTATGCCCTGTCAGCTCCAGAAAAGCTCGATCGCATTGGCGCCTACCTCTCTGAGAGGCTCATCCGTGATGTGGGTCGTCATCGGTATGGGTAAGTAGTATGGGAGGGTGGAGAGAGATTTGCAGAAATTATATATTTTCAGGGCAAAACGTAGGGTCCTTTTATTTATTTATTTTTGGCTGCACCAGGTCTTCGTTGCTGTGCACGGGCTTTCTCTAGTTGCTGCGAGCAGGGGCTACTCTTCGTCGTGGTGCGTGAGCTTCTCATTGTGATGGCTTCTCTTGTTTCGGAACGCAGGCTCTAGGTGCACGGGCTTCAGTAGTTGTGGCACGGGGGCTCAGGAGCTGTGGCTCGCGGGCTCTAGAGCGCAGGCTCAGTTGTTGTGGCACAAGGGCTTAGTTGCTCTGCGGCACGTGGGATCTTCCCGGACCAGGGACGGAACCTGTGTCTCCTGCATTGGCAGGCGGGTTCTTAACCACTGCACCACCAGGGAAGTCCCAGGGTCCTTTTAAGAAATGGTAATAGACTGGATTGTTGAACAGCCTGAGAAAATGGGGACTGGGAGTGAGGAGTGGGTTCCCTGTGCTTTTCCAAAGGTAAAATGTGATGCCCTTGCCAAGATTTGGGAAGAAGGGGGTGTTGGCTTCCTAGGAGCACCTCTGTTAGCCTCCATTTACCCCCGTGTCTCTATCCAGAAGCCCTCACACACCATTGAACCCAGAATGTGCCGTTACTCTCACCAAACCCACCCTGCCTCATTCAGCTTACTCTCTTAAAAAGCAAGGAGGGACTTCCCTGGTGGTCCAGTGGTTAAGACGCCACCCTACCACTGCAGGCGGCACGGATTCCATCCCTGGTGGGGGAACTAGTAGTTGTGGCATGTGGGCTCAGTAGTTGTGGCTTGCAAGCTCTAGAGCGCAGGCTCGTTGTAGCACATGGGCTTGTGGCGCACGGGCTTAGTTGCTCCACCAGACGTGGGACCTTCCCAGACCAGGGCTCAAACCCGTGTCGCCTGCATTGGCAGGCGGATTCTTAACCACTGTGCCACCAGGGAAGTCCCTGATCAATAGATTAAACAGCCAAATAGGTAGATTGAAATACTAAGCTACCACCTTCACTTATCAAATTGTTTTTTTAAAAAAGTATATATAATTTCCAGTGTTAACCCAGGGATGGCAAAATGAGAGGCATTTTCATACTTTTCTAGAATGAGTACAAATTGGTTGAAGCTTTCTAGAAAGTAATTTTGAAATATATGTCAAGAGCTTCAAAAACACTTATGCCCTTTGATCCAGTAATTCCATTTCTATTCATCTATCCCACCATATCAGTCTTATATATAATCTAACTTTACACACAGAGATGTTCATTATGGTAATTTTTATAATACTGAAAAGATGGAAGTAACTTAAATGCCCAACTGGAGGAGAATAGTAAATTATGGTGTTTATCGCTTCAGGAAATGTTACCTAGTCAATAAAAATGGTGTTTATAAACATACTTTCCATATAATATGGAAAATGCCATAAGTAAATGAAAAATAGAATACATACTTATATACACAGTATTTAAATCAAGTTAAAAACAATAACAAATCTCAATGCCTGGAAAATACAGTAAAAATAAATATGCCAAAATATTGAGTACTCTTAATATTTTGTGAACAAGGTGGCTGGGGTTTTTGGTTTCTATCTACATTTTTGTGTTTCCTAAATATTCTCTATTGAGCATGTATTACTTCCTGAAATGAAAAAAGTCAACGGCAGGACATACCATGTTTGTTACGCTACCGTCATGCCACAATCTGGAGTGGGGCTGGATGTAAAGAGAGCTCTAAGATGTCCCTGGTGGCACGGCTGTTGGAGCAAAGGGAAGGGTAGATCTAGGGCAGTTGTTCCTAAGTCCCATTGGTTCTGTTCTCTATGAAGCCTTTTATGTCCATCCTCTACTTTCCTCTGCTCCTACCTTTCTCCTGATGCAGGCTCCGGATTATGGCAGTGGCCTTGAAAATTGTCTCCCCGCTTCCCATCTTTCCTCTACTGGCCCTTCCAGATCAACACTATGATCTTCAAAACACAGACCAAGCTATACTTTCCTGGCTTCTTTAGCGTACAATCCAAGGTCTCAGCTTGATTTCTGGGCTCCTCCACTACCTGCCCCCAACTTGCCTTTAACCCAGACACACCTGCCACAGCTGCTCTAAACCCATTCCAGATGGACTAGCTGACGATCCCCCCCCCTGACTTTCTGGCCTCTGAGCCTTTGCAGTGATCTCTCCCCTGGACCCTCTTTCCCCCCCTACGACCATCCATCAGCCCCATCACCCTCCAAGGTCCCTTCCTCCTGGTGAGGAAGGTGGAGTGAGAACCAGAGTGTAAAGATCTGCATTGTGCTGACAGTGTATAGAGGTCCACACCTCCATGGGACCCACCAGCCACGCTTACATCAAGCTATCCCCGGTATAAAAGCAAGACCGGAAACGATTTATTTCTATGATCCCTTTCTATGATAAAATTAGGTTACACACTCAGTCAAAAGGGCATGAATAGAATGAACGTGCTGATTATATAAATCGCCTTGACATATTATAAAGCAGGCTCAAGCAAGTAAAAATGACTTTATCCTAGACTGAACCTGAAACTAATATGCAAGCAATACCATTAAACATTTAATACTAATTTTTCCTGCCCTCTCTGCAGTGATGGTTCTCTGAGTAAAAATGTCCTGTAGCCAGCAGAGCCACTCAGAAACATTCCACTGCCCTTAGAACTGCAACTCAAAATTGGTATCGTTCTGTTAAAAATAGCCATTGCAGCCTCTAAGTATTTAAAGCCTTGATGGCCTCTCTGGGGGCTCTAATCATAAACATTTGGAGAAGGAAAATCTGTTAGATCTGTACTCCTGTTCTCTCTCCTCTCCCTCCCTGTCTTTCCTTACCCAATGCCACATTCATCATCATTGTCCTAATCACTGGTGGCAGGTTTGGAAGAGTGAAATATTTACCTGCAGACAGTCTGAGGAGCTGTCTCCCTACCGCCGTGCAGGTGTCTGTGTTTATGGTTTGACCATGTGGACGTGAACCTTGGGTGTTGGACCCAGTGGCAGATCCACCCTCCTCTGCTCGTATGTGTTTAGCAACAAGGGTGATAACCAAACGTGGGCAGAGAGAGGATAAGATACAAATTTCAAGGCATTGCTACTCAGTGTGCGCCATAATGGGCAGTGATGTGCAGAGCAGCAAAAAGTGAGAATTCTTCATATTTTTCTTCTTCCAGTTCAGCCCAACTACTAGAACACCCCTAGAAACTGGAGATCAAGGGAGGTAACGGCAGTGCCGGGTGAGATTCAGGGTCAGCTGACAATGACCGTGGAGCAATGACCACGTTCAGAAGGCCACATTAGAATTTGTCAGGTTCCCCAGTGCCTGGAGGATGGAGACGCCCATGCCAAAGAGGGGTGGGCTACTCCCTGAGGAGCCTGACCCTGGAGCTGAGCTGGTGGGGCTCCCAAGAGATACACTGTCCCCAGAAGGACCCTGAACCTGGTTGGAGGACGGAGCTGACCCTTCAGACAGAGATGTCACAGATTCCTACTAGATGACGAGTTGATCCTTCCCTCCTTTGGCTGAGGTCAACCCCTACTTCTGGCTGCTAAAACCCAGAAGTTTCTGTCCAGCAGTGGGGACATGACTAAATACATTCAGACTGCCCAGAATAAGAGGTTCTTTGTCAAGGTTCTTTGAGTGATTCTTGGGCAATGGCTGGCCCTGCTAAAGCTGCCCCCTCTCTCTGTGTGCTGGTTCCCATCTCTGACCCTAGGTCTGCTTTCCTCTGCAACCAAGTCTGGTTCTCAGACTTTGACTGCCAGTTCCTCCTTTCCCGGAGGCTCCTAAGCCCACTCCTGACTGAGTGAAAGGTGTTCAAGCAGAAGCAGCTGCCTGCTCTGGAATTCAATTCAAGGTATTTCCTGCCTCACTCCTACGCACCAGGCCCCCCCTGTGTATTTTCCTCACTTGTTGTAACTCACCTTCTGCTGTGGTTGGCCCATGACTCTGAGTTCCTGTTGTTATAACCTGCTGAGTAGCCTCTCCTGACCTCACTTGCTGCCTGTGAACCCCAGTCCATCCCAGATTCCCTGAGTTCTGCCTTCTTCACCTACTGGGAAGCCCTACTAGTGGATCCAAGATCCTTGGTCATCACCTGCTGCTGTGGTCCATGCCCTACTCTTGCCTCTCCCTTGGGCCCCTGTGGTGGGCTGGTTCTCACCAGCTCCTTTCTTCCCCATCCTGTTCCAACTACCCAGTCAGGCCAGTTTCTCAGACCTATTACTACACTGGACTCCTTTCAGGATACCAAGCCCAGAGCAGATCTCTGCTGAGACTAACCTATTTGGCCCCAGTCCTGTTGAGTGGACATTACCCTGAGAAGCCCGTGCTCTTTGAAAGTATAGACTTAATGGATAAGATGTACCCAGGAAGGTTATGATAAGATAGGACCAATGCAGTGAGCAGGAGGTTCCAAAGCCCATTGACTTCTAATCTTCTAAGATACTTTGAAAAGTTCAAGTTCGCAATTATAATCCTTCCATCCTTAGTGTTGGGATCAAAGATGGGGATTGAAGGAGTGTGTATTCAGAGAACTAGGCCTTAAACTTTTTTACTTTTCTGTTTCACTTCTACCATCATTTTCACTTTCCATCAAAATTTCCTCTCTTGGTCAGTAGCCAATTTTTTTTTTTTTTTCTGGCTAGCAAAGGATGGTTTTCCTTATCAGGATTTTCTGGGAATTTTTTTACAGGAAAGGGAAAAGCAGCAATCTAAGCTCTGGGGTTTGGGAGGCCTTCTGGTTTCTTCTCTTGCCAAACCCCACCCCGCCCCTTCCTTTCCCTCATTTAAACTCTATAAAATAATGGTGAAACCCTTCATGCAGAAGGATGCTGGGATGATTCATAGAAGAAGAGAATTCCACGCTGCCTGCTCCCATTTCCCATCCGCCATGTTTGGTTGCCAGAGTGTGTCCAGGTTTCTCCGCAGGGAAAACCTGTCCCTTTGGAAGGGCCCCGGCCCAGGCTGCTTCCCCAACCCTGCAGGAATCAGTCTGCTTCACGGCCTATACAGTGGACCCGGAACATGCCAGGCCTGGGTCTGCAAGGCACGACAGGTATCCTGAACTGTGGCTGTGACATCCTGTGAAGGGCAAGGCTATCGAGGACTGGCGGGCCCTCCAGAGCAGGAGAAAACGTGGCTCCAGTTCACCAAACGAGCCCAAACACCCAATGCTGCCTTTGTATTTGAAAGACACTCTGTAGATAAGAGCATGACCGGATCCATTTGTGAATGTGCCCAGAGACAGCTATTTAATGATATTTAATAATATTAAACAATAATAATAGCTGACTCAGTTCATATAAATAAAAGAAATAAACATTTTACAAAAGTGAGAAGGAAAATTTCAGAGTAGAGAGGCTGTTTTACTTATGGTTGTTAGGTAAAGAAGTTAGGGCAAGGGTACTGAAGAAATGGTGACTGATGTCTTTAAAAAAGGACATTTAGAAAACGTCATGACTGCTGTTACTTTTATACACATGGATTTGCAAAGCTGGCTTATGTGTGAGGCAGTTCAGACGCACAATGTCTGAAACTGAGTGGCTGCCACGAGGGCTTTGTGGAGCTTTGTGTTGCGGTTTTGTAGTGTCTTCAGAAATCATCCTATAGTCATGCTTCCTGTGCATTCTTTTTATTTAACCAAACTCTGTTTTAAAACAAAGACTAGCTAATCGAGAGTTTTGTACTATCTGCCTAACCTTCAAAGAGATATGATTTGGATCAAAACATAAAGAAAAAATCTTTTAATTCATCCCCTATTATGTACACGGCATATAAACCTGACACTAGGCAGCTTCTTTTTTTTTTTTTTTTAATTTGTATTTTTTCTTTTTGGCTGCTTCGGGTCTTAGTTGTGGCACATGGGATCTTCGTTGTGGCACACTGGGTCTTTTGTTGTGGCGCGTGGGCTCAGTAGTTGCAGTGTGAGGGCTTAGTTGCCTGCAGTACATGGGACCTTAGTTCCCCGACCAGGGATCAAACCAGTGTGCCCTGCATTGGAAGGCGGATTCTTAACCCCTGGACCACCAGGAAAGTCCCTCTCGGCCGCGTCTTAAAGAGAGGCCAAGTAGCAGAACTTGCTCTGACTTAGAGGCATCAGCCTGACTCCTTAGCGCCCAGGTAGGTTTGGAGTTCTCTTCTCACTCTACCTTGCCTGCATTTTGTTTGTATCAGGAAGTACTTCCTGTGTTCCACATGGCTCTATGAGTAGAGGGGTCACCACCCTGTAATGGGCACATGACCATACTCAGAGTACATGGAGTCTGCCTGATCTCCCCTCTTGCAGGATGGAGTCATGTTCAGCCCTCACTTCTCTTTCCTGTGGGGGCAGTCACTTGAGTTGCTTTGGATCGCTCAGGATTCCCTTTTATTTGTGCCCTCAGGTTTCTAAAGCACTCCTAAACCTGATTATCAGATACTTGTGTTATTTAGGGTATAAAGAGACTTGAAAATACAGTGGCTCCAGCAATATGGAAATATTTTTTCTCTCTCGTGCAATAGTCCAGTCTGGGTTGGTGGGCTCCGCCCATGAGGTCATCCGGGGCTTTCACCTCTGGCCATCTATTTGCTGCCACTCTGCAGCCAGCAGGAAGAGGGAAGAGAGGACCCGGAGGACAATCCTGTCTTTCAAGCAAGCAATGCTGACGTTGCTCGCATCACTCCCTCTCATTTTAATGGCAACATGTAAGTCACGTGGCCTCACCTAGCAGCAGGAGAGGCTGGGAAATGTTCCCAGTGGGCAGCCACAGCTCAGCTAAACTTCTAAATGACTAGTGAAAAGGGCAAAAATAGATTCCAGGGGAGACATTTAGCATTCTGTCCTAGACACCTAACTCCTTAATGAAAACTGTAAAGATTTTAACCAGAATAGTTTTGCAGAGTCTCCCTTATTAGAAGTTAAAAGATAACGTTTTTCTATGAATGTCTGCCTTTCTTTTTTTTTTTTTTTTTTTGCAGTACGCGGGCCTCTCACTGTTGTGGCCTCTCCCGTTGTGGAGCACAGGCTCCGGACGCGCAGGCTCAGCGGCCACGGCTCACGGGCCCAGCCGCTCCGCGGCATGTGGGATCTTCCCGGACCGGGGCATGAACCCGCGTCCCCTGCATCGGCAGGCGGACTCTCAACCACTGCGCCACCAGGGAAGCCCTGCCTTGCTTTCTTTAGAATGCAAATGCTTCGTATGTAGGGGATGTATCTTTCATGATGTGCCTTACCTGACCAAATGCTCATTATGTCACTATCGTGGAACAAATGTTGGCTTTGAGCTTAGATGTGTATTCCTGATTCTCAGTAGGAATTTGATTTGTGACCTTTTTCTTGGGATTTAAGAGAGGCATTGAAGAAGACAGTAATTGGGGTTTGTCCTGCAAAGGCTAGTCTGGAAAGGACTGGGCATTTCAATTTTTTATTTTATTTTATTTTTCTGGCCGTGCTGCAAGGCTTGTGGGAGTCTTAGTTCCCCGACCAGGGATTGATCCCGGGCCATCAGCAGTGAAAGCGCAGAGTCCTAACCACTGGACCACCAGGGAATTCCCAGGATTGGGTATTTTTAGCATGGAGAAGAGAGGAACATAGTAAATGAGATTGTTGTTTCCATGTGGTTGAAGGGCTGGCAGGTAGGAGAAGGTTCAGCTCTCTTTTTTGCTGCTTCTAAAAGTAGAATTGTGAATAAAGGATAGCGGTTATTAGGGTTTGCTTGAAATATAAAGAGGAGCTCATTTGGTTGTCAAAAAATGGGATGGGCAGCTCTTCACCATCGGATGTCGTGCGTTCCTAGTTTGTGAAAGTATTCACTCGGGTTTTAGTCTTTAGAATAATTAAGTGGTTAGAGACTTAGAATTGACACAGAGCACCTGCTGCATAAGGAGAAAAGAATTTTCATTCTGTCTTATTCTCCATGAGGTAAAAATGCTCCCTGGGCAAGCTGAGTGTCATCCAAACATGGTAACACTGTCAACCGTATTGTTTGAGTAGGACTTCATTATAGAACTTCTGAGGTCTTCAACTACAAAAATTGCAATTTTATGTTCCTTAACATTTGCAGTTGGCTGGTCCTCAGGCCCATTTCAGATTCTTCCTAAACTTTCTTCATTAAGTTCTTTGCTTCCTCCCCACTAGAGCCTCTTTCCTTCTTTGGAACCCTCGTGGGATGTCATTTTTTTGGTAACATTTCTTATTTTCCCTTTAGAGGAGATATCTGTGTATTTATCTTATCCCTCCCACTCTAGGCTCTTTAAGTTAAAGGACTTCTTCATCCTTACACCCCTGCGCTGACGAGGACAGTGTCAACAAACACGTCTTGACTTGGATGAGTAATTCTCTGACCTCACTGGGTTTGAGTTCAGAAGCTGCTCTTCTGGGCATCAGTTCTTTCTGCTTGTATTTCCTCATGAAATGGTGTACCTTGTCTGTCCTCAAGTTCTTCATGTGTAAAATAAGGGGCTGGATGAATTCATCTCTAGGCTCCCTTCCAGCTCTGCCTCGTTCTGCTTCTCAGGGCTGGGCTGGAACAACTGTCCAGTCGTCGGCGACCCGGGGGAGAGCCGCATTAGCTGGATGTTGCCCAGGTGGCCACTGCACTGCCGTCTAGATTGCCCTGGCCACGCAGTGGGGGTGGAGCAGGCGCGAGGCTGAGTGATGGCAATGATGCTGCTTTCCCCAGGTACGTGTGCATCGCCATGGAGGCGCTGGACCAGCTGCTCATGGCCTGTCACTGCCAGAGCATCAACCTCTTCGTGGAGAGTTTCCTCAAGATGGTGGCCAAGCTGCTTGAGTCTGAGAAGCCCAACTTGCAGATCCTTGGCACCAACTCGGTAAGGGGGCCCAAGGGGCTTTGCGGGTGGGGATGGTGGGGAGGGGGTGTAGGACCTCTGGGTCAGCATGGTGAGGATCCATTCCTATTTGGTTTCTGACTTTTAAAAATGATTTTTCCCTTAAATAAGTTTAGGTGAGGCCCCAATAGATGTAAAAATAGAAAGGGAGGTATTTCTTTGAGAGCGGGGGGTGCCCAGTGCCCTCAGAGCTTGGCCCCTGACTCCATGGGGCGTCCTTTGAAAGCTGTCCAGGTTGTGCTTCTTTCGAAGACGGAGTAAACGGATGTTCACAGGACAGAGGGATCAGATAAGTGGGAAGATCACAGGGAAGCAGGAAACAGGGCTTCTGGCTTAGTTCTGCCCTTTCCTAGCTGGGTAACCTCGAGCGGGTTATCTTTCATGAGCCTGGCTTCTCACTGATACCCTGAGTGGATTGAACTCAGTCCAAGCTTTGTAACGTAACTGGTCTCAGTACAAGTGGCGGCTATCATGAGGGCTTATAGTTTTGGGAGAGAAGAGCTATCAGATGTGTCAGGAACTCTCAGCTTTGCATGTATCTAACATACTTGAATATCCCGCTTGTTCTCTTCCATTTCTTGCTGTCTCTCTATTCCTTCCCCTTCAGGGAATACTTTCAGCTCCAGGTCTTCAAGCAGCTTGGTATTAAAAGCCCTGACATGCAACTATTTTACAAATATCACCAGGAAAATAAAAATAAGTTTAAGGTTTGCCTTCTTAGCCTTCCCAACCTGACTTTTCTGAGTGTTTATTGCACAGGTCACAGCTGCTTTTCTGTTCTACTTAAGTTGATTTAACCAGAAGATAGTCTTTCAACTCTTCTTTCAAAGACCAAAACTAACAACCTATTCCCCTCTTTCCTCTCTCTGTGAGCCAGCTGCCTTTGACAAATTACATATACAGTAGCTGAGGGTAAATTCTTTTGTCATGTTGCCCTGGCAACAGCTTCAGTTACTGTTTCACTTGCCCTGTTTAAGATAACTATAGTCTAGAAGAGAACATGTACATGGAAACTAAACCAGTCATCAATGCATCCAGAGGGTATCTCCCCAGGGGTCGGCGGGGGAGACATAGAAGCATGTGGCTGTCAGTGCTAGCGTTCCCTACAGCACATCCTGGCCCAGGGTAGGCATTTTGTTAGCTACAGGCTTGAAAATTCAGAATCCTGCCAATTCCTAGATTCCCCATCACAGTGAATCACAGTATTAGCAAGAAAGCAGTTGACTAATGATTACCGTACTGCAGACAATGGAGATTATGTAAGGAGAGGTGATTATAAGAAAGTTGAGTCAGATAATTGCAATAGATTCAGAGTTCAGCTTCAGAGGCAGGCTTTGCTGGCGGTGTCCCTCAACCAGATGCTCTTTCCAGCTCTCTAAGCCCGGGACCTCCTCTCTCTTTCTTTCTTCATCCTTAATGGGTCTTTATCCAGCTTGTACTTGACCACCCCAAGGATTGAAGCTACGGTAAAACCTGTCAGCAAAAAGTCTGGTTTTGCTAATACCATTCCTGCACATCATATGCAGTAAAGTATAATTTTTTAAATTGAAGTGTTGCTTTCAGGTCTTTAATGAGAATATCTGAACTTGGGATGACAGTGAGAGACCAGGAAAGTCAGGGGATGAGGGGGAGCCAGAGCCAGCTAAGCTCAATGATTTGCTTAGGGATTGGCTTCTGCATACCTGCCTTATTGCCTGAGAGGTCCAAATGTATGTCTCAGGGACAGGGCAATGACCATGTGCCCTGACTTTCTGAGGTCACTCTGTGAGGATAAGCTGAAAATATTAAATCTGAGAATACCGAAGTCCTTCACATAAACAATCTCATATATTAGCCTAGTGTAAATAATAAAATTATTAGGAAGGATCACGGATTTAAAGTTTGTACTTTCATCCCTCCCTCACAACATATATAAAAATGAACTCAAAGTAGATTGAAGACCTAAATGTAAGAGCTAAACCTATAGATTAGAAGAAATACAGGGGTGTATCTTTATGATCTTGAATCTGGCAATGAATTCTTAGATACGACAATAAAAACAAAAGGAGCAAAAGAAAATATAGATGATTTGACTTCTTCAAAATTAAAAACTCTTGTGCATCACAGGACACTGTCAGGAAAGTGAAAAGACAACCACCAAATGGGAGAAAATATTTACAAGTTGTATATCTGATAAGGGTCCAGTAACCAGAATATATGAAAAACTCTTACAGCTCAACAGCAAAAAGAAAACCCAATTAAAGTGGGCAAAGGACTTGAATAGACATTCAAGGAGAAGATACACAAATGGCCAACAAGCACATGAAATGATGCTCAGCGTCACTAATCGTTAAGGAAATGCAAGTCAAAAAAAACCCACAGTGAGATACCTCTTCACACCCACCAGGATGGCTATATTTTTAAAAATCCTATAAAATGACATGTTGGTGAGGATGTGTAGAAATTGGAACCCTTGTACGTTGCTAGCGGAGATGTAAAATGGTATAGACACTGCGGAAAACGGTTTAGTGGTTCCTCCGAAAGTTAAACATATAGAATTACCATATGACTCAGCAGTTCTCTCTAGGTATATACCAAAAAGAACGGAAAATGCATACTCAAATAAATACTTGTACACCAACGTTCATAGCAGCACTGCTCACAATAGCCAAAAGGTGGAAACAACCCAGAAGGTCATACGTTATATTTCCGTTTAGCTGAGATATCCAGAATAGGTGAGTCCATGAAGACAGAAAGCAGATTAGTGTTTGCCGGGTCTGGGAGGGAGAGGAACGGAAAGTGACCCATTAATGACCAAGAGGTGGGTTTCCTTTGGGGGTTTGCTTTAGTTGCAAAACATTGTGAATGTATTGAATGCCACTGAATTGTGCACTGTAAAAGGGTTCATTTTATGTTTTGTGAACTTTACCTGAGTTTTTAAAAATTGCTCTTTCGGGCTTCCCTGGTGGCGCAGTGGTTGAGAGTCCGCCTGCTGATGCGGGAGACGCGGGTTTGTGCCCTGGTCTGGGAGGATCCCACGTGCCGCGGAGCGGTTGGGCCCGTGAGCCATGGCCGCTGAGCCTGCGCGTCCGGAGACTGTGCTCCGCAACGGGAGAGGCCACAACAGTGAGAGGCCCGCGTACCACAAAAAAAAAAAAAAAAAAAAAAATTGGTCCAAATAAAAATTTCCCTAATAGTCCTCACACTGTCTTGTATTGCTGTCTTTCCCATCAGGATTCAGTAAAGATCATGTGTTTACTTTGTTTTCTGTGTCCCTTATGTCTCTTAACCAGTCCCAACCCCTCTCCTGCCCCTCTTTGTTTTTCATGATATTGCCCAGGTCACCACTTTGCAGAATGCCCCACAGTCTGGGTTTGTCTGATTATTTCCTTGTGGTGTCCTTCGTTTTGCTCTCCTGTCTCTTATACTTCCTGCAGACTAGAATTAGACTTGAAGGTTTGACTGGCTGCGGTTAAATACTTTGAGGCATAACACTTCACGGGGAGTGCTGGGCCCTGCACTGAGCATCCCAAAAGGACCACAAGTGTCTGGTGCCCCACTTTTATGGATGCTAAGTGCCATCCCAGGTTAGGGTAGTGACAGCTGGCTCTCTCCAATGTAAAAGGACTTTTTTGTCTTTGCAGTTAGAAATCTGTGGAAACCACGCAAATAACCCATTCCTCACTCGTTTTTCAGTGGATGTTTCTATCTCTGGTGGCATTTCTTCCCGTTGATTGCACCTTCTTCATACTCCCTTGACCTCCTGGCCCTGTCATCCCAGCTCTTCCCACCTGGCCCACCCTTCTGCGTTTCTATGGTGGGCTAAATAATGGTCCCCCAAGTATGTCCACATCCTAATGCCTGTAACCTGTGAATGTTACCTTACATGACCAAAGGGACTTCGAAGATATGATTAAGTTAAGGATCTTGAGATAAGGAGATTATCCTGGGTTATCCAGGTGGACCCCATGTACTCACAAAGACCTTTATAAGAGGGAAGCGGGAGGATCAGAGTCAGACAGAAGATGAGAGACAGAGAGGAAGAGATTTGAAGATGCTCCTCTGATGGCCATGAAGATGGAGGAAGGGGGCCAGGAGCCAAAGGATGTAGGTGGCTTCTGGAAGCTAGAAAGGCCAAGGAAACAGATGCTTCTCTGGAAGTGTCCAGAAGGAATGCAACCCTGCAGACCCATTTTAGACTTCTGATCTCCAGAACTGCAAGGTAATACATTTGTGTTGTTTTAGGCCACTAAACTGTGGTGGTTTATTACGGCAGCAATAGGAAACTAATAGAGTTTCCTTCATTGATTCTCTTTCTCCATGTCCCCGTGAAATGTCTGTGGTCTCCAAGGTTGCTGCTCTGTCCTCTTCTCACTCTATATGCTGCCTCTGGACGATTTTATCAACTCTCGTGGTTGCAACTTGTCATCTATAGACTAGAAATTCTCTCATCTTCCACACCACGACAGAAATCAGCACTGCTGGAGACCAGCAGCCTAGAAGTGGGTTCCATGAAGGGAGGTCAGGGCAGAACTGTGATGCCAGTGGAAGAGCTCAGGTCACGGGGGTCAGCGCCAGCAAACGATGGGGATCTTAGAGCAGAGGCAGCCAGTGCTTCCCTGGGTCCGCGCTTCCCAAGTGTAGGCCTTGGAGGCTGGCTAGCACGTGGGACTACTTGGGGCCAGAGGGATCACCTTCTCGGGCAGCAAGACTGAGCTTTCCCAGGAGTTTTTAAAACCACAGTCAGTTTTGCGAAGAATCTTGAAGGAGGAAAGACGTAATATGGGTAGACAGGGGAGGATGTCCTAGGTCTAGGGAATCACTACACCCAGGTTGGCAGGCGATTTGCAGGGCACGATCATGTCACAGTAGGACTGTTCCTCTGGCTTTAGTGAAAACTGCTTCCGGGAGTTGCTATAAACAAGAGCAGTTGGGAGAACAGGGTAGGGGGTGTTAAAGTCAAAACCATGTGTCTTTTCCAGCTAGGGTTCATCTTAGTGCAACAGAACAACCATTCCCATTTTTCCTTATGTAGGTTAACACAGCGAAAAGGCCTGCAGTCCTACCATGAAAGAGTTAGGGTTCTCTCTATGCCCAGTATTTTATTTTTTGGCCGTGCTGAGCGGCACGTGGGATCTTAGCTCCCCAACCAGGTATCGAACCCGTGGCCCCTGCAGTGGCAGCGTGGAGTCTTAACCACTGGACCACCAGGGAATCCCTATGCCCAGTATTTTACAGTGTGGTTCTATTGTTGACAGGGAGTTGGGTTCAGAATGCCCATCTACAGAAGAGAGAAAGGCTGACTTCTGCTTGGAGAGACTTGGCTAGCGCTGAAGTGAGGCCGACCAGCTCAGCTTCTTCTCCAGACCCAGGGAGAGCTGGTTTTGCAATGTCAATATTTGGAGGTTGCTTTCTCTCTATTGACCCAGCCCCTTAGTAACTCTTAGTTTTCACACAACCGTGTCGCCTTCCTGCTTGTGCCAGAGGGTTGGGAATCTCCTCCAGCAAACTTGGCTGAAGAGCTGAAACTTTGGTCTTGGAAGGGTCACCCTAGTGGTGCCCTTGGCCTTTGAAGTGTCACATCTTCACAGTCTCCAGTTTGTTGCTATGGAGACCTTCCTCATCATTGCAATATCTTAAAAAAATAAAACCAAAAAAACCCAACTTTATTGTTTCACAGTCTTGTGCATTAGGCAAGTAGCATTTTAACAAAAGCCATTTGTAAGGTAGGACCTAACAATGGTAGGGGTGAAGTAGCCAGGAAGTTCCTGCTGTATCAAGTGTTTAAAACATTAGTGAGTCACACAGGTAAATGGGCCCAGTGAAAACGTATGGAGTGTTGACAGCAAGCCAGAAATCCACTGGGGGAAAAATGAGGTGATAACTGTTAACTCTGATGGGCTGGTCATACCAAGCCTATGAGGCAGCTGCTCTTGCTGGCCCCATTGTACAGATGGGGTGACCGAAGCATGGTGAGCTTAAGAAACGTGCGTCCTATCAGCCTCCTACTAAGTGGGAGGTGGGATTCAGAAATGCATTCTGGTTCCAAACCCCTTCTCATAATCATAACACTGTTCTGCCTCTAATAGGAGGGATGAAGGCTCTATTTTATTTTATTTTATTTTATTTTATTGCGGTACGCGGGCCTCTCACTGTTGTGGCCTCTCCCATTGTGGAGCACAGGCTCCGGACGCGCAGGCCCAGCGGCCATGGCTCACGGGCCCAGCCGCTCCGCGGCATGTGGGATCTTCCCAGACCAGGGCCCGAACCTGTGTCCCCTGCATCGGCAAGCGGACTCTCAACCACTGCGCCACCAGGGAAGCCCCGAAGGCTCTATTTTAAACCCTAGAGTCTCAACCCCATCTCAGCCAGGTTTGGGCATGTTTCCCAAGAGGACTCCTACAGTGGGTGTGGTCCCATGACCAGGTCCCCCGGATTTGATCCTCTGAACCACAATTAACAAAGTTTCCATTTTGGCCTCCTCCTGTCAGCCCTGGAGGACTCAGGAGCAGCTTGAGGTGGGCTCCCTTGGAGCTGCCCCCATGGGGATACTGCAGGCCAACGTTCCCTGACCAGGTCATCTGGGCAGGTCATCTGTGCTGTCGTAGTTTCAGACTCAGGGAAGGGAAGCTCCTCCTGACAAGCTATCAAACCAAGGGTTCCCAAGGATGCTCAGAGCTCCTGGTACCAAATGTTGCCTCTTTTATTAGCCCTGGTGCCACCCGTAATGTAATAAACGGGGTTCAATCCCTCTGGATGGCATCGAGTGCAGCCTCATCACCAGATCTCGTAACAGAGCAAGAGTCCTGGAGAGCGAGGCAATGGCCTGGCTGGTCGACAGCCTGAGCCTGGAGGCTGCAGCCTCCCGGGCCTCAGAGATGGACCCCTTGGTTCAACCCCAGGCCACCCCAGTTCAAAGGAGGTGGCCATCTCTCCAGCCTTGACTGGCCTCCGTTACCAAGGACAGGAGGAGGCCAAAATATATTGCTTAAGCTTTCTTCCTCCTAGTCTGCCTCGGATCATTTCCACAGCTACTGGTCCAGCTTTCCAGTAAAAGAACAAAGGACGTGGGGTCTGTAGATGCCCTGCCCCAGAATCTCCAGGGTAGGAGTTGGTGGGGCAGGGGGGGGTTGTTCCGAATGCAGATGCCTAGGTCCTACCCACAGAGAGTCTTGTTCAACAGGCCTGGGGTGGCTCAAAAGTCTACATTGTCAGCAAGCTCCCCAGGTCATTCTGATACACAGTAAAATTTAAAAACCACTGGTGGAGGGCAGAGAGCATCAAAGTATCAGAATTCCCAAATTTGAGCCCCAGCTCCACTTGTCACGAGCGGGTTGACCTGAAATAATTCAGTCGCTCCCTTAGAGCTCCAGTTTCCTCATCTTCACAATGGGAGCAATATCGCTCCTATTAAACTCGCTGGTTTGCCAAAAATTACGTCAGGTAATGGATGTTTCAGTAGGCTGGAAAATGGTCCCCCAAAAGATGTCCACGTGCCAATCCCTGGAACCTGCGAATGTCACCTGATACGGAAACAGGGTCTCTGCGGATGTGACCAAGTTAAGGATCTTGGGATGGAGAGATTATCCTGGATTATCCGGGTCGGCCCTAAATGCAATCACAAGGGTCTTAGAAGAGAGAAGCAGGGGGAGGTTGGACACAAAGGAGGAAACAATGTGCAGACGGAAGCAGAGACTGGAGGCATGCAGCCCCGGGAAACTAACATGATGCCTGAGCTGCAGGTGCCTTAGAAACATTTAATGTTGTCATTTCTCGGCATATAGGCGTTAACTCCTTCTTTCCCGGAGTGCTGCCATCCACACGTGGCGTTAGAGATGGGGCACGGGGCCTGGTGTGGGTCCTCCGGACACAAACTCCCGTGTCTATAAATAGCTTCTTCAAGGAGTATTTTGAAGGCTCCCAACGGAACAAAGTATGAGTCAAAACAAAGCAAACATGCTTCACAATAACCATATTCGAAATTGTTTTTCTGGTGGAGCGGAGCGGCAGGCGCGTGGAGAGTGGAGTGCTGTCTGCGAAGCAGTGTCTTGAATGTATTTGTACGTTGCCCCGCAAACGCTCGTTCCACGACTGTGCGGTGCTGAATCCTGCGGGACCGTAAAAAGTTTAAGCCTCTTAGAACTAGGAACCTCACTTACAGTAAGCCTTGAATTCACTCAGTTCCTGTTATCCCAGGAACTCAGGGAGCTTTTCTTAATTATCTCCCCCTCATTCACATTCCTAGGACGTGATCTATGCATTTTAAAGAGATGAAAACAAATGCTGGGCCACATCTTCCCGGTTTTGCTGTGCCGGTTTTGCTGTGCCGGCCGCCCAGAGCTCCCACCGAGCCCCACCTCCTTGTCTCTCGGTGCTGGGCTCTGTCCCATCCTATTGCACTCACTGACCTTCGGTTCCTGAAGGGTGCTTCAGGGGGCTTGGCCCTCATCTTCCAACTTCCCTGCCTTCTGCCACTGTCCTCAACTCCCACCCTCGGGCACCAGTTCATTGGGGTGGCTGTTAACTCATTTCCTTCTTTCCATATTCACACCTGCCCCCGGCATCCTGCATGGTCACCTGCATGGTTCACGCTGCCCATCTGGGCTCCTCCTCTGTGAATGCCTGGCTGGAAAGGACAAGGGTCACACTGCACCAGAGCCGAGGACCGGAGTTGATGAGCAGACCATGAAAGGCCCCTATCACCATGCTCACTGCAGCGCAGAGCCCTGAGCATTCCTCCGGGCAGGCTCTGCATACATCCCTCGTTTAACCCTGGTGACAGCCCTGACAGCCCGTGGCATAGGCCCCATCACCCCCATTTTTCAGATGAGGAAACAGTGGCTCAGAAGCTAAACGATGTCCACAGGCACACAGGTGACAAGAAGCAGAGTGAGGACACGGCTGTCTGACTGTGGGCCCGGCAGATGTAGGCGAGTATAGTCCACTTAAATAGAGCACCATCATGTTAAAATCGAAAATGGAGAAGGAGACTCAAAACTAAGTTTCCAGGGAAGAAGACTCTAGAAGAGTAAAAATCTGGGGATGCAGAGAGTCACGAGAGAAAAGAGTGAGGGAATTTTCCAGTGAGCTTAGCAGCTGTGGCTGGCCCAGCTGGGGGAGATTCAGGAGTGACTGCTGGGCCGGCCTAGAAAAAAGCCTCTGTAGTTCTAGGAACGGAATCCCCATGCGTGTTTTCTACCCTGCGTTACCTCTGTGGCTATCACAGAATGTTCCATTTTTTAAAAATTGGGGCTTCCCTGGTGGTGCAGTGGTTCATGGGTTCAAGCCCTGGTCCGGGAAGATCCCACATGCTGCGGAGCAACTAAGCCCGGGTGCCACAACTACTGAGCCTGCGCTCTAGAGCCTGTGAGCCACAACTACTGAGCCCGTGTGCCGCAACTACTGAAGCCTGCGTGCCACAACTACTGAAGCCCACATGCCACAACTACTGAGCCTGCGCTCGAGAACCCGCGAGCCACAACTACTGAGCCTGTGTGCTGCAACTACTGAAACCCCCGCACCTAGAGCCCGTGCTCCGCAACAAGAAGAGCCACTGCAATGAGAAGCCCACGTACTACAACTAAGAGTAGCCCCCGCTCACCGCAACTAGAGAAAGCCTGCACGCAGCAACGAAGACCCAATGCAGCCAATATAAATAAATAAAATTAATTAATTAAAAGAAATTGATTGTAATCTCCACTTTAACCTTGCAGCCAGGGCGTCGTAGTCGAAATCTTCAGCAGCCTGTACGGTGTGGAAAACAGTCAGAGCAGACTGGGCGTGAACAGGGCTCCGGCCAGGCCACCTGACGCGCCACCAGTCCTTGAGGTTCCACGGCACTGGAGGAAGGGGAAAGTCAAGGTTGAAAGTGAAGAGGCTTGGGAATTCCCTGGCGGGCCAGTGGTTAGGACTCCGTGCTTTCACTGCCGAGGATGGGGGTTGATCGCTGCTCAGGGAAGTAGGATCCTGCAAGCCACGTGGCACAGCCAAAACAAAAAAAAAAGTGAAGAGACTTGATGTCACGTCCACAGAGATCAGGAATCGTTCCGTGAAGTATCAGCGTGGGGAGGGGGGCCAGAGGGAAGGGAGGCCGCCAGGTTGCCTGTCAGGAATCCTGCTGCGTTTCTCAAGCGTGAGCCTCAGACCATCTAACAGATGAATCTCCTCCAGTGCTGACTCAGCACGTCTGGGGCTTGTGGCAGATATCTGCATGGTCACGGAGACCCCTCGACTCTGTTGTACCGCAGTGCTTGGAAACCAGTGGCCTCACTCCTGCAGCCCTCTTAAAAATGCCAGACTAAGATCCCCTCTGGCGGCTTCTTCATCCTCTGTTTGTTCTCCCTGACAATATCCATCACCCTCGCCTCCCCAGAGCAACTCTCCTGGGTCATTTGGCCTGAGGCGCTAGAGGAAGCCAGGAGCAGGAACAGAGCTGGAGGTTTTCTGGGCAGAGCTCTGTTGGAGAGGCTCGTGCTTGAGACCTGGGTTTCTCCTGCAGGACCCTGGGCAATTATGTAACATTTGTGGGTCTCAGTCTCTCTGTAAAATGAGAATAATAATATTTCTCTAACTTAGAGTCATTTTAAGAAACAACAGAGCTGATGTATGTCAAATGCTTAGGGCAGTACCTGATACACATATGTTCTAAACATCGTTGCTATTAGCCCATAAACTCCTACACCAGTGACCATGAAGTCTGATTATTCATGCTCCTGACATACATTTGGGTTTACACAGTCACTATATTGGGGACAAAGTCTTTGACTGTTTCTCCTTTATTACTGGCCTCTTTTCTTTTTCGGTCTTGTTTTGATTATTCTGAAATGCATGCACTCTCGCATACACACAGTCTTATCTTAAGCTGCCTCATCATATTTGAAGTAGATATAGCATCGATAAAAAAATAAAGAAATGTAGTGAACGAAGACTGGCCTGCTTATTTCACACATGGGAACACCAAGACAGAAGTCAAATGTCCCACTCAAAGGTCACCCACCAGTTAGAGGTAGATCTGCGGTTAGAACCGCATAGCTGCATGACCCTCTCAGTGGATGGACCAAGCCAGGCTTTGGCCATGGGGAGTGCAGCCTGGGAACATCCTGTTGGTGGTTAAGAGCAGCAGTGCACCCAAATTTAGTTTCAGCCTCGGTATCAGCCTAAGTCTGTGTTCTAGCCCGTGGGGCTTAGGAAGATCACGTACCCAAAGGCCAGCTCTACCGTTGTTTCTGGAACTCCTGAACTTGGGTCTAATCAATGATCTTGTGATCACATGGATTACCACTATGCCTCTTCTGCATAACCCCATCAATGATGCAAGCAATGTCATTTGGGTTTATTGCTAATATCAGAATACTTCCACATATATGTGTGCATTTTAGATGTAACTTAGAAGGGAAGATTTCCTTATCTGCTTTGCATGTTGAGGTTTTATGATTCAGCAGAAAATAAATGCATATTTATTATTGCAAGAACAGAACACTGTAATAACAAGGATGTTTGTGGAAGTTGCTAATTTTCATCCCCCCAAAATTTATGAACAACTTTTAAGTAGTTAAATGGGGAAACAGGTTGACAGTTGATACTGAATATTATGAGTGTGCTGATGAGATAATTTTAGGAATAACAGTATGTCCTCTTTGAACCAACGAAGGTTTGTAAAAATTATATAATAATACAAGGCAGAATAGTGGAGGATGTAGTCTAAGTTTAGTCCGTTTAGAGTTGTTTGTGGTATTAAATTCATAACGTTAAACAACATAACCTATAAAAATTATATTTAACTTTTAGTCATTTAACTCCACTCAGTCTGTGATTCCTGCTTCTCTGAGAGACTCATTTGAAATCAAGTCCCTATTTAGAGCTGCAAGTGTGCGGCCTGGTGATGACAGAAGGAATCTAGCGGCTGAGAATGCTGAGCAAGGCTTAATGAACCGAAATTGCAAACGTTAAACGTGTACTCAAAATTTTAACAATAAAACGTGATTACAGTTTTAAATCAAATTTCAGCGCTGTCCTGGTTTCCCAGAATGCATTCCTGGGTGGTGCTCTGTGCTGTGGCCTTGGCTTTTGCTCAGTTTCCAGCGTTATTCCTCACAGCCTTTCAGCCTGTATGTTTGGGGCAGCTCTGGATGTACATGGGAGGAGGAACTTAAGTGACTGAGCCCCCTTCTCCTTCTCTTCTCTTCCATCCTCTGCTCACCCAGCAGGGGAGGGCTGAGAAGGGCCAGGGGTTCTGCTCTGTTGTGTAGAAAGGAAAGGAGAACTCAGAAACTCAGATTTCCCGAGTGTGCTCTGGGAGGTGGACTATAGCCAGATCCTGAGATGCATGGTTCCTAAGATGTGTTTTCTTGTGGCTTTACTATGGCAAAGGGCCTGGGGGATGCCAGGTCCCCGAGCCCAAAGGCGAGGAGCATGGCGGGTCACCTCACGATGCATTTCCCCTCTCCCCCCACACAGTTTGTGAAGTTTGCCAACATAGAGGAGGACACCCCATCCTACCATCGGAGCTACGATTTCTTCGTGTCTCGCTTCAGTGAAATGTGCCACTCTGGCCATGAAGACTTGGAGATCAAGACTAAGTGAGTATAAGGGAAGTGGAGGAGGCTGTGCCTCTAATGGCAGAGGCATTGATGGTCCTGCAGAGCTCCCAGCCCGGATTGCGTGTCTGATTTCACTGGCGTTTACCGAGGCTCTGATGTTGCTGGTGGGGAAGGGGCACCTGGCGGGACTTAGGTGGATGCGTGGGCAGAGCTAGGCTCCCAGCACATGCTTTCTAAAGGAACAGCCTCTGGGGACAGAAAACAGGGTGGGACGTAAGGTGACGGTCCTCTGAGCCCAATTTGAGAGCCAGTGACACACACATGTACACACCTGTGCTCTCTTTTGTTCATAAGTACATGCCTTTATACACCCTAGAAACACTCCCACTCACCACTCTCCATCAAAATATACACCCACAAATAAAAAGCCGAGGTCCTCACACTGGCTGATCCCTGCTGTCCTCCTGAGTTTATCTCCTCCGCTCTTCCCCTCCTCATTCCCCTTCGGCCACCCAGGCCTCCGTGCTGCCTTGGAAACACACCAGGGACATTCCTGCCACAGGGCCTTTGCACGGTCTGTTCCTCTGCCTGGGAGGCTTCCTCTGTGGAGCTGTACAGCTCACTCCTTCACCTCCTTCAAGGCTTTGCTCAAGTGTCCCCTTGTCAACAACGCCTTCCCCTGACGCTCGCCTTCTCCCTCACCCTGCTCTGTTTTTATTTCCCCATAGCACTCATCCCCTTCAAACATGTTCCATAATGTACATATGTTTCTCATTCATTGTCTGTCTCTCCCCACTAGAATGTAAGCTCTGTGTGGACGGGAGTCATTGTTTTGTTCTCTGACGCATCCCAAGTGCTAAGACAGTGCCTGGAGAGCAGCAGGCACTCACGACATACTTGTTGAGTAAGTGAATGAAGGAATGCTTTTCAGATCAACATCTTGAATTACAGAACACACTTTTACACACACATACTCACACTCACAAAAATACTTAACTTACAGAAATACATTCCTCGACATAGAAATTAAACCCCTCAATGAAATCACAAAGAAATTCACACAAATATATGCTGATACCGATAGATAAAGGATGAGAAGTAAACCACTGCCTACAAAGAGTGCTTATCAACCTGGGGAGGCGAAATGAAACACAGGAAAAGGAGGAGGAAGGAGGGAAAAGGGCTGAGCTGTCCTTACCAGGCAAAGCTGCAGGAGGCGGAGAAGGAAGGGGCTGGGGGCTGAGGCTGGGTGGCCAACATGCCCACGGGAGACTGGGTCTCCATGGCTTTGTTCCAGAGCTCAGCCCATGGCTTCTTCCTGCATCACGTCAGCACTGCAGCGGGCCCGAGTGCACATGATACACAATGGCACGGTCCAGGAGCCCTGTGTGCCCCGAAACTACAGCTTCCTCACTACGGCTGCTGGTCTGGGTTGGAGAAACAGGACGTGAACCCCTCCATCCCCCAGGCTGCCTGTTCCCAAAGCTCCCAAGCTGTGGAACGGCTCCAGGGCAGGACCCTGTGTGACTGATGGCAGTGTCCCTGCTCCCCAGTCTCGCCTGGACCAGCCAGGGGCTCCCTGGGGCTGTGCTGCTGCAGTGCCTCAGTGGGGCCAGTGGGGGTCACGGGAGGAAGGAACCCCTGTCTCCCCAGTGCTGGTTCCCTCAGCAGCTACCTCGCTCCAGAACGGCTGTGAAGAGGCAGAAGGGGCTGGAGCAGGTGGGGTGTGTCCAGAAGCAGGTGATGGGGAAGGGGGGGACTGTGACCAGGTGTGGCTGGAACAGGTGCTGACCGCAGGTAGAGCCAAGCTCCAGGAGGGGAGGGGACACTCCATGCTGCTCTACACACACTCATACACGTACAACCGCACACACACACTCCACAGCAGGGGAGGAGGCACAGAAGCAGACATGGTCGCACCGTGTCCTGATGGTGTGGGGAGCGACTGGAGGTCAGGAGAAGGGTGCTGAGGTTTGCTTCTGGCCACCGGGCAGTGCCATCAGCACCCACAGCCTGGCACCTGCCGCCCATGGAAGCAAGGCTGCCGGGTGAGGGGAGTTTCTCCCTTTGTGTTGTCTCCCATCCCTAACCTCCCTGCACCCCTTCTCCCTGAGCTCTCCCCCTGGTCCTTCGCAGCCTTTGCAGAGCTCAGAGCTCCTTTCCAAGAACTACCCTTGGGTCTCATGAATAGGGGTGTGTGTGTGTGTGTGTGTGTGTGTGTGTGTGTGTGTGTGTGTGTGTAGTCCCCTTGGGTTCAGAGACTTCTCAGTCCCTTGCACGTGGGCAGGCCTCCACTGAGCCCATTATAAGGAACAGTAAGAGGCTGCTTCTCCCCCAGGCCTGATCAGTCAGCTCTGGGCATCATGGAATGAAATGTGTACCTATGTGGAAGGGATTCTGGGGAGATTGAAAGAGTGAAGAAAAATTAATTGAGTCACACATAAGGAAGCCCTGGGTAGAAAAATTTCCATCCCCTGGGCCTGGTTTCCTGCCAGCCAGGCTCTCTTGGGTGGGACATGAGTCCAGCATGTCTGGGATTTATTTCTGTAGTGCACTAGGGAGCACCTTTAACCTGGAGCCAGGAATAGTTAGCAGAATTGTATTACAGTTACTTCGTCCTCGAGTCCGGACAACCTCAGCTCAGGGTGCTGACCTGGCTCAGGATTAGAGGAGCTAAGTGTTTGCCCGGGAAATCCTTGTCCATTGCCAGCAGCCCTAATGGTCCTGGGCCAGGGGATGACGGTGCATTAGGCATCTCTCACCACCCAGTTATGGTCTCCGCGTAAAGCTCAGGGTGGCGCCGTGGTAACAGCACTTAAAACTGAAGCTGAAATGACAAATGGCAACTAAATATTTAGAAAAACGGCTCAACTCCAATAATCATCAAAAGGATACGAAGTGAAATTGCTACAAGATATGAGGATTTTTCTGAGCCACAAAATTAGAGCAGATGTTTAGAATGAGGTCCCTAGTGCTGAGGCAGGCACAGTGAGGATGGTATTCTCCTGCAGCTTGTGCAGTGGGCGTGGGGGGAATCTGGCAGAACTGGGAGCCTTTCATTCCTTACCTTTCGATTCAGTCATTCTACTCATGGCAATGATTTGGAAGGTAGTAAAGTACTTTGTACAGCGATGTCCATTGTAGCGTTATTACAGAAGAAGATTTAGAAACAACTTAAATGACCAATAGGCGACTAGTTCAGAAAGTTCTGATAACAGTGTAGCACATAACCATTCAGCATGTTTGTGAGTTAATGATGTAGGGAAATGCTTGTGATAGAATGCTATAGGTGAAAAAAGCCAATACGAATTACATATGCAGCAGGTTCTTGATCCTCTTATATATTATACACAGAAGAAAGGAAAGACACCAAAATGCCAAGATAATTATCTTTGAGCGGCAATGGCATGGGAAATCATCTTTACACTTTTCTATAATTAGCATGTATTATGTTATAATCAGGAAAAAAAAAAAAAGGTTTGGTTAAAAAAAGGAACTTCAGGTTGAAATAAATGGCCAGTAAAGAGGGCCGCCTCCTGCAGGGCTGTGCTGATCCCTGAGTCAGCAGAGTGGGAACTGGGGATGTGCAAAAGGGGTCCCCTCTGTGCTGTTACTCATTTCCCCTCTGCTTTCTCAGCCAGCTTAGTCCCAGCCAAGACCTCTTTGTGCCTGAGAGTCTGACAGCTCTGTGCCTCCCCCTCCAGATGCCCTCCCCCTCCAGAAGCCCTCCCCCTCCAGATCCCCTCCCCCTCCAGATCCCCTCCCCCTCCAGATCCCCTCCCCCTCCAGATGCCCTCCCCTCCAGATGCCCTCCCCCTCCAGATCCCCTCCCCCTCCAGATGCCCTCCCCCTCCAGATCCCCTCCCCCTCCAGATCCCCCCCTCCAGATCCCCTCCCCCTCCAGATCCCTCCCCCTCCAGATCCCTCCCCCTCCAGATCCCCTCCCCCTGTAAGTTGCTCACAGCCCTGGTTTCTGCCTCGTCCGTTCTTGGCAGCACTTTGAGCTCTTATATCTTGGGCTCAAACTGGAGAAAACCCAGCTAGGTACTAAAGAGCCTGGAGAAGCTGGGCACCCTAGGGATGAAGCCCGGGTGGTACGGGGCAAGGGCTGTCTGGGAATCTCCAAGACAAGCCAGAAGACGTGGCCTTCGTGCTCACATCCACCAGCACAAGAAGGCGGCCAGCCAGGAGGCCAAGTCACATGAAGAGTAGAAGGTGGGCTCTGTTCTGCCTTTTAAGGGACGAGTGCATCCCTAATCCCCTCGCTGTGCTCCTCTCCTTGTCACAGAAGCTGGACTTGTCAGGGCTTGCAGACTTCATGGCGCCATGTCTCCCTTTTCCTTACAGAATCCGAATGTCAGGTATCAAAGGTCTACAAGGGGTGGTGAGGAAGACCGTGAATGATGAACTGCAGGCCAATATCTGGGACCCACAGCACATGGACAAGATCGTCCCATCCCTGCTTTTCAATCTGCAACACGTGGAGGAGGCGGAGAGGTGAGCAGGAGACGGGGGAGCTTGCACGCGGCCCTGCAGCCCTCCCAGGGCACTTGGCAACCACACGGCTGGGTTGGTTGGTAAAACCCAGCCCCAAAGTCAGGGCTCTTGGCTTTTGTGGCTTGTTCTGCAGTGAGTCCAAAGCTGCTTCCCTAGGAGCCTTGGCTCTGGCCTTCTACCAGCCTGCTGTACCCCTTAAGGTCTGCATTCCTGAAGGAGAAACAGTAATGGTGCTGGGCTCCCTGGGGTAAGTGTGTACTGAACACAAAGAACCAAGAGTCGGGTTCCCTTGGTCTTTCTAGAAGCAGCAGGCCAAGGAGGTTTTTAAATGCCTTTCATGGTTCCAGGTGCTGAGGAGGACCTTTCTTCTCTCTCACTTCCTAGTGGTGTTCCAGTCCCTTAGAAATGCCCACTTGACCAGCCAGCAGCCACTTGACACGAGTTACAGATACTGAGTTTTAATCTGGGAACCCCTGGAAAGGATTCATCCTGTCCCTGCCCCTCACTCTTCCCCTCTGTGAAGTGGGATGGAGGGAGAGTTTCACGGTGCTGTCCACGTCGCCTGAGCATGACGCCGATTGAAGATATCGTGGGTTCCCCACTTTCTGTCAGTTGAGCCTGCGCTGCTAGAGCCGGTTGGGAAATTTAGTGTGCCCTCTGGTGGTTGTTCCTGGAATAGCATCTCACTGACAAGCTCCCTGGTGGTCTCAGGTGGAGGTGGGTGGGTACCACTGAGTCGCACCTAACTAAGCCAACGCCCGTGCCTTTCCTTTTTCCCCTCCTTCCTCTCTCCCCTTCTCTTCTGCTTTCTCCAACTCTGTCGGCCTCCCTCTCTTCTTATCTCATCTGTCGTTCCTTCCAAAGCCTTGGGGGCATGGAGACACTCGTGGTCTGCGCCTCCCCAGGCCCATGGTGCTCAGGGCATCTATCCTTCCCGCAGAGGCACAGCAGGCCTATCCCTAGGATGTCCAGAAAAAGAACTTTATCCCTCCTCCCACAATCTTCCTCCACTGTGGGCTTCCTTACCCCCATTTAACTTCTGACAGCCTCAACACCTCCCCTGTGACCTAGTGCAGCCCACGTCAAATTCCTGCTTGTCCTACTGGGACCATTTGCGTGAGGGAAGCACAGAAGGCCTGCACAAAGCGACGCCCAGCTGTGCATTCCATCCCTCACCCGTGGGCTGTGTGTTCCCACAGCCGGTCCCCCTCCCCCCTCCAAGCACCAGAGAAGGAGAAGGAGAACCCTGCAGAGCTGGCTGAGAGGTGCCTTCGGGAACTGCTGGGCCGGGCTGCCTTTGGCAACATCAAAAACGCCATCAAGCCTGTTCTCGTGTGAGTGTTCCCCTTCCCCACCCACCCGCCTTCAGCTTTGAACAGTTTCAGGTCCGGCATCTCCTTGCTGACTCGGGAGGAGGGAAGGAGGTGTTATAGTTGTGGTGCTTCGGCCAAGTGGGTCCCTTCTCTGTGCCCATGTTCCCCACACTGTGGCATCAAAAGCTACCACATGGTGGGCTTCCCTGGTGGCGCAGTGGTTGAGGGTCCGCCTGCCGATGCAGGGGACACGGGTTCGTGCCCTGGTCCGGGAAGATCCCACATGCCACGGAGCAGCTGGGCCCGTGAGCCATGGCCGCTGAGCCTGCGCGTCCGGAGCCTGTGCTCCGCAACGGGAGAGGCCACAACAGTGACAGGCCCGCGTACCGCAAAAAAAAAAAAAAAAAAAGCTACCACATGGTGACCGAGCACAGTTTTGAGGAGAGGAGTTGGGAGGAGGAAGGTGCCCGGCTTCATTCCTGAGCCCACAGCTATGGAACCCTGTTCGTTGACTTCTCGTACTTCCCTTCTCTCACCTACACCTGAAAGCCCTTCCTACTTACCTGGGAGCTTCGAGAGGGGCTGGGTCTCTGGGGGGGTGACTTTCTCCCACCAAGCTTCTCCCTCCTAACATCACTTGCGTTTCATAGTTACTCTCCATATTTTCTCCCTCACAGCCATCTGGATAACCATTCTCTTTGGGAACCCAAGGTGTTCGCCATCCGTTGCTTTAAAATCATCATGTACTCAATTCAGGTACGGCGGCTCCCCTGGTCCAGCCTGTCCCTCTGGCCAAGGTGGCGCCTCTCGGAGCAGAACAGTGCACACCTGGAGAAAACCAGCTGTCCTCTGTGACTTCTCCTAAGCCCCTAGTTGTCTAAACCCGCGCTGCTTAATCTAGTCGTGGAGAAGGACTAGTTTAATCTCCAATATGTCACAGACCCATACTTTATAAAACACAAAAAGAATTGTTAGAAAAAACAAACGACAACCTCATGCAAAATACAGGCCCACAGACCATAATTGGCTGCCATGGCTTCTGTCAAGTTGCTTACTCAACACTTACTCTCAATTTCCATACTTAGCTCAATGTACATGGGCATCAGACAGATCTTGACCTGGCACCAGACCACAGGCCACACTTTGAGCACCACTGGACTAAACCACCGGGCCTCTTGTGGCCCTAATAAGACCTGGGATCTGGGGAAACCGAAAAGGAAGACAGTATCTTAAAATTGACTTTTGACCCATTTGAAGTGAAAGGGCCCAGGGAAAATGTGGAAATCCAGGTCTTCATTGGGATTTGACTCAGCTCCTTGTTGGACCGAGGAGGGGGAGGGGCTCAGGAAAAGGACTGGGGTATCCGGGTGCCACCTCTAGTGCCTGCTAGCCTTGGGACCTCCCTTTTGTCCACCCAGCTTTGGGTCCTCGTCGAGGGCTGCCCTGGCTCAGAGGCCATATGGGGGCTGCTATCTGGGGACCAGCACCTCTCCCTCCCCCCCAGCCGCAGCACTCCCACCTGGTTATCCAGCAGCTCCTGAGCCACCTGGATGCCAACAGCCGCAGCGCGGCCACGGTGCGGGCGGGCATCGTGGAGGTCCTGTCGGAAGCTGCTGTCATCGCCGCCACGGGCTCTGTGGGTAAGGGGGATCCCGAGTGGAGTGGAGCCTGGGGACCCCCCCAAGGACAAGGAACTGCCCTTAACCGTAGGCTGCCTCCCCTTCCAGAAGAGGGCAAGGCACGATAGGGAGGTGTCAGAGCCGGCTTTCCTCAGGAGGAGAAATCAGCTGGGGAAGGTAGTGGGCAGAGGAAGCCCCTGGCTGGAAGGGGGCCTGGGCTTGCCCGATAATGCAGGGCAGGGGAGAATAAGGGAGGAGTGCCAGCCCCGGATTTCAGGTCTCCCACCCCGCTGCGCTCAGGGCCCACGGTGCTGGAGATGTTCAACACTCTGCTGAGGCAGCTGCGGCTCAGCATCGACTACGCTTTGACCGGGAGCTACGATGGGGCCATAAGCCTTGGCACCAAGATCATCAAGGAGCACGAAGAGCGCATGTTCCAGGAGGCGGTCATCAAGACCATAGGTGGGCCCGGGGAGGGGCGGGGCCCGGGGCCGGAACTGCGGTGGGAGGGGCAGGCAGGTGGGCAGGCTCCAGGCAGGCGGGCGGGAAGGCGAGGCCCCTTCCGCGAGGATGTTAGTCCAGGGGAGTGTAAGATTGTCATCCACTTAAATCGTGTTATTCACGGACACTGGGGGAAATGGGAGTCAGCCCATGGCGCACACAGCTCACAGAGTGGCCTGGGCCAGGCCCGAGTTAGATCACAGCACAATCTCCCTGGGTTTCTCAGCCTGAAGTTCAGATCAGAGGCTGAGACAGGCGAACTCTTCCCGCACCTCAGTCCCCATTAGGGCCGCCTGATGCTTCCACGTTTGAGCGATTGGAGGGGAGGTGGGAGAAAGAAAGAGAAAAGGAAGGAAAGAGGACAGGGAGAAGGCCATGGATATGCACGTGGATGTGGAAGGGGAGAACCATAAAGCCACCATGTGCGTGTAAGGGCTCATCACTTTCAGAGCCCTCTGGTCCTAGCGCCACTGGAGCTTCGCCATCCCGAAGACCTTAACCACAGCCTCCGGAATAACACGTGAAGGAACGGGAGCCTGGAAGAGTCCTCTGCCGTCATCTAGATGTCTCCCTCTGGGTCTTAATCGTCTCCCTAGAGAAGCAGCCCGCACTCTTCACAGTAGTTTGTTCAGCTGAAAGTTTGAGCGGAGACTCCAGCAGCTGCCAGCCTCAAACCCTCTCTTCTGTCTTTTTCCTGAAGGCTCCTTTGCCAGCACGTTGCCTACTTACCAGCGCTCCGAGGTGATCCTCTTCATCATGAGCAAGGTTCCACTGCCTTCCCTGCATCACCCCATGGAGATGGGGAGGACCGGGTGAGTCTGCCATGCCTTCCTCCCCCTTCCTCTCCCGGCCTAAATTCCACCTGACTCCCCGTCCCACGTCTTTGGGCTCTCTCCCTTCTCCACCTCAACTTTCCTGGTTCTGTCCTTACTTGTCTTCTCTCATTCTACTCTCAAATCCCTCAGCAGCCTTTAGTGGGCCTTTGGATCCTACAGTTCCTCAGGCTGTCCCACCAATAACAACCTCCCACCTTGGGGGGAGCCATTAGTTCCCTGGTCTGGAAATCACTGTCCTGGGTAACCCAACAAGATAAGCCTCATGGAGAATCTAATCAGGAGAAAGACCTGGGCAGGCAAGTGTGGGGTCTTTGCCTGTATCACCATCTTGGTGATCATCTGTGTCTCTGGTCTATAGGGAGAACAGGAACCGACTGACCCAGATTATGTTGCTGAAATCCCTCCTTCAGGTGAGCCTCTCCTGTCCCCATTCCTGCTCTGCCTCTGTAGGAGGCAGCTCCTTCCAAGGAAACAAGACAAGGCTACTACATACAGTTGTGCAGGTTGCACACTGCACAAACATGCCCAGCCAAAGGGGTGAGTAGGGGGCTGAAATCCAACCTGTGTTCCACTCACTAGCCAGGCTGGGTACCCACAGGGCTGGGTCTTCCAGAGCAGGCAGGATGCCTGTTTCTAACTTTCACAAAGGTACCTTCTCAGCTACTGATGGCCTTGTCACTCAAACATTATCTCTGTATTGAGGTGGACTCTATTGGTTCCTGCCCTTTTTCCCTCCAAGTATCTCCCCAGGTCCCTTCCACCTGTTTCTCCCTTGGTACTTATGACCACCTCAGTCCCCTAGCCACTGTCTTTCCCTTTATCCATTTAAAAAAAAATAATAGCCATAATTCTTTTATCTAACTTAATTTTTAATTTTTTTAAAAAATATTTTTGGCCAGGCCACGCAGCTTGCAGGATCTTATTTCCCTGACTAGGGATCGAACCCAGGCCCCGGCAGTGAAAGTGCCGAGCCCTAACCACTGGACCGCCAGGGAATTCCCCGCTTTATCAATTTTTTTACATTTGTCTTCTTTCCTTCTTTGCAGCCATCACTGGAGGCTAGATTTATTGTTCTCAAATGCTGTTCCTATGACCAACTTGTTTAACATATAGATTCCCTAGAGATTTTGAGCCATTAGTCTGAGGTCCTGGAATCTGTATTTGTAACAAGCTTCCCAAGGCACAACCCTGGCCTAAACTCTGGACATCTCAGAACTAGATTATTCTATAGTTGCTCCCTCCTCCTCACCTATCATAAATACAACCAGGAAGAATTTTCTAGAAATGTTGTTCTTCACGTGTTGCTCCTTGTTAAAGAGTAAATCTCAGTTTCTAATTGATGTGCATCCAGATTTCAAACTTCTCAGACTGAAATTGGAAGGTCCTCAGTCCCCTTTCCCTCCGTAGACCCCCCATGTGACCCCTCGACCCGTCTCTGTTCTAACCTTGCCGCTCTGCACAGCCACCTCACTCCCGCTCACGCCCTCCCTCCCCTCTCTCCAGCCCACACCTTTCATGTCACACTATTTTTATAAAGGTTTTTTGTGCTGACACTGCCCACATCTGGTACCTCCTTTGTCTGTGTACTCCTGCCATTTCTTTGCTGAGCTTACCGTCATTAATTTGTACCCTGTGTCTTACCAAGGTGACAGTTTGGGGCACACTCAAATACATCCCCCTTCAGTGAACATTGACGTTTACTACCGATGCCACCAGGCTTTACCAGAGCCTCAAGGGCCTGCTGAATCATCAAAGGCATTGTTTTGCAATATGGACTTAACAGTAAATCTGGTTTGCGGCTTTTAACTACTTTGACACCATCATGGGTGAGGTGTCTCTACGCCTGCTGGCTTTAATCAGAAGACCCTCATTATGGCCGTGCTAGAAGAGATGTAAGCAAATGCTGTGTGTGCTCTCGGCTGTTGCCATGTCCGTGGGTTCTAATTCCTCAGCCCAGCTGTAAGTTCTTCCACTGTCTCTCCTTCTTTGTGACTGTTCGTCTTCTAATGAAGCGTGTTCATGGTGAATGTTCGCCATTTGTGCCCTAATGGGCTGAAACATTAGGTTCAGAGGCTCCCTGGCTTTTGCTCTCTTCTAGGGCTCATCCTTTGCTTGCTTTTAGTAACTTAATGTCCCTGCATACTGTCCCCATCCACTTAGCTAAGCTGAGCTGGGCGGGTTGCCTAGGTAGATGTTGGAGGGTTCCCAAAAGCTGCCTAAGGTGGAGGACAGGGAAACTGGGCTGGGAGATGTTTAGAGAGGATGGATGCTTCAGACCCAAATTCTGCCGACTGCCCCTCAGTCTCCTCACTGCTGCCAGGAGGGCCGGCGTTCGTAAGCACGTGATCCTGGGCTCCCTTGCAGGTATCCACCGGCTTCCAGTGCAACAACATGATGTCAGCTCTGCCCAGCAACTTCCTTGACCGCCTTCTCTCCACCGCCCTCATGGAGGACGCAGAGATCCGTCTCTTCGTTCTAGAGATTCTCATCAGTTTCATTGATCGTCATGGCAACCGTCACAAGTTCTCCACCATCAGGTGAACTTGGGGTCTCCCCTCTATTTGGTGTGTGATGGGGGAGGAGACTCCCATTAGGACCTCGCACTCAGGTGGGAAGACGATTCAGATCTTCAGTGGGAACCCCCCAGGGAGCTAATCATGGACATGGACCCTGGGGTCCTACAAGGGAAGGAGAGACTGAAGGGGCATTTGTGCCTGGTGGAGCAAGGGAGGGAGATTTGGGAGGTAAAGAGCAGGTACCCACGGGAGCTCTCAGGTGGGGAGGAAAGAAGGGGATGCAGGGTTATCAGTTGAGACTGGGGGGCTGAAAGGGAGGAAGGAAAGGGAGGAAGAGGGTAATCTGGATCAGTATTTAAGAAAAAAGAGACAGGAGCTTGAGAACTTGGGAGAAAGTGGAGATCAGGCTAAGAACCAGGGCAGGAGGACACAGGGAGGCATTGGTACAACTAACAACACTGGGATAGAGCCCAGTGATACCATGTGAGCTCTGCTGGCCTCGCGCAAGGGCTGACTGAGGTGGCCCCTCACGTCCCCTCCCAGTACCCTCAGCGACATCTCTGTCCTGAAGCTGAAAGTGGACAAGTGCTCCCGGCAGGACACCATCTTCATGAAGAAGGTTAGCAAGCGTGACCTCAAGACACAGTGAACCCCGGGTGGGTCAGGCCCTGCGGACCCCAGTCTTCCAGCCCCCAAGTCGCCACTGGCCATGCCCCTAGAACCCACTTCCTCCTCTTTGACTATGCTTAGTCCGGATGACCAGCCGACCCCTCTAGGGGATCAAGCCCCCAGGTCATACTTATCACCGAGCCAGAGTGAGGAGCATCCCTTGACTATGTTCTAAAACTGGATTTGGGCAGCAGCTTTTGTTGCTGGTTTCACTGGGCCCACCTTCCCTAAGCACATACTCCCGCACTGCCCGATTCCACTGGGGTCTGCTTTAAAGGCATCCTGTCCCTGAGGGCGGAGGTGGGGTACACACAGCTGCATCGCCCCCTTCAGACTGCTCTTCCCATTCTCCTTGCCCCTCCTGTCCCCACCCTGCCCGCCGTGGCCTTGCCTCCACCCTTGTCCCCGTCTCCAGCACTCCCAGCAGCTCTACAGACACATCTACCTGAGCTGTAAGGAGGAAACGAACATACAGAAGCACTACGAGGCGCTCTACGGCCTGCTGGCGCTCATCAGCATTGAGCTGGCCAACGAGGAGGTGGTGGTAGACCTCATCCGCCTGGTGCTGGCTGTCCAGGTGGGGCCCCCTGTGGGCGGGACATAGGGCTTGGGATCGGGGGAAGGCACCTGTTTTGGCCAAGCACTAGTGAGAGAGCCAAGTAGCCGCTGCTTAACACCTGTTCTGGAGCCCAGGAGTATTGCACCCTTGGTTGGCCATTCCTCCATGAAGACCACAAACCGTGGTCCTATTTGGGGACCACCAAACGATGCTGAATTCATGGCTTTGGCCCATCCTCAGAGTAAAGGAGACCCGGGAAACAGGGTCTTTCAAAAATATCCCTTCACCCTAGTATTCTGGGTCTCTTGCAAGGTCTGAATGAGACTCCAAGGATTGCCAAGAGGGTACCCATAAGCCCGGAGTGATCTCCATACAAACTCATTTGTCTAAAGATTACCTAGTTCCCAAACCTGGCTGTGCTTCAGAATTGCCTTAAGCACTTATTAAAAATATATAGGGCTTCCCTGGTGGTGCAGTGGTTGAGAGTCCGCCTGCCGACGCAGGGGACATGGGTTCGTGTCCCGGTCCGGGAAGATCCCACATGCCGCGGAGCGGCTAGGCCCATGAGCCACGGCCGCTGAGCCTGCACGTCCGGAGCCTGTGCTCCGCAACAGGAGAGGCCACAGCAGTGAGGGGCCCGCGTACCGCAAAACATAAAAATAAAAATAAAAAAATAAATAAAAATATATAATCCCAGTTCTGTCCCCAAGCTTGGGGATCTGGAGATTCAACAAGCTCCCCTCGTGACTCTCAGGCAGCCAGCGTGGCACTAGATAGGGCTTTAGACTTTCATGGTCTGCCTGGGTGGAAGTCCACTGCTCAGGATGCTGGGAATTGGGGCAGGTCCTTCAGACCTCAAAGGCCAGGGTCAGCAGGGCCCCGAGGCTAGGTGGGCATCGTATCCTGAATGGTGGCGACCCTGGAATTGTGTGGTGGAGACTCTTCAGCCACCTGCTTGATGGCGCTAAGTCCTGCAAGGCCAACCCAGATGCTCCGATCGTCCTCATCCTAGAATCTGAGATTCCTTTGTGTCCTGATCCCTTAGTGACTCACACAGCTTTGTCGGTTTAACATGTGAACCCAGCTTAGCAAGCCAATCCAGTCCTCCAGGAATCATCCAGGGTCTGTGGTGAAGGTGACGGCCTCCTGGAGGTGGGACTCATGAGGGTTTGGACAGTCCAGCTCCCTACAGCGGGAACTGCAGAGCGGGGCCCTGAGGGCGTCGCCTCTCCACTCAAGGATACGAGCCTCCAGCTCATGGATTGTTCTAAGGACCATTTGCTTCAGCTTTAATGAGGGCGACCCCTGTTCCCCAGGGAGTTACGGGGAAAATGCTTTGCCTTGAGTAGTGGGCCACGTCTAAAGGAGGTTGGTAGAGGGTGGCTGGAGGGTGGGGCACCAGCATAGTTTGTTCCCTCTGTGTTGCCACAGGACGTGGCCCAGGTCAATGAAGAGAACTTGCCTGTTTACAACCGCTGTGCCCTCTACGCGCTGGGTGCCGCCTACCTGAACCTCATCAGCCAACTCACGACAGTGCCTGCCTTCTGCCAGCACATCCGTGAGGTTGGTGTCCTCATGACCCTGAGAGCTCAGGAGGCCCTTGACTTGGGGTTTCCCCAGAACAACTTTTGCTTAATTGCATGAGCCCTGTGCTTAGTCTAGGCATGAGAACTAACGATGAGAGATTCTCAGCGGTAGTGACTCCTCCTGTACGACATGACATAGCAGGGCAGGGTCAGGCACAGGCAGTATCCTGTACCCCTTCCCAACCTGCTACCTGCCCTCCTCTACTTCCGGCCCCTCTATGCTCCCCCCACTCCCGGAAGCGCACATACCCACATCTCTCAGGTCATCTGGGACTAAAGCTACTTTAAGGAAAGTTTTTGTTATGAAAATTTTCAAATATCACAAAAGCAATATAAGTAGGGCAGTGAACATCTGCACAGCTGTCACATGAACTAAACAGTTATGAAGATTCGTCCACATTTGCTTCATCTGTCTCCTTTTCTTTTTCTTTGCTGAAATGTGTTCAGACAAACCTTGACTATCATGTCGTTTCACCTCTGCATATATCAGTGTGTGTCCAAAAAATTATGGACACCTTTCTACCTGATTGCTATGCTATTTACATGCCTAATTAAATTATCGGTTATGCCTTGGTATTACCTTATACCCGGTCTATAATCAAATGTTCTCAGTTGTTGCAAAAAGGCATTTTAAGACATACTGAACTATGTATAGGTAGAATGATATAATACGTAGGATTAACTTTAAAATACACTAGCAAAACAAAATAAAACTAAACAAGAAAGCTCAGGTCTCAGCTGGCCTGGGCTGGCTGTGGGCATGGAGGAAGGTGCTATATTGCTGTGCCAGAGACCACCCTGAATGAGGCAGGATCTTCCCAGCCTTGGGCTGATCCAGGAGGGCAGGAAAGGCAATGCCCCCACATCCTCTTCAGTAAAAATAGTAGCATCATGGCTTCCTCACCTCCTGCACATACTTTCATGCCAAGCATCCTCCCACTTCTCAGCATCTTAATAACTGTCAGCTTTCTTGTCAAAAATTTGCAAAGGATGCTGAGGGAAACTCACCACGTCACTCTCCATCAGGGTGTTTTTGCAGTGCACCTGGGTTTGGGGAACAGTGGGACCTATGCTCCCTTTTTTGCATTTAAACAGAAAACAGGAATAGGACACAGGAGCAAGAAACTGAACTCTCTTGGGAGCTAAGTCCCCTGCCTTTGGAGGACACTTAATGCATGTGTGTCACTGGAGACAGCCTGAGCAGTCCTCCTGGGCTTCACAGGCTGCCCTGAGGTCCCTGTTGGTCTGAGTTTCTCCCTCAGAAGCCCAGCCATGGGTGCTCTTCCAGGGGGTTCGTGGGAGGGAGGAAGTGCTCAGGGGAGTGGGAACTCTTTCACTGGCCTGTTTGGATTTCCCTCTCCCTGCTGAACCCAGCTTTTCTCACGATTCCTCCCAAACCTCAGGTGATAGAGAGCAGGAAGAAAGAGGCTCCGTACATGCTCCCTGAGGACGTGTTTGTGGAGAGGCCCAGGTGAGAACACTGAGGACGTGCTCAAGGACAACCCAAGCAGCTGAGCAAGGAAGTGGATGGTCTGAGGCCAGGGACTTGGGCTTCTATGGGCTCAAGGGCAGAAAGTGGACCTTATGCCTATGACCCAGAAGTCCTGGGTCAAGTGTGATCCCCTCACCTGACCATAATTCATGCCTTGAGCCATCTCAGCGTGTTGTACCGTAGAATACGGGCTGCATGCAGCCTCTGGGAACTTTGACCAAGCCCATGGGAACAAATCCTGGAGGAGTCCTTCCTGACAAGACAGTGCCGCCAATCCAAGTGGCCTTCTCAGCCTGCAGTGTGGGCCAACATCACCTCAGCATCAGAGGGACTCAAGGGAAAGATATTCTAAAAAAACCAAAATATCCCACGATAGAGGACGGCTTTATAAATGGTGGCCCATCCACACCCTAGACAACTGGTAGCCCATCCAAAGTGTTTTTAAAGAATAGTTCATGTGAGATATTCACTGTACAATAGGTGAATAAAATAGATCCTAGAACAGGGCAGTGGGGGCCATGGGGATGTCTGTGTGTGTGCAAAAATGTGTGTGACTGAGGGACTCTGCACAAAATCTGAATGTGGAACGTGGGACTGTAGGTGGCTTGTTTTCCTTTTGCTCCTCTGTCACTTTTGTATAATGAGTGTTACTTTTTTTTTTCCAGCCTTGCCGCGTGGCTTGAGGGATCTCAGTTCCCCGACCAGGGATTGAGCCCAGGCCACGGCAGTAAAAGCCGGGAATCCTAACCACTAGGCCACCGGGGAACTGCCTTGAGGATTACTTTTAAAATTAAGGAAGGTCGGGCTTTCCTGATGGTGCAGTGGTTGAGAGTCCGCCTGCCGATGCAGGGGACACGGGTTCGTGCCCCGGTCCGGGAAGATCCCACATGCCGCGGAGCGGCTGGGCCCGTGAGCCGTGGCCGCTGAGCCTGCGCGTCCGGAGCCTGTGCTCCGCAACGGGAGAGGCCGCAACAGTGAGAGGCCCGCGTACCGCAAAAAAAAAAAAAAAAAAAAAACATAAGGAAGGTCATCAGGAAATCATTCTAGTCCCCCATGGTTCTCATCTGCCTCTTCCCTCCTTTGTCTCCCAGGCTGTCTCAAAACGTCGATGGAGTGGTGATTGAGCTTCTCTTCCGCCAGAGCAACATCAGTGAGGTCCTGGGGGGCAGTGGTTACAATGCAGACAGGCTCTGCCTGCCCTACATCCCTCAGCTGACAGGTAGGAGCCCTGCTTGAGGACTTCCGAGCCTGCCTCTGGCTTTTCTTGGCCAGGGCCTGAAAGGAAGGGACTTGTGGGTCCTTCGGTCACCTTCCATGGCACCTTAGATGTCACACAAGAGCTGAAAGACACAGTGGAAATCCATGGTGAGATCCTTGATTTTCCCACCTCTCCTCTTCAGTGCAGGGTCCTTGGGAGTAACTGGCCCACGGGATAGCCTGGCCTGTGCGTGGGAGAGACCCCACGGTGCCGGAAAGAGCACACATGGGCTGTGGAGTCTGAGACCCAGTTCTCTGTAGCTTACTTCCTGAAGAATCTTAGACGAGTCCCTTGGCATCCCTGAGTCTCAGTTGCCTTGACTGTAAAATAGGGATATTAGCAATACCTGCCTTAGAGGGTAGAGGCAGATGCCCGTAGTAGGAAATGCTACGCAAATGACAGCTGCTGGTGCTGTTAGCAGATGACCCTTGTGAAAGTTGAGATACGCTTTCTGGTCATAAGCGGCTTCTTTGTGCTCATCAGTAATTTCAAAATCTTAGCCCTAAAAAGCAAAACTCACCACCCTAAGATGGGCGGTGAAGGCCGCAGCCCTCCATAAACTCCAGCTGTAGCCCCAGCGTATAAACCCCCTCTGAGCCCTCCGAGGACTGTGGACCAGGCAAAGGCAGGGGGGTTGGGAGATGGTGCTGGAGGCATGATCCTGGCTTGCTCTGCAGGGGCTGGGGACTCCAGCTTCTCTATCCTCCTTTCCCAGATGAGGATCGCTTATCCAAGAGGAAGAGCATTGGAGAAACCATTTCCCTGCAGGTGGAGGTAGAATCGAGGAACAGCCCAGAGAAGGAGGAGGTGAGCGTCTCATTCTTGATCCACTGTCCTGGTGAAGCTCAGCGTCCTCCCGGGAGGGGACTCTTCCTACCTCCTAGGTGGTCAGACACTCCACGATCTAGACTCCCTTAGCCACCCCACACATTTAAAGTTGCACAGAAAGTAAATTTCTCAAGTAAGTCCTGTTTTCTTACTGACTCTCATCATATGTATCCTAGACATTTCCATCTGGAAAAAATTACCGAATCCCCCCCACCCCATACACTCCCATGAGCATGTTATAAAAGTCAGTCTTGAAAGCCTTGCTGGTAGTCATTCCCTGTTCATGATGGAGGCGGACGTGCTCCATGTTGGAAATTGGAAGGCCTCACAGAAAAGAGGAGGGCAAGAATAGCTTTTACAATGTTTCTTCCAGATATGTCAAGAAAAATGCTTTTTTTTTTTGCGCGGTAGTGCTTCTACCTCAGAAAATAAAGAAGGTGTACCCACAAGTAAGGGGGAATAGAGAATTTTAGTGGAAATAGCAAGTTTACTCACTAAAATGAAAAAGAAATGTGGGCGGGGCAGTGAGGAGGGAGAAAGGCATCCGAGGGAACTGAAGCCTCAGGATGCGGTACCCTTGTTTTAAATGGTAACTGCCAATTAAGGGAGTTAATGGAGACAGAGACCCAGGGGAACCTTAGCAAGAAGCAGGGAGGATGCACATCTGGGTGGGACTGGGACAAGGAGACTTGTGAGATCCCTGGGCATGGACAGCCTGGAGTAGCTGTGCAGGACAGCCTGGACACCCAGCCTTTCCCCAGATGGGCCTGGAGCAAGGAGAAGTCAGTGGGGTAAAGGTCAAGCCTCCCCCTAACTGTGTCCTCAGCCATTCCAACAGCTCCTCGGTTACTAGGGCAGACCTCCAGGGCAGGGCTTTCCCAAGCTTGTCTGGAACCTTCCCATGGAAGGAAGGAAGCTCTGACTCAGGCTAATTGGAGAAGCAACATGAGGTTGAGCCAGGGGTCCTCCGAGGCCCTTCCAGCTCTGCAGGGATGGGAACCTCACGTGTTAGGAGCACAGCGTGAGTTGACTGCTATCCCCTCAATAGTTGTAATTCTTCCTTCCCGAGAGTTGAGAGACCCTCAGGAATTGATAAGTAAAGTGAAGCAGAAGAAGGAAGAGAAATGCTCACCTGGGTACACAGCTGCCTGCTCCCTCATGGCCCCTCGGTCAGCATCATGGGTTCCTCCCCCTCAGAGAGTCAGCTTAGCCTGGGGATGGCTTGGTATCGAAAGCAGGGGTGTGGGAGCCTCCACCCTTCTGCCGTGCTGTACTTCTTTCCACTTCCAGCCCACCTTGCCCCCCCCCACCCCTCCAGAATCTCACGGTAACTCCCTGTAGCCTCAAATGCCAGCCTCATAACAGGTGATCAATAAATGCTGGTTTGGTTAAATTCCAAGCCCAGTGCCTGGCATTCAGAGCCATTTGTAGTCAGGGATGCCCTCCCATTTCATTTCATCTCCCCTCCTCTCTGGCTGGTCTGCTCTCAGTCTCCCCCATGCTATCTCATTCACCTCCATGTCTTTGCTAGTGTGAAATCCCATGTCGGAATCACCCTTCCTCTCCACCTCTACGTTCTTGAATCGCCCATTCATCAACATCCAGCCTGTGGTCCATCTCCTCCATCAGCTCCTCTCTGCCTGCCTTTACCCAGTGACCTGTCTTCCTTTTTCTCCCACCACCACATGGTTTCCTGTCACTTTACCCGTGAATATCTGATGTTGGTCAGTGCTGACAGTGGATGGGTGGATGGATGGACGGATGGATGGATGGGTGGATAGACAGACCTACAGAGGATGAACCTTCACAGTGAATGAATCTTCAGAGTGAATGATAGCGCTCTCTTGCGTGTCATTCCTATAGTAATACATTTTGCAATTTCAACTAAGTGACTAGCCAAGAATCCTACACATAATTGGTGCTCACTTAATATTTGTTGGATGACTTTATCCCAGACCTACAACTCTGTCCATTCCTACTCGAACAAGCATTTATGGAATTCCAAGCTCAGTGCATTGTCTGAGTGTATAAAGTGGATATACGGATGCACTCACACCCAGATCAGGGACTAAAATGCTGTCCTCCAGGAGCCCTGCCTCTGCACCCCCTCCCCAGAGGGAGCCACTAGCCCAGCTTATGTCACTTCTTGGGCTTTATATCAATGAAATCATTCTCTCCTGTGTCTGCCTCGTTCATGTAATATTACATTTAACTAATAGAATATGAAGAAATCATGGGTCTTGCCTCAAGGAGCTCACAGTCTAGGGGGGAATTCCTGGAATTTAGTCCAACCTCCTTCACAATTTTCAGCATCTGACCTAAGGCCACACATACATAGAACACCCTGCTTTGGGTTTTATTATTTTCCACCTCCTTTTATGGGTTCCCAGGACACTGAGATCCTGTGACCCAGGTCCTTGGACCAACCTCAGTATGCCTTACCTTTACTGAATACTCACATCACCTTGGTGGATAATTTAATATCAGGAGTCTTCAAAAATGTTAGTCAGGGGCTTCCCTGGTGGCGCAGTGGTTAGGAGTCCGCCTGCCGATGCAGGGGACACGGGTTCGTGCCCCGGTCCGGGAAGATCCCACATGCCGCGGAGCGGCTGGGCCCGTGAGCCATGGCCGCTAAGCCTGCGCGTCCGGAGCCTGTGCTCCGCAACGGGAGAGGCCACAACAGTGAGAGGCCCGCGTGCCGCAAAAAAAAAAAAATGTTCTTGAAATTTTCATATGAGATTATATTTGCTAACTGCCTTCTCTTGTTTCGAATATTTTCTGTTAAGTCCTCTGAAGATTTGTTTGAATTACAGTGTTTTCTTCCCAGGGAGCTTAACAGGACCCGCTGGGGGGCTGGGGGGGAGGGGCCAGTGAGTTCTTTCAGGCCAGACTTGTGACTGATGAGGCAGTAGCCTCCCCTCCTCTCTCTCTCCCTGCTCTCCTTCAGTTGGAGGCTCTGTGCCTGCTCAGGCAGCTTCCAGAGACCCTAGTGAGAATGTGGGTGTCCTCAGGGAGTTTCTCCCTTCAGGACATTCTTCTGAGAAGTGAAGTGGCTGCCAGGTAACTGAGGAAGCCAAGGCTGCCTCCCCACCCCCCGCTCCCCCCTCCCCCTTTCTGAGCACTTCTGTTCCCTCTCCCTCAGCGCGTGCCTGCCGAGGAGATCACCTATGAGACGCTGAAGAAGGCCATTGGTAAGTGGGAGCCCCCCAGGGAGGGGATCACAGGGCTGGGTCCTGGAGAGGTGTGTGGGTGTGTGCAGCTGTCTGCTGCCCTCGCAAGTGTGATTCACACAGGTGTGAGGGGAGAGGCTGGTGGCTTCCTCTAAACTCTTCACAACTACTGAAGCTGCAATTAAAAGTCCCCCTCTCTTAACGGGTTGGGGGGGTGTCCATGTCCTATGCCAGGAACCCTTTTTCTACTGACTGCTGCCATTAAAAGTGGTCAGTTGAGGGTTACAGCCAATCAGACAAGTAAAAAGCAATTTTATTTTTTATTTTTTTAACATCTTTATTGGAGTATAATTGCTTTACAATGGTGTGTTAGTTTCTGGTTATAACAAAGTGAATCAGTTATACATATGTTCCCACGTCTCTTCCCTTTTGCAGCTCCCTCCCTCCCACCTGCAATTTTAATGTGTATAAATACCTTGACAATTTTTTGGTGGAGTGTGATACAAAAGAAAAAGTTGAAAAAGTTCTTAGTGAAAGCCATTAAGAACAAATCCTATTAATATTTATTTAATAATGGCAATAGATTTTAAAATGCAGTATTACCTCGTCTAGATTATTGGGCAATGAAGTATCCCGAATTAGAGAATTTTTCCGATAACTGATAACAAGTCTTTATCTTTGTTGTCATTGATGGTACACTTTCTAAATGTTCCCACTGCTCTGCCTTCTTAAACTGGGCATGATGAACATATTTCATACCCTTCCTTTTTTTTTTTTTTCATTTCGGCTACCAAGAGGAATACGCAGAAGCCTTAAACTTAATGGCCTCCGACTGCTCTGCCGTAGGGGTTCTTCGCTGTCTTTTGTGGCTTTTCCACTGTTGATGTCCCTTTTCATATTCCCCCAGAGTACTTCCTGTTCCAGGAACTTCCGTCTAAGAGTCCCAGTGTCAATGCAGCTACATGGGGCTTTAGCCCCACTTAAGGGTCCACTCAACTAGTTTTCAAACTCTTAGGCAAGGAAGGGGGCTGAGCCCTCAGGCAGAATCAGAAAAGGGTCTAGCCCTCCCAGGGCTGAGTGATGGCATCGCACCCTCCACGCTACCCTGCCCCTCATCAGCAGAGTGGAGATCTGGGGGGAAATCTCAGACTGCATCACTGGGGTAGGACCTGAGGGCTGACCTGGCTCTCTGTGGCGCAGTGGACAGCGTGGCCGTCGAGGAGCAGGAACGTGAACGGCGGCGACAGGTGGTGGAGAAGTTCCAGAAGGCGCCCTTTGAGGAGATTGCAGCGCATTGCGGGGCCCGGGTAAGTGAGACGTAACGGTGCCCCTCCCGGGATCAAACGGACACTGGATGGGGGCCCAGGGCAGGACTGAGTTTCTAGGAGATCCTGGTTCTGTTGTCATCCAGAAATTAGGGTTTAGATCCCAACAGTGCCTTGGCACTACATTGTTTTCCCATGAACCTAAGGCTATTAGTCATACACCCCTCCAGAGGTCACAGTTTTCATATAAGGGAGAAACCTTGACCTCAGGATCTCCTGTACCAAATAGATAGATGATGATAATTATAATCATCAGAGCAGGAACGGAAATAGCACTTGCTGTTCATCAGAGCATCTTATGTTTATCAGCTTATCTCCTTCTCATGACAACTCTGCCAGTTTGTTGCCATTAGGGTCGTCACATTATGGAGTGATGGGGGAAGGGGCCAGGGCACAGGAAAGATGGCCAGCGTTTGCTAGAGGGCCCGCTTCCAACTGGGGGACCCCGGCAGGTGGAATGGAACGGCCTGGCCTTGGAAAAGAAATCTGAATGAGAGGGTGCCAGACGAGTAGATGGCTAAGGGAAGAGCACAAACATTCCTTGAAAATGATATTCCAGGATTTGTTAGCCCCAGTGTCCATCTTCGTAACAATGAAACATAATTGTAAACATCCAAAGTCTACAAATAACTTATATTTTATTGTACTTTTTCCTCTCAATAAAAACACGTGTAATTTTCTATTATATATATTTCAAATATATATACATAAACTTCTCATATATTATAATAATTATATATAGTAATATATAAAAAATACATAAATTATATATAAAAATACATGTAAGTATAATATAGATTTTTCTGGGCCTATATTATGCTGACCTCTAGTTCCATCCTGAGAGGTAGAGGCTGCTCATTTCGTGAGCTCAGAGTTGAGCACAATCTCACTCTCTGTGTACGTGGACTTAGGTGGAGCCGGAAGGGACCAGAGAGAACATCTTCCCTAATGCACCAACTTTGTACAACTGCTCCTTGGGAGTTAAGGAAAGAGCTGGAACCAGCTCTGAGCCTCCTGACTCTGCCCAGCAGGCCCTATTGCCCCACTTGGAGGAGCTAAGGGCTCTTCCAGAACTTTGGCTGAAGTCCTTCCTGGGGTTCCTGGCCTCTGTGCTGTCCCCGACAGGCCTTTGCTGGGCGGCTCTTTCTGATCTGAACCCACCGCCAGGGTCCACAGATAAGTGCTGGAAACAAGCTCACACCGGTTTCTTTCCTAAGGCCGCAACTGCCCAGCACTTTCAGTGCATGGTGGGCAGGGGGGCTTGGGAGTCAGCCCCTGGCTCACTTTCCCTCTGTTTGTGTCTAGGCATCACTGCTGCAGAGCAAACTCAATCAGATCTTTGAAATCACCATCCGGTAAGTGGCAGCCCTGGGCAGGGGATCCCCACTTCTGTGGCCCAGTGTAGGTACCCCTCCCCCCAAGTCCTCCTCTTGCACCTGTCTTCAGCCCTCCCTGCCCCCAGCCTCTGTCTCCAGGGCTGGAGTCGGCCACCAAGTCTCCCCAGATAAGGAAACAGAGACTGAAGGGAGAAAGAGACAGCTCAGTGAACCCTGGAAAAGAGCCGGGGGTCCTAGTGTCACAAGCTGGTACTTTCTAGAGCAACAGAGTCGCTGTAGAGCCTGCAATAAAGCTTGACTTCAAGCTGAAGATTCTAGAACAACTTGAAACCTGGGAACCACGGAGTGACATAATCTCTGGTCCCTATTCAAAGAGAAACCTCAATCAGCTGCTCTGCTGCACGGGGCGGGATCCCAGAACTGTCCTCATGCCTTTCCCCTCCTTGTGTTTCTGTCCCAGGCCCCCACCAAGCCCATCAGGGACCATCACTGCAGCCTATGGCCAGCCTCAGAGCCACTCCATCCCCGTCTATGAGATGAAGTTTCCCGATCTGTGCGTATACTGAATTCCAAGACACAGCTTCTCGGAGGGGTGGGGCCTGAGGGAGGGGCTCGCCTTCACGCCCACCCCGACACCATGGAGATCTAACTGGGATCTCAGAGAAAAAGCACCTTGGACAGCTAAGCAAGGTGGAGCCCTGGGCCCCCCTGCCCCCCTCTCGGCCTCCCTGCTTCCTCTTTGTCTTCCCTGAGGGAGATCTGGCCACGCTGGGGCTAATAAGCATCCTACCTGTGCCCTTTGTCTCCTCTTCTGTGTCATCCTGGGGTCAGGAGTCGTTGGGGGTCTCCAGAGAGAGGCTGAGGTCCCAGGAAACTCCTGCTTAGTGTAGTAAGTGAAGGGCTTTCACGGGGGTGGGTGTGCAGCTGCCATTCCCCCGGGAGGGAACTAGAGAGAGACACAGTTGGTCAAAGGAAGCCATAGACTGCAATCAGGAGGAGGCAAGGCCAGCTCCTCCCGTAAAGCAGTGGCCTGTGAGAGCTGGAAGATGGGGCGCTGATCTCCTCCAGAGTGTCCCCTCCTCCTTCCCCATTTGAGGGTCCAAAGGCCTTCAAGTCTCTGGTGTCTTTTCCACTCCCCTGCTCACCCTGCCAATTGCCTCTTCGTGAATTGTTTCTATTGTTAATTAATACTGAGCTTGTATAATGGAAGCTGGGGTAGAGACACCGTGCGGGGCAGCAGGCCGCTGACAGAGGGAGCCCGTGTCCCCAGGCTGGCCGGCTGGGCCAGGGAGCAGAAGCACGGGCCAGCCTCCTGTCCAGGAGCAGCTGGCAGAACCTCACCTGGGCCTCTTCCTGAGGCAGCTCCCTCTGGCCAAGAAGAGCCCTTTCCTTCTTCTTTTCCAGTCTAACTTACCATAACTTTTCTGAGCTGATATGACTCACAGGAAGGTGAGAATAGTCACATGATTCCTTCCTGGAGAATTTGCTCTTGAAAAGAGGGAGGGTGAGTAGATTTCTTGACCCAAAGGAACCCCTTTTGAGGGTACCATTTTCGGCAGCGTGGGGTGGGGTCAGAAGCGGGCTGATTCTGCTAAGGGGAGGGCAGTCTTCTCAGGACACCCTCGGGTCACACCTCTGTGCGTGGCCCTGCACAGATGCACTGTGAGAGCCTGATTATCAGGGCTGATAGGTGTATTTGTCCAAATTAGGAGAATCTTAACACATGGAACTCTCCTGTTGCGTGTGCAATAATCTTGTTGGGTGTGGGGGCTACCTGACCCTCGTTCCTATAGTTTCCCCCCTTGGTTGCTGCCTCTGTGCTGTGGGCCTGTGGCTTCCAGAGGGTCTACATGACTACAGGGCCGAGGAGGCCCGGCTCCCGCCCCTCCACCACAGCCTTTGGCTCTGCTCTATGGCTTTTGGCTAATACTCAACCCAACTTTACAGGCATGAACCGAGATTTCTCTTTACTTTAATATCTCTTTATTAAGAAACCAAATTTAAAATAACTAGAAACAGGGCTTCCCTGGTGGCGCAGCGGTTGAGAGTCCGCCTGCCGATGCAGGGGACACGGGTTCGTGCCCCGGTCCGGGAAGATCCCACATGCCGCGGAGCGGCTGGGCCCGTGAGCCATGGACGCTGAGCCTGCGCGTCCGGAGCCTGCGCTCCGCAATGGGAGAGGCCACAACAGTGAGAGGCCCGCGTACTGAAAATAAATAAATAAATAAATAAAATAAAATAACTAGAAACAAACTTGAAGACAAATGACCTTTGGAAGAAGCTTCAGAGAAAATGTAAATCTTGAGCCACAAACATGTCTTTTCCTCACTGGATCTTCCCATCTTTCTTCCCTGCTCAGCTTTGACGCGAAGCCCTGTTTCTCTCTAGTGCTTCTCTGACTGTAGGGTCCACCCCCATAGCAACTGCACCCTGAGCACTGCCCTGGGGCCCTGGTTCTGGGACTTGGCAGTCATTCCCTGGAGCCTCTTTCTAGAACCAGCACTAGAACCAGAGACCTACATGTCCATCAGCTGTCTCTCCCTCATCCCCACCCTGGGAACAGATCGAAGAAACAAGGTGCAGGATTCCCATTCTTCATATACTTCACTGCTGTTTCCTCTGTCTGAAGCAGCTTTTTCTTTGTGTCACCGCTACATAGCAAAGATGTGCTTCCTTTGGAGACATGGCCACATTTTGAGTGCCCTCCTTCTCGGTTTCAATTTAAACTTACACTCAGTAGAGTATTAACTTGCCTGCTGACATGGAGTAGAATACGGATTCTGGCCAAAGATGCCTCAGAATCAGAAAGTTCATGATGAGCATTAACTGGAACAATTACCTGGTAAATTAAGCAGCCTCCTTCACCCCACCCCTGCCCTCCCGAGCCCTGGGAGAGAAGGCAAGCAGAGTTTGGTGGGTGCCCCAGCCTTCAGCCTAGCACCACTCTTCCTGCCTTCCAAGCCCGCTGGCGTCACCGTGTCAAGCAACCAGCCCTTTTTGCTTTCCCCCCTCTGTTGTGAATTTCAGTTAGCAAGGCCACCCAAGCCAGTCACTCCCCAAAACTGCTGAAGACTCTTCCTCGTGGGCAAGGGGTAGGGTCGGTTAGCACTCTGCTGACAGAACCCAGTAGCATGGATATACTTGGAATTTCAGTGAACTTGGTTGCGTCACATAAATGCATAAGAAGCAGATGAGAGGAGAGCCCCAGTGTGACCCTGGAGGCTCCTTACGGTTTTCCTTGCAAAGTGGTCCCCCATGGCCTGTGCCTGTTCCCATTTTCCTCTTTTTGAAAAGTAGAAATAAGTGATTTCTTGGCTGCTACACATCTCCTCCCCAGAGAAGTAGCCTGAGTGGGTCAGAAGAAGAAGGAGAGAAGTCCTCAGACATTCCCCTCTGTCCAGCCCTCCGCCTCAAGCATAAGCATAGATGGATGAGCAGTGAAAAGGTGGGGCTGGGACCATGTGAAGTGCTTGAAGTGCAGGGGTCCCAGGTGCACTGTCCTTTGCCCTGGGTGTTCTCAGTCCCAGAGGATATGTTTCAACTGGCCTAAGAATCAGAACAGCCTTGCAGTTGTTTAGACTCCTCAAAGGCCAGACCTCCTGGCTTCACTAGGGGCCCTTGGGTCATGACACCTTCCAGTTGCTATTCCATTGTCCCTGGGGCTTCTCACCTGGGTACAGAGAGTCTCACTGAGAAGTGAGACTTTCTCCCAGTTCCTCTTTATGACCATGAAATGGCAGCTGGCCAGCTGGGGCCTGTGGGAAAAGACTAGACCTGAGCTGTCAGGCTGAATAGTAAGTTTGATGGTAGACAGGGAAGTGGGCACCTCTGAGCAGGCCACGCCCACTTCTCCAGACCCAAAGACCCTGGCAGGCAGTTGTGCTGAAACGAGGCACCTTCCTTATGTCTGGGGAGAAGGCTTAGGGCAGTGTATTGCCTCTTCATCTCGCTAAGCCTAGAAATCTTCTAGTTAAAATACCCCGTATCCCAAATCCAGCCTAGGGCTGAAGCCTGCCGAAGGATGGTCTTGGTGGGGCCTGCCAGCTGGGGAAGTAGGGAGGGGACACAGGCCTGTGGGAGGGGGCTCTGCGGCCTGTTTTCCGTGCTCTCCTTTAGCACCAACCAGGTTGACCAGGTCTTTTCTCCTTCAGGAGCCCTTGGGACCCCAGCCCATCACTTTCCCCTTTTGAGCTCTTCCTCCATGGCTGTTGATTCTGGCCTGTGGAGAGCAGAGCTGTAAATCCACAAATGCTGCAGCATTACACATACATTGTGACATGTCTGTGTCCATTTAGACGTTCATGACCTGGCTGAGTGTGTGTGTGCCCGTGCGCGTGCAAGTGTGTATAGTGTAGTTCATAGTTGACAGTGTATGTATATAATAGCTGACGTATTTATATGTGAGTGCAGAATTAGTGCCTGTGGCGGTTTTCTGTATTTTGAACTCATTGAATCAAATTAGTTTAAGGGATAGGAAGGAGGATGGGGGGGGCGGGGGTGGAATGTAGGAAGAAGGACTCTTAGCAAGATTATTCTTTAGGACTATTAGTCGTGATTTCCCAATGAGCCTTCATGATGCCCTTTTCAAATAAATGTTAATGTTGTCACCACACGGTTGTCTATTTGATTTCTTTAAAGTAAATGGTTTTTTGAGATGCAAACAGGATCTGAAAATGCCACCAGTATTAATCACTGACATTTAGCCACCCCCCCCCCCATCATTATTTACTTGCCTCAAAAGGAAGGAGGGTAAGGGAAAGGATGCTACCAAGATGTAAACACAAGGCCCAGGATTCCCAGCATAGGAGCATCCTCAGATGGGAAGGCCTGGGCCATTTCTTCATTACAGTGACTAGAATCTAGCCCCATTTCATATAACCCTCATTGAGGGAGACTTTATCTTAAAAGTCTGGCTTTCTGATTCCATCAGGACTTCCCAGGTGCATTCCAGTTTTCTTTAATTGTGAACTTCTAAGATCATCAAAATATGGGAGTAGGGCTTCCCTGGTGGCGCAGTGGTTGAGAGTCCGCCTGCCGATGCAGGGGACGTGGGTTCGTGCCCCGGTCTGCGAAGATCCCACACGCCGCGGAGCGGCTGGGCCCGTGGGCCATGGCCGCTGAGCCTGTGCGTCCAGAGCCTGTGCTCTGCAACGGGAGAGGCCACAACAGTGAGAGGCCCACGTACCAAATATATATATATATATGGGAGTAAATATGGAAGTGCCACACAGAAGCGTTCCCCAGCTGGCTTTGATCTGCATCATCCCCTGGTATGTCTGATGCAATTGATGTGGAGATGTGCATCTCTGTGCATCAGTGTCTGTGAGTCTCTTGTGGATTGTAAATGTGTGTGACTGCAAACCAGGGGCCCCAACATCGTGAAAACATCATGGGGACGTACAAGAGAAGCCCAACCCCTGGCCTCTGCCCTTGTGGAGCTTAGAGTTTCCCTGAGAGAAAAGCACAAGACATGTGCAGCAAGAAACTTGCCATCTGAGCTGGTCTGCATGCCCCCCCCCCCCAATGCAGAGGGGCTGACTGCAGAAACCCTGAAAATGAGCAGGTTCAGCTGCAAGAGATCCCAACTTTCCCAGTGGAAGTGGAATTCAGCCTGGGCTCATGTTGAAAAAAGGGTAACATTCAAAATGGAGGGGGAAGGTGGGGAATTCCAGGCAGAGGGTGGAGGAGGATGGTAGAAGAGTGAGAAGACCAGGGGAAGTGGGGTTTGGTAAGGAGAGTGAAACTGATGGACAAGGGCCCTTGTGTGTGCCGTGCCCAGTAGTTTGGAATTGATGGAAGAGTGGGGGTGGGGCGATTGTTTTGTGTCGAGTTAGGGAATATGGAGAAAGCAAGATTTTGTATACATTAATATGAAGAATGTGTACGATGGGTTGGGGAAGAAGGCAACTGGAGACAAGGGCACCAGTTGGTTAGGAAGCTGTTAGGATAGTTAAGGCCTGAGCCACGAGCGCTGAGAATGAAGAGAAGGCTGCAGCTGGACATGAGGAGAGAGCTTGGGCATGACAAGGGGGAAAAGATAGTCACACCTCAAGGCTTGAGCCCTAGGGACTGGAAGAAGCATCTGTGCATTTTGTGTTGTATTTAGACAGATGTGTCTCCATGGGTGTGTGTTTATGTGGGTGAGACCCTGTGTTTGAGAATATCTGCGAGCAGTCTGATAAGGCAGTCAAATCTGAACTGATACCAACCTTCAGCTCTCACATTTAGCCTCTCAGTGATAACATGATCCCATCCATTTTCTCATTAACCCTCACAGTAGCAAGGAAGAAAGGAGTAGATGAGAGAACTAAATCTTGGAGAAGTTCAGAAACTTGCCCAAGGTCCCAGATGGCTAGATTCACGGAAGCATTACCACAGCTTGCCACCTGAGCCCAGAGCGTCCTCCCAGTTTTGGTTGGGCTTCATCGGCTTCCCGCTGGCCCATGGAGTTGGATGGGAAGCAGGGTCACTTGGAGGAATCCTGCCTCTTGACACATCAGCCAGCTGAGCAGTCCTTCCCCATCCAATGGAGAGTGGGAAATGTAGCCATACTGAGCCATCACCCAAACTATTTGACCCCTTGAAGCCCCATTTGTCACGGGTGGGAAATACATTTTCTTTTCATTCCCACTATATCCTATGAAACATACTACCACTTGGTCACATGGAAACCACTATCGCTCTTTCAATATGTGTCCTGTTTATTTGATGGCTATGCATTTTTATTTTACTCGCCCAGTCAATATTCAAAGTCAGAGTCGGATGCGAAACTTGAAAGGTTTTATTTCCTAACTACAGACAGCTTTAAAAGGTGGAATGCCTGGCGCCATCACCGCCTGGGCGAGGCCTCACCCAGGCCGCGAGGCGGCAGGAGGGCAGGAGGTGGGGCTTTGGGGTCGACTTCCCAGGGAGAGAAGCCCTGCCCACTGCGCCCTCACTGGCCCTTCTTGTGGGCGTTCTTGATGATGGTGTTTTTGAACAGCGTGACCAGGGGCGTCTGGCTCTTCTCGGAGATCATGAAACCGCCGTAGCGCTTGTCCTTGGGCGGGCTGCCCCAGCGGAAGTGCTCCATCTTATACGGCCCCTCGTCCTTCTTCTCGGCCGCCTCGGCCTCCGCCACCAGGCCGTACTCCAGCTCGGCCCGGGCGGCTGCGCCCTCGGCCGGGGCCTCGGGGCCGCGCACCGGCTCGGGCCGCTCCCCGGCCAGCTCCCTTTTGAACTCAAGGGGGAAGGCCTCGGCCGACTCGTCCTCGGCGCCATTGGGGTACACCTTCACGGGGCGCCGCTTCTTGCCCACCGGCTTGCCCCAGCGGAAGTGCTCCATGGAGTAGGAGCGCTTGTCCTCGCGCGAGCCCGGCTCGGCGCCATCGCCGCGGGGTCCCGGGCCGTCGCCCCCTGGCACCCCCTCCTCCTCGCGCTTCTGGGCCGCGCCGCCGCTGCTGCTGCTGTTCCGGCGGCCAAAGCGATCCCAGCGGAAGTGGCTCATGACGTACTTCCGGGGGTTCTCGGTCAGCGGCTGCTCGTCGCCGTTGCCGGGGAACACGGGCGTCTCGGCCGAGAGGTCTGGCTTGCAGGCCCGGATGCACGCCTGCTGGAGAGCGGCGAGCGCGTCAGGACCCCGCGCCCCGCGGCCCCCATCCCCCGTCGCGGCGGCCTCACCACCGACAAGCTGCACCTGCGCCTCTGCTCCCTCCGCACGTGCGGGCCGCACAAGCGGCCCCAGTGCCGTGTGGATTCCTTGCCGAGGACGTCTGCCCACCCCCGCCTCTGGGCACCCACGGACATCTGAGACTCAGCTCGGGCAGCGCCTCGTTTGTCCCCTGGTACCCCTGCCTGGCAGCTACAACAAAATCCTGTCCCACTCGGTGGTTTACTTGTCCCCTAGCTTTGTGGGCAGGGTCAACGTCTTAAACCTTATAAGCCAGATATATAGGAATTCATCAGTAAACGGCAGGTGGGTGGTAGTTGTTGGCACTTAGTGAATCCTGAATAAATGAACATGGTTCAGTTTGGTCTGGGAAGGGCATCGGGTTGAAATTTGGGAGAGAATCTCCCAACGTGGGAAAAGAAGTCCAGGCTTCTAGGGCCTGTATTTTCCATAATGCCTCCACCTTACCCCAGTGGTCTGCAAACCTACCTCATACCCTCCCCTAGCCATCTCCCTCCAAACTTTCCCACACCCATCTGGCACGCACTTTCAAGTCTTCTGAGCTGATCCTATACTTTCCTCAATCAGTGAGCTTTGGGAAGAGGTGTCTCACTTCCCTGTCACCTTCTGACTGGAGGGAAGGGTAGAAAGTCAGGATTATTTCCATTGCAGGGGTCATGGAGCCTGTATCTCCTCTCCCTATAACTGGACAACTGTGGCACACATTTGCTTAGGAAAATGACCTTGGGGCTGCAGCCTTGAGTTTTTAGTTACTGGGAACAACAAAGGAGGGAACAGAATGATCGCACCCACTCTGTTGAGTTGGGGATTTCATACTCCAGGGATTTAGAATTATAACACTGCAGAATATTAACAGTGGAAAACAAAAATTATCTCATACTCCTCTCCCCTGGACCCATAATGACACCCAGTTTCTCAGAGAGGAGAAGGGAACTTGGCAAGGTTCCACAGCCCATTGGTGACAGAGCTGGGACTAGAACCCATGGGCCTGACCACGGCCAGAGCTCGTTCCCTGGTGAGCTCTCAACGGAAGAGCCTGTGCAATGGGTGTCAAGAGTCTCTTGGGTCTCTGAACTAGAGCTCACAGGATTCCCTAGGCTCTTTATTTCTATTTTATATTCCACGTGCAACCTGCTCTGTTTTTGAGAAAGTCTCTCTCCTCACCTAAACTCAGCTTCTCTACTGACAAAATACACAGAATGTAGTGATATGCATTGCACCCTCACCAGGCAGCTACAGGCAGAAGGATGGAACTCAGTCACAGACACCAGCAGTGTGTCTTTTGCCTTGACTTGGTATTGTTTCTCATGTATGCCTCCCAATACAAATACACACACACACGCACACACACACACATAAACACACACACACATATAAACACACACACACATAAACACACACACACACACACACAAACACACACTGTGGTGACCTAGAGGGAGTTCCAGCCTGGCAAAAAGGGCCTTTATATGCTTCTGGAAAGGCTGCTGAAGGGTTTTTTCCTTCTCCCTCTAGAGATGGTTTATAGTACTACCTTCCTGGCTTTGTAACTTGTAGTAGATAGAAAGGGAAGAAAAATGGAATGGAAATGTCAAGTGACATGAGGTTATTTAAAAAGGAATAATTTGAGGCTTCCCTGATGGTGCAGTGGTTGAGAGTCCGCCTGCCGATGCAAGGGACGCGGGTTCGTGTCCCGGTCCGGGAAGATCCCACATGCCGCAGAGCGGCTGGGCCCGTGTGCCATGGCCGCTGAGCCTGCGCGTCCGGAGCCTGTGCTCCGCAACGGGAGAGGCCGCAGCAGTGAGAGGCCCGCGTACCGCAAAAAAAATAAAATAAAAAGGAATAATTTGGGGGCTAAAAGATTGAAAGTATAGGATCAGTTGAGGGAGCAATTATTGTTATCATCATTGTTAGTATTGTTTGCTTTAATGGCACTGTCTCTAAATAGCTTAAATGAAGTGGGTCTCTATACAAGAAGACAGGACAGGAAGTAAAGATAATCAAGCAGAACTTGGAGACCAGACCCATCTCCCTGAAGCTGCTTCCTCCCTTCCTTGGCCCAATTCTGACTTCACTCTGGAGGTCTATTCCTGCCCTTGGATGACTTACCCATATCTCTGGGAATGAATTTCCCCTTCCCCATACCCCTTTCTTTGTGCTGTCCCAGCCCCAGTCCCATCTGATACCCAAACCAAGATGGCGACCACAGCCCACATACCAGCAGGTTAGTTTCCGTGGTGAGGTCCTGACACTGGCTGCTCTCCAGGCACCAACCACGCACCTCCATGGAGGCCTGAAGCAGCAAGGTCAGCAGCAGGACGCCCGAACAAGTGCTGCGCAATCTCGGCATCTTCCAGGCAGGCTGAGGCTCTGCAGAGGCAAACAAGATTAATGGGACCCCTGCAAGGGGCAGAACAGTGTTGGCCACTCATCAGAAAGGACCGTGAGCCAACATTAACAATATACTCATCTGTGGAGCTCAAGGCCTTTCGAGGACAAGCTCAAGGAGCAGGCGGTGTGCAGGGTGGTCGTGTGAGTTGGGATAGAGAGGAGGGCGGTGGGACCTGGGGAAACTATGTACAATTTCTCCTTTATCTCCTATTAAAAGTCAGACCCCAAAGGACGTTAGAGCTGGAAGATATTTTAGGGGTCATTTGGTCTGGCCCCTTATTTGAGAGATGAGGAAACTAAGGCCCAGGGAGAGACAGTGACTCAGATGCTCATGACAAGGTAAGGCTAAGTCCTCCTGATCCAGCACAGAGCTTTTCTATTTTACCATCTTCAGGAAACTATAGTTCTAACACTCCAGATCGAAGGAGTAACTTGGGAAAGGCAAAGCACTCTGAAACTCCTGCTTGAGATGGTCTACTCCTCTCCACCAGGATTCTATCATTCCTCAGAAACCCTGTTTCCTATGAATAGTAGGTTTAAATAAAGGCAAATAAAATCTCTGTCCAGTTAAGCCAAAACCTCAGCCGACCCAATCTGATGTCCTGTACACACATCACTCAGGGGATCACTATTTCTCAGGCCCCTGTAACTTTGAAGAGATTTTTTTTTTTTTTTTTTCGATACGCGGGCCTCTCACTGTTGTGGCCTCTCCCGTTGCGGAGCACAGGCTCCGGACGCGCAGGCTCAGCGGCCATGGCTCACGGGCCCAGCCGCTCCGCGGCATGTGGGATCCTCCCGGACCAGGGCACGAACCCGTGTCCCCTGCATCGGCAGGCGGACTCTCAACCACTGCGCCACCAGGGAAGCCCGAGATTTATGTTTAAATCAGACCCATTCTTTTAAAACTGGCTCATCTCCTGAACACATTACACGTCAGACCTCCTCTTGTTCTATGAGTCTCTCAAATGTAGTCTGAAATAGCTGGACTTGAAGATGCTGTAGGTGTGGAAGGGAGGGAGATGGTCACACAGGGCAGAAGGGAATTACCTCCTATTGTGAACACCTACCAAAGACTCTTTCTCAGAGAAGTCAGGAAATACCTCTGGTCAGATGCTGAGTTCAAGGGGTCAGGATGCAGTAAAGGGAAGAATCAAGGCTGCATTTTGCCCCATGTATCTGACTCTTTCCCCAGCTTTCTAGCTTTCACACTGCCCTGTCCCCTGTCATGAAGGTCAGCCCTCTGAAATGACCCTGAGTTCTGTCATCAGCTCACCAACAGCTCCACAACCATTTTAGATTTCAGAAGATCTTTTCAACCACCTGTTAGGAAGAAACCTAATTAGATAAGAAAAGTAATTCACATTAAGGTGTGGATGACTAATTTTCTCTCCTAATTTAAAAATATCTGCCTAAAGAAATCTCCTGTTTGTGGAGGCATAGGCCAAATCTTTTTTATAGGGAAGGCTCTGGAAGTGAAAGTTCCCCCTGGCTCTCATTGTCTACTTCAGGAAGCCACTTCCTTCTCTCTGTCCCACCCCACTCCTTCCCCCAAAAAGCTGAGGCAAAAGGGCTCCCTTCTGAGTGGTTGCCAAGCACAGCCTGAGTGTTTTCAGAGCAGCCATTAGGTGGTGCTGGCAGCCAGTGGCCTAGCCTATCAGCGTCTCAGGGCAACTGGGAGAACATTGGTCAACCTTGGTGTCCAGTTGAGACCTGGGACAGGCTGCTCCTGTTGTAGACTTTTGGTGCTCCAGTTCAAGTACAAAGCCTGAATTTGGTGGACAAGGCAATTTATGTTAAAGCTCTGAGACCACACAACGCATTTTGGTCAGAAAAAAACGCCTAGGTTTACAAGAGAAGCAGAAAAATGACAGTTTTATATCACTATGGGCAACTGTAAAATAACATATTAGTAAAGAAGGAAGTAAAATCATGCAGGTCTGACAGTCCCCTCAACTATATTTCAGTTCTCAAAGTTGGCCATTCTGGAATGATTTCATTTTCTTTTTTTTTTTTTTTTTTTTGCGGTACGCGGGCCTCACTGTTGTGGCCTCTCCCGTTGAGGAGCACAGGCTCCAGACGCGCAGGCTCAGCGGCCATGGCTCACAGGCCCAGCCGCTCTGCGGCATGTGAGATCTTCCCGGACCGGGGCATGAACCCGTGTCCCCTGCATCGGCAGGCGGACTCTGAACCACTGCGCCACCAGGGAAGCCCTGGAATGATTTCATTTTCTAAAAACTTACCTCATGATTTCAGACCTTCCTGAAAAGCCTCAGAGAGCATTTCCTCTCCTGCTCCATTGGCTATGTGTACAACAGGGTGACATTCTCACTCCCCACCCTCTCAGAGCTGCAATCTCCTGCTAAAAAGTTAGATAGCTCCCTGAAAGCAACTTGTCTTCTTTCTGCTTCTGTATATTTTCTATTTTTCAACAAAAAACAAATATTACATTGTGTTATTTTTTAAAGCAATAAAGTAAGAGGGAGCTGTCAAGTGTGCTTTCTGTAAGTAGAGAGTGTCCAATAATTGTGTTATTTTTTAAAGCAGTAAAGTAAGGGGGACATGTCAAGTGTGCTTTCTGTAAGTAGGGAGTGTCCAATAATTGTGTTATTTTTTAAAGCAATAAAGTAAGGGGGAGCTGTCAAGTGCTTTCTGTAAGTAGGGAGTGTCCAATAATTGAAAGCTTGGAAAAATAAGTAGAAATTTGGAATTTGCTAATCTTGACATTAACTTTATAATAGAACTACACTTATTAGAAATTCATTTGTGTAGGTGAATTCTCTATGAGCTAAACAAAACTTTTTTTGTTTTTTTAAATTTTATTTTATTTTTAAAGTATTCTTTTTCATTATGGTTTATCACAGGATACTGAACATCGTTCCCTGTGCTCTACAGTAGGACCTTGTTGTTTAGCCATCCTGTATATACTAGTTTACATCTGCTAACCCCAAACTCCCAGTCCCTCCCTCCCGCACCACCCAAAACATTTTGTTTGTTAGTATAAAATTGCACACTGGCCATGCCCTCTGTAAAGATTAGAGGACCAGAGGCGCAGAGCTTTGTCCTTGCACCATGATACACACGTATCAAGTCCTAAAACAGAATGTCAAAGGAACATTAAGTCATTACATAAGCCATAGTCTGTAGATATCTCAACAATGGACAGAACAAATGCACACTTTTACTTTCCTTGGCTCCTTCCAGCCATTCTGTGGGAACCACCACATCACCATTTATTCAGGAAGAATTTGGGGAATCCAAATGCCCTGCAGACTCTCTCTCCCTCCCTGGGAACCCACCTCGCCTGAGCCTCCATCTTGCCTGGGCTTCCATCGGCTCCTACGGCCGCTTCTGCCCTGCAACCTTGGGTTTGCGAGATAGAAGGTCCACTCTGAGGTCCTATTGAGGGAAGAGACGGGATGGTTCAGGACCGTGGACAGTTCCCGTCCGGGCCACCTCTTTTTAACACCAGCTGCTTTTCGTAGGGGAGGCCATGTCTGTATCAGAGCGCGGCCCCGTCGGGTGCGCTGAGGCGGACAGGGAAACGAGGATTCAGAAATTTGAATCCAAAAAAGTCTGGAATGCAGGGAGTTTATTGTGACTTTTAGCCTCGTCTCTTCTGCCCCCATTTCCAACATCGTATGGTATCTTTTAAGAAGTGACACCTACCCAGAAAAGCAGAAGAAAACCCAAAAGACTGGGTGTCCCGAGATCTCCCCAGAACGCGGTAGGAGCCTCAGGGACCCTAGCAGCCCCCCTCCCCGGGGAGATGTGGCTGCCAGCTCGAGGAAGGCGCCACTTTCAGCCGTCGCAGCCGCTCTCCCACCGTCCAGAGGCTGGGCTTCGCCGCCCCGCTGCCGGCGGATTCCCACGCTGCACCCAGTACAGAAAGTTTTCAAAGAACTCAGGACCGCGGCAAGTCAAAGATACCTCTGAGATCGGAGCTGGGCGAGAGCATCCCGAGGCCCCAGGGGCAAGGGGTCCGGGAATAAGAGCGAGGTTCCGCGGCGTGGCGCCCCTACCTGTCGCGGGGAGGCTGCTCTCGGGCGACTCCCGCTGCTCCGGGGCGAGGATGCTCGGCGGCCTCTCGGTCACTTTTCTTCCCCTCTTTCTCTTCCTTCGCGCCGCCTTGTCCCGCTCGCTCTCCGCGGTCCTTATATACTTGCGGGGCTCGCCTGGGTGGGCGCTGGACGTGAGTGAACTTCCCGGCAGCGGCAGCGTAACAGGCAACTCCCCCGTCCACAGGAAGGGGGGCCGTGGGGCGCAGGAGGGGGTTTCCAGGTAGGGGCTGAGCGCGAGAGCAGACGTGCCCGGAAAGGGGGCTGGATCCCTGCCCCCGGAGGCTGGAATTAACACTGTCCTGCTGAAGGGCACACCTGGCAGCGGGCAGGTAAGAACTTAATTAAGGATGGTTTTGGGTCTGTAGTTAGGACGAGCGGGAGGCTTAGCACCCTGGTGTGGGGCAGGTCTAGCGCGCCCGCTGAGGTCGTTGAGGAGAGGGTGAAGTTACCTGTGTACGTGCTTGGCCTGGCATCTGCCTCCTTCGCATTTGGAGGTAAATACCACCGCCCAGGGAGTACGTCTGTGATGCCTCAGATTTCCCCAGCATTTGGAAACTGTGATGTGAAAATGTCACAAGCAGTCACAATCCCTCTGTTACAGGTTGGAGAGACCAGGGGCAGAGAAGGTCAGGAGTCCCTCACCTGAGACCCAGGACACGTTGCCTTCTTGGGGGTGTGAAGGTGTGTTGCACTGTCCCACTGGGGCCTCCTCTGCGAAGCCTAGTCCCTGGCAGGCTCCCTCCTGTGCCCTAAACCCCAAGGAAAAAGTGCTGTTAACCTTAGCCTATTAATGGAGGGAGGAGGGAGTCCTCTGTGAAGAGCGGCTGAAGTACTTTCCCTGTGCCAATGAGCTAACAGAGTGGTCTGGGGATTCTCAGTCTTCCCCAAACCCGGTCTTGGAGGTCTGGCTTGGTGCTAGTCTCACACGTCAGGCCAGGGAGGAGAGGTCAGCGCTCAAACGTACAAGGGAAGAGTCTCTACCTTAACCTGGAGTAAAGAAGCAGAAGCAAATTGTGAGGAGCGGCAGGGGTGAGCAGGAGTGTTGGGACTAAACAACTTCAAGGTGCTTGTTTCACCTGTCATTTGCAGGAACTTTCTTTATTCCCAATCAGACGCCCTTTTAGACTCCAGGACTCCCTTGAGAATTTCTGGCTGGTGACATTGGCTTTATATTCAGCAATCCTTTTCTTTTGGGCCACAGGAGAGATTCACTCTCCTTAACAGTAAATAAGGTACTTTACTACCTGGGCTTGGCCTCCTTCCAGGGTCATCTCCAACCTCTCCATTTTGTGTCCTGGCACATCAACCATCCACAACATTCCCATTCCCATAACCACTATTTTCTCAAAACCCCATCTCTTTGTCCATGCTATTCCCTCAACTAAAACACCCTTTCTCCTTCCAGCCACCTGGGAAAATTAGACTCTTGCATTAAGATTTAGCTCATCCCTCATCACCTGTTCCCTGAAGCCCTCCTTGGTCACTTGTCCGACCAGGGCATGAAACACGGCAATCTCTGTTTTCCAGAGAAGCCCATTCCCATCTCACCTGTACACGTAGCTTTCACAGCTGGAACAAATTCCACTCGGTCTTCCATCTTCCCTCTTCCACCCGCTACTGCCCCTACCACTGCCAGGCTTACGAGCCCTCTCAGATTGTGATTTTTAATCTCATTTTTCTCTGTATTATTTTTATAACTTTAAGAGGCAGCTGATGGTAGCAGAAAAGCCAGACCAGGAAAAGTTCAGATTGACCCAGCCTCTGTCCTCCTCTGTCAGTCGAGTTCTTAATTACATGCAGCAAAACCGACTTTGGCCCATGTGAATTGAAGCTCCATTGAACCACATTTAGAATCCCTGGGAAGGTTGGACAACCAGGATCCAAAAATGGGCAGAGACAAAAGGTGGCTGGAATCATGGTCACTGATTGGATCCAATGAGAAAGAAAACCAGACCACTCTTGGGACCAAGAGGCCGCAAGCTGTACTGTCAACACCACAGGCATTGGACATAGATGTCACTTCTATAACCAGGTTGGGAGGTTGTCATTCCCACTTTGGCTGATATTACCAGAAAGGACTGACCACTGCCCTTGCTTCATTATATCACGAGCTCCTCTTTGAAAGCCTGGAGCAGGCGCCCCTGATTGAGATGATAATATGATTTTCCCCTTTATTCTGATAATGTGGTGAATTACATTGTTGATTTTCCTACCATGCATTCCTGGATTGAGCTCAGTTTGATTATGATGTGCTACCATTATATAGCATTGGGTTAAATTTGCTAATATTTTATCTAATAGTTTTGCTTCCATGTTTATGAGACCAGCCTGTAATTTCCCTTTCTTGTAGAATTCCTATTAGGTTTTGGTATCAAAATTATGCTGCCTTCATAAAACAAGTTGGAAATCCCTCCACCCACCCCCATTTTTTCTAATTTAGTAGAAGAATTTGTGTACAATGGTGTTTATCTCTTCCTTATATGTTTGGGATGATTTGTTAGCGATGCTATCTAGGTTTTTAAGGTTTTTTGTTTGTTGAATGGTTTTAAATTACAGATTCAATTACTTAAATAGCACTATTCCAATTGTCTCTTTCTTCTTGTGTCAGTTTTAGTAAGATGTGTATTTCTAGGTATTTGTCCATTTCACCTAAATTTTTAAAGTTTATTGGCTTAAATTTTTTATTATATCTTCTTATTATCTTTTTGGCACCTATGGAGTCTGTACTTATGGTCCTCTTTTATCGCTGATATTGGTAATTTATGTCCTCTCTCTTTTTTTTTGACTGATTTTCTTAGGGGTTTACCAACTTAATTAATTAATTTGTTTGTTTATTTATTTTTGGCTGCATTGGGTCTTCGTTGCTGCACGCGGGCTTTCTCTAGTTGCAGCGAGTGGGGGCTACTCTTCATTGCGGTGCGCAGGCTTCTCACTGCGGTGGCTTCTCTTGTTGCAGAGCACGAGCTCTAGGCGCACGGGCTTCAGTAGTTGTGGCACGCAGGCTCAGTAGTCGTGGCTCATGGGCTCTAGAGCGCAGGCTCAGCAGTTGTGGTGCGCGGGCTTAGCTGCTCCGTAGCATGTGGAATCTTCCCGGACCAGGGCTCGAACCCGTGTCCCCTGCATTAGAAGGCAGATTCTTAACCACTGTGCCACCAGGGAAGTCCTATTAGTATTTTTAAAGAATGAATTTTGATGTTGTTGATTTTCTCTATTGCATGTACATTTTTTCTATTTCCAGAATTTCTACTTGTATTATTATTTCTTGCCTTCTAATTTCTAATTAGCTATTCTTTTTCTATTCTCTTGAGTTGGATATTAAATAAATGCTTTTACTTATATAATTGATATTCAACCTTTATTCTTTTTGACATGTGTATTTATGGCTATAAATTTCTTTCTAAGTATGGCTCTAGTTGCATCTCACAAGTTTTGATATGTCATATTTTTATTACCATTGAGTTTAAAACACTTTATTTTTTTTTATTTTATTTATTTATTTTTTTGCGGTACGCGGGCCTCTCACTGCCGTGGCCTCTCCCGCTGCGGAGCACAGGCTCCAGACGCGCAGGCTCAGCGGCCATGGCCCACGGGCCCAGCCGCTCCGCGGCACGTGGGATCCTCCCGGACCGGGGCACAAACCCGTGTCCCCTGCATCGGCAGGCGGACTCTCAACCCCTGCGCCACCAGGGAAGCCCTCTAGTTCTGTTTTGAAAGTAAATTTTAGCATAACTGTTCTGTGGTCAAAGAACATACTTTGATTTTAGTCCTTTGAAATTTTGCGGGACTGCTTAATGGTTGCACATATGGTCCATTTTGATTAATGCTTCCTGTAAACTAAAAAGAATATGTATTCTATGATTGCTCAAATATTCTATATCCTTTCTATACCCTTATCCTTTCTGATTATTTGTCATTTTAATCCATTAGTTACTAATAGATGTATGTTTTTTAAATCTCCCCGTTCATTTCGTAAATTTAGCTACTTCTCCCTTTGGTCCTGGCATAAAAACAACTCCTTCTAGAAATCTAATGGTGAATGTGGGGCAGTGGTGGAGGGTAATATAGAATCAAGGATGAAGACGGCAGAAAGCTACTAGAGCATGGTTGCATGCTGATGGAAATAATCCAGTGGAGAAGGGGAAATTGAAACCAAATGATCCAAGTCTTAAGTAGAGGTGAGGTGGGGTCCAGAGGAAGAACCTGGCCTCCAAACAGTGGAAAGCTTTCCTCTTCCAAGAAAGAAGGGGGTATAGACACAGGATAAGCCATGGGAAGATGAGTGACTTCTGTCTGTACCAAAGCCTTTACCTTTTGATCCAGAATTTCCTGAGGAAATATCTAACAGTTACCCTAAATAATGTTCAAGACTATTCATACAACATAGTTTATAGTTGCTGTAAAATGAAATAAACTAAACATCTTGAGTGTAATTATAAAAACAGTAAAATATACTCATAAAAGTTATGGTAAAGCTATGCAACGGGATATTTTGCAGCCATTCAAAATAAAATAGAGGTTTATTTCTAGACATAAAAAATGACCACTGATAAAATATAGATATACAGTTGACCCTTGAACTACACAGGTCCACTTACACTCAGATGTTTTTCAGTAAATACATACTGCTGTCCTACATGATCATGGTTAGACCACGGACGTGGGACTGTGGCTAGAGAGGGCCAACTGTGGGACGTGAGCGTCTGTGGATTTTAGTATCCGAGGTGGGTCCTGGAACCAATCTCTCGTGAGTATGGAGGGATACTGTAAATACAGAAAGAGATAGAAATAGAGAAAAAGATTAAGAGATACCAAAGTGTTAATAATGGTTGTTCTGGTTATCTAATATTAGATCACAAACTACCCCCAAAACTTGATGGTTTTAAGCATTTACGTTGCTCATGAATCTGCAGTATGGCCAAGGTTTGGCCAACACGTCCAAGTATGGCCAACACGTCCCTCCTCTACTTGGCAGCGGCTCGGGCAGCTCAGAGGCCGACATCTATAAATCATCTGAAGCCACTCACTCACACGACTGGCTCCTGGTTGGGAAGACTCAGCGGGGGGCAAGGAGAGCTGGGGCTCCTCAGACACTTCTGTCTATCTCCATGCAGCCTGGCCACGTGACGTCTTCAGCATGCAGCCTCAGGGGAGCTAGACTTCTTACACATAGGCACAGGTCTATGTATGCATCTGGAGGCGACTTACTCTTCCAGGTCGAGGGGGTGGGTAGTGAGCAAGGGCTTCCCAGAGAAGGGGATGCTGAGTTGGGCTGAGTCTTGATACAATAGGTCACCAGGATGAAGAGAGGAAAGTAATTCCAGGCAGGAGGAACAGCATGTGCAAAGGATTCAAGGCAGGAAAAACCTTATGTTCACGGAATGCTGGTACAGGTGGTAGAGGGAGAGAGAGAAGACTGGAAACAGTCAGAGGTCAGAGGGAAGGAGGTGGGGACCATTCAGGGACTGAGTCAGAGGGGCCGTAGGACCAGCTTTCTGCAGCAGTGAGGAGAATGATCAGAGGGGAGGGAGCCTGGAGCCAGCACGGGGTGACCCAAAGCCCGATGCTCTCCTCCAGGGCCTGGAGGCCAGTCCAGCCAACAGTGGGAGCAATGAGGCAAGAGAGGAGGCAGAGGCAGGTTCATGAACTACTAAAGAGGTGGCATGAATGTGGGGGAAGGTGTCGTGAACACTTCCCCATCTGAGGTTACCGTGGCTGCGTGGATGGTACAGTGTGATGTCATGGTTAAGAGCACAGCTCTGAGCCAGACAGCTGGTCTTCATCCTGCTCAACCACTGCCTAGCTGTGTGGTTCTGAGCAAATTCCCAACTTCTCTGTGTTAGTTGTCCCATCTGTGAAATGAGGGAAATGACTGCGGCTGCCATATGGACGCAATGAGGTAACACATGTAAAGATGGGAGAGCAGGGCCTGGCCTTAGTTATGGTTGCCCTTGTTCTTCTTATCATGGAAGTGCTGGTCCCAGGAGAGCCCACCTGGCGTGGAAGGAAGGAGGGAAGGAGAGGGGCGGGGTGGGGGGAAGGGAAGGAGGGAAAGGAGGAAGGAGACAGGAGCAGACATGACTCTGGCAGGGAGCTGATGTGCTCATCTGAGGGCCTGGGGCCGGGGTGAGGCATCCACACCTGGCTGCGGGCCAGGGCCACGGCTGCTCTCGTCACCCCAGCTTTTCACCTTTGAGGGTTTAATTGGAAAAGCAATGTCACCAGGGTGTGAATGCACTACAAAGACAGGTGTGGAGGCAGACTCCTGGGGGAGAGGAAGTGCTGGGCAGGCCGGGTGGCTGAGAGCTTTCACGGGAGGGGACACGGGCAGGGTAGACTAGCCCTCAGCTTCCAGGCCCTGGGGCCAGGCAACAGGGGACATTTCACTGGGGAAAGAGAAGACTTAGGGATGAGGCTGCCCTTTGCCTGTGTTCCGCAGACTCTGGGACAAGCCAACACTCAAGCCTTGAGGGTTGGAGTGAGGGGTGGAGGTGGGGTGCGAGGGAATCCGAGCCTTCCATCTTGGCCGCTCCAAGTCTCAGGGGACAAGCCAGGGAGGCTGCCAGCCCTGCCTCAGGTCAGAACAACTGTCCCTTCTCAGGGCTCCTCGGGCCCAGCCAGGGCCTCTGCCCGAGGGAGTGCTTCACTCCTGCTATTGTCTGGGTCGCATGGGCCTCAGGCCTGCTCCGCTGGTGCCCCTTGCCGGCAAGGGGACAGCTCCCAAGTCAGTGTATGAGAAGAACGGGTACTCAAGAGGCTCTGCAGAGAGAGGGTTGGAGGGAGTGACTGCGGAAGGGAGACCCTCTGAAGATTGCATTTGCAGAAGCTCATGCATGAGCCTCTAAAACTCTCTCCAAACCTCCTCTGCACGATATATGAACCTAAAACTGACAGGTGATCTCCCTCCACACAATGTGTCTGGATTAGAAATAGCCCAGCACCCGCCCCTTTATGTGTGTGCCTGCTGGGGACGGCGGGGAACGCTCACCGCTCCCCGGCTGCAGCAGCCCAGGGACTACGGGCAGCTTTGGGGTGGCTCTGGCCCCCCCATGACCCCGACCTAAGTCACTGCAGGCTTCTCACCTTCCAGGCATCTCCGCTTTCAGAGACAAGAAGAGAGGACACCAGTGTCCTTCTACAGGGGAGCCTCCTGCCTGGTGCATTATGGGTGCCGGGGAGAGGGGCTTCCCGGTGAGAGAGTAAAGCAGATGTGGGGCCTGGAGTGGGCGAGGAGGGCGGGAAGCAGGACCCGGGGCCGCCCTGCGCTGCAGAGAGGGGGTCCGTGGGAGGCACACAGAAGGGTGGGAAGGTGAGCATGCTTCGGGCAGGGCCTCTCTGCCCCAGCGGTGCAGGAGGGAAGGGAGGGCAAGCTAGGGAGAGAGCCTGGAGAGGAAAGGACAAGCGGAGGGACCCTGGGAGGGAGCGGCAGAAAAGGGCCACGGCCAGGCCTTGGGGTCTGACTTGATGCCGGGGAGAGGGGGTGAGAGAAGGAAGTCAGGCAGGATTTAGGCATTTAGGCGTGGGGCTGGGGGAGCAGAGGGCAGGGCTAGAAAGCCGTGTGGGGTCGGGTGCAGAATCGCTAAGACACAGTGACTTTGAAGCAGCTGCTCTTCAATGCGCCCTTTGCCCAGCGCCAGTCCCCCAGTGGGTGCTCACACAGGGCTTACTGGGAGGTGGGAAAAGTGCCGGCTTGGAGGGCCCAGGTTTTGTTCCGTCACTCATTCACTCGACGGATGTTTATTGACCCCTACATGTACCGGGACAGATCTGGTCTGTGCTCCCAAGAGGACTTCAGCTCTAGGGAAACCTATAACAAGGTAGTCCACGAGTCATTACTCGCTGTGATAAATACAATTAAGGAAACAGAGTGGGAGAGGGGAGGGGAAAGGCTTCTTAGCAGAAGGAAGAGGATGCAAAGGCCCTGGGGCAGAGAAGAGGTTCTCAGCACTGCTGGAGTGGCAGCAGGGGAGGGGAGCAATCCTTGGGAGGAGGGACAGGAGGGGCCAGGCCTTGGAGGCTATGAAGGTCGTCAGATGACGACTTAGATTTTATGCCAAGTGCAGAGGGAAACCATTGCTGGGTTTTAAGCAACAGAATGGCAGGATCCAGTGGAATTTCTTGAAAAGATGGCTCTGGCTAATGTCTGGAGAACGAATCAGACAGCAAGCCACCAACAGCCTCTTTTGGGGGGTCAGAACCAATAGGACTTGGAGCAGACGTGCAAGTGAGGCAAAGGGGAGGGGGTTAAACATGGTTCCAGATTTCTGGCTGCTGGATGAGGGGTGGTACCATTCAGTGATCTGGGGAAGACTGAGGGGTAGCTAGGTTTGGAGGTGGAAACAATGAGCTCTGTGACCTTGAGCAAGTAACTTAACCTCTCTGAGTTTCTCTGGGCACCTCCAAAGCCCCAGCTCACAGTGCTTAAGACTCATGAGCAGGTGCAAGAAATCCTAACTACCATTAGATTCTTGTCAATAGAAAAGCTAACTACAAATTCCCCCGAGGGGAGCCCGATGGGGTTTGGGGGGCAGAGGTAGGCCTAGTCTCCAAAAAAGGACCCTGAAGCCTGGAGCACAGCGGAGGAGAAGGTCTCTGGCGCCCCAGATGGCCCAGGGAATGGGGGAGGGTCCCACTGGCCCCATTTATCCCCTGCAACACACACTCCTATCTGCAACCCCTTCCACTGCACACCCCATTCAGCACTGTGGCCAGGCCACTTCAACGGCTTTCGGTTTGACCCCAAGGGCAAAGAGGAATCAATTTGTGCAGAGAATTGGAATGGAAGAGATTTCAATTGACCTTTGAATGGGGTTTTAATTTGCTTTGTTACAGCCGGAGGGGCCTCATGAAGAGACCCTTGAGACTGCTTTTATCTGCTAATGTGTGCACCAGTGCAAAGCCTGGGCCTCCGTCTGCATGCCCTGGATGTGGGGTGGGGGTGGGGGGCAGCAGGGTGCAAGGCCAGAGGGGCAGGGAACCAGAGTCCATGTCCCTCCCAGGAGCTGGTCCACAGCCCCCTGAGGGCCCAAAACAGTCAAGAGTGCAGGCAGAGGCAGTGGGAGGGCAGACACCTGGGTTCCAGCCCCAGCTCTGCTGCCGAGGGGCACCTCCCCCTGGGCTTCAGTCTCCGTATCTGAACGGTGGCCTGGAGGCAGGGTGTGGACGAGATGGCCCCTCAGGTCCTTCCAGGTCTGGTGTTTTATGGTTTTGTTAGGGGAACCACTGACCGAAACCGCCTGCCCTGGCCAGGCAAGATAGTAGCCACCTGCATGCGTCGTCTTAGAACAGGAGGTCCTGGTAAGGAACGAGGAACTAACAAGCTACCACCAATGGGAAGAATTCGGGAAAGGTCAAAAGGAGAGAGGAGACACCAGTCCGTATGTCCTACCAACCTCCCAGAATCCTTCTCGCTGGAATCCATCTTGGCTGAGTGATGCAAGCACCACCAGGAAGGACCCTGAGTCAGAGTGATTGGCCAGAGACAACCCAGAAACTAATCCCATCACCATAAAACCTGAGACTGCGAGCCACGTGGCAGAGCAATCCTCCTGGGTTCCCTTACCCTGCTGCTCTCCGCCCGGGTGCCCCTTCCCAATAAAGTCTCTTGTTTTGTCATCACGTGTGTCCCCTGGAAGGGGTCCCCCTCCTGCAACAGTTTTAAGCTCAGATCTAGAGTCAAACTCTGTAGTAGAGAATAACTAGTCTTAGAGAATGTGGCCTAGAGTGGAGAGAGCAGAGCCCGCTGGGCCAAGGAGCTAAGCCCTCTCTGTCCGTCGGTCTCTTGGGCCTCCCTCATGCCCTATTTTTCTCTAAATTTCTACTTGAGTCCCCTCACATGAGTCAACCAGTTCTCTGTTCTCTCCACTACAAATTCCAAAGGAAGCCAGTGGGGTCACTTGACCGATAACCTTCTCTTCTACTGGGCAGAGCCCTGAAGGCAGCTACGTCGGGGGTCCAGGGAACCTGCAGGTGGCCAGCCCCAGGCAAAGAGCCCCCTGTGATTGCTTCTCTACACAGTGCAACACCCCAGGACTGTGAGTTTGTGTTTACAGTCCTGTGTTAGAAATGTCAAGCTCCCCTCCCCTGCGCTCTATACACGGGTGTATCGCCACATGGAACCACGTGAGTGTTCTTCCAGAGCTACTCCGTTATCCTGATCCCTTTTTTTCAAACGGAGGGTTTGTTCCTGTGCAATCAGGGCAGACTTCTTGGAGGTGGAGTCTTGCTGAAGACATCGTGGACATTAAGAACACAGCAGACTCTCCAGAGCCCAGGCACCAGCAGCCACCCTCTGATGCTGTGGTGGTCATAATGGTCCTTTTGTGGGGAAATGCCTTTGTGAGGGCTGCCAGCATGACAGCCACTTTTCCAGAAGGATGCAGAATTCTTCAGCCAAGGGTGGAGGTAGGGAGAGTGACTCGTGGCCAGGAGGGACGCTGATAATGTACATCCATTAGTGCAGCGAGGGAGAGGCATTCAGCAGCCCCAGACTGTCCTTCCTCCAGAGCCAACAATGGCTGCGTGGAGGGGGCTGAAGTGGCCTTTTTACAAGCACTCAGCTCAGGGCCATCTCTGAGCCCCGCCTGCTGGGTGCCTGACTTCCATTTCCATGCCCTCCTCAAAGCAACCAGGACAGCAAACTCAAGCAGCCGGCCTGAGGTCCAGAGAGCCCACACCACACCCTCATGCCCCATTGCCCTGGGAGAGTGACGCCAGGCCCGGGCAGAGCTGGTGCACAGTGACCTGTTGTGCAGCAGCTCCAAAGCCCATGACTCTGCATCTGTACCTGAACACACGTGTGCATGTGATGTGAGCTGTGCAAGGATATCTGGAAGGTAGTTTGGTTTTTAACAAAATGGCCAACACCTTTATGTCAGACGAAAGTGACTTCCTTCAAAACATCCCCTGGGCAGGTGTCTTTAATGCCAGAGATGGGCCTGGGGCTCAAGCCATTGGTGGACCCTCTGGGGAGGCACCTCCAGGACCAGTTTCTAAGTCACCAGAGAAGACCAGTCTTCTGAGTCCTGGGTCACATTTTTTTTTAATGTATCAATTATGTTCCTTTTTTTTTTTGCAGTACGCGGGCCTCTCACTGCTGTGGCCTCTCCTGTTGCGGAGCACAGGCTCCGGATGCGCAGGCTCAGCGGCCATGGCTCATGGGCCCAGCCGCTCTGCGGCATGTGGGATCTTCCAGGACCGGGGCATGAACCTGTATCCCCTGCATCGGCAGGTGGACTCTCAACCACTGCGCCACCAGGGAAGCCCCAATTATGTTCCTTTTATTTCTCCTTTTTATTATAGTTAGGTCTTTATCTTGAAACATTTTCTATTTATGATGGACGTGGGAAGGTCATCTTATACATAAATTTCATTTCAATATATTAAATTAGACCTTACAGAATATTTGCTTTTAAAAGGAAGTTTTGTGGCTGGTTGGAATGTAAAATAATGTAGCGCTTTGGAAAATAGTTTGCAGTTCTTCCCAAAGTTAAACATTGTTAAAAACAAGACAACAGGGACTTCCCTGGTGGTCCAGTGGTTAAGACTCCATGCTCCCAATGCAGGGGGCCCAGGTTCCATCCTTGGTCAGGGAACTAGATCCCGTGTGCTGCAACTAAGAGCCGGCACAGCCAGATAGATAGATAACTAAATAACTAAATAAATAAATAAAACAAGACAACAGGCCCGAAATGGAGTTTCTTATGCTAAGCCCCACATCACCAGACCAAGACTTAATCTCCCGGAAATGGGATCTCAAACCAATCAGGAATTCAGGAATCACCTGACCCGCACTAGTTAGGTCATCTGCCTGATAGACCCCTGCCGTCCCCTAAAGGAAAGTAACTTTGCAATAACCAACCTGCTTTTTGCTAGTGTAATCTCCTTGTTCCCAATCCCTTCTGCCTATAAAAGTCTTTTATTTTGCACAGCTCCTCAGAGCTCCTCTCTATCTGCTAGATTGGATGCTGCCCAATCCAATCAGTTTTTGCTCAGGTAAGCTCTTAAAGATTTTAATATGCCTCGGCTTATCTATTATCAACATAGAGTCACCATATGACCCAGCAAGTCCACCCCTAGGTATATACCCCAAAACTTATACATGAATGTCCGTAGCAGCGTTATTCATAGTATCCAAAAGTGGAAACAACTCGAATGTCCATCCACTGATGAATAAATAAGCAAAATGTGGTATATCCATACAATGGAATATTATTCAGCAATTAAAAGAAATGGAGTATGGATAGATGTTACAACATGGATGAATATTAAAAACACTATGCTTAAAAAAATATAAATAAATAAATAAATAAATAAAACACTATGCTAATTGGAAGAGGCCAGACATGAAAACCTACATATTGTCTGATCCAATTTATATGAAATGCCCAGAAGAGGCAAATCCATAGAGACAGGAAGTAGATTCGTGGTTGCCAGGGGCTGGGCGTGTTGGGAAGAATAGGAGCGATTGCTAATGGGTACGAGGTTTCTTTTTAAAGTGATGAAGATGTTCTAAAATTGATTGTGGTGATGGTTGCACAGCTCTGAATATTATAAGTGTCATTTTATTGTACACTTTAAGTGGATGAATTGTATAGGAAGTGAATAATATCTCAATATAACTGTTATTTAAAAAGGGGGTGACTTTTTGAGAGACAGAAAAGTGACTACTTCTCTGAGAAAGCCATGCATTGTCTTTCAACATAGCAGAAGAGGAGGGAATCCTCCAGATACAAAGATGTGACATTTTACCCCTTTGTGCAAGAAAAATCACCCACTTTTCCCCTCCTCTTTCTTTCCTGTGTGTTTCCTTTTATTACTCACACTGAACACTTCACTTCTGACACTTCTGGTCACCGAATATGTGGGGGGATTTTCCCCACATCAAGCAATTCTCTACAACACCAGCCGGGCATCCTACAATTTCACTCAATTCTGATACTCTCTACCTGGAGATAGTGTCAGATCCCACAGGTTAAGGGCTCAGTCCCACAAGACTGCTGCCACCCCACTTCAGATGCCAATCGCAAGTAGTGGGTCCCCAGGTTTCCCACAACTTCCGTCCAATTTGGCTAAAAAACGGGGGTTCCTGTGACCTCCTCCTCAGGTTTAATTCGCTGGAGCCGCTCACAGAACTCAGGGAAACATTTACATTCACCAGTTTATTAAAAGATATGATAAGGTACACAGATGAACAGCCAGATGAAGGGATACACAGGGCGAGGTCTGGAAGCGCTCCAGGCGCAGGAGCTCCTGTCCCCACGGAACTGGAGTGCAGTCGCCTCCCAGTGTGGATGTGTTCACCCACCTGGAAGCTTCCAGAACACTGCACTATTGGGATTTTACGGAGGCTTCTTCACGTAGGCAGGTAACTCCATTTCCAGCCCCTCTCCCTTCTCTCAGGGATGAAATTTCCAAGCTTCTGATCATGGCTTGGTCTTTCTGGTGACCAGTCCCCATCCAGGAATCATCCAGAAGCCCAGCCAGGGTCGCCTCAGTAGAACAAGAGATGCTCTTAGTGCTCTTATCACTAAGGAAGATACAAGCGTTTTAGGAGCTCTGGCCAGGTACTGGGGGGCAGAGGCCAGTATATATATATATATATATATATATATATATATATTTTTTTTTTTTCTTTCTATTATCTCACGCCCTTCCATGGGAACCTCCTATAGTAGCCTAAGAAAACCCATCCCATCTAAACGGGCAAAAGGAGAATTCCCTTGCGGTCCAGTGGTTAGGATTCTTCTCTCTCACTGCTGAGGGCCCAGGTTCACTCCCTGGTCAGGGAACTCAGATACCACAAGCCGAGAGGTGTGGCCAAAAAAATAATAAATAAATAAATAAACAGGCAAAAGAAAATGAGGATATGGTCTAATAACTTGAATTAACGAGTTATTTCAAGGGGGTGGAGCAGTAAGGACAGAAAGATGTGAAAGAATTCTTATTGAATTTAAAAATGTATTAGGAAAAAATGATGTTTCAGAGATAAAGATTAAGCTAGAAGAAATACACGAAAAAATAAACACAACCATAAGAGAAAATAAACATGATTAAAAGCACAGAAAAGGAATAAAGTATTAAAAGACATAATTAAAAGAAAAGTCATATAGAAAAAAGAGAAATAAGAGGGTTCTAGAGAAAATGATAAATAAAGCAGCTAGACAAGGGAGATCTGAGCCACATTTTATTGGAACCCCCAGAAAAGAACAAACTAACATTTAAAATGATAATTCAAGGGAGTCCCCTGGTGGCCTAGAGGTTAGGGTTCTGGGCTTTCACTGCCAGGGCCCGGGTTCAATCCCTGGTCCGGGAAGTGAGATCCCAAAAGCCGTGCAGCGTGGCCTAAATAACTAACTAAATAAATAAATAAAATTCAAGGAAACATTGCTATACTAAAAGATTAAAAAATATAGACATACATATATTGTAATGCTTATATTAAAAGGGCATTTCATAACTTGAAAAGTTGACTCAAAATGTTCAACACTGACAAAATTTCAATACAATCATTGGGCTTGAGTATTAAGGAAAATATTCTCTGATCATAATGCAAAAAATCCAAATCCAGTACGAATCAAAGAAAAGCAAAAGAAAATCAGACTGGCTTCGGACTTCTTGGCAGTAACATTTCAATGGAAACAGCATTCTCACTGAAAAGTGTGAACCGAGGATTTAATATTAAGTTAAACTACTCTTCAAGTATAAAGGCCACAAACAACCAGGTATGAACATGCAGGAACCTACCACAGACCAAATTTAAGGAAACTGTGAAATTGTTCTGAAGCTTCAGCCTAATTCTTGGTCAGGTGGGGTGGGGTGATGTTAAATGTAACTGAAGAACTGAAACTAAGAGACGAAGCTACAGGTAAGTGTCAGATGCTCTGACACTGCAGGAATAATTCAACTGACTGAAAATGGGAGAACCAGAAAGGCGATGAGTACAAGCCAGAATAAGGCTTCTGACTGCCCCTGGTTACTAGGGGAGAATAGAACAATGTCCTTTGAAACTGAAAAAATCGAATGATACTTATTTCAGATTACAGAGATAAAACCCTGAGCAACAAATTAGTTGACAAAGGAGAGAGAGAGAAGTAATGCATAACTAATGTCACTAGGGATCATTAGGAAATCAAGAGACAATATCTAAATATCTAAATAAAGAGATAACTGGGACTTCCCTGGTGGCACAGCGGCACAGACTCCACGTTCCCAAAGCAAGTGGCCTGGGTTTGATCCCTGGACTAAGATCCCACAAGCCGTGTGACACGGCCAAGAAGAAAAGAAGAGAAATACACATCAAAAAAGAAAAAAAAAGAGGGGGTGATTTGGGAGGGAAACGGATGAAAACTTGTGGTGTATTCATAAGGAACAAACTACTGGTGAACGCAACAACGTGGGTGACTCTCAGAAACATGAGATTGAGTGAAAGAAGTCAGAAGAGTTTACACGGTGTGTGTGGGTCCATTTATACCGAGTCCTCGGACAGGCAAAGTTCATCTCCGGTGAGAGAAGTTGGATGAGTGGTTGCCCCTGGCGGGGAGGGCTGGGGGTGGTGGTGAGGGGTTGACTGAGAAGACATATGAGAGAACTTTCGGGGGTCAGGAAAATGCTCTATATTTTGATGGGTGTGGGTCACACAGGCGTATCAAAAGAGAACAAAAGTTATAGTCACCATGTGCACAGTTCTCTCTAGGTAAATTATACCCCAGTTTAAAAGAGAAGAGAATGGTGGCTATGCTTGCCCTCAAAGAGTCTCTGAATTCTTCACCAGGCCTGGCAGAACAGGGCAGCTTTCCCTGCACATCCAGTCACGTATCCCCCACTTCCCATCTGTGGTGACTGCGCCCCAGGGCTGCTGGTGGCCTGGCCTTGAGAACACTGGCCCGGGGACTGTCATTGTGGGGAAACAAATGTGGTCAAGGGGCCCTGGCTTTTCACCTGAAGCCCCTGGGAGAGAGAGTGTCCCCCAGGCCCTGTCTTCCCCTAACAAAGTCGTGGCATCTCGTTGGGCAGCCGCTTGCTTGCTGCCTCCATTGCACAGGCCTAGATGGGGAGTGGGGAGGGAGCAGGGAGACAAAAACAGTAGTCGAGTCTCATCTTCTCCTTCTGCTTTTAAAAAGCTCAGGAGCTGAGAGCAGAAGTGGTTTGCTGGGCACTGAGTTGAAGAGGTCGATTTCCCAGATGGAGCTGGAAAGGGATGAGCTCGGGGAGGGGAGAGGAGCTTGAGGAAGGCAGAGGCTTTCAGGGGAGCCCGAGGGGCTGCATCAGCACTGGCAGGGGAGCCATTTGCCATTGTTTCTGCGGCCTTCAGCCCACTGTACTCCACTCAAGTGGGTGGATGACAAAGGCCCCAGAGCCCAGTGACTCTCGGCCCCCCAAATGTTTTAGACGCTAATGATGGTCAGACCAGGGTAATGGGATGTGAAGAGCAGGCGGGTGGGGGCAGGGGTGGAGGAAGGGAGGCGGGAGGCTGGGGTGCGGGGGCCTCTCAGAAGTTCTCAGGCTCCCTGAGGTCTCTGCTCCGCAGCCCACCTCCCTTGCTGCCTACTCGGGGGTCTGCTCGGCCATCTGAAACAACAGACTTAAAACCTCAAGGCTCATACTCGGGAGGGGAGGGAAAAGGATGCGCACCGTCCCCCTGTCCTGGACTGGCCATAGCATGGGGCCCAGAGGGGTCGGGGGGCACGAGGGCCCAGAGCGAGGGTCTCCTCTGTACCACCCCCAGAGGGCAAGGCAGGGCCAGCGTCCCACGTGGGTGAGAAGGTTGCTGCCGACCTGAGCACCCAGAAGTCTCTCCCACAGTAGAAAAATGTGTAATCCCGTGGAAAGACATTCCTGCTGTTATTAAGTGGTAAACAGCAAGTGGCAAATCAATATCTGTGGTGTGATCCCATTTTTGCTGTTTTAACAGAGTACACAGAAGAGAACTAGATTCTCCGGAAAACGTGCCCCACATGCTAACAGTGCTAATCCAGGGATTATTGGGGCGTTTTGTGTTCTTCTTTTCATTTGTCTCTAAATTTTCCAAATTCTCTAAAATAAACATATAGCCCTTTTGTAAGAAAGCATTTTTATTAATAATAAATTTTAAATGAACACCACAAAAATAAATATAAAGCTCTCTTTCACATTCACACAGCCGCAGTATCTGATACCCCCAGATCCCATAATAATCCTTCAGGTCAAGGTCTTGCCTTAAGGAGTAAGGGACGCGGCCTTGAGGAAAATGTGTCGGAGCAGTTGAGTCCCATTTCATCATACTTTGGGACTTTGAGGTGTGGCTTCTCCACCAAAGGTGACTCAGTGAAGATGTGTCACCATCTGGGGGGGAGTGTGTGGTCACAGACAGGACCCTGGCATGACAGCAAGAAGGGCTTGGCCTCCATGGTCGGGCTCCAGGATCTGTGCAAGGACTGGTCTTTGGAAACACTCTCATCCATGACCTTGAAGAGAGGGCGCCAAATGACATCAGCCCTTCAAGGCTACAGGTGACACGAAGCCCTACCGGCGAGTGAAATTCTGAGTTGCTCCCTGGTCCGGGAGGATCCCATGTGCTGCGGAGCAACTAAGCCCATGCGCCACAACTACTGAGCCTGTGTTCTAGAGCCCACGAGCCACAGCTGCCGAGCCCGTGTGCCACAACTGCTGGGGCCTGCACACCTAGAGCCTGTGCTCTGCAATGAGAGGGGCTACTGTGGTTAGAGACCCGTGCACCGCAGTGAGGAATGGCCCCTGCTCGCCGCAAGGAGAGAGGGCCTGCACACAGCAAGGAGGACCCAATGCAGCCAAAAACAAATAAATAAAATATAAATTTAAAAAAATCCACTTAAAAAAAACCCCCACTATACACCTAACAACACAGCACGGTGTCTGGTACATGGCAGGCATTTGTTCAATGAAGGGAAGAACAAATGAACAAACATAATATGATGTTATAAAGCCTTTTGGAAGAAAGAGGCTGAGGTTGGTATCACTGATACAGGGAGACTGCCACAATGTGTTGGTGGGTAGAAAATACAGATCACAACCCAGCACGATGGAGTTGTATATACATTTGTTTAAGCCTGGAAGGATTTACGAGAAAACAGAACACAAAGGGTCTGGAAAGGACACGTTGGAGATTTTAACAGTGCTCATTGCTAGACGAGTTACATTACAAAGTGTTTTCTATTTGATCTTTTGTTTATATTTTCTGACTTTTCTGTAATAACTATGTTTCGATCTTATAAGACAAAACACAAGTTAATTTTTTTAAGTTACCATTTGACCATTTTAAAAATTTTATTTATTTATATTGGCTGCATTGGGTCTTTGTTGCTGCGTGCAGTCTTTCTCTAGTTGCAGCAAACAGGGTCTACTCTTCACTGTGGTGCGTGGGCTTCTCGTTGTGGTGGCTTCTTTTGTTGTGGAGCACGGGCTCTAGGCACGCAGGCTTCAGTAGTTGTGGCTCACAGGCTCTGGAGCGCAGGCTCGGTAGTTGTGGCGCACGGGCTTAGTTGCTCTGCGGCATGTGGGATCTTCTTGGGCCAGGGATCGAACCCATGTCCCCTGCACTGGCAGATGGATTCTTAACCACTGTGCCACCATGGAAGTCCCTATGTTAAGTTTTAAAAACAAATGTGGAGGTCAAGTCCTGACCCACAGAATCCTTGAGCATAATATAATATAGTGATTCCTCTGAAGCTGCAAAATTTGGGGGATTTAGCAGTGATAAGAACAAAACAGTGGTGATACAGGAGAGTATTCAACCTTCATAGCTCATTGTTTCCAGATGCTGAATACTATTCCATTATAGAGATATTCTACAATTTGCTGAACCAACCAGCCACTGGTGGCCATATATGTTGCCAGTTTTTGCTGTTCATTTATTCAGTAAATATGTATTGAGGATCTATTAGTGCCGGGTGCTGGAAATGCTCTGGTAAACAAAGCAGGCTTTGTTCTAGAAGCTTATGTTTCAACAAGAGACATTTAAGAAAGTGAACAATCAAGTAAATGCATAATTACAAGTTGTGATAAGCACCATGGAGGAAAAAAACCTGCTAAGACTCTCTAATATGGTACACCATTCAAAAATGATCAGGGTTGGGGCTTCCCTGGTGGTGCAGTGGTTAAGAATCTGCCTGCCCATGCAGGGGTCACGGGTTCGAACCCTGGTCCAGGAAGATCCCACATGCCACGGAGCAACTAAGGCCGTGTGTCACAACTACTGAGCCTGCGCTCTAGAGCCCGCGAGCCACAACTACTGAGCCTGCGTGCTACAACTGCTGAGGCCCGCGCTCCTCGAGCCCGTGCTCCACAACAAGACAAGCCACCGCAATAAGCCCACGCACCACGACGAAGAGTGGCCCCCGCTTGCCGCAACTAGAAAAAGCCCGTGTGCAGCAACGAAGACCCAATGCAGGCAAAAATAAAATAAATAAATAAAAATTTTTTAAATGATCAGAGTTATGATGATAATAATAATAAACATTGCAGGGGATGACATAGGCAATTAGAAGCTCTAAGAAAAGCAAAAAGGTGTTTAAGGAAGGAAATATAATGAGAGTGCAAATTTGTCTTTGCACCGAACGATATTTCCATAGTCCGAATGATTTAACTAAATGTAAAACATCAATTTGGGGATAATGGAAAAGAGGTAGCAGGGTCAGAGGAAGCTGATAGAAGTTTAAAATGGATAAATCAAAAGAAGGCAGCAGTGGCATGTTATTTAGAGAAACCGAGTTAACTACCTGGGAAACAATGGTGAGTGGTTACCCCTGAGTTAGTTAGAGAACTGGAGGAGCAGAAAGAGATGAGAAGCAGAACAGTTGTTTTTCCTTCCTTCATTTATTCATTCAACACGTATCTACTGAGCTACTTTGGTGCCAGGCCTTGTTCAAGGCACTAGGAATACAGAAATAAACAAAACAGCCAAAAATGCAGTTTATATTCTATTGAGAGAAAGGGAGACAATCAATCAAATCAGTAAAATCCAAAGTGGGATACAGAGTGCTAAGTGCCATGGGGGTGGTGTAGGGAGGGGTGAGGAAGCAGGAGAGAAGGGCGGGATGGGGAAGAAGGGTTACAACTTTAGAGAGATGGGCCGGAACTGAAAACATAGGCACACAAATACGTGTACACAAATGTTCACAGCAACATTATTCATAACAGCCAGAAAACGAAAGCGATCCAAATATCTATCCATTGATGAATGGGTAAACAAAATATGGTCTACATCTATGGTATATGATGAAACCCTCATTTGGACGCAAAAAGGAATGAAGTACTGATACACGCTACAACATGGGTGAACCTCAAAAACATTATGCTACGTGAAAGAATGTCAGACACAAAGGCTATCTATTGCATGGTTCCATTGACAGGAAGTGTACAGGATAGGCAAATCCATGGAGACAGAAAATAGATTAGCGGCTGCCTAGGGCTGACGGGAGAGGGTAACGGAGAGTGACTGCTCGTGGAGGCAGGGCTCCTTCTGGGGTGATGAAAATGTTCTGGAATTATACAGTGGCGATGGCTGCACAACCTGGTGAATATACTGAAAACCACTGAAATACGCACTTCAGAATGGCAAATTTTATGGTACATGAATTACATCTCAAAAATAAAAAGGCAGTTGGCTGAATGAGACTGGAGCCACTGAGATGTCTTAACCAAGGGAGAGTCAGCGTAGAGACGGCATTTAAAACCAAGGGAACGGAGAGTCACACCCAGAGAGCACACAGAGGGAGAGAGGCCTCAAAGGTCTAGTGCCTGCAGAAACAGCCACGTCGAGAGCTTGGGTGGCAGAGGGAAAGGCCAGAGAGGAGGCCACCAGGAGAGTGCAGAGTCACAGCGTTTCCACAGGATAAACCCTGGAGGTGGAATTCTAGGTTTAAGGGCATGGCACTTGTAATCTTGATAGATACTGCAAATTCTCCCTCTCACCAACATTGCATGAAAGCGTCAGTCACAGATCAAATTTATTTCTGTTCTGGATTCGGAGTGAGAGAACCAGGGGGCCTGCCAAGTGGAAAGAGGACCAGAGCCGGCTCAGGGTCCTGGGAGAACACAGCGAGGCTGGGGCTGCTGGGTGCAACCTGGCTGAGCTGGCGAGTAGCCAGAGCCACGAGCGGAGCCCCAGGCGAGAGGCGATTCATACTGTGGGAGCAGAGAAGGGACTGTCTGAGAGCCTGGGAAAAGGAACAAAGCAGCAAGAGGTACACAGTGCAGGGCAAGAGTCCTCATTCCAGCATCCCAGGTGGCCACTAAGCTGCTGTGTGACCTTGGATGAGTCACCTCACCACCCTGGGCTTCAGATCGCTCTTCTGCCAAATTCGAGGTCTGGCCAGGCATTTCTGGCCAGGAGCCTTTCCCCTTCAGAATTCTGGTTCCTGATGGAGAATAGGAAAAAAATCTTCCTTTTTATCCCATCACAATTGGGGCAGTTTTTCCTTTGGAGGTTTTGTTCCTGTGGTGCTTTTTCCATTCTCTGTAGCAGGTCAGGAGGTCATGATTTCAAGCAAGCTCTGATAAGAATAGCTTAGTTCGATTCAGCAAGCGTTTACTGAGGGTCCCAGGTGTAAGGCCACCATCAGCTCACCCAGATGACCAGTCTCCCTGCTGCCACCTTGCGCCTCTGCAGACTATTCTCAGTGCAGCAGCTCAGAGCAAAAGGCAAAGTCTACAGCAGCCCACAGGGTCTGTGGGATCTTGCACCTCTCCAGAACCTGCACCCCCCCACACACACACATACACATTCCCACCTGAGCACACTCCTGCCTCAGGGCCTTTGCACATTCTGCCCCTTCTGCTTTCTCCCAGATGGCCACTAGTTCTGCTCCTTCACTTTACTAAGGTCTCTGCTCAAAATTAACCTCATCAGAGATTTCCCTGACTTCTTTATAGAAACAGCATCACCAGCCCATCACTCTCAACCCCCTTATCCTGCCTGTTTTCCTTCACAGCCCTCATCGCCACCTTCACACTCTGTATTTATTTGTCTGTAACCCCATCACCACCACCACCAAACTGTAAGCTTCACGAGGGTAGGGTCTGCTGCTTCCCCAGTGCCTGGAGCAGTGTCTGTGCAGAAGAGGGACCTGGTGCATATTTGGGGAGAATGAATGAATCCTCCCACCAGCCCCAGCCACACGCACCAGTACCACTCTCTTTTTGAATGGACACACAAATAAATAAGACAGGTTGCTAAATTAAGCTCTAGACTTTTTTTTTTTTTGCCAAGCTTGGCATCTTTCCAGGCCTGAGTTTCCCTGTGTGAATCTGAAGGTTAGCAGGCCTGGGACAAGCTTTGTGAGTGTAGGAACCAAGTCCTCTTCACTGCTCATCCCAGAGACGGCACTCAGAAGGGGCTCAGCACTCAATAAATTAAAAGCTGGTTCAGAGAAGGTGCAGGGCCCAATGGGACAGGTTGTGTTCTTCACACAAAAGCTTTTGCCTCCAATCTGGGGAGCTGAGAGCTGGGTGAGGGAGAAATAGGATTGAATCCTGTCACCAGGAAGGTCCCCAGGTGTGTAACTAAACCTCCACATGACTTAAGGGTTTTAGAAGAAACTTGGTTTGGTGGTTACGGCCCCCGACAGTAGGGCAACCCTGCCCTCTGGTGGCCACCTAGTGTGGTGCCATCTCGGAAAAGCTTTGCCCAAAAAACGTAAGAAAAAATTTTTTTCATCGACAAGTTGCCTAACTCCGTTATAGACAACGGGGAAGACATCAAACAAGAGAATAAAAAGTAATCACATCACCTTAATACCCTTGATGCTACTGGAACTTCCAATCTTATGCCAATTTTATGCCTAGTTCATTCATTCGATCAAGTATCTACGGAGTACCCACCATGTCCCAGGCACTGTTCCAGGCAATGGCTGTGAACAAAACAAGTAAAAAAAATCAGTCACTGTATTTGTGCTGCTTACACCCTGCCTGTAATCAGTCTGTATTTTTTATCCTGATATCTTCACTTCTATCATAACTTATGTTGCCACACACACTTCATAAAAATCTCTGCCAGCCCACTGAGTTAATGTCTTCAGCCATTTGTCCAGTATATGGGCACCTTCTTCTTGAAATTAGAATGAGGCAGATAAGTCTCCTTTTTTGCAAGAGTCAGGTGCTGCTGCCTGAACTGCTGCCACATGCCACCCACGTGGGTTTCTTACTGTCTGCAAGTCCTCAGTCCTGGACGTCTGAGTGCTCCAGACCTGAAGTCAGGGCACACGACTTCTATCTAAATACCACCTGCCGGCATTATTCTAGGGGCTGGGGATGCAGCCATGAAAAAGGCAGGCAGGGGCTTCCCTGGTGGCGCAGTGGTTGAGAGTCCGCCTGCCGATGCAGGGGACACGGGTTCGTGCCCCGGTCCGGGAAGATCCCACATGCTGCGGAGCGGCTGGGCCCGTGGGCCATGGCCGCTGAGCCTACGCGTCCGGAGCCTGTGCTCCGCAACGGGAGAGGCCACAACAGTGAGAGGCCCGCGTACCGCAAAAAAAAAAAAAAGAAAAAAGAAAAAAGAAAATACACTGGATGAAGAGTCCATTCATAAGTGTAACACAAAGAGCAAACTACTCAGAAAGTCACTTACCCAGATGTAGGTAATATGTTTCTAAAGAAAAGCTGTAAACTTCACTGAGGAGCAAAAACGAAGACTCGAATAAATGGAAAAACACATTTTGTCTTGAACAAAAAGACAGTATTGTGAAAATGTGAAGTTTCCTTAAATTTATCTATACATTTGCCACGTACATATAATATAACCTTCTGAACTATAGGGCCAGTATATTACACTTCCCCAACTCCTAGTACCTTCCCTCCACACCACATACCACAGTGTGATTAAATTACTTTGTAATTACATATTTCAGGCTGCTTACCCACTACACTGATAAAATAACATTAAAATTCATCTGGAAAAAAAATGAGTGCAAATGGCCAATAAATTTCTAAAACAGAACCTCACTAGGTAAAAATATATACATGATAAAGCTGGAGTAAATAAAGCAATTTGGCACACATACAAGAATAGGCAGAAAGATCAATAGAACACAATACAGAGCCCAGAAGTAGACACAACTATACATGGAAATTTAGAATATGATAAAGCCGGAACTACATGGGGGGAATGGATTACTCAGTAAATAGTATTGGGAACATGGCTAGCCATTTGGAAAACCATTAAATGTGGATCTATACCTCTCTCCTTCACATCAAAATAAATTACAGATGGGTCAAAGATTTAAATGTAAAAATCAAACCATGAAAGCATGAGAAGAAAGCATGAATAGATTTCTTCTGCAGCAGCAGAGTAGAAAATCATGGTACTAATTCCATAAACTGAGAAGGAAAGGATTAATTAATTTGATTCTAAAAAGCATAAAACTCTTTCATGGCAAAAATAAAGTCAAAAGACCATTGGAAAACTGGGAGAAATATTTGCAACAATATGAGAGACAATGTGCCTATTTCCTTAACTACAAAGAATGCTTGGAACTCAAAAGCCAAAGATAAAGAACTCAGCAGAAAGAACAGGCAAGGCAACTCAGCAGAAAGAGAGATTCACGTGGATAACAGATATGCTGGAAGCTCAGCCTAACTCGTAATTTTAAAAATACAATTTAAAAGGAGTTGCCAATTTTTACCTATCCACGTGACAAAGATATGGGGGAGTGTTGATGAGGGTGAGGAGAAGTCGCACTCTGGAAATGGAAATCAGAAGGCCATTCTGAGAGGCAATAGCTATCAACATTTTAATTGCACGTCTCCATTAAGCCAGCAATTCCACTTCTAGGAACTGATTGCACTGCAGCGATTTTTATAAGAGCAAATCACTGGGAACAATAGGGCAGCAGTCCTCGGATTTGGCGGTAGGAAAAAGCTCTGGCGCACTTGCAAGTGAAAAATGCAAGGTGCGGGAGTCTGCATTGTTTGTTTTTAAGGTTGCATACATACACACCTGTATACATACATAGGCAATTATGTACACACATATAAAAAAGCATTTATATGCCTCGAAAAAAATTGGAAGTACACGGAAGGAACCGGTTGCCTCTGGGAAGTAGGTCTGGAGGTTGCAGATGAGGGAAAGAGGGATCTGGTTTGGACATTTCACCATATATCCTTTATTATTTGAATTTTTACCATAAGTGTGTATTAGCTTTTGTAATAGTACCAAATTGTTTCATTGCTGTTGTTGTTGTTGTTTTAAGATCACTCAGGCTGCCATGGAGTGAACTGACCAAAGTCACAAGTCATGGCTTGTGGAGAGACATCTGGCCATCCAGATATGACATGATGGTGGCTGGGATGGCGGCGGTGCAGCTGAAAAGAAATAAATGGATTCCAGATTTACTTAAAAGGCAATGCCGACCAGAAGGAAGGTGAGAAATGAACCCCTTTGCGCTCCCACAGCAACTCTCCTGTCTCACCTTTCTGCCCTACAGCCACTAGACTATCAGCTCTGGGAGGACAGAGCCTGGAGGAGCCCAGGAAGCCGGTGTGCCAGCACTGGCTCTAGGAGCTCAGAGCCTCCAAGTGGGAGACGCCCCATGGAGCTAGTGCAGGGAAAGGCACAGAGCACGGGGGAACCTCGGGGAAGACGGCAGGGTCTGAGCCGGCTCTGCCCATCGACCCCCATTACACATCCTCACAAGTACGAGCTTCGGCACCTGCTGAACAAGTATTTGCATGGGTACCATCTACCCTAGATTCAGAAGGGTGTGTAAGCAGAGGCCGTTCCTGACAGGTACACCACCTGCCTCCTCCGCCACTCACTCCCCACAGCCCGAACCCTGGTTCCTGCCCGGCGGGAAGCATGACTTTATTGGCTGGGTGGACTTGGTCCAGGAGGAAGGGTACTCAGCCTTCCCCACCACATCCCTGAGCCCCGGTCCCCACACTCCCTGCCCTCGGCACCTGCCGTTTAGAGGAAGTGATCCTCTGGCCTACCCTGCTGCCCTTCCAACTAGGCCTCCCTCTAACCTTCAACACCTGCAGGCCCCAAATCCACTGAGCAGGGAGTCGAAACTCTGCCCTACAACCACCGGGAAAATCAGGATGACTTCTCAGAGGAGGCAACATTTGAGCTGGGCTTTGAAGCATGAAGAGGAATGAGCTTCTGGCAGATAAAAAAGGACAAAAAGGTGTGCACGGGGTATTCAAGACCCAGCAGGCTTCTTGTAGGGTGGGACTGAGAGCTTGATGGGCTGAGTTAGAGGCAGCCAGATTGTTAAATGCTCTAGGGAGTTATAGTCACAATTGTAACCTCATACCTTGCTGGACCCCCCATGCCCTGGTGTGCTCCCTTCAGAGGGTGCTTCTCACACAGGTATATGTGTGATCCATCTTCTCTACCAGACTCTGAGTTCCTCCAGAAAGGACTGTCATCTCTGTCCAGAGTACCTCGCACGCCCTAGGGCATAGATGCACAACAAATGTTTGATGACCTAAAAGGAAGGGATATTTGCAATTGTGGTGATCACACAACTATAAACATAGGTCAAAACTCAGTGGACTGTATGCCTAAAATTGGTGAATGTTACTGTCTGTGAATTACACCACAGTAAAGCTGACAGGAGAAAGTATAAGCGAACAGCAGAGTACCTGTGCTTTGCAGTTCACCGGGCACTTTCCCATCACTCATCTCGTGTAATCCCAGCCATAGCCCCATTTCACAGATGGAGAAACCGAGGTGTCTGTCTCTTGCCCAGATCCCACAGTCACCAACCTGGGCCCCACCCTCAGAGCTTAAGGCTCACAGGAGATGAGCCCGAGGGACATTTTCAGAGGCTGTGTTTGGGAAAATCCAATGTGTTCCCTCTGCAGTGCCACTTAGTCCTCTTCTAAAATCTGAGGGGGGGACTTCCCTGGTGGCGCAGTGGTTATGGGTCCACCTGCCAATGCAGGGGACACGGGTTTGAGCCCTGGTCTGGGAGGATCCCACATGCCGTGGAGCAACTGGTCCTGTGAGCCACAACTGCTGCGCCTGTGCTCTGGAGCCCGCAAGCCACAACTACTGAAGCCTGCATGTCACAACTACTGAAGCCCACGCGCCTAGAGCCCATGCTCCACAACAAGAAAAGCCATCGCAGTGAGAAGCCCCTGCACCGCAGTGAAGAGTAGCCTCTGCTCGCTGCAGTTAGAGAAAGCCCACGCCAGCAACGAAGACCCAACGTAGCCAAAAATAAATTAATTAATTAAAAAATAATAATAAAATAAAATAAAATCTGAGGGGACAGAAACAGTGACCGCAGAGGCTAGTACTGGGTTCCTGCTGTGATTCCTGCTATCTTGCTTTCTGGCCCCTACAGAGAGCTTGGGCACATCAGTTCTGTCCAGTGGGGCTCCTCAGGCCGGCCACAGAGGCTCTGGGTGACACACACTCCTGCCTCCTGCCCACCCCAAGTCCACACAAAATATGTCACTTTCTCTGTGTGAGTTATTGGGGCTCTCAGTCAGATTCCCTCCAAAGAAAGGCGTTCTACTGCAAATAGCGTTGCCAGATTTAAATAAAAATACAAGACAGAATATTTGGGACATACATATACTACACAGGGCATACTAAACAGGATATACTGACACTGAAAAACTATCTGTTGCTTATCTGAAATTCAAATTTAACTGGGTATCCTGTATTTTATCTGGCCATCTTAACTGCCCCCTCAATCAAATTAAATTAAGAAAACTTTAAATTATATTAAGAATAAAATAAAACAAAACAAATAATAATAAAGTACAATATAAAAAAGAAAGTGAAATGATAAAATTATTTTTTTAATAACATAAAATATAATACAAATTTTTTTTTTTTTTTTTTTTGCGGTATGTGGGCCTCTCACTGTTGTGGCCTCTCCGGTTGCGGAGCACAGGCTCCAGACGCGCAGGCTCAACGGCCATGGCCCACGGGTCCAGCCGCTCCGCGGCATGCAGGACCCTCCCGGACCGGGGCACGAACCCGTGTCCCCTGCATCGGCAGGCGGACTCTCAACCACTGCGCCACCAGGGAGGCCCTACAAAAATTTTTAAGTAAATATAAAATAACAAATTTTTGAATAATAAAATAAATTAATAAAATAAGATAAAGATAAAATAATATAAAATAACACACCCCAGCGGGCGAAGGTTGGCCCCTGGCGCCCCGCAGGCTGTCTAGCCGGTGGCCTTGGCGTCTCCCGGGCCGCCCGCCCCGCCCTTGAAGCGCTCACCTGCGGCCCACCCGCGGCGGCGGCTCACTCCGGAGGGTGACGCAGGGCCCGCAGAAAGCTCTGGAAGAGCCGCTGCCCAGGGCTTGCCCTGCTGCGCTTCCCAGGCGGCGATCGCCCCGGAGAAGTGGGGGCTTGTCACTCAGGACCCCCCCAACACGGCATCCGAAGGACGCGGCGGTTTTTCAACCGCTTTTTAACCTAATCCAGTGTGTTCTAGAAATGGCTTTCTGCCGCTCAGAAAGAAGCGCCCGAAGAGGGAGCAAATGCCGCTCCGTTTTCCGGAAAGTCGCAGGCTCCGCCTCGCCTCTGCTGCTTTGTCTCGCCGGGGAGAAGGTGGTGGGCGCCAGCTGGGTTGGCGAGGTCCTAGGACGCCCGCCAAGGCCCCGTGGGAGGTGACGCCGGTGACAGCTCTTCTCGCTGAACTTTGCTGCCCCTGCATTCTGCCACTCACATCCCAGGTGAAGTTGTGTAGGTAGAAAAAGGTGGAGGTGTCCTTGTTTTTTTCCTACGAATCTGAATGCCGAAAGGCACAGCAGAGAATTTTCACTCACTTGGGAGAAAGCCAATCTGTAGGTTGGAAAAGACAATAATAAAGGTATCATAACATTAAATTAATAAAACACAATACAGCCACAAAGCTCCAGGCTTCCTTATACCCGATGCTCCCACTCCCTGGGAACTTATGCTAATGAAATAGTTCAAAAGAATAAAAGTGCTATACGCATAGCAATGTTCGTTATGGCATTATTGACGGTGCCTAAGAATTGGAAACAACTTAAGATCTAGTAAGAAGGATGGTTAAGAAAACGATTTTACACCCTCAAGATGACACAGCTAGTAGGTGATTATTGCCAGGGTTGTAGAAACACAGGAAATGTTTACAATATCATCTTAGTGTAAAATAGTGTAACATGAAATGCTACTCATGGATCTCAGCTCCTTAGAAGTACTTTGTTTTTAATTGATGTTTTATTTGGATAATTGTAGATTCACGTGCAGTTGTAAGAAATAATACAAGGGCTTCCCTGGTGGCACAATGGTTGGGAGTCTGCCTGCCGATGCAGGGGACACGGGTTCGTGCCCCGGTCCGGGAAGATCCCACATGCCGCGGAGCGGCTGGGCCCGTGAGCCAAGGCCGCTGAGCCTGCGCGTCCAGAGCCTGTGCTCCGCAACGGGAGAGGCCACAGCAGTGAGAGGCCCACGTACTGCAAAAAAAAGAAAAAGAAAAAAGAAAGAATACAAAAAGCTACCACTTTTACAGTTTCCCCCATTGGTGACATCTTGCAAAACAAGGATATTGACAGTGATATAATCCACTGACCTCATGCAGATTTCCCCAATTTTATTATACTCCTGTCTGTGTGTGTGTGTGTGTGTGTGTGTGTGTGTGTGTATTCTGTACAATTTTAGCACATCGGAATGGTTTTTTTAAAGAACGTGTCCATGTGTAGAACTGTGTGAAGGTGGTGGGATGTGAGAGATTTTCTTTTCAATGTTTCTCATTAATGTTGCTATGTTATCAATTAAGAGGAAGGCGTGGACAGCAAAGGCAGGTCGAGAGAGGCGGGGGCCTGGGCCAGGGCTGCAGGAGGCTGAGATGCCCGCCTGGCCGGGCCTGGCCGGGCCTGGCCTAGCTCTGTGATCTTGGGCAAATCAAGCAACATCCCTGGAGCTGCAGTTGTCAGCAGCCGAGTGGCGCACATTCCCCGGACCCTCGCTCTCTAACAGGGCTGCTGTGAGGTTGTTTTTGCCAAACTCAGGCAATGTCATCCAGGGCCTGAGCACAGTCAGTTCGCCAGCCCGGCCAGAAGATGAGCCTGGGACGGGGTGGCAAGGGCAGCTCCCGCAGGCTTCTTACCACTCACAGCCCAGCTGCTACCAAAAAGGGAGATCTCGCCACCCTCCATCTCTCCAGCAGGCAGACAACGTGCTGAAGGGCTTCCCAAATATTTACCGCTGAAGAGGCCCTGTCTGTAGAATTGGACTGTCAGGCTCAAGAGCAACTCCCGTGGGGCAGCTGGAGGAAGACACGCCTGATAGGAAAGGAGCTCATGAAACAGTGCCCACTGGCCTCCTCCGATGCTCCCGAGAAAGTCGCCTGACTTGGGCTTTCTCCCCAGGGAGGTCCCTAAGGCGTCCAGACGTGCCCTGTGTTGCTTTGTGCTGAAGGGGTCCCACACCCTCTCCACTGGGGAGAAGAACCGAAGGCGCGTTTCTGAAGGTGTTTCAAAAGGAGATGCTCTGTGTTTTAACTCCAGCTCCTTCAAATGCCTTTTCTGAGACAGCTCCAGACTCACAACTCCTCAGACGTCCTGACTTTCATCACGGTTAGCCTTCCTGTCCCCTCAGCCCAGGACGCCCCACAGCCCTGGCCTTCTCCTCCTGTGGATTCCCCCCCACCCCTGATCCTTTAAGGAGGGGACAGCAAATATTTTCTGTAAAGGATCAGATGGTAAGTGTTCCACACTTGGCATGTGGTCTCTGTCACCGCTAGCCACATTTATTTATGGACACTTGTTATGGGTTGAACTGTGTCCCCCAAAAGATAGGTTGAAGTCCTAACTCCCCAGTACCTGTGAGTATGACCTTATTTAGAGATAGGGTCTTTGCAGATATCATCAAGTTTAGATGAGGTCATTAGGGTGGGCCCTAATCCACTATGACTGGTGTCCTTATAAGAAGAGGGACTTTTTTGATACGGACATACCCACAGAGAGAACACCATTTGAAGACACAGAGAGAAGATGGCCATGTAAAGGTGGAGTGATGCTATCACAAGCTAAGGAACACCTGGGGCTACCAGAGGCTCAAGAGGCAAGAAAGGATCCTCCCCAAGGCTTCAGAGGGAGCCTGGCACTGCCAACACCTTGATTTTGGACTTCTAAGCCTACAGAATCGTGGGACAGTAAGTTTCTGTTGTTGTAAGCCATGCAGTTTGTGGTACTTTCCTATGGCAGGCCTAAGAAACTCATAGAGAGCTGAAATTTGAATTTGACATAGTGTTCACATGTCACCAAATACTTCTTCTCCAGGTGTCATTAGTCAAGCTAGAACACAAGGCAGCCTCGGGATCTGGCCCAGACACAAGTAGGCAGGTAAGAGCCTGGGACGAGGGCTGTCTGGCCTTTCCCCCAAAGACCGTGCCTCTCCACTGAGCCCTCTCTCAGGGCCTCTGAGACAGCCGGCCACACCCCTTGCTAAAACAAATAAAGGCTTCAGCACCACACAGCCGTTCTCCATCCCAGCTTATTGGATTAGCAGCGACCCCCATCCAAGCCGGGCGATCAGATTCTGTCCCAGAAACCTGGTGTGGAGTGAGAGACTGGGTCAACCAGGCATGATGCCTGGACGGAAGATTAGGAAGGTTGGGACACCAGCCCTCTAGAGGGGCCACGGCAGAGGTAAGGGAAGGAAACAGACAAGGAGGGGCCACGGGCAGCATGCACATGGCCCCAGGGAAGGAATCCTGGAGGGGGCCGCTGTCTGGGTGTCCCTCCGTACTCTGCTTCCTGCAGCTGGGTGCCCTGAAATGCCTGACTGCTGATTCCAGGGCCCCCTCGATGTTAAGTAGCTTAGGGGGCTTGCAGCTCGCCAAACCGGCTGCCCTGAGGCAGGCTCACAGGGAAGGCGGGACGGGGCGGCCCAGAGCAGGTCCTCAGAGCGCCTGCCCCCGTCCAGGGAGGTCCCACCTGCCTTCTCGGGCTGGGATGCCTTACTTCTGCCCGAGGAAGGCATCTGGGGTGACTTCTGGGAAACAAAGATCCCCCAGAAAAGAGGGAGGGAGGTGGGATTCCAGCAATTTCACTGGTGGCAGCATAGGTCAAAGACTAATACCATAACGTTAGATCTCGTTGACTGAGAACGCATACACGTGCCCTCTTGAACACCTGGCGTACACGTCTTAATCCTCACAACAGCCCTGGGAAGGAGGCTATCAGTTGTTCCCACGTTACAGGTGAGGAAACGGAGTCTTTGAAGAGGTTGAGCTGATTGCCGCACAGCTGGTAAAGAGCTGGGATTCTGACTCTGGTCCGTCTGCCTTTTCTGCTTTGCTGCACTGAATCCTTACCATTATTAAGATCCACAGTTCTAGATTTGATTCCTCCAGCTTCTGTGGCCTTGGAAATGTGAGTCAGTCAGTTGCAGGATAGGGGTGTCAGTGTTTCTATTCTAGTTTTTCCAGAAGCTGAGCAGTCTCCCGGCGGTCTGAGGGCAACCAGCCATGGGTACCTTCTACTGACTTCTCTGGCCTTCCCGTCTGCCTGAGTAGACTGTGTGTTCCGTGATGTAGACCCTCTGCCCTCTCCATCCTGGAAACCATGTGTGATGGCATCTGGTGGCTCTTGTCTTGGGTTGATCGGCCCCTTTCAACTCCATGTCCTTCTGGTACCAGGGGGTCTACCTCCCCCACCCCACTACCCTTCAGCCATATCACTCTGACTTGGCCAATCAAGGTACCCAGCTTCCTTGGACACAGTGACTGTACCCAGTAATGAGATGGTACAGCATTAAGCAGGACCAATCAGAATTCTTCCCTGAGCTAGATGGCTGTCAGCTGAGAGCATGTAAATTTAGGGCTGTCAGTGGCCATCTTTCCCCCATCTGGAATCAGTCTGTTTACAGAGGGAAGCCAGACACAGCCAAACAAAAACAAGTGATAGAAGTGGAGAGAGCTCGAGAGAGCTGGGAGAGAGAAAGCCAAAGAGAGAGACAGAGAGAGAGCAGAGGCACCAAGCCTTGGCGCCGGGTCTCGAGGTCTGTTCAACGCTGTGAATAATCAACCCGCATCCTTCCTAACTGAAAGGGTCTGTTTCCTTTTTGTTAAGCACATGGTTCTGTAATATGTCACCATGACGAAGGCAGTATGATTCACCCCATGAGGTTCAAGGGGTGGAGAATGAGCTGATCAGAAAGTTTCTCTCGTGGTGACAGCCGGCCACATCTTCCTGTTGGAAATAAAGACAGCCCCTGGAGCTCTGCCCCACTGTTTGATCTGTCCACTCTCTCTGCCCTTTGAACTAGATGGTGTGTTCTACACAGCCAGACCTGGAGATCCAGAACACCTATCAGACCTTCCCATTGTGGGCTGCAGCCATACAGAAACCTGGATAGCAGTTCTTGGGGCCCTGCCTCTCTCCTAAACCCCATGTCAGTCCATGCATTTCGCCTCCCAACCCTCCACCCTTCACACCTAGTCCAAGCTCTGCCAAGCCCCCTTCTGTCAGTCAGACAGGATTCTGTTTCTTTTTGTGACCTAGCCTACCCCATTGCCATCCTTGCCCCCTCAGGTGGGCCTCCCTCCCTGCCTGGGCCATCCCCAAGTTCCTGGACGTTCTCACTTCAAAGTCCTCTGGTCAGTGTTGCCTCCTTCCCTAGGCTCATACACAGGCCTGGCACCTCGTCTGCCCGGGGTTCACAGGGCCTGAGAGGCCCTTCCAGAAATGCGGATGAGAGAGGCCTGGCTGAGTCCAGGGAGAGCTGCTCTCGGGCTGCCCACCCCGAGTGACTGCTTCAGGCGGCACCGTGGCCTGGGCGGGGGCCCAGCGTGCACAGCCCAGTTCCACAGAGTGGGCAAGACCTCCTGAAGGTGGAGAACGCCAGCTGCCGGCCACCTGCACGGAAAGCCTTTCTTCACGAAGGGCACACACGTCACGGTCCATTTTTATTTAAAAGACAAATATATATACATATATATATATATATACACACACACACATACATTTAGAATTTGAGGGTTGTTTAGAGTTTATGTACATAGGTTTATACATATACACACATTTACATATGTATATACAATAGAATATATACTATATATAAATAAAAATCTAGAAGTAAATATACTAAAATGTCAATAATGGTGGGAGTCTTAAAAATAAAAACTTTATTGAGGTATAATTTACATACAATAAACTGCACTGTATTTAAGAGTACAGCTAAATGAGTTTTGACAAAAATATACACCCATGTAACTACCACATGATATTTTTATTTTCTCCTTTGTGCCTTTCTTTAATTTCTAATGTTTTTAATTCAGTGGACAAGTATGACTTGAGTAATTGGATAAAAACATGTACTGTGAGAGAGGGAGAGAGAGAGATGGAGAGAGCTAGGTCCCAGGTCTCTGGCCTTGCGCTCTAGGGGAAGCCAGCCCTTGGGTGGGGCAGGTTGACTGGGGGTCTCAATAACCATCGCTCCCGAGGGCTCTCCACAGCCACTGTCTGAGGACCTGGTTAAAGCAGAACATTAACCCATTTTTTGGATGAGTAAACCACAGCTCGGGTCAGCGACTCTGTCCCCCACTATGTGGAGAGTCAGAGCCAATAAGGGATGGTCTTGGACCCCGAGTCCCACCCTCTTTCCATAGGCCTTACTCAGCTAGGTGTGTGGAGCCTGACTGGACTTTCTCCAGGTGCGTTCAGGGGTCCCTGGCTCCCCAGAGCTGCAGGGAATGAGGCCATCGGCCTGTCTAGAGACAGCAGCCTCAGAGCCCGGCCCTGAAGGACAACGACCCCCTCTCTTTAGTCACCAATTTGATTCAGGTGGGGGATGGTGAAAGCTGGCCCACATCAGGAGACCTGCTCCTCTGGGAACCCACTGACACCTCATCCACACTCAGAACAGGTGAGCACCTGCCAGGAGGACCCACCTCCTGCCCCAGTCCCCAGCACGGTCAGAACTCTGCTCCACGGCAGCTAGGACAGGGAGAGCAGCACCCCCTAACCCCCGCACCCCAACACACACGTCCTCTCCACTTCCGGGGAGCGATCCCACCACAGCTGATTCCCCTCAGGCTGCACACCCAGGAGTCATCAAGGCCCCCTCCTCTGACTCAGTTAACCTAGAAACCCAAGCGCTGAGGACTAACATGGGGGAAAGTGCACCGCAACCTGAGGCTTCCCTGGGAGGAGGCTGCGGACCAGGGCAACCTGTGCACATCCCAAACTGTCCATTCCGGGACACTACCCCTTCCCCCAACACACACACACACACACACACACACACACACACACACACACACGCGCGCACACACACACGATTGGTATAGACAGCATTTACTGTGCTCCTGTATAGGCCAGCCCAGCCCTGTGCTGAGCATTTACACAACAGTTATCACCTGTAATTTTCACAATAACCCCGTGATTGCCCCTATTTTCCTAAGTGGCCGAGGCTCAGAGCATGAAATAACCTTCCTAGGGCCAGGGTTGCAACCCAGATCCTCTAGGGGCCCTAACCACTACGCTCCTGTCACCGGCCACCACCGGAGACCCCGTCCCCATCACCACACGCGGCGGCATCCAAGAGTGCTTCTTCGGACAACTGCGTGGAGACAGCCCCAAGCCCCCCCAGGAAAGGTGAGCCCCTAACGCCTCTGCCCTTTCTCCAGCTGCTGCTCCACCTGTCACACAAGCTCAGAGGGCCGGCCCTCGCGCACCCTCACTCACTGCAGATGGGAGCGCGCGGTCTTTCTGGGGCCAGTTTACTAACATAGGACGTGAGCCCTTTCAGCTGAAATTACACTTCAAACTGTTTAATGCTAGAGGGACTTCCCTGGCGGTCCAGTGGTTAAGATTCCACGCTCCCAATGCAGGGGGCGCAGGTTCCATCCCTGGTCAGGGAACTAAGATTCCACATGCGGGGGACTGGGGGTGGGCAAAAAAAACACAAAAACGTTTATGCTAGAAAATGGCCAGCTATGGGCACAAGGCTGAACATGATCCCACTAGACTGCGTGTCCCTTGCAGACAGGAATTTGTCTCGGTCATAGGGGGACCTGGGGCATCCCAGCAGGTGAAGACGCCCACCTCCGCTACCTCCCCCACCTTCCCGCACCCCCGGGCGCAAGCCCCACCCAGGTAGGGAGGGCCCTCTCTGCTCTCAAGGAAGCCAGAGCTAGGAAAGTAGGGCGGCCGGCAGGCATGGAAGGCGGTGCGCGGATGCGTGCGAGGCAGAGGCCCACCCCCCTCCCGGAAGTACCCAGGCTGTGCGGAGCGGCGTCCGGGGCCTGCTGGAGAAAAGCTGCCAGGTTTGTCCGGATCGTCAGGCAACACCGGGGACTCCCCCCCCGCACCCCGACCCAGCCAAGCTGCAGATACCCGAGCGCACCGCACCCCTCCCATCACGCTCTGCTGCTTTTCTGGTAACTATGCTGTGTTTTTTGTTTTACAAAAATATATGTAAAAGTTTGCTGATTAGTGAGGGAACACGATAGAATGCTCACTCCAACACAGTTTGATAAAATTCGCACCCTCCAAATAAAAGACAAGAAAACAATCTAAATGCCCAAACAGAGGATGGATTAAATAAATTATGGTATATCTAGCAGGTAGAATAGTATGCAGCCTTTAAAAATGATATTTTCAAATAATATTTAGTGATGTGGGGAAATGTTCACAATAAAATGTTGACAGAAAAATAATATCTGGCACACAGTAAGCTCTCAAAAAATGTTAGTAATTATTACAAAATGGTATGTTAATGAATAATACAATTTTAAATTAGTAAACTGTGTATGTATCTAATGCAAAAGAAAAATAGTGAAACAAATTCCAACAGCAATTATCTCTGGGATATAAGATGATGAATAATTTTTTTGCTTTTTCCCTTTTTTGGTTATTTAAAAATTTGATGCAATTAGTATAATTTTAGGCTGCAGGAGAAAAAGAGTCACGTTATATTAATTAAAAAAAAAAAACCCATGGTCCACTCTCTAGGGCAGGAGTCCCCCAACCCCCTGGGATCTAATGCCTGATGATCTGAGGTGGAGCTGATGTAATAATAATAGAAATAAAGTGCACAATAAATGTAATGCGCTTGAGTCATACTGAAACCATCCCCCCTCCCCGGTCCTTGGAAAAATTGTCTTCCACGAAAACAGTCCCTGGTGCCAAAAATGCTGGGGACCGCTGCAGTAGAGGACAAAACAGAGTCTGTTTCTGCCCTCCTGGATTTCCATTTTAGTGAGGGAGTCACAATAAATGAGTAAATAAAACGATTACCAATTGTGGTAAGAACCACAATGGAAATAAGGGGCTGAAACAGAAAATTAGGGAGGAGGGCATCCAAATCTGAGCCTGGGCAGCCTCTCTTGGGGAGGAGGTACCAGTGGGAGTGTCTGCACACAGCTGGAACTATAAAATAGGAGATCTCTCCCTGAGGTACCCCTATGCCCTGGCTTCCAGCTCCTGCATGCCCCTGACTCCAAAGAGGCAGTCCCCTGGGGCGGTGGGTGGAGAAGGAGCCAGGACTAAGCAGGGAAGGGTGAGGGGCTGCACACCCAGACCCTTGAGGAGGGAGTGGGGAGCTGCCACAGAGACCCTAGGGGACCAGCCCAAGACATGTGAGAGGCAAAGCGGGGGCAGGTAACTCAGGCTGCAACCTGCAGCCTTGAGTGTGCAGACAAGTTTTTGAAATTCGGACGTTGCCACTATGCGCCCTGTGACCATGACAGAGTATGTATCCCGTCTGTAAAATGGGATAATAGTACCTGGCACAGAGGGTTGTGGAGATGTTAGTACAGAATGATTTCCGGTACATACTGAGCACTCAACACATGTTAGTGATAACAGCGATTATAATAACTACAGAACGTTTACGTACCAGACCTGGTCTGGGCCGCGGGGATCCTGCTGAAACAGGGAAAAGTCCCTGCTCTTGCGGAACTTTCCTTTTAGCAGGGAAGATAAACAATAAACAGGTAAGCCAAAATAATGAGTCAGAATTTCAGAGGGTGATAGCTACAAAGATAAGGAATAAAATAGGAAGGAGTAGAAACAAGATATCCTGAGACAGAGAGTAGTCAGGGAGTGTTTCTCTGCCCTGAGACCCGAATGAGGGGAAACAGAGGAGGGAGACGAACAAGCTTTCCAGGCAGAGGGTGCAGCTTGCGCAAAGGCCCTGTGACAGGAAAGAGCTTGGCGCGCTCACGGGAAAGCAAGCCAGTGTGACTGGGGTGCTGTCTGAGGCTGGTGGGGCTTTGGAGACCAGGGTGAGAAGGTTTATTCTAGCTGCAATGGCACACAGCTGATGGGAGTTTTTGAGGATTTGATTTTTCATGAGATTATTCTGTGTATTAAATGGACCGGAAGGGACAGGAAGAGAAGCAAAGAGACCTGTTGTGGTTTGATGGGGCCAGAGACCAGTGAGGAGACAGGTGATGGGGACCTGGGCTAAAGCGGCAGAAGCAGGGTAGTGAAAGATGGCTGCACGGAGGATATATTTAGAGGTGAGGACTGTCAGAGCAAGCCGGCGAACCAGATACGGGAAGTGACAGAAAGGGGGGAATCGAGGATGAGCCCCAGGGTTTTGATGCCAATTAGCGCCGGTTACTAAGATGTAGAAGCCTAGGAGCCAGTTGGGAGGAGACCAAGAATTCAGGTTTTCAGGTCACAATTCAGATTTTCAGGTCACATTTAAGGTGCCTATTTAACCTCCAAGAGGGGGGTGCCTATCACAGCTGGATATATGAAGCTGGGTCTCTGAGGGAAGTCAGGGTTGGGGCGGGTGTGGGAGTCCTGGACCCTCCCACATGCAGAGAACAGGAGGAGGAAGGGACCCGGGGGCATAAGAAGATGCGGGGTGTGATGTCAGGAGCCCAGGTAGAAGGTTTCAGGGAGGAGGGGAGTCGTCGGTCCAGCTCCTGAGAGGTCGTGGGGATGGGGGTGAAGGCCCTGCCGGGGCGGTTGGAGGGGAACCAGAAGTGAGTAAGCAGAGCCGGCAAGGGCCGGGAGTGCTTTCAAGTTTTGCTGTAAAGTGGAGCAGAGAAACAGGGCATCTGGATGGGGGTCAAGGGACAGTGTGCGTGTGTGAGATGATGGGCGGCATTAAGGAGATGCCTGGGGAGAAACGGAGAAGACAGAGGGAGCTGTGGCCCGAGCAGGAGGGCAGAGTGGGACTCAGAGCCGGGTGGAGGGAGGCGGCGCAGCACAGCAGGTCAGCTCCCTCTCGAGACAGGCAAGAGGGGTGGGCTGGGGGAGCGAGGACAGGAGATAACAGAAGTCCTCACGCTGGGCCAGGCAGGACCTCAGTGATGGATTAAGGCTCACGTAGCTGTTACATGAGCCAAGTCAGGGCCAGGCAAGGGAGGGACGCCTTGTGAGAGATCGGGGTATATTTCTCTATGCTGGTACCTTTCCTTCCTCCGATGGAGTGGAGGCCTTGCGATTCCATCAGAGGCGAAGCTTCTCAAAGGCCCCGGGTTCCCTCCCTCCAGCCAAGTGCACTGACCTTGGCTAAAGCCCTGGGCTCAGGGGGGCTGCGTGGTGGCGCGTCCCACGGGCAGGGCCCCTCCCCACCCAGCGCCCGTGCTGTACCCACGCTGGGGTTGGGGGTAGGGCACCCGAGGCCACATGCTTGACCACAAGACAAAACCCAGGTTTCCAAAGAGAAGACCCAGGCTCAGGATGGGTAGCTGACCTGCCCGAGGCCACACAGGATCCAGATCCGTGGGTTCTGAATGGTGGTCTTTCTTCTGAGACAGTTCAGGGCACTGGGGGCTTCGGGGTCGAGAAGGGGTGAGGGGTTGGCAGTGTCGCTCTCTGAGGTTTGAATCCATCTCTGGAAACTGCTGTGAGCTGTCCACCTCTCAGAGGCCTTCGCCCCCAAGCCCCCAGGCACTTCCAACCCAGCCGCACCCCCTCCTAGGAACCTAGCTGAGGGGAGGAAAAGGTACACTGAGGTGAGTGGGCCATGGCCTTTTAAGAAGGTGTGTTGAAACTTAAGAGAAAGGGAGCTTTGGGCTGATGCCAGGAGACTGTCCAAGGGGAGCCCCTGTGCCCCTTGCACGTGACTTCCCCGCGTCCCCATCTCCAACATACAGTTTCTTCCCCTCACTGCAGCCCCTCCTCCAACACCCACATCCCCCAGGAATTACACCCAGTGCCCATGCCTGCGCCTCTGGCCCTGCTACTTATGGCTTTGGCTCCCCCAACCAGCCAGCGCCCCCAGGCAGCCTCTTCTCTCCCTCCTTCCTCTATTCCACCCCAGATCCACTGAGTCAAACATGGTGAGCCCAGGGAAGGTTCTCTTGAACCAGCCAGCCCGGGCCTGGTGGTGTGTGGCATCTCCTCCCCGCCTGGGGCCGACCCACCTGGGCAGTCAACCCTGTCACTCCCCATCTATCTTGACTCCTGCCCAGCCCTGACCCTTCCCTGTCTTTCCCAACCCCTCTACCATCAAGTGACACCTCATTTAAACCCAGGAACTTCACAGGATGGTTTTTATTAATGAAATGGCCCTAGCAGCTCCCTCCCATAAGCTCCAGCCAGACCTCCCACCCTCAGCTCTGACGACGCTGGGGTGCTCAGCCTTGGCTCTCAGAGCCAAAGGACACCAAAGATACCCTCCCATTTCTCCTTAGACTTGGAGCTAGAGTCTCAGGGATTCAGTCCGAATTCCACCCCCCACCATGCTTCCTCCAGGCCGGCACTCCAGGTGAGCTAATTTTCAAAACTTAAGTGACCAAATAGTGTTGCTTCCACCTCTGGCTTCTCGCTACAGATTTTTAGCTTCTCACACACACAAAGTGTCTTGAGCCTTTACTTTCCCACTGAGATTAACACATTTCTGAATTGGTCAAACTAAAGACTACATTTGTTTCTTTCTGAACTGAGAGTCTCAGAGCTGAAGATACACTGTTGGCTGACCTTTGGGAGGAGATCAGGCGAACATGTCAGGAGCCAACCAAAATGTTCATCTACTTTGCCCCAGTAAGTCTCATTTCTGGTAATGTTATCTTAAAGAAAAAAATACAAAATATAGGGGGGAAAAGCCAACACATAAAGATATTTATTGCAGCTCTATTTATAGCTAAAATAAAATGCATATATATATATAGAAACAAACATCCAACAAGAAAATGCCATGCAGCCATTTTTTAAAAAAGAATTCTACATCAACATTGAAAAATATTGAGAAAAAAGTAGGATAACAGTTAAATATACATTTACAATTTTGTAAAGAAAATAAAAAGTGCCCATGAAAAAAAAGCCTGTTATTTTCCCCTTTTTCTCAAATTTCCCCCTTATAATTTCTTTCAAAGCTGCCAGCAAAGTGGTGCAGTCCTAAACCTCCCCCGAAATCTGCTGTAGGAAAGAAACCTTGAATAATCCTCCCTGAAGACAAGAAATCATTGGCGGGATCTGCTTGGCACTTAGGAAATGGAAATGCAGCATGGAATGCCAGGGGTCTTAGAGAGGAGACGTGATGGGAAAAGCCCAGTTCTTCTATGTGTTCAGATCAGTCTCTTAGATGGGACAACAGGGAACTAGTAACTGCCAGGCAAAGAGTCACGAGGACAAAGGGGACATCATGTGTGAACGGGCTCTTCCAACCGCAAGGCACCGTCCACTTGCAAGATAGTGCTGAGGAGGGGTGGGTCAGCCAGGATAACCCAGACTTGGGGTCTCAAGGAAGGTCAGCAGGAGCCCCAGTGGCTGTCCAGCGCCTCTTAACTGACCAGGGCTTCACTGTACTCAGGGCAGCCCTCGGACTGCTGGCCAGTAGTGAAAAAGGATCTTCTTATGCTGAGCTGAAATAGACCGACTTCGGCCGACTGGCCCCACTTCCGCCTGCCACGTGGAACTGCCCCGAATCATCCCAGCCCCTTGGGCTCTCCCTGTCATTGTCTGCACCATTCTCTAAATTCTCCCATTTTGGGGGCCAAACACCTGTGTCTCCCAGGGTCCCTTGCACAGTCTAGACTGTCCACCACCCGGCTGCTCTCCTCTGGATGCCCTTGTGTTTTGGAGAAACCCCACACAGAGAGGAACGGTGCCCGTAACCAAAGCCCTCTAGCTTGTCTGACACAGGCACGAGGCCCACTCCTCTCCCGGCTCTAGTCTGAAAATTTCTATAGCTCAGCCTTGGACAGAATCTGCTCTTCCTGCAACCTTGCCTCACTCTAACTTATCTTCGAGCTTCCTGTCAACCAAACCACCCTTTTTTGCACCCAGTTTACAGTCCCTATTGAATGTTCATGCAGGTGATGTTTTTAAAGGGAGGAGCTGCACTGTCTAGACCCAGTGCTAGGACCTCCCGGTTTGGGCACTTAACCCCTCTGAAGAAGGTTGCCAACAGTCATGTCAGGGGAAAGGAGACGCAAGACAAAAGGACATTATTACGGTGCTTTTTCCGTTTTTCTTTTTTGCACAAAAACAGTCCATTTATTCAAGTGTTCTCCAGCACAAGTACATTAGAAAGGAGCTTTATTATATGCTTCTGGGCACAAAAAAAAAAAAAAAAAAAAAAAAAACCAAAAAAAAAAACCAAAAAAAAAAGAACGTGATGAAGGCGGAACTGACAGACTTTCTACATCTGCTGTACGCACTGACCTCTTTATAATTATTTCATAACAGCTATGTCACGAGCATCACTTACACAGAGATACAACAGAACACCAGGGCATGGGGGTGGGGACCCGTGCAGGGCCCTTTCACACTTGCCCCTCCCCGATGTCCCAGAACCAGACTGTGAAATGTACATTATTATTGTCAATAAATAGAGAAGCAACCCTAAAAAAAATACAGTGGTGAAAGGATGCTGGAACCAGGGAGAAAAAAAGAAACAACGACAACAAAGAGTCAGAAGAGGAACTGAAGAGAAAGGAGAGAGGGTTGGGAAGGGAAGGGTCTGGGGAGTTAAGTCCTGCATTTGGCTGCGTGGAATGTGCAGTAAAAGTGCTCTCCCGCCGGGGCCAAAGCGAAATCGTCTGTAACAGTAAAAGTTATTACCGAATCAGCTACGGAGTTTATTCTTCAGTATGAATACATGATTTCCCACAAATAAGTAAGCACCCGCTACTTCAATGCCTCAGCTAAAACACATGAAATCGCTCATTTAGTTTTCAAGTACAAAGTTAAAATGCCTTTTTAATAATAATATATCAGAGTAAAATAATAGTCTCTTTTAAACTCCACTACAAGAAAACAAAACAAACAGTCATTGTCCAGACAGCAGACTTAATTTAACAATATATATTTTTAATAAAATGTTTTAGCACCTTGTTGAGTCACCTCCTCCCTCTGCGTATTCTAAGGAATTTCGGCATTTTTGTGGTTGGTTGGGTTCTAGGGCTGTGCAACCAGATCAGTCTGTGAAGTGAAATGGGACTCAGGTGATGCTTTCGGATCCCTGCTCATGTCCTCAGGCCCAGGGCTGGAGGCCGTGAGACTGGAGGCTGAGAAAGCCGCCCTCCCATGCCCCTGCGGGGCGTTTTCCAGTTACTGGAGTTACAGGAATCTGCGGGCCTCCGTTCGGGCGATTCGGCCGGCCACGACTAGCTAAGGACCTTCCATCCTTGCCCTCACTGCTTCTGACCTGCTTGTTTCTCCCCCTCCCCAGGCTCCACTGCTGAGGATCAGCTGGATAAACAACCCAAGGCCCACTCAGCCGGGTCTCTGGAACACACCGGTGCAAGAGGGGCTGCTCTCGCTTCCTGAAGACCCCAGCCTTCCTTTACCAAAACGTAAAGACTCGAGAGCTTCTGCTAGAACAGTGGAGTCCATCCTGGATAGAAATCTATTCTCTTTCCTCTTAGATCCTCCAAACACTCATGGTTAATCCCTGCCTCAGCAAGGAATGGCCGGGAGAGCCATTCCAGCTCCACGCCAGCCCTCCAGAGGTGGAGGAAAGAGGGCAGGACAACTCCAGTGTCATCGCTAATCACAAGCGCTGGGAGGGGCCAGACTAGACCACGCCCGATGACAAATTCAGATTCCTCATCTCCTGCGATCAAAACGGGGCCTGGCTAGAAACCCAGTTCTCACCAGCATCTTGGCTCTGCTGCTACCCTGACCACAGGCAACGACCAGCCCTCATCAGATCACAGTGTGAGGCAGGACCCACGGCCCTAACCCTGCAAGTTTCTTGAAAACGACACCTCTGAAAAATACCAGTGCCACAGCCTCTCTGCCCCAAACAGAACAGCGACAGGAATTCAAAAGCGCCTCCAAGATCCACTTTATGTATAATGATGTCATCAGCGAGATGAAGGCTAAGAACATTCCCCAGGTGGCTCTGCTGAAATAGTTCCTTCCCTTGCTCCTGTTACAGACCTTCCTGTGCTGGAGACCGTGGGCTATTCCCACCTAATTCCCATCCCATCAATTCGGGCTTCCCCAGAATTGCCAGCTATGCAGGAAGTAAGGGGAGCCGGCCCTCATTAGACCAGTCCGATGTCCACCACCAGCCTTTCTTCCTGCTGGGTCTGCCTGTCCCAGTCTGCACTCTAGCGACTCACCAAAAACCCACAGGCATCTTCGCCAGCCGCCACTCCCAGGCCCGTCTCAAAAGCAAAGCAGTCCTGCGTGCTCTTTGGGGAAGTTTGCTTTCTAGAATGTTCAATAGCAGGAAGGTTCTGGGGTCTAGAAAGAAAAACAGACAGTGGCACACCTGGGTTGCCATCACTGACTGCAAGACCCCACGGGTCCTGTGCTCCTCGGTCGGCTCCCGGGAAAGGCAGGCAGCACCAGCCAGCTTGAGGCCCACGGGGCTCAGCGGCGCCGGCTGGAGACGAGCTTCCTCCTCGGGCAAGCGACCCAGGGCCCTGCGCCCTGCCGAGCCCCAGCTACCTACCCCCGGCAAGAGGCACAGGTCCCTCTGGCACCTGCAGCAAGTAGGGGGCATCATCCTCAGTCCCTAGAAACCCTCGTTTCCAGGAATTTGTAAATTGGCCTGCTCTTCAGAAAGAAAACCCCACCGGGAACATACTCCAGAATTTTCCCTAGGCCTTCGTGGTTTCTCCCGCTGCACTGCCTCTACCCTGAGCCTCACGCACAACGAGTGCCGCGACCCCCCACCTGCATCCCCGCGCGACCTCACCTCAGTCCCCTTTAGAAGGGGACCTGATCACTGCCCCCAGGAGCACCCCCAGAGTTGGACAGCACCCTGGTGTGGCCAAGTTGGCACATCCCCAAGGTCCCCTGCACCCTACCAAGCTCTACTATGGGACCAAGCCCACGGGTGTGGCTGGAAGGAAAGCTGGTGATCGTTAACGCTCGTCCCTGCGAGGGTGCATCTGGCCCCTTCTGGGGCCTAGTCAGGTGGCCAGACTGCGCGCAACAGGTCCTCAGCCACAGCAAGCAAGCTGGCCGGCCCACGCCGAGCCCTCAGGCTCACCACATCCTTGGCTACCGAGCTGCTTCCCCACACCAAGCCCCTGGGTGGGGCTTGGGCCACTGGGAAAAAGCAAACTCCTGCACACAAGCAGTGGACAAAAGGCCTCGGAGAGCCAGGAAGTCTGTCTGCAGAGGAAGAGACTCTGCCCTGACACTGGGGCTGGGAAGACCTTAGCGTTGGCCGCCAGGGGAGGGAGCACCTTGGACTGCCTGCGGCAGCCCTCCTCCCCCAGCCCTCCGGAGCAGTGCTGGTGGGCTCTGGGCCGGGAAGATGGAGCCTGGCTAGAGGGGGTGGGGTGAGCACCACAGTTCAGTACAGACTCCAACGAGGGAAGGGCCGAGGGCTTCCCCCACAGCTGCTCCAGCCCCGTGGGAGCCCACCATCACCACCTGGCATCACGGCACACAGCTGGCAGGAAGCAACTGGGTATCATCTTAAAAACCAATCTGACAAGGAAATGAGTAGCCCGGGGTGCGGGACTAAGCACCCCTAAAAGGAGCGGGAGACCGCGGCCACCAGCTGTGGGCTTACTCCTGAGCAATGAGCACGGGATTCAAAGCCTGGTTTCGTTTTGTCACCAATTACTAATTTGCTTTATTCAAAAGGTGAGGTTCACTGTCCCATTTTTTTTCCAATGGAAGCCCCCTGGCCAAGACAGCCCTGGACGTCAGTTTCGTTTTGGTCGGGGGAGAATAGGTAGGGGGAGTTGAGGGCTGACTGGACTGGTGCCTAGGGTTGCAGGTCAGTGTCACAGGTTGCTAACAGAAGAGTCTTTTGACATCACCAGGGGCAAAAGAGATAGAACGCTACCTGCTAGAGGAGAGCACCTGCTGAAAGAAAACCTCCTCCTTTTCCTGCCCTCAGCACCTAGCAACTTCTGGGATTGACAGTCTACCTGCAATTAGGGCAACAGAGGTAAAGAGCTGCAGGGCCGACTCTGCAAAGTCCTGAATCCTGGGGAGAAGAGCGCTGGGAGCTCCCTGGCCGTGTGTGTGTGTGTGTGTGTGTGTGTGTGTGTGTGTGCACGCGCATTCGTTACGCATCGGTATAGAAACATGTTCCTGTGTGTGCGTGTGGGACTGACTGATTGGTGTGGGGCCTGTCTGCAGTGGGGCCCAAGACTCAGCATTCTGAGCCTCCTTCCCCCGCTCCCCACTACAAAATATTTCTTATACGTGACCCTATCTATGTATTTATATAGCGCCTATCACCGTAGGCCCTATCATTCTAGGGATGCGAACGTGGGACCATGTGCTTGGCAGCACCCCTGCCAGCCCTGCCAGTCCCAGGAGGTGCCACTCCCCCCTCCCATTATAAAATATATATCTCTATATGCCACATTATCTACACCCCATCTACCCAGGCAGGCATCTGCCCATTGGGCCCTCACCCTGGAGCCACACATGCCGTCCCTGCCTACAGCCAACACCAGGCTGCCTGCCTCGCCGGGAAGCGGAACCAAGTGTCGTGCACTTGGGGCTCCAGGTGCTGCTGACTCGAGGTAAGAGCACAGCTATCATCAGACCAAGTACTAGAAAAGAAATACACACCACTCCAATCACACACGCGAGGAGAGAGATGCCTGGTCCTCCCTCCAGCCCTGACACACGTGACTCGAGAGGAGGGAAGCAGAAGAAGAAGAGGGACGCGCCCGGAAGGCCGGCCTCGGGGACCCCCTGGCCGACGCCCAGCTGTCGCAGCGCCCGGTGGCCCACCTGGCCCGAGGGGTGGGGAGCCAGGGCACCAGGGCCACCACTGACTTAGAAGCACCCTGCTCCCCGCACCTTGGTTTGAAACCTAAAGGGAGGGGGGGTTGGGTTTTTGTTTTCTTAAAGAAAATCTGAAAACAAACATAATTATAACCAGAACCATAAGAATAATTATAACAAAAGGTGTCATCAGCCTCCCAGTATAAAACTGCAGCCTTTGGAGATGACCAAAAACATCACATTCCAGGGGCCGGAAGCCGCCTTGTGCACAGAGGGTGGATGGTGGGGGCCTCATAAAAGAACACACAAAAAGCGACTTAGACAGGAAAGCACCAGTACGTTTTGTATGTTTTTTTATTTGCTCCAGGTGGGGTCTGAACTGTCACTTGCCCGCACTCTGGATTTTTTCTGACCCCACCGCAAGGAGCCCTCGAATCGGCTAATGTGAGAAATTGGGAATGAAGACCCCTCATCCTGCCATCTTGCCGAGGGAGTCTCCTTTTCTAAAAAAATCAAAAGGTTATCTCAGGAGCCTGGATGGATCCCACTCTCAGCTTTCCACGGTCCCGACCACTGAATTTCACCCCCTTTTTTGGCAGGGAGAAACGGGAGAATGCTGTTCCCAAATTCTCCTCCTTCACCTTGTTAAACACCAAGGGGAAATTGAAAAACCCCACCACGGTTAACGGTTCACCTCCAAGCTGTCTCCCTTTCTCCATCCTTGGTTAAAACCCTTTGCACATAAGGCAACGTGGAAGCTGATGTTTTTACTCATCTCGCTGTTGTAAAGCACCATTATGAAGTCGGGTTGTACAGTAGTTAACAGTACCTTTTATATATATATCTCATATCTATCATATATATATAAACTGTAAACAAGAGGTAACAGCGGCTTCTAGAAACTGATTTTCTTCAAGGTTTCCTGTGTGGTAGGCACCTGAATACTGTATAAAAGGGTCTTGTGTGGTGTTCTCGTCTCTCTGCTGCTAGTTGGGTTGTGTTTTGCATGACCAGGAATGGTGCTGGCAAGACAGCTCAGTGGCTGGGAGGGAACTCTGCCGCCTGAGTGTCTATTTTCTGTCCTCTGCTTGTGCTCCTATCTGATCAGGCTAGAGACAACAACAAAAAAAAAGATACATAGTAAAAAAAACAAAACAAAAACAAAAACAAAACAAAAAAAAACCAAAAAAACCCCCAATATATAGATTTCTATAGAATTTCCTTCTTTCCTTCACTCCCATCTTTCCTCTGCAAGGTATGTTGCTATTTTTTGTCACTGATTTTTTTTTTTTTGCTGCAATAAACCCTCTTGTTTCAGTCACAGCAAGAAACAAAAACCCAAACAAACAGAAAACCCCTCTGAAAAGAGTAGAAAACAAAAGGTTTGACCGAAAAAAAGGGGGTGGGAGGGTGGGGAGGGAGCTTGGTTTTGTTTTTAAATAGGACTGAAGATTAACATTGAAAAATCAGGAGATGATGTCCAACCCTTTTTACAAGGCAAAGCCTTCCGGTATTTCTGCCTCTGTGGGGTTTTTTTTTTTGTTTTAAATTCCTTTTCCTCTTCTGGGTGCTGATACTTCTCTCCATCCTCATGTTCTTGGTATTTTGTTGTGTTTTGTGTTTTTTGTTTGTTTGTTTAAACCTTGTTTCACTACCTCGGTTTGCCCTCACGTCCCTTACACACAAGCAAAATATTCCTTCAGCGGAGCGAAGAGGTGGCGGATGACGGGCACGCTCCACGACCGGCCCAGCAGTCTCTGCCTCGCCAAGCGGCTCATGTTGGAGACGTCGGTATAGTGGACAGGGAAGCCAAACACCCTGGGGAGAAAAGGCAGACAGGGCAGGAGTCAGCGCCAGCCTGGGCAATTCTGTGTCCTTAATAACCTGTTCGAGACTCAGGCGCCCGGCTACGCTCTGTGGGTCTGAAGGTATGTTAAGATGATCACTGCCTAGAGATTTCCCACGCAGTAGAAACAGAGTTAGCGTTTGTGAGAAACACCTCCAGGACACGCTCCACCTGAAATTCAGACCCACAGTGGGTATCTCAACTCTGTATGTAATAAAAATACATCCCTGGTATCTTCCCCCGCAGAGAATGGAAGACTCTGCAAGGGGGCCAAACCCTTGCCTGATGTCAGGAGTTCCTGCTTGCTCCGGCTGCCTGTGAAAATGGTCTCTTTGTCTGGCTAAATGGCAGTTACCCCAAGAATGAGGAATCTAGCCCAAGTCCAATCTGTGCCAAAGCAGGGTGCTGAGGCTTTAAGGCCCACCTGGTCCCACACTGTCCTGGTCTGCAAAGCACATAACATCAGCAAGTGGGACGCAGGGAAGCTCCTGCAGCCACAGTGCTTCCTTGGAGCTCAGAAGGACCGCTGGGAGCCAAGGCATCGGGGGTTGATTCCTAGACGCCCCCCCCTTACTTTAAACCAGCCTTACAACGCACAGCAGTCCTCCCCCAGGAATCTGCCATGTTGGGAAATGCTTGGGAAAACCCACTGCTCACGGGGTATCCGCAGGGGATCCGAGTCTGGTGCAGAGGCGGAGATCCCTCCCACCCGCTCCTGCCCGACACCAGCGTGAGTGGGTACCTTTCCATTTCAGTGCACCATAAGATGTCCTCTTTCTCATTCATGAAGACGGGGAAATGCTGGTCTTTGCCCTGCTTTATGGAGTTCGACCTAGTAGTAATGGTCCTCACTTTGCTGAACTAGAAGACGAGGAGAGGAAAAGAGAAATGAGTACTCATCTCCTGCCAGGCACCTACCAAGGACTGGTGCGTCCAAAGGTGACAAGGCCTGGTCCATCCAGGGGCCGAGGTCAGGCTCCAGTCGTGAGCCTCCACAGACCCCACTGCCCTGCTTTTCTTCCTACACTGAGGTCACCCGGCCATCCTCAGTCCAGTCCCACTGGCCAAGGGCTTGACAGACAGCAGCTTGAGCCACTGTCCTTCGTCAGTCTCCTAAGAATTGTTTTTTCCCAGGGGTGGTGACTTACAGGCAAGAGGATGCCAAATTACTCAGGGGCGCAAAGGCACCCCTGGGGTGCCAGCAGCCCCAGGAGGTTTCTCCAGAGAGAAAGGGAGCTTCCACATCACAGGAGAAGCTCTGCTCTGAAGGCTCGTGCAATAGGTCCTGGCTCAATCGTTCAAAAGCCGTAGCAGACGCAGGGGCCTTGGCAAAGACGTCTTAGCGTCTGCCTCCCACAGGAGCAGCGGCGAGCTCAGCACGGAAGGGCTGCAGGCAGCAAGGATTCCTGACCTCTCCCCCGGCCCTCCAGGCTTTCCCCCCTCGACCCTCCCGCTCTGGCCAACTGCATGCACGACCCCCTCAGTCGCATCCTCTGCAGGCGGGACACACAGCCCTGGTGCTGTTCCAGCCCGTCCTGCCCTTCTCCTTACCCCCAGCAGAGGGCTTGGATGCTGGGCTAACCTTGGCTATCCTGCCGTGCTCCAGACACTCCTGCAGCTCCAGCTTATCATTCACAGTGGATGCCAACGGCCTGGAAGGCAGAAGAGAGAGAGTAACAACAGAGACCAGGACGACGGCAGGGGCGCACCCAGGGCCCTGAGCCAGCAGCCATCTGACTCACACGGGGAAATCAAAGAGGACCCCGTCACCCACGTGCGTCGTAACCCCCCTCAGACTCCCCAACACATGCGACATACACTGCAGCCACTCACAGACACAAGTCCCCCAAGCATGAATCCTTAAAGGTGAATTCAAAAGTGGTCTCAAACTACAAATGAACAGACAACGCCTGCCCAGACGGGGAAAAGCCCAATTATTTTTAAACCTGTTACTTAAAAATAGACTGAGTCTTAAAAGCACCCATCACAAAGCAAGCTTTGGCATGACAGAATGGCCTGTATTTCGACTACGGTGATGGTTACATGGGTCTGTACACTGGATGAAATTCGTCAAACTGTACACCTGAAATGTACAGTTAGTTAACCAGACAAATTCTGCACAGTCCCCAGAAGACTAAAATTTTGTGACACGGAACGTGTCACTTCTCAGAAGGCAGACCAGATCACTAAATATCACCTTCGCTGCTGGCCTTTTCTGACATTTAGGATTACGTAATAAAGGTTTCACAGAGCGGTCCACCATCTCTGCATGGGAACCACCCCAGGACCCATGGTCAGATCGCGCCTCCAGGCTCCTCCCTGTTTAGGCGCATATACACTCTACTTGGTCCCTCGCGGTAACTCTGCTCCTCCTGGAAGCTCAGAGTTCTAGAATTTTAGAGTTGGAAGAAGCATGTGAGAACAATCCCCCCAAGGGCTGTCAGGGTACGCTGAGTTACTGGCTCCATAAAAATACTGGACTACATAAGCCAGTCCATTTCTCCAGTACGCACAGACATCCATCCCGGGAACATTAGGGAGACACCGAGACAGTTTTCAGGTCAGCTGCCCACTGACCCATCTCCTTCCCAGCCAACAAGCCCTCGCAAAAGACGGCAGCTTTGCCAAACAGGTATGAGACGGGGGAAGTTCCTAAAACTTCATGCTATTGCCAGAGAGGCAGATTAGATGACTGAGGCCAGGTTAAATGATGTTCCCAATTTGTAGGTGTACCAAGGAGGCTTAAAATCCACACTCAAAACATGGTGCAAAGTATTTCTTTCCGTAATAGGTATCTAGATTGGGTGGATCTCCCTCTGCTTTTGAACCACTAACTCTCAACCAGAATTCCTTTCTTCACGTACGCCTTTTTATAGTACGATTATTACGCTGAAGAAATGAAATTTTCTTCATTCCTGGACATTAAAATCTCTGTGTAACCTAAACGAAGAGCATCCTTCCGAAAAAGGACTTGAAGCCAACGAAGTGTGTGGATAATAAGTGGAGCAGGGCCCTCTGAGCTGCGAGGTGCCTGCTGCTTCGACACTCTCTCTCCTGGAGCCCGATGTGGCCCAGCTGTGTGCACCACTCTCCTTCCCATCCCCAAACACATCCTCCACAGCTTTACCTCAGGGGACTAGGGACCAGCTGACTCTAGACACATCACCAACGTAGGAGAACCAACCATATAACTCAGCAGCACGATGAGTCCTCTTCTGTGTCAAGAGTGTGCTTTTTAAAGGTCCCATTTGGGACCACTAGTCCTTGGTTTCTCAGGCAAGTATTTTCTACACCTGACTCCCCTTCTTCCTCAAGGAAAAGGAAACAAAGAAGAACACGGCAGAGCAGCAAGCTGGTCAGCAGGGGAGGCTGGCCCCCTCCTCGGGGCGTCATCCTGCCTGCAGACACCCACCCGCAGCCACCTGGGCACGGAGCTCTCACCAACCTGTTCATACCGGGAAGGTTCCCCCAGAAGTAGCGGGCCCTGTGTGCAGCCGACACTTCTTTGGCATCAATCATCACAGGGTTGGACTATAAAACAGGACAGAGGTTAAAGATGAGTGAGAGAGAAATGTAAGAGTGCCAGGAAATTTGCTAGTTTAGAGCCTCAAAGGCTCTTACTTCTCTCTCGAGAGGCCACACTGGGAGAGCCTGAAGGCCCCAGGAAAAGCTGGAATTAAACCCAGCTACGTTCCACACGCTCCCACTGGAACAGTCTAGACCCGCACAGTCCACACCGCGATGATGGAAATGTTCTATCTGCACTGTTCCATGTAGTGGCCACTAGCCCACCAGCTGCAGATGGCGGAGTACTTGAGAGGAGGCTGGTGTGACTGAGGAATTTTAATGTCAATTTAAATGCCACACATGGCAGATGCCCACCACACTGGACCACACAGCTCCAGCTCGCCCGGAGGCTTTGAGAAAGAAAGTTCCAACGAGTGTGGATGTGTTCGCTGTAGTACGTCCACATTGTGAGCCAAACACACCAGCTTGAGGCGTTTGCCCCCAACACCCGGGAGCACAGGCTCGGGCTCCCAGACTGCCCGCCCCAAGAAGGACTCTGGCTGCAGAAACCCTCTGTGCACAGCCCAAACCAGGCTCAGCAAGCTGGGACCCACAAAATGGGAAATAGAAACTGAGATAAGCTGTGTTTTCTTCCCAGGTGCCATAAAGCATCCGTCACGGTGCCAGGGAGCGAGGACAAGCCACTCTGGTTGGGAAAATTGCTTCTGGTATCTCAGAGGTTCCCCCAGGGAAACGCCACACAGACCCCCAAGCCCAGGACTCTGACACTCCACCCTGTTTACAACAGTCAGGCCCTCCAAGTGCTGAGGCCCACACCCACACACCACCTCTTACAGTGAGACCACGGGTTCTGTCCAAGGCGTGCTTCCTCCCTGTCTACTTGGGAAGCCCAGAGCTTCCCAAACGGGCCCCTTGCAAAGCGGAAGTCACCAGTCCCCAGCTCCACAATGCAGATGAGACAGGGATAAAGCAGCAGTCCAAGGTAGAAGCCATTAGTGAGCTGACCAAACCAAGGGTGCTGGCTATACCTCGAGAAATCGCGAGATGTCCCTCTTGTCACTAACGCCCATGGCCACCACATTCTCAAAGAGCCAGAAGAAGGGGCGATCATCTCCCTCCTTGGGCCGCGCATCATGCAGGAGGCGGTAGAACTCAAAGAAGAGCCGGCCAGTGCCCTCTGAGAGGTCGGAAGAGAAAGCCATCAGCTGGGGCTGTCTACAGAAGACAGTGGTGTGGCCCGGGCACGGGGAGGGCAGGGGAGGGCAGGGTCGTTGGGAGTAGCTGTCCCAGGGCAGAAATATCCAAGTAGGAAACTGACGTGCGAAAGCACCAGCTCAGAAGGTGGAGGGGTGAGCGCAGCACCTACCGTAGAGTCCCTTGCGGGCGGGGTTGACGATGGAGAGATCATTGCAGGGACTGCCCCCAATCACCAGATCGAACGGGCCCCACTCCTGGATCTGGGAGGATAAAGGTAATGTGATGGGCCTGATGTCCGGGGACAGAGGCAGAAAGGGAGAGAGAAAGGATCTGTGAATTTAGCAAAAAAGTACTTTGGCATGGGAGAGAAGAGACCCGGCTGCTTTGAATGCTCTCTACACACACACGTACATTCATATACACACACGCGCGCGCACACACAGTGCAGCCACAGGCAAGTCACTGAGGCTCTCTGGGCTGTTTCCTAAATAATAAAGGGAAAGGACTGAACTGGACCATCTGTGAGGCCAGTGGGGAAACCAGTGTGCCCCCAGCAGGAAAAGCAGCCACTCAGGGGGGACAGCGGTCCAGGCTGGGCAGCTGAATGAAAGGTAGTCTGTGCTCTGCGCACCTTGGGCAGGTGTCTGGACCATCTGAACCCCTCCATATGCCCTTCAGGATGCCTGAGGGCCTGTAGTTCGAGGTCGACATGGATAACTGGAAAAGCAAGGGGCCACTCAGGCAGGATCCCGCCAGATCCCCCCCTCCCCAAAATGGAGGCTGGCGAACCTTTCGCCAGCAGTACTGGGAGGATGGGAACCTCACTGCAACCCACAGCGCTCCACTCAAGAGGGCCCGGAAACCAGCCAGGCCCAAGAAGCCTGGCCCCCAATTCCCACTGGAATCTGCCCCGATCCTCTAGAGACAAGGAGGGAAATGGAAGAGAAGGAGGGAGAGAGTTCAACGGGGGAGGGGGGGAGAAAGGAAAAGAGCAAATGGACAAAATGAGAGGAGCTGGCGCTGTCCCCGGAGCTAAGTGACGTAGAGAAGGTGGGCGGGGCCATGGCAGCACTGACATACATGCTTCTGCGTGACGCTGCGGACGTCCCCGACGTACATGATCTTCCCCTGGTGCCGCACCATGCCCACCGTGATGGAGTCCTCGCACACCTCGGAAGCGATGTAGCGATCCACCTGAATGCCCAAGTCCTTCAGCACCAGAAGCCCTGTGCCAGCCAGCAAAACGCACCGTCACTGGGTCGCCTCCCTGGCACCCCAGTCTTTGCAGGGGGTCCCTCGGGCCAGCCGGACACATGGGTCAAAGGCAGGCCCAAGCCCTACCCTGCCCTGAAAGCCGCAGGAGACTTCTGGATCAAACTGGAGTATCAGTAACAAGGACATCAGACAGGCTGTTACGTCGAGGCTCTTTCACGCCTAATTTGATCTACTCAGAAAATAGTCAAGACAGGACAGCAGGGGGTTTCGGGAAGCAGGGACAACAACAGGTGACTTTTGGGTGGGCTTTGCTGTTTCTGTATCTTGCATACACTGGTCCTTCCTCAGCCCTTCTATCACCTCCCGCTGCAAAATTCAACCATCCGTCAAGACTCAAGGTAAATGCCACCTACTCTAGAAAGGTTTCTCTGAGGCCCACCCCAGCCTACAGCCCCCGGGATGGCCTCCCCCCTTCTGTAAGGCCCAGCACCTTCTGAGGCGGCACATCCTCCACCTCAGAGCAGCTCGCACGCCTGAGCCAGCCCTTCTCTTGGGTTGCAAATGTCTTCAAGACAGAGTGGGCGGTCTCAGTCAGCGTGTTTCCTCCTGAACTGACTACTCACACTTCCTGACCACGGCCCTTCCACAAAGCCTTGCTGAATTGAGGCAAGGAAACAGAACAGGCCCTGTGTCAGGAGACACAGCACCATTCCCACTGCTCCCCAAAGACCTCCCCACAAGGAGCCTGCACGGCCTCTTGGGGTGTGACGTGGCTTAAGAAGGCTTCAAGGTCCTAGCCCGGGAAACCAAAGCTGTACATTAACTCCTTTAGGTTCACATGACATCAGCACTGAGCTGGGAAGAGAAGACAGACATCTGGCCCAGGTGCCTTCCCCACCCTCTGGCCAAGGTCTCCGGGCCCAGCCTGCCCATCTATCTCCCTTTGGTCCCATGAAGACAAGTTCTAAGGAGGACTATTTGTTTCCTAAGGACTGAAGAGCCTCAGCCTTGGGGCAGGGCTGAGGGGTGTATATGAGTCTTCACGTCAAGAACCACATGAAATTAAAAACAGCGGCTACACGGTGACCCGGGATTCCCTAAAAGTTAACGGTTTAAGTATATAAAGACGCATGTTCAAGGATGCTTGTCACAGAACTGCTCATAGCGGCGGGGAAAAAAGTAAACAACCCGATAGGGGGTTCATTAAATAAATTATGGTAGTTTCCCTCCATAGAATCCTAGGTAGCATTTATAAATAATGTAATTCTATATTGGTTGACATGAAAAACCAGTCATGATATCATAAATGAAAAGGCACGTTACGACACATTTTACTATTTACTATGCATTTTACTATCCTTTTGTCTTATTTATCTATCTACATATGATTATATAAACACACACATGCACAGAAAAAAAATTCTGAAATCTAAAAATGTGAAAGGACATATACCAAAATACCAGTCATAGGATTACGGGCGATTTAAATATTCTTTAGACTCTCTCGTTTAGAGTTTGTTTCTTCACTGCGACTTATAATCAAAGCACAACAGGACTGCCTATGATTTTGCTTTGGTCGCCAAGTCTGTCCTCTGAGGTTCTGTGAAAATCTTCCATAGTCTCTGACCAGCGATCGCTCTAACCTCTGCTGGAGCGCCTCCCTCCCACTGCCCCCGTTCCCGCCCCCCAACCCCGACCTCACGTCCCCAGTAAGGCAATGCCCACCAAACATGCTGGTTTACCACTTAGTTTTACTTTTCATTGAACACAGAAGTTTCCTCCTTACGGTAATATTTTAACAGTTGTAACGTTAACCGTCACTCTGTTTTGCCAAAGTTACGCACACACAGTCCCCTGAGCCCAGCTCCCACGTCCCAGGACGAAGACGCCCAAGACTCTCACCTGTAGCGATTCCGTCAAACAGGGACAGCACCCGGATAGGCTTCCTCTTCTCGGCTGGGACAGGTGGGTAAACCTTCGGAGGGTCCTAGGCAGCCAGCACAACAGGCCCGGTGAGTGGCCAGGAGTGCCCTACGGACCCGCGCGCGGGGCTGGCCTCCCGGCCAACTGTGAGCGCTTGGGGTTTCCAGACCTGCACAGCCCGCTCGCGGCTCAGGCCCCGCTGCCCGGCGCCCAGGCCCCCGACCGACCGAAGCGCTCTCGCTCTGGTGGAGTCTGCCCTCTGGCTTTGGCAGGCGGGGGGTGAGGAGAGCCACCCTCGGCCCAGCACTCACGAATTCCTGGTCGTGGTTATTGGCGAAGAACATCTGGAGCCGAGAGGGCCAGTCTTCTCGCCGCCGCAGCAGCCCGTAGGTGCCCTTGTGCCCGCACATGTAGCAGTTCCAGGGGTCTTCCTTAATGGCTGCCTGCGCAGCTCCCGGCCCCACCAAGAGATCCACACATTCAACGCAAAAGCACCTGGAAGGAAGCCCAGTGGAGCGGAGGGGACTCTCACCCCAAGGCCAGTCCCGGATGGAGTGTGGCCGCAGTGCAGGGCAAAGAGGGAGGGCCACTACGCGCGGGGGCGGGGCCTCACCTGCAGCAATTGTTGTTCCCGCACATGAGCACCTCGCGCCCCCCACAGCAGATGGTGCAGTAGGACTGATAGCCGTCATCATCATACTGGTACGCGCACTCCAGGAAGCAGTTCTAGGGAGCACGGCGGAGGCTCAGAGACCACCGGGCAGCACCCAGGCCAGCCAGGGTGAAGGCAGGCTATGAACCCAGCCTCTGGGCTTTGGCCTTGAAACCTCAACACAGAGGCCTGGAGACACGACCCCGCTACCCATCCAGCCAGGGTCCAGCCCAGACCACAGCTCTGGGAAGGGGACACCATGCCTCCCCACTGCAGTGGACAAACCAAGGAGAGGCGCGTGGGAAGGCCTGGAAAAGAAGGCCTGCACCGCCTTGTGGTCCCCCGCCCCAGGGCACAGGGACCCACCCATCAGTCTGTCCACACCCACTTCACACTAGCGACTGTGACACTGAGCCCACATCTGGGGACGTGAATGGGGCTTTAGAGGGGGCAAGGATCTCTCAGAGGAAAAGCAACAGCAAGTCAAACGCGTGACACCCAAGGATCCATTTTATCAGGACTGCTTCAAGAGCAAACCTCGGAGTCACCCTCACAGCTATCCCAGGCGCCTACAGCCCAGAGGCCAGGAGGTGTGGCCAGCCAGGGGCCTCGTCGCTGCTGGGTGTGCCCCTACCTTGCAGTTTTGGCACATTCCTCCGATGAAAAGAGGGTGTTCCAGGGTGACGTTGAGGCTTCCACAAGAGATGCAAATGTCTGGAAAACAGAGGAAGCAGAGTGAGTGTCACAGAAGGGCCCCCTCCCCGCTTGGGCCGAAGCCCAGCTCCAGAAAAGCTATAACAAGGGGCGTGCTGGAGCAGCAGCCAGAAACGAAGGCAGGAAAGAGTCTGGGCGGGGCCCCATGGAACAGGGAGGCAGCGCGGCCCCGACCTCAGAAGCCCACTCATCTCCCTGAGCAGCAACGCCGCCTTCCAGGAAAGGCACGGTGCGAGGGTCAAGAACCCGCTGTGAGAATGGGGCCTGGCCCTGTGTCACTCCGGAGATGTCCTCGGGCAGTCAACCCTTAAGGCCTAGGCCCCTGCCCTCATCCTTCCTGGCCCTGAGGGCCCCGAGCTGGACACACCATCACTAGGCCAAGGGAGACAGATATGGGATGCACTAATGACCCCCAGATGAGAGAAGGTGAGGAAAGGTAAAAGGGCAAGTTCAGATCCAAGAGAGGCCACCCTTATCTGACCCACTGGAGTGTCCCAAACCCTAGTGACCAGTTCCCACCACCGACAGGAAAGATCGTGGCACCGGAAGATAGATGTGTGTCAAGCAGGCTGGAGGTGGTGGGACATAAAGGACACATCCTGTCACCAAGTACTGATGTCCCACGGCATCGTACCTTCCTCGGTACCTATAGTACTCTGTGCCGGCCACCACCTTAGGGCCCAAGTGGAACAGACAATTGACTTCCCAGGGCCAAGGCCCAGCTGCCCCCTCAGGACTCACCCTCGATGTTCCGGCACTTCTGCCGCACCTCGTACACCAGCCGCTCTGCAGAGGGGAGGAGAGCCCGGCGTCAGAGGAGGCCTCGAGGGTCATGCCCATTCCTCTGAACGCCGGCCTCACCCTGCCGCTCTCTCCAGAGCCAGGCCAACTACCTCTTGTGCGTTCATCAATTATCTCCTTGACCTTGGGCTTTTCAGTTGTGCTCTTTCGGGGCTTTTTGGCTGGTGGGGGCGGTGCATAGGCAGCTGCCTCGGGTTCAACCCACATGTCTGTGTAAACTTCTTTGTAGGGGTTCTTCTCCTCTGGATCGGGAAAGCATGTGATGAGGTCATGGTTACTGGCTGACGAGGAATCCCAGCTCTCTTCCCCTGGACCATCTACCTACAACGGGGTGTAGCAGGGTGCGGCCCGGTGCCCAGCTTGTTCCTAGCTCCCAAGTCTCTGGTGCCAGCAAGCCAAGGGGGAGCAGGTTGTTCAAAGTCCCAGAGCGGCACTGGCCCTACCTGGCCCCAGGGAGGGGGAGACGGCGGCCATTCCCACTGCGAAGCTTCATGGAGGAGGCCTTGACGGCCCTACCTAAGCACGGCTTTCCGAGCCTGGGTGCGGAGCTGCTGGTGCACCTGCGTTTACCTTCTGGGGGCTCCAGGCCCTTGGGGCCAGAGGGCTGGAACCCTCCCAGGGCCCATTCGATCATCTGTTTGTTCTGCACCTCCACGGCCTTGGCAGTGTCGCTCTCGTCGCTGTCGTGGCACATCGGGAACAGCTTCCCCGCTCGGCTGCTGGCCACCTGGAGGGCAACACGTGTGGGGAGAGTAGCGAAGGTGGGCTCAGGCAACAGGTGGGAGAAGTTGCAGAAAGGAGACGAGTAAGGAGAGGAGGAGGCCCGAGGGCCTCCCAGGCAGACCCTCTGCCCAGGCCTAAGCCCTGTGCTCCAGCTTCCAGACCAAAAGTGGTCCCTGCCGTCTGAGCTCGCCCTGCTGAGTCCCTCGGAGGGGCACTGACCTGCAGTACTTCGTAGATGGCCTTGCGGTACATGGGCTGCTTGTTGTAGGTGGCCTGGTGGAAGGCGCTGCAGAAGGAGCTCAGCGGCATCAGCTTCTCCACACACACCTGAAGGCACAACCCGCCCTCGTTTGCTCCTCCTTCCACACTCACCGAGCACCCACCACCTGCCTGGCGTGGTCAGGGGTGGGGGCATTAGGGCCCGGTCTCTGCCCTCAAGAGGACCGGATGCACCAGTAAATAATTACATGACGTAAAGGAGGAGTCCAAGCCCCGGTGTCGGGGAGGACCTGAATGCAGGTGGAAGGGAATTCTGGGTACAGGGCTCCTGGAAGACATCCGACTCTCGTTTGGAGTGCAACCTAATGATCTCAAGGGCTTCCTCCAATCACACATATACAGAGCGGGGACGAGCAGAGCCCCCTCCTACCATCCCAATTCCGAACCACGCCCCCAGCCAAAACCAGAGGCCCCGGGACAAAGACCCCTTCCTCCCCGCCCGCCCCTGCCAGGCTACCGCCAAACCCCAGGACTCACCACTGAGAACTTGCCATCTCCGAACCACATGACCCAACGGGTGCCTTCTGCTGCTCGGCTCCGGCCCGTCATCCACCAAGACACAATGCGGCCTGGCCACCAGGAGAAGCCCCGCAGTTTCCCCCACACCAGCTCCCCAATGCCAAAGCCCCGGCCGTCCTGGAGCCCCAAGGAGCAGAAGTCATTACATGGTGGTCACGAGGCCCTGCCACCCTGATTCCCCCCAAAGCAACCCCAGCCCTGGGCATCTGAGGGTCAGGACAGCCAGGAGGGAGCGCCATCTGAATGGACAGAGCGAGACTGGAGAGACAAAGAGGCCTGGGGTCGGGTAGAGAGAGCAGGACGGGAGGAGCTGGACGAGGCAGGTGAAGCCAGCCGCTCACCTCGTACTCCGGTTCATCATCAGCTGCTTTGGCGGCGTTCTTGTCCCCAGCGTCAGCCCCCACGGGCTCAGGCGTGGTGGCCACAGTGGGGGATGCGGGGTCGGTGGGCTGCTGCACAGCAGGAGGACTGGCCTCCTCCACCTTCTGAGACTCGGTGGACCCCTGGTTTTCTTCGACAGCATTCATTACTGCAATCACCTTGGCTTTCTTCTCAGCCTGGGGAAACAAGGAACAGAAGTTACCTTGAGCTGACACTCAAGGGGCTCTTCTCAATCTCTCCAGGGTCTGGAGACAGTGACAGAAGGTAAGGGGCTGGAGAGAGGAGTTCTTCCCTCATCAACTCAACCAGCTTGCCACGGAAAACAGAGAGACGTGAAGTTGAGAGGTGAGCTCAGATCACTTGACTCAATGCCAGCCTTCTCTGCCTCCTAGGCGATCTTCCTCCCTCGTCTAACCTTCCTCAATTGTCAGCATCATCAGTTGCCCATCTTCCGATACGGAGAGATCAATTCTATGCAGATACCAACCATGCCCCTTAGATTAGGCACAGACCTTGGCTCCAGCCTCTCCTATCTTACTCCCCGATCTAGAAATGGATCCTCTTGTCCTTTTCTCCATAGTTTTCCTGGGCAATCGACCCCTTCTCTTCCTGGTCTTGGCTTCCAGACCACAATTCTAGTTTTGTTGTGATACGTAACGAAGAAATCACTGTTTTGTGTTCAGAGCGCACGGCTCCTTCCCCCTCTGCTCAACCACCACGAAAAGCCCCAGAAGAGCTTGCCTGCTCCCGTGCTCACACGCCATCCTGGAGTTCTCAGGATCACAGCTAATGTATGTTGTCACCAGATTCTACGCCTTCTTTCTACGTGCACCTTTCAGATCCATAAATACACTTATTCTTTCAACAACTATTTAGGGAGTCCACAGTATAGCCAGGCATCCTCTCTGCCATCCCACTGACAAATTAATCCAAACCCAAGTATTCTCCCAATTTGAACAGCCTCCATCCTTTCACCGTTCACCATCTCATGCTCATCTTTCAGGCTATGACCTGCATGCCCATTCCTTCTCCAAACCTGCTCCAGGATTCCCATCACCCTGCAGAGGAGAATGAAATACCTGATACTTAGCTCTGAGGGCCATTCAACCTAATCTCACCCATCTCACCCCAACGGCTGAATCTAGGACACGTGGCCCTCAAGCTTCAAGGCTCTGCACCCATTTTCACCACACCAGATTCAAAGGGAAAAAAATCCCACCTTCAACATGAAGCTTTCCCTGAGAGCTTAGAGCTGTGAATACAAACCCACCCTCAAGATTACCTGGAGTATAAGATCTCTAAGCTGGAAGTCACAGCATTTATATTCCTGTCTTAGCCTTGCAACTAATTTACAGCCGACTTGGGAGCAGTCCCTTGAGTTGCTCCACCTAAAAAGGAGTTTGAACTGAAGGATTTCTGTTAACCTCTTCTGACTGGTTGAAGAAGTTGACGTATGTATGTACCAAGAATTCCAAGGCCTCTTCAAAGCCTGTCAATGGACCCCCAGGTCCCAGGTTAAGAAGAGCTCAATGGTCCACTGTCTCTTAGATTCATTTTATTTTGATCTATCTTCAAGTCTTTGCCTCCTGGCCACAGACCAAATCTGCTTCTTGTGGCAATTCCTAAAACACGAGGATGGAAGTCTTAGTTCTTTCTCTGACTCAACAAATTCTAAAATGGGATAAAGCATCCTTTGCCCCCAGCCCACAAACAGCTGGGACAGAGAGCTCCGAGGTGGGGTGAGGGTGGAAGAACGCAGAGGACCTGCTCCTCCCTCCCAAGCCCCACCCTCACCTGGGGGATCCTGCCCCACCCCTTCCTAAAATCTACCTCCTCCCCTCCCACAAGGTGTGCCTAGGTGTGCACTCAAGCCTGTGGGGAGAGACGTTCTCTCTCAGAATTGTCAACTGCAGCTGCGCTATCCCAGGGCCAGATGTGCTCAGATAAGTGCCCTGCCTAGCAGTCTCTGCTCCCTTCCCTCCACCATGCCTCTGTGAACTTCAGGCACGGCCGCTGACCTAGACCAGGGTGCTGCCTTGGGTGGAAGGCAGCACCATTCTGCCAAAAGACCCAGTTTCCAGGGGCGACGGGCCCCCTCAGCCAGAACAAGGTGCGCAGGTGGCAGGAGGCGGCAGGGGGAAAGGATCCCAGCAAGCAGCGCTGGGGGGGCCCGGGGCACACGCGTCGGGCTCCCCCCGGCCTCCACCAGTCTAGAAGGCAGTCGTGCCTGACACCACCCTCCTCACTCCCCCTCAGCCCCTTTGTCTCTCTTCTCAACCCCTCCACAGTGAGTTCCTGAACATTATTCTTCCCCCACAACTTCCCCCAGCTTGTCAGACGGTGCTGCTGACGGCTGTTAAGCGCCCCCAACCCAGTAGGTGCAGGAGAACACGCACCCAGCATGGTTTGGCAGGCAGGGGAGGAAGGGGCCTCCACCGGGACAAGGCCAGCAGGGGTGGGGGAAGGAAGAAGGGGGTGGGTCAGCAGCAGGAGGCAAGAGGAAAGGGGAAGAAGGGGCGAGAGGGTGGCTGGGTGGGGGAGGGGCTCATTAGAATAGACTTGCCTAGGGCAGTGCGGGAGGCCCCTTTTCCACGTTCATGCCAACCCCCCGGACAATAGGAGAAATAAGGGTTAACTCTGGGCTGGGGCTTTTGGGCTAAAGGCTCCCCCCCACCTCAGTTCAGAAGGTCCTACCCCAGAGTAGCCAAGAGACTGGGCAGGATCAGGAAGACACCACACCAGCCCCACTACGGCGGCTCGAGGAGGCCACTTGGCCTGGAGTTTGTTCTGCCTGGAGAGCCACTGGTAACTCCACTCTGGTGGAGGCATGGCCTCCCCATCCAGTCCCATCTCCTCAGGCAGCTGTCCCGCCTCCACCTCTCTCTGCGACTCGGGCTGCTTCCCATTCCAAAGGTCAGAGGTCCAGGGACCCACGCGGACCCCGGGCTGTCCCAGGTGCCTCTCCCATCACAGGCCGGCGTCAGGCCACCCCACAGCCCCCTGTCAGGGCCACACTGCTCCCTCCCACCCTGACACCACTTTTTTCTGGTGGCCTGACGGTGGCTCCCAGGAACAGGCAGGAGAGGAAACTGTCCCTCTCAAGAGGCCACAAGCTTGGCACGGCCTGAGGACGGCGTGGTCCACCAGCCAGGAACACAGGTCAGCAAGGAAATGCCAACAACCCATCTGCCAGCCAGCTCAGCAAAACCGCCGCTGCTAGCCCAACTCCACGGGCCGGGGCCTGCCCCCAGCCTTCGCTGACCACTGCCCCAGGCTCACACCAGGCCTGCTCTTGCTGGCCCCTGAGCCGCCAGGTCCCACCTGAGCGCAGGAAGGAGTGGGGCTTGGGGCTCCTGAGGAGGAAGTGGGTGGGACAGCAGTAACTCAGCATCTCCAGAACTCAGGCCAGGCAGGGGAGCCAGCTCCTGCGGGCCGGGGAGGCAGACTTGACTCTTCTCAAGCCCAGAGGGCTGCAGGCCCAGAGATCCTCCCACCGGCCCCGGCCGCCTCCCCGCCCCCAGTTTCCCCAGGGCTCCATCCAGGAACCTACCCATAAGGCCAGGTGCAGCCCCTCTGTGGTCCGGCTCAGGTGTGAGCCCCAGCCCTGAAGCTCTGTAAGTAGCTGCCCGTCTGGGGGGAGGGGAAGGGGGCGATGGGGCTGGGGGGCGGAGGGGGCCAGAGAGAGGGGGAGGGGGAGGTGGGGGGGAGGGATTGAACATTTTCTTTGTCTAGAACTCCAGGTCACGTGGGCCCCGCTGGAGTGCCTGGTTGGCTGCGAGCGGGCCGGGGGAGGGGGCCGGCTCTCAGACGCTGGCAGTGGGCCAGCCCCTCTCCTTCGGTCCGAGGGGCGGCGGGCCGGCGCTGGGGCCTGGGGGCGCGGCTGGGCCTCCGCCCGTTCCCAGGGCCCCGCCCAGGCCAGGCTGGAGGCGGTGCCCGCCCCCTCCAACCGGCCAGCCTTCCCCGCCCCCTCTCCTCCAACTCCGCCAGAGCCCGGCGCGGAGCCGGGGGGCGAGGCCGGGAGCCCGCGGGCCGCGCGGGGAGGGAAGGAGGAGAACCGGGAGGGAAGGGGCTGCCCTCCAGCTGCGGAGGTAAGGTACGAGCGCCCAGAGAGCCAGGAGCGCAGGCAAAAGGAGAGAGGAGCTTTCGGGCCGTCTGGGAGAGACAGAAGAAAGTTGTTAAAAGTGAGTCTCAGCAGCACAACCAAAAAAAAAAAAAAAGGAAAAGCTTACAGATGAGCGAAGAGGCCCAGGAAACTGTAGGAAAACTCAGAGCACACAGAGATGGGCAGAAAGCGCCCGTACAGAACTGGGTGCGCTCCAGAACGGGAACTGGGAGCGTTGCCGGGGGGTGGTCTCCTCTGCCTTAAACGGCGTGGCGTGAAGAGGAGTTCAGGCTTTGAAAATCACTTCCTGGCCAAGTCCCTGGGTCCCCTAGGTCACTCTGGGTCAGCCTTGAATGTCTCATTTTCCTGTTTGCAAGGTGCGGGGTTGGGGGGTGGGGAGGAGGAGTTCAAAAGTACAGCGATTCCTTCATTCCCAGGCACATACATCTGCTGCTCAAGACTGCACTCGTTCGGAGCCTCCAGGTGCAGCTTCAACCATTTCAAGTTCCCTCCTCCTGAGCAGAGGCCCCTCCCCCCAAGAAGAATATATATGTGTGTGTATATATATGTATATATATACACATACATACATACATATACTCTCTCTCTCTCTCTCTCTCTCCCCCTCTCCCTCTCTCCCTCCCTCTCCCTCCCCCTCTCTTTCCCTCTCCCCCTCTCTCTCCCTCCTTCCCTCTCCCTCCCGACATCAAAGAAGCAGACACTGTTGGCCCTGCCCTCAAGGAGCTGACAAATTCAACTAGACTTGGAGAGATTGGAAAAGATCGTTGAAAAGCATCTCTAAAGAGAACTACGCCACAAATACCAACCACCCTGATGGGCCAGGATGGCTTGGAAGCCAAACAAAAATAAGTAGTATCAATGATAAATGAGGTTAAGGAGGTCAGTGTAGAGCAGAGGCTGAACCTGGAGGATGAATCAGATTTGGAATGTGACTGGATAGGGAGGAAATAAGAGATGTTAGGCTGGATAGGGAGGAAAACACTTGCCCACCTTCACCTCCCGCCCCACAATACAACTAAAGCTAAGGGGTGCGGAGAGAGATGTTGATGGATATATCCTATCACAGTGAAGAATAACCGCAGGTTTTCTTACATGACAGGGTGAATGGGTATTTTGGAAAGATTAGCCTGGGGACCTCTCTGGTGGTCCAGTGGGTAAGACTCCACGCTGCCAGTGCAGGGGGCCGGGTTCCGTCCTTAGCTGGGGAATTAGATCCCACATGCGTGCCACAACTAAGATGTAGCACAGCCAAAATAAATAAATATTCCTTTTAAAGAAAGAAAGATTAGCCTGTTTTGTTTGCAAGATGAATTAAAAGGAAGAGGGGCTTCCCTGGTGGCGCAGTGCTTGAGTCCGCCTGCCGACGCAGGGGACGCGGGTTCGTGCCCCGGTCCGGGAAGATCCCACATGCTGCGGAGCGGCTGGGCCCGTGAGCCATGGCCGCTGAGCCTGCGCGTCCGGAGCCTGTGCTCCACAACGGGAGAGGCCACAACAGTGAGAGGCCCGCGTACCCCCCCGCCCAAAAAAAAAAAAGGAAGAGCAGGGGAGCTGAGGGTAAATGCTCCCAGCAGGGCAGGGCTGTTTGGCCAGCCACACTCTCAGAGGATCTGGACTGGGGTTCTGGTTCTATCACTGTGACCTTGGACAAGCCACTTAACTCCAAGAAGTCTTTTTTCACTTGCAAAACAGGAGTGATGACATCTGCCCTCCCAGGCCCCGGAATACCAGCATCACTTAAGGAGATAATGCCCCCAGGTGCCTGGCTTCCAACCACAAGCTGCGGGAACAAACCAGCTGGAACAGGTGCTGGTATAAGGAGGTCAAAAGATGGGCTGTGAAGGAGAGCCTACCTACCATCCCTCCTGGGGCTCAGCACCCTTCTGGGGGCCGTCAGAACAAGCAGGCCCTAAAAAAGGAAGAGGACTCCAAATCAGAGCGAGCCTTCTCCAAATAATACTCAGGGAGTACAGACTTCCTCTCCCCACCCTGACTGAGATCCAGAACCCATACAGCAAAGAGGAGCCGTTCCATAAAACACAGGCCCTGTTCTGCTCCAGGCCATCTTTCAACCCAATCAAGGTACCTGCTTGGTATAATTTTTCAGAAGATCCCCAAGCAGAGATGAGAAGCCGTGAGTTTATACCTCCTGCCTGCTCCCACCCTTTAAGGAACATAATAAGACTTGCTTGGCTTCTCTCACTGGTGCCTCCCCGGCATCCTCCCAGGCCGCTTTAGACCTCACCCCAGGCCTCCTCTCAAAATGAAGTTTCTGATCCGGCTTGGCCGGCTCTTTTTAAAAACACTATCTCATCTATGACATCTCCTTTTCCATTGTTATGCGGCTAAACACCTTAGACTCTACACTCCACGGTCTTGGGACTTCTTCAGTAAGTAATGGTGCCTGTGCATGCAGTCAGGACTCAAAGTGTCAGGGTGGACCAGGGCCATCAGTGTCACTTTTTCTTGGCCCACTTAATAAAGGAGCCTTTCCCTCCAGCTGCCAAACTTCCTTATTCTCATTCTTTAAAATTGAGCTCAAATTGGGGGGAGGGGCAACATAAGAGTAGGGGATTAAGTGGTACAAACTACTATGTATAACATAAACTACAGGGATCTAGTATACAGCACAGGGAATATAGTCAATATTTTATAACAACTATAAATGGAGTATAAGCTTTAAAAATTGTGAATCACTGTGTCGTACACCTGAAACTTGTATTGTAAATCAACTACACCTCAATAAAAAAAATTTGTTTTAGTAAAATGAAGCTCAAATCTTACCTCTTCCACACAGCTCCCAACTGAAGCAAAAAAAGCCCAATTCAAAGGTGTCCCCTCGCCACTTAGAGCACCGCCCCTCTCCTGTAGCTACACAGACAGGTAAGGTTACCCTTTTCTATACTGTAAGTCACTCAGACTGAGATTCGTGTCCTCTTTGTACCTGGTGGGCAGAGAGAGACATCAACGCAGAAAAGACCCCGAGATCTAGGATAAGAGGTGACTTTAGCGAAAGGTCAGGAAAAAACTAGGGCAGCCTTCTAGGATCCTCAGGTCATATATGTCCTCGGCCTTCCAGAGTAACCCTCCCAGGGTGGTGACTGGGATAGGTCTTTTGATGAAGATAAAGATAGTCAACCTAAAATAGCAGGGTCATGTAAAGTGAGCCAGGTTCTTGGAAATGTTCTAGAAGTATGTTGAGAGGAGGAACCCCTGGACGAAAGGAAGATCTGGCGGATGTCAAGAGCCTAAAAGAAGCGCTGGAGAGGAAGCGTCCAGCATGGTCCAAAAGGGAGGGTGACCTGAAAGAGAGGGCACATTTCCTGTCTGGCAGGCCGAGAGCAGTGATCCAGTAGGCCTGATGAAAACACCTCTTAAGGACACCTGACTCTCAGCACTTAGCCCGTGTTCATCAAGCAAACTTCTAACTTTAATTACATTTTCCAGTGACTCTGATACCAGTAAGCTGCCAGAAAACATCAGGACCACTAGGTCCTGTAGCACTAGGATCTGCGTTGAAAGGACAAGTCCTGTTATAAATCTGTAAATTGAACATCCTGGTGTACGTCACACTCCTGTCTCTGAAGAGCACAATTGTAAGATGTGCCGTGAATCTGACTTTCCAGCTCACAGAGCTGACGTGAGATGCTAAGTCGTGATCCTCCACCCAAGAGCAGCAACTCCCACAGGTGCAGGTGGGAATGCCACGCCTGCCTGACTGGTTTTAACTCAAAGTTCAGCGTTCTGTGGCGTGCTTTGTCATAAAATCCAGTGCTGGTGGGAGGTGGGGAGGTTATGTTGCTTCCCTCAAACAGGACATTACCACCTGAGTCCCTGTACTCAGAATCAGAGAAGCCGGGATCCCTAAGAAGCCATCTGCAAAGCCACATATTGGGAGGACACTGCATATTTTCTGCCACATAAACATTCCCACTGACCCCAAGACCAGCGAGACCTTATCCCGGCAAAGGCTACAAGATCAAGATGGATGTCTCTTCTGATCCTGGCCTGCCCTTCCATCTGCAGCCCAAAAGCCTCAGTACTACACAGTAGACCTGTGACTACCTGCTGATTACAATCTACGCTCCTTGCATGGCATTCAAGGCCCCCACAACCTGCAGCACTTACATCACACAGCCCACACTCTGCCCACCCACTTGCTGTTTCCCAAATATGCCCTTTCCCTGCCTCTGTGCCTTTGCTCGTGCTGTTCCTTGCTCTTCCCCTTCCCCTTCCACTGGCCAAAATCCCACCTATCCTTCTAGGCCCAATTCACCAGTTACCTCCACCAAGAAGGTTTCTCTAGACCTGAACTGGCCAATAAGAGAGCCACTGGCTGCATGTGCCATTTAAATTCATTAAAATTAAATAAAAATTCAGTTCCTCAGGTGCACTAGCCACATCCCAAGTGTCCAAGAGCCCATGTGGGTTTTTGGTGCTACTGTACCAGGGACACAGATTTTAGAACATTTCCCTCATTGCAGAATGTTCTTTGGACAGTGCTGCTCTAGCCCCTCCCCCTGATCTTCCCCCACTGAAAAGTTACCCTGTCCCTCCTTCTCCTCCGTACTCCCAGAGCACTTTGTAATCCTCTCCTAGCACTTGCCAGTCTTTGCCTGTACTAAGCTGATTGTGTACTCATCTTTCTCCTCCACAAAATTAAAAATCCTAGAGGGCAGGGCCGGGATCTTACTCAGGTTCACATGCAAGCAGTGTGGACCAGAGCCTCTTGCACACTGTAGAGGATGAAAGCAGTGTTTGCTGAACTGAATCCAACATTGTCTCAGGAGCCTCATATGGAGTCCACTGACCAAGTTCCCAGATGCGGACAGGTACTTTCCACAGCAAAGTTCCAATCGGCGCTAAGAGGTCCAGGTCCAGGGCTCCCGAAAGAGGCCAGGAATCTTTGTTTTCCTATTCCCCTGCAATCCATATGGAGGTTGCAAGCAAATGACCAGGACTGGGCTGCTGGCAATGAAGCTAAAAATAGCCACAGAGCCAACAACAAGGAGTTAGCAGGACTTGTTGCTAGGGAGACCGGTCGCAGAGAGAGCAACCAAGCAGGGAGGAAGCGTCAGACCTGCACCCAGAGAGCAGAGGCCACGGTGGGGGGAACTCAAAGTTGACAGGGGTCCAAGGATCCCACCTAGAGATGTTCTGCCTTCTGGTAGCTCCTGACTAATGCACTAAGTGGGGCAAGTGTTCCCCCTGTCCCTCAGTAACCCATCTCCATGGAAACCACCATTGCTGGGGTGAAGTACCAGCCCCTGGAAGGGAGGCCTCTGCCTGGAGCCGGTTGTTATGGCAACCCGCCCCCCGCGCGCGCCCCCCCCCCCAGCCCATCATCCTCTCTCTCCTGGCTTCTCCTGTGGGGAAAAGGTGGGGGCCTGGCCTTGGCTTAGCCAGCATGACCAGGAAACACCGGCTTCCTGACAAGACTGACCTACAACGGGCTCTTCGGAAGCTCCTGGGACCCCGGTACGGCCTGTCAATCCTCAGCACAGGGCAGAGCTTCCTTTCCTTCCTGTGAGGGCCTCACGGATCACCTTGCCAGGAGAATCCCACACTCATGTGGGTTTATTTGTATCAGGATCACCCGAGGAGATTTTTAAAAATACAGATTCTTGGGCCCCACCTATGGAGATCAGCTGGCTTGGGGTAGGGCCCAGGAATCTATTAAAACCTCGCTAGGTAATTCTGATACCAGCCAGGTGTGGAGACCACCAATGGCCCTGGCTGTGACAAATGAGGAAACAGGCCTACAGGGGACTCAGCCCACCCACCCAAAGGGTCAGAGCCAAAAACTGAGGAGGAGGTAAACACACACCTGAGGGGAGCTGCCCACCTCCTGGGCCTGTCTCTCTTGCTCCCCCTTGAAACGAGAACACGCCGTCTCTGATACTGGACTGGGATTTAAAACTGAGCCTCTCAACAAACCGTCCCCTGTGGCAGAAAGTGGAAGGTAGTGGGGCTAGGCAGTCTGGTTCCCAGAGTGTACAGAATGGTGGCTGCCCAGGCAGATGATTTGGGCTGAAAGAGAAATCCATCCTCCTTCGGAAGGAAAGCTAAAGGGTCACCATGGCAACTGCAGGGTGCCGGCCCGGCTAGGCTTGGTGCCCTCCCCAAACCTGGGCCCAGGAGAGGCACAGCTTTAGGCAAACGCCATGGGTCAGGGGCACCCCCCTCCCCCGCCAGTCTAGTCTAGTTTCAGAACTGTCAGGAGGCTGTGCTCTACCCTGGAGCCAACCTCTGAGCCTGCCCGAAACACACCTAACACTAGGGTCCAGGAGCCCTAGGAGTCCCGAGCACATGCAGTAGCCAGGCCAGGAAGGACATGGAGGAGACGGTGCAGGAGATGGCCTCCACCCGCCTGTTACTCACAGCCTAATTGCGTGCCCAAGACCCGCCGCACATGAAACCACAGCCCTCATTCAAGACAGCATGCAATTAGATGGTAAATTATGTGGTGGAGATGCTTCCTCCATGTGCTGAAGGAAATCCGAGGTGGCCCGGATCGGGAGAGGCAGGAAGCCTCAAGGGAGGATGAGAGAGGGTGAACCAGGGCTGGGCCCAGCCTCCCAGGTTTCCCAGACAGCACGGCCAGATCACCGGGGGCATCTGCAACCGCATTAGCTTCCCAGGGAGAAGCACGAGCACAGCTGTATGGACACCTGCTGGGGAGGAGAGCTGCCTGGGGCCTGTTGTACCATCCGCTCAGTCACAGAAATTCTGATCCAGAGCGTAAAATGCAGGGTCTGGGAGCCACCTCTTCGCTGACCCCTCACTTCTCCATCTCCCCGCCTCTGTCCCAGGCAGCCCTCATTCCTCCCTGGCTCCCCCATTCCTTCCCAGGTCATTACCACGCTTCCCTAATGGGAGGGCTTGGAAGCCCCAACTCTCCAGACCTGCCATCAGGCTCCTGGAGCCTCAGCTGCTGCCTCTTCCCTCCCCGCGCCGATCCGCGTCCTCTTTCCCTACAGCTCCGGGTCTGCTGCAGAGGGGGAGGCTTCTCCACAAACCCAAGTCTCCTGCCCCCAGCACTTCCATCCCCTAACCCGGAGCGAGTCGAGTGCAGGCTCTGGGCGGGGAGCAGGGGTGGCGGTGGCGTTGCTGCAGGTCCCCAGACCTCACCTGCCCCTCGCCAGGAGAAAGAACAGACGGAGCAGCATGTGAGCAGGGGATCCCAGCCGACGCCAGGACGGTCAGTACGCACCTAGCTTCTCTGTATCTTAGTTTCTTGATCGGTCTAATGGGACCACAGATATCTGCTGAATATTACAGATAAGATCAAAGGAAGTCAGGAGGGCATATCATTTAAAAGGTGGAAAGAATCTTACGACAGGTTTGCTTGAGCACAAGCTCATACAGTCACTTTGCTTTAAAAACTTAGACTCTGGAGAGAAATGTTAATTTTATACCTGGGGTGGGGGGGCGTGTATCAACAGGAACCAGGTAAACCTGAACAGCCTGGGCTGCTTTCTCCTCCCCTCCCCCAACCCCATCTCCAGCCTCCAGGGGTCAAAGGGAGGGACCTCAGGGACCACCATTCAGATTCAGGCATGCAGACCCTATCAAGTTTCAGGGTCCAAAGAGAAGACCCAGGAGGAGCCCAGCAGACAAGCACTGCGGTAAACCTTTGCTGAAAACAGCAGGAACGCCTACCATCTCCATCCCAAAGGAAAAGTCCTTTCCGGTCTTCTCCCCCACCTACGTTTGGAAACGGTTCTCTAGCTGTGCCGGCCTTAGAGCCCGTACTTCTTCCTTGGCTCGGTGTGTTCAAGGTCTGAGAGTCTCAACCCCGCTGTACATTAGAATCACCTGGAGAGTTTTAGGAACGCTCTGGGCCAGGGCCCATCGTTAAATTCCAGATGCACTGGACCCAGAGGGAGGGGCCCAGGCAGCGGTGGTTAAAGCAAACTCCCAGGTGATCCGAATGTGCGGGGAGACCCCCGATGTGGGTGACAGGGTGGTAGGTGATACAATAAATGCATTTTTGGAGGAATCTCTGCTGTCAGATTTGGTTTACTTCGAATCTTCCGAAGCTTTGTGGTTCTCAAACTTTCACAAGCCCCAGAACCATGGAGACCTGACTAGAAAACCAGATTTCTCAGGAACAACACCAGAGTTTCTGCCTCCTAGTTTCAGAATGGGGCCTTGGAATGTGCCTTTTTAACGCACTGCCTAGGTAATACACAAACCTGCCCTTTAAGAAATACTGAATTCCAACAGCATCCTTGGTATATATAAAGCAAGTCCAACTCAATTTCTGGTTTTTTGTTTGCCCCATATAGTTGCCTTTTTTTTAATTTATTTTTTATTTTTTTATAGTTGCCTTTTAAACAGTATCTAGATTCAAATATATAGGAGACTGCACTGTTTTATCCCTATTTTTGTTTAATCCATCTGAGTTAGAAGTGAAAAGTTAAAATATCCTGCCCACTAATCATTGACTAGAGTCATACGGCATCTGTGAAGAGTTGTTATTAAAGAGTGGCAAGTCAGAAAGATGGTAACATTCACACACACACACACACAAACACACAGCGCATGCCAGCCAGCTGCTCCCAGAGGCCCCAAGTGCCTGCCGCTCCCCACCCGGGTCCTCTCAAGGCAGGGCTGCTCTCCATGCGTTGGGCTCTTCCCTCCCTGCTCACCAGCCTGCACTTGCCTTCCAGGTGGATGACTCTTGAGTGCCTGCTAACCCTCTCCCCACCAACAGCCACCATGCTGGCTTCTCAAAAGCAGCTTGTCCAAAACCTAACTTAAAAGTCCACTCCCGGGCTTCCCTGGTGGGGCAGTGGTTGAGAGGCCACCTGCCAATGCAGGAGACACGGGTTCGTGCCCCGGTCCGGGAAGATCCCACGTGCCGCCGAGCGGCTGGGCCCGTGAGCCATGGCCGCTGAGCCTGTGTGTCCGGAGCCTGTGCTCCGCAACAGGAGAGGCCACAGCAGTGAGAGGCCCACGTACCACACACACAAAAAAAGTCCACTCCTCCTAAGAGAATATCTTCATGACCCTGGGGTAGGCAGAGAACTCAAGAGATCACACACACACACACACACACACGCACCCCAATACAAGAAAAATTTTGTTAAATTGGACTTTATTAAAATGAAAAACTTCTGCTCATCAAAATACATCCTTAAGAAAACGGGAAGTCCATACCACCTTCCTGCCCCAAACCTGCTCTTCCTCCCTAGCTGAGATAATGCCCCCTCACCCCCAGCCCCCAAACCCCAGGCAGGTTTCTCTCTTCCTGCCAACCAGAGGCAAGCTGTATCTACCAAGTCTGCCTCCCGCTGCCTGGACCCTCCGCCAACACCAGACGTAATGCCCTCCTAATCGGTCTAACCTTCCCTGCTCTGGGCCCCCTTGCAATGCGGCCACGGTTATCTTCCCAAAATACACATCCAGTTCCCTCACATTCCAGCTCCCTCTACACAGTGAAGCCTGCATTTCTCACTATGACAGGAAGACTGGTGACGATCTGACCATCTCCCTTTGTAGTTTTCTCTCTTCTTCCTCCCCAACTCCCACACCTAGTTACCAGATCTCTTGCTGTTCCCTAAACAACCCAGAAGCTTCATGCCTCCTTCTCTTTGCCCTCAGTGGTTCTTTTCCCTGAAACACCTTCTCTATTTATCCCTACTGGAATTCTCAAAGGACACCTCCTCCATGAAACTTTCCAGGAGTTCCTGCAGAAGCTCTCTCGCCCTCCTCTGTGCTCACCAGACTCGTGGTGGCAGGAGCACAGAACTGCATCTGACACAGCAGCTCATGGTGAGCACTCCTGCCTCCTCCTCTAGACCATGTGTGCCCTGGGACTGGGTGCAGCAGTCTCCTGCAGCGCCAGCACGGTGCTCTGTGTATCTAAGAAATACTAACACAAGTCCGTTCACTCCTTCATCTAGAGCGTAGGCTCCTTAACAGAGTCCAGCTGACCCCCGCCACGCTTGAGCCTCCCTGGACCTCCTTAACGAATGGTCTGATCTTTAAAACAAAGCAGAGAGAAGGGCACCGTTATGTCTTCTCCTGTTTGCCTCGTAGCAAGGGCTATGAGGATGTTTCCAAAAGCTGAACTAAATATGCAAGAAATCTTGAGGTGCTCTAGATCCCAAACTCCTAGAGGGTTTCTTGGACCACCTACCTCATGATCCCACTCAATGCCCTGCCCCCACTGTCCCTGTTAGGCAAACTCCTGTCCCAGTGGCAGGCCTGCAGGATGTCTCTTCTTTGGCAAGCTTTCCCAGGCTCCTTGGGCAGGGCAAGTTAGCCGCTCCCATGGCCCCTTTCCTCACATTTCTATTGCAACCTATTGCAGTACTTACCTGCCTACCTCTCCCAGGGTGGGATTCTGACATTCCTTTAAATGTGTTTCTCTAGTGTCTAGAAAATGTGGGAACACAGTAGAGACCCAGATGCATGTGGAGTTTTCTGAAAGCCTGAGCACAAAGTATTTGCTCAGTCAAGGTTTGTAACTCTCTAAAGTAACGAACAGGGACTTCCCTGGTGGTTCAGTGGTAAAGAATCTGCCTTACAATGCAGGGGACGCGGGTTCGATCCCTGGCCAGGGAACTAAGCCCGCGTACCACAACTACTGAGCCCGCGCACCCCAACTAGAGAGCCTGTGTGCCACAAACTACAGAGCCCACACGCCCTGGAGCCCAAGCGCCACAACTAGAGAGAAGCCTGCACGCCGCAATGAGAGATCCCGAACGCCTCAGCGAAGATCCCGCGTGCCACAACTAAGACCCGATGCAGCCAAAAATAAAATAAATAAAATAATGAACAGATGATTGTGTGACTAATGAAAACTAGCGGTCAGGGGCAGACCTAGGAACATGGCGACCAAAGTCAGAACAAGGAGGTGAGTTCCTGAGCTAAGGAAATGCCCCAGGAATATGTGCCTGTCAGACAGGGGTGCATTTGCAACATCAGCATTTTTAGTGATGGATTCAAGCCCCTCCCTCGCCCAGGCCTAGTTAACGATGAGCTTCATGTCCCACCTTTCTGATCCTGGCAGAAAACACAGAGGAAGAAAAGGGGACCACCATGAAGAGGAAAAGAAAGCTACATTCTAGGCTTCCCTGGTGGCGCAGTGGTTGAGAGCCTGCCTGCCGATGCAGGGGACACGGGTTCGTGCCGCGGTCCGGGAAGATCCCACATGCCGCGGAGCGGCTGGGCCCGTGAGCCATGGCCGCTGAGCCTGCACGTCCGGAGCCTGTGCTCCGCAACGGGAGAGGCCACAGCAGCGAGAGGCCCGCATACCGCAAAAAAAAAAGAAAGCTATATTCTAGCACAAAATGTGAATTTTATGGAAGTTTTTTTCTAAGCATCTTTATCAAGGTGCTTTACGTATGTGCCTCTTGAAGAGGCATATATGTGAAGTCTGAGAATTCACTCAAATATTTAATTTAGGATGTACGTACAAGGTCATATAAGAGACAAAGGGAGCTACAGGTCATGACTCCAGTCCTCCTCCCCCTAAATTATGCAATTTCAGAATCTCAGGGGTCGGCTAGTCTATTTGTGTCACACTGCAAACGAGGAAACTGAAGCGCAGAGAAGAGAATGACCTTCTCAAATTGATCAGGGGTAGAGGCTGAGCCCAGAAACCAGACCTCCTGAATCTCATTCCATTCATTTAAGCCAGTTTCACAACATCAAACATAAGATCATGAAAAAACAGTAATTCAAGGGCAAGGGCTCAGGACCAAATGAGGGGAGCAGGAAGTGCGGGAGGGGTCCCCAGGGTGAAAAGGACCCAAACCTGGCAAGACCCGGCAGCCAAGGTGGGGTGAGGGCGGAGGTGGGGTGAGGCAGCATGGGCAGGAGGGCTGGGCCACTGTGCTCCCTCCCACCCCATTCTGTTGTTTCAGGGGAAGCCAAGACTGAAAACCAGGAAGACCCGGTTCTAGTGGAGTCATCTGGGTACCAAACAGAAGCAGCATGCAATCTGGAGTCTGGTTTAGCCCATGGGCCTCTCCACAAGGACATCCACGTGGCTCTTAACCTCCTCACCTAGGGGAATCTTAGCTTCCTAATCGTAAAATGGGGATAAAAATTAGTTCTTGTAGTAATTGCAGATAATATACCTGTCAAATGAAAAAAATACAATTTAGTAACAAGTTTGATGTCCTTTATTCAAGGCAGAACAGCGCTTGGACTGGGGGAGAACAGCACCTCAGAGCTGCACGCGCTCTTGACCAGGGTTGCTGGGCGAGAGCGAGGTTCACCTACTGTTAGAAGAGGCACCTCGGAACAGGGCGTGATTGGCTAGGAGAGATGGAATTTCCCTAAAAGGCAGCCGGTCCTGTTTCCTAGGGGAAGGTGAGCTCGCTAAACTGAGTTGGAGGATTGTGATTGGTGGATGTTAGGATTCCTGGGCAAGAGTTTCCTGTAACTGCACTAACCTAGGTTTATTTATTTTATTTTATCCTTTAAACTTTTTTGGCTGCGCCACGAGGCATGCTGGGATCTTAGTTCCCCAACCCCAGATGGAACCCGTGCCCCCTGCAGTGGAAGCACGGAGTCCTAACCGCTGGACCACCAGGGAATTCCCAGGCACTGACCTAGGTTTAGATTCGTGAACTGGGCTGGGCCACAGGGGTGGCCTCCATTGTGTGAATCCTGTTAGACAAATTAACTTTATCATCTCTTAGGACTGTGGCGAGAGTTAATGCTTTCGGCACAGTCCCTGGCGTGAAGTACGTGCTCACAAAGCTACCCCTTTGGCCTAGCTCAGGCTTGGCCGTGGCCGCTGGTGGACCAGACTCAAATTACGACCATCCTCCCCACTACTGTTTTCTCACCACTAAAAAGTGAGGGTTGTTCTAAGAGCTCTTCTCTCTGTGGCCCCCAGATGGAATGAACACGCCAGTGTGCAAACAGCCGGTCCATTTAAGAGACAATGGGGCGCCTCTATGATGACAGTTTCACAGCCCGTCCTAAAGGCCAGCCCTGGAGCTCACTACTGATTACGAGCTGTCACAGGAGTCCCTTTAAAATGTGTTCAGCCTTTTGGTAAAGTACACTTGTCATGCCTGCTCCAAATGGCATCATCTCCTTCAAGGGTGATGTTATTTTTGAGGCCATCCTGCAAGCGTTCAGGTTTTCATTAGTTTACATATAGTGAATAAGCAAGGACCGTCTGCCAGTCGGAATCCCCTAAAACTGCTACGCACATACTTTGCTAATAATTTGGTTTGAGTCCTTAATGGTCTACTTTGTGTTGCCATTTCTCACATCTCCTGTACTAAAGCCCAGGAGATCACACTTAATTCATCTCCTTATTCCCAAAGCCCCCAGCACAATGCCCCCCCCCCCCGACGTAGTAGGTGCTTAGCGGTTGCTTATTAAATGCAATATAGCACAGCAGGAGATGACATTCACAGGCTGGACGTTCACAGGCTGTTCTTCCCAGGGCCAACAGGAAGCACAGTCTGTTGAGACTGCAGGGTTATAAAGCAAGAGGAAGCAACATTTGCTCAGCTCACAGAAGCAGCAGCACAAATGGCCGATAAACATATGAAAAGGTGTCCAACCTCACTTATTATCTGGGAAATGCCAATTACAATCATAACAAGACACCGTTTTCCCACCCGTTAGATTAGCAAAATATTGATGTTGGCAAAGGTGGAGATCTTCTCATACCTTGTTTACGGGAGCATAAATTGGCACTGCCCTTTCTGGAGGACAATTTGGCAGAGACTGTATCAAATGCAAGATATATATTCCTTTCAACCCAGCATTTCTCTTTCTAGGTATCTATCTTAGAGCAACAGATGCGCAAAGAGGCGTGACCCAGGATGTTCACTGCTGCAGTGCTTATGCAGTGAAATACTGTAAACCACACAAGTGTCCGCCAGTGAGAGAATGGTTAAATAAAATCGTGGTAATCCATATGGTGGAGGAGAACAGTAATTACGTGGCTTGATTGCCCAGATTTATTCTAAGCGAAAAACCAAGCTGTAAAACGAAACTACGGTGTGGTTCTATATATATTAAAAAAAGGAAAAGAAAAAAAAAGCAACTGTGAAGCAAAATTATATATTTACACACACACATAGATAGATAGAGAAAATCATGTCATATATACACCAAACTGATAGCATTAGGTACCTCTCTGATGGGGGAATTAAAATCACTGGGAAGGGATGGGTTTATTTATTTTTTTAACAGGAATGTATTTGTGTAATACTTATGTAAAATCAGTTTTTAAAAATTATTCATTTCTGGGAATTCCCTGGCGGTCCAGTTGTTAGGACTCCGCGCTTTCACTGCCAAGGGTGCGGGTTCAATCCCTGGTCAGGGAACTAAGATCCCACAAGCTGCGCTGCACAGCCCAAAAAAACAAACAACAAAAAAAACATGATCCGTGTCCTATTATACGCTAGCCCTGTGCTATAAATGTTATGTAGTATACCTGACTAACCCACACAACTCTGAGATTCGAATTATTCATTAATTCATTCAGCAAACCTTTACCTAGTACCTCCTGAATGGCGGCCTTGGAGGCAGAGGTGCCAAGAGGGCCTGCTTTGAACAAGCTCAGGTTGGGCAGAAGCAGAAAACAAACTGGTGAGTGCTACTCCCATGAAGATGAGACATGCCCAGCAGAGCAGAGTAGAGCCAAGTCTAGAAACAGCACAGGGACCTCAGCTGTGCTCAGTAAGTGAGGCTGAAGGTCCCACATCCAGTCAGTAGCCGAGTCGGCATCTGGACTCACCTCCGGGAAAGGGGAGGCCATGAGGGCAGCCTGTGAGAAGGGGAGGGGGGTCTGAGGGCAGGAGGGAGAGGGGAGGGGAGGAGATACTGTGATATTTGGACCACAGGTTATTCGTTATCAGTATTTAATATGTATTAAGCATCTAATAAGTCTAAGGATGCAGAAGTCCTTCCTTCCGGGTTGGGAGCCAGGAAAGAAACCAGATCCTAGATCAGCAGGACACGGTACCTTGGCTCTAAGTAATTTAGAATCAGTTGGGGTGAAGAGATTAATGAGAGTCATAACATCACCCGGCCGTAACTGTGTCCTAAAGCCCTAAGCAGTGATACACACTGGGAGTCTGCAGGCTCTCTGGCTCAATGACTGTTCCAGCTGCTTGGCCAGGCCTCTGCCTCTCAGTAATGAGGGTTAATAAAGTAACACCTGTAAAAAGCCCTTCCTAAGCCTAAAGCGCTCCCTCAGGGTCATTCTGTTCTGAAAATAGTCAGAAGGAGGAGCCTGGAACTGCCCGCTTTGGGGTGGAGGGATGCCTCGCCTCTGCCCTCCCAGCTGCCCAGGCCTGGGCCAGCTCTGCCAGGCCAAGGAAGGTTCTCCTCGACTCAAGCACAGCAGAGGCCCAGTGGGAACAGCAGGAGCACAGGGTGGCGAAGACTCAGCCGCTGCCTTACCCGTGGGAGCCCACCCACAGTCCCCCAGCCCCACTCTGTTCTCCGGGTACACTTGTCAGGACCCCCGCAAACCAACAGCTTGGGCCTGAGCTCCCTGAGAAGAGGTCTCGTATTCACCCACCTCCCAACTGCTTAGTCAACCAACAGGTATTCATTGAGCCTGTTCTCCCTGCCCCAAATCAGGTTGGGCATGATTGGTGAAGACATAACATGTAAGAAAGAGTTAGTGAAAAATACTCTATGAAGTATAATTGATTGCTAAACCCAACAATATTAACACTAAGGACTGCAGGGGTGCAGAGGAGGGAAGAGGTCAGTGTGGACTGGAGAAATCCTAGAGAGCTTCCTGGAGGAGGTAGCAACTCTGGGACTCAACCCTGAAGCATGGATAGGGGAAAGCACAGCAGGAACAACGGCAGGGAGGAAGGACGTATAAAGGGGAGACTGGTCCCTCACGGGGGACCTTCCTATTACAGAATGGTAGTAAAGTGGGGTGGAGCCATTGTGGAGGTCACAGTGAGGGTTGAAGCCTTGAGAAACAACCAGAGGATTTCTGACATGATGGGGAGACAGTGGAGAGCCATTGCTGGGTTTGTAGCAGGACCTGGTGATGACTAAAAGGACTGGCATAGAGATGCAGAGAATAGGAGATGGGACAGACACCAGCATCCCAGTTCCAGCAGGAAGCCCCACTTCAGCCTCAGGGAAGGAGGAAATGCCCCATTTTCCTCATCCAATTATTTAAAATTTCATTCATTTGTGATATTCTAAGTCTTCTTAATTTTTTTTTTAAAGGCCTGGGGAGGCAGATAATCTCAGCTGGACAGCACAGTAAAGAGCAGACCTCACTCAGTAACTGTGGACTGACAAGGGTGGTCACGGGAAAAGGAAACTAAGCCGAGGGGGATGCTTTGAGGGAAGAAGGCCCTACAGGTGGGGCATGTGGACCAGGTGCAGACTGGGATCAGGTGAAGCACCACAGCAGGGCACACAGGCCCTCAGGCCCCGCCCAGCTTCCCAGCCACACTCCTGCTGCTCTGAGCCCAGCACCTGCACCCTGTGCTCCATCACCCACCACCATGAACCTCCATTCCTGAAAAGGCCACACTGTCTTGTGCCTCCGAACCTTTGCACATGCTGTATGTCTCTTTCTGCAGTGCCTTTCCTCCCGCTTCCCTAAATTCAAGTTCATCCTTTAAAAGCCAAAAGCCAACTCTTGCTGATTTGAGGATGACCCCAGGCAGAATTAGTCTAAGAGTCCCTTGGTGATGCTCTCCCTGAGGTGCCCGATCCCTCGCCCTGTCATAGGATAACCAGGAATCCCCTAGGCTTCTGGTCGCTCCAGTATCTTGCTGGGCACTCAGACAGGGAGGGTTCTGACTGTCGGCGCAATGATGGTGGCCTGCAGGAACTTCAAAGGGCAGGCATCACCTTCTGAGGTTTGGAAATGCTGGCGGGGCCTCCCAGGGGCATAGTCTGGGAGACAGCTTGTATTCGGCAGTAGGGAATGTGTCTTTTTTGGGAGTAGGATCCATGAGAGCACACAAGTGGTAAGGGGAGCAAGACTGGCTGAGGGGACTTCCCTGGTGGCGCAGTAGTTAAGAATCCGCCTGCCAATGCAGGGGACACGGGTTCGATCCCTGGTCCAGAAAGATCCCACATGCCATGAAGCAACTAAGCCCCTGCACCACAACTACTGAGCCTGCACTCTAGAGCCCAAGAGTCACAACTACTGAAGCCTGCATGCCTAAAGCCCGTGCTCCACAACAAGAGAAGCCACCACAATGAGAAGCCTGCGCACCACAAGGAAGAGTAGCCCCCGCTCAGCACAGCTAGAGAAAGCCCACGCACAGCAATGAAGACCCAACACAACCAAAAAAAAAAAGGTCTTTAAAGTCTGGCTGAGGGTGGGAGCAGACATCTGGGGGTGCCACTATCAAGGGAGGGAGCAGGCATCTGGGAGTGCCACATTCAAGGGACAGAGGAGGATGCTAAGAAGATGCGGTTGGAGGAGATGGGAAGAATCTTGGGGATGAGGTCAGAAAGGCCTAGTGAGGCAGTTTCAGAAGAAAGGGCCAAGTGCCAGATAACTAAGAGGAAACTGCAAAAGGAGGACGGATTTCTTTCCCCTTGGTAAGCCACTTAGAAAACAGGCCTGACGAAGACAGTTACTGCTCTTTAGCCTGAGGGGCACTTGGGAATCTCGGGAGCTACCTGTGTTTCCCCATGGTTCTTTCTGGCCGCAAGGCATGTGGGATCTTAGTCCCTTGGCCAGGGATCAAACCCGAGCCCCCTGCAGTGGAAGCACAGAGTCTTAACCACTGGACTGCCGGGGAAGTCCTCCCTAATGCTCTTGTTACCTGTAGCTAGCCCTTCCCTAGTGCCCTGGCAGAGCCCAAGAGGGGCGAGTGTGGTCTCTGGGGATGGCCCCCACGTGGCAGTAGCAGTCTGAACTCAATCCCATTCCAGCCCCTTCCCTGTGCCCTGAGTAAGCTTGTGGCCAGCTCGTAACTCTGCAGCCCCAGCCCCTAGTCTGAAACAATGGGCTCCAGGGTTCTAGCGATTGTACCGGAAGTCGTGGAAATCTTGAGTTGTATCATATGAACAAGGAACGTTACTAGCAGAAAATATATTCTGGGTGCAAGTCTCTACATCTCAAGTCACGCATCCCTGAAATATTGTAAATTAAATCAACTTTAAAGTTTTTCTGTTCACGCTCATTGATGACCTTTATCAGTTGGGGGAAGCAGATGCCAAAGGTTTCTTTTTTTCTAGAAAAGCTTTTAATGGTTGTTGCACTTTGGTGATAGGTACATGGGGGTTCATTATACTAGTCTCTCTATTTCTGTCTATGTCAGAACAGGTTCATAATTTTAAAAAAAGTCTTTTTAAATTTTAGTGGAAATTTTAAAATTGAGAAAATGTATCTATTATCTTACTTTTCCCTGTGAGTTGAGAAAAGACCTGCCTTTTTTATTGCAGCTGAGAGCAGGCCTCCATACTGCTTCTTCAAGGGAGCACAGTTTGAGGATCACCAAATTTCTAGAAGCTTTTCAAGCGTAAAAGTCTTTATATCTAGGGACTTCCCTGGTGGTCCAGTGGTTAACACTCTGCGCTCCCAGTGCAGGGGGCCCGGGTTCCATGCCTGGTCAGGGAACTAGAGCCCACGTGCCGCAACTAAAAGATCCCGCACACGCACCAACGAGGTCCCGGTGCAGCCAAATAAACAAATAAATGTTAAAGAAAAAAAAAGAAGTCTTTATATCTAGCCTCTGGCCCTAGGGCTAAGGGAGAGCAGAAATACAGGCCACTCATAACAAGGGGTTAAAAAGCAAAGCCCCTCCCACAGGCCACAGGGGAATAGCCCCAGGTCCTGAATGAATTTCCATCCCAAAGACCACGCTTAATGCTCAGAGTCAAGCCTCTCTTCTCCCAGACCTTGGACAGGCTGTCCCTTTTCCAGGCTCCTCCAGGAGAGAAATTTCTGCCTTCCTGGATCCCAAAGGAACTGGAAACAATCAAGTAGCCACCCCATCCTGTACTGAACTTTCTCTAGAGCAAGTTCTCACACAATGCAAACGGCATAACACCATCCTTTGCAGGCCTGGGGTAAAGACAAGTGAGAGTGAAGGTGAAAGGCCCCACGTGGTGGCAGTTCGCGTTTCCCTTCCCTTCCTGGTGCCGGTAGGTCAACGGGCTTCTCTCTACTAACCAGACATACAGGAGAGCAGCCCCACAATGGTGCTTCGTAAACTGGGTTCGCCCCTTGGTCTCCACGGCATCACCTCCCCTCGCTACTGAAGCCCTCCCTGGGCTGGCTTTCTCCCTCCCAACCCGCACAGAAGCCTCTCTAAAAGTCACCAGCTACCTCCAGATCGGCAGGTGCAAACAGCCTGTCTCAACTCAGCCTCCGCAGGGCTGGGCGGCCACTGCCTCTGGAAAACCTTCTCCTTTCTGAGACACGGCTCTTCCTCCCTCTTCTTCCTCCCAGGCCCCTTCTCAGTCCCCCTCTCCACGTGGCTCTAAGTGTCGGGTTTCTGTGCACAGAATCCAGAGACACTGTCTCTGCTTTCTCCTCCTGTTTCCTACATGAGCTCATCAGTGTTCGTGGACTTAAACGCCAGGTTCTGCTCCTGACGCCGTCTCATCTTTGATTTGCAGCCTGGACCCCCCTAGGCTCCAGGCTCCAGGCACCTCAGCATCTCAGGCTAAACCCTTGATTCCCTCCCGTCCCAAACTCGTTCCTCCCCTAGTCTTCCCCACCTAAGGAAGTAGCACACCCATCACCCAGGCGTTCAGGCCAAACCCCTGGGAGTCGTGCTTCCATTCCCTCCCCTCCCCCACCCCGGCCATCCATCAGCAAGCCCTGCTGTTTCTATCTCTGAATCTCCGGATCTGTCCCTATCCGTCTCCATTGCTGCTCCTTTAATCCACATCAAATCACTCCCCTGCATAGAAACCTTCAATGGCTTCCCAGGACACAGCGTTAAACCAGCTTTCGGGGCAGCTTCCCCGGTGGCGGCGCAGTGGTTAAGAATCCACCTGCCAATGCAGGGGACACGGGTTCGAGTCCTGGTCCGGGAAGATCCCACATGCCGCGGAGCAACTAAGCCCATGCACCATAACTACTGAGCCTGCGCTCTAGAGCCCGCGAGCCACAACTACTGAGCCTGCGTGCTCCGCAACAAGAGAAGTCACCACAATGAGAAGGAGCCCGGGCACCGCAGCAAAGAGCAGCCCCCGCTCGCCGCAACTAGAGAAAGCCCGTGCAGCAACGCAGCCAAAAATAAATAAATAAATTTATAAAACAAACAAAAAAACAGCTTTCGGCCGGGACCTCAAGGCCCTGTATGACTGGACCCTGCTTACCGCCCAGTTTCATCGGACCCCACTTTCTCCCCTGCTCGGTTCACTCTGGGAGTATCGGTCTTTCACGTAGCCAAACAAGTCAGGGCCTCGCTTGTGCTATTTCCTCTGCCTAGAATGTTCTCCCCCACCCCACAACTCACAGAGCCAGCTCTTCTGTTCCTTTAGGCCTGAACTTACATGCCACCTCCTCCAAGAAGCCTGTCCTGACCACCCCACCTAAAGCAGGCCTCTGTTAACCTCTATTTCAACCCCTTGTTTACTTGTTTCCTGTCCATCTTCCCCATCAGAATGTCAGCTCCAAGAGGGCAGGAATTCTATATGCGCAAAGCCCAGGACACTGCCTGGTTACACGGTAAATGTCCAATAACATTTGTTGAAAGAACAAAGGACCCAGCCACTGCCTAGGGATCCAGCAGTGCCCTGTAAGTGCGAGAGGTTAACCTGAAGGGGAAACTGAGGCTCAGCCAGGGCCTGACAACAGCTGCAGACAGTGGCTGAAGCTAACTTCCGGTTTCCCAGTTCCGTGGGACGGGCTGGGGCCCAGGCCAGAAGGCACCTCACCTCCCTTTTCCAGCGTGCCAGCCACTCGTCCCGCTTGCGCTTGCTGATGTAGTAGGGGTCCCCCGCCTGGAAGGTGAGCCGCGGCATGGGCCGCTGGCGGAGGCTGGACTCCCAGCCCAGGCCACCCCGCAGCCGGCCCCGGGAGCCCTAGGACAGAGATGACAGAGACAGACTGGCATTAAGGTGAGCACGGACAGCCCCGCTGCAGGGTTTTTTCCTCCTGGAGGGGAAACCAAGGAGGCACTCACCTCGAGCAGAACACAGAGCTCTGACTCCTGGCCAGAGATGCCAGCCCTGCGAGTGCGGGCCAAGCCCCTGTCTGGGCTGGAGAAGTGAGGGATGTGGGGCAGGACATAAACTGGGAGGGGAGGTGCTTGGTCTTGAAGGGGGACCAGCTGGCTGCCTCGCTGGGGGCCTTCCAACCTCCACACCCACTTCCTCTGCTCCTCACAGAGGGACATGTAAAGAAGGGGCCAGGGGCCACCTTGGGCCCCTCACACACACTCGCCACAGTCGGTCAGAGCGGTGGCTCTCTTCTCCTAGAATCAGGATCCACAGAGCCCCTGGGGGTTGAGGAAAACACTTGCCTCCATTTTCATGGATTCGATGTTGGTCTCCTTCTGTTCTTTGCCTGTGGAGAGGGAAGAACAAAGGGACTGTCGGCAGAGTTACAGGAGTGGCTCGGAGGCCTCACCTTGTGCCTGGGGTCCCTGCCACGGGGATAGGGCTTCTCCAACCGTTTAGTCATTCCTGTGTCAAACCTGATGGCCTACTGTGTGCCAGGCGTCATGCTGGCCCCAGGACTCAGAGCACAGCCAGGGCAGAAAAAGGACTGGGGCAGGGCTGGAGGCCCAAATCCGCAGGAACAACAGAAAAGCCAGCACTGTGGCTTCTGGCCCATCGAGTGCCTCAGGCACACAGAAGGGATCCGGAAATAGCCCCCTTGCCTGCTCCCAGTTGCGACACAGCTCCCTGCCCAGAGGAGGGGCCAGACTGCACAGCTCTCCCTGGCCCTGGAAGGGAGCACTGGCTTGTATGTGTGGGGTGCAGCAAAGATGCTCTAGGGGGAGGGGGAGGGCACAGGGAGACAGCAGCAAGACTCTGCTGAAACAACTTCGTCTCTCTGAGACTCAGTTTCCTCATCTGGAAAATAAAGATGCCGGAAATGGTTTCTAAGGTGCTCCTGAAGTTCTCAATATTGCGTTTCTGCCATGAATATCTGTTTCGGTCCCCCATTCTCCACCCATTCTTAGGTCCCTGAGTTCAGCCTTTATTCTAGAAGCCTGGGATTCCAACTGTCTCCATGTGACCTCTGTAAGCTTTCCAGGCCTTTTCTTCACTGAATCAAGGTACATAACCCTTCTAATGCTTCCGGAAGGCAGCGTTTCCCTGCTCCTCTTCCCTGCGGTTCCTCAATGGGCCCTGATTCCAGTTCCTGGAAGGGAAGGCTCCCCTGGAGGCTGAAGCCCCAGCAGTACCGTCGTTAAGGGTCCGGGGCGGGGGGCACAGAATGTCCCTGCGCTCCTACCCTGGTACCTACCCACTCTCCTACCCCACCCAGCTCAGGGTCGTCACCTCTCAAACGCCCTTCCCGGGCCATCACATCCCGGAGTCTGCAGTCCTGGCCTGGCTGTAGGCTGGGTTAATTATGCCTCTGAGCTTCCTGCTGGAGGATGGGGCTGGGCTGGGGGGTGAGGAGAGTGGGAGGTGAGCCTCCTCTCACCTGGGCCCCAGAACTCCTTTGTCTGGAGCCAAGAGTACTGAGCTCGGGCCCAAAGCAGGAAGGTCACTAAGGCTGGCTCATGGTCGCTTGGGGGGGCGGGGAGGGGGGTGTGAAGGGGAGACAAAGAGCCCAAAACGGAAAAAACAGCCCCTCCTGCATCTCCTGGCTCTGAGGCGGAAACCAGCTACAGCACTGAAGGTCTCTGAATCCTCGGTCCCCGAAGAGGATGTTTCTTTCCCCCTCTCTCACTGGGGAAGACCCGGGGCTCTGCTCTGGGCTTTGGCGACCTGGAGCCTGGGGACGGGGAGGGCAGGGCCAGCACCTGCGGGCGAGTGGGAGGTGTGGACTCCGCGGTGCCAGCTGCCCCCAGGGGCGGGAGGAAGTGGGGGTCACGTGTACTCGCCAAGGCTGTGTACACAGCAGGCCTTTACGTCTCACCGGACTTTCTCTGTCTCCTCCTCGAGCTTCCTTTAGGCCCTCTTGTCTCACCACAGCCAGCTCCCCAACTTTTTCTCGGGCATCCTGGAGCCGGGCTTCCCCTCTTGCCCGCTCCGGGCCTCCCTCCTTCCCGGGGGTCGCCCCTCCTCTCAGATCCTCCGCGTTCTGCCCTAGTGAGGCTTTGGGCTGCCAGAAGGGGGCGCCCACCCTTGGATCAGGAGGCAGCCTGCTGCCCCCTGGGACCTTCCTTCGGGGACCCTCCGTGGCATGTGGTTTACGGGGAATCATCTATTCATTAGAATGAAAGAAAGTCGGGGCTGAAGGAATTGTAGAGATGATGGGGTACTTGTCCAGCCCTTCGAAGGGGAAACTGAGGCCCCAGGAGCAGAGACGTACTGCCAGAGCTGAGATCAGATTTCAGAGCTCCTGACTCCCAAGCCGGCTAGCTTATTTCACACAGCACCACCCTGATGCCCCCCCCTTCCTCATTCCCCAGCCCCCATGCTCCCCGAAACAGAATTTTTCCTCATGTGGTTTCCAACTGGCTTCTTTCTGGAATTTTCTCCCTGACATACTCTGCGCATGCCCACTTGAGTGATATCTCTCTCTCTCTCTCTCTCTCTCTCTCTCTCTCACACACACACACACACACTTTCCAGCCCGTCCCAGCAAAACAACCAACTGGGCGGCCTTAGAATGCAGCACTTGTCCTGAGTCAAGGGGGGTCAGCAGCTCTCTCGACACTCCCTCTGCAGTCCATCTGCTCCTGGCCCAGATCCAGGGTCACAGGCTGGGCCAGGTGGCTGTGTGCCTTCCAGGGTGGCCCTGGCAGGCTTGGACATGACCCTGGGGCATCTCATGTCCTGGGGGCAGGAGAGGCCAGGGTGCTTCTAACACTTACCTGTTGGTCTGAGGCTACACTCTGCCAGGGGCCACCCCCAAATTCCCTTTAAAGTGAAGCCAAATCTCAATGACAGGGCTGAGGCCAGGCTGGCCTCAGAGGGCAGCCACTAGCCCAATGCTGCGTGTTCTGTCTAAGCAGAGAGGAGCTTTGTACTGACCCTACTCTGGTGCTGGTCCTTTACTGGTCGTATAATCTCGGGTAAGTTACTTAACCTGTCTGAACCCTCAGTCTCCCCACCTGAAAAATGGGGGGTAAAAAAGTCTTCCTCAGATGCTAGCAAGGATTAAATAAGAGAATCACATAAACAGCAAAGTTTAATATGCATTGAAATCATGAGGATCTCTTTCAAATGCAGATTCTGATTCAGTGGGTCTAGGGTGGGGCCTGAGATCCTACATTTCTAACATCCCAGGTCATGCCAGGAGACGCTGCTGTCCATGGACCACTTTGAGTAGTAAGGACATAGAACACTCAACACATAGTTAATATTCAGAAAAAATAAAATAAATAAGATAAAATAAAATAAAAAAGAAAGCCACATTACCATCGTTACTACTATCATCATGACGGCCTCAGTGCTAAGAGTGCAGGAGCAGTTCCAGGGCCACCACCTGCCTGTCCAGGTGTCTCTCGTCCTTTATTACTCATCATCTCCTCTGCTCTTCCTTTCTCCTGGTTGTACTATCAAGATCTGGGGCTCCTGGGAGGGTGCCCAGGCCAAGACTGCCTTAAAGCCCTCCATTTTTCCTGTGTAGGAACTAATGAGAGTGCTTCCAGGACAGACGGATGGGGCCCCTGAAAAGAGACCTGGAATGAGGGGAACCGAAAGGAGACCATGGCCAATTCACTTCCACCCTGGGGCCTCAGTCTCCTTCCTCCTTGGAACCAAGTAGCTGCCTATGTGTTCTGTGTGGCTGACTGCTGGACCAGCGGCCGAGCCTCCAGTAGGCCAATGCCCACCCCTCTAGGTAACAGCTCACCAGTCTCAGCAACGAGGCGATTCACAGTGACCTTTAGGGACCCCAGCTCTGATCCCTGCCAGCATCCCCACTACCTGAATAGCTGGGGCCACACAGGACTGCTCCAGGGCCAAATTTTGAAGATCAAGGACACGTGGGATGTTTTTGCCCAGTGCACTTTGCACCAAGATTCTGAGAAGGATCCGCTCAATATGTGAAAGTCCCAAACCCAGGAGTAACCCTTGAACCATCTCTCCCCTTCCCCCTTGTGTCCCTGGCACGCATCCACAGCTCCCCAGACCCACCCTCCTCCCCTGGGCGCCTGCAGCAGCCTCCTAATCGCTCGTCCTGCTTCCCAGCCCCTCTGTTCCATTCCAGGATCCAGATGGCAAAGGGATCTTTTCAAAATGCAAAGCGGATCACGTCAGCCCCTGAGAGGGCAGCCTTGAAGCCGCGCTGGTCCTGTCTGCTGTCGCACACCCCTCTCCCTTCCTCCCCCCATTCCAGACTTGTAGGTTTCTGTCAGGTCCCTGGATACCATGCTCCCTCCCACTTGTTCTCACCCCCTCCCGGCCCTTCGCCTTCCCTGGTGAACCCCAGCTCATCCTTCAGCTTAGGTGTAACAGCCCAGGCTGGCTGGCGTTCCTCTGTTACAGCTCCTCAGAAAACCATGTTTATTTTCCCTTAGAGAACTTATCTCCGTGTATAATCACCCACCGGTAAGTGTGCATTTCTCATTAACATCTATCTCTCCAGTGGACTGGGAGGTCCTCCAGGACAAGAACCAGGTTTTTGCTCGCGATGGTTTCCCCAGATCCCGGCACACACCAAATGGGTGTTTAATAAACCCCTGTTCACTGACCGAAGGAGTTGCTCCTGAGAACGAACAGAGCCGGGGAAATCCCAAACCGAAAGCAAACTCTCACGGGTTAAGAGCAGCCTTGGAGTGCTGGTTCCATCCCACCAGGCAGCAAGGGCTGCCCTGGCCCTGGGTGGCGGCTGGGTGCAAGCCATGGTGGGGTCCCAGAAGCTGCCTACTTGGTGGGCAGGGCCGATGGGTTCCCCGGTTCTGCTCTTGCACATGTGGCCGTTGTAAGGGGAGGATGGCGTTTTCTCCCTCTCCTCCAGTTTCACTCCACTCTGGCCCCTTGGCCACTCCCACCACGAGTCAGGACACACCCCCGGAGGTGCAGAGTTCAGGACCATCCCCCACTCCAAGCCCCACTCCAGAACAGCGGGGGATCTGGGAAGGGCACACCGACTCGGAAGCTAGAGACCAAGATGGAACGAATTCTGCATCTGCCACTGACAGGATTGGAGTCCCTGACCAAGTCACTTCATCTCGTTAAGGCTCAATTTTTTTCCACCTTAAGATGAGGATAGTAATCCCTCTTGAAGAAGATTGTTTGGAAGAGTAAATAAAACAACAAATGCAGAGTGAGTACCTCAGAAAGCGCTTTGCACATGGTGGGAGCGTCATAAATATTAGTTGAATAATAGACGAATGAAAGATATTTTAAAATAAATTTGGGAATCTCTTTTCCGGAGATGCTCTCTACCTTGCACGAATATAGGTTTGAATGCATGCAAAATTAAGTTATGCCAATTAATCGATTGATTCATTCCATCATGTACACTTAGGAAGGAAGGCTTTTTGAAATTAAAATGCACATATGCAAAACAACCTGGCAGGGCCCTGGGAGGATCAAATGTGATAATGTATGAGAAAGTGCTTCGTAAACTGTGAAGCCCTGTACAAATGCTAGTTGTCCTCATTACTAACATGTTTACAGCTCTGTTGGCCCCGAAATCGCTGGCTTAACCTTAAAGAGAAAAGTGGGCAACTTTCCAGGACTCCAGGGCTAGGCCACAAAGTCCTCAGAGGAAGAGGCCTGGGCTGGGCAGCGCACACCCAACTCCCCCCTGCTCATCCCCTCCCCCAATCTGTCACCACCAAACTTCAGTCCAGTCCACTCAACTATGGTGGGCTCAGGACATCTGCACCGGGAAAAGCTAGCTGGGCTTTTAATATCCACAAGGACATCTGCTGCCCTCGAGCGCCCAGGCCAGGGGCTACCAACGTGTGGACCCCAAAGAGCCGCAGGTCTCGCGGAAGAGTAAGCAGGCCAGGCAAAGGCTGAGGGAAAGCGAGGCACACGACCAGCCTATGGGGAGACAGCCATCACCCCAGTCCGGCAACCAATGGCATTCTGTAAACTCACTCTTGCCAGATCTAGCTGTTTTTTTCCATGAGAAGCCAAAACTCCAGATTTTTATGTGAAATTTCTTGATTCTTAAATATTGGCAACTCATTTTTTTTTAATGTTTAAAATACTACACGGGCCAAATCAAAAATGTGTGCAGGCTGTATGCAGCCTGCAGGGCACAGCTTTGGCAAGCAGACCTTCCGCTACCGTGCCCAGCCCAGGCCTCCTGGGACCCACTAAGCCCCGAGGTTCTAACCCTCAGGGGGACCCCAGCCAGCCCAGCAGAGGCTGCCCTGCTTTTGCCCAGGACTTACCCTCTTCTGCAGGGGCTCCCCGGCCATCCTTGGGGGTGCAGCAGCCATTCTCCACGGCTCTGGAGGCTTCGGGCGGGGTCTCAGCTGCACCCTCTCCCTCTGCTGGGGCCCCGCCCTTCTGCCCCCCAGCGGGGCTCCCCTCCTCTGGCTGGGGCTCACTCCGCTTCTCCAAGTCCCCGTTGGGTAACAGCTCTGAGGGGCCTGAGTCTTGGGCCATGGACGGGGACTTGGAGGTCACAGCGGGGTCCTTTGGCGTGTCACTGCTTTCCACCTGGAAAGATAAACGTGAGGGGAGAATTAGACCAGTGGTTTTAGCCCCTTTTGCATCACTGACCCATCTGAGATTCCGGTGAAAATTATACACCCGCTGTCTAGAAAACTGTGTGCACATAAATGTTTATGGAGTCAAATACACTCACAGTTGTTCTCTCAGATTCAAGGGGTTCACAGGCCTGACCCCCTGAAGTCAAGAGGTCTGTGGACTCCAGTTAAGAAAACGGGAGAAGAAACCGAGCAGGTTTAACAGCCTGGTCCCACTGCCAGCTGCGCCCCAGCCAGGCCATCCCCACTCACTGAGGTGACAGAGGGTGCCCAAGTCTTCTCTGTGGCCTCTACCGAAAACAGATGCTCCTCACACTATCCCTACTTCAAACCAGGACCCCTCCTCAGAAGATTCTAGTAACCCCGGGCTGATCTGACTTCTGTGCCAGAGCCCCCCTGGCTGTCCTCTTGGTCTCTCGAGCTGCTGCCTGGCCAGGTGGAGTGTGAGGGTGAAAGAGGGCCTCCTCTGGGCCCCAAAGCCTAGCACAGGTCCCTCCCTCAGCGTTTGCCCACAGCCTTCCCTGGGCGCTCAGACCCCAGGAGAGCCAAGGCCCCAGCCAGCAACCGCAGTCTCTGCAGCAACCCTCCCTGGCACGCGGCGCCACGTCCCCCCCAAGAGGAAGTGTCTTGCTTTGTTCCCAAGAGTCTCAGAACTGAGCTTGCTACAAGAATCACACTGAGAGTTGTCGGAACCGTCCTTCAGAAGTGTCACTGCATGGTGGGCAAAAGCTCCTCACCCCGTTACCCCTCAGAGCCGCTCGGCCTCCCTGGGGAGGCTCTCAGAGAATTTTGTGATTAGCTTGAGGCCACACACTTTGTGAGGACAGAGCGTGGCCAGCACTTGGTCCTTGGCCCTCTGGGGGCAGGTAGGCCAGGACATAGCAGAAGGAACGAGGTGTCCTCTTGGGGCAGGAGAGACAAGAGTCCCCTATACTTGGCGCTCTGCCACATCCGTGGGCACCAGGCCGCCCCCAGCAGCCCTGCCCATCGGCTCCCCTGCAGATCAACCGCCTGGAGAAGGGCGGGAGCGGCACCAGCTCAGCAAACACCTCAGGAAGGCGCCGCTCAAGAGGGCGCCTCAGCTTCCCCACCTGTAAGGTGAGATGACTAGGCTAGACCAATGGAGGGTTTCCTTCTTTTCAAGTTTTTTTTCTGTTTATAAAAGTCAGACACACATATTATAAAAACACAAACCACACAAAAGTGAGTAGTATTAAAAGGTTAAAGCTCCTATTTCACTTCTGTGCCTCCAAAATCACTCCCCACAGGTGAGCCGTTATTAACAGTTTGGGACTTCCCTGGTGGCGCAGTGGTTAAGAATCCGCCTGCCAATGCAGGGGACACGGGTTCGAGCCCTGGTCCGGGAGGATCCCACATGCCGCGGAGCAACTAAGCCCGTGCGCCACAACTACTGAGCCTGCGCTCTGGAGCCTGCGTGCCGCAACTACTGAGCCTGCGTGCCGCAACTACTGAAGCCCGCGCGCTCTAGAGCCTGTGCTCGGCAACAAGAGAAGCCACTGCACTGAGAAGCCCGCGCACCGCAACGAAGAGTAGCCCCCGCTCGCCGCAACTTGAGAAAGCCTGCGCGCAGCAACGAAGACCCAGTGCAGCCAAAAACTAAATAAATAAATTTAAGATTTTTTTAAATTGCTTGTTAACAGTTTGGCAAGTAGCTTTTCTCGACTTTTCTCCTCTGCATCTACAATCATGTGTAAGTTACATGTTTATACACATGCATTTATACACACATCCAGATCCAGGTTTTTTTTTCCCCTAAGAAGGGATCATACGACTTATCGTTCTGCAACTTGCTTTTTCACTTAGCAAGCACCGCGGGCATCTCTCCATACCAGTGCGTGTGGATCGGGCTCATTCTGTCTCAGCTGCTCAGCATTCTATCGAACGGATGCTCCTTAATTTATTCAAACCATCTCCTAATGGTGGGCCTTTGGGCTGGTTTGCTTTCTCCTGCAGTGAACCCCTTGCACTTAACCGCTCTGCGCACCTGTGGATTTCTGTAGGCCAGAGTCCCAGAAGTGGACTGGCCGGGGGGAGAGGGCCTGCCCATCCACGTGTGAGTAGATCCTGCCAAATTCCCTCCAGAGAGTTGTATCCCTGAAGCACCCCCCAAAGCCTGAGAGAGCACTGGTTTCCCCAGGCCCTCCCTGCAAGGCCCGGCAGCCTCCAAGGCTGCTTCTGCTCCGAGGATCTACGATCTCAACTCTGAGCCCACTGCTGTATGGTGAGGAAACCCCCGAGGTGGCGAATAGGGACGTGGGCCTTGTTAAAAAATAACAAAAATAAAAACCAGCATCCTCCCTGGACGAGTCCCTACATGGAGCAGCTGAGGGCGAGCAGAGGGAACGCGCGGCCTTGCCGGGCTGCTCTCCTGGCCGTGTGGAGGGCTGTGTGGGACAGCTGGGGGCAGGCCTGCTTCCAGGAAGAAAACCTCCCGCAGAAAGCTACAAACGTGTGCGCGCCTCAGCAGCAGGGGTGGGGGGCCGCAGCAAGAGGAAGACGAGGCCTGTGGCCTCTGGCGGAAGGGAGAAGTCCTCCACTAGGGTTGGGCACTTGGGGCCGAAGCCGGCAGAGCCAGGAGGCCAAAGGCAGGATGGCCAGGGGAGCAGCCAGGCCCTGTCTCTCTCTTCAGCTGCCATCCCCAGGTGTCAGGACCCACACACCCTGTTCAGGACTCAGAAGGTCTTTCCCACCTCCCTGCTCAAGCTAGCAGGCTCCCTGGCCTAGAATTCCCCTCCCTGGATAAATCCTCTCATTGCTCGAGGCTCCTGTGTGGGAGAGAGTCGGGTGGCCCAGGCAACCCAGAGAGCCAGGCACGCCTGGGCCCCCACTGCTACCCTCAGGCCCGGCTGTGCCAGCGCCACAGAGCCCCAGACGCGGCGCTCCCAGGGAGGTGGGTAGGGGATCCCGCTGGCCAACGCAGGCTGAGAAGTTTGGGCCAGCGCCAATCTCTTACCATGGCCGTGGTCCTCCTTTCCTCTAGCCACTTGCTTCCCCAGACACCTCAAGTCGAGGCAGGCTCCCAGCCCCACAAACTGCTCAGACAACTCCGCTGTCACTCACTTCCTGCCCGGGGACCACACGGCCTCCTCTCACCCTGGGACTCACTTCCTGTTGACTGCCAGCTCCATAGCATAGAGACCCAGGAGTACCTGCTCCGAGACTCAACCCAGCCCCAGGGTCCCAACCCACCCGGATTGGGCACCCCTCCCAGGCCTGCCCTGGAGGACCCGTCTGCAGCATGAGACACGCCATCCTTCCCGAGGTGGGCGGATGAGGGGTAGGGGAGCACCCTGCACAGCTCCAGCCCCGGGGGTAGCTCAGCGGGCTGAAATCCACCCCAATCTCACGAGTCCTCTCCCTCCTTTCCTCCCGACCAGCCCATCCCCCATTGCCCGCCCTCTCTGGTCGTGGATGACCCTGAGTTGACCAAAGCTCTGGGCTTAGGGGAGCTGCCGACTCTTGCCACGGTCAACCCTTGATCCATCTTACCCATCAAGAACCCCACACACACACGGCCAGTAGTGGCCCCTCACTGGCCCTCTCTCTGGAGTTCAGGGTAACTGGGCAGGTCAAATCCACCCAGAAGAAACCACTGAGAGGAAGGAAGGAGGTCCACAGGCAAATGGACTGACGCAACTCTAAATCTCCAGGGAGGAGCCGGGTGCTCCCTAAAAGGGCATCTCAGGTGAGAAGAGCAGACCTGGAAGCCACTAGGAGTGGCCACCCCAGCCAGGCCTGGGCCCTCCTTTCCCCCCACCCCCCACTAGCTTGTCGCCTCCTAGAGGCAGGGACTCGCTTTATTACGTTAGACTGGGCGCGGAGCAGGGCACCTGGCAGGTGTTCAGTAGTCATGATTGATACCTTAATGCCAAAGACCAGGTTACGAGCGAGAGCATCCAGTTCACACGTCTAGAGGGAGTTTCAACTTTGTTCATGTCAAGCGTAACTGTTAAAAATCCTGTTTCTGTTTGCTTTTATTCTTTACAGTTGCCTTGAAAGGAGACACGGCACACCCTGAGACACTCGTTGTTCCCATGGCGGGGAGGGGTAGCAGCAGAAGCCCCTGGTCCCTGCAGAAGGCACCGCCAGCAGCTAGAGGTGACAATTTGCACTCCCCTTCTTCTCACCTGTGGGGTACGGGAAGAGGGCGGGAGTGGAGGCAGAATGGGAATGGCAGCCACGGGTCCCCTCACTTCTCCTCCCTGGGGTGGTGGACACAACGGATCACGCAGAGTCTGTTCCCACCGTGCGCCTAACCCCGCCCAGGGCCCACCTCCCGGGGCCCCTCAGAGTTTGCCGATCTTTGCCTTCCTTCCAGGCAAGACCCCTCCACCCCAGGGAAATGCCTCCTGCTTCTCTGTTGCCCACCCGCTCCTCGGGCCCCTCCTGCGAGCAGCTCATCCCAAGCAGTGAAGGCAGTGGTTCCCCGCAGAGGACATCTGGCAATGTGTCTGAGACGCTTTGGGTCACCTCACTGTGGGTTGGGGGGACAGACAATGGCTTCTGGTGGGGAGGGGACAGCCCTCACCACAAAAATTACGCAGCCCCAAACGTGGATGGTGCTGTTGTTGAAAAGCCCTGGGCTGAGGACGGGGGCGCGGACCAGGGACTTTTTCTAGGGACCATTTTTTTAAAACAAAAAAAATTTTTGGTAAAATATATGTAACATAAAACCCACCATTTTACCCATTCTCAAGTGTACAATTCAATGAAATTAAGTACATTCACACTGTTGTACAACCATTAACACTGTCCATCTTGAAAACTTTTTCATCATCCCAAACTGAAACTCTTGTACCCATTAAACAAAATTCCCCATCCCCCCACCCCCCAAGTCCCTGGCAACCACTATTCTACTTTCTGTCTTCTAAGGAACATTTTAAAATCTGTCTGTCTGTCTCTCACACACACCACCCCGGGTGGTATTTGTGCCAGGCCCTGGTCTTTGGAACCCTCAGCCTTGCCCCCAACACCCCCAAAGCCCCTGTGGAGCCTGGCCCTTAAGTTCACCCCAGCATTCACTCACATCCCCTAGCCCACCGCATACCACATTTGTTTACAAAGCACTTTCACACCCTATCTCATTAGAGCACTCCTCACATGTTACCTAATTATTTGTTTACTGTGTGTCTCCCTCCTAGACTGTGAGCTTTGCCTTATTTAACTTTTTATTTCTCTTCCTTCCAACCACTCCACTGACAGCTCCCCAGTGCTAAGCAGAGGACTCGGCATAACTATGCTTATACAATCGATCGACTTAATTATCCCAATTATCCTGATGGGTTGGTGTTAACTCTCACTTTTCCAAGGAAAAGGTCTCCAAGGTCTGCCTCAGGTCACACGCCTTCTAAGTGGTAAAGCTTCCAAAATGACCCAGGTACAGGAGAGGCATTTGAAAGCTAGCCACCCCCTCTGGGTTGAGTCTCAGGAAAAGCCCAACCTCAAATCCCAAGGGATCCAAGGAGGGAAAAGGAGGCTTTGATGTGCCTGAGCAGGGCCAGGGCAAGGCTGCAGCTGTTTCCCAGGCAGCAGCCACCACAGGGAAAGGCCAGAGGCAAAGCCAGAAGTGAACCTGTCCAGGCCAAAGCCAGTCCCCCAGCTGCCCACCCTGCCCCCTTCCCCTCCCCCTTTGCTGGAAGTCTGGACCAGACCCCAGAACTCCAACCCTCCCTCAGGAAGGGAGGCCTTGTCTCCCAAGGTGGGGCAGAGTGCCGGGGCTCCAAATAGGAAAGGGATTTTGAGGCCTGTTTGACAGGTATGATACCTGCACACGAAAGCTAAGAGGCGAGGGAAATGATACAAGGGAGACAGGTCCCTGGGTCAGCTCTCCAGCACAGCCCCGGGCGCAGGCTTACCTGGGCCCAGGTGTGGAGGGGGGAGACCTGGGACCCTGTGTCTACCACTGGAAGGCCCTGGAGGTCGGAGCCACGTTCTGGCCTGGTTCTGGGCACCTGACTCACCCTCTCCTCCTGTGCCAGGAGCTGCTGCTGAAAGGGGTCTTTGCCCCCAGACCCCAGGGGAGCTCCGGCGGGGGGAGGCCCAGAGGCTGGCAGATGTGGGATGGCCTCACCTCGCCCTCCTCAGCCTTCCTGCCCTCCCTCCTACCCCCTCATCGCCATTGTGCCTTTAAGGCACTTGGAACACTCAGCTCTATGCCAGCCGGGGACCCTGGCGTCTGGCCAGCTATGGCCTCTTGATTAAAGACACACAGAGACGCAATCACATGCACAGACACACAAGGGGTTCACCATGGCCCAGAGAAACCCGCTCACCAGCCGCAGAGACGTGCTCAGATGCCCCAGAGTGATGTCAACAAAAACACGCCAACAATCCCCCTCCACTCGCACCCTCCGTTCACTCCAGTCCCTCGCAGACCCTTCAGCTCGCCGCCAACGCCCTGGATTTTCCCAAGTTGACTCTCGTTTCAGGAAACAGCCAAACCGTCCACGTAAGTGGGGCAGCCCTGTCCCCTAAGCGTTGGCACTGGGCCCGGGCTCCCCAGTCTCCTCTGCCCCAGGCCTTCCTACAGCCCCTTCCCCTGGCAGCCCTCTGCTCTGATCGGCCGGAAGTGGCCTTGAGGCAGGGAAAGCCAGAGAGTTCCCCCACGCCCACTCCCAAGAGAGGCCCACATGCCTCCCTGCTCAGCCTTCCTGGGGTGAATGGAGTCGGACCCCAAGACTTTGGAACCAGGACCTTGACCCTTCCAATTTCCTTTTCTCTAGTGGAGTGGCCAAAAGGGCCACCAGTGGGGTCAAGGGACAGAAGGACCAGAGGCCAAAGAGGGCCAACTCTGGCAAGTCTGACCCCAGCTTGGGTATGACTTCTAGGTGCCACCATTTCTCTCACCACTGAGGCTGGGAGCTTCCTTCCCACCCTCCTCCCCAGAGATCTCTCCAGCGTGTGTGTGTGTGTGTGTGTGTGTGTGTGTGTGTTTAAGAAAGAGAGAGAGAGAGAGGGAGAGAGAAGAGGGACTCAGGACTGAGGAGAGAACTTCAGGGTGTGGCGAAGTCTTAGAGGTCACTCAGTCGGGGCCCCTGCTAGCTGTGACAAATGGATGCAAGAACTAGCATGCCTGGTGAGCGGCGGCCCATCCGGGGTTCTACTTCCAGCAGGGACACCTGTCCACCTGGAAGAGGGCCTGACTGTGCTCTTTGAAGTCAACCTCAAAGGATTTCAGGGTGAGCTGGAGCCTCCCTTGAAAAAGCCATTATGTAGAGAAGATCCAGGTCGTATTTAAGTAAACCTCTTTCGCAGTTTTCTTCTGTTCTCAACCTCTACGTCCAGGCCTAGGGTGACAGGCTGGGTGAGAAGGGAACTCAGCATGGAAAATGGTGCTTTCCTGTCTATGCTTCACGAACCTTTCTAAAGTTTCTGATGTGTGTCTCCCCACCCCCGCCCACCCCCGCTGGGGCAATGCTCATCCTGCCCCACCCTACGGCGTGACTTCATAGCTTTAATCACAGCCCCGCTCAGCTTCATCTCTCCAGATTGGAGAGCCGTAAGCTCTCTTGTCTGTCCTCACTTGGCTGCCCTGCCTTCCCCTTCATCGATGTAGCTGCCCTTTCCTGGAGCTTTTCCATCTCTGTATATCTTTCTTGAGGTGGCAGGACTGAAACGCACAAAATTCTCTAGGTGAGGATGATGAAAGAAGGCCGACGTCAATAACTGCCCAGATGTGTGTGCGGAAGGTCCCTGCAGCAGCGGGAGTGGGGCAGGTGCAGCTCGGGCTCCGGAGACGCCCACGGGGTCCTAGGAAGCCCACGGGGCTCGGGACCGGAGGGAATGAACCCCTCTTGCTGGAGAGGGCCTGGAACATGTGGCTCTGGGGAAGGGACCGGGGAGGGCTGAAAATAAACAGGGGTTTTTGGAAAAACAAAATGGAGAGTCTGGGATTTCACTCAGATGCTCCCCCGATAAGACCAGATAAGTAGATCAGCCTCTGGAAAGGGCCCCTGCCAAACCTGCTCCCTTCCAGAAGGCTCCATCTCTGACAATACCACTGCCACTGGCCCTGGGGGCTGGCAGCACCTTCCTCCCTCTCCCTGGTCCGCAGCCCAGCACTACAGGCCCTGCCAGTTCTCTCCCATCACGGCCGCCCCCCAACAGGCTCTGGGGGCAATTTTTGGCCCCAATGTGCCCCATCCTATCTCCCTGCATTCTCTTGTGCTCAACCCATCATGCTCACGGATGCCAGAGTGAGCTTCCCAAAACATGACGCCCATCACTTCACACCTCCCACCGTCTCAAAAATCCTCCAGATAAACACAGCACATTTTTGAGAGGATAAAATATAAACCCTCGGGCTGCCTGCAAACTACCTCTCCACCCAAGATCAAAGGTGTTCGTAAACGAAACCCTCGTCCACTCAGCCAAGCCAGTCCGCGCACGGTCCGGCCTCCCCCAAGCACGCCCGTCCCCGCGCACACTCGTCCCTGCATACGCTGCTCAGGAAGGTCCTAGGTGGGGAAACCTCCCACTTTCCCCGGCCACACGTCACCTCCCTTCGAAGGCCCAAGTCCAGCCCCTCCCGCCAATGTCTTCGGCACTTCAGGTCCAGACCACGGGCCAGGCTCTTGGGGTACTGGATGGCTCTGTGAGCGCTGGTTTGACATGATCAGCTGGGGGAATGAGCAGAGGAGTCTGCATGGCACAGTTACAAGGAAAGTCTCTAACCTCGCGAGATGTCTGACAGCCCTGTTTTCCCCACACCTTCAAAAGCATGACGACACAGGGCAACGGGCAGCAGCGGGCCCACGCAGGCTCACAGGCAGGGATGCCCCGTGAGGGGCCGGGGCCCAGGAATGGGAGATACCCTTTCAGGAAGTTTCGTGCATAAAAACAAGGGGCACCAAGTCACCGAGTCAAGGTTCCAGGGGTTAGTGAAGGAGCCCTTCTAACCCGGACACAAAGAGGGGATTTGATTTCTGTCTTAAGAATCAAACGGTCATATTAGGTGGGAAAATGAGCCGATACTGCAAAGGCCCAATAACTGAGGGAAACGATACTCGGCTGGCTTAAGCTGCAGTGGAACGGTCCCCTTGCTTCACACAGCTTACAGCACAAGTCTTTCGCTTTGAAGTGGAGCCGTTTGGCCCTCAGGAACTCACTCACGCAGGCGTTATGATGGAGGCCCAGCCTCCAGCGAGGAGCGAGGAGTGAGCTACGCGGCAGCGGGTCTGGCTGAGCTCGGTGCCTGCTCCCAGCCCCCTCTCCCCCTCCTCCCCTCCCCCTCCCCCCCTTTCTGGGTTATTCTTAGCAAGAGGTGACCTCAGAGTGCTCCCACTGAGCAAAAATAACCCTGGAGGAAGTTGATGAATATAAATTTTCAATGAATAAGTGCATATACCTAGTAAACAGGGCGGGGAGCCCTGAAAGGCCGGCCCCCACCCCAGGGTCTGGCGGGCAAGGGCAGATACTGTCCCTCCTGGAGCCCCAGCGGTAACCAGCACATAGGACAAAGGCGCTCGCAGGGCAGGCTGGGTCTGTGAGCAGGCAGGAACCAGCTTCGGACACCCTCACTTGTTACTCGGCAACGTCCTCGGAGCCGGTGAACAGGAAGATGCCTCTTCCTCCCAGCCGACGCTCACACCCACACACAGGCCCACACTCTCTGGCCAGCAGAGACCAGCCCTGCAGGCTGCTGTCCCGTCCTCTGGTCGCGGGTACTGGCCAGCCAGCAGGCCCTGCACCCAGGTGCCAGCTCCCTTTCTAGGCTCCGCCCAGCCCTGAGGCCGGCTTCCTGTTTCCTGTTGCTGCTCCGGCTGCGCTGCGAGCGTCCTGGCTCTGAGGCCAGTGCCACAGACCAACACTGCCGCCCGGTTGAAATGGGCCCACTGCTCACTCCTCAGACCACCGCAGCCTTCCCCACTTACCCGCAGACTCCCTGGTATTTGGGTCAATTGCCCTGCTCAGTTCTGTTTTCTCTGGATGCTTTTTGGACCAGGTCTACACGCTTTTTCAAACAGCCCTGCATTCATATGTTATCTTAAAGCGAATGTGGGATACCCAATCTTCCAGATGGTGTGGCCGTAGTGGCAAGGGGGAATGAGCACCGTGGGCTCTGCAGTCGGGAGGTGTGGAGTCCAAGTCCAGATCGTCCTCTCTGAACCTCAGTCTCTTCATCTGAATGTGGGGATGGTAATGCCAGCGGCCTCCACCTACCCGACACAGGTTTGTCGCTGGCATCAGATGAGGTCACGGTGCAGAAAGCCCTCGCTGGCAACCGACTGCTGCACCACTCTGAGCCTTTCTTCGTGGTCGCTGACCTCAGTGAGTGGGTAGACAGTGCAATGGGGGTGCCTCTAAATGGCAGATCTGGTGGAAGAGACAAGGCCTCTCCACCAGCTTTTCTGTGTGAAAAGCCAGGCTTTGGTTTAGGTTTTTTAAGTTCCCAATCCACCAGGAAATGGTACTTTTGTAAAACACGAAATCATGACTGTGGATGTGGCGACAGTATCAAATTGATATAAAGGTTTCTAAATGCTGATTCTCAAGTTCTGTACAGACAGGTAGCAAAACAGTTCGCAGACTGGTGCTTCGCAGTCAGGTGTGTGGACCAAAGCCCGGGATTGGTGGGCTGATATCTTGTCTTACTTCTTAGTGTTCATTTTAATTTCACGGTCAGTTCAAAAGGGAGAGCCAGCGTGGGTCACGATGGCTGCACTGGGCTTCATTTGCAAGACAGGCTTTGGTGGGCTGTGATACCGGGCAGGTAGAGAGAAGGGAGGGCTGCGATACCGGGCAGGTAGAGAGAAGGGAGGGCTGCAGAACAGCTTACGAGGCAGCGGGACGAGCGTGCTTGGGGTGATCAGGGAGCAGCGAAGAGGCAGGGTTTCCTTGGCAAAAGAGGTGGCCGCTGAGCAGCAGTGCAGAGGCAGGAGGGGTCACATGGTGGAGGCAAATGGAGGGCTCCAGGTCTCGTCCCATGAGAAGAAAGCGCCTAGAGATTCTTGAAAGCGATGTGCCCCGGGCCGTGTTTAGTTAATTACGTGGGGCCTCCCCTCTGGCACACTAGGTTGAAATAAGTCTTATTTATTTGGCAGGTGCTCGGTAGGTGTAATGTGCTTGTCACGGAAAAAGAGAGGGCCGGGGGTTCTAGAGAGATGCTGGGGGCAGGTGGGGCCTGATCTGGGTGAGGGCGCAGCCAGGAGGCTGACACAGGAGCAGGGGAAAGTGGAAGGCACTCAGGGACAGGCAGGCCTCGGGGGAAATTCTGGAGACGATTTCACAGCCTCAGGCCGGGGGATGGTGAGGACACCACTGGATGCACCTCGTCCCTCCCCGTCCAGCAGTGCATATGCAACATTTGCACAAATGTTTGCACTCCCAGCACTGCTCCCTCTGTTCCACCTGCCAGGATTTGAGCCAAGCCCACCCTCCCACCCCGTTTCCAGGCTTAGCTCGATGACACACACTCAGCTGCTTTAAAGCTCCCTGGTCAATCTGTTCCCAGGGCCACAGCTGCGCCAGGTCCCCAGAAGCCCTCCCTGCTGTGCTCCTCGGCTGGGGAGGGGCGGAGGCCTGGGCCAGCACCTGCTCCACAAGTGAACCAGGTGGCCCGAGGCCCAGGAGACCGTGGGCTGGCCCTGAGCTGCAGCACGAACTTCCCCCACGTGGGCTCCCTTGGGGTCCACGGGCCTGCTGCCGGGGAAGACCTGCTGGCTGTTCTCTGTTCCCCTCTACATGCAAGGCGTCCCTTTCACGACAGCTGCCTCAGCCCCATGCCTCCCCACGCACTCTCTCCCTTCCCAGGGCCTCACTTAGGACTGGACCACATCCACACTGACCTGCATGGGATGCGCACCGCTGCCCACTGGAGCTGCTGAGAGGCCGACGCCAGGCTCCCACCCGAAAGGCCTTGCAGACCCCTGGCCCACTGGCCCCTCCGGGGGTGGGGATGCCGGTTTATGACGCTGCTGGCCCTGTGCATTTGGAGCCCACTTTGCTGTTTGCACAGCACCCCTGGAGGTGGACAGGGCAGGTATTACCGGTAGCCGTATTTTACCAATGAGGAAGCAAAAGTTCAGAGAGGTTCAGTAACTTGCTAAGGTCACACAGCTGGGAAGCAGTAAATCCAGGGCTGCTGCTTCTGTCTCGGGTAAGGGCAGGACCGACCTTTGCTGACCACTGGCTCTTTGGTGTTTTAACCCATTTAATTCTCACAGGGGTCTAGGAGGAATGCATTTTTATCATCTCTATTTTTCAGAACGGGAACCCAAGCTTCAGGCAGTGACTTGTTCAATGTCACACAGGTGGTCTGTGGTGGAGCTGGGATTTAAACCCAGTTCTGCTGGATTTTAAAGACAGTGCTTTTCCCTCCATGCTGGGCACTGTTCCAGGCCCGGGGTGTATGACCCACTGGGCCGTGCCCCTCTTCCCTCTCATTGTCCACCTCTGGACGCACTTCCACACTTACCCCTGATTTCCCTGCACCCTCTGATCCTGGGGCCCCACCCCAGCTCTCAGTGACGTGCCCTCCCTTTGGTTCCAGGGACTCACAAGTGTGAGTCCAAGGGCTGCCAGGTCCCATTTGCTACAGGTGGTGGCTCCCATCCCCAGCACCCGAGCCAGGGAAAGGCGGGGTTTGCTCTGCAGATCTCGAGCGCACGTGCAGCTCAGATTCGGAATGACAGGTGGGCTCTGACTCAGCCTGCACCGTGCCCCTCCACCTTCTCCCGCCAGGTGCCCTGTGAGGGCGGGGAGGAGAGTGGAGGGACCCCCGGGGAATCTAGGAGTGCGGCCTGGAGTCCGCTGCAAGCTGAAAATTCCTTTGAAGTCCCGTTTTATCTTTCAACTGCATGTGAATTTTTCATTCCAGGCCATAAAATATCCATGTCTGCTTTAATATTAAAGTGTTTAAAATTACTTACCAGTTAAATGACTTAGCTTCTTCCCCCCTCCCCTCCAAATCTCCAAGCAGAAGTGGCAGTGGTGCACTTCAGTGCCCTGCAGATTCCCAGAGCTCCCGACTCCAAGAACCCCCCTCACCTCCAGCTGGTGCCGCCCGCCCTCCCTCCCTCCGCCGCCCCTTTCACTGCAGCCGCGTTCACCCTGCTCTCTGCCCCAAGGAGGAAAATCCTGCCCTGCTGAGAACATTTCCTTGAAGGGCTGAGTTACAAATGCGGGGATCCTGGCTCCTCTTTACCTTCTTGCTCCAAGTTCCCCGTTCTCAGCTGGAAGGGACGAAAAGAAAGGAACCAGCTGTGGCTGCAGCTGGCAGATAACTATTGTTCTGCCTCTGAGTTTAAGGCATAAGGAAGGCACGTTCCTGCCGCCCACGGGCCTTGCCCTCCGGAGCACGCCTCATCTTGGGCAACCCCAGAGTCCCCCCCACCCCGATTCAGAGGCAATGGCACCCGGAAGCCCGGGGTCTACACTTCCACTGGACTTACACAGCGCCCAGCCCTCCTCCTCTCTTAACAGCCTGCATCTCTTCCCTACTCGCTTTGATCGGACTTCCAGACCTCAGTTCCCTTCCTCCAAGTTCTCCAGGTGGGGCTGAGGCCCAAGGTGAGTGTCTGGATGGGGAGGGAGGGGCCCATGCAGGCAGGCTAGGGAAAAACAAGTCCCACTCTCTTGCTGCCCTTCCAGAAAGAAGCTGAGAGTCAGGGGCCTGATTCAAGTCCCAGAAGACCCACAGCGCAAGTCCCCTGGCCTCTAGGGGCCTCCAGTTCGATGCAGAAAATAGGAAAGTTTGGGGGTGGTTTTGGGGATCCCGTGAATGGGGAATGGAATTGGGCTCTACAGCTGGAGGGGTACACTCCATGCCCCAGCCTTGGCGTGCCCAGATCCCTGCGGGACACATCACTGGCATTTACAGTGTGCATGTGCGCGTGCGTGCGTATGTGCGCGTGCATGTTAGCGTTGTGTGCATGTGCGCACATGCGCGTGCGTGCTGTTAGCGTGTGTGCGTATGCGTGTGTGCGCCTGCGCGCGCACCTGGGCTGGGGGTACGCCACCTCACTCACCGGAGGGTGCTTGCGCTTCCTCCCGGGCCGCCCCACCTTCCGGGCAGTTGTGCTGGGCTCCTGCCGCTCCTCCTTGCCACGAGCCTCCTCCTGCTCCTCTCCCTCCTGTGGGCACAGACACAGCCTGTAAAGCCAGGGCTGGACCCCAGAGCCCTCCCCAGTGTCCCACCCGCAGGGCAGCCACACTTCCAGGGTTGTGCCACGCTGGTCCCCCGGCAGGGATGGTCTTCACCCGCTTTCTGACTGGCAGAGCTGGGCCACCCCTGAGGGCCGAGTCAACTTTACCCTCAGGGGACTTCAGAGCCGCCCCGCTGCCCCAGCAGAACGCAGCTCTCCCTTGGGTGGACACGTTCTCTGAACCACAGAATCATAACACATGCTCTGACAAAGAATTTGTTTCTGGATATGAGTTTATTTATATGAAAAAAATCTAAAACAAGTACAAAAATGATTAATGCCGTATTTAATGAATCACCTTTATTGAAGAGAATAAAATCACAGGAAGAGAAGCATGACATGTAGCGATGTCTACTGGAAGTACACGCAACCCTTGGAAGGAGGCGTACCACAGACCATGGAGGGCATTACAGCCCCTGTACATACACCTGCCCTGAAGCAGCTGCCACATCGCGTAGGCACTGCATGTGCCTGTTACCCCGCGGGAGCATCTCAGGGACCGTGTCTTGGTTCATCGTGATGCCCGTCCTTCGCTGAATTTTGGACCAGAGTTCGGTTTTGTTACCACCCTTCACCTGGCACATGCCAGGGCCGAGCCCTGCAATGCTTGTCTCGTGGGGCAGACACATAAACCTAGAAAGTCCTCCTGCCTCACTGCTCCAGCCTGGCCACAAACCACCCACAAGTTGCTTCTGACTCAGCCGGCTCCAGCATGACTAATCATGAGCAAAAACTGTGCTGGGGAAGGAGAGAGAAAGGGACCCTGACCCAGCAGAGGCCCCTCAGGCTGCCTGCCATTCGTGCCCTGCATGACGTCAGCAGCCACAGACATCTTCACAGTCCTCCCAGGGGAGGGCGCCAGCCCAGAGCCATGCTGGTGCCACAGAAAAGGGGAGGTGCACGGATTCCCAGGGGATTGAATCGAGGTGGCCCTCAATGTCCCACTCAACTTTCATTTTTTGTGATTTCAAAATAGCTTGTGGTTTGCCACATTAATTTTCAGGTGATGGTGGGACATGCAGATGGAAACCTACTGCGACCCGTCACAGACATGAGACCGATGGGAAGAGTGGCACTGGCCCGCTCTGTCCATCCATCCATTCAAGGCACATCTGGGACAGACCTGCCCAGGAAGGAGATTTAGGAGGGAGATTTAGCATTGCAGCTGAGAGTCCGGGAGCCCTCCGAGGACATATGGGTGGAAGTTGCCAGAGGCCCCAGGCCTTAGCACTGAGGGGAGACTCCAGTCAAGTTGCAGGAGGTGGAGAGAGTGTTCAGAGGAGCAGAAAGGGGACGCCGGTGTATTGTGGGTACAAGAAAAAAGGGAGTTGCCAACCCAAGAGGCAAAGTCGACAGATGCAAAGAAGTCGAGCGCAGAGAGATTTGGTTAGAGGTGGAAATGGTCAGCCTCAGAGGGAAGCTGTGCAGAATGACACGGCAATGAGGACCAAGGGGCCGGAGAGGGGCTGGAGAGACAGTTTAAGGAACCCAGCCGAGAAAGGTCTGGAAAAGAAGACAAGGACAGGGAGCCTAGTGCCGGCTGTGGACAGGAGGTGAGGGTCCAGGGTGGTGAGAGAAAGGCTGCCCCAGGACCAGAGACCCTTGAGAGGCTCTTTTCAGGAAAACATGGCAGAGAAACTGTGAGGGCAGAAAGGCCGAGGTGGGGGACAGCCAAGTGGCAGGGAGGCCTCCATGACAGCTCTGTGGGCCTGGACTGGAGGGGGGCCCAGGGCCACATGCCCCATGGTAAGCCAGGCCTGCTGGTGCTGGGCTGTCTTCTGAGACCCTACAGACACCCCCATTTAAGAAACAATCACTTGGATCACACAGAGAGAAAATATTACCAATGCAGCTTAACGTTGGTGAAAGTTCCAACTGAATCTACCCAAGTATAGTGAACTTCAGCTGAGGTGGTGCTTTTGGTCAGGTTACACCACGGCTAAAAGGGCGCCGTCTTGATCGTGCCGACCAGGTAACTCGGCATTTACAACACATCTGGAGGCCACGCAAGGTCGTGGAAAGGCATGGGGCTTAACGCAAAGCAAAATGGGTATGAGCCTGGCTTGGCCATGTGCTAGTTCCAGGACTGTTCTCTCTGAAACTCAGTTTCCTCATCCATAAAATGGGAGTAGGAAGGTGTCCATTCTGCCTGCTTCTCGGGTTTTTAAGAAGACAGGTGACTAAGTGGTTCGTACCCTTGCCTGTTTTGTTCACTGCTGAATGCCCAGAGCCTAGAACAGACTCAGCACTTAGTGGGTCCTCCACATGCCCCTCGATGAGAGAGCTTACATATTCTCCGGCAGCAGGAGGCCCACCCAGCCCCTGTACTTGCCTGCAGAGCACTAGGCCACACCTAGCCAAGCCTCTGACCACTGCTCGTGGCCGGGCCCATGGGCCTGGAATGCACAGGTAGCAGCCGAGAGGGTGTGCCGAGGTGGGTCAGGATCAGTCTGGGTGGCCACGGGGTCTGAAAAGACTCCTACCACCCAGAAATTCTGGGCTCTGAACTATTTCTTTAGCACACTGCATCTCTTACAGAAGAGATTCATCTGATTTTCTAACTTTTGCTCTGAACTTATCAGACACAGGAAAGCCAATCAGAGCCTCAGATCAGCACTAAGGAACCACAATTACCAGGCTGCCTGCGCTGACTAAAAACAAAGACACCTGCTGTTTCAGGAGCGCCAAGCCCCAGCTTCCATTAGCATATGGAGAAAGCCTTTGGGGGCCCCTGATAGGCAACCCCTGTGCCATCTGGAGACTTGCTGTCATTCCTCACCTCCACACGCGTGCTCTGCCTGACACACAGGAGATGCTCAGCACATCCTTCCCTGTTGAACTTAATTCAATGCAACACCCCCAAGAGGAAGAGGTGGAAGACCTTGACGCCAGACCATCTGTCCAGGTCCTGGTGTATTGAGAACGGGGAGCCCCCAGGGCCATGTCCTGAGCCTATCCCTCGGGGCCCAAGCGGGGAACGGCACCTGATGCCCAGTCCAACACTCTGCCCTCCGGGACCCCTGGGGTGTGCTTCGGAAAACGAGTCTCCACGAGAGTCCAGGTGGGGAGTCGCACCGAGGTCTGAGCGACTCTGGCCCATACCCTTTCCATCTAGCCCCGAAGCACGGCTTTGTGAAAAGCGTGCCGTTTTCGGTCAACGCGTCATTCTTCCGGGATACAGCGACATCGCGGGGCAAAGGGAGGTGGCGATACCTTCAGCTCTGGGTCTGCCTGCATTCACACCCACAAGTGAGAGGGGTAATACACTGAGAAGGGTGAGCAGATGGCTCGGGGCGTGCCCCTCAAGGAGGCGTATCAAGCGGTTCATTCTCGCATCTGTCGTGGGGCCTGTTTCATTCAATATCTTTGCTGATGGGCTGAGCAAAGGAATGTAAAATATGCTTATCAAATCTGCCAGTAGCACTGAGTCGGGAGGCGTCACTAATACTCTGAAAGGGAAGAGTCTGATCCACAGTGACTTGGAGCAGCTGGAAAACAGTAACAAATTCAGCAGGAACAGCCTTGAGCCCAGGTTGGTTTCCTCATCTGTCAAGTGAAGGGGCTGAATTAGTCAGTCCTTCCAGTGGGAGGAGGCAGGAATGGGCAGAAATTCTAGTGAGGTGGGCTTTGGGGCAGGGAGGGGGCAGGCTGGACTTTTTGCTCTGCTATTTACTCCCTAGTCCCTTCGAGCTATTTAACCTCTCTAGTCTAGCGTTCCTCACCTACAAAATGGGGATAATAATATCTACTTCATAGCAATGGTATAACAATTAATTGAGGTAATATATGGAAAGCTGACGCATGAGAGTCACTCAAGAATCGCTAACTTCCTCCGCTCCCAGGTCCCGACCAGAACTGTTCACAAACGTGCATCCCTGCCTCCTCCCCGTCCCTCCCCACCCCCATGCAAACCCCAGCTCACTGCCCAGCATATGCAGCCATCACTCAGTGTACAGACAAACCCCCACATCTGGCTGGTACCGCCGCAGTGAGATACTCAGGAACACTGGGGCTCCGCGATCCTTCCAAAATGCAAAGCTGATTACGTCACTCCACAGAGCTTAAGCCCTTGCTGAGGGGGCTCCCAGGGCCCTGCAGGATCAAGCCAAGCTCCTTGGCCCCGGTGAAGAAAGGCCCTAGGATCTGGCCGGCACTTCCCACCCATCGTAAACCGACCACGCCAGGTGCAAATGTGGGCTGCTCCCTCCCTGGGACATTGGCACAGACCCTTGCTTCTGCCTCACTTTTCCAACCTCACTTCCTAGATTCCCTTCCCCTGGGCCCCTCCTTCCCATACCCCACCTAGACTGAGTCTATGGGTCCTTCCTCTCCCATAGCACCCACTATCCAGCACTGCAACTGCCAGCTATCATCATGACCAAGCCAGAAGCCCCTCGAGGAAAGGAACTCTGTCTTATTCACCTTGGCTTCGTCCCCAGTGCCTAGAGCGATGCACCTGGCACAGGGCAGGCACTCAAAATACTTGATGAGTGACTGTCACATAGTAGATGTTCAATAAACAAGTCCATACACACAGAGAGAGGCACGTGTACGAATCCACAAACGTGCACGAATACAGCCAAGCAGGAGGATCCAGAGCCGTTCTCACCTTTATGACTCAAAGTCAGGAAACAGGATGACTAAAACGTATTTTCTAGTCTTAAACATAATCATGTCACTTCAATTTATGTAACGCTTTACAGTTTTCAAAGCCCCTCTGCATTTGGTGGCCTGTTAGATTAGGTGGTTACCATCAGCCTCTCTCAACTTCTGAGGCTATGATTTGACCTACATTTTAACACAGCTCACTGGGTGGATTATTTTAGGCCACACACAACTTCGCATTCTGAGGAGCTGGGCCACGATGACAATAATCTCACATTGGTACAGTACATGGTAATTAACAAAGCATTTTCACGTACGTGATTTCAATTTACTCTTATGCTTTACAGAAAGTAGAGCTGGTTTTATTTTTTTCCATTACGCAGGCGGGAAATATGAAGCTCAGAGTGGTTACCTAACTTTCAGAGATCAGAGAGCCAGCAAGGGAGGCCTTTAGAACCAAAATTTAAATCTTTTGATCCCCAGCCCTCGGGTCTTTCCACAGCAACATGCCACCATACCCTACGATGCCGTGTGCCCCTGACACGTGCACATATGCACGACGAGGAGCAGCCAGGCAAGCCAAGGTAAAGGTATGCTCTGGCATTCACACGCATACATCCACACGCAGTTGTCTCAGGGGCCTCATGCCTAGACGGGGACCCCTCCCGCTAAGAGAGACACATCCCACGAGGCCCTCACCCAGAGCCAGCCGGCCAGCCAGACATACGTGCTCCCTTCAGAGCGTACACCGGATGCTACTGACCCAGCATCCGCTGAGCAGATGTCTCAAGTTGGTGTTTGAGTCAAGGGGATGAACTTGCCGGATCTAGCCGGCCACTTGCCCGGGCCCCCTGGGACAAGAAGCACGTACAGCCTTTGCCAGCTGGCTGGCTGGCCTCCCAGGGCCTGTCTGTGGTCGTGGAATTCAGCGAGACGAATTGGCTTCTCTGGCAGGCAGAGCCCCGTTCTGGGTGCCTGAGTACCAGGCCCACGACTCCGCAGAGCACCCCGCACACACGCGCGCACACATGCACACGCACACGCATGGCAGGCCCAGGCCGGGCCGCAGGGTGAGCTGCAGGAGGACGGGCGGGGAGGGCAGGGGCACCGGGAATTGCTGTAGGTGCTCCCACTTCCACACAGCCCTCCCAAGCCCCCCGGCTTTTCTGCTCTCGGTCACCTCCCAAAGCTCATCAGTCCTTTGTTTCAACTACTCAACAATATTCAACAGATATTCACTGACTGCTCAGTGGGCTTCATATTATAATTATCGAGGAAGGTCTTCCATGACTCCCAAAAGGCCATGCTCCCAGAAGGCAGCGTCCGTGTCCTGATGGCCCCTCCGACACCCGCACAGCTCCCAGGCACCTGCGCACTGTGGGCTTTCCCCAGGCCCTCCGCACCCCGTGCACCATGCTGGGGCCTCACCGCCTTCCGGAACGGAGACTCCCCCCAGCACATACCCAGCCCACTGCAGCCCAGCCGTGCCCACCCCTGTGGTCCTAGGGCCACCATAAGGCCAGGCCCATGGATGTGCTCAAAAACATTTACTGAGCACCAGCTATGTACCAGATATAAAGATAAGCAAACAGGGAACTCAGTTCAGAGGGAGAGACAACACATAAACACACAAGTGCCTGTGCTGTGCTGAGGGCTGGGATGGAGCGCGGCCACTCTGCTAGCAGCCACCCCAAGCCCCCTTGCCCTCGCTCCTTCAGCAGCCCACCCGGGCTCTGCACAGCCCACCATCTCCTTCCCACCCCACTGGCCACCCTCCCTTGGTGGACGGAAAGAATCCAGAAAAATCTACTTCGTAGCCACGTGACTGTTACCAAGTTTCTCAACCTCTCTAAGCCTCAACTCCCTATCTGTAAAGTGGGGATCCTCCAGCTACTGTGAGGATTGGGTGAGTTAATTGCCCGGCAAAGGAAACTCCTTTGGACGCCCTTCCACACCGTGCACATGCTAAGTGGGGTGATTGCAAGTAACAGCCCTAATAGCCCTGTGGCTCTCCGCAGAGGCAGCTGCAGGACATGACCAGGCCCTGTGCCCAGTCCAGGTGCCAGAAAGGAAGGATATCTTCCCATTTCTCAGTCATCCTGGGACACCCACTCTTGCTCAGCTCCCTGCCGGCCCTCTTCCCTTTGCAGAGCTGAGCTCAGCTTCCCCGCCCAGGCCCTGTGGGGCCTGCTTCTTGGCCGGGATGGGCTCCAACCCCAGCCCAGACCTGAGGGACCTTGGGCCCGGCCGTGGCCCCGCATGCGAGCCTCTGAAGGTAGCACAGCCCCTGCCATCAGCAGTTAGGTCATCCTGGGACTTCCCTGGTGGCACAGCAGTTAAGAATCCACCTGCCAATGCAGGGGACACGAGTTCGAGCCCTGGTCCGGGAAGATCCCACATGCTGCGGAGCAACAAAGCCTGTGCGCCACAACTACTGAGCCTGCGCTCTAGAGCCCGCGAGCCACAACTACCGAAGCCCACGTGCTTTAGGGTCTGCGTGCCGCAACTAATGAGCCCACGTGCTGCAACTACTGAAGCCCAGGTGCCTAGAGCCCGTGCTCTGCAACAAGAGAAGCCAACGCAATGAGAAGCCTGCGCACCACAATGAAGGGTAGCCCCCCCCTCGCTGCAACTAGAGAAAGCCCGCACGTAGCAACGAAGACCCAACGCAGCCAAAAAAAAAAAAAAAAAAAAAGGAGTTAGGTCATCCTGCAACTTGCCTCAGTTTTGCTTCTGTTCAGTGGGTAAAGGGAGAGGGGGCCATAGGCCGTGGGCTCTCAGGGGACTTTAAACCCACACCATTCACACCCTCGTCTGCATTGTCCCCACTCTTCTCCCATGCCTCTCAGTCCTCGGGCTGCAGTGGATCGTCACCACACATGTGCAGATAGGTTGGTAGACAGAGAGATAGGTAGATGGGGAGGAAGGTACGTAGGTAGGTAAATAGACAGCTGGTTAACTATCCAAAATAAATTACAAGCCTCAATCCGTGCCCCTGTGTTGCCCGCTCACACACACCACCTCACGGAAATCCCTCATTTCGCTGCTCAGCAGTCACCTAGCTGAGTCCACGTTCACACACAGGCCTATCTCCAGAGTCCAACTGACCCCCACTTAAGACTGTACTGACTGCAGAGTTAAACTTGACATGTAATAGCGGTTAACTTAGAGAATTTTAGAGAACCCGAACCCTAAAATGGAGGTCCCAGTCAGCTCTGGGGTGGGCGCTGTTTACATCACTTGCCTGCTCTCCATGCGCAAGCATCTAATCGACTCCACTGAGCTAAAAACGGACACGCCATTATTATTATTAGCTGTGTTCCCGAAGAGGTAAGGGCAAAGCTGCCTTTACTGGAACTGTTTAAATGTGTAAGAGGGACGCTCCCTCAACGACCCCTATAGTGACGATTGTAAAGCAAAGAGCAGGCCGAGTGACCGTGTGTGGGCATCTGAGTGCTCTAAGGGCAGGGCATGCCCGGGGCGGGCACCGGATCTGTGGGCCAGCAAGAACAGCTGAGCGTGGAGCCGGGGGAACCCCACCCAAGGATGCCCTTGAACTTCAGAACTGGAGTGCAGGAAGTGGTCAGCGCCCGAGGGAAATCAGTACGCCAGGCCTCTGGGTTGGACCTAGGTGAGAAGGGAGGAGCCCTGGCCACAGCACTGGCCATACGTGCATACGTATACACACAGGCATGCACACACACACACACACACACACGGGCACACTTGCTGTGCTCCCCCAGCACAAATACGTACCCCCCAACAGGCGCTTCTCCTACCCAGTAGGAGAGGGTGAGCTCAGGGCGAGCCGTCCAGGAGCGGCCTCCTTCCTCCAGAGGGCAGGCATGGCTTACCCATCCTTGTATCTTCCTATCCCCTTCCCTTTACTAGGTCCTCCAGCAAGGTATATTCAGTTCACCCAACAAACTCGTGGAGCCCTACTATGTGCCAGGTACCTGGAAAGGTACCTAAGTCTGAAAAGGAGGAAAGGAGGGAAGGAGGAAGGAGGAAGGGAAACAAGCAACGTGTCCACAGCAGTGTCTTCCACACGTAAGAGTATGTACCTGGTGTGTGTGTGTATGTGCATGCACACGTACAGCCAGTCACACATGCTAGCCTGTGTACGTAAGCTCCTGCTGGACATGAAGTGCTCCCAACAGCGACCCCAGGGCAAGAGCACTGCTATGCAGAGAAAAGCATTCTCTGACCATCCCGACTTTCAGAAGAAACTTGGACAGGACTATGGAACATCACAGCTGGGAGGCACCCTCCATTCCATCCCCCTTCACATAGGAGGCAGCCTGAAAGGCACAGGAGCCTGGGTTCGAATCCCAGCACCACTACTTACTAGCTGTGTGACCTTAGACAAGTGACCTAACCTCTCTGAGCATCAGTTTAGTCTTTAATAAGATAGAGTGATGAAAATAACAGAGCCTACCTTATGGAGCAGTTGTAAAAATGAAATAAGATAATGCGAGTACAGAGCTTAAAAGAGCACCTGGCAGACAGTCAGCACTCAATGCATCTGTTATGTTTCTAAGGCCCGAGGAAAGAGGGGAACAGCAAGATCAGGGGCCCAGCCCGGGGCTTGGACTCCTGGCCAGGCACTGATTCACATTTGGGGATCTGAGGAGGCCCTTCCAGCCCCGGGCTTGGAATGCTCTTGGTCCCCCGTCCTGCTCCCTCTGCCCCCCTCTCTCCCCTCTACACAGGGCCTGGCACCATATCTCCATGATCCCCTCTGAGCCAGAACCAAGGCTCCTGGACTTCCTGATGCTCACCTCCCTTCCCATCTCTCATAAGGCCAGCTCCCCCTCCTTTTTCTGTGGCCAGAGTCCCAGGGCTCAGCATCCCTCCTCGCCCCGCCCCCACACCGAGCCTGCCTCCTCCCAGGCTCCCCAAGCTGCCCCGTCCCTGCCCAACACATGGACAGTAGGGCTGGGGAGGCTGCTGGGCAGGTGCCACGAGGACACCACATACACAGGCCTCTGCACTGCCGAGCACAGGCGCGGCCGCCTCAGCCTACCTCGCACAGCTCTGCACCCTGCCTGTTTGATCAGGGCGCTGGGATTGTCCTCCTGTGAAGGGGTCTTATCCACTCTCATTTCCTCTCCATCCTACCCACAAGATACTTCCTGAGCACCTACTGTGTGCTAGTCAGGCCCTGAAGATCCACCCAGACGACGGTGGCTGGGGTCCTGCCCTCCTGGGGCAGCTGCGGGGGCTGGATATTATCCACACCAGTACTTCTCAAATCCCCTAGAGGGCTGGTAAAAACAAGGATTGCTAGGTCCCCTCCCCAGAGTTTCTGATTCAGCAGGTCTAGGGTGGGGCCCGAGCTTTTGCATTGCTAAGCCTTCCAGGTGCCGCTGGTACCGCTGATTTAGGGATCACATTTTGAGAACCAAGGGTTCTCTCTGTAATTCAAGACAGACTGAAGCCAGGGCTTTGATCAGAGAGGAGAGAAAATTAGGGAAAGGGCACATCAGTCAGAGGAAGCAGCATAAACAAAGGCCTGGCAGCTCCAGGAAGTACTGGAGGGAAAGGTACAGGGAGGCGTGGCCGGTGGGGGGGAGGGGCAGGCGGGAAGGGCACATGGGGCCAGGTGGTGAAGGGGCCAGTGGGCAGCCACACCCCTGCCCTCTGGCTCACCAAACAGTTCCTTTGTGCCAGGTGCCCCTGGAAACTCTGCCAGACTCCTTGGGCTATGGCCCAAACCCATCTTCCACTCTGCAGCCACACGGCACCCCTGCCCCAGGCCTGGCTTTCACGGGCTGCCGTGGGCGGCTGTCAGCGTCTCTGCCTGCCCTCCTGGGGGCTGCAGGGGAACCAGCCCAGCGGTGCCAGGGAGGTGTACCAGGTGAGCCAGCACGCACACCGGGGAGAGCGCCCCCCACACCCCAGCCCCCATCTGTCAGCTCCCTCTATCAGCACCAGCTCCGGGCCTGGGTGTGTGTTTGTTGCCTCTTGAGCCAGAACAGTTACTATGGGTGGATAATAATAGCCATCGTAATCCCTCATAATTGGACCAGACTTTGCTGTTTGCAGGGCACTCGCTCCATGCCCGTGACCTCATCTGACTTCCACAACCACCCCATAAAACAGGCACAGCTAGAGTTACTATCCCCATTTTACAGCTGAGCAAACGCAAGCCCAGAGGGCCTGAAGCCACATCTCCAATAAGTGACATCTTCAGGCCTGGGGCCCGGGACTCGGGACTCTCTGTCCAGTGCTTTTTCCCTGTCCTGAACTGTCATGATGGAGAGCCTGTCTGCGGCTCTCCATGGGAGGGGCCGGGGGCTCTGCGGCCCAGGGAAGCCCTGTCCAGTAACAGGAGAAATGTGGCTCGGCTGCCCCTCCTCCTCCAACTGGGGGGCGGGGGGCAGCTGACCACCAACTGCAAGTGCATGGACACAGAGCTGTGTCAGCACCAGTCGGGACATCGGACCGGGGGAGGGGTCAGGGTCACCTAATCTAACGGAGGAGCAAAGCCAGGCCCAAGGAGGGAAGGGAATTATCCATGGCCACAGCTGCCACTCAAGAGCACAGGTGGGTGCGGGTGGCCCTGACTCTATGGCGGCAGAGTCTGGGTCTGCTGCCGCCTGCGTCCGCGGGATCGGAAAGAAAGGGACTGACCTGTAAGCCCTAGGAGCCCCACCCAGTGGGCTGCAGCACGCACTTTCCTCCCAGCTTGGGGGTATACACGGTCCCCAGTCCCGTGGCACTCTGCAGGATCCTGGGCTGGAAAGACAGGCGTCTGGGCTTCGTGCACGCATCCGCGCGCGTGCGTGCGTGTGTGTGTGTGTGTGTGTCCGTAACCATGCAGGTGGGGCAGTGAAAAAGACTCCGATACAGGAGAGCAGGCTCTCATCTGGACCCCCCACTGATAAGCTGGGCTCAGCTTCCTCATCTCCAAACCAGGGCCATCTGTCCTTGCCCCACTTGTTTCAAGGGCTGTCCTCAAGGACCAAATGGATGGAAACCACCCAGAAGGCAGAAACTGGCTCTAAGAATGAGCAAGCCCAGAAGGAGCTGAGCACGCGCGGCGGGAGGGTGGGCAGGGAGCAGGTCTCAGAACTGCCGCTGATGGCGGATCACCAGAGCTGACCCCCTCAGAGCACTCAGTCGTCCCACACCTGGTGTCAGGTGTCCACCCTGGTTCCAGGAGGACAAACTGTGCCCCAGAAGCTCTCAGATACCACCAAGTATCACCACCCCTCACTGCCGCTCAGGGAGAGGAGAACAGGCAGAGGGAACTGCGGGGACCAGGGCATGGCAGACGGGACGCCCCGGGAAGGCCGTTGGCTGGTGCAGCTTCCCTGGAAGGGTGGCGGCAGGGTCTACCGTTCCACAGAAGGGAAAAAGAGTCCACGTGCTGGGGATTCGAATGGCTTTGCCTACAGGTGGACACGGCTTGGTGAGGTCCCGAGGTTGCCTGTCGAAAGCCGGCAGGGACACCTACCAGTCTGCTGGCATCTCCTCTAACTGATTTAGGCCCATTCTGGACTTGAGCAGAAGGGTGAAGAGGTCACCCCTCATGGGGCTCCAAAAACAAGGAGGTCACTAGCTCCATGGCCAGAAGTGACACTTGCTCAGCGCCAGGGATGGGGCAGGGGAGGGAAATCACCATCTCCACTGTGACTGGTGCCACCCTGAGCACACAGCACACAGCACACAGCGCGCCATGCACCGCGGTGAGCCTCGCTGTCTGTGCCGCCGGGGGAGCCCTCACGAGGCCTCCCATCTACAGAGCCCCCTGAACTTGTCTTTGGCCTCCCCAAAGCTACTAATCCCCCTGGGGAAACAGAGGCAGCTAACCCAGGTAAAGTGACTCACCTGAGGACACACAGCTAGTAAGAGGCCGATCCAGAAAGGAAGCCAGATGTGAGGACCCTGCAAGGCCAGCCCTAACAATCGCACACGCCTGGGGTCTGAAGCTCTGCTCACACACCACGGGGGTTGAAGACTGGGTCCCGGAGCCTGACCACCAGGATTTAACCTCTCCAAGCCTCAGTTTGCTCATCACCAAAACAGGGAGATAGATCTTCCCTACAGGCCCGTGTGAGGACGGAGCGGCGCGGTCCAGCGCCCAGCACCCCCAGCAGAGCCGGCTGCTCACCTTGCGCTCCTCCTCCCCCCGCTCCGGAGCGGGGCCGCTGGCGTCCCCGGGGCCGCTGGCGGGCATCGCGGGCAGCTGGGCGGTGGGAGGCAGGCTGGGGCTGCGCGGGGCTGGGGGGCTGCTGGCCTCTGGGGAAGGAATTATCGTGGTCTTGGTAAGCAAGAGTTAAAACTTAAACATAGATCCCGGCGCCGAGGGTGAAACGCGGCCTCAGGCTGTCTGTGGGGCTGGGCTTCCCGTGGCTCCACCTGTGGGGGGAAGAGAAGAGGGGTCAGCAGGGCAAGCCACCTCCACCCCAGGCCCCAGCTGACAGCCACCGGCTCCCAGGGCCAGACCCTCGGCCCCGGGGCCCCGCTGGCCTGAGTCCTTTTCCCAGGCGCAGGCCGACCCGGCACCCAGCGATGCGGGCACCCAGCGATGCGGGCACCGAGGCCGAATCGGCAGGAGGGCCGCACCTGCCTCCAACGCGCGACAGTTGCCGAGGCACAGTGGGCGCCACTTGTGGGACTTCCAGCCGCCTCCCGCCCCCTCCCGTCTCTTCATTCACGGCTGTTCTTTCCTTTGAAAGCTTCCCGCAGCCTCCCCCCCCCGCCCCCCCGGGAAATCCCAGAGGTCCCCAGCCGGCTACATTTTCCTTCTGATCTGTCCTCCCCGCGCCCCTACCCCCACCCCGCCCCCACCACGTGGAGGAAGTGAGCCGCAGTCACAGGATGTAGTGAGATGAATGTCACCTCACTTTAGGGCCGGCGCCTGGGCCCGGAGAAGGCTGAGGGTGAACCCGGACTGCGGCCAGGCTGAAGGCCTGGGTTTGCAGGGCTGTCCAGGGGACGCCCCGGGGTGGGGCGGGGGGCGAGGCGGCAGCCGCACGGAGCGAGGGAGGATGCCAGGCCGCTCCCCCGGCACCCCGCGAACCAGCCCCACCTGCCTTGGGGGACTGTGGGCTCCAGGGGGCCCTGCGAACGCACATGGCTGAATTTTAGGGGCTTTTCGGCCTCCCTGCTTCAGGTGCGGGCCTCTCGCCAGTGAACTAACAAAGGCTGGGCCACAGGCCTCAGCTGGGGCGGGGGCGGGGGGGGGGGGTCGCGGCTTCACCCCCTTGGTTCGGAGGAGCCGCAGAGAGATCTCCGGCTCTTCGCCCCCCAGGAGGAGCCTGGGCCCAGCCCCTGCCTCCGAGGGCCAGCCAGCACGGGGAGGGGCCTGGCAGGAGGAGGAAAGTGGGAGGCAGGCTGGATCCGGGCCCACCCACACCCTTCCACTTCCAGTTCCCGGTTCTGCTTCCCCCGCTCCCCACCCCCCCAACTCCAGGGCTGCTTCTCCCATCCCCCTCCAGCCAGAGCTCCCTGGAAAACCAGGAACCGGAGAAGGCGCAGGCTTGGGTCTCCCACGGGTGCAGCCCCTCCCCAGGGATGGGCGCTGGGCTGGGAGGTGGGGGGGTGTGGAGGGGGAAGCTGGCGCTGGGAGGAGCCTCCTTAGGGCCCGGACACGAGGGGCCCCATAAGTTAGAGCCTGGACAGGCTGAAGGTGCTCCCACCCCCCACCCCCCCACCAGGTGAGCCCTAAGGAAGCCGCAGGTGTAGCGCTGGTCCAGGCTGGGCGCAGTGCTGGGCCGAGGAACGTCTGCTATGTGGGTTCAGGAGGGAGAGCAAATCCGTGTGTCCCATGCGGTGCAAAGCCCGGGACGGGTCTTCCTCTTTGGGCAGCTACAAGTATTAGTACCATCTACTATTGAATCTAAGGCTGCAAAAGGCTAAGGCTTACCCGTGTTTCAGTATCAGGGCAGAGGCTTGAATCCAGATCTCTGACTCTAGGGCTCTGAGGGCGTCTCTATGAAGCTCCGTCCCCCAGCTTACACCACCCCACAGAAACAACCCCGAGAGCCCATCAGACAACCGGGCCAACCCAGAACTCCACAAGGCTTCTGACCGTCATCAGCCAGCCCGCGAGTCCCCCTCAAACCCACCCCTTGTCTGTTAGCACAGATCCCCGATCACCCACCACATCAAAATCTTCCAAAGGATGGGCAAGCTGAGAGAGGCAGGGTAGGCTGGGAAGAACACTGAACCCGGGAAGAACTTCTCTGGCCCTTAGCTTCCTCATCCATAAAATGGAAGAGGTCGACTAGATGATCTTCGAGAACGTCTCCTAGCCCTGCCCTGCCAGGCTGTTGAGGCCCCAAAGGCAAAGGGCAGGATCCTACGAGGCTGGGCCATCTCCAGGAGCCCCGAGAGCCCTAGAATGGAGTCCGAGCCAGGCACAGAGTACGTCAGGGGCAGACAGCCCTCTCCCGGGTATGTGTCTCAATGCTGCCCTGAGGCCTAGAAACATCCAGGGGCTTCTGTAAGAAAAAGCTTTCAGAGAACCTCTGGCGGCTAGTGACAAGAGGAAGGAAGCAGGAGGGAAACGCAGAACATCGCAGGGTGTTGACCCCGACGGCAAACACCCCGGAAAGGAAAGGAAAGGCTCTTTCCTCCGCCCCTTCCTCTGCTCACCCCTCCGACATGAGCTGCACGCTGTCTCACAGCAAACACAGCTGACCTGGGTCAGTCTTTCGGTTCCTTTGTGTAACTCAATGGAACAGCCTCGTCAGTAAGTGTCCCTCAAAGCCACCCAGCATCGTCTAAGACCATCCAGCACATGGCTGGGCAGGCCATGCACTGCACAGCTCCAGAGCCCACCGTGGTGGCCAAGTTCTAGGCCTGAACACAGCGCTTCCCGCCAGTCCTTAGAAGCTTCCTTCTTCTCCCAAGCAGTCCTGCCGAGGGAAGAGACCTGCTCTTGGGCCCACGGTCCCAACACAGCAGCGTGTGTCTACCGTGACATGATGGCCCTGCTGCTCCTGGCACCAAAGCGTCCTCCTCACGCATGCCAAGGGCTGCACCACAAAACCACCACCAAATAAAAACCCTTGCCAAGAGCCCTACCCCCACAACAGGCAGCTTTTAGTTTCTCCTTCATACTGCTAACATCCACAGTGGCCATGAATAATTTTAGAACAACTTAAAAAAAGTTGTTTTGAGGAATCCTACCATGAAAATGTCTTGGTATAGCGACTGACATGGTCACCATCCTCACCGCTCCAGTTACAAAACTGCTGTGGAAAAGGAATGGGATTTTGATTCTATACACCCAAGGGCGCTACCTTCTAAATCCAACGTAGTAGAAAGATTTTTTTAAAGAAGACATAAAGGGACTTCCTTGGTGGTCCAGTGGTTAAGACTCCATGCTCCCACTGCAGGGCGCACGGGTTCGAACCCTGGTTGGGGAACTAAGATCCCGCATGCCACATGGTGCAGCCAAAAAAAAATAAAATAAAGAAGACATAAAGTCACAAGATTGGGTTGAACAGAGAGGAGACACCACCAACAAGATGTGGGGGTCTGGAAAGCAGATTTGTGGCAGGCAAATTTCAGACAGCACATGACAAGTGATTTATAACAGAGTCCTTTAAAGACACGTGGCATGATAGCACCACGTATCTCCGGGACCAGGGGTGAAGAGGATGCATGAGTGAAAATAAAAAGGATCGAATGAAAGAAGTAAGATCCCTAAATCCACCTCCCCCAGAAGTCTGAGATTTACTCTCCAGAGAGCACAAAACAGAGGGTCTTTGCGCAGAGAGTCGACAAGCACCGTTGACAGCAAGAGTCATAAACAAAAACCAAGGAGATGAAGGTTATTTTCAACGCTGAGGTTGAGTCCCCCAGGCTAGTCCCCCACTGGGCTCCTAGAATAGTGGCAGCCAGACCTTACCTTCTTCTCTGGGGAATCTTACCAGTGCAAGAAGAAAGGCCTAAGGATACAGATATTGACACCAGAACCCAAATGGTTTCCAAATGGCTTGTTTAGGTCAGCCAATGCGGATCTGCAAGTCAGCCAGCTTCCAATCAGCTTTTTAGTCCCCTGTTCTTAACCCTAAAAGGACAACCAAGGACCACTAGACATCCGAGGGAAGACTCCAACTTGCAGTGCTTCCACCATGGAAGGGCGCCACCATGCCCTCTACCACTGAACTTTTTTTTTTTTTTAATTGAAGTAGAGTTGATTTACAACGTTGTGGCAATCTCTACTGCACAGCACAGTGACTCAGTTATACACACATACGCATTCTTTTTTATACTCTTTTCCATTATGGTTTATCCCAGGTTATTGAATATAGTTCCCTGTGCTATACATTAGGACCTTATTGTTTATCCATTCTAAATGTAATAGTTTGCATCTACCAACTCCAAACTCCCAGTCCATCCCTCTCCCTCCCCGCTCCCTCTTGCCAACCACAAATCTGTTCTCTATGTCTATGAGTCTGTTTCTGTTTTGTAGATAGGTGCATTTGTGCCTTATTTTAGGTTCCACATATAAGTGATATCATATGATAGTTGTCTTTCTCTTTCTGAGAAAGTATGATAATCTTAGTGGATAGCATGATAATACTGTCACTTAGTATGACAATCTCATGTTGCTGCAAATGGCCTTTTTTGTTCTTTTTTATGACTGAGTAGTATTCCATTGTATATATGTACCACATCTTTATCCATTCACCTGTCGATGGACATTTAGGTTGTTTCCATGTTTTGGCTATTGTGAACAGTGCTGCTATCAACACAGGGGTACATGTATCTTTTGGGGGTTTTCTTTGTTTTTTTGTTTAACATCTTTATTGGAGTATAATTGCTTTACAATGGTGTATTAGTTTCTGCTGTATAACAAAGTGAATCAGCTATACATAAATATATATCCCCATATCTCCTCCCTCTTGCGTCTCCCTCCCTCCCTCCCTGTCCCACCCCTCTAGGTGGTCACAAAGCACCGAGCTGATCTCCCTGTGCTATGCAGCTGCTTCCCACTAGCTATTTTACATTTGGTAGTGTATATATGTAAATGCTACTCTCTCACTTCATCCCAGCTTACCCTTCCCCCTCCCCGTGTCCTCAAGTCCATTCTCTACGTCTGCATCTTTATTCCTGTCCTACCCCTAGGTTCTTCAGAACCTTTTTTTTTTTTTAGATTCCATATGTATGTGTTAGCATATGGTATCTGTTTTTCTCTTTCTGACTTACTTCACTCTGTATGACAGTCTCTAGGTCCATCCACCTCACTACAAATAACTCAATTTCGTTCCTTTTTATGGCTGAGTAATATTCCATTGTATATATGTGCTGCATCTTCTTTATCCATTCATCTGTCGATGGACACTTAAGCTGCTTCCACTGAACTGTTTTGTTTTTTTTTGCGGTACATGGGCCTCTCACCGTTGTGGCCTCTCCTGTTGCGGAGCACAGGCTCCGGACACGCAGGCTCAGCGGCCATGGCTCACGGGCCCAGCCACTCCGCGGCATGTGGGATCTTCCCGGACCGGGGCACGAACCCATGTCCCCTGCATCGGCAGGCGGACTCTCAACCACTGCGCCACCGGGGAAGCCTGAACTGTCTTTTTAATCTGACAAAACTACAGGTGTCATTCGCTGTTTTTACTCTGTGGTCTGAACTCAGGAACTGAATGGATTTGGATAAAGATGAAGACCTGTCCTGGGCAATGGGCTCCAAACAGGGGAGTAAAACAAGCAAGAAGACATGGGCTCCAGAAAACAGGAATTCCAACCAGAAGGAAGGCAAAGGGAATGCCAAGGAGGACAACAAAAAGAAGTCACCGGATGGCAGCTAACTATGCCACACGCCCCGAGAGCAATAGAGCGGATAACTCAAAAAATGGAACTGAAACATAACACTTGATGTGACCGCCCTCGTGGAAGCCATACGGACAGCTATTAGGAGGTGTAGCAGAAATGGGCAAAAGGTATAAAGAAAATAAGGCAGATAAAGAAACAAGGTAGGGGCTTCCCTGGTGATCCAGTGGTTAAGACTCTGTGCTTCCAATGCAGGGGGCCCAGGTTCGATCCCTGGTCAGGGAACTGGATCCCACATGCAGCAGTGAAGCTGCTGCGCGCCACAGCCAAGACCCAGTGCAGCCAAATTAAATAAACAAATAAATAAGTTTTTAAAACGACAAAAGTCAATTAAGAAAAAGAAATAAGGTAATTATTCATTTCAGGGGGAAAAAAGGAAACTATTGTAGTACAGTATAAAGCTCAGCTGTGAACAGTTGCATGAGTTGATTTAACAAGTATGTGTACATGACATACATAAGTATGCATGTTTGTATGTATGTATGTGGATGTAGACATATTGCCTGGTGTATTAATTTCCTATTGCTTCTGTTACAAATTACCACAAAGTTAATGGCTTAAAACAGCACAAATTTGTTTCTTGCAGCTCTGGAAGTCAGAAGTCCAAAATGGTTCTCGTCACTGGGCTGAAATCGAGGTGTTGGCGGGCTGCATGCTTTTCTGCAGGCCCTGGGGAGGTTCCATTTTCTTAACTTTTTCAGCTTCGAGAGGCTGCGTGCATTCCTTGGCTCCTGGCTCCCTTCCATCCTCAAAGCCAGCAATGGCCAGTCTTTCTCCCATCACATTACTCTGACCCTCCTGCCTCTGCCTTTGACTTTCAAGGATCCTGATGATGACATTGGGCCCACCCAGATGATCCAGGATAAATCTCCCCATCTCAAGATCCTTAACTTAACCACATCTGTGAAGTCTCTTTTGCCACATAAGGTGACACGTTCACGGGTTCAGGGGATTAGGATGTGGCCGTCTTTGCAGGGCCATTATCCTGCCTGCTACACGCATACATATATGTATATTATTATAGGCGTAAGACATTTTTGAAAGAACACCGGTAAGGTACTATTTATTTATTTATTTATTTATTTAATTTATTTTTGGCTGCGTTGGGTCTTCGTTGCTGCGCGCGGGCTTTTCTCTGGTTGCGGCGAGCGGGGGCTACTCTTCGTTGCGGTGCGGGGGCTTCTCATTGCGGTGGCTTCCCTTGTTGCGAAGCACGGGCTCTAGGCGCGTGGGCTTCAGTAGTTGCGGCACAAGGGCTCAGTAGTTGTGGCGCACGAGCTCTAGAGCGCAGGCTTAGTAGTTGTGGTGCACAGGCTTAGTTGCTCCGTGGCATGTGGGATCTTCCCGGAGCAGGGCTCGAACCCGTGTCCCCTGCACTGGCAGGTGGATTCTTAACCACTGTGCCACCAGGGAAGACCCCTGGTAAGGTATTATTGATAGTATGTCTACCATGAGAAATACTGAGGGGGTTGGCTGGGTAGAATGTCATGGTTGGCCATATAAGAGAGCTAAATTCTTATTTACCAAATAGGAAATCAATGGAAAATGTCTACAATGGAAGAGTCAAAAATACGAACATTACTCAGACCCATGAGATGCAAAATCGCTAGAAGAAACAGCTAAAAGTGGTTGCCTCTGAGAAGAAGAAGGTGGAAGGAGACAAGGAACAACTGCATTTGGTGAAGAGATGTTAGTCCTGTTTACTTCTTAAATTATATGCATGTAATACTGTGAAGAGATAAAAAGTAATTTTTTAAAAGAGAGAATGGGTCTGGGAATGAGGGCTTACATCCAGCTGCAACCATTGGATGGGTTTGGCCTCCATCCTCCTCCATAAGAGTGCAGCTAAGTCCTTCCACCTCTGTTACGCTACGAAACCGTCACGTCCCACAGAACACCCATCATCAGCTCCTCACCCCCACACAGAGTTCCATCATCCGCTCTAAAAGTGGTACCTCCCTCCCCGCCCCACCATCACATCCCTCACGAAATGTTTAATTCTTGCAACACATCATTTCCACCAAGTCCAGCCCATGTGCAGCATGGTGCACCTCCCTTATGTTCCCCCCTAACTGCACGTCGACATGCCATTGCTGCCCACATCCCTAACCACAGCTCAGCTCGCTCATCAGTCCATCTCAGACCCAAGACCCACAATTCAACCATCTCCCGAAGCCTCCAGACTGTCCTGCTGCGTCACCTCCCACCTCTGCCACCACACCGTCCCCAGCACCATTCCCACCCTCCTCACCGATCCCAACCCCATCAGCACCCCCTGAGCCAATCAATCACCCCAAAGCCTCACCTCCAAGCCTGCTCCAACCAGCACCGACTAGATCGTCGCCCCAGTCTCACCTCAACAAGGGCCGGCGAGGAATCATCCCCTTCCAGAAACAAAACCATAATTGCCCACAAACCCAGATCCTTCCTCCATCAAAAACAACCCTAATGTGACCACCATAAGAGCCCCTCCGGCTCCATCTCAAGTCCTCTCTTTGAATTGCTGAAAAATATCTGACCGTCTCCGCACCAGGTCCTTCTTCACCCCTCTAGCTGAAGTCTGCCCTTTTTGCAGTGGACTTTGCTGGTTTCGATCTAGTTACCTTCCCCTCCTTCCCAGTGGGGTTTTGTGGTGTTTGTGCCGACCCCACCCCTCACCCTAGTCACAGAGTGAGCGTGTGACCAGGCGGGGCCAATCAGAGGCCCCCCAGGAGCGTTTTGGTGCAAAGGAACGATGCTAACGTGATGGGACGTGGGTCAGGAGCTGCTGGCTGCATTGGGGAAAGCTTGCCTGAGGGATGGAGATAGACGCTGGAACACTGAGGCCATTGTCTGGGCCCCCGGACCCAGCTGTACCTGGAGGCAGGGCATCTCTGAACCTCTCGGTAATGTGAGACTTTCCCTACTTTGGTGTGAGTGAGTCTGTGCCTTGCGGCTGACGGTCCTGACTCATATACTAATCTCAACCTCCTGAAGTCTTCCCTGGGAGGCCCGACTGCGTGGGTTCAAATTCTGTCTGTATTAGCGTCAGCTGTGTGACCTGAGGCATAACTGTGCATCAGTTTTCTCAGCTGTAAAATGGGGGAAATAACACTTGCCACTTCACGGCCTGTTGTGAGAATTAAAGTGAGATGTATTAAAAATGCTAACAGGGAATTCCCTGGTGGTCCAGTGGTTAGGACTCCACACTTCCACTGCAGGGGGCCCAGGTTCGATTCCCTCACTGGTCAGGGAACTCAGATCCTGCAAGCCGCACAGCAGGGCCAAAAAAAAAAAAAAAAATAGAATGGATGAAATAACATTAAAATTATTTGCTTTAAGAAACATGCCAACAAGAGTGCCTGACACAAAGAATATACTCAATAAATTTTCAAAATTATTAGTCCCTGACTAACCCAGCCCACAGTTTTCTCTCCTTTGTTGACATCCCTGGAGTGCCTGTGAGTGTACTTCACTCAAATGGAGCTTGTACTGATTACGATTCTTACAACCCGCCAGGCCCTGTGAAAAGAGCTTTACAATTTCAACATCTTGTACATCCTCACACCTCACTCCAACCCTCTGAAGTGGAGACTATTTTTATCCCCATTTTCTAGATGAGAAGAATGAGGTATGGAGAGGTTAGCAAAGCTGCCTAAGGTCCCACAGTTCATGGGTGGAGGAACCAGATACAAACCCAGGTCTTTCCCCCGCTGAAGCCCACAGTTTTCCACTTCATCATGATCTCTTACAATTAGCACGTGACCATTGTAAACATGTTAACTTTCCCAAGGAACTGATCAGAAAACAAAGTTTCCAGTTAGTCTCCCTTTCCTGGTGAGGCCTGTCGGCCGTGAGGGCAGGGGGAAGGGTGGTAACAGGCAGTCCAAGCTTCTAATCATCGTGTTCAGTGCCCTGCCGATGAGGGAGTCATTCATTCATTTATTCATCCTACTATTTACTGAGCGCCTACCGTGTGTCCAGCACTGTGCTAAGGGACATGCATTGTCCCGTCTCATCCTCATAACCAACCTATGAAGTCTATGAAGTTGGTTCTACTATTATTCCCATTTTATAGAAGGATAAGCTGAGGCTTGGAGAGGTTAATTACCTCTCCAGAGTAGTGCAGGTCGAAAGTCCCAGGGCAGGATTCTGAGTCCAGGTCCATCTAACTTAAGAGTCCTTACAAACATGGCGACACCCGGTCACGGATGAGCACGAGTAACACAGACCCCAGATCAGCTCTCCGTGCCCCTGATGTGACACCAGCCTGTAGATAACAGCCTCACGGCTGAATTTCCTATTTGACCTTAGGAGGAGGTGCAAATGAGTCCTGTGGGCGACAGAAGACGTGAGAGTATCTTGTGCCCCATACCACCCAAGCATCTGCCAGGGTGGTGATAAGCTTGGTAAGCTGGGGGCAGCAGAAAGCCGAGAGGAGACATCACAGCCTCCCAGACAGAGATGTTTATCTGCCACATCTTCCCCCACCCTTGGTCACAAGACCGGGGCTGGATGAGGGGGAGGGGGAGGTCCCAGTGCCACTTTCTGATTGCTCATTCTCTCTCAACACGAGGGAGATGCGTGTCATCATACCGTGACTCTGACTTCCAGAAACGTCCTTCCCACCCAAATCACCAGCTGCCCGTAGAATACCAAAAGCCACTGGCGACGGGCCAGCAATCCTGCCATCCTGTTCCCCACTTCAAAGCCCATCTGTCTGGCTTTGAAGTCACAACAAGATGACTTGTGGCTCTCACACCACCCTCGAGGCCAGAGCACCACCAGCGTGAGCGTTTTTAATCACACCAAATGCTGCCATTATGGTGGCCACACTGGCAGAGCCGAGCTGAATCAGACTCCTCTGCTCACACTTATGGTTACCATGACACAGCCCCAAAGGCGGGGAGGAGAGGAAAAAAAAAAGGTTTGTACCCAAAATAGACACTGGTAAGGAGCTGAAGTTGTTCGAGCCAAAATGAGCCACTACAGAGTTCCGCACAGGAGCATGCATTTCCGGATGTGGTGAGTCAGGAGCCCTGCCGGGGGTCGGGGTCGTGTGTGCGGGGGCAGTCGATGGGCTCCCCACGCCCCAGGAGGCAGGGCACAGGGTCCAGGCTGACAGTCCACACGAGAATCAGCCATGTGGACCCTGGCGGGGCCTGCTGTCTGGACGGCCATGAGCCTGGGTCTGATTCTGTCCTCCCCTCCCCCCAAGCCGAGGTGGCCCACGGTCCACACCTGTGTGATGCTTGGCCCTTCCAGCCTCCTCTAAACAACGGTCCACACGTGCCAGCTCCAGAGCCTCTTCACTTACTCTCCCCTTGACCCCTGCATCTGGTCCCCACTCCACTCCCGCATCTCTGACAAGGTTTAGGGGCTCTGAATGCTGCCTGCCAAGAGGACACCGCAATGGTTCCACTGGAAGACGAGTCATTGACCTGGCTTTTGGGGACCCCCTTAATGCCGCTGAACCAACAGACAGAAAGGAGTTACTCCACAAGCTGGAGTGATTGATCCTAGTTACCAAGGAGAAATTGGGCCAGGAAGATAATTTCTGGAATCAGAGGATTCTCTCAGGTACCTCTTAGAACCTCCATGCCCCAAAGTAAGGGTTAATGAAAAACTACAGGAACCGAGAAAAGAAAAGGCAGGACAACCGAGGATTCAGATCCTTCAGGAATCAGGGTTTGGGTCACTCCACCAGGTAAAAGAATCCTGCCCTGTTGAGGTGCCAGCTGAGTGCAGAGGAGATGCAGGATGGGAAATGGGAGAAGGAAGCCGGAGGGCAAACGTGGTCTTGTGAACAAATATAGAAATGAGAACTATAGTAGTTTTGCATGTTTTCTATTTACTTGATATAGATGTGTGTTTATTTGTACATGGTAACACTTTTCTTCTTTTTCCTTCATCTTCCCATTATTTATATTTTATATACAAATTGTTAGAAGTTAACGTTACAGTTTAGTCTTTAGGTAACAGAATATTCAGTGAGACTGTGACTGAATGTGAGGCGTTGCTCATGTAGACAGTGATTGATACAATAAGTGCTGGGACGCCTCATTTGGGAGACAGGGTAAGAACGGGAAGCAGGATAGCTGTGTCTTGGTAGGTAGAAATACAACTATTTCGTTGTGGTAGGGGAGCCCACATGTGTGTAAAAGGGGGCAGATGCAAGCTGTGCAGCCCAAGCAGCAGACTGTGCCAGTTAGTTTATTCACCCTTCATTGCCTGCTCTGTGAAAATGAAGCTAGGCCCCTTAAATATGTCCCCTTTGCCAGCTGGCATGACATCAAACTCCCTCAGTAGAGGGCACTGGAGAGACATTGAAGGAGGAGGAGTTTTCTTTCCTAGAACCAGTGTGCTCTCTTGAAGGATTTCTGCATCGTATACAACTGCTCCAGCAGTCAGATCCTGCTGCCCCTGGGGCTCCCCTAGTGGCCAGGCCTGTCGAGTCACAGCTTCTCCCGTGCCTGGCCTGCAGCAAGGGTGCTTCCCCAGCACCTGGCTCCAGCAGTGTTCGACAGTCGCGAGCAGCCAGCAGCTTCACCCAATACTCCTTTTGGGTGGTTTAGAAGCATTGTACCTCCAGCAAGATACTTCCTCATGGACAACTTTCCTTGGGACCCAGAAGGATGGACTTCCAGTGAGTCCCGGGGGCAGGTTTCCAGCAAGTCCTGCCAACGTGGCACCACAGTGACTTCCCCGTCACCCAGGGAGCCAGGGGCATCAAGGCCAGGTTCTCAGCCCTGGGGGCCTCTTCCTTGGGCGCTCCATGGCAGCCCTGGGTGTAGCTGCTGTTCTCATATATGCTATTTCTGTGTTCTTTGCAGATCTTTTTACTTCTTAGCCAATCTCTCAATATTCCAATCTCCTGTTATCATTAATAAGTCTTTATATTAAACTTTGCCTGTTCAAATCGCTATGTGGTTCCTGTCTCCTGAGTCGGCCCTGACAGATACAGTCACCCACGGCTTCAAAGGGCCTTTTCCATCCTTGGCGTCCTTGAGCTCAGTTCAGCCTCCTTGCCGGCTAATCATTCCCTGCTTCAAGCACTCACCCAGCGATCCCTCATTGAGTGTCATTGCCAAGCTGGGCACTGGGGTGGACAGGAGACCCCTGCAAGTTCACAAACAAGGGGATTCTCTGGCTCCCTCTGCCCCCTTGGCTCCAAGCTCTTGGCCCTCGGGCCCCTCTGCTCTTTCTCCTGGCTGGCTGGGGTCTTGCTCTCACTGCTGCCCAGTGGGCACCCCTCTCGGGTCCCGCTGTGATCCAGCTGTACCCTAGATTCTCCTCTGCTGAGATACGTGGGCTTAAATGAGTGCAGACTTCCTACTGCAAGGCCTCCAACTTTATTCTCTGGACATCCCCACCTGGATGACTTGCAGTTACCTAAAACCCTACTCTTCTAGAACCAGATGCTTCATGTTTCCTGTGGCTCCTCTCTCTACGTGGAGGTGGCAGCACCTTCCCCTCAGCTGCCAAAGCCCAAAACCCCGCAGAGAACTCAGGTCCCACCTGCCCCCTCAGTCCCCACGTTGCACCAGGCACCTGATCCTCGGGCCCCTATTCTCCACCCCTGCCCTCCAGGCCCTCGGGACCACAGATCTAGACCTCGGCAGTTACCCTGTAACGCGTCTCACCGCCTCTGTGTCCCTCTCTCCCACCCCAGCCTCTTGGCAAAGGTTTTCCACACACGGCTTCCTCAATCAAACCTACGATGCCTGATGGAAATGTTCTGAAATTGTGGTGATGGCTGCACAGCTCCGTGAACGCACTACCAACCATCGAATCGCACAGTTTAAATGGGCGAATTGTATGGTATATGAATCATATCTCGATAAAGCTGTTATTTTTAAAAACCCGATGATGCCAGTGATTTTCACACACTGTAAGATCTGAACTCTGGTCTGGTCCTACACTGCTGGCTCTCCGAGTCTGGCCTCAGCCTACTGCTCTGACCTGGCCCCCACCTCGCCTAGCTGACTCCATCATTCCAGGCCCCCAGCTCACATCCCCTGTTCCCACACGCTTGTGTCTACGTTCACAGCATTCTCTCCTCCACGAGGGGGGGCTCCTTCCAGAGGGCCCCCAGCCCCCTTCCCCACCCCTCAGGACCCCCACCCCCTACCGCTCCTCCTCAGCCACCCTCCCAGGGGTCTTTAACCAGTTTGTTGCGTAGTCATTTGGCTTTTCTCGTGTAGACGGATGTGTGTGTTTTCTGAAACAGATGAGGTCAGAGTCATGTCCTGCACCCTGCTCTTCTGCCACCGGCCCTCCCTGGTCTCCCTGTTCCGCCTGACCCCTGAGGCAGAGAGGAGGGGGTGAAATCACTCCCAGGCAGCCGCAACATCGCCAGCACGGCGCTGCGGTGCCTCGAGGGACCCCCCACAAGCTCATTCTAGGGGTCGCTTGCCAGAGCTCCCCAAGGCAGTGCGCCAACGGGAAGGGCCCTGCTCCACCTGCCCCAGGCCAGGACGTGCGCCTGCTACGGGGTCCGCAGGCTCAGCCAGCCCCCAGATGCCCAGGGTGCCGGGGGTCGTGAGGGACCTAGGTCAGGGTGTCTGTGAACCATGGGAAGCGGGGACAGCCAGCCTCCCACCCACCCAGGCCTTTGGAAGCTGGTCCCCCGCTTGCCTGGGGCCACTCTCTCCTCATACCATCCGTGCGATGCTCCCCCGCCCGCACCTTCTCACACTCCTCCCAGGCCACAGAGCTGACCCCCTCCCGGGCCCAAACCAGGAGGTCCCCCAAAGAGTCTTCAGGGTCTGGGAGCTGCTGCTGGAGCACAGCCCCTGCCCACCCAAGAGTGCATGAAAGAACCCACTGCTGTCAGAACCACCTGCTGCTCCCTGGGTTGCTTTCTCCTCACTCTCTGCCCCAACCGAAACCAAACCACTTGCAGGGGGGAAAGGGGGCCCGAGAGGAGGAAGAACCCAGGGTTCTGGGTAGCACATCCCAGAATCACTAGCCTCTGGCCCGGGGGCCCTGGTGCAGTTCATCCACCCCTTCAGCCCTAAGGGGGCTCAGCCGGAACCCACCTCAAACCTCTGCCGCTCAGACGCAGGCCACACTTTACCAAACCACACAATGAGAGTCCTTACCTCCTGAGTCTATTTTAAGATATGACAGAATTTGAGTCGAGTGTTTAGCGTGATACCTGGCACATGGTAGGCGCTCAATAAATATGAATTTTTTTAAAAAAGTACCTCATTCACAGATGTAGAGAACACACGTGTGGACACCAAGGGGGGAAAGCGGCAGGGGTGGGGGTGGGGGTGGGATGAACTGGGAGACTGGGATTGACATAGATACACTAATATGTATAAAATGGGTAACTAATAAGAACCTGCTGTATAAAAAAATAAATAAAATTAAATGCAAAAATTCAAAAAGAAAAAAGTATGTCATTAATTAGGGTGAAAGGCCAGTAAAGTGTCCTTAAGAAACCTAGACTCTCACTTCAGACAACGCCCAGGAATGGCTCTCGCTGGCTCCTGAACGGCTGCTGTGGCCTGACCCAGTGTCCTCTCTCCCAGCTAATGCCGCGAGGCCTCCCCTAATCCCCCAGCGCAAGGGCCTTCGCAACCAGAATAAATAACCTCTTTACCAGCACCCTTAACCTGCCACTGTGGCCTCAGGGGTCAGAGGCACACACAGAGACACAGACACAGACCCACACGGGCACACTCACATACACAGACACATGCAGACAGACATGTTTGTGTGCGCAAACACACACACACACACACACACACACACACACACACATGCAGGCAGGCTCCAGGAACCTGAAGCAGGAGGATCCCAGGCGAGGCCTCCCCGCATACGCGTCGCACATTTCACCTAAAGTGTGGGCCAAAGAGGCATTTGGAAACCAGCTTGGGAACCTCATAACCATTCATAACATTGTTCTGAGAGAAAATACAAAACATTGCCCTACAAACAAACATTTGCAGTAGAATTCCTCCAAGAGCTAGGAATTGCCTGTGCTAGAGAACTAACGCAGCAAGAAGAAACAAACCACATAAGCTCAGTTTGCCTCTGCAAAACTAATAACAATTACAAAAACGTTACGTGAACTGCTCACCATGTACACCTAATTAGCATGCAGCACAATTCTGCATGCCATTAAGGGTATGCCGGATTAATTATGCTGTACATTCCGTGTGATTACACCACCACACCCTCGGTCCACACACACCAGCTTCCAGAGGGTGCCCCTGTGATAGGGGTACAAGCGCAGGTCTGTACCAACCAGGGAAACACTGGTTTCCGCACTCAAGTTGACAGTGGTCCCCACCCACCCTACCCCCAGCCAGGCACAGCCTGACTCCGGCCCAGGCCTTCTCGCCAACGCCACCTCCACAGGAGCCCCCGCTGAGGAGCTAGCTTCCCACCCAGCCTCCTCCGGAGAGCAGAGATGCCTCCAAGGTCTCCCCGTGGCCATGGCTGCATGTCACAGGGGCCACAAAACAGCCCAATGGCCACCACGTGTGCCCGATCACAGAGGAAGCTGGCCTCCCCATCCAGACCGAGGTCACCCTGAGATCATCTCCCAGACTCCACCAGGGCCCTGCACCCCTTTCCCTGGCACAGAAGCCAGCTACTGGGCAAGGTCCTAGCCGTGGTCCGCCCAGGCCCTGGATGGGTCAGAGCTTCTCCCTCCCTCGTCCTCTGCTCTCCACACAGCCATGGGCAGCTCTACACAGACCCGACCCTCCCCTCCATTAAAAAGAGACAAGGAACTGACCTCCTCCCCTAGTTCCCATTTAGCTCAGCAGATGCTCTTCAAATACACTGGGGTGACCCAGGTTTGGGGAACAAGAGAGTCAATGGAACATGGTAAGTGGAGCTTCCCAGGAACATGGAACTCAAAACCCACTGGGGGGGGTCAGGCCTCTCGGGAGGCAAAGAGCAAGAGGAAACTTGGCATGTGAGACAGGGGAAGAGGGGCGTGCGCGGTGGGGGGCTGTGCCTCTTCAGCGCCAGACAGGGACCAGGCACAGCTGAATTTTAATCCGCAAATACCAGGGAGGCCAACTGTAGAAGGATTCTTTTAAAAGACACATGACACAAAATATCCAAGTTTAGGGCAAGAAGCAGTGTTTGAAACAAACAAACAAACAAATGACACAAGTCTGGAAGGTTGTCTCCACTTTGCAGACGGCAAAATTGAGGCTAAGAGAGGTGAAGCGATCTTCCTGAGGAGGACTCAGTTAGGAGGTGGCAGGGCCAAGGTGAAACCACTGTCTGTTCAGCACCGAGCCTGGTGGCCCTGGCACAATGCCATGCCGCCTCTTGCCTCTGCCCGGGTTCAGTGATGCTGACCTGGTTCACGCCACTTTTCTAGAAATTCTTTGGAAACAGCTCTTCCTGTGACACACAAAAGACTCACATTCCTACTTTAGAGAAACAGTTTTTGTTTCTTTTCTGTTTGTTTACCAAAACTGCTGTGCCCATCTTATCCCCTCCTACGCTGGCAGACCTGCCTCTAAACCCAGGGCGATGGCAACTTTGCAATTCACATACCACTGTCAGAGGGTGATGACACTCGGCCCAGGCTGTGCAGCAGGGAGTTGAGGAACAGGGTCTAGGCCTTGCAGCTCATCTTTCGGGGGAGCACCTGAGAAGCAGAAGCCCCTGCTCAAGCCCCCCCAAACATCAGTATGCCCAATGTACGTGGCACAAATGCCTGATTACGTTACTTCCGTCCTTAAAAATCTGCAGGGATTGCTACCGGTTACGGAATAAAATGCGCCTGCCTTTCTAATCCATCACCTGGACCCTGCGCCTTCCTGGGTCCCCACATCCAGGCCTGGTGACACAGGCCCTCCCTCTTCTGCAAGCCCGGCCCAGCCCAGGCTCCGCCTGCACAAATCCTAGCCACCCTCAAGTCCCAACTCTAGCCCTGCCTCCCACGGGAAGATCTCTCTCAGACTCCCTCCAGCCGAGCCCTCTCAGCGGACGGACGGCACCTCCACCCACGCGGCGGGCTGAGCCAGCTCCCCTCACCCTCTCCATCACCCAGTCACTCCCACCTAAATGCCTCACAGAGCAGCCCTCCTCCACACCTGCACTGCGGCTCCCCTGGATTCCTGCACCAGCCTTCTGCCTGGGCTCCCCGACCCCAGCCTCAGCTGCCCAAGTGCTCCTCCTTGACGCCCCGGGATGATCTTCCTCAGACGCAAATATGGACATGTTACTCCAAGGCCAACGTCGACGAATGGGTAACATCCCGGCCTTCCGTGGTCCAGCTCGGCCCAGCCCTCCAGCCTCACATCCCATGATCCCCCATATCCCATCACTCCCACCACATCATGGGAGAAAATGCCCTGGACCACCTGGCTAACTGCCCCCTACGCTTTGAGACTCAGCTCCAGCCTCACCTCCTTTAGAAACCCTTTCCTGCTCTTCCCTCCCCCCTTGAATGAGATGTCCCTTCTCTGAGCCCCCGTAATGCTCCAGGTACACGCTGCAGAGCTCTCTCCACCCACCTACGATGTAATGGTCACCTTGCCAGACTCTCATCTCCCCTGCGGGGTCCTTGAGAACCAGCTCAGTCTCTCTTATCTTTGTAGCCAGTGCCCGACACATAGTAGGTCTTTAATAAATGAATAGATAAACATTATCTGTGAAGCTGAAGCAAGGGCCCTCTGGAGAGAAAACTCAAGAGCTGCCAGGCCTGCCAGCTTGGGGCCCCAGCATATCACCACGCTATCTCAGAGTCCAGGCTGCACAGAGGGTGTTGACAAAAGAAAATGCAGAGGCAATTGCCCTGCCCCACTGGGCTTTCCAGCTGGGCTTCCAGTACCAGGCAGGCCCTCAGGCCACCACTAGTTGGGCTGGGAACCACAGGCCTGTGAGAGGATGGCAACAAGCACCACATTGTTGCTGGTAATAAAACCATTAGGAACCAGTGCTGTGTGCCAGCTCCCAGGCCCGGCTGTGGTCAAGACCCTCCCATGCCTGTGGGCCAGGGGGCAGAGCCAGCCCTGCCAGCAGGCCCAGCAACCAGAGGAGAGGCCACTGCCTGCTCTGGACCCAAAGAGAGCAGAGGGCAGGAAGGGCGAGGGCCCAGGGCTTGGGGGACCTACTGAGTCCCCACTGGGCTTGGACTCTCAGGAAACTGACAGGAGTACATCAAGATTCAAGGCCCAGAGAGCAGATGGCCGGGGCTGGCCGGAGCACTCAAGAGATCAACCAGCCAAAGCGTGGCTTTACAAAGGAAGTGGAGGCCCTGCGACCCCTAAGGGGTGATGAGGATGACAGGCAACATTTGTGGGGTCTTGGAAGGCAAGGGGGCCTCCAACGGGGTCACCTCACCAGGTCCCCAGATTCACCCTCATGCAGCCCTGTCCTGACCCGACTCAGAGAAAAAGAACTCACACCTCCTGAGTACCTACTATGTGCTGGGCGCAGCGCTGACAGTTTTCACACCGTATTTCATTTGATTCAAGCAATACCAGCAAGATGTGAATGTGATTCTTATCCCTGATTCACAGATGAAAATCCCGCAGCTCAGAGACTTTTAGGTCCCTCTGTAGCTATGGTAGTAGCAGGGCTGAGATGCAAATCAAGGTCTGCCTGCCTTGCGGTCACTTCTTTGCATTGCACGTCTGTCCCCTAGCAGCCTGGGGCAGGGGGCGGTCTGCAGAGGGACCAGCTCTTGTCCTTTTATTTATCTTCCTGCCTCACTGCAGGGGCGGAGTGGGGCGGGGCGGGGCCAGAGAAGTCCACATAACCCTTTCTCCTGCTGTCTTTACCAGGGTCAGCCTCAGAGGGCAAAGCAAGCTCCAAGATGGCGCCCATGGGCAGTGGCTGGGGGACGGGACTGTGGAAGGGGGAGGTGGGCACTGTTGCCAAGCAACAGGCAGAGGAATTTATATCTGCCCCTCCTCACCTCTCCACCCTGTCACCTGGGTCACTGCCACCTGCTCCTGGGCCTCCAGATCACAGAGGCGGGCACAGCTTGAGCCCACATGCCAGACGAGTTTCCCAGGCATCCCCTCCACCCCTGGAGGGGCCTCCTGAAGCCCCATTTTGTCCTCCCTGCACATGGCTCCCCAGGCCATGCCAGGGCTGGGTCACCTGAGGTCCACACCGAGACCATTTGGGTCACAACAGCAACGAGATTGAAGCCTTCAGGGAAGATCCTCAATGATTTGTTTCCCATCCTGGGTCAGAACTGAGAGTTTCCAGTCACCGTCCTATAAAGCGAACTTGGTCTGCTGCCCTGGAGTGAACCGGGGTGCTGCCAGCTGCCTGTTTTCCACTCTCACCCAATCCCTACCAGGCCAGGCCTTCGCTTGGAGACCTCAGGGTCTGCAATAAATCTCCCTGCAACCTTTCCAGAAAAGACAAGTACCTGAGTAGCCCCACCCTTTGCTGTCAGTCTCCAAGCCAGTTTCGTATCCATTATAAAAGAGTCCACCCTTCCAGCCCAAGGGTGACTCAAATTTTTATAAGTTCTTATCCAGAAGCTTTAAAAGTGTGGTTTTATTTTTGTTGTGGTCATTAAGAAAGGAATGCATGCGCCTTTATATTTTTGCAAAGGTTACGAAAGCGTATAAAGTAAAGTGGCAAGGCCTCTGCTGACACGTTTGCTGGGTTATCCTTCCAGAACGACTTTTTCTAAGCATCTGCTAGCCTATAAGTGTGCACACTGGCGTGTATTTTAAAGGAATTTTACGAAAATGAGATCACACTCTGCACCATATCACGGACATCTAACATGTCAGAATAGACACGCTTCCCATCTCATTTCAAAGCCACTGGGAGAATCTGATTAGATTCCTCTTTATCCACAAATTTAGGTATCCTTTCAGAATCTACAAAATTAATCACAAAGGACCATTCCTCAAGAAGCCCCTTGCCAATAGGTTCTGCTTGCTGGAGTGCCGGAGGATCCCGGCCGCCTGGCATGGGCCTGAGCGCCCTCGCCTGCCCCTCCTGGTGTCCTCTGGGGAACCTCTGAGGGAAGGCAGGCTCCCAGGTCCCCCAGCCTCCCAGCCCAGGCGTTCCCGGACATTCACCATGATAGGGCCCTCATTCGACCCATGGCTCAGTAAGCCACAGATCTGACCCCACCGTCCCATAATGTCCCCTCTGAGCATCTTTTAACCTTTTCAAGGAAGGACCGCTGGCACACCGGGCTCTAGCTGATCTATTAGGTCTGGAACATCTTCCCCACTGACCCCTGGATCCGTCCCCACAGCCGCAAAGCAGGAAGAGCACTAGATTAGGAGTCAGGACACCCAAGTTGCAGCCCTCCAGTTACGAGCTGTGAGAGGTGGTCCTCCATCCCCTCCTCCACCCAAACAGGGGCAGCTAACAACTGCTCAGAATTAAAAATGACCTTGACATTTGAAACAGAAACAGAGAGGGAAGATCAATAAGGATGACAGTGAGCAGGGTCATGACCTCAGGAAAGAGAAAATAGGAATCTGATTGCAGATGTAAATAAGGCTGGGAAACCTTGGAGGTCAGAGGGGACCAGAGCAGGATGGGAGTGGGCATTGCTGAGCTACAGTTGAAAAAATTTTTTCATTCCCTGCTGGGATGCAGCTAGGAAAGCCCCAGGTATCCACACCTCCTCCCCCTGTCGCTGTCCTCCAGACAGGCCTGCTATGTGATCAGCAAGGGAGATGTGGCCTGGCGGGCCCTGCCCACTTGCTGTCCTTGCCGGGGCCTGTCAGGCACCTGCAGCCACACCTAGGGGCATGGCCGCCAGCCCGGGCACCTCCCCTCCAAGCTGGGGGCTCAGTTCAGCTGCACATGGAGGAGGGAGGGAAGAGGGCAGTGTGGAGTCAGGGTCTGCTGACGTCCCCTTTCGCTGTGCTTGCAGCCCTTACAGGAATGTTCTGGATGCTGGGGTGCCTCGGCCTGGGGAAGGGGATGCACAAACGGGGCACAGAGACCTCTGCGAGGCCAGGCCAGGGACCCTCCTCCGCCCATTCACATCATGATTGCCATCACTGACAGAGACCTTGCCCCGCTGGCGTTCCCCTTAATGGTCACGACCCCCCAGGGTTGGTGTAATTTAAACCCTGCTCTGTTTCCCTCCAAGTCTGAGCTCTTAAGCTCTAGTCTACAGAATATAAAGGAATCAAGATCCTATACCAAATGAGCTCAGCCGGCCCCTTCCCCTCCCTCCCTTTCGTCCCTCAGTCTCCCCTGCCGTCCCTCACAGCCACAGGCAGGGAAGTTCTAGGCGATTCTCCACAGGCCACACGGGAGTTACAGAGCACAGGGGCCCACTCCCCTCAAATCAGCGTGGGGCCTCAGGCTGCCTCCGAGGCCCTGTTCACCGCCCTGGAGTCTCCGCCACACTCCAGCCACCCTGTCCCCGACAGCCTGGCTTCCTCTCCTTGGTCTGGAAGCCCCATCTCTGTGTTCTGAGGATCATCACAGGAGCCACCTCCTCCAGGAAGCCTCTCCTGATCCCTCCAGTTGGCTGTGACCTCACTGTCCTTTGAGCGTTTTATTTCTCCCTCTCCCTCGACCTTGGTCTGTGGTCATTAATTAGCTGGGCACACCCTAAACTCACCGTGTGTCCCCTCAAAGCTCAGCACAGGGTCTTGCCCAGCAAGACCCTGGTACAGGGCAACAAACAGACTGCACTCAGGACAGAATCCGAATAAAGAGCTGAAACTGTAGCACAAGGGGTTTAAGGTGGATACAAAGACAACCTGTTGACAGTGCGATCTGTTAAACTCTGGAACGGACTCCTAAACGGCACTGAGGAGCCTCCCACCTCCGAAGATTTTTCAGTCAGAATCAGCACTTTCCTCATCTGTCCAAGATTTTGCAAGAAAGGCAGGAAGGTGGACAAGACTTCACAGAGCACTTCCTGCAGTGCCAGGCCACGCGAGCCGCCCAAATGATGACGCTACTCACGCTAACGCTGAGCGCCTGCACTCTGCTAAGAGCGGAAGCGGCATTATCTCAGCTAATCCTTACAACAACCTATGTGTAGCGCCTGGTCTTGTTTCCACGTTACAGGTGAGGAAACTTGGAGGCTCAGAGAAATTGCGCTACCCCAGATCCCACAACTGTGAAGCGTCCGAACGCCGCTCCGTCTGATTCCGGGGCCCTCTGTTCGGCTGCCTGGAGACAGGCTCATGTGCAAGCTCATGTCCAGGCTCTCTGTCCCCACGCGGCTGCAGGCCGCGTACACAGAAATATGCACAGACACACGTGCACCACACCCTGGCTTGCCCACACACTTAGCCAAGGGGAGGCAGGCTTGGAGACACACACGCGAATCTCCAACACTGCACGGATCTCGGATTTGGTAACTTTTTCTTGAGGGAAGAGAGTCAAAGAGAGAAATGACTGAAAACGAGCCCTCAAGATTTGAGTGGAAAGGAATCTGGCGCCTTTCGTTTACTATTAAGCCCTGCTCAGGAGCAGCAGAGTGCACAGGCCCACAGAGACGCCCAGCCTCCAAGGGCAGTCGGGCTCCTGACCGGCACTACCATCCATTAGACACCAGAACGGAAGTGGAAACAATTCCCACAGGCCATTCCGTGACCCTAACTGTTGCCTGTCACCAAGCTACAGGCCAGAGACACACTCAACTATCCATGGGGCATGGGATGGGGGAAGAGGACACGGGCACCAAGTCAGGGACCCCAGGCTCAAGCGAGTGGAAGGTGGCAGGAAGTGCCGAGGGAGGGGAACATGTGACAGGCACACAGTTGGCCCTTCCGGCCTTGGGCTCTGGGTAGCACTCCCAGCCCTGGAAGAAACCGGGCCTGGCTCCACAACCAAACAGCCCCCAACTCAGCTCCAGGTGTTCTCAGAGCTTCAAGTTCTCTTTCAGCCCTAAACTCTAGGGCTTGGATTCTAATGGTAACGTTTCAGGCCAAGGATGGCCATTAGAGAGCTGGCAAGACTGCTCTCGGAGTCCCCTTTCTATCTGGTTCCCACAAAAAGGAGCCTTGATGGAATCCGGGGAAGAATTTAGGTTTTTCAGGAAGGCTTGAGCCTAAGGAACTGGCTTATAAGTAGGCGATGGCTATTCGGGGAAGGCAGAGCAGTAGCAAGCAGTAGAGAGCTGGGCACCAAGCCTGCCACTCGGGGGAGGACAGGGACGCAAACACAGATGTCCAGCAGACACTCGTGGAAACCCCACAGAATGTCTGATGGGGGACCAGAGGCGGCCAGGGCAAGGTCCCGTGGAGACCACAAACTGAGAGGAGAGACCAACACGCAGCGCAGGAGCCCGGGAGAGCTGGAGCAGGAGACAGTCTAAGCTCCCCAGAGGGCAGGCCTGGCCCCGCTTCTTCCCGGCCAGGTCACCCGGGGCAAGTATTTTATAGCTTGTCTGTCTCCCTTGCAGGCTTTTTCAGAGGCCCAATGGCGGTGATGTGTGACTGTGCTAGGGAAAGCACTGGGAGCATCTCTGGTTCTAGTGAGATAGATGACTCTGGGTGGGCTCCTGGATGCGGCCTGGTCACCAGAGAGACCAAGAAAGGATGAGGAGCTTGGAGTTTCAGCTTCAAGAAGGTCCATAGGAACGCAGGAGCTCACCGCAAACTGGACTCAGGGAGGAAACCTCAGAAATTACGCACACACACAAGTGTACACGTAAACCTACAGAAGGACACACACGTGCGAAGGCTTAACCAGAGGCTGCACTTTTACACTCCCTGTGGAGTCAGACGTGACAAACCTGTCTCCTGAAGGGCCCTCACCCCTCACCCCACCCTCTCCTTTCAAAGGCCCAGCCCCCAGGAGGCCCTGCTCTCACTCAGGCCTCCTCTCCTTGGAAGCCATTCCTGATTATCTCTGTGAGGCGAGACCACCCCGCCCCCACTCCTGGGTCTGAAATTCCACCACTAGAATCAGAGCCATAGAATTTAAAAGCTGGAATGGACCTTCAAGCTGCAGTCCAACCCTCACCCCACAGAGGAATCCCGTCCGCAGACACCCTGACACATGGCATGGCTGTCCTCTTCTCTGCTTCTCCAGTGCCGGGGTTGGGGAGGGGGCGGGGGGCAGCCCTTGCACTGTGGACCACACTCCTTGAGTCTAGAAGGAATTCACCTTCTCTAAGGTCGGCTTCCTGTTGCAGGCCCACAAGCCTGGGAAGGAGGACAAGGAGAGCCTTGGTCTACCCGAGCCAGGAAGTGTGCATTTGATGAGTAGCTGAAGACAAGCCCCAAGGAGCTGGACAAGAGGCTGGAGAGGGAGCCAGGGCCCCGACGAGTGGGGCCCGGGAAGGGAGGCGGGCAGGTGCCAGACCCGCCACACAAGTTTGCCTGGGCCACTGACTGCGTGCAGCACATGTGCACACATGCACACACACGCACACAGACTCACGCTTTCACAGAGCTCCCTGTCAAACAGCCCAACCAGGGCCTCAACGGGACCTGGAAGCAGAGGGGGACCACCTTGCCCCAGCAACCTAGCAGGAACTCCTAACAGCCCAAGCCTCCAAACCCAGGCAGCTCAGGAAACCACCAGGAAACGACCCCTGCCAGCAGAGGGGGCAGCCCAAAGAGGGTCCGCCTGACAGCTGGGCTCCCCAAATCCCAGAGGCCAGTCCTAGCTCTCCAGCATCGCCCAAAGAGAAAAGCTTCCCCGGCTGCAGCTGTCACATCTGCCTGGGAGGGAGGAGGCACAGCGGAGCAGCACCTGATCCCAGGATCCCTTCGCAGCCCGCCAGCCCAGGAGGCCGGTTCAGCGCTGGCAGCCCAGGGTGAAACATGAAGACTGAACAGTCCCCCAGGGATGGTGATGGCAGTCTCTGGGCACGGCAGCAAGGGGCAAGCTGGGTCACAGGGCGGCCGGCTCTTCTCCTGCAGCCTCCTGTCCCTTCTGGTTTGGAAGGGGGCGAGCTGTGTGGCTCTGGGGCCCGGGCCCTTCCTCCCTGCCTGACACAGGCCAGAGCTGCCCAGCTGGGTACAGGACGCCATCTTGGGTCAAGGTGCAACCACAGGGGGCTCCTCTCGCGAGCTGGGGAAGAGAGCCCCTGAGAACCAGTGAGCCCCTCACTCCCTACCCAAGGGGCCAACACCTACTCAACTGCCTTTGCACTGGAGAGTGGAGGAAGGACAGAAGGGATGCAGAGAAACGGGGGAACTAATGGGGGTGAGAGGGAAGGGAGTGGGTGCCCCCAAGAAGGGAGCCTCCAGGAAAGCGAAAAGCAGTTTGGCAGCTAGAGGGCCGCGGGCCCCAGCGATGGGGGGCTGGGGGAGGCCAGGGGCGGGCCCTGGACCCTTGCCAGCTCCGTCTGAGCCGAGGGGGAGGGAGGAGGGAGGGGGAGGGGAGCTGGGGTGAGGGCGGGACACGGACCGAGGCCGCCTGCGGCTCGGAAGCTTGGGGTCTCCCGGGGCGCTGGGACGTGGGGCCGAAGACCCCGATCCGCAGCCTCGGCGAGGCCTCGTCCTTCACCGTGCGGATGCGAAGCTTTCAAGGACACGTCTGCACCGGCCCAGCGGGGGTGCGTGTGCGTGAGTGTGTCCGCGTGCGTGTTGAGTGTGTGCAGGGGGGTGGGTGCTGCTGCAGGGGGCGACCCAGGGCGTCCCCACCAGCCACGCTCCGGGCCCAGGCCCTGAGGCTCCCACCCCTGCGTTTTCCGGCCCCCGCGGCCCCGGCCCGGGATCTTCGCCCGCCCCCGCCCCGCCCCCACACTGCGGCGCCGCCACCGCCGCCGCCGCCGCCGCCGCCGCCGCCGCCGCCGCCCCGGCTCCCACGGCCCGCGGCGGGGGCAGGGAGGAGCCAGGCACGACGTCCCCCCCGCGCGCCACCCGACTCTCCGCGGAGAGGTGTGCCCCCCAAGTGGCACTCTCCCCACCCCCGCAGCCCCTCCCAGATCCGCTGGCACCCCGCTCCCCCAGCCACAGGTGGCCGGAGGAAGATCGCTGCGCAGCGTTCCCCGGTCCGGCCCCCAGATCACCCCTCGGCCCGCCCCCGGGGGCCTCCCGGGTCCCCCGCCCCGCCGGGCCGAGGAGGGCCGGGAGCCGGGGGGAGGGGCGGGGGGCCGGGTCGTGCCAGGCTGCCATTTTCTGCCGCCACCGCGGAGCCTGCGCGGGGCCGGGCCCCCGCCCCCCTCCCCCGCTCCCTGCGGGCCGCGGCGGGAGCCGATTATTCCGGGTCGGGGTCCGCGCCCTCCGGCGTCCCGGCCGCAGGCCCCAGGTTGGGCCCCGGGGCGGGGGCAGGGCCCGGAAGGCGGGGGCGGCCAGGCCGGGGCCCCTGCGGCAGCGCCTAGCGGGGCACCGCGGCTGAGGCCGGCGGCGGAGGAGGCCCCCCGCGGCATTGTATAGACTTGAACTTGAGCCCGGAGCCGGGCGGGGGCGCGGAGGGGGCTACGCGCCGGGAGCTGGCGGGACGGGAGGGGGCGCCTGTGGAGCCCGCGGGGACATAAACAAACCCTCAAATCCCCCGCGCCTCCCCGGCCAGCCCGGCCCGCCGTCGCCGCCCGCAGCCCTGGCTCCGCGAGCGCCCGGCGCCGAGTTGCGGGGGTCCGGGAGCGTGCCCCGAGCCGGGCACTGCCCGCCGCCGTGGCCCCCGCCCGGCTCCCCTCCTCCCCGCCCGCCTCCGGGCCGGCCTCCCGGGCCGCCAGCAGCGGCGCTCATTACCGTGTGGCCGGTGGGGTCGGGCCGGCCCGGCTGCGCGCCCTAGTGCCGCGGCGCCGCGTCCCGGCTCGTCCTCTGCTCTCGCCGCCGCCGCCGCCGCCGCCCGCGCGCCCTCCCTCCCTCCCTCCCGGCCCGCCTGCCTGCCTCGCTCGCTCCCTCCCTCCGCTCGCTGTCGCGCTCCCTCTCTCCGCCTCCTCCGCCGGGTCCCCCCCTCCCACCCCTTCTCTCCGCCTTCCTCCTTCCCTCCCTCCGGCCGCCCGCGGGCCCAGGCCTCCGCCCGCTGCTCGCCCCCCGCGGCCGCGCTGGCCCCGGCCCTGGCGCTGCGGAGCCGGCCCGGGAGGCAGCGCCGACTTGGGGGCCCCGGGGCGCCGCGACGGGAGCGGCCTGGGCGCGCGGCCGGTCCTAGCGCCCTCGGCCCGACTTCCCGGCCTCTACGTCCCCGCTGGGGGGGGCTCCCCGCACGCTGCGGGTCGGAGGGCCGGACCTCGCTGCGCCCCGACCCTGCGCTGGGCCCAGGAACCCCGCCTCGGCCGCTCTCCCGGCCACTCCGCCGGGGGCCTGCGGCAGCCCTCCCCCCGCGGGGCGCCCCGCTACCTGGAGCTGCCTCTGCGCTGGGTCCCCGCATCCAGCACTGGCCGCAGGGACAGCAGCCCCTCCTCTCCCGCGGCCGGTGTCAAGTGCCTCCCCCCGGCAGCCCGCGGAGCCCCCGGCGGTCTTCGCCCTGCAGTTCTCCCGACCTCCACCAGAGCCCACTGCACTCTGCCTGCCTCAGCACTGGGGCTGGGGACAGCAGCGCCGGCCCATCCGCGCCGCAAGCCCCACGCCACCCGCCACCCCCGCCAGGTGCCGCCGCCGAGTGGAGGCCGGCCCACTCAACAGGACCAAGGTCGGGGCGCCAGGCTATCGAGGCCGTCTGGGAGGCTCGAGCATTTCTATAGGATGAGCCCCCTTGAAGGGAGTGAGTTCCCCGTACCTTGAGGTGTCCAAGTAGAGTTGAGTGTCCTCAGTTGGTCAGTGGAAGACTGAAAGATTTCATGGCTCGGGGGTGGAACTAAATGACATTGAAGATCCCTTCCAGCTCTAAGATTCTCTGCACACACCTACACTCCGCCCTCATGCTTACTCACCCCTTTGCGGCGAGGGTTGTTCTCATTTCCCATAGAGTTCCCAGGGCTCCAGGTTTCTGACTCGGGGCATCTCTGTCTACTTTCATCAGCACAGCCACTCCTCTGCTCATCACTCTCCCAACTGCCACCGCTAGGGCTTGGTGCTGGGGCCCCTGACTCCCCAGCCTGGCTCCTTTCTTCTGCCTGTACCTCCACCAGTCATCTGCCACTGTGTACCCCCATTCCACCCAGTGCTTCAGCTACATGGCAGTGCCCTGAGCTCCCTGCCCCAGGCCATGGTGTGCTCCCTTCCCCAGGCACCAACCATCCCACTTATGGACACCCAGGCCCTCACTGCTGAAACCAGTCGTACTTTTCCCTCCACCACCACCAACTTCAACCCTCCAGGGGTCACAGGAACAGTTACCTAACTCTTTGGGACACAGAGCTGACCTTTCATCCAAGAGATTTCCTTCCAGAAGTCCTCTAATGCTTCCAGGTCCTTCAGTCTGCCCACTCCCTGTGCCCCAAGGTCAGAGGCCGCTCTCGACACAGTTGTCCCGGCCTTTTTCCCTGTCACCCTCGCTCAAGTGGTCACCCCATGCCGCTGGTGATAGGCCGTGCTATCCGTGGTCTCCACCTGGCCAGTTCCAGAGACTTGGGATGTTCCTTCCATGAGGACAGAGACCACCTCTGTCATCTCTGTAGCCCAGCACTTGGCACATAGTAGGTTCTCAATAAGCTTTGGATGAATGAATATGTACATTGCAGGTTCTGTGCCACTTTGCTTTCAGCATCAAGATGGGCAACCACAGACATGCTAAAGTTTGACCAACGGGAGGACCATGTTTAGAAAGATGGTTGCGATACCGCTTCGTTCCTTAAGGGCTTGTATAATACTGCCCGCAAATAGCAGCGATAGTTTACTGAGTGTCTCCTGTGCGCCGGGCACCAGGTTGGCCCTGTTCCTTAGCAGCCCTCTGAGGTAGTTTGTGTTATCTTCACTCTATAGATGAAGAGACTGAGGCTCGGTCAAAGCCACACTGTTGGGAAGTGGCAGAGCCAGGATTCAAAGCATGTTTCATCTGACTCTGAAATCATTATTGTTACCTTAAAACATTACAGTTACTCTTTTTTTCTGACCATACCATACGGCTTGTGGGGTCTTAGTTTCTTGACCAGGGATTGAACCCGGGCCCTGGCAGTGAGAGCACAGGGTCCTAACCACTGGGCCACCAGGGAATTCCCTACAGTTACTCTTAACAAGCTGAAATTTTCAGGGTCAAGTGGGCAACTGCAAGTTTCTATTCAGGAGGGAATTCCTTGGCGGTCCAGTGGTTAGGACTCGGCGCTTTCACTGCCGTGGCCCGGGTTCGATACCTGGTCCAGGAACTAAGATCCCCCAAGCCATGTGGTGCAGTCAAAAACACAAAAACAACAAAAAAAAGCACGTTTCTATTCAGTAGAACTATTTATGATGAAATCATTGGGAGTCCATGATGTGTGACCTTGGATGTCTGTGTTGCTGGTGTCAAAAGGCCCAAGGTGACCATGTTGGGGGGTTTGCTCGTGTCCAGTAGGAAGCAACTGTGTGGCTACAGGCCTGGTTCCAGAGCCTGGCCTCGGCGTTTTTGGCATGAGGAGGACCTTCGAGGCTGTCCCAGGAAGAGACACGTTAATGCTGGCTAACCCAACTGGGCCCTTCTGACGACAAATCACACTGGGTCCAGCTCAGATTGATCTGCCTTTGGGCTCCTACAGCCCCATCACTTCTGTCTGGCCCACTGCGGCCCAGCCAGTATCCTGGTGGACTCTAGATCATCAAGGGTGAGGGGCAGCATCGGTCATCTGTAGTAACAAACAAGTGACAGGATCCTGCCTAAACCACCTTAAACAAACGAAAGGATTAAGTAGTATAGAGTTTAGACAACTGGGAAGACCAGGGCTGGGGATTCAGGCACAGGTAAATCCAGGGACTCGAGTGTCAGCTCCAGAGCCGGCTCTCTCTCCATCACCCTTGTCTGCTTCCCACTACGGTGGTGCTTCTCCCTACTTTAAACAAACTCCAAGATGGTGGGCAGCTGTCTCATGTTCACACTCTCCCAACTTAGAGCCCCAGTGGAAGAACATAATTTCCTTTCCTTCAGGAACCTCCTTAATGCTTCTAGGACATGAGGTTCCATGTCCTTTAACAACACCCCCCCAACCTCTGTGCCCCAAGATCTGAGACGCAGTTGTCCTGTTTTGCGCTTCATTGTCACCCTCACTCACGGTGCCACCCCTAACCAGAAAGTCCCGAGGGTTACTTCAGTTGTTGTGACTAGTCACAAGCCCACTCTGAACCAGGTTCTACAGCCTGTGGGATAGCGTGGATCACATGCCCACCCCCTTAAGTGGGTGCAAGAGGTGGTTTGGGGATTGGCAGATCCAACCAGCACCCCATGGAAAAGGGGCAGTGTTGCTCTCCAAAGCAAGGGGCGCTGGGCAAACACACTGCACTCCACCCCATGGCCACCCAGCATCCACGTATACCCTCTTTTCCCCACACATGCGCTTTCAAAAATGGCCTTGCTACTTGGTAGAGGTGGTGGTTGCACGACGCTGTGAACGTACTAAACGCCACTGAATTGTACATTTTCAAATGGTTAATGTTACGTGAATTTCACCTCAATAAAAAGATATATATATACATTTGGGGGGGGCTGCATTGGGTCTCCGTTGCTGTGCACAGGCTTTCTCTAGTTGCGGTGAGTGGGGGCTACTCTTCGCTGAGGTGTGCGGGCTTCTCATGACGGTGGCTTCTCTTGTTGCGGAGCACGGGCTCTAGGGCGTGCGGGCCTCAGTAGTTGATGCACGTGGGCTCAGTAGTTGTGGCGCATGGGCATTGTTGCTCCGCGGCACGAGGGATCTTCCCAGACCAGGGCTCGAACCCGTGTCCCCTGCATTGACAGGCGGATTCTTAACCACTGCTCCACCAGGGAAGTCCCTAAAAAGATATTTTTAACATGTTCCTTCTAAAATAAAGAACCCTTACCATGTACAACCAAAACACTTACTCTCCTTCCTAAAGGAAGACAGGATCCGAGTAATGTGCGTTCCTATCGATGGTCTACACGTGGCTTCTTATTATCTGCAACAGTGGCTAAGTTATAAATGTAACCATCCCCAAAACACCAAGTCTATGATGGTGGAGGTAAAATAGATGATCCACAATGAAGACTGACTTTGGAAGAGAGGAGAAGGGAAGGAGCACACAGGGGTGGCCTGTCCACCCTGCTGGTGGGGCAGCCAGGACTCACTCACTTCTCCACAGTGGAGCTGGGTCCTGGCCTGGTACCCTGGGAGAACCTTCCTGGCTCCTTATTCTCCACAGCTGTACCTGAGGGCCTGCAGGGAAGAGGTCCTCTTTGGGGAAGGCCAGCTCCTTATTGACATGGCCATGGCTTCCTGGGGACTCCTTCAGAGGCTGGGCAAGCACTAGGTCTGAGGACTGCAGTATCCCTTCCTTAAAACCTCAGCCGGCCGCCAGTCAGCTCATTCCCTAGGAACTCCATGGACTAGTAACTAGCTCCCTAAAGACCCAAAGCTGCTGAGTGGACACCTCTTCATGCCCACCACAGAAGTTGTGAGCGTTACGGCAAAGAGTGGAAATAAAAGTGCTCTGTAACCCATAAAATGTCATTATCCTCATTCACAGAGAAAATCATAGAGACATAAATTCATTCTGTATGGTTTTGTCTGTGCCGGGACACAGTCCTTTTATTCAATTCCTTTTACCCTCTTATTGGATTTCCCACAGCAACTGCCATAAACTTCCCTCCCCTATTTCTAGATGCTGATTCAGCCCCTTCCTCCCGGCGACAGCTGAGCCTCTGCCTCTCACTCTAGCCTGAGGCTCACCCTGTATATTGATTGGTCTGGAAATAAATATAGACGTAAAATATATTTGTGTATATTTTTTCCATTAAGAGAATTTTGTAAAGACCAAAAATAAATGGAAATCCAAGGGTGCGATGTGAATACAACGGATGAGTCAAAATTTCCGAGCCAAGCTGTAATAGTTTTTGCCTGGTCATCAAAGAAACAAGCGGTCTTGCGTTATCCTGATGAAGGTTATACGTTTTCTGTTGACTAATTCTGGAAACTTTTCATCGAGTGCTGCTTTCAGTTGGTCTAATTGGGAGCAGTACTTGTTAGAATTAATCGTTTCGTTTTCTGGAAGGAGCTCATAACAGAGGACTCCCTTCCAATCCCACCATATGTACAACATCACCTTCTTTGGATGAAGACCGGCCTTTGGTGTGGTTGGTGGTGGTTCATTTCGCTTGCCCCACTATCTCTTCCATTCCACATTATTGTACAGTATCCACTTTTCATTGCCCGTCACAATTTGTTTTAAGAAAGGAATGCTTTCCTTACGTTTAAGTAGAGAATCGCATGCGGAAATAAGATCAAGAAGGTTTTTCTCGCTTAACTTACGTGGAACCCAAACATCAAAGCGATTCACGTAACCGAGCTGGTGCAAATGATTTTCAATGCTTGATCTCGATATTTTGAGTGTGTCGGCTGTCTCCTGCGTGGTATAATGTTGATTGTTCTCAATTAATGCCTCGATTTGATCGCCATCAACTTCAGCTGGTCTACCCGACCGTGGAGCATCGTGCAGCTGGAAATCTCCAGCACGAAACTTCGCAAACCACTTTTGACACGTTCGATCGATCACAGCACCTTCTCCGTACACTTGCACAAATCTTTTTTTGCGTTTCAGTTGCGTTTTGACCTTTCTTGAAATAATAAAGCATAATATGCCCAAAATGTTGCTTTTCTCCTTCCATCTTCAATATTAAAATGGCTACACAAAAATTCACTAATTTTGATAAGTTTTTTTTTAATGCACGCTGATATGACAGCTGTCACAATACAATCTAACAAAATTGTTTCAAATGAAGTTAAAGACAACTAAGTGCTACTAGAGCCATCTTATGGAGAAAACCGAAAGGACTTTTTGGCCAACCCAATATATGCATACATATATTCCTCTTTTTCTCTCCACTGAGAACACGTACAAGCAATTAAACCTCAATAGTGATGAGTATACCTCATGCCCAGATCTTGGTTTCTAAATACCATTCCCTACTAAAAGGAACTGGACCTTCTTGGAGAAATGGCAGATTCTAGAGTTGGGTCAAGCAAGGAACAAGATGAGCCCAGAACATGTCACACTTAAAAATCAAGGAAGTGCTCAAAGAATGATGGGGTACAAAAAAGTGCTCCCACTGGCAAAATATGGGAAAATCTGAGCACCAAAATAATGATACCAACAGATTATAAACCCACTGCATAAAATGAGAATCCCTGAGTCCACAGTGCTAGAAATAAATAAAGGAATAAATTGCAAGTTTGATGAGGAATGGGATATTTGCATAGTCTTAAAGTACTTCCCAGCAAAATACTTTTTAATTGCAAAGGGAAAAAAGAATAACTTCACAATGGAAAAGCCCTTTAATCAAGTGATCAAAGCTAACCTCATCAGTAATGGAGCAAATTGAAATGATACACCACCTAACAGGATGCAGTGAGAACAACACGGCATCATTTCTGTGATACGTATTCCAGCCAAAGATGCATCACCTGAATCTAATCTCAAGGAGACATCAGACAAACCCTGTCCTAGTCCCTTTGAGCTGCCGTTAAAAAGTACCATTGACTGGGTGATTTACAAACAACAAACACTTATCTCACAGTTCTGGGGAAAGTTCAAGATGAAGATGCCAGCAGATTAGATGATTGGTGATGCTTCCTGGTTCATAGACAGCCAGCTTTTCTCTGTGTCCTCACACAGTGGAAGGGACAAGCTAGCTCCCTGGGGTCTCTTTTATAAGGGCACGAATCCCAATCATGAGGGCTCTGCCCTAATGACCTAATCCTCTCCCAAAGGCTTCACCTCCTAATACCATCACCTTGGGGGATAGGTTTCAACATATGAATTTTGAGAGGACACAAACATCACACCATTGCAAACCCCAAATGAGGGATATTCTACAAAATAACGGACTTGTATTTTTCAGGAGCGTCCAGATCATGAAAGCCAGGGAAAGACTGAGGAAGTGTTCCAGATCGAAGGAAAGAAACTAAAGAGAGGGGGCTTCCCTGGTGGCACAGTAGTTAAGAATCCGCCTGTCAACACAGGGGACATGGGTTCGAGCCCTGGTCCCGGAAGATCCCACATGCCGCGGAGCAACTAAGCCCGTGCACCACAACTACTGAGCCTGCGCTCTAGAGTCCGCGAGCCACAACTACTGAAGCCCACGTGCCTAGAGCCTGTGCTCCACAAGAGAAGCCACCGCAATGAGAAGCCCACGCACAGCAACGAAGAGTAGCCCCCGCTCACCGCAACTAGAGAAAGCCCGCGCGCAGCAACAAAGACCCAACGCAGCCAAAAATAAAATAAATAAAATTAATTAATTAAAAAAAAAGAAACTAAAGAGACATCACAAGTAAGTGTGTGATTCTGGATTGGATATTTTTGGTATAAAGGACATTATTAGAACAATTGGAGAAATGTAAATTGGGTCTGAGTATTAGACGGTAGTAATGGATCAGTGCTACGTTCCTGATTTTGATGTTTGTACTCTAGTTATGAGAGTGTCCTTATTTATAAGGATATATTTCTAGTCTAGGATAAAAAGAAATATATCCTATACTAAAGTTTTGGGGGGAGACTGGGCACCATGTTGACACATTCACAAATGGTTTAGAAAAAAAAATAAATTCTTTTACCATATTTGCATCTTTTCTGTAAGTTTGAGATTGTTTTAAAATAAAAAGTTTTAGGGGGCTTCCCTGGTGGCGCAGTGGTGAGAGTCCGCCTGCCGTTGCAGGGGACACGGGTTTGTGTCCCGGTCCGGGAGGATCCCACATGCCGCGGAGCGGCTGGGCCCGTGAGGCCACAGCAGTGAGAGGCCCGCGTACTGCAAAAAAAAAAAAAAAAACAATAAAATAAAATGTTTTAAAAATTACCCCCAGGGGCTGTAGCATTTTGCCTTCTCACCAGGAATACATATGAAAGAGAATGTTGCCAACTGAGTATGTAGTCAAACTCTTGGACTTTTGCCCACCTGTTGGGTGAGCAGTGATCTCTCCATACACGTTTTGTTTTGCATTTCTCTGACGGTGAGGAGGTTGAACGTCTTTTCATGTGTTCAAGGGCCATTTGCATTTATACACTGAGCACTCTCAGTTTATCTTTTGACCACTTTTCTATCAGGTTGTGGGTCTTTCTTCTTGATTTTGATGACCTCTTCATGAATTGAGGAGGTTATCCCTTTGACTGTGTTACGAGCCAACCGTTATTTTTGTACCGTGTATTCAGTGCCTAGCGTTGCACCGAGGATCCCGGTGGGCTGGTCTCTGCTTGTGAGGAGTTTACACGTGACACAATCCAGACTGACGTTAGCCACTTAATCACGAGCTAAATTGTGAAGCTCAAACAAGAAGGGGTGTGGGCTGAAGCAAAGGTGCCCCTGAGGAAATGGAAGCTGAGCTGGGGCTAGAGGATGGTTGGGTTATGGTCAGCGAGGGCATCCTGGGCTTAGAGGGAAGGCACAGTGAGGGCGAGAACTTGATCTGCCTGTGGTGACTTCCCCTCATCTCTCTTCTTCTGCCCCAGCCCAAACCCTCAGACTCAGCTACTCTGCCTTGAGGAACTTCCCTAAGTTCTTCCCGATTTTCACTGCTCCTCCAGACGGAAGAGGAAAGGAGCGCCAGAAGGGGGAGGAAAGTAGGTGTAGTGAGCCGGGTCTTATGGTCTCAGGCGAGCACGGTGGGCAGTGCCACAGTCCACCTAGCTTTCTGTGAAAAGTGCCACTCAAGGTCAAGGTAAAAGATTAGAAGCCTGTGGTTCTGTTACTACTTTTCAAACACAAACATTTTAGGGGGTTAAAAGCAGTGATTTTTTTTTTAAGCTACAAGGATATATTATACAACACAGGGAACATAGCCAATATTTTATAGTAACTACGAATGGAGTATAACCTTTAAAAATTGTGAATCACTACATTGCATACCTGTAACTTTTATAATATTGTACATCAACTATATTTCAATAAAAAATGGAGAAAAAAGAATTTTAAAAAGAATTATAGCTGGTCAAATTATTCAAAAAAAGCAGTGATTTTTTTTTCATTCATACCTTCTAGGAATGAACGTACCTTCTAGGTAATGTAACTTCTAGGTTATAAGTTGAGTTCCATGCAAGTCAATAAAGGGGGTATCTTTTCTTAATTAAACTTTTTCTTTCGAGATCAATTTGGATTCACATGCAATTGTAAGAACTACTACAGAGAAATCCCCTATACCTTATACCAGTTTTCCCCAATGATAGCATCTCTCAAAACCTAAGTGTAATATCACAACCAGGTTATTGACACTGACGTGGCCAAGTTTGAGAGCATTTCCATCAGCCCAGGATTCTGCACGTTGCCCTTTTACAGTCATACCCACTTCTCCCCTACCTCCCCCCACCGCCCCAACTGCTCATCTGGGCAGCTACTCATCTGTCCTCTGTTTCTGTAGTTTTCACATGTCAACAGTGTCATATACATGGAGTCATGCAGTATATAACCTTTGGAGATTGGCTTTTTTCATTCAACATAATTCTCTGGAGGTTCATCCCGGTTGTTGTGTGTGTCAATAGTGCTTTCATTTTTATTGCTGAGTAGTAGTCCATGGCACAGATGTACCACCTGTTGAAGAACATCTGGGGAATTTCCAGTTTTTAGCTACAGGATAGAAAACCGGGGCCAGGGAAGTGAACCAACTTGTACCAGGGTACACAGGCCAAATATGCGAGAGCTGGCATGCGGTGTGAGCCCTGGTCCATTTGCATGAGCCACATAAGGCTACTGGTGGGAAACACCAGGCAGGCTCAGCAGGAAGCATGGAGACTCAAGAGTGAGTGATAATCTGATGTCTTGAAAGTCGTGTGTAAAGAAGATGAGTCTCAATTGGAGGGAGGCAGCTCAGAAGAGAGATTTGTGCTTAGCTCTGGCGGGGTATCCGGGGAGGCTCTGAGCCGCCTTCTGAAGGGAACAAACATCTACTGCTGACTGAAAACAGAGATGACGAGGAGGGACATATTAGCTGATTTGGGTTGTTATAGTAACATCCAGATAAAATATATATTCGCAGGCCAGAGGGGAAATGGAACTGAACGCAGATGGGCGGGTGGAATGGGGGAAACGACTGGAAGAATATCTCCATAGACACAGTGCTTACTCATTACTGAAGCCATGAGCAAGGGGCTCTCCAAGGAGTATGGAGACAGAGATGCTGGGGGAAACCCCAATTAGGTGGTGGGAGAGATGACGGCAAAGAGAGAGGAGCCTCCGAAAGGCAGGGGCAGGGAGTGGAGGGTGGGAACCAGAGGAGTGAATGAAGGCCAAGGCCAAAGATACTTAGCACTGATGAGGCAACAGGGTTGAGGAGAAAGGAGGAAATACACATTTCCTGCCAAATGAGTATTTTTTATCTATGCTGCATAACAAATTAACCCAAATCTTAGTGGCTTAAATAACAACATCTATTATCACACAGTTTCTGTGTGTCAGGAATCTGTGGGTGGCTTGGTGGGGTCCTCAGGCTCAGGGTGTCTGACTGCAGTCATCCCAAGGTTTGACTGCGTTCGGTCCATTTCCAAGCTTACTCACATGGTCGCTGACTTGATTCAGTTTCTCACGTGTTGTTGGTCTGAGGGCTTCAATTCAATGCTGGCTGTTGGCTAGAGGCTGCCCCCAGTTCTTTGCCTTGTGGGCCTCCCACCGGGCAGCTAACATGATGGCAGCTGGCTTCGCTAGAGCGAACAGGAGAGAGCGAGAGTGTGCGGGTAAGATGGAGGACACAGACTTTTATTTTACTTAAAAATTTTTTATTATTATTATTTTTGGGCTACACCACGTGGCACGTGGGATCTTAGTTCCCCGACCAGGGATTCAACCCGTGCCCCCTGCAGTGGAAGCGTGGAGTCTTTTTTTTTTTTTTCAAAATTGTTCTTTTTTTTTTTTTTTGCCTGGGGGTGGGGTGAGAGGAAAGGAGGGGGCTAGCAAATTTAGCACTCCTCTCTCGCCCGCCATTTGTTGCCTGAGAACTCTTTTTTTTTTTTTTAGACGTTGGAGGTAGGAGTTTATTAATTAATTAATTTATTTTTGCTGTGTTGGGTCTTCGCTTCTGTGCGAGGGCTTTCTCTAGTTGCGGCGAGCAGGGGCCGCTCTTCATCGCGGTGCGCGGGCCTCTCACTATCACAGCCTCTCTAGTTGCGGAGCACAGGCTCCAGACGCGCAGGCTTAGTAGTTGTGGCTCACGGGCCTAGTTGCTCCGCGACATGTGGGATCTTCCCAGACCAGGGCTCGAACCCGTGTCCCCTGCATTGACAGGCAGATTCTCAACCACTGCGCCACCAGGGAAGCCGCCGACACAGACTTTTATAACCGAGTCTTAGACGCTTTCGCCCTATTCTGTTCATGAACAGCAAGTCACTAGGACCAGCCCACACTCAAGAGGAGAGGATTATATAAGGGTCTGCATACCAGGAAGCCAGTTGAGCTGCAGTGTACTACAGGGAGCAAAGACAACCGGAGCCTCCCCCAAGGTGCCCCTGACAAGACAGTATTAGGAGAGTGTGAGGGGCAGACGACAGAATGGAGCGAGGCAGGTGGTGATGCCCAAATCCCAGCTGCCCCCAGCACTTCAGGGAGACATGGACAGACTCAGGAGCCCCACCCCTCTTGCTGCAGATGGAGCGCCCACCAGCTCCCAGAAGGTCCGAGCTGGGTTGTTTGCATGGGTCTGCTTCCTCATCCCACCCCGCGCCCCGCCCAGAGCAGAGCCACACAAGCAGGCACCTGGCTCACCATCTCCATCCCACCAACTGTCACTCACCATCGAGGCACAGCAGCATCTTCGGGGCATGGGGGGACAGGACCCAACTCCATAGCTCTTTCCACTCCCCAGGACTGACTCCCTTTCCGACTTGAATTCCTTTTCTAGCCCAACACAGGATCAGGGCCAGGGATGTTAGAAATGACCCCCAAGGATCTGGTAGGTGGCTGGGAGAGCAGAACTCCTTGCACTCTAAAAAAGCAGCTAACAGTACTTTTATCAGTTGTCTCACCCCTTCTCTCTATTCCTTGTCACCTAAGGGGACAGAAGAATGAGGAAAATACCCTCAATAGGACATAATCTTTGAGATGGGCTTTCAGATCAAGCTCTCATTAGATCCTAATTACAATCCCAGAGGCACTCAGGCCAGTGACTGTTATGCCAGTTTTAAGGAGGAAGCCACTGAGGCCCAGAGAGGCATCTCAGTGACCAAGCAGGACCAGACCTGAACGCCCAGCCCCACTCTGTACCCATATGGAGTTTCTCGGGGTGGGGCAGGGCTCCTCCGAGCACATGAGGATGGCCGCAACAGCGGACCCAAGCTCCGCACCCACTGAGTATGGGCCTTCGGGCCCACAGCTCTGTCCCTGCCGCTCTAACCCTCCCCCTCCTCTTACAGTACCCTCCCCCCAGGTTCCCGGCATCCAAAGAGTATTTAGAAAACCCACCTGCCCCCGACGTCTTGAAATCTCTTTACTGGAGACCAAGCCTTTTATTCTACAATTAATGAATTCCCAGGAGCTGAACATGACTCATAGCCCTGGGGATATTGGGGTACATGAACAGGGCAGGAGAGCACTGGAGGGGGAAAAAGAGGCTGGGGGTGGGGGAGAACCTGGGCCATGGGAGCCAATTTTTGTGACCAGCACTGGGGTTTGCATGTCTCTGGGGACAAGGGAACTAACAGGTAATCGGAACAATGAGGGGAAATAGAGGCCATTAGGTGTCAGGCTGCACGAGAGAGGGAAAGGATATTTCTCAGGGGCGCCAACAGTGTCTGCCCCAGTTTACCCTCAGCACAGGCTACTTGACTGTGACCTCAGACCTCCTTTCAAATTAGGAACAAGGAGCATGAAATGAATAACGGTGATTTTAGTTCTGTGCCCTGAGCAGGTGAGGGAGAGCAGGGCTGACGGCCACCCAGTCAGGCCCATTCAGGGCGGGGCCAGCTGAAGACACGTTGGCGGCCCGGCCTTGAGATCTAAGTGCAAGGCCGCAGCCTGGGCTCCTGCCGGGACGTCTAGGCCACCAGCTGGAGGGCAGCCCCTGCGTCCCCACCCTGCTGACTGGCGACCAGGGAGAGGGCGCCACCCGCTCTCCGGATGCACGCAGATTGGGCCCAAAAGAGATACTATTGAAGCATTTGCAAGCACTATTGTTTCACTTTTCTGAGCCGCTTTTCCTCATCACACCCATTCTTCAGGTCAAGCAGGGATAATTTACAACAGGAAGTAGCGGAAAGTTGTGGGAAAAGTCACTTGACTGAACAGGTTAACAGCTGTCGACAGCGCCTCAGCGGCTTCGCCTACAGTGACCCCACAGTAGCCCCCTAAACGGCCTGAGTGGTGCCGGGCGGAGGCCGCAAGTCTGCGGACCACGAAGCCCCGGGCCAGCTCAGCGCGCTCGGGCTGCCAGAGAAGCCTCGCGCTAGGCGCCGCGTTTGTCCGCCTAGACCTCCAGGTGGCGCTGGGCTGGGGCGGAGCCTGCTGTCCGTCACCCATGTGGAGGGGGCGGGGCCTTGGAGGTGCTGACTTCTGATTGGTTGGACTTGGTCTTGCTTTCTTTCCGTGTCCAGAGGCAGGTCTTAGGGACAGCACCCAGAGCACCCAGTCAAAGCGCCTGAGCTACGCGGGAGGAAGTGTGTGCGTGCGTGCGTGCGTGCGTGTGTGTGTGTGTGTGTGTGTGTGTGTAATTTGTTTTTACAGTTAACTGAGGGTGTGTGAATGGGTGTCATGTTATTTTTTCTTTACAATTAACTGAGTTTCTATTTCTCATACCTTTATAAGACACCTCATAAATTTACACAGCAGGAAAAATTCTTGGTTGGACCTACTTATCATAAATATATCATTATAAGGAAGCTAAGGTTTAGGGTCTGCCACTCAGCCAAAACCACTTCTTTTTTCATGTTTCCTTAGTCTTTGACGTTGTATGTGTATTACCAACATAATTGTACTTGTGGGTGTACTATATTCGCACATCTGACAACTGTTTGTTAAGCGTCCACTTTCTGCCAGGCGTTGAGCAGGGTTTTGCAGTCACTGATGAACAAAACAGACCTGGGCCCTGCCCTCAAGTAGCTCACAGACACAAATCAGCAATTACACACACATGTCAAATTTTAGAACTCCCTTGTGGCAATAAATGAGAAGTGGCTGGTGCTCGGGAGAGGAGCGGGAGTTTTGAGGAAGTATAGCACTGAGTGCAGTGGCTGCAGGGCCACTCTGCCAAAGAGCACAGACTGAAGTTAACTTGATCTCATTTCAGAAGACTCCCTTGTGAAGGTGGGGAAGTCAGAGAGGAGTAGAAGGAGTTTGGAGGTGGTTTGGGGGATACCTTGGGGCAGCCAAGATGGGCTCCCTGGCCTCCTGTATAGTCAGGGTGGAGGAAAGCTCTGGAAAGTGTGTAACTTCCAGAATATTCTTTTTTTTTTTTTTTTGCTGCAGATAGAAAGTCATCCTCTGGGACTGGCTATGATGGGGGGACTGTAAACTTTGTCACAGGAGAAGGTGGTCAAAGAAGGACCGGCAAAACAAATACACAAACAAAAAACCACTGGGGTGTGCAACAAAGGCCTGGAGTCCAGGACCCAGGGGTGGAATGCAGAGAGAAGAAGGAGGGAAAACGAGGCAGGAAGGTAAGTCTGAGGCTGGACTAGTTGCTGGGAGAGTCTGGCCCAGGTGGCTGGCAATGGTGGGACATGATCCAGAGAGTCATAAACAGCGAGGACAAGAGAGTCTGTTCTCAACTGGAGACCTACTGGGGGAATTTCCTGCCAAATGTCAGTGTGTGTTTTCTCTTTGTTCACCTAAAAAGTAGGGGCAGGGACCTACACCCTGAAGAGCTCATGCATGACCTCTCCCCATGACTCACTCTCTCAACTTTCACCATGCTTCTCCCCCCTGAGCATTTACCACCCACCCTCACACAACTGTTGTCTGTCTCCTGCACTAAAATGTAAACTTCCTGAGCGTGGGCACCCTGTCTCCTTCTTTACTATATCACCAGGGCCTGGAATATGTGTGGCCCATAGTAGTTGCTCAACAAATATTTGGTAAGTGAATGAATGAAGCAGATTCTTCTTGGTCTGTAGAGAACCCTCCCTTAGTCTCAATGTAGCGGTGCAGAGCCCGGCATCGCCGGTGAAGGCTAAGTTCTTCAGAGAGGGCTCTCTTTCATCCAGGGCGAACCAGCCTTTTTGCCCCGGGAGAAAAGGCTGGGCTAAACCTTGGTGTTTCAGAGTCTTGAAAAAACTGCCTCACCTGCTGAGGGGCAGTTAGCTCCCGGGGAGGGGTGTACTTGATGGTGGGGGTGAGGTCTGTAAGGTGGCCCTCCCCAGCCTGTCTTGGTCCTTACCTGGCACTCCTGAGTCAGCTCTCACCCCCAGAAGTTTTTTTTCTGTGATGTAGGCTGCCACAGGGTTTAGAGGTTTGGCTTGGCGCTCCGGACCCATCCTCTGACCTCTGAAGGTGGCGTTTCATGTGTCTGTGCAGGGGAGATAAATCAGTGCCCCAGGCCTGAGCAGCTCTCGCCAGCCCCGGGGAGACTCCCTGGGGTGACTCTGAGCCACCTGGCATTGGGTGTGGGGCTTAGGTCCTGGCAGCACCAGGTTCCTACATCTCCATCACTGCAGCCTCTCACCTGTGAGTCCAGGAGGGCCTGGCCTAGGGGGTTCAGGAGCCCCTCCCAGAGGCCGAGGGGCCTGAAAGGGCAGCACCTGCGGTGTCAGAGGAAGGAAGGAGAGGAACAGCTGTTGACCGTTTGCTACATGCTGAGCACCGTTCCAGGTGTCTCACGTGTTTCAATATAATCTTTATAAACAACATGCAAGTTAGAATTATCTTCTCATTTTGTAGATGCAGAGAAAAAGGCGTGACCTGTCTGAGGTCACACTCTAGAAAGGAGCAGCAAAGTACAAATGATTTTAGGTTTTGCTTCAAAAATAGCTTTTAGTATGTGTTTTCTAACAACAAAGATGTGAACGGAGCAGACCAGGCATATTCAACACTTTACAAGCATAGGAAACAGTAAGAGAACTCACTGGAACTCCGTCTCAAAGCAGCCTTGGACATTCTGTATGAGAGCCAGTGAAGGAGGGAGTTTATGTAAGAAGAGACAGTATGTTGTTTCTGTTAATTTTGGGGTGTCATTTTATTTACCTCTGGTTGAACTCTTCTTCCTTCTCCGATTCCTGAGCCCTTTCCTGTACTCTGTGTTTGGTAGTTCACGAGCATCACTTTGCATTGTTGCCTTTTTTCCCATACACACCCTCAGAGTCAGAGAGAGGCTCCCTGTGGGCTGCTGCTTGGGAATGGTGGAGGGCTGGGGTGGGAGTTCTCTGGCTGGGGCTTCGGAGGATGCAGGGACACCCCTTCGAGCAAGATAGAGCCCGACAGTTCCGTGCCCTCGGCGGCCCCCAGAGCAGCGCCCCAGGACACACAGGCCTGGCGATGAGAGGAGGGTGTCTGAGAGCCTTCAGCGGGTCTTTAGCAGGCCTGTTGCCACGGGGGAATCGTGGGATCAGTACAGCCAGATAGTCTAGCTTTCCCAGAGAAGCTGTAAATCTGGATTTTCTACGAAATCTTCTGATATTTCACCATTTGCAACCCACTAAATTGTTTTAAAAATACCTTCTGGGCCAAAGAAAATGTCTTTAAGCCACCCTCTGTTATACCCTCCAATTTGGTCCCCAAACAGCAAGCAGAGCGTCTGCCTCTTTAGTCCAGATGATAAGGCCTCAGCCACTGGCGTTGTGCTCCTCAGAGCGCTCCTTCCCCAGAGGGCCAAGCGGGCAGGTGAGATCGGGGCAGGCGCAAGTGGCAGTGGCAGTGTGGGTCACCCGCTAACCCCCGCCCCAAGAGGTGTCAGCCCCTCAGCTGTGGGGCTGAGGAAGGAGCGTTCCCCTTCCCAGCCTCTGATGCCCATGTCCACGGGGGCCAGAGACCCCTCCTGGCCCAGCGTCTATAGTGGGCAAGGATGAGGGGGGCAGGCGACCGCAGGCCAAGTGGGTGCTTTCTCATCAGCCCGGCCCGATCCTGGGCCCAAGCAGGGGAAGAGGCAGGAACCCTCCAGGCCTGAGTCCAGTCTTGAGCACGCTAAGGCCAGGACACCGGTTTGTGCTGCCATTTCTTTGACTCCCCCACCACGGCGGGGGAAACTGAAAGAGATCCCCCTCCCCTCCCCGGAAGCCCTGTGTGCCCTCTGCATCTCCCTTTGCCCTAGTAATTTTTAGGGTAAATCGGCAAACAGATGTATTTATTTGCTTTGCGTGTGTTGTAGGTTGAGTTGGTTTTGTTTTGACACGTTGGTTCAAAAATAAGATTGACCCTTTGGAAAATCAACTTGCTAAAGCCATTTACTCCGCTTCAGCTTGAGGGGTTTAATTGAAAACAGGCGAAGCACACTGATACCCAACAGGCCTCCAGCCTGAAAGAGACCTCAGAGGAGGTGCGCTGGCTCGGAGCAGGGTATGCGCGACTTCAAAAGCAGGGGCCAGTGAAGGAAAGTTGTATCCCAGGAGGAAGGTTTTGCTTCAAAAATAGTGTTTAGTATGTGTTTTTTAAAAACAAAGACGCTAACGGGGCAGACCAGGCACACTGAAGATCTTACAAGCGTAGGAAACAGTAAAAGAACTCACTGGAACTCCATCGAAAAGCAGCCTTGGACAGGCTGTGTGTGAGCCAGTGAAGGAATGAGTTCGTGTAATAGGAGACAGGTATGTTGCTTCTGTTATTTCATATCTGGGTATCATTTTATTTACCTATGGTGAAACTCTTCCTCCTTCTCTGATTCCCTTAGCACTTTTCTGTACCCTGTGTTTGGTAATTCACAAGCATCACTTTGCCTTTTCTCCATATACACCCTCCTACTTTGGGCTGTAGCCTCTTGAGGGCAGAGACAACACTTTGCACACATGACTAAGTGTGGATGGCAAATTAGGAACTCTATTTTAATGCAACAAGTACCTATTTATCCCTCTAATCTTGCAAGATTCTTAAAAGCAGCAGAGAGGAGGGGATCCCCGCTGTAATCACCGGAGGCCATGGCTCCAGGCAGACCTTCCTCTCCGAAGGTCGATATCGTGTGTGGAGGGGACCCTCTGTCTCACGGGTGGAAGAGCCTGGTGAGCAGACAGAAGCATCCTTGGCAGTTAATGAGCATATGCTCTGGGACACGGCTTAGGCAGGGAGGGCGGGGTGAGTGCTCAAGGGTTCACCTCCGACCAGGTTGTAAAGCGAGGTGTGGAGTGATTGGTCTGTTCTCATGGAGGAGCGTCCTTAAACACCCTGTCCAAACGTTCAGGATGATCCTAAACAGCGGGGCCAGTTCCCTGGGTGCATATTAACACAAGGGAGCCTGGAAGGACCAGCATATCCCCCAAGAGCTCCTCCATCACCTTCCTGTGTGGCCCCGGACCATTCGGTTTCCTTGGCGTCGTCAAGATGGCTTGTTCACACTCTAAAGCTCTCCAACTTGCCCTAACCTTTGAGTAGCAGTGGCAACGTCACAGTGTCTCTGTGGGGCTAACGATTACGTTCTTGTTGATGTCCCTCCCCATAGAGGGGATGGGGGGCCGGGCGGTTCTGCCACTGGGGCTCTTGCTCCCTTAGTGGGAGGCCTGGTCAGAGCTGAATGTGACAGGTGGATAGGGGGCCTTCCAATCCTGTCCTGCAAAGTCAGGGTGAAAATGGAGGTGCCCCGGACATTACTCGCCGACTGCAGGGTGGGCCTAGTGAAAGGCCACCCGGCTGAACCCAAGGCTGAGACTCCGCCTCTTCCTTCCCTGCGTGCATGAGATGACACGTGGAAGGCGCAGCGCCAGGCGCAGAACTCGCTCAGTCAATGTCTGCTGGCCCTGGAGGCAGAACATGGGGCTTAGGAGGTGCCTCTGGAGACGGCTTGCGTGGATTCCAGTCCCTGCCACTTGCCACCCCTGTGTCCCTGGCAAAATGCTTCTCTTGTTCCAGCTGTCTCATCTGTGGACAGGGGGTGATGGTGCCAGCCGTACCTTTTAGGGAAAGTCGTCGATGTGCCCAGAACGGCATGGGTGCGAGACACACAGGCGCTGGCTCATGCCATTGTCCCTTCCTTCTCTTCCTGCTGGATTTGGTCTCATAGAGCCTGTAGTTAGGGGAAAACTAACGAAACCGTCTGGGGCAGGTAGAGGTTCCGTTTGCATTGACTAGGGAGCACAGGAGAAGGGTATGCCCAGAGGTGGAGGTGGCACTAGGAATTAGAGCCACTCTCTTGGTTAAGAATCTTTGCCTTAAATATCAGCAAATCTGGGCAATGATTTCTCCACTGTGGTTTTCAAAGCAGGCACATCAGGCTCTAGTTAAGGCAACTGACTCAACACTCCCCTTCCCTTGTCTGAGCCATCTCCCTGCTCCTCCTTTCCCAAACTTGGGATGTTCTTCCTCTTCCTTGAAACTTTGCTGAAATTCTGCCATTTCAGCAGTCTGACATGGTGGGAAGTGGAGTCGCATCACAGTCAAGCAGATGGATGGGCTCGTCACTTCCCGGCTGTGTGATCTGGGGCAAGTTACTTGACCTCTCAGAGTCTTCGTCCTCTGAATTGATGAACTTACATCACCGCTTGGTTGGGCGATGACACTAAAGATCACATATGCGAACACACCTGGCACACAGCAGGTACTTAATATATGCTCGTTCCCTTCCTTTTAGAGCGAAGCCCTCTTGAGGAAGCCCACCTGGTTCTCATCACCCAGCAGCATCAGTAAGCTAGACGTTCATTCATCTAACACAACGGCTACAGCTGATTATGTGTAATTATCTTGTTTTCTCTGTTCTAGTATTTTCCTTCACTAACTCCCTCCTAGATGTCTTTTTTTTTTTTTTTTTTTTTTTTGCGGTACGCAGGCCTCTCACTGTTGTGGCCTCTCCCGTTGCGGAGCATAGGCTCCGGACGCGCAGGCTCAGCGGCCATGGCTCACGGGCCCAGCCGCTCCGCGGCATGTGGGATCTTCCTGGACCGGGGCACGAACCCGTGTCCCCTGCATCGGCTGGCGGACTCTCAACCACTGCGCCACCAGGGAGGCCCCCTCCTAGATGTCTTTAAGTCACTCCGTTGGCTGGTTTCTCAAGGCAGAGTTGCATTTCCTTGGTTCCTCTTCACAGGGCCTGGACAGTGCTCTCCAGACAGGGGCCCCTCCAGGTCTCTGCTGGAGTTCCTGTCTCAGGTGTTCCTGGGTGGACCAAGCCAAAAGACCTTTGTGAGGGTAGCTCTGTGTCTACAACACATCTAGATGGTGACCTTGTCCAGGGAGCTGCCTCCCAGGAAAGCATATGCAGGGGAAGAAAGACCCAATCTCCATCATAAAACGGGGGCAGGAAAAGACCAGTTAGGAGCTGGGGGAGGTGGGCCACGGGCAGGTCAGGGTCGGCCTCGGTAAACAGAAATGTTAAACATGGGCCTCTCCCAGCTCCACCCTGGCATTAAACCCCACGGTTTGCAAAGTTTGGCTCCAGAGGCCTCCCAGTGACCCCAGTCTAACTCCCCTCCACTCTCCAGTGATGGCTGAAGGCGGGAAGATAAGCGACTCCTTGAACCAGACAAGCCCCAGGGAAATTCCATCAGCCCCCTCGGAGGCTCCATAAATGGGCTGGGGTCAGGGTGGGATGTGGGGTGGAGGGAGGGGTGGGGAGATAAGGCCTCTGCCTTGGGGTGGGGGTGGGAGGCCAAGGCCTGCGCCCGGGGCAGGGGCGGTGCTAGGGGTAGAGGTCCCAGGGAGGCACAGGCAGCCCTGTCCCCAGCCTGAGTTCATCGGAATGGGGTGGAAAGCCAGTGGGGATAGTTAGGGTAAAATGTGGGGCTAGCGAGCCAGGGAAAAGGAACGAGATGCCCTTCGCCTAGTGCTCCGGGGCAGGCGAATCCACCCTACCCTGCCTCTTCCCAGCCTCTCTTTCACCGGCCTCTCCTCACTTCCTCCATCCTGGTTTTTCCTGTCTCAGCCTGCAGTCCAGTCCCCTGTATCTCACTGTGAAACGTTCCCCCTCACCTTGGGCTCTGCCGCTCTTCCATCCTTTTCTTCCTCTTGCGCTCTCCTCCCTTGGTCCTTCAGCCCTCACATCACCCTGCTGCTCCCGTATTTCCCATCCTCTGTTCCCCTCCTCTGATGGCCGGGCTCTGGTCCCCCAGGATAGGCTGGCCACAAGGGTGACCCCAGAATGGTGGCCAAGGCAATGAGGAAAATAGGACAAATACTGACCCGCAGTCAAGGGAACAGGGGGACCTACAGAGGATCCCAAACCTGGAGTCCTCCCATCCCAAGACGCTGGCCCAGAGGGGCACTCAGGCTGGCTGTCTGGCCCCCACCAAGTCTCCCTCCCAAGCAACATCTGTACCCAGCTGTTGCCCCTTCCCAGAGCTGCTCTTCCAGCAGCCCTGGGGCATGTTCTTTCTTCTAAAAGACCAACCCCATCAGGGGAGCCCCAAAGAGGGCAGAGTTCCTCAGGTAGTTGATGAGGTGAACCAGAGCCACATGGCCTGTCGCCCCCCAGTGGCCATCAGGCTTTGTAGAGGCAGGAGGAGCTGCAAGGCCTGCTTTCTGAGGGAGCCTGGAGGGGCCTGGCCACAAGGCCTGGGATTCTGAGGAGATGTGGGGAGAATTTCTAGAGGCTTTTAAATTCAGGACCCAGACTGAATTCTTCCTCAGTGAGGGGCTGAGTGCCTGGTGGACAAGGATACCATCTCTGTGGGGAGGGAAGGAGACCAAGTGACTGAGGCCTTGGACCAGGCGTGGTGGTGAAGGCGTGACCTGTAAGCTGGGACCCGAATGAAAAGCCCAGTGTGTGCAGCTGATCCTGAGGCCTGCTGTGTAGACGCTCTCCCGGCCCCAAGTCAGGTGCCGAGTCTAAGGCTTTGCTCTCCTCAGGGAAAACCGCAGTACCTGACACCTAAACCTCACAAGCCAGAGGGCCCCCCAGGTGCGAGTGTGTGTGCGCGTGTGTGTACACTCCCGTGCGCATGTGCTGAGGACTCACTGCGCCCCTCACCCAAGTTGGGTGAAGTGTGTCTGAGGACACTTGCTGGGGCTGCAGAGGATTCAGGCTATAACTGATTATGAACGATAACTCCTTATTCAATGGTAGTGTGCCTGGGCCCCAGGAGCTGTGAGGTTATTAGTCATGACCTTTAAATTCGTGGGGACACCCTTTTCCCCGTCTCCACTCCATTCACAGGCCCAAAGATCAACATTTCTAAGTGACCATTTCCCTTCCTCCCTGCGGTGGCCTCAGCTGGACCCACTGTCCTGAGGCTGATGGGCTTCAGAGGGCAGTGCAGTCCCTCCAAGCCCACCCCCCACCCCCTAGTTATGCCCTCAGACAGGGCTTCAACCTTACACGTTAAGGTCCTGCATTCAGTGAGGCCTGAGGACCGGAGGAGGGGGCCTGGTGGCCGGCACACAGTGCATATCAAGTATCTTCTTGAATAATAGTCCCATGCTAGGCTACATGTCCCTTCCTAACCTCTACCTCTAGCAGTGCTAGGCTCCACTTACCTCAGAAAACCAAGCGTGGCTATCTGGTGTCTGCCTCTTCAAAGGACCCCCTCCCCAGCAAGTCCCAGCTCTCCTCGTGGCCTCCCTTAAGGATTCTACGTGTTATAAATGAAAGCAGTCACACCCACCCAAACCTTCACAGAGCTGGGAAACTAATAGTGCTTTCTGGAATTGGTAAACCCATTTGATGTCATGCCTGGCCCTACCCCAGCTGTCCCCCCCGTGGGGTGGGAGGCAGGAGGCAGATGGCGTCAGCACACGCCACCTGTTTGCAGACACACCCGGTGGGAGAGTCACCAAGCCCAGCGCTTAGAGCCCTGGTTTTCCAGGCGGGGTTAAGTGTGCAGAGAAGGTGTCAGAATCGTTGGCATCTGTTTGTAACCGGGAGGGGCTGCAACATCTATCAGGTCCTCTTCTCATGACTTTCTCTCTTAGAACAATACCCCAGGCAGTGGGAGCTCCAGGTAGGCCGAAGGTAAGCCGCCCAGCTGGGGCCTGAATATCGTTTAGTGGAGCATATGGTATTTGCATTCTGGGGAAGGCATCTTGGTGTAAAAGTGCCAACTGCAGGGGCTGAGTGCCAGCAACACCCCTTCTCCCCTCTTCTCCCTCCCTCCCGAGCCAGGCAGGTCATTGGTCTCCCTGACCGCTAAGATTCTAGACTGTGCAGGACCCACTCAGCCACTATGCCTGTGAGGTTGGTCTTCTGCAAGTTCAAGGCCTCGCCTGTGATGCTGCCCCCACCGTCATTCTAGGGGAAGATCTTTGTTTATTGATTGGTGGGGACCAAAAAGAAACGGTCTAGGATCACCGGTCCCCTGGGGATCCTGGCCGAGAGATGCGACTGCAGAGCCCTCCTGGAACGGGAAGCCGCTCCTCCCTCTGGAGCAGACAGTGGATGCTGGCCTTCTCCCACCTGACCGGCGGTGGCTTCTTGTACTGGCGTGGATGCTTTTCTCCTCCTGAATGTGCAGCACAGTGGGCCTCACAGTGTGCTCTTCAGACCTACAGCACCACCACCCCCCAGGAGACTGTTCAAACTGCAAATTCTCCAGCTCCGCCCCAGAGCACCTGAATCAGGTACTCTGGGGGTGGGACCCAGCTCTCCATATTTTAAGAAGCCCCCCAGGGGATACTGATTCTCAGTTTGAAAACCACTGGCATTGCCTCTTCCACCTAAGAGGCCCTGGGAGGAGACCTCACTGGGTTTTCTGAACCACACACGGAGAACCTGTCCAGGTGCATGTGGCTTGCTGCGATGGAATATCTGCCCAAGGAAGGTGGGCTACCTACCTCCCCCACTCCACCTGTGGCAGTCACCTGACCCCTGACCCCTTCCCAGAGGAGGCTAAGGAAGGCTAGGTTTGGAATCTACCGCATGGCTCCTCACATGCCCTTTTCTTCCAGAAGGTGCAGCAGGAATTCAGATGGCTCCAGGCATTGCCATAGCAACTGTACCTTTCCGAAGCTGTCACGGGCTACAGGAGCAGGGCGTAAGCAATGCAGAAGAGGGGGAGGCCGCTGGTAGAGAAAGCACACCCGGCAGAGGAGAGGGCTGTGACAATAAATGGAACCTCAGCATGCCCGGGATTTACGAACCTGAGCTTGGTGGGGCCTCGACTCCCTCAAGACCCAGGATGCATCTGGGACCTCTCCAGGGGTCTTCACAGCTACAAATCGGCACCAGCCCACGGGGCCCACGATGCTGACAGTGTATGTCAGTTCTCTCAAAAGATCCTCTGCTAGGTTAAAGTAGACTGGCTCCTGAATGGTCACACAGCAATTAAGAAGTGAGCGCCCACTACAGGATGACCACCTGTGTCCCATTCCGGGTCAGGGTTGAGGAAAGGGACCCAGCTTCAAGCTTTTGACATGGGTTTGCATTCTAAAGCAGATGCAAAGCAGTCAGGAGGCACCTCAGGGGCCTGAGATGCTGGTAAATATTCTAGCTCGAAAAGAAATCAACTGCAGAGAATTTATTTAAAAAATGGACCACCCGGCACCTGAGTCGTCCCTGTGGCTCTCTCCAGTCCCCTTACCACCCTTAGGTGCTGGTAAAAGTGGGAGGCTGGGAGTTTGGAGCCTCTCCTGTGTTTGAAGACGTTGATTGGCAAAGGCCAGCAGAGAGTCAGCCCCGCGGGGCCAGGCAGGGCCCAGGGGACATTCGCACATGCACCTCAGCTGGCCCGAGCACCTGGCTGCTTTGAAGCCACTGGTGCTTTTAATCTGACCGTTCGTTTGAATCTTTCTGCCCTTTAAGAAGAAAGCAGTTCATGGGAGGAACCAGAAGGCGGGGATTCTGCCCTGTCCTCAGGGGCACAGCCTACAAAGTGAGAAGTCAGGGCTGTGGGGGAAGCCGTCACCCAACAGCGTCATCTGTGAGGCCCCGGCCCAGCCCTTCCCCACCTGATCTCCCCATTGGTTGGCACTAAGTGTCCCCCCAAAACTTTCCGTTTGCTTACTTCCCCCTTGCCCCTGCTGGCCCTCCAGGCAAGCTGGGATCCCCGTTTCCTGAGCGCGGGGGAGCACTTTTACACCAGAGAAACATGCGGTTTCTCTTTCACCAGAGCCGCTGCGGCCTCCCCGGGGCCTCAGCTCACTGCTGGGCAGTGTGGGCTCGGCAGGCAGTGTGGGAGCCGCTGCGGGCGGCAGGCTCTCCCCCAGGTGCGGGGGCTTCTCCTGAGGCCCAGAGGGAGAGCGTTCTTTTTTACACCTTGGGGGAAACCAGCTCCCTGGCTCCCATTCTCCTTCCTGCACCCGTACATCTGGAGTGTTCCAAGCTGCGCCTGACCCTCATGCCTCGTCTTAAGACAACGTGGGGCCAGGCACCGTCCCCCATGCAGGAGCCTTGACCGCCTTCAGAAACGGGAGTCACCGAGGGAGGCGGGTGCATGGAGAGAAGGATGGAGAGCGCCCCATCCCGCTTTTTCACCCTGACTGCTCCCTCACGAGGCTTCCGCGTGACTCTCCGAGCACGGCCATGGGGTGAGCCCACGGCCTCTGCACAGATAGCGGGCAGGGGTCTGCAGGGGCGTGTGTGTTGGGGGTGATGCGAGAGCCAGCTGTGGAGCCTCTCACTTCATTCCAGTCACTGCCCTTTATAAATATTTATAGCAGTCCTGCTACTAAAAATAACATCCTGGAGCCCAGGGAGGAGGAAAAAATAAATGAAAATCACTGGGAATTGGGATTGATTATCATGTGTGCGGGAGCAGGATGGAACCCGGAGAGGGGAGAGGCTAGGCCACCGAGGCACCGGTACCTGGACGGTGCTCCCTCTGGTGGTCACGGGTCAGGGCGCCTGGCCTGGCTACTCTCCTGCCCTGGCTGGAGGAGGAGGAGGGGAGGGAGGGGAAGGAGGAGGGGAGGGAGGGGAAGGAGGAGGGGAGGGAGGGGAAGGAGGAGGGGAGGGAGGGGAAGGAGGAGGGGAGGGAGGGGAAGGAGGAGGGGAGGGAGGGGAAGGAGGAGGGGAGGGAGGGGAAGGAGGAGGAAAGGGAGGGGAAGGAGGAGGGGAGGGAGCGGAAGGAGGAGGGGAGGGAGGGGAAGGAGGAGGGGAGGGAGGGGAAGGAGTAGGAGAGGGCGGGGAAGGAGTAGGAGAGGGAGGGGAAGGAGGAGGGGAGGGAGCGGAAGGAGGAGGGGAGGGAGGGGAAGGAGGAGGGGAGGGAGGGGAAGGAGGAGGGGAGGGAGGGGAAGGAGGAGGAGAGGGCGGGGAAGGAGTAGGAGAGGGAGGGGAAGGAGGAGAGGGAGGGGAAGGAGGAGGGGAGGGAGGAGGAGAGGGAGGGGAAGGAGGAGGGGAGGGAGGAGGAGGGGGAGGGGAAGGAGGAGGGGAGGGAGGAGGAGAGGGAGGGGAAGGAGGAGGGGAGGGAGGAGGAGAGGGAGGGGAAGGAGGAGGGGAGGGAGGGGAAGGAGGAGGGGAGGGAGGGGAAGGAGTAGGGGAGGGAGGGGAGGGAGGGGAAGGTGGAGGGGAGGGAGGGGAAGGTGGAGGGGAGGGAGGGGAAGGAGGAGGGGAGGGAGGGGAAGGAGGAGGGGAGGGAGGGGAAGGAGGAGGGGAGGGAGGGGAAGGAGGAGGGGAAGGAGGAGGGGAAGGAGGAGGGGAGGGAGGGGAGGGAGGAGGGGAGGGAGGGGAGGGAGGAGGGGAGGGAGGGGAGGGAGGGAGGGGAGGGAGGAGGGGAGGAAGGGGAGGGAGGAGGGGAGGGAGGGGAGGGAGGAGGGGAGGGAGGAGGGGAGGGAGGAGGGGAGGAGGGGAAGGAGAAGGGGAGGGAGGAGGGGAGGGAAGGGAGGGAGGAGGGGAGGGAGGGGAGGGAGGAGGGGAGGGAGGAGGAGAGGGAGGGGAGGGAGGAGGAGAGGGAGGGGAAGGAGGAGGGGAGGGAGTAGGGGAAGGAGGGGAAGGAGGGGAAGGAGGAGAAGGAGGAGGAGGAGGAGGGGAAGGAGGAGGAGGAGGGGAAGGAGGAGGGGAGGGAGGGGAAGGAGGAGGAGAGGGAGGCAAAGGAGGAGGGGAGGGAGGAGAGGGAGGGGAAGGAGGAGGGGAAGGAGGAGAAGGAGTAGGAGATGGAGGGGAAGGAGGAGGAGAGGGAGGGGAAGGAGGAGGAGAGGGAGGGGAAGGAGGAGGGGAGGGAGGAGGGGAGGGAGGGGAAGGAGGAGGGGAGGGAGGAGGGGAAGGAGGAGAAGGGGGAAGGAGGGGAAGGAGGAGAAGGGGGAAGGAGGGGAAGGAGGAGGTGAAGGAGGAGAAGGAGGAGAAGGAGGGGAAGGAGGGGAAGGAGAGGAGGGAGGAGGGGAAGAAGGGGAAGAAGGGGAAGGACAAGAAGGAGACGAAGGAGGGGAAGGAGGGGAAGGAGGGAAAGGAGGGGAAGGAGGAGGAGAAGGAGGGGAAGGAGGGGAGGAAGGAGGGGAAGGATGAGGAGGGGAAGGAGGGAAAGGAGGGGAAGGAGGGGAAGGAAGGGAAGGAGGGGAAGGAAGGGAAGGAGGGGAAGGAGGAGGAGAAGGAGCAGGGGAAGGAGGAGGAGAAGGAGCAGGGGAAGGAGGGGAAGGAGGGGAATCGTTGGGGCTGCAGTGTAGAGCTCTCTCCCTGCTCCCGCTTCCCGCCTGGGCTGCAGTGCAGGCATCAAACAGGGCGGAAGCCTAAGCAGTGAGAAAGGAAGGAGGCTATTTTTAGCACCGTGGCCAGGGTGTGAATGTTGGTAGAACTGAGCAGGGCCTGAAGCTGTCTGCATGATAGAGGGAAGAAAACCTGTTGGTTTTTAAAGGTCAAAGGCCAGGTGGAAAGTTGTGTCCCCATCCTGGGGAACACCCCGAGTGCTGGCGAGACGCCAGCAAGAACTCCACCAGGTCACACACACAGGAGATTCGTGCTGTTTCTTTTCCCTTTTCAACCTCCAGTAAATTCCTGTTGCAGCGATGAGACCATGCCCAGAGGGGAGTGATGAAGATGCCAGTTCATGCAGGACTGGGCGAGGTGGGGGGGTGTGCCCGAGGCAGCACCAGCAGTCCCTCCCACTTCCCACCGTCTGGGCTCCCCTCGCCCCAGCGGGTGGTGACGTCTGGAAGCCTGCAAGCCTGGTCCAGGTGAGCAGCGGAGAGACAGACAGGAATGCGCCTCTGGGGGAACACCTCGCCTTCCTCCTGCCGGTGCCAGCTCACTCCACGTCCCCTGTGCCTGTGCAGGACAGACGCACTGTGACTCCCGGGCACTGCCAAGAGTCTCCGAGCAAAGGCTGCTGACGTCTGCTGGGGACAAGACAATGTGCAAGGATAGCGCTGCTGGGACGCTTACCTTTCAACTCGGGATATGCCAAGAGTGACAATACTCACAGCCCCTTTTAGGGAAGGGGGCATTCTCTTTTCTGGGGGTATCTCGAGTCTTTGGAGTCCTTGCTTAGGTCACAGGATCAGGAAATGTTTCCAGGAAAGAAAGAACTGTGTTCACAGTGCAAGGTTTGGAATGTGGCGGTTTCATGGGAAGAAGAATCGTGACTGAGGAGAAGGGCAGAGATGTGCTGAGAAGCGCTGAGTGGAAGGGGAGAAAGCCTAGCCGCGTGGCTGAGGACAGCAGAACTTAAGGGTCCACCTGAGTGTGCAGGCTTTCCATTTGACTCTCCACTAGTGGTGAGTTTCTCAATATTCCTCCTGGGGTCAGAGGACAGCACTAGGAGCAGAGGACCCAGCTCCGATTCCAGTTCCGGCACCGAGCTCCTGGGTGGTGGGCCTTAGTTTCCTCATGTGCACGAAGAGTGGTGGGCCAGGTGGCAGACACGCCTCTCCTCGTCCCCCAGTTCCTGTGTGCCCCGAGGAGAGGGGCTCTGACAGGCTCCCCGAGGGCAAGTCAGCTCCTGACTGCCTCGTGGCTGCTGTCAGGAAGGGTCTCGTCTGCATGCGCGGTGAGTTCAGGGAGAAGCCTGCCCCAGCCTTGGAGGGTCCGTGGTTTCCAGGGCAGCGAGACAATTTCTGCAGCTCACACTGCCCATCTTTAGCTTGCACGATCCCTGAGTCAGTGGAGGCTCAGAGACAGCAGGTCCTGGAGTGCCAGCAGGACAGAACCAACAGGTTGGTGCAGACGGGGGAAGGCGGGGGTGTCAGGAAAAGCCCGGAGGTTGCTCCAGGATAATACTGCTGAGAAGGGCCTGGGAAAGTTCCTTTTCTGGATCGTGGGCTGCAGCCCTGGCTTTTCTGCCTGGAAGATCTGTAACTGAGGAAGATGGCCTAACTTTTAAACACAAGAGGTGGGGGAGCGGAGGGAAGAAAAGACTGAAAAATAAAGAGAAATGTCAAGGCTGCACCCAAGGCATCTATCCTTGAAAGAACCCTTCTCTTGAACTGATTAGTTGTCCAATCATTTTCGTCCCTTCCTTTCAGTGTGCAGGGCATGCCCCGAAACTGCAATACCTTGGAACTGGAACTAGATAAAAGTTAAGGTCCTGAGATGGAAAAGCGTGAAAGACTAATTCCTAAAGGCAATGGGCATTTGCCGGTGAGGAAATCTGTACTTCTATCAATTTTTTTAGGAAGTGAGAAGGTGCAGCTTGGCCAGGCATCATGGGAAACGACTTGGTCGGCTTGGCAGAGTCAGTGTGATCCCACGCGGGCTGTGCTTTGGACCCCCAGAGAGAAATGATAGTGGCTGGGGGAAATCAGGAGCAAGGAGGCAGCGGCAGCCCCGGGAGTGACCTCTGACGCCCGCTCCCAGAGCCGGTTTCAGCCAGCGGCGTCTGGTCTGCCACCTGTATCCCAACACAGGTGACACCAAGGCCTGCCCGAGGCCCAGGCCCACAGCAGTGCAGGACGGGTCCGGGCCTGGAAATGCGGCCCAGCCGGTATGCTGGCGGGGCTGAGCAGAGAAGAGGAGCAGCTGGGCTTATAAAGGAAACCCCGACTTGGATCTCACGTGTCGGGGTGGCTCTGGCTTGGGAAGTGTGACGAGGAAAGGGAGGAGGGAAAGGGGCCGTGGGGCGGGCAGAGAACACCGTACTCACCCGCGCTTCCTCTCTGTCCCGGCTCCTCCGCTAACCTGTGCAGCACAGACACAAACGATACACTGAGGTCACAGTCGGGGTCTCTTTGCCACCCGGATGTTCACCTGGGGCCTCCCTGACCCATGGGCTCCTGGGCTTGCCTCTCCCCTTTTGCTCCCCGTAGGTCGACTTTGCCCGACCAGGTATGAAAACAGAGGTGAGTCATCCAACCTACAACCAGCAACTGCAGCTGACCTAATAGAGCCATGGAAACAAGTGCCTCTCAGGAGGAGGAGGACGATAATACTAAAACAGAAAGGAATCTGCCTTAAACCTAAGGAGCAGTTACATCAGGGGGCACCGTCCGTGTGGTTCTGAAAGTGAACAAGGTGAAAATGGTCTAAACTATGATAGGAGCAGTAGTTCCTTCCCGCAGACGTATCTGCTTGGGATGCTAAATCACACTCCTGTTCACCCTGAAATCTTGAACGATCGCCTGGACCCTCAAAAGCCTGTATCTGTTCTCACCAAGGACCACTGCTGGCAGTCTACCAGACACGCACTAGCGTTAGGTGTGCAAACCGGATTTATAGCTTCCAACACCGTGGGGGCAGGTTCTGGGAGAGGTGATTCTGAAGGACACAGGGACATAAAATGAGGCCGTGGAGCAGCTGAGACGAATTTAGGGCTCTGAGGTAATATGGGGGAAGTTCTGTTAGCCTGCGTTTCATCTATATAGTCTTGGTTGTAAGTACTGACTCCTCAAGGTGAGGGGATGCAAAGTGGGAATCCAGCGGAGCAGGAGCATTCCCCAGGGTGCAGCCAGACAGGGAGCCAGGGCAGGGAGGGAGAGGCCAAGGCAGAGGTGAATGTGGTCGGGAAGTGTGGCTGAGTCGTGAGTTCTTCAAAAGTGCCCATTTGGCTCTCACAGTTTTTGCACTGAGCAGACTATGCCTGACAGGGTGCTGACCCAGTTGTGTTTGTATTATGTCAGCATGATTTCAACCCCAAAGAAGCAAATTGCTCTCTCTTTCTGGTTGATACTTATTGCCCTCTAATGCCTAGGTGACAGTAGTTACGGCTACCTCAGTCTATAGTAAGATCTCACGCCTAGATCACAGTGGAGAATCAGAACGTCCGTCCATGGTTTTAGAACTATACCCACGTAACGGCCACACGTTAACTACAGGGACATATCCTAGGACCTTATACAATGCTGAGAGTCAAACATCCTTTTTAAACCCTACCCATCTCTCACCCCAACTTTTAATACTCTTCCCCTTGGGGATGACACCTAAAAGCCACAGAAACAGAAATTCAGGCATTCTCACGAAAAGATTTCACATAGATGTACAAAGCAAGAGGTGCAAAGGAAGAAGAGATGTTGACAGGGCAACACAGGTGCCAGGACAGAGGGACCCTGAGGACACCGGGTACCAGACAAGGGAAGCCACACCCAGTCCACGTGTGAGACAGAGCCTACATCCAGACTTGAACCAGGTCTAAGGCTACAGTCTGTGGTCAGGGCAAGGCCCAGGTGGTCACGGCACAGTCCCCTGTGTGCTTCGGGGGAGCGGGGCAGACTGAGGAAAGGCCATGGGAAAAGCTATTGGGAAGGGAGGGGGGTATAAGGGAAGAGAGGCCAAAGCAGCAGCTGTTAGGTCTTCAGCCAAGAACATTCCACATGAACGCCGGGATCTGGTGGGACCGTGTGTGAGTGCATGCGTGTGTTTGCAGCATGTGTTTACCTAAGCGTAAATCTATCTCTGTGTGTCTCCTCTTCTCTTCACCTCTTGCACTACAACCCTCCTGCCTTATTCCTAGTCCCCCATCGGTATGCGGAAGTCCGTCTTCTCTCCATTTCTTTGCCGCATTTCTAGATGTTTCAAACACCGCTGCCCTCTACTGCTGACCTTTTGACGGCCATGCCAAATACTTCATTCTCAGCAATTCATCATAGCTATCGTCCACTTTCTCCCAGGCCTTGCTCTGACTCACTCGATGATTTCAGCACCTGGAGTACATTTTTCTTCTCTCCGTTTCTTCCTTGGCAATTCCAGTGTCCTTGCTGACAAACTTCAAAGACCTCACTCTCTTATCCGCACCAGCCACTATGGGCAAAAGCTCCGGACACACCCCTCCCAAGATGCTCCCCCTTTCCCATCACAACTCCCTTTCCCGTATCCACTTCTTTCCACCCTTCCTTAAGACTTCTCTCCCTTCACGTGGTCTCGCAGTCGGCTCAGACTAAAGCATGGGCACTGGTGTTAGAGACACCTGGGCTGAGTCCAGGCTCTGCCACTTACGGCCTCACGTTGTTTAACCACCCTGAGCCCTGTCTAGAAGCCTTCCCTCACGGGGCCGTGGAATCAAACAGGAAGAGTGTGTTACGTGCAGAGCATTTAGCAGGGACCCGAGAGAGCTGGGCCGGCTCCACCTCAGGCTCCACAGCCTCCTCCGGGCAGCCACCCACTTCTCTCCCGGACAAAGTGCTCTGCTGCCCACCAGCCTGTTTATTTCCTTACGTTTATGAATCTACTGACATCCCACTACATGCCAGGCACTGTTCTAGGCACTGGGGATACAACCTGAACAAAACAGACCGAAGTCTCCACCTTGTGGAGCTTATATTTTGAAGGAATCCAGCAACTGGACATATTAATACATCACAGAAATAACAGCTAACTCTCAAATGTCCAAAGAGAATTGTGTTATCTGTTCAGGGTAACATAGAAACATGAAGATTAAGAGCATGAAGTTTGGAGTGAGAAAGACCCAGCTCAAATCCAATCTTTACCACTTAATAGCTAGTTGATCTAACTTTCTCTGCGCCTGTTTCCTCATTGGTAAAGTGGGGATATCATTATATTACATATCTCACCAGGTCGTTGAGGACTGAATGAGATTATACACGGAAATCAGTTAGCACAGCTCTTTTGAACATACATTATTTTTAAGAAGGTTTTATATACAATAAAATGAGGAAGCATTACTGTCCCGTGCTGATACCTTTCTCTGTTGCTTTTAATTCCTCCGAGAAGCCACAAAGCCATCTGGCTCTTCTGTCCACAATCATCTCTGCCTTTTCAGAAACTCTTCTTGTATTTATAATCATACGCTCAAAGTTCGATGACTAACTTTTCCTGCCACTTCCTTTTATCTCCTATTTATTTTGCATATCTTAATTTTGCTCTCCTAACTGTATTACAAACTCCTTGAGGCAAGGGGTCACATTTGGTGTTTTAATTGCATCTACTTCCTGTATCCCATCCGTCTATCATAGTGTCAGGAGATCAGGAAGCTTTTGTTGATCCACTGACACAACCACCTCTAGGGAAAAACTTGATGGTCAGTTGGGAAAAGTAGGGAGAAGGATCCGTGGGGGTCTGAAAGCTCTGGGGAAAGGTGGCAGCAGGAAGGAAGGCAGAAACAAAGGGGAGGGGGGATTCCGTTCAGGGGCTAGGGCTCTGGCTCCCATTCAGACTAGGGGTCCTGGAGCTGCCTTTAGCTCTGTCTTTCCCATTCTGCACCTTCTCTTCTTCTTCCTCTGCACCTTCCCCTGCTGTGAAAACAAGTCCAAGGAGGCCAGTGACCCTTCGGCACAGTAGAAGCATAGGAGGAGGGAGAAGTGAGTAGCTTAGGAGGCTTGGGAGGAAACCCTAGCTAAAAGCTCATGGCTTCAGGTCTCCAAGGGTGCTGAAATCACCTAGTCTGCACCCTGTGTGGTCCATGCCCCAGCATCATGTCCCCATAAGCCCTGAGCCCAGAGCAGTGCAGTCTGATGTCACCCACCCAGCTTCTGGCTCTATTGCTGGCTTCTCTAAGGTGATGATATCTACTAAGGTATATGGCTAATACCTTGCATTCAGGTTCAAGAAAACAATGATAAAAGTGTACAGCAGGGAATACCTAGATGAACACTGGCTTTCGTTAAAAACAAAACAAAACAAACATACAAAAACCTGGTTTTAGCTGATGACAAACTTAAAATGACTGAACAGTGCAAAGTGGCTGTGTGGAAAAAAGCTAATGCCATCTAAGGTTACTTTCCCTGGGGCCTGCTCAGGGCGGTGGCAGAGCTCACCGTGCTGGGGGTAGAGTGGGGGTCAGGGGGAAGACCCCTTGCAATGTGGAGACGTGCTCAGCCCTGGAAACGCACTTTGAACCAAGGCCTTGCAACACTTGGGCACACGGGATGGTCAAGTGAAACCCACGTCACATGAGGAATGGCTGAAGGAACTGTGAACGGCTGCCTAAAGAGGAGAGGCTGCGGGAGAGCCACGTGACCTGCCATCAAACACTGGAAAGGCTGACATGAGAGGAGGGGCTGGGCTCATCTGGGCAGCTTTAGAGGGTGGAATGAGGATCAGTTTGCTATAGAAAGGCAGATTTTGGCTCCCTGATAAGGAAGAACTTCCCAGTGAGGAGAGCTGGTCATGAATGAACTCGCTGGGAATATTCAAACAGAGGACTTTTATATCAGGCAGCAACTGGATGAAATGACTTCCAAGATCCTTTCCAACTCTAAGAGTCCATCATTTGTGAAAAGATTTCAGAAAAGATGAGGAGGGCAAGCTATGGATATAAACAGCATGTCCACGCCGTACAGAACACATGGAAGATAATTTGAGCACCTACTCTCATCCTCATGAAAATCTCGACAGTGATGGTAAAAACAGGTTGGGGACTTCCCGGGGACGCAGTGGTTAAGAATCCGCCTGCCAATGCAGGGGACGTGGGTTCGAGCCCTGGTCCAGGAAGATCCTACATGCTGCGGAGCAACTAAGCCTGTGCGCCACAACTACTGAGCCTGCGCTCTAGAGCCCGCGAGCCACACTACTGAGCCTGCATGCTGCAACTACCGAAGCCCGCCCGTCCTAGAGCCCGTGCACCACAACTGCTGAAGTCTGTGCTCCTAGAATCTGTACTCCACAACAAGAGAAGCCACCACCATGAGAAGCCCGCGTACCGCAACAAAGAGTAGCCCCCGCTCGCCACAGCTAGAGAAAGCCCGTGTGCAGTAATGAAGACCCAATGCAGCCAAAAACATAAATTAAAAAAAACACATGTTGGTGTTGGGCTCTTCCACTCACTGAGAAACTGGCAGCCTGGCATGTAAAGGGAGTTTACCTCTGTGTTTGATAGAGATACTGGGCCATGTGTGGGGCTAGTCCACATCTACCATGGACCTAGAGTGGAGCATCAGTGAAAGGGGCCCTCGTGGGATTGCAGACATGATCCCTTGTCCTGTGCGGGGATAAGGGCAGTGTGGTGGTAAGAGCATCGCTTAATGTTCAGACCTAAGGTCTAGGACCAGCTTTGCCCCTTCAAGCTGTGTAACTTTAGGCAAATCTCTTTTCTGATAATCACTCACCGCATTTCTAAAGTAAGGGGAGTGGACAGTGCGATCTCTAAGGTACCTTTCAAATACATTACATGGTTTTGTTAAAACTATCCTTTCTTACTAGGAGACATTGCTGAGTATCCCCATACCCTTACTTATTATGAAGCTGTTTGGTCTCTATGTGCTTTGTGTTTAATGATGTCTAGTCACCTCCCAAACTAGTGTGATGAGCTCATGAACCACTCATTTTGCACAAAACCTAATACGTGGCCATGAGGCATGAGTGTGGTTAATTTCCATGCCTGAAATCCCCTAAGAAATTCCCTCCAGAAGTGGGATTTCTGGCATCTGTGGGAGCTATGTTAGGGAAGGGACTTTCTAATCACCCATGAGGTCATCTCAAAGGTGGTCATCTCTTCTGTTTATGTGTGTGTGGAGGGGAGCAGTGCTTCTAAAAGGGATTGAGAAATGGTACCATAACGGAGACAGTGTTACTGTAATGCTGCCTGAACAGGAGAACTGGCATCTTAACTGTACTGAAAAAACCAACACAGGCCACACACTCATTCTCTTCTAAATGAAAACAGCAGATCTGAGAGCGAAGCCGTGGGCCAGACCTTGGCCTGGTCCCATGACAACACTAAAGGCATACGCTTTCTCCTACAAAGGTCTGAAGGAGTACACGAGGCTCGCCTTCCCTAAGCGCACGCACAGATGATTTCAATGTATTGTGTTTCAATAAGTACATGTGTCTGAATAGCCCACAGAAAACCTGCTTTATATTTTTATTCAATAACCTTGTTAAGCTAGTTCAAGGTATCCAAAAGCATTACATTAGGTGGAAAGACACAAAAGAGGGCCATCTGTATGAGTGACCCACAGCACTTAGGAAGGGAATGTGTTTGTTTAATATATAACACGGGAATCTGACCACCATAAAAAAGATCAGCAAAATACCTGACGGCTACAAAACTGATGTAATCATGTGGATTCTTGAAGACATGCTGATAATGGGAATGGCATTCTATTTTTTCTCTCCTTCCCGGGTATTATGTAAGGGGAAATATGCCATGAGGTAAGGGTCTCTGGAAAATCACTGAAATAGCTAAGAGACAGACAGACTGAGAAAGAAGTCATAGATAAGACTGAACATGAGGAACGAAGGAAGCAACAGACTCAGGTCATGAACTTCCAGTGAAATCAGAGCCTCGTCATGGACAAAAGGAGAGAATAGGGTTTCAAAACCAAATCAAATAGGAGAGAGCAGAAAGGCAGCCGGGAGAAAGTCCAGCAGCTTTTGCAGCTGATGCGGTTCCAGTCATCCAGGAACGCTCTGGAGCGAGACAGCTGAGCAGGCCTAAGGAAAGAGCAGCTGTGGAGGAAGCACAGATGGAAGACAAATTAAGGGAGGAAGGGGCCTAACTGAGCTGAATTTCTTTAAGGTCGGAATTGTGTTTGCTCCACAGGGCATACTCTTAAGAGGAACCTAAACGTGTGATTATCTCTATGTGATCACGTGTGGGAGAGAGGCTCCCAGGATGAAGGCATCCAGCGCATCCCTGGAAGGCAAGACGACCGCGTGGTGAAATTAGGGAGACGCTTTACCACGCAGTGAGGCGGCGAGGAGGGCGCGGAGGGGGAGGTGGGAGGCTGGGCGGGCGCTGTGGGCGTCACCTGAGTGGAGCTCCTTCACCAGGGATGACATGGTGCTGGTGATGGAGTCAGCGGCCACCAGCAGGTCATTGCGGAGGTCTCTCCTTGTACCTGAGGGCAGTCAGAGCAGATGGCGATGCCAGGTGGGTCGGGGGGAGAGAGCTGAGTGAACGCCTGGGTCGGCGGGGCCCTGGGACTCAGGGCAGAACTCCTAGGGGGAGATGGGCCGAGCAGCTCTGCCCGCTCCCAGGCCGTCAGGAGTACCGGTACCCAGGTCTGTCTGTGGTCCTCCTCCCTCTTCTCTACCTGAAGAGCAGGACCCTGTCAACTCCATACTTCTCAGCCACAATCAAAGGAGGTGGATTCTAGAACAAATGCTCAGGCAGGACTTACTCGCCAGCTCCACCTCCCTGCTCTTGTCTCCGCCCCAGGAAGACTTCCTGAGCTGCCTTGTCTTCCCCCAACCACATAACATCGCTGGCCATTAGCTCCACAGACAAGGAGGCTTCAGCAAGGTCCTGTTTAGAGTTCCACTCCTTCTCTTGTTTGCTCTAAGGACTTTCCAGGCCGAGTGCCCGACTTTGGGGATGCTTCCATCCAATTCCTCCGGAGGAGGCAAAGCCCAGAGGACAAGGCACTTCCCACAACCCAGAAAAAAGAGCACAGAAGCCCAGGAGGCCTGTACTTCGCACATGTACAAAGCCTGCAGACCTTCTGTTGCAGACCAGCCCATCTAATGAGAAGGGGTCAGCGCTTGACTTATTTTTACTGTATGTGAAAATCTGATCATTTAAAGCGAAGTGCACAAAAGAAAAGAAACTGGGAAAACCTCAGTAGGAATCTTGTCCACGTTTCCAAACCCCCTCAGCGCTCCATTATACTCTGCTCCTGGACTCACCCTGGGCGAAGGCCTCCTGCACGTCCCCGCCAACTCCGCTCAGCGGGTCCTGCGGGCAGTGGGTGGGTGTGGAGCCAGCGGAGGTGGAGTGCACGGGCATGGGCATCGAGCGGCTGCCTCCGTGAGTGGGCGACGTCTGCGGCGATCCTGTGGCCTGAGCCTGGGAGAATCAAAGAGATAAAACATGTCATCTCAGGTGCCTTACCTCTTTGAGGAAGGGGAAAGTCCTTTTTTTCAGTCAACCTGAGCCAGCCCAGGGCTTCAGTTCAGTGGTGCAATGCAGTGCACGATCACATTTGAAAGGAAGGAGTCAGGCTGCCTCCAGCACTGGTGAGAGGAAGAAAAGGGAAGGAAAGGGAGAGAACAAAGGGCGAGGAGGGAGAAGAGGCAGCAGGAACACTGAAGAACGGACTAAAAGTGGGAGGGAAAGGGGTAGAGGTGTGCACAGGGAGGGGGGGCCTTCCAGGTGGACAGATGGAGCAGAGTAGCTGGTTGGAGGATCTGGGAGGGGCTGGGGTCACACAGCTGGGAAATAATATACAAACACCTTTGAGTTTTGTTTGCAAACACATTCAGGTGCATTATTTCATTTGATCCTCATAACAACTTGTGAGTAGAAGGGGCACATGTTGTTTTGTATCTATTTTACAGAAGAAAAACAAGGATGAAGAGAGGAAGAGCTCTGTGTCAGGCTGCACGTCTCGTCAGCGGGAGATGCTGGAACAAGCCCTTCTACTTTAAGGGCAATGACACGTGTTCTGCGCCTCTGCAGCTGCCAGGCCACAGGGAGCGTGCCTGAGTTTGTGGGTCAGGAGTCTAGCTGCAGGCTGTTCCCAGGAGCCTGGTCATCTGGCCCGTCATGCTGCACTCGTCGTGCTGCACTCGTCAAGCACACACAGTGAGGTCTTCTGTGGGCCATCCCGTGGGGACTAGGTGAGAATGGACACACACATTTAGCGGAAACCAAACTTTCCTTGTGAGGCTCTGCCTCAGTTTTGGAGAAAGCGTGGAGCAATGGGATAAAATTTAAAAACTCCGGTTAAAGGGAGCTCGCTGAGATTTGGGCTCTGCTGCTCTTCAGAGGAAGGGCAACTGAGGGTGGCATATAGAGCGGGGTTTTCTTTGGAAGCAAAACTGGGAAAATATAACCCAAAGTGTGCAAATGAGTTCAAAGGAAGATAATTATCTTTTGGGATCTGGCTCAGAAACCCCGCGTACAAACAGAACCTGCCACCTCGAACAGGCTGACAGGCTGGGTGCACAAAGCCCCAGCTCAACGCTTCACCCAGCGTGAGCACCGGACCAAACGGAAATGATCTGTTCTCCATCGTTCTTGCTTTGATTCGTGTCTGTGTGTTTTAATTTGAGAAACTTAAAAAAATACAGAAAGCTTAAAAGTGGAACATAACAGACCACTCAAATTGATAATTAATATTGTGTCAAATTTATTCCAACCTAAAAACACTGCAGATAAATCTGAAGACAGCTTTCACCACTAATTCTTTCCAGCCCCCTCCTCTCTTCCCTTCAGAGGCAGCCACCGTCAAAGGTTTTGGTGTGAAACTTTCTACCTATGTGTACATATGTAATTATGAATAATATATGATATTTCGTGCCTTTAAATTTTGCATGAACGGGTATCATACTGCACATATCATTTTGCAACTTGCTTTTATCATCTAGCATACTTTAAAAAATGTTATTGAAGTATAGTTAATTTACAATGTTGTGTTTAATTTCTGCTGTACAGCAAAGTTAGCATACTTTTTGAGATCTTTCCATGATAAAAATAAATATGAACTTAGACCCTTACCTCACATTATATACAAAAACTAACTTAAAATGGATCATTCCAAATATAAGAACTAAAATTATAAAACTCTTAGAGGGAAAGATTAGACAGCGACTTTTCAGATATGACACAAAAAGTCTATACTACAAAAGAAAAACAGATAAATTCGACTTCATTAAAATTAAGAACTATTTTTAAAGGACACCTTTAAGAAAGTGAGAAAAACTCAGAGGATGGGAAAAATTTTTGCAAATCATATATCTCATAAAGGACTTATATTAGGAATATCTACACAACATGGTAAATCAACTATACTTCAATAAAAAAATTGATTAAAAAAAAGAATATATAAAGATCTCTTGGGACTTCCCTGGTGGTCCAGTGGGTAAGACTTTGTGCTCCCAATGCATGGGGCCCGGGTTCGATCCCTGGTCGGGGAACTAGATCCCACATGCATGCCACAACTAAGAGTCTGCGTGCTGCAACTAAGAAGTCCGCAAGCTGCAAGGAATATCCCGTGTACCGCAACTAAGACCTGGTGCAGCCTAAATAAATAAATAAATATTTTTTAAAAAAGATCTCTTACACTCAATAATAAAAGGACAGGTAACCTAATTTAAAAATAGGCAAAGGATCTGAATGGTCATTTCTCTAAAGAAGATATGCAAATATCCAATAAGCATATGAAAAGATGCTCAATATTATTGGTCATTAGGGAAATGCAAATCAAAACCATAATGAGTGGGACTTCCCTGGTGGTGCAGTGGTTAAGAATCCACCTGCCAATGTAGGGGACACAGGTTTGATCCCTGGTCCAGGAAGATCCCACATGCCGTGGAGCAACTAAGCCCATGCGCCACAACTACTGAGCCTGTGCTCTAGAGCCTGCGTGCCACAACTACTGAGACCACGCGCTGCAACTACTGAAGCCCACGCACTCTAGGGCCCGCGTGCCATGACTACTGAAGCCCACACACCTAGAGCCCGTGCTCTGCAACAAGAGAAGCCACCGCAATGACCGTGTACTGCAACGAAGAGTAGCTCCTGCTTGCCGCAGCTAGAGAAAGGCTGCACGCTGCAACGAAGACCCAATGCAGCCAAAAAACAAAACAAACAAACACAAAACCCAAAAAACCACAATGAGCTACAACTTCACACCCACTAAGATGGCTATAATAAAAAAGACAGATAATAACAAGTGTTGACAAGAATGTGGAGAAATCGAAATGCTCATAAACTGCTGGTAGGAATATAAAACTGGTGCAGCTGCTTTAGAAAACAGTTTGGCAGTTCCTCAAAAGTTTAAACACTGACTACCATATGACCCAACAATTCCACTCCTACATGTATATACTAGAGATAAATGAAAATCTATGTATATACAAAAATTTGTACACAAGTGTTCATAGCAGCATTATATATAATAGCCAAAAAGTGAAAACAAACCCAAATGTCCAGGGACTTCCCTTGTGGTGCAGTGGTTGAGAATCCGCCTGCCAATGCAGGGGACACAGGTTTGATCCCTGGTCTGGGAAGGTCCCACATGCCACGGAGCAACTAAGCCCGTGAGCCATAACTACTGAGCCTGTGCTCTAGAGCCTGCGAGCCACAACTACCGAGGCCACGTGCCACAACTACTGAAGCCCGGGCACCTAGAGCCTGTGCTCCGCAACAAGAGAAGCCACCTCGGGACTTCCCTGGTGGTGCAGTGGTTAAGAATCTGCCTGCCAATGCAGGGGACACAGGTTCGATCCATGGTCCGGGAAGATCCCACATGCCGTGGAGCAACTAAGCCTGTGTGCCACAACCACTGAGCCTGCATGCCACAAATACTGACGCCTGTGTGCCGCAACAAGAGAAGCCACTGCAATGAGAAGCCCGTGCACCACAACGAAGAGCAACCCCTGCTTGACGTAACTAGAGAAAGCCCGCACGCAGCAACGAAGACCCAATGCAACCAGAGGAAAAAAAAAAAAAAGTGTCGGGGAGGGCATGGAGAAAAGGGTACCTTTGTGCACTACTGGTGAGAAGGTAAACTGGTGTGGCCACTAGGCAAAGTGGCATTTTTCCTCAAAAAATGAAAAACAGGACAACCATATGATCCAATAATTCCACTTCTGTGTATATATCCAAAGAAAATGAAAACAGGGACTTCCCTGGTGGTCCAGCAGTTAAGACTCCATGCTCCCAACGCGGGGGCCCTGGTTTGATCCCTGGTCAGGGAACTAGATCCCACAACTAAAGATCCCACATGCTGCAACGAAGATCCCGCGTGCCACAACTAAGACCTGGCACAGCCAAATAAATTAAAAAAAAGAAAAGAAAATGAAAACAGAATCTTGAAGAGATATTTGAACTCCATATACACTTGTTCACTGCAGCATTATTCACAATAGCTAGGATATGCAAACAACCTAAGTGTCCATCAACAGATAAATGGATAAAGAAGATACGGTATATATGTACAATAGAATATTATTCAGCCATGAGAAAGAAGGAAATCCTGCTGTGTTAGTTATGGTAAGTGAAATAAACCAGACAAAGAAAGACAAACACTTCATGGTATCATCAATATGTGGAATCTAAAAAAAAGTCACACTCAGAAACTGAGAGTAGAAAAGTAGCTGCCAGGGGCTGAGTGGTGGGGGAATGGGGAGAGGTTGGTAAAAGGGTATAAACTTCCGGCTAAAACATAAGGTCTGAGGATCTAATGTTACATGGTGACTACAGTTGGTAATATACTATTGTATAGTTGAAATATGCTACGAGAGAACAACTTAAATGTTCTCACACACACAAAAGATAAATATGTGAGGTGATGGACATGTTAATTAACTAGATGGGGAAATCCTCTCACCATGTATAGGTTTATTAAGTCTCTACAATGTATACTTTAAATATCTTACAATCTTATATGTCAATTATACTTCAATAAAGCTGAAATAAATATAGAATAAATTATAAAAAAAGAACCTGTGTCTAGAACATATAAAACAACTCTTGTAACTGAATAATAAGACAGGCAACCCAATTACAAAACAGGCAAAGACTTTGAATAGATGTTTCATGAAATAAGATATACAAATGAGCTAAAAATTACATGGAAAATGCTCAACACGAGTACTCAGGGAAATGAAAACTGAAATCACAAAGAGATACCACTTACTGACTGAAATAGCTACGATCAAAAAGACTGACAAGGATGTGGGAAAAGGGAAAGCCTTGTACACTGCTGATGGGACTGTAAAATGGTACAACCACTTTGGAAGACAGTCTGGCAGCTCCTTAAAATGTTAAATGTAAACTTACCATATGACCCAGCAATTTCACTCCTGATATGTACCCAAGAGAAATAAAAACATATGCTCATCCAAAACCTGTACACAAACGTTTATTAGCAACATTTAGTTTAATAGGCCCGAAGTGGAAATAACCCCAAAATCTACTGACTGGTGAATGACTTAAAATGTGGTTAATCCATATAATGGAATCCTACGAAATCTCTTTTTGATGTTTTTATCCCGGTTTAACTTTTTTTTTTTTTTGCGGTACATGGGCCTCTCACTGTTGTGGCCTCTCCCGTTGCGGAGCACAGGCTCCGGATGCGCAGTCTCAGCGGCCATGGCTCACGGGCCCAGCCGCTCCGCGGCATGTGGGATTTTCCCAGACCAGGGCACGAACCCGTGTCCCCTGCATCGGCAGGCGGACTCTCAACCACTGCGCCACCAGGGAAGCCCCCGGTTTAACTTTTATAATAATTTTCCGTTGACAATTCAACATGTTCTATCTTTTGAAATATTCTCTTCTATTTTGCCAGTGGTTACAAAACATTTATTATTATTTAGTCTTTCAGCGTATATATCTTTTCTTCCCGACTAGTTTATAAACCGTAGGAGTCCGGTTTTGTCCAGATAACATTATCACATATTAATCACTGTATTTTGGGAAAAAACCTCCACCTTTCACCCTATAATTATCACCCTCTGCTTTTTTGGCCATTTTTATGGGAGAGGGAACAAATCATAAAGCATAAAATTCATTCTAGTTGGGAAAGTGCTTATGAGCAATCAGACCTAGCAGTTCCAGCCCCAATACAAACCAGATAAGGAAGCTGGGAAGAAGGTGAGAGAATCTACGGAGAAGGCAAGAAAGTCTGATGCAGAGGCGTGGCTTTGCAGGAAAGTCCTGAGCCAGCACAGTATGGGATGTAGGAGATCACAGAAGTGGTGGATACTGGCAATGCCCAGGCCTTTCCTGGGCCTTCCCAGGGCTGAGGGGAACAGAATAAAGGTCGTTTCTTGGGTTGCCTGGGCAGCCTCAAGGAAGGACCCCACGCAGCCAATAGCTTCCCATAGGCTGATACTGTGAGAAGTGATGAGCCCAAAGCTGTCTGTCCATCACAGAGGAGTTAGAGCCTCGGTGAGGTCAGGTGTGGACCTTGGACGCTGGGGGAGTCTACGAACTCATCAGATGCCTTAGCCACCGAATGGAGGGTGCTGCCCACGAGAACCAGGCCTGGCCAACAAGCAAAGGACATGATGGCTTCAGCACAGGTCAACTTGGAGCTATGGACACCCCTCCACTGAGGCCACAGCACCCAGCAAAAGGCCCCAAGGTGCAGCACTCATTTTGGGTGCAGGAAGGGGGATAAGAATCTCTGAAATGACTGGCTTCAGAGTTTTCCTAGAAATGCCCAGACTAAGTGCCCATCTCAGAAAGTGAGCGCTCAAGAGGGAAATTAAGGCCACTTAAATAATTTTTTTTCCTAAGTATGTGGCCTGTGAAATTCAAATTCACTTCACTGTATGACAGTTATCTGGACAGTTATCTGGACAGTTATGCGGTCCAAGCCAGTATTAAACATGTGGCAAGTACTCAGTAAATCTCGGTGAGACTGGAGCCAGGCATCACCACCCAAGGACTGAGTGTCACAGTCATTAAGACCGGAGATGAACAAATAGGTTGCTTTTTAAGAACATGAAGCTGAACCTCTGCAAATATTTTAACAGGAAAATAATGACTGGGAATGAGGTAAGAGGGATTGACAGGGGTAGACAGCCACATGCGGCTAAATCTCTAGGATCAGGAAATGAAACCTACTGCCCACCATCAGCTTGAAAATAATCAGGCCCCCTTCCTGGGATCACTGCCCAGGACATGCCTTCTGAGGAAGACAGAAACCAGACTCCTGACATTGCCTTTGTTCAGAGCAGTAGAAAGAGAAAAGCTCAGACCGCTGGGAAGGCATAATTTTCCCCATGGATCTCAAACTTCAGCCCTTGGCTTTAGGATCATGTTGGATTAAAGCAATGCTAGGATGGAGCTGTCAGGAACCCTATGTGCATTCTGGGTCCAGCAGAGCAATGCCGGTTTGGCATCCTTGTGGGGCAGTAAATCCCAAAGGCCCCGGGAGAGGCACAAGTCATAGGTAATCGATATGCAGGTACTTCAGCCAGGCTCGAAGCTGAAGGATCCGGAATGAGGTTGATCTGGAATGAGGCATATGTTGGTGCAACAGAGGTCAACTGACTCTGCTCCTGGGCGGTTTCGACAACAACCATCTACTGAAAGGCCTGCACTCTCTCACCTTTAGGCCTCTACTAGCTGTTCACTCTGCCGGGAGCGCTACCCCTCTATGGTGTCTGACCAGCTGGTCTTCCAGCTGTCTGCTTCACTGTCACCTCCCTCAGAACCCTGTACAGCAGTAATCTCACCCCTCAAATTTATCTTCCTTACCATTGTGCTTACCACATGCAATGGCTTAATAAATATTTGTTAAATGACAATGAGGTGTATCAAGTTTCTGACCCTTTCTCTTCTGTAATGGAAAGCGGGAACGTAGCCAGAGCGGGCAATGATCTCCGGGGAGGACTAAATCTATCGTCATCAATAAAGCTTTATGTGAAATACTTTAACTAGGTAACTAACTGTTGCGGGCAGACCTCTGAGGAGGCCTGCAGTGGCACCCTCCCTCCCTGCAGTCACCTCTGGTGTTATCCCCTCCCCTTGAACGTGGGCTGGGTGTAGTGACTGCTTCTGATGAATCAGGCCAATGGGATGTCACTTCTGAGATCAGCTGATAAAAGACCATGACTTCTGTCTTGTCCACACATACCCTCTCCCACTCTTGCCCCTGCTCATGCTAAAGAAGCCAGCTGCCGTCTTATGAGCTGCCCTGTGGACAGGCCCACCTGGCAAGGAACTGAGGGTGCCTTCCAGCCATCAGCCAGCATTGAACTGTGGCCCTCAATTCAACTACCCACGAGGAATCCTGCCTACACGACGTGATCTGTTGAGGTGACTGTAACCTTGTGAGAAACCCTGACCCTCAGCTTGTGAGGACCCAGCTAAACAGCGCCTGGACTCCTGACCCACAGAAGCTGTGAGTTAAGCTTGTTCTCCTAAGCCATTAAGTTCCGGGGTAAGTTGTTATGCAGCCATAGGTAACTCACGTGCTGAGCTTGAGTGTTTTCTTCCTGCATTACTAGATCAGTCCCATCTGAAGAGCATTTGACCGAGAGGGAGCAGGAGGGAGAATTTTGGGATGAGACCAGGCCCAGAGGCCTGCATGAGACGCCGAAGACCTTGGAAAGAGGACCGTGGATGAGAAGCGATGCAAGCATAGAGAATCAAGAAAAATTTTTCCGGATCTGAGAATGTGCCTGAGTCCCTCAGTGCATTAGCCTGTCCTGAGGCTGAAAGTTTCAACCGCTTTACTTTGTAATGAGTAAATGGCAGGGCCTGGAGACAATTCTCTGCTGCAAATCCAATGACTCAGAAGAGGAGGGGCCGCCGCAGGCGCCAAGAGGGGATCTTGCTCTGGCCACAGGCCCGGGTGAACGCTAAGGAGGCGGTGAGGTTCCGTGGGAGAGGCACACCCTTAAAGTCTGGAGACCTGGGGTTTTCTTTTGACTGTACAGGACATGCATTTGAATTCTTCTGGAGTTCAGTCTTCTCATTTACAAACTGAGCGGCATCGAACTAGATGACCTGTGAAGCATTTTTCAGATATAAAATGCTATGATTCTACGACCTTCACCAAGTTACCTCATCTCAGAAATGCCGAGTGATCAAGGCTTTGCTTTGGTCATAACCACTCTGTCAGTGAAGGATCCCCCTCTGAGGGCTCTCAGCGGCCACCTCAGGGTCAGGTAAGGCATGTTCTACTCCTAACTCTCCCTTCTCACGAGCGGAGTCCACGCCGGAGATGCTGCCTGTTCAGGTCTCCTGCACTTGCAGCTGGTGGGGAAGTGCAGGGAGCAGACTGCTGTATGCAGGGGACGGGCTGTCTCAAGGAAGACAGTTTGAAATAAGGTCCTCCTCATTACATAAGCACAGACTGGAGCGTCTGGAGCACACACGGCTGAAGGCAGTGCTGCAGTGCGCACGGCAGCTCTCCTGGCTCGCCGACAAGTCACCTATAACCCGGTTAGAGACTGCTCATCCTCTGCCCACCTGACAGGTCTGTGCCGGATGGACACACTGAAGTCGGCGCAGAAGAAGCACTGCATTGAGCGACTGCACCTTGTCTCAAAGGCACAGATGGGTTGTACGTTCAGAGAGGCAGGCCCTCCCCATCGAGACTGCTGAGCACTCCACTCAGAGCAAACGCATCTAGAATAAGCAGCACAGTCAGAGGCTGGGGGGAGCATCGCTGCTGGAACCCAGAGATTATGGGGAACCTGAGACTCACACAGAAATCAGCAAAGGTGGAGGGACTAGGGGGGTGGGGATAAGCTGTCCAACGAGGGTCCGAAAGAATCGCGTGCCTCTGGGTTTCAGCTGCCAGAAGAGGGGGGGCGAGCCTAGAGAAGCTGGGGGAGCTTCACGACATGCTCCTTGGTGTTTTAAAGTTTCCTGAAGCAGGACAGTGGGACCTTGTTGAAATACAACTTATTACAAAGGCCTGAACACAGCAAAGGCCAGTCACGTGTCTAACCAACAACTAAACACAATAAATGCCCTGTAACTCAGGTTCTCTGAGGACAGAGGTCCCTTGTAGTCGGAAACAATTCTGCTGGAAAGACAGAGCTAGAGAAATGTTACAATCTGAGAGGCTCTCTCCTCTGCTGGCCCTTCACTGCTTCTAAATCAGCAAAGACTCTGAGAACCTGAGAAAGCTATGTATCGTGTTCCAAGAAAAGAGTTCAGAGGTTATGCTTGTAATGTCAGAGGGTTCGTGACCCCAGGAAAACAGCCTCTGTTTTAGTCCAACATTCATTACTGTATCTGAGGAGATGGAGGCCTAGAGAAGCCACAAGGTCACAAATAAATTAGTAGCAAGGCTAAGATGGGTACCTGGGTCTTCCAGGGGCCTTAAGCTGCTGGAATAACCCTAAGCACTTTGGGATCCCAAGTTTCTGCGGTCAGAAGGAACAAGGGTCAGGTGAGACTTCTCACTGCCGAGGCCAACCACGATTTTTGATAGCAACATAAATTAATTTCCAGCACGAGTGAGAAACGTGAGAAGGGAGAATACGGTGATTCCGACTCAGTCTTTTGTTTGAGCGCAAGTCTAACATTGGAGCCAAAACAGGTACAGAGAACGCCAGAGAAGGTGACTTGAGGACACTGTGAGTGGAGATGGGGACTCACATGCTGTGGCAGAGAGCGTGGCCGTGCAGGGGCAGAGGTGCTGTCTGCAGTAGGAAAATGACGATATACAGTCCTGGGCTGTGCTCAGCCAGCCCCAGCAGGGCGCCTGGCACACAGGAGGGGCTCCATAAATACTATTTCCTTCCCTTCTTTTTCCTGATGGAACAGGTATGAATTTTTTTTTACCTCCTTGATTATCGTCAGGTAATCAAACCCAGGGAGGCTTATGGCAAAAAGCCTGATTTTGAGAGTTAATGCCCTCGCCAGAGCACTATTAACGGCATCCCCTCCACACACACACCCAACGAAAACTCTGAGCTAAGCCGTTATCATGGTAACAGAAGGAGACACTTGAGTCTCCATTTTTCTCTCTCTGATTCATGGACACCTGCCAGGTAGCAGATGGCCTGTGTGGACAATTACCTTCATTTTCCTGCAATGTATTTAAATTAAACAAACTGGCCTCTTTGCTGCCGATTTTCAGAGGCCCGTTCGGAAAAAACAACAACAAAAAACCCAGAAAAACAATGTTGGGAGAAAGGAACTACAAGTCTGAAATTTAGATGAGGCAACCGTGAACATACAGAGAACTGGGATGTATACAGAATGGACTTTGTACATTTTTTTCGTCAACAAAAGGTAAAAAAAACAAAAAAAAACCCCCACAGACTATTTTGAGCTGCTGCAGGTGGTGGCTCTGCTAGGAAAATGCAGCTGTCTCATCAAATGTGGAAGTAAAAGGAGAGAGAGGATTATCTGACGCTGTACTGTCTGTCCTGTTGCAAGATTTGAAAATAATTGCCTAACATGACAAGAGTTAAGACTGCTGGGAGTTAGGCCCAGGGGTGGAAGTGAGCACACAAGGAGAACAGGGGTGGAGGAGATGAGAAAGGCAGTCACGTGGCAGTGAGCAAAGCAGCAGCCGCGGTTCCCTCTGGGGCAAATTAGAAACAGGTAAAGAACACGCCTGGAGACCTTCCCCTCTCCCCAAAGTGTCCACCGCTGAGGTAAAGGGCGGTGCAGCTTTTAAGGATGAACTTGGCTTCTAAACACCCAAGAGAAGGGCCAAACAGTTCTATGATGCCTCTCTTCTCTCACCACCGTTAATACATATTTATCTATCGTGTGTGTGTCTGCTGGAAGGAGAGGGGCCACCAAAAAGTCTGCCTGGAGGTCCCTCCTCAGAGGGCTGACACCTGTCTGTTCCCACATCACTTCAGGAAACTCAGGGCTTACCCATGACCTGTCACTGCCTGCGGTGGCTCTCAGGTGTCACTCCCTGTGGGGTTACTGTTGGACAGCAATGGCAGGACTGCTGGGTGTTTTGTGATCACACTGTTGGCAACGGGGAGGTGGTTATGGTTCTCATTCTCCATGATTCTGCCCCTATTCAAGCCAAACTGAATTATATAGAAGACAAAGCTTACCCGAGCCTGAAAGAGCTGGGGGGCAAGATGTCTAGGTATCTTTCTCAGTGGAAGGAGCAAAGCGTATTAAGTTCCTAAGACTGTCTCAGAAGAACAACCTCTTAAAATTCACCATAAACCCGAAGATCAAAAGAAAGCTGAAATTTAAACTTTTAGATAGGGAAGCTCATAAATTCCAAGACTAGAATTACCCTCTTTCTGTTTGTTTCTCCTAGTTTGCCCAGCTCTGTTTGAAAATGGTATCCCATTAGTTCTCACTGCAGGATTTTAAAGCTAGTTCTCAGCAAAATGATCAGGGGCCTCACTGAGGGAAAAATCCCTATAAAATGAATACCAAAAAAAAAAAAAAAAAAAAAAAATGAATACCAAACACTCAGATTGCATGTTAGAAACCGAAAGAGGACAGGATTCCAGGAGAGCATGGTCCTTAATTCAGACATGAATTCAACGATGGGGCAGGCAGTCTGAACCTATCAATGATATTTTAGAGTTCAATGAGTCTGACTTAAATGCTGCTTATGGGTAAGTAAGTAAAACTTGTATGATGAGGTGTGGCACCTGATCCAGCACCACCCCTCTTTGTTGAGTCCCTGTTCTATATAATAAGGTAGTTAGAGTCCAGGCTTTGCAGTCAGATGGACCTAGTTTGGATTCCAGCTCTGCCATTTATTAGCTGTGTGACCTGAGGCAACTTACTTGACCTCTCTGAGGCTCAGATTCTTCACATGTAAAGTGGAGATAAGAATATCTTCATGGGTTGGTGAGGATGTACATAAAGTGCTTCACATGCTGGCTCAATGGGGTACTACCTGCCATGATTCCACTTTGAAAGGTGCAAAGTAGGGGTATGAAGGGGCAAGGTCTCCACTCTCAGCAGGCTCACAGCCTCCTAGGCAGTTCGGCATGTACGCAGCTAGCATACAAAGGAGGATGAAATCCGTACCGTAGCAGAGGTACAAAGGAAAAGGGGCACAGAGGCGAGAGAGTTTAACTGTGACCTTCTGGAACAGGGTAAGGTTTCACAGAAGAGGTGGCATCTGAGAGTGTCTTGAGGGGTATAATTTCAATAGGCAGAAGTGGCTCGGGAAGGGCAACCCAGGTGAGGAAAGGGCATGAACAGAGGCACCATGAGAGAGGAAGCTGTATGTGTGTGTTGCAGGGGAGGGGAGGAGCATGTGGGGACACTAGTATGCAGGGAGCACAGAAGATATATGGTGGGAAAGAGAAGTGTGGGCCACAATCATCCAGAGCCTTAAGTAAATGGTCATCAAGTTTATTTACTAGGCGATAGATGGGCAAACTATAGCCCGTGGCCAAATCCAGCTTGCCACCTGCTTTTTTACAGTCTGTGAGCTAAGAATGGTTTTTACATTTTTAAATGGTTTTATTTTAAATGGTTATATAAGTCCTTACATAATATCTCTGATTTGGTTCACAAAGCCTAAAATGCTTACTACCTAACCCTTTAAGGAAAAGCTTGCTGACCCCTGCTATAGGCAATGGCAGAGGGAGCCTGTGAAGACTTCTGAGGAGGGAGTGGTGTGGTCAGTCTGGTCTGATTTAGGAATCTGGCTCCAGGGCAAAGTGAAGGAGGGACTGAGAAACAGGAGGCAGGAGAGAGGGAGACCAGGTGACAGATGACAGAGGCTGGAATGGAGAATGGTGATAGGAATTGGGAGGAGAGAGACACAAGCAAGTTTTGGAGAAAAAGTTGACTAGACTGTGTGGGGAGAGTAGGGGACTGGAAGAGAGCATGTATGTAGGGAGTGCTGGCAATGATGTTAACAGAAGCAGGACATATGGACAAAGGGGTGATCTGTGGGGGAAGGTGACTGGAAATCTTTTACCATCCATCCCATATCTAAACCTCAGGATAAGGGACGCGGAGACTGCCCCAAGGGCTCACACTGGTATCACAGAGAAAGGTTCTCTGATCCTACTTCCCCGACCAGGGATCCAACCGGTGCTCCCTGCAGTGGAAGTGCAAAGTCCTAACCACTGGACCACTAGGGAATTCCTGAGCAGTGGTTCTTCACTGGGGATAATTTTACCTGCTAGGAACCTGGTGTGGGTGTCAGTATGGGTGTGGTGCTCCCACTGGAATTTAGTAGGTAGAGATCAAGGATGCTGCTCGACATGCTGCAATGCATAGAACACCCCCCGCCCCAACCCACCAAAAAAAAAAAAAACGTAATCTGGCCCCAAATGTCCATAGTGCTGAGGATGAAAACCTGGCTGAGGGGGACAGAGTTACGAGGTCCTAAAGTCGGTGGCCTGTCCAGGGCTTCTTGTCCCAGGTGGTGAGCTCCTGCAGAAGGAAAGACAGGCCACCAGTAGCCTCAGCTCAGGTTAGAAACTTCAAGGGGCCAAGAATGAACTCTGATAATCTTCTGCACATTTGGGAGATGTCCTGGGGACAGCTACAGGCCTGAGAGTCTCCTAGATTCTCTCTTGGTTTCCTGAGGTCTGAGCTGGTTAAATACAGGAGCTGAAATTTGAAATGTGAAAGCAGTGAATAAACAGTGAATGTCATATATATTAATTAGAATACATAATAATAAAAGCACTGAAGGATTTACGGTTAGCCAGCTTTGTAGAGCAGTAGTGAGTTGGCATGGATTCTTATTAAAGGTAACTGTCTAGCTGCAGATAACTGTCTTTCTGCATTGCCTCTAATTTTATTTTTTTTTAATTAATTAATTTATTTTGGCTGCGTTGGGTCTTTTGTTGCTGCACACGGGCTTTCTCTAGTTGTGGTGAGTGGGGGCTACTCTTCATTGCAGTGCGTGGGCTTCTCACCGCGATGGCTCCTCTTGTTGTGGAGCACGGGCTCTAGGCACGCAGGCCTCAGCAGTTGTGGCATATGGGCTCAGTAGTTGTGGCACACAGGCTTAGTTGCTCCCCGGCATGTGGGATCTTCCCAGACCAGGACTTGAACTCGTGTCCCCTGCACTGGCAGGCGGATTTTTTTTTTTTTTTTTGTGGTACGTGGGCCTCTCACTGTTATGGCCTTTCCCGTTGCGGAGCACAGGCTCCGGACGCGCAGGCTCAGCGGCCATGGCTCATGGGCCTAGCCGCTCTATGGCACGTGGGATCTTCCCGGACCGGGGCACGAACCTGTGTCCCTGCATTGGCAGGCGGACTCTCAACCACTGCGCCACCAGGGAAGCCCGGCAGGCGGATTCTTAATCACTGTGCCACCAGGGAAGCCCCATTGCCTCTAATTTTCTAAAACATGCTTCTATATTTCTTTCTTCTCTCCTCTCTCTTTTTTTTAAAGCACTGGGCATCTATACTGCAGCTCCAAATGGGAGTAATTCTACTTGCCAAATTATGATTAGCAGCAAATGGAGAAGAGTGCAAAGGAGTCTATCATATCCTTTATAATATGCTTCTTTGGCTGAAATTAAGCAGATGTTCACTTCAGTTAAGGACTCTAGGCCAGGAAGCTCCCTACCTTGGCACTGCTGTTAATTTGGAACATCAGAACCAGCCTTAGGTCAGCTATAAAACCCTAGAGATTGGCATGGCATCAGGATTCGAGGAAATGCCTACAGGTGCTCTCCAAGTGGAGGGTCACAGATCCAATCTCATGCCAAGTGAGGATGCTGTGTGAGGTCTAAAAGAAAGAGAGTGGGAGGCATGGCCCAGAGTCCTAGAGATGAGCCAAAAGAGAGGGCATCATGCAAGCAGCTGATGTTTTCTTAGGATGCTTTCTTTTGTCTGGAAAAGTGGGAGGTAGATGGTTGGCATGAATAAACCCTGGGGAAGGAGTTGGTTAGAAAACCCAGACAAGGAATCGAGGGCCAGAGGATTTCAAAGTCACAAAAGGAAACATCAGTCAAATGAGCCCAGTTGGATTTCTGCAGACCCTTCTTGGTTCACAGCCTTTCCCCAATATAGCGATTGGTATCAGTGATGAAAGTATCAAAGAACTGTGGATTGGAAATTTATAGATGAGAAAACTGAGGTCTGTAAAGGTTATATACATGGTGAGATAGAAGAGAAATGAGGATTTGTCAACAAGGTGCCGTGAGTCAGAACAATCTATTCACACGTAACCCAATAAGGCAGACTGAAGATATAACTCCCTCCTTCGTTGAGGTGAAACCAATGGGGGTGGGGGTGAGGAGGTTGGACAAGACAAAATCAATTTTTCAGAGCTGTCTACACTATGCCATACTGAAAATTTCCTTTCCAAGGTTGCTGATAACTTCCTTATTGTCAAATCCTTGTCTTATTGCCTTATTAACTTTCTCCTTGAAACTTTCTGGTTTTTCATGAGAACCCACAGTCCTACCCTCCTACCTCCTCTTTCTTCATTTTGTCCACTATGCGTTTTCCCTACGGCCCATGTTTATGGTTTCAACACTAATTTTATGTTGAAGACTTCCAAATCTCCATTGCTAGCCCTGTTTCCCCTCTAACTTTCCAGCTGCCTATCCCTAAATATCTAAAGACCAGACACAAACCTTGACTGCCTGCCTATGCTATGTAACTCGGTATGTTCAAAATCAGATTAAAGTCCCCTTTCTATAACCCACATCATCTCCCCAGTTTCGTTTTTTCAGTCAATTTCCCAGGTTCCTGGGCTCAAAACCTAGAAGTCATCTGCTTTTCTGCTGATGCTTTGCTGAGACCCAGACTGTAGTATTCTGGGGGGACATACTGTGTCCTAGGAATTCATATTCCTCTAGTGGAAGGTGGCTATCTCCAGCTTGGTGTGTGGAGACTTTTTCCCAGAGACCCTGGTGTATATTTTTCATATGTTGTATGCATTCTGGTCAGAACAGGAAAAGACATATAGGACAGGGGGAAATAAACAAGCAGGTAAGGCAGTCTCTCAGCTCGTGACTGATGAGAGTGATGAAGAACATTGAGGGTGCTGCAAAGACCCAAAAGCTATTTCCTCTATATTGTCAGACTATACACTCCCTCTTGGTGTTCAAGGAGTTTTGGGGGAGTGAAATGCAAGTTCCTATTTTTCAATATTGCTATGATATTTCCTCTTTTGGAGAAAACAAACAAACCCCCCCAACAAGCCACCAGGTCTCTACAGGGAGTACACGGGCCAAGACTGATAAATGAGCATACTTTGTAGACTTCCATGAGGCCATCTATGGGCAGCCGGAGTCCACGTATACAGACTAGGACTGGGCCAGGCGAGGCTAAAGGTTTGGGGGCATAGTCACAGAGTACAGCACATTGATCTTTGTTTACCAAAATCCACTGGTGCAGCTTGCAAACTTGGGAGGGCAGCAGTGGTGCCTAAGCCTCCAGATATCACTGCCCTGGCCTCTGTTTCTGTATACAGGGCATCAGGCCACCCATGAAATAAGGATCATACTATTGGAGGGTGGGATTTGTGCAGGATTTCTCTTTTGATCCTCCAAAAGGCCAAGCTCACCCACTGCTCACTTCAACATATGTAGTAAGACATTGCTGAAGACATAAATAGCAATCCTTTGCTTTTCAGGAAGCAGTAGACTCAGGCTTCTATTTCAGAGTATGGTGGGACCAAGGAATCCAGAAATTTTTAGGGCGGCATGTGAATCGCTTCCCAATGGGATTGTGTCCAAAGGTTAAGTGAACCAAAAGGGAACCTGACCCAGGAACACATCAAGGGGTTTACCAGTAATCTCTTTAATGGACAAAGAGGAGGTTTTTATTTGTTGTTGTGTAGGTTGTTTTTTTTGTTTGTTTGCTTTGTTTTTTAAGTACTTTCTCTCAAACTTACTAAGTTAACATTCATTAGGTTCGTCATGGAGGCCTCATGGGTCAACCTGGCTAACTAAATGTTGAGCGCCCTTCCTCTGAGGCATATTAGGTGAAGCCGCGGTCAGAGATGGGGGTTTCTGACAGCCAGCCCACACCATGCTTTCTTTGGTTGAGTTGTGCTGGGGTGTTTGTCCAGTTCTGGAAATCAGAAAGGGCGTGGGGCAAGATCCACTTGATATCCCAACTGGCTGAAGTAGAAAGAGAGGTCCCAACTGTGGCCATATTCTCTTAGTGGAATCCCAAGGTTCCTCCAATTACATAATTTTCAGAGTACCACCTATATTACCCTCTGGACCACCACCCTACGAACCTGGATCAAGGCCACCCCTGCAGGAGCCCCCTATCCTTATTCATCACTGTCTACAGTTATAGTCTTTAACTCTGATGTTGATCTGTATATAAAAAGTAATGATCTTTTTTTTTTTTTTTGACCGGCCGTGCGGCATGTGGGATATTAGTTCTCCGACCAGGGATCAAACCCGTGCCCTCTGCAGTGAGAGCCCAGAGTCTTAACCACTGGACCGCCAGGGAAGTTCCAAAAAGTGATGATCTTCCAATAGGAGGAACCAGAGGAATGTTTAAAGAAATACATCCCTCATGAATAAACTGAAACCTTGCCTTGGATAGCTCATTTTAGTTTGTGTCAGCAATCCAACAGTGAAATTTTATGGTATGTTGAGTCTGTGGGAAAAATGGAACCCTAAGGTGTCCCTAGAATAAATTTGTACATTGGAATCCCTCCAGACTAGGACTGGGATATTGTTTGACCTTAAGGGAGCAGCCCACAGCTCAACAGTAAACGCCACTGCCAGCAGGGTCCTCACCAGTCTGTTGTGACTTTAGTGTACCCCTCTGTATACATTTCTGGTTGTGGGCATTGGGTTCTTACTGAGAAATGCTCAAAATATTTTCAAATGATACAAATAACTATAGATATCCTGCATTTTGTAGATTATCTGTGCTAAAAAAAAAGAGGGTGATTTTACTCTACATATCTTTTCTTTAGACAGGAATAATAATAGAGTTAATAATACTACTAATATATTAGCTTGGTCTTCCTATTCTTTTGGTAACACTGCAATATGTTCTTCTGATTCTTTTTATAAGGGACATTTCTAACCATCGTTCAGTCTCTTGAGCAAAATTATTGCCTTAGGTACTCGAACCAGTTATGTCCCTTACAATGAATAAACTTATGAATTCACACTGTTTTTAAGTTAAAACCTTATAAATCTGGTTAACAGCAGTTTTCATTCAGCCGCTATTTATTGAGTATCTGCCATGTGGCAGGCACTGGGCTAGCAGCAAGGGGATGCAGTAGTAAAAAAGGCAGACACGGTCTTTTAATTACAGTCTGACGATTATCATGGGCCTGATTAACCCTGACTCAACCGATACAATCTAATTCCTGAGCCTGTTAAACTGTAGGGTATGTCATGGGTCGAACAGTCACTCAGTGAAGTCTTATCTGAAACAGCCAGGCAGTTCTGCCCTTAATTATAAACCTTGGAGCTGAGAAAAGAGAAGGGAAAGGAGGGAGGGGGGGAGAAAGGGAAGACAGAAGAATTATCAGCTGAGGTACTAATGTCACTAAAGCACTGGAAAAGTGGCTGAGGTTGAAGGTAGAACCAGAGCCCCGCAAGTCACAGTTAAAGTCACAGTTATTACCCATTTCCCTCCAATTTCCCCTATGCCAAAATAATCCCTGAAAGGGAATGAGGAAGGCAAACTGCATAAAAAGTTCTCTATAATGGATTTACAGAGCCAGTCTGGGGAAGATGTCTAGTAAATTCTTCATTTAAAAAGTCTTACAATTATTTTATGACTCGTATAGGGTAATACATTTTGATAGGGAAGAAATTAAACTATACCAGCCAGAACCTGGGAGGAAGAAAGGGTTACGATGTAGCTCTGTGGTAAATACCTTTTGGTGCCTCACTCGGTAATGATATAGATTAAAGCAGACGCTTGAGTTCTAAAGCTCTATAGTCTTTCCAGCTGTACATGTTAAAAATGTTGAACTATGCAAAGCCATTCAGTTCACATTTGAGCCTCACTGCTGAGCCTTAGGTGGGTACAGTTTAAACCTGTGATGTAGACAGAGGAAATTTCTACCTATATCCACAGAGCAGAATGTCTTACCTCACCATAGTGGGGAAACATGAGGGAAAAACAATTTGTACAAATTCATGCTCTGGACGGTCCCCTGGGACAGTGAGAACTAGAACATGAGCTCAGGACCTTGGCCACCGAGAACTCCCAACACACACACACACAAGCCACCGAGAACTCCCAACACACACACACAAGCCACCGAGAACTCCCAACACACACACACAAGTGGCTCATTAGTGGCAGGCTTCAGTGATCTGGGTCTAGCTTCTCATTTTGCCAACCTCAAGGGGAAGATAATCTCACACACAATCAAAGGTCACTGGAATGAACATGTTGTTATTTATTTCCCTGTCTGCTCAAGATCAGCTTTAAATTGACCTGAAATAATATGACAGCAGTGATAATCTCTGGTTCTTGGAGTACACAGTAATCCATAAAAGTTTTAAAAAATGAAGTGTCTCTTGGAAGCCCTTACTGCTGCCATTAACATAAATATCCATAATGTTTGCCCTCCTCTGAAAGGTGTTCTCAGGTTGGGTGTGGGTGTGCCCGATTACATGCTTTGCTCTGAGCTGGCCCATTCAGCAAGGGATCATGAGATGCTAGTCTGGGTGGACTGCTGGAGGAAGTTCCCAGGAAGTGGTTTACCTGTAAAGCACATCTCTGGGGCGCAGAGGGATGAATAAAAGGAGGGGAATGCTGGTGCCAGAAACTACAGGTCAGTTGATACCCTGATCTGCAGGAAGGGTGTGGTCACAGCAAGGGGATGAGGCTGTCAGGGAAAGGAGGGGAGAAGGGAACAGGAAGAACAGATATTTTCTTTCCCTCCCTCCAACACAATCTCACTCATCCTCTTGTTTGTGGCAGGCATTACCAGCACTTGCTTCTCTACTTCTTCTAAGCAAACTGGAGGATTATACTTCCCTGCCTCCACTGAAGTTAAGTGTGGTCGTGTGCCTTGCTTTGGCCAATGAAATGGAGTGGAAGTGATGTGTGTCACTTCCTGGCAGAAGCATTTAATGGCTGGGCTTGACTTTCCATCCTGGTTTTCTCCTGCTTTGCCCATGTGAATGTACCTATTGACACAAAAGTGCCATAAGATCAAAGTAATAAATTATGTGTGAACGAGGAAAAAACAAAACCAAATAAAGCGCAGACAAAAATAAAATTTTGTTACATTAAAGTCATTGAGATGTACAGGTTGTCAGCCTACCCTGACATCATGCTCTGTCTTCTTTCCCTCTTCCTGACAGTCTCCTTTCCTCTTCTCTTGCCTCCTCCCCTCCTTACCCATCTCTTCCTTCCTTTCCTCTCCCTTTTACCCTATGACTCCATTGCTTTCCTACCTGGAAATAATAGTAAATATAATGTTTTATATTCCTATTCTTAATCTGAAACATGGATACATTTGTTTTTTGAAATAAGAAGTGAGTACATTTTTTGAATTACACATTTCACATTTCTTTCTTTAAAGAGAAGCCCTGAGGTAAATTAAAAATCAGCTTTAGTTTGTGTGAAAAATGTACGCTTTGAAAACCTTACTATATGATATAAACATATAGTCTTATCATTGTGGATAAGCCCTCAACTGATTTTCCTGTGTGGGTTAGTGGCTGTCAGGGAAAATAAAAACAAACATAAACTTTCCCTAAACACCTTGCAGCTCAGAAAAACCAGAGCTCCCTCTGGAGTGGGCTTTGAACAGGAAGTCACTTACAGCATGATCAGTCACTTAGTTTTCATTGGTAACTGTGTTAAGAAGGCTACTGGAGCTGGAACGTCCAGAAGACTGTTCAAGACTAAAGGACATCTAAAGTTATCAAAAGAACTACTCATTTTCATGCACAGTCATTCATGACATCGTATTTAACCCTGAGGTCACTCCCACCACCCTGAAAATTGTTTCAAGCAATTAAAGTCAGCCTAATCATGAAGCAGCAGAGAATGTAAGTGCAGGAAAATGTAACTGTAGCCTGGCTAGTCATGCATATTTAAATAAACACAACAGATGTGTACTTTGAAAACAAATTCAACAAGCTCTGGTTTCAAATAAGAACATGCTCTACTAGGTAAACATGACGTGGCCTTTTAGGCCATTTTACAACACCACGGAGAGAACTGCTAAGGGTTTTACACATAACCAGTTCCGCAGAGATGATCTTGGTACAGGGAGGAGAGGAGAAAGTATGTAACAGTTATATGAGGCAAAGGACAACATGCAAAAGAAGCAAGAGCCAGGTGGGGAATTCTGAAGTTCACTTACTGCCTGCTTTTGCTCTTCCTCCTAGAGGTGGTGAAGACGAAAAAAGGCAGAGGGGAAAAAGGAGAGAAATTAATGCCCATCACCACAAAACAACCGGAAAAAAAAGACAGAAAAGGGCAAACCAGGCCAGGCCCATGGGTTCAGAGATCCAAGGGCCTGACCACCGTCAGAGCGTCATCAGTTGGACAGAGCAAATGGCAAGCCTCTGCCCCATCCAGTTCTTTAAATGCTAACTTCTAGAGTTAGAAGGAAAGAACCTTACAAACCCTCTAGTCCAACTTCCCCTTTTATACACGAAAAAGCCCTAGAGAGCCTGACTTGCCCGAGGTTATATCACTATTTAGGGTAAACTGAAAGAAGCAGCTCATCCATGACTCAAAAGCTCCGTGATCACTCTGTTTCACGATTCACCATATCCACATGTGTTAGGTACGTTTCTCTAAGTCAGTGGTTCTCAAAGTGCAGAACATAGAGAGACCAGGAGCAGCAGCATCTGGAAACTTGTCAGAGATGCATGCTTTGCCCCGTCTCCCCCTAGACCAATGGAATCAAAACTCTTGGGGTGGGGGCAGCACTGTTTCAGGAAACTTTCAGTGGATTCTGAATCCTGCTAGTTTGAGAACCACTGCTCTTAAGAACTTCCTAGAAACTGGAAATTCCATCTGACTACAGATTCTCTTATTTAGTCCCCTGTCTTCCACTTTCGGAGCTTTTGGCTGCTGCGTGGTCCTTTTCAAGGATGCACATACATCCCCTTCCCCCTATAAACTGGAACTGTTTCAAGGCCCTAAGAGGCTTTTCAAAAAGAATTCTTGACCTTGGTGTCTCATTAGTTGAACAAAGGTTTGTTTAATGCTCCCTATGCGTGAAGCACTGGAAACATGAAGGTAAGATATGGTCTCTGTCTTTCAGAGCCTTACAGTGACGGTGCTCAGAGCAGGCCCTTGCTAACTCTCAGCTCTCAGAATGCACCTCTAGACACTGAAGAAGGAAGCACGATGAAGATGAGATAAACACTTCCGAGTTCCTCTCTCCTCAGTCTTGTGCTTCTCAGTTACTCTGTCTTTTAATGGGTCTCTTTGTTTCCTTTTTCTGTGCCTCATCATGGGCAACTGTGGTCAGGACGCCTCTGCTCTTTGCCCCAAATACACAGATCTAAAATCTGTTGCAATGGTTCTATTTAAATTGGATCCATCCGTGCAGACTGCCTTTACTAAACATGTGTGTAGGAAGTCTTGGGAATGGATGAGTGCTTCTCAGTCTGCAGATCTGGGTGCAATGGAGAGAATGATTTCAGTAAAGCCAAGGAATTACGAAAGGGAGAGGGAAAGTAAGAATTTGGAGAAAGTCATTTTATTCCCACAAGGGAGAGACATGCACTAGAAATTAAATGGGCACCAAGAACTCTCTTGAGAAGACTCCCAGCTCAGTGCCGGAAGATGTTCTTCATTATCAAAACCAGCTGCTAGATGCTTGGCCAAACCTAATAGCACAGGCACCCAGGCAAAGAGGGCCCTGAGCGTTCGCTGAGTTAGCCTGAAGGAGTGAGCGTCTTTTAGCTTTTGCGTCTGGTATGCATGGCTCCAGGTAGAAGGGGTTAGAGCTTTACAGTTGGGAAGTGATCTCCCTGCCTAGTCAGGCTTCCCTGTGAGGCAGAACACTTTTCTTCCATTCACTAGGCAAGGCAACCAGCCGTAGAAGAGTTATTAAACAATTAAAAATGTGTTTCTATGGCTGGCACTAAATGTTGAAATGGAAATTGGTAGGGGAGAGATGGGGCAATCCTGACAAGCTGAAATTGCATCTGAGGTCAAAAGACCAGTATGTAATTTCTTAGAACTGTTTCTAAAACACCTCCCTATGTTCACTGTTTTCTCCAGGTTTGGTATTGGACACAATATTACCTTGGTTCAATAGAATAGAAAAATTCAGTGCTCGCTTCGGCAGCACACATACTAAAATTGGAATGATACAGAGAAGATTAGCATGGCCCCTGCGCAAGGATGATATGCAAATTCGTGAAGCGTTCCATATTTTTTTTAAAGCAATTATACTCCAATAAAGATGTTTAAAAAAAAAAAAGAAAAATTCAGAAGGCAATGCTTCATGTTTGTACATTTGGTGACTTTGCTGTATATAGTTTATCCATTGATATAAAATCATTATAATTTGCAGTAGACACATGTCAGGTTAGGATGGAGAGAGTGGACAGGTCAGTGTTTTCAGGACTTACAGGCCCCCCATGTGCACTGGGATTGGGAGAGGGTGGACTTTGGCAAAGTGTTACTTAGGATGGTGTTGTATAATCCAAACTCACAAAAGTTAATCAGATATAGCTTTGAAGGCTTTGTCAACACAGTAAACAGGTCAGATATAAGGTCTTAGAACCTTTCTGTTATCAATTAGTCAGTTGGGGTCAGTAAACATTGACTGGTGACAAGGTATAGGAGCCAACTTGATTTAAAGGGGGTAATAATGCCTTAATTATAAAGTGCAAACCTAGGACTGCTCAAGTCACCTAAAAACATGGGAGACCCGTCACATTGGGGATATCTGGCTAGATGGCCAAAGTAATGCCATAGCCACTGTAGTCATCTATATAAAAAAATTTATATTCAAAACCTCATTTGCATATGAGGTTAAAATTTAAAACTACAGAATTCATCTGGTAAATGCGTTTCAAAAGCAATACTGGAAAAATGGAAAATGAGGCAGAAAAATACTGGGAACGTAATTTAGAAACTAAAACACCATCACACAACTATTTTTAGATTAAATAAGTCTGAGGTAGAGGTTATCCATATATACTCATTAATCAGGGGAAAAAATGTAAAGAAAAGATACATTCTGAAACACGGGTACTTGAGTGTCAGTCTACATTATGTCATTAGGAAAAAAACAACAACAATAAGAAGGTCTCTGATACTCCTTGGTGACAGGGATTGAGTCTTAGTCACCATTATACACCACATACCCTAAACATGGCTCTTAATCAATGGATAAAAAGACAACATTCCTGGTTTATGTTTGCAATTCTTCTTCCCTTTCTGAATGACCTCAGCCTGTGAGGTGGGTAAATAATAAGGCTTTTAAGAACTTGATAGGATATCCTACAAAGCAGAGCAGTGGGGTCCTGGTTATTTTACAGAAATTATAACTGTAAGACAACAGCTGGAAATACAAAGAAACTCAGGGCTTGGGAATACAGTTCGAGACATCAGCTCATTCTGCTTAGGCCTTGAATGCAAGTGTCAGAGGTACATGACAAGGTCTTAGGAAGGCACACGGGACCTGAGCCAGGAACTCTAAGGAACACTGAGGGCAATCAGCTGACGGGAAAGCTTACTGTGATACTTAGGGGAAATGCATTCTGACTTCCCTTCAGTTTGCATAAACCTTTTTGCCTTTTACAAAAAGGGTACCTTCCCATCTATGTTTGGGTAATATTTGAGAACATTCTTCTGAAAGGCAGGTGAATCCCCCATGACCTTCTGTCCTGTGGGTGGACCAACCCCACAACGGCAGGGCTTTCAAAGCCCCACACGGCTCCAGATGTTACACTGGCCAAATGTATTTAAGCACCTCTCTGCTCTCCTGGGTGGCTGATCGGGTTGCTCAGCTGGATACTTGACAACTATTGGAAGGATTTGGGCCAGGTTTTACGCATAAGGTTTTCTTTAAACAAGACCCATTTAGACAAAATATTTCTCAGGAGACATCCTGCTAACAGGGTTAATGAAGAAACATGTCCCAAAATACCCCAAATACCCAGGACCAAAGCTAGAAAAAAACTCAGCTCAAGACTAAAAGAAGTGATTGTCTTGAGCAAGCCAAAAGTCAGTTTAAAACACAAACACTCCGTTTACCCAAGTTGCTGAATACCCACTGGTTTTATTTTAAAGGGCTGGTTTAGAATGGAGAAGTTGAAGCAAACTCTTCAAGCTGACATGCTCCTGGGCTACCCCTCCTAGCCTAGGCCCTTGTCACTTCGGGTCTGGAAGATTTCAGTAGCTTCCTGTTATCCTTTAGTTTCTCCTCTTCCCAACCTGCTACGTACATTTTCCTAAACTATCGTTTTCAAAACCTTTAATGACTCCACTTCATCACAGGATTAAATCTACCCCCTCAGCCTGCCTTTTGAGGTACTCCACACTGCGATTTCCATTCTGTATTTCATACCATGAAATACAATGGTTTCACAGTATAGACAGACAGGCCTTAGGAATTTATAGCATAAACAAATATGTCCTTGTATTGCTGCTACAGAGCTGGGTAAGTATTTCTATTCAGTGCCAGTCAAATCATCCAGGTGAGGACATTTAAATGCCAAGTGCGCCTTTGTCTGCTCTAGGGTGTAGGGGCTGTAATATATTTTTCACTAAAAATAGATAGTGAGGCCTGAATTATGCAAGCCCCAATATACCAAACCTAGAGCTATTTTATTGTTCCTAATAGAGTAAAATTATTGATTAGAGTTGGTTGATTACTTTGGTTTGCCTCTGTAATACTTATTAAAATAGGACACGATACTTGTTACGCATTTAGGTAGAATATTTGAAAACCTGTCTTAAAAGAAACTTTACGTAGTTGAGAAATATTCATTTCACATAACTAATATCCGATTTATAAACATTCTTATTAATTCATAAAAGCAACTATTCAAGGACATTAGTTCCAGATACTAATTTTTTGTAATCAGGCTTTACACTAATTTAGGTAGCTTTTATACTGAATTAGGTTAACTTTAGAGAGGTCTACCTGAAAACTGAGTCTAGGCAGCAAGAGTTAACCTTTTAGCCTCATCCTGTCTGACATCACAGGGAGGCAGAAGCTGAAGTGCAGGTGAAGATGGACAAGAAGAGCTGGGAGGTGGGAGGAGACCTGAGCGGCTGCTGCTCTTACCTTCAGCAGCTTCATCAGCCCTTCCAGCTGGACCATCAGTTCCCGCCTGCTCTCCTGCAGCGCTGACATCCTCTGCTCCAGCTCATCTTTCCTCTGCCTGTCGGAGAGGAAAAGCTCATGAGAAATGAAGAGATGGAAGGGCAGTTAGATCACAAAAAGACACTGTAATTTAAAAATATTAAAAATTGTAATGTGCTACTGAACAAATATATAAAAAAAAAAAGAAAATGAAGATAAAATGATCCTCAAAGAAGAGTCGAAGGCCAGATGAAATGGGTTTTGGACCTGATTCTGCTACTTACCAGTGTATGAGATGCTGAGCAAATCATTTAAGTTCTGATACTGGATACATAAAATGGTGCTAATATCTGTTTTGCTCACTTTTCTTTACTGCTGTGAGAATAGTATGTAAAAATGCTTTGGAGGGCTTCCCTGGTGGTGCAGTGGTTAAGAATCCAATGCAGGGCACATGGGTTCGAGCCCTGGTCCGGGAAGGTTCCACATGCCGCGGAGCAACTAAGCCCGTGCGCCACAACTAATGAGCCTGCGCTCTAGAGCCTGCAAGCCACAACTACTGAGCCTGCGTGCTGCAACTACTGAAGCCTGCGCACCTAGAGCCTGTGCTCCGCAACAAGAGAAGTCACCGCAATGAGAAGCCCGCGCACCGCAACGAAGAGTAGCCCCTGCTCGCCGGAACTAGAGAAAGCCCACGTGCAGCCACGAAGACGCAATGCAGCCAAAAATAAATAAACAAATTTATTTTAAAAAAATGCTTTGGAAAGTACATATTGCCGTACAGTGAAAAAGTATTGTTAATATTATTAAAGTGATTTAAAAAATTCTTTAGGAAGCCAAATGCCTCACTTATACATAAAACTAGTCCAAATTAAAATTAATAGTGGAAAAAAATGTATGAAAACTGCTCAGGGAAGACAGGGTTCAGGAGTCAGTGCTTCCAGAACCACACATCAGGTTCCAAAAGTATGACAGACATCAGGACGACTCTGTGTCTAAGAGAATTCTGAGGACAGATTTCTGTTTCCCTGAGGACAGATTTCATGTCAACAAGTCTAGCTCAATCTGTCCAAAACCAAACTTGAGACTTTCATCCCTAAATGGTTCTCTTCTCAATTTCCCTTTCTCTCCTACTTTTTCTTCTAACTGTCATGGCTGAAAAACTCAGTCCTCTTTGACACTTTCCTGTTCATTTCCTATATTCAATCAGTCACCCAATTCAGATGATTCTTGGAAATCACATGTCTATCTTTATATTCCCACAGGTTAAATAAAAGATAGTATTAATTTTTTTTTTTTTTTTTTTTTTTTTTTGCGGTATGCGGGCCTTTCACTGCTGTGGCCTCTCCTGTTGCGGAGCACAGGCTCCGGACACGCAGGTTCAGCGGCCATGGCTCATGGGCCCAGCTGCTCCACGGCACGTGGGATCTTCCCGGACCGAGGCACAAACCCATGTTCCCTGCATCGGCAGGCGGACTCTCAACCACTGTGCCACCAGGGAAGCCCGATAGTATTAATTTTAGTGACACCTATTTCCTTTGTTTTTCAACATGGTTGTTAGAAAATTTTTGGTACACGTACGGCTTACATTATATTTCTATCAGAGAGTGCTGCTCCAGACCCTGCCTACATTCCTATCCTTAGTTCCTTACCTCCCTTTCCCTTCCATGTCTGGACCTCCAGCCATGGTTCACTTTTCCCTAAGCAGACTGCATCATTTTACTCAAGTGAGTATTCCCCTACTCTCTTCCAAATGTTATTCACTCCTTAGTGTCCCTCCCAAACGTCACTCTTTCCAGGAAGCTATTCCTGATTACTTCAGCAGGTATAGGATCCTGCTTATTTAATCACATAGCAGTTGGTGCTTCTCTGTGGCACTTAATATATTTTACCTTGTATTGCTGTCACTCCTACCATGATGCAGAATCCTTGAGGTCAGGGGATGACCTTACTCGTCTTTGCTTATATTTAATGATTAAGAGAATATCACGCATCCAGTGTGGACTCAATTAACATCTAGTGAACTTAATGAAATCATTATTTGAAGCCCTCCAAGGATTTCCAATGACCTATCACTTAAGGCTCTCAGAATCTGGTCTCAATTATCCAACTAATTTTATCTCCCATCATTGGCACTCTAAAGATTAATTCACTGGATGACTGAAAACAAATTCTTAGCTCCAAGGCTCCTTCTCCTGTCTGAAATGTGTCATACTTATTGGGGAATCTTGCTGAATCCCAACTCTGCTTCTAATCTTAAATGTTTTGTCCTACACGCCATTCAAACCACACCTACCTTTCATGGTCCAGCCCAAGTTCCAGCACTTTCAAGCGTCAAATCGCTTCTAGCCTGTGTGTGTGTGTGTGTGTGTGTGTGTGTGTGTGTGTGTGTGTGTGTGTGTGTGTGTGTCTGTGCCTTTCCCTACTCACATTTCTTCTAATATCCATACTATTTATTAACATTGTACAATATTATTTAACTGACTAGCAAATTATTTTAAGTTTTGTTTCCGAAACTAGATTATAAATTTTTAAGATAGAATCATTGTCTTCTCGTCTTCATACTCCCTAAATTTCCAGTGCAGGTATAAACTCAATAAGGAGGAGTTGACTCATTCAGCTTTCTAGAAAGCCTTTCTTCCCTGAACCCCCAAGCCTGGATGCAGTACTCTTTCTTTGTGCTGTGCATGATCAAATAGTTACAATATGTGGCAAAAATGAATGAACTACAGCTACATGCAACAACATGGAAGGCTCCTGAAGAGTTATATTAAGGGGGAAAAATGTCCCAGAAGACTGCATGGAATACCATTTCTATAAAGCTCAAAAAACAAAAAGCAAAATTAGACACTTTATCACGTGGGCATACACACATACTTGACAATACTCTTTTAAAAAGCAAGGGAATTGGGACTTCCCTGGTGGCACAGCGGTTAAGACTCCATGCTCCCAATGCAGGGGGCCTGGGTTCGATCCCTGGCCGGGGAACTAGATCCCACATGCGTGCCGCAGCTAAGACCCGGTGCAACCAAATAAATAAATAAGTAAATATTAAAAAAAAGAAAAAAAAAGGGAATGATGAACCAAATTCTGGATAGAGGTTAGCTCTGTGGGGAAGGCAGAAGCAAGGAAGTGGAATAAGGGGGGCACTTTTACAGATGACATGGCTTTAGCAATATATGAATTCTCAAGTAGGATGTGAGTTCCTGGGTGTTCATTTTACCATTATGCTTCATATCTCACACACTTGTCATATATTATTATAATAACAAATATACCGTTAAAAATAATGAAGGGGGAAAAGACAATCTTGGTGGTCAGGATTCATAACCACTAACCCTATGGATGAAATTCTCTATCTTGCTTTATTATACTAGCTGGGTATTGGCAGTTCCTGGATTCATGTATATTCATCAAAACCAGAAGGATGTCAGAACCTACAAATGAATTTTGCCCTTTATGTGTCTTGTGATAAACAAAACTTCGTATATTAATATAGATGAATACACCAACTTCTTTCATGGCTAGTAATTCTGAGAAATTATATTTTCTATTCCAAAACCCTAAAGAAACTCTCCTACGTTTTCTTCTAGAAGTTTTAACATTTCTGTCTCCATGCTTAATGCATCCGGTGGTGTTTTTGTATATGGTGTGAGGAAGAGAGCCAATATGTTTGTCCTTATGCATGACCAATCGATCCGGCAAACTTATTAAATAGTCACTCTTTTTTCAGTGGTATACAAGCTGCTTTTGAGATTAAATACTTTCTGATTTCTCAGGATTTAGACCCTCCTTGTATTTAGATTAAATTCCTGTCTCTCACTGCCTTATGTCACAGTGCTGGACTCAGCCCTTTGCCTACTAAATCTACAGGTTTTTCAGATCCCTCTAGCATAAAGAAGCCCTTTCAGCAATCCTAGTTCCAGCAATAGTTAAAATAAAGTATGACAGTTTTTTGCTTTTCTAGATACGAAACAGTCACTTGTGCCTGAGCTGAGGTGAGGAAAGAAAACAGCTGTATCTTACACTGATAGCTTAGTTATGCTCTACCTGAGTCAGCAGCTTTTGCTTTCCCATCCTCCCTAGTGTGACACCAACCATGCTGATATCTCAAATGTGTGACCGTGGACCCAGAGTAACCAAAATCTCAGCCCAGTTGCTAATCAATTTAGAAACTAAAATGAATTTTTAGGAGAATGGGAATCTCTGTGTCTCTAATGATTTTCATCTGCGTGGTTTAAATTCTTGATGAGTTGACCTAAGCCGAAGGAAGAACTAAGGAAGGACATTCGGCTATGCAGAATCCCAGGTGACAGCACGTTAAAAATCAACTGCAGAATGTCAAATGTTACAACCTAAACAGAAAGAACCCACTATTTGGAAATCTAGAGGTCTGGTGAGAATCAAGTCACTCACTCAGTTTCCATAATGTCTTCACTTACAAAGAGTATACACACATCTTTCTAAGACCGATAGGAAATAAGACCCTAATAACTTTGCTCGGATAACGCTCACGTTATACTCTCCTGGAAGATGCCCTCATTCCCTCCAAAACAGCACCAAGTGGGAGCTGAAGTTGCTCTCTACCCCCATCCTGATCCTACGTCCTTAGTCTCTCCATCCTTGAGACAGTTTATACTTATGCTGAGGTAGAAAGTACCACAGCCATGGTGCGAGGGATTCCCGCTTCGTTTCACATCTCAGGGGAGTTCCCGCAACGGAATCCTGCTCTGCCTATGAAGCGCGGGAGAACATACTCAAAGGACAGGGAGAGCGTTACTCCTGCCAGGAGTCTCTAAAGTCAGACTAATTTGCAAGATAAGAAGATTGAGTGCAGCACAGTGGTCTTCCTAAAGCAATCACAAAAGTGTAAACACTGCGCCTGGTGTTTACCTAGTTCTGAAATGAAGGCAGGAGATCTCACAGTGATTAATAAAGGGACTCAAACACCTGAAGCAGTAACAGAATGAGTGGAACGCTTTGGCTGTTTGTTCTAACATGACGAGTTAAACCGATAAACAGATTCTAACCCACTAGTTTGGTTCCCTGGGATATGAACTCCTACTGTAGCAGACTATGACTTGGGGACAGCGGTGCAGCTTCCCCACTTACCTCAGCAGCCGCAGCTCTGCCAGCAGTGTGGGGTTCTGCTGGGCCTTCTCCGGAGTGGGCTGGGAAGCCTGTTCATGCTCTAGACGGAGACGCTGAATCTCCTGCAGGATCTCTCTAGAGAGATGGATGAAAAAGAGATGGCCACGTGCGGCTTCACAGCTCGCTCCCTCTCTTTTTTTCCGTTAGAAGTTTTTATTCTAGTCATGCTGCCTCTACCAATCTTGTTCTGATTGTTTCTGAATGACCAAGATGTGAAATGGACACCGTCTTAAAATTGCTGCACTCGGTATTTCCTCGATGAAACAATTCTTTGTGGTAGAAAAAGTCCTACAAACCCTCTTCTCAAGAACTTGAAAAATTTCCACAGAAGAAAAAGGACAACTATCAATAGAAGAGTCTGTTCCTGTCTGGGGGGAACTTGCAACCTTCTAATGCAAGTCTTGTGCTAACTCCCCTCAAGTCTTCCTCTGTCTCCCTTCTTCTCCTGAACCCCACTCCCACCCCGAGATCTGATGGTTGCCACTTCCTCCACTGTGCCTGTTACATTATGACCAATTTCCTTGTCCTGGTTTCTGCTTTTTCAGTGCATAATGGTGTGTTGTCTGGTCGCCAAGCCTGTAAATGGCTTTTTAGTGAGAGACCAGACAGTCGCGTGCTGCATCGTGGGCCAGGACAAGATGACAAGACACAGCAAAGGCTCCTGGGAGTAGAGTGGAGAAAGGAATGGGAGGGGAACACACTGGTGGGTGAGAAAAAGAATCTACCTGAGAGCACCTGAGCGGGGTTTTGGACTACCAGAATGAACAGCATGCAGAGATATACAAATTAGTGTCCAGGGCATGTACCGGACTTGGGCTGGCCTATCTTCACTGAGGTGGGATCTTCCTTTGTGGTCAAAACCCACCTAGACTGCAAGGAAAATGAGAATCAGATACTCACGTGATAATCCTGGGCTTCAGAAACTGGCTCGACCTCTGCATTCTTACCTGTTTTTGTTTTCCAGTTCTGCAATAAGCTGTCTTTGTTGTTTGTTGGCATCAAAGTTAAAGCTCAAGTCGGTGGGAGGACGGGTCTACAGTGAGGAAGAAGAAAGGTTTTTTTTTTTATTCAAATATATCCAGAGGCCCAGATGGACTGTTGATTTTTTTTAAAACAGATTTTTGAGGTATAATTTACATACCATAAAATCCACCCGTTTTAAGTGTACAATTCAATGAGTCTTCGTATATTTAAACAGTTATGCAAACCAATCACCACAGTCTAGTTTTAGAACATCTTTCATCACCACAGAAAGTTCCCTCATGCCAGTTTGTAGTCAACTTCCACTCCCATCCCCAACCACAGGCAACCAGTGATCTGCTTTCTGTCTACAGTTTTGCCTTTTCTAGAAACTTCATATAAATGGAATCATACAACATGCAGGCTTCCACTTAGCATGGTACTTCTGAGGTTCATCCATGTTGCTCCATGCATCAGGAGTTCCTTCCTTTTTATTGCTGAATAGTATTCCATTGTTTCCAGCTTTTGGTTAACACAAATGAAGCCGCTCTGAACTCTCATTTACAAATCTTTGTATTGATACATGTTTTCATCTGTCTTGGGTAAATCCCTAAGAGTGGAATTCCAGAGTTATATGGTTAACTCTGTATTTAACATTTTGAGAAAGTGTCAAACTGTTTTCCAAAGTGGCTGAACCATTTTACAGTCCCACCAACAATGAATGAGGGTTCTAATTTCTCCACATTCTCACCAATACTTGTCATTGTCTTTTTGGTTTTAACCATCCTAGTGGGCGTGAAGTACCTAATTGTGGGTTTTTTAAAAAATTGAGATATAATTTACATGCCTTAAAACCTACCCTTTTAAAGTATATAATTCAGTGGTTTTAAACTATATTTATGAGGTTGTGAGCCCATCATCAGTATCTACTTCCAGGACATTTTCATCACCCCGAAAAGAAACCCACAGTCACTCCCCATTTCCCCTCCACCATCTTGTGACAACTTATCTAATTTCTTTATCTATGGATTTGCCTACTCTGGGCAGTTCATACCAATGGAATCATGCAGTATGTGATCTTTTATGTATGGCTTCTTTGACTTGGCAAATGATTCCAAGGTTCATCCACGTTGTAGCATGTATCAGTACTTCATTTCTTTTTATAGATGAGTAATATTCCACCATATGGATACATCATATTTTGTTCATCCATTCAGCAGCTGGGGGACATTTGGGTTCCCATTTTGGCGGGCTATTTTGCATAATGCTGCTATGTGCATTTGCGGACAAGTTTCTGTGTAGAGACATGCTTTCATTTTTCTTGGGTATATATCTAAGAGTGGAACTGCTGGGTCATATAGTAACTGCCTTTTGGGCAACTGCTAAACTGTTTTCCTACATGGCTGTAGCAGTTTACATTTCCACTAGCAATATATGAGGGGTCCATTTTTTCCACTTTCTGGCCAACAGTTGTTATAGTCCATTTTTTTGATCACAGTAATCCTAGTGAGTATAAAATGGTATCTTGTGATTTTGATTTGTATTCCCCTAATATGTTAAGCATACTTTCATGTGCTTATTGGCCATCTATATATCCTCTTTGGAGGAGTCATTATGGTTTTGATTTGCATATTCACTACTGGGTCTGACCCTTATACCTCCTTTAAGAATATGGAAGCCGGGCTTCCCTGGTGGCGCAGTGGTTGAGAGTCCGCCTGACGATTCAGGGGACATGGGTTCGTGCCCCGGTCTGGGAAGATCCCACATGCCGCGGAGCGGCTGGGCCCGTGAGCCACGGCCGCTGAGCCTGCGCGTCCGGAGCCTGTGCTCCGCAACAGGAGAGGCCACAACAGTGAGAGGCCCGCGTACCGGAAAAAAAAAAAAAAAAAAAAAAAGGAAGCCAATCAACACAAAATAGGAAAATGGATGACTAGGTGACATTTCCCTTTTATTGATTAACCAGAGTGGAAGCTCTTAATGAAGGCTCTGGTATAGTTACACTTCACTCCAGATATTCTTGGTTCTTCCCAAAACATGATCTACGATGAAGCAGAAACCTCGTTTCCTGTCTAGAGTTTAAAGATGCAATAAGTAATTCTTTTCATGTGAAATTTCCTAAATAAACAGGGGCAAAATAGCATAGCAAATCTGGGTGGGAGCCTTTTATCCAATTACCAAGTAACTTCCTTCTTTAAAAGGAAAAAACCTGATCTTTCTTCCTCCAGAGAAGAGTAGACCAGCAGTCGACTGAGCAAGTTCTCTATATATTCTATTCAGTCTTGTGAGAGCCTGAGTTGAACCTCAGAAAAATAGCCTGCCTCAGAGTAAAACTGCTATGAATAAAAGGTTTACAATTCCTGAAGACTAGAGTTAAAACTAATGGCTCCTTATGAGAGTGGGACCAGGCAAAATTATGGATGAGGAAATGAGCTCTGAAAGGAATTTGTTTCATATAATGACAAACGACAAAAAACCCTACAGTATTTCACTGGAAATTTCTAAAGAATCCTTTTAGTTTTGAGTGTCTGACTGCAATGCTGAAGCATTTTTCAAAGAGGAAGTTAACATAGGAATCAAGAATTATTATCAATAGTGATTCCTAACCAGGAAAGATTCTTTGGCACCAAGAAGCATTGTTACTCAAATACAAAGAAGTAGGGGCGGAAAAAGATTCAAACCCTTAGACAGCAGTCCCACCTGGAGCAGCCTGCACCCTAGCTCCTCCACCTGGACGTAACAGCAGGGAGCCCCCAGTGGACAGCTGAATGATGGCTTGTTTCACCCAGACAAATGTCAAACACAGTTGAGTGTACACTAAATAACAGAGAAATGTAGGATTTTATTTATTGACTATCTTAGACACCACAGTACTCTTTAAAAAAAAAAAAAAAAAAGCCAGGTATCCCTTCCTAAAATGCCCCCAGGACACTGAAGGGAAAAAGAGGGAACAGTTTATAAAGACATAGATTACTTTAGCCAGAAGATCCCTAAAGATGATTTCTTTCAAAAATTAGATGTTCATTCATTCATTTATCCAACAAATATTTCCTGAGGACTTAATATGTGTTAGATACTACTCCAGAAACTAGGGATGCATTAGTGAATAAAATACAGCCTCTACCCTCATGTAGCTTACATTATATTGGGAGAGAATAATAAATAAATAAATGTAGGTGTTATATATATATATATATATATATATATATATATGGCATCAGTAGTGATCAATTTGATGAAGAAATATAGGGTTATGACACAGAATAAACTGAGACAGAAGATTTTTTCAATGAGATAGTTATGAAAGACTCAATGAACTTAGGAAGCAAACCAGGTGAAGGTCTGGGGGTTGGGAGGGTCGGGCTTGCTGGGCAGAAAGAAGGGCAAAGGCCTACAAGTGCTCCAGGTTGGTGTGTTCTGGTCAGTACTGATGGAGTGGTGCGGCTATGAGGCAGGGAGAGGTGATAAACTGGGAGGGCCCAGATCATGAAGGACCTTTTCATCATGCAGTGGAGTTTCCATTCCATTCCAAATGTGGTGTGAAGCCACTGTAGGATTCTGAACAGGGAAACATGGAATCAATTCCAAATAACATATGTACATACTCTGCCCTCAAGGAGGTGGAGCCTGACTCCCTGTTCCTTAAGCGTGGCCTGTCCATAGTGACTTCCTTCTAAAGAGGACAGTGTGGAAAGGGGACAAAAGAGTAACTTTATGTCGGAGACACCTGACAAAAGCTTCCTCAGCCAAGTGATCAAGGTCAACATCAACAGTGATAAGTTACATTGATACTATATATGTATGATGTGATGTGAGGAAAATAGCACTTATCTCTTCCTCCCCAAAACCCATAATCCCAGTCTAACCATGAGAAAAACAGACAAATCCCCATTAAGGGACATTCCTCAAAACTGTCAAGGTCATCAAAAACAAGGAAAGTCAGTAATAAGCTATAATGGAAAATAATCCTATATATCATATAGGATTATCATATATATTAGCATATAGGATATAACTATATATATAGCTGAATCAATTTGCTGTACACCTGAAACTAACACAATATTGTAAATCAACTATGTTTCAATAAATAAAAAACAAACAAAAAAAAACAAGGAAAGTCAGAGAAGCTGTCACAGACCAGAGGAGCCTAAGGAGATATGACAATTAAATGTAATGTGGTATCTCAGATGGAACCCCAGAACAGAGAAAAGACATTAGGTAAAAACTAACAAAATCTGAGTAAAGCATGGACTTTAGTTAATAATAATGTATTGATATTGGCTCACTAATTGCAACAAACATGCTATACTAAGGTAAAATGTTAATAATAGGAGAAATGGAACATGGGTTATATGGAAACTCTCTGTACTAGCTTCATAGTTTTTCTGTAAATCTAAAATTGTTCTATAATGAAGCTTATTAAAAACAAACACTGCTTTGGCTACTAAGTGGAGGATTTACTGTAGTGGGATAAGAATGGAAGTAGGTGGACCACTTAAGAATCCAAGCGTTTGCTACCTAGTCGCATGTAAACCTTGAGTTACTTTATTTTACTATATACCTTTATTTTCTTGTCTGTAAAATGGGAATATTTATGGAAAGAGATGTGAAGAGGATCCCTTCCTCTGTTACACTAGTATTCTCTTAGGTTTAGGTAATCTCACAGAGCTCCATCATCTTTAATGAGATAGAGACACATCTGAAAAATACAGGATAAGGAACAAGACCCCACTGAGCAAAACTGGGCAAATATAAAACCAAGGAAAGCCAACATAGTCAGCAAACTGTAATCTGCTGGTATGCATTTCTGGAGCCTCCAAAAGAGAGACTGGAAGTTTCCCATCTGGATGAACTTGGCAGGATGAGTTCCACAGAGATGTGCCTGATATCAACCAGACTTTCACTGCATCCCAAGGGCAGCCTTCCCATCATCTCAACCTCGCTTAGACTAACTGGAGGGCTATGGATTATTAATACCTCTCTCTCTCTCTCAAAAACCCAGTAATGTTTTTTAGGAGAGTGGTTCCCAAGCTAGCTGTAAATCAAAAGACTGAAAGTTTTCTTTTTTTTTTTTTAAACTAAAATCAATGGACCCTACTAAACCCAGAGATCCTGATTCAGTAGGTCTGAGGCAAGGCCAAGAATTTACATATATTTTAAGTGTTGCACAAAAGATTAGAACATGTAGCCAGGTTTGACAATGACTATTTTATAGGGGTTTTAAATCATTAAATGTGTGCAAAAGACCACATGAAAATACTCTTGATCTTTAATTCTAAGAGGCCGTAAGGACATTTCTGGAATGGTGCATGGGTGGAGCAGCTGACACGATGATGAGGCTGTGGAGTCCGGGACTGGGCTATGTGAAAAAAAAATCTCAAAAACGTGTAAATGTAGGTAGCATGACAATGGACAATGGTTTCCCTTTCCTTTCACCTTTCTTCCAAGTTTTCCATAATGAGTTTTTAATTTTTTCATAAAGAAAAAAAATTTTTTAATAAACAAAACCCACCTGACTACATCTGATGCTAGTGATGTTTGTGATGAAATTTAAGATTTGCTGCTATTACCATGATTTGCCACACACTGTATTTCTGTTGTTGTTGTTGTTGTTGTTTTGCGGTACGCGGGCCTCTCACTGCTGTGGCCTCTCCCGCTGCGGAGCACAGGCTCTGGACGCGCAGGCTCAGCGGCCATGGCTCACGGGCCTAGCCTCTCCGTGGCATGTGGGATCTTCCCGGACCAGGGCACGAACCCATGTCCCCTGCATCGGCAGGTGGACTCTCAACCAGTGCGCCGCCAGGGAAGCCAGTTGTTGTTGTTTTAAAATGGAATTTAGGCACTTCAGGAAAACAAATTAGCTCTCCTGGCTCATCTAAGCAACCTACAATTTTTCTATCTGAGGGTCAGCCTGAAGAGGTTTCAGTGGCCATGTCTGCCACCTGGGGAGATGTGAGGGTCTGACGCTGGAGCATTTCACAGGGTGTAATGCCGGCTGCTAAAATGATTTAATGGTCTTTCTTGTAGAAGGTTTTTGGAAAAAAAAAAAAAAAATCAATACAAAGCCTATCTGGCAGGCTATAAATAAATTCTTTTGAGCACTACACCCACTTTATGCAAAGCACTTGTATCAGTGAGAGATTAGCAGATTATAAGTCTTCTGTTTAATAGAAATCTAGTTAAGAAGAATCCTTCCTGAGAGACCCAATATTTATAAGATAACTACACTAAGGAAAATAAGATGAAAGGGGCCATATCAGTATTTAGTCTCAAGACCATTCTAACAATTATTTTCACATGAATTAGAGAACTGGCATCAGAAACTATCAGGTGTAAACAGATTTATCTTGTTTGCAGTAAAGGAGTACTAGGATCTACTTTTCAGGGTCAAACGGCTTTGGAGCTTTTATTTACAAATTTTAAAAAGTACTAAGTAAAGTCAACAAGACTACATAATGGTATTACATGTACTTAATTTTAAAAATCCACCACAATGCTATTCCATTTCAAAAAATTTAATTAATGTTATTTATAAATTTTAATTTCTAAAATAACAAACATTTGTGACTGATTGAGGGCATGTATAGGGTTTAACTAATTAAATAAAACTAGTCTTTTTCCCAGACATTTTTTCCCCCTGTTCTGTTCCATTTCACTAACCTTTAGAGTTGGAATATTAGAGTCAGATGTATGCCTTAGTATTAGATTCTCAAGGAAAAGATTTTGAAGACTAAACAAACCCAAAGGAATAAATGACGTTTTGAGAGAGAAACAAAGCAAAACTCTATTGGCAGCTTTCATAACTCTCTTTCCCTGTGAAGAAGTAAACATAAATTAGTACACATTTCTAAAACTAACACTGTAGAATATTGTCCTGCGAGATCTTGGCCTGCCTGTCCTGTCTAATTTCACTCCAGAACAATACTGGACCTAATGGTTTGTGATTCTTATAACCTCTCTAAGAAATCTTTGCCTGCCCCAAGGTCATAAAGATGTTTTTCTGTTTTCTTTTAATAGCTTTATGGTTTTAGCTTTTACATTTAAAGTTTATGATATATATCAAATTGGTTTCTATGTATGGTGTGAGGTAGGGGTAGAGGTTCTTTATTTTCATACAAACAGTTGTCCTTTCTTTTCATACAGATAAATAGTTGCTCCAGCAGCATTTGTTAAAAAGCTTTTCCTTTCCCAATTGAATTGCTTTTGTGCCTTGTTGAAAGTCACTTGACCTTATATGTGTGCATATATTTTATGCACGATTTGCCTATCCTTTTGCCAATACCATACTTTCCTGATTACTGTGCCTTTAGAGTAAGTCTTTTTTTAAAAAAATATTTATTTGGCTGCACCGGGTCTTAGTTGTGGCACATGGGATCTTTAGTTGTGGCATGTGGGATCATTAGTTGTGGCATGTGGGCTCTTCTAGCAGGCTCTTAGTTACAGTATGTGGGATCTAGTTCCCTGACCAGGGATCAAACCCGGGCCCCCTGCATTGGGAGTGTGGGGTCTTAACTACTGGACCACCACGAAAGTCCCTAGAGTAACACTTGATGTCAAGTAGGGTTGAATCCTCCAACTTTGCTCTTTTCCAAAACTGTTTTGGCTTTCTAAATATATTTGAAAATCAGTTGGCATTTTGATTGGTACTGAATTTACAGACCAATTAGGGAAAATATACCATTTTACTAATACTGAATCTTTTGAATATGGCTATATCTCTCCATTTATTAGGTTTTCTTTAATTTCTCTCAGCAATATTTTATAGTTTTCAGTCTTGAACATCTTTCATTAAATTTATCCATAAGTATTAGATGGTTTTTAATGTTACAGTAAATGTTATTTTCCCTAAATTTAATTCTTAATTGTTCACTGCTAGTAGATAGAAATACAATCAATTTTTATATACTGACTTTGTATGCTGCAACACTGCTATAAAGTCATGTATCTGTTCTAGTAGTGTTCTTGTAGGACTTTCCTTAGGACTTCCTATATAGAATCAGGTCATCTGCAAATAATGACAGTTTCACATCTTCCTTTACAATATTTATGTCTCTTTTTTCTTGTCATGCTGCACTGACTGGGACCCCCAGGACAATTTTGAATAGAGGTGGTGGAAGTAGACATCTATGACTTGTTTGCAATACTAAGGGGAAATATTCCAAAATTTAACCTTTAAGTGTCATATAAGCTATAGGGTTTTTGTAGGTGTTCTTTACCAGGTTAAAGGAGTTTCTTCTACTCCTATGGTATTGAGAAGTTTTATCAAAAATGGGCATTGTATTTTGACAAACTTTTTCTGCATCTATTGAAATATTATAATTTTCTTCTTTAAATTGCTAATATGGTGAATTACATCGGCTGATTTTCATGTGTTAAATAAATTTGCATTCCTAGGATAAACCTCACTTGATCATGGAGTATTATCCTTTTTACATATTGCTGGATTCAATTTGCTAATATTTTGTTAAGGATTTTTGCATCTGTGTTCATGATAGAACTTGGCCATCAACTTTCTTCTCTTGTAATGCCCTTGTATTATTTTGGTATCAGGTTATAGTGGCCTGATAAAATGACTTCTTTCTCTATTTTCTGAAAGTTTGTGCCAGATTGTTATGATTGTTATTTCTTCCTTAAACATATGATAGTATTCAACAATTAAGCCATCTGAGCTTAGAATTTTTATTTATTTATTTATTGATTGATTGATTTATGGCTGCGTTGGGTCTTCGTTGCTGCACACGATCTTTCTCTACTTGCGGAGAGTGGGGGCTACTCTTCATTGCAGTGCACAGGCTTCTCATCGCGGAGGCTTCTCTTGTTGCACAGAACGGACTCTAGGCATGCAGGCTTCAGTAGTTGTGGCACACGGGCTCAGTATCTGTGGCTTGCAGGCTTTAGAGCGCAGGCTCAGCAGCTGTGGCACACGGGCTTAGTTGCTCCACAGCATGTGGGATCTTCCCGGACCAGGGCGCGAACCCGTGTCCGCTTCATTGGCAGGTAGATTCTTAACCACTGTGCCACGAGGGAAGTCCCTGAGCTTAGAATTTTTGAAGTTAATTATTAATTCAATTTCTTTAACAGATTTAGGACTATTTAGATTTTCTATTTATTCTTATGTCAGTTTTGTTAAATTGTATCTTTCAAGAAATTTGTCTACGTCAGCTAGGTTGTCAAACTTACTGGCAAAAAGTTGTTCATAATATTCTTATCATCCCTATAATGTTTATAGGATCTGTAGTATGTCCCTTATTTCATTCCTGATATTGGTAATTTGCATTTTTTCTTCCTTCTTTTCTCTTTAAACTGAAGTATAGTTGATTTATAATATTGTGTTAGTTTCACGTATACAGTACAGTGATTCAGGGTTTTTGCAGATTGTATTCCATTACAGGTTATTACGAGATAATAGGTATAATTCCTTGTGCTATATAGTAAAGCTTTGTTGCTTATCTATTTTATGTATAGTAGTTTGTATCTGTTAATCCCATATCCCTAATATGTCCCTCCCTGCCTCCTTCTCCCCTTTGGTAACCACAAGTTTGTTTTCTATGTCTGTGAGACTGTTTCTGTTTTTGTATATACATTGATTTGTATCATTTTTCAGATTCCACATATAAGTGATGTTGTATAGAATTTGTCTTTCTCTGTCTGACTTATTTCACTAAGCATAATATTCACCAGGTCCATCCATGTTGCTGCAAATGGCAATATATATTTATTTATTTATTTATTTACTTATTTATTTATGGCTGCATGGGGTCTTTGTTGTTGTGTGTGGGTTTTCCTTTCTCTAGTTGTGGCGAGCAAGGGCTACTCTTTGTTGTGGTGTGCAGGCTTCTCATTGCGGAGGCTTCTCTTGTTGCGGAGCACAGGCTCTAGGCGCACGGGCTTCAGTAGTTGTGGCACATGGGCTCAGTGGTCGTGATGCGTGGGCTTAGTTGCTCCATGGCACGTGGAATCTTCCTGGACCATGGATCAAACCTGTGTCCCCTGCATTGGCAGGCGGATTCTTAACCACTGCGCTACCAGGGAAGTCCCGCAAATGGCAATATTTCATTCTTTTGTATGGCTGAGTAATATTCCTGTGTGTGTGTGTGTGTGTGTGTGTGTGTGTGTGTGTGCATGCACGCACACGTGTGCGTGCACATCTCTCACATCTTCTTAATCCTATCATCTGTTGATGGGTACTCGGGTTGCTTCCATGGCTTGCTTATTGTAAATAGTGCTGCTATGAACACTGGGGTGCATGTACCTTTTCGAATTAGTGTTTTCATTTTTTCCAGATATACACCCAGGAGTGGAATTGCTGGATCGCATGGTAGTTTTATTTTTAGTTTTTCAACTGAGCCCACGTGCCACAACTACTGAAGCCTGCACGCCTAGAGCCTGTGCTCCACAACAAGAGAAGCCATTGCAATGAGAAGCCCATGCACTGCAATGAAGAGTAGCCCCTGCTCGCCACAACTTGAGAAGGCCTGCACGCAGAAATGAAGACCCAACGCAGCCAATAAATAAATAAATAAATCTATTAAAATAAATAAAGTAATGCAAATTTCTGCTACTCTACTGGAATCCTCTATTTACTCACCATGTTTCCTGCCTCTGCAGCCAGCCGGGCAGCATAGCGAGCTATAAGCCGGTGTTCCTCATCCAGTCGGCTAGGACTGTCCAGGACACTGCCAAGGAGATAAAAATTCAACAGGTATCTATTAAACATCCCCTACTCTTGCTTCTCTCTCAGAAAGAACAGATGGGAGAAACACTTGTGAAAAAGAATGGTAACAAAAGAAATGGAGACCTGAATCATAGACACTAATGGTCTTCTGAGACAAAGAGGATTTAGAGAAATGACGAGGCCACGCATAACATTTCTCTTCGGCAGTATATCCCTGTTGCTCTCACACCTTCAGAGGGGACACTTCTTTTTGAATGCAAGGGCTGAGAAAAGACAGGGCATCTATAAAGCTTGAGGGAGTGATTTCCCATCAACTGTTTTAAGAAAACCTCATGACTTTTAGATATAGGTCTTGAATTCAAAAAGCCCGAAAGAAAACTAAAGCATCTTGAAAAACAGAGGGCTGAGGAAAAGTACCCTTAACACTGGCTGAGCAAAACTGAGGAACCTAAGCTAAGGCAGGCTTACAATATGGTAAAGTTGGGGAAGATGCCGTCAAACGTTCCCCTTCAGTGCCTCTTTCTCTTCTTTTACCATGCTTGTTCTACAACTGGAGTCCCATTTTAGAGTGAATTAATTTAGTTCATTACTCTTAACAAGAGTTCCAGCATTCTAAAAATTTAGAGATCCAGTACGGTGGGATGTCAGAAAGTGCCGCACCTGAATAAAAGAAGGTTCTTGAGCAGGAGGCTAGCTCTGTGTATATGTGCTGCTCACGTGGAACTTCTTGCTGATGATGACTGACATCTTTAATTTAGCATGTGATGTCAACTGCTGTTTATTTATATCAGGGCACTCCTAGATTAATCAGGACTGTGGCTATGTAATTCTTCTTTGTTTAAGTCTGACAGATGTTTTAAGGCAACAGTAGTAATGATGACTAAGTGATGAGAGATGGCTGTCGTGGCTTGCTTCTACTTTGGCTCTAGGTTCTTGGAGTTCCACAAACCCCTGACTGGAATTTAACAGTATGACAAAATATGAAATGTGAAAAAAATTAAAGACATGAGTTCAATAGTCATCAAATCTTGTTATAATTACTGAGGGGAATCTGGGAAGGATGGAGTTTAATCAATAGAAACCTGTCTGGACTTTTCATGCATGAAATCAACTGTGTTTTTCCTAGATTTTTTTTTTTTTTAAGCATCCTATATTTCTATCTCTGTGGCTAACTCTTAAGCTTAACTTGGTCTTTCCTCTAGGATGGATTTTTTTTTTTTTTTTTTTTTTTTTTTGCGGTACGCGGGCCTCTCACTGTTGTGGCCTCTCTCGTTGCGGAGCACAGGCTCCGGACGCACAGGCTCAGCAGCCATGGCTCACAGGCCCAGCCGCTCCGCGGCATGTGGGATTTTCCCGGACCAGGGCACGAACCCGTGTCCCCCGCATTGGCAGGCGGAATCTCAACCACTGCGCCACCAGGGAAGCCCTAGGATGGATTTTTTAAAAATGTGCTGCCACTGTCACTGCTTTCTGGCAATGACACTTCTCAACACTATATAATTTTAGGTGTGCAAATGTCAGTCTCTAGCATATATAACCATTTTCTCAAAAGATGATCTTGTAATAAGAACATGCTACCATCAGTTGACTTTAATACTTTAGGGTCAAGACCCCAAGGTCAGGGCTGAACTATAATACTTGTGCCTTAAAGATGCTTGTCTGAAATAAAAGGACTATCTTTATCTTGTAAATAACAACAAAATGAACATTTAACAACACAAGTGGATAACTACTATGGAGGAAACGGCAGCTTAAGAAGTGGGACTTAAAGTGGCTGACCTCTGTTTTCTGGCAAGGGACACAATAGGTTTCTCTGTGCAGAAGAGCTCCTGCTTCTCCACCACATTCCATGTCCCTAGGAAGGTTAATTTTATCTGTCATTCATATCCGAGTGTGGATGACATGATTGCTTTAACTGGCTATGCTTTCAAGCCAGAAACTAGAACTTTATGTTGATGAGAGGTTTTATGGTCAATGAAAACTATGAGGGAAATTAGAAAGGTTCCTTATTCTTTTGCCTGAGCTGATTTTCATTCTCAGAATTAGTTAGCCAGGAAATTTCTGACTTCTTTGAGGGAGCACGAAGCTCAGCTCCTTAGACTATAAATCAAGAAGAGATGCAGTACTCACCCAATCCTCACGCTCTTCCAAGGCTCCTGGCCACCAATTCTTGCTCAGGGAGCCTAATCCCTAAGCCGTAAGACTTGAGGATCTCAGTTAAACTTAGCATAAATCTTCCTGGGCTATCAGCTAGTAGTGTCTGTTTAACATTCTGTTGCTATATTCACCATGGAAATTTTTAATAACTTGGACAATTGCCCTTACTGATAATAAATAAGCTGTCCTGCCAGCGTTAAGAAAACTCTCTTCCTAGAGACCAAGGGGCTGGGATAGAGTGCTCAGAAATCATCTGCTGGATGAGGAGACACTCTGTGATACAATGCACAATTATCAGGCATCCCTCCTACAGAATAAGCCTATTAAACATAGTTGGGAGGTAGGAGAAGCCAACAGTCTAAGGCTTTAGAGATAGGTAAACGCCTAAAAGTAGTAACGCCACTTGGTCATACTGGGAAAACTATGTGAAATGCTATGAAGTATAATACTTAAAACAGTCCTTTTCAAGGATATATATTTTATTTTATTATTTTTTTTTAATTAATTAATTTAATTTATTTATTTTTGGCTGTATTGGGTCTTCGTTGCTGCACGCGGGGTTTCTCTAGTTGCGGCGAGCGGGGGCTACTCTTCGTTGCGGTGTGTGGGCTTCTCACTGCGGTGGCTTCTCTTCTTGAAGAGCACGGGCTCTAGGCGCACGGGCTTCAGTAGTTGTGGCTCGCGGGCTCTAGAGCACAGGCTCAGTAGTTGTGGCGCACGGGCTTAGTTGCTCCGTGGCATGTGGGATCTTCCCAGACAAGGGCTCAAACCCGTGTCCCCTGCACTGGCAGGTGGATTCTTAACCACTGCACCATCAGGGAAGCCCCAAGGATATATATTTTAAAGTTGATTATTAATTTATTTTTCGGTTATCATGGAGAATAAGAGCTTCCCATGAAGCCATGGCATGTTAAGGGCAAAACTAAGATCAAAATTTAAGGTTCCAGCCTCTCTCATGTGTTTAAGTTTATAAAAATTATAGTTTTCTCTCTAAGAATAAGAATCTCAGGTTGTTTGGCACAGAGACTCTGCTGCTATGTAAAGGGGATTATTTAAACTTTACCTGCCATTCTCCTTGCAGAATGGTGGCAGGTGTGGGCATGGACTGGGCAGGTGGCTTTGGGCCTGAATGTAATGGCACTTTGTTTGGTATTAACTCTTTTAAAGGGTTAACTTTGCTATAGTTAGTGGTTATAGTGGTTATCAAATGTTTTTCCACCATAATCCACTGAGGGATCAGTCATATTCCCATATTAACAGTAGTTTCCAGGGAAAGAGGTATTTGGGTCTATTATAATACATATAATTATTATAATACACAGAGGTATACATAGTTTGGTAAAAGTCTCTCAGGTGACAATAACCCAATACCACTGTTGAAAATCACTGGTTTAAATAATCAACAATGATAGGTTTTGGGGAACAGATGAAGATGCAACATGTAAAGATGTAACAAGGTGATGGTGTCAAAGCCCCCAGATAAGACAAAGTGTGTTGACCAATCCTAAACTTTGAATGTCGACAGAAACATTTCATTATTTAGGCAAGAATGAACAGTAAGAGTTTGCATCAAATACCTCTGTGAATACACATCTTTGGGACCGCACATTTCTCTGAGGTTTATACACTCTTTAAGTGTAACCTAAAGGAAGGGAACTCCACTCTAAAGAATTTCTGACTATATCTTTAGGTAAGTGCCTAGGTTTGGCAAGGCTCCTTCTCTTTTAGAAGCCAGTGCTTTAGCAATTATTTAAACTCCGCCAAACATAGCTGGTAGCTTCTCAAGAAAAACCCCACATGCAGAGCTTTTTCCAGCTGGCAACCCCAGGTTACAGAGCTCTCCCTCCCTTTGATCAGCCCTTGGCCACCCGCCTGCTGCTGCTCTACCACTGACCGTGCACAGTGCTGCAGACGGGCCACAAAGGAGGCTATCAGCGCATGCTCATCGGCCAGGTGACTGGGTATATCCTGGCTATACTGTAACCTAGGAACAACGGAGGCAAAGACAGCAAGCGTGACACAGACACAAGCAAGAAATGAACATGGATTAAAATGGGCAAACGTCAAAGAAAAACAGAAAAGAAAATCAAGATAAGGAAAACAATAAAAAACCACAATGCATAATGGAATGTGGTGCTAGACCATAGGGAATACATCACACAAATCCTTTAAACAAAACCAATCCCTTAGAAGAGAGCTTTGGCGGACTGACACTACAGCCCTTGAGAGGGAGAAGCCAGGGAGGAGCCACCAAAGCACCTGGCCCACCAGTTCTGGGCTCTGCAATGGATGCACTTTTTAGGAAATGCCTTCTGGCAGGAAAACTGAGGGAGAGTGGTTCCATTTAATCACTAAGTGGCCCCTTAATGCTTCCATAGCTTTTGTCGACATGTAAGAGTTTTCAGTGTTACCTCATAATACCAGTTAAGCCTTTTTATTTCTATAAGGACACTGCCTTTAGCATCATTCTATTTTCTCCCATAAAACTGGTACTTAAACCAAACTTGTTAGGATCGTATTTAATTGTAAGACAATGTTGCATAGAATCTGAGTGAGGCTCTCTCTTATAGATATATGGAAGGTCCTTAAGCACATGATCTTTTTTTTTTTAACTTTCTACTACAGAAGTATTAAAATATGTGCAAAAATAGAAAGAGTAATCTAATGACTACCCTTCATGTACCCATCAGCAAAGTTCAACAAAAATGAACGTTGTCAACTTGTTTAATTTATTCTTCCTTCTCCCAACGTTTTGTGCAGGAGGAGGTGGCTAGAGTAATCCCAGACAATTTATTATTTCACCTGGGAATACTTGAGCCTGTACATCTATCAGATACAGAAGGAATTTATACAACCTGAACACCATTATCACACCTAAAAAAAAAAAATCACAAAAATTCTTTAATATCTTAGTCCATCTGAAAATTTCCGCAAATCTTAAAAAAAATGCCCTTTTACAGTTAAAGTCAAGATCCAAACAAGGTCTGCACTTTGCACTTGGTTGATATGTTTCTTTTATGTCTGTGTTTGATTATACGTTTCTGTTTTTAATCTATAACAGTTCTTCCTTTTCCCTGTTTCTTCCAAGTCATCTACGTGTGAATAAAACAGGTTACCTTGTAGCATACCCTACATTTTGAAGGCGTCATTTAATTTGTTTCTCTAGTCCCTGTGGGGTCAGATCTAGATGTTGACTGAAGTTTTTGCTTTTGTTTTGTTATTGAGAAGGGGCTAGAATCCATCATATGCAATATGATGCACTTATAAATCAAACAGGAGGCACATAACGGAATGGAATGTAAATACTGATCAGTGGATTCAGATGTTCTCCATTTGTAATGGAGAGATTCACATCTCTCCATTACAAAATCCTCCATCAACTTTTCACCTAATAATTTTAGCATTTACTAATAGTTCTTGCCTAAATACATTATTTCATGAGGGGTTGCAAAATGTTGACTTTCCGATTTTATCATCTGTTGCTCATTTATTAATTTCTTCTATTGTTTATTGTGAAATACTCTCATTCAGGAAAGGTAAAACCAAATGGTTGATATTTCTTATTATTTAACGACAACAACAGAAAAACAAGTTAGTGCCTTAGGAGGTTTTTTTTTTTTTTGTATAATTATGAACTCATAGATTTTTATGTATCTGATGTGTTTCAATCCATTGCAATCATCTTTTTGGTGTTCAAACTGTCCTAACTGTGGCCAGTGGGAACCCCTGGAAGCAGGCTCTGGTGTTCTTCTGACATATCCATTAAAGCTTATTAGCTTCCTTGTTTGTACAATAAGATGCCCCAATCTCATCTTGTATATGCTGCTCCGCACTTGGAATCAACCATTCTTCCCAGGATCCCAGGTTCCCTTTACTGAGAAAGAGCGCTCAGAGGCCACAGGCAGGGTACTAGAGTGCTTATGGTTCTTGGGGTGTCACTGCTTCCAGGTCTTTTCAGTGGATAAAGCTAGGAAATTTTTATATTTTAGAGAGAATAAAACTAAGTTCTCTCACCACTTTCAGATGTCATTCCATTTTCTAGCTTGCATTATTTTTATTGAGAACTCATTGGAAAACTTTATCCTTGTTCCCCTGTATGTAACGTCTTTTTTTCTCTAGCGGCTTTTAGTATTTTCTCTTTATCATTGTGATTTTTTTTTGCGATTTGATTGTGATGTGTCTTGGTGTGTTTTTCTCTGTGTTTATCCTGCGTACTTATAGTTTGTTGAGCATCTTGTATCTGTGGGTTTATAGTTTTCATCAAAGATGTAAAAATTTATTTGCAAATTTGGAAAAAATTATTTCCTTGAATAATTCTTCTCTTCCCCCTCTGTTAGACTGTTTGACATTGTCCCAAAGGTCACTGAGGCTCTGTTCGTTTTTCAGCCATTTTTCTCTCTGTGCTTCATTTTGGATAGTTTGTATTGCTATGTCTTTAAGTTCAGTGAACTTTTATTCTGCAATTTCTAATCTACTGTTAAGTCTATCCATTGAATTTTTCATTTCAGGTATAATCCTTTTCAACTCTATAAGTTCTCTTTTTATTTTAAAAGTTTTGATGGAAGTAGACTATATGTGCAGAAAGTTCCAGTAACATTTAAACTTGGTTCTTTTTTATTTCTCACATTTTCTCCACATTATGTTGATATTTTCTTTTATATTTTTGATACTTATCATGGCTGCTTTAAAGTCCATGTCTGCCAGTTGTATCACGTCTGTTATTTCTGGCTCTGTTTATATTGACTAATTCTCTCCTGGTTACGGTCATACTTTCCTGCTTCTTCTTATGTCTTCTAATTTTTCACTGGATGGTGCAAATCCTGAGTATTACGTTGCTGAACATCTGGATTTTGTTGTCTTCCTTGAAAGAATCCGGCAGTCATTTAATTTCCTTGTGAACAGCTTGATCCTTGTGAGGCCTGGGTTTAAGCTTCATTAGCGCAGAACTCGAGTAACCTTTATTTAGGGCCAATTTCACCCTGCTCCTAAGATGTGGTCTTCCTGGGGTCTTTACTGAATGCCTCAAGTGTTCAATGATATCTCTCTACTCTGGTTGGTTGGAACTCAAACAACTATGTGAGCTCAGGTAGTTGTTGCACTTTCAAAACTCCAGGAGTTGTTCTTTCCCAGGTAGTTGTTCTTTGCTGGTCTTGTGAAATCTCATTCTACGCAAATACAGCTTAGTTTTCAGCCAAAGACTCAAGAGATCTGTCTTCAGATTTATTGAGCTCTTTCTCTGCACAATTCCTCCTCTCTGGTGTTTTGCTCAGCAAATTCCGGCCTCCCTAAACTCCAATCTCTACCTTCTTACTCTCAGCAAGACTGCCTTGCTCTGCTTGTATTCCGCACTATAGTTTGGCAAATGTGTTCTAGCAGAAAACCTGGGCAATCATAGGGCTCTCTCATTTGTTTCCCTTCCCTCAGGAATCAGTCCCATGCTACTTACTAATTCCTGAAAACAGTTGTTTCTTATATTCAGACCAGTTTTCTAGTAGTTTATAGCGGGAGAGCTACTCTGTTACCAGTTAGTTCACCATGATCAGGGTGGAAGTTCTCGCTGTAGTAACTTATTTTTATCATACTTTTGTAAAGTATCAATCCACTTCAAACTAGAAATTGAAACAAAACAAAACTGCGTCTTTATGGCAGATAGATTGAGAAGTAGGCTCTATCACCCTGCACACCATTACAGAGGCTTTAGCTTTTACTGTGGTATTAGAAGTTACTGGAAGGTTTTGAGCAGAAGTGAGGTATGATATATTTTAATAGGATCATCTGCTCTAGGAACAATGAAGTGCCAGAGGGCAAGGGAAGAAGCAGGCAATTTGAAGCCTACTGGACATTCCAGATGAAAGACAAGAGTTGCTAGGAAATAGGAGTAGCAGCAGAAGTGATAATAAATAGAAAGATCTTGGATAGGTTTTGACAGTGATTTTGGATAGATCTGATCTAATAATCTGACAGTTTAGATGGGGGAAGAATCAAGGGTTCTGACCAAGCAACTAGGAGAATGGGATTGCCATTCACTGAGATGGGGAAGATTATGGAAGAAGTACATTTGGTGGCAGAAGATACAGAACTCAGTTTAAAACATGCTAATTATGAAATATGTATTAAATATCCAAAGAAGATACTGATTAGGAGGAAGATATGCGAGGGAAAAAGGGAAAAGCTCAGGGAAAAGTCTGGGCCAGAAAAATAAATTTGGGAGTTACCTGTATGCAGATGTTACTGAAAGCCACGAGTATGGATGAGATCACCTACAGTGAGTGAACACAGACAGAAAAGAGAAGTGGCCCTTCTGGTATGCTAACATTTACAGGTCAAAGAGGTATGGAAAAACCAGCAAAGGAGGCCAAGAAGGAATAGGAGGAAAACCAGAACACAGTATCTGGAGGCAAGTGCAGAAAGTGTTTCACATAGAAGGGAGTGATCATCTACATCAAATGCCACTGATAGGTCAAGCCAGATAAGTCCTGAGAATTCACCACTGGATTTAGCATGTGGAAGTCACTGGTCTCCTTGACAGGAGTGGTTTTGGTAGAGTAATGGGCAGTGAAAATCTGACCAGGGTGTGTTCCAAAGGAAATGGGAGAAGAGAAACTGGAAACATTTACTACGGAGGCAACAGTCCATTAAACTCCATTTTAGTGTTATATGAAGACTGCTATTCAGAACTACTGTTGTTTGCCAGATAATTAGGGATGGAAGCCAAAATGAGAAGCATTAACAATAGCTGCCTATGGTAAATAAGGAATTTACATGTCCATGAATTTTCTGACAATTTTGTTTGGGGCATGGATGTTATATCATTCTACTCACATTCAAAACCGTACCTGTTTTCCCAGATTTACTTTTTGAATTTAAACTCTTTCCTTTTTTGATTATGCATATATGCATAAAATGTGTTGCAATGTGTACATGCAACACATATACAACCCCCAACTTACAAACAGATTTTGCTTTAGAAATCTGTTTTTCTAAAGCAGAGTCAATAGTTTGGAATAGTTTGGAACCCCATAAAATAATAAAAATAATAATTGTTCTATTTCTAAGCTGTTAAACATTAATTCAATCCATAAAAGTAGGTGATTTTCATGCCTGAGTATACAACAGTTTGAATAGCACTTCTGATGGAAATTGGACATTTGAGTCAATGTTTGGAGTACCTACTAGGCATCAGTACTGTGCCAGGAGATGAGGACACCACAGCAAGCAAAACCCAGACATGGCTGCTGCTTTCTTGATGCTAACAGTCAAGCAGAAAAGAGATGATCACAAAAATAAGTAAAATTGCAAATGTAATGAGGGTTACAATGAGAAGGACACTGTTTTCCTATGAGAAGACATAATAGTAGGATTTTACCCAATTAGGGAGATCAGCAAAAGCAAGGATGAGTAGAATGAACCAGACTTAGAGAGAGGAGTGACAATGAAATGAACACGTTTCTCCCCGGGTACCCTAAAGAGCGTTCTTTCCCTCACAAGGCATCCCCCAACTCTAAACCAATGGTAAAAATGAGCACAGTTGCGGCCAGAGGGTCCTGATGGGACTGGTAGGGTCAAAGGCAGCATTTCTTTTTTTTTTTTTAAATAAATTTATTTATTATTATTTTATTGTTGGCTGTGTTGGGTCTTCGTTGCTGTGTGCGGGCTTCTCATTGCGGTGGTTTCTCTTGTTGCAGAGCAAGGGCTCTAGGTGCGCGGGCTTCAGTAGTTGTGGCTCGCGGGCTCAGGAGTTGTGGCTCACGGGCTCTAGAGCGCAGGCTCAGTAGTCGTGGTGCACGGGCTTAGTTGCTCCATGGTATGTGGGATCTTCCCGGACCAGGGCTCGAACCCATGCCCCCTGCATTGGCAGGCGGATTCTCAACCACTGCGCCACCAGGGAAGTCCCAAAGGCAGCATTTCTAAAAGTGCGTTTCCCCAGATTTCTTCCTTCAGAACTCTCAAGCTTTTACTGAATCAAATTATCTGGGAACGAGGCCTGGGAATCTGCATTTGAAATGAGCTGCCAGTGCTCCAGGTGCACACTGCAGCGTGAGAACTGCTCTCCAAGATGATGGGGGCTTTGGAGCCTAGGTGATAATCTCCAGTGGTAGCAAGAGAGGGCGCATTTGGCCAAGGTTAAGAGCACACCTGTGGGGACAGGCAGCAAGGGGAAGGGATCTGAGGTGGGGGAGGTCGGAATGAAGGGTAAGCAGCGGTGGGACAAGGTCAGAGGCAGTACAAGCATGCGAGAGGCAGTGTGCAGCCCTGGTAGCGGAATTATTTACTAAGTAGGAGGCAGCAGAGCGTAGCAACTGAGAGCACAGGCTTCGGAGTCAGGCAGTCTTGGGTTTGATCCAAACTCTGATACTTATTAGCTGTGTGAGTTTGAACATTAACCTCTCTATGTCTTAGTCCTCTCATCTGTAAAATAATAATAATATAAAATCTGCCTCATGAAATTTACTTTAGAGAGTGTTGGGAGGATTAAATAAGATAACATAGTCATCATTACCAACAAAGTACCTGTGACCCATCAGGTAATTTTATAGGTCTTCTTTTGTTTGTTCTCAGAACAATCTTCCATAAAAGGTATTGCTGTAATCCTCACAATTTTATATTCCAGCCCTGACCTCTCCCTGGAGCTCTAGAATCATGTATTTGATGCCTGTTCAACATCTCCCCTTGCATGCCTAACAGGCATCTATCTCAAACCCAACATGTTCAAAATAGAACTCTTGATTCTCCTCACCCTACTTCCTCACCTGCCACTCCCCCAGACTGGCCAGTTTAAATAAAAAGCATCCCCATTTACCCAGTCATCAAGCCAAAAGCTGAGTCGTCATCTTAATTTCTCTTTTCCTCATGCTCCACATCTAAACTCTTAACAAGTCCTGCTGGCCCTACTTTCAAAATAGCTCCCCAGGGACTTCCCTGGTGGCGCAGTGGTTGAGAATCCGCCTGCCAATGCAGGGGACACGGGTTCAAGCCCTGGTCCAGGAAGATCTCACATGCTGCGGAGCAACTAAGCCCGTGCGCCACAACTACTAAGTCTGTGCTCTAGAGCCTGCGTGCCACAAGCACTGAAGCCCGTGTGCCTAGAGCCTGTGCTCCGCAACAAGAGAAGCCACCGCAATGAGAAGCCCACGTACTGCAATGAATAGTAGCCCCTGCTCGCCGCAATTAGAGAAAGCCTGCCCGCAACAACGAAGACCCAACGCAGTCAAAAATAAACAAACCAGTAAATAAATATACAAAACAGATCCCCAAACCGGCCACTCTCACCACCTCCGCTGCTGCCATAATTTCTCATCTGGAATTTCTCACCCAGTGCCGCTTGGTCTACTCCAAGAGCCTCTTAACTGGTCTCTCTTCTTCCACTCTTGTCCTCTACAGCTGAGCCTCCACACTGTGGAGATTTATTAGCAACAAATCAGTTCGGAGGGGTGATGAAGATGTTCTAAAATCGGTTGTGGTAATGGCTGCACAACCCTGTGGATACACTAAAAACCACTAAATGGTACACTTTAAATGGATGAGCTGTATAATATATGACTAATACCCCAATAATCTGCGTAAAAAATAAATCAACGATTCTGAAACTGCCACACACGCTACTAGAACTGACCGAATAAGTAAACAGATGGTGACTGATGGAGTCAGCCTTCTCAGTGTTAAAGAGGGAAGTTACAGCTAACCAAGAGGGGACAGCTGGAGTGAGCCAGGTGCTACTGCATTAGAACCTGCTACTCCAGGATAACTCATGTCCTTTATTTCTCAGCCCTCAATGAAACAAGCAGGCAATATTATAAGATGCTACGTGCTTGAAATAACTGAAGAAGAAAATCCCTTTCCTAGCAGAAGAAGTGCTAATAAGAGGCAAGCAGCAAGATCTGGAGCAAAGGAATAGGTTCCTGGATAAAGCCTGGTGAGTCCTTGCCCTCAGGGAGCTAAGAGTCTAGAAAGGCGTGGAACAAACAGGTAATTACAACAGTGGGATATGTACAAGGTGTTACAGATCACAGAAGATGAACACTTAATCTAGTTTTAGGATTTAGGGAAGGCTTCCTGGAGGGGTTGAAGCTAAGTTAAGAAGGCAGAATTAGATGACAAGGAGAGGGGAATAACAGGAAAAAGGATGGGAAGCACCAAGGCGGAAGCAGCATATGCAGAAACCCGCTTGGGGAACTGTGAGTGATTAAGTAATTCTGAGTGTAGATGCCAAGTAGAAAGAGTGGAATAGGTACGGCTGGAGAGGCTAGCAAGGGTCAGCTCAGAAATGAAGAATGTGGGCTTTATCCTGCAGAACTGCACTGCCACTAGCCACATGTGGCTGTTTAAATTCAAATTAATTCAAATTAAAACTAAAAATTCACTGTGTTGCCCCAGTCACATTTCAACTGTTCAATACCCACATATGGCTAATGGCTACCATACCAGTGAGCACAAAACATATCCATGCTCTTGGACAGCACTGCAGAAAGGAAGAGCCACTGGAGATTTTTATCCAGGAGAGATACTCAGACCTATCTGAGTATATACACATACTCAGACCTGCATTTCAGAAAAATCCCTTTGGTTGCAAAGACAAGACTGGATTGGTGGGGAGTACACTGGAGGTTTCCTAATAAGATCCAGGAAAAGGTAAGACCTTTTACTACAGCACTGATTGTTTTAAATGTCTGCTTATTAAAAGAAGTTGAAATATTTTAATGGTTTGATGTTAAAAGGAATAAAAAAAACATGTACGTCTCAGCCAGATCAGCACAGGAATCTGAGCATTGCTATAGGAATTTCTCCATCATGTGCGCAAGTTCATGGAGCATCCCATCATTAGAAAGCAGCGCACTGCAAGTCAGCTGAGAGAGAGAGAGAGAGAGGGAGGGAGGGAGGCAGGGAGGGAGGGGGAGAGGGAGAGGGAGAGGGGGAGGGAGAGGGAGAGGGAGAGGGGGAGGGAGAGGGAGAGGGAGAGGGAGAGGGAGAGGGGGAGGGGAGGGGGAGGGGGAGGGGGAGGGAGAGGGAGAGAGAGAGAGAGAGGCTGTGTTTGTGTGTGTAAGTTCTACTGGTCATTTGTTGGATCTCAGGACTGGTCTGCCCTTTGCTAGCATGAAACCAAGGTAGCTGGAAGGAAGTATCTGGATGACAAGAACTCATGCTGTGGTCTGGTTCCCTGGTGTCCCACAGGCACCTCTAACTCAACATAACTCTGCTATCTTCCTCCCAAAATCTTCCTCCTGTGTTTTAACCAAAGGTACCTAACTCAAGCCAGAAGGAGCACCCCAGCATCCGAAATCTACAGAGCCTGTCTTCACTCCCAGGATCCCTCAGGCCTCTCAATCCAAGCATGACAACACTCAACTCACCATCTTCCTCTGCAAGCCTGTCCTTTCTTCCCCTCTGCTTTGCTGACAGTCCATAATAGACGTGATTCTCGCTCACATTTAGGACCTCAAGCCTCAGTCCAAAGAGAGGAGGAAACTATTCAAATTAAGGTTTTGAAGTATGGAATTGGAAATAAGCTTTTAGTCCGTACTGACCTGAGTTAGAACTGCTGAAGGGTTTACCTTAAATGCTTGAATGGAAATGGAATTTAATCCCAGCCCAGAAGCAGTTGAAAATTGGCAGGCTGCCCAGGCCATCAGACAAACTTTGGAAATCTGCCAACACTGAGACCCTGCAGTTCCATAAGATTATGTGTTAATTTTCAATTACTCTGCTTTTCTGTCTTTCCAAAAAAAAAAAAAGATTGGAGGAAAAAAATAATTCCTGAGTTGCCTTGGAGAGGTTCTCACGAAGAATTCACACAAGGTAGTTGTTTCATGGCCACGCTGAAAACCTCATTAGTTCTTGCTTTTCAACCAAACTCTATTCTTCTGATTTCACAGAAAGAAAGACAATCAGTGGCCTGAGTCCACATATGAATAGTTTCTGCCTTGACCGATTTCATTTTGCCTCTTTTCTCAGTTTCCCCACACCTCTGCTGTTTTGTCTGAAAGAGCAGCGTGCTGTGGCTCCTGTCACTCCACTGTTTTCTGCAGATAACAAGATAAACCTTTTACCTTGGCACCCAGGCAAAAAGCCATTTTAACAACCCGCCTCTTAACTTGGTCATGTTTCTACAGCTCAGAAACAGTACTTATATTGTAGCATCTTCTGGTCTTTAAAAACTGCTTTTCCTTCTTGTGAAGTATGTATTAAAGTAAAAAAGCTCTAATAAAATCTTGCCTTTACTTAAGATTCCTCACAATTGGTGGCTTACTCAGGGTCTGTGGCTCTCATATTTACCTGTTACCACCCAAAGACGGTGTTATGTCCCAACACAATCACCTTCATAAACTGAACAGAATAGAAAGAATTATTTAACCCTTGAGAAAAATAAAAATGAGGTGGTAGAGGAAAAAAGGTCTCCTGAAACAAATCTATGCAAATGGAAGTGTGATGTAATATAATTTTCTGTCAGAAACCACCTGAAAAAGAAGCTTATACCTACATGTCTCCTCAGCAACTCTACCTTCTCTGGGGGCAGCAGACCCCCCCGCTATTTTGTGAACTGGCCCCCACCCATTCAACCATGTTATTCTAGGCAGGACCACTAAACAGAAAACCCCAGGGTGGGTAACATGATCCAAGACGGATCAAAAGGAACTTTCACTGAAAGTTTTCAAATTGGATCCACATAGGGTAATGAGGTTACAAAATGTGAACACATGGGTCTCTTGGCTTTGTTCCCTGCTGCGTGAAAAGGTAGTTACCTTAGGGAAGAAGGAGCAGATGTGTAGTAGAGAGGAGCAAGGAGCATGGGCAGGGGGTGGGTTGGGGGGAAACACCTACACGAGTTAGAGTTCCCCTTGCTCTGTCACCCGGGAGGCCCAGCCGCATATCCCCTGCTTTGCCCACAGTCTGGTTACAAAAACAAAAAATCTTCTCGTTTTCCCTAAGCCAATTCACACTGAGCTTCTGTTACTTAACAGCCAAGAGTTCTGACCAAAATAGAAGCTAATACTAGGAGTGGGGTATAACACTGATTGGAACTAGCTAAGTCAAGTTGAGGTGTCGATGGTAGCAAAACTCTCCATCCCAGGGAGGGAATAACATCAATCTTTGCTATACGGCTACAGAGCAAAGCCACTGGTTAAATTGTAATCTCTGGGATCCTGGGACTTAGACCTTGTGCCCCTTCTGGCTGGAGTCCCAGGCACTTTGAGAGGAATAACAGGATGCAGTAGTGATTTCTTGAAGTCTTTAATATGATATTGCAAGGAAAAGAGATGCGTTGTCTGGAAGCCAGTTGCCTCAGCCCACCAAGGTGAGATAATTAAGACAACTAGGGTTTTTATGGGGGTTGTATTATTCCAGAAACCACAAACATAAATCTCAACTCTGGCAGGTTGGGTAGCGGTAGAGGCCCAGTTATGTATGCAATCTGAGACTGAGACTGTAAGTGCTTCTTAAACAGACTATCAGCTGTTGTTCTGTATCCCTCCCTCAGAGCCTTCTAATTCCCGGGTGGGCTTTCCTCTCGGTTTCTCTGTTGGCTTAGGTTTTAATTCTCTCCAGTGTGGAAAATCAGTTATCACTCATCCATCTGCTTTGCTGCTTCCAAAATGTTGCTATTGTCTCCTTGTCCATTTTTCTCTGTTGTTGGTTTCTACTAAAGAAAATGTCTCGACTGTCACTTTCATGGTGTTTTAGGAGGAAACAGGCAAATGTGGCTTAATATGCCATGTTTTCTGTTACTTCCTTTTCCTCCCTTCTCTAAAATGCAATTGTCCTATTTTCAGATTTCTACTTTTGTAGAGCTATGAGTTGTAGAGATGTGTGAGTTCTTAAAACTTATAATTTGGTCCATGGTAGAAGGGGTTAATGAATCACAAAAGCTGTACCTAGACCTGATCCCGACAAATGGACATGACCTAGATATCGGGGACCCAGTGCTGTCTGCAGGAGGTGGATAAGACTCCTGGGAAAGGCAAGTATACATCTGCAGTCGTACTGCTGCATTGTCTGAGGAGGAAAGCTCTGGAAGTGGAAACGTGCATGGGAAGGGGTATGTGTGTGTGCATGTACACACTTGTGCACACATCTGTGTGCTTGGTAGCAAAGCAGTGCTCTCCCAACAAATTCTGTTATTTTTCTTTCCCAGGATCTCTCCTGTTCTTGACGGTAGAACCTTCTTTTGGGGAGATGCTCCTCCCCCTGTTCTGATGATACAGGTCTAATGAGTGTGGCTTATCACACATACACAAGGATGGGCAGTAATGCCATCCAGGACAATAAGAATCCTTTCTTGGAGTTTTCTAATCCTAGGGAGGAAAAGCACAACCTCTTGAGTGACAAGGCTGTAGATGTGAGTGAAGCCATTGGCATCTTGAGAGGTGGCTGTTCTGTAGGAGAAGGGAATGAAGACAACACACTGAGAGAAGCCAAGAGATGGAGAAGCCACAGGTGGACATCCTGGTGGCAGTTCAGTTGCTTTGTGATCTATGGACACTTCTGCCCTTCCCTTCTGCTTTTGCCTTTGTCTTGTGGGTTTGTGCCTTTTATTTTCTTCTTTTTTTTTTTTTTATTGTGGTAAGAACACACACAATCTACTCTCTTAACAAATTTTTAAGTGTATGTTAGAGTATTTTTAAGTATAAGCACAAGGTTGTACACCAAATCTTTGGAACTTTTTCACTGTGCTTAACTGGGTTTGTACTTTTAAAAGTTAGATTTTAATACCTGAAGTTAAAAGAGTTAAAACTACTATACCAATCAAATGTACCAAGCCAAAAGTTTCATACTGGAGGTTTTTGTTGCTGCCAACCTTGTACGAAATGCCCACAGAATTGTAAACACTTTTATCTGTATAAATAATTAAAGCCAAAGCTTTAGAAGACATTAAAAACATTAGCATCATTTTTCATATTGGTCTGAATATAAGGTACGACTTAAATAGTACAATAGTACAGAGAATAATAACATAATCACACTCTGAACCCTGGGGAAGAAGAGGGACAGAAGCAAGCCTTGCAGGAAGTCGGAAAATGGAGGGGCATTTTAAGTCTCTGTTTTAAAGTGTTCAAAGTTTGTTTGTTTTTATGTGTACTATTCTGATTCTTTAACAGAAAGCAAATTTCCAGAAACTACTCAGTCTAAGACAAAGATGAAATTTCTTTTCTACTGTAGAAATGTCAATAAAAATATTACAGGGGGCAAATCCCTAGAGTGGAACATTTCAGGAACATAATTTACAGTTTCTCACATGATTGCCAGCATCTTTGCCATTTATAAGGTTTTCTTCTGTACAAAGTAACCATTACATTTGATATCATCTTTTATTTGGACTAATCAAGTATTGTTTTTCACCAATGGGGTTATCACTATTTTTTAAAAAAATATTTATTTATTTATTTATTTGATTGCACCAGGTCTTAGTTGCGGCAGGTGGGCTCCTTAGTTGCAGCTTGCTGGCTCCTTAGCTGTGGCACGTGGGCTCCTTAGTTGCAGCAGGTGGGCTTCTTTAGTTGCGGCTCCAGGGTTCCTTAGTTGCAGCTTGCCGGCTCCTTAGCTGCAGCACATGGGCTCCTTAGTTGCGGCAGGTGGCCTCCCTTAGTTGCGGCTCCAGGGCTCCTTAGCTGCAGCTTGCCAGCTCTTAGTTGTGGCAGGTGGGCTCCTTTGTTGCAGCTCACTGGTTCCTTAGTTGTGGCACATGGGCTCCTTAGTTATAGCATGTGAGCTCTTAGTTGTGGCATGCATGTGGGATCTAGTTCCCTGACCAGGGATTGAACCTGGGCCCCCTGCATTGGGAGCATGGAGTCTTATCCACTGTGCCACCAGGGAAGTCCCGGGTTATCACTAGTTTTAAATGCACAGCTTATCGAAAAGTTAGAACCTGGAGCTCTTTACTTTTTCCTGCATTTTTATTACTGTGCATGTTCTTGTCTGATTCAGTGATTTATGTCTTATGCTGAGTTCTAAAGAAAACCTCTTATTTCTGGAGAGTAGCTTTGTGCCCCTTGAGAATTCTCTGCCCCAGCAGAGGAAGGATCTATGACTGGGATGACGTGCTGGGTTCCTGGCTTTCATCAGACTCTGGAGACAAAGGTCTGACGACATTCAGAGGAGAAAATAAAAACTGATGAGTCCTCGAGGAAGTAAATAGGATACTACCTGAAATTTATACCATTTAGAAACTGGGGCTATGAAGAGCCAAGTCTATGAATTACGCAATTCATGTCCATATGTTCTATCATAATCTCATCCTGAAAGTAAATGAAATCTCCAAAAATTCTAAGGACAGTATTGTTAGGACAGGGGCATCACGTCACCACGTAGCCTCTCCTCCAGCAACTACTCTTCTTGGTAAGTTACAGAGCTCCGCCTTTGTTTCGGTCTCCTAAGGGCTTTGGCTACGCTTGGTCCGCTGGTCAGCCCGTGGAGAGTCTGTGACAACCACCTCTAGCATTGACTGGGCCTACCTAGAAAGAGATGCTAGCTGAAATGCTGACTTTAAAATAAAATCTTAACCCAGGCTATACTATATTATCTGAAACAACTTTCAGAAATGGTAGATATTTTGTGACTGACCATTACAGCTGCCCACTGGCTACTGAGCTGGGGCTTCATACAGCAACATCAAGCCTAAAGGTTAGCAGTCCTCCTAGAGAGGAGCTGTGATGACTACTGCTCCCAAGTCCCTTCTTTCAGTCTCCTCAAGCAGTAAAACATCATCCAGAAATATGCACTCCCTCCAACAGCCTCTAGGAGCTACATCCAGCTGTGGTCACTGAATGCATGGTGCCCTTGATCACCATGCACTTAGGGCCCTCAGGGACTCGGGTGACTCAGTGACAAAAGGAGTAAATGAAGAGAACTCAGGTGAAGTGAAACCCTAATACATGGCATTGCTAAAACTAACATAAAACCTACAAGCTGACTTCTTTCAATAATCTACCTTGTCTTCCTAGTTTTGAAACAGAAACATTCCTGAGTTGATATTTAGATTCTAGGTCTGGGTCTGAATGCTATGGGTGTTCAACATAAAAAGTTAAGGCCAGCAAGGGTGGTTGTAAGATCTAGGCAGGTGGGAGAGCTTTAATTGCTTTGGACTCTTTCATAAGCCTCTGTTCTTCCTCGAGAGGGCATGAGCCATAAATTATTCTCTCTTCCCCACCTGTCCTCTCATTACCGTTTACTTCCTAAATAATGACAACAGTTATGTTACATTCTCACATAAACCCCACAACATAGATACTATTATTCTCCTCATTCTACAGATAAACCAACAAAGATAAGGATCTTGTTCAAGGTCAGGTGATAGCCAGGATTCAAATGCAGTCTGGCTCAGAAGTCTGTGCTCAGTACAGACGGTGCTCATACCACTCAATTCTGCCCAAAAGAAGAGGCACAGCTACTGTCCTGCTAGTAGTGTCCCAACAAGTACTCCCAACAAGGCTGCGGACAAGTACTCTCACCTGGTCAGGGTCTCGAGTCTCCATGTGGATAACACTGTATTATCAAGTCACTCTCATTTGTTAAGTCCCTAAATCCTCTATTCCAGGGTGGAGGATTCTTGTAGTTTACTCCTTCACTTCTAAGGCTATTGCCCAAATCTGCTTGATGGTAAGAATCACCTGGAATACTTGTTAAACGTGTAGCTTCCCAGGATCTCAGGATCCACTGGGTCTGATGTGATCTCAGACATGTGTATGTTTAGCAAGTGACCCGGGTGATTCTTCTCATCACTCAAGTTCGGGAAATATTGCCCTAGGAGTTTTACCCAATGGAACAAACATAGTTGATCTTAAGTATTGTAATTATATATATTAAGTCAAAGTATTATTAGTAAATAACATTTCTATAGCTAACTTGATCCAAAGCAATGGGTACGTATGGTTTTCTTCAGGTTTGCAGTACAAAGTGCTTTTCTTCAGGAAGGACTTGGGGAGTGGGTTGGAATGCCTTCATTCTTTTTCGTTTTGTTTTTTTGTTTTTTTTGAGTGATGACTGTTAGAAAGAATTCTTTACTGGTTGTGCCTTGAGGGACTTTCTGCATTGCTCTGGTGACAGAACAGCTTAAATCAGACAGAAAGTAAACCATCTCATACAGATCTTTTAAGTCCTGCCTAAGAGAATTCTGGAGAAGAGTAAACTAAATGAAGAGAAGAAAGGAGGAGACGGTTCTAGCTCCTTGAAGGACCCTAAGGAAACTCCCTGTGTAACTGAGAGGGACTCAGGCTTTTCAGCTTAAATGCTTATGAATTCTATGTGGAATGATTTAGAATGTAAGGAATTAGCTCAATTTACAGAGTCCAATCAGGAAGCAGAAATGATCTTTGACGCTTCAAGAACTCTAATGCAAAACTGTTGAAATTCGTGCTCATCAAAATATTGTTTGATGTTAAAAAAAAAGAGCTCAAACATGCCTAATCTGCTTTGACACTATGTTCACTGCTTGTCACAAATGGAGAGCTTCCACCTCAGGCACCACTCCAAAGCAGCCTCCTTCAGTTGCTATATTTATAAGTTAGTAGGGAAAAAAAGGAAGATAAAAAGTCGAAAATAATATAAAAAGACAGTCAAAGGAGGGGAGGAAAGCCAGTCCTTTCTGCCCTGTGGAATGCTCTGCTTCCCAGGCCAGAGGCCAGTACCCAACGGTGAGTGGTAACTGCCGCGCAAGCATCACGTACCTCTTGGTGGGAGTGGGCGCCCCAGAGGACATGTGGCTCACCATGGTGTCATTCACATTCATCAGAGGGCGAGGAGGACTGAAAAGAAAAGACGTTGACATTATATGAATAATTACCAGTGAGACTAGGGGAAACAAATGAAAAAGTGATGAGGGCAAAGGACCAACTATCATTCCTGATAAGCACAGTGGGACCCATAGGGAGTGGGGGTAGAAATTGATACTTTCAGCCTAAGTAAACTCAACAAGAAGGTCCTCTCGCACAAAGCCAAAGGACCCCAGAGCCATGTGCTACCCGGACAGGAGCAACGAACTGTACCCGCACGGCTACAGGGATATAGCTCCAGTGGCTCTTGTTTTACAGTTTTAGCACACAAGAATCTGCATTGTGCATTTCAGTTGTGTACAGGATCGCTAGGTGTGTGGCATCTGTGGTGTGTCACAAAGGTCACAACAGCAACATGCATGTTTTTCCTGAGATTTGGTGAGAGCTCACTGTCTTCCCTAAGATTTAGTTTGTATACTTTTTACCGAAACAATTAAATTGTTAAATACTAAGTTCTTTTATTAATCCTCTACTAGAATCTTAACAATGAGTTCATACCTGTACTCTGATTAGAAGGTTTTCTTTCATAAACTAATCCAAATGTAAATTTGAAGTAAGCATTTTTGATAACTTGTCTTTAGCGGCTGGTTTTCTGGACTCAAGGTCTCTTTCATCCTCTTGTGAGAGTCTTGAATGAACAACTCCAAAATTATCAAAAAGAATCTGTGATTCTGCCTTTCAGCCCTTCTTCAGCCCCTCTCCTTCCCCACCAGGTTCAGTTACAAAGGGCTTCTGTCTTGCACTTGGAACCACATGACTATTGCTAAATACTCCTCCTGGGAAATCTCTCACTTCCTCTCCTAAACTGAAAGAAGTACTTTTCAGAGAAATCTGTCCATCAAGAGCAGAAAAGTGAAACAGAAAAGTCCTTCTCTCATATTTAAGTGTTTGGGAACTACCTCCTGGTTCCTCCTTATCTCTAAGAGCTGAGTTAACTATGAAATTGTTTTTTAGAGGTTATACTCAGCAAGTCCTGGTGAACATTAAGGGGCCAGAACCTTTATTGTTTTTGCAGGTTTCATAGTCCATTCAAACACAGGCTCAAGGGAAAATTTTCAGGTAGATCCAATGTACTTAGAGAAAAGTTTAAGAGGGACGGATGGATGGATCGACCTCTACATCTATCTATCTCTACCCTCCTTTTTAAAAAAAACCAACTTCACTTCTGGGTAGGGAAATATTTTTAATGATTTCTCATTTAATGGAGAGGATCAAAGATGGGAAGTAATTTGCAGGGAATCGATTTAGGTCTCTTGATTTTTAAGCAGTATGCTGTGCTTAAAGCAGACACATTCCTCCCTTTGTGTGACAAAGTAAGACATTCAGAATTGAAATATGCCTTTCTAGGCTAGAATTAAATTCCATGTTATTTATCTCATTACCTACTTTCCAGGCAGCTATCCAATTTTGCCTCCAAACTTTCAAGCCTAAAGGTAGTGCTGTGCTGAGATATAATCAATTAATCAACTGTTTTAGGTTGATTAATAACAGAAGTGAACACAGAAACTAGCTTCATTTTAGCCCCAAATTTATATTTTTGCCTCTGATTCCTTTAAATCCATTGTCCAAAGGGAACAAGGAGACAATGCCTATGAAAGAAACAAATGCAGCATCATAACTTTTCATACAGAAGGCACCAGAAACATTCTGGTCCTGCAAACACAATGGCCTTTGCTTCTTTAATATACTATTATTAGCAACCCATTTCCAAAACAAGATAAGGACATATTCATGTTGATTTCAGAACTTATGTAGTTACCCAGTATATTTCAATATTGAAGATACTACTGCATTCAATTTCCTTTCTGACTTTCTCCGAGGAAAAATGACAATCGGGAAAAAAAAGTTTTTTAATTCCCTAAGCGTGGATCTATGTGATAAAATCCCATGATTTGTAGCATTTTGTTTGGTCTGATGCCACAGAAGTCTTTAATAATTACCTCTATCTCTTGGTAGACATCATGATCAATTATCATCTTTCAGCACACATATCAAAGCCTCTTCTCTAATACTCAAAACCAGACAGTAATGATTACATTGTAAGTTGTAAACTAATCATAACTGCACCCAAATTTCATACCATTTCTGAACTCCTAATGTTTTGTTAGGGAAACAGGTATGAGTTTATAGTCCAAGATGAAAGAGGCATCTGAAAACTTAAAGCGGGTCTTTCCTGCAGAATCTACCACTAGGCCCACAATTCACTGTGAAAGCCGACAGCTTAGATGTGGTCTTAGGAGCTGTAATACACCAAAAATGACTTCTGGCTTAAGAAAAAAAAAGAATGCTTCTAGGTGTGAAGCAGACATTAATGGTACCAGTTACAGAAACTTACGAAGCAGTAGAATTGACACAACTCACCACATCAGTTTTGTTGATCTTTAACATTCAAAACCTGCTGAATATCTTGAACATGTTACCAGATGTTCTATATCTTCCATTGGTGAAGATCTCAGCAAGGTATTTTTAGACACTAATGAGTCCCATGATACCCAAGTGACCACCAACCATCACTTGGTACAGAGATTTGAGAGGTTCCTTTTGTTAATAAGACAGGCCAATTTTTTGGATGAGGAGATAGAAACAGATGAATGATCTAGACAGAAGGTAATTTGCTAGTTAGAAAAGGTGGGTATAAAAAGAAGACTTAGAATTTGTTCTTTTTTTTAAATTTTTTTTTAGAATTTGCTAATTTTTTTTTCTTTCCTATTTTTGGCGGTGCCGTGAGGCTTGTGGGATCTTAGCTCCCTGACCAGGGATTGAACCTGAGCCACTGACAGTGAAAAGCGCTGGACCGCCAGGGAATTCCCAAGAGAATTCCTAACCACTGGACCGCCAGGGAATTCCCAAGAGAATCTGTTAATTCTTAATCAAAAGGAAAGAGGCATGCCTCCTGGGTGCCTACTCATACAAGATAAGTAGGACTATCTTTATCTTAATAACCTAACTATACGTATGTGAACAAACCATCACAATCCAAAGCAATGAGAGCAGCAACACAAGTATACACAAAGTGTTGTGGAGTCACAGATGAAGAGCTGTTACTCCTGCCTGGAAGAAAAAGGGGTATAGTCAGGTGTAAGTGACATTGAGGAGAGAGTTTTCCAGATATAGAAAAAAGCTAAGGGCAACTTAGAAGAAATGGTATGGAAAAAGGCACAAAGATCCAAAAGTACATGGCATATTTGGGTGTAACTTATTTGGCTAGACTCAAAGGCCTTGGGAGGGGAGTAGTTGAAAATGCATCCGGAAAGGGAGATGAGGGCCCGGATGTGAATGACACCTGTTCTATCACAAGCAAAGTTTGGACTTTATACTGTAGGCAGTGGGGGAAGCATTAGAACTTTTTAAGCCAAAGGACGATGTGACTATAGCAGGCTTTTGAAATGATAACTCCAGAAGCTTGTAAAATATTGGTTTTAATCCAGGTGTGCACTGGAATCATCTGGGAAGTTTTTTATATAATGAGAGATCCAAGCTCTACCCTCAATTTAGTGAATCTGAATCTCTAGGGGCAAGAGGATTCTTTTTAATGTACATCCCCATTTAAAAATCATTTATGTGGAGAGGTTTGGAAGGAGGAGGGAATGGAAGCTGGGACTTCAATGAAGAGGTTATGGCAATTGTCCATATCAGTGATTATGAGGGTGGACAGTGGTAGTTAAGATGGGGAACAGACAAAAGGGAAAACACTGTGCAGGTAATATGGATAAGATGTAGTGACAGATTAAGTACACACGGTTAGTGAATAAAGAATAACTGAGATTTTTACCTCGACTACTGGGTAGATAGTGATAACATATCCAAACTTGGGAACACAAGAGTAGGAAACAGGATTTGGTGTTGGACTGGTGGGAGTAGAGAGAATGAGTAGGAAGGCAAGGGTGAACTGATTGCAGTTGTGAAGTCGCTGAATCTGAAGTGGCATTGGTAAGCACAGGTAAATGATATCTTACCTGCTTCCAAGTAGTTGGAATTAAGAGAATGGAACCCAGGTGAGATGTGAAGTTTGAAAATATTTGAGTGTCATCATTTAAATTGTAGCTGTTCATTTGAATACTCTGATCATTATAAAGATGGATTTTAATTTACTTTAAATTAAAAGTAAAATTTAATTTACTTTTAATTAAAAGGAGCGCAGGAGCGGCCCTCCGAGAGGAGTGGGAGAGGAGCAGAGGGTGACTACTCCGCCCACTCGGGCCCAGGGAGCCTGCTAAGCTCCCAGGCTGGTCCCCTGCCCTCCAAAGCGCCCTCCAGGCCCCGTGAGTCCTGAGGGCACAGGAGGGAGGCTGGGGAGATCAGGAGAGAGGGGTCCTCTGGGAGGAGGGGGAGAGGAGTAGAGGGCGTGTGCCCCACCCACTAGGCCCGGGGAGCCTGCTGAGCTCCCAGGATGGTCCTCTGCTCTCCAAGGTCCCCCCACCCCCCCTGCATTGAACCTGGGGGCATAGGAAGAAGGCCAAGGGGAGAACAGGAGAAGCAGGTGGGAGGGGCCCTCCAGGACAGGAAGAGCTGGAGAGGAGAGGAGGGTGTTTGCCCCACCCACTCAAGCCCAGGAAGCCTGCTGGGCTCCCAGGTGAGGTCCCCTGCCCTCTGAGACCAGGGTTGGGGGGCACACCTGGGCCCCTTCTGTTCCTTGAGCCTAAGCCCCACCCCCCATAGCCCCTAGGGCCTTCTCCAGCCCTGCAGGTTCTAAGCATAGGCCCCGCCTACCACCCAAACCTCGCCCTTGCTCAGGCCTTGCCCTGCACAGCCAAGGCCTTTTCCCCGTTTTTTGTTTTCTCTTTTCCCTCGTCCTCTTCTTTGCTATTATGGTACCGTTGTACCTTCAGGTTGTTGATTCATCTATATTTTTATTTTTAAAACTAACATATCTGTTAGTTTCCTAGTCTAATTTTGTTTTTTACTTTGTTATTGTTCTTTCCTTTTTTTGCCACCCCATGTGGCTTGCGGGATCTTGGTTCACGAGCCGGGGGTCGGGCCAAAGCTCCTGCGGTGGGAGCTCCGTGTCGGAACCAGTGGACTAACAGAGAACCTCAGACCCCAGGGAATATTCACCAGCGTGAGGTCTCATGGATGTCCTCATTTCAGCACTAAGACCCAACTCTACCCAACAGCCTACAAACTCCAGTGCTGGAAGCCTCAGGCCAAACAACCAGTAAGACAGGAACACAATCCCACTCATAAAGAAAAAAAAAAAAAAAGAGAGAGACGGCAAAAAAATATGTCACATATGAAGGTGCAGGGTAAAAACCAACAAGACCAAATAAATGAAGAGGAAATAGGCAATCCACCTGAAAAAGAATTCAGAGTAATGATAGTAAAGATGATCCAGAATCTTGGAAATACAATGGAGGCATGGATTGAGAAAATACAAGAAATGTTTAACAAAGATCTAGAAGAACTAAAGAGCAAACAAACAGAGATGAGCAACACAATAACTGAAATGAAAAATACACCAGAAGGAATCAATAACAGAAAAACTGAGGCAGAAGAACGAATAAGTGAGCTGGAAGAAAAAATGGTGGAAATAACTGCCAAGGAACAGAATAAAGAAAAAAGAATGAAAAGAATTGAAGACAATCTTTTTTTTTTTTTTTTTTTTGTGGTACACGGGCTGCTCACCACTGTGGCCTCTCCCATTGCGGAGCACAGGCCCTGGACGCACAGGCCCAGCGGCCACGGCCCACGGGCCCAGCCGCCCCACGGCATGTGGGATCCTCCCGGACCGGGGCACGAACCCGTGTCCCCTGCATCGGCAGGTGGACTCCCAACCACTGTGCCACCAGGGAAGCCCCTGAAGACAATCTTAGAGACCTATGGGACAACACTAAATGCATGAACATTCGAATTACAGGGGTCCCAGAAGAAGAAGAGAAAAGGAAAGGGTCTGAGAAAACATTTGAAGAGATTATGGTGGAAAACTTCCCTAACATGGGAAAGGAAATAGTCACCCAAGTCCAGGAAGCACAGAGAGTCCCATACAGGATAAACCCTAGGAAAAACACACCAAGACACATATTAATCAAACTAACAAAAATTAAATTCAAAGAAAAAATATTAAAATCAGCAAGAGAAAAACAAAAAATAACATATAAAGGAATCCCCATAAGGTTATCAGCTGATTTTTCAGCAGAAACTCTGCAGGCCAGAAGGGAGTGGCAGGATATACTTAAAGTGATGAAAGAGAAAAGCCTACAACCAAGACTTCTCTACCCAGCAAGGATCTCATTCAGATTCAACGGAGAAATCAAAAGCTTTTCAGATAAGCAAAAGCTAAGAGAATTCAACACCACCAAACCAGCTTTACAACAAATGCTAAAGAAATTTCTCTAGGTGGGAAACACAAGAGAAGAAAAGACCCACAAAAACAAACCCAAAACAATTAAGAAAATGGTAATAGGAACATACATATCAATAATAACCTTGAATGTAAATGGATTAAATGCCCCAACTAAAGACACAGACTGGCTGAATGGATACAAAAACAAGACCCATATATATACTGTCTACAAGAGACCCACTTCAGACCTTGCGACATATACAGACTGAAGGTGAAGGGATGGAAAAAGATATTCCATGCAAATGGAAATCAAAAGAAAGCTGGAGTAGCAATACTCGTATCTGATAAAATAGACTTTAAAATAAAGACTATCACAATAGACAAAGGATACTACATAATGATCGAAGGATCAATCCAAGAAGAAGATATAACAATTATAATTGTTTATGCACCCAACATAGGAGCACCTCAATACATAAGGCAAATGCTAACAACCATGAAAGGAGAAATTGACAGTAACACAATAATAGTAGGGGACTTTAACATGCCACTTACACCAATGGACAGATCATCCAAACAGAAAATAAATAAGGAAACACAAGCTTTAAATGACACAATAGACCAGATAGATTTAATTGATATTTATAGAACATTCCACCCAAAAGTGGCAGAATACACTTTCTTCTTAAGTGCACATGGAACATTTTCCAAGACAGATCACATCTTGGGTCACAAACCAAGCCTCGGAAAATTTAAGAAAATTGAAATCGCATCAAGCGTCTTTTCTGACCACAACGCTATGAGATTGGAAATCAATTACAGGAAAAAAAAATGTAAAAAACACAAATACACAGAGGCTAAACAGAGGCTAACTAAATAAACAAGAGATCACTGAAGCAATCAAAGAAAAAATTTAAAAAATACATAGAAACAAATGACAACGGAAACACGACAACCCAAAACCTATGAGATACAGCAAAAGCAGTTCTAAGAGGAAAGTTCATAGCAAGTCAATCTCACCTCAAGAAACTAGAAAAATCTCAAATAAACAATCTACCCCATACACTTACAACAACTGGAGAAAGAAGAACAAAGAAAACCCAAAGTCAGTAAAAGGAAAGAAGTCATAAAAATCAGAGCAGAAATAAATAAAATAGAAATGAAGAAAACAATAGCAAAGATCAGTAAAACTAAAAGCTGGTTCTTTGAGAAAATAAACAAAACAAAACTGTTAAACCCTTAGACTCATCAAGAAAAAAAGGGAGAGGATGCAAATCAATAAAATTAGAAATGAAAAAGGAGGAATCACAACTGACACTGCAGAAGCACAAAGGATTATAAGGGACTACTAAAAACAAGTATATGCCAATAAAATGGACAACCATGAAGAAATGGACAAGTTCTTGGAAAGGTACAATTTTCCAAGACTGAACCAGGAAGAATTAGAAAACATAAACAGACCTAACACAAGTAATGAAATTGAAACAGTAATTAAAAATCTTCCAACAAACAAAAGTCCAGGACCAGACGGATTGACAGGCGAATTCTATCAAACATTTAGAGAAGAGCTAACACTGACACTTCTCAAACTCTTCCAAAAAATTGCAGAGGGAGGAACACGCCCATATTCATTCTACGAAGACACCATCACCCTGATACCAAAACCAGAAAAAGATATCACAAAAAAAGAAAATTATAGACCAATATCACTGATGAACAGAGATGCAAAAATCCTGAACAAAATACTAGCAAACAGAATCCAACAACACGTTAAAAGTATCATACACCATGATCAAGTGGGATTTATCTCAGGGATGCATGGATTCTTCAATATACGCAAATCAATTAATGTGATGCACCATATTAACAAATTAAGGAATAAAAACTATATGATCCTCTCAATAGATGCAGAAAAAGCTTTTGACAAAATTCAACACCCATTTATGATAAAAACTCTACAGAAAATGGGCATAGAAGGAACCCACCTCAACATAATAAAGGCCATATATGACAAACCCACCGTGAGCATCATACTCAATGGTGAAAAACTGAAAGCATTTCCACTAAGATCAGGAACAAGACAAGGATGTCCACTCTCACCACTCTTATGCAACATAGGTTTGGAAGTCCTAGCCACGGCAATCAGAGAACAAAAAGAAATAAAAGGAATACAAATTGGAAAAGAAGTACAACTGTCACTGTTTGTGGATGACATGATAACTATACATAGAAAATCCTAAATATGTCACCAGAAAACTACTAGGACTAATCAATGAATTTGGTAAGGTTGCAGGATACAAAATTAATGCACAGAAATCTCTGGCATTCCTATACACCAATAACGAAAAATCAGAAAGAGAAATTAAGGAAACAATCCCATTTACCATCGCAACAACAACAACAAAAATACCTAGGAATAAACCAGCCTAAGGAGGTGAAAGACTTGTACTCAGAAAAGTATAAAACACTGATGAAAGAAATCAAAGATGACATAAACAGATGGAGAAATATACCATGTTCTTGGATTGGAAGAATCAATATCGTGAAAATGACTGTACTACCCAAAGCAATCTACAGATTCTATGCAATCCCTATCAAACTACCAATGGCATCCTTCCCAGAATTAGAACAAAAAATTTCACAATTCATATGGAAACACAAAAGACCCTGAATAGCCAAAGCAATCTTAAGAAAGAAAAATGGAGTTGGAGGAATTAGGCTCCCTGACTTCAACTTATACCACAAAGCTATAGTAATAAAGATAGTATGGTACTGGCACAAAAACAGAAATACATATCAATGGTACAGGATAGAACGCCCAGAGATAAACCCACGAACATATGGTCACCTAATTTACAACAAGGGAGGCAAGAACATTCAATGGAGAGAGGACAGCCTCTTCAGTAAGTGGTGCTGGGGAAACTGGACAGCTACATGTAAAAGAATGAAATTAGAACACCACCTAACACCATACACAAAAATAAACTCCAAATGGACTAAAGACCTAAATGTAAGACCAGACACTATAAGACTCTTAGAGGAAAACGTAGGAAGAACACTCTTTGACATACACCACAGTAAGGTCTTTTTTGACCCATCTCCTAGAGTAACGAAAATAAAAATAAACAATTGGGGCTTAATTAAACTTAAAAGCTTTTGCACAGTAAAGGAAACCATAAATAAGACAAAAAGACAACCTCAGAATGGGAGAAAATATTTGCAAATAAAACAACAGACAAAGGATTAATCTCCAAAATATACAAATAGCTCATGGAGCTCAATGTCAAAAAAACAAACAATCCAATTAAAAAATGGGCAGAAGACCTAAATAGACGTTTCACCAAGGAAGACATACAGATGGCCAAGAGGCACATGAAAAGATGCTCAACATCACTAATTATTAGAGAAATGCAAATCAAAACTGCAGTGAGGTATGACCTCACACCAGTCAGAATGGCTATTATCAAAAAATCTAGAAACAATAAATGCTGGAAAGGGTGTGGTGAAAAGGGAACCCTCCTGCACTACTGGTGGGAATGTAAATTGATACAACCACTATGGAAAACAGTTTGGAGCCTCCCTAAAAAACTAAAAATAGAACTATCATATGACCCAGCAATCACACTACTGGGCATATACCCTGAGAAAACCGTAATTCAAAAAGAGTCATGTACCACAATGTTCACTGCAGCTCTATTTACAATAGCCAGGACATGGAAGCAACCTAAGTGTCCATCAACAGATGAATGGACAAAGAAGATGTGGCACATATACACAATGGAATATTACTCAGCCATAAAAAGAAACGAAATTGAGTTATTTGTAGTGAGGTGGATGGACCTAGAGTCTGTCATACAGAGTGAAGTAAGTCAGAAAGAGAAAAACAAATAGCGTACTCTAACACATGTATATGCAATCAAAAAAAATGGCACTGATGAACCTAGAGGCAGGGCAGGAATAAAGATGTAGACAAAGAGAACAGACTTGAGGGCACGGTGTGGGGAGGGGGAAGCTGGGGCGAAGTGAGAGTAGCATTGACATATATACACTACCAGATGTAAAACAGTTGGCCGGTGGGAAGCAGCTGCATAGCACAGGGAGGTCAGCTCAGTGCTTTGCAATGACCTAGAGGGGTGGGATAGGGAGGATGGGAGGGAGGCTCAAGAGGGAGGGGATATGGGGACATGTGTATGCATATGGCTGATTCACTTTGGTGTACAACAGAAACTAACACAGTATTGTGAGGCAATTATACTCCAATAAAGATCTATTAAAAAAAAAAAACTCCTATTAGAAAGTAAAAATTTAGCTTCCTGTACAAGTCATTTTCACATTACTTTTCTTGTAACCAGACCACTCCAATTCACTCTGGTGGATGCTCTGGAAGGTAGACTAACTTGAAATCAGAATTACTACAGAATCTCTCTTAAGGTTATTAAAGATAGGAAGAGATGAAGAATAACTGATCATGCCTTTAAAATCTTTCAGGACAGATTATATATAATTGTGTATTTCTTTCTTTCATTTATCAAATATTTGTTGTGTCTCTATAAAGTGGTAGGTACTGTGCCAACTGCTGGGGATAAAAATTAAAAGGATGAAAACTGAAGTTTTATGAAGAATAAAAATTCAGAAAAAATAATTATAATATAATATAGTAAGTATTTAATAAAAGAAAAACCGTGACATGCTATGGGGAAATATTGAGATCACCTCACCCCATAAAGAAAAATATATATTTACAGTGTGTTAAAGAACTAAATGTAAATGTTTAATTGTACAGCTCACAAGAAAACATATAAGTCTATGGATAGAGAGGATTTTCTAAGCTCAAAAGCAATGGAAAAATTAGGAAGAAAGAGACAAATTAATTCAAATGATTTAAAAAATCAGAAAAGAAAGAAAAATACAAATTTGGGGAACTCCTTCAACAAATGGGACAGAGCAAGAATTAACAGGCTTAACGTACAAGGGATTCATACAAATTTATAAGAAAACTATTAAGAGTGCAATTAGAAAAAGGTCAAAGTGAAAATACACGTTTAAAAAGAAGAAATACAAATAATTCAATTTGAAAATACTTTATGAAAAAGCAAAGAAATTTGTTAAAATTATAGACCATTTTCCCTTATAAAAAATAACAATGATATTTTTAAACTTTAAGGTAATTTTAAGGCTGGAGAGGATTTTATGACACAGGCTGTTAACTGTCTATTAGGTAAGAAACAGTGAAAGTACAAAGTTAAGCAAAATTTCTAGAAAGCAATTTGACAATATGTCCATCAAAGATCTTTTAAAAAGTTCAAGTATTTTGACTCACTAATTCCCTTTCTAGGGATATAGTCTAAGGAATTAATCAGAAATGTAAAGACAATTTTAAAATATTTAGGAAAACATTATTTACAATAGAATAATTCTGGAAGAAACCTAAAATATTCAAATATGAGGGGAAGGAAAAGTAAACCACAGTACATCAATAAATATAGCATATTATGCTGTCATTAAAAGATAATGCTTACAAAGAGTTTTCTAATTACATGAGAAATAGCTCATCATGAAAGAAATAAAAAGAAGGACAAGATAACTGTCATACTAGCTAACAATTACTGAATGTTTGATATATAGCTATTAGACACAGTGTTTAGGGCTTTAAATATATTATTTATTTTATCTTCACAACAACCCTATAAAATAAGATAAAATTATTTATACATACACACAGCATGGTCTCACCTAAACAATATAATAAGTGTAAAGCAAAATATCTGAAGGAAATATGTCAAAATTTAAGAAAAGTGGAATTACGGGAATTATTTTTCTTGCTTATTTATACTTTCCTGTACTCCTCCAATTTTGCAAGTTTAATTTTTTCCTGATTTTCAGAGAAAAACATGCTTAATAGTTAAAACAGAAAAAAAAACCTTGTTATACCACTGAGTCAAATTTTCTAAAGTGAGTCTGTACTGTTTCTGTTATCACTAAGAAAGCAAACTGAGGGCTTCCCTGGTGGTGCAGTGGTTGCGAGTCCGCCTGCCGATGCAGGGGACACGGGTTCGTGCCCCGGTCCGGGAAGATCCCACATGCCGCGGAGCGGCTAGGCCCGTGAGCCATGGCCGCTGAGCCTGCGCTCCGCAACGAGAGAGGCCACAACAGTGAGAGGCCTGCATACCGCAAAAAAAAAAAAAAAAAGAAAAAGAAAGCAAACTGAGAAGGAAGGTGTTTTACAAACTTAGAGAGAACTTTGAGACTATTAGTAGAAGATGTTTTGAGTAAGTCCAAAATTCCACAACCCCCCAACATCCCTACCACCACATCCCCAAAAAAGAAAGAAAGTATTTTAGATCTGTCTACATTATCTCCTCTACTAAACTGCAGGAAATTTGTGTGCTTTTTTTATCATTGTATTTTGAGTAGCTAGCGTGGTACGAGACATAGATTAGGTTTTCAGGAAATACTGGATTATGAGTCAGCACCACGTCGTGTGGAGAGTGTGTAAGAAGTAACCTTTCTGTTATATTTAGCTTTGGTGAGACTCTTCTCCGAGAATGGAATTAGCATTATTAGTTGTTATATTTGGTAGGCATGTTTGGAATGTTTGTAGCCATGGCTAGTTTTCATCTGTGACTTAGTAATGGAATCAACAGAGTGGAGAGTGTCTTTCACAACAATAATAATACTTATTGAGTGCTTAATACATGCCAGACTCAGTTCTAACATTGTGCATGGATTCACTCATATAAACCTCACAACCACCAAGGGGGCAGATCCTATTATTAACTTTATTTTACAAATGGAGACAGAAAGGCACGGAGAGAAGTAATGCACCTGAGGTCACAGTCAAGACGTGTGGCAGAAGTAGGATTTGGACCAAGGCAGCATGGCTCTTGAGTCTGTATTCTCAATCGTTATGGTATAGTGTCTCTACTACCTTTGTTGCATTTTTAGAAAAACTTACTTAAGACTGTTTGGTCTATAAATTAAAAGCAACAGCATGATGTAAGAATCAGCTCTTGTAAAGTTGTTTCTATAGGAAGATGAAACAATAATAACCCCAGGGTATGATTTTGGGTGATTTATTCTTTCCCCTGTCACCTCAACAGAACTCTGTATTACATATGCCTCTCTGAACTCAAACCATTTGGTTGCATTTTTAACCACCTCTAGACTGTCCCAGGGGAAACAAGGTAAGCTAGTATGAACTGTTTCCTTCAAAAACATACCTCTAATTTATTAAAATGACTTTCAAATCTAGTCTTAATTTCAAAGATCTTTTGGAATCCTCATCTCAGCCTAACAAAATACATACATTTGATGAGGAAATTATTATGTCAGCCAGACTGTTGACTTAAAAAAAAGTTTAACGCTGGGCTCAGGACCAATACTGAGTGTGATTACTTGTTTTTGACTTTCTAAGTTGACTTAGATCAACTTAGGGGAAAACAGTTTCTGGATATGACCTTTCTAACCAAGGATGTGAACGTATAATATTGTTGTTTAAGCAAAGTTTCTACTTTAAAATTGTGAGTGAATAAAGGGGTACATGAACAAAGCCAAGTCTGAAGCCTGAGAGGACCAGTGAGATCTCGAGCACCTGTCACTTCTCCGTAGGCCCTTTGGTGTACCTCTTCTGTAGGAAGTCATCCATATAGACAGATACTTATCCCTACCCTATACTTTTAAAGGCCTTAGCTCATTGTCTTGCTCTTCCTCCCAGAATATTTTTTTAGCTGTAGAGGTTATGGTTACAGTCCTGCAATTCTCTTTTACCTTGACAGTTATCTGCCAATCATGCATGTGGGGACTTTTTATCAGACTTTTTGGACTGTTTATTACTGTTAATGTGCAAGGAAAACAGATTTTATTATGCCATATGCTTTCATTTACTTGATTACTTTTTTGTATTCCCCACAACCATGCTTTATATATGAGGTACTTAACCATTTTAGTTAAGTACATTTAATAACTTATTACAATTTTTGTAGCCAGTTATTTCACCTTCAATCCTAGATACTTGTGTTGTTTCTGAAATTATCTTCCTGACTCACTTTGTTCATACTTTTCTCCTCATTAAGTTTATGCAGCAGATTTCACCGTACTTTAAGATAAATTTAAAACCCACACTGTGACTACTTCATTCTTTTATCTGTCAAAACTCAGGTCTTCCACATCTTTCAAGCAAGTTGTTCATTCACTTCTTCTAAGCCCCTGCTTTCGAAGCTTCTCCTAGGTATCTATCCTGGAATGTCTTTCTTCATAGACTTGCCAAGGTTACACTCTCTCTCACTTTTTTTTAATGAGAGAAATGGCTCCAGAAATTTCAGTATCTCCATAAAGTCCTTCTGATTACTACAAATTCCATTTAAATAAACAAGGGTCTTACCAATATACAAACGAACAAAAATCCATGGTTTATTCATGCCTGGCACTAGTAGGGGCTTTGAGAAAAAACAAAAACAAGTTGAAGACTGTTCCTGCCCACAAGAAGTTTATATTCCAATTAGTCTTCATACTTAGTCTTCACAATAGGCGTTTAAGCTTTAGCTTAACATATTACAATTTTTAGGTCAAATCTAACTGATAATTATCATTCACAATAAAAAATGTGTAAAATCATTTCTAACAAAGACAACTTAATTATTTCAAATAGTTAACCACAGACCAGTATAGGAAAACAATATAAAAAATCCCATGAAGTTAACAGTTACAAGATTTGCTGTGTATGTGCATATATTTCTTTTTAGAACACTGGAGAGGGTTGGGAGGAACGGGGTAATGCACCTCAAACATTTGCTGAGTATGAGCTCTGCATCAGCCCTCAGCTAGGTCCTCAGATCCATTACCGGAATTCTTGCTACTACTCATGATGGTATTCTTATTTTACAAATAAAGAAATAAAGGTTAAAGGGGATTATTAACATGCTTAAGGTCACAAAACTAGTAAGTGGCAGGACCAGCATTGGAAACCACTTTTATCTGGTTCTAATGACATTGAATAGATCAAATCCACACATTCACCATCCTAACCCAGGCATCTCTGTATTGTCCAAATGAATTTTTCAGATTAGAGTTCTCAGGGAAGAATAAATTCTCATCTTTAAGAAACACAGCCCTAGTTCAGGACCACTGGCTTCAAATCTAACTTGAAGTATCTTAAAAAAAAAAAAAGATGAATTTACTAAGTATCATAACTAAATGACAACTAAATTCATAACTAAACTTCATGAAGGGTGGGGGCTTCCAGGACACTGGAATGTCATTAGGACACTCATTGTTATCTTTGCTGAGACCTCATTTTGAATCAGAGTCTATACAGATGTCACAGCTTTTTATGCTTAACAAGAAACAACTTCTGCCTCACTTCTGGTAATGTCACCCTTGGTGAACAAAATCTCTTCCCTCATTCCAATCTGAGATTCCCAGAAAAGACTCAAGATGACCTACCTTGAGTCATCTACGCCCTCTGGTAGACAGAGGGCCCAGTACTTTGATTAGCTGTCCTCTTAGAACAACACAGGTAGGACTGAGAGAGCACCACTTCTCCAAAGAAGTGGGTAATACTCCCAGAAAAAAGACTGAAGAGCAAATTAAACAAGTAAGTGAAAACATGGAAAACATTCACTTACTTAATGATTAAGTTTTATTGAAGGAAAAGTGTCAAATGACAGAGTCTGGGGTCCAGGCACTCCTGAATCTCCGCTTAGGGTGATAAGCCCAGATGACACTGCTTTAGGATGAAGGTGCTATTTGTTTCTCTCTTCTTAGTTATTACCCTCCAAAATTTGGTAGCCTATAAACCTATTCACAGACCTCCACATTGAAACAATATATGATCTAATATGAAAGTCAGTTTATCTAATTATTCCATTATAATGAAGAGGAAACATGGACTTATAATGATCTATAATAATGGCACACTGTAGCTCTGGTGAAATATTAAGGAGGGCAGATTCTAAGATCTCCTTAATCTCTAGGATTCTTTTTTTTTTTTTTGGGGCCTTGCTGTGCAGCTTGTGGGATTTTAGTTCCCCGACCTGGGATCGAACCCGGGGCCCTGGCAGTGAGAGCGCCGAGTCCTAACCACTGGACCACCAAGGAATTCCCTCTATTACTCTCTCTAAAAGCACCCTGCCTGCCTCTAGAAAACAGTTATGACAAGCACAGCTCACTTCTATCCTTCACGAGTAGTGCAATGTTTTGCTCTTTATTAATGTCTATGTACCAGACCAACCATCTCCCGTCACTCCAGGAGGTTCTATGGTTATCTGCCAAAGCAAAGAGTTTAAACAAGCCAATGAAACTGCCTTTGGGAAAACCATTAAAAAATAACCATATGGTATTGTAAATGTAGCAAAATACAATATTATATATTTATAATGAGGTTTCTCTGACTTTTAGGAAAGTACATTTTACTTTATTGGTCACTGACAATTAATTAACCAAAAGAAAAGATTTAAGATTTCCAAAACCAACTTCTAAATACACTGCAACTAATCCATTGATGTAAAAAAGACCTATCAACAAACACACATGCCTCAATTCCTATTTCTAGCAGTTCAGCATAGCCATTTGTGGTATAAGACTTAGAATGAAATATTTCTCAGGGAAGGAAAGGTTTACCACAAACACATTCTTATACAGAATTTTCACCACTAGATAGCATCTAGAGACACCCAGAGGAAGCCAGGTATCTTGCTCTAGCTCTGGAAAAGGATAGAATTGTAAAATGAGGCAATAATTTGCAAATTATTTAGTAGTATTGCTCAGTTTAATATGATTACACTGAAAAAGTAGGCAAAGGGTCCTATGAAAGAGATAATTAAATCGTCAGAAATGTACTATTTTAAAAACCTTTCCACAATGAATCCCTGAATCTTTCCTTCCTTGTTCTCCTTGTTCATTAAACTTAGAGAGGAAGTTGTGAATACTTTACAGACGTCAACTCCTATATTTCTAGAAAGATGAGAAAAGAGGACAAGTTAAATACTTTATCAAGTTTCTGCTCACAGAGAGGTCAATGAAATACATGATGCAATGTCATTTCCTGATCTGTTCATATGGTTATTACTGAAACCTGTCTTCAAAAATGGAAACAAACATATTATAGGAGACAAGCTGACTCTTGTATATTTTTAAAATTAACCAATTAACCAAGAAAAGATACAATGGGCTTCCCTTCTTTATAATAACTGGATGGGAATTTCCAGAGGCTCTAGCATCCTGCCAAAAATAAACACAATCATCATCAGCCCAGCAGCTCAAGCAGCAGAAACATAAAGGCAAGGAAAAGCTATCAAACCTTTACATTCTGTAGCAAACGCTTCTTCTTTCTCTATGGATCTGGCATCTAATGCATTATTACACTGCTGTTGTCTCTCAGGAAACAGAATAATCACATGATGAAGAATCTTCTCTACAAGGTAGTATATCCCACAGAGCATTTTGGGAAAAAGCAGGTACAAGAAAACAATTCATTAGAAGGCAAGCACACGTCTGCACTCCGTCAGCGAGTCCATCAAGCAGTCGAATGCAGCCAATGACAGGAAGGCAGATGCAGCACACAGAGTAGGCACCAATCCTTAGAAGCTTAAACGTGAAACACACCCTCCTGCAACAGAATCCAAGTTCTGCGGCAAATCAGTGACCTAATTAACACAGTCTGCAATTCCATTCTGATGGGGATATTCAGGAGCACCCCCCTACCTCCTTTCTTAGGGCCTCTCCTAATTGCCAACCTCTTGATAAGAAAGCAGCTGGCAGAACTCTGCCAAGCCATCCAGGTAGGTAGCAATTGGGAGCTAGGAAGAACTAGCAAGCCTTGACTTTTTTGTTTTGTTTTGTTGAAGAGGAGTTAATGGAAACACAAGCAGAATGAAAAAAATAGAACCATGGTGTCTACCTACCTACCTTACCTACCTTTGCATCTACCTTAGATGCAAAGAGCTCCTTACTCCATAAAGGCATATCATCAGAGGGCAACTAAAAGAGAAGGGCTATACAGTGTGAGCTGTTGAGTAGGTGGGCTTTCAGGGACACCTCTAGCAGGACAATCACCTGACGAGAATGTCCCTGACACTCAGAGTCATCCTGTGGCCTCTTTTCTATTTCATCTGCTCGAGAGCTCTTAAATCTATCTGCTCCTGGACTCCACCATCTCCACTGGCATCATCACCTTTCAGCATGCATTTGGTTAGTGTAACTTAAATACCGTAAAGGTTTTCTATTAGTCCACTGGTGTCCAGAGAACCTTTAAGCTATTGCTCATCTGATTTCGTTTTGGTTTTTTTTTGCGCTACGCGGGCCTCTCACTGTTGTGGCCTCTTCCGTTGTGGAGCACAGGCTCCGGACGCGCAGGCTCAGCGGCCATGGCTCACGGGCCCAGCCGCTCCGCGGCATGTGGGATCCTCCCGGACCGGGGCACGAACCCGTGTCCCCTGCATCGGCAGGCGGACTCTCAACCACTGCGCCACCAGGGAAGCCCGGTTGTCTGATTTCTTATGGTTAAAATTACTTTCCTAAGCACAGGTCTCATGCTACCATTCTGCCCCTCATCATCAATTCTCTACTCATCTCCCAAGTCAGAACAAACATCCTTCTCTCCACAGTCACTAACCAGACACTACAGCCCAGGTCTCCTAGTCCACCTTAATTTTCACGACTTCTTTACACTTCCTAAGTGTTCTGGGCAAATATGCTACTCCATTCAAACGCAGGTCCTGAACTTTTCTGCCACAGTAAAGCAAAAGTAAGACAAAATGGTAAACGATACACAACTAGTTACACTAAAAACAGAGTAAGTCAAAATGGAAGCCAGACCAACAACCTAAGTGTTGTCAGGACTGGGAAAGAACTCTTATCATTTGAGATAAATGAAGAGGCAAGAAAAGGCAACCCAACAAATCAGACCACTAGCTAGTTAACATAAACACTTTGATATCAGTAATACAATTCTACAGAATGGAATGAATGCATGTGTTCGAATGCTTAGCAGAAAACAAGAGTAGATTCATACGGCATAGCAGAAATATAATAAAAACAAAACAGTGGTGGGATAACATCTTTCAAGGCTACAAACTGTAAGGATATACAAGAGGGATGAAAGCACAGAATCATATTCTTATGAAGGGCAATGTGAACAACAACGGGTGAAATTAATTTCGGGGGGAAAAAAATGAACTACAGAATACCAGAGATTGAAATGCCTTCAGTTTATAATAAAAATGCATCAAAGGGGAAGAAGGTGCAGTGGAGAGTGGAAAGAACTCAAGTGCGGGAGAATTGGGTTCACCTTCCAATTCTGGTACTAAGCAGATGAAGTGACCCATATGACTCTGGACAATAAAGCCCTTTGTGCCTCAGCTAATTGGTCTGGGGATGGTTCTAGAACAGTGGTTTTCACATGTATTCCCTGGGCATCAAAAGATTCCACAAGGTGCTTCAGAATCCAATGAGGAGAGCAAGGGGATTAGGTGCCAACCTCATTTCAATAAGAGCAGCTCCACTTCCATTCCATGTAAGAGTTCATATAAATAAAATGTTCCACCGCTGTTTTAAAAAGTTTGAAAACCCCTTTCCTTACTACAAAATTTGAAATAGAAGTCTCTGCTGTACTCATAGTATCCCTTTCTTCTCTTGTATAGCCCTCGTCACAGTTTGCAATTACATATAATTAGCATTTACTTTTTGACTGGCCTCACTCAAGAGGCTGTAAGCTTCATGAGAGCAGGGCCCATAGGGTTTACTCCACCACCGTGTTCACACTGCTTACCTGACACTGTGACTGACACATAGTGGGTGCGCAACAAATATTTTTCAATAGTGAAATTTTATGATTCTACTTTCCATCCCCCTCTACGTGAAACAATATTTTAGCTAAACCAAAAAGTACAAATTGGTGAAGGGCTCATGGAAGAGATGTCCTGATAAGGAAGTCAAAGAAGGATACCTGACAGGCCATTTGGGATGGTAAAAATTCTTGAGTGGGAGGAGTAATGATGACTAAATAATGTTCTCAGGAGTTTACCTGGACACAGGAAAACAGGAGTATTTCTCATATGTAATAAATGCATGAGGTCAACTCTGCCTGTTAAATCGGCCTTGGTATTTAATTTCTGGGCCAAAAGAATCTAAAAGTAATTTTAAATGCCCTAATACATTAGGGAGTTTGCCTGGGGAATAAAGAACCACTCGCCACTCATTAAACGTGTATCAAAGTCTCTGCTAAAAAGGCCATACAGAGACCTTTGGAGACAGTGCTATGAAAGTGAATTATAAACCAGCTGAAGGGATAGTGTAGGGATTTCTGGTTCAAACTGGCAGATTGAGCACATGCTGAGAGCTCACCCTCCTGTACCAAAGAAAAATGACTTAAAGATATAAAAATCAATTGATACGTGCATAGCTAGAATCCAATTTTTTTAAAAAAGGAAAACTTTCTTTAAGCCTAAAAATAATGAAGACGTATCCCCCAAGGAAGAAAATAAACAAGAAGCCATCGTGGTGAGCAAGGGCTGTGCTGAGCTGCCATCAGCTACACACAGGATTGCAGGCCAACTCTGAGGAGGTTGGAAGAACTTAACCAAATCCCACCTCCCCCCCCAAAAAAAATCCCAGAGAAAACAGAGCATCTAAAAAGGTCTTTAAAATGAGTATATTTAATACCCTCAGGCACCTAAAGGATAGAGTAGCATTCATTAAATGTTCTGAAAAATAACCAATTAGAGATTTTTTAAATGAAAACCATAACTATTGAGATTTTTAAATTTTATTTATTTATTTATAATTTATTTATTTTTGGCTGTGTTGGTCTTCTTTGCTGCGCACGGGTTTTCTCTAGTTGCAGTGAGCAGGGGCTACTCTTTGTTGTGGTGCAAGGGCTTCTCATTGCAGTGGCTTCTCTTGTCATGGAGCACGGGCTCTAGGTGCATGGGCTTCAGTAGTTGTCGCTCGTGGGCTGAGTAGTTGTGGCTCACAGGCTCTAGAGTGCAGGCTCAGTAGTTGTGGCACATGGGCTTAGTTGCTCCGTGGCATGTGGGATCTTCCCAGACAAGGGCTTGAACCTGTGTCCCATGCATTGGCAGGCAGATTCTTTTTTTTTTTTTTTTTTTGCGGTACGCGGGCCTCTCACTGTTGTGGCCTCTCCCGTTGCGGAGCACAGGCTCCGGACGCGCAGGCCCAGCAGCCATGCGCTCACGGGCCCAGCCGCTCCGCGGCATGTGGGATCTTCCCAGACCGGGGCACGAACCCGTGTCCCCTGCATCGGCAGGTGGACTCTCAACCACTGTGCCACCAGGGAAGTCCCTACTGAGATTTTTAAAAAACCTCCACAGATAGGCTGAATATACAAGCCTGAATACTGCTAAAGGCTGATGGTACTTTTTTTTTTTTAAGTTAAGAAACATTAGAGCTAAATCCAGTTTTAAAGTCTATAACTCAGAGTTCCAGAGAGACCAGAGGCAATGAAGGAGAGGCAATAGTATCTAACACATCAAATGGATGAGAATTTTTCAGAATTGATGAAAGACATGAACCTTTAGAGAGTAAGAATTCTCTGAGTAGTAAAACAAATTAAATAAACTTTTTAAAAAACTTTGTATCCAGACAAATTATAGTAAAACTTCAGATTACCAATGTTATAAAGAAAACCATAAAAGTTACTAGTGAAATATGAGAGGGTCAACAAAAAGGAACGGGAATCAGATTGTTATCAAGACTGGTTACAAGATAATAGAGGAATGATATCTTCAAAGAATGAAGGGAAAACATCTTTTGGCTAGATTTTAAACCCAGATAAATTATCATTCAACAGTGAGGGTATACCACAACAATTAGGCAAGAAAAAGAAATGAAAGATATCTAAACTGTAAAGGAAGAAGTAAAACTGTCTCTATTTGCAGATGAAATGATCTCATATATAGAAAACCCTAAAGAATCTACCCCTCACCCCCCAAAAAGAAACTGTTAGAGCTAATAAACAAACTGCAAGGTCAATGTACAAAATCAGTTGTATTTCTATATACCAGCAATGAACAATCTGAAAATGAAATTAGGAAAACAATTTCATTTATAATAGCATCAAAAAGAATAAAATTCTTAGGAATAAATTTAATCAAAGAAATGCAACACCTGTACACTGAAAACTACAAAACATCATTGAAAGAAATTAAAGAAGATCTTGGGCTTCCCTGGTGGTTCAGTAGTTAAGAATCTGCCTGCCAATGCAGGGGACACGGGTTCGAGCCCTGGTCCAGGAAGATTCCACATGCCGCAGAGCAACTAAGCCTGTGCACCACAACTACTGAGCCTGTGCTCTAGAGCCCGCATGCCACGACTACTGAAACCTGCCCACCTAGAGCCTGTGCTCTGCAACAAGAGAAGCCACTGCTATGAGAAGCCCGCTCACCACAACGAAGCGCAGCCCCCACTTGCCACAACTAGAGAAAGCCAAAGCACAGCAATGAAGACCCAATGCAGCCAAAAATAAAATCAATAAATTTATTAAAAAAATAATAAATCAAAGAAGATCTAAATAAATGGAAAAACACTCCATGTTCATGGATTGGAAGACTTAACATTGTGAAAACAGTAATATTCCCCAAATTGATTTACAGATTCAGTTCAATCCCTATCAAAACCACAGCTGCCTTTTTTGTAGAAATGGACAAGTTGATCCTAAGTTCATACAGAAATACAAGAAAGATAGAATAGCCAAAATAATCTCCCAAAAGAACAAAAGTTGCAGGACACATACTTCCTGATTTCAAACTTACTACAAACCTATTGCAAAGTAGACTAGTTTGCTTTATGTTAGAAGGTTCAGGGATATTCATAAATTTATCCATCACTCTCTGCAGTTACACAGAAATCCCTAATTAATACCTGAAATTATTGTCTTTGAAAAGGTTTCTAAGTCTAAACACTGTGTAAGGATTAAACAACAGTTCATGAAGGCTTTTTAAGTAGCTCTCTAACTGGTGCCCCTGTCAGCGCCGTGAACTCTACTTCACACCCCACACCTCTGTTTGCATGGTTTGCTGGAATTCCCAGAGTAGAAGTACAGCTGATAATGGTACTCTTACAGCTTCTTCACTCAAGGTCTTCACTGTTCCTCTGTCCCCATATAAAGGTTGGGGAAATGACAAATGGACAGAGTCACAGGAAGCTAAAGGATGGTGCTCTAGACAGAATGCTGAAAGTGACTTTGATGATGTGTTAGGAGGGGTCTAGAGTATTTTTCATTTCAAAGATGTTAAGCTTTTGGATCCACCAGTGCTTTTTCACTCATGACTTACTGCAGTGTACCCAGAGCAACAAAACATTTGACTTGATCCATTTAAAGGTTTACGTGTTCAAGTTAGTTTTGGAGATCTTTCCTTGGGAAAGATCAAGTTATATATGGGATTGCTTTCCCTGTTTTTAAAAAAGAAAAATATCAAAAGCTTGCTGCCACTTATACTTCTCCTACTTTCCTATTACTCTCCTTCCTTCCACTGCTACTTATAACTTTATGATCACAATAAATTAGAAATATAACTCTGTTTCACTTTGATGACTCAATTTCATCCAAACTCTCTAAATACATCTCTGACATCAGTATCTTCGTCATCACTAAAGGTTCTCTGAGTCATCACACAATTCTCCAGAGTACATCATGGTCATTTCTGCCCAAATTGTTTAGAAATAACTCCTCTGTATCTAATGCTCTCAATGGAAAATGTACCACAAGCTTCTCCCATAATATTAAGCCAGTTGGCATTTTCATCTATAATCACTTAATGCATTTTTATTTTAAAAATTAAACTTAATCTTTTCTACACACATAATTAATAAGCTTTATCTAATGGGAATATGGGAGAACACTGCACTCAATACTAATCTGAGGGCTTCCCTGGTGGCGCAGTGGTCAAGAATCCGCCTACCAGTGTGGGAGACATGGGTTCGAGCCCTGGTCCAGGAAGATCCTACATGCCGCAGAGCAACTAAGCCCGTGCGTCACAACTACTGGCCTGCGCTCCAGAGCCCGCGAGCCCGTGCACCACACCTACTGAAGCCCGCCCACCTAGAGCCCGTGCTTTGCAACAAGAGAAGCCACCGCAATGAGAAGCCTGCACACCGCAATGAAGAGTAGCCCCCGCTCGCCACAAGTAGAGAAAGCCTGCGTGCAGCAACGAAGGCCCAACGCAGCCAAAAATAAATAAAATAAATTAAAAAAACAACAAAAACTAATCTGAGAACATTTTTAAGCATACAGAGGATGTTTAGAAAAATTGTTCAGATACTTGACCCTAAAAGAAATCTCAACTCTACCAAAGAATCAACATCATATAGAATACCACCTCCTACCAAAAGTCGATAATATCAGAAACCATCAAAAATTACCCTCCAAAGTCTCATGGGTTTGGAGATTTAAAAAATCACCTTAACTCTGCATATTAGAAAAAAAGAATTTTAAAAAATCAATTAACTGAATAATCATCTAAAGAAGTAAGAAACTAGTAACAGGGTTTGATCCTTACATGTTGGAAGGAAGGAAGGAAGGAAGGAAGGAAGGAAGGGAGGGAGGGAGGGAGGGAGGGAGGGAGGGAGGGAAAAAGAGCCATGAATGCCCTCAAGACTTATTATATAAACTGCCTATTTGACACCTCTATTTGGGTATCAAAAAACCTCAACATGTCCAAATGGAGCTCTCATTCTAGACAAACTTGTTCACCTGTAGGTATCCCCATCTCTATCTTTCCAATTGTTCAGGTCAAAGTGACATCTCTCTTCCTCTCATACTCCACATCCAATCTGTCAGCAAGATTTTTATCCCTACATATTATGCCAGGTCTAGATTTAAAGGCTGAGCTCAGAGGGATAACATAAATGGCAGTTTAATCAATTTCTCAAACTGAAGATGTTAAATATTCATCTCAAGGAACTCTACGGAGAAGCTCTTAACAAGAATGTTTTTCTTGTAATAAACTGGACACAGGAAATGAGTGAAAAATAACAGTTGGGCTTATACAGAATTAAACATGAGGTGGTGACAGCTTGGAAGAAATGGCTAAGGAGAATAAAGAAGTCACTTAAATTCCAAAAAGAATTCTACTAAAAAAGCAAGAAACCAACGGGGAAGATTATTCAATATGAATTAACAGAATATTTTCTTAAATTCATGCTTGGAGTCCATGTATCCAATTTTACCCTTAAAATAATCCCATTAAATTATCCAATAGGGAAAAAATAAGTGAGACAAAAGAGAAAGGTCCTTTTACCAAAGGAGAAGATGCCTTACTTTAACCTTATCTTTATCTCTAGAATTATTTCAAGTAGTAAAATAAGAACCGCTCTCCAAAATCTAATAAAAAATAAGATTTTTACAATCTGAGTAACCTTTCTTTAATTGCCTTCCAAAGCTTCAGTAAGGGCGTATCAAAGTCATATCAAGTAAACAAGTAGTAAAGGCCTATAGTGTGACCTTGAAGAGGACAAGAAACTTGTCAAATTTAACCTCATTTAACTAGAATTTACAACTGGGCTCCATACTCCAGAAGTACAACAAATCAGTAGAGTTTAGTTCCACCAACACTGGAGTGTGCCAGTTACTAAGGATATACAATCCCAGACCTTAAGAAGTTGACGGTGCAAAGGAGGTGCTTACAGTCTTCAAGAAATCCAGGTTCAATGCATACTCAAGAAATCCTTAAAGAAGGAGAGAGCACTTCATTGGGTGTCCAAATGACTAATAAAACAAGAGCTAAAAGAATCTAGGTAAGGAAAGGAGAGATTCATAAGAGTTAGCTGCCTCTAGGGTTCAAAGAAGGTTTCATGAATGCAGCAGAATCTAAGCTCAGCTCATGGACATACAAAGCATGGAAGGTCTGGAAGAGACAAGAAGGGCATTCAGGAAAAGGGGGTATTTGGGCTAGGACATCATGAGCCAGCTCAGAGGTATGGGAAGAGATAACATTTTTTAAAGGGTAGGAAGGAGGCAGGTCTGGCCGAAGTGAGGCTTTGTCCTGCAATAATTTAGCAGTAGAAGATAAGATTAAAAAAGTAAGGTGGGTCCTGATTACACAGGGCCTTGAATTCCAGCTTGAGGAGTGCCTCCTTAATTCTATAGTCAGTGGAGTTTTGTAGATTTTTAAATAGGGAAGTAATATGACAAAGGCAGTGATTCAAGAAGATTGATTTGTCAACTCTGTACACAGAGTTGAGGTTTAACAAGAATGAAAAAGGCTAACTCAGTAGGTGTTAAACTTAGTAGTCAAAAGTGGGCAAGACCTGTAAAGGTGCGAAGGAATATTCAGATTATCCTGAATTGCAACCAGATCACAGTATATACGTTCTATTAAGAAATTTAACTCAATGAAATAAACTTCTGAGGCTCAATATCTGCAAGAAATTATGTTACAAGTATACCCTAGGTTTAGCGAGGGGAGAAAAAAAGCTCAAAGAAAAGCAGACTTCTCCAATATTAATGATTATTTTTCAAGGATTTTTTAGTAATCATAATGAATTGCAGGATCATGGCTTCCAACCCAAGAATGTTGATATTATTAGCTCTAGCTCTTTAAAAACACAAGAAAAAGACCTGCTTCATCCTCACATACTGATATCATTTCTGGTATAGCCTGAATACTTCATGAAGATCACTGCTATTAGTAAGTCGTGAGCATATACACATGCATTTATTCATTCCACAAATATTTATTTAAGGTCTACTATTTGCCAGGTCCATTCTATACCCTGGAGATACAGCAGGAAACAAAATAAAGTTTTTGTCTTCAAACGGCTTACGATCCAGTGGAGTATAGATTATAAAGAAATACAAAAACGTATAAAGTAATGTCATATAACAGTGCCACGAAGAAACTAAAACAAGGCAATGGGATACTGACGATGGTGCTATTTTAGGTAAGACAGTTAAGATGAGGCTCTCTGAGAAGCTAACATTTAAGGAGAGATCTGAATGAAGTAAGGGAATGAGCCACATGAATTATATGATAATTAAGTCCACATGCAAAACAAGGGACTTAGACCCTTACCTTAAACCATACACAAAAATTAGTTCAAAATTAACACAAAAATGGATTATAGACTGAAATGTAAGGTTAAAACTATAAAACTTCTAGGTGAAAACACAGGAGAAAATCACTGTGACCCTGGGTTAGGCAAAAGTTTCTTAGATATGACATGAGAAGCACAATCCATGAAAGAAAAAAATTGATAACGTGGCCTTCCTCAAAATTAAGAGTTTGTCTCTTCAAAAGATCATTAAGAAAATGAAAAGATAAGACATAGACTGGAAAAAATTATCTGTAGATCATATATCTGACAGAGAACTTGTGTCCAGAATATATAAAGAACTCTTAAAATTCAGTAAGCAGATGACAATCCAACCAGTTATAAAACGGGCGAGAGAAATTGTCACAGGCCAGAGGGGCCTAAGGAGACATGACGAATAAATGTAATGGTACCCTGGACGGGAACCTGGAAAAGAAAAAGGACATTAGGAAACAAACTAATGAAATCTCAATAAAGCATGGAGCTCAGTTAATAACAATATCAATATTGGTTCATCTGTAAAATGTTAACAACAGGGGAACTGAGTGCAGGGTATACGGGAACTCTCTGTCCTATCTTAGCTACATTTCTCTAAATCTAAAACTACCCTAAAATGGTGAAAGATATAAATAGACAATTATAGAAAGAAATAGACAATTATAGAAAGAAGATATATGAATGGTTTATTAGTCACTGGGGAAATGCAAATTAAAACTACAATAAGGTACCACTACTCACTAGCTAGGATGGCTATAAATACAAAAGACTGACAGTATACCCAGTGCACTGGTGACAATGCGGAGAAACTGGAGCTCTCATGTATTGCTGGTGGGATTCTAAAAGGTACAGTCACTTTCAAGAAACAGTTCAGCAGTTTCTTAAAATGTTAAGTATACTGTTACCCTGCATGACCCAGCAATTCTACTCCTTAGGTATCTACCCGAGAGACATGTGAAAACATATGTCCACACAAAGACAAAGATGTTCACAGCAGGATTATTCATAATAGTCAAAAACTGTAAATGAGCCAAGTGTCCATCAACAGGTGACGGATAAACAAAATGTGGTATTCATATAATGGGATATTTTCAGCATTGAGAAGGCATAAACTACTGATACTTGCTACAACATGGATAAGCCTCAAAAATATTATGTTAAGTGAAAGAAGCCAGAAACAAAAAACTACATATGATTCTGTTGATACAAAATTTCTAGAAAAGGCAAAACTATAGAAACAGGATGTATATCAGTGGTTGCCTTGGGGCTATAGGTGGGAGCTGGGATACAAGGGAACTTTTTTGGATGATGAAAAAGTTCTAAAACTGGATGGTGGTGATAGGTGCAAAACAACATACATTTACGAAAACTCATTTAACTAACAGCGGGTGAATTTTATGACGTGTAAATTATGCCTCAATAAAACTGTTTTAAAAAAAAAGACAAATCAAAACCACAATGTTCTATTACCTCATACCCATTAGGGTAACTTAAAAACAAAACAAAACAGAAAATAACAAGTGTTGGTAAGGATGTGGAGAAACTGGAACCCTTATACTTTGTTCATGGGATTGTAAAATGGTGCAACCACTATGGAAAACAGTATGGAGGTTCCTCAAAAACTAAAAATAGAACTACCATATCATCTAGCAATCCAACCTCTGGGAATATAACCCAAAGAATTAAAAGCAGGGTCTCAAAGACATATTTGTACACCCATCTTCATAGCATTATTCAGAAGAGCCCAAAGGTGGAAACAACCCAAATGTCTGTTGGCAAAGGAATGGACAAACAAAATGTGGTATATACATACAATGGAATATTATCCAGCCTTAAAAAGGAAGGAAATCCTGACACATGTTAGAACATAGATGAACCATGAGGACATTATGCTATATGAAATAAGACAGTCACATAAAGACAAATAATATATGATTCTACTCATATGAGGTATCTTAGGTACTCAAATTCATAGAAAGAGGAAGTAGAATGGTGGTTACCAGAGGATCCTGGTAAAGAGGAGTTGATGTTTAATGGATATATTGTTTTCGATTTGCAAGTTGAAAAAGCTCTGGAGATCTGTTTCACAACAATGTAAATATACTTAACACTACTGAACTGTGCACTTAAAAATGGTTAAGATGGTAAATTTTATGTTATGTGTATTTTACCACAATTAAAAACAAAGAAAGAAAACCAAGGGATGGTGTTTGGGCAATGCTAGATTTAGAGTTTAAAAGCAGACTGTTTTATAGCAGTACAGTGCTAAACAGAGTGAGAAAAATCCCAAGGGGTGGGTGAAACTGAGCAGATCAAAGTCACAACCACTTACAAATAATTATCCTCCTAGGATTAAACCTTGAGTATGGTTGTATTAAATAATGCTATTTCTCCTTACTGCATCATAGTCCATCACCACATTTGCTGTTCACATGACCATGCCTCTCCACCACACACACACACAGGAACCGCACATATACACTCACATGTGTGGGTTTCTGAGTATACGCAAGTTCTCCCGTCCCCAACACACACACACACACACACACACACAGAAGTTGAGGCAAAAATCTTATCCTATTCCTAGGACTATCTCACATGATGAATCACCCTTGGTACCAGTGCCCTCTGTGCTCCCTCCTTCTTTTTTGGAGAGATACACTTCCCGGGCCAGCTACCCAAAGCCCAGAAGAGAATGATTATCTGGGACCTTTAGCCTGAAATGGAGCCAAACAGACAACACCCAAACCAGAAATGAGTGAAGCTCAAGGCGCTAAGAGAATCTTGTGTTCCTCAGCTGCTAGGTTTTCAAAATCATCTCAGCAAAATAAGAGCCTTCACATTCTAGGTTATCTAAATAGAATAAAAAGCAGCTTTTCTTTTCTCAAACGGTCAAATTAGATAAACCTGAAATGTTAGATATCTGATGGCCCACTAGTGAGCAGAACGTGTCACCATGCCTAGGTTTTTCAAAATCATTACGGCAAAACGCAAGACAGAATTAATACCAGATGAGCTATGATCTAAGAGCCAAAGTATGACTTGCCTGGTGGAAATAGCTCAAAATTATAACCTTCCAAATAGGTTCAGCCTCAGGAGACCAGAATGAATCTGATACTCCTTTCAAGTGACTAGAACATCAGATTCACCTAGGAATCTAAGAGAAAAGTATCATCTTGCTGGTTTCCTCAAATAAGACTCTTCTCAGCACCCACAGAGCCCCACTCACAATTCACATTCAGTAAATACTTGTGGAAGACAGTGATTTCACTCCAGATCAACTTATCAATATCATAAATTCTATAACAATTTATTTTGGAATATAGTAAAAGCAGTTAATAACTCTCATTGAAAAAAAAACAAATCTGGCTCATAAAAAAGTTGCAAACAATAAGGCGTTTGGTTTGCCACAGGACAATTAGCCAGAAGTACCCTTGTCACAAAAGTCATTTCAAGTTCCAAATTCCTCCATCATTTGAAAGAAGTGTCAGAAATATGTGCTTAAATAACTAAACAACATAAACAAGAAGTTAGACCTGTTTTATCATAGGGTTACAAATGGTCTTAGATTATTCCTGGTCTGGTGAATTCCTACTGATCTACTTAAAGTCATCATGAATAAGAACAAAACTGGCAGAATTTTTGCGTTATACTAAAAAGTTCACAAACACTGAAAGCACCAGATGTTTAAAGCATAGTTGTCTAAAGTTCAAAAAACAAAAAAAATAAACTATGTCTTGGTATAGAAAAACAACAAAGAGGACAGATATGGCTTGATTAAATCAAGGTAGTGCATATGTATAGTCTAAGTCAGTATTAAACAGAAGAGTAGTTAAAATAGGACAATTAAGAGCCATACTGAAGTGTTATTTTAATTATACTTTTATAATTTAACAGTTTTTTAATTGTCTAGGTTAATTCTGTTTTGATACAAGGTGTGGAGGAAACTGGTTAGTTTAGCTGTTCAAACATGCTACACATGTATATAGGCACATGCTGCCAGAGAAACAGGAAGAAGGTAGTCTGGTTTCCAAGTAACAAACTTTATCCAAATGTTTTAACAGAAGAAGTTACCAAATTAACCTTTAAGCTTGGGTGGGAAAAAAAAAAAAACACACAAAAAAAACCTGGACCATCAAACCAAAGAATATGATGATCATTCAGAAAAACGAATACCAAGAAGCACACAGTGCCCTAAATTTGCAGTTTTTATCAACTCTTTTTTAAGATTAGGGATTGGCAAACTTTTCTGTGAAGAGCCAGATAATAAATATTTTAGGCTTTGAGGGTCATACGATTTCAGTCACAAAGACTCAATTTTGCCATTGTAGCCCCAAAAGCAGCCATAGACAATACGTAAAGGAATTAGCATGGCTGTGTCCCAATAAACGTTTACTTATGGACACTGAAATCTGAATTTCATATAACTTTCACAAAATATTATTCTCCTGTTTATTTCTCTTCAACCATTCAAAAATATAAAAAAATCATTCTTAGGTCATGGGCCAGACAAAAACAGGTGACAGGCTGGATTTAGCCTGTGGGCTGCAATAACCGCTGTTTAAGAGAACAGATCAGCCGCAGGTGTATCGAGGGGGATACCAGTCATGCTCTTCCTTGCTGGAATTCAGAGGAACAAATATACTGAGCTGACATCAGAAATAAATAAATAAACCATAAACTGAAATGTAATGGTGATGAATTGCTAATTAAAGAAATCTGATATAAGAATTATGTGGTTAGGGCCTCCCTGGTGGTGCAGTGGTTAATAATCCGCCTGCCAATGCATGGGACACAGGTTCGAGCCCTGGTCCAGGAAGATCCCACATGCCACGGAGCAACAAAGCCCATGCGCCACAACTACTGAGTCTGCGCTTTAGAGCCCGCGTGCCTAGAGCCCATGCTCCACAACGAGAGAAGCCACTGCAATGAGAAGCCTGTGCACCGCAACGAAGAGTAGCCCCCGCTCGCCACAACTAGAGAAAGCCCACGCACAGCAACGAAGACCCAACACAGCCCAAAAGAAAATAAATAAAATAAATTTAAGAAAAAAAAAATATGTGGTTAGATAATTAGATCCTAAGCACCAGCAAACTGCTTGAATTAGGCTAGCAGAAAGTTTATCAGACTCTTTAAGGGTCAGAAGTTTCACAAAAATGTTTTGACCAAAAGAAACAACTAATTTCTCTCAAAGACTTAGAAGGAAACTTGCTACAGTGTTGATGATAAGTAAACTGTTTTTTTTTTCTTTCGAGGTTTATTTGAAAAACGTTGTTTACATAATATTCTCAACTCACCAGAAAAGAAATACAATGGCTCAGTCGAGGAAATATGCCTGACATCTGGTGGAAGCCTTAGGTACTGTAGGTATGTGACCTATATTATTTACTGAAGGAAAAACAAACAAACAGAAGAAGGGGGATGGGGTAGGTGTCTGTTTATATAAATCATGTTTAGTGTCATTCATTAATTCAATACGTATTAAATGCCTACCATGTCCCAGGCACTGTTTTAGGCACTGAGAACTCAGTGAAGAACAAACAACACAGTCCCAGCCTTTGTGGAGTGTACATTTTTATGACATGCTTTACTTTATTCTGAGGAAAAGACTTTAAAAGTTTAGAGGATAGTATTTATAACATCCTAACCTCTTAGAAGCACTTTCAGATACATTATCCTTAAACAATATCCTGAGATAATTAAGATGAGTTTTATTACCACCACTTTACAGAAAAGTAAACTGATGTCTTTTGATTTTCAATCTAGTTTTTCTTCTGTTACATCACACTGCCTCCCTTATATTTTTCAACCAAGCAAGTTACAGCTATTCGATGTTCGCCCTTGGTTCTAAACTTAACCACAGGGTTCAAACAATGGTTTGATTACCATATGTTTCTAGAATAACAATTTCTTACTGGGTCAGCACGTTAGGAAACCAGGAAAGAAGGCTTGGCATGGAGTGAGGAGTCCCAGACTCTGGTCCCAACTCCAGCACTTTGTAGCTGTGTGATCTTGGGCAGGTCAAGCAACCTCTCCGATCCTGTTCCCTGATATGTAACAGGTTAATGCTATGTATACTACAAACGTTGCTGTGAGGGTTAAATGAAATAACATACACGGAAGAGGTGAACAAAGGGCTTGGAACACTGTGGGTGTTCAATAAATATCAAAACTTGAATCTCAAATTTGTGAGCATCTGAGTATCTCTACCCTATGCCAACAATGAAACGTAAGGAATTAACATTAAAATATACTTAATCGCAATTCCTGTCCCAAATTTCCACTGGAGTTTTAATTTTACTTCTAGGCATTTAATGGTAAAACCTAAGGTTTTTAAAATATGTTGGCCGCTCTCACGCGTCAGCTGAGTGAAGGCGGCGAAAGGGCTGTGTTGTTAGGAGAGTTACTTTAGAAGTCACCTTGTTACCAAAGCACCAGGTTCGACAGTTCTCTGCTTCTTAACCTTTTGCTTGGTTGATTTTCATGGAACTAGCTGATTTTTTTTTTTTTTTTTTGGTCTCTCTGCTAAAAAACTCCGTAACTTCCGTGTTCCGCTGACATTGCTCTTCCTGAAGTGCAGGTGTCAGTGGTCTGCAATCAGTTTTTGTTTTGTTTTGGGGGAGTCTAATCTCTTAGGAGTATTTGCACTCTACTGAAAGCCTTGCCAAACGACTTTGTAAACACAAGATTAGGAAAAGGAAAGGGTATTAGCCTGGACGAGAGTGCGGGAGACCCTTTTACATGCGTGTGTGAACATTTCCCGTGTTGACTTCGGACCCACGGTTTGTGGTCCACAATCTAGCCACTCCAGAGCTTCTGTTGACTCTTGCAAGTGGACACCTGGGTCTCAACTTCCCTGCTGTACGTTTCTTTGGGGGTGCAGCTAAAAAAATGGTGGTCTTGGACATGAGGTAAGAGGGTGACAACTTGGCCTCAGCCATCATCTAACTTCTGCTGGCATTGGTTGAATCTTATCAAGTTCAGTCTTTGACGTGAAAGACCGAAGGCTCTTCGTGCGCCAGTCAGGTGGCACGGCTGTGCCTCTGAGGTGGGAGAGCTGAGTTCAGGACACTGGTCCACAAGAGACCTCCCAGCTCCACATAATATCAAATGGTGAAAACCTCCCAGAGATCTCCATCTCAACGCCAAGACCCAGCTCCACTCAACGACCATCAAGCTACAGTGCTGGACACCCCATGCCAAACAACTAGCAAGACAGGAACACAACCCCACCCATTAGCAGAGAGGCTGCCTAAAATCATAATAAGGTCACAGACACATCAAAACACAGCACCAGACGTGGACCTGCCCATCAGAAAAACAAGATCCAGCCTCATCCACCAGAAAATAGGCACTAGTCCCTTCCACCAGGAAGCCTACACAACCCACTGAACCAACCTTAGCCACTGGGAACAGACACCAAACACAATGGGAACTACGAACCTGCAGCCTGCAAAAAGGAGACCCCAAACACAGTAAGTTAAGCAAATGAGAAGACAGAGAAACACACAGCAGATGAAGGAGCAAGGCAAAAACACACTAGACCTAACAAATGAAGAGGAAATAGGCAGTCTACCTGAAAAAGAATTCAGAATAATGATAGTAAAGATGATCCCAAATCTTGGAAATAGAATGGAGAAAATACAAGAAACATTTAACAAGGACCTAGAAGAACTAAAGGGCAAACAAACAGTGGTGAACAACACAATAATTGAAATTAAAAATTCTCTAGAAGGGAGCAATAGCAGAATAACTGAGGCAGAAGAATGGATAAGTGACCTGGAAGATAAAATAATGGAAATAACTACTGCAGAGCAGAATAAAGAAAAAGAATGAAAAGAATTGAGAACAGTCTCAGAGATCTCTGGGACAACATTAAACGCACCAACATTCGAATTACAGGGGTCCCAGAAGAAGAAGAGAAAAAGAAAGGGACTGGGAAAATATTTGAAGAGATTATAGTTGAAAACTTCCCTAATATGGGAAAGGAAATAGTTAATCAAGTCCAGGAAGCACAGAGAGTCCCATACAGGATAAATCCAAGGAGAAACACAACAAGACACATATTAATCAAACTATCAAAAATTAAATACAAAGAAAAAATATTAAAAGCAGCAAGGAAAAAACAAGAAATAACATACAAGGGAATCCCCATAAGGTTAACAGCTGATCTTTCAGCAGAAACTCTGCAAGCCAGAAGGGAGTGGCAGGACATATTTAAAGTGATGAAGGAGAAAAACCTACAACCAAGATTACTCTACCCAGCAAGGATCTCATTCAGATTTGACAGAGAAACTAAAACCTTTACAGACAAGCAAAAGCTAACAGAATTCAGCACCACCAAATCAGCTATACAACAAATGCTAAAGGAACTTCTCTAGGCAGGAAACACAAGAGAAGGAAAAGACCTACAATAACAAACCTAAAACAATTAAGAAAATGGTAATAGAAACATACCTACCGATAATTACCTTAAATTTAAATGGATTAAATGCTCCCACCAAAAGAAACAGACTGGCTGAATGGATACAAAAACAAGACCCGTATATATGCTGTCTACAAGAGACCCACTTCAGACCTAGGGACACATACAGACTGAAAGTGAGGGGATGGAAAAATATTCCATGCAAATAGAAATCAAAAGAAAGCTGAAGTAGCAATTCTCGTATCAGACAAAATCGACTTTAAAACAAAGACTATTACAAGAGACAAAGAAGGACACTACATAATGATCAAGGGATCAATCCAAAGAAGATATAACAATTGTAAATACTTATGCACCCAACATAGGAGCACCTCAATACATAACGCAAATACAACAGCCATAAAAGGGGAAATCGACAACAACAGAATCTTAGTAGGGGACTTTAACACCCCACTTTCACCAATGGACAGATCATCCAAACAGAAAATAAATAAGGAAACACAAGCTTTAAATGATACATTAAACAAGATGGACTTAATTGATATTTATAAGACTTTCCATCCAAAAACAGTAGAATACACATTCTTCTCAAGTGCAAATGGAACATTCTCCAGGACAGATCATATCTTGGGTCACAAATCAAGCTTTGGTAAATTTAAGAAAACTGAAATCGTATCAAGCATCTTTTCTGACCATAGGCTATGAGACTAGATATCAATTACAGGAAAAAAATTGTAAAAATACAAACACGTGCAGTCTAAACAATACACTACTTAATAACCAAGAGATCACTGAAGAAATCAAAAAGGAAATCAAAAAATACCTAGAAACAAATGACAAGGAAAACATGATGACCCAAAACCTATGGGATGCAGCAAAAGCAGTTCTAAAGGGAAGTTTATAGCCAAACAATCCTACCTTAAGAAACCAGAAACACTTCAACTAAACAACCTAACCTTACACCTAAAGCAATTAGAGAAAGAAAACAAAAAAACCCCAAAGTTAGCAGAAGGAAAGAAATAATAAAGATAAGATCAGAAACAAATGAAAAATAAATGAAGGAAATGATAGCAAAGATCAATAAAACTAAAAGCTGCTTCTCTGAGAAGATAAACAAAATGGATAAACCATTAGCCAGACTCATCAAGACAAAAAGGGAGAAGACTCAAATCGATAGAATTAGAAAAGGAATAGGAGAAGTAATAACTGACACTGCAGAAATACAAAGGATCATGAGAGATTACTACAAGCAACTATATGCCAATAAAATGGACAACCTGGAAGAAATGGACAAATTCTTAGAAATGCACAACCTTCCAAGACTGAACCAGGAAGAAATAGAAAATATGAACAGACCAATCACAAGCACTGAAATTGAAACTGTGATTAAAAATCTTCCAACAAACAAAAGCCCAGGACCAGATGGCTTCAGAGGCGAATTCTTTCCAACATTTAGAGAAGCGCTAACACCTATCCTTTTCAAACTCTCCCAAAATATAGCAGAGGGAGGAACACTCCCAAACTCATTCTATGAGGCCACCATCACCCTGATACCAAAACCAGACAAAGATGTCACAAAAAAGAAAACTACAGGCCAATATCACTGATAGATGCAAAAATCCTCAACAAAATACTAGCAAACAGAATCCAACAGCACATTAAAAGGATCATATACCATGATCAAGTGGGGTTTATCCCAGGAATGCAAGGATTCTTCAACATATGCAAATCAATCAATGTGATACACCATATAAACAAACTGAAGGAGAAAAACCATATGATCATCTCAATAGATGCAGAGAAAGCTTTCAACAAAATTCAACACCCATTTATGATAAAAACCCTCCAGAAAGTAGGCATAGAGGGTACTTTCCTCAACATAATAAAGGCCATATATGACAAACCCACAGCCAACATCGTCTCCAATGGGGAAAAACTGAAACCATTTGCACTAAGATCAGGAACAAGACAAGGTTGCCCACTCTCACCACTCTTATTCAACATAATTTTGGCAGTTTTAGCCACAGCAATCAGGGAAGAAAAAGAAATAAAAGGAATCCAAATCAGAAAAGAAGAAGTAAAGTTGTCACTGTTTGCAGATGACATGATACTATACATAGAGAATCCTAAAGATGCTACCAGAAAACTACTAGAGCTAATCAATGAATTTGGTAAAGCAGCAGGATACAAAATTAATACATAGAAATCTCTTGCATTCCTATATACTAATGATGAAAAATCTGAAAGTGAAATTAAGAAAACACTCCCATTTACCATTGCAACAAAAAAGAATGAAATGTCTAGGAATAAACCTACCTAAGGAGACAAAAGACCTGTATGCAGAAAATTATAAGACACTGATGAAAGAAATTAAAGATGATACAAATTGATGGAGAGATATACCATGTTCTTACATTGGAAGAATCAACATTGTGAAAATAACGCTACTACCCAAAGCAATCTACAGATTCAATGCAATCCCTATCAAACTACCACTGGCATTTTTCACAGAACTAGAACAAAAAATTTCACAATCTGTATGGAAACCCAAAAAACCCCGAATAGCCAAAGCAATCTTAAGAACGAAAAATGGAGCTGGAGGAATCAGGCTCCCTGACTTCAGACTATACTACAAAGCTACAGTAATCAAGACAGTATGGTACTGGCACAAAAACACAAAGATAGATCAACGGAACAGGATAGAAAGCCCAGAGATAAACCCACGCACATATGGTCACCTTATCTTTGATAAAGGAGGCAGGAATGTACAGTGGAGAAAGGACAGCCTCTTCAATAAGTGGTGCTGGGAAAACTGGACAGGTACATGTAAGAGTATGAGATTAGATCACTCACTAACACCGTACACAAAAATAAGATCAAAATGGATTAAAGACCTAAATGTAAGGCCAGAAACTATCAAACTCTTAGAGGAAAACATAGGCAGGACACTCTATGACATAAATCACAGCAAGATCCTTTTTGACCCACCTCCTAGAGAAATGGAAATAAAAACAAAAATAAACAAATGGGACCTAATGAAACTTCAAAGCTTTTGCACAGCAAAGGAAACCATAAACAAGACCAAAAGACAACACTCAGAATGGGAGAAAAGATTTGCAAATGAAGCAACTGACAAAGGATTAATCTCCAAAATTTATAAGCAGCTCATGCAGCTTAATAACAAAAAAACAAACAACCCAATCCAAAAATGGGCAGAAGACCTAAATAGACATTTCTCCAAAGAAGATATACAGACTGACAACAAACACATGAAAGAATGCTCAACATCACTAATCATTAGAGAAATGCAAATCAAAACTACAATGAGATATCATCTCACACCAGTCAGAATGGCCATCATCAAAAAATCTAGAAACAATAAATGCTGGAGAGCGTGTGGAGAAAAGGAAACCCTCTTGCACTGTTGGTGGGAATGTAAATTGATACAGCCACTGTGGAGAACAGTATGGAGGTTCCTTAGAAAACTACAAATAGAACTACCATATGACCCAGCAATCCCACTACTGGGCATATACCCTGAGAAAACCATAATTCAAAAGGAGTCATATACCAAAATGTTCATTGCAGCTCTATTTACAATAGCCCGGAGATAGAAACAACCTAAGTGTCCATCATCGGATGAATGGATAAAGAAGATGTGGCACATATATACAATGGAATATTACTCAGCCATAAAAAGAAACGAAATTGAGCTATTTGTAATGAGGTGGATAGAGGTAGAGTTTGTCATACAGAGTGAAGTAAGTCAGAAAGAGAGAGACAAATACCGTATGCTAACACATATATATGGAATTTAAGGAAAAAAAAAAAGATGTCACGAAGAACCTAGGGGTAAGACAGGAATAAAGACACAGACCTACTAGAGAATGGACTTGAGGATATGGGGAGGGGGAAGGGTAAGCTGTGACAAAGCGAGAGAGAGGCATGGACATATATACACTACCAAACGTAAGGTAGATAGCTAGTGGGAAGCAGCCTCATAGCACAGGGAGATCAGCTCGGTGCTTTGTGACCACCTAGAGGGGTGGGATAGGAAGGGTGGGAGGAAGGGAGACGCAAGAGGGAAAAGATATGGGAACATATGTATATATATAACTGATTCATTTTGTTATAAAGCAGAAACTAACACACCACTGTAAAGCAATTATACTCCCATAAAGATGTTAAAAAAAAAACAACAAAAGAAACACTTCCCTAATGTGGGGAGAGTACCTAGGTCCAAGAAGCACAGAGTCCCAAACATGATGAACCCAAAGAGATCCACACCAAGACATATCAAAAAAAAAAAACAAACTTAAATTCCTAGCTCATATCTGACAACAACAACAAAGGAAAAAATACAGAAATAAGAAATTTATTGACAGAGGTATTTTTATAATCTTGAAGGGAGAATATTAATTTTACATACGAAATAGAAGCCAGAAACATAAAGAAAAAAATTAACAAGTTTGACCATTAAACTAAAACTTCAGTAAGAAACTTTATTCTCTACTCTGAGAAAGATCAAGCTTGAAATGGTCACAGATATACACATTGTAGCATGCTCCCTTTTTTTTGAAAATCTGTGAGCAAATAAGCATGCTATGTAAGAAATAACTATAAAGGGTGAGCCTACTTAAAAAGTGTTTAATTAGTGGCCTAGTTCAATCAAGTACATTGGTCATCCAGTCCCTATTCCCAACTCTCAACCTCCTTGGTAGATGGCATTCATCCAAATCAGGATTACTGATTTTTAGTAAAACAAATAAAAGCAACTTTAAGTGTCTGAAAATAATACCTGCAATGTGTAAGGACACCTGAAGTACAAGAATGTTGTCTATTTTTTGTCCAACCAAAGAAGGGCCCTTCTAAATTAATATAGTGAAACAATGATTAAAACAATCATGATCCTATCTAAATGAAATATTTCGCTGACTTTAAGCATTCAAATGTAGGAGCTACCTTCATCTCTAAGTGCAAAACAGCAATCTTTTTCTTTTCCTGATCATGATTAAGAAATGCACAGTGGCCCACTCCTCACAATTTTCTCATCTATACTTGTAACTTTTTCCTTAGGAAGCCAGCCGAAAACACTGTACTTTATAAAACTGGCTTCTTCACTGTCACTCAAACCTATTTGCATGTAAGCAAAGTACTGTGTGAATACTGTTTGCACCTTGCATAATACCTGGAAGATCCTTAATAAATATTTGCTGAATGAATGGAAAATTTAAATTTCAGCAAGCATTAAGAATTGCTGTTCACATATTTATATTTCAGTTGTACTCTATATGCATTTTTGGATGATTAATAGTGAATTCTTAGCTTGTTGTTCATATAGCTAAAACCATTTATGTTCTAATGAGGTGGTTCCATAATCTGATCGGATTCACAAGGAAACTTTTTCAAAAGGTAGATTCCAGGCCACCCCCAGAATAATGATTCAGTTGACCGAGCACGGAAGTAATCTAGTATTCTATACTTTTAAAAGCTTAGTGACCCTGGTATCAGCCAGGTTTGGGAACCACTGGTATGTGAATATATACATTAAAAAAAATCTGTTAAACACAGAACCTCGAAGTTGAATGCGACTTTAAAAGTTGTCTAGTCAATCCAAATAGGATTAATTACTCAAAGTTTCATCAGAATACAAAAGGGAAGCTATCACTGCATTTTCTGAGTGGTCTACTGACTATCTACATGGCTTGGGAATAATTTAGATTAATAAATACCTGAACTATAAAATTTGAGTTCTAGGTTATACCTAGTCTGGAAATATCTAGTAAAGTTGAATACATTTATGGTATACATTACTACAGCTGAACAATATCTGGTTCTCCTCTCCTTCCTAGGTACACGGAAGGTGATCTATAATTGAAGTTAGTACAGTTGTGAAGGAAATGACACGTATCACCAAAGCACAGAAGAACTGATGTGAGGTCCCCACATGCTCTCTTCCTCAGCTGCAGTGACCAATGAGGCCTCGTGTTAAGATGGTAGAGCCAGAAACTTCAACTTCAACTGGTCTACCCGACCGTGGAGCATTGTCCAGTGAGAAATCTCCAGCACAACACTTCACAAACCACTTTTGACATGTTTGATCAGTCACAGCACCTTCTCCGTACACTTGCACAAATCTTTTTGTGAGTTTCAGTTATGTTTTTACCTTTCTTGAAATAATAAAGCATAATATGCCAAAAATGTTGCTTTTTTTCTTCCATCTTCAATATTAAAATGGCTACACAAAAATTCACCGACTTTGATAAATCATTTTTTAAAGGCACACTGATATGACAACTGTCACATACAATCTAACAAAATTGTTTCAAATGAAGTTAAAGACAACTAAGTGCTCCTAGAGTCATCTTATGGAGAAAACCAAATGAACCTTTTGGCCCACCCAATATTTATAAAGTAATAAGCTTACAGAAGACTATGCAGAGCATGACCATTTATATAAAGTTTTAAAATATGTGATTTTAAGATGTATATACATCTAGCAAAAGTATAAAAACATGTACAGAATGATCGATACCAAATAAATGTTAGTGGCTACTCTTTGGGAGAGAGAAACGGTAATGGGATTAGGAAGGACATAGGAAGCCACAACATTATCTACTATGTTTTATTTATTTTTTTAAAAAAAGATCTGAGGGGCTTCCCTGATGGCGCAGTGGTTGAGAGTCCGCCTGCTGATGCAGGGGACACGGGTTCGTGCCCCAGTCCGGGAAGATCCCACATGCCACAGAGTGGCTGGGCCCGTGAGCCATGATCGCTGAGCCTGTGCGTCCGGAGCCTGTGCTCTGCAATGGGAGAGGCCACAACAGTGAGAGGCCCGCGTACCGCAAAAAAAAAAAAAAAAAAAAAAAAGATCTGAGGTAAATACAATAAAATGATAAGAGTCAATAAAGAAAAAATCAGGTTTCAATTCTTAGCTCTCAATCCTACACTGAATTCCTTACTAACAGAAACTAGAAATGGGGAGGCTTTTTTAATATACAGAGAAGAAATCTGAGGTCAAGTTCATCCTGAGACAAGGGAAGTGGAAACACAGATGACCATGAATGCTCAGCAATTAAAGATGCCTGGTGCCTCTGAAAGAGAAGTGAGGGGCTGCAATAGAAAGAGGGGGATTAGTTGAAAGTCTGCCTGTGACGCAGAACACATCCACCTCCTCCACCGGACTACCCAGCAGCACACAGTCAGATGACTACTTTTTTTCTGGGCTGGTAAGAAACTAGAGGTTACCTGCTAGTGAAACTGACCAGAAAGTCTTCAAACTCAGGCACACCAGGGAGAGGTGTGGTATGAATTAAAATGGAGAGATTAACTGAAAGTCTACACTGAACTACTGGATTCCCCAACACACTTCTTCTGGTCAAGATGTACATAATCCTTCACCTAACAACTGTATTCTAGTTGTAAAGAAATTCTTACCCAGTTCCATTTGGGGAACATCTGAGGCATTTACTGCAGCATTATATGTGGAGGCAGAGATCTGAAGGCAACCCGGGTGTCCATCCCAGGGAGAATGGATAGGCAAAACATGGTTCACATACCACTTGTGTAAACTTTAAAAAAAGACATAGAAAACAATACCTAGTTTTCAAGAACAGGATTGTTCCTTATTGTAATCAAAGGATATACAATAAGCACATTAGAATGGTTACCCGTGGGGGAAAGGGTGACTAGAGTGGGATGTCACCCTTAAAATCCAGCTTACAATTTATAAGAAACATACTGAAAACCTAAGGACACAGAAAAATTGAAAGAAAAAGGATGGGAAAAGTTATACCGGGTACATACCTAGCAAAAAATCTTAAAAGGTGTGACTAGCAGATAAAATATACTAGAGAACAAATAGAATTATTAGGAATAAAGGAAGTCACAACTTAAGAATAAATTTTTAACTTCCTAGTGAAATATGTATAATTTTGAACAAGTAAGTAAGGCTGTAGAAGATTTGAGTAACATGGTTAACAAATTTGACTTAATTGACATACATTCATTTACTATAAACTCTGTACCCAACAAGCATAGAATAAACGTTTTCAAGTTTACTTGGAACATAATAAAAACTTGATCATATACTAGATAATAAGTATGTCTCAACAAATTTGAAAGAATTGAATAATACAGAACATTTTTCAGACCAAAATGAAATTAAATTAGAAATAACAAAAAGGTAACTAGAAAACCCTCATTTTTTTGGAAATTAAGAAAGTATACTTCTCAAAGAAGAAATAACAGAACTTAGAAAATATTTAGAATTAAACAATAAAAAAATTACATAACAAAACGTGGACATTACTCAGGTAGTGCTTAGAGAAATTTATAGCCTTAAATCCTTAAATTTGGGGGAAAAAACCTGAAATGAGTAAGCTAACCATATCTTCAAATAAGTTAGAAAAAGAGTAGCAAAATAAACCCAAAGAAGATTTAACAAAAGAAATAATAAAGGATGGAAATAAATGAAAATTTTAAAATACAATACATACAATAAAAGAATCATCAAAACCAAAAGTTGGTCCTCTAAAAGCCTAACACATTGGACAAGCCTATGGCAAGATTTTTCAAGGAAAAAAAAAAAAAGGAAAAAACTATAAATATGTGAGAGTAGGAATGAAAAAGATGTTAGCACAGATACTGTAGATAAATATTATAAACTTTGTGCCAATAACTTTGAAAATTAGATGGAATTGACAAATTCCTACATCTATAAAATGTTCCAAAGTGACTCAAAAAGAAATACAAAATGAAAATAGTCTTATACTTTTTTTAAAAGACTTTTTTTTTTAAACTATTAATGGAATTAATAGTTAAAAATCTCCCCACAAAGAAGGCTTAAGGCACAGATAGCTTCACTGGTGAGTTTTACCAAAAATACAAGGAGCAAATAATTCCAATCTTAAACAAGCTCTCCCCCAAAAATATAAAAAGAGAGAATTCTCCTCAACCTTTTGAAGACAGCAAACTGGGCAAACTTTGTCCTAAAAACAAAACAAAAAAATCAAGGGAAATTACAGGAGAATTTAACTCATAAACATAGAAAAAAGCTAAACAAAATATAAGCAAGTGAAATCTAGCAGTGTATTAAAAGGAGGGTCAAATTATGTTTATTCCAGGAATGTAGGGTTGTTTAAAACACAGTTAATGTAATTCACTCTATTAACAGAATAAAGAAACTCAGGCTATCATCTCAATGCAGAAAGTCTTTGATAAAATTTGACATCATTCATGACAAAAAGAAAGCACTAGCAAACTAGGAATAAAAGGGAACCTCTTTTATCTGATACAGTTTCTACAAAAAACCAACATCAAAAGACATGCTAAAATGAATGCTGAAAGTGTTCTCTTTGGTATTAGTAATAATGCAAGAATGCCTATCAGACCATTGCATTCAATATTGCACTGGAGGCTCTAGCTGGCATAATAAAACCAAAAGAAAAAAACATGAGTATATTTAAAAGCATAAAGAATGGGAGGCAAGACAAAAGGCAATCATTATTTGCAGGTGATATAATGATTTATAGAAAATCCAAAAGAATGTGAGTACAAATTGCTAGAATTATGAACAAGTTACACAAGAAGACTACATAGTGGATTAAAATACAAAAGCAACGTGCGTGTCCAACACCAGCAACAAACTGTTAAGAAACATAATTCAAAAAAGATACCATCTTCATGACTGTACACATTTGCCAAAAATCACTGAATTGTACACTTAAAGTGGGAGCATTTTATTGCATGTAAATTATATCTCAAAATAACTGCAGAGAAAAAAGGCACCATTTGCAACAGCAGCAACACATGCGAAGTACACAAGAATTAATTTAACATGTACAAGACCTTTCTGAGGAAAAATTATAAAGCTTTACTAAATGGCACAAAAGGATATTTAAATAAATGCAAAGACATAACACATTCATGGAATGGAAGACTTAATATTATAAAGATGTCTGTTCTTCCCAATTTGATCTTTAGATTCAATAAATCTCTGATCAAAACTCCAACAAAATTTTATGAGGGACTCAATAAGCTGATTCTCAAATTTATATGAAAGAGCAAAGGGCAAAGAATAGACAAGACACTCCTAAAAAAGATGACTTAATCCCTTACAGTAATTAAGATAGCATGATATTGGCATAGTGATAGAAATTTTGACCAAAGGAACAGAATCAAGAGCCCAGAAACCAGACCGTGCGTATTTGCAAACTTCATTTATGACAATGGTGGCATTGTAGTTAAGTGGGGAAATGATGGATTATCCAAAAAATGGCATTGAGACAAGTTATTATTCAAATGCAGAGAGAGAGAGAAAACTGGATATTCCACAGCACACCACACACAAAAATTTGTTCCAGATGAATTAAAGACATATGTAAAAAGGACATCTTCAAAGCTTAAAAAGAGAGAGAAATATCACTACAATGTTGGAGCAGGCAAGGGTTTTGTTTTGTTTTGTTTTAATTCAAATGAAAAACACTAACCAAAAAGGGAAGAGGTTAACAAATTTAACCAAAAAATGGATTACACACAAATAAGTAAAATCTACTATGGAACACAGTGGGAGAAAAGCATATTTTTTCTCCAGGAAGAAGAAATCAATGGGAAACTGAAGGAAAAACAACCACAAAAACAGTACAGGAAAGTCAGTCCAGTTATAAAGTCAACAGGCACACTTTTGAGCAATCTGTGGTATATAAGAGAGAAGATCCCACTGAACTCTGACGAGAACAACTGCACAGGGATTGTGACACTGGAACTAAACAAAGGGTACACAGAATGACAGCACACTGCTTGACTTTGTAATGAATGGAATTAACTTAAAATTCTGTTATTTGATTTTCAACTTTTAGATTGAGCCCTTAATAAACCTCAGACGACTTAGTTATGATCATAGGAGAGAACAGAAATATTATCAGCTTTGATAAAAGTAATGGCACAGATGACAGAAGTTAGGAGGCGAAGGGAGAAGCAGACAGAAGGTTAAAACTTCCTTCGTTTACATAGTAGAAGTCAAAAGAAGTTACAAGAAATAGAAGTTTAAAAATTACATTCAAGAGTACAAAGGTAACTGATTTTTAAAATGGTGATATAATTATGAAAAGATGAGGTGGGTTGATATGTAGAGTTATAAATGAGGTTGGTCCCTTACACCACAGAAGGAATTCAATAATGTCCAAAACTGATAGGCCAAGAAATGGTGCTCTGAATATATTATTTAGCGATATGGAGGTATCCATTAGGAGATCTAAAAACCCAAATGAAGCACAATGAAACTGGGGAGGATGTACTGCGTTTTGTTATACGTATTGTTGTATTTTTTCTGTATTACTGAATTTTTAATCTATATGTGTGTATTATTTTAATAAATATAAAAGTTTTGAAAATTATTGAACGAAAGAGAAAGAAAAGATCAAGAACTCTAAGAGCTCATTTAATCAAACTATGTAATTTGAGCTAGGTAAAAGAAAATTGATGTCTACTGCAACAGAAAAACTTCTAAATACCCGAGTAAGACTAATAATCAAAAACCTACCAACTTTATCTAGCAGAGTATACTTAATATCATTATTTAATTCAGAGGGAAGAAATCAGTTTAAAAGCTGAATCTTATCCTTCATTGTTTCTCCTCCTCCTTACTTTTCCTCTTCATTTCTCTAGCTTTTTTGTTCCCCTCCAGCTTTCTTTTCCTTAGCAAGAATATTTAACTGAAAATAAAAATAAAACACTAGTTTTATTTATAGAGTTCAGTCTTGTGGTTCCATAATTTTCTCTCAATACAAAAAGAGCAAATTAGGTTGATTTTCATTTCCATGTGGTCTAAACTAACTTTTAAAATCTCTATGGTCATTAACTGTTGTAAAGAAGAAAAGATCTCTACTGCTGATTTAAGGGAAGAACACAAATAACAAAAGACAACCTTGTTAAACCCAGCACACTAATTACTCTTAACGTATTAAAGGGGACTGCTACATAACTTAGGCTTCAGGGCTCAGGAGCTAGGTTTCCATGCAGATATTTATGGTGATTTAAAGAGCTGAAAGCTTTAAGTATTAAGATCCCCAAAAGTAAAGTAAAAACCAGAAGGTGAAATGTTCATGTTAGGTGACATTCGGTTTTGACCCAGAAGAATTCAGCAAGGTTTCCATTTCAGTATAATCCACATCTATCATATACTTACACTATATTTGCAAGGTCAAGTGGTTTCTCTGGTTGTTCAGGAAAAACAGGATGCGGAGGTTCTCTGGTGGGTACACACCCCAAGGATTTACTAATTGCATGGCTCAGCTTCTTTGCAGGGGATTTCTGTGTCAAAGTAGAAAATATGGAAATAAGGAATTGAATTTTCAAAAGAATGAAACAGAATTTTAACTAAGTGACGAGAGCTGTAGAAAATATCTTTGCAAATACAAACTAAGTTGCATTACAGTCACCACTACTGAGCCTTGCAGAAAGGAACCTACGGTTGTTTCAAGGGGTTGTTTCAAGGTCGTTTGTGGCCCTTCGTTTCTGTCCTAACTCCCTCATTTCTACTATGCAGTCACACTATCCAGTTAGTGTTAACTTGCCTTTTGAACATCTCTGTGTGCCCTTTGCAGGAACTCCCTCTTTTGATGCTTCTGGGTCATTCTGGTAAGATGTTATAGTTAATTCCCTGATCAGAGTCAGAAATTCTTGCTAGACTAAAATACTAAAAGGTTAAGATAATGCTGAGAGCTCACAGCTCTTGAATGTTAGCAAATTAGCTGACTAACCCACATCCCCCCAAATATTAAGAGAATATTCCCCAAATGAACATGAAACAGAACATTTGGTGTTAAGGGTCTGGCTATGTATACAGATACAAATGAGTGCACTCACATACACAGGCAGCATCAGATCTGTGACTCTAAATTATGATATGCTGAAGGTACAAAAATAAGTCGGCATACTAATACATTTCCTGGGAAGGTAGAACAATACACACTAAATCCAAAGACTAGCAGGCCTAAGGTATAATAGTAAATATGCACAAAAGTAAACAATATGCCACGACTAAGATATGTAGAATATGAAACCCATATTTAAAGGACACTTTTTAAAAAATTAATTAGTTTATTTATTTATTTATATTTTGGCTGCGTTGGATCTCCATTGCTGCACGGGCTTTCTCTAGCTGCGGTGAGCGGGGCTACTCTTTGTTGCAGTGTGCAGGCTTCTCACTGCGGTGGCTTCTCTTGTTGCAGAGCACGGGCTCTAGGCGTGCGGGCTTCAGCAGTTGTGGCACATGGCTTCAGTAGTTGTGGCTTGCGGGATCTAGAGCGCAGGCTCAGTAGTTGTGGTGCACGGGCTTAGTTGCTCTGCAGCACATGGGATCTTCCTGGACCAGGGCTCGAACCCATGTCCCCTGCATTGGCAGGAGGATGCTTAACCACTGCGCCACCAGAGAAGGCCCCCAATTCCTTTTAAATAATACTGTTATCTGAGATTTTCTTGGCAGGATACTAGTCGCAAAAAAGTTTAAATATTTCATTCTTCTGTCTCTGCAGTGTATTACTGTAGTACTACTTTAATTAGAAAATAGACCTTGTTTGCAGCTGTGTGTCTCATCAGTAGCACATCTCCACTTAACTTTTATATGCTGCCTACATATATTTTAACAGAAAATAAGCCAAAATCTATTTACCTTTAAGACTATATAGGGAAAGTTACTTAATACCTTGTTTCTAACAGACTGAATAATACCATTCTCTTCAGAAACTTCATATATTGGCTCCAAATCACCTACTACCATCCCCTTCAACACATTAAATTGTGGGGGAAATCTATATGTAATCTAATCTCCTGAAAATTATATGAAGCTACACAAAGCAGAAATTCTGAACTTCCCCACAACTGCTCTCCATCATCCCTTTGCGCAATGACTAGCTATAACATGACTCTGATTCTTCTTCCTCTGCTCCATCTTCTACACTGCCCCAGACATCACACAGTCTTCTGCTTAAAATCTTGCAAAGGCTGATAATCATTTATAGACTAAGATCTAAATCCACGCCATCACAGCTCACTTAGGAGCTTTCATCTCTGGCTCCCCACTCTGTCCTCACCTCTCACCCCACACCAGCATAAACATCAGGCTGCTCAGTTAACCCAATGTACCATGTTCTCTTAGATCTCTGTACCTTGGCACGTGCCTTTCTGAGATCTCCCTTTCCCGATCTATTTCTCTTTAAATTTTCTGCTCATCTCTCAAGGCTGCTTGTTTGCAAGCCTCCCTTCCCCTACTTTCCTCACTGCTCCGTAAGTCGGCACCCCTCTTTCCAAGCTACCCACTCGCCAAGTACACATTTCCACTGTTGCACTGTTCCAATGCTACGCTGCACTTTTAAATTTACATGCCTATCTCTGTTAGACCAGTGGTCTTGAAGGGCAGGATCTACATTTTACTCATCTGTGTATTTCCAGAACCTGACCTACACCAGAATATGTTATTTGAATAAATTATTTGCCTAGATGAATTTTCTAGATTGCTTTTTCCTGGCTAAACCACATAAGCTTAATTTTTTTGAGAGTTATGATATGAGTAGGAGACCATCAGAGGACACCAGAGAATATCTTAATTCACCTTTACAACCAAACACTGCATGTGTAATCCATGTACTCATTTCGTGATTTTTTGCTACATCTGAGAACCACCTGGGCCATTAATTCATGCATTCTATGTGAGATGGATTATAATAGCCATGAAATCACAGGTTTCATGTGTATATTTTACCATAAACATTAAAATAAGACTGTTAAAATAAAAAATGTTTCCCTTTGTATCACCTAATATTCTCTAGCAGCATGCTTGTTGTGCTTTCAAAAATACTGCTCCGAGTCAAGGTTTAAGATTAGATCCCATTTCAAGTCTCAAAAAGAAAGAGAGAAAGGTAACATCAATGCATCAAAGCCAATTCCACGTAGAGTACATCAAGAGATGCTTGATATGTATGGGAAGGAGAAAAAGACTGGAAATAAACATATATAGGAATTATCTAAGGGCTAGGATCAAACCAAAAAGAACATTATCCTGAAAATTTAAAGATAATGCATTCAATTAGGCTGTCTAAATTGGTAGATAAATGATTTCCTTAAAAAGACCTCAATGCATGAATTACAATATGGGCCTAAAGTGATTTCACTGTGGAGCTACGTTAGGAAACTAAGATTAACTAAGTGTGTGAGCAAGAGTTCGAAAACCACTATAAGTGCCGAGACAGGGACATTACCTCTTCTGGCTACTCGGCTCCCAGGACAATGCCCAGGACTTGGTAGTCAGTCACTAAGTATTTACAGAAGTGCAGGGAGTGAGGGAGGAAGAAAAGCAATCCAGGTGTAGGGACTGGTGACTCCACACTTCGTTTAAGCCGCTAGGCCAGAGATGTTCTGACAGGTCTTTGTACCTTTCCCCTCACTTGAACCCTCACACTGATATACGGGGACGCCTTAACCTAGAAAATCAGATCTCCTCCAAACCCTCTTAGGCAATGATTTTCAATCTTTGTGCATTTTCAATACCTTCATCCACTTTACCTAATTTCAAAACATTTCCTACCATCTCTTAAAAATATTACAGGTCACATAATTCAAAAAGAGACATGTACCACAATGTTCATTGCAGCACTATTTACAATAGCCAGGACATGGAAGCAACCTAAGTGTCCATCAACAGATGAATGGATAAAGAAGATGTGGCACAGATAAACAATGGAATATTACTCAGCCATAAAAAGAAACAAAATTGAGTTATTTGTAGTGAGGTAGATGGACCTAGTCTGTTATACAGAGTGAAGTGAGTCAGAAAGAGAAAAACAAATACCATACGCTAACACATATATATGGAATCTTAAAAAAAAAAAAAAAAAGGTTCTGAAGAACCTAGGGGCAGGACAGAAATAAAGATGCAGACGTAGAAAATGGACTTGAGGACACAGGGAGGGGGAAGGGGAAGCTGGGGTGAAGTAAGAGTAGCATGGACATATATACACTACCAAATGTAAAATAGATAGCTAGTGGGAAGCAGCCGCATAGCACAGGGAAATCAGCTCGGTGCTTTGTGACCACCTAGAGGGGTGGGATTGGGAGGGTGGGAGGCAGATGCAAGAGGGAGGGGATATATGTATACATAGAGCTGACTCATTCTGTTATACAGCAGAAACTAACAACATTGTAAAGCAACTCTACTCCAATAAAGATGTTAAAAATAAATAAATAAAATAAAGTAAGGTCACCTTGGAAAAAAAATTACAGCTTACATTAAAAAAGAATACTTCAAAAGTATATAAAATGTGGGTGTACAGTCTAAAAAGTGATAAAACAAATACCCATCTACCCACTATTCTGCCTGAGAAATATACCATTATGGTCACTTGGAAGCCTGGCTGTGAGCCCTTATCTAATACAGCCCACTCCCACCATACCCGCACCTCTCCTGGTTATCAGTATCCTGGATTTTGTACTAATCATTTCCTTGAGTTTACTATTTTAGCAATTATGTACTATAAAAAATACATGATTTATTTAATACATGCTTAAAACCTATATAGATTTACATATATATTTTTTCTGCAACTGGCTTCTTTTACTCAAAATTATGTTACAATTCATCCATGTTGATGCATATGTTGATAAAATTCACTCGTTTTTTCATGGCTTGATTGTATTTCATTGCTCAGTTACATCATAATTTATATATTTGGGTTGTTTCCCTTTGTTCCCTCTCAGTCACAATGCTGCTATAAAACTTTCTTGTCCGTGTCTCCTGCTGGCCATGTAAAAGAATTTCCTAAGAGTGGAATTATTGGGTCATAAATTATGACATTCAGTGTTACTAGGCACTGCCAATTTGCTTTTACAAAGTGGTTATGCTAATTTCCACTCCCATCAGCTATGTGAGGGACTTCCTGACTCTACATTCTGGCCAACCCTTGTTACAGTCAGACGTTCTAACATTTGCCAATCTGGTGGGTGACAAATGTTACTGGGCTTTTAATTTGCAATTCCCTTATTACTAGAAATATTGAGCATCTTTTCCAATGTTTATGGGCCATTTGTATTTCTTTGTCTGTGAAATGCCTGTTCCTGTCTTTGGCGTAGTGTTTCACTGGGTTTGTCTTTATCTTACCGATTTGTAAGAGTTCTATATATTTTTGTATTTTAACCGTACAGAAGTTATATCTTACAAACAACTTTCACTTTAAGGTTTTTCACTCTATTGTTTTTAATGAATGGTCATCTTTAAATACACAGTAGTCCCAATTTATTAATCTTTTCTTTCGTATTTTGTGCCTTTTGTATCTTAAGAAATATTCCCCTCCCTGATGTCATAACGATATCCTCCCAGATTGTCTTCATTGTTCCATAGTTTTTATCTTTCATATTTAAGTTTGAATCTACTTAGAACTGATTTCTTTGATAGGTATAAGGAAATAATCCAATTGTATCCAATATGGATAATCAGTTGCTTCAGGATCACTTAATAAACAATCCATTCTTCTCCTACAAGATAGATATTCTACTTCTATCCCTGTACCAGTATCATGATGATTTAATTGTTACAGTTTCCTCTTATCTTTTCAGGTAGTACCAGTGCCCCAAACTTTCATTCTTCATTAGGAGAGTCTTTGTTATTCTTGACCCTTCACACTTCCAATTAAATTTTACAATCAGTCTGTCCATTTACCGCAAAAGAAAAATCCTGTTGGGATTTTGATGGGAACTGATCGAATATATAGACAATTCTGGAGAGAACTGACATCTTCACATGTCAGTTCACACACTGAACATTCCTTTCCGTGTATATGTTCATCCCCTCATGTATTTAGCCTCTTTTTTTTTTTTTTTGGCCACACCACGCAGCTTGCAGGATCTTAGTTCCCTGACCAGGGATCGAACCCGGGTCCTTGGCAATGAAAGTGCGGAGTCCTAACCACTGGATCCCACTAGGGAATTCCCCTAAGCCTTTTTAAATATCTTTCAATAAAGTTACAGATTCTTGTTTATAATGGATATATGTATCTGTTATTTATTTCTAGTTATAGAAAGATTTTATATTCAGAAACCTTGCTCTCTTATTTTTAAAAATGTTGGTAAAATACACATAACATAAAATTTACCATCTCAACCATTTTTAAGTGTACAGTTAAGTATATTGGCCATTTATATATCATCTCTGGAGAAATGTCTATTCCTTTAAATAATTCCTTTAGACCAATTTTTTAATGGGTTATTTGCTTTTTATTGTTCTTAAGTTATAGGAGTTCTTTATATAATCTGAATATGAGCCCCTTATCAGATATATGATATGCAAATATTTTCTCCCATACCATAGTTTGCCTTTTTACTATGTTGATGTGTCCTTTGATGCACAGGAGTTTTAAATTTTGATGTAGTCCAATTTATCTATTTTTACTTTTATTGCCCCTACTCTTATTTTAATTCTAATGATTTGGAGATTCTTTCAATCTTTCTACATTAACAGTCATAGGTAAATAATGATAACTTTGCTTCCTTCCAATTAAAATACATTTTATCTCTTTTCCTTGTTTATTCTGCTGCTTTAGGACCTCCAAGAAAATGTTGAATAGAAGTGGTGATAGCAAGCCTCCTTGTTTTGTTTTCAATCTTAAGATTTCAATCTCAAAACAAATACTCCTGACATTTCATCAGTAAATATAATGGATACTATGTTTTTATAAATATCCTATATGTATTAGGTTAAGGAAATTCTTCTTCCCCTAGATTGTTAAAGTGCAGTGTTTGTCTGTGTGGATATGAGGTTTTAATCACTGTTTTACATGTCTTTTGAGATGATTATACAGATTTAATCCATCAACTTATGAATATGGCTAAATTATAATAATCTATCTTTAATTGCTGGAATAAAACCAGTGTGATTATGATCTTTTGTATACACCGCTGAGTTGGGTTTCCTAATACTTTGTTTAGGCTTTTATTTGTCTTCATTAGAATGGCTTGTAATTCTCCTTTCCTGTTGTCCTCGTAAGGTTTTGGTACCAAGGTAGTTCTAGCCTCAAAAATGAAATCAGAATGCTCATTAGTTTTTCTAGAATTTGGGAGATTTTTATAATACTGGAATTCTTTTCTTTGAATGCTTGTTGAAACTTATGTAAAGTCACTCAGGCCTGGTTGTTTCCTTTGTAGAAATATTTTAAGCTACTAGTTCAAATTCTTTAATGATTATACTAATACTTGCAGGTTTTATTCTATCTTAGATCAGTTTTGGAAAGCAAGGTTGTTTTAGGAGTTTGTTCATTTCAACTAATCTTTCAATAACCAATGTACAGTTGTTTTCTTATCTTTTTGTTATTGATTCCTAGCTCAAATGCACTATAATCGACACTAATTCTTTTCTGAGACTTCATTTATGTGGTCAAGTGTTGTGTGTTTGAAAAGAATGTGCAACCATTAATTGCTGGATACATTCGAATTTTCTACATTGTGTTTTTTGTCTAATGATTCTAACAATTGTTGAGAGAAATGCGTTAAAATCACCCATTTTAATAATGTATTTTAAATTTCTTATTGTGCTCTTATTAATTTTTATTTACACATTTTAAAGCTATGCTATTAGTTGTATATCTATGTATAACTGTTAATGTCATCTTTTTATCGTTTGTAAACTTTACCTCTGGTGAAGATTTTTTTATTGTAATAAAATATATATAACATGAAATATAACATTTTAATCTCTTTCCTAAAGATTTTTGCCCTGAAATCTATTTTCTGAGGTTAATATAGTTTCACCAGTTTTCTTTTGGTTAGTTCTTGGCTTGGTATGTCTTTTTTTTTCTTTTTTCTTACTGAAATATAATAGACATACAGTATTGTATAAATTTAAGATGTACAGCATAATGATTTGACTTACATACATTACGAACTGATTACCACAGTTAAGTTTAGTGAACGTTCATCACCTCATATAGATACAAAATAAAAGAAAAAGAAAAAAATATTTTTTCCTTGTGATGAGAACTCATAGATTCAAACAGAAACATAAGCCTATTAAATCCCCAAGAGAAGTCAGGAACCTCCTCTAACTCATTTAATGTGAACATTTTACCACCGTCTTAAACAGTATCTGTACTCTCATCCTGTAACTTCAAATCCTTTAACTCTAACCATGCCCCAACTATATTAATGTCATAGTTAATTAGTACTTTAGCTGCATCTTATTTTAAGACCAATAAAATTATTAGTCATTATTATTTACATATAGTGCTTATTTAAATTTACTCACATTTGCCAATTCTGCTGTGCACCATTCCTTCTTATGTTCCATTTCTTCCTTATTGCTTCAATTCATTTTTTCCCCAAAACATATCCTTTGTTAGTTCCTTTAGCAATGGTCTATTGGTGACAAACCCACTGAGACTTTTTCTGAAAATATATATTCCTTCTTTGCTCTTAGATTAGATAGGTATGGAATTCTAGGTAGACCTGTTCATTCTATCCTTCAAATCCTTCAATTGCCTGTCACATTTTCCATTTCCCTATATCTGTGTTCAATATTCTGTATCCTGGTTAATTTCCTCAGACTTATTTTCCATTCCCTAATTTTTGCTGTAGCTGTCTGTAATCTGCTATTTAACCCCTCTATTGAGCTTAACCTTATTATTTTTTATTTGCAGAAATTCAATTTGTTCCTTTTTCATCTTGACGTGTTCCTTTTTGAAATGTCACTATTCCTAGACTTACTCCTTTAATTTTTAAAGTGTACCATTTTCTGAAGTCCTTGGCATACTAAAGCTACTGTTTGTTGTGTTTGCTGATTCTCCCTCATAGTAGATGGTTTTATAATTGAGTTTGCAATATTTGATGATAAGCTCACCTTTAGCAGAGACTGTTTTTTTGTATGGGAGTCCTATTTGTACTATCTCTGGGCCACTGGAATATTTTTAGCCCCTCTTTCACAAGGAGGCGGCCCTTCTCAAATTCCAGCTTTTACAAAAATACCAGTTCTACTCACCTTGAGTGGACCCAAGTTACATTTCCTACTCCATGGAGGCACTAACCCCAACCACTGGCCTAAATCCAGTATCCCATCTGATAAATCCTGGGGACATCACAATTTGGGGTTTAATTTTTGATAGCCAGGAATTTCTCTTTTATTCAAGTTCAATTCTGCGTTTCAGTTTTGTTATATTTCATCCTACATGCATGTTTGTCACTGGGGATGGGAGGCTACAATTAGCTTAGTCTACCTTTACCCTGAACAAGATGGGAAGCTATTGGAGTGTATTGAGCAAGCAAGGATCTCATTTTTAACAGGATCATTCTGGCTGCTATACTTAGAATAAACTGAAGGTAACAAGGGCAGAATCAGGAATACCATTTAGAAAGCCTTGGCAGTAATTTGTAAATGTATAAATTTATACACATATATACATACGTAAACATGCAGTGTTATCAAGAGCAGGACAAACAGGCTTATAACTGATACCAACTCTTACAAATTATACTTTTTAGCATTTTAAATTCCCCACCTATGTCCGTTCCAATGTTGTTTGCCTTGTTTTGTCTCATACTAATATTTTATACTACCTTTTTCATCCCTTTATTATCAACTGTGTATCTTCTCTGAAAGAGCATGTGGTTTTTGTCATTTTGATAAATCTGAGAGTTTTTATCATTTTAGTAGGTGAGTTTAATTCACTTTCATTTACTTTAACTACTGCTACGTATGCTTAAATGTATTCCTAGCAACTTATTTTGTGTTTTCTATTTTACCATGATTTTCTCTTTTTCTCTTTTCCTGTCTTCTATTGGATTGGTCAAGGTTATTTCTGCTACATTTTTTCTTCTAATAGTTTTAAGGTTTATATTTTATATCTAATTCTTCAAGTGGTTACCCTTAAGTTTTTAATGCATATTTAAAATTATAGTTTCTTACAAGTTAGAATTAATTACATTTTATTATCCTCCTCCTGAAATCTTTAGTGTGCTTTTAATTCCCTTTATCACTCCCCCAACCACAAATTCCATGTTGCTATTTTTGTTGATTTAAGTTACAACTTACTAAAAATCGTCATATATTCTATAACCAATATTTATTTATATTCAATATTGTTTTTGATTTCTCTGCTTCCTTTTTTTTCTTAAATCCCATTACTACCTTCTTGGTTCATTTTTTTTTCTTACTGCAGTGTATCTTTAAATAGTTCTTTCAGCAAAGGTCTTTCAAAGTCCTTAAATTATGAAAATGTTATTGTAGTGTCCTTGCTGTTGAAAGATAGTTTGGGTGAGAACAGAATTTTAAGTTCAAATTTATTTTCTCTCAGCACCTTGAAGACATTCTGCTGTTGTTTCTCAAAACCAGTGATAAAGTCTAATGTCATCTGGATTCTTATTCTTTTGTAGACCATCAGTCTTTTCTCTCTACTGTCACCTAGGAATTTCTCTTCATCATTATCACTAGGATGTATGCAGGTGCTGACTATGCTGGTTCTTTTTAAAATGTATTCTCCTTCAGTTAGTAGGCCTTCTACCTAAGGGCTCATACTTTTTCAGTTTTGGAAATTTTTCATACATTATTTCTTCAAACATTGTCTCTTGTCAATTTTCTTCACTTGCAACTCCTATTAGATAAATGTTGGAACTTCTACATGAATCTAAATGCTTCAATCTTTGTTTCATACTCTTTTTTTTTTTTTTTTTATATTAAAGGACACTCTCTTACCTCTTGATGCTGAGTTTTGGGAGAATCTCTTGCCCTGATCTTTCAGCTCAATAATCTGTTCTTTAGCTATATCCAGTTTGCAATGCAGCCCATCCGGTGAGTTTGTTTGACAACTACATTTTTCATTTTCATTATTTATAGTTTCATAACTTCCACTTCTTGTATTAATCATGAAAGTCTATCCCTGGTCCTCTAAGAAAATTAGATTGACCTATTTTTAAAGTTTCTTTCTGACTGTTCTACCCCACAGGGTGTAGTTCTGCTGTTTATATTTCACTGTGCTAAGCTTCCTCTGGGTTTTCATGGCCGTGTAAACATCTCCCATGGGACTGCTCACTTGCCATCTTAGCCAATAGTGGCATCCTGGCCAGAGGCCGCATGCTGTATCTGTTCTGACAAAATCAGCAGAGAGCTTCAGGGTCCTGGCAGTAGTGATGGCCTCAAACAGGCAGTGTAAGCAGTTCCTTTCTGCAACTTCTCCTTTAATGTAAAACTCCTTCACTTAAAGATGTTTTATTGCTTCAGGTCAGGAATATTCCTTTTCTTTTCAATCTTGAAAGGGAATTTATTAATCAAATTAAATCTATCATTTCTATGGGTTTGGTGCAGAAAGGGTAAGAGGGAGTATGTGTTTGGTCAACCATCTTGAAACTGGATCTACTGCTTCTCTAAATATCATTTCCCTGCATTCTCTTCAGCCTCTTTCTGGAGTTCATATTAGATGGCATTCCTCAATCTAACTTCCATGTCTTAATTTTTTTTCTATTACTGTATCCTTCTGTGATGTGCTTAGGAACAATTCTCTGCTCCAGTATCCAGCTCACAAATCTGCTCTTAAGCTACAGACCCAGTTAATCAGCACAATTAATGAATTCCTTATTTTGACAATCAAAATTTTAATTTCCAGTATCAGTACTTAGTTTTTTTGTTTGTTTGTTTTTTTGTTTTTGCGGTACGCGGGCCTCTCACTGTTGTGGCCTCTCCCGCTGCGGAGCACAGGCTCCGGACGCGCAGGCTCAGTGGCCATGGCTCACGGGCCCAGCCGCTTCGCGGCATGTGGAATCTTCCCAGACCGGGGCACGAACCCGCGTCCCCTGCATCGGCAGGCGGACTCTCAACCACTGCGCCACCAGGGAAGCCCAATACTTAGTTATTTTTGGTAGATAAAATAACTGCTCATATCTCTCCAAGAGTTCAACTGTACATATTTTTAAATCTAGTTCTGCTTATTCTATGAATTCTATGTCCAAAATAAACTCTGTTATCTCCTTTGCATGGCAGTTTTTAGTGATTTTTAATGAAGTGCTCATCTTTGTAGTTAAGGCTCTCTGTTGAGACAGTCTACACTATCTGTGTGCACTGCTTACCTGGAGGGGAGAAGTAGGACTTGTTTTCAGTGAGAGTGAAGGAGGGACAGAAGGTGACACCTCATGGAAAAGCTTTCTAGTTAGTCTTATGAACATGGGACCCCTATTCTCCTGGAATTCACCAAGCACCTGGACCCCAGCCCTGCCTCTCCAACCTAAGGTCCTATGTACACTACATCTGCCGGCGACACCTGCATCACCAGGCTATAGTACCAGAGTCACTCTGTCACTTGCCCTGAGCACCTCTCAGCTGCCCATATCAACTTTCCAAGCAGGAGCATTCTAGATGCTACTCCTATCCTGAGAAGCAATAGTTTCCTGCCCTTGTTTTGAAACAAGGTTTTCTTTTGTAAACTGATCCCATACACTTTTCATGGGGGTTCTGCACATCTGGGACCTGCTGTGGGTTTTCCTTCTTTTTTTCCCCTCTAGTGTACTTGCAAATTATTTTTAAAATTCTAATCTATCATTTCTAACTATCTGAGGCAAGATGGAAAGGTGATAGCATGTCCTCAAACCATCACCCTGAAATGGAATTCCCAGTTCTTTTTTGTTTATTAAAGTTTATTTAAAATATATTTTGAAAATTCATAATATCCCTTATATTATTTTTTAAAGGATTCAGAATAACAGCTTTAGAAAGTAAAAAATTTACAGTTGCTAAGCTCCAGTTGAACTTAATTTGTAAAGCTATAATTTTGACTGATTAATGTATGAGAGAAATGTAATCCATGTAATTTTTATTACTCTTCCAAGATTTGAGAGTATGAGCTCTCTGACAGTTATGAGAATATAGCTAGGTAGAATAAAAAGTAATCAGTTCACATATGGCTTCTGAAACATGCTTATAAATTACAACCTCTTGACCCACAAAAAAGGAACCACCGTTATCTCAAATGGTTCAATGATAGCTGAGGCTGGAGTTATGTAAAGAACAGCAGTAACGGGCTTCCCTGGTGGCGCAGTGATTGGGAGTCCGCCTGCCGATGCAGGGGACGTGGGTTCGTGCCCCGGTCCGGGAGGATCCCACGTGCCGCGGAGCGGCTGGGCCCATGAGCCATGGCCGCTGGGCCTGCGCGTCCGGAGCCTGTGCTCCGCAACGGGAGAGGCCACAGCAGTGAGAGGCCCGCGTACCAAAAAAAAAAAAGAACAGCAGTAACTTGGTTTTTGAGCAGCAAATCGTTTCAGCCTCCTTTTCAGGAAAAAAAAAAACAAAAAAATTCCAACAAATACGGATTTGTTGGAATTCAACATCAACAGACTGACACTGCTAGGTGTGCCCTGACAGCCAATATAGTATTTATGGTTCCATACATACCAACCCTGGGTGTGGGAGGGGTACCCTTGAATTACCGATAATTGCCACATTAAGCATAAATAAGTTACAACTGAAAAAGCTGTCAATGTGTATAGGCAAAAACAAAGTTCAAGGCCAGACTTTGCTCCTAACTGAGCTGTGATATCAACCTGGCCTGGCATCACATTTTGTGTTGGAACTCTTACCAGAATGTACAACAGGGGAAATGCTGCACTGAGAATTGGACTGCCCTTTAAAACATCAGTTTGATGACATGGACAGAATTTCCTTTCTCAATAGATTTAACTGGCAGTTCATATTCCCATCTTCTTCAAACAATTTGTTAAGAGTTTTGTGTCTCTGTAAGAGAATTAAAAGTAACATATTCCTTACAAATGAAGATGTGAATACATGGTAAAGCTCATACACAGCTGGTGGGAGTGTGAAGTAGTAAAGCCACCTTAGAGAGCAATTCAGTAAAATCTAGTAAAAGATACACACTCCTCTGGACTAAGGAATTCCACTCCTAAAAATTACCCTAGAAAAATTCCCCAGGCTGCACAAGATGACCTGTACTAGAACATCCACTAAAGCTTTGTTTGGAAAAGTAGAAAATTAGAAACAAGTTGAATGTCAATCAACAAGAGAATAAATAAAATGTGGCATATTTATAGAATTGAATTTTATATGGCATTGAAAATAACCATATCAACATGGAGATCATTTTACAAACAATGTAGGTGAACGAAGGAAGCTGCAAGAGGATATATGTAATATGACACTATTTTGATAAAGTTTAAAAATATGAGAAACAATGCTATATATATATATATATATATATATTTTTTTTTTTTTTTTTTTTGCGGTACGCGGGCCTCTCACTGTTGTGGCCTCTCCCGTTGCGGAGCACAGGCTCCGGACGCGCAGGCTCAGCAGCCATGGCTCATGGGCCCAGCCTCTCCGCGGCATGTGGGATCTTCCCGGACCGGGGCACGAACCCGCGTCCCCTGCATCGGCAGGCGGACTCTCTACCGCTGCGCCACCAGGGAATCCCAATGCTATATATTTTAATGGCCACATACACATGTGTAATAAAAAATATGAAAATATCAGTATGAATGGAAATATTGAGTACTAAATTCAAAATAGAGGTTACCTCTGAGGAGGGAGGAAAATGGGTATATACTATGGACCTCTTTCCACATCTGAACATATAAATCTATTTCACTTATTTTGACTGCTACACAAAATTCCACAGTTATAATTATATATATGTATGTATGTATGTATATATACCATAATAAATTTAGCCATTTTGTTACTGTTGGAGATTTTGGCCATCTCTTCATACCAAAATCCTAATATACTTGATGCAAGGGTCTTTGTGGGAGAATTCCTATATGGGGAATTGCTGAGTTAAAGTTTATATGCATTTAAAATTTTATTTTTCAAATATTGTATCAATTCACACTCCTACCAACAATCTTCTAGAGTCCTCTTCTCTACACACTCTTGCCAAAATTGAATATTATCAATCTCTCACACTTTTTCAAGTCAGGAAGACATTCCCATGATCAAAAGTAGTTTAAAAACTGGAACAAGTGGGAGATGCCAACTTTATAATGTTCTTTAACAAACACAGGGGTATATAGGCTAATAACATACTAAGGAATTATGAGATAATAGAATATACAGACAAATGAACAGATAACTATAATAGCATGATAAGTGCCTTAAAAGAGTTATTCAGCGTGCCACAGCAGAGCATGAAGAGACATATAAATCAGCTTGGGGATCAGGAAAAGAGGCAATGGCTGAGCTGAACCTCAGAGGCTGAAGAGAAGTTGGCATGGGAAATTTGGGAGGATGGGGAGGAGAGGAGACAAAGGGAGATAGAACAACAGATTCAGAGACATAGAAGTAAGAAAATGTGGTAGAACAAGCAACTGGAAATAGTTCAATACTGTCATAGTGCTGCCTGTGAGTTAAAGCCATACATAAAAGTCCAAGTCCAAAGACAAAACTGAAGACGCTTTCAAAATGTTACTCCATAAGATAAAACCCCAGTGTGTTACAAATCATCTCTGATTTAGAAGCTGCTTCTAGAATACATTGAACAGATAGTTCTCTGGCCAAATGCAGCAACAGATTGCATGGCAGGATAGAATGAGGAAGGAGAAGTGTGACCAGTACTTCAGGTCTGGGTAAACAAAGGGTCTAGTCAGCTAAGACAAAAAGGAGCAGAGCACTTGAGTACGATGGAAAAAGATTTACAGGCAGCCAAAGTCCCACAAAAGGGAGGCTGGAGGTTGGAGAGAGCATGAAGGTTGGAAAACCAAGAAGACCCACCAAAGTGCTTCTTTGTATAGCAGCACTCTCTGGGGCCTGGAGCAGAACAGGCACTAGAAATGTTTACTGAACGATTACCAGGGCAGAAAGCTCTTTGCCTGGCTGAAATTTCCCCCTGGATGATGACACCTGGGCACCGGCTATCTCCAAAGGCTGTCACAAACACTGCCACAGGTGAAGGCAGGAACAGAGCCAGAAGTCAATTAACGTCACACATGATACAGATGCCCCACAGCCAGGAACCGAAGACCACCACCACTGTTACTTAGCTCTGAAACAGTGTCTCCCAAAACTGTCCGAAGATTAAAAAATTCCTGGGGTGTTTGTTTCAAAGTGAAACAAAACAAAACAGATTCCTCTAACTCAACCCAGACCTACTAAGTTAAAATTCCCAAGGGTAGAGACCTGGTACTCTGTATATTAAACAAGCTGCCCAGCTGATTCTTTTCAAGCCATTTTGGGAAGCACTGATCTAGAAGTTCTTGCCAAAACAAAAAGGTTAAAAAAAAAAAAAAAGGTATAACTACTGGAAAATGATTGTTACTGTTTCCCACAGGCAATACAGTTACCTACTTAGAAGTCTAAGAAAATTGACTGAAAAAATTATTAGAACCATGTGTTGACAGAAAAGCTAGTGAGACTTCAAGATGGAAATGTCCATAGGACCACTGAATATAGGAGTCTTAACCTGGACCAGAAGCCTCGGCTGGAATTAAGAACTGCAGAGGGGGGCTTCCTTGGTGGCACAGTGGTTAAGAATCTACCTGCCAATGCAGGGGACATGGGTACGAGCCCTGGTCCGGGAGGATCCCACATGCCGTGGAGTGACTGGGCCTGTGCCCCACAGCTACTGAGCCTGCGCTATGGAGCCCATGAGCCACAACTGCTGAAGCCCAAGTGCCTGGAGCCCGTGCTCTACAACGGGAGAGGCCACCCAATGAGAAGCTTGCACACCACGGCAAAGAGTGGCCCCCACTAGCCACAACTGTAGGGAGCCCACGTGCAGCAATGAGGACCCAACGCAGTCAAAAGTAAAAATAAATAAATAAATTTATTTTAAGTCCCTGCAGAGGGACTTCCTTGGTAGCCCAGCGGTTAAGACTCCATGCTACCAAGGCAGGGGGCCTGGGTTTGATCCCTGGTTAGGGAACTAGATCCCACATGCCGCAAATAAAGATTCCACGTGCCGCAACTAAAGATTCCATGTGCCACAACTAAAGATTCCGCAGGAAGCAACTAAAGATCCTGCATGCTACCATGAAGATCCCGCATGTGGCAACAAAGATCCCATGTGCTGCAATTAAGACCTGGCACAGCCAAATAACTAAATAAACAAATATTTTAAAAATAAACAAAAATAAAGTTAAAAAAAAGAACTGCATAAATCTACTAGTGTTGGGGGGGTTGGTTGGGGAGGGTCATCTAAAACCTGGTACGCTCAGAGGTTGCAGCAAGAGAAGAAAAGACAGCTCACTGAATCAGTGTGTTGTGCACCTGAAACTAACATAATATTGTAAATCAACTATACTTCAATTGAAAAAAAAAGAATAAGAAAAGCAGCTCAGGAAAGAATGCCGGGGAACACAATATCTGGTTTATCATAGGTAATCAAAAATTTCATAATTGGACATTTTGTAGCCACTAAATGGAGAAAAAGGGTAATGAATATACAATACACGTGTATTAAGCGTATTTAGAGAAACAGTTCTACCATAAGTCTGTATCTGTAGATCTCAGAATGTCCTAGATATACAGACAATAATCACTGATATAGCTGAGTTAACGTAGAAACAGACAAGCAATTCACACTGCTGGGCCATACCGATTCCTCTAATCCTCTCTACACATGGAAGCTGGATACACATTCTCCAGTTCAGCTCTGGCAGCCACGTGTAATAATCAAAAAAGATGTAACACTGGAGAAAGGGCTGTGGCTAAGATGACTGCCAGAGGAAACCATTCACTTGAAGAACTGCTTGGTTTCGGTTAAGCCACACATTCTCTGCAATGGAAAATCTCCCTGTCATCTCTTTGCTCTAAAAATAATCAGGCTAGTTGAAAAAAACACCTTATTATTTCATAAACTATACATCAATACTTTGATAAGTATCCATCTTTTTAACCAGCTGGGTCCATTTCAAATGTTCTGCTTTCAAACTCAGCACTTCTGCAGCTGTAAATGGGTTTAAGAATACACAGTGCATCCAATACCACAGCAGAACAGGGGCAATATTCAAACACTGAAAAGAACAATATTTAAAATATCTCACTCAACCTCCTGAAAATGCTGATAAATGCTGTCAGGATACCTCTAGCCTATTCCTTTTATCTCTTGGATGGCCTAAGAAATTCATAATTTCAGAGGGAAGACCTTGGTCAGCGAAGCAGTCAGTTTAGCTGTGGTCAAGAGAACTTCAGGGCCATCTCCCCAGGTTTCATACCACCTTAACAGGAGTAAAGATGGGAGCCCAGAGCTCTGCTCACGCCTGGCAAGACCCTCTCCCAGTAATGCTCACATTGACAGCACCATGATCTGCCTAGGAGACTATCTGGGGCTAATTCCAACACAACCTTTATCATAGGTTATGCCTGTTTCATAAGAAATCCTAGACTCCCCGCTTGGATTCTCATTCTCATAAGGCTCTGCACATAGCCTCACAAGACCCCATCTCTCACTAATCCTCCACTCTCAAATCCTTCAACTTATCTTCATAGTCTACCATCAGCAAAATCCCTTCTCTGGCTGAGAATCCTCTTCTCCGAGTGTTACTTTCACATAGAAACCTGGCTTTCCCTGAAGGCCTGGCTTCCTCTGCAGCCATTCCAGTGGCAGCTGCTTTCTCTCTCATACCCCTCAAACAGCTGGACCTCCAGGTGGGGAGATGTCCTCCCAGAACCTCACTGCCATTCTCAGATTATCTCCCCTTTTCCTTAAAACCCCCGTTTTGAATTTCATGTCATCAGACCAAAACCCTAAATATCCCTCTACAGTGGAGTCCAATATACTGTCATAATTCTTGTTGATTTCAACATCCACAGAGTTGACCTTTCCCATATACTATTGTGGTCAATTGAATGGAGGACCTCCCAAAAGATATGCCCACACCCTAATCTCTGGAACCTGAGAATATTGCCCTATATGTCAAAAGAGTAAATATTGCCTTCTATGCAAAATATGTGATTGAGGTAAGGATCTGGAGACAAAGAGTTTATCCTGGATTATCTGGGTAGACCCAAAATGCAATTACATGTGTACTTATAAGATAGACACACAGAGAAGAGAGAGAAGAGGAAGAGGCAATGTGACCAAGGAGGCAGAGACTGGAGTGAGGCAGCCACAAGTCAAGGAATGCCAACAGTCCCCAAAAGGTGGAAGAGGCAAAGAACGGTGTGATGGTTAATTCTGTGTGCCAACTTAACCTGTGCTACAGCGTGCCCGGATCGTGGGTCAAACATTACTGTGAGTGCTCCTGTGAGGGTGTTTTTGAATGAGATTAACATACAGATTGGTAGACCGAGTAAAGCGGATTTGTCTTCCTAATGTGGGTGGGCCTCATCCAATCAGTTGAAGACCTGAACAGAATAAAGGGGCTGACCCTCCCTCAAGTAAGAGAATTTCTCCTGCCGGACTGACTTTGAACTGGGATACTGGATTTTCTGCTTTTGGAGTTGAATTGAAACATCTGCTCTTCCTGGGTCTCAAGCCTACAGGCCTTCAGACGGGAACTACATTATCAGTTCTGGTTCTCAGGCCTTCAGACTCAAACTGGAACTACACCCTTGGCTCTGCTGGGTTTCCAGCTTTCTGACTCTTCCTGCAGATCTTGAGGCTTGTCAGCTTCCACTGCTGCATGAGCCAATTCCTTATAATAATCACTTCTTGTATAATTGTAAACCCTTTTGACTCTGTTTCTCTGGAGAACCCTGACTAATATAAATGGATTCTTCCCTGGAGCCTCCAGAGGGAGTATGGCCCTGCTCACATCTTGATTTCAAATTATGGTATCCACAGACAGAGAGAACAGACTTGTGGTTGCCAAGGGGGAGGGGGGGGAGGGAGGGATGGGCTGGGAGTTTGGGATTTGCAGATGCAAGCTATCACATACAGAATGGATACACAACAAGGTCCTACTGTATAGCACAGGGAACTATATTCAATATCCTGTGATAAACCACAATGGAAAATAACATGAAAAAGAATGTGTGTGTATATATATGTATAACTGAACCACTTTGCTGTACAGTAGAAGTTAACCCAACATAGTAAATCAACTATATGTCAATAAAATAAAATTTAAAATAAAATAGAATTGTGATGTCCATAACTGTGAGAGAATAAATTTGTTTTAAGCCACCAACTTTGCAGTAATTTGTTACAGCAGCTTCAGGGAGCATATACAGTAGCCTTCCCTGAACTCTCCTACAACAACGTTCCCCCACTCTGCGTGGGTCACCAGCTTCAAGTCACGTCCTAGAACACCGTATTGCCAATTACCGCACATTATCTAACATCTCCATGTCAAGCACTGCGCTCTCATACCAACTTCTATCTCTCTAGATCACTCCTTCCAGTGCCCTCGAACAATACTTCAGCGCCGATGGGACCCGTCTCCACCGAGCCTGCTACCCTCACACAGTCCCTTGTCTCCCTCATGGTCTCATTTCTCTCTTCAACCGACTTATATTCCACAGCCCATTACGACATTCATGTCTTTGCCTACTCTCCAGCCTCTCGCGCCAACCCTCCTCCTTTGTCACACTCCTCTGTCAAAACCCCAACTCCACCCGCTCTGCTCCTCTACCCACACAGTGAGGGGGCAGAAGTAAAATATACAACTACGCTGACTGGTCTGACTTTGAATTCATAACCACCAACCTCAAGTTAGTCATTCCAATCTCAGTTCAAATGTCACTTCTTAAAAAAAACTTTCCCTGACCAATTTTTAATAGCTTTATTGAGATGTATAATTCACATACCATAAAATTCACCCTTTTAAAGTTACAATTCAGTGGTTTTCATCTATTCAAAACAGTTGTGTAACCATAACTAATATCTCATTTCAGAAGATGTTTTCCACCCCCAAAAGAAACCCAATACTCTTTTTGCCCACCCCACTGATCTACTTCGTCCCTATGCACTTGCTTACTGTGGGTATTTCATGTAAGTGGAATCAAACACTATGTGACTTTTTATGTCTGGCTTCTTTCGCTTAGCATGTTTTCAAGGTTCATCCATGTTTTAGCATGTATCAGTACTTCATTTCTTTTTGTTGCCTAATAGTATTCCATAATGTTGACATAACACGTTTTGATTATCTGTTCAACAGTTGACAGACATTTGGCTTTATTTCCACTTCTGAGGTATTTTGGATAATGTTGCTATGAGCATTCATGAACAAGTTTTTCTGTGAATGTGTATTTTCAACTCTCAGAGGAGAATTCTCAATTCTCACCTAGGAGTGGAATTGCTGGATCACATGGTAACTCTGTTTAACATTCTGAGCAACTGCTAAACTATTTTTTCAACGTGGCTGCACCATTTTACATTCCCACCAGCAGTGTGTTAGGGTACCTATTTCTTCACATTCTCAACAACACTTGTTACTGTCAGTCTTTATTTCAGCCAACCTAGTGGGTGTGAAGGGGCATCTCATTGTGGCTTTGATTAGTCATTTCCCTAATGACTAAGTAATGTTGATCATCTTTTCACATGTTTATTGGCCATTTGTATATCTTCTGAAATGTATATTCAGATCCTTTGCCCGTTTTCTCCTAAAGTTAACTTAAAAAAAAATTGTGCTGGGCTTCCCTGGTGGCGCAGTGGTTGAGAGTCCGCCTGCCGATGCAGGGGATACCGGTTCGTGCCCCAGTCCGGGAGGATCCCGCATGCCATGGAGCAGCTGGGCCCATGAGCCATGGCCGCTGGGCCTGCGCGTCCGGAGCCTGTGCTCCGCAATGGGAGAGGCCACAACAGTGAGAGGCCCGCATACCGCAAAAAAAAAAAAAAAAAATGTGGTAAAAAACACATAAAATTTACCATCTTAACCATTTTAAATGTACAACTCAATAGTGTTAATTATATTCATATTCCTGTTATATACAAATAAAGAGTTTAACTTCTTTTTCCAATATGGATGCATTTTATTTCTTTTTGCTGCCTAATTGCCCTGGCTAGGACAGCCAGTACAATGTTTATATAAGCGGCAAGAGCAGACATGCTTGTCTTGTTCCTGATTTTACAGGGAAAGCTTTCAGTCTTTCACCATTAAGTGTAACATTAGCTATGGGTTTTTCACAGATGTTGAAGAAATTTATCAGATTGAGGCAGTTACCCTCTATTTCTAGTTTGCTGCTTGATTTTTATCATGAAAGGAGGTTGCATTTTGTCAAATTCCTTTTTCACATTTATTGTGATAATCATGTATTTTTGTCCTTCATTCTAATAATATGGTATTATATTGATTGATTTTTGCATGTTGAACCAACCTTGCATTTCTGGGATAATATACATTTGGTCATAAACTGATGTATAATCTTTATATGTTGTTGAATTTGGTTTGCTAATATTTCATTGAGGATTTTTGAGGCTACATTCCTAAGGGATATTGGTCTGTAATTTCTTTTCTTTTGATATCCTCTTTTTTGTTTTGTTAGGTTTTGTTTTCATATCAGATAGCATAACACTGGCCTGACAAGAATGAGTTCGGAGGTGTTCATCCTCTCCTATTTTGGCAAATGTGTGAAGCCTTGGTATTAACTCTTTAAATGTTCAGTAGAACTCACCAGTGAAGGCATCTAGGCCCGGCCTTTTGTGGGAAGGTTTTTTTATCACTACCTTAATCTCTTTACTTATCACAGGTTTATTCAGATTCGCTGTCTCCTCCTGAGTCAGTTTCAGCAGGTTGCTGACCACCATATCCTAAGTAGCTGTTCAGTCATCTTTTTATCATTTTACTTTTCTACATAGAACTTATCATCATTTGATATCTTCCTTGTTCACTTATTTTGGGGATTTTGTTTTTAAAATGTTTTTATCCATCTGTCCCCTTTAAAACGTAAGCTCCGGACTTCCCTGGTGGCACAGTGGTTGAGAGCCCGCCTGCCGATGCAGGGGACGCGGGTTTGTGCCCCGGTCTGGGAAGATCCCACATGCTGCGGAGCAGCTGGGTCCTTGAGCCAAGGCCACTGAGCCTGTGCGTCCGGAGCCTGTGCTCCGCAACGGGAGAGGCCACAACAGTGAGAGGCCCGTGTAACGCAAAACAAAACAAAAAAAAACGTAAGCTCCATGAAGGAAATGACTTTGTCCTAGCCTCTTCTAAGTAACCCCACACCTACAACAGTGTCTGCGAGGTAGCAGGTACTGAATTAGAATTTGCTGGATAAACATATAAATGAGTTAATGAAGCTGGCAGCAGAAAGTTAAGGGGGTTCCTGTCTTAAGGCTTTTGTTTTCTCTGTGTAAGAAAAGAGGTCATCTACTGAAAGACAGGGAAGAGTTGGGGTAGGTGGTTTAAAACGAATGGAGACTTTATTCCTTTATGACTTTAACTGACCACTGCAAAGAATGGAAAAGCAAGGTGATCAGAGAAATGCAACAGGATTGCAATGCTGAGCATCAACATGTAGTTGGTGATCATGAAGCTTAAGGTAATACTAATCTGTCCTATTGTACGGATTTCTCCAGAAGTACTAGAGAAAGCAGATAAATTAGTTCATCCATGAATTTAGTTGACAGAGACATGGATAAAAAAGTCACAGGACAATGGCGTTTATGGTACAGGAATGAAGAGCCATATCTAAAATGGTAAGGAGAGAAGAAAAAAGAAGCAAGGAATGGTGGATAGAGAGAGGAGACAGATCAATGGATAAAAGGCTGGAAAGAGATTAAAAAATGATCTTAGTGAGAGCAGTTGAAAAGTCAACTGGAATGATAATGGGATATCAAACGAGAATAGGATGTCGAAATCAGTGATTTTGGAAGTAGGAGCAGTTGGAGGTGGTGAAAAGGTCTAGGGTGTAACTGAGAGAGCAGACGTCTGATGTTCAGTGGAGAAGAAGAGTGTCAGAGCTGAAGAAGTCAAGAAACCATGTGGCCAAGGTCTTAAAAGGTTTGACTACAGAGATGCAGAAATCACCATGAGGTGACCATCAATCGGGTACCAAACCATCCAGCAGTGAAGGAGTATGTCCAGAAAGGATGGAGATAATACCACCAGAAAAGAAGAAGGATAACAGAGCTAAAATGACATGATCCTCAAAGCAGCATCTTGCTTGTTTTTTTTTTTTTTTTTTTTGCGGTACGCTGGCCTCTCACTGTTGTGGCCTCTCCCGTTGTGGAGCACAGGCTGCGGATGTGCAGGCTCAGCGGCCATGGCTCACGGGCCCAGCTGCTCCGCGGCATGTGGGATCTTCCCAGACTGGGACACGAACCCCCGTCCCCTGCATCGGCAGGCGGACTCTCAACCACTGCGCCACCAGGGAAGCCCCTTTTTTTTTTTTTAATCTAAGAGATTCAGGGTGTAAAGATCTAGAAGTGGCAGGAAGGAATACAAGAAGGAAAATAACCAGGGTGACAGCATTCACAGAAATATAAGCTGACCCTCAACTTATAATTGAGGTTAATCCTCATCCTTGTAACAGCCTTTCCTCTTTGAATGTAGGTGGAAACTGTGGATATGATAAACGATCACTCCTCTGATTATGTTATACAGCAAAAGGAAGATTACCTTAGGTGGGCCTGGTCTAATCAGGTGAGCTGTTTAAAAGCAGCATTTTTTTCTGGCTGGTTTCAGAAGAGGTTTCAGAGAGATGCACTCTAGCTGGCCTCGAAGAAAGCCAACATCTATGCTGTGAAGTGCCTATGAGGGCCACATGTCAAGGAACTGCAGGTAGCCCCTGGGAGCTGAGAGTCACCCCTGGCTGGCAGCTATCAGGAAAACGGGGACCTCATCATCACAGCTGCAATGAAATGAATCCTGCCAACAAACAGTGAGATGACACGAGGACCCTCAAGCCCAGATGATAACTACAGCCTCAGCTGACACCTCGATTTCAACGCAGTGAGACCTACAGCAGAGAATCCAGCCATGCCATTGCCTGGACTTCTGACCTAGATAACATATTTCTGCTGTTTTAGGCTGCTAAGTTTATGGTTATTTATTATGCAGGAAACGAAAACTAAAACAGTGACCATAAATAGTTTACCCAGGATAATTGCAGTTTACGCATGTTGTCCCTGCATAATTAACAGTGTCCCCTTCCACTCTCACATGAGTCTGGATTATATGCTAATTTATATGGTCACCCTAACAATAATTTCACCTCCCAAACCCTAAAGATTCATGTGGATGTAGGAGAATAGATAGCCACCACCTGAAAGGGCTGCGAGAGAAGTGGAACACCTACAGGAAAGCCAAATTTCTATCAAGACAAAGGGTTAAAAGAAATGCTTAGACAGCCCCACTACTGGGCATATACCCTGAGAAAACAGTAATTCAAAAAGAGTCATGTCACAATGTTCATTGCAGCTCTATTTACAATAGCCAGGACATGGAAGCAACCTAAGTGTCCATCAACAGATGAATGGAAAAAGAAGATGTGGCACATATATACAATGGAATATTACTCAGCCATAAAAAGAAACGAAATTGAGTTATTTGTAGTGAGGTGGATGGACCTAGAGTCTGTCATACAGAGTGAAGTCAGAAAGAGAAAAACAAATACCGTATGCTAACACATATATATGGAATCTAAAAAAAAAAAAAAAAAGGCTCTGAAGAATCTAGGGGCAGGACAGGAATAAAGATGCAGATGTAGAGAATGGACTTGAGGACACGGGGAGGGGCAAGGGGAAGCTGGGACGAAGTGAGAGAGTGGCATTGACATATATACACTACCAAATTTAAAATAGATAGCTAGTGGGAAGCAGCCACATAGCACAGGGAGATCAGCTCGTGCTTTGTGACCACCTAGAGGGGTGGGATAGGGAGGGTGGGAGGGAGACGCAAAAAGGAGGGGATATGAGGATATATGTATATGTACAGCTGATTCATTTTGTTATACAGCAGAAACTAACACACCATTGTAAAGCAATTATACTCCAAGAAAGATGTTAAAAAAAAAACCAAACGAAACAGGTCAGAGCCACAGTGGGCAAGTCTCAGCAGTTTTTCTGAGGAGTGTGGGGCACTGACCTAAGGGACTAGATTTTGTAGCTTTTGTTTGGATTTTCTTCATGTGTGTATCTTACCTCCTGCTGTAACTTGCTACAAGTAGGTATACTGTCTTATGCCTTTAAAAAAAATAGTCCTCCTGCCTAGTTTTGCACCAGGTACAAAGTAGCTATTTAACTATGACATGTAACTATTTAGAACTGAACAGGGGCATGGCCAAGAAGTGTACCTTTTCCCTCAATGAATACACATTATCTCTTAGAATTCTAGAGATGTGAGGAGAGGTATGCTGATCACATGAAAATGAAACATTGTTTCTGACAAAGTCAACAGTCTTAATTGTTCCAAGTCTATAACAACATAATTTTCTGACTCCTTAAAGCAAATGATTTAATATCATCAGTGCCCAAACAACTACACTGGACATATGTGAGTTGCTCATTAACATTTACTTTAAAAAAAAAAGCAATAATATTAATAGAGATTGTTAAACAAATCCAATACTTTGTCATTTATAGATTTTGAAGAACGGGATAAGTAACTTTGTTCAGAGGTGGAGTCTGCCATCTGCTGGGAAGAAAGGTGAAATTTCCATGTCATCAACTAAGTTATATAACTACCTCTACTGACAACAAACTGTACTGTGGTACAAGTGTATTGTGCATACACATACACACTTCCTGCCATGGAGTAGTAACCACATGGGAATTGGTCAAATTTCTCTTGGTAAAGTGAAGACAAGAATAAGTGGACACCTGAAAGTAAGGCAAGGGGGAAGGCAGGGAATGAGAGCAGTCTTGTTTACCTCCAGCCCTCCTTGCAGATCAGGAAAGGGTTAAGAGTTTCCGTTTGGGAAGATGAAAAGGTCCCAAAGATGGATGGTGGTGATGGTCGCACAACAACGTGAATATACTTAATGCCACCGAACTGTACTAATGTGGTAGAAAAACATGATAGTCTCCATGGCTGAACGAAAATCCTTGATCAGAATGTAAGGCTTTATCCGCTGGGTGGCAGACTGTATTTTCCAAACATAACTGCAGGGATCTCTCTCACCACCCTTGCTCCACTGTGGTGGACTTGACCACCACCCCAGCATCATGAGATGAAGTCCCTTCTCCTTCCCTCCAGCCTTAGAGACTGTGACCAACAGAATATGGCGGAATGTGGCCGCATAACTTTACAGCCAGGTAAGACAAGGCCTTGCAGCCTTGTGAGATGCTGGTCCTCCAGCTGCTTCCTCCGGTGATGCTCTCTCTTAAAATAATGTCTCCATGCTGTGAAAAGCACAAGCCACATTCAGAGGCCCACACAGAGGGGGGTCCTGTCGACCATTCCAGCCTTGTGATCTGAACAAGGACTTCTGTTTAAGTGGTTCATTCAGTCACAGAGACTATCATCTATCATGCTTTCTATTAAATTATACTTTTAAAAATAATACCTTATTCAAACTATGCATAATATTTTGTAGGATTTTTATTGCCATATTTAAATGATTCAGATTTGGAGGAAGATCCTGATACACTGCTGTTGTTGTTTTTGGTTTTTTTTAAATCACTGTTAAATGATGTTTAGCCCAAACCTTCCCCATCTCAGCAGATGGCAATTCCATCCTTCTAACTGTTTGGGACAAAATCTTAGAGCTTCCCTGGACTCCTTTCCTCTCACAAGCCACATCCCACCCATGAAGCAGATTTATAAAGCATATCCTAATTCAGCTCTTTTCATCACCTCTACTGCTAACATCCTACCATATCTTGTTTTAATTACTGCAATCATCTCTCTGAAATGGTCTGCTTCTATCTTTTCCTTCCACTGTTTACTCTTTACATGGCATCCAGACGGATCATTTTAAAATATAAATCAACTCAAGCTATCCTCTACCCAAAGCTCTACAAAGATTCCTGCTTTCATTCAGAGTAAAAGCCAAAGCCCTTACAATGGCCAGCAAGGCCCTTGTCACCTCTCTGACCCCCTCCCTACAGCTCTCCTGCTGCTCCTTCTGCTCTGGCTACTCTGGCATTTTTGCTGTTCCCTGAATTCACATGCACACTCTTGCTGTACGGCCACGATCCTGAAAACTTCTGCTCTTCCCCAGATGTCTGCAGGCAGACATCTAAGACTTTGCTCAAATCTCACTTTCTCAACAAGGCCTATAAGACTATCCCCACTCCTACCCTTGATTCCTTTTTCTGATTTCTTGCTCATGTGAGAGTCCAGTGTACACTGGAAGAGGGGCTCTGATCCATGAATTCAGGGCCCCAGCCTCCTTTCATCTAAGGACTCTGCCTCTGTTAACTAACAGAGATCCTTTCATTTGGGCTGGTGTACACAGGGAGTGGGAAAGGCAAAGATAGAAAGAATGGAGAAGACACACCTGCTTTAAACTACCTTGACCCAGAAGTAACACAGATGACTTCCAAACAAATTCCATGGGTAAGAACTAGTCATATGGCCCATCCGGCTACAAGGAGGATGGCTATATAATCTAGTTACATATCCAGAAGAAAAGGAAAACATGGATACTGGTAAGGACTTCTAATCACTAAATATCTTTCTGCTCACTTTCACTACCCAAAGAACACACTCAAGCCTCTCCCACCGCCCAGAAGCAAATCTGAAGTCCCATTCAGTCAGCACATCTAACTACAAGTGCAGGACCTCTGGCTCTGCCAGTTTCCTTCATCAAGACCACGTGCAGCTCCTTAAGACACAACCTATGAACTGAAAAGGCATGTTATTTGCCCCTGCTCTCCCCAGTCCCAATATACAAGAGTGGGACAGGAGGAGAAGGTTCTTCCTTAGCAAATATTCTCCTTGGCCATGTGGGCTCTGGCACACCCTCCTGAGGGGCCGTAAAACCTTCATAACCCACCTCTTTCCAGGGCAAGTTCTGGGTCCTTAAAAATTGATTTTATAGCTGTAATAGTCAGGCTCATGGTTCCATTGCCAACAGAATTCCGTCAAAAACTTAGCAGGCCTTTGATCTATTTGTTTCCAGTCGGCTCCATGTGCCAGTAACCACACACAAAGTTCTTCCCCAGACATGCCTCCATTCCTCTTGCTTTCAACTAACCGAAGCCACCTGGAGGCCACATGAAACAATAGGTCAGCAGTTTCCAACTCTGGCTGCAAACAGAATCTTGGCTGCAAAACAGAACTTTCCAAAACTGCCTGTGTCCAGGTTTCATGTACCCTGGACCCATTAAATCAGAAGCTATGAAGGTGGGAGCAAGATGATTCTGATGAGAAGCCAGTTAAGAACTATACTTCATCTGATCTTTGCCACAGGACTGTCACATTTTTTTTTTCAACTGAGAACACTTACTAGGTCTTTGATGCTCAAAACCGCTCTCAACTCTTATCTCTTGCTCTCTAGAAATAGTCTGTTTTTCCTTTCACTGCCCCAACTCTCAGAACTTTCTCTATTCCCTTTCATTTTTTGCTGGAAGGCTAGCCAATTCTTTCCTAAGCTCATCTCTTTCATGTAATACCTTACCAATAAGAGTCAACACACACTCTGACCTTTTCCAACGTTTGACCTAGAGTTCGCTTGGCATGAAGGAAGTCTTCCAAATTATCATGGATGACAAATTTACCAAATTGGTCACCACTGCAGAACTTGGGTTTCTGTCTTTCCCAACTCCAATATCAGTGTCCTCATCAGCGTGCTTCCTGACTGCTAAGCCAACGAAACAAATGTTAAGGTTTTGTTTTAACAGAATTCCACTTCCAGTACCAACCACTGTAGCAAAAACTAAAACCTCAGTAGCTTAACACAGAGTTTCTCCCTTGCTTCCATCAGAGTCACACAGGTTGGCAGGATATTCCTCTCCACCCATTGTTCAAGGACGCAGTTTCCTTTTATTTTATGGTTTCACCCTCTCTGGGTCCTAATGAAATTCTCTCCATTAAGCTGCTAGAGAGGATAGAAAAGGCACCCAGTTACTAATTGTCTTGTTCTGGGAAGAGATATATCACTCTCATCACATTCCACTGGTAACAGCTATTCACATGGTCCTTTTGGATACAGTGGGGCTGAGAAATGTAGTCTAGATGTGTGCCCAGCAAGAACAGGAAAACAGTGATGTTGGTGAGCCCTAGTGGTCTCTTTAACACCCTTAAAATTTAAGCTCCACCAAGGCAGGAATCGTCGTCTAGTTTGTTCATAGACGTATCTTACAAGCCTCTTACAGAGTGCCTGGGACATAGCAGGTGCTCAAAATATATCTTTTGAATAAATAATGAATGGACAGAATGAATTACAGGTATGGTACCATATGGCATTCTTTTCTATAATAAAGACAAATGAATGGATTGATGAATAAAAGAATGGCGAATTATACTGCACAGTTACTTAGATAAAACATTAAACAGAACTTTTGGAAAAATCAAAATAAATTTCCAAGCACCAACACTACACATATCAAATCTACAATGCAAATTCATATACAGACTGGTTAAATGCACACTAAATTCATCTGTGGTGAACACAGAGAAACATTCATTCAAAATTTTAGTACAAACACAGTGGACAAACTTCAAAGAAATTACTATTAAACTGATAACACATTTTTTTGTTAGGTGGAAATTTCTTTACCCACAACAGCCTCAAAATTCATCCATATCTTCCTCAAAGAACAAGGGCACTGCACACAGAGTCCTAGTCTTAAAAGCAAGTCACACACAGACATGTAAAAGACCTTACCAATATGCATCTACCATCATAATACAAATACTCATCAAAATTCAGAACTAATACATTTATGATACCAGCTTCAAAATTATGCATGCTGATAATACTTGATTTTTCCTTAACTCTTAAGTCACTATAACAAAAATAAATTAATAAACTAGAAAAAAATAACAAAGCTGAAATAAAAATAACAATAAATGGCGATAAGACTTACTTCACAAGAGTGTTGTGAGGATCAAACAGAAATGTAAGAATTCACTTGTGATTTCTGTACTTTCCTTTATGTAGGTTACAGATCAACAGAGTATATGAAAAACTGCTTTGTAAATCATAAAGCAATATTCAAACAGTCACTTATCTTTAAATAAATGTAAAATTCCCATTTCTATATGGGTTTTAAAGTAGCTAAATGAGCAAGTTCAAACTAAGGTGAAAAAGAAGTTCCTCATCCTCCTAGCCCCAACATCTAGAAAAACTTTCAGTAGATACATTCCAGAGAATCCAGTCATTATGAAAGGTAATAAGGCAACGAGCCTTCTCAGTGTAAAGAGTTAGACTCTAAACAAAAAACAGTTGAAAAATATTAATAAGTCATTTAACACAGCGGGATACTTGTACTTTAAGAAGAAGAAAAAGTAACAATTTGAAAATCTATAAATTCTCTCTAGTCAATGAAAAAGAGAATAAACTACTGGGTTTTATTTTTTGTTTTCCCTTTGCTTGTTTAAAAAATTTAAAATAATGACTCCTCAACCAAAAGAAATATTGGAATTTACAACATAAGACCCAGGATAGGAGGTTCAGTTTAACAAAATTTTATGTGTTAGCTGTAACTGAAAAGCCATCTAATAAAAAATTATCTCTAACACATTATCAGAGATGTAGGAAGTAAAGTATACACCTGATTAAAGTTTGTTTCTTGTTTTTAACTAATCCGTGATATAAACTTATTTGCTTTTTTCTTGGTTGAGTTTTAAGACGGTTAACTAGGAAAAAAAAGAAAATAGAAAAAAAACCCTGCTTATTGAAGCTTTCTAATACTTAAAGTCTAATAGGATGACCGGGCTTAAGAACCTAGATCCTGAATTATACTTATGACCCTATATATTTTTCTACCTTTTAGCAAACTAACCAACCAACAAACAAAAGCTAGAGGAAAAGGATTTAAAGCAAGGCTATAGCAATTTAGGAAATAAAAATATGACATTTTTTAAACTCTGGAAATAAACTGAGAGAAGGGAAGAAAAAATGATTGATATTAAACTTGTTACATGATTTATAAACACCACAGAAAAATCAGACATTGACCTCTACCCAAATACTGTTATTTAAAAGATTGCTTTTGGGGCTTCCCTGGTGGTGCAGTGGTTGAGAATCTGCCTGCCAATGCAGGGGACACAGGTTCGAGCCCTGGTCCAGGAAGATCCCACATGCCACGGAGCAACTGGGCCCATGAGCCACAATTGCTGAGCCTGCGCGTCTGGAGCCTGTGCTCCGCAACAAGAGAGGCCACAACAGTGAGAGGCCCACGCACTGCAATGAAGAGTGGCCCGCGCTCGCCGCAACTAGAGAAAGCCCTCACACAGAAACGAAGACCCAACACAGCCAAAAGTAAATAAATAAATTTATATTAAAAAAAAAAAAAAAGATTGCTTTTGAAAGTAAAGACATCAGTGTGGCAATTGTAAAATACAGTATCTACCCAACTTTAGAGAGGTAAAAATTTAACTCCTTCATCTCATGCAGCTTTCCCTGCAACATTTAAACCCTATAAGCATGAATAAAGTTTGCTTGAAAAAAAGAACTTTAAATCTTCCTTAAAGCTCAGAGAGTCAGTCTTCTGGGGTGGGGGTGGTACCCCCTTGTACAATTTTAAAAGAAGACACTTCTCGGGCTTCCCTGGTGGCGCAGTGGTTGAGAATCTACCTGCCAATGCAGGGGACACAGGTTCAAGCCCTGGTCTGGGAGGATCCCACATGCCGCAGAGCATCTAGGCCCGTGAGCCACAACTACTGAGCCTGCGCGTCTGGAGCTTGTGCTCCGCAACAAGAGAAGCTGCGACAGTGAGAGGCCCGTGCACCGCGATGAGGAGTGGCCCCCACTCTCCGCAACTGGAGAAAGCCCACGCACAAAAACAAAGATCCAGCATAGCCAAAAATAAATATTAATTAATAAAAAAAAAAAAGAAGACACTTTTCACTGGGAAAGCGAGCACTGCAACATTCCATTTTACTGAATAAAAGGGACCACATCAAAGGTCATAATATCTCCATCTCCTAGAACTTTAAAAACTCTCCTTTTCAAATCAAGTGATGAAGCACAACATATCTGCAAGCCCCATCATAAATGTAAGGGTTAATATTTTATGACACCACATCCTTATTTGATAGGCATCTATCAGAAAAGTGGCCCTGGTGCTGTTATGGATGAAACAGATAACCGCTGGGGACACAGACTGAGACACAAAGCAGTTACCCAAGAGGAATGCTCCTTCATCTGGTGCTGGTTGCTGTGAGGGCCATTGGCATGGCCACGCCAAAAGCAATTTTGGCAGAGCTGGTAGTTGTGGCACTGCTGGCATCGGTACCGGAAACCCATCATACTCTCACACCGGCAATAGGAGCACTCCACGGGGTGGAAGACTTGAGGGATGAGGGCAGGGAGGAGAGGGAACCAGAGGGAGAAAGAAGTCATTTTCATTTGGAGAATAAAGTCAGTACAGTGGAAAACCAAATTTAACATAAAAGCAAAGGTGAAAACAAAACTAGAAGTGAAGAATCTAAATTGTCTTCAATTTAGTTAACCTAACCAGCCATTCACTGGAATAAAAAGAAAATAACAAAATTTTCCATTTAGAATAGATTACAATCCACCTTAAAAAACAACTAATTTCCTTCTTTAAAATGACATTCGTGTCTCAAATTTTAGGTAAATAAACCAGTAAGGAGGAGAGACACCCTCATTCCAAAATTTCTCTTCCAAACCTATTTTTTTAAAGACATGTATATTGTTAGTTGTGGACATATGTTTCCTTCACTAACATAAAATCTGTGAGAGCCAGTACGCCATGCTTTATGTCTCTGCTACTTGCAAGTGGTATTTCACACAGTCCTTTGGACTGAAGGCCTCCAAATGTTTGCTGAACTAAATACTACAGGCACTTTCCTGGAAGTCCAGTGGTTAAGACTCCGAGCTTTCAACGCAGGGGGCACTGGTTCGATCCCTGGTTGGGGAACTAAGATCCCACATGACACACAGCACAGCCAGTAAATAAATAAATAAATAAATACTACTACATACCTGGGTGCAAATGGTAACTGGTAAAAAAGTAAGGCTACCATATCAAAATACTAGTTTTAGGTAAGAGCTCCAAGTATTGGCATAAAATAAGGTGCTCTAACCAATGAAGGGGCAGTGATTTGGAGAGAGGGAAACTCAGGTGACCTGAGACTCCTTTCTCCACCTCACACAGCATCTTACCTCAGGAAAAACCGCCAGCCGGCAGTCAGGATTTATGGGGGTTACTGGGATTCTCTTATAGCCTGAAAGTCCAGTTTACTCAGTGGAAGTGGGCAATAAATGCACAACTGTATATTACAGATTGTTATTTATACTTTTTTTTTTTTTTTTTTTTGGTACGCGGGCCTCTCACTGCTGTGCCTTTTCCTGTTGCGGAGCACAGGCTCGGGACGCGCAGGCTCAGCGGCCATGGCTCACGGGCCCAGCCGCTCCACGGCATGTGGGATCTTCCTGGACCGGGGCACGAACCCGTGTCCCCTGCATCGGCAGGCGGACTCTCAACCACTGCGCCACCAGGGAAGCCCTGTTATTTATACTTTTAAATGTTGACAGCACGATTGTTCCCTCTGGCAATTCAATTCTGAACACAAGAAATGGAAGTCAAAGGAAAGAGGGATATAATATTCAATATTCATTTGAACAACTCTTTCTAGCACTGTGTATACAAAGGCAGTGTTGTCTCAATCATAAGGATTTTTAGTCCTACTTCCAAAAATGCATATTAACTAGAGAATCAAGTCTCAAAACAAACAAACAACAACAACAAAACCTGAGCACTAGGTGAGAAAAATAATACAACAAGATCACTCAAGAATAACAGAAAACTAAAATCTGGAATGAGAAATCCAAAGGACATACCTCCTCTAAGAAATTTAAATTTTTGTTATCAAAATATTTCTAAGGAATAATGAAAGTGTTAATCACATAAGAATGTAATTTATAAATAATATACTACATACAAAGTCACAACAAAATGTTCATACGGATAACACTAGATCTCGACAACTGAGATCCTCTCTACTTGGGATAGCAGATATGAAATGATTTTATGAAAATGAGCTGGATATGAAACTACAAAAACATTTAGTGCTATAAAGGTATTGTCCCTGAAAAGAACCAACACTGTAATAATTTAACAGCATAAATCTCTATCCAAAAATCCTGTTTAAAAATTTAGCTGTTTGGGCTTCCCTGGTGGCACAGTGGTGGAGAGTCCACCTGCCGATGCAGGGGACATGGGTTCGTGCCCCAGTCCGGGAAGATCCCACATGCCGCAGAGCGGCTGGGCCCGTGAGCCACGGCCACTGGGCATGCGCGCGTTCCGGGCCTGTGCTCCGCAGCGGGAGAGGCCACAGCAGTGGGAGGCCCGCGTACCGCAAAAAAAAAATTTAGCTGTTTTAGTCTACTCAAGAGATTCCAGGACTTTAGGAAAATAATCTTGAATCTAAGGACTTGTGAACTAAAGCCATGACTGAGTGAAAGCCTGAGAAGTTTAAAAAAAAAAAAAAAGGTATGAGTAGGAGGGAGAGAAAATAAAGAGAGTACGGTAGCGTTCTCTCATTCTTACAAAATGAAAAAAGAGGACTCTGCTTTTTAGCGCCGCTCAGCTATCACTCCTCTTTTGTGGAATGAGGAGAGACAGGCAAGAAGAGCCTTGAAAGAAGGGAGCTTCCAGAGAAAAGCTAGGACCTTTCCTTTAATGAATTCAAACAACCTAAACAAGGAGATAAACTGATAGCAATAGCAGAAAAACCTAAGTAGTTACTAAGAGATAAGTACCATTTCAATTTCAAGTGAAACAAAGATTTAAGTCAAACTACTTGGGAAGGATACTGAGAGTAATTCAGTGGTAAAGGAAAAAACTGAATATGGGTGAAACCCAGTACCAAATTCTATCTTGGCTATTTTCCTTTAAACTATTCCAAAATTTTATAGTGTTAGTGGTTGATATTGAATATATACAATTTTTTGGAGTTATGCTTTTTATAAACTAAAGGAAGTCATGGCTAAGTGAGGTGGGTTTAAGCAGAAAACAACCATCTGGAATCTTGGGGGAAAAGCCTGGCGTTTGAACCACAAAGTTTTCTGACCTGATATTACTACCTCTTGGTATCCTATCTAAGTATAATAAGTCCTCCCTCCCTTTTTTTTTTCTTTTTTTTGAGAAATAAATATTCCTCTTTTGGAAGCTAAAACCACAAATTCAAATGATGGAGTGCCAGCAAATGTCAACTGTAATTTTCAATGATAATAACTAAGGACATTACAAATACTGTCAGTTCATATACTTCCTATAGCACAGGGAACTGGATGATAAAAGTTCTGCTTACCATTCTCAACGTGGGCAAGCCTATGCATGAGAGGTAGCCAGACAAGGCACTGGGGAGGAGGATCGGCCATCATGGTGTCTAAAAACGTATTTAGCATTATCTTTTTCTGTGAAGAGAAAAAAAAACAAGTATACTTCATATTTTTCAAATATCTCTGAACTCTAAGATTAAGTTAACTTAGGATTCTCCCAACCAAGTTGTAATGAATTACATGGGAAATTTTATAGCAAAATAAATAGTATTTTGCATTACTACAGACAATGCTACACACTATCCTATGTACTACTGCTATATTCAAATGCATTTCCACTTACATTATTTTATTTGAATCTTAAAACAACTGTAAAAGACAAATAGGCTAGGATGGAATTACTATGTTGTACACCTGAAACTAATACTGTAAGTTAACTATATTTCAATAAAACATATGAAATGAAAAAAAGATAAATAGGCTAGGTATTACTATCTTCATTTTACAGATGAGATAATAAAGGAATGACGCATTTAAATGGTTTGTAAAGGTCCTACCAAAATCAGGACTACAACTCAGGTGTCCTTCAAATGACTATTTCTGAAGAATTCTGAAGGAAAGTCTCAGATCCAGGACAGAGACTGTAGGCCAGCACTGAATGGAGGGAGGGAAAGGTTCTCACATATATGTAAGAGGGCTAAATGAGGGTGATTAACACTAGGAAGTTACCGTCCAAAGGCCCTTATACATAGCTATGCATTGACGGTGGAGTTTGAGAAATGCCTACTCGAATAGGCTAAATAAAGTTTTCCAAAGTGTTTTCCATCTCAGGCATCCAAGCTACTAATGTTTCTGAGATTTCAGTGGAATCTGAGAGGAATGCGTGAGCAACGTTAAAAATAAAAACAGAAAGTCACCCAGCATTTGAATGGAGGTTCAGACGTGGAAAATGCCTCTTATAATGGATATGCAAATAACTGCAATAAACCAAAATGAAATTAAAAGTGTATACTTAAAATTGAGAAAGAAGATGCTAGGAAGTCTTTAGCTAGTCAGAGGTGGTTAATATACGTTTGTAATTATATCACTTATCATAAATGTAATGTTTAAATTAATGTTTCTGTATCCTCTTATATTTGTTAAAAATTACACTTTTACAAATCCACTTATAATCCTAATGCTACTTTCCCTAAAAGTTTTGATTTACCTATCATGGAGTTTTGTGTGGTTTCTTAAATCTTCAAGATGAAAAGGAATTATACTTGATATCTCAGAACTCCCTCATAAGTACGCTCAGGATCAGTTTCCAAAAGTTGTCCTAAGTCATACTATAATTTAAGTCCTCCAAAAGCATGAGGAATGAAACCAGAAGAACTGTGTCCCAGTGCTCTGTCTTCCACTAACTACGTGATTGGGGGGAAATCACCTAACATTCTGGTTTCAGTTTTCTTCTCTCTCAAGGGCTAGAGCAGTGGTTCTCGAAGTATGGTCAGAGGTCCCCCTGCAAGGTTCCTAAAACATTTCCAAGGAGCCCATGAGGTCAAAACTATTTTCATAATAATATTAAGACATCATTTGCTTTTTTCAATCTGATTCTCTCATGACTGTACAGTGGAATGTTCCAGAGGCAACGTGGCATATCCACAATTATCTGCAAAAGCTTTTAAAATATTCCTCCCTTTTCCAACTACACAGCTGTCTGAGACCAGATTTTCTTTCCATACTTTAACCAAAACAACATATCACAACAGACTGAATGGATAAGCAGATATGAAAACCCAGCTGTCTTCAACTGAGCCAAATATTAAAGAAATTTGCAAAAAATATAAAACAATGGCATCCTTCTCATTAAATTTTTTTGCTTTGGAATATCTACTTTTCATAAAATATATTATTTATGTTAATATATAATCGGTTTATCACTGTTCTTTTTAAATGATTTAATATTTTATAATTTATCAGTTTTGATTTCTAATATGGAAATACTGATAGATATAACTCATATAAACAAAAGCTCTCTGGGGTGCTCAAATATTTTCAGGGGTGTAAAAAGGTCCTGATACCAGAAAGTTTGAGAACTTATGGGACAGAATTCCCAGCTCTAAAATTCCGTGACTCAGTAAATAACTATGTGAAAGACAGACTCTTTCACTCTTCTTCTACCTTTTGTTTTGTTTTATTTTGGTTTTGCTCCTGAGTTGAACACATTCTTTGCATTTCTCTTTATTTTTTACAACAGAATATTTATAATAAAAACTATAATAAAACTGCAAGTAATGAACATTCTTGCCACAATTCTCATTTTTCTGTATTTCCCTCCAAATGCGTGTTTCTATATAATTATGTACATAGGGTATATAAAAATATATAATCTGTCTTTCCACTTAATATTTTTTCTTTTTTAAATAAATTTATTTATTTATTTCTGGCTGAGTTGGGTCTTTGTTGCTGCGCGGGGGCTCTCTCTAGTTGTGGCAAGTGGGAGCCACTCTTTGTTGCCATGCGCGGGCTTCTCATAGCGGTGGCTTCTCTTGTTGCAGAGCACAGGCTCTAGGCGTGTGGGCTTCAGTAGTTGAGGCACATGATGAAGCACAGGTTCAGTAGTTGTGGCGCCCAGGCTTAGCTGCTTCGCCGCATGTGGGATCTTCCCAAACCAGGGCTCGAACCCGTGTTCCCTGCATTGGCAGGCAGATTCCCAACCACTGTGCCACCAGGGAATCCCCCACTTAATGTTTTATTAAATACTTTATTGTTTTGCTACAAGGTCTTCTTTTCTAATCATTTTAACAGCTGCCTCATCCACTGAGCAAAAACACCATGATTTATTTATGCTTTCCTCAATAAAACATTGAGCCTGTTTTTATCTTTGTATGCACTCTCATATTTTTCTTAGAAACCAGTGTTTCTGTTTTCTGTCTACTTCCCCACGCTTTGTTATCCTAATCATCAATACTGACAATTATTAGTCTAGATGGCATTTGACTTCCCTCCCTCCACTCTTGGCTACAACTTTCCTGTTTTAAAAGAGGGGAGAAATCATCTCTTAAAAGTGAGAAATCCAGTATCACTAAAATAACATGAGAAAACAAGTAAAATAATTTAGCATTAGGTCACCATAGCTGCAATTTCCAATCTCATCTTTTCCATTAAAAACTCCTATTTTCTGGGACTTCCCTGGTGGTGTAGTGGTTAAGAAACCGCCTGCCAATGGAGGGGACATGAGTTCAATCCCTGGTCTGGGAAGATCCCACATGCCGCGGAGCAACTAAGCCCGTGTGTTACAACTACTGACCCCACGTGCCGCAACTACTGAAGCTCACACGTTCTAGGGCCCACATGCCGCAACTATTGAGCCTGTGTGCTGCAACTACTGAAGCCTGGGCGCCTAGAGCCCGTGCTCTGCAACAAGAGAAGCCACCGCAATGAGACGCCCGCACACTGAAACAAAGAGTAGCCCCCACTCGCCACAACTAGAGAAAGCCCGTGCACAGCAACAAAGACCCAGTGCAGCCAAAAACAACAACAACAAAAACAACAAAACAAAACTCCTATTTTCTTATGGGCAACAGGGAGATATTTCTTATCCATTGCCCTATCACTTACTTGGTAATCAGTTAAACAATGTATGACATTTAGCTAAAAGACTTAAAAACAGCATTTTTTAAATCTTTCAGATTAAAATGTTTTTATACAAACTTTTTGTGTAAAGTTATAGAAATACTTTGTCTGACAAGAGCAAACACACATTAACTGGTTACAGGACCAGTGCTATGGGTCAGCCTTTCAGTTATTATAAGATACTGAATCATAACACAGATTTATTCTGGACTTTGAAAATTAGAGTACTTTGTAATGACACAACAATATAGTGTTGCTGTGCTTTTTATCGAGATACTTTTATTTATTATAGCTTTTTTTAAAAAAGAATGGAAAAAGTCTTCAAAAATTCTGAAATTCGGTATTTTCCTCATTGCAAAGATTGTCTCATTTGAGAAAATTATGGAATAATATCAGTGAAAACAACAAGGTTGCAATCACATCCATGAGCTTTAAGCTTGCAGTAAGAATTCAAGCCCAGATACTTACTCATGCCATAATAGATTTAAAACCACTACTCAATCAAACTACCTAGTAAGCACTGATGATTTTCCAGACACTGTTAGTAAGGGGGATTTAAATTTGAAGGAGACCAAGGTGCATCCCTCAGGGCATAAGTGAGCTAGATGTAACAGGCCAGGGCCTGTAGAAGAGGAAACAATTAATCCTACATTGAAAGATTCAGAGCAATAAAGACAAGGAAATATTTAGCTGTGACTTGAAATATGAGGCCCTTGTTGGAGGAGAGAAAGAAGGTCGGGGTTACTGGCATTTCAGTGAGAGCTAACAGCATAAACAAAGAAGAGAAGTATACCACTTTCACCTACTCAAAACAAGAGAAATGCAAATCAAAACTATGCTGAGGTAACACTTCTCATCTCTCAGACTGGCAAAAATTCCTAAATGTAAGAACATGTGCTGTTGGCAAGGCTGTGGAGAAAAAGATGGACTTACACACTGCTGGTGGGAGTGTAAATGGTACAACCCCTGTGGCACTGGGGCAATATCTAAAAAGAATCCATGGCATCCTGAGGGATGGGGTCTGTGGGGGTAGGAGGGATCAGGAATGAAGGTGAAAGAGAGGCAGGGGTTGGATCGAGAAGCAACACCTTGTCTGGCTAACTACATTATCCAGGAGGCAGCGAGGAGTTAGTAAGGTTTTTTCAAAGCGCACTAGGGACATCAACAAGGCTGTTTTTTAAAATGATGACTTAAACTCAAATTTGCTTATGATTAAAAGGAATAATGGGGAGGACCTTCAAGATGGCAGAAGAGTAAGACGTGGAGATCACCTTCCTCCCCACATGTACATCAAAAATACATCTACAGGGCTTCCCTGGTGGCACAGTGGTTGAGAGTCCGCCTGCCGATGCAGGGGACACGGGTTCGTGCCCCGGTCCGGGAAGATCCCACATGCTGTGGAGTGGCTGGGCCCGTGAGCCATGGCCACTGAGCCTGCGCGTCTGGAGCGGGTGCTCCACAACGGGAGAGGCCACAACAGTGAGAGGCCTGCGTACCACAAAAAAACAAACAAACAAACAAAAACATCTACATGTGGAACAACTCCTACAGAACACCTACTGAACACTGGCAGAAGACCTCAGACTTCCCAAAAGGCAAGAAACTCCCCACGCACCTGGCCGTGTGGCTGATAGGGTCTTGGTGCTCCGGCTGGCTTTCAGGCCTGAGCCTCTGAGGTGAGAAGGCCGAGTTCTGGACATTGGACCACCAGAGACCTCCTGGCCGCACGTAATGTCTATCAGCGAGAGCTCTCCCACATATCTCCGTCTCAACACTAAGACCCAGCTCCACACAATGACCAGCAAGCTACAGTGCTGGATACCCTATGCCAAACAACTAGCAAGACAGGAACACAATCACACCCATTAGCAGAGAGGCTGCCTAAAATCATAACAGGTGCACAGACACCCCAAAACACACCACTGGACACAGTCCTGTCCACCAGAAAGATAAGATCCAGGTTCATCTACCAGAACACAGGCACCAGTCCCCTCTGCCAGGAAGGCTACACAACCCACTGCACCAACCTTACCCACTGGGGGCAGACACCAAAAAAAACAGGAACTACAAACATACAGCCTGTGAAAAGGAGACCCCGAACGCAGTAAACTAAGCAAAATGAGAAGACAGAGAAATACGCAGCAGATGAAAGAGCAAAGTAAAAGTCCACCACACGAAACAAATGAAGAGGAAATAGGCAGTCTACCTGAAAAAGAATTCAGAATAATGATAGTAAAGATGATCCAAAATCTTGGAAACAGAGAAGATACAAGAAACGTTTATCAAGTACCTAGAAGAACTAAAGAGCAAACAAACAATGATGAATAACACAATAAATGAAACTAAATATTCTCTAGAAGCAATCAACAGCAGAATAACTGAGGCAGAAGAATGGATAAGTGACCTGGAAGATAAAATAGTGGAAATAACTACCACAGAACAGGATAAAGAAAAAGGAATGAAAAGAATTGAGGACAGTCTCAGAGACCTCTGGGACAACATTAAATGCACCAACATTCGAATTACATGGGTCCCAGAAGAAGAAGAAGAGAAAAAGAAAGGGACTGAGAAAATATTTGAAGAGATTAGAGTTGAAACCTTCCCTAATATGGGAAAAGAAATAGTCAAGTCCAGGAAGCACAGAGAGTCCCATACAGGATAAATCCAAGGAGAAACATGCCAAGACACATATTAATCAAACTATCAAAAATTAAATACACAGAAAAAAAATTAAAAGCAGCAAGCGAGAGCAACAAATAACACACAAGGGAACCCCCATAAGGTTAACAGCTGATCTTTCACCAGAAACTCTCCAAGCCAGAAGGCAGTGGCAGGATATATTTAAAGTGATGAAAAGGAAAAACCTACAACCAAGATTACTCTACCCAGCAAGGATCTCAATCAGATTCGATGGAGAAATTAAAACCTTTACAGACAGCAAAAGCTAAGAGAATTCAGCACCACCAGACAAGCTTTACAACAAATGCTAAAGGAACTTCTCTAGCAGGAAACCAAGAGAAGGAAAAGACCTACAAACACAAACCTAAAACAATTAAGAAAATGATAACAGGAGCATACATATCGATAATTACGTTAAATGTAAGTGGATTAAATGCTCCAACCAAAAGACACAGACTGGCTGAATGGATACAAAAACAAGACCCATACATACGCTCCTACAAGCCACTTCAGACCTAGGGACACATACAGACTGAAAGTGAGGGATGGAAAAAGATATTCCATGCAAATGGAAATCAAAAGAAAGCTGGAGTAGCAATTCTCATATCAGACAAAATACACTTTAAAACAAAGACTATTACAAGAGACAAAGCAGGACACTACATAATGATCAAGGGATCAATCCAAGAAGAAGACATAAGAATTGTAAATATTTATGCACCCAACATAGGAGCACCTCAATACATAAGGCAAATGGAAACAGCCATAAAAGGGGAAATCGACAGTAACACAATCATAGTAGGGGACTTTACCACCTCACTTTCACCAATGAACAGATCATCCAAAATGAAAATAAATACGGAAACACAAGCTTTAAATGATACATTAAACATGATGGACTTAATTGATACTTATAGGACATTCCATCCAAACAAAATACACTTTCTTCACAAGTGCTCATGGAACATTCTCCAGGATAGATCATGTCTTGGGTCACAAATCAAGCCTTGGTAAATTTAAGAAAATTGAAATTGTATCAAGTATCTTTTCCAACCACGATGCTATGAGACTAGATATCAATTACAGGAAAAAAACTGTAAAAAATACAAACACATGAAGGCTAAACAATACACTACTAAATAACCAAGAGATCCCCAAAGAAATCAAAGAGGAAATCAAAAAATACCTAGAAACAAATGACAATGAAAACATGACAACCCAAAACCTATGGGATGCAGCAAAAGCAGTTCTAAGAGGGAAGTTTATAGCAATACAATCTTACCTCAAGAAACGAGAAAAATCTCAAATAAACAACCTAACCTTACATCTAAAGCAATTAGAGAAAGAAGAACAAAAACTCCCGAAGTTAGCCGAAGGAAAGAAATCATAAAGATCAGAGCAGAAATAAATGAAGGAAACGATAGCAAAGATCAATAAAACTAAAAGCTGGTTCTTTGAGAAGATAAACAAAATGGATAAACCATTAGCCAGACTCATCAAGAAAAAAGGGAGAAGACTCAAATCAACAGAATTAGAAATGAAAAAGGAGAAGTAATAACTGACACTGCAGAAATACAAAGGATCATGAGAGATTACTACAAGCAACTATATGCCAATAAAATGGACAAGCTGGAAGAAATGGAAATACTTAGAAAAGCACAACCATCTGAGACTGAACCAGGAAGAAATAGAAAATATAAACAGGCCAATCACAAGCACTGAAATTGAAGCTGTGATTAAAAATCTTCCAACAATCCGGCCTCCCTGGTGGCACACTGGTTGAGAGTCCGCCTGCCGATGTAGGGGACACGGGTTCGTGCCCCGGTTTGGGAGGATCCCACATGCCGCGGAGCGGCTGGGCCCGTGAGCCATGGCCGCTGAGCCTGCGCATGCGGAGCCTGTGCTCCGCAATGGGAGAGGCCACAGCAGTGAGGGGCCCGCGTGCCGCCAAGGAAAAAAAAAAAAGGTTATTAAAAAAAAACTCATTAGGGAGAGTAACATATGTCTAGCAGCAATAAGAAAAATACTTTACCTTAAACATTGTTCTTGAAATTTTTAGTAATTTAAAATATTTCAACTGTTATCATTTTTTCAGAAAAGACTTCCCTCCGCTCTTCCAAGAAAAGAGTTCTCAGGCGAATTTTTAATCCCCCCTCTCTTCTACATCCTCTCCTCTGACTTAAAAGTTATTTTCCCTCCCCTACTCAAGACCTATATTCCTAGAGTGAAGCAATCTGGCGAAATCTGACAAAAGGTGGAGGGGTGGATGAGAGCTCTTCTAATCCTAGATTCTATAAACCCATCCTTACCTGCTGTGGAAAACAGGTGCGGACTGAGTGCTCTGTGTAACCAAAAGATGGCCCTTCAAAGACAGCTGTTGGGAGCTTCAGAACTTCCTTCAGAAACTGGTCAAACTTGCTAAATATCATTAAGCCATTGGAATCTGACATCTGGGAGAAAACATCTATGAGAACAAAACCAAATAAAGTCAAACTATAAGGAAATATCAACTCTTAATAAACAGCTCTATGTCATTTGTATACCAGTCCAAAAGCATCATTAAAAAGTATCATAAAGTTGTTATGATTTTTAGTTAACACGAATTCTCATTCTCATTAACACTGTGTGGTTACTTTGCTGATGAGGCCCCTCTTTCCCACCCACTTAATATTCTACCTAAACATCACATAACCACTCATGTACGTCTACCTACCTACTCTTTTCGAGCATACGTAACTGGATAACGTATAACTTTTTATTTTATCTATTTACACCTCACTTTATTCCAAGAAGAATTTGTAGCAGCATATCTTTATCTCTTACATTTGTGTACGTATTTATATAAGACATATACATCTTTGAGTGTATGAATATATTTGCATATTGGTGATAGGGTATGAAAGAAATTGTATCGTATTTGCATATTATTATACTAATGATGTAATATATTCCTGTGTAGTATGTTTATTTAGAATATTCCATTTAGTAAGTTCCAGAGTAGAATAAAAAGAACTCATATAATCTCTTCTATCACAAGATACTCTGATACTATAAGATCCTATTTTTATATAAAGTCTGACCCAAGCAGCTAGAAAGACAGTTCCAGTAATACTACTATTTCTTTATCTCCTTGTAGAGAGTTTCCTATCTCCAGTTAGTTATTTCTCTCTTCTCACCCATAATTGGGGAGAAAAAGAAAAATAACCAGGAGCTCAAAACAACTTGACAACTTTAACCTAAGCTTTCTTTTCAAACTATTCAGCTTTCTTACAAACAAATCAGTGAGTTAAATATGCAGAGAAAAATAATTTCCTGAGGCCTTTCCAAACATGGCACTTTTAAAAATCATATTCTGGGCTTCCCTGGTGGCACAGTGGTTGAGAGTCCGCCTGCCGATGCGGGGGACACGGGTTCGTGCCCCGGTCCAGGAAGATCCCACATGCCGCGGAGCGGCTGGGCCCGTGAGCCATGGCCGCTGAGCCTGCGCGTCTGGAGCCTGTGCTCCGCAACAGGAGAGGCCACAGCAGTGAGAGGCCCGCATACCACAAAAAAGAAAAAGAAAAAAACATCATATTCTATATATTCATAATGAACAGGTATATTAGAAATACATATGTATCCCAAAGCACCAGATATAGGAAAAAAACAACCATTAAAATACATTAATCAAAGAAAGATAAAATTTAGATCATCAAGTCCACAGGGTAACTTTTAAGGCATTAGAAAACAGGAAATTATCAAGGAATGAAAATCTCCAGTACATTCCTCTCATGAGAGCTGCTAGCTTGTAGTTGAGGGAAAAGTATTAAATACCCATGAGGTGGGGAAAATCCAACAAGAGGCTAAAAGAAGTATAGTCCTAGTAGAAAGTAAAATCAATTAATTAACAAATACATACTAAGTTCTTACTAAGTAGTCCAAGTGCCAAGTACTCTGCTAGGTGTTTTGAAAAACAACAAAGAAGTTTGATACATGGTCCTTATCCCCCCCAAGAAACTTTCAACATAGCTGGAAAAAATAAGATACACATGAAGCAAAGAAGAATAAAGCACTAAGCTGACTCTAAATAGAACAGAAAGAAGGGAGGCGTAAGATATTTGTTAAACCTCACCATTTGCCTGGCACCACGACAGGTAACTATGGCTGAGTCTGCTGTAGACACCCAGTATTCTTATCTCCTTCCTTAGTAACAGAACACTAATTTTATTTTGTGCAGCAATGTACCCAACTAAGAGATTAAACTTTGAAGCCTTCTTCTAACAAGTTGCAGTCATATGACTAGGTGTTTGGACAATGAGACTATAAGCAGAAGGGTTGTGAGACTTCCTAGAAGGCTAGTTTTAGGCAGCTTTTTAAAGAAAGCTGACTGCACTGGAAATAGATCCTTTCTTCCTTCCTCCTTTTGCTATCTGGAATGCAGCTATGATGGCTGGAGCTTCCAGCAGCCACCTTGGACTATGTGGTAATCTCAACTTTTATGTAGAAATCATACACTAGAATGATAGAAAAGAAAGATATAGAAAGCCTGGGTTCCAGATGAACATGAAACTATCATACCAGCCCTGGACTACATACTCCTGGACTTCTTTTATATACGAGAAAAATAAACTTCAACTTTGTTTAAAATACTGTTACCTTGGTTTTTGTTTTCATGTAGCAATCCCCAATATTAAGTACTACTATAGTTTACTAAACATTACCTCATTTTACTGTCACAAAAAGGTGTGTACGTACACATGTGTATGCACATAATTGTTAAATTTTATAGATAAGGAAAGTAGCTTAGAAAGGTTAACTTTCTTAAGGTCAAAAGTTACTAAGTGGCTAAATCAAGATTTAAACCCACACTTATCCGACTGCAAAGACATTCCATTACATCACACTTCTTCAAAATATAGTGTAGAGTAGACACAAAAACACATAGGGGGCTTCCCTGGTGGCATAGTGGTTGAGAGTCCACCTGCCGATGCAGGGGACACGGGTTCGTGACCCGGTCCAGGAAGATCCTACATGCCGCGGAGCGGCTGGGCCCGTGAGCCATGGCCACTGAACCTGCATGTCCGGAGCCTGTGCTCCGCAACGGGAGAGGCCACAACAGTGAGAGGCCCATGTACCGCAAAACAACAACAACAACAACAAACAAACAAACAAGAAATTTAGAGGCCTGGCCTTGAAAAACAGAATTTGGAATGATGAGGTCAAAACAGCTGGGGGGTGGGGGTCTGGGGACACAACTAGAGAAGAACAGGAAAAATAAAACGAATGAATAAATATAACAAAACAGAAACAGACTCACAGATACAGAGAACAAACTGGTGGTTACCAGTGGGGAGGGGCAAGATGGGGGTAGGGAACGAAGAGGTACAAACTACTATGTATAAAATAAATAAGCTGCAAGGATATACTGTACAACACAGGGAATATAGCCAATATTTTACAGTAACTTTAAATGGAGTATAATCTCTAAGAATATTGAATCACTATGTTGCACACTTGAAACTAATATAATATTGTAAATCAACCATACTTCAATCTAGAAAGAAAAAAGGAGAGTAGGATAAAAGTCTCTGTGGCAGGAATTTATAGAGTGTGTCTGTTAGTGGTGGCAGGCAAGAAACAGTGCATCAAAGAGAACATTCTATGATAATTTATATTGTGAAGTAAAGGTAAATAGAGATTGAATACGAAAAGTATGTTATTGGGCTTCCCTGGTGGTGCAGTGGTTGAGAGTCTGCCTGCTGATGTAGGGGACACGGGTTCGTGCCCCGGTCCGGGAAGATCTCACATGCCCTGGAGCGGCTGGGCCCGTGAGCAACGGCCGCTGAGCCTGTGAGTCCGGAGCCTGTGCTCCGCAACGAGAGAAGCCACAACAGTAAGAGGCCCGCGTACCGCAAAAAAAAAAAAAAAGAAAAGTATGTTATGAATGAAAACTTTGAAAGAGGAAACAATTTGGATTTGGTTTAAAAATGCTGAAGTAGGGAAGAAATATTTAGAAATTTAGGTTTCAAGAAAATTAGACTGCTAATGATTGGCAGAATGAATAAAAGAGGAAGAATAAGATTGGCGACATCAACTAGAAAACCCTGTAAATAATGCACAAGTAAGAAAGTGAGAGTCAGAATTACAGCAGTGACAGTATTGAGGGGCGGGCTTGGTCAACTCCAAGACATTTCAGTGCAGGAAACTGAAGTTGATGGCAAACTGGATTAGAGAATAAAGGAATTTCTAAAATTAGGATTATTTTAAGCTTCTAGCTCAGAAAAATGCTGACAACCCTGACTGAAATAACCAAATTGAAGATAAAGACACTTAGCTTTGAACATAACTGTATTTGAACTAATCAGCAAATTTCCAAGTAGAACCATCCTGCAGGCAGTTAGAAGCAAAGTACTGGGCCACAGTTCGAGACAGCAGATACAGAGTTTTGAAAACATTACCAATTATGTGAATAACTGATGCCCTTTGAAGGAGGGAAGAGCATCATGACTTAATTTTCAAATAGCTGGCTGCTGTTCTCATAATGAAGAAAATAATCATCCACTAAATCTGAATGAAAACTAAGGGGAAATATGGGATGTGGCAGACACTGCAAGGTGCCTACTACTCAGTATCTATTTTCCCATTTTCACTCCCGAACTGAACTCTGATTAGAATGGCAATGTGTTCCCCTTAAAAATTACTTCCCAGACTCTTGTGCACGTCGTAATTCTGAAGTGAATTTGTGGAAAAGCTTTTGCTTTCCTGATACAGGCATCTCTTTCTTCTTTCTACTTAAAATGAGAATAAGGCGCAGTAAAGAGCAGTCACTTATAATCCTAGGAGGAAAGCCATATGGCAGAGCAGGAAGACAGGAGGAACCCAAGTCTCTGATGACATCCCTGAGTCATGGTACCAACCTTGAACTTGCCAGCCTCTGAATTTATTGTTGCATGAGAAAAATAAATCCCAATGGTTTTATGCCACTGTTAGTCAAGTTTTCTGTTGCCACTCAATGTATTCATAATGGAGAAACTAGCAAGTTAATGGTAGAAATATTCAAGACCAGAGACTTCAGCTACCAAGTATATATTGATAAATACACATATGTATAGCTTCCAATCACAAAAACATACGTGTACACATGCACACCACCAAATCTACACCTAACTCATTCAGAGCAATAAAGGAGTGATTAGATAGTGAAATGACTAACTTCCCCCTCAAAAAAAGTATTACTTTCAGTTATATACTTAGTTACTAGGTCATAAAATAGATTCAAAGTAGTAAAAAAAAAAATTTTAATCAATGAAAAAAGAAACTATAACTTAATAGGCCCACATTACACTAGTAAGAGAACAAGCAGAAACATGTTTGTTGGTTGGTTGGTTTTAAAAGAAAAACTGGTAGACCTCAAAACTATTAAGTAATTACTTAGAAGTCATGACTTCTAGAGTTACTTGTTTAAAACAGTTTATTTTTAGATTAGGCTTCTCATATCTGTAACAAAAACACTGAAAATAATTGCTTACTTTTTATTGTAAATGAAATATAACAATGAATCTAAGTGTGATTTACTATATACATATAAAAATACCTTACCAAAGAAATAAATAAGAGACAATTTAATAAAAACATCCCCAAAATTAAACTAGTCCTTTAATTAAAGCCCTAAACCCTTCTGGCATTAAGGGAATAAACTGCTTCCCAGATCACTGGTTAATTTCCCCAATAATTCTCTTTCTATTTATACATCTCTGAAAGAAAGTATGCTAATTTCCCATTAGTTGTTTCCAGATAAAAATACAGGCTTTCTCCCTTGTGAAAAACCCACAATCAAGCCCTTACATGCACACGTGTACAATCTTTTAAAAATATTCTGTCCTTTGTGTAGTGGCAAAATAATGTTACTTTTCTACCATCTTCACATATGTTTCAAATTTTTTTCTGGTGATAATGACCCTGGCTTTACTCATTGCATCTATCCATCTATCCACTCTCCTCTCATCCCCACATGACCAACCATATACTTTTGCAAGATGATAGGGCTGTTTACAATAAAGACTCAAGTCTACAGAAAAGAAAGCCATTTTCTTCTATATGTTAGTTTTCCTGGCAAACGTCTCTCATCTTCTCCTGTCATCTTTCTACCAACTGAGCAACCTAACCCACAAAAAATGTATACACATCTGCATGTTTATAAATATCTGTATGTAACTAAATCCAAGTGCATATTTTATTCCCAAACTCATGAATATTCCTACATCATTCATTAAGTCAGAGTGAGGCTGGAGGATGGGATGCAGCCATGCCTTGGGCTTCTAGTGTTGATTGAGTCAGAACTACCTTAAACAAGTCTCCAGGCCTTCCTTGGTTTTTGTTTATCTTTTTCTTTTTCATAAAATGCAGATGTACGACTCATTTCTTACTTGCTTCTAGCTCTAAAACATTTTGGTTATATGAGAAATGTGAAATATGGGCAAGTATTCAGATTAAAGAGTCACTTCAGGCTAATGAAGGGAAGAGATGATTAACAGAAACCAGTCAGGATAAATATGCAGTGACAAGTGGTTAGAAGACTGTAAGAGAGGATGCTAAATTTTGAACAGGTGAAACTGCTTAATTATAACTTCAAAGGTTGGCTCCCTACAGTCTGTTAATGAAACATCAAGGAAGCAAACAACTGAAATGTCAGAACTGCCTGTTCTGAGAAAAAACACCTCAGGTCATCTTTTCTCCGGCTGCACAAAGTGTGGTCTATCAAAAACACGCAGAAACAATAATATAAATTATTATTATAAAACCATTTTATAATATTATATAATTATAAAACCATTTATGCTATATAACCCAGAGAAAACACCTAACAGTGTTATCATTTTGGTATATTTCTTTCTTTTCCTATGTGCATAATAAATTTTTATTTAAAACTATATTACATTTATGCATTTTGATCTGAAGCATATTTTTAAAGGCAGTATATCCAATCACGTCGGTATCCCAAAGTGTAACTGAGCTCTCACTTTTGGACACTAAAGCTGTTTTAAGTCTTCATATATTATAAAAAGTGTTGCAACAAATATATGTAAAACCTAGGGCACACCTCTGATTAATTCCTCATGATAAACTCTAGAAGCAGGCTGAGTCACTGGGCACAAATATTCTGATAGCCTTTCTGACACACTGCTAGACTGCCCTTCAAAACGGTGGCACCAGTTTTCTAAAGGATTTAAAAATAAATTGCATGAATCATCTGCTCCTATCTTTCAGTGCAAGACAGATGCGGTTTGCATAAGAGATAAGTTTCTTAGAAAATAGCAGAATTAGACAAAGTAAATAAATCACATAGCTAAATTAGCTGACAATTAGTATGGTTTAATAAATAATGGGTTTTACAGGCTGTAAATTTTGTTTCTCTGAGTTATTTTTTGGGTTTCTGACATTACTGAGTTTTCATCATGCTGATAATCAAAGTCTGTACTCTGATTATAAATCATTGGTATTTAGAATCCTGACTTAAGTTGCCTTTGAATCTAGGATACAGTCCCTAATGGCCACAACAGTTAACCATTTATCTATAAATGAATGATACCTGGGGACAGAAACTCTCTTAAGAGAGACCTGAAAAGTCTAATTAAGAAATGTTTCTGGACTTCCTTGGCAGTCCAGTGGTTGGGACTTTGCCTTCCAATGCAGGGGGTGCAGGTTCGATCCCTGGCTGTGGAGCGAAGATTCCACACTGCCTCACGGCCAAAAAAACAAGACATAAAACGGAGGCAATATTGTAGCAAAATCAATAAAGACTTTTAAAAAAACAGTCCACATCAAAAAAATCTTAAAAAAGGAAATGTTTCAAACTAAAAACACAAGTATTGGTTAAGTCATTTTAAATGCCATCTTGACACTAAAACAAGCAAACAAAGACAGATCAAGGAAAAAGGGGAAAAAATTAAAGGAAAAAATTCTAAAATAAGAGGTAAAAAGCAAAAAGATAAAAATAAAAGTAGAAATGCTGAGGCATATTCCATAAATTAGAAAAATCTAACTTAATGGGAACATTAACAGAGGTAACAGAAGTAGAGTCAGTGGGAGGAGGCTGCAGAAACTAAGAACAAAGACAAGGGAACAAGTAGGAAGAAAAAAGTGAAAAAATGGTCAAATATCATTTTATGTTACAATACAGTGTTATAGCTACCTTCTTCTACACTATTATTCAGCCACCTCAACTAAGTAGGACATAGCTGTGACTAGAAAGCAAGGGAAAAAGGATTCTCACAATAGCCAAAACTACTAAAGTGAGTGCTTCTCTCAATACGAGTAATCACTTCGTCCATGCTCTAACAGAATAGAATGTTAAGAAGGCTGGTTATGTTTTCTCTGTCAGTAGCATATGAAAAGTATATCAGAAGCAAAAGGAGACTGCTTGAGACGGGTACACTGATAATACCATCACATTTACCAGAGATAAAGGACACGTACACACACATACACACGCATACACCATCACCACCACCACCAATGACAGAAAGTTCAAAAGCTGAAAAAACACAGCAGTCTGAAAACATGAGAAGGGGCAAACAACCCAGAGCCTCGCAATTAGCCCTAAATGCATCAGAGAATGACACCCCTAAGAGGTGAAAAATATTTAAATTGTGATCAGTGAGCTCTGTTTAAAACAGAAGGCACAGACCACACTTAAAGCAGTTTCCACCCTAGATGATTAAAACAAAAAAGTGGAGATAGGCTTCAATGCCTGAAAGTGTTACTTAGGTTAAACATCTCACTCTCTAGTCAAGATAATTACAGTACAATAAAAATAATGAAACGGGGGGACTTCCCTGGTGGCACAGTGGTTAAGAATCCACCTGCCAATGCAGGGGACACTGGTTTGATGCCTGGTCTGGGAAGACCCCACATGTCACGGAACAGCTAAGCCCGTGAGCCACAACTACTGAGCCTGCGCTCTAGAGCCCAAGAGCCACAACTACTGAGCCCACGTGCCACAACTACTGAAGCCCGCGTGCCTAGAGCCCATGCTCTGCAACAAGAGAAGCCACCGCAGTGAGAAACCCGCGAACTGCAACAAAGAGTAGCCCTCACTCACTGCAACTAGAGAAAGCCCACGCGCAGCAACGAAGACCTGACGCAGCCAAAAAAAAAATTAATTTTGAAAAATAATGAAACAGAGCAACAGATGGTAAAGAAACCTTAATTTTGAACGTGAAGAAGATAAAGAAACCAGATTTTAAATCTATCTGAATCATGTAAACATGCTATTAAGTGACCTAGTGTGGCTTGTATTCCCGTACACAATGTGTAACGATACGGTGTTGAGAGCACACTGACGTGTCACATTTGCCTAGGTATGTGTACTTTTGTGCCACTTGAATATTGGTCACTTGTGCTCCTCTAAGAAATTCAAAAGCCACATAAATAAACAAACAAAAAACCCACCTGCTATCACCTGGATCCCTTCAATACTTCACACAGAACTAGGATTTGCACCTTTTCACTAATAGTTACAACAGAGAGCTGCAGTAATTTTAGTTCTCAATCAACAATTTATATTTGGCAAAATTTTAGCACTTACTATGGGCCAGGTACCAGCTCTATGTAAATGTAGCAAATTTAATCATAGAAACTTAAAGAGTCCAGAATCATCTAGAATGTGCAGTTATATAATCAATTTTCTATTTTCAACCAGTTTCTCCAGTCCTAATAAAAATGGCAATGTATATTTCTTTATCTGGTATCATCATCGTTAAAAAACAGACAAAATCCCAACTTTCTTTTTCTCTGTGAATGAGATATAATTTTATCTGTATTATATTATCATCCTCAGAAAAACACCATGTCAGAATTAAGAAAATGTTAAGAAATTTCAGCCCAAAAGAGTAATATTTTGAGATACCATGTGAAAAAAACTCAGAAGAGTATTTAAATAAAACTATACTTTTTTTTCTGCCAAAACTTTGTTTTACAATGCAGCTGATTTTGAAATGAGATAACCAGATAACATTGACCAAATATACTAAGACCTTTCTTTAGACATCTAAATCTATATCTAGTGAGCCTTCTAGCTTTCTAACTTTTAATGTCATGGTAACATGTAAGAAAAAGCACAGAAAACAAACATGCACCCATGAAGTAATCTTGCCCAAAAGCCTGTACTTGAATCTGTTGAAGGCTCTGTATCTTTCAATTAAAACAAAAAATGTAGGGCACAGAGGAACACCAGGGGGATGCAATCATCAAAATCTAGTCCATGAGAAATGCCACAAGACAGATGACCCAGTTTCTTCAACAAATCAATTCACAGGTTTTCTCAGCACTTCATGAAAACCCACAGCTTCAATCTCACCTCTGTGAAACCTGCTAGAGTTTCTTACTCCATGGATACTTGTATTAGGGCATTTTGAATGTGGGTCTCCCACTACAGGATGAGCATAGTGGAGTACAAAAGAGTAGCTTAGAAAGGGCTCTGAAGCTACAGCCTGAGTTGAAATCCCAGCTTCACCCCCTCAGTTAACTCATCTATAAAACAGAGAAAACACCACCTGCTGCTCAAAGAAATTTTAAGGATTCAGTGAGAAAATATATGTACAGCACCTAGCACAATGCTTGGCATATCTTAGGCAGTGAAGGACTATCTAATGAGTGAATAAATGAAAATGATAAGCAGAAAAATTAAGTAATTGTGAATTTTATCTCCTTCAACTTCATCTAACCACCTTCTAATAGTATCTAGTGAACAGTAAAATGCCAAAATGGTAAACAGTAAGAAAAAAATTAAGGAAAGATAAGTGAATAAATAGGTTATCAATTTCTAAATAACTACACTTGAATCTAAGGTACTAAAAAACAGTTTAATCATAAGAAATACCACCTGATAAAGCATCGAGTGATTAAGAGCTAAACTTGACCAAACCCGGTAAAAGTGATGAAATTTATTTTCTAATTAAAAGTGATCAACAAATCACCTTCAAGCATAATTTTTAACAATATAGAAAACATTTTTAAAGAATTTTTTAAATGTCCACATTACTATTCTGAATCTTTTCAGAGTTTTCTTGTTTTAACCTAAAAAAAAAAAAAAAAATTAAAAAATGAATTCAACCAACTTTTCCATCTGAACAGTAGGCGGCATAACTTACATACTCTGAGCCAGTTGCTGTAAAATGAGTGGTATGGTAGTAAAAAAACCAAAAAAGTTCAATAGACCATCATCCAAAATTCTGAAAACATTCATTTAAAAGTGTTTAAAAGTCTTAATTTGAAAACAAAATCTTTCAAATAATATAAAAATACTTACATCTCAATTTGTCCAGCATTTTTCCACCACACATGGTTGCTAACATAGCTTTAACTGAAAATACCGTCAACTTGCCTCGGCCCTCACTGCAAAATAAATTATATTAGAAATAATTGCTATCTGGAACCACAAAAGCAATCAAATGTATCACCAGTATATTGATTCCTGCCCTTCTGTTACAATATTACCACATTTAGAAACCTTGGATTCTTTTTTTCCTTTACAGAATTAAGGCTTCACATATGCTATGTGAACAGTGTTAAAACTAACCTGGTTTATTTGGCAATGAGTTTAGAAACACCCTATAAAGCAACTTCTGTTGGCTTTGTAGGCAAAGGCCGAATGAATGATCCTAAAAAACATCCTACCAACTTAGCCCATTAAATCCACAGCTGAGGTGTTTAAGTATTCAAATCTGAGGCACCACCTGGTTTGAATAATAATTCAGAAGTGTGTTCTTCCATCAGGATATCATAACAACAGTTTATTGTTACGTACTAAGGCAACAGGATGCATGTTGCTATAAAGATTTTATACTATCTTCATCTTTGCTTGTTTTCACTGTAACAACCTTTATGTTACCATGTGTTTATTCTAAGAAGTTCATCTGTCTCATCTGAGACATCTGTGTCAGATCTCCTGCCACCACTGTGAGAAAAGTGAAGGGGAAGGGACAGTATTATGAATTCTTCTTCAGAAACTAGAAAGATGAAATGTAGACCATAAATGAACTACTCAAAGTGACGCTATACACCACCTGCAGAGCCAGGACAATAACAGCAAGGCCCCAACCCCTGTGGCCACTGCTCCAACCATTCAACTATGTCCTGGTTTCAGAGATGAAAACTTCACTAGCCGGTTTTTAAAGTCACATATGTAAATTAACAATGGGCTTTTGTGTTAATTTTATAAAGCTTGTGCTTACAAAGTTTCACAGTGACTTAGAGTAAAATACCTTTGCAATAATGAGAACTATATCATCTTGGTTTTGAAAAGAAAATGTCATCCTATTTATATTTACTAATGGTCCTAAGAGTGTCTCCTATTTTCCAAACCTTCTTTTTGTATACAGTAAGATCACATCTGAAAAAAGGCAAATGGTCAATAAGCCAGAAAATTCTCAGTGAAAATACTGCCAGGAGACACCAATGTTTGTTACAGCTGATTTTTAACTATTACATCTCATTAAGTTTACTCATAAGATAAAACAGGAATTCCCCCAAAACTAGCTAAAATTAGAATGGGACTTTTAATATACATAGATCATCAGAAATACAGATTCTGTTCCATGTCTTATATAGCACCTGGCAATATATCACCTGGAAATGATAAAAAATAGTCCTATGTCAAATATTCATTGCATTATATGAGCAACGTGAGTGTCTATAAAGAGCAACAACTGTGTTAAAAGTGATGGATTTCCAAGACTTGATACAGACCTTTTACAATGGACATTTCTTTCTGGTCGCCAACCATCCAAATGCTGAGTCTACATTTAAGCACACCCTACCTTATATGACAAGTATATGTCCCACTACCAAAGTATGAAGAAGGAAGAAAAAAAAACTTTCCCATCTTTCTTTGAAACTAAGACAGGGGCACATAATACAAGCTCCGCCAATAAGATGCACCGCTCTAGACTTCAAATAGAAAACAATTAACTTGTAGAAGTAAGAACTCCAAAGAATCCACCTGGCGAGGATGTCAGCAGTAGGAGCAGTACATCCAGTGTCCTGAGAGCTGGGACAGAGATTCTCATGGCAGCAACCAGAGCCCAGCATCAGTGGCTTTTGGAGCACAAGCAGCAGTATCTATGCCCAGCTTAGCTGCAGAGGGACTTCCTGAGACCAGTTTTGTGGTATGATTTTGAGCTTTGTTCTTGGCAATGTGGTCATCAAGCCTACTTTCCCAACCTTCTTAGAAAGCCGACTGGTCACCCATATCCTTTTAATGAATTAGCTAGAGATGGTTCCTACTGCTTACAACTAAGAATTCTGATGGATGCAGCTTCTATCCTGAAGTAAAGTGGCCCAGAAAGATGAAGTGACAAAAGAAAGTATTCCTGAAGCTCACAGCGAGAGTAAGCAAGCCTGATGACCAGCAGAGCAAGGATGAGGAGCAAGTGCTCACCAGCAGGAAAGTCAAGCCTTGCTCACAGCTAACGACATTTTTTAAGGTAAACTTGCTCGAAACATTTTTTGCAGACACAGATTTCATGACTTAAGAATACCCAGGAAATTCCACAGGGGAAAGTAAAAACTAATCTTAAAAGAGATTTCCACAGAAATCAAGATACTGATTACCTCTGGGGGGAGAGAGAGGAGTTGTAACACAGAAAGGAGAACACAAGGGGCTTCTGGGGTGCTGACAACATTCTATTTCTTGGCCTCTGGAGTATTTATATGGATATTTGTTTTATAGCAATTCATTAAACTGTACTTTGTTTTAGGTATTCTTCCGTAAGTGTTTTCTATTTCTGAATAAAAACTGTTTTAAAAAATGAATCCTGGGACTTCCCTTGTGGTCCAGTGATAGAGAATCCGCCTTCCAATGCAGGGGACGTGCGTGCGATCCCTGGTCAGGGAACTAAGATCCTACATGCCACGGGGCAACTAAGCCCACGCATCACAACTACTGAGACTGCGCACCTCAACTAGAGAGCCTGCGTGCCGCAAACTACAGAGCTCACGTGCTCTAGACCCTGCGCGCCACAACTAGAGAGAGAAAACCCCCATGCCACGCCTAGAGAGAATCCAGTGCGCCACTACAAAGAGCCCACGCCACAACAAAAGATCCCGCATGCCTCAATGAAGACCTCGCATGCCACAACTAAGACCCAACGCAGCCACAAAAAGAAATTTAAAAAAAAAAATTTTTTTTAATGAATCCTGAGGGACTTCCCTGGTGGCACAATGGTTAAGAATCCACCTGCCAACGCAGGGGACACGGGTTCCAGCCCTGGTCTGGGAAGATCCCACATGCCGCGGAGCAACTAAGCCCGTGCACCGCAACTACTGAGTCTGCGCTCTAGAGCCGGCATGCCGCAACTACTGAAGCCCGTGCACCTAGAGCCCGTGCTCTGCAACAAGTGAAGCCACTGCAACGAGAAGCCCGCGCACCGCAACGAAGAGTAGCCCCCGCTCACAGCAACTAGAGAAAGCCTGTGCACAGCAACGAAGACCCAACACAGCCAAAAATAAATACTAAAATTTATAAACAAAAAAAGAATCCTGGGAAAGTGAGGGTTACCATTACTAGACAAAGGTAATGGTTTAAAGGAGAGAATAATGAAAGGGAAAAATACAAGCTAAAAAACATTTAAGATATATAAACTGCAATGCATAAAATTTTCCATAATGAAAATTTCCATAATAAAATATATAAAAAGAATAAAAACATTAAAAACCCCAAGGCCCTGGCCCCAGCTTTAGATGTCTATTAATAGAAGACTGGCTATTAGGCTATCATAGAAAAGAATGATAAAAAAACATACGAAACATAGAGAATTATATCCAAGATAGATTACTTAAAAAAAAAAAAAAAGCAAGGCATGGAACAAAATAATTGCTAGAATGCAATCTAGCAATTATGTTAAAAAGGAGAGAGTAAAAATATATTTTCATATATTTGTATATGCATAAGCTGTCTGAAAGGATACTGACAAAATAACATTAGTTGCATCCAGGGTCAAAAGCAGGCAGCCAAAGGAAAGCAATGAAAGAGTGGGCACTTTTCACTTTACAAATATTAAATGTTTATACTAGAAGAGAAGGTTCTTAAGCCAATAACCTAAGCCTCCATCTGAAGACTCAAGAAAAAGAACAGCAAATTAAACCCAAAACAAGCAAAAGGCAAAAAATCGTATGAGCAAGAACAGAAATCAATGAAATTGAAAACAGGAAATCAATACAGAATATTAATGAAACCAAAAGCTGGTTCTTTGAATAAACCAATAACATCGATAAATCTCTAGCCAGACTGACTAAGAAAAGAAAAGAGAAGACACAAATTACCAATATCAAAAATGAAAGAAGGGATATCACCACAGGTTTTCTAAACATTACAGAAATAATAAGGAAATATTACAAAAACTTTATGTCCATAAATTCAACAACTTAGATGAACTGGAGACACAAACTACTCCTTGAAAAATAGAAATTATTAAAGCTCACTCAATAAGAAATAGGTAGGGCTTCCCTGGTTGCGCAGTGGTTAAGAATCTGCCTGCAGGGCTTCCCTGGTGGCGCAGTGGTTGAGAGTCCACCTGCCGATGCAGGGGACACGGGTTTGTGCCCCAGTCCGGGAAGATCCCACATGCCGCGGAGCGGCTAGGCCCGTGAGCCGTGGCCACTGAGCCTGCACGTCCGGAGCCTGTGCTCCGCAACGGGAGAGGCCACAGCAGTGAGAGGCCCGCGTACCGAAAAAAAAAAAAAGAATCTGCCTGCCAATGCGGGGGACACGGGTTCAAGCCCTGGTCCAGGAAGATCCCACATGCCACAGAGCAGCTAAGCCCGTGTGCCACAACTACTGAGCCTGTGCTCTAGAGCCCATGAGCCATAACTACTGAGCCCATGTGCCACAACTACTGAAGCCCACGTGCCTAGAGCCCGTGCTCCACAACAAGAGAAGCCATGAAAATGAGAAGCCCGTGCACCGCAACGAAAAGTAGCCCCCACGCGCTGCAACTAGAGAAAAGCCCACGTGCAGCAACGAAGACCCAACGCAGCCAAAAATAAATGAATTTTTAAAAAAAGAAGAAGAAACAGGTAATCTGAATAGGCCCATATCCATTACAGAAGTTGAATCTGTATTTTTAACCCTTCCAAAAGAGAAAGCTCCTCATTCAGAGAGCTGTACTGGCAAATTCTAAACATTTAAAGAAATAATTGCAGTTCTACTCTCTTCCAGGGAATAAAAAAGGAGGGAACACTTCCCAATTCTTTTATGAGGGCCAGCATTATCCTGATAACAAAAACGCATACATACATTACAACAAAAGAAAATAAGAAGTCGGTATCCCTCATGAACCCATACACAAAACCTTCAACAAAATGTGAGCAAATTGAATGCAGCAATATATAAAAACGACTTAAAAAAAATCACAACCCAGGGGGCTTTATCCCAGTGATGTAACACTAGTTTGACATTTGAAAATCAATCAGTACAAAGAGAAAAGCTACACGATCATCCAAATAGATGCAGATGACAATGATACTCAACATCCATTCCCATAAATACTCTTGGAAAACCAGGAAAAGAATTTCCTCAGTCTGATAATGGGCACCTTCAAAAAAAAAGTAACAGCTAATAACATCATACTTAATGATGAAAGACTAAGTACTTTTCCACTGAGATCAAGAACAAGCCAAGGATGACTGCTTTCACTACTAGAATGCAATACCACACTGGAGAACACAGCTGGTGCAACAACATAAGAAAAAAATATAAATGCATACAGACTGAAAGTTTAAAAATAAAACTATCTACTCCAGACAATATGACCTTCTGTATAGAAAATCCCAAAGAACCTACAAAAGAAATACATAGAACCTACCAAAACACTACAATACGGGACTTTTTAGCAAGGCTGCAGAATACAAGGTCAACATAAAAAAATTCAAATTTCTATAAATTAGCAAAAGAAAATTGGAAATACAATACCACCAAAAATATGAAAAACAGATAAATTTTTTTTAAACTTATGTTCAAGATGTGTATGCTGAAAACTACTGATGAAAGAAATCAAAGAAAATGTAAATAGATACACCATGTTCATGAAATGAAAGACAATATTGTTAAAATGTCAATTCTCCCTAAACTGATCAGAATCCTGTTATGATTCAAGGCAATCCCAAATTCACAATAGGATATTTTTGTAAAAATCAACAAGATGATTCTTTGTATTTCCTTAGAGTTCTAGATCCAAATCTCAATAAGGTATGAGAATAGAAGATACTATTCAGATGCCTAAACCCCACCCTGTTCTTGGTACTTTTAAAAAGTTCCTCATGTTATTTTAATATGCATCCAAAGCTAAGAACTACCAACACAGATCTTCGAATGCAATTCTAAGACTTTGGCTTGTATTTCACAGGCAACAATAAATCAAAGAACATGACCAAAGATGAAAGACAATTGATCATATTGTGTTTGTATAACTCCTTCTGGCTCCAAATCTCATGTTCTTCCTTCATAGAGACAAAATAATATCTATCCCTTGCTGCAAAAAAAGAAACTAATGTCATCTATGCAGACAGGAGAGTGTGGCAGAGCCCAGCATACTGGCAAGAGATCCAGGTGAAAATCAACTCTGTAACTGAAGAAAGTGCTCATCAGTAAATGCCATAAAACAGGTCTTAATGGGTCTATGACATCTTTACTTCTAAAAATTATTATAATAGCATTTAAACAGCACTTTTTCCAAATCTTCAAAATGCTTTAGAAACACTAATATTCTCAACACTTTGCATCCCTTATTCAAATATTCTTTAACTCAACTCTGTTGCAAATAATAGTCCTGGATTCAGAAAGTCTTACATTTAAATACAGAATAGCAGCTGTATTTCTCAACTGACCTGGCTCAGCACTACACACCTGTGCCCTCCTCTACTCATTAGGATTATTACTGGTCTCAACAGCTGGTCTCAGGTCAAGCAGTCTGTAGATGCGTTAACAGAATAGTGCATTAACTCCTCAACTAATTATTATCAGTAACACGTGGCCCCTTAACTCGTCATCTCTCGTTATCTATTTTCCAACCACTTTCCTATTCACAGCAGCCACACAGCAATCTCCACTCACAATCTCCCACCTAGCCAACGGTGGATCTTTTCTCCTCTCTGCCTGCATGCTCTTCTGAGTCTGCAAATGTATCTGCACTTAGCATTGCATGCTTCACTGAGGGTGAGGGGATATGCATCTGAGTGTCAATACGTAACCCAGTAGGATAGAGGGAATATATGTCAGGTTGCGGGTGCTTTAAGTATGGGGGAAAGGAGAGGTATCTGAGATTAAGGGTCATAGTAAATGTGAGGGGGATGAATCTGCAGGCAGGAGAGATTTGGAAATGATGCTTAGTGAACCTTTTTGTTTAAGAACCTGTTTATACATATGTAACTGTGCATCCTGAGAATGGGGGAATGGGCCTGAGCCCACTCTTAATTATGAACTCATCTTTCCCACTTATAATGCTTACCATCATTTACAACTTTAGGTTTACAGTTTCATCTACCAAAAGGTTTATTCACCCTTCGAAAGGAAATATTAATATAAACAATAAATGATATATTTAAAGATACTCATAAATATTTATTAAAGATATTTATATAAAAATCTAAGTATAACAGCATGAAGACACAATCATCCAATAAAATTAGTGAATGGGTAGCCTCACAATTCTTCCTCAAATCATGTTATTTTTATTTTTCTTCAAAAAGAAAAAAAGTTAGCTCCCTCCTTGCAACTATTTGCTTTGTAGGTCAAACTTCAGCATTTACTCCTTTGCTCTGAATGCTTTTCTTCGCATTGAAATCCCTCAGTCTACTTTAAGCCTAACTACAACTTCCTATAACTGCCCCCAAACACAGCAAAGCCAAAGTGGCACTTTTACTTCTGTAATGTTTGGTTGGAGCTCTGCATTCTTCCTCTGCAATTAGAGGCAGTAGGGAGAAGCTGCAGTCACTTAGCAGCCTAATCCCCTATGATTCCGTCCTTTATCTGACTGATTACTTCTTGGAAAAACTCATTCTTGATCCTGCCCACCATACATCTGAATTTAATCCACATACCCTGGTCAAGTTACATTTAAAACTGAATAGTCAGCTGCCCCTGGCCATCGCACATATAACCTCACCAACATCCATGTTTTCAGTACTTCCAAAGTCAAGTCCAAGTTCATACCGGAATCAGTTCTCTTCAAACAAGATCTGGAAAGATCTTTAACCTGGTTTCATCATAAAAAATGTGAGTCACTTAAAATCTGACCTAGCTGGAAAGTTGGGTATAACTTTTTTTTAAAGGTATTTAAGGTATAACACAATTAACAATGAATATTAACCCCTACAGAAAGATGCTAAAATGAAAGGATAAACAGGTAATATGTGTTGAAGGTGACAGCAGAGAGGAAACTTATTATTTTAACCCCACCCACACAGAATCCTTCTGGGGAGCACCCTCCCTCAATAAGGAACATGATGATTCTGTCTCAGACTTCTCTGCATGATTCACCTCCATAGATCCATCATTTTAGAGTCTGACAATAAACCATGCCCATGACTTCTAAAGAGAGTTCTTATCACCCAACACTGAGAAAACACCATGATTAGGTCTGCGCCAAGCTAAGCAAACAGTGAGTCACCCTGAATAAACACTGTTGAGTTTTGACATGCAGGTGCCTTCAGAAGTCTCTGCACTCCTCACTTGTGCCATCTGGATGGGAATTTGCTCATTTCAATTTAGTAAAGTCTCAAATTTTTTGACATTTAAACTAACCCAGGGACTTCCTTGGTCGTCCAGTGGTTAAGACCCCGTGCTTCCAATGCAGGGGATGGGGGTAGATGCCTGGTCGGGGAACTAAGATCCCACATGTCGCACAGTGTGGCCAAAAATATATATATATATATATATTTAAACTACTGGATATAAAATAGATGACCAACAAGGACCTACTGTATACCACAGGGAACTATACTCAATACCCTGTAATAACCTATCATGGAAAAGAATCTAAAAAAAGAATGCATATATATGAATATATATGCTGTACACCTGAAACTGGCACAACACTGTAAATCAACTATATTTCAATAAAAAATTTTAAAAAATAAACTAACCCAAACTGGATGGTGTTTATAGCTTTGCACTATCTAATAAGAGCTTGCTATTCAAATGAATACTTTTGAAAACAGGACTGTAGGGAGCACTGTTTACTTAAGAAAACAGCTGTTTCTACACTTTTGGCAAACAACTGTAAATGCTGTCAACCATAAATGAGTACTTCTCACGTGAAAAATAGACTTCTACTTCAGAAACAGTATTACCAGTCCAATTATCGCATGTAGCTAAAAGTAATGAGGGCATTTCTCCTTGGTTTTCGAAAACTCATATTTTTCCAATTAATCTTAATTTACAAAACTTCACAGTGAATGGATTATGCAATAATTAACGGCAAATCAAGAATCCATTTGACAAATGTCAAACAGTTTAACCAAGTAAAATCAACACAGAATATTATTCAAATTTACCACAATCAGAATGCCTGCTAATTTTCATTTCAATCTTACAAATACTTATTAAGAATCCAGCATTATACACTTTGCTGTACAGCAGAAAATAACACAACATTGTAAAGCAACTATACTCCAATAAAAATTAAACAAAACGAATCCAGCATTACATTTATCGAGGAATCAAAGAAATATAAGGTAGAATCTCTGCTCTCAAAGACTTTCAATCTTATTTGTATAATTACAAAGCAGTTGAGAGCATCATACATTCGAAAGTCGAAATAATGATACAGATAAGTACTACAGGTCATCATAGGGATGAAAATGGGGTTGGTGATTATAAGGAAGGCTACAGGGTAGGTAAAAACCAGGGGAGGTGGGGCAGGAGACCAACCAAAATACATGGAGAGAAGAAATGAACATGTCATATTGGAAAACCTGAAAAGTGCCTCAAGCAGCTTAATTAGAGTTCGGTGTGAGCAGGGAATTAAGGACTGATAGAAACTGAGGCATACAAACTTCATTCAAAAACCACAGGGAGGGGCTTCCCTGGTGGCGCAGAGGTTGAGAGTTCGCCTGCCGATGCAGGGGACACGGGTTCGTGCCCCGGTCCGGGAAGATCCCACATGCCGTGGAGCGGCTGGGCCCGTGAGCCATGGCCACTGTGTCTGCGCGTCCGGAGCCTGTGCTCCGCAACGGGAGAAGCCACAACAGTGAGAGGCCCGTGTACCGCAAAAAAAAAAAAAACCACAGGGAATCTTTGAGGGTTTCCGAGGAGGGAAATTGCATGATGAAAATAGTGTCTTAATCAGATTACTTTGGAGGTGAGTACTGAATGGACTGGAGAAGTCTCTCTGTTACTTCCTCTCTCCTTTTCAGAGAAAAACAAAGACAAAGAAAAAGCAACACTCAAAAAAAGTATTCCTCTTGCCCTTTCTTTAAAAAAAAAAAATTATAAAAAGGAAATAATAAAATAAGACCAAAATAGCAATCCAAAAAAATTTTTTAAATCTGAAATATTACCTAATGGTCAAACCTTTTGCAGGTCTGCATATCCTGAAATCAAACAGAGTCCTTTTTGAAAATTGGCACAAATGCATGAATTCTCTTGGGAGAGAAGAAAAGCTACAAAATTTAAAGAGTAAGTAAGTGATGGGAAAAGTAATAAGTGAACTGAGAAGTAATTCTGCCACCAAGCACTTAGACTGGGGCTCGGTGAACTGGTTTTGGTGATGTCACATCACACAATCCACACGACAGCGGCATCCTGAAGGGTAGGGGATGTCGTGAGGGCACACGGGCTCCACTCCTCCTCTTCCACCAAAGTGGCTGTTGGTCTCCATTGTGCAATAGGTTTCCCCTTAGGATTTCACATTTTTAAAACATTCAAGACCCCTAGCTCGTTCTCCACCATCCCCTGGAAATTTCCTTAAAAAGCTATGATCAGATCTTTCTAAGAGTTAAATGTGCTACTATCGAGGGCATCAAAACCTTCCCATTCAGCACTAGTTCTCTCGTATTTTTTTTTCTCTCCTATTTTTATTTGGTTTTTTCCTGTCATCTTGAATCCATCAAAGAACAAGCAGGGATATTAGTAAATACTGTATATAAATAAATGAAATGTTTGTGTTTCCCAGGAAATTATAGTTTTGTTTAAAAATCACTAATGAGGAAGACTGTAACCCAATATTATCCTTTTCCAGCAATGTCCATTCCATAATATGCTAGCTGGGCACATTTGGAATTTAAGGAATACATTTCCTTTTATTTAAAGTGAACTAGTTTGGTTTTGCTTTTTTTTTTTTTCTTTTATATTGCTTTATTTTTTGCATCCAGTATTAAAAGGGAACTATGGAAACTTTCAACATATCCAAATTAAACTGCTAAAACAAGATTTTAAAATAGTTCTCAGCCATATTTCCAAACTACACAGGAACTTTTTTCATATAAAATCACCATAAATTAGATATATAAAAGTCTTTACCCTAAAGGAATCTTTAGAGTGTTCAAATTTGAGAGAGTGTGTTCTACTATTATTTTAGATGGTAAACAATAACCCCGAGCCTTTCATTGGTACATTCAATATTGATATGTTTTGAAGATTTTATCCAAGCCTTGTTTCATTAGATACATGATTTTTTAAATAGGTTTGTTCCATTAAAGGTGGAGTTTCATTATATCTCAGAACCAACATGTTTGGTGAAGGCCACAGACTCTTTTACAAAACAAATCCTGATGAAAAAAATAAGAGGGAAAATAAGGTTCAATAGTCAGATAAAGTGTAAAAGGAATTTCTCAGGAAGTCATTACAGAACATTTTTCTTTCTTACACAGGAGTGGAAAATGCAGAATACAATAATTATCCAAGAAGAATGCCCTATCAGGATTAAAATATAAAAGTTTACACCAGCAACTCAAAATGAGATACATCTTGTAGAAACTAAATCTTTTGTCAGAAATCACATGGCCTAATCAATAGCTGGTACCAGGCCTACCCCTACAGCACCATGATTACAAAAAGAGGCCCATATACATATGTCTAAATATTAAAGTTATCAATCAAGCTAACAGATTAATTAAAATATGTTCTATCTCTGTACAATGACTAATACACCTTCAAAATGGCCTGGAAAGTCAAATTCAAATCTAGGATTCTGAGACACTTCATGCCCCCACATGGGAAGAGTCTGGCCCCCTTTTCCTGCCACCTCCAACACACCCCATACTTCAAAGAACGATATATGCATGTGGACACTCCAGCCCACGTGTCCACGTTTTGCCCACATCCACTGCAAATATCCAACCCAAGACCACTCCTCGGACCCAGGGGGTACAACTACCTTAAAAAAAAATCAACAAACAGGACAACTTATACCAGTTTCAAAAGCATAAGTATTAGAACAAATGGACCAGGAACTTAAAAATAAACATAAATATATCAAAGAGACATATGAAAACAGACATTTTCAGGGAAATGCAAATCAAAACCACAGTGGGATTTCACCTCATGCATCTAAGAATGGCTATTATCAAAAACAATAAATAACATGTGCTGGTGAGGATGTGGAGAAAAGGGAACCCTTGTGCACGGCTGGTGGGAATGTAAACTAGTGCGGGCACTATGGAAAACAGTATAAAAATTCCTCAAAAATTTAGAAATAGAACTACCAAATGATCCAGAAATTCCATTTCTGGGCATTTATATGAAGAAAATGAAAACACTAACTCAAAAAGATACATACACCCTCACGTTCACTGCACCATTACTTACAACAGCCAGGACATGGAAGCAATCTAAGTGTCAATCAGTGTATGACTAGATAAAGAAAACATGGTGTGTATCTATGTGTATGTATATGTATACGTATACACATACACATACATACATACAAGGAAATATTAGTCATAAAAAAGAAGGAAATCTTGCATTTGCAACAACATGGATGGACTTCGAGGGCAGTATGCTAAGTGAAATGTCAGAAGGGAAAAGACAAACACCATATGATCTCGCTTTTATGTGTAAACTAAAAAAAAATTTTTTTAATAAAAAAAAAAAAAATCCCCAGTTCAGAGATATAGAGAACAGATTGGTGGTTGCCAGAAGCAGGGGGTGGAGGGTGGGCAAAATGGATTAAGGGGGTCAAAACATATAAAATTCCAGTTATAAAATAAGTAAGTCATGGGGATGTCATGTACACCATGGTAACCATAGCTTAAAATACTGTATTGTATATCTGAAAGTTGCTAAGAGAGATCTTAAAAGTTTTCATCTCAAGAAAAAAAACTTTTTACAACTATGTATGGTGATACACGTTAACTAGACTTATTGTGATGATCATTTTACAATATATACAAATATTGAATCATTATGTTGAACACCTGAAGCTAATATAATGTTATATGTCAATTATATTTCAATTAAAAAATAGAAATAATAAAAGTCAAACTAAAAGAGAGATTAGCAATATGATATAAGAACCATAAATCATGAAAAAGAATGAATCAGATATTCTAGGTTTGAAAAATACAACAGCTAAAAATTAACATAACAGATGAGACAAACAGTAGAATGACTCTAAACAAAGAACATATTAATGAGTAGAAATGCAGACTGATAAACTCTTCTAAAAGAAAGCAGAGAGGGCTTCCCTGGTGGCACAGTGGTTAAGAATCTGTCTGCCAATACAAGGGGCACGGGTTCAAGCCCTGGTCTGGGAAGATCTCACGTGCTGTGGAGCAACTAAGCCCGTGCGCCACAACTACTGAAGCCTGCACGCCTAGAGCCCTTGCTCCACAAGAGAAGCCACGACAATGAGAAGCCTGCGTACCACAACGAAGAGCAGCCCCCACTCACCACAACTAGAGAAAGCCCATGCACAGCAATGAACACTCAATGCAGTCAAAAATTAATTAATTTAAAAATAAAAATAAATAAAAGGAAAGCAGCAAGTTACAGAATTGAAGCATATGTGAGAAACAATAGGAGACAGAGGAAGTAAATATGACAACATTCCAAAAAAGAGAAAAAAGAAATAAAAACAGAGGAAATATTTGGTAGTGGCAGACTAGTTAATTCTGATCACCTCTTCCTCTGAGGAAAAGTAGTAAAGATGGGAAAAAAATTGTTTAATCTTCCTGAATGCAAATGAGGACTAACAACTGAGTTACCTAATACAAAGGAGCTGGATGCCCAGGGAGGTGAGTGCAATGACTGAAACTACTTTTTCCATGCAAGGGATTTTCTGATTTCAGAAGGGAACCAGAAAGGCTGAAGTACAGAGTAGTAACTCTTTGATAGTATTAAGGGGCTAGAAGAGAGATGTGGAACGTTGAATCCTGATGAAACTGCCTACTCCTGCTCCCATTACTCTGGGTTGAAAGCCCAAAGGCTGCACCTAAAAGCACTAGTGTGCAGAAGTAAAACAGGGCCTCACATGGGCTGAATTGCAAATAACTCAGGTGCTTCTGGACTGTTATGGTCTCCAGGCACCTAGCAGAAGAAAACATAAATACAAAAAAAAGAAAAAAAAAAAAGAAAAGAAAACATAAATACTCTCTGTAGGAAAACATTATCCTAGGCCTCAAAGTATTTCTGCAAATAATTTTGCAATATAATGACTGGTACATACTAAAAATAAAAAATAATTTTGGAATGTTTCTCACATAATAAAAAATAACAAGGCAGAGAGGAAGTAAGATGACATGAACGAAAAACAGAAATAGCAAACAGTACAAAAAGAACCATAAGGAACCTAGATATTGGATTATAAGCACAGATCTTACAGTAACTCTGCTTATTATATTTAAGGATTATGAGATAAGAATGATGCATCTGGCATCATGGTAATATTGCTGAAAACCAAAAGAAAAAAGAAAAGAAAATAAAGAATATCTTAAGAGTTGCCAGAGGAAATTGACAGATTACCATCAAAGTGGCTAAAATTATATCCACTGTTGATTTCTCATCAGAAATTATGGAAGCTAAAAAAATACTAGAACAATATTCTTGAAATGTTGAAAGAAAACAATTGTCAACCAAAAACTCATATATCAAATGAAAATATTCTTAAAGTATGAGAATGAAATTTTCAAACGAAAATTAAGACGACATGCCACAATCTAACTTGCAGAAAGGAAATGCCAAAGGGTGTTCTTCAGGAAGAAAGAAAAGAATTCCTGATGGAAGCTTAAAAATGCAGAAGCAAGTGAAAAACAACAAAACTAGTATATTTAAAATTAAGCAGACACTATTTTATTATAGTCAACATCATTTAGTTTACCTATAAATTAAATAATGCTCACTGTATAAAAAAATTAATAAGGCCTGCTTGATTTTAAATATATATAAAATAAAAATACACAATCTCAATGACATAAAAGAATGAGTAAATGAAATTAAAGCGTCCTAAAACCAAAATGGTATAGAAACACATCAGTCTTTGTATTACCTAGAAAGAGAGTAATGGTACCAATTAATCTTAGACTTTGAAAAATCAAGAATACATACTGTAATCTCTAGGGTAAAAAGAGAGAGATGAAGGGAGAGCCTACAGATTAAAAGAATCTTAGAATATCAACTGCAGGGAGACCTTCAAGATGGCAGAGGAGTAAGAAGTGGAGATCATCTTCCTCCCCACAAATACATCAGAAATACATCTACATGTGGAACAACTGCTACATAACACCTACTGAAGGCTGGCAGAAGACCTCAGACTTCCCAAAAGGGAACAGATGCCCTCAGGCGACCTACAAGCAGAGGCAGGGCCAAATCCAAAGCTGAACCCCGGGAGCTGTTCGAACAAAGAAGAGAAAGGGAAATCTCTCCCAGCAGCCTCAGGAGCAGCAGATTAAATCTCCACAATCAACTTGATGTACCCTGCATCTCTGGAATACCTGAACAGACAACAAATCATCCCAAAATTGAAGCTGGTGGACTTTAGGAGCAACTGTAGACTTCGGGTTTGCTTTGCGCATCTACTTTGTTTCCGGTTTTATGTTTATCTTAGTTTATATTTAGAGTTTATTATCATTGGTAGATTTGTTTATTGATTTGGTTGTTCTCTTCCTCTTTTGTATATAGATAGATAGATAGATAGATAGATAGATATAGATATATACCTTTTTTTTTTCCTTTTTCTCTTTTTGTGAGTGTGTATGTGTATGCTTCTTTGTGTGAGTTTCTCTGTATAGCTTTGATTCAACCATTTGCCCAAGGGTTCTGTCTGTCCGTTTTTTTTTTTTTTTCTTTTTAGTATAGATTTTAGCACTTGCTATCGTTAGTGGATTTCTTTCTTGGTTTGGTTCTCCCTTCTTTCTTACTTTCTACTTTTTTATTATTTTTTAATTATTTTTATTTTTAATAATTTCTTTATTTTAATAACTTTATTTATTTATTTTTTCTTTCTTTCTTTTTTTCTCCCTTTTCTTCTGAGCCATGTGGCTGACAGGGTCTTGGTGTACTGGCTGGGTGCCAGGCCTGTGCCTCTGAGGTGGGAGAGCTGAGTTCAGGACACTGGTCCACCAGAGACCGCCCGGCTCCACGTAATATCAAACGGCGAAAGCTCTCCCAAAGATCTCCATCTCAACGCTAAGACCCGGCTCCACTCAATGACCAGCAAGCTACAGTGCTGGACACCCTATGCCAAACAACTAGCAAGACAGGAACACAACCCCACCCATTAGCAGAGAGGCTGCCTAAAATCATAATAAGGTCAGACACACCAAAACACACCACTGGACACAGTCCTGCCCACCAGAAAGACAAGATCCAGCCTCATGCAGCAGAACACAGGCACCAGTCCCCTCCACTAGGAGGCCTACACAACCCACTGAACCAACATTAGCCACTGGGGGCAGGCACCAAAAGCAACAGGAACCACGAACCGGCAGCCTGCAAAAAGGAGACCCAACCACAGTAAGTTAAGCAAATGAGAAGACAGAGGAACACACAGCAGATGAAGAAGCAAGGCAAAAAAACACCAGACCAAACAAATAAAGAGGAAAAAGGCAGTCTACCAGGAAAAGAATTCAGAGTAATGATAGTAAAGATGATCTTGGAAACAGAATGGAGAAAATACAAGAAACAGAAGAACTAAAGAGCAAACAATGATGAACAACACAATAAATGAAATTAAAACTTCTCTAGAAGGAATCAATAGCAGAATAAATGAGGCAGAAGAACGGAAAAGTGACCTGGAAGATAAAATAGTGGAAATAACTTACCTCAACATAATAAAGGCAACATATGACAAACCCACAGCCAATATCGTTCTCAATGGTCAAAAACTGAAACCATTCGCTCTAAGATCAGGAACAAGACAAGGTTGTCCAGTCTTGCCACTATTATTCAACAGAGTTTTGGAAGTTTTAGTCACAGCAATCAGAGAAGAAAAAGAAATAAAAGGAATCCAAATCAGAAAAGAAGTAAAACTGTCACTGTTTGCAAAGGACATGATACTATATGTAGAGAATACTAAAGATGCTACCAGAAAACTACTAGAGCTAATCAGTGAACTTGCTAGAGTAGCAGGATACACAATTAATGCACAGAAATCTCTTGCATTCCTATAAACTAATGATGAAAAATCTGAAAGAAAAATTAAGGAAACACTCCCATTTACATTGCAACATAAAGAATAAAATACCTAGGAGTAAACCTACCAAAGGAGACAAAAGATCTGTATGCAGAAAACTATGACACTGATGAAAGAAATTAAAGATGATACAAACAGATGGAGAGATAAACCATGTTCTTGGATTAGAAGAATTAACACTGTGAAAATAACTATACTACCCAAAGCAACCTACAGATTCAATGCAATCCCTATCGAACTACCAATGGCATTTTTCACAGAACCAGAACAAAAAATTTCACAATTTGTATGGAAATACAAAAGACCCCGAATAGCCAAAGCAATCTTGAGAAAGATAAACAGAGCTGGAGGAATCAGGCTCCCAGACTTCAGACTATACTACAAAGCTACAGTAATCAAGGCAGTATGGTACTGGGACAAAAACAGAAATATAGATCAATGAACAGGATAGAAAGCCCAGAGATAATCCCATGCATATATGGTCACCTTATTTTTGATAAAGGAGGCAAGAATATACAATGGAAAAAAGACAGCCTCTTCAGTAAGTGGTGCTGGGAAAACTGGACAGCTACGTGTAAAAGAATGAAATTAGAACACTCCCTAATACCATACACAAAAATAAACTCAAAATGATTAAAGACCTAAATGTAAGGCTAGACACTATCAAACTCTTTGAGGAAAACATAGGCAGAACACTCTATGACATAAATCACAGCAAGATCCTTTTTGACCCACCTCCTAGAGAAATGGAAATAAAAACAAAAATAAACAAATGGGACCTAATGAAACTTCAAAGCTTTTGCACAGCAAAGGCAACCATAAACAAGACCAAAAGACAACCCTCAGAATGGGAGAAAATAATTGCAAACGAAGCAACTAACAAAGGATTAATCTCCAAAATTTACAATCAGCTCATGCAGCTCAATATCAAAAAAACAAACAACCTAATCCAAAAATGGGCAATAAACCTAAACAGACATTTCTCCAAAGAAGATATATAGATTGCCAGCAAACACATGAAAGGATGCTCAACATCACTAATCATTAGAGAATGGAAATCAAAACTACAATGAGGTATCACCTCACACCAGTCAGAATGGCCATCATCAAAAAATCTACAAACAATAAATGCTGGAGAGGGTGTGGAGAATAGGGAACCCTCTTGCACTGCTGGTGGGAATGTAAATTGATACAGCCACTATGGGAAACAGTATGGAGCTTCCTCAAAAAACTAAAATAGAACTACAATACGACCCAGCAATCCCACTACTGGGCATATAACCTGAGAAAACCATAATTCAAAAACAGTCATGTACCACAATGTTCATTGCTGTTCTATTTACAATAGCCAGGACATGGAAGCAACCTAAGTGTCCGTCAACAGATAAATGGATAAAGAAGATGTGGCACATATATACAATGGAATATTACTCAGCCATAAAAAGAAACGAAATTGAGTTATTTGTAGTGAGGTGGATGGACCTAGTCTGTCATAAAGAGTGAAGTAAGTCAGAAAGAGAAAAACAAATACCTTATGCTAACACATATATATGGAATCTAAAAAAAAAAAAAAATGTTCTGAAGAACCTAGGGGCAGGACAGGAATAAAGACACAGATGTAGAGAATGGACTTGAGGACATGGGGAGGGGGAAGGGTAAGCTGGGACAAAGTAAGAGAGTGGCATGGACATACATACACTGCCAAATGTAAAATCGATAGCTAGTGGGAAGCAGCCGCATAGCACAGGGAGATCAGCTCGGTGCTTTGTGACTGCCTAGATAGTTGGGATGGGGAGAGTGGGAGGGAGACGCAAGAGGGAGGAGATATGGGGATATATGTAAATGTATGGCTGATTCACTGTTATAAAGCAGAAACTAACACACCATTGTAGAGCAATTATACTCTAATAAAGGTGTTAAAAAATAATAATAAATAAATAAATTTTTTAAAAAATCAACTGCAATACATGGACTTTATTTGAGTCTCAAATTAAACAACATAAAAATAAAAATTTATAAGGGAATTAGTGAAATGGATATTTTAACATATTAATGAATATTTATATTAATTTTCAGGTGAGATAAGGGCATTATGGTAATTTTTTTAAGGCATCCCATCTTTTAGAGATATGTATGCACTGGAATATTTACATAGGAAATGATAACGACATGTGAGATTTGCCTCGAAATAAGTCAAGAAAGTGGGGAGAAGGGAGGTGGAGAGCCTGGGGATATAGATGAAATAAGACTGGCCATGTATTGGTAATTACGGAAGCTATGTTACGGGCACACTGTTACTATAATATTCTTTCTATGTTTCTATATGTTTGACATTTTTCTTTAAAAAACATTTTATGAAGAAGACATCTTAAGAAAAGTAAAAAAAAATCAAGCTATAAATTGGGAGAATATATGTGCAACACACATAATCAAGAAAGGATTGTTATCTAAATTATAGGAAGAACTCTTACAAATCAATATAAAAAGAAAATATAACACACTAGAATAATGGGCAAAAGACACAAAGAGGCGTTTCACAGAAGTAATAAATATGGCCAAGAAACATATGAACATGCTCAGTAATCAAGAAAATGCAAATCAAGGTAACAATGAGATGTCATTTAGCAAAAACTAAGAAGTCCAAGAATTCTAAGGCTTACAGAATGTGAATCAAAAGGATCTCTTATGTATGGGTACAATTTGGAAAAATAATTTTATACTTTCTAAATATCAGTTCAGAGTAAATCTGAGCTTTCATATACCCCACAGCTCAGCAATTCTATTCCTCAGTTTAGAACCAAGAGAAACACTTGGACACAAATAAGAATATTCGAAGCAGAGTTGTTTCTTAGAGCAAAAATGTGGAAAACACCAGAATGGTATAGAAACACAACAGAATGTTATATAACAGTTAAAATAACTGAACTATAGATAAATGCAACATGAATGAATCTTTAAAATATGTTACTGGCTGAAAAGAATAAATCAGATAATAGTACATTAGTATGACACTCTTTTTATAATTGTAAAAATATTTAAAATTAAACAATACTTTATTTATGTCCATACATGTGAACAAAAATGGTTTTTAAGACGCAAGGAAATGATAATACAAAATCAGAATAGGGTTCACCTTAGTTAAGTGCAGTTCAGTGGGATGGGTTAGGAGATAAATGTAAATTATTGTCAATGTTCAAGTTCCTGGGTCAGATAGTGGGTTGGTGGATGTTTATTATTTCTAAGAATGAATGAGGGAAAAAAGAGTATATGAAAAAAAAATCACTTAGAAGCTATAGCAGTAATCCAGGCAAAAGATGATGCTGGTGGTCTGGGATGGTAGCAGTGGGGATGGAGAGAAGTACATAGACCTGAAGGATATTCAAGAGGTAGATATGAAAGAACTTGGTAACCGACTGGATGTGGGAGATGACGGAGAAGGAAGAGTTATAATGACTCTCAGGTTTAAGGAACTGGATGGAGAGTAGGACTATTTAACAAGAAAGGGAACCACAAGTTTATAATGCACTTCAAGGAGTTTAGTAGTGAACACTGTGGTCATCACCTTCATATCTAGTCCAACCATCCCCATGATGAGGCAACACAGGGTGAGGGTGAGAATTTAACCATCCTCTGCCCCAAAGGCACAAATCCTTTGTTTCAGCTAAAAAGCCTACCACTTACACATACATGGCCCAAACGCACATATCTGGTGGAGGCTCAGGTACTTTTGTTCAGTGTTGAAAGAAAACTGGCTCTCTCCCTCACCTAGACTTGACAGGAAGCATTTTAGTAGCTGTAGCAGGCATTTTTTGAAGTCAGCATAAGGATGAAGCTAATAGAAGAGAAGGTCAAAGCCAAGACCACTATAAAGACACGCAGGGACTTCCCTGGTGGCCCAGCGGCTAAGACTCCACGCTTCCAATGCAGTGGGCCCAGGTTCGATCCCTGGTCAGGGGACTAGATCCCACATGCCGCAACTAAGAGTTTGCATGCCACAACTTAAGATCTCGCATGCCGCAACTAAAAGATCCCCCATGCCACAACTAAAGACCCGGCGCAGCCAAATAAATAAATATTTTTAAAAGAAGAAGAAATGCAGCCAGGGCCCTGATTCAACCACAATCCTGTCTCTGGCTCCTCTGTTATGTGAGCCTATTGCTCCAGTTACTGTGAAAGTCCATCTGAGTAGGCTTTCTATTGCTTATAGTTGAAGATGTGGAACTAACACCGAGGTTGGAAACAGAAAGGAGGTTTATAAATCCCAAGCTCTAAATCACTAAATCAGCTCAACTGAAGAAGAGGAAGGAAGGTTTCCTATCCCTCACACTGGGAATTTGGATGTCCTTGTTATCAAAAACAAAAAAAAGAAGAAAAAAATGTTGGTTAGAGCATCACCTGTTGTACCTTCGGACCAGACCATGTACCTATGGTACTGTAACTGTGGTACTGAGGACCTGAAACAGGAAAAAACTGAGGCTAACAGAATGTTTTGGCTATTCCTCTTAGCTTAAAGTCTACACACAGATGTTTATAATATCATTCTTCATACTTTTCAATGTTTTTAATTGTCCAATGTGAAATATTTTAAATCTAAGTATTAAAAAAATTAATTCCTAAGAAAATACATGCTTAAGGGAGAAAGTCTTAGATCCTATTTGTTCCTGATGATCGTTTTAGGGTCTCACAATCTATTATAAGAATCAGAAACAACCTGACCAAAAATTTGACTATGAATTTGGAGGTGAGGGAATTTAATAATTAAGTTAATTGCTGTATTCAAATTTTAACTTTGAGAAATTATGAAATACAAAAGCTTGAAAAGATCAGTTAAAATAATAGGAATTCTACATACCAAAGGGACTCTCCAGCCTAAATAACAAAGTGGCCAATCTATAAAGAGACTACTACTTTTGGAAGTATTTAACAACAAAATGCCCTGATTTTCAAAAATAAAATTCTGATAACCAGATCCTTTCTTTTTTCCAGTACATGAAAGCCAATTTCAAATTTCCAGAGAGCTAACTAAATAAGCTCTTATCATATGAAGAGTTCAAGGTCAGTAAAGATGTGACGATTTATTCTGATGCCCACGGTCAACATTTTAAACAGGATATGACTTGAGAATTACCAAACTCACCCCTGCCATACGATATTCTTTACTCTTAGCTCATTCATCTCTTTTTGCTTTCCTAGTTCTCTTCAGAGTGCCCTCCTGCTGATTTACTGTCTCTTTTTTCTTTTCCTTTGTCTCTTTCTGCCTGTGTCCAGCTTTCTCCAACTGTGTCCCAGGACACCTCTGTACCTTCTGCCCTTACCTTTGGTCTTCCCATTCTCCCTTTTGCTATCTCTTCACTCTCTCTTCTCCTCCCTTCTTTAGCCATAGTACTTATTTGATATAATTATGGAGTCAAAGTTTATAATCTCTGCTTTACCATTTTTAGCTCTAAGATGACTTTTATTTCTGACTTTAAAAAGTTTCTTAAATTAATTTGTGTTGTGTGGCCCTGAAGTGACTTACTCAGTGAGTCAGTGTCACGATAAGGTGCTGCTTACTCACCACAGAATAATGGTTTTTACTAAGGTTTTTCGATCAGAAGAGTCATTCCTTGGACAGTATAAACTTAACCTACCAGATTAACTGCTAAAAAAAATGGCATTAGAATTCTGGGACATATGCTATGTGTACACTCATGTTTTAAAAATTCAAATTTCTTTAAATAATTTTTTATTAAATGGATGGAATATCTAATTTGATAACATCTTATAAAAATGTGGGGGCTTCCCTGGTGGCGCAGTGGTTGAGAATCTGCCTGCCAATGCAGGGGACACGGGTTCGAGCCCTGGTCTGGGAAGATCCCACATGCCGTGGAGCAACTGGGCCCGTGAGCCACAACTACTGAGCCTGCGCGTCTGGAGCCTGTGCTCCGCAACGAGAGGCCGCGACAGTGAGAGGCCTGTGCACTGTGATGAAGAGTGGCCCATGCACCGCGATGAAGAGTGGCCCCCGCTCGCCACAACTAGAGAAAGCCCTCGCACAGAAACGAAGACCCAACACAGCCAAAAATAAATAAATTAATTAATTAATTATTTTTAAAAACTGAATTTAGTGAGTGCCTATGTTGTGACTTGGCCTTGACATTTGTATGGTTTTACCATTAATTCACAGAACCCTCAATATTATGAAGTATAACTAATAGCATTCTACAAATATATGAACTCATTTTCCTACAGAGAGAAAAATGAAGCAGAGAGAATTAACCCATCCAAATCACATTGCTGATAGTACAGCAGGGATCAGACATCTGAACTCCTGGTTCCCGGAAAATAAATATTAACCTCTGTGCTTCCATCATTTATGATTTCTTTTTTATTTTTTATCATACCAACTTAATTCTCCATAAATACAAATATAACAACTCATTTCTGTTTTAATTTGGAGGACATTTAGTTTTCTTCTATTGTTTTAAGGTGTAGAACACAATGTTCTACATTGAAAAGAATTAAAATAGACTCCTAAACATAAATAAAGAGAAAACAAGGTACTATATAGTCCAAAGGCAATTGCTATCACATAGTAAAGAAAAGTTAGTTTAAAAGTCAAATAGAAAGCCTCATAATCAAATGTACCACTTGGCTATATTTCACTGGATAGAGAACAGCTATATTAAGGTACCGACAATTTTACCAAACAATTATGTCTCAATTGTTGTGAATCTCCCTAACGTTACAGAGGTTAATATGTGACATGCCCCAAGACAGTAAGTCACTCTGGCATTTAACCAGTCTTTAGAAGGGACTTGTACTAATTCATTTCCCTTTTAACTGTGATTCTAAGTTGACAACCCTTGGCAAGGCAGTACAGAAGAAGGATGATTAGAAGAGAAACATTCTTAAAATGGATTAAGCAGGGCAGGTACTAGCCTGTCATATGCAGCAATCATAAAGTTGAGGAGGAGGCTGATGGACTGTTCCACACTGATTTGGTGAGTAGAAGGAAGGCGCTTGTTCAGCTGGTAGTAGATGGATGAGATGACGGTCTCGAGGCGAGACACACTGATCTCAGTGGTATGGTCCAGTGTATTAAGGCCATTGTCTCGGAAGGCTTCAATCATGTTCCAAATATCAACAAGATGTACTGGAACACAAAGAAAATAAACTTTGTGTTTATTTTGTCAACACAAACTTTGTGTTTATTTTGTAACTTTTTCAACAATTCAAAAGTTTTAATTCAGCAGAAAGATATAAGAATTTTACATTTACTTACATTTAATAGAATAGTGAAGGGTGGCAGAATATGTCACCCCAAGATATGCCACTTTGGCATACGGAGTAGTTTGAGCTAAAGACGCCTGGAAAACAACAGATGCCAAGAAGGACACTCTGACCTCCCCTCTTCTTCCCAAAAGCAGGAAGTAAAAGTCCCATGTGAAAAACGCCCTCCTTATTCCAAGAGGAAAGAAACATCCTCATCACCAGAGACAGTGAATTGAGTCTGAGTGAAATCTGCAGACTTCGTTAAAATAGCTCTTATCTTTAGTCTCCTGACATATTTTAGTTATTTTTCCACAACTGCCACTCTTTGTTCAACTTAGTATATAAGCACTTAGGCCCACTCACTCCTTTGGGTTTTCATTTTCCTATGGAGGCTCCTATGTACATGTAAAAATCCATATGCTTTTCTCCTGTTAATCTGTCTTATGTCAATTTAATTCTCAGGCTCCGCTGGAGACCCTGAGAGGGTAGAAGTAAAGTTTTGCCTCCCCTTTGTAGCTTCAAAAATACACAATGAAAATGTAACAGAACCTCAAAGAGACAAATTCACAGACTTTGTGGGAGATATTAACACACCTCTCTTAGCAAGTGACAGAGCAAACATACAAAAAAAATAAGTACAATCATAGACAAACTAACAAGGCAGGCATAATGGACACTATATGAAGTCCTGCCCCCAGTGATTAGAAAATATGCTTTATTTTCAATAACACAAAGAACATGTAAAAAAACTGACCTTATCCTGAGTCATAAAACTAATCCCAATAAATTTTAAAGGATTAAAATCATATAAGCCATGCTCTATGATCAAAATGAAATTGTCAGAAATCATTATCAAAAAGAAAACTTTTAAAATAAACTTTATCTTTAGAAATGAATAAACACACTACTTGGAAATTTCCTTAATCTGATTAAGGATATCTACAAAAAACTGCAGCAAACATATTACTTAATAGTAAAATGTTGAAAGCCATTCCTCTGATATTGGGAATAAGATAAGAAATGCCCACTGTCATCATTCCTATCGTATTTCAAATCCTAACCTATATAAATATGCAGTAATTATCAGTACAGGAAATAAAAGTAACTGTCATTATTCAGAAATGACAAAATTATACACATTGAAAATCATAAAGATTCTGCATGTATATCACTAAAATTAATATTTGAGTCTAGAATGACTGCTAGGTACAAATCAAGATATGAAAGTCACTGTATTTCTAAACATACACGAGGACTCAGGAATAAATCCAATAAAGGATGTGCAATATCTCTACCAAAAAATATATAAATTAGCAAAACTTAAAGACCTAAATAGATGGAGGGATATATCAGGTTCACAGAAATGAAATCTCAACACTGGAAATACATCAATTTCTCCCCAACTTGATCTACAGATTCAGTGTAGTCCCAACAAAATCCCACAGGACTATACATTAAAAGGATGAATTTTATTATATGTAAATTATACTTTAAAAAAAAAATGAAGGAAAGAAATCCCAGCACAAATCTTTTTGTTCATTTTTAGTAGAAATTAACAAGCAAATTCTAAAATTTGTGTGAAAATAAATGTAAAAAGGCCAAGAATGTCTCAGACAATCTTAAAAAGTAAAATAGAACAAAAGTACCCTAACCCTAAAGCTCTAACAGTGATTACTGGTATAAGGATAGACAAACAGACCAATGGAACACAAAGAGTCCAAAAACAGATCCTCTCACATATGGACACAGCTATGAACATTCTTGTACATTTCTCCTAATGAATATGAGAAAAAGATTTTTTTAGTAATGAAGAAAAAGGATGGTCTTTTCAATAAATAGTGTAGGGTCAACTGAACATATATATGGAAAAAATTGAAATCTGACTCCTACTTATAATCTGGATTTTTTTAGTAATGAAGAAAAAGGATGGTCTTTTCAATAAATAGTGTAGGGTCAACTGAACATATATATGGAAAAAATTGAAATCTGACTCCTACTTACAACCTGGAGTAATCTGGTAGACTGAAGAATCATATGTGACAAAATAAAACTGCTAGAACAATGCATCTTTTACTTTATATTACTAATGCCACTAGCCTGGCTCAGCCCACACATAGACTACTGTGTTCCAAGAATAATTATGGGAAGAAGTATAAAAATGGTAGTTCCTGTAGGACAGCGGTTTTCAAACTTTTTGACAACATGCAAATATATTTAAATCAACACACACACACCCCTCTAGATATATAAAAAACACGTTTCACAAAATACTTTACCACATAAGCTACGTTCTGACTTTTTTTTCTTTCTCTTTTTTTTTCTCCATTACATGCTTTAAATTCTGGCTACAGCTCACCAAAACAGTTTCAGGAACCATTAACAGGTCACAACCCATAATTTGAAAACAATGCTTTGGGAAACCAGAGAAGAAACATGACTTCAGTCTAGAATGGTACGGTAAACTCTTTGGAGAGAATTTTAAGCTAGGATTTTTGAGTAGGACTTAAAGTAGTGTAGAAGTATTTAAATATAAAGTGACTTGTCCAAGGTCACGTGTTTATAATAAATGACAAACAAAACCTGGAGTAAAACAGGTTTTCCCATTCTAAGGCTAATGTTCTTTCCATTACACAAAACAGTTTTTCATTAATACACGCACACACACACACACACATATATCTGAGAAAAGTACAATAATTCTAAGTCAGTTCACCTGCACACAAATTAAGAAAGATTTTATATGCATTTTACAAATATTTTAATTTACGTATTTTATAAGTAGCAATTGTGGAAGCAACCGCTTATAGAAAAGGCTGATTTGTGTTATATTAAGTTTAAACAAGAAAGTTAATTTTTATTATGCCTTTATCAAAATATTAGTTTTTCTTTCTCTCCAGAAGCTGATAAACTGTATTAATTTTACATAAAACTTTGTATTAAAAACAGTGACAAGGAGAAATGAATTCTCCCATTTAAAGAATTAATTAATCTTGGGACTTCCCTGGTGGTGCAGTGGTTAAGAATCCGCCTGCCAATGCAGGCGACACGGGTTCAAGCCCTGGTCCGGGAAGATCCCACATGCCACGGAGCAACTAAGCCCGTGTGCCACAACTACTAAGCCTGCACTCTAGAGTTTGCAAGCTACAACTACTGAGCCCGAATGCCACAACTAGTGAAGCCCGCGTGCCTAGAGTCCATGCTCCACAACAAGAGAGGCCACCGCAATGAGAAGCCCACACACCGCAAGGAAGAGGAGTCCCCACTCACCGCAACTAGAGAAAGCCCGCGCACAGCAACAAAGACCCAACACAGCCATAAATAAATAAATAAATCATTTTTTTAAAAAATAAAGAATTAATTAATCTCAAAACTAGTCACCTTATTGAGTTTCTTAAATTTTTTGAGGGACACCCAGAATAAATTAACAAGCTCTTTCCATTACAAAGCTTATATTCTGATAAACACTTAAGACAAAATAATTCAATTAACATTACAATATGACTAAAACACATTAAAATCTTCTATATTATCAAGAGCTCTATCCAGCTATCATAGAAATGAGTAGAAATGACTTACGGTTGCATCGTTTTTGCACAAATCGCAATTTGCAAGCTGTTCTGTAAGTTGACAGTCGTATGACATCAAAATTCTGAGCACCTGAAAAGGGGCAAATAAAAAATCTTCAACTAGATTTACCATTTAATTTCCACATGCTGGGGAAGTGACTCTATTCCATTGTGTTGGCACAGTCTTTACACAACATGTCAACAAGGCCCTCTTTGGATAAAACACAAAGTGGGGAAGAAGGGTTAAAAATGCTTTCTGCGTGCCCACTCCATGCCAAGCACGATGTCAGCAGTTTTGCCTATATCATCCTGTCTGCTAGCCTAAGAAAACTCTGAGGGGAGGACCACTCATGACTTGAGTGAATGAACTACGTATTCCGCAAAATGAAAAAAAGTGGTATAGTAGGGAAGACCCTAGCCTAGAGTCAGGAAAGCTAAATTCCAGCCCAGTCTGACCACAGGCCATGACCGTGGCCATGTTACACCCCTTCTTCTCAGCCTCAGTGTCCTCATCTATAAAATGAGGGAACTGGACCAGATGATCTCTAAGTTCCCCTTCCAGGTCTGTGGCAGCCTGTGTTTTTCAAAAAAGGGACACAACAGTATTTCCAGACCAGTATTTTTATGTGCCTCTAGTATGCTGCCCCTCCCCATCAAGAACTAAAGATTATTTCCCTCCACTTGCACCTGAGGACACTGTGACTGCCTCAATGAATAGAGTGTGGCAGACGAACACTGCCTGACTTCTGAAGGTGGGCAATAAAATGTGGGACAGCTTGTCTGTGCTCTCACTCTCTCAGGATGCTTGCCCTAGGAACCTGGACACCATTGCTGTGAAGCCCAAACTAGCTGATATGGAGAAACCACACAGAGACACCGATACCCAGAGAAACTGAGTCCATCAGCTGAAAGTCAGTAGCAATTACCAAACATGTAAGTGAGCAAGGCAACAAGTGACCCAGCCCTGAGTCTCTGAGTCTTCCAACAGAGGCCTGAGACATCATGCAGCAAAGTCAAGACATAAGCACTGGACGCTGTTCTAATTTTAGACCCAAAAAAGGTATAAACAAAATAAATGACTGTTTGGGGATAAGTAATATATAGCCCTAGTAACTAGAACAAAGCCTAAATTATATGAATCTATAAATCAAACTTTGTTTTCATTTCAAAATTTGCTGTAGGGCTTCCCTGGTGGCGCAGTGGTTGAGAGCCGATGCAGGGGACACGGGTTCGTGCCCCGGTCCGGGAAGATCCCACATGCCGCGGAGCAGCTGGGCCCGTGAGCCATGGCCGCTGAGCCTGCGCGTCTGGAGCCTGTGCTCTGCAACGGGAGAAGCCACAACAGTGAGAGGCCCGCGTATGGCAAAAAAAAAAAAAAAAAAATTGCTGTCTTGAATTTTAAGGCCACTTCAGGGAACTCTGGCCTCCAGCGTGAGTTTTTTTATTTCACCTATGCTGCCTTGTAAGATCTGGCAGCAACTTTTGATTCAAAAAAGGGAAAGTAAACCAGCACAAATTATCTTATACCAATATTTACAGTCATCTTTCATTTCTGCTTATAGAAAAAAAAAAAGGAAGGATTTTTCCAGGTTTTTGGTAAAAGTAACATTTATTGACCAAAAAGTGAAGCAAAGATTTCTCTTAATCTCACTTCAATCAACCCTTACCTTGATGTCACAATTAAAATTATTTCCTCCATCACCTGGTTCTCACAAAATTTCTACCCTTCTATACATACACGTTATAGTCCTATTTTCTTTTTTTTAATATAACAGGTTTTTTGAAATATAATTCATCCATTAAAGTATTTAACTTAGTTGTGCAATCATCACCACAGTCAGTTTTTCATTATCTCAAAAAAGAAACCTCTTCCCCTTATGAGTCACTTTGCCCATTTTTTAATTGAGTTGTTTGTCTTTCATTATTGAGTTTTAAGTACTTTATATGTTGTAGATACAAGTCCCTTATGAAATATATGATTTGCAAATTTTTTTTCCCATTCTCTGAGTAGTCATTTCACTTTCTTGGTCGTATCTAATGGGGCACAAAAGGTTTTAATTTTGATAAATCCAATATATCTATTTGTTATTTTGTCACTTGTGCTTTTGGTGTCATACCTGAGAAGGCTTTGCCTAATCTAAGTTTATGAAGATTTATACCTATGTGTCCTTCTAAAAGTTTTACACTTTTAGATCTTACATTTAGGGCTATGATATATTTTTAGTTAATTTATTATGCAGTATGAGGCGGAGGTTCAAATTCATTCTTTTGCATATGGATACCCACTTGTCCCAGCGCCATTTGTTCAAAATACTATTCTTTCTTCATTAAATGGTCTTGGTATCCTTGTGAAAAATCAAGTGACCACAGATGTATGGGTTTAATTTTTAACTTTCAATTTTATCCCACTGATTATATGTCTATTCTTATGCCAGTACCACACAATCTGGATCATTGTGGCTTTGTAGTTCTCAAATTCGGAAGTGTGAGTCTTCCAACTTTGTTCTCTTTTGAGACTGTTTTGGCTACTCTGGGTTGAACTTCCATATGAATTTTAGGATCAGCCCATCCATTTCTTCAAAACAGCCAGTTTTTTTATGAGGACTGCAATGAGTTTGTGGATCAATTTAGGGAAAAGTGACATCTTAATGATAAATCTTCTGATCCTCTAATACAGGATATCTTTCCATTTATTTAGTTTTCCTTAATTTCTTTCAACAGTGTTTTGTAGTTTTCAGAGTATAAGTTTTACACTTCTCTTGTTAAATTTATTCAGTCTGATTTTCTTTTACTCATTTAGTTTCTATATTACTATCTCAGCCTAAATATTTTAAATTGGAACCATTAAATATTAATTATTCAAAACCAAATAATTTTAAGAAAGAATGTGCCAACACATGTCCAAGAACATTTAATAAATAACCCGTCATTAAATCACTGCAGGTAATTTTAATGTCTAAACATTTATTTCTATGAAATATTTTAATGAGAAACACTGATAAAACGAATGTTAACAGCTAGGAAAGGAAAGTTCCACCCCCATCTGATCAAACAGAAACATTACTAATCTGATTGATCAGACTTTTTGCAGGGTATTTATTAGGCAATGCTTGCTAGTGGAAAAGTAACTACAGGAAAAAGGTAGTGCACCTGGTCTAACTCACTCTTTTCAGACTCCTTCTCCAGTGCAGAGTCAGATTTGTCACCACAAAAGATGAAATAGAGCAGATATCACACAAGTCCAAAGCTAACTAGTTTAGGAAAATAGGAAACTCCAAATGCTTCAGACCAGTTTGCCAGAAATCTCTACACTGAAGTTTCAGGAACTAGTCAAGAATCAAGTATCACTCTGCTTCCCTTTGCCAGTCTGATCCTTGTGAAAATACATCGCTCTAAATGTATTGAGGAAAATGTAGAGAGAGCAGTGGGATGTTACAGGATTCAGAAATTCTAAGAAGTCCTGGCCAGAGCATCATTTTTTAAAAATCTAATAGCAGTCCAAATCCAAAAATAATTTCTAAAAGTTAAGATATAATTAATAACCTTAGAACTTTATTAAAATACTATTGTACCAATATTCAACCAAACTTCCCATATGTTTCCCTTCTTCTGAAGCAGTCATCTTCCCTGATTTATATAAGGAGAATCCTCATACAGTGCCTAAGAATAGCCTTCATTTTTTTAATACTTCCCCTATGTAAATGTCACATTAATTTCCTGATCAGAAAATATGGTCGTTTGGCAAATACAAAACAGAAAAGCCCCCAGTGAAGAAACTGAAATGACTGGAATATCACTTTGGGAATTCTGAACTAGAAATGATTACTCTTCATTATCATTCATTTCAAGAATATTTCATTAAAAGAAATACAATAAAATGTCATTTTTATACTAATGTCAGACAATGTTTCAAGCCCACCCAGAAATTACAGAGGTTTTCCCTGGTGGTGCAGGGGTTAAGAATCCGCCCGCCAATGCAGGGGACACAGGTTCGAGCCCTGGTCTGGGAAGATCCCACATGCGGCGGAGCAACAAAGCCCGCATGCCACAACTACTGAAGCGCGCGCACCTAGAGACCATGCTCCACAACAAGAGAAGCCACTGCAATCAGAAGCCCATGCACCACAACAAAGAACAGCCCCTGCCTGTGGCAACTACAGAAAGCCTGCGTGCAACAAGGACCCAACGCAACCAGAAATTAATTAATTAATTAAATTTAAAAAAAGAAAAGAAATGATACAGAGAGCCCTAACTAAATATCCAGGCAGAACTCTGGCCCCAGTTAGAAAGCCCAGTGAAATTCGTGAACAGACAGGGAACCAATGGGACACTGGGTACCCAAGAGGTACAGGAGAAAGATAGGGAAAGGATAAGAAAGGATTAAGCCTTCTTTGCACTTTATGGCTCTCCTTATTCATGAGAATGGGATATGAATGTTCTATAGTATAACCAAATCCCAAGGAAAGCAAAGAGTCAAATGGAAGGGTTTTATTGTACCTGTTTGTATCAGAAGCTTATATCAAAACCTCCAGGGGAGGAAGCTGGAATCTTCATTCTTAACAAATGCCCCTAAAGACTCTTATAATCAAGCTAGTTTTGGGAAACACAGGACTACCCAACTCAACTTAAAGGTCTAGCTCATGCACCTCTCACATTTTACCTCACACTCAACTCCAATCAGTCTGGACTACCTATAGTTACCCAAACATACCGGGTCCCGTCACCTCTGGGCCTTGGTAAGTGATGGTGCCCCAGTCCTTCTTTCACCACATTATTAGGCTGACTCAGCCAAGACATGACTTCCTCCCAGATTCCTTCCTGGACCCCCCTTGCTTCCCCCATCATGGCTCCTACTGCGCTATCATCCCTTGTTCCCACTTCCAGGAAAACAAAATCCATGAAGGCAGAGACCATTTTACTGTTGTATTATTCATTACTGTATGTCCCAAAGTAGGACACAATAAAACTAGCACCTAAATATTTATTGAATGAATAAATAACTGAAAACTGGGAAGTTCTGGGTTGTCTGATATAAAAAAGGCTTTTTCCCAAAAATTTACAAAGGAATGTAAAAGGATATACAACTGCAGACACTAGCAAGGAAAGGCTCATGGTGGGAGATGATAAAAGTAGTGGGGAAGCCAGTTCCTTTTCCTGTGTAAACATGTTGATGCTTTTAACTTTTCTCAGGTAGGGCAGAGCACTCCAAACTGTGTTCCAGGAAGCCACAGGATTTGATGGACGTGCTCAGCAGACTAACGACAGGGATAAGGAAGTAAATGTACTTTGCTGAAAATCGAATCTAACTGGGGAGATGAGGAGGAAGGAAGGAGAAAGGGGAGAAGAGATTATAAATCTAATAAACGTAAGTACAGTAACATGTCTGAACTGTCTAAAAACTTTCACAAGCAGTTCTAATTAGGAAAAAAATTTTTTTCAAAAAAAACATTAGTCTGAATAAGCAACAAATATGAACACGAATGACTTCCTCATTTTTTTCTTGGCAGTACACTTAAAAACCCTAGGGACCAAAGATGAAGCCAGAGGTCCCAGCAGAGAGGAAGGTACAGATAACACCAAGATCACTGAAGGGTGACTCTCTCAGTGGGTGAACTAGGAAAAAAAGTTTTAAAATCCCACAAAAGGAAATGGCTGTGACACATACCTGGCTCCACCAAGATCTGGATTTAAATTTTTGTAAATAATGGCAAACAAACAAAGAGATAACCAAATAGGTTGGATAAAACAAAAATTGATTACACAAGATAAAAATAAAGTCTAATTTGTGGAGTTCAAAAGATAATACAAAAAAGAGCATATATTTCATAAAGGAGGTACTCTAACACATCCTAATAATATTCTTGTATTACTCTGAACAAAGTTATAAATATTGATATGATTTGGGCTTTTTTTTTTTTTACATCTTTATTGGAGTATAATTGCTTTACAATGGTGTGTTAGTTTCTGCTTTATAAAAACATATACATATGTTCCCATATCTCTTCCCTCTTGCGTCTCCCTCCCCCCCACCCTCCCTATCCCACCCCTCTAGGTGGTCACAAAGCACCGAGCTGATCTCCCTGTGCTATGCGGCTGCTTCCCACTAGCTATCTATTTTACGTTTGGTAGTGTATATATGTCCATGCCACTCTCACTTTGTCACAGCTTACCCTTCCCCCTCTCCATATCCTCAAGTCCATTCTCTAGTAGGTCTGTGTCTTTATTCCTGTCTTACTCCTACGTTCTTCATGACGTTTTTCTTTTCTTAAATTCCATATATATGTGTTAGCATACGGTATTTGTCTTTCTCTTTCTGACTTACTTCAATCTGTATGACAGACTCTAGGTCCATCCACCTCATTACAAATAGCTCAATTTCATTTGTTTTTCTGGCTGAGTAATATTCCATTGTATATATGTGCCACATCTTCTTTATCCATTCATCCGATGATGGACACTTAGGTTGTTTCCATCTCCTAGTTATTGTAAATAGAGCTGCAATGAACATTTTGGTACATGACTCTTTTTTTTTTTTTTTTTTTTGCGGTACACGGGCCTCTCACTGTTGTGGCCTCTCCCACTGCGGAGCACAGGCTCCAGACGCACAGGCTCAGCGGTCATGGCTCACGGGCCCAGCCGCTCCGTGGCATGTGTGATCTTCCCGGACCGGGGCACGAACCCGTGTCCCCTGCATCGGCAGGCAGACTCTCAACCACTGCGCCACCAGGGAAGCCCCATGACTCTTTTTGAATTATGGTTTTCTCAGGGTATATGCCCAGTAGTGGGATTGCTGGGTCGTATGGTAGTTCTATTTGTAGTTTTTTAAGGAACCTCCATACTGTTCTCCATAGTGGCTGTACCAATTCACATTCCCACCAGCAGTGCAAGAGGGTTCCCTTTCCTCCACACCCTCTCCTGCATTTATTGTTTATAGATTTTTTGATGATGGCCATTCTGACTGGTGTGAGATGATATCTCATTGTAATGTTGATTTGCATTTCTCTAATGATTAATGATGTTGAGCATTCTTTCATGTGTTTGTTGGCAGTCTGTATATCTTCTTTGGAGAAATGTCTATGTAGGTCTTCTGGCCATTTTTGGACTGGGTTGTTTGGTTTTTTGTTATTGAGCTGCATGTAAATTGTAAATTTTGGAGATTAATCCTTTGTCAGTTGCTTCATTTGCAAATATTTTCTCCCATTCTGAGGGTTGTCTTTTGGTCTTGTTTATGGTTTCCTTTGCTGTGCAAAAGCTTTGAAGTTTCATTAGGTCCCATTTGTTTATTTTTGTTTTTATTTCCATTTCTCTAGGATGTGGGTCAAAAAGTATCTTGCTGTGATTTATGTCATAGAGTGTTCTACCTATGTTTTCCTCTAAGAGTTTGATAGCTTCTGGCCTTACATTTAGGTCTTTAATCCATCTGGGCTTCATTTTAATTGACGTTAAAATTTCTGGAGTAAACACAAAAAGAACAGAAAAAGAACATACAACTCACAAGTAAGTAGAGGGAAAAAGTAGAACGGAGGGAAGCTCAATTCATCTAAAAGAAGTCAAAAAAGGAGGGGAAAAAAAACAGAGAAAGGACAAAACTGAAGTACAAAATAAAATGGAAGAAAAATGAAACATACCAGTATTCATATAAAAGGTTAAACAGGGCTTCCCTCGTGGCACAGTGGTTGAGAGACCACCTGCCGATGCAGGGGACACGGGTTCGTGCCCCGGTCCGGGAAGATCCCACATGCCGTGGAGCGGCTGGGCCCGTGAGCCATGGCCGCTGAGACTGCGTGTCCAAGAGCCTGTGCTCCGCAATGGGAGAGGCCACAACAGTGAGAGGCCCGCGTACCGAAAAAAAAAAAAAGGTTAAACAAAATAAAGTCTTCAGTGAAAAAGCCAAAATTGTCACAATGGTCGTTTTGGTTATTTTTGAAAATAATCTAACTTATGCTGTTTACAAGAGATACATATATAACATAAGGATACAGGGAAAAAAATTAAAGAATAAATGGATATATACTGAAAAATCTGCAAACAACAAATGCTGGAGAGGGTGTGGAGAACAGGGAACCCTCTTGCACTGTTGGTGGGAATGTAAATTGATACAGCCACTATGGAGAACAGTATGGCGGTTCCTTAAAAAACTACAACTAGAACTACCATACAACCCAGCAATCCCACTACTGGGCATATAATCTGAGAAAACCATAATTCAAAAAGAGTCATGTACCACAATGTTCATTGCAGCTCTATTTACAATAGCCAGGACATGGAAGCAACCTAAGTGTCCATCGACAGATGAATGGATAAAGAAGATGTGGCACATATATACAATGGAATATTACTCAGCCATAAAAACAAACGATATTGAGTTATTTGTAGTGAGGTGGATGGACCTAGAGTCTGTCATACAGAGTGAAGTAAGTCAAAAAAAGAAAAACAAATACCGTATGCTAACACATATATATGGAATCTAAAAAAAAAAAAATTGTTCTGAAGAACCTCAGGGCAGTACAGGGATAAAGATGCAGACATAGAGAATGGACTTGAGGACAGGGGTAGGGGGAAGGGTAAGCTGGGACGAAGTGAGAGAGTGGCATGGACATATGTATACTACCAAATGTAAATTCGATAGCTAGTGGGAAGCAGCCGCATAGCACAGGGAGATCAGCTCAGTGCTTTGTGACCACCTAGAGGGATGGGATAGGCAGGGTGGGAGGGAGACGCAAGAGGGAGGAGATATGGCGATATATGTACACGTATAGGTGATTCACTTTGTTATACAGCAGAAACTAACACACCATTGTAAAGCAATTATACTCCAATAAAGATGTTAACAGAATAAAAAATAAATTAAAAATAAAAAAGATATTTAGGGTACTAGGCATGCTAATCAAAAGAAAGCTGGTGGGCTTCCCTGGTGGTGCAATGGTTGAGAGTCCGCCTGCCGATGCAGGGGACACAGGTTTGTGCCCTGGTCTGGGAAGAACCCACATGCCGCAGAGCGGTTAGGCCCGTGAGCCATGGCCGCTGAGCCTGCGCGTCCGGAGCCTGTGCTCTGCAACGGGAGAGGCCACAACAGTGAGAGGCCCGCGTACTGCAAAAAAAAAAAAAAAAAGCTGGTATAGATATATTAATATACAACAAAACAAACTTTGAAGCAAAAAAGCATTACTAGAAAAAAAAAGTTTACCTATATAATAATAAAAGATTCAATTTCCCAGGTAGACAGAACATTTTAATATATATGCATCTAAGAACAAAAGCTTCAAAACACTGACTGAACTACAGGGGGGAAATTTTAAATCCATGATCAAAGCAGAGATTTTTAACATCTTCCAGTAATTAAGATCAAGCAGTCAAATCAGAAAAGACAAAAAGATTTTAGTAAAACATAATGAGCTTGATCTAGATAATACAGAAATCAGACACATGATTTTCAAGCACTCATGGAATATTTAGAAAAACATACAAATATCAACAAATACAAAGATTCTAGAAAATCCCTCACTCCCTGACCCATAATCCCATTAAGCTAAATATCTTTATTATTAAAACAGACATTCATTTACGAATTTAAAAGGATACTTCTCATTAATCTAAAACAGAAATTAGAAAACACAGAGATCTGATAATGAAAATAGTATATATCAGAACACATGTAATACAAAAATAGAAAATCATGGAAAAGTATATTCTTCAATGCTTACATAAGAAAGAAAAAGTCTGAAAATAAATGGCCTACATTAGAAAAAGAAAAATACAACTGCCTAAAGTAGAAAGAAGAAAATAATAAACCACGTAATAGCATGAAATAATGACACAGAAAACAAAGATACATAGAGAGGACCAATAAAGCCAAAGTTCCTTGAGAAGACCAATAAAAGCGACAAAATTCTGGAAAAGGAAAAATTCTGGAATCTCTGAGCATGGAGGCCTGGCATCAAGTATTTTGCAGACTCATCTAGAAAGTTTTTACTTTAGCACCAGAGTCGAGAGATTAACACCCTTCCTTTTTCTTAGTAATGTTACATCATGTAAAAATCGTAAACTATCAAATTATTTGTACGTAGTTTATTCTACTCCTCCTTTAATAAATACTTATTGAATTGCTGGGGCTACCATAATAAATACATGTGATTCTTACTTTCATGGTGCTTAGAGTCCAGAAGATAAAATATTAAGCAAAGAAAGAACAAACTGATTTCATCACTGTTCAAAATAGGAAATTAAAAGATACTGTCTAAAAATAGAAAGGCTTAAGAATACTACTGAAAGGCACAACAATAAAGGTAACACAAGATAAAAAACACAAGCTATCTAAACTATTAAATTCCTATGACCGCTTTCATGCTACAACAGCAGAGTTGAGTAGCTATGACAGAGAACTCATCATATGGCCTGCAAATCCTATAATATTTACTTTCTGGCTCTTTAAGAAAAAGACTGCTGGCCCCAGAACTATGTATGTTAAGGAGAAATATATTATATGTCACTGTATCATCTCAAGAGAAGCAGAAAACAACTGATAAAATTCTATACTCATTCGTGATTTAAAGAAAATAACAGTAATAACTCTTGGTAAATTAGGACAGAAAAGTAGATCTTTCACCTGGTGAAGGGTACAAAACCTACAACAAATATCATTTTAATAGTGAAATACTACATCCATTCCCATTCAAGTCAAAAACAAGACAAGAATGCCTGCTATCTTCCCAACTCTTAAATACAATATCTGAGGTCCTAACCAGCACAGTAGGTCATGAAAAAGAGGTATAAGGATTGCAAAAATAAGAGTCAAAATGGCCTTTCTTTAAAAATAATGCAGTTCCATAGAATGTACACCACCAAGAATGAACCCTAATGTAAACCATAGACTTTGAGTGATTATGATGTGTCAATGTAGGTCCATCAGCTGTAATGGACGTGCTACTCTGGTGTGGGTGCTAATAGTGGTGGAGACCATGCATGTGCCAGGGCAGGGGGTATATAGGAGATAGCTCTGTTCCTTCCTCTTTCATTTGGCTATGAACCTAAAACTGCTCTAAAAAAATAAAGTCTTTTTTAAAAGTGATGTACATGTAGTTACCTACCTAAGCAGAAGTCTAAACTAACCATTAAGACTAATGAAAGAGTGGAGAAAGATCACTGGATTCAAAACTGACATACTAAAATCAACCCAATACCTAGATGACAGGGCCAAGTCATAAGGCTGGCAAATGGTGATTTCTGCATCCTCAGAAAGTAATTATAACGCAGATTTGGGGTGATGCTGGAAATGAGAGTGGGGCTTCCCACAGCAGATACCATTGCCACCAATGCAATACCTCCTGTGAAGAAATAGAGGAGGCTCAAGAAGCCATACCCACCAAACATCTCCCAGACTGTTCATATCCTTGAGTTTGTTACACGGAATGGTAATTTATATGAAGTTAGTGTGTCAGTGATAACATTCACTAAGGAGTAAACCCAGTTCTTTGCAGAATACCCAATTTCTACTTCAAATATCTACCCCAGTCATGCTCTCTCACATGCCCATGTGAGTGCACCCCAGGTAATTCTTAGTATGAGGAATTATTATTTATTTGGTTTCCATTTTTGTCGGTTTCCCTTTTAAAATGTAAGTGGTATGAGTGAAGTCAGGGACTGTGTTTTGTTCTCCCCTATAACCCTAGCACCTAGAATGGTGCCCGGAATGTAACAGATTCTCAGTAAATGTGTTAAAAATTAAATGAAAAGATGGTCCTTTTGCTGAGTCTGGAAGGGTAGGCAGGAACAACAAGCCAGATGAAGGTGAAGGCAACCCCATAAGCAACAGCACAGGGATATGGAAAACACGATCTATCTTGGGGAAAGCCAGTTCAGAACTGCTGGGAAATGACACACAAAGCATGTGATGGAAACTGGGAACCAAGAAAAAGAGTCCAGAAGGGCCTCATCTGGCACACTGCGGAGCTTGGGCTTTCTCGGGACCGTGATGACGAGCCCTGAAGGGATTTAAGAAGGAGTAACCTAGAATAAATCTGGGTTCAATCTGGCAGCATCAGAGATCACCGATTTGAGAGTGTCAAGACTGAAGGAAAGGATCAGAAACCAACTGTTTTAGTTTAGAAAAGTAACAAGGATAAAAATATTAATAATAAACACAGCTTAATGCCACTGAACTGCATATTTATAAATGGTTAAAATAAATATGATTTATGTATATTTTACCACAATAAAAAAAGAGAGGAATTTTAAAAAAAACACAGCTAGCCACATTAAATAACTACTTATCTGGGAAAGGAATGTGCTAAGTGCTTTAGTCACATTATCTCATTTAATCTTCATGATAGTTCTATGAAGTAGGTACAATTCCCATTTTATGGATGAAGAAACTGTAGCACAGAGAGAGAAGGTAACTTGCCCAAGGTTATACAGCCAGGAAGTGAGGGAGCCTAGATCCAAACCCAGGCAGTCTGACTGCAGAGCCTGGATTCAACACCATCATGGTATGAGGAACAGACAGATTCAAGACTCACTTTTGAGGGAACACTCAGCTGCACTTTGCCATTTCCTTGGAGGTGAAAGGTGAGGTGGAGAGAAGTGACTCCAAGCTGTCTGGCTTAGATGACTAGCAGTTAGCGACTCAGAGCTACAAAAGTCCTTAAAGGTCACCCAGACCGACTGCCTAACCAATGCCAAAAATTTCTTTTCCTCCTTTAACGAACAGTTATCTAGGCTATGCCTGGCAGGACAACGTAGGTCTGAGTTGTGTCAAACTCTGACTCCCATTACTAAGACTCTAAAGACTTAAAATAGCTTGATAGTTGGAAGGGTCTTCTGAGACTTGATCTGCTGATTTTCACTCTGTGGTAGGTAGAATTCTAGAATTCTGCAACTACCTCAGGGGCCATCTCAAGCTGACTCCTACTCCCCCCCCCCCCCCCCCCCCGCTTCAGCCAAGCAGAACGAATTTTATGACACTCATGTTGAAGGTCCTTGTAAGGAACACAGTGCTTTTAAAAGGTTTCACAATCATTGGTGCAAACTAATAACCTTATTTCCTGGCTAAGGAATTTGAGGTCCACCAAGTGTGAACGCACTGGTCAAGGTCACACAGACAAGCAATTGCAAAACAAAACAATCCTTCAAATACTGGGAACTGCCTACTCTTCCTGGCCATCTTTTTCTTTGAGTTTCATATAAGAAACATATAAGAATACAGGAATATATGAGAATAAATAAGAATACATCAATATAAGAATTTTTTAACAGAAGATTTCAAACGGTATATAGTAAAGTAATATACCAAAGTACACATTCCTGCTTTTACTTTTTCCTACAGCTCTAAGTGTTTCCTAACACTTAGTCCTCACTACCTTAGAATCTTTATCTAGTGTAAGGTAATTTACACAATATAATGTATTAATTATCTATCACCACCTGCAATCTCATGGTAACAGTGGAGTTACAGCAAGAAGTCTAAATTGACTGGCATGCCTTAAACTCACAGATATTTTAGGTAACATTTCTGCCTTTTCATTTATGACCTTGAAGAAAGCAATTCAAGTCAATTCAATTAAAATACATGCTCTGGCTTGGTGTCCTCCAACTGCACGATTCTTTAACTCCCATTCTTCCCTTTCTAAAGCCTGTAACATAAAACTTATGATTAATGCTATGACTTGATCGGGGAAAAAAAAAAAAACATTCCCACACATACAAACAGGATTCCAGAAGCACTAGGGACTCACGCATTTCTATGAACAGCTGCCTCTTCTCTGCCATGGTCTTCCGCTTGTTCCCACTTTCCTCAATCATCCTAGAGACAAAGAAGGATACAATAAACCAATGGGTAATTTGACAATTCCACCAAGTGCTTATCAGTCTGTTGTGAAGAGGTACAAGAAACCAAGCTGTGTATGCATACATTAAAAGGATATCAGTAAAAATAAAGTAGAAGCCTGATACAGAAAAAAACAAACTGTTGTCCCTTTATTTGATAGCTTCTAAAATATTATAAAGTCAATACTTAAATGAGCTCATACACTTGCTTCCTGTGCTGAAAATATGGGGCCACGTCTTATTTCTAACTTTGTTTCCTCTGCAGAGTCCTGGATTAGTTGAGACATTTTCCCCATATTCCTACTGCTTTACATAGATAAACATGTTACTAAAGATAATTTAGGTAATAATTATAATGAAAGGCTATAATAAAGAACATCAGGATAATTAGCTTATACATAAAAAGTATAAATAGAATCTTTTATTTTTATATTAAAAAGTATTAAACAAAAAAGGTATTCATCCACAAACTCAAAGAACTCCTAAATGTAAGTTTTTAATCACATGACTTTGGCTATGCCAGTCACTCTGTTTAAGAAAAAACTCTTTCCATGCATTATCTCATTTAATCCTCCCAACAACTCTGGGTGCTGGCATTATTATTATCCCCATTTTACAGATTAGGAAACAGATGCCTAGAAAAGAACACTAACTTGCTCAAGGACACACAACTCAGAAGCGATAGAGTAGAATCCCAACCCTTTCATTAAACTTCTTTCATAATTTTTGCCTCTAGATGCATATTTTCAAATCTTTATGCTTAAAAAGCTAGAACACAATAGCCCACTGCATGGACCCTACTGATGCAAAATCTGTGACATCTCAGCCAAACTTCGCCTTACTCTATGAAGAAAAAAATATCTAAACAAATAGCATAAGCTAAATATCCCTAAGAAGATTAAACTGCTGTAAATCATGGAGTGATTTATATACCATTGTCGAATACGTCAGAATCACGAATTAAATGGTGACTACACAAATTACATATCTATTAAAGCAAAGTGCCTGCTGAAAGTTTAGTTATAAATATATCCTAAAGAAAATTTATAATGTAAATATATTCCTTACCATTCTGCAATTAATATTTTGATCATTAAAACTATCCCTTTCCGGGCTTCCCTGGTGGGGCAGTGGTTGAGAGTCCGCCTGCCGATGCAGGGGACATGGGTTCGTGCCCCGGTCTGGGAAGTTCCCACATGTCGCGGAGCGGCTGGGCCCGTGAGCCATGGCCACTGAGCCTGCGCGTCCGGAGCCTGTGCTCCGCAACGGGAGAGGGCACAACAGTGAGAGGCCCGTGTACGGCCAAAAAAAAAAACTATCCCTTTCCTAGATCACTGAAATGTTACCAAATAGGCTTCAATGTACATGATGGTTACCTAACAATTTGCCCCCAAGAGGAAACAGTTTTAAACGGAAAGAAAGTAAGCCAAAGAAAAAGCAACCAGAAACAGCAAACATCTAATGAAATCTAGGTCCTAGAGAAAAAAACAAGAGTTGGTACCAGGAGCCTATAATTATAATGAAACGAAGATATTCAAAAGCCTCCCCCTGTCCCCAAACTTGGTCTCCCACTGGGTAATACAAATTTTAAATGCTAAACACAGATTAAAACAGAGAATCATAATGTCCTTTATAATATATATCATTTATTATATACTTCTACTTTTGCTATTTCTTTAAATCACTTTTTCTCAAAGTAGAATTATGAATTCCTGGAGATCCCTAAGTTTTTCATTACAGTTTTCTAAATTCTGTCTTTATTTCCAGATTAATCTTTAAAAAAATTAATATAAACATATTTTAGATCATCTGGATGACCACGAAACTACAAGTACTGCCGATGCCACTTCAGAGCCCACATCTGCATGTGTGATTACTGTGGCATTGGAAGCAAGAGAGCACGTAAAGCAGGCGTCAGCAAGCTAGAGAAACTATAGTACCTGGACCAGATCTGACCTGCCACCTGTTTTTGCAAATAAAGTTTTACTGGAACACAGCCAAACCTATTCATTTATGTATTGTCTAAGGATGCTCTCATGCTACAACAGCAGAGTCGAGTGTTTTCAACAGAGAGCATCTGGCATGCAACGTCTAAAATAATTACCATCTGGTCCTTTAAGTAAAAGCATGCCAACCCAACCTAAAGCAATAGTAATTAATATTGCATTACTACACGTCTGGCTTTCCCATGGTGCCTGATAAGAAATCCTTTATTAGCTACTTTCTTCTCTGTCTTACTTCTCCACTCTTCTACCAGTATTTCCTAGGATCTAAAAAAAAAAATTTTTTTTTTAATTTGCATTTGAGTCCTTATAGAGCATTTGCTTCTAGGGTAACCCAAAACAAGACAGATTTGATCCTGTAAAACAGACCTTCAAGATGAATTCTGTAAGTGGATCACTCGCCAACAGATGACAAGGATCCCAGTGCTGGTAGTAAGTAGCCTGGTGAGAACCCCTGGTGTGCTGCTGCATGGACAGTACTAAGACTCACGAAGTGGTGGAGCTAGTAAGGGACACAGGTAGAAGAAGATAATTGGCTTATACAATAGCTTTAGCATTTGAGAGAGACAGGAGGACTGGGAATTTTAAAGACAATTAAATGGTTGAGCTTTTGTTAAGTAGGACAGATGCACAGAAGAAAGAAAATGTCAAGGCTTAAATCAGCCAAGTACCAACTCAGAGCATGCTATAAGAGCCAGAGACCTCCATGGCAGCACTTTTTAAGGAACCCTCAGCTCCCACAACTTGAGAGTAGATTGTGCTAAAAATCAGGCTCAAATTCTGTTTATGAAAGTAGACAGCTTAACAAAGAAGACTGAATTCATAGTCCAGCCAAGATTCCCCTGAACCCTACAGGCCTGAAGAGGTGGCTCTCTGCTCTTGCTACAAGGGCAGTCTCCTCTGCCTAAAGTCTATGCAAAGTTCTCATCTGAGATGCATGCCTAGAAAGATGCTGACCCTCCTCAGGATCTGTTTCTACCTCCCTCACTGCTTCTACGCTAATAACTAGGGTCAAGTCTTATATCATCAGAAAGGGAAGGTACTGTCCCTGCTTTGGATGGAAAAGGGCTGATTCATCAAAACAGCTGCTGGACCTGACGATATGCACTAACAGGAACTGGAAGAACATACCTGGGAATGGACCTTGAGAGTGCTGAACTTGAGCCAAGTGTAAAGTAAGACAAAGTTTGTTGCCATGGCGGTACTCAACCCATGACCCAGGATTTAATATTCTGAAAAGGACACCTGGCGCCAGTCCTAATATGCCACTAGACTGGCTCATTTAAGCTGGGCATGGGGGTTTTGGTGGCCTAGAGAAAATGAACTGGAGATGCTGGAACTGCAGAGCAAGTATTAAGGAAACAGTTAATAGGGTGTTCCCCTTCCCCATATCTCCTGGCCTTTACTGAATCCTTCTATACTGACTGACAGCATCTGCATTTTGTTTGTTTGTTTGTCTGTTTAAACAGAGAAACGAGGCTTTCTCTGACCTCTGAAGTCCATTTTGTTCCTTGCATGTCAGGCCTGAAATGCTATAAATTTACCACTCCCTAGAAACAGTCTTAACCAATGATTGACTTAGTTGGTATATACTCTACCTACCTTGCCTCCTAAAAGGGTGTAAATCTGAGGACATGTTTTACACAGGCTCCTAGAGTTCCCCAGTGGGAATAAGCTTCAGTCACCCACAGTGGTAACCTGCTTGATAACAAAACCCTTATCTGCTAACTTCCCTTCCCCATCTCACCTCCCGGTCCCCTGCTGATGTTTGCAGGGATAACCTCCAAAACAAAATACTTGCACGCAAATCCTTGTCTAAGAGTCAGCTTCTGATAGAACTCAAACTAAAATATTAAGTCTTTTCACTTCAACCAAGCTTATAGTTCAGATTTCATAAAATCCAAATGTATGGGGTACACATAAATTAAGATTACTATAAATGACTTCCCCAGGCCTTAGCATGACTCCATTCCAGTGCTCCATGGATCCTCATACCTCCATCTTTGTAATTATGATTTTAACAGTCCACACTCAACAAAGATCTGACCCTACTACCACACCTGATTACATCCTTGTCTTCCTGATATAACTTTAAAGATCAACAGTTACATGAACGTAAACACATGTCTCTTCTTCCTTCCACTTGGACTCCTGGCACTTTGCCTTTTCTGAGCCTCATAATCTAGAAGTAACCAACACCTCCTTATCATTCACTTCACATACTAACTCTGATTTCAAACACTGCCATTTCCTTCCTCATAATCACTCTCACATCCACCCTTTTTTCCCATTTCAACTGCCAAAAATCTTTGTCCACATGAATGTACAAATAAAATTCTCTGACGCCGTGATCTCTGACGCCGTGATCTCAGGACTCTGCAACCCCTTCTTCCTGTGGTTCATCCTGTGAGATCTACTAGGTACATTTATTCAAACGTGTTTGATCTTCACAGGATCCTGATCACCCTACTTAGGGGCTTCATTCCACCCAATTAAAAATAATCAGAACACAAAGTGAAATAAGCCAGACAGAGAAAAGACAAATACTATGTAATCTCACTCATATGTGGAATCTAATAATACCAAAAAAAGTCAAACTCATCATAGAAGCAGAGTAGATTGGTAGCTGCCAGGGGCTGGGGGGTGGGAGAAACGGGGAAATACAAAGCACACAAACTTTCAGTTACAAGATGAATAAATCCTGGGGATCAAATGCACAGCATGGTGACTGTAGTTGATAATACTCTACTGTATATCTGAAATTTGCTAAGAGAGTAGATCTTAAACCACCACCGCCACACACAAAAAAGAATGAGCTAATTAACTTAACTGCAGTAATCACTGCACAATGTATACATTTATCAAATTATGTTGTACACTTTAAACATATACAATTTTATTTGTCATTATAGCTCAAAAAAGGTGGGGGAAAACTCTAACAATATATTTGAACACCTTTCCATGTCACTGAATACTCTTCAAAACCACAATTTTGAATGACAGAATGGAATTTTATCACGATCATTCATCCAAGCCTTGACTGTTGACAATTATTTCCAACTATCTACTTCTGCGAACAATGCAACAGTTAACATCTTTAAAGTAAAATTAAAAAAACGAAGAAGAACCAGAGTACAGCTTTAGTCTACAAAATGAAAGAAGACAAGAGTCCTAGCTATGAGAATGTAAGCAAAGTTTCTTCCATCTGAAAGGAGCTGAAACTGTTAGGTTCCTAGAAAAGATTATTTAATGACCCAAGCCCAAGGTCAAACTGAAAAAATGCACGATTCATGAAAGGAAAAATTGATAAGCTGCATCTTATCAAAATTAACTGCTCTGCAAAAGATACTATGAACAGAATGAAAAGACAAGCCCCAGAGTGAAAGAAATATTTTCAAAACACATATCTGATGAAGAACTTGTATTCAAATTATGAAAAGAACTCTTAAAACTCAACAATAAGAAAACAGCCCAATTTTAAAATGATCAGGGCTTCCCTGGTGGTGCAGTGGTTAAGAATCCGCCTGCCAATGCAGGGGACATAGATCCCACATGCCGCGGAGCAACTAAGCCAGTGCTCTAGAGCCCTCAAGCCACAACTACTCAGCCCGAGTGCCACAACTACTGAAGCCCGCGCACCTAGAGCCCGTGCTCCGCAACAAGAGAAGCCACCACAGTGAGAAGCCCGTGCACCGCAACGAAGAGCAGCCCCCGCTAGCCGCAACTAGAGAAAGCCCGTGCGCAGCAACGAAGACCCAACGCAGCCAAAAAATAAATAAATAAATTTAATGATCAAAAGATCTGAACAGATACCTTACCGAAGAAATTATACGGATGGTAAGCATATGAAAAGAGGTTCAACTGCATTTGTCATTAGGAAATTACAAAGTAAAACAACGAGATACCACTATACACCTATTAGAACGGCTAAAATCCAAAAAACTGTCAATAGCAAATGATGACAAGAATGTAGAGCAACAGGAACTCTCATCCATTGCTAGTGGGAATGCACAGACAGCCTGGCTGGAAAACGGTTTTGCAGTCTCTTACAAAACTAATCATAGTCTTACCATACAATTCAGTAATTGCACTAGGTATTTAACCAACTAAGTGGAAAATGGATATTCACACAAAACTTGCACCCAAATGTTTATACCAGCTTTATTCACAACTGCCAAATACTGAAAGCAACCAAGGTGCCCTTCAATAGGTGAACAGATAAAGAAACTACTACTTTCATAAATGGAATATTATTCAGCAGTAATAAATAAGCTATCAAGCCATGAAAAAACCTGAAGCTTAAATGCGTATTGCTAAGTGAAAAAAGCCAGTCTGAAAAGGCTACATACTATATGATTCCAATTTTATGACCTTCTAGAAAAAAACAAAGCAATACAGCTGGTAAAATAATCAGTGGTTGCCAGAGATTTGGGAAGAAGGGAAGAGGAATGAATAGGTGAAGCACAGGGGAAGTTCGAGGGTGATAAAACTTCCGTATGATACTGTAATGGTGGACACTGACACCACACATTTGTGAAAACCAAAGAAAATTACAACACAGAGTGGACCTTAATGTATGTAAAAAAAATTTTTTTTAATCCTTTGGGGGGGCTTCCCTGGTGGCGCAGTGGTTGAGAGTCCGCCTGCCGATGCAGGGGACACAGGTTCGTGCCCCGGTCCGGGAAGATCCCACATGCCGCGGAGCGGCTGGGCCCGTGAGCCATGGCCGCTGAGTCTGCGCGTCAGGAGCCTGTTGCTCCGCAACGGGAGAGGCCACAACAGTGAGAGGCCCGCGTACCGCAAAAAAAAAAAAAAAAAAAAAAAACAAAAAAAAACACCATAGTAATCCTTTAGGGGGTCAAAGAACCCCAGAATGAAATGGAGAATATAACAAAACAATCTAACTGTATTACAAATGTATGAAACAGCCTCACTGAACGGTGGGGGGAAAGTATAGTAACCTAAGTAACTCTAGAAGTGAACAGAGTCTGTTAAAACTAAAGGCAAAATAAAATATATATAAGTACTGTACTCTGGTTTCCCACAGGCTATGGGTTAAGAATTCTAATACTGCTATGCATGTATGCATAACTGAACAATTAAGTAAACAGATGGCAGATGGTGAAGTGTGAGGTTACAGATAAGCAAGGTGAGAAGCTATAATGATCCAGGTGGTAATGGAATGGATTACAATTGGAGACATCAGTATACCTTCATGGTTTACTCAATATAGATATATGGATAGTTACATATAAAAGCATTTGTAGGTATGTGTATATGCATTAGTATACACATATACATGTCCTTGCTCTGTCAACTGAGAGGGCCTAGAAACAAAAGTATCCCAAAGCACTCAGCACATTTAGTGGCCACATTTTTGTTTATACCACCATTCTTCAATAAAAGGAACTAGGGCTCCTCCGAGAAATGCCTGACGCAAGAAATATACACAATGAGCCTGGAGCACCTTGTAGTATAGAAAGTAAAGAAGTCCTGGGAGGAACAAAACCATATGATAGGGGTATATCAAAGGGACACAGAGGCTAACTGAAAGAGCTCCCAATGGCCAAAGTGGGAAAAATTTCAGCAACAAAATAAAGTAGTATTAAATATCCTTAAGTTGATACTGATACATGAGAATGAAGAATCAACAAATATCCTGTACAGAAAAATTCCAAATAATTGACATGGAGACTCTGCCCTGAAGAAGGTGGAACATAACTCCTCCCTCCTTAAGTGTGAGCTGCACACAGTGGCTTCCTTCCAAAGAGGTGAAGGGGGAGGGGGAAATAACTTGACAGTGGAGAAACCTGATAAACACTACCTCAGCTAGGTGATCAAGTACAACACCAACAGTGATAAATTATGCTGACAGTATGGACCCTTGACACGATGTGATGAAAATGGCATTTTACCTCTGTGGTCTTCCTCTCCAAAACCCATAAACCCCATCTAATCATGAGGAAAACATCAGGCAAATCTCAATTGAGGGAAATTTACAAAATACCTGACCAATACTCCTCAGAAGTGTCAAGTTTCATCAAAAACTTGACCAGAAAAAGCCAAGAAACCGACAAACCCAAGAGAAGTCTAAGGAGAGGACAACTAAATGTAATGTGGTATCCTAGATGGGATTCTGGAACAGAAAAAGGCCATTAGGTAAACGCTAAGGAAATCTGAAGAAAGTATGGATTTTAGTTAATAATGATGTATCATCACTGGTTCATTAACTGCAAGAAATGAACCATACTAATGTAAGATGCTAATAACAGAGGGAACAGGGTGTAGGATACATATAGAAACTATTATTGTTCAATTTTTCAGTAAATCTAAAACTGTTCTAAAAAAGTAAAGTTCATTTTTTTAAAGACAGTACAATTACATATTTCTTCTCCTTTATTCTCTTAACTGACTTAAAAAACAATTGCTTTTTAATACAATATAGATAAAACAATACAATACAATATAGATAAAACAATAAAATTGTATTGTTGGGCCTGTAACATACAGAATTCTTTAATAAGACATAATCTTAAATGTCTCTGTACCTAACCACAGTGCTTTAAAATAAGCAAAAATTGATAGAACTGAAAGGAGAAAGAGACAAATCCACTTATACTTGGAGACTTCAACACTCTTCTATGATCAATACACGTAGCAAGTCGAGATGAATATGGAAGGACTCAACTTCACCATCAGCCAACTAGATCTAATTGACATTTGTGGAACAACCCACCCAATAATGACAAAATACAAATTCTTTACAAGTGCACATAAAACATGCATCACCAAATTCAGAAAAGCAAAGTCCTCTGGAGGTGGAAGTAGAATAATGTGACTGCAGAGGAATACCAACTCTATTAGCTATGATTTATTTATTAGGCTGGGTTCTGGGTACACTGTACTACTATTCTTTATGCTTTATATGCCCTATTTCATAATAAAATTTTAAGTCATTAGAGTATATTCTCTGGTAAACCTTTCCTTTAGTGGTCTGGAGGGTTAAAGAGGCAGGTCTCCATACATTTTATTATTAAAATGGACTACACCAAAAACCATAACCTCTGAACTTTTATCGAAATATACAGAAACGCTCACAAACTCCATAACTTGGTATAATATTTATTATTTCAAAACCTCAGCAATGTCTTCTACGAGTATGCCAACAGTATTGCTAACAAAGGATGGATTTTTAGTTTGTCACCAAACTAAAATTGTTATTTTTGTCTATGTATTATTTCAGCCAGTTTTACTAAAACGGGAAGAAGAAAAGTTTATGGCTTTTTGTCTTTTACTCCTGAAGTAAGAAATCTCCAAAGAAATTTCCAAAAATATATCATTAAGTTAATAAAATTTTAAGACATTAATCAGGGACCTCTCTGGTAGTCCAGTGGTAAAGAATCCGCCTTCCAATGCAGGGGGCATGGGTTTGATCCCTGGTCGGGGAACTAAGATCCCACATGCCTTGGGGAAACTAAGCCCACGCGCCTCACCTAGTGCCCAAGTGCCTCAAACTACAGAGCCCACACGCTCTGGAGCCCGCGTGCCACAACTAGAGAGAAACCCTTGAGCCACAACTAGAAAGAAATCCGCACGCCACAACGAAGAGCCCGCATGCTGCAACCAAGACCCGACACAGGCAAAAAAAATAAAAGATATTAATTAGCACACAACTATAATCATCACCGAAAAAAGCTCAGTAAGTTTGTCTTCATATTCGGAATGCTTCAGTTTAAAATATCTCAACTGACCATATTAGCCTCATAATATCATTAAGCAAATACCTTAAGGCCCAATATACTCAATGGTATATATAAACCCATACATCAAATAGTATTTTTAACAATGTTAAGGGTTTTTTTGGGGTTTTTTTTAGTGATTCCTTTTCAATCTGCTTAGACCATTATTGTTTTGTACTTTGCATGTGACTGAAAACAAGCTCCTAATATAAATAGAAGTACCAGCTCCGTTTGTTTCCTGCTGTTCATGTGTCCTTGCATTAGCACTTCAGTCTTCAGTTGAATCTGAAACTTCAATCCGCAGGTTCTTTGCAGGAATCTTTTTAAACCCTTTGTCTATTCATTCAGCAAGCTTCATTTCATGCAAATCAGATAATATAATCTGAAAGATCCCTAAACCAGGTAGAGGTTAACTGTAGTATGTCCAAATAGAATGTAAGCAAACAAATAAGGAGGCTCACACTGTCGGCCCCTCCAGGTTGTGGCGTGCCCATGATCCTCCCTTCAGGTTACCTCACTTTCCGTACCTGATGTATATCATCAGACATACAGACGGAGTAAAGTGTCAAACTATGATTTAAATATTAGTAAAGTTAATTGCCCTTTTTTTTTTCTTGTTATTCCCTGCCTAGAAGATCATTTTGCACGCCTCCCACTTTGGAAACCATTACTCTTAAAAAAAACTAGAATGAAAAGATGAGACTGAGCTAGGCTTGAGGAGCAAATAAGGAATGTGAATGGCAGAATCAGATGAGGAAATTTAGAGCCTAAGTGGTTAGTTAACTTGGCCTAACATTCCAAAGCTAGTAATTCGTGGAGTAGGCAACCAATCTGACAATAAAGCCTATTCTCTTTCCACTGTGCCACATCACCCCCTCCAGGGCAAACACGACGACTCCAGGACTCAGGAAAGAATACAGGTCCCCAAGCCCTGGTGCTGCGCAGACCTTAGGTCACAGTTAAACAGGGTCAGGAGGCTAGTGCAGCAAAACGTCTGGACCCTCATTAGCCCTGTCAGGGAAGCAATGTGTTCCAGAGCTAGACTAAGTCTGCAGGCAGAAGTTAAGTAAATCCCACAGTAAAGACTAAAGGAAAGAAAGCAGGCTCTAGAAATGTTTCCAGAAAGTCTCTATACTACACCTAAGTGTTAAGTAACCCTCACTTCCCCTGAATCTTTTTGTTAATGTCTTAACTTCCAGCTCTTAGTTACTTCAAAGCACCTAGGTGTCAAAACTTCTTGTGTAAGTTCATTTTCTGCCAGCAAAACTCCTGTCAGTTTTTCTCTGGATGCTCCTTAAATTCAGAAGTCAGAGATCACTGTGCTTGTCACTAACACGTTCTTAACTGGAACTAATCAAACTCCCCTATAAGAGAACTAACTTCCTTGCTTATTTCAGGAAAATTCTCAACTATCCTTCCCCTAATACTTCTTTTCTTTTCTCTTCTCTTTCAGATTAAAAAAAAAAAAAAAAAAGCCAGGGAAAGTAAACATTGGTAAAGCCCTAGAGATTGGGTTTTTTGGTTTGTTTGATTTTACAAATCTGAAAAAGTTCTCTACGTTCCAATAAAAAATATTCAGTGACTGCACTCCATCACTACAGAGTTCTGAATAGCAAATACAACCTCCCAGGGCTGTGGTAACTGGTGTTTTTGATTTTGACTGGCAGCTAGCGGGATCTTAGTTCCCCAACCAGGGATCAAACCCAGGCCCCCTGCAGTGGAAGCGCATAGTCCTAACCAGGAATCCCCTGTGGTAACTGTTAAATAAATTATGTAAAGCATTTAGCACAATGCCTGGCACAAAACAAGAGCCTAATAAATGTTAGCTGCTATTATTATTATTATTGATATTATTATGTAACTACCCTCTTGAATGATGCCTAGACTAGAATTCTATTGGCAAGACTCTTTTTCCTTAATTTACAGTTTTTCTGATTTACTTAAAAGTATAAAAATATAGAGCTGGAAGAAGAGAAAATACTTTTTTATCAATCATTTACAACATTTTAAATCTGGAATAGAGGGACTTCCCTGGTGGTGCAGTGGTTAAGAATCTGCCTGCCAATGCAGGGGACACGGGTTCGAGCCCTGGTCCGGGAGGATCCCACATGCCGCAGAGCAACTACCGCCGTGCGCCACAACTGCTGAGCCTGTGCTCTAGAGCCCACGAGCCACAAATACTGAGACCGTGTGCCACAACTACTGAAGCCCACGCGCCTAGAGCCCGTGCTCCGCAACAAGAGAAGCCACCGCAATGAGAAGCCCGCACACTGCAACGAAGAGTAGTCCCCACTCGCCGCAACTAGAGAAAGCCCGTGCACAGCAACAAAGACCCAACGCAGCCAAAAAAAAAAAAAAAAAGTCTGGAATAGAGAAAGGGTTTTAACAAAATTGAAAGGCGGTAAAAGAGCTAGAAACGCCGTGTGCCCAAGGAATCAGAAAATAGAATATAAGAAAATTGGGGCAGGGGAGTTCCCTGGTGGTCTAGTGGTTAGGACTCAGCACTTTCACTGCCATGGCTCAGGTTCAATCGCTGATCAGGGAACTGAGATCCTGCAAGTCACATGCCGCAGCCAAAAGAAAAAAGGAAGGAAGGAAGGAAGAAAACTGGGGGAAAGTAAGGCACAAAAAGGAGAAACAGACACCTCTAGTCTGCTAAAGACAAACCTCATAGTTTTTCCTAAAACCTGCCATGGGCTGCTTAGTTCATAAAGACGAAATTTTAGTTCTAAGCAAAGATACTAAACTACTTACCTAATAAGCAAATATTAAAACCATATGAACTGGGCTTCCCTGGTGGCTCTGTGGTTAAGAATCTGCCTGCCAATGCAGGGGACATGGGTTCGAACCCTGGTCCAGGAAGATCCCACATGCCGCAGAGCAAATAAGCCCATGCGCCACAATTACTGAGCCTGTGCTCTAGAGCCCATGAGCCATAACTACTGAACCCATGTGTCACAACTACTGAAGCCCACTTGCCTAGAGCCCATGCTCCGCAACAAGAGAAGCCACCGCAATGAGAAGCCCGCGCACCGCAACGAAGAGTAGCCCCCGCTCGCCGCAACTGGGGAAATCCCACGCATGCACAGCAATGAAGATCCAATGCAGCCAAAAATAATAAATAAGTAAAATAAATAAATTTATAAAAACATGAACAATAAAGAAAAGAGTACATTCTTGAAATGACACAAAGCTTTAGTTTTCATAGTCATATTTCAGGAAAAAAGTATCCTTGTTAGTTATTTCTATAGTTATAGTTAAAAAAAAAAAACCCTAAACGGTGTTTTAAAAAGATATATAAGAATTACTTTTTCAAATGACTTTGGAATTAGTGAAAAAAATAAGACCAATTAAATGTATTCCAACCTAAATCAAATTATTTGTATTTCTTTTTGATCACATACGCAGCATGCAGCCTTCATACCAAAATCCTGGATGTTAACAAAATTTCATTTCTAAGTTCTCATATCTTTAATTTCAGTTAACATGTTGGTAGTAATGATTAATTATGAGCTACAAAAACCATAGGCAAAGCAATGGAGAATCAGAATGGAAGGGCTTGGAAATACCCAGGTCTCATATTTTGCACATCCAAATAAATAAAATGTCTAGTCTCAGGCTATGGTTGTACTTCACAATAAAGGCATGGAAATAGAAACCCAAAACCCCTAACCCCTGGTCCATTATACCACCTTTCTATATGTGAAGACACTAGGATAATTTTTCTGCCTGTGGTCTGTAGGTAAAATTTCATAAACAATAAATTAAAACCACAAATCCAAAACTTAAGTGCACCAAAAGATCCTATTTTTTTTTTTAAGTTTTAAAAGAGAAGCCACAAACTGGAAGAAGAACTTTGAAGCCATCTATGTGAAATATTAGCATCCAAAATGTATTTTAAAATTATAAATCAATCTGAAAAAGACAACACAACAGAACAGGTAAATGATGAAAACCAGCAAATCACAGAAGAGGAAAACTTAAGAGCCAATAAAAACATGGAGCAATGTTCAAACTCATTAGTAATCAGAAAAACATGTAAGATTAATATAATAAGATTGCATGGTACATCCAGCAGATTTGTAAAAATTATAAAGCCTAAAACACCAACGGGTGACAAGGCAGGGAAGGAACACACATCGCTGGTGTGAATGTTAATTGGAAAACTACTTCAGAGTGGAATTTAGCAATACACACGGAAGTTGAAGATGTGCATGGCACACATACCAGTAGTTTACTCCTAGTACACACTCTAAAAAACATGCATGTGTACACAAAGAGACGTGACAAGAATAGCGGCATTATTTGTAGTAACAAATAAAATCAGAACACATTAATTGCCAATCCACAGAAAAACATAAAACTGTGATATACCCAATAACAGAATCCTATTCAGTGAAGAAAATAAATGCACTAGAGCTACATATATCCATATGGATAAGTCTCACAATACTGAGAGAAAAAAAAATAAAGTTATAAAAAGATATAATTAATACTGTTAATATAAAGGGGTTTTTTTTAATGCAAAACAATATACATTTTAGGGCTACTTACATATGTAATAGAAGTATGAAAATATGTACAAGAATGAAAAGTATCAAATGCAGAATAGTGGTTCCCTCAGAAGGGGAGGAGAATACAACTGGGAAGCAGTAGGGGTTCAACTTTAAAAGGAGCCTAGTGTCTTAAGTTAAGTGGTGTGTACACAGGTATTCACAATTTTTATTCTCTATACCTTTTTGAGGGCCAATATTTCACAATATTTAAAAAGTTAAAGGAAAATAAACTCAAGGTCCAAGCAACATAGTTTACTCCGGAGCCCACATGCTTAACCATGACACTATTTATTCTATTTTTGTTTGTGCAGTTAAAAAAGGTTTAGTCATTTTAAGAAACTGCTCAAGGACATGTAAAACGTCACACCAGTAAAAAGCAATGAAGTACCTGACTAAAGGAAAATTTTCACACAAATCATATTGGAGACACAAAGTGGTCATATCACCACACGCAGGAATCATGTGGGTAAGCCAAAAAAACAAAACCCAAGTTGAACTTGGTACATAAAAGTCTTGTTTAGAGAGAGCATATAGAAAGAATATGGGCTTTGAAGTTGGACCTGGTTCAAATATCACTCCTGTCACTGATTAGCTGTGTGGCCCTAAACAAGTTTTAACTTCTCTGAGCTCAATTTCCTCACCCAAACACTGGAGATACCATACCTAGCTTCCACAGTGGTAAAGATTACAGTGTAGCCATTATCTATGAAAATCTCTTGAATACAGTAGCCTCACACTAAATAACAGTTGTTATTACTTGCAGAAGAAAGTCTCTCTCTGGCAAGAGGAGACAGAGCAAGCAGAGATAAAAATTAAAAGGAGAGAGTAAAGAGTCTAGAAAAAGAAGCCAGGAAGAAGCCTGAATGGTTAGGGACTGAAAAAGTCCTTATAGAGTCCCTAAAGTTACTCCCGCCCAAAAAAAATTTTTTTTACTGTACACTATTGGATTATAGTGAGGCTTAGTTACAGCAATATTTGGTCCAAACCTAATTATTGCTGAAATGCCATAATGTATAGCATATATATATAATATTATAATATATAGCTTATACGTAATATTGTTAATATACAAAAATTCAAGATCAAAATGTGTTTTCTTTAAAAGTTCATTTTTTGGTTGTTAAAAATGTATTAACAAGTAAATCAAATACAATGTATCTGTTTCTCTCAGTTATCTGCAACTCAGAAAGGTCTGTCCTACTCTTAACATATTAAAGAGAAATCAATGATAATTTCAACAAATGCCAAAAAGCAATAAAATTCAACACCCAGTAAAAATATAAACCAAGAATAGAAGGAAACCTCCTTAAACTGACAAAAGACACCTACCAGAAACCTTTAGTAAGTATCATATCTAACAGTGAAACACTGGAAGCATTCCCATTCAGGAAAAAGATTAAAATGCCCATTATCATCACTGCTATTCAACTTTTGCACTGGAGGGTCTAGGCATTGCAATAACACAGAAAACAAGATAAGTGGTATCAAGTTTAGAAAGAAGCCTGGTCAATTAAGTCTTCTAGTCAAAGCAGCCCAGTAAGTAAACACTTCAATGCATCCCCTCTGCTCCAAATACACAGTAATAGATATGTTTAAATATATTTTTTAAGTTACTAAAAAGGCTCAAAAACAAGACAACCCTCCACGTGGATCAGAAACAGAACAGATACACAAAACTGTGAGCAGGACTGAAGCTACAGGCTTGCTGGACTCTGAGTCTAGAAGCAGGTGTATACTTCCTTCAGGGCAACAGTGACAGAGTGAAAGAGGTGGAGAAACAGGAGACATCTGAGCCAGATTCACTGCTTAAAGCCAAGGATGAGGCTAGAGCTGAAAGGAAGTGAAAAAGTACTGCTGTCAGTCTCTGCCTAGAACTATGGTTTATGTGGTGCTCTGGACTCTGAAAAGTGAGAAGATAAAAACACAGCCTCATGACCAGGAAATGAACCAAGACATTCACACACTCTGTGAGCAGATCTAAAATAGCCCAAATTACCTCAAAGAGCAGGACCCTGACCATTATCATATCTGATTTCTTGACTAGAGTCCAATCAGTGGAAGCACCTGAAATATCGCCACACAGAGAAGGGTGAGCACAGAAATAAGAGAAACAAAAGCAAAAGTACTCACCCTCAAATAAGTCTGTAAATCAAAACTTCAAAACACATAAAGAGGGCTTCCCTGGTGGCGCAGTGGTTGAGAGTCCGCCTGCCGATGTAGGGGTCACGGGTTCGTGCTCCGGTCTGGGAAGATCTCACATGCCGCAGAGCGGCTAGGCCCGTGAGCCATGGCCGCTGAGCCTGTGCGTCCGGAGCCTGTGCTCCGCAATGGGAGAGGCCACAACAGTGAGAGGCCCGCGTACCGCAAAAAATATATATATATATATATAAAGAAGTATAATGCTAAGAAAGACAGCCAACAAAAGCAACAATTAGAATATAAATTCATACCAGATGCGGTTTAATTTTACAGAACAGTCTGACAAAGATTTTTTTTTAAGTACATTTAGGGTGCTAGGATATACAATTTTAAAATTATTGGGAATGCAAAATTGGACAGGCAGTTTCTTACAAAGCTAAAGATACCTTTACCACACGATCCAGCAATCACGCTCCTAGGTATTTACCCAGGAAAGCTGAAAACTTATGTCCACACAAAAACCTGCACATGAATATTTATAGAAGCTTACTCATAACTGCCAAAAACTAGAAGTAACCAAGATGTCCTTCAATAGATGAATGGATAAACAAACTGTGGCACTTTCATATGATGAAATATTATTCGGCAATAAAAAGAAATGAGCTATCAAGCCAAGAAAAGACAGAGGAAATGTAAAGGCATAATGCTAAGTGAAAGAGACCAGTCTGAAAGCCTAGAATACTGCATGATCCAAGCCATATGACACTCTGGAAAAGGCAAAACTATAGACACAAGGCTTCCCTGGTGGCACAGTGGTTAAGAACCTGCCTGCCAATGCAGGGGACACGGGTTTGAGCCCTGGCCGGGAAGATCCCACATGCCGCGGAGCAACTAAGCCCATGCGCCACAACTACTGAGCCAGCGCTCTAGAGCCCGCGAGCCACAACTAGTGAGCCCATGTGCCACAACTACTGAAGTCCACGCGCCTAGAGCCCATGCTCCGCAACAAGAGAAGCCACCGCAATGAGAAGCCCGCGCACCACAACCAAGTGTAGCCCCCGCTTGCCGCAACTAGAGAAAAGCCCGCGCGCAGCAACAAAGACCCAATGCAGCCAAAAATAAAATAAATAAATTTATTTTAAAAAACCAAAAACTATAGACACAGTAAAATGATCAGTTGTTATCAGCTCAGCAGGAGGGAGGGGGGAATGAATGGGTGGAATACAGGGGATTTTAGAGCAATGAAATTATTCTGCATGATACTGCAATGACATTACATGAAATGTCATGTGATAACATTTTGCATTTGTCAAAACCCATAGAACTGTACAACACAAAGAGCAGAAGCCTAATATAAACCATGAACTTAAGTTAATAATAATGTATCAATATTTATTCATCAGTTGTAACAAATGTATCACACTAATGCAAGATGTTAATAACGGGAAAGTGCCCCTGAAGAAGAGGGGGTTTATAGGAACTCTCTGTACTACCCACCCATTTTGGTCATATTCAGTTATGCACATAATTTTTTTAATATCATGGACAGTTCCACTTCTGGGTGTATACACAAAAGAATTGAAAGCAGGGATTTGAACAGATATTTGCACACCCATGTTCATAGCGGCATTATTCACAATAGCCAAAAGACAGAAGCAACCCAAGTGTCCATTGATGGATGAATGAATAAGCAAACATAATGTATGCATACAACAGAATAGTATTCAGCCTTAAAAAATAAGGAAATCCTGGGAATTCCCTGGAGGTCCAGTGGTTAGGACTTGGCGTTTTCAATGCCGAGCGCCTGGGTTCAATCCCTAGTCAGGGAACTAAGATTCCACAAGCCTCGAGGGGGGGGGTCAAAAAAAAAAAAAAAAAAAGGAAATCCTGACACATGTTACAATATAGATGAACTCTGAAGACATTATGCTAAATGAAATAAGCCAGACACAAAAGGACAAATACTGTATGATTCCACTTATAGAAGGTGCCGAGAGTAGTCAACTTCACAGAGACAGAAAGCAGAATGGTGGTTGCCAGGGGCTGGAGGGAGAAAAGAATGCGGAATCAGTGTTTAATGGATACAGAGTTTCAGTTGAGAAAGATAAAATGTTCTGGAAATGGACAGTGATGTTTATACAACAATGTAAATGTACTTAATGCCAAAGAACTGTACAATTAAAAATGGTTAAAATAGTAAATTTTATGTTGTGTATATTTTGCCACAATAAAAAAAAATGAGGGAAAGTGCTGAAAAACTGGTTTTCCAAATTAAAAAATATATATATCACTTCATTACACCATATAGAAATTCCACACAGAAAGCAAAACTTCTTTTTTAATTTTAGAAGAAAATACAGATATATAGAATTCACACCCTGGGGTAGAGAAAATTTACTTAAACCAGACACAGAAACAAATTTTGTTAATTTAGTGTAAAATTTTCCATAAATATAACATTAAAATGTAAAACTTGTATACAACTAAAGACATTGTTAACAAAAGGAAAAGGCAAGCCTCAGACTGGCAGGATGCTTTGGCAACACATAAATCCAGCAATGAATTAGTATCCAAAGTAACCTAACTGCCCCACAGTTAGTGGAGGATACATAAACAGTGATTTAAGTCTACAACTGAACACTACTCAGCTTTTAAAAATAAATGAACCAGATCCACAAGTGGCAACATGGTTAAACCTCCATCAATTAATTTAAAGCATGCACCCCTTTGACCCAGCAATTCTACTTTTCATTCACTGCAGCAATGGTGAAATGGCAAACAGCTTTAATGGACATTAATGAGGAGAGGATTAAATAAACTACAGTACAATATATACTATGTATGGTATTGTGTAGTAGTCAAGAAGAACCAGGTAGATCTTTATGTTCCATCATGGAAAGATCTCAGACATTCTGTTAGGAAGAAGTTGCAGACCAATGTCTACAGTATCATGTCATTAATGTGGGCATCGGAGGAAACCCTACTTCTTCCCGTATTATCTATATATAGATGAAAATGCATAGAGAAAGGTCTGGAAGGATCACAACAAACTGATAACTGCCGTTTTGGTGGAGAAGGGAGTGGGTCAAGGAGCCTTGTATTCTGTCTGTAATGTTTGAGCATTTAATAAGACAGTGTGCATTCACGAGCCATTTGCAGAGCTGCAGTACACAGCCCCAGACTGCACAATACAACTCCAGGAGCTGCCATTCACAGCACTCCGATGTGAATGGCATCCCCTAAAATTGGGCAGTATACTTCCTGCACTAGATGCCACAGCCCTGATACTTGTATAACTAGAAATAAATAAAATGAGAGGTGATGAGAGTATTTACTGCAAACCAGCATGAGGGAGTTTCTACCGTGATGTAAATTTCTATATCTTGATTGAGATAGTGGTTACAAAGTATAGACAGTCCCCAACTTACAGTGGTTTGACTTTAGATGGTGCGAAAGCAATACACATTCAGTAGAAACTGTACTTCAAATCTGAATTTTGATCCTTTCCCTGGCTAGCAATATGCAGTATGATACTCTCCCGTGATGCTGGGCAGCGGCAATGAGCCACAGCTCCTGGTCAGCCGCAAGAGTAAACAACCCAGATACTTACAACCATTCTGTTTTTCACTTTCAGTACGGTATTCAATAAATTACACGAGACATTCAACAGTTTATTATGAAATAGGCATTGTGTTAGATGGTTTTGCCCAACTGTAGGCTAATGTAAGTGTTCTGAGCATGTTTAAGGTAGGCTAGCCTAAGCTATGATGTTCGGTAGATTGGGTGTATTAAATGCATTTTCAACTTACCATACTTTCAACTTACAGTGGGTTTATCAGACAAAACTCCACTAGACCAGCTCTGCACAGGACATCTGTGCAGACACCAGTAAAGCTGATTTCAAAATAAATGTAAATTAAATATATAAATAAATAAAATACAGTATCACTGAGAAAACCTAGAACAAGGCATCCAAAATTACAGGACCTAGGCATCCCAAAATAAGAACTAGTAGACACCTGCTGGTTGCACTCTTAAGTACACAGTCATAAAACTAAAGAGAAATTAACTTAGTTCTTCAAGGCTTACTACACAATGCCAAATTTGAATTAATATTTTATTTTTATATAAGGAAACCTAGGTCCTGAGAGATTTATACTAAAGATATAAAACAAGTGGTAACTTGGCATTCTATTGGTTTTAAATCTGATTTCCTAACTAAGTAGAAATTTTGTCTCTCACACATAGTGGACACTCAAAAGCCTTGCCAACACTACCTTGACTACACAATCCCCTTCAAAAGTAATTCCACTTATGTACGATAAAAATTCTCACAGAACTCATAAAAGGTCAAGTTTTAATTTGGCAGGCAAAGTAACCCAACAGGCACTGCAACCCAGGCAACTGAAACAGCAGCCTGGAGCTCGAGAGTCCAGAAATCCAACCAAGGCAGAAAAAAGGCAGAATCCCAGCCCTTACAGAAGAGCAGAGGTACATCCTCTTATGACAGATCTAAGATCCAAGAACCAAGATAAAAATGAAAAAGTGTTTTCTAGACAAAAGTACTCTCCTTCCTCAAGTGATAGAAACAGGCCAGAATGGGATGATTTGAAGCAAGGGCCCAAGGAGTAAGCTCCTGGCAGCCAACATGCAATAAAGATGTGAAAGTGGCAGCATGACCACAAGATATGACAACTCCATCACCTTAGCCATCACTTTAAATGCCCAGACCTAAGAACCTGGGTTACCTCACACGGGAAAAAAAAAAAAAAAAAAAAAGAGAACCGGAGGAACAAGGGAAGTCCATTCAGCCATCCCTAACACCAGACTTATCAATAGTGCTCTGTGTAAAATAGAGCAAAACCTTGCTTGGTTCATTCATTCAGGCAATAATACGTAGGTATTTAGTGCCTGCTGTGGGTCAGGCACCGTTCTTGTCACTGAGGATTTAGCAGTTAATAGTCATGGAGCTTCATTCTACCCGGGAAGAAAGGTAACTTCTTTTCTCTTTCCAATTTCCGTTTCCCTTCTCTCTCTTTAAATGTTACGCAGAAGTTCCTTCAAAACTCTCCCAAGTACCTCCCACAAGCTTCTTTGACCCTCCTGCTTTAATCCTCAAAGCAAGCAATTTTATGGCTCCAATTTCCCAATACTGGGGAAAAGAGACCTAAAGTGGATGAGACAAAATTCAATGTTGCTTTGTACTTCATACGCATACCTTTACAACCGAATTGCCAGCACTTAAAGAGCAAATGATGGTTGTGTTTTACACAATTTTGTGGCCCCAGTGCTGACCACGGCTCTCTCCCCAAGGTACCTAACCAATAAACGTTTGCTGAGGCTGCTGGAAGGTCTCCCTAATCCCAAGGCCTGGCACAGGAATTTAACAGCAAGCATTCGTTAGCTGCATCCTTCCTCCTCTCAGGACACTTTCCTTTAACGGGTGACCTCGGTGCACAGGTTCACTGATAGGTGCCTCGGGAAATAGTGTTTTGAGGTGATGTGAAATAAATTCCTTTCCCTCTGCCAGGGCCTGCCTGCCTCACCTGCCCTCTGCCAGGACCTGCCTCCTTCGCCCCCTTAAACACCTAAGGCAGAGCCTCCTCCCTGCGAGCCGGGCACGGGCAGCATCAGCCCTACGCCCGCACCCCGGCTCGGCGCCCTACGACCAAAGCGCGCTCGGGACCCCGGAGCCCCCTCCGCGGCCCGGGGCTCAGAGCCCGGCAGTGGCGGCCCGGAGCTCCGCTCCATCCCCCGCGCTCGCCCCTCCAGGTCCGGGCGCGCGGCGCCGTCTCCCCTCACAGCGCGCGCTGTGCAGCGGCCCCGGCTCCCCGCGCGCCGTCTCCGCCGCTCCCGGCCCTGCACCCCCGCAGGCTCCCGAGGTAAGGGCGCTGCGCGGGCTCCTTCCCGCTTCTCGCGGGCGCGAGGCTCTGGCACCGCGCTCCTCTCCCGCAGCCTGCGGCGGCCGCCACAAACCCCCGCAGTACTCACTTCCCGGCCGGAGCTGGGGGCGTCAAAAAGGTCTCCGGCGGCCGCAGCCTCCTCCGCCTCCTCCGGCCCGGCCTCCGAGGCTGAGGCGGTGGCGGCGCCCGCTCAGGCCCCGGAGCCGCCCCCGCGGCGAACGTTCTCAGGAACCCGGCTCGCGCCGCTTCCCCGCCCGGCACGCGCAGCGAGCCCGCCCCCGGTGCGAGGGCGCGAGGGCGCGGGGGCGCGAGGGCGCAGGGCGGGGGCCGGGCACGCGCCGCCTGCGCGAGCGCGCGGCTGGGGGCGGAGCTTCCGCCGCGCCGAGGAGGGGGCGGGCCAGCGGGCAGAGTTCCCCTCGAGGCCCGCCCCCTGCGGCCGGGTTCCGGGCGGGCGGAGTAAACTTGCCCCCTGCGGGCTTTTCCCGTGAGCCAGCTGTGGGCGGCGGAGGTGCGTTCCAACTCCACAGGTATGTGCCCCGCCGGCTGGATGCTCGGCCCGACGTGACTACAAGGTAAAGAATGCAAAGAACCACCCCCATGAATCATTCATCCGCACCTCGAGCGCGAGACCCTGCCCTGAGTGATCTTTCCGTGTTAATTCAGCTCAGCAACCGTTAACTGAGCACCGACTCCGTGCCTAGCGCTGTAGCACTGTACCAGGTGCTGTGTGGGTACACCGTCAAGGTCCCTGGTCTCCAGGAGCGCGTAACTTAGTGGAAAAGCGGCCGTGTAAACAAGCAGGTCTGGTGATCCGTGCAAAGCCAAGCCACGGTGAGATGCTGTGGGAGGGCAGAGGAGGAAGAGATTACTTCCGCTTGGAGAATGCAGAGGGATTCCTGGAAGAGGTGGCATTTGTATTCAGCCTGCAAGGAAGAAAAAGAGAGAAATCCTAGGAGAAAAAAAGGGAGGGCATCAAAAGCTAGGTAAACAGCTTGGGCAAAGGAACAGAGTGACCAAGGTTTACCATCTCAGCATCAGCTTGTTTGTTTTAATATCCGTTTTGCTAGAATCCTTTCCAAACTATGTGAAACAGGAGATGATGCCAAATGAGGAACAGCAAAGCTTTTTTTTAACGGCTCAAAGGATCATTTTCTCAACTTTATTTAAGGCTCACGACAGCAGTGTCCTTTAAGGACTTTTGATACGTTAGTGAAGGATGTAAATCTCTAAGCTAAGAGAGCCCAGGCCCCTGTGCTTTGAGTCTGGTTTTTCACTGCTTTTTGGCACCTTATGGCAAGGCAGATCGTACCACCTTCTGCTGCTGTCTGTCTGCCTGCCTGTCTTTAGGACATCCTCTTCCTCCTCCTCTTATCTTCCTATTTTTAAGCCCCTGTGGTGAAGGAAATGCTGGTAACCAACTTTGTTAAGTGAGAGTAAACAGGTTACTCCAAAACACTGGCATCACCTATCACTTATGAATTTTGCGACTATTTTGCATGCTTAGAAGACTTTTTCACTTGTATGCAGGGTCTTAACTATGTTTTGAATATGTTAAGATACTCAGAATACACGTAAAAGACACGTTGTTTATTCACTTACTACTCATTGAGCACCAACTGTGTGGGAGGCATTGAAAGGGTAAAACACTGATCCTGCCCTCTGGAGAAAAGAGGTGTAAATGATGTAAAACAATATGTAAATATGGTTCGTTCTGTTTGCTCTACTGACTGAAACCAAAGTAATTTCAATATGTGGACTAGCCATTCTGGGAATTAACCACTTTAAATATATTCATGTTAGCATCTCTCCATCTCGGTTCTGTTTTTCATCACCTCACACATCCTCAGAAAACTTCTTTCAAACATATTGCAGTCATCACTCTCTCTCCCAAAGTTACCAACTTCTTTTACCTACTTGTCCTTTTCCTTCACCATCTATTCATGTTCAAGCTTTTCCTGTCCTAAAGGAAAAGGAGGAAACCTCTGTCATTCTAGATCATGCTCCAGTTACTATTCCCTCCCTGTCTTTTAAGACAAAAGTCTTAAAATAGTTTACACTCATCTCTGCCAACTCAGCCCCCTCTCACTCCCCGACCCATAGCTGTGTAGCTTCTGTCCCCCCACATCGCTGCACTGCTCTCAGTCAGTAAGCGCTGGCTTCATCCTAAATGCCCCAGGCCGTTTCTGAGTCCTCTATTACTAGAGCTCTTGGTGGCATTTGACGACACAGAGCTCTCTACTCTTTTTGACACCCCCTTGGCCTTCACAACGGGACTCCTCTCCTAACCCCTCTGACCACTCCTCCGTCTACAAGGTTCTGTTCTCAGCTTTCATCGCACCCCGTACATTCTCCCTGAGCCGTTGCATCCACCCTGTCTTCATCTGCCACATATATCGGCAACTCCCAAGTACATTATCTAGCTCAGACCACTCATCTGAGTTCCATGTACACACAAGCCTACTAGACTTCTCCACCTGGATGTCCTAGAGACCCCTCAAGTTCTACTTGTCTAAAACTGTTGGACCCTTGGTTGCCCAGGACCTGGGAGTCATCCTTCATCCTTTACCCACGCCCACCCCCGCCACACCCAACAATCCCATTGATTCTCCTCAAACATAAGTCTACACTCTGTCCCTCTTAGCTCCTCTTACCTAGGCTAATGCAATACCCTTTTATCTTGTCTCCCTCCTGTAGTCTTGTTCCTTCTGATCCATATTCCACACCACATGTCAGAATTGTTTTTTTTTTAATTTGCCGCTTGTGGTGTCACTGCTGGCACACAAGACCTTCCATCTATCTAGCCCTTGTCCACTCCATCTCTTGTCTCTTCCTACACATCCCCCATCCAAACTCCTGAAATGTTCCTACTTTCCCTTGCCTCCATACCTTTGTGCTTGTTTCTCTCTCTCTTTGGACTGTCATTTGAATACAAGCAAAGAAGGTCCAACATATATGTAGCCAAAGTTCCACATATGATGAAACTATAATCTAAGAAACTTTCTTGAAAGAAGAAAATATAAACCTACAAAATGAAAGGACTCACATGTACTTGGGGAAATGACCACAGAATGATCAATTTTGAGAGATAGTCTCTTAAAACTATTAGATAGGGTCTTCCCCGGCAGTCCAGTGGTTAAGACTCCGTGCTTCCAATGCAGGGGGCGCAGGTTCAATCCCTGATCAGGGAACTAAGATCCCACATGCCATGTGGTATGGCCAAAATTTTTAAAAATAAAAAAATAGGACTTCGCTGGTGGCACAGTGGTTAAGAATCCCCCTGCCAATGCAGGGGACACGGGTTCCAGCCCTGGTCTGGGAAGATCCCACATGCCGCGGAGCAACTAAGCCCGTGTGCCACAACTACTGAGCCTATGCTCAAGAGCCTGCGAGCTACAACTACTGAGCCCACGGCCGCAACTACTGAAGCCCGCGCACCTAGAGCCCGTGCTCCACAACAAGAGAAGCCACCGCAATGAGAAGGCCCTGCACTGCAACGAAGAGTAGCCCCCACTCACCGCAACTAGAGAAAGCCTGCGCACAGCAATGAAGACCCAGAGCAGCCAAAAATAAATAAATAAATTTTTAAAAATAAAATAAAGGGGCTTCCCTGGTGGCGCAGTGGTTGAGAGTCCGCCTGCCGATGCAGGGGACGCGGGTTCGTGCCCCGGTCCGGGAGGATCCCACATGCCGCGGAGCGGCTGGGCCCGTGAGCTGTGGCCACTGAGCCTGCGCGTCCGGAGCCTGTGCTCCGCAACGGGAGAGGCCACAGCAGTGAGAGGCCCGCGTACCACAAAACAAAAATAAAATAAATAAATTAAATTAAATTAAATTAAAACTATTAGCCAAAAAATAACAATGATAATCTTCAAGGCTTCCATATAAAAAGTTCAAGTTATTTAAAAGTGTAAGAAAATTAGGCTACAGTACATTAAAGATGACTGTATTTTCTGTATCACTTCTTTTGATCCAGGCTGGCCTAAGCAAATTGCTTGACCGATAGAATATGTGATGTTATGAGACTTCCAGGCTTGGTCATAAGAAGTCTTGAAGAGTCCACCTGGGTCTTTGGGAACACTTGCCCTTGAAGCCCCGAGCCACTCTGTAAAATATCTGACTCCCTGTGGAGAGGTTCTGAGACTACGTGGAGAGGGAGAGGGGTCTACCTGATCCTAGCTGATATGAGAGAAGTCATCATGAATTCTCTGTATCAGTCCAGCCATCAGCTGAATACCACAGAGTGGTTCCAGTTGAAGCCACGTAGAACAGAAGAATCACCCAGCCAAATCGTACCCAAATTCCTGGCCCCAAATGTTGTGAAATTACAATCAAAATGGTTCTTTGTGCCGTTCCTTTTAGGCTAGTCTGTTATGGAGTCTGGTAACCAAAATATTTGGCATCAGACTTCTTAAGAGCAAAGCAAGGCTATAGTGATGCAGCATTTTCAGCATTTTCTAAAAACTCAAGGAAAGAGAATACACGCTAAGGATTTTATATCCATCCATCCATGCTGTTTTTCAAGCACCAAAAGCTATCGGAAATGGGCTTCCCTGGTGGCGCAGTGGTTGGGAGTCTGCTTGCCAATGCAGAGAACACGGTTTCGTGCCCCGGTCCGGGAAGATCCCACATGCCGCGGAGCAACTAAGCCCGTGAGCCACAGCTACTGAGCCTGCGCTCTAGAGCCTGTGAGCCACAACTACTGAGCCTGCGTGCTGCAACTACTGAAGCCTGTGCGCCTAGAACCCGTGCTCCGCAATAAGAGAAGCCACCGCAATGAGAAGCCCGCGCACCGCAACGAAGAGTAACCCCCCCACCCCGCTCGCCGCAACGTGCGGCAACGAAGACCAAATGCAGCCATAAATAAATAAATAATTTTTAAAAATAGATAAGCAACAAAGCATATCTATAAAAAAAAAGAAGAAAAAGACACAATGAGATACTACTTCACCTCCACTAAGATGGCTGTAATCAAAATCAGACAATAACAAGTTTTGGTAAGGATGTGGAGAAACTGGAACTTTGATGCATTGCTGATAGGAATGTTAACGGTGCAATTGCCCTGGAAAACAGCTTGGCATTTCCTCAAAATGTTAAACATAAAGTTATCATATGACCCAGCACTTCTACTTCTAGGTATATACCCAAGAGACTTGAATAGATATGCCCATACAAAAACCTATACACACATGTACATCGGGTCTTACTCCTCCTAACAGCCAAAAAGTGAAAGCAACCCCCAAATCCATCAACTGATATATGGATGAACAAAATATGGTAAATCCATTCATACAGTGGCATATTACTCAGCCAAAAAAAAGAATGGAGTACATGCTATAACATGGATGAACCTTGAAAACATTATGCCCAGTGAAAGAAGCCAGTCACAGAAGACCACATATTACACAATTCTATATATGTGAAATGTCCAGAATAGGCAAGATCGTAGAGACAGACAGTAGATTAGTGGTTGCCAGAGGCTGGAGGGGTTGAGGGATTGGGAGAGGACTGATACTGTGTATAGGGTTACTTTTTTTTTAAGTGTATCGATTGATTGATTGATTGATTGATTGTGGCCGCGATGCACAGCATGTGGTTCCCTGACCAGGGATCGAACCCGCATGCCCTGCATTGGAAGCACGGAGTCTTAACCACTGGATCGCCAGGGCAGTCCCTGGGGTTACTTTCTGAAGTGATGAAAATGTTCTAAAGTTGATTGTGGTGACAGTTACACAACTCCGTGAACATACTAAAACCCACTGAACTGTACACTTTAAATAGATGGATTGAAAGTGAATTCTGTCTCAATAAATCTGGTTCTTTGAAAAAAGAGAGCTATAAAAGAGTCTTGAAAGACACAAAAGTATACTTGAACAAGACATTCCATGGTTTTGGTTAAAATATCTCAACATAGTCAAGATGACAGTTCCCCTTATGTTAACTTATAAATTTAATATGCTCCTGCAAAAAATATAAACAAGTTTTTATGTAGCTAGACAAATTGATACCAGAGTTCATATGGAAAACTAAACACTCAAGAATAGCTAGTAACACACTGAAAATTAAGAGTTATGAGAGGTGACTAGTCCCAGCAAATACTAAAACATACTGCAGAGTGAAAACAGTGTGGTTCTGACACATGACGAGGCGGACCAGTGTAACCGAGTGAAAGGTACAGAAATCAATCCAACTACGTATGAAAATCCAGTATGTGGTAAGTAGTCAAATGGCTGCGGCAAAGAAGGACTTTCTAAAAAATGGTGTTGGGACAACTAGACAGACCTACACAGCCTCACTCTGCAGGTGAGGTTACAGGGAGACGTATTACTAGAGGGAAGGAAAAATAGTACAACCCCTATCAAGAGGTATTTGGCAATATCTACTGAAACATTTGTACATTTACCTTTCAACCTAGCATTCCCACTTCTGGGAATTTACTCTAAAGATGATATCTCCAAAAATAATAGGTACCCTTACATATGTAAGCTTCTGCATTGTACCATTAATTGTATTTGCAGAACATTGGAAACTACCTAAATGCCCAAACACAGAAGACTGGTGGAGTACAATCAATCGGGAAGCACAATTGCACAGAATCAACTGGGAAGCAATGAAGGATATCTTTATGAACCGATATGAAGTAATTGCCAGGGTAAATCATTAAGTTATAAAAGCAAAGTACAAAAGCGAATGTAGTGTATGTTACCTTTTGTGTAATAAAGACAAGAAATAAGAAAATGTAATGGATTTGCTTATTTTAGTAAAAACAATCACAAGAACAGTAAACCAGAAAACAATGATATTGCTTGCCTGTAAGGAACTGGGTAAGGGAAGGGGTTGGAAAGGATAGGGGAGGGAGGAACAATTCTGAGTGTATCTTTTTGTGTAGTTTTGGCATTTGGAAGCATGCTAATGTTACATACATTCAAATAATAAAATTAAATCGACAAGCATAGGGAGGGACTTCCCTGGCGTTCCAGTGGTTAAGACTCCGTGCTTCCAGTGCAGGGGGCGTGGGTTCTATCCCTGATTGGGGAACTAAGATCCCACATACCCTGCAGCAGCACAGGGAAAAATTAAAATCTGTAACTAAATGCAAATAGAAACAAATGAACCCAATTGTATGTCAAGTGGATGACATACCACAAAAGAAGTGGGAGAAAGAAGTAAACCAAAGAATTTCGAACATAGTACTTAGATATAACTTTAGTCTAATGCAAACAATAAACTGGGGAAAAAAGAATCAATACCAGGAAAAGAAAAAAACACAAGGGATAGTAAATATATTTTAATATCAATTATTAATATTAATGTTAATATTAATTGATAATATTGATTACCTTTATTGCTAATATTTACAAATTAAATTAGCAAAATATTTGAAATTTAATATCCAGTGTTAAAGACTTTTTTGAAGAAATGTAAATTTTACCTTTCTGGAAGGTGATTTGGAAATACATATCAAAATCTTTTAAGGGCTTCCCTGGTGGCGCAGTGGTTGAGAGTCCGCCTGTCGATGCAGGGGACACGGGTTCGTGCCCCGGTCTGGGAGGATCCCACATGCCGCGGAGCGGCCGGCCCCGTGAGCCATGGCCGCTGAGCCTGTGCGTCCGGAGCCTGTGCTCCGCAACCGGAGAGGCCACAGCAGTGAGGCCCGCGTACCGAAAAAAAAAAAATCTTTTAAAATATTGACATCCTTTGACCCAGAAATCCAAATTCTTGCAACTTATGTTATGAAAACATTCAGTGATGTGTAATTACATTTATGCATTAGGATATCTTACCAGAGTTAATTCTAAAAACAAAAATTGGGGGAAAAAAAGATACAGGGCTTTGATTAATTAAATTATGAGATGTCCATGAGAAAGAATATGCCACAGCCATTAAAATCACAATGTAAAAGAATGTTTCATGTCTTGGAAAAGTGTAAAATGGTATGTGTAGTATGATTCCAATTTTGCTTAAAATTATGTGTGAGAGACAAACAACCCAGTAGAAAAAAGGACAAAAGTATATAAGCAGACATTTTATAGAAAAGCAAACATATATGGCAAGTTAACATATGAAAAGATCTTCAACTTCATTAGTATTCAGGAAAATGCAAATTAATACTCAGTGTTACACACCTATGAGAAAGACAAAAGTTTTAATGTCTGACAATTTCAAATGTCAGTCAGGAGGTTGATCAGTTGGGAACTCTTATGCACCAATTCTGGGAATGTAAATTGGTGCAACCATTTTGGCAATGCCTTATAAAGGTGAAATTTTGCATACTTTATATCAAACAATTTCACCTCACAGGCACTCTCAACATGTGCATCAAAAGGCATGTACAGGGGCTTCCCTGGTGGCGCAGTGGCTGAGAGTCTGCCTGCCGATGCGGGGGACGCGGGTTCGTGCCCCGGTCCGGGAAGATCCCACATGCCGCGGAGCGGCTGAGCCCGTGAGCCATGGCCGCTGAGCCTGCGCGTCCGGAGCCTGTGCTCCGCAACGGGAGAGGCTGCAACAGTGAGAGGCCCGCGTACCGCAAAAAAAAAAAAAAAAAAAAAAAAAAAAAAAGGCATGTACAAGCACTGCTTATAATGGCAAGGTACTAATAACAAACCAAATGTCCAGTAAGAGAAGAATGAATAAATAAATCGTGTATATCTTCACAATGGAAATATTAAACAGCAAAAATGAAAGAACTATACATAAATAACATGGTAAAGTGAACCAATGTATTCTTTGAGTGAAAAAAACTACAAAGAGAGGGCTTCCCTGGTGGCGCAGTGGTTGAGAGTCCGTCTGCCGATGCAGGGGACACGGGTTCGTGCCCCGGTCCGGGAAGATTCCACATGCTGCGGAGCGGCTGGGCCCGTGAGCCATGGCCGCTGAGCCTGCGCGTCCGGAGCCTGTGCTCAGCAACGGGAGAGGCCACAACAGTGAGAGGCTCGCGTACAGCAAAAAAAGAAAAAAAGCAAGAGACATTATAATATGATACCATTTTTTAACAGAACATTGGAAATCAACTATACTTCAATAACATAAATTTTAAAAAAATATGATACCATTTTTATAAATCTTAAAATCAAGTAAGGCCAAACAATTTGTAAAATTACTTTTATAAAGCAAGGGAGTAATAAACGCAAACTTTGAGAAAATAGTTATCCTGGGGGAGGAAATGGTAGGCTAAGAGAGCACTTAGGTAATTGACATTATTGCCAATTATTTGTGATGTTTTTTTTCTTGGTGTGTGTGTATAATGTAACATATATTTTTGCGTGTCTCAAATACCATATTTTAAAAAGATAAAGGGAAAGAGTTTGTGTCTCTGTGTGTGTTGTACTCCCTAAATAAAAGAATGGAAAACTATAAACCAAAATATTAGCAGAGATGATCTCTGGGTGGTAGGATTAGGAGTGATTTTCATTTTCTTTGTTTATATTTTCAAAATGTCTTAAATGAATATGTACTTTTTTGAAAACAGGAAAACATATTTTTAAAAATCAATGCTAGAACCTGTCCCATTTTCATTCTGTAGTCTGAACATCCAAGTCTTAATTTCCATGATGATAGATGATTCGGGGAAGAGGCACGCGGTGGAATCTCCAAGGTCGTTTGTAACACCAAGTTTAGCCAGGTAGTGAGCTGACAATAGCAGGAATCAATCTGCAGAAGGATGTACAGAACTGTGTAGGAGGGCGACACCTGCCAGCTGAGTGTCAGCATAGGCAACAGGAAGGTAGTATCAATTCAAAGAAAATAATTTCATGAACCTGAAACTATTCCTTGAAGTCATGAGTTTACTGTCTTGCCCCCATCCCCCACCAAAACCCCCAATATCATGCAGATAAGAATACTAGAAACTGGGGATATATGTATACGTATAGCTGATTCACTTTGTGATACAGCAGAAACTAACACACAATTGTAAAGCAATTATACTCCAATAAAGATGTTAAAAAAAGAAAAGAATACTAGAAACAAAATATCACAATCCCATCCTTACGTCAAATTACAGTAAATTGACACCATAATGTGTGTCATTCTGTTCTGGCACTTACAGATTACATAACAGGACTGGAAAGGGTCCAATAGAGAGTAATTAAAATGACAAGCTGAAAGCGTGTCCTTTACATAATGGCAAGCAAAAACCAAACTCTGGCCTTCAGAGGAAGATAAGAGTTTAGGGCTTCCCTGGTGGCACAGTGGTTAAGAATCCGCCTGCCAATGCAGGGAACACGGGTTCGATCTCTGGTCCAGGAAGATCCTACATGCCACGGAGCAACTAAGCCCGTGTGCCACGATGCAGGCTCTAGAGCCCGCAAGCCACAACTACTGAGCCCGTGTGTCACAACTACTGAAGCCCGTGCGCCTAGAGCCCGTGCTCCACAACAAGAGAAGCCACTGCAATGAGAAGCCTGTGCACCACCACGAAGAGTAGCCCCTGCTCGCCACAACTAGAGAAAACCCGCGTGCAGCAACGAAGACCCAACACAGCCAAAAATAAATAAATAATTTAAAAAAAAAAAGTTCAGACATGATATGCCTAAGGTGTGCATAGCTGGAATACATATGCCGTCACCAGATCTTAGAATACCAGCAGTAAAGGGTAGCTGGTAGTGACCGAAAGAGGCAGATTTGAAAGAAACACATAGGAACTGCTGTTTTGCACGGTGAGGAGCAATGAAGAAATCCTTTCCCCCAGAGGCTGAATCACCGGTTCTCAGTCCTATCCACTGCGGTATGAAGGTGACGCAGAAGACAAATTGGGAGACTCCGGTTGGGGATGGGACGACCAGGAGGAGAGGCAGTGCTGGAACAGGGCTGTGCATCTCCATAGTATCCCGGGGATTCTGCGAGTCTGTGACAAATTGCATGGAAAACCTTTACGAAGGAAACTTTCTAAGATTTACATCACGGATGCAGTACCGTGTTTCCACAAAACTGTCCTTCTGGGTCATGATGAAGATTGGACTGGACTGGATATTCCACTGTGGTATCTTCTGTGTGCTTACGATCACAGGCCTCGTCCATTCTGCCATATTGTGGAAGCTCAGGAGGCCAGAGGCTAAGTGACACCCCGCAAAAGATCCTCAAGAATTACCCCAAGAAGGCGACCCAGAGGACACAGTATCCCAAATCTCCTAGGCTTTGCTAGTTCACCAAAGGCTGATTATTTATGTGGTGTTTTCAGATACCCCAAAGATCAACAAATTCTGGGTTGACTAAACTTTCTAAATTGGCTCAAGTTTAGTCATTTCAGCTCTTCTCAGTCTGGCTACATCCCAATCACCTGGTATGCTTTTGCAACAATGCCTACATCTGGGACCCACCCTAGGTGAACTGAATTTTTTTAAAGTGTCCGCAAGTGATATAACATGTAGCCGAAGTGGAGAACAACTGAGCTTCTCTACATGTTAAAGTTAATTATTTGAGAGGTTCTGGCTGCAGGAAGAGTGCAAAGGGCATTGGCCAACAAGCCAGGGTGGAAGAGAAAAGGCGATTCTGCCAGCTCGCTTGTGCCCTCACGTGCTCGAATGCTGTCCACGCTCTTGCTGCATGGGTGATGGGGTTGGGGGAGGCTGAGCTGCTTTATGTTCCAGAATGTTACCAGGCAGCCTCAGACATTGGAAATACAAGCTTCTCGGGTCCCTGCATTCATGTGAAGGAGGAAAGAGAAGAGAGCTATGTGTTCCCCTCTCTCTTCTAGGCCCCAGTTCTGTGCCCTCCCTAGAACCGGAGAGGAGGACGTGGGAACAGAAAGTTGCTTTCTTGTCACTAATGCTGAGGTGTTCCATCTTCTTGTGCTTCTCAACATTCACTAATGTCCTTGTCCTGGGTTTAACTCTTCTGCTCAGTTATGTTCCTCATCTCAGCATTTCAGAGCTCACGAGCAGCCCAGTGCCTTTCCTTGTTCCACATAACAAATTCTTTTAGGGCCTAGATCACCACTGTTAGGGCTTCTCAGGCCTACTCAGGGGACTCTAGCTTCATTTCATGTCATATTAAATAAAGGTGCTTCCAGTTCATAGCAGCACTATTCACAATAACCAAGACATGGAAGCAACCTAAATGTCCATTGACAGATGAATGGGTAAAGAAGATGTGGTACATATATACAATGGAATACTACTCAGCCATAAAAAAGGATGAAATAATGCCATTTGCAGCAACATGGATGCAACTAGAGATGATCATACCAAGTGAAGTAAGTCAGAGAAAGTCAAATACCGTATGATACCACTTATATGTGGAATCTTAAAAAAAATGATACCAATAAACTTATTTACAAAACAGAAATAGTCCCCAGACATAGAAAACAAACTTGTGGTTACCAAAGGGGAAGAGGGGAGGGATAGATTGGAATTTGGGAAGAATGGATACACACTACTATATGTAAGATGGATAAAAAAGAAAAACACAAAGACCTACTGTATAGTGCAGGGAATTATATTCAATATCTTGTAATAGCCTATAGTGGAAAAGAATCTGAAAAAGAATATATATATGTGTGTGTGTATATATATATATGTGGATATATATATATATATATACATAAAATACCTAAAACATTGTAACTCAACTATACTTCAATGTTTTAAAAAAAAAGGTGCTTCCAATATAGGTTAGAACCACTGTGTGCCAAGAAAATTCCTCTCTTTCCTCACATTGACACGTTTCCATCTTTTGTAAAAATGCAGGAGCAATGAGCCCAAATTGCAAACAGGAAATGTCACCCAGTTGGAACCGGAGGAGCCACTGCAGCTTTAGCAAACCATGCGGAACACGGGGTAACCCCATGGCCCTCTCCCTGCGGGCAGCTTCCCACCACTGCTACGCTGAGCCCGGGGCTCCCCCTGCGGGCAGCCACCCCACCTTCTCTATTCCTCCCTTATATCGGCAGCACCAGCTCTTCAACTGCTTCCAATGCAAAACCACTTCACCGTCGGGTGAGGAACTCTCCAGAAACAAACCTCATCCGCAGAAGCAATCTCGGATGACCTACTGGGTACAGCTGGACTTGATTTGCTGAGGCTTTAAAGGCACATCTATCACCTCACTTATTCCCCAACCCTTTTCGTTTCCTGCTCCCACGGTCTGCTTACTCTCTTCCACACCTCACATGCTGACGTCCTACCTCACTCATTTGGCTTCATACCTTGACCATCTCCATCAATATCTGTCCACACGCAGTTTCAAGATCCAACTCAGGCTTCACCTTCTCTGAGAAGGCTGCTTCCTTCGAGTTACCCTCGCTCTTTTCTGGTTGCTTCCATGCTGTATCTCCTTCACATTCAGGCCCTATTGTAGTTTGGGTTGTTTCCTATGTGCCCATTCTGTTCCCTCAACTAGACTTCAAGTTCCTCCAACCCAGGGCTCATGGTCAGAACACAGGATAATTAATTTAAGAGGCCTCAGGTTTGGGTTGGATCTCAGAGGGTATGCACCTGGCTGGGGTGCAGGTATTGCGTGTGATTGTGACAGAAAAGATGCCCAGATGGTAGCTACCAGCTGCTGGATGTCTTGACCCATCAGGCCTGCATATCCCCACACTGAGTGAAGGTTTTCAGGCCAAATCAGCAGAGGAACCACTCAGCCAGGCCACAGAATCATAGGGAAATTATAAGTCATTGTGAAAGTAAGAAGTTTCAGGATGGTTTTGTTAGGCAGCAATAGATAACTGATAACACAGGAAGATGAAAAAGCCTTCTAGGAGGAGCTGGTATTGAAGGTCAGAGAGGATAAGCACATAGAGAGCCAGGGCGAGGTTCTTCCCGGCACTGCAAGAGAAGGTAGGAGAGTCAGCAAAGGCATGGAGGGAGGGCGAGGGTCAGGGCATCACAGGCTGCTTCACGCTTAACATGCCACAGTCTGCAGGAACTACTGCAAGAGGGGTAAAGGAGCCCCTTTTTTAGAAAACAGCACCTTTAAGTGTTTCATTACTCAGCGGAGATCTTGGCTCAGCCGTGCAGACTTAAAGGTCCAGAGCTTTCCCACCCCTACTGCCCAAACACATGCCGTGGGAGAGACTGTCAGGCTGGTGGTGGCCAGAGGACAACCACACGCTGTCACTTCTCAGCCACTCATTAACAGGAAATAAACAAACATCCAGACTGCACCATCTGGGCGGGATAGAAAGTGGAGCGGACTCGAGGCCCCCAGATTCAGGTTTACTACATGCAATGTGCTACTGTTTTCAAACTATGCAACCATGAACGCTGCACATAATGTTTCTCTGGGTCTCATGTCTTCCTTTGTAAAATGAGCAGATGTCCTCCAACTCTGAAAGTCTAAGGTTCTAGGATGAGATTTCAATTTATAAATAAATATGTAAGTGCCTCCCACATAATAAGCAGTCACGCCTGTGTTGATCTGAGTGGGCCTTAGCGATCAAATGGGCTACGGTACCCCTGAAACACTGTTATCTATAAATCGCTGCAACCCTTTTGGAAAGCAATATGCGAGTAAGAGTCATGGGCTTCCCTGATGGCGCAGTGGTTGAGAGCCTGCCTGCCGATGCAGGGGACACAGGTTCGTGCCCCGGTCTGGGAAGATCCCACATGCCGTGGAGCGGCTGGGCCCGTGAGCCATGGCCGCTGAGCCTGCGCGTCCGGAGCCTGTGCCCCGCAACGGGAGAGGCCACAACAGTGAGAGGCCCGTGTACCGCAAAAAAAAAAAAAAAAAAAAAGAGTCATAAAAATGTTTATCTTTTGACTCTGTAATCCCACTCTTAGGTATTCATCCTGTGGAAATAACTAAACATAAGATAAAACCTATACGTATCACCTCAAATGTAAAAAAAAATCAGAAATAACCTAAATGTCTAGTAAAGAGGATAGATAAATTATTGCCTGGGCAATATTGTGGAGCCATTACAAGAATTATTAGAAAAGCTATAGAATCATAGGAAAGTGTTTATGATTTCATAATTAGTAAAAAAGGCAATATATATATATACACATAATATTACTACATGTAAAAATAGGCTCTGCATATGGACAAGGCTAGAAAGAACATGCAGACACAGAAATAGCTGCATGAAGGAGCTGAGATTATGGAGTTTGTCTTCTCTCTTACGAGTCAGCCTTGTAATAAGCTTTCAACCCCATTATCTCCCTCTGCTCTTCACTCTCCTTCCTGAAGGAGGCACAACAGGAAAGCCCACCACACTCGGCCGGGGGGTGGGGGGGCCGGAGCCCTCCAAGCCTGACACGAGCACGAACATCTCCTGGCAGTGTCCAGCAAACCCACCAGGGACCCAGGGCTGACCAGGAGTCCCTAAACTAGGAGAGGGTAATTTAGGCTGCCTATAACTCCACCAAAGACGGCGACTCAGGAAGAGAATGCCAAGGTAATTCTGAGAAACCCTGACGTGCCCCGCCTCTTGTCCAAGATGGTTCTGGCAGGAGACCAAAAAACAGGGAATGTGCATTGCCTGTGACCTCGCCAAGGTGTTTTTTTGCTGGAAACCGGAGAGAGGTACTGAGAGAAGACACATCACCTCATCCCCCCATCTGAAGTTAAGGGCATCTTCTCCATTCAAATCAAGCAGCGTTTCTGAGCATCTACTTTAGAGAAGACACTGAAGAGGATACAAAGATGACTAAGACAAGGCTGTCGCTGCACAGAGCTTGCATCCCAGCGTGGGAGCAGGAGGAAGGGAGAGACAGAAAGGGTTGTGCTGTAAGGCAGAACATTTAAGTCAGGAAACCGGTGCTACCAAAGTCAGGAAGAGGAAGAGATCATGTCCAGCTGGAAGGATCACTTGTGCTGGGACTTGAAGGGTGGGTTTTGTCAGAGATGATGACTTGAGAAGGCGTTTCAGGCCGAGAAGACAGTGGAAGCCAAAAGGCAGAGATGGGGGAGCCCTGGGGCACTTGGGTAGCGGTGAGGAGTCCAGGTAACCTGCACCGAGGACACACAGCAGGGACAGTAAGAGATCTGGTAGGAAGGGAGATTGGAGCCAGGAGCAGCTGCACCTTAAATGGTCTGCCTGGCTGTGCTTTAGGATAACGCACAGTGACAGGAGCGTGGAGACAGAATCGGAGTTGGGAAGGCAGGAAGCAACCAGCCTGGCTGGGGTTTCAGCGGCTCAGCAGAAAGGAAAGGACAGGGGTGAGGGACCCTGCAGGGACAGCACTGATGGAATTTGGTGACTGACTTGGGTGGGAGGAAGGAGTCGTGGAGAGCTACGGGGCTTAAAGCCTGGGAGACAGAGTACTTGAGGATGCTGACCATGGGAACAGGAGACCAGGAGAAATGGGCTGGAGCAGGGAAGGAAAGAGAAGGATCTAGCCTGCGATAGGGTGAGGTAAATGCAAGTGGCCACGGCCAATAAGCAGGTGGATGCTAGGGGTGAGCTTGTTAGTGCAGTCAGGGTTAGATTTGAGAGCCATCCATGGAAAAGGCTGCAGCTGGAGAGGCAGAAGTGTCTGGGAAGAGGCCTTGCAGCAGAAACTTAGAGAACAATGTGTAGGCGTCAGAGGAGAAGAAGCAAACAACAGAGAAACTGGACGACCAGAGGGAACAGAGGAGACATGTGGTCCTCAGGGCTTGGATGACAAGTGTTGACTGTGATGGTGCAGGGGTTAAGGCAGGTGGGGTGGGGGGATGGGGTCTCAAAGTGAGAATTTGGGACGGAGCACAGACTCTAAGAAGCAGAGAGCAGAGTCACAGGGCGGGGACAGGCTCTGATAACTTTTTCATTAAGTTTGGTGGTAGGGAGACAAGAGTTGGATGACAACCCGAATGGTTAGCAGGGTCAAGGGAAAGTGTGTTTTAGGGTGTTCATCACTGAGTATGTTTGTAGGTGAGAAGACGGTGGATAAAAGAACTGAGCATCAATGCCCTGGAGAGGAGGGCATGGGAGCGCTGGTGAAGTCAGCTCCATCGCAGGAGATCACACCTGATCCTCCAAGGCAATGCTGTTCAAAAAATTTTTTCTTAACAGAAACTTTCCTTCAGGCAAACTTTATTCAGATCCTAAAATATAAAGTCATTGATGTTGGGTCACGGTAGGGAATGGAGAGGGTCAAGAGAAGGCACTCATTGCCCTGGAGCATTAGCTCCAAGCAAAACAAAAAGGGTGAGTGGAGACCAGATGGAGAAGAACAGAATAAGTTAGTAAGGAGAAAGGGAGATGTTTTGCTGTGGGCATGATGGGGATGTTGAAAATGGTGAGCTTAAAGAAAGCAGAAAGAATTTGCAAGAGTCACAGTGAAAAATGAGCTACTCATTGCATTTGATCTGGGAAACATGGGATTTCCAAGCAGTACAGAAGTCCCTGTTGAGTTGGAGAGCGCGAATCAGAAGTGCAGCCAGCTGGCACTCAGCTTTTCCCTGGCAAGGTTGGCAGCCTCACACAGAAGCAGCATATGACGGTGATTATCCAGGCTGGGGTTTGACACAAGTCTGATGGAAGGGTGGGATGGGAGGGGCTCTCAGGAGCTTTCAAGGATGTGCTCGAGAGAGAGGCAGCCTTTGCTGGGGTCTCCTATCTGCCAAGCCGGACAACAGGGCTTTTACTTGTGTCCACAGATGTTTTCCCTTGGCTGTTATCAGTGGGAGAAAAGGCTGCTTTAAAGGATGCGACACGAACTTTGAACTGAGATTTTCAGTGAGATATTATTTTAATTTTTTAAAAATCATAGTAAACTGAACTTAACATAAAATTTACCATTTAAGCCATTTTTAAGTGTATAGTTATATGGTGTTAAGTACATTCACTTTGTTGTGCAACCATCACCACTGTCCATCTCTGAAACGTTTCTATCATCCCCAACTGAAACTCTGTACCCATTAAACACTAATGCTCCATGTCTCCCTCCCTCCAGCCCCATAACCGCTGTACTACTTTCTGTCTCCGCGAACTTGACTACTCTAGGTATCTCAGATAAGTGGAACCATACAATATTTGTCTGTTCATGTCTGGCTTAGTTCACTTAGCATGATGCCCTCAAGATTCATCCATTCTATAGCACGTGTCAGGATTTCCTTCCTCTTTAAGCTGAATGATATTCCATTGAATGTATACACATCTCTTTTATTCATTCATCAGTGAATGGACACTTACATTGCTTCCACCTTTTGACTATTGTGAATAACGCTGCTATAAATATTGGTGTACAAATATCTGCTCAGTTCCTGTTTTCAATGCTTTTGGGTATATACCACCAAGTGGAGTTGTCCGTAATATGTTTTTAAAATGATGTACATAACTGAATAAAAACAGATCAATGCAGGACTTCCCTGGTAGTCCAGAGGTTTAAGACTCCACCCCCCCAATGCAGGGGTCGTGGGTTCAGTCCTTGGTCAGGGAATTAAGATCCCACAGCCAAAAAATTTAAAAAATAATAACAATGAAATACATAATTCTCAGAAAAAATAGGTCAATGCAACTTTGACCAAAATGGGTGGTCCCAGACCTGTGAGAGCATGCGACTACGAGACCTGGGCACCAATGCCCCTGCCTGGGCAGGGCTGATGGCATGGCAGCCATTCATGCCCGTTTCTGGAGCCCTAGGCTGGGATGTCAGTCAGTCTAAAAGGATTCAAGAACAGTTGACTATTTCACTTTTGGGGGAAAAAAGGAACCATGCCAAGCTCCCAAAGCACCATTCCTGGTAAGCAAATGCACACAAACAGCTGTGTTTTGGGCACAGCTGATAAGAGCAGAGCTGGTTATTGGTTTTTTTTTTTAAAAAAAAAAGCCAAAAATTAGTGAGGCACCCTAAACTTTCCTTTCTGGCACTATTTGTATGTCAAAGCACAGACTTTGGTGTCAAGACAGCCTTCTATTCAAATCTGTGCTCTGCTAGTCTTAGCTCTGTTGGGCAGGTCATATTACCTCCCTGATTCTCAGTTTTCTCATCTATGTATTGCGTAGCTAAAAGGATTAGTGAGACGTGTATGTGTAAGTGCTTCACACAGAATCTAGTGCACAGCAGCCCATCAGAAAATGCCCGTTTCCTTCTTTTCCCTTCTCAGTGGCTTCCTTCACTGCCCCCCCCCACCCTCTTTTGAACTTGGGAAGCCTAGAACCCCTCTGCTCTCTGGCACCTTCCCAGGTAGTTTTAAGCAGCCCAGAAAAAGACAGGAACACCGCACCTTTGCCTCCTAGTGGTGAAAGAAGCCCATTGCATGGACAGACAATAAACTACACATTCAAACTTTATTCGTTTATGAATCAGAGGTCGGGTCTCATTTATAAACACGTATCTGAGTCATCAGCAATATATCCCTGTAACTAGAGTTTACTGATTACTATTCATGGCTAAATACCATCTAGCAGAATAATTAGAAGGCATCGTTAAATATATCACATTCATTTGCTCTGCAGACTGACGAGAGCACTGACTCTGTATATTTCATCTCATGTTCATCTGCTTATAAATTTTAAAGAGCTGATGACCGAGAAGAGCAAGAGGCCCCTGGGTAGTGCAGTGTGGACTTCTTTTTTTTTTTTTTGGCTGTGTTGGGTCTTCGTTGCTGCGGGCAGGCTTTCTCTAGTTATGGCGAGCAGGGGCTACTCTTCGTTGTGGTGTGCGGGTTTCTCACTGCGGTGGCTTCTCTTTTTGCCGAGCTCGGGCTCTATGCGCGCAGGCCTCAGCAGTTGCAGCACTCCGGCTCAGTAGTTGTGGCTCGCGGGCTCTAGAGCGCAGGCTCAGTAGTCATGGCGCAGGAGATTGGTTGCTCCGCGGCATGTGGGATCTTCCCGGACCAGGGAATCGATCTCGTGTCCCCTGCACTGGCAGGTGGGTTCTTAACCACTGTGCTACCAGGGAAGTCCCCCAGTATGGACTTCTTAAGCCCAGAGATATCATAACATCCTAGTCAAGAGCACAGACAAGGGCACCGTGGAGACCTGGAAAAGTGTAACTTTGGAGGTGATCCATGAAGGATTCGATTGACTGAGAGTGGGATGCCCATGCTGTCTCTCCGAAAGGCTGAAAAAATGGGAGCTGGAAGTAGACTCAGCCGCTGCCCCACGCAGCATTCAGAACAGCTCCTGGCACGTCTGTTCTCAGTTCTGACTGGAGAGCAATTCCTTCAGAGGCAGGATGGGCCTGGCCAAGAGGCAGTGGGACCCAGAGATCAGACATGCTTGGGGGCTGATGTTGAGGGGGCACGTGGAGTGGACCCAGCAGCGGGAGAGAGGAGGAGGCCCCTACAGTATCCGGTGTGTGTGCTGGGGAGGGGAGGGAACTGGAAGCTAGGAGAGGTTGCAGATTGGTGGGTGTCACTTCAAGTGGTCAGCTGGTGAGTTTGCAGACAGCCCAGCAGTATAACGGTGCTTGCGATGCAGAGGTCGTGACCCATATTCCAGCAGGCAGTGTCGTGGAGTCTATGAGCCAGTCACTGGGCCCAGCCAGGATTGGGGAGGGGCAGAGGAGCTAAGCAGAGCCCCATTTCCTGAGAATGAGGCAAAGGACACTGGTGGGACCCAGCTGTAGCATCAGGAGTAGGTTCCAGGCAGAAAGCAGTCTTGAATACAAGTCCTGAGCTACGTCCTAGGGCAGTGTGTCTCATATCCTGTTGATCATGGTATCAGGATTATTGGCGGACCTGTCAGGAAGGCTGGTTCTTAGGCCCCTGCCCCAGACCTACCATTCTGGGGGTGGGCACTAAGAATCTATACTTCCAGCGTTTCTCCCGTTGCGGAGCACAGGCTCCGGACGTGCAGGCTCAGCGGCCATGGCTCATGGGCCCAGCCGCTCCGCGGCATGTGGGATCTTCCCGGACCGGGGCACGAACCCATGTCCCCTGCATTGGCAGGCGGACTCCCAACCACTGCGCCACCAGGGAAGCCCCACACTGAAGTTTGAGAATCACAGACCTAAGGCTAATTAACTCTCCCTTGACCAGCAGAATGAGGCCAGGTGCTTGGGCAGGACCAAGCAGCTGTAACTATGAAATAAGCCTGTACACTACCCACTCCACAAACCCTGAGCAGAAATGCCCGTGGCGGCCACACTTGTCCTGGGGCCAAATAAAAGTTTCACTACATGGTGACCAGTAGGCTCTGGCTTTTGGACTCCAGGGCACCATTTGATTGATCCAGTACTAAAGGTGAGACATGTCTCAACATGTTTTTCTTTCCATTTTTTTTAAAGGATGAAACATGAGTCGATATACACAGAACCAGGGTTAGTCTCTGATAAAATAGGTGAGTGGTTTGTTTTGGGCATTGTCTTAGAAGCCCATCCCCAAGATGCCTGTTGCCCTCACATGACGTGAACACCAGAACCCCTCTCTGTGGCACCCCTCACTAACCCCCTGTGGAGCTTTGCATTCTCTGGCATCTTCTTCAACTAACTTCTGCAAAAATCTAAAAATGCAACAAGTAAGGAAGCGTTATGTCATCTGTGATACACATCAACTCAATGAATTAGGCAGTCACTAAAATTATTATTATAAAGATTTTGTAGAAATTTAGGGAAATATTTATTAAATGTTATTAAGTAATTGTATTATTAAGTGTAGAAAATATCTACATCGTTATAGCTAAAAATATGAAAAACAAAACAATATGCAAAAAATAAAACTTGTGAGAGTTGTGACAATCTGTTTGCAGGTCAGGAATAGAGACGCAGACATAGAGAACGGATGTGTGGACACATGAGGGTGGGAGGGGGGGTGGGATGAACTGGGAGATTGCGACTGGCATATACACACTACCATGTGTAAAACAGATAGCCAGTGGGAACCTGCTGTATAGCGCAGGGAGCTCAGCTCGGTGCTCTGTGGTGACTTAGATGGGTGGGATGGGGGCGGGGAGAAAGGTCCAAGAGGGAGGGGGTATATGTATACATACAGCTGATTCACTTAGCAGAAACTAATGCAACATTGTAAAGCAACTATACCCCAATAAAATAAAATAAAACTTTAAAAAAATGTGTTACAGTGTAACAGTTAATTAAAAGCTAATTTTCTGCTGTTCCTTTTCTTCTCTGAGTTACAAGATAATAAACTGTACTCAGGACTGAAACCTACAATAACAGAACTGTATATAGCTGCTGAGTATTCACTAACCTTGAAAGGTCAAAAATATCCCCGGTGAAGTCCACAAGACATGGGCTGGCTGGCAGCACTGAGCTGCCTGTTCAAGGAGCTTGTCAATGGCCTGCTGCAGGTGCAAGTGCAGATGAGCAGCCCCTTAGCGGTTGCTTAAGCAGCAGGCTGGGAGATGCACTACTGACAGCACGAGAGGGATGATGTCTGGGCTAAGTGGTGTGAAGAGCTCAAACTCTGACCTTTTATTTGGACAACTTCTGCTTGAGCTAGATTGGGAGTTGATTCGTGCCTCATCCTGAGCCGTGCTCCAGAGCAGCAGGTTTCAGCCTCTGCCTGTATGTGGACATGGGGAGAAGTAAGCTTGAAAGTGCCAACTTCCTTTCACAGCCTCTGAGGTGAGGGGAGCCTTGATAATAGCCTATAAATACCACAGGATGGAAATGCCAGCAGCTGGCCACTCCAGGGTGCAACTGCATAAACAAGGGGTGTTTATGCAAAGAAACGCAGTCAGAGAAATATTAGCCTGAATGTCAAGTTTTCCTACAGTGAACTCAGCAAGATGGCAAAACCATCTTCCCCTGGGGAAAGAGGGCAGTAGGAGGAAACGCCAGCTCCTGAGGCATAAGGAGAGATTTGGAGGCCTTTGTTGGAGAGAGGAAGCCAATGCCTGTGGGTATGCAGGGCAATGCCTGTGAACCGGAAGAGTGTTAGTACCACTGTGATGCTGGGCATTTCGGGGAAGAGAGCTGGGAGAAGGTGATGAGAATTATATTTTCAGAGGGAAACAATAGAAGGTTCAGTCTCATTGTGATGCTTCCCTTTTCTGCCTTTGGCTCTTCTGATCCCTAGGAATCCTAAAGCTATAAATGCTCTATCATTGAGTTAATCCCACTCATGGGTCTTAAACAGTGGTTCTGTAAAATGGAGGTGATTAAAGAAAAGGTTGCTGGCTTGCAGATAAAACTTGAAACAGTGATGCACTGAAATGAAAAATAAAAATTTCACATATAGTCTTACAATTGTAAGGTCTACTGAGGCTCCTCTTCTTAAGCACAGCAACTGCAATTTGAGTATCTGACAAGAGGTATGCAGTGGGGTGGAGTTTTGGCTCCATTAGCACTATTGTAAGCCGTAACCTAGGCATGAACAGCTAAAAGAAAAAAGAGGAATTTAATACACAATGCCTTTATACACTCTATAAACACTATAGCTCTTAAGTCATGGCTATTAGTTGATTATTCAGTAAATTACCCTCACTCTTTAAAGGTGAGAAACACATTTTATACATTTTTATCTTCAAAATTTTAGTTACCTACATAATAAACTCAAGTCAAGCCTCAACATACAATAATTTGTAAAGAATATTTAGTACAAGATACCAAAATTTATGGGATGCAGCTAGTGCAGTGCTACCTAGGGAGGTCAAGCCCCACCATTAGGCAAGAAGCTGAAAGAAAAGACATCCAGATTGGAAAGGAAGAAATAAAGAAAATTTAAGTTTTAATTAATATTCTAAATATAAGTGTTATGGGTTGAATTGTGTCCCGCACAAAAGATATGCTGACATCCTAACCCCATGACCTAAGAATGCAACCTTATTTGGAAATAGGGTCGGTGTAGATGTGATTAGCTAGAATGACGCCACACTGGCATAGGATGGGTCCTTAATCCAATACGGCTATGTCCCTAGAAGAAGAGAAACCAGACACACACAGGGAGAAGGCCATGTGACAGCAGATATTGAGACTGGAGTGATGCAGCCATGAGCCAGGTATAGCTGGTGACACCAGAAGCTCGAGAAAGACATGGAATAGATTCTCCCCTAGAGCCTTGGGAGAGCATTGCCCTGCCAACACCTTGATTTCAGACTTCCAGCCTCCAGACCATGAGAGAATAAATTTCTGTTGTTTTAAGCCACCCAGTTTGTGGTCATTTGTTCCAGCAGCCCTAGGAAACCAATACAATAAGCAAACATCCGAAAGACACCCAAGTTGCCTCTCCCTGCTTGGTCATGAGCAGACCTCTGCTCCTTTGCATACGCCCAAGGCCCGTGGGCCCCGGGGCCACCCACACTGAGCAGATCAGAAAAGTAATTGGACTCTTTTACTGACTCTCTGACCTCCCACATTGTGACAGAGTCACAGAGTCCCACATTGTCCCCCATTTCTTCCTCAACAAAGTTGTCCCCTTATCTAGCCTCAGTACTGCTCAGGGGTCTACCTGTCAGAGGAGACAGCCTTACCCCCCGATGAGTCTCAGACGGCGCAGTGATCCCATTCCTCTTGCCAATGACTGGTTTAGGGACGGGCAAGTGAGGGGAGCCCTGCTGGAGAGCTTCTGCGAATGGTTTTCTCACCTTTAATGAGCTGTCCTCTTCTTCCACAGCACATCGTGATAACTCACCATGAAATTGGGACGACAGCAGACTTCCCATGATCAGGAGTAAGGCCGAGGTCAAAGCTGAAATGCTGAGGATGGCCAACTGTACAAATAGGAAGGTCACTTAGGTGAGAGGTGAGAGATTGCAGGTGAGAGATGATGGTGTCTTGGCCAGGGTGGTGACTGGAGGTGGGGAGAAGTTGCGAGATTCTGGGTATATTCTGAAGATAGTGTCCAGAGGATTTAGAGGCTGGATGTGGAGTGTGAGAGAAAAAGAGGAGTCGAGGAAAACTCAAAGGTGTTTAACTTGAGCCCCTGAGAGGACGGTGCTGCCGTTGGCTGAGATGGGAAGAGCAGCTTTCACGGGGAACAGGAGGTCAGCTTCAGGGGCTGCGTTTGAGCTGCCACGTCGAAGTGGAGATGTTGAATAAGGCAGTGAGACACGTGTGGAGTACAGGAGAGCGGTCCAGGCCGGCGGTATGTACAGATAGCCTTAAAGACATGTGACTGAAATCATGAGCAGAGTCAGAAAAGGGAAGAGGCCTGAGGACGGGGCCAGAGGCAGCACACAGACTGGGAAAGAGCTGCCATGTGGATAAAATGAGAAACGACCCTTGACACAAATACATAAGAAAAAGCACATATATATAAGGTCAATAATAATAATAGCTTACTATATGCCAGGCTCTGTGCTGTGGTCTGCATATAGATTATGGAATGTAATCTTCATCAAACCGCATTAGCCATTTTAAAATACCAACGAAATGATTCCAAGGCATCATCACGCAAACCAAAATAAATAAAAATGAAATTGTTTAGATGGGGCTGTGGGAAAACCGATGTCCTGAAACGAGGCCAGTGGCACTTTAGCAGGAGAGGATCTGGAAGCAGTGTAACAGGAGCTCTAAAGTCATTCCACCTTTTGACCTTACTTAAGAAGGAAAAAGTAACTCTTACATATGTTCCTTGTAGGTCTATCTGTAAGCGTAAAAATCTGGAAATGACGCGAGTCATTGCGAAACAGGCTACGAGACATTAACATGAAGGAATGGCCATTGACCCGTTAAAAATGACAAGTATGTGGACTGTGTTGATACAGGTAATGGTGATTTGTCTTGGTTAGGGATTGCTTCCTTTTGAGGAGAGAATTCCAGACAGTTCGCTTAAATGAAGGAAAACTTATTTTGAGAATACAGAGGTATCTCAGGGCTCCCAAGAGCAACAAAATAGATGCAGATCTCTCAAAGGACTGGGACCTGGACCTGGAAAGTCATCAGGGGCGAGACAAGGCACCTGAATGGTGACACCAATTCCCTCCTTCACCAAACTCAGCCAGGCTCCTCTGAGCCCTTTCCCAAGGGGCCTCAAGCTTGGTCTGTAAGGACTTGAACAAACACTAACATGGTATCTAACAGCTCAAGGTCACATCCTTAGGGTGACCCTAGGCCCCACTAGAAGTGCCTGCCTAAGAAAACTCCTGGTTGCCGAAGGAAGTTACAGCTTGTTCCAGCAATACCCGAAGTTAGAGCCCCTTCTCCCAGTCTCTGTGGGAGGGAGGGAAGCTCACTTTGATAAGTCAGTGTTTAACTTTGTTAGTTTGAAAAAAAATAAATTTACTTATTTATTTATTTTCCGCTGTGTTGGGTCTTTGTTGCTGCGAGCGGGCTTTCTCTAGTTGCGGCGAGCGGGAGCTACTCTTCGTTGCGGTGCGCGGGCTTCTCATTGTGGTGGCTGCTCTTGCTGCGGACCACGGGCTCTAGGCGAGCGGGCTTCAGTAGTTGCGGCACGTGGGCTCAGTAGTTGTGGCTCACGGGCTCAGTAGCTGTGGTTCACGGGCTCAGTAGCTGTGGCTCGCAGGGCCTAGAGCACAGGCTCAGTCATTGTGGCACAGGGGCTTAGTGGCTCCACGGCACATGGGATCTTCCCAGACCAGGGCTCGAACCTGTGTCCCCTGCATTGACAAGCGGATTCTTAACCACTTGCACCACCAGGGAAGCCCCTAACTTTGTTAGTATTTAACTTTGGTAAGTTTTCTGAGAAAAGCTTAAACGATACATACAAGATAGGCATTTATCAAATTCCCGTGTTTTCTGTAAAAATTTTTGTACTCAAAATTTTAAAAGTACATTTCTGAACAGTTATATAGTGGTTTCTACATACGTGTGGAGGGAGAAGTAGTCAACTGTCACTAGGTTGTATATTAATAGGGAATAAGACTTAAAAGGTGGATTTAGAATAGAAGAATTTAAACAAGGCTGGGTGGCCGCTAATTTGAGGCCAGTAGATCTATATTTACAAGGAAATTGTCCCTCACCATGAATTGCCTGCTTCTGGTTTCCACACGTGACTCCCACCCACGCTCTTTCGCCATGAAGCTTAGTGTTAATTTGTTAGTGGAGCCATATCAGGGGCACAGCCACCTGTAACGTAAAGGCGAGGGCTGCATGAGGCAGACTGCAGGCTGCTAAACAATGCATTTTCATCACTTCTCTCCTCTGCCTGGGACATGTATTCCTTCTTCTCGCTGAAATTCCTGCGCATCCTTCAAAGCCCCGATCAGATGGTGCTTCCTGTACGGAGCCACCTCTGATCCGCTAGTCAGAATTAATCCCTGCCCTGTGTTGCTGTGGCATATTCAATCCTTCTATTACGGAATTTTATATGTTGCTATGTAATTAATGGTGTGCACATTTGTCTTTTCTCACGATCAGGGAATGTGCTTAATTATCTTTGGCTCTCTGGTATCAATACAGTGCTTGGCAGATTGTAGGTGCTCAATAAATGCTTGCTGATTGGTTGAATTCCCTGTGTATTCATTCACTCATTTATCCTTTACAGAGCCCTTATTTGGCTGCTAGGGAATTGACATCAGGACTAGTTCAGGTCATTCCAGACCAGCTCTAGCCTGTCCAGGTCGATGCAGCACCTCTCAGTTGGGAGTAGAGAGAGGCAAAGAGGTGAGAATTTAAAACAAGGCAGGAGGCAGAGGATATAAGGTTAGCAGCTGGGGAAAAAGGAGATCAGATTCCCACTCTTACGTGACCTTCCTTCTCTAGACAACCGTGTCTTTCTGGCTTTCCAAATAGAGGGCTGCCCTGCAATCAGAGAGAAGAGCTGGAAACGGAATGAGAAGGATTCATACATTTTTCCACTGGGGGGGTGGGTCTAGGTGAAAATACACATTTATTGGTTTCCTATCACTACTGAAAAAAATCACCAAAACTCGATGGCTTAAAATAACACAAAATGATTCTTTTATAGTCCTAGAAGTCAGATGTCCAAAATGAGTTTTACAGGGTTAAAGGTCAAGGCTTGCAGGCCTATTTCCTTCTGGAGGCTCTAGGAGAGAATTCATTGCCTTTCCGGTTTCTAAAGGGTATCCTCATTCCTTGGCAGGGGGCCCCACCACACACAGCCTTTTTTCCCCTCTGCTTCCATCATCCCATTGCCTTCAACCTACTTCAATCCCGTTTCCCTCTTATAAGGACTTTTGTGATTACATTGGGTCTATCCGGATAAGCCAAGATCATTTCCCCAGCTCAAAATCCTTAACTTAATCATACCAGCAAAGTCCCTTTTCCCTTTTGTCATATACGGTAACATTCACAGGTTCCAAGGATTAGGATGTAGACATCTCAGGGGGACCATTATTCAGCCTGTTACAACATGCTTAATGTGAACATCTTCACCATAACAAAAAAGCCCCCTTATCCAAAAGGCTCTTACCTCGGATTTCTAGCCTCTTTAATAACTGCAGCAAATCAATGACACAACTGACTCATTGATCTTTCGTATAATTTAACATTGCTGGGAAAAAAGTGATATGGCCCAAAACCAGCCCATTGAAAACATAATAGCTTAAGAGATAAGAGCCACTGCTAAAAGATACATGCACTTAAGGTTCACAGTCTATCAAGGACCCAGAGGAATAGAAAGAGTATCATTTATAATGAGCTTCACAATACTATATAGAACAATAAGTGTAATAATTTGGGAAATTATAAAGCATTGTGTCAGTTTCAGGGATATGATTATTCCTAAGTGGAATTAGTGTGTTTACATGTATGTTTCTTTCCCACTGTACTCCCCCATCGGAATGTCAGTGCCAGAAGAGCAAAAACCTCATGTGTCTTATGTCCCTAGGGTCTTGAATTAACCTTAGAACATAGCAAATATCAGTATCTGAATACATTTTAAAAAATATATGCTACTAAATTTCCATTCCTTAAGAAATAAATGAGGGGACTTCCCTGGTGGCGCAGTCATTAAGAATCCACCTGCCAATGCAGGGGACACAGGTTCGATCCCTGGTCCGGGAAGATCCCACATGACGCAGAGCAACTAAGCCTGTGCGCCACGACTACTGAGCCTGCGCTCTAGAGCCCACGAGCCACAACTACTGAGCCTGCGTGCCACAACTACTGAAGCCCGTGCACCTAGAGCCCGCGCTCTGCAACAAGATAAGCCACCACAATGAGAAGCCCACGCACGGCAAAGAAGAGTAGCCCCCACTCGCCACAACTAGAGAAAGCCCACACGCAGCAACGAAGACCCAACACAACCAAAAAATCATAAACAAAAATAAATGTATAAAAAAAAGAAAAAGAATGAGAGAGTTCTAAAACAGAATATGTGTAAGGAACACTAGCTCACTCCTGTGTCCAGCCAGCTTTCTTCCCCACAAACATTTGTATATGCATGTAATTTAACATGCACGCTCCCCAACACCACGTCTTCCCCCGGGGTTGGGGGGCGTGTCTTGATAAGTTGCCAAGACCCCTGGCTTATCTGATACCAGGCATCCTGCTCAGACCTCTTTAAAAGGCAGTGATCCACTAAGCGGTCCCATCTACCACGGGAGCGATGAGCAGGCAGCTGATCTCGGTTCTGCCTCACCTTGTACAGTTCCACAATAGAGGCTGCATTTTTTTGCCTCTGCCTGTTCCTACCAGGCCAGTCCAGTCCTGCCTGCTCTTCATCCTGGGATGCCTGCTGCACTCCAGTTTGGCATAGCTTTGAGGTTGTTGGCTCCAAACCAGGTCCTGTTCATCTGCCCCTCCCAAGCCCACACAATAGAGAATTTGACCCCTCCAACACACACCATTCAGGGAATTATAACACGTGGAATGCAAGAATGGCCATCACCAGCTCTGCTCTGGAAGAGTATATGTGGAAAGAGTATGGAGTCTGCGCAGCCTTGCATGGCTCACATCTTGGGTTATCACATAGTAGCTGTGTTTTTGAACAAGACATGAAATCTCGTAAAGCCTCAGTTTCCTCGTTTGTACCATGGAGATGATACAGTAAAACCTCACCCCACCATAAGATGATGGGTGGGCAAAAGAAGTCAATCTTATTACATGCAAGGGCCTGTTCTGAGAAGTCAATGAAATGACTTGGGTTTGGGTTCCGGCTATGTAAACCAAATCCTTCCTCAGCTGTGGTTTCGTTCCCCCGTGCTTTGTTTACTCTGGTTTAAATATTGATGGGGACAAGCATGTGTCCTGTGACTGGCTAAAGTTCCCAGGACAGCAGCAATAATTCCAGGAATCTCCTAGGTCTCTGGCACCCATTGTGTCTTTTGGATCCAGGGAAATTTGGCTGGAAGAATACTGAGGACACAGGGACTCACTCTCTGCCTCCCCACCTCCCCAGAGAAGGCCCTCCCTAAAGTAAGAACTTTAGCTCATCCCATGTGAGAACAGAGGCTGGGAGAAGGGCAGGAGTTGGGAGACAACAATTATGTGATATCTGAATTTGCTTTATTGAAGAGTTTTACTTTAAATGCCTATTCCATTAGTGTTGTTGTGAGGATTAGGGTTGATATATGAACATGTCTTGGTGCTTGGCATGTCGTATTTGCTTATTAAATGGTGCATTCCACAAATGTTTATTAAGCACCTATTACGTCCTGGCCACTATACTGGGTCCTAGGACTACGGCAGTAAATAAGATACATGTTGTCCCTGCCCTCATGAAGCTTATGGTTTAGCAGAAATAACAGCTTAGAGCAACTTGGAAGCTATGAAGTTTAAGCTATCATCATATTTTTTTTCTAAACAATCATCTTTCCCTAAACATTTTAAAACACTTGAGATCTTCTTTGTATATTTTGGAACAGAATACTCCTTTCTCTTCTCTAAAGAAGTGATTCTCAACCAGGGTCGATTTTGCTGCCCAGGAGACATTCGGCAATGTCTGGAGACATTTTTTGTTGTCACAGCTGGGGGGTGGGGGGAGGTGTGCTACTCTCGTGGGAGGAGCTAAGGATGCTCTTAAACACCCTACAGTGCACGGGGCGGCCCCCAACACAGTCTCACCCGGCCCCAGATTTCAGAATGCCGAGACTCAGAAACCATGGTCTAGAGGGGACTTGCTTGGTCCACAATCCGTTATTTTTGGCTACAAAGGGAGAGAAAGGCATCGCCCTTACAAGTCTTAGAAAAACTGTCCCTTCTGTTCTGTGCCCTATGCCACTTGCCCGTGTTAGAGCAGGGAAAGGGGAGGAGGCTCTTCCAACTTCTCCATCCAGACACACATTCCTCTCCAGAAGCACATTCCTCTCAGGGGCAGAGAGAATTGAGCTGGGGTCTGCTTCAGAGTATCCAGCACTATACCTGCATTTGGTGAGCTTATATTTGATTCTCTTACAGAAGTAAGTTTTCAAAAGAAAAGCTCCGGGAAGAGACCTCGTCTTTAAAACCCTACCAAGATATGCAAATAAGCCACATTATCTCAAGGCCACTGAACGCAAGTTTTCAGTTCATTTGGTTTTCTCTATTTTAAAAGTGCTTTAAAAGCTTGTCTGGGCATAATTAATCCAATTTGGTCTTTAGGGTGGTCCAGGCTTCCAGAGTGACTGGTTTTTTGATCTGATCTTTCTCTCACATATGTTCAGCAATAAAATTTTGGACAAAGCAGAGGATGAGGAAGAGTGAGGTAAAATAAAATGAAGCCAGAAGGAGATGGAGGGAGGGAGGAGAACCAAAGGAGTGGGGGTGGGGTGCGGGACAGGGGAGGGGAGGAGAACAAGCACAGAAAGAATGGAAAGGGCTAGTCTTAAATTTCCTGGCTTCAAGAGCCCTGGTTCCCCAACTCAGTTTACTTCTTTGTCTTCTATACTGCTTTCCAGAAGCACTGCATTGGATTCTAACCTACTTCTCTCTCCTCCAGCTTCTGGGTAGAGGCGGGAGCTCCTGTCTCACAGCTGGGTTCTGAAGCAGAATCCTGTGGTGAAGCAGTATAACCCTCTGAAGAGAAGCTAGAATGTGTTTGTGAAATTCAAGACTATTTTTTCATGCTCATTCACCTTATCAGAGTAGACTGTCAGTAAATGCATACTGTTGTTGTTGACGATGAAGTCTGAATATCCACTAGTCAGGACCAGCCACAGGCTGGATGTATGACTCATGTCTCCACTCAGATGGGTTGGATGATGATTCAAACTGTTACGTAAAACCTTTGAACCCTGTATTTCACGTCCCGTTGGCTGAGTGAGCTACACGCTTTTTCTCAGAAATGAAATTTGAGTTTAAAATGTGCAAACATCTGATCTGAAATGTGCAATACATTTTTTTTCCAGTGCAGTGTTTCACTTGGAACTTGTTTCAGATGTTAGATGTGCTGGTCCAGATTCTCGGATGTAACAGTTTGTTGGAGCCCACCCGCAGATGTTATGCCTCTATCATAAAGTCATCCACAACAGAAAGTAACTTAACCAGAATCATTTGTAGTACTGGTGGTGAACAGAATTTTGTGTTCTATTAAGCATCATTCTTCATTTAAAAAACGTTGTCACTGGCTGATGCCATGTGTTCTATAGCACTTCCCTAATATAAATAAGACTTTAATAAAAGCTACACTGAGACAATATTTCATTGCTTAGACTTGCCCCTATTGGCCTTCAATAATGAAACTCTTCTTGACCCCAAACCTTAATGATGTAAGCATATATCTTGACCAAAGTACTTTCCTTCTCTTGAATTTCTCTGACTTTGGTTTTCAGTCCAACTCTTAGGGACTCAGTGAGAGTGTCTTCCTTAAGGCATGATATTTACTAAACTACTCACATGCCTTGCACACAGCATGTAAGTGTTGGTTAGATGGACGAACAAGGCGAGCTTTGCAAAATGGGTATCAATGGAGCACGAAGCTGACGTCAGGCTGCGTGGTTCACCGAGGGCCTCCTCTCCTCGCTCTTTGTCCCTCATCTGGGCATTTCCAGGACGGAGGTCGCTCTCGCCAGGCCAGCCTGCTTCCAGGTCTCAATAGAGCCATTGTGCCGGAGGCTGAAGCAGTCTCCCATGGCCTCCCTCGGGGCAATCTGACAATCCTCAGTCGGCTGGCACTTCTGCTCCTCCAGGCCAGAGGTCAGGCCTTTTACATGGAAGCCCCAGCTGGTGAGAGGAACGGGAATGATGAGGCCTGAAAATTCTTCACTCTTTGTTCTTCTGATGGGTGACAAGATAATTAGTCCAAATGAGATGCAGCCTCTCCCAGGCTGTATTTAGCCAAATTGCAGAGCTTTCTTTCCCCTGGAGGAGCCTGGGACTCCTCCCTAGGAGATGGCAGTACCAGAAGGGGAACAAAATCAAGCAGGCTGGCCACAGCCATGGTAGGGCATGCTCCCCCCGTCACAGAAGCGGGATGGCGGTGCAGCTGGCGTCCAGGATTCAGGAAACCGGGGTTCCCCGCACAACTCTGCCACGCAGACTCTGTATAACCGAGGACCTTTATCCCCTCTGGCTCTCAGATTTTTGTATGTTAAATAAACATGATAATCTCTTCCTCACAGGAGCGTGATGAAGATGAAATGGGATAAATTTTTAAAGCACTTTATGAATTGTAGATGTGTGACACGGATGGAGGTATTGCCATGAATAATAGAAGCGCCCAGGTGTCCCCCTTTACAGAGGACCAGAGCCCACTTAACTTTGACATGTGACGTTCTGTCATACTTATGAGGTACGTTCGCCATAATCTTCTCTCCCATCCTTCTCTCTGGGACCACTCTTTCCCAATCCTCAAGCACATGGTTAATACTCAATAGATATTTGATTGCAAATATTACTATTTGTGATAAAATATTAAAATAGAGAAAAATTGATTCAGTAAACAGAAAAGTTGCACTATGTATCTAATTGTCTAAAATACATATTTGCAAATAAATTGAGGAGAGGCGATGTTTAAAAGAGCATTTTTTAAATTCCCAACAAGTACACTTAAAAGAGTATGTAACATTGATATGCCTTTATTTATCCCTTCAGCTTTTTAAATTTAATAATTTTAATATAATTTGAAATTATTTAACTCTTCCCTCTTACTGATAAGACTTTAAAAACCTTCCTTCCCCTTCTTGTTTTATTTCTCCATCTCTCAAATGTAAAAGAAAGTTTTAAACTGCAAATGAAGAATTCTATTTAATTCAACATAGATTTACTGAACACCTACTATGCAGAACTGAAAAAGAAGATTGAGATCCATAATTGTCTTTTTTCCCTCCAGTTCACCCCTGTCATAAAATTCCAGTTGCAACATACACATGGATAGACTTCCATTCAATATCCTGTATCTCAGTGTTTAATGTACTGTCCCTCCTCAGTAACTCATTGTACACCTTCCCCCCACCCCTGGCACATTTCAGTCAAACAATGAGATTGAAGCTTATTGCCCTAGGAAAGAGAAGCATGGACACTGGCTAAAACAAAGAAGTTATAGCTTAGCTTTGTGCTTCAAACTAGACTTTTTTTTAAAGTTCATTACATCAAACTAAAAAGCTTCTGCACAGCCAAGGAAATCATCAACAAAATGAAAAGGCAACCTACTGAACAGTTGAAAATATTTGTAAATCATATATCTGATAAGGGGTTAATATCTAAAATATATAAAGAATTCATACAACTCAATAGCAAGAGAACAAACAACCTTATTAAAAACTGGGCAGAAGATATGAATAGATATTTTTCCAAAGAAGACATACAGATGGCCAACAGGTATGTGAAAAGATGCTCAGCATCACTAGTCATCAGGGAAATGCAGGGCAAAACCACAATTAGATATCACTTCACACCTGTTAGAACAGCTATCATTAAAAACAATACATAACAAGTGTTGGTGAGGAATGCACTGTTGGTGGGAGTGTAAACTCGTGCAGCCACTATGGAAAACCGTACGGAGGTTCCTCAAAACCATCCAGCGATGCCAATTCTTGATATTTATCCAAAGAAAACAAAAACACTAACTTGAACATATGCACCCCCAAGTTCATTGCAACATTATTTACAATAGCAAAGATATGGAAGCAACCTAACTGTCCATCAATGCATGAGTGGATAAAGAAATTTTATGAAAGACATGGAGGAAACTTAAATGCATGTTACTGAAAGAAGGCAATCTGAAAAGGCTACATACGCTATGATTCTAACTACACAACATTCTGGAAAAGGTAAAACGATGGAGACAATAAAAAAGATCAGTGTTTGCCAGGGGTTGGGGGGAGGAGGGGAGGGAGGGATAGGTAGAGTACACAGGGTTTTTAGGGCAGTGAAACCACTTTGTACCACACTATAATTGTTGATACATGTCATTATACATTTGTCAAGACTCAGAGAAGGTACAACACTAATGTAAACTACGGACATTGGGTGATAATGATGTTTCAACTGATTTTAATAAATATACCACTCTGGTGTGGGATGTTGGTAGTTGGTGGGTAGGGAGGTTGCTGGTATACGTTAACTCTCTGTACTTTCCCTTCAGTTTTGCTGTAACCCTAAAACTCTTCTAAAGAAAGTTTATTAAAAAAATATGAATCAATAACTGAAAGAACTGCAAGGAGAAAGAAAGAAATCTACCACTGTAGTTGAAAATTTCAATATTCCTCTCTCAATAATTGAAAGAGCAAGTAGATAGAAAAATCAGTAAAAATATGAACTTTTTCAACCAAATTGACTTAATTGAAATTTATGGTATACCACCCCAATGGCAGCAGAATACACATTTTTCTTTTCAAAAATACACAGAAAAGGGCTTCCCTGGTGGCGCAGTTGTTGAGAGTCCGCCTGCCGATGCAGGGGACGCGGGTTCATGCCCCGGTCCGGGAAGATCCCACATGCCGCGGAGCAGCTGGGCCCGTGAGCCATGGCCGCTGAGCCTGCACGTCCGGAGCCTGTGCTCCGCAGCGGGAGAGGCCACAACAGTGAGAGGCCCGCATACAGCAAAAAAAACAAAAAACACAAAAAAACCCACAGAATGTTATGAGCCATAAAACAAGTCTTAATAGATTTAGAAGGATTCAAGTCACACAAAGTATGTTCTCTGACTACAATGGAATTAAAATAGAAATCTATAAGAAGTTGATATCTGAAAAGTCTTCATATATCTTGAAACTAGATAACACACCTCTAAATTACACATTGGTCAAAGAAGAAATCAAAATCAAAATTAGAAAGTATTTTGAACTGCAGAGAAATAAAACAACAACATATCAGAATTGTTGGAATGCTACTAAAGCAGTACTTGGGAAATTTATAGTACTAAACACATTCTAATAAAAGAAAATTCTTGAATTAATGACATCGGCTTCCATATTAAGACATTAGACAATAAAGAACAAATTAAGCCTAAAATAAGCAGAAGAAACGAAACATAATAATAAGTATCAGAGTGGAAATCAATGAAAAAGAAAACAGAGACCCAATAGAGGAAATCAATGAATCCAAAGCTGGTTGAATTTTCTGATGTCAATCAATGTAATTCATCATATTAACAAACTGAAAAAGAAAACCCATATCAAATCAATAAATGAAGAAAAGGCATTTGACAAAATCCAACATCCATTCCTGATTTTGAAAAACAACAACAACAAAAACCCCAACTCTTGGCAGGTAATAAAAGGGAACATCCTTAGCCTGATGAAGGGCATCTAGGAAAAACCTCTAGCTAACATCATACTTAATATGAAATACTAAATGCTTTCTCTGTAAGATAAGGAAAAAGGATTTCCACTCTCACCATTTCTATTCTACATCGTACTACAGGTTCTAGCCAGTGAGGTCAGGTAAGAAAAAGAAAGGTTATCCAGAATAAAACTTTTTGTCTTTGGAGATAACAGTCATCTATAATCTGATGGAATGTACAAAGAAGCTAATAAGTGATAATAAAACTAATAAGTGAGTTTAGCAAGGTAGAATATAAAATCAGCATAAAAATATAAATTGAATGTTTTCCATCAATTATCATTTCATCATATCTACCAACCGATACTCAAAAATTGTGTTGAATTTTTAAATTGAAAAAAATTTTAATTGCCACTTACAATATCATTAAATTTTTTTTAATGTAGGGTTAAATCTGACAAAAGATACAAAAGACTTATTTACTGAAACCTATAAGACATTGCTGAGAGAAACTAAAGAACATATAAATAAATGGAATAATGGGTTGATGGTGAAATACTGTTAAGATCTCAATTCTCTCTAAATTGATGTATATCATAAACACAATCCTAATCAAAATGCTGTTTGTATAGAAACTGACATCCGATTCTATAATTCATATGGAAATCAAAGGACTAAATGATTGGAAAAACGGGCAAAAGAGTTGAACTGACACTCCATGGAAAAAGGTATATGGATGACAAATAAGCACATAAAAAGATGTTCCACAACATCAGTCATTAGGAAGATAACACGACACACTTGTTAAAACGGCTAAAATTTAAAACACTGACCCAAATGTTGACGAGGATATGGAGAAACTAGATCTCTTATACCATTGGTGGGGATTTAAAATAGTGCTACAATCACTTCGGAAAATATTAATAGCTTTGCAGCTTCTTAAAAGGCTAAACATAACACCTACCGTATTGTCCTGCCGTTCCACTCCTAGGTATTTGCCCAAGAGAAATGAAAGCAGATATCCGTACCAAGAGTTGTACATAAATGTTCACAGTGGCTATATTTGTAATAGCCGAACCCTAGAAACAACTCAGATGTCCACTGACAGGTAAATGGATAAACTGTAGTGCATCCACACAATAGAATACTACTCAGCAATAAACAGAAATGAACTACTCATACAGGTGACAACACAGATGAATGTCAAAATAACTGTACTGAGTGAAAGAAGCCAAGCAGTAAAAAATACATACTGCGAATTCCCTGGCGGGCCAGCGGTTAGGACTCTGTACTCTTACTGCCAAGGGCCTGGGTTCAATCCCTGGTCGGGGAACTAAGATCCCACAAGCCGTGCAGTGCAGCCAAAAAACAAAAACAAAACAAACAAACAAAAACATACTGTATGATTCCATTCGTATAAAATTCTTGAAAATGCAAACTAATTTGTAGTGACTGAAAGATCAGTGGTTGCCTGGGGATGGTGTCAGCAGGGCAGGAGGGGCTACAAAGAAGCACAAGGAAATTGTAGAGGTGACAACTGTGTTCATAATCTTGATTGTGGTGGGAAAATATGTCAAAACTTATCACATTGTATGCTTTAAATATGTACTGTTTGTTATATATCAGTCATACTTTAATAGAACTGCTAAAAAAATTTAAACAGTAAGGAGAACTAGGAAAAAAAAGCAGGGGTTAAATTTTTTACAAACAATGTATTGTTAAAAGGCTTCTTAAGCACATCATGAAAACAAATGTCTTTAAGGAGAATGATCAATTTAATTACAGAACATTTAAATGTTTCTGTATGGCAAAACAGACTATAAACAAGAATGGGGGACATGAAACTAGGAAAAATATGTGCAACAAACATTGCAAAAATTAATAGCCTTATTATATGAAGAACACTTACTGAGGAAAATATGGAACACTCTAAACTACAAGGATATATTGTACAGCACAGGGAATATAGCCAATATTTTATAATTTTAAATGGAGTATTATCTATAAACATTTTGAATTAATATGTTGTCCACCTGAAACTAATATATGGTGAATCAACTATACCTCAATTTAAACAAATTTTTTTAATGGAACACTCTAATAGGAAACTTGAGGGAAGTCCTGTTGAGACAATTCACAAAGAAACAGAAGTAGCTCACACAGAGAGGTATTTGACTTCAGTAAAAAATTTTAAAGCGCACATTTAAAAAATGAAGTAGCTTTTTGCCTCTCAGATCAACAAAAGATGTCCACTACAAGAATTCTACTCTTCACTAGAATTGCTTAATATGTCAGAGGAGGATGGTTAATAGTTTTGCTTATTTTTAAAAGTGCTTGCTTCTTGTCATCAATTCCTGGTAAACTTCAGCACTGATGATACATTTTGGGTTCCTGGTTGTACTTGGTTCTATTCTCAGCTATAACTTCTTAGGTCCAAGGACACTTTTCTGAGTCATTGCACAGGGTGGTCTCCAAGAGCTTTGCTTCCTTCAAAGATACATGGCTTCTTCTAAGGTCATCACTAGTTTCTCTAGTGCTACAGGGCCTTTTTTAACTCCATTGGTGGAACTTACATTCTTTATTTCCTTAAAGCCTTTTTAAAATAGACATTCTTGGGACTTCCCTGGTGGTGCAGTGGTTAAGAACCCACCTGCCAATGCAGGGGACACGGGTTCGAGCCCTGATCTGGGAAGATCCCACATGCTGCAGAGCATCTAAGTCCATGCGCCACAACTACTGAGCCTGTGCTCTAGAGCCCACAAGCCACAACTACTGAGCCCGCACGCTGCGATTACTGAGCCTGTGCGCCTAGAGCCTGTGCTCCGCAACAAGAGAAGCCACCGCAATGAGAAGGCCACGCACCGCAACGAAGAGTAGCCCCCGCTCCCTGAATCTAGAGAAAGCCCGCGCGCAGCAATGAAAACCCATCACAGCCAAAAATAATAAAAAAATAAATTTATAAAACAAAAAACATTCTCATGTTGTCCAGAAAATGTCTCACAAGTTTTATTTCTCTAACCACTTTGAGTTTCGTTTTGCTTTCTATTGTGGTAAAATACACATTAAAATTTACTGTTTTAACCATTTTTAAGTGTACACTTGGCATTAAGTACATTCACATTGTTATGCAACCATCACTACCATCCATCTCCAGAACTTTTAACACTAACTCCCCATCCCCCTCTACCTTCATTCCCTGGCAACCACCATTCTACTTTCTGTCTCTAGGAATCTGACTATTCTAGGTACCTCATATAAGTGGAATCATACAGTATTTGTCCTTTTATGTCTGGCTTATTTCACTGAGCATAATGTCAAGGTTCATCCATGTTGAATTATGTGTCAGGATTTCGTTCCTTTTTAAGGTTGAATAATATCCTCATATGTATATACCACATTATTTATCCATTCGTGTTGTTTCCCCTTTTAGCTATTGCGAATAATGTTGCTATGAACATTGGTGTACAAATATCTGTTCCTGCTTTCATTTCTTTTGGGTGTATATCCAGAAATTGCTGGATCATAAGGTACTTCCGTTTAATTGTCTTGAGAAGCAAACTGTTTTCCACAGTGGTTGCACCTATTTACATTTCCACCAGCAATGCACAAGCATTCAATTTTTCTACATCCTTGCTGACACTGTTTTATTTTTTGACGATCAATATAGCTATCCTAATGTGTGTGAAGTTGTATCTCATTGTAGCTTTGATTTGCATTTCCTTAGTGAATAGTGATGTTGAGCATCTTTTCATGTGCTTATTGGCCACCTGTATGTATCTTTTGGAGATTTATCCAAGTCCTTTACTGAAGTCCTTTATTCAAGTACTTTTTAAATTGGTTGTTGGGTTGTAGGAATTTCTTATATATTTTGAATACTGATTTTTTAAATTAAATATATGAAATATTTGCAAATACTGATATTTTCTCCCATTCTGTGGGTTGCCTTTTCACTGTTGATAGTGGCCTTTGATGCACAGGTTTTTAATTTTTAATGAAATCCAATTTATCTTTTCTTTTGTTGCCTGTGCTTTTGGCATCATATCCAAGAAATCATTGTCAAATCCAATTATGAAGATTTCCCTGTTTTAAGAGTTTTAGCTCTTAGGTCTTTGATCCATTTGAGTTAGTTTTTATATATGGTGTAGAGGAAGGGTCCAATTTTATTCTCTTGCATGTGGATATCAGATTTTCCCAACATTTACTGAAAAGACTGCCCTTTCCTCATTGACTTCTCTTGGCACCATTGTCAAAAATTATTTGACCACATATTTGAGGGTTCATTTCTGGGCTTTCCATTCTGTTCCATTTACCTCTATGCCTGTCTTTATGACATTACCACACTGTTTTGATTACTGTAGCTTTGTAGTATAGGTGTCCTTTTAATTTTTGAAATACATTCCCTCTTTATGGCTCATGTTGAGTCCTTTAACTCTCTTTGCGTGTTGCCTGAAGAGACTGGCCTTCTCTGTAGTACCCAAATTTAGCCAGGACCCAGGGACAACTGTGCAATCAGGTAGGGGAAGGGGAAACAAGCAGGTAAATCATTCAATATGGTGTCTGGTTTCTTTGGAAAAGAAAAGGCACAGTCACTGGAGTAAAACTGTATGCCTTTATTACACATAAAATGAGTCATTAAAATACAGTTTGTCCATGTGCAGAAACATTATTATACATTCAATTCTGAAGGTAGTTTTATACGACCAATAAAAGGAACAGTCTAAAAGTGGGAAGAATAAAGACAAGAGTGAGAAGGAGCTAAAAGGCAGAGCTTTATCTGTCAAAGTGCTAAGGCCTATGTGCACAAAGATTTTAAAGTAAGACCAACATAAGGTCATTTCTTCCATTCTGATTTCTCTTAAGGTATGATGCAATGAGTCACAGAATTAAGACGGGTTTAAAAAAAATAGGTCATAGCACTTATGGCTAAGAGAAAGGTTTTTAATTTCTAGAGTTTCACTTATCATGTACTCTAGATCTTTCATGGGTTCTAGAAATTTCGTTAAGTCTCTAATAACAAACTTGCTCTTCAATCAGTAGTTTATTATCAGAGAACAAATTGTCAGGTCCTGCCCAGCCCAGAATCTCTCTCCTTATGCAACAAGCAGGTGACCAAATTTGAGACTCTGGAAGAGTTTCATTAATTTAAAGCTTGTTCAAAGTGATTACATATAGGTTCAGATGGGGTCACTTCAAATTGCTATGCCTGAAAACCTAAAATGAAAACAACTGCTGACTTGGGGTCCAAGTCCAACTCCAGCATTCCCAAGCTCTAGGTATCTGAAAACATTAGACACTGGTGTTTTCAAAAGAACTGACCCAAGAAATGTAAAATTTTATGTACCACACTTTCCGTAGGAAGGACATAGACTGTGTGTAAAATAATAGTTACCTTCAGACATTTTGACATTAAATGCATTGCTTTCTTATTGGGCTAATCTGAATTTTAAATATTAAGTATTTAAAAAGGGATCCATGATTAAAGTTAATAAAGTGCTGACTCAAGTTGGTTTAATATAGTATTTATGAGCCAATGTTTGTGTCACTAAGACACAGGTGCACACTCCTAAATCCTGAGCAGTGGCAAAAGCTGTCACTAGATAGACAATATAGTTCAACAGAAAACTATTAGCCCACAAAATGCCTCAAATCAAATTCCATGTTCCACTCATGGCAATTCATTACATTATGGGAACCCAAAACTTAAAAAAAAAAAATTCGGTAAAAGGGAAAGAATAATTCCAAGTTTACTTAAATCTATCTTAAATCCAGTCTTGGGTTTACCTTTCTTCTCTCCTAGGCACTGGATAGGTTTCGTAGTCAAGATGAAAGTCAGGATTTAAAAAATTCCCTTTAGTTTCTTTTGAGCTTGAAGAACCAGGAAAGTTGAGTTTGCAGTTATTCTTCAGGACAACCCACTATCTAGTCACAGCCCATCTCCACAGCTCATCATCTCTCTCTTCCAGGGTTAGTCTGTCCTTTTTGTTATAAGGAAATCTTTGTAGGGATTCCCTTTTTAGGTTAAGACTGAAAGATACACAGAGGTATAGAGATTCCTTAGTTTATACAGTCCCTATGAAAGAAACCCAATCTTCCGTTTAATGTCACTAAGTATAAGGAAAATACAGGATATCTGCCCTCCTAGTTCCTGGACAGAGTTGAGACTGTATTACATGGTGGAATACACCTCATAATTTTTTACTAAAAGGTGAACATGGATATTTTGGAATACAGAATTCAAGTTGCAAATCCAGTAACCCAGGTAAGGAAAGTTCAATAATAAGCACTGACAAAATATATTCATTTATCCTTTTAAAACCTTTCTACCAGAAAGTCTTAAAGAATTAGGATTTAGGCCACTTTATAAGGGGTAGTGTCCGGCTGAAGCCTCTTTTAATGCAAGTTGTGACTTAGAAGTAGAAAGGAAAAAAAAAGTCAATTCTACAATATTAGAAGAAAAAGAACAGTAATTTTATCCATTATGGAGGGAAAAAGGGGATGAAATATCTCTAACAATTTTAAATGAATACACTTCCTTCTCACCAGTCTATAAGATGAAAATCAAGGTTATGTTTTTTTATTCCCTTTAGCTTATTTTGGGTTTGACAGGAAAGCTGCATTATTTACCAAACTGTTATTTGAAAGGGTTAGCTGAACATAAGATGAAGCATCTTTACTGGCATACTGAACAGTATTCATTGAAAGGGATTGCTTTCGGCCTGATTTTCTCAATTTAGGTATTACCAAGAGATTCCTTGAAATTCTGATTAATCTCTAGATCTTCCAGTGACAGTTGTCAAAAAAAGGTAAATTTTATCAACCTGGCTCAATTCCACACTGTAATTTCATGTAGGGGCAATGCCTTTCTTTTCTTTCTTCATGTTTTGCCAAGTGCCTCAAATGCTTCCATTTCGTAGTTCATTTACTCTTAAACTTCCAACACGTCTTGGGAAATAATGTAGCATATATTACTCCTTGAGCTGTGAACTAGACATGTGCTGTATGGTTACTACTTTTAGGAAGACCTTTTACAACTTACATGACTGCTTTTCTTTACCTTTGCTTAACCAGAACCTTAGCATAGTGCTTAGCACATAGATGTTCAAAAGGTATTTGAATTAGTGAATAACATGATTTATGTACAAGAATTAGAAACATGCGAAATTTGATTTGTGAAGACCACTCTTGGTCAACTAGTGTTAAAAGCGATGAACACAGGTTTCTAAGACTCTGTGATGTAAATAAAGGAAAGCTGGGGATCCAAGTTGAAGCTGTGTTGTGATGTACTGCTCTTTCTCAATTAACTGCAGTCCAACTATACCTTAGGGTCCTATGTCATTACCTGAATATGAATGTTACTTCCTATGAGGTAGGAATAAATAACAGTAAGTACATATTAGAAATTGGGGGGGGGGTGGTCTTTGTAAACAGTCATCATGAACTGGTTCACACACATTTAAATATTTCACCTTCATTCGTATCTACCATATATGGGAATTACGAGGATGCAGATGTTCCCTGAGACTTAAAATTTTTCCTTTAGAGATAGTGTATTTTCAGCGAAGATTTAGCACTGTTCTTAGACATCTAAACTATTCTCAATGTCTTTGGGAAGCCCTACGTTTGAATTTTCAATTTTTGAAAAATAATAAGACCGTCTTTTAAAAAACATTCTTGGGACTTCCCTGGTGGTGCAGTGGTTAGGACTCTGTGCTCCCAATGCAGGGGGCACGCGTTCTATTCCTGGATGGGGAACTAAGATCCTGCATGCCACAGAGCGTGGCCTTATGGGGGGCGGGAAGCATTCTTAAGTATCCTAATTTCCAAAAATTGCTGTTTTTATCAGTTAAAATAACCACAACTGAGCAATTGTGGGGAGAACTAGTGAACTACAATTAAAAGTGTTTCATGGGTCATTAAGATATTCTTCAAACTCTGACCTTATTTCCTTTCAGGTCACCAATAAAGCTATATATTATTCATTTTTAAAGAACGGGCTATACGCCTTTATTCCCAGAGACTATCTAGGTATCCTTTTGCTTCCTCAATCATATCCTAAAACTAAATATTTACAATCACAAAATGACTTCTCTTGGACAGCAGGACTCGATTATCTCTAGGTATGGTTAACCTCTCCTAACGTTTTGGTTAAGTCCTCATTTCCATAAACACTCTTCCTGACATTAGGGAGATCAACATTCAAGTTCTCTTAGCCCTTCTATCTCCAGATCAATTGGGAAGGACATAAAACTGGCTACAAAACTCACTTCTCAAAGGAGGGAAACAGAAAAAAACTTTTCTATTATCTTCACGATATTATTTCTTCACATAAACCCTATGGCCTGGAAGGTGGTGGAAGTGAATGTTTGCTAATGAATTATTAACCACTGTGGAGAAAGAAAACCTATTCCCGACGCCCCCCACCCCAGAGATATTTTCTTGCCATTCTTTGTCTTAGAAGCAAACAACGGGCACATTAAAAAACAATGCACTGTGTTGTTTTGTTTTTACTTTCCCAGTAACATTAGGTGGTTAGGAGAGAGAACAGTTCAAGGGTGAAAGCACAGAGACAGACATATTAGGAGAATTTAATATTTTTACTAGAGTTCTGAAAGAAATACGCTACCCTGATTTATCACCAAATTCCTCATTTTACTATCTTCTATGCAATCTGTTGGTAATCTTCCAATAGTAGTATAAGACAACAACTGAGGGCCCTTACCCACACCACTTTCACATGTATGTCAGACCTCAAGATGCACCGAAAACTCCAAGGTTTTTATTTCCACTTTAATTATCTTTTACTTAATAATAAAATGAAAAATAAGAATATATGAATACATACAATCTATATACATATATTTATCGCAAATACTTAAAATTCTTATGTAAAATGATTTTTCTATATTTGTGAAAAAATATGACTTTTTAAATGGTGTTGACACCAACTTCTCTGTACATACCCTCAATTCCAATGTTAACAATTCCTTTAAAAAGGCAAAAGACACAAAAGTTTAGCATTTACCAAACCAGTCTGTACAAATCTTTTAGCCAGAAGGAAAAAAAAAATAGCTTGTGGTAAATAAGTCAATTTTCTTTTAAAATAAAAAATAAACTCCAAAACTCTTCCCCTTATTGCATTTTTTTGGAAATAATCTGAGTGTCTTTAGAGTAACTTCCTTTGAAATAATTTGTGCCTTAACAGTGAGGCCCTACATCAAACACACCTTATATGAGAAATTCAAAGTCTCCCACTGTCACTTTTTACATAGATATTAAAATATATATTACTTAAAATATATTACTGGAAAGCTATTTTTAAAATTGATCTTTAATAGTTGTATCAAATGTAAAGCATTAAAAAAAATAAGTAACCAAGAATCTATGAAGGTCTTACTTCCAACTTTAGGAACTGCTTTACCTATTGTCCTCTTTCAATAGGTTATGTAGGTATTGAAACACGGTAGGAAAGATCCCTGCCTATCATCATGTTTCTCGGAGTCTCTTTGGACTATTCTATAAATTGAGCTGCAAACTACCCTTGGCCAAGTTTTTTTACTTAGCACATTGTTGTAATGCAACAGGGAGACTTTTCTCTCCTTGCTGTGAAATCTGTAGGTCACAGAGAAAACCACCCTGGTACTGCTTACTGACGATGAGCTCTAGAAACAAAGAGTGATGTAATGACCAGAGAAGACCCCCTCATTATAACACATAATTTCACCCAAGAGTTCTTTAAGGACTCTTAGGTGAAGAAAGGCAGTAAGAGCAATTAGGATGGTAAACGGTCCAATTATTAATGTACCAATTTATGCCTTCACCTGGAAGGCAATGACGTCCTCCTTTGGCTATTTAAATCTGTGATAACTCCTAAAATGTCTACACTGTGTGCCTTCCCAGCCCATGTAAGTATGCTTCCCCTGCCCCAAGAAAAATTTCCCATCTGCCAGACCTTATTCTTAAAGATGTTACATGGGGTACCACAGACAGCTTCAGTATCTTCAACACAGGGGTTATGTAGGGCAAACAACTCCAGGTTATTTGGCTTTATTTTCTGTTTAATAGGATGGAGAATTTTAATGAAAATTCTTTAAAATTTAGGGAGTCTTCTCTACTAGACAACTTAGAACATTCCCAAGTAAGACTGAGATGATATATTGTTAATGCCACCTCCCCAAGGTGACCTGAAGTGGAAGGTTATCTGAAGGCTTGAGAAGCATACCCTGGAGGCATAAGCATCAGGCATAATGCCTGACTAGTCACTGGAAATAGTGCAACTTAATACCATAAAAATAAGCTTAGCACTTATTAGAAACATTTCAGACTGAATTGAAAGGTAAAGTAACTGAAAACCTAAGAGAAAAACTGCTGTAAAGGTACTGGAATACCATATTCTAATAATTTAAAGGTTTTCTTGTTCCTACTGCTTCATTTTCAAAAGGGCCAGATTGTAATTTTTCTTTTTTCTTCTCAGCTCAGTCAGCACAAGATGAATGACCTTCTATGTGAAACCGTTTTGAAACCGATAGATTGCATTCAATTTTCTACCAATCTAAGAGAATCTAACTATTCTCTCATTTAGTCAAGAGTGAGGCAGTGTACCTAGTTGACGATTTATTGAATATTTTATTAGCTGGGTTTTATCTGTAAAGAGAATCTGGTGAATAGTAATGCTTAGGACCTATCTGCAAGAGCCTGGGTCAAGATGAATAGGCACGATATGGTTTGCTCTCTAAATGGACTTGAAAATCCCTGATGCCTTTCCTCCTTTCCTGGTTAGTCTGTCCATCCTCAGATTAAGAGAACCATGGAGGAGAGACTTTCTATGATAGGAAAGGTGTGAAGAAGAAAAATCATTTTGAAAAACCAAATTGGTTAACTCGTGCTCACCGTGGGGTCGGTTCTGAAACAGTCAACCACTTCCAGCAGCAGACCACCCCTCAGTCCTGCCACTCAAGTGGGGAGTGAGGAAGCTGGGAATGGAGAGTTTTAACTAGCAATAGGTCTTTTTAACACCCCCTGGGATTACCCAGGGCACTGAAAGTTTGGGAACAGAACCATGGTTTCTGACTCCTACTGGTTATTGGCTGGAGAACTTGCTCCTTATCCCTGGATCCTTACAGATTTCTTACCTCTTAGCTATGTGTGTGCTGGAAGAAAAAGGGAAGTTAGAAGGACATCAAATTATCTTGGTTGAAACTAGAACACAGATATTAATCCTATATTTGCTTTGGGCCACAAAAAACTCAGAAACAAAAAGTAAAAAATAGAAGTAAATAGTTTCTTATGGGGTTTGAAAGTATTAAAAGAGTGTACGTATAATGCAGGAGGTGAGGTAGGGAGGGATGGGTAGCAGAATGGGTGCAAAGCTGAGATTACTACTTGCCTACTTGCCCCTAATCTGGAATGTGACTTAGTTAACGAGTCTAAACTGTTCTGCAGGGGGCTTCCCTGGTGGCGCAGTGGTTGAGAGCCCGCCTGCTGATGCAGGGGACACGGGTTCGTGCCCCGGTCCGGGAAGATCCCACATGCCGTGGAGCGGCTGGGCCCGTGAGCCATGGCCGCTGAGCCTGCGCATATTATGGGGGGCTTGCCTGGTGATGCAGTGGTCGGGAGTCCGCCTGCCGATGCAGGGGACATGGGTTCGTGCCCCGGTCCGGGAAGATCTCACGTGCCGCGGAGCGGCTGGGCCCGTGAGCCATGGCCGCTGAGCCTGCGCGTCTGGAGCCTGTGCTCCGCAACGGGAGAGGCCACCACAGCGAGAGACCCGTGTACCGCAAAAACAAACAAACAAACAAAAAACTGTTCTGCATTTTGTATATGTCACATCCTGAATATTAAGTACAACTATGACTGTACTAGGTTGCACTAATAATGTGTGTCCTTTGCATACGTGAAGTTAGGAGATTTGGAATCAATATGCAAATGTATGCATTGACAATCCCCAACTTTTTCATACCGAATTCTGGTAAATTGTAGATTTATTTTAATGTTCTTTAACCATGACCTAAATGTATGTACTCAAAAATTCTTTAGTCGCTAGAGACAGAATTCAACATAAAGGAAACAAAAATAAACAAAAACAAAAATTTGCAGCTGATTTCTTTTCCTTTCTAGATGTTTCCTAAGTCATTCACTAAAGCCCCTTTACATTAGAAATTTCTAGTGTGTAGAGAGCAGTAGTCCAAGAAAGGGGACGTTTTCTAAAACAGGAAAAGTGTCTGACTTTTACGGTGTGTGTGTGCGCACGCACACGTGTATGTTCAGAGTAATATATAAGATTACCCCCATATTCCTCAGATGCCTGGGAGGTCAAAACAGGTTTAACAGAATGGGCAAATGTGGTATTAATGAGTTTTTCTACCTGTAGCAACAGCTAACTGTAGAACATTAGGTAACAGGTTGGGAGAGAAGAGGATGAGAGGGGCTACTTTGTTTCTAGTGTTAAAATTGTTTTCCAAAGTTCTTTATGTTCAGTTCAACAGTTTCTGCACCTTTACTCTGCTTACCCAACAAAACACATAGTTCAAATCACCCTATCACTAACACTTTTCTGTTAATTTTATACTAGTATTTCAAACTTGTTTGTAAGCTCCCACGAATGACTAAATCCTCGGAGATTATTGCTGGAATTACTGCCCTGCACAGGTGATGGTAACCCAAGGGGCCCCGCGAGGCAAACTTTTCATGGACCACGCACGCTGCTTCAGGGCAAGGGAGTGGGATTAGGGAACAGCAGGGATCCACAAACTGCAAGCAGAGTGCCTGGCAACAGTACTCGTTTATGGAAGCCAAGAACCAAGTCAGAATTTTCAGAGTCTCAAGTACTGCCTGTGAAATTAATACCTTATCAAAAATTTCAACTTGAGAAGGTTCCATCTAAGGTAAAGGGACTGAGTAAACCCTGAATCCAAATCCTGTGAAGGCTGAATAACCTACGTAAAGCCTGCGGTCAAGACATAATCAACATGAGTGGTCATTTCTTCAGACCATTCCCTCACTCCTTTCTTTTCCTAGCCTCTTAAGAAAGGGCAGAAGGGAAATCGCTTCCTTTCACCATGCATGGCATTAAACTTTTCAAAGTCACATGAAGTGGAACATCAATCTGAAGTCAAAGTAATACATTATTACCTAAACACCTGGAAAAATGTTAAAACAAGATGTGACATATTTACATGATTTTGTAAGTGCAAACTTGTCACAAATTCACAAAGTCTTGACTTGGACTTACTATACAAGGTGCTTTTCCTCTAAAATGTAAGATCTGTACTCTGTATTCCTGATTAAGTAACACTTGTCTCTTAAGACAACTGAAACCTAGTTTATTTCTGTGATTCCAAAAGAACTCAAAAACCACATCTGTCAACCCTTCCCCCTTCCTGCCTTCTTTACAGTGTGTTCTCCCGGTCTCATTACCGAACGACAAGGCAGGAGACACACAGTTTGGAGGGGCCAATGCAATCATCGTGGCAGAAGGCTCCACACCCCTTGCACATGATCATGGCTTTCAATCGGCAGTAACATTTCGAAGGTGTGTCCTCTATGCTGTTCTCTTCAGGAAAGGCCTGAACAGGAATGGTCTGGCCGTGGTTGCTGGGATTCATAGCTTGGCTAGCAGGGATGGTTGTGACAGTCACTGAAAAGGACATGACATCACCGACATTGCTAGATACCTGGCTACAGTCAGGCATCCCCGGTACAGCAGAGTTATGGTCCATGTCCGATGAGGTGGAGACGTTGATCATGCCTCTGTAGCTTGGCCCAATCTGTGTGGGGCTTCCATACAGCTTTGGGGTTTGCAGTGGTGGAAGGAGTAGAGACTGATGGGTAGGGCTGTCTGCAGGTAGAGGAAGAGCAGTAGAATTGAAAAGCTCAGGGCTGCTCCGCACGGTCTTACCTCTCACTGCGTGAGCCATCTGCTTCTGTGCTGCCTGAATAAAATCTCTGGCTAGGGTCTCCTCATCAAATGTTTGGCCTCTAGTGAACAGGTAATTCTCCTTGCTTAAAGTGGTTTGCTCAGGCACTGGCATCTCTGCCTTCACATTCTTTTTAGCTGAACAATCACTGGTGGATAGGGTTTCTCTACTGTGGGGTCCTGAACTTGCTTCACACTTGCCAGAACTCTGGGAAGCCTGCGGCTCCTCCTTCACCATGACAGATTCTTGCTCATCACCAGTACTTTCCTCATCAGTATCATCTTCTTTACCGCTGCTACTATCTCCTGCTGCATTTTTACAATCTGTATATCCCATCTTCAAGGCCTCAGTGGGGCTACTTAGACAAAATCGGTCTTCGGGGTTTACAGAATGGGTCCTCCTAAGGCTCTCTGAACCCCGGCCATAGGTGGAAATGTTAAGTAAGTAGTGACCTGCCATGGCAGGCTTGGATGTCCTTCTGCCAGCAAAACCCAGCATAAACCTCTGGCTTGTGGAGATGTCCTCTAACTGGAAACCTGAGTGAGTGAAGTTGAACTGGGAGGGCTGCACAAACGAGAGAACATTCTGCCTCCGAACCCTTTGGATGAGTGTCTGAAGGATCTGATCTTGGGTTGCTTTACTTAGTCCTTCTTGGTATTGGTGTGTGTCAATGCTAGCGTCCCTTAGATCCTTACCTGAAAAGAGCTGAAGGGGTCTTGGAACCTGGGGGAGCTGCTTACTTTGCAAACTTTTACCCAGTTGCTGTGTAGCTGGATGGGACTGTCTCTCATTAACTTCCTCTCTGGTGCTATTTTCTGTTACGCTGGTACCTGCGAGTGCTCCTATCATCATCCCCTTTTCCTCTTTTGTAGTTAGTGGAACAGTTTTCATTTCAACTTTGGTGAGAGGTTTAGGCAGAATTTGCTCCAGGGGAACATCTTTGCCTTGCAGCAGCTGAGTTACCAAAGGATTATTAGCAGGGATATTAGAGCTTGGCCTTGAAATGGGTCCATTCATACTTGAAGAAGCTCCTGGGGTCTTAAGGCTAGAAGCTGCTGGCAAAGTGCTCGAGGATGGAGCTGATCCAGTAGGTGCTATGGTTACACCGACCTGGGGTACAGGAAGCTTCTCTAAAGAGGCTGTTGCTAATAAAGATGTTAAAGGGGAGGGAGTCATGTCCACTGAAGCACTAGCACTTATCTCTGCTGAGGCTGGAGGGTTTGGTGTATTCTTACTAGAACCTGCTTTGGGCTCAACTGTGCCATCGACTGCAAAATGAACAGGTGAGGCACCTGCGATTAGAGCAGGATCTGCTGGAGTAGGAGGTGCTTTCTCCTGCCTACCATTACTGGGCCCTTGTGGGTGGCTAAGAGAGGCCACCGTGGCTGCCGCCCTGGTGGGGTTCAGTTTTTCATTACTTACTTTCCCTAAAGCTGGTGGGGGTGTGTTAGCGTGGGCTGGTGACGGGACACTTGAGCACGCTCCACTGATGGCAGATGGTGGAGGCACTGAGGAGGTTTGCTGTAGTTGTGCTCCAGAGACACTGTGAGACTGTGCCTGGCCTGGGGTCTTGGTCTCAGATTGGGGCTGAGTCTCTGGACCACAGGGTAAAAGCTCTCTCGTACCTCCCCTGCTTCCAGTTCCTGCCAGTTCCAGTGTGGGGCCCTTTCCAGTTTCACTGACTCTGTTTGAGTCTGGACTCCCTCCTCTAGCAGTTCTCCTTTCAGCCCCCTCTCCTGGACCTTGTCCACCCCCTGGGCCAGGTCCTGGAATGGTCCCTCCAACTGAGGCGGCTGCAGCAGCTGCGGCTGCAGCAGCAGCTGCTGCCCTCTGTGCTTTGACCAGCTGGGCTTTTGCTTTGATGTCTGCGAGAGTTCTGGCTCCTGTTCTGTTAGGACTAGTGATGGAGATTGGAAAACGAGCCCTGGGAGAGACCTGCGATGTAGGAAACGGCATGGGGGAGATTCTGGAGACCGGGATCTGAAAGAATTAGGGGGGAAAAAAACAACAGAGCTTAGTTTTCATTTATAAGAGCAATCAAACTTCATTAACACAAATTCTGGGTAGAGTGAACCCTATGACAAGGACGGGAAGCCTGTGACTAAGAGACCAAACCATGGGGACAGCCACAAAGGTTTGTCTCCAGGATCCTTTCACCTCCTCTATTGGTGCCAAGGACTCCCCTCCCTCGACATCCACTCCCACCCCAAAGCCTCAAACCTCTTCTTACAACACAGCTCTCTCTTAATGTCATTACTACTCATAACAGCTGATCATTTAAGATACAGACCTTTCTATGGTATCTACATTTTAAAATGTGTGTAAAAGCGAGAAGACAGAAACAGAAGAAATAAAGAAGTAGCACACCATTACTGTCTTTTACTTCTTGGCTTTACTACCGAGGTCCAGAGGAAAATTCTTGTTCTCTTCTCTTTTACACACGCACACTTGCACAGCTAAGCATATAGGCTGAATTATCTCAAATTACAGAGGCTTCTAAACTGCACTGGAAGGAAGACAGTGTGTGATCCACTCTGCCCACCCACATGACAGAGTATGTATATAATGTCTGTAATGTTAACCAATGTCATTCTCACCCCCTGCTGGCATTATACTTATTTGTGGAGCTTTTAAAAAATATACATCCTCTCAGTCCTGTCCTTAAAATTACAAATTAGAACTCCTAGAGAAAAAATGCATTTCTAGAAAGCTTCTTACGAGATTCTGATGCATCATTAGCTTTGAAACCACTGATTTTCATATCATAAAATATTATACCTAAAAGGAATCTGACTCCTGTTCAAAACAATACTTTGAAAGCTACTGGAATTAAGTAGAATGAAGCAGTATCTGGGCCTTTCTAATAGCTGGAAGAATTTAAAAGAGCAAATAACTGTTACAGATGTCCTAGGACATGTAATTAAAAACATATTAAGCCGCTGAGCTCTAAGAAAATGCATGTCATCTTTCTGGAACTCCTTAAATTGAGACTAATAAAATCACTAAAGATTTTTCATTATCTGCAATACCCATTTCTAAAAAGGTCAGCAGTCCTGAAGAATTCTCTGCCATTCAGAAGTTAGACCTCTAGGATTCTGTAACACCTGTCACAAAGCCCACATATTTCTCATCATGAGATATACTCAATCTCTCTCTTAAAGCTGAAATCTACTTTACATCCAACTGCACACAGTATTTTAGAAGCTGCCCAGAATAAGAAAGAAGCAACTGTTGCCCCTTGGTAATACCATCTAGCAGAGACAACTAATAGGGGGAAAAACAGATAAAACTAGAAAATTAAAAACAAGAAAGTAAAAAGCACAGTTGTGGAGGGGAATCATATATAGGGAACAAGCAACCTTACATTAGAATAATCTTGAGAATAACAACATATCCAGCACAATAAAGGACACCTATCATAATGACTGAATATCATTAATAACGTTGATTAAATAAGGACAATCCTTAAGAGTGGTTAAAATAAAAAGTTTTAATGCTTAAAAATGAGAATTTTCAGTTATTTAGGTAACTAGTCCTATTACCCGTTTATATAGAATAAATGAGATGTTATATATTTTTTTAAAGTACAAAAACCACACAAGCTTTCTAGGCACTGATAACAATTCAACAATTTAACTTATTGAGAAGCCCTACCCTGGTATAGCAAAGGAATTAGATTCTTTCTGTTATAATTGTATACTGAATGGAAAATACATAATGTCTGTTTGAGTTGTCCATCTCTCTATATACATATATGTACACATTTTATATTGTAGATATGCATATATAAAATAGATATATGTGCATATATAATCTTATACACATATACATATATAACATTTGTAATAAAATTCAAATTTTGTTTTTCTATTTAAGTTTTGTTTAAAAGATTTTGTTCTGTTATAAATTACATTAAGCTTTGTCTAAGAAAATGGGATTTGAGATAGGGTCTAAGGTAAGAGTGTTACTAAAGCAACTTCTGGTGGAAAGTTTTTGGGGAAATGAGAAAGAAGTAAAAGAAAGGAAAGAAGTTAAATAACATTAACTTGGTCACAATGGATTTAAGTTTTCAGTGTAGAGTCTCTTTGGATTAGCAGAAAGATGAGGAAATAGAAATGATGGTTCTTACCCAGCGTCATTTATATAAAGTAAAACCTAGACTATAACTCAGCTCTCAGGTTTAGAGATAAGTTCTAATTGACACCCATTAAAGAAAGGTTTCTCATATTTTTAAAAGAAGAATACAAGTGATTATCATAAAACTCAGAATCTCTAGCAAAGCATGACAGTGTATGCTAATGGTAGAAAAATATCAAAAAAAAAAAAAAGAAAAAGAAAAAAGGAGAGATTCCTAAGTGCTGCAATCACAAATCTTAAAAATTAAAAAGTAATGAAGAACATCATACTATTATGGTGCAAAATGAGAGAGAGAAGTCCCACAGTGCATGAAACAGGTCAAGTACTAGTAACTGAGTGTTTCCAAGGGATATTTCCAGGTAGGACTTTGGTTAGTCTAAGTTGAATAAAAAAGGGAAAAGAATATTTCTATTTGGCTTATTTTGTTTTACTTATATTCTAATGTGAATGAATGCTACCCAGCGCCTGGGTTCATAGTAGACACAACAGTGTTAATAAATACTATTAATAAAATTAAGAATGAACTGCAAACTGATATTAGGCACAAGCCCAAGTACACGCTAAGGTAGTGACACTGCTATAGAAATTTAAAAGATCTGATATGCAGCAATATAGGGCTAAAACACAATTAATCACATATCCTAAGCAGTAGAGCTTAGCAAGGCTATTCCATCCTACTAAGGTCCCTCAAGTGACCAGTGGTGACTCATGGCAGCCACACACATTTCCTTTAAAAGGTTGGAACTAAAAGGTAGTTGCAGGCTCTCAGAACATCAAATCAGTTATGGCAGCAATAATTAACACATTATTGACTGGGGATTTTTGTAGAAACTAATGCTTGTGGCCGTAATATGTCTCCAGTCAATAAAGTGTTAAATATCATGGCTCTTGATACACAGATGTGATCTCTTAATCACATCAATGACCTCCTCCTGTTTATTATTATACTTATTATTTTGTCACATGAGACAAAATACTTTCCATAACTGTCTTAAAATACAAGAGTAGCCAGCAGGGGTGTGGGTGGGGGTGGACTGCATTAGATATTCAGATATCTGAATAAGTATTCAAACCCCAAAAAGGATGTGTGAGGACGCAGTTCTTTTATTTATGATTTTTTTTTATTGGAATACAATTGCTTTACAATGTTGTCTTAGTTTCTGCTGTAGAACAAAGTGAATCAGCTATATATATACATATAAGGATGCAGTTCTAAATGCCTGTTTCTTAATAATTTGACTCGTGTATGACCACAGTTACATGCATATCAAATATATACAACTGCTTCTGCATTAAGAAATACCACAAATATTTGAAACTTAGTAGGTACAACCAAAAACTTAGTGTTCAGACCATCTTTCTTTTTCAATTCTTCCCGCTCTCTTACCTTGAGAGGTGGTACTTTCCGCACCTGGAACCTGTCCCCTCTACTGAGAAAGGGCTGTGGGGAGACTGGAAATGGCTGCTGGTGCTGGCGATCCTCAGTGACACGTGGTCTCTTCTCCCAGCTTGTAGGGGCCTCTTCTTGGGTGACAGAAGGTTTCCTCTTGAGGTTTTCTGGGCTGTGATCAGCCAGAGCTGATGGAGGCTCTTTCATAGTGGTCTCCTGTAGACCTGCTTCTACTATGGGCTTCACTACTGTTGTTTCTACCCCAGGGCTCTTGGGTTTGCTCAGGGATGTAACTAAAGCTTCTTGGCTTTCATTTTTATTATAATTTGAAGTTGTAGTGAGATGACTGTCTTTCTCAGACTTCTGTTCAGCAGAGGCAACTGGCTTTTGCTCCAAGAGAGCCTCATCCTTTGGGCACTTGATGGGAGGGACGCTGCTAAGCTCATCTGTATTGGGAGCTGAGGAAAGCAGGGGCTCTGGGGATTTGGACTTTGGCTGCATCTTATCTTGGCTTTCATGCTCTTCTTTTCTGACTGGTGATGGCAGCTGTAGTACTTCTTCTTTAGACACTAACTGGGGAATTACTGAGACTATATTGACAGGAGAGGCCTCTGAAGGAAGCATGGATTTTGGTTGCTCAGCTGGGGTTTTCTTTACTTTGGGATCGTTGGGTGAAGCTGTCAATTTCTTTGAATCTTCAAGGCTCAGGCCAGAACTAAAAGGTGGAAGAAAGAAATATTGTAGTTGAGAAATGGCCTATGTTATTGAATATGAGATAACGGTGTATGGCAATGCCTAGAAGAACCTGTGACACTTAGTAGGTAATTTTCATATATCATCTTCACTATTATTAATATTAGTGAAGGGTCTGGAGCCAGAGTGCCTGGATTCAAATCCTAGCTCTGATACCTACTATCCATGTAATAAGTAAGTGACTAGCCTTCTGTATCTCAGTTTCTTTAATTGTACGTTGTTGCTATTATGAGTAACTAAATTAATGCATGTACAGTACTTAGAATAGCACCTAGCACGTAATAAAACCTCAATATAATGTTAATTATTATTACTTCTGCTTACAAAGGGGCTACATTGCCTAGAGGCATGGATCACAGACTACCCACAGAGAAGTTAAAGAAGACAAAGACCCATGTACCCTGGGACTGTGGGTTTGGACGGTGATCAGCTCTACTCTGCAGTACCTGTAGAAAGCCTGGCCCAAGAAATCCAAGGGACCCAGGGGAGACAGTAGGAGAGGTGGCTGTCAATATTCGCTAGAGGTTGAAAACGAGAACTCTGAGTTTTTGGAAAGCCTGTTTAAATTTCACTTGGTATAGCTCTAAAATTCTGAGATCAAGTGCCTCTGAGCTGTCCTGGGAGTGAAGACCAAGTGAGACTTCCACAGTGTGGCCTGGCTAAGAGCTAGGCTACCCTGTAGGGGTTACTAGAGACTCCTCCTACAACAAGTAAAAACAAGATAGCCCTCTTTGGTGACTTCAATAATCAGTACCGCACCCCTGAGATGGAATGGCTGAGGACAAATCTGGACAGTAATCAAATACAGTCCTTCCAAAAAGCTGGCAAAAAATAATAGCTAAAAACAGAAAGACCCAAGAATGGCTGTAATGCTCCATCTTATAAGGAGGGAATGAACAATATTTATGGAATAACTGCTGCCTATAAAAATGGTCTAAATGTATTCACCCTCGTTTCTTTAGAAAAGCTCAAAGCTCATACCAAGAAGGTAGAAAAATTGGTGTACGGCGCTCTTCATCTCATTAAGAATCACTTCTGAAATGACCATGAAGGGGATCAATGAACACTACATGGAGATAAGGAAAAGAGCCATTCGTTCTCAAGCTATGGTTATGGAGTATCCTTAAAGGCTGCCATTAGGTAGGAAGGGAGACTAACAGACAATTAAAACTCCGGGTGTTCAATTCTATTTCAAACAATACAGCTCCACTGTCATCAATTTAAGTGTCCCCATTAAGATTTTTTTTTTTTTTTGGCTGCACCGCATGGCTTGTGGGACCTTAGCTCACTGACCAGGGATTGAACCCGGGGCACAGCAGTGAAAGCTCCGAGTCCTAACCACTAGAACACCGGGGAAATCCCCCCATTAAGATTTTTAAGATTTTTTTCTGTTAGGAAAAAAACTGACTCAGACTATATAGCCCCTTGAGAAAAGGGTCTGTATCTTGTTTCAGCTATGAATATCTCCCAGTGCCTTCTACAGAAGAAAGGCTGTTTAATTACACGTTGAATACAATGGTCCATATTACAGGATTCCTTAGTGATTCTGGATAAGTTATCCTATTGTGGGATAACTGACTACAATAAAAAAATATATAGAACTTCAGTATTCTTATGTATTATAAAGTTACTGGAAGAAAAACCAATCTATTCAAAGTAAGGACTCTAATTCAAGATAATAAAATCTTTTTTTTTTAATAAAAAAAAAGAAACCACACCATCTACAATGGTAATGTGTTAAGAGTCAAGGACTGGGACTTCCCTGGTGGTCCAGTGGTAAAGAATCTGCCTTACAATGGAGGGGACACAGGTTTGATCCCTGGTCAGGGAGCTAAGATTCCACATGCTGCGGGGCAACTAAGCCCGTGCGCTGTAACTAATGAGCTTGAGTGCCTCAACGAGAGAGCCCGTGTGCTCTGGAGCCCATGCACCCTCGAGCCCATGCGCCATAACTAGAGAGAGAAAAACCCGCACGCCACAACTAGAGAGAAGCCCGTGCACCACAAGGAAGAGCCTGCACACCAAAATGAAGAACCCATGTACCACAACTAAGACCCGACACGGCCAAATAAATATTTAAAAAAAAAAAAAAAGTCAAGGATTATGAGTAATCCAACTCTGTGTACCTAAGATTCGTAGGAAAAAAAAATTTTTCTTGGTAAAAAAGAACTAGTGGAAAAAAATGAAGGAAATCGCAGACTAGATTTTCTGGAAAGGTAATAAGATGAAGCACCACATGACGTATGTATAGGAATTAACACTGGTTTATAGAACCTGTCTTGATATTTACCTCTGACCATAGTAGCTTTCAAAAAATTGTTCTTTCCAAGGCTCTACTTTTTTCTCCTTCTCAATCTCTTGTCGAATTCTCACCTGCATCTCAGGTGTAAACTCACCTGTATGTAGGGGAGAAAAAAAGATATTCAATAGAAATACACTATTTGCTACTTTCAACTATTTGTAAATCATGACAGACTCATGCAGGAGTCAGAATACTATCACATGAAAGTAACAGAAATTCCCCAAAATTCCTCATTGTAAGGGGAACTACCTAGGAGCCGTCAGGTGAAATAAAAACCCTTGCACGCCACTCCATGTAGTTGCCAGTGCGCAGCTGAAGTTAACTGGCCACTTCTCTGGGCCTTCCTTGTAGCAACCCTCACCTCTGCTTCAAATATCATAGTCCCTCTAGATTTCTTACAAACCTTGAGTCTGTCATTTCTTTTCCACTGGAAAAATAGTCATCTGGTCATAGGCTTTCAGTAAATAATGCCACTGGACACTTTATTATTAAAAAGTTCTGTTTCTCCAAGGCAACCTGTGTTTTAGGCCTTTTAGCTCTAACTGCATAATGAACAGTTATGGCCCTGCTTAAAGACATTTGAGGTTCCAGTAAAAAGGTAGGTAGTAGGAATTCCCTGGTGGCCCAGTGGTTAGGACTCTGTGCTTTCACTGCCGTGGGCCCAGGTTCAATCCCTGGTTGGGGAGCTAACATCCTACAAGCCGCACGGTATGGCAAAAAACCAAAAAAAGTAGGGAGTTATTTTGGAGGTGTCAGTTTTCTAATTGTTCCAGAAAGTGTACGAGTCTAGTGCCCTAGCAACAAGACACTCAATATGCCGAAGACCCAGCTGCTCTGAATATGCCATTTATCTTCAAAACTACCAACCACACCTCAATTCTTCCCACTCCATCGGCAGAGAACAATGAATGTGCTTGGTAGGCCATCGTCAAACCCGTGACTCAGACAGGCTGTTTTTTTTTATTCTCTAATACCCAGGACATTAGAGAATAAGAAGTGGAAATGGCAGATTTGAAGTTTAAGACCTCCTGGGGGTAAGAAGAGGGAAAGGAAAAGTGTTAGAGGACAGTGGATATCACAGTCCTAGGCATATGAGTGGGAGAAGAGGGATCTGGCGGTCAGAATCCAACCCAGAACTTCTGAATTTCTGCTCTTTGGTTGTGTCTACTGTGCTTGATAGAATGAGGAATAAATAGTATTGAATTCTGTTCACATGTATACAGTGTTCAAAGTTTTTGCTGCTCACGAAATATGATCGCATGACTACAGGTATAGCAGTGACTGCTCATATGCAAAAAAAAAAGTAACATAATAATCAAGGTATCACTGTTGATAATATCTACTTTTAAAAGTTGGGGAGTAGGGAACATAAATCCAAATTATTCTAAAAGAAAGTACTGGTAACAGGTATGTTTTAAAGTGCTCATGTGATTCTGACTCAGAAAAAGGGGGTCTCTGCTCAAGGAAATCTTTAAGAAAGAGAAAGGTTGAAAGTAATCAGTAAGAGATCCCTTCTACACAGAATTTGCCCTGAAAAGAAAAACAGGAAGGGAAAAGTCAACAACTACTGTGAAAAGTAGAGATATTAAAAAAACCCACTGACGTGCAGGCAAAACAAAATCATTGTTTTTGGGGCCCGGATGTCTGTATTTTAAAAAAATACCACAAGTGATTATAATGAGCAGTCAGGGTTAAGAACTGCTAATAGTGACCGATACTACACGCTACGCAGTCAATCAATCACTTTTTTATGCTTTGTAATATACGCTCTATAAATCTGTTAGATCAGAATTAGAAACACGGCAAAGCAGTAACCACAGGTAGCAATTCTTGATCATAACCTGTATTTATTAAAATGCTCTGGCTGCTACTGAACTGTATGCTGCAAATGGGTGAATTTTATAGTACGTGAAACATTTCTCAAAGCAGTTTTTTAAAAAGTTCTTAGTTTTTTAGATTCTTTTTACTGTTAGTTTCATTGAGATTGGGCAGCAAGAAAGAAGTTATCTCACTGCTTACCAAACCATGATTCACAGCACCATAAAATAACTCTAATTCTATATTCTGCTTATTAAAATTTCAATTCTTAGGCATTAAGCTAGAATTAATGAAACAGAATCTTTAGGAATAGGGCCTAAAAGTCTATATATTTTTTAGTTTACCAGGTGACTTTAAACCCTTAAAGAAACATGCTGCTGAACTCCTCCTGGAGCCAAACCTGGTTACATGCTCTAAATAAAAGTCTAGCAATGTGTTTCACATAGAATAGCTAGTTCTACCTTATGAAATGTTCTATCTTTTGCTTTCCAAAACTGGGCAAATACCCACTGAGGCTCAGAGGTGCAAATATGCCCTCCAAGTGCATACACATCCTAGGAGACACGTAAAGTTGAACACTTACCTTCTGAAAGTCTTTCCTTCCAGCCTTGGGCTGCTGAAGTGAAGAACTCATTATTAAGGGCTGAGCCATTTAACTTCATCAGACCATCTGGACCAACCTGGGTCAAAGAATAAGCCACAGAAAGCTTAGAAAGAAAGCCAATTGTATCATGTGGAATTTGACGTTCCTGTCCTTTTAGAAAAGAATGTGTGTAAGTCAAATTTTACAGAAACATGACTGTATCATACCATGCTGCTTATTATGGACACTTCTATTTTATAACGCAATATTATTTTTTTCTAAAAAACTTCTTTCCTGTTTACCTCTCCTCCCTTCTTCCTCTCCTTTCAATTCCATTCCCCACTGGTTAATTATACTCAAAGAATCATCTGCAAACAAATACATATATAAGGGGTTTTTTCTGAGAGGTTCATTATTTGTTTTACAAAACTGTGACCAAGTTACATACACTACTCTGAAACTTACTTTTCTCACATAATACAAGTGGAAGTCTCTCCAAGTCAACTGGCATAGTTTTAGCTCCTTTATAATAGCTGCAGATTGTTTCCCTGTATCAATGTCCCTCAATACATTTACCAATGTCCTGATCATAAACATATATTTTGTTTCCAGTGCTTTCCCATAATCAACAAAGCTGCAATAAGCATTCCAGTAAAGATGAATATACTAGTGCTTTTTTCTATGGAATAGGTTCTGAAAGCAAAGAAATATTTGTGTGTGTGTGTGTGTGTGTGTGTGTGTGTATAACTAAAAGACTATTAGATTATTTTCCAAAAAGGCTAATAAAATAATTCACATTTCTCCTAGAAATACACGAGCATACTCCTTATCTTGTGAACAAGAGATATTAACATGCTATTTAATTTTTGCCTATTAATGAGTTTGAAATGATTAAAATTTCCTTCATCCTGACTGCTAGAGTTTTGTGTATCTTTTTGCATGTTTATTGAATATTTAGATTTGCCATCTAGTGAAATGCCAATTCCTATTATTTGCTCATTACTCTATGAGGATGCTTATTTTTAACTATCTTGTAAGAATCCTTTGCATGTTATACATAGTAAAACTGCCACGTACTTTAAAGATATTTCCTCCAATCTATCTGTTCACTGACTTGATTTGTGATGTCTTGCCAAAAGGTTTTTTTTTTTTTTAAGATTCTTCTCTGCATTAGAGATTTTATTAACTGTCATTCTGCCCAAAGTTCATATCTAGATTTATACCAGAATCTCTATGCAGATTTTTCATTAATAAAATGATCTTGGGCTTCCCAGGTGGCGCAGTGGTTGGGAGTCCGCCTGCCGATGCAGGAGACGCGGGTTTGTGCCCCGGTCCGGGAGGATCCCACGTGCCGCGCAGCGGCTGGGCCCAAAAAACTGAGAGGGGGGAATTGCCTTTCCAATTATTAAGCATACCACACAAAACCACTGCAATCAAAACAATTATTACTAGCATTAGAGTGAATAAAGAAATGAGTGAAAGAGGAGAGAGTGCCTATAAATATAAACTGCCTGTAAATGAATAGAATATGTAACAAAGATGGTATTTCAAACTGAGAGAAAAAGACGGTTATATAAATAGGTACTGCTGGAACAACTGGCCATCTAGTCGGGAGAAAATACGCTGAGCCACAATTTCAGAATAATATAAAAAATATTCTAGATGGATTAAAAAACTAAATTTAAGCTTAAAGTCATAAACAATTTTTTGAAGAAAATTTAGGTAACTATTTGGACATCCTAGGGATTAAGGAACTCAACTCACTTTATTTTCTAAATCTATCTGGGCCAATATTATTTTCCCCTGGCCCTAGAGCAGAAATTGGAAACTTTTCCTATTAAGAGATAGACTACGAATAGGCCATATACCCTCTGTTGCAACAACTCAACTCTTGACACTGTGGCAGGAAGTAGCTATAGATAATATGCAGAAACTAATGGGAGTGGCTGAATGCCAATAAAACTTTATTTACAAAAACAGGCAGTGGGCTGAAATTGGCCTGTGGGCTACAGTTTGCTGGCTGCTGATTTGTACTCTATAGATTTGGCAGAGGAGTAACAGGCTTCCCTATGAGGACAGGTCATCCAACATCTCCCTGAATATTCCAGTGCTGTGCAAGTTTCTCCAAAACAAGTCAATCCATTCTACAATTTAATAGCTCCAACTGTTTAAAAAAATGTTATTTTAACCACAAATTTGCTTCCTGGAGAAACGAAGAAGTTTACCTCTTCCAAAGACTGGCCTTCAAATATATCTGAAGAGAGATGTTTTAATCCATGCCCCTCCCTTATTCCTTTCTCTGGTCTAAATAATGTTTTTCGACTGTTCATTGTTGAGTACTCCATATACTAAAAGATGGTTTCCAATGTTTCATGCTAGTAATAACCAGAATTTTTGATAAACTCCAAATTTCATCTGACAATGAAGCAGAATTTCATTAATAAATTCACTAATAATTTCACTAATAAACTCCATATTCCATAGTCTCAGATTACTATGTCCTCCACCACAGTAACTGAAAAAGACAGGCAAGTAACCTCCTATTAAAAATACCCCACAGGAATGGGAAGTTGGGTAAGTTTTAAGGTCCCTTTTAATTCCGAAATTACATGTGGCAATTCTCCTTCTAAGACAGGATAAGGGCCATTAGTCAAAAGACAGTTCTGAGGAACCCACACTAGAATTCTATAGATATATCCTCTGTTAGGTGTTGTGTTATTAGTCCCAACCTAAAATTTGAGTCTTTAAAAAAGATGAGAGCAATCCTTAGCAAGAAGAGAAGCTCTCTAAAAACTCTGCCAAAACTTCAGTCTCCTAACTTGTTCTAACCAAGAACTGGGCATCCCCAAAGCTATAATTTCTCCAAGGAGTGTTAAGGTGGGGAGAGCAGCAGCTGGGAAGGATCAGTTTTACTTCTTTGTCCCTACTGCTGGTAGTGTACCTGACTTATCTGAACTCCCCAGAAATAGAATCTGACCTTTCACAGGTGCTGATTCATAGCAATATGAAACTGATATCAATATAATCTAGTAGAAGAATGATTTTCAGAATGAGGAAGATTTAGTTTTGACTTTTCTATAGACTAGGGAATATATCTAGTTTTCTTACTGTAAAACCAGGGAAAACAACTCTCTCTCATAATGTTTTTATAATAATTAGAAAAAAGTGGAGTGCCTAACAGAGTACTTAGAACATAGGTACTTCGAAATAATCATTAATTAAAAAAAAAAATCTCAGAATTGAACAAACCTCACAAAATCATAATGATCCTTTTGCAGAGGAGGAAACAGAAGATCAAAAGGGAGAGTGACTTGCTAGTCACTCCTTCCTTGATGAAAGCCTAAGTCTTAGACTTTTGCCTTATTCCTGACCAACCTAAACCTCTCTGGTCCCTGCCTAGACTCTTCCAAACCTTTGACATTTCTTCTGGGTACTGTTTTGTTTTTTTAAGGAGTATAACTTATATTGGATTTCAAAACTTATTACTGAAGCAATAAATGTTTGTTTTAGAAAAATTTAACAAAAGAAGGAAAAATTAATTAACATTCTTAATCCCATCAAAAATCCATTCAAAAACCCCAGTGTAATGCCTTAAGACAATTCTTCCTCCTGAACTATATTCTGCGGATGTCTACATCCTAATATGATAGCTAGACAAATTTTATTCCATAATCTTGACATTTCTGATAAGAGGGTTCTTTTCCTTTATGAGCCTTACAGGGCCAACCTATTAAGAAATATTATTTCTTGCTTAACACCTTTGATATCACTTCTTTACAGGTACACACAAAAGCCATTTAAAAAGTCTTAAGGAGTTCTAAAGGTAATGATTGAAGGAAGCCCCAGATGGGTTATAAAACTGCTGATATGCCTGAAAGAACGCACCTGTCGATCCACCTCTGGAAGTAGTAGAAGCAGTCGCTGTTGGCAATCTCCAGGAAGGACTGAAAAGGTGTGTTTGTTGATTAGTGCTCGTAGGTTTGTATTAACCAGAATGGAGTCTGGTGTCTCAACATCAATTTCAGCACATTTAGTCCTCTTCATTTGCCCTATAAAAATATGGAAAAGAATCACTTGGGCCTCCTTCACATTCCTGTTTCTAGCTAAACTATACCTTCCTCTGCAGTGCAAAAAAACCACGGTTGTAAGTACTTTAAAATATCACACCGTGAAGAAGGTAACATTTAAGGTTCTCAGAAATAAACAAAGCCAAGTTTTGTTCGTTCATAAAGGATAAAAGAATATAAGTTATCTTCCCTGCAAAAATGGAATAAAGTCTGTAAAAGTACATCTTTTCCCATACTAAAAATACATTTTATGTTTGAGACTCGATCATTTCTCAATGGCACTAGGGAAGTTTATAATAAATAACACATACACAGAATGACTAAAAAATGGAAAAATTCAAATATATATATAAATCATACTGAGGCTCTTTTTCCCTTCCCGTGATAATTATTTTCATCAATTTTATTTGCATTAGCTAAAAATGTTATGATTGAATAGCTTAGCAGTCAACAGAAAATCTGTTCACAATAGGAAGGTTTCAGTCTTTCAAAAACACTGATGGATTTGAGTACAAAGTTTAAAACTTTTGCACCAAAAAAAAAAAAAAAGACTAACTTGGAAAAATATCTGCAAGCCATGACAAAAGGTTACTATTCTTTTTTTTTTTTTCCGGCTGCCCTACGCGGCATGCGGGATCTTAGTTCCCCATCCAGGGATCGAACGCATGCTCCCTGCAAAGGAAGGGCAGAGTCTTAAGCACTGGACCGCCAGGCAAGTCCCAGAAGGTTACTATTCTTGATAGTAAATGTGCATCTATAAATCAACATGAAAAAGATAAACATCATCAAGAGAAAAATGAGCAAAAGGAATGAACATGCAATTCATAGTTGACTAACCATAAACAGCTGCTAAGGTATTAATATTTAAAGAAATGTCAGTTAAACTAATGAACATGTTTTGTCTATCAAATGGCAAATATTGCAGTATGGTGATGGAACTATTCACAGAAAAAGCAAAAACCCCTTTCAAATAATGCTGGTGGGGCTGAAATCAGTATAATCTTATTAGAAGAAAATTTAACAACACACAGCAAAATTTTAAGGTGCATAGGAATCTAAGATCCATAAATTCTACAATTAGGAATACTTGCATAAAGTTACACAGTCCTGGATGTGGGTAACCTCTGGCTCCTGGCACAAACAAAAGTCATCTCCCTTGATAGGAAAGGATTCCCCTTAACTTAGGCCCATAGGATTCCTACAAATTAAAATCCAGCACTGCCTCACAAAGATTACCCTAACAAACCAGGAGGTATGCCAATATGACAGAAAATAAGCAGTAACCAGAAATAAAAGATTTAGACCTAGAAGTACTACTATCACTGAAACTGTCACATACATAGAATACAGAATAGCTATGTATAAAATAATTAAAGAAGTAAAGAATGTAATTGTAAAGATGAGGCTAAAATAATCAGGAATGAACAAAAAGACTTTGAAAAACTAAATTTTAAAAATTGTTGAAATCAGATACCATGAGTGGATTAAACAGGAGGGAATTATAGCCAAATAATTTATCCAGAATATAGAAAAGACAGATAAAACATTTTGAGAGCTTTAGCAGAAACATGAATGACAGAATGAGAAGGTCTAATACATGTGTGCTTGATTGGAGACCCAGAAAGAAGAAATTAAGAGAATGGGAAAAGGAAACATTTGAATAATTTTCAGCAATACATTTACCAGAACTGATGAAAACCACAAACCTAAAGATCTAGAAGCAAAACATATTCAAAGCAGGATGAAAAGAAATCCATGCTTAGTAAAACTGCTCATCAAAGAACAAGAAATAGCTTGGAAGCATCCATAGGAAGGGAAAGATTTCCTAAAAAGGAACAGAATAACAGCAAGCATCTTAACAATGAAGGAATCTGTAACAAATGGGTTAACTATAAAATGCTGAGAGAAAATAACCAACAATCTATAATGATATGTATACTAAACTCTCCTTCAAGAATGAACATAAAACAAAGATATTTATAGAAATAAACAAAAATTGAGGGCATTTTCTACCAAGAGACATGCTCTAAATAAAGTTCTCAAAAACCTGTACTACGGGAAGGAAAATCACTGCAGATGGATGGGCTGGAATACAATGGAGAAAGATAGACATGCTTGCATAAAACAATAGCATTCTAGTGCCTGATCTGTGAGATTAAAAACAAAGGAGCGAAATGTCAGATAATAATATTATTTAAGTCCAAATAGAAAAAGATCAGTTCTAAATTGTTATAAAGTACTTCCATAGTTCTGGAAGAAAATCAAGATGGCCACTTTTTTGCTAAAAGAATAAATCTTAAAAGTTCTCATCACAAGATAAAAAAAATCTAACTGCGTAAGGTGATGAATGTTTACTTACAGTGGTAATCATTTCGCACTATATACATATATAAATCATCATGTTGCACACCTAAAACTAATTGAACAGAAATAGAATGTATATGAAACCCAGCAGAGAGAGAAAAAAACTATGAAGGAATTAAAATGAACAACATATAAAAATACTAGCAAACCGAATCCAACAATATACCATGATCATATACCATGATCAAGTGGGATTTATCCTAGGGATGCAAGGATTCTTCGATATATGCAAATCAATCAATGTGATACACCACATTAACAAACTAAAGAATAAAAACCATATTATCATCTCAATAGATGCAGAAAATCTTTTGACAAAATTCAACACCCACTTATGATAAAAACTTCCCAGGAAGTGGGCATAGAGGGAACCTACCTCAACATAATAAAGGCCATATATGACAAACCCACAGCTAACATCATTCTCAATTGTGAAAAACTGAACTTCCTCTAAGATCAGGAACAAGATACAGATGTCCACTCTCGCCACTTTTATGCAACATAGTTTTGAAAGTTCTAGCCACGGCAATCAGAGAAGAAAAAGAAATAAAAGGCATCTGTATTGGAAAAGAGGAAGTAAAACTATCACTGTTTGCAGATGACACGATACTATACACAGAAAATCCTAAAGGCTACCAGAAAACGACTGGAGCTCACCAATGAATTTGGTAAAGTTGCAGGATACAAAATTAATACACAGAAATCTCTTGCATTCCTATACACTAACAACAAAAGATCAGAAAGAGAAATTAAGGAAACAATTCCATTTACCACTGCATCAAAATGAAAAAAATACACAGAAATAAATCTACCTTAGGAGGCAAAAGACCTGTACTCATAAAACTATAAAATGCTGAGCAAAGAATTCAAAGATGACAGAACAGATGGAGAGATATACCGTGTTTCTGGATTAGAAGAATCAATATTGTCAAAATGACTATACTACCCAATACAATCTACAGATTCAATGCAATACCTATCAAATTACCAATGGCATTTTTCACAGAATTAGAACAAAAATGTTTACAATTTGTATGGAAACACAGAAGACTCAGAACAGCCAAAGCAATCTTGAGAAAGAAAAATGGAGCTAGAGGAGTCAGGCTCCCTGACTTCAGACTATACTACAAAGCTACTGTAATCAAAATTGCATGGTACTGGCACAAAAACAGAAATATAGATTAATGGAACAGGATAGAAAGTCCAGAGATAAATTCATGCACCTATGGTCAACTAATCTATGACAAAGGAGGCAAGCAAATACAATGGAGAAAAGACAGTCTCAAGAAATTCTCAAGGAATTAATCTCCAAAATATACAAACAGCTCATGCAGCTCTATGCCAAAAAAACAACTCAATCAAAAAATGGGCACAAGATCTAAATAGACAGTTCCCCAAAGAAGACATACAGATGGCCAAAAAACACATGAAAAGATGCTCAACATCACTAATTATCAGAGAAATACACATCAAAACTACAATGTGGTATCACCTCACACCAGGCAGAATGGCCATCATCAAAAAGTCTACAAACAATAAATACTGGAGACTGTGTGGAGAAAACGGAACCCTTCTACACTGTTGTTGGGAATATAAATTGGTACAACTACCATGGAGAACAGTATGGAGGCTCCTTAAAAAACTTAAAAACTACCATATGACCCAGCAATTGCACTCCTGGGCATATATCTGGAAAAAAAAAAAAAAATCACAACCCGAAGGGATACATGCACCTTAATGTTCATTGCAGCACTATTTACAACAGCCAAGACATGGAAGCAACCTAAATGGCCATCAACAGAGAAATGGATAAAGAAAACATCGTACATATATACAATGAAATATTAGCCATAAAAAAGAATGAAATAATGCAATTTGCAGCAACATAGATGGACCTAGAGATTATCATACTAAGTGAAGTCAGAAACACAAAGACAAATATTATATGATATCACTCATATGTGGAATATAATTAAAAAGAAATACAAATGAACTTATTTACAAAACAGAAGCAGACTTATACATATAGAAAACAAACTTAGGGTTACCAAAGGGGAAATGTGGTGGGAAGGGATAAATCAGGAGCTTGGGATGAACACATGCACACTACTATATAAGACAGATAACCAACAAGGACCTACTGTATAGCACCAGGAACTCTACCCAATATTCTGTGATAACCTATATGAGAAAAGAATCTAAAGAAGAATGAATGTAAGTATACGTATAACTGAATCACTTTGCTGTATACCTGAAACTAACACAAAGTTGTAAATCAACTATACTCCAATAAAAAAAATTTTTAAATTATTTATTTATTTATTTTGGCTGCACTGAGCAGCATGTGGGGTCTTAGTTCCCCAACCAGGAATGGAATCTGAGCACCCTGCAGGGGAAGGGCGTATTCTTAACCACTGGACCACCGGGGAAATCCCTCCAATAAAAATTAAAAAAAAAAAAAAGTCGAGGCAAGCCAAAAAAAATTTCTTATTCATTAAAAAAAAAAGGGAAACAAACAAAAAAATCAGGACAACGATCAACAAAAAAATAAGATTGTAGAAACAAGTCCAAATAGATTAACAATCACAATAAATATAAATGGATAAAATTCACCAAAGAAAAAAGATTTACATATTGAATTGAAAATAAAGAAAATTCAGCTAGCTATATGCTGTGTAAAGAGATATACCTAATGTACAAGGACATAGAAATGAACAAAGTAAAAATGTAACAGGCAAAAACTAACCATAGGAAAACTGGTGCACCACTAGTAATATCAAACGAAAGACACTTTAAGTAAAATACTTAATCAGAGATTGACAAGGTAAAAAAAAAAGGGGGGGTTCAATCCACCAGGAACATTTTCAACTTGAAAATATCTAATATAAGGTAGCTTCAAAATATGTGAAATGAAAACTGATAGAACATCAGGGAGAACTGAACAAAGCCACCATTAGGATAGGAGATTTCAACACATCTCTCTCAATTATTAATAAATCAAGCCATACCAAAAGCAGCCCAAAAAACAAGGGGGGGAAAAGGCTGAACTATTTTTCAGATAAACAAGCTTGATCCAATCTACACAGAATTCTGTGTTGAATAACTACAGTACACTTATAAAGTTCATTATCAGTATTCCAAAAATGCAGGTCTCCATAAATTTGAAATATTAGTAGTAATTATAACAACAATGATCGATGACAGCAGCAGTAAACACATTTATATAGGGCTTCCTAAGTGTCAGGCACTATTTTAAACACTGACATGTATGAACTCATTTATTTTTCATACAACCTTATTTGCATGAAAGAAGATGAATTTTCATTTATTTCTTGGCCATTAGGTCAAAATTAAATATACCATGCCTTCTTTTTTTATAGTTGATTTTTCTTGTTGTGTTATGAAAGTCAGAAATTCTTGGCCCATACTTTAATTTTGTAACTCCACGTTTCAACTGCAATTGAATGAAGACACTAAAATTGTGACTTTAACTGAATTTAAGTAGAATATTGGCTCTATAAGGAAGAAACTTTGTTCTGTTTATCACCACATCTCTTGGGCCCTAAACCTGTGCTTGGCATATTAGTATACCTTCTATAAGTATTTGTTGACTAAATGAATATTTTTATTTTTTTAATTTTTGGCCACGCCACACACCATGTGCAATCTTAGTTCCCCGACCAGGGATTGAACCCGTGCCCCCTGCCTTGGAAGCATGGAGTCTTAACCACTGGAGCACCAGGAAGTCCCAATAAATGAATATTTTTAATCTTTGGCAGTGCGACTGATGCTCAAAGGGCATATTCAGTTTAAGGCAGATACTGTCTCTAAGAAAAATGTACCAATGTACAATCCCACCTAGATTCAAACCAGATTTTTACAAAGAACTTGTCTGAAAATATTAATTCTATTCTCACGCTTAATACTTTGGAAGGGTCTGTCTTATATAAATGAATGTAAAATAACTTTCCTTTAGAATTTTGTTGGCATTGCTGCACTATCGTTTAGCTTCTATGTTGCTGTTGACATGTCTGCCATCCCAATTCTTGAATCTTTATATGTGAACTACTTTTTTCTCTTTGGAATCTTCTCGTTATCCTAGATGTTTTGAAATTTCAAAAGAATGGTCTTGGAACAGGTTTCTTTATGTTCCTGTTTCTTGACAGGAATCACGTACTTTCAGTCTGGAATCTGTGGCTTTCAATTCTACAGAATTTTCTTGTATTATTTCTCTTATCATTTACCTTCCTTTCAATTTCTGTTCTTCCTTTCTAATACTCCTACTATTTAAGACACTGGACAGCCTAGATTGGTGTTCCTACTTTCTTACCTTCTCTCTCCTTTGACCTATGTTCTGGGAAATGTCTTCACCTCTAACTTTTAGTATTTCTACTAAAATTTTTTATTTTTGCTACCATGTTATTTAATATCCTGGTACTCTTTATTTTCTGATTTTTAAAATAGTATTCTGTTCTTTCATGGATGCAGTATCATCTTTTCTTTCTGTGGATATTATAGTTTTTGAAGTTATTTGTTTATTAAGTTTTCTCCTTCCTGAACTGTCTGTTTCTTCTGAGTCTGTATTTCAGATTCTCTCATGATGGAGGTTTTCTTCAAAGGTGATCCTTAGCAATCACAAGTAAAAGAGAGGCACTAAAAAGACTGAAAATTTTGGGTGCCTGGGTGCATCTTGTAGACTGGTGAGCTCCACAGAAGTATGATCAAGATGATTTCTTTTAGTTGTGAATCTATAAATTTGCCTGGAGATTTTTTTTCTGAGACTATTCAATTTCTTTAGGTACCAATCCCACAATCTCTTGCTGAAGCATAGGTGTGGAGGAGGAACAGAGTAATGGAGGTAGAAATATGCCTCACTACTAACATTCTGGAAACCAAGCAAGCAGGAGATTCACTATTTAGTATTTGTATTTTACTTGATTTCCCTGAGTCCGGTACATTGCCTCATTATCTGTCCTCAGTTATGTGTGGTGTCTCTGAATCTCAAGTCTAGATGGTTTAATTTCACCTCAAAATAAATCTCCTGTCTCCTGCTAGGCTGAGGCATCAAACTTCTTCTTATTAACTTTCAAAGGTTTTTCTTTTCAACCCTATGCTTCATCTTTCTCTACTATGAGAAAGATATCTCAATCCTTGATATGGTATCTCCAATTCATAAACCTTTCTGGTGCTCTACAGGCTCAGCTGGCTTGCTGACTACTGGCATCTGCTCCTCAGCTCTGTGAAAGACTCTATCCAGTTTTTTTATCTTTCAAAATCTGTTGATATTTCCTGTCCATCTGTTATCTCCTTATTTTCTTCACCCTAATGGGTTTAATCTTTTGTATTTCCATATTCTCATTTTATAGTGGGATTTTAGAGGAAGCAGGAAAAGGGGTTCAGTTTGCCATGTTTAATTATAAGCCCTTCTACCTTTCTGTACACAGAGATAAAAGGTAAATAATGCTGGATAAAGAAACCTCTTGTCAGAAAGAGAAATAAACTACAAAATGGCTGATAACAGATCTTATTCTGAAATGAAGTTTGATAGACAGGATAGGAAGAACACGAAAACAGTCAAGAGCTCAAAGGTGAACAGGAAGGAGTAATTAAGCCAAACAGTTGATGTATTTCAAACACAGAGTTGAAAATTTAAGGTGCGAGAACTGAGGTCTTTGTAAATAAACTTACTTGTGTGAAGCCTGTCAGACCTCTGGAATGACTTCTTTCCCAGGCCTAGCAAAGGATTTTCCACTTTAACTGAAGAAGAAAAGCTAGAGTTTGAGTTCTGAGGGCTGCTTGACTGTCCGTCAGATTGCTTTCCTTCCCATATCGCTAGGGGAAAAATATATATATAAAAATATATTAAAAATATATATAAAATATGACCCTGAGGGTATAAACAGAAACAAATAATCAATCAAATGAACAATTAAATCATTCAACGCTAAGCAAAGGAGTTATGTATGAGGCAATGTGACCCTTCAAATGTGTTCTGAGTCTGAGAATTAGGAGTCAAAAAGTAAAATAAAATCCCTTTCCTCCTCCCAGCACATTATTTGCTTCTGGTGGTAAATTTCCTTCCTAACAAAAATGCAGTTCTGCAAGACAGTTTAAATCTGGCCAACTCATATAATCAGCTGGCATCAAACTAAACTGTGTAATAAAATACAAAGCCTGTATCTAGACCAGTTTAAATTCAAAACAAAATAAGCAACAACAACAAAAAATCCAAAGGCCTCTGGATATGTCCAATGGAAACCCAAATGTATCAAGAAGTCTTAGGAAAACCTTTTATTTTTAAAGAAGAGAACCAGTGAAGAGTTCAGTGTGAGCATCTTGGAAACATCAGCTTTATAAAGTTACTAATTAGAGGCTTTCAAATATTATTAGTTTAGACATATTGGAAGTTAGTCATTGATCTTATTCTAACATGCAAATCCCAATGATGTATTTTTTAACAACCGTATGATTACTCTGCATAAATTTCCCCCTTTACCCTAGAAGGATTTATACTGATGATCTGGCAGTAATATAATATAGTAATTTAAAAATAAAGGATATAGTATATGAATTTGGTATACAAAAATACTGGAAAAAGAAACTTTCACTGAAAAGACATTCAGTCTGCCTACCAGGTTTGGCAGGTACAGAGTCACTGGCTGCTTTGACAGTCTTCAGAGAGAGGTGCTGGTTGGAGGAGATGGACATGCTTGGCCTGCATTGCTGCTGCTGCTGTTTCTTCTGCTGTTGCTGTTTTAGAGCCTATAAAGAGAAAACTGACTGTAAGAAACAAAACAAATCCGTTTTTAGTAATAACAAAACAATAAATGACTTTAAGTGGTGAAGAAGAGTATGCTGATTATCGAATTTCTTTGAAATCCATCAAAGTAAACAAAAATCTAAACTAAATTAATTAAACACAAGGCTTAAATAATCCTTAAGAGTTTGGATTTTTTTTTTACCAATGTTCTCCTTTAAATAAATGTGAGAAATTGTCATTAACATTTTTAGAGCTTAAAAATCACCAGTAAGCCATGGACTTCTCATACTTGTAGTAGCAGAGAATTAGATGTTTTCAATCATTCTGAAAACAGAATTCTAAGCCCTGGACCAAGAAGAGTCCCATTTGCATCAACTTTATGTAGAAATGTAAATATTTAGCTTACGTATGTTTCAGAGGTTCTGCATTTGAACAAAAGGTTGCAAATAACTATTTGAATTTGATCTCAGGTAAGAGCAGTAAGATTTGGCCCAAAGACCAAATAAATCTCAGCAATTTATAGCAATGCAGTAAACTGAAGGGAAGGAAGACTGGAAAACATGGGCTCTAAGAACAGTGTGATTCCTTCTGGTTATTTCAGAATATTTTAATTTCCATGATGTTCTCAGTTTAGAGAATATACTAAACTATTTAGAATGAACAGAAAGACAAATAGCTTCCCAGATTTTAATCATAAAGATATATAAAGGCTATATTTAAACTCAAGGGTTTAAAAAGAAAAAAAGACAAACTAAGAAAGTAAAACTACATTTCAGGAAAAAGTTGAACATCTACGACCTCATTAAAATGCCAGTTTAAGCTTTAACCTTCATGACCATCATGTAGAAAGGTGTGGAATAACTGCCTACTTGTCTTTCATTCCCTTTTCACAATATGGTTTTCTCCTTTTCACATTCACATATACCTCTGGCTATGCCATGCAAGCACAGTGGCAACACTTGATCTCCTTGATCTAAGCTGTCAGTGGAGAAAAGAAACTGAGAGAGTCAGGTATCTGGCTTATATTCACCTACAACATTTATAATAGGTGAGGCAGAAGCATAATGTCAGTGCTGTCTGATCACTGATTACATACAGCTTGTCTCTCATTCTTTGCAATCAAAACAGAAAATGTTTGCAAGCTTCCTGTGTGGCATCCATTAGTATTCATTCCTTTCTATTCACAGTACCTAGGTCATTCTAAGTTAATGCAAAATTTAATAGAACCATTTAATCTTATCTATTTCTGCTATGATCATGTAAATTCAGATATATGATGAAAACAAAATAACTTACAGCCTCTCTGTTTAAGAACTGTACTCGGTTTTCCCCTCCCTCAGTACCTTACAAACCCTGTTCTAATTCTGTATAAAATTTAAAAAGCAAGCAACAAAAAAAACCTTCACTGGGGTAAAGGATAACTTACACTGAAATACGTTTTCTCACCTAATAATATGAAAAACATATACTGGAGGCAAGGCCTTACTTTATATACCAACAGTCTAATTTATATAATTTCTCATACTGGTATTCCTTAAAGAAAATATAGTATTTGACTCCTGAGATTACAGGAGAATAATACAGAGTAGTATATATGTCGCGAATAAGGTAACAAGTTTTACTAAAATACTTGCCTTTTCTCTGTGGAAAAGAGGCATCTCATACTTCTTTTTTTTTTAAAATTAACATCTTTATTGGAGTATAACTGCTTTACAATGGTGTGTTAGTTTCTGCTTTATAACAAAGTGCATCTCATACTTCTTAAACTCTTGCAAAGAATGTGTAAAAATACAAGTGCTGCAGGATACCCAGGCAGATTGTAATTAACCTTATCAAATTTTTGGACATCTTTTAATAAAAGCACTTTTGGTTTAAACACTTTAAGACCTACTTAAATTTTTTTTTTTTTTTTTTTTTTTTTGCGGTACGTGGGCCTCTCACTGTTGTGGCCTCTCCCGTTGCGGAGCACAGGCTCCGGACGCACAGGCTCAGCAGCCATGGCTCACGGGCCCAGCCGCTCCGCGGCATGTGGGATCTTCCCGGACCAGGGCACGAACCCGGGTCTCCTGCATCAGCAGGCAGACTCTCAACCACTGCGCCACCAGGGAAGCCCATAATTAAAAAAATTTTATCTCATCCATCCATCCATCCATCTATCTATCTATCTATCTATCTATCTATCTATCTATCTATCAATCTATCATCTATCTAGGGTCGCACTACACAGCTTATGGGATCTTAGTTCCCTGACCAGGGATTGAACCTGGGTCCCAGCAGTGAAAGCGCTGAGTCCTAACCACTGGACTGCCAGAGAATTCCCTTAAAATTTTAATTAAACAGTTATGACATGAATACATTTTTACCATTTAATTCAAACATAAAGCTAAAGTCTCTTTTGCCCACCACTCAGTCTTGTTACCCAATCCTCAAAGATAACCACAGTCATCAATTTATTTTTCCTTATTGAGCTTTTTTTACACTTACATTGTATGTATGTGTTTCTGTGTATATACAGATTCATATTTCCATTAAAAATATACTATTGTTCTGGGTATGTATGTGGCTATGTGTATGTTTTTAATGAATGTTGTAACACAACTTGATTTTAATGATTAAACATTATAGTGTGGTGATGTTTCCATGTCTATGCATACAGAAAAACTTAATTACAAGGTAAACTTTTAACCCTGTATAATTTTCTAGCATCTGGATATGCCGCTGTTTATTAAGGAATTCATATATATATATATATATATATATATCCACTTGCAAGTTTTTGCTATTACAAACTTTAATGCAAACATTTTCCTGTGTGTGTGTGTATGTAAGTATGTATGAATACATGCATTTTTCTAAGATAAGTTCCCAAATATTTAACTACTTAGTCATGGGGGATATGCATTTAAAATTTTAATAAACATAAAATTTCTCTCCAAAGTAGCTATAAGAATTTATATTCCACCAGCAAACTACAAGTAGTCATTTTCCCACATACTTGACAGTGCTTGTGCTTGAGGTTATAATTAAGCTGTATTATATATACTAATCTGAGGATAAAATTAGTCTGTGTCCTTAATTATTAGTCAAATTTAAATTTACTGATAATTTGCATTTCAAAAAATAGAAAGCAAGTTCTTTGAAAAGCCCAATAAAATAGTCGGCAAGTAACATTGAGAAAAAAGAAGATACATCACAAATGAACAACACTGATGAACAAAAGAGAAACATAAAAAACAATACTATGTACAACTTTATACCAATACTTGAAAAAAAATCAAGTGAAATGGAGCATTTTCTAAGAAAAGTAATTTCCAAAATTGGCTCAAAAATCAGAAAAATCAAGAGATCAGTAGTAGTAGATGAAATTGAAATGCTAGGAAAACAGTTGTAAAAGTGAGATTTGCAGAACTTTCAGGGAAAAAAATACTTTCTATGATTTTTTCCAAAAATCAGAAAAATAATAGAGGGCTATACAACTTATTTTAGATGCTAAGAACAATCCTGATTCCAAAACTGTATAAGGATAGTTCAAGAAAATAATAAAATCGAAGCTAAAATCTTAAATAATAAAATTCCATTAACATATTAAAAATTATATAAAAAACATATAGGCTTTATTCCAGAGAGCTAACAATACATTAACATTAGAAAGTCTAGCCCTGGAATTCTGTATATTGGTTGACTTAAAGAGAAAGGCTACCTGATCATCTTCATAAATGCTGAAGAAACTCAACCTGAAAAATTCAATACCTACTCTTATTTAAACACACACACACATACACACACCCCTCTTAGCAAATTGGAAACTAATGAGGAACTTTTAAAATGTGATAAAAAGAGTATCTACCATAAACCTATAACACAGAGGTGCATAACTTATTACATACAAAGTGGGAAACCACACAAAATTTCTCCCTAATGTCCTTTCAAGAAATTTTCACTGACTGCCAGAATCATGCATTTTTAATGTAGGAGATTATAATTCTGATAAACAGAATAGCATGATTACCTGCTTTAGTGCCTTCTTGCTGTGCTTCTGTGATGGAGAAATGACTTTACCTGCTGGAATGGTGGGTGATGGGCAGCCTGACTGAGGAGAGGATGGTTGTGACAGTCTAGACGATACTAGGGGGGAAAATGACAATGAAAAGTTTTGTTATTAGAGTTGATATCAAGCACCATTCCTTCCCCAATCATATGCTGCTACCTGTATTAAGAACTGTGACCAAACACTTTTGGGAAGGATCTTCTTTTTGGAGTTCTACTGCAAACAGCCTCCCTTTTCAGTTTATTTCCTCAGAAAGCTCTAGTGAAGGATGATAGGATGGGGAAGGGATGGATGTTAGTATTCATTACTTTTCATTCTTTAATTTTTCAATAGAATTGACTGAAGAAGCAGGAAGTAGAATATAAACCATGAGTCATCAACTAAGATAAAACTTAGAAAAGATGCTAGAGCCCGTTGGACAGTATCTATGTTCTTAAGGTAAATCTAATAACAACATGATATTGTGGAAGAGCCCTGGATTGATAGAATGGGTTCCAGTTCTCCCTATCTTTAAAATGGAAGGCAATAAGGCCATTCCACCTCAAACACTACCATAGCTTTAATTTTTATATTCCTTCATCTCTTACATCAATAGTTTTAGGTCTACCCATGTGAAAGGGTACTTTAGGATTTCTCTGATGGAATCAGTGTAGGTTTGCACAGGATGTAACCACTCTTTACTTCATCACCAGCTGTTTTATACCTCATCAGAGCTTAGCCAAACCTTAGTATTACGTGAATGGGGGTTTTCCCTTCAAGGGCCTATACCTCTTAATAATAAATAGCAATTAGATCTTCATGTTCTATAAAGTTCAACAATGTATTATTTATGATATGAGATAACAAAAGAAATTGCTGATTCAGACCCCTTAATAATAAAAATAATAATCACTACTGCTAGTGATGACTCTCAAAGAATCCATGTTTACTAATGCCTTCTTTCAAAGTAGCTGGACTGAAAGGGCCTGGATAGCAAAATGGCATCTCATGGTATGGCTAACGGGTCTAAAGATACCATATGAAGTATGCTGGCAGGTAGCTACCTGACATAAGAATGTAGAAACATGGTTCACTGGAATACATAAGTTTTGGAATATGGCATTTCAATGGACTCTTAGATGTCCTAAGAAAGGAATGCACAGTAGACAACATTTAAAGAGGACAACAGTAGACAATGTTAAGACCTATCTTAAGACCTATCATAGTTAGCTTTAACTTTGTATCCCAATCCTTATAATCAGGTTATATATGGGAAAGAACTGACATACAGTAAGCGTGGCGTTAAAAAAAAAAAATTCACCGTAATATACAATACAAAAAATGGAGTTGGATAATTCTTGAGATGGTTAAGCAACAAAAAGAAACCATATCCTAGTGCACTTAGATGTTGACCAATTTTTTAAAATAACAGTTTCACTGAGATATAACTTATATGCCACACAATTCACCTAAAGTGCACAATTCAATGGCTTTTAATATATTTGCAAAGTTGTGTAACCATCATCACAATCAATTTTCATCACCCACTAAAAAAACCCTGTACTGGTTAGCTGTCACTCCTCTTTCCCCTAACCCATTGCCCTAGTCCAAGGTAATCAGCAATCTGTTTTTTGTCCCTATGCACTTGCCTATTCTGGACATTTCATATAAATGGTATCATACAATATGTGCTGTTTTGTGAATGGCTTTTTTTACTTAGCATGTTTTAAAGATTCACCTCTGTTAGAGCATGTAGCAATACTTTATTCCTTTTTATCATCAAATAATATTCTATTGTATGCACAGCCACATTTTGTTATTCATTAGCTGATTTGACATTTGAGTTGCTCAAAAGGACATTTGAGTTACTTCCACTTTTTGCCATTACGAACACTCGTTAGCAGAATTTTGTGTTGGACAGATGTTTTCAATTCTCCTGGGTTCATACCTAAAAGTGAAATTGCTGTTTTTTCCAGTAACTCTATGTTTAAACTCTTTGAGGAAGTGCTAAACTGATTTCCAAGATGGCTAAACCATTTTTTACAATTCCACCAGAAATGTATGAGGGTTCTAATTTCTCCATATCCTTGCCAACATCTGATATTGTCTGTCTTTTTTATTTCACCAATGTTTTTAAAGGGACATTATGAAAATAAAGCTAACAACTATTAATATTTAACTATATTTATTTTCTTTTTAATGGTTTGCAGAAATCTGAGATTATTCACGTCCTCACCTGTCCCAATAACTGTCTGAAAATAAACAAAACAAACGACCAAGCCAAAATGACCCTATTAAAGAACATAAGAATTCTACTTTGTAGCCTGGAAAAGAGATAATAAAGCTATCTGTAATTAACAGGGCAAACTGTTTGGAATGTTTCCCTTTAAGGCAAAAGCCCTTTCTAACAAATGAATCCATAAACAGTATCTCAAAGCCAACTGAAATAAATCACGAAAATTCCAGGACCCACCAATGAGAAATACCTCCCAGTACTTAATGCCAAGCACTGGTCTCATAACTTTAATGAAACTTAAACTTTACTCTAACTTTTAAATATTAAAGATTCAGAACTACAAACAGCAAATAAGATTTAAACACATGTTGAGAAACTCATCTCTTTTAATTCCTTTTAGTGTCTACATTGTCTCCAAGACACATAACTTTATTAAGAGCAACCATGAATTAAACATCGTCTATGTGCCTAATGCTGCGCTAGCTTCATTTGAACAGAATTTCATTGAACTCTTGTAACTACCCTCTAAGATGGGTACAACTTCTCTTTCTACCCCCACCCAATCTCCTCCAATTCTATCCTCTGAGATAACTAAATAATATAGTTGGGATGGCATCCTTGCTGACATTTTTCTGTGCAAAAAAAAAAAAAGAAAAGAAAAAATTTCAAGGATATACATTTATAAATAAATAAATATACACACCTGCATATTGTGATGGTATTATCTAAATTTTCCCTATCTGGAAATTTAATTAGCCTGACAAAGGACACAGCTAGTAAGGAGCACAACCAAGATTTGGACTCTGTATAGTTTCAGAATGAGTGAGTACTTGTAGTGAGCTAAGTGGTGGCCACCAAAAGTCATGTCCATGTCCCAACCCCCAGAACGTGGAAATGTTACATTATTTGGAAAAGGAGTCTTGGCTGATTTAATTAAGGATTTTGAGATAAGGAGATCATCGTGGATTATTCCAGTGGGCCTTAAATCAAATGACAAGTGACCGCAGACACAAGACACAGAGGAGAAGGCCATGTGGACAGAGGCAGAGACTGCAGGATGTGGCCATAGGGAAATTATGTCAGCAAACACCAGAAGCTAGAAAATACACAGAACAGACTTCTCCCTTAGAGTCTCTGCATAGAGTATAGCCCTGATGACACCTTGACTTCCGACTTCTGGCCTCTAGAACTGTGAGAAAATAAATAAATTTCTGTTGTTTTAAGCCTCCTGGTTTGTGGTAATCTGTTACAGCAGCCTCAGAAAAGTAATACAGCACTTAAAACTGATTTTATTTTTTTAAAGTATCAACTCATAGATGTTTACATATTTGAAATGTTTACATCATTAGCAATTATTAAAAATTTGGCACTCAAACTGTGCACTTTTGGGGTAGTGGGAGTTCCTTCAAGTTGTAAACCATCTTTGGGACATGGCCCCAGCAGTATCCAACCACTTCCTTGCTATCTGGCACAGAAAGAGTCCTAGGCAAATCTTGCATAATTTTTTTGCCCAGACTTGGAACACCCCCTTCTCCAAGGAGACCTGATACCTTTTTATTGAAAATGGTATTAAAACACTGCACTTGATGCTACTCAGTTACCACTGGTTCTAGAACTTTTCAGTGAGTGGAACAAAAAAAAAAAAAAGAATTTTTTTCAAAGGAAAAAATTTTTTAAATTCATGCAAAAGATAAATCGGAATTTATGATTACAGCATTGTCACTTAACTTTTCTGATTTTATATTTCTATCGCTTTTCTTCCCAGATAATCCTGGTTTCTAATAACATTACTGTAACTATTAACTTGTTTTCTATTATAGATTTAATTTCAAAGAAATCATATCAATATAATTACTGAAAAGAAGACTACTGAAGGCAGTTTAAGATTTCTCTGAGTCTGGTCTCCCACACCTAAGACATATCCTACAGTAATTACCTATGTCATTATGTTCAAATTTGACATATACTTGAGTTTGCTTTAAGTTGTTTGATATTTCTAGAAAGTGCATTTTAAATTTTTAATTGGCTTAATTATGTAAAACTATAAAACAAGTTACTTTCATAAGTCTAGCTCCCTCCCCTGTCTATACCACTTTATTACCTCCTTTCCCTTAAAGGAAATAATTTATATTAGTTTTTATCCTTCCATTGTTTTTTATTTGCATTTTTGTTTTGGTGAAAACATAGTGTGTGTGTGTGTGTGTGTGTGTGTGTGTGTGTATTTTAATATGTTAACTCACTTCTTTAAGCAAAATAGACCATGTACTAGAAATTGTCCATACCCTTGATTTTTAAAATATAATCAATATAATATATCCTGGGGAAGAAAACAGAAGAGAACATAAGAGATCTTCCTCTTAACACCTGCAAAAGATTCCACTGGCAGATGTACCATAATTTCTTCAGCTGGACTCTTGTTTTGGTAATTTCTAGTCTTTTGCTCTTATTACTACAATGTCTTAACCAGCGGTTTCTAAGGTGTTGTACCAAGAACAAAACCATAACTATCTAAAAATCTGTTAGAATGCAAATTACTAGATCCCAGTCCAGATCTACTGAACCAGAAACTCTGAAGGTGGGGCCCAGGAATCTGCATCATAATAAGCTCTCCAGGTGATTCTGATGCATGTTCAACTATAGTATATACGGAGAAACAGTTTTCCAAAGTGGTTGTACCGATTTATACTCCTACCAGCAATATATGAGAGTTCCAACATAATTTACCACATTAACAGAATAAAGGAAAAAAATATATCTACTGAAATAGTAGATGAAGGAAAAGCAACTGATAAAATTCAACAACTGTTTGTTATAAAATCTCTTAGACTACAAATAGAAAGGAACTAACTTCATCTAATAAAGAGTGTCTACAATAACCTACTGTAGTCAACATCATTCTTAAAATGGCATAATATTCAAAACTTTACCTTATAAATATAGAGAAAAGGATGATTGACATTACCACTCCTATGTCACTCTTTACTGGAAGCCCTAGCCAGTATAACATGGCAAAAAAATAAAACTGCCACTACTCATAAAACACATGTTTGCATATGTGGACAATCCTAAGAATAAACCTATATATAAACCATTAGATTAGAAAATAATTTAGAAATGTTGCTGGATACAATATCAATGTTGGGAGAGGCAATCCCTCAGTGTTGCTACAAGTACTTGCTGGGTATGCCAAGAATGCAAGTCCCTGGATGCTGTATTTACAGTCAGCAACTCTGAGAGAAGGCAGTAACTCTTCCCAAAGTAGGCTTGCTTCCACTTACTATTTAAAAGCCCTGAAAGGAGACACAGAGCTGGCCAACAGGCACATGGAAAGATGCTTAACATGACTAATCATCAAAGATATGAAAGTCAAAACCATAATGAGATATCACCTCACACTTGTCAGAACAGCTATCATCAAAAAGACAGCAAATAACAAGTGCTGGCGAGGATGTGGAGAAACGAAACCCTCATGTACTGTTAGTGGGAATGTAAATTGGTGCAGCCACTATGGAAAAACAGAACAAAGATTCCTCAAAAAATTAAAAATAGAACTACCACATGATCCAGCAGTTCCACTCCTGGGTATTTATCCAAACAAAACAAAAACATAATCAGGAAAGATATATGCACCCCTATGTTCACTTCAGCATTATTTATAACAGCCAAGATATGGAAGCAATCTAAGTGCCCACCAACAGATGAATGGATAAAGAAGATGTGCTATGTACGTACAAACACACAGCACATGCACACACACACACACAACGTGGCACATTACTCAGCAATAAAAAAGAATGAAATCTTGTCACCATGTGTGGCAACAATGATGGATCCAGAGGGCATATTATACTAAATGAAGCCAGAAGAACAAAGACAAATACTGTATGATTTCACTTATATGTGGAACCTAAAAAACAAAACAAATGAACAACCAAAACTAAACAGAAACAGAATGGGAACTCCTTGGCAGTCCAATGGTAAGGACTTGGCACTTTCACTGCCGTGGCCCAAGTTCAATCCCTGGTCAGGGAACTAAGATCCTGTAAGCTGTGCATTGTGGCCAAAAAAAAAAACAAAAAAAAAAACAAAAAAACCCAGAAACAGACCCACAGATATGGAGAACAAACAGGTGGTTGCCAGAGGGGAGAGTGGTGGTGAGGGGAAGAAAGAAACAGGTGAGGCAGATTAAGAGGTACAAACTTTGTTACCAAATAAATGAGCCACAGGTATGTAATATATCCTACCCTATGGGGAATATAGTCAATAATGGTATAATATCTTTGGTGACAGAGGACAACTAGACTTATCATGGTTATCATTCTGAAATACAGAAATATGGAATCACTATGTTTTGTACCAGGAACTGACAGTGTTGTAGGTCAACTATACTTCAAAAACAAACTCATAGAAAAAATGATCAGATTTGTGATTACCAGAGGTGGGGAGGTTGCGGGGACTGATGAAGGTACAAACTTCCAGTTAGAAGATAAATAAGTACTAGGGATGTAATGTACAACATGATAAATACAATTAATACCACTGTATGTTATACATGAAAGTTAAGAAAGTACACCCTGAAAGTTCTCATCACAAGGAAAAAAAAATTTTTATTTATTTATTTATTTTTTGGCGGTACGCGGGCCTCTCACTGTTGTGGCCTCTCCCGTTGCAGAGCACAGGCTCCAGACGCACAGGCTCAGCGGCCATGGCTCACGGGCCCAGCTGCTCCGCGGCATGTGGGATCTTCCCGGACCGGGGCACGATCCTGTGTCCGCTGCATCGGCAGACGAACTCTCAACCACTGCGCCACCAGGGAAGCCCATGACATACAGTTTTAATGCAATCCCGATCAAAATCCTAGCAGGTTAATGGGAGCGGGGGCATGTGCAAACTGACTAGCTGATTCTAAAATTTACATGGAAATGAGATGAGCCAAAAGAACCAAAAACTCCTGAAAACCAAAGAGCTTAAAACTCTTTGGTTCTGCAAATAAACTAACTGCTTAAACAACAGTTCTCAAGATTATATCCTGAACTACTAGTCCTCCAATGCGGACGGCGCAACAGAGTCAAAAGCACTCATTTAAGAACTTATTTAGTATCTGATTAGAAACAAAAATGCTTGCTTTCATATAAACATATAGACATAACAAAAGATTAACAAGTTCTGATCAAAAGCACTCATTATTTGATTTAAAAAACCAAAAATGTCACACACAAAAACCTAACAGCGACCTAGTAGAGATCTTTTTAAACTCAAATTTAAGAGTTTTCAGAAAAATATTTGAAACAAATTTTAGAACTGAGGCTTATTAAAGCCAGTTTTACACAGTTTACTGGAAGTAGTTTCAGGCTGTTGGATACATATGTACCATCCCCTGAGTATAAGATCATAAGGTACCATCTTTCAGATACATTATAGCACTGGGAATTTTCCATTTCAACAAATGATTAACATATTGAACAAGGTCAAAAGGGTAATGGACTATTCATATTAGATGCATTTGAATTAAAAGCTTTAGTAAATAATCTCTGACTTAGCATTTTAGTTTCTCCTGAAGACATTCAATGGGCCCCTCTGAAGTATTAGAGACACTATCAGAAATAACGGAGCAGTAATATCAAAATTGAAATTGAGCTTTATATAGTTGAAGGATTAATAGTTGAAAGAGTGCATGGTCAAAAACAGCAATCCTTCTCTTAAGGGAGAGTTTTATTTTCACAGTAGTCTTTCTTTAGAGGAACTTCATTTCCAGAAGTAACAGACCGTTTTAGTTCTAAATCCCTTCTCCTCACACCAAGTACAGTCTACTCCAAACTGAGCAGGCTGTGGCTCCTGATTACATTCAAACAGTCCCCTAACCAAAGATGAAGAGGCCTTACCTGAACACCTTCCCTTGCTTCTGGGTACCCTAACTATCCAAGTCCTAGTAGTGTAGCTGTCTTTAATACATGACAAAGCTAAAACCTCCAACTCAGACACTAATCACCCCAGGAGAGAAGAGAGCATCTCTCCCAAAGGTCTCTCACCATGTAAGTTAACTTTGCCCAAAGGAGTTTTTCTCTCCAGTATACTTTTTAAAGGTGACATTTCTCTCTATATATAATCATCACTATTCAGTAACTTAACACATATATAAATGCTGTTAGAGGGCAGACAGGTCTACGGTATTTTAAGTAACTCCAAACACACTATGTATCAAATTTCTGAAGCAGTAAAATTAACATGAGCTCATGTTCCTGGAAAGAATTAGTAACACCTTATAAGTGAAAAAGCATATTTCACTTAATTTTTTTTTTGACATTTTGAAAGCAGACCAAAATTTAACAAAACTTTTTTCAGAAGATAAAAATAATGCTTTTGCAGTTGCTTCATGCTGCAGTATTTATATTTTAGGGGAAAGGCAGAGACTTCACTTAGCTACAGTCCTACAAAAAAGCAACAGAAAAGTTGATTTTAATCATTTTTCTGGCGTTATTCCATCTTACCTTGGATTGGAATTCCAAAAAGCTCGTCTCTGAACATTGTTTCCTGTCTGAAAATTAGGAACCAGAACTACAAACTTCTAAGTTCTTCCACCTTACACAGAAGTCAATAAACCAGCTCATGCTGGTTTATTGATTTCTGTGTAAGGTGGAAGAACTTCCACCTTACAGCTCATTGGACTGAATTTCAAAGTTCTATTCTCTGTCCCTATCTGGCTAAAAGGTATACCTATATCAAGAGTTTCTATCGATTTCCAACTAGAAGTATCAGTTTTGCTGTCAGAGCTCTTTATTTTTGTACATAAAAGGAAGTGGGTTTTGATACCATCTCAGTGTTCTTCCTGTCTTACAATGCATTTGAAATAAAGTGATGTCAGATTGAGAGTAAAAGCCCTAAATAAGAAAAAGGAATAGGCGCATTTAGTTTGTTTTACCTTTATTAACTGCAACTGACTTAGAACTGCTGTGCAGCACGCTGCTACTATCACTGCTAACTACAAGTTTTCCATTTTAACTTGCACTGGACTACAAAAACATTCATAAATATATAATATAAACCTAAAATTCTACATTTCTATGCCTATGTCATATGCATGACCCATGAATGAGAGAAGCACATCCTATGAGAGACTAAATCATTCTTCATTATTGCTAGCTCAGCATTTATCCATTTCTGAAGACTATGAGAGCTGCTAGAGTAGTTAGCATGTCCATATGCCATCATGTGCACCTCTCATCTCCACCTTCCAAACACCACATAAAGGCCATTCTATACTCAGTTTAATAGGCTACAATCAGAAAAGATCTTTACTGAACATCTCATCTTAATGTAAACTGAGGCTAAGTAATATTGTGACAATTTCTAGAAGAATGAATCAGAGGCAGTTCAAAAATGGTTTATGTGGACCACAATTTTGAATTTGCTGTTACCTTGCTGTTAATATCTTCTATTATTATGCCAAGGGTGGGGCAAGGTTATACTATTTTAATCTACCCATTAAGCTACAGACAATGGGGTTCTATTGTTATTTTAAATCCTCCCGTATCATAATACATTTAGAGAGAGCCTTTCACAACCACGTAACAACCACTACTTCAAATAGCCACTGCAGTTATAAAGCAGAAACTGACACACCATTGTAAAGCAATTATACTCCAATAAAGATGTTAAAAAAACAAAAACAAACAGCCACTGCAGCATATGAGCTACTGAAAAGCAGACTTCCACAACCAAGGTTTTGTTCCCAGTTTACTAGTCTGACCTCCTTTAGTATCGACTTCCCTGTTTCCAGCCACATCCAGAAATTATGAATCTAGCTGTCTCTCTTGCCTGATGACTTGGCTTGGTTCCTAATCCTAGATCAACAATTCCCAAACTTAAAAAGAAAAATTTAAACTGGGGAGAAGCCGAGGAGAGACAGAGCCCTTAATACTTTTGGCTCCATCCTTCCAAAAAAAGAGGTCTTTAGTACACTCTGAGAAACGTAAAGTCCTGGACACATCTCCTTTCACTACTGACAGGAATTACTTTAAAAAACACATATCAAGAATATGTCACAGGTCCCAACCTTGCCTTGCCTTTATTCCATTTGTTCCTAACACATGATGTCTGAGCTGCTCTCTAAGTGGTTGTGATCTTAAAGCTAGGATCCTCTGGTTTCAAAATTTGCCCAACTTGCAAGTGTAGTAGCTGTATGAGAGAGCACAGATAATGTCACCAATTATCTAAATCTTCTCCAGGAGTAGCACACACATTAACACAGAAATGATAATAAAGAAGATGATTTTTCTGTTATAGTTCAAAATCAATAGTTCTAGAGGTACTTAAAATTAATGAGTCAAGTATTCCAACAAGCATCACTCTAACTTCTAGATCCAAAGGCAACTCACCTATGACTCAAACGTAAGAGGTCATCCAAGCTAGGGAAACTCCTGGATGTCTATTTTGCTCTGGAATATCACCATATCAGTCCTTATAAAGGAACCAGCATGAGCTGGCTTAAAATCTGCCCCGCCATGTATGGCTAAATTTATCAATATTGGGATAAAAACGATTTGCCCTCTTCAAAAAGACTCTTGACAAGGAGTTACAAATAATTAGAAGAAGAGGTAATAAAATGTATCCTTAAGTGGAAAATTCATCCCAGGGAAGCTGCAGCAACAAAGATATTATTCCCTAAAGAAAGTTTTTGGGTAAGCTATGAAGCAGAAACCAAGCAGGAGATGAGAGCAAAGACCAGCAGACTAAATTTAGTCTTTGCCAGTAGAAATGAAAAGCATTGCTTTCCTAGTAAGGAGAGAGTTCTTAGAGCAATTAAGTCCTCAAATTTTAAAAGAAAGCATTAGAGAGGTAAATAAAATAAGAGCATCCTAAAAAAGGCTACAGGCAGCCAAGAGCTAAAAATAAACCCCGGTAAAACCCAGAGCCATGTTATCCAATGTGATGGCCACTAGCCACATGTAGCTATTTAAATTTTAGTTAAAATAAAATTACAAATTCAGTTCCTCTGTCACACTAGCTATATTTCAAGTGCTCAAAAGACACATGTAGCTAGTGGCTACTTTGTTGAGTTGGACAGCGTAGATGCAGAACACTTCCATCACTGCAGGAAATTCCACGGGACAGTACTGATCTAACTGGTAAGGGAAAGAGACTAACTGACGTGGGGTCTAGAAAAAGAGGAACTATTAACAAGGGCATTTGTCCTACAGCATTCAGTACTTTATGGAGGGATCAGGTGGATTTACCTTTCCTTTTCCACCTGCTCTTTTTTCCCTCCTTGTTGCTGCCACCATCACTGCTGCTGCTGCTGTTCTCAGAACTCTGGGAATCTGACTGACCATCACTGCTTTCTTCTGAACCTTCTGATAGCTCTTTCACCCCATCCGGCACATCTTTCTGAAAATGTAGGCATCCAATTAGGATTAATCATTACCATTTCAGCAAATAGGAATTAAATTTCTGATATGCATTGTTGTGACTTTTAATTGTGCTGATTAATTTTTAGTATCATAAAATTCAGTAGCAGAACCAGCAATAATTTCTGAATTCCTGTCATCTCTCTTCTTTGGGTCAAATTAGTTAATGCTTCCATCCATACTCAAAGATAAAAAATATACATGACAATCTTATGCAGGCACAACACAGAGGCTTAAATTGGACAAAAAACTTGGTATATTTAAATCCAGGTAAATGATGAAATGTTCAGGATAAAATCTATATAATAACAATTTTTAAAAATGTATGTACACCCATCATCCATGTAATATATATATATATATATATATATATATATATATATATATATATATATTTGTGTGTATGTAAGTACCATTACGTATTATAAAAAGTCTGGATAGCAAGTGATAGTGCATTATTTGAATCTAACTGGTTCCAAAAATTGGTAAGTAGCAAGAGTCAAACACAAAAGGAATGGTTTAAAAAAAAAAAAAAAATCACACGAATCTTTGGTTTCTGCACTGGACAGTGAGAATGCTAATCAGAAAGGACACCTGTGTCAGCCACAGTATGTGAGAGATATAACAGGGTAGTTGTAAGATCAAGAACTAGGAAATTAAGACTTTGGGGGTTTGAATTCTGGCTTTATCTTCTCCTAATTATGCAGCCTTGGTCAAAGTCTTAAACTCTCATGCCTCAGTTTCCCTGTCTATAAGATGGGGTGACAGTACCTACCTTAAAAGATCATTCTGAAATTAAATGAGTTAATAAATATAAGATGCTTAGAACAAGGCCTGGCATATGATAAGAGCTCAATAAATATTAGCTACTATGTATTTATGTAGTATGTGAAATATATACATATAAATAAACACATTAGTGAATGTTATTTCTGAGTTATAAAACTATGGATGATTCTTTTTTCTTCTCAATATATTTTTTGTTTGCCCACATAATTTATTTTTATAATCAGATAAAAAGTAATTCTGACACATGACCCTCCTACCTATAACTAGTACTCACAACATTACAGTCAAGATAGTAACCTCTGATCTAATAAGGAACTGTTTTTTTCCACTTACGTTTATACTCTAGTGCCATTTCACATGTTATACACTTTCTTAAAATACATATCCTTTCCTTCAAAATACAGGAAACTTTTATAGAGTTAGTTGCAAACAAGACCTCTTGATCTGTAAGTTCAACACGCACTTTAAATACAAATATAACTGTCTTCTTCTTTTTTTTTTTTTTTTCCGGTACACGGGCCTCTCACTGTTGTGGCCTCTCCCGTTGCGGAGCACAGGCTCTGGACACGCAGGCTCAGCGGCCATGGCTCACGGGCCCAGCCGCTCCGCGGCATGTGGAATCCTCCCGGACCGGGGCACGAACCCATGTCCCCTGCATCGGCAGGTGGACTCTCAACCACTGAGCCACCAGGGAAGCCCCCCCAACTGTCTTCTTAAACTTGTGATCCCTCCAGGATCAACTCATGCCCCAAATCTTAGAATCACTGCACCCCTTCTTTTACCCACTCCAAATAGTTTACGTTTCATTTCTCTAATGTTCCTTGCCTCCATCTCTTTCACCACTCTCACAGTTTAGGCCAATTATCTCTTCCAAACAATCATAACCATCCTTTTGACAAATTTTCTTGCTTTACTCTTAAGTGTATCCTACTTGAATTATCTTCCTAAACATGATTTGATCATGCTATTCTCCAAAAAAACCTCTGCCGTTTCCTCAACACATACCTACCCTCCCTCCTTCTCTTTCTTAACCGCTCAGTCAGGTTTTCAAAAGCCTCCAAAGTTTGTTCTTCACCTAACATTTACCCCATCCTGACTCCTTACCACACTAGCCCACACACAGATTATGGTCTAACCACTCCAATTTACTTTCAAATCCATTCTGAATCCTTTTATCTGTGCCTTTGCTTAAGCTATTCCCTTGTCCTGGAAGGCCCTTCCTTCCATTATTTATCGGCCAAAGTTCAACTCAAATTTTACAACTTTAAAACAACAGAAAAACAAACTAAATCTTCCAGATCCCTTTATTCGAGGTTCATCTTTACTTCTCTATGCTCTCACAGTACTTTACAGCACTGTGTGTTTTGTGAGCATGCTATTATTTCAGTAACTATGTGAGCTGCAAGAGATCAGGGACCATAGTTTATCCTTCTTTATAGCCTCTACAGTGTCAGGTATAGAATAGGCATTTAATAAATGTTATTAACAATACAGAAGGTCTAGAACAACTAAAACCTAAAAGAAACACAGAAAGCTCTATGTGGGACTAGATCCCTGTAACCCTGTGAAGTTCAACAAGGTGTTTTAAAAGGAGGTATTATGGGTAAGTTAGATCTTTTTAATGTTAGTGGGCTACACACAACCAGTGAGCACAGAGATGACTACAGCCAAAACTAAAAAGGTAAGAGGGGACAGAGTCCCACATACACATGGACATAGTCATTGCATGCCAAGCATTAATTCTCCTTCTGTTGATAAATTTTCTTTGGGAAACAACCCTTGCCTCAATTCATCAGGCTTGAGAGGGCTTAACCACACTTTCACATCAAGGGTGATCATGAACTTAAGAGTGGCCAATCAGAAGACTCCATATGTTTGGTAACGGCAATCATTCTGGTATAGGCACATGGGCCAAGCCAAACCAATTAAGCCACATCAGAACTAACTAAAGGGCTCCGGCTTCAGTTCCTGAGACTCCTTCTCTCCAGACTTACAGATTGCAGAGTGGGGGCTGGGAGTGAAGTCATGTACCATGAGGAGAGGGCCTGCCTGAGACTGAAGCCAAAAGAAAGCGGAGAGACCCATCCCTGATGACAATCATTTGAGCTCCCGAATTCAGGCTGAGTTTCCCTAGAATTTTCAGTTATGTGAACTAATAACTTCTCTGTTTCACTCAAGCTCATTTGAGTTGGTTTTTCTGTTTGTAACCGAAAGGACACTGATAAGTCAAGGTCCCTTTTTAGTGCAGAAATTAGAACTTAGAAAGCCTGTTATGGTAAAAGAACATGGGAATTCAGTCAGATATGGATTCATATTCTGGTTCTGATACTATCTGGCCAACACTGAGCAAGAAAATCCAATCTTCTGAACTTTGGCTTTCTCTATCATAATAACAGAATAATAAACACAACTCTGAATTGTAATGGAGAATTAAATCAGAAAGTAATATAAAGCATCAAGGCTGTATACTCCACAGTAATACTCATTATTATTTAAATATGTGACACCCTTTAAAAGTCACTGGAAGTCATTTTCATTTCATCCTTTCAAAATAATACTATGGCAAAGAATGAAAAAAAAAAAAACTATGGCAAAGAATGAAAAATGAAGTTACTTCTCCAATCTACCTACAGATGGTTACAGAGTAATTAAAAAAAAAAATGTATTGGATACAGGATTGAAAATTTTACCTCTTCCTGAAAATAAGCTCTTCAAGAACAGAATTCTGTCTCTATGATGGAAGTATTATTCATTACACGTAGTTACTTCCTGTTTTCACTTTTAAAATGACTCCCTAACAAAAATATTTACCTTCAAAGTATACACTCCCATTCTACCTGGAACCTTATAGAAGATGCCCTCTTCACCTCGGGAGTTTGTGTGCAGCATTGCATTCAGGCATGCAAGAGGGGAAGTTCCACTGCCAAAAAAAAAAAAAAGAGAGAGAGAGAGAGAGAACACAATGATTAGTTTCTGTCTCTGAATATCCTATGTAACACTGAATTAAGATAAAATTAACAAATCAACACTCATTTGACATAAACACATTTTATAAACTATAAAAAGTCTATAAATCTAGAAAGGCTGCCACGGAGAAAATGGATGTAAAATTCCTTCCCAGTTATCTAAAGAAAAAATAATTCTATAATTTTCTTAATCCCAATTTAGCATCTAACATTTCAGTCAAGACAAATTTCTCTCACAGAAGCATCACAAATATATCTCTAAAGATTCTATTTCACTTACAATTTTATTTGTTAATACACCTCAATAAAGCTGAAAAAAAATTTTTTAATCTATTTCATTTAGCACAAGCCTTAAATGTCCAGAAGTAAAACAGGGAAGAAAAAGAAAACACACACAGAAATAAATAATATTAATCTCCCTGCATACTGCTGCACCAGACTGAATCTGAGTTATGGAACGAACACATTTCCATGCTCCCCTTTTTTAAATTGAGATATCATTGACATGTAACATTGTATTAGTGTCAGGTGTAAAATATAATGATTCCATAGTTATCTATATTACGATGGTCTTTAGACCTATCATGAGACCACTTTAAAAGACATAAAGCAGGCTTTGGAATATTCATCTTCTATGTAGAAACCTGGTTAAAAGTTTACTAATTCTAATATACATTTATCATATTTTCTAGAGTTTTAGGTATATAATAAATTATCTGTTGAAAATATACATATATCATTTTCCTTTCTAATTGTAATCAATTTCATTTTCCTATAGTAATATAAATGGAAATGTGTGGCATCCTTAAATTAAAAAAAAAAACCAACTCACAATATCTGAGGGATAAGGCAACTTATTCACACATTTCCGTATCTCCCATCTCAGTTCTCTGCTGGTACTACTCAATAACCCAAAGAAGCCTACTGGAAGAGGCTGCTAGATATCTTGGGTATCTAAAGATAAGAGTTCTCTGTGGGAGAGAGCAGGACCACTGTCTTTTGGTACTATGAAGGTGCTGAGGGTCAAAAACTGAAAAGATGGGGACTTCCCTGGTGGCGCAGTGGTTAAGAATCCGCCTGCCAATGCAGGGGACACTGGTTCGAGCCCTGGTCCAGGAAGATCCCACATGCCACGGAGCAACTAAGCCCGTGCGCCACAACTACTGAGCCTGTGCTCTAGAGCCCGCGAGCCACAACTACTGAGCCTGTGTACCACAACTACTGAAGCCCACACACCTAGAGCCCGTGCTCCACACTCGCCGCAGCTAGAAAAAGCCCGCTAATAGCAGCGAAGACCCAACGCAGCCATAAATAAATAATAAGTAAATAAATAAAATAAAATAAACTGAAAAGATGGAGGACAACAAAGAAAATAAAGGAAAACCTTTTGTTAAAGAAAATGATGAGGAGACTTCCCTGGTGGCACAGTGGTTAAGACTCCGTGCTCCCAATGCAGGGGGCCTGGGTTCGATCTCTGGTCAGGGAACTAGATCCCACAGGCATGCCGTAACTAAGAGTTTGCATGCCACAACTAAGGAGCCCGTGAGCCGCAACTAAGGAGCTTGCCTGACGCAACTAAGACCCAGGCCAATCAAATAAGTAAATAAATAAAATATTTAAAAAAAAAAGAAAAATAGGGACTTCCCTGGTGGCGCAGTGGTTAAGAATCTGCCTACCAATGCAGGGGACACGGGTTCGAGCCCTGGTCCGGGAAGATCCCACATGCCGCGGAGCAACTAAGCCCGTGTGCCACAACTACTGAGCCTACACTCTAGAGCCCACAAGCCACAACTACTGAAGCCTGCTTGCCCAAAGCCCGTGCTCTGCAACAAGAAAAGCCACCACAATGAGAAGCCTGCGCCCCACAACGAAGAGTATGCCCCTCTCGCCACAGTTAGAGAGAGCCCACACACAGCAACAAAGACCCAACGGAGGTAAAAATAAAAATTAATTAATTAATTAAAAAGAAAAAGAAGGGCTTCCCTGGTGGCGCAGTGGTTGGGAGTCCGCCTGCCGATGCAGGGGACATGGGTTCGTGCCACGGTCCGGGAGGATCCCACGTGCCATGGAGCGGCTTGACCCGTGGGCCATGGCCGCTGGGCCTGCGTGTCCGGAGCCTGTGCTCCGCGAAGGGAGAGGCCACGGCAGTGAGAGGTCCGCGTACCTCAAAAAAAAAAAAAGAAAAAGAAAAAGAAAAACACTGAGTATCTCCAGGCTGATTTTCAGTTATGTTTCTCTAATTTAGATATTTCCATGTTAAAAATACACATAATGCAATTCTAGTCAAAACTCCCAAGTTTGTATCAAATAAACATATAAAAATTGCCAAGAAATTTCTGGGAAATAAATGATGAGAGACTTGCTTAAGAAGATATTAAAATGTACTCTAAGCACATTATTAGAATATTAGTGAATAATGAATTATTGAATTGAATAATTATTGAATAATAATAATTAAATTAGAGTTTTATTGAAGCAATGTGTTTCTGGGACAGGATAAACAGGCAAATGTTCACTCTTACAGACTGCTGGTGGAACAAAATAGAAAATATAGAAACAGATCACAATAAATGTAAAAGGTACTATTTCTGTGCAGCAGGAAGAAGACTGAGTTATGACACGGTCACCTGTGGTGAGAATCTTTCTCTTCCCCTAAGCAGTATGAGAAAATAATACGTAAGACTTTCAGCCATATGACCATGAGGGGAGTATCTGGAATTTGGGTGGAACACCACAAAGGAGAGAGAAAGGAAGGGCTAGGTAAGGATTATAGAGGAAAACTCAACACCCAAAAAGGCAGACCTGAGAAAAGAGGAAAACAGCAACATTCTTTTTTTTAGCAATATTAGTTATGCCACTGTATCCAGGCTTGCCTTAAGCCAGTCCCACCTTTGGAATTTTGTTGAGGTTTTAAGTCACAAACAACCGAGAGAGTCCTAAATAAAATAGTTTATTTAATAATTAATTAAATAATTATTTAATTCTCACAGCTTATCTAAAAACATATTCCAAATGGATTCAAGGCCAAAATATAAAAAGTAGAAGGAAAACAGTATAACCTACAGTATAGAGCAACCTTTCTACATAAAAGAGAAAAAAACCCAAACCACAAAAGAAAACCTTAATAACTAAATAAAAATAAAAATTTCTGTACAGGAAAAAAAATCATCAACAAAACTATACCAAGCATACCTAAAAGAGCTTTCTAGGAAAATACAAACAACCAATTAGAAAAAAATGGATAAAGGATATGAAAATGCAATATAAATGGCCAACAGAATACATGAAAAGCTGCCCAAACTTTACAGTGGTTAAAGGAAAACAAATGAAACCGAGACACCACTGGTCAGACTTGTAAAAATCAAATATATTCAGGTCTTTGTTAGCAGTACTGTACTAAGGTCAGTTTCCTGGTTTTGATATTGTACTGTAGTTATATAAGACATTACCACTGGAGGAAGCGGGGTGAGGTAGCCATGGGACTATTTTTATAATTTCCCATGAGTTTATAATTACTTTTTAAAAATGAATTGATAAAATCCATTGCAGGTAAGGTTATGGGGAAATGAGCACTCTTATATAGACTGTTGGTGGGACTGAAAACTGCTACCCCACCCCCCCATTTCTCAATTCTGCCTTAAGAAAGTAACACGCAAATATCCACTAAAATTAAAAATATTAGGGGCCACTGATGCAACATTCCCACTTCAATCTATCCTACAAAAATAAGGCCACAAAGACTTATGGACATCTATGCAAGGATTAACTCCAGCATTGTTAAAAGCGTCAAAACACTAAAAATGACCTCAAAGTCAGTAAGAGGATGGTTCACCATATGTTAGTAAGGTAACCAACAGGATATGAATCAATAACAGCAACATTAACAGCAAAAGGATTGCTAAATTCCAGGAAGCATTCTGGTTAGCCCTCACAACAATCCTTTGAGGTAAGCAAAATTATGACACCATTTTTACAAATGAACAAATGAATGTATTGAGGTGTTAAGTAAGCTGTTCAAGATCACACAGTGATTAGTCAATGGTGAAGCCAAGATTCCAGTAAGAAGAAATAAAAGAGAAGCAGAACAGGAAAGAGACTGTTTAAAAAGAACATATAATCAAGTGAAAAGAAAACATGCTATAATCTGTAGTTCAATAACCTATCTGGGTAAAGCTTTGCCCCAATTTTTGGTATTCAATTTCAATATTAAGTACCAACTCTGTTTAGTACTGTTTACTAAGTACACAATAAACTAGGGTCTGTGGGGCCAAGGAGGAAAGCTTTCTTAGTTCAAAGTCTAATGGGAAAGACAGACAAGGGAATAAACTGCCACAAGCACCTGTAACCAGTGCTACCAATACGGACCGAAGTCCACAATCCCTGACCCCAAACACTTAAGGCCAAATGTTTCAGACATAAAAATCTGTTTGGATTTTAGAAAGGCAACATGATATGCCATATACTATGTAATATCACCAGAGATTAGTGGCAGCAATCCCATAACCAAACACAGTGAAACACATCAATATTCACACTAAGTGGGAGAAACAAAGCCTACATATAGTTTTATGTCAGTTTCAAGAGAAGGTGTTGTTGACAAATGAGGTTTGTTACCAAAAGACTAAAAAACTTTTTCAAGCATTTTGGATTTTGGAATTATAGAATCGAGAACACAGGCTTGTGTATATATAAAGTACTTTAGGTCAGAGAGAAAGAAACAATCTCTTCTAGGGCTTAGTACCTAGAACCAAAAACAAAACCAAACAAACAAAAAGCCAAAAAAAACAAAGAAAAAAATCCCAACTCAATCAAACCAAAACAAAAAAAAACTCCTTACAGTAAAACCCATAAAAATGAAAGCAAATGGCACACATGTACATCTGGTGAAAAGATGTGGTAACAGAGATACAGACACGATCATATTTTCCTTGCAAATCCAATGTAATTTTCCTTTGAAGGAAATAAAGTTTCGAAAAACCCACAATATACACAGAACACTATACTGTTTAAAACAATAATATAGATTTGATTTCAAGAAAACATAAAAAACCAGAGAATACTTGCAGAGTTTATTTTTATTAATAATGAAGCAATGGCAGAGAAGTAAAATAGGCTACACTGCCCATGATGGCAGGAATATACCTTCAAGGGAAGTAACTCCAGAATGATATAATGAAATAAAAATAACTGAATAACTTGAAGGAATAGGCATCACCTTCATGAGTGATAAAACACTGGTAACTAAGGAGATCATACTGACGTAAAGTCAAGTAAATATAATATGGGCTTAAGTCCTGACACCTGTAGCAGCTGAAACAAGAACACCTCAAAATATTACATAACTATCATGAGATAATTTAGCTTTTAATTTTTTTGTCCATGCTCAGGAGACTGGCGTTGGGGCAGGGGTTGGGGCCAGCTCTCAAGGAAAGGAACAAATGCAGTGCTGTAATTTTATGCTGATCTACCCCATGAAGGAAACATACACAAGGCCCAAGAACAAAAGTAACTTCAGTCATGCTGTCAACAGCCTTATTTAATTCTCTCTGCAGTAAAAGTGGTTCCTTAGCAGTAGCCAGCAGGGCTGAAAAGACCTGAGGCCTATAATCACACTGCTCAGAGGAAACAACATAGTAACTCATGAAAAGAGACATCACTGTGTGGCCAAGAGAGCCAGATTTATGTATTCATACCAATGTGAATTTATATCTGAGTGTGGCCATGGGCAAGTCACTGTAAACACCCTTAATTTTCTCATCTGTGAAACTGAGGAAATACCATCTAATCTGTAATTTGTGCAGAATCTCAATTCATATATAAAGTGTATGCCACAGAGAAGTGATTCAGTAACTGTGGTAGTTACCTTAACAACTTGCTCCCCCATTCCAGTTTCATAATGTTCCAGTGTTCCCTACCTATCTCAAGTGACAGTAACTTCTCTCACCCCCATCAATTCTCCACTCTGAAGCCAGAGTGACCTTTTAAAAACAAGCATGGGACACTTCCCTGGTGGTGTAGTGGTTAAGAATCTGCCTGCCAATGCAGGGGACACAGGTTCGATCCCTGGTCTGGGAAGATTCCACATGCCGCGGAGCAATTAAGCCCGTGAGCCACAACTAGTGAGGCCTGCGCACTCTAGGGCCCACGTGCCATAACTACTGAAGCCCATGCGCCCTAGAGCGCACATGCCACAACTACTGAGCCCACGCACTCTAGGGCCCGCGTACTGCAACTACTGAGCCCGCGCGCCTAGAGCCTGTGCTCCACAACAAGAGAAGCCACTGCAATGAGAAGCCCGCGCACGGCAATGAAGAGTAGCCCCCGCTCGCCGCAACTAGAGAAAGCCCGCGCACAGCAACCAACCCACCCAAAAGAAAAAATAATAATAATAAGTAAATAAAAACAAGTATGATCGTGCCACCTCTGCCCAGCTTAAAATTCATCCATGATATAACAATGTTCTTAGAATGAAGTCCAGAATTATCAAAGTGACCTGACCCGCCTTCCCCCTCTCCACTCTGGCCTACTCTAGCCTTCTTTCCATTTTGTAACTTACAATTCTCCTGACTTCTTGGCCTTTGTACTAATTAATGCTTCTGCTTGTAATGATAACCCTCACCTTTTCTCCTAGCAAGCTCCAATTAATTCACTCTTCAGATTTCAGCCTCAATGTACCCTGTTTAAGGAAGCCATGCCAATGTTATATAGAATCCAATACTTTTCCTAAATACATATCATTTATAACTACATATATTGTAAGGAAAAAGTTTTAATTTAACATGTGACTCCACTGTGGGCCAGCCAGATTCAACAGCATGTGATTTCACTGAAGCTCTGGGAAGCAGATTCTCTCTTCTCTTCTATATTCAAACCCGAAAGCATATAGGCTCCAGGACCTACAAACAATTCTGCAACTATGATGGATGAGCCTGATGAAAATGGAACAAAAATGAAGGAAGCAGAGCTGAGAAACTGATCAAACTGCCAGAGCACCTGGATCAAGTTCTGCCAGGTTTTCTTCACTTACATCACACAATTAATTTCCTTTGATGTTTAAGCCAGTTTACATTGCATTTCCTGTTATTTACAACTGAAAATACCTTAACTGACAAAGCATCTAGGTCGAAAGCATTCATATTGACAGAGATATGAAAAGGATGCAGAAGAAAAGTGTAGGATATTCAAAGGTGACAACTCTCTCCTACCAATGAGAAAATATGTTTATGAATACACAGTGTATACTGAATAAGAAGAGGCAAAGTGCTACTAAACCTGTACAGACGAACTCAAGCACCCAAGATACTCAGAAATATTTATCTTAACTTTTTTCTAAATCTTAAACTTCAAGGGCTAAGAAAGAATCAAGCTGAGACCTAGGCATGAAAAGCAAAAGTGGCAGAATGAATTACTGTTTTTAATTCATCATTCACTCCCTGTATCATGCCACCTTACAGTAAAGAAAATATATTTATTTCCCTGCCCCACTGATGTTGGGCTTGGCCGTAAGACTTGATCAATGAAATGATAACAGAAATGACAGAAACAGCAGCTAACATGTGGTTGCATAGTCTGACTTACTCCTGACTGCCACAAGAGCAGGCCACTGATTCTAGGAGAACAGAGAACCCACAGCCTAGAGCCAAGCCTAGGCAACAATAACTGAGCCCCAGCTCCTCTAAAGACGTGAAGAAGAAAAGGAACTATTCGTTGTTATAAACCACTGAAATTAAGACTTACGCAGCAAAAACTGACTGATAAGCCCTGTATAATGCAAGGAACATCTGCCTTCTTAGCAATACTCAATACCGGACAGTAAAAAATTTATATCCAGCCAAGATGTCATTCAAACAAAGAAGCAACAGAAAGATATTAAGCCCATGAAAACTCAGGGAAAAGACCACCCATAAACTTAAATCTAGCCAACAAAGAAATAAAAAAATTCAGGAATGGAGAAATGTTTAGAGAAAAAAAAGTAAACAGCTGCAATTATAGTGATATAAGAGAAATGCAAATGCTTTCTATTTTTTTCAACTTTCATTTTAAAAATGACAACACACCTTCAGAATTTTTCTATTTTCTTTTCCCTCAACTTCAGAGATTATTTAGGAATTAATATCCTAAATGAAGTATATTTATAATCTTCAGTGAAAAAATTAGCAATTTTCTTAGTTTCTTCAATTAAATGCAATAAACAGTGGTTAGTCCTGGCTAGTGAATTTCAGGATACTTTTCTAGTGTACATTTTTTTCATTACTGATTGACCTTTTTTTGGTCATCAGGAGTCATTTTTACAAAAATATTAAACAGTCCAAAATATATGAATAAATTACTAAAACAATATAACTTCTGAAACAGAGTAAGGCTCTTTTTCAAAATCACTTCCTTTTCACAGGGCATGCTATTTAAAACAAAACAAAAATTAGAACAGCAGGTAAGGGGGCAGGGAGACTATATATAGACTGAAGTGCAAGACTTCCAAAGAGAAAAGACACAATGAATAGCAAGGTATTTGTTGACCAAGTATTTTGTACAAGAAGAGACACACTCAAAAAGAGAGTCAGTCACAGATGCCCACAAATGCAAAGAATAGGGATACCTATATATAACATTTAAAGATCAAGAGACAAGCCAAAGATGAAGGGGCTGGGAGGATTCAGTGGTTTTAGAATGAGTATGTTTAGATTGTATCACCAAAACTTGTAATTATTTCAATTATAGGGTAATGATTGTTAGGGGGAAAATCAGCTATTCCCTTGAAGAATATCAATATAAATGCAATCATGACATTTTGATAATAACGCGAAAAGTTTGTTACATCGAAGTATATTTTCAAATAGAATTACAAAGGCTTTGCAAACCTATGACAGAACAGCTTACATGTTAAAATTTACCTTTAATCTAAAGTATGTTTGATAAATGATTCATTATACTACAAATCTGTTTAGGCACCCATGCTAAAGACTTCTCTTAATGCTGTTTGTGTAGGGATTAAACTGTTACTTTCTACTTAAGCAATAAAATAAATGAATATAGTAGAAAATAATAACCCACAGAATAAGAGAAGAATCTATGAGTTCATACTAATATAAATAAATGAACAAATCAATGAATGGGGGAGAATTCTTTGCATGTAATTCCAACTAACAAAGAAGAAACGATGGAATTAGAAAATCACCATATGTGGCCACCACACTGCAGGCAAGTATTATCAGTGGAAGTTGTGGTGGACATACTCTAAAATGACCCCAATTATCATCACTTCCTGGTATACCCTGTGTAATCCCCTCCCCTTGATGTAGGTGAAACCTGTGACTTGCTTCTAACCAATACAGAATACAGCAGAGCAGGCAGAACAGTGACTACGTTACGAGAAAGACTGCAGTATCCTTGCAAAGTGACTCTGACTCTCCCTTGCTGGCTTTAAGGAAGTATACAGGTTGGGGAGGCCCAAGTGGCAAAGAACCCATGGCAGCCTCTAGCCAACAGCCAGCTAGGAACTGAATCACCCCATTTTGATAAACCCCAAGGATCTGAAACCTGCCAACAACCACCTAGCTTAGAAGTGGTTCCTTCTCCAATTAAGCCTTCAGATAAGAACCAACACCTTGGCTGCAGCCTTGCAGAGAACCCAGTAAAACCATGCGCCCAGACTGCCGACACACAGAAACTGAGATAATAAATGTGTGTTGTTTTAAGCTCCTAAATCTATGATAATGTTGTTAAGCAGCAACAGATAACTAACAATGAGATGCTAAAACCAGTGGGCAAAGATACAATGAGAAACAAGATATTTACACAGTCTCAAAGTATCTCCCTCCACACACAAGATGTTAATTACAAAGGGGGAAAAAATCATATCTTTATAGTGGAGAACCTTGGCAGACATCACATAAAATAAGGGACTGGCGTAATCAACACCAATAATGGGATAAACTGAAACCACACACTTTTTGATATGATGTAGTGAAAATGACATATCATTTCTGTGACATTCCTGCCAAAAATGTACAACCTGAATCTAATCATGAGTAAACATCAGATATATCCAAACTGAAGGACAGTCTACAAAATAGCTGGTCTGAACTCTTCAAAAATATCAAGCTCATGAAAGACAAAGACTAAAAGAATGTTCCCACATTAAAGGAGACTGTAAAGATACATGAAAACTAAATGTAAATGCAATGTGTGATCCTGGATTGGGACATCAGTGGAAGAATTATCAAATTTAAATAAAGCCTGTTGATTAGAAAGTAATATTATATTAATATCCAGATTTTGATAGTTACACTGTGGTTATGTAAAAGAATATACTTGCCTTTAGAAAGTATACTCAAGTGTTTAAATGTGAATGGGGCAGCATGTCTACAATTCTCAGACATTTCAGTAACACAAACTAGATAGATAGATAGATAAAGTATATAAAATGTTAACATTTGTGGAATCTAGGTAAAGTTATATAAAATTCTTTGTACTGCTTTTGCAACTTTTAAGTCTAAAATTAATAACCCAAATGAATAAATAAAAAGTTAAAAATATGTAATATATATAAGAAGTCTATAAAAACAATATGGACCAATGAAAAAGCATGAAGTGCTAGTAAGTGCTACAACATGGATTAACCTCAAAAGACCACATATTATATGATTCCATTTATATGAGATGTCCAGAAATGGGCAATCTACAGAGACAGAAAGTAGATTAGAGGCTGGCAGTGGGAACTAGTATTAACTGTATACACGTATGAAAAATCTTACTGGGGATGGATTACAGTGTTAGTTGCACAACTCAGTAAATTTACTAAAAATCACTGAACTGTACAGTTAAGATGGGTGAAATTTATGATATGTACTTTACACCTCAATAAAGTTTTTAAAAAAAGATGATGTGGAAAAGAAGCGAACTTGGTTTCTCATTCATTGAACATTTACAGAATAGCTACCGTGTAACTGCACGGGGGTAAGTGCTGGTGATATAAAAAAAAAAAGTGGAAGTTTCCGTAAGCACATATTCTTACATTTTAATGTAAAAATAAATGAACTGGGGGCTTCCTTGGTGGCGCAGTGGTTGGGAGTCCGCCTGCCAATGCAGGGGACACGGGTTCGTGCCCCGGTCCGGGAGGATCCCACATGCCGCGGAGTGGCCACAGCAGTGAGAGGCACGCATACCGCAAAAAAAAAAAGAAAAAAGAAAAAAGAACTGGGACTGAGCGCAGCCAAACGATATGACTCTTTATTTCCTTGTGTGTGTGTGTGTGTGTGTGTGTGTGCATGTGCACACACACACACACACACTATATTATCATTTAATTTATGATTAACATTTCCCTCCCACCAGAAAGATGAGGCAAGTTGGTACAGATTTTAAATGTTCAGTAATGTAAAAATTTTAGCCACAAATGCAAATTTGCTATCAATTCAGGAACTGAACAAAATCAGAAACTTAGGTTTAGAACTTACTAAAGATATCTTCTAAAAATTAACTGATAACCACCTTTCTCATAACTAATCACGCCAAATTTCTCCACTGAAAGTCTGGACATTTTCACTATTGTTTTCTTTCATTTTTAGTTTCTTTCTGGAGCTTGAGGATACAAATAAAACTGTAAGTGAAGTCTGCAAAAGGGTTCATAAACATACAAAGCCCATCAACTCTCAGTAAAAATCTTTAGCTTTCTTTATCTTGTCTATAGCTCTCCTAATTCCATAGGTCTTTCTGGCACTCTTAAAGAATTTACTCACTTGTTATACCAATTCTGTATCATCACATTGTAGGCAGAAATTTTAAAAAATTCACACTCACATTCTTCTACAATCTTCTATCACTGCTTAGATTTTAAATTTAACAGGGCAAGATAAACATTTACTACCTTCTATAAAAATTTAAAGAAGTACTTCTGCTCATCCCCTCTACCTTAGGCAAATGTCTTATTATTTCCCACCAATACAATACAATGGTTGTTTCTCCCACATTAGATAAAAATGTACCCTACTCAAATTACAACAAAATCCTACAACTTTATTGTGGTAAAATATAGATAACATAAAATTTACCATCTCAACCACTTCTAAGTGTACAGTTCACCTTCACTTAAGTACATTCACACTGTTACACAACCAAGCACCAGAACTCTTCTCACCTTGCAAAACTGAAACTCTACACCCATTAAATAACTCCCCATTTCCCCCCTACACCAGCCCCTGGCAACCACCCTCTACTTTCTGTCTCTATAAATATGATTTATACTTGAGGTCTCTCATGTAAGTGAAATCATACAATGCTTGTCCTCTTGTGTCTGCATTATTTCACTTAGTATAATGTCCTGAAGTTCATGCATGTTGTAGAATATGTTAGAATTTCCTTCTTTTTAAAGGCTGAAAAATATTCCATTGAATGTATATGCCACACTTTGTTTATCCATTCATCTGTCAATAAACATTTGGGTTGCTTCCATCTTTTGCCTACTGTGAATAATGCTGCTATGAACACTGGTGTAAAATTATCTGTTCAAGTCCTTGCTTTTTATTCTTTTGTGTATATACCCAGAAGTGGAATTACTGGGTCGAATAAAATCCTACAACATTTTTTTTTTTTTTTTAATTGTGGTACACGGGCCTCTCACTGTTGTGGCCTCTCCCGTTGCGGAGCACAGGCTCCAGACGTGCAGGCTCAGTGGCCATGGCTCACGGGCCTAGCTGCTCTGCGGCATGCGGGATCTTCCCGGACTGGGGCACGAACCTGTGTCCCCTGCATTGGCAGGCGGACTCTCAACCACTGCGCCACCAGGGAAGCCCCAAATCCTACAACTTTTAATCATTCTTTACCTTACTCTCACTTTACATAACCATCTCTCAGGTGCAAATACCTACAGACAAGAATCAGATAAAATCCACAGGTTGACAAGGAGCTTCATAGGTCATCTAGTCCATTTACCTACAGATGCTTATATATCCCCTCCTAAAACGTCATAAACAGGTTAATCATCCAGTCTTTTGCACAAGCATATAATGTGGTGGAGAATCACTATGTCCTCAAGCATTTCCAAATATTCATAAATTCTTCCTTAAGTTAAGCCAAATACATCTTCCATTTTTTAGCCCTGATTTTATGATGTAAATCAGTGGTTATCATGGTGGAAAAATTTAGGAGGATCTTTTCCTTCCTCTCTGTGATTTTCTCTACTGTCTAAATTTGCTAAAATGACCTTGTAATAAACTATCTTTGTAAGTGGGGGAAACAAATTTAACATTATTTCTTCACTAATCCATATGACAGCCCTTCAAGTACTTTAAGACTCTTCATGAAACCCTGAAGTCTTTTTCAGATTTTTGGTCTCTCGTCTCCTCACTGGCATCTCCTCCCCTGCAACCAAGCTAAAGAAATTTAATATAAAAAACTTTTACAATCCATCCTCAAAATTCACCAATGTCTTCCAACATTTATTATCCCCAGCTCAAGCCTTTGATAAAGAGCTTTAAGGGACATCGTCAGCCTAATTTATTTAATCCTAGACATACTACACTTCGCAATAGATAACCCTGCCTTATCTTGACTTTAATCCCAATCTCTTGTTCATTTTTCTGCACTCCTTCCTACAGAACAGCCTTGTCAAAACTAAGACATAATCAGCTTCCCTATCCCTGACTCAACTATTATACACTCTGTCCTTCGAAGTTCAATCCCCTGAATTCCAGTAGGATTAAATAATGGACTCAGACTTCCAAGGTTAAAAGAAATGCAGAATTATCTAGTTCCCCAAACAGATGCTTGACTAAACCCTATTTCCGGTCAATATTAAATGTAAAAAGACAATAAACTTATAAGAATCTTTCACTCATGTGATATACGTGTATCTACCCACACACACAGTAATCATTATCCACATACTAGCTAAAACAAATCAGCACCACATAACTTTAAAATCAACAGCTGATTTGTGGCATGCTTACCTGACAGAGTACACAAAACAAAACTGAACTCAACAGCACCCTTATGATGGAAAATAGTGAGTTTAGAAATCATTAAATTAATAGTCTTGGTAGGCTTTAAATTCACTGAAAATTTTTGTATTCTTACAAACGCTTTCATTAAAATCTTTTGCTTGCCTTCCCTTGGTCATACTACCTGCAATTCTTCCAATGAGAAGTTCATTTGGGTTAACAACTAACCTACTTTTTAAAAAGAAATAACATAAATGTAGTTTTTAAATTTAAAGAGTAGCATCCGACTTATCTATCCTTTAGTGAATTAGTTTCTTCACACTATTTTCCTCCCCAAACATGCCATGAAACAGAAATAAACCCACTGGAGAAAGGGTAAAAGGGTATGCAGGAAAACTTTCAAACAGGCATTCTGGGAGAAGGAGGCCCAGTTGGGACCACAAAATGAGAAATATGGATTAACAGAGTAGTGAAAGGGCACGAAACAAGTAAGAGTAATCTAGGAATAGCAAGGAGAGGGAGGTCATAGAAACAAAAAAAGATTCTTCAGAAACTGTGCTTATATACTCTCTCTATCCTTTTAATACTTCACTATAAATCTTCATTCTCTTCACCTTCCTCTTATTGTCTTTTTTTTCCCACTACTGTTTTTTAAAAAGCATGGCTTGTCCACTACCAGTAAGAAATGAGCAAAACCACTTCAAAAGGGGAGGGAAAAAAAAAGGAGTCCAGTGTTTCTATGACTTATTTTAAAGTAAATATATGGAACATAAAGTACTTGACTCCTATCTTATTTAGTCCATGGCCATTTCCACTATTCGTTCACTACAGCATGTTGCTTTTCAGTCTGATGAGAAAGAGGTAAGAAAAAGTAGACTTTAAGACAAACACAGTGCTTGTCACTCTAACTACTGCATATAAAGAAATATCAACCGCTTTTATTTCAGCTCATCAGGATGCTAACATTTCTTAACTGGCTGAGCCAAGTTCCTAAACAGCCATACATCTCTGAACTAAAGATATACAGAGGTTACACGTGAGGACATATTATTTGAGGTAAAAGAAGAATTAGTGAGGAAAACAGGAACTGAAAATAAAATACTTTTCAGTATAAGTTATAGAAATAGTCCTGAAAGAAATGAGCTAGGGAAAGAATAAAATTTAACAAATTTGATTAGGTACATCAAAAAAATAAGAATTTGTTTAATTTTCTATCTCTGTTCTATTTGGTATTCTTGTTCATTTAGCAATGTAGTTTATACACCTAAATAGCCAAAGCTATCGACTACAATTATTTTCTGCTTTTGAACAAGAGCTGTCGGTCTTGACATAGCCATTTATGTCGAGATTCAGAGTTTTGAAGTAGTCAATTGATCGATGAATTTTACCAATTCTTGGCATTTTCCAACTCACCGAAGTAACTTAGAGTTACAGTAAAGTTCATATAATTAAATGGCTTTGACTGCGAGTATCTTCCCTCAATCCTCAAAAATAAAGACTAAAATAGGAAGGGCAGGGCTTCCCTGGTGGCGCAGTGGTTGAGAGTCCACCTGCCGATGCAGGGGACACGGGTTCGTGCCCCGGTCCGGGAGGATCCCACATGCCACGGAGCGGCTGGGCCCGTGGGCCATGGCTGCTGAGCCTGCGCGTCCAGAGCCTGTGCTCCGCAACGGGAGAGGCCACAACAGTGAGAGGCCCGCGTACCGCAAAATAAATAAATATAAAAAATAATAATAAAATAAAATAAAATAGGAAGGGCAAGGTGGCACCAGCGAGTGGGATCAAACCACAAGAAGCAGCCCAGCCCAGGAAGCCTCTCTGTCCCTACAAGCTGGAGACTTCCTTTTCCCTACACCTAGAGCCATCAGGCAGCCTGTTCTGTGGTAACTCCTCCCACTCCTTCAGAAAGATGCAGCAGAGATCACTAAGAGACTCTGTGTCACCAAATAAAACAAGAAGACCAAAATAGCACAGCAAAGGCTTTGAAAATTAAATTAAATTGAAAATTAAATAAAACTTCTAGATTGGCTCAATAGTGGAATGGAGATGACAGAGGATAGAGTCAATGACCTTAATGACAGATCAATAAAATTTACCTGATGTGAACAACAGAGAGAAAAATAAAACTGAAAAAAATTTAACAGAACCTCAGGGAGTTGTGGGATAATAACAAAAGATTCAAAGTTTACATCATCAGAGTCTCAGAAGGAAAGGAGAAAGAGTATTCAAAGAACTAAGGGCTGAAAAACTCTTACTTGGTGAAAAATAAACCTACATATGCAGGAAGCTCAGTGAATCTAAATAAGATAAACTCAAAATAGTCCAACATCAAGACATATCGTAATTACGGACATCCCTGGTGGGCCAGTGGTTAAGAATTTGCCTGCCAATGCAGGGGACACAGGTTCGAACCCTGGTCCAGGAGGATCCCACATGCCGCAGAGCAACTAAGCCCGTGTGCCACAACTACTGAGCCCACGTGCTGCAACTACTGAAGGCTGCGTGCCTAGAGCCTGTGCTCCGCAACAAGAGAAGCCACTGCAATGAGAAGCCCGCGCACCACAACAAAGAGTAGCCCCTGCTCACGGCAACTAGAGAAAGCCTGTGCACAGTAACGAAGACTCAACACAGACAAAAATAAAAATAAAATAAATAAATAAATTTATTTTTAAAAAACCCAACGAGTTCTTACAATTGCTTGTGACTTAAGTTTTTCTGCTGTACTCTTATCTTCTACAGTAAGCAATGTAGTGGACATCTGTTGTTTCTGCCTGGTCAATATATATTCTCTCTTCCTCTGGAAAGAATGTGCAATCTTGCTTTGGAGAACTATGCCTTACCCCACTGGAAATAGTCTTTGTAGGACTGTCCATCAAAGATGCCTCACCATCCCTGGACTTTAGGCCAGCCAAGTTCACTCTTCTTTGAATTTTTAACCTTGAGCAGAGTAGACATAGACTAATTCATCCCAGCTGGAGTGCCTTGATGAGTCCATCCATTAGTTTGAGCTACCTGATCTCTGCAGCTACCTTAGTTCTCTTTATTTCAGAGCTTGTTTCTTTCCTTTGAGCCTGTGAGCTACCCCACATTCTTCAAATAACTTCCATTTTGCTTAAGTTATTTACATTTGGTTCCTATTATTCATACCTAAATAACCTAATCAAGAATAAGCCCCCCTCAAAAAACGAAAACAAAAAATTTTTTCTTACCTACTTTAAAATTTTTTAAATTATAATTCTGTTTGTATGACCTGAATTAAGGTTTCCTCCATAAACTAATACTCAAAAATGAATAGGTTCTTGTAAACAAACTTAATGGAATACAAATTTAATCGGAGTTAAATTGATTTATCAAGCTCTAACTAAAAGCCAAGCATGTCACGTCCAAGTGAAATGAAAACACATGGATATGGTTTCTACTGTCTAGTATCACAGGCAAGTGAGATCATTATAAGAAGTAACTATAATATAACATGAGAACTGCTATAACAGAGGTGTACTTAAAATGTTACAGAAACACAGATAAAAAACCAATTCAGTAAAGATCCAGACTATGAATTTTAACCTGTTCTGGGCCTTGTTTTAAGTACGTGTCAATCCCGTAAAGGATTTACCAATATTCTCTAAATCAGTAAGAGCATAAACATACATTTCAACCTTATAGCCAAACAGCAAGTGTTAGCTCACACATTTCCAATCTCTGAAATATTTTCATTTATTAATCTGTATAATATTAGGTATCCTAATGCTAGAAAGTCAAATAATGATTTTAATAAAACTAAATGTAGATTGGGTTTCTAAAAATATGACCAATGATTATAATAAATTGCGAGAAGAAAAAAAAAAAGCACATACAGCCAATATTTACATAGTAATATCACTCTTATTTATAATAGTTTCTAGACTAATTATTTAGTTTTATAAAGTAAAAATCATGCAACCAAGGGTAAAGTTAAATTAAACTTGTAAAAGAGTGCTTTATAACTGTATAATACTTCTTTAGAATAAAGTAATTCTTACCTTCTGGAGTTGGAATGCACCCCAAGAAAATGAAAGAAGGAAAAAAAAAAGAGCTTTTAATTTTTCTTTACAAAGCAACAATAAAGCCAAAAAATAAACTCTCCCCTCCCCTCCCAGAACATACAATTCTTCAAATTAGTACCCTCCCCAACACTTTGCTACATAAAACATTAATTTCTTCTTTAGAATTTACAAGTTAGTCTCAAATATCAGTGTCTAAAATACATCAATAGTCTAAACCATTTCAGATAACAGTTGCAGCACCTCAATTACGTGGCAGAGTAAAACTATTACAGCAGCTTAAAGTTAATGTGGATCCAGTGAATATTCCCCACTCTTTAATATCCTTCCCATGCATTTCAAATTTCAAGGAGCCATCATAAAGCCATCAGCTATAGACCCTAAGGTTTATTAGCTTCCCCTTTGTTCCATAATGGAACTCATTATGAAGCTAAATAACAATAGATAAGAATACTCTTTTCTGTTAATATCCAAGCATTTTGTGTTTGTTTTTTCATAATTAATCCTTTTGACATCCCTACAAGGTTTGCAGGCTTGAAAGTAGACTGCAACTAGCAGGTAAAGAAAATGCAGGCTGAACTCAAAGGTATCAGCCAACCTTAGATAAATATGGTATCAATTTAATTAATAATGTTCTTTATTCTTAAACTAAGCTCTTCCTAGTGAAATCACCTCAAGGCAATTCAGTTTTGCAGACAGTCAAATGATCTGCTCTGTGGCGATGATTTCTGCTGAAAAGTAGTAGAAAACGTTGACTTTATTTCCTTTGCTATATACTTTTATATAAGAGGTGAGGGAAAAAATTAGGTAATTGGATTAGTTTTTGGTGGGAGGTGAGCTAAAACATACTTAAATACCATGTGAGGGAGATTATTTTGTTCCTAAGTAAATGCATTTAATACTAATCAGATGCAGCTGGGACTCCTCCAAAGAGGTAAAATTTTAATCTGGCAAATGTTTATTGAGCATGATTTTAGCTAGATGGTTCCCAGAGATTTTTACAATTCCAACTCTAAAGGAGTTTGCTTGGGATACAAGACTGAGACATAAGAAAAACTCCTTGCTAGATGACGATTTTGAGCTCTGCAAGACAACAATATAAAGATCTATTTAAATGTTCCAATAAGATAGGTTCTTTAAAAATGTACTGGCCCTTTCAGAAGCCAAGTTACTATAATGGCTGGGGTTTTTATTTCAAATTCTTCCAGAAAGCAATTTACAGTTAGACAGCAACTAACCTAATGTTCTATGTTAGCACATGGTATCAATTTTATTTAAAAAACAATAGAGCAAATATACTAGTCAGAAGGGAAGGGAGAACTATAGATGTAGAGGCAGTATATACTGAAGAAAAGAACAAAAGCGAGTAATAAGCCTGAGTTTTAGTTTCACTAAGCTACTTGTCCTACCCTGGCCGAGTCTCAATCTCTATGGGCCTTAATTCTTCAGTAATAAAATGGTATACGACTATAATATCCTAATTATCTTTTCCAGCTATATCATTCTGTGACTAAAATAACGTGACTGGTTTGGAAAAGAGGTTGAGGAGGGAGAAGAAGATGAGGAATGCAAAAGAGATTACCCATTTGGGGGTGTAATTAATCAGGGGCATAATGTTGTAATAGAACTAGGTAGGCTTCATTTGTGAGGAATGCACATCCAAGTGACGTGCTTGTCCCCAAATCTGCCAATACTACTATATAAGCAGCACTTAGTCTTCCTTTCCAGGTCTTTTCCCATAAAGAACCAATGCTTTTAAATACTTCCTGGCTTGTTTCAGAGGTGACAAATAAGTAATGCTCAACCTTATTTAAAAGCTAGGCAGTTGGCTATACTCATTTATTAGCTGCACATCTTATTCACCCACACGATTTTATGGTGTAAAGGATTCAAATTCATATGGGCCTCACCAAAATTACTAATTATTATGTATCATAAACCCTTGGGACAACTCATAAATGGTCTAATTCAGAATATACTCAATCTGTGGATAATAAATTCATGAACACCCAGAATCTTTTTTCTTTCTCTTTCCTCTTCTACTCATGAATGGCAAGACCAAAAAAAACAAAAACAAAAAGGAGTAAAAGAATTGGGTCTCAGGAAATGAATACCATTTTCTTCTTTCCTAAAAACTCTTTCTCTATTAGCTGATATAAAAAGAGTCAAGATAATACAGCCAACAGAATAAGCAAAGCAGGTAAAAGAACTCTGGGGGGGTGGGGGGCGTGGTGGTAGTTATTAAAAGCAATGGTTACTTCAGAAGGAAGGCTTGAAGTCCTAAACTTAACACTGTAAAAGCACATTTGTAAACAATAATGGCAGCCACAGCTGACTGGCAGGAAAAACTTGTTGTACAACAGATTAAGGATAGAAGTAGTAACAAGTGATAACGTTTTAAGGATTAGCAGGAATGGTCTCAAAGTGTACATAAGCACTTGATTTATGTACTATGTACTACTGTGTACGTTTTATCAGTAGTATGTATGTTTAACGTGTATGTTTAGTTGCTCTGTTTTTAAAAATAAACCAGAATATCCAACTGTACATAAATAGTCTCTCTAGTTCTTATCTGTTAAATACATACTGGAATGCCGAGGTAATAAAATACCTGAAATTCACCCCAAAACAGGCCGGGGTGAGAGGACTATTTATAATTTATGCTGGAGGATACATACTTTTGTTTTAGTTTGGAATTTTCCAAAAGTAAAAATTTACATTAAAAAAACTGTCTTCAGTACCTAACTTACAAACCTAGACTTATAACGTAAGTTAAAGTTTATTACCACAGAAGGAAAAGAATGTATTTTTAGATTCTATAACATACCTGGAACTATTTATTCATCAACATCCGAAACAGGTATTAAATATTAATCTCTGAAAACAGATACCTACTCTACAGCTCCAGATCATTACTATCTTTTAACTGCTGTCCTGACAAGTATAACAAAACCAGTCCCCACACTTGAATACGTCCCCTCACCTCTCATAAGGTTCAAACCTTTTTTTCTGAATCTACAAAATATACTCAACGAATTCTTTACTAATCAACCCTCTTCACTTTCCCAGTTTATTCCTCTGTTCTTCCTCTCTATGGTAAATGGTAGCTGTACAATCAGGCAGCCTAGAAATAATGTTTTATTTCCTCCTTCCTTACACCTCTCATATCCAATCCATCAGCAAGTCCTGAAACATGATCTCAAATCTGTCTATTCTCTTCATCCTAATCCAAACCACTACATCTTGCATAATCTAGTATAACATCCTCTTTATTCGTCTCCTTAATCCCTTCAACTCCTAAATGCTGCAGTGCATTCTTCATATATATATATATATAAAATGTCAGGGGCTTCCTGGTGGCGCAGTGGTTGAGAGTCCGCCTGCCGATGCAGGGGACACGGGTTCGTGCCCCGGTCTGGGAAGATCCCACATGCCGCGGAGCGGCTGGGCCCGTGAGCCATGGCCGCTGAGCCTGCGCGTCCGGAGCCTGTGCTCCGCAACGGGAGAGGCCACAACAGTGGGAGGCCCGCATACCGCAAAAAAAAAATAAAATAAAATAATGTCAGACTACATATCATCTTGTAATTATCAGATATAAAGTAATTATCGGATGTAAGTGTTTGGTAGGTTTATTTCCATTTGAGGACTGACTACACATTTGGACAGAGCAATGCTTAAACATTCAACCATGCCAATGGATTCATACTGGTTTATTGTGTACTATTCACATCCACTTACTTATTTGGTAGGAAAAACAGGCTCCAATTATGGAACTAGTCAACACTGAGGTTCCAAACACCTAGTCATAAAACAGCTGTGTTAAATGGCCTACACCAGACTGTCTGTGATACCACCCCCCTTATTGCAATTTAAAAATGACTGGAAAACAAAGGCTACACCAAAATCTAGAATTCTATTCTAAGCCAAAGAAAAATACCATGATTCTGACTTGAAATTTGTGGTTAATCATGGAAGATTCCATGAATTTAAAGCTCAGTCCAATTTCATGATTTAAAATTGACCGGAATTTCTGGTGCTGGTGAAGACAAAGCAGGCCCACAATAGCCAGCCAGCCTTCCTGCCTGCCCATGTCTGTCTGCCTGTCTGCCTGTTATCTCTCTGTCTCTCTCTCTCTGGCTAGTTACAACAAAAGACTGTGGACAAAAATGTAAAAAGCAACTTCCCACACAAAAACTTATACATGAATGTTCACAGTAACATAATTCATCATAGCCAAAAAGTGAAAATAACCAAATGTCCATCAATGGATGAATGGGTAAACAAAATGTGGCATATGTATACAATGGAATATTATTCCACAATGAAGGAATGAAGTACTGATAAATGCTACCACATGAATGATCCTTCAAATCATTATAACAAACGAAAGAAGCCAGTCACAGAAGACCCAATAGTGTATGATTTCATAACACGAAATATCCAGAATTGGCAAATCCATGGAGACAGAAAGTATGTTAGTGATTGCCTATGGCTGAGGCACGGGGAGAATTGCAGGGGACAAAGAAGGGGAGTGGCTAATCAGTACAGGGTTTCTTTTCAGGGTGATGAAAATGTTTTGGGTGAATATACTTAACAAACAAACAAAAAACCCACTGAGCTGTATGTTTTTAAAATGGTGACTTCTATGGTATGTGACTTACACGTCAATTTTTTAAAAGCAACTACTTAAAACACTGAAAATTAAGAAAGCTGGCACATTGGGAAGTCAAAACCTAACTCATATGAGAATATATAGAATAGAATTTACCCATACCCATAGAGAAGGCTGGCCTTGCCCTTGGCTTCCAAGAGATAACTGCTAGGCCCTATGAAGGCCTTGGGCCAGCCAGATAGTAACACTGTAATTCGGAGTGGGGGCTTTGAGACATACCAATAATGTGATTTAGGGTGGGGGCTTGGGTCACATGGTATCGGTTGACCACTAGAGGGGCTAGACACTGAAAACTGAATAATGCGATGGACCCCCAATAGAAACTCTAGACATCAAGGCTCAAGTAAGCTTCCTTGGGGGCAATACTCTGTGCTTATTGTCACACACTGATGTTGACAATTAACACTGTCCTAAGTCACGGGGAGAGGATGACTGGAAGCTCTGTGTTGGGTACTAGATTTGACTCTACCTTATGTGTCTCTTCCCTTGACGAATCTTAATCTGTAAACTTCCCAAAACCAAGTGTTTGTTTTCAGTGAGTTATACAAGTTCCTCTAGCAAATTATCAAGCCTTGAGAGTAGTCTTAGAAACCCGTGAACTATGCAGTTGGTATAATAAGTGAGGGCGGTCATGTGGACTATACCCTCTAACTTCAGTTGGCTAAACTCTCACAGAGTGAATTTTCTGGGGTTTATTTCTCAACACTTTGCCTAAAAAACAGGTCCTAGTTGAGGAGATGTACTACTGTAGGGGACAGATAAAATTCTAAGAATTGGGGAGTGGGGGGAGGCGTGGAATTCCTGAGAGAAAAGAACCAGACAAGGGAGTCCCCTAATTTCCACATGAGGCCTGGGCTCACCCCTGAGCTGTGTATACTTAGGACATTCCCAATTAACACAGCAAAGGCTTTAAGAACTGAACCACTACTCACATCTCAGACTCACCCTGAGTGGCACATGCATGGAACAGATGCAGAACAGCAGAGCAAAGGCTTTGAAAACTGAACTGATTATCAAAATGAAACTTACAAAAGGTAACAGAATAGTCAGAATAGCTGGGCTACGTACTTTAAAAAAACAAAGAAATCACCATTCTCCAGAAGTTTTTAACAGAAAAACAGAACATAAAACAACATAATATTCAAAATGTCCAGAATACTACCTTAAATTTCTCAATAAGCAAAGATCCAGGAAAATGTGACAAATTCTCAAGGGAAAAGACAATCAACAGCTGCCAATCCTGAGATTACCCAGATGTTGGACTTATCAGACAAAAACTTTAAAGCATTCATTATTACTATACCCATGAGGTTAGGATAAATGAACTTGAAATTAATGCGAAGACAGGTTTTCAGCAGAGAAATAGAAACTATTAAAAAAACCCCAGGGCTTCCCTAGTGGCACAGTGGTTCAGAGCCCGCCTGCCGATGCGGGGGACGCGGGTTCGTGCCCCGATCCGGGAAGATTCCACATGCCGTGGAGCGGCTGGGCCCGTAAGCCATGGCCGCTGAGCCTGTGAGTCCGGAGCCTGTGCTTCACAATGGGAGAGGCCACAACAGTGAGAGGCCCGCGTACCACAAACAAACAAAAAAACAAAAACAAACAAACAAACAACCCAGAAATTTTGGAATTAAAAGACATAACATCAGAAATTTGAAAAAATCTCACTGGATGGGCTCAACAGCTGAATGCAGAAGATAGAGAAAAGTGTCAGGTGATGTGACAAGAGAGCAACAGAAGTGATCCAATCTGAAATACAGACAAAAAAGGTTGGGAAAAAATGAGCAGAGACTCAGGGAACTGTGGTAAAATACCCAGAGGTAATCCCGACACTGGAAGAAGAGAAAGAATGTGGTGAAGAAAAAACATCTGAAGAATGGCTGAAAACTTGCCAAATTTGGCAAAAGACATAAAGCTACAGATTCAAGAAGCTCAGTGAATGCTAAACAGATCTAAACACAAAGAAACCCACACCTAGACACATTAAAAATCAAACTGCTGAAAGCTAAGCGTAAAGAAATTATCTTGAAAGCAACCAGAGAAAACCATGTACTGCTTACAGGAGAGCAATGATTCAAACAGCATGTATTTCTCATCAAAAACCATGGAGGCCAGAAGGCAGTGGAGCAACATTTTTAAAGTACTGAAAGACAAGAACTATCAATACCGAATTCTATATCCAACAAAAAAATTCTTCAAAATGAAGGCCAAAAAAAAAAAAAAAAGACATACTCAGATGAAGGAAAACTAAGAGAATTCATCACCAGCACAGAACTGCTCTTAAAGAAATACTAAAAGGAAAGTTCTGCAGGCTAAAGAGAAATGATACTAGAGGGAAATGTGGAACTTAAGGGAACAAGGAAGAGCAAAAGAAACGGTAAACATCTGGGTAAAAATAGTCTTTCAACTATTTATGGCCTGAAAGCAAAACTAATAATATTGTCTGGTGGGTAATTCCATGTATGAGATGGAACACATATGACAACTATAACATATACAGGATGGATAAAGGGACCTAAATGGTTGTAAGGCATCTACACTTTATTTAAGATGGTAAAATATCAATCCCAAGAATTCTGTGAAAGATTGGATATGTATTATAATCTCTAGAACACCCGCTTTAAACACACGCACACACAAAGAGAGTGACAGAAAGTCAATAAATAAAATACAGTGCAAAATACTCAGTTCAAAAGAAGGCAGTGGGGTTTCCTTGGTGGCGCAGTGGTTAAGAATCTGCCTGCCAATGCAGGAGACACGGGTTCGAGTCCTGGTCCAGGAAGATCCCACATGCCACGGAGCAACTAAGCCTGTGCGCCACAACTACTGAGCCTGCTCTCTAGAGCCCGGGAGCCACAACTACTGAAGCTAGCATGCCTAGAGTCCGTGCTCCACAACAAGAGAAGCCACCGCAATGAGAAGCCCGTGCACCGCAATGAAGAGTAGCCCCTGCTAACCACAACTAGAGAAAGCCCACGCACGGCAACAAAGACCCAATGCAGCCAAAAATAAATATTTATTTTAAAAAATAAAAATAAAAATACAGATAAATTAAAAGAATGGAAAAAATAAATATCACACAAACACTAATCAAAAGTATTCTATTAGGAAATTCCCTGGTGGCCCAGTGGTTAGGACCCCGTGCTTTCACTGCCAAGGGTCTGGGTTCAATCCCTGGTCGGGGAACTAAGATCCTTAATCCTACGAGCCTCGTGCCTCACCACCAAAACGGGAAAAAAAGGTATTCTATTAGTATCCAAATAAACTTCAAAACAAAGACTATTATCAGGGATAAAGAGGGTAATTACAGAATGAACACAGGGTCAACTGACTAAGAAAACAATGCCCTTAATGCATAAGTACCTAACAACAAATATGTAAAATACCTGAAGCAAAAACAGAAATAACAAAAAAGAGAAATAAACAAATGCACAATTATACCTGGAGACTTCAACACCCTTCTTTCAATTATCAATAAAACAAGTAGACAAAATCAGTAAGGATATAGACCATCTGAACACCCTATTAACCAAAATGACCTTACATTTACAGAACACTCTACCCCAGAAGAAAACATATACACATGCTTTTCAAGCATGTATGGAATATTTAATGCACCAAGATAGACCATAACCTGAATCATAAAATGATTAAAAAAAAAAAAAGACAAAAACAATAGAAAAAAAGCAGTGAAACAAAATTCTGGTCTCTTTTTTTGGTTTTTTTTTTTTTTGCGATACGCGGGCCTCTCACTGTTGTGGCCTCTCCCGCTGCGGAGCACAGGCTCCGGACGCGCAGGCTCAGCGGCCATGGCTAACGGGCCCAGCCACTCCGCGGCATGTGGGATCTTCCCGGACCGGGGCACGAACCCGTGTCCCCTGCATCGGCAGGCGGACTCTCAACCACTGCGCCACCAGGGAAGCCCTGGTCTCTTTTTGAAAAAAAAACAATAAAATTAACAAATCTCTAGCAAGACTGACAAAGACAGGAGAGAAAATAAAAATTACCAATATCAGGAACAAAACAGGGGACTTTGCTGGCGGTTCCATCCCTGGTTGGGAACTAAGATCCCACATGCCATGTGGCACAGCCCCACCCTCACCCCCCAAAAAACCAAAAGAACAAAACAGAGATATCACTATATATTCTGCAACCATAAAAAAGACAGTGAGGGAACAGTGCAAACAATTTTACACAAATTAATTTGACAACTTAGAAGAAATGGACAAATGCTTCAGAAACAACAAACTACCAAAACTCAACTAATAAGAAACAAATAATTTGCATAGTCCTATAACCATTAAAGAAATCAAATTTGTTACTTAAAATCTCCTGAAAAAGAAACCTCCAAGTCCAGATGGTTTTCAATTGAGAATTCCACCAAAGATTTAAAGAACTAACACCAATTTTACAAAATATCTTCCAGAATACAGAAGAGGGAATGCTTTCCCCTTACGAACAAGCAGGCAAAGAAGTGTGTGCTCACCATTCTATCTCAACATAGTACTGGGAGTTCATAACAGCAAAATAAGAGAAGCGAATGGGATAGTGTAGAAGCACAGAGGCAACTCCAATGATATTTGGTGATAAGGACATTTCACAAGTGTTTTTACTATTATGTTTCATAATTTATGTATTTGTTACATATATTCTAAGTTTAGAATAATACAATTTTAGCTTAACCCAGAACAAAACAATAATAGGAGAGGATTTCAAGAAAAAGCAAATTCCAATTTGGAGACACTGGCTTTTGGGGCCTCATTCTATCCAAAATTATACGTTGGAATCAGATAATCTCTAAAGTCACCTCAGTTCTTACGTTTTTTTACTTTCTCCCATGTACAAATTTATCACTCAATTTTTTAAACCTTAAGTATAAAGAACGTGAATTTTCCATTTAAAAGCATAACTATATTTCTCGTCTATTTTCTCTGTAATTCTATGAATAAAATAATTAAAATAGTGAAGTCCCATTTGTCTCTGGTATTGAGAGCCTATTCTTCTGATGGAAACTGATCATAAATCTTAAAAATTAATCTAGTAAGAGAGTGAGGATAATATTAAAATATAAGGTGATAATTCTCCTTTAAAAAAGAAAAATATTAAAAAAAAAAAAAAGAAAAATATTGAGAGGGGGAAGATATGTTAAAATGCAGAGGAGGGCTTCCCCGGTGGCGCAGTGGTTGAGAGTCTGCCTGCCAATGCAGGCGACACGGGTTCGTGCCCCGGTCCGGGAAGATCCCACATGCCGCGGAGCAGCTGGGCCCGTGAGCCATGGCCGCTGAGCCTGCGCGTCCGGAGCCTGTGCTCCGCAAAGGGAGAGGCCACAACAGTGAGAGGCCCGCATACCGCAAAAAAAGTAAAATAAAATAAAAAATAAAAAAAATAAAATGCAGAGGAAAAGGCCATCAGCTTTGTGGAGGTAATAACTGAGTTGATTGTAAAAGATTGTCAAGATTTTTTCATAAAGAGAGGAAGATAAATGCTGGCTTAATGTCCTGAGTAAAGATAAGAAATCTCAGATCCTATACACACAACAGCACTGCATCAGTTTAGCTGGGGTGCAGATGGAAAGAAATCAAGTAAACAAAAGTGGTACACGGGACCACTCAATGACCTCAGTTATTCTATGGAAAAACTACTGAAGGCTTCTGTGCCAGTTACCGATTTATTGACTTTTAGCTCCAAATCCAACCTTCTTTGCCCTTCTCTGTGACAATGGAGTTGGATTCTATAAACATTTCTCCTTTGCCAGCTGGCTCACTGTTAGTTTTGTCAGTATAGTGCTGGGAGAACACTGCAGAAAGAAAAAAGGGGGTCTTTTCTTTCCAGTTTTAGTGTGCTTTTGCCTGCTTGCTCTCATGGCTTGCAGCACCCAGCAATATGAGGGACACTCAATGGTGCTCACCCTTCAGCAATGTTCAGCAGAATGCCTGTGGGTGCCTTCCCAGAAAATTCTGCTGCTGCCTCAGCTGGCTCCCCAGTTGAGAAGCCAGCAGGAGGCTTTCCAGCAAGTTCTTCTACTACCCAGAAGGCAGTTTTCTATGTGCCACCCCCGGCTATGGCACCAGTGAACTTTGTCATCCACTGGACCAGAGCCCCACCTTCTCCAGGGAGAGCTGAATCACAACCCCTATGGACATGGAGGGGCCTCCTTGAAAGTTATTCCTTCCTGGGGCATGCTGCCTCAGCCCTACAGTTAGCAGCTGCTTCCCATATCTGTTATTACTGTATTCTTCTGTGTTATCTTTACCTTTCAATAGTTAACTCTTGGTTACCAGTTATTAACTTCCAGTTAATAAATTAACCAGTTAATAACTTCCCTGTTCAAACCATGTAGCTTCTGTCTGCTGATTGGACCCTGAGAACTACAGAATATAGCTCAAAGATGCAGAGATCTTTTACAAACTTAATTTTAAAAGATTAAAAAAAGAATGCCCCAAAGTCCAGAAACAGCTCCATGAAGCTGTGTGAGTATATTCAGGAGGCTGGAGTTTGAATTACCTCTGGGGTTTGTATTCATGACCGATGGGATAGTTTGTAATCACAGGAAGAAGTATGGACTCAAATCAGGAGAAAACAGGAATAAAGGGAGGCACTGAGATAGTTTTCCTGTAAACTGTAAATATCTTAAGACATCATCATCAGACAAAAAGGAAACATCTTAAGTTTTTGAAAGGCTATTTTAAACACTGATGGCTAATGACAGCCATTTACTGTACCAGTTACATTGATTCAAGATAAAATAAAACCCTGAATAATTTCCCTTAGAAAGAAACTGAAGTACACAAACTGTATGAAGTGGATACATCTGTCTCTCTGAACCCTTGATTTCATTTGTAGTATCTTGAGAGGGAAACAAAAATAACTATTCCTTCAATATTTAGATTCACATAAATGTATAGCATGATCTAGACTCAATAACACATCAGCTATAATGTGAATGGGGGTTTTTCAACCAAGTAAACTCGAAAAAACTCTCTATTCAGTCAACAATACTGACTTTTTAAAAAGGAAACTGTCTACGTAAAAACAAATGATTAAAAGCTTACAGAATTTTTTCAAAAGGTTCTAACAGTACTTCACATTTGGAACTAGCAATTCTGTGTCGAAGAGCTCAACCCTAGGAAACTACTGCTAAGTTATCATTACTATGTAAGTTAAGAGAAAGAACAATTAGGCTATATTTCAGACATGGAAAATTGAACAAGGAAGTGAGATGTCACAACAAATTGTTTAAAAACCATTTTTAATTTTCTGAAATAACTATTTACTGGCAAACAGTACAGAAACTAAAGTCTTTTTCTTTAGGAATGACCAAATACTGTAGTTAGAGCATCTATCTATCTAAATTACCAATAACTGCTACAACCTACAAGTCCCAAATTCTTCTTTCTTTTAAAATCTTTCTATCTTTTCTTCTTCCTAGGGGCTACTTCAACCCTTTTCACATCTCCTTATCTGTTCTAAACAGAACTAAGCTCCTTTTAGAACACTTCAAAATGTTCCTTTCACCTGAAACAACAAAATCCATATCTTCCCTATGACTCCCATGGGAAACTCTATCTTTAAAACGAGTTCGTTTAGGTATCCAAAAAAAAAAAAAAAAGGAATACACGAAGTCATAAGCTATTATGAGGGGGAAAATTCAAGGACCCTTTTTTTCCTCCATTTTCTAAAATGCTGATATGCTTTACAGTTATAAAACAGTATTTAATTTAAATGTTATAATATTCTAAGAATACTGTACGTTTCTAATTCATTCATTCAAAATTCCATATTTTGGGTAAATGATTTTCAATCTTATCACCTAACTTCTTAAAGGGACTAGTACCTCAATCCTTCTCAGCCAGGAGCCAATCACTTCATTTTTAATACTTCTTTTTGTTGACTGGTTGTGGCAAAATATACATAATAAAATGGCTAAAATGGTAACTTGTATAAGTGTACGATTTAGTGGCACTAAGTATTTATTTACACTGTTGTGCAACCATTACCACTATCCATTTCAAGAACTTTTTCATCATCCCAGAGAGAAATTCTACCAATTAAACAATAACTCCCTATTCTCCCCTACTCTCAGCCCCTGGTAACCTCTATTCCATTTTCTGTCTCTAGGAGCTTGCCTATTCTAGGTATCTCATGTAAGTGGAATTGTACAATATTTGTCCTTTTGTGTCTGGCTTATTTCACTCAGCATTCTTTTAAATACATATATACATTCTCTTTCATATTTTTTTAAAATTTTTAATCGATTTACAATGTTGTGTTACTTACTACTGTACATCAAAATGAATCAGTTATACATATACTCAGCATGTTTTTAAGGTTCATCTATGTAGCATGTATCAGAATTTCATTCCTTCTTAAGGCTGAATACTATTACATTGACTGTATATACCACATTTTATTTATCCATTCATCTTCTGATGGACATTTGAGCTGCTTCCATTTTAATACATTTTAGAATAAAACAATATAGTATGGAATAATCAAAATCAAGCGAGAATCTTCAAAATGGGGGAGCAGAGGGAAAACAGCAAAGGGAAAAATAGCTAAAAAGTCTTGTATTGAGGATTAAGGAATGAAAATAAAACTGTAAAAAGGAGCACATCTTACCATCGTCGCTTCTGAGGGCCCCCAGGCCCTTGGCCTGCCTCCCCAGAGGCTCACTAAACCAGAGGCCAAAGTGCCCCCCCTTCACCTACCACCCAAGTCCTCATGCCCTCTCAGGGCTGGGGGAGGACGGGCTAAAGGAAGGCGGGGTTCCATGTACATATTTATCTCCCCCTTCCACATAGCCCCACAGACCTTTTGTACATTTTTACAGGGGTGCCCCTCCCAATAATCCCCCTTCCTGGTTAATTAAATGCTAAGACTGGTTCAAAAAAAAGAGCACATCTTCAATAAGCATAGTTACTTCGTTCCATAATGTACCTGAAAACTCTAAAGATTTTAAGACTACCATTTAAGACACATCATGCAGCAAGAGGATAAGCTAGAACTACATTTGAATGTCATCTTCCAATCACTGATACTTCATATATTCATTAACAAGTAGGTTTGCAAGGCCTGTTACGTGCCAAGCCGGGGGCGGGGGAGAGATAAATGTCACTGCCCTCATGGAGCTACTAGCTTAATGTAAGCTATAGAGAAGCTACATGATTTTTTTGAAAGACCAAAGTGATACGTAATTTCAAATCTTAAGTGCTATAAAGAAAGAACACAGAACACTATATACCAAACTAAAAACGGAAAATGTGATCTAGATTGGGAAGTCAGCCAAAGTTCTCTGGAAGAGACATGTTCAAGCTGACACCTGAAAAAAAACAACAGTTAACTAAGTAAAGGGGTCAGCATGTACAAAGGCTGAGGTGGGAATTAGCTTCCCTACACAACTGGGAAGTGACAAAACAAAAGTGACCCCAAAAAAGCTATGGGAATGTCGATTGCACTTCAGTTAGAGAGAAGATAATAAGCAAATAAACTGAGAAGGAGCTTGCAGAGCAAGGAAGGAAAGTAGGAATGTTTGGTCACTTCAGGTAATGATACAGAGTTTCAAAAAGGAAGCAGTAGTCATCTGTGTTAAGTAATGCTGAGAGGTAACAAGAGAGGCAAAACTAAAAGTCCAGTGGAGGTGACAAAATGGAAGTCACTGGTGACTTTAAAAGTACTGCTTTGTGGTCACGTAACTGTATCACCACAATATAGTTTAACCAAGAATAGCTTCTTGTGAGTTGTTACTAAGTGAAGTCAGAAGCTATTTTTGATGACTCCACCATCTTGCTACATTTTTTTTTTTAAGTTCTTCTTTTTTTCCCCTTCTGTTCTTTATTTATTTAGTATTCTTTCTTATTTACTGTTCTTGCCTACTCTCTAGAAATAATAATGACAAGTTTAAAGTCAGAGCCTTACTGTGTTAGAGATAAACGATCCTGCAATTGTCATTTAGACCTAGGGCACTGATGGAGTCGGATCTCTTTTATTTTTTTTTTATTTTTTTTTTGCGGTACGCAGGCCTCTCACTGCTGTGGCCTCCCCCGTTGCGGAGCCCAGGCTCTGGACGCGCAGGCTCAGCGGCCATGGCTCACGGGCCCAGCCGCTCCGCGGCATGTGGGATCTTCCTGGACCAGGGCATGAACCCGTGTCCCCTGCATCGGCAGGTGGACTCTCAACCACTGCGCCACCAGGGAAGCCCGAGTCTGATCTCTTTACATAAGATTTCCTGGTCTATTTCCCCAGTGTGTATTTTTAGGAATAGAAAATTTTATGAAATTTTTACGAATAGTCTAATTTTATGAAAAGAAATGAAATCTCTTGCTCATTCCTGTTCTATAAAACCCAATAGTGTTATAAAAAAAATTAGAATACGTTAGTAGAATTTGTTCCTCAGAGTAATAACCAAATGCCATAGTGCTCCCTCCTTTCTCATCATTGTGACAATCAAAAATAGCCCCCCAAAATCCTAACCACTTTCGCTATGGGTATTACACTATACCAGGGGTCCCCAACCTTTTTGACACCAGGGACTAGTTTCATGGAAGACAATTTTTCCATTAACTGGGGCAGGGGGTGGGGTGGGTGGAGGATGATTTGGGGATGATTCAAGTACATTACACTTATTGTGCACTTTTTTTCCATTATTACATTGTAATATATAATGAAATAATTGTACAACTCACCTTAATGCAGAATCAGTGGGAGCCCTGAGCTTGTTTTCACTTGTCACTCACTGATAGGATTTTGATATGAGTCTGCAAGCAATTGATTTATTACGGTCTCTGTGCAGTCAAACCTCACTAATGATAATCTGTATTTGCAGCCGCTCCCCAGCACTTGCATCACAGCCTCAGCTCCACCTCAGATCATCAGGCATTAGATTTGCATAAGGAGCACGCAACCTAGATCCCTCGCATGAGCAGTTCACAGTAGGGTTCCTATAAAAATCTAATGCTGCAGCTGATCTGACAGGAGGCAGAGCTCAGGCGGTAATGCAAGTGATGGGGAGCGGCTGTAAATACAGATGAAGCTTCACTCGCTCGCCCGCCACTCACCTCCTGCTGTGCGGCCCAGTTCCTAATAGGCCATGGACCACTAGTGGTCTGTGGCCCGTGGGGTTGGGGACCCCTGCACTATACCAGCCCCAGGTGAGAACAACTAGTAGCACTGTAACCTTTTTCTCTTAATGAAAATATCTCTAATGTAGACACCCGGATTTCTGCCTTAACATATAAAATATAATGACCATAATTTTAATATTTCTTGATGGCAGAGGGTCTTGACTATGAACAGTGACTATTATGTGCTATTGTAATATAATAAAGCTCTTAGAAATTAAAGTGTGTTCTATCTTTGGTCCTATATTAATTGACCCCAGGCTGTTTTATTTGAACATAGTAAGACTATTACTTGAAACACATACTGCTTTATGTATCTTTTCCATTTAATTCTTTTTGGCCAAGGTTATTTTTTCCTAGACTGTTTACATCTACCATTCTCCCTGAACTAGAGGACTTCTAAATTTGCTAATGACTAAGCTTATTAAATCAAAAGCCTGAACTGATAGATGAAGGCTTGAAGATGGCTCCAGGCCTTCCTAAGAATTAAAGTGCATGGGTGTGGAGATAGCAACCTTCTAAGAATTTTTTTCTAACTTGCTTTTGGTTTTGTAACTGTGCTATGACTGAAAACTCCAAAGATCTGAGCTGAATAAATCATAAATTAACAAAGCAGTTATTACTAAATAATCAATCTTCAGGACTAAAGTAGACTGCTATATACTATAAAATATTCTAATCAAGTATTATAATTATTACTAATAATACTTAAATAACTCACCTGATTTCTTTTAGTCCTTCTCTCTGGATAACTTGAAGAATTTCTTTATGACTCATGGGTGTATTGGGATATTTTTCTAAGACCTGAGAAACAAGTATATAATAGTAAATTATTTTAATTTCTTATTATAATTACATATATAAATTATATTTATTATAGCTATGTATTAATTTCCTCCAGCATATACAAATCCAGAGACTTTTCATCCCTTAAATTTTTGGATAATAAGTGGAAAATTAATGAAACGTAAATAGGATATTCTCTCCTTCAGTCACAAACCCTAAGTCAAATCCTGAAGCAGAAATGGATCAAAAAAGATAAGATTAATAATTCAATTATTATTAATGCATAATGTGAAATTATGTTTACTTTCTGCCTCCACTCCCTCATCACATGACTACCTGTGGACTTACTGGAAGCACCTTGAAGATTATCCGTCTTTACATCTCCAAACAAAGTCTAGTACATCTTGGTTGCTCAGTAATTTCTTAACCAAAACAAAAGAACAATACAGTTATAATGAAATTAAAATGGTATCCGTGTTCTGGTTCTGGTGAAGATGATGCAATAAGCATAAATTATCCTGTCTCTCCCGAATACAACTAAAAACCTGGACAGAATGCATGGAGCAGCTATCTGAGGACTCTGAAAATGGTAGCAGTTGGTTTCAGGGAGGAAACCAAAATTAGAAGTACTACTAACCCAGCAGTGAGTTTCCTGGTTTTGTTTCCCCTAGGTAGACTCAAGGGCAGTCCAAACTCAGAACTGCACAGTAAGTGCAAACAGAAATGGCTCCAAGAGAAGTCTTCTCTTTTTTTTGTCCAAAAAGCAGTAAAGGGGGCCCCTAAAAGGGAGGACAATCCTCTGAGGGTTTTTTTCCCTTTCTCTCAGACCCTGCCCCCAAGCAATCCAAAGGCAGCAGCTGTGGCAGTGATGATACCAGCAGTGGCTGGACAGGGACCTAAAACTTCAAGAAAGCAGATCCCTTCCGATCCCATGAGTGTGGAGGGAATTCCCATGGTTTATATTCTTTCTCCACCATCCTGTTGCTTGGCATCAAAGGCAGATGCAGTTGTGGAAGTGTGCAGCAAAACACCAAAATGAAAACCTTAGTTATCTAGCCATAGGACAAGGAAGAAGGGTCTCTAAGAGCCAGAAAGTGTCAGGGAACTTGCAAAGAGAAAGGAGCTCAAGAAAGTGACACCATGAAGTTCTATAAACACTCCTGGGGTCACCCAAGAACTATGCCTATGTGGATCTGACCCTAAACATACTATCAGGTTCCCAAATTTGCCACTCGGTGGTGTACATGCGGGACAGATAGAAACAATGGCTTTGAAAACTAGTCATTGGAATTTTAGTGCACAGAAGGGTAGGCAGAAACTTATGACCTGAACCTAACAAGACCAAATGCCCGCTTAAAAAAATCCTCCCATCCCTAAAAATAAAGTAATAACAACAACAACATTCTCCATATCATTTAAATGAGACAGAGTATCATAACGTTAACATCAAAATGTCTAATATATGATCCAAAATTACTTGACATATGAAGAACCAGGAAAATCTCAATAACTCACAAGAGAAAAGACAACCTACACACAACAAACCCAAGATGCTACAGACTCTGGAATTTTCAGACAAAGACTTTAAGGCAGCTACTATAACCATGCTTCAAGAAGCCAGAAAGATGATTCTTGGGGGGAAAAAAAATAGTTAAGAGTCTCAGCAGAGAAGTAAGATTCATTACATTATTGTGTGTGTGCCTATGTGGTGTATAAAGCAAATAAAAATTTAAGACTAAAAAACACAATATCCAAAGTAAACCCAAAATTCTCTGGAGGGGCTCGACTGTAGAAGGGAGATAACAGAGGAGAGAATCAGTAAACCTGAAGATAGAGCAATAGAAACTATCCAATCTGATGAACAGAGAGAAAAATGATAGAAAAAATAAATGAACAAAGCCAACGGGACAATATCAAAAGGTTTAACATTCATGTCATCAGAGTCCCCAAAGGAGAAGATAAAGAGTAGCACACAGAAAACATACTTAAAGAAGTAGCAGCAGAAAACTTCCCAAATTTGGTGAAAGATATACACTTACAATTTCAAGAGAATCAATGAATCTCAAACAACATAAATTCAAAGAAACCTGTACCCAGATATATCATAATCAAATTACTGAAAACTAAAGAAAATTTTAAAATCTTGAAGGCAGCCAAGGAAAAACAACCTTCCACTTAGGAGAAAAACAATTCCACTGACTGTGGGTTTCTCATCAGAAACTATGGAAGGCAGAAACAGTGAAGAACATTTTTAAGTGCTGAAAGGGAAGGACTTAATTCCAAAATTCCTATCTAGCAAAAATATCCTCCAAAAATGAAGGGGAAATCAAGACATTCTTAGATTAAAGGGAAATGAAGAGTATTTGCCATTAACAGACTTCTATTTTATTTTATTTATTTTTAAATTTATTTATTTATTTTTGGCTGCGTTGGGTCTTCGTTGCTGCACGCCGGCTTTCTCTAGTTGCAGCGAGCGGGGACTACTCTCCGTTGCAGTGCGAGGGCTTCTCATTGTGGTGGCTTCTCTTGTTGTGGGGCACGGGCTCCAGGCGCGCAGGCTTCAGTAGCTGTGGCTCAGTAGTTGTGGCGCACGGGCTTAGTTGCCTCCGTGGCATGTGGGCTCTTCCCAGACCAAGGCTCGAACCCGTGTCTCCTGCACTGGCAGGCAGATTCTTAACCACTGTGCCACCAGGGGAGTCCTAACAGGCTTACTTTAAATTGACTTCTTTTAAGTCAATTCTGGTTTCTTTACTTTTTTATTTTTAATCCAAATTTTAGGTAGAAACTCTCTTATACCTAAATCACTTTCTATTCTTAGAACCCTTGGCAATTAACAAATGCAAGTGAAAGCTAAAATTGAACCAATTCTGAATAATCTATACTATACTATCAAAAGAATATCCATTAGTACAGCAAGTCAAAAACAACAGATACAGGACTTGTGTAATAGAAACCACTTGAAGTCAGATATCCTAGGATCAGCCAGTAAGGTATCAAAATGTGATGTCAACAACTACCATTTATAAAGAAGACACAAACAAGTGCAGATCATTCTCTCAGTTAAACGTCTCAGCAACCTTAAAAGACAAGCCTTATTACCCCCATTTAAAAAGTGGGATAACTAATGCTCAATAAGCAAATTTCCAAACATAATGCAGCAAGACAAGTGGCAGTCGGCATTCAAACTCAGGGATATCCTGCACCCTACAGCTCACTGTGTCCTGGTCTGCATCTCTTTTTTCATTTGTTTAGTCATAAAATCCAACAAATATATTTCTGTTTGTCATCCTCCCTGAGCTCTATACTACATCAGATAAATGTTATTAACCTTTCCCTCCTTAGACACTGCTCTCTCCAGACCTTTTCTTCCCAAAATGTTTCTTCTTGGTCTTTTTCTGTGGCCATCCCTTAAATACTTTACAAGCACCATTTTGCAGCTTTTGCTTTTCACTCCAACCCTCCCTGAATAAAATCATCCATTCCCAAGACTTCATCAATCACCCCTATTTTGATAAATGAAAAGAAGCAGCACAGTCCGTTTATAACTGCTTTTAAACATCAACCTCGGATGTTCCATCTCAAACTTAACATGTCCAAAATTTAACTTACTACCTTTATCCAAATTAAGGCCCATACAGAAAACTGGACCTGTATTTACTGTCTATATACTATTATAAAATTGTATAAAATTACTGAAAAAGAAAAAAAATACACCATGGACATGAGCAGATAGCTCATAAAAGAGTTAAAACAACTGGATAAAAGACATATGAAAAAATATTTGCATACTGAAATACTTACAGATGAAATTATATGATGTTGGGGATTTGCTTCAAAATTACACAAGAAGAAATTTAGATAGGAGTTTAAGTACTGCAAGACTGGCTATAAGCTGATAATTATAGAAGCTACAAGATGGGTACAAAGATATTATATTATTGTTGGCTTTTGTGTACACATTCAATATCCCATAATAAAATTTTATGGGAAAAACGATATTGAATGTCTGACTTCACTAACAATTAAATACAAAAAAAAATCACTTTTCAATGGTTTTTTCCCCTACTATTTTGGATAGCAAAAACATGGCAATAGTAAATGAACACCATGAAATGGAAATGTACACACAATCTATTGATAATATAAGAAAATATTCATTATATTACTCAATAAAGAAAAAAGTTTAAAGGCTTCTTATCTAATAATAAGATATTAACAAAACTGGTATACCTACACAATTGAATATTATATAGCTGTATATGAAAAGACACTGTGTGGGGGCTGGGGACAGGGGGTCTTCTTTCAGTCTTCCTCAAATCTTGGTGTGGAATACAGGTTCTGGACAACAGAATGTGAGGGGGAGTGATAGGGAGTGATAACTTCAAAAACCCAGATTTTCAAAAGGCAGGGACACATCCCTCTTTGGCCCTTCCTCCACCCTGTTGATTTTAAAGTGGAGGAGGTAACAAAGCCATTCTGAACCATACAGATAAGGATGCACCCTAAGAACGGTGGACTAACTACACCTCCAGACTGTTGCATGAAAGAGAAATAAACTTCCAAATCATTTAAGGAACTGTTATAGGCAGCCAAAGTTATGCCTAATATGACTCACCAATCTATTCACATGACACTTAAGTAATCGTCCTAAAACTTAAATTACATATTCCTCTGGGTTTTTTTTGTTTTTTTGCGGTACACGGGCCTCTCACTGCTGTGGCCTCTCCCGTTGCGGAGCACAGGCTCCGGACATGCAGGCCCAGCGGCCATGGCTCACGGGCCCAGCCGCTCTGCGGCATGTGGGATCTTCCCGGACTGGGGCATGAACCCGTGTCCCCTGCATCGGCAGGCAGACTCTCAACCACTGCACCACCAGGGAAGCCTCTATTCCTCTGATTTTTAAGCTCCCTGTCACTTTTTTAAAAAAATTAACTAAAATTAAAATAAAATCTGAATTCCCAATACAGTTTAAAAGATTCTACATGAAACTCTACATCTCGCTTTTCTCATATTACCTTCTTGCCCTTTCTCAAACATAACCAATTCATTCCTTATTCAGGGTCTCTATACCTGCTCCCTCCTCTTGCAATGTTTTTCCCCAGAGATTCATGGACTCTCTCCCTCACTTCACTTCTTCAGAGATATTCCTGACCACTCTAAAATACACTCAGACACTCACAAGCACCACCACTGCTAAACACACACACACATTTTATTACTTTAGCCAGATTTTCCCCCCAGCTTTACTGAGATATAATCGACAAATAACACTATGTAAGTTTAAGGTGTACAACGTGATGATTTGATATACATATATATTGTTCAATGATTACCACATTAAGGGTTGATTAACACATTCATTGCCTCACACAGGTACCCTTTTCTGTGTGTGATGACAACATTTCAGACCTACTCTGTAAGCAAATTTCAAGTATATAATGCAGTATTGTTAACTATAGTCATCATGCTGTGCATCAGATCCCCAGAACATATTCATCTTATAACTGCTCATTTGTATCCTTCGACCAACATCTCCCAATTTCTCCTACCACTCAACTCCTGGTAACCATCAATCTACACTGTTTCTAAGAGTTTAACTTCTTTGGATTCCATATATAAATGAGATCATGCAGTATTTGTCTCTGTCTGACTTATTTCACTTAGCAGAACGCCTTCAAGGTTCACCTAAGTTGTCGCATATGGTACATTTTCCTCTTTTTATGGCTGAATAATATTATTACATACATATATATATAAATTTTCTTTATCCAGTCATCTGTTGTTGGACACTTACGTTTTTTCCATGTCTTGGCTACTGTGAAAAATCCTGCAATGAACCAAGGGTGCAGATATCTCTCCAAGACAGTAATTTCATTTCCTTCGGATATATCCCCAGAAGTAGGACTGCTGGATCATATGGTAGTTCTATTTTTAATTTTTTGAGGAACCTACAAACTGTTTTCCATAATGCTGTACCAATTTACGTAACATAAAAAGAGTTCTTACGTAGAGATATACACATAAAAGGTGGCCAAAAAAGAACACAAAAGACTGATATCCCTTTCAAAGAAAAACTCAAGCTCACCCCAAACATTAAAGACATATCTTCCTATAGTGCTGCCCAGATAATACATACAAAAATTTTACATCTTTCTCTTAATTCCTACATACAACTGCCTTACAGTTACAAACATCATGTAGCCATTCTATTTCATATGCCCCTCACAACAATCCAAGAAACAGCAGAGCAGGTTTAGTTATAATTTTACCAGAAAGGAAAGGAAGACTCAAGAGAATAGCATAGCCTAAACTTAAGATGTCAGAACTCTTAATTCCCCACACTAAAGAGGGTACTAACAAAGCTTTATATAAAGCAAAGATTTCAATGAGGAAAATATTTTCTTTTATCAACTAAAATATGCATTGGAATGATGAAAACTATGCTTCTGCTGAATGATGGGTAGGTTCTTACTTGCTGAGGCAGAAAAACTAAGAGGACTGCAGAAACGTTGCTTGATATTTTGGTTAAGATGGGGATTGTGACCATCAAGTATAAAGATCAGATACAGACCTTTTTCTCACAGGTCTTTTCTGAAACGTGACAAAACTAGCTTAATGCAAATGGCAGCCCCCACATATATCTATAATTAAGTCAATATCTTAAGAGATGGGTTCCTGGCTGTGTCTTTGATAGTGAACAAGAACATAAAACTGAAAAATAAGATCCTGGTGGGGCCTAGGAAGATTCTTTGTATTTCTCAAACTGTGGTTCTCAAACTCTATAGACAAGGGTGTTCCACCAACTTACAGTGGTATTTCATAGTATTCCACACAGAAATTCATTTCATGTGCTGAGTTAAACCTATACACAGTCATATATACCATATATAAAGCAACAAGGGCTTCCCCCCAATGGTAATACATATTCATTCTAGAAAATTTAGACCATACTCCCCCCCCACCTCAAATTATATGCAAAGGGGGATTCTGCCATGAGAGAATAGGATTTAACATTTTGGCTGTCCCTTCCACAGGTTTTTTTCTATAACATTTTGCAGTTGACATCCTTCTGCATATACTAGTTTGTACCTCTTTTTAAAAGCCCTTTTTGCAAATCTTGCAACAGTTATTATTGATATATTTCATAGCAGCATGATACTCCACTGATTGATATATATACATATATACACACATATATATACACCCACACACATACATATACACACTAAATCACTTAATCCATTTCCTACTGTTGCACATTTAGACTGCTTAAATAGGCACTCTTTCCGGATGGTTACCAACACATGTTTAGAGTGAGACAGATCTTAATTTTATACCTGACTCTAAAATTTAAAGCTCTGTGACCTTAGAAAGTTAATCTCTGGGTCTTAGTTTCATCAGTAAAATCAAAACAAGAAAAACATCTATAACTCATGGAGTGGCCATGGGAGACAAATAGAATATTTTATTTTGAGCTGCTTAGCTCAGAATTTGAGGATATATAAAATTCTCAATAAATGTGTGCTATTGTCTCCTTTTTTTTTTCTTTAACTGTAACAAATGCCACCAAGTGCTTCTGACTATTTTCAAAGTCTTCTAACAACTGGAACTGCTGTATAAAGTTATTTTAATATATAATATTGCCAAATTGCTTTCCACCATGTGTACGGGAGTTTCACTACTGTTAACCATTAACCAACATTCATATTACTTTTTAAATCCTTGGTAATTATTTGAAAAAATATATAAAAAATTTTTAATTTTAGTTACTAATGAAGTTGAACTTGTCCTACGTTTTTAGACTTTCATATTTCCTCTTTTTGAAATAAGCTATGTGATCTAAATAAAAATCAGATTAAAAAATAAAATTATAGGGCTTCCCTGGTGGCGCAGTGGTTGAGAGTCCGCCTGCCGATGCAGGGGACATGGGTTTGTGCCCCCGTCTGGGAAGATCCCACATGACGCAGAGCGGCTGGGCCCATGACCCATGGCCGCTGAGCCTGCGCGTCCGGAGCCTGTGCTCCTCAACGGGAGAGGCCACAACAGTGAGAGGCCCGCGCACCCCTCCCCCTAAAAAATAAATAAAATAAAATTATAAAATTTAATAGCTACATCACACGCAAAAAAAATCAGAGGTCTGTTTGAACATCAGAAATACATTCCTTTTATTTCCATTACAGAAAGTAGTATATTCAATGATTTGTCAGATAAAATTACAACTCTACCTAAACAAAATTTATTTCTGCCAACAAATTAAAAGAGTGAAAATGCACAACCTATTGGACAAAAGCAAAAATGCATCAAAAGCATTGGTGTAGGGACTTCCCTGGTGGCGCAGTGGTTAAGAATTTGCCTGCCATTGCAGGGGACACGGGTTCAAGCCCTGGTCTGGGAAGATCCCACATGCCGTGGAGCAACTAAGCCTGTGCGCCACAACTACTGGGCCTGCGAGCCACAACTACTGAAGCCACATGCCACAACTACTGAAGCCCGCATACCTAGAGCCTGTGATCCGCAACAAGAGAAGCCACCGCACCGCAACGAAGAGTAGCCCCCGCTCACCACAACTAGAGAAAGTCTGCGCACAGCAACGAAGACCCAACGCAGCCAAAAATTAATTAATTAATTTTTAAAAGACTTAAAAAGCATTGGTGTGGGTATAAGTGAGGCTTTATATTTAGTTGCTATTCCAGGCCGATTCACTTCTAACACAGAACTCCCCCTCAAACAGCCCATTTGGTTACTGGAAGAAAACATACTGCCACTGAAGTCTAAGAACTCTGTTGCTACAACTTCTGCTTAAGAAAAGTGGGAAGATATAGAGATTTTTGTAAACCATACTGAAAAATGCTGGAGTTGATACAAGAAAAACACTTTGTGCAACAGGTGTTATGCTTGCCTTAATCAAAAAATAGAAGGGATTTCTAGGGAAACTGATATAATCATCTACCTGGCAATTAAATTTTACTGTTACTATCATTAGGAAATCCTGAATACTAAAATGTATGACACAAATTTACATAATACTACAAATGTGGGATTTGCTTTATTTTCTTCCACATTTCAAGTTTTTATAACAAATACTCCAAACCAGCATACAATGGATTGACTACGACTCAGTTTTGGTGGTCTCTGTAAAGGATGTTATTAACATAATTAAGAGGTTTCAGTTGGGGGAAAAAAGTTTAATCGATGCAAAATATGAAAGTGCTTCAAAGTGTATAGAGCTCAAACAGCCTGCACCTAATAGCTCTAAGACATAATATTGATGACTAAAAGCTCTCAATCTTAACCCTTCATCTGTATAATGAGGGTAGTAACACCCTCATAGATAGGAACATTAAGTAAAACATTCTGCAGTATTCTTAACTTAGCACAAGTGACATAAATGGTAGCTTTTGTTATTACTAATAAATTATATGACAAAAATCTTTTCCAGTTCACATTTGATATCCCGATCTAAAATTTCACCAGTATTCTTAAGGGGGATGAAAAATACAAAAGATAGCATGTTTTTCTCCGGCTGCCCCTTTGATTTTTCCACTATTTTTTTTCACAAGTAGTTAACAATGCCCTATACTGCCAATAATACTAAACATTAGACAAAAACTAAAATTTACAAAAATATGAAACAGCTTTAAGTTAAATGCCAAGACTTCAGTCCCTATAAAGTCATTTATATGTTCTTTAAATCCTATTTACATTACAGATATCCAAATATAAAGACTAGATATTAAGCTATTCTGCAAGAAAAACAAGCACAAAATATCACAGAATAAGGCACTTACATTCATATGCAAAAATATTTTGATTAATTCATCATAATGAGGCAGAATATCAGAGTTCAAATCCCAACTCTACCAGAAAAGTGGTGATGAGCAAACTGGGGAATGTGGCTGCCCTACTGTTCATCTGAACTGGTGGCTTTCTGTCCAAGAAGCTACAAAATGGAAATTAATAAAAATTTCTCTGGCATATCAAATCTTAATAGAAAGGTAACTATTAATCCACTATCAGAATGAACTCTATTTAGAATTTAAAACATTTATATTATCCATGGTAATGGTAATAATAAAAATATTTTGATTTATTATCTAGAGCAAGGAATTACTTTATTTTAATATGGGTGAATTTTACTATTTATATAAAAATACTTAAGTATGCTGACATAGGACATTAAGCTATTGGAAATAGAGACCTAAAATTTCTGTGTGCCTTTTTAATGAAAATTAATTTCATTGATTTTCTAGGTATACTGTTTTTTCAAGAAATAAAATAGAAGAAACCAGTTAGTTAAAACTGCTTGGGACTTCCCTGGTGGCACAGTGGTTAAGAATCCGCCTGCCAATGCAGGGGAGATGGGTTCAAGCCCTGGTCCGGGAAGATCCCACATGCTGTGGAGCAGCTAAGCCCAGGCGCCACAGCTATGGAGCCTGTGCTCTGCAGCCCACAAGCTCACAGCTACTGAGCCCACATGCCACAACTAAAGCCCGCGTGCGCCTAGAGCCTGTGCTCTGCAACAAGAGGAGCCCCCACTCTCTGCAACTAGAGAAAGCCTGCACGCAGCAACGAAGACCCAACGCAGCCAAAGTTAAAAATAAATAAATAAATAAAGTTATTTAAAAAAAAAAAAAAAAAAAACTGCTTAAGGGATGTTTACTTTCCTTAAAAAAAAAAAAAAGTTTATGACTAGTACCTTTACATACTAGGCATCTGAAATTAATTTTAATTTAGAAAATTATTTACGCTAAATTTTCTCAATATTTAAAACTATAAATCATTTAGTTTGGGAGAGAAAGAGAAATGTTTTTCAACTAAAGACTTAAGTATTCCACTTTTTAACTTTTTAGTATGAACATTTTAAAACATATACAAAAGTAGAGAGGAACTTCCCTGGCGATTCAGTGGTTAAGACTCTGCACTTCCACTGCAGGCGGTGTGGGTTCGATCCCTGGTCGGGGAACTAAGATCCCACGGGCCTTGACGTGTGGCCAAAAAATTTAAAAAAAAAATTGTTTTGAAAAAAAAAATTATTGGGAACACTGCAATCAACAATTGTCGACACATGGCTTACTTTGTTTCATCTATACCTCCAGCCACTCTACCTCTACAAAGTGGATTATCCTGAAGCAAATCTCAAACATTTCATTCATAAATACTTTAGTACAGATCTCTAAAAAAGGATAAGGACTCATTTTTTTAAAGATAAAAATACCATTTTATACCTCAGAATGTAACTATAGTTCCTTCATTATCAAATTATTTACACAATGTCTTCAATTTTCATGGGGGGAAAAACACTTTTAACAGTTAGTTTGTTCAAATCGGTATCCAAAGAAGACCCATACATACCACATTTGGTTAACACACATCTTAAAGTCTCTGTTAATCTATGGATTTCTCCTTGTTTTCTTCCAATTTATTTACTGAAGAAACCAAGAAAACTGTACTATAGTTTCCCACATTCTGTATTTTGCTAATTGTATGGTACTCTGTCCCTCATATTTCCTGAAAATTAGAATTACCTAGAGGGCTGCTCAGATTCAGATTTTGTTTTACCAAAAGAACTTCATAGACAGTGTTGTTTTACTTCCCCTCCCCTCCCCCCACCCCACACACATGAGAACACACAAAATATCTGTGGTCTCTTTTTTGAGATGTCAAGATGAATCAGGGGAACAGATGTCCTCCTGATCCACCCATTACAAAGTTTCCCATCAGCATTCCAACCTAATTGCTTTAGTAACCACTGATTAGTAGCCACTATTCAGACTCATTATTTAGGTGTTGAAAAATGGTGATAGCCTATCTTTCCTTCTTCATTTATAAGCTAGAATCCTTCTAAAAATAAATGCTTTCCTCCATCTACTAGTTGGTTATCTGAAGTACATACAACTCATATAGAAAAAAGCAGGATAAGTGCTTGATTCTGTCCTATTTATTAATTATCAGAATAATTAGCTAGTTTTTCTAGTATACTCCAAAAGTGAATGGGGTTTTTTTGTTTATCTGACACACCATTAGGAATATTATGAATACCATTTTATGGAATACCATTATGAATTTTAATATATTTTTGTGCTTTAATTACTGTATTTCCTCACTTGTAAACTGGTTATTCATAACCACTGTCTGCTTGTATATATACCACTTGTATGAGCTCTAGTTTTCATATTAAATTATTAAATATATTAAAACTTTTACTGTCACATTTACTGCAAATACTTTTTCCCTTTTATTCTTCATCTTTTCATTACTGTTTTTTCCATGGAGGCTTTTATTAGTTTCATGTCTTATAACTCACTGGTCTTTTCTTTTGATTTCTTTTAGCACGTCTATGTTTAAGTGCAGTTTCCCTCCCTTCAATAGCTTAATATTCCTCCATCTTTCCATTTACAATTAACTCTTTTAATTATAAGAAATTGTACATAAACAGTGAGAAAAAATGTTCAGAGGCACACTAGAGAAACCCAAGAGAGAGAGATGGAGAGGAAAACAAAACGGCCACATATATTTCTGAGCAAAAATACCATACTCCATTACCATTACAACACTATTACTGTATAGCTATTACTATTACATTATTTTACCAGGAGTTAATTTAAGTGGAAAGACTATAGTAGTTTCACAAAACATTTAGTTTACTTTAACCACAGGAGGGCAGTGTTTATCAAACAAAACATTATTCCATTGGAATTGTTCATTAATCTACAAAACAATTTTTAGGGACTTTTTTATGGCAAACTGAATAACTGTTCAGAAGAATTAAAATCAACACTACACAGAATTAAAGTATGATAAAATAAATCTGTTTTTCTAAAGTGTACCTAATACATCTATTTCTTTACTTGTAGATTCTTACATCCAGCTAAGAAAAGGATACAAAACTTATACTTTCTGAGTATTCAAGAATAATGTAAACAGCTCCTAAATTTGGGTTCAATTCTCGCCTAAATAACAGCAGTATTTCAATTACTGCTGCACTTACGAGTTCATTACATTCATATACACAGATATGTAGAAGCTAACTTTTGTGTAGTCTGGAAAATTTTATTTTACATTTAAAATATACATATAAAAACACGGTACTCTTGGGACTTCCCTGGTGGTCCAGTGGTAAAGAATCCACCTTACAATGCAGGGGATGCAGGTTCCATCCCTGGTCAGGGAACAAAGATCCCATGTGCCACGGGGCAACTAAGCCTGCGGGCCACAACTACTGAGCTCCCGCTTCCCAACTAGAGCCCGCGTGTCACAAACTACAGAGCCCACGCGCCCTGAAGCCTGAGTGCCACAACTAGAGAGAGAAAACCCACACGCCACAACTAGAGAGAAGCCCGCGCACCACAACAAAGAGCCAGCGTGCAGCAACCAAGACCCGACACAGCCAAAAATAAATTAAATAAATAAATAATAAATAAATCTTAAAAAATAGACATGGTAATCTTTACAGATTTACTGCAGTGTCTTATGACTTATTTACTGTCCAAAAGCTTTAATTTAATGTCACAGTAGTGAATGAGGTCCCCCAGGAAACATGCAGAATGAGAAGTGATGAGACTATGCTACCGAACAAATGGTGGGGGGCGGGGGGTCAGCACTCAATGGGAGGGCCATAGGTGGCAACAAGGAGTTAAAACAACTCTTCCCAGAACACAGAAGGGAAACATGGAATCAAAGAATAATTGTTTTGTCAAATGGACCTGAACAAGTTTCACTGAACCAGGATAAAAGGAAACAGAGGTATCCCTAGCTATACCGACTCTCCCCATGCCAATACCAGAGGCAAATAGATTCAGAGTTTGACAAATCTCTCTTTATCCAAACTTGTGCTACTTATAATTTGACACTAGAAAACAAATGAATTCAGAGGATGCAGTATCCCTCACCTACCAAACTCACTAAACAAACACTTACTAGAAGTTCAGGAGCTGAACAGATAATAATAAGGAAGCATGGAACTGAGACGTAAGGAATACGGATAGAGCCAAATATCTGAAAATTAAAGAGGGAAAAGGACCTTACCTGGCTGCTGAGCAGTATCTGTTGATCACTAACTACCTCTGTCCTGAGATGCACTCCTCTGTTTAGCTTCTGTGACACCAGACTCTCCTTGTTTCCCTCCTACCTCTCCACCAGCAATTCTTCATTCTCCACAATCTCTGAATGTTGATCCTTCTCAAGATTCTCTTCTTGTCTCAATTTCTACTCTCCTTGGGCATTTTCATCCTCCCATGGTTTCCAAAAATAATTGTGCTCCTACAGCAGAATTCCATACACCCCAGTAGTGCTTATCACACTGTATTTATTATAATTGCATTTTAAATCATCTGCCTTGCCCACTGGTACATAAGCTGCACGAGGACTGGGACCACCTGTCCTGTTCACCTAGCACCCCTTAGTGCCTATCATAGGATAGGTCTAAAACATGTGATGGTTGCCTGGTGGAATTAAGAACACAGGGAGCAACACTGCCTTTAGACAAGAGTAAAAATGCCTCTTTTTTTTTTAACAAAAAAGAAGGCTGAAAGGTGAGTGCAAAAGCAAATATGTTTGTAGATTCAGGGGCAGAAACTTGAATGTAAGAATAGACTGAGACTATTTAAATACATATCTATACAGAAAGGTAGCTACGGATATCCAGAGATTACAGAGGCTGGCTTTGTAAGCTCAGGGGTATAGCTTTACCTAAAGGTCCTTCAATTCTGAACAGCTCTATCAAGTCATTCCGATCTGCTAGATTAGATTCTTTTCACCTGATTATCCAAGTGTTATGCACACTCCCTGGTTCAAGCAAAAAAAAAATTCTCAGCACCTAATTCTCCCAAAACTCTGAAGAATTAATAATAGTAACAGTTAATACTAATCTAGAATTTAAGTGCCAGGTACTGTTCTAAGTACTTTACATATATTAGCTCATTTAATCGCTACAATAAATCTATGAGGTAGATAACCATTATGGCATTTTCTTCAGATGTGAAGACTGAGGCACAGAGAAAATAAGTAACTTGCCCAAGGTCACATCAGCTAATAAGTGATGGAAGACAAGCTTCTTTGCTTCTAAGCATCAAGCTATACTGCCTCTCAATCAGTTATACATCCATACTACTCCTAAAATTAACTCTTACTGTAACAAACATTTACTAAGTGCTTCATAAGTGCCAAAAACTGGAGATACAAAGATGAATAAGAAACAGGCCCTGCAGTTCACAACTAGGGTAGAGGGCAAGTAGGGGAAGGGAAAATGGACAACTATAATATGAGAGAAGAAATACTGAAAAGATACATAAAGAAACAAAGGTAAAGAAGATTTAACTCTCCCTATTATGCAATATTTCAAATACAGAGGAAACTTACAAAATAATAAAACACTTATGTATCAACTAACAAGCTTTGTCAAATCCACAAACGGAAATGAGTAGAAATTAGGTGGTGGTTACACGGGTGTATACATTTGTCAGAAAGAAGTCAGCTGTATGCTTAAAAGGCATGTATTGTATTACACGGAAATTATACCTCAATAAAGGTGGCATATACCTCAATAAGCTGATATTTAAAGAAATTAAAACAAAATGTATGAATAGTGAAAAATTTACCACACTCCCTGAAATTCAAGAGAAGCGCAAAATTAAGGGAAAAAAAAAATTGAAAATGGGTTAGGATGGAAGTTATGATTTGTATTAAACGCAACTTACTCATATCTGAGAATCAGACTGTTTTAATACCTTAAATGATCAAAACAACAGAGGCAGTGAAGAGAGTTGGGGGCTGGTAGGTAGGGAAAGTGAGGAGAAGAAAGAATATAAGTTCTCTGCTTGCTAAATAAATAAATCCTTAGGGTAAAAGACAGCGCATCCATTGTATCCAACAAACAAAAATAAAAATGGGATGCCAAGAAATGGTGGAAAATATACAGCAAGTCCTTGCTTTTAGAGAAGTTAGTATTCTAGTAGTAGAAACAAACGATAAATATGTAAGCAGGGCTTCCCTGGTGGCACAGTGGTTGTGTGTCTGCCTGCCGATGCAGAGGACACGGGTTCGTGCCCTGGTCCGGGAAGATCCCACATGCCGCGGAGCGGCTGGGCCAGTGAGCCATGGCCACTGAGCCTGCGCGTCTGGAGCCTGTGCTCCGCAACGGGAGAGGCCGCAACAGTGAGAGGCCGGCATACCGCAAAAAAGTATATATATATATGTAAGCAAAAATTTTTTTTCTGATAGTGGTAAGTACAATAAACAAAATAAAACAGGGTGACAAGTTTGACAGTGAATGGGAAGAGAGAGGGTTCAACTGAGTGGTCAGGCTCAATGACCATGCAACATTTAAGCTGAGAACTGACTGACAAGTTGCCAGGCATGGGAATATTTAATATCTATTTGATTAGTTTAGCTCAAAGAAGTTTTAGTTTATATAGCCACATGGAAAATAAAATTCAAACCTAATAATAAGTATTTCATCAGGGTGGTTTCACTTACAAAACAAATGAAAAACCAGGTAACATGTTAAAAAAAAAAAAAGGCATAAAGTAAAATGTTTCATTCCCCTCATCTTCCATCCCTTCCCATTCTCCCCTAGCTCCTCCCCCATGTCCCATCTCCCTCCCATTCTCGCCCATCCCCTCCTCAGACATTTATTAGTTTCCTGTATATCCTTCTAGCATTAAAGCAATCATAAACAAACACAAATATATTTTTTCTCACTTTTGCAAACAAAAGGCAGCAAGGCATATACAATATTCCAATACATGACCTTTTTCATTTAATACATCTTAGAGGTCTTTATGTTTATATAAAAAGCTTTTTTTACAGTTGCATAATATTCCATTATATGAAAATACCACAATTTATTCAACCAGTCTTCTAACGATGGACTGGGGGGCTGCTTCCCTTCTTCTGTATAGTATACAGCAGAAACAATTAGTACCCTGTATCACAACTCCTCAGCCCACAGATGAACTCAGCCTCAGTTGCTGTAGGCAATTCCCACTTAAACTCACAGTGTCCAACTCATGCTGATAGTAGCCTATCTCAAGGTTCCATAAGTCTCTCCACTTTCCTGCCTCAGGAACCTCTCCTATACCAAGGGAGCCCAAAAAGCAACAGGGCAGTCCAGAAGAGCAAGGGAGTTAGCAACCTTACTGGAGTTAGCAATTTTAAACCAACTGCTGGGGAAAGTGGAGTTGCCATTGAATAAATGTTCCAGATCCTATCTTAAACCACTTGTACATGTATAATAAGCCCACAAAGGAAGAAGTCATGGTGACAAGGACAAAGGCTATGCATGAGCCCATCAGCATAGCCTTCTTCTCTCAAAACTGACACAGCTTAGCTACTGTTGCTGCTGAGTGTCCACAACTTGTCATCAGCAAAGGCAAACTCTGAGCCCCCTATTTGTTACAATCCCTCAAAGAGATGAGCTAAGCATTTGGATGGCAAGTTGACTACACTGGACCTCCTCCACCCTGAAGCGGCAGCAATTTGTCCTTACTGGCACTGACAACCATTCTGATAAGTTTGCCTTCCCTGCCTTCAGTGCCTCAGCCAGCACCACTAGCCAAATGTACCTAGTTTACGAACATGGGGCAAACACTGCCTCAGACCAAGTGATTCTTTTCTTTACAATGAACAAAATTTAACAATGGGCAGTGAGCACTGATCTCACCATACACTATATCACCAAGAAGCAGTAAGCCTGAGAGGACACTGGAATGGCCTCCAAAATACAGTAAATGCATCCTAAAAGTACAGTACAGAGGTGTGAATAGAAATAGGATTGGTTCCTATAACCCTAGTGAGTAAATAAAAGAATTCGTTTCCCATTCCTGCAACTTTAGGCTCTGCTAGAATTAGAGATCTTTATTCCCATGGGGAAACATTTTTAATCAGAGGGCTTTTAATCTGAATCTGAAGTTAACAACTGTTGGTCACTTTGGGCTCCTCATGCTGATGGACCAGGAGGCAAAAAAAAGGAGTTACTGTAATGTTGGGATAACTAACCGTACTAGTTAGGTGGTTCTCAGCACTTCCAAGCCTGGTAATAACAGGCAACAGCAGCATAAGGCAAAGGCATGAATAAGGGAAAGGCAAACAGGGGCTCAGTCCCTTCAGGAACAATCGTCTGGGTCACCCTACCAGGCAAGCAACCTAGATTAGCTGAAGTCTGGCCAAGGGTGAAGGAAATCTAGAATACATGGAATTGGAGGGAAATGATGAACCTATGGCCTTGGAACCAGGCACTGTAGCAGAGACTATAGCTTATTCCATTAAACGTCCTGTATTAAGTCATTTTTAGAGACTGCTGCCAGCCTCTATCTTGAGAAGTTGGTAACAAGAGTTGGTTTAATATGGAGCACTAGCTGTGTAAGAAATAAACCATAACAGAATCTTCCAGTGTCCTGCAACACTCACACTGCCAACGTCCCACCTCTCCACAGGCTGCTCTCTGTACCTGACATAACTCTCTGCTCCTTTCTATATCTGAAAGTTTATCTGTCATCTAACAAAACAGCAAAAATTTTCAAAACTGGTGATATTCAATCCTTCGAGGGTTGAGTAAGACAGGCACTTACACACTACACAGCTGGGAAAGTAAACTAACACAACTTTCTGGAAAGCAATTTAGTGAACATGTAACTTGAAGGGTCTTTCAAAGAGTGACATCCTCTTACCCAGCAACTTTTCTTCTAGCAATCTACAAAAGCAAAATAACAGAAATACACAAGAGAGCGAGGCACAAAGGTGAGCACTGTAGTACTATTTCTAACAGTTGTAAAAGTAAACAACCTAAATTCCCAATGTTAAGATAATAAAGTAAACCAACTTAACTCCCCTCATAAAGAGATCTGTAGTTCAAGAGCAAAGCAGAAACCACAAGCCTTTTTATCTTTATGGCCCTCCAGTTAGACAACACCTGAAACATAAGAGGAACCCAATAAACTATTTCTAAATTGAAAACAATGATATATTATGTTGTCATTAAAGATATCTGTAAGCAGAGTTTTCAGTGATGAGGAAATGCTTATGATATACAAAAACCACAAGCAAAACTGATTACACAATTAAGATTTCAGTTAAGAAAAAAACACAAGGATTAGAAATAAATGTCAAAATGCTGATGGTATTACCTTAGATCAGAGTTGTTAACTTACAGTCTAGGCCCATAGGATACACAGCTGGCTTCAGGATTCCATGAACTCCTTTGGAGTTATGTACAGTATTTAGTGCCTGTATCTCTGGAGAGAAGATTCACAGCTTTCATTAAATTCCAAAAGGGAACTCTGACCCTGAAATGACTAAGAATATGCCTCTATGTGATAGAATTAATTTTAAGATAATTTTTTCCTGCTTCTTTACACTTTTGTTTTTAAACTTTCCACAAGGCACATTACTAGCCAGATAATCAAGGGGAAAGAAAAGGGTAAATTAGTTTAAAGTGTCCATAGTTCACAAAAATAAACAATCCCTAACAAAAAAATTAAAAGACCTGCACTTTGAGACATTTCCTTAAAACATTTCTATCAGCTCAAAACATGTAATTTTCCTTTGCTTACATACATTTCTAATGTGCCCAACTCTTGTCCACATTGGAGGATCAAGATTTCATACAGGGTTCAGCCAACAAAGGAGAAGGAATAGGAGGAGGAAACCAAGGCTGGTAGTAGCACTCTATAAATATAACGTGTTACTACTACAGAAGAATTTCAATCGAAGGATTCTATGTCTAAGCTAAAAAGTAGGTTCCAAATTCTAGGGTTATTAGGCCATCCCTGAAAAATTTTTCCAATAAAATGAAGTGGGCTACACCATTCACTAAAAAATGGAATTGGGATAGCAATCATAGATCCTAATTAAAGTTAGGGTGCATCTCTTATCCCAACTTTCCATCTACTACAATTCTCATTTATGATTACAAGACAGAAATAGGAGTATATGAATAATAAAAGCAGTAAGCGTGATTTCAAAGATATACTGAACTTTAAACTCTTCAAAAAAGTCTTTTTCTCCCAATCACTAATGGAATTGTTAGGAAAACTGCCTATGTATTAGGACACCTCAATAATTACAAAACCCACAAAGTGTTCAAACATGTTCTGATTCTTATGCAATAAAACCATAAATTACAAAAGCTAAAATAAGGGAATTCCCTGGCAGTCCAGCGCTTTCACTGCCAGGGCCCAGGTTCAATCCCTGGTGGGAGAACTAAAATCCCACAAGCCTCACGGTGCAGCCCCAAAAACAAAACAAAACAAAAAAAACCACTAAAGTCATTAAAATTGTTTTTAATCCCTATGCCAAAAAAATCTTGGACCAAGAAGGAAAGCACAACTCTAATACCTAGACCAAAGAAGTAAATGAAAGGTATAATTATGAAAAAGGAAGCAATTTATTATATGTAAATGTATTTCACTTATTCTCTTAAACTACTTGATTTTTTTTACCATATTTGATTTCAACAAATATCTGAACATATTCTATACTTCCATCACCTAAAAGTCATCTACAACATCCAAATTTATACTCTCCTCTCCTCAACATACTATTTTCACTGGACTAAGTTTAATCCAATTCCACTGTCTTTCAAAAATGACTCTCAAGTACACCTTTGGTAATGTACCTATCCTCAGTTAATATGCCCTTTTCTCCCCAGACCCATAAAATACTTAACCTTTCTCATGGGTGCAGACCCCTTTGAAAGTCTGATGAGAGCTATGAAGACTCTTCTCAGAAAAAAAAATATAATTTTTATGGTTAGTTTTTGCTAGTCCACAGACCCCAAGAAGACTAAGGTAGATTTGTGTTTTTAGCAACTTACCTACCATTCAACATTCTTCTGGTAAAAGGCCCTGGTTTTCTTTTGCATATTCACCCCCTCCTCCATTCTCAATCTGTATGGTGGGAGCCAAGACTAACAATAAAGCGTGAAACCAACCTCTTGACCACAGTTAACAGGTTTAGAAATGGGGACAACACTCAAATTAAGACTAAAGGAGCACAATAACAGGTAAAAGACATTTTTTTTTTCCCCAGCAACTACTGGACTTAAACTTGAATAGTGTGAGACTGAAGCTAACAGCTTTCTAACACCCCCAAGACAAACAGAGAGAGAGAGAGAGGGAAAGAGAGAGAGAGAAACAAAATCTTGACAATGCGATTATTTAAAGACTGAATGCAAGCATACCTGAAGCTCTTCCTCCATATTTTTCAGAAATAAACCAATGAATTCCCTTTTCTTCCTTCTACTACTTTGGGATAGGTTTTCTACCACTTTCAAAACAGTCCTGAGACAGAACTCATTGCTAGATCAAGACTAGGAACTCCTGAAGTAAACGACAAATCTATATTCTGAATCCATACACATGGGTTCATAACAGTAAAGCAAATTATGGTGAACACTGGCAATGATTAGCCTACTACTCACAAAAAGCTTTTAACCATACTATAGCCAACAACAACAACAACAAAAATTTCACATGATATTTTTCATTTAAGCTTTGTAAAACTACAGAACTATGTGACAAAATATTCCCAGAAACTAGCCAAAGCATCGCCTTGAAGCTACCAAGACAAGGCAATTGTCTTAGGACTGTAGAGTTTCCCAAATGTCGAACAGAATCTGGACTTCTACATCCTTGCTCAAAAGAACCAAGCTCAGGGGCTTCCCTGGTGGCACAGTGGTTGAGAGTCCGCCTGCCGATGCAGGGGACACGGGTTCGTGCCCTGGTCCGGGAGAATCCCACATGCCGCAGAGCGGCTAGGCCCGTGAGCCATGGCCGCTGAACCTGCGTGTCCGGAGCCTGTGCTCCGCAACGGGAGAAGCCACAACAGTGAAAGGCCCGCGTACCGCCAAAAAAAAAAAAAAAAAAAAAGAACCAAGCTCAGATAAAAATCTCTCCTCATCCATGAAGTCTGCTAGCATTTCAATGACACTCTTCCTTCTCAATTACCTTAGGTACTTAAAAAGGGTAATTTCAGCAATTTATTTTATATACGTATATGTATGTGTGTGTATACATATATAAATCATTCCTGTTATTTTAGTCTCTTACTCTTGTCTACACATAGTGAAATGCACTTATTCAGAGACAAAACAGTCAAGGTTTTATTTAAAAGAGAACTAGAGGGCTTCCCTGGTGGCGCAGTGGTTAAGAATCCACCTGCCAATGAAGGGGCACGGGTTCGAGCCCTGGTCCAGAAAGATCCCACATGCCACGGAACAACTAAGCCCATGCGCCACAACTACTGAGCCTGCGTTCTAAAGCCCATGAGCCACAACTACTGAGCCCATGTGCCACAACTACTGAAACCCGCGTGTCTAGAGCCCGTGCTCTGCAACGAGAAGCCACCGCAATGAGAAGCCCTCACGCTACAATGAAGAGTAGTCCCCGCTCACCGCACCTAGAGAAAGCCTGCATGCAGCAACGAAGACCCAACACAGCCAAAAATAAAATAAATAAAAAATGCATGCACCCCAATGTTCATAGCAGCACTATTTACAATAGCCAGGACATGGAAGCAACCTAAATGTACATCAACAGAGGAGTGGATAAAGAAGATGTGGTACATGTATACAATGGAATATTACTCAGCCATAAAAAGGAATGAAATTGGGTCATTTGTAGAGATGTGGATGGATTTAGAGAGTGTCACACAAAGTGAAGTCAGAAAGAGAAAAGCAAGCATCGTATAATAACGCATATATGTGGAATCTAGAAAAATGGTATAGATGATCTTATATGCAAAGCAGAAATGGAGACACAGACATAGAGAACAAATGCGTGGCTACCAAGGGGAAAAGGGTGGGAGGAATTGGGAGACTGGGACTGACACACAGACATTACTGATACTATGTATAAAATAGACAACTGATGGGAACATACTGTGTAACACAGAGAACTCTAACTAATGCACTGAAGTAACCTAAATGGGAGGGAAGTCAAGAAGGGAGGGGATATATGCATGTATATGGCTGATTCATTTTGCTGTGTAGTGCAGACTAACACAACATTGTAAAGCAACCATACTCTAATAAAAATTAATAAAAGAAAAAAAAATGGGCAAAGGATTGAGTAAGACATTTCTCTAAGGAAGATACACTAATGGCCAAGAATCATATAAAAATAATCACTAATCATTAGGGAAATGCAAATCAAAACCACAATAAGATGTCGTCACACCCACTAAGATGGCTGCTATTAAAAAAAAAAAAAACGCACAAAACAGGAAATAACAACTACTGGCAGGGATGTAGAGAAACTGCAACCCTGTACATTGCTGATGGGAATGTAAAATGGTGCAGCTGCTATGGAAAATAGTTTGGTGGTTCCTCTCAAAAAATTAAAAATAGAATTATTATATGATCTAGCAATATCACTTCGGGTTATATATCTGAAACAATCAAAAGCAGGATCTCAAAGAGATCTGTGTACACTCATGTTCACAGCAGTATTATTAAATAGCCAAAAGGCAGAAACAAACCAACTGTCCATTGACAGATGACTCAATTTTAAAATGCAGTATATACCTATGATGAAATTATTCAGCCTTAAAATGCAAATTCTGACACATGATACAAGATGGATGAACCCTGAGGACATTACGCTAAATGAAATAAGTCAGTCATAAAAAGACAAACATTGCATGATTTCACCTATATGAGGTAAGATATTCAAAGAAATTGGAAGTAGACTAGTGGCTGTCAGGAACTGTGGGAAGTGGGGGTTGGGAAGTTGTTTAATGGTAGAGTTTCAGTTTTGCAAGATGAAAAATTCTAGAGTTTATGCAAAACTATGTGCATATACTTAACACCGTACACTTTAAAATGATCAAAATGGTAAATTTTATGTTATGTGTATTATACCACAATTTTTTTTAAAGAGCAATGTGGATAGATAATAAATGTTAGTGGTAGAATCCCCAGGTGGTGGGTATATGGAGGGTATTCTCTGTAAAATTCATTCAAATTTGTTGTTTTAATTTTTTCATAATGAAATACTATGAGGAAAAAGAACAATGTAGCACTCTATGTGCAGATATGCAAAGACATTCAGACATTATTAAGTGAAAAACGCAAGTTGCAGAATTATAGATACCATTTGACTCCTCAGTTTGCGGGGGAGGAGGTGTTATACATATGTGAAGAAACTTTCTAGCCATTTATCTTAGAAACCATTATCAGTGTTTTCCACTGGAAAGCGAGTTGGAGAGGTAAAAGTCTTTATACCCTTAAGTACTGGGGATTTTTGCCACACGCACCCATTACTTGTATACATATACATTTATACAGCCCAATAAACGTCAACCCTTCTGTAATTTGTTTTAATGTACGGTATGAAGCAGGGATATAAGTTTTTTTCTCAAGATGATTAGATTTCAACATTACCTGTTTACTGAATTCTTAGATATACCTGACTGCCTTGGGGCTTTCACATCTATTCTATTCACCAGTCTTTTCTAGTTCCACATCATTGCCATCTTGCTTTAATCACTGTATCTTTGCTATACATGTTAATCTCTAGTAATATAATTTATGCCTCACTACACTTCTTTAAAAAAAATATATTCTAGGGCTTCCCTGGTGGCGCAGTGGTTGAGAGTCCACCTGCCAGTGCAGGGGACACGGGTTCGTGCCCCGGTCCGGGAAGATCCCACATGCCGCGGAGCGGCTGGGCCCATGAGCCATGGCCACTAAGTCTGCACGTCCGGAGCCTGTGCTCTGCAGTGGGAGAGGCCACAACAGTGAGAGGCCCGCATACTGCAAAAAAAAATATATATATATATATATATTCTAACCCAAATGAACTTTTGATTTGTCAGAGTGGAATTGCTTTACCTTTTAAATTTACTTGACAAGAACTAAAATCTTCATCATAATGATTCTTCCAATCCAGGTGCAAACTGGCTCTCTTCAATTTTTCCATCCTTTCCCAGAATTTTTATTTTCTTCACCTAGATCCTGTATATTTCTTATTCAACATATTACTAAATATATTTTTCATAATATTTTTGTTAATTATTGGTATATAGGAACTCTATTTATATGTTTACTTAACAATCACCTTTCTGAACTCTTATGTAAATCTCTAACAGATTTTTAGTTGATTCTTTTGGGATTTCTAAATAAGCAATCATAATATCTGCAAACAGCAATACTTTTTTTCTTCCTCACACCTCATTTATTTTTCATGCCTAACTACACTGGCTACAACTTCTAAAACAATGCTAAATAAAAGTAGTGATAGCAAGTTTTCTTGTCGTAGGTCTAATTTTTCCACTGTTTGTCTCTAGTGTTTCACCACCATTATCATGCTGGCGGTTAGGCTAAAACAGTCTTTATGTTATAAAAGCATCTTTCTGCCCAAACTCAAAAAAAAAAAAAAAGTGGTCAGGTAATGGAAGTTTTGTTGTGTCATTTTTTTTTTTTTTTAAAGGGCAATATGCTGAGTTTATTTCCACTATTCCCAAGACTACTATTTTAGGAGGAAAATAAATTTAAGTAAACCAAACACAGAGTCAATTATATCTAAGTCACCCATATAGAGAAAGAAATTCTACTTAAGCTTACCTGCCTGGGTATGTATGTGTTTTAACACTTCCTTTTAACTGAAAGGTTTTAAACAGATATTGAATTTAAATAACTGCTTTTTTGACATGTGAGATAATCATATAGCTCATACCTGTTAGGTAACACTAGGTGCTATAACCAAATCCCAAAATTTCATTAGCTTAACACAATACAAGTTATTATTCAGTTATAAACAGTTATTCATCTGTGAACTAAATTATTAACAGTTCAGTGCAGATGGTTTCTATTCAGTAGGCACACCCTGCTCTTAAATACCTTGACCCAGAAGTGACACACATTATTTATGCTGACATTTCACTTTTAAAATAGTCACTTGGCGGGGCTTCCCTGGTGGCGCAGTGGTTGGGAGTCCGCCTGCCGATGCAGGGGACACGGGTTCCTGCCCTGGTCTGGGAGGATCCCACATGCCGCGGAGCGGCTGGGCCCGTGAGCCGTGGCCACTGGGCCTGCGCGTCCGGAGCCTGTGCTCCGCAGCGGGAGAGGCTACAACAGCGAGAGGCCAGCGTACTGCCAAAAAAAAAAAAAGTCACTTGGCACCACCTACATACAAGGGAGTCTAGAAAATAAAATCCTTGCCTAGGGAGCTGGGCAAGTACCCATCTTTACATATAGTTTCTCATTTTTGACATCTCTACATATAGTTTTCTCATTTTTGACCTAATAATTTGATGATAATTTTCTAAAAACAAAGGAGCTTTGCGTTCCTGGAATGATTAATTCTCATTAATCGTGGTGTGTTGTTTTATTATATTGCTGTATTTACAATTTACATACACAAGTGCTTAGTAAAATTAGCCTGTTTTCCTTTTTTTTTTGTCCTATTTGTTATCATGTTTTGATTTGAGTTAGCTAGCATTACTTCTGCTATATATGTGGTAGGTGTTCAATACTTTAACAGTAAAACCGCTATCCCGTCAGAAGGGAAGTCAGACACAATTTCAACAATACTTGATCCAACAGACATATAGATCCTAGTTGCCGTAATACAGACAGAAGTAATTTACTGTAGAAATACAGCATAAAGAACACTGAACAAACCAGGAAGCTAATATATTCTGAATAATGGCTGTGTTAAAACTTAATATAAAAATGTCATAATTTTCCGAAAGCCTCTGAAGGACTTTACAAATTTTTTTGTTGAAACCTTGGCTATTCCCTGCAACAGAGAAGGATGATACCCCATGGAAACTACCTTCCACAGGCCAGTGCCAATCCAGAATCATTCCAGAAGTCCTTGAGTCATCTAGGCAGGACATTCAGTATGAGAGGAGCTGGAAAGTAAATTGTAACAAGAAGATAGGAAAATCTACCAAGAATTCTAGGCAACAGTCTAGCCCTAGCAATAAACACGTTGCCTCCCTGATTTCATCGCCTACATCTCTCTTCCTCAATCACATTACTTTAGCTACGCTGGCCTCCTCACAGTTCCTAGACCAAGACCGGCACACTCCTGCCTCAGTCTTTACACTGACTGCTCCCTCTGTGTAGAATGCTCTTTCCCTGAGTATCTGCAAAGTTTGCTCCTTCACCTCCTTCAAATGTTTGGTCAAAAGTCAGCTTCTCAGTGAGGCCTTGCCTGAATACCCAATTAAAATTGCAAACTACTCCAAACTCCCCCAGCATTCCCCAGCCATCTTGCTTAATTTTTTTCCCATAGCACTTACCTCTAACAAAACATATAATTTATTTATTTACCATGTTGTCTGTCTTCCACCCCCATCCACAAATTAAGTTCCATACAGACAGGGATCTTTTCTTTTCTCCTGTTTTGTTCACTGCTACACCCACATGCCTGGCATACAGTAAGTCCTCAATAAACATTTAACTAAATTAAATGTTCCATGTATTGAATCTCCAATGATATGACATTGAGATTTGGTGTTTGCAAACTGATCCTATCCTAAGCCAACCTAAGACACTCACCAAAGAACCACTCCTTCCATCAGCTTACAAAGCTAAGAACCTGATTTTTTTTTAATTGACAATATTTATAACAATACTATGTCCCTTGGTCTCTATATGGAGAAAGTCAGAAAAGGTTTCAGAAGAAAATGTTATCTCCACCCCACCCCAGTGTACATTAGTTTGGAGCCTTCCTTCACTTTACAGCAGCCATGTCTTCTTCATCTCCATTTTGTCTACCTTTCAAAGGAAATTTTAAAACAAACAAAAAAACCCTCATGTTACAAAGGGAGGTTGGTAAAGGGAGGGTGCGGTGACAAAGTAAACAGAGGGAGAAATCCAAATTTTATAGGGAAAACTTCAGGCTAATATGTATACGTTTAAGTACTTATATTTTAAACTTTTCTAGCCGTGTAAGGCAATATTATTCTATTACAGATGAACTTCCCAGCTATCTCTCTATAACTTCTACACAAAAAATGTTAGCTTTAAAATGTATCCACTATGGGGCAAAACTAATCTCATGTACTGCTGGTGCATTATAAATTAGTACAACCCTTAAATAAAGCAGTATACCACATAGCAAATTACAAGTAACTGTATTTCTAATCTTTCCACATGAAATACTCCAAAATATAGGATGGGTTCCAATTCCAGGTAAGATGGGGTAAGCATATTCCACCCTATCACTCCCAAAGAATGTAGCTATAAAACCTGAATGGAGCAGCTAAGGATTCTGCAAAGTAAATGGTTTCATCTCAAGATCACTAGAGCATTCACCAAGAATGAGAACATTCTGGGTCATAAAACACACTTCAATAAATTTAAAAGAATAGAAATCGTGCCATGACTGCTCCCAGGCCACAGTGGAATTAAACTAGAAATCAGTAACAGAAAGATACTGGAAAAATCCCAAACTATATGGACATTAAACAACACACTTCTAAATAACATATGAGTTAAAGAAGAAGTCTCAAGAGAAGTTTTAAAATATCGTAACTAAATGAAAATACAACTTACCAAAATTTGTGAGATACAGGAAAGGCAGGGCATAGAAAGAGATTTACAGCATTGAATTCATATTAGAAAAGAAAAAGATCTAAATTCAATAATCTAAGCTTCCATCTTAGGAAACTAGAAAAAGAGGAGCAAATTAAATCCAAAGTAAGCAGAAGAAAGAAATAATAAAAATTAGAGCAGAAACGTGAAGCTGAAAACAGGAAACCATAGAGAAAAATCAACAAAACTAAAAGCTGGTTCTCTGAAAAGTTATATATAGTCAGTAAGCCTAAAGCTTTAAAATAAAAAAAAAAGAAAGAAAAATTACTAGTATCAGAAGTGAAAGAGAGGACATCACTGCAGACCCCATGTGCAGTAAAAGAATAATAAAGGAATATTATGCCCACAAATTTGACAACCTAGATAAAATGGACCAATTCCCTGAAAGACATAATCTGTCAAAACTTGACAAGAAGAAACAGACAATCTAAAAAAATCAATGATTAATTAATACTCCTCCAAAATAGGCTAAGGTAGATTCACTGGTGAATTCTACCAAACATTATAAGGCAGAAATTATACCAATTCTCTACAATTTTTTTTCCAGAAGAACCCGAGGGAATACTTTCTAACTCATTCTGAGGCCAACAATACCCTAATATCAAAACCAGACAAAGACATTATAAAAAAAGAAAACTGCAGACCAATGATCTCTTGTTAACACTGATGCAAAAATCCTCAACAAAATACATATTAGTAAATCAAATCTAACAAAGTATGTATGTATGTTTTATTCATTCATTCATTCATTTATAGCTGCGTTGGGTCTCCACTGCTGCATGCGGGCTTTCTCTAGTTGCGGAGAACAGGGGCTACTCTTTGTTGCGGTGCGAGGGCTTCTCATTGCAGTGGCTTCTCTTGTTGTGGAGCACGGGCTCTAGGTGCACAGGCTCTAGGGCTCATGGGCTCAGTAGTCATGGCTCACGGGCTCTAGAGCACAGACTCAGTAGTTGTGGCTCGCAGGCTTAGTTGCTCCACAGCATGTGGGATCTTCCTGGCCCAGGGCTCGAACCCATGTCCCCTGCATTGGCAGGAGGATTCTTAACCACTGGGCCACCATGGAAGTCCCAACAAAGTATTAATAAATAGTAGCAGGCAGATTGAGGAACACCTGAATGCAAAGTACCTCCAAACTGGCAATGATGTTAGCAATTTTTCCCCTCCAGTATCTCAATCCGAACTCAACACAGCCCAAAACCTGGAAATGGGCATCAGTGTGGAAAGAGAGTGCTCCATCAGGACAGGTGTCTCAAAATGCTCAGAGAAAGAACAGAAACTTCCTCATTTTCTTTCTTTCTTCTATTTTTAATTTTCCCTGTTCTCTTGTACCTCAAACCCCAAGTAATCCTGTGGCAACAACAGCAACGGAGAAAGCAGATGCCCATAACTCTGAAGGAGGGAAATCTTCCCCTCCAATCAAAGGAACTATGCTCTTTTTCCCTCTCACGTCTCCTGCTGCTTGGCCTGATGGAGGCACAGTTGTAGGAAGTACACAGAGGAGTGGGATAAAAGAAAGCTCCAAATTTCTGGCCAAATAAATGAAAAAGGGGAGGCCCCAGGGAATCTGAAAGTACTGGGAAGACTGCAGAAAAAAGAACTCAGGAAAGTGATCCCTTAAAGTTGCTTATGAACTCCTTGGCTAACACCTGAGCTGTGGATACATGGATTGAACACTAAAAAGTACAGAGAGTCTTTGAGAACTGACTCTGGGAGAGATGAGGGATCAGCAAACCTTTTCTATAAAGGACCATATAGTAAATTTAAGGTTTTGTGGTCCCAACAGTCTCTGTTACAACTGCTTAACTATGACTATTATAGTATGAAAGCACTCACAAAAAATACATAAACAAATGGGCGTGGCTGCATTCCAGTAAAATTTTATTTTTGAAAACAGGCAGTGGGCTGGATTTAGCCCACAGGCCATGGTTTCACAACCCATGGGCAAGACCACCATCCAAATCCCAGACAGTCCACTGATGGTACACACAGGGACAAATCCAAACATCACTAAAAAGGCTTTGAAAAGTTAACTGACATTGAAACAACAACCCACAGAACAGACAACCCACAGGTCAGAACCTGAGGCCTGAACCCAATTCAGTCAACTACTTGCTAAAACAAAACTATTAACATTCTCCACAGAACTTAAACAAGACCCAGAGTGTCAATTATACAATATTCAAAATGGCCGGAATACAATCTAAATTTGGTATACAAGGAAAATCTCAGCTTGCTTAGGAAAAGAAAATAAAGACACAATCAAAATAACACTGATATTGGAAAAGTTTCACAAAGACTTTAAAGCAGCTATTATATATGACTCAAATGAACTTACTTACAAAACAGACTCACAGACACAGAAAACAAACTTATGGTTACCAAAACGGAAAGGTGGTGAGGGAGGGATAAATTAGGAGTTTGGGAGTAGCAGATACAAACTACTATATGTAAAGTAGATTAAAAAAAAAAAAGTCTTACTATACAGCACAGGGAACTATATTCAATATCCTGTAATAAACCATAATGGAAAAGAATATGAAAACGAATATATATAAATATAGGGCTTTCCTAGTGGCGCAGTGGTTAAGAATTCACCTGCCAATGCAGGGGACATGGGTTCAAGCCCTGGTCCAGGAAGATACCACATACCACTGAGCAACTAAGCCTATGGGCCACAACTACTGAGCCTGCACTCTAGAGCCCGTGAGCCACAATTACTGAAGCCCGTGCACCTAGAGCCCGTGCTCCACAACAAGAGAAGCCACCGCAATGAGAAGCCCGTGCACCGCAACGAAGAGTAGCCCCGGGTCGCCGCAACTAGGGAAAGCCCGCACGCAGCAACGAAGACCCAACGCAGCCAAAAATAATAAATAAATAAAATAAAGTATATAAATATAGATGCGGATAACTGAATCACTTTGCCGTACACCAGAAACTGACACAACACTGTAAATCAACTATACTTCAATTAAAAAAAAAAAAAAAAAGCACAAGCCACAACAAAGGAGCCCACCTGCTACAACTAAGACCCGGTGCAACCTAATAAATAAATAAAGCAGCTATTATAAAAATGCTCCAAGGGTTAACATGCTTGAAATGAAGGGAAAGATACAAAGTTTCAGCAAAGTAGAAGATATAAAGAAAAACCAAACGGAATTTTTTTTTTTTTTTTTTGCGGTACGCGGGCCTCTCACTGTTGTGGCCTCTCCCGCCGCGGAGCACAGGCTGCGGACACGCAGGCTCAGCGGCCATGGCTCACGCGCCCAGCCACTCCGCGGCATGTGGGATCCTCCCGGACCGGGGCACGAACCCACGTCCCCCGCATCGGCAGGCGGACTCTCAACCACTGCGCCACCAGGGAAGCCCCAAACGGAAATTTTTCAACTGAAAAATAACCAAACCAAAACAAAACGTCACTGGATGAATCAATAACAAAAGAGTAAACATGAAAATAGAGAAACAGAAATTATCTAATGATTAAATTTAAAAAAAAAACCCTTACTCAAAATTTAAAAATTTGTGTGCCAAAGGACATACCAAGAAAGTGAAAGAACAACCCACAGAATGGAAAAAATATTTGCAAATAATGTGTCTGATAAGGGACTTGTATGCAGTATATAAAGAATTCTTAGAAATCAGCAAAAAGACAAATAATCCAATTTTTAAATGGGCAAAGGATATGAATAGATATTTCTCAAAAAAAAGATATACAAATGGCCAGTAAGTATATGAAAAGATGCTCAATGTCATTATTCATTAGGAAAATACAGTTTGTATCCCCTAGAACGGATATAATTATTTTAGGGAAAAAAGGAAAACAACAAGTGTTGGCAAGGAGAAATTAGAACCCTCAAACATTGCTGGTAGTGCTGTAAACTTGTTCAGCTGATACGGTAAACAGTTTGGTAATTCCTCAAAAAGTTAAACATAGAGTTAACATATGGCCTAGCAATGCCCCTCCTATAGACCAAAAAGAATTAAACATATGTTGACACAAAAAGTTGTACATGAAATGTTCATGGCAGCATTATTCATAATAGCCAAAAAGTATAAACAATCCAAATAACCATCAACTGATGAAGAGAATAAAAGGTGGTATATCCATATGGTGGAATATTATTCAGCCATAAAAAAGATACATGCTACAATATGGATGAATTTTGAAAATATTATGCTAAGTGAAAGAAGCCATACACAAAAGACCACATGCTGAATGACTCCATTTACATGAACTGTCCAGAATAGGCAAACCCACAGACACAGAAAGTAGATTAGTGGTTACCAGAGGCTGGTAGGAGGGGAGAATGAAAAGTGACCACTAATAATAATAAAGATAGTAAATATCAATAAGAGTGAAAATAGAAAAAGAGAAAAAAATTAATGAAACCAAAAGCTCATTCTTTCAATTGATTAAAAAAAAAAACTGGTAGATCTCTAGCAGAAAAAAATGGGAAAAGACAAACTACCAGTTATCAAGAATAAAGAGGGGATATATTACTACAGACTCTATGAACAATAAGGGAATACTACAAACTACAGACAAACTCAACAACTTAAACAAAATGGACCAATTCCTGGAAAACCACAAACTACTCAAACTTACCCAAGAAGACACAGATAACCTGAATATCTCTACAATTATACAAGAAATTGAATTTATAGTTAAAAGGCTTCCACAAAAGAAATCTCCAGACCCCAGAATGTTTCACTGGTGAACTCTATCAAACATTTAAAGAAGAAATAACACTAGTTCTACATACAGTTCATTCTCATTATTCACAATAGTTATGTTCTATAAAGTCACCATGAAAACTAAATTAGCAAATACTGAAGAACCGCTCCTAGATGAAATACAGAGTTAGGTTCCTGCAAGCCTCTGGTCATATTTTTGGCAACTGATCAATACATAACCTTGTCTTTATGTGTGTTTCTGTTTAAAGATATTTAATACATATTACTGACTCACTGACTTTAAACTCATGGCCAAAAGCACTGCAACTCATGCCTAAACAAAGTTTATCTAACAGAGGTATTTTCTCCATGAGGCACATCACAGCTTTCTTGCACTTAAGAATACTAGACACAAAGCGAGAGAGTGGCATGGACATATATACACTACCAAACGTAAAACAGATAGCTAGTGGGAAGCAGCTGCATAGCACAGGGAGATCAGCTTGGTGCTTTGTGACCACCTAGAGGGGTGGGATAGGGAGGGTGGGAGGGAGGGAGATGCAAGAGGGAGGAGACATGGGGATATATGTATATGTATAACTGATTCACTTTGTTATAAAGCAGAAGCTAACACACCATTGTAAAGCAATTATACTCCAATAAAGATGTAAAAAAAAAAAAAAGAATACTAGACAGCACTTCAGTACTATACTTGGGAGCCATTTTAAATAGTGAGAGCACCAACAAAAAGCACAAAAATGCAAACACCATTGCACTGAATAGACCACAAAAAGGACACATTTTCACTATGAGAGCTGAAATGAAAAGGCAGAAGATCACCTTGTTTAACTTCAGCAGAGACCTCAGTGTCAGGTGACAACTGCTTTGCCACTCAGCGAATGTCCATGAATGGACAAAAGTGCCGAGCACTGTCTGGGGTGAGGACTATATTTTCGCAAGCAGGTGAATTCACAAATACACTTGCCCCTCGAACAACACAGGTTTAACCGCACAGGTGCACTTATATGTGCAATGTTTTCAACAGTAAATACTACAGTACTACACGATTCAAGGGGGTTGAACCTATGGATGAGGAACCATGGATATGGAAGAACCGCTCATATGGAGGGCCGTCTACAAATTACTCAAGGATTTTTGACTGTGCAGAGGGTTGGCGCCCCTAACACCTGAGCTGTTCAAGGGTCAACTGTACTGAATCCACGAATAGTGATGATCAACTATAATCTCTTTCAGGAAGTAGAATAGGAAGGAAGACCTCCTTTTTTATGAGATCAGCACTATCCTGATACCAAAGCCAGACAGAGACAATAGAGGAAAACTACAAATTAATATCCCTCATGAACATAACCATAAATGTCCTCAACACATCCAATCTGGCAATGTATAAAAAGTGCAATACACCACAACCAAGTGAGGTTTCTTTCCCCAGGAATGCAAGGCAATTCAAAATTTGAAAATCCATGTAATCCACCATATTAAAAGTCTAAAAAGTAAAGCAAATGATCAATTGATTCAGAAAAAGCATTTGACAAAATTCAACATCCACTCATGACAAAAACTCTCAGCAAACTAGAAATAAAAGGGAACTTTCTCAACCTGGTAATAAGTGTTCACAAAAAATATACAGCTAATAGGAAACATTTTCATTAAACCTTTGTCATTTGCTACCACCTCTTGTCTGCCAGGAAACAGACCTGGGAAATACACATGAAGTAAATCCAATACTAAATGAAAGATTGGAAAAGATGCCCTTCTTGCCGCCCACCCATCTGTTCTCAAGGTGTGACTTTCCTATCACAAACTTGTAATAGGTTTTCTCCTGGCAAAACTATTCTTACCTTTTATCAAATAAATATATCAATATTTAATGGTGTTGTCACAAATATTTAATGATGTTTTCACAAAAAGCATCATGGAACCCAGAGCCACTGTGGTGCACAACTCCAGGAGGCAATATTCACATAAATACAATATGTAAATATGAATGGTTCCCCTGGAGTTGTGCAACAGATTCCTGACTGATTCTACCACCTCAACAAACCTGAAGACCAGCGGCACACAGGATAGTAGAATGGAAAGAACAGTGGTATGAGAATTCAGAGAAAAGAAAAATCAACATGAGCTAGAATAACTGGGGAAAGAATTTACTTTCTTTTTTCCTCTCAAGAATCATACAATACTGTTGTGTTGAAGAGCATTCCAGAACCTCCTGTATTTATGAAAACTTTAGGAGACTGGCAGAACTTAATACATAGGCTTCTGTTGGAGACCTGTAAGTGGGATAGATGTACAGAGAATAGGTATAAATGAGAAAAAAAAAGTGTACTCCCACCCATCCTTCTAACTCAAGAGAGCCCCACTCTAACCCTTATAACCTCACCATAGCTAGATTCTTCAGCTCTCTACAATACACCCCACAAATGGCCCAAAACACAGATGTTATTGCCTGCATAAAAACTCTCTACAACTAGAATAAAAATATTTGTCCGCCCAACTTGTACAACTCACAACATTTTAGTCCCAGCTTACCTTTTCTGGCCTTTTCTTTTACTACACTTCACAATACTCAAAGGTAAATAGCATGCACACAACATATGCTGCATTTTTTCAGCCTTTCTTCTGCCTGGAATACCCTTATCCATATTTACCCCTGAATACCCAGGCCAAACCCTCCCTGAGACCAACCTTACCATGTTCCCTCCTCCACCAAATTTCAGTAATACTTTTAGTTTGCTATTATACAGCCTCAACAACACAAATTTATTTTTTGATTATATTTTATTATAAAAGGTGAAAACAACACAAAGTTATCTCACAGTTCTCTGCGTCAGGATTCTGGGCATGGGTTAACAGGGTCTTCTACTTAAGGTCTCACTGAGCTGAAACTGAAGTGACAGCTGGGACTGTGAACTTATCTGAGGCTTGGGCTTGTATTCTTTTCCAAGCTTACCAGGAAGCTTACTTGTTGGCAGGTTTTAGTCCCTTTCTGTTTTCTTGCTGACTTTTGGCCAGGAGCCATTCAGCAACCAGAGGCTGCCTGCCATTCCTTGCCACAGCAGTTCACAAAGTATAAGTCAAGAGAGTGAGATCTGGGGCAGAATCTCCTAAAGCATGAGATGGATCTTTCAGTGGGTTCCCAAACTTGTCCATAGCTAGTTTAGGTCTCTGTGTGATTCCACACTGACCTTGGGAAACAAGTGGCAAATGGGGTCCCCGAGGTTAGAGGCTTTTCATTAGAACTGTTTCAAACCTCTGCACCCATTTGCTAAGAAATGACATCTTTACAATATTTAGTTTTCCCATTCAGAAACATAAAATGATCTACATTTACTAATTTTTCAGTAATGTTAACAAACAGTGCTTACAACATACTAGGCATTATACAAAGAACTTTTCACACATTCTAGCCTAATCACCTAACACTTCAAATGGTAAATTCTATTGTTATCTCTATTTTACAGTTTGGGGAAATTGAGAACGCTTAGTGTAATCCCTACAACTCCAAATGTGGCTCTTAGACCAAACCACCAGCATCACCTGTGAACTTTTTACAAATGCAGAATCTCTGGCTACACTGCAGACCTACTGAATAATAATCTACATTATAATAAGCTCCCCAGGTGATTCTTTTACACATTAATGTTTGAGCACTGGTTTAAATAACTTGTTCAAGCTGACATAATAAACTCAATAAAGATCAGATCCAGATTGTTAAGGTTATTCCCAAGTTGCTATTAAAAATAGTCCTGGGACTTCCCTGGTGGTCCAGTGGTTAAGACTCCGTGCTCCCAATGCAGGGGGCACAGGTTCGAACCCTGGTCGGGGAACTAAGGTCCCTCAGGCTGCACCGGTCAGCCAAAAAAACAGTCCCATGTTCCTCATTGTGTCTTTCATAGGTGATTAATGATACGCATGAGAAGTGTTCTTCTATTATCTTTATCTTGTAATCCATCTCTTTTTGACATCTTCCTTCTCCCTCTCTCTCTCTCCCCCACACACAAACAATGTAAAAGAGAAAACCTTTCCTAAAATATCAACCCATTTCATGGGTACCATCCATTTAAACTTACAAAATTTGTCAGAACCACTCAAATCATATAGGAAACTAATCACTATAAATCAATAGCAACACATTTAAATTTTTATGTTACTATTTAGAATAAGTCACTAACACCATTAAGCACTTTATTTGAAACTGAATATGGCTAAACCAGCTACTGAATAATTCAGACATCAGTGGGTTAAAGATTCAAGATGATTTGGGCCATCCCAAGCTGTGAACTCCAATGAAAGTCCATTCTAAATGTAGTATCAACTGCTAAATGTCAGCAGCCAAAGAATTTTCAAATGAAAAGTCTTTCACAACGTAATTTTTTACTAAAACATAGATCAAATTACTGAGAAGACGCTATAATTAATAAGGTTTACAATGTCCCTTGATGCCCAGGACTAAGTACATCTGTATTTACCATTAACCTATTTTAGTTTTTGTCAAGCAAGGTCAGAAGTAAGAATTATCACAGAAACTTCCCTATGTCCAAATGTAATTCAAAAGGGTCTTGGGAGGCAAATACCTTGGTGTGTCTTGAAGTAACTTTCTTTCTTTCTTTTTTTCACAAAAAAGATATTCAACCAGTTTTCCTGGCAAACAATACTTAATATAGTTGACTAATTTTACTCAAATTGTGCTCTCTTGAATGTGAGAACAGTGTCTTCTCTTTTATATCCAATAAAAAAAGGTGAACAAAGATTTAGCACTCACGTACAAGAAAGCAAGTTAAGCTCTGCAGGTAGAAACATTTAGAAGTCTCTGCCTTCAAGGAGCACAGACTTACTAACATATATAAACTGAATTTCCTCCTACTTGTTCACAGTAAAATATGTATTTTATTTGGGGAAGATATACCTTCACGGCTAATCATTTTCTTTAAAAGCACTCAACTTATAATCTTTGAGAAAGCTTTTCTTAATAGGACTCAAAACCTAGAAAAGCATGAAAGGTAAAGATTGGTAAATTTATTTACATTAACAGAAAAAATGTCGGGTTTCCCTGGTGGCGCAGTGGTTAAGAAACTGCCTGCCAATGCAGGGGACACGGGTTCAAGCCCTGGTCCAGGAAGAACCCACATGCCGCACAGCAACTAAGCCCGTGTGCCACAACTACTGAGCCTGTGCTCTAGAGCTCGCAAGCCACAACTACTGAGCCTGCATGCCACAACTACTGAAGCCCACACGCCTAGAGCCCGTGCTCCGCAACAAGAGAAGCCACCGCAATGAGAAGCCTGTGCACCATAACGAAGAGTAGCCCCCAATCGCCGCAACTAGAGAAAGCCCGCGCGCAGCAACAAAGACCCAACACAGCCATAAATAAATAAATATTTTAAAAAACATAAAAAATGTCTGCAGAATTAAAAAAAACTGCATAAATCAAGTCAAAAGCCAAAAATGGGAAACAGATCTGTGACACATATGACAAAGGGCCAGTTTCCTTAACCTACAAATCACTCTTAGAAATTAGTATAAAAACGACCAGGAAGCAAAAAAAAAAAAGTGCAAAAGATCTGAATAGACAAGTTTACTGAAAAATATACAAACAGTCAATAAGCGTAGGAAGTTACTCTATAATAGTAGCCACTAAACAAATGTGGCTATTTAAGCTTAAATGAATTAAAATTAAATAAAATTCAAAATTCAGTTCCTTCGTCAAACTAGCCACATTTCAAGTGCTCAATGGCCACATGTGACTAGTGGCTTAGTGCACTGGACAGCACAGATATAGAACATTTCCATTAAGTTCTAATGAACAAAATAACAAAAGAAATGCTTTGTTAATATATCAAAATGGCAGAGTAAAGACTGATAGATTTCTTGGATAACAGAGAAAAGTGGGAAGAAACAAGAACCTTCAAAATTTTGGAGGGGAATATAAACTGCCACTAACTCAAGTTCACAAACTCTTTATCTTAACTATTCCATTCACACAAATGTACATACACATACGCCCAGATATATATACTGAAGTATCTGTTACAAAAGGGGAAAAAAAACTATAAATGACTATTTTAAATGATGGTACATCTAAAAACAATGGAATATTAAGAAATCATTAAGAAGAATGAAACAGATACATAAGTAATGGCATTAAAAGGCATTCTTGACATTCATAAAGAATGCAAATTGAAGAACTGTACATAAAATATAGATAGGTATACATGTTTATACATATTTCTACATACAAGTTTAAAAGTACAGAAAGCTGTATTCAGACTATCAACTATAACTATAGTTAATTTGTTTGGTAACTAAATTATTTTCAATATTTGTGTATGCAGACTTTCACTTAATCCCTATTTTCAGTATAGTGACTCATTCAAGACTAAATCTCTACATACTGCTGTTCTACTTTTTTTTAAATAACGAGCCTATTATAACTGTAACAGTAACTCAATTTAAACACTATTGCTTTTAAGTCATATCTAAAGAGTTCTAAAACTAAGTATATTCAATAACCTTTTAAAAAACACTAAAACATGATAAATCAAACTGTACTAAAAATACTAAATTGCACAATACTACAATACTATAAACTATGAGGATGGCCTCTATGAGATATGGGAAGAAAGAAAACAGAACTGGAGGGGCATTCAGAGGCTCTTGTAAAAAGGACAAAGATAGCAGGTTTTAACAAACCTTACTGATCAGTTCCCTGTAGTTATATCTTCCACACACAGTGGCCTCCTCCCAGACAGCTTTTGTAGTGAAAATATAATGCCCTTTCACTGACAGCAAAATCGTACAGCCTTTTAAAAGTAGATTTTGTGGATGAGGAAACAGCAAGGACTTCTGCAAATCTGACATCATTTTCTCAGCTCCTGTCATAATTCTAGGAGATGCAGCAGCAGCACCTCTCACAGACATATGTGTTCAAAAAAGATTTTTTTTTCCCTTCCTTTTCCTTAATTTCTGGGCTTTCAAGACAGGATCATGAGAACAGGACAGAAGGAAAGATGAACCGAAAATAATACAAAATTCAAGAGCAAAACACAGGGGAACTTTACTTCAACATTAAGGCAAGAATGAAAATCGCTCAAGCAAAGAATGTTACATCAAATCACTGAGCACAAACAGACTTGCAGATAGCAATTTCATAAATGTATCTCTTATAATTTTATGTCAGTTATATCTCAATAAAGCTGAAATTAAAAATAATGTAGGGGGCTTCCCTGGTGGCACAGTGGTTGGGAGTCCGCCTGCCGATGCAGGGGACACGGGTTCGTGCCCCGGTCCGGGAGGATCCCACATGCCGCGGAGTGGCTGGGCGCATGAGCCATGGCCGCTGAGCCTGCGTGTCCGCAGCCTGTGCTCCGCGGCGGGAGAGGCCACAACAGTGAGAGGCCCGCGTACCGCAAAAAAAAAAAAAAATTAATAATAATAATAATGTAGGGGCTCCCCTGGTGGCGCAGTGGTTAAGAGTCTGCCTGCCAATGCAGGGGACATGGGTTCAATCCCTGGTCCAGGAAGATCCCACATGCTGCTGAGCAACTAAGCCTGTGCGCCACAAATACTGAGCTTGTGCTCTTGAACCTGCGAGCCACAACTACTGAGCCCACGTGCCACAACTACTGAAGCCCACGCGCCTAGAGCCCATGCTCCACAACAAAAGAAGTCACCCCAATGAGAAGTCCTCACACCACAACGAAGAGTAGCCTCCGCTCGCTGGAACTAGAGAAAGCCCGTGGGCAGCAACGAAGACCCAATGCAGCCAAAAATAAATAAATAAACAACCAACATTACAAAAGAATAGATTTCTTTAATATGTTTTTCCAAGATGCAAACTCTCTCCTGGAGATTCTAATACAACTATAAATATAATACAAATACAGACATACAAGGACTCTGGCCTAGTCAATATAGATCCAAGAAGATATTACCAGGCCCAGCCATACTCCTAGCAGAAGAAAATTACTCATGGTAAAGATTAAGAGTACTGAAAATTTCTAAGTTAATACGTCTGTTTTTTCTAAAGTGTATTTTCAGATGTTTTTCTTTCTAATCATTACATAAATTTTATCATTTTACTTTTAAGTAATTCTTTTCTGTTTTCAATACTTCCTCCATAAAATAATTAGCATATGAGAGTTACTCCTTTAATAGAAACTTTCTATTTTCCAACTTATTCCCTAAAGTTAAATGACTTTAGGTAAATAACATAAATAAAAACCTATGTGCTTTCAAAATAGTATTAACCACTAAGTGAAGTCTACATAGAAATACAAACATAAAAACAAACCACTTTTTCTTCAGTCTACAAATCGCATGCTAAAGATCCGCTGTGCTCCTCATCTCTAACACCCATACTTCACTTATACTTTGACCACTTCACTCCCCAAAGATTCGCAAAGGTACCTCTAGTGCAATCTCTAAGGTCTGCCTCTCTGCCTTTTGCGTCTGCAATCGCAACAAACTTGTCCTAAAAGGACATTTTTCCCTTTTAATGCTGCCCTAGTTGTGGTGGGTGACAAGAGAAAAATCAAAAAGAAAATGGTATCATCATTATACCATTATATATACTATTATATACTATGAATATATACTATATATACATAGTATATATACTATGATTATACTATTTCGAAAGCTCTGCTTTGCAAAAACAGCTAAATTCCTCAAGGATGTCACCAAATGTTTACATGATACAATGTTTTGTTTTGTTTTTTTAAAAAGAATGAGCAGAACTTTAAACATAGTTCTAAAGTTAATGTAATGGTTCTCAATATCTCTGGCTTACTACAAATTTTTCTATTTAAATTGCACCAAACACTATGCTACAGATCTCTCATCCAAATCACTTCATCACCACCATCACTGCCACCTTTAAAATTTAAAACATGTAATGGGAGTTCCCTGGTGGCCTAGTGGCTAGGATTCCAGGATTTCACTGCCATGGCCCGGGTTCAGTTCCTGGTTGGGAAACTGAGATCCTGCACGCCATGGGGCATGGCCAAAAATAATAATAATAATAAAATGTAAAACGTGTAAGACTGTTAATTAAATACTTGAATAATGCTTTTTATAACTAGTGTATTTATATGAAACAAATATAAGATCAGTAGGGACACAATCCAGTGTAGTGAATGTGAATGAGCATTCAAGTTCAGTTGAATCTCAACCCCATTATTTCTCTGTCTGGTGTCCTTAGTTATTGGAAGTCTACACTCTACAAGTCTACACTCTACATTTAATCAGCCTTTTGGCATAATTTTATAATAATTATGAATCTTATTTTGCTTTTTCAGATTGTTCATAGCAATCATATCAATTTGTATAGCTCTCTCACATACACACAACACCCCAAATCATGTATGTATATACATATATATTATTGAATGAATAATTTTATTTATCTGTTGCTATATCATTGGTCAGGAATACAACCCCATTTTAATAATGCTCCCTAAAACAGGATAGCTCTACAATGCAGGTACCAAGAACACAATGAAATAAGATACTGCCTATACTCAGTAAATAACTTTACTCAGTAAATAACTTTACTCAGTAAATAACAACTTTAATATATCCTTTCTGAAACTGTTACTAGAACATTTGACTTTAATGCCTATGAAATAAGTTTAAGACTTACTTCTCCTGGTCCTCTTGATCTTATAAATATACACAGTTTCCTAATTTAGGTCAAAGTTAAACTTTCCATTTGTCAAACCACTAATTTTCTGATCTCATTATTATGCATCTGAAAATATTAAAAGATTTACTTTTGCCTATCCCTTCCACATTTACTTCTACCTATTCCTCCTACAAACAGCAACCTTTTCAACACTGAGGTTTACTTTAATCCTTCATTTTATAGATGGTAAAACAAACAAAAAAGGGTAGAGTGTTCCAGAATGGCCATCATCAAAAAATCTACAAACAATAAATGCTGGAGAGGGTGTGGAGAAAAGGGAACCCTTTTGCACCGTTGGTAGGAATTAAATTGATACAGCCACTACGGAGAATAAGTCTGGAGGTTCCTTAAAAAACTAAAAATAGAACTACCATATGACCCAGCAATCCCACTACTGGGCATATACCCTGAGAAAAAATTCAAAAAGAGACATGTACCCCAATGTTCATTGCAGCTCTATTTACAACAGCCAGGACATGGAAGCAACCTAGGTGTCCATCGACAGATGAATGGATAAAGATGTGGCACATATATACAATGGAATATTACTCAGCCACAAAAAGAAGCAAAATTGAGTTATTTGTAGTGAGGTGGATGGACCTCGAGTCTGTCATACAGAGTGAAGTAAGTCATAAAGAGAAAAACAAATACCGTATGCTAACACATATATATGGAAACTAAAAAAAAAAAAAGTGGTTCTGATGAACCTAGGGGCAGGACAGCAATAAAGACTCAGACATAGAGAATGGACTTGGGGATATGGGGAGGGGGAAGGGTAAGCTGGGACGAAGTGAGAGAGTAGCATTGACAGATATACACTACCAAATGTAAAATAGATAGCTAGTGGGAAGCAGCCACATAGCACAGGGAGATCAGCTCTGTGCTTTGTGACCTCCTAGAGGGGTGGGATAGACAGAGTGGGAGGGAGGTGCAAGAGGGAGGGGATATGCAGATGTATGTATACATATAGCTAATTCACTTTGTTATACAGCAGAAATTAACACAACATTGTAAAGCGATTATACTCCAATAAAGATGTTAAGGAAAAAAGAAAGAAAAAAAAGAATAGAGTGTTTTCTAGATTTTGGCTACTAGAAAAAAGAAGAAAAGTTTTAGTGTCACCATTCTCTTTCTAAAATTCATTTTGATTTAGACTGAAGTCTTACACATTTGCCAGAATCAAATAAAAATACCAAGCCACTAACATACTAATCCCTTCAGAACTCAGAGCTCTATTGATTAAACCAGTCTTTACATCTTTTAAGTACTTCCACATAACTAGTTAAGGCTTGAAATATTTATTATAAATGAGCAAATATACTAATTTATTATAGGAAAATCTAAACAGTAGATGCAAATTTTTCCTGCCACAATCTCTCAATGATTATTTTATCCAAAGAGATAATTCAAAAAGCACTCAGGACATTCTAGAGACTTAAAATTAATTAACATAATTAGAGTTGGGATCTGCTTACCTGTAAATAAAATTTACCATCTTTCCTTAAATAAAAGAGGTCCTGAAGTAGTATTGATCAAGTAGAACAAAGTAAAAGAGTCTTCTGTGAAGGACCAATTTCCCCACCACCCAAAAAAACTAATTCTAGAGTTTTTTCTTTAGAGAGAAACGACCAGCAGTCACAATTATGAAGATATATGGTTAAGTGAAGACACCCAACAAATAAAATGTGCTTTTATTTATTCACTTTCTTTCACAGTTCCAACTAAAGCACATACAAGTTGAAGACTCATCAACCCCCTAACACAAAACATTTACAAAACAAATGCACAAGGTTTACAAAACAAATGTGTAAGATTGAATAAACAATAGGACCCAGATTGGGGGAAATAAACAAAAATGACTGGACGGTAATATACCAAATGTTAACAGAGCTCTGAGAAGTGAAATACATGATTTATTTCCTTCTTTATACTAAAATTCTATAATTTTCCACAAGTTTTCCTACAGTGAACATTTATTACTTTTCAGAAAACTCCCCTTTAAAAAATAAAACACAACACATAATAAAGGTTCATTTAGAAGGGCTCTCCATGTTGAATAAGTATTACTGACATGATTCACCATTAAAGATAATGCCTCCAGTCCTTCTCACTTCCCAACACTAAAATGCTGTGTTATATCCTATTACTTTTCTGCTGCAACCTTACTTTTCCAAACCTTTCAATTCCACATAGTGGACGCTTTTAACTTTTTCATAAAACATAACTTCTCATTCATCCTCAATACTCTATTTTTTAAAACCTACCTCTAAATTTCGTTACAATAAATTTAGAAGGAAAAAAAAAAAGATGGTTTTATCCACTAATTACAACTTCGTGAGGCCACCATCACTTTAGCTACGGAAAAGTCAAGGCCGGGTAAACTACAGGTCCCACCATGCATTGCTGCCTTGTTCAGAGTAGGTCTCTACGGAAACAGAAAAAAAAAATTCTACAAGTCCCACCTGTTACTTCGTTTCTAAACACCTCCTGCACTTTCAGCTCCAACAACAAACGTAAAACAAGAGCCTCGTGACCTCCGGCCTGAGCCGGGAGCCCAGACAGGCAAGGGGCCCGGGGTCAGGCGGCGTGTCTGCTATAGCGGGTCAATTCTACCCAGCTCCAGCGCTCCCCTCTTCTTTCCGGGGCTGGGTACACGCACAAGCCTTCTCCTATCTGCATCCAATGGGGGCTCTTCAGCCACACAAGGGAGAAGAACCGGTTACTGTGCAAGCCCAAGAGACTTCCCCATGCCGGGGCGGGGGCTACCACAGAGTGGGGGCGAGAGCGTCGTGACCCCGAGAAGCAGCTTCAAAACACCAAGAGGACTCGTCGCAGACGCAGGGAGAAGCCACAGCCCCGCGGTGACCCTCTTCCGCCGGGCGCCTCCATTCCCACAGGGACCACAAACCCGACACTAACCTCCGCCCTCACAGCGCGGTTTTGTGCCCCCTCAGCCGGGTCGCAGGGCCACTGACCTCCCTTCCCCTGCAACCGGCGGGCGGCGAGGGAACGAAATCCTCCCAGCCTTCCCGTCCGCTCCCTCCTCCTTACCGTCTTGGCGGCCTCCGCCCAGGTCCTGCCCTTCTTCCTACGGCCCTTTTCCCTCATGTCGGGTCTTGAACTGACTGGGAGGCTCCCGTGTCCGGGCTGCGGCCGCCCTCCCTGCCTGCTCTGCCCTGCGCTGTTTTTCCCGCGGTGCCGGGAAAGATGGGAGAAAGGGGAAGTCAGGCCGGAGGAGCACCCAAGCAGAGGAAGCGGCGGGGGTGGTGCGCGGGGGGCGGTCTATGGGGCGGCCGGTCCTCCTGCTGCCGTTACCACTGCTACCGCCGCTGCCATATTGGGTCCTTACTGTACAGGCAGCCGCTACGGTCATGTGACCGCTCCCGCGCGGCCGTCACTACTGTACGCAGCCGGCCGCGCGAACGAGCGCGCGCGCACCCCAGCCTCCCGCGCGGGGATGCAGGGAGAACGAGCCGACCAGCCGCCGCGCCTGGCCACTCCCCCGCCCTCCGCGCTCCGCCTCGCTTAGAGAGCATGCGCATCGGGGAGGTCCGACGCTACGCTGCGTCGGGCGTCTTGCGCTCTTGCCTACAGCGAAAACCTGCCTGCGGAAGCGGAACTTGTTACGGCCCGGAAGGTTTATTGAGTGGATTTTGACCGCGTGCGGGGCGCTGCGGTGGCTGTAGAGACGGGGACCCTCGCAACTATCACTTCCAATAAGCCTCGAACTTTCATTTTTTATTTGTCCACGTTCATTTTTAGAAAGGTTATCTTTTTGAAGATTTACAACAATTTTCGTCCACTTTTTTTACCCCATTTGATAGATGAAGCAATTTGAGATTGAGTGACGCCAAACTCACGAGTCTAGAATATGGTGAAGCCAAAAATCAAACTACGAGCTCAGAGTCCTTTCCGTCTCTCCAGAATGCCTCTCAGTCTTAGGTGACCTTTATTTTACGGCCACCAGTAACTACATTCACGCTTTTACATGTGAATGTCTCATCAAGGACAGAAATGATGTCTTTTTTATCTTGGTGAGCTCGCTTCCTGGCACAGTGCCTGTACATTTCAGTCGCCCAGTAAATATTTGCTGAATGACTCAGCTGTATCTGTGGTCAGAAACAATTATTTGTAGTGTCCATAACAGCCTCCTGAAAGATCCAGAATGTGGCATCTTCCGTCGCATTTCCATGTCTTTATACTTAAAAAAGTAAGGAATGTGTAGTAACGCCTACTAATCTCCCAAATCCACCTGCTTCCAGAAGCTGCTTCCGATCTACTAACTATTTTCTAAAATAGGACTGAGAGTTGAGCTGTTTATTGGGAGAAAAGACCGTTGAGAACAATACTTAACTTGGAGTCCATGGATAGGTTTCAGAAGTTTATGAACCCCCTAAAATTATGGGCAATATTTTGTGTGTTAGTTGTGCATTTTCTGAGAAGAGGATTCATAACTTTTCCTCAAGTTTTAAAAGGGGTCTGTTACACGCACACAAAGTCTTAATAGGGAGTTTGAGAGGCATCTAGATACTTCCTTATTTTTCTCCTTCAGTCATTAATCAGACAGCCCCATATCAGCAATTCATAATAGATATATTTTCACAATATATTTTACTACTCATGGCACTATCCATAACATGCAAGGTATGCACCATCTCACTCTAAAGCGTAGGTCAATAGTCAGTTCAAGAAGCACCTCTCCTTTCCCAGCTGTTGACTGGGACTTGCCATCTAGCCCTGTTGCCTGGGCAGTTTACCTCAGCTTGTTTTCAAATCCTGCTAGGACAGATATTCCCACTGTCCTTACTTTGCTTTTCTGGAGCTCCATTCCCAGATTTTAATTTCAAGGGTAGGGACTGTGGTATTGCAGTTCCTACTTTTTAATCTTCCACAGATCTAAATGGTTATTATTATCATTATTATTATTACTAAATTATATATAATTCCCCAGAGAGTATTTTTGTCCCAATGTGTATTGATTCAATTTGTTATGCCTATTTGCATCTCTCATATTCCCACTCTAGTTCTGGATTTCCTTAAGTGTCCTGTCTCTACTCCCACCCTACTCAAACCCACTCTTCAAAGGATGCCAGATTGTTCTTCTTAAAACCCAACCCTCCCCCATTACTACACCCTCCAAAATTCCTAATAAAGTCAAATTTCTTAGCCCTACTTCTGCTTTTGTCTTTTCATTTGACTTATAATATTGACTCATACATCATATAAAAATTAGTGGCCACCAGTTGCAGTCCCACCCTGTCTCCCTTCAGCCCCTGATTTACCTATAAATTTGCTAATCCCAACCTTCTCCTTACTATAGGCTAATCCTTCCTTCAGTACACTGCATACTATACTGTATACAGGAGCCCAGGCTTCTCACTATCTTTGGAATGTTAGTTCATAAAATACGCCTTTTTAAAAAAAATTTTCTAGCTCTGACTCCCCTCCACCATCTTCTACAAACCTACTCAAGATCCTTCAAGATTAAATAAAGAAATTTCTTTACCCTACCACCTTACCCTACCAAATTATTTTTCTTTCTCTTCTTCACCCATAAATATCTTGAAAGCGTGGCCTACACTCACAGTCTCCACCTCCACAGCTTCCACCCACTCTTCTGCCCTTCTAAGTGAGCCATGGCCGCTGAGCCTGCGCGTCCGGAGCCTGTGCTCCGCAACGGGAGAGGCCCCAACAGTGAGAGGCCCGCGTACCGCAAAAAAATTCACAAGTGTTACCAGGTGCTGGGAGTAGGGGAGAATGTGGACTTACTGTTTAATGGGTACAGAGTTTCAGTATGGGATGATGAAAAAATTTCTGGAGATGGTTAGTGGTGATAGTTGCACAACAATATGAATGTACTTAATGCCACTGAATTGTACCCTTAAAAATGACTAAAATGTAGGGAGGGTGGGAGGGAGGGAGGGAGATGCAAGAGGGAGGAGATATGGGGACATATGTATATGTATAACTGATTCACTTTGTTATAAAGCAGAAACTAACACACCATTGTAAAGCAATTATACTCCAATAAAGATGTTTAAAAAAATGACTAAAATGGAAAATTTGGGGTCATTTTACTATAATTAAAAACTTATTTTAAAAAATGGGAATTCCTTGGCAGTCCAGTGGTTAGGATTCCATGCTTTCACTGCTGAGGGCCCAGGTTCAATCCCTGGTCAGGGAACTAAGATCCTGAAAGCCGCACAGCGTGGCCCCCCCCCAAAAAAATTAACAGTTGTTCTATATACCAGTAATAACTGATAGAAAGTTTGAAAACCTCCATTCCCAATAGCTACAAAAGAGTGTATGTGTATATGCATACAGTTGACCCTTGAACAATGCAGGGGTTAGGGTCACCAACCTCCCCAAGAAGTGCTATCTCTGCCTCAAAAACAAAGGAATGGATAAGTATGACTCACCCAAAGGCAGGAAGCTGAAACGGTTTGGAGAGAATCAGGACTCAAACACTAGTTCTTTTGATTCCACTTATTATGATCTCTAATCGAACACAAACTTTTCCCCACACTTAGTTAAAGATCTATAAAATAAAAACACAGGTATTATATTTATTGAAAAAAATCCACGTATAAGTGGACCCACATGTACATATTTTATACACATACCAAAAATTAGGACTAATGTGAAGAAAAAATGTCTTGAATGTTCATAACCTATATAAAGTGAACAACTCATTTCTGAGAGAACTAAAATAAGACTCTTAGTAAATAAATATATAAACCATGATCTTAGATAAGAAGACTATTCTAAATGCTCTTTAATTCAAAATAATATCTTAGGGAGATTTATTTGGCTATATTTTGACCAAATAATGTTGAAGTTCATCTCAAACAATAAGTTAAAATTAACCAATACAATTTTTTTAAAAGAAGAGTAATGTGGGAAGATTTGTCTCACAGATTTTAAAACATATTTTTGAGGACTAATAATCTTGTTTAAAACAAAAAGAAAAAATAATCAAAACTAGAGAAACTGGTTCCAAAACTGACAGAGATTAGTGAACAAAATACCATAGATAACTTAGAAACAAGCCTTAGTATAAACAGAACTTAGTATATAATAAAAGTGACATCATCAGTGAGGAAATGAAGTTTTATGCAGTAAATGATGTTGGCATAATTTATGTATAACCATTTAGAAAAAAATAGAGCATATTCCTCTTCCATTTTTTTTTTCAGGGAGGGTAAACCAGAGTCTGGGTGTCTGTGGCCCCTATCTTTGCCTCCTTACATATGTTTAAATATATATTATGAGAAAAAAAAAAAGTAAAAAGGGAGTTCTCTGGTGGCCTAGTGGGTAGGATTCCAGGCTTTCACTGCCATGGTCCAGGTTCAATCCCTGGTCGGGGTACTAAGATCCCGCAAGCCGTGCAGTGCCGCCAAAAAAAAAAAAAAAAGCAAATATATGTTATGTATATATAAATATAAATACATATCCTTGTTGTTGATCAGACTAGGGTCCAAATGGGCAATATCTTCTGAGAGCACCTTTGCTGGAATGTGGCATCCATCAAGATGACCAGGGACCACATGTCAGGCCCCTTAGGGATAGAGATGATATTTTCAACATCTTTTATGAAGCCGGCATTGGCAAAAATGTCCCTAGAACAGTTTTGTAAAGAATCAACTCTTTTTCATGACGTTCTTATTGGAAATCTTATCATTGTTAAGAAAGATGGCACTAGCTTTATACATCTGTAGGAACTCATCATTAGCCAGGAAGTCAGAGCCTTTGACTTTCCACTGTCTGGCGGGATGAAATAAGGGAAAAATCATTCTGGTTTCACCTCCTTGCTCACAGAATGGTCCATTAATGCAAGAAGTCAAGACTGGCAACTCTCAAGCCCAGTTCCTCAGGTTTTCATAGTTCTAGCTGTTGATCCCTGCTATCCTATCCTCTCTATCCACACAACCTGGATTCTTGACTGTCTTCTCAAGGTAGACAATAATGCTATCTATTATACATTGGACAGAATCCTGGACATTGAACCCCCAGTTCACATAATCTTTAACTACCTCATCAGGGAACATCCCTGCTGGAGAGCCAAGTCTGTCTAATGCAAGGCTCACTTTCTATCCAGTTTTCCCAACACCATTTGTTTAAGAGACTATCTTTCCCCAGTGTATATTCTTAGCTCCTTTGTCAGAAATTAATTGACCATATATATATGGGCTTATTTCTGGCCTCTGTATTCTGTTCCATTTATCTATGTGTCTGTTATTATGCTGAAACCATGCTATTTTGTTTGCTATCTCTTTGAAATGTAGTCTGAAAGCCTTCAGCTTTGTTCTTTTCAAAATTGTGTTGGCCATTCAGGGTCTTTTGTGGTTCCATTCAAATTTTAAGATTGTTTTTTCTATTTCTGTGAAAAATGCCATTGAAATTTTGATAGGGATTGCATAGATTTTGTAGATCCCTTTGGGAAGCATGGACATTTTAACAATATTAATCCTTCCAATCTATAAACACAGAGTATCTTTCCATTTATTTGTGTCTTCTTCAATTTCTTTCATCAATGTCTTATAGTTTTCAGTGTATAGATCTTTCACCTCCTTGGTTAAATTTATTCCTAAGTTTTTATTCTTTTTGATGTTATTGGAAATGAGATAGTTTTCTTAATTTCTCTTTCTGACAGTTCATTGTTGGTGTTTAAAAATGCAACAGATTTTTGTATATTGATTTTGTCCCCTGCATCTTTACTGAATTTGTCTATTAGTTCTAATAGTTTTTTGGTGGAGTCTTTAGGTTTTTCTACATGTAAAATCATGTCATGTGCAAATAGTGACAGTTTTACTTCTGCCTTTCCAATTTGGATGTCTTTTATTTCTTTTTCTTCCTAATTGCTCTGTCAGGACTCCCAGTATTATGTTGAATGAAAACGGCAAGAGTGACACCCTTATCTTGTTCCTATTCTTAGAAGAAAAGCTTTCAGCTTTCCACCATTGAGTATGATGTTAGCTGTGGGCTTGTCAAATATGGCCTTTATTATATTGAGGTACATCCCCTCTATACCCAGTTTGTTGACACTTTTTATCTTGAAAGGACGCTGAATTTTGTCCAATGATTTTTCTGCATCTATTGAAATGATCATATGATCTTTATCCTTCATTTTGTTCATGTGTTGTATCACATTGATTTGTGGGTATTGAACCACCCTTGCATCCTTAGACTAAATCCCACTTGATTACGGTATATGATCCTTTTAATGTACTGTGGAATTGGTTTACTAATATGTTGTTGAGGATTTTTGCATCTGTATTCATCAGAGATACTGGTCTGTAATTTTCTTTCCTTGTAGTGTCCTTGTGTGGTTTAGGTATCAGAGTAATACTGGCCTCATAAAATGACTTTGGAAGTGTTTCCTCCTCTTCTATTTGTTGGAAGAGTTTGAGAAGGATTGGTATTCATTCTTCTTTACATGTTTGGTAGAATTCACCAGTGAAGGCTTCTGGTCCTGGACTTTTCTTTGTTGGTAGATCTTTGATTACTGATTCAATCTCCTTACTAGTAATCAGTCTGTTCAGATTTCTATTTCTTCATGATTCAGTCTTGGTAGGTTATATGCTTATAGGAATTTACTCATTTCTTCTAGGATGTCCAAAGTGTTGGCATGTAATTATTCATAGGTGTCTCTTATGATTCTTTTTATTTCTGAGGTATCAATTGTAATGTCTCCTCTTTCATTTGTAATTTTATTTATTTGAGTCCTCTTTCTTTTTTCTTGGTTAGTCTAGCTAAAGGTTTGCGTATCTTGTTTATCTTTTAAAAAACTGTTCTTAGTTTCATTGATCTTTTCTAGTGTCTCTATTTCATTCATTTCTGCTCTGATCTTTATTTTCTCCCTTCTAATTTTGAGCTTAGTTTGTTCTTCCTTTTCTATTTCCTTGATGTGTAAAGTTAGGTTGTCTATTTGAGAGCTTTCTTTTTTCTTATTGTAGGAGTTTACTATAAACTCCCCTCTTGAAACTGCTTTTGCTGCATCCCAGAAGATTTTGTACATTGTATTTCCATTTTCATTTGTCTCAAGGTATTTTTTTAAATTTCTCTTTCTATTTATTTGACCTACTGGTTGTTCAGGAGCATGCTGTTTAGTCTCAGCATAGTTGTGAATTTTCCAGTTTTCTTCCTATAACCGATTTCTAGTTTCATACCATTGTGGTTGGAAAAGATACTTGGTAGGATTTCAATCTTCTTGAATGTATTAAGACTTGTTTTATGGTTGAACATATAATCTATCCTGGAGAATGTTCCATGTGCACTTGAGAAGAATGTGTATTCTGCTGCTGTTAGATGGAATGTTCTGTAAATGTCTGTTAAGTCCATCTGGTTTAACATGCCATTTAAGTCCAATGTTTCTTTATTGATTTTCTGTCTGGATGATCTATCCATTGTTGAAAATGAGATTTTGAAGTCCTCTACTATTAGTGTAGTGTGGTATATTTCTCCCTTCAGATCTGTTAATATTTGCTTTATATATTTAGGTGCTCCTATGTTGATACACAAATATTTACAAATGTTATACTCTTGATAAATCAATCCCTTTATCATTATATAATGACCTTCTTTGTCTCCTGCTACAGTCTTTGGCTTAAAGTCTATTTTGTGTGATATAAGTATAGCCACCTCTGCTTTCTTTTGGTTTTCATTTGCATGGGATATCTTTTTCCATCCCTTCACTTTCAGTCTGTGTGCCTCTAAAGCTGAAGTGAGTCTCTTGTAAGCAGCATATAACTGGGTCTTGTTTTTTTTGTGTGTGTGGTATGTGGGCCTCTCACTGTTGTGGCCTCTCCCGTTGCGGAGCACAGGCTCCGGATGCGCAGGCTCAACAGCCATGTCTCACAGGCCCAGCAGCTCCGCGGCATGTGGGATCTTCCCGGACCAGGGCTCAAACCCGTGTCCCCTGCATTGGCAGGTGGATTCTTAACCACTTCGCCACAAGGGAAGCCCTACAATTAACTTTTAAAAATACCCCAGTTTGGTAGAATTATCCAATTCTGTCTAATGATAATCCAAAGACAATTTTCTTTTTAAGAAACTTTTTCTTATAGCCTCACAGACAGTAGAACCAACATTAATTCTGGGGGGAAATAGTTGTTTTAAAAAGACAATATTAAATAAATAGTGTAGCATGAAGGCACCAGAGCACAGGTCTTCTGAAGCCCTTGTTAGCTCTACCCTAGCCACAGACATCAGCCTTAATCAGTTTGCCATCTCAAACATGCTTGCCTTGGACTTCCCTGGTGGTGTAGTGGTTAAGAATCCACCTGCCAATGCAGGGGACACGGGTTCGAGCCCTGGTCCGGGAAGATCCCACATGCCACGGAGCAGCTAAGACCGTGCAACACAACTACTGAGTCTGCGCTCTAGAGCCCGCAAGCCACAACTACTGAGCCCGCGTGCCACAACTACTGAAGCCCATGCGCCTAGAGCCCGTGCTCCGCAACAAGAGAAGCCACCACAATTAGAAGCCTGCGCACCGCAATGAAGAGTAGCCCCCGCTCGCCACAACTAGAGAAAGCCCGCACGCAGCAATGAAGACCCAACGCAGCAAAAAATAAATAAATAAATAAAATAATTTTTTAAAAAAGAAAAACATGCTCGCCTTGACTTAGGTCATGACCAGGAGGCAGGCTGTAGGTGGATCCTGTTCAAAGTCCTTGCCTCTGACTCTACATTGGTCAACAGCTGTGGCTGCACACAGAAAGAGGTGCCAGACTCAGACTGACTGGGCTGGAGTTCCCTCACCTGACTGCCAGAAGCTGGGCGAGCCACTGAAACTTTTTAAGCCTCACTTCTCTCTACGAGGGTTATTATGAGGTCTGAATGAGGTAACAGATGTAGAGTGCTTAGAATAGCACCTAGTACATTGTAAGCCATCAATAAATGTTAGTTATTGTGTCTTGTGTATTATACCTGACCAGAAAAGAGGACAAAAGTAGACTTTCTCAACTCTTCTTCCTTCCTGCAAAATTTTATGTACCCAGCTGTTTCCATTTCTCTACTATGCAACAAGATTTAGCATACTTGGTGATTAGGACAGTAAGAGGAAAAGGAAGGAAAGGAATTGACTATTCAGTGTCTGCTGTATACCTGGCAATTTATATGAGGATATGAAGATGAAGGAATGTCTCAAGAAATATTTCTCTTAGGGACAAATACGACCTTGAAATATCAATCCAGTTCAACTAAACAGATTAATTTAGTATCTTTCAACCATGAGCCAAACACTGAGGACCAGACATGAGTGCAAGATGGCAAAACAGGGAGGAAAAGGACTGTGTCTATCATGTTCATTATTATATTTTCAGTGTCTAGAATAGCACTTGTTATAGGAGATGCTCAATATAATTTTATTAAATTAAAAAGCAGATAAATGAATAAATAAGCAAGACACAGCCCCTACTCCCAAGAAGCTCATATTAAAGTAAAAAAGACCTATAAACAAATTAGATACCATACACTGTCATACATACAATCATAAACATATATGCAAAACCCTAAAGTGACATAGATGAAAAGGTAATAAACTCTATGGGGCTTAGGTCTGGGGAGGGTGTCCAGCAAGGACCCAAGGAGGAGCCCTTTAGAATGACAACCTGTGAAGAGAGTGGATGGGGCAGGGAGAGTAAATGAGAGTAGAAGCAGGGAAACCAGTTAGGAGGGCTTTGTAACTGGTCTTCCAGGGGACATTACGTCCTCAGGTTCTAGATCAGGTTTCTTAACCTGGGGTCCAAGGGAGGGGTCCATTAGTTTAGACAAAATTACATCTTTATTTTCACTAAATTTAAACTGATTTGTCACCTATGACTTTGTCACGAACAGAAACCTCAGATATTTTCATATTATATTACAGAAATATTTTTATATTTATCATAACTTCACAATTTCAGTATTACTAGACCTGCCACTATATCTTGTTATGTGAGGCATTACCAGTGAAGCACCTATACCACCATATCACAAATTCATTTTTCTAATAAGCTGATCACTGGATTTCGATGTAAATTTTTTTTTTTCTTTTTGTAATCGTATGTATTTTATTTACACGTTAAAAGAGATTCTGAGGGCTTCCCTGGTGGCGCAGTGGTTGAGAGTCTGCCTGCCAATGCAGGGGACACGGGTTCGTGCCCTGGTCCGGGAAGATCCCACACGCCGCGGAGTTGCTGGGCCCGTGAGCCATGGCCGCTGAGCCTGCGCGTCCGGAGCCTGTGCTCCGCAACAGGAGAGGCCCCAACAGTGAGAGGCCCGCGTACCGCAAAAAAAAAAATAAAGAGATTCTGAGAAGGGGTCCATAGGCTTCAACAAACTGCCAAAGGAATCCACAGTAAACAAACAAGCAAACACAAAAACAGGTGGTGGTTAAGAACCTCTACTCCAGAGTCAGATTAAGTGTATGAAACCCTAATTTCATCCCATAAGTGTGTGACTTCAGGCAAATTAAAAAAACAAAAATCTTTCTTGGCCTCAGTTTTCTCATGTGGAAAATGGGTGTAATATTGATAGTATCTGTTTCATAAGTTTGTTGTAAAGATAAAATACACATAAAGAGCTCAGAATAATGCCAGGTGTATAAACATTCAATAACTGATACTATAATAACCTGTCTAGATCTCAGTTTCTGAAGAAAATCCAGTGAATAATCCCTTAAATCTAGCATTCCTAGAGACTCTAGCCTATATATGAAGATTTCCCTGAATGGTGATTAAGGCAACAGCCAAAAGATTCCTCATTTCCTCCTCTTCCCCTCTTGTTTATAAGTCAATTTAAGGACCAATGAAGAGTCAATACAAGGTTTTCATTTCCTGCAAAAAAAAAAAAAAAAAAGGCAACTTCCTGAAAATTAAGACTGATGTATAAACACAGATTTAGTTGATAGACCCCCATGGAAAATATCCTATTCCAGTTTCTCTAAAGCATAAATCTGGATGCTATTGAGAGGCATGAAGTAGCTCACTTCGTGGGCATGAAGGGAAGACCAGACCCTGTATTGAACTGCAGGTGGTCAGAGATTCAGAGATGCAGAAAGCAGGAAGGAAGGCGGAGGAATTGGAGGCCAGCCAGGAGCAAGCTGGGAATAACCAGGCTGTGCTGCTCCTTAGTTACCACGGGCTTTGTCCAGCCAGATGTCCTCAGCATCTCCTTGGTTTTCTGCCTGAGGAATTTGACTATTCATTCTGACGTTGTCTTAAATGCTGTCCACATTCGTAAGTACTCCTCAGAGGTCAAATACATTTTTTAAAAAATAAATTTATTTACTTTTTATTTATTTTTGGCTGTGTTGGCTCTTTGTTGCTGCACGCGGGCTTTCTCTAGTTGTGGCGAGCGGGGTCTACTCTTAGGTGCAGTGCGCGGGCTTCTCACTGCGGTGGCTTCTCTTATTGTGGAGCACGGGCTCTAGGCGTGTGGACTTCAGTAGTTGTGGCACGCGGGCTCAGTAGTTGTGGTTCGCGGGCTCAGTAGTTGTGGTTCGCGGGCTCTAGAGCGCAGCCTCGTATTTGTGGCGCACGGTCTTAGCTGCTCCGCGGCATGTGGGATCTTCCTGGACTGGGGCTCGAACCCATGTCCCCTGCATTGGCAGGCAGACTCTTAACCACTCCGCCACCAGGGAAGTCCTCAAATACATTTTAAAATGTTCATCCTAGCAAGAGAGATTTTTTACATAGATGGGGATACAGCCTGGACCTAAAAAGATTTAGGTTCAAGTCCCAACTTTGTCATTTACTACCTGAGTGAACTTAAGCAATTTGTTTAGATTGTCTAATCTTCAGTTTCCCCATCTACCAAAAATTGGGATAGTTTACTCAATGAAAATTCATTTTGAGCCTATTATGGGACAGGCTCAGATCTGAATGTTGGGAATACAGAAGTAAACCAGGTAGGTAAGGCCCTACCTGGTAAGGCTATCAAGGAGCTTTATTCAAGTGGAGATAGGGGAGAAATAAAGAGACAAGACAACATCAGATGTTGATAAATGTCTGGAAGACAATAAAACAAGTTGATGTGCAAGACAGCGGGAGCATTTTTAGATTACAAGGAAAGCCTCTCTGAGAATTTGACATTTGAGCTGAAACAAAAGACAAGAAAGAAAAGAAGGAACTAGCCCTGTGAAGATGAGGGTGTGGAGCATTCCAGTGTAAGGCAAGGGGGATTTCAAAGGCCCTAAGGCAGAGGAAAGGGTTTGGTGTATCAGTGGAATACAGAGAAGATCTAGAATGGAGTGAGATGGAGAGGAATCTGGGAAGAAGTGGGAGAGGTAGGCAAGACTGAGGAGGCGGAAGAGGATGTGGGAGATTTGAGGAGAGCAGAGAATGTGTGAAGTAGTTGTTTTGGAGAATGGGTGAGAGAACATGCTGGGGAAGTGGAGTAGGGTTGCTTGGCAGCATTGAAGACTCCTTTTGGGATGTGTGGTCATGAATTTAAACTAGAACTAACTGGCATAGTGGATGTTGTTCTGAGGATTAGATCAGATGAATGGCAGCTTTGGGTAGATGCTCAAAAATGTTGACTAGCTGTCATAAGAGGCAGAAAAAAAGAAGATGAGGAAAATGAAACAAGCTCATTGATTTTTGCAACCATTTGCAATTCATAGGAGCAGTAAATAATACACTGTGTATTCTGATCTTTGGTTTAAGACTAAGGTTTTTTTTTTAATAAATTTATTTATTTTTATTTATCTTTGGCTGCGTTGGATCTTTGTTGCTGAGTGCAGGCTTTCTCTAGTTGTGGCGAGCAGGGGCTACTCTTCGTTGTAAGACTCAGGTTTTCTTCTAAAATGAGTGTTTTTGCATTTGAATATTTTAACCCTGAGTGTTTTTGCATACCTAATACAAAGCACTGTAATGTTTGCTCTTGTGGCCTTAGTAAACTGGAAGTAAATCTCTCTGGTCAGTCCTTTGTAGAACCACTTCCTTATACTCCAAATACAGGAACACAGCTTCTCTTAATATATACACAAACTTTACTTCCATCTTTTTGGGTGCTCAGACAAAAAAAAAAAAAAAAAAGATTTCTTTTGGTAACCTTCCAAAGATGTTTTGAAATGTTAATTCACCCACATTTGGTACCTGGGAACAACTCTGCAGCCTAGGATATCACCTCTATTGCAACTTTGAATATAATCTCCCTTGCAACGCAGAAATGGTGGAAATCACACCTGAAATTTCCTGTAATTTCATGTCACCCAACGAGATCCTTTTTGACAAACCCTTTTTTAAAACTCCTTAAGGTTTAGAAGTTCTAATACAGGAAAAGCACTGATACTGATATGGGATATGGCAGAAATGCCAAATTAACTAGATTTGAACAGGACAGGATCTAGAGTCAGTGGGGGACCTCAGAGGCAGCAGCTGGGAGACAGGTAGGTGTTGAGTGGTGAGAATGACAGCTGGGTTGGTAGGAGGCTAGTGAGGAGTCCAGCAAGGGATAATAAGTGAGCTTGCCCACTGGAAGGCAGAGAGCAACAGAGAGGAATTGGAGAGCAAATAAAAGGTGGGATTCTAGGCATGCAGTCTGACAGCAGGCTGTGAGAACTCGAGCTCTTAGACAGAGTCAGAGAAGTTGAAAAGAACAAGGTACGCCCCCAATCTCAGTCTTTGATAGCCCCAGCCCTACGTTCTGCAAATTCTTCCTCTAGCTGGTGGTGTCTCCCAGAAGCATCATCTACTCCAATGTTCTTGGTTCCTCAAAGAAACCTCCTGCTCCCCACCCCCCACCCCCTTTCCACGTAATGTTTACAAGTTGGAGAAAAAGATTCTGAGGTTGTAACAAACACGGCTGGTCTCCCGTCACATCCACCCAACACTCAGTGTTCCTATAATTGCTGACAGTTTCTCCCTGCAAACATCTGGGACTCTGCCTGAGAGCTTTCCCTGATCACTGGAGCATGCGTGACTCAGGAGCAAGGCAGACCAGAAAAGCCAGGGTCTTAATGCCTCAGAGCAACCGCCAAACAATGATTGACCGGAGTTGGTATAGAAATACGTATTTCAGTTACCTATTGCTGTGTAATAAGCCACTCCAAAACCAGTCGTTTAAGACGACAGTGATTTGTTATTTCTCATGACTCTGTGGGTGGGCTGGGTAGTTCCTCTTCTAGTTCTGCCTGGGCTCGCTCACGTGGCTGCATTCAGCTGCAGAGTTAGCTGGGCTGAAAGGTCCGAGCTGGTATCACTTACGTGTCTTGCAGTTGGCATTGGCTGTTGGCTTGGGACACTTTAGTATTCCTTCACATGGCTTTTTTTCCTTTCCTGGGCTAGACCTCCTTCCTCATCCAGTGGCGATCTCTGCATATCAAGAGGGCAAAGGCCAAAGTTGCAAGGCATCTCAAAGCCTAGGCTCTGAAGCTGGCCCAATATCACTTTTGCCATTTTTATTGGTCAAAGCAAGTCACAAGATCATCCCAGATTCAAGGGACAATGGCTAATAGACCATGGTATTCCTGGGAATAAGATAGATGGGGAGACAATAAGGATATTGCCTAACTGACATTAAAAAAAAAAAAAAAGACCAAGATTGAATGTGGTGGACACACAGACACACACTAGGGTGAGCCACCTCCCCCCATTAGTCATATCTTGTATAATCTCCTGCCCTTGAAAACCTATGGCCTGCTTCTAGCCAATAGAGTATGGCAAAGGTGATAGGATTGTCACTTCTTTAATTAGGTTACATTACGAAAGACTTAGCCAACTGGACAAAGAGATCCTCCTGCTGGCCTTGAAGAAGCGAGCTGCTAAAAGGTGAACTGCCTATAAGAGAGAGGGCCTGTGCCAGAAGCAGCCCTCTTTGTCTTACTACTGCAAAGAACTGAGTTCAACCAACAACCATGTCGACTTGGAAGAGTACTCTAAGCTCCAGGAAGGAGCTCTATCCAGAAAAGAGTTCCAGAAAGGAACGTAGCCCATCTGACACCTTGATTACAACCTTGTGAGACCTTGAGTGGAGGTTCCAGCTAAGCCATGCCTAGACTTCTGACCCTGGGAAACTGTAGGATAATAGCATGGGGTTTGTTTTAAGCTTCTGAGTTTGTGGTAGTTTGTTAAGCAAGAATATGAAACTGGTACAAGTGAGTAGAAACCTGAGGTCAGCCACTACGATGGAAAATCACAATCCCTTACACAGTTTCCAGACCTGAGCCTGTTCTCACACCTAGAGCCCATCAATTGAAGGAGATGCCAAGTCCCTTTGAGGAAGAACCTTAAAATGCTGCAACAATACACTAGTGATTCCCTCAATCTTTCCACAAAAGGACTTATGGTCATTTACTAGAATAACTGAACAATGAGGGAAAGGGAATATCGAGATCTTTCAAAAGCTCTGAGTTCACACTGATACCAGGAGACTCAAAACACCAGCATGGTCCCCTATTTGAGGATCTGCTGGATTGGAGCACTTGGTTCTCAGGCAAAGGCTTGGTAACCAAAGACTCAGACTCTTCAAGGACGGACTTCAGATTGTCCTCAAGGATGGAAGGCAAGTAACTGAGACCAGCAAAATGTTGACTGAGGATGAGGGGGGATCGACAGTGAGTGGGAGAAGAGGGAGGTGATAAATAAAATAACAGTACAGCCGCAGGACAAGTGCGGTATAGGAACTGAGGCTGATTCTATGAACTAGCCTCAATTTTTCTTTTCATGAAAAATTTTTCTTATTGAGCTATAATTGACATATAACATTGTGTAAGTTTGAGGTGTACAGTGTGTTGGTATGATATATTTGTATATTGCACTATGATTACTACAGTAGTGTTGGCTAACATCTTCATCGGGTCACATAATTATCACTTCTTTTTGTATTGAGAACAATTAAGATTTAGTCTTAGTAATTTTGAAGTTTATAATACAGTATCATTGACTATAATCACTGTTGTACATTAAATTTCCAGAACTTATTTATCCACTAGTTGCAATGGCATACCTCTCTTTTCTCCAGTTTTATTGAGATATAACTGACACACAGCACTGCATAAGTTTAAGGTGTACAACATAATGATCTGACCTACATACATCATGAAACGATTACCACAATAGGTTTAATGAACGTCCATCATCTCTGGAATACCTGTTTTTAACAGATATTGCCGGATTTCATTCTACCAAAAATAAACAGAGTTCTACCGTCAAAGTATGAAAATACTCATTCCACATCCCCAAATCACTCTTTGTGGCTGCCACTTTTTAAAAAATTTTATCACTTTGATAGGTGCCGCATATCTGTCAATTAATTACTTTTCATTTATACTATCCACACTTTATTTATTGTTTTACATCTCTGGTGGATTATAATTGCTTTACAATGTTGTGTTAGTTTCTACTGTACAACAGAGTGAATCAGCTATATGTATACCTATATCCCCTCCTTCTTGAGCCTCCCTCCCACCCTTCCTGTCAATTAAATTTATTTTAGATATCGCTGCTGGCTACCACTTTAAAGTGTCCGTGACGAAATGGACTTAATGTGGGATATGAGTAGGTCAGGAACGAGGTGTGACAGTTGTGCTGCGCCCATTCCCTTGACCTCCCTCACTCTGACGGCTGTTTCCTGCAGCACCTGCAAACCTGTGCCTCCAGGCTTTCTCTGGCCATAGGCGCGTGTTTAACCGACACTGGGGGCAGGGTGCAATTGCCAGGCTGTTAATGTACTCAGCTCTCAAGCAATAACTGAAAGGAGTTGGTGTATAAATACCCCAGTTTCTTTGCTTCTCTGGGGGAGAGCTCTGTAACAAATGCTGCACAATCTCCTGGAGGATCCCGTGGAGGATCCCATAGAGGACCCCCAGTGGAGGACTCCTGCAGGAGCCCCCAGGGAGGACCCAGTGGAGGACCCCCATGGAGGACTCCCGGGGAGGACCCGGTGGAGAACCCTGTGGGCTGAGCTCGGGTTGCTGGTTAACTCCTCCGCCTGGCTTCCTCTCTTCTGTTTCCTTCCTCGCTCCGTGACTGGTGCTTCCTGAGATCAATTCCCGATAAACTATTTGCATTTACTTTCTGGTTTCAGAGCCTGTTTTTGAGAATCCCAACCTAAGGGTACAATGAAATAAGTCTGGGAAACATGGCCCATTTCAGAAGCTTGGGGTGGGGAGGCCTAGAGTTGAAAAATGCCAGTGAGAATGCCTGCCCCACAACAAAGTGTAACAACACGGATGAATCTCACAAACGTAATGCTGAGTGACAGAAACCAGGCATAAACTGAGTACGTACCGTATAATTCCATCTATATAGAGTGCGACAGCAGACCACAGGGATGGATGCCATCAGAAGGCAGAATAGTGTTTACCCTTGGAGGGCCGAAGTCTGGCAGGCAGGATGAGGGGGGCTTCTGGACAGCTAGAATCATTGTTCCTTTATCTAGATGATTACATGAGTCTATCTGAAAATTCATCAGGCAAGTATGCTTGAGGTTTGTATAATTTTCTCTCTATATGTAATATTTTTTAAAGTTTTTAGAAATCTTTATTCTAATTCCTGTAGTGTAGTGACATAGATGATTAAAAATGAAAAAAACATTGGAAGAACACTCTTTGACATAAATCACAGCAAGATTTTTTTTGATCCACCTCTTAGAGTAATGGAAATAAAAACAAAAATAAACAAATGGGACCTAATGAAACTTCAAAGCTTTTGCACAGCAAAGGAAACCATAAACAAGACGAAAAGACAATGCTCAGAATGGGAGAAAATATTTGCAAATGAAGCAACGGACAAAGGATTAATCTCCAAAATATATAAACAGCTCATGCAGCTCAATATTAAAGAAACAAACAACCCAATCCAAAAATGGGCAGAAGACCTAAATAGACATTTCTCCATGGAAGACATACAGATGGCCAAGAAGCACCTGAAAAGCTGCTCAACATCACTAATTATTAGAGAAATGCAAATCAAAACTGCAATGAGGTATCACCTCACACCAGTTAGAATGGGCATCATCAGAAAATCTACAAACAACAAATCCTGGAGAGGGTGTGGAGAAAAGGGAACCCTCTTGCACTGTTGGTGGGAATGTAAATTGATAACAGCCACTATGGAGAACAGTATGGAGGTTCCTTAAGGAAATAAAAATAGTATTACCATATGACCCAGCAATCCCACTACTGGGCATATACCCAGAGGAAACCATAATTCAAAAAGACACATGCACCCCAGTGTTCATTGCAGCACTATTTACAATAGCCAGGTCATGGAAGCAACCTAAATGCCCATCGTGCCTGTCCCTCCTCCAGACTGCAAGCTCCTTGAAGACATGAACACTACTCTCTTGGTCTTTGTAACTCCAGTACCCAGCATGGTGCCTGGCCCATAACATTTGCTTCAAGCCAGAGTATTATTATTTCTAAGAGGTTCCCAAGGCCTTTCCATTGTTCTCCTTGTTGATCTAACCTTTTCTAAAGTTCAATGTCCTTTGCAAAGATGGTGTTTTTCCTCCCTGATCTGGGCTGGGTGTTGACCTGGTGTTTCAATCTGAAAGCTTTTAGAAACTGCTGGAGGCAGGATTAACTGGTTTAGAGCTTTTTTTTTTTTAATTCCAGGATTGATATAAAGCAGAAAGACTGAGGGAAGACAAAGCCACTTCGTCAATCAGCAGCCTGCTCCAGGATTCATGTGGTAAGAACTGTACAGAATTGAAAAGAAAGGGATGTTATCCTTGCCCTCTAATTGGATACAACTTACAAACCGTCTGGTTCTCTGAACATGGAACATGCTCCTAGTTTCCAAACTGTAATTAATAACATTTTGAACCATAGTTTTCAAGCATTTCTTTAACCTCAGAACTCCTTGTTCAGGCTTATCTAGCCTGCAAGATCAATGTGTTATACAGATAAAAGCTCTTGTGGAAGACGGTGAGCATATCCCTGGGGCCTGGTTCCACTGAGCTGTTTGCTAAGTCTGTGCCATGTGGCCCCTGAGACACAGAACTCAGGGCACCAGTTCAATCATTCATTCAGTCTGTCACCATTCAATGATTTATTGAGTGTCAGCTATGTGTTTGGTGCTAGTAGCTCTGTGCTGAACAAGACAGATGGATTTCCATTCTTTTGGATTTACATTTGGCGGGGGGCGGGTGGGGGAATGGGGGGGTGCGCGGGGGAACGAGGGAGAGAAGCAGTAATCATTATAAGCCAGTGGTTCTCAAACTTTAATTTTCATCAGAATCACCCTCAGAATGTCCAGTGCAGTAGGTCTAGAGTAAGGCCTGAGACTATGCACTTCTAATAATTTCCCAGGTGATGCTAAAACTGCTGGTCCTGGGACCACACTGAGAACTATTATCTCAACAGTCAAATAAATAAAATACCTTCAGATAATGGTAAGTGCTATGCTTTTAGTAAATAAATTTAAAACCGTAATGGCATAGAAAGGGCAGCCAATTTAGACTGGGTGGCCAGGGAAAACTTCACTGAGGTGACATTGGATGTGAGACCTGAATGGTGAAAAGGAGCCAGCCATCTACAAGTCTGGGGGAAGGGCACCCCAAGACAAGGACATAGCAAGTGCAAAGGCCCTGAGCAGGGAACAAGCATAGCATATCTGAGGGACAAAATAAAACATTAGAAGTGCCAGTGTAGCTGCAGAGTATTTTGAAGGGAGGAAGAGTGATACAAGATTGTAAAAAAGTATAGACAGGAATCAGATTGTGTAGGACCTTATAGACGGTTGTAAAAAGCCTAGTTTTTAAAGGGTAACATAAAGCCATTGGAGAGTTTTAGGCAGGGGAGTCGTATGATTTTATTTTACATTTTAAATATAAACTCTTTGCTATGAGATATCTTTTTGGCTATTGTGTGGAGAACGTACCATGAGGGGCAGGAGGGAAGGTGGAAGCAAAGATAGAAGCTGACAGACCAGTTAGGAGACTTGCAGCATCCTGAGCAGGATTTGATGGGGGAGGGGAAGCAGCAGTGGAAATGGGGAGAAATGGTAGCTAGGCGGTGGTGAGGAATTATTGATGGAATGATGCTTAGCCTAACACCTTACTCCTTGTAGGTGTTCAGCAAGTAGTCACTGAATGAATGAATGAATGAATGAACGAATCTCCCTTCCTTTCTGAAACGCCATGATTATAATCCTTCATTTCACTAATGAATTGAAGAATATTGTAAATTATCATTCCTAAACTGGATTCCATTTTCTAATTGGGAACAGGGGTTTGAATAAGTGTGTGGGGGTGTATGTGAGTGCCTATTAGTTTGAGTATTTTTGGATATCATACCCCTCTCCATTCTCTAGCTCTCTTTTAAAATATTTCACTGCTACCCGCCCTCCCCCCAGTTTTCAGAAGGAATGCAGGCTTTCTACAGCTCCCGAAGAATTATTTTCTCTTTGTAAAGCAAATTGACTGTGGGCAGCCTGGGATCTGCAGTTCCCCTGGGAGCTGTAAGGAGTCGGTCGGGACTCGGCTTCCTGAGAAGAGGCTGGGAGTGACAACCGCCTCTTCCCTGCAGAACTGAGGGCAAAAATCACTTTATGCCTTTGGGTCGTTTTCACTGAACTGATTTTTATTACCGTTTCCACTGCATCTCTTGCAACTAGAATGAAATGCAATCAGAATGTGGGTTGAGTCTGACAAGTGGAAAGGGCCACGAGCAACTACTGTGGCATACAACAGCCCTGATCTCTCTGCAAAAACAAAGATGAGTCAAGCAGCTTCTACAGATCAAAGGGAACTGTCGTACTGCTCCTCTGACAGACAGCCTTGTTCGGTTGGGAAGAGGATCTCTGAAACACAAGTCATGCCTTCCAGTGCTAGCAAAACTTTTAGAATTCCCTGGGGAAATAAACCATTTTTCTCAGCATGAAGTTTCAAAAGTTAAATATGTAATAATAAAAGCAGAAAACCTGTTTTTCTTTGCAGAGATGGCATTGAAGTACTTGCATGAGTCAAAAGGATTCAAAGGGCAGCTTCCACTTGCTTTAGCTCCAAGGATCCTGGAGGGTTCTGTCTGGTGCCTGAGCACCAAGCTCTTTCTGCTGGTTCCTGCTCATCTCCCACCACTTCATCGCTCTTGTTCGTGGTCCTTTCCTGGTACAGTGGTTTCTAGATGATGGCCTTGGATAACTCTCTCACATCTTTCTTTATCTCTTTCCCGCAAACCCATTTCTTCTCTCTCTCTAAGAGTACCTTAACCAGCCAAGTACAAAACCAGCCAAACTGCAGAACTTTTTTATATGTTTGCTATTAGTTTTACATAAAAAACTATATGTTTTACATGTAAACTTATAAACTATTAGTTCTTCATTCTTCATTAAAAATGTAGACAGGTAAAATATATTATCATTTCTTTCTCAAAAGATAAAAAAATTCTGTTTTCTTTGTTTTTGAGATTTTTTTCTTTTATTTTATTGAAGTATAGTTGGTTTACAATGTTGTGTTAGTTTCAGGTGTACAGCAAAGTGATTCAGTTATACATATATACAAATCTATTCTTTTTCATATTCTTTTCCATTATAGGTTATTACCAGACATTGCATATAGTTCCCTGTGCTATACAGTAGGTCCTTGTTATTTATTTTGTATACAGTAGTGTGTATATGTTAATTCCAAACTCCTAATTTATCCCCTGCCCCGCCCTGTTTTCTTTTTAAAGTACTGATTTCCCCGCTGTGGGCCACTAGCTCCAGTGACGGGGAGAGAGAGAGAGAGAGACGGAGACAGACAGAACTGTAGAGAGGAAGGAAGGAAGGAAGGAAGGCCAGCCCCATGCATTTAAATTCCCTCCTGTGAGAGCAGCCTAATTGTGTCATCAGACTTCATGCCTGTTTTAAATAAAGGTGTTTTTTTAATCAGCTATATTCCAGGGTTGGCCCTGGCTTGAGAAAGGGAGGTCACACAGGCTTGGCATCAAAAATGAATGTCTGTGTGAATATGTGGGATCTAGAAACTCTTCATCCTCTTTGGAGAGAGACCGAACACAGGGCGGTGTGAGGAAGCACGTGTTCAAAAAGCATCTTTTTTTTTTTTGGTAAGTTTATTTATTTATTTATCTTTGTCTGCATTGGGTCTTCGTTGCTGCGCACAGGCTTTCTCTAGTTGTGGCGAGCGGGGGCTACTCTTCCTTGTGGTGCGCGGGCTTCTCATTTTAGTGGCTTCTCTTGTTGCGGAGCACAGGCTCTAGGCACACAGGCTTCAGTAGTTGTGGTGCGCGGGCTCAGTAGTTGTGGCTCATGGGCTCTAGAGTGCAGGCTCAGTAGTTGTGGTACATGGCCTTAGCTGCTCCGCGGCATGTGGAATATTCCCGGACCAGGGCTCGAACCGGGGTCCCCTGCATTGGCAGGTGGATTCTTAACCACTGCGCCTCCAGGGAAGTCCCAAAAAGCATCTTTGAAAGGGAAGATTTCCAGCCAAATAGAGCACACATTCTACACAGTACCTGATGTGTAGCATGGGTGTGTATACCTGTGTGTACCCATATGAGTGTACACACACATATATACACACACATACACCCCACAGGCTAAGCAGCAACGTTCTGGAGAAGCTCAGCCTTCCATGAATGCTGCCTTTGAACAGGAGCTGGGCACAGTCCCAAAGTGGGTTGGGTAGCTCTTAGCTGCCCATTCTTAATAGTGGCTCAATACACAGATCAAAATATTAAAATTATTTACCTAGGTATTGTTTAATTTCATGTGCGTGTGAACATATGTGTATATGTTCATTTATTTATTTCAGATTTATTGACTTGGCAGGTTTTAATCTTATAATTAAAAAAGGTTCACATCGGGGCTTCCCTGGTGGCACAGTGGTTGAAAGTCCGCCTGCTGATGCAGGGTACACGGGTTCGTGCCCCGGTCTGGGAAGATCCCACATGCCGCAGAGCGGCTGGGCCCGTGAGCCGTGGCCGCTGAGCCTGCGCGTCCAGAGCCTGTGCTCCGCAGCGGGGGAGGCCACAACAGTGGGAGGCCCGCGTACCGGAAAAAAAACAAAAACAAAAAGCAAAAAAGGTTCACATTAAGGAATTTATCCGTGGTGATACTGTTGTTGCCAATTCTCTCTATCAGAAGGAGAGAAGTCTTCAGAATGCACGTTGGAGGGGAAGTGGTATGGAGGGGAGAGCAGGAAAAGCAGGGCTAGGGTACCAAGGGGAATGCAAAGTTGCTTCCTATCTTGAATCGCTGCCATAAAATCTCTGCCTACACCTAAGGGGGCTGAGGTGGATTTACTATGAAGATACTGAAGCTTAAACCCCAAGACACCCTGCTTGCAGGGTCCAGTGACAGGCCCTGACAATGTAATCATATAGGCATATGTTTCTTTAAAAATTCTAAAAGTAAATGGTAACTAGAGTTTTTGTGGTGATCATTTTGAAATGTATAGAAACATTGAATCACTATGTTGTGTACCAGGAAGTAACATACTGTGGTAGGTCAGTTATACTGCAAAACGAAGAAACAAACTCATAGAAAAAGAGATCAGATTTGTGGTTACGGGTTGCAGGGAGGTGGGGAGGTGGCGGGGAACCTGGTTGGATAAATGTAGTCAAAGGTACAAACTTCCAGTTAGAAGATAACTAAGTACTAGGGATGTAATGTTACAACATGATAAATACAATTAACGCTGCTGTATGTTATATATGAAAGTCGTGAAGAGAGTAAATCTTAAGAATTCTCATCACAAGGAAAAAAATTTTTTTCTATTTCTTCAATTTTGTATCTATATAAGATGATGATGTTCACTAAACTTATTGTGGAAATGATTTCATGATGTATGTAAGTCAAGTCATTATGCTGTATACCTTAAACTTATACAGGGCTGTACGTCAATTATACCTCAATAAAATTGGGGGAGTCCCCTGGTAGTCCAGTGGTTAGGACTCTGAGCTTTCATTTCAGAGGGCGCAGGTTCAATCCCTGGTCAGGGAACTAAGATCCTGCAAGCCCTGCGGCCAAAAATAAATAAATAAATAAAATTGAAAAAAAATTTTCTAAAAGTAAGATATTTTTACTGTAGTCACTTAAAACCACTGTCTCCATTCATTCCTAGTTCCCTTATACCCTCAAGACATGGCTGCATGCATTTTTAGTTCTAGCTGAAAGGAAAGAAGTTGAGTTGGGGACATATTTAGTTTGGCTTAATGGGATATATTTAGGTGGTTCACAGTCTAGATGTATAGATAAATGTATAGATAACCTAGTGTAGGAAGGGCTGCCAGGAATACTCCCATCACTCACTCTGCCAACTCACCCACTATGGTGGTAAAACATGAAGGTTCAGGGCCAGAGACCATAAACGGATAACAAAGAGTCCCCCAGTGCCTGGCACCAGACGTTGGTGGGTAGTGAAGGAGAGACAAGGTCTGAAATTTACAAAGCCAAAAGCTGGTCTGTAGAAAACTCTTCCAGTTGTCAGACAGCAAAACAGTATAAGTGGCCTGTTTGGTTCTCATCAATCCCTGATCAACATGGAAGTTCCCTTCTGTCAGGAATGTACATGACATAGTGCATATAATCACAAACACACCATTCATTTTTTCCCTCTCTTTGATGGAACTTGTGCAAAAGAGAATTTATAGGAATTCTTGTGTTGACGGGCACAGTCTTGTAGTACTAAAAGAGCTAGTAGATCTGTGTGTATGTTGTATGTTTTCTGCATCCCCCCAAATGCTGGCTTATGAAGATATAAAAAATTAATAATAAGCCATTACAATTAGGACATTGTCAACAAACTGGTTAATGAGCATTATTATTTCAAACAGTATCTAAGATTAGTTATTGCACACACACACGAATAACTTGAAATGCCCTGAGATCCTCTAGTGCATATATGAAAGAAATTTTATAGAGGTTTTCCCAAAGTTAATCATAATTCTAAAAATTTATATGACATTACCAATAATGAATTGAAGCAGAAAGAAACTTTCCTAAACTCTCAATAATATAAAAAATTTTAGTCAACCATTTTAAAAGAAAGACTGAATTATGTTTCTGGTTTTTCTGGCTAGAAAATAGCATAAAATTATTGTCGTATTCAGACATATCCAAAAAGTGCACAGTCGGAAAATGCAGGGAAAAAGTTTTAGAGAGGTCTGTCAGGTATTTAAATAATATTTGTGATGTTGTGGTATTTGTCAGCTTCTAAATGGTGTAATTTGTGATTTATTTTCGCATTCTACGTATTCACTCCCATACCTAATTTTGTTTCATTATTTTCTCTCTTTTTCTTGGTAAGAGTTATCCTTCCTCTCTCCAAAACTGTATAAGGTCCAAGTCTTGCAAATCTTGGCTCTGCTGTCTGTGGCAGAGACACATCTGGACTTTGCAGAGGCCATTATATGAGGAGCCCAGAAAATACAGGGATTACCTTGTGACCAGAAACAGAGCCAATTCATACAGCTGTGCCTTAATAAAACCTCTGATTATTAGCCACTCAGAATAAAGACAAAGATTCGACCTTGAAGGTAGGTGTGAGAAAGTTCTGGCCAATGGGATTATGCAACTTCCAGGTTCACATTAAGGAACAGGGCATGCCCTCTACTCCTCCTTTTCTCCCTTCCTGGGTACCTGAACGAAGATGTAGTGATGAGTATCTTGGCCCTGTGGACAAGGACAACACTCTAAAGATGTTGGATCAACAAGGTAGGAGTGTAGGTCTCTAATCCCATGGAACAGCCCTATCAGTCAGCAAACCAGCCATGGTCCACGTATAGCCATGTTACTATACGAGAGAGTAATGAAACTTCTGTTTTGTTTGAGCCCCAGTTATTTGGGATCTCCATTTAGGCAGCTGATCTGATATCCCGACACAACTATAATAATAACCCATTACACTTATAGGGCTCTTTATTCTTTGTAAATTCTGGAGCGCCTCTTATCATGAGTAAGTGCTGGTGAGGGGGTGGGGTGGGGAAAGGTCATCATTTAGATGAACCAGGGAGTTGGATGACTTGCCTAGGGGCACACGGGAGATGGGCATGCTACAGCCAATACACCGGTGAGGACCAGCCCCAGGTGGAAGCCAGATGTGTGCACAGTGAGCCTGGGTGGTGAGCACACTGGGTGTTTCCGCTCTTAGCATTCAGAAAGAATTTCTCCCTGACTATTCAATTTGCAAACCCCTAGAGCAGGGACAGTTCACATCCTTTCTTTTCTCATCATCTTGTCCTTTTCTAGATTTGCTGCAGCACACAGAGAGGGATATAAAACAACGGGAGTGTTTTTGCTTCAAATATAATGTCTCTTTCCCCACCCCTCACCTCCCAGTTCCCTCCTTTGTTTCCTCCCTCCTTAGTAATTCCATCATTAGGCATGGCTGCGCAGACCACGGCCTGGTGGAGGTGTTGGCGCTCATGTGAGGAAGACAGCTGAGCAGGGTGGCAGCCTTGTGTGGGTCAAGAAATTGGCCACAAACAAGGGAATTGGGCAAATAAGTAAATACAGTATATTGAGGTTAGTGGGAGCCAGGTTTCTCAACTGTCAGAGAAAAGAGTTATAAAGATGAAAAACAGGAACTCTAGATGTTGGTTGGAATTGGGGGAATCAGTGTGAACTCAGATGCAAACTCAATTCAATTGTAAAGTGTGTGTGTATCTTTGTATATACTATATATATATATATATATAGATATATATATATATTTTAATTCAAGCTCTGTCCATTGAGAACTCCTGGGAGTAGAGACTGCCATTAGAAATAAGTGTACCATTCTCCATTAAAAGGAATCAGGACTCTTGTGATAAGTCTGGAATATCTTTCTGTGCCAGAAAGTAAGAATGTATACAAAAAGTAATGGGAACATTTCAAAAGAACACAGAAGCCAGCTTGAAGGCACTGCCACTGATCAAATCTGGGATAATTTGAGTGTCAAAACAAATCATAGTAATAATGGAGTACAACCCACTGAATATAATAAGAATCCATGAGTCCATATTGATATAAATAAACAAAGAGATAAGGAGAAGAGAAAGCAGCTTCTAACAAGTTAATGCCAACTAATAAATGTAAGAAAAATAATGGAAGTCAAAAGCCACTGTTTGGCAACCATACAGTAATAATCAATTCAAGGAGGAAATTATCAATGGACATTAAAACCATGGGTAAAATTTAGAGGAGTGGAATATTACATAATTTCACAATATCCCCTCACAAGATGCTTATTAATTACTAATGGATATACAGCAGAAACTAACACAACACTGTAAAGCAATTATACTCCAATAAAGATGTTAAAAAGAAAATTACAAATGGATAAAGAGTGACTACTTTACAATAGAGAAGCCTGGCAGACACCACCTTAATAAACGATCAAACTGGGACTTCCCTGGTGGAGCAGTGGTTAAGAATCTGCCTGCCAATGCAGGGGACACAGGTTCGAGCCCTGGTCCGGGAAGATCCCACATGCTGCGGAGCAAGTAAGCCCAAGCCCCGCCAACTACTGAGCCTGTGCTCTAGAGCCCGTGAGCCACAACTACTGAGCCCGTGAGCCACAACTACTGAGCCCGCATGCCACAACTACTGAAGCCTGCGTGCCTAGAGGCCGTGCTCCGCAACAAGAGAAGCCACTGCAACGAGAAGCCCGCGCACCGCAACAAAGAGTAGCGCCGCTCACCGTAGCTAGAGAAAGCCCACCCGCAGCAACAAAGACCCAATGCAGACAAAAATAAATAAATAAATGAATTTTTTAAAAAAAGGCACTTCAATAAATAAATAAATGATCAAACTTAACATCACCAGTAATAGGACAAAGCCATGTCATCATGTTCCACCTAATGGGATACAGTAAAAGGACGACAGCATCACTTCTGTGCATCACCTGAATCTAATCATGGGAGATATCAGACAAACCTGAATCGAGGGACAGTCTACAAATTAACTGGCCTGTAATATTAAAGAATATTAAAGGCGGCATAAAGGTCAAGAATGGACTGAGGAATTCTTCTAGATAGGAGACTAAAGAGACATGATAACTAAATACAACACATGATCCTGGATTGAATCCTTTTGCTATAAACGTCATTCTAGGGTCAGTTGGCAAAACTTAAACGAGGTCTATGGGCTAAGAGTACATGGTAATTCTTAGTGTGATACCCACAACTTTTCTGTGAGTTTTAAATTATTTTTTAAAAACCAAATAAAATAAACACACAACAAAAAACATAACCAGTGTGTCTAGCAAATAAGTCCTTATGCTCTCCAGGCCCAGCTTGCACACCATTTGTGTGACTTTCTGGAAATCACTTTCTTTTTCTGGGTCTACTTTTTCTTATTGCAAAATGGGAGCTTCGGATGTTAACAAATAATCCCTTTGGTTTTCTAGACCAAACAAGGTAGCAGCCTCCCCCGGGCCAGTTGTAAAGAAAGGACTTGTGGTTGAACACAGGGGCTCCGAGGTGCCCTCCAGTGGCTCTGTGCCCTCTGCCTCTACCACCCCCGAGGAGGGCAGTCCTGGTGTTTACACAAGCAGGTGGCCCCAGTGCCGGTGCTTGAAGGGCAGGCCCAAAGGAGTATGACACAAAATCACAAATGGCTGCAACTAAGATTCTCATACTTGAGGGAGCGTTCATTGGAATCACCTTCAGATTCCTGGCAAATCCCGTTTCACATGCAGATTCCTGGCAAGTCCCCCCTAACACTGACTTAAACCCCTGGGAGTTTGTCTGGCACCATTAGAAGTCTAGAAGTGGACAGACCCAAGCTGGCGCAGCAGCGCAAACCCTGCCAGGGACTTGGGACTCACGGTCTCTCCGCTCCAACAACCTTTCCGTGTTATGCTTGTTGCCTCAGGGTTGCAATATCTTTGAACAAGCCTGACATACTCTCACCCATGAAGTTTGCATTTGCTTTCCCTCTCCTGGAGTCCACTTCCTTACCTCCTTCAGGACTTGGCTCCAATGTCATCTTCTTAGTAAGTGGCTAATAAGGGGGTGACTACAACCCCCCAATCCCTTTCCATCACCACCACCATCAGTACCTAGAACTCCCCGTCTCCCTTCTCTGCTTTATTTTTCTTGGCCATTCACATTGTCATCTGACCCTGCAATAGTTTTTTTTGTTTAATGTTTTTCTCCCCACCCTAAAATTAAGCACTGTGAAGACAGGGGCTTCTGTCTGTTCTATTCACTGCTGTATTCCCAGCACTTAGAACAGTACTTGGAATATACGGGTAACAGGTGCTCAGTAAATATTTGTTCAATGAAAGAAGGTACTTCAGGAGGTGCATTTGAATTCTGGGCAGGAAGAGGATATGGGAAGAGGAGAAATGGGTGATATCTACAATAGGAAAAGCAAAAACATTTCCAGAAATCCCTAGCCAACTTCTACTTGCATCTCCTCAGCCAAAACCATGCCCCATGGCCACCCACTGGTGCAAGGGAGTCTGGGAATATGAGTATTTTTAGTTGGGTGCACTGCCCTCCTTGAACAAAATTATTTTGTAAGAAAGGAGGAAGGGAAAAATGGATATTGGAAAGGCAACTTGCAGTGTCCACCTCATGGATCTATCCTGGATCTAACAAAGCAAAACCTCTGAGGGTGGTATTTTTGGTGCAGGTGATCTGTTATAAGAAAAATGGCCAGAAGGAAAGGATGAGCCCAGAGCAAATTTTTCTTAAGCCATCCTGGGTGATGAATACACTGGTTGTGAACATCTGTTTTGTTGACTTCCCAGAGCACACTCCACCCCAACTGCTACCCCCATCAACTTTTTTGAGGAATATCTTTATTTCCATCATCACCACCCCATGTACACATGGGTACTGCAGCAGGATTCTTGGAGGTCTTGTTCATATATCATGTTCCCACCCACCTAACCCAAACCACTGAATTGGAATCACATTCCCATGAAGTTGGCACTGGGACTTCTAAGTCTCTCCGAATGACTGAGTCATGTAAACAGAGAGCTGCTGGCAGGCGTATATTCTAAGTCACAGACTGGAGCAGCTGAGGAAACAGCATGAACCCCACACAGAAAGTACAGTGAGATAGAAAGGGTCTTTGTGGGGTCTGAGTCCCTGGCACTAGGTCGTTCCTGAGAACTGGTTCTGTCTTTGCCCATGGTGTCCACAGCATGCTTCCGTGTCCTTATTTCGTTCGGGCCAACTTAAGCGAATCTTTAGTAGTGGCCAAGAGTTCTAACTAACACACACCCAGACCTAGGCGTCTGAAGACAGAAAGAAGTAACTCTGGAGGTCAGGTGCCCAGGCTTGGAGAAAGAAGAGAAATACGGCAGTTGCCATACTGACAAGCAAGGGGACCCCAGCCAAGGGTGAGTTCCAGCCCCCTGGCTGGTCTGTGGAACTCTAGAACCGCCTATCTGAGCCACACAAGTGAGCCCACGGCTAACGGGAGGAATGAGTGGTATTAAAATAGGACCTCAAGGTTAAGGGTTTGGTGATCTGGTTTTATTCCCACCACTCTGCCCTTCTGTCCCTGGCTTGCACTACTTGTAGAACATGTAGGGTGCCTATCAGTCCTGAGGTGCAGATGCACTAGAGGCACAGAATCAAAAAATACAGGCTTTAGCGTCTGGAAGTCCAGCTTCATCACTAACCCTACGTCTTTAGCCAAGTTAGTTAATTTCCCTAAATTTCATCAGTAAACCAGTGACAACCATTCCCACCTGGGAGGATTAAACGACTATGGGTGTGTAAAGTACCTAACAACACCTGGCAAATCCCTCAAGCAGCAGAGCCCTGGAACCCCTTTGGACCTCAGGGCTGGAGCTGACACAGAGGCAGGAGGCCCCTCCAGGAGAAGCGTCAGTGCCACAATGGGCACGCGGCCACGCCCTGTGCACCAGGCTAACCTCAGTGCTCTCCCAGGAGTCAGGGCCTCGTGTGTGTTTGTTTGTTTTTGACCGCAGCACGCAGCTTGTGGGATCTTAGTCCCCTGACCAGGGATCGAACCCGGACCCCTGGCAGTGGAAGCGCCGAGTCCTAACAACTGGACTGCCAGGGAATTCCTTGGGCTTCGTGTTTTTTAGCAGCAACTACTTCTCATTTCCTGTAAGACTTCCACGCTACAGGGAGCCGACAACTAGAACCCAGAGGGAGGGAAAGAGGCCCTGGGAAGACAGGATAAGGGGAAGCTAGTCTTGAATTATTTTAATTCAGCAAGCACCTACCACGTGCCAGGCATATCGATGTGCTTTACACACATTATTGCCTGTTTTAATCTCTCTTGGCTGATAAACGGAGGAGCAGAAGGGGCACAGCTGTTAAATGATATTGACAGCTCATCTGGACAGGCAGTTCTGAAATCTGCTAATAGCTCAGAATTAACTGGGAGAGGACCGCTAGCTTAGAACACGAACAGCTGCTGCCATGGCTCGGGCACAGACTTCAGACTGGAGCCTGAGCCCTGCCCCCTCCGCCTTGATGCTCGGACGGAGCCCCTTTTATTAAGCAGCCAGTTCTTTTCCCAGGTGCTCATCACTGCAGCTGGGCTCCAAATACTCTTGAACCCCTCTTGGAAAAAACAAGGAAGAGAGAAGGGAGAACATAAAAAGAGAAGTAGAAAGAGTCAGAGGGAAGAGAAGGCAGGCCACCAACTCTGTAACGATACTCATTCCTTTATTATCGACTGCGTTAATTAGAACAGGGCTGGAGCCTGCAGGTTGCTGGCAGCACTGAGCTGCAGGTGCATTTCAGCTCAACAGAGAGATCTCATCCTAAGCCAAGAAGACAGAGGGTAATGTTTTATATATATATTTATATATTCCATATGTCCTGTATCGTCATATGTATAGAGTGACAAGAATGGGCCACAGCATTGCTAACTGTTGTCCTAAATGAAGACCATAGCAACAGACACGGAAATTTGGTCCTAATCAAGGCCCTTACTTTGTCAACCAAGTGTTTGATACATCAAGAGGAAAAGAAGAGAGAGAGAGACAGAGAGACCGAGATCCAGCCACCCTGGTGGCCCTGTTCCCAGCATATCTTACACTGAGTGTAGAGTGTCCCCCGTGGAGGTAAACACACACACAAACACGCACACACATACACACGTACACAAAACTGCAGGCAGGAGCTCCTCCTCTGACCACACCTTGGGCCCAGCCCTCAGACAGGGGGTGAAGAAGCTGGGTATATTGTGCTATAAGACTGTGAGGGTCAAGTGACCAGACAACGCAGAGTCGATGTGTCCAGGTGATGAACGGGGCTAACACGTGCGGCTTCATCCACAAATGAGAAAGAGGTCAGTGGGAGAGGCTGCTCAGCGCAGGACTGGAGGTCCCTCTGTGCCCAGGCCCCCTGGGAAATTTCTACACACTGGTCTTGTCCCAGCCACAGCCGAAGCTCTGATCTGAATCCTGGGTCTCAAATAATCTCCTGGGCTCTGATGAGAAATGTTATTTCCTTGAAGGACAGAAGCAAGTGGCAACTGAGTGGCCCAGCTACCTGGTCCCGTAGTTACGGCAGCGATGACAGCATCACTGAATTAAACTAAACCATAGCTTGGTCCTTAGAGCAGAACTTGAACTGTGCAAGAAGCTTTCAGTTCCTGACGGAAAGAGAAAAACCAGGTAGTCGGCCCCTACCACCACCTCCCACGCCCCCAATTTCATGTCAGTTTCATGCCTTTCCCCCGGTGACAAAACTCCTCATGTTCTAGGAACTGGAGACTCCATTATCAGGTCGTTTTGAAATCCCAAACCACATGTTTTCATTCATGATTACCTCTTTACCCTTCCACTAAACTATACAATTAAAAGGTAAGTCAATGAAAATTAACCTCTCTTTTTTTGGTAGAAATTTACTCGAGTTACCTGGAGACATACCGGGTTGTCACAAAGGAAAGTGAGGAGTACTTCCCTAGGGACCAATTTGCACAATGCTGAAGAAAATGTCAGTCTTGTCAACAAAACAGTGCCCAGCAAACGTGATTCAGAAACAGGGGTAACAGGCAGAGTTGGCAGGTTGCGCCTGGGCCTCCATCTCCTGTGCTCAGTGAGGGGGAAAAGCAACAGATTCTGTGGTACCTTTGTTTAGCCAGAGGGAGAAGGATACTGATCCCTTCCACTGTGAACGGGGATCCAGGCAGCTGCAAGGAAAATGATGAAAGCAGGAAGGAGCAGCATCTCGAAGATGGGGAGCTGGCCTGATTGCTTGTCGGCCAAGGTTAGTTCTCCGAGGGGACAGAAACAAAGGGCCGTCCCTCGATGACTGTCCACATTGTCTCTATTACTGTTCCATTTCCTGAAGGTCCCAAGGACGCAGCAACCGGTGGGGTCACAATTCGCATCCACGGGTTGGGAAGGTGGGCAGGAAGCAGAGTTTGGGAAGCCACGAGTTCTTGCCAAAGCTGAAAAGCATGGACCGTGTGGCTGAGGTCACTGGAGTCCTTGAAAAGGAGCCCAAGAAACCGAAAGAGGTTGTTTGCGACCCAGAAAGTGGAGAGCGGTCTCTGTCCGCCGGAAGCACAGGCTCAACACCACCAGGATGGACGTCTCTTGGCCTCGGTGGACACCTAGCATTTTTCTAGTCCCAGAAAGTGCTCAGGAGCTGCTTACCGGCAGTGCAGGAGGAGATGGGAGATTACGGAGCGCGCTGGGTAGAGAAAGCACTCTCTTCTCAGGCCCCGCCGCCCTCCCTCCTGGGGGCAACTGACAGGGAGGAGCATGAGGTCTGATTGGGGCAGAGGGGGGTCTAAAGTCAGGAGACGAGGAGGCTGTGCGGCGACCATGGCAAGCTCAGGCGAGGGCACCTCTCCCACAAGAACTGAGCTCCACGAATAAATAACATTAATTAAATAAAGGAGGCTGAGAGCCAGCAGAGGCACGGTCTGCCAGATTCTCGCCCCGCACACATATGCACATGCGCACACACACACGCACGCACGCACGCACGCACACCGAGCGTCAGGCGAGATGATCCAGGGTTGGCTGCCCCGTCCCTGGGGTCTGGGGGATGGGCAGCCCGACTGAAGGTTGTCACTCGTGGTCTAGCGCTGTCGTGGGGAGCAGAGCAGCGGAGGCCAGCGAGGCGTGTGCAATGGAAGGTGGAGGCCGCTGAGGACTCTGGCACCTGCAGGGGAAGGGGATGAGGTGGGCGAGAGGGGAGGGTGGGGAAGTGCAGGAAACAGAAAAGTGAGGACTTTTCTTTCCCTCATCCTCTTGCTGTAGGAAGTTGGCTCCCACAGCCCCAGTTTTCACTCTCCCTTCATGCCCTTTGGGTACAACCCAAGCCCTCCTCAGCCTCAACCAGCCCATGGGGTTACCATGCCTTCTAAGTCTACTGCCCACTCTGACCGTGATGCTACTGACCAGGATCTGGACTTTCGGACTTTAGATGTGGAAGGTCTTTCCAGAAAGCTGTCCAACCGCATGAGTCTCTCCATGTGTAATGCACGGGGGTCTTGTTCTTGATCATGAGAGAATTCCATCTCAAAGACCGCTGGAGGGGACACATCCAACTCCAGAAACATGATGTTCTCGGCCTGTGGTGGGAATATCAGGCCAGACGTGAGCACTGGCCCTGATGCCTGCATCTTCTGGGCACTTGGGAAATAACGGGAGTAGCAAGGGTGATGAGGCAGGTAGAGGAAGCAGAGGTTGTGAGCATCACCTCCCTTGGGCGCTCTCTCCCCTCCCCCCTTCTACTTCCCAGCTTCTTACCCTATACCTGGGGTGTGACCCCATTGCCATGGCAACCCGAGCATACTGGCTGATAGGCCTCTTGTAGCCCACTGCAGATGTTGGCCGCTTCTTCATTTGGCTGTTACTGCTGTAGGGAAGAGGCTATATTTAAATCTATTTCCTCCGAACACAAAGGGAAAATGATATCATGATGGGTTAAGCACCATTCAGGTAGTCAGTAGGCCCTGCAGACTGCAGGTTCTGGAATTTTCTTTTCTTTGCTCTAATACAACCTGACAGCTCAAAATAGTATAACACAAGGAGACACATATTTCTCCACTCTTGTTGCTTCAATTATTTTCCACAGTGAAAAGGTTTGACTAAAGGCTGGAAAAAAGAAAGGAAATCCAATCTTATTTTTAGCTGTCAGACTCGTAGACTGACTTCACACACTATATAAAACCATCAATTAGTGGTTCTGCTTTTCATTTTCCTTCATAGGATTTAACACAATAAAATGATTAGAAACTCAGGCTTGAACTGCAGGTGTTCCAAACTAGCCAAAACAATCTTGAAAAATAACAAAAGTAGAGGATTCACATTTCCCAGTTTCAAAACTTATTTCAAAGCTATAGTAACCAAGGCTGTGTGATACTGGCAGAAGGACCGACCTATGGACCAATGGAATAGAATTGAGAATCTAGAAATAAACCCTCATATGGGGTGGGCCAAAAAGTTGGTTCAGGTTTTTCCGTAAGATGTTACTGAAAAAGCCGAACGAACTCTTTGGCCAGCCCAATATTTTCAGTCAATTGATTCTCTATAAGGGTACCAAGACCATTCAACAGGGAGTGAACAGTCTCTTCAGCAAATGCTACAGGGACAACTGGATATCCACACACAAGAAAATGAAGTTGGACCCTTCCCTTGTACCATATATAAAAAACTAACTCAAAATTAATCATAGACTTAAATGTAGGAGCTAAAACTATAAAACTCTTAGAATAAAACAAAGGAGTAAATCTTCATGACCTTAGATTAGGCAATGGTTTCTTAGATATGACATCAAAAGCCCAAGCAACCAAAGAAAAAATAAATAGGACTTCATTGAAAACTAAAAATTTCTGTGCTTCAAGGGACATCATAAAAAAAGTGAAATAACAATCTTCAAAATGGGAGAAATTACTTGCAACTCATAAATGTGATGAAGGACTTACATCTAGAATATATAAGTGACATTTACAAATCAAGAATAAAAAGACAAATAACCCTGTGTAAAAATGGACAAAAGATCTGGGCAGCCATTTCTCCCAAGAAAATATACAAATGGCCAATAAGCACAAGAAAAGCTCAACATTATTAGTCATTATGGAAATGTGAATCAAAACCATAATGAGATACCACTTCACAGCCACTAGGATGACTATAATCAAAGAAGACAGAAAAGAGCACATGTTGGTGAAGATATAGAGAAATGGGGAACTTCATGCATTGTTGGTGGGAATATAAAATGATGCAGTCACTTTGGAAACAGTTTGGTAGTTTTTCAGAAAGTTAAACATAGAGTTGCCATATGACCTAGTACTTCCACTACTAGATACATATAATCAAGAGAATTGAAATCATGCTCACGCAAAAACTTGTATATAAATGTTCATAGAAGCATTATTCATAATAGCCAGAAAGTAGAAATAACCCCAATGACCATTGACTTATGAATAAATAAACAAAATGTGGAATATCATAGAATGGAATATTATTTGGCAACGAAAAGGAATGAAGGACTGATGCATGCTACAAGGTGGATGAAACTTGAAAACATTTTGCCAAGTGAAAGAAGGCAGACACCAAAGACCACATGTGATATGATTCCATTTATATCAAGTATCTGGAATAGGCAAGTCCATAGTGACAGAAAGTAGATTGGTGGTTTCCTAGGGATGGGGGACACTGGGGAGAATGAGAAGTGACAGCTAATGGGTTTGGGGTTTCTTTCTGGAGTGATGAAAATGTTCTGGAATTAGACAGTGGTAATGTTATACAACTCTGTGAATATACTAAAATCCACTGAATTATACCCTTTAAAATGGTGAATTTTATGATACGTGAATTACATCTCAATAAAGGTATCATTTATAAAACATACAAAACTCAGGCTTGGCTTTTTTTGTTTGATTTTTTGGCCGTGTATCGTGGTCTGCAGGATCTCAGTTCCCCAACCAGGGACTGAGTGCTGAAGGCACTGAACCCTAACCACTAGACCACCAGGGAACTCCCAGGCTTGGCTTTTAAAAAGTGCATATTCTTTGACCCAAATTCCCAGTCCTAGGAATTTCCCTAAGGAAATAATCAGAGATAGGGACAATTTATAAGCAGAGATGTTTGCTGCAATATTATTTACAAATGCAAACAATTAGAAACAACCCAAATGTGCACCAATAGGGACCAGTTTATTATTCAGCCAGGTGAAGGAATAGTATGTAGTCATTTCAATTGTCTTATGGCTCTGTGTAGACATGAAAAGGTTTCCACAACATAGTAAATAAAAAAGCAGATAAAAAGATGACATTTTTTTGTTTTGTTTTTATAGGAGTGTGTGTACGTGCGTGGATGCTTAGAAAAAAGTCTGGATATTCAACAAAATGTTAACAATGATTGTCTTTGGATCGAGTGATTATGGGTGATTTTTATTACCTTTATGCCTTTCTGCAATATCTAAATTTTTTACAATGTATGGTTAATCTTATATCTAATAAACTATTTCAAATACTCAGAAAAGCATGGAATATATATCTGTTCGCCTATCATCCAGCATTGTCAAATCTTAACATTTTATTATACTTAACACCAAATCTTTAAGAAATAAAATGTAGACACAGTTTTTAAGACTCCATCACTTTCCTTCCCCAGAATTAATCACTCTCTTGAGTTTCGTGCTTATCAATGTCAGGCATATTTTTATACTTATTTATATATGTGGCTATTCATAAACAATATATATGGTATCTGTATGCCTACTTCTTAGTTTTATACTGTATGGTATACACACTATATTGTTTTGTGCCCAACAAACATGGCTTTTATATTTATCCATGCTGCTCTAGATTAGATGATTAAAGTTTAACTATATTGACTATCTTAAGGTTTCAATATAGCATTTTATATATGTTATATATATATATTTTTTTAATATATTCTCTTGTTGATAGACATCTAGGTCAATTCCTTTTTCTCTCTCCCTTTCTATTTAACACAGTGCTGTTGTGAAGAGTTCTGTGTAGGTATCTTGAAGTACATAGTCAAGTTTCCCTGGGGTATATACCCAGGAACGGAATGGTTCCGATGTGCATTTTCCGCTTTACCAAATTGCCAAATTGCTTTTCCAAGTGGCTATATACCACGAGAAAGTTCCCATTGCTCTATATCCTGGCCAACTCATGGTATGTTAAGACTTTTTACTCTCAGCAACTTAATGAGTGTGAGGTATTGTATTATTCAAAACAAAGATAGGAAAGAAAACAAGTTATTTCCACTAAAAAACACAATACAGGGTTTGGAGTGAGGTAGATCTGAGTTTGAATGTTGGCTCTACCCCTTACAACTCTGTTACCTTGGGAAGCGGCTTAGTATCTGAGCCTCAGATATCTCATCGCGATCCTACAGAACTGCTGAGATTAAACAAGATAAGCACTTAGCACAGTACACCGCAAGGGCTCAACACGTGGCAGCTGTGATGATTATTAATTCTCAATTCCACTTGCTAATTTCAAACAGGGATACAGATGAGCAACGAAAAAAGCCAAAAGGCAGACAGAAAACAGAAGAGAAGAAACAGGCTCAGTAATTCAGAGATAGGACACTCTGTCCTTGAATAGGAGAACAAGCCGTGCAGGCGCCGACGGAACAATGCCCGCCTTCTGCCACAGAGAGTAACGAGAACCACATTCCCAGGGTTTTTTTTTTTACCAAGTGTATATAAAAGAGTGCGGATCCCACTTAGGGTCCCTGCCGACCCCTCTTCATAGATGAAAACAAGGAAGACAAGGCTGTGGAAGCCCCAGCTGGTTCTGCTGCTATGGACCCTCTGGAAGGTGGGCGGGCTGTGCATGTGGACAGTGGCAGCACCGGGGGAGGGGAGCGGGAAGATCAGTAAAATAACAACTTATCATTTATAAGGTGCATCTGTGCATCCCATTTGAACTTTACAACCTCCTGAGGTGCAGGCAGGGCAGACAAGGAGATGAGGCTCAGAAAAGCAAAAGCGCCTTTGTGTCCAAGATCGTACAATTAGGAAGAGACTCGGAATGGATTCTTCCCAAATACTCTTTTTAGGATGCCACGCTGTCTTTCAGGAGCGCACACAGAACAGCCTGGGCCTGAGTGTGCCTTGAAGGCTGCAGGCTCTGGGAACAGCACAGGGGGACAGGGCTGGGTGAGCAGAGCAGTGGATCAGGGCGAATTGGCAGCCTGACCCAATAAAGATGCCAGGGCTATTCTGGGTGGCAGGTGGGAAGCAGGGGGTGGGGGAGGGGAGTCTGTAATTGGGACACCAAGCTTCCCATCTACTCTCTCCTCTGCCTCAGGCCTACTTTCCATGATTGATCCGTCTGTAGTAAGCAGGTTGTGGCTGACAGCCTAGAGTGGAGGCCTGGCTCTGCAAGTATCCACCCCTCTTGAAAGAAACCCACAACAGCTATCCTGTGCGTCGTAGATCCCCAGAGTTCTCTTACGACCCTCCCTCCACATGGCTTCTATCACGAGATTATATAGATTTTCCTCTTAATATTAAAAAGTTCTCTCTCAGTCCCATCTCAGAGGCTGACCCCAATCTCATTACCAGCTCTATCTGCTCACCACCTTTCCCCCCTCCTGTTCTGAAACCCGTCAGCCAGCATCATAGGGTGTGTTTTCCTTCTCGGTCCTTTACAAGCACCTGACACAGCAAATCTGACTTTTCTCCATGATTGGATCCCTCCCTCCCTGCAGGTGAGCTGTCCACCTTGTAGCATCCCCCCTGCATGTCTGAAATCCCACTCTTCTTCCCAGTTCCCCTTCTCACGGCACACAGCCTGCCCGGGAAGGCAAAAACTTCTCCCTGTTTCAGATTCTTTTTCAGCTGTCACAGGCCTGTGAATGAATCTAGGGACTCAACTCAGAGCTGAGCATGTTCTGACTGAGGTAAACTTTGCCTCTGTAAGGAAACCAGTTTAACTTTCTATCCTGATTCTATTTAGAGCAAGGAATGCTCTGCTCTCTCTCTCTCTAAATTTGGAGGCAGCCTGATTTAAAGATCAAAATCTAGAACGAAAGCAACAAACCAAACTGTCCTTCTATGGCACTTGTAAGGCATGATGGCAAACTAGTTTCTCTGGAGTGCCCACAATTATCATACTGGCTTACTGGTACTATTTATTTATTTATTTTTTTACTGGTACTATTGCAGCCATTTATGGATCATCTTCTCTGTGCCAGGTACTGGCCTGGAACACCCTCCACCCCACCTCCAACACACACCACACACACTATCTCACTTCAATCTTGATAATCCTGCAGGGATTTTTTTTTTTTTTTATCCCGACTTTTATCTGAACTTGGGTTCAGAGAGGTTAATAAAAAACCTTCTCAAGGCAGAGCAGGGACTAGAATTCAGAACGTTCTAAATCCAAAATCCAGTCTCTTTCTACTGCACCACGATACTTTGAAAAGAGTCTAGGATAGCAGGGATTGCAAAAGGCAAGTGGCTAAAGTTACAAATAGAATTTTGTGAACTGTAAACCATGGGCTACAGACATTGCCAAATATACAACCCTTAGAAGACAGTTTTGTATAAACACAATTAAAAATAAGGTCCATGATGAGTAACCAAAAATAAAAGGTCATATTTGTAAAATAGTTATGGTTAGAGCTGGCTGCAGAAATGTGTTTTGCAAAGTAACGTTAACACAAAATTGTTTGTGATTGTGGAAGGGACCTCACCTGAAGTTATTGTGCATCAACTAGCAGTGGCCTAGAGGTAGTGGAGAAAAAAGAAAAAGGGATAGACGTCCAGAATAAGTTGATTCAGGGTGTGTTTCAAGAGCTCCCCGACAATAACTCCTTGTTTTAAAGAGAGGCTCGGGGAAGAGTGTGTGGGGTAAATGCTTGCAGCTAGTGGAAGAGGGGAAACGTTTTTCCAACAAAAGCTTTCTAAAGGGACGGTATGACTTTAGGTAATTTCTTTCCAACAATGCTTTTTTCCTCTCCTTTTGAGCAGCCTTCCGTGTTCTAATCCCCAACACACCACAGGCCAAACGGAAGCAAAATATTCCACACTTGAATTGAGCAAATGGGACAATGCCTTGATTAGTTAAATATGCTTTGGGAAGAAAGAGGTTTTTCAGCCCTGATTAAGTTATGTTGCAAACAGTGGGACCCAATCCTCCCAGAGAGGCAGCTTGTTCTACAGTCTCAGTCCACAGGGCTCCCCGAAATGCGGGAAGCTGCGTCCAAGGACCTGCCCACCCTCAGCCTTCTGCTATGAAAGGAGGGGCTTGGGGCAAAAGATCTCAGAGATCCAGGCCAGTGATTCTTACATCGTGATGCTACCCTGGGGCTCTCTGTTGCTGAGTCACTATCATGCTTGGGAATTCCAATTAGGAGGGAATTGTTTTTACTTTATTTTAACCACCAACTGCTGCTATACAAAAGTAATTTTTAAAAAAATGAATTTATTGAGGTTGAATTAATTTAAAAATGAATTTATTGAGCTGTCAGAGCTTGAGGATTTTTGGCTGCACCGTGTGACATGTGGGATCTTAGTTCCCACACCAGGGATCAAACCCGTGCCCTCTGCAGTGGAAGCCTGGAGTCTTAACCACTGAACCGCCAGGGAAGTCCCAGTAGAAAGTAATTTTAAAAATTTGTTTTGTATAAAAACTTCCTAGATCTATTATTACTTTTCTTTTTTTTTTTTTGTAATTTATTTATTTATTTATCTATTTTTGGCTGTGTTGGGTCTTCGTTGCTGCGTGTGGGCTTTCTCTAGTTGTGGCGAGCGGGGGCTACTCTTCTTTGTAGTACGTGGGCTTCTCATTGTGGTGGCTCCTCTTGTTGCGGAGCACGGGCTCTAGGCGAGCGGGCTTCAGTAGTTGTGGCATACGGACTCAGTACTTGTGGCTCACGGGCTCTAGAGCACAGGCTCAGTAGTTGTGGTGCACGGGCTTAGTTGTTCCACGGCATGTGGGATCTTCCCAGACCAGGGCTCAAACTCGTGTCCTCTGCATTGGCAGGTGGATTCTTAACCACTGCACCGTCTGGGATGCCCTATTATTACTTTTCTTTAGTATTTTTGTGATTTTTTTTTAAGTTCTGAGATAAATATTATTTATTGCAGTTATCAGACAATGGACAAGTGACATTAGAAAAAAGAAAATAACCTGTAGTAGTAATTCAGAATAGCATGTAGTTGACTGCCTGGCATTTACTAATGTCTTTTTGAAGTAATTTATTTATTGGAATTTTTCTTAAAGAAATTTATAATACCTGTTTATATCAACCGTATTTAAGTACAGTGGAGAACACTGGGATGTCACAATTGCCTTAATACATTTTACCCTTACCCAGATATATTTTGATATTTTCTACACAAAATATATACTCTCTGTATTCTGAGGAGGTAAATATATATTCTGTATAAAACAGCATGTTTAAGTTGTGAATATACTTAACCATAATTTTGAAAAAGCTTGTAAATGTATTTATATCCTTACAATTTTAATATAAAATTTTAAGGGAACACAGTCTATCTGGGATCCAGTTAGAAGCACTGCTAATAGAGATGTACAAATGCAGGCTGGGGAGCAACTCTGTGCAGATTTAAGTCAAAGGGGTATGTATGTCGAGACCAGTTCTTCCCAAAGAGTTATGGGACACTATAGCGTAAGCTAAAGCCCACTGCCTGCTTTGAGCCCGTTTTTTTTTTGTTTGGTTGGTTTTTTGCTTGTTTATTTGTTTCTTTGTTGTTTTGGCCTCCTCATGGCATGCGGGATCTTAATTCCCTGACTAGGAATGAAACCCGTGCTCCCTGCAGTGCAAGTGTGGAGTCCCAACCACTGGACCGCCAGGGAATTCCCCACAAGCAGATTTTTGAGGAAAGAGCCGAATTCTTAGGCTTCCTAATGGCAAAGAAAACACTGAATCTTTCTCTCTTTGCATTACTTTCCAAGAGCAAGAAGGATGGTGGGGGGAATCAGAAGAGAAGGGAAAGGTGGGAAAAGAACATCACAGGCAACTCCCTCTGCCCAGAAAGGTTCTGGTTCTGAGACCTAGAAAAGAACATGTAAAGAGCACAAATTCTCCTTTAAAGCAAAGAGAGGGATAAGAGGCTAGGAAAGGCAATAGCTCAACAGTAAGCAAAGATACCAATCTATATTTTGGAGGACTTCTTTCTTTTTAAAAGTTGTCACTGGGCTTCCCTGGTGGCGCAGTGGTTGAGAGTCCGCCTGCTGATGCAGGGGACACGGGTTCGTGCCCCGGTCCGGGAAGATCCCACATGCAGCGGAGCGGCTGGGCCCGTGAGCCATGGCCGCTGAGCCTGCGCGTCCGGAGCCTGTGCTCCGCAACGGGAGAGGCCACAACAGTGAGAGGCCTGCGTACCGCAAAAAAAAAAAAAGAAAAAAAAAAAAGGTGTTACTGGTATCTACTCTAAAAATTATTTAACATGTGCTGTTTTAAGATAGCTGTTTTATTTTTAAAAATCTGTGAATGGTTTTTCAGTGTATGCAAACCATTTTATTTTTGCAAAAAAAAAAAGAGAAAGAAGTTATTTAAAAGGTTTTTTAATTTAAAAGTTATTCGGGTAAAAGGAAGAAAGTAAACTTAAAATAACGAGAACAAAGAATGGAGATTCATAACCATTAAGCAGAAAGCTTATCTTAGCTTCAGGCAAAGCACCCACCACGCTTTGGAGTCTGGATTCTGTGCTTAGGTGGTCAAGTAAAAACTGCAGGGACAACGTTTTGAGAAATGAATAAACTCCTCTGAAGCATGAAATTTTCAAAACTCAAATCAAGATCCATTCTCAGTTCCAGATTAAAGGAGATGGAACAGGAATGACAATTAAATGCAATGCACCATCGCAGGTGAGCCGGTGGGGGAATTGCTGTAAAGGACATTATTGAGGTAACAGAATTTCCTGAATTTGATCACTGTACTGTGGTTATGTAAGAGAATGTCCTCACTCTTAGGAAATATGGGTAAAGGGTTGACTGTCTGCAATTTAATTTCAAATGGTTGACGGGAGGGGATTAATAAAGCAAGATGTGGCAAGATGCTAACAACCGGGGAGTTTGGGTGAAGGGCATATGGGAATTCTTTGTACTATTCTTGCTTTTCAAACTTAAAAAATTTTTAAAAACACACGCCTTCTCAGAGCGTCTCTCATCCCATCTCTATCCAATGTAAAGAAATTCCTCCACCTACAAACTTTAAACTCAAGAACTCTGTAAGCACAAAATAACTCTACACAGCAGAAGCCTCCCCAGCATCTTCCTCCAGCAGATGGTGCTGGAGTAGTAGTTTTTGAATCTAGCTTCCTGTAGAATCAGCTGGAAGCCTTGAAAAACATTTTTCTTAAGCCCTGGGATCCATGCAAGACCCTTTAAATCAGACTCTCTGGAGCCCAGCTCACAGGTGATTCTAGTTGCAGCCAGGGTGGAGAACTTCTGCATTAGATGACGTACTACTGCAGGCCTCCACTTAGATTGGAAAGGTGGATTTAAATCCAAACTGATGCCATTGAAAAGTCCTTTACTCAAGAACTTGCCACTTACAAACTTGTGTAGTGTTGCCTTGCGTAGGATCAGCCCTTCAGAAAGTAGACAAATTAAGTAGGCATCTGTTGCTCCAGTGAGAAGCTGTAGACCTCTACAGCTAGCTTCCCACCCCAGCTTTGGGGAGACTCCTGCCCTATCTTGGCGTTAATATTCCTAGGATAGATAGAGCAAAGAATCTCTAGGGAAGTGCATTGGTGTCAGGCCTCCTGAACACCTCTGTACACAGATTGTCAATGAAGGGACAGTGGTCCAGCTGGGTGAGGTAGTCACTCTGCTGGGTTTGAACATCCAGTCTTGTTCTTCATGGCCACCAGCAGAGGGAAAGGCACACCCAGAGCTAAATGCACTTAGCTCTGTTACCTAAGAGCTAGGATGTGGAAACAGGTGGAAATGCTGAATCACCCAGCTGAGTGAGGCTACAAGGACCTCACATCTCTATCATTTCTTGATCTGATTACTTTTCTGTATTCCCCACTGGACTGTGAGCTCTGACCGTGTCTGATTTACCTCCCATCTGCAGAGTCTCCTACAGTGTCCAACACATAGTTAGTGCTTGGCAATATCATCTGTTGTTGCTGTTTTTGGCATCTGACAAATGAATACTCACCAGACCGACCAAATGTTAGCCAGCTAGTATTTTCTGCATCCCAGACCAATGAGACACTGTACTTGACAACCCTTCCTTCATGGAGACCCCAACATTAGGTCCTGGGAAACCCATCCTCCATCTGCACCCTTCCCAGCCCTCCCCAATCCACTAAAACGTCTGTCTCCCCCAGGCCCCTGGCCACCCCGGGCCTGGGGCGAGCTGGCAAGTCCCTAGGCCCAGACAGCTGGTGAAGGACTCACGCTCCACCGGGCATGAGTGGCTGGAACTTCCATTGCTCCTCCTCGCAGTCCAGGAAAAGCCGGTTCATGATCTTGTTCTTCTCCTCAGGGGGGATGAAGTTCTCGATGATTAGGTACCTGGGAGGAGGAATGAGGTAGACAGGGGATCACGTGAGACCGCACAGTGTATATGAAGGTTGAAGGATGAGAAAAAAGAAGCAAAGAGGCAGAGGGAACAGAGAAGGTGGAAAAACCAAAAAGTCGGGGGGAGGGAATCCCTAGAGAAATAATAGAGCTTGCAAATCACAGTTTCTAATGCAAAGATTATAGACTCAGGGCCTTAGGAGTTACTTCTGGGCAGCACCTGGCATGCACTTTGCGGAGTGCATCAAATGCAGGCCGAGGAGAGTAAGGAGGAAACAGGAGGTAGAGGAAACTCCAATGGGCCCCTCCCCCATCCCTCAGACACATTCTGTTCCTAAGGTACATGGACATGGGTGAGGAGACAGTTGGAATGAAGCCTTCAGGAAAGAGAGGAGCCTGTCAGGGAGAGGCCCAGGGCCTGAGGGATGGCTGTGAGAGCCCCAGATGGAAAGAGGAGGGGCCCTACTTGAGCTTGAGCTCCCGGGTCTGCTCATTCTGTGCCTCTTCCAGGTCCTGCCGCACGCGGATGTACTCATCATGCTGGTCCTGGATCTCCGCCTTCACCGCCTGCAGCTTGGCGTAGAGCTGGGTGGGGACAGGTGCAGCTCAGAGGCGTTGCAGTGTGGCAACCAATGTGGCTCCGCTCCGCTCACCCAGCCTGGGTCCCGACGGCTGCAGGCTCAGGGTCCACCAGCTCGGTCCAGGATGAGCCCAGGGCCCACCTCTGAAGCTCCCTCCTGCCCCACCATCCATCGGAATGGGTTATTCTAAAGGCTGCCCTGTCCCTCCCACACTGTGGCCTGTTAACCTGCTCTCTCAGCTGCTGTCCACATCGTGCAATGTTCAAATCTGAAGGGACCCGAGGGACCTTCTGGTCCAACACCCCCTTTTATAGGTGAGGAAACTCAGGCACAGACTTGCTCAAGGTTATACAACGAGATAACAGAAGAGCCGGAATCAGGACGCGAGTATCAGGACTGCCATCCAGGGCTCAGGGAAGGAAGGGAGCCTCAGCCAGTTTGCAAGATGACCCATCCTACTCCTGCCTCTCCAGCGGCTCTCGAAAGTAGGGGTGTCCGGCTTCCCTGGTGGCGCAATGGTTGGGAGTCCGCCTGCCGATGCAGGGGACACGGGTTTGTGCCCTGCTCCGCGAAGATCCCACATGCTGCGGAGCGGCTGGGCCCGTGAGCCATGGCCGCTGAGCCTGTGCGTCTGGAGCCTGTGCTCCGCAACGGGAGAGGCCACAACAGTGAGAGGCCCGCGTACCGCAAAAAAAAAAAAAAAAGTAGGGGTGTGGAGGGCAGCTCCAACCTTCCTGTCCCACTCCTAACCCACTGAAAGCTGTGTCCCTGGAAACTGCCACTGGAGCTGGGCCTCTGCCTGGCCTGCTCTGGGGCAGACACCTCAGCAATCTAAGGGCTCTCCAGGTTCTTCCCAGAATCCAGACTGGAATTTGCTGCTTCCTGCCCTAGGCCCTCAGCTTATGCACACGCCTTTCCCTGGCCATGGACTTTGCAGGGTCCTGGCAGCCAACATTCTCATCCCTGGAGAGCCCTGTGCTCCCTCTCTGAGCGCTCCCAGGCTCGAGTCTCCTCAGGTTTCCCCACCACTCCCCTGGCCTGCTCTGTGCCTGGTTATCCAAACTGTGACTCACTGGTGACACCAGAGTAAAGGGAGAAGTTACCCAGGACCACGAGGATGGCAACCCTGGAGAGTGGAAGTAAAAGTGTTCCCAGCCTGTCTGGCCCCTCCTGGCCCAGGAGGAAAGGCTCTATCCCACCCCACCCAGACCCCCGCCTTCCCCTGCTCCTCACCCAGCACCCACGCAGTGTAACTCAGGGGGTCAGCAGTCCAAGCAAAGCGGGGAGGGGTCGCTAAAGCACACGCCCCTTGGGCAGGTGACGTCTCGGGCAGAGGCTGCCAGGCCCTTACACACCTTGACCCAGTTCTGTGTGGCATCTCACCTTCTTGAGTTTCTTGGTTTTGACCTCCACCTCCTGCTGCAGGGACGTGTAGGTGCCCCGGAGCTCCATGGTCTCCTCGTCTCGGAGCATCATCTCCTGCTGCATTTCCCGTTCGCGGCGTTTCTAGGCCAAGGCAGGGCACAGGACTCAGCAGAGCAGAATGTACTGGGGAGCTCTGCCTACCATGGAACCTGGCTTCGTCATGACCATGGGCGCCAGGAGGCAGCAGGGAGCACCCCATGGCCCACATCCATTGCTCCCACCCCATCCTCAATGGAGCCTCTCTGAACCTTCTCAGCTCATACGGCCACGCTTTTGCCAAGGCACTGCCCCCCACAGAAGGAGACCTCAGCCCTAACAGCTGGGGCATTCCAGGGGTGTCAACCCCATATACCGATGTCCAGATACTGGCTTTCCAGCTGCCTCAGCCTCTCCCATGTAGTATCACAATTGATTGGTAAGACCAACAAACTGTGGTTCTTGATGATTTAGGACACAGTCCTGCAGTTGGCAAAGAACTCACACCTTTGTGGAAGGCCCAGGAATGAGTACCTGGTGCCTTACGGAGGCTGTCCTCATGGAGAGCCACCACCTGGGCAGTGGACCCATGGGATGCAGGGCAGCATACCTTAGGTTCTCAGCGCTGTAATTCCAGGGATCCTGAGCCCATGACGGCTCACTGCCCTAAGCCCCCCTGTGCGACCTCAAGGCTATGTGCCCCCTCCCACCCAACCCAGGGACCTGAAGACCCCTGCCCTACCTGCTCGGCAATCTCCTGCCTCTTCAGTTCCAGCATCTTCTGCTGTTCATTGGTGTGATCCATGATGTTCCTGCCCCCGATGAGCAGCTTGCTCTCCATGGCCTGCGGACACAGAGGGGTGAAGAGATGGGCTTTGGGGCTTTTCAAAGGGCCACAGCAGCCCCAGCTTGAGAGGTCTGGCTTCTCTGTTTTGTGGTCCTTCCAGGAGGGGACAGAAGATGTGTCCCAGAAGGAGCCTCATGACCCTCAGTAAGAATGAAGTTTTCCCCTCCAGCCTCCTGGGCCCCAGCACAAGGCTCCCATTCTCAGCAGGACCATTAGGTGAGACAGAGAGGGAATCCCTCAGAGAATACAGGGTACCTGCTCTGTTTGCTTTGGATATGGAAGCTTTGCTTTGGATATACGGAAGGCTGGTTCACCACGCTTGGGAAGGGAGTGTGGTGGCAATCTAATCCTGGCAACAGGACCCAGCTGCTGTTAGGAGGCGGGGAGACACCGGATACAGTCACTGGGCAGCCCGGCCCTTTAGGTAACTGGCTCCTGACTCAGGAAGGGGGTTCACACACAGGCAGCAGGAAAGGCTCTAATCTTCAGCTGGAAAACAGAAGAAAAGCCAAAGGGAGAAGACTCTGCAGCACTAAGGGGCACATGGGGCCCCAGAAGCAGCATGAGCTTTGGAGATGGCCAGAAAGACCTGGGCTCTACCCACCAACTGCAAGGTCTCGGCCGAGTTATCTGTCACCTCTCACGTCCATAACCCTGGAGCCGCCTCTGCTCCGGGAAGGAAAGCCACAGCAAACATCTGCTGAGTGCTACCGCTACCTGCCAGGTGTCTCCATCCTCACCCCCAGAGAGACCCCAGGCAACAAGTAAAGAAACTGAGAGGAACTAGCCTCAGGCCATGCAGCTAGTTGACAGGGGTGAGATCTGAGCTCCACGCCAGTCTCCCCACTGAGCCCCTGCGCTGTGTGCAGCACCCCCAGCCCGACCCAGCACTTGGCACAGACATTCCATAGGTGATGGTTGAATCTGAAGCTTAAATAATAAAGGAGTAGGGGAAACTGTTTAAGTTGTGACTACATTAAAATGCATTTTCAGGGACTTCCCTGGTGGCGCAGTGGTTAAGAATCCACCTCCCAACGCAGGGGACACGGGTTCGAGCCCTGGTCCGAGAGGATCCAACAGGCCGCGGAGCAGCTAAGCCAGTGCACCACAGCTACTGAACCTGTGCTCTAGAGCACGCGAGCCACAACTACTGAGCCCACGTGCTGCAACCACTGAAGCCCGTGCACCTAGAGCCCGTGCTCCGCAACAAGAGAAGCCACCGCAATGAGAAGCCCGCACACCGCAACGAAGAGTAGCCCCCACTCGCCGCAACTAGAGAAAGCCCGCGCGCAGCAACGAAGACCCAAAGCAGCCAAAAATAAATAATTAATTTTAAAAAATGCATTTTCATTATTGCTAGTCAGAGGGTGCTGCCCGGGGCATGCCAGCTGTCCACTGATTTCATCCCAGGCCCCCTGGAAGGTTGAAATCACCTTGAGCCACTGACCTGCCTGAGGGCTCTCCAAGCAGGGTGTGCTGGCAGAATAGGGGAGCAGGGGGTCCCTGTACCATCCGTCACGGAGGACAGAGCAGGACAGGGGTCCAAGGTTGCTTTCGTGGGGTCAGAGGTTGGGCTGTGTGAGGGTGACAGAGGACACGGAGTGAAGCAGGGCCAGTCAGAGCCGCCCCACGCAGCCTCAGAGGGAGCTGTTGCCAAGCAAGGCACCCTCCCCATGGCAGCGTAGCCAGGGCTGCACTAGCACCTCCCCCAGGCCCTGCTCCTGGCTACCATCTCACCATCCACCACCTCCACAGCACAGACTCCTTCTCTCTCACGGTCACACTTGTCCACCCTTTGCATGAGTGACTCCTTAAATTGTGTGCCCCAGGCATCTTACCCACCTCACCTGAGTCCCCGCCCTGCAGCTCACTCAGCCCTTCATCTGGCCAGTCATTAAATCCCATCAAGTCTGTCTTCTGGGTACAGCTCACCTTCTTCCCTCCTTTTCATCCTCATCACAACGGCTCACTTCACTGTGGTCCCCATGACTCACCTGGATCATTGCCAGGATCTCCCCCCACCTCAGTTTCCCCTTCCAGCCCTCTCCACATGACACCCAAGGGGATCCGCCAACCACACAAGTCTGAACATGCCTCTCCTCTGCTGCAAACTATTGAAAGGGCCTCCATTCCTTGCAGGATGAACCACAAAGTCTGTAGCAGTTACTGGCCCCGTGGGCTGGTCTCACCTACTCCCCACATATGCTCTGTGCTCCAGCTTTGCCAAAAGAATCCCAGCCCCCTGAGTGGGCTGTGCCTTTTCACAAGACCAGGCTTCTCTCCCTGCTTCACATCCACCTGGAAAATGGCTACTTCCCCTGCGAGACACAGCCTGAGCATCTTGGGAAGTTTTCTCTGATTCCCTCAACTCTGCATATTTCCTCCCTTAGTCCTCCTCAATAGCTAGGACACTTTCCTACTATTTTCCCATATTGTCCCATCATTTGTTTACATCCTTTCTCCTCTGTGTGCTCCTTCAGGTCAGGAATCATGTCTTACTCGGATCTGAGTCTTGGGACTTAGCACAGTGCCTGGCACACAGTAAATGCTCAATATGTTTGATGAACAGAAAGGACTCCTTGGGGTAGCCTCAGAGGGGGGCTTCCAGGTCCTTTCTCTGGGCTCACTCATCTAGAGCAGAACTGGATCTTCACCTCAGCTTCTCCTTTAATTGGTCAACCCACATGCACTGGCTAAGCAGGGTCTGGGCATCTGGGAAGCCTGGCAGGAGGGATGGGCTGGGTGTGAAGAGGGAGGAAGGAGGAAGGCAGCAGCTCTGCTTGTCCACAGAGGAAGCCCCCGACTGCTGCAGGCCATGGATAATTGATCCCTCTAACTGTAATGGCATTTGGGGGGACCTGGTATCTGGCCTGGCCCCCCTTCGAGGACACACTTGCCCGCTCCAGCCCTGAGTCCTCACACTTCCCTTGGCATGTTATGTGGCCCTAGTGTTCTTCACTCTTTGCCACCGAATAGAAAGACACTAGTTCTCAAAATAGGTTGCGTATTAGAATCGCCTGGGGAGCTTTTGAAACTCCCAGTGCCAGGCCACATGGCAGGGTTACCTTGGTCCCTTCCCCTCACAAGTGGCGGTGAGAACTCCCAAGCCAGATGCTCTAGAGGAGACTCTAGTAAGGAAGACACAGGGCGACAGCTGATGCCCTGCCTTCTCCTACCTGATGTAAAGACTGGGGATGAGGATGGAGAGAGAAGCACAGGGCAAGGCACCAAGAGAAAGAAAACCATCCTTTTCTTTGCACCTGCTATGTGCCAGGTGTCTCACTCTTACTTCTGCTAATAACCCTTTAGGCATTGAGTCTCAAACTTTGATGTACATTAGAATCACCTGGGGAGCTTTTCAAAGGCTCAGTGCCCAGGCTACATCCCACTGCCAGTTAAACTGGAAATGGAGGGGGCAGGTGGTGAGGTCCAGGCATCGGTGGTTTTCAAAGGTTCCCAGGGGATTCCAGGGTGCAAATTTGGGAATCACTGCTTTAGCAGTCCCCAGAATCAGCATTATCTGAGAACTTGTCAGAAATGCACAATCTCAGGCCCTATGCAGACCTAGTGACTCAGCATCCGAGACCCCCAGGTGACTTGTGCAACGTGTTTTAAGTGGCATACTACTAACACCATCATTTTTCTGCTGAAAGCTCAAAGAGGTTAAGTAATCCATCCAAGGTCACATCACAGCTGTTCAATTTAAATGGAGAATCCAGACCCAGGTCTGCCTGGCTCCAAAGCCCGTGCTCTTCCTACTGCAGACAATGTGTGGTGTGCTTTAGGAAGCAGAACCTGCTAAAAGAAAAGCAACATGTTTCCAGCAAGAGGAAATCATGTCTGACTAATCTCCAAGAGTTCTTTCAGGGACAAAATAGATTATTTCAGTCCACGGGGAAGCCAGTGGCCAGAACTTTAGAGGTTAAAATGCTCCTGGCAAGGTCCCACATCAGAGGTTACTCAAAGTTACATGGGGGAGGGGGTGAGGAGACAGAGAAACGGGAGGGGGATGAGGGAAAGGAAACAGAAATAAACAGGCACCTCTCTAGGTGGAAAAATGTCCAAATGTTAAATGGGGGTACTGATTTCCATCAAAAATCATGCAAGAAAGGGTGTACAGGTAAAATACCAACTTCACAGATGCCCCCAGATTCTTGCAGGTGGTAAAAAGCAGAATTTCTAGGCCGTGTGAGCTGACCAAAAAATGGCAGATGAGCTTCAGTTAGAGTTTTACATTTTGGGAAAAAGTAATCTTCGCTCTACTCATTAAATGATAGCTGTGAGCGATCAGTTATAAACCAAAACAGAGGGAAAAGAGGGGGAGTAATTCTCTGTTGTTCCCAGAAGACGTTGGCTTAATATGCTGCCACAGCTAAAAAAGCTAAGAGCATCTGGCCAGGCACCATCACCAAGGCTTTTTGGAAACAACACAAAAATCATTCTACCCTAATATAAAACTATGATGCAGCTGAATCTGGAGTACTGTGTGTAGTCCCTTGCTGCATCTCCGGGGACTTGAAGGAGAGAGAAGATCCAGAGAAGGGCAGCTAAAACCACGCAAGGGCTATTATAAGAGACTTAAAAAAAAATAGGACTCTTTAGTTGGCAAAGACAAAGAAAGGTTAAGAGGATGGACCTGGAAATTATACCATCAAAACAGGTGTGAAAAGGAAAGCTCCAGGCTTTTCCAATCAATCCTTGGTACAGAGAGTAAGAGCTTGTACCTTGAGTTTTAGAACAAAGAGTTCTGTTTATAGACGGTAATAAATTTATGGAATGTATTATCTCAGGGGTACTGGATTAAATACCTCACAGTTCATTAAAGGATTCTGGGGACACATTTTTAACCTTTTATTGTCTTTCTCCGCTTTCAGAAAACAAAATTGCACTAACATCAAATAACCACAGAAATAAAACAAAATGGGAAAAAAATTCATGTATTCCTCCTCATAGCTAATTAAATTGCTTTTCCCCCCAGATTTTTCCATATGCACACATCATTTTTTCACATCTATAGACATGGTATAAATATGTTTATGTCCTGCTATTTCCATTTCATCAAATATCTCAAGAATTTCCTGTTACTTCCATAAGGTTTATGATTATATGTTTAATGACTGCATAATGTTTAGAGTGGATGATTTATAATATATTTAATTAACCCCCATTATAAGATATTTTGGTTGTTTGCTTAATGTTTACAATAAACACTCTTGTGCATATAATTTTTTTGGCCGAGCAGCGTGGCTTGTGGGATCTTAGTTCTCCGACCAAGGCTTGAACCCAGGCCCTTGGCAGTGAGAGCACTGAGTCCTAACCACTGGACTGCCAGGGAATTCCCAATTTTTTGCTTTTTTAGAGACTTTCTTAGAAGGAAATTTCAGGAGTGGACAAAGGGTTATAAACGTTTCGTATATCTTAGAACATACTGTCAAGTTACCTTTCTAAACCGCTGCCAGCAATAAATAATGGAACCATTTTTATTACAATGTCATAGTCATGAAGTATTATCATGATTTTCAATTTTACTTAATAAGAGATATAAAATTGAGCCTCCCGTTTATTTTATATTCTCTATACCTTTGCGGTAGGCTTGCAAAGGTCTGATCTCTCCTTTTACAAAATGCTCCTTTATGCTTTTTTTTAAATTTATTTTTGGTGATTTTAAAGTGTGGAGATGGACCTGATTCAAAACGATTCTTTGTTTGTTCGGCCCACACCTTCTCCAGCTGCCCACACCTAGCTCAAGAAACCCATTTGGACATTGTCAGGCAGAACTTCAGCTGCCAGTCAGGCCCGGAATCTGATGCATCAGCCTAGACTCCCAGGGCCTCCAAGTTCCAACCCTCCTCCCACTGCCACCCCCATGACATGATTCCCGGGACTGGTTTCTGTGTTGATTCTTGCTCATCAGGCTTCGTGTTAAACCTCCTCCTTGGACCTGGAAATCTCGCTTCAGGATGTCTCCTTCTGGCCAGGCCCTGGGCTCCATGAAGAGAGTTCCTGGATGATGCCTGACTGCCTGTATCACCCCATTCCATTTGTCCACTGCCCCTATGCTTCTCTGCCTAGCCCTGCCCCGACACACATGTGATTTAAATGACAACCGAATGTGCCTTATAGGTTTCTCGCCAAGTCTTGCCCACCGGCCCAGCCCACGCTGTCAGCCAAGCCTGCCTGACAGAACCTGCCTTGTGCTAGAAGACGGGGCTGGTCCTGGCACGAAATCTGGGGGTGGGCCCCAATCCAGGTGCAGGGCCTCAGTGCCCGCTTCTCCCCAGTCTCAGTTCATTGCTGCCTGTTTCATCCCCCGGTTCTGAAATATGTCATGCATGGCTGCAGTTCTTTGCTTAGAAACAGCTTTTTTGCTCTTGCTTTTCCCCATTTCTTGGAGGATACCAGTGGCCGTCTCCTCCTTTTCCTCAGAGATCTCTGTCTTTAACTTTAATCACCTAAGGAGGGCAGGGAGGGACAGGGATGCCTCAAATCCCTAGGCCCACTTCAGGCTGGGAGGGTACTAAGCAGAATAGGGGGTTTCTAGTCCCCAGGAAAAGTTCCCTAGAGCTCTTAGCTGCCCCAGTTAATGCTGCCCTTGTGATGTCTCAGGGCAAAAGAGTCCAGGTGGGTGGGGCCTGTGGACAGGACTGGGTTTGGTTCTACTGGTTCTAAATATGTCCATTGTAACTAAAAGGCCAGCAGAGGCTGTGGGGTGGAAAAGACAGGGCTGGGAGCTCCAAGGTCACGGTCTGACTCTTGCAAGAGGGAAACGAATCACCGGATAACTAAGGTGACCTCAGGGAATCACCCCAACCCCCTTTGCTTTACAGATGACAAAACTGAGGCCCAGAGATGGAGAATTCTAAGCCTGGAGTCTCATAATTACGGAATCGGTATGTGTGTCTGCTCCTATATTGACTATGCACTCTCCAAATAATTTCCCAACTCGATTAGGGTCCTCAATTCCAGGTATGAGAGGCAGGTCAGCTGCTGTGACAATTAACAGCCAAGATCACCACAGGGACCATGTCAGCTTGCAGATACAGCTTGGGATATTCAGAGGCTCACCTTTTCCCATTCCAGGAGCAACTGTAGTGCAAAATCAGGAGGAGGAAGGAGACCCCAGCACTCATTAAGTGCTGATCTGGAAAGCCAGAATGGAGACAGCCAGGCCCAGACAGCCACCCTTCTGAGGAGATATCATCAAGGATGATTTGACAGAGAAGCCAAACAGGCTCTGCGCTGCCACTGCCAGCTAATCTATGACATTCTGCAGGAGACAGGAGTCTCAGATGCAACTTGCCATGTGCCTGTGGCTGGGCTAGGTCCTTTTTGCATTAATCTTCCTATTTCATCATCACAAGAACCTTAGGAGATAACGAGTGTGATCCCCGTTTGACATAAAAGGAAACTAAGGCTCAGACAGGTGAAGTGACTTGCTTGAGGTTATGGAGCCAGTAAGTGGCAGAAGCAGTATTTAAACATCAGCTTCCTAATTCCGAGTCCAGGGTCCTTTTTCTTGGTCCACAGCTTTCTCCTGGGTTCAGGCAGGAAGGTGCCTTGGAGAAAAGCAACATTTGGTCTTAGCACCTTTGCCAACTCAGGAACCATCAGGAAAGCTCAGGGCACCATTTCTTTCTCTTCCAGATGAAACAGGCAGGGTTCTGCTGAAGATGCTTCTGCCTGTGGAAAGTTCTTATAGGGGCCTCTGAGATAAGCGGGATAGAGCTCTTAACTGCGTGTGTGGGGGGAGGTCGCCAGTAATACTAGGGTCCCCCAGAGAGGTTGAAACCCGAATGCTCACGGGAAGGGCCACCTCACAAGTTCCATGGTGGAAAGATGTAAAGGGCACTGGGCATGACAGTCAGAGAACTTGAATCCTGGTACACACTCTACCATCCTATTTGCTAAGAAATCTAGGGCATCAGCTCCTGGACTTCAGTTTTCTCATCTGTAAAATGGTGCAAATACCCACTAACCTTGCAGGCTTTGGGTAAGAATGGTGAGTTGCATAACAGATGTGGAACTACCTGGTAAATGATAATGTACAATCAAATGCCAGTGGTTACTTGCTGTTCCAGTACCTGATTGACATTTACCCACCACTCATCACAAAGAGCAAAACAAAATAACTACTGCAACAATCCTGGCTCCCACCTCTTACGGCCATGCCTACCATCACAGACCTGTTTCTCCTTTTGTGGCCACTGGTTATAGATCTCAAGGAACCAGCAGTAAGGGAAGAAGAAATGAAAGAGACAATGGTGAGGGGAAGAATAGTGCTATTTTCAGTGGTTCTCTGCCTTGGGGAACATAAATCAGGAAACCGCGTCCGAGTTTCCTGCCTTGAGTCTCCTTGGATGGCTCAAAAAACTACATAAATGGTCTTTCAAATGCTAGTAATTCTCTCATCAAGAAGAAGGAACAATTAGAGATCAGGAAACATATTGACTGGGGAGTGAGGTAAGCTGGACTCTACTTCCAGCCTTGCCCTGGACAGGGTACGGATGCCCAGAAATGCTTCAGTCCACCCTGGAGACAAGCAGGAAGAAAAAAATCAGCCCATCTTCTTGAGTAAGAAAACCATGAGCACTTCAGATCTGATCCTTACCTTGTCTTTCTCCCCTACTTCCCTCACTTATTTGTGTTGTGCTAAAGGGTTTCTCTCCAGCACCAGGGATGCAAACCCAGCCAAACAACAGAACGCAACAAAGCCAGCAATGGATAAGACCTAAGGATCCATAAAGTGCAGATTCAGTGTTTCACAGATCCCGGGTCATTCAGCCTCCAGCTTCCAGGTAGTGCTTGGTCATTCCTCTCCAGCCCTCACTGCCCCTCATCCAGGCTGTCTCTCACCCCGGGCTCCTGACCCGCCGCTTCCAAGATGAATAGGCAAATGGTGCAGAAAGCAAGGAATCATCTACTGATCATTTCTTACAGTCCCTGGGAGGGGAAGTGACTTGTCCAAAGTCACAGGATTACCAATAATTGGTATCATTAAGAATTATTACCAACTCTGGATTCCCCTCAATTATTCATTTAAGCCAATCTTCCAACCATGTATTAACACATCTCTTATATATTTCTCTCCTTTAAAAATTCTAGATTTGTTTTTGTTTAATTAACAAAGTAATATATGCTTGTTGTAAAAACACTATAAAGTGAAAAATAAAAGCCCCCTTCCTATTAAAATCCCTAGAGATAACCATTATTGGTGAGTTCTTGTGATTCATTCCAGAAACTTAAACAATTTCAAGACAAAGTTAACCCTATCTACTGACTTGTATTCTTGGTCATAGTGTTAAAAAAGACTTGTCGATTATATGAACGAACGGCTCTAGGCTGAGGTCAGAGGCTGGGGGTTTGCATCATGTGGAAGGACAGAGTTGAGTCAAGCATCTCAGCAGACAAGTGCTCCCACTGGGGCCTACCCGCCAGGGATCTGGCGTGGAGCCTTCCTTTCTGAGTTGGTGCTACAGTGTGGAGGGGAAGATCGTGGGCTTTGGAGTCAAGCAGACATAGGCTCATATGCTGCTGCTAACACTTCACAGGCATGTGACCTTGGATGGTTCCCTCGTTGTTACTGTGCCTTAGTATCCTCATTTGTCACATGGAGATTAAAACACTACTACGTCATGGTGTTATTGTGAAGACTGAATCAAACAATGCGAGAGTAGGGTGAGTACTTGGCATTAAACATGCACTAAAGAAATGGTAGCTACCGTTATTATTCCAATTGTTGTTGTTAGTATTATTCTGCTGGCTCACTTGAAGAAAGGAGAAAGCCTGCAGGTCCATTTCCTACCACTGCAGAAACAGTTCAACCCAGGGCCTGGCACCCCTCCGTTAAGTACATCTGAGAGGAAAAGGAGACAACTAGAAAGTAAGTCTTTAGTCTGACCAGGATTTAATGCCCAGGAATTCCTCGGGGTATTAAAAACTCTAGATATACTCCAAAGCACCGGTACAGGTGCCCTATAAGCTCTGAGCACAGGAGTCTGCCTTGTGCAGCTCCCATGGCTGAAGGGCTGGATTGGTGGGAAGCGAGACCATTTTCTTATCTACTCAGCCTACCTGATTCAGCAGCTCTCAGGCCCAGCTGGCCCCAGAAGTGCCCCAGACTGGCTAGGGACAGCAGGCTGGCAGGGCACAGATGGGAGGGGGTACCCTTCTCCCACTGAATTCCAGGCCCTTCCTCCTAGTCCTCAGAGCACAATGAGAACATTATCACAGCCACTTCATCCAATCTTGCGCGCTATCCGGGGGCTGGAGATGACTAAGGGCAATATGATAATACACTCCGCCAGCCAACACACAGCAAGAGACACCCAACACTGGACCAAAAGGCCTGCTGAGCCCCAACATAACTTGAATCCCAGAACCTCTGATGCAAATGTATTAGTCTTAAATGCTTCCTGCTGGTCCAACCTTTATATTACCAAATGCCCCCAGCTCATGGAAATTCTGTTAACTGACCACACCCACCAGGGAGACGAAGGAATGAAAGTTACTGCTCCCAACAGTGCCAAGAGGCCATGGACTCTGACCTAGATACCAGACCCAGCCTGGAGCTCTGGTCACTTGCTATGGTGAGGCTTCTTCTCTTAAGGATCACGGAGGACTCAGCTGGGATGGAGGTGCGGGTGCACACAGTTCCGTGACGACCCGGCCCTGTAAGTCTCAGAGTGTCTGGCATGGGGCTGGTGTCCCTGGGGACACGTGGAAGGAACCAGGCCAGTTTTGGGATCGTAGACGCTCCCCAGATTATTGGGGAGTCTCTAGAGACTGGACACAGCCCTATGTGGAGACTAACCTTAAGATCAGGAGAGTGGAACGATACTATTTCACTCTCTCCTCCAGAGCATTTTCTCTCCCAGTTGGGGTTTCTTCTCCCCAGAAACACTGCTGTCCACCCTTTATGCACTCTCTCTCCTTCTTTCTTCCCGACTCTGTGACTCCATTTCTCTTTCCCCTCTTCACTGTCCCCCTCTACTTCTTTCCTGTCTTTCCTCCTATTTTCTTCTATTTTCTGCTTCTCATTGTCTTTCTCTAATTGGCCATGATAGAGAGCTGGAAATATCTCTATTATTGGTTGATCTCCTTCATTAACATTTAAATCCTGTCACCTTAATTTTCAAAAAGATGAACTGAACATTGTATATTTTGCTTTAAAAAATACTACTTTTACTACTTTTAACAATTAAGGACTTTGAAGAGGAGGGGACTTTAAAGATCACCTAGTTCAATGGCTTTTCTGGTACCTGAATCCCTTTAGAGCAACTGTGACATTCAGTTTCTCCTCGGACACTTCCAGGGATTGGAGCCCATTATCTCTAGAAGTAGATCAATTCTAACGATTAAGAAGTTCTTTACATTGAGCTTAACCTGCTCCCGTAACTCCCACTCCCTGGTTACCAGGATAATCGAGGATACAAAAACAGTGCGATCAGCAGAAGGGCAGTGAGGTACATCCTGAGTTCAAAGTATGGGGTAGACGAGTTGGCTGTTAGGTTCTCTTATCTCTTGCTTAGGCAGGCGAGATTGATGACATATATTACAGCCAGACTCTGGTAGGCCTTGAATGCCAGACGAAAATGTGATGTGTTTAACATATCAGGAAGGTAGTCAAGTGAAAACATCCATTAAGCAGTCGAAGATAACAGTAATAAAGTTATTATTTACGAACACTTACATGCCAGGAACTATGCAAAGTGCTTTAATGTCGATTATCATCCTCTCAATAGAACTATGACATAGGTACTGTTACTATCCCATTTTATAGATGAGGAAACTGAGGTCTCAGAACCAGTAAATCACTAAACCCAGGCCTGCCTGACTCTGATATCCATGCTCCGAAAACAGCACTCTACAAAAAAAGGTCAGCAAAGACCTGGACAGGAGATCTTGATTTGGGAGTCACTTACATAAAGGGAGAGAGCGTCCAGAACAGAGGGCCAGGGGGCTCATTTGAGCCCTCTTCTACAGATGAGCCCCCAAACTCCACTTCCAGTCCTGTGCTTGCTTCTAAACTCCCCTGCTCCACCTCCTGCTGCCTACGGGACTCTTGTCACCTTCAACTCAACACGTTTACACCAGCTCCTGTCATTTTTCAGCACCTCCCCAGCAACCAGTTCCCAGCCCAATGTTCCTGATTCTTTAAGCATAAAAGAGGATCCAAGTTTGTGTCAAACCAACCTGGGTTCAACTAGATTTGCCATATACAAACCATAAGGCCTTGGGCAAGTCATAAATCCTCAGTTTTCTCATGTATAAAATGGGAACAGTAATAACACCTTTCATGGAAGGTGCTTGTAGGGATTACATGAGATAATTTGTATACCATATATGGTATAGGGCTTGGCTCGTGGCAAGTGTTAAGTAAATGGCATTATTCTTGCAATTATTGTTGTTTCTCGGGCTTGAATCACCTCTTGCATAACTGTTTATGGTTAATGCCAATGCTGAGAAATGGGAGGAAGAAGAGGGGCCCACAAATAGACAGTAAAAATTCAGTGCTGTCTGTACTCTCTGTAGTGACCTCATCCCTCTGGCTTTGGGGGCAGCTTCTGCAGGGTCTCTTTCCCATACCCACCACAGAGAGAGTTGGGCTCTAGCCAAGCAGCACCCCGCCCCCTCCCTCCAGACCTACTTACTTGGGGATCAACAAGCAGTGCTGTTGTTTCTACCTCTTCCAGTGCCCCCGTCAGTTCCAGCCTGCATAGTGTCTCATCTGCAGCCCTTGCCTCCCCTACATACATACTCTTCTTTCCCTCTAAAGATCTAGAATCAAAGCTTTAGAAATCCTCTAGCCCGAGCCCTCAAAAACTTAAGCTCAAAATGAAAACAGTCATTAAAAAATGTTCCGGGGCTTCCCTGGTGGCGCAGTGGTTGAGAGTCCGCCTGCCGAGGCAGGGGACACGGGTTCGTGCCCCGGTCCGGGAAGATCCCACATGCCACGGAGCGGCTGGGCCTGTGAGCCATGGCCGCTGCGCCTGCGCGTCCGGAGCCTGTGCTCCGCAACGGGAGAGGCCACACAGTGAGAGGCCCGTGTACCGCAAAAAAAAAAAAGTGTTCCTTGCACAATTAAAGTGGGCCTTCTCCAGATCAAGCTACGGGCATCCCAGTCCTCACTGCCGTACGTGCCTTGTGCACAAACACTGGAGTCGCCATTGTGCAGAGGCATAACCTCAGCTGTGGGTCTGCCTGTGACTTTACCAACTCTCCCTACCTCTCAGGTCTAGTATGCTATCAAGCCCCCCCTCCCAGAGACACGAGGTAAGTATGGATGGCTAATGACTACTGCTAAACAGGGCACTAATGACAATCACAAACCCTCAGACACTTGCACACCCTCCCATCCCCTGAGGCTCGAGGTAAATATGAAGGGAGACTCCAAGGAGACAGGCATGGTGTTTGTACACAGTGAGGGGAGAACAAAGGGAACGGGGAGCCTAGAGGTGGCGGGCAGGGAAAACAGGCGAGACAGACTGTAAGATGAGTCAGAGAGAGTGAATGAGGGCACTGGGTTGCATCAGCTACCGCTCAGCTGCCCCCAGGGGTGGTGTGAACTGGAAGAAGGGAATGAGGGAGGCGACAAGGGGAGTTGTGGAAACTCAGAAAGTGGGAGCCGGCGTGTGTTGCAGATGGGGAGCAGAAGCTCAGCTAATTTCCAGGAGGGACCGGAGCTCCCGCCTTCGGAGGGCTCCCGGATCTTTCTCGCCTGGCACTGTTCCCAGGGCCGCAGGGCTATGGCAAGGCAGCCGGGATGGCAGGGGAAGGAAAGCATTAAGCCAATGACAGAGATGTCAGTCCTAGAGATCACTGGACCCCTGCTTGGCAGACGGAAGCCACCCAGTGGCTGCTAATGCCCTCCACTGATGTAGTGCTTTCAACATATTTCAAATGCCCTCACACTAATGATCTCATTTAATCTTCAGCACAACCCTGTGAAATGGGCAGGCCTGGGATTATCTCTCACACGCTCCTCCCCTCATTACCCAGTGGATCCCTCAAGAGCCCTCAAATTGCTTCCTCTATCCTAGAAACATCCGACACTGAACCAGCAGTCCCTTAAGGACTATAGGGAGGTCGGGGTCCTCTACACAGGCTCCACTCAGGGCTCGCTGCCTGCTGTTCGTCCAGGGCTGGGTGTGACAAGAAGTCACAGACTGTGGAATCATTCCCCCCCTGGAATTTACCAGGCAACCCTCCCCCTTCACTTATATCTGAGAGCCTGGCACATAATGACCATTGCACCCAGTCCCTAGGAAGCTGTGTCAGACTTCCCCTCATCAGGCCAACGGAAACCTGAGGCCTAGAGGGGCAAAGGCCTCTGCCCCGAGTCACACAGAGATCAAATGTGGAGGAATCCGTGGAGACTTGGAAAGAGCACAGGTCTGGGGCCATCAGAAGACCTGGGTTCCAGTCCTGGCTCCGCCTGCCTATTAGCCCCTGTCACGGAGACAGTCGCCAGCCTTGGTTTTCATCACTGTCAAATGGAGATAGTAATACTCATCTCTTGAGGTTGCTGGGAGGATTCCATGAGATTAAAACATAAAAGAGTTACATAAAAATGAATTACTCTGATTATCAAGGAGCACAGGTAACAACATCGGGACGTTGGTGTAATGGAAAGAAGCCGGAGCAAGTACAAAGAGCCTGGCTCTCCTTAACTCACCTGTGTGGCCCTGGGCAAGTCTGGGCCTCAGTTTTCCAAGGCCCCTGGCAGCTGTAAGATGGGGGGGTTCTGTGGGCTATGCCTCTGGTACAAGAATTCTGGCTCTGGCCGCCCTGATCTCTTGACAGTCCCATTATCCATGCACCACATTGCCTTAGATCCAAGAACCTTACTGAGGGAACCAGGGAGTGGCCAACCATGGGCGATCCCATTGGATCCTTCGCTTCATCCCTTCTACCCATTTGCTCAGGGCTGAAGTGCACTCTCTTAGCCTCCGTTGACCCCCAGCTTTAAGGGTGGGTGGGGAAGGGAGTAAGGGGTGGTGGTGGGACTCTTGGTAATGAAACTGGTGACAGATTGCCCATGTAAGATTTCCTGGTGGGAAGCACTAGACTGCCTGGATCCCCTTCCTCCTGGGAGAGCTGAGTCTAACTGTCCTGCCTTTAACATCCTGCTTCTCCCAGGAGGACCCCAAATGTACCAATCCCTTTGAGGAAGCGGCTCAGCATAACCCTTGCTGAGCTCCTGGAGGTGAATTAAATACTAAATAAGCAAGGCCAGAGCCCCTGGTGTAGCAGCACATTCCCATAACACAGACAATGGCCTGCAGCTCATCTGTCCCTCTTCCAGCCGTTGCCACTCTCCCTCCCAGGCAGGGCTTCCCTGCACCCCAGCCCACACTCCTGAGAGGGACTAAGAACTGGTAATGTTTTTCTCCCCCCAGCAAGTCATCAGCTCACGGTTCCTTGCATTCTTCCTCCAACCTTCAGTGTTAAGGACTCCAGGGACCTGGAAATGCCTGGAACATTGAGTCATGGCATCTGCAGCATTGAAACTTAACAGGTCTGTGGTTGGCCAGGCAGGGAGCCTCTGCAGCTTAGTTCCAACGGGGCCTGGAGGCTTCCCCAGGGAAGGGAGCAGCTCAGGAAGGACGCCGAGGCCCTGATATCTCTCAGGGCAATGGGGAATTGGAACTTACTAGAATGAGGCCTGGGTGTGGGGGCCAGTTGGTTTGTTTTTCAGATCAGAAGAACCTCAGAGATCACCCAGGCCAACGCTCTGTTTTACAAAAAGGGAAACTGAGGCTTGAGGAAGGGAAGAAGCAACGTACACAAGGTCACTCAATGAGCTGTAGCAGAGCTAGGCCAAGATGCCAGGTCTCCAGCGTAGACCCCAGTGCTCTTTCCAACCTTCTGCGTGATCTCCTTCCTAAGATTCTATGCAATGGGCCCAGGGGACCACTGGACCACTTTCACAGGGAGCAGGACCCATGTATAATCCTGCCTCGCCATCCAAGAACTAAAAGAGCCCAAGGGCCACTGGTTCCAGCTCAGCCCTGCCACTGTATAGGATGGAACCTCAGTCATGTCACTCTTCTGAGCCTTAGTCCCTCACCTGTAAAATGGGGGTTTAAGAAGCAGGACCCCGGATGGCTACCGTAAGAATCAAATGAGATCATGTATGTGGGGCATTTTGTAAACTGTGAAGTGTCCAAACGTCAGATATTAAAATGGTGTGAGGTTTGATGGTGCTGCAAAGGGAGGACGTCATGAGGGAGGTGGCCAGGCAAGAGTGAGAACCCACACCCAGATGGGGCTGAGTGCCCGCCTGGCTGTCCGTGGACCTGACCGGTACTGGGGGCCACCAGCAGAGACTGACAGGCAGCAGGTCAGACCAGTCCAAGCTCACTGGCTTGAGAGACTGCCTGCTGCTTTGCTCTGTGTGTGTGCGCGCGCGTGTATGTATGTGTGCGTGCGTGTGTGTGTGTCCTCCCAGGTGCTTCAGGGAGGCTCTGCCTGGCAGTCCAGAGTCGCAGAAATTCGCCTGCCTTCTCCAGGGGAGCTCTTGGCAGGAGGGCAGGACACTTTGCTTCCGGCCAGGTCACAGACCCTCAAAGAAAAGCCTGCCAGCCCAGATCCCTCTGGGGACCTCTGGAGAGCCCCTGCTCCCTCGGGGGCTCTTACCTTGTACTTGGCTGCGAGCAGCTCTGTGGCCTGCTGCTCCCGCCGCAGGTCTTCCAGCATCTTCTCCTTCTCCTCCAGCAGCTTCTGCTTCTCCTCGCTCACCAGGCTGCGGTCATCCTGGATGGCCGCCTTCTCCTCCTCCAGCTGCTCCTTCTGCTCCTGCAGGTAATTCTCCATGTTCTTGTCCAAGGCCGACTCCAGGGTGGGCTGGGGCGGGCGGTAGTTGTTGTTGTCATCCTCCTCTTCGGCCACCCAGGCCTCCATCAGCGGCCCCTCAGGGTACCCAGCCGGGGCTGACACGGCCTTCTTCCTGCGGCTGCTCTTCCTCCGGAGCCGCTTTCCCAGCATCCCCTTCTTCTCCAGCTGGGCCTTCAGGCGGGCGATCTCCTCCTGGAATTCCCGCAGCAGCGTGTCCTTGGGGTCCTCGTTCACCCGGGGCTTGTTCTTGATGTTCTTGGCCCGGTTGGCAAAGCGCAGGGTGGAGAGGCTCTCATCGTAGCTGTGAGAGGCTGGCCCCAGGGTGGCCACCATGATGGTCTTGGCATTCCCCCCCAGAGAGTCCTGGAGCAGCCGGGTCAGCTTGGAGTCCCGGTAGGGGATATGGGTGCTCCTGTTGCCCGCCAGAGCAGCGATCACGTTGCCCAGGGCAGACAGCGAGAGATTGATTTTGGAGGCTTCCTTAGGCCTCTCTCCACTACCACCACCACCTCCACCACCGCCACCACCCGTGGGCTGCGTGGCCGTCCCTCCAGCCGCATTGGGGCCTGCCTTGTTCTGCCTCTCACTTCCAGCCAGGTCCACGAGGTTGAGCTTGCCCACACGGATGTGGTCCTGGCCATCCAAGCCACGCTCACTGCACTCCACGGTGATGACAAAGATGGCATGGGAGCGGGAGCTGACCTCATTCATGTGTGTACTACCCACCGCCCGGGTCTGGTTCCCCAGGTTCATCACGTGCTCAATCTCCTTGACATTCTTGGTGACGAAGGAGGACAGGTCCTTGATGTAGACGCCTGTCTCAGGGTTCTCCTTCAGCTCTAGCCTCTTGCCAGGCTCCTTGGAGAGCAGGTCCCGAATCTCCTCCTGGTAGATCTCCAGGTAGGAGGCCCGGACCAAGTACTGCTGGTTCTGGGAGCGCGAGATGTGGGTGAAGATATGCTCAAAGGCATTGGGGATGACCCCGCGCTGCTCGGGCTCCACCCAGGTCCCCTGCATGGTGTAGGTCTTGCCCGTGCCGGTCTGTCCATAGGCAAACACGGTGCCATTGAAACCTTGAAGCACCGAGTCTACCAGGGGCCTCACGGTTTCATCATACAAGTCTGCCTGCTTGGAGCTGGCATCATACACGGCATCAAAGGTGAAGGTCTTGGGCAGCTCCCCTAGGGCAGCGCGGGGGTTTCGCAGTGTCACCTGGCCCAGTTTCACGTCCATGGTCAGGATCTGCTCGTGACCAGAAGCCTCCTCCTTCCGGCTGAGGGGGCGGCACCGGGCCACCACCTTCAGGGCCTCACTGGCCTTGGTTTTACTGGCCATCTTGCTGCTCTGTCCTTCCTGACCCCCACCCCCACCCCTCTCCGCAGCCTAGGCGGTCCTGCTGTCCTCCCTAGGTCCGTATCGGCGGGGCCGGCCCAGCCCCCAGGCGCCGTTCTTCAATCAGCCTGTAGACTCCTAGGGTGGGGATGCTGGGAGGTGGCCCCGTCGCTGCTGCAGTCCGGGCCTCCACCGCTCTCCGGTCCTCGCTGCACCAGCTGCGGAGGGAGAATTAGGCAGAATCGCCGGGCAGCAGCGGGAGAAGCGCCGGCCGAATGGCAGTACCCGGAGCCCGCCCCATGCTGGGGCAGCGGGAGCCCTGCCGTAAACAGCTACAGCAACAATGAGATAAAGGAAAAGGAAAATGGGATGGGGGTGGGCGGCAGAGCTGTCTTCTCCTTGTCCTCCTCCTCCTCTAGGGATCCATGGCGGGGGGGCTGCAGGTCCTGGGCGACCGGGGGTCCCGGCCCTCCCGAGGGCAGAGGCTCACCTGGAGTCCTCTCCCCCAGCTGGGGGATCATTCATTGCAGCCAGCGCGGCTGCTGCTGCCCCTGCCTCCTCCTTCCCCGCCGTCGCCACCGGAGAATGAGAGAGAAAAACAGAAGGCGATGGGGCGGAGCAGCGGCAGCGAGAGTGATGTTGCCGCCGCGCTGCGGCCCCAGCTAAGCCGCCCGGCTGGGGTGGGGCAAGGGGCGGGGCCGTGGGGCGGGAATCGCGAGCCCTGCGCCGCCAGTGCGCTGGGGACCCGGGTGCATGCCCGCTCGCACCCCCACAGACCCCTCCGGAATGACAGGCTCCGGTGCCGACCCAGGTCCTGTGCGCACCAGACGGGTGCAGCGCAGCCACCGCCCGCCGTCACCCCACTGGGCCGGAGCATGCTGGGAGTTGTAGTCCTGCCTTTGTTAACCCGGTTCTGGCAGGTTGCTAATGACTTCTCCAGTCCGGTAGGCCCCTCCCTCTCTGGCGTTCTGCCCCAGGAGTGACTGTTGAGGTTGCAGCCTAGCTGGGGGGGGGGGGGGGGTGCGGGGTATCCGCTACCCACACCTGTTTCCTCCACAACCAGCATCCCCTGTCTCTCTTCTGCTCCTGCCTTTCTGCCGGCAGACTCGTACTTGTCACCCCTCCCCTTAAGGGTGTTGCCAGGCATTCTAACTCCTAAATGTTTCTTGACTCTGTCCTTTCCTCTCCCTACCCTGGTTTACTTCTGGCCTTCCTTTTCTCTCTCCTGGAACCAGCTTCCAGCTGATTCTCTCCTCACATCCTCTCCGCACATGCACCCTCGTCCCCTCCCCTCCTCCAACACCAGCCTTCCATATTGTATAAAACCTCTCCGTCTTCTGACTCCTGCCACTTCCCAGCCTCACTTCCAGCTACTCTCCTAGAGAGACTCTGTGTTCCACACATTCATTCCTTCAAACAGTCACCCAGCACCTGCTAAACCTCAGGCCTTATTCTAGGAGCTGGACCTTCCTGTCCTCAAGGACCTCACAATTCTAGGAACCATTTTTCGTTTCCTTCTGGCTGTGCTGTGTTGCATCTTTGTGACTTTGCCAGGAGGACCCTGTTACTCTTCTGTACTTGGTGCCCTGCCGCGTGGGCAGTTCAAGCACCTCCTCTTCTGTGAAGCCTTCCCTGAACAATCTCTTTTCCTTAACAGAGAGAGACACAGAATTTGCATAAAACAAAACTTGGACTCAAGTTGCAGTTCTAATCTCCATCCAACTGTGTGACTCTGGGCAGTCACTTACCTTGCCCTAGCCTTAGTTTCCTCATCTATTTAAAACAATTAGTTTTAAAGTGGTTTTGAGGCTCAAATGAAACCATTGATCCTCCTGAAGTTCTGTACCAATGAGAAGACTCATTTTTAAGCAAGCCCTTAACACATGCATGTGTCCTGGCTTGGCTTACCTGACAGCTCCTGCTTCCTTGAGAATCCTGGACAGACCAGGCCTGTGTTTGGTGTTCCACTTTGGGGTCTTCATATTTTTTCCTCTAGGATACAAATCAAGTATAATTCCTCAAGCCCAGGGACCAAGCCAGCGTCCTACCCATGCTCCACTCTGCAGAGGGGAGTTGAGTCTATGCATTGCATCCGAGGTGTCCATATTCTCCCACCTTGAGGCCCTTCTTCACAGAGGCGCCAGAAGAATCTTTCCACAAAACATTCCCAGTCAGGTTATTCTCTCGAGGGCCTATTTGTTTAGTTCTTCAACTCTACAAAACCTGTCTCCTCACCTCTTCCCCATCTTCGAATACCCAGGACCCAAATGCCAGCTCAACTGGAAGCTTGAGGCTTAGCTGGTGGCTTCCCCAGTTCTGAAGTTTCCTGGCCTTCCTTAGCCTTCTCTTTGATCAAGTTCTACTGCTTGTGATTCACTTGATTTTGGGACCAATTACTGGGTGAGGTTTTGGCTCCGGCAACCTGACTTCTGAATGGACCATTTGGCTCTTGAACTGTTTTCCTGTTGCACTTGGCTTTGCTTTTTGGACTACCCTTCCTCTGCTTTGGCTTACCTGCTTGGCACTATAGTGCTGGGTAAAAGGGATTCTGGCCCTGCGCTCCCCACCCAATGTCACTACCTGGCAAGGCACTTGCCCAGATCCTCCAGCACGGGAGGGAATCCCATTGATTACAAGATGCGTGACAGTAACTAGATTATTCAACTTCTCTGAACAGCTATTTCCTCAGTAGAAAAAGTGAGGATAGGAATGCTTACCTGGCTCACAGCGTTGACATGAGGATTAAGTAAGATAATGCATGTGAAAACTCCCAGAACATAAAAGACATTCAAGAAATAGTAGTTTTCCTTCCTTTTGTCCTTTGCATTTAAGGTTGTTCACATCCTGTGTCTCCCTTTTCAGCAATCCTTAACCAACTGACTTCTTTCAACTCTAACCGTTGAATGGTCCTAAGTCTTCTTTTTCTTCCAGTGCCACCCTCTAGTGATCACTACAGTTTATGGCTTCACTTAGTATCTAAATGATTCCTGAATTTGTATTTCCAGTCCAGACTTCTCTGTGCTCCAGTTCTATATATTCAGTTCTCTAATTGATGTAGCCACTTGGATAGCTCCCAAGTACCTGAAATTCTGCTTGTTAACACCAAACTCATCGTCCTCCCCTCCAAACTTGCTGCTCCAAGGATGGTCCCTAGCTCTGTAAACAGCTCTTCCCCCAACCTCAACATATCTATTCAAATGCCAAATCCTATCAATTCAACTTCGTAAATATTTCTCAGATCTATCAACTTCTCCATTTCCACAGCCAATATCATAATCCAAGCCATCATCTTCTCTAGCCTGGCCTCCCACTATAGCCTCCAATCTGGTCTCCCTAGGTCTACTCTTACCTCCACCCATCCATTCTCTACAAAGTATTCTTTTAAAAACACATGTCTGATCATGTCACCCTTTGCTTTAAAACTTTCAATGTTTCTCGTTGCTCTTAAAGTCCAAATCATTAATGCAGCCCCCAAGGCCCCACACGACCTGGTACCTACCCAATATCTCCTGTCTCATCTCAGGCCACTTTCCTCCTTGCTCCCTGTATTCTAGTTCCAATGGCCTTCTTCACCTCCTTTCCAACTCCTACCACAGGGCCTTTACACATTCTGTTCCTGCTGCATAGAACATTTATCCTCACCATCTTTGCCTAGATACCTGATCTTCATCCTTCAGCTCTCAGCTTGAATGTCACTTCCTTACGGTACCTTTCTTGACTTCCCCACCTGTATTTCTTTTATAGAACTTAGCATAATTGTAATTAAATAATTATTCGTCTACCTCTTCTGTTGTTCTGTGAAGACAATACATGTCTGTTTCATTCATTTTTGTATCCACAATTACTACAGATCTTCCTTGACTTATGATGGGGTTACATCCCGATAAACCCACCGTAAATTGAAAATATCTTAAGTCAAAAATGCAGTCAATACACATAACCTACCGGACACCATGGCTTAGCCTACCTTAAAACATGCTCGGCACACTTCCATTAGCCTACAATTGGGCAAGATCATCTAACACAAAGCCTATTTTATAATAAGGTGTTGCATATCTCATGGAATTTATTGAATACTGTACTGAAAGTGCAAAACAGAAAGGTTGTGTGGGTACAGAATGGTCGTAAGTGTATCAGTTGTTTACCATCATGATCGCGTAGCTGACTGGGAACTGTGGCTCACTGCCACTGCCACTGCCCAGCCAGGAGAGAATATCATACTGCATGTCACTAGCCCAGGAAAAGGTCAAACTTCAAAATTTGAAGCATTGTTTCTATTGAATACGTATCGTTTTCTCACCATTGTAAAGTCAAAAAGTCATTATTTGAGCCATCGTAAGTTGGGGACCATCTGTAGTCTAATTCCTGGCACATAGATATGCTCAATAAACACTTTTATAAATAAACAAAATAAATATGAATGAATGAATATAATTTGTGCTTCATATGAATATCACCTCTTCTGGGAAACCTTCTTTGACTCCCCTGATTCTACTTTCTAATTAATCTTTCCTTTCCTCATGATTCTATAGCTCGTTGTTTAACTAGTCTTATAGTACTCATAGTCTGACTAGTAATGTGGTTAACTGAATCTGTCTCCCTCACCATACGTGTGCCCCCCTGAAGACAGGAGCTGTGATTTTTGTCTTTGTGTCTCCTTTCCCCATATCTAGCACAGAACTCTGTATACTTTAGGTAAGACCTTCAGGGCAGGAAACTGGAGAGGCAAGACAAAGAAGCGACAGTACTAAACCCTTATATTTGTAGAGTGATTTACAGTTAATAGAGTATGATCATCTCTATTACTCTATCCTCACATCAACCCCAGGAAAGGGGAAAATATTAATATCCCCATATTGTGAGGACTCTAAGCTTTAGGCTAATTAAGTGACCAAGGAAGGAAACCCAGTCACCAAGTGGCATAGTCAGTCTTCAGACTCCAAAACTGAAACCCTGGGGGTCTTTCCCCTATGCCATGGGGACAGCTTACCGTGAAGATGGCAGAACAGTTGCTGCTCAGTCCTGGTTTGAATGACAGTTTCCTAAGAGTCCATACCCATCGTTGGCTTGGTAGGAGGAAGAAGCTCCCTTTGCTTCATTTCCTTTGACAATGAAAGTTCTTTTTTCCCGGGGGATTCCCATCCAGCATCTTCTTCCAGTATGGTCTCAGTAACAGTCTGGGTGAGACCATACCAAGAACGCAGAGTTAGCGCTTCAATATTCCCAGGGGCCTGCAAATTTCCAGATGCAAGTAATTCAAGATTTGGGTTTACCTTGCAACGCCAAATTCTACCAGCAGAGGGAGATATGACTATGTGACACCATCCCTAGATGAACAGGAAGTTTCTGGGCTCTCAATCAGTGTGAGAGTATCTCACTCAAGGGTTCCCAGCTATGTCCAAGTCTAGATTACTAATAGCTCCTCTTTTCCCAGTAGCTTATTTTCTCCTGTCTCTGCTGTAATTTCTAGTGAATGGGGAGTTAACTCCCCACTCCCAACCCCCAAAATAAAAAATAGAAAAATCTGAAAAATTTTAAAATCTGAATATTAAAAAAGAGCTTTCCTTAGAAGCTACCCTGTATTGAGCACCTAATAGGTGAGTTACAGTTGTTTTATCTAACCTTTACACTAACCCAAGTGGTAAGTGGCAATACTTGAACTTGAGCCTAATTTCTCTAACTCCAAAGCTCCTGCTCTTTCTATCACCCTGTACTGGGCCCCCAGGCGCAGCTCTCAGTCTGCTTCTCACCTGGACTAGCTCCACCTTCTTCTTTCAACTCCAGCCTCCTCAGTAAAGACTTTCCTGCCTCCTCCAGGCCTCTGGGGTCTCTTCCTTTCCTTACCTCCTGTGGCAATTAGCTTCTGCTTTTTTTATGGTGTTATCCATCCATCTATGAAAATATCCCATCTCCCCAACTGCATTTCTTAGGCTCTGCTGTATTTAAGTTTCTCATCACAGAAGTAATTTAAGAACATGTTTTGAAGAGTTTTGATCAAATATAGAATTGCACATCCTATTTTTAAGAAAAATATTATACTTATTATTGATGCCTCTTCCTCTTCCCCTATATGCCATCCATCAAAAAAATCCTATCTGGGTTCTATCTGCAAAATCTATTGATTCTGTCTCCAAAATGGCCATTCTAGTCCATGCCACCTTCATCTCTTGCCTGGACACTGTGGTAGCATTTTAACAGGAATCTGTAATTCCACCCCGCCTAGACTCCCTCCTCCACGGAACAGCCAGAGTCTTCCTTCTAAACTATATATCAAATCCTACCACTTCCTGCTCTCAACCTTCCAATAGCCTCTCATCACTCTCAGAGTAAAATCTGAAGTCCCTTGCTAAGCTGCATTGGCCTTCTGTGATGTGTCCCTCGTTACTTCTCCCGTTTCGTGTCTTCATCTTCTCCCCCTCCCTCACTCTGAACTAGTAACACTGGTCTCCTTTTTCCTTAATCCTGCCGTGCACATTCCAGTCGTAGGGCCTGTGCACTTGCTCCTTCCTCTGCCACAGGCTTTTTCTCCCATGGCTACACATGGTTTCTCTCTCTCACGTCATTCAGCTGCATTTTCAAATGTCATCTCCTCAGAGAAGCCTTTCTAACCATGCTTCCTAAAATCTCTCTTCATGCCTCTCTATATCCTTATTCTGCTTTGTTTTTCTTCATAGCATTTATCACAATATGACATTCCCGATGTTTCAGTATCTGTTTATACATTATCTTCCCATTAGAATGTGAGCACCAGGACCAAATTTTATTCTGTATCCCGGTGCCTAGAAATATGCCTGGTTCACAACAAGCCCCCAGGAAATATCTGTTTGATGGGTAAATGAGTGAATGAAGTTATTAATAGCCTTCATGACCATCATTTTGAATGGCTACTTAACTTATTTTTAATTATGAAATATTAGGTTGAACCATATGCAATTGCCAGTAGGTTTAACTATTAAGTTAAAAAGGGTTGAATATTGTCAATTTCACATAGTTCAGTTGAATAAACCACACACTCAGAAAGTTGCATTACATAAATATACCACTTAAAGAATTCTCAGAAAACAGCCGGGTACCCACCACCCAGGCCAAAACCAGAACATTGACAGCATCCCAGGAGTCCCCTGCAGGACCCTCTGTGGTCGCAATTCCCTCCTTCCTCTCTAAGGTAACCTGTCTCCTGACTTCCATGGTAATCATTTGCTTGCTTCTTGTTTTTTCTTTTACCATCTAAAGATTGTGGTTTTGTTTTGTCCTTTCTTGAGCTTTACCTGAGTGTATTATTTCGTGTTTGGCTTTTCTCCTGTTTCTTTTATTTGAGAGATTCATCCACGTTGTTGTGTCTGGCTGTTGTTCATCCATTACTACTAAATAATATTTTGTTGTGTGAATATACAACCTATCATTGTCTCCTGATGGATACTTAGGTTGTTTCCATTTTGGGGTTATTACAAGGTGTGCAGCTATGAGCATTCTTGCTCATGTCTCCTATACACAGTGGACACATTTCTGTTGCACATACACCCAGGGGTGTGATTGCTGGGTCACAGGGAATGCATATCTTCAACTTCAGCTGATAACGTCAAACTGTTTTCCAAAGTGGGAATAACAGTATGCACTGCCAGCAGTGTATGAGGGTTCCAGTGGCTTCACATCAGAACCAACACTTAATATCGGCATTCTTAGTTTTAGACATTTGGTATCTCAGCGTGGTTTTGGTTTGGACTTCCCTGACAACAAATAGAGTTGAACACCTGTTCACATGCTTATGACACGGCACTTCTGTGAATTGCCCCTTCAAGTCTCTTGGTCATTTTTCTACTGGGTCACTTTTTTCTTACTGCTTTATAAGAGTTCTTTTATATTTTGGCTTTGAGCCTTTTATGGCTTCCATGCATTGCAAGCATTTTCTCTGTGGCTTGCCATTTCATTCTTTTTTTTTTTTTAATTTATTTTTGGCTGTGTTGGGTCTTCGTTGCTGCGAGCGGGGGGCTACTCTTCGTTGTGGCGCGTGGGCTTCCCTTGTTGCGGAGCACATGCTCTAGGCTCGTGGGCTTCGGTAATTGCAGCACGCGGGCTCAGTAGTCATGGCACGTGGGCTCTAGTGTGCACAGGCTTCAGTAGTTGTGACTCGCAGGCTTAGTTGTTCCGTGGCATGTGGGATCTTCCCAGACCAGGGATCAAACCCGTGTCCCCTTCACAGCAGGCGGATTCTTAACCACTTTAGCACCAGGGAAGTCCCCATTTCATTCTTTTGGTGGTACCATTTTATAACCAGGATTCCTTAATTTTCACATAGACAGACACATTTATCAATTTTTTTCTTTGATTAGCACTTTATGCATTTTACTTAAAAACTCTTCCTCTACCCCAAGGTCACAAAGACATTCTATATTATTTTCTAAAAGCTTTATTGTTTTGGATGGCTACTTAAGTTTATGATTTATTTCAGGTCACTCTCCGTATTGAACAGTTAGGATGTCTCTGATTTTTTTTTTTTAACTATTATAAATGTCGTGGGAACAACTCCCATCACTCTTCTCCGTCTCATTCAGCCCCTCGGGGACTCAGGGAAAGGAAGTGGAGGTTGTGGTGGGGTGGGAGGTATTGCCTACCTGGTGGGCTATCGTTCTAGCTTTGCTCTCCTTCTTGAATTTCAGATCGTATCTCCCACTGCCTGCCGCCTTCCCTCTGGAATGCTCGCCATCATCACCGACTTGAGGGGAGGCTCCTACAACAGAAACTCGGGACACCTGAGTTGAGGCCAAACTGGGGCCACCCGGGCATTTGACCTTGACAGGAAAACCACCCGAATCTCTTCGCCTCCTCTGGCTCTGGTGTAGGTCAAGGCGCAGAGTCCTGCATCTCGAGACTGGAGACTGCCGTCTAGTGCCCTTTCCCCTGACTCACACACCACCAATCAGCAGTCAGACCGAGGGCCTGGCTTTCGCATCCTGGAATGTTGCAGAGGCACTTTCCTGGTGTGGTTCACGAACAGCAAGAATGTTTCAGTCTGACTGGAGACCGACTTAGGGGAGGGGGACCGGGTGTCCCCAGTCCGGAAGCTGCCTCGGAGCCTCCCAGTCCCCAGAGGTCTCTGTCTTTCTGTGCTCATACTGTCTTTTATCCAGGAGGGTCATCGTGTCGCCCCCTTGAGAGGGTGCTCACGCCGTCCTCTTTGCCATTATTTCCCGAGCGCTGCTGTTTCTCCAGCTGTGAGCAACTCCCAGTCAGGGAACAGGCCTGTGTTTCTGTGCTCGCCCTACCCCAGAGGCTGGACAGGGCTGACACTCCCCGGTTGTGAGAATGATGTTTGTGTGGCACTAGGCATCAGCACACTTTGTGGTTAGAATCACACCTGGAGGAAGGATTCCAAAATGATCCAAAAGACCCACTTGCCATGGGGAAGTTCATCCCCTAAGAAGACACTGCCTGTACCCTCTGTAGGTTTAGAATCTAAAGAAACAACATCAGTACGTGCTGGGAGCAGAGCAGGCCCCACGCTGAGGTCAGGAAACCTGAGCTCAGGCCTGGCTCGGCCACATCATGCCTGCCCGGTGACACCGGACCTTCTGGTGACTTCACCCCTCTGAGCCTCTGCCCTTATATGCCCAGCAAGGGGCAGCCCTGCCCGGCCCCTGCACAGGGATGGTGTCAGAACAAATGACACATATATATTAAAGTACTTTGAAAAGCGTAAGGTGTTATAATGACATGAAGGATTATTAGGAAGAAAAGCGCTGAGAGATGAAAGGAGTGGGCCTCTGACACTTCTCAAGGTAGTTTCCTCAATAGTAGGAACCATCCCTTATTTGTTCAGTACTTGATAATTCACAAAGGTTTCTAGGCTCTTTATCTCACCTGAGCCTCCCAGTAACCCAGTGAGGCAGGCAGGGCAGGTTTTATCCTCCCTGACCACTGACCAGGTAAAGAAAAGGAGGCTTAGACCATGATTTTCCCTTGGTCCTATAGTCACAGACCTAGGACTAAAACCCCTTTTTAAAAAAAAAAATTAATTAATTAATTAATTGGCCACTCAGTTTGGAGGATCTTAGCTCCCCGACCAGGGATTGAACCCATACCCTCGGCAGTGAAAGCGCAGAGTCCTAACCACTGGACCGTCAGGGAATTCCCCTTAACCCCCCTCCTTGTAGCTCTCAATGCTCCTTATGATGGGCCCATTGTTGTGCTCCCTCTGTTTCACTTGTTGCAAGCCCATGGGGCAATTTCCCAAAAGAGCTGTGTGAACACATCCTCTCAGGCCTCCTATGACTGGAAGGGGTGAGGAGGGAGGAGGAGAAGAGGGAGGGGGGATGTGGTTATCCAATGAGCAATGTGAAGTTACTAAAACATTTTAAGCAGAGAAATACTATGATCAGGGCTGTGCTTTTTTTTTTTATTTGCAGTACGCGGGCCTCTCACTGTTGTGGTCTCTCCCGTTGCAGAGCACAGGCTCTGGATGCGCAGGCTCAGCGGCCATGGCTCACGGGCCCAGCTCTCTGCAGCATGTGGGATCTTCCCGGACCGGGGCACGAACCCGTGTCCCCTGCATCGGCAGGTGGACTCTCAACCACTGCGCCACCAGGGAAGCCCAGGGCTGTGCTTTAAAAAAAAAATGCTTTCCTTCTCCACCTCCTCCTTCCTTTCCTACTCCTTTTCTCCCTCCCCCATCTTCTTTCTCCTTCTCCTCTTTATTCTTCATTTACTTTATATAATTCCCTAGGAAGAGAAAGAAAAGAACATTCTGGGACCTTCCATCACCAGAACCCTTGGGGTTCCCTGACGGGCTGGCTCTTCGACTTTATAGGGTGCCAGTGTTCAGCCCAGAACTCAGGGTCCCGCCCAGAGACTCCCTTCCTCGTGGGGACAGTTCTAGGAGTTGCATGCTCCAGGAGCAAGGCCAGGATTCAGTGAAGGCATATGATGTAGCGGGCATGTGCCCAGACTGCTTGTCTCCCCAAAGGCTGCAACCAGTCCCTTGGGTGCCTCTCTGGCCCTCTGGGAAGGGTCTTGCTTCGAGAACTGCCTGAAGTGGCCAGAACCTGAGATCCTGGCCATGTGCCCTTCTCCACTGGGTGCCTGCCATTCAGAGTTACACACTCCCCAGGCCACTAGCAAATGGCCAGGTGATGATGTGCACATCCTGGGGTGCCCCTCCAGGCCGTCTGGCCTCTCTTCCTCCCCAGCTTCCTTAGGCTACTGGCCTAACTTCCTTCCCATTTGTCTGTGTCCCTCAAAGATCACATGCCTGGCAGCTGAGTCCCTAGTGGGAAGCTCTGGGGAGGATGTAAGCAGAAAAAGCAAGTGCGTGTGCCTGCGTGCGCGTGCGTGTGCATGTGTGCATATGTGAGCATGTGGCATTTTGGGAGGAAGAAGTAGACACTGTCTCTGTAGAGAACTTCTGCCTAATGGATCTTGCTCAGTATCGTACCTCCGGCACAGGGGAAGTAGCGGCTCTTAACAAATATTCTTTGAATCACTGAATGAATGAACAACAAATGAATGAAACAAGATTAGAGCTGGGGAGTATCTGTCGTCTGGATATGGTGACCAGAAGGTCCTCGGAGACCTTGCTAGCACACTTCTAAGGAGAGCCAACAGGGCAGGCACGGTGCTGAGGGTGGAGGAGTGCGGAGGAGGTGAGCCAGGGAGCATGGGCAGCTCTTAAGGAGTTTGAACCGAAGGGAGGGAGGTGTAGGGGAGCTGGAGGTGGGCTGGGGATGGGAAAGTCTGTTTGAGCTGAAAGGAAGAGTCCGGTAGAGAATGTTACTGGCCGCAAGGCCTTCTAGCATCCTTGGACACATCAGATCTTAACCTTGCTGCTTCCCTTTCCCAGGCTAAAACCAAGCTCTCTTTTCTGTGGCTTTCCTTGAACACAGACCTTACACCTTGTCCACATCAGGAACTGTTCGGCACCCAGTTGGTCACTTCCAGACATATTTGACAGAATTTCCATTGGTGCCTTCACTCAGCTTCTTTCACAGTGGCCTTGCCTCCCTGTGGGGTTCGCAGGACACTCCAGCTTCTGCCAGGTGGGCCCTCCCTCCGAGGAAGCAGAAGGACCTGGTCGGCAGATGCAGAGAAGAGCAGAGGAAAGACCACATGTGCCCCAGAGGTACAGAGGGAGGAGCCTGCATTTTTGACTTCCCAGTTCCCCACTCGAGCTAACTCAACGAAGCTTCTGTTCCTTCCAACCAAATGATATTACAAACCCACAGTTTGTCTCCTTTTTTCTGGCCTCACCTCATGGCATGCGGGATCTTAGTTCCCCAACCAGGAATCGAACCCGTGCCCCCTGTAGTGGAAGCGCAGAGTCTTAACCACTGGACCACCAGGGAAGTCCCCAGACCCACAGTTTGGATGTTCCCACCTGAACAAGTTCAAAATGTAACCACATACACGCCCCCTTAATATTCCCAACCAGGTCCTTCCCTCTCAACTACCCTGTCTCTGTCATCATTACCAGTATTTGGAGCTATATTTTTCTCATGCCCTCATTCCTGCAGGAAGCATCTCTCACCTCTCCACCCCTCTCCATCCGTATTCTTACTGCTCTATGCCATCCTTCCTTACCCTACTCCTCCATCTCACTACCAGCTTCCTTCCTGCATCTCTGATTTCAAGGTCTCTCTTCTCCATTCCATTCCGTAATCATCACCTCCACATTATTTATTTTCTTTTTCATTTTTCAAAGGTACACATTATATCATGTTTTTATTCAGAAGAGAGTAAAAAACATACATGCATAATTTAGAGTGAACGTATGTGGGCTATAACCATTCCCCATGTTAAGAAACAGAACACTGACTATACCGGTATTTTCTTTAAATGTCTCTTTTAAATTGTTCAAGAATCTTTTTTTTTGTAGAATTAAAAAAAAAATTATTGGAGAAGAGTTGATTTACAACGTTGTGTTAGTTTCACAGCAAAGTGAATCACTTATACATATACATATATCCACTCTTTTTTAGATTCTTTTCCCATACAGGCCATCATAGAGTATTGAGTAGAGTTCCCTGTGCTATACAGTAGGTCCTTATTAGTTATCTATTTTATATATAGTAGTGTGTGTATGTCAGTCCCCTTCTCCCAATTTATCCCTCCGCAACACCCTTCCCTGCTGGTAACCATAAGTTTGTTTTCTACATCTGTGACTCTATTTCTGTTTCATAAATAAGTTCATTTGTATCATTTTTTTAGATTCCACATATAAGCAATATCATATGATATTTCTCTCAAGAATCTTCTGAGGCTCCCTATTCCTTGTCTAACTTCCTAGCATGTCTTTTAGTCAGGCCCTACCAGGCTGACCCCACCATGCTTAATAATCCTTTCCCACAGTACCATCACTCCAGTTATTATACTTAGTTTAAGAGCACAAGATCAGAATTTAAATATATGGTCTAAGCTTTCTGAATCAGCCAGGACTCTGTTAGTAGCAAGTAACAGAAATAAGATTCAAACTGGTTTAGAACAAGAAGGGAATGTAATGGCTCACCTCTCAGAAAAACCCTAGGATAATGCTGGCTTCAGGCACGGCTGGATCTAAACACCCAAACACACCCAAACACCCAAACGATGTCAACAGAAAATGGTCTCTTGGCTCTGCTTTCCTCTGCATTGGCTTTATTCTCTTCCCCAGTTTTCCAGCAAAGGTTCTGGATGTGAGTCTCATTGGCCTACTTGGGTCACATGCCCATCCCTGAACCACTGTGGTGGTAGTTCAGTAGTAGACCAGGTCTGGTTAGGCCCACCCTGGATTCAGGGGTGGAGTCAGAACACTGGTTGGTCTGAGAGTGGAGAGAGATGTTTTTCCAAGGAAAACCAGGACGCTAGATGCAGAAAATGGGAGAGAGGGAGGCTGAGCAAACAAAATCAACAGACTCTCTCGAGTTTTCACTTTCTTTGTGAGTGGGAATCTCTGTTCTGTCAAATGCTTGAGGCTGCTGAGAAGATCAAAAAAAGAGCAGGGCTATTAAGTTTCTTTGAAAACTTTCAAATTCAATGGAAATGGGAGTGATTTGGAAGGTGAATATTTCTTTGCCTTTTCCTCACACTGTTCACCTGTCCAGAATGCCCTTTGTTTGTTTATCCCAAGCCTACCCTTCCTTCAGGCTCTGTCCAGCAAGAATTGTACATTTCCTAGAAGCTGGAACCTCTTGGGTACATGTGGATCCCCTCAGCCCACATAGATTAGCATTTAATTAGATATGGTCTTTCATTATCTTGTTTATTCATTTTTTTAGGGATATTACAGTCTATTTGACAGTTCACACATGGTTCATCAACACTTACGGTTGAATTGGAAACAATTCTGAGTCCCAGGATCAGGACAGCTCCTCCCTGCCTCCTGGGATGCTTCACACTCTCACTGTTGCCCAGCTGGTGTCTGCTCAGGGAGTTCATGCTAATTTTCATTTTGGCTTAAAATAGAAACACAAAATCATATCAGTTGTACTATTCCTTAGGCGTTTCACGTGCCTTATTCTTCCCTCTCTGATTACATAGTAGCCTCTTTGAGGGGAGACCCTGTGTCTCTTGTTCTCTGCTCCTCATAAGTCTCAAGCCACAGGGGTGTGTACGCCTGTTGATTGATTTAAAAGTTGACCTTGGGCTTCCCTGGTGGCGCAGTGGTTGAGAGTCCGCCTGCCGATGCAGGGGACATGGGTTCGTGCCTCGGTCCGGGAAGATCCCACATGCCATGGAGCGGCTAGGCCCGTGAGCCATGGCCGCTGAGCCTGCGCATCTGGAGCCTGTGCTCCGCAACGGGAGAGGCCACAACAGTGAGAGGTCCGCGTACCGCAAAAAAAAAAAAAAAAAAAGTTGACCTTGTGGGAATTCCCTAGCTGTCCAGTGGTTAGGACTCCACGCTTCCACTGCAAGGGGCATGGGTTCAATCCCTGGTCGGGGAACTAAGATCCCACAGGCCACACAGTGTGGCCAAAAAAAAAAAGTTGACCTTGTGAAGAAGCAGAAAAATAAGCCAAAAAGCTAGGTTGGAAAGGTATCTATTCATATCCTAGTTAACTTAGTCCCAGGGCCAAATCTCCAGTTGACATCTGATCTCACCATGTACACTCTAGTCCCAGAGTTCTGGTGCAACCATGGAACCTTTCCCAGGTTCCTTGCTTTGGCTTTTGCCTCCTTCCGGGGAGGTGTCATCTTACCACAACTTTCTTTCTTTTTCTTTTTTTTTTTTTTTTTTGCGGTACGCGGGCCTCTCACTGTTGTGGCCTCTCCCGTTGCGGAGCTCCGGACGCACAGGCTCAGCAGCCATGGCTCACGGCCCAGCCGCTCCGCGGCATGTGGGATCTTCCCGGACTGGGGCACGAACCCATGTCCCCTGCATCGGCAGGCGGACTCTCAACCACTGCGCCACCAGGGAAGCCCCTCTTTTTTTTTTTTATACTGCTTTACTGGGGATGTTCCATCTTTTTTGCCTGATTAATTTCTAATAACATTATCATTAGTTTGTGCTATTCTTCTAATTCAATTTATTTTTATTTTATTTTTTAAACTTCTTATTTTATATTGGAGTAGAGTTGATTAACAATGTTGTGATAATTTCAGTTGTACAGTAAAGTGATTCAGTTATACATATAAATGTATCTATTCTTTTTCAAATTCTTTTCCCATTTAGGTTACTACATAATATTGAGCAAAGTTCCCTGTGCTATACAGTAGGTCCTCGTTGGTTATCCATTTTAAATATAGCAGTGTGTACATGTCAATCCCAAACTCCCTAACCTTACCACTTACTGCTCTAGAGCTACTCCTCTTTTTGCCGGAGCCAAGAGAGAGTCTCTCTGTCATTCCCTGGAACCCTTCCATCAGTCCTAGTTTCTACTTTAAGGAATATATTGTCCAAGTACTTTTTGTCTGAGTAACTGGAAGAAAGGCAGAGCTTGAACATGAACCTCTTCTTCCAGAAGAGACCCTGCCCTCTCTGACAGATGGTGGATAGTTCCTTCTAACCCAACAGGTAGCCCTACTTTAACCATTTAATGCCCTTAACAAGCATACCACACACACACACACACACACACACACACACACACACACACAAACACACACACACAAAGTGTAATGAGGGCTTATAGACAGAGTGTCGACCCAAAAAGTATCATTCTTTCAGAGGGATACCCTTCACTCTGGCAGGTCATGGGGAGGTATGTGGGGGACCTGGGATGTTCCTTTCGCTTTCTTGTGCCTTCAGAAACCACTTCCAGTGCCTCAGTGACACAAACCTAGGTGTTAGTTAGGTGGGCACAGTGTCCCATCCAGGGTCACCAATTTTCCCAGGCACAGGAGTGTGCTGAGGCTGCAGGCAAGAGAGGAAGCCCAACATAGAGGAAGGACAGGGCGTTGGTTCCTCAACTTGCTGAGACCAGAGTCATGTAGCAAGACAAGCTGGAGCACACTCAGCATTTCTCCTTCCTGGCTTGAGTTTCACCCCGGCCCCACTTCAGTGGCAGCCCTGTTGGCTCAGAGGCTGAGGGATCCAAGACGAGGAAGCTTGTACGATCCTTCATCTAGTAGGGGCGGGGGCAGGGTGGAGCTTTAAAGTAAGCCTCTGTCAATATCTGAGTCAGTTATACTGTCTCAGTTCCGGATCTGGCTTCTCCTGATTCTCAACCCCACCCACCCTGCCCTCCAGTCACAGCAAATTTCGTATCATCCCTGACCATTAGAGGCATGGCTGCTGTGTACAGATTGATGAGTTGTGCACTGCATAATTCCTGGAGGTGCCATTCCCACAGACAAAGAAGTGAAAAGCGATTCTAAGAATCATGTACAATTGTACCAGGTAGCCCTGAGCCAGGTCCTTTTATGACTTCCTTTCCATGTATTGCTTTCTCTGCCAAGAATGCCCCTGTTTGCCTTCCCTCCCACCATATCTTCACCTGGTGAATCATCAAACAAATTCCACTCAAATAATGTTGATGAACACAAATGTAACAACCGAATGCTTTTAGGAATGCTCAAAGCCATTGAGAAGAAAACCTTATATACAGGAGTCTCAGACTGGTGCACTGTTAGCTCATTCCACCTGGTAGTTTTATAATGTCTGTAGCGTGTTCTGAAAGGCAGTGTAAGTAAAATCCATCAGACTGGCTAAAAAGAAAAAGACATAATAGCAAGTATTGGTGAGGATATGGAGCAACTGGAATTCTCATATAAACCTAGAAGGAATGTAAATTGGGATAACTACTTTGGAAAACTATTTGGTGGTATCCACTAAAGTAGAAAAGATGCCTAGCTTATGACGCAGCAGTTCTACTCCTGAAAATACATACATATGTACACAAAAAATATGTGCAAACATGATCATAGCAGCACTATTCATAATAGCCCCCAAACTCGAAATAACTCAAATGCCCATCAACAGTAGAATAAATAATGTGGTATATTCATAAAATGGAATGTTACACAGCAACAGAAATGAATTAATTATTGCTTCACATAACAACATGGATGAATCTGACAAATATGTTGAGTGAAAGAAGCCAGACATAAAGTACATACTATAGGATTCCGTTTATATAAAGTTCAAAAACATGCACTGTGGTGCTACGTATTAGAACAGTGGTTATTCTGGGAAGAGATGTAATGACTGGAAAGGAACATGAAGTTTCTGGGGTGCTAGTGATGTTCTATTTATTAATATGGGAGTTGGTTACACAGGTGTGTTTATTTTGTGGAAGTTAATGGAGCCCTTCACTTAGGATTTGTACATTTTTATGTATGTTTGCTATGTTTCAATAAAAAGGATCACTTAAAAGAATAAAAGCAATGTCTACTTTTGGCTATGATGAAGTAGCAGGACCTAGATTTATCCTCTGCCTTAGTCAGTTATAAAATTGAACAAAAGATATAAAACAATGGTCTTAAGACTTTGGATAACAGACGGGACAGTGATCCCTGAGAGAATGAAAAGAAATGAGATGAGTCCTACCAATGTCCCCGCTCACTGTCTGGAGAGAGTTTCCAGGCTACCACAGAGAGAGAGAGAACCGTTGAAGAGTTGGTGTTCCCACCAGCCAGAATAGAAAGACCTCCCAACACACTGGGCATACATACCAAGCCAAATTAGCTCCCATCTAAGAGGTGTTTTGGACCCACCTAACAATGCTTAAAAGCACACAGTAAAAGGATTAAATTGTTTCCAAGTAACAACTGCATCCCATATTAACTACCGAAATATCTAAAAGAAAAAATCCTAAAACAAAAAAAATATACTAGTACCCAACAACATAAGATTCAAAATATCTGGCATCCAATTAAAAAATTACCTATTGTTCAAACAAGCAGAAGAAAAATCAACCAATAGAAACAGATCCAGAAATTATACTGCTAATTTTAGATAAGGACATTAAAACAGCTACTATTAATACATTTCAGATGTTCAAGAAGGTAGAGGAGCACATGAGCATCATGAGAGTGAAGTAGAAGATATAAAAGAGGCCCAGATCAAAATTCTAGAGATGAAGAATACAACGAATGGGACTGATAGCAGATTAAACAGTAAATAAGAAAAGATTATTGACTGTGAAAACATAGCAATAGAAACAATCCAAAATAAAACACAGATAGAAAAAAAAATGGTTAAAAAAATGAACAGAACATCAGTGAGCTGATATAGCTTTAAGCAGCCTTACATACATATAACTGGAGTCCCAGAAAGAGAGGGTGGGGTGGAGGAGAGGACAGAAAAGATATTTGAAGAAATAATGACTGAAAAATTTCCAAATTTGATGAAAACTAAAAACTCACAAATCAAAGAAGTTCAACAAACTCCAAGCAGAGAAAACATGAAGAAAACCACATCAAGGCACATCATAATCAAATTGCTAAAAAACCAATGATAAAGACAAAAATGTTGAAAGCAAGCAGAGGGGAAAAACAGATGATGTGCAGAGGAACAAAGATAAGGATGGTAGCAGACATCTTGCTGGCCATGATGCAGACCAGGAGGTAGTGGAGAGACATCTTTAAAGCACTGAGAGAGGACTCCCCTGGTGGTGCAGTGGTTAAGAATCTGCCTGCCAATGCAGGGGACACAGGTTCGAGCCCTGGTCCAGGAAGATCCCACATGCCTCAGAGCAACTAAGCCCGTGTGCCACAAGTACGGAGCATGCGAGCCACAACTACTGAGCCACAGGCCACAACTACTGAAGTCCGCGCACCTAGAGCCCGTGCTCCGCAACAAGAGGAACCACCGCAATGAGAAGCCCACGTACCACAATGAAGAGTAGCCCCCGCTCACCACAACTAGAGAAAGCCCGCATGCAGCAATGAAGACCCAGTGCAGCCAAAAATAAATAAGTAAATTTATTTTAAAAAAAAATGAAGCACTGAGAGAAAAACTGCCAACCAAGAAGGAAAATATCTTTCAAAAATGAAGGTGAAATAGAAATACAAAAGCTGTGACTCTGCTTCCAGGTGTGACAGATTAAGATTCTACCACATGAATCTTCCCTACAGAAAACAGTGGTAAAATCTGGGCTCAGTACCAAAAGGAACTACCTGAAGATACTGGAGACTCTCTACCTACCTCTCTGACCCACCTCACTGACTCATGAATGGAGCACACAAAATAGCCCAGCTAAAGGCAAACTGAACTGAGGCTGGAGCTGGTACTCTGCAGTTAGTGGAGAGTAAACAGAAGCAGATAGACTGAGCCCAAGGCCAAGTGTGTCCCAGGTTGCACACAAAGGGCAGATGGGTTCACAAGGAAAAACACACAGTCCTTATGGCCTGGGAAACCAGAAAAAAGAAGCCAGGAAAACAGTGAGGACTGAAGACAGTAGAACCTCAGAAAGAAGAGAACCAGAGAGGAGATCTCCAAACTCTGTCTACTCATATCTCTTACTGATTCTTGAACCACATATGCATGGAACAGACTCAAAGTAGCTCAGCTAAAGATAAATGACATGAACAAAGGATGAAGATGCTGCACAAGAAACAGGATTTGCCATTCCAGCCTGGTCAAGAAAATTCCCTGCTAAAACAAAGGAAATATACTCATTGGAGAAAAATAACTGTACCAGTCAGGGCTCTCCAGAGAAACAGAACTAACTGTGTGTGCGTGCATGTGTGTGCAAAGTGTCTATTGAACAGACACTTCATAAAAGAAGATATGCAACGGCCAATAAGTACATGGAAAGATACTTAACCTCATTAGTTATTAGGGAAATGTAAGTTAAAACCATAATGATATACCGCGACACACTCACTAGAAATGTTAAAAATAAAAAGGCTGACAATACCAAGTGTTGGCAGGACTGTGGAGCAACTCTCAGTTTTTGCTGGTGGAAATGTAAAAATCATACAGCCACTTTGGAAAAGAGTTTTGCAGTTTCTTATAAAATTAAACACACATTTACCCAAGAGAAATGGAAAAGTGTGTCTTACAGAAACACGTACATGAAGGTTTGTAGAAACTTTAGTTAAAATAGCCAAAACCCAGAAACAACACAAAAAGTCCATTATTAATGGAGGGATAAGCAATTGGTGGTATGCCCGTTCAATGGTATGCAATTCAAGAAATACAACTGATACATGCCCAATAGAATGAATCTTACAAGCATTATGCCAAGAGAAAGAAGCCAGACACAAAAGACTACAGAATGTATGGATCCATTTATACGAAATTCTGGAAAAGGCAAAACAACAGTGAGGGAAGTAGATAAGTAGTTGCCAGGGGCCAGAATTTAGAGGGAAAGGATTGACTGCTAAGGGCCACAAGGGAACTTTAGGTATAATAGATATTCTATATCATGATTATGGCGGTGGTTACATATCTGTATGCACTTGTCAAAAGTCATTGAATTGGTAAATTTTATTGTATGTAAATTACACCTCCACGAAGCTTACCCCCCAGAACTAAATACATAAAGGCCCACGTTATACACGTAGATTAACTCCTTGCCTCCTGTCTCCAGCATGCATACGAGTTTGCAATCCCTGACTAGTACTTTATGTTTTCAAAGCTCTTTTACGTGCTTCAGAAACATCAGAATTTGCCTTTCAGAACTTGTCTCCTTGGAACCCAAGAGGAAGCAGAATTTATACAACGTGTTAAGATGTAAAAAGAGAGGAGGAAATACATAGGGCAAGGCCAGGGCTGCCCCTAGGAAAAGTGTCCCCTTCCTCAAGTTAAAAACATTTTAAGTTAGCACATTGTTTGCACAAGCCGTGCAGTCGCGATTGCTGGCTCAAATCCTGGGCTTGGCCCAGGCAGCCGGTCAGGGTCCTAGCATGAAGCATCCGTGGCTTCAGGCCTACTCACACCCCTGCTCTTTCACACATAACCTAATGCCACTTCTTTCCCTTTGTCAACTTGTGAGCCCACCACACCTTCATCCTTCCCCCAGCTTCCTAGGTGAACTATGTCAAGTTTAGAGTTGGGGAGGAGTGAGTGTTAGAAGTTGGGCCTCTGAGAGCAGCGAGTGGTGAGAAAAGAGACCTCAGGTCCACCCACCATGCACTTGAGACAGACATGGCTGGGCACTGGCTGTGAGTATGTGCAAGCGTTTGCTGTCAGGTCTGTGCATGGCTGCGTATGCAAGTCGGGGTTTACATAGCAACCCTCCGGGGTTGCTCCAGCCAGGAGGCGTAGAATGTCTGCAACTGCTTGCCCATTCTCATTCAGGCTGGTATATGCCTGTCTGGCCATGAAAGTTGCCTCCTTCAATGCGGTGCCTTTGTGGAGTGCACTATCTGAACCTCTGTACCTGGTGGCCCTGGGTAAAGATCCCTAAAACCTCTCCTTTGGGCTTCCCTGGTGGCGCAGTGGTTGAGAGTCCGCCTGCCGATGCAGGGGACACGGGTTCGTGCCCCGGTCCGGGAAGATCCCACATGCCGTGGAGCGGCTGGGCCCGTGAGCCATGGCCGCTGAGCCTGCGCGTCCGGAGGCTGTGCTCCGCACCGGGAGAGGCCACAACAGTGAGAGGCCCGCGTACCGCAAAAAAACCCAACCAAACAACAACAAAAAAAACCCCTCTCCTTCTTCCTGAGGAAAAACCCCTCCCAGTCACCTGAGAAACAATAGGTAGAGGTATCAAATCTATTTTCTTTCCACACCTTCCTGAATGCTAGTTATATGATACATGTCTCAAAGTCTCCATGCCAACTTTTCCACACAGTACCAGGAGGAGCTCTGTGGGCGTAGATGAGCAACCCCTACTGGCTACCTACATCCCTGCGGCCAGGCCACCTCATACAGCAGTCGGAGCCTCCTCCGTCCCTCATACCTGACCACCCAGAAGCCTCCTTCTTCCTTCCGACACCTTCTCTCCCAGGATAGCACAGTCGTCAGTCTTTGTATAGTTCACACTGTTGCTAACAAGTGACAGGAGACCTCAGCCTAGCATGGCCCCTTCCTAGGACCCTCTCTTTTGCATTGTGCAGATGCTGGGCCTCCAAGAAGGGACTGCCTTTTATGCTTTAATATTCAAAGGCTCATCTTTCCATTACATCTTTTTCCTTTTTTTTTTTTAAACTAACAAATCTATGTTGAGCAACTACTGTCTATCATGTGCTGGCTAGATGCCAGCAATATTTCAATGAACAAAATATATATATAAATATATACTGGACTTCCCTGGTGACACATTGGTTAAGAATACGCCTACCAATGCAGGAGACACGGGTTTGAGCCCTGGTTCGGGAAGATCCCACATGCTGCAGAGCAACTAAGCCTGTGCACCACAACTACTGAGCCTGCACTCTAGAGCCCTCAAGCCAAAACTACTGAGCCCATGTGCCACAACTACTGAAGCCCGCATGTTCTAGGGCCCACACGCCACAACTACTGAGCCTGTGAGCCACAATTACTAAGCCCACGTGCTGCAACTACTGAAGCCCGTGGGCCTACAGCCCGTGCTCCGCAACAAGAGAAGCCACTGTGATGAGAAGCCCACGCACCACAATGAAGAGTAGCCCCCGCTTGCCGCAACTAGAGAAAGCCTATGTGCAGCAACGAAGACCCAATGCAGCCAAAAAAAAAAATTTTTTATATATATATATGTATATATATACTTTTATGTCTTTATCTATTACATCAGGTTTTTTTTTTTTTTTTGCAGTACATGGGCCTCTCACTGTTGTGGCCTCTCCCATTGCAGAGCACAGGCTCAGTGAGCCCGCTCCGCGGCATGTGGGATCTTCCCTGACTGGGGCACGAACCCGTGTCCCCTGAATCGGCAGGCAGACTCTCAACCACTGTGCCACCAGGGAAGCCCTACATCAGGTTTTTAAAGCAACCTAAGGACAATTGCCTTTACCAAATATTTTCTCCTCCCTGCGTTCACTGTCAAGGTAAATCTTTGCCCTCCAAAACTAAGTTCAAATAGCAAAGAGATTGGAAGGTACACACCACCAAATTGTTACCAATGGTGTCTTTATGGGTGGCTTTAAATGCCCTTTGTTTCTGTATTTTCTCAAATATCAACAATTGTTATTTTTGTAAAGAAAAAAATAATAGAAGTTACTTTAAAACAAACAAAACCTCAGTTTAAATATCCCCTCCTCAGAGACACTTTCCTGATCACCCATTTCTCCAGTATGACTTAGGAACCCTCTTCTGGACACACAGCACCCTGCTCTTCCCTCTCTCCTCACCCATAGGAGAAGCACAGAAATCATTAGTGTGTGCCTCCTCCCTTGGACTGTGAGCTGAAGGGCAGGGACCATGTCTTATTCACTTCTGAGTCCCCAGCCCCAAACTATTGGTGCCCAGGAGGAGTGCAGAAAGTATCTATTCAGTGAACAAATGGATGAAGTTATCGTCATGGCCTAGGAAACACCACTGAGGTCCAGGGGCTAGACCTCCAGCAGTGAAGGAGGCAATGGATCTCACTGAAACACACCCTCTCAGGGTCCAGGTCAGACTAGAAAGGAAATTTGATGCTGAACCCTCTGAGATGGGGCTAAGGCCTCTTAAGTCTTCCGAGTGAGTATGGGAGGGGGAGGTTTATAGAACTTGAGGTGTAGTTGAGCCTGTGGGAAGGAATTCAGTAATCCTAGGTGAGGAGTGTCACAGTTTGAAATGATCTATTGATTTGTTTGCTTTTCAGTTACGTGGTACGCCTCATTAGTGTGTGCACTCCATGAGGATAGGGATCTTATCTGACTTGTATCACAAGGGCTTGGACAAACGCCTGCTGCATGGATGGCACTCAATAAATATTTGTTGAATTAATATTGAATGAATAAACTCACTCTAAACCCAACTCATGAGGGAGAGACCAGATACAGCATTATTCATTCATCCTGTAAAATATAATTGACAATAGGCCTGAAGAAACCCCAGTCAGCACGTTCTTTACTCTGTGGGAAGGCGGAGTTTAGAAGCCAAAAGTAGATCTGAGAGTTGCTTGGTAAATACAGAGTCGGACAAAGTGACTTGGAAGATCTTAAGAGATTGTGTCACTGAGCTGTGGCACCCCGATGAGTCACGCTTTCCCACATGGGGACAGACGTCCCTTGCCAAACAGGATCCTGCCTTGCCCAACGCTGCCATCCCTTTCCTGTCACTGTAGGGGAAACACTGACAGTCTGTCCTCCCCCATTCTTCCTTCTCCGTGCTCCTTATCAGTAATAATGCCTCAGTCCTTTAGGCTTGATCTCATGTTACAGTGTTGAGGATTACACAGTGTCCCTTATTGGTTACATTTTCCACTGTGGCTTCCCAGGGAGATTTCAGCCACAATTTCACATAACCTGCTCAAGATAAACAATCCTAGACCCCAGATCAAAACTTTCCACTAACTGAGCTGCATAGTCACTGGACCTCAGTTTCTCTATCTTTAAAAGATGAAATAATAGAAAATTTTCATGTATCTCACAGAGCTGTGAAGCCAAAGAAATTGAAGACTGTGAATATGAGAGGCTTAGAAGTTGTGCTTTGACCCTTACAATTAAAGTTCTATACCAGATTTGCCATTAATGAGCTACATGACATTAAGTCATTTTTATGAGGTACTTAGCCCAGTGTCTTGTTCTTAATAAGCCTTCACGAGATATGATACAATAAATCAGATTTTATGGCTCTATGACCATGGGATGAACTGAGACACCTCCCACTTTCCCAAGGAGAATGCTTGAGGAAAAGTAGTCGGTTGCTTTTCAGGTAGCTATTGTACTATTGCTTTGTTGAGTGTGTATAAACTTGAAACCAGGGACTTCCCTCGTGATCCAGTGGTTAAGACTCCTTGCTCCCAATGCAGGGGGCCCAGATTCGATCCCTGGTCAGGGAACTAGTTCCTGCATGCTGCAACTGAGGATCCCACAGGCCGCAACGAGGATCCCACACACGGCAACGAAGATCACACCTGCGACAACTAAGACCCGGCACAGCCAAATAAATAAATAAATAATTTAAAAACCAAAACCAAAAACAAAAAACCTTGAGACCATAGTTGAATGGTTTGGGAAAAAAGGAGGAATTTCAAATTGAGTTGCATAGTGGGAGAGATGCAGAGAAGAGACCTGACAATAGGGTAGCAAGGGAGAAAACTTTGGGCGGAAGAACAGGTCTAGCTAGTCAAATGGAGGGATATAATTAAGTTTTTCATTGTGGTGTGTGAAGTAATCCTCTTCTCCATCTTCCCATGAAGCCTTCAATAAAATCTTATTAATCATAAGTATTGTTGAATTTGAATGTATTGGGGAGGATACAAACAAAGTGCTCAGGCTGGCCTTGATGTTTAGAGGGAGGGAGAGCAAAGTCAATCATCAATTTAAAAATGAGGAGGTGAATTTATGACCCTATGGGCTCTTCCATTTCTAATGTTCTATGATTCTATATGTGTAAGAGACAGAATGTTCCCAGGAAATTCTGATGCAGTAGGTTGGGGTGGGGCTCGGGAATTCCCATTAAAAAAAATTTCCTCAGGTGATTATGATGCATACTAGCATTGGGTATCATTGTACACATGTTCATCATCTTCTAGTCAAATGTTTAATCACCTACAGAAAAATCACCCTCATCCCCAATCTCCAGCATGTCACATTGCTGACAAAAGCAACTGGGGTGTGATCAGAGAATATAAATTTACATTAATATTATTCTAAGTAAAACATGTTTACAAAAACAATGTTGTATCCATGGAGGAAAGCATGTAACAAATGGCGCTGGGACAATTGGATAGCCACACACAAAAGAATGCTGTTGGACCCCTACCTCACACCATATTAAAAAAAATTAACTTAAAATGGATCATATAACACACCACTGTAAAGCAATTATACTCCAATAAAGATGTTAAAAAATAAATAAATAAAATGGATCATAGACTTAGATGTAGGAGCCAAAACTATAAAGCACTTCAAAGACAAAATAGGAGTGAATCTTCTTGATCTTGTATTAGGCAATGCTTTGTTTAGACATGATACTAAAAGCATAAGTGAGAGGGAAAAAAAAAGGTAAATTAGACTCTATCAAAATTTAAAATGTTTGTGCTTCAGTGGATACCATCAAGAAAGTGAAAAGAAAACATAGAGAATAGGAGAAAATATTTGCAAATCATATATCTGATAAGAGACTGCATAAATAGCTCTTACAATTTAAAAAGACAATACAGGGCTTCCCTGGTGGCGCAGTGGTTGGGAGTCCACCTGCCAATGCAGGGGACGTGGGTTCATGCCCCGGTCCGGGACGATCCCACATGCCGCGGAGTGGCTGGGCCCATGAGCCATGGCCGCTGGGCCTGCGTGTCCGGAGCCTGTGCTCCACAGCGGGAGAGGCCGCAGCAGTGAGAGGCCCGCGTACCGCAAAAAATAAATAAATAAATAAATAAATAAATAAATAAATAAATAAATAAATAAAAAGACAACACAAGTCAAAACTAGGCAAAAGTTTTGAATATACATTTCTCCAAAGAAGATACATAAATGGCAATAAGCACATGAAAAGATGCTCAACATCATTAATCACTAGGGAAACGCCAATCCAAACCACTGTAAGATATTACTTCACCCATTAGCATAGCTAAAATAAGAAAGACAAAATAACTTGTGTTGCTGAGGATGTGGAGCAACTAGAATGCTTATATGCTGCTAGTAGGAATTTAAATGGTGTGGCTACTTTGGAAAATAGTTTGACAATTCCTCAGAAAGTTAAACAGGAAGTTACCATATGGCTCAGCCGTTCCATTCCCAGGTATGTACCCAAGATAACTGACACACATGTCCCATAAAAACTTGTACGTAAATGTTCACAGCAGCATAGCTCATAATAACCAAAAGTAGAAACAACACAAAGGTACATCAATGATGAATATATAAATAAAATGTGGTATTTCCACAGAATGAAATATTATTCATCTGCTACAACATGCAAAAACCTTAAAAATATTATGTTAAGTGAAAGAAGCCAGTCACAAAAGTTCATATATTGTATGATTCTATTTATATGAAATGTCCAGAATAGGCAAATTCGTAGAGACAGAAAGTAGATTAGTGGATGGTAGGGGTTAAAGGAAGGTTGTGGGGGGAATTGGGGCTGGGAAATGATGCTTAATGGATACAGTTTCTTTGGGGGTGATGAAGATGGTTTAAAATAAGATGGTGGCAATAGTTGCACAACTCTGTGACTATACTAAAAACCACTGAATTGTATATGTTAATAGATGAATTTTGTGGTGTGTGAATGATATCTCAATAAAGGTGTTTTTAAAAAATGTTGCCTATACCATATGACCATACAAAAAGTTCTTATACAAAATGGAGCATTTTAGATTATGCATTCCATTGCTCAACCGACAACACACACTCTATTAGTCAGGACTTCTTTTGCAAGTGGCAGAAATCCAGTTTAAACTGGTTTAAGAAAAGAATAGAATGTATTGGCTCATGTAGCTGAAAATTACAGGGGTTGCTGGCTTTAGGCATAGCCAAATCTAGAGACTCAAATGATGTAATCCATCTTTCCATCCCTCAGCTCTGCCTTCCTCTGTGTTGGCTTCATTCTCAGGCAGACTCTCCCCAAGTGATGGCAGGATGGCCACCAGTGAATATGGGATTACAACCTAATTTAGCAGGGAAAGAAAATGTGTTTCCCAACAAAAATCCAGGATTAGACTTTGACTGTTGTGGCCTGGGTCATGTGTGTGGAAAGGGGGGCATATTGGCCCAGCATTATGGTAGGGGACAAACTATAGTGAGTTACTGTTGAAGCTTTCAATTTCAGAATTGGATTATCTAGAACAAGTCACCTTTGGGTGTTTTGGAAAAGAAAGATGGATACTTGGAACTAACATTAATTCACTTAAACAAATGGATCAAAACTCTTAATTTAAAAAAATAGATTGCTAAAGTGGCAGATAAGGGTAATGCTTGGCATTTGGCATTTTGATTCTTGCAAGGCACTAGACAAGTTTTTCATGATACCTTTGTAAACAAAGACTGGATAATTGAGTTAGTTGGAGTCACGTTTCATTGATCAGCCATTTCCAGAAAGGACTGACGAATGAGTCAACCTAGTAGATCTTGGTGGGTCACAGAGATCTGCTCTTAGTGCTGACCTGGTTGACCTGTTTATTAACTACTTAGATACAGATACAGAAATCATGCTTATTAGATGGAGAGAGGTTACAGGACTAAGCGCAGTTAATACATTCGATGACAGAGGCAAGATTCAAAATAATTTTCTTTTAATTTTTCTTTAGGATAATTTCAAACATTCACAGATTTAGACATTATGGTATAATAAACCCTATCTACCAATCATCCAGCTTCAACAATTTTCAACTCATGGTCCATCTTGTTTCTCCTATTCTCCCACCCCAACTTCCCTCCCCTCATTTTATTTTGAAGCAAATCCCAGACATCCTATTTGTTAAAAACAAAATTCGAACACTATTATCACACCTAAAAAGAAAACTCAGTAATTCCTTGATCATAAAATATCCATTTTTCAAATTTCCAATTGTCTCACAAATATTAAAAAAAGTACTTTTTGCAGTTTATTTGTTCAAATCAGGATCTAAACAAAGTCTATATACTGTAATTGGTTGATATGTTAGGTCTCTTTTATTCTACCAGTTGCCCTCTCTACCACTTTTTACCTTGCAATTTATTTGTAAATGAACCAAAATAATCTTGATAACAAAATGACAGTTAGTAGAGATAAACAGATGTAATACTAAAATTAAATCTTATAAAGTCAGCTGTAACAGTACAAAATGCTGGAGACACCTGCAGTTCGTGAATAAAGGTCTAGGATTTTCAGTTGGCCACAAACCTAAAATAGTCAACACTATGATATAGTTGCCAAAGTCCCAATATATACTTAGGTTACATTAACCCCAGTATGTACGCACACCACAAGATGTGGTGGGTCTTTTCTACCATACCAAGTCAAATCCTGCCTGGAATATTGTCCTGATTGTGGCTCCCAATACAGTTTTTCAGAGAGACTGAAAACTGGCACACTTAGACAAAGCCCTGATCCTGGTAAGAGAGCTGAAACACACTTCCTTTGGCCAGAGAGCAGCTGGAGAGAAGGGAGTGGGAGAGCTAGCTGTTTATCTGGGTGTGTGACTCAAGGCAGAGAGGGTCCTTAGAAACTGGGTATCCACAAGGAGATGGTGCTGGGAGAAGGAACATTCTTCTGGAACACTCACATTCAGGAGTTTTGAAGCTAAAGAAAGGGAAGAAGCAGCTCATTAGTTAGTGGGCGACACAGAAATAATCAGGTGTGACTACATGGTGGTAGCCAAGGGAACAAATTAAGAGTGTGTAGAATCATGGCATCAGGACAGTGGTGTAGTGTGGTCTGGGCTGGCAGATGATCAGAAAACGACTGGCCCATGTGGGAATTATGGGAAAGTAGGTCTGAGTACCCAGAAATGAGACACAAGAGCTGGGGCAGTACTTGGTTTCAGGCCTGAAAACTTTGATGTCAGTCCAATTTGAGCAGAAGCCAATCCCCAGGCAGAGTGAAGGAAACTGATGGGTGTTGTGCACCTACTAAGTGCTATACATACAGAACATTGTCTGACCCTCACAATAAACCTGCAAGGTAGGTATTTTATTCCTACTTTACAGACATAAAAACTGAGGCTTGGGACTTCCTTGGTGGTCCAGTGGTTAAGAATCCACCTTCCAGGATTTCCCTGGTGGTGCAGTGGTTCAGAATCTGCCTGCCAATGCAGGGGACACGGGTTCGATCCCTGGTCCGGGAAGATCCACATGCCGTGGAGCAACTAAGCCAGTGAGCCACAACTACTGAAGCCAATGCGCCTAGAGCCCGTGCTCTGCAACAAGAGAAACCACTACAATGATACGCCCATGCACCGCAACGAAGAGTAGCCCCCACTCATCGCAACTAGAGAAAGAGTGCAGGCAGCAACGAAAACCCATCGCAGCCAAAAGTAAACAAACAAAATAAATAAGTTTAAAAAAGAATCCACCTTCCAATGCAGGGGACGCAGGTTTGATCCCTGGTCGGAGAACTAAGATCCCACAGGCCACAGGGCAACTAAGCCTGTGCCGTAACTACAGAGCCCATGCAGCACAACTAGAGAGCCCGCATGTCGCAACTACTGAGCCTGTAGACTGTAACTACTGAGCCCACGGGCCCTGGAGCCTGGGCGCCACACCTAGAGAGAAGCCCATGCACAGCAACTAAGAGACCATGCGCTGCAACTAAGACCCGACGCAGCCAAAAAATAAACAAATAAATAAATATTTTTTAAAAACCAAAAATCTGAGGCTCATAGAGGTCAGTTACTAGCCCAAGGTCATGAATGCCTAAGTGGCAGGGCCAGGATTCAGAACAGGCTGGCCTGGAGGCCAGAAGGATAGAGCTGACATGGGGGAAAAGCTAACCTTAGTGACTTAGCCATGAGGTCAATGCCAGGGCACCAACACCTGGGGAATATATCGTGTCAGCACTTGCTGTAGCTTCACATCTAGACCAAGAAATGGGTATAATAAGAGGACAATGGGGAGGGATGGGCTGGGATTTGGGGGTTAATAGATGCAAACTGTCATATATAGAATGGATAAACAACAAGGTCCCGCTGTATAGCACAGGGAACTATATTCAATATCCTGGGACAAACGATAATGGAAAAGAATATAAAAAAATGTATATACATGTATAATTGAGACACTTTACTGCACAGCAGAAATGAACACAACACTGTAAATCGAATATACATGAATTTAAAATATTAATTAAAAAGAAAAAGAGGACATTGAGCATTCTCCACAAAAACACGGACCAAGAATTTGGTCTTCATGTCGCCCCAGCCCTGGGCTCTTCTGGGTTTGAGCCTAGGCGTGGAATCCTCTTCTATAGGAGAGGAGAGATGTCTTTGTATTTTCCTCTGCTTTCCTCCTAAAGCAAATCCCAGAGTCACCAAGCAAAGGAAGACTATCTTTGGTAGACGGTGGGAGATGCTGGGGCCCAGCTCATCCTTTCTACCCAGGGATAGATTCCTGAGCCCTGTCCGTATCTCCAACAGCTCGGGGGTGGTCTTCAGCTCCCTTCAGAGCTGACAGGGGCAGTGCAAGGGTGGGAACCCCAGGTAAGAGTCAGGGAGCAAGAAGCCACCCACTGAAGAGGATGCTGGGATGGGGCAGGGCTGGGCTGGCCCAACCAGTTCAGCCCAGCCAGGAAAGGGCAAGTCAGATCTGGCTCAGCAAGGGCCACTGGGTGGGGGCGTGGTGCTGACTCAGGGCCTGGCAAGTCAGGTGACAGCCAAGGACAGCTGTTGCCTGGGTGTTTTTAGAAAACTGGCTGCCAAAGGCTCTCTCATGGGCTGCTTCTGCACCTACTCAGAAGCAGGCAGAGAAAATGGGGGCATCTTCTTTATAATAAGCTGTAGGCGTGGGGAATTAATAACCCGACCATACCCTGTTGATTCTTGCTTTAATGTACCTAGAGAACAGGAGCAGAAATTAGTCGAGTCTTCTGAATTCCCTTTGAATCCTTTGAAAATCACTGATCTGTTCCCCTTAGATCTTTTTAGGTACCTTGCCAGCAATCCAGTGCAGAGGTTAAGAGAGCAGGTGCTGAAGTCAGGAGGGCCTGGGATCAAAACCCAACTTTATCACTTATTATTTGTATGACTTTGATCAAGTTTCTTAAATTAAAACAAAACATACTTTTTTTTTTTTTTTTTTTGCGGTACGCGGGCCTATCACTGTTGTGGCCTCTCCCGTTGTGGAGCAACAGGCTCCGGACGCGCAGGCTCAGCGGCCATGGCTCACGGGCCCAGCCGCTCCATGGCATGTGGGATCTTCCCGGACCGGGGCACGAACCCGTGTCCCCTGCATCGGTAGGCGGACTCTCAACCACTGCGCCACCAGGGAAGCCCAAAACATACTTTTAATTATGGAAAAATTCAAATATATACGTTAGACATAACAGTATGAATTTCCATATACCTGTTACCCAGCTTGAACAATTATCGACCCATGGGCAACTTGTCTCATCCACATCCTACTCATCTACCTCCCTCCAATTATTTTAAAGGAGATCCCAGGCATCATCTCACTCCATCCCTCTTTATTCCTTTAAACTCTTGTTTCCTCATTTGAAAATGGGGATTATAATAATCCCCACCTCAGAGTATTAATGTGAGGTCATGCATGTAAAGGGCCAGCACAATGTAGGAACTCAGTAAATGATAACTTATAGTATTAGATTAAAATATAAAAATAAGAAATGTCTCTGCTACCCTCCCATCTCTCTGCCTGTGCCCTTCTTTCCTCTTGGTGACCCTTCCTTCTATCTGAGGACTCTCTCCCCTGGTCAGTACTAGGTCCAGTGCTGACATCACAAAAGGGTTAGGATGACTGCCCAGCTGTCCAGGCCTCAGGATGGGCTGGGAGTACAGGGTGCTTGAGCCCGAGGGAGGGAGCTGGAGGAAGGCAGTGGAGACACAGGGAAGAGGGATCAAAAGTACAGCAGCCTGGGAATTCCCTGGAGGCCCAGTGGTTAGGACTCTGTGCTCTCACTGCTGAGGGCCGGGGCTCAATCCCTGGTCGGGGAACTAAGATCCCACAAGCTGTGCTGTGCAGCCAAAAAAAACAGTACAGCAGCCTTGGGAGAGAGACCGGCAGACAGGGGCAAAGTTTGAGCAGGTCCAAGTGGCAAGGGCAGCAGAAAATAGGAAAGAGAAAGTGGATATGGTGAGAATATCAGGCAAAGTTGGAGTCACCCTAGGAGTTCTACCAGAAACAAGTGTGTCCGTCAGGAATCTTGGTTGCAGCACAGTCTGACTTTGGCAAATAGAAGCAGAAAATAAATTTACTGAAGGGCTACTGGGAAGCTCTCAGAATTACTGGGGAGGCTGGAGAACCAGGCTAAGGAATTGGGGCACAGAAACAGGCCACACATGCAGTCTGTTGAGGCCAGACAATGAGGTCATCACTGCCCTCTCTAGACACTAAAGAGATTCTGCAGCCGGCAGCAGGGCCAGCATTGGACGGAGGATACACCTAGCTCTGGGGCCCACGGGTGCCCTGGAAACCAGGTGCTCCTGCTGTACCCCACTGCCTTCTCAGTACACACCCCACTGCGCCTGCTTCTTTGTGTCCTAAGCCCCTGTGTCAAGGTTTTGGGCTGGTGCTTGAGACTGGTAGAGCCCCACTCATGTCCCCACAGCCTAGCTGTGTGTTTGGGGGTGCAGTGGGGGTGGGTGCTGGGGAGGAGAAGATAGTGGGAGGAGGGCTCTGCATACTGAAGACTCACGGTGGAGAGTTTCTTAGTCAAAGAAGGGGGTTCGGGCTTCCCTGGTGGCGCAGTGGTTGGGAGTCCGCCTGCCAATGCAGGGGACACGGGTTCGTGCCCCGGTCCGGGAAGACCCCACATGCCGCAGAGCGGCTGGGCCCGTGAGCCATGGCCGCTGAGCCTGCGCGTCCGGAGCCTGTGCTCCGCAACGGGAGAGGCCACAGCAGTGGGAGGCCCGCGTACCGGAAAAAAAAAAAGAAAGAAAAAAAAAAGAAGGGGGTTTAAGGCTTGGCAGCCAAAGACCTGTCAAATGTCCATTACACAAGGAAGGGAGTGTGAATATGGGTGAGGGGTGGCGGACTGGCACTGGTAAGAACAAGGCAAAGAAACAGGATCTCCATGTGGCTGTCAGGGACACCAGAGCCCTGAGGTAGGGCAAAGGGTAGTGGAATGCTGGATGCACAAGCTACATGGGAGAGAGCCTCGCTTCCTCCTGGGGGTATTTTGGACAAAAGAGATGGCTGAGCTCAGATATTATCTTGGCAGTGTCTAATTCAATTGGTATGTAGCATGAGGGCTTTTGATACCCTGTGCTTCTACCCTCTCTCTGGCTCTGGGAAAGAGGTGGGGCAGCCTGCAAATAACTGGGTGCTTAGTCTGAAAAGCTGGGACCAGACAGGGTTGGGCAAGGGCTGACAAGGGACAGCTGAGAGCAGAGTACAAGCTTTGTGAACAGGCAATTCCATGAAGTCTGAGCTTCCGTGATCAAATAAATGTGATCAAATCAATCTGCCACAAATTTTAAAATCTGCATGACTATTGTTATGCTATGTGTCAGTTAGGCATAAAAGCAAACAGCCAGAATCTGTGTTCTTTTTATCAAACCAAACCAAATATTTAGGGGTTTTCCCCCTCACTTTACTATTATTCTGATATCTATAAGGAGTATCAATCAATATCAGTTTCCTCTATCTCCATGTACAATGTTAATCCCTTCCTCACTTTTTTAAAAGTCCTTGTTTATTTATTATTCTTTTTGCTGTGCAAACATCACCACCACTTATTTCCAGAACATTTTTATCACCGCAAGAAGAAATCCATACCCACTAAGCAGCTGCTCCCATTTCCCCCAGCAACCATTAATCTGCTTCGTGTTTCTGTGAGATTGCGTATTCTGGACATTTCATGTAAACGGAATCACACTTTATTCCTTTTCATACATGTGAAAATAGAATATTTTCATACTTATGAATCATATAATATGGCCTTTGGTGACTGGCTTCTTTCATGTAGTGTAATGTTACGGTGCATCTGTGTTGTAGCATGTATCAGTACTTTATTAAAATAATATTTTGTTTATCCATTTGTCAGTTAATGGACATTTGTGTTGTTTCCATCTTTTAGTTATTGTGAATAGTCCTGCTAAGAACATTTATGTACAAGTTTTTGTTGAGCACCTGTTTTCACTTCTTTTGGATGTATACCCAGGAATGAAATTATGAGGTCACATGGTGATTTTATGTTAATTTACTAAGGAACTACTAAACTGTTTTCCACAGTGTCTGTACTATTTAACATTTCCACCAGCAATGAATAAGAGTTCCAATTTCTCCACATCCTTGTCAACACTTGTTATTTTCCCTTTATTATTATAGCTATCCAAGTGGATGTGGAGTAGTATCTCACTGTGGTTTAAATTTGCATTTCTTAATGACTAATGATGTTGAGCATCTTTTCACATACTTGTTGGCCATTTGTACATCTTCTTTGAAAAAATGTCTGAAAAGACATTTTCTGACATGAAATGATCTGAAGAGACGTTTTTAATTTATGTATTATTAATTTATTTTTTGGCCGTTCTGTGTGGCTTGTGGGATCTTAGTTCCCCAACCAGGGATTGAACCTGGGCCATGGCAGTGAAAGCGCTGAATCCTAACCACTGGACCGCCAGGGAATTCCCCCTCTTGTTTTATCTCATTTTATATTTTTCCCTTCTTCCCTTCTCAATGTCCTCTCCCTCCACAGGTTCCCTCTCTAATGTTGGATGGGTGTTATTAAATACCTATGAAACTTCATAAAACATAGTTTTGCATTTTTTTTTTTAGTTTTGCATGTTTTTAATTTACATGAATGGCATTGTACTATAAATCAGTTTGTTTCCTTTGTTTCAGTTTTCTATGTTGCTGAATGTGTAGCTAGTTAGTAGTTTAATATTGCTATAAGGTATTCAATAGCATGTGGGGTAAGCCATGGGCGGGCCTGCTATAGGCCCAATAGTACACCAGGAATTTTCTTTTCTTTTCTTTTGAAGTATTATTTTAAAAACATATTTGTGTATATATGTATTTATTTATTTGGCTGCGCCAGGTCTTAGCTGCAGCATGCTGGATCTTTGTTGCGGCATGCGGGCTCTTAGTTGTGGCATGTAGGGCCTTAGTTGCGGCATGCGGGATCCAGCTCCCCGACCAGGGATCGAACCCAGGCCCCCTGCACTGGGAGCACGGAGTCTTAACCACTGGACCACCAGGGAAGTCCCCAACAGGAGTTTTCTTACGTGGTAGATGGTAGACCCTTGAATGCTGACCCAGCCCCTCCCCAAGCCTAATCTTACAAAAACTTAGTCCTGACTGAACTCATTAGACAAGTTTTCTCCCTCTGAAAAGCCTGCTCTGATCACCAGAATTGGGGCATGTTTCTGTGGGGAACTAGGAAGGCATTGTTCTTTGCAAGTTTGCTAATTTATTAGTAAACTGAAGTGATAACAAACTTGACTTGGGTCTGAGTTTTCATATTAGCCAATTTTCAAACCCAAGCCAACTCTTTATCACCTGGACTAACCACCAGGGAATTCCCCGGGAAGGCAGTTTCCTCTCAGTCAGGTACCAAACCACCTCAGCCTTACAGAGTATCCCAACTGACCCTTACTACTATAATAAGGTAATAGCCTGATCTGGGCATTTTCACAGGGTTATGTTATCAACTCAAGCACAGTGTTCAATTATGGATGCCACGCTCGAAAACGGACACGTGCAAATCAGAATGGTGGCACTAACAGTTATCTGAGGGTCATCTTATTTGAAGAGGGTTAGTTTGGAGCAGTTTAGAGGAAAATACCAATGCTATCTTTAGATAGTTGAAGAGTTGTCAAGTGAATATAGGGGAAGGTTTATTCTGTGTTGCTCCAGAGGACAGAATTAAAACAAGTTGATGATATAACATGGAAGCACACTTAGACTCAGTGCACTCTTCCGTCAGAAATATCCAGCCCTGCAAACAGCAATCAGCCCTGCAATCAGCCTTCTTGGCATCAGCAGCTCACTGGCAGTGTTCACACAGAGGCTGGACAGGCCATACGTTGGTTTCGGCATTTCTTCACAGAGCAGAAATCAGTTTAGATGACTTCCAAACTTTTTTCTAATGCAGACACAATTCAACCTAATTAATATTCATTGAGCCCCTATTACATGCAAGATACTGGGCTGGGTATTATAGGAGATACAACAGTGCTTCCTTAGATGGTTTACATCTTATGGGGGAAGAGAATTAGTGTTTAATGAACCACTTGTTCTCCTGCCAGGTTCTTTGCATAGATTAGTTTAATCTTTACAATAGCTTGAATTTCACAGCTACTGATAACCTCAGTTTCCAGATGAGGAAACTGACGTTCGGAATGCTAAGAAATGGTCTAAGATGACCCAGCTAAAATGAGATGGAACAACGATTCAAGATCAGATCACTGTGGGGACTTCCGTGGTGGTGCAGTGGTTAAGAGTCCACTTGCCAATGCAGGGGACATGGGTTCAAGCCCTGGTCCGGGAAGATCCCACATGCTGTGGAGCAACTAAGCCTGTGTGCCACGACTACTGAGCCTGTGTGCCACAACTACTGAAGTCCACGTGCCTAGAGCTCGTGATCCGCAACAAGAGAAGCCACCTCAATGAGAAGCCCGTGCACCGCAACGAAGAGTAGCCCCTGCTCGCCGCAACTAGAGAAAGCCCGTGTGCAGCAATGAAGACCCAACACAGCCAAAAATAATAAAAAAAAAAAAATCAGATCATTGTGACTCCATTATACCGTGCCATGAGTCTACGAATTTATGTTAAGTGTAGCTTCATACTTCTTGTCTTGGCAAAGGGTTAAAGCATTCCCCTCTTGTCATTGTCTTTTTAAGTCTGATGAATCCTCTAGGTCTTGATGCTTGAGATACAGTTTTCTGGAGAGATATCTAAGTTTCTGTTCCATTGGGGTTCCAAGTCTTTCCTTGAGCAGACCTCTTTCCTCACTTTGCCAATGCTCCCCTGGGTTCTGCCTTTAGGAAGTGCTTTTTTTCTCCAACTCTATTCTGCCCTAACTTTTAGTGGCTTCTAGGGTTTTTTCCAATCGTCTCAGGCATGTCAAGTTGCCAAAACCTGTGCTCTCTGCCCTTTTCTCTCTCTCAGTTTACCTAAAGCCTTTTTTGCTCTTCAGAGCTCTGACCGCTGCTACAATAAATACCCCAGTTTTCCTTTGACAGCGGAAGTGTGCCTTATAGCCCTCTTTTGTATTGATCCATCTGGGGGTTTACTATGCACCTCTTCATGTTAACAGAGAACCACTATGTTTGTTCATTTCTTGGTGCTCTCCATTTTCTAAGTAAAAAATGAATGAGCAGTTATTACTTTAATATATAGTTGAATAGCCAATTATTAGCAAATAATCATCCTTTGCCTTAGATGATTCTTTTGTTTTCCTTTAGATATTAAAAAAAGAGATTAACTTACATATTTACATTTTAATATGTAAATGTAAATATACAGTTCCTAGTGTGGTTAGGGCTCCTGCTTGACCGATAGTCACTTTTAGAAGAGGCATAGAGTTGCAAAGATGGATTTAGGGGAAGTTTTTCCCTTCTAGGAGATCCCTATAGATTAACAGAATGCATTACTTGTCTCAAAACTATGAGATTTTTTTTTAACTTATGTCCCTCTAGATTTGCTTTTTTCAGCAAGCCAATGATCCCCAAACAGAAAAAGTTTTCTCAGTTCTTGTGGTGGTAATAACATTTCTGAACATTAACTAAAGGCCAAACATTATGTCTTATTTCATCCTCACTCAACCCTATAGTAGTTTTTATCTTGTTCCTACTTTACAGATGAGGAAACAGGTTTAGAGAGGTTAAGTAACTTACCCAAGGTCTCTAACAAAGTGACAGATATAGAATCTTAGGTCCAGCCAACTCAAGGCCCATGTTTATAACCACTGTGCTGGACCAATTGCTCCAACAGAAGTGAATAGAGATTCATCCGCTGGAGTTGATGGTGGGAAGTTTTTTTTTAGGGGGCAGTTGTCTGCTGCCTTCAGCCATTGTATTTCTTTCTTTTGGTCTCCTTTTGATGATTCCATTAAATCTTCACAGCTTGTCAGTTCCAATTCTTGTTTCTCCCTGTTTTAATATTTCATTCTCCTTCTGACCTATTCCTGTTCTTGGTTCAACTTCCTTTGGCACCATGTTTTGTCCAGGATGGCTTGTTGCTTTGATCATTTATAAGTATTCTAAATTTACTTGTAATTTTCTGCTTTCTTTTTCCTTATGGTGCAATTCATTGCTCTTATCTCTTAGTAATAATAGTAATCATTTATATTTGCATAGTGTTTTACAGTATAAAAAGTACATTTACTTGCATTATCTTATTTAATTTTTAAAACAGTCTCATGAGGTACTATATTCTTTTGATGTATGAGGCTTAGTGAGGTTAAATGAATCACAGAGCTAGTCAGTAGCACGATTGGTTTTTTTAAAAATTTTTATTTATTTTTGGCTGTGTTGCATCTTTGTTGCTGCACTCCGGCTTTCTCTAGTTGCGGCGAGCGGAGGCTACTCTTTGTTGTGGTGCACGGGCTTCCCATTGCGGTGGCTTCTCTTGCTGGGAGCACGGACTCCAGACGCGTGGGCTTCAGTAGTTGTGGTTCGCAGACTCAGTACTTGTGGCTTGCGGGCTCTAGAGCGCAGGCTCAGTGTTTGTGGCGCATGGGCCCAGTTGCTCTGCGGAATGTGGGATCCTTCTGGACCAGGGCTCGAACCCGTGTCCCCTGCATTGGCAGGCGGATTCTTAACCACTGGGCCACTAGGGAAGCCCACACAGTTGGTTCTTGAGTCTATGTTCTCTGATTCCAAGTTAAGTGTTCATTCCACTATATCACAGTTGCTCCATTAGTACTAACAGTATTTCTTGTTCATAGAAATAAACTCTAAAATGGAGTTAGGTGAGTTCTTCATGTATTTTCTAAAATTAATAAAATATTGCTCCAAAGGTATTATCTTCCCATTCACTTCTCTTGAATTTTCAATCCCTCCCCACTCCCAGCATTTTGAAAGTTTCTCCAAATTAGTACTGTTTTCCAGGAAAAAAAAAAAAAAGTGAATCTATCTCTGAATTTCATTTGCTTTTTCCTTCACTAAACATGTTTTGATGTTCTGATATATTCAAGGCACTGTGCAAAGTGATGTATGCAATAGTCACAGCCCTCAAGGATATTCCAGTTTGAGAAAATACGATATGTACATAAATGTCTTTCAGAAAATGTAGAAAATGTGTCATAAGAAATGTCTAAATAAAGAGTTGTGGGAAGAAGAATATCCACGTAGCTATTCACCAAAATGCTAATAGTCGTTATCTCTGGGGTAGAATTTTTAAGAATTAAAATTTTTGTTTTGCTTATCTGCAGGTTTTAAGTTTCTAAAAGTAAATATGTATTATTTGTGGAAATGAAAAGGAGGAAACATACTTGATTTTTTAGTGCTAGGGAGTTCAAAGGTGGAACAAGTTCCTTCTTAGAGAGTGTGCTGTGGAAGACAGGCTATGGTGAGGACATTTAAGTTGAAGGGATGTGGGTGGGATGAGCAGCGGTGTGCACTTTGCATGGAGAGAACCACAGTAAACTAAGCATGAAATCAAGAAGATACAGAGTAACTGTGAGAAAGATGAGTAGTTCAGCCTGTCTAGAGACTAGTATGTGGAAGATAGATAGGGTAGGAAATAAAGTTTGTTGGCTAGGGCCTGGCGCTCCTTAAGTGCCAGGTGAGGAGGCCAGCATTTCAGAACTGAGATATTCCTGCAGACTACAACAAACACATCCAATGTGCTGGGGAAGGCTCATGGGGCAGTAATTCTCTAACAGGAGGTAGGACTAAATCAAGATATGAAGGCAGAGCAGAATATTGGCAGGCTATGGTGATAAGAACAGTGGTAGCCTCTGGGCAATCAGTACTTAGCATCAGGAAGGTCAAACAAAGACCTTCCTCTAAGAAGGCCCTGGGGAAGAATGAGAGTGTGAACACAGGAACTAGGCAGTAGTAAATAGGCAAAGTCCCAGGAACTGGAGGGGTAGGTTTTACAGCAATGTGATGACTTAGCAGTGGGGCTGCCATTCAAGGGAAGACTTCATTCTTTTTTTTTTTTTTTTAAATTAATTAATTAATTTTCGGCTACGTTGGGTCTTCGTTGCTGCACGCGGGCTTTCTCTAGTTGCGGCGAGCAGGGGCTACTCTTTGTTGCGGTGCGCGGGCTTCTCATTGCAGTGGCTTCTCTTGTTGTGTAGCACAGGCTGTAGGTGCGCGGGCTTCAGTAGTCATGGCACGCGGGCTCAGTAGTTGTGGCTCATGGGCTCTAGAGCACAGGCTCAGTAGTTGTGGCACACGGGCTTAGTTGTTCCGCAGCATATGGGATCTTCCCGGACCAGGGATCAAACCCGTGTCCCCTGCATTGGCAGGCAGATTCTTAACAACTGTGCCACCAGGAAGTCCCTGGGAAGACTTCACTCTTAACAATAACAGAGAGAGCAAGGGGCAGAGAGATTAAAGAGGAAGAAATCAGGGAGAGAGACTGGGAAATACATGTGGGAAGAATGATAAAGACAATCCTGAGTCACTATCTTTTCACGCAGGGATTTCTTACATGTTGTAGAGGCAGGTCCTGAAAGTTGAAGCTGAAGACTGGAACCATGAACTGGCCAGCTGTGCACTTTCTAGAAAAATACAGAGACAATACCTTAATTACTGGTATGAACATATAAATATACCTATTTTCTTTCTTGGCTTTGCACATATTTGGACTAGATTCTGTACAGAGCAATTCTTTTTTTTTGCGGTATGCGGGCCTCTCACTGTTGTGGCCTCTCCCATTGTGAACACAGGCTCTGGACGCACAGGCCCAGCAGCCATGGCTCACGGGCCTAGCTGCTCTGCGGCATGTAGGATCTTCCCAGACCGGGGCACAAACTCGCGTCCCCTGCATCGGCAGGCGGACTCTCAACCACTACGCCACCAAGGAAGCCCTGTACAGAGCAATTTTAAAAGCAGGTATAAGCTCCAAGCTACTACTACTAAATTGGCATTTTCTTTCACTGTTTCAATTATTATCAAATATTACTTCGCAACTCTAGGTATACCTTTAGGCCTACATGGACTCCCATTTTATTCTTATTTTCTAGAGTCAGAGATCATGCCTGATCACTCTAGTGGCCTTCAGTGGTAGACAGGGCTTGAGGTTTAGGCCTCACTGCAGCAAAACCTTTAATTAATTTTAGGAAAGCCAAACATTAAGTACTTGCTGAGCCTTCCAATTCTCGCCTTCTTGCAGTATGATGTCCTGTAGAGGTGTTCTTCCCTTTTCCCTTGCGCATGTAGTGGCCGGCTCTGCCACTGCCAGTGTGACCTCTGGCAAGTCTCTAACCTCCCTGAGCCTTAGACTCATCTGTAAATTACGTGCAGGAGTTGAATTATGACTTAAAGATATTACAGCTCTAAACTTCTAGGATCCTGATACAATACTAAATAAACTTCATTAATAGTATAATTAATTACTAAAGTTCCAGAATATTGAGTGCATGGAGAAAAGGCTCTAACTGATAAAACTGTTGGAAACAACTGGGATAAACAAAGAAATTTAAAAAAAATTATTTTTCATTTTTAGTTGCCCACTGTCCCCAACATTTATATAGTGGAACTAATTAGGCTTTCTATGTTTAAAAATCATAACTTTCTAAAATGCTTCACAACATTGGGGCTTGAGTTAATTGTAGTTCTTTTGAAAGGAAGAATCACATTAATACTGATGATTTTCCTGAATGTTATGACTCTGAATTGATGACAAACCTGTGAGGCACTGATCATAGCTCATTTTGTGATGTGCATGGCTAGGCTATTTTAGAATTGTGGCATTATTCCTAATAAGACATTCCCAATTGGAGAAAGAATGATTCATAGAGAATAAGGTTTAAATGACAAGAGCAATTCCAGAAACAGAACGGAGAGTGAGATTAGAGAAGACAGGCATCTTCAGAAACGAACGAAGCTTTAGGGGTAGTTGGAAAAGAAGAATGTAAGACAAGTCTTCAAAGAATGGGAGACTGAAATACGATTACCCTACTGCCTAAAGACTAATTTTAATTACATATTAAATACACAAACATTTTGGTGGTGGTGGGGCGTAAAAATGCAGTTTTTACTTCTTTCCCAATCCCTGTTGCTTTTTTTTTTTTTTTTTGCGGTACGCGGTCCTCTCACTGCTGTGGCCTCTCCCGTTGCCGAGCATAGGCTCCGGACGCGCAGGCTCAGCGGCCATGGCTCACGGACCCAGCCGCTCTGCGGCATGTGGGATCTTTCCGGCCCGGGGCACGAACCCGCTTCCCCAGCATCAGCAGGGGGACTCTCAACCACTGCGCTACCAGGGAAGCCCCAATCCCTGTTTCTTGCTTTCCAGATGTCTCAGGGTTTTCTCCTGTATCGGGCTGAACCAGTCCACCAGGTTCAACTACTCTGCCATCACATCCTAGGTGTGCTTCGGAGCCATGACACACACTAAGAAAGGTAGGGCAGGAGTATGAACATTTAAACTACAGAAAGGAAGAAGAAAGGGAAAGTATACCTGAGACTGATGGAAAGAGAGGGAAGGAAGAGTGCTAGGCATATGAAAAGAAAGTGCAAGGAAAAGACAGCGGGGTTGGGGCTGGCTTCACTATCTCTCAATTTGGTACATTGATGGTTCGATTCTGGCGGCAGGGAGGGGCCCCGCTTCCTCAGCATGGTGCTATTGGGCTCTCCCTATTGCAAAAGGGTGGCCAAGGGCTTCCGCGCTGGCACAGTAGTTAAGACTCTGCCTGCCAATGCAGGGGACACGGGTTCGAGCCCAGGTCTGGGAAGATCCCACATGCCGCGGGGCAACTAAGCCTGTGTGCCACAACTACAGAGCCTGCGCTCTAGAGCCCGCGAGCCACAACTACTGAGGCCGCGTGCTACAACTACTGAGACCGAGTGCTACAACTACTGAAGCCCAGGCGCCTAAAGCCTGTGTTCTGCAACAAGAGAAGCCACCGCAAAGAGAAGCCCGTGCACCGCAACGAAGAGTAGACCCAGCTCGCCGCAACTAGAGAAAGCCCGCGTGCAGCAACGAAGACCCAACGCAGCCAAAAATAAAAATAAATAATAAAAAAATTAATAAAAAAAAAAGTGTCCAAGTTCTGGAGCCGGTTCTCCACGTAGAGCACAGCACCGGCGCTTCCACTTGGTGGGGAGGTTGGCCCTGCACCCAAGTGTTCCTCGGCCCTCTACTCCTCGCCCTGGAGGGCAGATTACATCATCCCAACTGAGCAGCGTGGCCAGTTTTTCCCATTTCAAACTCCTGCTCTCTTGAACGCCAACTCTGGTTCCTTAAGTAAACCGGGACGGAGCTTAATGTTTCCCCCGCCCCGACTAGCCACGAGAGAGGGCACTCAGGATGCGCCTCATTTTAGCAAAGAGGCTATTAAATGACCCAGGGCGCTACTTTTTCTCACATTTACGGCTACAGCTACACAGGAACACACGGCGACCCAAGCTCTTGGCTGCGCCAAGACTCTCAGCGAAACACACGCGCCAAACGCGGCCCGAAGCATCCTCAGCTGAGCCCGGTGAGCGACCTGAGGAGGAAAACGGTGGATGTCAAAGGGCTACTCCAGCATGCCGCGCCTGCGCAGTCACTAGGCAGCGCCCCCCCGCGGGGCGTGCTCGTAACGCTGCGCACCCTATCAGACGGCCGCAGGGAGCGCGCCCGCGGCCTCGCCCTCTCTCGTCCCTCCCCTCTCTAGTCTCCGTCGGGGCTTAGACTGAGGCTCGGAGACCTAACGCTCGACTCTGCGCCCCCGCGGGCCCCCACGCCCTCTGGTGCGCGTGCGCAGAGGCGGCCCGCAGGGCGAGGGCGCGAGGGGAGGGCGGGCGTACGTCCTTGCGTGCGTCTCAGGCAGCGCGCACGCCGGCGTGAGAGGGCACGGGGAAAAGGTGGCTCTGGCCGGGGCGGCTCGGCTTCCTGTGGCTATGTAGCTGAGCTCGTCGGCTCCGGGTTCTCCTTCGCTGCCATCGCCGCGTCCTAGCGCGGAGCGGCTGCTCGCGAGGGATACTGTCTTCACGCCCGCCGCTCTCCCTCGACGGCTGAGCTTGCTTGCTCGCCCGTGGGAGCGTCCCGGCCGAGCAGCCCTGAGGGGGGAGGGGAGGCCATTTTGTCCCGACCGACTCCCCGGAACCGGGCGGAGCGGCTGGGAGAGGCTGCGGAGCCGCGGTCGCCGCCCTCGGAGGCACCGGACGCTTCCACCGTCGGGGCTTCCTCGACGAGGCTGTTCCTAGGTCGCCCGCGCCCTCTCGAGCCCTCCTTTTTCCCACGCTTTCCCGGTCCTCCGGCCTGAGAACGCCCGAGAGAGGAGGAGTTGGCCGTAGTGAGAGGGACCGATCCCTTGGGGCCGCCGGCGGCGAGAGCCTGTGCCGCTCCTCCCAATGGCGAAGAAGACGTACGACCTGCTTTTCAAGCTGCTCCTGATAGGGGACTCGGGAGTGGGGAAGACCTGCGTCCTTTTTCGTTTTTCGGATGATGCCTTCAATACCACCTTTATTTCCACCATAGGTAAGACCTGTGGGAGGGTGGTGTGCGGTCTCTGCATCTGCAAACCGTTTCTTTTATTCCAGACATCTTGCTTCCAGTAATATACGCCTTTGTTTCAGTGATTCTGATTCCAGGCGACAGACCCAAGTTACTGTTTGAATCGGCATCGAGCTTTCTGGGGCGGGGTCTTCCCAAGCTTTGCATCCGGTCTTTTGCTTTCAAGTCTCTCACTCTGCTCGGTGCCTGCTGTTACAAAATATGCAGCATTAACAGCGTTCCAGAATCCTATTTCTTTAAGCGTCTGGATTGGCTTTTTCCATGTTTGTGTGGCGTTACTGGCTGTACGATATTTGTAAGGGATTTATTTTGGTGGTTGGGACTGAAGCACTAGGAGTCATTTGGTAAAGGCCTGGATTCATACTTCAGGGCAAAGAAGATTCCATATGGTCTTAAAGTAAACTTGAGGATTTGTGTGAGGAATAATTAAGGCAAATTAGAAGGGAAAAGTGAGTTGCTCGGCGTTGACTAATCCATTGATGTGTCAAACAATCGGAGGCTCTTCGTGCTTGGGGTGGGACTCTGGCATGTTTGCTCACAGAGCTGTTCGACACATCAACAGAAGCAGTAATCTAATGGAGACGATCAGCTTCTGTCCTCGAACCCGAAAAAATGAAGTTCTCCCTTCTGTTTACGCTAGAATTTACAGGGAAGTGTCTTGCCAGTCATAGCCTTGGGACTTCTAATGTACTTTTCACCTCATGTTTCAGAATTATTTAGTGTGAAAATAAGAGCTAAAGATTGACCTTTTAAATCGGTTTCCCGTTTAGGAAAAGAAAAGGGAACGCTCTAGGAAAGTCCCATTTGACTCTGCTGAGACAATTTAGTGCATTAACACGAATTGTGTTAAATGGGTTGTATGCGAAATCCGTTTCCCCCCCCCACAATAAATATCTTAAAGGACACATAGTTGTCTCTGTCACTTGGGGCCCAGAACACAGCGTTGGGGCAGTGCAATGAAACCCATTTTTAAGTGTAACTAGTTTTATATTAAGATGAGTTTTTAAAAAAGCAACTGTAGTCTTTGAACTCTGGTAGTTGTCACAATTAAGCTGATTTCAGACAGTTTATAGCATTTGGAATCGTTGATTTGGATTTCTTGTGATAAATATTTGTCAGCTACTTAATTCATTCTCATAAAACAAATTTTACTGAATTTAAATTGGGCAAGTGATCATTTAAACTACGTTTTGATTTTACTCCCTTTTTTGGGGGGAGGGGGTCATTGTAATCATTATTTCCTGAGTGTCATACTGCTCTCTAGACCTGTCATAAATTTCACGAAACTTAGAACTTGTTCTCTGCCTGTGGGTTAGCACTTCCTACCACTATGTTTACTTTTAATATTCCACTTTTAGCTGTATCTGGGTGGGTCAGGTAGTTAGATAGTTCAGTAAATATTTATTGAGCACCTAATGCTAGGCACTGTTTTAGGGACTGGGGATAGACAAGTGAACACAATAGACCTTTTAAGGAGCAGTCTAGTGAGGACAATCACAATAGAGTGTGGAAAGTGCTACAGTGGGGGTAAGCATGGGAAGGAGGGGTGACTAGCCCAAATTAGGCGCTTGCATGGAGATGGTGTCTAAAATGAAGTCTGAAGGACAGATAGGAATTGGAACACGGGTGGGATAGGGCCTTTCTGGAAAAGGGAGCATTGAATAAACCTGTAGTAAGATCAGGGATTTAATTCACGTGGTCAACTTTAACCTTTCATTGAGAAGGGTAGGGGGTGGAGGGTAGAAAGCAAAACATTAACTCCATCTACTCTTGTCTTTTTTAATGAGTGCATACCCTCAACTAAAGCCCAATCCTGTAAGATAATGACATAATCTTCTTGTGTAGTCTTTCTTTTTTACTTTTTTTTTTTTTTTTTGGCTGCCCCGCAAGACTTGTGGAACCTTAGTTCCCTGACCAGGGATTGAACCTGCGCCCTCTGCAGTGAAAGCTGGGAGTCCTAACCACTGAACCGCCAGGGAATTCCTTGTGTAGTCTTTTTAGTAGGGAAAATGTGTAGTAATTTAGGATCAAACCTGCTGGGTTGGAATCCTAGTTCCACAGGTTACTAGTTAGGGAACTTTGGCAAGTTAATTAATCTCTGTCTGCTTGTTTCTTCTTTAAATAGTGTTAATAATAGGACCTATCACATAAGGTAGTTGTGAGGATTTTATGGGTCATTGAGAGCAAAGCACCTAGCGTGGTGCCAGGCACACTGTAGGAGCACAGTGCATGCATATTAGCTGTATGTGGAACTTGTGACCCTTCTGCTGCTGAAGTGAGGCAGAACAAGGTACTTTATGGATTGAATGCCCTGCATGCAGTGTTCACACAAATATTTGTTAGTGCTCTGCTAAACAATTTCACTTTAGATTCTGAAACTTTAATATTTTGATATAAAAGTGTGATATGTATGATATTTTGATATATAAGATATATTGAACAGTGTAAGCTGAGAAATGGATAAATACATGGGTGTAAAATTCTGAGTACAGCTCCAACACATTGCATGTATTAGCTCTGTGTGCAGGTTTTAGAAGTCTGCTGGCATCTTAACACCAGTGCATCCAAAAGAAATATAATGTGAGTCACATAGATAATATTTTTTAGTAGCCACATTTAAAAAGTAAAAGAAGTATTTAATACTAATTTTAACTCATGTTATCCAGTCTTATAATTTTATTATGTAATCAAGATTAAAAAATAGTTGAGACATTTTACATTCTTTTTCTCCAGAGTGTATGTTATATTTACAGCTCATCTCAATTTAGATTAAGCACATTTCAGGTGCTGAGTGTGGCTAGTGCTGCCATATTGGACAATGCATGTTTAAACAGTATAAACTAGCCAGTTGGCTAATGTGCAGATGATTAGAGATACTTGGAATGTGTACTACTTTTAGGACATTTTAAATTTCATCAGTTGACTAGGATGTTTTTTTGTTTTGCTTTGCTTTTTAAAAAATCTAGAGCACTCTCTAATTATGAATGATACTGAAATTTGAGTTGTCACTTGATTGTTAAAACCTCTTGAGGTTTGGACAGAAGTAGTTACCTTGCAGGTGTTCAGTAGGGCCAAACTGCCGGTATAACGCTGGCCCTCATTATTTTAGGCACAGTCATTTCAGTTACTTATTGGCTATTGATTCTTGGAAGAAATAATTTTTATAGGCTTATGGTGCTTACTTACAGTGCTTACACAGACTACCGTATTTAAAATTTTCTGTATATTTTCACTTCCCACACATCTGTGTCAGAAATTGTGTATGATGTTTATGGTCAGATTTATTGCAGACAGAGTTGTAAAAACAAATTACTGGTATGTTCCACACTCACCAATCGCAAAGTGAATCCAAGGGCACTGGAATATATAAGCTGCACAAGGACAGAGGGCTTTGTCTTTTAGCTGATAGATGCTAAGCACCTAGAAGAGTCCCTGCATTTAATGGGTGCATGGTAAATAGTGAATGAAGGCAGGCAGACAGACAGGTAGTAAGTATAATCAGCATCCTCTAGAATTGGCTAGTTTTATTTTAACATTTCTTGTCTACCTACTTTCTGAGCATTAAATATGTGAAGTAGATTGAGGTCAGATTTTACATAAGAAAATCAGCTGTTTGGCTAATAGAGTAATTTTAGGGTAAAACTGGTCTTGGAAATTCAGATTGTTGAAGTATTTGCTAAAGAGAGTTACTGGTTTTGGATGAGCAGATTTCATTGGTTTATTTGGCTATAACCCTGTTGGCAGTATGAGCTCAGGAAAACATTACCCTTTTCGTGATATGGTAGGTACTTGGACTCGTCCCAAAGCAGAAATTTTTAGTGGGCTGTTTTACTGAAAGTGCTGTCTTTTGGTGTTGTTAATCCTCCCTCCACCCCTCGACTTCATATTACTTTTTCTGTTAGGACTGTCTTTCACTGGGAAACGGAGTCTCTGGGTTCCATGTAAAAAATTAAATTGGTGGGCTTCCCTGGTGGCGCAGTGGTTGAGAGTCCGCCTGCCGATGCAGGGGACATGGGTTCGTGCCCCGGTCCGGGAGGATCCCACATGCCGCGGAGCGGCTGGGCCCGTGAGCCATGGCCGCTGAGCCTGCACGTCCGGAGCTTGTGCTCCGCAACGGGAGAGGCCACAACAGTGAGAGGCCCGCATACCGAAAAAAAAAAAAATTAAATTGGTAAAGGCTCTTGCCTCTGGGAGAGGTATAAAATGAACACACCCTTTTTGTTGTCTTTCTGAGTGTTTTTACTAAGCGTTGGAAGAGTAGGATGGTTCCACTAACATGCATTTAAGAATTGGTTTATTTAATTGAAATGAGCCCATTTTATATGAGAGGCTGCTTTTTAGAGAATTGAGCAAAACCTTTTTCATATTAAACGTGACAGGACTTTGCTGTGACACCCAGGCAGTGGCTCATGCTGCAGGAATGCCAGCGTGCCCAATGAATTTTTCTTTAAAAAAAAAAAATTTTATTTATTTATTTATTTATTTATTTATTTTTGACTGTGTTGGTCTTCGCTGCGGTGCGCGGGCTTCTCATTGAGGTGGCTTATCTTATTGCAGAGCTCCCACTCTAGGCGCGCGAACTCAGTAGTTGTGGCATGTGGGTTCGGTAGTTGTGGCTCACGGGCTTGAGAGCACAGGCTCAGTAGTTGTGGCGCATGGGATTACTTGCTCTGCGGCACATGGGATCTTCCCGGACCAGGGCTCGAACCTGTGTCCCCCACATTCCCAACTACTGCACTACCAGGGAAGCCCGCCTAAGGAATTTCTTTCATTTGAACTTGTATTTTTAGGATTGATTAAGAACTATCCCGAGATTTTCCCAAAGAAGATACAAAGGGCCAGTAAACACATGAAAAGATGTTCAACATCACTAATCATTAGGGAAATGCAAATCAAAACCACTATGTGACGTTACTTCACATCCATTAGGATGACTGACATCAAAAATTAACTTTGGGAAAAAAAAAAGAACTGTCATAGACTTATCTGTTCGAGTCCCTGCTTTCAGTTCTTTTGGGTATATACCTGGAAGTGGCATTGCTAGATCATACCATAATTCTATTTTTAATTTTTTGGGAAACCACCATATTGTTTTCCACAGTGGCTGCACAGTTTTATGTTGCCATAGCACTGCACCAGGGTCTTATTTCTCCGCATCCTCATCAACACTTGTTACTGTCTGTTTAGTAGCATTATTCACAGTAGCCGAAAGGTGGAAACAACCCAAATGTGCATAGACCAATGAATGGATACACAAGATGTAGCATATACATACAATGGAATATTATTGAACCTTAAAAAGGAGTGAAATTCTGATAGATTTTACAACATGGATAAACACTGAAAACACTATGCTAAGTGAAACAGGCCAGACACAAATAGACAAATACTGCATAAAATCATTTATGTGAGGTACCTAGAATAGGTCAATTCATAGAGAAAGTAGAATAGTGGTTACCAGGGCCTGGGGACTGGGTAATGGGAAGTTATTGGCTAATGTGTACAGAATTTCAGTTAGTGGGGAATTATTGCTTAAAGGGTACAGAGTTTCAGTTTGGGAAGATAAAAAAGTTTTGGAGATGGATAGTGGTGATGGTTGCACAGCAGTGTGAATATATTTAATGCCACAGAATTGTATACTTAGAAATGGTTAACATGCACAGAAGGACAAATACTGCATGATTCCATTTATATGAGGTATTTAAAGTTGTCAAATTCATAGAAACAGAAAGTAGAATAGTAGAAAGTAGAATGATAGTCTCCCAGGGACTGGGGGGAGGGGGAAATGGGGAGTTGTTTAATGGATATAGTATAGTTTTAGTTTTATGAGCTGAAGAAGTTTTGGAGATCTGTTGTGTATCAATGCAAATACACTTAACACTACTACACTATACACTTAAAACTGGTTAAGTTGGTATATTTCTATGTTATGTGTTTTTTTTACTGAAATTTAAAAAATGGTTTAAATGGTCAATTTTATGTTACGTATATTTTACTACCAAAAAGCCCCCAAAAAACTCTTTGCCACTTGACACAGCTCTCTAAAAGGGCATTTAATCACAGACAGCCCCTCACTGTTTCATGTGATAACTACTGTTAACCAGTGGTCATTGAGTCAAGAGGATCCTTTAAGGTACTTTCCCATGCTTTATTATTACCGGTCTGTACTTTCAGATACTGAAGGCAGGTTTGTCTTTTTGTTGTGTGTATCTACATAGATCTCCTTGGAATATTAATACAGGAAAATACCCTAATATGAATTTTTTTTCCCTTTTTTTAGCACGTTGGGTCTTAGTTGCTGGGCGCAGGCTTCTCTAGTTGCAGTGAGCAGAGTGGGGGGGCTGCTGTTCGTTGTGGTGCGTGGGCTTCTCATTGCAGTGGCTTCTCTTGTTGCAGAGCACAGGCTCTAGGCGGGCAGGCCTCAGTAGTTGTGGCACGTGGGCTCAGTAGTTGTGGCTCGTGGGCTGTAGAGCTCAGGCTCAGTAGTTGTGGCGCACAGGCTTTGTTGCTCCGCGGCATGTAGGATCTTCTGGACCAAGGATAAAACCCATGTCGCCTGCATTGGTAGGCGGATTCTTATCCACTGCACCACCAGGGAAACTGAGTCAGGAAACTGAGACTGATGAGGGGAGGTAACTTGCAGAAGATTATATGGCTAATTAGTGAAAGAGTTTTGACTAAAATCCACATCCAATCCTGTTCATGGCTGTGTTTCTCATCCTGAGAATTTCATTGTTTTGTTTGAAAAAATTAATGATAGGGTCATTCTCCTACTCATCAGTTTTAATTTGAAAAGTGGAGTTACAGTGGTTTATTGTTGTTTTGTCTTTGTTTTGACAGAAGTGGGAAAGTAACAAGTCTCAGCACCAAATACCAAGGGGTTTGTTCAGGTTACTTGTCTTTTGCAAACAGAGTGTAACACAGCAGAGCTGAGCTGATAATGTTAGAAATGATTATTTTATTTTCAAGAATTATCATGTATAATGGTATACGAGATGTGGCAAAGGAAATACTGATATTCCTGTTCGGTTTGTAAAGGGAAAGAATGATAGGAGAAATACTGTCAATCTGTTTCAACTTTTAACAGTACAGAGTTGCCCAGCCAGTGCTGTGATAGCAATTGTGATTAACCGAGAAATAGGGGCTTGTTGAGTTGATTTACAAATAAGAGACCGTTATTTAGCACAAAATATAAATTTGTGAATAACTAAGAGATCTGCATGGGAAGACTGCTTATGGAGATGGTTCAGTCATAAAGGTAGAGTGTAAAAGAGCTATAAAGTGTTGAGACCATTGTCTGAACCCAAAGACTGATAAAAGTCTTGAAAAGGTCATGGATTTGCTTCCTTCAAAGAGGTGAATATTGGGGGTTAATGGATTAAGTCCTTTAAATTTGGGTCATAAGAAAAGGAATTTGAAAAGATGACTAGAGTAAAATTTTGGTGAAGAAAACTCATCTGAAGGTAAATCTCAAATGAGAAAAAACATTATATTTGAAGATAGTAGTACCATATAGTTTGAGTTACAAACAAAAGTAATTGCTTGATATTTATCCTTCTTTCCAGAGATGAAAAATCATATTTTTGGGGAAAACAGCAACTGGTGATGGAACACTAAGTTTCCAGCAAACAGAGCATCCAAGGTTGTAAAACATTAGAAAATGGAAAGAAACATTATTCTGGAGACCCAAAAAGTACAATGTAGCAAAATCAGAACAGAGGACAGTATTCATTTGTTTCTTTCACATCAGTAGCAGTGCTTACGCAGGCTTTTTTAAATTGACATTTTTATTAAGGCAGTTGTAGATTCACATGCAGTTGTAAAAAGCAGTACAGAAGGATCCCTTGTACACTTTGCCCAGTTTCTCCTAATGGTAACATTTTGTGAAACTGTGGTATAATATCACAACCAGGATATTGTCATCTGTTACAGCACACCAGTCTTACTCAAATTTCTCTAGTTTTACTTGTACTCATTTGTGTGTGTATGAAATTCACTACAGTTTTGTCACTTCTGTAGGTTCATGTAGCCACCACCACAGTCAAGATACTGAACAGTTCCAAGAGACAAGGATCCCTTGTGTTCTTTTTTAACTATACCCCTTTCCTCCCTCCACCCCCGCTTCTCTCCTCCAAAAATTTGTCCTCCATTTATAAAATTTTGTCATTCACAAATGTAATATAAATGGAACCATATACGATGTAACCTTTTGGGATTTGCTTTTATTCAGTCGGCTTAATTCCCTGGAGATTCATCCAAGTTGTATGCATCAGTAGTACCTTTTTTATTATTGAGTAGTATTTCATGGTATGCATTCCCCACAGTTTGGTTAACTACTCACCCATTGGGGAACACCTGGGCTGATTCCAGTTTCTGGCTGTTATAAATAAAGCTGCTATGAATTTTTGTGTAGAAGGTTTTGTATGATCATAAATTTTTGTTTCTCTGGGATAAATGCCTAATAGTGCAATTACTGGGTCATATGGTAATTGCATGTTTAGTTTTATAAGAAACTACTGAACTGTTTCTCCAGTGGCTGTGCTATTTTATATTCCTTCAATAGCGTGTGAGTGACCTTGTTTCTCTGCATCTTCACCAGCATTTGGTGGTTTTACTATTTTGTGTTTTAGCTATTCTGATAAGTGTGTAGTAATAATCTCATTGTTGTTTTAAATCGCATTTCCTTGATAGCCAGAGGTGTTGAAAAATCTTTTTATGTTCTTATTTGCCATCTGTGTGTTCTCTGGTGAAATATCTGTTCACGTCAGTTGCCCATTTTCTAATTGCATTCTTTTTTCTTTTTTTTTTTTACTATTGAGTTTCATGAGCTCTTTATACATTTTATTTTATTTATTTGGGTGCGTTGGGTCTTCGTTGCTGCACGCGAGTTGCGGTGAGCGGAGGCTACTCTTCGTTGCAGTGTGCGGGCTTCTCATTGCGGTGGCTTCTCTTCTTGCGGAGCATGGGCTCTAGGCACGTGGGCTTCAATAGTTGTGGCACGTGGGCTTCAGTAGTTGTGGCGCACAGGCTTAGTTGCTCCGTGGCATGTGGGATCTTCCCGGACTAGGGCTTGAACCTGTGTCCCCTGCACTGGCAGGCGAATTCTGAACCACTGCACCACCAGGGAAGTCCCTTGAAAGCTTTTTAAAGTTAATTTTTACCAGTGATGTGTACACATATTTGAAGTTAAGTAAACTGCTAAGAGATTTATAGTAACAAAAAAAGCAGTCTCCTGACTCATTTCCTCTCCATCTTCAGTCCTTTTCTTTAGAAGCATCTTCTACCTCTTCTGTTATATACTCCTATATTTTCAAAATATAAGGTATACAGCCATCTCTTGAGTATTAATATTAGATGAAAATTTTAACCTGTTATAATCTCATCCCACTTTTATCCCAGTTTTTTTTGTTAAATTGATATCCAGTGGTTACGTTAATATGGCCATGTGAATATTCCCTATCAAGCCAAATAGTCTGTTATGACTCTGTTTCCTTTTCTCCGAAGTTGAAAGTTCTCTTTATTTGATTAATTTCCTTTACCCATTAGCAAGTCTTCCTATATCCTTCAACAACCTCTCAGAATGACTTTCTACACAGTCAAGCCATTAGAGATATATATATATTTCTTCCTGGATGCCTCTCTTCTAAGTCTTTCTCCTTCTTGCTTCCGTTCCCTTAGCCTCTCTCATGTGAGATACTGTTGTTAATTTATTGCCTTGGATCATATCATTCTCTAGTAGCTTCTTGCAAAAAGGGTACATGGCAAAGGACATTTCTTGAGACTTTGCATATTTGATAATGTCTAAGTTCTTTCCTTTCACTCCATCGAAAGTTTGACAGGGCCTAGGGTTCTGGTTTGAAAATAATTTTCCCTTAGGATTTTGAAAGTATTACTTTTGTCTTTTAGCTTCTGATGTTGTTGGCAGGTACAATACCATTCTGAATCTTTTTTTTTTTTTGCGGTACACTGGCCTCTCACCGTTGTGGCCTCTCCCGTTGCGGGACTCCGGATGCGCAGGCTCAGCTCCGGACGCGCAGGCTCAACGGCCATGGCTCACGGGCTCAGCCGCTCCGCGGCATGTGGAATCTTCCCGTTCTGGGGCACGAACCCGCGTCCCCTGCAAAGGCAGGCGGACTCTCAACCACTGCGCCACCAGGGAAGCCCTCATTCTGATGATTTATTCATCGTTTATGGCCTAGTTTGTCTCTGTAAGTTTTTAGATTTTTTAATTTTTTTGAATTCCTGGTAACAGATCATGTACCTTAGTGGGTGGGTCTTTTTTAAAATAAATCTATCATTCTCGATACTTGGTGGGCCTTTCCAGGTCCTTAACTTCTTCACGTTTTCTTACATTTTTTCCTCCTGTGATTTTCTTCCCTTTTTTTTCTGTTTTTAGTTGGATGTTGGACTTCCTGGATTGATTGTATAATTTTCTATTTTCTAGCTTTGCTAATTCGTTCTTTCTGGGAGATTTCTTTGACTTTATCTTTTAACTTTTCTATTGAAGATTTTATTTCAGCTGTAGTATGTTTAAATTTCTAGTGCTTTTTCTGCTTTATTCCTTAAAATTTGTTTTTTAAGCATTCTGTTCCTGTTTTATAAATACGGTATCTTTCTTGGAAGATAGGTTTTTTGACATTTTCTTCTTGACTCTCTTTTTCCTTCCAAGTTTTCCATACCCATGTTTGTTTTATTCTGTATTTTATTTTAGAGGCCTTTCTCAAATGATTGGTGATTTCAGGACATACGTTCATAATTAAGAATGGGTCGTTGAATCAGCTGCACCTCAATAAGATTTTTTTAAAAAGTGCCAAAAAAAAAAAAAGAATGGGTCTTTGAAAAGATGTTCCTGAGCTTTGTAAACATGGGTGGGGCTTTTTAATCTCCCTGGTTTTAGATTCATCTCCACACTCCACTGAACCTCTTGTTCCTAAATTCAGAGTGTGTCAGTTTCACATTTTCTAGAGAATAAATCTTTAGACTCCTGCTAGGTCTTGAGGAGTGGTAATATCTGGTTATGTGAAATGGAGGCTACGTCTTGGGGTGTCCTTATATAAACCTTCAATCAGCCTTTACTTTCTGCCTGGTACCTAATACCTCCTATTGCTAAACCTCCTATTTAGACGTGAATTGGCTTGCTCCTCATTGGTATCTTCTTTAGTGGGTTCTGAGGTCATAAACTTCTTCATCTATTGTGGTTAGTTACAGTGTCTCTCCATTTGTAAACTCTTTATATTTCTTGTTTTCCTTGAAGTTTTGGTGTGATTTTGGAGAGAAGGGGTCAGAAAGATTTTTCTCTTCTAGTTTAACTGGAATTTGAAGTAATTTTTGACTCCAAATGATTTTTGACTCCACTTTTTAACTCATAAATAACATCCAGTAGGATTAGGGATGGACGATACTTTGCTACTGTTCTTGTAAATATCTAGTCCATCCTCAAAATACTGATATTTTTGTTATTTAGGATAGTCAAATGAATGTAGTAGGGAATCAGAGTATTCACAACAGCACCATTTAAAGGAAAGAGCTTTAATTTAGATGTATAATTCTTGGCTGATTTACTTGGGGGGAAGGGAGAGTATTTTTTGCTTTTTGAACAGAGTATGACTGTAGTCTTAAATTTCAGTCTTTTGCTCTCGATGTATACTATTTTATAGAATACTGACCAACAAATGATTCAGCAAACTCATAATCTGTCAGAGGATTGCAGTGGGTCCTATATATTATAGCACTTGGCATTGAATGATAAGGTATCGCCCGCTTGATTTTTAGCTGGTTTGAAACCTACTAGTAAACATTTTTCCCTACAAAATGTGAGTAGAGTTATTCTACCTCTTTGTATATTCTCAGTCTTACTAACTTTGCCTTCCTTAAATTAGACATTAATGGATACGTGTGAATTTTTAAAAATCCAGTAGTGTCTTTTTGCATATTTTTGTGTATGGGAATATATATTCAGCATAATAAATGGACAAGAGTGCTGTGGAAGGTAAATATAATATCAAAATAACTGTTCAAGTGTTAGCTCTTTGCTTAAGTGAGTAAGAATTCTGAAAACTTTTTTCTTCTTTTGCAAAGTTTCAGACCTACAGGAAAGATACTTATTATAATGAATCCTCTTATATCCTTCCTCTAGATTCACCAATTGCCAATATTTTGCTACATTTGCTTTTATGTCTCTTTAGATAGTTTATTTTGTGTATGAAGTGGTGTCTGATTCAAAATAGATTAAAGATTTGTGTGCCATAGTCATTTTTCAAAAATAAAGTAGGAAATTAAGCTATAAGCCTTTGCACTTGCCGTTGAGGTTTTACAATGTGTCAGGCACTCTCTGTGAGCGCCAGAGATGCAGTGGTGAGTAGTACAACTTGGTGCCTATCCTTGTGGTGTTTAAGTTCTAGTGGAGAATTTTGAAAAGTGCACCAAAATACCACTACTTTCTCAGCACCTAAGTTAGAATCTGATTCTCAATATCTTTGCTGCTCTTCTAAGACATTTCATATTTGTGGGAAATACAAGCTTTATGCCCTTTACTGTTTTGTCTTACAAAGTTATGTTTGCTATACCTCATGAAAGAAAGTTTTGTTTTGTTTTTTTTAAGATACAGAATTTTAAACAGTCAGGTGGAAACACTTACATGTATCTAGAGATTAGTCTTCCATTAACCTCCGAACATAATCCAGATGAAAACAAATAGTATATTCACAAATCACCTAAATTAAAGCCACACATAGTACTTAGTGTTTTCTTAGTGCCTTACTGACTTTGTTTTTTAATTCCATTTTATTAGACCCTGAAGAAGCAGCAGACTTTTGTTTTTATGCAGGTGACATGTCCAGCCAGCAGAAATGAGACGAGATAGACATTTAGGTAGGAGAACTGAAAACTAAGACAAAGATTAAAGATTGTATTACCATACGATACAGTTACAGATTTGTGAATTGATGATTATGGCCAATGAGAAGTTCCTTTTTTTTCCTGGGCCGTGCCGCACAGCTTGCGAGGTCTTAGTTCCCCGACCAGGGGTTGAATCCCGGCTGTGACAGTGAAAGCACTGAGTCCTAATCACTGGACCACCAGGGAATTCCCTAGAAGTTCTTTTATCTTCTGTAGTCTCTGTTGAAGTAGAAAGTTTGATATATTTTGGAGACATAATAAAAAATGAGTTTTGTTGCCTTATGTATGTATAATCAGAGTTTGACTTTTGTGGAATAATTTTTCCACAAGATGCTAGATAAATGCTTTATTATAATAAAATGAAATTATTTCTTGTATTCAGAAAGAATTTTAAAAATTGGGATGCATCGATGGAAAAGTGAAGCCTGAGGGTGAATATAATCCAAACAAAATTATGAGCTTGGATGAGGTAAATTTAAGATTTACTCACTAGTTCTCAAGTATTAGGATTGTTGGAGGATTATCCTTTAAAATGTGAGTGAACCAGTTTTGGGGGATAAATATAAGCATTTTTTTTTCATATTGAATGAAACATTTACAGAAGTAATTTCTCTATTTTAAATGGATTCAAAAAGGGTCTCCACAGGTTTGTGAATGTCAGGACCATAAATAGCATCTTAATGAAACTGGCTTAAACCTAAGCTCTAAGATGGACTTCCAGGAAGTCAGCCATGCTCTTAACTTAATATGCCTCCCTCAAGAATAGTGGGCTGGGCTTCTCTGGTGGCGTAGTGGTTGAGAGTCCGCCTGCCGATGCAGGGGACACGGGTTCGTGCCCTGGTCTGGGAAGATCCCACATGCCTTGGAGCGTCTGGGCCCGTGAGCCATGGCCGCTGAGCCTGCGTGTCCGGAGCCTGTGCTCCGCAACGGGAGAGGCCACAACAGTGAGAGGCCCGCGTACCGCAAAAAAAAAAAAAAAAAAAAAAAAAAAAGAATAATGGGCTTTTTGGATAAGTCAGACAGGGTTTAGCAGTTTGTATTTCTCTGTACAATAAAATATTCTAATAAAAGTGTTTAATAGTAATATCTTATATAACACAGGTAACTATAAATTAAGCAACAGGTGGACAGTTTCCTTTTTGGGGTATTTGTGACTGATGATCAATGGGTGCTTAAGGGAATAAAAATAATTTCATTGTTAACCTGATACACTCAAATAACTAATTTTTACACTATAATATCACAACTTCCCCCTCTAATTTTTTTTTCTTTTTCTTTTTTTAAAAATACGCACACAGTCCTCTTGCATGTGTAATTAGGGGTGGGATTGCTGGGTCATGGTGTACGCATATATTTAGCTTTGGTAGGTACTAGCTTTCACACATAGTACTGAACGATTTTACAAAGTGGTCCTATCAATTTTGGTTCATCTTTTTTTTTTTTAATTTATTTTTATGTATTTATTTTTGGCTGCCTTGGGTCTGCATTGCTGTGCATGGGCTTTCTCTAGTTGCAGCGAGGGGGCTACTCTTCATTGCAGTGCTTGGGCATCTCATTGTGGAGCACAGGCTCGGCATGTGGGCTTCAGTAGTTGTGGCGAGTGGGCTCAGTAGTTGTGGCTCACGGGCTCTAGAGCGCAGGCTCAGTAGTTGTGGCGCACGGGCTTTAGTTGCTCCACAGCACGTGGGATCTTCCTGTACCAGGGCTCGAACCCGTGTCCCCTGCATTGGCAGGTGGATTCTTAACCACTGTGCCACCAGGGAAGCCCCTTCCCCCTCTAATTTTTCTTCAATTTCTCTTCTGAAAAACTTTCTTTAGTAAGATGTCTATATGTAGGTGCCACAGATTACAGGACTTTTTTTAAACTTTCTTCTTTAGCCCCCAACACATTTTCTTGAGCTGATTTTTTACTTTTTTTCTACGTTATGCTTTTTAGTAGGCACTGTTTAAGTCATTGGTGATGAAGATATACATACACATGTGTGTGTGTATATATATATAAATGCTATTACTCTTTGCCCTAGGTTGTGGTCTTTCTATTAAATGATGATTCCAACTCCAGCAGTGATTTAATTAAGCACAGTTTGCCTTTTAAAACTTGCCTCAGTCTCAGGTAACATCCTCATCCTTGACATTCTGTCTCCCTTGGAATGCGTGAGCCCCCTGGAATACTTTAGCCCCTGCTGAATGGATTTGTTTCTTCAAACATTTGCCTTTTTTCCTGATCTTCTATTGAATTTTAGCAAACCTACTGAGTTTAAAATTGCTTCAGTTGAGTGAGAGTTTTTTAGAGAACTGTATTTTCAAATACAGTTTGTTTTATCATCTCTTGTTAGGTGAATTTGGTTGATGGAAATGAGTGGCTAGAAGGGAAGAAATGGAGGTCTTAAAACATTAATTTTAAGGAAAGCATTATAGGTAACTCAATTTCAAGAGTAAATAATTAAAAATTTTTGTTAGTTTGCTCTTGACTCTTCTACTGTAAAACACATCTTCCTGAAAGCAATGGTGTCAGTGTGCCTGCTTGGTATTGTATGATATATGCAATGCAATTGTACATATGTTGTTTTGTAGATTTTGAAATGGAGTACTATTACAGCTTGCCTCATCCTCCTTGCTATTTGTCAGTTGAATTTTCTCACATAACTACCATGATCTGCTTCAGTGGATGATTTTCTTTTAAGACCATATTTGGCTTTCCTCAGCCATTGAATTTGAACAATCTGTGGTGGGTTGATTTTCTTTAAAGATGATAAAGAATGATCCTTTTTTTTTAAAATACCTTTATTGGAGTATAATTGCTTTATAGTCTTGTGTTAGTTTCTGCTGTACAACAAAGTGAATCAGCTATATCTATACGTATATCCCCATATCCCCTCCCTCTTGAGCCTCCCTCCCACCCTCCCTTTCCCACCCTTCTAGGTCGTCAACAAAGCACCAAGCTGATCTCCCTGTGCTGTGCAGCAGCTTCCCACTAGCCAGCCATTTTACATTTGGTAGTGTATATATGTCAGTGTTACTCTCTCACCTTGTCCCCTTCCCCACTGTGTCCTCAAGTCCATTCACTATGTCTGCATCTTTATTCCTGTCCTGCCACTAGGTTCATCAGTACAGTTTTTTTTAGATTCCATATATGTGCGTTAGCATCTGGTATTTGTTTTTCTCTTTCTGACTTACTTCACTCTGTATGACAGACTCTAGGTCCATCCACCTCAGTACAGATAACTCAATTTCGTTCCTTTTTATGGCTGAGTAATATTCCATTGCATATATGTGCCACATCTTTATCTATTCATCTGTTGATGGACATTTAGGTTTCTTCCATGTCCTGGCTATTGTAAATAGTGCTGCAATGAACAAAGAATGATCCATTTTTTAAAATACGCAGTGACTGTGAAGACACTGGTTCCAAAGTGTGGACCTCTTCACGGCAGCACCAGCATCACCGGGAAACTTGCTGGAAATGCAAATTCTCACGTTCTACCTGTCAACTGTTGAATCAGAAATTCCCTGGGTAGGACTCATACATCTGTATTTTTTTTTTTTAACACGCATAGTCTGACATTTATAAATTTATTTATTTATTTATGGCTGTGTTGGGTCTTGGTTGCTGTGCACGGGTTTTCTCTAGTTGCGGCGAGCGGGGGCTACTCTTGGTTGCGGTGTGTGGGTTTCTCATTGCGGTGGGTTCTCTCGTTGAGGAGCATGGGCTCTAGGCGCGCGGACTTCAGTAGTTGTGGCATGTGGGCTCAGTAGTTGTGGCTCATGGGCTCTAGAGCACAGGCTCAATAGTTGTGGCACACGGGCTTAGTTGCTCCGCGGCATGTGGGATCTTCCCGGACCAGGGCTCGAACCTGTGGCCCCTGCATTCACAGGCAGGTTCTTAACCACTGTGCCACCAGGGAAGTCCCCAGCCATCTGTGTTTTGACGGAGCCGTCCAGATGATTTCCATACAAGCTGAAGTTTGAGAACCAAGGTTGTACTATTAAATACATCACAGAAATAGTTGTATTTTACTTTTTTTCCTCCCTCCACAGTGTATCTTGGAGATCATTCCTCATGATTAGTTTCTTCATTTTTTTAAAACTGCGCATAGTGTTCCATTAGATGTATCACAATTTAGTTAACCAGTTCCCTGTTTATCAACATTTTGGGTCTGGAGCATAAAGTGTTTAGAAATTATGTGGTGCCGCCTGTGAAGGGCCTTATATGGTCTGGCAGTAAGCTTGTACTTCATCCTGTAGATGGGGTAGTGAGTGGCAGGATTAGATCCACGTCACATAATCCTGATGCTACCACTGGCTGGGCGAATCAGTGCCACTAACTTACGGAATATGCTAGTTAGGAGCATGTCTCACAGGCATGATGATAAGTTTTTTTAACCAAAATGCGAAATTTGAGAAGTACATGGTAAATATTCCAAAGGTTTATTGGGGCAAAAACCGTGAGTATTTTAGGATTACAAGCATCATAACTAGTCAGATAATTTAAAAAATAGAACTACTATATGGTTCAGCAGTCCCACCTTCGGGTATAGATCCTGAGGAATTGAAAGCAGAGTCTTGAAAAGATTTTGCACACCCGTGTTCATAGCAGCACTTGTTACAGTAGCCATGAGGTGGAAGGAACCCAAAGACCACTTGTGCTTATCAGGAGCTGGGGGGAAAGGGGCAAAGGAGCGTTGTTTAATGCACGTAGTTCTGCAAGATGAAAAAGTTCTGGAGATCTGTTGCACTACAGTGTGAATATACTTAACACTACTGAACAGTACACTTAAAAATGGTTAAGATGGTAAATTTTATGGTACTATTTAAAAAAATAAATTTATTTTATTATTTATTTATTTATTTATTTTGCTGCGGCTTTCTCTAGTTGCGGTGAGCTGGGGGCTGCTCTTCGTTGCAGTGTGCTGGCTTCTCACTGCGATGGCTTCTCTTGTTGTGGAGCATGGGCTCTAGGCATGCGGACTTCAGTAGTTGTGGCACACAGGCTCAGTAGTTGTGGCTCATGGGCTGTAGAGCACAGGCTCAGTAGTTGTGGTGCGTGGGCTTAGTTGATCCGCGGCATGTGGGATCTTCCCAGAGCAGGGCTCGAACCCCTGTCCCCTGCATTGGCAGGTGGATTCTTAACCACTGCACCACCAGGGAAGCCCTGGTACTTGTTTTTACCACAAAAAAAAAAAAAAAAAAAAACCCACATCACAAATAGGTTGAGATTGTATAGCATCCATAGTTCAGGCCATACCAGCATGGTCATGTCCAAAGCGCACTCAGTACAGGCGTACCTCATTTTACCGTGCTTTGCTTTATTGTTCTTCACAGATTCTTAACTTTTTACGAACTGAAGGTTTGTGGCAACCCTGCATTGAGCAAGTCTGCTTTTCCAACAGCATTTGCTCACTTCGTGTCTCTGTCATATTTTGGTAATTCTCAATATTTCAAAACTTTTTCATTATTATTGTGTTTGTTATAGTGATCTGTGATCAGCTATCTTTGATGTTACTGTGACTTGCTGAAGGCTCACATCATGGTTAGTATTTCTTAGCAATAAAGTATCTTTAAGGTATGTACATTTTTTTAGACCGAATGCTATTACTGAATGGACTACAGCGTTGTATAAACATAACTTTTACATGCACTGGGAAACCAGAAGATTCATGTGACTTGCTTTATTGTGGCATTTGCCTTACTGTGGTGGTCTGGAACAAACCTCCAGTAATTTGGATTATTTCGAGAATTATCAAAATGTGACAGACAGGAGGAAGTGAGCAGTGCTGTTGGAAAAATGATGCCAACAGACATCCTCGACACAGGATTGCCACAAACCCTTCAATCTGTAATACGCAATGTCTTTGAAGCACAATAAAGTGAAATGCAATAAAATGAGGTATGCCTGTACATTATTTCAGTTCATTCTCACACTGATCCTCTGAGGAAATTTGTATTATCCCCATTTTGTTAATGAGAAAATTGAGGATTAGGAACATTAAGTAATTGAGCCAAGAAGGTCACACAGCTAGTAAGTGGTGAAACGAGAATTGTTAATCCTGGTCTCTCAGACTCTAAAGCCCATATTCTTTCCAGTACATTATACCAGAGAAGCTGGAAATACAGACCTTTACAAAAGTGAAATCATTTTTAAAAACCTAGAACAAAACAATACTGGCCAGGCTTGAAATATTGGTACAAGTGCTACCATTATTTGACTCATAAAACTTTATTGAAAAGTATCTTTTCGGACTTCCCTGGTGGCGCCGTGGTTAAGAATCCACCTGCCAGTGCAGGGGACACAGGTTTGATCCCTGGTCTGGGAAGATCCCACATGCCACGGAGCAGCTAAGCCCATATGCCACAACTGCTGAGCCTGCGCTCCAGAGCCTGCAAGCCACAACTGCTGAGCCTGTGCACCACAACTACTGAAGCTCATGCACCTAGAACCCGTGCTCTGCAACAAGAGAAGCCACTGCAATGAGAAGCCCACGCACCGCAATGAAGAGTAGCCCCTGCTCACCACAACTAGAGAAAGCCCGCACGCAGCGACGAAGATCCAACGTAGGCAAAAAATAAATAAATAAAAAATAGAAGTAGTTATCAAAACACACACACACACACAAATGAGAAGAAAAATATCTTTATGAGAGTAATTTCTTTGGGTACATAATTTTGGGGATGGTTATAAACAGATTAGATGTAGTTTCTTTATAGACAAAGAATTTGACTTCATATTTTTAGGTTGAAAGAGCTGATACGTAGTTGAGATTTTTTTTCCCATTTATCTCTTTTGTTGATAATTTTAAGCAGCCATTGCTCTTCCCAGCATCAAACATCATACCCCTTAAATGGGACTCACTGGAATGTCAAAATCTAACTACCACCAACCTAAGGTTCTAGGAGCTTTCAGAAAAGGGATGGAGTTGGTTTCTATATATGACATTTTCTTTGGTTTAGAATGTTTTTATCGTGTGGTAAATCACTGTAGTAAGTGCCTTTACTCCTGGGTCAGGAAAGTGATTTCCAGTTACAGGTGCATCTGTTTTTATTTGAATAATATTTTTTTAAAATTTTATATTTAAAGTAATGCCTATTAGCTTAAAAACATAGCATTAGAATGTATAGCATAGAAAGGATAAGTACTGTGATGTCCCTCTTCTTTGCTGCTAATTCTTTGTTCCGCATCCTTAATGTAATTTTGATGGCAATACTTTTTTTCAGTACATTTATGTATTAGGAGGTGACAGCTCTTTGCTTTTCCCTGCCCCCCCCAACCCAGCTGGCTTAAACAACAGCAAAATGTTTGAAGATGTGTCACTTTTAGGGTTAGTTTGTTAAATGCTCAGCATCCTCACCAAGAACCCAAGTTATCTTTACATCCTGCCACTAAGTCAGTTTGTCCTCAGGCTAGTTCTCTTCATTGGTATAGAGATACATGCAGCAATTTTAGGCTCCAGACGTACTGAGTCATAACATCATCCAGAGGAAAAGGGACAATTTCTTCCTCATGTCTCTTTTTTTTTTTTTTTTTTTTTGCGGTACGCGGGCCTCTCACTGCTGTGGCCTCTCCCGTTGCGGAGCACAGGCTCCGGACGTGCAGGCTCAGCGACCATGGCTCACGGGCCCAGCTGCTCCGCGGCATGTGGGATCTTCCCAGACCGGGGCACAAACCTGTGTGCCCTGCATTGGTAGGAGGACTCTCAACCACTGCACCACCAGGGAAGGCCCTCGTGTCTCTGTTTTTCCCTTCCAGCTTTTTATTTTAAAAACGTGCAAATGCACTGAAAATTTGAAAGAATAGTGTAACTATTCACATATATGTCCTTCATGTAGATTTTCTATATTATTAACATTTTGCTGCATTTGTGCACTCATACCATTTGTATTTCTTTTATTTGCTAAGCGATTTGAAAATTTGTAAGTAAGCTGCAGATATCATGACACTTCATCCCCTGAATACTCCAGTACGTATCTCCTCAGAACAAGAATGTTCTCTTATAGAACTACAACCTCATAGTTACACCCAAGAAATTTAATATTAGTCAGTAATATATGCTTTATAGTTCTTATTCAAACTGCCTCAACATTTTTGCCTTTTTTGGGGAGTGGTTGGTGGTGTAGGTGTCCAGAGTCCAATTCAAGATTATGCATTGAATTTAGTTGTCTTGTCTCTTTACTTTTGTTAATCGAGAATAAATAAGATAGTGACATTGACTTTTTTGAATGAGTCTAAATATTTTATTAAGAATGGCCCACATTTTGGATGTTTCCCCATGAATAGATTCAAATTAAACATTTTGGCAAAAATACTACCTAGGTGATGTGTCTTTCTCAGTGCATCACATCTCAGTGCATAATGTCATTTTGTCCTATTATTGGAGATACTAAGTTTGAGCCCTTGGGTAAGATAGAGCCTGCCAGATTTCTCCATTAAAGGTACTTTCCCCCTTTGTAATTAATAAATGATAGGTAGGGTGATGCTTTGAGATGGTGCAACTATCTTATTCTCTAGTAACATTTTACCTGTTGGTTTGATCTATGAATGAATCAGTTATTACATTTTTGGTTGCAAAAACTGGCTTTCTCTCATTTCTTTTTCTCTTTTTTTTGGGTGGGGGGCACACCTCGCCGCTTGTGGGATACACCTCGCAGCTTGCGGGATCTTAGTTCCCTGAGCAGGGATTGAACCTGGGCCCCGGCAGTGAAATTGCCGAGTCCTAACCACTGGACCACCAGGGAATTCCCCCATTTTATCTTCTTTTAGGAGCATAAAAACTCTGACCAGAAGCCCTTTGGCCGGCTTACTTTCACATTTCATTAGCTAGAATTGTGTTAACATGGCCATGATTAAGCAAGCATTTTCCTGACTTTTTTTTTTAAGTCATATTTCTAAATCATATGATTATACTTCTGTATTTATTAATTTTAGACATTATGTGTTGATTTCCTATTGTGGAATATGAGAGTTTGAGTCTAGACATTCTGGAGCCAGAATATATAGGAATATAGGAATGGAGGAGTCATTGGTACATGGTGTGTTTGGGGACTGCAGGTAGTACATAGAGGCTAGAATTCGAGGCATGACAGGACATAAATTGGGGCTAGATTGTAGAAGACCTCAAAAGTCTTGTTAAGGAGTTTGGATTTTCTAAGATATCATCAAGTAGGGGAATGACTTCAGATTTAAAGTATGACATTTTCCTCTCTTTAAAAAGTGTGCTGTAGTTGGCCCTCTGTATCCAAGTTACAGAGGGCCAACCATAAGGGACTTGAGTGTCCACTGATACCGAGGGATGACTGTATATATACTTTGATGTGTGTGTTAAAAAGAACACAAAGAGATATATACCAAAATATTAACATGGGAATTAATGGAGGCAGAGAGACAGATTTGCAAAATGCTAGGTAGAATCCAAGAGAGAGAGATGATGAGGATCCGAGCTGGGAAGGTGAGAATTAACATATTAAAGATTTGGTGTGATTCGTGTTGGGGACAAGATTGGTGAGATCAAGGGACCTAACTTAGGTAACTAGTAACTGATATCTTTAACTGAAGTAGTTAATGGTAGGGCGGGGATGGGGATTTCCTCCCCTTATTTGTGAATTCATTTATGTGAGGTCTCTACTAATCCATATAAACTCTATTGGAAAGATCAAAGGGGTGAGCTCTTCAGTAAGTTGGCAAACATGTATTCAGTACTCACTACGGGCACTGTGCTAGGTTGGTGGAGAGTGAACAAAATTGAGTATGCCTAGTGGCTGGAGTGACCATGTAATTTATCATCCAGACTGAAGTATTGAGAGTGAAAGGGGTGCAGAAAATAGTTACATAATTTATTGAAATATTTGACACTGATTTTATTTATTCCAAAACTATTTTTAAAAATAAGAATTTTTAATTCTTAAAAATGAATGTCTGTATTCGTGAAAGTAACACTTTTTTTAGTATCAAATATTTGATTGTTAAAAAGATAATCAAGGCAGAATAGTCTTTGTGTCATAGTCATATACCTTTATTAACTATTAACTGTGTCTCTAATGCCATGTCCCTTGTATTTCTGTGAAGAATGTGTTTTTTCCAGTATGGTTGTGTTTTTTAAATAGAGTTTTCGGCAGTTCTCTGAGTTGTATTTTAGGGTTTATATATTGCAAATACATAATTGGAAATTTCATTTGGCACTTCCCTGTTTGCAGCCTCATTTTCAAGAACTGCAATTTGCCAAAGGCTTCAACGCCTTAAGATGGGGCTTCCCTGGTGGCGCAGTGGTGGAGAGTCCGCCTGCTGATGCAGGGCACACGGGTTCGTGCCCTGGTTCGGGAAGATCCCACATGACGCGGAGCAGCTGGGCCCGTGAGCCATGGCCGCTGAGGCTGCGCGTCTGGAGCCTGTGCTCTGCGGCGGGAGAGGCCCGCGTAAAAAAGCCTTAAGATGTTTTTGGCATTTCACTTCATTAAATACTTCCAGCTGATTTTTAAAAATGCAACCAAAATTTAGAAGGCTCATTTATTAAAAAAAAGTTCAGTACCATTGTAGGATACTTAGATTCATGAAGTAGTTCTTTAAAGGCTCAAACACTTCTAAAATATGATTGAGGACATGTAACAAATCACATGCTGCCCGTTCATTCATATGTATTATTAACAGCTTGATCACAGGTTTTATAGTTGAGTCACTGTGTGTATTTCTAAGGTTTAACATCTAAAGCTTGTCTTTCAGTTGGTAGAATATTGTAGCCTTTTTATATGCAGTTATTTATTTATTTTAATTTTCTTTAAAATTTATTTGTTTATTTATTTTTGGCTGTGTTGGGTCTTTGTTGCTGCGCACAGGCTTTCTCTAGTTGCTTTGAGCAGGGGCTGTTCTTTGTTGTGGTGCGCGTGCTTCTCATTGCGGTGGCTTCTGTTGTTGTGGAGCACAGGCTCTAGGCACGAGGGCTTCAGTAGTTGTAGCACGTGGGCTCAGTAGTTGTGGCTTGCCAGCTCTAGAGCGCAGGCTCAGTAGTTGTGGAGCATGGGCTTAGTTGCTCTGCGGCATGTGGGATCTTCCCAGAGCAGGGCTCAAACCCGTGTCCCCTGCATTGGCAGGCGGATTCTTAACCACTGCACCACCAGGGAAGTCCCTGCAGTTATGAATAATGTGTTCCACAATCATTCCAAGTATATTTTTTGTTGTATAGGTTCTTTTTTTTTTTAAGCTTAGTAGAAATACTGTCTTACCATGACATCTGTACTCCACTGGAATTTGTATCCTCATTATTACTAAGAGAAAAAAATTGTCTTTAATGTTGCATATATTTTTAACTCAATTCACAGTAGCATTCACAGTAATATCAGATGTTTCATCTTCAACAGACTGAACCTACAGAAGCTTTACTCTTATTATTATTTATTTACCCACAACACTTTATAGGGGAGAGGTGTGCCTAGTAAATGGGAGTATGGCAAAACCAATAGTTGCTCAAGTTCTAATTCTCTAGTGTTTTCATGATGAGTCCACTTGTGAAACAAAACTTCTTTAGAATAAAGTCTCCAGTTTTTTACCATGTGCCTTAAAGTGATTTCTATTCCTGTTGCTCACGTAAAGGCTTATTTGGTGTTTTTAGAAAGCACTTGTAATGACCCTGGGACTGACTTTGAAAATACAGTATTTTCAAAATTTAAAAAAGTACACATAACCATTTTGCCATAGTGTTCATATATAACTAACTTCTTAACATGTAGTTTTCAAATTACATTATTCTGTTTTCAGTGCCAAAAGCTTAATTTTCATTCCATAAATTGGACTAAGTAAAACATGCCATTAATGGGATGATGGTTTTTCTGTTTTAAACATGACTATCTCTTTGTCAAGTTATTCTGCTAATGAAGCCAACAGATTAATAATTATTGATTCATTAAAAATTTTTTTGAGTGACAAGAAACTTGGAATTGAAAAAATGAAAAATTAATTTAGAGGAACGGTGGTTTGACCTAAATTAAGTCATGCTTCACAGAATGTTTGTAATGGCATCTTTTGTAGCTGCATGTGTTATTGTCATCTTCAGACACAGTGTTACAGTAACTACTACCTTCTGAATTAAATGCTGATGCTGCGTCAGATTTGTTTCTTCTCGTCAGTATTATCACTTTAAACATAAACTTTTTCTGAGTAAATTGCTGCCTAGAGGGCTTACTGCAAAATATATAGATTGATTTTATATATACTTGTATAATATAAAATTATCGTAGCAAAAACATTTTTACTCTCTGTATACCTTATAAAAGAACATTTCACATACACGTATAATTTTCCATGTTACCCATTTATCCCACTGACTGGTGACCTGATGACTTCTTGCATCTTGTTGAGGCAGCAGCTTCAAACATTCTCTTCCCAGCATCTGTTAAAACCAGAGGGAATTGAGGACTTCGTAGGTGGTCCAGTGGTTAGGACTTGGCACTTTCACTTCCATGGCCCTGGGTTCAATCCCTGGTCTGGGAACTAAGATCCTGTGAGCAGAGCGGTGTGCTACCCCCCTCCCCCCCCCAAAAAAAAACAAAAACAAAACAGGGAACTGGCTGCCTTTTATTACACTTTGTCAGCTTGCTATGCTGGAAAGGGAAATGTCAGTTATTTTGCATTTGTAAAGGGTTGGGAAAGAGCAACAGGTTATCACTGGTTATCTTTTTAGATGCAACCATGTGTTAGAAAGTGATAACTGTTTACACTGGACATTTGTCTCACATAACTACTTGGTAAGACCTTGGCAGAAGTTAGTACCAATTCAAGGTCTGCCAAACCCTCTCCACATACTTTAACGCAGCTTTGTTAAAAATATGAAATCTGAGACATAGTAAATTTGGACAGGACATTGGGAAACATGACAAATGAAGACTGTTTTGGTCAAACAGACTTAATGATCACCATACTTGCAGCAATTTGGTGGGGGTGATGTGATGCATATTCATCAAACAAAAACACCAAACCAGAGTAATCTCTAATTAGATAATTACTATGAATACAAAATATATTGTGAGATCAGAATAAACAGGTTCTTAATCTGTTTCAGGGAATGGGGAGACAGCTCATGGAATTTGGTTGAGGAATTGGAATTTATGCTGTTATCTGAGATATTATTAGAAGTTAGGTAGGAGAAAAGAGTGAGGAGAGAAGGAAGAACATTCCAGACAGAGGAAATAGGAAAAGGTCCTTGGTGAGTAAAGAAGCTTATCTAGTTCAAAGAACGAAAAGGTCTGTGTTGCAGGTATGAGTCAGGTAAGTTGAGCAGAGCAGTAGATGTTGAAGAGGTAGGCGTTGGCCAGATCATCCGGAGCCTGGTAGTCCATGCTAACGATTTGAATTCCAGTGAAGGTCTAAGCAGGTATGTGATGTGGTTAGATTCAGCTTTAAAAGGATGAGTGGCCCAGACAATGTGCAAAATGTATTGGAGTTGGAATTTTCTAGTGAAAGACTTAACAAAGGTGTGTTTAAACTCTTGTTTGTATATTGAGTGATTTAATCTTTAAGGATCATGAGAGAGTATATGTGAATGTGCCTACTGGTGGCTGACAATGAGCCTTTAATTTTTTGGAAATAATCTTTTAGTGCCCAAGTATATGTGACAGAATATTGAGCCGGGGGACAGAATTCTAATCACGGTTAATTTGCTTTGTGAGCTTGAGCAAGTAATTTAATCTCTGAGCCTCTTTCTTTATCTGTAAATTGAGCATGTTAGAGAAATGTGTGTTTAACCTAATTGTGTTAATCGCTTAACTCATATGGGCTGAGTCTTGCTGAGTCATTTTCTCAGACTGACTATGTGGGCAAGGCTTAATAAAGGCCAGTTAAACTTAATGATATCTCATACCTCATCTGTAGAAGTCAGGGGAAAGAAAGAGTCGTTGTGTGTATGTTTTATTTACTGTTTTTTAATAAAAGGGTGTTTTGCAGAGCAGTTAGCATATCAATTCATGCAGATTCGTTGTTGAGGAGAGAGAATACAGTACACTATAGCTAGGGGACAGGACTACTGAGGCAGCTCCTTCTATTTTAAATTTAAGAATTTCTGATTTGCCTTATGCCTATTATGTCTATCATCTCATATATTTTTTAAAAAATTTGAGCTGCTAATACATTCTTAGTGTCTAATGCAGCCTCTTTTTCCCTCTAAACAGCATTGAGATGCTTTGGAATTTTTTTGCCCCCAAAATTGGCTTTAATAGAAGTGGTTTAAATTTTCTGCAGCAGGACCGTGGTTGAAGCTAGTGGTCCTGTCACCAGTAGCAAGAACCTACCTAGTAGCATCAGTAAAACTGCATCTTTGCCTCTGTAAATAAAAAACATAATCCTAACTGTCCCTGGAACTATTGGATTGCAGTGTTCCAGCATTTACAGATTTATGTTTTTCCATAATTTAAACTTTCTGAGGTATATCTTGAAGATATTAATGTATTAGATAGCAAAAAACTTTAAGTGCTCAGATAGCTTTGTTGGTAACAGTCTTGGTGTGGAGCATTGTACTTCATTGCGTGTTAGTCTTAGATTTCTCTTTACTTTTCATTGCCTGTTATATTGAGCCATAATGGACGTGTAAGCTACAAGTATTCAATGAGAGCTCCTTGATTTTTAATGCTTGGGCCCTTGAACTTGAAGCTACGCATCCTTGGCTTTATCACGGAAGTTGGTTTTCTTGGCTTTAAGTTTCTCTTTTTCTGTGTTTGACTTCCTGGCTTTTTCACAGAGTGTAGATGACTTGTTTTTGGCTCTTCTGGGAAGTTCAGAAATTCGAGCTTGCTTCAGAAGGATAGGCTAGAGAGCTCAATAAGATATGGTGGGGAAGACTAGATCAAATCATGAAGTTGTGATTTGAGCAAAACAGTATTAAATCTGGTTTTATCTGTTTGTGTGTTTTACCATTTTAAAAAACATTAAGTTTTCACAGTCAATAGAGTGACTGTACATCTTTTTGAACCTCAAGGATTTATTTTTTCCTTTTTGGAATTAATTTTTTTTTTTTTTTTTTTTTGCTGTACTTGGGCCTCTCACTGTTGTGGCCTCTCCCGTTGCGGAGCACAAGCTCCGGACGCGCAGGCTCAGCGGCCATGGCTCACGGGCCCAGCCGCTCCGCGGCATGTGGGATCTTCCCGGACCGGGGCACGAACCCATGTCCCCTGCATCGGCAGGCGGACTCCCAACCACTGCACCACCAGGGAAGCCCTAATTTTTTATATATATAAATTTATTTATTTTATTTATTTATTTTTGGCTGCGTTGGGTCTTCATTGCTGCACGCGGGCGTTCTTTAGTTGCGGCGAGCAGGGGCTACTCTTTGTTGCAGTGCACAGGCTTCTCATTGCGGTGGCTTCTCTTGTTGCGGAGCATGGGCTCTAGGCTTGTGGGCTTCAGTAGTTGTGGCTCAGGGGCTCTAGAGCGCAGACTCAGTAGTTGTGGCGCACGGGCTTAGTTGCTCTGCAGCATGTGGGATCTTCCCAGACCAAGGCTCGAGCCCATGTCCCCTGCATTGGCAGGTGGATTCTTAATCACTGTGCACCAGGGAAGTCCTCCCTATCTGTTTTTTTTAAAAAAGGAACCAACGAAATACATAATGAAAGCGTCTAACATCGTATGGCATGTAAATTATCAACAGATGTTAGTGTACCTCCATGGTTCTCAAAATTTGGATCTCCACTGACCCCACCTGGGGATCTTTTTTGACAGATAGTCAAAAGTATTTTCATATTAATTCTAAGATGTTATTTGCCATTTTCATCATGGTACAGAAACAATGGTATGTAAAATTGCTGGTCTTAGTGTGAACTAAGACAATGGCACCAAGCTGGCCTAGTTAGTTATTGTATTCTTCACCACCATGGACTCTAACAGGAGAAAACAAAGCTTAATTTCACTTAAAAATGTCCTTGATGAAGCGGAAAGAATTTTCAGTTTTATTAAATCTTGACGCATGAGCACACATCTTTGTTCTGTGACAAAATGGGAAGTAAATGTAAAATACTTCTGCCTCATTCTGTGAGAGTGATGGTTGTCTCAAGGAAAAGCACTTGTGAAATTGTTTAAATTGGCGACCTTTTTTAGGAACTTGATTTATACTTGAAAGAAAACTGGCATCGTATGGTTATTCAAACGAGTATTTGGCAGATACTTTCTCAAATGAATGAAATGATAGTATTTGTTGCCAATGATAAATTCATGCTTTTAAATGAAAATTAGAATTTTGGAAAACTTGGGTCTGCCTCCATGAGCTTGACAGCTTTCCAGTTCTTAGAGATTCTCCTGATGAAGTCCATGGTGATATTAATGAATATGATTTTTTTCATATTGTGTAATGAGATGTGTCAACATTTGGAACTTATGTTCTTAAGCTTAGTGAACTGATGTTTTCCAAAAAATTAATGTTTTATATGTTATAAAATCATGCATGGATAAAAAGATCCACTCAAAGTGTAAAGTAACTGATGGATTTAATGTAATAGAATATGAAAAATTCATTGACATGGTTTTAGGTTCCACATTGCAACAAATCTTTAAGAAAGTACCACTTGTTGAGTTTGGTAGTGTCGAAGAAGAAGAATATCTAGGGTGATCTGAGAAGGCTCTTAAAATATTCTTCCTTTTTCCAGCTACATATCTGCATGCAACTAGACTTTCTTCATATACTTCATATTCTTCATGCATTTCAATCAGAAGAGCATATTGCAACAGACTGAATGCCGAAGTAGATGTGAAAATTGTGGTCTGTTAAGCTGGACTTTAAAGTTACAAAGCTATAAAATCATGCCACTCTTCTCACAGTTTATTTTTGTTTTGGAGGATATAGTTATTTTTCATAAATATGTTATTTATGGGTTTGTTGTTATTTTAAAATATATTAATAAATATTTTAAAATGTTTCTTAGTTTTAATATCTAATGTGGTAAGTATAAATTGATGTAATCCACATAAACAAAAGCTTGTTGGGCTCCTTAGTAATTTTAGAAGTATAAAGGGTTCCTCAGCACAAAAAGTTTGAGTCCTGGTGGTCTACCTCTTTCATTGCTTCTATGTATGGTCCATCCTAGCTCAGTTTATAATCTAGTAGGATAGACTGACACAAAATGAAAAGTCAGATGGTAGGATAATGTATGAAATAATGGTACTGAGGAAAGTCACTTAAAGGGAATCCATTCAAAACAGTAAAAGAAATTTCCTAACAAGTAATGGAAAACAGACAAAAATGTTGGGAAGTTGTTGAGAAATAAAATTAAAACTTATGACACCTAGTTTGTTTTGTCTTGTATTTGACAAAATTTAGATTATAATTTTGATTCCTCGTTACTATTCAGCACTGAGAAAAAGAATCTAATGTTGGAAGTGTTGGCATACTTTATCTGACAAAAGTATATAAATAAAATCCTTGAATCTTTTGACTTTTTATAGTATGAACATAAAAATCCATTAAAAACACGTTTAAACAATATGGAATAACAGGAGATTAAAATAGGGCAGAGAGATCCAACAAAGAAGCTATTCTAACTATGGAAAATACATTAAATCCATGGCAGTATCTCAAACTGTTTTATTTTGAAGTGATATTACCTCAGTTCGCCCAAAAAAGTAACACAATAACATACTGTTATTATTACAATTTGTTTAAAAAATAAACATACATAACACCTTCAAAAAAAAAAGTTTAAGAGTCTTATTCATTTCTTCAAGGGACTCTCTTAATCCTTTGCTCATATAATTTTTTAAATATAAATTTATTTATTTAATTTATTTATTTTTGCCTGCGATGGATCTTCGTTGCCGCCCATGGGCTTTCTCTAGTTGCAGTGGCGGGGGCCACTCTTCATTGCGGTGCATGGGCTTCTCATCACGGTGGCTTCTCATCACGGTGGCTTCTCTTGTTGCAGAGCACAGGCTCTAGGCAAGTGGGCTTCAGTAGTTGTGGCACATGGGCTCAGTAGTTGTGGCGCACGGGCTTAGTTGCTCCGCGGCATGTGGGATCTTCCTGGACCAAGGCTTGAACCCGTGTCGCCTGCATTGGCAGGTGGATTCATTACCACTGCGCCACCAGGGAAGTCCCTGTTCGTGTAATTTTAATTTTAGGCCCACTTGTGCTGCCATCCTTATCTATTTCTGTTTATATGTTAACTATCCACTCCTTTGTTTGTCAGTGACTTATTTCTTCCCTATCATTTTTCAGTGCATCTTTACTGGATTTCCAGTCTCTCTTTATAATTAAGTTTACACTATATTATTAGAACATCTGGTAAGAGACATACCAACGATGTCTATGTGATGGCTGAGGGATAGATGCTAGTAAGTTGTGTATTTATTAGTATTTTCATGGTGTTATAACTTCAGCTTCCTTTTACAGCCTTGTGACTTGGAATCTATCAGTAGATAAGGAAGACTTCCGTGGGCATGCATGGAATCACACGTTTCAGGAAATGTAAAGAGCAAATGAGGGTACTCCTTTCAGGAAGTTTGGAATTAATGCTTTCTATATTGTTATTACAATTGTTAATTTCTGTTTGATTTAGAAATAGTTAATTTTAACAGTGTATTAGTAGAATGTTTTTAGCAGTCTAGGAACCCTCAAATAGAAAAACAATTCCTTATTCTGTGTTTGCAGTGAAAGAGAACCAAGGTAACCAATTAATGGGAGGTTGATATAAACCAATATGAGTTAGAAATGGCCTTGAACTTCTTAGATTTGTGCCTATCATCATCATTCTGTAGCACAAAGAGTAGAAGAAGAAAGAGCAGTTGATGAAAGTTATGGAATGGAGAGATTAAGAGTTGAGTGACTGAATTAATTGGATTTTTAAACTAATTGCAGAGGCTATAAACTGGAATACTTTCTTTGCTCTGCTCTGTAGTAATCTTTTGGTAGTATAATAGTAGACAACTTTGTACTGGAGACAGAAAACTAGCTTTGGTAACAATAAATTTTTTTAATAGGCAAATGACTTCATATCTTGGCCTTCATTTCCTGTCTGTAATAAAAGTGATACGATCTAACACTTAGGCTAACTAAGGTGCTGGGAACTGTACTAGGGTTTATATGGATTGTCTTTGTGGTTCCTGTATTAGCATGGTCTGAGAGATGGTTTGTGCTGTCCTACATATAGAGAAATAGCAGTGTACCAGCAGTAGTGCCTCTGTGAGAGAATAAAGCAACATTTCTTTAAGAGATTTGGAGGAAAGTGACTTAACTGATATGCAAAATAACTTATACACTACTTTGAGGCTTCAAAGGGGAGCAGTAAAGGGAAAGGCTGTATAGCAGTGGTAGTGTTACATTGATTGGATCTTGAGGACTCCTAAATCTTTCCACCTTTTCTTTGTCATCTGTCACCTCTGGAAACAACATTAGATTGGTCCTATAAAGGAGGGAGAGCCATTGGTCTGATTTCTTGCACAGGCATTCTGTAAGTTACAGATTTTATTTTTCAAGGTAAAAAACGGAAGCGGTGGCATTCATAGTTAAGAGCGTGGACTTTGGAGTCAAACTGACGAGTTAAAAAGCCAGTCTTAGCCATGTGTAAATTAGCCTTGGGTAAATTACTTACCTTCCTTGTGCCTTATTTTTCTCATCCACAAAACCCTAAGAGCTACTATGAGGATTAAATGAGTCAATGGGTGTAAAGTGCTTGTGTCTGGCACATAGTAAGCAGTATATAAATGTTAGATAAAACAAAAGTAGTAACAAAAGCCAGGGACCTCTGGGAGGAATAAGAAGTTGGGGCCCATATTTGTTGTGAGTGGAAACTGAGCTTAATTTGGAGGTCTTGAAGAGGCATGCCTGGTTCTAAATTTTGAAGCAGATACATGCAGCAACGTGAGAGTACAGGCTTCCTAGACAGTAGAAGAAAAAAGATGCCAAGATGAGATAATTGAAAGTGGAATATTGCTAAGGAATTAGAGAACATTATGCTTAAATTTTATTAGTACATCCCCTTTCCCCACATCAAACATTCTTAACAAGCCATGCCTCCTAAATTCTTAAGTGCCAAAAGTAGAACTATCCTTTATTTTCCAGTAGGGAAAACAGTCCTCATCCCCTCCATTAAGTCATTTATTGCCTGATGCCATTTGAAGATCCTTCCCGTCCACCTCCTCCCGGCTCTCTGTTGGAATTGAAATGGTTTTGTGCTTTGGCTGGCAGTGTCCTGAGTGGATCAGCACAGATTTAACTTGTTTAAGCAGATGTTTTTGTCTCTCTGATAAATAAGCTAGAGAAGAGGGTTGCTTGAAAGGTTTTTTTGTTTTTGTTTCTTAAGACTAAAAAAAGGAGGACTTCCCTGGTGACGCAGTGGTTAAGAATCCGCCTGCCAATGCAGGGGACATGGGTTCGAGCCCTGCTCTGGGAAGATCCCACATGCTGCGGAGCAGCTAAGCCCATGCGCCACAACTACTGAGCCTGTGCGCCTAGAGCCCGTGCTCCGCAACAAGAGGAGCTGCCGCAACAAGAGAAGCTATTGCAACAAGAGAAGCTACCGCAATAAGAAGCCTGAGCACCACAAGGAAGAGTAGTCCCTGCTCGCCGCAACTAGAGAAAGCTCGCGCGCAACAGCAAAGACCCAATGCAGCCAAAAATAAATCCATTAAAAAAAAAAAAGACTAAAAACGAAAAACATTAAATAAAACCTCATCTGAAATCTAAAGGGGAGGAGGACTTAAAGATTTGGGGAAGTCAAGTGGATTAGCAGGAATTTAAAGTGGCTATGTTTTATCTAATACAGAATAAACAAATGCCATTGCAAAGTATTATTCTGATGTAAAAATTTCGTGGCTAAATAGCAAGTTGTCATATTACTTAGAGAGTAATAAGCATTATGCATTAATAAGTTTGAAACAGTTGATCAACAAGTCCTAGATTCTGGAGATTCGGTGGCCTTTAGAGATAGTATATGAACTCATTTTAATGATTTAGAAAACCTTTTAATACTTGAAAAGTTGCAAATATCCATAAAAGGGGAAGGAAGATAGAAAGCAACAAAGGGTTAGAAGGTGAGTGAGCAAGTTCTGGAAAAATTGAGAACAATGTTGCTGCCTTGAGATGTTGCTTGGAATACAGTTTGGTCTGGATCAAGGAGGTATCAGGAGAATAAGATAAGGGCAGGCCAAAAAGAAGATAGACAGTTTGACTCACTAACGGCAAAGCGTTAAGACTGGGAGAAGGCTGAAATTGGGTAGCTAGAGTAATGTTCAGAACCAATGTAATAGCTTCATTGAGGGCTTTTTATGTGCCATCCTAGACTTTTTACACATTAATTCTCATGTAATCCTCGCAGCATACTGGTGATAGAAATTTTAATTCCTGTTGTGGATGAGGGAAACAGGTCTAGAGAGGTTAAAGTTTCACCCAGTGCAACACAGCTAGTACTTGGCAGAGTCAGAGGGCATGTTTGTCTGTATCCTCTTAATCACGGTGGTCCATACTGCCTTTCTTAATTCCTAAAGTTAATTCACTGTCAGCCCTAACCTTATATTTGCTTATTGATGTGTAGTGTATAACCTAACAGATCATCAGTATGATTGGAATAGTTTTGGAGGGATCATGATAGTTATTTGAGGCAGAGTTACTCTTGATGCTGTGGTACCAAATAAGAACATATGAAGATACCGCCATGTTCTAGAGAACACTAGCTTCTGGAAGGTGCCTCCAAAGTTTTGAGTAGTGGAAGTAGCAACAAAAGCAGCTAATGGTGTCTTATCACAGAATCTACTTGCTCAGTTCTTTGACATGAAAAAAGTTTCTCTTTCCTTTTTAGAAAAGTGTCAAAGGAGCATTATAAAAGAAGCTCAGGAATAAAGGAATGGAGGAAGTTCATTAGGGACTCAAGGAGTTAACTACACATGCCAAATTTAAAACTACCTCTGGAAATGTGTGACTCCAATGAAACAAATCTTATGACTTCTGTGAAACAGAGCAAAGCTTATTACTTTCTACTACACTAATTTTGAATTCAAAATAATTAAGACATAGTAAGTGGGTTGTGTTTTTTACTTTTTCAGAGCATTTGGGTTTTCAGAAATTGTGTGAGATGTACGTGTGAATTGGTTATATTTTTTTCATTTTTACCAAATTTGGTAGGTGGTAAAATGGAAATTCTAAGTAAATATTTAAAATGCCACATGGGTATTACAAATATAGATATTAAAGGAAACTTTAAATTTTCAAATAGCAAAACTTACTCTGGCAGGTCGAGAAAAGGCATCACATCTTTTGTGCATAGAGAAACATGTTAATTTTCTGTTTTTGTGGTATTGCTTCTCTTGCTTTTATATTACTGTCTATTAACTGATGTGGAATTTGTCAGATTTCCCAGCTGTCTTTTCCAACTATATTACTTGTGAGAAACCTAATGACTTTATGAATTAGAGGAGTGTCTCTAAAATTAGTGCATAACAAATAAGACTTTCTTCATCCTGACTTACAGATACAGCAGTTCTTGGGCTTTATTATATATTACCGTGTGATGTCAGCTTCTTTGGTTTACTTGGATGAAATTATTTTTTGTTAGAATGACTTTTGTTGGCATTTGTCATGTAATTTTAAGGTAATATAATGTACAGATACTTTAGCTACTTTGGTTTTTAAAAGTCTGTGAATGAGATATAAGAGCAATATGCAGAGATGAAATGTATTTATATACACTGGCAATGAAACATCCAAAAACGAATTTAAGACAATAATTCCATTTACAGTGACATCAAAAGAAACCAGTATTTAGGAATAAATTTGATAAAAGAACTGCAACACTTGCACACTGAAAACACTGTTGAAAGAGCTTAAAGAAGATCTAAGTAAATGGAAAGATTACCCCACTGCTCATGGACTGGAAGACAATATTAAGATGGCAGTACTACCCAAATTGACCTACACAGTCAGTGCAATTCCTATCAAAATCCTAGCTAGCTTGTTTGCAGAAGTTGACAGGTGGCCCCTAAGAGTCATGTGGAAATAGCCAAAATTACCTTGAAAAGAGTACAAAGTTGGAAGACACACTACCTGATTTCAAAACTTAAAGCAAAGCTACAGTAATCAAGGCAGTGTGGTACTAGTGTAAAGACAGACATACAGATCAGTGGACTAGAGTGGAGAGTTCAGAAATAAACCCTTAATTTTCTGGTCAATTGATTTTTGTTAATTAGATATTAAGTACCCCAAAGTACTGTCCTTTCCAATTCACCCTTCTGTCTCTACCCTCTCAACTTTCTTCCATTACTTAAATCAACAGGTGTTTATTGTGAGCACATAGGACTAGGGTGACTTCTGAGGTGATTTATTCACATACATCTGGCCTGACAGAGCTGGCATGTACTCTAAGGACTTGTATCCTAGAAGAATGCCAGCTTTTAACAGCGGTTAGAGAAGAATGGTGAGTAAGTATGTATATGAAATATATATATTTATAATTCAGTATCAGTGTTGCTCTTGCTGGTGGCTAGATTTGGGATAGTAAAAGAAAATAATTCACCTTTTAATAATTATATAATGAAAAAAGCTAATTACGAAATCGGGTACAAAGTCCAGATGACTTTGGCTTTGTTTCTTCACTCTGTAGTGTCAGACTGCCAGTATATCATCATGAAGATATGTGAGAAATTTTATCTGTCACAGGTGGAGAAAGAATAATAGCTGGATTGTTTCTGAACTTCGTAATAAACTTAAAAAAAAAAGTCTCATTTGATTTAAAAAAAAAAACTTCCTTGGCTCAAATACTTTAATTTCACACTTAGCAAGTTTTCAGTAAATAAAAATTGGCCCTAAAACCTGGAAAGAATGATAGTGTAGTGTACCAATACTATAAGTTACAGCCCTCTGGAACAATAGAAGGTGGGGGGACTGGGGCAGAGGCTATGAACTCCCTGAAATTCTACTTACAAATTTTGTATGTATGCACATTGGTGTGAGGGCATGTGCAAAGGATCCATGATTTTCATTAGGTTCTCAAATGATTTGGAACATATCCCAGGAAAGATTAAGGATTGCTTAAACCTTTAAAAGACAATAAAGCTGTTGAGAACTTTTACTTCTGGACATTACAGAGTAATTTACTGGTACCAGATTAGCCCTCTGGCCATAAATAAGGAGGAACTTGGACAAAACACATACAACAGGCAGGGCAGGACTGCATTCCCTGAGAGAAGGAAAATAAAATTCAGCCCTGCGAATCTCACAGGCTTTCTTTCTGAAACTAGATTCCAGTTAGAATCTAAGTTAATTAGAATCTAAGCAGGGTGAGGCAGTCTTGTTGGGCCAAGGAGGTACAAGTCAGAGAATAGACTTGAGAGGCTGGAATTTGCAGGGGTGATTACCATAGAAGATGGGGTTACACAGACAGTGAAATCCAGAAATCTGCAGAGGAGCTCCTTTGACTCTTTGGCTGGATACTAAGCTGGGTGGAGCTCCATAGGCTGGGCAAAGAACAACTAACTATTAGAGGAAGAACAACTACCAGAGACTTGGTAGAAGTATTGGGACTTAACGTTGGTTGGTTGTGAGGTATTTCTAGTTTTGACCAGCCAGAATGGAGAGACCTTGTGGAATATCAGAACCATTTGGGAGAGTCCCCAGATACGGTACTCCTTAGGAGTAGGGCCAAAGTAACTTTAGAAAAGGGGCTACTCAAGTCCCACCTTAAAACTGTGCTGAAAAATAGGCCTCAAAAGGATTAAGCTGATTCTCAACTAATTTAGCTGCCCACCTGAACAAAACTCAACATGTAAGAAACCCATGGAAGCATTTAAAGGAAGCATGAACGTGAGAGAAATGTAAGATGTGAAAAAGACCTATTAGAACTCCTAGAACTGAAAAACACAATATCTGAAATGAAAAATTCAGCTGATGGGCTTAACAGCAGATTAAAAGAAGAAAAGACACTGCAGAAGAAAAGATCAGTGTAAGGTAATAGAAACTGTGCAAAATGAAACACAGGGGGGAAAAGTCTGGGGAAAAAAAGGAGAGAGCCTCAGTGATGTGTGGGACATTATCAAGCAGTCTCATGCATGTGCATTTGGACTCTAGGACGGCAGGTGGGGGTCCTGTGGTTGCAGAAGAAGTATTTGAAGAAATAATGGCTGAAAATTTTCCAAGTAATGACGAGAACTGTAATCCCATAGACTTTATGAACCTAGGTAGGATGAACATAGAGAAAATCACACTGAGACACGTGCTAACCCAGTGGCTAAAAACCAGTTACAAGGAGAAATCTTAGAGAAGCCAGAGGGAAAAAAGACCACATTACATATACAGAGGGACAAAGATAAGAACAGCTGTTGACTTTTTATGAAACAATATGAGCCAACAAATGAGCAAATAACCACACTGAGGAAGAAGAAAAGAATAATCAAAATACCTTTAGAAAACAGTATTTGATTAGCTATTGTAAGACTAAAGGTAAAAAGGACTGTAAACATGCATTTTGGTGATTCTGATTTCTCACAAGGGTGGTATGGGTTAGCAAGTTGGAAACTATATACTAGGAATGAACACATAAGTAAATATATTTTAGATAATGAGAGCCAGGTTTCTACTATTAAAGAGGTTAAGGAAAGGAAGAAGACTAGAAGGAACTCTGTGATGTTGAATTGGAATCAGAGTTATCAGTATGAACTCATGGTTTTATATATTATACATGCAGGTGGTTGTGGAAATACAGGTGTGTGTATATGCATGGATTAGTGTACATAAATATATTTTCTCACTCTGTCCTCTGGGAATGCCTAGAAGAAGCAGTGAGCATGCCTAGTGCCCAGATCTTGGACTCTACATTCAGTTTTTCAACAAAAGGAACCAGGACTCTTAAAAAGAACTGACTGCCTCCAGAACTGGGATATATGGGAGCATCTTTGGTGCCAGAAAATGAAGAAGTGCTCAGAAAAGGATGGGATATGTCAAAAGTATGTAAGAACCGGGCTTCCCTGGTGGTTCAGTGGTTAAGAATCTGCCTGCCAATGCAGGGGACACAGGTTCGAGCCCTGGTCTGGGACGATACCACATGCAGCGGAGCAGCTAAGCCTGTGCGCCACAGCTACTGAGCCTGTGCTCTAGAGCCCATGCGCCACAACTATTGAGCCTGCGCTCTAGAGCCCTTGAGCCAGAACTATTGAGCCCGTGGGCCACAACTACTGAAGTCCACGTGCCTAGAGCCGTGCTCCACAACAAGAGAAGCCACCGCAATGAGAAGCCCGCACACCGCAATGAGGAGTAGCCCCCACTCGCTGCAACTAGAGAAAGCCTGCGTGCAGCAACGAAGACCCAACACAGCCAAAAATTAATTAATTAATTTAAAAAAAGTATGTAAGAACCAACCTGAAAGAGCTTCTAATGTCCAAAGCTGTAATGAAATAATTATAATATTGCATTACTACCAATAGAATAAAATAGCCATTAGTCCATATTGGTATGTATAAAACAAACAGATAGGTTGGTGGGTAGAAGGGACAAATCATAAATGAAGAATTCCAATTAATAAGTGTAAAACCGTGACTGAAACAAAATCACCGTTACGCAAATACTGCAGTAATAGTTGTCACGGGCAGTCCAGTGATGGAAGGTAAAACCACTGGGTGGAGGTACGATGAGAAACGTTTGCATAGTCTCAAGGTATTTTCTCTTAGAAATTATTGATTACAAAGGGAAAAACAGCAAATTTACAGCGGAGAGAAGCTCTGTAGATACCACCTTAACTAAGTTATTAAGGTTAATATCATAGAAAGAAGACATCCACAATATATACTTGGTATAATGAACCAAGAAAGGCAAAACATTACATCTGTGGTGTTTTGTGGTATTCTTATCAAAAAATGCAAAATCTTACTCTAATTATGAGAAGGCAGCAGACAAACCCAAATTGAGGGAGAATTCTACAAAATACCTGACCAGTATTCTTCGAAAGTATCAAGGTCATGAAAGACAAGAAAAGACTGAGTAACTGTCACAGATTGGAGGAGACTAGAGACGTATGACAGCTAAATACAAAGTGGGAATCTGGATTGGATTCTGGAATACAGTGACATTAGTAAAAAAACAAAAAACAAAAAACAAAAACTGGTGGATTAGTTCCGTAGTTTGCATTGTACCAGTGTTACTTTCTTATTTTTGATAAATGTACTATGGTTATGTAAGTGTTAACATTAGGAGAAGCTTAGATGAAAGGTATATGTGAACTCTGAGCTATTTTTTGCAACTTTTTTGTAAAATAATTGCAAAATAAAAAATTTCTTAAATCTACAGTTCTCCCCACATTGGGGAGTTGGAGAAAGAAACAATGCAAGCCAGAAGACAGTGAAATTACATATTGAAAGTTCTGAAAGGAAAAAACTTATCAAGTTAGAATTTAATCCTAACAAAAATATCTTTCAAAAATGAAGTCAAAATAAAGACATTTTCCATACAAAAGCTGAGAGAATTTCTTGCCGGCAGTCCTGCACTATTACAAATGTTAAAGGAAGTTTTTCAGGCTGAAGAAAATCATGCCAGATGGAAACTCAGATCTGCACAAAGGAATGAAGAGATTAAGAAATGGTAAATATGTGGGGAAATATAAAACACTTTTTTCTCATTTTAGTTTATTTCAAAGACAATTGACTATTTAAAGCAAAGATTTCTATGTTTTATAGGATTCATAATATTTAGAAAACGTAGAAGTGTAACATGTAGAAGAAAAAAGATTTTTTAAATAGCCCAGTAATAGGAGAAAATGGAAGTATACTGCTATAAGTGTCTTATATTAATACCAGAAGTGGTATAATACTGTTTGAAGGTAGACTGTCCTAAGTTAAAAATGTATATTATAAATGCTAGTGCAACCACTTAAAAAAAATTAGGGATATCTAATAAGCTATTAATCATAAAAAAGCTCAAATGACTATTAATATTTGACAAAATAGATTTCAGAGTGAGGGATAAATACAGACTTTACAGTAATACAGACTTTTCAGAACAATAAAGTTGTCAATTTATCATATTTATATACCTAATAGTTTCAAAATACCTGAAGCAAAACCTGACAGAATTGGAAGGAGAAATAGACAATGTACAATTACATAGCTGGATGTTTCAACATTCCTCTTTAGTAATTGATTAAGTAGACATATATTAAAGAAATTGAGGGACTTACCTGGCGGTCCAGTGGTTAAGACTCAGCGCTTTCACTGCAGGGGACACGGGTTTGATCTCTGGTCCAGGAACTAAGAACCCACATACTGTGCAGTGTGGCCAAAAAATTTTAAAAAAATTAAAATAGTAAAGAAATAAAAAGAAACTGAATCTTAGTTTAAAATTCTCTGAAAGAAGCCTCAAGGCCCAGGTGGCTTCACTGGTGCATTTTTTTTTTTTTTTTTTTTTTTTTTTTTTGCGGTACGTGGGCCTCTCACTGTTGTGGCCTCTCCCGTTGCGGAGCACAGGCTCCGGACACACAGGCTCAGCGGCCATGGCTCACGGGCCCAGCCGCTCCACGGCATGTGGGATCTTCCCGGACCGGGGCACGAACCCGTGTCCCCTGCATCGGCAGGCAGACTCTCAACCACTGTGCCACCACTGATGCATTTTATCTAATGTTTAAGGGAGAAAATACCAATCTTAAACTACTTCAATAAATATAGGAGGAGGGCACACTTCCAAATCATTTATGGGACCAGCTTTATCTTGGATACTAAAACCATATAAAGATAAGACCTATTCCAAATGATCATTGACATGTCTTTCATGAACATGTATATAAGAACTCTTATCTAACTTGCAAATCAATTCCAGGAACTTATAAAATGAATAATATGTCACAACCAAGTGAGATTTATTTCAGGAATCCAATGTTGACTTCACATTCAAAATCAATTTTAATTATCCACCTTACTGGAATAAAGAAGAAAAATCATGAACATCTTTAATACGTATAGAAAACCCTTTGACAAAATGCAACCTCATTTTGCATCATGATACCTCACCAAACTAGGAACAGGACATTTCCTCAACCAACTAAATGATGTACAGTTAACACAATACTTTAATGGTGAAACTTTCAGTCTAAGCTTTCTCTTTTGAGGATCAAGTACAAAACAACAATGTATTAGAGGTCCTAACTAGTACAATAAGGCAAGGGAAAGAAGCAAGTCATAGAGGTTGAAAAGGAAGATGATATGGAAGTGCCTTTATACAGACTACCTGATTATATACATTGAAATTCTAAGCCACCATCACCCCCCCCAAAAAAAAAGAGCAACTGTAATTAATAAGTGAATGTAGCAAGGTTGCAGGATACAAGGTCAATACAAAAATAAATTGTATTCTATATTTAGCAAAAAAAAAAAACAATTGGAAAATAAAACTTGAAATTACCATTTACGGTATTATCCACAAAATGAAGTAGGGATAAATTTAACAAAATATGTGCAAGACCTAGGCACTGAAAACTACAAAATACTGTTGAGAGAACTTAAAGAAGACCCAAATAAACAGAGATCATGTTCATGTTCATGGATGATGAACCATGTTCATCTACCATGTTCATGGATCAGAAGACTCGTTATCACTGTACCCAAACTCCTACTTATCTTTCCTGAACATGCCAAGCATATTTCTACCTCAGACCCTACGCACTTATTGTTTCCTCTGCCTGAAACACTCTCCTCACGTATTTTATTTTTTTTTGTCTTCTCTCCCTGGAATGTAAATCCCGTCAACAGAGGCTTTTGTCTGCTTCATTTAGTGTCAAGTATATAGTAAGTGTGGTTTATTCTTCTGTAACACACATTACTATAATGTGAAATAGCTTGTAGATAATACATATATAGACATATATATTACATTGCACTAGAAATGCTTGTGTTATCTCTTTATTACATCTTAGGATGTAGTTGGAAGAGTTGAAGTTAGCTTTGGTTTTGTCAGTAATTTCTCAGTTCCCAGGAACTTATCCTGTCTCATACATTTCAAAAATTAAAATCAGTAGTTAATGGCATGCAGCAAAAGAAAAAAACAGATCATTTAATTGGACTTCATCAAAATTAAAAACTTTGATGCATCAAAGGTAATTAAGAAAGTGAAGACAGCCTATAGAATGGAGGAAATATTTGCAAACCATATTTGTGATATGACTCTGTTTTCCAGAAGATATAAAGAACTCTTACAATTCAACAACAAAAAGATAACTTGATTTAAAAATGGGCAAAGGGGGCTTCCCTGGTGGCGCAGTGGTTGAGAGTCCACCTGCCAATGCAGGGGACACGGGTTTGTGCCCCGGTCTGGGAAGATCCCACATGCCGCGAAGCGGCTGGGCCCGTGGGCCATGGCTGCTGAGCCTGTGCGTCCGGAGCCTGTGCTCCGCAATGGGAGAGGCCACAACAGTGAGAGGCCCGCATACCGCAAAAAAAAAAAAAGGGCAAAGGACTTGAATAGACATTTCTCCAGAGAAGGTATACAAATGGTCAACAAGCACATGAACTGATGTTTAGTATCAGTAGTCATTAGGGAAATGCAAATCAAAACTACAGTGAGGCGCCACTTCATATGCACCCCCTAGAATGACTTATAAAAAGGAAAATAATAAGCATTGGTTAGGATGTGTAGAAAAATTGAACCCTCATACATTGCTAGTGGAAATGTAAATGGTGCAGCTGCTGTGGAAAACAGTGGTTCCTCAAAAAGTTAAACAAAATTACCATATGACCCAGCAATTCCACTTCTTGTATATACCCCAAAGAATTAAAAACAGGTACTCATATAAACACATATACATGCATATTCATAGCAACACTTTACCAAGGCCAAAAGGTGAAAACAGCCGAAATGTCCGTCAACAGATGAGTGGATAAGCAGATAATGGTGTATATACATATGATGGAATATTATTCAGTCATAAAATGGAATGAGGTACTGACCGATACATGCTACAACGTGGATGGACCTTGAAAACATTATGCTAGGTGAAAGAAGCCAGACACAAAAGGTCACATGTTACATGCTTTCATTTATATGAAATATCCAAAATAGGTAAATCTATAGAGACAGAATGCAGACTGGTGGTTTCCAGGGGAGTGGTGGGAGGGGAAATGGAAAGCCACTGACTAATGGGTATGGAGTTTCCTTTTGAGATGATGAAAATGTTTTGGAACTGGATAGAGGTGCTGGTTGTACAATATTGCGAATATACTGAATTGTTCACTTTAAAATGGTAAATTTTATGTGAATTTTACCTCAGTAGAAAATAGGCTAAGAGCATGTATGGTCTGCAATCAAACAGACATGAAATTGAGTCCTGGTTTTTGCCACCTATTAATTCTGTGACCTTAAGTAAATTATTGTATATTTTGTCTTCTATAAAATAGGCATATTAGGGGAATTCCCTGGCGATCCAGTGGTTAGGCCTTGGCACTCTCATTGCCGGGGCCTGGGTGTGATCCTTGATCTGACTAAGATCCTGCAAGCTGTGTGGCACGGCCAAAGTAAAATAAAATAGGCATATTAGTACTTTCTCAGAGGATTTTTGTTAATATTAAATGAGATAGTATATGTGAAATGCTTACAATATTTAATTATCCAGTGAATATTAGTGTTAATTGATTTTTCTTTTGCTGCTGCTATTGGTTTTTATTTCACTCATCATTTGTAGAATAGAAATAATAGTATGGACTAGGATTGTTCTGATGACTTAATGAGTTATCTATGCAAAGGGCTTAAAACAGTACCTGGCACATTGTAAATTCTCAAAGTGTTTACTAAGCTATTACTATTAAATGAAAGGATCTTTAGAGGGAACTTTTTTGCATTCTCCATTTTCACATCCATATAGAGATGTCCATTATGGAAAATGGCCTTTTCAAAATTTGTGCTGTTAATGACAGAGCTAGGACTAGGTCTTTTAAATTTCAGACTAAGCTACATTCAAAGGATTGTAGGTATGCGATTCCTATTTCCTCTCCTGGTGTGGTGAAAACACTTGATTTTCACCTGTTAAAAACCACAGATATAGATCATTTAGCTATACGTTGTTGAACTTCGGTTATCTGGAGTTTATTATATAGGTTGTTTCTGCCTGCATTAATTACTATTGATGTGTCATCAGAAGCCAAGTTTTGGAAAACTGATATTTATAATGACTAGAAGTTGCAGTTACTTTTCTTGCCACTGGATGGTGCAACATCATTAAGGCAAATGTTTTGCCTGATATTGTTTCTCACTTTCCTGAGCAACTGAAAATTGATAAACGAATTAGACTGTGGTAAATTGAAATACTTGTTTGAACTGGGTCCCAGGAATCTGTAAAAAGTGGGGATTTCCTCTAGTATATTTTTACGTAAGCAAAAGCTGGAAAAGAATCGCTGGTTGGATCAAACCCTATGATTTTGCTCTAGTCTGTGGTAATTTAACAAATGATAGTGTTGCAGGAGAATCTGATTCTTCCTGGCAGAATCTTAAAGGGTGATAGGTTTTCCTAGCTTCTCTTGGCAGCTGAGTTATTGATTTTGCCCTAATCTTTAACTTGTATCAAAAAGTTTTCTAGGGCTTCCCTGATGGCGCAGTGGTTGAGAGTCCACCTGCCGATGCAGGGGACACGGGTTCATGCCCCGGTCCGGGAAGATCCCACATGCCGCGGAGCGGCTGGGCCCGTGAGCCATGGCCGCTGAGCCTGCATGTACGGAGCCTGTGCTCCGCAACGGGTATTAAAAAAAAACAAAAAACAACTTTTCTACTCTATCTTAAATATAGGTTTTTCCAACCTATGTTTGAGGGTGTGGAAAGTGCGTGCTGGAGTGACTAAGGTATTTACTTGGGAAAAGTGCACAGTTGTAAAAGTTGTTTTTGAGAGTGACTATAGAAAAAAGGCTGGAAGGAATGAGACTGTAGGGGTGGCTTGGGGCCATGCTAGAAGTTAGGTGATCAAGTCGGAGTGTTTGTGTAGTGGAGAGAACATTTGTAAACATACCTCCTCCTCTATTAACCTAATTTTTGTTTCTATTAATGTAATAACTACAGAGTTTTAGAAGTTAGTACTTTAAGGCCTATGACAACAGCAGCAGCAACAATAAATCCTTGCCCCATGCTCACTTGTGTGTTACCTTTCCCAAACATTTTTTGGCCTTTACTTCTGATACTCAACCCCATATTCCCTAGTCATATGTATTTAACTTTTAAAAAGACTAATTTGAGAAATTTCCTCTTGTTGTTACGGAAGATGAGAATTGGAATACTCTTAATACCATGAGGCATTCTTGGTTCCTCTCCCTTCATCTTCTCAAATAGTTATAACACGTTTTGTTAACTGCTAAACCAAGTAGTGTACTATAATTGCATTTCCTTTCTTGGACAGTTTTCTGTTTTTACTGAGTTTACAGTCCCTTCATTGTTACATATGCTTAGATTTCAAGGCACTATTCATACTTTATCCCAAACTCTACAACAGAATTGCCAGACCTTCTGAACTCTTCTTTTCATTTAAATTCCATTAATACCATTTCATCCCCTCCTTCTCTTAGGAGGCATACCTCTTGGCACTTTCTCTGCATTTTATTCTGTCCTGTTGTTTTCTTTCCTCATTCTCTCCTGAACTGGTTGCTTCTCTAGGCCAGTTTGAACTGCCCTTTACATCACTCTTTTTTGGGGGGTGGAGGAGTGTGCTGCATGGCTTGCGGGATCTTAGTTTCCCGACCAGGGATTGAACCTAGGCTACGGCAGTGAAACCACCAAGTCCTAACCACTGGACCACCAGGGAATTCCCTATATCACTCTCTTTGCGGGATTCTTTTTCTTCCTATTCTTGGTAAAGCAGTCTCTCCTAGTAGCTGTCTTAGAAAAGATGCACGAGAGCTAAATATTTTGAGATCTTTCATCTTTAGAAATGCCTTTTTTTTACTCTTATTTGATTTTGGCTGGATATAGGTTGGGAATACTTTTTTTTTAAATTAATTTATTTTTGGCTGCATTGGGTCTTCGTTGCTGCGTGCAGGCTTTCTCTAGTTGCAGTGAGCAGGGGCTACTCTTTGTTGCAGTTCACGGGCTTCTCATTGCAGTGGCTTCTCTCGTTGTGGAGCACTGGCTCTAGGCGTGCGGGCTCAGTAGTTGTGGCGCACGGGCTTAGTTGCTCCATGGCATGTGGGGTCTTCCCGGACCAGGGCTCGAACCCATGTCCCCTGCGTTGGCAGGCGGATTCTTAACCACTGCGCCACCAGGGAAGCCCGAGAATACTTTTTTTTTTTTTCTTTTTTGCAGTACGTGGGCCTCTCACTATTGTGGCCTCTCCTGTCGCGGAGCACAGGCTCCGGACGCGCAGGCTCCATGGCCATGGCTCACGGGCCTAGCCGCTCCGCGGCATGTGGGATCTTCCCGGACTGGGGCACGAACCCGTGTCCCCTGCATCGGCAGGCGGACTCTCAACCACTGTGCCACCAGGGAAGCCCCCGAGAACTTTTTGTATCCTGGATTCTAGTGTTGCCGTTGAGTAGTTCAGAGTTGTTATTCTTGATTGTTTAATATGGCCTGGTTTGTTTCTCTGCAAGCTTTTATAATATTATCTTTATTCCTGAAATTTATCTTCAGCCCTGAAATTTCGTGATGATATAATTCGGTATAGATCTTATTTTATTCATTATGCTAGGCACTAGGTGAGTCTTTCAGTCTAAAATAGATTCCTTTGATTCTGTTAAGTTTTCTTGCATAATTTTTAGATTACTATTTTCTGTGTGTCATTTTCTCTGTTCTTTCTTGAACTTATGAGTTAGATGTCAGATCTCCTGGTATGATCTTTTGACTTATCATATCTCACATACATTCCATTCTTTGTCATTTTGTTGTATTTTTTGAGAGATCTTAATTTTCCCTTACAGCCTTTCTGTTGAGTATATTATTTCTGCCTTTTTAATTTCCAGGAGTTTTCTAGTTCAGATTACTGTTTCTTCCCCCCACCCCCCCATCTTGTTCTGAGAAGATAAAAAGAACTATATCTTTTCCTCTGTATTGCCCCTGTTTCCTCCAGGTTTCCTTTTTTGTTTGTTTTTGCTTTTTTATTTTGATATCTCGTTGGAACTTTGTCCTTCATGCTTTTGCCTGAAACTCTAAAAAGCTGACTGGAAGCTAAGCAGGCAAGTGTGGAGCTTGTCAAGTGGTGAGTTTCACCCTAAAGGTGAAGCATCTGTGTCTTTTCTCAGGGACCCTTTTATTTTCTCTAGAAAATGTCATTTATCTGTTTATTCAACAGTGATTTCTTGAATGCCTGCTTATATGTCAGGCATAGCTCTAGGTGCTGGGAATTTAATAGAATTGAACAGATAAAAATCCCTACCCTTGTTGGATCTTATATTTGGCAAAGGGAGGCAGAAAAAGAAAAAGAAAAAGTAAATATATACAGTATATTTAAGGAATGTTAAAGATTAAAAAGTAAGGAATAGGGTTGAAGGAGTATTAACAGATAATGGACATGGGGTAAGGGACATGAGGAAAAGTTGCAGCTTAGGATATGTTAGCTAGGGGAAGGAGCTCTGATGGAGAAGAAAGTATTCCAGGATGGGAGAACAGTATATACAGAGACCTTGAGGTGGGAATCTGCCTGACCTGTGTGTGGAACAACTTGTGGAAGCCAGTACCGTTAGCGAGATCAGAGTAAGATGATATAGAAGATGGCTGGGACTCCCCTGGTTGTCCAGTGGGTAAGACTCCATGCTCCCAATGCAGGGAGCCCAGGTTTGATCCCTGGTCGGGTAACTAGATCTTGCATGCATGCCGCCTGCCACAACTGAGGAGCCCACATGCTGCAACTAAAGATCTCGCATGCCTCAGTGAAGGCCCAGTGCAGCCAAAATTTAAAAAATAAATAAATAAGTAAATATTTTTTTTAAAAAGATGATATAGAAAATGCTGAGGTCAGAGTGAACAGGGGGGAGGTGGGCAGAATGTGTAAGACCTTATGGACTATTTTAGGGACTTTTGCTTTTAGTCTTTGTGAAAGATTAGATTTGGAGATAGCCAGTAAGCAGTTGGGTATCTTAAGTTTGGAGTTAAGGGGAGCAGTCTGGGCTATGATATAAAATTTGAGAGTTGCCAGTGTGTACATGGAATTTAAAGCCATAAAATCAGGGAAAAGACGTTCACTCCAATTTTTAGAAAAGTTAGGTGAGGAGAAACCAGTAATGAAGATTGATGAGTGGCCGGAGAGGTAGGAACACTAGCAGAGTTTTTGTGCAGAAAAGAATGAAGAACTGCTTCAACTGCTGCTAATTATTTTGAGGATAGACAACATGAGATGGAGAGGGAAAATCATGGAGTCTAGGATGAGGTTTCTGTCTTGAACAGTTAGGTGGATGGCTTAAAACAGTCTAAATTCTTGGAAGTTTTCCAGTGTTACCTGGTTTCCATCACAAAGGGTTTAGAGCTTTCAGACTGTCCTAATTTCACTTCTATTCAGGAAAGTTTTCTGAAATAGTATTGGTTGTCAGGTTTGTCATTAAGATTAATTAACAAATTCTATGCCTAACTGGGATTGTTCAGTCCTGTTCAGAGTTGTTCTTGACAACCAGATCATTTTAGGACGATTTTCTCAGTAATTCCTAGAGAAACAAAAATATGGGCTGTAGACATAGTCTGAGGTTTGTAAGTGTCAGACAAATGGCCCTCTTTTTTTATTTTAATTGGGTATGGGAAACAAACTGAAAGGGCCAAATTGAAGATTTTAGTTAGTTAAAGAGCAGACAGATCCTGGGGAACCTATAATACTTTTGCTTCATGTACTGTGACACACTGTGTTACTAGATGCATAAACATCTAGTACTTTTACACTTTCTAAATTCATTGACCTGTTCATCATTATGAAACGACCCTCTTTACCCCTGGTAGTATTCTTTTCTGGAAGCTAGTGAAGGGTATGTTTTTTGCTAATAGGAAACATCTTTTTATTCTTTTGCATTAAAATATTAGATATTAAAAAATATTTTTTTAATTTCCTAATTGTAAAATCTCTGTATATAACTATTTCTTCTACTGTCTTGGATCTTATATCACAGAGGTTTACAGTTGGACACTTTTGCTCAGAATTGCATACATAGTAAATTTCCAGAACCAAACAAACAAATTTTGAAAGTATGTTTTTACACCAATTAATTTTAGTATAGCCATGTTCAGAGCCATAGATACAATTTACCTTTTTTTTTCTATGTTGTAGGAATAGACTTTAAGATCAAAACAGTTGAATTGCAAGGAAAGAAGATCAAGCTACAGATATGGTAAGTAATGCTAATTTATTCACTTTATGTAGTAGAATGTTAACTTCCTGAAGGTTAGGCAGTGAAATCCTTCCTTGTCAACTGTTTAAATTCTAGGAAACTTCCCATTCTAAGCCAGTAGTCAGGTGACCTTCTTTCAGTGATGTAAAAAAAAATTGTTGCCATGGACTTCGGAGTCCGTGAGATCTGGCTTGAGTGTTTTACCTTTTCTACTTACAGTATGAACTTGGGTAAGTTACATATCACTGTGAGGCCTTTATATCTTCATATGTAAAATGGAGATAATATCACCTATCTCAAAAGATTGTTATAAGGATTACATGAAATAATCTAGGTAATGCCTTTAGCACAATACTTTGCTCAGAAACACTATAAAAAAATTAATATAATCTTTTTGTTGTTTGGAGAGTCTTTAAGCTAAAAATGTACTTAATGTGTTTATAACTTTTTATAGGCATTATTATTTTCATTAGTTTGTATAGGATTTGCCCCGTAGAAGCACAATAAAATTCTTTAAATTTGTATTCAGGTATGAATCATAGACTTTAAAATTATAATAGCAGCATTTTTCAGTGAATATTAAGTGATCACAATGACCCTGTGAGAGATATATTATTCCTTTTTTAAAAAAATTTTCCTGAACAGCCTTATTGAGGTATAACTGGCACACGATAAACTACACATATTTAAAGTATACAGATTGGTAAGCTTTGACATATATATAAATCTGTGAAACCATCACCACAGTCAAGATAATGAACATATTCATCACCTCAGAAGTTTCCTTAAGCCTCTTTGTAATCTTGCCTTCCTATCCCCAGTCCCCAGGCAACCACCTTTCTGCTTTCTGTCACTATAGACCTGTTTCCATTTTCTAGTACTGTATACAAATGCAGTCATGTAATGTGTTATTTTTCTTTGTCTTTTTTGAGGGGAGGGGTCTGGCTTCTTTACTCAGCGTAGTTATTTTGAAAACTATCAATGATTTTATGTGTATCAATAAGTTCATTACTTTTTATTGCTAAGTAGTTTTCCATTGTTAAGATAAATCACAACTTGTTTATTCACCGTAAAGCTGCTACAGATCTTTGTATAGGCAAATGCTTTCTTTTCTCTTGGGTTATTCCTATTTTATAGATAATGAAATGGAGGCATTTTGAAATAATTTAACCAAGGTCATACAGCACGTAAATAGCAGAGCTGGGATGCATTACATGCTCAGAATGTAGGGTTGAGAGTGACATTCTTAATTGCTATACTGCCTCCTATAAATAGTGGTTTGTCAATTGATTTTGCTGCTCTTTTCAGTAACTATCGTTTTTCTTTCTTCATTGCCAGTCAACAGTTGTGTTAAATATGAATTCATGTTAATCTTTGGTTTTACTGTAATTGGACATATCGTAGAGTGGTTATGAGGATTAGTGATACATGTAAGGCACTTAGAGCAGTCTCCAGTGCATAATTAATGTTCAAGAAATCGTAGGTATTATTATTTGGGGATCTCCCATGTTGAGGCTAGAACCCTAAGAATGGTAACATTTTTGAGCAGAGGAACAAGTTAGCAAAGGAAGTTGCAAACCCATAGTTGGAGAGTTAGAAAGGAGAATTAGGAGAGAACAATGTCCCAGAATCCAAAAGACAGTTTCAAAAAGTTAGGTATAATTAGAAGTCCAGTATGTCTAACCAGAATGTCTTCATTACCTGACCATGTAATTAGAAGTACAATCTTTATAACATCTTTAAAATTTAATACAAATTTAAATAAAATCTAGACATTTTAAAGCATTTCTTAAATTTAATGATTCTCTTTGAAGCACAACCCACTTGATGATCATTGATTTTTTCTTTTCTTTAACTGGGAAATAACCCAGCAAATGAAAAATGCCTCATATTCTATTTCATTATAATTAAAGTGATCTCAAGGGAAAGGGTGTCAATTACTTATTCTGAATTTCAACCAGCCCCTCACGTCTTATTCCGACCTTGTCCCTACATAACATTTGTGTTTCAAGCGCCCTCCTAGGCCTTGCCAGACTGATTGGCTCTCTTCTTAACTGTATCCCCTCTGTATAGGGGATACAATTATTATTTAAGCCAATAATTCTCAAACTTTTTTGACAGTAGGTAAGATACATTTTACATTGTGACTCTGTGACTCAATATACATGTATATGTGTGTGTATATAACAGAAACAGGAGCATACAAAGCAATATTTTTAAGACATATTTTTCTTTATACAGTATATAAAACCTTTGCCCTACTGAATATGTCCTGTTCCTCCTCCTACACTCTGTCCTCCACAGACTCTCCCTTCTGTTTCTTGACCTGTGGCTTTAAACATTTTTCCCTCCTCTTACCATTTTAGTTTCTGTAGCTTTCAGAAGTAAAGAGTAACACGTAATGCTTGTTTTTAAAGAGAGCCTTCCTCAGAAGGTGCTCTTTTGAAATAAGAAGTCCTCCAGTGTAGCCTTCAAGATTAATCTAGAAAAGATTTCTAGTGTACCTATAAAATCAAGTATAGCAGAGAAATGGCAACATTTATAATTTAGAGTTTATAACACTTTAGAAGGAAAATTTGATGTAGTTTAGGTTTTCATGTATACAATTGACTGCTTTTTTTTTTTTTTTTTTTTTTGTGGTACGCGGGCCTCTCACTGTTTTGGCCTCTCCCGTTGCGGAGCACAGACTCCGGACGCTCACGCTCAGCGGCCATGGCTCACGGGCCCAGCCACTCTGCGGCATGTGGGATCTTCCCGGACCGGGGCACGAACCCGTGTCCCCTGCATTGGCAGGCGGACTCTCAACCACTGCACCACCAGGGAAGCCCTGCTTTTTTTTTTTTTAATTAATTTTTATTTATTTATTTTTGGCTACATTGGGTCTTCGTCGCTGCATGCGGGCTTTCTCTAGTTGTGGCGAGCGGGGGCTGCTCTTTTTTCTGGTGTGCGAGCTTCTCACTGCGGTGGCTTCTCTTTTTGTGGAGCATGGGCTCTAGGCATGCAGGCTCAGTAGCTGTGGCTCGCGGGCTCTAGAGCGCAGGTTCAGTAATTGTGGTGCACGGGCTTAGTTGCTCCGCGGTATGTGGGATCTTCCCGGACCAGTGCTCGAACCCGCGTTCCCCGCACTGGCAGGCAGATTCTTAGCCACTGCGCCACCAGGGAAGCCCTGCTTTTAATTTTAAATATCCATTTTCTTGTAAAGATTAGGAATGAGTGACTGGTTAAAATTTGTGATTAATAGTTTTCAAGAGGTTAGCATTAGGCCAGCTGATTTTGTTTTCTTTGCTTGAGTTGATATGCATGTTAATATTCCAGGGAGAAAAAAAGTCATGTAGCTCCAGGTTAAGAGATCTGCTGGGATATGCTGCAGAAAGCTTTTAGGAGGAAAAACCCCATTACTATTAACTTATGATGATACCAAAATTCAAAATGCTATTCTCAACTTCAGTACTTTGCTTCCAGTTGCTACTAAAAAGCACAGTGATTTTTATCTCTCTTTAGTTTGAATGAATATATTCAGGTTCTTGTTTCAGCATGAAAAATTGTTCTGTGATTGAATATTAATTTTGGAAACTTTCTTTAGTCTGTGCTAAAGCTTTGTCTTATTTTTCTTACTCGAATGGTCTTCACTCATTTCTTTCTAGGAATCTTTTAGTTTAACTGTTGCATAAGGGTCTCACCTGTCCAAGGCACACATGTATGTGGGCCTGAAATTAGCTTGTTTGGCTGATAGAGAAGCAGCTAGCTATGGTTTTTAAAATCCCAGATCTCTAGAAAATTTCTACCGAAGTGTCTTTTGCTATCTACATTTTCCGTAGAGTAGTGGGTCCTGCCAGGAAAACAGTCATAGTGAGTTACTTTAAGTCTGCCTTTTCTTTCGGTTTTTTTCTTTTTTGTTATTTTTGGGGTTTTTTTTTGGCGGGGGGGGTCAGAAATGTTTGCCACTGTCAACATTTGTATCTTGTACCAGCAGCAGATTTTAACGTCAGCACAGTTACCAGAAACCAGTTAGTATCATATTGTAGAGAAATTAAACATTTACCGACATAAAGTGCCGGATACACGGGAGCCGTCTTTGAGTTTTCCCATTCCCTTAACCCCAACATCCAATTTAGCAAGTCTTGTTGATTCTGTCTCTAAAATATGTCTAGAATCCAAATACAATCTGATGTCTCCGTTGTTACCCCCTAGTTCAAGCCACCATTACCTATTCTTTGGACCATTGCAGTAGGCTTTTAATATTCTAACAGGTCCTTACTTCCCCTTTGCCTTCTTCCAGTACTTTTCCCAGGTAACAGCCTTAGTAACCTTTTTCAAATATAAATATGATCATGGTTGTCATTCCTTCCCCTATTTATAACCATTTTGACTTTCCTTTGCATTTCGAATGAAAGCCGAAATTCCAAATCCAAACTCCTTTCCACAGTTTACAGAGTGGTCCCCTGCCCGCTGTTCTGACCTCCTTTTATGCTCCCTGTATATATAGTCTCTCCCCACAGCTGATCTCCTTTCAATTCCATGAACATGGCAAGCTCTTCTCCAGTTTAGGACCTTTGTACATACCCTGTAGATCCCCCTTAACCCACCCAAGTGTAGCTAGACTAAGCATTCTGAAGTACCACTCCATTCCAGAGGCTTCCCATTTCAACAGAAATGAATTTGAAAACTCCAGTTTCTGGCTACTGCCCCTTCTGACCTCATCTCTTACCAGCTTTGCTCCAGCCACTGTGGTCATTTTTTCCTCTCCTGAACATGCCAAGCATATTCCCATCTGTGGGCCCTTGTTATTCACCTGTTCCTTCTGCTTGGAATGCTTTTTATCAGATCTTAGTGTTGCTGCCTTCTCTCATTCAATCTCAGTTCATTGTTAGCCTCTGAGAGAGGCCCTGCATGATGACAAACTAAAGCCACCCCAGTCCTTTAGGCACTATCATGTTTATCTTAGTTTATGTTTGTCATAGTATTTTTTTAGTATCTAAGTTTACCATATTTAAAAAATGTGTTCATTGTTGTTCCCCTCACTAGAATGTCAGCTTTTTGAGGGTGGGGATGCCATCTGTCTGATTTGTGGTTATGTAACCATCCCCTACAACAGACCCTGGCAGATACAGATGCTGAATAAATATTTGTTGACTGAATGACTTTGTTTGATTGGTTTCTGTTCATACTTCACTTCTCACTTACCTTAAACATCACCTCTATAGAGAAGACCTCCTTGATTATCAAGATTGCTTCCTCCCTCCCCTTTACGTCATTCTTCATCACTCTACCCTGTTTACCTTGTTAAGGTTTATCACAATTTGGAATTACATATTTATTTACTTGTTTGTTCCTGTCCCCACTGTAATGTAAGCTCTGCAAGGGTAGGTATCAGGCTTTTGACTTTTGACCCGTTTTGGGCGATGAAGACGAGCATAAATTAAACTCACAGTATTTTGGGTGTAGAGAAGTTGCATATCTGTGAGGAAATCCAGGCCTTGTTAAGATAAAACCCAATGTGAGAAATTTAACATCCTAATTTATAAAGTAAATAACTTCATTATGTTACCAAAAGCACAAAGTTACGAAATTTGGGGTCTCTGCCTTGCCGAGGAGCTTGATGTTGTCTCTGGCCTGTTCTGGTGCTGTCAGTGTCCAGCCTAAAAATAGCTGTCATAGTAGCAGCCAGAGCACACGGCTTCTTTGACCCTGTGTGTGGGACTAACAGTTAAGGAAATAAGCTCTTTTAGTTCCTAGGAATATATCACTCCTTTCATTATATGTCAGTGGGAAAAAATAGGATTTTACAACATTCTCTTAGCTGTGCATCTGTCATTTTATGTAAGGAAAATTCTATTGCCATTGATTCATAATTTCAGAAATCTGATTATACTACATAGGCTGAGAAGAAAAAATTTTTAATAGGAGAGGAAAACCAAGTGGTTTTGAAAACAGGCTCAAAAACCTGTAATATGGGACATGAAAAGGTAATGTGAATATATACAGTGTTTAATTGCTCTTCAGACAATAAACACCTGCTTTTGCTGATTGGAGTCAACCTGCTGTCTTTAGACCTGGGTGTATGTGTTTTAGGTTTTATGCAAACCTAAAAATAATTTGACCATGAATTAGCAGCTGTGGCTATTTTTAGCCCTGGGCGGAGGGTCACCAATTAGCCTAGAGATGGTGAGGCAGGGACTCCCTTTCTGCTTTGAAATAAATTGTTGATTGCATTAACAATTGGTAGGGATTGGTATTATAGGAGGATCCAGGAAAAGGATAATTTTAAAAGACTTAGCAAGGAGAGCATATAAAAAGAAGGAAGAGGGGTTGTAAGAAGTTTTGGGAGATGGAGGAGACAAAAATCAAAGAACAGATGGAGTAGTATGCCATCAGTGAAAACAAAAACTCTTATTTTGTTCTGAAATCATGATTACTTTTTCAGAAGGGCCATTAATATTTCAATATCTTTTTATCAGTATTTCATAACTAAGCAGCATAATAATATAAAAATAAAATTTCCTCTCCAGGTGCCATTGATTTAGATTTAGCTAAGTAGTTTCTTTGCAGTGTGTTTTTTCTTGGTGGAGAATGTAGTCATAGATTTGACACTGAAGTGTGTATATAATTTGCTAGTTGTGAATGAATGGGGACGTGAGCCATATGGATACCTGGGTGTAACAGTGTTCCAAGAATGTTAGACAGTGTTGGGGGTGGTATTCATAGCAGAATGCTGTGGAAGATTTTTTCCCTAAATTGTTATTACTTATGATAAAAATCGAAATGCAAGTTTTCTATCCCTCCTACATTACAGCTGTTAGACACTACTGGAAGCCCGGTCCTGTATGTTCTTTGTCTTGGATAAGTACTTCTTTTTTTTTTTTTTTTTTTTTTTTGCGGGCCTCTCACTGTTGTGGCCTCTCCCGTTGCGGAGCACAGGCTCCGGACGCGCAGGCTCAGCGGCCATGGCTCACGGGCCCAGCTGCTCCGCGGCATGTGGGATCTTCCCGGACCAGGGCACGAACCCATGTCCTCTGCATCGGCAGGCGGACTCTCAACCACCGCGCCACCAGGGAAGCCCTGGATAAGTACATTTTTAGCCTGGATTTTAGGTAGGAAACTTTAACCCCTCCCTAGTGGGATAGAATTATTAGTTAATTTATACTTCTTTTTGCAATTTACAAAAGAACTAAACTATTTCTACTGTGATAGGACAAATTTTTATTGTTTTTTCATGAAAACATTTATAATTACATCTGTTTTAAGGCAACTTGTAACTAAATAGATTAATAAAAGATAAAATAAGAATTTGGAATTGAGAAAAATGTAAATATACTGTCTCTAAAGGACAACTCATTTGCTATGCTTAATTTGTAAGGTTTACCTATAAACTTCTTGGCGTCCAACACAAAAGGGCAGGGAGGGAGGGCTACCAACAAAAAAAGTAAGTTATTCTTTTCAGAAATAATGTAAAGAAAGCAGGAAAGAACAGGTCATAACTAATACACAATAAGTTTTCATAAAGCTATTTGTAATGATTCTAATTTGTTGACATAATATTGAGATAATGGAGATAAGATTGTGTCTAAGAAGGTATATAAATACATAAATACAAATGCATACATGTGCGTGTCTGTGTGTATGGCCTTTTAGTAGTCTAACCTAATTTAAGGATGCAACATAGAATTGATAGCAAGTCTATTAGATGGTTTTTCTTAAATGTCATTTTTTTGGATAGGTATTACATTACCTCCTAACTCTGCTTTTGCACACACACCCATTTTTAACACAGTAGACAGAACAGTTTTTTTTTAAACCCAGATTAAGTTATTTCTTTTCGTAAAACCCTCCAATAGACTTCCCATCTCACTCAGAGGAAAAGCTGCGATGCTTGCCGAGGCCTATAAGATCCTACATGATCTGCACTCCCGCCCCACCACCTCTCTGATCTCCTGCTAGTCTGGCTTCACTCCTTCCATTCCAGTCACATTGATCTCCTTTCTATTCCTCAACCATGCCTCAGGACCTTTGCACTTGTTCTTTCCCCTTCTTGGAATACCGTTGCTCCCACATATTTGTGTGGCTCACTTCCTTATTCCCTTCACTTCCTCTACTCTGTTTAAAATTTCACTTGTTTGCACCATCCCCAGCATCAGCCCCTAGTCTCTTTACTTTTTGTCTTCTTGACACTTTTCACCCTCTGAAGAAGTGTAACTCCAGAAATTTGTATGACAGGGCTGAGATTCTCTTAAGAAAATTGAAAAGTCCAGCCAAATCTTTAACTTGGCTAAATAAAAAAACATATTATATTACTTTCATACAGAAATAGGCTTCAGGCAAAGCCAGGGTTTTGCTTGTGAAACAATTTTGATTATAGCTTAAACACACACAACTATTAACTTGAGAGAGCTCTGAATACCATAGACATAGAGCATCTCTGTAGAGATGGTTTTGACTTAGGACATTTTAAAAGCACAATTAAATTTTGGGTCACATATAATGATATTATTACATGTTTGCATATTTTTATACTATAGATTCTTTGGGGTTATCTATAATAAATACAAATTAATTATAAAATTTTACTTTAGTTATCCCTACTACTTTGTTTGTTAAAAAAAAAAACCCAAAGATCCAGGGAGGTTAAATACCTTCAAGGTCACTCAGCTGGAAGGATTGGAACCTGACAATAAAGTTGGATCTGACTCCAGACCCATGTTCTGTGTGTGTTCTTGCATAATGCCTAGCACATGGTAGACCCTCAGTATATATTTGAATTGATGGATAAATGGATAGGTGTCAGATATATGAACATATAATGCACACTGTGATTAAATGTAAGGAATATTAACGTATTGGTAGTTCTTTTTTTTTGCGGTACTCGGGCCTCTCACGTTGCGGAGCACAGGCTCCGGATGCGCAGGCTCAGTGACCATGGCTCACGGGCCCAGCCACTCCGCGGCATGTGGGATCTTCCCAGACTGGGGCACGAACCCGTGTCCCCTGCATCGGCAGGCGGACTCTCAACCACGCACCACTAGGGAAGCCCTGGTAGTTCTTTTACGTTCCTTGCTACTCATATTTTTAGACATATAAGCACTATTTTTAAAAATGTACGTTTTTAAGGGTCATGTAACTAAATTGGAATGCCTTGATTCTAAAATATAATAAAGGACTGCTAGGTAAGATTCTGAAATACTGACTCATTAACAAACATTTGAGTGTTTATTCACCATGTAGATACTCTGGATTTTGCAGTGAACAAGACAAACAAATCTCTGATGGAACCTACATTTTAGAGGACATGGGAGACAGTAAATAAATCTATAATAAGTGCTTTGCAGAGAGGTAAAGCAAGGAGATGGAATAGAGAGAGACTGGATGACTATTTAAATTGGATGGGCAGAGAAGGCTTCTGATAAGGTGATGGTTAAAATGCAAAGATGAGGTGCCAACCATGTACAGGACTGTGGGCACAGCTAGTACAGAAGCTCTCTGGTGAGACCAAGCTTGTGAATTTGGAGACATGAAAAAATGTGGTTCTAGCTGTCAGGGAAAAGAGTGCCTCAGAATTTGGGGGGGGGGTGCTGGTGAAAAGTACAAATCCTGTAATACTTTGTAAACTTCAGGGTAAGGATTTTGGGATTGGTTCTGGTTATAATGAATCGCCATTGGAATTTTTAGTTTGTTTTTTTAAGCCTAGTCATGTTTTCCGTTTGTTTACTTGTTTTGTAATGGCTTTATTGAGACATAATTCACATACCTTATAATTCACCCATTTAAAGTATACAATTAAATAGTTTTTTAGTATATTTGCAAGGTATATTCACCATGATCACAATTTTAGAACATTTTTATACTTCTGGAAAGAAACCCATACCCTTTAGCAGCCTTTTTCCATCCTGCCCAAACCCTTCATCCAGGGTAACCACTAACCTACTTTCTGTCTCTGTAGATTTTCCTGTTCTGGATATTTCATATAAGTGGAATTATATTACAATATGTGATCTTTTGTGTCTGATTTCTTTCACTGAACATAATGTTATCAGGGTTCACCCATGTTGTAGCATATATCAGTACTTCGTTCCTTTTTATGGCTGAATAATATTCCATTGTATGGATATACTACATTTTATTTACCCATTCATTAGTTGATGAACATTTAGGTTGTTTCTACTTTTTTTTTTGGCCAGTTCTTTCAGATTTTCCACATAGATGATCATGTCATCTGTGAACAAAGACAGTTTTATGTCTTCCTTCCAAACCTGTATACCTTTTTTTTTTTTTTTTTTGTGGTACGCGGGCCTCTCAGTGTTGTGGCCTCTCCCGTTGCGGAGCACAGGCTCCGGACGTGCAGGCTCAGCGGCCATGGCTCACGGGCCCAGCTGCTCCGCAGCATGTGGGATCTTCCCGGACCGGGGTGCGAACCCGTGTCCCTTGCATCGGCAGGCGGACTCTTTGGGAAAATATTCCCAAACCACATAACCTGACAAAGGACTTACATGTAAAAAGAACTCTCAACACTCAATAGTTAAAAAAAAAAGGGGTGGGGGGAACCATCCAATTAGAAAATAGACAAAAGAGGGAATTCCCTGGTGGTCCACTGGTTAGGACTCTGTGCTTCCACTGCAGGGGACACGGGTTTGATCCCTGGTTGGGGAACTAAGATCCTGCATGCTGCACTGTGCAGCTAAAAAAAAAAAAAGAAAGAAAATAGGCAAAAGACACGAATAGACATTTCACCGGAGAGGATATATGGATTGCAGATAACTACATGAAAAAGGGTATAACATCATTAGCCGTAGAGAAATACAAATTAAAATGATGATGAGATATCACTGCATGCCCTATTAGTACAACTAAAATAAAATATAGTGAGAACACCAAATGCTGATGAGGATGCAAAGAAACTGGGTCTCTCATACATTGCTAGTGGGGATGTATTAAAGTAGTATAGCTACTCTAGTAGCTACTACTGGCAATTTCTTATAAAGTTAAACATATACTTACCATCTGACGCAGCAGGAACATTCCTGGGTGTTCATCCCAGAGAAATGAACACTTATGTACACACAGAAACTTGTACACGAATGTTCATAGCAACTTCATTTGTAATAGCCAAAAACTAAAAACGACCCAAATATCCTTACACAGGTGAGTGATTAAACAAATTGTGATGAGTCCATTCAGTGGAATACTACCCAGCACTAAAATGAAACACACTAGTATTACATGCAACAACTTGGGTAGATCTCAAGGGCATTGTGCTGGAAAAAGTGAAAACAACCGTTTCAAAAGGTTGCATTATGCATGATTCCATTTATATAACATTCTGGAAATGGCAAAAGTAGAGAAATGGAAAACAGATTATTAGCCAGAGTGTAGGGACTATATAGGAGGTAGAGAGAGGAGTGAGTGATACAACAGTTTTCTGCCTTCTTTATGGCAGTGACTACACAACTCTATACATGTGATAAAATTGCAGAGAACAGTACTCTAATAATGTCTGTAGATTGTACCAGTGTCAATTTCTTTTTGTACTATGATGTAAGATGTTACCATTGGGAAAAACTGGGTAAAGGGTACACAGGACTTCTTTGTACTGTTTTCGAAACTTCCTGTGAGGCTGTAGTTATTTTAAAACAAAAGTTTTAAAAAGAAGTTTGCTGGGAAGGGGAACAGAGAAATGCAGTGTTAGTTGGAGGGATGTGGGGTTGAGAGTGGGGTTTTTTGTTTGTTTGAATTTTGCTTTTTTTAGAAAAGATAGGGGAGGGACTTCCCTGGTGGCGCAGTGGTTAAGAATCTGCCTGCCAATGCAGGGGACTCGGGTTCGAGCTCTGGTCCGGGAAGATCCCGCATGCTGCGGAGCAGCTGGGCCCGTGCGCCACAATTACTGAGCCTGTGTTCTAGAGCCTGCAAGCCACAACTACTGAGCCCGCGTGCCACAACTACTGAAGCCCACACGCCTAGAGCCCGTGCTCTACAACGAGAAGCCACTGCAATGAGAAGCCCGCACACCACAACAAAGAGTAGTCCCCGCTCGCCGCAACTAGAGAAAGCCCGCGCACAGCAACAAAGACCCAACGCAGCCAAAAATAAATAAATTTTTTAAGAAAGGGGGGGGAGACTTAAACATGTACATATGCTAATTATAATTATAATGATCCATAAAAAGGAATTGGTGATGCAAATGAGGGAAAAATTACAGGAGCAAAATATCTTTAGCTTGAAAGCATTGAAAAATACTACTATTTACGTATTTCTGTCCTGTTATTTATAAATGAGGTTATCTTTACAACTTTTTGTAAATGATTCTAAAGATAAATGTGGCTATACTATGGTGTAGTCCTTTAATGTTCTCAAAATTCCACAAGCTTTTGTATTACATTGTGGAACTAGATCACTAAATAAATGGAATTCCAAGAGTTTTTATCACACTTGCTGCTATTCGTCTTTAAATAACTTTAAAAAGAATTTTATGTCACTTTGTACTGTTCTCCCTTTCAGATTTTCATCCAGTATTGGTAGGTTGTTAATTTCCTTAGACTAAAAAGTATTTGCACATATATATGTTTACAAATAACCTTAATTGTATACTATTTAAGAATTAAATGAGTGGTGGTTCTATTTTGTTTTGTGTCATATAGTGGATTTTAATCTCTATTTTACCAAACTATTCTACTGTTTTGCCCTTTATCTACAACTTAGTAATATCAAATGCTCAGTGCAAATTATTGGTTGTTTATTTCAGGGATACGGCAGGCCAGGAGCGATTTCACACCATCACAACCTCCTACTACAGAGGAGCAATGGGTATCATGCTAGTATATGACATCACCAATGGTAAAAGTTTTGAAAACATCAGCAAATGGCTTAGAAACATAGATGAGGTAAGACCTAGAAATTGCGTAAACCCTACATAAACACACATTTGTGTCCTTGGTTAAGAAGAATAAATATTCCAGTTGATCTTATAGTGTTTGCTATCATTACTGTTGAATATTTCTACTTGTTTACAGGGTAATGTTATTTTTTGCCTACCTTTTTCTTAAAATTTTGGGCAGATCTGTTTTGAACCCCATCCAAGGCAATTACCAGATTACCCAGAAACTCTATACGGTCATCTTGTAAGATGGCCCCAACTAGAAGCTACCAGTGGTTTTACACACCTGTCTAAATGAATTCTTTCTTGGGGAATTTTTATTGAATGAATGAATTACATTTTCAATAGTAATTTTAAAAACGTATTTTTGGGAATTCCCTGGCAGTCCATGGGTTAGGACTTGGCACTTTCACTGCTGTGGCCCGGGTTCAAATCCCTGGTCAGGGAACTAAGATCCCACAAGCCATGTGGCATGCCAAAAATAAATAAATAAAAACGTATTTTTAAGTTATGGAAATACCGTATCACTTCTAGACATTTTGAAAGATACAGAGTACTAATACAGTAAAATGCTAACCAAGAAAATAGTGCCATATCATTGCACGTGAAGATGTCAGTTTTTATAAGGTAATGTGTCAAAGCTTGCCTGTTTCTGTGCTGCAGCATAGGTAGCTTCTTGTTGGAATTATTTTTCATGTCTTATTTCTACCTTCTATGCTTTGAATTTCATTAAGACTAACTCTTGGGAATTCCCTGGCAGTCCAGTGGTTAGGACTCTGCACTTCTACTGCAAGGGGCCCGGGTTTGATCCCTGGTCGGGGAGCTAAGATCCCGCAAGCTGTGTGGCACGGCCAAAAATAAAAAACCTCTTTAAAGCAACTTTTGGCTGGAAACACAAAGACCAAGTCTTAAGCCAGTATTAGACCCAAGGTAATAATATCTTCAATGGTAACAATCCTAAGGGCTTATTACTAACTTTGCCATTGCTACAAGAAGTCTGTTAGTATTTAATAATCTGTTAATGAGACAGATTTTGAAACCAAAAACAAAGCCTCCATTTTAAAATTTCCTTAGCCTTTATTTTATTGTCTGGCCAAGTAGCATGTGTAATAAGAGCAATTTATATAGAGATACTGTGCAGTGTTCCAGCAGCAACCGATTTTCCAATTCTGTGACATCAACTGGATGTCCTACAATTCAATCCTGTTCTGACACTAATTACTCAGTCTTAGTGTCAGACTCCACAGGTTTAAGGACTCAGTCCCACAAGACTGCTCTTCCTTCAAATGCAAGTTCTGGGTCCCCCAGGCTACCTGCACTTCTGTGTGACTTGGCTACAAATTTGGAGGTTCCCATGACCCATTTTGTGGTTCGGTAATTTGCTAAAATGACTCATGGAACTCAGGAAAGAGCTATACTTACAATTGTATTATAAAGGACACAACTCTGGAACTGCTAAATGGAAGAAATGCATAGACAGTGTATGGGGGTTGGAGAATGCAGAGCTTCTAGGCTGTCTCTGGACATGTAACCCTCTTGGCACCTTGATGTGTTCACCAACACAGAAGATACCCTAACTTCATTGTTTCCAGGTTTTAATGGGGGCCTCGTTACGTAGTCATGATAGTTAAATCACTGACCTCTGGTGATTGACCCTAATCTCTAGCCCCCTTCACCTCGTGGCGGGTGGGGGTTAAAAGTCTGAACCCTCAGTGTTTGGTTCCTCTGGTGACCAGCCTCCATTGTGAAACTCTGTAGAGGCCCTGCTGAGAGTCCTCTATTAGCATAAATTTAGGTAAACAGAAAGAGGCTTGTTATGAATAACAAAAGACACTCCTATCACTCAGCAAATTAGGAGCACTGTGCCAGGAATAGGAACAAAGACCAAAAATATGTTTTTTATTATACCACAGGGTCATACATTTAACTTGGTAGGCTGGATGGCTTAAGTTTCCCAGCATGAGAACTAACATACGTAAAACCCAGACATTAAAAAAAAAAATCTGTTTTTCTGATATATAAGAGATAGACTTTGTCTAATTTTTAATGTGTTGTAGAAATTTAAACTTTAACAGCTGAATTGATCCAGCAACATTTAAGAAAAGATTATATATATCATGGTCAAGAGAAATTTACCTAGGAATGCAACGTATGAAATAATGTAATTCACCATATTAATAAAAGATGAAAACCATATGATCTTGTCAACAGACACACGCAAAAAAACCCATTTGGCAAAATCTAAAAGACATCTGTGAAAATCCCACAGACAACATCATCCTTTCCCCTACAGTCAAGGACATGATTAGGATGCCTGCTCTGGCCACTACTGTTTAACATTGTACTAGAGGTTCTAGCCAGGGCATTTAGGCAAAGAAAAAAAAGAGCACCCAGATTGGAAAGTAAAACTATATTTGTAAATGGTATGATCTTGTATATAGAAAATCCTAAGGAATCCACACACTTCCACCAAAAAATAAAACTATTAGAACTAATAAACAAGTTCAGTACGGTTGTAGGAAGCAAGATTAGTATACAAAAATCAGTTGTATTTATATACATTAGCAGCAAATAATCAAAAAATGAAATTAAGAATATAATTTTATTTATAGTAGCATCAAAAAGAAAAAAATAAGAAAAATTTAACCAAAGAAGCACAAGGCTTTGAAAACCATAAAATGTTGTTAAAAGAAACTAAAGAATATCTAAATAATTGGAAAGACATCCTATGTCCATGAATTGGAAGATTCCATATTGTTAAAATGGCAGTACTGCCCAAAGTGTTCTGAGGATTTAGTGAAATCCCTATCAAAATCCCAGCTGCTTCTTTCGGATAGCGGCGGGAGTTGACAGGCTGATTCTAAAATTCATATGGAAATTCAGGGTACCCAGAATAGCCAAACAGTCTTGAAATAGGCAGTGACGTTTAAGCTGAGACCTGAAAAGATGAGTAGAAGGTATCCAGATGAGGATGGGGCTGGTGGAAATAATATGATGGATTCAAATTTAAGACAAACCAAGTCTCGTAAATTACTTTTGGTGTCCAGAGAACATAATTGTGTTGCTGCAGGGATATTTCAGGGAAAGGTGCATTGGGCCAAAGATAGACAATTTGAGATATTTTCCCCATCCCATGGGTTGCTTTTTCATTCTGCTGATAGTGATCTTTGACACATAGAAGTTTTTAATTTTGATGACGTACAATTTATCTGTTTTTTCTTTTTTGTTGCTTATGCTTTTGGTGTCATATCTGAGAAATCAATTCCAAGGTGATAAAACTTTTTCCCTATGTTTTTTTCTAAGAGTTTAATAGATTTAGGTCTTCTATTTAGGTCTTTGATCCAATTTTGAGTATGGTGTTGTAAGTTGAAGGTCCAACTTCATTCTTTTGCATGTTGATATCTGGTATTCCCAACACCACTTGTTGAGAAGACTGTCCTTTCCCCCATTGGATGGTCTTGGCACTCTTGTTGAAAATCATTTGATGGTGTACACAAGAGTTTATTTCGGGTATCTCTATTCTGTTCTTTTTGTCCATGTCTGTCCTTATTGCCAGGAGCACACTGTTTTGATTACTGTAGCTTTGTAGTAAGTTTTGAAATCAGGAAGTAAGTGTGAATCTTCCAACTTTGTACTTCTTTTCAAGATTGTTTTGGCTATTCAGGGTCCCTTGATATTCCACATGAATTTTAGAGATGGATTTTCCTATTTGTGCAAAAGATTTCATTAGGATTTCAGTGGAGCAACATTTGTTTTTAACTGATTTTTGTGCATGGACTCCCCTAGCAATGTGACTTTTTGAGACTAAGGGCTCTATAGAATTTTAAACTAAGGTTTCTTATAGGGTAATACACATTATCTAAAATCGTGATCCAGCTTGGATTTAGACTATGTGTAAGAAATTACAGTTTCAGATCTTTTGCATATGTCCTCTCTTGTTGAGAATGTTTCTAGAAACTAGACAGCCTCCTATAAAGTCATTTTTATTAAGCCATAATTCATGGTAGTGTGTAAATTAAATTTTTATTTCATTTTAGCATGCCAATGAAGATGTGGAAAGAATGTTACTAGGAAACAAGTGTGATATGGATGATAAAAGAGTTGTACCTAAAGGAAAAGGAGAACAGGTAAAAAGCTCTGAATGAGACTAATATGCTGCCCTTTCTTTGTGAAGATGGTGTTGCATTTGATTGTTTTTATGTTAGTGGTAGTGGAGTGCACTTGAGCTATTTGCATCCTTTTAAAAATGCTATAGGAAATGATAGCTTATCATTTGAGTGAATTTTTGTTTGTTTTCTAAGGAGCTTGACCATTTGAGTCTTGACCCATTGAAATAATCTGTTCATTTTAGATAACCTAGTTGAGATTACTACCTTTAGAATAATATTACTGTTTCCTTTAGGATGCTAAAGTCATCAATTGGTAACCTATACTTGATAATTTTATGATGATATTTTGCTTCTATTTTAGATTGCAAGAGAGCATGGTATTAGATTTTTTGAGACTAGTGCAAAAGCAAATATAAACATCGAAAAGGCGTTCCTCACATTAGCTGAAGATATCCTTCGAAAGGTAAATTTCTTTTTTCTTTTTCTTTTTTCTTTTCTTTTTTTTTTTTTTTTTACTGCTAAGGTGCCTGGTGTCACATTTGAACATTTCATGTTTTCTAAAGTACTAGATTTACATACAGAAATTGGGTTTGGGTGGTATTGTTTCTAAACGTTTACCCATCACTAATATATAATCCTCCAAAGTAAAGAAAGGAACTGGAAGGAACAGGCAGCCATCTAGAAATCTCTAGGATCTAGTCAGTGGTAACAGTTGACACTCTGAGCTCCAGTACTCAGTCTCTAGCCTAATTTCATACTCCTTTTTCCAACTTTTTGTCTGGTCCATGGTGTTATGGCTCTTCTGTTTCATTTCTCTTATATATCCTTTGCATTCCCATAGATAAAAAACTTAAGATAAGAGGTGAATCTATGATGTAGTTATTGCTACAAAAGCACTATTCTTCTATATAGTCATTTCTCAGATGTGCCAGTGAGGGGCATGTATATACTATATACTGAATAAATAGAGTAAGTCTGCCCCCAAATTTCATTTACCCAATCATTTCAACTTGTAAGGTAAAAAAAAAAAAAAAAAAGCTGAAAATTGATCTCGGGGAATTTTACCTCGAGGTTACTTTCTGGGTTTAATTCGTGAATCCCAAAATTTGCCAGTACAAGTAACTTGTAGCAAAATTGGGAAATCTGATTTTCATATTTTCCCCTCAAATGACTAGATAAAATACACAGTTATGAATTAAGGTTATGAGTCCTGAATTCGCTATTCAATCTTATGGTGTATTTAAAATGCAAGTAAAATAGAGAAAATCTGACACAATCCTGAGGGAGGAGCAAGCATTGTATAGGAGAAAATTTAATTGCTTCTGGTAACCTATTTTTATACTTGAGATATCAGTATTTCCCCGCCCCCAAAAAGCCCCTCAAATTTCATACACACACACACATATAAATCTAAGCTGTAATAGAGATGGTATTATCGAGTGTAAATCTAATGAAATTTCTGAGGAACCAAGCAACTTAATTTTTTTGAGGGGAGAGCTATCTGTTTACTATAGTGTTCAAACTAGAAAAAACAGTTATCACTTATTGCTGTTTAGAGTAACTACAAAAGTTGTGCCTGTTCACATCTGCTGACATCCTGCATATCATGTCTGATATCTATAATGTATTGACATATTGAGTAATAAAAAGCAAGTTAGGATATAACATGTGTGGTAAATGATCTTTTAAAAATTATATGTGATACCAAAAACACATGTACACATATACACACACACATTTGGTTATGCTTAGCAAATAAGGATCTGGAAGGATATATACCAGACTCTATCTAGTGAGTACTCTAGCGTGATGGTGGGAAGGGGAAGGGGATACAGGACAGAATCACTTTTACTTCATGTACAGTTTTGTTTTGAAATTTTAACTTGCTTCTTTTTAAAGTTATAAAAACAATTTAAAAAATATTTTTACACAGCTGGATATAGGTAAAAACCCATTAGAATTCCTTGAGGAAATATATTTTTATTTTAAAAGATTCCTGTAAGAAACAAAAATTAAAGTAGAACAGAAAAATACTAGGTAGACTACGAAAAAACATTTGTATTTTTAATTAAATGAAGGGAATAACAGATAGAAAAATACTTTAATTGGTGGAAAGTATAATACTTTGTATTTCTGAGATTGGTGGGTTACAGTGAAAAATTATTTCAGTACTTATAGGAATTATCACAAAACTTACTGAAATACCCGTGTTCTCTGTGTTTTTTCTCTTTCTGGAAATTTGGTCTTCTCCATTGTTTCTGACTTCTTTCTGTATTATATCCCTTGATCTGCTTCCAAATCTTTGCATTTCAAAAAAATAGTGCTATGTAGGCATATAATTTGTGTGTCAGTGAGGTAGATCTTCCTTATCATATTAAAGGTTAAAAGGTATGGATGCACCAATAAAGAAAGATCTCAGTCTAGAGTCTTCCCCAGGTAGGCAGGCCCAATTGTGAGGCAGCGTTTTTTCCCCATACACATACATGCACTTTTCAGTGTGATAAAGTTATGAGTTAAAACATCAAATGTAAACTTGCTTTAAAAGATGTAAAATACAGTAGTGATTCCTGACTAGCAACCTTCTGTGCAGTGCTTTTTCTCCTGAGTTGATAAAAGAAAAAAGAACTTTAGAATGAAAGCAATTTAAAACATTTAAAACTTAATTATTTGAATAGATAATTCATTCCCATGATTCAGACATTTAAAATAAAAAGAGTAAACATACAGAGAAGTTTCTCACTATATTCCCCCAACTCCTCATCCCTCCCCCATGGGCAACCAATAATTAATTTCTTAGTTACTAATATATGAGTAAATATGAATATATATACATTTTATTCCCATCCTTCCCCCCCCCCCCTTTTTTTTTTTTTGGCGGTACGCGGACCTCTCACTGTTGTGGCCTCTCCCATTGCGGAGCACAGGCTCCGGACGCGCAGGCTCAGCGGCCATGGCTCACGGGCCCAGCCGCTCCGCGCCATGTGGGATCTTCCCGGACCGGGGCACGAACCCGTGTCCCCTGCATCGGCAGGCGGACTCTCAACCACTGTGCCACCAGGGAAGCCCCCCCCTTTTTTTTTTTAAAGAAAAAAAAACACGTAAGGCAACATGCTCTGCACTGTTTGGCACTTAATATAAGTAAAATAGTTCCATTTTTAAAATAACTGAGTGCTACTCCTTTGAGTAGTCTATTATAATTAAACAGGTTTCCCAGTGAGGGACATTTAGGTGATTTTCAGCCTTATGATCTCATAAATTGTGTTGTAGTGAATAATCTTTATATTATTTTACACATGTGCAAGTATATTTGAAGGACAGATTCCCAGAAGTAGCCAAAGAGCATATAGTACATTTATAATTCTGATACATGCTTGCCACCTTCTGCCTGAGGGCTGTACCCTTTTATACTCCTGCCAGCAATATATGAGAATGTCTGTTTACTCAAACTCTTGACCAACATAGTGAATTATAAGACTTTCAGATGTTTTCCAACCTGACAGGTGAAAAACACAGATATAATTTGCAGCTCTCTTATGAATAATATGAGCATTTTTAAAGATATGTTTACGAAGCACTTTTGTGTTTCCTTTTCTGTAAACTTTTTTGTTTATTCTTTTGCCCGCTTTTGCTATTTAGTTATTGGCCCTTTTTTTGAGAGTCTGTTTCAAGGGTCTAAGTTAAATTGTGCAAGGACAGACTGTGAGTGATATGCTAACTGAATAAATGTAGTGACCTCCCTGGCTATAAGCACCCATATATCTTTAACTGACCCACACCCAGGAGTCCCAGAGAAAGAGTACTTCCTATGCAACTTTTTTTTCTGTGGCCAGGTGCTGAGCTGCCTCTTTCTCTTCTGTGCATTTTTCACAAAGACCTTTTTAATGCAAAACTTGCATCTTTAACATACAGTGAAAAGAAGAATTCCATAAGGCAGTGAGATTAGGTGGGTTAGCTCAAAGTGCAAGTAGAAATTTCACCTCTGTATGAATTCAGCAGGCCTCTCTTGGGCTATGTGAGTTTTAGAAATTATTTTAGTTCTTTCCCCTTGAACTACCTTAACTTTATATTGTTTCCATGAGAAAATAAGTTCCCACTTATATCCTAGCTTTTAAAATTCCATTCATGATGAACACTGTTACACAACAGCATGGATAAATCACACAGGATAAATTGCATAGGCTGACACTGAGTAAAAGGAAAAAGAAATCAGATACAAAAGAATACATGAAATATGGTTCCATGTATATGAAGGTCAAAAACAGAAAAAACTAATCTATGGTGGTAGAAATCAGAGTATTGGTTACCTTTAGGAGGGTAGTACTGACTGGAAAGGGACACAAGGGAGCCTTCTGGGGGCATATTATATATGTTCTATATTTTGATCTGGTGGTTTCACAGCATATATTAAAAATCCATCAAGCACAGTTAAGATTTGTATACTTTGCTGTAGGTATGCTATCCCTAAAATGAATTCTGCTTTCATACATATAGTATAGGCTATCCACTTAAAATAGTATATTCTTCTGATTATACAAGTAATATTTAGGATGTTGGGGTAATACAGGATTATACAAAGAGGAAAATAAAATAATTCATAAACCCACCACCTAAGGGGTTACTACTATTAACATTTTGGTGTCTCTCATTTTGATTTTTTTCTGTATCCATTTTTAACATGAATTATACAACTTTGCATTCTGCCCCACCCTATTCCCTCCACTTAATGTATCATGGTTAAAATTGCCTTTTTAAAGCAATGCTATGGAAATACAAGCTCCAATCTCAAAAGGCAAGTAAAACTAAACAGAAAAGGGCTGTTTCACTTCTCTGAAGTTAGACATGATCCAACATTGGTTTTATACATATGCTTGATGATGCTTTTTAAGTACTAAATACTCAGGGGTCAGGCCAGGAGATAATACACCTCTCTTCACAAGAGTTAGGGCAGAGAAGATTTCAGAAGTTCTACAAAGGAAAGCCAGGAGGCCTCAAGACATTTCACAACTTGGAAGAAAAAGGCAAAATGAAGATCAAAAACAAAACTTCCATTTCTTTACTTTGCATGGGAGAGAAAACCTATCTCATGTGACTGTAATTGCACTGTTACATAAATTAACATTTGTGAGAATATTGCTGTTAAATCTTGATTTATCCATGGCAGTGTTTTTTCACGGGTTGCTTTCCTTGTGTGTTTGTTCCAGACCCCTGTAAAAGAGCCCAACAGTGAAAACGTAGATATCAGCAGTGGAGGAGGCGTGACAGGCTGGAAGAGCAAATGTTGCTGAACGCTCTCCTGTTCCATCAGTTGCCATCCACCACCCTGTTTCCTCTTCCTGCTGCAAAATAAACCACTCTGTCCATTTTTAACTCTTCAACAGATATTTTTGTTCCTCATCTTTTAACTCCTAGTCCACCTGTTTTATTTGTTCTTTCATCTGTGACTGCTTGCTGACTTTATAATTTTCTTCAAACAAAAAAATGTATAGAAAAATCATGTCTGTGAGTTCATTTTTAAATGTACTTGCTCAGCTCACCACTGCATTTCAGTTGTATTATAGTCCAGTTCTTATCAACATTAAAACCTATAGCAATCATTTCAACTCTATTCTGCAAATTGTATAAGAATAAAAGTTAGAATTAACAATTTTATTTTGTACAACAGTGGAATTTTCTGTCATGGATAATGTGCTTGAGTCCCTATAATCTATAGACATGTGATAGCAAAAGAAACAGAAGCCAGGAAAACACTCATTTTCGCCTTGTGTATGTAAATGGGGTTGATTTTGTCCTGTGCCTTACGTGGAAAGGAACTTCTTTGGTTTTTCCTTTTTTTGTTTTGGTGGAAGCATGTGCAGGAGACATATCATCAAAACATAAAGCATTATAATGTTTGTGGTCTGCTTGGCTGTAATTTTCAAAGTAGTTAATTGAGGACAAAGGATAATGCAGAAATGATAGCTTTGGTTTGTGGAGTCTCATTTTAAGTGGCCTTTATAATTAAAACTATTCCTGCCACCGGTTCTTTTCCTTGGCCACTTTTTCCTTGTGTCTCTTCCTGCATGCTGCTTTATTTGCTTCTCCCCCACCACCCTGTGGTATGATTTATTTAAAAATGAAAGGGGTAAACTAGCAGGTTTGTCGAGTTTAACATAAAGCACTGATTTAACTTGCTAAGTAAACTGAAAGATAAATTCTAACTGCCTGTTATCAAATGTCAGTTAACTGTGTCCTCCCCTCATTTTCTCTCTCCCCTAAAGCTTCTGTCCCAGATTCCTTCATTTGCTGTTCGACTTCATGTTCCTCTTCTCTTTCCCTCTTTGTTCCCTTCCTGTCTCTCCACTGAGTTTATGAAATGGAAGAGTTAATTGCATGCACTAGTGTTTGGAGGGTGTTGTGGTTTGTCTTTCTAATTAGGTGTATAGCCTATTCACTTTCCTAGAATAAATCTCTTAACCTAAATTTGAATGGTCTCCATTTTGGCAACTCCTCTAGCAGTTTGGTAGCCCAGTCAAGGTTGTTTCAAAAAGGTGGGAAGGAGGAGTGAAATTTATTAACATGTTTGCCAAATATATTGAGATTTGGCCTTCGAAGAACATTCTTTCAGTGTTAAGTTGTCTTTACCTTAAGATTTAGAAGTACTTTAGAATATTATTAATTTTAAGTCCTATCTTCACATCCCTTTGGAAAACTTGTATTACCATGGATTTGGAAAAAGGACAACAAAGGCTTTTCATGTGAAGATAAGATACTGTAGCTCTCTCTCACCCTGTCATTTTTTCACTTCATTTTTCTAATTTTGCTTCATTGCTTATCATTAGGATAGGGTAAGTTAAGTTTGCTATGCTGCTAGCATCCTAAGATGATACCTTTGTTGAAATAATTGTGAATAGCATGATTCATTTCTCGCAGAGGCTGAGTTTAGGACAGCAGCTTCCATTGAAAAGTCTTTTTGTGTCGTGGGTAGCATTTTAATGACCTCTTGGCTCACATAAACAACATAGGGACGTATCTGCTATGAACATCCATGAATTTTCAGATAGTGCCCTAAAAGTGATTTTATATGCCTCACTGGTGGTTGTTGTTAGGTTTTTTGCCTCACTTTATCATTGTTTACTACTAGTAAAAGCAGCATTGCCAAATAATCCTTAATTTTCCATTAAAAATAATAATGACATGATGTTAAGCTTCTCAAAAAGTTTTAGGTTAAACCTACTGTTGTTAGATTAATTTTAATGTGTTTGTTGCTTTCCTTTATCTGGAATGTGGCAGTAGCTTTTTTTATTTTTAACCCTCTTTTAATCCTTACTCAGTTCAGTGACTTAAGGTTTGAGAGCTAAACACTGGGATTTTTGGGTAACAGACTGACAGTTTTGTTTGCATACTTATAATTGGCATTGTACATAGAAAGGATATGGCTACCTTTTGTTAAATCTGCACTTTCTAAATATCAAAAAAAGGGAAATGGAGTATAAATCAATTTTTGTATAACCTGTTTGAAACATGAGTTTTATTTGCTTAATAATAGGGCTTTGCCCCCTTTTCTGTAAGTCTCTTGGGATCCTGTGTAGAAGCCGTTCTCATTCAACACCAAACAGTTAAGTCCATTCTCTGGTAACTAGCTACAAATTCGGTTTCATATTCTACTTAACAATTTAAATAAACTGAAATATTTCTAGATGGTCTACTTCTGTTCATATAAAAACAAAACTTGATTTCCAACTGCGTGGCTTGGTTTTCATTTATTTATGGAGTTTAAGATGGAGGATTCCTTCTGAAAATAGTGCAGAATAGCAAACTGGATATTAGAGGAGCAGAAATAGAAGGAGAATAACTTTTTCAACTAGGGAATGCTGGGAAGGCAATTTCAAGGGCTATCATTGGAAGACACTGCATTTTAAAAGCAGAATCATCCTGGCATCAAGTGCACAACCGTAGTCACTCCCCAGCTAACACTTGCTAGAATGTGCCAGAGGCCAGCTCCAACTGAAGTCAGCTGATTACCCAGGGGCACCAAGGTAAGGCTGCCATGCTGGAGGATGAACCCTTGTTTTAGCAGTGACTGTCCTCTTATCTGAAAAATGTAAAGTGTTTCCTACCTTTTTTGTGAACCATAAAAAACAACTTTGGCTTTTTTTATATGTAGTATTGATGAAAGAAATGTTTGATCCTGTATTAAGGCCTTATTAGTCAATAAATAAAGATAAATACTTGTTGACAAGATTATCTCTGCTGGAAGGATATATAGAGGTTTTCTCATAGTGCAGTTTTTATAAGGATCACCTAGAGTGATGTTAGTGCTTCCCCGTTCACTCCCATCAACACGGAATTTTGTGTCTCGGGTGGGGCCTATGATTTCTGCCTTTAAGATTGGTATAGGAAAACAGACCATGGCCTCTGCCCTTACGTTTATGACCTAGTTTAGAAAGCAAAAGGAATTAGTGATCAGGTGAACATATACAAGAGCCAAATAGTTGTGATCCAGATTTAAGTGCTGTGTTAATAGAAGAGCAGGTTCAGTTGGTGAGAGTAGTTGGGGTGGTGTTTGAGAGAGGAGGGAGGGACATGAATTGGTCCTCAGGTATGTGGATTGAATGGCTAGGGCTAAGGGGAGGTTAAGAAGAGACCACGAGCACATTAGAAACAAGCTTTGCTTGTGTGGCAGACTATAAGTCCAACTGGACAATGTGATAGGCAATTGGAGTCCTGGTGAGCCCTGCAGAGTGGTGAGAGCAGTGTGTTTGAGGAAGGCGAGTCTAGGTGGGTTGGAAGAGGAGACACAAGGGTTCTAGAGATCAGACAGAAGGTTGCTGAATTATTGCGATTTGAATAAGACCAGACTAAAATGATGGCAGAGGGCAGGCTTAATATACAGGGGAGTATGTGAAAGAGAAAGACTGTCTCTTGCCTACTAGGAAGTGGATTAGGTACTTGTGGCACTGTTCTTTGGGTTATGTCGTCAACGGCCTGGTGAAGTAGTACCATTTGTACGAAGTAAACTGTCTCGTGGTGAAGTAATGTGCTTCAGGTTGCACTGCCAGTTGGTGCTGGAGTTGGATTTCGAAACCAAGCCAGTGCTCAGTCTATTTTCACCTTCTCCATATCACAGTTTCTCAGGATAAGGTCCTAAGGTTTGGTTATACTGATTATAATGGGGGCAATAAAACAAACGCGCCAGAGCCAACAGAAAGATAGAACGCTGGAGTGTAACCTTAGCTTATCGAGTTAACGTAGCTGTTTAGCCTAACCTTGGTACCTCGAACAAAGAACAATGCCCTTGAAAAGTACTTAGCACAGTTTACTACTTTTTTTCTTGAAACCTATATTACCCCTTACCATCTTGTTAATTTTGTTTCCTCCTACTTCACACCATCTCGTGGCTAGAAGTAAATGATGATGAAGTTGCTTTTCACGATTCTCTTAATTGGCTGTCTGAGGCTATGTACTTTGAGGGGGACTTTTGCTACTTAATAATGGCCACAGCAGTGAATAATAGTAGTGAAATAAGTCAAAATACAGGGGCGGGGAGCAAAGGCAGCTGGGTATAAGTTCATGCCAACTTCCTAGGTGGATTTGAGATCAGTGTGACTCCCGAAGATCAAGTCATGTAGGGGATGTGAGTGCTCCAAGTCAGAATGTTTTGCTGGGACATCGAATTTAGGTCTGAAACTTCCAGCACCAAGATAAAAAGAGGTGGTGTGTTCCTGTTGCATCTAGTCAAAGGGAGAATAACAGTTGCTTAGGAAAAAGTCTGTAGCAAAAAATTCAGGAACTTCTAACATTAATTGTCATTGAAGTACAAAGTGGAAATGTCTCCAGTGCAAGTTCAGAGAAATCCAGACATTTTATCTTCTGACAAAGAACACAATACTTTCTATGCTGAGGCCATGCCAGAAAAAAAAAAAAAAAGATCAAACCTCAGGTCAAACTTACCTAGATCCAACTACCAATTTTACAGGAAATCTAAGGACAGAGGAATATATTAAACTACATCAGTCAACAAAATCCAGACTGGTAAATTTTACAGGATAACTGATCCAGTCTCTTCAACAATTAAGTTCCAATGGAGAGAGAGATTGTAAATTAACAAAAGATGGAAAGGAAAAAAAAGCAACAGGCAAAACTAAACCTTAATGTGTTTAGGGAAGTACAGAAATAATATAAAGAATATTAAGGGGCTTCCCTGGTGGCGCAGTGGTTGAGAGTCCGCCTGCCGATGCAGGGGACGCGGCTTCGTGCCCCGGTCCGGGAAGATCCCACATGCCGCGGAGTGGCTGGGCCCGTGAGCCATGACCGCTGAGCCTGCGTGTCCGGAGCCTGTGGTCTGCAGCGGGAGAGGCCACAACAGTGAGAGGCCCGCGAACCACAAAAAAAAAAAAAAAAAAGTCAGGGAGGGGTATTCTTAGGGATGGAGGAGTTATACATTGTAGGGGGACATGAAGGGTTTGGGGGATAGCAAAATCCTATCATGACATGGTTGTTGTTTACAAGGGTGTTTGCTTTATAGCAATACATTAATCTACACATTTGCCCTATGTGGGTTTTAAAGTTTGTATTATATTAACCATAAAGGGTGCCGCGTGTGTATGTGTTTAAATGATATCACAATTTTCAGGACTATAGAACCAGTCTGAGAGGCTTTGCAGCCGAGACCAATGCTCAAAATCAAGCTTAGCAGGATTGGTCTGCTAAGGTGCTACAGCCCCTGCTGCTGAGCATCAGGCCCCAAGAATTGTCACTGAAATAGGGACTTCCCTGGTGTTCCCGTGGTTAAGACTCCGCGCTCCCAATGCAGGGGGCATGGGTTTGACCCCTGGTCAGGGAACTAGATCCTGCATGCCCCAACTAAAAGCCTGCATGCCGCAACTAAAAGATCCCTTGCAGCCAAATAAATATTAAAAAAAAAAAAAAGAATTGTCACTGAAACAATATAGCTGCCACCAATGCAAAATCTTTGCTAAGTCTATATAGTTCAGCCTCTGTTTCTTTGTTTTCAGTAGCTTTCGCTGCAAAGTCTGGGTTGGTTGGTGGAGCCCAAATTCCAGGCAAGTGAGGGAAAGGGAGTATCTCTTGTTTTCAGCTTCAAAAGTGGGGGTGGGCTCTGACTCTAAGGGTCGGGGATTCAGGTGCTGGGCGGACAAAATGAATGATAAATGCCCCTGGTGTCCGTGATGCTCAAACTTTACTGCCTGTTAGAATATCTGGGAAGTGCTTTTAAAAATACCAATGTTAAGGTTGCACCCCAGGCCAAGTAACACAGGATCTCTAGGGTGAGACTGTTAGTGGTTTTCTTGTTTGACTTTCTGTGTGATTGCCATGTGCGGCCAAGTTCATGAACCAGTGCCTACACTCTTGCTACTCAAAGTGTGGTCTTTAGGTCAGCCACATTGGAATCACCTGGGAGCTTGTTAGAAATGCAAAATCTCAATGCCAGGCGCGCGCGCACGCGCGCGCACACACACACACACACACACACACACACACACACACACACACACACACACTATGGCTGTACTGAATTAGAATCATATCTTGAAACAAGAGCCCTAGGTGCTGCTTGTTATGCACATTCCAATTTGAGAAGGACTGATCTACACTGTTCTTCCAAGGCCAGCCCAAGTCCCACCAGCAAGGATATTCCCTACTCCTGAGCAGGGAATTGACCTTGCCCTTCTCCATCCATTCTGTAGCACTTTTGAGCTACATTTCCACTGGGCATGTATTGCAGACTTCCTTGGTTGTGGTTAATTGTCTTATGTTGGCTCATCTCCTTACCAGACTGTAAGCTCTGGTGGGCAGGGACCCTGTCTCATCTCCTTTGTGTCTTCACAGTACTTAGCGCACTGCCATCCAAGCGGCAGGAGCTCAGGATGTGTGATCAGTGAACCAGTGACAGCCTTCTCCATCTTTCTCTGGCCTCCTTGTTCCCACCCCGACTTTCATGCATTCACATTTGTATTCCAATTTAAAGGCAACTTCAAATATAACCATAAAAGAACCTTAAAATTCAAGCCCAACCTTTTTCTGCAACTACCTCCAGACACAGGATAAGCTGGATGACTCCGTGGATCTCCGTTGCCTTGGAGGAGGTGGGCTAGGAAGCCCTCGGAGACTCAGTCCAATGTAAATATTCTCGGATTCTGTGGTTCCCCTCTGCCGGATTAACCAAGACTCAAAGTACTCTTAACTCTTGCGAGTTGGCAGGGATGGCTATGAAGAAATTATAAATTAAATAGAGCCATTGAGCCACCTTGTGACCATTCCTGGGAACTGCGTTTCTTCATTGTGCACCGGAAACTTCTCCAGAGCCCATCAGTCTGAGATCCATCATCAAGAATTTACGGTAAACACAGCCACACAAAATTAAATTCTCTCTCCCAACCTCCAATAAGATGGGAGTAAAGGAATTTACAAAGTATAATCAATCCTACAAAAACCAAATAAAAAAAGGCAAGAAACATCTGTAAGAATAAAAAAATTTATTTATGCAAATATTGACCTAGGTCTTTAAAAAGTGGGAGATAGAAAACAGAGCTAACTATTCTAGAGCAAAAGTTACAACCTAAGTGTTTTCAAAGGTGGATGCCAATAAAAAGTGAGCAGATTCACCCTGAATCCCACGAGTTCCAGAGTTTAGCGGTACCAGGGACCATGGAGATGATAAACATGTGGTGATGGGTTAAAAATGGGGATGAGTAGAAAGTCTGTGTAAGAAATAATGGGATCCCCAGGTGTCCCCGCCCACCTCTTGCTTCCAGGAGTTGCTGCCACTCTTGCTGGAGGCTTATTATTTGCAGAAATGGAATGACAGAACCTCCAGATGAGGACACAGGGCATGGGGAAAGGTGGAGGTGAGTCAGAGGGTCGAACACCAGGAGTTCAGTGAATATCTGCATTGGGTTTTTAGTTTATTTATTTATTTATTGGCTGCATTGGGTCTTTATTGCTGCATGTGTGCTTTCTCTAGTTGCGGTGAGCGGGAGCTGTTCTTCATTGAGGTGCGCGGGCTTCTCACTGCAGTGGTTTCTCTTGTTGCGGAGCACGGGCTTGAGGCACGAAGGGGCTTTAGTAGTCGTGGCTCATGGGCTCAGTAGTTGTGGCTCGCGGGCTCTAGAACGCAGGCTCAGTAGTTGTGGCGCACGGGCTCAGTTGCTCCGTGGCATGTGGGATCTTCCCAGACCAGGGCTCGAACCTGTGTCCCCTGCATTGGCAGGCGGATTCTTAACCACTGTGCCACCAGGGAAATCCCAATATCTGCATCTTGAACGATGAGCTCCTCAGATTCCTTCCTTCCTTCTCCCCTCCCTTTCCCAGAATTTTGGCAGCCAGGCCAAAGATTTGGAATGTCCTCTCTGGAAAACCTGTCCCAAAAGAAAAGACTCACAAATACTGGAGATTCACCAACTACAAGTTAGTCTCATTGCAGATTACTCTATGTTGAAGGTCTCCAGTCATCAAGATAGATGAATATACATAAAGTTTCCAATCTACCTAGAATATATATATGAGATCATTTAAACACAGAAACGTATAGACAAATTAATAAAAATCCATGTTCCTGACCCTCAGACTTAACAGATATTTGCATTCAATCAGATATTCAGTTCTTCACATTAACATAAATGAGAGAATAAAACAACAAACAACAGAAAAAGGAAACAAAGGGGGAAAAAATGCAGAAAATCAAACTCACTTTCATTAATATTCTTGGATATGAGATGATATTGTATCCAAAAAGCAAGATAAGGATGTCATAAAAAAAAGAAATAAAGAATGAGATAGGATTCTCTAAAATAAAAACTGTCAACTGAAATAAAAGTTTCAAGAGAATTAGAAGATAAAAGTCAAGGAAATCTTCCTGAAAGTAAAACACACACAAAAAAGAGTGAGAAATGGAAAATGGGAGGAAATGATAAGAAATTTAGAAGGCCAATCTAAAAGCCAAAATTTGATTAGTTGGAGGTCTAGAGAAAGAAAATAGAGAGGAAAGCTGAAGGAAGGTGGTTATCGAAGAGAGAATATAAGAAAACTTACTAGAATTGAGAGATTTTAGTCTCCAGATTGAAAAGACCTAGCACGAAAAACAAAAAATTACCTGCACCCAGGAATGTCATCATGACATTTCAGAATTCCAAAGATAAATGATTTAAAAAAAAAAAAAAAAACAGAGAAAAAGCAGGTCACATACAAAAGAATCAAGGACCTGAATGATTTAAATGTTCCTAAAGTAATACCGAGACCTCGAAAACAATTCTGAGTGAAAAGGATATTCTATGTAGAATTCTATACTCATTCAAATTACCTGTCAAATGTGAAATGATGTATTCAAATATGCAAAGAGGTAAATGTTTCATTCCCTTACTCGCCTTCTCAGGAATCTATTGGAGGATATATTCTAGCAAAATGAAAAAGTACACCAGGAAAGAGGGAGACCTGAGATCCTGCAGGGCGGTGCCGCTGGCCTAGGAAGCAACCGATCTCGAGTGGACTGAGGACGTGGTCTCCAGAAACGCAAGTGGGAGAAATAATATTGATAGGTGATGGATGTTACAGAGCTGATGGAGCATGTGAAAAGAATGAGGAAAGGGACCAGGCTAGGGACCAGGCTGTCTGAGAGCAGGGATAAAATCTGCCCAGTTTGCCACTGGATCTCCAGTGCCTAAGTGTTCCTGGCACATAGAAGTTGCCCAGTAAATCATGTTAAAGGAGTGAGTGAATGAACGCATAAACGAGAGTTGATGAAGCTTCACGTATGTGCTTTGAGCCAGGCAATACAGCAGACACCTAGAAATACAGGATAAATGTAATTTTAAATGCATAGCAAAATTCTCAAGAAAGCAAGGACAACTGAGGGACAAACAGGTTACTTAGAAATCATATTGCAGGGCTTTAATTTGCAGATGTCCAGAGATGCCACTGCTCCTTCTCCTCCCTGCTCAGTGAAATCAGGGCTGCATTCCCATCACCCCATCAGGAAAGCTCTTGCCGAGGTCAGAGCGATGCTGAATCTGAGATGTTGACTCATTAATTTCACTCCTTCCTGAAACACCTCCTTCACTTGGATCCCAGGACACTGCTCTCTGCCTCCCTCACTTGCTCTCCTCAGTCTCAGAGCCAGTGTCCTCTTCATCTTCCTTTTTTTTTTAATGGATTATAGTTTATTTACAATGCTGTGTTAGTTTCAAGTGTACAGCAAAGTGAATCAGTTATACATATATCCACTCTTTTTTAGATTCTTTTCCCGTATATGTCATTACAGAGTATTGAGTAGAGTTCCCTGTGATAATCTGATTTCAGCTAATCCTGAGTTAGGACACGTACTCCATGAGGTATGTGTTGTTGTCTGCATTTGGCAAGTGGATAAATACAAGCTCAGCAAATTATGTAACTTGTCAGAATCACACCAGCAGAAAGGAAAACTCAGGCCCATTCCCAGGTGGGTCTGACTCCCATACCTGATCACTTACTTTCCCTGGAAGTCCATGCCCTAATGGATGGCCACTTTCAATTCTTGATATCTGTTGTAAAAACAGAGCAGTACTTTAGAAAATAATATGAGACATGTGTATACTATAATATCATCTGAGTATGGGACTTGACCCTGCACCACATAGAGGGATGTTATACACAACTGACTAGAGTTTACAAGTCCGTTTTTTAGAACTGATTAAATGTCTTTTATTAAAATTTAAATTCCCATAATATTGTAATAATAAGTGCTCACATAAAAAGCAAATAGAATAGACTCTGGTCATTTATAAAATAGCATTATATGAAACGAGTCTCAATAAATTTTAAAAGATTGAAATATTTAAAAGTATCTTTTCTGACCACAATGAAACTAGAAATCAATAATAGAAGAGAAACTGGAAATTTTACAAATATATGAAAATTAAACAACATACTGTTTTTTCAATGAAGGTATAATTGACATAAAACATACTCATTTCAGGTGTACAAAATAATGATTCAATGTATGTATATATTGCAAAACAATCACTACGATAAGTCTAGTTAACACCCATCACCAGACATAGTTACAGATTTTCTTTTCCTTGTGATAAGAATTTTTAAGGGCTTCCCTGGTGGCGCAGTGGTTGAGAGTCCGCCTGCCGATGCAGGGGATGCGGGTTCGTGCCCCGGTCCGGGAAGATCCCACATGCCGCGGAGTGGCTGAGCCCGTGAGCCATGGCCGCTGAGCCTGCGCGTCCGGAGCCTGTGCTCCGCAACGGAAGAGGCCACACAGTGAGAGGCCCGCGTATCGCATGAAAAAAAAAAAAGAATTTTTAAGATCTACTCTCTTAGCAACTTTCAAATATACAGTACAGTGTTATTAACCACAGTCACGATGCTGTACATTACACCCCTTGGACTTATTTTATAACTGGAAGTTTGTACCTTTCGACCATCTTCACTCATTTCACTCCATCCCCAGCCCCCTGCCTCTGGTAACCACGAATGTGTTCTCTGTATCTATGAGCTCGTTTTTTCATTTGTTTTTTTGTTTGTTTGTTTTAGATTCCACATATAAGTGAGATCATATGGTATTTTTCAATTAGCATAATACCCTCCATGTTGTTGAAAATGGCAGGATTTCCTTCTTTTTTTATGGTTGAATAATATGCCATTGTGTATGTATGTGTATATGTCTATCATATATATATACATAGTTCACATTTTCTTTGTCCATCGATGGACACTTCGGTTGTTTCCATGTCTTGACTATTGTAAATAATGTTGTAACGAACATGCGGGCATAAATATCTTTTCCAGTTAGTGTTTCTCTTTCTTTCAGATAAATACCCATATGTGGAATCGCTGAATCATATGGTAGTTCTATTTTAAATATTTTGAGGGACCTTCATACTGTTTTTCACAGTGACTGCACCAAGTTACATTCTCACCAACAGTGCTCGGGGCGCTCTCTTTTCTCCACATCCTTGCCAACACTTGTTATTTTTTATCTTTTTTACAACAGCAGTTCTAACAGGTGTGAGGTGATATCTCACGGTGGTTTTGATTTGTATTTCCCTGATGATTAGTGATGCTGAACATGTTTTCATGTACCTGTTGGCCATTTGTATGTGTTCTTTGGAAAAATATATATTCAGATCCTCTGCCCATTTTTAAATTGGGTTGTTTGGGGTTTTCAGATATATGATTTGCAAATGTTTTTTCCCATTTGGTAGGTTGCATTTTCATTTTGTTGATGTACAGCATAGTGACTACAGTTAATAATACTGTATTGTATATTTGAAAGTTGCTAAGAGACTAGACTTTAAAAGTCTTCATCACAAGAAAAAAAATAGGTAACTATGTATGGTGATGGATGTTAACGATACTTATTGTAGTGATCATGTCATAGTGTATACAAATATCGAATCATTATGTTATACACCTGCAGCTAATAATGTTATATGTCAATTATACCTCAGTAAAAAACAAAAACAAAACCCCAAAGCAATATGGTCTTGGCATAAAGACAGACATATAGACCAATGTAACAGGATAGAGAGCCCAGAAATAAACCCTCACATACATGGTCAAGAATCCAACTTCCCCAGAAGGCATTCCTACCAACTGTTCAGTCACTATGTGAGTGACTGAGTGGGAGCTCTCCCACAAGTTCTGGAAGCTTCTTGGCTTGACAGTAAGCCCAGGGCTCTCAGTTGCCGCCTTCCATCCCTGATGGCTGGTTGGTGGCAAGAAGACTGGTGAAAACAGCAGCAAAGCAAGTGGTAAGGGTAAATTTGTGATTTGTAGTAAGTCAACTTGCCCAGTTATAAAAATATCAACCATGTTGTGTGGCCATCTTCAAAACGTCAGATCTTAAGTCTGGAGAAGGAAGCTCACATCTTTCAGACCCATGAATATTATCCAGACTCTATTGCTCAGATAGGCAGAGCAGAGGTTTTAATTTTAATGAAGTCCAACCTACCAGTTTTTTCTTTTCAAAAGCGTGGATCACGCTTCTGGTGTTGCATCTAAAAAGTTATCGCCCAACATAAGGTCACTTAGGTTTTCTCCTATGTTATCTTCTATGAGTTCTATAGTTTTGTATTTTACATTTAGGTCTATGGGCTATTTTGAATTAATTTTTGTGAAGGGTGTAAGGTCTGGGTCTATATTCTCTCTCTATCTCTCTCTTTTTTGCATGTGGATGTCCTGTTGTTCCAGCCCCATTTGTTGAAAAGACTATTCTTTCTTTTACCATTTAATTGCCTTTGCTCATTTGTCAAAGATCAGCTGACCATATTTGCCTGTGTCTACTTCTGGGCTCTCTATTCTCTTCCATTGATCTATTTGTCTTATTGCTCAGATTGGAATATCAGTGGAATTATTGGACAGTCTGTCTCAGCAACAAAAGCAAAGCTGTAGGAGCCTCAGCTAATTCGTTGACTTGATTCACAGAAAAGACATTGGACAATTTCTACAGTTTTGCTTGGTTATTTGCTGTCGCTTGGGCCCAGATGATACCAAGGCCATCTGAAATGTTTATTCAGGCAAGTGTGGTTCTGAATGGTATGAAAAACAAGTAGCACAAAAATCTCTTTTTTAGAAAACAATTTGAATAAAGTCATTTTTAAAGGATTCTGAAGCTTAAGTCATGAACATAAACACCACCATTTAAAAGCAAGAGATGAAAAGGCTAATGAAGCTTCAGTTTAAAGACATCTTAGTGATGGTGAAGCTTAATTAGAAGAAATTTTACAAAATGAAAAATATGGAATAATGAAAATAATGAAACATGTTGATTATTTGTTACTTCTTTCCTAATATTATTTAAAATACTATTTAGAGTCAAAATGTTTTATTTGTTTAAAACATGTATTATTTACTTGAAAAAAAAGTGTATCAACTAACAAAATACCCAACTTATAAGACGTGTAGTTTGATTTACTGTGTTCACTATTGACCAAAACTTAAAATTCTAACTTCCCGAAATAAATATTTCATGAGTTATTTATTTTTTGGAAGGAGCATTTCAGGAACAACCTATAGATAAGGATTGGGTTCCAATTCCTCTTTATCCCTATAACATTCTCTCCTTTTATGATAAAATATAAACATGCAAAAAAACACACCCCTTGAATAGGCTCCTTTCTACATTTTTTTGCCTAATGAACTACATTAGGTAAATTACAAAGGTCAACCAAACTGTGGTTCTTTTCTACTTTGCAGGATTCTAAGACACTTTATAGTTCACACCACAGAAATAAGAAAGAACATCTTCAATGAATTCTTAACTGTAGAGAACTTATGAGAAGGAAATTAACACAATGTTACGCGATGACAAAATGAGGGCTGAAAGTCAACAAATTGAGCTCATTTTAAAAATGTCGGGCTTCCCTTGTGGTGCAGTGGTTAAGAATCTGCCTGCCAATGCAGGGGACACGAGTTCGAGCCCTAGTCCAGGAAGATCCCACATGCCGCGGAGCAGCAAAGCCCGTGCGCCACAAGTACTGAGCCTGCGCTCTAGAGCCCACGAGCCACAGCTACTGAAGCCCGTGTGCCTAGAGCCCGTGCTCCGCAACAAGAGAAGCCACCGCAATGAGAAGCCAGCGCACTGTAACGAGGAGTAGCCTCTGCTCGCCGCAACTAGAGAAAAGCCCGCGCAGCAACGAAGACCCAACGCAGCCATAAATAAATAAATAAATAAGAAAAAAGTGAATGGCTTTAAAATAAATATTCCCAGCCCTTTATAAGAACACACGATGACATGAGAATTCCCTGGTGGTCCAGTGGTTAGGACTCCACGCTTTCACTGTCGAGGGTACGAGGGTTCCCTGGTCAGGGAACTAAGATCCCACAAGCTGTGTGGCTGGGCCAAAAAAAAAAGAACACACAGTGACAATATCCATATGGTGCTTCAAACATCAACAGGAAGACTTCCAGACTGTTCTTTGGTCTATCCAGCCTGCTAGCAGAGGGGGAAGTGCTTATGGTGTTCCAGCCACAGAACTATGTAGCAAGTGGACAGAATTGTGGACATATTTCCCTCAGAGGACAACACAGACTTCTTAGTTGTTTTCAACTCTGAAAAGCCTCTATCACCTGGACTCTACAGATGGTGCTGCTGGGAGTACAGTCCCCAAATCACTAAAAGGAAGCAGTAGTCCTTGAAGAAATGGCTGATTCCAGAGCTGGGCAGGCAAAGGGCAGAATGACCCTGGAACATCCTATTGTTTCAGAAAGTAAGGAAAATTCCAAAGAATTATGGGTGCATGCCAATGGCACACAGGAACTAGATGAAAGATGCTCCCTTTGGTCAAATATAGGACAGTTTGAGCATCAAAATAAAGAATTTAAAAGAATTCATGAATTGATAATAAATAAGGGGCTAAGGGCAAGCTCCTCTTTGTAGTGGAATGCCAACTAATACAGGTTTAAGGAATGACAGAGTTAGAAATTCACCATTTAGTAAACATCACAGTAATAATTGACTCAGGCAAGAATCAGCAATGGATGCTATCATTGGGTGCAAGTGTGCTGGGGAACAGGATGTTGTGAACAGTCACAAACATCTTCCCACCAATTCTCTGTTAATCACAAAGGGAAAAAAGGTGCCTTTATAGCGCGGACACCTGGCAAACACAACCTGAACCAAGTGATCTAAGTTAGCATCACAAAAAGTGGGACAAACTGACATCACTTGCCTCCTGGTATGGTGCACTGAGTATTCCTGACAGTGATGCATCAGGCAAAACTGGTCGTTCTACAGAACACATGGTCTACACTCTTCAAAATACCAATGTCTTAAAAGCAAAAAAAAAAAAAAGGCTGAGAAAATGTTTGAGCTTAGAGACATGGTAACTAAATACAGTGCATGATTCTAGATTAAATCTTGGGAAAAGATGCTATAAAGGACAATACTGGGATAAAAAATTGAATGTTGACTGAATATTATGTATCAATATTAAATTTCCTGAATTTAATAATTGAACTGTGGCTGTGTGAGAGAATGTCCTACTTCTTAGGAAGCACATACTGAAGTATTCATGGGCAAAGGAGTGTGATGTCTTGAACTTGCTTTCAAATGGCTCAGAAAAGAAAAGAATAATACGTATTATATTGTGAATCAAGGTTAAAGGCACATGGGAGTTTGTTATAATATTTTTACAACCTTTCTATAGGTCTAGCTCTTTTCAAAATAAAAAGTTTAATAGAAAAATAAGGTTGGGGCACTTCCACTTCTGGTAATGGTTGAGTAAATCCTATGAAAGCAACCTCCACAGGGGGAAAAATTAAAAAAAGATAAACTCTGGACTTTATACAAAAAATCAGCTAAATAAAGCCCCTAGAGAGTGAACTATTTATTTACCAAATAAAAAAAATAAAAGTGAAACAATATCTCTAAAGGCTGAAAGAAAAAGAAAGTCAACCCAGAATTCTATATCCCATGAACACATCCTTCAGTAAAAAGGGAAAATAGACATTCTCAGTTAAAAGAGGAAAAAAAAAAAAAAAAGAATTCATTGCCAGCAGATTTGCAATACAATAAATGCTAAAGGAACTCCTACACGCTGAAGGTGTATGATACCAGATGGAAACTTGGGTCCTCAGAGAGGAATAAAGAGCATCAGTAAGTAAATATGTGGGTAGATATAAAAGTCTGTTTTTTCTTCTTCATTTCATTATAATATGTATGACTCTTTACACCTAAAAATGACAACATTGTCTTGAGGGGTTAATGAAATACATGTAAATGTGTGTACATACATACAATGTATACACACAGTGCTATGTATACTGGAGAAGGGATAAATGGATCTATATGTTACAAGTTTTCTATATTTAGTGTACTGCTAACTCTATATAGACTGTGAAAATTTAAGAATGAATAATGTAATCCCTGGAAAAACCACCAAAAAAAAAAAGTGGAAAAAAAAAGTATAGCTAAAAAGCCAACAGAAAAAAATGAAATAGACTTCTTTAAGAGGCAAGGAAGGAAGAACCAGAACAAAAAGTGGAGGAGGTGAACAGAAAACAATAAAATAGTAGGTAAGTTATCTCAACCTGATAAAGGTCATCTACAAAAAACCTACAATTAACACCGTCCTCAATAGTGAAAGGCCAAAGACTTTCCTTCTAAGATCGGAGACAAGGCAAAGATGTCCACTTCCACTTCTCCTATTCAACATAGGACTGGAGGTCCTCGCCAATGCAGTTAGACGCAAAATAAAAGGCCTACAGATTGGAGAGGATCAAATAAAGCTGTCTTTATTTGTAGACAACATGATCTGGTACACAGAAAATCCCAAGGAATCTACGAAACAGCTATAAAAACTAATAGATGAATTTAAGAACAGAATATGCAGTTGATTTTTATATATTGACCTTATTAAATTCATCTGTTTCATTGCAAAATGGGTTTATTCAGGAATTGGCAAGAATTGCAATTTGGGGGACTTCCCTGGTGGTGCAGTGGTTAAGAATCTGCCTGCCATTGCAGGGGACATGGGTTCGATCCCTGATCTGGGAAGATCCCACATGCTGTGGAGCAACTAAGCCCGTGCACCACAACGACTGAGCCTGTGCTCTAGAGCCAGGGAGCCACAACTACTGAAGCCCGTGCGCCTAGAGCCCATGCTCTGCAACAAGAGAAGCCACTGCAATGAGAAGCCTGCACACCGCAATGAAGAGTAGCCCCCGCTCACGGCAACGAAAGAAAGCCCATGCGCAGCAACGAAGACCCAACGCAGCCAAAAATAAAATAAATAAATTTATAAAAGAAAAAAAAAGAATTGCAATTTGGGACATGCAATCTACAAGGAACCACAGGCAAGTCTGGAGAACAAAGGAGAGAAAACTCTTTTATAGAGGAGAAGGGGGAGTTGGGAGGAGCTATTATAAATAGAGTCCATTGGAGGAAACTGGGAATTCAGAGTGTAGTGGCTTTTCATTAGCTGAGTTGTGACAGTCTCTCAATGGCTAGGCTATTTCCTGGCAGGGAGAAATTCTTCCTTCTGCTAGGTAGTAAAGTGGTAACCTTCTTCCCATTAGAGATACAAAGGTACCGTCTGTTCCTGTTGGGTCTGCAGTTGACACTGGAATGGTAAGGCGTGAGAGCTTACCCCTCTGGCCTCCCGACTACATTTTAAATGAGGTTTCTGTTTATTAACTTTCATAGCACAATTTTTAATGAGTGTGTAGTACTCCATGTTATATTTGCCTTAGAAATGCCTAATGAAAGTACAGCTTCCCTCAGCTCCCCAGTCCAGAGATGAGATGAGATACCAGTAATAAAATTTATGACTACCATTTATTAAAATGTGTATCTGAAACTGTGCCAAGTGCTTTATGTACATCTTACATGAAGTGGGTATTATTTGTATCCCCATTTAACAATGAGAGACAATGGTGTACTGGTAAATGTCTTATAACCACTCTCTAGGAAAAAAAAACCCTGATTCATAGCATTTACCAATTTCCATGGTGTAAATAATCCCACTATGGCCAATTTCAAGCTATCAACATGATATCACCAAACATAGAGCTGGGAAGAGATGAACAGTAGCACACCATTATATAGTTTTGCCACCATACAGAAACAATAGACAAAAATAACCTTTAGAGCATAGAAAATAGTAAAATGTAATAAAATGAGGAAGTAATGAGTTTTAATTATTTATTATGGTTGTTTAATATAAGTTGTTTATTTGTAAGTTTTTATAATTTAATTTTTGATAAGAGCTGTGTTTAATAACCCACTTGTGAAATTCCTGAAATGTTGACAGTTGGCTCTTGCCACCACTGAAAAGAGATTAAGTCACTCGTACAGCCATTGGACTTCAAATGTCATCCTCTCAGCTCTAGGACCATTTTGCCTTATCTGTTGATGCCTGCTGTAAGCCAGATACATATTAGTGCCTGTGGAGAATCACATGTGAATAGATAAGATGCGGGAGGTGTATTTAATAGTACAACGTAATACATTCTGTGGAGTGGTGTGGTGTGCACACTGAGAAAAGATGAGTCAGTCCTATCTGGGGAAATTAGGTGTTTTAAAGGGAAGGTGACACTTAGGCAACTATCAACAATGGCTGCTGACATCGTGAAACAGAGACAACCTGACACTGTGTGCCTCCTGACAGAAGGACCACCACCTCCTATAACACAAGAAAGCAAAACTCAAACCTTCTGAATTTGATTTACTACCTACAGTCTACTACCAATTTAGAGAAAATCAACAAAGTAACAAATGAAATTACCCTACAGGGACTGAATCAACAAAATCTAGACTGTGAGAAACACTATAGGACAAAGAGTCCAATTTCTTCTACAAATAAATTGCAAGGAAAAAATGTACGGATCTTACTGGGAACTTGATTTAAATAAATTGTAAATAAATTCTCCAACAAGATAGTTGGGAAAATATGAACATCGACTACATATTTTGTGATACTAAGAAAATATTGTTAGTTTGTTAGTTGTATAATATCACTGCAGTTAAATTTTGTAAAAAAAAAAAAGGTTCCTATCTTTAGATATACATATTGAAATATTTATAGAGGAAGTGATATCTAAGATCTTTTCAAAGTTCTATGAGGACATGTATGTTCAATTGATCTTTAACAAGGGTGCCAAGACAATTAAATGGGAGAAAGAATAACCTTTTCAACAAATGGCGTTGGGACACCTGGATATCCATATGCCAAAGAATGAAGTTGGACTCCTACCTTGCACTGTACACAAGAATTAACTCAAAGTAGATCATAGACCTAAATGTAAGAGCTAAAACTATAAAATTCTTAGAAGAAAATACAGGAGTAAATCTCTGTGGCCTTGAGTTAGACAATGTTTTCTTAGATATGACACCAAAAGCACAAGCAACAAAAGAAAAAGAAGGATAAATTGGACTTCATCAAATCAAAGACTTTTGTGATGCACACAGTATCATCAAGTGAAAAGACAACCCATCAAATGGGAGAAAATATTCACAAATCATATCTCTGAAAAAGGACTTATATCCAGAATATAAAAAGGTTTGCAACTCAACAATAAAAAGACAAAGGCAAAGGATTTGAATAGTCATTTCTCCAAAGAAAATACAAATATCCAATAAGCACATGAAAAGTTACCCAGAACCATTAGTCATTAAGGAAAATATAAATCAAAACCACAATGAAGGGCTTCACTGGTGGCGCAGTGGTTGAGAGTCCGCCTGCCGATGCAGGGGACGCGGGTTCGTGCCCCGGTCCGGGAAGATCCCACATGCCGCGGAGCGGCTGGGCCCGTGAGCCATGGCCGCTGAGCCTGCGCGTCCGGAGCCTGTGCTCCGCAACGGAAGAGGCCACAACAGTGAGAGGCCCGCGTATCGGGAAAGAAAAAAAAAAAAACCGACAATGAAATACCACTTCATATCCACTAGAATGGCTAGACTTAAAAAGACAGACAGTACACTTTGGCAAGGATGCAGAGAGATTGGAACTCTCATATTGGGTTGGCTAAAAAGTTCGTTCTGGTTTTTCTGTAAGATGTTAATGGAAAAATCCAAATGAACTTTTTGGCCAACCCAGTATATTTCTGGTGGTAATGTTAAATGGTGCAGTGACTTTGAAAAACAGTTCGGCAGCTCCTCAAAATGTTAAACATAGACCATCCGACTCAGCAATTCCACCACAAGGAAGGGAAGTGAAAACATGTCCACACAAAAACTTGTACACAAACGTTCATAGCAGCATTATTCATGAGGCCAAAAAGGTGGAAATAACCCAAATGTCCATCAACTTATTAATGAATAAATAAAATGTGGTTATCCACACACTGGAATATTATTCAGCCATAAAAATAATGAAGTACTGATACATGCTGCAATGTGGGTGAATCTTGAAACTTCTGCTAAATGAGAGAAGCCAGTCACAGAAGACCACACATTTTATTATTTGTATGAAAATGTATGGAATCAACAAATTTATAGAGACAGGAAGTAGACTGGCGATTGTCTACAGATAGGAGGAGGGCTGGGGAAAGGACTGACTGCTAATGGGTAGGGGTTTCTTTTAAAGGAAAGATGAACATGTTTGAAAATTAGATCATGGTGATGGTTGCACAACATGGTGAGTATACTAAAAACACCGAAATTGTACATTTTAAATGGATGGATTTTATAGTATGTGAATTATAACTCAATAAAGCTGTTTAAAAAAATTCTATAAGGAGGGGAAATAAACAGAAATAAGATCAGCTGTGGGCTGGTAAGTGTTAAAGCTGGGAGATGAGTACAGGGGGATTCATAATACTATTATCTCTAGTTTACATTTAGAATTTTCTGAAAGAAAAATTGGATACATTTCCTAGAATTTTCAGAGGTGCTTATCCAAATGTTTTCTGGCCTCCCCCAGTTCATGGGCTCGGAGAAGGCCATCCGTCCTAGGTGGGGTGGAGTGGGTTTGTTTTACACATAACCTGAGCTGCTGCTGGCCACTTCCACCATCTTTCTACTCCATTGACCACTCTGCCCACTCACGGGCAGCTTGGCCGACCTCTGCCACAGGCTGGCCTCTGGACCAACAGTGGGCCTCTGCCGGGGCCGTGCCCCCCTCCCTGCCTCCTCCTTCAGACCACTGACCTCTTGTATGTCTTCCCTTCTACTTGTCACCACCAGCCCTGTCAGAGGGGGAACCCACAGCAGAGCAGCTGGGATCCCAGTGACCCAGCTCTTGCCTCCACCCCTCAGCCCTCTCTGTCCCCCACACAGACTCTCCCAGAGGGTGAAGCTCAGGCACAGCCTCACACATCACCTAGGCCCCCAGCCCCTCACTTCCAGACCCAGCTGCTCCCTCTGGCCTCTCTGTTAAGTATCCTCCTCCCTCGGGCTGCATCCTGTGCTCTCCGTGCTGCCAGCTGTCTTCCAGCAATCTCAGCCCAAGGAAGGATCTAAGCGGTTCTGACTTAAAGTGAAGCTGACTTCCTTCCTACATGGCTCTTGAGCCCTGAACAAGTCAAGGGATTGTATGTATGTGCACATAGAGGTCCCTGGAGAGTTGCCACCAGTTAAAAAGCCCTAGAAAGGCTCTGGAACATTCTACAACAATTAGGGGGTGGGTCCAACCACTTAGGTAGCTCTGCTTGATTTCTCACACCTGTGTGGTCCCTGACGCAGCCAAAATCCAGAGTTACACGGGTTTGGGTATGAAATACGAAGTGTGGCCTGGAGGAAAGATCAGAGGAGGAACTGAAGTCCGGCTGGGACAGCAGGGTTGGAGAGGAGGAAGGGCCACACGACAGATGGCGGAAGCAGAATTGCCAGGACTTGGTGACCAGTTGCATGTAAGGATTAAGAAGAGTTCCAGGTTGGGGGACCAGGTGAAAGGTGATGTCCTTAGCTGGGATAGAAAAGGAAAGAGGACTGGGTTCAAGTGTGATTGTTGAAATGGAACGCCTGTGAATGCCTCGGTGGGGATAGAGGGGCTTAGCTGGAAACTGAGGTCTAGAGCTGAGGTGAACCAGCAATGCTGAGGACTAGAAGCTGCAGATGTGGCGTCTACATCAGGGCTCAGAGGCCTCTCTCAGAGATAGGGTGACCGAATGGCCTGGTCCTGGTTTACACCCTCTGTCCTGGTTTATGCCTATAAACGTATCCCTGTTAGCACCTCCTGCACTCTCAAAAGTGTCCCAGTTTGGATGACAAACTGCCTTCCAGTCACAGCTCTGCTGCTTTCCCGCTGTGTGACCTTGGAGCAAAGCATTTCTGCTCTTGGAGTCTCCGTTTCTTTCCTCTGCAAAAGATGGAGATTGAACAGTGATCTGAAATGTCTCTTCCTCTGAGAAGTTGTGTTCATCTTGTCTGGTGCCGTTTCTCTTGGGGTTCAGGTCACCTGATGTGGGATGTCAGTCACCTCCGAAGAGAGCGTTTGTGTGTGTGTTGAGGGGGGAATCTCTCTGGGGTACCGAGGCTGAGGACGAGAGTCCATGGAGCCCTTTCAGCACCAGCCTATGTCTATGCTGGAGCTATCTGGCTCACAGACTGGTGGCAATCGGTAAGAAGGCGCCGGGAACTTGGAAAGTGGGGGCGGAGGGGGCGGTATTAGGCTTCGGCGACAAGCTGGGAAGGCAGTGGGATTTGCAGTTAAACCTAGCTTCAAATCAAGCTGCTACTTGACCTGAGTATGTTTGCTCATCAGTAAAATGGGGTTAATTAGGCGGCCTCGCCAGGATGCGTGAAGCTGGAGGTGATATACGTCCTAGAGGCAGCAACAGCTGCTGGGATCGCGGCGGCAGAAGCTTTGGAAGTGAAGCAGGACCCCGAGCGGGACCGGAGGCGATTCCCGGAGGCCGGGGCACCAGCGGGCGAGGAAAGGGGGATACGAACACGCTCGGCGGGGAAGGGGAGGCCGACCCCCACCACCGACCCCGGTGATGCCGCTTCGCGTCCACGTTTTCCCTCCTGGCGCCCGCCGGGGGTCTCGGTCCCCGGCTGTCACCTGGACGCTCGGGGATGGGGCGGGCGAGCCGGGCGGGCGTAGAGGCGGGCCTTGGCGGCGTATGCGGGCGCGGGCCGGGGGGTGGGGCGAGGGGCGGGGGGCGGGGGCCGGCGCCCCGCTGGGAGGCCGGCCACGTGACGCCCGCAGCACCGGCCGGGCCGCCAGGCGGGGAGCGCCGCGGCGGCCCCAGGAGGTGGCGGCGGGCGCGGAAGCCCGGGCCGCGCGGGACTGGCCGTCGGGGCCCCGGGACGGCGGCCCGCGGGACGCCCATGCCATGGAGAAGTTGGCGGCCGGGCTGGCGGGCCTGCGCTGGAGCATGGGCGCCTTCCCGCTCGACCTCATCGTCAGCCGCTGCCGCTTGCCCACGCTTGCCTGCCTCGGGCCAGGTACCGGGGGTGTTGGGAAGGGCGACTGGGGGGCCACGGGGCCTTCGGGGACTCCCCCGGGGCCGTGAGGATGCGGCTCCTGCCCTCCCGCTACTCGGCGCGGGCCCCGCGCTGCTCCCGGAGCGCCTCCCAGGAGAGCCGGGGCCCACGAACCGAGGGGCCGCCTCCTTCTGGGCCCCACGGACGGGCACAGGGACAGAAACCTGGGACAGGGACTGGGGCCGGGCCCAGGACAGAGTTCTCCGGCCCAGCTGGAGCCGGGAGCGCGGCGGAGCCGCCAAGTCCGCCCCGTCGGTGCACCCCCTTCCCTCGCCGCCCTCAGACCCCCGCCCGGGCCGCGCCCCCCTCCATCCTTTTGTCTCCGGCCTCTCACCTCGATCCTCCCGTATCCCTTGGGCCTCGGACTCTGTCTTCCCACCGCCGCCGCCCCCCAGCCCCGCTCTGTCCCTCTTGGGACCCTTCTCGCACCCTCCTTTCGCGGCCTGGGGAGCAGCCTCCGGTCCCCGGGGGCCGGCAGACTACCTCTGGGCCTGAGTGAGCGAGTCCTTCCGCCGGGCGGGTCCCCGAGCCCCCGGACCTCCCCACATCTTGCCCCACTTCTCCTTGGGGCCCGGGGGCCCAGGCTGCACTGCTGATGCTTGCGGGCCCGAGAGGGGCGCCCGGAGGCTGCGCCGAGCAAGTGGACCGTTTGGGGGAAGAGGGGCTGCTTGGCTGGGGGAGGGGCAGGAGCCGGGGCTGGCAGCCAGGCCGGGGGTTTTGTGTGTGAGAAGAATAGGGGTTTGGCCCGCGTTGGCACACTTGCTTCCCTGAATGCTAATGGAGCCCGCGGCCACAGGCTCCTCTCCTCTCCCCTCCGCGGGGCCAGCAGCCACTCCTCCGACCCGCGGCGGCGAGGAGTGGGCACAGTGAGCGTCACCGTGTCCCAGGAGCGGGCTCGGTGAGAGCGTCTATGCCTGGGCCGTCGGGCAGGGTTGCCTGGCAGTCCAACGTCTTGTTTCCTGGATCATCGGCGTGTGATGCCGAGACTGCCCATGTCAACAGCAAGGCTGTGTGTGTCTGCGTGTGAATGGAATATGCTGACCCTAGGTTGTGCCTGGCCACTTCCCACATATTCTCTTTGGTATCTCCCCCCCCGGGGGGGGGTCCTTTTTGAGCTCCTCAATCTGGCAGGCCTCCTTTGGGCTCCCTTGACACCTCTGGCACCCTTGTCTTGTCTCCTACTGTAACCCGTTGTAATGGTCAGTTTATTGTCCTTCTGCTGGGCTGCAGGCTCCTTGAGGTAGGGCATCCTGCCTAACAAAGATTATGGAAGGAGTAAATGAATGAGGGAATGAGCAACTGGTGTGATGGCCCAGTTGCCTGGTGTCTGTCTGTGACAGTGGTGGCTATGGCTGTGGTCACCTTATGTGATCAAAACTGTGAGTGTGAAAATGTGATCAAAAGTACGTCTTGAAGGTCTCTGTGTGCTGTGTATTTGGGAGGGGCCCCTTAGTGGGACCATGGGACTGAGTTGTGTCATTGGGGTGATAAGCCCCTATCACTGTGGCCCAGGGGGCTGTGCTGGCTCAGCTACTGGTGACCATGACCCATGGTTGCTGGTGTGTGTCCTGTGTGACTGTGGCCTGCATCCCTAGGAAGGGCAGCCTGGGGCGTAGGAGAGCTCTAAGAGGAGGTTACAGAGTAGGAAAGCCTCCTCTGCCTCAGGTGAGGAATTGAGGAGAAAGGCTCACCCCCCCCCCCATACACAGGGTGGAAGCCAGGCCCTTCCTGCAGGTCCTGAACACATCCTCCCCTCCCCTGACCAAGTGCACACACTTCAGGGAGTCCCCAGCCATCAGAGTAAACCACTTCCCATTTGGTTGGGTGGCAGATATTAAGTTGCGTCTGAGGGGGCTGGGAAGGAGGCATCCCTCACCACCCTACTCACCAGCTGCAACCAGGAGACGGCTCAAAGGCCTCCTGGAAGCTGGGCCAGCCCTTCTGCTCTCCTGGAAACTGGTGCTGGGGTTGGAGCCTCTGGGGCCCAGGCCCCTCCCGATGGCTTCCCCCAGGACTAGCCCCCATCACTCTTCTAAACCCACCCCTTTCCTCTGGCCTTCATCACTGTGTTCCAAAGACTGGGGGGGTGAAGGGCTGAGGGAGGGCGAGCCAAGAAGCAGCTTCTCTGAGGTGGGATCAGCGGGTATCTGAGACTGTCTCCTCTCTCCTTTGAGGTCCCTTGTGCGCAGGAGACTGTCTGTGGCAGTGGGTGAAAAGAGAGCCCAAAGAGAGCCAGGAGTCAGCTCCTGTAAGCCCTGCCGTTCTCCTGACCCGAGTGACCCACATAGCTCTGGGGTTCACATGGACGGCCCCTTCTCGGCCCTCTCTGTGCCCCACCAAGGCCCTCCTTTCCTGGCCTAGGAGCCGACTCGGGGGCTGAGAATTCTGCTGGTCTCAGTTCAGGTGGTTCTGAGGCCCAGCTCAAGTGTCTGCTGCTCAGCACTGTCTCATCCTCCCTCCTGCCCCACACTCCCCCTCAGCCAGTTTACTGCCCCTTCTGTGAGAACTCGCACAGCCTCCATTCAGCGCCTCAAACTTGGCCTGTATTCTCTGTTCACATCTCTTCCCACCTCCTCCTGGGCCTAAGGGCTCCTGGAGGGCAGAGGCTGGGCTCATCCGCTGGGAGCCCCTGGCTCCCGCACAGGGCCTGGGACGGCAGGCAGTCCAATCGAATGATGAATGCAGGACGGAGGCTGGGCCGGTTGCTGGGGCCCCATCGGGAGCCTGAGCCCTGAGAGAGGGGGCCTGATTCAGCCCCGAGGTCACAGTTGGCAGCCTGCCTGTCCCTTGAGCGCTGCTGATCTGGACAGGGATCGTGGGGAGCTGTCCCCGGTGGAGTCTCGGTGAGGAGGTAGGAGGTCACCCTGCCTATTCTTTCTGCCCCTCCTAATGTTCTCTTTTCTGTCCTTCCTCCTCTATCCTCCTTTCCCCTCTCAGGGGAGTATGCCGAGGGCGTCAGTGAGCGAGACATCCTGCTCATTCACTCCTGCCGCCAGTGGACAACGGTGACAGCCCACACCCTGGAGGAGGGTCACTATGTCATCGGGCCCAAGATTGACATCCCCCTGCAGTACCCAGGTGTGCCCAGCCAGGGACAGATGGCACAGAGCCGGTGGGAGGTGTAGGCAGGGGGGTAGGGGTGGGGAGGTCTTGGAGGAAACTTGGTGACTGGCTTTCCCTTAGAGCCACAGGGGTGAGCGAGGTCATGGCTGGCAGGGTGGTGATTAGGGTTAGGGTTAGAGTTAGGGCTCAGTGGTTTCCATACTGTTTTGGGGAGCCCTGGGTTTCTGGTTGCAAACCTTTGATTCCCATTTTGTTTTAAAATAGATTTGAAACTCATGTTAAAAAAAAAGTACCCACACCCTCAAACTGCTACAGATCAAACCTTAACCCTGACTAGAGACCTTCAGTGTGTGCCATTACATACAGGTGGTACCTCTGCCTCATTAACACTTTTTGCACAGACCCTCAAAGAGAGTATCTCCTGCTAGGATCCTCTCAGTACTGTGCAACCAAAAGACTTCAGAAACAAAGGGATGCTCAGGCTGATTATGTGGCTGCATCTGCCTGCTCTAATCCTGTTTTTCCCAATTTTTGTGTTAAACTTATTGTTTTCACTGATTGACTTAAGTGAATGTTAAAATTTTAGGCTTTTAAATAAGATTCTGCAGTGAATTTCTACTTTTATCTGTTATATGTATGATGCTGATGTCCTAAAGATTTTGTTTGAAGAAAGGATTCTGCTGCTGAAAAAAGAAAGTACAGCCCTTTCGTTTTACACACAATGAAACAGAGGGCCTAAGAAGGGAAGTGACTTGCCCAGGGTCACACAGCTAGTAAGCAGCAGAGCAAGGGCTAGCACCCAGGTATCTTGACTCCTGGGCTCTTGATTGCTGCCACATCAGGAATGCAGGGTTGTTGTCCCCTGTGTGGGAGGGATGTGAGTCTGGTGGCCCCATCCCAGAGATGCCCCCATGTGAGCCCAGGATCCCACAGCTCCTGCACATTAAACACATGCTGCGTTTCAGACACTGGGCAGAGCGTTGTTGTCATTGCATCCTCACAGCAACCCTGTGAGGAAGTTTTATCAAGCTCCAGGAGTTAGTAGTTAGCCCAGTTCTGTGTTTATCTGCTGCCCACCCCCCAACAAAGGTTGGAATACTTTGAGCTGGGAAGGCTCACAGTCCCTTCCTCACAGGTATGCTGTTCCCCTTCTGGCGCTGCCTGGGTCTCCCCGGAGTCAGTGGGACAGGACTAAACCCTTTACGGGGCTTCTGCTCTTTACAGCGCCCTGTGCACCTTGTACTCCTGTAGCCCCACAGCCCATTTTAAACATGAGGAAACTGTCTCAAGTGTCTTTCTGACCTGGCCTGGAGCCCTTGGGGAGGCCTGCCCAAGCTAGAAACTTCCCAGCCTGGGTATCTGGCCTTGGTCCAGGGAGAGGTCCCAGGTCTTCGATAAAAAAAGCAAAGATTGGGGGACTTCCCTGGCGGTCCAGTGGTGAAGACTCGGCACTTGCACTGCTGGGGGCACAGGTTCGATGCAAAAAAAAAAAAAAAGCAAAGATTGGAAAAAGCCTTCACTGACAGAAATGTGACTTACTGTGCCATTTCGGTTGTGTCATTAAAAATCCGGGAAACCAAGGTACAGAGCCTCCTGGGGAACTCTGCGTTCACGGGGCTCCTGGCCCTTTCCCCCCATCTCTTTCAGTGCCCTTGTGTAAGGCGGGTGACAGCTGGCCTGCCGAGGTGTCGCATCCCCAGCTCCATCTTTCCGGTGGGCCGCTCGGGCCCCGCCTGGATGGGGGCTGGGTGGCCGAGGCCCCCCCCCTAGGAGGGGGAGGGGCTGGGCCGCCGGCGGGTTAATGAGGAAGCTCTGAGTGCACAGCTCCGAGCTGGTTCCTCCTAATGAATTAATAATTGCGCGGGCAGGCGGGGAGGCGGTGGAGGGAGAGGGGAGGAGGGCTCAGGGCGATGCCCTGCAGCGAGTGGCGTGGGGGCCGCTGCTGGAGAGCCGGGCTCCAGGCCAAGGCCCACCGCCCGGGGAGGCGGGGAGACCGGACTCCTCCGGGACGACCCCCCACCCCACCCCGCCCGCTCCCCGCCTTGCCCTCTGCGCGGTGCGTCTCCCCGCGCGGGCCGCGGACCCTGCGGAGCACGGGGCAGATGCGTCCCTTGAGCCAAGTAGTATGCTTCCACTTTACAGGTGGGAAAACAGAAGCCCATGGGGATTAAATAATTTGCTCAAGGCCGCACAGGTGGTAGGTGGCAGAGCTGGGATTCAGCCAGGTCTGTCCGACTCCCAGGTCTGTGCATTTACCCACCATTCTTTATGGAGCGTCTGTTATGGGTCAGGTGCTGGCAGGGAGGGGTGAGAAACAAGACCCTGCTTCAGGCTGGAAGGGACGGTCGGGGCTGCGTAAACGTGCTCTGGGACTCACGGACAGGGAGGAGGGGCAGGCCAGGGTGCGGCAGGTCCCTAGAGCCGCAGGGGACCTCGGGTCTTTTGTAGGGGGAGGCAGGAGAGGAAGCTGCCCCCAGTGGGGCTGCAGAGGGAGGAAAAGGCTTCCAGGGGCCAGAGCATCACTCCCGGGAGGTCTACCTTCCTTCCTCCCGGCAGCGATGACCGGTGCTGGGCTCAGGCTGCGGCGGAGGGGGTGGTGCCGGCTACCATGGTTACATCGATCTTCTTTGCCACATCCTCCCCACCCCCCGGCTCTAGCCCTGACTTGGCTCCAGCTCTCCCCACAGCGGGCAGTGGGCACTTCTCCCTGCCTGGCTGCTTGGAGTTGGGGGGTTTGTGTGTGGGTATTGGGGAGGCGACTGGGTGAGGGATGGGGGCTACTTTTCTTGGATGGTAGCAGACCTGTGACTCCTGCTTCCTGACCTGCAGATCACTGTTCCTTGCTAGGTCCCCTCCCCAGCTTATCCCTGCTGCCCTCGAGGGCTGTGGCTCATCCGAGGCCTCTTCCTACCAGGGTCTCAGAGTGGTTGGGGAAGGATGGAGGACGGGACGTGGGGTCTGTTCCCTCCAGCTTTCTCCTGGGCATCCCCCTCTCTTTCTGGGTTGTCACTTTTCCTGCTCATAGGTGTTGATGCTGCAGGCCCTGCCGCTGGCCCTCTGCTCTTCATGCTCTGCCTTAGGGAGTGCGTGTCTCAATCCTGGTTTCTGGTGGGCTTCGGGGCTTCAAGAACCGCCCCCTGTACCACATACAAAATGCTTTTTTGTGTGTTCCTGCTAGGGTTACACTGTGGGATCTCTCTGGGAAGAGGGTCCCCAAAGGGTCACGATCCTCTGTTCTTCCTCTTTCCTGAGCTATCTTGCCTGCCCCACAGCTGACGCTGCTTCCTGTGGGCTGGTGACCTTCTGTCTGTTACTTCTGACTAGGCATCCTCAAGCGCTGCACCCACGCGCTCGCCTGCCCCAGGAACACCCCCTGCAGGGCCTCACTTGGCCTCCCCAGTCTGGCCGGTGCTCCACAACTCGTTCCTTCCAGGGTCTCAGTTTTGGTTAACAGCTCTGCCGTCTCCATTTCTGACCAGGCTGGTGACCCGAGTCCCTTCCTCCACCACCTACTCATCAGTCTGATGAGTTCCTCACCACAGTCTGAGGAGGCTCCCTACCTTGAAAGTACCTCTTGGTCTGCTCATTTTTGTTATTCCCTCAGTTGCTGCCCTGGCTCTTTTCCAGAACTCGTTACTGAGTTATTTACCTGAATGGTGTCCCTGTTATCTTTATAGAGTAAAATTTTGATCTTGGTCTTCCCTTGCTCAGAACACTCCAGGGGGTTTCATTCGTACGGAATAAAGTCCTACCATATGGCATTCAGAGCCTTTCATAACCCAGTTGCTGTCTGCTTCACCCCTGTCATCACCCCCCCCCCAAGTCCTACCCTCCAGGCACTCACCACTTTGGGCAGGCAGTCTGCTTCCGTGACTCTGTGTCTTTGCTCATGCTATTTCTTCCATGTGGAATGTCCATTCTGTAAAACTCTTTGCATTCTTATGATGCCCTCAGACTGCCAGGTAGATTTCCCCCAACTCAGCGGTCTTCTCACTCTTTTGTCATGAGTCTGGTGTAGCATTTGTCACATCCTGCCATCACATATATCTGGATTTCCTTGTGGGCAGACTATCTTACCCAGATGTGCACCCCCTGTCGGGGCAAGGCTAGTGTCTGGCACATAGTGGGTGCTCCGCAAATGTTTGTGGAATGAATAAATGAATGGACTATGACTGCAGCAGCCACCAGAGACATTACAGAAGCTAGAGCCACCTTGTCTTCTCTCAGCTTGTACAAGACTCTCTTCCTTTTGTGTAAGGGCTAAGAAGAGGCCATCAGTCCAGATGCCAGCATGGTTCACAGCCTGTCTTTGTGCTCACATAGGTGGGCACATAAAAGATGTGTGGCCAGTGAGGTTAGACAGTTTACACAGAGGGGTGTCAGCTTTACGGATTATCATCATTCTTTAAAGTCTGTGTCTGCTGGGGGCATCTGCTGAGCCAGCCAAAACATAGCCCTGGACTGCAGGTTGGGAAGACCTCATCCGAGGGAGGAGGCTTTGCTGGGCTCAGATTGGAGGCCTCTGGGACAGTGGGGCTGGAGATTGGATCAGAGGAGGACTTGGGAACAGATTAGGAGTCAGAGTTGCTCTCCCTGGATCTCCAAAGACTGGGGCTGGGCCCCTCGTCTGCCCATTGCATCAGCGTGGGTTAGCAACCCACCGCAGACACGTAGAATGCCAGACCCAGGTGGGGCCCAAGAGCATCTGCTCCAGCCTCCTCAGCTGAGGACTCAAGCCCCAGACAAGGGAAGGGATTTGTCTAGGGTCATAGCAAATCAGAGTGGGGCTGGGACCAAGCTACGAATCAGCACCCCCAATGCCACACTAACGCTTGGTCCGAGGATAGCACTGTGTCCAAGTGTTTGGGTGCCAGTTTGCACTTGGGTTTCTCTGGGCAGGCGGCCGCTAGCCTTATCACACACCCACAAGCTGTCCACTGGGTGAGGGCTGGGCTCTAGTTGCTAGGAATCTGTGCTCACCTCCCAGCTGAGGCTTGAATCAGCTGACCAGCTCCTTCCACTAGTGCAAACCTGCCCTTCTGACCACCTGAGTTCCAGAGAGGCTGGCTGAGATGAGGGGAACAAGAAGCGGGGACAGTGGGGCCTCTCCGGATGCAGGCTAGGCTCCCAGCAGCAGGCCCACCCTAGCAGCAGCCTACATTCCTTCCTGTGCAGGGAAGTTCAAGCTCCTGGAGCAGGCCCGGGATGTTCGGGAGCCAGTGAGGTACTTCAGCAGCGTGGAGGAGGTGGCCAGCGTCTTCCCCGATCGCATATTTGTGATGGAAGCCATCACCTTCAGTGTCAAGGTTAGTCCTTTCTGCACCAGGCATGGTGCCCCCAGGTTTCCATTATCCTCAGGGGCAAGCCTGACCCTGGCTGGAGGGAGGCCTTTGAGCTCTAAGAGGTATAAGTGTCACAGTGTGGCTTCTGACAGCCCCTTGAAAGCCTCTGGCTAGGCGTATGAACTTCCTGGAGCTTCCTGCAAAAGGTGGGAAGCAGGAAGTGTGTGTGGAGGGTCACGGCCTGACTGGGAAGTCTTTCAGGGCAGCCATCCTCTCAGCCACTGGTGGTGGTAGTATAGCTGTGGGGCACATAGTGCACACGGTCCCCCACTTACGTACAGGTGGTTCTTGCCTGTTTATAAACCCTCTGCTTATCCATCAATTCATTTCTCCTCAGAGTAGTCTTGTTGAATAGGTGGAGGATGGTTATCGCCCTAATTGTAAAAAATGATAACAAAAGTTGCCATATACTGAGTATTTTCGAAGTATTTCATTGTACATATAGTCTATTTAATTCTTACAGCAATTCTTCCAAGTAAAAGTAACTAAGGTCCCCGAGAGGTAACTCACTGAAGGCTGCACAGCCACCACGTGGCCCCTCCAGGATGGAATGTCCTCAGTCAACTGCTCTTGATCTGGTCTTAGCCCTGGGAAAGGCCCAAGAGGAGCGCTGTCCTCCTGGGTCCCGTCCCGGTGGCTTTCCTGGGGCCCTGGCTAAGGCCTCCTGCCGTTTCTGGGATCCCCAGGTGGTGTCAGGCGAGTTCAGCGAGGACAGCGAGGTGTACAACTTCACGCTGCACGCCGGCGACGAGCTCACTCTCATGGGCCAGGCGGAGATCCTGTGCGCCAAGACCACCAAGGAGCGCTCACGCTTCACCACCCTGCTGCGCAAGCTGGGCCGGGCCGGGGCGCTGGCCGGGGTGGGCGGCGGCGGCGGCGGCGGCGGCCCGGGGGGCACGGGGGCCGCGGGTGGCAGCGGGGGCGCCAGGCCCATCAAAGGCAAGATGCCCTGCCTCATCTGCATGAACCACCGCACCAATGAGAGCCTGAGCCTGCCCTTCCAGTGCCAGGGCCGCTTCAGCACGCGCAGCCCGCTGGAGCTGCAGATGCAGGAGGGCGAGCACACGGTGCGCGCCATCATCGAGCGCGTGCGGCTCCCGGTGAACGTGCTGGTGCCCAGCCGGCCGCCACGCAACCCCTACGACCTACACCCGGTGCGGGAGGGCCACTGCTACAAGCTGGTCAGCATCATCTCCAAGACGGTGGTGCTGGGGCTGGCGCTGCGCCGCGAGGGCCCGGCGCCGCTGCACTTCCTGCTGCTCACCGACACGCCCCGCTTCGCGCTACCGCAGGGCCTGCTGGCCGGGGACCCGCGTGTCGAGCGCCTGGTGCGCGACAGCGCCTCCTACTGCCGCGAGCGCTTCGACCCCGACGAGTACTCGACCGCCGTGCGCGAAGCGCCCGCCGAGCTGGCCGAAGACTGCGCCAGCCCGCGCCGCGCGCGCCTCTGCCTGCCCGCGCCCCCGCGCGCCCTCCGGCCCGCCCGCGCCCCCGCCTCCGGCCCCGGCCCGCCCGGCGACGGCGACCAGGAGGAGTACGTGAGTCCCGACTGGGCCGGCGCGCCCGAGCCCGCAGCGCCACCCGCCGAGATCCCCTACGAGGAGCTGTGGACGCACCAGGCGGCTGAAGGCTTCGCCGAGGGCAGGACCCGGCCGCTCCCGGGGCCCGACCTCATCTCCTTCGGGGCCACCGGGCCGCCCCACCTGGAGCCCGAGGCGGCCCCGCCTCCAGTGCCTCCCAAATCCGAGGCGGTGAGTGGACGCGGTGGAGGCGAGGAGGAGGGGAGGCCGGGCTCTGAGCTCTGTGGGCCCCATCCTCCAGGGAGGTGGCCAGGCAGGGGTCAGGGTTTGGGTTTGAAAAGCTCGTTCTCCTGGGCCCCAGCCTTGGCATCTCGGTCTCCAGCCCCCCAGAGTGTGTGACAGAGGGTGGCCGAGGTGGGGAAAGGGGAGAAAACAAGGAGGAAGGAAACGCAGGAGCATTTGTAGGAAGGGATACCAGGGATGGTGGCAGGGGAGTTGTGGGGACGAAGATGCCAGCAGGTCGCCAGCCTCAGAGAATTGGGGATGAGCCTAGAACAGTGTTACCCAGAAGGTTCCAGAGAACAAGGAGTCCTTTGTCCTTTAAGTTGTCCAGTGTAAAGAAGGTTCTATGGTGACGTAAGTTTAGAAAATGTAGTCTGTGATGCCCAGCCTTCCCCCTCCTCACTTTGGAGCCGCAGAGTATTGGTATAATAAAGGCTCTGAGAAGTTCTGCACGAAGGAAGCCCGTTTATCTGTGTTTAACACAGAATTTTCCAACCGAGCTTGTCCACAGACTATGGACAACACCTACGAGCATCCCATGTAGTCCACTTTTGAGTGTCTGACCCGTGAGGCAGGGAGCCAGATGGCAGGTACTTTTCCTTCCCTTTCTTCTCCTCACTACACGTTTTTCTTCTTATTTCTCTCCTTTTCCCTGAGGAGGGAATATGTCTACTTAACTGATTGTTTATCTACTTCTCTATTTTTTCTTACATTCAAGGTGGATTTCCAAGGCCACGGGAGACAGTGTGTGTGTTGTCGGCTCTCGATGAGCGAAACGGGCTGGAGAGACGAGAAGGGGTGGGTGGGTGGGTGAGGAGCTGGGGTGTAAGGCAAGGCAGGCTCTTGGCAAAGTGGGGCAGTGTCAGTGCCAGACGCCGCCCTGGCCCAGCTGCCTGGGGACCGGGGGTGGCGTCATGGCCCTGTGCTTGCAGGTGAAGGAGGAATGCCGCCTGCTCAATGCCCCTCCTGTGCCCCCCCGAGGTGGCAGTGCCAATGGCCGGCTCTCGGGCAGTCCCCCGGTGCCCCCACGCTTCCCCAAGCTGCAGCCTGTCCACTCCCCCAGCTCCAGCCTCTCCTACTACTCCTCTGGCCTCCAGGATGGGTGAGCCACTTCCTTCTCTTGGTCCTGGGCCTCCTCAGGTGGATTGAAGCAGGGGAGGGTGGGGAGGGGAGCCAGTGCTGAGGAAGAGGAAGACTTCAGGACCGGGGTTCAGAGGTTCTGAGCAGCACCTGAGGGAGGGGGCTCTGGGGTCCGGGCTTCCTGCTTCAGTTCGCTCCTCTCCTAAAGGATGACAGTCGGTTGGGAGTGTTGCTCTGTCTCCCTCCAGAGTGGGCTCTGCCACGGGGTGGAGTGCTCCTTGCTATTGAAAATTTTCTATGTAATTCAGTTTAGTTTAATTTTTCCTGGGGAGGGGGGTGCCGGGAGAAAGAATTGGGCAATCTCCGAGGGCCGCAGGCCTCGGGGGCTGGGGCGCGGGCCAGCGCTGCTGAGATCGGAGCAGCGGCCTCTGGGACCTGGTGGAGCAGTGGTTCGCTGTGTCGTGTGTGTGGCCCTGTCGCGTTTTCCTCTTGCTGTGCTTACCCTTCCATCTGTGTCTGTCTCTTTGCCCACAGGGCGGGCTCCCGCAGTGGCAGTGGCTCTCCGTCACCGGATACCTACTCCCTCTATTGCTACCCATGCACCTGGGGAGACTGCAAGGTGGGCGAGTCCCCCAGCCGCCCACGCCCGGGACCCCTGCCCTCGACTACGCAGCCCAGCCAGGCCTCCCGGGCCCTTGTAGAGCCCCTGAGCAGTGGAGCTGCTTCTCTCTGGGGGGCCGACACCCCGGTCAAGACCTACCACAGCTGCCCGCCTCCATTCAAGCCCTCCCGCCCCCAGAAACGCTTTGCTCCCCTTGGAGCTCTGAACCCCTTTTCCGGACCTGCCTACCCCCCAGGCCCTTCAGCTGCCTCCTCTTCTGGGCCCACAGCCAGCTCAGGTCCCCTGGCTACCTCCAGCCCCGCTCATTCCCCGGGCCCGGGCCCTCCAGGCCAGGCCTGTTCCGCGGCTGCCTCCTCCTGCTGTCCCACCTCCTCCTCCTCTTCCTCTGAGCGGCAGACACCTGCCCTGGAGCCCTCTGATCCCTTTGAGCTGGGCCGGGGCAGTTCTCCAGAGCCGGAGCTGCTGCGCTGTCAGGAGCCCAGAGCTGTGAGGGCTCCTGGGCCTGGGCCTGGCCTTCTGCCACTTGGACCCCCCAAGGCCTTTGAGCCTGAAGGTTTGGTGCTGCGGCACGTCCCCGCCCCCCTGTCCCCCGTGGCCCTGCAGGGGCCCGAAGCAGGCAGAGCACGACTCCTTCTCACCCAGGGGCGCCTGGAAGGGCCTCCGGCCAGTCCCCGGGATGGGGCCACAGGCTGGGGCGGCCGGGATGCCTCCTCCTGGCAGCCCCCCGCTGACCTGTCTGCACTCTCCCTGGAGGAGGTCTCGCGAAGCCTGCGTTTCATCGGGCTCTCGGAGGACGTGGTGAGCTTCTTTGCCCGAGAGCGCATTGACGGCAGCATCTTCGTGCAGCTCAGTGAGGACATCTTGGCAGATGACTTTCACCTCACCAAGCTGCAGGTCAAGAAGATCATGCAGTTCATCAAAGGCTGGCGGCCCAAGATCTGACTTTCCCGCTCGGGGCTGCACAACTGGAATTTTGGCCCGGAGGCCCCGGGGGACCAGCCCTGGGTCTGCAGGGTGACGGCACCCCCAGAGGCGGGGCCTGCCTGCAGGAAGAACCTATGCCAAGGCTGAGGCTGCTAAGCAGCCGCGGAGAGTGAATCCAGGGGAGACACACCTGGAAACGGGGTCCTCTGGGCCAGAGCCCCGCATGCATCTTGCCTTTCAGTGTGCAGAGTACGCGGGGAAGGGGCTGGAGGCGCCGGTGCACACCCGGGCCTGGTGACACATTGCTGCGATTCCCATGGGGGTTCAAAAGCGGGCCTTCATGGTGACCTAACAGCCCCCTCCGTCCCGCTGCAGAGCTCCGCTGATAGCTCGTACTTCATAGCTTGTAGGTGCAGGCTGGAGACAAGGGAAGATGGTCCATGATCTAAGCAGAGTCCCCAAGTGCCCTCTCTCCTTTGTGCTCTGTGGGCTTTTGGCCTAGCTGCCCCAGAGTCGGGGTGCCTATTTCTGTATCTCGGGGATGCCCTCCTTTCCCCTCTGCTCCACTGTGTGTTGGGCCCCTGGCCCTGAACACAGGTGTATCAAGTACAAGCCTGTGCCACCACACCTGAGAGGCTCCACCTGTGGGCTCTGGTTCTTGGGTGATGGCTTTGGAAGAGCCCAGCTCTGCTCTCGACCTGCTTATCTAGTTAGGGAGGCAGATGCTCCCCCACGTCTCCAGTGCACTGGCTTCTGACGCGAGCTCACTGCAACTAGACCTGCATCCTGCCTGTTGGGTCCAGTCCACGAAGACTCTGTGCAAGAGCAGGTGGATTGAGGGCAGCTGCTCCCTGATTCTTGAGGCAAGTGGCCTTCCATCACTCCCATCGGTCTCCTGCCCCATCACCTGACCCTGGCAAACACATGGTGTCCCTTCCTGGCTTTCTGTCACTGGCACAGGTGGGATGGGGAGGAAAGAGAAAGCACGATGGCTTGGGAAAACCTGCTTTTTTCCTCCTGGAGTTCAGTCCTCTCGCACCTGTTCACCTGCTTCAAAGCAGGTCTTTGCGCCCTGTATCTCGAGCACGGTGATCTGCCAGCAGCCAGAGCAGGTTGGCTGTCGTGTCCGACCACCCAGCCCCCGTGCTCGTCCCCGTCTCACCTACCAGAAGCACACGAATCCTCCTAGCGTCAGGCCCAGGGGTTATCAGCCTTTTCGTCTGCCTTACCGAGATACTTATCTCCTCTGTTTTTCTATCTTAAGAGGAGCGAAGCCGGGCTGCTGCTCATCCCAAGCAGGCTGCCTCAGTGCTGAGGGAAGGGGAGTCAGGAAGTAGAGCACAGAAACTGGGATGCTGAGACGTTGGGTTTCCTTGCCAATCACTCAGTGAATCCTCAAGGGCTAGTGAAATAAATGCTAGACCACTGAAGAGTAGTGCAGGTGGAATTCTGGGCGTCAATTGTGTTCTTTCAGAGGGCCGTGGGGACCGACTGGCACAATGTATGTGCCCGCGGGCAGGAGAGGACTTCAGAAACGCTGTATGTACACGGCCCACTTGTTCCTCAGAGGCAGCTGGTGGAGTGGCCCTCATTCCCTTCTGAAAAACCCTCACCAGCCCCTCAACTACAAGAACCCTCAATTCCCACTGATGTTTCAACATAATTCACACCTACCTAGTGCTGCTAAGTGGAAAGGTCATACTTCAAAGCTCCAAGCCACTACCCAGGTTTAACTTCCTGCCCTGTCCAAATACCTGCCTTGAGGCTGCTCACACACCCCCACCCCCAGCCCCCAGAAGCCTGTTAATGGCCTTGGGGCAGAGGATCAGTTCTCTACCTTCTGTGGGTCACCTGAAAACTCCCAACTCGGAGATGCCTTGGTTTTAGAGTCTGGCTTCCTAGCAACCAACTGTTGAGTGTTGAGCAGAACTGGAGCTGAGCTTCCCGCCTGCCAGCCTCCATAGCAGAGCCATCCAGGGGGATATCTGAAGTACTCGCAGCTGGAGCAGAGGCAGGTGGAACTGGTGACATCTCAAAGATGAGACTGCGCGGTGTGATGGGACTTGAATTATGATTCTGCACGCACACGGTGTGGATCCTTCTGCCAGGCCCAGTGAGGAGCCCAAAGCTGTTTACCTGGACTGGGCCATGCTTCTGCCAGAACACAAGTGTAGGAACTTTCCACACAGAGGGCAGGGGGAGGGGAAGGGTGGAGGCTCTAGCAGAGGGGAGGTGGCGGTGGGTCACGCGGGATGCCTGTCATCACTGTGCAGGCATCGTCCACCTTCTGTGCTCTGGGGCGGCCAAGACATGCAGGATACGCTGGCCAGGAAAACGTCACCTCCTCTGCTTAATGCCAACGTTCCGCAAACATCCTGAGGTGCGCACGTGAATGAGTCACACCAAGGAAAGAACTGGGTGAAACTGTGCAGCGGAAAGGAGTCCTCTATGCTGGCCCTCCACACCTCTCCCCCTGTTCTGCTTAGCCGGGCCTCTTCCCCACTGTAAGCGGAAGCCCAGCCAAAGCATTTAAATACAGCTGGTTTAAAAGGCTTTAGGCTCATAAAATCCCACTTGCCATCAATGCCGTTTCTCTCTTAAGGTGCTGCCCCAGTACATTCCTACCCCGCAGCACAGGGCTTTATTCCAGCTCACCCCTTGAGGAAAGGGGGTTAAACCACAAGGGCAAAGACAGAAGAGAAAGCAGTAGGCAGGCAGAGAAGCTGATAAAGTGATTTTTATCGTTAAGTATTTGGCTGGGTGCAGAATTGCCCTCACCACCGTTGGCCACCACTGGTCTCCCGGGAGGAACAGGCAGCAAGGATGGCTCCAGAGACGCTGCTCCTTGGGGCCTCGGGGCTCACAAATCCGTGTGCACAGAGGGTTCCACCTTCCAACGTGAAGTACAAACTGCTTCACAGCCAGACTTCCCTGGGAGGGAGAGATGCTCACAGCTGAAGGCACGTTAATCGAGGCGCACACCCAACGCCAGAATTTGTTTTCCTCTGATTACTCTGATAAACCTAGATGCCACTCTGTCGAGAACCAGCGCTGCCGCGGTTGGCGTTAGTGGGTGAGTGAGCAGGGTTCAGGGCCTGCTCACTGGTAGAACTTCTTGTTAGGGCTGCTGGCGTGGTCCACAAGGAGCTGGCACGGGGTGAACTGTTTTCCATAGGCAGCCTCGTACTTCCGGAGCCGGTCCACTATCTTCTGAGCACCATACAGATCCACAAAGCGGAAGGGCCCTAAAAGGAGAAATAGGACGTTGTTCAAGGAGAAGTGAAACGAGCTCCGGGATGAAGCGAGCTACCTTCCTGACTTGCAAGACCGACCTCCAAGACTGGGGGGGAAGCCAAGCCCGAAGACGGCGCCGATGTCTCCCTCTGTAGGCGTGGCCAAGACCCCTTCCTGCAGGCACAGGACAGCCTCGTTCACAAATCTGGTCACCAGGCGGTACTGGATGTCTTCGTCCGAGGAGCTGCCAACAGGGAGAGACATTCAGGGAGGGGCAGGGTAAGAGGGGAGGACGCAGGCGCCCCGGTGCAGAATGGGAGTGAGGGCTGGTGCTGCTGGAGCTCCGGGCCAGCCCTTGTGAACCTCCAATGCTAGAGAAGGTGCTGCCCTTGGAAGAAGACAGCAGAGGGCTACCTGCCCTCATTAACCCGAAGCCGGGCACTGAGAACAGGGTCTGGCGGGGTAGACGGCATCTCTTGCCATCAGCAGCTGCTGGTTACAAACGATAACAAACAGTGCGGAGGGAGAGCAGGCCTAGGAGAACCGTGTTTCTAGTTGCTCTCTGGGAGCCTCAGAGGGAAGGCTTCCCAAGGGGTCTTCCCAAGGCTGGGCTGCAGTCCTTACCCTGAGGCCTGGTAGAGGACGAGGTGGAATGTGGAAGGGCAAAAAGTGTTAAGCATCAGGAATGTTCTTTCTGGTCACGTATGGTGATCATAACAAAAATGATGGCAGAGGGTCCAGGAAGCTTCGGGCTGGTGAGAAACACGCTTCTGCACCAACAGCCCCTCAAATGAACTTACACGTCAGGCTGAGAAGGCATCTTCAGACTTGCCAAAATACCGTCTAGGTCAGAATTCAAATTCTTATTCTTCACACCCTCCTGGTAGATGTAGAAGCCCTTCCCGGACTTGCGACCTGAAAGAAGCGAGAAAAGGGAGCGTTAACAAATTCTCAGAGCCCGGGCCTGAGAGTTCTCTTCTCCGCTAGTCCGTTATAAAGCTCTAGCCTCTTTTCCGTATTCCTGAATTTGTAGATCTAGCCTACTCTAGAAATTGGTGTTTGTCAGAAGAGTTGGCAGCGAAGGAAAAAAGAGCTTGTGTGTCCTGGAGCCTGGAAATCTGTGTATCTGGGTAGGAAAGGCCAGGTGGGTGAGTTTTAATGCCCAGGTGTGCAACACCAGGTCCTAGGATGCCCGGGTCCTAGTGTTGATTTTGTTGCCACTTTGCCGAGAGAGAAAGCCACCTCTCTGGTGGGCCTCAATTGCATCCTCTACTTAGAGGTTTACTTCCTCCACAAAGGTGGTCAGACAACATGGAAAGCCTGGACACAACGCTCCTGCAGTATCACGGGTGTAGTAGAGGCCTTGGGCACGATGAAATGCCTGTCAATTTTGCATAGCTTGGGCAACGGCACAGCCTCAGGAGTCCAGAGCTCTGCCTTTTGTCCATAATCTACAGGCCCAGCCTAAAAAGAGGTGGCCATGAGAAATCATTTTTAAATTCCCTATGACAGTGGGCTCTATGTTTAGAAAACACACTCTTCCACGTGGGCCTTCTGTCACGAATGATGCTAGTTACGTTTCTTTGCGGCTACTCACCCAGGAAGCCCTTGGATATCATCTGCTTCAGCACTTCTAGGCTTCCACCTGCAAACCGCTCCCCAAACACTTTGCCTAGATTTTCTGCTACGTGTTTTGCTACATCCACGCCAACTTCATCCACCAGTGTAGCAGCGCCCACAGGAAAGCCAAAGCTTGTGGTCAGGGAATCCAGCTTCTTAGGGCCAACTCCTTCCTGGATTGGAAGTAAAGCCGCACCTCAGGGAGGGCCGTCCCAGATTCCCCTAAGGGCTCCTTGTGCTGCCCTCACAAACGGCCTTGGGCAGCACCCACTTCTCTTCTGGGTGCCGCCTCGCCAGGCCCAGGAATGGGACTGTTTCACTCAGGGAAGCACAAAGAGGCTTGGGAGCCACAAGGGGAAAGTCCGAGCCTTTCCTAACCTACAGAATTTTAAGGAAGTCTAGAGATGAACAAATTATTCATTTCCTTCTTGTTCGCAATTCTGGATCTCATGAATAACGAGATTCCACGCCAGACAGGGCTAAGTTTCCCGATGCTGAGAGAAGAGACATTACCGAGGAGCAGTACTGTAGAGTCCTGTGATGCCCAGGTGTGATAAGACCCCAGGGAGGAGTGGCCACGCGCTTCCCACCAGTGACCAACCTGTACGGCCACTGGAGGGGTCTGCGTGCAGCAGAAACGGGTGTAGCACCAATCCGACCAAATGGGCCCTGTTCTGGATGGGGACGCAGAAACCGCGCACAGAGCATGTCGGAGGCCTTTGGCTTATTGGAGCAGGGAGGACGCTAAGGGAGCAGAGGTAAAATTCTGCCCATTTTAGTGCAGTGTTAGCCCATGACTTCCCAGCCCTGTGTGGAAAGAGAGGGCACCAAAGGGCCTTGGAGAAGAGATAGGAGTCAGTGTGTTAGAAGGAAGCCTGCTCCTCACCTTAACATTACCAGTTTGGAAAACTAGTTGAAAGAGTGGAAGATGCCTCAAACATTCTGAGATTGATACCAACCTGGAGAATTCTGATGACTTCAGACATCATGGGTGCGAGGCACCTGGTGGTATAGAAGCCAGGTCCGTCCTGCCAAGGGAGAGAATATGAGCTCATGGGCCCCTCAGTTGTGGCCACTTCCCAGGTCTGAAAGCGGTCTCTCTCCCCCGGAAGCCACTTCAAAACTCAAGGTGATTTATAATCTCCATCAGAATCCTTAATATTAAACTGCAGGGGAAGCCACAGCCAGGGGCAGCCTGGCTTGAATCCACGAGCACAGCAGACAGCCTCACAGTCATCTGAAAGGTCTGGAATGGCTGGGAGAACCCGCCATGTCCCAGCCCCTAACTCAGCGGTCCACCACTGTCCATACTGTAGACCACCAAGGGGAAATAATATCAAAAGCTGGTATATTTAAACTCAAGAGTTACAAGCAAACCTGGAAATATAAGGAGTCTTCATGGAACTTTTCTGAATCTGCTGCTCTGACACACAGCTCCTTACCTTAACCACAATGATGACCTTGCCCTGTTTGAGACCAACTTCTACAGCAGAAGCAGTTGTGTCCTTAGAAGTTTTCTGAGTTGTGATAATCTCCAGTAGCTGCATCTTGTCCACAGGAGAGAAGTAGTGCATGCCAATCACCTGGGAGGGGCCAAGCACCGACAGATTGAAGAACTCTGAGAGGGGAAACTAACAGCATTCTTTTTTTTGCTAGGAAAGCACTGCAGAGAAAGGCGGTTGTAATACAGGAATACTGCTTGGTACCGTCAAGTGGTTTGGTGCCATGGTTCTTTGATTAAAAGTCCAGTATGTTCAGGGGAGAGCTAACTGGAATGCTCTTCCATCTGCTTCTAGGGCTTTTCACTAAGGGCAATGGATCCTACCAACAGTTAATGCCAAAATCGCAGCTAAAGGCCAAATTAGATTTACTGGGGAAGAATGAACGAGGGTTCCATTTATATTAATGATGCTGATGGTTTGGGTGAGAGGGTCCATTTTTTATGGGGTGTGGGGGGAGACAGGCGGAAGAATTACTTACTATGCTGGACTGTCAGAGATACATTCGGATTTTACGTCGATGCATCTCACCACCAGGATACTGTCAGCCCTTCGTATCCACAGATTTCGCATACACAGGTTCAACCAACCGCAGATCCAACTGGTTGAATCAGATTCAACTGGTCTGACTCCTTGGATCTGAAACCTGAGGATACAGAGGGCTGCCCGTGTTCACTGTGCTACATACACTATTTTCTATAAGGGACTTGAGCTTCTGTGGATTTTGGTATCTCCTGGTGGTCCTGGAACTAATCCCCCACAGATACCCAGGGATGACCTTACTGGGTTTAAATAACATTTCTTAACACTCAAATTCCCTCAAGGCTCATTAAACCGATGACTCTCAAAGTCAAGTACCCGGACCAGCCGCACTAGCATCACCTGGGAATGTCAGAACTGCAAATTCTCAGGGCCTCCCCAGGCATTCTGAATGAGGAACTCCGGGGGCAGGGCCCAGATCTGGGTTTAAGAAGCCCTCCAGGTGATTCTGATACATGCTCAAGTTTGAGAACAGCCTCATTAAGCTAACGATTAGATAGTCTTCACAACTGAACTGTGAAAGAAGTCTATCCATTAATTTATAGTTTTGCCTCCACTCCCCACTTTAGCTATAAGGTATTAACTACTAACTGCCACTGACCGACTGCTTACTGTCCACAACTCATTAACACATTTATCATTTATCCTTTCCATTTAATCCACTACAACTCGGTGAACTAGTCAGTCTAATTACCTAGATGAGGAAGAAAGACATCAGGAGGTTAAAATTAGTAGCTCAGGGTCAGTCAGTAAATGGCAGAGTGGGATGCCATCAAGGTCGGCCTGTCTCCACAGCCTGCCCACTTCCCGTTGTGTAACACACAGGTCACTTGCATGTTACATCAACTTATCAATCCAAAAGTTGCTTCTAACCTCTAAATTATCCTTCTACTTCTGTCTAAAATACTTAAAAAGACAGGACCTGATTCAGACTGCGCTCCTCAGCAAAAGGAATTAGCCTTTACCATGTATAATTTATACACAATAAAATGCACAGATCTTGATTACATATTCTTTGTAATAATCATTAGTGGGACTTCTGGGAAGATGGCGGAAGAGTAAGACGCGGAGATCACCTTCCTCCCCACAGATACACCAGAAATACATCTACACGTGGAACAACTCCTACAGAACACCTACTGAACGCTGGCAGAAGACCTCAGACCTCCCAAAAGGCAAGAAACCCCCCACGTACCTGGGTAGGGCAAAAGAAAAAAATAAACAGAGACAAAAGGATAGGGATGGGTCCTGCACCAGCGGGAGGGAGCTGTGAAGGAGGAAAAGTGTCCACACACCAGAAAGCCCCTTCGCGGGCGGAGACTGCGGGTGGCGGAGCAGGGGAGCTTCGGAGCCGCGGAGGAGAGCACAGCAACAGGGGTGCGGAGGGCAAAGCGAAGAGATTCCGGCACAGAGGATCAGGGCCGACCGCCACTCACCAGCCGAGAGGCTTGTCTTTTCACCCGCCGGGGCGGGCGGGGCTGGGAGCTGAGGCTCGGGCTTCGGTCGGAGCGCCGGGAGAGGACTGGGGTTGGCGGCGTGAACACAGCCTGCTGGGCGTTAGTGCACCGCGGCTAGCCGGGAGGGAATCCGGGGAAAAGTCTGGACCTCCCGAAGAGGCAAGAGACTTTTTCTTCCCTCTTTATTTCCTGGTGCGCGAGGAGAGGGGATTAAGAGTGCTGCTTAAAGGAGCTCCAGAGACGGGCGCGAGCCGCGGCTAAAAGCGCGGACCCCAGAGACAGACATGAGACGCTAAGGCCGCTGCTGCCGCCACCAAGAAGCCTGTGTGCGAACACAGGTCACTATCCACACCCCCCTTCCGGGGAGCCTGTGCAGCCCGCCACTGCCAGGGTCCCGGGATCCAGGGACAACTCCCCCGGGAGAACGCACGGCGCGCCTCAGGCTGGCGCAATGTCACTCTGGCCTCTGCCGCCGCAGGCTCGCCCTGCACTCCGTGACCCTCCCTACCCCCGGCCTGAGTGAGCCAAAGCCTCCGAATCAGCGGCTCCTTTAACCCCGTCCTGTCTGAGCAAAGAACAGACGCCCTCTGGCGACCTACACGCACAGGCGGGGCCAAATCCAAAGCTGAGCCCCTGGGAGCTGTGAGAACAAAGAAGAGAAAGGGAAATCTCTCCCAGCGCCTGAGAAGCAGCGGATTAAAGCTCCACAATCAACTTGATGTACCCTGCATCTGTGGAATACATGAATAGACAACGAATCATCCCAAATTAAGGAGCCGTGTGGATGAAAGGCTCTTGGTGCTGCAGCCAGGAGTTAGTGCTGCGCCTCTGAGGTGGGAGAGCCAACTTCAGGACACTGGTCCACAAGAGGCCTCCCAGCTGCACATAATAGCAAACAGCAAAAATCTCCCAGAGATTTCCATCTCAACACCAGCACCCAGCTTCACTCAACGACCAGCAAGCTACAGTGCTGGACATCCTATGCCAAACAACTAGCAAGACTGGAACACAACCCCACCCATTAGCAGAGAGGCTGCCCAAAATCATAATAAGTCCACAGACACCCCAAAACACACCACCAGACGTGGACCTGCCCACCAGAAAGACAAGATCCAGCCTCATCCACCAGAACACAGGCACTAGTACCCTCCACCAGGAAGCCTACACAACCCACTGAACCAACCTTAGCCACTGGGGACAGACACTAAAAACAACAGGAACTACGAACCTTCAGCCTGCAAAAAGGAGACCCCAAACACAGTAAGATAAGCAAAATGAAAAGACAGAAAAACACACAGCAGATGAAGGAGCAAGATAAAAACCCACCAGACCTAACAAATGAAGAGGAAATAGGCAGTCTACCTGAAAAAGAATTCAGAATAATGATAGTAAAGATGATCCAAAATCTTGGAAATTGAATAGACAAAATGCAAGAAACACTTAACAAGGACCTAGAAGAACTAAAGATGAAACAAGCAATGATGAACAACACAATAAATGAAATGAAAAATACTCTAGATGGGATCAATAGCAGAATAACTGAGGCAGAAGAACGGATAAGTGACCTGGAAGATAAAATAGTGGAAATAACTAATGCAGAGCAGAATAAAGAAAAAAGAGTGAAAAGAACTGAGGACAGTCTCAGAGACCTCTGAGACAACATTAAAGGCACCAACATTCGAATTATAGGGGTTCCAGAAGAAGAAGAGAAAAAGAAAGGGACTGAGAAAATATTTGAAGAGATTATAGTTGAAAACTTCCCTAATACGGGAAAGGAAATAGTTAATCAAGTCCAGGAAGCACAGAGAGTCCCATACAGGATAAATACAAGGAGAAATACTCCAAGACACATATTAATCAAACTGTCAAAAATTAAATACAAAGAAAGTATATTAAAAGCAGCAAGGGAAAAACAACAAATAACACACAAGGGAATCCCCATAAGGTTAACAGCTGATCTTTCAGCAGAAACTGCAAGCCAGAAGGGAGTGGCAGGACATATTGAAAGTGATGAAGGAGAAAAACCTGCAACCAAGATTACTCTACCCAGCAAGGATCTCATTCAGATTTGATGGAGAAATTAAAACCTTTACAGACAAGCAAAAGCTGAGAGAGTTCAGCACCACCAAACCAGCTCTACAACAACTGCTAAAGGAACTTCTCTAAGCAAGAAACACAAGAGAAGGAAAAGACCTACAATAACGAACCCAAAACAATTAAGAAAATGGGAATGGGAACATACATATCGATAATTACCTTAAATGTAAATGGACTAAATGCTCCCACCAAAAGACACAGATTGGCTGAATGGATACAAAAACAAGATGCATATATTTGCTGTCTACAAGAGACCCACTTCAGACCTAGAGACACATACAGACTGAAAGTAAGGGGATGGAAAAAGGTATTTCATGCAAATGGAAACCAAAAGAAAGCTGGAGTAGCAATTCTCATATCAGACAAAATAGACTTTAAAATAAAGACTATTAGAAGAGACAAAGAAGGACACTACATAATGATCAAGGGATTGATCCAAGAAGAAGATATAACAATTGTAAATGTTTATGCACCCAACATAGGAGCACCTCAATACATAAGGCAAATACTAACAGCCATAAAAGGGGAAATCGAAAGTAACACATTCATAGCAGGGGACTTTAACACCCCACTTTCACCAGTGGACCGATCATCCAAAATGAAAATAAATAAGGAAACACAAGCTTTAAATGATACATTAAACAAGATGGACTTAATTGATATTTATAGGACATTCCATCCAAAAACAACAGAATACACATTTTTCTCAAGTGCTCATGGAACATTCTCCAGGATAGATCATATCTTGGGTCACAAATCAAGCCTTGGTAAATTTAAGAAAATTGAAATTGTATCAAGTATCTTTTCCGACCACAACGCCATGAGACTAGATATCAATTACAGGAAAAGATCTGTAAAAAATACAAACACATGGAGGCTAAACAATACACTACTTAATAATGAAGTGATCACTGAAGAAATCAAAGAGGAAATCAAAAAATACCTAGAAACAAATGACAATGGAGACACGATGACTCAAAATCTATGGGATGCAGCAAAAGCAGTTCTAAGAGGGAAGTTTATAGCAATACAATCCTACCTTAAGAAACAGGAAACATCTCGAATAAACAACCTAACCTTGCACCTAAAGCAATTAGAGAAAGAAGAACAAAAAAACCCCAAAGTTAGCAGAAGGAAAGAAATCATAAAAATCAGATCAGAAATAAATGAAAAAGAAATGAAGGAAACGACAGCAAAGATCAATAAAACTAAAAGCTGGTTCTTTGAAAGGATAAACAAAATTGATAAACCATTAGCCAGACTCATGAAGAAAAAAGGGAGAAGACTCAAATCAATAGAACTAGAAATGAAAAAGGAGAAGTAACAACTGACACTGCAGATATACAAAAGATCATGAGAGATTACTACAAGCAACTCTATGCCAATAAAATGGACAACCTGGAAGAAATGGACAAATTCTTAGAAATGCACAACCTGCCAAGACTGAATCAGGAAGAAATAGAAAATATGAACAGACCAATCACAAGCACTGAAATTGAAACTGTGATTAAAAATCTTCCAACAAGCAAAAGCCCAGGACCAGATGGCTTCACAGGCGAATTCTATCAAACATTTAGAGAAGAGCTCTCACCTATCCTTCTCAAACTCTTCCAAAATATAGCAGAGGGAGGAACACTCCCCAACTCATTCTACGAGGCCACCATCACCCTGATACCAAAACCAGACAAGGATGTCACAAAGAAAGAAAACTACAGGCCAATATCACTGATAAACATAGATGCAAAAATCCTCAACAAAATACTAGCAAACAGAATCCAACAGCACATTAAACGGATCATACACCATGATCAAGTAGGGTTTATTCCAGGAATGCAAGGATTCTTCAATATAGGCAAATCAATCAACGTGATACACCATATTAACAAATTGAAGGAGAAAAACCATATGATCATCTCAATAGATGCAGAGAAAGCTTTTGACAAAATTCAACACCAATTTATGATAAAAACCCTGCAGAAAGCAGGCATAGAGGGAACTTTCCTCAACATAATAAAGGCTATATATGACAAACCCACAGCCAACATCGTCCTCAATGGTGAAAAACTGAAAGCATTTCCACTAAGATCAGGAACAAGACAAGGTTGCCCACTCTCACCACTCTTATTCAACATAGATTTGGAAGTTTTAGCCACAGCAATCAGAGAAGAAAAGGAAATAAAAGGAATCCAAATCGGAAAAGGAGAAGTAAAGCTGTCACTATTTGCAGATGACATGATACTATACATAGAGAATCCTAAAGATGCTACCATAAAACTACTAGAGCTAATCAATGAATATGGTAAAGTAGCAGGATACAAAATTAATGCACAGAAATCTCTGGCATTCCTATATACTAATGATGAAAAATCTGAAAGTGAAATCAAGAAAACACTCCCATTTACCATTGCAACAAAAAGAATAAAATATCTAGGAATAAACCTACCTAAGGAGACAAAAGACCTGTATGCAGAAAATAAGTCATTGATGAAAGAAATTAAAGATGATACAAATAGATGAAGAGATATACCATGTTCTTGGATTGGGAGAATCAACATTGTGAAAATGACTCTACTACCCAAAGCAATCTACAGATTCAATGCAATCCCTATCAAACTACCACTGGCATTTTTCACAGAACTAGAACAAAAAATTTCACAATTTGTATGGAAACACAAAAGACCCCAAATAGCCAAAGCAGTCTTGAGAACGAAAAACGGAGCTGGAGGAATCAGGCTTCCTGACTTCAGACTATACTACAAAGCTACAGTAATCAAGACAGTATGGTACTGGCACAAAAACAGAAATATAGATCAATGGAACAGGATAGAAAGCCCAGAGATAAACCCACGCACATATGATCACCTTATCTTTGATAAAGGAGGCAGGAATGTACAGTGGAGAAAGGACAGCCTCTTCAATAAGTGGTGCTGGGAAAACTGGACAGGTACATGTAAAAGTATGAGATTAGATCACTCCCTAACACCATACACAAAAATAAGCTCAAAATGGATTAAAGACCTAAATGTAAGGCCAGAAACTATCAAACTCTTAGAGGAAAACATAGGCAGGACACTCTATGACATAAATCATAGCAAGGTCCTTTTCGACCCACCTCCTAGAGAAATGGAAATAAAAACAAAAATAAACAAATGGGACCTAATGAAACTTAAAAGCTTTTGCACAACAAAGGAAACCATAAACAAGACCAAAAGACAACCCTCAGAATGGGAGAAAATATTTGCAAATGAAGCAACTGACAAAGGATTAATCTCCAAAATTTATAAGCAGCTCATGCAGCTTAATAACAAAAAAACAAACAACCCAATCCAAAAATGGGCAGAAGACCTAAATAGACATCTCTCCAAAGAACATATACAGACTGCCAACAAACACATGAAAGAATGCTCAACACCACTAATCATTAGAGAAATGCAAATCAAAACTACAATGAGATATCATCTCACACCAGTCAGAATGGCCATCATCAAAAAATTCAGAAACAATAAATGCTGGAGAGGGTGTGGAGAAAAGGGAACCCTCTTACACTGTTGGTGGGAATGTAAATTGATACAGCCACTGTGGAGAACAGTATGGAGGTTCCTTAAAAAACTACAAATAGAAATACCATATGACCCAGCAATCCCACTACTGGGCATATACCCTGAGAAAACCATAATTCAAAAAGAGTCATGTACCAAAATGTTCATTGCAGCTCTATTTACAATAGCCCAGAGATGGAAACAACCTAAGTGTCCATCATCGGATGAATGGATAAAGAAGATGTGGCACATATATACAATGGAATATTACTCAGCCATAAAAAGAAACGAAATTGAGCTATTTGTAATGAGGTGGATAGACCTAGAGTCTGTCATACAGAGTGATGGAAGTCAGAAAGAGAGAGACAAATACCGTATGGTAACACATATATATGGAATTTAAGGAAAAAAAATGTCATGAAAAACCTAGGGGTGAAACAGGAATAAAGACACAGACTTACCAGAGAATGGACTTGAGGATATGGGGAGGGGGAAGGGTAAACTGTGACAAAGCGAGAGAGAGGCATGGACATATATACACTACCAAACGTAAGGTAGATAGCTAGTGGGAAGCAGCTGCATAGCACAGGGAGATCAGCTCGGTGCTTTGTGACCGCCTGGAGGGGTGCGATAGGGAGGGTGGCAGGGAGGGAGACGCAAGCGGGAAGAGATATGGGAACATATGTATATATATAACTGATTCATTTTGTTGTGAAGTTGAAACTAACATACCATTGTAAAGCAATTATACTCCAATAAAGATGTTAAAATGAAAAAATAAAAAAAAGTGAAAAAAAAATGCACAGATCTTAAAGTGTTCAGTTTGATGAGTTCTAACAACTGTGTATCTACCCACGTAATCACTACCCCAAGCAAAACCTATTGACATCGTTCAAAGAAGCTGTGCCAAAAGGTGGCCGGCTGTGTCCTGGACTGCTGGGACTTTCTCAGTTGTAGCACTGGAGGGCCTGTGTCCTGGGCAAACCGAGGTGGGTCGCCCTACTTGTGCCCCTGTGGCCTTCCTCTTACATGAATGACCTAGGCAAGCAGGTGCTAAAAGCTACTCAAGATCCCTGGGGGCGAGGACTGCTAAGTGTGAAGCTTGTTCTGCTCCACGGCGAGAAGGAGAGGTTAGCATCAAAGGCACAGCAACAGGGGCTCCTCTGCTGCCCTCCAGTGCTGAGGAGCTTCTGTGAGTGACTACGACGTGGCCAGACTGTCTATCTGCCATTACTCCATGTCTGTGTCTTCCCTCAGCTGCCACTTCTCCCCACGACCTCCTCCTGCCATCACTGAACCTGCCTCTATCAGGCCCACACCACTTCTAATCTGCTGCGTGCTAGGGAACAAGATGACCTTGAGTTAGCAAGCTATTAGAATGGGAATAAAAAGACTTTCGTGTTTTTAGTACATGGACTTTGTATTAACAGTTTCAGCTGCTTAAAGGCCTTTTATATTTCCTGCCTACTTTTGGCTGGTTCTGCTTCGCTGAGGCTAACCGGTATCCTCCAGAGAGGCGAACTGTTTTATTTCTCCTTGAATGATTTCACTTGATTTCCCTGGTAGAGAGCAGAAGCCCAAAGACAGATTTCTAGGCATCATTCCAGATACTCACTCTAAGTGCTTCTACATCCACCCCTCTCATGTCCTGGGCAGAAGCTCTAAGCAAACCGGGCTGGACACATCCCACCACAGCCCCTGACCTTCCATTTCTGGATCTGGAGTTGGAACCAAACCCATCCCCGCCAGTACCAGAGTCTGCTCTGTAGCTCAAGTGTTATTTTGGAACATCTCTTCTTACTTTAGGGTCTATCTTTCAATACCCAAATGTAATAAACGTAGGTTTTATAGTCTGAACCTGAATAATAATACCCATTAGGGATGCAAATCACCTATAAAGGTATATTCTAGTTGTAGTTCACTTGTTCCTGCATCTCACACTGGTCATGGTACTAGCTTTTCTGTGCCCAGTTTCTGGGACTACATCCTCACCCTCATCCACTTCATAAGCCATACCAGTCCCTTCTCATATTCTAAGCCTTCAGCAATGAGCCTGAAGCAGTAAAACATTTCAGGGTTTTCCTCTCTTCAGAATTTACCTTCTCAGGTCTTTTACTGACAGCAGCAATTTCGTTGATTGGGAGAGCAGATGTGTTGCTGGCAAAGACACAGTGATCTGGAATCACCTGCAGGAGAAAAGCATTTAAGAATGTGTCATGTAGGCCTGGGAGATGACTGGAGTCCAAAGCAAAGCCAATGAGTGACACTTGGGCCCCGCCCACCCTTCACCTTTGAGAGAACCAACCATAATGTGCATGCCTATTTCATGTTACACATGTGTTACTAAGAAATGGTACAGCACTATAATTATATCTACAGTGCATGAATACAACTATTAGCTTTATCAACCTGCAGAATAGTGTCTAACGGAGATTTTCTCAGCATTCTGCCCACAATCTCAGCTTATTCATATTTTTATTCAGATACTTGGATGAGAAACATAGAAGGCACATCTGTCAAATGTGTGCAAATCTGGGCAGGCAGAATCCTAACATCAGAGTTGAGAATCAAGATTCAAGATACATTCAACACGCTGAAGAACTGAGTGCAAAATAAGATCAATTATAATGAGGATGAAGGTAAAGTACTGCATTAAGATTTTATGAAAGAGAAGAAAGAGAAAAAAATAACTGAGTAGGCACCTAATGGGCAAGACCTGGGCTTGGCAGTAAACTTGTGTTAAAGAGCCCATGATTTTATTTAATCAAAAGTATAGGGGCTTCCTTGGTGGCGCAGTGGTTGAGAGTCCACATGCCGATGCAGGGGACGTGGGTTCGTGCCCCGGTCCGGGAAGATCCCACATGCCGCAGAGCGGCTGGGTCCGTGAGCCATGGCCGCTGAGCCTGTGCGTCCGGAGCCTGTGCTCCACAACGGGAGAGGCCGCAGTAGTGAGAGGCCCGTGTACCGCAACAACAACAACAACAAAAGTATAATGTGGGTCAAAAGTAGAGCCCGATGAGCAGAAAGCTAACATAGTCTCAAGTTGCATTATTAATGGTATGGTGTCTAATGTTGGTGGTAAAATTCTCTATGAAGAGCAAACCAATGTCTCCAAAGATGGCTGGCAACAATCTTTCCCCTCTTGTACATGTGTGTCTCTCCTCCCATCCAGGGGCACAGTCTCTTTCCCCTCCTCTTAAATCTGGGCTGGCCTATGACTTGCTTTTACCAATGGAAAGTAGCAGAAGTGACTTTGCCAGTTCCAGGACTTGCCTTATGAAGTCCACTGACTTCTGCCTTGCTCTCTTAGAAGCCAGCAGCCATGCTGCAGAGAAGCTCTGGCTCGACCACTAAGCGAGGACAGGCCACAGGGAGTGGGAGGCGCCCCAACCAAGCTTTCAGCTGAATGCAGTCCCACGAGTGACCCCACTGGGAAGCCACGTGGAATTAAGGGCCAGCCGCCTCTCAGAGCCCTGCCCTAACTGCAGAACTGTGAAAAGGTCATTGTTTTTGTGGTGGTTTGTCACACGCCAAGAGAACACTGAGACATGGTGAAGACAGTAAAGGAGACAAGCAAGACAGTGAGGATCTGGAGACAAGAATTATGAAGATATCAAAGGAGTGAGTTTCTTTAGTTCTGTGGAGAGGAAGAGAAATTTTAAATCCCTGAGGAATACCACATGTAGGTTCAGCTTTACCATCTTCCTGTAAAGAAAGGAGAGGCCAGGTAAGAGGATGGACTTGGTGGCTTCCTAAAGATCTTTCACTTGAAATTCTTTGATTTTCCAAATACAGATCTGTTCTGGACCTTGCTCTTTTCCACCCTTTCTGAAAAACTTCTTTGAGTATCTCCTACCTTAGATGATTTCACTAGCTTCTCTAAAAAGGTAAAGGCCTGTGGCACGTTACATAAACAACTACAACATACGTAACACTTTGGATTTTACCTTTAGCAATAATCTTCTTATTCTTTTCTTACTATCTGCTAAAAATTCATGATTCCCCGAATATCCTCCCTTTCCCGCAGTCCATGGACTTCACGGACATATAAAACCCCTTTTCTTTTCTTTCTTTCTTTCCCTTCTCTTCTCCCTTAACCTTTATGTTTCAATGGGAACTACTGTATCGATTTGTTCATAGTCTGCACTTCTCTTGATCTGATCCCTCTTCTTTCTCTTTCTTTTCCTTGACCACTGGCTTCCCAACTGCTAAAACTAACAAACTTTTCTGCACTCAGATACTCCCAAATCCTGATTTTCCAAAAGCAAATACCATCACCCAGTCAGGTGGCAAATGCTCTTTTAGTGGTAAACGGCTCCGTCTGTTTTTGCCGCCCCTCAGTCTACCTTCCATTGGCCCAGCAGGGCCCCCAAAGCCCCGGGAACGTTGTGTCCATTTCTCTGCTGCAGTGCCACCTTGCACAGAGAGAACACACACCTACCCAGCTCTTCTGAATTCACTCCCTCAGCTGAACCTACATTACACTCTGCTTAAAGAAAAGATTTTGGAATGTGTGTTTCACAAGTGGAATCCATCCCAAACTGAGCTGCTTGTCTTTAGTTTCTAAACCCTCCTTAGGTTCATTCTTTAGTAGAGCAGAGATTGTCCTCCCATGGAAGGGAGTCTTAGGAGTACAGCCCACTACTCAAGATACCCCAGAATGCTGCAAAGTCAGGGCCATTTTATTTACACCATTTACTAACCTACACTCTGTTTATTTAACTGTACCCGGTTCTACCTCCTGCCTGGATTACTGCCATCTCTTCTTTCCTTCTTTCCTCTTTCTTCATACCACCCAGTTCAAGTACTTGTTTTGTTCATATCATCCCATATCAAGAGTTGACTACACACAGCCTTTGGGCTCAAGACCAGAGTAGCATTTCCACAAAATGAGCATCTGAATCCTGCCTGGAGAAACTGTTTCTCCCTATTTCCTCTGCTGCCTAGACCTGAATTAGTTTAGTTACAGCTTGCAGCCAACCAATGATGTCAAGACGTCTGGCTACAGTCCATGAGGTTATTTGTACGTTTGGGTGACTGAACTCCCATATAAGGCTAATGAACCCTGTGCTTAAGTTAATAAGCTACTTGTTTGTCTTTTCTTAGGACTTTGATTTGCCCTTTTTACAGTGTGCATGGGTTCACATAAAAACTTACATTTGGGGGACACAGTTTTGAGGGGCGCAAGCCTGTTGTGTCCCCTTTTGCCTGGCAAAGCAATAAAGCTGTTCTTTTCTACTTCACACCTCCAACAAACAAACAAACATACAAAACCCCTTACATCTGGGAATGAATGGCCCTATAAAAAGAACCACAAGTTTCCTATAGTTCCTTTAAAAAACCCTGTCTCTGTGTTCTCCACTCACAACACTAGGATTCAGTACAGCAGGCCCCTTACTTACAGCTTCTACTTCCTTGAGCACTTTGTGCTTAAGACTGAGGTCCTCAAAAACAGCTTCAATCACCATGTCAGCCTTTTCAAAACCCTGGTAATCGAGCTGCCCAGTCAAGTTGCTGAAAAAGGCGTCCCTTTCAAACGATGTTAGTGCTTTCTTCTTCACTTTATCATTCAGTCTAGGAAAAAAACACATTCCTAGTCAGAGGAGGAGAACAGGAAACTAACATTTATTGAGTGTCCATGGGCCAGATAGTGTGCTGTGTGTTTTTCACCAACTCAGTGAGGTAGCTCCCATTCTGAGGGAGCTGAGCTGCTCAAGGAGACTCAGAGGGACTTGTGGTCCAAGAGCGAGTTAAGGGAGGGTCCTAGGGTTCAAACAGGTTGACCCCCACATCCATATTCTTTCTACTAAAAGATGCCCCTACATGCCCAACCTGCATAAACGGTATCACTAATAAAACAGTTAAATTTGCCAAGAGGAGTAAACGTGAACACTATAATGGCAAACAAGAGAGCAGCTCTAGTAATTCTCTACCTACGATAGGGGAAACAGCCAACACGGGCCCTAGACCATGAGTTTATACCTGCTTACATATCATTTTGTTATTCTGTAATTGTGATCTACCGGAGGACAGAGACCAAGCATTATGTCGTATATTCTTAATCCATTTCCTGGTCAGTACCTAGTAGCACATCATATTGATTACATAAAATATTAACTCAAGGTTTCTTCTTCCCCACAGGGAGCTAAAAAGGATTCCTGCTACTCAGACACTTAACTGATTGTTTTTTATTGCCAGGGAAAATAGGCTCTCTTAGGTTTTAATCTGACCGCACTTTGAGAATAAATGACCTAGAGTTTTCCTCTGAAAGAAGAATGAAGCTACACCCCATTCACTAGTTTCCTTAACCAAAAGAAAAATTAAAGCCACAAGGTAAGTTCAAAGAAGTAGTCAGTTTAAGTCTCAAAGGTATGGATTCAAATATCCTGGTTTCTGACAACCGTGTCAGCAGTCAGCAAGCAAGATTCTTGTGAGAGTTCAAAACATTATTAGTTGCTCTAATTCTAATGCCTAATGAAACTATTCCCGACAGGACAAGAAATATGTATGTCCCAAGTCAGCAGTACAGTGAGGTGCACTCACCAGAGCCCGATGTTTCTAATGCAAAAAGGGAAAGCCGGGACAGCTGGATCCAAAAGAGATCGAGGGGGAAAAGCGATTTTAGAGCAATTTCTCATTTTGGTGACTGTATGAAACTCCGGGAACACTCGCGTGCTGGCCTCAGGGCAATGGTGTTATCGAGCGCGTGCCATTTTGCGGGGTCAGAATCTTTTACTACAATGCCTTGCTATCTTACATTAAGATAGTTGCTATCTGCCAACATGATTAAACCTGCCAGGTCCTGCACAGTATTATGGTAGCAATATATGAGCAGAAAAGGGGTAAAAACACACTTAAGCTACATAATCCACGTAAGAAACAAAAAAACTAACTCAACTAAAAGTCACATGCAAGACCATCAAAGTTCAGCCAGCCTTAGACAGTCTATTACATTGGAGCAGAGAAATGAGCTGAAACAAATTCCCAGTTTGGCCAAGTGGCTGCTCCATTTTTCCCCTCTGCACAACAGGCCGTATGTGTGTTGGGGTGGGGGAGAGGAGGGAGGGACAGGCAGGAGGGAGAATAATAGTCCCCGTTTATTAATTCAGAAGTAAGATGGAGACACAGTCCATAAGATCCAGATATTGTGGAGCCAAATCAGTTAACTGCTTCTCTATGGTAACGCCAGTCAAGAAATATGAGGTTCATGAGTTCTGATCCCAGCCCTACCTTCAAGATGCAGTTACACGTTTCCTCATCCTTATCTCAGTTCTCTCTATAGACACAGTCATGCTGTTTCAATGTTCTATAACAATACAGCAATTAAAATTCACAAACATGAGACTTTCTAGTCTGATACCAAAGTATAAACCATATGGCATTTAAAAACGTCTAATAGATAAGGTTTTCTCTTTTGCACTCAGACTCCAATGATGTTAATGATTTATAATAACATTGTCTGCAACAACAGCAAAAAAAAAAAAAAAGAAAAAAAAGTGAAAGAAGGAATTAGCATGTCTAAAAAGCAAAGGAAATGAGACTTAACAATGGAGTATCCAATACAGATCATGTTCAGCAGAAAGGAAACGGTGACGGCAAAAGCCAAAACACACGCTACTCTCCCAGCAAAGGCAGAGAGCAGGCTTACCCTCTGAACACTTGCTGCTGTCCTCGCCCCAGCGCGGCTAGCGTAGCATCCTTCAGTATAGTCTGTAGGCCCTTATCCACGGAGACCTGGGCAATGCCGGCCCCCATTAGCCCTGCGCCAAGAATGGCGAGCTGCCTGAAAGGAAAGGATGAAATGACTTTTGGTATAAATCTTAATTAATTCAGTAAAAGTGGGAGATTGCCCAGGTCATCTTCCAATAAACCAACTAAAGCAGGGACAACAATAAGGTATTTAAAATAATTTTTACCTACAAAAAGATATCTTTCATAAATGACTGATTTTCAAAGTTAAATGCAAAAATCCATTAGGTCTAAAAGAATTGGTCTACCAAAGAGACAGAATTATACTGATCTTCAATCATACCTGAGATCACTGAAAACAAAACAACATGGATTACGCTTAAATTAACGAGTATTTTTCTTCAAACAAAAGCTAACTTGCAGTGATAGGCCTAAAGACTAATCTCTCTTTTACCAACCACTTACTTGCTAGTGATTTTGCCATTTTCCAGTCATCTTTCATTTCTCTTGAAATGTGTGCCTTTCTCACCCCTTACCTGGATTGGTTCAAAAGCCTCTTGGATGGTTTCTTTGCTTCCAGACCTTACCCCTCCCTCAAACACCTCCATACACGCACATTACTGCCTTTTCCACCCCTGAATTCCCTTGAACTTATCAGGACCATTTGGTTTACCCCACAGTATTTTGGAACAGCTTCATGTACATCATTTTTGTCTCATCAACTAAATTCTAAGCTTTTTGAGGGATAGAGATCATGTCTGATGACTCTTTTTAGTTTTCCATAGTTTTGGAACAATATGCCATTTTCCCATAAGTAACTAAAAAAAATTTTCAGAACAACTTCCTTCATAAAAGAAGCCCAAGTTTACAACACCATAGACCTAAATTAGAGTTGTTTCATTCAAAACAATTCTGATTATAATGTTCAAAAATCATATTCAAGACCTGAAAAGGCACCCTAACTTCAACTCCTGGGAGTATCTTTCAAATGCAGCTTTGTGATAATACACATTTTTATATGGTGAGTGTTAAGTAACTGGAGAACATGAGAAAATAGGGTAGAAAAACATAAATAGGAGCTGAAAAAATTATTCATGTATTTGCTGCACCAAAATTAAAAATTTGCTTGACAAATGACAACAGGTATAGCAGACAAAGGATTACTACTGGGGAAATATAAAGAACACAAATATCAATTAAAAAAGACAACCCAATAAAATAGGCAGGGGTTTATATAAAGCAATTCATAGAAAATGAAAACAAATTGCCAATAAAATGCCCAATTTCCCTAATAATCTGGGAAATGCAAATTTAAAAAAATGTATTCTCTCCCCATCAGATTGGCAAAAATTTTAAAAGTAACAGTGAGGGTATAAAAAATTTTGTTCTTTCATGCATGGTTGATAGAAGTATATACTTTGCCCTATATAGGAGGTCAAATGTATTAAAACCAAAAATTGCATCTTCTACGACCCAGTAATTCTACTATCTGCTCTAGAGAAATGCACTTATGCACAAGATGATATGCTGTGATGAACAGTCATACGTTTACAATAATGAAAAATTGGAAGTCATCAATCTTTCAGTAGAAGAAAAGGAACAAGTTAACTGGTATGTACCCACATACACAGTCTCCAAGTCGTACCACTGACTAAAAAGGATTATTATAGGATTCATACTGAAGGATTCCTTTTATATTAAAACATTCAAACCATAAACACAAAACATTCATCTAGTATTCAAACTTCCTTATAATAGTTTAAAAAAGGAGATTAAGAATGCATTCTTTGCATAAAAAATTAATTTATAAAAAGAGAAAATACATAAGGAATTCAAATTATTATCCGAGGCAAGGGAGAAGAGGCCTAGAGAGACAGAAGTAGAACTATTACTGACAACTGGGAAAGCAGGAAGGGGGATGCCCTTTCTTCAATGATTTTTATTAAATTTTCAGTTCAACCTATTCTGCCTTGCATACCTTATAATTTATTCTTCATTTCTAAGATGATGTTACCTTTTTTCAATTCATTTCCCAAGTTAGGTCAACTCTTACATCATCCTGTTTTTCTGCCCATTTAATTCTGAGTTTTTGAACTTCTGATTCAAAGTGATTCTTTTCTTATCTGTAAATATTTATTTAAGGATATATAATTCAAGTTTGGAAGCATTCTGCTATAGTTTTGCATTGTGGTTGTTTTGGGGGGAGAATTTTTGTAAGCTTAAGTATTTTGATTGTCATTTTCTTATTTCTTCTTACATGAGTTTCACATGCATGCTGCCTGTCTTTTCTGTGTACTGGTACACAATAACAGCTTCTCCAGGTGGTATTATATGCTATCTGCATATAACAGTAAGAGTTACATGCAGACCAGAGTAGGAGTCAGGAGTGGCTAATCAGCTTAAGAGTAAACATTTTATAATTTAATATTTTTTAAATTAATTAATTAATTTATGGCTGCATTGGGTCTTCGTTGCTGCACGCGGGCTTTCTCTAGTTGCAGCGAGCAGGGGCTACTCTTCATCGTGGTGCACAGGCTTCTCATTGCAGTGACTTCTTTTGTTGCGGAGGACGGGCTTTAGGCATGCGGGCTTCAGTAGTTGTGGCTCGTGGGCTCGGTAGTTGTGGCTCACAGGCTCTAGAGTGCAGGCTCAGTAGTTGGGGCGCAGGGGCTTAGTTGCTCCGCGGCATGTGGGATCTTCCCGGACCAGGGCTTGAACCCGTGTAACCGCTGGCAGGCAGACTCTCAACCACTGTGCCACCAGGGAAGTCCAATTTAAAATTTAAGAGTAATTTTTGTAGTATGTATGAAGAGATTCAGATTTAAGTGGCCACATCATCATTCCACTGCAGCGTGGAAGTAATTCATCTCACCCACTGAATGCAAGATACTGTCAACATTAGGTGGTACACCGACAACCCGACTGATACCGATCACCACATGTGCTGGAGAAGCAGTTACAGTTGTATTTCATATTCTAATTTGGAAATCAGCCCTCTTGGCAAGAATCTTGTCTTCTCACCTGGGCTTCTTCTTAATTTCCTCTTCTGCTTTGGATTGCAATCTCATTAAATGTGAGCGGCTGGAGAAAGTAGTAACATTAGCTGCTTTCACAAATCCCTCTCTGTAATTCAGGTAGACAGTGTTCCTCAACCTCAGCACTGCTGACATTTTGGACTGGATACTTCTTTGTTGTGGGGCTGTCCTGTGCACTGTAGGATGTTGAGCAGCATTCTGGGCCTCTGGCCACCAGATGCCAGTACCATCCCTCCCTCCCCAGCTGTGACAACCAAAAATATTTCCAGAGATTGGCAAGTGTCCCCTGGTGGCAACGTTGCCCAGGTTAAGAACCACTGAGCAAGGGGGTGAGTTTAGGGGCATTACTAAACTTAAGATGCTGAAGAGCTATTTAGGCAGCATAACACTGAAAGGCTCGCTGAAGAGAATAGATATGAAACAGGTAAGTAGGCTCTCAAACGCTTAGGCTGTAAGCTAAACGAAGGACAAGGCTTTAACGACTAGAATGAGGCTTTACTTTTTTTAATGAGGGAGAAGTGTGAGTTCCCAGAGAGGGTATCTCAAGTCACAGAGAGAGACAAGGTCATTAAACAGCACATAGTGTGTGTATTGGTTTAGGAAGGGGAAACCTAAACCATGTTTCTAGGGGACATCAATACTGAGACAAAAATGCCTCTACAGGAGACATTAGAGAGGTCAGGAGAAAACTCAGCACAGGCAGAACTCTGAAAGCCAAAAAATCCTTCGTAGGAATAGGGATCTAAAGTGCTCAGGACAGAAGAGGTTTAGGGCAAGACTGAAGGCATAAATCTAGCTCTATGGATCTTCAGAGACATCGACAAGCGTAGCATGTGCTGAAATCCACAGGGGCTTCCTACGTAGAGCTGACTTACTTAACCTCCTTCTGCGGAGCTCCAAATTTATTCTTCTTGCATAGGGTCTGACCACGGTAAAGTCCCATCAAGGCTTTTGATTCTTTGGTCATTGCAAGCTCTCCAAATTTCTGGAAAAAGGGAAGAAGAAAAGGTAGAACTTCTCAGTCTTGTAGACGTGGATTCTTTGGGGTCAGTTTCTCTGCAGAGCAGAGGTAACACATGCAAAGCCTCAGGTCCTGAGCTGCTGAAGTTGGTCTCCTGCTGAGCATCTTTCTTTAACTCTCCTCATCTGTTCCACTTCCAACTACTGCTTTGAAAGGTTCTGGATATAACTGAGCTCTCAGATTCTCTACACCAGAGGCTGTGGTAACTTTTTTCATGGAATTAGAGTGTCGGAGCCAAAATGGACCAATCATCTCAACCACCTCTCTCATTTTAAAGACTGGGAAGAGGAGGCTCAGAACTTGACCTCGCTCAAAGCCACACTGCCTCAAAGGGGCAGAAACAGAACTTGAACCCAGGCAGTATGACTCCCAACTCCAGTTCTCCTTCCAGGGTAGCAGGCTGCCCCATGTGATATCTGCCACTTTAAAAGGACCTTAACAGTTACAGAGAACAAGTCTCAACTTAGTGGGAAAGAGCATGAGATTTAGAGTCTGTATTTGAAAGAACTGAGTTTAAAGACTGGCCCTGCCATTTCCCAGTTGTGAAGCTTTCTTCATCCTTAAAATGGGAAAAACAATACCTATTTTACAGTATTGTTGTGGGAAGTAAATGAAAACACTAGTAAAATGACTGGGCCTCAATGTTAGCTATTACCATCATCAATATTACTAGAATTTACTGGTACGATTACATGGTTGCAAACAGCACTTAAAAGAAGGAATCCCTCTAATAATGTTGCCTTCATGTCTGAAGAGAACATGAAACAATGTTCTACTAATCTTGGCAAAGTAGGTTCTATTCAATAAACCAGTGATTTTCAAACCACGGGTAGAAATCTATCAGTGGTCTTGAATTTAGCAGGTTGTGATAAGTAGAATAAATAGAAAATACTGAGTACAGTGTACAGGCTAATTATTTTGGGAAATATGCTTCAATCTTTCTGTACATATGTATATGTGTACCTCATGATAATGTAAAAGAATTAATCAGAGTGCACTGCAGTAAGCAACCCAGTATAAGAAATGTTTTCTCTGGAACTTGTCCTGAGCTCTTCAGATATCTTTTATTCTATTACTGAAGAGCAATAATCCTTCAATGATTGCTTAAAACTTCAAAACAACCCAAACAACTAAAATCTACAATACCACCAACTCATTAGGAAGTGGAAGGGGTGAGGTTGGTTCGTGTGTTGCTCTGTTTTCTTGTCTTAGTGGGTGCAAAACATTTCCCTTCATTTCCTAATTCACCAAAGGAAGGCTGGGCTTCACAGGTTTATCTCCAGGCTCTAACAAGAACCATATTTTTGTATCAATGTACTCACTTTATCACAACAAAACCAGCCCAACTACAGAACAAAAAGTCCAAATGATTCCTTTTGAAAGGATTCTAACTCTGCCCCTGCTTTTCCTAGTTACACCCTCCTTATTGAGAGCAAGTTCAAATATCTGGGGACTACTATGGTTTTCTTAGCACCTACTTGCTCACTGAGATTAATCGTAAGAAATGACAACCACTGGAGGAAAACATTTTTTTACTAGGCTTTGAATACTTTACCTTTTTCCAGTTTTACACAGCATTGTGGATCTCGCTTTTTCTGTCTCTAATAATAAAACACTGAAAGGAAATAATTTTACCTGAGATTCAGAGAGATAGCCAGCATCACTCCCTTGCTCAATCCCAGTCTTCACTACCTAAAAAACAGATAAAGTACTTGTTGGAATCGATTGGCAAGATACACAGTAATGCTGAAAAAAGTGGCTAGTGTTGTTAGTCTTCAAAGAGTAAGTCAAAAGTCTAGACTGGAGTGAGAAAGAGAAGAGGACGGAGTGCCTTATTGCTTAAGACTGACTTAATTCTCCATCTCTGAGGCTACTGCTCAACCTAGTATACAATGGAAGGAAATAAAACAGAAGGAAAGAGAATTAAGAAGTCAGAATAGGAAAAGAGCACAGAGGTTCCACAGCTCAAACTCCACCTCCTTATCCTTTGAATCCTGTTATTTTGTCAGAGAAAGAGTTGTCATCACCCCTTTCTGAGTCCAATAATAGGTTTACCTTTTCCTCTTAACTCCCTTCCCTCCTGCTTGAATTATTCTTCCGGCTCCTCTCCTGTTCTCCAAATGTGGGCAGGTCCCCAAAGTCCCACTTGCAGCCCATTTCCCCCTCTATTTATTCTTCCTCAGGAACATCATTTAGTTTATCACATTAATCATGAACTCCATGAAATTCAATTTAACATTTGAGGTTAAGTACTAACCTAAGTACAATAGCAAGTATAAAAGAAATAACCCTGTATTCAATCACCATAATTTAATGGTGATTAAAAAAAAAAACCAAATAAATCTATATCCTTAATCGACTTCTCTGTCTAAACTACCGTTGCTTGAATTTCCTGAATACCTAATCTCAACACTTCTAAACCTTGACTCCTAACTCTCTTTGGCAAGTCTCTTACTACCTTCGTATTGTTGCTTTTACTATTCTATTTCGGGGTCTTATTCAAACTTCAAGTCTGAATTACCAGAACAGTTTCCTAGTTCATTGATCTACTTTGTCTCTGTTTCTAATCCATTTTTACTCACTGCCATGAAAACGGTTCTCTACGATCTATATAGGACAAAGATGAAATTTCTTAATTAATTACTGTCTACCTTTTGAAATCCACCTTTGGTCTGCCTTTCTGAAGACACTGCATTATCCTCCTACAAAAACTGATCTGATTTGATGTTCCTTGAAGAGCCTCATGCTTTCCAGCTTCTGTAACTTCGCTCAAAATGCCCATCCTACCTGGCTTTCTCATCATGTATTCTCTAACAATTTCAGGGATCGTTCCCTCCTCAGTGAATTTAGCAAACTTCCTCTGTCCCAGTTAGCTGGCGTTAACCCTATGCAGCTACATACCGCCCCATCCTGCCATCTGCCTTACCACATATATGTGTTTAATCTCCCCAACCCAGACTGTGTGAGGTGAATGGAAGTAGGGGACCACGTTTCATATTTTATATACTTTGGTGTCTTTGGCTCAAAATATACCTGTTGACTAATTCATTCTCCAATTCTGAAATCTTTGATTATTGATCTTGTCTTCAATTATTGCTCTTTTGATCTGGGACTTTCCAGATTGAAGATTTTATAAGTTTTAAAGTCTACCTTGAGACAGATGTTACTTCAACTCTGTGATCATTTTAATCATCCTCCTTGAGCTTTTCCAGAACTTCTCTATATCATTACATCTTTTTCATAATTATGGCAATGGAAAGTCAATGAGACATTTTAGGTAATGACAATGGTTTTGACTAAGGACAGAATACAGCCATTAATTTTGTTTCAACTACCTCTTAATTAATGTCCAATATTTTACTGGTTTTGTTATACTGATATGACATAGGTTCCTTTCTTGGTTTATAACTGGTAATTTTAAGCTCATCAACTAAAAAGTATGCCTGGCACTAATTTTCCCCAAATATCCATTTATATAAATCCTCATAGCTTGCTATGCTCTTGTGTTATTTTTGGTAAGTACTTTGATAGCAGCATGAGGAACTTCAGTACTGGCAAACATGGTGCAGAATGGCAATGAAGAGTACTTGCTCTAGACAAAGGGAAGAAACATGAGAAATGTGGGAGTACGGGGTAAAAACTCACATCAATTATTTTCAGAGGTGCAGGATAAAGGCCTTTGGTCTGCTTTCGTACTCTTTCTTCCACCTTTTTGTAAATCTGTTGCCTGACAAATGGAATACTCATGGCATACGATGTCAATTCTGTAAGGTAAAATGCTTTTAGATCCTTACTGGAAAGAGCCCAGCCTCCCTTGTTAGTTTGTTCTGTAAACTCCATAAAAACGCAGTGATTCTAGCCATCTGAAAGAACTGCTCTTTACTCTGACATAAACAATCTAAATTTCAACCTAAGCACTTCTTTAAACATTAGTTGATAAGTATTAAAGCTTGGTGTTGGGTACATGGGTGTTTATTACACTGTTACATTATTCTATTTTGGTATTATTTAAAATTTTCCAAAATAAAAAATTAAAAAAAAATGTCTTTAACCAGCGTAAGGTCCAGGACTTGAGCCTAGAGAAGAGTTATTGCATCCTTTAAGGTTGACTTTACACTTAAGAGTAAATAATGCACTTACCTCTTCCTCATTTCAGATTTATAGAAAATAAAATTAAATTCCCGGGAAAGAAGCTTTGCCTTAGTTCTTTAATAATGACACTCACTTTCTACCAATCCCTTGTCTCTCTTTGGAGAGATCTTTTTATCAGCTAGTCCTTTAGCAAAAGTAATTGCAACTTCTTCTAGGTATTCAATTGTCCGTTCCTCTGGAGGTTTTATTCCTGGTCCTGTAAAGATGAACACAACAGACTGGAATGTAAATCAGGCTTGGATCAGTCCCAGGTGGGCCAAACCCAGGCAGGCCAAAGCCGAAGGCTCCAGCACCCACTTTCAGCGCAGCTTTCTAAGTCTGACTAGAGACCGGTAGGTGGCAATGTCATGAACTATGGACTCAAAAAGAGAAGTCACACTGAGCGAAGGTGCAACAACCTCCTCCTGGTAGAAAACAAGTCTTAAGCCCTATTTAAGTCTGGCCTCCACTTCTGAGTAGGATGTATTATGTCTCATGAGGCCTGTTTTCTTGCTGCAAAACTGGAAAACAAAAAATCAATTGCAAAATCACATTTGTAAAGACACTGGAGAGCTGTGGAAGCAACAAAGGTTATATGAACAGAATTCCAGAGAGGGAAGAGCCTGTCCAATGTGAACTGATGATTGCTGGACATTGTCTTTCCTGGGGGTACATGATGCTTTTGGGTGTGGGCTGAAGATTGGACTTGGCTCAAGCAGAAGGATGCTACTGAGGGAAAGTGAAATGAACAGAGTTTTTGGTGGTCATACACAACAAGTCAGTACTAGAAGAAACCAGACGCAAAGCTAGTTTTCCCGCATGGAACATTTGTGAAGTTCTAAGGTGGTGCAAGAGGCTGGAAGCTAGAGGGAAATCTCTTATAGTGTCATAATGTTTAGCACATGCAGTACTTGTACAGAAAGAGGGACATGCCAAAAACATGCACCTGATTTTTCGCTTGAGGCAGAGCCTGACACCAAACTTGCTGGAGGCAGGAGACAAAGACTCAGAAGAGCCAAAGGCTGTTTTCACACAGCTATGAAAACAGACACTTACCAGGCTCTCAGTCAAAGGCTTGTAAGAGCCACACTGGAGCGAGAGGTGGCTGAGGTTGAAAAGCCAATCTTGTGCCTTCTTATGGTGTATAGGGAACAAAATCCCAGTAGAGGGAGAAGCCTGCAACAATATGCAACCATTCTCCACCTTAAGACATTTGCCCTACTTTCAGCCTCCGTGGAGGAGGAAGAAAATGAACTAAGCCCCAAACGTCTGAATGACAAAAGCGCACAGGGTCCGCAAAAGTCATAATGTAATGCTGGAATTACGGAAGAATACTGGAGAGCAGTTGCTACACAAAAGGAGAGCTCCAGAGATCTACAGAGGGGCCCCTTGAAACTAAGGCGACGTATCATTCTGCACATGCATGAGAGGAAACTACCTGTGGCCAGGGAAAGAACCAACATAAAGGCATGAAAAGAAGCAAGAAAAACATGGCCTACAGCTAGGAGACAAACTGACCTATAGAAACAGGTGCAGAATTGAAAAGATAGGATAGGGCTTCCCTGTTGGTGCAGTGGTTGGGAGTCCGCCTGCCGATGCAGGGGACATGGGTTCGTACCCCGGTCCGAGAGGATCTCACGTGCCGCGGAGCAGCTGGGCCCGTGGGCCATGGCCGCTGAGCCTGCGCGTCCGGAGCCTGTGCTCTGCAGTGGGAGAGGCCATGACGGTGAGAGGCCCGCGTACCGCAAAAAAAAGATAGGATAAGCAGACACAATGTTAGAAAGGTTACTGTGAATTCATGCCATATGTTAAAGAAGGCAGAGGAAAACAGAAACATAATGAAGAGAAATTGAAGATGTGACAATGAATCAACTATTACTTCTAAATATGAGAAAAAAACAATATCTGAAACAAAAAATATAGGCAATTGGATTAATAGCAAATTATACTGTGAAGAAGAAAAGATCAGGAAACTTGAATACATGGCAAGAGAAATATAAACAGACTGAAAAAGAGAAACAGAGCTTCATTTTGGGACAATATCAAGTAATCTAAAATATGTGAGACTGAAGTCTCAGGAAAGGGGTAGGGGACTAAGGAGACAAAAGACTTGTACTCTGAAAACTATAAGACACTGATGAAAGAAATCGAAGATGACACAAACAGATGGGAAGATATACCATGTTCTTGGATAGGAAGAATCAGTACTGTCAAAATGACTATACTACCCAAGGCAATCTACAGCTTCAATGCAATCCCTATCAAATTTTCACAGAACTACAACAAAAAATCTTACAATTTGTATGGAGACACAAAAGACCCCAAATAGCCAAAGTAATCTTGAGAAAGAAAACAGAGCTGGAGGAATCAGGCTCCCTAACTTCAGACCATACTACAAAGCTATAATCATCAAAATAGTATGGTTCTGGCACAAAAATAGAAATATAGATCAACAGAACAGGATAGAAAGCCCAGAAATAAACCCACGCACCCATGGTCAATTAATGTACTACAAAGGATGCAAGACTATACAATGGTGGAAAGACAGTCCCTTCAACAAATGGTGCTGGGAAAGCTGGACAGCTACATGTAAAAAAAATGAAATTAGAACATTCTTTAACACCATACACAAAAATAAACTCAAAATGGATAAAAGACCCAAATGTAAGATGGGATACTATAAAACTTAAAGTAAAACGTAGGCAGAACACTCTTTTACATAAATCACAGTAACATCTTTTTCGATCCACCTCCTAGACTAATGGAAATAAAAACAAAAATAAACAGATGGGACATAATTAAACTCAAAAACTTTTGCACAGCAAAAGGAACCATAAACAAAACAAAAAAACCCATAGAATGGGAGAAAATATTTGCAAACAATGTGACCGACAAAGGATTAATCTCCAAAATTTACTAACAGCTTATGTGGCTCAATATCAAAAAACCAAACAACCCAATCAAAAAATGGGCAGAAGACCTACATAGACATTCCTCCAAAGAAGACATACAGATGGCCAAGAGGCACATGAAAAGATGCTTAACATAGCTAATTATTAGAGAAATGCAAATCATGACTACAATGAAATTATCATCTCACACCAAGCAGAATGGCCATCATCAAAAAATGTACAAACAATAAATGCTGGAGAGGGTGTGGAGAAAAGGGAACCCTCCTACACTGTTGGTGGGAACGTAAATTGGTACAGCCACTATGGAGAACAGTATGGAGGTTCCTTAAAAAAGTAAAAAATAGAGTTACCATATGATCCAGCAATCCCATTCCTGGGCATATATCCAGAGAAAAACATGGTTCAAAAGATATGTGCACCCCCAATGTTCACCACAGCACTGTTTATAATAGCCAAGACATGGAAGCAGCCTAAATGTCCATTGACAGATGAATGGATAAAGAAGATGTGGTACATATATACAATGGAATATTACTTAGCCATTAAAAGGAAGGAAATAAAAAAAAACAAGAAGGAAATAATGTCATTTGCAACAACATGGGTGGACCTGGAGATTATCACACTAAATGAAGTAAATCAGGGAAAGACAAATATATGATATTGCTTGTATTCAGAATCTAAAAAAAAAAAATTCGATACAAATGAACTTATTTACAAAACAGAAACAGACTCACAGATGTAGAGAATGAACTTATGGTTACCAGGGGGGATGGGAGGGTGGGAGGGATAGATGGGGAGTTTGGGATTGACATGTACACACTGCTATATTTAAAATAGATAACCAACAAGGACCTACTGTATAGCACAGGGAACCTTGCTCAATATTCTGTAATAACCTAAATGGGAAAAGAATTTGAAAAAGAATAGATACATATATATGTATAACTGAATCACTTTGATGTACACCTGAAACTAACACAACATTGTTAATCAACTATATTCCAATATAAAATAAAAATTAAAGAAAAATCACCCTGAACAACAACAACAACAAAGGAAAGAAAAGCAGTAGAGGAGATGGAAAAATATTTAAAGAAATAGCCAAGGGCTTCCCTGGTGGCACAGTGGTTGAGAGTCCACCTGCCGATGCGGGGGACACGGGTTCGTGCCCCGGTCTGAGAGGATCCCACATGCTGCGGAGCGGCTGGGCCCGTGAGCCATGGCCGCTGGGCCTGCGCGTCCGGAGCCTGTGCTCCGCAGTTGGAGAGGCCACAGCAGTGAGAGGCCTGCGTATCGCAAAAAAAAAAAAAAAAAAAAAAAAAAAGAAATAGCCAAAAAGTTTCCAATTTTGATGAAAACTCCAAGCTCACTATCTAAGAAGCTCAATGAATCCCATGTATAGCAAACATTTAAAACACACACACACACCAAGACACATCATAAATAAATTGCTAAAATCAGTAATAAAGGGAAAACGTGAGAGCAGTTTGGGGAGGATTGGGGTAGGAGTGGAGAAGACACATTATATACAGATGACCAAAGATAAAAATGACAACAGACTTTTCCTCAGAAATTATGCAAGCGACAACACAATGTAGATATCTATACAGTACCAAAAGGAAAACACTGGAAATTTGGGATTCTATACCTATCAAAAATACCTTTCGAAAATGAAGACTTTTTCAAACAAATCAAAAAGTGAGAGAATTAACTGCCGGCAGACCTACACTATAGAGCATGTTAAAGGAAGTTCTTCAGGTTGGAGGAAAATCAAGCCAGATGGGAACCTGGATCTATACAAAGAATAAAGAGCACCAAAAATGATAAATATATGAGTAAACAGAAAAGAATCATCTCATTTTTTAAATCTTTTTAAAAGATAATTGTTTAAAACAAAAATAGTAATACGTTAAGGAATGTATAATACATGCAGAAGTATAACAAGAATAGCAAAAGAATGGGGGGAAATGAAAGTATACCCTTTAAAGGTTCCTACCTTACATGTGAAATGATATATCAAGACAGATTACATGTTAAAGATGTATGCTGGACTTCCCTGGTGGCACAGTGGTTAAGAATCTGCCTGCCAACACAGGGGATACAGGTTCAAGCCCTGGTCCGGGAAGATCCCACATGCCACGGAGCAGCTAAGCCCATGCACCACAACTATTGAGCCTGCACTCTATAGCCCGCGAGCCACAACTACTGAGCCCGTGTGCCACAACTAATGAAGCCTGCGCACCTACAGCCCGTGCTCTGCAACAAGAGAAGCCATCCCAATGAGAAGCCAGAGCACTGCAATGAAGAATAGCCCCCACTCGCCGCAAGTAGAGAAAGCTCGCGTGCAACGACAAAGACCCAACGCAGCCAAAGATAAACAAATAAGAAGAAAAAAAAAAAAGATGTATGCTGTAAACCCTAGAGCAACCATTAAAAGGGTAAAGCAAAGTAAAAGTCCAACAGTGAAGATAAAAAATGATTAATCCGGGTGGAATTCCCCGGCAGTCCCATGTTTAGGACTCTGTGCTTCCACTGCAGGGCAGATGGGGTCAATGCCTGCTCGGGGAACTAAGATCCCTCATGCTACATGGCACGGCCCCCCCCCTAAAAAAAAAAAAAAAAAAAAGATTAATCCAGAGGAAAGCAGAAAGAAGAAAAAAGGAACAAAGAACAGATGGGACATATAGAAAACAAGCAGTACTGAACGAAGCCAAAATGCCAGAACCATGTTGGTATGGTAGAGGAAATATTAAAAGGCTTAAGGAAACTGGAATGTTAGCCTGGATTTATCATGCTGGACCTGCTCAGCCCCCCTGGAAGGGTCAGAGGACACACCTTTCACCACGACCAAGAGAAATCAACTTAGGAGGGGAGTCCCAGCATCCTTGAAGAGCTCTGTGGTTGCTCCTCTCTGTAGGTCAGAAATTACAGTGGGAACTGCTACCATCAACTAGGATCCCTAAATGCAGTGGGGATAATGGGATTCTGGGGTGGCAGGGGCCAAGGAGCAACACTCAATTGCCAAAAGCAAATGGGGCATGGCTACCAAAATGGAGAGCAGAGCCAAAGTAAATAGTAATCAGAATAGTTTGACTTGTGGAGACCTATGGCATTGGCTAGTTTATCATGGCATTCCTAGGAAAGAAACAGATGATGGGTGGCCCACTGGATTCAGAATTCTAGGTCTAGTAAACCTAAGAATAACGTGAATTACCAAAGACAGTCATCGGACATCCCTGGTGGCGCAGTGGTTAAAAATCCGCCTGCCAATGCAGGGGACATGGGTTCGAGCCCTGGTCCAGGAAGATGCCACATGCCACGGAGCAACTAAGCCTGTGCGCCACAACTACTGAGCCTGCACTCTAGAGCCTGCGAGCCACGACTACTGAAGCCCGCACGCCTAGAGCCCGTGCTCCGCAACAAGGGAAGCCACCCGCAATAAGAAGCCCGAGCACCGCAACAAAGAGTAGCCCCCGCTCCCACAACTACACAAAGCCCGTGCGCAGCAACGAAGACCCAACGCAGCCAAAAATAAATAAATAAATGTTTTTTTAAAAAAGAAAGGAAAGAGAAAGTCATCGCCCTCATCAATTCTCAGAAATGAGCCAGTTTAAAGACCCAGAACCCCTTGAATAAAGGGGAGGTTGTAGCTCCTTGAGGGAATTATACTGTTAATCTTCCCCAAAGGGACTCTATGGTCATTTACCTTGAGGAAAGGGAAATAATCAGACTTTTGGGGGATTACTGGACACTGGCTCGGAACTGAGAGTAATTCCAAAAGACTCAAAATGTTATTGTGATCCACCAGACAGGACAGGGGTTTATAAGGTCATGTGATAAAAGGATTATTAGCTCAGTTCTATCTCAGTGGGCCTAGTGGGTTCCTGAACTCATCCTTTGGTTACTTCCAGAATGCACGATTGAAATAGATATCCTCAGCAACTAGCTCCTTGACCTGTGGAATAAGGACTACTATAGTGGGAAAGGCCAAGTGAAAGCCACTAAAACTGCCTCTACCCAGAAAAATAGTAAAATAAAAGTAATACTGCATTCCTGGAGGGACTAGAGAGACTGGTGCCACCATTAAGGACTTGAAACATGCAGGAGTGGTGATTCCCACTGCATCCTCATTCAATTTATATATTTTTGGCCTGTGCAGAAACCAGATGGCTCCTGCAGAATGACAGTGGACTATGGTAAACTTAATCAGGTGGTAACGGCAACTGCCGCTGGTATTCCAGATGCAATTTCATTGCCTGAGCAAGTTAACACATCTCCTTTTACCTCTTGTGTATTTGCTGATCTGGAAAGTGCTTTTTTCCTTGATAGCTGGTAGTAAAGACTACCAGAAGCAGTTTGCTTTCAGCTGGAAAGGCCTGCAATATACCCTTACTGTCTTACCTCAGGAGTGATCAGTTCTACATCCATAAGTCATAATTTAGCCCACAGGGACCTTGATTGCCTTTTCCTTCCAAAAGATACCATGCCAGTTCGTTACATTGATGATATTATGCTGAATGGACCTGGTGAGCTGGAAGTACCAACCACTCTAGACATATCCATCTTAGTGAAATTTCTAGGGGTCCAGTGGTATGGGGCATGCTGAGACATTCCTTCTAAGGTGAAGGATAAGTTGTTGCATCTGGCCCCTCCCACCACAAAAAACAGGCACAACACCTAGTGCATTTTGGAGGCAACATCTTTTTTGGATGTGCTACTCTAGCCCCTTTACTGAGTAACTTGAAGGCTGCTAGTTTTGAGTTGGGCTTAGGACTAGAATAGCTGTTCTGCTCTTTAGACCATACGATTCAGACCTGAAGGCGCCTGAAGCATCAGTGGTAGACAGAGATGCTGTCTGGAGTCGTTGCCAGGCCCTACAGGCGAATCAGAGTACAGATCCTTAGGAATTTGGAGCAAAGCCCTACCATCCTCTGTTAATAATTACTATCCTGCTGAGAAACAGCTTTTAGCTTCCTACTGGGCCTTAGTGGAGACTCTAAGCTTAACCATGGGCCAAGTTACTATGTGATCTGAGCTGCCTGTCATGAAATGGATGCTGTCTAACCCACTAAGCCATAAAGCTGGGTGTGCGCAACAGCACTCCATTATCAAATGGAAGTGGTATACATGAGACTGGGCTTGAGCAGACCCTAAAGGTACAAGTTGCATGAGGAAGTGGCCAAAATACCCTTACTCCTGCTTCTCTCTCTCAGCCTGCACCTATGGCCTCATGGAAGTTCCCTATGAGCAGCTGACTGGGAAAGAGAAAACTCAGCAAAGAATGTGAAAATATTTGTGTTTCATGTGAATGGTCAACAAGGGGTGATCTCAAAGAGGATTTTAATGATCGAGTGGAAAAGATAATCCATCCTGTGGATACCAGTCAGCCTCTTTCCCCAGTCACCCCTGTCACTGCCCAATGGGCTCATGAACAAAGTGGCCATGATGGCAGGGATGGAGGCTGTGCGTGGGCTTAGCAACAACTACTCACCAAGGCCAACCTGGGTGCAATCACTGTTCAGTGCCCAATCAGCAGCACAGACCAACACTGATTGTCTCATACCAGGACCCTCCCAAGGTGATCAACATTCTGGCAGATTGACTACACTGCACTGCTTTCGTCATGGAAAGGGCAGCACTCTGTTCTTACTGGAATAGACACTTATTGCGGGTATGAATTTGCCTTCCTGGCATGCAATGCATCTGCCAAAACTACCATTTGTGGACTTATGGAATGCCTTATCCACCATCACGTATCCCACACAACACTGCTTCTGATCAAGCAACTCCCCTCACAGTAAATGGAGTGTGGCAATGGGCCATGCTCATGAAATGTACTGAACTCACCACGTGCCCCATCACCGTGAAGCAGCTGGATTGAGAGAATGTTGGAATAGACTTTTAAAGACTCAGAGCACTAGGTAGGTGGTAATACTTTGTAAGGCTAGGGCAGTATCACCTAGGATCCTGTATATGCTCTAAATCAACCTCCAATATACGGTGTCGTATCTTCCATAGCAAGGATTCACGGGTCCAGGAATCCAGAAGTACATATAGAGATGGCTCTGCTACTACCCCTAGTGATCTACCAACAAAGAATGTGCTTCTGTCCTACAACCTTAGGTTCTGCTGGTCTAGAGGATTTAGTTCCAAAGTCCATCAGGAGACATAACAATGATTCTATTGAACTGGAAGATGAGACTGCCATCTGGTCACTCTGGGCCCCTCATGCCTCTGAAACAGGCAGAGAAGGGATTACTATACTGGCTGGGGTGATTAATCCTGATTACCAGGGGAAGTTGGGTTGCTACTACAATGAAGGTAAGGGAGAGTATGTCTCAAATATGGGAGATCTCTTGGGGTGTCTCTTAGGGCTACTGTGACCTACAATTATTTAGTGGAAAATTACAACAATCCAATTCATGCAGGACTGCTAGTGGCCCAGACCTTTTAGGAATGAAGGTCACCCTACCAGACAAAGAACCGTGACCAGCTGATGTACTCCCTAAGGGCAAAGGAAATATGGAATGGGTAGAAGTAGGTAATTATAAATACCTGTTATGGCCACATGACTATTTGCAGAAATTGAGGGGTCCAGGCCTAACCAAAAACCTATGTGATATTTCAGGTCCAAGCAAAGGCAATTACAGGCCTCGCAGGCATCATGGAGAAAGCTGTCCTTCCCATACCAGACTTGGTGCCCAGCCGACGCACTGCAGTCTTTAATGGGAGTTGCAGTCAATGACTCAGGTCTCCCTGACTGGCTATGCTCTTACATACATTTTCATTCCGAGCCCATGTGCCTTCATTCCTAAGTCTCTTTATATGGGACCTTCAACCGAGGTCTTCTTCAGGTACCTCTGCTAAGGCCTCCTTACTGGGGGAGTAAAGAGAAACCTTAAAGACATTTTCCCTCACTCTGACTCAATTCTTTTCCACTCCTAGCTCTCACTATTTTAAACAGCAAAATCACAAACAAAAAGCACAAAATGAGGAAAACGTGGCAGTAAATAGACCATGGAAAGGACACTTGCTGGTTTTATAAAAGCTGAAATGAGAAGGCAGACAGTGCCTTGTTTGACTTCAGCTGGGAACATGTGCGTTGGGAGACTTGAATCTTTTGCCACTCTGTACGTGTCTATGAATGACTGCAAAAGAACCACGAGTATCACTTTTGGGGTTATGACAAATGTTAGTGAGTAGGCAAATTCACAGACAGGGAACCTCAAATAATAAGGATCGACTATACTCTGATCACAGCAGAATTCAACTAGAAACCAATAACAGAAAGATATCTGAATCATCCCCAAATATTTGGAAATTAAACAACATACTTCTAAATTATACATGGGCCAAAGAAGAAATCACTAGAGAAATCTGAAAATATTTGACCTTTATGGAACTGAAAACATAACATTAAAACATGCAGATAAAGCAATGCCAAGAAGAAAATGTATAGCTTTTTTTGTCTTTTTTTTTTTTTTTTGGCTGTGTCGCACGGCTTGCAGGATCTTAGTTTCCCAACCAGGGATTGAACCCAGGCCCCAGGAGTGAAAGTGCCAAGTCCTAACCACTGAACCGCTACGGAATTCCCAATATATAGCTTTAATGCTTATGTTAGAAAAGAAGAAAGGCCTAAAATCAATGAAAGAAACTAGTTTCTAGTAAGAAACTAGAAAAAGAAGAGCAAATTAAATCCAAAAGCAAGCAGAAAGAAAGAAATAATAAGACAGCTGAAATCAATAAAACAGCAAACAAAACCAATGGAATTAAAAGCTGATTCTTAGAAAAGATCAATAAAACTGATAAATTTCTAGCCAGACTCATCAGGGAAAAAACAGAAGACACAAATTAGCAATATCAGGAATGAAAGAGGAGCATTATTATAGAGTGTAAAGATATGAAAAGAATAATAAAGTATTATGAACAACTTTATTTTTTTTTAACTTTTGAAAAAATATTTATTTGGTTGTGCTGGGTCTTAGCTGCAGAAGGCAGGCTCCTTAGTTGTGACATGCCAACTCTTAGTTGCAGCATGCATGTGGGACCTAGTTCCCGGACTAGGGATCAAACCTAGGGCCCCTGCATTGGGAGTGTGGAGTCTTATCCACTGAGTCACCAGGGAAGTCCCTGAACAACTTTATTGAAATAAATTTGTCAATTTAAATGAAATGGACAAAATCTTTGCAAAACAAACAACTACAGCTCACTCAAGAAATGGTGAACCAACCTGGGGCTTCCCCGGTGGTGCAGTGGTTAAGAATCCGCCTGCCAATGCAAGGGACATGGGTTCGAGCCCTGGTCTGGAAAGATCTCGCATGCCGCAGAGCAACTAAGCCCATGCGCCACAACTACTGGGCCTGCGAGCCACAACTACTGAACCCACATGCCACAACTACTGAAGCCTGCTCGCCTAGAGCCCGTGATCCGCAACAAGAGACACCACCACGATGAGAGGCCTGCGCACCTCAACGAAGAGTAGCCCCCACTCACCGCAACTAGAGAAAGCCTGAGCACAGCAATGAAGACCCAACACAGCAAAAAAATTAATTAAATAAATTTTTTTAAAAAATTAAAAAAAAAAAGAAAAGAAATGGTGAACCTGCACTACTGTGTATAGAATGGATAGTTAATAAGGACCTGCTGCTGTGTAGCACAGGGAACTCTACTCAATGCTCTGTGGTGACCTGTATGGGAAGAGAATCTAAAAAAGAGTGGATATAAGTAAATGTATGGTGATTTGCTTTGCTGTACACCCAAAGCTAACACAACATTGTAAATCAACTATACTCCAATTAAAAGAAAAAAAAGGAAAGAAAGAAAAAAGAAATAGTGAACCTGGGAATTCCCTGGTGGTCCAACGGTTAGGACTTGGTGCTTTCATGGCCAGGGGCCTGGGTTCAATCCCTGGTGAGGGAACTAAGGTCCTGCAAGCCACGTGGCAAGGCCAAAAAAAAAAAAAAGGAAAAAAGAAATAGTCAACCTGAATAGCCCCATAGCTACTAAGGAAATTGAATTCATAGGTTATAACCTTCCCAAGAATCAAAACTCCAAGTCCATATAACTTCACTGGTGAATTTTATCAAGGATTTAAGGAAAATATAATACCAATTCTATGCAAAATCTTCCAGAAAATTGAAGAGGAAGAAATATTTCCAACTCATTTTATGAAGTCAGAATTACCCAGATATCAACACCAGGCAATAATATCACAAGAAAAAAAATATTATTCCTGAGACCATTATCTCTCATGACCAGACGTAAAAATCCTTCACAAAATTTTAGCTGATTCAGCCGGCACTTTATAAAAAGGATAATACATCACAACCAAGTGAAGTTTATTCCAGGAATGAATTCAATAGTCAAAAATCAATGTAAATGACTTTACTTAATAAACTAAAAGAACTAACCCAAACAATTATCTCATTAGATGCAGAAAAAGCAATACAGTTCTCAGCAAACTATAAATAAGGTACATCTGCAATCTGATAAAGGGTATATATGAAAAACCTATGTAACATTATACACCCTACAGCATCCACGTGAATGTCTCTCTTAAGATTGGAACAAGTTAATAATATCTGCTTTCACTTCAAATCAATATTGTACTAAAGATCTTAGCCACTGCAGTAAGTCAAGAAAAAGAAACACCAACCAGATGGGAAAGGAAGAAGCCAAAATGTCTTTATTTGTAGATAACATGATTATTTATGTAGAAAATCCTTAGGAATCTACAGAAAAACCTAGTAGAACTAATAAATAAATTTAGCAAAATCATAGAATACAAGGTCCACATACGAAAATCATTTGTATTTATATGTTAGTAATTAATGAGAAATTAAAGTTAAAAAAGTATAATGGCACAAAAGTATGAAATACTTAGGTACAAATTTAACAAAATGTGTACAAGATATGTTCAATGAAAAGTATAAAACACTACTGAGAGAAATTAAAGATGACCTTAGTAAACAGAAAGTTATATTATGTTCATAATGAAAACACTCAGTATTTTTAAAATGTCAATTCTCGGGCTTCCCTGGTGGCACAGTGGTTGAGAGTCCGCCTGCCAATGTAGGGGACACGGGTTTGTGCCCCGGTCCGGGAAGATCCCACATGCTGCGGAGCGGCTGGGCCCCGTGAGCTATGGCAACGGGAGAGGCCACAACAGTGAGAGGCCCGTGTACCGCCAAAAAAAAAAAAAAAAAAAAGTCAATTCTCCCCAAATTGATACATTGATTCAATGGAATTCCAATCAAGATCCTAGCAGATGTTTCTGTAGATATGGATGAGATGATTTAAAATTCATATGTAAATGCAAAGAAACTAGAATAGGCAAAATGATATTGAAAGAAGAGAAGCAAGGTGGAGGGTGGGGTCACACTGTCAGATATCAAGATTTACTATAAAACACAATAATCAAGACAGTGTGACACTGTCTTAAGTAAAGACATATAAATTGGAAATAGGAAACCTAGATATAGACCCAAACACAGAGGATCAACTAATTTTCCACCAAGGTGTCAAGGTGTCAATGGGAAAGAAGAGTCTTCTCAAAAAATTGTGCCAGGACATTTTGGATATTCATAATCACATAACAAAAACAACAACAACAACAACTCAATCTTTACCTCACACCAAACATAAACATTAACTTGAAGTAGCACAGACCAAAATGTAAGAGCTAAACTACAAAACTTTCAGAAGAAAACATAGGAGAAAATCTTTGCAATCTTGTTAGGGAAAGATTTCTAAAACACCAATACCATGATCCATAAAAGACGACTTTGATACATTGGACTTCATCAAAATTAAGAATTTCTACTCTTAGATAATGAAAAGACAAGCGATAGACAGGGAGAAAATATTTGCAAATTACAAATCTCATAAAGGACTTATATCCTGATATATAAAGAACTCTGAAAACTCAGTAATAAGAAAAACAGCTAAATCAAACAAAATGGGCAAAACATTTGAACACTTTATCAGAAGATATACAGAAGGCAAATAAACACATGAAATAAGTTCGGTATCTTTGGTCTTTAGGGAAATACAAATTAAACCCCAATGACATATTACTACACTCTTATTGAAATGTTTAAAATTAAAAAGACTGAGCGTGCAAAGTGGTTGTAACTAGAACTCTCATACTCTGCTGGTAAGAATGTAAATGGTATAACCACTTTGGAAAAACAGTTTGACAGGTTCTTAAAAGCTAATAAGCACATCTATCATATGGTCCAGCCAATTCACTCTTCAGTATTTGTCCAAAAGAAATGAAATATTTCTCCACATAAAGACTTGTCAATGAATGTTCATAGCAACTTTATTTAGAATAGCTCTAAATTGGAAACACCTCAAATGTCTATCATTTGGTGAACGGATAAACAAATTATGGTTTATCTATACAATGGAATGACATTCAGCAACAAGAAGGAATACATTGCTGACATATAACAACATGGATGAATCTCAAAAGCAGTATGCTAAATGAAAGACACAAAAAGATACATACTAGAAATGTTCTATTGTATGATTGTGGTGGTGTTTACATAGCTATATACGTTTGTCAAAATGCAAACTGTACATTAAACACTGGTAAATTTATTATCATGTAAATAACATCTCAACAATGCTGATTTTTAAGAAATGTAAGAGGGTGATGAACATACAATCTGGAATAGTGGTTTCTTTGGATGAGAAGAGGCAAGGAAATTGTATGGGAGGAAGCAGCACATTAGTAGATGTCCATTATTAATATCCTTAGGTTGGTTGTTTCATACATGTTTATTATATTATTAAAACAGACACAAAAAACTGAAGAATAGTTATCATGGATAATGATACAGGTAATTTAAGAACCAAAAATAATGACTTGATTCAATTCTGTATTCCTAATGTCCCAATTATAAATAACGTAAAATAGAAATTGGGGTGATGTTGAAAATGATTTAGTATTAGCTATTTTTAGAAAACTTCACTCTTCAGAATAATGACTCATTTCTTAAGTGTTTGGGTTTCACTATAACCAATATTCAAGATATTAACTCTTTAAGAAAATAAATAACTTCATAAGGCTCAATTCTGAAGCATGTTAGCACTTACCCAGCGGTTCCACCAGTTGGTCAACCAGTCCCATTTTCTTTGCTCTGTCTGCACGAATGCCTCTACCAGTCAGCATCATGTCAAAAGCAGCAGGCACACCCACCTAACAAGCAAGCAAGGATTAGAGCAAAGGTGGAAAAAAATCAGTGATAATTACAATTTACAAATCATCCAACTGAGCAAAATAAATATTAAAATGAGAAAACTCAAACCAGATTTTTATGTTATATATCAACGAAATTTTATATACTGATACACATTTAGGTAAAGTTTAGTTTTAGAAACCTCCGCCTGAAGTTAAAAATGTCTTTATATCTCTTCTTTTAATTCAATATGTAGGATTTCTGTCTTATGGATTGATAAAGTAGAGAAAAAATGTCATGTTTCCTAGAATTGTACATTTATGTCATTCTGAGTTTCTTCTCTATCATTTGTGTATTTAAAATTCCTATACCAGAATTAGTAGAGACTGAGAAATCTCATAGTTTTGACAATGTCTTTAGAAAGAATCTTAGACTTAACAAAAAGAGAACTCAACTAGGGCTTTGTATGTAGGTGCTCGAACAGCTTCTAGCTACATTCAAGAACCAACTATAACAAAACAAAAGAAACAGCAATATTTTCTATACACATATAGGCTTATTCATTCTTTCAGTAAATCCTCTTGGCAATTCCTATGAAGGAATGCACACTATTTATTATCAGAAAACAAATACCATAAACTTTCCCATTTTTCTATGTCCAACTCCTATCGACTTCTCTGCAAAGAGTATTTCTGCTGAGTGTTGTTTTCCCTGAAGAACCCACAGTACCAGAGGCTATGAGGTTCAGGGAGTTTGATGTTAGGATTGCTCTGCAGCCCCCAGGTCTGACTGTCCTTCCCTTCTTCTTAAGAATTCAAAAGCCTGATGGGCCTCTTTTGGGTCTATAGAATACAACAGTGAGATCATCCAAATCAGGGGAAAGGTCTGCCTCTTAACAGTTATCATGAAATAAGACCCAGGGATTTGAAAAACTGGTAAGATCATACTGTGCAGAGAAGGAACAAATTAAACTGTAAGTTCCAGAAAGCAAGACATGTATCTTATCTATCTCTTCCCTTCTTCAGGGACTAACAAAGGACCCTGATCAATCATTTTGATCAAGGAATTGAAAAAATAAATAAAAAGTACAATTGAAAAAATAAACAAATATCAGGAATAAAATGTTATTGATCCTATATATTCACATTGTATTTGGTTTCTAATTTTTTTGTGTGTGTGTGGTACGCGGGCCTCTCACTGTTGTGGCCTCTCCCGTTGCGAAGCACAGGCTCCAGACGTGCAGGCTCAGCGGCCATGGCTCTCGGGCCCAGCCGCTCCGCGGCATGTGGGATCTTCCCAGACCGGGGCACGGACCTGTGTGCCCTGCATCGGCAGGCGGACTCTCAACCACTGCGCCTCAAGGGAAGCGCTAAATTTTACTTATTTATTTATTTGTTTATTTATTTATTTTTGGCTGCGCTGGGACTTTTTTGCTGCACGCGGGCTTTCTCTAGTTGCAGCGAGCGGGGGCTGCTCTTTGTTGTGGTGCGCAGGCTTCTCACTGCAGTGGCTTCTCTTGTTGCAGAGCACGGGCTCTAGGTGTGCAGGCTTCAGTAGTTGTGGCACGTGGGCTCAGTAGTTGTGGCTCAGGGGCTCTAGAGCGCAGGCTCAGTAGTGTGGCACGCAGGCTTAGTAGTTATGACTCACAGGCTCTAGAGTGTAGGCTCAGTAGTTGTGGCGCATGGGCTTATTAGTTGCTCCGCAGCATGTGGGATCTTCCCGGACCAGGGCTTGAACCTGTGTCTCCTGCATTGGCAGGCAGATTCTTAACCACTGCGCCACCAGGGAAGTCCAGTTTCTAAATTTTACAATGAATACCCATATTATACCTTTTGTACAGAGGAAATAGATCTAAAGGGGCACATAGGACCGAGGTTCTCAAGTTAACATGGGTATCTTAAACTCACCATTTTGGGTAGCCTTTGTGTGCCTCCCGCTCCTGGTAGGATTCCCAGCAAGACTTCAGGGGAACCCAGAACTGTTTTCTTATCTTTTGTTGCTATTCTGTATTGGCATGAAATGGCAAGCTTCAAACAAATGAAAGAAAATTAGAGTGTTAAAAAATGTAAGTTTGTAACATCTTAGGATATGTGAGGGTCTAAATATTACTCATAAAGCAAGAATGTGCCCCCAGAATAAACCGAAATTCCTTAGGCTGGCATTTGATGCTTTCTACAATTTACCTTTCTGGCCTTACTCCATATCTTTCCCCTAAGTTATCAACCTCTTTTTGGGTTGCAGATCTCCTTGAAAATCTGCTGAAAGGTATGGAAGCTCTCAACAGAAAAATGCACACATAATTATATATGCACCCCAGGTTAAGAAACCCTGTGTGATGTAAAGACTCTTCAATCAAGCAGGCCTACTTACGGTGCCCTAATTAGGCTTTGTTTATCCTTGTCTTTGCTCACACCATGCGACATGTGGAATGTTTTCCCACTACTTTCTGGTTAATCAAATTCTGCCTATCTTTTAGGACCAGACACAGGTTTCCTTAATTAATACACGTGAAAGTGTCTAGTATAGAACCCAGCATGTGATAAATGTTCAATAAATGTTATTTTCTTTTCCCCTCCTTCTTTCTTACATGCTCCAGTTTGGTAAGCATCTCTTCTCTCAAATCTTGTGTTATTTACCATCTTTACTACTCACAATACGCTTGACGAACATTATGCGTTATGTGTCTCAACCAGACTTCAGTAGCTCAACAGCATGCATCACACTTTTCAATCTCTGCCTCGCAAACTTTAACAAGGTTTTTTAGAATTGATAGGGGCCTTAGAGAGCTAGTTCAAAATCTTCTCAGTTTGTAAATGAAAACATGACACTTTGGTTCACTTGCTCTGTGCCATGAGAATAAGGATAAAAACCTATCCAGAAATTTGGTAGCTAAAAACAAGGCTGATTCTCCCTCAACAACTTTTTTTAAGGCAAAATAGTAGCTAAAGGTTTGCAGCAGGTGAATCCCAACAATGAGCTGGACCGTTGTCTCAATGACTTTGGAATAAATCTGTACCTCAAGTCCTCCTCCTAAGCAGGATCCATTGATGGCAGCCACAATAGGCTTTGTGGACTTCTCAACTTTCTCAAACATTCTCTGTGCTTCCTGTGATATTTGTGTTACCTCTTGAGGGGTCGTGCAAGCAGTTAACATGCTGCAGTAAACATGAGAGAAGAGAACCAAAAGAAAACCATAACCTATTTTGTTCAATACTTCATCCACCATATCCTTATCCTATCATATATCAATATTCGGTAGTGAATCTTCAAACACTCAGAAGTTTAAGAATGATTTTGCCTCAGATAGCACTAATATCAGTGATATCATCTCTCGATAAAGAGTGTTAAATTTCTGGATTCAGAGAACATGAAACAAAACATGTTGAATAAATTTGTGTTTGTTTTGGTAACAAATCATTAGAAAATCATCTTCTGGTAAATATTTTCACAAGCAGATTAAACATTTTCACTATCAGGTAGCTTTCGGATTAAACATCAATCAGAATGTCAGAAAAAAAGGCTTCTATTACAATAATGTTGTCCTCAATGTCCTTTAATTTCAGTTTGTTTCATTTGCTACTTACTGTTTCTGAACACATTTAAGCTGTGGGTTTTTTACTTTTGACCAAAGACAACTAATTTTCTGTCATTTTATATGCTGGGACTTGTTCAGCTAGCCTCACACAAGCTACAAGTATTTTCCTATGGATTTAGGTAGCTACTACCAGGTACATCAGTGTCTTACTAGGCTTAAATAACCAAGCTAGAAGAGAAAGCACTTGATGGAGATAACTTTGCTTTTTCTAAAAAATAAACATAAACAAACAGAATATTTATGAATTTCTAATTACTATACATAAAAAAAGAAGGGTATACAATATTGAACAAAGTTTAAAAATATACAAACACCATACATACAAATTACTAAGCCAATAATGCTGGCTATCATTGCCTAAACTGCAAAAAATAATATAACAAATACCCATATTTTGACAGAATTAATAACCGTTAACATTTTAACCCAGTAAACTAATATTAAGGCATCATCTCTCCTTACTTTTGCTCTAAAGAATTTTAAAGAAGTTATATATACGTACATTATATCATTGGAAAAAAAAGAAAATATTAGCTGTATTGGTAAAGTAGCCTTTGACCCCTGAAGTTCTACCAGCCAATTCATTTACCCTGAAACAACCATTTTCATGTTTGTAGTGTATTCCTCAAACCAACTACATATTTGTATCCATAAATAATACAGAGAAGTATTCATGTATGGTTTTTAAATGTTTATATAAACTATAAACAGTATCAAACATTCTGTAACTTGCTTTTTTTTTAACTTAACATTATGTTTTTGAGTTCTAACATTATGCTGTAGATCGTTAGTTCCTTTGAATTGTTTTTGTAGTATTTTATCTTGTGAATATTCCACATTTACTTATCTATTTCCCTCATGACTGACGTTTAGCTTGTTTCAAATTCTTCACTATTTTAAAAAAACTATACAGGACTGAACATCCCTATGCATGCACGGGTCCTTAAAACCAAAGGGTGGGATTTCTCTAGCATATATACCTAGAAGAGGTATCACTTGAATATATGATATGTGCATTTTCAGTTTTACTAAATTTTATCAAATTACTCTCCAAAGTGGCTGTACCAATTTGCATTCCTACTAGTAATATTTAACTTTCTCATTTTCCCAAGTCCTTGCTAATATATTTTCAAACTTTTAAATGTTTGCTGGTCTGGTGGATGAAAAAAAGGGTATCTCATTGTTAGTTTATTTTCATTCTACTCAAACATTGCTCCTTGAACTACTACTTCAACTTCTTTAAAGAAAGGCTGTATTCAGTTTTATAAGGTTTAAGCAACAAGTCCTTCTTTTTTATTAACTTTATTAAACTCATGAAAATAATTTTAAAAAAACTTGCAGAGAATATTTACTTCTACCTTCTTTTAAAATGAGAAATGATTAGGCCTAAAAAAACATACCGTTAGCCAAGGTAAAAGGTGACTTCAAAGTTCCTAAAACTTACTTGAGATCGGCACCTGCAATGAAGCACCCTGGCTTTGATGAGATAAGGACAGCACTTCTGATGTGATTGCTAGACCAGACTTCATTCATTACTTCTATGAACTCTGAATGCACTTCTTGACCCAGAGTATTCACCTACCAAAGGGAAATACATATAAATCTAAGGGTTTAAATTCGAAGTAACAGATATGCAAATCACCATCAAATGCTATTTTGATTATAGGAAATACGTTTAACCAGGAGAAATATACTGTTAAAAGAAAGAGACAGGGAAACAAACAAACAACCCAGCAGCTGTCTATTCAGCTGCTTTGGGCAACTGTAAGCACCCCTCCCTCTAAAAATATTTCTACTTAAAGGAGGAACTCGTATTCCTGAGGAGGTCATATTCCTAAGTTTCAATCATATGCAGGCTATAATTAAGTCTACAAACATTTATCAGCATGGAAAAAGTTTGTATAATGTTAAGGAAAAAAAGAAATCAAAATTAGACATATAGGGCTTCCCTGGTGGCGCAGGGGTTGAGAGTCCGCCTGCTGATGCAGGGGACATGGGTTCGTGCCCCGGTCCGGAAAGATCCCACATGCCGCAGAGCGGCTGGGTCCGTGAGCCATGGCCGCTAAGCCTGCGTGTCCGGAGCCTGTGCTCCGCAACGGGAGAGGCCACAACAGTGAGAGGCCCGCGTACCGCAAAAAAAAAATAAAAAAATTAGACATATAGTATGATCTTAATTTTTAGAATATTATTTGCTGAAACTGGATTAAATGTTAAAAGTGGTTATCTTTGGGTTTGGAGCATGAATGATTGTTATTCTCCTCTTTATTGCTTTAAAATGTCCTACTATAGGCATCTGTTATTTTTGTGTTCAGGAAAAATGGTCAACTTACAAAAAATGTCTTAAGTTTGAATCATTGCTCAGTAAATGCTAAGATTTACTCTAGTGAGGGGGACTGCCTCTTACTTTCCTTAATTTGTGATAGTCATTAATTGCTTACATCTAGGCCCTCCTACTTCATTGAGGCCTCTGGTAATAAGATTTCTGAAATATGAAATCTTTACACCAACTTTAGGTGAGGGAAAAGCATGAGTTCCTGCAGTAAAGCTCTTCTTGGCAAAAGACTGGATTAATGCTGTATGCTTTTTTGAAGTTGCCAAAAACAAATGAAGCTCTACTTTGAACAGAACTTGAGTTCTAATATATGAACTGCACCGGGTCATTCAGGTCCTGTAGGAAACTTAACGACATTTAACCCAGCCAAATTACTGTGAATAATGACTATGTCAGGCAGGTTAAGGAAGCCGATTTAATAACCTCATAGTTAAGATGGGTAGGTCAGTTTTAATTCTTATAAACAAAGCTTATAATTTGCTTCTTATCTAATAAACCACCTTATCATTCTACAGTGTAACAAAAAGATAGTTTTATTAATCCTTGATGTTAATCTGACAACTAAAGTCAACTAGGAGGAATTCTTAAACAAGGACCTCTGCTGAAGAAAACTGCATTCCTTGGGCAATTTCTCAAACTCTAACCATCAAAACTGTAAGTTCATGTGATAGGATTACTGCCAAATTGGTGGATTTCTTTCTTTGCCATTCAGGACTGGATTAATGAATGTAGTGAGTAGAAATAAACTGCAGCAAGTTGAATTAGGTACCTTCGAATTGGGTGAGTTAATTCGAATAACTGCTACGTCCCCTTTGACTCCATAGTTAATGTGGGTTCTGGCTAAAAAGAGAAGGAAAATTTATTTGTAAACATGTTTATTGCTAAATAAGTATAAAAAGCAATGTAAGCATGTCAACAAGAAATTAAACTTACTCAGCAAAGCAGAGGACCTTGTAAAGTTGCGGCAAATATAACCTGTAAGAAAAAGATATTTCAAAATTAATTATTTTACAAAACAGAATTTCCATAGTACCTGCTATACATAACAAAGCTGGACTTTATAACAACCACAACAAAACAAAGTGTTCTAAGCCATTATTGTGACCACTGCTGTATCTTTTTGTTTCAATTATCAGGTCAAATGATTATCTGGATACTAAATGTGGTGGGTGGAAGAATGGCCTCTCAAGGATGCCCATGTCCCCAGAAACCCAGTATGTTAGGTTATATGGCAAAGGGAAATAAAGGCTGCAAATGGAATTAAGGTGGCTAATTAGCTGACCTTAATACAGGGTGATTAGCCTGGATTATTCAGGTACACCCCATGAAATTACAAAGGAGGAGAAAAGGCAAAAGAACCAGAGATGGCAGCACGAGAACTCATTTTGCTGGCTTTGAAGAAGTCAAGGAATGCAGGCAGCCTCTGGAAGCTAGAAAAGGCAACGAAATGGATTTTCCCTTAGAGCATCCAGAATGAACACAGCCCTGCCAACACCTTTGATTTTAACCCAGTGAGACTCATTTCTGACATCTGTAACTGTAAGATAATAAATTTCTATTGTTTCAGACACTAAGCTTGTGGAAATTTAGGGCCACAATAGGAAACAAATACACTAAGAAATAAGTAATCTACAAAGCGATCCATAATGTTAGTTCCGAATGTATTCCAAATATATCTCAAGCATGTTCTCCAGCCAGGTCCTCTTGCATTTCTATGGAGAGATGGACTTTCCAGTGTCATGAAAAATAAAATCAAGGGGCTTTAGAGGCTCCATGTTTCTCTCTATCCGGCAGTTCTTTAAAGGAGGGGAAGCGAAGGCACAGGAAAAAGCAGCTTTATACTGCTTTCAAAGGCAAAACAACATACTATTTTTAAAAAAAACAACTAGATGGCACCAGAACCAGAGTGGGGTGATCGCTGGTTCTGTCTGCATTTGTTTTTCTTTAAGCAATCCAAGTCAGCCCTCATGGTGCAAAGACAAAGGACCCGAGAGTCCAAAGCCGTGGGTTCCACCATCAAGTTTATTAGTTACTAGTTGTATGACCATGTACAAGTCTCTCAGAGCATTTCAGTGTTCTTATAAAGATAAGAGTAAAAGTGATGTAATGATTATAAAAGTACCTATAAGTCAAAGTCCTACACCAAAGTAAATTAAGATAAGAGAAGCCAGCCATCTCCTCAATCTCCAGTGCCTCTACTTCACTAACGATATACTTCCCTTTGCTTTTCCATCATTTGAGATGTGTGTCATCTGTATTTGTGACTCTTCCTTCTTTATATCTGTATCATGGCTCCACAACGCCTTATCTTGAGATTCTGTCTACAAGGATCTTTGCCTTCCCTGCCCAAATTTTATCTTTATTACTCACTGTTTTGTTCTCTAATCGTTGCATCTCTAGCAGGTGTTTCCCCCAACTAAACTGTAATCTCCTCCAACATCATCTCATAGTCATTTATATTCCACAACAAAAATCTAGTGTGGCCTAGAGTGAACAGAAAGACAAAAATCCCTGTCTTTGTGGAGGAGGTGAAAACAGGCCTGGCATAGAAAGGAGTTTCCCTATGAAGTAGAAATTCTGTGGGAGGGGAGCCAGATAATAGGCAATTCTAGCTAGAACAGGGTAAACTGAATTAGTGAGAAGGAACTGATCAGGAATGCAGGGTGGGAGAAGATGGGGTGGAAAGACAGATAAAAGACAATAAAAATAAATATGAAAATAAATATGTTAGAAGATAAGTGCCTAAGGAAAAAAGAAAACAGAGCAGGTGAAGGGGCTTGGACGTGGGTTGTAATTCTGAAGACCAAATATTTGAGACAACAGGTTTGAGCTCATTAGCTTATAAACCATAAACTCTCATCCACTAACCTACCTTTCCCCCCCATATAGACATACACAAAACCTCCTCTAAATCAATAGAGACAAGAAACAAAGAAAAAACCAGCAAATGTACAAACATGTCTGGAAAACAATTTCAAACCACAGTCAACTAAATCAAGTTGAAGTACTCAGTAGCTTTGCTTTTGGAATCCAGCCTTCCTCACTTCCTAATTAGGAGAGCTTGCTTTAGAGCAGCGGTCCCCAACCTTTTGGGCCCCAGGGACAGGTTTCATGGAAGACAATTTTTCTACGGACCGGTGGGGGTGTGGGGTGGGGGATGGTTCAGGCGGTACTCGCCTGCAGCCCCGGGGGTTGGGGACCCCTGCGGTAGAGCAGCTGGGTGAACTTTAGCCTATATTTCCTGTGCCAGCAAAAGAGAGAGAAACCTCTGGCCTACTTTGTAATCATTTAAATAATTTAACTCGAGAAGATACCTACAAGATACCTACAAGATCGAAGACTACAGCAGTGCAGAGAGCTGGATTACTGCTAACACAAATTTCAAATACGAAAGTGTTACTTTTGTTGTAACAATCAACAGCTTTTCTCAATATTTAGTACCGGGGGAAGGGACAGGATTAAGGAAGTGAGAGTCAAATTTAAATATACACCATCTACTAAGGTATTTGCCTCCAATTCTTTTCCTGTGAAATTATTCTACCACTTAGGTAATCAGGAATTTGAATTTAGAGTAAGAGTGGGAAATAAACAAGATATTTTGGTCAAGATGTGATTTTCATTTGATAGTCATACTCAGAATTGTAGCACTCAGGCAGGAATGGGTCAAAACTTCAAGAAATACAAAGCAGCATCAAGAGATTTTAATCATCCATCATTAAACATCATAATCTCATTAAATGTTTGGCAATGCCTTGGCATAGACTTTCAGTTAGGGTTAGGGTTAGGATTAGGGTTAGGGTTAGTCTGTTGAGTCTAAATGGCAATCCAGGTGTGCAGGTAATTTTAAATTCACTTTCTAGACTTTTTTTCAAAATTTATACATTGCTACTAAAAGGAGCAATAGCTATAATAAGCTATATTTTTTAATTTTTAAAATTAATTTTTATTGGAGTATAGTTGATTTACCATGTTGTGTTAGTTTCTGCTGTACAGCAAAGTGAATCAGTTATACATATACATATATCCACTCTTTTTTAGATTCTATTCCCATATAGGTCATTACAGAGTATTGAGTAGAGTTCCCCTGTGCTATACAGTAGGTTCTTATTAGTTATCTATTTTATATATGGTAGTGTGTATATGTCAATCCCAATCTCCCAATTTAACCCTCCTTCCCCAAGCCATATTTTCTTATAGGTTAAAACACAATGCAAAATATATACACACATGTGTGTATATATATTTCTATAAAAAAACATAGAAAAACTAGGCTTGTAACCTTTTATACATGTAAAATGTAAAAATTACTTTAAAAAAGTCTCATATCTGTATCAATAGAATCATAGTTCTTCAGGGCAGGAAAGAGTTATAACAGCTAACGTTTATTAACGTTAACAGTAGCACTTACTCCACGAAAAACTGCTTTACACCTAAAATAACTCCTTTAAAGCTCACAAGGTGGTATTATTCCCCATTTCACAAATGAGAAAACAGACACAGAAATTACTTGCCCAAGGTCACCAGAGGGTAAAAGGCAGAGCTAGATTCAAACCCAGAAGTCAGACTCCAAATTTAATGCTTTTAATTGCATTACCTTAAAATCAATGGAGGGGAAGCTCAAAAATATACATTTGATATTTTTAAAGTGTTAAACCAAAAATGTGGAAAACAGACAAACTGTCAGGTCACATGACCAAATGCTAACAGTAGGTATGTGAGTAGTAAGGGAATGGGTGATTCTTTTTTTCTTAATCCCTTTCCCCAGTCTTCACAGCATTTCAATTTTCTGTAATCTTATGATTGATGCGCGCGCACACACACACAAAGCAGTCCTGTGGAGACTAAAAACATTGGTCGAAATAAGAAAGCAGAAGAGATTCAATCATTCGAAATTAGTCCCTTACAGTAAAGGGAGATTCCAGGCACTCCTCCAAAAACAGCATGCGGTATTACCCCGGGGGGTTCAGAAGGAGGAAGGCATATTATAAATTATATTTCTAATTAAGTAACCGATATTAAGTACAACATGCAATAAAAAGTCACATTTCACCTTAAGATTTGAGATGAAAGGAAAATGCTTGATTTTCCACAGTCACCCACTTTAACTTTCACCGCCAGTTTGAAGACAAAAAGACAATATAGCTAATACAAGCTAACTGGGTATCGTCAGAAACAAGGGTAGAAATAGTTGTAAAATTATCTAACACCTTGCTCCTTAAGAAAGAGAGTATCTGCGTAATTTTAAAAAAATGCTTCTTCTAGCAAATTGCAGAACCTACCCCTTGAAAATCAATATATTATACGTTCATACAGGGATTATTGGAACTGCAAGAGTTGAGCTTCCTATTGAAGTGTGGTAATAGGTACAAAAAAGGTTTTGGGGAAAAGGGGCAGGGAATGGCAGTAATTTGCAAGGCTGGTTAATTTCACACAAGGTTTTAAGATGCCTCTTGTTACAGGCAAGGTGCAATGGAGCCACAAAGATGTGACAGACTGGACTGTCCTAGTCCTCCTAGTCCTCCCAATCTCGTAGGAACAGGCTCAAGGCCATCATTAAATGAAATGAGGAGACCAGCGGAAGTGCCAGACCGGGTGGACAGGGCTCAGAAACGTTAGGGCTTATGGAGCCCGAAATCGCTGCAGGACTCATGAGAGAGGAAATGTCAGTCCCTGCGCCAGGGAACAAGAGACCAGATCCCAGAGCAGCATCCCTCCCCCTTATCCAGGGCTGGGACCCTGGGCCGGGGCAGGGAGGTGGCAGCGATGGGGAGACGAGGCTCCGGGGAAGCTCGGGTCTCCGTAGCAGTTCTGCCCGGGGCTGTTGGGCGCCCTCAACCAGGCCTCACCTGGGCAACGGAGCATCCTGGAGGCAGTGAAGCGGCTGAGGCTGCCAACTGCCCGGGAAGCCACCATCTTGAGCAGAAGAGGACGAAAGTGGAAGGCGCTTCAAGTCGGGGGAGCCAAGCAGAGGACTTTTCTTTCCGTAGTCTGGCTCTGGCCAGGTGCCCGATGTACTGCCTGACTAAAACCGCTATGGCGAGCTGCCGCCGGTTCCTTAACCTCGCCCTTTGCTTCTGGTTAACCGGGCGGAAAGGACACCTTCTCCGCGGGGAGGAAGGAAGGTCAGGGAAGAGAGGGACAGAGTTCCGGATTTTCCAGTCAGGCAGCCGGAGGGCAGCCCGGAAGGCCTGCGAAGCCCGCGGAGCCGGTGGGAAGGTTGAAGGGTCCTTTCTCGGCAGGGCCCGCCCCTTGATCCAGTCGGGGCCCGTCGCTCGGATCCAAACCTTGCTGGCAGCTGGAGTCTGAGCCCACGCGAGCTAAGGTGAGACGGCGCGTGCCCTCGGCTTTCCGCCTGGCCTTTCCCCGGCGAGTTCTGCACTTCCTTTCCCACCTACTACGCCCGCGGCCTCCTCCTCTCCCTGGGGCTGTGGAGTTCGAGGGAGCGGAAGGAAGCTTCTCAATGGGGCTCTCCCGTACCAGGGCAATTTGGGCAGTAATTTGGCCTAGCCTTCGGTTTGTAGCTTAGAGCAGCGGTGTCGCCTGTGTCTTTTAATTTATCATCGCATGTTAACGAACTGTTGGCTTGTGTTTGTGTCGGTTTAAAGCGCTGGCCTGTGTTCCAGTGTTGTTGTTTCACCTGCTTTGCCTGGAGCCAGGCCGGCGGCAATAGAGATTCGGTACAGGGCCCGGGGTTTACCCCTTTTATGTTACCGAGGGTGGGTCTCGGTCGTGTGGCTTTTTCGGGACTCGAATGTGGGAGGAGCTGAGACATGCCTGTGTCCCGCTCCGAGATCCAGGGCTCAAGATTATTTTCTAATCCGGAGGGGACCCGGAGATCATCCGGTCATTCATCATCCCCTTCACTTTATCGGTGAAGCCCATGAATCAGGGTGAATGAGTTTACCCATGGCCGCAGGTGGTAGAAATAGGCCTAGAGGTCTGTTAACTTCTAGTCAAGAGCTCTGCATTGCCTGAAAGCTGTTTTTGTGCTGGAAAGATAGGCTTGAGTCCTGGAATCAAGTGATTGACTACAAAAAGTAATGTTGAGGGCCCTCTAGGCCCTTTCACCATCCTCTCATTTAATCTTCACGATCCCAAAATTGTTATTTACATTTTGTAGATGAAGTTTGGGAGGCTCGGAGATTATGTAAATTTTCTGGTAGGTGGCAGAGCCAGGATTCGGCCATAAATTTAAGTCTCACTGTTCACCGGATTGACTGTTCCGCAGGAGAGGGAGCAGGAAGAGGCAGGGGTAAATGGCAGGGAAGTTGAGACTGAATTGAGGAGTATGGAAAGAAAGAAGAGAGGTTTCTGTTTAAAGTTCAAGTCAAATAGTGAATCCCCCATCACTGTGAACACCTTAAGCAGAAACTGCATGAGCAGTGATCTCTTAATTTGCAGAAAGGATTCTTTATGACCTCCAAAGGGCTTCCATCTCATAAGGTTTTTACAGTTCAAAGCTTGCCTCCTGCCCACATAATGCTCTTTCTGCATCTAATTCGGTGTAGCACTTACTGTTTAGATCAAGAGTGGCAAACTTTTTCTGTAAAGGGCCAGATAGTAAAGAGTTTAGGTTTCACAACCCACATTGATCTCCGTCACATATTCCTTGTTTTGTTTTGCTCTACAACTTTTTAAAAATGTAAAATCTGTTGTTAGCTAGAGACCCATGGGTTGAAGTTTGCCATCCCCTGATTTAGGTCACGCTTTTGGCTCTTGATTTTTTTGTTTCCTGTATTCTGAGCAAAATCATAAGCTCCATCAAGGGCAGAAATGTTATGCTTCTCACTGTGTCTTACATAAAGGGTAACTAAATACATTTATACCATCACCCACTAAAATTAATAGCAAACACATGTATAACCCTTACTATGTATCAGGCACTGTTCTAAGTGCCATATATATATATATATATATATATATACACACACCTCACAACAACCTATGAAGTAGGTACTTTAATTATCTACAGTTTACAGGTGCATCTTACAGATGAATTATCTACATCTTACTCCTAAAACAGAGAAAGAAAATGGCCTTTGGAGGTCATCAAGAATCCTTTTTGCAAATTAAGTAGCTTGCTTAAGGTCATACAGCTAGGGTACAGCCAGGATTTGGATTGGGCGGTTTGCCTTTAGTGTTTGTGCTATTAAGGATATTGTGGACTGTGTCTTAATGATACTGTAATAATGAGCTGTTAGAGCCACTCCATCTTGCTTTCATTACTTGTTTAGCCCCTTCTTCATGTTACTTGCTCCTAGGTTCCTGCAACTTCATGCATCTTTCTATAGTTGCACACCCTACTCAAGCCTACCCAGGCTTCCCAAATCCTTGAGTCAAAATGTATTTCCTAAAGCTTAAAGCGGATGACAATAACTAGGTCATATATTGCTTAGTCCTTCTTTCTTTTGAAATCTGTCTCTACTTTTTATTAATTTTTGATGGGATGTATATTCTATTTAATTTTTTTCCCAGAAACTTCAGGAAGTCTAAAGAAAATAACTATACCAATAACTCCACCACCCAAAGATAACTACTGTTAACATTTGCTTTGTATTTTTCTGGACTTTTTAAATGCATTTGTATGTTTTCATCTATCTATCAAGATACTAGTATATGCAGATTTTCTATAAAACTAGAATTATACTGTACATTAAAAATAAGATGCTCATTGTAAAAAAAATTTTAAGAAGACAGAAGAATATAAAATGACAGTCCCTCTTTATCTCTTCCATATATAGATTCAGCTTTATGGATTTTCGTCTCTTTCTGTCATAAAATGGAGTCTTACTATATATATTATTCTGCAGTCTGCTTTTTCATTTAATATATGTTGTGGACATCTTTGCATGTCATTATATACATGTATGTCATTATGTTTCATTTTTCTTTACAAACTGCTGAACAGTATTCCATGGTATGTTTGTAATATTATAATTTATTTAACCATTTCCTCCTGTATGCATCTACATCTTGAGTATTTCTATTGGCTAGAGATCTATGATTGCTACATATACAACTTGAATATTTCTGTTGCTTAAAGACCAATAAGAAGAATTACTAGGCTCAGAAATTGACAATTCAGAATCTGAGAGAGAAATAAAAATTGCCTCCCAAAAAGGCCTTACCAATTATACTTTTATCAACTGTATATGGAAGTGCTTAAATAAATCCATTCTCACAAGAATTGTGTGCTAACCATATTTTTAATTTTTGCCACTTAATAACCCCAAAATGACCTTGTTTTAATTAAAAAAAATTTTATTGTTAGTGAGGTTGAACATTTAAATTTTTATTTATTTGACATTTTTTTTCTTCTGTGAATTGCTCATTTTTCCTTTTGGTCATGTTTCAGGAAGGAGCCTTCCAGCTGCAAATAACAGAAAATTAAACTTAAATTGGCTTAATAAAGGGGATTTGTTGACTCACAGAACGGAAAAGCACAGTGGGAGGGTGGGTTTCAGATACGATTCAATCAGGGCTCTAGTTTCTTTTTTCTGAATTTTCAGCTCTGTCCTCCTTTGAGACCAGCTCTACCCTTAAACTAGCTTTTATCATGTTTGCAAACTGCTCTAGCCATGCCAAGCCTCAGAAGGAAAGAGTATGTTCCAGAATTCCAGGCAGAAGACTTGAATGTCAGACTGACTAAGACCATCCCTAAATCGATACCAGTGGTCAAGGCAATACCATGCACCATTATTTTAGGCCTTGGTTGCCTGAACCAAAGAGAATGAGATTATTCTGATTGGTTTAAACCCTGGAGTTGAGCTGGATTCAGTCCCATGTAAACCACATGTGGCAACTACATAATGGTGTGAAATGGATATTGGGGTGAAAACCACAGATTCCATTATAGATTGCTTCTCTTTTTCCTGTAATTTGTAGAAGTTCTTTATGGAGTATGGGATTTAGCCCTTTGTTTTCCATGTTACAAATACTTTCTCTGAATCTATTGTTTGCCTTTTAACTTTATTTTAGTGTCTTTTGCTATGTAGATATTTTAAATGCTTCTTTAATCAGTTCTTTTAGTTATTCTTTTCCATTATGGCCTCTAGGTTTTATACCATATGTTGGAAGCCTTTCCCCAAGATTATAAAAATATTCTCTGATATATTCTTGTAGTAAGCTAGAAAAATATATATTTAGATTAATGCATCTGTAATTTGTACTTATAGTGTGAGCTATGGATCTAATTTTTTTTCAAATGGTTAGCCATTTTCCCAACAAATCTATTGAGTAATTCACCTTTCTCCCACTTATTTGAAATGTTATCTTTATTACATACTAAATGCTCATACACATGAGTATGCTTCTGAACTTGCTACATCCTGTTCTGTTGATTAGTTTCATTTATTACTGTGCCAGAATTGAACTGTTTAATTACTGGTACTTTATAGAAAGTTTTGATATCTGTTAGAGCAAGGTCCCCCTTTTTTTCAATCAATATTTTCTTGACTAGTTTCATGAATTTTATTTCAAGAGGAACTTTACTTATGGGGATTTATATTCCAGACTCAAGTGGCATCAAATGTAGCTTCTGGAAAAGTGGTGCCCATCTCATGGGCCAATTTGTGTCTCCAGGGCCAGAGTCCCTTGAGTATACCTAGGCTGGTAAGCCTAGAGGTTGGACTCCTCCATCTCTTTCCAATCCATATATTTGGTAAATGTGGTTTTTTTTTCTTTTTGGAAGCCACAGGGCATCTGTTTTTAGTCAATGATGACCTAAGAAAAGTTAAACAAGGCTTTTATATTGGCTGTTGCTGTGTAACAAATTAGTCCAAAATTTAGCAGCTTAAAACAGTAAAAATTGATTATCTCATACAGTTTCTGACGGTCAGGAATTTGGGGGCAAATTAGCTGGGTCGTTCTGACTTTGACTTTCTCATGAGGTTGCAGTCAGAATGCTGGCGAGGGCTGTAGTCATCTGAAAGCTTGTCTGCGCTAGAGGATTCACTTCCAAGCTCAGTCACATGGCTGTTGGCAGGAGGTGTCAGTTCCTCATCACCAGAGCCTCTTCATCGGGCTGCTCCTGAGGTGCCAGCTGGCTTCCCCTAGACCGAGTGATCTGAGAGACGGACCAAGACGGGAGCTGCAGGATCTCTTAACAGCCTAATCTCGAAAGTGACATCTCATCATTGCTGATGTATTCTTTTGTTACACAGACCAACTATGTAAATAAGAATTCAGGGAAGTGGAATTACTGATCAAAAGTTAGGTGCAGTTGCAGTTTTTTGACAGTTACAATAATTGCCAAATTGCCCTCCATAGTGATGCACCTGTGGAGGTGCCATCAGTTTACACCCTCAGCAGCAGTGTATGAGAGAGCCTGTGTGTGCAGGCTCCCACATGATGAATACCAGCCCTTAAGTCAAATATTATACCTCGGTGCCGTTTTAATTTGTATTTCCCTTATGAATGAGATTGAACATCTTTTCATGTATCTAAGAGCCATTTGTATTGATATTTCTGTTTCTGTGAACGGTTTGTTCATATCCTTTGCCAATTTTTTTCTTACTGATTTGTAGGAACTCATTTTTGGGAATTTAGGGAAGTATTTAATATATTTTATATATTTTAACATAGAGGGGTTTATATTTTTATTATTTTGAAATAATATCAAGCTTATAAAAAAGTAGCAAGTGCAGTGTATGAACTTCTTTTTCTTACAGCAGTTAAGATGTGATACTGCACTATCTCTGAATACTTTAGTGTGTATCCCCTTCAAATACAAACATTCCATAAGGCATTCTGCATAATCACAATACAACCATCAAAATCAGGAAGTTCACATTGGTAGCTTCATGATCATGTCCAGCAGGCTCTACTCCTTTGGCCCTAGAGAAAAGCGTAAACTCTGGAGCTAGACTATCTGGCTTCAAATCACAGCTCTGCCTCTTACTAGTCTTTCAATCCCTGTATGCCTCCGTTTCTCATCTCTTACGAAGGGTGTAATAATCATGCGTACTTCATAGGTCCTTGTGAGGATTAGATGGGTTACTGCTTAGATTAGTGGTTTGTATACTATGTCAGTGTAGCTATTATATTATTAGAGGAAGGGTAGTTGGTAATAGAGTAAATTTTAAAGTATTTTATAGTAGTCATGGATGAGATATCAGAGATCATAGACTACACTCTAAGCTACAAATTGTTCAAATAACCCAGAAAGTCTTTTTGTTCTTCTCTTTTTAGATTTAAGAATGACTTCCCTCTTGACTTACACTTTAAAATATCTTCCCAGTACATCACAATGGACCCTCAGATTTTGTAAGTTTCATTTCTTTCTTTTTAAGATTAGATTTGGTTGTGTAAGCATCTTGCACAGACATGGAATTGTACTGCTTTTTGTAAACACTTTATTTTGTCTTCCAGCTATGAGACCTCTGAGCTGTTCCTCCCAGTTACGAGCTGCCGCAGGTACAGTAATTTGTAAAAAAAAGAAAGAAAGAAAAAAAAAGTCTGATTTAGAAGTTAGATTCTAGAATCTAAATTTGTGAATTTTGAATAAAAACCAAAACTAGTTTGCTAACTCTCCCTTTTGTTGAGCAACATGAACATCACTGTTGCCTTTAAATTAAAACAATATAGGACCAATCAGTAACAACAGTACATGGTGTAGGGTGGGCTCGAGGATGTTGACAGGAGGCTGCTTTCTGGGATATGGAGCCTGATGGAGTCACGCAGGTTCCATGAACCTTACTGGTCAGTTTAATCAGCTACTGGCTGTCAGTCCTAGAGATGATTAGCGTACAAACACTCTGGAGACTGCTGTGGAGCCAAAAGGTAACTTTTCAAACTTTCAGTGACAGGCTTCTCTGTTAATGAATATCCTCTTAGTCCATGTGCAAGAGGATGTGTGCATGAAATAGGTGTGACTGTGGAACCAGTTAATAACGGAAGGTTGTTCAGTCAGTATGAAATGAAAAAGGAAGGAAATTTGTTGATTTTATATGGTCTTTTAGACCCTTGGTAAAGACTTCTTCACTGTTGAATACATACTTTTGCAGAACCTACTGTAGGTATGTATCTTCACTGTCCAGCGCTAAAAATCCCCAGACAGGTTCTCCTTGCCTGGGTCCTGTATTGACTATGACTTCTGATTTTGGTTTTATTATGGTGTTTCTACTTGAATAATAGCTTAATAGAAAAAGCGTCTTACTAGGATTCAGAAGACCTCTGCTCTGTTCCAGTTCTACTTCTTTCTGGGCAGTTTGGCCTTGAACCGATCACTTTACTTCCCTGTGCTTTAGTTTCTTTATCTAAAAAAGAATAATAATTTTAGTCTTGTTAACCTCAAGTAGTTATGAAGATATTTCATAGCACTTTGAAAACTGTAAACTCAATATAAGTACAAGGTAGGAATTCCCTGGAGGTCCAGTGGTTAGGACTCTGTGCTTCCACTGCAGGGGGTATGGGTTCGATCTCTGGTTGGGGAATTAAGATCCCGCATATCACGTGGCTCGGCCAAAAAAAAAAAATATATATATATATATATGTACAAGATGATATTTTTATATTGTTTTACATAAGTATATTAGCAGGGGTCTGTTGCCTAATCTCACCTAGAAAAGTTTCACGTTGCCATGTAACAAATATATTTTCTGTGGCCTCTAAATTCTAATTAGAATATAGATTTGTATAGGCTCACAAAGAATAATTCCTTTCTATCTCATTTCACCTTTTCCCTAATTCTAATGTTCACCCAGGACTTTGCAGTCAGACAGATAGATCTGATTCTTTGCCAACCAGAAGAAGGTCACATTGCATACCAACAGAGGGAAGGCATTTTTGTGGCACATAGAGTATTCTATTTCATATTGCTCTTAAAGTGTTTTGTGTTTCTGTCTCCCCAACTATGTTGTGAGCCCTTCTGAGACTTAAGACTTTTAGAGTCCCTGGTGTCTAACACTGTCCTAGCGATTTCTGTTAACGTTGATGGTGATAGTGGTGCAAGAGGGCACATGATAAGACAAAGGAATGTAACCAGCTGATTTGAGGGGAGGGAGTGGGAATGTACCCATGCTGAACAGGTTTTAGGTTGCAGTAATTTTGTAACTAATTCCTCTTGGATTGCATGTGAATATGCTTGACGGTGCTGTTAGGATGAAGGAATTAGAATAGAGGGGTACAGGTTTATTGATGTTTCCAGTCATCAGGTTGACTGGAAATGTGTCTGATGGAAATTTTGACTTATTTGATGGCTGTATATACTATGCATCTTCCTTGACTTACAATAGGGTTACATCCTGACAAATCCATCATAAGTTGAAAATATTGTAAGTCAGGACTTCCCTGGTGGCACAGTGGTTAAGAATCCGCCTGCCAATGCAGGGGACATGGGTTTGGTCCTTGGTCCGGGAAGATCCCACCTGCCGCGGAGCAACTAAGCCTGTGCGCCACAACTACTGAGCCTGTGCTCTAGAGCCCGCAAACCACAACTACTGAGCCCGTGTGCCACAACTACTGAAGCCCATGCACCTAGAACCTGTGCTCTGCAACAAGAGAAGCCACTGCAATGAGAAGCCTGCGCACCACAACAAAGAGTAGCCCCCACTTGTCACAACTAGAGAAACGCCCATGCTCAGCAATGAAGACCCAATGCAGCCAAAAATAAATAAATAAATGAATAAGTTTGTTAAAAAAAAAAAGAATATATTGTAAGTCAGAAATGCATTTAGTACATCTAATCTACCAAACATCATAGCTTAGCCTAGCCTACCTTAAACGTGCTCAGAACACGTTGGGCAAAATCATCTAACACAGGCCTATTTTATAATAAAGTATTGAATGTCATGTAATTTATTGCATATTGTACTGAAAGTGAAAAACAGAATGGTTGTATGAGTATAGAATGGTTGTAAGTGTATTGGTCGTTTACCCCTGTGATTGTGTGACTGACTGGGAGCTATGGCTCACTGCTGCCCAGCATCATGAGAGAGTATCATACCACTTACTGCTAGCCTGGGAAAAAAATGAAAATTCAGAATTCAAAGTATGGTTTCTACTGAATGTGTATTGCTTTTGCACCATCCTAAAGTTAAAAATTCATAAGTTGAACCATGGAAAGTCAAGGACCATCTGTTTATCTATATATCTATATCCACAGACATACATATATATAAAACAATGGTATACTATATGGCATGTCATCTCTCTGCTTTGATTGATTTTTTTTTAAATGAAAGGTCTTTTGTTTATTTATTTATTTATTTATTTTTGGCTGCGTTGGATCTTCGTTACTGTGCGCGGGCTTTCTCTAGTTGCGGTGAGCAGGGACTCCTCTTCGTTGTGGTGCGTGGGCTTCTCATAGCAGTGGCTTCTCGTTGCGGAGCACGGGCTCTAGGCACACGGGCTTCAGTAATTGTGGCACGTGGGCTCAGTAGTTGTGGCTTGTGGGCTCTAGAGTGCAGGCTCAGTAGTTGTGGCACACAGGCTTAGTTGCTCCGCGGCATGTGGGATCTTCCTGGACCAGGGCTTGAACCCGTGTACCCTGCATTGACGGGTGGATTCTTAATCACTGTGCCACCAGGGAAGCCCTGATTTTTTTTTTTTTTTTTGGCTGCATTGGGTCTTCGTTGCTGTGCGTGGGCTTTTCTCTGGATGCGGCGAGGGGGGGCTACTCTTCATTGCGGCGCGCGGGCTTCTCATTCTGGTGGCTTCTCGTTGCGGAGCACAGGCTCTAGGCACATGGGCTTCAGTAGTTGTGGAATGCGGGCTCAGTAGTTGTGGCTCACGGGCTCTAAGCACAGGCCCAGTAGTTGTGGCACATGGGCTTAGTTCCTCCGTGGCATGTGGAATCTTCCTGGGCTAGGAATCGAACCTGTGTCCCCTCCATTGGCAGGCGGATTCTTAACCACTGCGCCACCAGGGAAGCCCTCTGCTTTGATTTTAATTATGTATGTGAAATACAGAATGTATATGTCAGCCATAGAATACTAGGTTTGGAGTTGGGAGGAGTGCTTGAGGTCATCTAATCTAGCTCCCATATTTGCAAATAAGAAATTTTTGGCAGAGCAGGGACTAGCACCCAGATATTTTAACCCCCTATTCAGATTCTTATACTACATTGCTACTGAGTGCGCATAGCACTGTGGAATATATAAAAAAGAGCCTTTGAGAAAATTCTGATGTGATTAGGAGCCAGTGTTCACATGAAACAGAATTAGAGTCCTTTGGGTGACTGTTCAATATATAATGAATATTATTTTTAAATGTGACTTCCAGTATTACTTTAATTACTTTATAATATGCTAAATTGTTTGGCCAATTTTTGCCCCATAGGTTGCCCTAGAAGTTAAGAGGCAGGAACTACAGGTGGCTGTAGTTATCAGGGAAGGCTTTATTTAGGAGGTGGAATGTGAACTAGGCCTTAAGGGTAGGTAAGGATTAGATGGACAGAAAGGAGCCACTCAGATGGGAGGGTATATGAATGAAGGCAAGGGGTGTGCAATGAAGTCAAGGCTGTGAGGCACTGGGGGCTTGCTCATCTTGCTACATGTTGAGAAGTGGTGGAGAATGTTTTTGGATCATTCAGTTGGAACCAGGTAAAGCAAGGAATTTGTTGGAAGAGTTAGGAATTTGAATTTTATCTGAAAGTGTGTAAAAGGAACATGCGGTCAGTTCTTAAAAAGTGAAATGATGTGATGGTATGTCATCTGACTTTTCCTCTCATCACTTTATTCTCTCCAAGGTCAGTGACAAGTAATCTGCAGATCTTCAGACTTAGCGGCCTTTTTTCAGTCCTCATTCTCCTTGAGTGTTGAAATATTTGACCATCCTCTGCTCCTTGATACTCTCCTGCCTTTGCTTTCATGTACTGTTTTCTCCTCAGTCTCCTACCACCTCTCAAGTTTACCCTCTGTCCCACATTTTCTCTCTGCCCTCTAAATGTGGGGAGATCACAAAACCAAGTGTCTTTTATTGTGAGTAAGGGGCCCATTCAAGTTAGGGAGAAGAGGGCTTGAGTACTACAGCTAGGGAGGTATTAGGAACCAAGCAGCTCTAGGGGCAGCCACTTTGTCTCAGTCATGGCCACATGGTGTGTCACTTTCCTGGCCTTCCTGCTTCTCTTTATATATATTCTTCTTCACTCCTCTTGCTGGCTTCTTTGCTCGCTCAGGGTTTTTGCTGCCCCATAACTCTGACTTAAAAATAATTTCAGTTTATTATCACCCTGGTTCTTCCTCATGGCATTTTTTCAGCTTCAACTAATTGGTATTTTTCTCCATGCTTTGCTTAGATTCCTGTGAGAGAGAATCAGATGCAGCTTATCACTTGTAGGTAGATGACGTGGGTTACTGGTTGGCCACTCTATGGATTGACTTCAGGTAGTCAGGTAGTACCCACCCTGAATCTAACCAGCTTTGGGTGTGGGCTTAGGGACATGACGTCTATGATTGCCCCTTTGCAGGGACTCTAAGCAGGGCAGCTCCATTTAGAGGGGGCTATGGGTGAGCAGGCACTGCAAAATATGTCTCTACTTTTCTTCTGTTTTTTTTGTTTGTTTGTTTTTTGTTTTTTTTTTTGAGGGTAGAAAGCGAGATTTATTGAGTACACTGCAAGGGAGCAGCGGGCGAGACCAAGAGGGGGTCTTCCCTGGGGGAAGAGAAACTGGGCTTCATTTTGGTCCCTTTTGGTCACGCTTGGATTAATGTTCTACCCTTATGGTGGTTAGGGCTACGTATGTCATAGCTCAATCTTCCTGGTATACCAACTGCTTGCGACCGTTGGTAATTTCCATTGGGGGAGGGTGTGATTGTCTTATCTTGAAAGGACCTCCCCAGCCTAAGATGGCTGTTGTATTGTTAAGCTCCACATTTCCCCCCAACAGATCAGCAAAGTCAAATCACTGACATCTGGGTGACAATATCATCTCATGCTACTTCTGCTGAGAAGGGGCGATGTGGGGTCCCAGTTGGCTTTGCTGATCAGCTCTGGGGCTGTGGGATAGTGTGTGAATAGAAATTTGGGGAGGCCTGTTCAAGAGTAGTCAACTATATTGATTCTAGTGGTTGGAATCCTTGTCTTGTCACCATTTGTAGCTTGATGGAATGAAATCGTTTTTTTAGTGACTCACTTGAAGTACCTGGAAATGTTGGTGGATCAGGATGGACGGTCCTCAAGGGAGGATGGAAAGAGAAGGGGAATCTCACAGCATGCCTGGATTCGCCAAGCCGCTGCTGCCGACTGCACCAGGCGTTGGAAGTGAGGAGTACCAAGGCTAGGGCCAAAGGACATTGCCACCCGATTAGGCAGGGACGGTTGGTCGGTATGGGACTGGGTTTTAGGTCCGCTGAAGAGTTGCCTTGGCCAGGATACGCAGTCCCCCGGTCTCCAGGGACCTCAGACCATTGGCAGTGTTGAAGAGGAGAAAAGACCATTTCCAGAATGTACCCCTTAGGGCGAGAGCAAGTTGGAGTCTCATCCTGGAGGCCTTTGGGTCCCACCAAGGAGCAGACGTGGCCATTTGCCCTGAGTCAGCAGGCCGATCGCTACCTGTTGGAAGACGGATCAGAAAAGGCAGAGAGAGGAGAGAGCGGTCTGGTCCCTGTACTGGCCATCAAAATGCCCACAGAGTGTGGCAATGGGGCTGGCAACATGGGTGGTGAAAGAATTTACCAAGCCAGAAGTGAGGGTAGAAAGCGAGATTTATTGAGTACAACGTAAGGGAGTGGCAGGCAAGACCAAGGGGGCATCTGCCTCTTCTGTATTCTAAAATGCATATATATCATGGCTCTCCCAGCTACACCTCACTTCTCTTTGGAGCTTTAGTTTTGCATTTCTAGCTCTCTGTCAAATGTACATATCCACCTGGGTGTCTCTCCATCACCTCAAAGTTAGCATGTTTAAAATTGAGGTCACTTTTCTTCCAAAACCAGTTCTTACTCTGTGTAGAATAACTAGGTTTTCTTAGTCTCTAAGCTTCCTTTATAATCCTGTTTTCCTTTCTTTCCATATCTGATTGGTCACCAAAATACATAGTCTTCCTTTATAAAATCTCTTGTATTGGTCCCTTCCTTTCCATTCACAATGATACTGCCTTTATTTTGGCCATTAGCACTACAGGCTTGTTTTTGCTACAGTCTCCTTGATAATCTCCACGTGCCTGTATCTCCTTCACCAATTAGAGCTGCGAGGAGAATCTTTGTACCCCATTTTATCATGACTCTTAGCTTTCACTACTATTTTCTTAAAGTTGGTTGTCGATATTTATCATAAGTAGCTCTCTATGACATAAGTGGGTGTGGTAAGGTGATTGTTAAAATTTTATTACCAATTCTTTAGGATTTTTCTCTATCTCTGGTAATGAAGGAATGGTGATAGGAGATGAATTTCAGCATTAACGGCAATAAGAAAAGAATGAGACACATGTAGATACACAAACACAGAGATCTTCCAGCTATATTGTTAAGTCAGAAAAGTAAACATAATACACAAGTGTGTGCATGTACATGCATAAAAAGAAAAAAAGTGGTAAAGTATATACACCAAATTAGCAGTATCTACCTCTGGGAAGGCAATTACATGGCAGCAGAGGACATAAAGAGGGAACTTTAGTTTTACTCTCCATATTTTAGTTATGTTTATCTTTCTCTTCTTTTAACCACCGGGATATGTTCATGTTTTATTTTTTAATTAAAACATTAGAGAAAGGTTGCTCTCTTTTTTTAAAATTTATTTTATATATTTATTTTTGGCTGCGTTGGGTCTTTGTTGCTGCGCACGGGCTTTCTCTAGTTGTGGCGAGCGGGGGCTACTCTTTGTTGCGGTGCACAGGCTTCTTATTGCAGAGCACGGGCTTCAGTAGTTGCGGCTCGCGGGCTGTAGGCGTGTGGGCTCAGTAGTTGTGGTGCACGGGCTTAGTTGCTTCGCGGTATGTGGGATCTTCCCGGGCCAGGGCTTGAACCCATGTCCCCTGGCAGGCGAATTCCTAACCACTGCGCCACCAGGGAAGCCCCAAGGTTGCTCTTTTGATGTTAGAAAATAACTAGACAAATTGAGCCAGAATTCAGGAAGCATTCTGGGTTTTTGTAGAATGGCAGTAGTCACCAACCAAATGCCTTTATTTCTACATAGAAAAGCAAGAATATTAAGCTATATGAAGACTAAACGATATCAGTCATTGTAACTTCTAATATTAGGGGCAGGCTTAATTGATTGCTTTCAGTGGAATAGATTGTCAAACATTTGATTTAAAAAAACCCAAAAAACAATTTGTTAATGGCATAAACAACCTTATCATTAGGTATAATCTCTGTATTTAAATATTTTTTGGAAATTTGTAAATGCTAGTTAATTTCTTAATCTTTTTTTTTTTTTTTAGTTGAAGTGGTTTGGTAAATGACAAATGCAACTTGGCATTGAATGATATAATTCTTCTTAGAATGTCTGTCTTTAAAAATGTAAAAAGTGGGCTTCCCCGGTGGCGTAGTGGTTGGGAGTCCGCCTGCCAATGCAGGGGACACGGGTTCGTGTCCCGGTCCGGGAGGATCCCACATGCCGCGGAGCGGCTGGGCCCGTGAGCCGTGGTCGCTGGGCCTGCGTGTCCGGAGCCTGTGCTCCGCGACGGGAGAGGCCACAGCAGTGAGAGGCTCGCGTACCGCAAAAAAAAAAAAAATGTAAAAAGTCATTTGACTTCATATATATTTTTTTTTTTAAGATTTTTTTGATGTGGACCATTTTTAAAGTGTTTATCGAATTTGTTACAATACTGCTTCTGTTTTATGTTTTTGTGGTTTTTTTGTCCCCGAGGTATGTGGGATCGTAGCTCCCTGACAGGGATCCAACCCGCACCCCCTGCATTGGAAGGTGAAATCTTAACCATTGGACTGCTAGGGAAATCCCTGACTTCATATATTTTAGTTAATTGTTCTTTGAACTTTCTCTTAAAGCTGTCCAGGCGAAATCGAAGCGAACCTTAGCCAAACCCAACCTGAGGAACATTGTGGTGGTGGATGGTGTCCGCACTCCATTTTTGCTGTCAGGCACTTCGTAAGTATGAAATGATTTTGCTACATGTTCTTTCTTTCTGTCTTTTTCTTTTTTCTCTCCAGCTGTATTGAGGTGTGGTTAACAAATAATAACTGTATATATATATATATATGTATATATATGTATATATATATACATATTAAAAAACTGTATATATATATGTATATACATTGTGAAATGATTACCACAGTCGAGTTAATTAACACATCCATCACCCCATGTACTTTATTTATTCCTTTTTTTAAGGCACTTTCAAAAGGGATCTTTGTCAGTGTAACCCAGTAGGTAATACTATTGCTAGTGGACTAATATATGAAAAACATTTTCATGAAATTAATACAGAATAAGTCAAGCCAGTGGTGAAATAATGTGACAAAATTTGTTTTTTATCCATTCTGCTGAGTAAGCCTCATGTAGTGTTAGATTGAACCAGTCATATTTTAAAAACCTAGTGTGGGACCAGATAGTTTGCTTCTAACAGAGATATCCTTTCCTCATCTGAAGATAAGTACTGTACGTTGTTTCTGTGCCTCTTCAGAAGTTTGAATATGGAGGATGTGGGCCCATGGGCATTCTGAAGGGCCTTTAGTCTGTGGCTTTGGTTTCCTGGAAATTATCAGAATTGGAGCTGATGGACTGGTCCAAACCCTGGTACAGCACAACCCCAAATAAATGGAATAAGAATGATCCTAGACCAGCCCCCAAGTTCCCCAGAACCAAACTGCTATTCTCCCTAGACTTTTCTCCTCCTTTTTCGTCCCCAAGTGAGGCCCAGGCTGTCCAAAAGTTGACGATGGGCTTTGGGAACTAGGTGCAAACTAAATGAAACATTGGTTCTATTCTGTTTAGATTGTTCTATTGTTTGTATTTTGAACTAACAGTTACTAACTTAAAAATATTGCTAGGGAATGCCAGGCATCTGCTAAAAATAACAAGACCTTTCTGTACTAATATGGGAAGATCTTGAAGATATGTTAGGTGTAAAAAGCAAGGTTCAGAGCAGTGTGTATAATGGCACCGTTTGTGGAAGATACAGACCTGTGTGTGTGTACGTGTGCACGCGCATACGTACACAAACAATAAACGTTCATTTTTAAACGATGGTTTAGAACCTAGAGAGTATTTTTCTTATATAAGTGAATGCTGGTGAAGTTTCTTCATTCACCCTCTTCTCTCAATATAGTATTATAACTTTCCTGTACTGACACAACAGCAGTAAGAGTAAGAATCTGTAGCTTTAGCAGCAGAGAAGTGATGAGAGGGGATCCTCCTTGTACTCAGCAGTAACAGGGTAGGAAAAGAAAGTTCCATCAAGAGAAAAGTTCTTGGCTAGGAAGACCATTTTTTGGTAAGGGCTGTTTGTATACTGTGTAGAAGTTTGATTCCGACTGTTTTACTAGCTGTTAAAAAAAATACAAACACGCTCAACTATACTTACATTATTTAAACATTTGCTTTGATAATTGGTATTTGCGTGAAGTTTGAGATATTCACATTAGCATAGGGTTTATTCCTTTTGTTGTGTTTTATTATTGTGTTCTAGTTTAATTTAGGATCCTAATTGAGAAAGAAGATAAAGTTCATGAGTAATTTAGTGACACAGAGAAGAGCATTGAGTAACGTAAGAGAATATAATTAATAGAGAAGAAAGAATAAAAATTTTAAGGTAATATTCATGTACAGAACAAAAGTGACCAAAAAATAATATAGAAGGAAGAATTTATAGAGAAGACAAATAGTTAAGTCATATTATTAATCTTATGATTGAGGTGACAAATGAGTCTTCTATAATAGAAGATCATTTTCTAGGTAGAAAAAGATCTTTTTCTGTTTGATTTGAAGAAGCTTTGCTTTCAACTTGAGTGATATTTGAAAAACCAAGTTTTTCTTACAGGTAGAAAGCACTTTGGAAGCACTCCTAGGAGTACACTGCAGCAGTGACATTTGGGAGTCTATCACGCATCCTGGTAGAGAGGGGTATAGGAGCATGAGAATAAAGATTGTAAAATGCTAAATAATTATTGAACTCATAGATTCAGACATTTTAAAATTGACACACAACTTTTTCCCAAGTTATTCTGCTCTAAATTTGAGGGAACTGGTTTTACCTATGAAAGATTTTTAAAACTACTGATGATTCTTCTGTGATTCAGAGTAAAAATAAAAACATTTTTGGATTTTTTAGGTTTTAATTTTTAGGAATTTAAAGAATGAATATTCTTATTTAATCCAATGGTTAAATCTTTGACTTAAAAATAAAGGGCAGTGGTTGAGAGTCCGCCTGCCGATGCAGGGGACATGGGTTCATGCCCCAGTCCAGGAAGATCCCACATGCCGCGGAGCGGCTGGGCCCGTGAGCCATGGCCGCTGAGCCTGCGCGTCCGGAGCCTGTGCTCTGCAACGGGAGAGGCCACAACAGTGAGAGGCCCGCGTACTGCAAAAAAAATAAAGATAAATAAAATAAAGGAGAACTTAAAAGGTGGGGTTTAAATAAAAATATTTTATTAAATAAAATATTAAATGTTAAATATTTAACATGTGTCATGCTGAACAATACGACAGTAGGCAAGATTCTTGTTCGCTTCTTAGCCAGCTCAAAAGGAGTCAAGGCTTGCCAGATTTTTAAGGCTGACAAATAGCAAAGTCACACTATTTCTTCATTTGGAATGATGTTAAGTGCATTTATAGCATCATATGTTAGATTATTTCTTTAGGTATTTCAAACAGAATGAAAAACATTTTTTATTAAAGCTCTAGGCTTTTGGTTTAAATTATTTTCTTTCCCCAGATATAAAGACCTGATGCCACATGATTTGGCTAGAGCAGCGCTTTCGTAAGTAAATGCAGTTTCATTTTAGTTCTTACTTCATTAAAAGTACTTCTCTCCAGTTTTTACACTTGAAATAGCATGTTTAATGGAATTTCCATATCTAAGATATGTTAACTTTTATGTGGTGAGAAAAAACAGTAGATTTTACCGGATTCATTGATTCTTCATTTTAGCCACATGTGCTACACAAATTCAAGCAGCTGGTGAATGTCAGCGACCTTTATTCTGTAGGCGTGACTATTTCTTGGCATGACAGTATTCCTTAATGAGTACTGTAGCTAGCTGCTGGTTGTAAACAATGTAGGGCTAGATTGATCAGGCTAGTCCTACATTGATCAGGCTAAATACAATACATATATTTGATGATTATCTTAGAAACTTCATACTGTACGAGGATAGCTGAACAAATAATGCAAATACAGATGCAGAACCTGTGTATACAGAGGACCAACTGTACTCTGCCATTTTATTTAACGGACATGAGCATCCTCAGATTTTGGTATCCCTGGTGGGATGGGGATGTGGTTATTTATCTAGAAAAAAGCCTAGAATGAGACCTGAAGGTTCCTGTGCAAACCAAATAAAAATGTAAAATTAGATGTGGTTGCATGAGATTGAGATGGAAGAATAATTTGATGAGAGTCAACATGTAAGGCATTATCTTTCATTGATGCTTTGCCTTTGTGTCTTTAAGCAGCTACAGGTCTTTCATAGTTTGAAAAAACCCTTCTTTGCACCTTTTTGCCCATCTTGTTCTGTTTGTTCTCTTCCTGCCAACCTCTAAGAATGAATGAAAGCAGCAGTTGCTTTTCTTTTCTTACTATTCATTTATTCTCCTTAATCCCATAATTGCTTCCATTCCCATTGCTCTACAGTAACTATACTTTGGAAGCTTCTCTTAATAATGACTGTATCACTAAACGCACCAATGTTTTCTCAGACCTCAATGACTTTGTCTTCTGTAGCATTTGACATTGTCAGCTGTACTTGAAACTGTCTTCCTTTGACTTCATGTTACGCCATTACGGTTTTCCTTCCATTTTCTGACTGTTTCTTTTCTACTTCTTAAAAAACTGGATCCTTTCTTCTATCTCGTTTTTAAAGGTATTTTGTAAGTTTTAGTCCTTAGAACTTTGCATTTCTCTGTATGCATGCTTTTCCCTAAAAATCTCATCTACTTAATCTTTTTTTTTTTATGTAGAGGACTTCCAAATCTCTAAATTTGACCTGTTTTCTTAGGTATCTCAAGCTCAGCATGTAAAAAATAAAAATTATCTTTTCCCTGAAGCCAGCTTACTTTCCCATTCCTGATAATGGTGCTCTTTCTGATTATGGTCCCAGGCTGGAGATTTACAGGTTTTTCCTCAACTTTCTGTCTTAAAAGATGTCAACTGTACAATAAAATTGAAAGTGAACACCTAAATACCCCTCACTTAGCATTAATAAGTGTTATTATTTTGCCATGTTTTCTATAGCTATATGGTTTGAAGCATTTGACATTGTTTCAGGCATCTTGATACTTCAGCCTTAAATTCTTCAGCTAGTACTCCTAAGAATGAGGACCTTCTCTGTTATCCACAATGCCATTACCATAGCTAAGATGATAATGATTGTATGATAACTTCTAGTAACCAGTTCATAGTCAAATCCCCCACACTTGTTCCAAGAATGCCCTTTCTTTTAATTTTTTTTTTTTTTCCAAACCAGGACCTGGTCAAAGTTCATATTACAAATGAACATGTCTCTTTGGTCTCTTTTAATTTAGGATGTCCCTGCACTTCACCCGCCATGAGAGTGACTTTTTGAAAAGACCAGGCCAGCTGGCCTGTAGAATGTCCCACATTCTGGATGTTTCTTTGTAGTAATATTTAACTTTCCTCTGAACTTCCTGTAAACTGGAAGTTAGATCTCTAAGCTTGATTAGATTCAGGTTAAACATTTTTTGGTAAGAATGCTTCATAGGTCAAGTGCATGGGTATTGCATCATGTTAAGAGGCGCATGATGTGTAATGTTAAATCTAATCACTCGGTCATGGTGATCAGACCACTAGATCTCTTGATTATAAAGGTGTATTTTTTTCCTTTGCAATTAGTAAGTCACCTGTAAAGTGATATCTTAACACCATGTAAACATCTTGTTCCCCAACAACCTTTGACCAAATGATTTTAGCATTCATTGACAATTTTTGCCTGGATTATTAGTTATTACATTACAGTTACAGTTATGTATACAGTTATGTATACAGTTATACAGTTAACTGTATTACATTACAGTTATTACATTATTACAGTTATTACATTAGAGATTACAAAATTATGACTTTGATCATTCTTTTATTCCTCCTATATTTATTGGTTGGTATTTTTCTGTAAAGAACAGCTTTCCTTTTTTTTTTTTTTTAAGTGATGTGGACTTATAAATTTTTATTTATTAATTGTGTTAAAGCCAAGCTTGGTCACTGTTCTTTTTGAAGCTCAGATTATCCCATAGTTTATCTGTGGGAGTTCCTTCAAGTTGGCTTCTATGGCCCTTTTGTTTTTTAGTATAATATTGTTTTTTGAGTGTAATTTGCATACAATAAAATGCACATATTTTTAAGTATATAGTTTTATGAATTTTGTCAAATGTGTACACCCTTGTTCCTGTTTTTGCTATGGTCCCATTAATCTTTGAGTGCTTTCTTATTTTTGGCACAAAAAAAGATCAGAGAGGTTCACTTTGTACTTTTCTTGCCTTAGACCTGGCCTCAGTCATTTTTTAAAAAGTTAATACCTTTAGGGCTTCCATGGTGGCACAGTGGTTAAGAATCCGCCTGCCAATGCAGGAGACACGAGTTCGAGCACTGGTCCAGGAAGATCCCGCATGCTGCAGAGCAACAAGGCTCGTGTGCCACAGCTACTGAGCCTGCGCTCTAGAGCCCGCGAGCCACAACTACTGAAGCCCGCACGCCTAGAGCCCGTGCTCTGCAACAAGAGAAGCCACCTCAGTGAGAAGCCTCCGCACCGCAACAAATAGTAGCCCCTGCTCGCCGCAACTAGAGAAAGCCCGCACACAGCAACAGAGACCCAATGCAACCAAAAATAATTAATTAATTAATTTAAAAAGAAAAGTTAATACCTTTGCTAGTAAATGGCATTTAGAAACCAAGTCTGAGTTCAAGATGTGCTCATTCCTACTGGAGTGTTATTGCTTCTAGTCTCTATCAGTGATCAGAACTAGAAAAATATGTTATTTAAATTGTGTTTATATTGATATTTCAAATTTAACATAACTGGGATTTTACTCTTTAATTTTCTATTTGTTTCTCTTTTCTTCTTTTTTTAAAAATATTTATTTGGTTGCACCAGGTCTTAGTTGCAGCAGGCGGGCTCCTTAGTTGTTGCATGCGAACTCTTGGTTGCAGCACACATGTGGGATCTAGTGTCCTAACCAGGGATCGAACCTGGGCCCACTGCATTGGGAGCTCAGAGTCCTAACCACTGCACCACCAGGGAAGCTCCCTCTTTGATTTTTGACTGAAAACTTTGGTTTATGTATCTGTTTTATCCTATTTCAAATTATTTTTTTTTAATTTTTTTATTGGGGTATAGTTGATTTATAATCTTATGTTAGTTTCAGGGGTACAACATAGTGATTTAAAACTTTTATAGATTATATTCCAAATTATTTATGATTCTTCCTATTTAAATTGAGCATCAGAGGTTGACTTTTTAAATTAGACTTTAATTTCTTTGATAAGGCGCCACATGCTTGTCAAATTAAGGAAAAGATCCAGTCTCTACTCTTAAATCCAAAGTTAACCTTTTAACCAAAGTTAACTGTAGTGCTTTATGTGATGATCTATGGCACTATCTTGAATGTGTGAAATGTTTCTTTGCTTTGGACTTCTGCTGGCAGGGGTTTGTTGCATCGGACCAGTGTCCCAAAGGATGTTGTTGATTATATCATCTTCGGCACAGTTATACAGGAAGTGAAAACAAGCAATGTGGCTAGAGAGGTGAGTAAAACAAACTTTGTATTGTTTAAAGATTGATAGGAGAATCAATTTGAGTTTTAATTAATAGAATTTACTCTTTAAAAGTTTTTAAAATTCATTAAAGTTATATTTGACTTAAATGTGATTTTACTACTTGAATTATTTTATATTTCAAAGAATTATAGTATAAATCAAATGATGTACACTATACTAGAACATATTTATACTGTATACCAAATCAATTATTTAAGCTGGTTTGTGATATTTTAGTTTGTTTTCTCTTAGGAAAATAGAGATTATGGCAAAGTATGGTTGATGTGACTTTTAGTAATGCTAGATATTGTGGCCTCTAACTTAAAATTTCAACATTTTATAAAGAACTTATTTCATAACATGGTTTTTGTTGGAGGCAGCCTTGCTTATTCATTTTTTCCCTTTGACTAGATGACACATAGGGCAGTTTCTTTTTTTAACTATTTCACAGGTGTTTACTTTTACCCTAGTTGGCAAAGCGCCATGTAGTGTTTATTGGGCGGCTGAGATATGACAGGCCTTGGAACTTCTGCAGCACGTTCTACAGGCATTTCATAATGAATAGTCCAAAAACATTTTCTGGGCTTTGTTTCAATTCAAAAGTGGCTATTTGGGTAAAGTTGGCTCCAAAGCACATTTCAGTGTGCTAAGCATTTTCTTTATTTCTGGTTTGTGCTTGCCATATTATTGTGTTCAGTATAGTTGGAAGGTCAGTAACTTTCACCACTGTCAGCCAAGAGAAGGGGAAACGAGCAGGACTGAAAGTATTTGTTTTGTCCCCCCTTTTTACTCATTAGTATATGTTAAGACTGCTCAAGGCCTGGTGTTACCGAAGTCCGCCATAATCAGCTACTGTATATTGTAAGGGAGGCAGGAAAGAATTAAGAACAGGAAGAGAGGGGCTTCCTGTTGAGAGTAGTTGAGAGTCTGCCTGCCGATGCAGGGGACGCGGGTTCTTGCCCCGGTCCGGGAAGATCCCACATGCCGTGGAGCGGCTGGGCCCATGAGCCATGGCCACTGAGCCTGTGTGTCCGGAGCCTGTGCTCCACAACGGGAGAGGCCACAACAGTGAGAGGCCCACGTACCGCGAAAAAAAAAAAAGAACAGGAAGAGGGTTTTTTTCCCCTGTCCTGATTTTTTTGTTTTTCCTGGATCTTCACACTTCTAAATGTATCAAATATGACAACTTCATGAGTATATCAACATTTTCAACTTTTATATTCTGAAAAAAACAAAGTGACTCTTGTAAGAGTGCTTAAAAAGTAAATATTGAATAAATCTGTTTCAGTTTTCTCTATATTTCTGTTCTATCCCAACACTAAAGCCATAATGCTTTTTTTCTAAATTTTTTTCTGGAAATTTTATGTCCATATGCAAATCTCAGCTATTGATTGACATGTGGTAGATTCCCTCTCCCAGCCCTGTACTAATACTAAAGGCTAAATTGAGGGGATATATTATAAGTATGTCTCTCTATAGTTGTTTTGTAACCTAAAGGCTACTGTGACTACCAGCTAGAAAACTTTAAGCACCTGTTGTCTGTATTAATAGTGTAATAATGAAATCCTGAAAGGCTTCTGCTGCTGAGTTCCCATGAACCTGACTTCACTGAAAGGCCTCAGCATACTTCCCTGCTCTCCAACTTAACTAAGAGGCATTTTCCTCCTTTCCCCTCATTGTACTATCTAGAGCCTAAGCTTGCCTTGAGAGCTATTCAGACTTTAAATAGAAACATGTAGACAAGGTTCACCATCAACCACTTCTATTTAAAGTTCCTTCAATCTTGAGAGTCATCTGGGGCCAAGGGTGTGACACAGGCTAGAAAGGACCACGTGAGGATCAGGCCATTACAACCTCAGTGCCCTTTACACTTGCCCTACTGGGAAGCTCTCCTCCCCTTCCCCTTGGAGACTTGCCTCTCTCTTCCTTCTGGGTTGGTTTACATTGAGAGGCTGAGGTGCACTTGCCAGTGGGTAGTTTTCAACAGAGTGTTGGGCACTTAGTATCAGGCCTCACTGGAAAGACCAGAGTAAGGTCATGTTGCATGTACACTACTGTAACACATTTATGTCCCTATGGATTATGGTGAATGGTGGTAAATGCAGTAACTAGTATAGGTAGTATAAGTATGAAGACAAAAATCAGTTAAGAAGCAGAACCCTTTAATCTCAGCTTTGGAAACATGTTAACCTTACCAAATTATAGAAAATCTTGTATTCTGAGGATAAATAGTTTGAGAAAAAGGCCACTAAAAATTAATTCCCTTAATAGGAACCAGAATTTCATAGTAAATGATGGTGGGGGAGATGAGCTGTTGAGAGCTTTGTTTTTAAAGTGAAAATTTAATATTATAAAAGTAAGTATTTTATTTTTGCATCTATGCATTAGTTACTTACATAAACAAAAATGGAATCAGGCATTCATTGTTTTTTTGGCAGCATAATTTACTCAATAAATAGTATAATAAAATAATAGATGTCCTCATGTCCATTTTTAGATTAAAGGAGGGCCTCAGTTTTTCTCAAGGCCCCTCAAATTACTCTCTTTTGAAGCACCTCTTGTGTCATCATCCTGACCAGTTTTCTCATTTCCAGTTGTTAACTGGTCTAACCCTTATTTATCAGAGGTTCACTTGAGGCTCAGGCAGTTTTCCAAAATTTCTTTCATCAACTTGAACTCTTGCGTGTTTGGCGTGTTTTCCAGTTCCTCTTTGCGTTGGATCACGGTGTGCTGTCTGAAATATCAGGCAGTCAGTGAAAGTAGAGACGCGTGTAAGCAGGCAGGGACCTGTGTGGGAATCTGTTCATGATGAGTCAGTTCTTCAGAAATGAGTTTCATGTTTGATGACTTTGCTTTACTACTAAGCCTTATAACTGCAGGAACATAGATCATGAGAGCCCCACACCATGATATAGGTCATCATTCCCTCAATTGTGTCTAGCAGGTTTACTTTAGGTTTACTTGCAAATTTAAACAAGTTAAAATCAAATTACATATTAATGTCCTTAAAGCTCTGAGAAAAGCATTGCTAAGAAATTAGGTGAACTGCAAGACTGTTGTAGGCTTGTATACCACACTAGAAAATGGCTACAAGGAACTTGGCAGAGTGCTTGTCAGTTAATGGCTAGACAAAAAATTAGTAAACCATTTCTGTGATGTGCTTAGTTTTATTTTAAATATTACTCTATGGATTATTGACCTCAAATCCTTTCCTGATGTACCATACAGTGAAGTATCGCTTAAAGCGCCCTTTACATGTAGCACTGCCTTCCTAAGTGATGCTTTCATTCACTGTTTCCTGAAGGCTGCCCTTGGAGCTGGCTTCTCTGACAGGACTCCTGCTCACACTGTCACCATGGCTTGCATCTCTTCCAACCAAGCCATGACCACAGGTATGTTTTTTTGACCGCAGAAGGTACATGTTGGTTCTTTTTGTCTTTTATATGATCTTTAAAAACTACTCTTAACAGAAATAAATGATCTGTGTGTTTCAAAAAATAAGGTAATGTTTAAATTTTTTGTTTTTGTTTTCATTTTTGTTTTTTTTGCGGTACGCGGGCCTCTCACTGTTGTGGCCTCTCCCGTTGTGGAGCACAGGCTCTGGACGTGCAGGCTCAGCGGCCATGGCTCACGGGCCCAGCTGCTCCGCGGCATGTGGGATCTTCCCCGACCGGGGCACGAACCCGTGTCCCCTGCGTCGGCAGGCGGACTCTCAACCACTGTGCCACCAGGGAAGCCCAAAAGTTTTTGATTTTTGACAGTAGTTCTCAACCCTTTTTCCTGCCCTCCGTACCTGAGGACCACAACCATTCTTGTAGTTTCTCCATCAGTAGTGTGGCTGGCTATCTCAGGGATTGTTTGTTGGAGGGATATTTCCAGATTTGAGGCATGAGAAGTTTATAACCTGCTAGATTTTAGTTAGGTGATTCTAATATGATACTCCCCCACGAAGATTGTGGCCTTCCTCCCTCTACCATTGTCACAGTGACAAGTCACTGCTTGAGGTGATACAACGCTTCTCCTCTACTTTTTCCCCACACCTAGGCATTTTTATAATTAGTTAGAAATTCTCCTAAAAAACGTAGCAAATCTGTGGGACATTTTGTAGCATCAACCCTTATTGTGAAAAGACAGGAAACGTGAAAGATACGGTCATCATGTGCTCTCTTAGTGACATCAAGTCCAGGTTGCCACCTAAGGGGTGGCAGGGGATAAAGCCAGAGGCAGGGATGGGGGCATTCTCCACTCCACGCAGCATGGGACCGCTTCTGGGTAAAGTGACACAATACTTGCCAGTGGCCATGAAGAGGGAAAGGGGCTGTCTGCTATCTAAAAGCCAGAATTTCTCTAGCTTCTAGTAGAAATTGAAATTCTCTTTATAGGAAAAAAGTCATTATGGAAACTAAAGCTGGGAGCATATAAAATATGCCAAAAGTTCTGGTTTAGAATACGATTTGTTTGAGAGTTGGTCCAGTGGATACTTCCGGAAGTTGATGTCCATACAGCCTGAATGAAACTTGTTTTTCTCCAGTGCGTTGAATGTATTTTTAGTCATTTCAAAAACTTACCCTAATCCCTCTGAAGAGTTAAAAACCTTAATTACACATGTTGTACAATGCTAGTAACTATCATACAATTTTTAAATCAAGAAGCCTAAATTTAAAAAAAGGAAAAGCAGCTTAAATTACCAATGACCTGTTTATCTATACAAGAGATGCTCATGTACCTGTGCCCTGTGCCCTGTAGCTGTCAACTTGATTGCTTCCGGCCAGTGTGACGTGGTCGTGGCAGGCGGTGTAGAGTTAATGTCTGACGTCCCTATTCGCCACTCAAGGAAAATGAGGAAGATGATGCTGGATCTCAATAAGGCCAAGACGCTGGGTCAGCGACTGTCTTTAATCTCTAAATTCAGATTGAATTTCCTGTCACCCGAGGTGAGAATTGTGAACGCTTACATAAAGACTTGTGTTGCCGAAGCATCCCATTGCAGAGATTTAGACTTAGGGGAGACAGCATCGGTTCAGTTATGCTCTAGCAGTTGCAGACTCTGTTAGTTACAGGGAAGGGTTAATTATTTGGTCAAGATGGAAAGAAAGAAAAAATAGTGGTTCGAAGATTTGAATTTGTAAGCCCTTTTTAGAGATGCCCTGCTCAGAAGGAACTTCCCTTGTCTTGGTCTTGATTGATAGTAGACTTTAACTTTCCCAAATAACCCTAGGTGTGGTATAGCACCTGATAACAGTGTGTCTGGTCCTGAATATCTCGTTTCCCAGCTTCCAGCAGTGGCCGAGTTCTCCACCAATGAGACCATGGGCCACTCTGCAGACCGACTGGCTGCCGCCTTTGCTATTTCTCGGCTGGAACAGGATGAGTATGCATTGCGCTCACACAGCCTGGCCAAAAAGGCACAGGATGAAGGACTCCTTTCTGATGTTGTGCCCTTCAAAGTACCGGGTAAAACAGTTTGCTTCACTTTGTAGGGGAGAATCTCTTAATGCTCTTGATACTTGTTAGGGAGTTCTGGATTTCTTCTAAAACTCCAAAGACCCCAGTGACTTTCCAGTAAATATGATGGTTCTCTTTCCAAAACACTCAGCCTTTATTCTTAAACATGGACTCAAGTTTCAATCCTTGTTGTAACAGTAGGTAAACATTTTTTTTTAAGATTTTATTTTATTATTTATTTATGTATTCATTTTTGGCTGTGTCAGGTCTTAGTTGCAGCACACGGGATCTTTGTTGAGGCATGTGGGCTCCTCGTTGCGGCGCGCAGGCTTATCTCTAGTTGTGGCGTGCAGGTTTTTTCTCTCTAGTTGTGGTGCATGGGATCCAGGGTGTGTGGGCTCTGTAGTTGTGGTGCGCAGGTTCCAGAGTGCGTGGGCCCCGTAGTTTGCGGCACACAGGCTCTCTCGTTGAGGTGCGCGAGCTAAGTAGTTGTGGTACTCAGGCTTCGTTGTCCCAAGGCACGTAGGATCTTAGTTCCCTGACCAGGGCTGGAATGCGTGTCCCCTGCATTAGAAGGTGGATTCTTTACCACTTGACCACCAGGGAAGTCCCTGGTAAAACTTCTAAAAAGAGAAATTTTTATGTCTCCTTTAGATCTTGCAGATATGTTTTAGTTCTTATGTGCATGCCTGTTTTTAAAATTCTTCATTCATATCTCTTCTGTATAGAAGAGCCAAATGTGAATGAATATCTTAAGAAAATAGGGTTTCCTTTCTAATGTTAAATCATTTAGATTATTTCCCAAAAGTCTTAAGAATTTATTTTCAAATTTGGTAATACCTTGATAACTATAAAAGGCTTTCTTTTTAGTGAATATCTGTGGTTTACATTTTATTTGTTCTTGTAATTTTTAAAGTGTATTTCTCTGGAGAAGATATATAAAGCTTGTGCCTTAGAGTTAAAAACTTCATATTTTTATAGGAAAAGATACAGTTACTCAAGATAATGGCATTCGTCCTTCCTCCTTGGAGCAAATGGCCAAACTAAAACCTGCATTCATCAAGCCCTATGGCACAGTGACAGCTGCAAATTCTTCTTTTCTGGTAACTATGTGTGCTATATGTGTTTACTAGTGATCTTTTATATTTGTGTACTCTCAATAGAAAAGCCTGAAATAGAGTTATTTGTGTGTATTATGAATAGAGACTTAAAAATACACTTCCTCATTACAAAGATAATATTAAAATAGAATTACAGTTTTTAAAGCCATAGTAGTCTCGTGACCCAGTCACCATTCTGTTACAAAACAGCTGTTCTCTTCAGGCACTTCAGCAGTCAAAAAACTTTGACTGCCTGTGCTAGGCACTGGAGATAAAAAGAACAGTTTATTGTAATGTAGTGAGAAAGTGCTGTGAAGGCTATAAGCATAGACTCTTGGGGAAGATACATAGATGGGTGAGTCAAAGAGGCTTCTTAGAGGAGGTGACCCTTGCTCAGAGAATCTTGAAGGAAGAGTACAAGCCAATTCAGGTAGTGTATAAATGGCATTCTAGGCAAAAGGAACAGCAAATGCAAAATCAGGAGTTAGTTACGAGAGCAAGGACCTCTTTGGGGAAAAGCTTGTTTGGAACATAGGATATGAATACAGGGAGTCGTATAAGACTTGGAAAGTAGGCAGAGAGAGTGACGAGATACATCTCCTACCTCTGATTGTTAGAAAATTATGTTTTATGCCGGCCCGCAAATTACTTTCCTATAAGCATCGTGGAATAAATCTACCCTCATTTTCTGTTGTTGTTATTTTACTTATATGCAGGTAGCTTCATGTCCTTGCTTGGGGTTTTTTTCTTCTCCTCAATTGAATGTCCCTGCTGATTCTGCTTCTGCATGGGAGATGTGGTTTCCCTTCTCCTACTACCTTGGGTGTAGTCTTCTGGATATAGTTCATCTGGTCAATGTTTCTTTGACAGTGTAACTCCTCTACCCAGGTATACAGTCTAGAAACATAGGCAAATGTTTGACATATTTGACTTTGGTAAATGATGATTTAATGCCTGCTCTTGAGCTCGGGCAAGGGTGCCTGAAGTGGTTCCAACAGGATGATGTACCGCTCTGTAAAGCCTGAGTGGTGAAGGGCTGGTTAGGTGATTATTTCCAAAACCAAGTTGGATGATAGGGCCATATGGTATGGGTTACACTCCTGGCAGATCTGAGCCCCCTTGATTACTCGTGGGGTGTGCAAAAGGTTCAGGTTTATTCATCAAAAGTCAGAAACACGAATCGTCAGAGGTAATGCATCACAAATACATGGATTTTCAGAGGTTTTGTTAACGCACCACATTCACTGCAATTTTGCACAACTGCACATTGAATATGTTATTGATGTGATATCATTATGTATAGTCACCTGTGTTTCCAGACTTTATGCCCGCCTATCAGTAGTGGCTACATAGCCTCTTCACAGTTGCTGAGTTGTAAAACTATGGTCTGATGTGGTAGAAATTGTTTTGATTTTGCAAATTCTAGGGAGTAGTTTCCTTTCCTTTGGAATTTTGGGTTTTTTTGTTTTTTTTTTTTGAACTCTTTTTTTGAAGCAATGGTAAAGGGCTTTTGTGAGTGGTACTTCTTTGTCCCCCAACTTCTCAGTTGTCAGTTGGAAGAAAGCACGTGGGGTAGGTCCAGAGAGGGAAGGCCATGGTTCTTATGTTCTCAGCTATCTACCTATTTCTTCTTCTCCCATTGTTATAGTCTATAAATAGAAGAAAATCACCTCGAAGCCACAGGCAGGAAGCAGCTGGGAAACAGTCCAGAAAATGTAAAAATAAATCAGTAAATAAGAGATTTTTTTTGGAGATTGTTTTAATTCATAAAATTCCTCATATTCTGCACTAAAAGCAAAAAACTTTTAGTTTATCATGAACACATATTTCTAGAGTTACCTATTCTCCTCATCCATTTTGATAATTACGGTACTTTCTGAATAGGCTCTTGTACCCTCGTCTTCCAAAAGTGGGTTGGTGTGTGTGTTTGAATTGTGACCTAACGTTGGATAAAATGAAAAGGTTTTGTTATATAGAGGCACTGTATAAGTGTCACTGGTTGGTAGATTTAGGAACAGGGCATAGAAGGTGGCTGAATAAAGACCACCAGAGAGGCTGCAGAATTTAACATTTTTGTTCCGGTCAACATTTCAGACCGATGGTGCATCTGCAGTGCTGATTTTGGCAGAGGAAAAAGCTCTGGCCATGGGTTATAAACCGAAGGCATATTTGAGGTAAAGTAAGTGTTGAAATAAATTACCTCTGGTTTCTTTATTTTAGTACTAGAGCTGACTCCTCTCTTCTCTTACCTAGGGATTTCGTGTACGTGTCTCAGGATCCGAAAGATCAGCTTTTACTTGGGTAGGTAGCATGTGTATCCTAGGATTATAATGAAAAATACTTGGTTACCAATGTTTCTTACATAGATTTTAAAGTACATTAAGCCCTGAGTTCATAATTGGCTTGTGAGTTGGGTTTTTTAAATAATAGTAATCTTTTATGTTGCTTTATCATTTTATAGTTTTAGAGTCTTTTCCACTTTTTCCTATACTTCTCTACTTATAATTACAATATATATACAATTTTGTATTCTTCTTTTACATTAAGATGTCATAAGCATTTTTTTCATATTGCCACACACTCTGCAACAGTCTTCAGAATAGCTTTTTATAAAAACCTCCTAATGTTTAGACTCCTCTCCCTCCCTCACGAGGCTCTACCCTCACTAGCCTCCATTATGTCCTTTAACTAGCCATGCCCCTTCTGATGCTCTGCCCTTTGAACTCTGTGTTCTTCTAGCTCTTCACTTTATTAATTTGTCCTTCTCATTAATTGTTTACTTGCTTATTATCTATTTCTCTGAGTCCAGAATATCAACTGCAAAGGGCAGGGGCCATGTCTGTTCAGTTTAATATTGTATCACCAACACTTAATATTTGTACAGTAGAATCAGTGAGTGAGTGGAAGACACTCTGATAATTATGTAGAACTCAGTTTGGGGAATATGAAGGAGCTCTTAGGTTAAAAATTAAAGTTTTAATATTGTATCACTTATTTTTTTCTTTTCAGACCAACATATGCTACTCCAAAAGTTTTAGAAAAGGCAGGATTAACAATGAATGATATTGATGCTTTTGAATTTCATGAAGCTTTCTCAGTAAGTCACTTTAAAGACACATATCAAAGGACTATAATCATTTAATACGAGTAAAACAAGAGTGGAGCTTTATATTTGAAGTACTGACTTACACTGCTGGGAAGGGCATGATGGGAGGAATCCAGGGCTACACACACAGTGCTAAAAAACATACCTTTTGAAGCTGTCACTTTGAGGCCCTTCAAAAGTACCAGATTGTTTCTTTGGGAAATATTCACTGAAAACTGATTTAAAGATTTGCTTAGCTTTAAAGTTAGACAAACTCAAAGAACGCCTTGAGGGACATTACTAACAAGGTCCTTATTGAGTTATTTTCCTTTCTAGGGTCAGATTTTGGCTAATTTGAAAGCCATGGATTCTGACTGGTTTGCACAAAACTACATGGGTAGAAAAGCCAAGGTAAGTTTCTGGTTAAAAATATGCTCGAGGAACTTCCCTGGTGGTCCAGTGGTTAAGACTCTGCTTCCACTGCAGGGGGGCACGGGTTCGATCCCTGGTTGGGGAATTAAGATCCTGCATGCTGTGCAGTGTAGCCAAAAAACAGCTTGAATTTCCAAAGCACTTTAATATTTGGAGCTTTAATACCTGCTAATAAAAATATGAAGAGGTTTAAAAAAAATATATGAAGAGGAAAGCTGCTGCTGCTTCTGAAGAATGTTGTGTTTCATTCCATGTATGTATTTCCTAGTTGAAAAATACCTCCTGGAAATTCTTTAGAAAAAAATAAAAGCAAGGATAAAGAAGATGTGGCACATATACACAATGGAATATTACTCAGCCATAAAAAGAAACAAAATTGAGTTATTTGTAGTGAGGTGGATGGACCTAGAGTCTGTCATACAGAGTGAAGTAAGTCAGAAAGAGAAAAACAAATACCGTATGCTAACACATATATATGGAATCTAAGAAAAAAAAGGGTTCTGAAGAACCTAGGGGCAGGACAGGAATAAAGATGCAGGTGTAGAGAATGGACTTGAGGACACGGGGAGGGGAAAGGGTAAGCTGGGACGAAGTGAGAAAGTGGCATTGACATATATACACTACCAAATGTAAAATAGATAGCTAGTGGGAAACAGCTGCATAGCACAGGGAGATCAGCTCGGTGCTTTGTGACCACCTAGAGGGATGGGATAGGGAGGGTAGGAGCGAGACACGAGAGAGGAGATATGGGAACATATGTATATGTATAATTGATTCACTTTGTTATAAAGCAGAAACTAACACACCGTTGTAAAGCAATTATACTCCAATAAAGATGTTAAAAAACAAAAAATAAAATAAAAGCAAAATTTTAGGTTGTCTTTGTTCATCCATTCTGATGTTAGATGAAAAATAAGTGGGCCCTTGGCTTTCAGAATTGATTTAGAATCTCTTTCTTTTGCAGTAAAATAACTTGTGATTTGGCTTAAGTTAGTTACTTCCCTTTATTGCCATTACTACCTGTTAACTACGAGCCTTGTCTGATTCTTAAGTAAACTCATCTTTATATTTGTGTCTATTTTTGTGGGAGCCAGGTTGGATCGCCTCCTTTGGAGAAGTTTAACATCTGGGGTGGATCACTGTCCCTGGGGCACCCGTTTGGAGCCACTGGCTGTCGGTTGGTCATGGCAACTGCCAACAGATTACAGAAGGAAGGAGGCCAGTATGGGTTAGTTGCCGCCTGTGCAGCTGGAGGGCAGGTATGTCACAGAAGCTTCATAGGAGCTTCCAGAAAGTCATTTTCTTGGAAACAAAACAAATTCATCCAAGAATGTTTGATTTAGCTTAATTTGAAACAGTCTTAGAGCGATTTTTCTGATGACAGACAACTGGGAAGAAAGCAGCCCATTTTTGTGGGGAGGGAGTACAACTTTAATTCTGATAGTACTTTGAAAGGAAGAATCTATTTAAATCCAAGTTATTTTTTTCCCCTAAAATAATGTTTATGTTTTTTGTTTATAAAAGTTATATATGCTCCTTATGGAAATTATGAAAATACAAAAAGTATTTAGAAAATAAAATTATAATCACTTATAATCCCCTCATCAGACACTATCATTATTCACACTTCGATATATTTTCTTCTTTAATAATAAAATTTTATCCATTTATGTAGTCACCATGGGACGTTATCCATAAAATCTCTCCAAGTCTTTCTTGAGAACTGAACTATACCTTAATGGAGAATTAATTTGCCTCTGGATAACCTATTGCTCTTTAGCTGAGGAAAATTATGGTTTTCTACAGTTTTTTTCTATCTGCTTTACTTGTGTTACTGACGGAACTTCCTACAAAACTTCCTTCTTTTTTTTTTTTCCCAACCCTGATGGAAACAGATTTGATTTTTCTCCAGATAACAGAAACTATCTGTTGCCGACCAAGATGAATAAGATATGTAAAAGTATAAACATCTTACATTTAAAAGCCTTTATTTATGGCTTTTTCTCAGAGACTTTGAAGAAGCAAGGGATCAGTTATTTTTAGGTTGGAATATTTTAGACTTCACAATCAGAAGTATTTTCTAATCTGTTGCAACTTCATTTACAGAAAACCATGGTAAATCAGGACTGGAGCCCTCCCTCTTATCTTTCTATGCCAAATTTAAATGCGGGAGGTAACTAGTGCATAGCATTGTACACAGTGCATAGTCCACATAGGTTAATGTCCTTTGGTTTTGAGTGTTTGTTCCCTAATTTTTTAATCTAGCACATAGAGGATTAATAACACAATACTAGGTGCTTTTGTGGATGAACAAAGAATAATATCCAGTATTATTACTTACCTCTAGAAGTTTACAGTATAGTGAAGAAGGACATGATGCATCTTAGAAACTAGATTAAACTTGGCATTGTTTCATCAAGAGCCAAATGCGTGCTACAAACATGATTAGATCAAAGGAGGAATCCATCATTGTGGCTCAGGGTTTCTCAGCTCTGGCACTAGTAACATTTTGGGCCAGATAATTCTTTGTTGCGGGTGAGGGGACTGTGCTGTGTGTTGTAGGGTGTTTAGCATGGTCCCTACCCACTAGATACCAGTAGCAAACCACCCCCCTCACTCCCCCCCACCACCCCCTGCCCCCCTGCCAACACACACAGTTGGGACAACCAGAAATATCTCCAGACATTGCTAAATGCCCTCTGGGGAGGGGAGGGAGCAAAATCACTGCCATTGAGAACCACTGATCTAGTGCAATATAAAAGATTTGGAACATGGAAACAACACAGTTGAAAGAAAACAGGAGAAGGAATATTCTACCTTATTATGGGCCCTTCTAGGACAACCCCAAGCCAGTCAGTCCTTCCCATCCATATTCTTTTGTTTGCTTGTGCCTGTATCAAGGTATTTAGCAGTTTGTTTTGAACTACAGTGTATGTTAGATTGAGGATACAGACCGTGTAGCAAAACTTTGTACCCACAGTGTTCAGCTTGGTGCCTTATAAATAATAGTTTAATAAATATTTGTGGGGATTGAATTGAATCTAGAAGCAGGGAGATTAGTTAGGCTATTAACTAGTTCGATAGCAGTCCAAAAGATAGAATGACTATGATTATCAGATAGGATTTAGACTCATGAAATCATTAATTTCTATACTAGGTTTCAACTAGGGAGATAACTTGGATGTAGCACTGTGCCTAGTACTAGGAAAGGGATCTTCTGCCTTTTTACCTTTGTGGGACCTCAAATCATCATCTTCACCCGCATAGAGTAGTAAAGAAGAGACCAGGTTTTGGAATCATCTGGTTTCAAGTCCTGACCCTGTTACTTAATAGCTTTGTGGATTTGGATGAGTAACTTAACCTCTCAAAGCCTCAGTTTTCTTATCTAGGAGAGAGAGAAGGCTGTTGTTGGATTCACTGTATTGCGTTTATTTTTATACAGCTAAAAAAGCCCCTCTGGCTTATTTTAATAGTAACCACTTACGGAGCATCTACTAGGAGTCAGACTCTTCTAGATAGACTCTGATACACATGTGTATACATGTATGTGTGTGTATACATACATTGTATGCTATCTAGTGCTCACAAAAACACTTTGAAGTGGGCACCGTGAACCCCATTTTAGAGAGGAAGTTGAGGTTCAGAATGGCTAATAACTTTCCCAAGATCACACAGTGTTTGAATGGCAGAGCCAGGATTAAGTTCCAAAGCCTATATTTTTCCCATTGTTCTATGCTGCCTCTGTACTGGCTGGATTCATTGCATTTGATTGCTCTAATTGAACTTTATTTTCCTTTACAGGGCCATGCTATGATAGTGGAAGCTTATCCAAAATAATAGATCAAGAAGAGGTGACCTGGAGTTTCTGTGCAACACTCACCCTAGGCAATGCCATTTCAATGCACTATTCAGTGACATCTGTAGTTCCTAGCTCCTCTTAGGAAAACAAAATTTGTGGCCTTCTGTTAAGTACTTTGCAGTTAAGCCTTGCCAGTGTTCTGAGCTTTCCAATAATCACGGCTTATTACTCTTTCAGGAATTTCTTAGTTACCAGAATCTCTCAACAGTGATAAGTTTAAGCAATTATGTTTGGTCTCTATTTTTATGAAAGACTGAAAGAGTGGTTGCAATTTTGGAAAGAATTTAGCTGAGATTTGGAATCACCTTTGTAACATTTGCAAATTATAGCTCATTCCTATTTGTGACCTAAAGATAAACGTTTTCTATAAAATACAAACCAATGTGCCTAAATTTAACCTAATTATGGAAAGGTAATTTAGAATCTAAACATCACTGAAAATTTACAGTAAATGTTTAGATATATAAATACCATGTTGATTAACCTTAATAAAGTAGAGAAGTATCAGAGAACCATTTGCATTGTTTTATTAGAGGTAAAAGGTGGTTCTCTTGCTTAGGGACAGATTTTGCCTTGGATTACTCATTTGTAACTTCTAACCATTTTAGTCAACCATGAAGCCGCTAGGATCATGAAGAAGGTCCTGCTTTAGAATAACACCATTTTTTCTTCAGTGCCCAATTGAAATAAATTTATTTTATCGTTTGGAGATGTTTCTGTTTGCCGGGTTTAATGAAATGTAAAGAAATTTCAAAAATTTAGTCAACATACTAAAAATTCTCTCAGTTTTTTGACAACCGAACTGCATTAAATAACATGTATGCTAGTGCATTGCAGAAGCAAAAGTCTCAGTTGCAACCGTTCATGTGAATTTCATTTAGGTCTGTGAAAGTTACTGGCAATCAGAATCATACTCTAGTTCAGGGACAGATTGGGCAAGGGAGCAAGTGCTAACCTCTTAAAAGGTTATTTGAGAGTCCCAGCTTTATTTCCCCATGATTGCATTGGTGAATTCCACCTAATGTGAGTTTTTAATACTGCAAACCATTATATTTACATATCACAAGTATTAACTCTAGATAAGTTAAATATAAAAGATAAAAAACTTTTTAAGGGGCTTCCCTGGTGGCGCAGTGGTTGAGAGTCCGCCTGCCGATGCAGGGGACATAGTTTCGTGCCCCGGTCTGGGAGGATTCCCCATGCCGCAGAGCGGCTGGGCCCGTGGGCCATGGCCGCTGAGCCTGTGCGTCCGGGGCCTGTGCTCCGCAACGGGAGACGCCACGGCAGTGAGAGGCCCGCGTACCGCAAAAAAAAAAAAAAAAAAAAACATTTTAAAATTTAGAAAAAAAAATACCACTATGACCCTTAGGTTGGGGTGGGAAGAATTTCTTAAATAAGACATTTAAAGTGTTACCATAAACGAAAAGATCTATAAATTGGCCTATGTTGAAATAAGAACCTTTGTTCTTTATATGATAGAGTGGAAAGACAAGCCACAAATGGGGTGAAGGTACAGATATAACTTACAAAGGATGTGCATATATATATCATATATATGTACATATATATATCTTATCAAAAATATATCTTTTATATCTCTATCATATCATACATATGATAGATACCTTACAAGATATATATGGTATAGATATATTTTACAAAGGATCCAGGGTGTATACAGAATTCCTGTCAATCAAAAAGAAGAAAGATAGGGACTTCCCTGGTGATCCAGTGGTTAAGACTCTGGGCTTCCACTGCAGGGGGCTCGGGTTCAGTTCCTGGTTGGGAAACTAAGATCCCTCCCGCATGCCATGCGGTGAGGCCAAAAAAAAAAGAAGAAGAAAGGTAACATCGTAAAATATGGCAAAAGATATTAACAGGTATTTTTTTAGAAAATAATGTACAAATGCAGAATAAACATGAAAAGATGCTCATTAGTAATCAAGAAAAACCAAACCAAGATCATGATGAGGTATTGTTTTATACCTACTAGACTGACAAAAATGAACAGGACTGAGAATACCAAGCGTGAGTAAGGATGTAGAACAGTAGGAACTTTTTATACACTGCTGGGGAGAATGTAGATTGATACAACCACTTTGGAAAACAGTCTGGCATTATCTTGTACAGTTGAATATGACACATGGTTTATAATCCAGCTTTTCCACTCTTGGGTATATTTCCTGGAGAAACTTGTACATGAGTACCAGGAGACATGTACAAGAGTGTTGATAGCAGCATCGCTCTCTAATAGCAAAATATTGTAAATAACAAATGTTCATCCACAGCAAAGTTTTAAAAATAAGCAAAACTAAGTACATTTCTAGGATGCCTATGTACAAGGTGAAAATATTTTCCAAAACAGTTAAGAAAAAAGAAATCTTACAGAAGAATGCCAAATAATATATGTAGACCCCAGGCTCCAGGAGGTGGATCCTGCTCTTCCCCTCTTGAGTGTGGGCTGGACTTAGTGACTCAATTCCAGTAACTAGAGTGTGAAGACAGAAAACAAGGCAACCTTAACAGTGGGGAAACCTGGCAAACACTAGTTTAACCAAATGAACAAGGCTGTTATTGGTGCTGTCGTGTGGATATCACAGACCTCCTGGTATGAGGTCATCAAAAGGGCCCTTCACCTTAGTGGTATTCTTTCCAAGTACTCATAACCTAGTCGATTGATGAGAAAACGTCAGACAAAACTAAATTGAGGGACATTCTACAAAATTCTTCACTAGTACTCAAAACTATCAAAGTCATGAAAAATAAAAGAATACTGAGAAACTGTCACAGACCAGAGGAGGCGAAAGAGACACGAGAACTGAATGTAATGTAGTATCCTGAGTTGGATTCTAAAACAGAATAAGGACACTAATAAAAAAAAAAACTGGTGAAATCTGGGGTTTAGTTAATAGTTTGATAAGGAACCCATATATAAATTCAGATGTAGTGAAATTATTTTCTAGGAGAGTGCCAAGACAGTCTTTTCAACAAATGGTGTTGGGAAAATTGTATATCCACATGCAAAATAATGAAGTTGGACCCCTGCATTACACCATATACAGAAATTAACTCAAAACAGATCAAAGACCTAAACATAAAAGCTACAATTATAAAACTCTTAGAAGGAAACAGGGAAAGCTTCATGATACTGGATTTGGCAATGATTTCTTGGATATGACACCAAAAGAACAGGAAGGAGAAAAAAATTGGAGTTCATAAAAATTAAAAACTTCTGTACATCAAAGGACACAGTGAAAAAGCAACCTATGGAATGGGGGAAAATATAAATCATATCTGATAAGGGGTTAATATCCAGAATATATAAAGAACTATACAACTTAAGAGCTAGAAAACCCAATTTTAAAATAAACAAAAGGGCTTCCCTGGTGGCGCAGTGATTGAGAGTCCGCCTGCCAGTGCAGGGGACATGGGTTCGATCCCTGGTCCGGGAGGATCCCACATGCTGCAGAGCAGGCCCATGCGCTGCAACTGCTGAGCCTGTGCTCTAGGGCCCACGAGCCACAACTACTGAGTCTGTGTGCCACAGCTGCTGAGGCCCACACGCCCGTGCTCCACAACGAGAGGAGCTGCCACAATGAGAAGCCCGTGAACCACAACGAAGAGTGGCCCCCAGTTGCTGCAACCAGAGAAACACCCATGCGCAGCAACAAAGACCCAACACAGCCAGAAACAATAAAATAATAAATTTATTTAAAAAATTAAAAGCAAATAATTTGAATAGATATTTCTCTAAAGAAGATGTACAATGGGCACATGAAAAGATGTTCAGCGTCACTGATTGTTGAGGAAATGCAAATCAAAACTACAATGAGCTGCTACTTCACACCCAATAGGATGGCTGCTATTACAAAACCTGAAAATGACAAGTGTTGGTGAGGATATGGAGAAATTGAAACCTTTGTGCACTGTTGATGGGAATGTAAAATTGTGCAGATGCTATGGGAAATAGTATAGCAGGTCCTCAAAAAATTATAGGTATTGGGTTGGCCAAAAGGTTCGTTCGGGTTTTTTCTGTAAGATGGCTCTAGTAGCACTTAGTTGTCTTTAACTTCATTCAAAACAATTTTGTTAGATTGTACGTGACAGCTGTCACATCAGCATGCATTAAAAAAAAAATCAAAACTGGTAAATTTTTGTGTAGCCATTTTAGTATTGAAGATAGAAGAAAACAACATTTTCGGCATATTATGTTTATTTCAGGAAAGGTAAAAACACAACCGAAATTAAAAAAAAAAAAAAGATTTGTGCAGTGTGCAGAGATGGTGCAGTGACTGATCAAACATGTCAAAAGTGGTTTGAGAAGTTTCGTGCTGGAGATTTGCTGGATGATGCTCCATGGTCGGTAGACCAGTGGAAGTTGATAGCGATCAAATTGAGACATTAATTAAATCGAGAAATTAATTGAGAACAATCAACATAGTACCACGCAGGAGATAGCCGACATACTCAAAATATCCAAATCAAGCGTTGAAAATCATTTGCACCAGCTTGATTATGTTAATCACTTTGATGTTTGGGTGTCACATAGGTTAAGCGAGAAAAACCTTCTTGACCATATTTCCGCATGGGATTTTCTACTTAAACGTAATGAAAACGTTCTGTTTTCATCAATAAAACAAATTGTGATGAGTTATGAAAAGTGGATACTGTACAAAAATATGGAACGGAAGAGATTGTCGGGCAACCGAAATGAACCACCACCAACCACACCAAAGGCCAGTCTTCATCCAAAGAATGAGATGTTGTTTTTATGGTGGGATTGGAAGAGAGTCCTCTATTATGAGCTCCTTCCGGAAAACCAAACGATTAATTCCAACAAGTACTTCTCCCATTTAGACCAACTGAAAACAGCACTTGACAAAAAGTGTCCAGAATTAGTCAGCAGAAAACACATAATCATCCGTCAGGGTAATGCAAGACCGCGTGTTTCTTTGATGACCAGGAGAAAACTGTTACAGCTTGGCTGGGAAGTTCTGATTCATCCGCTGTATTCACTAGACATTGCACCTTCGGATTTCCATTTATTTCGGTTTTACAAAATTCTCTTAATGGAAAAAATTTCAATTCCCTGGAAGACTGTAAAAGGCACCTGGAACAGTTCTTTGCTCAAAAAGATAAAAAGTTTTGGGGAGATGGAATTATGAAGTTGCCTGAAAAATGGCAGAAGGTAGTGGAATAAAAGGGTGAATACATTGTTCAATAAAGTTCTTGGTGAAAAGGAAAAATGTGTCTTCTATTTTTACTTAAAAACCAAAGGCACGTTTTGGCCAGCCCAATAGATTACCATATGATCCAGCAATTCCAGGTCTAGTATATATACAAAAGCATTGAAAGCAGGGTCTCAGAAATATTTATACACCCATGTTCATAACAGCATTAGTCACAATAACTAAAACTTGGAAACAACTCAGGTGTTCACTGATGGACCAGTGGATAAACAAAATGTGTATATACATGCAATAGAATACTATGTAGCCTTAAAAAGGGAGGCAGTCCTGTCACATGCTACAACATGGATGAAGCTTGAGGATATTATGCTAAGTAAAACAAGCCAGTCACAAAAAGACAAATACTGTATGATTCTACTTGTCCCAGGTATTTAAAACAGTCAAATTCATAAAGACAGTAGAATGGTGGTTGCCAGGGCTTGAGGGAGGGGGGATGAGGGGTTGTTTAATGGGTATAGGATTTCTGTTTTGGAAGATGAAAATAATTCTGAAGATTGGTTGCACTACAATGTGAATGTACTTAACACTACTGAACTGTATACTTAAAAATCATTAAAATGATAACATTTTACGTGTATTTTACCACAATTAAAAAAAAATTTTTTTTAAGGTAAGGGAAAACATTCAGAACAGAAGTTACCTCTAGGTAGGGGACAGTGGAATTGGATTGGAGAGGAGCACACAGGTTAAAGTTATGTACTATTTCAAAACATTTTATATGTATAGAGAGAGCCATGTTATTTTCATTAGCATGACTGCTACAAAAGATCATCCTTGGCTGTGGTGATTATAGACACCTTCTTGATGTTTGTTCTTAAATATCTTGAACTGGTTATGTTTTTAAAGATCCCAACTTAGAAGTGTCTCTCTTTTCATGTAAAACTTTAATTAGACCCTCTGTTCCACCAAATAACCAATTGAGAGTGGAGCCTTTATTTGCCCTCATCTTCTTTCATTCAAATTTCAGAAGGTCAGCTCCCCAACTTCTCCCCACCACTCTTCCCTGCCCCTAGCTGTTTGCTTCTCCGCCTGTCTTCTCCCCCATCCTTTCTCAGTTTTGCTTATTTCTCCAGGCTTCTGAAGTTCCAGTCTTTCTTGAGGAGTAAAAGGCGGTAGCAGGGTCTCCCGGGCTTTCTCAGATTTTAATGGATGACTCAGAGTCCCTCTGCCTATATCCGCTGTGGTTTTGGGGGACTCTGAACTGGTTTATTGTGCTTCCTCAATGAAGAGGGATCATTGATGGAGAGGAAATGGGAGAATGTGGGGATTGGAGGACAAAAATAGTGAGTAGACATATTATTCTGAAAATAAATAGATTATTGTGAAAGAGAAGAAGCATTTAGACATGTTGGCAGTGTTTGTACTCAATGTCATACTCAAATTGGAGCCCTTTTCCCTTCCACACTTAAAGAACCGTCAGTGATCAATTGATTCCCAAAGCAGAACTCCAAATAGGGAGTTCACAGCTTCCCCAGGAACCCCTAATATAGTCTATCCTTCTGTACAAACTTAAATTCCAGGGCATATTTTGTTTGTGTTTCTTTGCTCGTCAATATTCTATTTTTAAATATGCAAAACGTTCAGGAAAAAAATTTTTTTTAATAAATTTTTTTTTATTTTTGGCTGCGTTGGGTCTTCATTGCTGTGCACGGGCTTTCTCTAGTTGCATCGAGGGGGGGTTCTCTTCATTGTGGTGCACGGGCTTCTCACTGTGGTGGTTTCTCTTGTGGATCACAGGCTCTAGGCGCACTGACTTCAGTAGTTGTGGCACTCGGGCTCAGTAGTTGTGGCTCGGAGGCTCAGTAGTTGTGGTGCACGGGCTTAGTTGCTCCGTGGCATGTGGAATCATCCCAGACCAGGGCTCGAACCTGTGTCCCCTGTGTTGGCAGGCAGATTTTTAACCACTGTGCCACCAGGGAAGCCCCTAGGAAAACCTTTTGAAAACCATTTTTTTTCCAATATAAAAATAGATGCTCATAGTAAAAAATTCAAACAATATAGAGTAGAAGAAGAAAATGAAAAACCAAGTAGACATACCCACTGTTTATATTTTGATATCTCTCCTTTTTAATGTGTACATATTTATGTGGACATATAGAACATAATTGCCTGGTATAATGGTGTTCTGGAACCCTTTTGTTTTACTTAGCTATGTAGCATTTTTTCATATTAGTAGGTGTAGCTATATGTCATCATTTTTAATGACCACATAGCATTCCTTTGTATGGATATATCCTAATTTGTTTTACCAAGTGCCTCTTTTTTGAGGATGTAAACACACTAGAGTGCACACCCTTTGTACATTTATCTGTTCACTTGTTTACTTATTTCTTTAAGCCTTCTTTTTAGAAATGGAATTGCTGCTATATCTCACCTTCTTGTATTTACCTCCAGAGCATTCTTTTTCATTCCTTTTTTTTTTTTTATGGTGAGAGCCAAGTGAACAAAGGCTTAATGTCATTTCATTTATCCATTCTCAAGTGTGCTTTTAGCAGCAGAGCATGCACTGAGTATGTGCAATCATTTGAGAAGGAAAACGAGAACACATATATCTACAGACGCATACTCAGGAAAGGAATCTGCTGTTTCTCTTCTATATTACTTGAATTTTTCAAAAAAAATTTTTATAATTAAAACAAGACTGTAAATTGTTAATAAAGTGAAAGTGTATATATACACTAATATGTATGAAATAGATAACTAATAAGAACCTGCTGTATAAAAAATGAATTAATTTAAAAATAAATAAATATTTTAAAAAGTGAAAGTGGCATTGAGACCTGACTCTGTTGCCAGGGAAACTAGCAAGGCAAAGCCCCCACGGGATTCCAGTAGCTGCTGCTTCCTGTGAGGGCTGGAACAAGTATGAGGCACAGAGACGTTGCAGTTGTCCTGGGGAGTTGGTGTGTTCTATTTGAAAGAATGATTGAATCCATTTAGAGAAATACTCGAGCTGGTTTATACACAATTAAAATATTCACACAAATCCTTAAGTGGAGATATAGTGTATGTAAGAAAAATATTTTCAATGGCATGTGGTTAGTATATCACTTTTTTATTTTGAAAGAAAACATCCTCATTCCACGTTATAAAAATATCCATGAATTTTTAAATTAACAAACATTTGTCAGAGTTTTTTCATTTATTTACTTTTAAAAATTTTCAGAGTCCTGTCAGCATCCTCTTGTGGATTCTGTAAGGTAATTCAGCTGATATCTTGGTGTCCTCTGAAGGCTCTTCTTAAATATTTCTTCTCTATATCTAGTCTTAGCTTGATCCTGTCATTTTTTAAATGTCAGTGTTTGTCATCTTTTCTCCTTAATTCTTGGCAGTCTGTGTTATCTTTCTCTCTACTTTAAAACTTATACCGCATTCTTACAAATGTTCTCATATCAGTGACTTTTTGTATACATGCATACGTCTATGAAACTTACATTTTATAGTAATGTATTTTATAGAGATTAAAGAAAGAAGGACCTGTTAACTTCACCTTTTCCTAAATTTTGAAAAGAAATGAACCAAATTCTCCCCTTGGCCTCCAATGTTTAGAAGATCAGGGTTCCTGTCAATTAAGCTATCCTTTCTTTGTATCTATAGAGAAGAAATAATCAGACAAGAAATCACTGAATAGTTAAAATAAGATCATTTTTATCAAATATATCTGTAACATGAACTGTTGATTAGTTAAAAACTGGTTGAGGGCTTCCCTGGTGGCGCAGTGGTTGAGAGTCCGCCTGCCTATGCAGGGGACACGGGTTCGTGCCCCGGTCCGGAAAGATCCCACATGCCATGGGGCGGCTGGGCCCGTGAGCCATGGCCGCTGAGCCTGTGCGTCCGGAGCCTGTGCTCCGCAACGGGAGAGGCCACAACAGTGAGAGGCCCGCGTACCGCAAAAAAAAAAAAAAAAAAAAAAAAAATGGTTGAGACAGTTTTACTTGTAATTATTTTGAACTTTGATATCTGTTGATTATTTTTTACAGCAAAGGCAGCCTTATTCATTAGGTAGCTTTAGTTAGTTTTTCATACTTTTCTTGCTTGGATAGTCACAGGTGGGGAACAGGTAAGCTGCCAGAGAGATGCGCGTGACTAATGAAAACAGAAGCCTATCTTTCCCAAGGGCTGAGCTCTGGGAGGCGGAAAGGGTTCAGAGGATTGGCCAGGACCCATCCCTGGATTCAAGGACACACCCTCGACACCCTTGAAGGAACACGGCTCTGCCTGTGGGTCACTCAGAGCTTCTGTCTTCCCCGTGAAAGAGCTCGCCCTAAAGCCTCGCCCTAAAGCCTCTGCAAGCTACCCTCTCCTCTGGACACCGGACCCACCAATGGCAGTTCCTTCAAAACAATGGTTTTTCAGGGTAATTAAAAATTCGATAGTGTGAAAGGGAATTTTCAGAGTGAACTGAGTCAAGGGTTGGTGGTGGTGACACTCCCTTCAGCTTTCTGGGAAAAGCAGTGGGAGCTACGCCATCTGCTTTCCGAGGCCTCCACCTTCTTCAGCCCCTCTAGAAATGTCTACTTGAAGAAGTCTTTTTTCCACCCTTTAGGTTGGGACAGGTATATGAAGAGGAGTTTTCTTTTTAGAGCTTTGCTGGAAAGCCCTTTGTACACTCGGCCTCACTCCACGCTGGTCGCGCTGCTCCCAAGAATGCTTCTTTCTCACCTGGCATCTTAACTTCCTCCTTTGCTGTGTTCTGGGATGTAGGTTTCATTTGTGGCCTAGGAAGGGGTGGAAAGGCCCAGCTGCAGAGCAATTATTATTATTGCCAGCTCTCCTTTGACGAGGTTGTATCCATTTTTACATTTTCACCTGCCCTCCTGCCTGGGCAGCAAAAATCCTAGGAACTTTACTTCCAGCTACAGTGACTCCTGTGCATTCCGATCCTACTTTTCCCTTCAAATGCTAACTGGAGGCAGATTTTCAGGGAGAAACAAGAGACAATCCAGAGTCACCAGGAGTCCAGGTTATAATCAGGAGCCCAAGAACCTGAATGTGTCCTCTGCCTGGGGTGCTTTCTCTGTTGTTGGAGAGCTTGCCCTAAAACCCCAGTCTTCTCTTGGCTTCTAGCTGTGCCCATCTCCTCTGGGGAAGGCATTCTGGACAGGAAGAATGGAGGGCTGTTGAGCTAACCGCTGGGGCATCTTCAAGTATGTGGCCCTTCATGCACATCCCACCCCTCCGTCTGATGACCCTTCTCCCCCTTCCATCCCTTGAGGCCACCCAGGTCCTAAGGGGACGCCTACAGGTCTGTAAAGCTAGGAATGGTGCCCAGAGGTAGAGGGCACGCGTTCTGAAGTAGAGGGCCACCTGCACGTCTGCACCCCCGTGTGATGCATATTCCCAGACACGAAGGGTGTGCAGTGCAGTGTCATTGTCCCCGATTATTCTTTTGGTTGCAGCTTCTGGGTCAGCAACTGATGCCTATACTGAGAGCTGGTTTAGGTGAGTCCAGCAAAGCCAAGTACGTTTGAGTATCTCCACGTAGGTACCTTGTGTGTGGGCACGGGGGGATTCACGTCATATCCGCATATCTGCATGTGTGTGAAGGCCTCTGAACTCCTGTCTCCACACCCCTCCCTGCCTTCCTTGACCTCCCATGTGTTCCCAGCATCAGGCCTCCTCCACACTCCGTGGCCTTGGAGACTGGTATCCAAGAGGAGAAATGGACCAGAGGAGCAGACACTTGGACTCTAGAAGAGTCTGCCATCTGACAGCCCATGGTGATGTCAGAGGGACAGAAATGCCCGGAGGGGAAGAGTTGCCAGCCCACACTACCCAGCTGGCCCCGATGTGGCTCAAGGATCTCACCTCCAGGGCACTGCCGTTGAGCTGTATTCTGGCACGTGCTACCACCTTGGCCGGGATTGTCATGGTGGCCACCAGTGCCAATGAGTCGGTGGGTGGGGTCACCACCACTGCCTGCTCCAGCAGCTGAGCCAAGGTCTGTGGTACCTGGTCCACAGGCCAGCCCTGGCCTGCCCTCAGCAGCTGAGGCAGATAAGACAGCAGGGGGGTGGGCGTGGGCGAGCCCTGAAGAAGGAGGGGCCACCTCCTCCCCAGTCCAGCTCCTTTCTCCCCAGATCCACGCCCTGTCCCAGGGGAGCCAGAAGCAGAGAGGGGAGCGAGCCACGTGGAAGAAACTGACACCAAGTTTTGTGGGGCAGACCCTTGTTGGGATTAAGGCTTGGGACCTGCACCCTCCCTGCCATGAGAGCTCTGGCCGCTCTGAGGGGCCCACACCTGCTTCCTGGCTCCGCCAGGGCTCCAGTTCAGAGAACCTGAATACCCTTCGGGCTGGGTCTCTGGGGGAAAGGACTCTAAAGTTGGGTCCTGAGTGAGGAAGGGATAGGTCGTGGAGGATGGGGCACGTGGGCAGCAGGGTCAGAAGCTTTACCCGGGCTCTAAGAAGCAAGGCCAGGAGCCCCGTGTCCATGCAGCTGCTGTGGATGGGCCCCCAGCCCCCCTCAGGCCTACAGGGCCTCTTCACCATGCCCCTCCTCTTCCCGGGACACGGGGCCTGTGCCACATGGCCAGCCTTGGTGACGTTCCAGGCAATAGTTGAAGAGTCCTCAGGGCGGTGTTGTCTCCATCTGAAAATGATACCAGGGAAGGCTCAGCAACCCAGTCTAGCCCGAGCCTTTCCTTGGGCAGAAACCCATGCAGTGTGTGGGGTCTGGCCCTGTTGCCCAGCACAGGGAGACATGAGGAAGCAGCTCCCAGGATGAGCAGGTGAGAGGTCAGCCACCTGGACCCCAAGCCCCAAGTACCTGGATGATGGTGACAGAGACGGCAACCCTGAGAGGGCTCAGTCCCGGGCTCTGCAGGTCACAAGTGTGCGTAGTGTCGGCTGCAGGGCAGCGCTGAACAGCCAGCACGAAGCACTGGGAGTCCGGCGTGTTGAATAAGGAGGCTGAGGGGGAGACAAGAGAAGGGAACGGTCACTGGGCCTGGGACATACCGAGACCCCAGGGGTCTGAGAGGTGCCTCGGCGATCTCTCTAGCAATTTCAGAAGTGGATGAAGCGGTGAAGATGAGCTGAATTGTATGTGGGCATCAAACTACTGAAGGAAGAGCTTGGATCCGGGGGGAAGGGGACCCTCCCTGGGCGTCTCTTACTAGTTCCAGGCCCTGAAGCCACAGTGAACTCGTTTGTAAAATGGGACCATCATCAAATGAACCTCACAGAATAATATCGTGCGAGTTCACGGAGATCGTGTGAATGAAAGCATTATGCAAAAGTTGTCTACACACGTGTGCTTATTGTTGTATGAACAGAATTGGGGTAAAAACAGATTTGGACTTGGACCCTGAACACCCAGGTTGAACTGCAACCTCTGCTTCCAGGGAGCTGGAGAGCCAGCTGCCTGGGGGCAACTAGCTGCCCCCTCTCCCCTGAGCCCTGCCAACCAGCCCCTTTCCATACCTTCGTTGCCGTCTCTGGGGCTCCAGGAAGCCGTGTAGCCCAGGTGGGCACTGGGGATGCAGCAGCTCACCTGGAAGCCAGGGGAGGTGGCACAGGAGATGGAGAGCTGGTCTGGGAGCCCAGCCACATCTGTCACCTGCAGGGGCACCCTCACCATCTGGTGCAACTCCCACCTGAATCCCCGGGCCTCAAAGCAGCATAAGTACTCACCTGCAGACACACACCTGCTGCACCTCCTGGCCACTTGGCCCCCACCTGCGCCACAGGGCCTCTGCTGCTTCCCCAGCCACACCCTAGGTCTGCCCTCTCCATCCAGCCTCAGCTTAACCCCAGCAGGAAAGATCCCTGTCCCCCAAAGGATTTCTAGGAGGAAGACGAGATCCTGACCCTTTGTTATTAGCCTGTAGCCATGCATCCTAAGGTGAACCTCTCTGCCCCCAGTAGATGCCCTTCCTGCACCACCTGCTGCCATTTCAACATCGTGAAGAAAAACCTGCATCTGTTCTCAGTTGAAATTGAGACCACGCTTTCAGCGTTCTCTCATTATAATTCTTCACATCAATGGGCCTCTTAGCCTTAGTTTCCCCAGAGTGAATAAATGGAGATAAGGGAAAAGAAGAGAAGAAAAGACAAGAAGGAGAGGGAGGAGGAAAAAAAGAAGGGGAGGAGAGAGGAGGGAAGGACAGGTGGCCTACCTGCCCATTTATGGGAGATGTTGACAATGCTAAGGACAGCCCGGTTCCGGCTGGAGGTCAAGGACACACGTGACCCTGCCCGCAGGAGGATGGGGCTGGGGCTCCCTGTGGGCCACAGGAACCAGTTCAGGTTGGTGGTCTCCTGGCTTGTGAGGAGGGTCATGTTCAGGGTGTCGCCAGGCGTCTGCAGCCAGGAGTTGAGGCTCAGGGCCGCGGGGACTGTGGGAGGCAAAAGATAGGACCCCCAGAGCAGGAACTTGCGGCCCTTGAGGCAGCTAAGCTCTCCCTCCTTCCCCATCTTCTGAAGCCCATCCCTCCTCCCTCCCTCCCCACCTAACATTTTCTGTTCTCTTTTGTCCCTGGAGGAGTGTGGCTGCCGCAATCCAGCCTGGAAGACCCTAACTGTCAGTGGGAACCAAACGGGGAAGCTTTTTATCCTAGGACTCCCCCTCCCCCAGGGAGGGAACTTCCTCTCTTTGTCCACCTGTCTCGGAGCCCTGTTGTTCATTGGAGTCTCCCTCTTCCTGTCCCAGGCGCAGGGCCTGTGATCTTCTGCTATGATGCCTGGCATTTTCTCTCACCCAGAGGAGCCACTAGCTGGCAGAGATACGGGGGTCAGAGAGAAAAAAACACAGAGAGGGTTCCTTTCACTCAGGGCCATTGGTTTTCACGTTCCCAACCCTCCTCACCAGGTGGCAGCAGCTGGCAGTACCCGGCTTCAGCAGGGCCGAAGACAAGGCAGCCACAAGGCCGGCGCTTGACGGGGGTTTGGCAGGGCTGGTGATGGGAGCAGACGCTGGTGTTCCACTGGTACCCGGAGAGGCAAGCACAGTAGCTACACCCCTTGTGGGTGACATCGCACTCTGTGACAGAGGGAAGGGGGATAAGAAGTGAGCAGGCTGTCCGGGAAAGCCCAGCGCCTGATGCCTGTGAGGCTCTGAGGCTGGGTATCGGGAGCAATCCCAAGGTCACAGGCACCGCCTTCTCAGCCTGAGTTCAAAGCATCAGCACGTGTGGGGCAAAGGCATCAGAGGTGGCAGTGGCGAGGCCCGGGCCCGTGGTCATCTTCCCCTTAGGCCTCTGCCAAAGTTTAGAAGATGGGATGTGGGGCAGGAGGGGGAGGTCTGTCTGATGGGAGGTGAGGAAGGAGCTGGGCCACGCACACCCTCCAAGAAATAGGGAGGGGCTCACAGTACCTCAGACGAGGGGGCTGCGGGAGGGCTGGGCTCCTTGCACTCTGAACCCCCTTCCCATGCAAGCAGCTAAGAGCCACTGAGGAGCAGGGGTCAGTAGAATTCCCGCCACCCCACCAGCTGTGAGGCTGAGGCCAGTGAGAGTTACTGGGGCGGAGGAAGCCGAGGCGGTGGGGAGAGTCATGGGCCCAGAGAGTGCCGCCGGCTGGTGCTCACTTGAAAAGTACAGCTGTACATAGACGGAGACCAGGACCGATTCTGTAGGAGAGGGGACAGCTGGAGAGGAGAGGCAGCTACGGGCCTGTGGCCTTTGGGCCCCATACCTCGCTGTCCCCGCCAGGAAGCAGAGCACATCGCACCTCCCATAGCCTGTCCAGGTGCAGACAGGGCCCAGGAAGGTGGTCACTGCTCATCCAGCTACGGTGCCTTCACACGCGCTGTCTCATATCACCCTTCCAACGACCCCCTTCCGTGGGCAAGACTCTCTAAAAGGAAGGATCTTCTCAAGGCCTCACAGCTAGAAAACTGTGTTCAGACCTGTGTGACCAGCGCCAGACCCAGTCTCTCTCTTAACCCCACTTAAGCCCCCTGGCTGTGCCCTCTTCCAGACCTTTCTTTCTTTCCTTGCCTCGTTCCAGGCTCCCCGTCCCCCTCCCCCCCCCCCCTCCTGTCTGTCCACTCACCACCTGCTCCACGTTCTTGGTCCAATTGCTGCCCTGATTCCCCTCCAGCCTGACCCTGTCCCTGGAACAGAGCACAGGGGAGAGACCTCTGAGGAGAGCTGACTCCGCATTTCTCCCGGGGACACCTTCTTCCCCAAGCCGCTCCGGTGCCCGCCTGGCTAATCTGGAAGGACTTGGTCTCTTTGAATCTCCTCTTTTTGCCTGGAATCAAGCGGGCACCTCAGGAGGGGAAAGCAGGCTTCTGGTAGGAGGTGCAGGGATGCAGCACCAGGGATCCCGCCCAGGCCGGCAAAGCCCACCTGAACCCAGGAACCAGGTACACCCTGGAGAGTCAACATGCTTTGCTTAATTCCTTCCTGAATGTACCCGTCCCCGTGCCTCCAGGCTAATTGAAATGGCTGGGTCTGGAGCTCCAGAGGGAGCTGTGGGCGCTGGGCAGAGCTGCCTGCGGCCCAGAGGCCTGGGGGCTTTATTCCCTCCATAGGCATTGCCATGAGGGTGAGTGGCAGGCAATACCTTAGTCTCTGGTGCCTGTAAATTATTTCCTCACCAACTCCTCCCTCTCTCAAAACTGTGTGTGAGTGAGGAGATCAGTCTAAAAACAGATATTGATCTAGATAAGGATGTGGCTAGAGATAGAGATATCCACCTGGGAGAAAACACAAATCATAAAGTTCTAAACTAACTCTGCTGCCTTTCCTCAGATTCTCTCCTGTCGTCTACGCCAAGGGTTCCCAAGTTTGGAAAGTTTTTATTTTTGTTTTTAAATTGCAAGCCTGACTGGAAGAGCCTTTATCCAGAGTGCAGCAGGCATCGCTGGTGTTCACGGGAATTCAAATAAAGAAACAGAAGCTATCCCCACACCCTGAAAAATAAGGCTGAACTCTCGGAGATCTTATAACAAACCAGCCTTTTTAAAAATACATTACTTCCTCTCCCTCCAGCCCTCTCGCCTCCATCCATCCTTTCATCCCACATCTTGCTGCCTCTCACACCCAGGGGCCTCTGTCGTTACCTCTGCAGATCTTCCCTGGGTCTTCCCTCACCCCAGTCTTACTCACAGGCTGGGACTCTCGGACAAGTGGTGATCCCACCAGAGGGAGAGTCATGGCCGGGAGTAGCACAGGGGCAGCCGAGCAGACCATGGCTCAGTGAAGCAGTCTTCAAGAGGCCTCCCGCTGCTGCATGATGCAAATTTCCTCAGAGAAGAGCTGGCAGGGCCCTGCACAGATGGGATGGGAGGGAAGAGTGGAAGGGAGCCAGAGGAATTTACAGAGGAAGTGCTACAGCCCATGCTACAGTCAAATGCGTGTCCAGGTCACTGTGGGACCACCTGGAGCCCACACGCCCCGGTGAGAGAGGCCTGCCCAGGTTCCCTGCTGGGGTCTGGGCCAAGCACTCAGTGAGCAGGAGAGGACTTGGGGGCCCTAGGTCACAACCAACCATGTATCAAGCCAGGTACAGTCACATCCCCAAGGATCTGGGAAATCTGGATTGTTCTGGAACTCCCGGGAAGCTGGGTCATTGATCAAAGAGCCAAGGTTAGAAAAGGCAAATATTAGAGCTGATTGCTATCCTAAAATAATTTCAAGATAGACTGGAGTCTTAAATGTAACAAAGAATCTGGAAAAATACCGGGATAAATTATCAAAATAATTTTGAAGTGAGGAAGGCTTTTCTAAACACAACACAAAACCCAGAAGCCAGAAAGGAAATAAATTAGACTGTATACAAAGTTTTAAATTGGGGGTGAAAAGAATGTTGGGTTAAAAAGGCAAAAGACAACATGTTTGTAGGACGGTGATTGAATAAAGGGCTAATATTAACACAGGAATTTTTTATCTTACACATCATTAAGAAAATGGGCAAAAACAGGAAAAAGTGTTGCCGAAATATCGGCTTCCCTGTGCACCAAGGCCGAACAGAAATACGGAGACAGATATTGGAGGAAGAGAGAGATGGCTTTATCTTTCTGCCAGGGAGAAGGGAAGACACAGCAGGCTAGCGCCTCAACAACTGTGCCTCCACTCCTTGGGAAACAGGGAAGATTTTATATGTGGGGCTCGTAGTCCGGAGCATATGATAAGGATCAAAGGTCTTGCATTCTTCCTTTCCTTTGCATTATTTCAAAACAGTCATAGCTGGCGTCAGGCCGCCTGGTAATTGGGGTCAAGCAGTCTGGTAATTGTGTCCGTTTGCCTCTGGTTTATCGGCCGGTGATTTTGTTTCTGAAATGCGAAAATTATAGGGGGTGATTTGTTATGAGGGCCGTATAGAATGTAAGTGCCAGGACATAATAGGGAGTGAGACGCACTGGATGTAACTCACACAGTTAGGGGTGATAGGTGACGAATGTAAATTACATAGTGCCAGGGAGTGAGGTTAGCTTTGTAAAGTACAAATCTAGTTACTACAAATTAGTGACAGTTAAAGTAAACCAAGGAGTGATTAACTCTTTCAGGCCAGGTTATGTTTCTTCTCTAGCCTGTTCACTGTTCCCTTTATTTTCCTTGTTCTCAGAGGAGGGAAAACTTCATTTCTATTTTTGCTGCAACATAGGCAGTTTACTGAAAAAGAAATATCAATAGTTTGATAAACATATAAAAACATCCAACTTAAGGTATAAGGAATGCAAATTGAAATAAGAAAATATTCTTTGTCACCTACCAATTATCAAAAGACAAGATATTGATAATCTTCAGTGTGGACAAAAGTGTATTTATACAAAATATGTATATAAGGATGTTCAAAGCAGAGTTGTTTGTGATAGCAAATGAGTTAAACAACCCAAACGTCCAGAAGGGATAGGTTAAGTAAATTATGGCATTTCCAAACAACAGAACATTTTTATGGGAAAAAAAGTAAAATAGCTCTATTTGGAGTGAATCCCAATATATATGGTGAAATTTAAAGTGTATATTATACTCTCCTTTATGGAGAAAAAAGAGAATCTATATTAGATACTTGTGCTTTTTATACTTGGAATATTTCTGGAAGAATACATCAGAAATCTGGCACTAGTTGTTGCTTCTGGGGATGAGACTAAGAGTCTGAATGGGTCTGTGTGCTGTTTGATATACATATTTTCTAACCATAGGCGTGCTTTTTTTTTTAATTAAAAAAAGAAAGATGGGAATTTTCTGGTGGTCCAGTGATTAGAACTTGGTGCTTTCACTGTGGGGCCTAGGTTCAATCCCTTAGTTGCGGAACTAAGATCCCACGTCACGCAGTGAGGCCAAATTAAAAAAAAAAAAAAAAGGGGGGAAAAAAAAAGAGCTGATTTACACACACACACACACACACACACACACACACACACACACACACACACACACCACCTAGGGTAGAAATCTAGCCTCAATACATTTCCACTTTCACCACCACCCCTGGCTAAGGTCACTGCTGAAAGAATAGCAAACATATAGAGCACATACATGCATGGGAGCAAAGACTTTGTAAATAATTGATTTCCGAAAACGAAAACGGTGAAGAATCTGTTTTGAGAACTACAGAGAGAAGACACAGGTGCTTGGGGTGGGGCGCTATCAGCAAGTTGGAAACTGTCTACTGCAGCTGCAGGTGGTTTCAGATGGACACCAACAGCATCTGCTACTGTCGCCAAAGGGGGTCAGTCAGAGAGCCAAGTGGACCTGGGCAGTGCTCAACAGGGCCTCTTGAGGACCAGGAATGACAGAAGAAAGAGGTGGGATTGAGACCCCTGGAGGTGAGCTGCTTCTGTGCTGGGCAGAGACTGAGCAGTGGTAGCCTCCAGTTAGGAGATGCAAGGACAGACTGCTTGGACAGAAGAGGCTCCACCTAGAAGCAGAAACACCGAAGGAAAAAGTGACTCAGAGAACATTAGAAAGTTGATGGAGCTGGAGCTGGAGAAACCCCTAAGGATTCTACTCCCAAAACATAATTTTTCTTAATTGATACCCTATTCATCTTAACCCCTTTGAGTTCATGACAAGTGAGAAGAACAAGAGAGATAACATCTTCCTGATTCAATGAAAGTTGAGGTGTCCAGGGTATATAAAACAACGAACAGAACTAAGGAAGTGAGTTTTCTTATACAATGTTTTTAGACCGTTCCTGTAACTTTAGAGAAGTTTGAATCGTTTCTGCATGTACAAAAAAATGCCCAGGAAGAGATTGGAAGGAGATGCTGCAGATCAACAAAGCGTCTGTTGTGTTGACCTCAGTGCTCCCCAGGGCCTAGCACCATTCACCACAGGCCTTAAGTAATATTTATATTCAATGAATCAATCAATCGAAGAAATACACCAAGACATTAACAGTAGTTGTCACTAAATGGTAGGATTTGGTATGTTTTTTCTATTTTTCTGTGTTTTCAAATTTTGTATTCTCTAATGGTAAAATATCTTAAAAAAATCAAATCTTACAGTCTCAACTTCTTTCTTAAGGACAGCCAGGTACAGAGGCCTTCAGTTTTGCCCAGGTGTCACTGGTTGTCTGGAAGCACCCACAGGCTTAGACCTAGTGTGGGATTCAGACAAACAGATGCTTATTGCTGCCACCTGCTTACTCCCAAATCCAAGGTCAACCATAACGCTATTGGCCTTTATCCCTCTATATACAGAATGATAATTTGAAACCAGTGAGTTTTTAATCCCTGTTGGCAGCTTTTCTGAGGTCCCAGTTTGTACCCTGGGCAAAGGAACTTCCCTTTCCATTTCTCTGTGTTTTGAGCCCTCCAGGCCATGTCAGTAGAGTCTTTGGTAACAAAGGTCTAGGCTTCTCTTAACTGTATCCAAACAGGTTATCTTAAAACTTCCTTTACTATGTAAACTAATAGGTTACTAAAGAATAAAGGTAGCTTAGACTTTTATCCCATATGATCCTTATTTCTTTTTTTAAATTTTTTTTTAATATAAATTTATTTTATTTTATTTATTTATTTATGGCTGCGTTGGGTCTTTGTTGCTGCGTGCAGGCTTTCTCTAGTTGCGGCGAGCAGGAGCTACTCTTCGTTGCAGTGCGCGGGCTCTCATTGTGGTGGCTTCTCTTGTGGCAGAGCACGGGTTCTAGGCACGTGGGCTTCAGTAGTTGTGGCATGCAGGCTCAGTAGGTGTGGCGCACGGGCTTAGTTGTTCTGCAGCACGTGGGATCTTCCTGGACCAGGGCTCAAACCCGTGTCCCCTGCATTGGCAGGTGGATTCTTAACCACTGCACCACCAGGGAAGCCCTTTTCCTTTTTTTTGAATTTTTGAAAATGTTTTTGGAACTTTATTTTATTTATTTTATACAGGAGGTTCTTATTAGTTATCCATTTTATACATATTAGTGTATACATGTCAATCCCAATCTCCCAATTCATCACACCACCACCACCACCCCTGCCACTTTCCCCCCTTGGTGTTCATACGTTTGTTCTCTACATCTGTGTCTCTATTTCTGCCCTGAAAACTGGTTCATCTGTACCATTTTTCTAGGTTCCACATGTATGTGTTAATATACGATATTTGTTTTTCTCTTTCTGACTTACTTCACTCTGTATTACAGTCTCTAGATCCATCCACATCTCTACAAATGACCTGATTTCATTCCTTTTCATGGCTGAGTAATATTCCATTGTATATATGTATCACATCTTCTTTATCCAGTTGTCTGTCGATGGGCATTTAGGTTGCTTCCATGACCTGGTTATTGTAAATAGTGCTGCAATGAACATCGGGGTGCATGTGTCTTTTTGAATTATGGTTTTCTCTGGGTGTATGCCCAGTAGTGGGATTGCTGGGTCATATGGTAATTCTATTTTTAGTTTTTTAAGGAACCTCTATACTGTTCTCCATAGTGGCTGTATCGGTTTACATTCCCACCAACAGTGCAAGAGGGTTCCCTTTCCTCCATACCCTCTCCAGCATTTGTTGTTTGTAGATTTGCTGATGATGCCCATTCTAACTGGTGTGAGGTGATACCTCATTGTAGTTTTGATTTGCATTTCTCTAATAATTAGTGATGTTGAGCAGCTTTTCATGTGCTTCTTGGCCATCTGTATGTCTTCTTTGGAGAAATGTCTATTTAGGTCTTAGGGAAGCCCTTTTCAAAATCTTTATTGGAGTATAATTGCTTTACAATGTTGTGTTAGTTTCTGCTGTATGACAAAGTGAATCAGCTATATATATACATATATCCCCATATCCTCTCCCTCTTGAGTCTCCCTCCCACCCTCCCTATCCCACCCCTCTAGGTGGACACAAAGCACCGAGCTGATCTGGCTGATCTGCTGTGTGATGCAGCTGCTTCCCACTAGCTATCTATTTTACATTTGGTAGTGTATATATGTAAATGCTACTCTCTCACTTCATTCCAGCTTACCCTTTCCCCTCCCCGTGTCCTCAAGTCCATTCTCTACATGTGTCTTTATTCCGGTCCTGCCCCTAGGTTCATCAGAATCTTTTTTTTTTTTTTTAGATTTTTTTTTTTTTTTGTGATACGCGGGCCTCTCACTGTTGTGGCCTCTCCCGTTGTGGAGCACAGGCTCCGTGGCCATGGCCATGGCTCACGGGCCCAGCCGCTCCACGGCACGTGGGATCTTCCCGGACCGGGGCACGAACCCATGTCCCCTGCATCGGCAGGCGGACTCTCAACCACTGCGCCACCAGGGAAGCCCTTTTTTTTTTTTTTAGATTTTATATATATATATGTTCGCATACGGCATATGTTTTTCTCTTTCTGACTTACTTCACTCTGTATGACAGACTCTAGGTCCATCCACCTCACTATAAATAGCTCAATTTAGTTTCTTTTCATGGCTGAGTAATTGAATCCTCATTTCTTGTTCTCTTTCCACCTGACATGGCACTAAATTATTAGAACTATTAAATGATAGTTTATTAGAACGGGAAGGGACCTGAATTTATATATCATCCACTTCAACTCTCACTTTACAGAAGAGGAAAAGGAGCCAAAGGGGGAAATGACTTGCCAAAGGTCACACAGCTCGTTGATGGCAGAGCTGAAGCTTAAAGCCAGGTCTTCTGACTCTGAATCTAGGGAATCTAGATAGAGAGGAAAAGATAGGTCAATTTAAATATAGAATAATAGGACCTTCTGGCTAAAAAAATAAATTTAAAATAATATAAGATAGAATTTGATTCCACAAGGAAGACAGTTCTTCAAGGATATTTCTTTTCCTGAGGAGGAGGGGAAATGCATATAACGTGCAAATAGGTGTTTGTGGAAAGTACGTGTATAAGAATCAAGCAGTCCTTTGGAAAGCCAGCTCATGAATACCTTCCTTATCTAGAGGCCCTTAATTCAGCAAATGTGACCATTTGGAACACAGCTGAGATTTACAAGGAACTAAAGAAGACCTGTGAGCAGCCAAAAGAGATCATAGAGATATTGTACTGGTGGCTGTAGCTGGGGCCATTAGCGAGAGAAGAACTAAAAGACATCCAGATTGGAAAGGAAAAGTAAAATTATCTTTATTCACAGAGGGCATGATCTTATATCTAGAAAATCCTAAGGAATCCACTAAAAAGCTATTAGAGCTAATTAAACAAGTTCGGCAAAGTCGCAGGATACAAGATCAACCTACAAAAATCCATTGTATTTCTATACACGAGCAGTGAACAATCTGAAAATGAAATTAAGAAAACAATTCAATTGACAATAGCATCGAAAAGAATAAAATATTTAGGAATAAATTACACAAAAGTGCAAGATTTGTACACTGAAAACTAAAAAAGAAAATATTGTTCAAAGACATTAAAGAAAATTTAAATATGTGGGAAGACATTCCATGTTGGTGGAACAGAAGACTTAATACTGTTAAGACGGCAATACTCCCCAAATTAACTATGGATTCAACACAATCTCCATGTCAAAATCCCAGCTGGCTTTTTTCACAGAAATTGACAAGCTGATTCTAAAATTCATATGGAAATGCAAAGAACTCAGAATAGCCAAAATAATATTGAAAATGAAGAAAGAAGTTGGAGGAATTAGACTTTCCAATTTCAAAACTTACTACAAAGCTATAATAATGAAGACAGTGTTTGCATAAGGATAGAAATGTAGATCAATATAATAGAACTGAGAGTCCAGACATAAACCCTAACGTTTATGGTCAATTGATTTTTGACAATGGTGCCAAGACAATTTAATGGGAGAATAGCACAACCGGATATCCACATGCAAAAAAAACCTGTTTGGCCCCGTCTCAAACTATACACAAAAAAGTCAAATTTTACATTATTAATATAAGGGATATGCAACATGGTGATACAAAGCACCAAGAAGGACATTTAAACTTGGTTTTTCTGGGAAGGTCTCTTGAAGGAATATAATGATCAATGAGGCTGGAAAGGTAGGAATGCGTCAGATTGTGAAGGGCCACGAAGACCACAGTTAAGAATTTGAAACCTTAGTCTGGAGGCAAATTTGTAGTCCAGAAATTAAGTTTGGGAAACTGCCATGATTATGGGTCTGTGGATATGTTCCTTACAAATAGTATAACTCCCATTTAATAAATCGAACTATATTTTCAATGTCATAGGAGTACAGAAAATTTAAAGAAATTCTGTTGTGAATCCATTCACTCATATATCCATTAAATGAATACATATTAAGCGCTGGTGTCAGACGCTATGCTAGTTCCTAGAGATTCAGTGGTGTTGTGGACTACATGTGTCTTGGTGCATTTGCCAAAATAAGATTTGGGCACAAAGACTATGACAGTTATTATGGAATATAGTATTTTTTCTGGTTGCCACCAAGCCTTGGTCAGTGTCAGGGCGTGTCATGGGACAGTGTGCAGAGAGGAGGGGAAAACGTACAGCTATTTACCCAGTTGGAAATCTTGACGCAGCACCGTTTCAGTAAGAGCTAATCAGCTAATTCTTGGCTGAGGCAGAAAGCTCTAATACAGAAAGTGTATGTTTAAAATTGTTTGATGCCATAAAATGTATGACCTGTGAAATACATGACAATAAGAAGTATTTTAACAAAAATCCAGGTGCTATATATGTCTTCATAAAAACAAAGGATATTTCTGACATCAAAAAATTTTAAGAAGTGGTTGGTATAAAGTGATTCAGAAAGAGTAGTGATAATTTCGGATCTCCTATGATTTAAGCCTCTAACTTTAGATCCTAGAATGAGATCCCATACTTGCTGTCTGAGATAGTTCAGAAAACCCTGCTACAGCATTTGTGTTAAAGCATTTGCTCAAGGGCACAACTTAAAGAAGCTGAAGAAACTCATGGCATTTCCGATGCTACCTTTGAGCCCTACAAGGCTTCTGAGAAGTTTTATGCTGACGTGTGTGTGTGTGTGTGTGTGTGTGTGTGTGTGAAGAAACCTATGGGGAGGACTATGACATTGGAGTGGAACAGAATTTTTTCTTCTAAAGATAAAAAAATTTCAAATCCTCTAAGTCATGAGCCTGCTGATTTTAATGTATAATTCAGGATTTCAAAATGTTAATAAATTTAACTATCTATTAAGCACATGCCCTATCTATTTAGACCCATCTATGAGCATCATTTTATAACTTGGAGGTATAGATGGCCTTCCTAAGCATGAAATGAAATCCTAAAACCATATAGGACAAGATGTCCAATTTGAATGTGAAAAATACGAGGTGTCTTATATAAATCACAAAAGGCTCCAAGATGGTAATATTACTCCATGAAAGAAGAACAATTTTCTGAGTGAACAACTACATGTTAAGATTTGCAAAGAGGTAACTAATGGAAAAGCAGACATAGGAGTCAGACAGCTAGAGATCAAAATTAGCTTCATTACTGGAAAAGCTGAGTAGGAGATGGTGGTTTGGATGTGAGCCAGATGCACTTCCCAATACATCCTCCTTGAACAGAATTTACTTACCCAGTCACCGACACAGCCGGGCATCTCCAGGTCTCCCTTGTGGGGATGGGGGAGCTAAGAATGAGTCTGGAGGACCGGCCACTCCAAAAGAGGGAGGACTCAGAGCTTATTCTCCACATCTTACCCATCGGATAGGTCACTTTTTGCTTGGGGAAATGGGAGAGGAAACAGAGACTATATATCCTTAAGGGGAACGGAAGTTCCCTCACTTTCTGTGGAAATGTGAGAAGAAAGGAATAGCATTCCTCACCAACACCATGAAGTACTGATTATAAGAAGATTTATTTCAATAATCGAGTGAGAGAAAACTGAAAAACTTCATTTAACTAATGTCAAAATATACGCATAAGTAGATTTTATAAAGTCAGTAAACCCAGAAAATACTTTTGAACACTTTGTTAGAAGCCCTAGAGAAGTGTGTGCCAAGAACAAAAATTAGCCAGTACTTGTACTGAAAACCTATTGTTTCTGCTATATTCCACTTATTTTCTGAACCAATTCCTAGAAACTGTCCTCTACCCTGATTCACAGGTTTACTATGGAAGTAGTCATTTTATACAAGGTCATGGTGTCCAGCCCCCCAAACCCCACCCCACCAGGACAGTCCTTGGTACACATCTAACACCAACAACTTTTCTCTTCCGGTGTAGTTTGGGAAGTTGGACCTAGGGAGAGTCCGAGGTTGGACCTCCAACATGTAAACTCAGCAGTATTGGTTTTCTGTCATGTGAACTGGGAAAATGATCTGAGCTCAAAGGAACAATGAAGCTAACGTGCAGATAAAAACAAAGACAAACATGAAGCGGGTCCATCGTTTCAACTTTAATTTATTCTTGATGCTTATTTGCACTCCTGATCTTGAGAGACCACAACTTCTTTTAATTATTTCTCTTTTTGCTTGAGCTAGTTAAGGCAAGTTTTTAAATTTTGTGATTAACACATGAGAAAAGCCAGGAAAACTCTGACAGTGGAAAAATGGTCATTATATTAAGATATGGGATCAAAGAGTCTTGAGATTCAAGACAACCACTTCATCTTTCCAGACCTCAGTTTTCACATCAACAAAATGAAGGAGGTAAATTAGATGATCTTTGCAGTACTCAAAAAATGTTGTTCCACTTCCATCTGGCTTTCATGGTTTCTAATGCAGAATCCACAGTCATTCGATTCATTGTTCCCTTGTAAGTAATATATCATATTCTCTGCAGCTGCTTTCAAGATGTTTTTCATTGTTTTAGTTTTTAGCTGTTATGATGTGTCTAGACTGGGATTTCTTTAAATTTATCCTGTTTTGGATTCACTGAGCCTTTTATATCTTCCATCAAAGTTGAGCATTTCAACCATTATTTCTTCAAATATATATATTTTTTGGCATCACATTCTTTCTCCTCTCTTTCTTGGACTCTAATGACACAAATGGTAGACTTTGTTTTTTGGATTTTCCCACAGACTCCCCCTGCCCCCCATCTTTTCAATTGTTTTTCTCTCTGTTGTTTAATTGGATAATTTTTTATTGATCTATCTTCAAGTTTACTGACTTTCGTCTGTCATCTCTATTCTGCTACCGAGCCTGTGGTAGACAGAATGGCCACCCAAAGATGTCTACTTCCTAATCCCAAGAACCTGTGAATATGTAGCCTTAACAGGAAAAAGGGATTTTGCAAATGTTAATTAAATTAAGGATCTTAAGATAGGGAGATTATTCTGAATTATCTGAGTGGGACCAATGTAATCATAGGGTCCTTACAAAACAGAAACAGGAATGTGAGAGACAAAAAAACAGGAAATCTACAGCAGAAGCAGAAGTTGGAGGGATGCACTTTGAAGATGAAGGCTGCCATAAGCCAAGAAATGTAGGCAGCCTCTAGAAGGTAGAAAAGGCAAAAAAAAAAAAATGCATTTTTCCCTGGAGTCCCCAGAAGAACTGCAGCCCTGCTGACACCTTGATTTTAACTTTATAAGATTCATTTCAGATTTCTGACCCTCAGAACTGTAAGTTACTATGTTTGTTTTGTTTTAAGCCACTACAGTTGTAGTAATTTGTTACAGCAGCAATAAGAAACTAATACAAACCCCAGTCATTTAAAAAAATTTTGGTTATTGTATTTTTCAGTTCTAAAATTTCCATTTGGTTCTTTAAACTTTGTTTCTTCACTGAGACTTTTCATCTTTTCATTCATTTCAAGAGTGTTCCTACTTATTCATGACTTTTTTTTGGCATGTGGGATTTTAGTTCCCTGGCCAGGGATCAAACCCACACCCCCTGCATTGGAAGCACAGAGTCTTAACCACTGGACCGCCAGGGAAGTCCCCCTCATGACATTTTTATAATAGTCAATGTCTTTTTCTGATAATTCCAACATCTATGTCATTTCAGCATTGATGTCTGTTGATTGTTTCTTCCCATGTGAATTGAGATTTCCTGGCTCTTCATATACCATGTAATTTTGGATTGTATCCTACCAAATAGGATAATTTGACATAATATTTGAATATAATATTTGAACATAATATTTGAATATTATGTTATGAGACTCTGGATCTCGTTTAAATCCTATGAAAAATACTGATATTTTAGTTTTAGCAGGTAATTGACCTAGTTTGGTTCAGGTCACAAGTTCTGACCAATCTACTGTGGATTGTATTTTCAATACCAGTTCTTTTTTCAAAGGCTTGTGATGCTATTCAGATCTACTGCGTATATGTGCCGCCCAGTGGCCAGTCTGATACCTGGGTGATGGTCTACGTCTTAGTGCAGTTCTCAAAGTTTATGGTATGCTGTTTAAGGTCAAATCTGTGCACGTACAACTGGGAGAGCTCCCAGGACTTCATAAAACCCTATGAGTCATCTTCCTGAATTCCTTCTCTCTCAAGTTACTCCAGTTCCCTTGAAATAATACTCTTGTCAAAGTAGCATGTACATAACACACTTATATCCATCTTTATTACATGTGTTTTTAAACATTTCTTTAAATGAATTAGAGAATGGCAACCACATCCATTCCTTCAAAACACTGTTCTCGAACCTAGGGGTAAGATGGGAATAAAAACACAGACCTACTAGAGAATGGACTTGAGGATATGGGGAGGGGGAAGGGTAAGCTGTGACAAAGTGAGAGAGTGGCATGGACATATATACACTACCAAACGTAAAACAGATAGCTAGTGGGCAGCAGCCACATAGCACAGGGAGATCAGCTCCGTGGTCTGTGACCACCTAGAGGGGTGGGATAGGGAGGGTGGGAGGGAGGGAGACGCAAGAGGGAAGAGATATGGGAACATATGTATATGTATAACTGATTCACTTTGTTATAAAGCAGAAACTAACACACCATTGTAAAGCAATTATACTCCAATAAAGATGTTAAAAAAACAAAACAAAAACAAAAACAAAACACTGTTCTCTTTGTAGCATGTAGGTAGCACTCATAACCATTATTATTACAGTTTTAAAAAGCACTTCTCTAAATGCATTACAGAGAAGTTTAAGAATATTCTCAAGTATTCTTAGAACACTCAAGTTATTCCCTTTTTGTGGTACGCGGGCCTCTCACTGTTGTGGCCTCTCCCGTTGCGGAGCGCAGGCTCAGCGGCCATGGCTCACGGGCCTAGCCGCTCCGCAGCATGTGGGATCCTCCCGGACCAGGGCACAAACCCCTGTCCCCTGCATCGGCAGGTGGACTCTCAACCACTGCGCCACCAGGGAAGCCCTCAAGTTATTCCCTTTTAAAATATTCTTTACAGGATAAAATCCAGCCTCCTCAAGTCTAATTGGTTTAATGAGATAGGTGGAGGCCATTTCATGGGTCACAATTGCCAGTGGGAAGTAAATTAACCACACAATACCCAAGTCAAAAGTGAGGCTGGGTACCACTCTCTCTCCTTGTATCTTGGGTAGAATTAGTTTGGACCTTTATCTCAGAGCTCAAGAAAAATCTTACCAAATAGATTCGGTATTCAATTAAGAGCCTACTGTGTTTGGGCAACAGCAGAATATCTACATTAAAAATACGAAAGTAGGGCTTCCCTGGTGGCGTAGTGGTTAAGGATCCACCTGCCAATGCAGGAGACACGGGGTCGAGCCCTGGTCCAGGAAGATCCCACATGCCGCGGAGCAAATAAGACCGTGCACCATAACTACTGAGCCTGCGCTCTAGAGCCCACGAGCCACAACTACTGAGCCTGCATGCCAAAACTACTGAAGCCCACGGGCCTAGAGCCCGTGCTCTGCAACAAAGACGAGACGAGACACCGCAGTGAGAAGCCCACGCACCGCAACGAAGAGTAGCCCCCTGCTCGCCCCAACTAGAGAAAGCCTGTGCACAGCAACAAAGACCCAACGCAGCCAAAAATAAATAATAAATAAAATTTAAAAATATATATGAAAGTAAGAGAATTCCCTGGCAGTCCAGTGGTTAGGGCTCTACGCTTTCACTGCCGTGGACCCAGGTTCGATCCCTGGTCAGGGTACTAAGATCCTGCAAGCAGCACAGCGCGGCCAAAAAAAAAAATTATATATATAATATATATGTATATGAAAGTAAGCAAACGAACAACGTAAGAAAGTTAAAGTGGCTCTGATTTTGGATTATCAGAGCAATGCTGGCTTGTCAAAAAAAACCTGAAACAATTGAGAAATGTGTAATTTAGAGACTGAAAGTACTTATGGCTCCCTTTCTGGTCATAAAATGAACCAAACTATGTACCTTGCTTTTGAGTTGTTTACCGAAAAAGTGTTAGATTTCCTTTTTTTTAAAAAATGAAATGACCTCAACTTTTCATGTTGCTCTCAAATATACACACGAAAAGAAATATACAAAGAAGTTGTTTTTACTTGAACGTGGTTCTCAGATTGTTTTTCTTGAGAGTCTGTGAATTCAAACAAAATTTTAGACAGGAAATGTATTAAAGAATGGCCCAAGAAGTGAAAACAACCTCATATCCTTCAGTAGTAGAATGGATAAACAAACTGTAGATAGCTTTACTTCCATACTTTAAAACCACACAGAAATGAAAATGAACTAGATCTATATGTATTGATATAGATCAACCTCAAAACAATATTGAGTGTAAAAAATATTGTGAGAGGTTAGGAACAGCGGGATACTATTTAAGTACATACACACACACACACACACACACACACACACAAGCACAAAACAGTACTATATTGAATCTGGGTATGAACATATGTAATAGAAGTATAAAACAGGAACAGGAATAATAAACAACAACAAGATAGTGGCTAACTCTGGGAACAAATGGGAAAGAGATGGTGAAGAGCTGGAGCTTTAGCTGAAACATTTTTTAAAAAGCTATGAAGCACATATGGCAAAAGATTAACATCTGTTAATTACTGGTGGTGGGTATATGGATATCAAGTATATTCCTTTCTATATGTGATAGTTAAGATGGATAATGATGAAGATGATGATGCTAGATAGAGGGATGAGGAAATTTTCCTGGTCTTGACCTTGACTGTTAAGACAGCATTTGATTCATCCTTATGCTTTTTCTGCTAAAATATATGTATATATATATTATATATAAATATATGATGCAATATACGATATGTCTTTAAAAACACATAGGTGTCAAAAAAAAAAAACCCACATAGATGTCTTTTTTTCTTCCAGTTTGAATCATTTTAATATTTAAAGACAAAAAGTGAGTGCTGACTATTTTTTTCTATTATTTTTCTACTTTTTTTTAAAAACACATGCACAGAGGTCTAACAGCCAAAATGCACGTAGGAAATGAGCTCCTGCTCTGTCCCCCACAGTCCCATCCGGTGTTCGATGCTGCTGCCAGCCCACCCTCCTCTCCGTTCACAGTGGCTGATTTATGCTAAACTCTAATGCATCTGGTCTGTTTCGTAATGTGTGCATGTCTCTCCCCAGCATCTCCATTCTAAAATAAAAACCCAAGAGTCATTAAGGGCAGAGTACATCCCTCCCGCTGGTACCAGCTCCTACCCTACATCTTCAGGTTAGGAGCAATTCCGTGAAAGGAGTGGGTGGCCAGGGCTGGAGTACTGGTCTGCACTCTGCACTCTGTTGTCAGAGTGAGGACAGAAGATATTGGTCAGAACAGTGTGGAGAGCACAGATGAGCTTGGGACGCGCTCAGTGAGATAAAGTAGGGAGAATTCTCCTCACCAGGTTTAGAGAGATCAAGGTGTCAACATATAAAATAGAAACAAAAGTAATCCAAATGATCAGCAATTTGAACACTAATGAATTTCAAATGTTTCCTACCAAGACTCCTCAGATATTGCAGTAACAATCTAGACCTTTCCAGGAAGTGAAGGTAGAGCTCCAGGCATTCCTCCTGACAGCCCTGTGATGGGCCCTAGAAGCATCTTTTCAGTCTGGAAGACAACAGGAAAAGCCCAGATCAGGAAGGAAGTGGCCTCAAGCCACAAGGCTGCTCTGCAAAACCTGTACTTCATTGGAGCCACAAGGAGAGAGAAATGAAAAGAGGCTCCTGCCTTGGACTGGAGCCTCTTGGGGAACATCTCTGTCAGCCATGGTCTCCCATGGGGCCTCACCTCGCTCCTGTCTTGTCCCTGTCCAGCTCCTCCTCAGCTTCTCAGGCACCTTTCCAGAGCAATTCCTCTCCAGGGAGGGGACAGTGCTACAGCCGCCTCAGGGACCCCAGCCACAGATGCCTTCTCTTACGAGAAAAGTATGTCTTCTAATACACACCTAGGCTTTCATTTCTAAAAGAAAAGCCTTTACTTCTAGCAATTTATAAAATTTAAAGGGCAGTGCCTGTACAAAGATGGGATTTAAAAAAACTACCTATAAGAAATTTTTTATCCTACTTAATCCTCCCTTTGGTTTTTACCTATTTTCTTATTTGCAAGGCTTATTCCTTCACAGCAATTTGGGCTCTCGAGTCCATCTTAATGCCACCATTCTTTATTTCAATTTCTCTAGAGAAGCTGTTAATTCACTTTTTCCTGATTATCTGCCTACTGCTTTCAAGAGGGAACTTGCTGCCAGCTACTTGAAGCACTTGCTTCTCAAATTATCCCTTTAGCCTTTCCTATTCCTATTCTCATGCCAAACTAGGAAGAGAAATCCAACATGAGTAATGTGCTGATGCTTACATCAAGCCCTTATGATTATCTCCCCACCAACAGAGCACAGCTTATCCTTAATAACCACGCTGGTAACACAACGACCTGTTCCCTCCTACTTTATAAAATGGTAGAAATGTATAGTTTTATACTATATTTTAGAACTTTAGAGTTATACAGTTTTATCTTTGTACAACTTGCTATAATGTGCTGGCTGATATGCCTTTTAAAGTACTAAATTTGAAACAGCTTTACCTAAAATGATAAAAACCCATTAATTAAAAACCCCGAATTCATGATATTCCTTTGTCTTTCCCTTGGTTGCAAAAGAAGTATGTATGTGTTATTTTGTGCTTTTCTTTTTATTATAACACCAATAATCCACTTTGCCTTTTTTTTTGAGATGAAATTCACTTAACATAAAATTCACCATTCTAAAGGGTACATTTCAATGGTTTTTCATATATATTCACAATGTTATGCAGCCATCATCATGACCTAAGTCCAGAACACTTTCATCACCCCAAAAAGCAACCCCACGCCTGTTAATACTTATTCCCAATCCTCCTCACCCCCACTCCCTGGCTATCACTGATTTATTTTCTGTCTGTAGAGATTCGCCTCCTCTGGACATTTCATATACATGGAATTATACAATATAAAAAAGCAACGTAATATTTCTTTATTTCCTTCCATCAATTTAATTCAACAAAAGCTTACTGAGGGCTTATTAAGGACTAGGTATTATGCTAGGTTCAGGAGTATACGGGTGTGGTCCTTACCCACCAGGCACTTATAGTCCAGTAAAACAGATAAGAAAACAGATAATTTCACAACATGTAAGTATGAAGGAAGAGGTATGCACAGGATGCTGTCGGAGCACAGAGGGACAGGATTGTCTCTAGTGAGGGGAGGTAGGAGTAGGCTGGAAGGAAGCAATGAAACTTAAGGTGAATCTTGAAGACTGACAGGGAGTTAGCCAGGCATCAACAAAGGAACAGAAGCTTTAAAAGTACAGTCTGAAGTGGTTAAGGATTTATGAATAATCCTGTACTCCTGGGAGATGAAGTGTGTGTGTGTGTGTGTGTGTGTGTGTGTGTGTGTGTGTGTGTTGGGAGGAGGGGTCAGGGGTCAGAAAGAGAGAATAAGGACAAGAGTAATTCAAAGCAATCAAAGGAAGAGGAAGTTTCAAGGAAATAACCGTAGGCAGTGTAAGCTGATGAAAAATCAAATAAGACTGAAAGTGCCCATTTGCTTTACCAAGTAAGTGGAGGAGCCTGGAAGTAGCCATTTCAGTGGAGCTGGTGGGCTTGGAAACCAGACTGGAGAGGGTTGAACCATGAGTGGAGGTTTGGAAGTAAGGGACAGCTTGACTAGGTCTTGTGACGAAGAGTTCTACTGATTTAATTTCTTTTGCCATTCTTTTTCTGAGTATCTTAAAATAATTCAAGCATCATTCAGTGGTTTCCAAATCTCTTCCTAATGAAATCTACTGTCTTGTCTTTTAGCAGCTAATCTGAAGTGGTAGATTGTTTGCAAAGAGGGTCGCAATAACTCCTCCCATCCTTCTGCGCAGGCCCCAGGACCGGGTAACTCTGCCATTCCATCCATTAAGAGGTGGAATCTATTTCCCTTACCGTGAATATGGGTTGGCCTTGTGATTTGCTTTGTCCGGTACAATGAGACAGAAGTAACACTGTGTGACATCTGAGCCTCAGCCTTGAAATCTTGTAGCATCTACTTCTAACCTCTTAGAATAATAAGTCCAGCAAGACCAGCAGAACTGCCCAGCTAAGCCCAGCCTAAACTGCTCACCCACAGAATTATGAGTAAATAAAATGGTTGTTATTATAGGCTACTAAGTTTTGAGCGATTTGTTATGTGGCAGTAAATCACTTTGGCATCTGCTCAAATTTTTTCAATTAAAAAAATTTTTTTCAATTAAAAAAATTTTTTTCAATTAAAAAAAATTTTTAAAACACCTATGTGTTTTAATTAAAAAATTTTTTTTGGCTGGGCTGTGCAGCTTGTGGGATCTTAGTTCCCCGACCAGGGATTGAACCCGGGCCCTCGGCAGTGAAAGCACAGAGTCCTAACCACTGGATGGCCAGGGAATTTCCCTGCTCAATTTTTTAAAGTGTGTTTTCTTGCAGCTTATGCCTACCAATACAACATTTCCTTATTAAAGGCTACGTATCATTAGTATACTCAGAGAGTTTTTTCTGCACTCCATCAAAATACAAAGTCAATTCCTACGAAATCTCGAAGTCTTTACTTAATTTTCTTTTGATTCCAACCATTTGTTTCCTGTCTTCAAGTCAATTCTCTGTCCGAGATTTTAACAGCGAATTTTTAAAAAGGAGAGGAGGGGTGAGAGGAGGAAGGAAGAAAGAGGGCATCTGTGAAGAGCCAGGGCATTGGATAAGACCAGCCATTCACAGAATGTAGTACTATACTCCTTGCCTGGGGTCCATGTTTTATCCAACTTTGTATCTCCAAGGTATGCCATGGTATCTGGATTTGGTGCACAGCTAATGTTCAACAAGGATACATGAAGAGATAATGAAGTTGCTATTTTTATACATTGTTTCATATTTGTATGTCTTGTTCCCTAACTGCTGCTAGAGTTCTAGTCAAGCAGCCTGCACAGCCTTGGGTATATCACGAAAGATTTCAAAGCATTATGGTAGTAGATATCTATGTTGGCAACTATTACCTCAATCCCTGCCCCAGGTTTTTGAGGATTCTTACAGGAAAATGGATCACAGCAAACTTTCCTACTCACTTGCTCCTCTTAGGGTTTTTTGTTTGTTTGTTTTGTTTTGTTTTTGCTAGTATCTTTCTCTTCCACCCAAACTAAGTAACCATCCATCTCAACTCCAATTATCTCAAAGTTTCATGAAGACAAAAATGATCCCTACCCAAAAATGGAGTCCCTTGCTTGGCTGTATGTTCAAATTGAAGAAAGAAAGAAAGAAAAGAAAGAAAAGAAAGAAAAGAAAGAAAGGAAGAAAGAAAGAAAGAAAGAAAGAAAGGAAGGAAGGAAGAAAGAAAGGAAGGAAGGAAGGAAGAAAGGAAGGAAGGAAGGAAGAAAGAAAGAAAGAAAGAAAGAAAGGAAGGAAGAAAGGAAGGAAGGAAGGAAGGAAGAAAGGAAGGAAGGAAGGAAGGAAGAAAGAAAGAAAGAAAGGAAGGAAGAAAGGAAGGAAGAAAGGAAGGAAGGAAGGAAGGAAGGAAGGAAGGAAGGAAGAAAGGAAGGAAGGAAGGAAGAAAGAAAAAGAAAGAAAGAAAGGAAGGAAGAAAGGAAGGAAGAAAGGAAGGAAGGAAGGAAGGAAGGAAGGAAGGAAGGAAGAAAGGAAGGAAGGAAGGAAGAAAGAAAGAAAGAAAGAAAGAAAGGAAGGAAGAAAGGAAGGAAGAAAGGAAGGAAGGAAGGAAGGAAGGAAGGAAGGAAGGAAGGAAGGAAGGAAGGAAAAAGAAAGGAAAAAAGAAAGAAAGAAAGGAAGAAAGAAAGGAAAATAGTGGTTACACTTGGTTATATTTACAGACCTGACATTAGATGAGGCAAACAGGAATAAGGAGAGAGGCATGACAGGGGTGAAACCACTATGGCTACCCATCTGAATGATTAGTAGTTGGTTTAACTACAGTTCTGCTTCCATTTTATTTTATTTTTAAAAAATATTTATTTATTTATTTCTTACTTCCATTTTAGTGTAGCAATAATGGGGAGGAGGATGTGTGTGTAGGAGAGGTATCAATTCTCTCTCTGCTCAGAAAATACAGATGTTGGGTCACTATCAGAACTTCAGAGAATGCTGACTATAAGACTCTGCCCACTGTAAAACTTTGCTGAGATCAGTTTTTAAAAATAATTCTCCTTTTATTTAATAGTCATGCTCATGAATAATGGACTTACAAGAGAAATAATCACTCATCTTCAAAACAAGAATGGCAAGTATATAGAGGGTCTGGATTTTATTCTTACCTCATATCACACTGGGCCTCCAGGTCCCTCTGAATCTTTACACTGCTTCTTTTGGTTTTGAATGACTATTGACACCACTGACTTGGTGTTCAAGGGTTAAGAGCACAAAAATGGCCAGAGAACCATTGGAGAACCAGTGGAGGTGAGTGGGATGATGAGTCACAGAATCATGGAGATAATACCCTCCTCCACTGACATGGGAAGTAGAAGGTACAGAGCAGCACTACTTTATGCTGAAACTCAGTATACTGCACAGCCCTTTCCTGTGATAAAGCATTTGATTGTCCCACTCAAATACAGTACTCATTCTTACCTAGTAGGATTATTTTTGAAAAATGTAAAACACAGCAAAAACCGGGCAGACAAAACCCAACCTGAGAAGGTTTACGCTAGCCAGGGAATTTCATTTTTAAGAAACAATGAGCAACATAATGACTCTGTTCAGTTCTTTCCTAGTTTTTCTTTCCCCCCACTCCAGACTTGATTAAAAACTAACCTGTGAATTTTCTTTTTTAAAACATCTTACCATGGTAACTTGTAGAAGCATGGTGCAGTGGAAAAATTATTCAACTAGAAGTTTGATGACCTGTTCTCTTATTCCAGCTTTACCATAAACTTTTGGGCAAGTTTTCCCAAAAACTTGCCCAAATGTAATTCTTCTGTTGTTCTGTTCTGTACAATTAGAACAACTACCCAGCCACGGTGCAGGGTTGTTAGGATATCTAGTGAGATGTCAAACTGCTTTGAGTTTATGAATATAAGGCTTTATCATTGTTTAAAAATAAAAACCCAATCAGTATCTTTTTACAAGCTTCCTTGGGAAGTCTTGCCTATTTTTATGTCTTTAATAACTTATATTGGAGTTACTAACTGTATTAGTCCTTAACTAACTCCCAATTTTCTAGATATCTCCATTTATCTGACTCTGTCTTACTTCTGACTAAGTAAAACAGGAATTGTAGGAATTATACCATTTCCCCCACACCCCAACCCAGGTTATATTAGGAAATTGATAACATTGTTCTAGCACAAATATCTTTTATGATTATTATTCTGGAAGGCAAAAAGCCTGACCTTGAGTGTATGAGATAAAGAAGAGAGGAACTTCAGTGGATGAGGAGGCAGACCAAGGAAGCAAGCAATAGCAAACTGTGCTCAGTATTGTGGTACAGAAGGAAGAGACAGCATGGGGTAGAGAAGGGACTGGCCAGGCCAATATGAAGTGGTCCCTGGCAGCTCTGGGCTGCCTTAGGGATAACTGCGCCCTCGAATGGAATTCAGGAAAGAGGAGCCGGGAAGGTGATTCACTTGCAAAGGCAAACTTGTTTACTGGACAATTTTCTCTTCCTGGGTGAGAGTACCTGGTAAAACTCACCCAGGTCCAGAATTCATGGGGTTTTGGAAAAATAATATCTTATATTTGTATGGGTTTAATTTAACAGGCTTATGCCATACCACTTCACGTGCTCTATGAAATAACTATAAGGTAGGACAAGAATTATGATCACTTTACAGATCAGTTGATCTCATCTTAGAGAAGTTAAATGATATAGTTTAATTAAATTTCAGAGATAAATAGGATCTTAGAGATTTAGTCTAATGCCCACTCTTTAAAAAAGAGAACATGTTATGTGACTTCCCTGATGGCACAGTGGTCAAGAATCCACCTGCCAATGCAGGGGACACAGGTTCGAGCCCTGGTCCGGGAAGATCCCACATGCCGCGGAGCAACTAAGCCCATGCACCACAACTACTGAAGCCCGCATGCCTAGAGCCCGTGCTCCGCAACAAGAGAAGCCACCACAATGAGAAGCCCGCGCACCGTGACAAAGAATAGCCCCCACTCACCGCAACTAGAGAAAGCCCGCACAACAAAGACCCAACGCAGCCAATAAATAAATAAATAAATAAATAAATACTCAATGTGATTTAAAAAAAAAAGAGAGAAAGAACACGTTTAGGTGAAGTAAGCTGTCTAGGATCACACAGCCAGTACGTGTGTGTACAGATGTCAGTACAGATGTCAAAGTATAGACAAAGTTCTGTGTTATGTTTTAGTTTAGAAATTCTCAGACTGACTCATAATTGATTCAAACTTGTCACAATCTTCTGCTAGAAGAGAGGCAGCAAATTGTAACTGCTTTCACAAAATTAAAAGCTGCTCTTTTTAAAACACTGCTTTTGAAGAAAATGTTAGAGAGGTAGGAAAAAATTTTACAAAATCAGAAGTGTCACTTTGAATTTGCTTCATCTGAAGTGATTAACAATAACTGCAGTTTATGAGCTACTATTAGGTGCACGTACTCAAGTCACATTTTATGGCTTTTCACAATTAACTAAATATCTTTTACAAGTATGAAGTTTATATGCCAGATCCGTAACCACAGGTCTTATATTAAAAATCATTTAGGGCTTCCCTGATGGCACAGTGGTTAAGAATTCGCCCGCCACTGCAGGCGACAGGGGTTTGAGCCCTGGTCCGGGAAGATCCCACATGCTGCGGAGCAACTAAGCCTGGGTGCCACAACTACTGAGCCTGCGCTCTAGAGCTCGTGCGCCACAACTACTGAGCCTGTGCTCTAGAGCCCGCATGCCTAGAGCTTGTGTTCCGCGAGGCCACCACGATGAGAGGCCCGCGCACTGCAATGAAGAGTACCCCCCGCTCCCCACAACTAGAGGACGCCTGTGTGCAGCCACGAAGACCCAACGCAGCCAAAAATAAAATAAAGTGGATTTCTATAAAAGAATTAAAAAATAAAAATCATACAAGTATTTTTTCTCTCCATATTGATTAAAAGAAACACATAATAGAGGAAATCTATAGTGTATTACTTGGGAGAATAGCTTCAGTCTGATTAACAGATTTGTCTAAAATTCCAATTCAGTTTTCTTATTAATACAGAGAGGATTTAAATACAGTACCTGCACAAAGAAAATACTTTCATAAGGAGGTGGTTTCATAGTTTTCCTTTCATTAGAGCCAACTTCCTTCTTAAAGGGAGGTTCACATTTCCAATGTCCTTTTCAAAGCTGGGCACTTCACAGTGTATCAGAGATCTTTGCTCACTCATTCAGCAGAAGGTGTTGACCATGTACCATTTGCAAGCTGCTAAGCTATGGGACATGGGGAAAATTAGGTTGTATAAGATACAAATCCTCCCCTTAGGGCAAGTGAGGGAAAATAATACCCAAATTTATTGCTCATCTACCATGCCCCAAGTATGATGATAGATGTTTTATATCTATTACCTCGTAAGAATCTTTATTTATTTATTTATTTATTTATTTATTTATTTATTTATTTATTTATTTTTGGCTGTGTTGGGTCTTCGTTGCTGCGCGGGTTTTCTCTAGTTGCAGCGAGTGGGGGCTGCTCTTTGTTGTGGTGTGCGGGCTTCTCATTGCGGTGGCTTCTCTTGTTGCGGAGCATGAGCTCTAGGTGCGTGGGCTTCAGTAGTTGTGACACGCGGGCTCAGTAGTTGGGGCTCTTAGGCTCTAGAGTGCAGGCTCAGTAGTTGTGGTGCACGGGCTTAGTTGCTCCGTGGCATGTGGGATCTTCCCGGACCAGGGCTCGAACCCGTGTCCCCTGCATTGGCAGGTGGATTCTTAACCACTGCGCCACCAGCGAAGTCCCTATCTCGTGAGAATCTTAAAGTTTAGAAGGTAAGACATATGCAGAAACAATAATATACTTGACATATATTGAGTCCTCAATTAGTATTTGTTGAATGAATGAATGCAAAGAACATAAGAGATCTCAAAATAATTGCCCTTGTTTCAGAGTCCCAGAGAGATTGAGAGGCTCCCTTATGTGGTGGCTTTCCATACCAGAGACCAAGTTTGGGTTCACCATTTCTGAGCTGTGTAATTAAGTGATCCTGGTCAGGTTAGGTAGTCAGAATTTTGATTTCCTAATCTGCAAAGTGGGTAAAATGCCTTCCGTTTCTCACCGTGTTGTTACAGGGGTTGGTGATAAGCTATGTAAATTTCCCCACCTATAAGGCGATCAATAAATGGTAGCAACTATTACCATTATTCAATTTTATTATTAGTCTGATACACACTAGCCATCGATCTAGTGTTCTTTTCGTAATTGTCTCCAGTTATGTAAACGCACTTCTTGCAAACGCATTTAAGGACCCCTAGAGACTCAGGGATCAGTGTTTTTATCTGGTCGGGAGACACTGGCAATCTTCATTTGGAACAGAGCAATAAATAGAGCGGAGTGTGTCCAAGGTTCACAAACAACGCTGTCCCTAGGGGTTTGTCTCCAAAGCTCTTTCACGCCCCTTTACCGACTGCAAAAAGCCTCTCACTGGCTTCTCTACAGCAAATTACGTTCACTAAGCTACAGCGTGCAGCGCACTGTGCCAGGAGCTGTAAGCGGGCTGAGCACAGACGCTTTGTCTGCTTTTACTTCACGGCTTGGGGGAACTAAGCCCTCTTTCCTGAGGTACTGCTGACTGATTCGCACGCAATCACCCTACCCCACCCCCCCAAGACTAAAAAGGTAACCCCAAAGCTCTACCCAGGTACAGATGCCACATCACCGCCAGCACACCCCAAAGACGAAGAGCAAGGCCTCCTGGGAAACTGACCTTTCACCTCCCCTCTTGCCTTACCTCAACTCACCAATTTTGACGCTAGCTAATAAAGCGACGAGGAAGCCTAGAAGGCGGAACTTAGTGGCTACCGATCTACGCTGATTGGACTGCGACTGCGCGAAGGGGGAACCGCGTGAGCCTGCTAGCTACACCCCCTCGGTGGGCGGGGAGAAGTGGGGGCTGCGCTTGCGCTCTGGGAGGCGGCGGAAGTGGCTGGGGTGGTTACGCGTGCGCGGTGGGCGGAGCACGGCTTTTCCAGCTCCTTTGCCAGCCCAGGTCTTCCCAGTCTTGCCCAGCTGGTGTGGTGCTCGTGTTTCCCCATCTCGTCGTGGAGCGTCGCTGCCGAGTGGGCGCTAGTGTTCGCGTCGTCATGGCTGGTTACGAATACGTGAGCCCGGAGCAGCTGGCCGGCTTTGATAAATACAAGGTAGCGCGGGCCCCGCGGACTCCACTCTCCCTGCTGGTCCCGGCCTCTCCTAGGCGCCTAAGGGGCCGGCGCGGTCCGTGTCACCTTGTGCCGCGTGGCTCCGGGCAGGCTGAAGGGAGTTTCTCCGTGGGTCCTGCCGAGTGCTGGGGCTTTGGGGTCGGGGAGCGTGGGAGCATCCTAGGCCCGCCGCTCCGACTCGGTACCCTCCCGGGGGATTGCCTTTTCTTTAGGAGACCGGTCGACGAGAGTGGAGCGAGAGAATTCCCTTCGCTTCTTTACTTCGTTATTATTATTATTTTTAGTCCCCTGAGAGGTGATGCAGTTCCCTTCGGTGGTGTCTTAATTGTCTTCATTTTAATGAAGAAGTTTCTACTCGGCTCTCTTGCGTTCAACTTCGGAGATGGAGAGAATCATTTGGCAGATGAGGCCCGGGGAGGGAGAGTGACTGCTGGGGCCAAACTGCTGATGCGCTCGCTTCCACTCCCAGGAAAGAGGCGCCTGGGCGGCCAGTGAAGTACGTGTGCACAGGCAGGAACTGGAACTGTGTAGTGGAAAGAGCGCGGGCTTTGGAGTACATATAAACCTGATACCGAACCTGATACCAGAATCTAATTTCTTTATTTGGCTTTGGGCCAAATAATAGTCTCTACGATGCGGAATGATTATGAGAATTGGAGAAGCGCCTAGTACATAATGGGCCTCCAGTAAATGCTGGTTGTTCACTTTCCTTCACGTACGGTTCTCCTCCACGACTCCCTTATCAGTGAATGACTCCACTATCCGTCCAGTCAGTTGCCCAAGCCCCACATCTGGGCAGTAACCTTTCGTCCTTGCTACCTGAGTCGCTTTCACTACTGAGTCCTCTACCCCACCCACCAGCCGGTGAATCACCAGGTCCTGTATGTTCTGTAATTTTTAGCCTAAAGTAGGAAGATGGTTCCATTACCACTCTCCCCAGATATACTTTAATCTTTTAATTTTAGAATGGTTCTAGAATATTTTAGAATAGATTTACAGAAAAATTGTGAAGATCGTACATACAGAGTTCCCATATACTCCACACCCGGTTTTCCCTGTTATTAACATCTTATGGTACATTTGTCACAATTAATGAACCGATATTTACACATTATTATTAACGTAGGCGCATACTTTATTCAGATCTCCTTAGTTTTCACCTGATGTTCTTTTTCTGTTCTGGGATCTCATCCAGAGTACCACATCACATTTACTCATCACGTCTCAAGGCTCCTCTTGGCTATGACAATTTCTCAGACTTTTCTTGTTTTTGATAACCTTGACAGTTTTGAGGAGTTCTGGTCAGGTATTGTGTAGAATGTCCCTCAATTGGGATTTGTCTGATGTTTTTCTCATGATTAGACAAGGGTCATGGGGTTTGGGGGGGAAGACCACAGGGTTGAAGTGCCTTTCTCATTGTGAGAAGAGTACATGTCACCATGTCATCGGCATGACTTATCACTGTTGATGTTGACTTTGATCACCTTGCTGAGGTAGTTTTTGTCAGGTTTCTCTTTGAAAGGAAGTCAGTATGCGCAGCCCTCACTTAAGGAGTGGAGAGTTATGCTGCACCTCCTTGAGGGCGGAGTGTTGACATAATTTATTTGGATTTCTGCGTGGAAGATTTATCTTTTCTTCCCAATGTATATTTATTCAATGATTTATTTATATCAGTATGAATTCATGGATATTTATTTTACACTTTGGGTTATAATCCAATACTACTTGATATGGTTGCTTGCACACATCCACTTTTGCCCTTCTAGTTCTTTATGCTTCGTAGTGATCTTTTAAAAAAATGTACATCTGGTCACATCACTCCTTTGCTTAAAATCCTCCATCGTCTTCCCTTTGCTCTTGGAATGAAGTCCAAAAATCCAGAACATGATCTGCATGGCTCTGAATGACCTGGCCCTCGTCTGTCTGTGTCATCAGCTTCATGTCATGCCACTCACTGTCTACCCCTCCCAACATTAGCAGCCATCTCCCTCGTCCCCTTTTTTTTCAGATCTTCAAGTAATGTTGTTACGTCTGCCAGGAATGTAGCTGCCCATTTATGTTCATCTTCGCATCTTAAATATTCCTCAGAGAAGCATTCCCTAAGTATCTCATTCCCCTTAAGTGTGCTCTCACAGTACCCTCTGCTCCTGTATGGAGTTAGTTCTTTAGGTGTTTCCCCATTAGAATGCAGTACCCAAGTGGTTACGCTTGTCTTATGGATCGCCATGACCTGAGCACAGTGCTTCTGTGCATAGGCATCCAGTAAACATTTGTGGAATGAATGAATAACTGAGAAGAGTCGTAGTGGATCTTGTCAAACTGGAATTGGGATAACTGTTAAGAGACCTTACAAGGTCACATAGTGCGTTCCTCTGCCTTCAAGCAATGTGGTACCATACCAGTTTGAACTGAGGTGCTGACTTGTCTGAACATTTTAAGTCGAAATTTAACCCAGTGCAGGGCTTTCACTAAAGAAGGTTGTTAACCTAGATACCTCTTGTTTTCCCTTAAGCTCCACCACCTTTCTGTTACCTCTTCTGCACTGTAAATATTGACTTTTTATATAAATATAAAACTTTTTCTTCCTTACTAGGATCTGGCTTTCTAGTAGGTGCCAATAGACTAGCTGTTTCATTTGCAGCATTGTCTGTAATAGGGAATCTTCTTCTTTTTTTTTTTATAAGCTGTCTTTCCTAGATTTGTATTTCCGACTAGATAGGTGTCCTAATTTACAGAAAATTTTAGTGTGATTTTTCCATTCCTATTTTTCCCTCTTCTGTTATCTGACTCACTTCCTGTGTCTGAGAGCAGATTTCCTATCATCTTGGAAAACAAAGGTCAATTTAGCCAGCATCCAATGTTCACTAAAACGTAGTTTATTGATGTTATTTTAGTTATAATGAGGCTTCCTTTAAAAAACTGGGGGTGGGGTGTGTGGCACAAATTTATAACCTAAACTTCTTCTAGTAGAAGGTTCTTTACTCAGTACTGCGTTCATATTAAAAAAATATGAATCCAAAGGTCCAAAGGAAAAAAGTCTGTGTGGTCAGTTTAACTGGAACATGAATTGCACCTAGAGACCTTTGCTTCCTGAAGATCACCCATTCCCATTATGTGGGCTTCGACAGTGAGTGCTTTGTAAATGCTGATCGCATTAAAACAGCTTTTGAGGAAGATCATCCCATAAATGGGTAAAGACCCAAAACACTCAAAAGAGATTTTTATTCCCTGATGTGACCCTGTGTATTAAAACAAAGAGTTGTAGAGAAAAATTGGTACTATAAAAGCAGCTGGTGGAAAAATTACTTTTGAACCAGTTTAATTTCTTTATCTTCCCTAGAGGTACATCTGAGGAGCTACAGTTGGAAACCTGGCGGTTATTCAGAATAACTCCTGAAAGGAGCGCACACATGGAGTAGTAATTAGGTTTCTGTAGTAAGAAACTGTTAAGACAATTGATTTTGAGTATAGAAGAAAGCATGGGATGGATTCTGTGTTATATGCTCTCTAAACACTTGTGTTCTTCATTGTGTTACCCCAGCCTTATCAAACAGTTGAATAATTCGTTGAGTGTCTGCCCTCTCTGTTAGGATATGAGCTCTGGGAGGGCACATCCTACAGCTCTCTTGTTCCATGTGACCAAGGTCTGGCACATGAACAGAGTAGGCATTTGACAAATATTTGTTGAAGGAATGCAAGTGTAAAAGAATAAAAACCGTTTTGGAAGTATGGTAAAATGGAGCTGTGCACCTCCTGGAAATCGGAAGGATACTTTTGTATTTTGAATGTGAAGATGTAGAAAGTTTAACCACCATTGTTCTCTGTTGCTTATTAATGTACCTTCAGACAGTTATGTTGAGGGATTTCACTCTCATGAGGCTTATCATCCCTTCTCTCTTCGTACCCTATCTTTAGTTGAAGGATTTCCCCACTTATCTGAGGGTGAAACTTCTATTGTGGTATACCTAATCTGACCTAAGGAAGGCTTAGTTCTAATTGATAGTGTAGCAGCTAGTTTCAAATTGTATCATATCATTTTGCTTCAGAGAGGAAGTGTTCTGTGCAATACCTTGTTTGGTTTCAAGAATATAATTTTATGATGAATTGGCTTCTGCTATTCTGGTAGTTAATTAACTTGACTGTCAACAATAGCCTGATTACAGGAATTGTGATAATTGTGAATTTAGGTGGGAAGGAGAGGCTGCATACATCTTGATGGTAATGCTAAAGAACTGGAATCTGGCCTGCACCCTTACTGGTTCATGCAGTTTGATTTTGTTTATTCAGTAAGCATTGATTCAGGGCCTGCTCTGGGTCAGACATGGCACTGGGGCTGCAAAATTAAGCTAAGCTAGAATTCCTGACTTCAAGGAACTCAGTTTGGTGGCATATGGGCAAGGAAATAAACAGATATAAAGAATTAATAAATACAGTTAGGTAAGTGTTGGGTGCTGTGGGAGAGAAGGAAGCAGCTCCAGGGAGTAAGGGTTAAAGCTGAGAAAGGCTTCAGAGAGGGGATGGAGGGGAAGGCAGAGCTCAGTCTAGAGGATGAAGCTGAGTAGGCCCCAGTTCTTACCAGGTGAAGAGGGGAGAAAAGGCATCCCAGCACTGGAGAGCAGTGGGGTGAGTGCACAGGGGTTGAGGCCTGAGAGTATTTTCTGGGAACCGTAAGATGTTAGGTGTTGGGACTTAGTGGTGGAGTGTCCAGAGAAGAGACTGGAGAGGGAGGCGGGGCCCCCTCAGAGGGGGATGATTTGATGTAAAGGATTTCTGGATTTTACCCTGTAGATCATTGTTTCTGTGGTCCAAGGACTATTGGCTTTAGAATCACCTGGGGAAAGTGTTTAGCCAATTTCTAGGTCCATTTTGGGAGGTTCAGATCGGGTAGGTTGCTGTGATATTCATGTTAGACACATACCTCAAGTGGTTCTTAGGTACATGGTAATGCTATAGGTTTGGGGAGCCACTTACAAATTTTAAACAGGATCAGATTTTAATTTTAGGAAGCTCACCCTGGCAACTAGAAAATGAATGGAGAGCAGGGGAGGTAGGGGTGATCTGGAGACCTTTTAGGATCCTCCCAGATAAAATTGGGTCAGAAATGAGGAAGGCTTGAATCAAAGCAGTGGGGATAGAAGGGGAGATGGGAATCTAAAGGTCAGAACTGGTTAACCTGCCCACTGAATTTGGCCAGCAGATATATTTAATTTGGCTCACACCTACTTTGTTTCAAAAATTAGTATCTTCCCCATAAAAGCCCAGATTTCTGGATTCTCTTGAAAAACTAAAATAGTGGATAACATAGGCCCTGACAAGAATCTCCTGAAGCTGAATAGTGCTTGCCCTCTTCAAAAAGGGTATTTGTGATACAGTCACTATGGAGAACAGTGTGGAGGTTCCTTAAAAAACTACAGATAGAACTACCATACGACCCAGCAATCCCACTACTGGGCATATACCCTGAGAAAACCATAATTCAAAAAGAGTCATGTACCAAAATGTTCATTGCAGCTCTATTTACAATAGCCAGGACATGGAAGCAACCTAAGTGTCCATCATAGGATGAATGAATAAAGAAGATGTGGCACATATATACAATGGAATATTACTCAGCCATAAAAAGAAACGAAATTATTTGTAGTGAGGTGGATGGACCTAGAATCTGTCATACAGAGTGAAGTCAGAAAGAGAAAGACAAATACCGTATGCTAACACATATATATGGAATCTAAGGAAAAAAAAAAAAAAGGTCATGAAGAACCTAGGGTAAGATGGGAATAAAGACACAGACCTACTAGAGAATGGACTTGAGGATATGGGGAGGGGGAAGGGTAAGCTGTGACAAAGTGAGAGAGTGGCGTGGACATATATACACTACCAAACGTAAAATAGATAGCTAGTGGGAAGCAGCCACATAGCACAGGGAGATCAGCTCGGTGCTCTGTGACCACCTAGAGGAGTGGGATAGGGAGGGTGGGAGGGAGACGGAAGAGGGAGGACATATGGGGATATATGTATACGTATAGCTGATTCACTTTGTTATAAAGCAGAAACTAACACACCATTGTAAAGCAATTATACTCCAATAAAGATGTTAAAAAAAAAAAAGGGTATTTGCTCTCTAGTGTGCCATTTCCCTACCAGTCCCTGTGCTCCACGCAGGTCTGCTTTGTTCAGTTTACCTGCCTGATCCCTATGTACATTTTTTTCCCCCTATGTACATTTGATTGTGATGCTTGATTTAAGATTTTAAATTGACAGAGCGCAGTAACTGACTAGCTGGAAAGGGTGAAGGTAAAAGATGCGGAGGAGTCTGGGGTGACTCAGGTTCTGGTAGGGTGATGGGGTGGAGTCGCTGAGGTAGGGGTTTTGTGAAGCATTAACTCTTTGGTAATAATGGCCCCCGGCATTCGTTGAGTCTAAGAGTTAATCCTCTTGATGTTTCAGTGAGGAGGTGTTTTATTAATATCTCATCATAACCTAACTCCTACGAGATTGGTCCTTACAGAACAGAAGCAAAGTTATAATTTAAATGATGAGTGATGCTGAATCTGGCAGAATAACAGTCATCTTTTGCACAGGGCCCTTCTCCTGGACAGGACCATGGGGCAGACTTCTCTTGGAAGGTGTGGTTTTTGGACTTGGAATTAAAACAAAGAAAATTTCATGTTCTAGAGAAATATCATTTGTGGATGAAATGTCCCCCATTAGAGGACTGTTTCTGTAATGATTTCAAAGACTAGAACACTTTTCCTCCAGAGTCACAGGGGAAACATGAGAAATTCCTGATCTTTTGATTTTCACTTGTTATGACTGCAGGCCGACTACAATATAATGTGTTAATTATGGCATTAGCTAGATATGTTACAGTTAACTCAAGCATAACTTATCTTTAGTTGTGCCTTGGTCTCCTTGAGTAGATGTGGGAAACTGGCCTCTCTCACTTGTAAGTACATTAGTAAGGCTTGAAACGTATTTTAGTCGTCTTAGATATAGATTTACAAATGTCTCATAGAAAGAATTATTTTTTCAGTTGGCAGAGACAGGAATCTTTCAGAAGGAGTGAGAGAAAAATGGATGGGAAACTTCTGCAGAGTGAGAGAGAGATAGTTAGGTAGAAGGTTACTCCATTTCTAGGTGCTATTTGGAAGAAACGAATTGGTTCTCAAACTACTTTCTGAAATATCAGTTCACTGCTGATGGCTTGCTTTTGTAACTGCCGTAATGCTTAAATGTCAAGAACTTCTCTGCTGAATAAGAATTTGCCTGGTGCATAAGGGAGAGAGGGGAAAGATGTTTCAGTCAGAGTCTGATGGGAACCAAGGCACAGAGCCTGGGCAGATCATGCTAAATTAGAGGCACAAGGAAGTGGAAGGTGTGTGAGGGACCAGGCCGAGCCTAATGAGCTCAATGAGGGGAGGTTGCGATGGCAAGAGCAACGTCATTGTAAATACCCAATAGTGATAATGATAATGATGGCAAACATTTATATAGCACTTACTATATGCCAGACGTTCTTTAAGTGCTTTACATATATTGTCTCATTTAATATTCACAAGTGCTTTGTGAGGTAGAGGTACTATTATTTACCCCATTTTACTGAGACACAGTGTTTAAGTAACTTGCTCAAGGTCCCACAGCTGAGATTTGAACCCAGGCATTCTGTGTCCAGAGTCCATGTTCTTCATGCTATGTTGCCTCTCAGTTCTAAGAACGGCGTATAAACTCTGCTTTGTAGTTACTGGGTGTTTTGTGCAAAAGATATAAACATTAGAATAAAGACCTTCAGTGACGTGCTTAATTGGGTTTGTGTCTAATGTTTACAGATGGGGAAAATGTACAGTGAAAAAGGAAGAACTGACTTTGTTTTCTCTTCCCCCAGTTTTAAATTATTCGTAGGGACAAGTGGGCTTGTACTTGCTAGTCTTATATTTAGTTGACTATTAAGAACATTTCATTCACTATTAGCTCTAATTGCGGTAAATGGCTTTTGATTAACTAATTAGCTTTGGGACTGATAATGAGTTAAATAGAACCCACATCCTAGCTTTGCAATCTTGAGCATAACTTAGTCTCTCTAACCAGGTTTCCTCATCTGTGAAATGGGGTAGTACCTGCCTCATAGGATCAAAATTGTCAAAATTGAATGAGTTAATATTTGTAAAGTGCCTGGCACTTAGTGCTGTGTTAGTGTTAAGTAAATAAAAAATAAAACTTGACATTTGTGCTTCTCTGCTTGTGAACATTTAACTGTCATATAACACATACACACATACTCACACCCGAGGAGGTTATACCAAGAGAAAGGATGTTTCAGCAAAGGAAGAGTAAGTAAATTTTTTCAAATACCACTTTCCTATTTATGAATCTGCAGTACCTCCCACATATTTACCATGTGTTTGATGTCGAGATTCCTCAGCAAGGATTTCAAGTCCCTTCACTAAATGACCCCTCCTTTTGTCTTATCTTCTCATCTCTTGTTAGTTTATTATATGTTGTTTAAGTCTAGCAAGCAAACATTTGTCATCAGGACATGCTTGTTCTTGTCTTACTGCTCTAGTTCTTCTCCAGTCGTCTCTCACCACCTTCTCTTCTCTGATTCGTTAGCAGATATAAATGACAGTATTCACGGAAATGGGATCTCATTGTCCACTGAGTCATGTCCTCTGTGGGTGTAGTTCTTAAAGTCTTGTATGGATTAAAAAGAACTTTAAGAAACTTTCAGTTTCTGTCTTAGGGTTAATATAATGCCCCCCTTTTCATTTTCAGTTCGATTTGGTGTTTTTCTTTCTCGATAGATTATTACTAGCACAGTGCCTTGCATTTAGTGAGCACCTGCTGAATTTTATTATACCTTGTCTCTTGCTCGCAGTGCAGTATTTGAAGTTGCCATCAGGAGGTTTAGGTGTTGACCACTAAGCTGATGGTGTGGCTTTTCCTTCAGCTGAGGAGTTTGCAGGAGTGTCATTCACATTTGTTTTCACCAGAGCAGTGGCCCTCAGACTGGAGGGTGCCTCAGAATCAGCTGGGGCGTTTGTTACAAGACAGATTGCTGGGCCCTACCCGCAGGCTGTCTGATTCTGTGTATTTAGGGTGGGGCCCAAGAATTTGCACTCAGTTTGGCAACTACATTTTGAGACGCACCTCATCAGAGAAATATTCCATTATATTGAAGAGCAGTTAATAAAACCAAGAAACGAATGTAAAGGAGTAAGAAGCTGTATTACCGTAATGTTCATATATTAACCCTCAAGCATCAGGTAGTCTTGATTTTGTGGATAGGAGCCTCAAGGTATCTCTTACTAGAAAAGAGGATGTTGCAGTGCTTTCAGTATTGGAGATTAGTTTTCTGTCGCTGGATAACAAATTACCACAGACTTGGTGCATAAAACAGCACACATTTATTGTCTCACAGTTTCTGTGAGTCAGGGCACCAGTTACCTGGCTCCTCTGCTTGAGGTCTCGCCAGCCTGCAGTGAAGGTGTCAGCTGGGCTGTGCTTCCATCTGGAGTTTGGGGTCCTCATCCAGGCTCATGTGGTTGTTGGCAGAATTCAGTTCTTTCCAGTTATAGGGCTGAGGCTCTCGGCTCCTAGTAGTTGCCCACTTTTCTGGCCACATGGCCTTCACCATAGGCAGTTCATAAACATTGCTGTTTGCTTCTTCAAGGTCAATGGGAGACTCTTCTCCAAACTGTTAAGATGGAGTCTTAGGTAATGAACTATATCATGGAAGGGACATCTCATCACCTTTGCCCTATAATGTTCTCTCAATCAAGGCAGTGACATCGATCACCTTCACTATATTCTGTTCGCTAGAAGCAAGTTACAGGTTCCACCCTCAGGGGAACGACTGAACCATCAATAGGAGGGGATTGATTATAAAAGGGCTTGACTCACTGGGGATTACCTTAGGGTGTGTCCGCCACAAATTGGAAGACAGAAGAATTGGAGGATACTGTGTTAATAACAGTTTCAGTGGATCTGGGTGGCTCATGATTGTACTTGAGCCCGGAGCGGGTAGTCTGGATTAAAGCAAAGTGATCCATTTCGCAGAAATGTTCCAAGATGATTCATAAAGGATTTACAGTTTAGACCTTCCTGCGTATTAGCTGTTAATCCCTGAATTTTATAGTTTCTTCATCTGTAAAATAGGGAGGAATAATCTACCTTATCTATTTTACAATATCAAATAAGAGAACAAAGGTAATTGTACTTTGGAAACTATAAAACATACACATGTAGACATGGTGTTATTAATAGGGGGAGAGTAAGAGCAGCTTCCCCTTGTGAAGTGAAAAGTTGCTGTAGACTAGTTCCCGGGGGAAAAGAGTTCCTCTCATCACTGAGGGAATCACTCTATACTGCCATTTAAGTAAACATGCAGAGTAGTTCATGCATTTATTCATTCATATGTGCAAACACTCAGATATGTTTACTGAACTCCTACTATGCGCCAGATGCAGAAAGGATCAGGTCGGGAAGCTTTCTCCATTCTCTTAACTGCTTCTTTAAGTACCAGTGCTCAGTGAGTCCCACATTTGTATGTGAAGGTAGCTCTTTTGACTGCCTTGATATTTGTTGCGTAAATAACAATTTTTAATAATTGGGATCTTTTGTTTTATGTTTTTTGCTTAAGTGACTGGCCCAGAGACTTGGAATGCCATTGCTAAAGAACTCTGCTCCAGGAGTGGTAGGGCACATGTTGGCCACAATGGATCCTGCCCCTGTAAAGACTTAAGCCTAAACATGATTGAGTCATGAGACCTGTCAGCAAGGGACTGACCTCCATACCATACCAATACCACACCAGACACTGAGCTTCACTGTGCAGGGGGAGAGAAGAGAGCTGACATTTCTTTTCTCTCTCCTGAGTTCTTAAGAAAGGTTGATAATGTGTTTCTTTCATTATGTCTGCAAAGTTGGTATAAGCAATAAGTAACTACATACAGTGAACCCAGTTGTGAACTAAAATTGGTTCTTTGTGACTATCCTGCCTTTTATTCCTAAAAACATGGATGATTTGGAACTCAAGAATTTGGGGAATCATTTTAAAAAGTCAGAAACATCATTTTGAGTCTGCTTACATCTGAAATGATTAACAATAAGTGCTGTTTATAAACTATTATTAGCTTGTACTCAATCCATACTTTATGGATTTCCAGGGTTAACTAAAATATGTTTCATAAGTGTAAAGTTTATATTTCAAATGGGTAAAGACAGGATTTGAATTAAAAATCATTTGATAGTTGGAGACTTATCCTCCTTATATTGATTAGAAGACAAAGCAAGGGAAACCTGCATCTGTTTATAGATGTTAGAGTATTACCATCTGTATTAGTATTAGATGGGATACTAGCCTCAGTCTAATTAATAAGTTGTCCAAAACTCTGTATTTAGTGCAAGGGTGTGTCAGTTCAGTCAGTTTTCTTATCAGTGTATAGAAAGGATTTAAAGTACATGTATAAGGGAAATACTTTTAGGTCCAACAAAGTGCTTCCATAGTTTTCCTTTTGTTAGAGCCAATTTCCTTCTTAAATTAAGAGGAGGCACATTTCTAATGCCCTTCTCAAAAATGGGCACTTTATAGCATATTTTGGCAGTAATTTAGAGTCATTGTACTGCTCCTGGCCTAACCCGTAATCGTCTCTTGCCTGGTATACTGTAACAGTCTCGTAACTATTTTGCACCTTTGCCCCCCTCCAGTCCATTTTCTACACTGTAAACAGTGGGATCCTTTAATAATATAAATCAGGATATGCACTGGGCTTATGATAAAATAAAACTCACTGTGGACCTTTGGGTGGTGTCTGCCCATGTCTCCAGTGTCATTTCATACCACTCTTCCTCGCTCACTCACTACGCTGTGGCTCCATTGGCCTCCCTCCACTCTGTGGTCCTTCCACATTTTGTTCTCTGCTTAGAAGGCATCTTGGCATGCACGCCCCCCTCCCAACACCTATAAACCACACACACACCACACACACACACACGCACACTGCCACACATATATTCTTTATTTTCTTTCTCTTTTTTAAGGTATAAATTATATACAAACGCACAGATCTTAAGTACACAATTTGATGAATTTTGTATATGTATGTAACCACCACCATGATAAAGAATTATTTTTAGCACCTCGGAGGGCCCCCATTTAGTCCCTCTCACCAGACTGCTATTATGACCTCTTTTTGCCATAAATTAATTTTGTCTGATTTTGAACTTCATATAAATGGAATCTCCAGCAGCGTGTTCTCTTTAGGGTCTACCTTGTTTGACTCACTGTTCTGTCTCATACATGCTTTACCTGTCTTCTCATCTTCTAGGACTCAGCTTAAGTGTCCCCTCCCCTGAAAAGCTTTCTCTGAGCACCCTGACTAGGCACATTCCCAGCCCCCTGGTCCTCTGATACAAACACCTTGTTTATTGCCTTCACAGTATTGATCACATCTTGTGATTACGACTTGTTTTCTTGCTTAGCATCCGTCTCACCCTAGACCGGACTTGGTGAACATAGGAAACTTTTTGGTCTTGTTCACCATTCTCTTTCTGGTGGCCTAGCACAGTGCCTGGCACAATCATAGGCACTCAGTCACAATTATTTGTTGACTTTACTGAATGAAGAATGAACTCTGCTTTATTTCCTGACTTGTACTGAAGTTACAAGTTGTAGTTACAAGTTGTAGAAAGTTGAAACTTTCTAATATTTGACAGAATATTATCTAAGATGATTCTGGATTTCACTAAGACTTTATGAAAATCTTTTCTCATGGGTGACATAGACTAATTGCCGTAGATGACAGTATGGAATTCTGTAGCCAAATAAAAATGACTAAATGTATTAATAGCAATCTTGAGGGGAATGTTTAGAAGTTCTACCTTGATCAGCATTTTTACAGAGACTTATGTGAAGGCATTGCTAGCATGAGAGCTTTACATGCTGAGAGTTTGGGGGGCAGAGCTGGTACCTTGGATAACTGAGTCTGACCCTGAGGAGATCGGAGGAGATAGAAAGATGAGTGGACTCTAGCAAGATGAAATGTTAAAATGGTAAATATAGGGTCTTACACTTAGTTTCCAACAGTCAGCGTCATATTAACACAGAGAAAGGTGGCTTTGCAGTCTGTATGAGAAAGGCCTGAGGGGGTAAGGTGGCTGTGAAGGTGTGTGTAAGTCTGCAGTATGACTTTGTTGCCTCAGGAAATTAATACTGTGTTGAGCATCTGTTAGAGAAATAAGTTGTTGAGGAAGAAGACCTTAGTCATGTTCTCCTTTGTGCTCATGCACCGCTTGAAATATTCCTTTTGCCCTGGGTCACACTTTTGTTTTGGTTTAACAACAAAATGGATTGTCTGGAGCACTGGTTGTCAAACTGAAGCCCCTGGACACCTGTTTTGTGAATAAAGTTTTATTGGAACACAGCATGCCTCTTTGTTTTCTTATTTTCTGGGACTTCTTTCTGCTTCCGTGGCAGTTTTGGGTATTGTTACAGAGACCATTTGGCCTGCAAAGCCTAAAATATTTGCTCTCTGGCATTTTCCAGAAAAAGCTTTCCAACCTCTGGTCTAGAGAATTAGACCTAGATGATGAAGAGAGTGAAACTTTGGCAAGAGAGTAACAGCAAAAGGAACATGAGATTTTTTAACCAGGTGAAGAGAAGGTTTAGGTGTGACAGGCAGAGCCATCTTCAAACGTTTGAAGCATTATTGTTTGGAAAAAAATTGGACCCTTGTCTGCCTGGCTTTGTTAGGGAAATTGAAAACATGATAGGAAATATGGGGTGAGGGGAGGATTTTGTTAGCATATAGAAAAGTTGTTTTAACGTTGGATTGGGCTATTTCTAGAAGTAATGAGTTTTTTGGTAACCAGAGGCATTTAAAAAGAGGCCAGGGACTTCCCTGGCGGTCCAGTGGTTAGGATTCCATGCTTCCACTGCAGGGCACGCTGGTTTGATCCCTGGTTGGGGAACTAAGATCCACATGCCGCGCAGTGCAGCCAAAAATTAAAAAATAAATAAAGAGGCCAGGGACTTCCCTGGTGGCGCAGTGGTTAAGAATCCGCCTGCCAATGCAGGCGACATGGGTTCGAGCCGTGGTCCGGGAAGATCCCACATGCCGCAGAGCAACTAAGCCCATGCGCCGCAACTGCTGGCCTGCGCTCTAGAGCCCGCGAGCCACAACTACTGAAGCCCGTGTGCCACAACTACTGAGCCCACGCGCCTAGAGCCTGTGCTCCGCAACAAGAGAAGCCACCGCAATGAGAAGCCCGCGCACCACAACGAAGAGTAGTAGCCCCCACTCGCCGCAACTAGAGAAAGCCCCACGCATAGCAACGAAGACCCAACGCAGCCAAAAATAAATAAATAAAATAAATTAAAGAAAAAAATAAAGAGGCCAGATGACTGTTTTACCTATTCACATAGGTGAGGGGCAGGCACGTGAGAACTAGATATCTCCTGAACTCTTGTGGTTCTGAGATTCTGCCTTGGAATGATTCTCAAACTCAGGTTGTGGTTCTCAAGCCTTTCTCCAGGGCACTGGATTAGTCTGGCCCAACAGATTGTAGATCAAGCAAGTCCTGCAGGCCTTAAACAGGGGATTATTACCTTGTTCAGATATTCTGGTGTATACCAAAACATCATTCCGATAGAAAATAATATATTTAACAGGCATTAACTAAATTTAGTTTAGCTCCTTTAAAATTTTACTTATTTTTTCAGGCATGTGGAAGGTGTGACTCATTCTTCTTTCCTCCTATTGATTCACAAGACAGTTTCAAGTTTCTTTGTTTATACCAAGTGATATGTGACCTTGAAAAATACTCAGGTGTGTAAGGCTAGAGCACAGAGTGCTCTTTAGGTTTACTGTTTGCTACCTTTTGTAATCTCATATTAGATTTCCTTGTTATACTTGAGCTTATCTGCTATTATTATTAAAGGTAAAAAATGCAGTTAGGCAGACTGACCTATTTGTATTGAGTTCTATAATCTTTTCATACTTCTACTGGTCTCCTGAAATAGAAATTTAGAGTTAAACTTCAGAATTTGGGGACTTCCCTGGTGGCACAGGGGTTAAGAATCCGCCTGCCAATTCAGGGGACACAGGTTCGATCCCTGGTCCAGGAAGATCCCACATGCCATGGAGCAGCTAAGCCCGTGCACCACAACTACTAAGCCTGTGCTTTAGAGCCTGCAAGCCACAACTACTGAAGCCCACGCGCCTAGAGCCTGTGCTTTGCAACAAGAGAAGCCACCACAATGAGAAGCCTGTGCACCACAACGAAGAGTAGCCCCAGCTTGCCGCAACTACAGAAAGCCTGCGTGCAGCAACGAAGACCCAACACAGCCAAAAAAAAAGAAAAAAAAGGTGAAATGTTATAATAGCGGAAATAAAGAGATTTAAAAGAGAGAAAAAACTTCAGAATTTAAAAAGAGGAGCTTTTCAAATCAAAATACCATGAGTAAATGACCTTCTTTTAGACGTAAATTCAAATTATGGAAAGCTGGTGAATGAGAGTCATTCAGCAAACATTTGAATTAAGAGCCTTGTACTTTGTACATCGTATTAACTATTCGTGTGATGTCAAATTGTTTTCTTCTGATTTGGACTTCTTACAACTTTTGTACTTTGCAGTAGATGGTGGACTTGAAATTTGTGGTTTTCCAGTTTATCTGACCTGCTGGCTACGTCATGTGGGTCTGGGTTCGGACTTTGGTGAAATGGAGGAGGCCGTGGCCCTCCCGCCTTGTCACTGGCAACTTTTCAGGGTTCATATTGGTTGCATGGCCTCAGGTCTGAAAACTTAAATTCAGGCAGTCCTATCAGCTGGGGACTCCTTCATTCTACAGAGGTTCAGGTGTCATGGTATCTGTTATGTGGAAAAGCTTTGCAGGCTGTAGAGAACCATGCACCTAGAAGTTGATTTTAGCGAGAACAGTAATACTTAAGGAGGCTCCAGCTGCGAGTCTGGGTGCAGCTGCAGAGCTTCTCTGGCCAGTGTTCTCCTTCACCATTTTCTTTCCACTGTCTGTCTCAGATCTTTTGTCCAGGATATCGCATTTCATCAGAATGAGTTGGAGAAATGGCGGCACTCAGCCATGGATTCTGTTGAGTAAACATTTGACTTACTAGCTAACTCTCTTTGCTAGTAGTATTTTAAATTATTTCTGTTTATTTACTTTTTTGCTCCATCACACTTTTAAATCTTGAAACACTGATGAGAAATATTTCCTGCATATCCATAAAACATTCAGGAAGAAATATTGATGTTTAATTATGATTTTTTAAAAAATCAGTTGCTCAGATGCTTACTACTTATTTTTTGGGTCGGCCTTCACGGAAAAACCCGAACGAACTTTTTGGCCAACCCAATATATTCATACTAAACAAATACAAAGCACAGTTGAAACTTTTTTCAGGCATTTGACTAGTATGACATCTTTTAAATGAGAGCTTGTTGAATTAGGTAGTATTCCCACTCCTTGAGGGTGAGAATTAAGTTGTCCCTTACCTATTTTGTATTCCTTCTTCCCCACACCTAGTGGGTGCTTCCTACATGCCAGGCACTCCAGTGTGTATGTGTTTGTGTGTGTGTGTTTGTGTCTCTGATGAATAAGTCATCAACATGACTCTTAAAGTATTACATAATTACATACAGATATTTTGTTAAAATTTTCTTTGAAGTTTTACTAAATAGCTCAACAGTTGGGGAATACATTTGAACACCCTAACCTGTTGTTTTCTTCCTTTGCTTATTTAAGCAATCCATTTTCCAGCTGTAAAGGGATCTGTCATTCCTTTGATGCTCAAAACACACTAATGGTACCTAATGCTCATATAGCACTAACTGTGGGCTAGGTACTGCTCTAAGCACTTCCTATATGTTATCAGTTTATCTAATCCTTATGGCAATCCTTTGAGGTAAAGGCTGTGATCCTCATTTTACAGGTGCAGCAACTAAGACAGAGAGGTTAAGTAACTTACCCAAGGTTGTACCATTAATAAGTGCATTAGTAATGGTGTCAAGGGTAAAACAGCTAGATTCCCGTTAGTTGAGAGGGATGAAGGAGGTTGAGAAAGTCAGTGTGTGAATGCACACAGTGTGCTCATTATCCTGCAAATAGGTGAGCACTTGAAAGCAATATAAAATTTTCTGCTGCAACGTTGTTATATTATAAATATTATACAAAGATGTGCTTGGCCATCTTTACCCCATTCATACTGCTTCTCCAGTTCTGTTATTTAGAAGAGGACATTGTATAACTAGATATATTCTCTAGATTTTTTTTTACTATTATTTTCTTTTTAAAAAAATTTATATATTTTTGGCTGTGTTGGGTCTTCGTTGCTGCACGTGGGCTTTCTCTAGTTGCAGTGAGCGGGGGCTACTCTTTGTCGCGGTGCGCGGGCTTCTCACTGCTGTGGCTTCTCTTGTTGTGGAGCACAGGCTCTAGGTGCGCAGGCTTCAGTAGTTGGCGTGCACGGGTTCTAGAACGCAGGCTCAGTAGTTGTGGCGCACGGGCTTAGTTGCTCCGCGGCATGTGGGATCTTCCTGGACCAGGGATCGAACCCGTGTCGCCTGCATTGGCAGGCGGATTCTTAACCACTGCACCACCAGGGAAGTCCCTGTACTATTATTTTCATTTGAGAAATATTGTTCTAAATACTTGCTGGTATGCAAGGATTAACTCTGAATATTTTTTTTCATTTCTTAACAGTACAGTGCTGTGGATACCAATCCGCTCTCTCTGTATGTCATGCATCCATTTTGGAACACTGTGGTGAAGGTAAGATGATTAATAAGCATGTACTTAGGTTTTAGTAAGTTTTAAATATTTTAAACTACTTTATGGAGTATTACAGACCAACTGTCAGTTCAGTAAGACGTTTAGAGAAACTGCCTCTCCCATCCTCCTTTCCTTTAGTCACATACCTTTTGATTTATCTCATCATTGAAGTATAAGCTTATACTCTAGATCTATCATATTTATAAAATGCTTCTTAAATTTTTCTAAAATAAATATAATGTTATGATTATAAAAGTTTGTTGATTATAGAATTATTTAAAATATAGAAAATAGACTTATTTCTATTAACTGATTACGGTTTATAATTTGATATATATATATATAATTCCTGTATATACGGTCTTTCAAATTTATAGTTTTTGTTTTGACACATTTGCATGTTGTGGTATGTAGTGGACAGAGAGATTTCTCTACTTTAATTATTCTGTAATTATTTTGAAACAAATAGGTATTTCCTACTTGGCTGGCTCCAAATCTGATAACCTTTTCTGGCTTTCTGCTGGTTGTGTTCAATTTTCTGCTTATGGCATACTTTGATCCTGACTTTTATGCTTCAGGTAAGATTATTACTTTAATATAAAATCTCAAATGTCTAAATAGCACAAAATGAGATATGGTTATTTTCTAATTCTATTAAGATGCTTGCATTTCTGAAAAGTTTTGAATATTAGAAGGGTTGTAAAATGTTAGAATTGGGTGTAAAGGCTAAGTTGTGTTTTTACAATCTGTTATGTATGTTTCTAATAAGTTCTAGAAACCAATTTGGCTATTGAATTTAGATATGCTGTCTAAAAAGCAATGAGGTTTTTGTAAATAAAGAGTAATGGGATTTATAAGAAGATGGAAAAGTAGGACTCTGAAGTTTTGCCTGAAAATGAGAATAAGCAAGGCCCAGCATACCTACCAGTTCCAGAAATATCCCTTCCCCTTTTCTAGGTATGGAATAAAAATCCCCCTTTTCTAAAGGCAATGTGGTCTCTCTTTCCTCTGCTCAGCACTTGTACGTACCTTTAATAACTCCCAGTTTCTTCTGAAAATGGTTGTTAGACCTTAGATATTTATTGACAGAAGTCTGGGCCCTTACTGAGGACGGGAGGCAAAATGCACCTTTGGAGGCAGTTTTCAGCTTATTCCCAACGTCTTCCTTCAGACCCACTGCTATCTTACTTCCTCCCACACCCCAGCTTCTGCCCCGGCTGGACAAGAGAATCTGGAGCACATCTGGGATGATGGGGGATATGTGGGAAACAGTTTATTCTTATTGCTCAACTGGTGGATGGAGTTGAGAGGAACAGAAAGATGGAGGTAGATGAGTATTTTTTGTATTCTAAGTTAGAAGATATTTTCCAATAAGAATACTTATAAATGATGTAGTCAGGAGTTTTAGTACTATAATTCCGGGGTCCCCAACCCCTGGGCCGCGGACCGGTACCTGTCCTCGGCCTGTTAGCCACCGGGCTGCACGGCAGGAGGTGAGCAAGGGTCGGGCAAGCGAAGCTTCATCTGCCGCTCGCCCTCGCTTGCATTAACCACCTGAAACACCAGCACCGCCCCCCCTCCCCCATCCATGGAAAGATTGTCTTCCATGAAACCGGTCCCTGGTGCCAAAAAGGTTGGGGACCGCTGCTACAATTCATCTGTGTTGTGGGTTCAGCAGACGTTTGTGCACTGACCTAGAGAAATTAACAATCACTGACAACATTGTTTTTGTAGGAGAATTTGGAGTTTCAAACACTTAATGACTTTTCATATTATAGGAATTATGAATATTGAAACTCTGCCTATGCCTGACTTTATCAACTGAAAATTTTAGGCATAGCTTCTGTATATGTAATAGAATGGTAATTCAAGATCATTACCATTACCATGCTTAAATTTCATTAAGCATGGTTTTGATATTGTGGGGTTTTTTTAAATTGTATTTTAATCCTCAGAACAGCCTCAAAAGTTTATCTTTGAAACTAGAAATAGTATTTTCTCTGACTAAATAAGACTATTTACTTAGTTACTAAGAGAACTAAAAATACGTAAATATATGTATTTCTCCAAGTCATACAACTTGAAGGGCCAGATTAACCATCTAGTCCCAGTATATTTGGGAAGTGGAAGACAGGAAGGTTAAATGGTATATTCAGGGCCACACTGCTCGTTGGTCACAGAGCCAGGACTAGAACCCAGAGCTGAATCTCACTTGTTTTATCTTGGTGGGGGGGAAGTGAGGTCCAGACATTTCAGAACGATTTTGTTGCCAGAATCATCCAGTTGAGCTAATTTACCTAGACACAAATCAAAAGGTCTTTTGTTCAGCTAATTAATAATTTAGTGAGAGAGTATAGGTTGAAAGCTTAATACATGTTTGTAGTATAATCATAAACAACAAGGATCAGATTAAACACAAGCATTTTTTGAATTCCAAAAACATTATTTTTCATTCTAGGCACATAAGTAATTTTCAAGTGAAGATAGTCAGTCTTGAGTTATGATTAAAGCTCAAAATAAATGCCTATTGTTTATGAGGGGTTGGGCAGTTACTTTTGTTTTGTCAGAGTTTGCTGATACATTCTAATATTTACCTAGTTCTGCATTCGAAATATATTGTAAAGTACTTCAGCTTCTGTTTAATAAATAGAAACGTTTCTCATTGGCAGTATGGGCTATGGTAAGAACAGTTGTACTTAGACTGTGTTAAAATCTGAGTTGCTTTCCTTTACAGCACCAGGTCACAAGCATGTACCTGACTGGGTCTGGATTGTAGTGGGCATCCTCAACTTCGTAGCCTACACTCTAGGTAAGAAATTGGCAAATAGTCAGTGGCTGGTGAAACTGTCAGCAAGGATAGCCACCGCACGTTTTCTCCTGTGCTTAATTCATTTTAACTAGGGTTTATTAATATCCTGTTCAATTTGATAAATACGTTCTTGAGTTTCTCTGTGAAAAATATTGTCATTTGCTGGGAATTCAAAGAATAAGATAGGAGTTGGCAAACTACCACTTGTACGCCAAATCTGGCCTGTTGTCTGTTTTTTTGCTTTTTTTTTTTTGCGTTACGCGGGCCTCTCACTGTTGTGGCCTCGCCTGTTGCGGAGCACAGGCTCCAGACGCGCAGGCCCAGCAGCCATGGCTCACGGGCCCAGCCGCTCTGCGGCACATGGGATCCTCCCGGACCGGGGCACAAACCCGTGTCCCCTGCATCGGCAGGCGGACTCTCAACCACTGCGCCACCAGGGAAGCGCCTGTTGTCTGTTTTTGTAAGTGAAGTTTTACTGGAACACAGCTATGCTCATTCCTTTACGTGTCTGTGGCTGCTTTCCTGCAGCAGAGACATAGTTGAGTAGTTGTAACAGAGGCCATTTGGCCCACAGTGCCTAAAATATTTACTGTTTGGCCCTTTACAAGAAATATTTCCCAACCCTGGAATAAGACATCATTTTTGCCATGAGTTTGGAAAGCAGTACTGACATATCAAATAACTGCAGAATACTGAGAGAGATGCTGTAATAGAGCATAGTGGGAGAACAAATATAGAAGTGATCAATTCTCATTTGGTGGAGGGGGCGTGGTCAGGGAAGGCCACTGAGCCAGGCTACACCATGTATTCTGCCAAGGGTGCGTTTCGTTGGGATCATCTGTGTGACTTGTCCTGCATTCTCTTTTTCTTCCCTGCTTTATTTTTCTCCATAGCACTTAAAACCATATGACCCCCTTGTATGTTGTCTGCTCTAAAATGTAAGTTCCTTGAGGGTGGGTACTTTATCTTGCTCGCTGTGTACCCAGTGTTATAAGAACAGTGCCTCCTCCATAGGAGGTACTCAGTATGTGGTTTTTAAATGAATGTGAAGTAGCAGACCCTGACTTAAAGTTGCTTAGGTCTCTTCAGATAAAAATGACTTGTATTCACAAAACCAGGGTAATTTGGTACAGGATTGAATGCTGATGTGGTGGATGACCAGAGCTGCAAGAGTTTGGGGAAGGAAGAGAATGAAATCAAGAAGAATTAGGCAAAAACTTAGTTAAAAGATCTACATTTAGACAGAGGCTTTTGTGCATTTGTTATTAAAGATGAGTTGGTTTTAATGGGACTTCCCTGGAGGTCCAGTGGTTGAGACTCCGCACTTCCACTGCAGCGGGCACGGGAACTAAGATGCCACATGCTGTGCGGTGTGGCCAAAAAAACAAAATTTTTTTTGCTATAGGATTTGGTTGCCAAGGACTGCAAGAGGAATAGGGAAAAGGAGAGGCCTGTGTGCTCTGGCTTTTAACAGCATGTCATAAGAGTCTTTTTTTTTTTTTTTTTTAATTTATTTATTGGCTGTGTTGGTCTTTGTTGCGGTGCGTGGTCTTCTCACTGAGGTGGCTTCTCTTTTTTTTTTTTTGCGGTACACGGGCCTCTCACTGTTGTGGCCTCTCCCGTTGCGGAGCACAGGCTCCGGCTGCGCAGGCTCAGCGGCCATGGCTCGTGGGCCCAGCCACTCCGCGGCATGTGGGATCTTCCCGGACTGGAGCACGAACCCGTGTCCCCTGCATCGGCAGGTGGACTCTCAACCACTGCGCCACCAGGGAAGCCCAATAAATTTATTCTTATATTTACTCAACACCTACTGTGTTGCAAAGCCTTTTTGGAAAGCACTTAAAATTATGGAGGTGGTCAATCTGTAAAGAAGTAACTGTGATATCAAACAAGATGAAACAGGTGTTATGACTGAAGTAACAGAGTGTTTTTGGATCTTAGAGCAAGGAATGGTTAGATAAATTATAATGAACAACTATTGAATATTCTCTGGAGGGTTAAGAATTTGCGGCTAGTGGAACAACTCAGTTAGCTGTTATGCAGATTTGGAAGAATTCAGAGTCCAACTAGAATGCTTCTTCCTTAGATCTAAAATAGACACCATTCAATGTGATTTAACATTTTAATTTTTAGATTAAGCTTTGAGAAATTACAGGTTTTATTTCTGAAGTCTTTGCATTGTAGGAATTAAAGGTTGGATTTTTACAGTACTGTCTGATAGTTATAATTTAGTTAATGAACGTTCCTATGATATGCTCGTCTGTTTTGTTTTGTTTCTCTCCATTTTATTAAAGAAGACTTTCTCCAGACTGGTGCAGTTGTTGACCTATTCCTGTGGTAATGTGTTTTTTGTTGCAGATGGTGTGGATGGAAAGCAAGCCCGTAGAACCAATTCCAGTACCCCGTTAGGGGAGCTTTTTGACCATGGCCTGGATAGTTGGTCATGTGTTTACTTTGTTGTAACTGTGTATTCCATTTTTGGACGAGGATCATCGGGTGTCAGTGTTTTTGTTCTTTATCTCCTGCTATGGGTAGTTTTATTTTCTTTCATCCTGTCCCACTGGGAAAAGTATAACACAGGGATTCTTTTCCTGCCATGGGGATATGACGTTAGTCAGGTGGTAAGTATGGGTTCTTCCTTAAATTTTCAACATTGCCATGAATTTTGGGGAAAGTTTTTGTTATTCCTTCTTTATTGACCTTTTGCTTTTCTGGTTAGAACTGATGGGTGCTTTGACATTTTTTTCCTTTTTATTTTATATTATTTTTACTTATTTATGGAAAATTTCCAATATGTACAAAAGTAGAGAGAATAGTATAGTGAACCCTTATGTGCCTGTTACTTAGCTTGAGCAGTTAACACTTGGCCAGTCTAGTTTCACATGTACTCTTCCTCACCCTCCTTCCAATTATTTTAAAGGAAAATCCTGGCATTATGTGATAAATATTTTACTATATATCTCTAAGTGGTAAGAGTTCTTTTTAAAAAACATAATTACAATGCCATTATTACACCAAAAAATGAACGGTTTCTTAAAAGACATTCATTAAAACTGTTGATTTTATAAAGAAAGGCGCTTATAATTAAATTGTTGGCTTTTTGTCTTCATTGCCAACTTTTCAGTGAGTAGAGAGATTTGTTTTCCTCTTACTTTATAGACTTGCTATTAACTCTCCCTGCCTTAGAATCCCAGCTTTTTGTGTTGCTGTTTTGCCCGTCTACACCTAAGGCTCCAGTAAAGAATCAGAAGTTGGAGTGTGTTTGAAGAAAATGATTGGATGGGCAAATTGGAACAACGTGTGGCTAAACCAATTTACGAGGTGCCTTATGAGGCCAGTTGTTTGCATTGTCTAGAAGTTAGTCATTTTATGGTGTTGTTGGCTGAAAAAACTATTTTTAAAGGCAAGACTTGCCACCATATCAAATTTAAGCATACTTCTGGCTTTTACTAAAGCTGTTTGCTAGACTAATGCTGCATAAAGCGTTATTGACTCCCTGATCTTTCCAGCTGTTAATGCTCTGTATATTTTTGTCTGCATTTTCCTTCCAGACTATTTCCTTTGTCTACATAGTGACTGCGGTTGTGGGAGTTGAGGCCTGGTATGAACCTTTCCTGTTTAATTTCTTATATAGAGACCTATTCACTGCAATGATCATTGGTAAGAAGCTCCATGTTGAAGCCTGTTGTAACATCGCTTTGTTATCAAAGCCAGTGTTTGATTATAACCAGCAGCACTTTCCCGCCTGCCCTCACGCCCTGCAGCAAAAGCAGAACCCCGCAACCCTGTAGGGTTTCAGCCAAACCCTTAAGGAAAATAAGGTTGCTTTGTTTTGCTTTGTTTTGTTTTTGTTCAGCACCAAGTTATTTCTAATCAGAAGGCAATACCGAAATAGATCACACAAACCCTGTAAACTAACTATTCAAATTAATCTAGACTGTACTGGAGGATCCACATTTAGTTGGACGTTCGGTGTTGATTTCAGTACTTATCTCAAAATTGAAGATTGTTAGTTTGAGGAAATAGAATGACGAAACACAGAGTTTACTTTATAATACATCCACTCCAAAAATTGAGCTTCTGTTCCTCTCAGATACCCTTTTTCTTAAGCCTTTGAATGCTAGGTAAAGGTTTTGATCATGGTAATGTTTCCTTTTTGATTTTAGCCAAAGGGGATATGTACAGGATGATTGAGTGGAGGGAGAGTGATTTTATGGAGAGAGGCAGAGAGGAAGAGGAATCTGGGTTGTTATTTGGGGCGCCAGGAGTGACACTAAGACCTTTGTAGAGTAAAAGAAAAAAACTTGTTGGCTGTTGCTCTGTTCTCTTATCTAAAAATTAATCTTCCCTCCGTCTGTCTGTGAACCTTGGTTACAGAATGGGAATCGAAGGCTTAGAAACAGCTGAGAAGATGGTGCATTAAGCACTGGCTTTCAGAAAAGGAGTAGTTGGGGGATTTTCTGTGGCTCTGGACTGCAGATATTTTAGGAAGCCTGCTGTAATCTAACAAATGTTCATTTTTGGATGCCTCTGTAAACTGATTTCTTTACCTTGAAAAGGCGAGCTATTTTTCATCTCCAGCTATCGTTCCTGAGTGAATCTTTTGATGTATGCAGCTTGTCCTGTGGCGGGTGTGCTGCATTTTACATTTAAATATTTATTTAAAGATAAAATGGAATCTCCGACATAGGAGATGTATTTTTGAATGTTAAGTGGGTACTTTAATAGGCATATAAGTTTCTTTGTAATTTATAATTTTTGGCAGCAATACTTATTAGGTAATGGTACTTCCTATTGCATCACATTAGGGGGCACATGATAGCTGGTTGTCTTTCTGTCTGTGGTATCAGTAATGACTAGAGGGATGAGGTATTGTACATCTGTTCCATCTCTTCCCAAGTTCTGCCTCAACTCTTCACCTAGTGGTACTAACAGTGGCTGATGAGCATTGCTTAGGAATCCATTCATTCAGTGGATAGCCAGGGGAATAAAGTTTGTTTTTTGATAAAGTACCTCATAAATTCATACTGATAATTCCAAATCATATTTGATGATACAGATCTTTTACTTAACCTAGTTGATCTTATATTTGTATGTCCTTTAAACTCTGACAAAAGTCTTTGCTTTCAACGACACAAAATAGTTATACATTTGTGTTATTCCATAAAATACCCACAACAGTCTGAGAATGTAGTTCCAAAATCAGTGACATATGATTACTGGAAATTGTTGAAGATTTTGGTTTTTTGCAGTTCCATTTGCCCTATGGTTTATCCCACTAGAGAATGCCCAGTCAGGTTATTAGAGTCTAAAGTCCCCATTCTGTGGTTATGCCACCATCTGTGGATATGTACATTTAAGTTAGTTTCATTTTACTTTTGATATTTATGGATTACTTTTTCTTTTAAAATTTATTTTTCCAAAAAAAAATTTATTTTTCCTTTATAATTGTGTAACGTAGTCACATGATTACAAAGTCAAATCTATATATAAAGCAAGACATATTCAAAGAAGTCTAGTCTCTATCACTACCCTAGCCTTTTCCTCCCTCATAGTTAACTATTCTTAGTTTTAAATTTTTTGGTTTATCTTTTCATTGTTTCTTTCTTAATATAAGTAAGTGTGTGTGTGTGGGGTTATCACCCCCTTTCATAGATAAATGGTAGCATACCATACATATCTTACTACACGTGCTTCTTTTTTTTTCCCCCCTCCACATAATAGTATATCTTAGAGATCACTGCATAGTGATGTTTAGGGATCTTCCTCATTTCTTCTTACAGCCGCCTGGTACAATACTTCATTGTGTGGATGTACCATCGCTTTGTTCAAACAACCTTCTACTGATGGACATTTGTGTTATTTCCGGTCTTTTGCTGCTGTACAAATTGATGCAATAAATAGTCTTGTACATATATATGTCTGTTCATATTTTTCCCAGGGTACTTTGGAAAAGGTCTCTAGAAGTAGAATTGTTAGTAAGGACAAATGTATGCATTTTCACTAAATATTCCCATATTCCCTTCCGTATGGGTTATCTGATTTTTGAATTCCCATCAGCCATGAATGAAAGTACTTGTTTATTTAGTTTTACCAATGTAGTATGTTGTCAAACTTTTGGATTTTTGCCAGTCTGTGATAGGTAAGAAATGGTATATCTATATAGTTTTAATTTGCATTTCTCTTATTATGGATGAACTTTTCTAGTATTTGAGAGCCATTTATATTTATTTTTTCTTTATATCTCTAGTCAGTTTTTGCATTACGATTGTTAACCACTTCCTTTATTTTTAGAAGCTCTTTATCTATTAGATATATTAATCTTTGTTTTGATATAAATGACACTTTCCCCCTTGTTTGTTGTTTGTCTTTTTTACTTTTGTTAAAGTATTTTTTGTCTTGGTTTTTATTGAAGTTTTTACTTAAGCCTGGAAATATGAGGAACCAAAATATTTGTTGTGACCATGTTATCCTTGGTGTTCATCTCATTCTAATCAATCCTTTTTTATGAATTCTATTCTGATTTTTCTATAGCTATTGTTTCCTGTATTATGAAGTCTAGGCCTTCCTATGGTAATAAGAAAAGCAGGTCTACATATGTATGGGTTCTATCACTATCATTATATAGAGTTTAATAGACAAGTATTTAACAATTAAATATTCTTTATAGAAAGTACATCGAGTGTTATTTAGAGAAGAAATAGAAGATACAGTGTTTCTCTTTGGCAGCCTATATAGAGCTCAGGCTTTCTACACGCTTACTGCACTTAATTAAGATAAAGCTATTTTAGGATGTTTTAAACTAAAAAACTCTTGGTCCCAAATCTTTTGCAGGTTTCTCTCAGCCTATTTTCAACACCTGAAAGCTACAAATGATTCTGGCTTAATTCATTTATCCCTGGCTCCCTAACAGTGTGCTCCCCAGCTTGACGTGGAATGAGCTGCTAAAAATTTCTGAGGACATTGAGGACATCTTGTCTTCTCTTCCACTCCCTCTAAGATCTTTTAACTCAGGGAACTTTGTTCCATTTGGGCTTGAAAGTAGTAGAGTAATTCATCTTTTGAGATGAGATTTCTGTTCGGTGAATTCTAGTTTTTTCATCTTTTTTAAAATAAATTTATTTATTTATTTATTTGTTTTTGGCTGCATTGGGTCTTCGTTGCTGCGCACAGGCTTTCTCTAGTTGCGGCGAGCGGGGGCTACTCTTTGTTGCAGTACATGGGCTTCTCATTGGGTGGCTTCTCTTGTTGCGGTGCATGGGCTCCAGGCGCGTGGGCTTCAGTAGTTGTGGCTCGCGGGCTCTAGAGCGCAGGCTCAGTAGCTGTGGCGCACGGGTTTAGTTGCTCTGTGGCATGTGGGACCTTCCCGGAGCAGGGATGGAACCCATGTCCCCTGCGTTGCCAGGCAGATTCTTAATGACTATGCCAGCAGGGAAGCCCCTTTTCATCTGTTTTTAGCAAGATGCCTTAGGAATTGTTTTGAAGGAATGTTCTTCTGTCTTTGATCCTTAAGGTCACAGCTGCATTGACCACTGCTCCTGCCCCCCCCAAGCCAAGTTTAGTCACCAGGAGTCCAGAATGGACTAATATGTTGAGTGACAAGGAAATATCCAAATGAAGTGTCCAGAAAGTTGCCACATATATTGATTTGGAGTTTGAAACAGAGAAAGATTAGAACTTTACATCTCTATAGATCACAGAATCAGATTCAGCGGTCACTAGAAAATCATTTAAACCATCCTCATGGTACACCTGTGGAATCTGAAGATCAGAGAGATTGTCTGATTTGCCCAAGAGTACATAATTAGATTTTGGAGTCATCTGCAGGTAGCTTATGGTTAAAGCTGAGAGAAGATTCTCTGAGGGAGTGTAGATGCACAGTCACACATCCAGTTAGGAATACGCAGGAGGTAGATGACCAAAAAAGGACACCAAATGTAACGGTTGGATGGCTGACAGGAACATTGGGTGAATGGAATCACAAAGGCCAAGGGAGGAAAGAATTTCAGTTAGTGGATAGTCAGCGGAGTCATCTTCCTTAGAAGTCAGGAATGAAGAAAGGATACTGAATTTGACTGTTAGGAAAGCTTGATAAATTTCAAGAGTACAGTTTCTGCAGAGGGGAAGCAGAATGAATGAGTGCTGAGGAAATGAAGACACCAGGAAAGTCTGGTGAGTGATAGGAAATAGCAGAGTAAGATAAGTAGGTAGTGAGAGCAGTAGAAGCAATGGTAAGGCTTCTTGGGAAGGCTGTCCTTTTAAGGTTTCAGGGAAAAGAATTAGTGTATAGGGTAGGGGGAGAAATTAAGAATGCTAGGGAGGTAAAGATAAGTGTAAAGGAAGCAGCAGGATTTATTAATTGTCCCCTCTTCCAATAAATAACTTATACTGGCTGTGCAATTTACTATATACCAGGTACTGTTCCAGGTGTCTTTGCATGTAATAACTCATTTAATTCTCGAAACCCTACGGGGTTGATACTACTATTATCTCTATTTTATAAAAGAGGAAACTGAGGCACTGAAAAGTTGCCTGAAGTCACATGACCAGTTGGTAGCACAACTGAGATTCAACCCACTCTGGCTCCTTGAGTCTCTGCTCTGAATCACCAAACCGTACTGCCACTTTTCCAGTTGTAAATGCTGTTTAATTTCATTACAGAAGTAAACCTGAACCTGAAAATTATTGGGTCTAAAAATATTACATAGTTTGTATGTATTTGATTATTATAAAAATGACTCTTGAATAATAATTCATGATAATTTAAATATTCTTCCTTTTAGGTTGTGCATTATGCGTGACTCTTCCAATGAGTTTATTAAACTTTTTCAGGTAAGTATTTAATTTTTTAATTGGGCAAGAAATATGAAAATCTTTAGAAATTGTTATTTAGGTGAATTTTAGGATTTCTTTCTTTTGGAATCTGGGCATTTTGAAAAGGTCATGAAACCTGTATTTTGAATCTAGAATGAGGTTAGGATAATTTGTCTGTGGTGGCTTGCGTAGTCAATTCAACCATAGCCCAGAACTACTAGTTTTTTTGTAAAAGTTTTGGGCTCACCAAACAGTCTTCTAATTTGTCATTTTTTTGTGAGTGAATCAGGAGGGAGTATGTTCCTGTCAAATATTGATAGGTTTACGTTCTTTTTATAAATTGATTATAAGTTTTTATAAATTGATTATGTGTAAGTTTAGTTAGCATGATCATACAATAAAACTTCTCAACTTGTGTAGTTGAGGACCAAATCCTGGACCTATGCTGTCTCTTCTCAAAGAGCGCCGTATGGAAATTCCGGCCTGAGGAGTGTGTAGGGGTTGGGAGGGGAGTTGCCCTGGTGGAGTTGCATCTCTCTGATCTATGTATGCACTTCTCCACTTTGGCTCAGCCACACTGAGTCCATTTATGTGACCTGAATGTATTTTGTTCTTTCATTCCTCAGTACTTTTGCTCCCACTCTTTCCTCTACTCCTGTTTCCTCTACTTGGAACACTTTCTTGTACTTGCCACTTCATCCTTCAGTGCTCAAATCTGTCTTGCACAGTCCTATCCATGTCAAGCCAAGCTCTATGTATCTTCCCTCTTTACAGCCACTGGCAGTCATTCATAGAAGCCATAAAATTTAAAGCTCTGAAGGCCTTAGAGATGATTTGAGTCATGTCTTCCTCTTTTTCTAAAGTTGAGGTCCTGTCCTGATTGGGCAGTATTTTGCCTAAGGTTATGTAATTAGTGGCAGAACCGGGATGAGGATTGAGGGTTCAGTTCAGATGAGCAAACATGTATGAGAGTACCACCTGTGTGCCCAGAGCCAGTAAGATATGCTGTGGACCGTCTCATTTCAGAGTCTTTCACTCTTAAGTTGTGTATCATAGTAGCACCATGAGGTACTCTTCTAGTATTGTTTTGTGTTCATTTTATTTTTCCTATTAAAATATAATCTCATAGGACACAGTCCAAGTTTTATTCATCTTTACATTCCAGAGGGAAAAGTGAGACTAAGGGTCAGAAGACTTCCATTCTAGTCCTGGCCCTGCCACTTGGTAGCAAGTTATGTAAATTTAAATTCTCACATCCTCACTTAACCTGCCTCTAAAATGGGATTAATAATGTTGGTTCTACCTATGCCATGGGGTTATTGTGAATAAAAATAAGAGAATAAGTGTGAAAGTACTTTGAAAACTATGAAATACAAGTACAGTGTTTTTATATGTAATAATGTTCTTTGTATTACTTGATTTTTTTTTCAGAAGCTATAAAAATAACACCTTGAAACACAATTCAGTCTATGAAGCTATGGTTCCCTTCTTTTCTCCATGTTTGCTATTCATTTTGTCTACAGCATGGATCCTCCGGTCACCTTCAGATATTTTAGAGTTACATCCTAGAGTATTCTACTTAATGGTTGGAACAGCCTTTGCCAATATCACAGTAAGATTTTTTCTTTTAAAAATCGTAATACATATGAGAAATATTTGACAGAATTCAATAGTTTGAGAAACCTTATATAGTATTAGAATAAGCAGATTTTAATTTAAAGATCTTATATCAGAAATTTGAAAGAATAATTAATAACCTCAAAGACAGAACATGCTGAAAGTTATTTTATTTTTTTGTTTGAAACCAGTAGGATTTGGGGACTGCTGTAGGATTTTGGAACCATGACATAATTTAAATTTTTTGTTTTGGTTGCCTGCTGAAGAATTCATGGAATAATTCCCTTCAGACTCTAAATAGTATTTATAGTGTGGTTGAAATGGCAGCAGATCTAACGCTTAATTTAGGGAACTTGGAAGGGGTTTTTGAGGGAGGAAACACACACACACACACACACACATGTTTTTTAATCAACTGATTTTTAAATTAATAACATAGAATAAAAAACTTTGTAATAAATACTACATACGTTAAAAAATCCCTTTCTCTGCTCTGGCCCAGCAAGAGGGCAGACAGGGAGGAAAAATCAGGAGGACTTGAGAAAAGACCCTGTTAGTCCTGACAGCCAGGAAGCCTGTACTCTAGCTCAGGCCAGGTCCTTAATAAGTTTTTATTTTTTAACTTAGCCACTGAGTTTATGTTTCCATGTGTGTAACTTGTGTTTACTGTCCCAAGTCATACTGATTTCATAGGGTTTAAAGATCTAAAAACATTAATGCATTATATAAAATGTATCTCTGAAGGAATAAAACTATATTTGAGTAAGGTGTTGAAAGTAAAGAGAGCCAAAGAGGTTTTGAGGTGTTGTATGATAACATGTCTGGATTGGAGGTAGCATCTCCTCATCACCATGAAGAAATTTAGTTGTGTGGTGCTGTGGGAGGGTGTTCTGAGAAAATTGTTGTCGTATATCATAGAATCTTAAAATTGGGAGAAATTTCTTTTATCCAAACTGTTACCCGGTAGAAGAATGCCTTCTGTAGCATCCTTACTAAATTATCTTCCAGTCTCTTCTGACACACAGTCTGAGGGTCCACGGGTTTGGAGGTTGGGGTAGAGGTCCAGTTGGGCTCCTGAGCAGTTGAGAATTACTGAACTTGATAATAATGTAATGTACAGGTACTTGAATGCTTTTTAAATGTTGGAGTGACTCGTGCTTTGCTAATTAAATTTTCATTCTCTTTTTTTTTTTTAATACCTTCAAGTGTCAGCTGATTGTTTGTCAAATGAGCAGTACCCGGTGCCCAACTTTGAATTGGTTTCTGGTTCCTCTCTTCTTGGTTGTCATAGTGGTAAATGTAGGAGTGGCCTCTTACATTGAGAGCATTCTCCTGTTTACATTAACAACTGCTTTCACTCTGGCCCACATCCATTATGGAGTACGAGTGGTGAGTAATCTAGAGCAAAATTGGTTCCATTTGATTCTTAAATAGTGAGGTGAGAGAGAATTTCAGAAGAAACTTGCTTAATATAGTAGCTGGAAGAATTTTGGGATATTCTCTAAATTTTGGATAATATCCAGGTGCGTGATGCCATATATCATTTCTGTAATTAATATGTCGTAGTAACTACAAATAATTTCAAAGCTAGATAATTATTGTGAGGAATTAGTTCTTGTTTATAAGTGAGAAGAATTGTAAACCATTTTCTTGGTAAAGAATTATAAACTCCTTTGTGCTTTTAATTATATACAGGACAAAATCATCTTATTTGTTGTTTATCTATTTCTATGCTTGCTTCTCTAGCTTCAGGGGCATTTTTATAAGGGGAAATATAGAAGAGAGTAGATTTAAGAAGTATTCTGCAAACCTTAATATTCTCTTCTAAAATAAGAAACGGGTTTCAGGACAAATGGACTAAGATAGGTATAATAAAATGAAAATCAGAACCATGCAGTTTAGTTTCCTTTTCCTCACACTGTGATATTCTTTTCTAATTATTTTACATATCTTAGCATGGCCTCATAACTATGATTTTTGAATTGCTATACAATATTCCATTGAGGAGATTACTTAATAATTATCAGTTTACTTAACCATGACTCAGTTATTTTAATCATTTAGGTTGTTTCCAGATTTTCACTATTATAAATAAAGTTGAAGTGAACTATCTGGAATAATATTTTTTTCCTTCATTTGCTTTTTTCCTGAGGATAATTTCATAGCAATCGGGTCATGTGATAGGATATTCATATTTCTGTGGCTTTAAAAATACTTCTATTTGGTATGTTTGTTTTGAAAGGAACCCTGCTGTGAATCAGTTTGAGAAACAAAATGTCTTTACTTCTGTATTGTCAGACATATTTTTAAAACGGGGGCACCTGTCATGCTTGATAACAACTTCTTATACCTTGCATATGTTTCTTCCCTTAGTGTTTCTCCCCAAAGTAGCCCACATTTGTTGGAACAAAATAGGTGAAAGAAACCATGATAAGTCTATGAATTGTGACATGAAGACATAATCATTTATGTTTCTGTTTGTGCAAATTTAACGTTATATGCTTTATATCAACGCTCTGAGGCCTTTATTCTGATATTTCATCAGTCATATGCATGAAGTAGAGCACAGCAACCAGTGTCTTTCATAATTGTTTTAACTTTTTATAACCCTCAGAAGCATATCTTTAGAAAACCATATACACACTCCCAACCAAACCAAAACACATTTAAATTACAAAAGCAGTACATTTTCATTGTTAAAAATCTGGAAAATAAATATAAGCTCAAGCTAACTGAAAAAAATTCCAGGAGCATCTTTTTTTGGTCTGTCTTTCTGCTCTCTTAACACTTCTACAACTTCTGACCAGAAGATAAAACTTGTTAGACCACACAAAAACATTCACTTGAACTATTGAAATGTAAATATTAAGAAGAAAAATGGAAATAAGAAGGATTAAATAAACCATATTTGCTAACTGGCACATTACCTTGCTTTTGCCTACCCACTAGGGATACCCTAACTAATATGGCTTAAACTGTCAAAAATTTGCAGATCTAGTTTTATACTGTTTCATCAGATTAGGAATGATTACCTACAAGTGTTACAAGAAGGTGAACATTGACTCTAACCATATATGTAAATATTTGATCTGATAGGTACTATAAGTCAACTAACCCTATAATTTTTCAGTAGATTTGAATGTAAGGCTGTGTGGTCTGGAGGGTTCTGGAAAGACTAGATTTTGGAGTTGCGCAGACCCAAGTTTAAGTCCTAACTCTCCCAGGGTAGTTCTGGTACTCATTCAGCCAGCTAGCTCTGCAGCTATCCTAGTCCAGAAAAACCTCTTCATTCTGATGGTTTTTGCCATGCCAGTAAATTGTTGTCTCCAGAGGGTGAATTCTATATGCTGTTTTAAAAAAATTATGTATGTATTTGTCATTGCCTCATGTTCTGGTTTTCTGTAGGTAAAGCAGCTGAGCAACCATTTTCAGATTTACCCCTTCTCATTGAGGAAACCAAACTCGGATTGACTAGGAATGGAAGAAAAGAATATTGGCCTGTAATCTACAGAAAGAAGTACTGTAAATAAGATGCTTGTAAATATTTCATCCATCACCATTGAACTAAATTGATCTGCTTACCAGACATGGGAACTCAGTGTGTGTGGTACTTGGACAGCAGGAGTGATACGTATGATCTGAACTTGTGGAATTTTGGACCTACTAACTCCCAGCTTCTTTTATTTTGTTTTTTATAAAGCCATGTGATGTTTTGGTTAAACATAATATACATTAGACCAGCAAAATGTTCCTAGTAATTTTAGCTTCAGGAGTCCGTAATGTTTTGGTTTATACAGAGTTAAAGATGCCTTGGTTTTTATTTTTAAAACCCCCAAATTTGTTTAGGAACACTGATGACATTCAGAAGACCCGATATGTTTTCATATTTGGTACCTAGTAGTAGGTCTTTAGCTATGGAAGCTATCAGTAGCCCAAATCCAACATAGGGAAAAGATAAGAGCAAGTCACCTTCAGCAAGACATGCCAAATGATTACAAAACAATGTACAGTTGCCAAATACTGGTTTCTCTTTCCCATGGAAATGCCTTTTGTCCTCATGTGCTGAGAGAGCTAAAAAAGAAAAATATATATATATGTGTGTGTGTATATATATATTTAGATTCGCTAGTATTCTGATTCTCTTTGTTAGGGAACGGATCTTGATAAATGGTTTAATTTTCTTTTAAAGAAAAATATTCTCTTGGGACTTAGTAGAGAATGGATTGTAATTACAGCTCACTCATTGGCATGGCTCATTGTTTAAATGTGGCATTTTTCCCCCTCAGCTGCAAGTTGCTGAGATTTGGTGCCTATGAACTATGATCATATGAATGCATGTGACAGTCCCAGTCTTACAGTAATTACTTGTGAAGAACACAGATATACTTCCTTATAAGAAAAATTTTCTTAGGAGTTAGGAATCTCATGAACCTCACTACGAAATTACGACTGTGAACCTCACTATGAAATTAGTTTTCTGATTTAATTTGTCCTTCCTCTCTCCCTCTGTCTTTTTCTGTGGAAGAGAGTGCTGTGTTTTTTATTTCATACAGGATAAGGAAATAGAAATTCTCTCTTCCCCAACTTGCTCACTTCCCCACTTGAAGAAAATTTTTGATATATATGCCTTACTGAGTATGTGTTCCCTTTATGTGACTTGGAGTAATTTTTTAGGTTTACTGACAAACATAAAAATCTCTTTGACTTTAATATGGTGGTTTTATGATCACACCTTTCCATGAATGTGGATATTCTATTTCTCTTTTTATTTTGTCTCCATTTAATTTGGTGGTGATGAAGTTTACTGGCTGATTTTCTTTTATTTTCCACTGAATGGAGTTTGTGCTTGAATGAAGAGTGTATCTTAAACCCTTTTTTTTGGATGGATTGCACTTGGATAAAATAGGCACCACTGTGTTGATATGTAATTAAATCCATAATTGTTATTTATCTGTGAATGTGACCATCGTCAAATTTAATTATAGTGTATTCCTCTGTTGGATTTTAGTCTGCTTTGTAAAAATAACTCTAATTGATATTTCAGTTTTTAAATGTGTAAAGTCTAATCATTGTCATTCAGGTCATTAGAAATGAGGCATCAAGGAGCTAACACATGGTTCTTTACTCATTTTAAAAAATTGTAAAGGTTGAGGTATAGTTGGTGACTTTCTCTGAGACAAAAATGAACACTGAAAATAGGTGAGAAATTGATGAAGGGAAATATGGGTAGTGATTTCATGTTTGCTAATAAATTGCCGTCATGGAGGTCAGAGAATGAACTAATTAAGTAAAAGTAACTATTTTTTGTACACCTTGTTCTGTGTCATCTGTAAAATTGAACTGGATAAAGTGTTAATTTGGGCCTGGAACAAAGCTTTGTTTTAAGGTTCTGAGCTAATCATTTTGTTGTTTTGTTGACCTTGTATACAAAAATGAGGTTAATCTGTATTATAAAAGAACTGATAAATATTTATAAAATGACAGATGTGGACCACAGGCTTTCTTTACCATGTACAGTATAGTAAAAACAACAACAACAACAGAAACCCTTTACTTCTGGCATAGGGTCATGTCCTGTAATTTTGGGGCTGTTTTACCTCAAAGTGTGTTTCTGCTCTTTTTCTGTTGCATCAGGTTTATTTGAAAATTGTTTTGTGCCTATACGTTATAACATATTTCCCAATGGTGGTTAAGAATTATGCTATAGTCAGTTTTATTGGCATCGTTTGATGAAAGATGGCTGTCAAGAAGATAAAAGATGAAAAGTGAGTAATTAACTGTTACAGAATACTGTGGACTTGTGAATCTTCAGTGTACTGTTGACCCTTTTTCTTGTTAGTCTGCTGTCTTGAAGTGCGTCGTGAAAGTCCCCATTTGTTATGTAGTGATACAGCAGCCGAAGCAGGACTTCATTACAAAGAGCTCTTGTGAATTTACATCATTGCCAATTATCATAACATTTCCGAAGTACAAAATATCTTTTAGGCTTATGCATGATATTTTGGAGTGCGTTCACACCCCAGCCTTTCTCCCAGCATACGCTGAGCTGCCTTTTGGGGAGCAGTGGCATGATTGGTCATACATGCATGTTTTCTGTACATTTCAGAATAGAGTGCCTTAGCCAGGCCAGAGGTTTGCTTTGTGTTTCTTCTGACCAAAATTACCTAGACCTATAAGAAGTTTCTTTTCAGGTTATGGTATGAAAAATGTCCTTTATGCTTGTCAGAAAGTAATTCCCCTATATTTGAGGGGGGCATGGATTAGAAAAATCTTAAAAAATACCTGAGTATGTTAATGCTGCCTTTTATGATCCTTCAATAGCATTCATGATCCTAGTGTAACGTACAGTTTAAAATTGCCACAATTTAACCAACATTCCTCCCTTAATGTGTAATAGACATAGTTTATGGGTTCTAGTCTTAAGGGTAATAGAGTGAATAACTTCCACATAAAGAACTAAATAGTCTCCCCTGGCATTTTAATAATATCATGGTTAAATTACTTTTAATTGTAATTTTTAAAAGAAGGTTCAATGCTGATTATGGCCTAGAATGTTATAGTACTATTACCAGCATTTCATTTTTTTAAATATAGAGCTGTTGGGAAGAGGAGTGTATGTCTAGGGTTGCCCAAATTCTAAATAGTTACCAAAAGAATATTGGTCATGACCTAGAGCCTGGGCATTGGGGGAACATGCAAAGGAGAAAGCAGGCATAGTATCCACTTTAAGGGGAAGAAGAGATCACTTTAGTGCCCAATGATCCTACTGCAGTGCACAGTTTAAAAGTGTCACAACTTAGTCATTCCTCTCCTAACTACAAGTTCAAATGTGAATTTGAAAGACTCCTAAGTGTTCAGTTTTCAAAGAATTATTTTATTTTGTAGTCAGTCTAAAAACATTTGGAATGTACCTTGCTTTCCAAAGCAGACTTTGATTCTCTAAGTTATGGAGGATAAGAAGATAATCTGAAGGTGTTTGAATCAAAGGCTACTTCCCCCTTTATATTTTAACAAGAAGCCTATTTGTAACTCGTCCTGCTCATTCTTCACCTGGGTTTTTAACTAGCCACTGTCTAGGACAGAGACGCCCACTTGCTCTGTCGCCCCTAGATCTCGCCACATTCACATCTCCTCGATTGCCTTATCTCTCTTGACTAGTCAAGGACTGGGAACATGCCAGAGGGAACAAAGTAAACCTGATGGACTAGAACATTTGATGTCGGGTCCCCAAATAAGCCAAAAACAGATACAGAAATCTTTGATTGTGTTGATTCTTACGTTCAGAGTGGCCTTTATCATGACCTCCGTTCTGGACTTGCCTGAGCACTCTATAGGAAATTTGTGAAGTCAGACTAGAATTTTCTTTGTCCTGTGAGGTGTCCTTGTAAGGCAGCATGCCCATTCTTGAACACCCTGTGGGTGAATAACCTTAAGTGAGCTGCCAGTAGTTGAACCTTCCAGGAAGAATTTTAACTAGTATGCTGCATTTGAAGCACTTTGACATGTACATTTTAAGTGACAGTTTTAACAGTAAAATGGTGTTAAATTAATCACTGTGAAACTTGAAAGCGAGACGCCCTGTACATTTTAGGAAGCTTAAGTAAATTTCTGATTTTCCTTTATTAATTATGTAACCCATGTGATTTGTATATTTTACTTTTCATCGTTGACAGTGGTGCAAATGACTGACTTATTGGCAGGCAGTTACTTTAGGGTATATGGTAAATCGTGGTTGTCTAACTTTTCCAGAGAAAGTGGCAATGTGTTTACTTCTTCCTTTGTGTGAAGCCATGGGAATTGGATTTACTGGCTAATTTATTTCCAGGGTTTCTACAGTGCAAAATAAACGTAACCTTTTAAACATGCTAGTAATGCTTTCCTTTTTAATAAAAATGCAAGAGATAGTAATCTAGCTGATTGATTGTTTTTAAGCAGAGACCTGCTCTTCTTACAGACAGATCTTAAATGAGCTAATATTTTGGGTAGCAAAAGAAGTTTTGCCGTATGTAGCCTTTTTCACAGGTGGCCTGAGTGAGGGGGTTGTGTTGCATTTGGTCAGAAAGGCCCGGTCCCCAGAATTGGCAAATGGCACATGGAGTGATTCTAGAATAATTTAACAAAGCCTTGTCTTGAGGAGAGTCCATTTGGACACAACAGAAGTATTGTCTCCCACAGGCCATTAACATTGTCTTCTCCATAGAATCATTCTTAGAAAGCTAGGTTCAATCAGAGGAGTGTTATTTTGAAAGCATGTGAATTGGATCATGGCCATGGTGTACCTAATGCTACATTGTAATTAGAGACAGTAGTGAAGATGCAAGGAGTGGCTAAATGCTGTGGATGCCTTATGGCTCTTAGGCTAAGGGCTTCTCTTGAGAAGTTTCTATGGGTAATAATTAGAATAGGAATTGATTCTGACTTTTTATTGAAACAGACAATTTACCATGAATTCTAGATTCTGATATTCTTGAGAAGCACTTTTTAATCTCTGAAGAGTAAGTTCTTGGCCAGAAGCATGTTGAGTTTAGTACTTGATGTTACTAATCAGGTTATAGGAGGATCCTGTTTTATTTTACGAGATCTGTGAATGCTGCATTATGAATCTGTTTGAATTACTGGTATCATTCAGGATCAGACTTAGTTTAATAAGTACTAATTAAGACTGCCCACAATATGAATATTTTTTGTAGGTTATTTTGTTTATATAACTTATCCCATTAGAGCAGCCATTCAGGAGACAAAGACCCAGCTACGTGTAATCATTTCCTCTTTCTGGAATGTGCCAAGAAAGCAGAATTCAGTATTAAACTCCAAATTTCAGTTTTGTTTTTTAAAGTACCCATTTCCTGTGGGTAAAGGGGAAGGCAGCGGGCAACTGCTGAGGTGTAAACTCCCTGCTGCCTGCCTTCTCCCTTTCCCTTCCCATCTAACAGAATAGATTAAGTTTGTAGCCAGTTGTAGGAAATGAAATCGATACTTTTCTGAGTAAGGTTTCATGCCCTGTGACTAAGAATAGGCTGCAGGAATCCTGGCAGAATCAATTATTGATTTGTTTAGCTTGGTCCTGTTGCAGGTTGCTTTCTGTAGTATTCTGATTCCATCCCTTCTCAGGTACCTAGAAACAATACCACTTAAGTAACTGGAATGTGTTTGCTACAAGTGGAATATATTAGAGAAGATGAAAGGAGCGCAAAGTCTTATTTTCCCTTTCAAGTAGTTAAATTGAACATGTTAGTAACTGGTCTGTCTAGCACTTGCTGTGTTCATAGCAAATAATGTAGCATTTATTTTATCTGGTTATGTGTGGTGTGTGTATATATGCATATTTAATATGTACACATATTCTCTGTGCACATATATGTATGATATATTCGTATATACATGCAGTCTACTCTTGATTATCAGCAAGATGGTAAGCCTTCACTAGACTGTTTCTTCATGTTGACTAAACCTGCATGTAGCCCATAACTCTGTGAAGCCTCTTCCTTATCTGGAGCCATAGTCTTTCCTACTTTCCATTCATCTAAGTCCCCAAGAAAGGCCCTTGACATACGTCACTTTCCCCTTCCCTTTCACCAGGGACTGTGTGAGCCAGAAAGCTTTTGAGAAAGATGGTTGCTTCCACCAGAGTTGAGGCTTCTGGGTCTGAATGATGATGGGCCCATTCCTGGCCAGAGGGCAGCCCCTGGAGCAGTTGTGCTCTTGGGCTTGATGGGCTTGATGGGGGGGGAAATCTAGCTCTTATGGGAAATGGGGCTTCACAGTTTGCTTAAATTCCTTAGCTGGAATGTTGTGAAGTCTTAGAGAATTCGATGTGCAAATAGAGCACAACGGTGCGTTTCACCATTAGTATTGTGTCATCGGTGATCCTGTTGCTAGCCCAGATAATCAAAACCTTGACTGTTTCTTGCCACTGGATTCTGGAAGCCTTGCCCTTTCAACTGGATTTGTGTTTTATTTCTGCTGCTGTGAAACACAAAAGTAATGCAGTAGGTTTTAACTTAAAATTGTTTAATTCTGTTACTGATATTTATTGTAATAAAAGTAAAGAGAAAATGATTTTTAAATCCTTTTAATTGTTTTCAGACTGTCTTCTTTGCTTTTCCTTGGCAGGTGCAAAAGGGGAGGGGAGCTATGGGGAGAAAAATAATGTCCAGTCCCTTGTCTCAGAGAATCATTGGTTAATGTAGAGCAAAACATTAAAAGGTTTTGTTTTGTTTGATCAGCTCCCGGGTGTTCTGTAGTCCTGTGACTTGTTTCAGAGAGCAGAGCACTAGGAACGTGGCAGTAACAGCTTTTCATAATATACTGCTCTTGACTCTCCCCGAACTGGGTACTGCGCAATATTTATTGTTCTCACAATAACTGGATCACACTTATATTAGCTTGTGAGGTGGTGGTTTCATACTCAAAAACATCTTCCCACAGAAAGATTGTTAATGTATGCTGTTAATTTCCCAGGCTAATTCCACAAGAACTTAATAACCCACACTTAACACACCTAAACTTTAGTATGTGAACAAACCATAAGCTCTTATAAAAACTCATATTTTCTAACATGGCTTCTGAGGAGAATATTTCCTATTTTTTTAACATCAGAATTGATCTCCCAGTTCTGGCAGTGGGCATTTAAAATTTTCTTCTGTAACAGGTTTAAAGAAGGTGAGGGAGGAAATGTCCCATACTTTAACCCAGGCTAATTCCCTGGCTTAATGTGCTCTTAATCCCCTGCTCTCCAAACTTCTTGGTGGCAGTAGCAGTTATCCCCTCCCTTCTAAATGCAAACCTCAAACACCTAGCACCGGCCTGACACTCAGCAGGGGCAACCAGCTTGGGTTTAGCTACTGATAAACTTTAAAAAATTACTGATGTAATTTTGGCCCCATGGGGCTATAGCCTAGACCTGTTATCTCTCAAGGATAATTCTTTTAAGTGGGATTGCCTACTCAGTGCATATGCTTATTTAAACTGTTGCTACTGGCACACTGTCTTCCTAAAGGGTGTCTTTCCAGCAGTGAATGAGAGTGTCTTTTTTTCCACACCTATGAAAAAGGTTTGTTATTTATATAATTGAGGCTGTCTGTGACAGCAGCAAAGACCTCCCGGCTGGCTGGGAAATGTCTGGAGAGAGCCAGGAAAGGAGGCTGGCCTGGGGTATTGTTATGGTTGGGAGGTAGGGCCAGGATGAGGGTACCCAGCACACACAGTAAGAACCTCCCACCAAAGGAGAGAGCACCCAGGGTTTTTTGTTCTTGTTTTTTTTAAGTCAGCTGCCCAGATGTGGAGCAAAGGGGAGAAAAGGCATGAGGCTTAAAAGCTCAAACAGCAAAAAAGGGAGTCAGATTCCTTATCACAAAAAATGTCTGGCTTTAGGCCAAGCAGCTTATTGATCGCTCTATGAGTCTTCATGGTACCTTTGCTCTCTCTCCCATCTCTCGTGTGACCGCCGATTCCCACTGACTTTCTCGTGGCATCCTACTCCCAGCCGTAGACAGGCACACACGCTTGTGCTTGTGTCTCTTCTCACAGGTGGTGGAGACATGAACCGGGACCTAGAGGAGTTAGGGGTCAGAACTATATCTTGCCTCTGATTCCTCAGCCCCTAGGGAAGTTTAAAGCTGGAGGTCACAACTAAAGGAGAGAGATTGAGGCCCGAAGAAAACTCGTTCCCCACCCCCGCCCTCCAGACTCCTCACCCCAGCTAGATATGGGACAAGGATCCAGGCAGGTGTTGGACTCTTGACTGCTCCAAGATTTTGGCACTCCTAAATCTCCCTACCACTTGTACACTTGGAAAAATTAATTTAAAAAAGAAAACTCCGATCCCACCTCCAGCCCCGCCCTCCTCCCACCGTGCCCCGCCCCCAGTCAGACCGCCCACAAACCACCACAGCCCCCCAGGACTCTCCGCGCTGCTGGTGACCGGGGGCGGTGGCCGTGGCTGCTTTTGCTCTGGGCGCCCGGATCTGGGGCCGCCGCCGCTGCCGGAACGGAGACGCAGGGAATCCACTCTACAGCAATGCCCTATACCAGCCCCGGAGGGCCCCCAAGGAAGAGTGAGGCATGGCCTGTGGAGGGGAAGGTGCTGGACATCCCCAGCAAGAATCAGAAGGGCCAAAGCTTCTATTCGATCTCTTTCCCCCGGCCCCCCACCCGCAAGCGGCATCTGGCTCCCAAATCTTGCCCCAGCCCCAGGCCCAGTCACCCCATCTCTGCAGTTGGAGACCCTCCTGGACCAGGCTCCTCTGGGCAGCCAAGGCCAAGAGGGTCCCTTGAAGTGGGGAGAGGAATCAACCCCCAGAGACCCAGAGAGGACCCCCCCAGCGGCTACGTAAAGATGTGACTTATTCCAAGAGCATCACGGAGTCCAGCAGTTCATCCTGAGACCCACCCCCTCTCATTTCTATGCGGCTGGACCTCTCCCTTGCCCCCAGAACACCCAGTAAAGGCTCATGAAGAAAGCAAAAAAGAAAAAAGAAAACTCCATTTGCCTCTGGGTAGGTCTTATTCACCACGCGATTATCTTCTTTGGCCTCACAATTGCCTGTGATTTGAGTAGGCAGGCAGTACAGCTGAGAAAACGGTCAGGAAGTTGTGGCATACCTAAGGTTGCAGGGCCGGTCTAGGATTAGGACCTGCATTTTCTTACTGCTCCAGTGCCCTTTCCCGAGTTAACCTCAGGCCAGTGGGATAAGATTCTGCCAAATGTTATCCAGCTTGTTTTCGAAAGGATGTTAATTCTCAGTAAGAGCACTATGAATTTTTCGTTGGCGATGTGACACACACACACAAAATGGTGCCTCTTAAGGGACTCCTCAAAAGTTTAATCGTGCTTCTGTGCACTTAACTTTCACTCCCCCCAACCCCTGCCTTCCGTACCATTTTCCTCTGCTCTCCTTTTCCTAAGTTTGTGATTGTGAGTGGTGATGGTGGGATTGTCCTAGGTTTCAGCCCTACTGAAAACCGCTACAGAAGACAATTCCTTGATGGATATATTCTAGAGAACATAGGGGCCGAATGCACAAAGTATCAATGGGAGCTCAAAAATGAATGGACGACGAGTAGATGGATACAGTATACTTTAGTTCAAACTTTCCGAGCGATCGTACTATTCTACCCGCTCCATGAGGAAAGGACAACGCTTGTATCCTCAGCGCTAGCACAGTGATTGGCATAGAGTAGGCACTCGATTATATTTGATGAATATGATTTTGAGGAATATTTATTTGATGAATGAAGAATCAATCATCAGGGTCAGTAAGTGACGAATCCCAACTTGGTGCAGCTCTTAAATCTTCCAGCCTCCGTTAATACCCCCGGGCCTTCGTGGGGATTACCCGAATTGCAGGAGAAAGGAATAAAGCCCCAAGCTGGGATATAGCTTTCGGAACACCAGTGAGCAGAGCCTGAGGGGATGCGCGCGCAACCACGCCAGCTGCGGATTAGGTGACTTTTTCCCTGGCAACGGCTTGTTGTTAGCAACGACTTGTTGTTAGCAACGGCTTGTTGTTAGCAGCAAGGCGGTAGTCCGGCGGTGGTCCAGGCAGAGCTAGCTGCCTGGGGGCGGGAGGCACCTGCCATGAATCCGCCGGGATCCCTGAGGGTCCTGGAGGAGAAGGAGAATTTAGCCACTCCGATTGTCGGGCCCTCGATACATTCTGATAACCCTCAGGAGCGGATCCAGGCCCGGCGCCTCCGCATCGCGGCGCGCCTGGAAGCTCGGAGGCGGTGAGCTGGGTTTGGGCGGGTCCCGCCAAGGAGCGCCCAGGGTGCGGTGACGCGGTGCGGGGATGACGGGGTGGCTTCTCCGGGCCGGAGCCCCTGTGGTGAGGGGGCGGCGTGCCCTACGTGTGAGCCGGCCTTGTTTCTTGTTAAGATAGAAAACATTTCTACCAGAAGGTTCAAACAAAGCATGGGATATTAAAACATTGAACACACTAGTAAAGTCAAAGACGGAAATCATAATCCCTCCAGCATGTTCATGGAGCGCCTGCTGCGCCAGGCACTGTGGGCCATACCCTGAAGAGGCGGGCTCCATGACCTGCCCGCCGAGGTCTTTCTTTCCTCCTTCCTCCCAGCCTGCCTTCCTTCCACAAGTAGTTATGGAGTGGACCTCGGCTATCACTTCTTCTGGTCTCAGTGGCTTATCTGGGTGTGTGACACCCTTTTCCTGCAGGCTCTGAGGCTGATAACCACACCGTTCTCAGGCCGGGGTTGCCGCACCTGTCCATGCACAGACGGAGTGGCCTTGTCTTAAGGGGGTACAAAGGTGAACCTGCGTGACCCCCTGAACACCCTCGCAGTGTGACAGCACTTATACCTTGTCCTGCTGGTCACGGTCAGCTGCCCTGCCAAGATGGTGCTTCTCTTCTTGTCTGCTGGCCTTCGGACACAAGGGCCCTAAAGTGATGTGGCTGGGTTCCAATAAAACTTTACTAAAGAACACTGAAATCTGAATTTCATATAATGTTCATGTGTCACAAAATATCCCTCATATTTAGATCTTTTTTTCTAAATTAATAAATTTCATACTTTAGAGAAGTTTTAGGTTCACAGAAAAATTGAGTGGAAAGTACAGAGATTTCCCATATACCCCCTAGCCCTACACATGTATAACCTCCTCGACTATCAACCTTCCCCACCAGAGTGGTACATCTGCTACAACTGATGGATCTTGATAGATATATAATGACATGTTTCCACCATTACCGTACTGTACAGAATAGTTTCAGTGCCCTAAAATCCTCTGCGCTCTGCCTATTCATCTTGATCTTAAAAAAAAAAAATTTGAAAATGTAAAAATCATTCTTCACTTGTGGGCCATACAAAAACAGGTGGGTCAGATTTGACCCATAGGCCAATGTTTGCCAACCCTGATGTATAGATCAATGTGATGTTCTGTGGGATATTCAGATGGTCCTGATCTATTCAGACTATATTTTGACAGATCAGGAGAGTTAACATGGCTCTGTGAGTGAGAGGCCTATGTGAGTATACATTATCTGTTCCACGTAAATGTGAACTTCCTGATCCTTTTTCCTGATTGAGGTAGAAAATAATGCATTTGGCCCAATCAGTGGCTACATTCCATGTCCCTAAGGCCACAGTAACCTGCTGTAGCAAAGACACCCGACCTGCATGTCAGCTGCGATCAGGACTGCTGCTTGGTTGAGCTTGCAGTAATTGACATTATCTTGGATCCATCCAGTTTTTGCAGGGACCAGACCAGTGAATTAAATGGAGATTTGATAGGCACCACCACTCCCAAATCCTTGAGATCCCTAAGGGTGACACTAATCCCCACCATCTCCCCCAGTTGACAATACTGCTTTTTCATGCACTCGGGTGAAGTTTCGGAGTGTCCATTTGACCTTCCACATGATGATAGCTCTTACCCACAGGCCAAGGACCTAGTGTGAGAATTTCTCAAATTTCTAAGTATGTTAAGATCACTCTGGTTGCTCTTTGGGGAACGGTTTGGAGGAGCCAGAAGTGAAAGTAAGGAGTCCACTTAGGAAGCAGTTGTATTTGTCCAGGTGAGAGATGCAGTTGGTCTGAACTAGTTAGTGGCAGTGGTTTGGAGATAAAGCAGATACACTCCAGACATATTTTGGAATTGAAATTGACTAGATTTACTGATTGATTGGACATGCTGATGAAACGCAGGGGAAAAGCTAGAATGGCTTGAACAGCTGGGTAGATAGATGGCAGTACCTTTTATTGAGACGGTAAAGACAGTGATGGGGGCAGTAAGGCAGGAGTTGAAAATCAAAGGTTTGGTTTTGTCCATATTAAGGGAAGTCAAATTTTGTAAGACATTAAAATTGAGATGTCCACTAGGCAGTTGGGTATGGGTCTTAACTCAGAAGAGATCTGGATTAGAGGGACCAGTGCAAAGAGTCAGCAGCATTATGATTGTATTTTAAACAATAGGAATGAATTAAATTACACTGGGAAAGAGGATTAAAAAGGGATGAGAAAAGTGTTCATGGCTAAGTCTTAAGAAAGCCCAGCATTTAGAAGTTGATGGAAGAGGAAACGCTGACAAGGAGAATAAGATAGAATGGCCAGTTGAGGCTGGTAGAAAAACAATTAAGTGAGGTGTAGTAGCGTACCTAATGAATTTGACGCCTGGAGCAGGTAATTTCTAAAACACAGATAATAACAATAGCCTGAAAAGAAAAGCAGACAATGAACATTTTCTTTTATTGAACTTTGTTATATTACCATGCCGGTAATTTTTAAAAAATAAAAATAAAATTTACAATACAAAATGAGAAAGAAGTAATGGATGAATACTTTTATATACGTTTTTAAAAATTATTTTTGGCTGCATTGGGTCTTCGTTGCTGCGCGCAGCCTTCTCATTGTGGTGACTTCTCTTGCTGCAGAGCTCGGGCTCTAGGCGCGGGGCCTTCAGTAGTTGTGGCTCACGGGCTCTAGAGTGCAGGCTCAGTAGTTGTGGCGCATGGGCTTAGTTGCTCCATAGCATGTGAGATCTTCCTGGACCAGGGCTCAAACCCGTGTCCCCTGCATTGGCAGGTGGATTCTTAACCACTGCGCCACCAGGGAAGTCCCAATGAATACTTTTAAATTACATGTAGGGAATTCCCTGGTGGTCTAGTGGTTAGGACTCTGCGCTTTCACTGCCGAGGGCCTGGGTTCGATCCCTGGTTGGGGAACTAAGATCCCACAGCGTGGCCAAAAGAAAAATTACATGTGTTTTGGGGAAAAAAAGGAAGAAAAAAGCATATGAAGAAATGTTCCCAAAGGAATGAATTCGCAAGACTTAGAGAATGAGTTGTGTATAGAATGACAGAATAGAAGTAACTCAGGTTCAGTTTCTTCATGTTTCTAATAACTGGGCTAGTGTTGTTTATGTCAAATCCCTAATCTGCTGGGCTATATAGTACCTGGGGGGTTGTGGACGTGCCCTGCGCTGAAGTGAGCTGGGACAGTTCTGAACCATTTCAAATGTGCTCTCAAAACACAATTTTTTAAGTCCTATGCGTAGCTGAGTCTGTGTGTCAGAGACCAACTGTATAATTGCAAGTTCTACAAATTAACTTCCTCCTTCAAGGATAAGAAATAGAAAGGTGCTATATTGACGCTTACATATATATTATTAAAAAACAATAGTAGGGATTTCCCTGGTGGCACAGTGGTTAAGAATCCGCCTGTCAATGCAGGGGACACAGGTTCGATCCCTGGTCCAGGAAGATCCCACATGCGGCAGAGCAACTAAGCCACAACTACTGGGCCTGTGCTCTAGAGCCCACGTGCTGCAACTACTGAGCCCACATGCCACAACTACTGAAGGCCGCACTCCTAAAGCCTGTGTCCTGCAACAAGAGAAGCCACTGCTCGCCGCAACTGGAGAAAGCCCAAGTGCAGCCACTAAGACCCAAAGCAGCCAAAAATAAATTTAAAAAATTTAAAAACCCACAAAAATTACAAAAAAAAAAGATTTAAAAATCAACAGTACTGCAGCAATTTTTTGGAACTTAGATTAACAAAAGATTTTTCAGAAAGAAGTGTTTTATGAATTGTTCTGTTGCTGGCACAGGGTGATAATAAAAAACAGACCGATTTTAGTCAGTTGTGTTGTTTTAAAATTAGCCTTGGGCTCCTTGATTTCCTATGGTGCCCACTGCCCTAACTGCCTAGATCTCGGTGGGTCATTGAGTTGTAGTTTTAGAGGGGAAGCTGTTAACAGAATGAAATGTCATATGAAGATAAAGAATAAGATTAATGGCTAAAGCACCCAAAACTCTCAATCTCTAGTTTTTCAGTTGACATTTCAAATTCCTGAGAGATGTCACTTCTGAGTCAAGATGGTGGATAGAACACAAGCATTTACCTAGGATCTCTATCAAAAATGAGATTTAAAGGGATTAAGTAAAAACGATATAAACCCACAAAGTCAAGCAAAACAGGGGGACTCAATAGCAACAACATTTTGGAAGCTGGGACGTATATAGACAGATGGTAAATGGCTTAGCAGATTGAAGAGTATGGAAATATAAACTAGGAGTGAGGAAAGCTGAGAGCCCCCTTCATTTCCTCTGCAATAAACCTCCAAAAGGCAGCATCAGGTGTACCCGGATAGGGGTGAAGAAGGAACTAAACTAAGGAGAATTGATTGGAAAATTAATAGATGTCAAGAACATTTCTCCCACTTTGCACAGTTGACCGGAGGTTTGGAGAAAGTAAAATGGAGGATGCATGGTTTGGGGGATGCTGGGCAGAGAGGAGGCAAGGACATGGTACTAAAAGCAAAGGGATTCCACGGACACATGCACACTGGAGCTGAGCGCCTCCCCCTCTCCGTTCCTGGAATGCTGGCAGGACATGCCCCTTTCAGGCAGGAGACTGGAGAAATCCCTCTGCAGAATCTGACCAGCCCAGAAGGAGGGACTTGAAGACACTGAAATCAGGTTTGCCCGGGAAATGGTTCAGGTAGATTGTCCTGCACTGAAGTTCACAACTGTTATACCACACACTTGCACTCAGCACTTTCATAAGCTTTTTCGCCTTAGCATGGAAAGGTAGCCAAGGATTTTGAGACGTCTGAAGAAAGTGTTTAACGTGAAAGGTAGACACCAAAATGAATAAACAGAAAAAAGCAACTTAGAGGAAATTGAGACCATGTAGGAAGAAAACAACAAAACACAATGAAAACACTGTCTTTAAGTACACTTGAAACTTAGATAATGTTATATACCAATTTTACTTCAATTAAAAAAGAAAGACAGGGACTTCTGTGGCAGTCCAGTGGTTAAGACTCCATGCTTCCAATGCAGGGTTCGATCCCTGGTTGGGGAACTAAGATCTCGCATGCTGTGCAGCACGGCCAAAAAATAAAAAAGAAAAGAGAGAAAAAAGGAAAAAATGACTGTCATTAATCCTCAGAAGAAGATATACAGATCGCCAACAAACACATGAAAGAATGCTCAACATCGCTAATCATTAGAGAAATGCAAATCACAACTACAATGAGGTATCACCTCACACCAGTCAGAATGGCCGTCATCAAAAAGTCTACAAACAATAAATGCTGGAGAAATAAATGGTGTGGAGAACGGGGAACCTTCTTGCACCGTTGGTGGGAATGTAAATTGATACAACCACTATGGAGAACAGTATGGAGGTTCCTTAAAAAACTAAAAATGGAACTACCATACGACCCAGCAATCCCACTACTGGGCATACACCCTGAGAAAACCATAATTCAAAAAGAGCCATGTACCACAGTGTTCATTGCAGCTCAATTTACAATAGCCAGGACATGGAAGCAACCTAAGTGTCCATCGACAGATGAATGGATAAAGATGTGGCACATATATACAATGGCATATTGAGTTATAAAAAGAAATGAAATTGAGTTATTTGTAGTGAGGTAGATGGACCTAGAGTCTTTCATACAGAGTGAAGTAAGTCAGAAAGAGAAAAACAAGTACTGTATGCTAACACATATATATGGAATCTAAAAAAAAAAAATGGTTCTGAAGAACTTAGGGGCAGGACAGGAATAAAGACACAGATGTAGAGAATGGACTTGAGGATATGGGGAGGGGGAAGGGTAAGCTGGGACAAAGCGAGAGAGTGGCATGGACATATATACACTACCAAATGTAAAATAGATAGCTAGTGGGAAGCAGCTGCATAGCACAGGGAGATCAGCTTGGTGCTTTGTGACCACTTAGAGGGGTGGGACAGGGAGGGTGGGAGGGAGACGCAAGAGGAAGGGGATATGGAGATATATGTATATGTATAGCTGATTCACTTTGTTATACAGCAGAAACTAACACAACAATGTAAAGCAATTATACTCCAATAAAGATGTTAAAAATAAAAAAAGAATCTTCCTGTTAATGCAGTAGACACGGGTTCGATCCCTGGTCCAGGAAGATCCCACATGCCGTGGAGCAACTAAGCCTGTGCGCCACAACTACTGAGCCTGTGCTCTAGAGCCCATGCACCACGACTACTGAAGCCCGCGCACCTAGAGCCTGTGCTCCGCAACAAGAGAAGCCACCGCAATGAGAAGCCCACACACCACAATGAAGACCCAACGCAGCCAAAAATAAAAGTTTTTAAAAAAAGGATCCTCAGAGAAAAAAGAAAAGATAATTGCAAACATGAAACAAGAATAGGATGCTACTAAAATAATCTAGAGATCAAAACAGAGCTCTTGGAAATTAAAAATAAGGTCGAAATGGGAAACAGTAGAAGGGTTGGGAAGTAAAGGTAATGGAATTGCCTGGGAGATAGAACGAAAAGGAAAAAAGATAGAAACTAGTAGAGAAAAAGATTTTTTAAAAATTAGAGGACTAGGGCTTCCCTGGTGGCGCAATGGTTGAGAGTCCGCCTGCCGATGAAGGGGACACGGGTTCGTGCCCCAGTCCGGGAAGATCCCACATGCCGCGGAGCGGCTGGGCCCGTGAGCCACGGCCGCTGAGCCTGCACGTCCGGAGCCTGTGCTCCGCAACGGGAGAGGCCACAACAGTGAGAGGCCTGCGTACCGCAAAAAAAAAAAAAAAAAAAAATTAGAGGACTAGTCCAGGAGATCTAGTATCTGCTTTCTAGATCCAGAAAGAGAGAGTAAACAGAAGGGTGGAAATGATCACTGAAAGAATTCAAGAACATTTCTCAGAACTGAAGATCCTGAGTTCCCTGGTTGAAAGGGGCCACCTGACAGCAGAATGAATGAAAGTAGACCCACCCCAGGCACACCACTGAGCATGTTCAGAACACCAAGACCCGAAAGAAGGGTCCTGCAAGCTTCCAGAGTGAACAGCGATGACAATAGTAATGACGACTCTCACATACAAAGAAAGGATTACGAAACAGGGTGACGTCTGGTTTCGTAAGTAGCAACAGTGGACACCAGAAGACCATGAGCAATGCCCTCAAAGTTCTAAAGAAAACGGTTTTCAACCTGGAGCTCTAAACCCAGCCGAACAATCAATTACGTTTCAATTTTTTAAGTCCTGAGAAAGGACTATGACTTGCCTGGAGGTATGGTTATTCAAGATGGCAGCTCCCACTGAGCCCATATGGGTGGCAGTGGTGGGGAAGCAGTTTCCCGAAAGAGGGATCCAGCTCAAACCTGAGGAGAGAGAAGCCTGGGATGGCAACGTTAGGGAATACGATAGGTCAGCACCGACCAAGAGAAACACAATACGTAAATTAGCATCCACATTAAAAAAATAGAACAGGTGAAATTAACTTTTGTAATTTATCTTGTTGAACTCACTATATAAAAATATTATTTTAACATGTAATCAGTATAAATCATATTGAGATATTTTGCATTTTTTTTATTGAAAGTCTTCAGAATCCATCTAGTCCATATTTTACACTCATAGCACATTTCAGTTTAGATCATTTCAAGCGCTCAACAGCCACATGTGGTTAGTGGCTATCATACTGGACAGTGTGGCGCTAGGCAGTCAGAAATGATAAGTACAAGGCAGCAATGGGATTAAGGCTGAAACTAGATGATAAGAATGTGTAGCATAGTTATTTTTCTTTCTGAAGCACAGGTCTTTGCTCCAGGAAGTAGTTGGAAGGATTATTTAGACAGAGGTGGTAATTAATTGGTGGTCAAAGTAGAAAGTCAGGTGAGTGAGTGTGTTTTGGATGGTAATGAGAACACCATGAGCCTGGCAATATCTGAAGCCCTGAGTAGAATGAAACAAATCGTTTTCCTGGTAAGGGCAATGAGTAGGTTCAATAAGGGTATGGAAGTGAATGAAATGACGAGGAAAAAGAGTTTCAGCTGGATTGGGAGTGGGGTGAGGGGTGCTAACTCAATTCCAGCTCTCAGAAATGGTGTAGCACGATGTAGGGCTGTGCTGACCTTTGAACAAAGGGAAGGGAGGTGGAAGTCAGGGAGAGAAAAAGTCAAGAAAGAATGAAGAGTCAAGAAAGGCATCTGCTTCTTTCACCATGGTTGAAGTCATAAGATGATGGTTTCATTTTTCTTAAGGCAGAACTGGGAATCCTCATGGCCTCTGTGCGCCAGAGGAGACAGTGGACCTCCACCATGTAAGTGGGGTGGGTATTGGTGGGGTCATTCCCCCATACCTCCCCCAAAGAAGCCCAGAATCTGGAACCTTATCTTTCCCCCGTCATCTTTGGTCTTATTTTCTGATTAACACATACACACATATGTGCTATTTATAAAATTCATGCAATAGAAAAATGTAGAAACTATAAGTCCTCAGTAAAGTTCTCTTTCCTTAAATAATTCCTGTCATCTGTTGGTCATAAATCCTTCCAAGATTTTTCCTGTGCATATGTGTATAAGCCTATTTTAAGAAGAAAATCTATATTATACTTTACATATTGTTCCACAGCTGGCTCTTTTTACTTACATATTGTGGGCATCTTTCTGTGCTGCTAGATAGCACATCATTTTTTTTTAATAGGCTACAATATATTTTCTTGTATTGTTGCCTCACAAGTTATTTAAACAGGCAACTATTAACATGTATGTAGAATGTTTCCACATTCCTGCTAGGAGAGAGAGTGCTGCAGTAATCATTCTTGTGCATATTTCTTTTTGAACTTGTGAAAGCTTTCTGTGGAAAGTTCGTAAAGGTTCAGTCAGACGGGAGGCCCGTGTAAGATTTGGAAAAGTCTTGCCAAATTGCCTTTTGGATGGGTTGTGACCCTTCACATTCCCACCCATGGAGTATGAATCAATGGTCACTCACACCCTCTGCCCCACCAGATACTATCAACTTTTAAATCTTTTCTCTTGAAAGGAGAATGAGGATACCTCACAGGGTTTTCAATTTCATTTTTCTGGTTATATGTGAAGTTGAACATATCTTCAAATGTCTATTTGCCATTTGTATTTCTTCTGTAAACTGCTTGTTCACATCCTTTGCCAATTTTCCTATTTGGTATTTTGTCTTTAAAAAAAATTAATTCAACTTTTAAAAATTTAAGTATAGCTGATTTACAATGTTGTGTTAATGGTATTTTGTCTTTTCTGTATGGATTTGAAGGATCCCATTCTATTTTAGAGCAGAAGTTTGTCAAATATCTTTTACCAGTTTATCCCTTGACTTTCAAGGATAAAATGTTAATTTTTTTTGGCCATGACACGTGGCTTGTGGGATCTTAGTTCCCCCACCAGGGATTGCACCCCAGCCCAAGGCAGTGAAAGGGCTGAGCCCTAACCATTGGACCACCAGGGAACTCCTAAAATGTTTAAATTTTAGGAAGTAAAACCTTTCACTCTTTTTCGTTTTTCTAACTTTGATCTTACTCTAATAGAGGTTCTCTCCTGTATTTAATTCTAGTGTTTTTACGATTGTGTTTTTTTAGTATTCAAATTTTTATCCATATAGAATATATTTTTGTATATACTGTGATGTACTATGAAATTTTAAAATATAGACTCTAAGTACTAAAAGTAACTTCAGTTTCTCTACTTTTTTCCATCACAGGGAAGCTCTTGGAGAACATTTAGACGGGAAGGAGAGGGAAGAAGATCAAAGCAAGAGCTACAAACAGAAAGAAGAAAGCAGACTGGTAAGAACTGGGGAGTTACTGGGTCGCGACTGTCCTGTAGGACTGGGGCTTTGCTCTTCCTGTGCTGTGCCTTTGGTGGGCTACAGTGCCAAGCCCCGCTCCTCCCTTCTTTTTCCCTCCTGTCCTCTCCCCTCCCCCTTTCCCCTCTCCTCGCAGACTTCAAGACCATCTCACTTCCCAACTCTTCCACTAATTCCTCCGCGGCGCAGGTTGAACCCTTTGACTTCCCGTCTGTACCATTCGTTTCATTTTAGATACTTTTCTGCCTTGTATGACTTTTCGAAGATGTGTATGCGTGCGGTGTCCCCAGTGGAACTGTAAGTTCTAGGAGAGCGAGGGCCTCTTGGTGTAGCTGTGGAGTAGGGCAGAGCTTGTGCCCAATAAACTCTAAAAGGAAGTCTTTGATCGCTCTCCCGTGGCGATGACAAGGGCTCCTGAGACATGAATAAAGGACTTGGAGCTAGAGGCGCAGGAGCGATAAACAGTAGTTCAAAGCAGCGCGCCGGAACACTGCCGCGTTTACTTAATTAATTGCATGCACAGTGACACCGTGGGCGTTGAGATATGGGAAAGAGCTCATCCAGACGGCCTGGTCAGGGAAGGTTCCACGGAGAAAGTGGGGTTTGAGCTGGGTCTTAGAAAAGTTAAATGGGATTTATAAAAGTGGAGAAGAGCGATCACTGCTAGCAGAAATTGAAGTGTATTTACTGGGAGAAAAAAATATTCAAATTACTGAAATATTATTATAGAGCATAGAGGTATCTAGCAATAATTGACAACCTGTGCTGTACTGGATCAAAGATAAAATATTTTATTGTAGTGGAAAGAACTTTGAACTATTATGGGTTCTTGATCCAGATCACCCCTTTATACTTAGGGTACTTCATCTAAAGGTTGGTGATCTCTGAGTGTTTCTGTGTAGAATAAAAAGGGTATTATATATAATCTTGAAAATACTGTTGTAGTAGATACTGCTATCATCCTGAAAATACTGATATACTGTTCAGTATATTTTCAATTTTAGAGTATAAAATTGAGTGTAAAACCAGAGAGATAACGTTGTTTTCATCAGTAGCTTTCCCAGGTTCCTTTCGCTTAGGACTTAAATCACGAAGAGTGTGGCCATTGAAGAGAAATGTATAAAGAAAATGCTACCTTTCTCAATATCAAGGTATTAACAACCAGGTCTGTCCTAAGACCTGGGCAGGAGGGGCCCCTGTCCTGCACCTTATCAATCGTTTTTTTAAATGATAGTTCTTCTTGTTTCCTGTTTAATCTTGGTCTACTCCAACTTTTTAAAGTTTTCTTCTAGAAGCCTCATCGTTTTACTGTTTACATTTGGGTCTATAATCTTAGACCAAAACGGATCTGGAATCCATTTTTGTGTGTGGTGTCAAAGTGGGGCTCAAGGTTCATTGTTTTCTAAATGGACCTTTAATTAACCCAGCACCATTTAGAGAGAAGATCATCCTCTCCCCTCTGCATTGCAATGCACCCTTGTTGCAAATCAGGTGAGCCTACTTGTTTGTTTCTAGATTCTCTATTCTGTTCCGTTGGTCAAAGGTCTTTATGCCAATTCCACACTATTTTAATTACTGTAGCTGCACGACAGGCCTTGATATCTGGTAGGGTAAGTCCTCCAACTTTGTGGTTCTTCAAGATGGTCTTGGCTGTTCTTGACCCTTTGCATTTCCATATAAATTTTAGAATTAGCTTCTCAATTTCCACCAAAAAAAAGCAGCTGGGGTTTTAATTGAGATCGGATTGAATCTATAGATCAATTTGGGAAAAAATTAATATCTTACCAATATAGAGATTTATAATCTGTGAGGATAAATTATCCCTCCTTTTATTTAAGTATTCTTTAATTTCACTCAGCAATGCTTTATACATTTTCTTTTTTTAATTATTATTTATTTTTGGCTGCACTAGGTCTTCACGGATGCGTGCGGGCTTTCTCTAGTTGCAGCGAGCGGGGGCTACTCTTCGTTGCGGTGCCTGGGCTTCTCATTGCGGTGGCTTCTCTTGTTGTGGAGTACAGGCCCTAGGGAGTGCAGGCTTCAGTAATTGTGGCACGAGGGCTCAGTAGTTGTGGCGCATGGGCTTAGTTGCTCCATGGCTTAGTTGCTTCCCGGACCAGGGATTGAACCCGTGTCCCTGTGTTGGCAGGCAGATTCTTAACCACTGCACCACCAGGGAAGTCCCTATACTTCTTCTTGAAGTTATAATTGTTCATTGTTGATTATGTAAAAGTACAATTGGTTTTTTTGGGTTTTTTTTCTTTTGTGGTGCATGGGCCTCTCACTGTTGTGGCCTCTCCCCTTGCGGAGCACAGGCTCTGGACGCGCAGGCTCAGCGGCCACGGCTCACGGGCCCAGCCGCTCCGCGGCATGTGGGATCTTCCCGGACCGGGGCACGAACCCGTGTCCCCTTCATTGGCAGGCGGACTCTCAACCACTGCGCCACCGGGGAAGCCCACAATTGTTTTTTCTTTTTTTTTTTTTTCCACAATTGGGTTTTATATATTGATCTGATATCCAGCAACCTGGTCAAATTCATTTATTAATTCTAATAGTTTACCTGTAGGTTCTTTTTGTTTTTGTTTTTTTTTTTACATATATAATCATCTGAAAATGACAGTTTTATCTTTTTCCATTCAATTTTGATACCTTAAAAATTTTTTTCTTGCCTTATTGCTCTAGATAGGCCCTCTAGCCCATTGAATAAAAGTGGTAATGAGGAGGGTCCTGTGTCTTGTTCTGGCCCTCCTCTGGATGGACCGCCTCAAGTGGACTTGCCTCAAGTCTACTCAGAGCCCAAGTGCCCCCAATAGATCACTCTCTGAGTGTCACAGAACTCCAGATTCCCTGCCCAAATGGTTCTGAACCCACTTTCAAGGCCTGCATGGGCCTCCTCCCAGGGTCTGTCCTGCTCAGGGCAGACAAGGCCTCAGGGATGACCAGGGGTTTAGATGGAGCTCGCACGTGTGGTCTGGGAAATTCACATGCCTGCATCTGAAGGACTAGGAGTGTGAAGAGAATGGGGTGGGCTCCAGGCTGGTGGCCAGAGACTGGCTCTCCCCTAGCCACCAAGTTCTGAAAGGAACTCTGATATGTAGTCTGAATTCAAACTAGGACTTATAAATTGTTATGAAGGTGCCAAGGTAGGTGGATAGAACATATTTAGTGGTTTATTACACTGAATTATATTTTTAAATATTTAGATATATGGTATGTGGACCTTCACTTAAACTCTCATCCTGGGTCTCAAAAATGTTAGGGGTGTGTCTGTTAATCTGATGGTAACATTTTCTGTTTTACTTTGAGACTTAAATACTTGATTCAGAAATTTCTGATGTTCGCATTGTCTGAGTAGAAAATAGAAAATTGCTCAAAACTACAGGAAAGCCATTGCTTCCTTATGCATGTAAGACCGTTTGGCACAAGTGATAAGGCTGCAGCTGTTTAAAAAAGGCCTGGAGTACCCTGGATAGCTGGGTGGAGGTTCAGTTCTGTATTCATTAAAACTGTATTTCAAAATTTGCTTAGAAGAATGAGGTGAAATAGAGTCTCTGATCATTTCAGTGAATCCCTGGAGCAGAGATATTTATAAGTTCCTAGTTCAGAAATGATTCGAGAGTTGAAAAATTTGTAAATTCCAAAACAGACTTGGAAAAACTCAGGCATAACCTAAGGATACTTGAACTTTTTTTGAGAGGATTTATCATCTTGAAATCATGACATCACCAAAAGTTCAGGAGGGAAGGTACTGCATGTGAAATTTACCAAGAGGAATTTAGAAGGGGGGTACCAGTAGCAAAATTCCTGGGCCTTTGAGGGAGGGGTCAGTGCAGTCGGCTACAATTCTCTCCTGTATTAGAACACCTATAGCAAGAGGTTCCACGTAACATTAGCTTAAACAAGGTAGAAGCTTATTTCTCTGGTTCACGTAATAAACAGTTCAGAGCAGAAATAGTCCAGGGCTGATATGGGGGTTTCTTTGAGGCTGGGAACCTCACCTCCTTCCACCCTTGCTTAGGTTGCCTTCGTCTGCTTCACCACGTCATACTTTAGCATCACATGCCAGCCTGGGAGACAGAGAAAAAGGGGGCAGCAGAGGGCACACCTTTCCCCTTCAAGGCACAATTCAGAAGTGGCACATACACTTCTGCTCATGTGTTATTGGTCAGATTGCAATCTAGCTGCAAGGGAGGTTGGGAGATGTATCTATTTTGGGAGGTCAAATGCCTAGCTAAAATTTGGGTGTTCTGTTATTAAAAGAAGAGGGGGAAATGGACATTGGAGGACAATTATTATTATGTGTCTCACATCCCCAGCTGAGCTTCTTAGAAAGGACCCTGGCAGTGTCAGTCACTTGGAAGTCTGCTGGGGAAAGTGCTGAGATGTACCCAGAGCGGATGCCCGCGTACTGATAGGCTGGTCCCTCCTTTAACGAGAATAAACTAAAGTACCTCCAGAATTGCAGAGTGCTATTAAATTGTAAGCTGTAACATCACATCACAAGTGTCCTGGTGGAAACAGGTTGCTAAGTAGATGCTACGCTTTAAAGTCTTAAGGTAGATTTTTTTTTAATATTTATTTTTTATTTTTTAATTTATTTATTTTTGCCTGTGTCGGGTCTTAGTTGCGGCATGTGGGCTTCTCTCTAGCTGTGGCGTGTGGGTTTTCTCTCTCTAGCTGTGGCGCGGGCTCCAGAGCGCATGGGCTCTGTAGTTTGCAGCACACGGGCTCTCTAGTTGAGGCACACGGGCTTAGTTTCTCCGCCGCACGTGGGATCTCATTTCCCCGATCAGGGATCGAACCCGCGTCCCCAGCATTGGAAGGCAGATTCTTTACCACTGGACCACCAGGGAAGTCCCTTAAGGTAGCTTTTAATTCCTGTTTGGTTGAATTGAACACCTACAGACAGTTGTGCAAATGTTTCTAACTTTATACATTCTTATTGGTTTTCAGAAGTTGGCTAAGCTGCTGCTCTGTGGCACTGAGTTGGTGACAAATATCCAGGTAGCTGCAGATATCAGGGAGGTCCACAGGAGAGTCGAGGAAGAGGAGATAAAGCGTCAGAGGTGAGGGTGAGGACCGCCCCCCGCCCCGGCTCTGCAGTGAAGTATCTCCTCTCTGGGTCCTCAAATTCTCCCTGTCTTTGTCAAACCTATCTAGTAGAATCCACTTCTTGCCCCTTACGAATCCTCCCTCCTCCTTTCTTCCCTTCCCTCCCTCCCTCCCTCGTTGCTTCCCTCCTCCTAAGTATTACCTTCTTAATGTGTACAAGCCCTTTGGCTACAAAGAGGAGTGGACGTGGCCTCTGCTCTTGACGTACACAGTCTAGTAGAGCCAGATGTGCAAACGCCCAACCATGATTTGTGTTAAAGGCATGTATAAGAGTCCTGGAAACACATATGAGGAGGCCTTTAATTCTCTCTGTAGCGATTAGAGAAAACTTTCCAGGCAAAGTGATATTTGAGTTGGGCGATAAGGGATGAAGAGGAGTTGGAGTCAAGGAATGGGCATTTTAGGAGCAACTTGGGCAGAGGCGTGAGATTGCATGATGTTTGGGAATGGCATGAGAGTGAGGGATGTACGGGGGGTGGTGGAAGAAAAGAGACGAGGCTGAGCAGGTACATTAGGCTGTTCTGGGTTTAAATTAATCATAACAACCAGATCCATAAGCACTACGTGCAAATGTAACAGCTTGTAGACTCCATGCCTGGAAGGACAGAGGGTCAGAGGGACGATGGGGTCCCGCGGCCAACCCTCAGCTCCAGGCCTTGGCAGGCAGGCTGTGGGCGGTCAGCTTGCCCGATGGAGGCAGGCGTAAGCTGCTTAGGAGTCAGCTTCTACGTTTTGTTTGCCCACAGAAGACCGATAGCAGCAGGAACAGAGGTTCTCATGTAATCTCTTCCTTTGGCTTGTTCTTTAATTAATTTCCTACCTATAGTCCAATTACAAGAACAGCCCACGGGGCCATTTTGCTCATCTCAGTAGGTACATACACAGTACAATTTTTTTTTGATTGATTGATTTTTATTTATGTATTTTTGGCTGCCTTGGGTCTTTGTTGCCGTGCACAGGCTTCTCACTGAGGTGGCTTCTCTTGTCGTGAAGCGCGGGCTCTAGGCGCATGGGCTTCAGTAGTTGTGGCATGAGGGCTCAGTAGTTGTGGTGCATGGGCTTAGTTGCTCCACAGCATGTGGGCTCTTCCCGGACCAGGGCTCGAACCCGTGTCCCCTGCATTGGCAGGTGGATTCTTAACCACTGCACCATCAGAGAAGTCCCCACAATACAATTTTAACACAGTACAATTTTAACAACAATATTTTCAGTTGTTTAACATAAGTCGTTCTCCCCACCAGCAACTTTGCCAGTGTCACCAAGATATAATTTATTCTTGAAACTTCCCACTGCCTGTCATGGCTTGTACCAGGGACTGAATTGGCGGGGACAGCTGCAGAAAGTCCCTGAGGGTCCCGTTGAGGAGTTAGGCTTCTCCTGAGGAAAAATGGAAGGTCCTCTGAGGAAAAAGGATGGTCACTAGTGACAGAGTTACAAGATAAATGTGGGTTCTGGAAAGATAATCTGACAGCTGTTTCTCATTTTTTAGAAAAAAAAAGTTAATTGAATTATAAGATGTACTATGTACCCTAGCTTGGAAGGTGGGAAGGAGAAGGGGATCATAAGATAATTATGTTGTGATTCTTGTCCTTAAGGGAGTTTGAACCCTCGTTTGGAGACAGTCTCATAGAAGGACAGTCTGTTAAATTTGGGACAGGGTCACAGGCATATGTCCTGGCCCCTGTTCTCAGAAGGGGCCTCACATCTCAGCCCTAATACCTCTTTCTATCCAGCCCCGTCCTCAGTGTTCTCCATCACATGGTTTCTTTGGAATTTCTGGAATTCTGGGAGATCATCTCTATTTTCCATTACTAATGGTGGAGTTTTCCTTTTTGTATGTTCCACTGGTCATTTATTGGTGATTTGGGAGAGGAATGGTCAGACAGTTGAGGTCATGTCAATAGTAAAAAATAATGAGTGCCATTTGTTAAGTGACTACTGTGCTGGGAATAATTTTATTTAATCCTGACAACAGCCATAGGAAGGTAGTGATAAGTGGAGTATTTATAAATGGAATGGAATATTTATAAATGGAATATTTCCTGCCATATTAATAAACAAAGGATGTCACAGTCATCAACGATTGCAGCCCTCCAGCGTGAGCCAGTGAGCCCTGAGGAGACTCAGGGTTGAAAAGAATACCTGTCATCTAGCAGCCATCAGACTGCAGCCACTCCCTGCAGTGAGCCCTGAGGAAACTCAGGATGTGTCACGATGCTGGCCCCAGATAGCTGAGATGCAAATCAAAGGAATGATTTGAGTGAGCCCAGGCTCTTGCATCTTCCCATACATAGAAAAGCGCTAAATTGCTTAACTTGAGATATCTGGTTTCCTTTAACAATAATCTTTTGACGTTCCCAACTGCCTGCAAAACTCCTATTTATCCAGGCTCCTCCCAGCGCCTCCCAGGAGCAATTTCTCAGAGTTATCTGAAACTCTGTCTTCCGGGCTGCGGTCCTCATTTTGCCCCCAATAAAACTTAACTCGCAACTCTCACGTTGTGCATTTTTTGTCAACAGTTGATCCTTTCATCCTCTCTATTCTACAGATGAGAAAAATGGGGCCTGCAGAAGTTAAGCAATTTCTCTAAAGTTGAGAGCCAAGTGGCAAAATCAGTATTTGAACACAAGCTATGGGACTTGTGACCAAGTGGTTAACTGCTGTGTGTCACCATCTTAGAAGTATGTGACAAATTGACTCTTGATCTGTGTGTGTGTGTGTGTGTGTGTGTGTGTGTACAGCCTTAATGTTGATCCGTTTTTGTTATGTGTCACTTTGTTTATTTGGTCTCAGTTACTTGGAGTCAAGCATTAAACTAAAAGAAGATTTCTCAGAGCCCGGTTTGGTTTTCAGGCAGAGCTGGGTACCTGGGCCTGTTTTACAGACCCTAGAGAACCAGACTGCTTTCTCGGAAGGCAGCCTCAGGAGCTGGGCTGTTTGTATTTGCAGACTTGAAAAGCTGGAGAATGAGGTCAAGACCAGTCAGGACAAATTTGATGAGATCGCCATGAAGTGGGAGGAGGGCAAACAGAAGAGGATCCCCCAGGAGCTGTGGGAAATGCTCAACGCCCAGCAGGTGCACTGCGCTGGGCTGGTAGAAGATAAGAACAAGCTGATCAGCGAGTTACGGCAGGCAAGAGCCTGGCCCTCCGTCCTGGCTGCCGGGGATGGAGCTGGGGGATGTTAGCTTCTCCTGAAATGAGAAAGGCCGAGGCTTTACTTCGTTACCCAGAATGCGATATAGCTCAGGCAATACACTTTTTTAAATTTATTTTTTATTGAAGTATGGTTGAATTACAATGTTGTGTTATTTACTGCTGTACAGCAAAGTGACTCACTTATACATATATATACATTCTCTTTCATGTTCTTTTCCATTATGGCTTGTCACAGGATATTATTCATTGCTTAGCTGGAGCACCCTGGGCTTTCTGGGAGGCTGCAGGGAGATTTGCAGCAAGTAGTCATTGAGGGGTCTGATCCTGTGCTGCTCGTTGAGACTTTGCCCCGAGCTGAGCCCATGGCCTCCAGACACCCCAGCCTCTCCCGAGCACCTTCCCGTTGTGCAGTTATAATTCCTAGTGCGTGATGCTGATGGGAGAAGTCCCCCCCCCCCCGCCCCCCGCCACCGCCCCGGGGGTGAGGCGTGGCTGGCAACTTCTGGCTTCTGTCTCAGTTGATGACCAACCTTTGACGTGCTCTTCTCTAGGAGTTAGAAACAAAGCATGATCAGTACGTGAAGGATTTGAAGAAACAGTCGGGTGACATCTGCCTGCTCCTGGAGAGGATGGAAGAACAGGTGAAAAATGTGATGAAAACCTTTCGCCAGGAGCTCCAATACATCGAGGTGAGGTGATGGCATGCGAGAGAGCTGCCCTCTGCCTCTGGGAGACCCCTGGGAGGAGTCCCCTGGGAGGTGGCTGCCTGTGGCCTAACCACCCAGGGAGGGGCCCCAGATGTCTTGGTCCTCTCATTGCTGTCTCTACTCTAGCGTTTCATTCACTTACTTATTGATACATTCACTCCTCCAACAAATATGCAAGTGTACTAAATGGCAAGCACTGTGCCAGGGGCTGGAGATACAATCACGGAAAAAGTCCTGGATGAAGCCTGTATTCTAGCAGCAGACAGCTAGACAATAGAGATAAATTACTAAGTATATAAGTTGACAGGTGTGATAAGCACTTGGAAAGAAAATAAAAGAGGGGTAAGAGGTGTGGAGGAGGGAGATTGGTGCTCCAGAAGCAACAGGCATTTGTGAGCCATTTATTTGATGTGTTTATGACAGTCAGGGATGGAGGGAGAGGAAAGGGGCGTGCCAAACAGGATCCAGGATCCAATATTCTGGATTCGCATGAAATGTTAAGGACTGAGATCGAGAAAGACCTTTCCAAAATGGAAGAGAGCCCAGAGGTGGGGACCTGTCTCTTTGGATTATTACAGACTCATTTCTGCATTCCTGAGTCTACCCCATCCCCTGTTCTGTGAGCTCCATGCTGCCTTTGCTTCATGGGAACCCCAGCCATAGCAATGCCCGAACCCGAGTCCCGGCTGAAGTCATGCCAGGGTTGGCCCTGTGACTGCAAGGCGCTGGCTTCCTGCCTCGCTTATCCAGTTGACACAGGGCAGCTGGCGCGTTTCCTCTCACAGTCTGCGTGAAGCATAGATTTCGTAACACCTTCCACGCAACACGTTCCACAGTCTTTTGGTTGCATGAAACTTGGCAAGTCGATTTGACTTTGTGGGTGGCAATGTGGCACTGGTGCTGTTGTCTGAGATTTCTTTGATGCTGTGGGACCTGCCTAATTAAAACAGACACAAGAGCCCTTTTCCTTCTGGGTCGCAGAAAGCATTTGAGGTGGAGCGACAGGAGCTGCTGACCAGCAATAAGAAGAAATGGGAGCAGGCCCTGCAGGCTCACAGTGCCAAAGAGGTCAAGGGGCGGCCGATGGGGGAGGGGCAGGGGTGTCAAGGGTGGTCCATGGGGTCTGGGGTGACTCCTCTTGGGGCTGAATTTGCTAGCCTTTTTGGACCTTGGGGAGGAGTGCCGTGGCCAACATCCCTGACTGCACCTGCCAGTTAGTTAACCAGCGGGGACTGCGGATGGCGCCCTCTCGTGGTGGTGGTCAGTACCACCCGTGCAGCCCGCTGTGGTTTCCACAGTCCTCCCACTCTCTACTTTATTTCCTGGGTATCTCCCCCAACCATGGCTATTTGCCGCCCACAATGATGTTTTAAGACACATTTTAAAGGGTGTGGGGTTTTCGCTTTATTTCAGAGACGTAAAGAACAAAGAAATAATATGACCAAGATCCACTGGGTATTTTTTTTTAGAAATACAAATGTCTGACTGCAGGGTCTGCCTTCCTCTTAGAGTTTCTGGAGTAGAACCCCATTAGGCAATACAAGCCATAACCTGGGAGTTCAAAGCCTTGGGGCACAGGGGTTCTGAGGGCAGACACACTCCCTCCACAGTCGGAACAGGGACGGGACCTGCCCTTCCCCTTGTCTCCCTGTGCCTTCAGCTGGAGTATCTTATGAACCGCATCAAGAAAGTGGAGGACCACGAGAAGCAGCTCAACAAACAGAGGATCTGGGACTGCGAAGAGTACAACACGATCAAGATCAAGCTGGAGCAGGACGTGCAGGTGTGACTTGCGTCTGGGCGGCTGAGCAGGCGGAGAGCACCTGTGAATGTCTCTTCCTTAGCAACCACCCATGATATTCTAGAGCTAGTCCATTCAACCAGTCCCTACTTGTTATCTGCTCTCTTTTAAATGATCGTCTTTGAAGGAGCTCATGTACAGGATACACGTGGAGGAATGCTTTCTTTAATAAACCAGTGGAAAACTGCCAAGATGCTGAAGGGGTCTGGAAACCATGGCACGTGAGGGACCGTTGAGAGAATTGTGTATTTTCGCGGGGTGAAGGGAAAATGGCCCTAGGGTCAGGTAGCTAGCTGTGTCACACGGCCAGTGCTAGGACAGCCACCGCCCAATGGGTGTCTACCGTATCCCAGACACTTAATACACAGTGTCTCTAACCCTCACAGTCACGTGAAGGGGAGAAATCACTAATGGCATTTTATACACGAGGAAACTGAGGCTCAGAGACAAGGCTACTTATCTGGTAAGTGGTAAGCCCTGGATTGAAACCCAGTTCTGTGTGTCTCAGTAGCCTGTATCCTTCCCAACATGCCACACAGCCCCCTGACTGATGGTTGAACGTAGCAGTAAGGCAGGTTCTGACTCACCATCAGAAAGAACCTCCTCAGACTTAGAACTGTCTAATACAGAAAAGGGTCAGCCCACAAAACAAAGAGTCCCTTATCTCATAAAGTATTCACAGACTGAATGACTATGTCTGTCTTCAGTGTAGAAGAAGGATTCCTGCCGTGGGAAGGAGGTTAGATTTTTCTGGTTTCTAAAGTTCTTTCCAAACCTAGGATTCTGTATTTCAACATCAGTTAAAAAAAAAAAAAACCCCTAATTATATTTAGATGATGTAATGTAATTGTGTCTTATTATTCAAGCATGTTCATGTTCTATTCATTTCAGTCTTTCTCTAGAAAAAATGTGTTAGATTAAAGCTTTTCCACACAGCCTTTGGTAGAATTTCAGGTCTTAACTCCTCTTGTAGCTTTATATAACGAGGTTAAATTAAAAAACCCTGTTAGCGAATTCCCTGGCTGTCCAGTGGTTAGGACTCGGCGCTCTCACTGCCATGGCCTTGGGTGCAGTCCCTGGTCAGGAACTAGGATCCCGAAAGCCACAAGACAAGGCCTGAACAAAAGCAACCCCCGCCCCCAAACCCTATTAGATTACAAATATTTTTCCAGTTGAGAATTTTCTTGAGCCTTTCTTATATTAATGTCACAGAGCTGAGCGTTAGACAAAGGACAGTAGAAGTCTGTAAGAAAGCCGCACTGCTTCTGTGGGCTGTACACATTACACTTTTAATGAAAATGGCTATTGTTAAGCTTTCTCAAGTTATCTTGATTCTACGATCATTTATATGACGAAAGTACATACTGTTGGCCTCAAACAGTGAAATAATGGAAACTCATGTTCTTTTTTGTTTCGTTTTTCCTTTTGTGGTAAAGACCTTTAATATAAGATCTACCCTCTTAGCAAATTTTTAAATATACAGTACAGTATTGTTAACCATAAGCCCTCTGTTGTACATTTCCAGAATGTATTCATCTTACATAACTGAAACTTTGCACCCTTTGACCAGTACCTCCTCATCTTCCCCTCCTCCAGCCCCTGGCAGTCCCTCCTAGCAAATTCTACTCTCTGCTTCTAGGAGTTTGATTATTTTAGATCCTACATGTAAGTGAGATCATGCAATATTTGTCTTTCTGTGTCTGGCTTATTTCACTTAACATAACGTCCTGCATGTCCATTTCTGTTGCTACAAATGGCAGGATTTCCTTTTTCTTTTAAAGGCTGAATAATATGCCACTGTATATATACCACTTTTTAAAAGTCCATTAGTCCTTCATCGGACATTTAGGTTGTTTCTATACCTTGGCTATTGGGAATAATGCTACAGTGAATGTGGGAGTGCAGATAGCTCTTCGAGATCAATTTTTTTGGGTATATACCCAGAAGTGGGATTACTGGATCAAATGGTAGTTCTATTTTTAATTTTTTGAGGAACCTCCATATTGTTTCCTTAGCGGCTGCACCAATTTGCATTCCCACCAGCAGCACAGAAGGATTCTCTTTTCTCCACATCCTTGCCAACACTTGCCGTCCTTTGTTTTTTGATAAACAGCCATGCTAATAGGTGTGAGATGATATCTCATTGTGGTTTTGATTTGCATTTCCCTGATGATTAGTCATGAGCATCTTTTCATGTGCCTGTTGGCCATCTGCATATCTTCTTTGGAGAAATGGCTCTTCAGGTCCTTTGCCCATTTTCTAACTGAGTATTTTTTTGCTACTGAGCTGTAGGAGTGGAACCTCATGTTCTTAATCCAATGTTCAAATGCTTGAACGAAGCCAAAAAATTCTGGGACATGGGGAGATTATAGAGGTTAGGGGGTAAGACTAGGGAGGTGAGCGGCAGAGAGGCAGGTAGCCTGGGAGACCTGGCTTTCCTGGCTCCCTCTGTCTGGAGGGACTAACAGTGGAGTGTGGGTATGCAGGAGGCAGGCAGATGGAGATTCTCAGAGTGGGAAAGTGTGTGCAGTTCCTCTGTGTAACAGTTCCTTCCTGTGTTAGAGTTGAGTACACTGTACCAGACTCCACCCTTTAGCTGGGAAAAGGTAATCAAATCAGGGATTACCCATATTGCAATATGTGGAATATTTTAGTAGACTGAACTTTATCATAGTGCCTCTGAGCTGTATTCACTAGATAGTAAAGTTAAATAGTGTCGATTTTTGTCAAAAAGATAACGGCATGCAGCTCAATTCCTAACACTAATTCATAGCACTGTGTCAGTTCTAAAATATGGAACTAAAATTTTTGCAAACCACAAAAATACAAAGGATCCAATACACATAGATATGGTTTGATAGGTGAAGCATAAGAAGTAAAAATAAGAAGATGCACTTTTCAAGTGCTTACTGCTAGCAAGGTCACACTAGCAATGAATGAAGATTTTACCACTGCTGCCCACCACCCCAAAATAAAACTGCTAGAAACACTTAGTTCTTGATGCAGGAAGCAAATGGTTTTTATTTTTAGGCCTTACCTGCTCATTTAAAATTGTGAAATGGTTTAGTTCAACTTTAATACCAGAATATTCATCACAAAAAGTTAAATACAAGTTATTTATTTAACAAGTATTGTGACTTACAGGGTGCAAAGCATAAAAATAAATAAGGTACAATTTCTGTCCTTAAGGAATTTACAATCTTTTGAGCGAGAAAGCAAGCTACATAAATAGTATAAATAGTATAAAAGAGTGAGCAACAGGGAAGAAAAGGGTAAGCAAGAGTGTGGGATGGAGAGTCTGCAGTTCCAAATGGAATCCAGGGGTTCCCTCCCATCCCCACAGGGTTGAGATCGGTGATAAAGAGGCTCAGTGGGGTCTTTAGAATCATCTGAGAAGGCCAGAGAGAAAGGCTGTTCTAAATTTCCATTCTGCTGGGGCGGTATTGGCAACCGGCGGCGTCAGCCCAGGGTAGGAGATGGCTCCAGAAAGCAGCTTCCTTGCTCCTACTGCCCCAGGAAAAAGAGGGGAAAAGGGAGGTGCGATCAACACCTGGAGTACGTGCAACATTGAAGGATTTTTGTGGCGGGTTAGATTGTAATCTTTATAAATTATTCCCCCAAACTAACCATGACGTTTTGCCGTTAGTCTTGGGAACACGGAGTACAACTTTGCAAAATTCCTTTGGATAATTGAATAATAAGCACAAGCATTTAACAAGACCGATTACAATTTTTTTGGTATTAAAAATATCTAAACTTTATTTTATTTAACATCTTTATTGGAGTATAATTGCTTTACAATGGTGTGTTAGTTTCTGCTGTATAACAAAGTGAATCAGCTATGTGTATACATACATCCCCATATCTCCTCCCTCTTGCGTCTCCCTCCCTCCCACCCTCCCTATCCCACCCCTCTAGGAGGTCACAAAGCACCGAGCTGATCTCCCTATGTGATGCAGCTGCTCCCCCCCTAGCTATTTATTTTACATTTGGTAGTGTATATATGTCCATGCCACTCTCTCGCTTCAGATTACAATTTTTTAATATGAAACTATACTCAATGTATGACAATCAAGGACAGCTATATATTGAGACTAAAACCTGTGATAATTAACAATAGAGTCACCGGTACTAAAATTATCACGAGCAGAAGGTGTTGCAAACAAATAATGAGTAACAGAATTCATGTAATTGCCTGCTGTAGACGCGGAACTGCAAGAGGCAGGAGACCGTGATTAGTTCTGTAAATTCATCAACAGCACTGCCAGCCACTCCTAAGTGGCATCACGAACGTGAAGCGCCCTGTGGTGGTCTTGGGACAGAGTGGAGGTGAAGGGAGGGCTGATGTGTGAACTGTGTGTACGCTGCATCGCTCGTTCCTCCAGGCGTCAGTTCCCTAAGAGCATTAGCCAAGAGCAGGGGCAAATGTTTTCAACAAGAGGAAATAAAATCGACGAATACAATTCAACTGCGTGTACAAGCAGAACACTGTAAATTAAAACAGCCGGGTGACGGATTATAATTATTATATATATATTCGTCTATAAAATCAGCTCAGATTTAAGGTCTTTCAGGCCACATCGAGCGGCTGGTTAGCTCAGTTGGTTAGAGTGCGGTGCTATAAGTTCCTTCAGGTCACAAAGAAAAAGACACGGCCTAGTTACTTTTGTTCAGAGTTTTGTAAACTGTGTTCAGCTAGGTGAAATATTGGTGGTGGTTTCACAAGAACAACAAAAAAAGTGATGCCAGTGATATTTTTTTCCTTTCAAGATGTGTTCTGTAGGAAAAATAGAGTCCACTTACATGATTATTATTGTGTAATAATCTGCCTTTTGAATGAAATTCACACGAGAATTCATATGGTAGGGCTCTCACATTTATAACTCATGTGCTCCTGCTGTGTTATAAGTATAAATAAGTATAAAAACTGTTCTATAGTAAGTAAGTTTGGGAAATTCTGTTTCAGTGACAGGGGCTCATTGCAAAGCTCTAGGAAGAAAGAGGTCACCGGACATGGTCAGAGCAGACGCCCAGGCACTCAGGGTCATGGGGCTCCTGGGTGCCTCCGTCCCAGCAAAGCCTGGTACTCATTCACTGTCATTCCAGATCCAGAGCAGCTCTGGAGACCCTCCTTCTCTGTGAGTGTTCACCCTTTCTCAGATTGTCGCCATCCAACAAGGAGCTTTTCTATGGCGCTTCTGTGCCAAGCCACGTTGACGAATGGCCTCCCTGGTGTCCAGGGCTGGTCACACTTGAAGCAGTGGGCTGGTTTCGTTTGGAGCACGGTGGCATAAATCATCATGACTTTGTAGGAAGAATTGCTGAGTGTCCCTTTCCCCACTCGGCACTCACAGTCATCCCTAGAAGGGTCCAGGGCCCGGAGCAGTGGCTCAGGCTGGGACCACCCCAGCTAATTGCACTTGAGCTGAGGCTATGCCTTCAGAACCTTCCATAGGCTCTTGGGGATAATATTCAAGTCAGGAATTTCTAAATTAAACTTTAATCCTGCTCAGGAGAGTGCGGTGTGCGGCTCCCGACAGCTCCCTACCCGAGGGCTGGGCCTGCCCTGCACAGTGCTGAGAGCTGACGGGGTGGGGATGCGGGTACTTGCACACGGCCAGTGGGGTGTGAACCGTAAATTGCTTTGTGGAGAGCCTTTGAACTTCACTTCTGAGAACCTACCTTAAGGAAATAAACAAAATACCCCCAAAGTTTTAAATGTAATTCTTCCCACCATTATTTTATAATATTGAAGATTATCAAAACAATATAAATGTATTTATACATTTGTAAATGTATATACTGTAGGGGAATGGTAAAACATTATGGTATATGGTAAACATAAATATTTCCTATAGGGTAAATTATAATATAAAAATATGCACCATTAAAATTATATTAATAAAACTTGATTGGCATGGAAAATTCTTAAGTTGTAATAGTAAAGGAGAAAAGTGGGATATAAAATTGTAGGTATAGTTGCATCTCAATTATGTAAGGAACACTGGAAAGGAACAGGCCAGTATGTCAACAGAAATTGCCTTTGGGAGGTGGAATTATGGGTAGTTTTTCTTCCCCCTTCTCCTATGTCTCCTTCTTTATCCTTTACTGTACTTTCTGTGTTTTCTACAACGAGCAAATATTACTTTCACAATGAGGAAAAGTTTTTGCAAAGAAAAGCATATAACTAGAAAAAAGTAAATAAAAATTTGACTGAAAGTAGAGAAATTGAGAGGTACAATTAGTTATCATCCTGGTGACCAAGATGGTTCTTCACTGACCACCTGTTAAAGAAGAGATAGAACAGGCCTTCTGTTCTGAAGGAGATATTCAATTCTTGTCCCATAATGGAAAATTTAAAACCTCTGGGGTAGCTAAACAGATCCTGAGGTGACTAATTCCCTCAGTTACAGTGTGGGGATCACCGACTCCACAGGGAAGGTGGGAATGACTCACCCTCTGATGATGGGTGATTGCCTTTGTTCTCCTGTTTATCACCTCCTGGCCAGTTCTGCTCCTTGAGGATGACCCAGAGCAGTCTGGAATCTCTTCCTTCCTCTGTTGACTCCTTGGGGAGGGTCTGTAGTCGAGTGGAGGCAGACGGGAAGGAGGCTTGAAAGAGTGTGGTATGTGGCATGTCACATGGCTGCCTTATCCAGATCTGATTGTACTTAATTGCATCTTCCATTGCTGCACCTCCATTCGAGAAAGGCAGGAGCGAGCCAGTATATTTGCCCTGTTCCAGCCTTGCCCCTCCCTAATCCTTTTCACCAGCTGCAGAAGGACTTTTCTACCCTGCGTGGACCAGTAATTCTACTCTTCCCCCTAACGTCTTAGTGACCATCCTTTGCCTTCAAGGATAAAGCGTTAGACTCCTAGCTCTGTCAGGCCCTGCTGCTCTGTCAGCCTCATCTCTACCATTCCCTCCCCGCTTCATACCTCACGTCCTAAACTGCTCGTGGTTTCCCCAAAGCACCTGGCTTTCCCTTGCCTCTCTAGACCTCTCTCCCCTCCACCTGAGTAACTCCTACTCGTTCTCCAGGCCTCAGACATGCGAATGCCATATTTTCAGGGACGCCTGCCCTGCCCTCAGGGCCCGGGAGAACCCTCCTCTCATTGGTCCCATACCTGTGCTTACCCTGATCTTGCTTCTTGTCACCAGTGCTTGTTCATCTGTCCCTCTCCTAGACAGGGAAGGACTGGGCCTTTTTCACCTGTGTTTTCCCAGCAGCACCTCGAAAAGCATCAGACATATAATAGGCACTCGATAAATATTTGCTGAATGAATGAACACAACTAATGATGATCCAAATAGTAAGGATGGTTGCCTCTATCCTTTAAAATGAACACGGTTTGCTAAACACTGACATTGACAACTGGAAGGTCAGAGTGGGGACCTTGCAGGTTTTTTGTGGCCATGTTAACTTTTATGGTTTTTCTAGTGGGGCTGCTCGTTCTCTGAAGGGTCTGGAGCAGAGCATGAGAGGTAGCTGTACTTGAACTGTGCTCTAACTCTGATCTCTCTTAGACTTTAAGCACGTAGACGTTAGCTTGCACTTGAATGATTTGTATTTTTTCTGGTTGACCTTTAGTTTGCCTCTAATGATAAATTTTCTAAGAATTCAGGTGGAGACACTTGTCCTAAGGTTCCTCTGATACGACTGCAGAACAAACAACCAGGGACCCTCATGCATGACAAATTGTACCAGGGCCAATTAGGATTATTTTTTTAAACTTTAACTTTAGATTCTTGAGCAACAGCTTCAGCAAATGAAAGCAACTTATCAGCTAAACCAAGAGAAGTTAGAGTACAGCTTCCAGGTGCTGAAGAAGAGAGATGAAGAAAGCACAGTGATTAAATCCCAGCAAAAGAGGAAGATCAACTGGTAAGCTAGCGTGCACAGCGTCTTTGTTCTGGGCCTTTCTGTGCTGAAAAGAGGGATGGGTCTGTACTCTTTTGTAGGAGTAGAAACTGTTAAAAATATAACCAATTCTTATTAAAATATTTTTTTGGGGGGGGGAAAACATTCAACTGGTTCTACCCTCCCCACACCTCGAAAAGAGTTTACAGCAAAAAGTCTGTCTCCCATCCCTCCTTTATCTGGGTCCTCTGTCCCACCTCTGTGACCATTATTCATTTCTTTTGTTTCGTCCAGAATTTCCTCACGCACGTACAAGCAAACACAGATAGACAGTCTCATCCCCTTCTGCTTTTACACAAACGATAGCATTCTATACACACTGTTCTATGTCTTGAAGATGTTTCCATACCAGTTCGTAGAGAAGGTTCACATTATTTCTTAAGCTGCCTCGTATTCCACTGCATAGACATGCTAGGATTTACTTGCCCAGTCCCACACTGATGCACATTTCGATGGCTTCTAATCTCTTGCTGTTGCAAATAATGCCAACATAAGTACTTATGTCAATGTGTCACTTCTCATGTGTGCCCGGCTATGTGGGTAATGCTCAACTTGTAATTACAGAAGCAGTACATGTGCATTATAGAAAATTAGAAAATACCACAAATGAAAGTGAGATAAAAACATAAAAATAGGGCTTCCCTGGTGGCGCAGTGGTTGAGAGTCCGCCTGCCGATGCAGGGGACACGGGTTCGTGCCCCAGCCCGGGAGGATCCCACATGCCGCGGAGCAGCTGGGCCCGTGAGCCATGGCCGCTGAGCTTGCGCGTCTGGAGCCTGCGCTCCACAACGGGAGAGGCCACAACAGTGAGAGGCCCGCGTACCGCAAAAAAAGAAAAAAAACAAAACAAAAAACATAAAAATGCCATATTCCTCCTACCAGAGATTAAGTGTATCTCTCTTTTTTTTTTCCATTTTTGCAGACTAACTTTTTTTTTTCCTCTTCAACCCAGCCTTCATGATGTACTTAACAATCTGAGATCAAAATATAACAAGCAGGTAAAGCAGTTTCAGGAGGAGAACCAGTCCCTAACCTCAGACTACAAACGCTTTGTGATGCAATTCAAGGAGATGCAGAAAGCCATGAGGTATTTCAGGGACGTGGGTCCCAAGGCATGTGCCCTAGGATAGAGGTTGCAGGGGTAGAGCTGGTAGCGGCGGTGATTTCATCAGACTTTGATATCACCTGCTTCTGGGGAGCTGGACCAGGGCACCAGAGAATCCTTTGTGCTGTCTTTCCTGTCCCTTTACTTGCATGTCACCTGCCTTGTTCTCACAGGTGAGAATCAGGGGCTCAGGGATTGGGCCAGGCTCAGGATTTCCCACAGCTCTGCCTCGGTCCTTGCCCTGCTGCTAATTGCGGGTGGGGACGGGGGCCGGCCTGGCACTGGAATCAGCCGGCCCCGGTCAATAACTCTCCTTCACAGGCATTTCGCTCTCATTGATGACAAGCAGTTTCGGGAGATTTGGCTGATGAATGAAGAGGAGGCAAAAGATCTGATAAGCAGAGCCTTTGATGTAGACAGGGTCATCCACACCCATCACCTGGGGCTCCCCTGGACAGCACCTGACTTCTGGTTCCTGAAGAATGTGGGACCAATTTCTCAGCAGCAGCGGAAGTCGGCCACGCAAATCTTAGAGGAAGTGCTGATGGAAGCAGGTGACTGGAACAGAGTCATAGCATCTTCGAGCTGGAGTGGAGGGGCCCTCTGAGAACATCGGGTCAACCCACTCCTTTTACAGATAAGGGAAATGAAAGCAGTTCCCTTATCTGGGGGATAAGGTTTCATAGCTTAAGAGGTCCAGAGAGCATGATTGGTTGATATGACTTTTAAGTTTCCTCTAATTTATTGCTTTACCTTCTCCCCTGTATTATAAACTGGTACTTAGATCTAGAAGCTTGATCAGATTCAAGTTCACTTTATTTTCCCTATATACACTGTTGCCTACCTCCATTGGGATAAACTGATGCCAAGTTGTCTCCCTTTGTGATGTTAGCAACCATTGATAACCATTGTCTAAGATCCATTAACTGCATTAGGGATTGCAGCAAAATGGTGTTCTGAGTTCCATCATTCTGCCTTCATTTATTAGCTGGAACCCTTCTGAAAAGAGAATCTTCTCCCCATCAGCTATCTGCTACCCTGAGATACAGTTTGTACAGGAAAAGCAGGAGAGTGCTTAGTCTTTTTTCTGTTTACTAGTCTTCAGAATAAATAGACGGGGGCTCTAGCATCTTCTAAAGGTGACCAATGAGGTTTTATTTAAATTTTTCCTTATGAACACATGGGTTTAAACAAATGTGATGTTTCGGTTTACTACAGTTATCGTCCTTACTAATGCTCTACTTATTCCATCTTTGGCCATGTCGGCTTCTGGGTCCTTTCGACACAACCCCAGCAGTCTTTGATAGCTTCGTGGCTTTCCAGAATGACCAGATGTTCCAGGCTTACATTATGTTTTTCCTGCTTCAAGTCTGGAATCAGCCATTCCTCCAAGGAGACTTTGTCCTTTTAAATAGGGAATGGCATTTTGAAACCATAGTCTGGGTGCTGGAGGGCTCACTGGTTTGACTGGTCATCGTTTCCAGGCCTTCTCAGTGGGTGAGCCGAGGGTATAGGATTATGTTTTAAAGATAAACATAAAATAAATCATGTATTTATGATACATGATTTATTTTATCTTTAAAACATAATCCTAATGCTTCCGAATCATCAGGATGTCAGAATTTTTTACTTAACCTTATCAAAGTGTATCTCCTTTCTCCTAACTTGAAAATCTTCATAGTCAGTGCCTTCAAAATAATTACTCATATACGTTTTTATGGTACCACAAAATAGTCTCAGAATAAAAGAGCAACCCTGCCACTAACAAATGATTACTAAAAAGGGTTTAAACTTTTTTTTGCAGTTCTTTTTGTTCTTAGGATACAACCTACTAGGGATGTACAGACAGATTACTGTCTTTTAAAGTCACTTGGAATGCTTTCTATGTGGTTATGTCACCAACTGTATACACGCTTAGGTCTTTTTGTTTCATGTTAGTTTTGATTGTTAGTGATTGCTCCTTTACAATTGAATTTTGTTTTATAATTATGTAAAATATTTACGTTTCCAAAGTCAAATGTACAAAAAAGTTATACTCAATAAAGTATAGCTTTTATCCTCTTTTGTCCCTCTCCTCTAGGTAACTATTTAATAATTTATGCTTTATCCTTCTGTTACTTTTTAAAATTATAAACAAATGTGTATGTCTTTATATAAACCAATTTTTAGGTAAATGAGAACATATGCTTTTCTCCATCTTGCTTTCTTTATGTACAATATATCCTGGAGATGAGTCTACACTAGGAAGAAGAAATACTCTTCATTCCTTTTTTATCTGGTGCTCTATTGTGTGACCGGGCTATAATTATTCAAATAGTCCTCTGTTGATGGTCATTTGGGATATCTCCAGTTTTCTTGGCGTTTTTGCTATTAGAATATTGCTGTAACACATAGCTTTGTGCCTTTGTGTTTTCATGTTTTTGCCTGTGAATTGTTGGGATATTTCCCTAGAAGTAGGATCACTGGATCAAAGGGTAAATGCCTCTGTAATTTTTCTGGGTCTTGCTCCATAGGGATGGTACCATTTTGCATTCCACCAGCAATTTGCTCTTGTCCTTTTCAAAATCTTTTCATATATATTATCTTGTTTTACCTTTTGAGCAAGTAGTAAAACCTGGGCAGTGCAATGATTTGTATTACTATTTTCAGTTGAGGGATGTATAGCATAAAACACTTTTTAAAATTTTCATTAAGGAAAATTTTGCTGTTGCTACCAGCTGCCAGTTTGTGCTGACACTATTCTGTGAGGCAGCTACTTTTCCTGCATTTTCATGGGCTGCTTCTAATCTTCTGCAGGTTTAGAAACCACGTGGTGGATGTGTTAGATTTCTCTCTCAAATAATAAACAGGTTCACGGTCTCCCTACCACTTCCTGGTCAAGGCTGGATTTTGAGCATGGTGTTTCCAGGTAGTTGAAACTGGGAAGAGTGAGGCTTTCTAGGCTGGCCAAGGGTGGCAGAATTCTCCAGATAGTCTCTTATTTCGACCCCCAATCTCCCTTTTTGTTCTCCCCACGTGATGGGCTTTCTTCAGCTAAAGGAACTTGCTAGTGCCTTAAAGATGCCTTTTAAGGCCTACATTTCCTCAAGGAAAGCCGTTTGACTGTTCCTCAAAGTGAAGCAGCCCAAGGAGTCACCTTCTCTTTCTTTCTCTCTCTCTTCTCGCTATGGCCCCTCTGCAGAAGAGGAGGGGGCAGAGGAGGCCGCCTCAGAACCAGGGTCGTACCTGGACCTGCCAAAGCAAGTGTCAGCGAAAACTACCAGGAAGATCCTGACGCTCCTGTGTGACGAGTCGGTGAGGCTGGGCTCCTGGCGGGTGGCCTGGCCGACTTCCTGCCCTTCTCGAGGGCTGCTTTTGATGACAATGGACGGGCCAGAGGTGGTCTGGAGGCAGGACTGGACCGGCCCTCAGGGTGGTGCTGGGGGCGGCCCCTGGGCTTCATGGGGTCGCGGAGAGGCTGTCGTGCTCCAGAGCTGACCTGGCTGGTCACCAGGCCCTACCTTCGTGGTCAGCAAGCCTGGCCCAGGCCAGCCAACGGGCTCCTGCTAATTAAAAAAGAAATGCTAAACAATTGCTCATCTGCGAGAGAAAGGGCACCCGTCTCGCCTCCGTGCATCCACCTGACAGTAGCGTGGCCACAACCCACGGTGGCCTTTCTCTGGGAGCTGAGCCTGCAATTACTCTGGGGGTGTTAGGCCTTGGATATCTTCACTGTATCTTAGCAAAACTAATTGGTGTAAAGGCCTCGTTGGAGCTGGTTCAGCTAGAAGTCTTATTGTACCCAAACAGAATGGGTGTTTAGGCAGATTTTCATTTCTGAGATGGGAAGCAGGTGGCACAAAGATTGTCAGCCTCCAGTCCACTTGGGACAGTTCTTGGGCACGAGGGGGGACTCCTGCCACCGAGGGCAGCTCCAGCTGAAGGAGGCGGCCGGCGGGTGCCCCCCTCTGTCCGCAGGCTTGCTGCCGGTGGCCACCCCTCCAAGGAGCCCTCCCCCACGCGTTGTTCCCACTCCGAGCGGGCATCCAGTCTTCTCCCCCCTCACCCCCGCACTTGACGTGCACCGTGTTCTGCTCTGGTGTCTCCATCTCCCCCCAGCCCTCCTCTCCTCCAGCTCACTGCCTACCGCTGTGTCCGGTAGATGTCTGGGGAGTAGCATTTGAGTGAAGTGACATGGGCGGGTGGGAGCGGGACTGGACCACGTCTGGACTGCGGCGGGGAGCCCAGGTGTTCGCCCCATGGCTTGTGGGCGAGGTGCGGGGAACTCAGTCCATCGTGAGGATTGGCTTTGTCTCTGGGAAGGGCTCTTAGGCATCCCGGGAAGGCCTCCCTCCGAGGGCCCTGCTGTCCGATGTGTCAGCCCTGGGCTTCTGCTCTGTGGAGTCGTCCCTGGCTAGTTACCCAGAGGGGGGATGCGGGGCCTGGGACTCGTCCTGAACCCTGTCTCTGACTGGAGATGTCGTCCTCCTTCTCCTCAGGGTTTCCTCATAGAGAGGAAGCTGCTGAGCCTTCTCCTGCCCCTGGACAAGAACGAGTGTTACCTGCTGAAGTTGGACGCCATCTTCTCAGTGAGTCCCCCCAGGGCTGAGTGGGTGAGGGTCCTGGGGTAAAGACAGCCCCCTGGGGTTTCCAGCATTGCCTCAGCCCAGGAGTAGATGCGGGGCTCCCGGGGCTTCCCCGGCTCCCTGTCACATCCTTCCCTTCACCTGTTTTCCATGTACGAATTGGCCTCAGAGTCGCATCGATGTCTCCCATCCCACCCCTTCCTCTGTCAGTTCCTCTCTCATGGCCCAGCTCTCAGCCATAGGTTCTCCCCTCTGCCCCTAAACTGAGATGTGGGTTCAGCCCCGTTAGCATTCTTGTGCCCACCAGGCCTATATGGAGCCGTTCCTGACCTGAACGTCGTTCCTCTGTTCTGATGTGCGTGTCCAGATTCACTGAGCTCTCCGGGCTTGAATGGCCTGTACTCTGGGCCATGGCAGGCACTGGGACTGCTGAGGGGAGCGAGCCCCCTGCTCTCGGGAGCTGAGGGCCTGGTGACTCCCGGAGCCATGTGGAGAGGGGCGCTTCTTGATGTGTGGTATTTGAGCAGTCATTCTATTTTTCCCTCAGGCCCTTGGAATCGAAAATGAAGATGACTTGTATAAACTAGTAAACTTCTTCCTCAAATACCAAGCTCATCATTCACCTCCCAGCCAGGTAAAGTGACGTGTAATAAAAAAGAGAGCATTTAAAATTCTCCTGGAAGCCCCCAGAGAGCATTGCTGCCTTTGAATAATACTTCTGGAGAAATAGTGAGGGTTTTGTGTCAAGGATAGCTAACCTAGCATTTCCCTTGTTATTATTACTTTTTGTCTTTGTAAAGGGAAGGCTGGCTGGCGATGAGATGCTGTTCTTATACTGAGGCCCAAGGAGTCTTTTCCAGGGCCTTCCCTCAAAGCCAGGCCTCAGCCACATGAGACCTGGGCTCACCAAGTTCTGAATATTTTGATCCGTAGCACTTCCCTGCAAAGCAGGGCCCATTTTTAATACCTATCTTGATTGTAATTGACTATTTTGAGGAAGTCATCATGTTAAAAATATTATAAAATTTTAATATAAAAATTAAAACTTGAATTAAAAAATGTTTTTAGTATTGTTAGCCCCAGGGTGAGTATCCTGTTATGCTTCCGAAAAGAGTTGGCTGAGTGGACAAAACACAGAAGCTAAAAAAAAAAAGGACATATTTGACTGCATTAAAAAAATTCTGTAGAGCAAAAATCACTATAAGCAAAGTTAAGATACAGATGACAGGAGGGGGGAAATATTTTTAATTCATATCACAGTTAAGGGCTAATTTCCTTACTATATAAAGAACTCTCATAAACCAATAAGAAAAAGACCCACAAGTCAATGGAACAGACAAGGGATATGAACAAACACCTCCTAGAAGAGGCAATAAGGTAACTTTTAGGGAATAGGGCCGCGGCAGCCATCGCTCTTTGCAGTTTGGTGTCGGAGTGAGTAGGGCCGACGCCAAGCAGGGAATTGTGTTCTCTCCAATCGCAGACCCTATAAGATCTGGCTATGTCCTTCATATTTGACTGGATTTACAGTGGTTTCAGCAGTGTGCTACAGTTTTTAGGATTATAAGAAAACTGGTAAATTGGTATTTCTTGGATTGGATAATGTGGGAAAAACAACATTGCTACACATGCTAAAAGATGACGGACTTGGACAACATGTCCCAATGTTACATCCCACTTCAGAAGAACTAACCATTGCTGGCATGACCTTTACAACTTTTGATCTGGGTAGACATGTTCAAGCTCGAAGAGTGTGGAAAAACTACCTTCCTGCTATCAACGGCATTGTATTTCTGGTAGATTGTGTAGACCATGAAAGGCTGTTAGAATCAAAAGAAGAACTTCATTCACTAATGACAGATGAAACTGTTGCTAATGTGCCTATACTGATGCTTGGGAATAAGACTGACAGGCCTGAAGCCATCAGTGAAGAGAGGTTGTGAGCGATGTTTGGTTTATATGGTCAGACAACAGGAAAGGGCAGTGTGTCTCTGAAAGAACTGAATGCCCAGCCCTTAGAAGTTTTCATGTGTAGTGTGCTCAAAAGACGAGGCTATGCAGAAGGCTTCCGCTGGATGGCGCAGTACATTGGTTAACACCAGCCCCCATCGGTTCAAGGTCTCACCATTCAGGCCTACTCAGAGATTTGATCACTCAACACGCATAACTTGAATTCGATAGACTTTTGTTGGTTAGAAAACAGATGTTTTTTAGATTAATATTTTATCAACCTAATTTGAGTTAGAATTGAAAACTGATTCTAGTAAGCTTGAATATCACAATGTTAGCTTTCTAATTCCATAAAAATAATTAGTTCCTACAGTTTATAATCTGACATTACCCCCAGCACCATTTTTAAAGAGCAACTTTCCAGACTACATTTGAAGCACTTTTTAACAATATGAAACTACAAATGTAAACCATATTTAAAAGTTCATCATGTTACATTTTTTTATGTACTTTTTTGGAACTAGTTTTTAAATTTTAGATTATGTGTCCATCTATCTTAAGTGAACAGTTAATAATTAGCTTATTGATGATTGCATGAAGCCTTACAGTTTTCATTATTTTTTCTTATGCAAACGTCATGCAATAAAGCAAACCCTAATATTTGGCATCCTTCTTGGGCAAATGTTTCATTTTAATGTGCCTTATCTGGCTAGTATGCTCTGAAATTTTGCATGTTTAATATTATCTATATGAGGGGTTACTGGGAAAGGAGATTGCTTCAGAATATTTAGAATAATACCTAAGTTCCTAGAGGCTTTTGCATTTTCCAGGAGACAAGTTGTGTTTGGTGGCAACCTATACCACATTTATCTCTGAATCATGTGTATTTTTATCTGTAACACTACCATTGCCAGTGCTGATGGGGTCCATGTCCTAGTCCCTGTGGGATCGGCCTTCTGCAGAAAAACACAGCTTCCGGTACAACCCAAGGTTAATTTTTGGTTTGAAAGGCCCATTCCCGTTGTCTGATTCTGAAGTGCTCCGTCTTACTGGCGCCCGGTTTGGTGTTCTGTGCCTCTTCACCAAAAGTAGTGACAGGCAGCAGTCTCCCCACCTTTAGAGGTACTCCCCAGTCTCTTTATACTTAATGGTACTCTCCAGGGCAAACGACAAGTAGGGTCTTGTGCGCGGTTTCATCGTGGAGACCTGCAAAAAAAGAGCCTATTCTGCTTCATTTGTCACTGAGATGCTTGGGGATTTTGCTCCTATCCCCCAGCTCTTCTGCATTTTTGGCATATTTTATTTCTTGGTGGAAAGAAAATGAATCCATATATTTAATTTTATTTTTTTAAGTTATTCTCAGTTAGCTCTCATGTTATAGCACAAAAGGCTTTTGTTTTTAGATACAGTGCTTGCCACGTGATAGTGTCTGCAAGCCTCATTGATAGACTTTCTAATAAGATTTTAGTTAGCTTTTTTAAAGCATTTTAATTTCCTAAGAAATTGAGTTCTTTTTTTCCATATGTCGGACAGTCCCATAATTAGCTGAAAGACAAGTGCCAAATATTTATTTTTAAAGACTGTCAAGCTTAAGATTTCCTCTCTTTGTCACAAACCAAGGTTTTATAGTATATTTAACCAATTCCATTGAGAATAGATTGCTCCAATTCCATCAGGAGTGATTTTAATATCAGAATTAGTGTTTTCTCTAGCTATTGTCCAGACCAGAGTTACTGTAGTCCCTTCTCTCATCAATAATGTAATATATGAAGCAAATACGGATTGAAGGACATGCCTGGAAGGAATTACCAGTTAGCTAAACCAACAAGGTCATTTCACCATGACATTTGGTTTTAGGAATTCACCTATTCTATTTCACTTTCAGCTTCCTTCTAAACGAAAATAAAAAAGCTTTCTCCCTGCCTAGAAACATCAGTAGCACCATGGGAAAAGTAGCAAATGATATTTCAGCCTCTTGGGTTATTCTGCCAGATATATTTAAAGTACTCATTTTTAATATCTTGACTAAACAGAATTAAGCCTTATTAAAAGTAACTGCTTCTTGTCGTTGGCATCTTTTCAGTATTTACAGGGACATGCCTTTCTTCAAGTATTTCCTAGTATCTATTGTGATCATTGAGAAGTTAATTATTTGTGTTATAAATTGGTATAAAGGAAAAAGCTTAGTGGTTTCTCTAGAGGATATTTGCTTTCTGGTACAAAATATCTTGTTCCAGAACTCTCATTCTAGGTCTGTCACTGGCATCAAAGGAACAAAGTCACCTTGTGAACCACAGCTAAACTGGATATTTTCCCAATGATGTAAGAGTCTTGTGGCCTGAACCTCTGGAAATGAAGCTGTACTTTCCTGCCAGCTTGAGGGAGATGGGCCTCAGAGTTCCCCAGCCATTGGGCTTACCTTCTAGCTCTGAGATCTCCTCAGAGCATATACACTGAGTCACTGCTTCCTTCAGAAGAAGCAAGTTAAGAGAATGCCGAGAAGCAGTAAAAACACATGGGGAAAACATATACTCTGTATGTGCCTGTGCAAGCGTGCACATTTGCGGAGTAGTTTCTGGGTAAATGGTAGTATTGAGGACACAGGTTAATTTTGTTCCTCCCACTGTAAAGTGTGAAAATGTAATTAACACTATTGTATACAAGCTAAGATTGGATTCCATACAAATCAGGAAGTGTTCAAGATGTTTTAAAATCTTAAGTCCGAAACTCTAAAAATAGAGGGCCTCAGCTGGCTTTTATATTTTTAAAGAAGAGATCCTTAACCTCACACCTGTTTCAATGACTGCTGTTAATTATAGTTTTGTGTAACTGTTTCAATTGATGGATTCCAGTTTATCTTGGTGAATTTTTAGATCGAAGATTATGTTTTTTAAAAATTGGGGCACAGATATTTCCTAAAGCGTATGAAAAAATATTCTTCGCCATTGGCTTAGTTGACCCAGTATCCTTGGCTTAGTTGACCCAGTATCCTTAGTTGACCCAGTATCCTTGAGTGCCTTGATACTTAGTTGACCCAGTATCCTGAAGTGTGAATTCAGACATTGCCTGCGTAGATCTAAATTTTCGTTTTGTGCGCCTGCGTACGTATACACATTTACTGTGGTTTACAATGTATACGCAGAACGTTGTTTCTTTTCTTTAGTTTTCAACTGGCTCACACTTCTGTGTAGTGCTTTCCAGCACATAAGCTACTTATAAATCATTAAAATAGAGTAATGGCTGTGATAATAGTGTTTCTTGCCTTCTGCAAAATGATTTGATTAACCCAGCATTTTCACAAGTTCCATCGTTAAAAACAGAATACCTCTAGTTGACATGATTTGAGAGTTTCAGGAGACAGGTTTACATTTTCTGAAACTGTACTTGGTACGTGGCTCAACGTGGCATTTCAGTCTTATTAGTCACTTACGTGACTGAAGCTTGCAAGGTTTCTATTGCCAAATAAATTTTGACCAGAGTACATTGAAAATAGCTAATATAAAAGGAAGTCTCTCAGAAAATCTTGTGTTGATTTAATTTAGAGTACACTGTTTGGATTTTTTTTTTTCTGGCGGTGCCATGCGGAATCTTAGTTCCCCGACCAGGAATCACCATGTCCCCTGCGTTGGAATCGTGGAGACTGCCAGGGAAGTCCCTGTTTGGATCTTTTTAAACATATGGAAAAGTTGGTGAAGCTTCAAAAAGTCTCCAAGAGAGCATGAGAAAAATAGAGATGAGCAAATATAAATTTCTGGATGCAAAATTAATAGGGAATTAAAGGTTTTCTATAAACCTTTAAATTTTTTTTTTTTTTTTTGGTCATAGTTAAGAGTTCAGAAAACAGTATATATTCAATTAAGGACTAAGTTCCCAAAGCTCCATATTGATGTTTCTGGTCATTTCCATCATTGTCCTTTTGAAATGCAAATTAGCTTTTTAACAAAAAGAAAAAAAAAAGAATGAAAGAAAAAGAGAAAAAAGAAAAGAAAGAGAACAAGCTCTTAAAAATATAGGACTGTGCCTCTATGTAAAGTGATTGGGATTTTGTTAAAACCATGTTTCTACTCTTGAACCCTGTAACCATTCCCCCTCCCATACCCCCAGCCCACACCTGGATAAAAATATCCCTGAGTATAAAGGGAATCTACAGAGTCTACTGAAGATGCAGTTTTGAACTAGCTAATTTTTGTCCTCATAATTTAGAATATTAAATAGCTAATATATTTAATACCTCTGATTGATGGTTCTGGGCTTTAACCACACTTTCAAACAGAACCCAAAGTAATCACAGTAAAGTAAGCAAATTTATTCAAAGTAAACTTTGTTTCAGGAGCGCCCCCACCCCAAATAGATTTTAGGACAGAAATGGGAAAGGTTTTTGAGTTATTTCATGCAGAATTATTATCTGTGGAAAAGCCGCACTGGAGTGGATGAATTCTTCTTCAGTGTGTATTTTCAATGAAGCGGGGGAATTAGATTTAATTTTAGTTTTAAATATTCGGGGGAAAAGGGAGCTGACAGTTCTACAGTTTTTGACATACAAGTTGTCCTTGAAATTGTTTTCATTATCAAGTATAAAGATTCACATCAGAATGGCCAACTTCACATGGGTTTCTGGATTCCCTGGTGCTGCTCCTAACCTGGACTCATAATCAGTTGCCATATTGAGGCAAGAGCACTCAGGGTGAAGGTAGTCACATAACTTTAAAAGCGTCCCCCGATGCAGGGGACACGGGTTCGTGCCCTGGTCCGGGAAGATCCCACATGCCGCGGAGCGGATGGGCCCGTGAGCCATGGCCGCTGAGCCTGTGCGTCCGGAGCCTGTGCTCCGCAACGCGAGAGGCCACAACAGTGAGAGGCCCGTGTACCGCAAAAAGTGATCAGTGTTTTCCGTGGTGAGGCCTTCAGTATTTGAGTGAATGCAGAGTATGTTGAAGTGGCAAGTCGGTGATAAGTTTTTCATCACTAACCTTGTTTACACTTTTGTACACCACTGCTTGCACTAGTATCTTAGTGTGAATTTTAAACATTGTTTTACAGTGTATACAGATTGTTAAGCATTAATTTATATAAAGATGTTTCTGTTTACTTTCATGTATTTTACAAAGAACAGCTATAATAGTTGGTTAAATGTTCTTGAATTGTGTTTGTGTGCTATTTTGATTATGTTCTATTGTCTTTTCACCCCCTATGAATTTGAGTGTCAGGAATAGAAAAATAAAATGATTACCTGGTCTTTGAAAAAAAAAAACTTTTAAACATATGAAAATATAATCAGGCTTTGTTGTATTAAGAGAAATACAAATTAAAAGTGCTCAAATTCCATTTTCATCTGTCAGGTTGGCAAAAATCTGCAAGTTTGATAACACATAGTGATGGCTGAGATTTGGGAACCAGTCATGCTCATAATTTGCTGGTGTGAGTGTAAATTGTTGCAGCCTCTGTGGAGGACAGCTTGGCAGGATCGATTACAAAACCGTATGGGACACTTCACCCTGTGGTTCCTCTTCCAGGATTTTAGTCTATTGATGTACTCAGTACAGTTGAAACGATGTGTTTATCACAGCTTATTCATCGCAGCACTGTTTGAAATGACAAAAGATTGGAAATGACCTAAATTTTTGTCATTAAGGAATTGATTAATATATGGTGCACCTACACAATGGAATACTATGCAGCTGTGAAAAAAGAACAAGAAAGTTCTTTATGTATTTATGTGAAAAGCTCTCTAAGGTTTATTGTGAAACTCTACTATGTACGTCGTAGGGTATCATTCATGTAAAACTGGAAGAAAAAGTGAAAGTGTGTGTGTGCTTATATGTATATATATTTCTTTGGGAGGATACATAAGAAACGGATAACATTGGTTTGCCCATGGGAAGTAAAATGAATGAACTGCGAGGCAGGAGTAGGAGGACTTTTTAAAATTAAAAAGTTAAAATTTAATTTGTATTATGAGTCAAGAGGATATTTATATCATATAAGCTTTATGAATATCAATAAAATGAACACCTGTGAACTGTTTAGAAATAGAACATTATCACTCTTGTGTTTTTTTTTTTTTTAATTCGGCTGCACTGCATTTTTTTTTTTTTTTAAATTCTGCTGCACCACATGGCATGCGGGATCTTAGTTCCTGACCAGGAATCGAACCAGGGCCCCCACAGTGAAAGCACTGAGTCCTAACCACTGGACCGCCAGGGAATTCTCACATTATCACTGTTTTGACGCTCCTTAACTTCTGTAACTTTCTGTAAACTTTTCTCCGTTTTTCCTCTTTCTGTCCTCATACACTCATGCTTGCGTACCTCCAGCCACGGTTACCCTTGCACCTTTGTCCAGATCAACCCCTGGCATCTGTGTCTCCCCTACAGGAGCGAACAAGCCTCGTATCACCATTGGAGAAGCTGGACCCCCAGGGAGAGAAGGAGGGAAGCCTTGTGGACCGGGAGCCACAGGAGAAGCAGCCCCCGCCTTGTCCTAGGCTCATCCACCCAAACGATGTTCTCAAGATTCTGGAGGCCTTTGTCACGGGTCTGAGGAAACCCAGGTGGGCTGTGTTGCTGGAGGGCTTGCCTGAGAACTGGGGAAGCTGGATGGGATGGGGGCCCAACAGATGCCAGGGATGGGAGAAGAGGCTGCTGAGCCAGAACTTGGGGGGAGTGAGTAGAAGGATGTTTGGAAGGAGGATGAGAGGAATCCACGGACATTACAATGAAAGAAATGGGTGTAGAAGCGATTTGCATGTTTTCATTCATCATTCATTCATTCAACGAACATCTGTTGGGATCTGCTGTGTGTGAAGGCCCCGTGGGGAGAACACTTTGTGATCAGAACAATGGTCAAAGCATATGGAGGTGTCATGTTGCTCAGGGGAAGTGGTCACCTCCATCTGGCATATCAGAGAGGGCTTTAGGAGGAAATGGCACCAGAACTGGGTTTTCCTCGGTGGACAAAGTGGGGGGCGAAGGGCATTTTAGGATGTCACAGCACAGGGAAAGGCCTGGTTCAAGAATCACGACAAAGAGGTATGGCTGGAGTGTCAAGGATCTGAGGAGTGGGACCGGCTTGGGTAGAGGAGCCAGGCCAGATCTTGAGAGCCTTACCCAAATTGCCCAAGGTCTTGGTCTTTACCCTGTAGTGGCCTGGAGCCAGAAAAGGATCTTAAGCCGTGGGGGAGCCCTGAGTAGACTTGCATTTGAGAAAGATCACGTTGGCGGCAGGGAGGGGGCTGCTGCTGGATGCAAGGACAGTGGTAGGAAGGTTTGTCCAGGTGGGAGGGAACAGCCTGGATGAAGCCTATCCTAGAGGGGATGGAGAGGAGATAAATTTTGAGAGCTGCTTTGCTACATTTGTGGAAGAAATAGGCAGAGTAATACACTATGAAGCCAGTGAAGTGAACTGATTGAGAGAAAGCTGGTGGATGAAACTCCAGTGATGCTTTCACAAAGGTGACAATGGCACCAGGAATCAGGAACGTTGATGACAAGCGGGTGTTCTTTCTGAGAATCTTCCACGATCTGATGAACTTGTATAGCTGGGTGGGAAGGTGACAGGTGGAAAGGCAGTAAGTCTGTGAGGTGCAGGCACTGTGATGGGCCCTGCTCGGGGGCCTGGATGACACCAGGTGGAGAGGATGGTACCAGTGCTCTCAACCTTCAGGGACTTTCGGGCACCAGTGAAGCTGCTGAAGGTTGTGCGAGACGACTCAAAGGACTCCGAGTACTGGAAGGCCCTGACCACGGTTATCCCTGCCACCACCCTGAACCTCTGGGACGCTCTCTACACCGCCTTGGAGAAATACCAGTACGTGTGTCTGGTATGGCCCAGGGGGAGGAGGGAGCCGGGCAGACATGTAGGAGAAGGATGCTGCTTGGAACGGCCACATTCGGCACCTCCCTGTCCCGTGAACTCTTGGAGAGAAAAGCAGCCAAAGGGCAACCCTGTTGGGGGGCTGTAGTGTTGGGGAGGCCCCTCTGGCCCCGCCCTCCCTGTTCTGTTCCCGCTGGCCTGGCTCGTTCAGGGCGGGAGGGCTGCTCTGGTAGGCGAGCCTTCTGGGGTCCTCTTCCACCTCCAACCAGATAGAAATACAGAGCCCCTGGCCCTTACTTGATACAGGATGGAGGAGTCAATGGGCCGCTAACCGATTTTTCTGCCCAAAGCCTCGTCCTGACCCAGAGGGCCAAGCTGCTGATAGAAAACCGTTCTCTGGAGCAGCAGAACACAGAGCTCCAGCAGCTGCTGCAGCAGTATCTAGACTCCAAGGTGGGTGACGAGACCCTCCAGGGAGGGGAGGCGGGATGCTGGGAGAGGCCGTGGGACAGGAGGAGATACTAGGAAGTGAGGCGTCACCCCTGCCCCCACCCTGCCGCGAGGCGTGGGAGCTCTGAGATGCAGGCTGTGATGGTGTCCCTTTGATGCCCATCGTTTTCAGCACCGGCTGCTTGTTGGAGGGCTCTCAGAGGCAGTGACGAAGCCAGTGCTGGCCTCCCAGCTTACAGAGCCCTTCCACATGAACTTCCTTCTTTGGTCCCTAACAACCAGTCTGTGAGGCAGATAGGGCGGAAGTGATTCTCCCCCTTTCACAAAAAGGAGAATCGAAACTCAGCACTTCTGTAACTTGCCCAGAGGGCAGACTCTTCCCTCTCTGCCAGCCCTGGGTGTCTGGCCTAGGATGTGACATGGGGAGGGAGGGGAGGTTCCAACTGGGGCAGATATTCCCTGGCCCCCACTCGTGCCTGCTCCAGTGACAGTTGGGGCAACTTCCCCATGGCTTGGCAGGAGGAAGGATCTCCCCGTCCGCTCCACAGGGAAGAGTCCACCGGCAACACAGTTGCTGGCTCTGCTCTGCTCCTGTGGGATCCTCCACGTGGTGCTTAAGGTCGTAACACGGGGCTGAGCGTAGGTCCTCCGTCATCAGCTGAGGCCAGTCACACGCCCACGCACTGGGGGTGTGTGGCCCGTGAGGTCTCAGGACCCCTGCTACACCTGAGCGGGGGGATGTGGTGAGCCGGGGGGTCACGCTGGCCTCTTGGCCCGAGACAGGACTCAGACGTTTGGGAACCGTATGGCCCATACTTCCTTCGAGGCCACTGTGTACAGGAGGCTGGGGGCGGGGGGGAAGCACAGGGCCACACTGGGGCTATAGGGTGGGCAGGTCAAGAGCGGAGGGGAGGGCTCAAGAGAATGGATCAGAGGGGAAGGTTAAGAACGTGACCAGAGCCTGATGAGCTGGAGCAGAAGCCAGACGAGGAGCCCAGGTCTTGGCCTCAGAGGAAGGCAGGCTGCGGGCTTTCCCAGGCAGCCAGAAGTGTTTGGGGGAGGAAGTGCTCCCAGGGATTTGGAGGCCTGTGGCAGGGGGACCCTGGGGGAAGTGTCATGACCTTTACTCTTTTCCAGATAAACTCTGAACTGCAAGTTCCTCCGACTCAGGTGTTCCGGGTCCCCACAAAATAGAGCCAGACCTCGAAAGGGCCGACACTGGTATCAGCGCTGGTGCCACAGGTGGCATCTCCTGGGGAGCTGCCTGGGCCCACTCCCTGGGTCTTCCAGAGCTGCTGTTGTCGGGCCTGTCAAGATAGGTGACAAGAGGAGTTACTTGTATCCTGCAGGCATGATTAAAGTCTTCAAAGAGTTGTGTCTGAATCTCTTTAAAGAGGTCAGGTGAGACACGGGCCCCTATCCCCACCTCTGTGTCACGAGGGGACTTTGTCCCCAGCCTCGGGCTGTGGTTTGACAACAGGCTTGTAGCTGTGGGACCGGGCCTGTGGCACGGGGCTCCCTTCTTGCTTTTGGGAGAAGCTGGTGTCTGCAGGTGGCGGCGGGAGCTTTGGGCCATTTCAGGGTCTGTGCCTGCAGACTGTCCTTGGGCCTGCAGGACCCTTTGTGAGCTTCTGGGGCCCCTGGGTCCAGCCTGCGGTGCCCCCTGGGCTGTGCTGTGAGGCTCTTCCTGTGGGCAGCCTGGGCAGACAGTCCTGTACCTTAGGCCCACCTTGAACCCTGGGCCACAAGACCCCCCAAAGGGTTAGGGGCCCATCCTGTACTGAGTTTGCCAGCCAACCCTGCCCCCTGCCCCCCATCAGTCCCCCCACTTGGACAACTGCAGACTTGTCAGCTCAGTGTTTGATTTCTTTTATTAAGAGAAAAATCACCACTTGAGAAAGGAAAAACAGCCAGGAGAAACCCAGCTCACACAGGCAGGGGGGCAGCACTTCAAGCAAACTCCAGGCAGCCCCTGGAGGGCCGGAAGGGTGAGCCCTGAAGGGGCCAGGCGGGTGGGGGGCACGGGCGTCCGGGGGCACGGGCGTCCGGGCGTGGACGTCCAGGCTTGTGAGCGCTAGCCTGGGCTGAGGAAGCTCTGGAAAGCCGTCAGGACCCACAGGCTGGGCAGGACTGGGCTTGTGCACGCAGGGCTGTGGCTGCCTGGACCGAGTGGAGCCGGCCTGGGGAGGCAGTCACCCCGCAGGATTAGCGGGAAGGATCTGCACTTCTGCAGGGCCAAGACTGCTAGTGTCGGCTGCCCTTGCAAGATGATGTCTGGGGGAGGGGAGGGTGATACTTTTTGCTCATTAACTCTTCGGAAAGCCCTGGGCACTGGCCCATGACATGATTCTCGATTCTCAGTGAATTTCGTTAACGCTTTCGAGCTCTACGGGGAGGCCTGCGGAGGATGTGGGGTGGCTTCCTCTGGAGCCCCCATCCCTTCCCACACTCCCCACCCTGCAGGCAGGGACCCGAGGGGAGGGACCGGGCCAGCAGCAGACTTGAGGTGGTGAGGACAGGCAGGGAGGGGGGGTGTCACCAGCCCAGCCAGCAGGACGAAGGCCCCTGGGCCCTGAGGCCTCCATGCCGGAGGAGGGGCAAATGCCCAGGCCCAGCAGGGGAGCGCAGGGAGGCCCCGGGGCCTTCACGCCCCCAGGAGCTTCTTGACCATGTAGCCGGGGAGGCTGTAGAAGAAGAGGGCCAGCATGAGCAGCGCCAGCAGCGCCAGCACGATCTTGATGATGAGCCACTTGTACCGCGTGCAGATCAGGTACTTGATGGACTTGAGGGGGTTGAGGAACCAGACAAAGGCCGTGTCGGGCCGGCTGGGGGAGGGAGAGTCTTGGTCAGCTGGTGGCATGTCCAAGGCACCCCATCCCCTCAGCCCTACTAGGCCCCAAGAGGACTGAGTCCCCAAAGTACTGAGTGCTGGAGGGAGGGTTTGAGCCCATCTCTAAGCACCAGGTGTGCTGCCTGCATTCCCTGTCCTCTTTGCAGGACCCTCTGGTGCCCCATCTCCTCCCGCGGCCTAGACGGCATTTCTGGCAGCTGGGCAGGCATCACACCTCCCGCACCCTTGCAGTGATGGCGGGTCAATGCTTGAAGGGGCAGCCTCAGCACTGCAGGCAGTTCCGATTATTAGGAAGCTCCCCTATTGAGTGGTTCCTTGTATATGGTCCGGTGCTGCCCCATGTTCTCAATGAGATCGGTGTTTCTCAACCTCTCCCCCTTTCTGCTTCTGTCCCCACCAGGTCCTGCCAGGGGTGTGAGGGGCCCCGGTGGGGCATACGCCACCCTCACCCCGACCTGCCCGCCGTCAGGGCTGGATCGCTATTCTATCTTCTGCAGGGCCGCCTAGCCCAGAAGGGCTTGTTGAGCTTACATTCTGTTGACTGTGTTACAAAAACAACAGGTTCTATGAAATGTCAAGATGGAAAATCAAAGTATTGAATATGCTTCTTCAAATTCCTCCAGCTCCTGGAGGACGTGGACCACACCCTCCAGAGCCTTTCAGCACAGATGGGGCTGCAGAACAGGGATGTGGGCGCAGGGCACCTGGTCTCTAGTCCCAGCGGTGATAGGCAAGTTAGGCACCTCTTAGAGCCTCAGATTCCTCACTTGTACCACGGGGTTAATAGTAGATCCCCACCTCCGGGGTTGGTAAAAGGGTGACATGAGAAAGTGCATGGGAAGCTCCCAGCCCCGCGCCCGGCACCGAGCTGTGCTCCTCACATGCTTGTTACTAAGATGTTTGAATGGGATGGAGATACTCACTGTCCTGCAGGGCAGGAAAGGGCTCGGGGTTGGGAGGAGGATACTGGTAGAAACTATTCAGGACTTGGAGGCTAATCCCAGCCAAAGCCTTTCCCCTTTCCCGTCCATCGCTCAACTTCTTTCTGCCAGTGGAACTGGGTTAGAGTCTGTCCGGATTGTTGCTGGGACAGGGAGTGGTGTAGTGCGAAGGACATTGGATTGGCAGTTTGAAAACTGAGGCTGAATCCTAGCTCTACCCTGATGGCTAGGTGACCTTGGGCAATTTACTCTTCCTCTCTGGCCTGATACGTGAACATGCAAGACAGTTATTTGCAGTTCTGAGTCTATGATACTGTTCGAAAGCTTAACAGTTGCTGTCTGTATCCTTATGTGTGCACTTGTGGGCATACTTTTGTGTGTGCACTTGCGTGTGTGTGTGTGTGTGTTCCACATGCTGCCCAGCTCATAAGCCCTCGGTCCAGGAGGGAGGGAGGAATACCAGACCCAGGAGGGTGCTGGGTGCAGGCCCCAAGGGTCTTCTTGACCGGGTAGCCAGGCACAGGGCAGAGGAGAAGGGCGGGAGGGGCAGCAGCTGGAGGGGCAGCCGGCGATACGTGCGCCACAGCAAGTAGTGGGCAGACTCGAGAACCATCTTGAACCATCTGGTTCAAGAACCAGATGAAGCTTGTGTCAGGCCAGCTGGAGCTGCAGGAGGAGCAGAGGGAGCATGGAGAAAGGCCACAGGAGCTGAGGGCTGGGGCGTGGGGAGGGCCCCGGCCAAGTTGGGGGCCAGGACGGGGGCCGACCCTGGGCTGAGTTCATAGTCCCAGGCACCCCCCAGCCATGAAGGCTGCCTGGGGCCCCAGAGTCCACCACTGCAGCTGTTTGTCTTTGGCAAACACCAGGAAGAGCATTTGACTCAGCTTGGTGGGGCCTTCCCCGGGAGAGGTGCAGCTCTCCTGTACCGGGGGCCCGCGCTCTGGCTCAGAGGGAGGTGTGGATTTTGGGAAGAAGGGGAGGAGGGAGGAGGCTCCCCTGCAATGAGGCTGTGGCCTAGGAAGGGACAGAGAAGGCAGAGGTGCCTACAGAGTGGAGGGCAAGGAGACCAGAAGTTTCTGGCCCCTCCTTCCCATTCCAGTGCCACCAGGGACTAGCATGGCAGGGGCCTGACCGGCAGAGCACTCACTTGGGTTTCTCCAGGGGGTCAGGTTCATTGCGGGCCAGGCCCACTGGATTCTTCTCTGCCTCCTCGGCAGTGAGTAGATGCAACTCTGCCTCCACCTTGCCCTGCAGAGAGGAACAGAATGGTCCCCGTGCCCGGGTTAGGTGCCAGGCCCTCAGCGCCCTGGCCTGGCCCAGCCCTGCCCCCTGCCCAGCAGTAGTGGTACCCACCGTGAGCTCAAACTCATCATTCTCATTGCGGGCCAGGAGGGGCCACCAGCCTTTGATGCGCTTCTGCTTGAAGATGGAAGCCAGGGGCACGTCCACCTCCCCCGTGGCCATCTCCATGCTGCACTGCTTGGCCGTCTTTGCGCCCCGTGGGAACCGGTTCAGGTCCAGCTCGATGGCCCCTGTGGCAACCTCAGAGTCAGTCCTGACATCTGGTACTATTGACCGCACCCCCAAACCTGGGCTGGGCTCCCCCTGCCCCTGCCTCCCCCTCCCCTGCCCGCTCTGCTCCGGTCCCAGCCTTGCACCCAGGAAGTCGTCGGCGGAGAAGTGGTCGGCGTCCCAGATCTGCAGGGTGAGCCGCGCGGGGATTTTGTATTCAGTCTCGTCCCAGGAGAACATGGACTCCTTCTTGGAGATGACAATCTTTTCCTCGGCAGCCAGGTAGTCGAAGGGGAACAGGTAGCGCCAGTTGAAGTTGCCCTCGCCCGTGAGGGAGTGGTAGTGGACGTCCGTGTCCTGCTTGTCCTCCTGCTGGCCCTTCAGCCACCTGTGGAGCATCGTCGCCTGCTCCAGACTTGCGGCCACACCTGTGGGGGCTCTCTCCACCCACAGCCCCCCTGTCCTCTCCCTCCTCTCCTGCCTCGCAGGGAGATGGGCCCACCCAGCTCAGCCCCCTCCCGGCCAGGGAAACTCTCACCCACCCCCGCACGAAAATGTCACTGGACTTCTCCCCGGTGAAAAAGTCATCATCCTCCAGGACCACCTCATCTGTGTTCCACACGATGACCCGCAGCTCGTACCTGGGCGGGGGGAGGGGCTGATTAGCCGCCTACGGGGGGGTTCTCCAGGGTCTTGGGGCTAGGATGGGGCTGGAGATGAGACAACCGGGTCACGTCCTGGGGACTTGGGGGTGGGCGTGGGGCCTGGGTCAGGCTGGGGCTGAGGGAGCAGATGTGGGGAGAAGCTGAGGGGATGGGGAGACATGGGGGTACCCGGCTGAGAGAAGAGGGTCCCCCAGCCAGCATGGCTCTTATGAGGAGAGCCGGGTTGGGGGAGAGCCAGTTGGGCTGGAATGCCAGGACCCAGAGCACACTCTGGACAGGGAGGCTGACTCAGGCCTCGGAGAGGCTGCCCAGGCTGCAGGGGAGGGCGTGGGGGGTGCAGGGGGGTGCGGGCGTGGCTGAAGCGAGGCTTGGAGAGTCGGCAGCAAGATTCCCCCGTCTCCAGAGGCCGGAAGCTCCACTCCAGCTCTAATAAAAGTTCACACTGAAGCCCAGCAGCTGGCTGTGGACCACCATGGAATCTGATTTCCTTTACATCCTTGTCCCCAAAGGGGATTTTCCCCTTGAAGTGTAATCGTCATGATAAATGAGGTAGTTACGTCTCAACCTTTAGGAGGGAGGTTGAGTCAGCTACTAAAAATTCCCTGGATTGCGGCTCTTGGAGTTCTGTCCTGGACTGCAAGTCCCGGAGACATAACGGGTTGGGGTATCCCCTGGTGGCGGGCCCTGGAACAGCAGACTCAGGGTCCCACCCGGAGACTATGCCAGGTAGAACGGGCTGTATAATTTGCGGGGTCCAGTGCAAAATGGAAACGCGGGCCCCTGTGTTAAAAATCATTAAGAATTTTAAGGCTGCCATCTTGAAATAAGCGTGCGGCCCCGCGCAACCTCACAGGCCTACGCACTTGGCCCTGATCGCAGGCGCTGAGGCCAGTGCTGGCAGCGACTTGATCCTGCCACTTTACAGATGGGAAAACTGAGGCCCAGGCAGGCAAAGTGACCTGGCCAGTGTCAACTAGGAGAGGCAGATGGCGCAGCTCCTGGCCCAGTGCGCCCCGCTCTCCCGGCCTCCCGCCTCTCCTGGGCACTCGCCCTGTGCATCTCATCAGCGGATGCCTTAAATAAAACTTGCTAGAGCTGAATGACGGCCCGGAGCGGGGACTGTCAGGGAGCAGAGCAGGGTCTCAGGGCTTCTGCGTCTCGTGGGTGTGTGTGGGGGAACCCACGGGGATGCTGTGTGTGTGCACGCACGTGGAGGAGTGGGTCTGTGATGACAAAGTCTGCTGGAGCGTGCCGGTGTGAACTCACAGCCCTCGCTGACCTCGCCACGGAGGTGTGGCCCCTGCTGCAGCAAAGGGGACCCACCCAGGACAGGCCCCACAGCCCTCCTGATGGGTTGCTCTGTTCCCCCAACGAGGCCACAGGGCACTGACTAGGGAGACCTGGGCCTGGAGCCTCCTACAGGAAGGACGCCTTTGGGGAGCATGGAGGGAGGGGTGCTGGGCCCGAGCAGCTCACTTTTTGGGCTTCCGGGGAGAGATGTCCAGAGGCGTTCCAGGGGCTGGCATGTTCATGGGAAACATGTCCACCCACAGCTCCAGGCGGCCCTGAGGAAGGAGGTGTGGCAGGTCTCACGGACTCCTCCCTCTGCCCAGCAAGGCCAGCTCTCCTCTCCCTCCCAACCTTTGTCCTGTCAGGACCCATTTCATCAGTTTTCATCCTTGGATGCCAGCAGTTCCTATGACGTCACCAATAGCCAGTGGCAGCTTCTGAGGGAGATACCCTAGGTCTCCATCTGAGCTGATGTAATTCTCACACAAAGTGAAGACTCAAACCCTGAAGTTACGGTGAAGGGCCATGGTGCGTGCGTATGAAGGGAACGCAGTGAATAGCAGGAGGATCTGTTTTTACGGACCCAGGTTGGGACCCCCTGATCCCAAATACCAAAGAACCTCAGATCCCGGCCAGGCCAGTCACCTGCTCTATGCCTGGCTTGTCAGGGTTGAGCAGCGGCCGCGTCTCCACGTGTTCCGGCACCAGGCGGCAGCCCACGCGGGGGATGTCCTCCCAGTACCTCAGGGCCAACAGTGCCACGTGCTCTTCCGTGGGCTTCCTCTGCCCTGTGGGTGCTAGTGGTGAGCTCACACACGGGCTCAGCAAAACAAGAGACCTGTGCTGGGCCAGCGACTCAGGGGCACAAAGAAGCCCCATCTCCAGTTTACTGCTGGGAAACTGAGGCACAGAGGGAGCTGTGGATTGCCCAAGCTCTCAGCTGCCTCATGGGCCCAGAAAAGTCTGTCTCCTTGGGTTTCCTCTGCTTGGGAGAACCTGACCAGAGAATTCTGGGCTATGAGGTCAGGGAAGAGAAAAACCCACATCCTGTCCCAGCACCCTGAAGATGGCTGGCACTGGTTTCCTGGCAGAGATACCTGCTGATTCTCTGGGAGGTGCCAGGGGGGCAAAAGTGTGGGGACAGCCAGACTGACCTGGGTCTATGCCCTCACTCTGCCTTGTAAGAACTGAGTGGCCTTGGGCAAGTCACTGAAACCCTTTGGGTCTCGGTTTTCTCATCTGCAGAATGGGGAGAACCTCCCTACCCTACAGGGATGCCGGGAGAGAGAGTGAAGGGGACAAGTGAGCAAGCGCTGTGTGGGATGGGGAGAAAGGGTGGAGGCTGGGCGGACAGGAGGGGGACAGTGGGGTGATGAGCGGATGGGTGGTCCCACCACAGGGAAGTGTGGGTCTTTCCTTCGCCTCTGACACCCCCATAGCTTTGTCCAGCATCCTGTTACCGTTCTCGTCCTCGATCTCGGAGGGCCCTGTGAAGACGCGGTTGGACACCTTCACTCTCCCAGGGGGCCCGAAGTGGGGGCCGTCCACTTTGCCCTCCTTGCAGAGGCGGGTCAGGATCTGGCTGGGCTTCATGGGGTCCCGCCAGATATTGTAGCCGTGTCTGTCGGAGGAGACACATGGGCTGGGTGGGGCTCAGGGTGCGGCTGGGCCATCCCCAGGTGGTAGATGGTCCTGGCCGGTTTCCTTAGGTTGGCCGTTGCTCCGTGTCAGCAAGTGAGCCCTGCCCTGCGTTCCAGGATCAGCTGACACACCAGGGCTGCTGCAGGCTGATCCCTCCTGCCCTGGGCTCCGGCCCACATGCTCAGTGTCCCAAGGATGAGTATCCAGTCTCCCCCAGGGCAGCCCGCACCATCCCCCCACCGTGTCCCCTCTAACGGAACTTCAAAAACTCCCTGAGGAAACTGATAACACAAGAGGTTAAGGGCCTTGCCCAGGGTCACGCAGCCTGGCAGTGGCACAGGGCGGCCAGATCCTCAGCGCACTCTTCCTAGCGCGCTTCTGCCTCTCCTCCCAGCCCGCTTTTCTCTCATCTTGTTTCCTCTGTCCTGGAATCCCCTGTCTCTCTCCTTGTCTTGGAATCTGCAGTCCTGGCCCCTGAAGGCTGAGCCCAGAACCTGGCGGGGTGGAGGCCTGGCTGGGACAGAAACCATAATATGTCCACCTTCCCAAATCCCACGGTCTGCATCTTGGTTTTGGAGTCAAGGTGCAGTAGGTGCGCCCTGCCCCGCCCTGCCCCACGCACGTGGAGTAGGTCTGCGCGATGCCACAGGTGGCGCGGTGCTTGCTGTAGAAGCGGTTCTCCAGGTCGATCTTGGTTTCCCCAATGAGGTCATCGGTGCCTACCAGATCCCAGTCGTATACGGCTACCGTCAGCAAGGATTCCATGGGGAAGGAGGCCTCGATGTCAAAGGACCTTGTGGGACAGGGTTGGGAGAAGGGTTGAGGGTTGGGCTGGGGTAGGGTGGAGTAGGAGGTGGTCTGCTCTGGGGAAGTTGGGGCAGGTGGAGTGGGACACCAGGAGGCCTTACTTCCCAAAGATGGGGTTGAGCTGCTTGGAGATGTAGTTCTCCTTGTCACGGATGTCAGTCTTGCCTAGCCGGATGGCGATGTAGGGGTCGGCTTTGCCATTGATGTCTGCGGGGTGCAGGTCCGTGGCCTGGGATGGGAGGGGTGCTCCTGAGCAGGGCCCGGGCACCTTCATCTTCCAGTATCCCTGCCCCTCTCCCTGATGGTCCCATGACAGTGAGGGGCAGAATCACGGACCAGGGACTTGCTGTGTGACCCTGGGCAAGTCCCTGACCCTCTCTGGGCCTTGGCTTCCTCCTCTATAAAGGATGGTACTAGACCAGCTGACCTCCCTGGTGTCTTCCAGTTGGGGGCTGTCAGTCTGTAGCTGCTTCAGCCCTTCCTGGGCGGGAGGACCAGGAGCCTGGGGAAAGGATGTGAGGGGCCTCTCACCCGGACCACGTAGACCCGGACCAGCACGTTGATGGGGTCGTTGCTGGGGATGCCCTGGAACATGCCATAGGTGGGGTCATAGCCGGCTTCCCGGGACACGTCCTCTGGGAGTGGCACTTTGTATACGCAGAGGGAGCCCTGGGGTGAGGCAAGAGTGGGTCAGGGTGCAGCTTCCCGTGGCACAGGCAGGGGTGGCATGCAAGATAGCCAAGAGCACTGAGGGTCTGCGCCCTGCTGCGGTGGGGCCGTAACCCTTTAGCTGCGGTGGGGCCTTAACCCTTTAGTTGCTGGGGTATGGAGAGTCAGGGGTTCTGGAAGGAGTGGCTGGAGTGGGAGGGGCAACTCTGAGGTGGGTGGAGTGGGGAGGTGGGTTTAGGGCAGATGATATTTATCAATCAGCGTGGAAGTATTTTTATACTTTACCAACCGGGTTGGCTGACAGTTCCACCTGGCTGTCAGCCCCGGGCTTGGGCTGGGGAGAAGAGCTGGTGGGGGGCTCAGGACTTAGGGCCCACCTGTGCTCCCTGCCTGACCTTGAAGCGCCCCACGATGCGCTCCTCCTCAGTTGCGCCGTCCTCGTTGTCCCCCGTCTTGCCCCGAAGCAGGTTGAACGTGTGCAGCCAGTCCTCGAAGCTGTCGAACTCTGACTCCAGCTCCTTGGGGTACACCTGAGCCAGGCCGGGCTGTCAGGGGCTGAGGCCGGTCCACTGGCCTCTGTCTTGCCCCCGGTGTGACCCTACTTTCTGGCTAGGTCTGCTCCCAGACCCTCACCTTGAGTTCATCAATCTTGGGTTTCTTCTTCTCAGGGGCCTCAGACCCTTGGCCTGGGCTCTGGGTTCTCTTCTTCTTCTCCTCCTTTGCAGCCCTTGACTTCTCCTTGCCCTTCATCAGCCCCTTCAGGCCTGGCCAGAAACAGACAAGGGGGCAGAAATGATGTGGCAGGAAGGCCTGGGCTGGAGACCCAGCTCTGTCGCTTTGCTGATTTAACTTGCAGGTCTCTGTGTGCTCATCTGTAGAAAATGCAGACAATGCTGCCTGGCGTGCCCACCTCACATGGGAGCAGGGCACCAGTATGCCAGAAATGTGCAGAGCCTGTTGTGTGCCCTTTGACAGAGAGGGGCGTGGAAGGAGCTTGGGTCTGGTGCCAGCTCACTGTGCTCTCTGGCCTCAGTCTCCTTGTCTTTAACATTAAGAGGATTGTTCTGTATCAGCATTTCCCAAACAGCATTCAGTGGAACACTAGGTGTAGGCGTTCTTGGAATGCTTTAAAAGAAAAGATATATATGTGTGTGTGTGTGTGTGTGTGTGTGTGTGTGTAAAATGAGCTGGGGAAATATTTTATCATGTCTTCCTTTTAGAGATTTATAATAGCATTTGTATATTAAAGGCACTGAGAAGTCCCGCACCAAGGGACCTGTTCAACCCATTTGACCCCAGAACCCTCTGTTCCCTTCAGAAGACCCATTAATAGTGTTCCATGGAAAAGGTCTGGAAAATACTGAATGGGGTGAGCTCTGAGATCCCTTCCAGCTCTGATGTTCTGTGACTCTAAATGTCTGTCCCTCACTGTGGCTGCTGAACTGGTCAGAGTAAAAGCCACTCTAGATAAGGGCCTCAGCCTGCTCTCTGGTGCGCAGGGATGCCTGGTGATATCTGCTGTTGGCTGCTGCAGCTGTGAGGGCCCATGGGAAGGGGAAAGAGAAGCAGCTGGTGTGACAAGCAGGGGAGCCACCCATCTGGGGGGCTGGGAGGGAGAGGCAGAGATCCAGGGCTCCAGGGCTCACCCTCAGTGTTGTCCATCTCCTCCTTCTCCTCCAAATCAATTCCTGAGGCCTCTTGCTGTTGAAGTTGCTGCCAAAAGATGAGGTGAGGAGGAGGGAAGGTGGGTTTCCTAGGGAGGTGTTTGTTGAACCCACACTGTGGTGTCAGACCAGGCTTAAATGCTTAGAGGCAGAAACTCTTTTCCATTGGGTTTCAAACCCATGATGTGCTTAAGCGGGTTAAAAAAAAGTTTATGATGTGTACAATGTGACTTAACTGTACTTAGGGGTTATGATTCTTTAATTGTGTATGATTGAAAAATATGCGCTCTTTAATGTTGCTTCTTAGTGGTATTATTATTTTAATGCAGAAAAGTATAACTGAATAAGAAAATGTGCCTTATTTTCTTCAGTCAGTACACACTGGACACTAAATCATTGTTTCATCCAAGGTGTCACCGCCACCTGGTGACAGCCTGTGCAAATTACAGGAATAGACTCGAGACAATGGGCAGCCTCTTGGAGCTCCAGGCTGGCCAACTTGAATCGAGGAGGTGTTGGTGGGAGAAGATACTACTAGGTGTCCCCCAGTTATCTGCTCTCCTCCTCTCTAAAAGTTTTTGGCACACAGCTACCTAGCTAAAGATTACATTTCCCAGCCCCCCTTGCAGCTAAGTGTGGCTATGGGACTCGATTCTAGCCAGTGTGAGCTGAAGTGATATGTGCAGCTTCTAGGCTGGGCCCTTAAAAGGAAAGGAGTATGTGTCCCCTTCTTCTCTTTACCCTTCCCGTGGACTAGTATTAGGACGTGACGGCAAGCCATCTCTAACCACGCAGATGCCAGTAACAAGATGGCAGTGTCTTGGTCCCTGACCCCACTGAATCACCATACCAACCTTCTTCTTGTTCCCATCAATCTAACTTGCTACAGCAGTTTAACCTGTGCTCTAACATGGATAGTAAACATCACACACAACTCAGGTCATAGAAAGGGCCCCCTGCCCAGGCCAAGGCATCACCTCTTTCATGGTATCGATGGAGGCAAAGTACTTGGACCACCAGTCCAGCATGCTCTCGTCAGGCTCCTCCTCCTCTGGTTCTTCCGAGCTGCCCTTCTTCTTCTTCCTCTCTTTCTCCTCATCAGCCTGCAGGGTTGGCTAGGTCTAGAGTCCTGCCTACATCCCTGCACCCTGGCCATTCCCGGAGACCTGAACAATCCGGGGTTCCCCCACTCATTCTGACCATCTGCTCCAGGAAAGCCCTGGGCTCCAGGAGGCTCTGTGGGGCTACCGACATCAAGGTCAGGGCCTTGTTTTATGGAAGTGGATGTCACGGCCCAGAGAGGGTCATGACCTGCCAGCATGAGCCCCCAGCCAAGGCAGGACTGCCTCTCATGGGCCCTGCAGTCCAAACAGCTCTCTCCCTCTGCCTCTTTGGAGGGGTGAGATGGCCGGGGCATCAGGGGGTATGGGGTGGCTCGGTCCCTGATGCTGTCTTCCTTGGTCTGATACCCTATGTAGTACAGGGTCTTCTCTCCCCAGAGCCCCCCGGCTGGTCCCCACACTCACCACATCCACCTTGATGACGGCATCAGAAGCCTGCAGAAAGGAACCAAGGAGACAGGGACAGACTTAGCCACTGGGGCCGGAAGTGGTAGGTAGCGGCTGGCCAGGGAGGGTGGAGGAGAGGGAGCCCAGGCAGGGATGTTCCCTGTGTCGTGAGCGCCATGCTCACATGGCCAATTCTGGGTCTGTGGAAGGTCTGCCTTGAAGTTGTTTCCTCAGACCTTCCAGGGTGGTGGTTTGCAAACTTGGCTGCACGTTAGAATTACTGGGGGCTTTTAAAAATCATCAGTTGCAGGGCTCCACTGAGTCCAAATGAGGGTACTGGGCACCAGGAGAGTTGTAAACTCCCCAGATGACTGCAGTGGGCAGTCAGAGTCAAGAGGGGAGGCGGACACGGCATGAGGCTGGAGGTCAGTAATGTTGGCTGGATGAAGGACAAGTGCCTTAAAAAGTAAGTGGACACAAAATTACACAGCTGAAGAGGAACCTGGTGAAAAGGGCCCCACCGGAGTCCAGGGCCTGTGGGACGATGGGGCAGCTCAGGTCTGTGCCGTCCTCTTGGTTCACTGATGGCCTGAAACCAGGGGGCTTCCCCACCCCAGCCCTGCCTCCAGGAGGAACAGGCTTCTCAGGGAGGAGCTCAGGAAGCTGGAAGCCGAGGGGGGTGTGGCATCTCCAGGTGTAGCCCCAGAGCCCCTGGCAGTGCCATCCCAGGCCTGCAGGCCAGGCCCCGGGCCTCGACTCCTCCCCTTTTCCATGAGCCATGCCCCGTGCTAACTCAGCCTGCTGGCTGGGACTCTATGGGGACCAGGATGATGAGGTAAGGAAGGATCCTTTCAGACCGGACTCAGATCTCAGAGGCTAGGAGACGCCCCTGTGCTGTGTGACGCACATGCAGTCAGGAACGGGATTTGGAGAATGTGGTGGGAAGGAAGCCTGCTTCCCGCCCCTCTGTCCTGTCTGGATTCAGGATGGCTTGCTCCAGGCCAGCCTCCATCCCGCCGTCCCCTGCTGACGCCATGTCCGCATCCAAACACCGAGGTGACAGGTCTCCCTCTGGCAGACAAAGAGCCCCGGTCCCAAAGCCAGGAGGAATAACGAGCTTCCACCTGGAAATCCTGCCCCAACCCACACCTTGGGAGAGTTGTTTGTAAATGGCTGGGAAGGAAAACCGGGGACCCTCTGGAAAGAACACTGGTGTTTGCGCAAGGAATCCATTGCCTATGGTGTCGTTCGTTGGAATAAAAATAATTGCAGGCTATCACTTCACACGGTTACTGCTCTCTCTGTCTCTCATACGTGTGTACCACGTGTTCATGCACATGTGCACACACACGCGCAGAATTGAGAGTCTCGCCTTCCAGGACAGTATAGGATGGGGCTGTGCGTACGTGCAGTCAGGGTTAGCCCCGGCCCATCGCGCGCCAAAGGAGGAGTGACTTAATGTGTCGTCTTGTGTGCGGGGTGGCCCGGCTCTGGGAAAGTGTCACCCGCAGTTGCACGTCCCCAGCCAGCGTGGGGCTGACCCCAGGCGCCTTACCGCATCCAGCTTCACCACAGTCTCCAGCTTCTTGACAGGCACCTCCGGCTCCATGTTCACCACGACCTCCCCTGTGGGGTGAGAAGAGGGGCCCCCACTGTACAGCACACGGCGGCCCTGGAGGAGCCCGCCTGGACAGAGAGACGGACAGACAGACGAGGAGGAGCAGGCGGAACCGTGAGAGTCAGGGGTGCTTGGAAGGGCCAGAGGCCTAAAGCTGATTCTAGAGCTTTCCAGGGGAGAGGGAGGAGGTGAGCCAGAGAGGAGGGTGAGGTGTGCTGGGTGACACAGTGGAGGCCGGGGGGGGGTGGGGGATTCGGGGGGTTGGGACGGGGGGGTCCTGGGTCTTCTCCAGGAACCGGCTGAGGAAGCCATCTGCCCTCAGGCCCTCTAAGAACCCCTGGGCTCTGGCCTTTCTGGCACTAGAGCTTGGGGCCACCCTGGGCAGCCTTCCTTGGCCCCCAGGGCGGGACCTCCCTCCTGGCCTCCCCGGCCCACTTAGAGATGGCCCCAGGAGGAAACCAGGTGGGCTGCCCTGTGAGCCAGAGGCCCTGCGCTGGGCCTCAGGAGCGCCATACCCGAGGCGTTCCAGGTGGGGGCCGAGTGGTCCGGGGGCCGGTAGATGAAGCGCCTCAGGGAGCTGACGGTGTGGGAGCCGACCAGGGTGTAGCGGCCGAAGGCCCGGCAGTCCACCACGCGGATGTTCAAGGGCGGGTGCAGGAGCTCGTTCTCCGGGAGGTCCTGGGGGTGGGGCAGGGACTCTGAGCTCAGAGAAGGGGCAGAGGCACCCAGCTCTGCCCAGGCAGGTCCCGGCCCACACTCACCACTTCAAAGCACTTGACGAGGGTGCTGAAGTTGGGGTTCTTCTTGTAATTGTGGATCAGGGACGACTGCACCCCCTTCCCCGCGCACTCGACGTCTACCCGCGGCCGGTCCACCTGGGCCAGGTTCACCCGTTTCAGGTCCCGCAGACCCCAGAACAGCACCTGCGTGGGGGGGCGGTGGGGGGAGAGGACAGCCCCTCAGTAAAGGGCATCAGCTGCGGGCAGGCAGGGCCACCCGAGGAGGAACCGGGCTGTGGGTGGACCGTGCATCAGGAGGGGCAGGGCTGGGAGAGCCGAGGAGGGGCGGGTGTCCTGAAGGCTCTTTGGGGTGAGGGTGGGTGTTGGGGGCAGATGGGAGGGCCGGGAAGGGTCCTGGACTGTGGCAGTGTGACTCAGTGCAAAAGCGGCAGGCGCCGGACGGTCGCGAGCCTGGGTCTGCTACTGGCCCCTGGGTGTGACCTTGGGCCAGTCACTTCTCCTCCTGGGCCTTCAGTGTCCTTATTTGAAAACCGGAGCATGACCTGAGGTTGCTGAAGACCCCTGGAGTTTGATGCCAACAGTGTAATGCATGCCTATGACCCTCATGGAGAGAGAGTGAGGGGGGCCAGGGAGCAGAGCACAGCAGGGCCTGTTCAGGGCAGGGCTGGGAGGGGCCGGATGGAGTCCTCACACACCTCTATCCGGTACTTGCTGAGCACGGGCCGGATGCCCATAGGCACAGGCATGATGGGGCCTCGGTCCATGTCCACTGGGCCATTGATGGGCGGCAGGTCGGCCTTCCCTGCTGGTCCAATCTGGGGAGTGGGGGACATAGTGTCACACCCTGGGGAGCCCGGGGAGAGGGCTCTCTCTCCCCATGAGTTATCTGGTATGTGATCTGGGGAGACAGGGAAGGCTGAACAGCCCAGGTCCCCAAGAACCACACCCCCAGCCCCCTGGCCTCACAGCAGGATGGGGAGGAGAAAGGCCCCTGGCCCAGCCCCCTCTTTCCAGCAGCCCCACCTGCAGCAGCTCGAAGGCGGCCAGCAGGTCCCCGGCCGTGGCGTTGCCGCGGTAGATCTGGTAGTACTCGAGCTGGGGCGGGAAGCGCGGCGGGCAGTATGCCTCGTCGGCCATCTTCACCAGGGGCTTGGCAAAGGTCCGGCCTATGAAGTCGGTTTTGCCCTGATGCGACAAACAGCCAGGGTGGCCTCTTGGTGCTTGAACTGACCAAACGTGTTCACACCTGGGATCTCATTCAGTCCTCACCACAGCCCCATGTAGTTGCAGGTGTGATCACCCCATTTTACAGATGGGGGAAACCAAGTCTCGGGCTAGCTCCAGGCCATGCTGGCAATGAATGGCAGATGCAGGACTCAGGACTACCTCTAGTCCAGAGCTCACTCAGGGCACCCCAGTAGCTGAGGCGGCTTGTAGGAAGTGGCTCCCCAGCTCTGGAGGGGTCACCCTAATCCTCCACTCCCTTACTCCAGAGCTCCCATGGAGAGCTATGAGGCTGTTACTGACTGTGGTAGGTGTGGGCAGGGCTGGGGGGGCCCTCAAATGGGGGAAGGCTGGGGACAGCAGGCTTTCGGGGCACATCTGGGTCTGAGCTTAGTCTGTCTGTGCCGGGAGGTGGGACGCCCTGGCCTGTCTCCTCCCTGAGGCCCCAGAGGCCCACAGCATCGGGAAGGGGTCAGGCTGCAGTGACAGGGCAGGAATCACCCGGGGTCTCCTGGAGGGGCTGGTCAGCAGCCCAGACTCCCAGCTTCCCCGGCAAGCACCCTGGCCAAGGGGCTCTGGGGGTGGGCTGTGGAGGTGACCGCTAACGCAGGTGGAGTGCGGGGGAGGAGGCGTGGTCCCTGGTGCCAGAGCCCACCCATACCATGCTGTCCTGGTCGTAGATTTCGATAACAATGATGGGGGGGTCGTCCCGCAACTCATGAGCTTCGCCATAGAGCTCCAGGTTGTCGAACACCAGCATCTGGTCCCAGGTGGGGCACAGGGTCTCATTCAGCACCTGCAGCATGGAGGGGGGGCACAGGTAAGCGATGGTGGATGGGCAACACCCGAAGAGGAGTCACCCCCAGTCACTGTGGTTTCAAGGGGACGCGGGAGCACGAGCGCCATGTCCCCTGACTCTTCTGGGAATCTTAAAATGAAGGCTGATGTGAGGTCTGCTCCTGACCCTCTCTCCCAGCCCCCCGCCAATGTCTTCCCTGTCTTCTGTGTGGCCTGGGCCTGCAGTTATCTGCCAGGCTTCCCCCTAAGGATCTGGGGTACTGGCTGGTCTGTTTCTCCAGGTCCCAGAGGCTCCCAGGCCCCCTCCAGTGCTCTCAAAGCCAGAGCCGCGCCCTCCTCCCCGGGGCCCTCACCTCTGTGCACTGACTCTGGTTGATGAAGAAGACACGGGCGAAGGGGTCCGAGAGACCGCTGCTGTCGGCGGCAAAGAGGCTGCGCGCCTGGTACATGTGGGCGCGGAGCTGGAAGGCCTGCTTCTCTGTGGGGGGAGCAGGCTGAGGCTCAGGGAACAGGCCACCCGCCGGTGCCCTCCCGCCCGGGCCCGGGAGCCCTCGCTCACTGGTGTAGACCAGGCTGATGGGTGGGACGGCGTGCAGGCCCGCGCCCTGGGCCGCCTTGACCTCCTCGAAGCCGCAGGGCAGGCCGCACAGAAAGTCCTTGCGCTGCTTGCTGAGGCCCAGCCACAGGTAGAGCTCCAGCTTGGCCTGCACCGTCCAGCCGGCCGAGCCGAAGCCCCGCTTCCCTGGCAGCTGGCGGGGGGGCGCAGGGTCAGCTGCCGGAGCCCACGGGGTGAGGAAGGGGCAGGAGGCTGGAGGAGGCTATGGGCAGGCGGGCCATGCCCTCCGCAGCCGTCCCGCTGGGCTGTGTGGTGCGGAACACAGGGCAGAAGGGCACGGGCAGGGGGGGACCCGCCACCCCTTTCCTATTCTCTCCAGCTCTTCTCTGAGCACCCCGTCAGCTCAGGCCAGCTGGACCCAGGGGTGGGGGTGCTGCTCCCTCCAAGGGGAGGTTGACCCCTTGAAAAAGCGCAGACCCCAGCCCCTCCGCCCCCAGTCTTGCTCCCCTTCCGGCACCTTGAGGAAGAGTGTCTTGACCTTGGCGCAGTCCTTGCCCAGCTCGTCCTCCACGATGGAGAAGAGCAGGTCCTTGGAGGGCACCCGGGCGTAGGCGATGCGCTTGTTGTTGCTCATCATCCAGATGAAGACGTCGGGGATGCTGTGCTGAGGCTGGGGTGGGGGCGGGGTGGGCGCCCAGTAAGGGAGAGGCCCTGCCTCTTGGCCAGGCCTGAGCCCACAGAGGAAAGGACCCCGGCGCTGGGTCCTACTTCTCCTCCCACCGATCCAGCGGGAAGAACACGGGACGGGGTGAAAGGCTTGGTCTCTCCTGTCCCCCAACGGCTGTCAGAGCAGGAGGGGCCTCCTGGATGGTCTGGCCCAGCCCCTCCCGGGCAGCCCCCCTTCCGCCACCTCGGATCACTCTGGTTTGGGGCTGGCAGGGGGCGCACCTCGTCTGCCAGGAAGCGCAGCTTGTGCAGGAAGCTCTGGCACAGCCTCAGCTTGTCCCGCACTGTGTGCCGCTTCACCTGTGCCCGCAGGGTCTTGGCCTGCTGCCCCATGCTCTCCTGCCGGGGTCGGGGGTGTAAGTGGGGCTCAGGTCATGACACACGATGGAGGGTCTGGCCCTGGGGGCTGTGACCTCAGAGACAGATGTCCCCCACCTCGGGTTCCCTTTTCACCTCCAGACCCTCCCTCCGTCCCCGGTGTGGTCCAACCGCATCCTCACCAGCTCCCGCATGCAGGATTTGAGGCGCTCCCGGTCCAGCCTAGTGCAGGACCAGTGGCCCTGGTCCTTGTCCGCGAGGGAGAGGAAACGGCTGGGAGGAGAAGAAGCAGGGCTTAGCAGAGCCCACCCGCCAGCAGGAGGCGTGCAGATGCCTCCTTCTCTGCAAACCCCCCACTTCTGACCCCCCATTGGCAGCCCTGCCACTTACTGGCAGCCACAGCTCAGCTCCTCCAGGACGCCCCGCAGTCGACGCTCAGGGTAGGACTTTTCCGTTTTGATCATCTCCTGCACATCATTCAGGCCTTCTTCCTGTGAACCAGGAGTGTGAGCCACAGCCCCCTCAGCCTCCCCAAATGTCTCCCCCATTCATCAGGGGGATGAGGGGCTAGTGCCCTAGGACCTCCCACGAGCACCATCTCTGGACTGTCTCGCCATCACAAGGAAACACAAATTTTCCGCGTTCTGTTTTCAGAACCTGAAGGAAGAAGCCACCTCTGGGCCATGAGTCTGTGGTCCTGGTGGACCCACAGGGGTCGGACAGAACTCAGGGCTAGATGCAGGGGGTGGGGGAGTGCAGGCCAGAGACAGAGGGGTTGGCCAGTCACCTCCAGGGAAACCCGGGGCTGGATGGGCCAGGGTTCCCAGACTCCACTCCGGGCAGCCCTCAGGCTCTCCACCGCTCTTGGGACTGGGGCGGGGACAGGAACACAGGTTCTACTGGGGCCATTCTGCAGTTCCTCCCCCAACCCCACGGCATGCTGCCGGGCAGACAGGACTTGTGTGTTGCAGGGGAGCTGTCCAAGCTGGGCGAGGCCCTCTGAAGCATACGCCCTCCGCCTTTCCCCTCCCTGCCGTGGCCTGGCCCTGACCAGCTTGTCTGCGATGTGGTCTATGATGTTGGCATTGTAGAGGCGGCGGCGCTGGTCCGGCCACCAGCTCTTGATGTAGATGCAGGGCTTGCGCTCCAAGTAGGGCAGATAGAAGTAGTTCCTGGGGTGGGAGCAGGCGGGAGGTTGAGGACTGGGCACCCGGGCAGGTGGGGGTGGGGCGGGGCCAGGCCGTGAGAGGACGGGAGGCAGCAGGCAGGGCTCCCAGGACCCTCTGTCCTGGCCGGCTCACCTGTCGGTGATCTGGGGCCGCATGGGTGGGCTGGAGGAGACTGAGGCCAGGTCCCCACCGTCCTCAGTCTCGTCGTCACTCGACTTCTGGATCAGATCCACTTCCTCCTCGTCCCCAGGCTCCTTCTGAGGCCGAGGCCGAGGCCGCTGGGGCCGAGACAGGCCATCGACTTCGTTCCCATAGTTGCCTGGAGGCAGAAGGGGGCACCCGAGGGCCTAGAGTCCTTTTCCCACCAGGCCCCACCCTGCCCTCCAGTCCAGGGGTCTGTGGGAGGGAAGGGGGAGAGTCAGGGAATGGGGCTGGTGCTCACAGGTCTGTACCAGCTCAGACACGATAGAACACTCGCCAGAGGAAGGGGCCGTGTCCTGCACTCCTGCAGAGGTCTCGCTAGGAGCCCTGATGACCACTGAGCTCAAGGTCCAGCCCAGGACGCGGCCCGTATTCCCACTCTCTCCTCTCCAGTCCCATGAGGGCCTCGCTCCCTTCTGCAGGGAGGGCTTCTTCCCTCCTCGTGTCCCTAACGCAGCCTAGCCCTTAGGTGGAGCTGAGGCCGACCCTGTGGGGCGTGTGTCCTCAGGTGCAGTCGCTGTATGTGGTGTGGGTGCCTGAGGACATGTGAGGGAAGTGGTCAAAGTTCCCCGCCACCCCCAGGCTGTGGAGCAGGGCTTGGCCGCCCCCAGCCCTGCGAGCCCAGCTCTCACCTATGGTGACCTCAAAGGTGATGGGCTTGTCTCCATTTTTCCGGTCGATCATTGAGGCCTCCAGCAGGGCTCCAAATAGAAAGAATTCTTCCATTTTCCCCACGCAGCTCTGTGAAGAAGGTGGTTCAAACCCTCCGGAAAGCTTAACGGTGTGGGGGGTTGGGTCTGGGGCCAGGCCTCCTCCTACGTCTTACAGACAGGCCCTTGGGGCTAACCCAGCTGTGGAGCTACGAGCCCCGACACTGAAGGCCCAATTCCTTCGGCCCTCCAGCCTGTCCCCAGAGGAAGGGCTGCTATGTTCAGCACAAGGACAGCCACGGCCAGGAACAAGGCAGAGACAAGGCTCCACCTTGGGGCCTCCGGGGAGAGCACAGGCACAGGCAGTGGGAGGGGACAGAGTTCCTCCTGCTTTCTGGGGAGGGCGGCCCCATCCTGGGGTCTGGCCCCCTGAGGCAGGCAGGAGGGACACTGGCAGAGGCCAGGCACAGGCTGCCGTGGTGGGAAGGGGGTTGAGCGGGGGGCTCTGGAGGACAGCACAGTGCCCTGGGGCCTCACCTCGGAGACGGGTGTGGCCGGTTCCACCTGCACCTCCGTGGAGCTGGTGAGCTCAGGGTTGGAAGTGTCCAGGATCTCCACCGCCAGGCCCAGCATGAGGCGGGCGCGGAAGGACACGCCCTCCCCCAGGCCCTCATTCAGGTCCTGGTGCTCGTCCAGCAGCGTGTAGTTGCGCGTGGAGCCATACATGTTCACCCAGGCGGGGCCCAGCGTGGGCAGGAAGCCTGCGGGCGGGGGGCAGAGGGCCGAGGGGCTCACTCGGGTGGGGGGACCTGTTTGGGGGCTCCTGGCCTGTACCTCCTGGTTGCTGAGCTGAGGACCTCGTGTCTCGCTCGGGGAAATGTCTGAGGCAGCAGAGGGCCTGCGGGCAGCGAGGCTCACAGGGGCTGTGGGGAGAGCAGTGTCTGCTGCGTGGGGCTGGCTGTGGGGTGACCTTGTCACTTGCATGGGACACTTTTGTGTGTCTGCTTATTCTCTGCGGGAGCCTGAGCTGGCCGTGCCTCTCCACATACACACACGTCCATTTCTGTGGAGCAAAATCATGCCCCCTGCTTCCTGGAGCCTGTTGCAGGGGACGTCTGTGATCTACTTGAAGGACAGATGCCAGCACCTCCCCAGCTCCTCAGCAAGGCCTTTGCCGTCTGTGCGTGCCACGAGGGTCTCACCTGCTTCTGCAGACCCCTCCCCTCCTCTCTGAAGGCCCTTACTCTCCGCCTGTGCCTGTTAAACGCTCTTCCTCCACCAAGTACCCCCATTTCCTAGTCCCAACTATTTTTCTCCCATTAGGATTTGTTATGTCTCGTGTGTAGCACGGATTCAATTCTGCCTTAAGAGTTTTGTTTGGTTTCTGTTCTGCCTAGTTTATAAAAAACATTATAGCATTTAAAAAACTGAGATATTCTTCCTATAACGTAAAATTCACCATTTTAAAGTATGCATTTCGGCGGTTTTCGTGCATTCACTATGTTATGCCACCATCCAGGACATTTCCATCCTCCTCAGAGGAAACCCGTACCTTTCAGTGGCTCGTCCCAGCTCCCCTCCCCCCAGCTCCTGGCAGCCACTCGTCTACTTCCTGTTTCTATGCATTTGCCTATTCCGGACATTCCATACAAATGCAATCATGCAGTCTGTAGTCTTTTGTGTCTTCTGTCTCAGGTTTTGAGCATTTGGTAGCACACCCGTCTCCCTCATCCCCAGGGGAGCACCGTGAAGACCGGACGGATTCCTCCTTGTTCTGTATCCCTGGTACTCAGCTCAGTGCTCTGGTCCTACAAGTCTGTAGATAGGTACTATGACAGCAGTACACGCATATATGTACTACATATGTATATATACGCATGTATATAATTACTATTATTTTCATTTTACAGATGGGAAAACAGGCATGAAGGTCACGCAGCTTCTAACTGTCAGAGCTGGGGTTCAAATCCAGGCAGCCTGGCTCAGGAGGGCCCAGGCACCTCTGTGCAGACGTGAACCATGAGTGTCCACCCTTCCCTGGAGGCGGGGGCTGTCGGCAATGCCCTGGCCATGCCTGGCACCTTTCAGGCAGAGGTGCGGGATGGTGGTGGTGTCGGGGGTTCTCATTTACGCTACCCCTTTAGCCCCACGTCCCACCCCCGGTCTCCTGCTGCTGACCTTTGTCTCCGTCGTTGGAAATCTTGCGCAGGTCAATGAAGTGGGTGCCGATGGCCACGTCGTTTACCTTGTCTGAGTCCCGGATCTGTACCTTCATGCGCTTGCAGAGCGGGGGGAACAGGTCTGTAAAGACCACCTGCTCATTCCACAGTGGCTCATAGCTGCTTTTCTGCACTGAAGTCTTGCCCTGGTGGGAGGGAGCGAGGGTTAGGGCTTGTGTACGTGCATGAGTGTGCATGTGTGTCTGTGTGAGTGTGTATATGTGTGTTACGTGTGTGCATGTGCTGTGTGTGTGTGTACTTACCTCCTCACCCTTCCCCACCCCAGCCTCTCTGGCTCTTCTCCCTCTCAGTGCCCCCCTCCTCTCAGCTCTTGGTGACCTGGGGGCCGTGAGGAACCCTACGGCCCAGCCTGGCCTCGCCCCCCCAGCCCCTCTGAGCTAGAGCTCCCCTCATCTCTCTCTCCTCACTTCTAGAGGTGACTCACCAAGGCGATCAAAGGCCAGTCTCGTGGCTTCTGATTTTGCCTCACATCCGTCCCCAGGACCTCACACCCAACCCCTTGCACCTCTGGTGCCTGTCACCCCAAGCCCCAGCCTCCTGCACCCCAATACCTTCTGGCCGGCAAAGAAGACTTGCACGTAGGGGTCGACCAGGTCCTTGTTCTCACCGATGAAAGCCTTCTTCATGTTGGCCATGAGGCTTGTGTTCATGCGGGGCAGCCCCTCTGCTCGGTAAATCTTCACATAGAACCGGGCCCACTGGCGTTCGGAGGGCACGCCCTCGGGGAGCAGCAAGTTCCTGCCGGCACATACGCCAGGGCTGTGGTAGCCAGCCCCGGGCACCTCGCCTCCTGCCTCAGCATCTACGTACCCCTGGGGGCCGGGACAACAGGTGAAGGACGGCTGAGAAGGCCCACACTAGGACTAAGAACACTGGAGTTTAGGGCACCTGCTGTCTTGTGATCCTGGGCAAATCTCCCCATCTCTCTAAGCCTCAGTTTACTCACCTTTAAGATGGGCATAATATGATATTCCCTCTCAGAATACGATAAGGCTCAAATAGGTTAAAATATATGAGTACTTTGTAAACTGTAGCATGGGAGACCACTCTTAATAATATTATCCAGTTCTCTCAGCTGTGTGTCACATCTTTCGTCTCCTATACAAAAACCTCACAACTGGCCCCCACTCTCCCTCCCTGGCCCGTGGAAGGCATGATTCATTGGATCCTGCACTTTTCCTCACTGAATCCAGATGAGGTCCCAGAATATTTCTCAACAACCACTGTCAGCTGCCTGGAATTGGTACAGGAAATAAAATCTCTTTGCTCTCCTGCGTGTAGACTCAAGACCCAGCAGCTCTGGGACTTTGTTTTTTTTTCCAAGTTTCTCACAGTCAGAAGCCTGGATGTCAAATGACTGTCACTCGTGACTGTCCTCTGTGAACCCCTGCCTGCCCTTCCTCAGTCCTTTCTGCCCCATGAGGAGAGTCCCCGGACACCGAGGCTGGCCTGGCCTCAGTCCTTCCAGGGAGAGATGGGCCATCTGGGCATAGGGGTAGGGAGATGGAGGGTGAGATCTGTGGGTAGGGAGATGGAGGGTGAGATCTGTGGGCAAAGTCCACCCTGGGGGGTCTCTTGGTGTTCCAGGAAGGGCTGGGCCGGGTCTCCAGGGGCTGGGGGAGGATGGGAGCCTCACCCCTCAATGTCTTCCTCTTCCGTCTCGTTGGCCTTGTGGGGCGTCTTGATGTTGTCCCCCTTGCCCACCACGGCGATGTCACACTTCACGTAGCCCTTCAGCCCCGCGGAGATGTCGTCGGGGTCCGACAGGATGGCCCACTTGTGGTGGAACTGGTGCTCTGCAGTGGCGAGAAGGGGCTGCACCTGCTGGCCTACCCACGGCGGCACCTGTCCTCGGGGCAGGCCTCGGAGCCCAGGTCATCGGGTCTCGGGGCCCTGGGGCCACAGCTCTGCCTGCCTCTCGGCCAGGGAGACAGAGGTCCCCGAGCAAGGGTGGCCGAGGCAAGGCCCCGCCCCTGGTCATGCACCCAGGCGTGTGGCGTGGCTTCAAACAGAGGAGCCTCCTAATTGGTTTCTCTGCCTGCAGCCCTCCTGCCCCCAACCCATGCAGTCAACCACCATGCAGCTGCCAGACAGAGCCCTCAAAGAGGCCCTCCCTCTCTCACTCCCCATTTCAAACCCACTTGAGGCTCCCCAGTACTTGGGGGAAAGACCACAGACCTCAGCATGCCCTGTGGGGTCTCCTGATACAGCTCTCCGCAGCTCGCAATGTTCACCCTCCGCCCGCCCACCCCTCCCCCCACCCCGTGCTCCTGCAAGCAAAGCTGTTTACCCCTCTCTGAATAATTCATATTGCTGTTTCACACCCCCATGTCTTTGTGGCTGCTGTTCTTTGAGCTTGGAATGCCCCCATCCCTTCTGCCCCCCACCCCAACCCTCCACCTCCCTATTCACACTTCTAATCATTTTGTTCATGTGTCTCCTCTTCCATGCAGCCTTCCCTGACTTCCTCAGAAGAGCTGATCCTGGCCCCTTTCCATATGCACATCTCTTATCTCACTGTCACTGCGATTATCTACTTATTGTCTGTCTCCAATTTCAGACTGAAAGCCTCCTAGAGACAGACACTGGTAGTGTCACCCCAGTACTCCCAGGAATTAAGACGGTGTGGAGGAAAGGACAGATGTCAGGAGAGGAGCCCACTCTAGGACGGATCTGCCCCTTCAGGTTGACTTTAAAGCTGTTTGCAGGCGTAGCCTGTACGAAGGGCACATCTTCTTCCTTGATTTTGTGTGGGCACTGGAATCTCCAGGGACTCAGAAGTTTCCTCTTCCCCTCCCTCCTCTTTCAACTTCTCCTATAGTTCAGACCTGTTGCCAGCAAGCCTCTGTCTCCATTTGGTTCTGTGAAATGTGTTCAGGACTGTGTGCAGAAATCGGCCTGTTTGGGGATAGGCCAGGCCAACTGTGTCTCCGGAGAGATAATGCCATTGCAGGGTCCGAAGAGACAGACCGGGATGGTGAGAGCGGAGTAAGCCATGTGTGTGAGGGGTCACTGGAGGCCGTCAGCTGAACGGCGCATCTCAGGAGGAGGGGGCCATGTCCTAGGCTGCCCCAGAGCTTCAAGGGTCTTGCCAGAGTGGATGTTTGTGGGATGGATACATGAACAGATAGATAGCCAGATGGCTGGATGGGGAGATGGATAGTAGAAGACGGGTGGTAGGGTGCCTGGCTGGCCTAAAAGGTAGATGGATAGAGGGATGGATGGATGGCAGATGGATAAATGGATAGAAGGATGGATTAACGTACGGACAGGTGAGTAGGTAGATATGTGGGTGGGTGAAAGAATATATGGGTGGACGGACAGATGTGTGAATGAATAGTTAGATGAACTGGGGAGCAAGGAAAGAGAATAAGACTCAGGAGGGACATAGAATTTGTCTTCAGAGTTAAAGGCTATTTGAAGAGGGAGTGGATTCTTTCTTTCTTTTCCTTCAGAGAGAGATTGGACTGGATGTTTTTAAGGTCTCTTCGAGCTTGAATGTTCTATGATTTTGTGATTTTTATGTGTATAATCTTGGGTTTTCAGCTTAGATTTCCTGGTCTGAGTCATAGTTATAATGTGCGCCAGCCGAGTGTCTATTAGGTTGAACATAAGGAATCGCCAATTGGTTCAACCTAACAGTTTATGGCACCTCTAAGACACAACTTCTTTTAGCCTCATTTATCTCGTCTGTAGAATGGGAAGGAATGCTGATGTCTCCCTCACTGTTTTGTGAGGGTCAAATGTGATGTCTGGGTGAAATTGTATTGTCACTGTCAGAGGGCCTAATGGGGTCCTTACTGCACCCAAGTGGCGGGTTCACTTCAGGGACATGGGTGGGGCCCAGTGCCAGCTTGTCTGCCCGTGGTTCCCAAGCTGGCCGTGTGGCGAGTGCTGTCTGTCAGGCTGAGGCACCTCCTCTGTCTGGTCCAAGCCTCCTCAGCCCTCTGGGCCAGGGCTTGGGGTTCCCTCACTAACCCCACACGGTGTTGGCGTATGGGTTCCCCCAGAGCTGCTGAGCAGATAGCCCACGCGGCTGTTCTCAGGCAGCCTGGGTCCCTGGACGGCTGGTCAGTGAAGGTGTTTTCAGGGCACAGTATCCCTCAGAGACTGCCCCCCGCCCCCGCACTGGGTGTTGAGGACAGCGTGGCTCAGGAGGGACTCTGGAGTCACACGGCCTGACCTCACTGTAGACCAGCTGGGTGACCAGGGAAGCCCCGGCATTTCTCTGGCGCCCAGGCCCCTCAGCTGTAAAAGGGGGCCATGCTGCCGACTCTGCAGGCCTCCCGTGAGCCCCGCCGACTGGGCGCAGGTGGTCACTGCGACTGTATGCAGGCTGGGCACCCCATCGCTCTGCATACCTGAAGACCGTGTGCACTCACGGCCTCACCTGAGCCCAGGGCCCGCCAGGGTGGGAGGGACTGCGTGTCCCGGAGCTGACCGGCTGTGCAGCTACTCACCCGGCTGGGAGTACACGGTCCCCACGTCCATTTTGAAGGAGCCCACCAGGGTGCCACTGCGCAGCAGGTTCTTGGAGTGAATCACCTTCCGGGCAGAACCACCAGTCACCAGTCAGGTGGATGGGGCTGAGGCTTTCCGTGGGGCGGGGAAGGGCTGACTGATAGCGGCGCCATGTCACTCTTTCTGGGGATGTGAGCTTCAGGTGAAGCAGGAGGGCGCCTGGCAGGGCAGGGGCCGCTCTCTGAGGCTTAGTATCAGCCTCTTGTGCCTCGCCTGTGCTCTGCTGGCTGCCAGGTACGCGTGAGCAGGCTGTACGCTCTGCTGAAGGATCTAGCTAATGGGGCGAGAGGGGCCCACACCCAGCCTGTGCCCCACTTGCCCGGCTGTGTGTCTGGGTGCGGGTCTGCCTTTTTAGGGTTGGCCCGCCCAGAGGGGTGCCCTTTTCAAGTCCGCACAGAGGTGCAGTTTGAGCTAAGAGCCCCGCCTGCCAGGGACTGCTCCCCACTCACCGAGATCTTGATGATCTTGTCAAACATGACGTCAGGAGGGACATGGAAGTCGAAGACGAAGTACTGGAGGGGGAAGGACCCAGACTTGCTGTCACTTGGAGGGCAGGGACTAAATGCCGGGCCCTCCCTCCTGACAGTGCCTGTCTGCACCCCGGCCATTTCCCTTGAGCCCCAAAGTTTGGATGAGCAGGCGGGGCAACCACTGGTCCCCCGACCCCGGGGGAGCTGGGAGTCGTGTGGTCTTGAGCAACACATCTTCTGAACCTCAGCTTCCTGAGCTGTCAGATGGGGGTCATGATGGCCCCCCTCAGAGCCTTGTTATGAGGCTTGATGAGACACATGTAAGATATGCTGTGGTTATATGGGTCCCACAGACATCACCATTAAACCACAATGCTGCCTGGAAGATGCACCCCAAGTTTGGAGGTGTTTAAACGTAAACTAAGCTGAGCCTTGGAATTTAGAACCGATGCACTTAATCTGCTATAAATGTAAGTGCTGTGGGCGTGACCTGTCCTCTCCGGCTGGGAGCTGCCACTCACAGCTGCAGTGCCCACCCATCTGTCCCCGCCTCGGTGTGCAGGCGCTGGGAGCGAGGGTGCGGACAGCGAGCAGAAGGCCCACTGTTTTGGTGAACTTGTGGGCAGGGAGATGGAAGAAAGGTTGCCGAAGAGCTTGGAGTAAATGAGAATCTGCTCCTGGCTGCTGGAGGCTCACACTAGAGCATTGTGGGTAACAGCGCCAGCTTTAGAGCCAGAAAGACTGAGCTTTCACTGTTGCTCCAATCACCTCCCTTCCTGAGGCTCAGTTTACACCTCTGTGACGTGGGGATAACGAGCCAGGGCCGCCATGTGGGACTGCTCCGGGGCAGCATTCACGGGGTTGCTGGGAGGCGTGGTTCAGAATCTAAATGAGATGACCTGGGTCAAGCATTCAACCCAGGCATGCACACGGCCACTGCACAATAAATACCAACTGCTACGAAGCACTATGCCCAGATGATGCTGGTCACGGGGGAATTGAAGCTCTGGAGAGGTGGGTGGTACAGGCATCTAGACACGCAGATGGTAACCGATGCCTTGAGGCTGGGGAGATACCCAGGGAGAGAAGGAAGGACAGTAGGAAAGAAGCAGGCCCAGAACAGGGCTCCAAGAAGCAGCAGCACTTCAGCAGTGGTCACAGGGAGTGATGCCAAGAAAGGCAGTGAGGAGAGGAGCTGGAGAGAGGGGAAGGCAGGAGAGTGGCGGGAGAGGTCCCCAGGGCAGGGGGCGGCGAGAGGATGGAAGGGCCGGGGCGGTCAAGGGAGAGGGAGAAATGGTGGATGTTGAGGTCCTTGATGTCTGGAACAGGGCAGTTTCAGGAAAGATGGGGCGCAGAAATGAGTGCAGGGATTAAGGTGAGGAAGTGGTGGTCACTAGGAGGTATGTGGGACTGAGGAAAGGCACAGCTAGGTGGATAGATAGATAGATGGATGCATGGATAGGTAGATGGATGGATAGATGATAGGCTTCTGGCTCCTGTCCTTGATCGTAATGGTTCTTCATAGTTGTGCTTAGAATATGCTAGAGTGAAAGGCCTTATAGACAAAAGGGGAGTCAAAAGAAAAGCAAAGGCAGAGTTGGTGATGTTGAGTGGACGATATAGTGGTAGATTCTTTGGGATGTAGAACGAGAAGGATTCAAGGCAATGGGGGGAGGTGGTTGTAGGCAGAAGGAAGATGACAGTGTCTGGGACCGGACACACCGAGGAGAGGTCTTGGCCTGGGCTGTGGACTGTCAGCTTGTTCTGGGGGGGGGCGGTGATGGTTATGAGCCCCCCTTCACAGGAAGACAGGTCCAGAGCCAGGCGGGAGGGTCAAGGCCAGGCCAGGTGCCGCAGAGCTGTGTCAGCCCTAGGAGAGCGAGCTAACTAAGCTAGAACTCTGCGCTGTCTGGGGTCGTATTCCTTGTAATTCCTGAACATATTTCCCTTTTGTGATTACTTAGAAATCTAAGTGATGTTGGTCGTTCCCACCTCCCTCTATTGTGTTTAGTGGAACCAAAGGTAGGTTCCCATCAACTCAGAGAATTAGCGGGAAGCAGCACACCCCTGGGACCAGAAGAAGAAAAGGGAAAGAAAATTCTAGCTTTGGGGCTGGGAGGAATCATGGGAAGATAGTTTAGTGCACTGGTTCTCCACTGGGGCCGATTTTAACCCCCGGGAGGCATCTGACAATGTCTAGAAACCTTCTTGGTTGCTACATCTGAGTGGAGGATTGCTATCGGAGGATTGCTTGTATCTAGTGGGTAGAAGCCAGGGACGCCGCTCAGTATCCGACAATGCACAGGACAGTCCCTACAACAAAGAATTACCTGGTCCAAAGTAGCCACAGTGCTGAGTTTGAGAAACTCTGGTTTAGAGGAAACAGAAATTGAATAAATCAGAGTTACTTGTGTTTGTGAAAAAGAACAAAAATATGATCAGGTGTAAATTTAAGATGATCCAAAGATGAGTGGAATAAACAGTTTTAGCGGATATAAATGTAGAGTTTGGAAAATGGAACTAGGAAGTGTGCTGTTTGCACCCGCTCTGTGGCCAGGCTTGAGCTTGGTGCAGAGCAGATGCCCAGCGGATGTCTATTTCTTCGTCTGGGTAAGTATCCATTCAGCAAAGTGTTACCAAAGCCCTCTAGGTACATGGCAGGCCCTGGGCTGGGCTACAGCAATGCAGGAGACTGGGAGCCTCCCGGGTTAGACATGAAGAACCAAATGCAACTTGGGGATGTTGTTGTCAGAGAGAGAGGAATGCCCTGACCTCTGACCTAGAGAGTGCCAGGAAGGCTACTCAGTGCAAGGACATTTGAGCTGGGCTCTGCAGGGTGAGTAGGAGTTTGCTGAGGAGCCACAGAGTGGGGAGAACAGCTCTGTTTCCTTGGGAAGGAGGAAACCATTTGAATGAAACATGAGGCATGTGGGCCTGCTGCAAGGTGAGCCCTCCCCTCAGGCAAACATGGCTTCACCACTATCAGATAACTGTGGAAGGCCATGGGGCCCTGTCTCCACATCTGTTAGGGAAAAATAGATGTTATCTAGGCCGGAGGTTTTTCCAGTCAGGGATGTGTCCTGACATAAGGTCAGAGGTGTCCAGCCCGAATTTCCTGACTCCTGGGAAGGTTGCCACATGGGGCTGAGGGGGGTCCTGAAACAGCAGTGTCCCAGCCCTGTGGCCCTGCAGGAAACCAGCTGTGAGAATGGGGTCCATTTGTGGTCATTGAGGAGACCTCGGCCAGGCTCTGGCTTTAGCCTGGGTCCCCGTGAAGGGCAGAGCTGTGCCTGGGTTTTCCTCCTGAAGGCCCACGACTGGGGTCGCCCACAGTTTCCCAAGCGATGCCCTCCCCCAAGCAGCAGACGGCACCCTCAGCCCTCACCACCCCCAGGATGGACACCGAAACACAGGATGCAGGTGCCTCGTTTGGCCAGGGTGCCAGCTGACTTCTGGCTTAGCCTGATGTGTGCTCAGGCATCTGAGGGGCATCCTTCCCCAGAGCTGATTAAGATGGGTCCCTCCCTGGAGCCCAGAGTCACGATGCTGTGTCTGGGGTGACCGTCCAAGGTGGCAGACAGAGCGCCGGGCAGAGGCAGGGCAGTCTGGGCCCTGCTCTGTCTACAGTACTCTCTGTGATCTTGGCCCTTTTCATATTGTGGCCTCAGTCTCCTCCTCTGTAAGATGGAAAGATTGAACTAGGTCTCTGAGGTCCTTTAACTTCGATGTGGCCTCAAACAGCTGCAACGAACAGCAGTGGGTACTGGGCCTTTTACCCCTCACTCCCCAAGCATCACGGCCAGTGGTCTGGAAGGACCCCGAAGAGGTTCAGGTGCCCATGACGGCAGCTGAGCAGAGAGCGTGTGCACACAGAACCCGACTCTGGCACGTAGCACCCAGGCCAGATCTTTCTCCAGGAGCTTCAAGGTCCCTTGGGTAAGATGGGATTGATGGTGACAACTTCTGACAGTGTGAGAGCCAGAAGAGATGATGTACCAAAAACGTTTACGAGAGTGCCCGCCGCCATGCAGCAGGTGCTCACTAACGGTGCCAGTGCCACCACGGGCTGGGGCTGGAAGGAGGCGGCCCCGCCTCGGGGCTCTGGCCTGGGAAACATCTGGGACCAGGCCTCAGGAGGTGTGCAGTTCACTCACAGGCGCTGCTGGGAGCAGCACAGGAGGACCTGGGGTGCTATTCCTTTCACAGGGTGGCCCCTGGCCAGACCTGTGTCTGGCTGGGATCTGGACTGGGGCTTCAGAGGGGGCAGCACTGCATGTCAGCAGGCTGCGGGTTGTAACGGGCAGGCCAAGGTCACGCCGGCTGGTGGCCCTCTGTGTCCCTTGACTCCCAGCTTCTCCTGCTGGGCCCCATGGGGCCGGGGCCCAGCCTCTGGCATGGTTCGGAGGCCCCTTCCCCACCTGGGGCCCCGGGCGCTGACCTCGTTGTAGTAGGGGCAGTTAGTGGACTCCTTCATGGAGGTGTACTTCTTGTCGTCGCCCACCTCCACGCAAACCACGGGGTCCACGTTCAAGCCCACCAGCTGCCGGGCCTCGATCACCGTGATGCTGACCTGCGGGCGGGCAAGAGGGGGACCGAGAAGGAAAGCGGGTGAGGTCGGATCTGGTCCTGCAGGAGTCGGGGCCCGGGCAGCGGGCTGGAAGGTGCCGGGAGCCAGCACCGGATTTGGGGGCCAGTCGGCCTGCCGTACATCCGCTGGTGATCCTGGGCTCTTTCCCCCACTAAGCCTCACTGTCCTCATTTATAAAGAAAGGGCGTGGCTAGATCACCTCCAAGTAGGTGTGCAGCAGAATTAGCAGGTGGGAGGGGAAGGATGGTGGGTAAAGACCCTGAGGCCCCGGCCACACTCCAGACCAACGCAGTCCAGTCTTGGGGGAGGGGTGGAAGGAGTGGCGTCCAGCAGCCATATCTTTAAAGCTCCCGGGTGATTCCATGTGCTTCAAGTTCTCCCCGGCATCAATGGCCCTGCCTCACCGAGGGCTGCAAACCTACCTCCCAGGTCTTGTGTACTCCGGGATTAAGCTTTCTAAGTCTCCATTAACATGCATTTAATTTTCTGCTCCAGCATTTCTCATTTTAAGCCTGCAGGCCTCTGACATTTTTTTTTTTTTTGTGGTACGCAGGCCTCTCACTGCTGTGGCCTCTCCCGTTGCGGAGCACAGGCTCCGGACGCGCAGGCTCAGCGGCCATGGCTCATGGGCCCAGCCGCTCCGCGGCATGAACCCGTGTCCCCTGCATCGGCAGGCGGACTCCCAACCACTGCGCCGCCAGGGAAGCCCTGACATCTTTTTTACTTCTGGAATTTGGCTCCCTTTCTACATTCCTGGCTCCCTTTCTTTTGTTTAATTTCTTTGAATGCCCAGTGAGGCTTTGGTGCCCACCTGAACACACCTTTTTTGCCTTGATACTTGTATGTTGTGTGCACTCTGTATCTTTTTCTGTGGCATCCACCTCTCTGGAATCTTATTTCTATTCTGGGAAGCACTTTTTCTTGTTCATTCATTCAACAAATATTTGCATATATATATATATAGAGAGAGAGAGAGAGAGAGAGGGAGAGAGAGAGGGAGGGAGGGACGTGCGTGCGTGTGTGTGTGTGTTGGTGTATGTGTTTGTACACATACTCTTCCTGAACTCTCACTGCTTTGGATCTGGAGGTGTCAGTGGCCATGGGTGGGCCATGATAAACAGGAAGAGGCACAGACTCGGGGTTGCTGGAATGGCATTTTCTCAGCTATGAGTGGAAGACACTACCTATCTATAAGTTTGTGTGAGGGTTGAATGAGACAATGTGCATCAAAGTGCTTCATAAACAGTAGACAGGTGTAGGAAATGTGAGCTCTTGTTATAAATGGCTTCTCAACTAGAATTTACTTTCAGTTAAGTGGCTGGTGTCCCAAACAGATAGGGTCGTGTGTGACGCTTAATATTGTTTCATTTAAGTCTCTTGAACTTGCATTTTAACAAAATAGCTTACGTTGAGCTAGTATCAGCATTTGCCTCAGCACTCCTCTAATGAACCTGTATGAGTTGCTTTTTACGATTCTCATCTTGGAGAGTTGGTATTTTAATTGCTGTGCTTTGATGCAACTACTAAATATGATTTTACTCAAGAGAATCATTCTCCCTTTTCATGAAAAAGAATAGCCATGAAAATTATCATCCACTGCGTCCATCAGATATTTATATATCTTATAAATATCCGGAAGGACAAGAAAAATCCACACAATGAAAGTAACGATGTTAACAAAATAAAAACCCTGATGACAACGAGAACGTTACCAAGCAAGTATGTAGAACTGGAAACTGAACATTTACTAATTGAAGTAATACTTGAACTATGAAAACAAGCATTTCTATGTGGAATGAGGTTCCACAGGGAATGGAACTGAGAATCTGGAGCTCTGAAGGAGTTCAATAATCATTGTTTCTTCAGGGAGCTAAAAGGGAAATAGAGCCAGCTCTGAGAAGTTTACTGTGAAGAGAGTAAACAGACACTAGAAGTCCTTCCAGAACATTCTTTGCGTAGTAGTTTATAGAGTTTTAAGCTCTATGAAACTTTATACCAAAGATTTTTTTAAGAGCTCATTTTTTTCCCAAAACTAACCCATCCCTTTTCCTCCATTAAAAAAAAAAAAAAAAAGATTTTCTGTAACTCAAGACTGGGAAGTAGACAAACACAGCTTTGGTATAATAAGGTAGTAAAGATATACCATCAGGAGATTAACTTTTGCAGTGTGAGAGGTTGGCTGGTTTTTATGTTTTTCACCCAGGGACTCAGCCGTAATGATAGCCTTTTTGCCCCCTGCTCCTTTTCAGGACCCAGAGTTCCCACCTTCTTCCACTGAGCAGAGCCAGTAATGGTGGACGACCCTAGCTGGAAGCTCTGACACCAGGCAGGAAGCAGGTAGGGAGGGGAGGGCACACGGCTGAAAGGAGAAAAGGGTGGGGCAGGAGGAGGAGGCTCCAGTGCGTGCTCTTTGCAGGCTGAAGGGTGGCCTGAGGGGTACCCTGAGAGTGCACAAAGGAGGTCGCGGCCTGGCGTTGGTGGGGGAGGAGAATGCCAGTCCGGGCTCCCCCCGGCCCCCCCCCCCGTGCTCTATGGAGAGGAATGTATCATTTGGACTTGAAATTAAAAAAACAAAACATTAAACTCTGAAGAAGGGGATTTCAGTCATCAGCAGAGGACTCCGTCTTTCCATGATGGAAGAGGGGGAGGCAAATAGAGCCACTAAGGGACCAACTGACCAGCTGACCAGGGTAACTCTTTTGGTGACTGACTATTCCATCCTCTCCTTCCAAGATAAGGGACATAATCCTCAGGTGACTCCATGAAACTCATCACAAGGAACACCGCTGAGTGTAAATCTATACCTCTGTCCTGGGAGAACCCAAGAGTCATGGTGCTTCGTGACCTGCTTCTGAGGGATCTGACCGGGCTGCAAGAACATCGCTGGGAGCTGGAGATGAGAGGCGGTGGACCCTTTAGTACTGCTCTTCTGAAACATCCTTTATGTTCCCTCGTCTCCAGGTGACAGAGATGTGACATGACCAGTTGTGCATTTTGAGAAGATCACTCCAGTGGTGGCGTAGAGCATGGAGTGGAGGGGGCAATATGAGAGCAGGGAGATCAGATAGGAAGCGGCTGCCATACGGCACTTGAGCTGGATAAATGACGTGGAGGTGAAAACTGGAGAGATGTTTGGAGGTGAAAATGTATATGGTCTTGGTGGCGGGAAGAGAGGGTAGTGAAGAGACTCAAGACTCTGTGACCCGCCAAGTACATCCCTGCCAAGTGCCAAGCACCAAGCTTTGCCCACTCTGATGGGGAAACTGCATAGTCACAGGGAGGATGCTTTGCCCACTGTGATGGGAAAACTGCATAGTCACAAGGAGGAAGCTTTGCCCACTGTGATGGGGAAACTGCACATTCACAGGGAGGAAGCTGCAGCTTCTCACTTTTGAGATGCCAATAATCAGGAAAGGGTTTTCGCATTACATGCATTCTAAACAGAAGAAACAAAGGGCCTGAGTACACCATGGTCTTTTCACCTTGGGACCTCCTTTCAGTGCTACCCAATCTTTAGGATGGTTCTGAGCCCTGAGGATCCTTCCTGAATCTGAGTTCGGCTAAGTGCCTCTGGCTGAGGTCTTTCTAACTCAGCAAAGCCAAGTTCTCCAAGAGAGTGAAGTCCTTCTGATAGGTTTTTCTTGCTTTATACATTGTACTTATTGAAAGCAAGAATAATTCCACATTTGCAACCCTCACATTGCATCCTCAGCTCTCTCTCCAAGTGTGTTAACACAGTTGAGAAGTGAATCAACCTGTCAGGGAATACTGTGTTACCAGGTCCAATACAACTGTTTTGTTCAGTTCAGAATGTTTACAAAGTCTTTGGAGGCTGACTGTCTGGTCCACTTCATAAAAGTCTCTGTTAGGAAGTGGTCTGAAAGAGCTTTTGAAAACAGGCAGTAGGTAGTAAGCTAAAGATGAACAGGGACCAGAGGAAGAGACTGTTCAAAAGGCTTAATTAGAGAGAAATTAGTTGCTCTGACTATGGGGTAGGACACCCTCAAGTTTGAACCTTGCTTCTAGCTTTGAATAACTGTGTGACCTGGGGCAAGCTCCTTACCCACCCTGGGCCTCAGTTTCTCGCCTATGAAATACAGTAATACCTATACTTGGGTGGTTGTTAAGATTACATTAACTCAAATGCGAAACATACCTACCTAGCCTAGTGCCTGGCACATAGTAAACCTTCAAAAAGATAACAGTTACATTAGCAGCAACAGTAACGGTGACACCGTTTTCTATGTGCCTTTACATGGCGGGCTCGTGACACTGTGGATTGAACGGTATCTGACTATGGGGTCTTTGCTCTTTAGAAGTTTTTCTCTTCTCAGAACACAGAGGAGCAAAGCCCTGAGCTGAGCTTCCTGGAAAAGCCCTCAGAAGTGTTAGGACATTCCGTGCTTGGGTTTTGGCAGAGAGGTGAGGAGGTGACATTCCCAAACCTCCAAGGAGCCCAGTGGTGTGAGGTTGTCTGAATCCCCAGGGGCAGGTCCGCTTGACACTGCCTGGGGCTATTTTTCAAGCCCCTGGGAAGATGGTCACCGACTGGATGAAAACAAACCGAAGCAAGGATTCAGAGAGACAGGGTGCATCCTTGAGGAAATATGACCAGATGTACCTGATACAAAGAAAGCTGGGGTCAAGTCCTCAATATTATCACCTGAGTGAGGTGAGGTGGGCTGTCCTTAAAGAAGGGAGCATGGGGCCTGGGAAATGGGCATCAAAGATAAAGCCCTAACCCGGGAGAAGGGTTTGCTCTGATTCTGGGGCCTGGCGCTGGCCCTAGGCGGGAAGTGCAGTGGCAGTCAGGTGAGGTCTCCTGAAGGCTCTGCCCTCCCAACCAGCCAGCAAACTCCCTCAATCCTAGGAATGCCCAGCAGTCTTTTCACCTACAACTGGGTCTTGATAGCTCCTAATGAAGGGTCCAGAGGAATTCGTGGTCCTTGGGCCCTTCTTGTTTGCAGTTTATAAATAAGTACTAGGTACTTCCGGCTTGTACATTAGCCTATCGTGAGTTATGTTAGTGTAACTCAGTCTCTCAGGTTCCGATCAACACTGGGAAAAGAGACAAAATTGAGGGTGTGGCCCTGCAAAGCTGAGGATGAGGCCCCAGGCTGGGAGGGCTACACTGGGTCCTGCTGTTCACATGGCCCTCTCCCCGCAGTTCCCAGCCATGCTCATGCCCCATCCATCCTGCCTGCACTGTGGCCACATTAGCAATCTTATAGCTGCAAATCTCTCCCTATCTCAGCCATTTTAGAAACATACAAATAAAAAAATTAAGTGTTAATTTCAGAAAATACAGAGAAGCAAAAAACACCCACATTCTCAGCATCTATAGATAGCCAGGATTGACACTACTTCCAGCATCAAAATAATACAAAGCAACAATTTAAAAAAACACACCAGGGGCTTCCCTGGTGGCACAGTGGTTGAGAGTCTGCCTGCCGATGCAGGGGACACGGGTTCGTGCCCCACATGCCGCGGAGCAGGAAGATCCCACATGCCACGGAGTGGCTGGGCCCGTAAGCCATGGCCGCTGAGCCTGCGCATCCAGAGCCTGTGCTCCGCAACGGGAGAGGCCACAACAGTGAGAGGCCCATGTACCGCAAAAAAACAAAACAAAACAAAACACCAAAATATCTATCTTTCTTCAGAGACACTTATTTAAAAAATTTATTTTTGGATGCTCTTTGGTCTTTTTATGGTTTTTCCAGGTCCCTCTCACTTTATAAAGACCGTTACAAAATCCTAGGAGGGCTTTGACCAGCATAAGCAGAGTTCTCAAGCTGCTCTTTGGGTTTGTACTTCTCTACTTATGACACTGCTGTGAGTGCTTTCCAGGAACAAGCTTACTTTGGTAACATATATTCAGCTTGTGGTTCTCTATGACCCTCAGATCCATGCCTTCACAGAGTCTATAATGCACATCTGGCCAGAACCCCCCACTAGACAGAGTCGGAAAGGCATGAGGCCTCTAGCTGCCCCACCTACCTGGTAATCCATGGGCCGCCCGGCACTTGGCTCCATCTTAATGTCTGGCTTGGATCTGAGGAGGAGAATGTACTGTCAGGCTGGGTGTAAGGGGACTGCTTGCAGGGGAGGAGGGCACTGGCAGTGGTTAGACCTTGGAGAAGGGCAGAAGGACAGAATCATGATCTTCAAACACTCCAGGACTGCCAAACAGAAGGGGGATCAGTTGTTCTCAGAGGCTCCAAAACAGAGGACTAACCAATGACAGAAGTGATAGGTAGACAGACATTAGGTCAACAGGTTCAAGTGTGGGCTGGGCAGCTCCGTGATTTCCCTTTGCCCGGAGGTGTTGAATGACCAGGGAACAGGCTCCTGCCTTTGCAGGGGTAGAGGTGAGGGAGACATCCAGGAAAAGAGGAAAGGGGCAGGGTTAGGAAGGAGCTGTCCATGGGCCCTGATTCTTCCCCACCCAAATTCCAAACATAGCAAGCTGGGTCCTGCCTGACCTGGGGAAGGCAACTGGGGCTGTGGGGTTCCTGCCCACTCACCGCTTGTTGGAGACGTTGGTGGTGAGAGCTGTGACGGAAGCTAGTGACACGGAGTCAGGATCCAGCCCATCCGCCAGCCGAATGGCCAGGCGGTCAAGGTCATCCATCTCCAGTACTGCCGGTTCATCTGGGGAAGAGGGAGGGCCAGTTAGGTGGGCTGGATGGTGGGATAGTGACTGTATTTCCCTTTTTGCTTTGCCATCCAGGAAGCTGAGTCAAATTCCAGGTTTACTTGGTAGCATCTGCTTAGAATGTTATGGTCTGCATATCTGTCGTGTTTCTGGCCTAATCGTGATCTCTGATTTTAACTGAAATTGCACCTGGTCTTGCTTTTTAATTTTAATTGAATGTAACTCACTTATGCAAGCACTGAATATCCTTCGTGGAAGAGGGTCAGGAATAAAATAATACATACTTATGTACCTCCTGTACCAGTAGCTACCATTTACTGAGTGGCTATCATGTGCCAGGCACAATGCCAAGCACGTTATACATATGTCTTTAGTCCTCATAATCCTCATAGCCACAGCCTGGCAAGATAGGCACTATTCTCATATAACCAGATGAAGAAACTGAGGCTTAGGAAGGAACTTATCCATGTAAAACAGCTGATGGAATTCAGAACCTAACCCTGTACTGATGTGTACTAATCCAGCTAGATGAAGGAATGACGGTTCTGAGAAGCCACCCAAGGATGGTGGGTTTGAGTCTCAACCGGCAGCTCTACCCTCTCCAATCTAGGAAGGCAAAAGGCACAGCTGGAATTCGCAAGGGGCAAAAGACAAAGAGAGAGATTCTGGGGCCAGTGGGCCACACAGGGGATGCTGGGGAGGGAAGCCAGGAGCCCTGAGGATGGGTGTGTGATCTACAGACCTGGGTTAGAAAGTTACACACAGCTCCCCTAATACACTCCATTTCTCCCCTGTATTCCAACTGTACTCCCTGCCTCCTCTTAAATAGCTGTCTTGCGCCCTCCCCAGCCTGCTGCTCCGGTGGCACCAGTGCCACAGGCCACTCCAGTCTTCCAGGACCCACCCTGCCTGTCTCCCCCAGGGCCGTCCCTGCAGCCTCGTGAGAGGTCACGGGGAAAAGGCAGGAGAGCGAGTCCTGCCACAGAGCAAGCATTCTCAGGACTCTGATTTTCCCCCAGAAATAGGGAATTGGCCAAATAACTTTCTTCTTTTTTGTTTTTGATATTCCCTCCTCTAATTAAAAATCTCTAGGCTTCTGTGTGGAGAAGAAAGAATGAGAGCAAAGAGGGCAGGATGAGAGCAAAGAGGGCAGGATGAGCCCAACGGACTGAGGGGCTCTGCTACTCAGCTCTAGACCGGAGGAAACGTGCTACCCACCCTCAGTCCTCGGGGCGCCTCCTTCCGGAGGACCACTCTCAGGACCCGGCTTCTCCTCCAGCCAATGAGAGGCCAGGCCCCTCCCAGGTGGATCCGCCGGCCAATAGCAGGAGAGCCCGTTGGGGCGCTGCCCGCGGAGAGGAGGGGTTTGGTCACCGGAGGGGAGAGAGGGGCCGCCTGGACCGTGGGCGGGGGCACGCGTCCATACCTTGTCTTTGGTGTTCGTCTTTGTGATGCCGGTTCTTGCCGAGCTTCATGGCGGAAAACACACTCCTCCCGGCTCTGTGAGAGGGGGCCGCCAGAATGAGGTGGAAGGAGATAGGCGCCGGGAGGAAGACACACAGACATAGAAGAGCAAAACCCAAAAGAACACGTAAGGGAAAGGGAGATCCAAGCTCCAGCCCCTCACCTACTGGTCCCAAGATATATTTGGGGCCAAATTTCCCAAGTTGGGAGCCGTGAGGGGGAATTAGGGCAGAGGAAACCCCGCCACTTCCTCCTTCCCCATGTCTTCACACCACTCAGGAGCAGGTCGGGGACGGCGACCAGTAAAGGCGGCCTTCAGGTGGAAAGAACCGTTTCAACTGGAGCCCCTCGGGGTCCTGATCCCAGCCCCCTCATTCCAGTCTTGGAGCTCTGAGCTCCGCCAGTGCCGCCAAGTTCATCCTCCCCGACCGTGCACCCCACCTCGGCTGAGTGGAAAGAAAACCAGACAACCAGAGATAAAGCATCAGAACAGAAGGGCAGAAACGGGACTCAGAGGCACAGAGACTGATGAGCAGGTAGGAAGTGTGGTTGAAACTAGCTGCTTAGTTCTCAGATGGCTCTGGTGCTCGAAGCCTGCCTTGTCTTTCCCAACCTCTCTGTGCCTTTGGATTCTCCTGGGTCCCCAGTGAAAAGAAGGAGATGGGCCCTTTCCCGTCTCTATCTTTGGTCCTGGCTTTGCCCCTTCTGCCTGTCCCCTCTCACTACAGAACCTCCACCCGCCCCCCAACCAACCCCCAGGAACGTATGGCAGATTCCATAGTTCCTACCTCTTCCTCTGGTTGGTGTGGCCTTGTGCCCCCAGGAGAAGGGCCTTGCAGTCAGGGGGGCTGAGGGAAGGGGGCAGGGGGTCCTCACTGTCCCCTCAGTGATGTCCCCGCAGTTGAGCTTGTGATCCCTGGTCCAGGAGGGGCCAGGAGTAGGATCAACAGGCAGTAAAGTGCAGTATTCCATTACCCCATCAATATTGCATGAGCTGGACACCTGACTCCGTCCACTTCCCATTCTCCCTCCTCCTGGCTGTGCCCCTGTCATCCTGGGCGCCATCCCTAGGTGGGGTGGATGCAGATTCCAACCCTGAGCTCACCTACAGCAGCAGGGCCCACCCATCTTTGGGTGAGGCATCTCCTTGTGGAGGTTTGGCTATGGTCCCCCGAGAACCCCTGTTCTTTTTTTTTTTTTAACATATTTAAAAAATAATTTAATCTCCACAGCAAGATTTGAGGAGGATACTATTGACCACAGTTTACAGTTGAGGTTTGAAGCAGTTAGAAAAGCTTTATTCCATTGACCACATCTTATTATCTGTAATGAAGAACCCCTGTTCTTTACGCTGGGTCATGTGAGATTGGGGAAAACCTTTCTGTCCTTGTAGAGATGGCCTAGATATCTCAAGCCTCTCCTCCCCTCAACCTGGCCCTATCCTAGCTCCAGGCCTTTTCTTTACTCTTCGTATGCCTGGCAAGACATGAAGAGGAATGTGTCTGTGTCCCAGTGAGAGAGCAACTGAGGACCACCTCTTTCATGTGGCACCAGCTCACAGTTTAAGAAACACTGGCATCTTCATGATTTCCTAAAAAGGCACGAGGTGGGTGAAAGAAGGCTGGGGTAGCACTGATCTCTTCACACTATCCGGCATCACGTTATCCAGGACATATCAACAGGAGGAAAGGGAAAGAAAGCACTCTAAAAAAAGAAAACTGATGCCTTTGGAGTTATCTTTAAAAGTTTCTCCCCAACAAGAGATTATATAACCATTCTTGAGCCACTAATCTGGGCCAAAGGCTTTTCCAGATGTTTGCTCATTTCATCTTCATAGCAGTCCTGGGAGGAACATATGCTTCTCCTCGTTCAACCCATGAAAAACCTGAGGTTCAGAGAGCTGGGATTGAAGCTACCACCTCCCAGGCCGGCAATACTTCCACTGCATCCTCGCTGCTGTGGGATTGCACTTCTCTGGGGGTGTGAATCCCGTCCTGACCATTTGGAACTTTGGCAGAAAGTCTCCATGGGGCCAGCACAACTTGCAGATGGGGACGTTATCTGTGAAGAGTCCCATGGACTGGGCCCATGTTTACAGAGAGGGGGCTCATTCAAAGTAATGTAAGCATCAAGACATTTTGGGAAGAGAAGGCTATAAATATTAAATTACTGGTGACCTAACACTGCACCAATCAATGAGCCCATTAAAAACAGTCGTATGGTGGTGAGAAAGGAACCATCCCGCCTGGCTTACAACGAACCATCCTGGGCGATTTCTCCCTGCTTGGTGGCCTTGAGGGCAGGGGTGCCGGCCATACTCTGACTCTTGCAACAGGAAGTGAGCCTAGTGTGGGCCCTCCCTCTGCTTCCTGTCCCAGCGTTTGGGTTTCCTTTCCTCCTAGCTTTGCTGCTCTCCTGCCTTACCCAGGAGGGCCCTGTGCTGACCGTGTACAATCACTTCTTGGTCATTCCTGGGCTGTGTCAGCCTTAGAGACCCCAGCCCCAGTCCGTGTGTGACTTACACGCTGCCATCACACAGTCTGTTCCAGCTACACAACCCCAGTCCCATCCCACCCCCCCACCCTGCCCTAATGTCCCCCAGGAAAGTGCTCTGAGATGGTAGGTCAAAGCCATGTATGGGGTCAGAGCAGGCCCTGCCTGCAGAAGCCATCCACTCTGCATTCTGATACCGGATCTGGTCCTGCTGCCTGAGGCCCAGAGGGGGTTTGGGTAGCAGGGAATTGTAGATTTCTGATGCTGGTCCCAAGGACCCATCCAAGTAGAAAATGGCCTGGGGCTTCCCTTGGGCAGTTATGGCCCTTGAATTTGAAAGTCACTCTAGTCCTTAAAACAAACATATTTGGAAGCAAAGATTGAGACTAAAAAATCTATACTTATCAGACCACTGTCTACCAGACCCTGAAGCAATTCGAAGGAGAAACCTCTCTCTCCAGACCCTGCATGATTTTAACCATATCAGGTGGATAAGTTCATTGGTGGGATTCCTGTGTACCTGGGATTATCTCAAAATGGGGACATTCCTTTACAAAAAAATATGTACTATGTAGGGCAAGTGTAATTCCCAGAATTCTTACTGTAGGCTCTGTACCTATTCATTTCTCTTCAGTGACTAGCTCTTCATTCCTGTGAACTGTGGGCAGCAGAGCATGATGTCATCAGCTATCACTGCCCTTTGTAATTTTCTAATTGATGACACATCAGAATTCACTGCCCATCAGTTGCCCATCATGCCTGCTTCTCTTGGCAAAGGGTAAAGGTTATTTTTGAAATAAATGTTAACTTAATCAGGGAATTTTGAAGATTATCCACTTGTATTAAAGACTTAGATTTCAAAAAAGGTAAATTGTTGATTAGGTTACAGACTCAGATTTCAAAAAAGGTAAATTGTTGATTAGGTTACTGATGTACTGATGTTTCTTTGTTTTAAATTCTGCATTTGGTCTAGATGGTTCTCCAATTACTAAAGGTATAATATGGACAGAAACAGACAAAGAAAACAAGCCAATAATCAACCTGGTGAAAAACCACTTTGCAACCAAGTGGCTCCTTTATACGTGGCTGCCTGAAAGCCTGAGAAGCAGGAGCTGGGGAGGTGGGCCTCCCAGGACCCTCTGAGGGTGTATGATCACATCTGGGCTTCCCCATTGCTGGATTCATGACAGTCAGAATGATATGCACACACAATTTAGATAGCTATTTCTCTCTAGAGAGAAGTCTAGTTAGGTCACTCATTTTAAACTCTTTTTTCATTTATGGACCTAATGATTTCTTTGCTGGTTCCATGGCTAAGAATGTCTTTGTGGTTGGGTAATGCACCTGGGGTCCTAGGGGAGAGCTTGGAACTATCCAGTGATGGCTTGGAAACATTCGCCAAATTAAATCTAGTGAGCTGGGTCTCCCTCAGGTCTCTGTGTTATTGTGGAGGTTGTGACGTAGAGGGGTGGGACTGGAAATGAACCGCAGGCCATGGCTGCCTGGGGCTTCTACCCTCCCGACTGCCTGCAGTGGAAACTGTCAAGGCTCATTAGCTCAGGCCTCAGGTATTTGGGAGAAACAAACTCCTACCTAAGAGACACAGGGTTTATGGTTCTCTCTTTCCTCTTGTTTCTCCTCAGGAGAGCTAGAAACTAACCAGTTTTGCCACACAATAACCCTTCAGAGATTTAAAACTGCTCCCACAGCCTTTCTTCTTCAGGCTAAAGAATTTCAGCTTGTTTAATCTCTTCTTAGAAATCCCATTTTCCTACCCTTTCAATCATCCTGAGGCTCTACACATTAAAATAAGAATGAAAGCCAGTTTACTCATCTCATCTGTGAATTGGAAATGTCAGGACATTAGGATGGGGTTGTGCAAGGGAACCAGCATTTACAGTGGGCCTACTACATGCTCGCACTGTGAGGCACCCCTTAGTACCGTTGTGTCCAAAGGGATCAGGCCAGCCTGAATCCCTTGGGGGTCTGGCCCAGGACAGACTGGGGAGCTGGAAGTCAAGAAGGGTCTTAGAGCATCACCGATCTCAGACAGAGAGCCTGGGAGACCGGCAGGTTGTTTGTGTCTCATACGGGCCTTTTATGTCTAACTGTCCATGCAAAAACCTGACCCTGAGCCCTCTCCCTAAGTGGGACCCCCAGCTCAGCAGTCTGATGTCATCTCCCACACCCCCCAAGATCCTGTTCCCTGGCTTCCTCTCCAAGTCTGGCACATGCCCTCTGCCTGAGGCTTCTTCCCTGGCTTGTAACCTGGCAAACTCTCCGATCCTTCAGGTCTCTGGGCCCGAATTTCCCCTCACGGTGCCATTGCCTTGTCATGCTTTTTGCTCCTGTATAACAAGCGGGAGTTGGAACTCAATATGGTTTTGCTAAATGAGACTGGGAGTCCCCGGGATCTTAATGCAAGCAGACCCCCCCAAGCCCACACCAGTGCTCGTCACTTCAGACCCCTCTACAAATAATCCTGCCGTCACCATGATATTGTCTTGTCGACTAATTTTTAACTTATTGAGACCACAGTTTTCAGCAAATCTCTTAACATCTCTGGGGCTCAGTGTCCCTATCTGGAAACTAAAGACCACATTCCTGGCTTTTCAGCTCTTGTTGATGTGCTCGGAGAATTAAATTTAGAATATAGTCAGGTGCTCTAAACTTACTGGGCCTATTGGGAACTCTGGGTTGGGAGTTAAATTCTCTGGGTTTTAGTCCCAGCTCTGCTCCTCTTCCGGAGTCACTTGCTTCCCCTCTCTGGGGCTCAGCTCTGTCATCTGTAAGAATGGGTGTTGGAGCAGAGCTCCAGTGTGGTCAGCCCTGACTGCCACTGCCCTTGTGAATTCCCTGTGATGCTAGAAGATCCTTGAGATGATACAAGCTCTGGGGAGGCTGAAAGACCCACTTGTCTCCCCCCGACCTTGTGGCGGCCCCTCCCATCTGGAGTCCTCTGGGGAATGGAGATGGTGAAGACCACCAGAGAGGGGTCATCTCTCCTTAGCTTTCTGGGCTTCATGCTCCGGCCAGCCCCTGTGGCCACTCGGTGCCCACAGTTTGTCCTTCTTGGGCCTCCAGCACTGCATGTCCACCAGCCCAGCCCTGCCTTGGCTCTGCTGGAGAGCCATTGGCATCTTGGGCTGTCCCCACTCCCTCCCTCACAGGGATAGCTCGGGGCCTGCCCACAGGCATCGAGGACTGAACAGGGAAGTGGAGGAGGAATCGAGACACTGAAAGGAGGGAGGAGGGAGTGGAAACCAGAAGGCCTGCACCCACCCTGACGCCACCCTGTGCCTCGCCCCCATGGCCAGATGGAGAGACCTCCCTCGCCCTGCCATCACCCGGTGCTGGCTCCGCCACTGATCTGGGCCCCCCGCCATCTGTACCCTGTGCTGAGGACCCTTCCCTCTCACGAGCCGCACAGGCTCCACCCTGGCCTCGGCCACCTACTTGTGCTCGCCATCTCTGCCTCCCTTGGTCTTCTGTCTGCTGAGTAGGGGGAAGAAATGAGGAGACAAGGGGATGTGTGTGAGAGGGTGTGAACCAGAGACACTCGCAGACTTAGCCCCTGGCCCTGCTGACCCCCACGCTCCCCAGGGGCCTCCTTGTCCCATAGAGCCCTCACCCCACAGCCTCTCACTTAAGCAAGCCTAAGCCTGCTGGGTAGGGGCCCCATGGCCCAGGCTCTGCCCTGGGGAGGAGGGGAACTGTGGTCCTGATTCCTGGGGAGGAGCTCACAGGAGTGGGGCTGGTGGCCACTGTCCCACTGACCCCAAGCCTAGGAGAACCTGGGGCCCTGGGGAGGGAGGAGGCCTCAGGGTCCCCATTGATCTCCTCCCCCAGGTCAGGGTCTGGTGATTTCTGAATGTGTGTTGCAGGTTCCACAGGGAACACAAGGTTAGATGAGCCTGGCTACCATCCAGGCCTGGGCCACCCTGCTCTCCTCGCCACGCCTGATCCCCTCCAATAGAGTGGGGGCCCCCCAGCTCTGAGGGCCTCGGAGAAGAAAGGTGGGCCAGGAAGGTTCTGGGCCTGCAGTTGTAAGCGAGCTACTGCTCCAGGGCTCAGAGCAGGGCTCCTCCTCCTCCTTAGGGAGGCTTCCAGAAAGCCCTTCTGGAATGTTCTCTCAGTGCTTCCCTGATGCTGTGGCAATGAGGATGAGGGAAAGGAAGTGAATAACAATTAGCAATTTTTTCCTCTCCTCACACCCTGTCCTGGCACAGACCCTGCCCGGGTAGGCATGCCTCCAGTCCCTCACAGCTCAGGTCCTGACCAGGGGATCACAGCTGGCCAGTTTGTACTTCCTTTCGAAGGAGTTAACATCAGCGAGGTCTCTGGCTACCGCAGTCAGCTGAGACCACTGAGCAGAGAACAGAGAAGGGGAGACTGTTTCAGCAGCCCTGCTCTGGCCCCGGGCCTGGCTGGGGGTCTGGCCAGGCCTGGGCCCCCACTGGGACCCGCTGAGAGCTGCGTGGGCTCCAATGAGCTTTCGAGAATGAGGGCCGAACGGGAGATTTACTGGCCCCAACCCCACACGAATCCAAGTGGGGCTGCCGTTCTCTGAATTATTGATCCAGGTTTCGAGGGAAATTTGTTTTTTTGTCTATGATTTTTTAAAGAACTGGGTGACCCTGAAAAGTTTGAAAATCTTTGCAGTAGAGGAACTGGAAGGGGAAGTGTATCACCTGAGAGTGGGCAAGGGTGGGTCAGGAAGGTGGAATTTGTGTACCTAAATGATAACATCTGATGCCTTTTCTCTTTCCCTTTGGGGGTTTGCTCTGAAATGGCAGACAGGTGTCAGGCTGGCCCAGCGGCGGCCCCCTCGGGCACACAGCAGGCCAGAGAACAGTGTGTACCTGCACCCTGGCAGCCAGCACCTGGCACACGCATGCCCTACCCCTCCTCACGCGCTCCAGGCCCCTGGGCCGGCTAAGAGGCTGCACACAGGTCCACACTCTCAGTGTGGAAATGCAGAAGGGAAAAGACCCTCTTTCTGTGAAAAAATAATACTCTGTGCCTTTACTACAAGCACTGTTATGACTACAACTAACATTAATAACTGCACGGCCCTGCGGGAGAACTTAGACATGCCCTGACATATTAGCGCCAGCCGTCTCACAAGGTGGTATCATTATCCTATTTTCCAAACGGGGGAGCTGAGGCTCTGCCTGCCCTTAGTCACTCAGCTGCAAGGGGTGGGGATGAGAGGTTTGACCTCACGGTCATCCTTGTTGCTAGGGGACCTCTCCGTGAAGCCCTGGTTGGGCCTGACTTTCCTCCTAGAGTCTACATTGTATTGTTAAGTGTCCCAGCCTGGCCAGGTAAGTTCTGTTCCTCAGCCCACACACACACACACACACGCACACACACGCACACACACACACGCACACACACACACACCCACACACACACACACACACACACGCTCTCTCTCTCTCTCTCTCTGTCTCTCTCTCTCTCTGTCTCAGTTTCGCTCACCTCTTCCTCAAGCTCCCACCCCCATCACTCTGTGTGCACAGTTAGAAGGAGCCATGGAGGCTGGCGGGGCGGGGGGGGGGGATCAATATGGCGGCCTCTGGGGGATTGAGGGTTTTCTGGGATCTTAGTGCTGCACGGTGTGAGGTCTCACTTGAGCGCTCAGACCCAGGCAGGGGGTGAAGAGGACCCCTACCTCAGGTGAGGCGGCTAAGTCTGGGCGGAGTCTCCTGAGCACTGCTTCACCCCAGATCTCAGCATGGCCTTGACCCCGGCTCCTCCAGGCTGCTTGGGAGCGGCTGAAGCTCTGGGGCTCAGCCTGGTGGAGGGAGGCGGGGGAGGGGCTGTGGGAACCCTGCACTCTGGGGGTGAGGCTGGGTGTGTAGACCCCATACACGCACGTCTATGCATACCCCATGGCACATGCCCCATGCACATCTCTGTCAGAGCCCCCAGGCATGCACACATGCCCAGCTGGCCCCTGGCCCCAGGCATAGGAGGGAGGTACCTTCTTCTATGGGTCTCCACTGGAGTAGAAGAAGGATCCAGAAGGAGAACAAGAAGTGTGGCCCGCTCCCTCCCTTCCCCCAGGATGAGACCCCGCAGAGAGAAGCCCAGCAGGGACACCAGGAAGGGGGGCTGGGCAGAAGGAGGGCCGGAGGGCCAGGCAGGTGGAGAAAATGAGGAGGAGAGTCGCGGAATACAGGGAATCCGCGAAAGCCCCAAGTCTCTGAAGTGCAGTTGTGAGATTAAGCCTGGGTTCCCTTCTTTGTCCTTTCTAACAGGGGTCCTTTGCCCAGAACCTGGTGGTGTATACAGCTCCCTGGTGTCATGGAGAGAGAGAACATATGTGCAGGTAAGCGTGAGAAAACACCTGGGCATGTGTGTGTGTTCAGGGCCAAAGTCTCCTCTCTCTTCAGCCAACAGGGCAGATGTACACTGACACGCAGGGGCCCAGAACCCTGATTTTGTGCTTCTGAGAGCAAAGTGCGCACGGGGTTAGTAGTTCATTCCTTCTCTGCAACACCGACAGCTGGGGGGGCGAGGGAGTCCTGTGAGCGACTGAGACCCTGGCCTGGGCCCAAGCGGCGGTGAAGCTCCGGCTGTGGGCGGCTTTGTTGGCAGAGCCCTCGGAGTAGGGTGGGGATGGCCAGAGCCGAGAAGGATCTTGGGCCAAAAGGTCCGATGCTGCTCAGGGTAGGACAAGCTGTGGGGGGGTAACATGGAGACTGCGGAAAGGGAGAAGGAAGGGAGGGGACGCTGGCTGAGCACGAGCCACGGGCCAGCGCTGCGGTGGGCAGCTCACGTGGCTTATCTCATTGGACCCTAACACTCCCGTGAGGCAACAGCATCCCCCACCTCACAGGTGGCAAAGTGAGGCTCCAAGGGCAGAGCTGGGATTTGAGCCCTGTGCGCTCCATGGCACCGCACTGCCTCCTGGGACATTCCCGGGCACATTGTGCAAAGAGCCGGCTGAAATCAGAGGCTGCTGACTTGGGGGCAGGGCCTACAGAAGCAGCCAGAGTGGCTCAGAGGGCCTGACTAGGGCCTGGGCCTGATGGAACCATGGGAGGAGACCAACCAGGGCCTGGGCATGACGGAACCATGGGAGGAGACCAACCAGGGCCTGGGCCTGATGGAACCATGGGAGGAGACCGACCAGGGCCTGGGCCTGATGGAACCATGGGAGGAGACCAACCAGGGCCTGGGCCTGACGGAACCATGGGAGGAGACCAACCAGGGCCTGGGCCTGATGGAACCATGGGAGGAGACCAACCAGGGCCTGGGCCTGATGGAACCATGGGAGGAGACCGACCAGGGCCTGGGCCTGATGGAACCATGGGAGGAGACCGACCAGGGCCTGGGCCTGATGGAACCATGGGAGGAGAAGGTTAGTGGGAGGGCGGGTGGTGGTGGGTTGGGGGCTGGGGGACTGCTCAGGCAGAGCTGCCAGTGGACATTCCCCGAGGTCCAATGGGAGGAGCTTCTGGGAAGATACTTAAGGCCTTGGGAGTATAGAGGAATGTCTGCAGAGCCCCTTCCAGGGGGTGGTGAGGGCAGATGGCAGGAGCCCAGCCTTGGGGACCTAGGCCCTGCAGGGAGACCTCCCCATATCAGCCTCCTCTGCCCCCCATGGAATGGATGCCTCATGCCACCAGTCCCGGGCCTGCGGTTGCTTCCTGCCACTCACTCCACCAGCTCCCCGACCCCTCCAGCAAGCACCCCACGCAGCCACATCAGACAGGGAGGAATAGATTCCCACACCAGACCCCTGTGGATCCAGACAACCAGGTGAGAGACAGTTGCTTACCAGCAATGAAGTTTTCTTGTTGGGAAAACAACAGAGAGGCACCCTGTAGATTGGGCACCTTGACCTACAAAGCAATGTGCCTTCCCAGGAGGGGCTGCAGGACAGGGAGCAGATGTGGGCAAAGGAGGACTTGACTTGGAGTCAGAGCCTGGGCACATACATCCCTTCCTTCTCCCTATTCCTTCGTTGGCCAAATTTTTTCTGGAGGGCTCTCTGGCCCAGAATACAATGGCTTCCTCCCAGACCCCAGAGCTGACAGGCCTGGCTGGCTGGCACTCACGTCAGGAGGGTGAGACATAACACCTATGGCTGCGAGGCCAAATCCGGGTTCCCCTTGGAACCGTGCACTCCCTGACCCAGAACTCATTGGCCCATGCAGGCAGCTAGAATTAAACCACAGGAGAAGCCCAGATGCTCTAAACCAGCTCTACCTTCTCCTCACCCCTCTGCCCTCCCCCTCCCCCAGCCTGCTGGCTGCACGGCCAGGCCTGGCCAGAGAACATGTGGCAGTGGCACCACCCCGAGGCGCTCTCAGGGTCTGGGTTGGCAGCCCCAGCGCAGCCGGGAATCTGTGCACACACCCAGCCCCTCCAAAGCAGGCCGTGGCCCCCAGGAGACAAGGAGCTCTGAGTGCGGTCGTCGCCCTCTCCCCATTCCCAAACTCTGGGACAAAACTTCTCCTCCCATTCTTGCTTCCTGCTTCTGCTGGGGAGGTGGGAAAGCCAGGCTATAACGTGAGGGAGGATAGAGGCACGCTCTCCATCTCCGTACTCCTGGGGCCCAGAACGGTCTGCAGGTCCAGGACCAATGCCCCTCATGCTTGACTGCATCGTCTCACTGTTCCCTCCATCAACACCCTGGCCCACTTGTGTGGGATGAGAGAGGACCTGGCTCGGCGTGGCCGGAGCTGCAGCGACAGGGCTGCCCTCTTGGCTTCCATAGCTCCAGGGGGTTGTTCTCCACGCGCGCTACCCACGGGACCTGGGGAATCCCTGGGTCCCTCAGGATGTCAGAGTTGGAGGGCAGCCAGGATGCTCAACCCATTCCTGTTACTAACCCGGAGGGGCTAATGACTTTTCTAAAGTCAGTTAGTTAGTGGCAGTCAGGATGCGACTTAATGGGACTCAGCTCTCCTGATCTGGAGCCAGCATTCCTTTCCCTGCAACTGATGGCTCTCACGTGGCGTCCAATCTGTCCCCAGAAAGCCCTTTCTTAAAGCCCACGAGTAGCCGCAGACAAGCTCTTTTCTCCACGGGGACAGAGGATGAGGACCAGATGGTACCCTAGGTGTCAGCATCCCCACATTCCCCACTGCGTCCCTGCTCCTCTCTTCACCATTTCCAGCCCGATTCCTAACCCTCTGCATCGTCCAAGAGCCTGTTCATCACCAGCCCTTACGTGGGGTAGTACCTGGCACTCCAGTTACAGCCTGACCCTCCATCATCCCTCAGCTCTCCCAGCAGCAGGGTGAGGGTTCCCATTGCCCTGAGCCCCCTGGTACAGGGTAGGAGTGACTGGCCAAGGGTCACAAGGCTGGTAAGAGGCAGAACTGGGACTCAGACCTGTGTCTCCTGAGGCCAGATTACATGCTCTCTCTACGCTACCCAGCCTGGAGTCTAAGGAGAACGGTCTCCAAGCTGGCCTGGGCGATGCCACCACCTCATGGCTGACCTGGAGTCACACAGGTCCAGCAACAGTTGCCACAGGCATGGTTCCTTTGGACTTACTATGATTACTCCCCACCTGGCTCCCGGGGTCTGAAGCTTGTATATGTCTTGGGGTATGTGTGAAAGGGGTGGGATGGGGAGTGATTCAAGGGCAAACAAGGAAAATATATTCATACAATAAAAGTATAAAATTCAATTACCCAAATTTAGCATCTGTGTTTTTTCAGAACAAGCACTGAATCAATTTTACTTGGAAAGGACAGGGTGGAAGGAGATGGGAGGGAGATGTTTCCAATGGGAGGGGAGCATACCCCCCTCTCCAAACCCACCCCCATCCTTCAGATGCACCGCTGACTTACCTGTGTTTTACACATTATTCCCAGTGACCTAGGAACCTGCAGACAGTGTTTAACCTGAGTCTGTCGCTCTGGGTTCTGAGAGTAATACAGTTGCGTTTTCTTTTTTTTGTAAAACTAGTGCATTTGGAACGAGTAGGCCTGGACACAGCATCCTGTCCTCTGTGTGTGACTGGACATTTGAAGGTGTGAATCCTGGACACCTAGGGTGTTGGGATGCGGTCTTCTCAACAGAATAGAGGCCAGGTCCCGACCACAACCGTTGGCTTCACTCCGGCAGGAAGAAGCCTCCCTCTCTTGGGCCTTCACCGGGCCAGGGCAGAGGCCAGGCTGCCTGGGGCTGGTCTGGCACTGCTGGGTCTTGGGCCAGAGAAATCAGGGCCTCCTCCTGTCTGCTTTTCGCATTCTTTGAGGAGGCAGGAGGTCTAGCCTCTTCCACCCATGTTAGAGTCTGCCCTCCCAGAACTTTGCCTCCCTCAGGGTAGCAGGCAGGCCTGGCCCCTCAGCCTGATCGCAGATACCCTGCTGCCTCCCCAGTGAGTCCTGGAGTCGGGGTGCAGGGGATGCTGCAGAAACACTTTCCCTCCTCTTGTATGTCTCTCCAGCAACTCACGTCTGTACTCTGAACCCAGGCCTAGAGGGGCCTTCCAGGGGAGCAGGTCCCAGGCATCCTCCCTGTGTCTTTGGGGGCAGAGGGCCCAGCCTGTTACCTCCGGAAGCTCTTCTCGCCCGGCTGCCGAGAACTGGGGCGGGAGCCAGGGAGCAGCCCATCTGTCTCCTGGCTGTCCTTCTCTTCCTCGTGAAGGGGCTCATCCCCCAGGAAGTCCTCATCATCCCAGGAGCCCACCGTGCCATCTGTGGCCTGATACCGGACCTCCACGCACAGGCTGGTCTGGAGGGAGAGATGGGTGGTGAGAGGCCGGGACGGCACTAACAATCACGATCCCGTGTCCTCCGCTGCTCTGCGATTTTACAAGGTGCTCTCACGCCCTTAACTTACTGGAGGAAGGCAAGCTGGGTACTATCCTCCCCCTACTTTCCCGTTTTGCAGATGAGGAAAACAGAGGCTCAGAAAGACTGACAACTGAATGGGCTGTGGCTCCAGACCCTGCTGCACGTGGCTCTCCTCCTCCCTGGTGCCCGAGGTGGGGGCCCACGCCGGGCAGCTGAGCCTGGGCTGGGGGTGGGCCGAGTCCACTGGACACACAATCAAGAGCATCCTCCAGCGTCCCCATGGTGTAGGGCTGCCTGCGGGGACCAGGGCTGGTCTGTCTGAAATCAGCTGACTTCCCCTCGCTCCTGATGCTCTCTGCGGATTTGATGACATGAGCTGAGAACGTCCTTCAGGAGAGGAGCCCAGGCCCTGGACACCCTCAAAGGCGTGAGGTCAGCACTCCTTCCTGCTCACCTGACACCCACCCTCCTAATCTGGAGAGGATGGGAGCTCGAGGTCACCATGGGGTTTTCTCTGTGTCCTTGCTCTCCACAGAGCAAGAAGCTTCCTCTTAGCTCTAGCTTCTCCCCAGTGCACAGGGAAGAGTCAGCCTAGTCCCTTCCTCAGCCCGTGTGGATGCTAGGAAATCTTCTAGACATGCTTTCCCTTCCTCCAGGTCAGGAGCTGGCTGGCTCCAGCGACCCCCACAGGCAGCCTGCACTAGGCATGTGGTCCTCTGAATGCCCAGGCTTCGATTTCCCCAGGGAAGAAGCGTCTTGAGCCACCAAGGCACCGTGGGAGTTTCTCCCCCACCCTTGGCGCTCCTCAGAGAGGGTTCCTCCCATTCTGGCTCTCTGTGGCTGCAGTCCTGCTTCTGAGGCTATTCTGCTGGCTACCACATAGGGTCATATGCGGCACCAGGGCTGGAGAACCATGGTACAGCCCCATTTTACATATGGATAAACTGAGGCCAGGAAATAATAGCTACTGATCTTACTTTATATATTTATTGAGCACTTACTATATGCTTAACTGTTCCGACGCTTTCTGTGCATTCCCGTTTAATCCTCAGAGCAGTCCTGGGAAGTCGATACTGTAATTTTGCTCACTTTGCAGATGGTATGCAGCCAGCCCACAGGTAGTGAGTGGCCTAATGAATGTTTCTCCCCAAGGGCTGTGTTCCTCACCACTAGGCTCAACTGCCCAGTGGTGGGCATCAATGAGCTCATGGGGACAGATGCATCAGAGCAGAGCCTGGGGTCTGGGCGTCCAGAATGGTTTATTTCCTTCCTTTGTTTGAACATGTATTAAGTGCCTACAGACTGCGTCATTAGTACACGTGTGTTCCTGTTGGAAGTGCTGGGATGGGATGTGACAGATGAAGTAGAAAGAAGGTCCCTGCCCTCACAGAAAGGCTAGTCTTAGACGCCAAGGCAGGCATGCAGAGTGAAGGTCATGCCCAGGAGTGGCCAGCAGGGCTCAGACTGGCTTTCAGATGATGAGAGACACGTCTTTAGTGATTCCTGAGCTGGGTCCAGATGGAAGGGCCCCTGCGGAGAGAAGGGAGGGCATCCCCCCCCAACCCCGTCGCCTTCTCTTGTACTCTCATGGCAGGAAGGACTGAAGTGTCCACCTTGGGGCCCTGTCACGCCCCAAGGGCTCTGGCCATGGCTGCCAGGCTGAGGGGCTCCAGCACAGTCTGACCTGAGTCTCCTCCTCCCACCTCACCTCCCCGCCCACAAGGAGTGCTCCCCAGGCCACGCTATGTGCAGGGGCAGGGAGGCCAGCAGGCCCCCAGGTGACCCGTAATAGGCAGGTCCAGGGACTCTCTGGGCGCCCTCACCTGGATGATCGCGTTGTTGTCGTCAATCAGCATGTCGGTCACCTCCACGTGCTTCTCCTCCACCACCTTCTGCAGCACCATGCGGAAGGTCCCGATCAGCCTGTGAATGGCAGAGGGGGCGTGGTCTTCATGGTTTCACATGAAGAGGCCAGAAAGAGGAGCAAGGCTGACACCCCGAGAGGCTGTGACTGGCTGGCAAGGGGACGAGAGGGCTGGCTCAGGCTCCAGGCTGGGGTTGGAGAAGGTGGCCCAGGAGCTGGGGCTGGCCAGGGTGTCATGTCCAGGAGGGTCTGTGACCCCCAACAACTGTGTGTAGTTGTACGTATGACGGCCATTTCCCTGGGAGAGCTTGAGGGCAGTGAGTACCTGGGGGGATGTCCACAGACAGTGTGTGCTGGCGGAGCCCTGTGCTCCTTGGGTACAGGCGATTGGGGTTGCTGAGCCCCTGAGGAGCAGCTTCCAGATGCCCAGCACGGAGGCTGTGGGGAAGGACCAGAGGCTCCTGGACACACAGATAGCTCTTCCCCCTTCCACCTCCCTAATCACTACCAAGGTCTCTACCCCTCACCGGCACCACTGGCTCGTTCGTCCTCTGTTGAGTCAGTAGTGATGCCCACACACACCTGCATTCTGCAAGCTCCTTGGGGCAAGAACCCATCTGACTGTGGGATTCCCATCCACCCAGCTGCCTAGAGGGGATCAGCAGGGCAGTGTTGCGATGAGCACAGACCTGGAGTCGGAGAGACGGGATTGGAAACCCAGCTCGGACGCTTACTAGAGGGTTACCTGCTTCCTGGGCAGCTGACCTGGGCTCTCAGTCCCAGATTTCTCCTAAGATGAGCTAATAAACCCTGCTTCACAGAGTTGCTGTTTAGAGAACTAACAGAGATCCTCTGTGCCAAGTTCTTAGCAGGGCGCCTAGTACATAGTCAGCACTCCAGGAGCTGTCTGGTCGCTATCAAGGGGGTGACGTTATAGCGTGAGCCTTTCCAGGGAAGCAGATGTTTCCTATTTCCAGACTCTATTTGATATTTCTGGCTCACAGGAGATCTCAAAATCTACTGGCTGAATTAATGAACAACAGTGGGGGGGCCCCATAAATGCTGACTGAGTTAACCTGCATGCCATTTCATCCCATGGTTTGAAGGTTATTGCTCTAGGAGAGAACAGGTACTCAGAGAGATGTTCTCACACGGTGATTCCACGTGGGGTAGATTAAAACATACACACCACTTCTGGTTGAAGGGACAAAAGCAGAGGGGGGCATTCACAGGGTGTGAGACAGGAGGGGACCTTGGGATCATCTGGTGCTGCCCTTGGCTTATAGAAAGCAGGAAGGGATGCAGTTTATTTAATGGCCACTCCGGATGAGGTGAGGTATCAGGTGGGTTCTGACTTTACCGGACATGTCTGATGTCTGCATCCTCCTGAGGGCCATGGGGGGAGACACTGTTTTAAAAAAGCCTCCCGTCTGTGTGAGGGGAGAAAGTGCTGGGAGCAGCCACAGTGAATGAATGCTTCTCTCCGGGGTTCAGAGCTCCGTCTGTCAGCTCGCCCCATCCTCCCTATGGGTGAAACTGTTCATACCATCCCTCCACTCTAAAGCCTACCTTGGCTTCCAGGCTCTTCTCAGACTAGCCCCTTGGAAGCTGCCTCCCCCGCTGCATCCTGCCCTCTCCCCAGCCTGGGCTGAAGTGACGGGCTGGGGTCAGGAGACCTAGAGCCGCTGCCCCTGGGTCTCAACTTTGTCTTTATAAAATGAGGGTGGTGGGCTCTTAGCTTCTGTCCTGTGTAGCCCTTCTAACAGTAGACTCTAGGCATGAATGTATATACTGGCTTTTTTGCAGCCTCATCTCTTTAGGGTCTAAATCTGTGTTTCTAAACTTCAGCATGAACAGAATCATTGGGAGGACCTGCTAAATCACAGATGACTGGGACCCCCCCACCACCACCACTGTGCTGGTAACTGTTAACAACTGGCCAGGGGAGGGGAAGGGCAATCCTGACCTGCAGTTTTTGCTCATTTCCATGGTGTAAATACCCCCACCAAGGCCAATTTCAAGCTCCCGATGTGAAGCCGCTGAGCACCGAGTTGGGAGAGATGTGTACCGTCTGCTCTTGGGAGCTGGCCCCGCCCCAGGGGGTCTGACTCAGCAGGCGAGGTGGGGCCCCAGAATGGCTATTTCTGACAAGTGTCCGGGTGATGCTTACGATGGTGCTCGGGGAGCACACTTTGAGAATCCCTGTTCTACCACTGCCCCTTGCTGACTTGAACTCCAGGCCCTTTTAGCTCCACTAGGGCCTGTTGAGCACCTGCTGAGCGCTGGGTACGCAGGCACAACTTTCCCTAGAAGACACCCAGGGATCAGTAGAGATGCTGCAGTGTGACAAGACACCCCCAGGGGGCAGGATGGAGCTATTCCCCCACAAGTGCTCAGAGAAGGCTCTGGCACCTTCCAGGCTTCACCAAGTTCTCAGACCTTTAGACTTGCGAGGGACCTAAGAGGAAAAGCTTGTCCAGCATTCCGTCAAGGAGAAGTCCCTTAGTATAGCTGATTCACTTTGTTATAAAGCAGAAACTAACACACCATTGTAAAGCAATTATACTGCAATAAAGATGTTAAATAAAAAAAAAAAAAAAAAAAAGGAGAAGTCCCTTAAACCTCCTCCCTGACACACACTCCCAGATCCTGCTAGACGCCCGGTGACGGGGACCTCACTACACCCCGGCTGCTCTCACTGCTCACCCATCCTCCTCTGCTTCAATCACACAGTAAGCTGAGATCCGCCTTCTGGCAAATTCCCCTCTCCTCATGCTCTGGTCCAAGCCCTGTTCACACACAGACTAAATGCCATCCCTAATGGGAGGCCATGTAGACAGCAGAAAGAGTCTGGGCTCTGGAATCAGACAGAGGTGGGTTTGCCCAGCAGGGTCTAAGAGGGTTTCTACCACCTGGCAGCTGTGTGACTTGGGCTTGTTCTCCAACCTCTCTGAGCCTTGCTGTTTTTCCACCTCCCCAACGGAGGTGATACCACTTGCTTCACTGGGTGGTGGTGAGTACGCTCAAATGAAAGTCCTCTAATACCGCCACACTCAGATGTCACATGTCACAGTGGGGCATGGGGTGGGGCGGTGTTTGCCGTCTGGAGGGCCCATACACACTGGTCTCCTGCACAGGGTGGGCTCTGGGGGCAGATGTGCAGCCTCACAGAGCCAGAGCAAGCCTGCGGCCCAGAAGATGTGGCTGGGATCCTGGGAGCTAGCAAGGCCAGAGGACTGAATTCACCATACCCACAGAGGGTGGCTTGTGGGGCTTTAACTCTTAATAGTTACCCGCTGCTTCCCCCAAACAAAAATAAAAAATAGTGTTCTTTGCAATGGACAATGGATGTGATCTCAGTCTCATGTTAAGGATAAAGAGACACATCCATCACCAGAGGAGTGGATAAAGAAGATGTGGTACATCTATACAATGGAATATTACTCAGCCATGAAAAGGACAAAATAATGCCATCTGCAGCAACATGGATGGACCTAGAGATTGTCATACTGCGTGAAGTAAGTCAGACACAGAAGGACAGATATCACATGATATCGCTTACATGTGGAATCTAAAAAAAAATGGATACAAATGAACTTATTTACAAAAGAGAAGTAGAGTCATGGATGTAGAAAACAAACTTATGGTTACCAGGGGATAAGGTGGGGGAAGGGATAAATTGGCGGATTGGGACTGACATATACACACTACTATGTATAAAGTATATAACGAATAAGAACCTACTGTATGGCACAGGGAACTCTACTCAGTACTCTGTAGTGGCTTATATGGGAAAAGAATCTAAGAAAAAAAAAAAAGAGTGGCTATATGTATATATATAAAACTTACTCACTTTGCTGTACACCTGAAACTAACACAACATTGTAAATCAATTGTACTCCATAAAAACTTTAAAAAAATAAAGAAAAACATTTTTATAAAACTTTACCCTTTTTGCACATCTGTAACGTACCGTCTAAGCAAAACCAGGGTGCTAGCTATGAGAACACAACTTCAAAACAAGTGCCCGCCTGCTGCTTCCAACAGAGCGTTGCCCCTCAACCCCCTGCCATGGATGTTCTCTGGGGAAGGAGCTGGTGCAGGAAGGGAAGCCTTGGGTCTGGCCTGCCTGGTGACCCCGGAGACCACCTCCTGCCCTGATCCCAGCTGCCCTTTGTCCAGCCTGGCTGGAAGCTCAGTGGGCCAGCGTGGAGGAGCTGCCTGGGAGGTGGGCCCTCCAGATGGCAACCCCCAATTCTGGAGGCTGGGCTGGCCCCCACGGAGTGGCTGGGAAGGCTGAGCAGGGGCAGGATTCTCGGGTAGTTAGCCAGCAGCGAGGGGGGCCCACAGACTGACCACAGTAGAGTTGCAACCAGGCACCAGGGTCTGTCAATAATTCATTGCTTTCCCCTGGGAGCTGGTGTCAAGTGCCTGAGGCCTCACCAGGCCTCCACTGCTCTCCTGGCTCCTGAATTATTCAGGAGTCCCAGGAGACTGGTGCCTGGGTCAGACCAGCCCCCCTCCAGGGTTCTGGACAGGCAGAGGGGGTGGCACAACATCCTCTGGACCCAACACCACGTCCTCACAGGGAAGCCCAAGGCTCTTGTAAAAGGACCTCATTCAAGGTGGGCGGAGCAGACCTGGAGTCTCCTGGCCTGGGTGAGGGGTCAGCTTCTATGCTGCCCTCTGCTTCTAGAATAAGTCCCTTCCTCTGTGGTGGGTGGTGGTGGGATCAGGCCCACAGGTTCTAAATCTCACACCAGCCTCCTTTACCTCAGTTTCCCCAAATGTACCAGTCATGTGACTGGGTTCCTGGAGAGCCCTGAGCTCTTCAGAGAAGAAGGGCCACTCGAATTCCTGTGCCCAGATCCTCCTACCCTGTACGCCCTCTCCTCCTGACATTTACTCATTCACTCATTCCACAAAGTAAGGGGGGCCCGCTGGGTGCCGGCCACTGTCCCGAGCAGCGGGTGTGGCTTTGCTGGTTGCCGTGCCCGGTGCAACCCCCAGAGGCTCCCCAGAGGCTCAGCTGCCCCATTAGAAGGAGCCTGGTAACTGAGCTGGGCCACGGTGGGGACAGAGGGCAAGCACTAGGTGGCCCTTTTCTTTGGCTCTGGGAAATAGAGCCCAGACTCCAGGGTGGGAGACTGAGGCCCACCTGACTCCAAGCACCTGCCCTCCCTTTCCGACCCCCCGAGCTGGACTGTGTCAGGTGGGCCCTGCGTTGTACACGAGACCACCAGTCCTCCCCACCCCAGCTCTGCAGCCAACAGTGCCCTGGACCTTCTCCAGGCTTCCAAGGAAACAGCAGGACCCACTTCCACCAGGTCCAGGCCTCCCCTTGTGGGGTTTCCTGCCTTTTCCTGGGTGGGGGCATGGAGGGCGGGGAGAGAGAAAGGAGAATCAGAGTAGGGACATCCCACTTCTGTCTCCTTCTTGCTGGTGTTTTAGAACGACTCATCGAAGCCTTATATTCCAGCATACTCACTGTTACAGTAGTTGATTCCCTAAACAATTTACCAGATACTTCTGATTTGTTTATAGCAAGAGTTTTGATGTTTTCAAGCATTTTAGGGATTGGCCCAGCAGCTTTCATTTAAATGGTTCAGCAATCTCTTCCACATCCTGGGTTTCCACCATCACTGTTCGCATGGCCTGGTTTCTGGGAGTTTGAGGTTTAGGAAGGGGAGGAAGGAGACCAGCATCCTAGCCACCCCCCTACTGCCGTCTACCCCTGTGGCCTCAGCAACCTCTGCGAGGCTCACTTTCCCCATCTGCACAGCGAGGGTTGCCCTGGCTGAGCTCCGAGGCTCCCCGGTGCTCTGCTGTCTACTGTGGGTCCTGTTGGGATGCCTGGAGCTCCTCCCAGCCCTCAGCTTCCGATTCTGCTTCTTCCTCCACATCCACCTTGCTGTGTATGTGCCTGTTTCTCCTGTTCTCACAGGTTACCCCGTCTCTCATCCCAGGGAAGAAGGTCCTGTCTCATCTTGGGGGCCCCTGGTGGGGTGTCTCACCAACCTTTCTTGTGGGTGCCAGAGGCAGCTGCCTGAATGATGGGATGCCCCGATAGGCCTCTCTGCTGGTGGGCCTGGAATGCCCACATCCCATACCCAGCTGAGATCTCTCCGGCTCCCGATAAAAGCCACAGAATCCTTGGAGGTCACGTGGTTTGGCCCTTCCTGACTCCGAAATCCCCTCTACGGCATCATGGTCCACTCTGTGCTAACCCTCTCCCCGTGACAGCTCATTGGTTAGAGAGCTCTGGCCATCTTTCATCTGTCTGCTGTCTACCAGCAATGCAGCCCTGCCCTGATCCTGCTTCTAGGCACACATCTTTCCTCTTTCACATGGCAGAAAACCTTCTTAGGGGACAGACATGGTGCCCTAATCCCTCATCTTAGTATCTCCAATGACTAGCACAGTGTCTGCCTGGTATAGAGTGTTTCTCAGTGAATGTTTGATGAGCGACTGAAAGGATGGACCAAGGATGGATGGATGGATGAACATGTCTTCTGTGATTTTCTCCTCTAGGCTCTCATCCCCTTGTCATGAGGCAAGATTTAAAGTCCCTTCCCCCTGGCAACCACAAGGCAGTGCCTACTCGTGCTCTGTCCAAGCAGCATGGGGACAGTGGAACCCTTGCCCCTCACCTCTCCTGCTCTGCTGGCTCTCCTACTAACATGACCTAGGGTTAGGTCAGCTTTTCATTCATTTGAGGTCTTCTCCCACTGTTGAGTCATACTGAGCTCTCAGTGAATAAAACTCCCGCACCATTTCAGATGTGTCATGGTTCAGCCATGACCCCCTCTAGCTTGTATAAGAAAATTGGCTTTCGAATCCAAGACAGGAACTTACATGTACTATATTTAGCCACCATTCCAGACTGTTCAAATGATTCTGAATTTTGCTTGTCACCCAGAGAGAAGGATGGGAACTACTTTTGCTGAACCCCTGGTAGTGGTTCAGCAAAAGGAGGTAGATGGGCTCCATTGCAGATTGTAAGCTCCATGAAGGCGGGTACCTCGCCATCACAGTAGGCACTTAGTAAACATGGGGACTGAATGAATGAATGAACATCTATCTCATTTAATTCTCACAGCTTCCCTTTGAGGTAAGTACTTATCCTCTTTACACATGCAAACATTGAACTCAGAGAGGTCATGCAACCTGGGCAGAGTCACACAGTAGATGACTGAGCTGGGATCTGAGAGCAGGCTCTCCTGACTCCTAAACCACTGAACCAAACTGCCTCGGAGCTTCCAGTCCTCCACAGGTGTGACAAGTTCACTCTCAAGGCTACAGATAGATGGTCTGTTGGAGGGTATTATCACTTTCTCTGATGGGTAACTGTTGCCCAGCATTGTGTAAGGGGGAAAACTTGAGGAAGGGGACAGGAAGCTGTGCCGGGACTGGGGACAGAGAGAGTGAACGTGGCCAACAAGGATTGGGAGGGCTGGGAGACTCTGAGGACATGAGGGAGCCGGGGTTTGGGGGGTGGGTGGGGGCGGGTCTTTGAAGGTCAATCCAGGCCCCAGTGCGGGTCCCCTTTTAAACTCAAAGGAGGGGGCAGCCCGCCCCTCGGGGCCCCGCCTCTCGGGCCCCACCCCTCACTTACTTGTTGCTGAAGACTTTGCTGTAGTTGAAGATCTGAATCTCGAGCATCTCGTTGCTGTCGATGCTGCTGGCCACCTGCCACCGGAAGGTCTGGGGAGAGAGGAACAGCTGTGGCCTTGGGTGGAAATGACAGGGAGGGGTGTGGGGAGTGGGAGGGAGACCCCTGGTAAGATAGCCCCTCACATCAGCCCAATGTTCACAGGAATTGGAAGACCAGATGGAAACTGGGTGCCGGGGTGGAGCAATAAACCCTGCTGGACCTGACTTTGAATAACTGAAAATAACCAGAAAGCTCTGGGGTCTGCTCAAGATGCCGCTGAGAGATGCTCAACAAGGGGGATTTGACAGAGCAGGAGGGAGGCAGTGACTTTTTAAGTTTCATTTCTATCACCAAATTTAGAACGCACAAGAGGCTGGTCGTACATAATAACAACAGTAACAGTAATGCCAGCTGCCATTCGTGGGCCTGAACTTTCCATTACGTGGGTCTGAATGCTTTAGATGCGTTAATTCCTTTAGTCTTTACAACCACCCAAGAGGCTGGTGACATGGTCTCCGTTCTAGAGACAGAGGAACTAGGGTTCAGGGAAGTAACAGGACACTGTTTTTAGTGGCCCAGCAGGTGCTGGGCGGGCTTCTGATGGCCCACCCGGCAAGCGTGCTGCTTCAGAGCAATTCTTCATTCTCCAGGGAGGACTTGGGGGCTGGGGGAGCACCGAGCCAGCCTGGCAGATCACGGCCGAGTGTGGGCAGGGCCTGTCATGGCCTTCATGTCCCCTCTCTCTGGGGCTGGCCAAGGCCCAGGGAGGACCCTGACACCTCCACGGTCAGCTGGAGCGGGCAGGTGAGGGAGGAAGAAGCAGAGGAGGGAGGGGGGCCTGGGGTGGGGAGGGAGAGGGCTTTGAGAGGGGCATGGTGGCGGGGGGGGACTTTGGAGGCCTTGGACACAGAAGGAGGAAGGCGGGGAGGGGAGGCTGGGAGGCAGCCTGGCCGCCCACAGGCCCCATTAAGCTGCTCTGTTCCTGCCATCTGGAGGTCTCCAGCTCAGCAAGGGTATGGTTTTCTTAATGAAGTTGCCATTATCGGGCTGAAGGGAAATAAACTAGCATGCAAAGGGCGAACTCATTAGCCACCATGCAGAGGGAGGCGGGTCTGGGGGGGGCACCAAGATTTTGGTTTTCTTAGAACCAAGGGGAAGGGGGTGTTTGAGCCACATGAGGGTCTGTGCATGGGATTTTGGCACTTGAAGGAGGGAAGGAGTAGGAGAAAAAGGAGCTGTGGAAATGGCACAGTTAGAGGAGGGCGGTGTTGAAGAGTGACACAATTAGGTGAACACAAAGGAACCGGGAAACATGAAGTCCTTTCGAGGAAAAGGGGCCCAGAGAGGGAAGCGGCTTGCGGTCTCTTCTTGCCCATCGCCAGGCCCTGACTTGCCCGGTGGTCGGGGTGCAGTTTACTGGGTCACCAGGGCTGACAGGCTAAGAAGGCCACCGTCGTGGACCAGTTTGTTGAGCAGACAGGAGGGGAGTCAGCAAGGGCTGGGAGGGGCACCTGGGGGGGCCCTGACTGGGGATGTGACTCCAGAGGAAGTCCCCCGGGGGCGCCCTTTCAGAAAGTTTTCAGCTGAGGGAGCACATTTAGCATTTCCAGGAAGAAGTCTCGGTGGAGCCCAGCCAACCCACAGAAGCGTGATAAACACGAAACTGTTGCTAATTTGTCAGTGAGCTTCGGGGTGGTTTGTTACGCAGCCCTAGATGACTGTGACAGTCCCCCGTGCTAGCTGTGCCTCTCTCTAGGAGTCAGCCGCATGTCAGGGCGGCCCGTCATCAGGGGCAGAGCTGGCTCCCTGCCCGGCCCTTGCCTCTCCACATACCAGCCGCCTCCCTTCCCGCTGTCCCCCGAACTCCTGGGAGAGCTTGCCTGTCCCACTCAGCAGTTCGGAGCCTGAGCAGAGCCGACAGGCCCAGTCTTGTCTCGTTTACTTGGGTCACCCTGCACCCAGCACAGGGCCTGCCACATGGTAGGCACTCAGCAAATCGGCCTCAGGTGGTTGCCTCGCCTGCAGTGCTGCTCCTTGCTGGCCTGAGGGCGAGGCCGACCTAACTGCCCTCTCCACAAGCTCCTCCTCCTCCGCAAAGCGAGGGTGACGTCACAGTACCGCTTCTTGGGGTTATCGCGAGGCTGGTAAAGCACTAGCACAGAATCCGGCTCAAGCAAGAGCCCGATCAACATGGCGCTTTATTGCAGTGAATTCTACTGCGTTGCTGTTATTTCCAGGAGCCGGGGCAAGGTCTGGCAGCCTTGGGGATGGACACTGCCGGGATTGCAGGGGGCTGCTGGGGACAGAGAGCCTCTCTCCAGCCTGAGGCAGCACCAGCATGATTCTCCTCCTGCAGCCACAGCAGCTGAGGGTTGTGTCTTCTGCCTCTGGAGATGCCCTGAAATCAGTGGCCTAGCAATCGGGCCAAGGGAGCCCGCACATCATCTAGGATCCCACCCCGTGTCGGCCTCCAAACATGCCAGGGGACTCAGGTAGTAGCTGAGCCAAAGATAGCTACTCAAGTTGTCATGAGCCAGCAAGCCCCACGCAGGAGCACACGTTTGCTGAGCACCTCCTGTGTTTGCTGGGCACTTCCTGTGTGTTGGGCTCTGCGTGGGGAGGCAGGGGGGTGTCTCCGGAGCTACTCTCTGGGTAGTACTGAAGACAGGCACAGACCTGAAATTGCAGGCTGGGAGAGGAACATTGACAGAGTAAGGTGGCAAGCATTAGGGGCAGAGGGAGGGAAGAGGACCTCTGTCCGAAGTGGGTCTCAGGAGCACCGGGAGTGTGGAGCTGTGACCCAGTTCACCAGCTCTAAGCTTTGCCGTGACCTGGCAGGTGCTGGCCGGGGTGGCGGAGTTCTGCATCCTATCAGCCCCAGCTATCTAGGACTCCACGGAAAGGTTTCCCTGATGCAGGCTGGAGAATGACCGGGGTTATCCTGGGCTTCATCAGCTGGGTTTGAAACCATCCTAAATCAGCAAGGCCATGTCCTTAAAGAGACAGCCCTCTAAATTTGGGGGGGAAAATTTTAGGATGTGTTGCAAAGCTTTAGGGTGCAATGGAAAGAGATTGTCTTGGGAAGTTAGAGACCCAAGACTCAAACTGGGTTTTTTCCTTTGTTCGTTCTTTCACTCAACAATATTTCCCTGAGCCCTGTGCTGGGTGCCAGGCCATTCATGAACCACACAGGTATGTTCCTGACAGCCCATGTCTTCCAGGTACAAGTGAAGTGGGAAGATGAGCTCTGACCCTCTACCGCCCAGGCTGATGACCTCTCCCTCCTCTGGGCTCCGAAGGCCCATAGTCCATCTTTCCTGTTCTGGGTCCATCTCCCCACTGGACTGAGCCCCTTGAGGGCAGGACTGAGCCCTGTCCGCTTTGCAAGTGGCCATAGGCTCTGGAATTAGACTGGGGTTCAAACCCTGATGCGCTACTCATTGCCTGGGGTGTTGCCCACCCAGTGCGTTGCAGTGAGTTATGAGGCTTGCGTAAGCTCTCAGCCCGTCCTGCTGTGTACCAAGCACTCAGTACCTCACAGCTGCCCTTATTCCTACAATTACTATTGTTATTCCGGCCTCTGCTGGGAGGTCTGGTCCACAAGAGCCTGGTTAAGGCCAAACCAAGCTGGCTTGGAGTAGGCTGGGTGTGGCCATGCCCCCACCCCACCACCAGGGGCCTCGGCTGGCTGCTGGCCTGGCACGAAGGCTGTCTCTCTCGTCTCTGTCTCTCTCTCTCTTTAGCTTCTCCATAGTTGTAGGTTAAATGCAGGATCTCAGGTTCCAGCCTCTGGGAAAGGAGATACCAGGTCCAGGCTCTGTTTCCACCATGGTTATGCAGAGCGCTGTCTTTCTGCCATGTCCACCCCCCACCGCCTCAGGTTCCTCCGCTGTGCCTGCAGCGGCCCCTCCCATCCTTGTCTGAGTAGAGGAGGGAGAGACGTTTGTTTTCATGTCTTTTATTTCATTTTCAGCCATGCAACATTTCTGTGAGGCAGACAGAGCAAGGAGTCTGACCCCATTTTTCAGAAGGGGAATCTGAGGCCTGGAGAGGTTGAGTGGCCAACCCAAGGGCACAGAGCTCATTAACAGCTCAATGGGGACTGTAGCCCAGGTCTCGTGACTCACAGGCCAATGTGCTTTGTACCTCACTGAGCTGGTTCCCAAAGGCCCTGGGCACAGTAAGGGTGAGAAAAGAGACTTGCTGGGAAGCTAGGAGACCTCTGGAGGTTTTGTAAGGGGCACCTGAGGTTTCTTTTCCAAGCTTATTCTGGAAACACTGACAGGCTGGTTCTTTCAGGAGCCAACCGGGAAAGTTTAGGACTTGTCCACCCGAGGCTGGGGAGACAGGTATAAGTACGGGTGCAGTTCCAGGCTGTCTTTGGAGAGTTCCCCGGGCCCTTCCTGAGCAGGAGGTGGGACGGTTGCCTCCACTGCTTTGTGGGGTGTACCCTGCTGACCAGTGGCAGCCAGGTTGCTAGCTGCTTCTTAGAAGGAGAAATGGAGACAGGGGTGTGGAGAGACCCCGGCAAGGCCTTGCAGGAGTGGCAGGGGTCAGGCCAAGCAGCTCTCTACTGCTGCATCCAGAGGGGCCTTAGTATCTAAGAACCCTGGCTTTGCCAGTTACAGCTGTCACCTTGGGAAGGATACGTAGTCTCTGAGCCCGAGTTTCATCGCTGTAGTTGCTGTGGAGACTGGATGGAGGAGGCCTTGCTCAGGACGCAGCATGGTGCTGCTGTGGGAATCTGCTGCCATTATCTTCCCACGGGGCTGCCCAGAGGGCAAGTGACAGGCAAGTCCATGTCCCGTGGGAGGGCCTGAGCACTGCAGGTCACTTAGCATCCTTGCCCCATTCCACCAAGTGCCCGTGTGTGTATAAATTTCCCCGGGTGGGAGCTACTTCTCCCCGCCTCACGGCTGCTCTCCGATCCTGGCATGTGCTTTTGCCCATAACTCCCTGGCTTCCACCCCTTCCTGGTCTCTCTGCACTGACCTGGAGGCTCCCTGTGCCCAAGTTCCTGCAGGGATCCTTGTGTATTGTTGCACCTGCCTCTCCCTCTGGGGCATCTCTACCTGGGCCTGGCACACACCAGGTGCTCAGAATGTGGTCCCGTGCTCGGGGCGGCAGGACTGACTCTCCCCCTGCCCCGTGCTGGGCGGCCCTGGGAAGAGGAAGGACACGGTGATTAACTTGGAATGTCATGTATACCCATGGCTCAGGTGTCCCAGGGTGCAGTTAATGGAAAAGAGTGACAGTGCCCTTATAAGGGGCATCAGGTTGCTCACGGGCTGGAGGTCTGGGTGGACATGTCCCCTGGGATACTTGGTGAGAAGCAGGGAGTCGATGCTGCACCTGGCTGACTGGGGGCAGCCGCCCAGGGAGGCAGGGCTGAGCGATTGAGCCAGGCGGCCTGCATCGTCACCCAGGCAGGCCCTCCAGCTCGGGGCCCTGACTGAGGAGGTGGTGCGGAGGGGAAGGAAAAGGCAGGTTGTGCGGTGGGGCTCATCTGAGGCTGAGACGCCAGGCTTAGTACCGCAATGGTTCCATCGTCACGACAATCTCTCATTTTGTTCACGGTTTTACAAAGAGACTTCATACCCATCGCCTGCCCCATCTGACAAGTGTGGTAGCTGAGGCTTAGGAACTGAGGCTGAACGTCATACAGCCAGGAGGCGGAGGAGGCAAGAACAGAACTCTCGCCGGGGAGGGTACGGCTTGGGGGCTGTGATGGTCAGTGGCGGCCTGAGCCCAGGTGAGAAGGTTGAGGCCTTGCTCCCCTGTGCCTACAGCTCTGGTCCTACGGACACAGCTGTACCGTGTGGGATGGGCCCAGAATGAGAAGACAGCAGTTCTCAGTGGCCGCTGGAGGCTGGTCAGCTAAATGCTAGCCTCAGAGGGAACAGGCTGTCATGAGGCCCTTTCCAGCCAGACAGAGCCAGACATGAGGGGCAAGGCCCAGGAAAGTTGGGGTAAGCTCTTCTGGGGTCAGCTGTGGCTTTGTGCCAAGATGGTGACTTAGGACTCTGCTGCCTCTCACCCCAAAGTCAACCCTGTAGGAACTACAGAAGCAAGAGGGGAATATGGATTCTAGGACGTAACAAACAAACATGCAAGCAGGTATGAGAAACCCGGGGGACCAAAGGCTGTGTGAGCTGGGGAGTGTGGCGGCGGCTCAGCTTGTGGGGGAGGGGTGAATGGAAGCAGCAGTGGGAGAACAGGTTGGAGGAAGTTCTGCTCTCATCACTCCCTGGCACTACCTTGGGGCAATGGTTGCCTGCTCCTTTACTGATAAAACTGTGACAAAAACCCTACTGGGATGAGGTTTAATAAAATAGATGCTGATAAACCAACTGCCTCATACTTTCTCTCATTGAACCCCCAGAGCTAGTTTGTTAAAATTCTCGACTGCTTTCTGTCAACCATGTCTCGCCTTTAAGGCTTAGAGATGAGACCCTGACTCTGTTTCTGTGGTGACTGGGCCCTCCTGGTGCCCTTCAGCCCCTAGAGGTTGACATAGCAGCCTTTGATGGTTGCTCAGTACTCATTACCAGACAGAGTAGCTGATACCAGGGGAGCTCAAACAGGGCAAAGTAAAGAGACTGGGAGAGTATCTCTCCTAAAAAAAAAAAAAGACAACAGACTGAACTGTATACACCAACTGGAACAGGATCATTAGAACGAATGGACCATAAAACTATGTGTCAGCAAAATATAAAACAAGTTCAAGGAATCATAAGAAAAAAGAACAAATTAGTAAATTGGAAGATCAATTTGAAGAGCTCCCTCAGAAGACAGCAGCAAAGGATTAATCAACAAAAACCAGAAAGGTAAGAAATGGCAGCTAGAAGTAGTACTGACATCTGATCATAGGAGTTGCAGAGGCAAGAACAATATAAAAACTGAATGTTTGAAAAAAATAATGGAGATAGAATTTTCTATAATAAATGAAAGATGAAAGGCCTTAGATTTGAAAGAGCTCACAAAATAGTGCAAAAAAGGAAAGATCAGGAAACCCACAATTAGACACATTATAATAAAATTTAAGAATATCAAAGATAAAGGACTTATATTTGAAGTTGTGAAGGCAAGAACTTCGAGCTTAGAATTTTATAACTGATGAAACTCTCATTCAAATTTGAAGAAATAAGAAACACATTCTCAGATTTACAAAGCTTTAGAAGGATTGCTACATAAAAATCCAAATGAAAAATACTTTTGGGGCTTCCCTGGTGGCGCAGTGGTTGAGAATCTGCCTGCTAATGCAGGGGACACGGGTTCGAGTCCTGGTCTGGGAAGATCCCACATGCCGCGGAGCAACTAGGCCCGTGAGCCACAACTACTGAGCCTGCGCGTCTGGAACCTGTGCTCCGCAACAAGAGAGGCCGCGATAGTGACAGGCCCGTGCACCGCGATGAAGAGTGGCCCCCACTTGCCACAACTAGAGAAAGCCCTTGCACGGAAACGAAGACCCAAGACAGCCAAAATATAAAATAAAATAAACAAATGTGGGGTTTAAAAAAAAAAAAAGAATTAAAAAAAAAAAAACTTTTGGAGGAGGTACTCAAATAAGAAGAAAAACAATTCCAAGAGATGCTTGAAGAAATATGAGAAATAAAGGTGATTAAGTATCTTGGAAAAGACTATTGTTGTCTTTAAAAAGAACAAAGAAGGCTAGGACAAATAAAGGAAAAAGGGAACACACCTTCATAAGAACCTAGAATTAAAATTCTAATCTAGTTAATATCAGCATGAGGATGTGGGCTGAGGTGGGGAAATCAAAGAGGCACAAGAGAGTATTAAGGTACTTGTCACGTTAGGAGAAATTATAATTATTTATTTGAGCTCTCAACAGGAGAACATAAACATAAGTATGGAAGGCTGACTACCTACCTTGAAAACAAAAACAGAATACATAGCTTTTCAACTAACAAAAGAAACTCAATCTATCCAACTGAAAGCTGGAAAATAGGAAAAAAAGAAAAAAGGAAGAAGCAGAAAGTACAGTAAATGGAAAATATAAAATAAGATGGTGGTAGAAATAAGCCTTATAATAATAGCAATTACAGTAGAGGTAAATGGGTAAAACTAATCAATGAAAACAGAGAGACTCTCACATTGGGTAAGAAAACAAGACCTAATAATCCACGCCCTAAGAAGACACACTTGATTTTAAAAACGGAATTACTGAAGATAAGAACACGAAAAAAGATATACCAAGAAATTAAAAAGATCGAAACAGATACACCAGGCAAACGAACCAAAATTGGCTGAGATAGCAATCTTAATATCTGACAAAATGGAAATTGATGCAAAAAACAACATAAGAGACAAAGAAGGATATCAAGTGCCGGTTGAGGGGAAAATAAGCAAAATGATATAGCCATAATGAATATAAAGGCAACTAGTAACAGTTTCAAAACACATCAAGCAACAACTGACAGAACTGCAGGGAGAAATATATAGATCAACAATTGTAGCAGTAGATTTTATTACAGTCATTATTGAAACTGATAGATCAAGCAGAGAAAAATAAACAGAACATTTGAAGAATTAAATAATATAAATAATAAGCTTGAGCTTATATAATATCAAGCTTATATAGAGCTACAGATAGAACCCCACACTAAACAAATTCCTTTTAAGCAGAGGGAGCATTTATGACCATGAATTATGTCATAAGAGAAGTCTCAGTAAATTCCAAAGGATCAATACCATACAGACTCTGTTCTTCGATCATAATGCAATAAAACTAGAAGTGAATAAAATAAGGAGCTATAATTTCATACATGTATTTATTTGGAAACTAAATAACGTTATTGTATAACTCTTGGGTTTAAAAGAAAATCATAAAGGAATGTAAGAAAAGTTTAAACCTGAATAATAGTGAAAACATTATATATAAATATTTATAGGATACAGTTAAAACTGCATATAGAGCAAAATTTACAGCTTCAAATACATTTATTAAGAAACAAGAAAAGTTAAAAATAATAGGCTTACGCAGAGCGGCTGGGCCCGTGAGCCATGGCCGCTGAGCCTGCGCGTCCAGAGCCTGTGCTCCGCAATGGGAGAGGCCACAACAGTGAGAGGCCCGTGTACAGCAAAAATAATAATAATAATAATAATAGGCTTAGCACTCAAGAAGTTAGGAAAAGAACCATAGAGTAGAATAAAATAAACAGACAGAATGGAAATAATTAAGAAAAGGGCAGAAATCAATGAAATGGAGAGCCACAACAGGGGAGAGTAATGAAGCCAAAAGCTGGTTCTTTACAAAGACTAATAAGATAAACAAATCTTTAACAAGACTGACCAAGAAAAACAGAGAGAAGATACAAATAAATGAAATATGGAATAAAAAGGGGAAAATAACTTTAGGCACAGAAAAGATTTCAAAACAATCTTAAAACAGTATGATCAAATGTGCACTAATAAATTTGAAAACCCAGATGAAATGTAAAAATGCCTAGAAAAATGTAAAAATCCAAAATTGGTTCAAGAAGACAAACAGAAAGTGAAAAGGAAGTCAAAGAACTCCCCTCCCCAAACTGTCCAGACTTACATGTTTTTACATTTGATTCTTCCAAAATGTCAAGGTAAATTTCTATCTTATGCGTATAGTTCCAGAAAATTTTATGTATTATTGAATTATGAAAATTTTATGAACATAGCGGCAAAAATCTTAAATAAAATTATTTGCCAATTGAATCTGTGTATTAAAAATAATACGCTATGAAATATACTAAAGGAATATGTTATAGTTGTCTCAATTGGTGCAGAAAAAGTTTTTGATAAAGTTCAACAACCTTTTATAATAAAAACACTTAGTAAACTAGTAAACAAAGTTACGTAGTAAAATCCTATTCCAGCAATTATTTTTGATGACAAAACTTTAGATGCATTTATTCTCTTTAATATGGAGAAGGCAGAAAGGACACCCACCAAAACCATTGCTGTTTAACATAGAACTAGAGATCACAGCCAATACCCTATGGAATGATAATGAAGTAAGGAAATAGGATTGGAAAGGAAGAGATAAAACATTTCTTTTTGTAGATAATATTATCACATACATAAAAACATAGAATCAATAGATAAACTATTAAAATGAATAAGAGGATCAATATCAAGTTCAGCAAGTTTGCCAGATAAAAGAGGGACTTAAAAAGGAAAGGAAAGCATTTCTCTATGCCAGCAATAATCAACTAAAAAATGTAATAAGATACCATTCATGATAGTAACAAAACCATAAAGCATCTAGGAAATATCAAGAATACATAAGACTTCTATGTAGAAAACTTTAAAATCCTAGTAAAGGATGGAATAGATGATTTCATATTATGAAGAAAATGATATCTTCCTAAGTTAATTTTTTTTTTTTTTTTTGCAGTACGTGGGCCTCTCACTGTTGTGGCCTCTCCCATTGTGGAGCACAGGCTCCGGAAGCACAGGCTCAGTGGCCATGGCTCATGGGCCCAGCCACTCCGCGGCATGTGGGATCTTCCCGGACCGGGGCACAAACCCGTGTCCGCTGCAACGGCAGGCGGACGCTCAACCACTGCACCACCAGGGAAGCCCCTAAGTTAATTTTTAAATTCAATCAAAATTTATTTGGTTTTTGGAAGGACTTAATAAACTTACTTTAAAATTTATCTGGGAGAAGAAAGATCCACAAATAGGCCAACTTCAAAAAAAAAAGAGTAAAGAACTTGCCTCATCAGATATTAAGACATTTTTAAAAAGCCATATTAATTAACACAGTGTGGTAAAGTTCAAGAACAGACAGATAGACTAAAGGAATAGAATAGAAGACTCACATAGACTTTAACATACAATAAATGGAAGAGATGATTGCTTGCTTTGCAAGCTGATGTTAGGAAAAATGGTTCCCTTTATAGAGAAAAATAAAACTGGACCCCTATCAAAAAGCACATACAAGATAAAAGATACAACTATAAAATCAGAAAATGTAGGAAAATATATTTGTAACCAAGAAGAGTATATAGACTTCTTCAACAAAACTTGGAAACACGCCAGGATTAAGAATTTCTAGTCAATGAGGGGCACCAGGGACAAAGTTAATAGATAGATGGTAGACTGGGAGAGGATATTTCAATATCTTAAACCAACAAGGAGTGGGTATCTAGAACATACAAAGAGCTCTTGCAAATCAATAAGAAAAGACAGCTATAACAATAGGAAAAAAGGGCCAAGAATATGGACAGGCAATTTAAAGAAGAGGAACCTTTAAATGTATCTTTAAAACAACAATGAGGTATCATTGTTAGCCTGATGAGAATCAGAGAGCTGTATAACACCAGGTGTACATGAGGATGTGGAAAACAGGCACTGCTAGTGTCAACCATGACAGTCCTGGGTCAAATTAAGTGTATGCATAGCCTATGAGCTAGCAATTCCTGGCCCTGGCGTATATCCCAGAGAAATACTTACACAAGCCCAAGGGGCATATGCATAAGAATATCCATAGCATCTCTGGGGGTGGGGAGTTGGAGGCAAGCTAGGAGTTCCTCATGGGGGGTGGATGCACAGGCGAGATGAGTAGGGTGATTAACTCACCCTGGGTTGACCATGACTTTTCTGCTTTTAGCCCTGAAAATCTGTGTCCCAGGAACCCCCTAAATCTCAGGCAAGTCCCAGGATGGCTGGTCAACATAATGTGTGTTGGATGTGTCCCATGGAGTACTGTAGAAACAGCAGATTAGCATAGCAATGGACGGAATTTAAAAATGGTGCTCACTGAAACAAAAGGAAATATTTCACATGACACCATGCAGGTAAATATAAATTATACGCTTATGAGATAACAATACCAATTTTGTAAGAACACACGGGAAATCAAAAGATACACACGTTAAACACATTAGAATGGTTGTATATGGAGGGAAAGAATATGGAGATAAAAGAGAATGCGTGCATCCGTCCATCCCTACCTACACACTGAAAAACGAGAGGGGACCTTGTAGGGACCAATGAGACAACGTGCCATGAACGGAGGCAAATGATTTTCTCAACCCTCTGAGCCTGAGGTTCGAAAGAACAGAAAAGCTTCCTGCGGAGCCACAGTGGAAGAGGTAGCCCACTAGCTCTTGGAGAGGAAGGGGTGAGGTCCGTGTGTGACTGTATTTGTTGGAAGGTGGGTTAGCCTGGCCCTCCATGTGCCCAGGGAACAGGGAAGCCCCTCCAGGCCTGTTGGATGGGCCCCGCTGGCCCTTCTCTGTGCCAGACGCTCTGCACGGGGCTCTCCTCTACAGAGGTCCCCGAGAGGGGTCCTGGGTGGAGGGGACAGGAAGCCTCCTCCCCAGCTCCCACCACTGCCTCCTCCCAGGAAGCAAGGAGCTCTGGGCAGGCTTCCCCCCAGGGTGTGGGAGCAGCACACCCCCAGCAGGCGGGGAGTTGCTGGTTCCCCTCTGGGCTTGTGCTGCCCCAAGGGCATCCTACCTCTGAGAAGTCAGCCACATCCTCACAGTTCTCCAGGACCCGGGAGTAGAAGGATTGCCCTGGTGGGGAAAAGAGGAAATTATAGTCAGAACTCCCTGGACAGCAAGCTGTTCATTTCATAGCTCCCAATTCAATTCTTTTATATATGAACGGCCAAAGGTCTCAAACCATTTAGAAGAGTGGTTATCAGTGGACAGGGCGAGTGAGAAGATACTGAAAGCAGCATGCTTTGTTTTCTTATTGTATACACTTGAGTTCGACATTTTTCATTTTCACTTTTGTAATTGAAAAAAGAATGCTTTTAAAAATCCCCACCAGCCTAAACCAATGGACCATTCACTGAAGGGCTACCTCCAGGTTGAACCCAGTCTCATTCTGAGGGTTAGTTTGGGTTGTCACCGGAGGGCAGGCTAGGGACCCAGGAGAGGGGTGGGGGAGTACGATGTGCTCTTCTCCCCCTGGAAACACCGGGAGATCTGTCAGGACCAGCGCCTGGCCAGGGAGGCATTGGAGTGAGTCCCCTCTGATGCTCCTTGGTGATGGGGCTCCATCCCCCTGGGAACCACTTCTCTCCTCTGGCCTTGGTGGCCTCACCTGTATAATAAGAGGGTTGGTGCAGGGATATCCAGGGCTTGTCTGGGTTTTAGAATTTAGAAGCAAGTCCTAGTTCAGTATGAAGCTGACAAGGAGGTGGCCAGGGGTTTGATGCCAGAGTCAGGTGGATGGTCTGAGGAAGGGTGTGTGTGTGAGAGAGAGAGAGAGAGAGAGAGAGAGAGAGAGAGAGAGAGAGAGAGTGTGTGTGTGTGTGTGTGTGTGTGTGTATTTGGAGGATGGGGGCACATGGGGAGGGGTTGCAACCAAGATAATGAGGAAGAAGCTATAAAGCGAAAGCTAGAGACACAGAAAACAGATGTGGAGTAGACAGATGGGAAAGAAAGATTCTTTAGCACTAGCCAGGGACAAAACAAAACAAAACAAAAAACTAAAAAGAAAAATCTCAACGACAAATCCGAGGCAGCCAGGGGAGGAGAGGAAAGCATGAGGGATGGTGCCTGAGCCTCTTCTAATTTTCCCCACAGGCAACATGCAATACAAATTGAGAATCAGGTGAGCATATCTGTGCACTGAGGCTTCCCCAAGGAAAGCCTGAATAATCAAAGGCCCTTTCATCCTGGAAAACGGTAATGAGCCTGGATATGGCTGTGTTCAAGCGTTTCCCGGAGTGAAACTGAGCAACCCAGCCGGAGGGGAGGGAGGGAGGGACAGTCCAAGATGGTATTACAGGGTTCAAATATGCATGAAGCCACTGGAGCTCAAACCTTCCCCTGCTTGTGTATTTCCTACAGCCTTGTTGGAAAAGATGTAAAATACTGTGAAATCAGCCATTGCAAAATTTATACATCAGGGCTCTGTTCTGGAAAGCAGTAAAACCTAATTGCCTCAGGCCCCGGGGATTTAAATGTGGTGAATATTGTCAGACAGGATGACCTAATTTTGCCTCTAGATATTAAAAAAAAAAGTTTGCTGAAAAAAAAAAATCAAATCAATGGCACAGAACGGTGGAAAGGACAACTTATTAAGAAAACAGAATGTCCTTAAGCATTTTTGGACAGCCACTTATTAGGAGGATTTGTACAAACAGTGACAGGGATAATTCCAGTGGTCCTTTTCTATTCATTAGGGCAGAGCCAGGGGACCTCTGTCACCCCTTCCAAGTTATCAGTGGGGATTACTCACCCCATCTCTCGTTTCAAGTTCGTTTCCACTTAACATCTACTCTACTCAATACCAGTCTTGTTGACATTTCAGTTCCATATTAAATGACTTTCAGACAAAACCGTTTAAAATCCCAATATCCAATCACCTTTGTTGCCACTGAGATTGAGAATAAGTCTTGAGAGAAAGGAAATAGCCTGTTCCCTGCTGTGGAGAGGCTTTTGTGGATAGACTGAGCAGGAGATTAAGTGGGGAAAATTGAACAGCATCCTTCGTTCCTTCAGAGGCTCATGGGATAGCTGAGCTCTCTGGTCTGAAATAAAGTCCTCCTTGAGTCGATAAATGGAGTTTGAATAGCAGACTCTGTGATCACGCTGTAATAAGTGCCATGACATCAGATATACCCAAATGGAGGGGTCCACAAGTCCAAAGCTTAATCGAAGTCAGTTGTATGTTGTTTGCCATTTTACAGTATCCATATGGCTACTACTCCCCTAAACGATGTTCTCGTCTCATAAGGCAGGATGGAGTGCTAGCTTTCATGTGATGTGACTTAAGGGTACAAAACGTCCCCATCTGCACCAAACAGCTCTCTCTTCCAGACGGTTTACCTTGCTAGAGCCAGACCTTGAGAACTGGCAGGTGTATAGGGACTGGGCTGTGAGCCGGTGTGCATTCGTTCATTCCCACACATGAGGGTCTTCTATTCCTGCTGGGTCAGCACAGCCATTTGGCCGTGGAGGATGGTGGGCCAGCCGTTGTACAAAGATAATTAGAATTGGGACGCTGCCTGAAGAATCTTATTATGATCCAGAAGGGGGACAGGTCAGGCATGTAAAAGGCTAGTACATAAGGCAAAATTTGGTCTTTGGCATGCAGAACAAGTATAAATAAATTGAGAACACAGGAAAAAGAGAAGTGACCTCAACTTAGCAGATCAAAGAAGGTGTTATAGAGCCATGGGCATTTACACTGGCAGTTCGGATGGAATCTAGAAATGCAGAGACACTGGCGGGGAAGAGAGAGAGATGACGGGACATCAGGCAGCGAAAGGTGTGAGCAAAGGTTTGAAAGGATGAAGCAGAGAATGGAGCCTGGAAGGAGTGGGACACAGGACAAGTGTGTTCTGATGGTGAAGGGAAGAATGAAAAGTGCCTCCCCTCGGGGAGCAGCCCCCCGAAGGAAGACCTGGACTGGGGGGTCCTAAGAGGGCACAGGGTGGGGGGAGTGGACCATTACGGGGAAAGACAGTGTCCTGAGGACAAGCTTCAGGGACATGATGGCCTTGCCCAGGACCTAGCCCTCTGGGCTGTATCAGTACCTGACATTACTCTTTTCCTAGTGTGAGCTGAGAAATGGCGCAGAGCACCCTGCTTGTGACTCAGACCCGTCGCTATTATTTCTTTGCGTTATTTACCATTAGCCAGACGTCACTGTCTGCAGTGCCGGGGGTGGCCTGTATGGAGGGTGGCCCGGTAATCACCCGTTCCCTGCTGCAGTGCTGTGACGTCCCCAGCATCTGCTCTCCCCCTGTTCCTCCACAGCACCTCAGGAGGGTGGCCCTGCAGTTTTCATTCCCCCCCAGTTCCAAACAGCCTGTTCCTTTTCGAAGGCCAGTTACCCCCACAAGTGTGGGGAAGCAGGGCCCCGGCATCCCTGTGTGCAGAAGAAAAGCCTGGCTCACTCAGGTTTGGGGCCTGATGCTGCGGCTGAGGCCGGGAGGCCTGGAGATGGCTCTTCAGTCCCTGGGGTCTCAGAGTCATCATCTCTAAACTGGCGGCAATTACCCTGGACGGGCCTACATCCTGGAACCACTGTGAGGGTCAGCAAGAGACTGTTTCTGTGAAAGTCTGAGTAAAGCAGCAAGCCCCTTACAAGCACGAGGGGCCACGGGACAGTGGTGAAGCCTTGTGGGCCCGGCTGCCTGAGTTCAAAGCCCAGCTCTATCACTGGCTGGCCTTGTGCTCTTGAAGAAGTTAACTGGTCTCTGTGTTAGTTTCCTCATCCATAAAATGGAGAATATGATAGTGCTATACACCTGGTACATAGCTCATTACCCAACTGAAAGATGCCTGTTATTCTACTAAAGAGTCCTGTTTTTCTTTTGGCATTTAAGTTGTGTCTTAAATATAAAAATGGTTTCCTCCAGTACGGATCACATTTTGTAGCTTATTTTTAGTAGTGTATAATCAGGAACAATTTTCTCCCTCATCTTGTATAATATTTTTCAAAGTTTAGTTATTTTACGTATGATTAGCTCTTCTTTTAACCAGATAAAATTTACATTCACAGATCTTAAGTGCACAACCAGTGAGTTTTGATAAATGCATATACTGTACTTGTGTAATCACCATACTATCAAGACACGTCAATCAAGAACATTCCTGGGCTTCCCTGGTGGTGCAGTGGTTAAGAATCCTCCTGCCAATGCAAGGGTCACGGGTTCAAGCCCTGGTCCGGGAAGATCCCACATGCCACGGAGCAACTAAGCCCGTGCACCACAACTACTGAGCCTGCTCTCTAGAGCCTGTGAGCCACAACTACTGAGCCCATGTGTCACAACTACTGAAGCCCCCGCACCTAGAGCCTGTGCTCTGTGGCAAGAGAAGCCACTGCAATGAGAAGTTCGTGCACCACAACGAAGAGTAGCCCCTTGCTCGCCGCAACTAGAGAAAGCCCGCACAGCAAAGAAGACCCAACGCAGCCAAAAATAAATAAATAAATAAAACTTTAAAAAAAGAACATTCCTATTCCTCAAGATGTTCCCTCATCCCCCACTTTCCATAAGTCTCTACCCCTCATAGGTAAACCACTGCTCTGATTTCTAACTCTTTTTTTTTTTTTTTTTTTGCGGTACGTGGGCCTCTCACTGTTGTGGCCTCTCCCGTTGCGGAGCACAGGCTCCGGATGCGCAGGCTCAGCGGCCATGGCCCACGGGCCTAGTCGCTCCGCGGCATGTGGGATCTTCCCAGACTGGGGCACGAACCCGTGTTCCCTGCATCGGCAGGGGACTCTCAACCACTGTGCCACCAGGGAAGCCCTGATTTCTAACTCTTGATTTTAAACTTCGTGTAAATGGTGGTATCATACAGAATGTACTTTTGTGTATCTGGCTTCTTGAAGTCAATGTAATGCTTTTGTGTTTCATCTACATGGTTGTATATATCAGTAATTCATTTAATTGCATTGTTGAGCAATTTCTGTTGTATGAATACGCTGCAACTTGTTGATCCATTTTCTTGTTCATACTTTTGGGATTGCTTTCATTGTCAGGCTGTTGCAAGTAAAGATGCTGTGAACATTCTTGCCAAAGTTTTTTTGTCGACCTATCATTTCATTTCTTTTGGAGAAATACCTAAAAGCAGAATCACTGGCTCATAGCATAGGTGTATGTTTAACTTTAGAAGAAACTGTCAAACACTTTTCCAAAGTGATTATACTATTTTACAATCCCATCCACAATGTAAAAGAAATGTTCTGTATCCTCACCAACATTTGGTTATTGTCAGACTTTTACATTTCAGTGCATGTGATGTATTTCATTTTGGTTTTTGAGTTTCATTTCTCTGATGACTAATGATGTTGGTCACATTTTCATGTGTTTATTGGACATTTATATATCTATATCATGAGCAAGGCAAGGTTGTCCACTCCCACCTCATGTTTTTATGGGTTTTTTTGGTTTGTTTTTGCGGTACGGGGGCCTCTCACTGTTGTGGCCTCTCCCGTTGCGGAGCAACAGGCTCCGGACGCGCAGGCTCAGCAGCCATGGCTCACGGGCGCAGTCGCTCCGCGGCATGTGGGATCTTCCCGGACCGGGGCACAAACCCGTGTCCCCTGCATTGGCAGGCGGACTCTCAACCACTGTGCCACCAGTGAAGCCCCCACCTCATGTTTTATACAACATTGCACTGGAGTTCTAGCCAGTCAGTATTTTTCCAATTTTAAACTAACCTTGCATTCCTGGGATAAAACTCACTTGTCATGATGTGTTACCCCTTTCATATATTGCTACTCAACTGACTAATATTTTGGTAAGGATTTTTACATCTTTGTTCATGAGGGATATTGGGCTCTAATTTTCTTTTTGTATAAGGTCTTTATCAGATTATGGTATCATAAAATGAATTATGAAGTGTTCTTCCTTCTCCATTTTCTGAGAGTTTGTGTAAGATAGCATTATCTCTCCCTTAAATATTTTCTAGAATTTACCAGTGAAGCTGTCTAGACCTGAAGTTTTCTTTACGGAAAAGCAGTTTATCACCACCACCACCGCCATCATCATCATCATTATCATTGTTATTACAGACTTGATTTCTTTAATAGATACTGCGTTCTTTAGGTTTTCCATTTCTTTTTGTGTCAGTTTTGGTCAGTTGTTTTTCAAGGGATTCGTTCCTTTCACCTGTGCTGTAGAAATATAAAATTATTCATAATATTCCCTCAGTTTCCTTTTAATGTAACAATATACCCTCTTTCAGTCCTGATATTGGTAATTTGTGTTTTCTTGCTTTTTCTTGTTCAGTCTTGCTACACTTTACCTATTTCATTAATTTTTTTTTAAAGAAAAAACTTTTGGCTTTGTTAGTTTTCTCTGTTGTTTGTTTTCTATTTCTTTCCTTTTATTATCCTTGGATTTAATATTTTAGATTGTATTTATTTTTATTTATTGAAACATAATTCACAAACCATAAAGTTCACCCACTTAAAGTGTATGATTCAGTGAGTTTTAGTATATTCACAAGGTTGTGCAACCATCATCACTAATTCCAGAATATTTTCATCACCTCAAATGAAGCCCCATACTCATTAGCAGTCACTCCCTATTCTCTCCTTCCAGCCCCTGGCAACAACTAATCCATTTTCTGTCTCTATCGATTTTTCTACTCTGGCCTTTTCATACAAATGGAATCATATGATATGTGGTTTTTGTGCCTGGCTTATTACACTTAGCATAATGTTTTTAGGATTTGGGTTTAATTTTCTTTTCTTTTTTTTTTCTTTGGCTGCGTTGGGTCTTCGTTGCTGTGCACGGGCTTTCTCTAGTTGCGGTGAGCAAGTGCTACTTCTTTGTTGCAGTGCGCAGGCTTTTCATCGCGGTGGCTTCTCTCATTGCAAAGCACGGACTCTAGACGTGCGGGCTTCAGTAGCCGTGGCACGCAGGATTAGTAGTTGTGGCTCGTGGGCTCAGTAGTTGTGGCTCGTGGGCTCTAGAGCGCAGCCTCAGTAATTGTGGCACACAGGCTTAGTTGCTCCATGGCATGTGGGATCTTCCTGGACCAGGGCTTGAACCTGTGTCCCCTGCATGGCAGGTGGATTCTTAACCACTGCACCACCAGGGAAGTCCCTACTTTGCTTTTCTTTTAGCAGCTTCTTAAGGCAGAAACCTAGATCATTGATTGTAGGCATTTTTCTTTTCTGCTATAAGTATTTAAAACTAAATGTTGATATGTAGTATTTTCATTAACATCCAGTTAGAAATGTTTTATAATTTTGCTTTTGTTTTCTCTTTGACCTTAGGTTATTTAGAAGAGTATTGTTTAATTTCCAAATATTTGGAGCTTTTAAAGATCTCTTATTGTTATTCATTTCTAATTGAATTCCAGTGGGGTCAGAGAATATACTCTGTAAGATGTCAGTCTTTTGAAATGTATTGACACTTGTTTAATTACCCAGCATATGGTCTGTCTTGATAAGTGTTCCATGTGCATATGAGAAGAATGTGTATTTTTCAGTTTGGGGGTGAAATGTTCTAGAAATGCCAATTAGGACAATGTGGTTGATGATGTTGTCAAATCTTCTATGTCCCTAATGATTTTATTGTTTAGTTGTTTGTGATTCTCTCTTGTAATAACACTTTTTCCCCCTGTCAGGAACACATACTCTTCAATTTTATAATGACAGTTGATGGGACAGTAGAACGAAGAAATTCAATTAAAAAAGAGTTGTCCAGGAAAACAGCTATTCCTTAAGTTCCTTAAACAGTGTGCTCTCCAAAGATCACCAGCAACTCAGATCCAGATTTGGGTTCTGCAGAGTCACTGGGCATCCCACAGGGGAGGCTATCCCTTCCTTTTCCCCACTTCTCAGCTAGACGGAGGCCCCATCTATCTCTCATCTGTTGTTTTCCACAAATCTTATTCAAATATCATTTCTTACCTCCACTCACTCATTTCCCCTTCCCTCACCCTGTTAACACCCAGGGACACAGCAGAAACTCAGGCTTAGGTGAGGGATTCATCTGAGAGGCAGGGACAGGGCAGGGATTATGAACTCCATCTCTCTGGCTCAGCTCAAACCTGTACTTCCTTCCAGGTGCTGCCTCAAAATGATTTTGCCATGTAACTAACTGATGACTCTGTTTCTCATCTTTCAGACCCAGGCACTGAGGCAGAGAGAGAGTGTGATGTTTCCCCTCGAGCCTAGGACAGCACGAGCCACACTCTCAGCAGCTGTTGCATCTTAGGTTCTCCCCGTCTGTGATGGATGGAGGAGCTTGTGGTCTCAGTGATCCATGAGCTGTGCAGAGTACCTCCTGCATGTCAGGCACCGGGAATATAATGAAGCGTGATGGGAGTGTGACTCTTTTTACATCCTTAAATGGGGTAAACAAATATTGTTAAAACTGCGGTCCTGACTTTATCTTAAACCTTGGCTTTTCAGAAAAATCCAGCGAGTGAAAACTGACTTGCAGCTAAGTTGATGAGCCCTGCTGTTTTGAAAAATAAAACAGAAGCAAAGACTGTTGAGCCAGCCTCCCAGGGGTGGATGAGTCCAGGTAGGAAGCAGACAAGAGGCCAAAGGTAAAAATGATCATGGGATATTCTCTGTCTCAGGAGACCTTTCTGGAGCCGTCAGTGGAAGAAACAGATCACTGCCGGGTGCTGCCGGGCTCAGGGGCTGCAGGGTCCCCCGCTGCTAACTGCTTGGCTGTAACTGCCACACCCGCAGGCCGCGCTGCTTCCTGCTGCTTCTGTTTCAGATTTGTTCTGTGCCAGGCACTGTGCTGGTCCCAGGGAACCTGGTGAGGTGCCTGCCCTGGAAGTGACGGCTCCAGGAGATTTTCACCCTATCATCTCCACGTCTGGCAGAATGTGGGGAGAACTCCTGCCCCCCACCAGATCCCTGGGTCCATGGGATCCCCAGGGTCACAATCTACTCTCTTTCTGTCTTTCTAGAAGGCTGCAGCATGAGGGGCCCTCATTAGGATAATCCTTACATTTTACAGGACTTTACAGTTTGTAGAGCCTTTCATGTAGATCAACTTTTTCATTTGATCCCAGAGCAGCCCCGTAAGAACCAGGCATACCTCGCCTTCTCCTAGGTCTTCACTTGCCACCCGGACTCCCAAACCACTGGATTCCAACCACTTTCCTGGGTACTCGGGGTACCGAGGCAAATTTCGGGCTTCCTGGGGGACACTCTCACTAGAATGAGCTGCAGGCAGGCCCATCCTCTTTGCGCCCCCCCAAACCCGCTCTTCCTTGTACGCTCCCCGGCCTCACTGGTGGTCTCACTGTCCACCCAGGTACTCAAGTAGGAAATCCAGCGGCACCCTCGTCCTGCCTTCTTGCTGACTCCCAATCCCAGGGCTGCCTCCTCCTCTGAACGGATGTCACCCCTTCTCTTCAAACCCACAGCCCCCTTTTTGAGGCACAACCCTCTGCCTGTGCCACTGCCCCTCCCTGGGCTCCTGGCCTGAGGTCCTGACCTCTACATCCCCAGATCGGATCTTCCCACCCCATCCTCTTGCCAAGAGCTTTGGTGACTCCCACTCAATTACAAGGCAAAGTTCAAACTCCAGAGTGTGACACTGAAGACCCTCTGTGTTTGAGCCCAGCCTCCCCTCCACCCCATTCCTACCCCAGGCCCTGCCAGCGCTCCCTGTTCCCCAAGCCCTTGACACGGCTCCACACCATCACATCTGTACTGATAGTAGCCCCTCTGCCTGGAACGGGGCCTTTCATGAGTTTTGTCTCTGCCAAAATGCTATCCTCTCTCAAGGGTGTTTAAATATCAGCCCATCCCCTGCTCAGTAAGATCTCCTCTCTGGGCCTGCGCACTTTTCCAACTTCATCTCGTTGACTCACCCGCTCAGGGCAGCTCCTGGAGCTCCTGGTCTGAGTGGGCTTCTCTTGCCTCAGGCTGCCTTGCACCTGTACCTCTCTTTCCAGAACACTCATCCCACTCACAGTGACTTGTGCAATGACTCTCTTCCCCTTGAGGGCAGGGACCTTGTCTGTCTCATTGACTGCTGTCACCCCATTGCCTGGAATAGCACTTAGCTCATAACTGGTCCTTGATGCATATTATTACCTGGATGAATGAAGGAGTGAATGAATGATTAAATACTTGACTTACAAAACACATTAAAATATAGCTTTCAATGAACTGGGAAAGAGTTCATGACATTAATGAGTTAATCAGAAACTTGATCACTGAATACTTGATAGTATTAAGGATTTATTTCTTTTTTAGGAGGGATATAATATGTGGGGTTTTCTGTTTTTTGAGTCCTTGATTTTTACAGCTATATACTAAATATTTACAGAGGAAATGGTGTGGTGTTTGGGATTTACTTCCAAATTATTTGGGGGGTGGGAGTAGGAAGGGGTACAAATGAAACAAGATTGGCCATGAGTTGATAGCTGTTAAGACTGCATGGGGAGAACTTGGGGGCGTTTATACTAGTCTCCCTACTGGAGTATATATTTTAGATTTTCCATTCTAAAAAATTAGTAATAAAAAAAAAAGATCAAACCCAGGGATGGGAGTAGGTGGAAGGGATATAGCTTTTATGTTATCAGTAAAGGTGGGTAAGATAACCAAGACTTTGCAATTCAGGAAAATTATTTGCAGGTCTGTTCTTGAGCACACTGCCTTCCAGCAGCATTTTTGCTGAGGGCCATTTGTAGCAGAAGACAGTTACATGGTCATTTCCATATCATGAAAACACATCTGTCTCATCAAAGCAGGAGAAGCTTAGGGAACATTCAGCACACTCTGCTGCTCTCCGAGGTCTGCAGCCGCTTGCTCTGGCCCCGGGGGAAGAGGATATTTACCTCCTAGGGCTTTAGGCACAGAAGATCCACTCCCCCTGTGATGAGGGGCCAGGGAGTGCTTGGAAGAGTGGAGGATGTGGCGTAAATCCCTCGGGCCCCTCAAAAGCGCAGAGCTGTGTCCACAGCCAGCTGTTCACTGCAGAAACTGTCCTAAGGGTTCCCTCTATCTGCCACCTTCACTGGGGCAACACCCGCTCCACATCCTCCCAGAGAGGAGGTGCTGGGCGGGGCTGGAGTGCACAGGCAGGTCCAGGCGTCCCAGGAGCATCTCAGGGCTGGGACACAGGGGGTACTCTGCCTCCTTCACCAGGGGTGGTAGAGAAGTCTCCGGATAGAAATCCTATTTCTCACCAAGGCGGAGAGTTCCCCCATTTTAATGGGAAAATAAATCTAATTTGGAGGCTGAGGTGGTCCCTGCAGCAGCCAGGAGTAGGGGAATCTTGTCCTCAGTGCCCAGGCGGGGGCCCCAACCCCTTCCCAGCACACAGTCACCCACCCGGCCGTGCGCTCCTTTCCAGGCTCTCTAACCTCCATCTACTACCTGCAGCCTCTGCTGTAACCAAACCTAGCGGCTTCCTGGCCATCGTATTTAAGTGGCATTCCCCTCCTCTGGCCTCTGGTCCCGTCAGTCCCTCACCCAGAATGGCCTTGCCTCCACCAGCAACCCTTCCTCGCCCCTCCTTCTGCATCTCCACGTGTGCGAGCAGCTATTCAAGACCCAGCTTAAGGGCTTCCTCCCCGTCTCCTCTGCCCCCTCCTCTGCCTTCTCACGAAGCCTTCCCTGATCTCTGCAGCTGGGAGCAAGCCGCCATCCTCTGAACGTGTTGCAGTTTCCGCCCCGCCCCTAAGTGCGCCTTGGCCCTCTGTGTCTGGCAGTGTCTCTCCACGAGGTCTGCGCACATTTCCTCTGCCCTGTCAGACTGTGAGAGCCCGGTTCCTTTAAGCCCCACCCTGTACCTTGTGCTCTAGGCAGCAACGCTCAGGAAGAGCCTGTGCCGTGAAGCGGGAGGGGCGGGGGAGCTGTGTAGCCTTTCTTGCTTCCGACCTGAGGACCACAGCTGGACTCCCCAACATTTGCTAGAAGGTGAAGTCAGCCTCCCTCTGGGGCCCTGGAAGATCCCCCGGGTTGGGAGGTCAATGGAGGGAGTCGGGGCCAGGATGCTTGATTCCTCCACTTCCTGATCCCCTTTGGATAGAGAGCTGGGGGTGGGGACATTCACAGTTGGGAACACTGAGCCGAAGAGTGACTGTCACAGAGGAAGAAGGATTTAAACCCACTAACGAGTGAGTACCTCAAAGACGTGCCGTTTCGTGTTCATTTGGATGACTTGGCCCGGGGCTCAGCACAGGGCTCAATTAGGAGAGCTAAGATCAGATGCCTGTCTTGAAGGTGCTTGGAGGTTAGTACAGCATACAAACCGGGGCAGTTTCTGAACTACAAAGTGCCCTAGCTGAGGGGTGGAAGGAGCGTGTACACAGTACTGCAAGGGAGGCCGAGGGCTCCACAGAGGAGGTGACGGCTGCGCTGGGCCTTGAAGGGTGCACAGAATTAACGGGAGTTCTCAAGGTGGAGACGGCAGAAGAAATATGACAGCTCGAGGCTTGGAGGTATAGAAGACTTGGCATCTTTGGGGGAATGGCAGGAAGTTCAGTGTAGTGGGAACCCAGTGGGTGGTGTGGGGAGGGAACAAAGAGGAAAAGTCAGCTGGGCCAAGGGGGGAGCCTTCATAAAGCAAACCTCTTTGCCAATTACCAGGTCAGGCGAATTATGTGGAGATCAGAGCCAGCCTCCAGAGATCACCCATCTTATCCATCGAGTCCCCAAAGTTGGTATCTTGGCAAGAAAACTCAGGGATGGAGAGTAAAGGAAGATTAGCAGGCTGGCCCCAGACAGTCTGTCACTTGGTTCCCTGACAGCCCAGGAACCCATGCCTGGGGGCTTGGTTGGGGCTGAGACCTGGGCAGAAGGTTGGACTAGAAGATCTTAGAGGCCCTTCCCACTCTGCCTTCCGTGGCTCTATGATGCATGCTGGGAATTATTTCAGGAGTTGAAAAAGGACAGCTTAAGCTAACACTTCCTCCCTCTGAGTGGTGACCTGCAGGCAAGATGGCCCCTTCCCAGACAGCCCACTCCTGATTCTGGCTGCGGCCCTCTGCGTTAAATGAGGACTTGCTTACGGTCTCCATCTTGCTTATGGGAAGCGGAGGCCCCGAGGCCCTGTGGTCCGCTTGCATGACGGGGCCTGGGGTCCAGGACTTCTGGTGTCTCCTGTCTGACTCAATGGACTGTGACTCCTGCAGGTTAGGGGCTGTGTCTTCTTCCCCCTGAGGGTTCCAGGCCTGTCCACAGATATCAGCACATTTCAGTGAACAAACGAATGAGGGCAGGACCAGGTTAAGAGGGGCTGCTGGCACAGTAAGACCTAAGAGCTACAGATGGAGCTGGCTGGTGTGTGCTGAGCCGAAGGGCAGGTGGCCGGCTGACCTGGGATGGCAGGGAAAAGAGGGGTGGCCGGGGACAAAGCTGGAGCATGCCCAGCCCACATGGGAACAGGGGCCTCAGGGGTGGTCTGCCCCAGGCCTGGGTTCCTGTGGAACATCTTAGCAGGGGGTCCCTACAGAGCAGAGGCCAGGCCAATTTGCCTCCTCCTGGCACAGGTCGGGAACCCCTCAGGCGTGCCCTCCTCCCCGCTTTATATCTCGCACGCTGCCCTCTCCCCTCACTCCTGGCTGACAGAAGGAAGCTGGGCTGGAGAGATGATGACTCAGAAGCCAGCAGCTGCCCCAAGTAGAAGTGAAACCGTTGTCTCACAAACACATCGGTCATTTAAATGCTCTTTCCTTAAAACTCTTTCATACCTATTTTTTTCACTGAAGCAACCTGATGAAGTGAATGTTATCATTGTACCCATTTTACTGGTGAGTAAACTGAGGGTCAGAGAGGTGAAGTAAGTGGAAGAACCCAGGTAGGACCCAGGGCTTTTGACCCCATATCTACAGATTTCTCTACCACAACCCCATAGGGCTCTTTCCTAAGTGTCCTGTGTCGTGCAGCACAGAAAGTCAAGCTTTATTTCAACCAGTTGATCTGGTCTACCTGGGCCACGAGTAACTCACCTGGTGCTCCCTCACCCCACCTGGCATTGAGCTTCACTCAAGGGATCTGGGGAGCTCAGGGCCAGCATCTCCCTCTGACCGTCCACTGGCTTCTCGTTTCTCCCTGCAGGGTACTTGCTTGGACACCAGTGGTTGTGTGTGCAGGAGACACTGTGGAACATTCTAGGGTGAGTCCGTTCCCTCTGAATTGTAGTTAGTGTTGGTCTTTTGGGGCATCTATAGTTGTCAACTGCTGGCAGCAGCAGGTGAATGGCTGGGGCATCTCTGGTTCTTGCAAAGGACTCTTTCTGGAAACCTGCTTGCCATCTGCCTGTTCCTGCTGTCCAACCCCCTCCCCAGGGGCTCTGCCTACGGTCACGTGCTGCAGATGCAGAGCCTGGAAGTGGATTTCTCCACTCAGTCCAGAGGGCATGAGTTGCAAATAGGCTAATTCCTGTGTGGTCCACTGAGGCTAGAGGACTAGCCCCACTGCCCAAGGAAAAAGGTGGGCATCCGATAGACAAGGTGCTTAACCCCAGTTCACCAGGAGGGGATAAAGAGGCTTTCAGGGTGGAGCAGCCAGGGCTGGGATGAGGTTTTGTGAACTGGGGCCACTGTGCTTCGGTCCCTCCACTAAGGCCATACAGATCTCTTTACACCTTGGTTTTTCTGCCTGCAAAGGGGACTGGTTTGTGCAGCCTGGGACTGTTCTGTCATGGCAGCAACAACACGGCGACCTGTAGCTAAGGACCCAGATACCGTGCTATCTTCCCACCACGGGGACACGTGTCACAGATGGAAGGACACACTTGCTTTTTCTAAGGCAGCACGAGCTGGCAGGTGGCACGCGGAGAGCCAGGGTGCTGCAGAGAAAGCAGTCTGGGCGGGTGTGGGAAGCAACAGGCAGCCGAGCCCCCATTCCTCTCCCTCCTGCTTGCACGCACACTGCGATCCCCTCCACCTCTGCCTGTCCCTACGCACAACAGGCCACAGTGTGGATAACCCAGGGCCTCGTGCCCAGAGCTGGCCTGACGGTAGCTGCTGGAGAGGTCCTGAGAGGGCTGCCCCATGGTCTCACCTCTCCCTCCTGACGCAGGTGCAGATGTGTGTCCAGCCTGGGCCCTGATGCTCACTTTGCTCTTTAATCTGGTGGGTTCTCTCAGCTCCTCCCCTACTCTCCCACCCCGCCCCCCCCCCCGCCACCCTCAGACACTTCTGTGGGGAGAAAGGGCCATGTCTAGTGAGGAGCACCCTGGCCTTTGGTCAAAGGCTGCCAGACATGCCCCTGGCCCAGGGGGCTAGGCTGTGGCCAGGCAGAGGCAGAGGCAGAGGCAGAGGTGCGTGGGTAAAAAGCAGAGGGAAGCCTGGCCTTGTCTTTCCCTGCTGAAACCTTCAGGGGCTGCCCACCTTCCCCAGGGTGAAGGCAGTCTTACCTCCTCGGCGCTACCTGTCTCTCCTGCCTCAGCTCGCACCTGCCCTGGGATCCAGGCTTATGTTCCCGTGTCCCAGCTCCTCTCCTGTTCTTGGGCATCCTGTCCCCTCTGTCTGCTCTGTTCTTACCTCTTCACCTTGCTCCTTTCTGCTGTTCCCTTGGGTTTCAGCTGAGGTGTCACCTCCTCCTGGAAGCCTTCCCTGACCACCCTGCCTCCAGCCTGGGTCAGGGTGCTGCTTCTGTAGCTTGCACCCTACACTCATCCCCATCGTCATCGTATCACACACTTGTCCCTATTGTCTGCCCGCTGGTCCTCCTGTCCCAGTGGATGTGGGCTTATTGAGGTCAGGGTCTGGGTCATGCCCAGCCCCTGGCCTTGGCACAGAGATCATAGTAAATGGTCACTGGATGTGTGAGAGGGAAGGAGGCTAGGAAGAGAACCGACAGAGAGGGAGGCTGGTGGGGCTCATAGGATCCCTGACCACAGACAGACCTGCGAGAAGCCAACAGTATCCCCATCATGCTGGTTCCTAGGAGCCCCCCGGGTCTTCCAGGCTGTACACCACACCCCGACTCTGTGCCCAAGGAAATCAACCTGCAGGTGGGAGAGGGAGAGGAGGAGGGGGCCCAGGGAGATTCCGCAGCGCTGGGTCCCTCAGCCCTGGGTTCTCCTGAGCCCTGGGGTAGGGTCCTCACTTTTGCCTCCCCAGGACCTCCTGCAGGCAGAGGACAACCCTCTGGTTGGCACATTGGCGAGTGCAGGGAGAGACACACATGCAGACATGGAAACGTGGGGGACCCTGATTTTCAAGAAATCACAATGGTTAGTCAGGCCAGGGGCAGATGGCTGCCTGTGAGAAGCCTCATCGCACCAACCTTCTAGAACTTTTCCAATCCATCCTCCCCTCCCTGCCCTATCCCGTCAGCCCGGAGCTGGGGTCCCCATAAGACTGGAGAGTCCCTACCTCGGAAAGTCACTTTGGCGATCCGGTCGCCCCTGCCCCGCAGCTCGGAGACCGTCTTGAGGTGGACGAACAGAGCCATGCTGGTGCGGGAGCCTGGGTACCGCCAGGCAGGAGCAGCTGGGGAAGGAGTGAGCTCTGTGGATGGAAGGCACTCGGCACACGTGCCTCCCTCCTCTCCTACACCGCCTCCTCTCCCCTCCGATGCTGCCCACAGAGATTAAGGCAACCAAGCCCAGCCGCTCCTTCCAGAGACTCACAGCCCGGCCAACCTCCACCCCTCCAAGTTGTCAGCCCAGCGTGTGTGCATCTGTGCGTGTGTGTGTGTGGTGCGCCCGTGCGCAGCCTAGCAGCGCAGACGGTCTGAATTCATTATTCAGCAGCCGCCTGCTCCCAGATAAAGGACGGCCCAGCTTCAGGTGTCTCCTCGCAGCTCCTGGGGCAGAGCTGCCTGCCCTCCCCTCCACAGGGCCTGCCAGGCAGCTCTTCTGCCACCAGGAGTGGGAAGATGGGAGTGGGCATGAGCGCGGTGGGCCGGGTGTGGCGCGGCACCCCTCCCATGGGGGAGAAGGAACTTTACGATCTGTGTGCACAGGAAGCTGAGCTGTTGCATTGATGTTTCAGGGTGCCTCCCGCCCCCCCAGTCAAGCTGACCAGCAGGGCTGCTGGTGCCCACCAGGCTCAGGGGGCCTGGACGCTCTGGAAAGGTCACACTGTGCTATGAAGAAATCCCAGCCCAGGGCCCTTCAGCTGGAACATCGGCACCTACTGGATAGCATCAAGGCTGTGCCTGGTGGCCAGTCCCTCAGAAATGGGAGCCCTAAGAGGACAGGGAATGGACTTTCCCACCTGCTCTCATGGAGATTAGGACCCCAAGAGGCCGGGTCCTGACTCCCTGGGATCTGGGAGGATGGAGGTGCTGTTTGGGGGGCACTGAGGAGCCAGGCTAAGCATGGCTGGAGATGCCTGACTGCGAAGGCCTCAGAGGCTTATGTCTTACTAAGGGCAGTACTTCAGGTCCAGGGCACTAACCCAGCCCCGTCCTAGGGCCTGGGCGTGGCGAGATGTGCTGCAGGAGAACTGTCAGCTGCGAGTGGTTGGGGAAGGGATTTCTGTGGCAGAATTTCCAAGGACCAAAGGAGATCTGCCCCTCCTTTCTTCCAGCAGCACACCCCTGGAGGGGCTCAGTGGGAAGGGGACCCTGGGGGCTGGGGTCCCCGAGCCTGGAGCCTTTGCAGGGCCATCTGCACCCTTGTTCTTGCTGTTTGCTCTGCATGGAATGCCCCTACCCCATCCCTAGCCTCCCGGCTCAGCCCGACTGATGCCTATCCCCGGAAGTGCCTCTGCACCCCCACGGCACTCAGGCTGGGTCGGGTCCTTGTCTGTGCTGTCCCGTCCCCTCTCATCCACTGCTTCCTTGGGCTTCTCCACTTACCTCCCCCGACCCCCGACTGGGAGACCCTGGAGCCCTGCACCTTTGTGTCCCCAGAGCCTCGCATGGTCTCCTGTGGATAGTAGAATATCCCATGAATGTTGACAGGATAAAAGAGTGAGCGTGGTGACCTATCTGAACAGTCTAAAGGTTAAAAAAAAAAAAGAAATATTAAATTTTTACAACGTGCTGGCAAGAGGTCACTCTCCCTTTGAATTCTATAGTCCAAGCGACCTGCAGGGTACCACAAGAGCATTCTTCCTTCCTTCTGGATGTCTCCTCCTACTCTACCCTATTTTTCTTTATCTCTTTATGTTCTAATTCCTTCTCTCTTTCCTTCCTCAATTCCTTCTCCTTTCTCACATTTATCTAGCCATATTGAATTAAAGAATATTTTAGAATATTGTATTTAGGCAATAAAAGTGAAAGTCTAATTTTCTTTAAAAAAAAAACAACAGATGTTTAATGTCTCTTTTTAAAAAAACTAACTTCACTAGCGTGTTCCAACCCTAAGGCCGTCAGGTGATCTTTGTAAAGCCTGGCGGCGCTGTACAGGGAAAAAAATCCATCTCCCTAGGCTCTCTGGATGTTCCCTCGTGAAGGGGGGGAGCTTCATGAGGCCTCCTAGGGACCTGTGCATCTTTAGGAGAAAGCCCCTGAACTTGCCCTCGGTAAGGCCTGGAACTTTGCTGAACCTCAGTTTCCATATCTGTGAAATGGTAGCAATTCCATCCGGTCAGCACACAGCACCCCCTGGCTGAGCCACTGACCCTTCTGAAACCTGAGCCAGATCCCACTTTTTAATTTCCACTCTCCTGACTATCACCCATTTGGGTAACTCTTAGTACGACATTCATTCACTGAATGTGTACTGAACTCCTTCTGGTACCAGGCGCTGGGGACTCAGAGATGAACATGGTAAGTACTAGCCCTCAGGGAGAAGGGGCAAAGGAACTAGAACACAGACACACAGAACCCAGGACGAAGGGTCCATGGGTGGATCAGCTTGGAAGCCATTAAGGGGGGAGGGAGTGGGCACCGGACCTTGTCTGGGGATGGAGGTCTTTAGGACCACCTTCCTGGAGTTGTTCTAAAGAACTAAAGGTTGTTCTTTTACGACTTTTATGAATGTTGCTCTTCTCATAGCCCATGTTCTGCGTGGAGAATTTAGAAATCTATAGGAGTGGCTGCGTTTTGAAGGATGGGTGGAGGGTCTTGCATCCCATTTGCAACCATTCATTCCCTTTCAGCTCCTTCTCCTCCCCGGGCCTCAGTTTTCCTGCTCTTGCACCCCTTGGAAGCCTGTGCCCCCGCCGGTTCCATTGTCATCTGTCTGAGAGGGCCTTCTGAGGATTCTGGAAGCTGAGGTCTTCATCGGCTGCCACTGACAGGGTCAAACTGTGAAGATAACACCCCTCACCTGACAGATGAAGTGAGATTGTGACGGAGGAGGTTAAACTGCAGAGGTGCTTGCTGACACCAGGACTGCTGTAGGGGGAGCCGGGGAGCAGGTGGGGGGCGAGACACAAAGAGCCTGGTGCCTTGGAGGCTGTCTGTCATCACCCCCCGCCACCCCCGCCAATTAAAGACCTTAGGCCCCACCCTGCCCTACATGTGGCCCAGGGCTGTGTGAGGGTCACTGGAGAAATCTGGGTGTGGGCACCGACCACCTACAGGAGGGAGGCACTATGACCAAGAAACCTCACCTGGGCCGGCCGAAGCTTTGCTCTCTGGGGCAAAGGCCCAACCCTGGATTCACAGGAGGGACTGCGCTGCAGAACTGGGGCAAGTGTAAATCACACACTAGACCTTTTCACGACTGGCTTTTGCTCCTTACTTATAAACCTCTCTTGTGGAGTAGTCTGAGAGGCAAGCGGAGGTAAGAAGGAAGTTCCTAGGGAGAAAGGAGAATTAAGGAGAAAAATGTCCTTCGCTCCCGACGTCCGTGCGCACACACACACACACACTTAAATTACAGTGTCCTGGGCAAACACGCCAAGCGGGACACACGTCTGAAGCCCCCTCCTGGAGGCCCCGCGGAACGGGGGCCCGGTGGAAAACCTTGGGGAGCAATGGCTCTTGACGTCCCTGTGGCCACTCGGGCTCTGGGGCTGAGCCGAGCTTGGGCTGCTGCTTTGTGAACCGTTTCCACCTCCGACCCGCCTCGGAGCATCACCCATCTGGCCTGGCGGGGAAGCTGAAAGATGACAGGATGCGAAAACGGAGGCTTGGGTGGGAGCGGCGATTTGCGGGGTCACACAGGAGAGGACGTGGAGATGCGGGAACATCTCGCGGGCGCGCCCCGCCTGGCTGCTCCTAGAAGAGGACGGCGAGCGGGGTGCGGGGCCCCGGAACGCCGCGGCGGCGGCGCAGCCCCCCTGGCGTTGCCAGGCGCACGGTTGCCGGGTAACCCATGGCCAGAGCGCCAGGGCTCGCTGCGCGCTCGCCGCCCCCATCATAGCCTCCCGCGGCGCGGGCGCCCTACTGACCGAGTTCAACGCCGCCTACGTGCCCCCCGGCCTCATGCCCGGGTAAGACCGCCGCACACCAGGCCTCGCCTGAACCTGGGGCTCAGAGCCCCTGCGGGCGGTCTCTCCCCTCCTCCCTCCACAAAACCCTCCACCGGCCTCCAAACTCCGCCCTTTGGGGGCCGAAGGAACCCGGGGCGCCAAGCTTTCACCTGGCGGGGTGGCCTCCCCAGGGGTCTGCGCTCTCAGAGCAGGCAGTGGCTGGGCGCGGCGGGGGCTCTCCAGGCCCCCTTCGGTAGGAAGTCGGTACCTAGCGAGCGCGGAGCCCGCTGGGCCGGGATAACCGTGGTTGGGGTCCGGGTCAGCGGGAGGCGGGGGAGACGACGTGTGGGGTTGGTGTTCGGAGATGCCGGGCAGGAGCAAGAGGGTGAGGAGTCCCCGAGAAGGGAGCGGGTTCTTCGGCCCCCACTACATTGCGGGCACGCAGGATTCCCGCAACATGAATTACTTGTTGGTTGAAGGAGCGAAGGCGACCGGGTGGGCACCTGGGAGCGGGGCTCGAAGAATCTGACAAGGCAGGACCGACAGTAACGTTTGGTGGTGTGCGCTACCCACCGGATCGCCTCCTCGGTTCTCCCACTGACCTCACTTAATCCTCACAGAATGCTGCCTTTGAAAGCTTCCCAGCCCCCAGACCTGCCCTACCTTTAGCATTTTCGGATGCAGGGCAAAACCTACTTTTCCTTTCTCTGGATGTGTTCACACTCCAGACAGCTAAGGTGCAAGTCTGACCGCTCCCTTCCATTCTTTGGTCCTTTTTCTCAAAGTGTCTGAGATTTCCACTCCCAACCTCCTCTTCCAGGTTGTGAGACTGTCTCCTCTCTTCTACCAGTCAACACGGCCATTGAGGATGGGGGCTGGATTCTGAGAAGCCGCCTGCACAGCACCTACACATCTGTATTGAAAGAATGAATGAAATTAATGTCTTGAGAGTTTTGCAGGCAGGATCTCCACGTGGGTGGAAAAACACGTGCTCTCTTCTGCAAACTAAACAGGCTGCAAAACAAAGAAAAGGTCTCTGTATATTTTGTGTGACGTTTGGGTTGTCTTGAAGCAGAATAAGGCTGACATAGAGGAGCTGTGATATTAAAATAACTTCTGCACACAGAGGTAGTACAGTAAGTAGGGGCCGGTTCTGTAGCTCTAATCCAGCCCCTTGGGGGACAGGGCCTTTCCTGGGCCTTAGAGAGCTCAAAAGCTGCTTCGGTTCCCATCAGACAAAGCTGATTTACCAGGTCACAGTTGTTTGCGGAAGTCAAGCCAGGTGTGTTAGAGAAGAGGGCTAAGGATTTTCCTCTTAATTCTTTCAATCGTTTAGGCGTTCCTTTGATAAAGATGTGTTGAGTGCTTGGGATGGGCCAGGTGTTGGGTTAAGACAAACAAGTGGGGGGCTGCCCTGGAGGGGTCCCCAGTCTGGTGTAAATACATAAGGTTTAGTTCAAAACCATCTCTGCAGCCTTGGATAGTGGTGTTTACACCACACTCTGGGTGTTTATCATGAAATTTGATTTCGTACATTGCTATATTTTTGTCTTAAGCCCACCACAGTCTCCAATGGAACCTAACCCTCCCCCACAGCTCCCCAACTCGGTCCCAGGTTGCGGGGCGGGAAGCTGCATGTTTCAGAAGCAATCCCAGGGTACTTCTCTATCCACGCCACTCGTCTGCAGTTCCCTTGAGTGCCCTGTCCTCCGACTGATCTAGAAATTGTGATAACAAGTGAATCATAAATAAGGTTGCAAGCGTGGATGGGCTCGTTTGAGCAGCTGAGCCTCTATGTGTTACTTTCTTGGCTGGATCTTTCTGGGAGGGAACTGCTCTCCCTAAAGATTCTCATCAACAAGGAGTGAATTGAGCTGTCTTATGTGTCTAAATGCTACCTTATTGGCAACTTTGTTAACGTAATGAAAGAATCCAAGATTCCCTGTCACACTTGGGTAATTATTATTTTGTATGTCTTTTCAAAGATGAATCACAGGATTTTAAGTGCAAGCAGTCTCTTCTGACACTCAGATCGTCCTCCTTACCAGTTTTACTCAGAGAGGCAGAAATACTTGCAGGGGTGAGGACCTCGGAAGCTAGGCAGTCCAGCCCCACCACCACCTCCCGTTCCAGACGTGGTCACCGAGGTCTGGGGGATGGGGACTTGCCTGGGCCTCAGGCTGGTGATGGAAGAGCTGGGCTGGAACCAGGTCCCTGATGCCCTGTGGTAGCACTGTGAACCCCCAGCACTGAGCTGGGCTTTTTACAAACTTAAAAAAAAAAATCTTCACAACAACCCAGTTGTCAACCCAGATGCAAAACTGCCCGAGGTCTTTCATCAGGTTGCCCAGCCAGGTCTGTGTGACTTCAACACCCTGCTCTCCCCAACTGCTAGCAGTTATCATCAGTTAGATCTCTACAGCGTTCAAGGCCTGATTCTGGGTACTGAGGGGAACAGGATGCTGGTCCTCAGACAAGGATGCCCCACCTGCTCCCTTGCCGCTTTGGGCAGTACAGCCCTCAGACATCGTGCCACTTTCTGACCCATGTGCCCTCCCTGCAGGGAGCAGGGAGCTCTCGGGTCAGAGATCCCGGGATTGTAAGGCTTTTGGAGGGATGAGACTGGCTCAGTGAGACTCTGTGCCTCCTGCCCGCAGGTCAGATCTAGGTGGGACCCATCCCTTTGTGCTCTGCCTCCCACCACACCTCACCGGGCTCCCAGTCCGAACATTTGACCTGCCCGTGCATCCTGGGGGACAAAGCAAAGGTCGTCTGCCCAGGAGGATGTAGGAGGCCCAAGTGCCCACATAGCTACCTGATGCCACTCACACAGCCCTGAGGAACTGGGGAGCCTTCCTAAGAACAGGGGATGGGCGGCTCCGGCAACCTGGGCTTTGTAACAGGGACCCTCCTTCTCTGCAGAAGAATCATAAGCCCATAGAGATGTGCTCCCATTTGTCAGTTCAATTCAGCAAATACTTACAGAGCATCTACTGGGTGCCAGGGATGCAAGTATGAGTAGAACCCAGCCCTCTCTCCCCATGGAGTTGACAGTTCAGATAGGAAGAATATACTAGGGCCCAGGTAATTACAACACAGCAGAATGTGAATTGAGACATAAGAGAGGCACAAAGATCGAAGACAGTTCAATGGCAGGGACAGGCGTGGTCTATGGGTGGGTCGGAAGAGGCTCGATGGGAAAGGGGGTGTATGAAACGTACCTTGAAGGATGGATAAAATCACAATCTGGGGAGAGGAGGAAACATCTTCTGGACATAGGGGATGGCATGGGGAGGAGGTACCAGCAGAATATGCTTTGAAAGCAACAAATGGCCTATTTGCTTGGAGTGGCAAAGCTGGTGTTACCAAACCAAACTTGGGTCTTCTTGCCTGCACACAGTGAAACCAATCCGTTGACCTGGGTTGCTGTGAAGGAACATGCCGCGTTTATTGCAGGGCACCAAGAAAAGAGTCCAAGTAGCTAGTGCTCAAAAGCCCCCAACTCCCCAAAGGCTTTCAGGCAAAGGCTTTTGAAGACAGGGTGAGGGAGGGGGTTTGTGGGGTGTGTGATCAGCTCGTGGACATTCTTCTGATTGGTTGGTGATGAGGTCATCAGGAGTTACTATCATCAACCTTCTGGTTCCAACCAGTCTGGGTTCTAGGTCCTTGAGGGCAGCATACAATTAACTTCTTCCACCTGGTGGGGTCAGTATCTGCAAAATGGCTCAAAGGACATGGCTCGGAATATTATCTATGGTCCTTGCGGAGGAACTAGAGGTCCTTGACTTTGTTTAATGGCTGAACTGTTATTATTTTGTCTTGCTTGACTGTTTTCCTTTCTTTCTGCATTTTCTCACGTCTCTATTAAATTGATTCTTTGGAACTCTGGGAAGGCCTAGGAGGCTGAAGTTTTGCTACAGACAAGAAGCGGTCGGAGGACATGGTTGGGGATTCTGTCCCTGGAAAGCCCCATAGTGTCCTGCTCAGTTACACTGGGACACTGAAGTGGATGATGAGACTGGAAAGACCTCTCACAGGGGCCCACGTCAAGCAGGGCCTTGAGCACCTGGCCCAGTTTGTTCTTAATTTCCCAGGTGATGGGGAGCCCTTGAAGGTTGTTGCCCAAGGGAGGGATCTGACCAGAACCGTACTCAGCAGGAAGTGTGTGGAGAAGAGGGTGCTCTTGGAATGAGAACAGGCTGAACAGTAACAAGTTAATTAGTGAATAAGCTGCTCGTGGGATCCCTGATGGCGAACGGTAATTAATTTGAATGTTAGCTGGGGGACCAAGCAGTGCTTTTAGGAGGCGGGGAGGGATGGCTCCCTGCGTGCACAGTAACCACAGGGGGCTTTGACTGTGGACCGGGCTGAGCACCTTCTCCAAGCTTGTGTGGTGCGCAGGTGGGTGAGGGGCAGGGATGGATGAAGGGGTCGAGGAGGAGGTGTGAGGGTCCGTAGGGACCATTCGATGCCCCATCGTGAAACATGCCGTCCCCCTCTGTCCTCTCCACCATGGCGTGCCACACGCCCAACAAAAACGGGGCTCTACCATGGAACCGCACTGTCATGCTCACAGCTCGCAAATGCAAGTGCGTACAGGGACATAGACCTACCAGTCAAGGCGTGCCCTCCGAGGGCTAAATAAATATGACCATGTGCATGGGCACGCGCGTGCGTGCACACACACACACACACACACACACACACATGCGCGCGTGTGCACGGGTCCCCGCCCACAGCAAGAGGGGCTGAATGGAATCCAGAACCCACGCAGAACCTTAGGAAGATTGCGGAGGAGAGGGCTTCTCTTCTATTGGGATGCAAATATCTCGGCTTTCAGAGAAGGTGGGAAAGCAGGGAGCAGAGGAGGAGTGTGGCAGAGAGCCTGGGGGTGGCAAAGACAAGAATCACGATGACATGTCACTTTTCTATAGCTCCTTTCTTTGAGGTGCGCAGACGCCCCCGTGGGTGGGACTCTCTGGAGCCCAGCGTTCCAGGAAATGGTGCCCCCGGCTTCTGGACTTCGGCCTCCTTCAGTGAACGTTACTGAGCACTTGTCATGTGTCAGGGGCTGTGTAGGTTTTGAGGATAGAAGAGGACACTCATTAGCAGAGGAGCTGAGCTCATGCGGATCTTGGTGTCGATGAAGGATCGTAATCCTGCTGTGAGGCAGAGATGCTGGGCAGAGGGTGGGTGGCCAGGGGAGGCGACAGGGAGCCTGGCTCTGTGAGTGAGGGCGAGATGCCCCAGGAGGCAGGAGGAGATGCAGGTGGAGGAAACGTGTGTGAAGGCTTGGAGAGCACGTGGGGCCCCAGGGATGTGAGTAACACTTCCGGGGCATAGGGCGCCCGAGGGGAAGTGAAAAGAGAGGTGAGCCATGATGATCAGATGATGAAAGGTCACTCTGGCATCAGTGTGGACGACAGGCTGCAGGGGTGACACTTGGTCTAGGGGACTAGCTAGGAGATCTGAGGCTGTCCAGGTAAGCAAGAGGAGGACTGGTAGCCATGGGATGGAGGAGGGCAGTGGGAAAGTCACTAAGGAGAGAGCAAAAGCAGGACTTAGGGAGAGGCTGGATGTGACAGTTGGCAGGGTGATGCCCGGTTTCTGGTAGGTGAGGCGGTGTTAGCCAGGACGGAGACGGCCAGGAGGAGAAGCAGGCTGTCTTCAGTTGTGCTGAGTCTGGGGGCCCCGGGCAAGCGCTCGCTGGGCAGCTGGGTGTGTGGATCTGTAGCCGGGAGGAGGGTCGGAGCTGGAGACACCGATCTGGGTGTCCTCGGTGTTGGAAGTCTAACGTGGACGAGCTCTCCCAGAGGGAATGGGTCCCTGAAGAGAGAAGAGGACCCTGGGGCAACACCAGCACCTAGGAGATGAGCAGGGGAAGAGAGCCAGACTCCAGTCCGTCCTCCTCCACGCTGAGGTTATCCTCAAAGCCTCCCCCCATGGAGACCCCTTCATGGAGCTCCACCAGTACTCTCCCCACCCGACCTTCAGGGGAATGGGCCTTCCCTCCTCACGTTGAAGAGCCTTGACTGCCAGCACCATTTTTGCACACACACACCAGGACTCAATAAATACCAAATGAGGGGGAGGCGGGAGGAAGGAGGGCTGAGCGATGCAGGCTTTTGTATTCTCAACACCTAGCATCGCACCGGCACACAGTGGGTTCCCGATAAAGTAACTCTTAATGCCATCTGACTCTCTTAAAAAGTGTTACCTGTGCAGGTAAAGAAGAACGCAACAAATCACCCCAAATCCAAACACCTAGAATTAACCTAAAAATCATTTTAGCTTTCTTTTTGTGTGTCTAGTCAGATAAAAGCCTAAATGGATGGGTGGATGGGTTCATGGATAGAAAGATAAGCGAGCAATTTTATAAAAATATGATCTTACCATACTTACTATTTTAAAATGAAAAGCATGAAATTTAATGTTACTCAAACTTAACTGAAGAGAAAGATACCGAAGTAAAGTGGAAGAACAGATTTTAGATAATGCTAATTCATCATAAGAGATCTCCGTTTCTAAAAGTTCCCTCTGAGGGATAGAGAATAAGCACCGTTAAGGGGTTAGAGTAATTACATTGTGTTATTTTCACCAACGTGTTTCGATTTTAGATGCCACGGGTTGAACTATGCTTTAGAAATTCTAAGTGCACGCCCATCTCCCCTCCACCCACCCACCCCCAACTTTTGTTGCTTAAATTATTTTTTCCTTTGACAGGTTTTATAACATTTACATTCTTTTCTGCAGCCAGCCTTCACCTAGTAGCTATTCTTGGTTCTCTGCACTTAAATAGATGCGAAGTGACCACCAGTCATTCTTACAGAGGTTCTACATTCCTGAGTAGTTTTTGCTTTTGAACCGTCTCTTAGTTGGCAGGATTTCATCATTGAGCACTGCTTTCAAGAAGAGCTTTGGGTGCTTTATTTCCTGAGCTCTTTCATGCAGCTGCCTTTATACCTGGGTGACTGGCCAGTTCGATATTCTCGGGTCATGCTCTTTTCTCTGCAGAGCGCTGTAGACGGTTGTTTCTTTAGTTTTCATTCTGTTGCTTCATTTTCTCTGTGTTGGAGTTCGGCAACAGCTGGTGACCGGCACCTCTTTCATCCCCTGCGTTCTGAACCACTTGAGAAAAAAGATAAACGAGGGGAAGCTGGCGTTGGAGAGTGGGGCTGACGCTGAGCCCGGATGAGATAGCCGGGCTGGGCTGGGGCAGGCTTTCCTCCTGAAGGGCAGAGTGGGTCCCCCAAAGGGCATGGAGGAGCAGGGTGGCCTTCCTTGCTTCCAAGCAAAAGAGGGAGGAGAGTGGGCTTCACGCCCCCCCCCCCAGGTAGATGTTCCTCCACTTCTAATGTGGAAGAGCAAGTGGGGGCTGGAGACGGCTGGTGGACAGTTCCCTCCACACGGAGCGACTCATCGCCGGGAAGGAGGAGGCACCTCCCAACCGCTTGTCTTTGACTTCTAGACGATGGCAGTGCTCTGTTTGTGACATTTCACACACGGCACAGAGAACTTTCAGGGGCTCTGCCTCCTGATCGTAGGCGATGCTTCTTCCAAATGAGTTTCTTCACCAGTGCGAATGTTGCAGAGAGGAAGTGGGGGCCAAGGATGTTGGATGTGGCGACTGGATGATCTCACATGACCTTCATGAAAAAGCGCACATTCAAGTGACGGGTCAGGAGGAAAGCATAGGAGTAGAAGAAATGAAGGCAGAAAGTAGTAAAGAGAATTCCTTGGAGAAATTTGGAAATAAAGGAAGAGAAAGGGTTGTAGAAAGCAGCAAGGCCAAGTGTGGAATTTTGCAATCTAGGAAAAGCTTTGAATGTCTGTGGGCAGAGGAGAAGACACTAGGGGAGCAGGAGAGATCCCAGATGGCTGGGAGGGGGGACAGAGGCCGAGAGACAGGGAGGGACGGATGGGGGAGTGAGGCCTTGGTGAGGCAGGAGAGGGCGCTGCAGCCCAGGAGCGGGAAGGCCATGGCAAAGAGGAGGACTCCGTCCTGAAAGTGGCCAAGGCGACCCCGCAGGCTCGCAGGCGCTCACCAACCCCACCATCTTTCGAGGACAGGAGACGCGGCTGCCAGCAAGGAACTCAGGAGGGGCCAACAGGAAGGGTCACTGAGGCAGGAGGGAGAGGGTTAGGACCACCATGGTCAAGGCACCCAGGGCAGAAAGAAGGCAAGGGACAAGAGAGGTGGGGCTGGAGAAAGGCCTGAGTCCAGTGGAGGGTCTCTCCCCTCTGCTGCCCACTCTGCAGCCCCGTCGCTCACTGCTCTGGCCCCGGGCTAGCCTCGAATGCTGCAGGATCGCAGGGAGGTAGAGCTGCGGAGGGAGGGTAGGACCAGGAGCGGGGGCGGGACTCCTGTTCTGCCTACAGTGCAAAGCCATTGGAAGGTGCATCAGTAACCACGGTGCTTAACTTTCCTGCCTTTCATCTGAAGATGAAATCATGCGTTTCTTTCTAACTCTAGGCCAACACCCGTTCTACCTGTGAGGAGCCTGAGGCCCAGGGCAGCCCTCAGAGGTAATACTGAAGCACGTCTTCAAAGGCCTCACTGTGCTTTGGCCTCTGGTGCAGGACGAGTTCCTGAAATGGAGAAACCCTCGACTGGCAGTGGCCTGGCCGGCTCCCTGCACTTTCCGGGGCTTCCCTGGGAATGTTTTCACGTCGGGGAGGGAGCTCAACCAAGAGGAAGTAAGACGTCAAGCATTGCAGTAGGGTGGTCTCAGGAGATGCACTGGAGGGCCCTGGAGCATGGCCACTGGCTTTCAGTGTCTGTGTCTGTAGGTCCCACCGTAACATCACTGGTACTGTTGGAACGTCAGCTACTCACCTTGTCATTTGTTTAATAGACATTTCCTGCCCACAGACCATGTGCCTGACACGGTTCGGAGAACTGGGGATCAAACGTAAGATGTGATCCAACTCTGCCCTTGAGAAGCTCCCCGTCTAGCAGGGAGACAAGATGTAAGCGGACAGTAGCAGGACAGGGTGAGATTGGTGGAAGGGGTTTAGGGCACAGAGAGAACAGAGAGTGGGACCCACCTTGACTTAGAAGAGGCGGCAGGGAAAGGCTTCTTCAAAGAAGTGACATGTAGGCAAGTCTTAAAGGGCCTTTTAGTACCGGGAGGCTCGGAGCAGGGGACGGGGTGGTGGTGGACAGGTTTGTCATTCCTGATGGCAGAAGGCACAGGGCAAGACGCCAGTGGGGAGAGTGAGGGGAAAGGCGGGGTGGAAGGCAGGAAGAGCAATTACACACAGGAACCGCAACGGCTGTTCACAACCGGGCTGCAGGGTAACTGATGAGGCAGAGACAGAGGCAAGGGTCAGGTCACTGACAGCCTTGCCTGCCACGCTAAGGAGCTGACTTCAGAAAGTTCAGTCTGGCTATAAGTGTGGAAAATGGGCTGGAGGTACGAGTGCAGGTAGGAGAGCAGGGAGGAGGCTGCTGCCGCGGTCCAGGCGATAGGCGATGCAGCTTGAGCTCAGGTGGCGGGGACGCAGCTGCAGGGCTTGCTGGCTGACCGGATGTGAGCGATGAAGCTGGGGGAGAGGGATGCCCGTTCTGTCTTGGACGTCGCGGAGTGCTCTTCACGGAGGTGGGACTAGACTGTTGGGGAAGGTGGAGGTGGGAGGTGAGGCCTGGGGGACATCCCAGGGAGATGCATAGTGTGCAACCGTACACAGGAGTCTGAAACTTGCAGGGAACTTCTGAGCTGGAGCTGGAGACCAGGGGTCCTGCACACACAGGTGAAGGTTAAGCCACGGCATGGAGGCCATCACCAGGAAGACTGGGTGGGCCCTGGACAGACCCCAGAGGAAGTGGGCAGAGAGGGAACATGATGAGAAAGAGACTGAGAAGGAAAGGACAGAGGTGTTGGTGAAAACCAACAGTGAACGAGAGAGCAGAGTAATAGAAACCACGAGTGATATTTCAAGAACAGAGCGGTCCACAGTGTCCAGCATTGCAGGAGGGCCACTGGTGACCTCGGCAAGAGTGACCTCAGTGGCGACATGGGGGCAGGGCCAGGTTTCAGAGGGCGGGGAGCCCAGCGGAGGCTGTGCTGACTGGGGAGCTTTGATCTCTTATTTGCCCGAAGTCTGATTCCCATGCTATCTGATGTCACCAACTCGCCCCTCCTCTCCCCTCCCTTTCCCCAAACAAGTCTTGGTTCTCTCTGTGTGAGTCTCAGTTAACCAGGGGTCGTGAGCCGTGTCTGCTGTGCTCTCTGTGTCCCCAAGCGTCTCTGCTCGCCCTGCTCTTGTCCCTCCCACTAGGCCCCTTGGTCGCAGGGGGTGATGAGTTAAGACTTTACCCCACAATACACAGGGTGACAGTTACAGAGCGAGGGGGTCAAGATTTCAGCAGCCTCAGGAGGGATGCCAGGAACCTGAATGGGCGGAATCAGGAAGAGCATTTTCAGTTGCCCTGGGAGTTTGGGAGCAAACCCCATAATCCTTGCTGAGTCTGCAGGCTTCTCCCCCTGCAATGGCAGCCTTGCAGCTACACTCGTCCAAACGCCAGCACAGCCCCTCGGTGCAGCAAGGAGCGTCTGCCCTCTGGTGGACCCAGAGGGTACTACACAAAGCAGGGCTGTCTCCCCAGCCCCAGCCCAGACTCGGAAAATGTTCTTTTAGGGACGTGAACATATTTTTCAAAGTCCAACCGTCCCTCTAACAAATGTGAAAGTTCCTTCCTGTCCACCCTTTGCTGCTTTTATCTGGCAGAGCTTCTTCTCCCGGGGAAGGCCAGCTCTGCCCTGTGAGATAATCGGGCATGTGGTTTCCTCACTCTCCCTCCTGCCACCCAGGCAGGGAGATCAGAAGTCTATGCTGTGAGGTGTCCTGTGGAGTAGGGGGCATCGGGAGGTCAGTGGGCAGATCTTGGGTTTCCAACTCCATGCTGACCCATCGCTCGCCTCAAGAGCCCCGAGCCTTGCCGTTGTTGTTATGGATAAGGCAGCGACCCTTTCCACGGAGTTTAATGGTTTTTAAAGCTACAACTTAACATCCTCTATAGGTTCTTCTGTGCAGGACAGATGGACGCATTTTCTAAATATGGAAACTGAGACTCCACAATGGCCTCGGGAACTTGTGCCACGGCAAGTCTGGTTGAAGGCAGAACTGGAGGGAACCCGGATCTCCCAACGCCAACTCTAGGATTCTAGGTTGGCCATCTCCACCCTTGGGGTGGCTCTGAGTCAGTCCATCCCTGGAGACAGTGCAGGGCCTTGTCTGGGGACAAGTCTCCCTTGAGACCTCTCTGGGCAGGATCTGCTTCTCCTGCAGCTGTGGGACCCCAGGACGCCCAGCTCTGTTCCTTCTCCAAACTGCCTGGCAGCTTCACATCTAACACAGGGGACCAGCTAGGTGGTTGGGAGTAAGAGGGTTGTGTCTGCACTCAGGCTTTACCCCGATCATCTCTGTGGCCTGGGGAAAGTCCCTGTCCTTCCCTGAGGTCCACTGCCATCACTGTCACCACCACCATCATCTTTGTCACCGCCACCATCACCATCATCATCAGTAGCAGCAGCACGTTTCTTATAACACTTGTTGAGTGTTTGCTCCTTGTTCAGCATCATGTTAAGTGCTTTGTACACATTACTTCATCTACTCCTCAAAACAGAGCTAGGAGGGAGGTACCGACATTAGTCCATTATTACATGTGTACACTTCTAGCAGGAATTGGGCCAGAATCCATCCCAGCTTCTTGACACCTATGTCTTTGCTCTTAATCACTGTACGCTGTGCAAACACAAGTCATTCTGACCTCGAGTGTCAAGCGGATGGGCAGCCGGCAGGGTCATCGGCAGCACGGCTGGGAAATGGGCCTTTTTCACCCTCCCTACCTGGTTCACTGCATAACACTAGCTCCATCCTCACTCCCAGGCCTCCTCTGGGGCTGAAGAAGAAGTGGCACATTTTAAGAGTATTCCCTGGGCTTCGCTCGTGGCGCAGTGGTTGAGAGTCCGCCTGCCAATGCAGGGGACGCGGGTTCGTGCCCCGGTCCAGGAGGATCCCACATGCCGCGGAGCGGCTGGGCCCATGAGCCATGGCCGCTGAGCCTGCGCGTCCAGAGCCTGTGCTCCGCAACGGGAGAGGCCACAGCAGTGAGAGGCCTGCGTACCGCAAAAAAAAAAAAAAAAGAGTATCCCCTGAGAACCTGAGGACCTACCAGACATTCCCGTCAGGGAAGAGGGTCTCCCCACAGGAGCGGCAGATGCGGGACGGCTACTTCGAGTTCAGAGCCTGATGCCTGAGAGCCATGGCATCACCAGGTTGGATTTTTGGAATAAAATCTTTATCCGTGACCATCCCACATTCCTCTCCTCTGAGCCCCAGGACCACTTGGCCACAGCAGGACAGCACTGAGGGTCACACAGCACGGTGTCTGAGGGGCCTGTGCAATGCTCACCCCAGGTGTTAGAGCCAAGAAAAGGCGGTGTCAGCGCCCTGCTGGACCCCCACACCTCTCCCCTGAGGGCGGCGTCAGCACGCGGCTGGACCCACACACCTCTCCCCTGAGGGCGGCGTCAGCACGCGGCTGGACCCACACACCTCTCCCCTGAGGGCTGTGTCAGCGCCCTGCTGGACCCCCACACCTCTCCCCTGAGGGCGGCGTCAGCACGCGGCTGGACCCACACACCTCTCCCCTGAGGGCGGCGTCAGCACGCGGCTGGACCCACACACCTCTCCCCTGAGGGCTGTGTCAGCGCCCTGCTGGACCCACACACCTCTCCCCTGAGGGCGGCGTCAGCACGCGGCTGGACCCACACACCTCTCCCCTGAGGGCGGCGTCAGCGCGCGGCTGGACCCACACACCTCTCCCCTGAGGGCGGCGTCAGCACGCGGCTGGACCCACACACCTCTCCCCTGAGGGCTGTGTCAGCGCCCTGCTGGACCCCCACACCTCTCCCCTGAGGGCTGTGTCAGCACGCTGCTGGACCCACACACCTCTCCCCTGAGGGCTGTGTCAGCGCCCTGCTGGACCCACACACCTCTCCCCTGAGGGCGGCGTCAGCACGCGGCTGGACCCACACACCTCTCCCCTGAGGGCGGCGTCAGCGCCCTGCTGGACCCACACACCTCTCCCCTGAGGGCTGTGTCAGCGCCCTGCTGGACCCCCACACCTCTCCCCTGAGGGCGGCGTCAGCACGCGGCTGGACCCACACACCTCTCCCCTGAGGGCTGTGTCAGCACGCTGCTGGACCCACACACCTCTCCCCTGAGGCCTGTAGGGCTCCTGAGTCTCGGTGGCAGGTCACTCAGGCAAGAGATACGTCCCATCTGCTTGCAATGGGATAATCAAGGAAGTTCCGTTATACCATGTCTGAGAAGGAGGGTGCAGTGGCCCTGGAACGCTTGCGCCGGTGTCAGATGCAAAGGAATTCCCACCTGAGCCTCGGCTCAGCCGCATTTCATTCACACAATAGCCTGTGAGAGAGGGGGTGTTGACCCCACTTTACTGATAAAGACACCAAGGCTCAGAGCTGGAAAGAATTGTCCAAACTCATGCAGCTGAGAAGTGGCACAGACAGGATTCGAACCTAGGCCTGTCTGACTCCCAGGCTCTGCTATTTCCACTACACACTCTGCTTGTGGTCCCTGTGGGGTGGGGATGATGCAGATCCCGGAGGGCCCTGTGGTGCCTGAGAGAAGAAACCACTTTCTGCATTCTTCCCAGACTGGCAGGGACAGTCTGATTTGGGACCTACCCCTGGGACTGTTTCTAGAAGGGGACAGGAGGTAAGGGACCTGAGACTAAGACACTCTTCAAGGCATCTCTGAGCATCAGGGACCTTTGCGCCAGAGTGGACACTGGGTTCCTAGGTCACATCTGGACGTGGCCTGGGAGGTTCGGGGTCTGGAGGCTGCTGCCTACTACCTCCTGGGAGGCCTCCTGTCTGCGGGACAGGGCACAGGATGCAGGGGACAGCCCCTCTGGAGACAGGATCTAGAATGGGAACCTTGGGTCAGGTGTGTACCCACACCATAGGAATTCTCCAACATTCCAGCACCTCCTGGATTTGATCAAGGGACTCCATAGGGCTCTTATTTCCCCTAAAGGCAAGGCAACCACAGCAGGTTCAAGTACACGGAGGGTGAAACAGACCTTCCCCTGTGAGCCGCATTTAGACACCTCCTCCTCTGAGGGCATCAGGTAGGCATCTGACAGCTTTCAGAGAACCCCTAAGGGGCCTCTCCTGAGCGCCAGAGCAGCTGGGCCCCAAAGAGCCCCTGTGGTGGCCAAATTCATTCCAGGGTTTGGCTGAAGGGCAAAGCAAATAAACCCTGATCGCTGGTCACACACTGTCGCGTCCCGAGAGTGCAGGGGTGCCGAGGGGGGCCAAGATATCTTGGGAAGCCAGGTGCCAATTGGAAAGACTGCTCAGCGCGTAGCTCTGTACAGCCTGCACCTGAGAGTCGAGAAGAGAGGCTGGGCGGAGGCTCCAGGGAAGGGAGGGCAGGACGTGTATTTTCCTAGTGAATTTCATCCCATTTGGCCTGGTCCCTGCTGTGACATGTATTGACCTCAAAAGGACTGGCCATCCCAGTCTTGGCATCACTGGAGAACTTAAGCCCTGGAATGAGCAGTTCTTAATAAAAAGTCCTTCTATATGACCCTGCACTCAAAAAAGGATGAACTGATGGAAAAAGGGAAAGGCTTTTCTTCTGCTTTATTGAATAAACAATATTCTAGAAGGGAGGGAGGGATGGGGACAAAGTCATTCTTCTAGTCAGATTTCCCCCAGCGCCCCACCCGCAGGGGGTTGAATTCCTAGTTCGAGGGGTCCCCCTCAAGGCCGCCAGAGCAGGTATTTGGGGCCACATCAGCACCCCCAGAAGTGAATCCGAAAGGAGCGGAAAGAAAGAATTCCATTAGCCACCTCGAGCCTGCAGCTGTAAAGCCCCCTCTGATTTCTGGGTTCATACCTCTTGTGTCCCTTTCTCTGAGTGATGGCCAGTTTGCAGCTCTCCCAAGCCAACTCAAAGCCTCCTTTGAGCAGCTCTAGAATGCAAAGGCTGTCCGAACCTTGTGGTGCTGGAACCAGTGGGAAGAAACGGGAGAGATTCAAAGAAAAAACTCAAGGCAGACAGGATTCCAGCTCCAGTCATGTGCTGGGCTGTTATGGAGGAAGAGGAATTACCTCGGTTGTGTGTGTGCGGGGGGGGGTGGTCCAAGTGTGGATCCTCTTTTAGAGAGTCTGCCCAGGCTAAGCCCTCTGGCAGCCATGTTGGGATGGAGGGCCCTCTGCTCCGGCCAGGCAGTTGGAAGAGGGCTGGACACCTGCCTGGAGTTGGCCAATCAGATTCTCTGAGAATTTGGAGCCAGAGCTGAGGGACATTCACTGAGCCAAATAGACATAAACTTGGCCGCTGTGGAGGCCACATTTGGCCTCACGTCTGACAAAGCAGAGATGGCTGGTTGCACGTAAAGCAAAGTGCAGAGTTGCTGAGGACAGAGGCAGAGACTCTGGGCCCCCGACCAGGTGCTCTCTGAGGTCTAGCTGTCTTTGTTCTTTTTTGAGTGGTTTGTTAAACCATTTTGAGTGGGCACTCTTCCTTGCTACCAAAATCACCTAGACTGAAGACCAAGGGCAGAAAGGGCCCAGGAGTAGCAGACACAGGCAAACAGATGCAGCTCAGTGCGAGAAGATTGCCCTAAAAGGGCTGTTCCTCATGAAACGGGCTGCCTTCAGCGGTGGTATGTTTCCCACAACTGGAAGGACCCAAATAAGACTGTTAAATACAGCCAGTATGGAGATGGCCGATTGTCTCAAAGGAGTTTGGACAGCTAACGACCATTAAGGCCCCCTTCCGCCTGATGGAAGATTTGGAAATGCTTGAGCTCTTCTCTGAGCTCTATCACCAGCTTCGTCATCCCTGCTGCTCCCCCCCCAACATTTCCATGCCAATCACCAGCTCCCAGTGACCACTGGAGGTTGTGGTCGCATGGCAGCAGGACCAACAGGGGCAAGGGCAACTCCCCAGGTCAGTCCTGGAGCCCAGCGGGCTTTGCGTTGGCTGCAGAGGGACCGCGCCTGAAGTCTGGACCACCCACGTCGTTTGCAAAGCCTGGAATGCAATCTCCCCTTTGCCTTTTGAAACCCCACTCCCTGTCTCTTTCCAGGTTACCTCATTTCTCAGAAGCTCCAGTTTTGCTGATTCTGAAAGAATCTGCGAATTGCCCTGGAAACTCATGACCTCACTGGGAAGACCAAGGTGTCCCATTGGCTGAGGGAGACTGTGGGGGGGGGGCTTCTTGTCCCCCACTATGCTGGGCATCTCCCCCTCACTCCAGAACACCTTACTTCATGAAGTCCGGAGATCTGGCCATCGCGTGTTCAGACTCTGAGAAAGACAGCATGTTGTCATTGTCCAGATCTGACTCATTCAGGACCTGGACAGGGTTGCAGAAGCAGCGAGAGAATCAGAAAGGGAGATGGGGGTGCAGGCGTGGGGGGCAATCAGCACATGCTGAGAGCTACCATAAGCCAAGCTCTCGCTGGGTGCTCAGCGTCCCTGGAGTCCCCTGGGAGGCAGGTGCTCTACCCCTGCCCCAGACAAGGACACGGAGGTGCAGAGAGATGAGGTCATGTGCGTGGCTGTCTGGGACCTTGTGGGCTGGTCTCATCATGGGAAGAGTCCTCTTGGTGCCTCCAGGACAAACTTGGCAGTGAGAACGGGTGTGGGGTGATGGACAGGGTGACATCCCCACCTGCTGCTGTCACCCAGTCACAGGCAGGGGCTCTGCACGGCAAGGGGCTCAGTCAGGGTGGGGAGGCAGCGATGAGCCCTCATGGTTTTATCTGCTCCTACTTCCCATCCAGACCAAAATGTTCTCATGGTCTTAGGACAAATGGGTCCATGGTTGTCTTCATGTCCTGCCGTACTTTGGACTGTCACTCTAGGACACCTGGGCGTTGTGCTGGAATAATGTAGGAGAGGGGATGTTGTGAAGTGTGCACCTGAGGCTGACCTGCTGTTGGCCCACCTGCCTGCAGTGGCTGCAGTGTTGCTGGGAGGGCCCCTTGGGGTGGGCTACTGATCTGGAGACCCAGGAAGGGAGTCATGATCCTGGAGGAAGGACAGAAAATTGGGAGTAGTTGCTTCCAGTGAGCACCCATCCCTCAGTGCCCCTCACCCTGCCTGCCATCAAGAGGCTTCAGGTGATAGCGGGGCCCACGCCAGCCACCGTCCCGCGGCCCAGGGCACACACGTGGCTGCTGAGGTCGGTCAGCAGGTCCTCTGACGCGTCATCTCTGTCGAGCAGTTGAAGGATGATCCTCTACAGGTCCTCCTCATCGATGAAGCCATTCTCATTAAAATCTGCAAAGAGGAGGCGGGGCCTGAGAGGAAGGGTGAGAGGAAACGGGCTTCCTCGGCCTCCAAGAGTCCTGGGGCCACGGCACCAGCCAGGACCTACAGACTCCCACCAGCCCCTGGGAGGCCCCGCAGAGCCCAACTATACCAGGTGGGCCTAGAACCTGGGACTCAGGGAGACCTGGGCAGGCCTAAGGGGTGGGGCTCAGCAACGGCAGGGCAGGCTGCAGGCAAAGGTGGTGCTTAATAATAATAATAATAATAATAGGCATTGGTTGGGTCTGTACTACCTGCTCAGACTTTTCCTGAGATCTTCACCTGTTTTAACTCACTGAATCTTCACAATTAACTTTTTATGAGTCTCACTTTACCAAAGGGAAACTGAGGCACAGAGGGTTTTCTGGTTTGTCCACACAGCCAGGAAGTGAAAGGGCTGGCATTCAGACCTGGCTAGGCTGGTCCCCGGGTCCCACATCTACCATCATGCTGTGGAAATTCCAACCCTGGAACTTACAGGTCAGTATATCTTTTGGTGGCTAGGAGCTGGGCAGCAAGGAGGAGTAGGAAGCAGCCTGGCTTTGGAGCCAGAGGACCTGGGCACAAGTCCCTGCTCCTGTCACCCTGCATCAGGCACAGAGATGCACCAGGCTGGGTCCTGCCGACAGGGAGCTCCCAGGCTGGGTTGGGGTGCAGGGAAGACCGTCAGGTGCCCGAGTGGCTTGGCTCCAGGAAGAGAGGAACAGGCATCCCAAGGACCCCAAGCGTTTCCAGATGGGCGTGTTCTTGTCTGGTTGGGGTTGGGGGTGTGAATGAGGAAGACTTCTTGGAAGAAGAGGCATCAGAGCAGCACTAAATGGGACTGCAGAGATGGCAATTGGAGGAGGTGCCAGGGTCAGGGTCACTGGGGACAGTGGCAGAGAAGGAACAACGCCAGATGATCAGTTAGTTTTGAGGGGGGTGGAGGCTTGGGAGAAGGTCAGAGGTTGTCTGGAAGGTGAGCCAAACTGCAAAGGGCCTTGAATGCCAGGATGAGACAATGGTACTGACATTCTTGACAGCCCTCCCCTGGGACACCCAACACAGTCCCTGAACCGCTCATCAGCCATGTAGTAAATGCAGTCAACTTAGGCAGGTACAATAATTACCAGCATGACAGACAGAGGGGCCAGGCTATGGTCTAAGTGCTTTGTATTTCACTGCATTTAATTCTCATAACACAGATGCAGAATCTGAGACACACAGAGATTAAATAACCATGTTTACTTCCTTAATCTCATTTCAGCCTATTACCTCATCAATACACTGATGAATCCCAAATTTGTGTCTCCAGCCTGGGCTTCTCCCTGAACTCCAGGCTCATATATCCACCTGCGTTCCTGCCCTCTCTACCTGGAGGACTAACAGTTCTCTTAAACTCAACCTGTCCAAACCCAACTCCTGATACGCCCCCCTCCACCCTGGCCCCTAACCTGCAGCACTCAGAGCTGCCCCTTGGCAAATGGGTAACTCTACCCTTCCAGTCTCTTGGCCAGTTAGGTTGGAGTCATCCTTGACTGTCTTCTCCCTCCCAGGTCTAGCTCCAGAGGCAGTAAACACAGCCTGAGGTCTCCTCCTCACTGCACTGCCTCCACCCTGGTCCAGCCACCATCACAGCTCTCTAAGACCCCGCAGCAGCCTCCTAACCAGTTTCCCTGTTCTCAGTCGGCCCCCTTCAGTCTCTTCTCCACTCAGCAGCCAGAGTGGTCCTGTTCATCCTTCACAGCCTCCCATCTTAGCCAGAGGACAGCCCGGTCCCAACAGTGATCCCCGAGGTCCACCCTGCCCTCACTCTGCCTCTTTGCCATTCCTCCATAGGGCCAGGCACGCTCCTGCCTCAGGACCTTTGCACTGTGGTTCCCCCTTCCTGGAACACACTCACCCCAGAGTTCCTTTGGGTCTTTATTCAAATGCCAGCTTCCCCCAGGGCACTGCTCAGAACCTGTCTAAAATTACACTTCCTGTCCCTTTCTCCGCTTTGTTTTCTCCCAACACCTAAGACTACCTAACACACTATATGTTTCACTTGTCAGCTTGTTTATTTCCCTTCACCAGAACATAAATTCCACGAGGGCAGAAGGTTTTATCTTTTGGTCACTACTCTATTCCTGACTCCTAGAATAGTGCCTGGAACAGAGCAGGTGCTCAATGAATATTTGTTGAGTGAGTGAATGAATGAACCACCCAAGGTCACACATTGGTAAGCGATGGAAACAAGAGGAAACCCAGGAAGTCTGACTCTATGGTCAGTCTATGCTCTCAATCACTCGTAACTCTAAAACGTCCCATTTTAGCTGGGCCCAGAGTGGAGGAGTGCATTTGCTGATGTCATAGGATCCTTCCGTGGTAGAGCCTAGACTTTTGTCTCTGTTTCCCCAGGAAGGGTATGGATGTGGAAGGTACAACTAAGCACTAACCCCTTAAGCAGGGGGCTCTCCCCTGGCTGAATGTTTATCAGCCACAGGGGCCGGAGGCTAAGGCCCAAGATGTCCATCTGAGCTCTCCCTGCACAACTCTGCTATGACACGCCATGGGTAATGGATCAGATCTGGTGGGGGAGGTGCAGAGGGGCCAGCACTGGACTGGAGGGACAGGAGACTGGGTCCCCGCAGTGACATTGCACTGCTGATGAGAAGCCCTGCAGCCTCTCCCTGAGGCCCCGCATTGTCCCCAGGAGTCCTGCTGGCCCAGCTCCCATATGCAGAGACTGCAGCAAAGCGACATGGCTTTGGTCCCAAGCCACCTGAAAACAGAATAATTTGCTGGAGTAAAATGTAGTCCTGGACAGTTCTCCTTCTTTGGTGGTGCAAGGGCAGAACAGCCTGGGAAAGGGCTGGGGGCAGGGAGCTCTAGGCGACTGGCCAGCCCGTGTGGCCTCAGCAGCCTCATGACCTGCGTCCGGCCACTCTGGGGAGAGGAGGGTCTTCTTCTTGCTGTTTCCCAGCAACGAGGGAGATTAGAGAGCTGGTGGGCTCAGCCTTCATGTCCCCCCAAAAGCCTCTGACCATCATCATCCCAGTCTCTCTGTCATGTTATTCTTTGCAATTTACAAAGTACTTTCACAAAAATTAGCTCATTGGATGGAGCGAGGCAAGGCAGGCTTTCGCCACTATTCCCACGGAAATGAGTTGCCTCTTCGCCTCTCCCCGCCACTAGCATCCCTGTGTCAGATCCTGGGAAGGTTTGGGAGGATCCGCTGCAGGTGCTCTGGCTGAGGGTAATTCACACCTGGTGGAAGCCGTGCCGACTGGAGCCGGGAAGTAGTGCTGGGATGCTGGTCTCTGACAGGTAGGAAGTCTCCCCAGAGGTGCTGAGAGAGGGGGATCGATCCGTTGGAGGCCAGGAGGGTCCCTCAAAGCAGAAACTGGAGCCCAGTGGGTATGTCCTGGTAGGCGTGGCTGGCCTGCTGGACTTGACCGAGAGCCATTCACCCCTTCCTTCCTCCTAACAGAATTGCAATTCTTGTTCACGATGACGCCATGTCCAGCTTAAAATACTCAACCTTCCAGTCTCCTTTGTGGCTATGCGTGACCATGTAACACAGTTCCAGCCAATGAAGTTATAGCCAAAGTTGCTGGGTGGAGCTTCCAAGAAAGTCTGTAAAAGAAGAGTAGACTTCGTCTGTGACTTTGAACGTCCATTTTGTCCTTATCCCCTCTCACGTCCCTTTTTCTTCCTGCCTGGAATGACGAGATGCCTGTAGGCACAGAAAATATCTGGTGACTCTGAGGACAACAGTCCCATTAAAGACGGGAGATTAGGAGGCTTGAAGGAGCCAGGCCCTTGGTTGCTTCCGGGAGCCATTACCTCAGCTCTGGACTGCCTGAGTCCAGGATTTTTTTTTTTAAACAGGGATGTTCTTACACATAACTAAGTGCAATCCTAACTGATACAGTAGGTCAGAGCAGTAGTTCTCAAACTCTGCTGCACCTTACAATCACCCAGGGAGGACTTCCCTGGTGGGGCAGTGGTTAAGAATCCGCCTGCCAATGCAGGGGATACGGGTTCAAGCCCTTGTCCGGGAAGATCCCACATGCCGCGGAGCAACGAAGCCTGTGTGCCACAACTACTGAGCCTGCGCTCTAGAGCCCGCAAGCCACAATTACTGAGCCCATGTGCCGCAACTACTGAAGCCTGTGTGCCTAGAGCCCGTGCTCTGCAACAAGAGAAGCCACCGCGATGAGAAGCCCGCGCACCGCAACGAAGAGTAGCCCCCGCTCGCCGCAACTAGAGAAAGCCTGCATGCAGCAACAAAGACCCAACGCAGCCAGAAGTAAATAAATAAAATAAATAAATTTATATATATATATAAAAGAATCACCCAGAGAGTTTTAGAAAAGCCCACCAACCAGGGCATACCCAACACCATTATATCAAATCTCTGCAGCTGGGGCCCAAGCGACCATAGGCCTTAAAAACTCCGGGGGTAATCCCAGTGAACAGCCATGTGGGAGAACCAGTGGGTTAGAGCCATGCTTCTGAAACTTTAAGGTGCAGAGAAACCACCTGGGGGTCTTGTTAAAAGGCAGATTCTGATTCAGTAAGTGGAAGGTGAGACCTGAAATTCTGCATTTCTAGCAAGCTCTCTGGCAACGTTGATGCTGCTGGTACCTAGGCCACACTTGCTGTAATGAGGGGTTAGAACACTGAGTTAGGTCTTCAGACTTTGGCTAAGAACGATCATCAAGACCATCACCAACACCATCCTCTCCTTTCTTCCTCCTTCTCCTGACCCTTCTTTTTATTCCTCCTCTTCTTCCTTCACTGCTACCACGACCGCCTCAATGTATAGTGCAGCCGTCACAGGCCAGGCACCAGGCCCATCTTTAATCTCGCTGACAGCTCTGTGAGGTAACAAATCCTCTGAGCCCGAAGAGAATTCAGATTTGCCCGAGTCTCGCTGATGAAGCCTTGGAGTTTATGAGTCCCCGGGCATCTATTCGCACTGCTGATTTGCATGAAGGCTCTGTGCTTTTTGTTTTTGTACTTGAGCTCAAGGAGGAAGGAAACTGCCCGAGGGGGCCTTGGAGAGAGGGTCGGGGGGAAGATACAGGGACAGTGTGGGGGACAGGGAGTGTCTGCTCCTCGATGTGACCCTGTCTGACTTTTCAGGAGGAAGGGCATTCTCCCCATTCCTGAGCTGAACACAATTGAGCTCCTGAGGCTTGAACAGCAAGAGAACCTGCTACTCTTCTAAGTTCCCTGAAGGTTTGGGTGTTTTTGTTTGTTTAGCTCTAGAAACCACGGAAAGACAGCTGAGGCAGACATCTTTTGGAACGTCTGCCCAGCCTACTCTTTACCATTTCTGAGCAGCATCTCCACCCCCAGTGGTTGGTCTCTGGAGCCATGTTTATTTCTGGGACTCTGCTTCTTCTTGGTTGTGGTTTATTGGACAAGGTTGGTCCCCTAACCTAGGGGCAGCTGGATCCCTGGTTTGGCTGAGCCAATCAGCATCTCTTGAGAAAACAGAAGTGAGAAACAGAGATGCTTGTGGCTGGTCCGTCATAGTGAAGCCCAAAGGCCATGTGGAGGCCAGGGTGGTCATCTCTGGCCATAGGTACAGAGGCTTAATCAGATCAGCAGAAAGAGGAGGCACACGGAGAGAAGCAGAGATGAGAGACCAGCAGCAATAGAGAGAAAAGGAGAAAGCAGCTACCTCGCTTCCTGGCCACCCTCCAGCTGCAGCCTAGGCTCTCGGGAGGCCTGCTTCACTTCTCCCATGTGTTCCACGCTGCTTATAGTGAGCAAGCTCCAATGCCCTCCTCCCCCCATGATCTGCACCTCTTGGCGTTCACTCTTTTGTATAATCCACATACCCCTCTTGTGTGGGTGGGCACTTAATTCTAAGCAGTGGAATTTGGCAACAGAGATGTCATTTCCTGATTATAATATGTTATATTGCCAGCAGACTGGCTCCAGAGACTCCCTAGCTGTCTTTCAAGAAGCAAGTGGCCATGTTGGAAGGCCCATGTGACAAGAAGCACAGGTCACCCTGTGGAAACTGAGGGCAGCCTCCAGTCAATAGCCAGAGAGAAGCCCGGGCTCTAAGCTCTGTAGACACAAGGAGATGAATTCTGCCAACAACTGGAGTGAGCTTGTAAGTAGATCATCCCCCGTCAAGCATTCTCTAGGCGAGCACGCAGGCCAGCCAAAGCCTTGACTGCAGGCTTGTGAAACGCTAAGACGAGGAACCGACTAAGTTGTGTCCAGACTCTTAACACACAGAAACTGTGAGATTATAAATATGTGTCATCTGAAGCCACTAAGTCTGTGGTGACTTATTACACAGCGATGGAAAACTAATGTACTGCTGCTCTTCATCTGTTGTCTTTAAAAAAATTTATTTTATTTTATTTATTTATTTTTGGTCGTGTTGGGTCTTCGTTGCTGCACGTGGGCTTTCTCCAGTTGCGGCGAGCAGGGGCTACTCTTCATTGCGGTGCACAGGCTTCTCACTGCGGTGGCTTCTCTTGTTGCAGAGCACGGGCTCTAGGCACACGGGCTTCAGTAGCTGTGGCTCGCAGGCTCTAGAACGCAGGCTCAGTAGTTGTGGTGCACGGGCTTAGTTGCTCCACAGCATGTGGGATCTTCCCGGACCATGGCTCGAACCCGTGTCCCCTGCATTGGCAGGCAGATTCTTATCCACTGCGTCACCAAGGAAGCCCCCATCTGATGCCTTTTACACAGGTAAATTCCTGTTACTTACAACCTGAAGACAGCACGTAGCCTGGGCCAGCATTTTCCACCCAGAAGAGCTGCCCCATCCAGGATAGTACTGACAGAAGACAGGAGAGGCTAGAGATAGCACAGCGTGTGCTCTGTGGCGGAAGGCCTGACAGAGGGTAGCACAGCTCGTGAACCAGAACTCCTTGAATACCTTGGAAACTCGCTGGGGACTCCCAGAAATACGTGGGGTAAACAAGGAGGAAGACTAGTGGATGGGGGTGGGGACTAAGCCAACTGAGTTGGGGTGTGTGATTTCACTTGTACTCACCCTGCCTGATGTTCATTGTAAGTGTGTGTCATCAGATTTAGGACACTTGGGGCCATTATTTCTTCAAATATCTTTTCTGCCCTGTTCATTCTCTCCTGTCCTTCTGAGACTCCAGTTAAATATATGTTTGAACTTCCTGTTGTCCAGCACGTCCCTCAGGCTCCGTTCCTTTTTTCTCTTCATATTTTTTTCTCTGTGTTCTTCAGATTGGATTATATTTCTGTTGATCTCTATCTTCAGGTTTACTGACTCTTTCCTCTGTCATCTTGATTCTCCTGCTAAGCCCATCCAGCAGATTTTTAGTTCAGATATTTTATTTTTGAGTTCTGTATTTTCCATTTGATTCTTTCTTTATAGTTTCTCTTTTTCTGCTGAGAATTCCTATCTTTCCATTCATCAGGAGCATATTTTCTCTTACATCATTGGGCATGATTATAATAACTGTTCAAAGACACTTATCAGCTAATTCCAATATCTGGGATGTTGGAATCAGTCCCCATTCTTGAGAATGAATCATAAAAAAAATTTAATATATTGAATAATTTTGGATTGTATCTTAGTCATTATAAATGCTTTATGTGGAAACTCTGGATTCTGTTATATTCTTCCAAAGAGTGCTGAAATTTTGATTCTACTGGGCAACTGATTGGACTTAAACTGCAAACACTGTCACACAGGGACCTTGTTAAAATGCAGTGGCAGCTCAAATCTCCATTCAGTTCTTTTATCCTTACCTGAGTTGCTTTGAGTCTGCCCTGGTATATATGGTTTAGAGGTCAGAATGAGATTTGTTCATAGTTTTTACACAAAATTTGCCTCCCTTCTTCTGGATTTCTTTCATGGACTCTACTCTCTTTTCACTTTTGAGGGGAAAAGTGCCCCAAACTCTCTGATTCTTCAAGTCAGAAAGAGATCAGGGTTTCTATCAGTCCATGATGCCACTTACTGAAGCTCATCTTCAGGCTAAAAAAGTAAAAAACTAAAAGGGGGAGAACCATCCAGTACCATTTCCTTTTTTCAAGTGTCAACTCTGCTTCTGGTAGCTTTCTAGTGTCATCAGGTAGTTGATATTTATATTTCGTTTAGAGTTTATAGTAGCTATCTGCAGAAGTGACAGTATGATAGAAGCTTACTCAGCTATTCTCAGCAGGGGAACCTGTGATTTCATTTGAGTTTACTGAATACTAAGCTTGAGAACATATCAGATACAAAAATATCATTAAGCCCTTTTTACAGATGGGAACACTGAGCTCTCATAGGTGCATCTGGTTTAAAAGTCCTCCACCCCATTCTATCCAACTCCGCTTGGGTGAGGCAGGAATAAGATGGTGTCCACCCTGTGGAGACAGAGGGGGAGCTGACAGAAAAAGAAGGCAGGTGAGATGCCAAACTATACAAACCTAAATGTACAAGTCCTTTGGGCCAATGATTTGTCATGATGAGCCTGAAGCCTTGCATGTGGTCTGTTTGAAGACTTTGTTTCTTTCCTTTTGGTCCCTTTTGAGAATTTCAGGGATCCTGGATGTGCTAAGTGTTCGTGAGGAAGGGTTTGTGAAACCGCTACAGAGCAGAACTTTAGCAGAGCCTTGTGGCTCCCAGACGAGATCAGAAACAAAAAATGCCATAGGACCTCAGAGATGATCTCAAGCCCCTCATTTTTAAGATGAGGAACCTGAGGCCCTAAAAATTAAAATGATGTGTCCAAGGTTTCTTAGCTATTTAGTGGCTGAACTAGTTTCAATGTTTAAATCTCTTAACTTCTTCAAAATAAACATAACTCCTTCATACCCATATATAGTCCTGTCTTTCTCTCTCTCTCTCTCTCTGGCCTGCCCACACTACGGTCATGAAATATCAACACCGATGACTCCATTTGCCTCTGATGGCATGGAGGGGAAGTCATCAACCCGTGAGAGTAGTACTCCTCAACCGTTAAAAAAAGTCTACAGCACTTGAGAAGCATAGTGCCCATGAATACTCAAGGAAACCCCAACTAACGTCATCACACCAATGCGTTGACGTCGATGGATTCCACTTGCGGTATTTATTCCATGACAATTGTCCCACCACTCGATCCCCACAGCACCCACCGTAAATGCGGAAGGCGTACTCGATCTTCAAGCTCGGGCAGGCCTGCTCGCTAAACACAGATGCCATGCCCCGCACATCCTCGAAGGAGAACGCATCATCGTGGGAGAACACTCTGCAGATTCGGTCTCTGAAAGGGTTGACCTGTGGGTGGGGAGGAGGAAAAAGAGGAGGGAGGCTTATCCATGTCAGGTTCATGCCTCCCTGGGTCTTGTTAATCTATCAGAAGCACGGTGTCCTGGGTTTGAGAAGAAAACAATAACAGCAACCTAAATATTGGCGTAGATGTTGGGTCAATAAGCCAGGACCACGGACACAATGGAGGGTACCTGGGCTGAAGGACCACGCTTAACATCACTCTCCCCACTGTCATCTCCTGCACGTACATTCCACAGGCTCATTTTTTGGTTGTTAAAAATGGGATAAAAATTGTTTATAATTCACTCTCCAGAGTTACCTACTGTCAACATATTGATGTAGAAGTCGGACAGTCCCAGGCTTCAGTCCTGGCTTCACTATTTACTAGTGATTATTTTACATAATCTCCAGGGCCTGAGATTTCTCATCTACAGGATAGGGTGGGATAATACTATACCTACTTAATAGGTTTGTTGTGAGGATTAAATAGGATAGGTTTCAAATTGCACAATGACTAATAAATAACACTCAACAGATGGTAGCTGTAAGTTGTTATATAACGTCTACAGATATTATAATTTGTACAGCAATTTTCATTTTTAAACCAGCTCGTTCTCACATTCGAGTCCCAAATGAGTAAGGGTCATGTGAGTTTAGAAACTCTGATTCCCCTGAATTGGGCCTGGCCAGGGTCATTCATGAGCGGTCCCTTCTGAGCTGGTACTACAATGTTCTAAGCAAACACCCCAGCCGCTTCTCAACCCATTCAGAGGCAGCTCACTAAGGTCACCTTGCTACTCTCCATCCAGGCCCCAGGAATGGGCAGGTGGGGTGGGCTGTGGGTTAGAAGGGATGGGCAGATCTAATGAGAGTTAAAGTCACAGAACAAGCTTGGAAATATTTAAAAGTAGCAGGTCCATCTTTGGCATCCTCGTCTTCCTGCTTTCTGTGTCTCTAATCCACCCCCACCTGCTAAGTTTCCTTGGCCCGCAATTGCTCAGGGGCCCAGCCCGTGCCTGCTCTAAACTCACCCTGCCTGCTGGCAGGCCTTACCAGATCCCAGCTCTGTTCTGGTGTTCCAGAATGACCTCTGATCCCTCCCTTCTCACCAACCAAAATTCCTTTTCCTTAGATGCATCTCAGCTAAGGAAGCTATTTGATTCTGCGAACTCACACAGCAGTTCCTCAGTATTCCAAATTTTTAGTTAGTTGAAACAAATCTTTAGTTGATTTTTCTAGTCCCCTTTCACTGACAAGGTATTTCTTCAAGGCTCCAGGCTTCATGCAAAAGGACTAGTTCCACTGCACACACGGCGCTATCATCTCCCTCACTAAACCCCGTCCCCAGCCTCTCTGAGCCCCTGTCCTTGTCTGTCACTCCTTAGGGCTGCCCTAGCTTCAGCCAACACTTCGTTCTCTGGTTTTGATGTCTCCATTTTGGGGTCATGAAAATTTCTCTTTCATTTCTTTTGAACTCAGCTACAATGTTAAAATCTATGGTTTAATTTTATTTGGTATTCCTATATATTTGAGAAGGGAGAGAGGACATTCTGAATCACCCCACGTGGCTGTGCAGTTCTCAAACCTTAGTGAGCACACAAGTTATCTGAGGTCCTTCTTAAAACCATGAATTGTGACTCCCACCCTCAGAGATCCTGATTTAGAAGGTCTGGGGTGTAGCCCAGTGTTATGGATTGAATTGTGGCTCCCCCCAAATCTATATGTTGGAGCTCTGATCCCCAGTACCTCAGAATGTGACCTCATTTGGAAATAGGGTCGTTGTAGACGTGATTAGTTAAGATGAGCGTATATGAAGTAGGGTGGGCCCCGCATCCAATATGAATGGTGTCCTTATAAAAGGGGAAATTTAGATACAGAGACATGCAGTCAGGGAGAACACCACGTGAAGGAGAAGGCAGAGATCGGGGGGACGTGTGTACAAGCCAAGGAATGCCAACGATTGCCAGAAAACTACAGAAGCCAGGAGAGAGGCACGGAAAAGATGCTTCCTCACAGCCCTCAGAAGGAACCAACCCTGCAGACACCATGATCTCGGGCTTCCAGCCTCCAGAACTGTGAGACAGTAAATTTCTGTTGTTCAATCTACATAGTTGTGATACTTTGCTATGGCAGCCTTAGTAAACCAGTACACCCAGGAATCTTCACTGCAGATAGGATTCTCAGGTGACAGGATTAATCCCATATATATCTATATATACACATATATGTTGGAGGAGTGGCCAGGGTCCAGGAGAATCCAGGCTGCCCAGTTAGATCTTCCGGACCAGCTCCTGTCTCCTCTGTCTTTTAACCTCCACCTCCCCTAGAAAAGCTTGGCTTGCCTGCCTTAGATGAATCCTGCTAAGGGCAGTCTTCTGTGATGTGTTCCACCTAGCTAAGTGCCTTGACAGATAACTTTGCCAAATTTTAACTAAATTAACTCTCACAAATGGATAGGCGGCTTAACAAGATTCCTGCAAGGAAACCACAATTGAAGATAATGCTCATAACACAAACGCCAAGTGAACAAGAAAATGGGCAGATACCTCTCCTCCTTAAAATGTGAGCTCTTCTCTATGAGGTAGAAACAAGGAGAATTCAATCAGACATAATGAGAAGTCCCAGCTCCAGTTCTCTTCTCCTGCACTCAGACAGGTGCAAGGTGGGTCAACAAGCTCACTGCCTAAGCGTCTATCCAACCGCTGAACGATGTACCAATCTTCCCTTCCCTCGGGGCAGCCCCACTACTTGGCTTTGCTGGGAGTGATGGGGGAGGGGAGAATAATTACCAGGAAATCAATTCACACCCCATTAGACCCATGTCACGTAACTGTTATCCACCTGCACGCACACACACACACACACACACACACACCCCTTGTTTCACAGAGATTGGGAAGCCAGCTGTTGGTGTGGCACCTGCTGGTAGCAAGAACAGTACATGAACAGAACACGGTGACCACAGATTCTGTTGGAAGATGCAGAGAAAATCCTGCTGAAGGTGTGCAGAAATATGCATTAGAGCAAAATTCACACTGTGGAAAATTTGCTAAATAGTTGAAGAAAAGTACAGCTGTTTCTAACATGGTTTCCCTAGATTCTGTTTCAATAATGAAACACATGAAGAACCACATTTCTGTGAGTCACTAAAGGAAAGAGACAATGTAGACTGAACAGTACATTACTTCCTTAATAAAGACACCATTTATGGGAAGATTTGTCTGAATGTAATCACTGATGGAGTGGCTGCTTCCTGATGCAAATGGATTCTGGGTAAGGGTGCGTGATGTTGATGCATGTGTAACTACTCCCTGCAGCACTCCCTTCAGGCTACTGTAGTGAAGAACTTAGATCCAGAAGTACACGAGTGCTGTAGGATGCATTGATGTGATTGGTTTTTTTTTTTTTTTTTTAAGGAGTTTAAAATATAGTAAAACTTATAAAATGATTTGTAATCAGAAAGAAAGTGACTATGAAAATCTTTTGAACCACACGGAGGTTTGCTGCTTATCTATTGGCAGAGCACTTAAAATAGCCATCGAACATGAAGAGGATTTATTCTTGTACAAAAAGACAAGAGTTCTAAATTTGCTGAGCTTTTTATGCTAAGTGGCTGTTGACAGTTTGCTACTTCAGAGATATCCACCAAAATATGAATTCAAATTCTTCTGACTCTTCAAGGTAAAGGTGACTTATTTTAACAGTGAGTGAGAAGGTATTTGCTTTTCCAAAGAAACGCATGCTTTGGAGAGAACGTTTTGAAAATGAGATTTTTGTTGCTGAAAACATGTGATCTCACCTATAAAGATGCTTCTGTCTGCATACCTGAAAAATATTAGAAACAGATTTTTCTAATCTGTTTGAAAATGATCCAAATGAAGAGTGGAGTTTGAGTCCATTTGTTAAAAATATAAAAACGCAACGCTTTCCAATTATCTTGTAAGAGCCGCTGACTAATGTAATGGAGGATGGACATCTGCTAGCTTAATTTCAATCAAAAGCCTTTAATTGGTGGATGGGATTGAAAATAAGTACTGTAATTTAATATAGCAAATAATGTATCTCTTCTCTTTGGATCAACTACAACAGCCATTGAAAACAAACTCGGCTAGACCAGATTTCTAAACGGCTCTATCTCAAAGGGTTAAAGCAAGATTTCAAAGAGAAATGAAGCATATCCAATCACATGGCTTTCCCTGACACTGTTGTTATTAATTATAAGCAAACAATAAAATTGTGAAAGGAGGAAATTTTGTTATAGAAAATAAAGGAGAATTTATGTAAAAAATATTTTACGCAATCTTTAATTTTAACTTTTTATTTTGCATGTTTATTTCATAACATATTAGTCTTGTAGTAAGGGTAGAGAGTTTATAAGTGAACATATGCTTATTATGGGTGCATGCTCCGTATTTTTTTATTGCTGGGAATGCGTGATCAGAAATGTCTGGAGGTTTCTGATCTAGACTAACCCCCTCATGTCACAGATGTGGAAATGAGGACCTGGGTGGGGGGCTGACTTGCCCAAGGTCATTCAGCAAGCGAGCGGGAGCCCAGGACCCAGGTCTTCTGAACCTGCCTGGTACGGTTCCCACCTCAGTGCCTTGCGCCACATAACTATCAAAAGAGAAAGGTGGTGATGAGGCCAAGCGTATGACCTGAAAAACCTTTTTTGACAAGAAGGGCAAAAATGGAGCCCAGATTGAAGTCAAAGAACTGGCCCCTGGCCTCTGAGAGCTCTAGGGTGACAGGAGCAAATGCTGAAGGAGGGAGAAGCCCAGAGGGGAAGGGGAAGGCAGCATGGGGCCATCAGGCTGGGGAATGTTGGAGGAACCAGAGTGAGGAGCAGGGCAGGTATTGGCTGCAGCGCGAGGGCCAGAGCTGTGTCCGGGCCCTGGAGGCTGCGGTGACCGGTAGAGTTCTCTGTGAGGCCCGGCGGGCACCTGCCAGGAGTGTCCCAAGCCCGTCTCTGGTCCAACAACGCCAAGTTCCCTTCCCCCAGGTTTCCGGCGGCTCGCTTCCCAGAGCGAGATCCCAAGGCGCTGACTGCCCCTGTGACCAGGCGTCCCTGGCACACATGCAGCTCCCTGCAGAGGGCTGCTGATGGTGTTGCAGGGAGAGTTTTAAGGGCCCAGGGGAGGCTGCCTCTGTGCCTCTCCCATCTCTCCACCCGGAGCCAAGCGCCAGCTCAGCCAGAATCCTCTGGTCCAGCCCAGCCACCAGCAGACAGAAGAACAGCTGGAAAGAGGCAGGAAAGGGAGCAAGGCTCATTAAAGAGCACAGATCCGGGCTTCCCTGGTGGTGCAGTGGTTGAGAGTCCGCCTGCCGATGCAGGGGACACGGGTTCGTGCCCCGGTCCGGGAAGATCCCACATGCCGCGGAGCGGCTGGGCCCGCGAGCCATGGCCGCTGAGCCTGCGCGTCCGGAGCCTGTGCTCCGCGATGGGAGAGGCCACAGCGGTGACAGGCCCGCGTACCGCAAAAAAAAAAAAAAAAGAGCACAGTTCCAGTTTACAGTATTCCAGAGTTTTGTTGCTATTACTTTAATAATCTGAAATCTGAACCGATAAAATTTGGGACCCATCCAGAGAGTTATAGTCTGCATAAAATTTCACACTCATTTAGAAGTCTTCAGTCCTCCAGAGGAAGATGATGACAATTGACAAACTAACACTTCCCGTTTCAAGAATAACATATACCCTAGCATGAAGGTGTTCTGAACAAGGGAATATAAACATGTCAGCATAGAAATGTATCCAGGTAACGGCAGTGCAATCCCCATCTAGGCATGACAAAACTAAAGAAGGCGAAAATAAACCCCAAATGCTGGTGATGTTTTTGGAAACACAAACTACACTTTGTAAATAAAAAGATTTCAGTCCCTGCCAAAAAAACTAAGCTTTTTCAAAAAGGTCTTCTCAAAGTTATTGAACAAGAAATTTGATCTGAATATGAAAGTCAGAGGGAAAATATTTGGACTTAGCTTAAAAACATCTCCTCACCATTTCTCCAGCAAGTGCATAGTCAAAAAGGGCTCTTTACAGTTGCAAATAACTTACAAATAAGCAAGAGAGGGAGTGCTAGATTAGTCAGAGACTAATGAGTAGGAACTCATGGGTATCTAGATAGATGGATAGAAGGATAGATATAGAAATAAATATTCGTGCTTAGCATACATGGGTTACTATATACACGTATATTGTCCAGCTCTGTGCACTAAGGGACTTTACAGTGGTGAAACCTGGAAACATCACCGTAACTAAGTGATGAAAGTTAACATCCCTGGTGATTGATTGTATTGATATTATGTGTCCCCTGATACGATGTGATGAGAAGGGTACTTCACTTCTGTGGTGTTGGTTGCATAAATCCATAACCCCAGACTAAGCAAGAGAACACATCTGAAAGACACAAATTGAGGGAGGTTCTACAAAAATACCTGGCCAGTACTCTCCAAAAAATCATGAAAGACAAGATGGAGGAACTGTCACAGATCAGAAGAGACTAAGGAGACAGGAAGACTAAACGTAATATAGGATCCTGGAGTGGATACTGGAGCAGATAAAAGATAAATGTAAGAAAACTGGTGAAATCCAACTAAAGTTTGTAACTTAGTAGTGTTCCACCAATTTTAATTTTTTTAAAAAATATATATATATATTTTGGCTGTGTTGGGTTTTCGTTTCTGTGCGAGGGCTTTCTCTAGTTGCGGCAAGCGGGGGCCACTCTTCATCGCAGTGCGCGGGCCTCTCACTATCGCGGCCTCTCTTGTTGCGGAGCACAGGCTCCAGACGCGCAGGCTCAGTAGTTGTGGCTCACGGGCCTAGCTGCTCTGCAGCATGTGGGATCTTCCCAGACCAGGGCTCGAACCCATGTCCCCTGCATTGGCAGGCAGATTCTCAACCACTGCGCCACCAGGGAAGCCCCTGTTATTAGTTTTGATAAGTGTTCCATGGTTACATAAGAAAGGTATACAGTATTTGCCTTAATAAATCTTGAAAGCAAGCCTTGAAAGGATTAAACTCATTTCAAGTAACAAGACTGCATCCAAGAACAAAACTGGATAACAGTTAAGTGGATACAACATTAAACACCTCAATATGAAATTTACAATGTTCAGATTCCAATAAAAAATGACCAGTCATGCAGAAAAATAGAAAAATAAGATCCACAACCTGTAGAAAAATCAATGAATAAAAACAGATCCAGAAATGACACTAATGACAGAATAGGCACGTGCAAATATTAAAACAACAATCATAAATATGCTACACATATTCCAGAAGGTAGAGGAAAGTATGGTGAGGAAAAACGATAAATCCATAGATCCAAGAAGCTCAACAGAACCCAAGCAGAAGAAACTTGAAGAAAACCACACCACAGCACAGTGTAATCAAATTGCCAAAAACCGGCAATAAAGAGAAATATATTGGGGGTGGTGTGGGAGGACACATACATATAGAGGAACAAAGATAAAAATGACTCGGGCTTCCCTGGTGGCACAGTGGTTAAGAATCCGCCTGTCAATGCAGGGGACACATTGGGTTCGAGCCCTGGTCCGGGAAGATCCCACATGTCGCGGAGCAATGAAGCCCGTGCACCACAACTACTGGCCTGTGCTCTAGAGCCCGCGAGCCACAACTACTGAAGCCCGTTGTGCCACAACTACTGAGCCCACGTGCCTAGAGTCGTGCTCCGCAACAAGAGAAGCCACCACAATGAGAAGCCCGTGCACCACAACAAAGAGTAGCCCCCACTCGCTGCAACTAGAGAAAGCCCCCGCTCAGCAACAAAGAGCCAACGCAGCCAAAAAAAAAAAAAAAAAAAAAAAGACTCTAGATTTGTTGTCAGAAACTAAGCAAGTCAAAAGACATGGAGTGATACTCTCAGAGAGAAAGAAAAAAGGCTCTCATCCAATTATTCTATACCCAGCAAAAATATCTTTCAAACCTAAGGGCAAAGGACTTTCTTCTTCCCCCAGACAAACAAAAGCTTAGAGAATTCATCAGCAGAAGACCAGAGCTAAAAAAATATTAAAAGAAGTCCTTCAGGGAGAAGAAAATACCAGAAGAAACTTGAATCTACACGAAGGAAGGACACCAGAAGTGATAAATATCTAAGTAAATATAAAAGATCTTTTTCTCATTTTAAACTCTTTTCAAAGAGACAAATCCAATTACATAGCTGGAAGTTTCAACATTCCTCTGTCAGTAATTGATAGAACAATAGAGAAAAAAGTCATTAAGAATATAAAAGACTTGAAAAGACTATCAACCAACTTGACTTACTTGACATTTGATAGAACACTTCACCCAGCACAGTAGTACACACATTTTTTTCAAATGCACTTGGAACATTTACCAGGATAGACCATATTCTGGGTCTTACAGCAAGTCTCAATAAAGTTAAGAGGATTTAAATCACACAAGATATGCTCTGACCACAACATTAAATTAGAAATCAATATCAATAAATTAGAAAATCAATAAATCAAAATCAATAAATTAGAAAGATATCTTGGAAACACTCAAAGAGATTACAAGGGAAATTAGAAAATAATTTGAACTAAATAAAAATAAAAACACAACCTATCAAAATTTGTGGTATTCAGTGAAAGCAGTGTGTACAGGAAAATGAACAGCATTAAGTGCTTCTATTAAAAAAGAAAGGACTTAAATGTTTATTTTAAAAAAAAAAAAGGCCCTTATCCAATGGTGGGAGTTGGTCACTGGGGGAAAAGAGAGAGGGTCAGGAATTCCAGGTCTATCATCTGGTGGGTGATGGAGCCCGTTGTAATCCTGTGCTACCTGGGAAGTGGCTGCCCCTTGGGAAATGGATGAGCTTGTCACCTGGAGCATTGGAAGCCACAGGTGGATGGAGCTTCTGGGCTGAACTGGAGGGCTTCTCTTCCTTCAACCCTGTTGCCCAGGAGGAATTCCTAGTTCTGCGTCTGAACCGAGTCACCCTTCAGCACTAGAGTAACTCTACCAGAAGGTGGCAGTATTGAGTTGGAGTCATGCAGTCAGTTCCCAAACCCAACGTGAGTGAGCGCCTACTGTGTGCAAGGTGTTGAGTTAGGCTGTGACTGTCTCACAGGCAGGTGGCAGGATAGATATTACCATTACGTTTCACAAAGAGAGGACACGAAAGCCCAGAGAAGGGGAGGAAAGCTCCTAAGTCAGTGCTTTGTCTACAGCACTACTCTTAACTGCACTGGGTAGGCATTTTTTTCCCCAAGAAAAGTTCTCAAAATCGCATTCTTGCACATGCAGAGCAGGCAGGGTTTGAGGCATTACCCTGAGTCCCATGCCCATGCCAGTTGGCAGTTGCTCAGAGGACAAACCAGCAGAACTGAAGGATGTGGCTTCCTCAGCTAGGGATGAGACACAGGCTCGTGGCCTGAATTTTAAGCCATTGTAGCAAATGCATAGGTGAGTTACTGTGTGCCAGGTACTGACCCAGGTCCTGGGGCCCCCAAAGTGCTGGAGACGCCACCTCTGTCTTCCACGGGACACAGGCTAGGCACTTAAAGAAACCTCTGCAGACACAGACAGGGTAGGAGAAGGTCTGAATCAAGTCCAAGCAGGGTGAAAGGACAAGAACTAGGACAAGCTAACGTTGCTGGGCGGTAGGACCAACAAAGGGCAGGGAGGAGAGACCAGCCGGGAGACAGAGACAGAGCAGGCATCAAGGCCAGACCAGGTAGGGAGTGACGTGGTGCGACAGTGGGAGGTGCTGTGGGCTGGGGGTGGATGGGTGGGCGGGCAGGGAACCAGGCAAGGCAGCAGGGCCTCCCCTTCCTTCTCCACATGCCCCCCAGCTGTCTCCTCCTCTTCCAGGCTGCCCTGGGGTCACCTAGTTGGATAAAAATGTTAAGTAGGGGAGGGCAACAGTGGGGCTTAACCTGGACCCTGAATCCTCAAAGGCCCAGGTTGGCCTGTGTGATCTTCAGCAGGTGGAGAGAAACCTGGCATTTTCATTTCAGGGAAGCTAGGGGTAGGGAGCACAGGGCATGAGAAATTCACTTAGGTGAATGTACTCTCTCTGTTGGCCAAGCCCCAGAGGCATCCTTCCCGCTAGTTGTTTATAAGAAAGGGACAGGCTCTATGTTTCAGATGTTCAACCTTCCTGAAGTCTAAAAACAGAGAGGCCTGTTAGGGAGCTGTCTCCCGGTGACAGATGGGTTGGCAGGGACAGGCTGAGGATGTGTCCTGCTGGCAGATGGAGGTGGGTCGCTAATGAAACAAATCAGGGGGAAATGCAGTAAAAATGTTAAATATTATTAAACATCCATGGGACCACGTGGCCTGAACTCAGACCAACCACACCTATCTCTCCCCAGATTCTAGGCCCACAGGTACTTCCCAATGCCCCGAGGATCCTTCCGGAAGAGCCATCTGCTAGCTTGGAGGAGCTCAGGGGACTGCAGGCCTGAGTTTTTGGGGGTGGCCCAGGGGCCTGGCATTGTGCTGTAGGAGGCTTGAGGTGGGGAATGGAAGGGGCAGAGGCTCTGGAGTCAGACTGACTCTAAATAAAGTTATAACTTTTTATTTGACATCTACAAGAGTCTGGTATCTTGCAGATTTAGAGGTTAATATGATCTCAATTTTTCAATAGTGTAACTTGTCCAAGCAAAAAAAGAAAAAGAAGAAAAGAAAAAAAAAGAGAAGCAAAAGACCAATTGTCCCCTCACTTATTTATCAAACCTATTACAGGAGACACAAAACTTACATTACAGAGAAGTGTCTATTCACATCTGTACATTAGCATTTTAACAGCTTGAGATCAACTCTACAGTGTCTTACAACACATTAAACAATATTCAAGTTCTTGGGTAACGAGAATGACAAGACAAGCTGTGTGCACTTGGGCAGATCGTTGAGCCTCCCCTTTTCCCCATCTGTAAAATGGGCAGAATCATAACTTTGCTCATGGGGTTTTATGGGGATCAAATGAAATCATATTTGCCAAACACCTTGTGCTGGCAGGCCCCCAATAAACTTTATCATCAGTAATTCTCTCCACCCAACTTCACTGTCCCCCCCTCTGCATCACCAGCATCACCAGCACCCCCAGGGACTGGCAGGGCTATTGATTTAAAGCTCCCAAGTGTTGCCAGTTGCTGACCCTGCCTGCCGATAGGCACAGAAATGTTAGTTTTAGCTCCCATGGGTGCCTATAGGGACAACTGCTGACTACAGCCAGAGGCATCACCTCCAAGTGAAATCTCCGGGGAACTCAAAGGAGAGCAGCTTTGGTGAGAAGAAGGGCAAGAAGGGGGCTAACGTGTTGAGCGCTGACCTCGACGTAACCTCATTTTGCAGTTGACGATAAGGAATCACAGAGAAGCTAACACACCGGCTGTGCGGCTGAGTCCCACCGGGAGCTTTAATCGAAATTCACCTTCCTTAACCCACCAGTGGCTTTGAGTCGGTACCTGTAGGGGCAGGGCCCAAGGATCTGTGCCTTAGTAAGCTACCCACGTACTACACTGAGTGACCTGGTCAAAGTCACAGTGCTAATAGATGGCAGAGACGTGACATCAGTTGCTGTCTACCCCACTCCCCTGCCCCGTACTGTCCCTTCCAGGACAGAGCTTCCCACCCAGCAAAGACCGGGGTAGGGGTGTACAGCACGGGCAACCTCTAGCCTCGCTCCAGGGCAAACACCCAGCCTGAAAACACGTGTTTTGCAGAGACACCTCACAAAGCTCCCTTCTGCTCCCTCTAACTTCCCTCCACCCGCCCCTCCCCGCAGCCAACAGGCTGAGGCCGGGCCCTGCAGAGGCAGGCAAGTTACATCACCCCAACCCACGTGGGCCTCCCTCTCCTGCTCTCTCATCGCTCACAGTCACCTCCACCTGTGACAAACTGTCTCTGCTACAAGCATGTCCTTTAACTGTTTTCCCTCTAACTTCCCTCGTCCAATTTCTGCCAGATTTATTTAGGAAATGTTTCCATTTACCACCTTAGCCCTTCTGATGGAAACCACTTCTACCAGAGCACCAAATAAAGTGCTATTGTTGAATGAACGACTCCCTGGTTCAGTCCTCTAGCTTTGCTGCTTTATGGAATTACTAGGATAACAAGAAAAAAATTGCTATTTTTCTGTGGAAAAAGCAAACAAAGTTCCCAACAGCCAATATGAAAACCCGTTAAAACACAATCTGTACCTGTACTTTAAAGGCAGGTTGTGCGGAGCGGGAAGCGGTGACTAAGGCGATGATGTCACCCCAGGGCAGACCAGGCAGCAGACAGTTCAGAGAAGAGCCCAGATCGGGAGCCACTCTGCTTCTCATGGGAGCGGGAACGGGGCGGCAGGGCTGCCCTGGCCCCAGCCCTCCTGGTGCCGGCCCGCTGTTTATAAGCTGCCTTCCTGTCTATAAGCAGGAGGGCTCCTCAGATGGTGTCGGGGCTGCTTTGCAGCTGTTTGGGGACACTCACCCCCGGCACCCTGGGAACATGTTCCCCTGTGAACTCTGTAAAATGTGTATCTTTGCGTCAGGATGACAATTTCTCTTTTGTTAATACATCTAAGTGACAACAGTTGATCTATTTTGCCCCTCACTTTGACTCAACTGATATAAACTGAAATGGGCTCACACTACAGCCCCTCTGTCACCCGCAGCTGCTACTCTCTCTCTCCTGTGATGCCCAGTGACTCTTTGAAAATCCAAACCAAAGCAACTCAAAGGTCCTGTGTTATTTCAGTCCCTGATATTTTGGATTATTGGACTTTTGAAACCCCCAACTTCCTATTCTGCTCTTCCCCCTGTATCCTGGGAACATCGGCCCACCCCCAGCAGCCCGCCCTTGACTGCTAAGGGCCCAGCCAGCCAGCCATGATTCATCATCACCAAGGCGTTCACTGAGCACCTACTGTTGGCCAGACCTCTGGGCACTACACCTTATCCATACTTTCCCTTGGGCCCAAGGAGAGAAGCAGGAAGGAGAGAAACTGGTGCTTGTTAAACATTTACTGTATATCAGGCGCTATGTCAGTCACATGCACGTAAGTTGTCCCATTTATCCTTTAAATCAACCCGAGCAGCAGATATTGTTAAATTCATTGTATAGATGAAGAAAACCAAGGAGCAGAAAGCTTTTATAACTTCACCAAGTAAGAGGAAGAACAAGAATGTGATCTCAGGTCTGTCTGACCCTCAGACCTGAGCTCTTTGCATAGAGTGTGTTCCAGGAAGACGCTGGATCAAAATGAAAACAAACAAACAAATGCACACAGATATGTTAAGCCCCTGGGTCACCACAGGGGTCCAGGGTGAGAGCCAAGAGCATGCTTATGGCTGGTGCTAATGCGGCTCAAGGACGACCGAGAGGAAGGGTAAAAAGTGTCCTGCGAATCCTGGCATTTGAGGGGGTGTGACAGGATGAGCTGATGCCGGCTCACAGGAGCCACTGGGAGTTCTGCAGCCCCCGCCGCACCACACATCTGGGGAAGTGCTCACACAATACCCTCATGGAGGATGGAGGACACGGACTGGACGACACACACAAGTGCCTATTGAAAACCCGCATGCAAAATGATGTTTATGCACCTATGTCAACTTGGAGAGCGGTCTCTAGCGATGCGTCACAGGGCTCTATCTTTCATCACTGACTTGGGTTAAGGATATCTAACAGCCCAGTTTTTTATTTTGTGCCCCGCCCCCAATGAGACGTCAATGTTTTTCCGTGCTGCTACATAGTTAATATAATTATCATTTTAATGGTTGCAGAGTTCAGATTCCCAGAGTGGACGGCCCTATCTATCTCATGCCTCCAAGGAGAACCTGGAAATCTAAATAGGAAACTAATTTTTAAAAAATAAGGAAAGTTATACATGAGGAAGTTTATTGAAAAATTATTTATAGCATCAAAAAATATATATCCAAACCTGGAAACAATGTTAATGGCCTGCAATGAGGGGATGGTTTAGTAAATCAGAACTCAATGCAATTATGCAACCATTAAAATGAGGCCAACACAGACCACATAGCAACACGAAGGAACACTTAGGCCTAATGGAGAAAGAGCACAAAATAAAATCATATCTGTTTGTCTGCAGTGATGTAAAATAAAGTGTGCTTGGGGGAAAAGTGGCAAAAGAAAATAGAAAAATGACAGCTTCTGTTAGGATGGTTGGGTGCTAAGGAATTCATTTTTAGAAAATGTATTTTAATGTCAACATATGATTTTAACAATAAATAAAAAGCAAATTAAAAAGAGACAATTTGTCCAGAGACAATTTGCTAAGCAAGTAAACAAGCTTTTCCTCCTAAGAGGTTGGAAGCAAGAGCTTTGCTTCTCTTTTCTGCTTTGCTCTCTATGGGGCAAGGGCTGGACTCCAGACAGATCTACACTCTTGTCTCCCAGACCCAGAGAGCAGTGGGCTGCTCTTCTCAAGGCCCGGCAGGGAATGCTCCTGAGAATGGAAGTTCGGTGGAAGGAGGCCCCAGGTCATCTCATGGTCTCTGCCTGTCCCTTTCCAGATACATCCCAAAATATGCAGCCATAGGTTGGTAACTAGCAAGTAGTGAGCAATTTTCATTTTCCCTGATAATTGTACCAGGTTTGAAGAGCGTTGTCGGCTCTTTCGCGCTGCCGTCCTACCCTCTTGGTTGGTATGCCTGGGAAAGCACCGTGGTCCCCGGCCTCTCTTTCTGCCTGCTGGTTCTGAGGCCTCTCTAAGCAGGATGGCATCTGAGGACGGAGGCGGAGCCGCTTCGGTCCCCTCTCCCAGGTGAGTCTCCCTATCCTGGGAGGCCCTTTGCCCAGGAGAACAGCAGCAGAAGCATCTTGCCAGGCAGGGCACGGCTTGTGCAGCGCAGGAGCTGGGCCCTGACCCAGAGCTGCCCCGCCAGCTGCCCTTGCTGACTACCCTCCTGGAGGGGGGCTGCTTGAGTCCTGGGGGTACTCGTGGGGCGGGACAAGGGAGAGGCTCTGGATCCAGCGCAGCCGGGGGGCGGGATGAAGGGGGGTACCTCCAGCCATCTCCGAAGAGAGCCCGTTTCTGATGTTCTCCCTTTCTGCTGCCTGAGAAGTGGCGTCTGGGTCACGGCAGCTGCTTCAGCTCCCCTCAGCACTGGGTCAGCCTGCCGGGAGCGCTTCCTCTGGCATTTGGCCTCAGGGAGAAAGAGGGAGGTGGGTGACTCCTCTCGCAGAGCCTGGCCGGGGCTCAGAATGCAGAGACTTTCAGTCGATGGAAAGACACTGTCTCTGCATCAACTTCCTGGGCAAGCGACCCACCCACAGCTGAAGCCTGGTCCCCCAGCACTTCATCCCAGGATGATCCTAGTCTTGTTTCCAAGAGTGCGATCTGTTTAGGAATTTTAGCCCCAGGGTCACTTTTCCCTCGCACCTTAGGGTTACCCTCGGAGCCCATCTAATTCCTCCTTCACCCTCCAGCAAATTCGTCAAGAGGGTTATGTCCTCCTGAGTCTTTCTTCAAGGGAAACACCCCCATTTCTTAGCCACCTATCCAGTGGGTGGCTTTGGGTCCCTCCACCAGCCTGGTGGCTATCCAGGGACACTGCTCCCGTCCATCTAAACCCTGGTGTGAGGTTGATGCTCGTGTTTAAAGACTCCCCATGTGGAACCCTCTTGCACTGTTGGTGGGAATGTAAAGTGGTGCAGTCACTATGGAGAACAGTACGGAGGTTCCTCAAAACACTAAAAATAGAGCTACCATATGATCCAGCAATTCCACTCAGCAATCCCAGTTGACGATAGCCAAGACATGGAAGTGACCTAAATGTTGACAGACGAATGCATAAGGATGTGGGGTATATATATATGTATATATATATATAAAGGAATACTACTCAGCCATGAAAAAGAATGAATTAAAGCCATTTGCAGCAACACAGGTGGACCTAGACATTATCATGCTAAATGAAGTTAAGTCAGAAAGAGAAAGACAAATACCATATGGTATCACTTATATGGGGGATCTAAAATTCAAGACACACGAACATATCTGTGAAACAGAAACAGACTCACACACATAGAGAACCGACCTGTGATTGTCAAGGGATGGGGGTGGGAGAGGGAGGGACTGGGAGTTTGGGGTTAGCAGATGCAAACTCTTATATATAGGATGGATAAACAACAAGGTCCTCCTATATTGCAGAGGGAACTATATTCACTATCCTGTAATACACCATAATGGAAAAAAATATGAACAAGAATATATATATATACACACACATATATATGTATACCTGAATCACTTTGCTGTACAGCAGAAACTAACACAACACTGTAAATCAACTCTACATTAATTAAAAATTAAAGAAAGAAGAGACTCAGAGGGGTCCCGCCACTCAGAGGGGCACAGACGCTCCCTGCCTCCAGGTGCTATTCCTCTCTGAAGCTGCCTGAAATCCCATCCACCTGCCTGTTGCATTTTAGCATTTTCACAGCCATCCTCTCACGCAGGCTGCGTACAAACCCTCCGAGGTAGGCAGGGCTGCTGTCATTAGGTCCATTTTTCACGTGGGGAAAACTGAGGTCACACACAGAAGGAAAACTCCAGTCCAGGACTTTGAACAACAAGCCTGATGTGCCTGGGAGACTTGAGGGGCTGCATCCTGGGGGCCTCATCCAGTGCCCAGCACACAGAAGGGGCCTGTGTTCTGTTAGGAGCTGAGGCCAGAGCTAAGAAGAGGGGAAGCTCCCTCGCAGGGCCTTCTGTGGCTGGGCCTGCAAGGGGCCCGACCTGGCCTTCTGCCTGGGTGAATGGGTCCAGCTGTGCGGAGCCGTGCTGGCCTAGAGCTCCAGGCAGGCGGCACCAACCCTCCCCCACACCCGTGCAGCTGGGAAGCAGAGGCAGCAGGGGCCCAAGGCCTGCAGGGGGTTGAAAATCCTGGGAACAGAGTCCCCGCCAGCGCAGCCAGCACCTCATTAGGAGGCCCGAAGCGGAGTGGGGACACTTCAGGAACAATGTTGTTTATTTTTCTATTTTTAAACAAGCCTGAGGTCTCTGGGGCCACAAATGAAGTTATCAGAAAAGACATGAGTGGAATAAAGCCTCAAGCCAGCAGGCTGAGAAGGGCCCTGGGGACCAGGACTCTTGCAAAGCTGAGATGGGGTTTGTTTATCTTGTGCTCTGAGAGCGCAGGCCTGGGACCAAGGTGCTGGACAAGCATGTCCCCAAGCCCACTGCAGCCTGTTCCCTCTGGGCCACTGGGGAACTCGGGTGTGAGCTCTACTTTCAAAATGATCCCGTCAGTGTCACCTGCTGTGGGGAGGGAGGAGACACCACCTCTGGAAGGAAGCCTGGGTTCACTTCTCACCTCAGCCACGTGAATGCCTTTCCCAGCGGGCAGAGCCCAGCGGAGCCGGTCGGTGCACTCGGGGCACCTGGTCCCTGCCCGGCCACTGCTGGCTCTGCCACCGACAGGCCCTCCACCTGCCACGGCCTCCGCTTTCTCCTCCAGCAACGCGCTGGTCAACCTCGTCTTGACTCCCAGGTAGCGCGCACGGGGAGAGCGATGGGATGGTGTATGTACCTGGAGAGGGCTGGGCCCGCGTCTCAGCGGATCCCGATGCCCTAAAAGGGGGCTCGTCCTTCCCATCTCAAAGGTTAGGAAGTCGAGGCTCTGAGGAGTTGAGTGACTCGCCCTGAAGCCTTCAGACTCAGGCCCGCCTCGTTCTGGAGTTCGCTCTCCCTCCACGGGGCCACTGCCTCGCCAGTGCTCTTAGGAGATTTGAAATTTGGGAGAAACATGGATCATCGACAGAATGAATTAAAGGCCTAGGTGGGTGTGGCTGGATGAGAAATACCTCTCAGAAGAGATGTGATAAGAAGCAAAGCGAGTAGGACTTGAGGTCAACGGTCCTGGTTTGATTCTGCTTTGAACTGCAGACAGTCACCATAGCTACCTCCCAGGGTCAGCGACAGGGTCCAATAAGATGCGACATGTGAGGCGGTAGGGGATGGTCAAGCTCCGTACAAATGAACATCAAACGCTCTCCAGTTCCACTCCTCGCCCCTTGCCCCCTGCCACAGTGTGAAACATGGGTCGAGCAAATTGCACCCAGGCGAGCAGGGAGAGGGCTACACATCGCTTCCTTCTAGAGGTACGAACCAGAGGCCTCTGCAAGTACAGAACCATCCATTGGGGTGCACTGGGGGAAGGGCTGCCCTTGGCCATCCCACAGGCTCCCTCCAGCCCCATGGCCCCCAGCTTAGGGGCACTCCTGTGACTTGCCCTGGAGTCTAGATAGAAAGTTGAGGCCAAGGAGGAGGGAGTTGGCCCACGGCCAGTCAGCCAGAGGAGGGAAAAGCTAAAACCGGCATGAAGCGCTCTCCCCTACCGTCCAGGCTTTCCTAACTACCTGTGAGGGAGGCATTACGCATCCGTTTGGAAGGTGAGGAAACTGAGGCCCTGAGAAGAGCAGCGACGCGCCCAAGGCTGCTGGTGTCTGTGCGGCAGCCAAGGCTGGAGGCCAGATCCCGTCGGTCTGCCGCTGGCTGCTCAGGCCGGAGCAGAGACTGCGGCCTACATCACTGAGCTTTTTCTGAAACGAACCACTTCTTAATTCTTTGGCTGAATGTCTAAATAAGGATTTTTGCCAATTCTGAGCCCTGCTAACTGATGAAGTTGTCAGAAAAAGATCTAATGATGCTTGAAAACGCGGGGAGGGAGCCAGCTGCCAGATCGCCCTCCCGCCTCTGACTCCGCATCAGGGAACTAGGACCCTCCCTCTCGGGGCGCAGCAGGGGGGCGGGGGGAGGGCAGTGAGTGCTGGAGGTTGAGACTCCGCTGCCTTTCATCAACTGTGTGACCCCTTTGATCCTCTGCTTGCGGGCTGTAAGTGAGGATAACTTTGAGGATTAAATGAGATGATGTGTGTGCGAGGCCACAGCACAGATTTCAGGGCAGGCTGGGATGGCAAGGGGCGGGGCAGGGCGGCTGCGGTCTTAACTCTGCTGAATGGACAGAGGTGGCCCTGCCCACAGCCCTGGGTGAGTGAGAGCTGCAGTGGCCAGCTCCATGTGGGGAGGCCCCAGGTCACCCCCAGTATTTATCTTGGGAGGGAGGGCTGGGAGAGACAGCCGATGAGATGAAAGGCTCAGAGTGACCTCAGGCCCTGTGAGTGGGGGTGGGCCTGGGGTGGGAGCCTGGGAGGCTGGGCTGGGGTGCTTGGCAGGCCAGGCCCGGCCCTTTGTTCTCTCTCCTTTCTCAGTGGAACATTTGTTCACGCGGGAGTCCGGGCACTAGGGTGGGGCCTGGCTTGGGGACTAGGGAATCCGACAATTCCCAGGCCTGCCTCAGGAGCCTGAGAGGCTGGGCTCTGGGAGGCGCCCTCCCGAAACGAGTTGGACCTAAGCGCAAACCTCCCTAGCACACGAGGCACACATGTGTCATCTGCTACCCAAGGGTGGGCTCGGCAGGTGACCCAGCCAGAGATGGGAAAGCCATTCCCCCCTCAATCACCAACTGTCCAGCCCGCCAGCTCCTCCCCACGCTCCTTCCTCCCCCTGCTCCATGTACACACATGTAGACATACATGCACACACCCACACGTGTTGCCTGCTCGGAAACCTTGACTTCATCCTCCCTAGTAGATGAAGTATGGAGAACAAACAGGTCTTGGAGGCAAATGCAGTTTTCCAATCGTGGGGCTGCGGATAGAGCTTTTAACTTAGACTCAGCTTCCTCGCCTGTAGTGTGGGGAGGTACGCTGTGCTTCACAGACGTGGTGAGAAGCAAATAAGGCAGAGTATGAACAGGACTTGTAACCAAGAGGCACTCGGCTAATGGCAGTGGACGTTTGGGGCTGGAAAGCAGAATTGCTATAACCATCCAATCTGCTTCTTTGTTTTTTCAGCAAGCCAGGGAGAATATCTACAGGGGAGGGGGAGGTTCAGGGCAGTGGCCTAAATACAGCACGAGGATTATCACTGGGTCCAGCTGTCCTGGCTTGGGCCGCGGGTGAGCAACACAGCCCCACCCGCTCCTGGCCCGCTGCCTTCCCTCCTTGTCCAGTTCTCTGCTCTCTGGCTGAATGTGGTGCACTCGGAGGACAGCCCTGAGCTCATGGGAGCCAAGAGGTGAATGTTAGGGGCAGGCAGGCCAGCTCCTCATAGGGATCAAACCTCAGTCGGAGCTTCCGGAGGATGTGGTGGGAGTTCAGAACGTGCAGCATGGAAATAGCCTGGCTGGAGCGGGAGGCGCGGGTTCCAACCTTGGCGCAGGCTCTGATGGGCCCTTGACCTTGAACAGGCATGTCCCATCTGTGGGCCTTAGATTTTTCATCTGTCGAGGCGGCCATGAAAAGGCTCTGACAAGGCTGGTCCACAACTGCACTAGGAAGACCCCCAGGGTCGGTCACTGCCATCCGTCCACCCCCACCGCCTCTCAGATGGACACGTGGATTCCAATTCTTCCTGGGTGTGCCACCACCCATGGAAGAAGAGAACCCAAAGGCCTTTCGGACCCCTTCCAGCCGGGGACTCCGCCAGACGAAGCAGGATGGTCATTTATAATAACAGAGTTTTCACTGGACCAATTGCTTACCCCCTTTGACCCTCTGCTTCCCCAGCTGTCAATGCAGATAATGACTCAGCCAGCCGAGGGCTGCCGGGAGAGTTGAGTGCAGCGCCCCAGTGCTGAGCCCTGACCCTGTCCCAGCCACAGGACAGTGCTAGGGAGGTCCTTCCCCGGCCCCCGGGGAGGGGTGCTGTGCCCAGACTTGCCTGACTGCCCCAGAAGCCGCTCAGCATCCTATGAAGTTGGGAGGGGACGCCAACAGCATGACCAAGGTGTCTTGGGCTGGGTGTCTCTGGGAGGGACTGCGCCCACCGCGTAGCCTTTGTGAGCCTCTCTGGGCCCCAGCATTGGGCACTGGAGGCGAGAATCTGAGCTCTGCAAAGCCCCCAAGGTTTGTGATTCTCCTGTTGGTTCTTATCCCTGAATTTGCTGAGAAAAGGCCTTCTAAGCCCCCAAGACCTCACTCCATATACAACATATAGTAAATGCCTAATAACTACTTCTGGGGTGAATGGATAAGGACCGGGTGTGGGAAGCCCTATTCATCAGACTCCAAAAAATGTCTCTTCTCCGTGAGAATTGCCCTCTGATAATCAACAGGACAACGAGTGACCTTTCCCAGGGGTCCGTGGGGAGGGAGGGGGCTCCCCGAGCAGCCTGGCTGGGCTGCAGGGCGGTGTGGGGACGGGAGGGGAGAGCAGGGAGCAAGGCTCTGAGGATACCAGCCAAGCGGAGCATCTGGGAGGTCGGACGTGGAGAGTTCTCCAGGAGAAAAGTTTGGGGACAGCTGCTGTCTGTGTAGAAGATTCTGAGACCCTCAAGATACTCAGCAACAATGAGGAGTGGGTGTTTTGGAAACATTTTTGAAACGTATTACTGAACATCAGGAATGCAGGTGTCAATCCTGGATAAAGATAGCAGGTTGAACCCTTGTATCTCTTTTCATTCCCTTCCGATACCCGCTAAAATTATAGTAAAGCAGTCTTTAGAGGCGTGACCCACAAAGACAGAGAGGACACGGGGGAATAGCAGCCGTTCCTCAGTGATTCTTCCCCAGCTGAGCTCCAGGATCCTGACAGCCAGAACTTTCCTCCTGTTCTTGACTGTCCTCAAGAAATGGCCCCTTCAGTTCACCCTTCAGGGAAGCTCCCAGTCGACGAACCCCACCCAGAGACTGGAGCTCTGAAACAACTTTTTAGCAACACCTTCCACTCTTAATTATGAGCAGACAGTTACCAAGTACCCAAGGAAGGCTTCTGACATGAGAGATGGTGACCCAAACAAGCTCGTGGAAAGAAGCACCTTGGATTACAGATCAGAGGAGACATTACGTCCAGTAAAAATGAGAGCGTACTATTAAAAGAAAGAGAAATAAACAGAGAATAAAAACGAGCCCTTGGAAACGAAAATCATGATGGCAGAAGTGAAAAACTAAATTGGACATGAAGATAAAGTTGAGGAAAGCTCCCAGGAGAGAGAGCAAAGGGAGGAAGATGAAATATACGCGAGAAGAGATGGGAGTGAGTTTATTGCAAGCTATTCTAAGTAGCCTATATATAGGCAGGCCTCCGAAAGGCCCAGGAAAACTGGGATAGATGGAAACCAAGCTGGAGCTGAAACCTTAGGAGCCGTACCTGGAACGTCTCCTGACACCTCGACGGCTTCCCAAACCTCTCAGTGCTTTACAGAGTTGATGCTGTGCACAGACCACCTGCCTGCAGGAACCCCAGGAAGGGAGGTGGGAAGAGGCCGGAGGTGCGCGGTGGCCCTGTTCAGTGTGGGAGCTTCCACCAGACCCCCTGTGAGACCCCAGTACCTTCCCCCCAGGTCTTGCGGCTGGCTGTCCTGGTCCCAGAAACTAGAAACCCAGGCGGGTCACACCATGCCACTCCTCATTTGTGTTTACAGAAAGCAAGATCATTATTTACAAGAACAGAAACACTGAGCTAATTCACTTCTAAATACACCAAACAGAGCAGCAGACAAAAAGAAAACAGAAACTTCTCGGTAAAAAGGGGCAGTGCGTCCTGGCCCAGCAGGGCCTTCCTGTGGTCAGGCTTTTCCGCTAGCCTCTGCTGCCCAGGCCGCTGTTGCCTTGTCCTCCGCTGACAGACAGACGCTTCCCAATATTAACCAACCTACTTTTTCCACGAGTGAATCCAAGTTAAGAAAACAGAACTTTCTTCCCAGATCAGTCAGGACCCTGAGCCAAGTAATACCAGTACCCAGAGCTCCCTGGGGCCCCGTTCTCAATGCTTTTCCAGAGATGTGTTCTGGGCAGGGTGAGTCACCCAGCTCCCGTCCTTGGGGCCGTAGAGGACACGGGGACACTTGGGGCCCCACCTCCCATCAACCCTCTCCTTGCTCCTTTTGGGAAGTCAGCTTTCTACTTCGACCAAGACAGGAAAAGCACAGACGGAAACTTGAGTCCTGGATCTAAAACCCCAGATGCTAGTCTGAGGACCAGGCATGATCAGGGACAAAGTTCCTGACAACCAGTAACAGAGGGAGAAAAATAAGAACAAAAGGGGATGTGTGTGGAAAGAACTGTTATTGCTTCTGGGATTAGATCCTTCTTACGTTTTTGTTCTAAAATGAACATCTTTTAAAAATGAAATGATGATTGTGGAGACATGTTTTAAGTCCTTACTTGGCAAAATTGGAAAGTTGGCATTTCTAGCTAGTCCTTCCTCAAAATAATCATTTTTTGAGTAGGGGGGTGGTGGATTTTATCGGACTATGAAGTCCAAAGTCTGGGACACACTGTGGTAGATGACACAAAGGAGAGTAAGACCAAGCTCCAGGGTAGAATCAGAACCTCAGACCCGGAGGGTGAGGAGGGCACCAGTGCACGCAGTCCAGTCTCCTCTGATACCTAGGTGTGTGCTAGAACACCCCAGCTGAATGCTTGGCCAGCCTCCCGCTTGGTGCCCGTCAGGGACAGGGAGCTCATTCCCTCTGCATGCAGCTCTGATGATTAAAAAGTGCTTCCTTCTACTGTGGAGAAACCTACGTCTTTGGACCCATGCCTATGCCTGGGAGCACCTAGAGCCAGGTCTTTCACTTGCAGGAAAACAGCTCCACGCTGCACCCCTCCCTCCTAGTCTTTTGCTGGGGCCTATTTGCTTCCCCCTCACCCTCAATCATTCCTTTTGTGAAGTGACTTGCTTGAGATCACTTGCCTAGCAAGTGAGTTCAAAGCCAGCTCTTCCAGTCCTGGCCCTATGCCCTGTCCCCTAGTTCTCTAGATGTGGCAAAGGCTCCGTGTCCTCAATTCATGAGATGGTACTGGTTGTTCAGAACCAGTTGGAAAAGCAACAAAGAAACTAAAAAGGGGAAGAAAAAAAAAAGCAACAAGCAAAAAAGTCAGTGTGATCCCAATAAACACTTATATATCCGCATTAAAAAAAAAAGTGTGGAAAGAAATAAGGCAAGATGATCATGACAGTCATACCCTGAGGTAGGCTACGTGATGATTTTTACCATATTTTTGCTTTTCTGTCTGTGTTTTCCAGTTTTTCTGCAATGATGTGGTTTTTATTTGTAGGATAGAATAAAATAATGACCGTTTAGAAGGATGAAATAAGAAATGTAAAATTACTCTTGTCCCAAGACCCCGTCTCAGTCCCCAGCCACTGTCCGGTGAACAAGCTCCTGGGGCTCTAGGGCTCCAGAGATGACCCAGATTGTGGCCTCGCCCTGGGGCGGTGGTCCGCCCACAGCCCCTCACACATCACAGCACTTTACAGTAGCCTGACATTTCTGCTGCATCGGCCCCCAGCCCTTGTCTGCCAGATGACGAGCCCGCGGCCAAGCAGACCCCAGGCCACCCGGGGTTGTTGCCCAAGTGCCCATCTGCCCCTCCTCCATTCTTCTCCAGCCTTGGCGGCCCCACCCCAGACCCCAAGAAAAGGGAGAGGAAGGCGAGCAAAATGGAGGGTGCAGCGGACCATGGCTCATCCCTGCAAGGTCTGTTACACAGCGCAGGGTGCGCATGTTGTTTTCCGGACCGGAGATTAAACTTAGAGGGGAGATGTGTCATCCGTGGAGTGTGATGGAGCTGGGCCCGGACCCAGCCCTCTGACCTAGTCCAGTGATTTCTCCTCTGGGCCTCTGATCAGAGCCCCCAAGCGTGTCTAGGGTGTGCTGGATCCATCCAGAGTGCTGGGGCCACTGGTCATGCAGCACCCTCCGTGCCAGCCCTCTAGGGCGGGTCTTTGCCAGCTGCTCCCCAAGGCGCCTGGCAGCCCCAGACACAGGTCAGCACCGAGTCAAGCCCTGATTGGAAGTGCAAGCCCGGCCGTGGGGTCAGAGTCCTGCCTGACTTCCAGGCTTGGCCGTGTCATGTGGCCCTGGATGAGCTGTTTCCCTCTTGGGGATTCAGTTTTCCGATGGATAAAACCAGAGTGGCGAATACTGGAAAGTGACTAGACTGATGGTTTCTAAGTTTCTTTCCAAGCTTAGCATTCAGATATTCTGGGACTGAACAGTGACACCACCGCCTGTCCAGGGAGGGGAGGGCAGAAGCTCCCCATTCAGCCTTGCCTCTCAGTCTAGGTCTGGGAGAAGCCCCCCACCTTGTGTTTGAGTGTTTGCGGGTGTGAGGGTGTGCGGGGCTGTGTGTGTGAGGAGGACACAGCCTGGAGGACAGGCTCCCCATTTTGCATCTGGGATAGACACGTTCTCCAATGATGTCACCTTTTTGAGGATTCTGCTCCCAGCTCCCCCCGAGATCCCACACCCCTTCTGGTTCCCTTGTCTTCTCAGTTCCAGCCTCTACTGCAAGTCCCGGGCTATTGTTCCTTCTCGGTCTTTGCCCTAGAACAGGCCTGTCACTTCGGAGGGGCCCCCCCACCCACCATCTCTCCCTCAGAACCCCTCCTGCCACCCCGCCCCCGGCCCTCTTTAAAGAGGCGCCCACAGCTCTCTGAGCCTGTCTTCCTCCAGACAGAAATGAAGATGGGCTCTCACTGCACAATGACACCTTCAAACCATTATTCTGCCAAGATCCGAATGAAAAATCAGGAAGCCTGACACTGCCATGATTTGTTAACCTGGCATTACCTCTCTACGCTTTGCACAAAGTTTAATTAAAATCTCAGGAGTGATTGGGGAGCCCTTTTATCGTGCACCTCTGGGCTCTTCCAGGCACCCTGGGGGAAGGGCAGAGTCTTTTCACAACAGGGACAAAAGCTCAAGGATGGTCCCTAAAAGATTGGCAGCTCGTGCAACACAGCCTGTTGGAGTGCACAGGGCCTCAGGGAGCACATGGAATCTGAGCCGGCCCACCACTCCACCCATTTCACAGGTGAGGACACTGAGACCAGTGCTTTCCGCGCCTCAGCAGATCCCAGTGAGGCCGCCCCCACCCCCTCCACCCCACCCCGTGGACTCACCCTCAGAGCTGGCAGGGAGCTGACCTGGTCCATGGTCAAGGTGGCCTCCTTGTAGTACTTCCCGTGGGGACAGAGCTTCAGGAAGGAGTCGTGGATGCTAAGAAGAGAGGCGTGGTGGGCGGGGAGTGGGGACCAGCAGGCCCCCTCTCCCACGGGCTCTCTTTGGAGGAAGGGGACTCAGAATTAACTGACACAGAGAAAACAGTTATAGATCATTCCACCCTTCCAGAAACATCCCTGGTGCTCCAGTGTGCCAGCGCACCGTGGTGGATGCAAAGATACGCCAGGCTCGAGGAAAGGTATGTGAGTGTGTGCTCTGTAGCCTGAACACAGTCTGCAAGTGCACCAGAAGGGACTTCTGTCCTCTCTCGCTCCAGCCCCTCATTTGCGATGGAGAAACCAGCAGGGCCTTGGGGATGTCAGCATGCCACCCCAGGCCATCTGGCCAGCCCCACCCTCAACTCAGCTCAGAGAAAAGAGGTCGCTCGGTGGGTGTGGCCGAGTCAGGATTAGAACCCAGCTGCCTGCTGCCAGCAGATCACACAGCCACCCGAGGCCAGCGCGCTGATCCCAGACTGTGGGACTGAACAACTGTCCCCATCGATCCAATAATCAATGTCTGTCTGCGGCCTCCTCACCGCGCCAAGGGATTTTGTTTATGAGGCACAGACAGGTAGAGGGGGAAATGGCTGTGTGATCACAGAGAGGAAGCAGGCAGGAGAGAACTCTGCCCCCGGCCAGGAGGGGAAGCCCTCATCCTGTGGCCCCCCCAGTCCACATTCTGGAGAATGAACTCTGTCAGCCTTGTATGGGGCCCCAGCTGTCGCCAGAGACTTTACACTGACAAGTTGGGGAGAGAGCCAAGAAGTGGGGTGTGAAATGGGGGAGGAGAGACTGTCTCCAGGAGAGTATGGGTGGGAGGAGGGACACCGAAGGACAGCAAGGAGGAGAGGAAAGCCATTGCCCCTGGAGGGTCCAGTGGCCTACAAGGGGAAGGGGCACTGGCAGTGGTCTGCCCCAGTCCAAAGGAGCATTCGATCGCTGTCATTGTTAGAATTGCTGCTGTGGGGTGATAAAAAGCAGACTGACTTTCAGTACATTATATTAATTTTTAAGACTTCTCTGAGGCCAGGCACCTGTATGGCCGTTGCCCAGGGTGGGCTACTCCCACCGTCCCCCACCCTGGTCCTCCACTGGGAGTGACCGCTGCACGCTGCCAGCTCGCATGGACGTTTTTCGTGGAACCTGCAGAACAATCTTGAAAGGTAGGGACCATTATCTCACTTTTACAAACGAGGAACCTGAGGCTCAAGGAGGTAAACTAACTGGCCTTGTCTAAGGTCACACAGGGGTAAGCGTGAAGCCAGAGCTGCAGACGCCAAAGCTCCTTCCCCAGGAGCCCAGAGAGGGAGGTCTCAGAAGGACTGCAGGGGGAAAAGGAGGGACCTCCACTGCCGTTACTACCCCCTTCTTGTGTCCCAAGCTCTGTGTGCTGAGTGCATTCAAGCATATTAGCTCATTGCATCTTCCCAGCAACCCTGCATGAGAGGTATGGGGTGATCATTTCCGTAGATGTGTAAACCGGGGCTCAGAGAGTTGAAGGGGTCTGCCCAGGTCATGCAGTTTGGAAGAGGTAGAGTGGGGTCTGAACCCTAAGCCAGGCTCTTTGGGCTGTACTGCCCACCTCTACAGGATCTACCTCCCACCCAGGCCCAACCCCCCACCCTGAAGAGCCTTCTGGGTTAGGGGGTGCTGTGAGAGGGCCCTGCCCAGACTTCGTGCCTTCCCAGGCTGCCAAGTGGGTGGGCTGCCTGCGGATGAATCGTGGCTGCGCCTCGGCTGCCACAAAACGTTCTGCTCCTCCAAATATGGATCAGCTAGCTCTAAATGGAGCTCTGAATTAATCACTAATAGACTCAAAAGTCAAAGCCATTTGAAAAACTCACACATCCCGCCTGCCAGAAAACTAGCAACCCAAGCTGCATCTCCGGCCACACCTGGCTAGACAAGGGGAGGGGCTGTCCGCGGGCTCTGCGGGACTGGGACCTGCCATGTCCACTCTGGGCCTCCGTTTGCCCTCTGTCCAATGAGTCTCATTCACCCCCCTCCATCCTCCAGTGCAGGCACTCTGGACCCCTCTCTGGCATCCTGTCCAAATCCTTGCCTCTGAGGCCCTCCAATTTAGCCTTTTTCTACTGGGTCCCACATTACATCATGTGAGGAGCTTGTGAAAGTATCCGTACTCAGCTCTAGAGATTCTCATTCAAGGCTAGCATGGGGCCCAGGCCCCTATAGGTTCTACATGCTTCTGTATTTGTATTATACAGGCAGCACTGAGAACCCGGCTCCAGTGAAAGCCTCCAATTCCACACCTTCCACCCCAACTGGGCTCCCCGACCTGGGCTTCACTCCTATCCCATGGGGTCAATTGTTCTTTGCCCCATGGAACGGCCTGCAGGTATTTTATAAATGGCCCTATCTTTAGCTTGGAAACTGTGGCTTTTAGTCCTATGATCTGCTACTTCCAAGCTGTGTGACTTTGGGCGAATCACTTCATTTCTCTGAGCCAGTTTCCTCATTTGCAAAAAGGTGATAATACCATGAAAATAACAGCTACCACAGTCTCAGCGCCGATCCCTGTGCCAGGCACTGCTGTAACTCCTGACACAGATTTGATCATCTTATCGTCCTAATAACAATCATGTGAGGTTGATACATGTGATACTTTTTGTAAGTATGGAAACTGAGGCTCCCTGAGGGTAAGAAACTCGCTCGAGATCACACGGCAAGTAAATGGCAAAGCTGAGCCTCGAGCTCCAGCATTTGGCTTCCAGGAAGCAAGTGCGTAACCACTCTGCCTGCTGACCTCCTGGTGCTCCAGGAGGACCAGGGGCTAACGGCCAGGACAGGGCCTGGAGACTGAAAATTTGGGGGACCTCAAGGTTGCTAAGAGGACAGAGGGGCCTTATGGCCAGGTCAGCCTGAGCAGGAGCTAGGGGCAAGGCTTCAGTCTCCCACGTCAGATCCACCCCAAGCCCTAGATCGTGTCAGGAGCCATCCCTGAGTGATACAGCATAATCCCAGTTGCTCAAACTGAGTTGGGCTGACCCAGGCCCAGCCACAGAGGTCTAAAGGAAGCCACACGTGCCCTTTTTGTGTCAGGTCCCAGACCCGGGGTCTAGAGCCACAGCTGAAGATGAGGGCCCTGGAGGGCCAGTGCACGGAGCCCAAAGAGACATCTGGAAGGCAGGAGCTTCTAGGGCAGCAAATTTAACCAGAAGTCATAGAAGGCTGACCTGAAAGCTGAGGATGAAAGGGACCTGCTCTTTTCAGAGAGCAACGGGATGTGAAAGAAGATTCCCACAGGCTAGAAATTTAGGGTGGACAGACCCCTTCTTGGAGGCAGCCCTGGACGGGGAAGAAGCCGTCACATGTGGTCTGCCCCTCCCATTATGTGTCATCTGCAGATCCAGTGACCAGGCCTTTATGCCCTATGCAAAACACAGGTGGGAAAGCATTTAGACAAGGGCAGAGGCACTCTCCTGCAAAGATTGCCTCTGTTTATCAGTCTCTTGGTTACTTTTTTTCAACTGGCTAACTCCATCCAAGTGTAGTCAACCAAGCCACATTCCTTTGTCACGTTTGTAGGAAAATCACAGCACGTTGTCAGAGGTGACGTCGGAAAATTGTTCAGAAGTGATCGGAGCTTAGTCAGGCTCAACTTGGCCGTGGCAGCCCACGACGGCTGCTTTCTCCCCTGAGCATCACGTACCATCTGCTCCCTGAGCCACGGCAAGTGCTGCTGGGCACCCATATCGAAGCTGCCCCTTCACGTTACAGACAGTGCGTCCACACTAACGCTGATGTAGTCAGTGCCCAGGTCCCCTCCGAGGAGCTGACCTAAGATCGGCAAGTGCGCGTGCGCGCATGTGTGTCCCGTTCCTAAGGTATTCTCTGTGTGTGTGTGCATATGCATGTATGTATAACACTTTATTTTACAAAAACTGTAGCATCCTATATATGCCCGTCTAGTTTACCAAAGTAAGACAGATAAATAGGTTAAAAAAGCCAATAGCGCTATAAGGCTCACAATTAATATCACTAATACCCAGCGTCCTATACCACCTTTTTACCCCTGCTCTCCAGAGGCAGCATTTAAAAGAAAAATTTGCTATTTCTCTTGGTTTTTCCTTAATATTTGCATAGTATTTCTAAAGACAGTGCTGATACTGCCATTTATTGGTATGTTTTTCATTATAGACTTTATTTTGTGCCCTCTTACTATTAAAAAAAAGAGAGAGGATTTATCTCTCTCTGTATACTACTTCTCCTTCCCCTAACTTCCCAATATAAGATGATTTGCCTGAATCAAAATTCAGTGTTTATGTTATTATTATATACATATTATTTTTACATTTGTATATACTATTACATATTATGTATGTATTATTCAAACATTGCTCACAGCTGAGTTCCCTAGTGCAACGTGATTACATTTTTCTTTCTTGCAAGACTCTTTGTTTTTCCCAGAGTTAATAATCACTTTGTATTCCTTTCGCTTAGGCTTCAGTGTTTCTATCATTATTTCATCCCAAAACTTTCTGCAGAACTGTAAAGTTCCTCTTAATATGGTGATATACATTACACCGCCTATAGGTTCATTTTGTTTTCTTGGGGGCATCACTCTTGGAACTCCTAACTCTTTAATTCTAATCTGGACTCATTGCTTTTCAGGCCTGCTGCATGCACCAGTATCATGGGCTTCTCTTCACTGTCATCTTTGTAATTCCGCTGTTTGACACCCTCTGTTTCCTGGTTCCCTTGTCTTCCTTTTTTTTTTTAGTTTACTTACTAGTTTTAATGGAGAACTTAGTTTACTTATTAATTTTAATGGAGGCCCCAGAAGCTCCCTGAGGCAAGGCGCATGAGGCACATGTGAGGAGCCCTAGCGACCCAAAGACCATGTGAGAGTCTTTGAACTTTCTGGATGGAGAGGGGAGCAGGCATACTCATGCTCAAGTGCTGAGAAAATAAATTGGTACAGCACAATCCCGTCATCCCTGTCAACATTTTAAACATAGCCACCCTTTGCCCAGCATTTCTATAGCTAGAAATCTCTCTTATGGATTTAATCTGACCTGTTGGATAAGCTCTTCATACATAAATATTTGTTTACTATAGCATTCTTGGTAGAACTAAAACCCATAAACAACTTAAGTGTACATTATAGGGGGGGTAGTAAAATAAATGATATATCTTTTATAGGAAACAATGCTCCTTAGCCATTAAAAAGAATGAGGCAGGTCTCTATGTGCTGTATGTAAAACTAGCCAACATAAAAACTTAAAAAGAAAGGTCGAGGACAGTATGATGCTTCACTAGAAATGGGTAAGTGCTACAGTAGGAATGGGATAAAATTTTGAAGGATACTTATGTAGATCTATGAAAATTTTTTCTGGAAGCCTCGATGTGAAAGTAACTGTGAACAGTGGCTATCTTCAGGGAGAAGGCCTGGGAAGGGGAGGGAGACATTTACTTTTTTTTTTTTTTTTTTTTTTTTGCGGTACGCGGGCCTCTCACTGTTGTGGCCTCTCCCGCTGCGGAGCACAGGCTCCGGACGCGCAGGCTCAGCGGCCATGGCTCACGGGCCCAGCCGCTCCGCGGCATGTGGGATCCTTCCGGACCGGGGCACGAACCCCTGTCCCCTGCATCGGCAGGTGGACTCTCAACCACTGCGCCACCAGGGAAGCCCCTGTCCATTCCTTTTTGAAACTGATGCAGGTTTGCCATTTCTACCTGTGATTTATTTCCTTTCTAAATATATCTGTTTGATGAAAAGAAATAGGAGCCCATCTAGAGAAAAATATTAAGTAAATAATTAGACAGGTGGTAAAGGAATATGCCAGAAATCACAGAGGTGTTTCTCTCTCATCTCACACACAGGTAACCAAGGTTTGCAAACTCTGCTACCCTCCTCACTCCTTTAGCTTTTATCCCCCCACAACTCCCACTCCCCAATCCCTGCCCACTCCACCCCTACACACAGGCTCTCATCCTAGAGAGGGTTTTCATCCGTTCCTACAAATAACAATAGTAACAATAAGAATATCACCTTACCTTTGCATCGCTTTGTAATTCCGAAATGCTTTTCTATGTGCCATCTCATCTGCTCAAGAAATAAAAGCCTATGCTCCTTAAAAAAAAAAAAAAAAGAAAAAGAAAGAAAAATTACCCATACAATTCCGCCTTCAATGCACTAACCAGCAAGTGTTCCTACCCCCCTCCAGCCTGTCAAATCTCTCAAACTCCTCTTTGGCAGGGGTTCTGAAAGGGGTGTAATTGAACAGAGAGCAGGCCCAGGCATGCCCCGACAGTTCTGCACACTTCCCCTCCAGGATCCGTCCCTGCAGGAATCCTCTGCGTGGGACAAAATGCATTCTTTGCAAGGTTTCTCTCACCTGCCAACGAACTCCACCAACTGTTAAAATTGTAACCCCTGCTCTGACCTTGATTTAGATGTCTCTTCAGATTCAAAAAGGACTGAGAAGGAACTTGTATCCAGAATACACAAAGAATGCTAAGAATTCAACAATAGAGACAAATAGCCCAACTAAAAAAATGGGCAAAGGATTTGAATAAACGCTTCTCCAAAGAAGATATATATGAACGAGCACGTGAAAAGCACCATCATTAGCCATGACGGAGATGCAAATCAAAACCACACCGAGATATCATTGCACACCCACTAGGATGGTGAGGACGTAGAGAAATTGGAGCCCTCCTACACTGCTAGCGGGAACGTTAAATGGTGCAGACACTTTGGAAGAGCGTTTGGCAGTTCCTCAAAATATTAAGCAAAATTACCATATGTTAAAAACAAGACAACAGGCCCAAAATGGAGTCACTCATGCTAAGCCCCACATCACCAAACTGAAACTTAATTACAGTTTCAGCTCTCCCAGGAATGGAATCTTAAACCTGTCACTAGTGAAGTCTGATAGACCCCGCCATCCGTTAAAGGAAGTGACCTTGCGACCCCAATCTACTGTTTGCCACTCTACCTTCCTTGTTCTCCCTTCCTTCTGCCTATAAAAATCTTTCCTTTCGTACAGCTCATCCGAGCTCCTTTCTGTCTGCTAGACTGGATGCCACCTGATTCATGAATCCTTGAATAAAGCCAATAAGAACTTTAAAATTTACTCAGATGAATTTTGGGTGTTTTTTTTTTTAACACATATGACTCAACAATTCCACTCCTGGGTATATATCCAAAAGAAATGAAAACATTTGTCCACGTCAAAAACTTGTACATGAATGTTCATAGCAGCATTATTCATAACAGCCAAAAAGTGGAGACAGCCCAAGCACCCATCAACCGATGAACATATAGATAAAATGTGACGTATCCTTACAATGGATCAATATTCGACAATAAAAATAACTGAAGTATTGATACATGGTACGATGTGGATGAAGCTTGAAAATGTCATACTAAATGAAGGAAGCTATTCGCAAAAGGCCGCAGATTGTATGATCTTGTTTATATGAAATGTCCAGAATAGACAAATCCATAGAGACAGAAAGTTAGATTAGTGGTTGCCAGGAGCTAGGGGGAGGGTAGTATGGGTGGGAGGGGTTACTGCTAATGAATATGGGATTTCTTTTTGGGGTGATGAAAATACTCTAAAATTAGATGGTGGTGATAATTGTACAACTGTGTAAATATACTGAAAAATACCGAGTTGTACACTTTGAGTGAATTGTATAGTAGGTCAATTATATCTTAATAATGTTTTTACTACAAACAATTTCAAGGAGTGTTTATGTCCTAACTTAGTGCCTGGCACATAGTAGGTCCACCATAAATATTATTAAAGGAATGTGTAAATGAGATATTGGGTTTTGAAATCGTTTCTGATCTATTTCCTCAGCCTGTGGGTCTTGTAGCCCAGGGGGGCTCCACTCACTATAGTTATTCAGTGCTGGAGGCAAGGGGACATCTTGCTCAAGCAAGTCACTGCCCAGCTCTGAATATCAGCTAGCCTTTTTTTTTTTTTTTTTTTTTTTTTGCGGTATGTGGGCCTCTCACTGCTGTGGCCTCTCCCGCTGTGGAGCACAGGCTCCGGACGTGCAGGCTCAGCGGCCATGGCTCACGGACCCAGCCGCTCCACGGCATGTGGGATCTTCCCGGACCGGGACACGAACCCGTGTCCCCTGCATAGGCAGGCGGACTCAACCACTGCGCCACCAGGGAAGCCCTAGGCTTGTTTTTTGAATTCCCTGCAACTGAGCAGACTGGAAAGCCATCCTCTGTCTGGAGAAAGGATTTTCTAAATTCCTTTGTTGTGGCAAGAGGCAGGTCTGGGTGCTGCAGATCCTGGTCTCTGTAGGGGCATCCTGGCAGGCAGGAAGAAAAATGGTGGAAGTCCTGCCCTTCTCGTCTTGGGGGCAGAGGGGATGAGGAAGGTAGTGAGGACGCCGGGGTGCTGAAAATCTTGGCGCTCGAATCACCCTACTACGAGGTCACTGGGGGGGTGGGGGAGGGGTCAGGGGGGCTGCACACCTCTAGAGGTCTGCCTGATGGTCTTAGCCGTTTCCAGCACAGTGCAGAGCGAAGGTGCCCCAGTGGCAGGGGAGGCGTGACCGCGGTGGGGCTCCTGGCCTCCCTGGCCACGCAGGGGACCCTGGGGCACAGGGAGAACATCAGAGGGGCTGAGTGCTCAAGCAAAGACCTGGCCAGAATGCAGAGCCCAGTAAGGCACTTTTCCAGAGGCAAATGGGACACCATGGACCCCTCACAGTGCAGGTCAGCACATTACCCTGAAGTCCAGGTGTGACTGTCATGCCTCATTGGACCCAGGCAAAGAGGCACAGAACAAGCACGGATCCAAGGAGGCCTCCCCATGGCCGGGTGAGCCTGCTTCGTGCACCCAGATACCAACTTAGGGGAAAGAAGGGGCGACAATAACCTGAAACGCTGAATATTTACACAGAGAGACTGGTTCATCCAAAGAGATTGTTTAAACCAGTTCTTTAGTTTCCCATTTATATTGTCTGGGGGAAAGTAGGATTGTTATAGCAATGGGGGTGGGGAGCAGGGAGTTTGAAACAGAGTAACTCTTCAAATAGATAGGATATTTATATGGGAAATAGTCATTCAACTTGGAAGACACTGAAATATTATTAACGGTAAGTCTAGGGAGTGGAAGCCTGAGAGGAAAATCCGGGCAGTTTTAGATAATAAACTCTCTTTTCCTTGCACACACCAAGGAAAGGCTCCATGGCCAGGCCAGGAGGAGAACACTGAATTAAGAGCAGCTGGAGGGGGCCTGGGAAGCCAGGGGGAGCTCAGGCCTGGAAGGGCTGGTCCACGGGCCCTGGTGACCTTCACCAGCCAGACGAGCTGGCTGGAGCCTGGACACTGACAGTGGGGAAAGGAGGGGAAGGGTAGGGAATTCCAGCCAGTCACACCCCACACTGCCCAGTGCCTTCAAGCGAGACGGCCTCTCACCCCGCCACACGTCAACTTTTCGGTCATGCTCATCTCAAGGGCAGTTCTCCTGCCTCTGTGTCTGGCTTCTGGGATGAGGGTGGGGCGTGGGCCTATGCTTGGAGAAGACAGAGCCTCCTTACAGATGAGTAGGGCTCCCCAGGTGAGGTAAGAAGCAGGTGGGTACACCTGGGCACAGTGCAAGTCTGACACTATCTGTTGTTAGTGCAGCCCTTACCGGTGAAAGACACAGTCCTCCACATCACTGCCCTCACTTCAGACACCAGCTGCAAGTTCTGGGGTTCCCAGGCCACCTGCACTTCTGCTAAGTGGCCACTATTCCCTCAGGTCTGATAATTCACTAGAACAGTTCACAGAACTTAGGAAAGTGCCCCACTGATGACTACGGTTTTATTATAAAGGGTACAAATCGGGACCAGACAAGTAAAGAGACACATAGTGTGAAGTCTCAGAGAGTCTCAGATATGAAGCTTCTGTGTCCTCAGGATGCAGCACCCTCCTGGACCACTGCCATGTAACATGAACCAGGAAGTGCTCACCCAAGCCTGAGGTCAGAGTTTTTATTGGGGTTTCATCCTGCAGGCATGGTTGACTGAATCATCAGTCATGTGACTGAGCTTAATCTCCAGCCCTCCACTCCTCCGCAGCGGTCGTGCTGACATCAACTGGCTCAAAACCCAACCCTCTAATTGCACGTTTGGTCTTTCTGGCACAGCCAGCCCCCATGCTGGGTCATCTCATTAGCATGAGCTCAGACATGGTCTGAATAGCCCACCAAGAAGAGTGAAGACACACATTCCTTTCACTTGGGAAATCCTGAGGCTATAATGGTTGCCTCCCATGGGCCAGGGACAGAAGCTATCTGAATTCTTTATTACACAACACTAGGAAATCTGGAGTGCGGTTGGGGTACAGTCAGAGAAATGGAGAACTAGATCCAATCTTTTGAAGAGAAAGAGACCCCTTCCTCCCCAAAGGAAGAGTGAAATTTATTTGGGAGTTAAACAGATTTACCCAGAGGAAGAATTGTGGACAGAGAATATCTTGAAATTTAAATCTTCGTGTTCTTTTCTACCTTCTCATAAGAGACATTTTTTTTTTTTTTTTAGTCTCCCATTCACATTGCCTGGGGAAAAAGTAAAATTGTTGCAGTATAGGAAAAGAGCTAGAACCAGCCAATGTTCCTTGTTTTATGAACAAATCAGACTTCTGAAAATCCAAAAGGAAGGCTGAGGGAAGCAAAAGACCAGAGTTTATAAAAGAAGGACAGAGAAGAAGTATTACGCCACCAGAGAGGCAGGGCAAGGGTCTCCCAACTGGGGCCACTGCCACTGCCAGGCCTGGGGAGCTCAGAGCCTGCAGACAAACCATTTAACTGTTGAGGGAGCACGACTCACTGCCCAAAGAGAAGGGGAACATGAGCGACCCACTTCCTCACTGTGGGGCCGGAGCTCCATCACGGGTCCAGCCAGCTGTCACTCAAGGAGGATCCAGCAGAACATTTTGTTTTCCAAGGCTCTGCTGAACCCCATCTGAATTGCCCAGGTGGACAGACACCCCCACCTGCATTTTCAATGTCCCAGGACACCACAAAGCTCTGCAGAAAAGAGGGTGGGGGGCCTGGACACTCAGAGGGTGGAGGACCGGTGGGGGAATGGGAGCCCCAGCTCCTGTTCTTGCTTGGGGCTGGACAGTGGTGCACCTGCCCCTTTGCGACTTGTATCAGATGCCCTGGTGACCCAGGTCCCACTCTGACTTCTGGCGCTGCTGCGGGGACAGGTCTAAGAGAGCTTGGTCCATCCCAGAGTGTTGCCTGAAGGATTCACCTTGCGTTTTCTGTCCCAGGTCTGCTCTATCAAGAAGCTTCCTCAGCCTGCAGGTAAGCACAGCCCAGAAGTTCAGGGTGACACTCCCTGGGGTGACTGTCCACCAGTCAGGCTGGGAACTGGTGGAGAAAGGCTCCCACGCCTGTGCTTCTGAGCGACAGCTCTGGGAGGTGCTGTGTGGCTTTTCAGCAGGTCCTGATAAGGTTATAGCCCTTGAGACAGAGTGATCAGGACACACACACCCCAGCTGGGCTTTTCCTCTTTCTCCACCTCTCTCCCTAGCCCCTCACTCCTGCTCCCTGGGATGGGTTCTCAAGTAACCCACCTGCACAAAAGTCCTGGTTTCATTCCTCCTTTCAGGGACACCTCGGTGGGGCACCCATGGCATTGTTGGGAGCCTCTGGGGGGCGCTGCCCTGCTACGTGAGAGAAAAAGGACACTCCAAAGACTTTGCATTCTGATTGGAGCAGTCCTGAATTTTTAGTTCTAAATTCCAATAGACTAACCTCAAAGATCCCCTAGTTGGACCCCTTCATTTTACAGTAGACTCAGGGCCTGGAGGAAAGTCTCCTGAGATCCCGTGGGGAGCAGGGCAGAGCAGGGTCTGGAACCCAGCTCATTCCCTGGTCTCCTCCTTCCCAACAGGCCTCTAAAAGCTGCTTGCTGGAGGTCACTGAGCTGGTTGAATGAGATCCTATCTGTGGAAATGTCTCGTAAACTGCGAAGCATTATAAAAATGCTATTTGTCATGATTTGTGCCAGACCTAGGACTGGAACCCAGATCTGCTGGCTCTCCGGCCAGTGCGTTAAGCCCAGCAATAAGAAGTTGCATTAGACAGCAATTTAGAATTCCTTATTTTTAGAGTCACGCTCTCAGAGACACTTGCTAACTAGAAACCCCATCCCAGCCTCCCTCTCTCTGCTGGGCACTCCCTGCACTGTGTTCTGCTGGGTGGCTGTCTGGGTAGGGAGTGCCAGCTGACCTCTATCTTTTATTCTCTGATTCAGAAAACTATTTACAGATCCTCTAAGATGTCTCAGGGACTTTGCTGGTGCTGAGGACATGGTGGTGACCAGACAAACATAGCCCTGGCCTTAAGGAGATTGGCATCTAATAGGGGAGAAACGTAGGCAGTAATCACTTGGTTAACTGTACAATTGTTTCCGTGCTGGTGCTGTGAACAGAGTGCAGGACACAATGACAACACCACCAACTCTAGGGGTCAGAGGGGCTCCTTGGAGGAAGGGACATTTAGCAGAGACCTGAAGGGTGGACAGGAGAGAAGCAGACGGGAGAGAAGAGTGTCTCCTGGCAGAGGAGCCCCCAGGGAGAGAGGAGCTCAAGGTGCTGGCAGAGCTGAGAAGGGCCTAAGGGTGGAATGTGTGTCAAGGGCACGAGTCAGGCAAAGCGAGACTGGAAGTTGGGTTGGGGTAGAACTTGTGGGCCTGGTGGCTCCTTGAGGGTGTATCTTCAAAGCTTTCCTAAAAGCAGTGGACGTCATTGAAGGGCGTTATGCTGAGAAATGACATAGTCATATTTTTGTTTTCAAGGGGTCATTCTGCTCATAGGGTGGCTGGCGAACATGCTGGAAGGAGGCCAGCCCGGCTTTGGGGAGGAATGTGAGGAGACTCCTGAAGAAGGAGGGAGGGAAGCAGCGCCAGAACAGGGCTGCGGTGGCGAGAAGGACAGAACTAGGTGAGTTCGTGTGACGTTTTAAGGTGGAATCAGCAGCACCGGGGATTGGAAGTGGGAGGGGAGGGAGTGGGGATTGCTAATGGAGACCCTTGGATTTCTGACATAAGCCGCAGGGTAGATGGAGGACATGCCCCTTCCTGAGCTGGGAGCCTGGGGGTGGGACAGACTGGGGGGAAGAACATGATTTTGGACGTGTTGAGTTTCTGTGCAACAGCCTCCTGGAGATGACAAGTGGCAGTCAGATACGCGGGGCTAAGAGCTCCGGGCTGGACACAGACATTTGGAAATGTCCAGGCGTAGGTCATAGTCAGATGTCATGAATGAGATCTGCCTGGGACCGCAGTGGGGATGGAGACAAGCTCCCTGACCTCAGGGAGCTTACCTTCTAATGGGGCGGGTAGAGGATTCCACTTCTTGTAAGTGGAGTGGCTCTTTCGAGACCAGTTCTCTCACCAAAAATAAGCTGGACAAAATCCAAAAGCCTTTTTTCTGCAGCCATTTGTTTGAAAGGTCAGGATCCCAGAGAGATGGGAGCATATGGAGGTGACATTTGGTGCTACTTTTCCCCTTAAGGTATCCCTGGCTCGTGAGCAGTATGGGGCCAAGAGACTAAGAACCAAGAAGAAAGCAGTGGAGAAGAATCTGAGAACTTGAGTTAGAGATTCTGGCGATCTCATAGAGTAAGGAAACAAATTTGGAGTTCAAAATAGCCGGACAAGTAGGACCTGAGGGCCAAGATGTCTGGGAAAAGAGAGGAGAAGAGAAGCACCGTAGGTTAGTTCACAATTCCCAGGTCCTCTTCCCCAGAGGCATTTGCTGATTCACAAGCAGCGTCCGCCCAAGTAGTGAAGGACTGAGCGCAAAGCACGGACGAGAGACTAGAGAGTTGAGCGGAGTTTTGGCGGTAAGATGGGGCTGGGGAAGCAAACTGGGAATCAAAGGCCCACCCAAGAGGAAGGACCCTAGAAAACAACCCAGGCTCCCAGGGAGAACCCCAGAAGGGTGAGGTGCTAGGAGCCTGGGTGAGCCAGAAACAGAGCAGCCTTCAAAGTCTGACCTCCAGCTTCAAGCCAGCTCAACCCCAGGTTGGATTAAGATGGCGTGCCGACGCTTGAACTGCCTTCCAGAAAACCAGATAAATCATCTCTGATGAAATGTCCCATCAGTCAGAGCCGAAAATGTATCTCCATAATAGAAACAGACCCACAGGTGAGCCAAAGAGTGGCGTTATCTGATGCAGTACAGATTTTTAAATCACTGTGATTAAAATGGTCAAGAAAATCGACGACAAGATGGAGACTTTCACCAGAGAACTAGAATCTATGTATGCAAAAGACTCAAATGGGAGTTACAGTGGCGTGGATAGAATTTGGCAATTACTATCCTTGAAGAACAGCTAACAACCTTCCATTGAGCCAGGAGAAAGGGCACCCCAGGGGCAGGTGAGTGCCCTGTGAAACCCCACAGGTAGCAGCCTGCAAACAGGGTGGAGGGCAGGGTGTTTGGCTGGCAGAGCCAGCGGCAGCATTCCATGCAGGAAATTCAGGGAAGCCCGGTTGGAACCGCATTATGCTCGAATGTGAATGTTGGATGAAGAAATTAGAGTTCCGTTCTGCAAAGAGTGAACAGTAGTTCTGTTTGTCTGTGTCTCTAGGTTTACTTTGCCTCAGGATCAATGTAGAAAGAGTTAAAAAAGAAAATGACATAGTTTGCATTCTTTTTTAATTACTTTTTTCAAACATGAAGAAATTCAATATGTGCACCAGTACTTAAAGCATTTTTAATTGTCTCTCCATCCAGGAAGAGTTTCATCTTCTGGGCTATTTTTGTAACACTCCATAACAAGCCTATATTACAGTTTCGGACGGTAGCATTGAACTTTTAAACAAATTTTGGCATTTAGCAAGACCTTCTTTGGCTAGTTTATTTTGTCCTTCCTTTGCTGACCTTGTAAACTACTTAATTGCGAAATGTGGTTTGTCTCAGAGCACCTCTTAAACATTGTATTCTTTAAAATAGAGATTTTTCCATTGCTTGGGAGACCAACAGCCGTATCCTCAACACATACAGCAAAGCAGGGCTCCTCCCTTCCACTTACTTAGAGACATATGGTTTTCATCAGCCACTTCTCTCTTCTTGGCAGAAAACCTGGCAAAGGTTTACATTTTATTTAGCAAATAGCCCACCCCTCTCACATCAAGCCCCTACTTGCTGTTCTCTCTCTTCCGCCATCCCAAGTGACCCTGCCTCCTTCTCCATTCCCGAAGTGTGCCCTCAGTCCCCTACCAGGCAAACCCAATTGACTGAGTCGCCCACCTGCCAGATCTGGTCGGAGCTCTGAAGCAGGAAGTCAGCCCGAAGGCCTCTGGAAGTTGGAGCTGACGAAGCTGAGTGTGAACTGTCTTTCAGAAGAGAGGGTTCCTGAAATTAGATCAGCCGGCCAGCTGGGAGCTCTTCCTCACGGCTACAGAGAGTGGGCAGCTGACGAGACTGAAGTTCAGGGACCCCTGCCATTTGGGTTGTCCTGCCCCCATTCTGATCCAGTGGGGAAGCCCAGTGCCACTCCCTTGCCAGGCTCCCCCGCCTTCTGTTCCCACCAGTTCTTACCCTTCCTGGTGTCATTGTGAGGGAGCTTTCTAAGCTGGCAGCAAAGTTTGCTGAGCCCTCAGTCCCCCTGACCATCCTTCCCCTAGAGGCTGGCTGAGCCACGCTGACATAAAAATGGCCAGAAAAGAAGTACCTGAGTGCTGGTAAGGATGGCCCTAGACCAGGTGCTGAGGGACCCAGGCGGTCCAGCATGCTCACCACCACCATATTTACTGCAGCAACTGACCATTTCTGCCTCCAGACATACCCTGAATCCATGCTCGTTTCTCCACCTGTGGGGGCAGAGGCTGTCCTGGCTCCTGGCCTTGGGGGTCCAGGATGCTGGGGTTCTGAGGGGCTGGAGGGAGGCCAGTGTGGCTGGGGCACAGTGATAGAGGGAGAGTCGCTCAGGATGAGGCTGCAGCATTGGGGAGACCAAGTTCCGTTTGGACTGCTTCCCTTCAGGGCCTAGAAGGCACTGGAGCTGCGATTTAGATAGAGATGAACACCTCCTGAGGCTTTGCATCAGCTCGGTGCCCCAGTGGGTGCTGGGGACTTGCCAGAGCTCACCATTCTTTGACCGTGTCACACACTGTGAGACCCTCAGCCTCATAGACACAGAGTGACCCCAGGCAAGCAGCAGGGCTCCTAGGACTTTGCTGGAGGAGGGAGAAGAGGGACTTCCTATGGTCCCTGTGGCTGGTTTTCCAGCTTGGGGACAGCAAGCACTGGGAAATAAGGGCTTGGGTTATTTTGAGAAGGCTTGTGTATTGGGGTCATAGGATAGGGTTCTGGAGGTGCTGACAAGGGAGGGGTGCAGCCAGAGGGGGAAGGATATGTCAAACTAGGTGGGTGAGGTCAATGGAAACATCTCTGGGCTATAGTTAAACTTGAGCAGCAGGAAGGAAAAAGCTGTGATTTAAACCACCAACGGAATTACTCTAGCACTTCTGCCTTCCAAGGGGGCGGCCTAATTCATATCAAAGGGATGATGAATCCTTAACGTGCCTACAGAGACGGGTAGGAGAAGGAGTTAAGACCAATAATTTGATTGTGTTAAGGGCAAAAGTAATTTTCAAACTGGTCCTTAACGTTTTCTGGGCAGGCAGAGATTGGCCCGGACGCCGTCTGGGCAGACGGTGGGAATGAGCTGCTCCACAGGGGAAATGATGCTGTGGGAGGCGGGCTCCGGTCCGGGGTGGGGGGAAGGGGGGAGGGGGAGTGAGGCTGGAAACGTACTGGATGCGGTGCGGGTGGGGAAGAGCAAGGGAATAGCTGATATGCACCTTTTTTTTTCCGCCCGGTACGTGGGCCTCTCACTGCTGTGTCCTCTCCCGTTGCGGAGCACAGGCTCCAGACGCGCAGGCTCAGCGGCCATGGCTCACGGGCCCAGCCGCTCCGCAGCATGTGGGATCTTCCCGGACCGGGGCACGAACCCGTATCTCCTGCATCAACAGGCGGACTCTCAACCACTGCGCCACCTGGGAAGCCCCGCTGATATGCACCTTTAAGCTGTTCTCCGTACGAAGATGCAACACGGCTCTCCCAATTATATGTAGGAAAATGTGTCACACACGCCCTATGCTAGGGCTACTTTGGGGAGAATCAAGGGAAAGGATCTATATTTTATATGTGTCTTGACACAGGGCAGAGAGAAGAAAACAGCTTCAGGGGACAAAAGCATAAAAAAGAAGAAAGAAAGGGGGAGAGAAAGGAAGAAAGAAAGGGAGGGAGGGAGAGAAGGAAGGAAGCAAGGGAGGAAGGAAGGAAGGGAATTAATTCAGTAGAAACAGGTAAGAGGAGATTGGGAACAAATCCCCCCAAAGTCTTGCAGGAAACCCCGGATTTCCCTCTACTGTGGGTTGAGGGTTTGATCCATTTTCCCTTGGATATTCAGAGGCAAGGTGGCCCTCATAAGGCCATAGGACTTGGAAACACCCAACACGGTACACATAGGTTTTTAATTTTATGTGTAACTTAGTAATGAGGAAGAAGAAACTGAGCAGGACCTGGTGAGGGTTTGAGCAGCCTCTAAAGGGCATTGAGGGGCTTCCCTGGTGGCGCAGTGGTTGAGAGTCCACCTGCCGATGCAGGGGGCGCGGGTTCGTGCCCCGGTCCGGGAAGATCCCACATGCCACGGAGCGGCTGGGCCCGTGAGCCATGGCCACTGAGCCTGCGCGTCTGGAACCTGTGCTCCGCAACGGGAGAGGCCACAAGAGGGAGAGGCCCGCGTATCGCAAATAAATAAATAAATAAATAAAGGGCATTGAGGAGATCCATCAACTAGGAGTTTAAATCCAAGCCTGTTCTGTTGAAGGCAGGTCCTTGGCTCACTGTAACCAAGGGGGTTATGGAAACCCTTGTAGGATCTGGAAGGAAGTGGGCTCGCTATTCCCTTCTACACACACACACACTCACACCCCCTCAGATAATGATAAGGACAGGTTTGGCCCGAGTGTCTCCCTGTCCGCTTCCCCTTGATGTTTCTTGAAGCCTCTTTTAAATTATGGATCAGCTCATTAATGGCCAGTTAAGATGACTGAGTGGTTCCATCTATATTTCAGGGAAACCCTGGGATCCTTTTGGCCAATCATGAGGACACACTCCTTTCTACCTTCCCTTCCACTTAGAAACTGAAGTTGTTCAAGGTGCTGGCCTCTGAGAACTCCCTGAGGTAGAACCAGGTTGCTTCATTCTTTAGAGAAGTGTAGATACCTCAAATCATACATGGCTATGACCAGGCTCACCCAAAAGTCTTCCCCAGCACTTGATCCACAGATATCAACCTTTTATCTCAATTTCTCCAGAGAAGACCCCATCATGTCCTTGACTGAAATACAACCCTGAGAGAGAAGGTCCCCCAGGGACACTGGTGCGCACATCTCCATCTAGAGGAGGATGACTTTGCAGGGAGGGGTCTAGAAACCATCTCAAATGTCAAATGAATTGAGGATATTGAGTCTAGGGAAGAGAAAGGGAGAACACACAACTGTCAGTGAGCATTCTCTCTTATGAGCAAGAGAAATGTGACAAATTAGGTTAAATGAGAAAAAATATATTATTGGCTCATGTATTGAATAAAAGGAAGGATCGTGTAGGCTTCAGGAATGGCACACTCTCTGTTTTCGAGAAGATTGCAATCAGCTCTACCCAACTCAGATGGAATAGGTTCCCCACAGGAAAGAAGGGATCTGTTACCACAGGAAGGTAGAAGAGGTATTGGCCAGACAAAGACAGTAGATGTCCACTCCAGCTGTCTACAAATTTATGAGATATTCATTTGGGTTTTCTTTCTATAGCTTAATATCCTTCAGTGGCTCACCAGGACCTACAAGATAAAGTCCAGTTCCTTCAAATGACTTACAAAGCCCTCCAGGGAGCTCTGCCCCTGGCTACCTGCTCAGCTGCCCCTCCTACCACTCTGCCCAGATCTCTCCCCAAGGTACCCTTACACCCAGAGCCAGGCAGACCTCAGTCCCTCTGCCCAACGCATGGGCCAAGCTCTCTCCTAATTCTCTACACCACGGCAAAAGACAAGTTAACAACATTGCCTGAAATCTTAGGGAGGAAAAGGGAAGTACACACCAGAAAGTATCCTATCATTGTTCTCAGAAGTGGCTCTGCTGAGAGCCCACAGCCCCGAGCTAACTTCAATGTTCTTTTCAAGCACACTCCCCACCTCACCCACAACTACCTCCAGGTGGCCAGGAATAAACCTCCTCCCACCATCAGGCATCTTCCAAGTATCCCTCTTCCTTGGAGTTCAGGTCTAAGCAAGGACCCCACAGCCAACCCAGCTCCTGGAAGTAGTTCTTCCCTCTTACTCCCAGCTGAGATCTGCCTCCCAAAGCCCTCTTGTCCTGCCCCAGAATTTGCCTCTTCTATGCATTACTGACAATAGGAATATCAAAACAAAATACCTGCCAGGACATTTTCTAAAAGTTAGAATGGTCAGGTTAAAACAGCACTTTGGGAGGGACACCCACTCCCAAGTCTAGATTGGGCTGTGCCAGGCCCAGTCAGTTGTTTTCTCCAGTCTAAGCTGAAGAAGTGAGCACTTCTCTCCCACATTCTTCTCCATCTCAACTTCTTATCTTGTACAAACAACTGATCCCAGAGTAACACACACCACTTTGCAAGAACACACCAGTTTCAGGCATAGGGTAGTCTGATTCCAAATTAGGAGATGGTGGTGCTCTGAATAAAACAATGTTCAGAGGCAGACTTCTACAAATCATTCAATGTATATTACTAAAGGGTATTAACATTTTAGACTAAGAAATCTCCTTTAGGACCCCATCAGTGCTTTCCCATTCTCACCAAGGATGATGGGTCATTGCTTTATATTAGCATAGCTAAAAGGGCCAACTCAAGTGGGACATTCAAAAACAAAGGAACATCTTCCATGAAGCAAATTTTAGTCTCCATCCTAAAACGCAGACAGCTTGTAATCCTGAAATGTCATTTTTTTCCAGTTTAAAAAAACCCCACTTATTATAAACTCATTATAAAGTAATTTTATAATTCCAGGACAAAGGATAACAAAGAGAGAGATTGGGTGAAGGCTGATTTCAAAGTTGTGTCATGGGAGCCCTACTGAGACATCCAATCAAAACACAAAAATTATCAGATATGGGAATTTCCCAAACCTGTTCCAAACAGTGAAACATTGCATATTTGTTTTAAATTTTAGTTTAAAACATAGCTAAGCTCAAAAGCAAACAAAGAAAATTTCTAGACACCAGAAATGAAACAGAAACCTATAGCCGTAGAGGGTCAGAAAGGACAAACCCCAAAAAGAGTAGGAGAAGGCAATAGTGAAATCACCCCAAAAGAAGCCTTAATAATGCAGAGCCCTTACAGGACACTTGTGGAAAATAACTCCTATTGAAGATGAGCTCACAGACGAAAATTATAAAATATATGGGGAGGTCCAATGCCAAGATAGATATTCCACTGGCCCAACAAGTGGAATAATTCACACCAGAGGAACTACAGACTATCAAATGATTTGACAAGGGCCTTAAGAGTTTAAAGAGATAAAGAAGAGCCTATATAACAAGAGTAGAAAATTATGAAAGACAAGAGGATTTGCAATCTTTGACTATAATTGTGGGTTGTATATTTCTCTTTGTAGTTCTATTTCATTTCATACATTTTGAAGATTTATGAGGTGCATATACACTTAGAATTACTATGTTCTCTAGGTGAATTCATCCCTTTATCACTATGAAATAACCTTCTTTATCCTTGGAAATAGTCTTTGCTCTGAAATCTGCTTTGTAAGATATTAATACAGCCACTCCAGCTTTTTTTTGATTAGTATTAGCATGGTATATCTTTATCTAACCTTTCACTTTTAACCTATTTATGGCTATAATTAAAGTGGGTTTCTTATAAACAGTATATAGTGGGATCATACTTTAAGAAAAACCCAACCTCATAATCTATGCTTTTAACTGGGGTATTTAGACGATTTACATTTAATGTGATTGTTGATACTGTTGAGCTTAAATCTACCATTTTGCTATTTGCATTCTATGTGTCCCATCTGTTCTTTGTTCTTGATTTCCTCTTTATTGAGTTACTTTATGTGTTTTATGATTCCATTTTATCATAGGTCTACTTTATTCATAGGATATTATATGATATTTATTTTATCGTAGGTCTGCCTCATTCTTTTTAACCCCAATATAGCATTCCATAGTATGGATGTACCACAGCTTATTTAACTACTAATAGAAATTTAAATATTTTTTCAATTTTTAAATATTACAAAAAATACTGCAATTAACATTTTTATGCATGTCTCTTTGTGCCTTGAGTATTTCTGTAGAATCAAGTCTCAGAAGTGAAATTTCTAAGTCAAAGGATATGTACTTTTTCATTTTGATGGAGTCTGCCAAGTTTCCCTCCAAAAAAGCTGTATCAATTTGTTCTACCAACAAACAGCAATACCCTACATCCTTGCCAACCCTAGGTAGAATTTTCTTTTATTATTTTTTGTCATTCTACTGGGGGAGGTTGTCAGTTATTATTGTTTTAAATTTTCATGTCTCTGGTTTTTTATAATATTAAACATATTGATATATATTTATTGGCCATTTGTACTTCTTGGGTGAATTATCTATTGTTATGGGTTGAGTTGTGTCCCCTGCCCACCCCCCACCCCCCGCAAATTCATACGTTGAAGTCCAAACCCCTAGCATCTCAGATGTGACTATATTTGGAGACAGGCCTTTAAAGCAATAATTAAGGTAAAATAAGGTCATGTGGTGGGCCGTAAATTCAATGTGACTTGTGTCGTTTTAAGAAGAGGAAATTAAGACACAGATGTGTGTTCACAGAAGAAAGACTGCGTGAGGACACAGTGAGAAGGCAGCCATCTGCAAGCAAAGGAAGGAGGTCTCAGAAGAAATCAAACCTGCCAACACCTTGATCTTGGACTTCTAGCCTCTTGAACCATGAGAAAATAAATTTCTGCTGTTTAAGCCACCCAATATGTAGTATTTTCTTACGGCAGCACTAGCAGACTATACACATATTCATATATATCACCCATTATTCTCTTGGGCAATATATCTTTCTTAATGCTTTATAGGAGTTTATGATATATATAATAATATTTTAATTATATATATATATATACATACTTATATGCATAATAACCTTTTGTCTAGGTTGACAACATAATTTATCATTCAAACCAAACATCTTTGAGAATGAAAATGGGACACGAGGACAACAGATATAAACCAAAACTGTTCTGAGACAACTAGGGTATATGGCCACCATACTAACGTCTGTTATATTTGGGGCCAATTTTTTTCTCCAACTATACTAATTACTTTAAAATTTTAAATAGACTTTATTTTTAGAGCAGTTTTAGGTTTACAGAAAATTTGAGCAGAAAGTTCCCCTATTATTAACATCTTGCATTAGTGTGGTAATTTGTGACAATTTATGAATCAGTATTGATACATTTAATGACTAAAGGTCATAGTTTACATTAGGGTTGTTGCTCTATGTTGTACAGTTCTATGGGTTTTGACAAATACATAATGTCATGTATCCAACATTACAGTATCATACAGAAGAATTTCACTGCCCTAAAAATGCTCTGCGCCCCATCTATTAATCCTTCCCTTCCTCCCCCAGAACTTCTGGCAATCAGATTTTTTACTGTCTCAGTAATTTTGCCCTTTTCAGAATATCATAAAACTGGAGTCATATAGTATGTATCTTCTTTCAGTGAACAATATACATTTAAGATTCCTCCATGTCCTTTCATGGCTTGATAGCTTCTTTCTTTTTATCACTGAATAATATTCTATTGTAAGGATGTACCATAGTTTGTTTATCCACTCACCTATTGAAAGATAACATGGTTGTTTCCAGTTATTGAGTTATGAACAAAGCTGCTATAAATATTTGTGTGCAGGTTTTTGCACAAAATCTTCAACTCATTTGGGTAAATATCTAGGATTGGGGAAGATGAATTGTACAGTAACCTATGTTTAGCTTTTCAAGAGACTACCAAACTCTTCCAAAATGCCTGCACCACATTGCATTCCCACCAGCAGTGAATGAGAGTGTTCTGTGTCTCCACATTCTCACTAGCATTTGATGTTGTCCGTGTTTTGGATTTTAGCCATTCTAATAGATGTGTACTGGTATCTCATTGTTGTTTTAATCTGAAATTCCCTGATGACATATGATGTTAAACATCTTCTCATAAGCTTATTTGCCATCTGTATGTCTTCTCCATTGAGGTATCTGTTCAGATTTTTTGCCCAATGTTTAATTGGGTTGGTTGTTTTCTTATTATTGAGTTTTAAGAGTTCTTGTATATTTTGGCTACAAGTCCTTTATGAAATACGTCTTTCGGAAAGATTTTTCTCCTAGCCTGTGGCTTGTCTTTTCATTCTCTTAACAATATCCTTCACAGAGCAGAAGTTTTTAATTTTAATGAAGTCTAACTTAGCAATTTTTTCCTTCAGAGATTGATGTTGTATCTAAAAAATCATGGCCAAACCCAGGGTCACCTAGATTTTCTCCTATGTTATGTTCTAGAAAATTTATAATTTTTGTTTTACATTTAGATCTATGATACATTTTTGGTTAATTTTGTGAAGAGTGTAAGGTCTGTCTCTAGATGCACTGTTTTTGCACGAATATGTCCAATTGTTTCAGTACCATTTGTTGAAAAGACCACTCCATTGCCTTGCCTTTGCTCCTTTGTCAAAGTCTATTTGACTACATTTGTATGGGTCTATTTGTGGTCTCTTTAATTTGTTCCGTTGATCTATTTATTCTTTCATCAGCGTCATACTGTCTGGATCACTATAGCTTTACAGTAAGTCTTGAAGTCATGTAGTATCAGTCCTCCAACTTTGTCCTTCTGCAGTATTATGTTGGCTATTCTGGGTTTTTACCTTCCCATATAAACTTTTTTTTTTTAAGATTTTTTTTTTTTAATGTGGACCATTTTTAAAGTCTTTATTGAATTGTTACAGCATTGCTTCTAAGTTCTATGTTTCAGCTTTTTGGCCCTGAGGCATGTGGAATCCCAGCTCAAACCTGCAGATCAAACCTGCAGTCCCCGCATTGGAAGGCAAAATCCCAACCATTGGACCACCAGGGAAGTCACTCATTCTAACATAAACTTTAGAATGAGTTTGGTTTTATTTTTTTGTGGTTTTTTTTTTGCGATACGCGGGCCTCTCACTGTTGTGGCCTCTCCCGTTGTGGAGCACGGGCTCCGGACACGCAGGCTCAGCGGCCATGGCTTATGGGCCCAGCTGCTCCACGGCATGTGGGATCTTCCTGGACCAGGGCACGAACCCGTGTTCCCTGAATCGGCAGGCGGACTCTCAACCACTGCGCCACCAGGGAAGCCCCAGAATGAGTTTGTTGATATCCACAAAATAACTTGCTGGGATTTTGATTGTGTTTGCATTGAATCTAGAGATCAAATTGGGAAGAACCAATATGTTAACAATTTTGAGTTTTCCTATTTATGAACATGAAATATTTCTTCATTTATTTAGATATTCTTTGATTTTTTCATTAAAGTTTTGTAGTTTTCTTCATATATATCCTACACATATTTTGGTAGATTTCTACCTAAGTCTTTTTTTCTTTCTCTTTCTTTCTTCTTTCTTTCTTTCTTTCTTTCTTTTCTTTCTTTCTTTCTTTCCTGTGCTAATGTAAATCGTGTTGTCTTTTTAATATCAAATTCTATTATTCACTGCTGGTATATAGGAAAGTAACTAATTTTTGTATATTAACCATGTATCCTGAACCTTGCTATAATCACAATATTATTTCCAGTTTTCATTAATTCTTTGTGACCTTCTACATAGACAATCATGTTATGTGCAAACAAAGACAGTTTTATTTCTTCCTTTGCATTCCATATGTCTTATTTCCTTTTCTTGTCCTCTTGCATTAGTTAGGTCTTTCAGCACAATATTGAATAAGACTGGTGAGAGGGACATCCTTGTCTTGTTCCCAATCTTAGAGGAAAAGCATCTAATTTGTCACCATTAAGTATGTTAATGTTTATTACTTTTTAAAACATGGAAATAAATTTTAAAAACTAATTTAAAATACGTCTCTATGTTTTCTAGATTTTGTGTTTTGCTTTAAAAGAGCTTCTCTATTCCAAGGTTATAGAAATATGTCCCTATATTTTCTTTATGTTCTTCCAGTAATTGTATAGGTTTGTTTTTTACCTGCACCTCTTTAATCCATCTGAAATTTGGTTTGCATATAGTGTGAGGTAAGGGTCTGTTATAGATAGATTCTATAGATTAGCTGGATCAACATTCATATCAATGCCCTTCTGGTATGTCTTCCTATATTGCAGACTATCTTGAAGATAGGATTCCAGATGTAATGGAGATTCCCCCAGTTGGATGCCTTCAGAATCTGCCACAGCTCCAAGCCAGTGACTGAGCATGAAGAGGAAACTAGAGTGTGGCCATTTCTCCCCACATAGAATAACTCTTCCATGGGCAATCTTGTAGTAGCCAAGACTTTCTCAAAGCTGCATCACAGTCTGAAGCTTTTCCTACCCAATCTTCTTTCTTGTTCCCTTTCTTTTCACAGATGTCATACCTAAATTACAGTCTGAAGACTTTCCCTGCTGCTCCTGCTCCTTCTTCCCTTTATCTTTTTTTAAAAATTTTATTTTTTATTTATTTATTTTTGGCTGCCTTGGGTCTTCTCTGCTGTGCATGGGCTTTCTCTAGTTGCGGTGAGTGGGGGCTACTCTTTGTTGTGGTGCACGGGCTTCTCATTGCGGTGGCTTCTCTTGTTGCAGAGCACGGGCTCTAGGCGCACAGGCTTCAGTAGTTGTGGCATGTGGACTCAGTAGTTGTGGCTTGTGGGCTCTAGAGCGCAGGCTCAGTAGTTGTGGCGCACGGGCTTAGTTGCTCTGCGGCATGTGGGATCTTCCTGGGCCAGGGATCGAACCCATGTCCCCTGCGTTGGCAGGTGGATTCCCAACCACTGTGTCACCAGGGAAGTCCCCCCTTTACCTTTTACATGCAGTGTCCCAACAAATCTCCTGTCCTTCTAACTCCATCTTGGTGTCTACTTTTTAAAAGACCTAAGCAGATACAACTCACATGAAGCTTTGAGTTACCTGGAGAAAAAGGCAGCCCATCTTCCATTTTACTGGGGCAGATCCTGGCAGAGGTGCTGTAGTTTTGGAATAGCACCCATGGCAAAAGCTTCCTACTATCTGGAAGCTTCCAGACTGTAGCAACAGCATCTCCTTCAGTGGTTGAATTCTGCACTGTGGCTTTGGAAGTCATTCTGGTAAGCTCAATCTAAATCCTTTTCCTCTCTCTTCACAGTTCTGGCAGCTATACATAACTTCCAATTCCTTTCTGATGAAAATAGTAGAATGAATTCTCTTTTCAGAAATTAAAACTATCACCAATGTAGCATCTAATTTAATTTCTTCCAAAGTGGGTAATCTATTGTCTCAAAACCATTCTTGACTCGTCAGTCTTTTCCTAATGATTTAAAATGCCCTTCTCACATACGCTAGATTTCCATGGATCTATTTCTTTACTCTGTTCCATTGTTTGGATTATCTGTTCAAACATCAATATCACTCTGTATTGACCACTTTACAGTAAATGTTTATATGTTGTTCTTACTGTGTCAAAATTCTCCTGGCTCTTCTTATTCATTTTTTTCTTCTAGATGACTTTTAGAATTTGCTTTTAAAATTCTATTTTTTTTAACTTTTACTAAAATTTTTATTGGGATTTCACTTAATTTATAGATTAATTAGGGCAAAATTTACTTGTCTACAATATTAGATCTTCACCAGGACTCATTTATACTAGGGACTGGCTAAATGGCTTGGGAGTGGGCTTGAAGCTTGAAGGCACAGGCCTGTACCTGCTAATTAACTTGGCCAAGAGTAGCTCATAGGTGTCTTAGAGAGAGCAAGTAAAGTTTTGCAGAATGGTGGGAAAGCAAGCCAGGCCACCTGGAGTCAAGGAGTGGTTTGATGATGACACACTGAAGGATAAATAACCATCTTATATGTAAGTGGGGGGGTACTTTAGGCCATGTACTCTGGCTGAGGGAGGGACTCTGGGATCATAAGCTCTTCCATGAGGAGGCCATCTCCATGTACTGATGTAACTAAAAAGGCCCCCAAATCCTGGGTGGAATCAAGATGGGACCAAAGAGGAAACAACACTGAGGACTCCAGAGAACTTGGAGCCAGGGGAGAATGGAGGAAAATATCCTGTTTCTGGTTCCTTGGAGACCAGGGTAACGGAGGGAAAGCCTGGCAGGTGATATGGAAGAACAGAACAGACTAGTAAGGGAAGACAGTCTTCTCGGAGAGTCAGGAAAAGAAGAACAGCCTTGGAAGAGACTGGATGTGGGCTGGAACAAAGTTTACAGAGTTGAGGCATCCCTATACAAGATTCACCTGCAACGGTGACCACAGATGAGTCCTGTGTCCAACTAGCAAGATTCCCTTCATCAGTTCTTCACCTGCAGGAAGAAGTTTCAATTCCTCTCGATACCAATGGCTTGGATGTGTATTGTTATTGCTGAGTTATTGCAAGTGGAGAGTGAGGGTCCATGGGGGTTATAAACTCCTTCATAGAACCAGAGCTTCAAGTCCTGGCTGGTGGCAGAGAAAATGTCAGAGAAGGCAGGTGCAAACCCGGCACCTGTTCAGAGCTCTCCTACTGAAATGTTCTCCAGAGGTCTTCTGGACTGATCCAAGGTCTTCTGTAGCCATTTGGGTCCCTTTAGCCACTGCTGAGCTCCAGAATGGATCTTTTCTCTTCTACCTTTTTATTAAAAAAAAAAACAAAACACGTCTGGATAGTACTTCAGAGTTTATATTCATTATCACACTTGGCCTCCTAAAAACACTATGATTTAGGTGTAGCTATCATTACTGATGGGAAAACTGAGGCTCAGAGAGATTATCTGACTCACCAAAAGGCACAAAGCTACTCAGTGACAGAGTCATTCATTTACTCAGCAAATGTTTCCTGAGGCCTTACTGTGTGTCCAAAACTCTGGAGGTCCAGCGCTGAAAAGAACCTGTCCAAGTCATCAAGGAGCTCCCAGCCTAGTGGGCAGACAGGCTCATGAACAGGTAATTTTAAAGCAATATTATTGCCTTGCTGGTGGTCCAGACCAATCGAGAGGTTATGCAGAAGAAAGTCCCCAGGAAGGCCCAGCAGAGTCTTCCCAGACATAGAGGCAGCATTTGAGCTGAGACTTGAAGAATGACTAAGAATTTTCCAGGGGCAACAGTGGAGACATTGTATTCCAGGAAGGAACAGCAGGGGCAGAGGTACCCAGCAGTGAGAGGACGCAGAGGCTTCTGGAAAACTGCAGGCTGTTCTAGATCACACGGTGGCAAATGGCGTGCGAGGTGGCCCAGAGACGGAGACTGACTAGGCCTCAGGGGCATTCATTCCATGGCTAAGGAGTGCACCAGACACTACCCTAAGCACATACTAACTCACAGCATCTCCCCCTCGTCTAGGCTGGGACCCCTCCCAGCACAGCTTACACTCCAGAGCCCCAGAGAGGCCAGGCTGAGGCTGCCCGTGTGGGACTTTGTCTGTGTCCTCCCTTCCCCCACTGTTCCCCCTGAGACCACACCATTCACAAATCCTCCCCTTGGGGGCTGCACCCCAGGGACCGCCCCCAAACACCTTCTTTACTAGTTTCAGTCACTTACAGACACTTGACACCATGCTATGTTTGTATTTGTTCGCTGTTCGTCCCCTTCCACTAGAATATGGGCTCCATGAGGGCAGGGACCTGACCTATTTTATTCCCTGTGCCCGCTCATGCCTAGAAAGGTGCCCGGCACGTGGTAGGCACCCAGAAGATATCTTGCTGAATAAACGATCTCAGTGACTCCTCACAATGACCCAGTGAGGTAAAAATTATCAGACCATTTTACAAATGAGGAAACTTGCCTAGGTGACACAGTGCACAGCACAGCCAGGCTTCCAAACTCTGCCTGTGTGGCTCCAGACCAAAGCTTATACTGTAAACCCAAGCCCGTGTTTGCCATTTCCAGAAACTTCCAGGCTATTTCACACCTCCTCAGTGCTTCTTTTGCAAAGAAATGTCCTTTCTCCCTACCAACCCCTCCCACATACACACACACAACTGACCAACGCAATGCGCCTGGAGCCCCTCTGCCCCCTGGACGGGTTCCTGGTGGCTCTATCTCATGTTTGTTTCCTTTTTCTCTTCTGTGAAACGCTTTAGGGTAAGACTTTGCCTTATTCATCTTTGCTTCCCTAGCACCAAGTGGGGCCCTGGCAGAAGGCTAGCAATCTGTGAATATTTATTAAATGAAAAGAAGGAAGAGAGGGAGGGAGGAAGGAAAGAAGAGAGAGAGGAAGGGAGAAAGGAAGGAAGGAACAGAGGGAGGGAGGGAGGAAGGAAGGAAGGGAGGGAGAGAGAGAGGGAGGGAGGAAAGGAGGACATGAGCAGGGCCATGGGGATTATAGTCCAGCCCTGGCCCATCAGTGCCAGTGCTCTATTGCCCCCAGAGGCCCAAAGTCTGCCTGTGGGAGCCTCTGGTTCATAAATGTTTGCTGATTGACATAATATCACTAACTTATATTTGTAAGTCCTTCAGCATGTACAGGACAGTTTCACATAACTTGGTGGTGTAGGCAGAACAAATAACATTATTTTTACATCCCCTCTCCCCGGAATGGAAATATGGCAGTCTCCCTAACAGCCGTCCTGTTCCCTTCACACTGGGCATCAGCCGTGTTGTCTGGGTAGGGTAATCCCACCCCAGTTCAGGGGTCTCAAGGCAGCTTGGTCCAGTGGAGAGAGATCTGGATGGGGAATCCAGAGATCTGGGATCCTAATTCCAAGTGAGCCATAACTGGTGGAGTGACCTTGGGTAGGTCCTTCCTTCTCCAGGCCTCTGTTTCCTCATCTGTGACATGAGGGACCTGAACTGTCAACAGATGATCTCCAACATTCTTTCTGGCTCTAGGATCCCCATATTTCTGAGACTTTAAATTGTCTGGTGCAGGAAGGCAGCCAAGAGTACTGGCCAGGGCCCAGAATGAGCATGAATACCTGGGTTCAAATCCAGGCTTACCTCTTACCCCCTCTGCGCTCAGTCACCTGGTCCCTCGGGGCCTCAATGTCTTCACTGATATGATGGAAGAAAATTCCTCTTGCCCAGATTACTCTCCTGGTGAATAAAGGGATAAAACATGATAAGGATGAAGAAAAGATAAAACCCTTACCTTTGCCGGTCATTTGTGAGTATTTGCTCCAATCCAGACATGGTGGTAAGAACTTGACAGACTGTCTGATTCACTCCTTAGTCCTGTAGGGTGAGAATTGTCCCCAGGGATGACAACTGACCCTCTGGGGAGCAAAGACCTGACCTGCAGGTTTTCTCATTTCTTTGGTGTAAATATTCTGCTGTGGCCCTTTTCAAGCTAACCAGCTTCATACGACTGAATGAGGAATTGAAAAGAAATACACACAATTGGCTTTTGGGAGCTAGAGCGAGCCAGCCCCATGCATCCCTGATTACATCCGCTTCATTTATGAGAAAACTGAGCTTTGGTAACATGCCCCAGTTCACACACTCAATACTAGCAGGGGCGGGATTGGAAGCTGGGCTTGCTTGCCTGCATACTCACTGCGCCTTCCCCTGTGCCACACCAGTGCTCCGCGCAGCTATGGGATGTCTGTGCTCATGGAAAGAGACTGGACGTAGAATTAGAAGGTGTCAGTTTGCAGCCTGGCTCAACCACCTTCTAGCTGTGAGACCTGGCAGCACTTAGCTTCTCTTAACCTAAGGCCTCAGTCTCCTCATCTGTGAAATGGAAGCAAATGCACAGTGCACACCTTTTCTCTGTGGCTCGGACAAACACTGCTGTGCTTTGTGACAGAACAGCTCAGTCTCAGAGCAGAAGCAGCCAGCCCCGCGAGGGAGCCGACAGGGAGTTGCTGCTCATCCAGGGAGCCTATCTGCTCTGAGGACCTGCTTCCCCCAGACTAGGGGCTCACCTCCTCCACCTTTGGCTTGAGGGTCTGTAGCCAAAAGCAGGTGGAAGCATCCTTCATCCTCAGCGGGCTCCTGCTTGAGTCCTACCAGGCTCCGCCCCCTCAGCTTCCTAACTCCTAACATTCCAGTGCCAGGCCCTCCCTTCTGCCCCTCCTCAGAGCTTAGACTGGGCAGAAACCAGAACCCTTCCCAGAGCTGCTGGAATCCTGCGCCTCATAAATCAGGATGCATCCTGAGCTGTGGGACCAAAGGAACACTCTGGAAAAGTGAGTGACTCCCCTGGTGATCATTTCCACACATCATCCCATACCCCACTGAGCCCAGACCCCTCCCCAGGGTCAAGCTGCCTTCCAACACCACCCCTCACTAACGATATTTGGGCTCACGCCTCCCTCTCTTAGCACCCAAGCAGCGCGGGGTGGAAAGAGATCTGAGGCGGGGCTCAGGCTCCTGGAAACCATGCCCTGCTCTGTGGCATGACCCAGAAGGGAGGTCAGCTGACCTCTCAGAACCTGCCCTCACCTGGCCTGGCTGACGTGGAAGGAGGGAGCAGTCTATCATCACCTTTGTAAGAGGAAGACATTGTACTCTGTGCAGACCGAACTTATGCCCAAATCACGTGCATTCACACACACACACACACACACACACACACGCACACGTGTGTATGCACTCCCATCTATTCCCACCCTGGAGCATCCTTGAATTTCAGAGATGCACGTTGTGATGTGGACCCTGGTCCCACAAGAGGCAAGAAAGAGATTTCTGGGTGACCCGAATCGCTGGGAGCACGTATAAGGAATCAGAGGGAAAAAACACAGGCTGGAGGAAACAAAACATAGGAGGAGGGATTTCCTGAGTGGAAGGGGTCGTGAAACTGACCTGGGGTAGGGCAGGGGTGAGGTGCAGGCAGCTTCCCTGGAGTAAGTCTCTGGCAGCGCCGGCAGCTGGGGCTTCAGAGAGGGCGGGTGTGCCCTGCTGCTGAGGGGCTGACTTAGGATCTGAGAAAGAGACCATTCCTTCTGAGCGACTAGGGGAGCTCAGCTCTGGCCTTAGACAGAAGGATGGAGGGAAGGAGGGGAATGGTAGGCCAGGATGAGGCCTGGAAGCCCTCTCCAGTGGGCTGGTCCAAGCAGCTAGGCAGAGTGACTCGTTGTCTGGGCCAGGGTTGTCCTTGCTCTGGTTTGTCTGTGGTGTCATTCCAGTACTTTCCTTTAAGTATTTGCCTGAAGGGTGGTCTGGGAGAGACAGGCTAGGGATGGGCAGAGTTCAGAAGCAGTGGTGTCCTTGGGTGGAAATGTGTCACATTTTCTTGGCATCCAGGGGAGAGGTAAAAGGTAATGAGAGGGATTTTCTCTCTGTGGGAACCTGAGCTGAGAAGAGATTCAAAGGAGGGTGTCCAGTAGACCAAGTTGCATTGACCCTGGTGAATTAACCATTATCCCAGACCAGGCCTTGTCAGGCTCTCAGAACTAACCCAACCCATAGACCCAACTTGCCAATCAAAATCCCAAGAGTCAGGAATATGCAGGTCAGCCTTGGCCAATGTATTCAACCGTAATGTGGGCTCTGAATGCCCCCACCTGCACTTGGCTACCCCAGCTTGGCCCTGGACCCCTATACAGCTGAGGCTATGAGCGTGGGATGTGTGCAAAGTCTGAGGGCCACTACATCCTAGCCATGGTGCAGCCCAATGACATTCCCGGGCCACACTAGAGCATGGGGCCTGGTCCCCGGAGCATTTCCAGATTCAGGGCCTCTCCCCCACATGGTGTTGGACAAGCACTGCCCCCCTGGCTCAGGGCTCCTCTTGCCCCCCACCCCTTTGGCCCCCATCTTTGGGTGGAGTGAGTCCATTTCATTACACTCACCCAGACTGCCCCCCAGGGGTCACCTGCAGGCCTCGGTGGGCACTGAGAGTGCTGGCAAAGCTGGCGATCCCACAGCTCCCGACAATGGCTTGGCTGACTTCCTTAAGCTCAGATGGTGAGCTTAAGGCTGAGGGAAGCTTCTGAGAGTTGCCCCCAGATCCTGCCCCTGAAAGGGGCTTGGCCTCTCCCAAGGCAGATGCGGAATCTCTGAGAGAATGTAGGCCTCCGCCAGTGGAACGTCAGGGCTGATGAGGACGCTGCAGACCTCCCTGTCCAACCCACACACCATACAGATGAGGACCCTGCGTCCTGGACTAGGTCACAGAGATGGGTTCCGGGCAGACTGGGGCCAAACCTGGGCTTCCTGTTGCTCATTCTTCCTATTACAGCTCATGCTACCACTCCCCAGCCCCTGCTCAGATATTAATACACAGGAAGACTTTCTGGGCCCGGGTGAGGACCTCCGCCCCTCCCCACTCCCCAGGATGAGCATTGGTGGGGGGCAGGGTGAACTCTGGCCAGGGCAGGAAAAGTGCTGTCTAAACACGCAGTGGGGCCTGTGTGTCTGGCTCGCTGGCTGTCACCCGGGCCAGGTGGGCCTCTGACACACAGCAGGAATTTTCCATTCGCGCATCCTCTGGCTGGTCGGGATCCAAGGCACTTTTAAGCCTTTGTTTTTTCATTCCCGTTGTCTCCCCTGCCCCATGAAGATGCACCCTGTGGTCCAGAACATGAGTCCCTAAACTCTCAGGAAGGCTTCAGTGAGACTCACCCAGGAGCCACCTGTTAGTGCCTAAAATCTAGAATTATCAAATGTAGGAGCAGGAAAAGTGCTTTTTAAAAATCTACATGCATGATGAAATTAAAGTTCCGAAATAAGGGTGACCTGGCCAAGATCACTCCACCATTAAGTGGTGAGACCAAGATCACAGGTTTGTCTAACCCTGACACTATTATATTTCCATAGTCCCAGTTTCCCAAGGTTAAGAGCCAAGGTCAGCGAGAGACGCTCGAAGCCACGTGAGGGAGCGCCAAATGTGAAGCTGCCTGCAGGAGCAGAGCCATCCGTATGGGGAAACTGCTGGATCGCAGAAGCCTCCAGAACGGGCAGCTGAGCTGCCCGGGACACCTGCTTCCCCGCGCTCCTTTTCCCAGCCTGCAGCAGCTCCAAAAGCGCCTTCCCAGAGGTAAGGCCAGTGGGCAGCGGCCCCACCCTTCTAGGGCCTGTGACCCCATCCAGCATCGCGGTGATGAGGGTATTTCCTGGGTTGGGGCAGACTTGGCCTTGTGTCCAGGGCATTCCTTGGGCCTTGACGTGGTGGACGTGTGGGGAATACAGACTGGGAGGCTGGGCCCACATATTGGAGACTAGCCGTTCTTGAGCCTGAATTTTTTTTTTTTTTTTTTTTTTTTACTATTTATTTGTTTATTTGGCTGTACCAGGTCTTAGCTGCGGCATGCAGGATCTAGTTCCCTGACCAGGGATGGAACCTAGGCCCCCTGCTTTTGGAGCACGGAGTCTTAACCACTGGACCACCAGGGAAGTCCCGAGCCTGAATCTTGTGGGATCTTTGTCAACAGTGCAGGGGCTCCAGGGGGCCGCCACAGGCAGAGGTGTATCCCCAGGGCAGTGTGCCTGGTGGTCAGAGCAATCGCTTTGCCTGCAGGGCAGGTTCACAGCCAAGGGGAAAAGACTGACTGTCCACGTCGAATGGCGTTCTGCAGACCCCTCCCTGGGACCCTGGGAATGTTTCCTAAAGTCACAACCAACTCCCCAGAGAGTGGGTCCTCACAAAGCTAGACCTCAAGGAGCCTCAGCCTTGTCCAGGGAGGTTGACAGATGGGAAGGAGGTGACAGGGAGACCTGGAGTGCCATTTGGCTTGTGTAACCTCCTACCTCCATGAAACATGAAGAGAGAGGGCCCCGGTTATAAACTCAGCATTTCCCGAAGAAGTTCTGTGAAATAGAGCCAAAGAGAGTTAGAGAAAAAAAAAACATCTCCATGGTCAAATAAGCTTGGGGAACCGGGTTAAATCAATCTTACTTCCTCAGACATATTACACATTTCCTACACATCTCCTAGAGCAGTTGTTCTCAGCCAGGGGCAAATTTACCCCCCGCCGCACATGTGGCAATGTACTGCGACGTTTTTAGCTTTCACAACTGGAGGGGTGCTACTGGTGGATGGAGACCTGGATGCTAAACATCCCACAATGCCCAGGATAGCCCACCACAAAGAAGTGTCTGGTCCAAACGTCAACAGTACTAAGACTGGTAGACCCTGCGCTAGAGCACGGCGCACTCCCAGGGCAGGTGTCCAGGGCCCACAGTGCAGAGAACAGTTGTCATTTTGGGCCAATCAGCACCTGCCCCCCTTTCCTATGTTTAAGGGTTTCCCCTGTCTGCTGAAGCAGAGGCTGCCTCCCAGTACAGAAGCTGAAAGTGTAATGTGAAATTCACATTGTCCCCGCCTCTCTTGAGCTAGGGCGCGGGCACATGACCTCACTCTACCCCTAGACCGTGATGCAAGGAAGCCCAGAATATGTAGGTTCTACTCTGATGTGAGTGGTGGCAGCAATGGTGGCAGCAGCCACCATCTGTTTTCAGAGGCTTCAATGGTGGCAGTTCTAGAAGCGGCTTCCAGGGCTGGTGGAGCCAGTGGCACAAGTATAAAGCACTAGTTCAGCAGCGGCAGCAGTGGGGCTTCCTGGGGCCAGGCATACAATATGACTTTGGGCATTGTCCCTGGCTGCTCTGCCCTTGGTTTTCTGACCCTGCAGGAGATTCTTTGAGCTGCCCAAGGTCCTTAGAATAAATCCCTTTTAAGCTTAAATTAGCAGAGCTGGCTTCTGATGCTTGCAAACAAGAACCAACGTTGAGTGATGCTTAGAATTTCCCAAACACACTGGAGCGCAGGACTTTTTCTTTTGCAAAACATCTCAAGACACCATTGTTCTATAAGCATCCTTTGAGGAACACTGGCCAAAATGACAGTCGAATGGGGATTCACATAACCTCTGCTCTAGCCGGAACCAGACCACTGCTGTGGCCCACCCCTACCCAAGGCTACGACGCTCAGCGCCGCTCTCCCGGTCCTCGATGAGTCAGGGCTACGCACATCTACCCTCCTCCCCCGTGACAACGAGAGTTGAGAATAACCACAGCTGGCTGCAGCCTCAAGAACCAGAACATAATCAAGGTTTGGAAATGATTGGGCTTGTCGGAAGGTGGAAGGAACTGAAATATGGATACGCAAAGTGTTGTTTGATTGGGCTGGTGGTATGTTTAAAAAGAAACTTGAGGTTTTGAGAGTATGTGGCATCAGGAAGGAAAAGAGGAGACCTTGAGGGGAGGTCAGAGTGAGTGAAGAGTGAAGCTATTTTAGGGAATGTTCTGCCTGGACTTCATGGAAGGTGCTGAGCAGGGTTTCAGGTGTGTTTAAAGAGAGCAATTTTAGACTCATTTAGACTCATTCATTTACTATGGAATTCAGACACTGAGCAGGTGCTGGGGAGACAGTGTTGAACCAAACAGACACACCGACCTGCCCCTGCCCTCTTGGAGTTTACGGTCCAGTGGCGGAGACAGACATCACATACTTGAGGTACAGCTGGTCTTTTCATTATGATGGTGTTTTGTCATTGGGAAGGAGAGGACCACGGCATGAGGGGCCTAACCTCCCTGGGGTCAAGGAGGACTTCCTGGGGAAGGGACTGTCAGAAGAGCAGGTGTGCGCCAGGTAGACACAGGGGCGAGCCCGGGCAGAGGTAGGGTTCGTGAGGAGGCCAAGATGGAAGGAGCATGACAAATTGGGGACCTGAGAGAAGGATCCAAAAGTCCAGAGGGGCAGGGTAAGTGGACTGCCAGGCCAGGCTGGAGAAGTAGGGGGTGCGGATCCGCAAGACCTCCCTGCAGGCCACACCGAGGGGCCAGGTCTTCATCCTAAAAGTGATGGGAAACATTCAAGAGTTCATACTGGAGCCATGTGACACAGGCTGAGGGGAACCTGAAGCTAGAAGACAAAAATGACGTGGCTTCTCCATTGGCTGAAGTTGATGAAGGGAACCGGGCCTCAGATAGGGATGAGCCTCCAGGTGAACTAAGAAAAGGAGGTGAAAGGGGAAAGCACAGACTTTGGGAAGCACCTCTGGTGTGCTCAGATCATGTGCTGGGTGTTTTACATGTGCCTTTACATTTACAGCAGAGCTGAGATAACCATAAAAGCAGCCCTGGTCCCACACAGAACTGGAATGCATGCTTTCCCTCCCCCCTCCTTCCCCCTGCATGCTGTTCAGGCCTGAAGACTGTCAGAGAAGTTCCGGCAGAAACAGGCAGGGTCCTTGAGAAGCAAGACGTCCAACCTACACTGCTGGGCAGTGCCAGAAAGTGGGGGGGGGGGGGGGGGGGGAAGGAGTCTTAGAAACCTGGCTGGTCCAGCCACCCCTTTTATAGATGAGAAAACTGAGGTCCAGGGTTCAGCAGCAGAGCTGAAAATAAAGCCCAGATCTTCGGCTCCTCGACCAATGCTCTCTCTGCTGTTCCAGGTGTGTGTATGTGCGTGTGCGTGCACACGCACGTCACACACATATGCCTGTGTGGCTGAGACGAGGCCATCCGTCTCTCCATCCATCCATAATCCAGGCTGGCCATGATGTCGGCCTGAATTAAGATGTTTATAGAAATGAAAAAAAAATGCTTAGAAAAGAAGTTGATCTCTACATGGAGGGGAGTGTCCAGTTTCAGAAGGTTAATATCTTGATTTTTTTTAATCCCTTTTCTATTTTTTCAAAGAGGATTTGGTGTTCTCAGACCCAGCTGGGAGCTTAAGAAAACAGAGTGGTGTTTCTCTGCCTTTCCCTGCAGCTCTGGGCCTCCCTTACTGGACCTGCGGACAGGGAAGCTTGGATCCTGACATTGGCTCAGGCCAGCCCTGTGCCTCATTTCCCTCTCTGTACAGGGGCACCAGGCTTCCCTTTCTGCATCCCTCCCCCGACCTGGTGGAGAAGGTTGGTCCAGCCTGAGAGTGAAAGGGCTCAGACACAGGAGGTGAGAAACAGGACTTACAGTTGAAGGTGTTCAGGGGAACTGACCTGGCAGCTGAGGAGAATCACAGGCCCTGAGGGAGGTGTGTGCGGACAGAAGAGGCAGATGCAGAGACCGTAGTGTGTCTGAAAACCCAGAAGTCCCACCTCCCCCACTTACCGTCTGGGTGGACTTTGGAGCCATCCTTCCTCCTTGGAAAAATGGAGATGACAGTGGGACCACACATGCACTGGATGTGCTCTTAAAGCTGAGTTCTGGGGCAAAGAGGACAACATATTTCTGGGTTCACCATTGGTGGGTGGACAGAAGCCTTGGCGTGGCCGTCTGTGTGCCCCAGTCAAACCCTTGGAGATCAGCCATCTCCAGGAATCCTAGTCCATCAGACCCTGAAGCTCCCTGGTCCCAAGCTTCCAGGAGAGAACACCCCTCTGCAGACGGCTGGGCCTCACAGGGTAGCAGGTAAGCCGGAGCCCTACCCAGGGCTAATTGGGTTCTCAACAATTTTGACTACAATAAAAATCAAGTTCCAGTTCCTCCAGATTCCCAAGGTCAACACAAATACCTCTGCTCAAGTCTGGTACCCTGGCCATTGCCTGGAACCCCATTATTTCTTTGCTAGTCAGAGATCTTTCTTACTAGGAAACTCAGCAACGGGACTAGAACTCAATCAAGAACCAAGTACAATCATCATGTTGCATGCCCTTGACCCTTCCCTTCCCTGGGCCTCTGTTTCCTCACTTGTAGAGTGGGAATTTCGACCAGATGACTTCCACCACAACTCCACACAATACACACACACACACACACACACACACACACACACACACACACACACACACACACACACATTTCCTGTGACACTCATTTCAAGATTCTAAATTTCCCCTGAATCTCTGCTGAGTGTCTTGCCTGCCTCTAATCAGCTCAGTCCATCCACAGCCCAGGCAACCCATGCTAGACCAGGAAGCCCCTTTTCCTGACCAGATCACCTAAGCCTCAGGGCTGGCTTCTTCCCTAAGCTCTGGTGCAGGGTTGGTTTTCCCCAGCTCTTACCCGGGAAGTAGGGAACAGAGGGAAAGGAAAGAAGCACTGAGACATGCCAGTCCTGACTTAAGGACTGGTACTTCCCCATCTCACCTAATCCTGCCAACACATTTTAAGAAGGTGGGTCACACAGCTGGGCAGAGCAGGACCCACCCAGGGATGCTGACCCCAGAACCTGTGCTCTTTCCTCTGCCTCACGACTGCATCCTTAGACCCACTCCATTGAAACAGGGTAGAGTTCTCTGGCCAGGAGTTCTGTTCTGACTCAATTCCTCAATCCTTATTAAGAGACCAGAGGGTTTGTTTGACAAGGTGTTGCGGGGGGCAGAAAAGGTCCACAGAGCCTATGGGGTGACTCCCTTCTGGCCTCTGGACTGGGGCTCAGTCCCTCCCCCAGGGCCGTGTCAGGCCATCATCAGACACCCCTGGGCCTCTGGCAGCAGTTTTCCCGTTTGTCCTTTTGGATCCAGCAAGTTACAGCTCATTCCTTTGGCCACATTGTTCCTCAACGACATCACTTTTTCCATCTCCCTGACGGCGCAGTGCCCTTCCGCCTGAGCACTGCCTTCCAGCTGATCTCCATCTCCCCGATGGACTGTGGGTTCCGTGGACCACTGAACTGTACGATCTCTGGGTCATCGGACATCCACGCAGCACAGAGCCCAGGTACCCACCTGTGCCTTCCCATGGTGACCCAGCACCAGGACCACCCCCTGTCCACGTGGGTGGATGGTCCATTCCCCTTCGGATTGCTCGGTGTGCTAGTTCTCCCAGACACCTAGCTCAGAGACTCGAAGGTATCCTGCAATCTGTGCACGGCCGTGGAGACCCTTCTGTGTCCCTGCCTGGGCTGGTGGCTGGGGCACCATGCTAGGGCGGGCCGTGGACAACCTGGCCTCCTCTTTCCTCTCCACCTCGGATCAGTCACTGAGCCCAGCTTGTTCATGACAGTCCTGTCTCCCAGTCCCTTTGCAAGCTGGAGTCACTTGGCCTCACCCACAGTTCTGCCCTGTTTCCTAGTCAAAGTCAAGCATCTGTCCCTTCTGGCACAAGCCCTTCCTACAGCCTTCCTCTCTGAGCTGCTCATTCATTCACACAACCAGTATTTTTGAAGCTCTAGCTATGTGCCAGGTTCTGTGTGGACAGCACCTTTTGTTCTATTCCCCTGTTGCAGCTTGGCTCTGCCCTCAATCATTTTCTAGCGAGGGAGTGTGGCAGAAGAGTGAAAGCACAGACTTTGGAGTCAAACTGATCTGGGTTGAATATTGGAACTGGCATCTATTTACCTGTAAGAGCTTAGCCCATTTGCTTCGCTGTGAGCCTCAGTTTTCTCATCTGTAAAGTGGGAATGCTGCCATTCCAAAGGCAGCACTAAGTGTAATTATATTTGTACCTGGCACAATGTGCGTTTCTGGCAGAAAAGCAAGAAGGAGCCTGGAACATGTGGAGAGACTGCGAAGATCACAGAATGGCTGGTGCAAAGAGCCCTACGCGGAGCGAGGGGGATGAGGCTAGAGAGGCAGACTGGGCAGATCACACAAGACAGGAGCCCAGGCCGAGGGACACGGGCTTGGCTCTGAGGGCCATGGTCTTTTTGGAATAGCCCTGGCCGAGCACCTTTCATGTTCTCCCACTGCCTCCATCCAGCCGTGCAGATTTCTTCTGCTGGCGCTCCAGGCTTTCCAATAACCTCCCAGTACAGCCCTCCCTCCCACCACTCTCAGAATAGTATGGGGAAAAAAGTGGCTTCTTCCTCATACCCTCTCTTCTGGCAAGTGACTAATGTGGGGTGCTGATGAGCAGGGCAATCCAGGCCTGCTTGGTGCCCCCTCCCCCTGCATCCCACCTCCCTCCTCTTTCCTGCCAGTATGATCCAGCGGGAATCGGCTCTCCTCAAGCCCAGCATCTGAATCAAGGTTGCTTCTCCTCCCCCCATCAAATGCCCAAAGGCTATGCATGGCCCAGCAAGGCCACTGGTTGCCATTCAGCACCAGGGCTCCTCTTTGAGGACAGACCAAGGCTTTGGTCTGATTACATGGGCTCCAGCCATCTGAGATCACCAAGGTCAGGGAAAGCTGGCAGTCAGGTGGCCCCCACGCTCTGCTCCAGCAAGGCCACCCTGCTCTGAAAGCTACAGTCATGAAAATCAAAAAAGAGAAGGGCTGGATTAGAGAGGGAGACCTGGGTCCCAGCTGTTGTTAATAAGAACACTCTTTTTTTCTTTTTTTAAAAAATTGAGATATAATTGACATGTAATAACGTATTACATATCATGATTTTATATGTGTACATATTATTAAATAAGTTTTGTTGACACCCATCACCATACATAGTTATCATTTTTTTCCTTGTTATGAGAACTTTTAATATCTACTCTCTTAACAACTTTCAAATATAGAGTGTTGTTAACTATACATTAGACCCGCAGGACTCATAACGGGAAGTTTGTACCCTCTGACCACTTCACCCATTTCAACCACCTCTCACCCCCTGCCTTGGACAACCACCAATCTGTTCTCTGTGTCTATGAGTTCAGTTTTTGTAAGATTCTACATGTAAGTGAGGTCATAGGGCATTTGTCTTTCACTGTCTGGCTTATTTCACTTAGCATAACGCTCTCACGTTCTGTCCATGTTGCCACAAGTGGCAGGATTTCCTTCTTTTTAATATCTGAATAATATTCCATTGCACATATACCACATTTTCTTTATCCCTTTATCCATCAATGGACGCTTAGTGGGTTTCCAGATCTTGGCTATTGGAAATAATGCTGCAATGAATATGGGTGTGCAGATACTCTTTTGAGATAGTGATTCTATTTCCTCCAGATTAGTACCCAGAAGTGGAATTGCTGGATCAGATGGCAGTTCTATTTTAATGTTTTTGAGGAGGCTCCACACAGTTTTTCCACAGTGGCTGCACCAATTTACATTCCCGCCAACAGCGCACAAGGGTTCCCTTTTCTCTACATCCTCACCAACGCTCATTATCTCTTGTCTTTTTGATAATAGTCGTTCTAACAGGTGTGAGGTGATAGGTCACTGTGGGTTTGATTTGCATTTCCCTGGTGATCAGTGATGTTGAGCATCTTTTCATGTACCTGCTGACCCTTTGTAGGTCTTCTTTGGAATAATGTCTATTCAGATCCTCTGCCTACATTTTAATTAAATGCTTTGGTCTTTTTTATTGAGTTGTATGAGTTCTTTAACTATTTTGAGCATTGACCCCTTATCAGATATATGATTTGCAAATATCTTCTCTTGTTTTGTAGGTTGCCTTTTCATTTTATTGATGGTTTCCTTTGCTGTACAGAAGCTTTTTAATAGTTTACATTCTCACCTTTTAATAGAATTAATTAATTAGTCTTAGTTTCACATTCATCATCTCACTTGGAATCCCTCAACCACTGTGTGAGGGAGGCTACAGTGGAGATGGCTCTCATCCTTCTCTGCTGTACAGGAGGAAGCTGAGGCTCACAGAGGGGCCATGGCTTACCCAGCTCTCACAGCTGGTTGCTGCTGAGGTCTGCTGGCTTCTGGCCTCCTCCACTAGGCTGCCCACATGGTGAGTTTGGGTCACGTCATTTGCTTAGTACCAACCCAGAATCTTAGAATTTCAGTGCTGGGAGGGACTGATGTTTCAATTCCTCTTCAGTGGTCTTGGAGAGGGTGTGGAGAAAAGGGAACCCTCCTACACTGTTGGTGGGAATGTAAATTGATACAGCCACTGTGGAGGCTCCTTTATAAACTAAAAATAGAGCTAGTATATGATCCAGTAATCCCACTCCTGGGCATATATCCAGGGAAAACCATGGTTTGAAAAGATACATGCACCCCTAATGTTCATAGCAGCACTATTGACAATAGCTAAGACATGGAAGCAACCTAAATGTCCATTGACAGATGAATGGTAAAGAAGATGTGGTCGTATATACAATGGAATATTACTTAGCCATTAAAAAGAATGAAATAAGGCCATTTGCAGCAACATGGGTGGACCTGGAGATTATCATACTAAGTGAAGACAAATATCATATGATATCACTTTTAGGTAGAATCTAAAAAAAAATGCTACAAATGAACTTATTTACAAAACAGAAACAGATTCACAGATTTAGAAAACAAGCTTATGGTTACCAAAGGGGAAAGGTGGTGGGGGAGGGATAAACTGAGAGTTTGGGATTGACATGTACACACTACTATATTTAAAACAGAAAACCAACAAGGACCTAGCATATAGCACAGGGAACTCTGCTAGATATTCTGTAATAACCTAAATGGGAAAACAATTTGAAAAAGAATAGATACATGTATATGTATAACTGAATCACTCTGCTGTACACCTGAAACTAACACAACATTGTTAATCAACTACACTTCAATATAAAATTTAAAAATTTTAAAATAAATGAATAAATAAATAAATTCCTCCTCAGCGTTCTGACAGCATCCAAGAATCTTTCAGGGAGTTCTTCCTCTGGGAAAGGAACCAGCACAGGTAGAACAGACACTGCCATGGCCCAGTGACTCTCCTGTCTCCATCTGGCTCATTACCCCCTCACTTCCAGGGACCTCCTCTCCCGTTCCTTCCCCCGCTAACATGACCCAACTTCCTCAAAGAATCTGGAAGCCACTAAATCATGGTCAAAAAAATCTTGTCTGTTTTTGAGGGAACACACATTTCATTAAATTTCTAGAGGAAAAAAATTCCAGGAGGGCATTCGTAATTTTTAAAAATACATTATTTCAGGTTTTTTTAAATAGCCTGAATAATTAGATCCTGCAGCATATATTTCCATGTTTGAGGATTTCAAAAAGTTCTTCTCTAGCTGGTCAGGTCATTTTAGCCTGGACTAGGATCCAAACCAGATGGACTAGATAGACTAACATCTCTGCTTTTGTTTTTTTTAAATTAAAACCATTTCATTGAGACATGATTGACATACAAAAAACTGTACATATTTAATGTATAAAACTTGTTGCATTTGGAGATAAGTGTACATACACCTGTGAAACCATCAAGACAATTTATGTTGTAAGCATGTCCATCGCCTCCAAAAGTTTCCTCCTACCTCTTTATTTATTATTGCTATTATTATTTTTAACAGATTTTATTTTTTATTTTTATTCTATTTATTTATTTATTTTTATTTTTGGCTGTGTCGGGTCTTAGTTGAGGCATGTGGGATCTTTCATTGTGGCGTGCAGATTTTTCTCTCTCTAGTTGTGGCAGGCGGGCTCCAGAGGGCGTGGGATATGTAGTTTGCAGCACGCAGGCTCTCTAGTTGAGGCACGCGAGCTCAGTAGTTGTGGCGTGCGGGCTTAGTTGCCCCGCAGCATGTGGGATTTTAGTTCCCCGACCAGGGATCAAACCCGAGTCCCCTGCATTGGAAGGTGGATTCTTTACCACTGGACCACCAGGGAAGTCCCCTGTTGTTGTTGTTATTATTTTTTATAAGAACACAGTGTTAGATCTTCCCTCTTAGACATTTCTAAGTATACAGTACAATATCGAGATGGACTCCAGTTTCAAGCTTGGACTAGATTCTTCCCTAGTCCATCCTACTCACTTGACAGACAGGGAAACTGAGGCTCAGGTCAGAGAGGCACTCTCCCCAGTGAAATTCAGCTCCTTGGTGGCAGAGCCAAGTCTCAACACAGGTCTTTGAGCTCCCATTCAGTGCTGCTTCCACGGAGCTGCAGCACCGCAGTGGCCTGAGATCTGGGCAGCCCAGGGAAGGGGCCGGGGTACCACTTTCTGAGCAGTCTTTGGCCTGAGACAAATCTGCCCAGGCCTGAGCCTCAGACTGCTTTGATGCTCCTAGTCACGCATGTGTCTCGCTCAAACGACTGTCCCTTTGGACTGCTGCAAGGGGCTGATTAGCTGTAATTGCTTTGCCTAGAGCAAGCTATCCACTTAATAGAATCAGCTCCAGTAATTAGCCTGCTGGAGGCTCATTTCCCTTGCTGGAGCCCTAGGGCCTCTAGGCCCTTACTCCAACCTGTGAGTATTGGGCTTCTGCAAGCAGTGAGGTGTAGGGTGTACGTGTGGGGACCTTGGGTGGGTGGGGATGGGGGAGCTGGGAGAAAGCAGTGCTGTGAGGGCTCAGCAAGGGCTCCAGGTACAGCCCTTCCTGGGGCCGGAGCATTATATAGCATTTCCAGGAGGGTCAAAGGGCCTGGCACAGAGGAAATGCTCCATGAATGGACCACAGAGTGCATCTAGTCCAGCCCCCACACTCAGTACTTTTAGCAATCATGTCAGAAGGCATTTCTTGCAGATGCTATGTGCCAGGCACTGTACTAGCTCTTTGGATCCTTCTAAAATAGCCTCAACCCCAAATAGGCGAGGGAGATTAAGAGGTACAAACTTCCAGTTAAAAAAATAAGTGAGTCATGGGTATGAAATGTACAGTGTGTGGAACATAGTCAATAATAATGTAATACCTTTGTATGGTGACAGATGGTAACTAGACTTACCGTGCTGATCATTTTGTAACGCACAGAAATATCAAACCACTTTGTTGTACACCAGGAACTAACAAAGTGTTGGAGGTCAATCATACTTCACAAACAGACAGACAAATCCGTAGAAAAAGAGATCAGATTTGTGGTTACCAGAGTTGGGGGGGAGGGTATCGGATGAAAGCAGTCAAAGGTACAAACCCCCAGTTGGGTCTAAGATAAGTAAGTACTAGGGATGCAGCGTGCAACATGATGAACACAGTGAACACTGCTGTACGTTGTCTAGGAAAATTGTTAAGAGAATAAATCCTAAGAGTTCTCATCACAAGGAAAAAGATCTTTTTTTCTTGAATTTTGTATCTATACGAGATGATGAATGTTGACCAAACTCAATGTGGTAATCATTTCATGATACATGTAAGTCAAATCATTACGGTGTACACCTTAAACTTATATAGGGTGGTATGTATTTATATCTCAATAAAACTGGAAGGAAAAAAAGATGAAAAAGAAAACAAGACAGCTTGAACCCAAGCGATCAATCAGGCTGTGCTTGCATAACTTCATTGACCAGGAGCTCATTACATCTGGGCAGCCCATGGCTTCTGCAGAGGCAGAGAGAACGCTCCATCTATTTTAAGCTGAAAGCTCTTTTACTGGAGCATTTCCACACAGATCACCGGCCCCTCCTAGGCCACCCAGAACAAAGCGAACCCCTCCTCCGTGTGACAGCTCACATGTCCTCTGCATCTTTTTTCCAGGCTGAACATGCCAAGTTCCTTGGTTTTGCCATGTACATCACGTTGGTGAAGTCCCATGTTAATCTGGTTGACAGGCCTAGAACTGGCTTCTGTTCATCCGTTCCTCTTTCCCAGTATATGGTCAGGACCCCAACATCCAGGACGACAGGATAGGACTCCTCTCCCGGCAGAAACAGCTGCAGCTCTAGCCAGATCACAACTCTACCCAAGGAGTGCCACGGTTGTGACCCAGCCCCTCAACTGAGGGAAGGACACCTAAAACCTGCTCACTGGGAATAAAGTCACCCCCCTTGCCCTCTCCCCCACCCGGATGGACACACACACACACACACACACACACACACACACACGCTGCCATGCATGCTCAGAGGCACCACTCAATACTCGCTTGCTGATTAATCATTGCAAGTGCTATTATAATTATTGTGTTTGTTGCTAAGAACTGGCTGCCTCTGCTTGCTTCTCAGAAGCCATAAACCTGCAAAGAAGGATCTCAAGATTTGTGAGGCTGTTGACTAGATCTCCAGGCTCATTTTTTTCCTTAGCAGCAACACGTTTGTCAGAGAATACGGGTCATGGCGGCTCCAGAATCTCTACTGAGGACAGGCTTAAGGGACTTAATTCTAGTGATGTGAGGGGGGAAAGTCTAGGACACTTACCTTGCCCTCGAGGTCAGGATAGCTAGGCTCAAATCCCAGCTCTGGCCCAGCAAGCCATGAGGCCTGGAGATGCGGACTCCCCTTGCCAAGCCTCCGTTTCCTCATCGGCACTGCCTGGTCTAAGGTTTCCTCTAGTTTTAATTATTCTGTGAGCTTGGCCAAACACAGAGGAGAATGTGAGTGGAGGGGAAACTGACAAGGGTTGGCGGATAGAGAGGGGGAAAAAATGATCAGGCCTGAAACTGAAAGTCTCAGGCTCACAGCCTCCTTTAGACACACACACACACACACACACACACACGCACACGCACACGCACACGCACACACACACACACACACGCACACGCACACACACACACACCGGGCTGGAGAGCAGCGGCTGGTTTTCTCCCAGATCTCGCTTTGTCATCACCTGCTGGCCTGCCTAAGACCCCAGTAATGTAGGGGAGGGGAAAGGGAGAGAAAGGGGGAAATTAGTAGAAAATAGTGAAACATACAAGTGGCAAAAATAGAAAAGTGGATCATACCAGTGTCAGTGAGGAGCAAGCAGACCAACTCATGCACTGCCAGGGAGAGTGAAAACCAAGACAGCCACGCTGAGGACAGCCCCGCGGCGTTTAGTGCCATGCAGTGGGCATAAGTACTGTGACGCTTCTGGGTATGCGTCCCAGTGGAAATTCCCTGCAGGTCCTTAAGGACACACACAAGGATGCTCATCTCCACGCAGTATTCAGAGTCAGAGAGGGAGGCCACCAAGGAGATCGTCTCTATGGGAAGGGATCCGTCCAATGTGGTAGCTAGGTGCAGACTTTGGACTAAGGCTTTCTGCTAACGCAGGGAGCAAGCCCGTTCCCTATGGCAACTCTATGAAGACGGGTTGGTTCTCACTCTCACTAGCAGGACACCCAAGTCTGTGTTGTGAGCTTGTCACCCAGCCCATCGGGGCAGGACTGAGAACAGAGCCAGGTGTCCACCTCCAGGGGTAGCGCTCTTCCCCCAACAGCTCGCAGAGCCTCTCCTTTGTGAACAGCTGCCTTTTGTGTTTGGTTTGGGCTTGAGATGTTAAACAAATAGTGTCTCTTGACAAACGCGAGCCGGCTGCACTGGACTGGTTATGCTCTGTAAATCCAGACTAATCCTCCACGTCTCTCCCTACAGAGGCACACCAAGAAACACCTCAGTCATAGCTTAAGTGCCCTGAATCCAATCAACCTGCCCTCGGAGGCCAGGATCCCTGGGGCAACTCTCCGTGTCAGCCACTTCCCTCTCTGCTGCAGCTCCTGGGCCCACAGGGCCCTCCCCCTTCTCAGGCCTGCCCCTGGCTTGATGTTGAGATGGCCCTGGACACTCCTTCCTACAGCAAACCAGGGGCTCCAGGCCCTGCCAGCCCACCTAGCCCAGCCAGGGCTACTGGAACGAATGGAGGAGTGTTTCCAGAGCGCTTTCTGTGCCAGGTGCTGTATCAAGCGTTGTGGATCGTGGAGATGACTAAGGCCCTATCCCTGCCCTCCAGGAGCTTGTGGCCTCATCCAGCCAGGATGGACCAGAATTTCACGGCAGGCTCTGGTCCAACTAGTAATTGATAGAATCAGGATTTGAACCCCAGCTTGTCTGACTAGGGGTCAGTCCTTTCTCCCCCTACCTCACCACCTCCTGCCACCATCTTCCAGCCAAACTGGCCAATAAAGGGGGGCTAGAAAGTGAGGGACAGAGAGGCCTCTGTGCCCCTCATCTGTCAGACCGTATTCTTGGCTGTTGTAGAATGAGCATTGCTAATCACAGGGCTAAGCCTGTCGTTAACATCACGGAATGTCAGAGTGAGAAGAGACTTTTCAAGATAACCCACCCTTTCATCCTATAGAAAAGGAAATCGAGGCACAGAAAGACAAAGCGACTCCTTGAGTCCACCAGCTAGTTGGTAGTTGGCAGCAGCACCGGGACCAAAGCTCCTGGACCTGGACTCCCAGTTCAGTGCTCTCCCCACTGACTTTCTCAGGCCTTCAAACTCTCAAATTTATCTTTATCCTCTTCTTCTAAACAAGGCAGGGCTTGCTCCAGCCTTTGAAGTATCTGCAAAGTGTCACAGAAAAAGATTGTCCGGGTTTTTCTGCCCACAGGCTTTGCTGTCTGGGTCCCTGGCCTCACTGACGCTGCTGGTCTCTATCCCAGCAGGTGAGGATGCTTTAAGGTCTTCACTGTGTACTGAGTACCCAAGAAAACATGTGGGGCGACTCTGATGTGCAAAGCACGGTGCTCCCACTGCGGGAGGTGTACCATGAGTAAGAAGGGTCTCTGCCTGGAGAAAATAATGAGCCGGGGAGGAAGACAAATATTAAAGGGTCAACGAGGCAGGGGGAGTGTCTACTGAGTTGAAGCTTGGACAGGGGGCTGTGGAAGCCCAAAGGAGCCAGTGATTCTGATTGGAGGCAACTGGGGAATGCTTCATTGAGGGTGTGGCCTTTGAGTTGGGTCTTGAAGCCTGAATAGGAGTTTGATAGATAGAAAATGGAGAGGTTGAGGAGGTATCAGCATCCCAGCTGATGGGAGCCACATGAGCCAGGAGTGAAGCACAAAAGTACTTGGATGTGTCTAGAGCTTAGAGAGGAATGGAGTGGAATATAAAACTGGAAAATAAGCACAGGGAACTCTACTCAATACTCCGTAATGGCCTATATGGGAAAAAAAAGTAAAAAAGAGTGGATATATGTATATGTACAACTGATTCACCTTGCTGTACACCTGAAACTAATACAACATTGTATATCAACTATACTCCAATTTAAAAACACCTGTAAAATCTTATGTGTATGATGCTTCGTACATAATAATATGCAGCAACTAATGATAATTAAATTCTGTACCATTTATCCTGACTCAGACTGTGTCCTTTTCCTCACAAACTAAAGTCTTAAAAGCAGTGACTATACTCTCTTTTCACCTGATTCTTGGAAGAACTAGGGAAGCAGAAGCAGGCCAGGAAGGTCATGGGATGTTATAAATGAAGGGAACAGACATGCCCTGATCCAAACCCCTCCATTTATGGCTGTGCAAATCGAGGCCCCGGGAGGAGTGACTGGCCCACAGCAAGCAGGTGGCAGAGCGGTGGCAGAGCCAGGACCCCAGCCCAGGCCTCCCAACTCTCCACCCTGTGTTCTCTGTACCGGACAGGATTTCAGAAAATCCTCGCACAGAAGGCTGACCAGTATAATGATTTGAAGGATGTAAAAAAATCTCTCCCTTACTGGCCCAAAGCTTCCTCCCCTGGAGTCACCAATGGATTAAAAAAATACAAGAATTTGGGGAAGCCACAGCTGAGCAGTTTTTATCATTTATAACGGACAGGGTTGACAGAGGTGCTTTCTGACACTTGGCCTTGGGCAGAGGGTGGGGCATCCCCGTGGGGGGGGTGGTGGTGAGGTACAGGCAGGTCCTGGAAGTCCTGGACAGAAAGGAGCAGAATAGGCTTCCAGGCCTTTGGCACCATCCCACCCAGGTCGAGGGCTGGCCAATGCAATTCCTGCCTATAGGTCCTGGGGGTTACTCAGAAAACGTGAGTGGCACCCGTGCAATTACACCCACTGGTCCCCCCTCCTTAAAAGAAGGGAAGGAGGAGGGGCAGGAGGAGGAGACCCAGGCTGCCCTCCTGGGCTCCAAGGGCACTGTGCTCCCCTGCTGGTGGGTGTCCTGACCTCAGACATAATGAGAGATAACAGGAAAGACCCCAGCCACGGCACGTGGGTCCTGGGCTTCCCACTCGCTTTGGGACCCTGGGCAGCACCCTTCTTACTCTTTGGGCCTCAGTTTCCTCATCTGTAATGTGAGAAGCTTGGGCTAGATGATCTCTAAAGGTCCTTTCAGTTCTGAAGTGCTGTGAGAACAAGCATTATCATTATTAATAATAAATGCCCTGCCCCTAAAGAGAGCTTTTTCCCTTTTCCAAAGCTCTTTCACTCATAGTATCACCTTTCATCTGCACAGCAGTCTGGTCTGGTAGCCAGAGGTGAACAAACCTTGGACATATACATAGCCTTTCACACTGAAAAGCAGGCTAGTGAGACACTTGCTCCCCTAGACTGGCTTCGGGGGAACTGGCTTCTGGGGTGATTGTGGCCAGGAACACAGAACCTAACTTGAGCCTGCACCCCTGGGAAGCCAGGAAAGGCAGTGCTTTTCTTCCAAAGAGCTGCAGGATGCCAAGAGGGAAAGGCTGCAACAGGCTGAGTTCATGGCCAAAGGGGCAGGACCAAAAGTTTGTGGCGGATCAAAGAGTCTGACACAACACAAAGACCTTTGAGGGGAGGGGGAGGGGACAAAGAGCCACCAATCAAGGCCTTCCCAGCAGGCTCTGGTCAAAGACCTGAGTCTTAGGGGAGAAGAAGTTGTTATAGAACCTCATATTGTCTGATTTACACGTAGGTCATCCCCTTTGATCCCTTACAACAATCTGTTCAAGAGCTAGTGTGATTAGCTATCCCATTTACAGTGAAAATAAATGAAGGCTCGAGGAGTCATCATGGAGAAGAGGACAGGCTTGGAAAGTAGATGAAGTCTCTTCCCAGCAGAATGCCCTTGGGGGATTCTCTGCATTGCCTTTAGCCTCGGTTTCTACATCTATAAAATGGACATAACCATCCCTTCCTTTCAGGATCATGGTAAAGACTAGAGATAATGAATGTAACGTGCCTCGCCTGATACAAGGCAGATGTTTGATACATACTTGTTGCACGAATGGCGGAAGAAAGGGATGAGTTGGGGGCACTCCTGGGAGAAGCAGTGTAGTGACCGGCAGTGACAGGTCAGCCCAGGATGTGGACAGATGGTGCTCCCGCTTCTGGCTGGCTGCCTCCTGAGCCCACCCTCAGAGGTCTTGGGGTCTCTCGCATGTCTCTCCTCATGGCCCACGCCAGGGTCCTGTGAAAGACTTTTTGACCCTCCTTGGCAGTGGGATTTGCATTCCAGTCATTCTGCTCACTCAGCCCATCCAAGTCTGGAGTTGTTTGGAGCTAAGCAGGGCCTGTGGGATCATCTGCCGTGGCACCTCATCTAGGAGATAAGGAAGCAAGACTCCGAGGGGGCAATGACGCCTCGCTGAAGTCCCACAGCCTGCCGTCCTCGCCACCACTGCACCATGTTGACAAATGAAGAAACTGAGGTGTAGGAGGAGGTCTGCTGGCTCCTCCAATTTGTCAGCGAGGCTCCTGATCTGCGCCCCTCCCCCCCCACCCTATTTCAGTTAGATCCCAGTTCTATTGGGATGGTGGTGTCCAGTACTATCCCTGGCAGCCCGGCGCAAGCCCAGCCTGGCCAGCTGGTGCAGGACAGGGGCCATAGGTGTCAGGCCCGTCCTCGAAGGCCCCTGGGGAGCAGAGCAGGAGCCCCTAGGACTGGGTGCTAGTGGCCTAGGCTAGCAGCCTGTGCTTCCTCAGCCAGTTCCAGGAGCTGTGCTGACCTAGGAAGGGACACATTTCACGAGAGCAGGGCTTTCCCTTGGGTGTTGGCCCATGTGTGCCCGGTCCACAGCTGTGCCCTCCTATTTCTGAGACAGCCAGCAGACTGGCACAGGGGAGGGACTAGGGCCTGGGAGGAGGGAAAGCTTGGCTGGGTCCGAGTGCTGACACTAACTCACTGTGTGCCCTTGCACGGCACTGGACCTCTCTGCCTCAGGTTCCTCATCTACATAGTAAAGGGCAGGACAGCAAGGCCCGAGGTCCCGTCCACCTAGAGCCTGTTGTGATTTTGGTGGAGGGATGAAGGTGGGGTGGCCCAGAGGCCTGATTGGCCCAGTTCCTTTCCCCTTCCTTGCTTCTCTTTTTCTGTGTCGTCGGTTTATCTCCAGCTATCCAGGTCTCTCTGTCTCTCGCCTGCGGCTCTTTCTGTTTCCATCTTTCGCTCTGTGCCTCTCTCGCTCTGTATTTTTCTGCCTGCCTCTTCTTTTTTCTGTGTCTATGAGTCTACCTCTGGTTTTATCTCCTTGTCTGTCACACCCCCTTCTGACTCTTCTCTCTCTCTTCCTCTGTAGTTATATGCATTTCTCTGCCTACTTATCTTTCTCTGGGTCTCTCCCTCTCTCTCGCTCTCTGTCCTGCCCGGTCTCTCCGCTGCTCTCCCGTCGCTCCCCCTCCCCTCCCCCTCCGGCATCCCCCCCTCCTCCCTCCCTCGGCGCGTCTCCCCAGTCCTTATTTGGCTGGGCGGGAGGGCTGGCGGGAGGAGGCGGCCTGCGGGCGGGGGGCGGGGGGCGGGAGCGGGGCCGGGCGGAGGAGGGCGGTGGGTGGTGCTGAAGGGACAGCTCCGCGGCGGCGGCGGCGGCGGCGTTGGCGGCTGCGGCCCCGGGGCGCGGAGTGGGTGCCCGGCGCGGGGAGCAGCGAGCGCAGCCATGCCCCAGGCCGCCTCCGGGGCAGCAGCAGCGGCGGCCGGGGCGCGGGCCGGGGGCGCCGGGGGGCCGGCGGCGGCCCGGGCGGGACGATGAAGCGGCAGAATGTGCGCACGCTGGCGCTCATCGTGTGCACATTCACCTACCTGCTGGTGGGCGCCGCGGTCTTCGACGCGCTCGAGTCGGAGCCAGAGATGATCGAGCGGCAGCGGCTGGAGCTGCGGCAGCAGGAGCTGCGGGCGCGCTACAACCTCAGCCAGGGCGGCTACGAGGAGCTCGAGCGCGTCGTGCTGCGCCTCAAGCCGCACAAGGCCGGCGTGCAGTGGCGCTTCGCCGGCTCCTTCTACTTCGCCATCACCGTCATCACCACCATCGGTAACTACTCGCCGGGCGGGGGGCGGGGACCCGGGGGCTGGGCGCCGGGTTCTGGGGTAGTCCGGAGCCGGCTGGGGCTGGGAGGTTCTCCCGGAGAGGGTCTAGGCGCCGAACCCCGCGCTCCCAGAGACCCGAGTTCAGCCTGACGTGTCTGCTCCGTAGGGACAGGGCTCGGGGGAGGCGTCGAATCCTGGCTCCGGACTTGACTCTCCAGCAGGGCCAGCCCTAACTTGTCCCTGCCAGGCTGCGAGAGGGCCCCAGGGGACTCTGAAGTGTGTGAGAGGGGCAGGAGCGACGGGCGGCGGCTGGGGAGGAGGGGTGTGGCCGCGCCAGGCCCTGGAGCAGGGCGCCGAGTGTAAGTGGTGGGGAACGCTCGACTCCTCCGTGTCCTTGCAGATCGGCTCCCGGACCCCAGCGTGTCTACGCCGACTGGGGCTTCAGGGAGACGTGTGGAGGCAGGTACTTGGCACTCTGAGGCACACGGGGCCGCTCTGGGTGCCTGGAACACTCCATAACTGTGGCTATGAGTACTTCTTGGGGTGTGTGTGTGTGTGTGTGCGTGTCTGCGTGCACGTGTGTGCCCAGCGCCAGGAGTTTAGGCTCTGCCAGCCAGTGCCTTTAATTTTCTTAGGGCAGCAGAGCTGGTGCTGGAAGCCAGACCCAGCCCTGTCTGCCTTCTTTACTGCTGTCCCAGGAAAACAGTCACCTCACAGGAATGGCCCCAGTTCTCCTCTTCCAGCCAGGGCAGACCTCAGTGTAGGAGGCCACACACACCCAGACTCTCTCACAGTATAGGCACAGGTGCACACACAGGCACACACGCAAGCTCACACAGGACATACACGGGCACACACACAAGGCGCACAAGTGGGTACCCGAGAAAGAATCTCCAGTGAGGCCCTTGATGTGCTATTCAGGTGTCCAAACAGGGATAAACACCTTACCCACTCCCAAGACTATAATTCCAGCCCAGCTCCATTACTTGTCCCATTGTATGACCTTGGGCAAGTCCCTTCCCCTGCCCGAGTCTCAGGTTCACCTCCAGACAATGAGAGTTTGGCCGAAATGACCTCCAGGACTCCTCCGGGTCCTGATGTGCTCCCAGCCCACCTCCCCCCAGAGCTCACTAGGGCGCCTCCAGGAGCTGTTTCCTCCATCTTTCCTGTTCCTTCTCCTCTCCCTGGTCCTCCTCCTAGCCCTGGCTGAGCTCCCACGGGCTCATTGCCATTTGGCATAGCCCATGACAAGATGGCAGTGTTTTCCTGGGAGTCAACAGGAGCCGAGAGGGGTAAAAGGCAGTACTGGACGCCGTCCCTGCCGTTTGTCCACTGCAGGACTGTCCCGAGATTCCGCTGCTCTCTGGAGACCGCAGGGAGCTATGCTATGTGGTTTCTGGAAGATGATGAAAAGGACCCCAGGAGTGGATGTGGCCCAAGTGGGGGCACCTCTGGGTCCTGCTGACGCTGTGAGTGAGTTTAGTGCAGGATGGTCAGACTCAGGTCTGCCCAAAGAGGAGCCTGCTTTCCTGGGAAGGACCAGACTGGGTTTTGTCCGGCGTCTCCTCCCCTCTCCCACCTCCCTGCCACCTGCCAGGGTTTCAGGAGCACTGCAGGTCCTTAGACCTTCCCTCTCTCTCTCCCCACACATCTTACCCTTGGTGTGTGCCCCATCTTTCTCAGTACCCTGGTCCCCAGCTCCACAGTAACCACCCAACTGACCTCCTTGCCTCCAGCCTCATTCCCCTTTAGGGCAAGCTCCCGAGGATAAGGCTGCCAGAAAGAATCTCCCCAAAGCACAGCTATGACCATACCAATACCCTTCTCAGAAGCCCTCAATGCCCCCCTGCTGCCCATGTAATCCATAAATCCACACTCCTCATCCCAAATTTTCAGGACCTCATACCTGGCTGCAATCTCTATGTCCGACTTCATTTCTCACTTCTTACTGACATGATCTCTCCACTGCAGCCCAACTGTCCCTCGAGAACACCTGAAGTGTGCCCATCTGGCATGCCTTTTTCTCTGTCTTCTATTTATCTTGTCCAAGCTAACCTTCCAGGTCCAGTTCAAATCCCATCTCCTCCTTGAAGTCTTCCAGACCATCCCAGGCCACTGGCTCCAGATGACTGCAGGACTTACTGTCAAGACCAGCTGAGTGACACAGTGTAGGCTGTTTTGCACAGCTGTTTACATTTCAGGGGGTGTATTTTGTCTCTTTAACCACACGGGGTGTAATTAACCTCCGTGGGGGCAGGGCCCTGTGGTTCCCATCTCTGTGCTCGCAGAGCCGGCACAGTACCCAGCAATACGCAGGAGCACTCAGAGAATGCTACTGATGGGTTTAAGGTGTGCAGAAGTGAGACGGCATCATCCTTCCCCTCCATCCCTGCCGTTTCCCGAAGTGTTTGTAATCCTCACCAAGAGAGAAGCTGAAAGCTGGGGGTAGAGGCAGACAGAGTGTGGTTCTGATGATTTTTTGTTTGTTTGTTTTTTTGCGGTGTGTGGGCCTCTCACTGTTGTGGCCTCTCCCGTTGCGGAGCACAGGCTCCAGACGCGCAGGCTCAACAGCCATGGCTCACGGGCCCAGCCGCTCCGCGGCATGTGGGATCTTCCCGGACCGGGGCACGATCCCGTGTCCCCTGCATCGGCAGGCGAACTCTCAACCACTGCGCCACCAGGGAAACCCTGATTTTTTTTATTTATAAGGAGCTTGGCAAGAGGAAAGAGAGCATCAAAGAACCACCCTAGTTCTGTGGGGGCCCTAGACTGGCACTGCCCACTCTGCCCCACCCAACCATCACTGGCTTTTTGTCACCTCTCACTCTGGCTATGATACCTGGCTGGGAGCTGTCCATATGGGCTCAGATCTAAGAAACAGCTCTCTGGGCTGTGATCAGATGGTTGGAAAGGGCCCTATATTAGACTGATCTTGACCCCAAACCCAAAGGCAGCAGTCTGTGTCCACCTGACCCCTTTGGGGACACAAATGGGTCTCCTGAGAGACTGGGAGTCCCTCTGGGATAGAATAATGACAAAATTTCCCGTTCTTTCAGTGCTTTAGTGATCACAATGCACTTTCATCTCATTTCTTGAGTCTCAGCCTTCATAGCTCAGGGGAGTTGCCAGGGCAGGTACTGTTAGCTCCCTTGCACAGATGAAGGCATGGAGGCTCAGGAAGGGGAAGGGACTCCCTCAAAGTCACGCAGCTGCTGAGCAGCGGAGTTACTTAGAGCGAGAAGCAGGGACTCCTGACTCTAAGCCCAGTGTTCCTTCCCCTGCTGGTTTCTTGGCCGCTTCCTCTGCCTCCATATGCCGTGAAGCCCAAAGCCAGCCAGGATTGGCATGGCCATGACGTGCTCAATCATGCCGGCTTGCAGGGCGCTCATGGGCAGCCCTGATTGGTTGAGGGTCAGCAGGGTCTGAGTTAGTCATTCACCTGGTTAGTCACAGTCACCACTAACTGCGAGGATTCCTCCAGCTCCCTCGTCCCTAGTCTCCCAGACAGGAAACCCTTCCTTTGTCGGGCCCTAAGTTCATCAAATGCGAAGGGAAACTCTTTTTTGGGAAAGTTTAACCTCTCTAGCTGTTGAGTCATTAGGCTCCTCCGGGGCCCCAGCCACGTCTATTCATAGCCTGGAGGCTGTCAGAGCAGGAAAGGGCCCTGAGATCAGCTGGTGCTACCCGTTCCTCTTACCGAGAAGGAAGCAAAGAGGTGACGGGAATAGGGTAGTCAAACCTGACTCGCAGGCCCCCGCTCCTTCCACTTGTGCAGACTGCTTCTTTCTCTGTTATTATTATTAACAGCAGCAACGGCAACAATGCTAGTGGCAGCCACCGTTTATTAACTACTCTTCGGCAGGCTGTATACAAGACGCTTCATTTATATTCCCGTTCAGTTCTCTCCCCAACCCTTCAAGGTGGGCATTATTATTCCCATTTTTCAGTGGTGGAACCTGAGGCTCTGGGTGTAAATTACTCACCATGGCCTGTGACTTGAAAGTATAGGTTCAGTGGAGCCTCTCTGAGTCCCACGCCCTGTATTTTTTACCAATTCTTCCTCTACTTCAAGAACCCAGCCCAGACCCTTGTACTTTGGGTCAAGTAGCCAAGGCTTGTCTCTTCCTCTGGCAAAATCCTCCCCAGAAAGAGAGGCCCTCTGGCTCCAGCACGCTGCAGCCAGCCTCTGCTCCCCTGCACACTGGCCCCTGACCAACCCAGACCACGTGCCACAGCCGTGCCCGGCACCAGGCCCTCCCGGAGACTGCCATGGGCTCACAGGTGCCCGTTCTCCCACCGCAGCTCCCTGGATTCCTTGCGGCTCTAAGGCAACAAGAGGCCAGGTGATTGATTAAGCTGACGGAGCTGGGACAGAAAACCTTCTGTTCTGCTCTCTCCCCAGCTTCCAGCAGAGCACAGGCTCCCATCGCCCACCACATGGCCTGGGAATCCTTAGATTGTGAATTCAAGCAGGTAGTTCATGAGGGAGCCTGTACTTCTTACATCTTTCTAAGAAGGAGGGAAGTATAGGAGTGACCTGCCACCCGCCAAAATCCCAGAGTCCTCAAATCAAAAAGTGAAAGGAGACAGTAGCAGTCATCCAAACATCCAGAGAGGTGAGTGACTTGCCCAAATTCACACAGCAAGTCGCAGGTACAACCCTTTGAGTGCCTAAAGATCTCTCCGTCACCCCAGCCTGTTTTCCTCACGACCCCCACTTTGCTCTTAGCACCAGGGTCTCCGTCCGCTTATCACTCAGCTGTTCCCAGTACTCTCTTGACTTCCCGGGGGATGGAGGGGCAGTCCAGCCTGAAACGGTCCCACTGTCCGCTCTCAGTCAGTATTTCCTTCCTCGCTGCCCACAGACCACCCCTCTGCTTCAACTGTACAGCCTTTCCTGAGGGTGGCATATGAACACGGGTGCTGGCTTAGAAGCCCGAGTGCCTGGCTTCATCACTCAATCCCCCTCTCCGCTCGCCACCTCCACCGCCTGCTACTAGTTGTGTCACTTTGGACAAGTTACTTAGTCTCTCTGAACTTGCTTTGTCATTTGCTATGTGGGAGAATAATATCTGCCTCCTAGGATTAAATGGGATAACATGGAAGAAGTGCCTGGTACAGAGTATGTGCTTAATAAACAGTATCTACACTTTTAAGTGTTATCATTTCTCATGTATTATCACTTTCCCTACAGAAGGGAACTGCTCTGTTTCCCAAGGATTACTATGACCACAGCACCTCTACTCCTTCCTAACAGGTGGGGACAGTGGGATTGGGGACCAGAGGCTGCCACACCCTTCCCTTTATCCTCCTAATCTCACTCCCCCATCCCAGGCTTCCCAGATCCTCACTCATGCCTAGAGTCTTCCTGACATCCAGGCTCAGGGGCAATGCTCCCTCCTCTGAGCAGGCAGACCCTGCAGCAAACCAATCAGGGAGAGTGAGGTGCACGGTGGTAGAACCCATCCTGGATTGGAGCAAGAGGACAAAAGTTCCAGTTCCACTTAGCTTAGCTGCTGGTCCTCTATGACCACCAGTTTCTTCATCTACAAAGTGGACGTATTTGATCAGAGGTCCTTCTGGCTGCCATGCCTCCTGCCTGCACGTCCAGTTCCCACACGTCATGATTGGGGGCTAGAGACATGGAGGGAATGGGGGCCAGAATAGGACAGAAATAGAAGACACATGTCTGGCCACAGTGGGGACAGGACAAACACAATAAGTATTTTCAAAGAAAACATAAACAAGCACAGATGAATGTAGTGCAAATCACCACTAGAAACAGCTTTCAGCTGGCAGCACAAACGGTAAATCTGTGAGTTGATTTTGTAATAAAAAAATGTAAAAACGATTTCCCTGCCGTCAGCCAGCAGCAAGGGAAGAGACCCAGCTCTGATTGAGATCATGATGAGTTTAGGCAAACCTCAGCAGAGACCCAGGATGGGCACTCCCTCCCTCCCACCCCACCCCTGCCTTGGATGCAGGGAACGGACGTGTCTATAACACGTCAGGCTCTGTCCGAGGCATTTCTCACCTCCTGCATTCCCACAACTACCCTGGGAGGGCAGGCATTATCATCCTGTTATGGTCAAGGAACAGAAAGCTCAGAGAAGTTCAAACATTGGCCCAGGACCCTACAAATATAAAATGACAGTAACAGGGCTTACACCCAAGGCTGTAGGAAGTATCTTTTCATGGAGTCGTGCAGCGCCCTGCTCCCCACGGAGGCTCTGCTGTCCCTCTCGTATGAATGTCACAGACAATGGAGGAGGGGGATAGGGTCATGCAGGGCACTCAGCTGTGACCTCAGCTTCAGGATATCACATCCTCAGGACTATGGGTAGAGCATTTAGCCCAAAGAGAAATCAGTTAGCTCCACCTCTCTCATTTTACAGTGTGGAAACTAAAATTCTAATTGGAGAAGAAGGGAACCCTGTTAACTGATGCCTCCTTCCGTGTTGTTTGCCACCCCACCCCCAGGCTCATGGAGAAGAAGGCAGACTGCCAGCCGGCCTGCCCTGCTTGCCTGGGGCCCCCTCCTCACCCCTCTGTTAGGCTCTGGTCCTCAGCACGTGGCAAATGCCTGCCGTGAAGCAGTCACCGGCCCAGCTGATGCGGCCACCTCCCAGTCTGTCCACACTTCCCCGTTGTCCAGAAACTGCCCATGCTCAGGCAGCTCCCAGGTGGCTCCCGGAGACCTGCCCCTCACCTGGAGCCACCCCGAGCCCCTACTGCTGCAGTCACGCCTTCGCTTTCCCATTTCCAGAGCTGGCTTCAGCTACTGCCTGGAGCCGACAGCTTTGATCCTCCTGGTTCTGTGGCCCCTGGGATCCCCACCACGCTGGGGCCGACTTCCCACGCTCCCCCTTCACCAAAGCCAGCTCCTTACCACCCTGCTTCCCACTCCCGCCTCTTCCAGTGACACACAGGGTCGCCTTTGTGAAGAGAGTGTATGGATGCAGGGAATATAAGGCAGGAGCCTGGGCTGGGAGCTAGAAACTGGGTTCTTTCTCTCCCCTTAGACAAATCATTCTCTCTCCCTCTCTCTCTCTCTCTCTCTCTCTCTCTCTCTCTGCTTTCCCCCTACTCATGAGAGGCACAGGCACTACCCTGCTGGGCTGCAGTCTCCCCATTTGTACAAAGGAGGTGTTCCCCAGGGGGAACTAGAGAAGGCTAGCTCAGCAATACGGAATTCTCTACATTAGTTCTTCTCCCTTCGTCACCTCTGACGATTTGGTTGGTCTTGTTTAAATGCAGATTCTGAACCAGTAGGTCTGGGATGGGGCCTGAGAGTCTATAATTCTCACAAGGCCCCCAAGGGACACTGATGCTGTTGCTCTGCGGTTTACACTTTGAGTAGCAAGGATCTAAATAACCCGGAGACCTGACTTCCGAGAACAGACCTGAGGTGGGGACTGTGGTTTTAAGAACAAGATTGTGTAGAGCTGGAAAGGTCCTTAGGAATCTGGCCATGGAGTGTCAGAGCCAATGGCCTCAGAGCTGGTGGACCCTCCTCTGAGGCTGGGGCAGGGCTTTGGTTTGCCCCAGAGGAAGTAGATGCAGAGGTAACCTGGGTTCAATCAGAGAAACACAACCACCTGGAGATATATATATATATATATATATATATATATATATATATATATATATATATATATATAGACTTATGTGTCTTGACTTACGTGATGGTAGTTGCTGGCTAGGTGAGTGAAATCTGTACGGCAGGACATCGGAAAGGACAGTCTGGAACTCTCTCCAGCTTGGGCTGAAGCTGCTGTTCACAGGCAGAGTTTCTTCTTCTTCAGGGAAGCCTTGGCTCACCTCTTAAGGTCTTTCAACTGATTGATTCAGGTCCACCCAGTGATCTAGGATAATCTCCCTTACTTAAAGTCAACTGATTACGGACTTTAATCACATCTACAAAATGCCTTCATAGCAACCCCTGGATCAGTGCGCAATTGGATAACTCAGAGCTTTAGCCTAGCCAAGTTGACACATCAAAAAGATCATCACGCTACCCATATATCACACTGGGGACCTCAATAAGTGACTTTTAAGGTTCTTACCAACCCTGAGATACTTAGATTCTTGATCTTCAAAGAGGCAGCCTAGAGACTTAGAGTACCCAGAGTGGGACTCATCAGCGTCCTGGGGACCCCCAGACCCTCTGGGTCACCTTCCAAATAGTACTGACTTTAGCCTTCATTTCAGGTTTACCAAACTTCATTTTCAGTTTACTAAAAATCATTGAGATCTTCTGAGTGCCAGACACTATACCAGGCACCAAGAGAATAGAAAACTAAGATCCAGATCCTTCCCCAAGGAGCCCCCGGTCTGGTGGAATCCTGAAACCACAAGTTGAATGGTATATATGCTAAATCCTAGTGGAGTAACTCAGAATAAGGATCTGAGAAGGCTTCCTGGAGCAGGTAGGACCTGAGGAAGGCTTAAATGAAGAATTAGAACTGCAGTAAGTGACGATTGGCAGTGAGAGCTTTCCGGGGTAAGGGAGCGTCATGAATTAGGCTGGGGCCATAAGTCTGCCCAAGGGAAGGTGGGCGGAGCCAACCTTGGAGGGGGCTGGGTGCTAGGCTCTGGCAGGTGGACTTGATTTGACAAGAACTGGAGGAGGGAAGTGATAGGCTCCAACCTGTGTTCTCCTGCCTGGATCCTGACCAGGAATCAGGATGCAATGCCCCTATGACCCCAATTGAACCACCAGCTGCCGCCATCATGCCAGTTGAACCAGTGGGTCACCCCAGTTGAACTAGTGGGTGCCTCATGACCCCAGTTGAACCAGAGGGTAATGGCAACCTGAATCCTGATTATCTAGCTTCAGCCCCACCCTGGTCACCCAGCAGACCTCAGCCAGCCCCCAGGAAGTGCTTTCACTTCCTCCCCTCTCCACGATTCCTTTTCTGGACCAAAGATCCACTCTGGAGCCTAGACCAAACCCAGGCTTGTGGATGGTGTTCAGGAGGCCCTGGGACAGCACGGAGCTGAAGGAGAGGATACTGTCCCCCACTGCTGTGTGGACATTTTTTGCATAGACAACGCCAGGCCCCTGCTGCACGGCTTGGCATGGACTCAGTGTCCCTCTTCAGGAATGTGCAGGGCCTCTCCTGACCACAGCTCCGATGCAGAAATAACCATCGCAGAAACATCCGGAGAGGCGCATTCCAGCCCGCTGGCCACAGGACCATCTGGGAGGCTCTCTCCAGAGACCCGAACTGTCAGGCCCTGGTTGAACGGCCCCAAGAGAGTGATGCCAGTCTTCAGACAGGAGGCAGCCCTCTCCCCCAGGACGGTGCTGTCCTCCCACCAGGGCCCTGGGGGCAGGCAGGGCTGGGTGGTTCCAGGCAGGAGCAAGTCTCAGGTCGACGCAACAGATCCGTTCTCACTTGGACCTATTCTGTCCAGATCTTAGACCTGACATGAAGCCGCCACACCCCACAGAGCCTGCCTCAGTTTCCACGGTCATGAACCAAGGCTGCCATTCACTGGGAGGTTTCTCTGGGCTGAGCCCGTCACATGTATTACCTCATTTAATCTTCAGAGCCACCTATGAAGGCGACACTATTACTATTCCCATTTCACAGAGGGGGACCCTGAGGCCCCAAGCGGCCAGGGCAGGCCCGCACAGGTGCACTGCTGGCAATCAGCAGAGCAGGGGCGTGTAAAGCAGGCCCAGCACTCGCTTTATAAAACGCTTGGTCACACAGTATCTCTCCTGAACCTCATAACAACCCAGAGGTGTAGGTGTCAACGAAGAAACTGGACTTGAGAACATAAGATCGCTTCCCGTGACCCAGAGCCAGTGAATGTGGAGGCAAGAGTCAAGTCCAGACCTTCCAACCCCAAGACCAAGCTCTCCCCCGAGGAGGGCTCTGGCCCCCCGTAGCTGAAGGTGGGTTGGATGGTCCGGATGTTGGGGCATCGTAGAAGTGGGTGTTGGCCTATGGAGGGTGAAGAGGATGGTGCTGGGGGGCAGGGGGCGGCCGTCGTCATGGAGTGGCCTTAGTTCCATGCATTTGAACAGGAGGGAAACCTGAGACTAGAAAGGAGAATAGAGTGATGGTTCTTAAGAACAGCCAGTGAGTGAGAGAAGGGCCTGGTTGGGGGTGACTTGGCAACTCACCTGCTCCCCGGCGTGCAGGGGGGAGGGCAGGGAAGATGGCCCCTGCATGCTGAGTCGGGCGCTGGTCCCCGTAGCAGTAGTTATTTGGAGCCAGAGCAATGGGTGTCCGGGCCTGAGCTATGCCCAGGAGGCTGTGAGTTTTAAAAACTCCCCTGATGAGGGGAATCTGCAGCCAGGTTTGGGAAGCACAGGAAAGAAGAGAGCTTATTCGAATCAGCGTTCTGTACTTGGGAGGCTGGGCCACTTGCCAGCCAGCAGCTAGCGTTTTCTTTCTGGGTTTCCTTGGGACTTGAGAAACAGTCAAGGGGCAGCTGAGGAAGAATCTTTGGAGTTCACAAGCCAAAGCTCCTGGGGTGAGCCAGGTGGCAGAGGCCCCAGGAGTCAGCGGGTGGCCCCAGGAGAAGGGCAGGTCCCACTCTTCCCAGAGGAGAAGGGGACCGAGAGGGTCTCAGTGGGGGTCATGGGACAGGAGGTGACTCCTCCATGGCTTAGCTCTCAAGTGACCCCAGGGAAGGGGGCCAGCCCCCTTAGCTGTGTGAGTATCACTCACCTGGGAACAAAGTGGGGGGCTCTAGCCTGGCTGAGCCAGCGTGACCCCTCTTCAGCATGACCTTGCATCGTGGATTTTCCACCATGAGGGCTAGACAGAGGAAGACCCTCCGGGGCTACTCTTGGTCCTTGGTCTACCTCCAAGCGGGGTCAGAGGAAGAGAAACCTGGACATAAAGTCAGTGGCAGACCTTCTTCCCCTGGGTGCCCAGCTCAGTGCCCCGGACTCCTAAGTACTTGTCTTCCCTGGGCACCAAAGAGGCCCTGACGCCCCCTATCTTCCCCTTAGGATCGTCAGTGGGCTACGTGTCGTTTCTCAGAGCTGTGACTGGTGTTGTAGCACAGCTGAGCTAAGGAAAGTGGGGGACACAGACCCTTCTGCTGTTTCTCTGCTCCTGCCTGGCTGTGAGACCCACAGCAAGTCACATCCCACGCTGGCCTTGTCTGCAAGGGACTGGGCTGGTGGTGTCTGAGCCCCTTACAGCTCGGACCATCTCTACTCCAGCTCAGCCAGGACCTAATCCTGGCCTCTGCTTCCAGCCCCTCCTGAGATGCTCGCTGCCCAGGGTTACAATCTTGTCTCCACTTCATCGCATGATGGCTGAGCCCTGGAGGGACTTCCTCTGTGTCCAGTCCCAAGAATAGAGCCTTGTCCAGGACCTCCAAGTCACCCCTTTCTGGAAAGGGCATTTCTGACTGTGGCCGCAGCCTTGCTTATCAGCAGAGCGAGTCCACTGCCCCAACCCCTGGGACAGTTGGAATGCGGGAGACTCCCACCCAGAAAGGGGGGCCCCGTAACAGCTGGCAGCTCCCGCAGTAGTCTGTGGATGGGGTGTGGGAGGAGCAGTGGTGCTGAGAGCCTGCTGACCCCAGCCAGCACTTTCAGGCAGGAGGGTAGCCAGGAGAGAGGCTGCAGACGGTCTTTCTTCCCAGGTTGTCCCTGGACCTGAGCTGGCCCGGGATGAGTGCACTGGTGGCTGTCCCTACAATCCAGGCCCTCGGCTAGCTCAGAGGCTTCCAGGGTCCTGGGAGCTAAGGTCCTGCTCGTGGACCAACCTTCAGCATCCCACCTAGACCAGTGACCTGCTAGACCTCTGAGCGGCTGGAGTTAGCCGCATGGGTCCTCACAATGGTTTGATATCTCAAAATGTTCTCGGGCCATTACATGATATGTGTGTGTTGCAGAGCATACAGTCACATTCCTCCGCCTTTGGCTGGAATGGGGTCAGTTCAGGGTGCTGACGCCAGCATGCTCTTGCAATATAAGGGCTCAGCTTGGCAGTGGATGGCATCACTGCAATTCCTGGCGTCCTTCAGATTCTTTGAGAATCACCAATTCAGCCCAACCCTTCTCTCTTCCAGATGAGGAGACTGAGACCAGGGCAGGGTGCAGGGGGAGATGGGGCGTGTCCTGCCCCAGCCACCAGCAGCGCGATATCAGAGCCAGTCCTCAAACTCAGGCCTCCTGACTCTTTCCACTCCCCCAGCACCCACACAGTCATTCCTCCATTTTCTTTCTTTTTCTGAGCATCTTCCATGTGTTGGGCACCGTTCTGGGCCCTAGGGACTCAGCCCTGGTCCTCATGATGCCTACATTCCAGAGGAAGCAGATAGTTGATAAACTACATTATGTGATCCCCCCCCCCCAAAAAAAAGGAAATCATCCCAATGGTGACAAGTGCCGGGAGTCAGTAAAACAAGAGAATGGGGTAGAGAGTGATGGAGAGGAGGGATGGTCGATCTGGGAAAGCCTTCCAGGGAGGGGGCCTGTGGAATGCAAAGATCAAGGAGGAGCCTTCCAGGGCGGGGGCGGAGCATGGGGACGGCAAACGTGAAGTCCCAGGCAGGCCAGAGCTGACATGATGGAGGGACAGGAGCAGAAAGGGCAGTGTGCCTGCAGCACGCTGAGCGAAGGGCTGGACGCATGGGAGGACTGGATCCTGCAGGGCCACGGAGGCCGTGGTCAAGAATTTGGGTTTTACTCCACATGTGATGGAAGCCACTGGAAAGTTTTAAGCAGGGTTGTGGTGTGATATAACTTAAATTTTTACCAGTTCCCTCTGGCTGCTAGAGGTCAGCTGGTTGTAGTAGAAGAGGGAAGCTGGGAGACCCGTCAGGCTGCAGTTGAGTAACTTGAAAGACAGAATGGTGGTGGATGGCACTCGGGTAGAGACTGTGGAGACTGTAGAGAGAGGTGGATTGGGGGTGTGTTTTCAAGACAGAGTTGGCCCGACCTGTTGATGGATAGGATGTATGTGCTGGGGGAAAGGAGGGAGCCAGAGGGCTATGGGAGTAGGGGGAAGGGAATGATCAGTGGTAATCTTTGACCTGAGCAACTGGGTGGAAGGTAAGCATTTACTGAGATGGGAACTAAAATTCAGAGAGTAATAGGTTTGTTAAAGAGATGAGATTCCAGACTTCTTGTTTTAGACATACAGGTTAATTTTGAGATGCTTATTACAAATCCATGCAGGCAGCTAGACAGACAAGTCTGTAGCTCAAGGGAGAGGTCAAAGCTGAGATATAAATTTAAGAGTTATCAGATGGCAACAATATTTAGAGTCATGCAACTTGATGAGACCAGCCAGGGCGAGGGGAGAATGGGAGAGAAGAGCCCAGGCCTTTCCTCCAGCACCGGGAGGCCAGGCAAGGAAGGGGACCTGCCAGGACACTGGAGGGAAACCTGGGGAGTGCAGTGTCCCAAGGCCAGGAGGCGTTGATTTAAGAGAGAGGGAACTGTCAGCCAGGCCAGCTGCTGCTGGGAGATCAAGTCAGATGACCGCAGAGAAGCAACCAGTGCGTTTGGCAATGTGGTGACCACTGGAGACATTGACCATGAAAACATGGTGTAACTAACATTTGAACAGCTTGTTCCAGGAGCATGGGGAGGAGAGAGTGGTAGGGCATCCTTTGTATTTGACCAGCCTGACACGGAACAGAGGGGCCAGATCCCAGCAGAGGCAGGAGAGGGAACAAACAATACCCCAGCTCCCCATTTTCAGGCCTTTTCATAAATGCTTTACAAACCTCCTCCTGCAGAGGCCCGTGAGGTAGTCATCATTATGTCCATTATGCAAATGAGGCCCAAGGCCCAGCAAGATTACTGGCTCAGGACACCCAGCCAGGGCCCTGAGTCCGGGCCTGTCTGACCCCAAAGCCCCTGCCCCCAACTGCCGCTCTGCTGCGTCTCCTGGCTGCTCCTTTCCCCCGCCCCTCCCGTCCATCCTTGTCCTTTGATCATTTCTGTCAGCTTCCAGCAGTCTTGGCCTCTGCCTCCCTCCTCCGGGAAAGCTCTGCTTTTTCTCTTTGATCCTGCACGTCTGTCCTCGGCTGCGTCCTCTGCTGGGCCCTGTGTCCCCTCCTCCCTGTCGCTTCAGGATGTGCTGAAGGTAGGGGATCTGCAAGAGTTTCTGAGAGCCTTGCGGGAACCTGGCCTGCGGGATGAGAGCGTGGCTCCTGCTTCCCTGACTGCCATCGGGGAAAGAGCCTGGGGGCTCCTCAGGCCTGGCTGGGCAGCAGACCAAGCCCTCGGCACTGAGGGTCCAGAGACGCGAGCTCACAGGCCAGGGATGTCTGTGGAAGCAACTAGGAGGGGGCAGCCAGGAGGGCCATGCATTCTTACCCCGACGGGCCAAGATGGGCCTCCGAGTTCTTCTCAGGAGACAGTTACAATGATTGGTGGAGTTCAGGAGTCCTAAATAGGGAGATGTAATCGGCAAAACCAGCCACCTGGCTGCCAACACCACATGCAGAGAACAAGGGGACACTCAGGACTTCAGAGTCCCTTTTGGAGCCTGGCTGGTTCCAGTGGGAAGACAGGGGTGAGGCCCAGAGACTCTTGTCGGAGCTCCCTCCTGGCCTGGGTACTCTCCTCCGTCCCCCGCCTCCCCATGTCCTGGCCGAGGTGAGGGAGGCCGCCCAGGATGCCCAGAGCCGCCTCCAGCTTCCACCCTCAGGATTCTGAGGCCCTGTCTGCCCCCGGCTGCTCTAGGAGGGCCTGGTACGCAGCCCCCAGCTGGAAGAGGTTGGCAGAGGGAACGCAGCACACGGAGCCACGGGCCCATGCACGCTCCTCGAAGCCCTGACTGGGGGCTGCGGCAGTAATTAGCTCCTCACACATCCCCAGGGTTATTTTTAAGCCACGTTCTTCCCTGGTTTATTTTTAAAGTAACACTGGCACGTGGCTGGCCGGCTGCCCTTCCCAGGTGCTGGTGCCAATTCGGGCCAGGAATGGAGCAGGGCAAGATGAGCCCCTCCCCCAGGGCTCCCCACCGAGTGCCTGAGTTAACCAGCCCCTCCCTGGACGGCAAGGGGGGTTCCTGCTGCGCAGAAAGCCTGGGTCCAGCCTGGGGTGAGCAGGTGGGCTGGCATGAAAGACACCCCCGCCACCCTGGAACTCCACCCTGCCTCTGATGCACACATTTCACATCCTGTGACCTTGACCGAGTCACCTCACCAGCACGAGCCTCAGCTTCCTCATTTCCCAGTGGGGTGAGTGATAGTGATTCTTGCGTCTCACACAGAAAGCGAGCGATAAACTGAAATGTTGCACAGCTCTAAGGGAGAATTGAGATTAACGCCCCCTGCAAACATGCTGCCCCCGCTGTCCCACTAACCGCTTCCAAGCCATGCCTGTCTCCCAGGGTGAGTGACTCGCAGGCTGGGAGAGGCTCCTCTTCCTTTCATCCCTTGACCACCCCCTAAGACCTGCCTCCACATTTTCAGTCTGGCTGGACTCTAATCCAGGCTGCCCAGGGTGAAGGGCAGCTGTCAGGCTGCTGGTGGCCATTAAAAGGCTTGGCCTGGGGCAGGGGATGGTGGGAAGTGCGACAAGGGCAGAACCACCCCTCCCCCTGCCCCTCCCCACCCTCCCCACCCACCCCCAGCAGCCTTCCAGAGAGCTTAGCTATGGAAAAGCACTGCCAAAAGTTAGCTCCGAAGCCCTCTCCTAGGGTACGGTGCAGCAGCTCAGGCTGGAGAAGAACGTCAGGGACGTATGGTGGAGGACGCTGAAAGGCAGGTTGAAAGTGTGAGCTTCTTTCCCTGTAGGCAATGGGGAGTCGTGGAAGTTTGTTTGTTTGTTGTTTTTTGGTTTTTTTTCCTTCCTGCTTGTGGTTTTTATTTTATTTATTTATTTATTTATTTTAACATCTTTATTGGGGTATAATTGCTTTACAATGGTATGTTAGTTTCAGCTTCACAACAAAATGAATCAGTTATATATATACATATATTCCCATATCTCCTCCCTCTTGCGTCACCCTTCCACCCTCCCTATCCCACCCCCAGGCGGTCACAAAGCACCGAGCTGATCTCCCTGTGCTATGCGGCTGCTTCCCATTAGCTATCTACCTTACGTTTGGTAGTGTATATATGTCCATGCCTCTCTCTCGCTTTGTCACAGCTCACCCTTCCTCCTCCCCATATCCTCAAGTCCATTCTCTAGTAGGTCTGTGTCTTTATTCCTGTCTTACCCCTAGGTTCTTCATGACATTTTTTTCTTAAATTCCATATATATGTGTTAGCATACGGTATTTGTCGTTCTCTTTCTGACTTATTTCACTCTGTATGACAGACTCTAGGTCTATCCACCTCATTACAAATAGCTCAATTTCGTTTCTTTTTATGGCTGAGTAATATTCCATTGTATATATGTGTCACATCTTCTTTAGAGCAGAGCAGTGACAAGTGCAGAGTGGAGTGTGATCTGGAAGTAGGCGTGAGGAAGATTAGGAAGTTACCGAGGATCGGCTCCCCAGGTCCAGACTGGAAAGGATGAGAGCCTAGGTGGTGGCTATAGGAACAGAAAGAAAGGACAGGACTAGGAAAAGAGGAATGGCTGGGACTAGGTCCGGGGGGAGAAGAAGAGGGGAAGGCAAGGTGTTCAGCCTGGTTGACTGAGGAACTACTAGGAATCAGGCAGTACAGAGAGGCCACACGGTGGGAGGGATGGGTTCCGATGGCCCAGCCAGGCTTGCGTGCACACGCTCCAGCCAGGTGACAGTGTGCAGTAGAGCTGGAGGCGAGGCCTTGGTGGCCTCCCTAGAACCAGAATCAGATCGCCCAGGCAGAATCTTGGTCCACTCTTAAAATCAGGGTGCAGGAGAAGGAAGCAGAGGCAGCAGGGGAGACTGCAAAGGACCCGCGGGAAGCAGGAGGGTCGGGTATCCAGTGAGGAAGAGGACCGGCCATCAGGGCTGAGCATGGCCAGAATATGAAGGAAAATGAGGATGCCAACAGCCAAGACCGCCATGTATGACTGTCCAGGTTACGGACTGTCCAAAAGAATCCAGCTGATGGGTGTGGGTTGCTGAAGTCTGGCCTGCTTACCAAGCCATGCACTCTCCCAGGGGCTGCGTTTCTTTTCTAATTGGTCCCAGAGTGCCATGTACTTAAGGCAGCCCTGCCCACAGGGCACCGGGTCTGGTACTCCAGCAATTCCTGATGCTGTCGGGGAGAGTAGTCTTAGTGGGTGAAGCAGGGGCATCCTGATGGGTGAGGGGAGAAGCAACAGGGGCATGGTGGGCCTGTCTCCCTTCCTCCTTCCCTGTCTCCCTCCCTTCCCTTTTCTGAAGACTTGAGGCAAATAGTGAGAAGTTAGCCGAGGACAATTTAAAAATACCCTCAAATGGGGGGCCTCCAGGAGAAAGGTTAGGAAGAAAAGCCCAAGGCCGGGGCAGCATGTAGTTAGGGGTTCAGCCTTGGGAGGGGAGGCCTCACCACCTCTGAAATGGGAGTTGGAGGAAAAGAGCAAAGCACTCAGAGAGAGCAGGAGAAGCAGTATGGGGAGAGCCTCGCTCTGCCAAGTGTTTGCTGTATGACCTTGAGCAAGTCACTTAACTTCTCTGTGGCTCAGTTCCTGCATCTTTAAATAGGAATAAGGGATGTTAGAGGAATAAAAGAGGAACATATATTAGCTCGCTTAGAGCAGTGGCACATAGTAAGCACTGTATAAAGCTCAGCTAAGACTGTTTTGAATTGGGGAGGAGGGAGCAATGACAGAGTCATTGAATCATTTGAATAAAGTCAAGGGCAGAGAAAGCCAGCTTGCCCAGGTTCCACATGGGGGTGGACGGAGGAGAAGGCACAGCAGCACTGTAAGCAGTAGCTGGGGAGGGCTGGGTCCAGGGGACTCTGCGCGGCTTGCAGCTCTAGGCACTGCAGAAGGCAAGCTCGGGACACCCCTGCACAAATAGGCATGCTCTATAGGCCGTAGGAGCCAGGAAGTCATTCTCCAATTATACCCCAGCCCGGCCGGGCTCTCCTGCGATTCTGGGCTGTGAACAACAGTGTTGATGGAGAACTTGCAAGGCTGGTGGAGTGGCAGAGCTAATTGGAAAAGTTGGGAAATCAGAGGTCAGAGGAGAAGTGACAAGCCCGGGGTGAGTCAGGAAGCGGGAGGCAGGCTTGGGGGATGCGTGTCTGCTTCCATGTCTCTATGTAAAGGGCAGTGTCCCAAGGATGGGGACAGCTGCTTGTGTCTCCACTGAAGATGGCTGAGAAGCAATGGCCTGAGCCTCATTTCATTCCACCTAAGGAGCATTTCCGACAGGGCCCAGGGTTGAGTGAAGTGTGCTTCCATGGAGAGGGGCGGAATCTTAGCCTCTGGTTGGGTCCAGGCCTGTGTGGAGGAAGAGCTGTGTTTGGTGGCTTCCTTAGATCCCTGAGGGCCTGGAACTTGAAGGAACAATGGGGGGCCCAGAGGCCAAGTCCTGTAGGGGACTCCTCTCCTGTTATCGAAGGGCAGATTCTCCTGCTTCCTGGGTGTGTCCACCCTATAGCGCCCCTGGTTCTTGTACTCTCTGCCCTGGATGGTGGACAGGGTCATGCCAAGAGGCCACAGTGGGGGACATGTGGGGTATTGGAGTGAGTGAGTGTGTGTGTGTGTGTGCGCGTGTGCGTGTGTGCGCACGCCTGCATGTGTGAGTGGTAGGGGTGAGGACACCATGTCTACAGGCTGGCTCAGAGGGAGAGAAGGTCCTGGCAGCTGGCTTCAGGCTGAAGTCCCTGCTGCCTGGAGTCCCTCTCCTCCTGGGCACTGTGCCAACCTACACCATCTGAGCTCCTGAGCCCTGGGCAGGGTGTTGAGCCTAAGAAAAACCTCCTTCACATCTCCTGGCATCTGCTCCCAAATTCCCTGCCAGCCCAGAGCTGTCTGGGCCACCAGCCATGACCAGCAAGGAGAGTGGGAAGCAGGTGATGGAGACAGAGCCCACGGGGGCCACGCTGCCAAAGCCCAAGGCCTCCCTGCCAAACCCAACCTGTGCTTCCAGACCAGCTTCACGTATCCGCTGGGAATCCACCACAGACACCGGGCAAGGCGGGCCAGTGCGAGAGGCACCCACCTCCACGCAAAACTTAATACCTGGCAGAGAGTGGCAGGGACAGAAGAAGGTACCGTTCTCCCAACTGGGAGACAGGGGAGGGTGCCCCAAAAGAGGCAGCCCTGGAGCTGCCCCTCGGAGGAGGAGGGAAGAGAGGAGGGAGGGAACTCCAAGCAGCCCAGCAACATGAGGAAGCGCTCAGAGGTGAGGCGCAGAGGGGACTGGAAGTATTGGGGGAGCCAGGAGAGAGCAGGCCAGGTTGGGGGTGCATGAGGTTGTGCACAGCCTACGTGCTGGGCCAGAAAACCCCTAGAATGTATAGTGTGCATTTGGGGAACTAAGGAAGGCTTCTGAGTGGTGAGTGGCAGCTCAGAGCTGTGCTTTAAAACATAATGTTAACCACAGCTCCCACCTCCTGAGACCTTCCACATGCCAGGCCTTGTACTAGGTACTTTGCACACTGTATTTCTAACCCCAAAGTCACCCAGCTACCTAATAAGAGAGGGGATCAGAGAGGCAGTGTGGGTTATGGGAGAAGCAGCAGGCCTGCGATCAGGAGGCCTGGGTACCAGGTCCCACTCTGGGTGAGACACCAACCTTTCCAGGTTTCAGTGTCCCCAGCCATCGGATGGAGACCGCCCCTGCCCAGGGGCCACATAGGGCTGCTGTGTGGATTCAGCAGGAATGCCCCTAACACTATAGTGTGCAGTGCCCTTATGCGTCTCCCCAGACTCATCCAGGGCCCTTCTGCTGCGCTGCTCACTTTGCCAGACACACCTGGGACACAGTGCTTGGGAGCCTGGCTTCTCCTTCTGGAGCGGCTGGAGCTTAGCCAGGGTACCGTGCCGCCTTGGACCTGTGTGAGTAAAAGGGGACTTCTGAAAGGAAACAGCACCACTTAGCTGGTGTCAAAGACCCGCAGTCAGAAGCCCAGGCCTCTCTCTCCGTCTCTCTCAGGCCACACCATCCCTGTCTCTGCTGTTCCTGTTCACTCTGGCTTCTCTTCCCCAATAACCCCAACTTGCATGTGGCTTTGGTTCACCCTGATCTCAGTTAGGACCCAATTCTTTGTAACCCTGCAGCTCAGCTCCCCAAAACTACCCAGCCGCTCAGCCCTCATCACAACCCCTGGGAGAGACAACCTGACTGGTCCAGCCAGCTGATAGTTCGGGTCCTCTTAGATCAGGTATGCATCCCTAGTCCAATCCGTAGTGCAGGGCCACATGGTACAAAGGTGCTACCTGGGCCCATCCTTAACTAGGGTTGTTGCAGGACAGCTCCGAAGAGGCGGGAAGGGGGTAGCCACACCAGACATGTCCACCGCAGACAGCCTCCCTGGGGGCCCTGGGCCCCTGCCCCCCAGCTCTCCTCTCCTCACCTCCTGCTCTGTCTGGCTCCGGACCTGACTGATACATCCAGGAATCTCTAAAGAGAACCTCCAGGGAGCTGTTCCCTGGGACAGAAAGGACTGGCCTTTCAACTTCTGGGTTCATTAGGCTGGCGGAAAGCAGGGGAGGGGCTCAGAAGAGAGGGTCCTTGGCAGGACGCCATCGGGATGGATGCAGAGCCCTACGCCTCTAAGACCCAGATCCTACCCTGAGGGGCTTCCGGTGGTCTTAGGATGATGACCAGCGGGACACATTTTCCATGTTCTATTCGCAAAGTGAAGGGTCCCAGGGACACCTGAAAGTGCCTGGACTTCGAAGGCGAAAAGATCTAGGTTGAATCCCAGCTTTTCCAATTTTTATCTGCATGACCTTGGACAAGTAGTATTTAACCTGAGCCTTAGTTTCCTCATCAAAATGGAGTTAATAATGCCCACCTTGAAAATCAGGGTGAGAGTTGGAGAAGATTGCTGCAAGGGGGGCTGAGTTCCTGATACCGTTCCAGTTATTAGTAGGTGCACTAGGAACAGCGAAGGCACAGGCTCTGTTCTGGCCTGTGACTGTCCCCTCTTTCTCTCCCCTTCCTTCTTCTTACACTCCATCCCCTCCCGGTCCCCACCTGCCACCCCAGACCCAGCTACACAGAGGGGAGGGCAGGAGGCGAGTCCCCACTCAGGGGACCAGACCTGGACCCTGACCGTCTCTCAAAAGCCTTGTCCAGGGCCCAGCCCCACCCCGGGCCAGCCGCCCCCAACCTCCACTCTGCACAGGCAGACTTGACTAAAAGGAGGTTTGCTCACAGAGGCATCACTGTGCATAAGGTGGTGGGTAAATATGCCAGGCAGCGTCTGCCAAGAGGCCAAGTGAGTGGCAGAGGTGGATGCTGTGTGCAGAGCTGAGAGAAGGGGATGCTTGTGGCCCAGAACAGGAAGACAGCTTCCTGGGAGAAGGCAATGGGGATGGGGTGGGAACACAGCAGCCAGCCACACATCACCAGAGGCTGTGAGTGTTTTAAAAAGGAAGGCAGGGGGGCTTCCCTGGTGGCGCAGTGGTTGAGAGTCCGCCTGCCGATGCAGGGGACACGGGTTCGTGCCCTGGTCTGGGAAGATCCCACATGCCGCGGAGCGGCTGGGCCCGTGAGCTATGGCCGCTGAGCCTGCGTGTCCGGAGCCTGTGCTCCGCAGCGGGAGAGGCCACAACAGTGAGAGGCCTGCGTACCGCTAAAAAAAAAAAAAAAAGTAAATGGTAGAATATGGAGGAGGAGGAGGAAGAAAAGAAGAGGAGATGGAAAAGGAAGAAGAAGGAGAAGGAGGAGAAGAAGATGAAAGAGGAGGAGAAGGAGGAAGGAGGAAGAGAGAGAGAGTACGGCCTCAGACACTGACCTTGATCCAATTTCTAGTGACAAGCAGGGCCAAGCAGCTCTGTGGCGCAGCCAGGGGTTCACACCACCCTGAGCAATGCTTCCCCATATCCAGGGGCCTCTTCAGAGGCCCTGCTCCCGGCCACAGGAGCACTGGCAACACTGCTGTGCCTTCTAACTCCTGGCTTCCGGGTGCCTGCAGTCCCACCATCACAGAAGGGCCCCTTTGACATAGACTCCCCACATCCAGCGATAACTCTTCACTTCAGGGACAGTCTTCTCTCACCTGCCCACTGGCTTGTCTCTGTTCCCAGAGGGCAGGACTGAGCCAGCCCCATCTTCACATCCTCTCCCAGCGCTCAGCTTGGTGCCTGGCACAAAGTAGTAGGTGCTTGAGAAATATCTGTTCAATTAATTAATCAAGGGCAGCTAAGAGGGAGTAAAGCCATTTTTGCTTTGATGATTTTCCAGCTGATTTTTCAAGACCAGCCAAGTGCTGCAGCCTCCCTGGGGCCCCTCCTGCCCACTCAGCCTCCCCAGATGCCCCCCGTTAGCTGTTTCCAGGGCTGGCTCCGAGCTCTCCCACCACCTCCTGCCTGGCTGGAGCCGGTGGAGGGCGTCTTCTGGGGAGACCCATCACACTCTTGGGTCTGGCCTCTTGGGAGAAGGGCTGGAAAGAGGAAGCATCTTAGCTGGGGAAAGCACGTGCTTGACAGACAGGGAGCAAGCTGCCATGACTTTTCCAGAACGACCTTAAGAGGAGCGATTCATGAAGGTCCCACTTAGATGGGCCACAGACCCAGATCCCTGACCCCAGCCCAGAGACCCCGGAGACCACCGGGATGTGGAAGAAAGAGAGCAGGACTCGCCCTGGCTCTGCCACACACCTGTGTGGCCTTGTCACCCAGCCACTCAGCTCAGTCTCCTCGGCTCAAAACCAAGGCACCTGCCTTCCAGATGCAGCATCTAATCAACTAATACGGGTTAGGCTGCACGAGGCAGCAGGTCTGAATCTGTACCCTGACTCAGCCACTCACTGGCTGTGGGGTCTTGAATGAGTTAGGGAAACTTTCTGTGCCTCGGTTTTCTCATAGGCAAAGTGGGGATAATATCTACCCCATAAAGTTTTTGTGAAGATTAAATAAAATAATGTAAAGCGCTGAGTACAGTCCCTGGCGCACAGATGCTCCACAAATGTGAGCTTTATGATCAACTACTATTACTACTGCTGCTACTACATCACCACTATCACCATTACCATTAGCTCTACTGGGTGACAGGCACTGAGCGCCTGAGAAATACAAGACGCCATCCCTGTCCTCAGAGTCCAGAAGGAGACTGAGAGGACAAAATTAGACGAAAAGGAGGAGGAGGTGGACGAGGAACCGGCAGAGGAGGGAAGGAGAAGGAAAGAAGGAAGAAGGAAGCAGTTAAAGAAGCAAAAAGGAGTGAAAGCTCAAAGGCTCCAGAGACTGGTCCCTAGGGCTAGATGGGGGCGGGGCTAGGGGCCCCTTTAGCGCTCAGCAGTCAGAAGGGAGAACCTGGGGACCAACAAGACTTCAGGCAGGGACGTGTGGCCATCTCCTGCTTGACTCTCTGCGGCCTCCTGCGCTGGGAGGCTGTGTGGGGGGTGAGGTGGGAGGACAATTTTGTCTCTGAAGAGTCAGCTCTGGCTGCCCCTCTACTTCAGCGGGACCAGCCCATCTCCAACCCTCCCCCTTCCCATGACAGCCCAAGGGTTCTCACCCTATGCACAGCCTCTGCTCAGTGCTGACTAGGACAGCTCTGCAAAGGGCCCCAGCATCTGTGGGCCTAACACACACCTGGAGGCTCAGGGCCATTGCTTTGGGGACCCAACTGTCCCACCAAGATGACTGCTTTCTTCATTGTTTGTAGGGGAGGGAACGTGGCCCCTCTGTAAGCCCAGAGTCCTAGAATGTCACAGGACCTCAAGAACATCTCCTCCACCTCCCAGAAGAGGAACCCCAAGCCCAGAGAAGGGCAGGGTCCTACCTGTGACCATACAGCGGCACAGCTGGAAGCAGACCCCCGGTCTTCTGACTTCCATCCGGCCCTGGAGAGTCCTGAGGCGACCAAGTACAATGGAAAGAGAAGAGCCTTTGAATTTCAAGTTTGATTCTAGCATTTATGGCCTGAGATAAAACACTTTACCTCACTGAGCCTCAGTTTCCACACCCGTAAAACAGAAAACAATAATAGTAAATACCTCCTCTAGGGATTGCTGTGCGAGCTCAAACAATAGAATGCATAGAAGTTGCTTTGTAAATGACAAAGGGCTGCTTAAGTGCAACACAGAAATAGTTATTATTCTAGAACTTAGAGCACTACGTATATTAAGGACTCAAAAAATGTCTGCTGGTTGAATGGATGAATGTTTGTGGACTGGTGAGTGATGAGCAAAGGGCTCCAGGAGCACTGATTTGTTTAGGTGGGTGGGATCAAGGAAGGCTTTGCAGAGCCGGTGACTTGTGAAATGGAATTTGATGGAGGAGTAGAAGCCCATCAGGGACAAAAAAAGAGCATGAACAGTGTTCAGAAATGGGAAAATGCAGCCATGCCTCCAAAGAGCTGTGGATACCAATTCCACGTGCAGGTTTGGGCTCCAGCCCCTGCTCAGAACTCACCCCTAGCCTCAGGGCCTGTGCGTGGTATGGGGAACAGGGGGAGCCAGCAATTTATTAAATCCTAAAATATAACTTGTCTGAGAAGAAATAACCTTCTAATCTAACTTCCCATGTGATAGGTAAGAAAACAGAGGCTCAGGAGCTGACATGCCTTAACAAAGACCCTACAGCAGGCTCAGCAAACTAGAGCCTGTGAGCGGAATTGGCCCACCGCCTGCTTTTGTAAATAAAGTTTTTTTGGAACATAGCCACGCCCATTCATTTACATATTGTCTAGGGCTGCTTTCTTGAGACATGGCAGAGCTGAGTGGTTGCAGGAGACCATAAGGTCTGTCAAGCCTAAAATATTTGCTATCTGGCCATTTACAGGAAAAAGTTCAACAAGTCCTGTCCTACAGCAAGGTAGTGGCAGAAGGAGGATGGGAGCCAGGCCCCCGACTCCTGGTTGGGTGTTCTTTAACTCCGTGCGTGCGTACCCTACCATCTGGGGTCCACCTCGCCGCATGTAACACTGCCTGCAGGATGCGATTTCAGGCAGCCAGGCTCTGGGCAGGCTCAGCTCCAGGACACATGGTGCAGCCAACAGGGAACACCCAGGCTGGCCACTGTTGCCCCCATGACCCAACAAGGCTTCCTGTTGGGAGCAGTTCAGTCCCTTTTGGGGGGAGTCTGACAAGGAGATGCCAACATGTGCCTGCTTCTCCTCCGTGGGCAAAACAGGAAGAGCCAGAGAGTGTAAGTGTAGGACTCAGGCCAGCCAGATGCCAGACTTACAGACACAGCCTTTCAAGAAGCACAAGGGTGGGGGTGGGGGAACTGGCATCCCAGCCATCTGCTGAGGTGGCCAAGTCCACTTTCAATTGTGCTGTAGAATTCCTTTCTCAATGCCAGACTGTCCCTGGTGGATTCATTTAATTAAAACCCCACCAGATCCAATCTGTTACAAGTTCTAAGCTCACACATGTTCTATCCAGCTAGTCATAGGATACAGACAGGCCACAGGCCTGGGCCATGGCCACCTGCTGCAGTGGCTGGGCTACAACAGACCTCACAGCCCCCAGGTCAGTACCCTCCCGGGTTCACCCAGTGAAGCTGCCCCGTGTTGTGTGAGACACTGCCCGTTCTGAGCCTCGTGCTCTGTCCATCCTCCCTGGCTCCATCCCATTCAACCCTCAGGCTCATCCTTGATGACTCCTTTCCTTGATTCACTCATTCAGCAGAGATTTGTTAAGCACGAGTTACATGCCGAGCACTCCTAAGAGTGAGGAATCTGGTAGTAACAAAAGAGACAAAAATCTCTGCCCTCGTGGGCCTTACAGTTTAAATCCACAAACACGAGAGCATCTCACACACTGTATCTACGCTTCCCCTTCTCCCCTCTCCTTTCCTTTCCTCCTCTTTCCTCCCTTCCTCCCCTCCCCTCTCCCCTCCTGAACCTACTTTAGGCCTGAGCACTTGACAATGGGACCATGCAGAGGCCCCCTGCCTGGCATCTCCCACTGCCATCCCCACCCCTACACATAGGGATGCCAGGAAAATCCATCTCCATACCTCTTTGGCGTGTACCTCCCCTGCTCAGAAGCTGTCAATGGTTCCTCACTGTCTTCAAGTTAAGATTTGGATTCCTGCACCTCCCCTTCCAAGCTCTTCCCATTTTAGCCCTTGCTCACCATACGAACCTTCACTACTTTCTGCTCCAAATAACCCGGAACTTTTGTTGTTAGGTTTATAATATTCATATTAGGTTTATTCCTATTCCTATAGGTTTAAACCTATTCATAAATAGGTTTATAATATTTATAATTCATTTCTTTATACTTAGTAATAGATTTTTGTAGAAAATATAGAATCTATAAAAGAAAATTAAAAGTAATCATGAGCCCATGATTCAAAGATAAACTCTTAGGAGGTTTTTAGTATATTTCCTTCCAGCTTCTCTTTCTATGTGTGTGTATGTGTGTGTGTATAGCTGCATTTTTCATATTTGTATATTTACTGTGGGATCCCATTACACATAAAGGGTTGTATCCTACCATTTGTACTTAACCTTCGATGGTGGTTTTCTATGTAATTAAGAGACTCCTAAGAACAGCACTTTAATGGCTACCCAATATTCCCCCACATAAATATACCTTAATATGTTTAACCAAACCCTATTGGCGAACATTTGGACTGTTTGCAATTTTTCACAATGAAAATGCTGCTATAAACATCCTTGTTCATAAATCTTTGTTCCGATCTCTGGTTATTTTCCCGGGAGAGATTCCTAGAAGTGGCATTGCAGGGTCACGGGCAGACACATTTTCTAGGCTCTTGAGGCATATCGCGTAGCTGCCTTCCTGAGAGAGTCTGCCCGTCCCCCTCCGCCCCTCATTTGTGCGCATGCCCGTTGGCCTCGAGTTAATTTCCTCTGCCCCTAACATGCCACGTGTCTTCCTAGCATTGTGTCTTTGTTTCAACAGCTCCCCTCCGTCAGAACCCTGCATTTCCCACCCATCCTTTAGAGCTCGGGGCAAATACCACCTCCTCCACGTATCCAAACTGAAGTTCTCCACCACTAGCCCTCCCTCAGGTCCTGTCTTAAATTCTTCCTAAAACTTTTCCTACCTTTGCCTAGCATCTTAATAATTTGTGTAATAACAACCTCTTCTTTGGGCGGGGCATTGAAGTTTTCAAAGTGCTTCCACTGAGATGTTTCATCTGATTCCCTTTCACATGGAAAGTGTTTTGTGGTCAAGGACTGTGGTTTGATCATCTGGGTCTACTTCCCCTGGCCCCATCACCCACCTCAAGTCTAGCCCAACCTCAAGCTAGCCCTTAATTTACTGGAAGTTTACGACAGCCTTCACTATTCCTAGTCCTACCAGAACAGATTTCAGAGGGCTCCGCTCTGCAGCGAGGACTGAGCTAGATCAGAACGCCCTGGATTTCAGTCCTGGCTCTGTCCCTGCCCCTCTCTGGGCTTCAGTTTACCCATCTATAAAATGAACGAGTTGAACTACATAGTCTCCCATACTCCAGGATAGATGGCTCCCGCGGCCCCTGGCCCCAGGCACCCAGAGCAGCCCTGGGGTGCCTGCGAGGGCCCCTGTGCAAAGCCAGCCTCTGGGATAGGCCAGAGGGAGCTGGCCAGGGAGGCAGGCCTGGCTCCAGGCCAGGCTGTGTCTGCAAACACTGACCTTGGCTGCCGCGGGGATTTTCCATGACACCAGCACCACCCCCCTCAGCTCCCCCTAATCCCATGTGGGCCTGGGGAGGGCAGAGGAGGGGGGCTGTCCTACATCAGAGAACCCTGAACCGGAGTTATAGGGGCACCTGCGGATGGAAGAGAGCTAAAAGAGAGACAGAGGAGAGGGCAGTGGGCCGCCACGTGGGAAGCTGGGGAGGAAGGCAGGGGGAGGGGGACGACCATGGTGGGGAGTTTGGACAAGAGCTGGAAGAGGAGCCGGGAGGATGGGAAGAGAGGATCTGGAGAGGGGCAGGGCCGGGGGTGGGGGGGGCGGTGCTGTGCCTCCGAGCTGTCCTTCCCAGGCGCTCTGGCCTGGAGGGGGACAAACTCCAGACCCAGTTCTGCACACTGGTCCCTCCTGCCAACCCAGGTCCTTGAGGCCCCAGTGGTTTCCCAGGCCTAGCTCAGGCCTTGGCCAGGGCCGGGGACAGCAAGGGATTCCTTCTGGGCCCTAAGGCTGATTTCATTTTGCAGAGTCCTGGGGGCCACAGGGAGGGCAGGAGCTATGAGTCACAAAGGGCCCTCCTCTTATTCCCCACCCCACCCCCACCCCACCCCTGCTGCCGCCGACTGCTGGGTGTCTAGGGGAAGTTTCTCTCATCCACATCTCATACTTCTGGGCTGTCTGGGCTGAACAGCGTTATCTGAGCAGCTGCACCCACCCGGCCTTGTGCCGGACACAGGGGACTTGCAGGCCCTCCGGGGGCTCAGAGCCCTGCAGAGCTCCTCTGCAGAAATCCAGGCCTGAGCGCGAGGCAGAGGGAGAGGTCCCTGCAGCTTTGGGGAGGTGCTCCAAGGTTCTTGGAAAAGGCAAGGTCTGAGCTGGATCCTGCAGGATGGAAGGAGAGGGCCTGCGCTCCCCTCCCCATCTCCACCAAGCTGGGCAGCCTCTTTCTTCCCTCCCTCCCAGGGCCTGGGCCAGCTTCCTTCCGCCTCGTCTCCTTTAACACACCAATTAGGTCCCTGCGGAGCCTCCGGTCCTACTTCCTGGCTTCTCACTGCTGCCACCTCCAGATCAAGGGGGCGGCTCCCTGTCTGTGCCTCAGGGTCCTCCGTGGACCTTTCTGAGGTGCCCTCTGCAGGCCCAGCAGGAGAGCTCAGCCTCCTCTGGGGGTGCCTATGTCTCACAGCCAGTCCCCTGGAGCCGCCCCATCTCCCTCAAACCCCGAGTCCTCTCCGGCTGCCCCACCAGACCCAGACAGCATGCTGAGGTCACACCCCCTCCCCAGGTGCAGCTTTGCATCAGCCCAGCTTGGTCCAGAGCGCACAGCCTCTGGGTACCTCTGGCCACGGGTCACCTCATCCATCTTCTCTCAGGGCAAACATTAGCCCAGCCAGGGCCATATTTACATTAGATAACTAGGTCTGCGGGGAAACCAAGAAACAGGTTGCAGCTAGGCATTGCCAAGGGCTGTGTGTTTCTAATCTACGGAAGGGCTGGGCCAACCAGAGACGGGACACCAGAGAATCTCAAAGTCAGAGACCGGGAAGAAGGACTTTAGAGTTCTTGTTGCTACAGAGGAGCGTTTCCCAAACTGTGCTCCAGGGAACACTTGTCCAGCAATATGCACTGTGAGAGAAGTGTTCCAAGGTCATACTAGCAGGAAAATTTAAGCACATTCTCCCAACTTCAACTGACCTTGCTCTTGAACACGTCTGTGGCTCTGATGAAGCCTCCACTTAAATCAGATGACAACAAATGCAGTTGAATTCAGCATTCCTGCAATTTCATTTAACCAAGCAACACTTTTCTCATCCAACAGTTATTAATAGTACATGAAATTGGTATTCCAGGAAATTACCTTTGGGAAACACTGATCTCAGAATGTCAGTGCTGAAAGGAACTTTAAAGACCATCTAATTTTGATGTTCCCCAAAATATTCATACTAATGATTAATATTTATTGATCCCAACATCCTAAGCATTTTAAGTCAACTAACTCGTCAAATCCCCAGAGCCACTCTATGAGGTAAGTGCATCATTATTCCCATTTTACAGATGAGGAAACTGAGGCGCTTAGAAGATTAAGTAACCTGGCCAAAGCTGAAAGCTGTTTGACTCCAGAGTCTGTTCTCACCTATACCACTAAACTGCAGAGATCTCCGTGGAAAGTAGAAGTATCCATTTTCAGTATTTCAAAAGCATAATAATAAAGTTCAGTCTCAGAATCAGTTATCCCATGCTAATCAGAAGTTCTGACTGGGAAATGAGTTCCTAATTAATTTTGATGGGAAAATAATTCATTTTTTCACAATTATCTATGCAGTGCCTATTCTAGGTAGTAGCTACACTGTACTGATCAACATATTATACTTCATATGTAAAATATTTAAAAATTTAGACTGTATGAATGGGTGTGGGTGAACAAAAAAAAACAAAAAAGGCATCCATAGCAGGGGGAAAAGGTGGGAACCCTTTATCTTGTCCTGTCTTTCCATGTCACAGATGAGGAAAATTGAGCCCCAGAGAGGAAAAGGGACTTGCCCAAGGCACAAGCTGGTTATGGTTAGGGCCAGGTCAGACCCCCAGATCTCCCGCTTCCTAGTCCCAAGCTCTTTCTTCCACCCAAGGCTGTGGTCAGCTTTCTAACTTTGTGGCCAGCTAGGCCAGGGGTAAGAGGTCAGGCACTCAAGCTGGCAGGTATGTGAGGTCAATGGGAACAGTCAGCTGAGTTCAATCCAGCCAAGGCCATGACCAAGGGCTCAGACTGATTATTTGTGCTTCGACTAGAAGGAAATAGTCCACAGAGAGAAAAAGTTCAGTAAGAGGGAGGGATGGCCCCCCAACCCTCTGCATCTCCCTGGAAGACAGAGCTTTGGCCAGTTTCTGAGGCCCTTGGTGATGTTGGGAGGAAAATAGAAGAACTAAGGCCCCGGGGCTCCCATCCCACCTAATTTTTCCTGCTGTCTCAAAATATTCATAATTAATATTTATGTCCAGCCACATAATTTTTAAATCTAGCCACTTGGCTTCCTCAGGTAAATTCTATGCTCCAGCCAGGTTTCTAGGCCATCTCCTAGCTGGGTTGCTCCCAAGCAGGGGCTGCTGGGCTCTGGTTGAATGAACAGGTCAACCTTGGTTATACTGAGCCATAGGGCAGAGGACAGAGCATTGAGTTTGGAATGGAATATCCCAGGTTATAGTCCTGGCTCTTCCATTCACTAGCTGTGTGATCTTGAGCAGGTCACTCTCCCTCTCTGGGCCTCTGTCGCCTCATCTGTACAATATAAGGACTGGACCATATGGTCAGTAAGGACCTTTCTGGCTCTGAGCATATGGTGGATTCAGGAAGGGTAGCTGGGAGAAGAGGGGACAGGAACAGCCCCAGTCAGCTCTCTGAGAGGCAGGGTCGAGAGTCTCAGGGTCAGGGCGTGAGTTCTGGATGGTCACTCCATCACGTATTAGGAGGGAGGATCCTCAGAGAATCAGCCCCGGAGGATAGCCTCTGTGTATGTCAGCAACACACAAGGACAGATGGAGCGCCTCATCCTGAGATGCGCAGGGCTGGACAGGAAGGAGAAAACGGGGACTCCCTTTGCCCCCTCTCCCTGGTAAAAACCAAGCCTGAGCACTGGGCAGGCGGCAGGCCTGCTGGCAGGCAGACAGGCCTTGCCAAACTCCCAGTTACTTCCCAGAAGTTCCAGGGCCCCCTGGGAGTGGCTCCACCCCAGCTGGCGCCCCTCCAAGCTGGGTGCCCACGTCAGCAGGTCCTCCCAGCTCCCTCGCCCTTTCACCCAGTGACAATAGAACAGGCGAAGGGGCGGGGGCATGCTGACCCTAGGCCCGATGCTTGGAGAAGCATCTGAATGCCTTGGCATTGCACCCCTGTTGCCATTTCCACCCCATCCAGCTCAAGGCAGTGGCTGAGGACGGGGCTCCAAATGGACTGCTCTCCTCTCGGGTCTCAGTTTCCCATCCTGATCGCCTTCCTGGGTGATAAACTGGCTCTGAGGCATCAGAATGAGCGATGAGTCAGAAAGTCTAGTGGCCTTGGCCAACTCACGAGGCTCCTCCAGCTTTCATTATTCCAACTATAAAGTGGAGATAGTCATAATAACGACCTTGCAGCAAGTGTTTGAGAATTAAAGTTAAAAATGTATCTGAAGGATAAGATGCGCAGCCTCAGTGTGTGGTAGGAAGTGAGGGTGGGCCCTGGAGGGCACCAGACCCCAAAGGTGGGGCAACACTGCACGGGACAGTGGCCGTGGCGGAGCATGAGACTTGGGGCCGGGGGGCTCTGTGGGCAGCCCACAGCGGGTAGCGAGGCTGCCAGGCCGGCAGGCACTGGGTTTTCCTAAAGGATGGTGGACCGGGGGGCAGTTACAGCTTATGAACAGACACAGGTGAGGTGCAATGGTGGTGAGAGGGGGTCATTTTCCCTGACGCTGGGATGTAGTTGCCTGACCCCATCAGGGACTGCCTGCCGCTCAGGACTGCACTTTCAGGCCGACTTTCCCCTGTGAGTCCCCTCACTGCTCCTTCTGTCGTGAACTCCACAGGTTCCAAAGTACTTTGACGTCCAGTCTCTCCTTTTTTTTTTTTTTTGGCTGCGCCACGCGGCTGGCAAGATCTTAGTTCCCTGACCAGGGATCAAACCTGGGGCCCTGGCAGTGGAAGTGTGGAGTCCCAGCCACTGGACCACCAGGGAATTCCCTCTCCTTTACTTCTGACAGCAGCTCTGGCAGTGGTGGCCAGGGTGGGGATTAACAGCTGTAGCTCAACCCCCCAGAGTGCAGAGCAGACGAGAGAGGTCCAAAGAGGGGAACGGATTTGCCCAATGTCACACAGCCAGCCTGTAGTCAAGCCGGGGCTGGTCCATGCCTCCCTATCCCTGTTCAGCCGTGGCCACAGTGCTGTGCCCTCCCCCGCATCCTATGCTGCGCAGGCCTGGGGGACAGGGAAGGGCAGGATGATGAGCTGCTCTGACTCGGAGCCTGCCCAGCTGTCGAGGTGAGCTGTGGTCTGGCTGCTGTGGCCGAGCTGGCGGGCACAATCTGTTCTCACCCTGCTGGGGTGCAGACGGGCCAGGCATGGCAGCTCAAGAGCTCAGCTATCCAGGCCCCTGGCAAAGGGTGACACAGTCACCAGCTAGATGCCACGGTCAGGGAGCAGGGGAGCCCATTCTAAGGGCGGCCCACAGCCTCACATACCCCGGCAGCAGTCCCCCAACCTCCCTGAGCTTTAAGATTCACATGGCTTTAGGCTGACAGAGATGCCAAGCTTACTGGAAATGAGCCGTCTGCCAGCCTAGGTGATCTCTTGGAAATATGAGGGAAACCTGGCCCTGCATTGTGAGCTGTTACTGAGCTGTTACTGAGCGCTTCATATGTACAAGACTCCGTGCTAAGTGTTATACACATTATCTCACCTATTTCTCCCCAAAAGTCCTGTGATGCAGGTGCTACTTATGAGCCCCATTTTACAGATGTGGAAACTAAGGCTCAGAGAGGTTTTCTTTTTTAGAAAACACACAGTCCATGGCAGAGTCAGGATTTGAATTCAGATCCCATACCAAAGCAGACGGCATCCTGCCTTGCCATCAATTCAACAAACATATTTTGGGCATAGCCCATGGTCATGGCTGGCAGTGAGTGGGGGGGGGAGGTAGGGAAGAACATGACAAAGTCCAGCAGTGCCCACCCCCACCCACCCCAAGCTAGTATTTAGCGTACATATGTATTTACAGTTGGGGGACCTGAGTGACAGAGTAGGGGATGGTGGTAGTACTGGCCCTGGACTTCAAAGCTGAACATTCTCAGGGCCACTCAAAGCAGGGATCACTTCCAGCTGTGAGCAACCCAGGATGGCTGCAGAGAAGAAGCAGCATTTTTAAGTTTTTTGGTTTTTTTAATTTTTTAAAATTTATTTTATTTTTGGCTGCATTGGGTCTTTGTTGCTGGGCGCAGGCTTTCTCTAGTTGCGGCGAGCAGGGGCTACTCTTCGTTGCAGTGCTCGGGCTTCTCATTGCAGTGGCTTCTCTCGTTGCGGAGCACGGGCTCTAGGTGCTTGGGCTTCAGTAGTTGTGGCATGCGGGCTCAGTAGTGTGGCTCGTGGGCTCTAGAGCGCAGGCTCAGTAGTGGTGGCGCACAGGCTTAGCTGCTCCGCGGCACGTGGTATCTTCCTGGAACAGGGCTCAAACCTGTGGCCCCTGCATTGGCAGGCAGATTCTTAACCACTGTGCCACCAGGGAAGCCCTCAGTTAAGTTTTGATAAGGCTTTAAAAGGTGGGAAAAATGGAAAGCATTACTTTATTATAATAATCCTGTTAATAAAAGTAATAAATATCTTAATAGCTCAGTGAAGGAAGCAGGGCCAGGACCAGCAGACATAATTTTACAAATGAGGAAACATGCTCAGAGAGGGGGAGTAATTGGCTCAAGGTCACACAGCCACTAGTGACAGAGCCAGACTTGTGCCTAGGGCTTCTGAGTTCCCATCTAGGGTCCTTTCCTCTCTAGGTCTCCAGGCAGAACTCTTGACTTAGGCCATGTGACGGTTGGCTCAGAGGGAGGCTTTGCCTCTGCCTGGCTCCTGGCTGGGTGAGGGCTGAGGGGCATGGCTGGGCGTGATAGGGTTGAGACTGTCTGACTGGTGATAGCAACACCTGGAAGGACAACCAGGGCCCTTGCTTTGACAAAGGCAATGCCACATCCCCATAAGGAGAGACCCTACATTGGGGCCAGGTATAGAGGATGATCCCAGGGCCCCACAGAGGGTTTGATGAGGACTCTGGAGCACTGATTCATGGGGGGAGGGCACTGTCTCCTTTCTCCTCCTCTGACACGGGTGGGCCAGCTGCCTCTGGGAGACTGGTGGGCCCCAGGGGCGAACTACCCCCATAAGCTTTGGCTGGAAGCAAGGAAATCATCAAGGACCCCCAGGGTCCCTCCCTTCACACTGAATCACAGGATGCAGGACTCATTCAGTCCAACCTCCACCCCTTATAGTCAAGGAAACCGAGGCCCAGAGAGGAGAAGGAACAAGTCCAAAGCCCACAGACACTAAACTAGAATCCAGGTATCCCAACTGACTTGCCAGTACTGTTTCACGCTATCCACGCTGCCTCTAGACTAAGTTCCCAACAGCAGCACGAGTCAGCTCCTATTCTGGGTAGAGAAAATGGTCGGGTCTTTGAAGCCAAACAGACTCTAATTCAAACGCACGTTGCTCTGCCTCCAAACAGTGTGACCCCGGAAAAGTCACTTAACCCTCCCTGCTTCCTCTTTCCTTCCTACCTACCCCCTGGAGTGGTCATGATAGTAAATGAGAAATCATCAGCAAGGAACTAGCACAGTGCCTAGGGACAAGGATGCACCCATAACGGTGAGTCGCCTTCTCTTTGGCCAAAGGAAAAAGAGGCCAGACTCTGCGAGGCTGGGGAAGGAGAGGGGAGAGTAGGGGGAAGGGAGGCAGGTTTCTGGAAGGGCAGCCCCTTAGCACGTGTTTGATCTCCTCTTCCCCTTTTTCCCCCAGGCTACGGCCACGCAGCGCCCAGCACCGACGGCGGCAAGGTGTTCTGCATGTTCTACGCGCTGCTGGGCATCCCGCTCACGCTGGTCATGTTCCAGAGCCTGGGCGAGCGCATCAACACCTTCGTCAAGTACCTGCTGCACCGCGCCAAGAGGGGGCTGGGCATGCGGCGCGCGGACGTGTCCATGGCCAACATGGTGCTCATCGGCTTCTTCTCGTGCATAAGCACGCTGTGCATCGGCGCCGCGGCCTTCTCCTACTACGAGCACTGGACCTTCTTCCAGGCCTACTACTACTGCTTCATCACGCTCACCACTATCGGCTTCGGCGACTACGTGGCGCTGCAGAAGGACCAGGCGCTGCAGACGCAGCCGCAGTACGTGGCCTTCAGCTTCGTCTACATCCTCACGGGCCTCACGGTCATCGGCGCCTTCCTCAACCTCGTGGTGCTGCGCTTCATGACCATGAACGCCGAGGACGAGAAGCGCGACGCCGAGCACCGCGCGCTGCTCACGCGCAACGGGCAGGCGGGCGGCGGCGCCGGCGGCGCGGGCGGCAGTGCGCACACCACGGACACCGCCTCGTCCACGGCTGCGGCAGGCGGCGGCGGCGGCGGCGGCGGCTTCCGCAACGTCTACGCCGAGGTGCTGCACTTCCAGTCCATGTGCTCGTGCCTCTGGTACAAGAGCCGCGAGAAGCTGCAGTACTCCATCCCCATGATCATCCCGCGGGACCTCTCCACGTCCGACACGTGCGTCGAGCAGAGCCACTCGTCGCCGGGAGGGGGCGGCCGCTACAGCGACACGCCCTCGCACCGCTGCCTCTGCAGCGGGGCGCAGCGCTCCGCCATCAGCTCCGTGTCCACGGGCCTGCACAGCCTGTCCACCTTCCGCAGCCTCATGAAGCGCAGGAGCTCCGTGTGAACGCCTTGCGGGGCCTGGAGCACCTGGGAGCGCGGGCGGGGCGGGGGGCTCCTGCCCGGAGGAGCAGCGGGGTCGGCGAAGAGACCTCCCCAGCCGCCTTTGGCGCCCCTACACCCCTTACCACCCTCCCCCCGCCCCCCATCTCCGACTGTGCCTGCTTGCACCAGCCGGCAGGAGCCGGGGCTCTGAGGACCCCTGGAGCCCGCATCTGCGCCCTGCAAATTCCGAGAAATGTGAAACTTTGGGGGGGGGGGGGTGGTCGGGGAGGGAAGGCAGAAGCTGGGAGCCTCCCATCCCTTTGGAAAAATAAGGAGGTCCCCAGTTCGCAGAGGCCCTGCTGGTAACCAGACCATCACCCCTCCCCCTGTCCCTTACGGAGGGAACTTCGTGTTCCGTGTAAGTTTGCATCTCTATTTATACCTCTGTCCTGCCAGGTCTCCCACGTTCCCTTGGCTCCAAAAGTCAGGGTGTCTTTGTCGAGGTCACCCCACACAGTCCCACTCCCCTTCCTCATCCCCAGCTGTGTCTCCCAGTCTCCCACTACCTTTTGTGTTGTTTTGCATGGCTTTGCAGTTATGGAGGAAATGGAAACCCAGCAGTCCCTAAAGCTAGTCCCCAGAGGGCAGGCAGATGGAAGCAAGGACAGGCAGGCTGCAGAAGGGGTGGAGAAGGGAAGGGGGAGGCAGGGGTCCAACAGTCTGCAGGGTGGTCCCCTTGGTAGGTGAGAGCTAACTGGCCTCCAGTCACATCCTCATGTGGGGCCAGAGGGAGTCCAGCCTTCCAGACACTGCCCTTGAAATCAAACAGAAAACTTCCTCCTTGCCATCACTGGCCGCTGCTGCTAATAACCGACTCTTAGATCCGTGAAATGAGTTTGAAAACCCCGTCCTGACTACCCATTCGTTTGATTCTCACCACACCCCAGTTAGGTCACCAGGGCAGGAGTTGTCATGCCCATTTTACAGATGACACTGAGACCCAGACAGGTGACATGACTTGCCCAAGGTGACACAGGTAGCAAAAGGCAGAGGGGAGCAAGAACCAGGCTGTTTGTTCTGAGCCTAAGTGCTCTTTCTTTCGACTCCTCTTCCCGCTCTTTGAAAGCAAAGTTCCCAGCCTGCACACCCTGGCGTTGTGTGGGCAACTGGGCCTTAGACCAGAACCAGAGCCCAGGACTGAGCCAGTGCTGGGCTCAGCCGCTCCTCTGCTTGGCCACGAGGCAGGGCTCTCACTGGGCTGCTGAAGCAGGGTAGGACCACTCAGTCAATGAACTTCCTACTTACAAACAGGGGAGTCCTTAGGGCGAGATAAGCGGAGCTGGGGCTGACAGCAGAAAGGCCAGGAGCTGGAGCTCTAGGAGTTGGGGAATTGGGCAGAGCAGCCTAGAGAGCTGGCAGGCATATCCTCCTGGGACGTGAACCCTGACCCCACAACCAGTGTTGGTGCCTGTGTCCCAAGTAGCTAGAGATAAGCCATAGCTGCAGCAAGGAACGCTCCTCCCAGGTGTACCCCCTGCCTACCCCACCTGCAACCCAGAAGCCCAGGTACAGAGCAGCAGTTGGAGGTGAGAGCCTGGGCTCCACGGTCAGGGCCCAGAGCTAGAGCTGGGACCATGACTCAGACAGCATCAAGGGATGGGTGAGGGGCCGCTCCCCCTCCAGCTGCCCCCTCTTACTGTTCCCGTGTCAGCTCCTTAACACTGCTGAGCGTGGCCAGCCCTGGCATTCAGGGAAGCTGTTGTGGGGGCCCCCAGGGGGATCAGCCTCAGCCCCACCCTGACCCTGCGCTCCGGCCTCTGGGCACCACGGGAGGGAAGTCTGGCCTGGCCTGTGTGCGAATGCCGTGTCAGTGTGGAGCGTCCTGGCTGCCCAGGTGCCACAGAGAGCAGGGCCCAGGAGCCGGGGCTGCCCTCTGTGTTTATGTTGGGGTGCCTCTGTCCGGTGTGCGACCCTGCCCTCGAGGGGTCCTGTCCCGTCAGTCCCAAGGGAGCCACGACCAAAGTTGTAGGGAGATGGTGGGGAGGGAGGCCGAATGGCCCTCGCAGAGCACGGCAGACTGCTCGGTCTCCGGCCAGGTCTTTCCTAGGGAACTGGAAGGCCGGTGTTGCTTCTCCCTCACCCCCTCCCACTGAAGGCAGCCTTTCTGCTTCCCCAATGCCTTATGCCTGGGCACACTGCCACAGAATATGCAATACGTGTGGGTGACATGCCCCTGCGCCCACACCCTCACCCCGGGCAGCCCCTGGACCCCACAGGCCGCAGCTGCCACGGCCTCCCTTCAGCCCCTCCTGCCTATCTGTCTTCACACTGAGAATGGCGCCTAATAAATGCTGTCCATGGAGACCAGGGTCAGGCTCAGCTGCCTCTGTCATCGTGTACCCTTGGCACTGCCAGGGAGTGGCCACTCCCCCTCTGCGGTCTGAGGACACACCCAGCAGACGCAGCTCAGGGGTGAGATACATTGCGGGCACCTCTCTTCCAGGTACATTTTCCTCTGGGTGTGGAGGGACAACACAGCCTGGGACTGGGCCCCAGAGCCCAGGATAGACCCGGAAGCAGATGCATCCTGCAGTGGTGCTAGCGCCTGGAATCAGCGAGCCAGTGGCTTCCAGGTGCCACTGAGTACGATCCACAGTGGCCTTTGACCCCACAACCCATGCCTGTCTCCCCGTCTGTCTTTCTTTCATGAAGCAATACTCAACCCCTACTACAGCCAATGCATTCTAATACTTTCTATTCTAGTTCATGTTATAAAATGCTGGTCACAACCCACTAAATTGATTTCTCTCCCCACTAATGGTTTGCTCCCTGCAGATTGAAATACACTAGAGAAATAAAGGCAGTGTGGGTAAGGCTGCTTTGTCCCAGCCCTCCCACCCACCCACATAGGTCAGTTGAAAAATACAGAGAGAGACCTATTTACTGGGGATCCAGGGTCGAAGAAAGAAGTGGTGGCACATGCAGGAGGCAGGACACGGCCAAGCCTTGTGTGGCGGCGCTCCTGGCTGCTCCTTGCAGCTGCAGGCAGGCCCCTGGGACACACTGATTGGCCTTCGGCCCTGGGGGTGGCCACGGCACAACCGGCCCTGAGCTCCCCTTGGCTCACCGCACCCAAGACCACCTCATCAAAAGCCAGGGCTTCCTGCCCACGGCCTATCTGCCTCTGTCTTTCTTAGAAGAGCTAAGTTAAACGATGTCATTTTTGAGGTCAGCAGTGGCCAGTCCAATATCGCTTTGACTTTCCTAGGCAGTTCCTACAGGACATAAAGTTTCTGGAGCTTGCCCTCCTTTCTTCATTGCCTAGGGTGAAATAATCAGAATTCGAAGGAATTCCCCAAGGGGCTGCAGTCATCCCAGTCTTCCGAGGGGTGATCAGAATCGTGGCTGCAGTGACCTGCACTCCAGCCCCTGCCCACAGCTCCTAATGGCTCAGAATTGCCCTCGGTCCTACCGTGGGCTCTTTATCTCCAGGTGATGCCATCCCCACCCTCCTCACTTCCACACAGCCTCTGAGGCATCCTGCACTAAAAAAAATATATGTACAGCAAAACAAAAATAGAAAACCAGCACCCCAGAGCGGGGTGTGGTATAAATATACCAAGACTCTGACTGAAGTGGTTCCTCTGCGCCAGCCTCAGATGGAAACAGAAGCTTCCTGGGAGCTGAGAGAGAAAAGGGTCTGCAATGGAACTCTTCCCAAAACGTGTCCCATGCTATACCTTGTGGCGAAAAGAGTTCCTTGGTCAGATACACTGCACACATCGCTCAAGTGTGGAGCTTCCCGAGACATCTTAGCCCAGTGAAGGTTCTGAAAAGCCCAACGGCAGACCCAGCTGTTTACCTGTGCTTAAACTCACAGCATTGCCCAAAATCGCTCCCAGCACCAGCCCTTCTGTTTGCACGACGTCTCCTCACACCCCGGGTCCCACAGAGCACGCTTTGGGAAATGCTGATCTAGTGAAACCTGTCTGATGAAGAGAGAAGTTTGATCCTACCCCCTCAATAAACTCCAAAAGGAGCTGAGCTTATAAGTCCTTCCATAACTGAAGGCCGTGACATTATGAAATACCTGTTTTATTCCCTATTACACGTCAGCTCCAACCAAGGCTCGGAGTAGCTCACTTGCCAAGATCAGGCGGTGGGCTGGTGGCAGAGCTGGGATTTGAGCCCAGGCCCGATGACTCCGAGGCGTAAGCTCTCAGCCACCTTGCTGCGTCCTGTCCCCAGGTGGTCCACGTCTTCAGCAAAAGTTTGGTGGAAGCCGCAGAGCTGTTTAGGACGTGTCATTTCTTATTCAGAATCTTGGTGAATGGGGAGCCTATAACCTAAAAATGTCTCCCTTCAAAGATGACAGGTCCTGAGGCAGCCAAGAAATTCTGTCCCATCTTCAGTCCCCGCACTCCCATAGATAGGACCATTCATCTCTTTCTTTCTTTTAGCTTCACTACAACTTATCTCAGGAAGCCAAGGGCAAGGAAGGGATGCCTAGGGCCAGGGAAGAACTTCAGAACAGACACACTGTCAGAGGAAAAAAGCAACAGCCCCACCTCAGGGCACACCTCGCCGTCTGCACTGAGTAGCATGAAGCTTAAGCCCCCCTGTCTCTCCCGAAGCTGGGTTCAGCCTAGAAGGCTGAGACTTCATTTCCCTAGGGGCCTTTGAACAGCCCAGTCTGTAGTGGACACGGTCCCCTCCTCTTGCCCAATGATGCTGGGACAACAGCCTCAGGCACTGCCATCACCTCGGTCAAAGTTTGCAAAGCATCACACACACACACACACACGCGCACACACACACACACACACACTCCTCTAGGTTTGTGGTCCGGCTCCTCTTTCTCAGAGGAAGCAATTTTGGTTCAGAGAGAGGAAGTGAGATGCTCAAGGTCAGGAGGCAAGATAGCGGTGTAGCCAGGATTGGTATCCGATAGCCTCGCTTTCCACACTTCCTCCCCACACACCCACACAGAGCAGAGGCCCAGCCTTCTCTGACTCTGATTTCAGATGAAAGCTGCTAATTGCTAATCTCTGAGGTTGAGTCACTCTCACTCATGCTGGAAATTTCGCACGTCTACATCTGGACACACACCAGGAGACGCACAGCCCCGCCCCTCACTCACCCAGCTGCAGGGGAGGGCCTTGTGGGTAGTGCCACCCTTAGGACGGGGGCTGTGATGGAATTGACTCCATGATCTTCTCTGGCCGTGAACTCCCCAAAAATCCACGCTAAGGGCGTTTTCCATTTACAAAGCCCTCTCACTTCATTCTCTCGTTGGTTCGTCAGACAACTCGGTGATTTAGGTGAGAATTAACGCTCCCATTTTACAGATGACAGAACTAAAGAAAGACTTGAGGTCCTGAGAGCCGGCACTGTTCCACATTCACTTCCATATTGTTGATGGTTGTGCCGGGCCACAGCTCCCTGTGTGCCCCAGTACCTCTGGGCCCCAAGTGTCCCCCACAGTGTGCCAGGCTAGTTCCCATGGGTTGGGGAGGCCCAGGTGGATGTGACTCACAGAACGTATTAGCAGAAGGAGACAAGGAGTCATGAACATTTTGCCCGCTTCACCATGAGCCCTGAGCAAACTTTGTCCAGAGCCATGGACTTTGGATTAAGGGCAGCACAATGCCCTTAATAACAAGCCCCGCCCTTCAGCTGGAAGGGCCGTAGGATCCCTGGGAGAAGGTCGTGCCTTTGACCCAGGCCAAGTCCCTAAGTCAACACTCTTCCTCCCTGAAGAGGGAACACGTGAACAGGTCCTCCCTGACTACAGAGTATTCTGGTCTGACTACCGGATCAGAGTGGTGGGAAGAAGGCCCACAGCCTTGGGCTTGTTCTGGACCCAGCATCAGGGTTTGAGAGGTACCATCCTTCCAGATTGCACAGGTCCAGCTGGGGAGACTGAGGGTGCCGCTGGGGCAGGGAGCCTGGCCTGGGCTGTGTTGTGCTTTGGCCCCACCTTTGTCGTGAAAACTCTCATTCTGCCCTTATTTCAGGCCACCAAAACTTCTAAGGAAACTTTTGGCTGCCAGAAGTACTGTGCCAGCCTCTCTCCAAAGGTAAAGGACGTGCCGGAGAATCAAGGGTGTGTTCATTATTGAGCACCTACTGTGTGCCACAGACTTTACAAATCTCACAACCACCCTGTGAGGCAGGTGCTGTTACCCTCATTTTGGTAGATGAGAAAGGTAAGACTCAGAGAGGTTAAGTGACTTGCCCAAGGTCACACAGATAGTAAGTGGCAAAGCCGCACCCAGGACCCTCTGGCTGTAATGCTCAGGCACTTTCCAGTGCACATCCGTGCCTGGAATACATCTAGTCCAGCCTCCCCACAAAATAGGAACTGCCTCAACATCTTCCCTACCAGGCCATACAGCCTCGGTTTACAGGACCCTTGCTCTCCGAGGCCGCCCCTTCATTCACTGAAAAGCAGCTCTAATGGCCACATGGAGACGTTGACCATATCCTTTCTATTGAGACAAGAACTGCTTCCAGTTCTGGCTGTGCCTTCTGGAACCACAGGAAGTAATTCCGTCTGTTTCGGGCATTGCTCTAAAGGATTCAAGATGGCTCCCCACGTAGACAGGTACCTCTAAGTCTCCTCCAGGTTAAATGTCCTATTCTTTCAGCCACACCTCCATAAACAGTACATCTAGACCTCTCACCAGCCCTCCTCTGGAAGAGCTTCAGGTTACTTCTTCCCCAGGAGTTTGATCCCTCATGTGTGGTCCAGCTGCACAGAGGTGATGAGCGTCCCCTCCCTTGCTCTGGATCTTCCTATTAACGCCGCCTAAGAGCACATCTGACATATGGGCAGCCGCCTCACACTGAGCTTGCAGCCCAGCAAAACTTTCCCGGAGCTTGTTGTGTGAACCACTGTGACAGACACTACCGGTTACCTGATCAAGGGCCATCCCTGCACCCTTCTGCCTTGATGGCAGAGGGAGACATTCCTCAGGTGCTGACCCTCCTCAACGCCTGTTCCAGGAAATAAGCCAATCACGGTGACCTCAGGCAGCTTTCCAAAGACTGAATTAGTACGAGTGTGTTCCATTCTGGTTAATGGGTTCTTCAGAGAAGTCTGCTGGGGGCTACTGTGAGAGGCTTTCCTGAAAGAAATCACAAGGGAGGAAATGCCACTCTACTTTGACTGGACCTTGCCAGGTCTATGCGTGATGCCTGGAATAGTGACAGCCATGAGAGAAGACATCGTGGGCACAGTGGGGATGGCAGAAGGAGACGGTGGAGAGCTTATTTGTCACTGTGACAGTGAGCGGCCCCTGGAACCCCTGACCTCAGGCCGTCTCGTCACAGGAGACAAAAAGTGTAAGACCCAGATGGGCTTTCCATTACTGGCAGCTGAAAGCCCCATGGCCCTCAGGCTCCTGCAACAGGCTTATTGTACTGTCTGAACCTGGTGGACCCCAAGGGAGAAATGGCTTTGTTCTTCCCCCCTTCACGGCCTTTAGCGACACTAGCTTGAGTCTCCCATTCCTGTCTCTTAAACATCAGCTGGGGCTAATCCCAGAGCTTTGTGGTCGCTCTTGGGTATAAGGAAGTCCAGGCCAGTCTAGTCCAGTTTAAAACTTTAATCTCAGATCCATTTTAATGCTCATATTCTCCCTGTTCCCAGAATAGACCATCCTTCAGCCGAAGGGACTTAGAAAGGGGAGGAGGCACGCTCTTCTCCCCAGCCCCCTCCTTCTATTTCTGGCCCTTCCACAGTCTCAGGCTGGGGAGAGGAATTAAAAAGACAATGGAGGGACTTCCCTGGTGGCGCAGTGGTTGAGAGTCTGCCTGCCGATGCAGGGGACACGGGATCGTGCCCTGGTCTGGGAGGATCCCACGTGCCGCGGAGCGGCTGGGCCCGTGGGCCATGGCCGCTGAGCCTGCGTGTCCCGAGCCTGTGCTCCGCGGTAGGAGAGGCCACGGCAGTGAGAGGCCCGCGTACCGCAAAAAAAAAAAAAAAAAGACAATGGAGGGACTTCCCTGGTGGTCCAGTGGTTAAGATTTTGCCTTCCAGTGAAGGGGGTGCAGGTTCCATTCCTTGTAAGGGAGCTAAGATCCCACATGCCTCATGGCCAGAAAACCAAAACATAAAACAGAAGCAATACTGTAACAAATTCAATAAAGACTTAAAAAAAAAAAAAGAAAATGGAAGCCCTCCGTGTGGCCTGGCTCCCAGTGCTGGCTCTCCAGGGCTCGGTGTGGGGTTTTCAGAACCCACACAGGAGCCTCTTTGTCACCCTGTTCCACGGAGGGGCAACCCAATGTCCCCACAGGCTCTAGCCCGTGGGGGTCCCCCCGCAGCCTCCTCTGGCCCCGCAGCCTTGGGCGGAGCACTGTAAAAATCCAAAGGTGGCCCAGCCAACTTCTAGTGTCCACTTGGTCCACGGGACACTCCCACATCCTGACCATGCCAGTCAGTGGGAGTACAGACGGCCCCCAGGAACCCCTGCCACCCCTCCCCAATGCTCTTCACCCTTGTTCAAATAAGCAGAAGATGGAGCAGCAAGTTTATATCTAAGGAGACATCCAACCTGGGAAGAAGATGCTGTCTCCCCTTCTGGTAGTTTCAATGAGGGATTCCTGGGAGCCCGCTGCCCCAACCTGGCTAGGCTGGAGAGGAGGGAGCCACAGCGCTCTTCCCCCAGATTGACAACTCAGAGCTAAAGTGATTCTCCCTCCTCTCTCTGATGTCCTGCTTATTTATCCAGGCCGGGGAAGACCGAGGACATCTCTTTGCCCTTGAGTGTGCATAGCCAGGTAGCAAATGCCAGGGTAAGAGAAAAAGTCAATGCCTGTTAGGTACCTTTCAAGCCAGATCTTTCCTGCGAGGTAGCTGAGCAGCTGCTTTTCTTTTGTGTGTGTGTGGTACGCGGACCTCTCACTGTTGTGGCCTCTCCTGTCGCGGAGCACAGGCTCCGGACGTGCAGGCTCAGCGGCCATGGCTCACAGGCCCAGCCGCTCCGCGGCATGTGGGATCTTCCCGGACCGGGGCACGAACCCGTGTCCCCCGCATCGGCAGGCGGACTCTCAACCACTGCGCCACCAGGGAAGCCCTGCTTTTCCTAATGTCAGTGCAAGATCGTGCTGACTTAGCGCTACTAGAATCCCATCTGGTTGGTTCCAGGCTTTTGATGACGTTCTGGGTGTTGAAGCCTGGTTCCACTGTTAAATCTACTCTCGCTCTCTCCCAGCTCTGTGTCACCCACAGATTTGATAATCCAGCTTTCTGTGCCATTATTCAAGCCTTTGATGAAAATATCAAAGAGAACAAGACCGAATAGAGGATCCTTAATTTAGGATGACATTTATTCCAGCATGTTCTTGGTGAACTGTTACTGGCTCCAGCCACTTACCACTTCCTTTTATCTGTGCTCTAAAACTGTCTGTTTAATCAACGCTCACAGGTGATGAGGCTCCAGTCCATAGCTCTCCAGTCTCCCGGGATGTCAGTGACCTGGGCCGGGGATTTGGGCTTGCTGAAAATAGCAGGTGCTTCCCCGCCTAGCTCAGCCTTCACCCTCTTCCCCCCTCCTCTTCCCCCCTCCCTCCACCGCCTCGTTTGGGCATCATCATTGAGCTCAGCTCTGCCCAGCCACACCCCAGCCCCAGCCCCAGAGCTGAGCACCGCCCGTTCATCCCCTTCCCGGCTCAGACTCAGCTCCTCTCTCAGGCAACTGGTCTGTCCCTGAGGTGGGGGGGGGGGGGGGCGGGAGGGCAGTCACTGGAGTACTCAGATGACCTTAAGTGTTGAGCTCTGCCACGGGAAGCTGCTGACGTCCAGGACCCTGAGGTCAGCTGGGGCTGGGGTGGGTGGAGCACAGAACATGTATTAAGCAAGCGCCAGGAGCTGGGCTAGATGTGTTACCAGAACCTCATCACAACCCTCATCACATCAACTGTCTCCATCCCCTGGGTGAGGAGAGGAGGTGAGGGAGGCCACACCATTTGCCTAAAGACACCCAACCAACCAGTAAGTGGCAGAACCAGTTTCTGACCCCGAGGCTGTGTTTCCACCTTCCAAACTGGCCGCCATACCCTCTGGGTAGCTGTGCTGCTCTGTTTTCTCACCTTCCCAGATTCCCTCCCAGGCAGTTAGGGACCGGCTGCTGCTTCAGCAGCCTCTGGAAGACAGGGTAAGCCTGAGCACAGCCCTCCCTGAGCCCCCGGGAGGGAGTAGCACGTTGAGGGCAAGAGGAGGGCGGAGGAGGGGGGAAGAGGGGGAGAGGGGGAAATCAGGCTGCAGGGAAACGAGTCCAGTGTTCCCAAGACCTGACTGATTTGGGATTAATCTTCCAGATCTGGCACCACAGATGCGATAGGAATCTGCTGCTGCCCCGCCCCCTCCAGCCCATCGCTGGCGGAACAGATGGGCTGACCCCTCCCTGGGGTCTAAGTAGGGCACTGCTGGGGCTGCTGGGAGGCAGGGAGGGAGCCAGTGAGCCGGGCAGGGAGAACAGGGGCAGACCTAGCTCCACCTCCCCTGCCCGGGCCCCCCAGCTTCCAAGGCGGGTAGACCCTGAGGGTCCGCTGTCTGCTGCCAACAGTGAGTGGGGTTGCCACACGAGGCAAAGACTCCGGTCCCTGGAGCAGAGCCTGGACGAACACTGCAGGGGATTCATGCACAAGTCAGGCAGTCCTTTCTAATTCCAAAGTCCTTCACCTGAGGCCACTGGAACGCACGAGGAACCGGAGCTTCCTCCTCGGGGCTCTGGAGCAAGGCTTGGGCAGCGCTGTGCCCAGAGCACCCTGGTCCTAACCAGGCCCAGACTCTGCGCGGGCCCTCCCATCACCATGAGCACAGTGGGGTGGAGCAGGCCCTGGGAGGCCGGGACAATGCAGACACGTAAAGACAGCAGCTGTCAGGGCTGGAGGCACCTTAGGACCCATGAGTCCTCTTTACGTTCCAGAAGCGAACGCTGAGGCTCGGCCAGGAGAGGGTCCTGCACGCAGGGAGTGGGTGACAGAGCCGGGGGGGCTGCCAGCTCCCGAGTAGTGCTCCTTCCCTATCAGCACCAGCTGCCGAGCTTTATTTGTAACAGCAAAACCCAGGAACAACCCAGACATCCACCAGCAGGTAAATGCATAAACCAACTGGGCATTTCCACGCCGAGAACTAGTTACCACTCAGCAACAGGAAGGGATGAACCAGTGATACGTGCAACATGGATGAGTCACAAAAGATCACAGAAGTCAGACAGAGAGGACACACCGAAGAATTCCATCCATTTAAAACTCTGGGAAGTGTAAACTGGTCTAGAGGGACAGACAGCAAATCGATGGTTTACAGCGCCAGGAGGGGCACTTTAAAAAGGGGCACAGGAAAGATTTGGGGTGAGGGGTATATTCACGGTCTTGATTGTGCTGTTGGTTTTGCAGGTATGCACACATGCTGGGGAGGGGAGGGGGCTGATGTGGGCCGGGGAGGAGATGGACATGGAGTAGAGCTGGCCCTGATGGAGCCTGGAAGGAAGGCTGGGATGTAGCAAATGGCAAAGGCACTGCAGAGGCAGGAGCTTCAATGAAGGCTCAGACAAGGCAAGGCTCTCAGAAGGATCCAGAACAATGGGAAGAGCCCAGGGCTGCTTGGGATGGGGAGGGCGTGGGGCTGAGGAGGGGAGCTCTGTGTCCATCTCCTTCGTGGTTACATCTCTGGAGCCTCACAGGTACCTACAGTTCACAGGCATCAAAAGATGGTTGTGGACCTGTGGAGGGAGAAAGAAGAGGGGAAAGAGGAGGAGAGTGGAAGAGGGACCCTGGATGCATCCACCAAGCTGGGGTGTGTGGGTATATTATTCCACAGGTAGCAGGGAGCCAGGGCAAAGGAACAATGCATGTAATTTAGAGTTTCAGAAAATATGCCTGGCAGCAAAGTACAGGGACCTCCACTCTGTCCTGACGGATGCAACTGCTCTCTGGAAGGACTGCTCCATCTCTGTACCAGCCTGGACAGGGGAGTGGCAGGGCCATAGCAGGCTCTTCTCCAAGAGCTGGGAGGGCCTGGGATGCCCCAGCTGCTGCTTCCAGAGCTGAGAACAATTTACTCCCCTCGCCAGCCAGGGAGGCCAAGGAGGGCCTGTGGCACAGCTAGGAAGGGGGAAGATTTTCAAAACCCTGTGATGGAATCTCCCTGGCTTTCCCCGGCCTCATGTTTCACAGGTGCTCCCAACCCACAGATCAGATCCTCCAGCGGCAGCAGTAGCCCCAGCAGCCCTGCCTCCAGGGCAGGAAGGAGGAACGCAGGCCTGTAGGAGTGTATGAGGCCAGGAGGGGCAGGCAGGTACCACATGTCCACTTGGCTCTTCCACAACCCAGCAGCTGAGGAAACTCAGAAGACCCAAGTCCCTCCCCCAAGAGACCACCTCCCCCAGGGCCAGCTCTGGGCTGGGAGTAGGGGTGGGCAAATGAATGGGCTTCCAGGATGTTGGGCCAGCTGTCTGCCTGGACCAGACTGCTGTCATCCTGTTTTCAATTCAAGCATCAAAAATGAATAGCAGCTGTCTGAGGTGTTAAGATGAACCTTGTTAACCTTGTTCAACCTTGTTCACCTTGAACCATCTTAACCTTGTTCATCTCAACTGCGCATCACTGTACATTTGACCCCTTCATCTCCTCCCTGAACCTGCGAAGCGGTCCAACTCTACAAATAAGGGTTGCATGCTTCAGCTAGGCCTGTGGACTTGTCTAAAGCACCACAGCTAAAACGCTTAGGAGGAGGGAGCTTCAGCTTCCAAGCCAACCTCAAGAAGGGCCCAGAAAGCATGAGGACAGCATGGATCTTTACGAGGAAATTTACAGACAGCCCAGGGTAGGACCAAACTGTCCCAGCCTCATGGGTCTGCCATTACGGAGAGGCCCCAAAGGGACCACCTTATCCTGCCCTTCAATTTTGTAAATGAGGAGACTCACTGCTGAAATAACGTGTCCATAGTCATACAAGGAAAGTGGCAGAGCCAGTCTCGGCCTGAAAGGCCTCTCTGGTTTTAACAATTGTGGAGAGCACTTCTCCCTTCCTTCCTGTCGGTTCATGGGGAAACATCTGACTCTCGCATGCGGACAGTGTCCCGTGTCACCGAGGATGCACTGGGAGCTGCCGGGGAGTCAGCGCAGGCCCAGGTCCCGTCTTCAGCAGAGCTGTAAAGCATCACAGGGGGCTTGCCTTTCCCTGCCTCAGTCTGCCTAGGGCAGAATTAATCACTGCACAAGATTTGACCAGAGTTAGAAGGAACCCCAAAGGCTCAACCTGCCTCATTTCACCCATCAGGAAACTGAGGCCTGAGAAGGACCAAGGAGGCGGTCACAGGAATCTGTACTTTCAGCAGCTCTGAACTGAGAGAATAAGAATCAGGGAGAGGCCCGGACCGGCTGGCCCAGGGGGTCCTTGGCAGGGAGAGGCTGTGCTTGGGCAGAGTTACGAGGGGCATAGGCTCACCCCATCCCCTGTTCCCACAGCACAGGCAGATACCCTGAAGCCTGTCCCCCAGGGGTCCATGGCCAGGTTAAAATTCTCTACTACAGGGAAAAGAACAGCCACGACTGTTGAATACCTACCAGATGCCAGCACTGTACAAGGCAGGAATCACTCTCCCCACTTTACAGATGAGCCAAGATTCAGGAAGGTTGAATGTTCTGCTCAAGGTCACACAGGTGGGAAGGAGCAAAGCCCGGACTGAAATGCAGTGTCCTTCCCACTGCACCTCACTGCCCTCAGCCTGCGCCACGCTGCTCTTTGCTTCTGGAAGGAATTGCCCAAGCTCACCTGCTCAGCCAGCAGCCCTGAGATGGGGCCTCTGCGGTCCTTCAGCTGCCTCTCTCCAGCCCATGCTTCTGGGATCATTCAATGCTGACCCCCGGCCCTCGCCCCAGGGCCCCTCACACAGGAGTCCCCTCATCAGATGGTGTGGAGACAGCCCAGGCCAGCCAGGACCAACTCACCAGACCCACCCTTTGAGAATCTCCAAGCGATCAACTTGGGAATCTGCATTTTTACAGGAACCTTTTGGAAGCACTGTTTTGGAGAAAGAAAGTGAGAAAGGCTGGGATCTGCTGCTTTCAGTAAAGATCTCTCGCAGGTCTCCCTATGTTGGAGAAAGGAAAACCTATTTCCACTCGACTCTCTCAGGCCTAAAGCAAGCTGGTTGATTCCCCTTGGTGGAATCAAAGGCACCCCTTCTGGGAGGCACAACCTCATGTGGTGAAAAACACCCCCATCGTGTGGGGAAAAAGGACGCCCCTTCCTCCAGGCACCTCCATAGCTGAGGGAGCCGCTCAGCGGGAAAGAGAGCTAGGAGGTCTGATGCCCCCGCCCACACGGTCACGTCTCACTCAGGAGAACATGTCCTCCCCTGACACACTTGCCCTGCCTGCCCCCTCAGGCTAAAACCCATCTCTGCTGTGGAGAAAAGGTCGTTTGCCTGGAGTCATTAAAAATTACACATTAACAGTCCTACTGATTTCCAGCCATTTCAAATGCTGGCTTTGGCCAAAAACATCTTTAAAAGGCCACCCTCCCTTCTTATTCCATAGCGTTTACATTTTATAACGTTTAAACAGAACCGCTTTCAAGCAAAGATAGGCAATACTTTCCTCGAATGTCCACATAAAAAGTAAAATCTGGGAAACGTCTACATTGGATGGCTAGGGAAGGCCTTCTGAGCCCAGCAGTGATTAGCTCCATCTGCAAAATAGTTCAGAATACTGCTGCCTCACGTGGGGAACCTCCTTCTCCGAGAAGCCCTCCTGCCTTCCATCTGGGCTCGGTCATGGATATCAGTCCCCGGGGTGTCCTCCATAGACGCGGCTGAGTCTCCACTCTTTATATGCACGAAAGCTACATTTACTGAGCTCTTCTGATGTGTCAAGGTCAGAGACTACTAAGGGAACTACATAGAATTGTTTATTTGCCACATCAACCCTATAGGGTAGCTATGACTATTATACCTGCTTTGCAAATGGGAAACAGAGGCTCAAAGAGGTCAACAGACCTGCCCACCATTGATTCCACAGCCCATGCCCTTCAAGGCCGTCTGCCCCAGCCAAGGAATCCCTAAACTGACAGGGAGTCTGAAACCTTGTGCCAGGCCTGGGGTCCTGCCAACCTCTTAAGCAGTCCACTCTCCCATCGTGGCTGAGGACACTTGACTGGACCCTCCACCATTTGACCCCAAGAGAAGCTGAGTCCTCAGCCCCTCTTTTTGTTATTCTGCATCTCTCTGAATACTTACCTTACAATGCCCAAGATACTCCTGGGGCAGATGCTTTTTGATGTTAAAGTTTCCTCACGTGACTCACAAACATTTTAAAAAGCTGGATGGGCCCCAGCCTCAGCATCTCTCCTTTAGCAGTAGGGGCAGCACACCATCTAGTGGCTGTGTGGTGAACCTCGTATTGGCCAACCTGCAGGGGCAGAGCCCAGGATCTGGGAGGCCCTTAGGTTGTCAGGTGGTCCAACTGAAGTTCAGAGAGGGGAAGTGACCAGCCTACAAGCACACAGCAAGTCAGTATTCAGTCCTCAGGACCATAACCCAGCTCTTGGGCAGCAAGACGGTGCTTCCCAAACTTCCCACACAGTTTCAGGGAAGCTGTGTGTCTGGGAGAAGGTCTCAATTCTGGTAGTTGTGAAAATGAAGTGTCCCGTTCATAGGTGCACCATCTTCCTGGTACTGCATCCTTTATTCTGTTTATCATTTTTGAATAGGTAAAGGTACATACGGTATGAAATCCAAAAGGTAGCAAAAGGGTATGTGATGAAAAGTGAGTCTTTTAGCCCTCTACTGCCAAATTCTGGGATTATCAGTTTCTACATGTCTGTCCAGAGTAATCTTTGTAATTTACAAAGATTTTTTTTTAACTTTTTTACACAAATGATAACTTTTCCTGCACAGGGCACTTAACAAGCTATCTTGGGGACTTCCCTGGTGGTCCAGCGGTTAAGACACCGCACTCCCAATGCAGGGGGCCGGGGGTTCAATCCCTGGTCAGGGAACTAGATCCCACATGCCGCAGCTAAGAACCTGCATGCCGCAACTAAAAGATTCCCCATGCCGCTACTAAAGATCTGCACACCACAACGAAGATCCCACAGGCAGCAACGAACATCCTGTGAGCTGTAACTAACCCGGCACAGCCAAATAAATAAATATTTAAAAAAACAAAACAAACAAACAAAAGGCATCTTGGAGATCACCGTACATCAGCATATAAAGAGCATCTTTGTCCCTTTGTATAGCCGCCCTGCACTCCCTGTGGGGTATATGGAGGCACCATTTAACTACTATACTTTCGATGGACATTTAGGTGGTTCCCAATCCGGTGCTTTAACAAACTCATACGGAAAATCCTTTAGAATAAATTCCTGGAAGTGGCTTTGCTGGAATTATCAGCTGTGGTTCATTTTGGTCTCATACAGCAGCAAACCCAATATAATAAGAGCTTAAATACCTCAGGCCAAAGATGATGTTATGAAATAAAGGCAAAGAGGAAAGATTTGAGAATGACCTTATGAGGGCCGGAAGCTGGAAGGAGCAGGTGCTGCCTAATCTAATCATCTCTGGTCGCCATAGAAACCAGCCATAAAGTCAGCCGGAAAGAGCTCATGAACAACATCTACCCCGTCTGCACCGGTATGGACCATTCACATTCCCTTCCCTGTGAGGTCCTGTCAGGCCCGGTTCTGTCGTCTCCGGGGTGTCCCCCAGGAGGGAGCCAGATCTTGACCCTGCCCTCCTCCTCCCAAACCCCTCCCTCCTCTTTCCAGCCACAGTCTCAGATGGCTGCCCTGCAATGCCCACCCTGTCGGGAGAGATGGGCAACTAGATACCCAGTCCTGTGTCAAAGAAAAAACAGAGCCGGACACTAGTTAGAGTGATAAAAACAGATTTCATTCAGGAGAATTACAATAGGGGGAAAGACACCTCAGCCTAGAACAAAGCTCAATTCCAAATACAGCATGGGCAAGTGGGAATTTACAGCCTAATAACAGGTCGGGGGGTGGGGGTGGGAAGCAGTCAGAGGATGGAAAGTTACTAAGAGGATACATCAGGGTAAAGGGGCTAAACCGACATAATAGGATTCTTGCTGAAGACAGGCCAGGGTAATCAGACATCCCCTGGGGGATGGTGGAGGGTGAGGAACTCTATCAGATAACAAAGATGGTCAGATACGGAGCTGGGGGTGGGGTGGGGGCGGGGGGGGGGGCAGGTTCTGGTTAAACTAACTTAGCAGGGTTCTTGATAAAACTGGATTTTATAAGAAAGTGCACAGATGGGCCTAGGAGAAGGTTCAGGAGCCTGACTAAGGTTTGGTTACCTGCCCATCAGGAGGGCACCTTCTAGCAGGGGAGCAGTCTACACAGGAGGGAAATGGCCCAAGGACGTATAGCAAAAAACTTGTTCAAACCAAAACATGTCTGACCTGGCCTGTCTCTCAATGTATCACTGTCCTTCCCAGGGTAAAATAACTCTTCTAATCCAAAATGTGATTAAACTGATTAGGAGAATGTTCAGTCTTTCAGACAAGCCACAGGCAGTCAGTAAGCTTTGAGTACAAATGCAGGAGTTTGCAGGGGCGCATTTTATTTGATTCTGGAAATTAGAGGCTCTTTGAAGGTAGCACACAATTTTGTTCAAAGTGTCCCAGACTTTGAGAGAAAAGACCCAAAGCCCGTATCACGCTTTTATGAAAATCCTGAGAAGTGCTTTTCAACACACAGCCTGAGATCCTTCTCGGCACTGCTTAGCTAGACCTGCCCTGACCTCAGAGCAGCTGTACTAACTTCCCCCACACCTCCGCTGCACTTCCACATCTGCCATCCTTCCCTCTGCACAAAAAGCTGAGACTGTATTGTTCCCATTTTATAGATAGGAAAGTAGGGCTCTGAATGGTTGAGTGACTGAACCCGGTCACTTTGCTCTAAGTGGCAGACCCAGCCTCCCTCTCCTCCCTAGCCTGGGACAACTTGCACAGATGTCATTCCACTTCTGGACATTCTGCCCTCTTAGGGGTACATGAAAAAATTCCTATCTCCACCTACCGCCCCCTCCACACATGAGGATTCTGTGGCTCTGGCACCCCTAAGGGTCAGTAAATTTCCTCCCTTTGCTGAAAATTTGCTCCCTTTCATATAACTCCAAGTGATCTTTGGGCAAGCTACAGGCTTTAGTCAGGACAATAAAAACTGAGCAGTTAGAAGACAACTGCTCCTCTGATGGACAAGATCACCACCCAAAGAAGGCTGGCCCACCTTTGACTTTGTAAAGGTTCGGAGAGGAAGAGAGGAGGCCCCGGAGGCCCCCAGATCTCCCTGCCCCACTTCACCTTACCCATTGTCTCCGCTGTCCCCAGCCACCAAAGTCTTCAGTGGTTTCCCTAGGCAGCATCCTCAATGACACCAGATCTCCCCAGAAATTTAGAAGGGCAGAGATCCAGGCCAAGTACAACATATTAACAACATATGTTTGGGAACATGTTATTTAGCCCAGGAAATCAGCACTTCCAAAATTATGAGGCAAATTTGTATCCAAAATACACCTTAAGCTCTACCCCTGAATTTCATCAAATAACAATTTCAAAAATAAAAGCAAAGCCAGTGTATGAACATACTGTCGACTGAAAAAAAAAAAACACACAAAACCTAAAAACTGAGTTATGTTTTATTCGATGATCTTACTGAGGACTATAGCCCGGGAATCAGCTTCTCAGATGGCTCTGAGGAATTGTTCCGAAGAGGTACGGGAGGCGCCAGGATATAGAGGAGTTTTTGCTGGAAAAAAAACCCTGTGGTTGAACATCAAAAGATTACTGCTAATCACACACATACACACGCACACACACATACACACACACACACACAGACATCTCAAGGCAATGATTTTAGCGCTTACTTTGTATGGGGCAATGCAAGAATCTGGACTTATTAAAATTATTCCTTTGATATGCACCTTAACTATCCTGCTTTCTCCATCCTGAATCCCCTCAGGGCGCACTATTGGGGGGCTGCAGTGGCTGAGGGCTTTATGACCATCATCCTTTGTTTACTGAATTGGCAAGTGACATTCTTTGTCTACAATATCCACCCTGTTTCCTCTCGACTTTTCTCAGAATTCCAATCTCCTGAGGCCCCATGCCTTGCTGCTACCTGGGGACACTAATGTCAACCTTACTTTTCACCTGGAAAGTGTAGTCTAGCCAGGCTGGCAGACACCTGGAACCTCGGTGTAGGTCACTCCCCAATGCGGGGGCTGCCACCACCTCCCGTGCGTCCAGCAGGGTTGTCTCTGCCTGGAGCAACCGCCTTCTCCACAGGTGGGCACAGACGGGGTGGCTGATCCAGGACAGCTCTGATTGTCACTGTCATGCCCTTACTCCCACCCCTCTTGAGGAATGTGTCCCTTTCCCAACTCCCTCTGCCTCTTACACATCCTCACGCTGCCGCATGGTTACCGGTGAGCTCACTCCTCTCCTCCATAAAATCCCGAACTCCTTGAGGGCAGAGACCTTGTCCTGCTTGGCTTTGGGGGTCCATACCTGGCTCTAGGCCTGGCACTTAGTGGACTCCACGTGTATTTGCCAATAAATCCTTCTGTCTCCTGGGCTCCAAAGATAGCAGTTGGATGAATGGTCAGAACATCGTGATAAAACTAAAATTTATTTTATGATGTGGCTGTGGAGACACACAAAGACTGTGACATCATGTCAGGCAGGTGACACCACTAATCATTAGTAATGTTTATTTCAAGACAGTGTCCTTGGCTTGGACACGTGGGGAAAACAGTTCGGAGCCCCGCTGAGTGTGTCACTGTGCTGTAGGAACTGGCTCCGACAGGGATGGGGCTACGCAGCTGCTGTGGACCGAGCTGGTCTACCCCTTGGGACAGAAGCTGTGTTTCATTCATCTCTACAGGCCTCAACGTCTAAGTCAATATTTTCGGATAACTGAAGTAATTCCTTTACATGAAACTAGTGGTGTTGAAGACAAGAAGCTCAGAAGAAACCTTTCTGCATCTCTCAACTCCCCCACTGACTGAAAAGGACAGACTACAGTGTAGGAAAGTTCCCAGATGGTCTGCGGCTCCCAGACGCACTCCACACCCGCTCATACCTCGGTGCCATCGCACTGCCATTGCCTCTTCTGGGATAGCCCTTCCCCTTCTATCCTACTTTTGTCCAGAACCTCCCTTCTACACCTTCTCTGTCAGGTCTTCCTGGTCCAGCCCCTTGAGAGTTTTTTGATTCAACACTGGTCATTTTCATAAGGTCAAGGCGGTCTTAGGGCAAGCAGGAGGAGGTGGCAGGCAGGCCCTACCCCCTGCACCTCCAGCAGCAAGATCTGCAATAACGGGGAAATGTGCTCACTGGGTCTGAAGCAGATCCTTGAAGGCCTTGTGCTCCAGCCTGTGGTGTGACCGGGCATGGCATGGCGTGCAGACACAGGCCTGGAGATGAGGACAGAGGGCAGCTGGGGGCTGAAAACTGGGAGCAGGATTTTAAAAGCTGGAAGCCTCTGCGCACAAACCGAGGTCTTCCTGCCTTCCATGCTCTGAGCAGCATCCGGGGAATGCAGAAAGGAGCAACGGGGTGAGATTGGTGGAGGTGCTGAGCGGAAGGCACGGATTTGGCGGAGACTGAAGAATGTACAAGCAAACCCCCACTCCGTCACTCACCAGCGTTGATCACAAGCAAATCACTTGGCTTTTTTTTTTTTATTTTTTTTATTTTATTTTTGGCTGTGTTGTGTCTTCGTTGCTGCACGCGGGCTTTTCTCTGGATGAGGCGAGCAGGGGCTACTCTTTGTTGTGGTGCACAGGCTTCTCATTGTGGTGGCTTCTCTTGTTGCAGAGCACGGGCTCTAGCCACGTGGGCTTCAGTAGTTGTGGCACACGGGCTCAGTAGTTGTGGCTCGCAGGCCCTAGAGCGCAGGCTCAGTAGTTGTGGTGCACAAGCTTAGTTGCTCCGCGGCATGTGGGGTCTTCCCGGACCAGGGCTCGAACCCGTGTCTCCTGCATTGGCGGGCGGATTCTTAACCATTGCGCCACCAGGGAAGCCCGGCTTTTCTTAATTTAGTTTCTTTTGCTGTAAAACAATCTCCCAAGGAGCAGGAACTAGATTCTTACGCCACTTTTCTGTAAGATGTGAGCAACACCGGGGGTTAGGATCTCTAGGGACACGTCTCAGGCCTCCTGGGAGTTCCCTGGGTATCCAGTAGAGAGGAGATTCCCACGCTGGACGTTTCTACTTCGTGGTTTGCCTCTGACATTGTTCAGCTCAATCTCTCTAAAGGGTTTACAGAACGCTCTAATATCCACGATGCATTCTCACTTCCTCGTCCCATCAGCCCCTTTTGCAGGTGGGGAGACCTGGGCCCGTCACTTCACACTGTCACTCCGTGAGAACCAGCGCCCCCAGCTCCGGCTCTGGAGAGCGCAGACGCCCGCCCCGCCCCCTCCCGCGCCCTCCCTGGGGGCGGAGTGAGCAGGCACGGGGGCGGGATCTTTCAGGTCATGTGACTCCCGGCCCGGAAGCACTCGCCCCCAGACCCCGGGGTGACCAGATTGGGGGCTACTACCTCCAGCGAGCGCGGAGGTCGAGCTCCTGTTTCGCGCTCCCGGCATCCGCCGCCATGGCCTGGACCAAGTACCAGCTGTTCCTGGCCGGGCTCATGCTCGTCACCGGCTCCATCAACACGCTCTCGGCAAAGTGAGTCCGGGCCTGGCCGGGAGGGGAGGGGACTCCGCGCCCTCCCTTCGCGGCTCTCCTTTCCTGACTTCACCAGCCAGCTCAGTTGCTCTGATCCGTTCATGCGGTTTATGGACCACCCAAGGGGTACGAGGCCCAGGGAAATGCGGGGCAGGGCCGCGTCCCCGGCTGGAGGATCCGAGCCCCGGCTTTGATTCGCTGTGTGCTTGATCCCAGCGAGTCACTTTCTAACTCGGCGCCTCAGTTTCCTCATCTTTCAACGGGAGGGAGTTTCTCTCCCCTGCCCCTTCCAAGCTGGCATCGGGGGCCCCGCCCTCCAGGAGCTGTGGGCCAGGGAGGACTACCATAAACGTCATGCGGACCGAGTGACCAGTGAGCGTGGAGGGCTGCGATGACAGAGAAGGGGGTGCACCATGGGCCCCTCTTGGAGGAAGGGTTACAGCTGGGCCTCGAAGCTTTGGTAGGATTTCTACATGTGGTGGGGACATCGAGGCAGGAACAGCAAGGCCAGATCCAGGTGGATTGTAACTAGCACCAAATGCCCAGGCTGGATTTTATCCCATAACCAAAGAGGGGCTTTTGAGATGGGGAGTGACATGTTAAAAGTGATGCGATGAACCTGGTGGTCAAGGTGCAAAGCAGTTGGCTGCAGGGAAGACCACGCCAAGGCTGCTGCTAGCAGATAAGGGGAACTGGGAGGTGGCAGTGAGGTGGGAAGGGAAGGGTCAGATAGGAGACACCAGGTGCAGAGTGAAGCCACAGGGCCTGACCCACAGGATCCAATCATCACTCCTGGGCTTCCGCCTGGGGGAACAGAAGTGGCATTAACCCAGGCAGGGCGGGCAGGGGGGCAGTTCAGCTCTGATGTAAGAGGGTGTGGTGCACGTGGAGGACAGTAGACAGTGACCCTCTCCCAGTCAGACCTCCCTTCCACCTGAGCCCTGCCAGGCTCCAGAGCAAAGGGGAGTCACCCCAGTCACCCTCTGGGCTGCGCTCCAGGCCCCCTGAGGGTGGTGGGGATAATTGTATCTTATTCGTTTTTGAGGGTGTTTCTTCCCAGCGTACTCCATCAGTGACGTGAGAAATGCCCCAGAAGAGAGGTCTGGGAGAGAAGTACCCTGTTCGATTCATCAGGCATATATAAGGTCCTTACAGTGTGTGAGGCACTGCCTAGACCTAGGGAAGGAGACAGAAGTGACCGAGAAAAGGTCCCAGGCTTTGAGATGCTTAGAATCTGCAGCAGAGGAGACAGGTGTGTACACGCTTGGCAATCACAGTGTCCTCCCTTCTCCACAGGAGGTGGACCTCTGGGTAAGGCCCACCTGTCTCTCTGGTTGGGCTCTGGCCGGCTGTGTCTGTGTCTTGTGCTGGGCTCCCGGGCCCTGAGGCCTCCTGAAGGGTACTCCTTTTGCTGAGCCCTTAGCTATAAAGGAAACTCATCCTGAGGGCTCCCATCTCAGGATCTGACTGCAGCAGAGCAAGTCATCTGTCCATCCGTCCCACAAGCCAAGGCCTCAGTCTGGTGCTTATAGGGTGGCTGTGGTCTGCCAGGGCCGCTGTCCGCAAGGAGAGCTGAGTTACCTACTGAGGTAAACTGTGCTGACTCAGCTCCTTCCAGAAAAAGCTCCAGACCAGTCAGGTAAGAAGCCAGGGAATCCTCAGCCCCAGGACGCCTTGCCCTTGGAGGCTGCCTGAGAGGCCAGAAAGAGGTGCCCAGGTGTGATCCCAACCTTTGGTCCTGTCCCCTGCCCTGTGGCCTCTTAGGAGCCTCCCTACCTGTGATGGGCCCCAGTATTGGACCCTAAACAGTGTTCTAAGACCAGACTGTGAGAAGGACGCTCTCAGAGGAAGAACGTGGGAGAGCAGCTGTGTACATCCTGATAGAGATTACTGATTTGAAATCACACTCTGACCTGAAGTTTCTGGCAGGGACAGACAGACGAGAATGTGACCACAGCAAGTGCTAACCAGTTAATACACAGAGAGCTCCACGTGCCACGTCCTGCCCTGGCTGCCTTTCATGAGTTAAGTTAATGAATTCTCATAACCACCCTATGAGGTAGATAAATTCCTTGTCCCTGGATAAGGCAACTGAGGTTCTGGAAAGAGGGGCTTGCTTACCCAAGTTCAACTCAGCTATTAAGTGGCACAGTTTATATTTGAGCCTAAGTAGTCTGGCTCTAGAATCCGTGCTCTTAACCTCCACTGTGGATGAGGCTAGGGACTTCTCTAGTCATCCTTAGGGGCATTTAAAGTTGTTAGAAACATAGAAATTATCCATTCTCATCCCCACAGTTTACAGTCAAGGTCCCAAGAAAAGTTTCGTGTGTGTGTGACTCAGCTGGTTGGTGTCTAGAGCCTAGGCCTCAGGATTTGGGCCCAGTGCTGGTCTTCTACAGCTACGGTACCCACAACTCCCTCTTCCTTGGGGGTTTCCTCTTACATCTCTGCAGGCAAGAACAGACAAGCGTGTGCCCATGGAAGCTGTAATCCTATAAGTGGCATCTCCTCTCCCTGCCGTCGGGGTGCCTCCCCTCTGGGACTGGGTGACAGGCATCTGAAGCGTCCATCCCAGAGATCACTCAGGGTTCAGCGTTAGCGTCTCTAGTAGCCTCTTGCAGTTTCTTGGCCTGTAAAATGAGCATAATGTTTCCCTCCCCGGCTGCTTGGGCGGACTGGAGACAGTGGATGAGGAAGTGGGCGTGAGCACGTGCTGCTCCTGTGCTGGGATCACAGGTCAGCTGTCCGCTGCAGGAGGTCACTGCCCACTCAGCAGGATTGGGTGCGCTGCAGGGAGCCGGCCTGGCCAGGCTGGGCTGGGCTGGGGCTGGGGATCACCTACCCCCCGGAGGGAGAGTCACCGATCAGGCTGGCCCTGTAGCCTCGTCCCTGGGTGTGGGCAGAAGGTCCCTCCCTTCTCCTTTCTGTGGCTGCTTTCTCCCCCTCACCAGGCTTCTGCTGATGCACTTCCTGGAGACCAAGCTTTGCCTTCCTCTGGCACCGCGTGGGGCTGTCTGCCTGAACCAGTGCACGTTTCGGAGCCCCACCCTCCTGAATCCAGCTGGGGTTCTGCATGTAAAGAGCCAGGGTCAAGTAGACGCTCACTCGGGAAGGCTCACATCCCCTCCTAAACTTCTGCAGGCTGTGCAGCCCACCTAGCCACGAAGGGGCCATGGGGGTCATTTCTCCAGCAGTCAGGCCCACTGGGTCCGGGGAGCCTGCAGGAAGGTGGCAGGAGGCCTGCGATCACTGGGCCTCTTTTAGGGGAGGACGCTCACTGTCCTTCCTGCGCCAGCTCTAACTTTTGCCTTGGCCGCTGCCCCTCCCCCACCCATAGGTTCCAAAAGTGGGCACGGGATAATTGCTTCAGAGGGGTTCAGGCCAGCTGGAGAAAGCCTTAAACCAGCAGGGCAGTGCAGCAGTGAAAAGAGCATGAGGCTGGGAAGCTATGAGATTAGATGAGTCACTGGGCCTCTCCAAGCCTCCGTTTCATCTATAAAGTGGGCGTGATAATCCCTGCCCCCCCTTCTTCCCAGACTCCTTGTAAGATCTACTGAGGAGAGTTACCTAATACTTAAGAGAGGGAGGGCTGTCATCATTTATCACCATGTGAGCCAGGGCCACCTGCTGTGACACCCCGGAGAGTGGAGAAGCCCTGGGGCCCTTCTGAAGATTACAAGCCAGAGAAAGAAGCTGACTCACTGGGCTTAACAGGCCCAGGATGAGAGCGGAAATGGCATAGATTCTGTGGGGAATATGGACACACAGCCAATCGGCCCGAGGCAGCCGCATCAACCACTTCCTCAGCTTCTGACCGCCACCCCTGGTCCCACACAGACGCGCACACCCCTTGGAACGCTGAGCTTTGAGCTTACTGAGCAAGGCCACGCCAGAGTGACTCGCCCCTAGTAAGGGCAGCCCACCCGGAGCCCTCCAAGGCCCAGGGAACTCTAAAGGAAGCCCGCCTCTGCCAGTGCAGGGCGCTTCCTCATGTGGGTCCCCAAGGCCTCCTGCCCTAGAGACCACAGCTTTCCCCAGGATATAGTGTCCAGAGAGAATGGAGGGCCCATCTGCAGGGCTGACCTTTTCCCCGCCTCAGCCAGGGGGGTGGGAAGAATCCTGAGTAAGAAGGTGATCGGTGTTGAGGACGGAGCACTGAACAGGGGGTGGTGCTCCTGGGTACTAGCGCTTCCCTGTGTCCCTCAAGCCCTGTCTGGTCCCTGGGTTTCTCGTCTCTCAAACAAGGAGCTTCCCGAGATGATGGCTGAGTTTGTTCTCCTCTTTCAGCACTTTGTGGCCCTCCGGGTGCGTCTGCGTCAGCCTGCAGGCTGGGTCCCAGAGGATGGATACTCTCCCCGGAAGCTTTCAGGCTGGAGCAGAGCTGGGGCCACACCCACCCAACACAAGGGGAAGTGGTTCCTGCTCAGCAGAGGAGAGACAGGGAGAAGAGGGGCAGCAAAGGACTTTTAGTGACCCCCTGCCATATGCCAGGTCTTATATGTCTTATTACTTTTGCCAATTCATCAGTGTTGGCATTATTATCCCCGACTTATAGGTGAGAAATCTATAACTCATCCAACCTGTGAGAGTCAGAAGTCTGGCCTTTCCGTGTATCCTGCTGCCTTTTCTGAAAATAAGTGCAAGCAGATGGGTTCAGCCCTCGATCCGCCCACTGTTAACTGTATGAGCCTGAACACGGCCCTCTCCACCCCAAGGTCTGAAGTCCCTGCCTGTAAAATGCGGACCGTTGTTGTGAGGCCTAAACCACACAGCCCGCGTGAAGTGTTCAGGCTCCTCAGGGAGAAGCACAGGCCTGGTACAAGGTCGGTACACAGTGAGTGGTGCATTCGTAAACACATGTTAGGGAAGCGTTTTGCAGAGATAAGTGCTGTCCCACTGGGGAGTGATTGCTTTCTCCCCCAGATGAACGGGGTCTGGATTTTGGCTCTTGTCCTGTGCTACCTGGGGTCCTGCTGTGACTGCACAGTGAGGCAGACCTTTCCCAGGGCCAAGATGAGAAGCCTGACTCTATCCCAAAGTGACTGCAGGCCTGAACTCCTGCCTGGCCAAGAGTCTGGGCAGGGCAGGCAGCCTGTCCTGACACCCAAACCCTTGGGGTGTAAACCTGCCCCAGGCACTCAGATACAAAAAGATTCCATTTCCCCTGCTGGGAACCTGCCAGCCCTGCCTGTTCAGGCAGACCCACCCCTTGGAGGAAGCAGGCAGCGCAGGGGGAGGGGAGGAGGCTTAGCACCAGCCCTACAGCCTGCTCCCCTTGCAGTGCCCCTCCCTGGGGAAGGGCAGGCCCAGCTGGTCCCACCAGCAGGGGACACCTCAGACTGGATGGCAAATTAGCAGTCATGGATACATTGCCTTTGGACTATAGTACCTGCCTATTTGTCTAGCGGTGTCTGGAAGTCCCACTCATTCAACAACAAAAAAAAATGTTTGAACTTCTGTATAATCATGTGCCAGGAGCAGGGGATGGAAAGCTGTGGACGTTGCTGGATGCTGAGCGCACAGCCTCTCAAGTGACAAGGACTATGGAACCAGAAGGTGATGCAGATATGAGTTGTCATGACTGTAAGGTGCACAGGCAGTAGCCCAGGGGGAGTTCAGGAGGTGGCCCCACTGCTACATCAGGGGTCTTGAGCCTGCCAGTCTGTGCTCTGGATGTGGCCCCAGGATGGGGAAGGGGCTTCCATACCAGCCCTTGCCCTAGGCTTCTGGTTGACCATGAACTTGGCAGGACCTCCCTTGTCACTCCTGGAGAAGCCCTGGGAACTCTCTCTCTGACCTGCTCACTTGCTCCAGGGCAGGTGTTTCTGCGCCCTTGGTAAAGCTTGACCTCTCTGCTCTCCTTCGCTTCTCTCTTTTGCTCGGCTGCCTCACCCAGCCCCTCCCAGAGGGCTCTGTCTGTGAAAGTGAGTCTGGCTGGAGAGCAGGCCAAGCTGGGTGAGCCATACAGGTGGTATGTGTCCCACACCCACATCCCACGTCCTGTCCTGCCCTGCCCTGCCTGGGGATCCCAGAGTCGCAATCTACAGCAGATGGGGCAGAAATGAGACCCCAGAGAACAGGTGGTTTCTGTCGTTGATGGGGATTATCTTTGCCCCTTTGCTACTGGGTCTGGTTCCAGCCTGATCCCCTGACCCAGATTTCCTCTGCCTTCCCAACCAGGCATATCAGAACTTCTAGCTGCCCATCAGCTCTCATTTGACCTCCACCATTCCCAAGCACCAGAAGCCCTCCTACCTTCCCTCCTCACTGTGGGAGCGGGTGGGGTCTCCTACCTTGAGATAAGTTTGCCATAGTCCTGTTCACTTGCCCTGGGATGTGTTCAGATCTCTTTGTAGACGTGATCTCTCCCTCCAGGTCTGTGCTACCACCAGCGCTCAGCCCGCCCTTCCCACCGCCTGCCCACTTGCCCCGGGCTGTGGGAAAGAGCTCCCTGTTCCCCTCCTCAGACTCAGGCACAGAGAAGCCCCGCCTGCACAGGATCTTTGTCAAACCCAGACCTGCACCGCTTGGCATGAGCAGTGGCCCCTGCTTGGGGCACAGGAAGCAGAAGGCTTCCCTGCGCTCTGGGAGCTGAGCTTGTGCACAGAGGAGCCAGCAGATGGGGTGGGGCCCACCACGTAGCTGCTCTGGACAGACATTGTAAGGAAAGACATTTAAGAAGAAGTCCCGAGTCTTACACTTTAGGGACCACCACCGCCTACGAGTGGGGTTGCTGCAGCGGGGGCAGGTCAGTGGCCCACTGCAAGCGGCCCTGGGTCTGCGTTGACTTGCGTCAGCAGTGTGGTGTGGCGCGTGCAGTCCAAGCCAGGTCAGCTAACCAGGGTGTCCAACACGTGGGCGGGGCCGCCCCGTTGCCCGACTCAGTCTGGGCCGGATCACGTGCCCTTGGCTCTGGGCCTGGGCCCACCAGAGTGCTTCCTGAAGTCAGCAGCCAGGGGAGTGAAAGGTTAGCAAGGGCCGGCGCTGCTTAACCAGGAGAAGATTCCGAAGGTGGGGACCAGCCAGGGCAGTGAAAGGTTAGCAAGGGCCGGGGCTGCTTAACCAGGAGAAGTTCAGAAGGTGGGGAAGGCTCCATATATATGAAGGGCTTTCCAATGAAAGAGAGATTAGATTCCCAGGGACATAACTAAGGCCAGCGGAAGTGAAATTCAGAGGCAGAAGTTTTAGCGACAGATGTTGGTAGGTGCAAATGGTTGGCGGTAGCTGCCCAGAGCGCTGTGCCGTGACGGACTCTGGGCTCGGCGGGGAGCATGCCATAATCAGGCCCATCTGCCGGGGTGCCGGCTGGCACCCACTCCACAAGCGCCACGTACTTGCCACTGGCTTCCGAGCCAGTGCTAGAGAAAACCCTCCAGATCCTTCAGGTTATGGGAAGGTGACCGGGTGGTCTGTGTCAGGTGGCCATTTCCCAGGGCCCACGTGACCTTGTAGACCAGGGACTCTTGATATGGGTCCCTTTGATAGTCTGGTGAAGCCTAGAGTAGTGTTTTAAAACGTGCAAATAAAAGACCAAGGATTACAGAAAAAGCTAATTGTATTGAAATAAAGTTATCAAGACATTAAACAAGCCAGTTTGTGAAATAGTAACGTACATGTGTGCATGCGCTTCTTAACACATGAAATAGTAAGCAGTGGGTCTAATTACTGTAATTTTGGAGCAGTGATGAGTGTAAATAATACTTCACAGTATCTGCAGTGACTCAAATGTGATAACGAGAAGAGCTGTGATTTCCGTGTGTGACAAAGTCGCAGGTACTGCAATACTACACTCATAAATGGAGGAAATGCTAAATTTCTGTTAGAGGTTCATGAAATTTCAGCTAAAGGGTCCCAGGCCCCGGCGTTCTGTCTGCCATCCCAGGGGAATCCTTGCCGTGGAGACTGGTCCCTCCGAGAGGGAGCCCCGCTCTGGGCCGAGTCCGCTAAGTCTGGCCAGGAGGTGTGAGCTCTCTGCAGGCCCCAGGACCGGGTGGGAGAGCGTGCTGCCACACTGCAGGGTTTGACCTTCTCTCTGTGTGCTGCAGGTGGGCGGACAACTTCGTGGCCCCAGGCTGCGGAGGGAGCCAGGAGCACAGCTTCCAGCATCCCTTCCTCCAGGTATCTGTGCCTGTCCTCGCGCATTTCCGTCTCCCAGGCCTCAGGTCAGGGGCCCCCACGAGGCCATGCTGTTTGCTAACCTGGGTTGGGGGAGTCCTCCCTTGCTCTCAGGAGAGCCAGTTGCTTCTCTCTCCCTCCCAGAACAGAGGCCAGGGTGTGAGGTGCCCCTGGAAGCGGGCAGAAGGCACAGTCCCCTGTAGGAAGCCTGCACAAGTCCTGGTGAGCGCTCATGCCCCGGACTCCTTGAGGCCAGCCCTCACCATGGCCAAGTCAGGACACATTTGGAACAATCCAGCCCTGTCGTAAAACATGCTCCCCAACCGCGGGGAGCCCAGACCCCACTGGGGCGGGGCAGACACCATCAATGGAAGGTACCTTATATAAGTTCTCAAGCCTCTCGGGGCCTCAGTTTCTCCATTGGAACATGACCAGGGATTGGTCTAGATTGGTGGGTTTTCAGATCAGGCTCTACATGGCCTTAGAGTTTCCGTCGAGGTGTTTGAAGAGCTTAGGGGTAGACCTAGGCGGCAGGCTCTGGCCTCCCACACAGAGCAGCTCTGCTTTTGTCTCTCTTACATGTTGGGGTTATAGGTAAACTCTTGCGTTAAGAAAGGTTATGTTTAAAAAATTTTGTTACAGAGAATTCCCTGGCGGTCCAGTGGTTAGAACTCCGTGCTTTCACTGCCGAGGGCACAGATTTGATCCCTGGTCGGGGAGCTAAGATCCCACAAGCTGTGCAGCACGGCCAAAATAAAAAACAAAAACCCTTGTTATAGGTGGTCTTCCTTCCAGCTCTGAAGTCCCGTTTCTGTCCCTGCAGGCAGTGGGCATGTTCCTGGGGGAGCTCTTCTGCCTGGCTGCCTTCTACCTACTCCTGTGCAGAGCTGCAGGGCACCCAGACACCAGCATGGATCCCCAGCAGCCCTTCAACCCCCTTCTCTTCCTGCCCCCAGCCCTCTGCGACATGACCGCGACCAGCATCATGTATGTGGGTGAGTAGCCAAGCCAGGCTGCCAAGGGCTCAGTGCAGCCTGTGGCCCAAGGGAGCTACTGGGAAAGAGCCACCCCCAGCTTGTCTTCAGCTCCCCCCGCCCCCTCCCACCGACCTTTACACACACGCCCCCAACCAAGGTTTACTGAGTACTTACCACGTGCCAGCCCTGTCAGCCCTGAGGACACCTCAGTGAACAGACAGGCTGGGCCCTTAGGAGCTAACGTCATGTGTCTCTCCTCTCCTAGCCCTGAACATGACCAGTGCTTCCAGCTTCCAGATGCTGCGGGGAGCAGTGATCATATTCACAGGCCTGTTTTCGGTGACCTTCCTGGGACGGAGGCTGGCACTGAGCCAGTGGCTGGGTATCCTCGCGACCATCGCAGGGCTGGTGGTCGTGGGCCTGGCTGACCTCCTGAGCAGGAACGACAGTCAGCACAAGCTCAGCGAAGTGATCACAGGTGTGGCCGGGGTGGGCATCCCGGGGCTGCCCAGCACAGAGTCACTCGACAAAGCATTTTACAAGCTCCGCTGTCCGCCAAGCCCTGGGGGAGGGCACGTGGGCCACCAGCTGATGTGGACATGCACCTGCTTCCCAGGTGATGGGAAGAGTGTAGGGAAGACCAGCAGGGGACAAGCAGCGTGAGGGAGAGGTGGGTGAGGAGCGGGGAGGTCCGAGGAAGGAGAGGGCTAGTTCTGCAATGTACTTACAGCCACACAGACTGCAGGATCCGGAAGAGGAAAGGAATGAATGTTGACTGAGCACTTACCGAGCACGCAACCAGTGCTTCGCACTGTGCTCGTCATCACTCATCCTCACGGTCCCGGAAAGGACACACTGCAGCCCATTTTACAGTGAAGTGGCCACCCTGCTCACGCATGGCAGGATTAAACCAGAAATGTCCATCTCAGAGCCTGTTGCTTCTCAAAAGACCTGCTTACCCCAGTTGTGCAGCCCTCAGGCCCAGGCGGACCCCTGGACTTTCTGGAGCCTTAGCCCAGAGGGGCTGACAGTGCCTTTCCTGGTGGCCTGCCTCACCCTTCAGGGGCCAGGAGGTCAGGCGCGGGGCCTGTCGTGGCCGGCCCTCGTGGACTGTACAGTGCCCTGCGGAGTAAGGGGCTGCAGGGGCTCTTAGGTTTCCGTGGGCTGAGATGTCTGCCTCAGCCTGGCCTCACTCTGGGCCCCTCCTTTCCCACAGGGGACCTGCTGATCATCATGGCCCAGATCATCGTCTCCATCCAGATGGTGCTGGAGGAGAAGTTTGTCTACAAGCACAACGTGCACCCACTGCGGGCAGTCGGCACTGAGGGTGCGTGTGAACACAGGCTGGCAGGAGGGCGCTGGGTGGAGTGCGCCCTGTGGGGCGGCACGTCGAGGGGATGCAGTGAGGGCGCCTGGCGAGGTGCCTGGGGCCTCTGGGAAGGGCGAGCCTCCCGCCCTCCTTCCTCGCTCCCTTCACCATGTTCGTGTTGATAAATACCTCAGCCAGGAGCTAAGGGAGGACAGGGACGAAGATGAATGAGATGCAAGCCCCGCTCTAGAGGAGCCGACCAGCAGGAAAGGAGCAGGCAGTGCGTTTTAGCTCGGCCCGCTTTTACTCAAGTGACGCTTCACTTGCCAAGCATATCTGAGTGTCGTGGCCCAGGGGAGGTGGCGTTAGCGCTACAGATTTCAGGAAGCAGGAGTGGACAGGAGGGAACTCCAGGCAGAGTGGAGACGTGGGGAGCTGGATGTGGGTTTGGAAACCAGTGAGGAGTAGTTTGGCGGAGGTACAGGTTTGATGGAGGGGAAATGATCAGGGATTGAATATGTCAGGGTCATATCTTGGAGAACCTTGGAACATCAGGCAAGTGGATTTAGACTTTAAATGACAGGCAGGGAGGAGCCACCAAAGGTTTCTGAGCAGGGAAGTAAGTCAAAATGAGGCTTTAAAATTATGGGACTAGCAGGGCGGATTAGAGCAGTGCTACCGAAGCGTGACCTACGGGCTTGTCGGGGAGCTGGTGGTGCCTGTTGCACCGTGAGCTGAGGGCTTACGGCAGAACGTTAACCGCCTAAATCAGCTATGTCATCAAGCGTACTGATGGCTTCCACTCACTTTTTTTCCTAGCAGGACTTCCTGAGGGAAGCAGTGCCTTGATTTACATTCTGGCCCAGCTCCTTGTCACACACCAACAGCGCTGAGCTAGAGAGCTGTTTTTCCACACTTGTGAGAGCAGTGTCGTGCTCGCAGCCAGCAATCCTTTTGTCAATGAATGGAATTGAGTTTAAAACGTGTCAGAGAGCATTGTACATTGTAAGGGTAGCTGTCGTTTTGTGAAAGTGTGTGTGCATGTCTGTGCACTGGTCACAATATAAAATGTATTTCCTATTCTTGGTCCGGTCAGAAGACGCGGATTAAAGTGGAAATGGGGCCGTCAGAGCCCATTCAGTAGGCCGTTGTAGTTCCTAATGAGCAGAACGGCTCCAGGAGCTGGAAGGAAGGAGCTGGTGCGAGGGCGACTCGGAGGGGTGGCTGGGAGGTCAGCGGAGCCCGGCTGGGTGGGCCGGGGCACGCTGCCAGGGCTGGGGGCCCAGCGGAGAGCGTGACGTGCTCCCTCCACTCCCGCAGGCCTCTTTGGCTTCGTGATCCTCTCCCTGCTGCTGGTGCCCATGTACTACATCCCCGCCGGTTCCTTCAGTGGAAACCCTCGCGGGACGCTGGAGGACGCGCTGGACGCCTTCTGCCAGGTGGGCCGACAGCCACTCATCGCGCTGGCGCTGCTGGGCAACATCAGCAGCATCGCCTTCTTCAACTTTGCCGGCATCAGTGTCACCAAGGAACTGAGTGCCACCACCCGAATGGTGCTGGACAGCCTGCGTACCATTGTCATCTGGGCAGTGAGCCTGACGCTGGGCTGGGAGGCCTTCCACCCGCTGCAGATCCTTGGCTTCCTCATCCTCCTGACAGGCACAGCCCTCTACAATGGGCTGCACCGCCTGCTACTGAGCCGCCTGTCCAGGGGCCGGCCCCCGGCAGAGGAGGGCGAGCATGAGAGACTGCTGGGGGGCCCTCGGACTGCCATCAACGATGCCAGCTGAGCCTCCTGCTCTGCTGCCACCTGGACGCTCCTTGTTCACCCCGAGGCTGAGGCCACGTGGGCTGGTGAACCTCAAATGCCCTGCCCCCGAGGCCTCGCCCTGCCCCCTCCCCACAGACACCCCCCCACCCACCCAGGGCAGCTGCTGCCACAGAAGATGACACAACACCCAGGTCCTCCTTTGTCACCACCCCATTCAGGCCTGAGTGCAGTGCCCGACCCCCAGCAGGCTTCCCCAGCCCCTCCTGCAACACTAGAGCTAAATCATGGAGTAGAATTGCAGGAACCAACAGCCCTAGGGTTTCCTCCTAAATCATAGGCTAAATATGGTTCTCCCAAGAAGAGAGGTCACTGAGCAAATTCTAATAGAACTAAGCACCACAGTTTCTAAAACTTGTAAGATACTCCCTAACCCTGCCTGGGAACGGAGGTTTCAGCCAGGGCCTTGCCACAAACTCAGTGTGTGCTCCCCAGCCCTGTACCTGGTCACTCCGGGCCTTGGCGTCCTGCTCTGCAGAAGGTGTCCACGGTGTGGCTTCCGTGCCTTTGGGCCCAACTGGGCCCATTCTGCAGGCCTGTGGTTTTGACCAACCTGGGGAAGGAGTGACAGCCTGTTGATTGAAGATGCCCCCTGCCCACGGCGCTCCTCCCCACGCCTGCTCTGGCGTCCTTGCTCACACCTTGAAGTCCTCCCCACCTGGGAGAAGTTACAGGGGGATTTCAGGGCAGCCCTTGATAATAGCTTTTATGAACTCTTCACCTTCCATTTTAAAGATGAGCAAACTTGAGTCCCAGAGTTATAAGTTGTTTGGCAAAAGTGCTCTCCTGCCACGGGCTCTGGCCGTGCAGCCACACGACCAGGCAGTCGGTTGGGTTGTAGAGCACGTCTGGGGTTCTGCGTCACCACCAGCAACCTGACAGACACCATGGAGAACCCTCCAAGGTGGTGGGTTTACCGGGAGTCTACCGTTGGGAGTGATGCTGGTATCCCAGGCGTTATGTTAAGTGCTTAGCTTTCATTCTCCTGCGTAACAGCCTGCACAGGTGGCTGCAGGTGAGAAAGGTGTGGCCCAGAGAAGGTCAAGTGGCTTCCTCTTGGAGCCGGTATTTCAAGCTGGGTTTGCCTGATTCCAAACCTGTGGGCCCACTTACCATAAAGTCTCTGAGATCTTTGGGGGTACTTCCTGTGGCTGGGAGAGAGGCATCCTGTGCTGTTATCCTCCCAGTAACCCCACCCTGAAGAGAGGGGCCTGGCAGCAGGGACCCCAGGTTGCTGAGCGGCCCTTTATTCCAGTGGTCCTCGCTCTGGCAGATCGCTTTCCTGGGCAGCTCAATCGTGAAACAAATACCGAATGCCTTCCTTAGAATAGATCCTGGGAGAAGGGATCTCTGACAAGCAAAGCCCTCGGGCTGTGGGAATCCAGCAGGTTCTTACCGTCGGGAGAGAAAGGCCTCTCCATCCCACCAGCTCCGAGTCTCGGGGGGCCCTGACCTCCTCTGGGCCGTGGTGTGTGTCACAGGAAGAAGGAAATGGAGATCGAGGGTGGTGCGTCCAAAAAACTGGGGCCTTACAGTGTTGTTTCAGGCTTTTTATTTTTAAAAAGAAGAGGGGAGTTGGCAGTGTGGACTTTTTTCTTTAATAAGAGGGAAGGAGCACAAGGGTTAGGACATTCCTGGAGGTAACGTCTAGAACGTTGGATGGAAAAGCTGTAAGGTACCAAAGCATAGAAATCACATGTGGATTTTAGCATTGAAGGGTTGGGGGGGGATTATAATGGGACTTCAGTGGTGAGAGGTGGCAGAGGATGGGGAGGGCACTTATGGTCAGGCCTGCCACCCACTCAGGCAACTTGCTTTAATCTCCTGGAGCTTTGGGTCTTCACATCTCTAAAATGGGGAAGCCTGCATCTCACAGGATGGCTGTGAATATTACCTACGATATAAATGGAAGGTGGCTGTAAATGCCAACGTACAGTGGAGCGTCCTGTAAGGCGGCACTGCCCACTAGGGTGGTCTGTCAGGCATTGAAGTCCCAGCAGAGCCACGGTGTGGAGCATCGGTTTTGCTCAGAGGGGGAGAAATGTTTTGTTAGAACATACCATTGTGGAGTAGAGTGTAAACTTCGCATCGATTATAAGATAAAACAGGATGCCTCATAAAATTTTTATGTTGACCCTAAGTACCCTTCCAGACCCTGGAGTTGTGTCCTCTCTGTCCTAGTGTCTGGGGTGCTTCGGAGGGTGAGTTTGAGAGGCCATGCCGTGTCATGCTGGTAATGGGGGTGGAGGGGGAAAGAATCTCCACTCTCCTGCTGAGTCTAGAGGGTTGTGAGGAATGTCTGTAGCTGTGGCCTACTGCTCTGAGTGGAATAATGGGGCCCTGGACCCAAATTAGAACTGACTGATAACAGACTTCTGTAAACATCAGTTCAAATACAGTGTAATTCACACCATCTGCACTGTAGTGAACTGACCAGTTCCTGCCCCATTCGTAGTGGTCCTGGGGGACCCTGGGGCTGGGGTGTCCTCCAGGACTGCCATCCAGGTCCTGGAGTAGCCCTCAGGCTTGCTGCCTACAAGAGGTTTAGGACCATGCCAGGTGGTTCCATTTGCCTTTGCTCTGTCCAAAGCTCTCTGTACTTTAACAAGCAAACAGCACTCAAGGAGATCAGAGGACAGTAGGAGGATTGGAGCAAACAGCCATGTGGTTTAGGGGGAGCCAGAGATACGTGTCCTCAGCTCCATCTCTCCCTCCACTGGGTGGCTTTGGACAAGTGATGTTACCTCTCACCATGATCAAGTGGGATTTATTCCAGAGATGCAAGGACGTTTCCACATCTGCAAATCAGTCAGTATGATACACCACATTTACAAAATAAAGGATAAAAATCATATGATCATCTCATAGATGCAGAAAAAGCATTTGACAAAATTCAACATCCATTTATGATAAAAACTCTCAACAAAGTGGGTATGGAGGGAATGTATCTCAACATAATAAAGGCCATATATTACAAGCCCACAGCTAACATCACACTGAATGATGAAAAAAAGCTGAAAGCTTTAACTCTAAGGTTGGGAATGAGACAGTTTTTCCCACTCTTGCCACTTTTATTCAACATAGTATTGGAAGCCCTAGATAAAGCAATTAGGCAAGAGAAAGAAAGGAAAGGATCCAAGTTGGAAAGGAGGAAGAAAAACTGTCACGATTTGCAAATGACATATTATATATAGAAAACCTTAAAGACACCATCAAAAAACTGTTAGAACTAAAAAACAAATTCAGTAAAGTTGCAGGATACAAAATCAATACACAAAAATCTGTTGCATTTATATACACTAACAAACTATCAGAAAGAGAAATTAAGAAAACAATCCCATTTACAATTGCATCAAAAAGATAAAATACCCAGGAATAAATTTAACCAAGGAGGCGAAAGACCTGTATACTGAAAACTACAAGACATTAATGAAAGAAATTGAAGACACAAATGAAAGATATTCCACATTCATGGATTGGAAGAATTAATATTGTTAAAATGTTCATACCATCCAAAGCAATCTACAGATTCAATGCCTATCAGATTCAATTCTACAAAACTCCAATGGCATTCTTCACAGAAATAGAACAAAAAATCCAAAATTTGTAAGGAACCACAAAAGACCCCAAATAGCCAATGCAATCTTGAGAGAGGAGAACAACACTGAAGGCATCACATTCCCTGATTTCAAACTAGACTACAAAGCTTTAATAATTAAAACAGTATGGTATTGGCCTAAAAACAGACACATAGATTAATGGAACAGAATAGAGAGCCCAGAAATAAACCTGCACATACATGGTCAATTAATTTATGACAAAGGAGCCAAGACTATACAATGGGGAAAAGAACCGTCTCTTTAGTAAATGGTGTTGGGAAAACTGGACCACTGTCTTACACTATACACAAAAATTAACTCAAAGTGGACTAAAGACTTGAACATAAGGCCTGAAAGCATATAACTGCTAGAGGAAAACAACAAGTTCCTTGACATAGGTCTTGACAATGTTCTTTTTTAATCTGACACCAAAAGCGAAGGCAACAAAAGCAAAAATAAATAAGTAGGACCACTTCAAACTAAAAAGCTTCAGCACAGCAAAGGGAGCCATCAACAAAATAAAAAGGCAACCTACTGAATGGGAGAAAACATTTGCAAATTATATATCTGATCATGGATTAATATCCAAAATATATAAAGAATGCATACAACGCAATGGTGAGAACAAATAATTCGATTTATAAATGGGCAAATGGGGACTTCCCTGGCGGTCCAGTGGTTAAGACTCCGCACTTCCATTCAGAGGGCACGGGTTCGATCCCTGGTCAGGAAACTAAGATCCCACATATTCTGCGGCGCAGCCAAAAATAAAATAAAAATGGTCAAATGATCTGAATAGACATTGTTCCGAAGAAGACATACAGATGCCCAACAGGGACATGAAAAGATGCTCGACATCATTAATCAGGAAAGTGCAAATCAAAACCACAGTGAGATATCACCTCACATCTGTTAGAATGGCTATTATCAAAAAGACAAGAAATAAGTTTTGGGGAGGATGTGGAGAAAAGGGACGACTTGTGCGCTATTGTGCAGCCACTGTGGAAAATTTTATGGAGGTTCCCGGAAAAATTAAAAATAAAACGACCATGTGATTCAGCAATTCTACTTCTGGGTATTCAAAGGAAACAAAAACACTAAGCTGAAAAGATATATGCACCTTTGTGTTCATTGCAGCATTATTTACAATAACCAAGATTTGGAAACACCTAAGTGTTCAGCAATGGATGAACGGATAAAGAAATTGTGGTATGTATATGTGTATATGTATATATATATATATATATTCACAATGGAATATTATTCGGGCATAAAAAGAAAGAAATGTTGCCATCTGCAACAACATGGATGAACCTCAAGGGCATTATGCTAAGTGAAATCAGTCAGTCAGAGAAAGACAATACTGTATGATCTCCCTTACATGTGGAATCTTAAAAAAAAAAAAACAAAAACACCCCTCTATTTTCTACCTTTGTTTTCTACTTATTTCTAATGGAGCAAAGAAGGCACTCTAGGTCTAAAGCAGAATTAATGAGTGAAGATTTGCTATGTCTGATTAATGGGTCCTGAGGACTGGTGTAGTAGGACTTCTTGCCTCTGTGTCACTGAAAAACAACTATCCTTCTGTGATTTGACTGCATCTCAATGGGTTCAACCAAACATTCCTTTCCCTTCCTTCCCCCCCTTTCCCTTCCTTCCCCTCCTCTACTCTTTCTTTCTCCCTTTCTTTCTTTCTCTCTTTCTCTTTCTTTCTTATTGTGGTGAAATATACACAACATAACACTCACTGTATTGACCATTATTAAGTGTACGATTCAGTGGCATTAAGAACATTCACATTTGTTGTGCAATCACCCATCTCCAGAACTTTTTCATCTTCCCAAACTGAAACTCTGTACCCATTAAACAATAATTCCCCTTTCCTCCCTTCCCCCAGCCCCTAGCAACCACCATCCTACCTTTCTGTCTCTATGAATTTGACTACTCTAGGTACCTCATGTAAGTGGAATCATACAATATTGGTCCTTTTGTATCTCATTTATTTTGCTTAACATAATACCTTCAAGACTCATCCATGTTGTAATATGTATCAAAATTTACTTTCTTCATAAGGCTGAATAATATTCCATTGTATGTATATACCACATTTTATTTATCTATTCATTCACTTGGACATTTTTGATTATTGTGAATAACACTGCTATGAGCCTTAGTGTACAAATACCTGTTCAAGCCCCTGCTTTTAATTGAATATACACCCAGAGGTGGACTTGCTGGATCATATGGTAATTCTGTGTTTAATTTTTTGACCAATTGCCATACCGTTTTCCACTGTAGCCGCAACATTTTGCGTTCCCACCAGCAGTGAACAAGGGTTCCATAAAATCACTGATTTTGTAACGTATTTCCTGATTACAGTGCATGTTAACTGTAGAACATCTAGATAATGTAAAAAAACAAAAGTGTAGAATATAAAATCCCCTTTATTCTAACTACCTAGTTCTACATTTGACCTCAATACATATTATCCCCAACAGGAAGGGAAGGGGTCATTTCCCTGTTACGAAAATGCTGGAGAGCATGATCCAAAAATAGAGCTGAGGCCTGCCCTGCTTGACCTCATGGTGAGAGGCCCCATCCTGGCTGTCCCAGGACCCTAATCATCAACAAGGTTCATGCAGTGAAGCTGACTTCTGAGTCATATTCATGGGCTGCTCCTGGTCTCAGGCGAGACATGGGACGGTCACATTCTCCGTGGGCCCGTCTCCTCATCTTTAAAACCCACCTCAAGATTGATAGAGCAAAACATAAAATGTTTGCGCAAGGTGATTCGTCTAGAGAAACGCGTTCTACACACGCACCAGCTACATCTTCATAATCGAACTTTCATTTGTCGACCAGAGAGCACCGGAGGACCTGGGTCTGACGCATCAAAGATGCGGTCCTGCCCCAGGGAGCGGAGGACTGGAGCAGTTCCCGCCTCATTTCACTTTTCCAAGTCCCCATTGGCTGATTCCTACCATCGATCCGCCTTGTCCCCGCTGTCTTCTCCTATCACCGCCGCCGTTAGCCTCTCATCCTGTGCTCTCATTGGTCCTCCCCGCAATCGCTCTGCGCCAGGAGCGTTCCAGAGGCAGCCACTGGGAGTCGCTGGATTCGGTTTTTAAAAAACGCCGGCAGTGAATCCGCGGCGGAGCGGGCAATTTGAACGCCACCCAGCCGGGGCACGCGGCCGGGGCGCTGCTGGCCCTCCCCTGAACCCCAGCCTCTGCCTCCGGACCCGGAAGGCCGAGAAGGAGCCGCGGTCCGCAACCCTGAGCGCCAACCATGGGCCCGCGCCGCCGGATCCGCAAGCCCGAAGCCCCAAGGAGGCGCCCCCCGAGCCCGGCTCCCGCCCCCCCGCGGCCGGGCCCACCCTTAGGTAACCCGCCGTGATCCCTTTCCCTCCGAGCCGGCCTCCCTGCAGCCTGTCTGTGAGGTGGGTACGGCCGGGTCCGCGTGCCCATTTCACAGACGAAAAAATCTATGCTCGCTTGCCGAGCCTGGGGTCCAGCCCAGTCTCCCGACCCCTGGTCCGCTGGCCTTCCTCTGCAGGGGGGCAAAGCGGTTCTGCCGTCCAGTATCCGTTCCGGGACGGCCCAAGGTCCACGACCGGGGAGGGACTGGGGAAGGCAGTTCTGAGGAGGAGAAAGGACTGGCCCAGACAGTATTCTTAATTCTACTAACGTGTATTGAGTGCTTACCACTAACTAGGCATTATGTTAAACTCTATATGAATTAACTCAATTTTATATTGTGCCCATTTTACAGATGGGACAACTGAAGCGCAGACAGACCTGATAATTTGCACAAGATCACCCAGCTTGTTCCCGCAGACACGGGATTTTAAAAAATCGGTGTTTGTGCTTTTTTCAAATGCAAAAGTATTGGCTGCTTTTTGTGACAATTTCAAACAACAGTTCTAATTTTAGAAGGTGCCTTTCCAGGTTTTGGGGGGGTTTTTTTGTTTTGTTTTGTTTTTTTCCTTCAGTGAGTGGCTGTATTGGTCCTTAACCAAAGTGCCCTAACTTAGCCGGTGCTCTCACCTTGTTCCCTTCCAGAGGTAGCATGCCCGGAAAGAAGGCTGGTCTGTGGTCCTTGGTTTCTGTGCTGTGGTCTGGTGGATGGGATACCCACAAACAAGAACTGTGGCAGCAGCTGCTTTACTTGTCTTCTGCTCCATAGCTAAGAGCAGGGTGAAGAAAGTATTATTGGTTATTTATAGATGTTGCTGTTGTGAATGGGTTGTTTTTTATTTTTCTTTCCTTAACATAAATAACCTTTGCATCTAGCTAACTTGCTGAATTCTCTTGTTAATCCTAATAGCCTTTCAGCTGCTTTAATTGAAATTTTTAAGTGGACCATTATACTGTTTGCAAATAATGACTTTTGAGACTTCTTTTCATTTTTATACATTTTATTTCTTATTTTATTGTTAGTGAGGCCCTGAGACTAGTGTTGAAATAAGAGCAATGTTTTGGTCATCTTTGTCTCATTTGTAATTTTAACAGGAATATTGTTACGTATGATGTTCACTATTGCTTCCGGATGTAGAAGCATCCTTACAACTCCAGTCCCCTGATTCACTCTCAGCTCAGGATGACCTTGCCTCATGCTTCATTGAGGAAATAGAAGCCTCCAGACTGGATTCCCCTTTATCTTCTCACAGCAGAGAACCTAGGTGACCCCTTTCCATCAAAAGCCACTCCTCCTCCTACATGAGCTCTTGGTCATATTCTTCTATCACCATCCCAGGGGCTTTCTGTTATCCTTACCACCTGCACTTGGAAGTAAATTCATACTCCTTACATTGGCATTTGGCAAATGTGCTCTGTTATTTCTGTTCTAAAGAAAAGGGCACCCCACATCCCCGGCTCCCTCATACTCCCTGTTTCTCACTTCTGCCCTTCACAGCTACCCTTTTTATTTTATTATTATTTTTTAATTTATTTATTTTATTTATTTACTTATTTTTGGCTGTGCTGGGTCTTCCCCGCTGCATGCGTGCTCTCTCTAGTCGCGGAGAGCGGGGGCTACTCCTCGTTGCGGTGCGCGGGCTTCTCATCACAGCGGCCTCTCCCGTTGCGGAGCTTGGGCTCCAGGCACGCGGGCCTCGGTAGTTGTGGTTCGCGGACTGTAGAGCGCAGGCTCAGTAGTTGTGGCGCACGGGCTCCGTTGCTCCGCGGCGTGTAGGAACCTCCCAGACCAGGGCCCGAACCCCTGTCCCCTGCATTGGCAGGCGGACTCCCAACCACTGCACCACCAGGGAAGCCCCACAGCTACCCTTTTTAAAACAGCCAGACTTAAGTCTACCCACGTGTCTGTTTCCCCTCTTCCCAGACACCCTTCAACCCATTCCAATCTGACTCCCCACAACCACTACCCTTACTTCCAGTACCCTTGAACTGCTGTTGTGAAGGTCACCAGCTACTTTCATGTTGCCAACTTTATTAGACATGCCTGTGTCCTTCTCTTATCCTCTCAGAAGCATTCGACACAGTGGGTCATTTCTTCTTCGAAACACTCCATCCCCTGGCTCCGTGATACACACGCTCTGCAGTTTCTGCCCAGTGGTTTTTACTGCCTGTGCCACCTCTCTTCAGCATGTTGATGGACTTCCATGGTCTACTTTTCCTTTCTTTCCCTTCCCCAGGTGGGCTCATCCCTCCCCGTGGCTCCAGTACCACTCATACACTGACAGCTCTCACATCTCTCCAGCCCACATCTCTCCTCTGACCCCGCACACCTACATCCAACGGCCTTTCTACTCGAAGACTCTGGGGTGCGTCACACTAAACACATCTAAAAGCACACTTTTGGTTACTCCCCTCCTGCCGCTTCATCCCCGGCTTCCCCCATTTCAGGAAATGGCATAGCCACTCACAGGATTGTTTAGGCCAGAAACCCGGGAGAGATTTTTCATCTTGCCCCCATGTCCATCCGATCCAAATGTAAGCTCAGGCACTTCCACCTCCACGTCGCATCCTAATCATGCCACTCGTTGCCTTCTCCACTCCCACCAGCCTAGTCCAAGCCCCCAGCACCCTGACCTGGCTACGACTTCCCTTCCACTCTTGTCCCTTTTCGGTTCTTTCCTTACACAGCATCTGGAATGATCTTTAAATGTAAGTGGATCATCTCTCCGTCCTGCTTAAAGCTCTTCCGTGGCTTCCTATTACCTTAGGATTAAATCCCGACTCCTTATGTCGGATTTTAAGACCCAACTATTGAATGTTTAATCCCAGTTCTTTCCCATGATCCCTCTAATTGGTTAATTTTCACAAGCACTTGTTCCTGAGTCATAGACTTCACATCTTCCCTTACCCCTCGGAGGTTATTATGTGTATTTTTCTTTCTCTCTTTTCTGTAATAACTCAAGTCCCTCTGGTATTGGTTATTTTGTTTGCTGAGTTTGGTCCTTTCCTTTAATGGTGTTGGCCTTTTTACATTGCTTGGTGATCTTTAGTTGTGTTCATCTTTCCATTGTGTGACTGCCATGTCTGATTATTAAAGGCTGCTTCCGGCGACTGGATTGGGGACTGGTGGTGAGGAGGGAGGCAGGTGCCAGTAGCTCATCTCCTGGGTGTAGGGCCTCCCTCTTTCTAAAAAGTCCCCTGTTTCTTTGGCCCCTGGGATAAAGTCTCCACTGCCAGCACATCTCTGCATTGCCCCTCTGTCCCCATTTGCTCTCAGCAGCTTGTCTAACACTTGGCAAATAGTTCACCATATTAAATCCCTTCTATGCAACTACTTGGTGTGGATTCTCTCTTCTTGGCTAGACGGTGAATAACATTTCTTCAAAATGTTAGTTTTCATGGGGGTTTTTTTTTCTTTTTTTTATTTGTTCAACTTCTCAGAGGTTCATTTGTTTTTATTGGTCCTTGGTTTAATTTATGGAGCCAGCTGCACTGTTTTTGTTTTACACTCTTTTTCATTAAGTTAGTTTATTATCTTTAATATTTCTTTTACTCTACCTTCTTTTGATTTACTTTAATAATTCTCTTCCTAATACGTGAGTTGAACACTTAGCGGAATTATCTTTTAATGTTCTTGTTTTCTCGTAGATAGATCTTGAGGCTGTACATTTTCCTTTAGGACTATTTGGTTATATCGCTTAAGTTTTAAGGTGTAGACTTTTTATTTTTATTCATTTCTAAACAGTCTAATTTCAGTGAATTGTCCTCTTTAACAAGAGAGTTAGAAGAATTTTTATTTTTTATATTCTTGTGTTTTTAATTTCTGATCAGAGTTTGACTTTTTTGATTTCTACTTTTAGGAATGATTTTAAGATTTTTTTGTCTTTTTTTGTTGTTGTTGAAACTAGGCTTTGAGCCAAAGGCTCTGACTTCATAGCCCAAAGGCCCGACACTGGCACTGAGTTATGCCACTTCTGAGCTCCCACCTTGGCCGCTAACGTGTCTTAACCTCTGTCTTAACCTCTCTGGGCCTCAGGAAAACAGGTTAACCTCTGTCTTAACCTCTCTGGGCCTCAGGATAACAGAGACAAGGGAATTGTACTAGATAATCTCTCAGATTCCTTCCAGCTCTTAAAAAATACCTAAAAATTGGACTTCCCTGGTGGTCCAGTGGTTAAAACTCCGTGCTTCCAATGCAGGGGGCGCCTGTTCGATCCCTGGCTGGGGAACTAAGATCCCACGTGCTGCGCGGCAGGGCCAAAAAAACCCTAAAAACAAAATTGGAAACTGGGTTTCCAATCCAGGTGGGAAAGACAGAGGAGATGCACAGAGTACTGTGGGCCCAGAGGAGGGAAGTGACCCATCGGTTTGGAAGGGATTGGGAGTCAGGAAAGGCTGCCTGGAAGAGTCGGCATTTAAAATAAGACCCTCAGAGGATCATCACTGAGGGTCAATAGGACCCTCAAAGGATCACTTATTCATTCATTTAACAAAAATTTATTTAGCACCAACCACTGTTCTCCAGTTGCTGAAGATAACCGCAATGACTACAATAGACAAAAAGCCCTGCTTTTGGGAAGCCTGTTATATACAGTCTACGATTTGGTAGTTTGACAGCCAGGTTGCAATGCACCACCCGTTTTCCACTGCATTTTGCTCCATGACCCAACTCTTTTGCTCAGGCGCTCCCTCCCGTCCAGTTGCTCGCCGGAGATACCGGGTTCTGAAGGAGATCCGAACTCTTCAGAAGAGCACAAACCTGTTGTTAAGGAAGACCCCCTTCTGCCGCCTGGTGAGCTCCAGGGAGCTTCCCGCCAACCCCCATGCCGCCTCCTTTCTTTAAATTTCCCAGGTATTGGGCCCCTATCGCCTCTTGCCCAAATGGCAAGGGACCTCTTCCCTAGCCTGGTCGGGGACTCTTCATCTTCTGAAAACATGAGCCCACAAAGGGCACCTTCTAATTCTTTATGGAATTAATTTCTAACCCCTACCACCTTCGAACTGTGTTCTTTGATTACGTACAAGGAACTCTGTCATCCAACCACCCTTTCATCCCTTGTCTTGCCCTGAGAGATTGTCTTCTCCTCTCCCCACCACCAATGAAGAGAGACGGGCCAATCTCTAAGCTCCCTGGAGTTGACACCAGCTAATAGTTAGGTTCTATGATTAAGGGCCAGGAAGGAATAACGGAAATGAAGATTCATGGAGACTCACGGAGAGAGTCTGTCTTCTCTTGAACCTCCTTTTACTCTCTACTCCTCCCCACTCCCCTTCTCCCTTGCTCCCCATCCCCACTCCTTCGCAGGCAAGAGAAATATGTGCTGTATTCACTCGTGGTGTGGACTTCAATTGGCAAGCCCAGGCCCTGTTGGCCCTACAAGAGGTAAGATGGGGGCCACGGTCCAGTTGGGTGAGGGGTGAGTATGGGAGAAAGGCAAGGCTACATCTCACCTCCTTGAAAAGAACAAGGAACACCCAGGGTTTGGAGGCTAGGTTCTCATTTGGTGGTAGTGGAATTCCCAGGCAAAGTTCAGTCTCATTCTGTGAATAATCCTTCCCTGCAGTCCTTTGAGCCCTTAGAGACTGAGGTTAGCAGTTCTCTCAGCAGAAAGCAGCCCATGGCCCCTCGTCTGTGTCAGTCTTTCTGCTTTTCTTTCTGTCCGCAGGCAGCAGAAGCGTTTCTAGTTCATCTCTTCGAGGATGCCTATCTCCTCTCCTTACATGCCGGCCGTGTCACTCTCTTCCCGAAGGATGTGCAGCTGGCCAGGAGGATCCGAGGCATTCAGGAAGGGCTCGGCTGAGCTCCTGCCGCCCGTGCCTCTGTAAGCTTTTCCTGCTCACCAGAGAGCGAGTGCACTTTGGGGGAAAACACCTAGCTTCTCATCACTGTGGTGGGAGTTTCTGTGAAGGAATGTTGCTTCTCCATCCTTAAGTCCTTTGCGGCCTCGCCTTCCCCTTGTTCTCTAGGGAAGGTTTGACCTAGTTTTGACTTGAATGCTTGGGATTCTGTGGCTCATGCCCTTTAAGTAATGACCAGACAGCCTGAACCTCTGACCGAGTGAAACCTCTCCATTCTACAAGGACCAGATGACCTCATTTTGATTAAAACAGAGTTCTTATTTTTGAAAATGCCTTGTTAGTAATTGTGATTCCTGTATTTCAGGGATGATACCAGGGACTCTGCCCGTAACTAGGACCAGATCACGGAGTACAAGGTGCTGCCTGGACTTGCTGTCTCTGAGCAGAGTGTGTGTGTTGCTTTTGTAACTAGGTTTTTTTAAGAAGGAGAAGACTGCATGGCTTTCCTCTGTAACAGAGGTAATACATGACAGAATCAACACATTCCAAAAGTCCTGACAATAATTTTCAGATGAAGAGACTCCAAGTTTGACTTCACTTTGCAAATTATTCACACACCTGATGATTTGGAAGACATCAGATTTTCTAGGTTGTGAGAGAAAAGGATATTTACTGATTATTTTAGATCTTTCTGTACCATTTAAATTTTTTACCATATGTATATTTACTTTTATTTAAAGCATAAGGGAAAAAATAAGAGAAGACCACTTCAGCCAGCTGCATGGAAGAGCCTGGCGCGTCCAGCATACAAATCTCTGTCCTTCAGATTGATTTCATCATCAGTGGCAGCAGCAAGTTCCTGTGTGGACTGTGCCTGTCAACAGATTGTATAGCTTTTCAAAAACTCAATTGGGATGAAAACAGGAAATCGTTAAGGTTTGGTGGCTCCTGGCTCCTTCCGGTAAATTCCTATCAAAATCATTCAGAAATTCTAGCTTGTAGAATTTATTTTATTCTTATCTGCAAGTCATAGATGATGTATCGTAATTTATACTGCAGACTTTTTCATTCCAGGACTTTTAAGAGCCTTTTCAATGTTTTTACAGGTATTTTTTATAACTCCCTTGTGGAGAGATAATAAAAATAATTCTTTAATGAGAAAAAGTTGAAGCGAAGTCACTACTGTACAGAGATTATACTGTGTCCTTTGTGTGTTAGCGTTAAGTTCTTCATTTGGACACTTGGCCAACAGCCACAATTTAAACAAGAGAATTCAGGGATGTGTTTTTGTCTCCAGTGGAGTAGGGCGTGAGCAGATAAAAGCCTTGCCCATCTCTTGTAACTGAAAGCAGCTTAAGAGATCTCCAGAGAAATGGGAAGGCCACCCGAAGACTTTTAGATATTGTGTGTGGTGAAAATGATTAGTGAGGGCGGACACGAATAACGACGCGTCAGCCAACTGAACTGAGAGACAAACTAAAGGGAAAAGGACCAAGTTCTGTTGTGTGATTTTAACCCTTTGGAAAAACCATTTCCTGTTCGACATCAACTCATTTTTATGTAGACATTGGAATAAAGCTTACCTATCTATGACTATATTTAAAATTCTTGTCAGTATGTTATTAATCAGAAGATTATACTCTTCCTCTAGTTTTCTTTAAATTGACACTTCTCTGCTCTCTTAAAATTGTACTAACCAGGACCCCCCTGTAACACATGGTCACATGTCACATGCAGATGCCAGGCAGGATGTGTGCTCAGCACCACAGAGTATTTATACAGTAACGTGAGAATAAGTAACTTACACCATGATAATGTTATATGATATCATTACAACTTACTGTAAACTTTGAGCACTTACACTGCTGATGTTGTTGGAGTTTTGTTTTTGTTTTTCTCTACTTTCTGGGTGATTTCACCAACATTATGTTCTAACCTTTCCATTAAGTTTTTATTTCTGCTTTCACATTTTTTAATATCCAAGAACTCTCTTATTTTTTGAATGTTTCTTTTTTATAGCATCCCAATCAGTATTTACTCAAAAAAAAAAAACAAACTAATCTAGATATTTCAAGCCAAGCGGAATTTAATGGAAGGGATTGGTTAAATGATGTCAAGAGGGCCGGAAGAGCTAAAGGGAAGAGAGGACGCTACCCCAGGATCAGGAAGCTTCCAATGCTCAAAGCCCACACTCACTGCTGCTCGGCTGGAAGCATGGCCCCCGCCACTACTGCCTTAGAACCACACCAATGCTACTGAGCAGGAATAAGGAGCCCCCGCTCCAGCCAGTGCTGCTGCAGCCACCACTGACACCGAGGACACCTGTCATCCGCTGCTGCTTCTGCTGCCAAAGGCACTACCAGAACAACAGAGAAATGTCTCAACTCCCACCTGCCAGGCCCCACCAGCATTTTCCATTGGCAGAACCTAGCCAGAGCAGCTGCAAGGGAGTCTGAGAACCCAACTGTTGCCTTCTAACCCCCTTGTGTTAGGGACGAGACCTTGAAAGGGTGAGAATGGGGTTTTGAGGGCCAATAGACACAATCTGCAGGACGTGTGCTCTCAGCACCCAATCCCAATCTTGTTTCATGGATGCAATACCATTTTAAGGATATTTATCATAATTTTGCTACTGGTTTTTGTTTTCTTTCTGCTGCATCATCCTGTTTCCTCTAAGTTGTTTTTGTTTTTCCTGTTAGTTCTAGTTTCCCTTTCATTTACAAGGTTTTCCTTTAATGTTTAACAATCTTTACGTTTAAAAGTGGGAGACAGAAAAGCTAATAGGTAGTTCTGAGCATGTTGGTGGGGCTTGTTGACTTGGAGCTTTACTGTAGAATGGTCAGGTGGGTCTTTTGTTGGGGACACCCTGCTCTCTTAGGCCAGCCAGATCCCCAGGGGAGGGTCATCCAACCCTTACCACTTGGACAGCAAAGGCCCAGCTGGTTCTAGGAGCTGAGCAGCGGAGTGCTGAGGATATCCATATGCAAAGTTCACCGTGCATAAGCTTCCTTATTCTCCCTGGCTTTGGCCTCCTGAAGTCCAGAGACTCGATTTTCTCTTCTCTTGAGGATCAGCCTCCAAGTTCTGTTCTGCTGGGATGGGGGAAAGAGAGTCACCAGTGATTGAGTGGTAGGAGAGGAACATTTAGGGACTTGTTTCCTAAGCAGCGTCTAACCAATCCTCTATTTTAGCCAACACTCACTCACACCCAGTTGCGGAAGTAATTGATGCTCTTTTGTTCCTGAGCCTTATGAGGATTTTGCCTTGTAGCTTGTGATGGTTCTTAACTTCCCCCACTGCTAGTTTAGGATTCCACTCTCTTGGGTCTGTGAAGTCAGTTTCTACTCATCCATCTGCTTTCTAAGTTTCAGGATTTTTGTTACTGTTTTTTCCTGTCCTGTCTTCCCCATCCTTATGAATTTATGTTGAGCTTCCTATCGTCTATAGGATTGTAGATTGGCAGTTATTTTCTCTCTTTACATGAGAAAGCTGTTCCGCTATTTTCTGGGTTCTGTTCTTGCTGTTGAGCAGTCAGCTCTCAGTCCAACGGATGCTCCTTGGAAGCCAATGTTATCTCTGACTTTCTCTTCTTAGAAGATTTTTCTTTGTTTTTGGTGTTCTGCAATGTCATTCTGATGTGTCTAAGTGTGCATTTCTTTTTATTTGTCTTGCTTGGCATTCATAGGGCTTCTTGGATATGGATTGATGTCTTTTTATCAATTTTGGAAAATTCTCTCCAAAGACACTGCCCTTTTGCATTCTCTCTCCCCTCGTTCTGGGACGCCAGTTATCTCTTTGCTGGGCCTTCTTCTCACTGTATCCTTAATGTTTCTTCCCCTCTTCTATTTTCCATCTTTTTTCTATCGGTGCTGCGTATCTTCTTTCTTCTGTTCTACCCTGTAATTAATTGATTTTCTTTCAGCTATGTCTAATCTAGTTTTAAACCAGACCATTTTCTTAATTTCAGTTATTGTATTTTTAGTTCTAGAATTTTTGATTCTTTTCAAAATTGTCCTGTCACTTTTTTTTTTTTTTTTTTTTTCCGGTACGCAGGCCTCTCACTGTTGTGGCCTCTCCCGTTGCGGAGCACAAGCTCCGGACACACAGGCTCAGCGGCCATGGCTCACGGGCCCAGCCGCTCCGCGGCATGTGGGATCCTCCCAGACCGGGGCACGAACCCGCGTCTCCTGCATCGGCAGGCGGACTCCCAACCACTGCGCCACCAGGGAAGCCCTGTCCTGTCACTTTTTATAGTTTCTAGTTCCCTGCTTAAGATGTCAAGCTTGGCTTTTATATCCTTTAACGTAGTAAGTAAGCATAGTTGCTTTACAGACTGTGTGTGATAACTTTCATATTTAGACTCCCTCTGGCTCTGTTTCTATTTGTGGTTTCTGTTGATTCTCACTCATGTTTTTTTCTCTTTGGTGTTGATTACATTTGATAGTATGCCCGACACATCTATATGAGGAAATAATTTGAGGCCTAGAATGGTACCTTCCTCTAGAGAGGACTGGCATTTTCTCTGCCATGTACTTGGAGGCACTAAACATTCAGAACCACCTTAATTCAGTTTTAGAGCTTGAGATTTTCTGAGCCACCCAGATGTTTCAAAGCCAAGGTACAGTGTCAGGTTGGAATTGTTTCTCATTCACTTTATTCCTAAGGTACAACCTGCCCTCCAAGGTCAGCTTATCATGCTTACCTTGGCAGGCCTGCACTTCAACCTTTGTCTCCCTAATCCCACAATGTTACCAAAAGCATACCTCATCCCTCAGCTACTTTTTTAGGACTGGCAAACATCCCCATGAGAAAGTGTTAGGCCTAATCTGTTAAACTCATCTCTAGATTTCTGTCCTCTCTTTGATCTTGGATCAGTAATTACTAATAAGTAGTCACTATCTTGTTAGCAGTTTAACGCTTTTAAGGAAGAAAAAATATAGTTGTCCAACTTTTTTTAGTTGTCTTCAGTAGGAGAATGATCCAAATGACTACTGGCATAAAGACAGATAGACCAATGGAATGGAATAGAATAGAATAGAATAGAACAGAATAGAATAGGGAGCCTAATAAATAAATAAACCCTCGCACATATGGTCAAATGATTTTTGACAAGGGTGCCAAGGCCATTCAATGGGGAAAAGACAGTCTTTCCAACAAATGTTTCTGGGAAAACCAGATATCCCCATGCAAAAGAATGAAGTTGGAACCTTACCTAATACCATATAGAAAAATCAACTCAAAATGGACCAAAAACCTAAATGTAAGAATGACAATTATAAAACTCTTAGAAGAAAACATAAGGCAAATACTTCACAACATTGGATTTGGCAATGATTTCTTGGATATGACACCAAAAGCACAGGCAATAAAAGAAAAAATAGACAAGTTTGAGTTCATGAAAATTAAGAATTTCTGTGCATCAGAGGACACTATCTACAGAGTGAAAAGGCAGAGTGAGACAAATATTTGTGACATATATAATGAGATATATATGATATATGGTAATGTATACATAACATATAATGTATAATGAGATAATGAGACAAATATCACAGAATGAGAAAAATTTGCATATCATATCTGTTAAGGGATTAATATCAGAATATATAGAGAACTAAAAATAACAACAAAAACTTGATTCAAAAATGAGCAAAGGGGGCTTCCCTGGTGGCGCAGTGGTTAAGAATCCGCCTGCCAATGCAGGGGACATTGGTTCGAGCCCTGGTCCGGGAAGATCCCACATGCCGCGGAGCAAATAAGCCCGTGCACCACAACTACTGAGCCTGCTCTCTAGACCCCACAAGCCACAACTACTGAGCCCATGCACCACAACTATTGAAGCCCGCACGCCTAGAGCCCGTTTTCCGCAACAAGAGAGGCCACCGCAATGAGAAGCCCGCGCATCGCAACGAAGAGCAGCCCCCGCTCGCTGCAACTAGAGAAAGCCCGCGGGCAGCCATGAAGACCGAACGCAGCCAAAAATAAATAAATAAATCTATTTAAAAAAAAAAAATGAGCAAAGGACTTGAATAGAGGAATATGTTGCAACAAGAATGTTAGTTTTGTAACTCTAAACATTCAATAACATTTTTTCCAAATTTTGTAATATTATATCTTCCCAATGGGAAAAAAAAAAATGAGACTCATTCCTGAATGTTTATGTTTAAATCCCAGTTGATAATAGCTATTTTCATTATTGGCTAAACTGTCTGATGAGAATGTACAGTTAGTTCCAAATCCCCAGCCTGTAGAGGATTCCAAGAAATGGCACCCAGAGAGTATCAAATGAAGCTTGATCCAGGAGAGAAAGGAGACTTGCGTTTCAGAGTCTCTAAGTGAGCTGAAGAGAACTGGCAAGGTGCGTCTCTCTGGGCGTTTGCTAAGTTCTGGATGGTCCCCACTCCACCCCAGCCAACCGAGTCGGTGTGGACACCCTCTCTGCTCTGACCATCAACTTGCACGGAACAGGGTCTTCAGAGTAGATGGCAGAAGGCCAGATACCAGATGCCAGCGAAGGTTGTGGAGAGAAAGAGAACTGTCATTCTGTCCAAAAAATATGAAACCATCCCTTTGCCTAACAAGTGTCTCTCCAAGCCTCTTCAGTGTTAGATTTCCTTGGTTTACCAGTGCGCACACAGGGTCAAAGCTCACTCTACTCCCTTTTATCAGATCACACTCAGACACCCAGAGAACTGAAACCCTAACTCTGCTGTTAATAATAGCATGACTCACCTGCAACTTTTCCACAGAAACAGCAGCAAAGAACAGGAGGCGGCCAACATCAGATTAGACCCAGATTCCACCACAAGGCGCAAGAGACAGCATAGTTAGTACATGAGAAAAAATTAGTTTCTTTCAAGCACTTTCGTGGAATCAGACTCATAGGTTTGGGAATAACGGTAATAACCAGCCAGTGTATACACACACTTATGCCTGAATCTCCTCTCTAACAACATCCTCCCCACACCTCCCTGCAAAGCAGCCGGCTGTTCTCTCCTTGGACTCCTCTACTGACGGGGAGCTCATTACTTCACTAGGCAGCCTATTCCATACCCTGATACTCTGACTCCAGAAGAATCAGTAATTTCCTCCTACTATTTCCAGTTCCCCTTCTTGGGGCCCATATAGGTCATACCTCACTCCTCCCCAACATGACAGGCTTTCCTGCAATAAGACAGTCCAGTGACAGCTCCAAAGTCACCACTGGACTGACTGTCATGACTATTAGATCAGAGACTCCAGCTCCTTGGCTTGGAGGTTATTAAAATTTGGTTTTGCCATTCAAATCAAGGAGGAAAGGGAAGGTTCCAGGCCCAGACAAAGGCCCTCTCAGAGCACCTCCCCCTCCCCTAGGGGAGCCTCTTGCCCCCAGGCCTTTGTTGCTCACTCTCAGGTCTCCTGGGGGAGAAGGTAGGACAGGGGCATCGTAGGGGTGGAGGGGGCTGGCTTCCCAGGACCACCCTGGGCTTCCTGATTCTCTAAGGATTGTTACATGCACCCATCTGTTCACAATCTATGTCTAAAGCCAGGCTGCTTACAGTCTCGAGGAAGAGGCATGGGCCAGCCGAGAGGCGGTGTCTTCATTTCCTGCACTGCTGTGTCTTCAGCTTGTCTCTGACCCTCCCATGCTGGGCACCACAAGGCTCTGGCCACCGTCAGAGCTCTCCCCCTGCCTGATGTCCTCCTTTCTCCCCTGCAACTGAACCAGTATTTTTCACAAAATTTTAAAAAGTTGAGTAGATAAATGTACTCTGCAAACTACAAACTTGGTAGACTGAGTATAGAAAAACAATTCAGCTAAAACTTACCAGGCACATTAATATATGAACGACAGCGAGGAGATGGCCTGGTAGTTAGGTGTGGTGATTAAAGGCCGTACGTGCTAACCGATGGTCACTGGGACCAAGATCATGGCACACCAAATCCAAGGTCACCACCCCTGAAGCTGTGTTGGGGGGAAGTGGAGCAGCTATGATGACAGGTCTGCACACTCAGCCCGAGGGATTAGCAGTAACCAGGCGCCTCTCGTCCTCTCCTGGAGCCTAGAGAGATCAGGATAGAACAGTACTGCAATACCACTCAAAAGATTTCCAGGGCTTCCCTGGTGGTGCGGTGGTTGAGAGTCCGCCTGCCGATGCAGGGGACATGGGTTCGTGCCCCGGTCCAGGAGGATCCCACATGCCGCGGAGCGGCTGGGCCCGTGAGCCATGGCCGCTGAGCCTGTGCGTCAGAAGCCTGTGCTCCGCACCAGGAGAGGCCACAGCAGTGAGAGGCCCACGTACCGCAAAAAAGAAAAAATATTTCCAGGGGCTCGCATAGGCCTGGGGCCCCACGGGGCTGTCTCCCTGGGGTCCCTCCCAGCCTCCCCCTTCCACAGCCAAGGAAATGGAAACCCAGAGAGGTTGAGTGAATTCTTGAGCAAAGAAGCTCCCCTGACTGAGGTCGAGGGGACTTTGCAGGCATGAGGTGGAGGATGGTTCTTAGTCCTGCTGCAGAGATGGGGACGGACGACCAGCCAGGGAGACCACCATGGGGAGAGAAGGGACAAAGAAAAGAGACACAGCATTAGACTGTGACAGCAGTCAGCTGAGTCACCCCCAGGATCCCAAAGGGCCTCAGGATCTCTGTTCTCCCCAAACCCATTCCTACAAAAAGCAGAGTCCAGGGCTTCCCTGGTGGCGCAGTGGTTGAGAGTCCGCCTGCCGATGCAGGGGACACGGGTTCGTGCCCCGGTCCGGGAAGATCCCACATGCCGCGGAGTGGCTGGGCCCGTGAGCCATGGCTGCTGAGCCTGCGTGTCCGGAGCCTGTGCTCCGCAACGGGAGAGGCCACAGCAGTGAGAGGCCCGCGTACCGCAAAAAAAAAAAAAAAAAGCAGAGTCCAGCTCCTCTGGGGCCCCAGGAAACTCTCCAGCCCTCACCTTTCCGTCAGGAGAGAAAAGGTGGGAGCCCTAGTGACCACCAGGGCCAGGTACGACAGACGTGGCAGGACATGAGGGACACTTCCTGTCCCCCTCCCTCCCTGCTGCCACTGCCCTCACTGGTACAGGATTCTGACTTTGGAGACCCCTCTAAAATATCCCCTTGGCCCTTGTTATGGGCTGAATTGTGTCCTCCACAAATTCCTTTATTGAAGTTCTAATGCCCAGTACCTCAGAATGTGCCTGTACTTGGAAACAGAGTCTTTGGAGAAGTAATTAGGGTAGAGCAAGGTCATTAGGGTGGGTCCCAATCCAGTGTGACTGGTCTCCTTATAAGAAGAGGAAATTTGGACACAGATGTGTATTGAGGGAAGACCGTGTGGAGAAACAGGGAGAAGATGGCCATCTACCAGCCACGGAGAGAGACCTCAGAGGAAACAATCCCACTGGCACCTTGAACTTGGACTTCCAGCCTCCAGAACTATGAGAAAATAAGTGTCTGTTGTTTAAGCCCCCCCCCCCCACCGCGTGGTACTTTGTATGTCTGCGAACCAGCCCTCGTCTATCACCCCTTCTCACTGTTACTGCAGCATCCACAAGAGGACAGGCTGTGTGACGGTGGAAGTGGACACTGGGCCCATCACAGAGAGCGGGTGTGGTGGGGTGGGGAGAGGAGGTGAAACGTCACCCTGGTAGACACCAGGCGTGGGCTGTTCAGGGCAGCAGGGCTCGGGTCTGTGCAAGTGAACATGCCCAGCAGAAGAGACCGTCCCTATGTGCTTGGGAGGGAGTCCCAGACTCACTTGGCCTTTTCCACCGGCGCCCCGAGGCAGAGGATGTTGAGTCAGAAGGAGAACTGTAGAACTCACAGTGGAAAGAGAGCTCTGCAGGCCCCAGGCTCACCTCTAACCTCCAGTGGGGCAAGAACCACAGGCCACAGGCCCAGGGAGAAACCTGAAGGAAAAGAAACCCGATTAGATCATAACATCTGTGCAGGTATTTAAATTAGAAAATAACCGTAAAAAGAGAGATGGAACACGTTGGTAAAGAACCTTCCTGTTCCAGAGGCTTTCACGTGGCTGAGACTCACCTGTCCTTCCTGACAACTCTGAGGGGACTGTCGGGACCTCACCTTCCACACGAGGTAGCGAAACAACCAGAGTCGCAAGGAATCTGGGCCTGGCACGGGCAGCGCCATGTCTGAAGCCCGACTCTGACTGTGGCTCTGTAACCCCGGCAAGCTGCTCATCCCCCGTCAGCGCCGTTGTGGGCTCTGGCAGCGCCTGCCTCCTCATAAACGGCAGCAGCTGCTATTGTTATCACGGTTCTATAGCAGCGCCTTCAGGGAGGCCGAGCGGCCATGTGGCAGAAGCTTGAACACAGTCTTCGGGCCAAATTCACAGGCTTGGACAGCCTGGTACCCAGCAAGGAGTACGGCCACATAGACCGGCTGTCGGCCCTCAAATCGCCTTCACAGGAGCCTTATTTCAGGACTGTTGCATGACGAGGGCTCAGAGGGCAGCGGTCTCAGGCGCTAGGACTTGGTGGGGGGCTTAAGTGGTTTAAGCAATTCTGAAAGGTTGTCATTAGCTATTGAATAAAATTGGTCACCCTCGGTTCCCAAGCAGAGGGACTAATGTACCATAACATCTCGAATTTATTTGGTGTCTTTCTGCCAAGGAGATCAAAGCACTTGAAAATAATTTCCCCTAAACTTTTCCGAGCAAGAAGCCAGAGGGGGAAAAGCACATTTCACCTATGAGCTCCGCTTGACATCAGTCAGTCTCTGAGACTTTATAATTCTGTATGTTCTAGCAAAAGGCTTTTGCACCTATCCTCAGTGGCACTCTGGGAAGTAAACGGACAGGTGGGGTTGACCCCATTTTACAGATGGGTAAATGGGAGCCCCGGGAGCCTGAGTCCCTTTCCCAACTGAGAACTTTCCCATCATGCACTGCTGCACATTGGTACCTCCATGCATTGTCATGTTTGCTATTTTCTCCTTCCCAGGGCTCCCCTAAATTCCTCCTATGTTCTCAATCCCTTCCCCTCTCTCTTTGTCCCAGGGCTCACCTTCTTTGACCCTTCTACACCTCTATCTCCTGTGCAGAGCTTCATATGGCTATGTACCTGCAGCTGGAAAAACCTTCCCCCGTACCCTGCTGCCCCTCTTCTTAGCCATCCCAGCTCTGGCCCTTCCTCTCCCTGGCAAGTTTCCCCTGACTATCAACCATGGTTGCTTCTGTTTTTTACCACATACTCCTGAGCCCACAGGCGGCCTTTCACCTTCACCCCTTCCATTGCAGCTGCTCACCAGGCACTGTTCTCAATATCCTGAATAATAATAACCACTATACATTGAGGGTCTACTGCTGCAGGTCCTGTGCCATCCATCCTTAAATGACCTTGAGAGATGGGTACTGTTAGCTCAGGTTACAGACGCGGTAACAGAGGCTCACAGCCTCTGGTTCAAGTTTAGAGCAGCCTGATGCTAAAGCCAGTGCCTCTCCTCCTCCACAATCCCTCTTGCTGTGCTGCTTTACGTACCTGGTGCAGGGCAGGCCCTCATCACCCACCCAACGCCCCAGCAGCTCCCCTCCTTCTGCCCTCCTGGCCATGAGTTTCCCAAGGTCCTTCCTCTGTCTCTCTGCATGGCATTCCTGCACTCTCCCCAGGCTTCAGTTGGGACTTCTCTCCAGATGGCCCCCAAACCCACCCTCTGGCTGCAGCCTCCTCCGGATCTCCAAATCCCCTTGGCTGCCCAACATCCTGGGAGTTTGCAACAGAAGTTTCTAAAGCCAGACTCCACAAAGCAACCTCCATCTTGCAGGGGCTGGGCTTCTGCCCACCATGCTCCAATTCTCAGTCACCTTGGGCTTTTCTGTAAGCCTGGCCTTTCCACCTCCCAGCCAGTCACCAACACACAATTCTTTCTCCCTGGTCCTCTCAAACTCATTGTTTCCTTCCTCACCTCATCTCCTTACAGCTGATCTACTGCCACCTTCCCTTCCCGCTGGCCTTTCCTGTCGCTGTAAGACCCCAGCCCTGGACCCCTCAAGTCTCCTGCACATGCCCTGGGATGGGCCTTCCTTGGGGTGGAGGGTCGTAAGGACTCCACTCCTCAGTCCTGACCTCCTGAAATAACTCCCCTTCCACAACCTGGACACCACACCCCGTGATGCCCCACTGAATCCCTCTGCAGAGGAGGCACAGGGTTCAAAGTCAGACAGACCTCAGCCTGAAACCTAGCTCTCCCACTCACTTGCTTTGTGACCGTTAGGTTGGTAACTTAACCTCTCTGAGCTTCAATTCTCTCATCTGAAATTTAATCAAGTTGTTGGAAAGATTAAATGGGGTTCTGTTTGTAAAGCACTCAGCATACCCCTGGCACCTTACTCGACAAGTGGTGACTGATTTCTTTACTGGAGACCAAAATACACCCCAGACCCACATTTGCCCACCTCCTCACACCCCACACCAACTTGGAAACCTCTCTGCCGCAGGAAGGGCGTGCCCCCTCAGGAGTCATCTGTGAGGGGAGAACATTTGACAACAGTGAAAGCACATTGACTGCCAAGGGGAGATGGAGAATTACTTGCCTGAGCAGCAATATCACCCCCAGGTGACAGCCAGGACCAGCACAAGGAGCAAAGCCTTCATCCTAGCAGCAGAGAAGGGCTGCTTCCTCCCTAGGGATGTGACACTGGGCCAAACCCAGGCTTGCGTCTCCCTTTATACACAGGATGAGCCCTGCAGCCCCCCTCACAGGAGGAACTTGATGCTTTTCCACCCAGGTGCTTTCAGGGACTGGCCAGGCCTGCAGCTCCCTTCCCTCCCCATCTTCCAGCCCTGGTGCCAGGTCCAAGCTCCAGCCACAGCAGCATCAGTCCCCTCCTCAAGCCCAATGCTGCTTCCCGGGGCTCCAACCCCCAGCCCTAACTCATGGAGAATCAGGCTTCCTGAAGTTTTTTTTTCTTTTCTATACTCTCGGGGATTCAGGAGTCACACAGAAATTGAAGTCACATAAAAATGAAATGGGGGCTTACCTGAATTCATTATTGGTAACTGTGGTCAATCAATAAAGCTCTTCTCTGGACTTGAGAGCAGGACAGGACTCACCTCTGGGTCAGGGACCTACAGAGGTTTTATTCATTTTTGTTCATTTTGTTCATTTCATGCTCCACTTTAATTATGTTGATTTAGTGGATCTGAGTCAGGAGTAGCTCAAAACTACACAATGAAGAATACTCTACTTCAACGACAATTGACTTGCAGGTCTAGGAACGATGGCTTGGAGGTGGCCTCCTGCTACACACACACACACAGAGAAATAAGCCTTATTAAGACACATTCTGGGGTACTAAAGATGCTGTAGGGAGACAGGCACATTTGCAGACTGCAGATGGGAATGTAATTGAAAGGGTTCAGAATATGTCACCCCCAAATATGCCACTTTGGCATACTGATTCTTTTGAATTAAAGGTACTTTTAAGAAACAGTTGGTACAAGAAGGACACTCTGACCCTCCTTTGTCCTCCTGAAAGCAAGAGATCAATCTCCCATGTGGAAGGGACCCTCCCTGTACCAGGAGGATAGAAGACATCCTTATCACCAGGGACAGGGAATTTAGGGCTGAGAAGCCTGTAACAACAAAACTGGTTAAAGTAACCCATATCCTCCTACTTACTTCTTCCCTATTTACTACCCATAGCCCAGACTCCTTTTTCTTGTCAATTCTTCACAAATGTATTGTTTCTTTGTCTAAAAAGTATAAAAACCTCCTTCTCTGGTCATTTCTTCAGGTCTTCCGTCTCTCGTGAAGGCTCCCATGGACATGTAAGAATTCAATCAAATTTGTATGCTTCTCTCCTATTAACCTGTCTTATGTCAGTTTGATTCTCAGGCCCAACCAAAGACCCAAACAAGATAGAGGAGAATTTTTCCTCCCCTACAAAATCGAGTATTTTCTTTTAAAACTCTTTAAATTATGAGTAACCAACAGTTTCGCCATGAGGTTTTCCTTAATGAAATAATTATACAAAGATACACTTGATCAGTGTCCTAACATATGGTCTGATCCTCAGGCACTTTACCTGGATTCCGATGAGCCCCATTCCCAGCACAAACAAAGGTTTGCTAACATGTTTCAAAGAATACCTAAACTGTAGCCAGCCTGAGCACAGGCTCCTACCTAAGAGAAAAAGGCGGGCGTAAGTTGAAGGGGATCATGTGTTTGTCTACCTTCTGGTTCTGGTACCCAAGGCGTAAAGAACCCACTGGTGGACCGATGGCTGTCGTTCTAATCCTATCCGGGGAGTTCCTGGCTGTGGCCGCCTGGCCCTCTGCAGGGAGTCGGGCACTGAGTGTCAGGCCCAGCAGCCTTGGCACAGGATGTCCTTGCCAGAAAGGGACAGGAGAGCGAGGCAGATGGGGGTCTGTGTTTGGACAATTCACAGAACAAAACTCTCAAAGCTCATTTGAGGGACTTTGGTCCAAATACAACTCCTGGACAGGTACTTGAATCTTGTTAGAAAATTGGCTAAACACGTGGTTGAAGGGTTTGGACAGTTTGGTGAGGCAAGATTCCCAGGAAGGGAATGGCAAGGATCTCAAAGACTCCACTCAGTGTATGAGGAAACCGAGTAGTTCTTTTATTTCTGCTAGGATTATGATCTGTCTACTATAGTTTCATGCTTATGGGCCTTCGTTTCACTGAACATATAATAATAATGATAATAATTGCTAATAATTTGTGAGCACTTACTAGAGCACATCTGACTTATTAAATCCTCATAACCCCTACAAAAGTAGGTAATCTGCTATAACAGTACATTTCAATTGTATGAGGCTTTATACTGTTCATTTTTAACCTGTACATTACAAGCCATCGAATAAGCACTGAGCACTCACCTAGTCCACAGCACCTCACATACATGACCTCACTCTTCTCCCACGAGCACGCTGTGGCTGGGACCTGAACCGTCCTCCTGTACAGCAGAGGATACTGAGACTTGGAGATGCAGCATCGCTTGAACCCATGGTTAAGTGAATGATTCAGGCAGGTGTCCAAAAGGTGCCCCACCCTTCCAGAACCTGGGCTTTTATCCAGCCTCTTTTGATCCTCACAACAGCAGAGAGATGATCACTGCCCTACAGTTGGGAAGCAGAGTCTCTGCTGAGGGAGGGGACTCATCCTGGGTCACCCAGGCACTTGACCTATTGGTCACACGGGCCGAGTCCTTCTTCCAAGTGCTCTAAGACACTGTACGGTTGAACAGCAGGACACATGGCTCCCTGGTACCTTACAGAGCCCCATCAGGGCTCTTATCCTGAAAGTGGGGAGACAAACGAATCAAATTCAATAAAACCTCCAAGCTGGATGGGATGGCTGCCACCCTGAAAATTACAATGTGAATTCCAAATAACCATTATAGGTTTGATAAAAGGGCAAATGTGAACAGAATAATGTTCAATAACAGGCAGTGTGGTCTAAAGGGACAAATAGGGATTCTGGAGTCGGACCTGGGTCTTGATCTCAGCTCTGCCCTTTTGAGTTGTTTGACCTTGGGCTAGTTACTTGTCTTTGAGATCCTGTTTCCCCCTTCTGTAAAGTGGGTGTCACGATACCTTTCTCACAGGTCTGCTGTGGGGATTAAGGGAATAACATACATAAAGTATGCAGGAAATGCTAGATAAATATTTGCTTAAATTCCTATTGAGATAGGTTCTGATTAATGCAACTGCAGAGGAAAAAATAGCTCAACAGAAGGGCTGGCTTCATAAAAAAGTTGCAGAAAAAAATCAGATTAAGGCAGTAATGGGTATTTTTTTTTATTGTTGTATTTCTTTGGACTCGTTTTATAAATGAAAACCCAACTTGGTGGCCGGAGTGAGGGGATTCTTTCCAATAGTCTCAGCTTCTCAGCCCTGGTCAAGGGTTCAAGCATTGTGTTGTAGAGGGTGACGGTGGGAAACAAAAAGATGATTGAAGATCTGGCTCTTAGAGTAACTCTTCTGTTCTCTGAAGGTGATTGTGTATATTTGAGTTGTGTTTCTTGTCCTATTATTCTTTCTAATACCCAGATGAATTTTATTTGTTAAGGGAGAAAATGGCTTAAAACAAAGTTTCCTTATCCTTATCTGTATAATGTTGACATTGTGAGACGATGCAATTTCTAGGTTCCTTTAGGCTTGAGGAATCTCTACATGTGTGTGAAAAAAATGCAAGTTTAAAATTGTAGGTTTCCACAATGGGGCCAGGGCAGCTGGAATCATCCAGTGATTCCTTCTGGTTCCAAGAGAAGACAAACTTTGATTTCAAAAGTAAACTTTGAAATTGAAAAATAAAAGAGGAAAATAAAAGGTTTCCAAGGCTAGGAGGAACGATTTAAATTTTTGAAGAGCTCATCAGCATTTCAAGGGTAGTGATAAGCCCCTGGAATTTACTTTGCTGATTTCAGCTGAAGCACCGCCACCCCCAGCCTCCCCAGTTCTCCTCTCCTGTGTCTCCGTGTCAGGCTGGGTGGCCACAGCTCTGGGGTCTGAAACTCTCCCAGTCTCATTCCCCTTTGTTCCTGTTTGTGTATCTAATCATCTTCATGCTTCCTCTGTTCTCTCTCTCTCTCTCCCTCTCAGTGTCCACTTGTCCATCTTCCTGACTCCTTTTTGGCCCCTGCCCCGTGGCCCTGACCTGAACATAGAGGTTTTTTTTTTTTTGCGGTACACGGGCCTCTCACTGTTGTGGTCTCTCTTGTTGCGGAGCACAGGCTCCAGACGCGCAGGCTCAGCGGCCATGGCTCACGGGCCCAGCCGCTCCGCGGCATGTGGGATCTTCCCAGACCGGGGCACGAACCCGTGTCCCCTGCATCGGCAGGCGGACTCAACCACTGCGCCACCAGGGAAGCCCTGAACATAGAGGTTTGACTGCTGGCTCACAATTTTTTTAATGGCTAAGTAGACTTCACAACATGAACTCCAGAGTAGGGTTGTTACGGAGAAGTATGAGGGGGAAAAGAGGTGAAAAGAGAAGGCCAAGTAAGAAATTTAACACAAAGGTCCTCAGGAATGTTGGAGAACACCCCTTCTCAGAGAGCACCTCGAGGAGGAACAGGTTGAAACTGCAGGAGGAATATCTGGGTGCCGATGACTTGGCTTGCCTCCCCTTGAGAGCTGGTCATTCATGGTCACCACAGCCTGTCACCTTCTGGTGGGTTGTAGGGGAGGGCGTGCTGGAGCAGGAAGGGTTCAGCTTTGCATCCGGCAGATGGGGCTGGGAACCATAGTTCTGCTACTTAGAGGGCGTGACTCTCCGGACCTGGATCTCCTCATCTGCAAGAGATGAGCAGTGCTACCTGCCATGTGCAGGGGGAAGGGTCAAATGTGTTCTAAAAACACCTACTACTCTTTCCTCCTACCCCTTTTATGGTAGCCCTTCACTTGCCCATTATTCAGAAGCTTGCTGTTAAGGCAATTTGGAACCTCAAACACATTTTCTCATAAAAACCAGTAGCCCTGAGCTGTGTGAAGCCTGGCCCCAACTCCAGTCTACCTTGCCGTCCTCCTTCTCTTCCCACCACTCCCATTCATGGTCTGGACTTTCAAGCCATGGTGGGATCTTCAGCTGTCTTCCAAACACCCCTCAGCTTCTCTATCCACAAACTTTTACTCCTTCATCCTGGAATCTCAGACCTCTGCTTAGAACCCTTCAGGAAATCAATATCCAAGTGAAATCCAAATTCAGTGCCTCCATTCTCTGACGAGCTGTTCAGAACTGATTTTTCTCTTGTCTGAATTGACATTGCACTTCACCTCAGTTGGTCATAGGAGCTTTACAATAAAAGTGACAGCAAACTGCCTTTTGCGGCTGTTATAATGGGAGTGTCATATTCTTATATCCCTCACACTGTTCAACAACTATTGCTGAATAAATGAACAATAATAGCTACATTTGTTGAGTACATGCTATATGTCAGGTAGTGTGCTATGCCTTTTTTTTTTTTTGCTATGACTTTTTATATGCATTTCCTCATGTAATTATCTCAGCAAAATTAAAAGAATATATTATGGTCCCCACGCTCTGTGGGGAGCTAAGGTTCAGATGGACTAAGTAACTTTCCCAAGGTCAAATGTCCAGAAAGATGTGTGACCCCCCAAGCCCTGCGTTCCTTCTACTCCCAAGAGAGAGCCTAAATTAAAAATAAATAAATACAACTAAAATCAACTACCGGGGCTATTTACAACCTCAGGTTTGGGTGCGACTTTCAGCAATGTCCCAAGCCTGAAAATAACCTCCAGGCATTTCTTTTCTGACCAAGGGAGGTAGGCCCAGTAAAGCAAGGAAGCAGGAATCCAAACATGAGGTTCACTAAATGCTGCAGAAAAAGCTTACTGCCACTAGAGGGCTTCCTCTCCCTTTAGGCAAAATGTGCGGCCTGGAACTTTCCAGCAGACCGAGCTGCGGTAAGTCGCCTCTGGGCTCCATTCCACCTCCCTCCAGCTCAACCCATTTTACCTAAACCCCTGGGTCAGTGCAGAAGTTGGCCAGCCTGGGGGAATCCCCACGGCAGTGCCCCAAGCTGGAGCAGTGCGGGAAGGAGGAGCCACGCCCCCCTGGTTTTCACAGGCACATCCCCATGCTCCTCTGGGTTGGGGATGCTTTGAGGTAGTCCCTAGGCTCATTTGGGGGCTCCCTGCATAAGCTTACGATGTGAGAGGGGGCAAAGAAGTAAACCTTCCTCCCAGGAGAAGTGGAGATTCTATGGTGGTAATCCAGAAGTGAGGCCCAAATGCCAGCCTGGCCTGCTCCAGGCCCTGAGCCCACCGCAGAGGAGTACTGAGCAAGTGGCCTAAGGCGACCTCACTTCGGTGGGCTCTGCGGGGGCCCGGGGCCCGGGTAGATTTTGCTGAGATGGGGAGGAGGGACCCTCCGGAGTAGTGAAGCATCGTTTTGTTTGAATATATCCTGCAGAGAGAAACATCTCTCAGGGCCATGGTTGTGCGGCTACAGCCAGGGAACTCCCTCCTCTTCACCCCTTCCCAGGAGCCCGGCAGGGGAGGGGCTTCTACAGCAGCCCCTTGGGGTTCCCCAGGGACCCCGGTATGGGGTTGGAGTGAGGACTCAATGCTGCATTTTAACACCGTATCAATAGCAACGCTTTTGGAGTGACAATAAGTGAAAAGAGGCAAATTACTAAACCATGTCTAAGCCATTATTACAACTACTGAAATAACAGATAAACGGTGAAGGACTGAGAGGGAATCAGGGAGGTTGTAAAGGCATGGTGATCCTCTCTCTTTTTTAGACTTGTTGATTTTGTTAAATTCTGTGTGTATTCAAAACGTGAAGAAAAAAGGTGACGCTAATGTAAATTGAATTATAAAACACTTACAGAGTCTTCACCACGCCCTGAAAGGAGGTGTCAGAAATAGGACAGGCAGCTAGACCTGAGAGCTCTGGATGGAGAAGCGCTGGCCGAGATTATGAACTCCGGGTTCCAGGCCCCAGAGGGTGCAGATGCGAACTTAGGCGGCCCCGAGTGGCCGTCCACGTTGTACGTGAGAACATTTTCTTACAACTACACCCCCGCCCTCTCCACCCTGCAATTCAGCCGGGCGCCCATTTCGAAGGCGTCGGACTGGGTCTTGGCGGGAACCAGGCGGCCTTAGCCCGGCCTGCAGGGAAGGGGAAGCCCGGCAGCAGCCCGGGAGAGGCGACTGGGGCATTGTTTCAGCCCCTCGGGTGGGGTCCTGCAGGGGGAGGGGAGGCGGTAGCCGTCCCAGGGGACCCGTGCATCAGCGCGTCCAAGCGCCCGGGCTTTGTGAAGGGTCTTGAGTCACCATGGAAATCCAAAGGAACGCGGAGAAGGGCGCCAGGAGGTCGGTGGGTTCTCCGGCTGCGTCCTCCGTCCCCTCTCGGACCCTGGCCCTGCGGCAGGGCCTGTCGGGAGTTGTAGTCCCAAAGCGGCAGCCGCGAGAGGCGCCGAGGATGCCAGGCGCCGCCGGTCCCCGCCTCTCCCTAACCTGCTAGCGAGAGGTGGGGAGCTCTGGGGAGGAGCCGTCGCTTCAGTGATTGGCCGAGGACGCCTCCAGCCTCCACCCAAGACCCCTCCCCTGCTCGCGGCTTCTGACTCCAGCGCCCGGCGCGCCAAGGCGGCGATCGAGCGAGCGAGCGAGCGAGCGTGCAGCCGCCGCCGCCCCGAGCACCCGCAGCTCCGGCGCCGCGGCGAGACCGGAGGAGAACCCACCGACCGACGGACCCTCGCAGCCGCGGCATCCCGGAGGAGTGGGTGATGGCGGGGTGGGCGGTGGGCTTATTCTCCCCGGGCTGGGACATCCATCTCACACAGTCTCTGTTTCTCTGGGAGGCGCACAATAGGGCCGGGGTCCGGGTGCGCCTAGGGGCCCGGCTGCGGGGGACGCGGCGGGAAGTGTGGTTTGGGAATGGCGGCAGCCTTCCCGGGCTAAACTGGGGCCCGAATCGGTTCCTCTTTGTAAGCCCACAGAGCTCCCAGAGCGCCGAGCGGTGCCTTGTTCATAGTAGGCGTTTAATAGGTGCTCGTGGGATTGCAAAGAACTGGGGTGAGGAGGCAGCTTGGTTGAAGGGGGTTCACTCCTAGCACACAGTAGACGCCCAGCCTCAGTCGTCGAGGCGCAGTGAATAGCTGGAAGGCTGGGTGGGGGCTTGCTGGCCGTGGGCCCGTCCGGCCCCAGTCTTAGATCGGCGCCGTCCTCTGCCCCCACCCCCATCCGCAGACACCCTCTGTCCCTCTCCCCTCCGGGTTGGGGTTTGCCCAGCCTGAACCGGACTCGGCGGCCCGTCCACCCGTCCGGCTAACGGAGCGGACGCCTGAGGACGATTCGCCAGCCGCCTCCGAGGCACCTGTCTGAACGACAAAGGCCGCTTTTTTGCCGCCCGGCCCTCTCGGCGGGCGCCAAGCTGGGTCCCTTCGCTTGAGCCCAGCGCGGGAGCCCTTCTGGCTGCATCGATCTTGGCGAGCGAGAGACGTCGACGCCCCAGGCCCGGGGAGGAGGCAGGAGTCCGAGCTGGAGAGAAGCTGGGATGGAGAGAGGCGGAGGAGAGGCCTGCGTTTGAGCATAGATGGGGGAAATGGGAGATAGGGAAGCTGGGTGGGGACAGGTGACTGGATCTGGGAAGAGGGGTAAACTGGAGACTAGGGTTTGAGAAGGAAAGAGAAGGGTCTGAGGAGGGAGGGACGGAGCTTGGAGCAGGTGGCGCGAGGCGAGGCTGGGGCTGACGAAGAATGTGGAGGGGAGGAGGGATGCTGGAGGGTGGAGACTGCCTGGGTTTGAGGCGGGTAGACGCTGGGGAGGAGGAGACCAGCGCGGTGAGGAGGAGGGGTCTTCCTGGGGAGGGACGTCTCCGGTGAAGGGAGGGGCAGGCAGCTGGGGTCGCGGGTCTCGGGCCTGAAGACCCTCAGCTCTGGCGATGGGCCTGGCTGTCCTGTGGCTGGCTGGGCGTGGCTCTTGCACCGGGCGACGGACCCAGGATGGCGGATCCGGGACCGAACTGGCTGTCCCCGCGAGGAGCTTTGTCTCCCGGCTTGACACCAGCCCGTAGGGACTCGTTTAGGGTTTTGAGATAATCCGCAGCGCCGCAGGCTTACCCTTTTCTTCGCAGAGCTGAAAGGCTTGGTCCAGTGGCAGATGCTGCCAGGGAGGCAGAATGAGGGACGCCTCCCGCCCGAGAGACCCGGAGAACAATAGCCGACACTGGTATCCGCCCGACAGCGAACTAGGGCCGCCCCCCCACCCCAGAAATGAAGTGCGCACTTTTCTGGTGCAGAAAATGCTCCCGGAGAAATCACAGGGCACGTGCTCGTCTCTTGGGGTTTGTGTTGGGGAACCGAGCCCCGCCGTTAATTCCCTGGTGTGAGTCGCGCGTCCCCCTAGACTGTGGCACCGGCAGACAGACGCCGCCCCTGGGTTTGGTACCTTCTGGCTGCGGCACCGCCCCCTGCCCCTTGCTGTTGACCAACCACCAAGACGGTCTGGGGCGACCTGTGGAAGTTGCCTCGGTACTGAGCGGGCTCCCTGAGTAGCCGGCTTTGTCTGGCGAGGCGGCCCACCTCGAAGGTCTGCTGTGTGTTCCTAGAGGGAGTAGTTAGGGCCGGTGCGGACTGTGGTAAAATGGGGAGAAGCTGTCGTGGAGATTACCCGCCACGGGTGCCACTCCTGGCCTTAGAGCCGGCAGCCAGGGGACTAGTGCTTCCCTTTGCCAGTGACCACACCCAAGCCAGCTTATCCATCCTGCAGTTTTCGCTGGTATTGTCTGATGACCTAAGACAGGGATGGCTCTATGATAAGAGGCATCTCCTTGCCCATGGGAAAGCAGATGGACAGAAATGCAAACACAAAAAGGGGTTCAACAGAGCTTTCCATGCACTCATAGTCTTGCTTGCTGTCTAAGCATCTTTCACGCCGTGCGCAGCGTCTTGACATGTGAAATGACAGCCAGAAAGTAGCATTCTGTTTGATAGGTTTTCTTTGATGATTGTTTAGCTGATATTAAAGGTGACTCTTTAGCATAGATTTATACTTTTAAATGGTCATTCATTTAAAAAAAAGAAAAACAAAAAAAAAGCAAGGCAGAAGCATTTTTGTTCCAGGAGTGGAGGAAGCTTGGCTAAATGACAGTCAGAGCATCATAGGACAAATCGGTGTGACATATTTGGCATGAAGTTGACCAATGAGCCTTTCGGCTCTCTTAGCCTAGCCTTGAAACCTCTAGGTTTTACTCAGCTTGATGCATAAGGTGAGGGACTGTGATGTGACTGTTGGCTCTTGCCCACAACGTATGGTTGCTGCCAACGTGAGGTCCTCCTATCTGGGCTGTACCCAGTGGCAGCAGCAGTAGGCTATATCCTGCTGCTTTTAAAGGATGGTGCTTTGAGGAGGTGCCTCTCAGAATTTACAAAGGACTAGCTGGAATGTTGTTCATTGGATGTGTTCAATTAAATTAATAGACCTATCTATCTCCAGAGTGAGTGAAAACCAGGAATCTCAGTATTAGAACACCCAAAATCTGATGCTGAAAGTTTTTTCTTATGAAAAAGCTCAAATGGGAAGTGTGTTTTCATGTCATTTCCCAAAGGAAAAGTTTCAGGAGGGAATGTTTTGTTGGTTTATTCTTCTTGAAGGAACTTATGGATTTAAGGGTGTAATCCTGTGAAAGCACTGTGTGAATATCCAACCCAATTTTTTCCCCATGGGGAGTCAGTTCATAGATGAGGGATGCCAGTATGACCAGCCCATTTCTATGGGGAAGATAGAGAGAAATCAGCACGCCCCCCTCCCACCTCCTGTGACAATGCCTGGGAGACAGAGGGGAGAGACCAGTGGCTCCAGAGAAGGACTTTATGTACCCAGAATTCCAGGGTGCCCTTGGGGAGCTCAGCTAGGTATAGAAAAGATGTTCATGGGACATGAACAACTGGCTGTTTTCAGCATAGCCTCTCCAAGATGTAGATGTAAGCCAGAGTGGTTTCAGTATTCTCAATGCACTGCCCGTTTCCACCTCTGGAAACAGTTACTCAGGCAACTCTGCACAACTGGCCAAAATCTGGTTTGAAGACTTGGTGTGGTTTCATCTGTGGTACCTCCACCTCTCCTTGTCCTGCCATGGATATCTAAGAATTCTCCCTCCTTAATAATAATAGCTCCTCTGACACAGAATTCAGCTCCAGGGAACTGTAGGCCAAAGGCCATCACAACTGTGGACAAACCTCTGGGGTAAATTAGGATTTAGATAAATATTGAGAGCCAGAGAAGTTGGCATTATTAGCAAAGAGTATGTAAGTTATCCTTCTGGTGTCAAAACTAAACAAATTCTGATAGAATCTGATCCTGTTCATACATTTTTGTTTTCTGAGCTATAAGAAAATTTTTTCAGAAAAGTCTTCTAAGACTTAGTTGACAGGAGCTCATAGAAGAATAATAATATAGGAAATCTTTGTCAGTGTGAGAACCTGTAGGGAGAAGTTGGTATAAAATAAAGTCAAATGAGAATAACAAGAAGGTGTTTGATTTTCTTGCACTGCTAGTGAATAAATAAGACGTAATTTCAAGATCACTTTGTCTTAAATTTTTTATATGAAGATGAAAGGTTCAAATACTGTGGTATGAATCTTTAATGAACTTTGATATATATGTATAAAAGCAGACACATTATATACTTTAACAAAAAAAATTTGTGAAAGAATATTGTATATGGTTTGTTCTGTTTCAATCTTCAAAATTTCTTCCATTTAAAATAAATGGACTTAACCATAGCATCCCCTGACCCTCCCATACCCTCTCATCAATCACAGCCCAGTTTTGTGCTCATTCCCTTGTCTCCTCCCACCTCGACTCCCTCCTCACAATCCAGACTCAGAGACAATGTACACAGGAGGGAGAGCCTTGGTCTGAGCCAGGAAGCCTGGGGTCAAATCCGAGCCCTGCCACTTTCTGTCCGTCTCTCCTTAGATGAGTTATTTTTCTCTCAGGGACTCAGTTTCTTCTTCTGTACAATGAGGTTTATATGAGTTAATATATGTATAGCACTGAGACCAGAGTCTGGCACCTAGTAAGTGCTCGATACATGTTAGTTAGCACCATCAGCACCATCGTCATACCCTTACCCCAGAATGTGTGCCCATAAAAACATTTTGATTCCCCATTTAATCTTTCATCCGGGGCAAGCCGGTGCGGATATCACCAGGGTCTGGGGCAAGCTGCTGTAGGGATCGATAGTGGGAACAGAAAGAATGATTAGGACACCTTTCTGAAGCTCCCACCCTTATAAATAGTAGGAATAGCTCTGTGCTGAGTCTGAGCCTCTTTAAACACAGCTGTTTTGAGCAGCTGAGAACTTGCAGAGTTAAGAATGTTCCAGAAGTGCTCTGACCCCAGCTTTGCCAAATTGTCCCTGTGTATAGAGTTGGCCTGGCAACTCACCCTGCTCCTACACCATCTAAAGGACAATCAGGCGTCCATAACTGGTGAGACGCTGTTGTTCCGAGGATGTTCTGTTCTTGGTGTGGGAAAGAGCGATCATGTTTGGTTGGTGGCAAGTTGTTGGGAATAAAAATTGTTGAGTTGATTTCTTAGCTCAAGTTTTCCAGCTAAGAAATAAACTTGGCAGCACAGAATTACTTATTTAACAAACATTTTCAAAACACTTAACTCTGTGTGAGGGGTTGTTCTAGTTCCTGTGAGTTAAGTACGGTACTGTCATTATTCCCACTTTACAGATGAAGCAACGGAGGTACAGAAACCAGCCAGCTAGAGAAGTGGCAGAGCCAAGCTTCGAACCCAAAGGGCCTGCTCAGAGTCTGTATAAGTCGAGGTTCTCCAGAGAAACAGAACCAATAAGGATTGGCTTATGTGGCTGTGGGGGCTGGCGAGTCTGATGTGTGTAGGGCAGGCCAGAGGGCTGGAAGCTTTCATGTGGGAGCTGAGGTTGCATGGGCCCCATAATGGTTAGTCTTACGGCAGAATTTCTTCCTCTGGGAAACCTTAGTTTTTCTCTTAAGGTCTTTCAACTGATTGTATGAGGCCCACCCACATTATTGGGGAAAATCTTAAAGTCAACTGACTGTGGATGTTAACCACATCTATAAAATACCTTCCCAGCAACACGTATAGATGTGTTTGATTGAAAAACTACTAAAACCTAGCCAAGTTGACACAAAAAACTATCACAGGGTCCGTGCTTTTTTTTTAATTAATTAATTTATTTATTTATTTTTGGCTGTGTTGGGTCTTCGTTTCTGTGGGAGGGCTTTCTCTAGTTGTGGCAAGTGGGGGCCACTCTTCATCGCGGTGCACGGGCCTCTCACTGTCGCGGCCTCTCTTGCTGCGGAGCACAGGCTCCAGACGCGCAGTCTCAGTAGTTGTGGCTCATGGGCCCAGTTGCTGCACGGCATGTGGGATCTTCCCGGACTAGGGCTCGAACCCGTGTCCGCTGCATTGGCAGGCAGACTCTCAACCACTGCGCCACCAGGGAAGCCCCGGGTCCGTGCTTTTAAACACTACCCCAGGATCAGAAGCTTACTTGTTGGGTATAAGATTTACAATAAACTAAAGAATTTAGCAATGGGCTATTTATCCCACTGCAAAATGGTGGGCCTTACCTTGTTGAAAATAGAATTTGGACCTCTTTTTTCATCCATGTAGCTTCTAGCACAAAATAATGCTCAGAGCAAGCATTCAGTGGATAATATTGAAAGAATGACCAACCGGAAGATTGAGATGATACTTTACAGGATTTTCCAGCCACTGAGACCTCTAACTCCCCACTTAAATTTAAAATCATTTGGCCCAAGTGAGGTTGAGGTTTTATGAATGACTAGACTCTCTTGAATCAAAACAAGAGAGGTACTTCCCTGGTGGCCCAGTGGGTAAGACTCCACGCCTCCACGGCAGGGGGCACATGTTCGATCCCTGGTCAGGAACTAAGATCCTGTGTGCCGTTCAGTGCAGCCAAAAAAAAAAAAGACAGGAGAATATCTGCATTCTGAATTGACCTCCCCACCTCCCAACATCTACCCATTTTCATTGGCTTTAGCAAAGATTTTTGGACCTGTCACTGCCTCAACTCCTTGTGAATGTGTCCTGTACACAGTAGCAGTGCCCAGGACTCAGTCACACCATATTTGTGTCCCTTTGTTGTCCACTGACAAGCATTCCCTTTGTTGATTTCAAATCCGCCATGGGCTCCCTCTAATTTCTCAGGCCTTTGGTCTTTATTCTCCCTGCTTTTGTCTGGTCCTGTCCTTCCCTTTGTCCTTCCGCAGAGCATGACCACTATTTATGGAGAAGTCGCCTCCTTTCCCATTTTTAGCGCTTCAACCAGATTTTCGTCTTTGTAGATCAATATATTCATTCTGTTATAAAATTCAAATGTAGGGCTTCCCTGGTGGCGCAGTGGTTGAGAGTCCGCCTGCCGATGCAGGGAACACGGGTTCGTGCCCCGGTCCGGGAAGATCCCACATGCCGCAGAGCGGCTGGGCCCGTGAGCCATGGCCGCTGAGCCTGCGCGTCCGGAGCCTGTGCTCCGCAACGGGAGAGGCTCCAACAGTGAGAGGCCCGCATACCGCAAAAAAAAAAAAAAAATTCAAATGTAGCTCCCAAGTTTTTCATTTAATGCCTTTTTGCTCCTGTTTCCAACAGACATGAAACTCAACTTTAAGAAAGTTACTCGGAATGTTTTAAGTTTGGCATACTGCCAAATATTTGGGCCACACACATACATAAAACAGTAACATTGGGGATTGAGAGTGTATTTTAAAAATATTTTTATTTTATAAACTTTTTAGTAAAGTATAACACATACAGAAAAGTATACAAATCGTAAGTGTATAGCTTACTGTATTTTCACAAACTAAACATGGCCATGTCATCAGCACCTGATGAAGAAACAGCTTACCAGTGCATATCCCAAAACCCCCCTTAAGTCCCCTCCCAGTCACTGCTCTTCCTCCAAGTTCTCTGACCCCTATCAGCATAGGTCAGCTTTGCCTATTTTTGAACTTTTTATAGATGGAATCATATAGTGGGTACTCTTTCAAAAAGGGGCTTCTTTTGCTCAGTGTTACGTTTGTTGCATTTTATATGCTCATTTTCATTGCTATATAGCATTCCATTGTCTAAATGTACCACAATTTATTTATCCATTGTGTTGTTAATGGGTATTTGGCTAGTTTCTAGTTTGGTGCTATCATGAATAGTGCTGTTGTGACCATTCTAGTACCTGTCTTTTGTGAACAAATGTGTGTTTCTCTTGGGTATATAGTTAGGAGTAGAATTCAGGTCAAGGATATGCATATGTTGTGTTTTAGTAGACCACACCAAATAGTAAGATTAATGGTGAAATTTTTTTTAAAAAAGTCAATCCCAAGGCATGCAACGCTGTGATTAAACTGTTTTTAGAAGCCCTAAATGCTGGCATAATTTAGTGGCTTGATCAGAGGTTGGTTTTCAACTCTTATTCTTCAGCAAAAAAATTAGAACTTTAGCTGTGTCTGACTGTTCTACAGTAGCTGAAGTGAACATTTCTAAACTAAAGACCAAGGATGTGCTTCAGCCTTGGTCTTGCTACAGCAATTTCCTTACTCCTGTTTCTTAAGGAAAAGCTGAGAATCAGATTATAATTGCAACATGGGTCCAGAGATCATTCCAGAGATGTCCTGTCAGCCTTGAACAAGATTAACAAGTGAGATTTATTCGGTTAACTATTTTGGATTTCTTGTATTGAGTCAAATAGCAGTTGTGAATTGTGTGATTTCTGTGGCTTAAAAAACGCCTCAAAAGTGTCAGCTTGTAGGGCTTCCCTGGTGGCGCAGTGGTTGAGAGTCCGCCGCCGATGCAGGGGACACAGGTTCGTGCCCCGGTAAAGGAAGATCCCACATGCTGCGGAGCAGCTGGGCCCATGAGCCATGGCCGCTGAACCTGCGCGTCCAGAGCCTGTGCTCCGCAACGGGAGAGGCCACAGCAGTGAGAGGCCTGCGTACCCCCCACCCCCCCAAAAAAAGTGTCAGCTTGTAATTGCAAAGTTCATATTTCTTATTTGGGAATTAGAAGTATAGCATCTCATTTTTTGTGGGTTTTTCTAAAAAGACTTAGAACGCACATGTTATGGGGGGTGTTAATCTTATTTATTTATTTTCTTTTTTTTCTCTTTGTAATTGAAGTAGAGTTGATTTACAATGTTGTGTTAGTTTCAGGTGTACAGCAAACTGATTCATATATATATATGTATACACACACACACACACACACATATATTCTTTTTTCAAATTCTTTCCCTGGGACTTCTCTGGTGGTCCAGTGGTTGAGACTCTGCGCTTCCACTGCAGGGGGTGTGGGTTCCATACCCGATCAGGGAGCTAAGATCCCACATGCCACGTGGTACGGTGCCCGCCCACCCCACCCCCCCAAAAAAACCAACCAGATTCTTTCCCCTTATAGGTTATTATAAAATATTGAGTATAGTTCCCATTACAATGTGATTATAACAGAAAAACCCCTGCAACTACTGAAAAACGATAAAGATGAGGCACAAAGATATGAGCAGTAGCCTCTAACCAGATTGTGGATATGGGCAAACCCATCTCCTCTCCACAGCTGGTCTTCACTGTTGGCCCAGGAGAGACGGCAGCGATAAGTTTGGCCAGTATAGATCAAGAGCAGCGATGTAGGTACCATTATAGGATGATGGTAATGAAACCTTTGCCACCAAAGGAGCATAACAAGGCAGTCATGAATTCCTAACTTGGCTGGGTTTTGCTTATGAGACCCATTCACAGCCCAAGTTGTTCCTGATAAAGAATATTTTCCTGTCATGTGGCCTTTCATGTTTGGTATTGGTCCTCATGTAACCAAGTGAGTGAGATCAGATTTATCAGTGCTTTAAAACCTAGATTTACTGCTTGAACTCTGAGTCCCTTAAGCACTTAGATATTTCATAGCTCTTTTAATATAGGATTTAATTTTGTTCTTTAAAATGTATATTCCAATATTTAATCAATTATAAAACCACTTTAGACCATTTTGCTAATACAGCTAGTGTAATGTTTGCGTTTCATCAAATCCTTGTCCCTATACTCAATGTAATTTTTACAGAGGTGTAACCACAACATGGATACTATTTTGTATTTTGTTCTGTCATTAGAAAAAAACTTTTCTGTGTCTCTACCTAATTTAGAAATGTAAACTTGTAATTGACTGCCTATCATTTCATTGGAATGTACTATATTTAAACATTTACTTACTGATGAACATTTAGATTATGTTCGATTTTTATATTTTTATTTATTTATTTATTTATTTATTTTGCGGTATGCGGGCCTCTCACTGTCGTGGCCTCTCCCGTTGCGCAGCACAGGTTCCAGACGCGCAGGCTCAGCGGCCACGGCTCACGGGCCCAGCCGCTCCGCGGCATGTGGGATCTTCCCGGACCGGGGCACGAACCCGTGTCCCCTGCATCAGCAGGCAGACTCTCAACCACTGCGCCACCAGGGGAGCCTTATTTTTTAATAAATTTATTTATTTATTTATGGCTGCGTTGGGTCTTTGCTGCTGTGCGCGGGCTTTCTCTAGTTGCCGAGAGCAGGGGCTACTCTTCGCTGTGGTGCGCGAGCTTCTCAAGGCAGTGGCTTCTCTTGTTGCGGAGCACGGGCTGTAGGCACGTGGGCTTCAGTGGTTGTGGCACGTGGGCTCTAGAGCACAGGCTCAGTAGTTGTGGTGCACAGGCTTAGTTGCTCCACGGCAATGTGGGATCTTCCCGGATCAGGGCTCGAACCTGTGTCCCCTGAATTGGCAGGCAGATTCCCAACCACTGCACCACCAGGGAAGTCCCCGATTTTTAAAATTTTAGATAGTGTTTACATCTTTGTGAAAATCACACACATGATTTTATTACCCAGCTGATAATATGTTTTTGAAAATTGAGATTCCCTTAAAAAAAGCTTTTGGTGTGGGGGATGCAGTTTCACTCATAATACCTGATAGCTCTCACGTAAGGAGAAATGCATAAATGTGTGTTAATTCCTTGAAATGCATAATACGTGTCACAAAGTTCCCTGATCAGAGAATGCCTTCTAATCGGACTTAGCTGGCAAGTTGTTTATCAAAGAACTTGTGTAAATGTAGGAATAAAATTGTCTGAGATAATCAATCATTTTACAAACAGGACATGTAATAATAATTTGGAGCACAAAGGACTCCAAGCTAAGGCAATTTTACCAATAAATTCTGTAAAATTGTGTTGTCTCAATAGCAGGTAGCACCAAAAGTTGGCCATAGTGAAAAAAATGAAAGTTGCAAAGAGATGAAACAGTTATGAGAAGCATCCAATACTTAGTTAAATTCTAAATATCTGCCAGTAGAATGCCAATAGCCAGGACCAGAAATGGCTGTTGGAGCAGCCTAGCAAGCGGGAGAGGTTTGCTAACCATCCAGTAACTGGACTTAAGTTGCACTGAGCTGTTATTCGAGATGGGCTCAAACCTCCTCTCACATATTTCCTGAGTGCCTGAAAGGAGCAGTGTAATTTCCAGGAAGGAGCTTGCACGTGGGAGAGAGATGGGGTTTGAATCCTGACTCTGCTACTTTCTAGACGTGAGAGATCTTGGACAAAGTCACCTAATCTTCCCAAGCCTCGGTTTCCTTGTGATTTAAAGGGTTGTTAATATCTTTCTCATAGGTTTATAAGGAGGACTCAAGGGAAAACATGCAGGGAGCCTGGTGGGTACGTCGTAAGCACTCAGTAAGTGGAGCTAATGGTATTCTCTAGGTGCTAAAGTTAGGTGCTTTGAGCTACATGAAGGTATAGAACAGTATTGTCAAAGTACATGATTGTCAAATGAACAGGCTGGACAATAGGATAGCTGGTGCAGAGGGAATAGAGAGCACCTGAGAAGTTCAGTCACAATGGTTCAGGTCCCTCCTCTGTACAGTGAGGAGATGGAGACTAGATTCTATCGGCAGCTCTGATCTGTGACAGCCATGCTATGTTGCTGCTGAGACTGTCACAATTCCTTCCCAGCTCAAACCAGCAGACTTGCAGTTTGGCACCATCTATCAAAACGAAAAGTGCACACACCCTTTAACTGAGCAGTACCACTTCTGGGAATTTATCCTAAAGATGTACAAGTATATGTGCACGACGAAAAATAGGAAGGGATATTATTGCAGCATTATTTGTACGAGCAAAAAAATTAGACCCAACCTAAATTCTCAGCATTGGTGAGCTAGTTAAATACATTGTGATCCATCCTTACAAAGAAATATTATGTAGCCATTTGAAAAAAATAAGGCAGATAATTTCTGATCTGATAAAGAACAACATCCAGTATATATCAGTGAATAGAAAGGAAAGCAGGCAGACCAATATTTAATGCATGTTTGCCATTTATGTGATATAAAATATATACATATATGCTTAAATATGCACAGACTCTCCTTGGAAAGAAACACAAGAAAATCCATGATGGTGCTTGTCTCTGGAGGAGGGGACTGGGGAACATTGCACTATTGCTATAGTTTTAAATGTTTATCATGTGTATATTTTACCTGTATAAACAATAACGATAACTTGGCAGCCCTGGTTGGTTCTGGCTCACCTCTCAGAGACTCGAGAAAACTGGAGAAGTGTAGAATTCTGGGCCTCATGCTCAGGGCTTATGTTCTCATATGGACTCCCAGGTGGAGGACCCCTACATAAGCCTGCAGAGTAGGGCTTTCAAGCCTACTGAAGAGACAGAATGTGCAGCCCGTTCAAAACAAGAAAGGCTTTGGGGCAGGAAGTGAGGATGACGTACTACTGCTGATTGGCAAATAGCATTTCTGATATTTTCCCTCGTATTTATTTTTATTCAGGGAAATTTGATTTAAATCTTAGGATGCAGAAGATGAGAAGCACTAATGAGGCATCATGAACCTCCCACAGCGCTGCGTGCATGTGCTCATTCCTTCATCCCTTCCTTCAAAGAATAGGTGCTTACTGAACACCTACAGTGGGCCAGGGGTCAACATAGGATATTGGGGCTAAAAAAAACCTTAGACAACATTTAATCATTTCACAGAGGAGGAACCTCCGGGGCAATTTAACTTCCAGTGAGCTGTACCAGTGCAGGCAGTTTCTGGTAATTGCCCTTTCTGGTCTCCAATGACAGGTTAAGAGACCTCTGGATCCTCCTGGAGAATCAGTTCCCTCGTGTAGAGTAGAGTGTTGGTTCCATTCTGTTTTGCATTCTGGTTACTTTTTGGGCATGTTTTCTCTGTAAGGGCTGTGAAGGCAAACTCCTGGGTTCATACCTTTGTGTGATCTCTTCCTGTGACTTGCTTTTAACCAATAGAAGACGACAAAGATGATGGGGATGTCATTCCCATGACTGTTACGTGATGTAAGACCCCGTCGTCTTGCTAGCAAACTTGCTCTAGACGCGCAGTTTGATGAGCAAGTGGCTGTGCTGGGAAAGCCCACTTGGCAGGAGATTGGGTGGCCTCTAGGAGCTGGGTGGCCTCTAGCTAGAAGCCTATGACCATAAGGAAATGAATTCTGTCAACAACCTGCGTGAGCTTGGAAGTGGGTTCTTCCCAGTCAGACCTCCAGATGAGAACACAGCCTGTCCAACACCTTGACTGCAGCCTGTGAGGCTCTAAAGCAGAGAACTTAGGGCTCCTGGCCCACAGAAAGGGAGGCAATGAAGATGCGTTGTTTTAAGCCACTAAGTTTGTGGTAATTTGTTAAACAGCATAGAAAACAAATTCACATCTCTCCTGCATCACTGTTTCTAGTCCATGTTTTCTTCACCCGTTTTACCCCATGAACCCACTGCTTCATTTGTTTATCATTCTCTTTCTGAGTCTTTGCTCGCCCTCCCCCCGCCCCCCGACTCCTGACTTCTGGGAGATAGAGGTGGACAGCAGCTGTGCTCTGACCCCGACAGGGCTGATGGAAGTCATCAGGCTAGTGGGCACTTCTGGCCCCTGTGGTGGAGGTCCAGCAGAGTTGGGGAGGGCGTTTTGCCCAAGTTGGTGGGGAGGGGGGACTGGGATAGAGCTCTGCCTAGGAATGTACTTAGAAAGCAGTCGTGGAGGTAGTCAACACTCCATTTTGTGGCCCTTTTCAATGTATGTAACCTATTCCAGAAGTTGTTTCAGCCTGTCCTCCATTGTTTTTGTTGTGTTTTGTTTTGGTGGTGGAGAGGGTGCTTGTTGAGGGCATTCTCCCATTTTAGTCCCTTTTTTGGACCATACCCTGGAACATCTGGCACATCCACTCCGACCTGTTTCTCGACTTACGGGTCAGGCTGAAGTGTCCATTCTTTCCTATTACTGCTTCTTAAAGCTGGCGCTGCAGGCTTAGCTTGAAGCACCTGATGCAAGTTTGAAATAGCTTTGAAGCCTTTTTAACAGCATTATTGAGATGCAATGTAAATACCATAAAGTTCACCCATGTAATGTGTACAATTCAATGATTTCACCATTCTCTAATTTTTGAACATTTCCATCATCCAAAAAGAAACGCTTTGCCCCTAAATCACTTCCCATTCCCCTCCCTGACCCCAGCTCCTGGCAACCACTAAATCTACCTTCTATCTCTATAGCTTTGCCTATTCTGGACATTTCATATAAATGGAATCAAATGTGGCCTTTTGTGACTGTTTTTTGTTTTGTTTTGTTTTGTTTTTTAATTTTATTTACTTATTTATTTATTGGCTGCGACGGGTCTTCCTTGTTGCGCGCGGGCTTTCTCGAGTTACAGCGAGCCAGGGCTACTCTTCGTTGCGGTGCGCGGGCTTCTCATTGCGGTGGCTTCTCTTGTTGCGGAGCATGGGCTCTAGGTGCACAGGCTTCAGTAGTTGTGGCACGCGGGCTCAGTCGTTGTGGCTTGCAGGCTGTAGAGCACAGGCTCAGCAGTTGTGGTACACGGGCTTAGTTGTTCCGCGGTATGTGGGATCTTCGCGGACCAGGGCTTGAACCCATGTCTCCTGCATTGGCAGGCGGATTTTTAACCACTGCGCCAACAGAGAAACACCTTTTGTGACTGTTGAAACTTCATTTTTTTTAATCTCAAAAAAATAGGGACTTCCCTGGTGGCGCAGTGGTTGAGAGTCCGCCTGCCGATGCAGGGGACGTAGGTTCATGCCCCGGCCCCGGTCCGGGAAGATCCCACATGCCGCAGAGCGGCTCGGCCCGTGAGCCATGGTCGCTGAGCCTGTGCGTCCGGAGCGGGGGCTCCACAAAGAAAAAAAGAAAAAGCAGGAACTTCCCTGGTGGACCAGTGGTTAATACTCCACGCTTCCAGTGCGGGGGACGCAGGTTCGATCCCTGGTCAGGGAACTAAGATCCCACATGCGTGGCCAAAAGTTTTTTTAAAAAAAAATGCAATATCTGCACCCTAGTCCACAATCTACCCTTTTTTGTTTTGATATAAATTAAAGAAATATATATTTGGTCGTCATTCCCAATTCCTGGCACAGAGTTCGTAAAACTCTTAATTTTCTGAGAGATTGGTGTGAGAGGAGTGTCTTGCTTTATTCATAATAAGCCCCTTTCCACCTTCCCTGAGCTTATGCTAATAAGGTGACTCAGAGGATGGAGCTGGTTGTCAAGGGAACCAACTAGATGATGGAGGTTTGGAACTTTCAGCCCCACCCCTCACCCCTCACCCCACCTCCAGCGAGAGAAAAGGAGTTGGAGATTGGGTTAATCACCAAGGCCCAGTGATTTAATCACTCATGCCTGTGTAATGGAACCTTCATAAAACCCAAAGGAGTTTAGAGAGCTTCCACACTGGTAAACACATCAAGGTGCAGGGAGGGTGGTGCACCAGAGATGGTATGGAAGCTTCAAGTCCCTTCCCCACACCTTGCCCTGTGCGTGCCTTCCATCTGGCTGTTCCTGAGTTGTATCCAGTAATAGTAAGTAAAGTGTTTCTCTGAGGTTTGTGAGCTGTCCTAGCGAATTAGCAAACTCCAAGAGGGCATTGTGGGAACCCCAGATTTATAGTTGGATGGTCAGAAGTACAGGTGACAACTGGCATCTGCAGCTGGGGACAATCTTGTGGGACTGAGCCCTTAGCTTCCAGAGTCTGCACTAGCTTCCGGTGGTTAGTGTCAGAAGTGTTGTGAATAGAGAAACAGTTTTCCCTTGGATAGTACCACAGGTTTTCAGCCATTCCCCATTGATGGGCATTCAATTTGTTTCCAGTTTTCTGGGTTTTTTGCCCTACCAGCAGTGCTGCAGTAGACTCTCTGTACATGTCTCCTTATGTTCTCGTGCTTTTTTGTCTGTGGATGGAGCCCTATGAGTGGAGCTGCTGAGTCAGAGATCTTTTTAAAATTTTAATAGAGGCTTTCAGACTGTTTCCCAAAAGTGTGTAATAATTTGCATTTCCATCAGCAGCGCCTACGCAACCTCTCCCAACCCCCACCCCTCCTCCCCCAAGTCCTGCCAACATCAGGCATCACTCTGGAATTTTTGCCATTTCTGATGGATATGAAGTGGCACCTCATTATGACTTTTATTTGCATCTCCTTGATTACTGGTGAGGTTGAACATCTTTCTATATGTTGTGGGTCATTTAGATTTGCTCTTCTACATATCACTTATCCATGTCCTGTGCCCATCTTTCTCCTGGTTGTATTTTTCTTATCAATTTGTAAGAGTTCATAGCCGTCATATGCACTAAACATGTTTTCTCAGGCTATTTATTGCTTATTGACTTTATTTCTATGGTATGATTTTTATATCAAATGAGATCATCTTCTGTAATATCACATTTAAAAATTTTTATAAGGTCAGAAATGTGACTTTTCTTTTATGGCTTCTGGGTTTCTAGATTGACGTAAAAGGTCTCCCCTGCTTCTAGGTTATACATGTATTTTCCTGGGCTTTCTTCTAATATTTTTAACTGTTTTATGTTTTACATGTAAATAAATTCCAGATGGATTACAGATTTGGGTATAAGCTGTAAGGTAGGGAGCCAGCTTAATTTTCTTCCAGACAAATAGCCAGGGATGCCAGCACCATCTATTATTAAGTAAATCATTTTTCTCCCTGCTGAACTGAAATATCTCTTTTGTTGGATTTAATTGAAATCTGCTACCAATTGCCTTACTCTTTTCCACTTCTCTGTCTAATCATATGCTGATACCGTACAGATTTAATTACAGTGATTTCATATAGTATCTTTTATTATTTCTAAGGAAGTCCTTTACCTACCCCACAGTATCCCTTTCCATAATTTTCTTGACTCTTCTCAATTCTATTATTATCTGTTTCAAAATAAACCCTTTGGGAATTCTAATAGGAATTTCATGACACTTATCTATTAATTTTGGGATAATTGACATTTTAAGATATTAGCTTTTCCTGTCTGAATATATTTGTTTCATTGTGTTTACATCCTATTTTATGTACTTTGAGAAGTTCTATAGGAGTCTGTGCCTGTCTTAGTTTTTTGTTTTTGGTCTCTTTTTGTGTGACGTTGTATTGAGATATAACTTATATACAATAAAATTCACCCACTATAAGTGTACAATTCACTGATTATTAGTATATTTAAAGGGTTGTGCTACCATCATGCAATTTACTTTTAGAAAATTTCTATCTCCCCCAAAAGAAAACTCAAGCCCATTTGCATTTACTCCCATTTCCACCCCCAACCTTGGGCAGCCTCTAAACAAAATAGATCCAAATAGAGAAAATACTTTATATTTAGATTTGCCTTTTCTGGACTATTCTTAGTGTTTTATTTTTTTATGCATAAGTGTTTTCCAGTGTTCTTCACTATTGTGAACACAATATCTTTTCCAGTTTCTATTTCAAAGTGGCTGACTGCTAGCATAGGAAGAAAATATTTTGATTTTATTTATCTTATAATCTGTTGTCTTACCAATTTTCATAGGTTTTCTAGGTATACAATCATAACACAATTTATCTCTTTTTTCCGTTTTATCTTGAGGATTTAATTTTCTTATTGCATTTTTAAGCAAATTGCAAACATCATTTAATAATCGTAGTCAGAGAAGGCATCCCTGCTTTATTCCTGATTGTAATGACTATGAGTTGCCGTCAAAATGTAATTTATTGACAACTATTGATGAACTGCAGAGGCAGGGAAAGTCAAAAGAAGGTTGAGAGGGAGTTACCTTTCCATTGCCATTTCTTTTAAGGCTGGTATGAAATAGTTATATGTTTCCTTAATCATTGGCTGCACTGCATAGTGCCTTAGTCACTTAAAAATAAATACAATTATAATTTCAGTTCCTCAGTTTCAAGTGCCACGTTTCAAGTGCTCAGTAACCACACGTGGCTAGTGGCTACCTCATTGGACAGCACAGCTCTTAGACCCTGGGTGGGCAAACCACCAGCAGCTTAGAGTGGTGGTTACAGTTTTAAGGGATTACTTAAAACAAAACAGAATATGTGACAGAACCCAAACTGGTCCAAAGGCCTTTTACAGAAAAAGTTTGGAGACCCCTGGTCGAGAATATTGTCTCTCCAACTGAGTCATTTTTATATACCTTCTTTCCATTTTTCTTATTACAATATCCTCTATGAGATAGATGCTTAATATTTTTCTTTAAATAAGCTTGAATTTTTTAAAAAAGAAATATTATATCAATACCATAAATGGAAATGTTTGCCATAAATAAATAACTAGAAAAATAAATAGAATGAAAGCCAACCGATGTTATTAAATTCCAATAACAAACTAGACTTTGCTCTTTCTTTTGTTAAAAAAGAGAAATTAGCAAGTGCTAAGTATTAGACGAGACACATCCACCACCTGAGAGGTGTTCCATGATGTAATCAGAAGTAGAAAAAGAGAACTGAAAAAGAAACCGCCTCCTCACTCATGATTCAAGGTCACTTATGTCCGGGGAGGTGTACAGGTATCTCCCGCTTCAAAAGCTCATTTTATGGCTGCTTCAGTTTTACGAAAGACCTACATGAGTACCTGTTTTCGCTAACCGACAGAAAGAGGATTTCTGCTTTTAGGAACAAAGGCAAAAAGCGAAAACAGTGTTCAGCTTTTGTTTTGCTGAGACCCTTTACGGAGGCAACGCGCACCTCAAGATAGGAGTGGCGCCGCCAGTCTCCTTCCCCGGGAACTACACTCGGCGTCTCAGCATCAGGCTGCCAGAGCTTTGAACTGTGTCTGTGAGCACTTTATCTAGATTTATTTTGTGCATCCATTAGCAAGATGTGTCCTAAGGTAATTGCTTCTTTGCTTTAGGCCACTTTGCTTAGAAGGTTTTCATAGGAATGCTCTACCGATGGGGGAGGGAGGGACACATACCTTCTGGAATCACCTGTAGTGTTCCTCAATTTTGGAACACTAGGCTGAGGGGAGAGGAGGTGGGGAGCATGAACTTGGCATAGGCGATGGCTGGGGTTGGGGTGGCCTAACTAGAGGAGCAATATTTAGACGCCTTCCTTACCATTACCAGTTCAAGGGTGTACAAGATACATTTATGTCGCTTTTTACTCTAGGTTAGAGCACCAGATGTAAATTTATAATTGGACCATATCACTTTAACCTCCACAGAAATGTCATTGCTGAATTAAAATTTAATGATATTTCCTCAGCCTTTTATTGATGTTTGCTCTATATTAAAAATGACCACTGGGAAAATATTTCTGCTCCTTCTACAAAACTGCAATAAAATATATCTGTTTCTTATTTTCCTTAAAGAGTAACCCAATAAATTCCTTCTAGAATTATCTACATAGAGAGCAGACCTGCTTTCTCGAAAACATTCTAAGACCTTCTTTTGAATGTTCGTTTAGGTAGAGGAGAGCAGGGAATTATTTGGGATTCAAAATGCCTTTCCTTTGGGTGAATCAGAGCCTCCCTTTTATCCAATAAGAAGAAGAGTTTTCCCCTTCCCTCCCAAACCATTTCCCCCTTTGCTCTAACTGCCAGGATGCTTGGCATTAAATATAATTCCTACTAAATTGTATCTCTTCTTTTCCTGAGTTCCCTTTAGCAGTCCTCTTTTTAATGCGTTTTTGTTGCTTTTAAGTCAACTTTGCTGGGGTGTAATTTACATAAAATATACGTAACCGTTTTCTATGTTCATTTAAGAGTCTTGACATATTTATATACCTGCGTAATCACTACCACAATTGAAATATGGAATATTTTTATTACCACCCAAAGTTCCCTTGTGCCTCCTTCTGTTCAATCCCCTTTCCTCCTCCCTCCCCAGTCAGTGATCTGCTATCACTGTAGATCAGTGTTTCTCTACCAGGGGGGAGTTTGCCCCTTAGGGGCCAATATGGCGATGTCTGGAGACATTTTTGTTGTCACAACTGTGCAGGTGCTGCTGGCGTCAGTGGGTCGAGGCCAAGAATACTGCTAAATATGCTACAATGCACAGGATAGTCCCTGCAGCCAAGAATTAACCAACCCAAAATTTCAGTCGTGCCAAGACTAGGAAACCCTACTCTAGCTATAGATTGGGCAAGCAAATGGTATCCCATGGCTCAAATCCAGCCTCATTGCCTGGTTTTGTGGAGCCCATACGTTAGAAATGGGTTCAATATGTACTCCAGCATGACTGGCTTCTTTCACTTAGCATGATGTTCACCCGTGTTGCAGTGTGACTCAATACCTCTTCTCTTTTTATTGCTGAATAATATTCCGTTGCATGGATTTGACACATTTGTTTATCTTTCATCAGTTGATGGAGGTTTGGGTTGTTTCAACTTTTTGGCTATTATAAATAATGCTATGAACATTCTTGTGTAAGTTTTTGTGTGGACATATGTTTTCATTTCTTTTGGATATACAGTATACTTAAGAGTGGAACTTCTGGGTCATACAGTGATTCTATAACTTTTTGAGGAATTGCCAGACTGTTTTCTAAAGCAGGTGCATCATTTTACATTTCTACTGCAGTACATGAAGCTTCCAGTTTCTCTCCACACCCCCGCCAACACTTGTTATTATCTGTCTTTTTTATTATAACCATCCTAGTGGGTGTGAAGTGGTATCCCATTGTGGTTTTGATTTGCATCCCACGGATTGCTAAATGAGCATCTTTTCATGTGTTTATTAGTCATTCATATATATTCTTTGGAGGAATGTTGATTCAGATCCTTTGCCCATTTTTAAATTGGGTTATGTCTTTTTATTACAGAGTCGTAGAAATTCTTTATATATTCTAGATATAAGTCCCTTGTCAGATATCTGATTTGCAAATCTTCCCATTCTCTGGGAGTTAGTTCCTTTTTATTAATGAGTATTATTCCCTTGTTTATTTGGAATTAGTACTGTACTCACAATTTGTTTATCCATTCACTCGCTGGTAGACGCTAGGGTTGTTTCCAGTTTGGGGTTATTATGAAAAAAGGTTATTACAAGGATAAGTCTTTGTGTGCACATATCTTTATATCTCTCTGGCAAATATCTATAGAGTGGGACTACTGAGTAGTATGGTAAGTGTATGTCTAACTTTATGAGAAATTGCCAAAATATTTTCAAAAATGGTTGCACCATCTTACATTCCTACCCGCAATGCACAAGAGTTCCAGTTGTTCCACATCCATTCTAACCTTGGTATTACTGGTCTTTTTAAGTTTAGCCATTCTAATGGGTAGTGATATTTCATTATGGTTTTAATTTGCATTTCCCTGGTAATCAATGATGTTGACATCTTTTCATGTGCTTATTTGCCATTTGTATCTTTTTTGTGAAGTATCTTTTCAAATCTTTTGCTCATTTTTTATTGTATTGTTTGCCTTCTTATTGAGTAAAGAAATTCTCTTCATGTTCTGGATATGTCCTTTGCAGGTATATGTTTTGCAAATAGTTTGTCCCAGTCTATGACTTTTCACTTTCTTAACAGTATCTTTTGAAGAGCAAGAGTTTTAAATTTTGATTAAGTTCCATTTATCAATTTTATCTTTTAGCGTTCATGCTTTTTTTTGTCCTAACCCAAGATCCTAAAGACTTTCTCCTATGTTTTCTTTTAGAGGTTTATAGTTTAGTATTTATGATTAGGTCTGTTATCCATTTTGAATTCATTTTTTCCCCACATGGAAGTACATTTGCTTAGCATCATTTGTTGAAAAGACTACTTTTCCTCCATTGAATTACTTTGTCAAAAATCAATTGACCATACATATATGTAGGCCTATTTCTGGACGCTCCATTCTGCACTACCCGTATATTTGTCTATTCTTAAACCAGTACCACACTCTCTTGATTACCGTAGCTTTATAGTAAGTCTTGAAATCAGGTAATGTAAGTCTTCCAGTTTTGTACTTTTTCAAAATAAGTTTGCCTATTCTAGGTTGTACACATTTTTATATAACTTTAGAATCAGCTTATCAATATCCATAAGAAGGTCTGTTAGGATTTTGATTGAGGTTGTGTTGAATCTCTGAATCAAACTGGGGAGAACTGTCATCTTAACAATGTTGAGTCTTCCAATCCACACACAAAAAAGTAAAGATTTCATTTACTTAGTTCTTCTCTAGTTTCTGTTAACACTGTTGTGTAGCTTTCGTTGTACAAGTTTTGCACACCTTCTGTCAAATTCATCATGCTTTTGGTGCTACTGTAAACGAGATAAATGTTTTAATCATGTAAGCTGCCTCATTCTGTGGATCACTTGATGACCCTCAACAGAAGCAGGCAAATGGGGAAGGACTAGAACTGGAATGGGTAGGGGTGGGGTGAGGGGACAACTAGCCACAGACACTGGAGCACCTTCGTTCCACTGCGCAGCATACCCATGATGGTGGAGACCACAGCTGGTAGGAACCCAGGCATGTGTCAGAAAACAGCAGGTAGAGCACAGTGACGGAAGTGTGGGCACAGGTGGTGGGAGGAAGCAGTTGGTGTCAGAAGAGTGTGCCAACAGGTGGAGGGGCCTCAGACACAGATGGGCAGGACTTGACTCCCAGAAAAGGCAACAAGAAGGAAGAGCATGCCAGCCTACCAGGCATGAGATAGTGGACCCTTTAGCAAGCAGGGCTTGGGTGCAAGGCATCTGGTACCTGAGGTGGAATCTGGGGTCTGACCCTCTACAGCAGAAGAGGTAGAGCACACATTCAGGGCTTGTCCAGAGCCAGGTGTCCTAACTGGGTGTCTTAGCATGTGGGACTCTAGTCTTTAGACTTGTCTTCAGGGATTGGTCCTTGGCCTGGGCTGGGGCTGGAGAGGAGGCTGCCAGGGACTAGGAACCTAGGGAATCTGGCCAGCCCTTCTGGGAAGGAAAGGGAAATAAATTGTGTTTATAAAGGTAATTGGGAGTCTGTCATCAGTTCCAACCCCTCCCCTCTTCTAGTGTGAGCAGATGAACAAGAAAAAGAGGAAATGCTGGCATTCAGGGTGAATTGGATGGGCAGACAACCAGACTTCCCATTACTCCCATTTACTTGCTTTCAAGAGATGTAGACTTATTCATCCCTTTTGTTGGCAGTTACACAGCAGGTGCTCCACAGCCCAGCAAGGGCTGAAGGAAAGGCTCATTAGCTCTTTTTGTTTAAGTGAATGAAGGTATCTCTACTTTTTCAGACTCAACCACCAGGAAAAGCTTTTGGACCCCGAACAATCCATTGCACCCCCTCTCCAACTGTTCATTCAAGGAGGGCAGCAGCCAGATGGGCCAGGTTAGAGAGGGCGTTCAACTCCTGTTTTTCAGCCATTTGAAAAGATTCTGTCTTGTCTGGGGCCCCGGTGAACGGAGTGGAGGAAGGGGGCCATTCGCTATTGCCTGTGGAGGTGGCCCCCATTTGCTCTCTTCATTGAAGATGATGCCTCTGGTGCTGGCTTGGTCCCAGGGTGGGAGGTGGAGTGTCTTTCACTGAGATAGGGGACACTGGATGAGGAGCCAGGTGCAGAAAGAGTATGATGAGCTTAGTTTTAGATGTGATGAGTTTGAAGGGCCAGTGAGACATCAGAGCAGAGCGATCCCATAGGCCATGAGATGTACTGATGAATGGTAGTTGAATAAATGTACAAGAGATGTTGACTTGCTAGTGGATTGCCTGCGCTGGCACAGACTTCCTCAGAGTGTACTCCAATGCTGCTGCTCGCTTGACCAGGGCTATCGTCAATTCCACAGCTAGTTTGTTATAAAAATATTTATGTAATCAAATAGTACCGAGAGATTGAGTCCTGATGCAATTCCCTTTCTCTGGGACAACTGCAGTTAATAGCGTTTTATGCAGAAAGCTCATTTATGTGTGAGTTTATGTATATAGATGAATATTATAAATGAGATTTACATCTAAATGAGATTTAATATTCATATATATATATATGAAATCTCACTTATATGTAAATACACAAGTAGATACACACACCACAGGTCCTGTTCTGTAACCTGCTTTTCTTAACTTAGCTCTGAATCATAGACAGCCTCCCATGTCAGTACTTAGAGATCTAAACAATCCTTTTCGATGGCTGCATAGCCTTCTATTGTGTGAATATGCCATTATTTATTTAAACAGTCCTCAGGTTGATAGACCTTCAGCTTGTTCTCAAAATATTTGCTATTATAAACAGCAATGCAACAAAATACCCACATAATACATTTTTGTGCAATGGTCCAACCGTTTTCTTAGAAGAAGTTTTTAGGTGTGGAATGCACATTTTAAGTTTTCATACAGACAGATCTCATGCAGATTTCCTTCTGATGAGATGGTACCAATATGAACTACTAATGGGTCTGAGAGCGAGTCCATGCTTTTCTCACTTGCTCTGGGCTTTGTTCTCTTTTATCTGTGCCATTATGATAAGTGAAAAATGTAATTTCATTGTTTTCATTCACATATCTTTGATTATTAATAAAGATGCACATTATTTCATTTGCTTCTTAGCTGTCTACAGTCCCCCTACCCCTGTGGGTTACCTATTCATGTCCTTTGCCTATTTTTTGTACTGGAGTGTTTGTCTTTCTCTTAAGATTTATAAGTGCTCTTACGTATCACAGTTATCCTTAGTTAGGGTTAGTTATATGGTGCAAACATGTCATAACTAGTTTTTATTTGTCTTTGTTAAAAGGAGTTTGTGGTATCTTTTGCTGCATCACAGTTTTTCATTGTTACTTTAGTCATATCTACATCAATCTTATGTTTTATAGTTTCTGGCTTTAGATTATGCTAAGAAAATCATAACCCATCCAAAATTTATAAAAGTATCTGTGTTTCCTTCTAGCACTTTATACTTTTATTTTTTATGTAAAATGTAAATCTAATGATGTCACTTCCTTCTTTGCCATATCAGCGAGCCTTCCTGGTGCACTTCCTGATGCACTTCCGTAGCACTTAGTGTGGCCACACTCTTGGCCTAGCCCACCAGGCCGGGGATGGTCTGGGCTCTGCCTATTCTCCATCCTCATAAGTCAAAAGTATCGACCATCCCCAAAGCACTGCTCTGCTTCTGTTTGCAACGCCCATGCCTGTCTTCTCCCCCACTGTCTGGTGAACTCCTAAGCAACTATCAAGACTCACCTCAAGGGCACTTCCTCTGCGAAGCAGCCTTTTATCCCAGTCAATGTTAAGTGCTTCCTGCCCCTCCTGGGACTGACACAGCTGTTCTCTTAACTCACGTTGAAATTTTTCTTTATGCATTTCTTTCCACTGCAAACTTGCGAGCTCCGGGGCTGGGGGGTGGGGGCGTGCAGCATCTGGCTCTTGGTACAGTACCGTTTAGCAGGTGCTAAGCCTGCCCCTGTGATCTGATTTGCATCTTAGCAAGCTCGATGCGCTAACAGTGCGGAGGCTGGGAGACCAATTAGAAGTATCCAGGTAATAGTGATGTCCCCATCCAGGTAGCTGACAAGGACCTGGACTGAGGTGGTGGGTTTGGAGAAAGGAGTTTAAGAAACAGATTTAGTGGGTAGAATGGAGAGTGCTTGAGTAGCGTGTTTTGTTTGAAGTGTCTCCTAAATGTTCAACAAACGAGTAAATAAAAATGTTAGCCTATTAGCACCGTCCAGACCTTTCGCTTTTGGTATTATTTGGTGTTTAGAATTACCCCTACTCCTATTCCTTCCGTGAAGCTGTGTGATGTTGGCTAGTCATCACCTCCAGTCATCATCTGTCGAGTGGAGATAGCCTATCACCTCCAAGGGCAATTGTGAGGTTGTTTCAGTTAAATGCCATGTGATATGAGCCTTCACAGCCCCTAACATAGTAGCACTCAGTAAATGTTAACAGTCTGCCCTCCGCCACCTGCTTACCTTGGGTGATTGGGTCAGTTGCCATCTTCTGACTGACCTAAGGGATTCCTAGAGAGAGAAGCTGAAATCAGCATTTATTATTGCGCTTCCACACAGCACAGGCGTGCCCTGACAGCTGGTCTCCATCTGTCCGCAGCTCTCTGCTCGCTCTGTTTGCCCATGCTGCCATTCTTACTGTCGTCCCCAGTCTGTTTTCCTTTTCCTCCAGAGACCCTCCCAGCATTCAGTCCTTTCCAAGCTCTGCTCCTTCCTTTTCTATTCCGTGAGCATTACGTAATTAACCTACTGCATCCTCATGCCGGGATCACAGCAGTCACTGCTCTCCCAGCCTCCATTCAACCTGTGCCTGGTAAGCAAGCAGGAAGACCAGCCCCCGAATCACGGTTATATCCCCTGACCGTACTCAGCATCCTGCTCTGAATGCTCCAGGGCTTCCCAGGCCCTGCGGATCTCATTCAGAAGCCTGAGCCTCTTGCTCTGCACACCCTGGCTCTCCAAGCTGCTTCCTCGTCCCAGCCTAACCTCTCTGCTCCAAGGCCGTTAGTCGGCTTGCCATTCCCAGCCCATCTTTGCTTACTTCTGCCTCTTGTCTTTTTTTCATCCCACAGAATGCCTGCTTTGTTCCTCTGCCCCAGGCTTGCACCAAACACCCTCACAACTGGCACAGAACTCTCTTTTGAGATGCCTTCCTTGCCATTGCTAACAGCCCATTACTGTGGCTAACGCTTTGTACTCATAAAATGCTTTCCCACCGCTGTCTCATATGATCAATCCTCCTGCTTTCCTTCAACTGGCATTTAATGAGTCCATTCTGCATACCAACCCTGGGAAGGATAAAATAAGGTATAACCTTTGCTCTCTAGGAGCTCCAGTCTAGTAAGAACGAATTCCAACCCACAGTTTCCTTGGCCATAAAACGGGGATGATAATGTTTAATGACCTCACAGGGTTATTGCAAGATTTATATGAAGTCGTGTGTGACACAAAAAGAGCTTAATAGCAATGATGTGGATGGATGGTGCCGATGGCCACTTTACAGCTGTGCAGACGGGCTTGGAGCTGTTAAGGATGTGCCCAGAGTCACACGGCTACAGGGACAAAGCCAAGTTCGGTGCTTGTAGCACGGCCCTACCCCATCGCTCACTCCATCTCCTCCTCATATCCCCCTTTGCTTCCTTTGTGTCCCACTCACTCTCAATCACTGCTCCCTTAAACAGGTCTCTGAAATACGGACACCATCAGGCTAATGGCATCACTGCCCCAGTCAAGGGGAAGTTGGTCATTTTCATCCCTAGTCCTTTCTTTAAGCCTCCTAAGCGTGCCCACTTGGCCTGCCACTCCAGGTGCTTCCCGCAAGTGCCCGCTGTCTCACCCATGTGAGTTTGTCTCTAAGAAGCAGTTGATAAGCTCACCGTGGCTCACCCCACCCGCCTTCCTGCCCATCTCCCCAAAGTTGGGTTCCATTAGTCATGTCTGTCCATGGGCACTGATGAGGTTTGCTTCTCAGGCTCCAGGAATTCTGGATTGGGGTAAAAATACCCATCTGCCTCAGTGATGGAGGTGAGTCTGGTCCATGAGAAGGCAGCTGGCAGAAGCAGGCACAGGAAGAGGGTCACTGATTGAGTGGAAGCACTAATGGTGTTAAGTCAATGGCAGGTAAAAGCATTGCATTTGGGAGAGAGGCCTGGAAGCACATTTTAAGCCCAAGCTGAAATATCTGGTACCTCTTTAAAGGAGTCATATCACAGAGAAAAAAAGTTTGTGTCCTTCAGAAATCTACTTAAGAGTCGATATAAGGAAGGAGGTTGGTTTGTTTCAAAGCCCAGTCCTTTTAGGAAATCTTCCAGAAGGTGGCAGGGTGATGGCAAGACCTACTGAAAAGAAGAGAGAACGTCTTTCACCTTATGTCCATTTTTTTCAAACAATATAGAAGTATTTATGTCGTTTTAAATGACCATATTTACTTTTCATTATAAAATTAATATATAGAAAATTTGAAAAATCAGAAGGGGAAATCACCTACAATCCCGTAACAAACCTTGTTGTTTATTTTCATCTGGTCTATTTTTCGAATGCATATTTTCCCATGGTTGTAATAGTACTTGACATACCATTTTTGTACACTGTCATGCTGTTCTGTTTGTTTGTTTTGTTTTTAATTGTGAAATGTATTATGGGATACATCCAGAAGAGCACAGAAAATATACGGACAGTTTAAAGAATAATTTAAATTATTTTAACTCCCACCCAGGTAAAAGACTCGAGTATTTGCAGCTCTCAAGAAGCCTGTGGCCCTCCCCAAACACAGCCCCCTCTCCCCCAGAGAGAACCACCAATCTGACTTTTCTGAGAACCTTTTCCTTGGCCTTTTCTTCATAGTTCTACCACTATGTGCCTATAATTCACTTGTTCCTGTTTTTGAATGTTATATGAATGGGATCATACCTTACTTACTTTTTGTGTCTTGCTTCTTTCCTTCAGTTATCGTTTTCAAGACATTGTATATGGCTGTAGTTAATTCGTACTCATTTTCAGTTTAAAAGAGTAGTTTTATTTTCCTGCTCTGTTTCTCTCCCAAATCTAGACTTTATCACGTAGCCCAGGTTTGTGATGCCTTTATAGTTGGGAGAACTCATTCCTTTCCCCTGCTTGTGGCTTTCCCCAACCCCTGCCTGAGAATGTAGGTCTCAGTGGGAAGAGCACTTCCCCTTTTTCTGGCCATGGCGCTGGCCCTCTCTGCCATTTGGCTGGCGTTCTAGGAAGCAGCCACTCTGTGGGCCACTGGAGACCCTTGAGCTGCATCTGCCGTCCTTCCAAGGGAGTCGATGGAATTATTTCTGGGGCCTGGAGACAGCTGGCGAGAGCATGGAAAGCACAGCAGGGCTGAGGAATCTGCCAGAGGACTGGCCAGAACCGGGAAGGTTCTGGTGGTGGTAGTGACACTACTGGTCACGAAAAGCCAGGTGTTGTCTGGCTAAAGCCTCAGTCAGGAATCAGGAAGCCTTGTCAAAGTGTGTGCACACCTTCCTCTGCTTTTCTTCCAGGGCCCTGGAGCAGCTGGGCTCACAGGGGGATTTAACTCATACTGGTGTTTGCTGGTGCCCAGCCTCTCCGGGTCTCAAATAAGCCTCCTGACCTCAGTGAGTAAGTGGGCACCTGAAAGGAGCTATGTTGCTGCCCAAATGCCAGAAACTGGGCATGCTGGGCTGGGACGCCCACACAGACACACACGTGTGTCAGCGCACGGAGAAGCCTGTTCCGGGTCAGCAACACACACACTCACATGCACGCTCAGCTTTGCCTTCTAACAACTGCCCAATTTCTCTCATAGCTAATCTTGTCGAACAAGTGGCCTGCGGCTCCATTTCTTACCACTCTCTCACAGCTAATCCTTTGGAATTTCGCTTTTGCTCTCTTGAGCACTGATTGCGCTAGCTCGGTAAGCCGCGCCCTGCTGGGCCGGGCCAGGCCAGATGAACCCATGGGATTAAAACCACTTACTTGATTTTAGCCTGTTAAGGACTCACCCCTGTTGGATTTGTATACACTTTCCCGGAAGCCAGGCCCAGCTCTTGGACTTTACTTGTAGCAGCTCCCTGGTCCTAAGCTGGTATTTTTTACTTTCTCAGGGGCAAGCCCTTCCTTGGTCATCACATTGACAGACTGCGGTCATCCCCTGTCCTGTTACTGCCTGAAGAGGCTGCCCTGGTGCTTGGCTCTCACCCGTAGTCTTGCCCTTTCCTGTCCTACCTGGTCTAATTCTACCTTCTGTACCATGTGGTAGCAAAGGTGGTGGCAGTATTCCAGATGCAGATGCTTCATGGTCTTGTACAGATGGTCCCCAGTTACAAATACCCTGGGCCAGCCTTCACCTGCCACCCATAGCCCTGACCCTGCCCAGCCCCTGGGTTAAAGGAAACAGGGCCCCTGGGATGGTAGAGGCTTCCTGGCTAGCCAGTTAGATGCAGAAACAGTGCGTTGCCAGCAGATGAAGGATACAGTGTGTCTCAGGGTGGGTGTAACATCGGCCACAGCCTCTCTAGCCTCTGCCCTCACTGAGCTAGCCACCCCTTGGCCTGACCAGCCGTTCTTCCTGTCCAGGTCCCTGGCCTCCAGGTCCCCACCGGTCCTTGGAGAGCCCCAGATGAGAGACGGAGGACCTGCCCTTTTACCTCCCCCAGTTCCTCTTCCCACGGCTGAGTTCTACTTCCAGAATCCCTCAAAACTTTTTGCACAAAACTCCCAGGTGCGTGCCAGCCCTCCTGGACACTGGTACTGGCCTGGGTTGGAGAGGAATCCAGGAAAAGTCCCGGATTTCTGGGTGGGTGATGGGGACAGTGCAGTTGGTTTGGGGCCAAGTGAATGGTGCTGCCTGTAGGACATCCCAGTGGAGTGGTCCAGTGGGCGTTTGGATAATATTAAAACTCCCCCACTACTTCATTCTTAGCATAGTGGAGTTTCCCAGATTCCTTCTTACCTTGGCAAGCAGAAAGCTAGGTGGTGAAGAAATCAGTCATAGAGCAGGTGAAGTGTGACTATGGGATGTGGGAAGAGGTGGTCACGGGGTGGGAGCAGCTGTGATCTTGTCCTTTTGTTTTTCTTACTTGTCACCTAATTGTTATTAGTCATTAATTCATATAGATTGACTAGGGGAGAAGTTACCTCCAGGAGGGGAGTGTGGGTTGGGATGAAGGAGGTGCTGACTCTTGAACAGGGTAATGACAATGTTGAGTTCCCAGGTGTTTGTGTCATTATTCTTTGTACCTTACACGTAGGTTATAAATGTTATTTAAAATCTACTCAAGAGTTCATAAAGCCAATTAAGAATTAGTTATAAAATCACACTGTGCTTTAGCATTAGTTAAGAACTGTTTAGTGCTTTACTATTTAGAAAGCAATTTACTTTAAAAAAAAATAAATTTATTAACTTAAACACTTAGCTGTTTCCCACTCACCTCACACTTCTCTTTTTTTTGGTTTTTGTGTTCTGCTGAACCTTTAATTTATTCTCATTTTCAACTCCAAGAGAACCCCTTTCCGGAATCGTTCCAGGGTGCTCTAAGCGCAAACAAACACCCCTCTCCCATTGTTCTGTCTCTCTTCCCTGTGTGCTGATCAGAAGAAGAAAAACAGCTGCATGGTTTTGTTTTCTTTTCCAAACCCGTGACATATATTGCCCTTTGATCCTTTAGCAAATGTTATCTGCTTGGAGCAAGGGACAAGACATGCCATTCATTTAGCGATTCCCTTGTGACCTGAGCGGCTTCACCTCCCCTCCAGCTTCTACTCCGGGTTGCCATTAGGGTCGGGTTAAATGCCACAGACCCTTCGTGTCCCGGCGCAGTGTGTAGCTCTTGCATATTCCTGGCTATCGCAGTGACCAAGTGTGTGTAAAGTCACACATTTTCCTGTGGATTCTACTGAAAGAGGAAATATGAGTCTTAAACCAGTGCCTGTTAAGAGGAAATATACATCTTAAACCAATAACTGTCAGGTTAGTTTTAAGGTCTTTCTGTGAGAAGAGTCCCTCTGCAGTCTTCTGGCTTGTGTGTCTGTGCCCAGCGTGAAGCCGCCCGGAGTCCGCCCCGCTGAGCTGCCGGCAGGAGGCAGCTGCGCCGGACAGACTGTGCCGCTCTCGTCTCACGCCTCCCTGCAGGCTCGGGGAAGTGTGGAAGGTGATGACAGAAGCAGGCAGCTCCAAACACGGTGTTGGGGTCGGCGGAACGAACACTGTGCACCTTCTAGGAGTGTGGGGCGTGTGCATTTCGTGAATGAGAAGCAGAGCTGCCCGTAGCCTTGACTGTCCACTTGGCAGGACGCACCCCCGGCCCCGCGCATTTCTGCCCTGGAAGCTGCTCAGCAGCGGGGGAAAAAGGGCAGGAGGGTGGGCGGTGCGGGAAATGTACTGTCATCCAGCAAGACAGTTGTTGGAGGGCAGATCGCAATAATTGCTACTATTTTCAACATGAAGAGGCTTTCTCATGAAAGACTGAGCTCCCAGCTTACACCGCTGTCCCTCCCCATCCGGAAGTCCCTGTTTCCCCCAGCCTGCACATCACCTGAGCTCTGACCCACCACTGGTTTAGGAATGTAAGGACCAGGAAATTGGGGGATACGAGCTGGGTACACTTGGATAAATCTTTGCATATTGGAGATATCCACCATCTTGCTGTGGAAGGTGTCATTCCCTGAATAAATTGTAAAATTCTTAAGATCCTTAATATTTGTAGCATAACACCACCCCATTAGTCCTGGACTGGTTCCCTTTGATTCAAGGTCACTGTTGGTAAAGTCCAGGACTGGAGGGAAAGTCAGAGGGGACTTGAATCTATGCAGCTCTAGAATTCCATTCCTCTGGTTTATTTTTTATAATAGCATTGAACTACCTGGCAGTTTTTCCCCATTTCTTCCTGGGAGGACAGATATGTGGTTTGAATCCTTTTGTTCGAATAAACAGAAGAAGTGGATGATCAAAGTTTTTGGTTAAACAAATGGGAGTGTGGGGATACAGTCAGAAGTCTTTAAAGGAGGTGTATTTATTTTAAGGCCCAGTTGTTACTCAATGATGATTTGATTATAATGTTTATTTCTATCTAATGTGGTATCTTAGTCAGCTTGAGCTGCTATAATAAGAATACCATAAACTGGGTGGCTTAAACAACAGAAGCTCACTCCTCACAGCTCTGAAGGCTGGGAAGTCCAAGATCAATGTGCCAGCCAGTTCCGCTCCTGACGGGAACTTGCTTGCAGACAGTCATCTTCTCTCTGTGTCTTCATATGGGAGAGAGAGAGAGAGAGAGATCCTGTGTCTCTTCTTATAAGGGCACTATATGACCCTCATGACCAAAATATCTCCCAAAAAGCCCATCTCCAAATATTATCACATTGGGATTAAGGCTTCAACATATGAATTTGGGGGAGGGGGAGCCTAAACATTCAATCCATAGCGTGTAATAAGCCAGTGGGCGGGATATTGGCTCTATCTATACAGTTATGATGTTTGGGGATAAAATCGGTGACTCGAAGAATCATAAATTAGTAAAACTGATCCTGACCTTCTTGACCATGACCATTGACAAGAATGTTCTTTGAATGTGCTGCCCCAACCAGAGCAGAGGGAAAGACAGTCATAGCCGGTGGCGTTTGCACTGCTTAAGCATGTGTTTCAACAACTGTGCTCAAATCCTTTCCCTTTTGGGGGGACTCTCTGAAGAGGTCCAAAGTATCTCCCCACTCACCCACCCCCTCACTCTGTAATGTTCATACATGCATAGTACACTCACAGACAGCAGGCACACTGTGGGGAAACATGTCAGTGGGTCTTTCCTTTCTTTCGTTTAGCAAAGACTAGCAGGGAAAGCTGTAGGAATGAGGTGCTAATGAGGTTGCTGGGGGAGGTGAGAAGCATAATGAATGTCAACCGTCACACAAGTCAACAGCAAGGGGGACCAGGAGGGATTAGACATCTTGGTGATGTAGACAATCTGGAAATGTAGAAACGTGGGGAGGATACTTGTGTAACAAGACACCCCTCCCATCACCAACCTGCTGGCCTCATCCAGTCACAGTTGTGGTGTCTGGTACCTGGTGAGAGGCACCCAGTGTCCCCTGGACACTTTAGCCACTTAGTAATGCAATTATTTGTGTCTCTCTCGCCCACTAGACTGAGTTTCTTGAGAGCAAGTCCTGTGTGCCTTCAGAGTTGTCTCCAGTGCTTGACACTGAGAAGGCATGAAGTTATAGAATATTTTCATGCACACAAATGTTCATTTTAAAAAGACATTCTCCAAAAGCACCTTGGGCAGGGAGATATGATATTATCCAACCACACCAGTCCAGGCCTGGAGTGGTAACCCCAAAAGACTGAAGTCCTGCAGGTAGTTATGATGACAACAACCTCCAGTCTGAAGGTGATAGTCTACCAGAGGGTTGGAGGGAGCTGACAGTATTGTGCCTAATCAGACCTAGCAGCCAGGCCACTATTTACACTGAAGCCATTATTTACAGAGTTGGTTTCCAGTGAGGACTCTCTTCCTGACTAGTAGCTGGCCACCTTCTCACTGTGTCCTCACATGGCCTTTCTTCTGCGCATAAGCATGGTGCACAGGGGTAAGAGGGGGTAGGGGAGAGAGGGAAAGCTCTCTGTTGTCTCATCTTATGAGCACACTAATCCTATCTGATTAGGGCCCCACCCTTATGACCTCATTTAACCTTAAAAACTTCCTTAGAGGCCCCATCTTCAAATATAGCCACTCTAGAGGTTAGAACTTCAACATATGAATTTTGGGAGGACACAAACATTCAGTTCGTAACTGCTCTGAAAACGACTATCTGGGTTTCAATTCCTACTCTGTTACAAACTAACTGTGTGACCTTGAGGAAGTTCCTTTAACTTTTCTAAGCATCAGCTTCCTCATGGTAAAACTGGGGACAATAATGGTACCTATCTCAGGGTACTGTAAAGATCAAATAAGATGATGTATCTGATGGGCTTAGGGAGGGGCCCATTATACAGAAGGTGTTTAGTAATTGTTAAGATCATTAACAGCACCCTCCAAGTTCTGAGAATGAGTTCCCTCTAAGGTAGTCCTGGGAGTCCAGTCCAGCCTGGATTTCCAGGACTAGGTCAGGCTGTGTGAATGGGATCTCCAGACCAGAGAGGTTCCAGGACTCCCCAGTATTGTTGAGGGAGCCCAGCCTTTTCAGAGCCTGGTTAGCCTTCAGGGATTTCCAACAAGGAAGTGGAAAACAACCGGGTGAGTCATGGTGGCAGCCCAAGGGTTCTAGAGAAGGATTCAGTGTTATGGCTGGTGGTAGCAGGTTCTTTTTTCATCTCCTTGCATGGAGAGTGGCAGAGGGAGGGACTGAGCTCACTGGACCTGAATGAAGGGTCACATTGGATTCTTTCTGCCTTCTTTGTAGCTTAAAAAGAACAACAACAAAAAAAAAAACACCTTTTTTTATGCGGTACGCGGGCCTCTCACTGTTGTGGCCTCTCCCGTTGCGGAGCACAGGCTCCGGACATGCAGTCTCAGCAGCCATGGCTCACGGGCCCAGCCGCTCCGTGGCATGTGGGATCTTCCCGGACCAGGGCACGAACCCACGTCCCCTGCATCAGCAGGTGGACTCTCAACCACTGCGCCACCAGGGAAGCCCCAAAAAAACCTTCTTGACACAACTTTTCAGATTCTAAAAGGTAATACAAGTTTATTGTATAAAATTTGAAAAATATAGAAAACTATCAAGAACATAAAAATCACCTGAAACTCTTCTACCCAGAGTTAACTTTGGTAACCTTTCCTTTAAGTCACAGACCTGGGTATGAAGCCCATCCTTCCATGCTGGAGTGGTGTGACCTTTAATGGGATACCTGTTCTTTTTTTTTAAAGGTAGACTTTTTTTTTTTTTTTTTTAGTATTTATTTATTTGGTTGCTCCGGGTCTTAGTTGCAGCAGGCTGGCTCCTTAGTTGAGGCTCGCCAGCTCCTTAGTTGCAGCACTTGGGCTCCTTAGTTGTGGCATGCAAACTCTTAGTTGCCGCATGATGTGGGATCTAGTTCCCTGACTAGGGATCAAACCCGGGACCCCTGAATTGGGAGCTCAGAGTCTTATCCACTGAGCCACCAGGGAAGTCCCTACCTGTTATTTTCAAAACCTCTACTTCCTCATCTTAAAACGAGGCTAATAGTTCCTGCCTTGTTCCTACTTCTCGGGGCTGCCATGTGAATTAAATTCCAGGCACAGGGTGTTAGCTTACTAAAAGATGTTTTCTTATTTCTACTGAAGAAAACACCCTTGGCTTATGATTCCAGCATCAAAGCTCAGATAAGAATCCCCCATAAATCATTATCATATCACCCTTTCAGGGTCTCTGCCCTCCAGGTCTGTGCTATGAGCATGTGTTCTGGATTAATAAGCAAATCAATATCCTCATTTACCACACTGACATAATGACTATGCAGCAATTTCCCAGCATAAATATTCCTATTTCTCCTCTTACTTAAAGCTGCTTTAAAAGGTGAGGATTATATATTTGCACAGAGGATTGTGTGTGTCTTACCATCATTTCCCTCTGAGAACTTGCATCTCTCCTTTTGTGGTCACACCTGGCCTTGGCTTTGTAATGAGAGAGAGAGAGAGAGAGACTGCATCTCTGAGGATTTCTGGACTTCCTTTGGCCAGAATGGTTTTGTCCATCACTTAAGAACCAAACTCATTTCCTGATTATTGTGTATTAAATTAAAATTCCAGTTTTCAGATTTTAGGACAAAAGTTCCCCTGAAATATGTCAGCTTCATTCCAGCTTCAGACAATGGACTCATTGCTGTGACTGTACCTGTCCCCCCATCCTTCTGGCCTACCCAACTCCTCCCCACTGCCTCTGCCCAGGGCCTTCCACCCTAGGGGAGGGACCCCTCCTCCCCAAAGGTCAGAATGATACCTGGCAGGGACCAGATGTTCATCGAGGACAATGTTGCTGTGTAAGGGAACAGCGTTCACTCCCAGCCACCTGTCTTGTTTCCCAACACTGCCCCCAGCAGACCACCCTCTCCTGACAGCAGGAGGACTTGGCAGTTGAGACTGAATAAGTACTGTAAACTCTCTTGGTGTGGAGATTCCATGCACTCCAATCTGGTCAACTTGACAAAAAAAACAAAAAGCAAAAGAACAACTGCCTAACCAAGTGTGTCCAGGAGAGCAGGCTAAGCTCTCCAGATAGTTGACTTATTTCCTTACAAGAGCTATTCCTTCAACGGATTATGAGACTTTTTCATCCTGGGACAAAGGCTTCCTGTACTTTGCCTAGTGGCAGGCAAAATGAAATGACGAGGATGAGAGATAGTATGTCGCTTCCTTTGCTCTGTTCACAGTGATGTGCTGTATTGGAAAAGGGATGAAAGTTGAGCATTATCCTGGACATAGAGTTGCCAAATGTCCTGGGCAACAAATATGGAATTGGCCTACTGCTTGTTGCTTTAAACAATTTGATTGTCCGGGTGCAACAAGTAGATGCAGCCAAAACTGTTCATTTGTGAACAGTTTTGAGTTTCCTATACTGGATGCTGGGGATGAGGACCAGGCATCTGGTCCTGCTATGCCTTTGACTTTGAGGACTTAGTCCAGAGGTGGAGATAGACTCCAGTGTCTCATGAAGGTACAGAGGGAGTTGGGGAAGGCTCCTCAGAAGAGGGAACAATTGATTGGATCCTGAAGAATAAGTTTACCATGTAGAAAGGTGGGCTTTATTGAGCCCACAGAGACACTGCAGTGGTGTAGTCTCCCTCCCCCGGTCAGATTGTGTCCTATATTTTCTAAGCCTAAGTAAAAATCATTTCTGTTCAGATACTGAATGGTCAAGAGAGTCGCCGAATCAACCTGCATTAAACGTATATATCAATTAGGGGAGAATTGACATCTTTACTATGCTGGGTCTTCCAATCCATGAACATTGTATGTCTCTCCACTTATTTATTTCTTTGGTTTCTTTCATCAGCATTTTGTAGTTTTCAGCATACAAATCCTGTCTATTTTCTTAGATTTCTACCTAAGTATTTCAATTTTTTTGTGTGTCCATTTGTTCATCGCTAGTATATAGAAAAACAATAGCTTTTTGTATGTTGATCTTGTACCTTGTGACCTTGCTGAACTGACATTTGTTCTAGGAGATTTTTTGTAGATTCTTTGAGATTTTCTGCATAGCCCCCATCACGTCACCTGCAAATAAGAATGGTTTTATTTTTCCCTTTTCAGTCTATATGCCTTTTATTTCATTAGTGCTAGCTAAAACTCCCTTTGTTGAATAACAGTGGTGAGAGTAGACATCCTTGCCTTATTCTCAGTTTAGGGGGAAAGTATTCAGTCTTTCATAAATTCTGATATTAGCTGTAGGTTTTTTGGTGATGTTCTTTAATTTTTTTATTTATTTATTTTTGGCTGTGTTGGGTCTTCATTGCTGTGTGTGGGCTTTCTCTAGTTGCGCTGAGCGGGGGCTACTCTTCGTTACAGTGCACAGGCTTTGCATTTCAGTGGCTTCTCTTGTTGGGGAGCACGGGCTCTAGGTGCACAGGCTTCAGTAGTTGCAGCACGTGGCATGTGGGATCTTCCTGGACCGGAGATCGAACCCATATCCCCTGCATTGGCAGGCGGATTCTTAAGCACTGCACCACCAGGGAAGTCCCTGGTGATGTTCTTTATCAACTTGAGGAAGTTAACTTCTTTTCCTACTTTCCTGAGAGTTTTTTATCATGAATGGCTATTGAATTTTGTCCAGTGCTTTTTCTGCATCAATTTATATGATTATGTGATTTTTTTTCTTCTTTAGCCTGTTAATATGGTGGATTACATTGATTGATTTTCAAATATTGAGCAAGCTTTGCATCCCTGGAAGTAATTCCATTTGCATAGTGGGATTCTTTCATTCTTTTACATATTGCTGAATTCTGTTTGCTGATATTTCGTTAGAAATTTTTGTACCTACGTTTATGAGGGATATTACTTTATAGTTTGTTTGTTTTTTTTTTTTTTTTTCTATACTGTCTTTCTCTATCTTTGGTATCAGGGCAGTACTGACTTCATAAACTGACTTGGGAAGGTTTCCGTCTCTATTTTCTGGAAGAGATCGGGGTTAATTCCTCTTTAAGTGTATGGTAGAGTTCTATGGCTTTTGAAAAGTTGATTCTGGGGATGCAGTCTGGACCAAATAAAGCTGAACCTTGCGGGGGGGCTTGAGCGTATCAGATGAGCTTGTCAATATGCAGCCAGCTGTGGCGCTTCAGTGAGGTCGTGGACTTCTTGAGACAGACATAGGAGGGTGAACTGAATCAGAATCTGAAGCATGACAGGAATTAAGCAGCTGTGAGGCTTGGAGAATCTGGCTCTCTGAGACACGTCCCAGGAGCCTCTGACATCTTCAGGACCATACGGTATAGTGGGGACACTGGTCCTACAAGATGTCTGGGTTTGACTTGGCTACTTAGTAGCCATAAATTCCTTATTAGCAATTTCAGTTTTCTCGTCTGTAAAATGCCACTTCTTGGGTTGTTTTAGGAATAAGATGAGACAAGAGATATGAAAATGCTTTAGAACCACCACAACTTCTTGAGAAGGTGAAAATTGATGTTTCTTTGGGCCCCAGCTTCACCCTGACTGCTGTGTTGTCATGATTCCCAATGAGTCCTGCTGGGAGGTCAGTGGGAGGCTTGTGGCCCCAGCTGGCTATAGGACCAGTGTCCTCGGGCTGTGGAGAAACTTCCTCCCCATCCCTGCTCACGTACTCTGCCCATGGAGTTTGGGCTCTCACAGGAAAGGGTGGGACCTTGGTGACAGTGAAAAGGAATTTGGACCTTGACCAGTGCCCCCTCTCCCCTTTCACAGGAACATGCTTGCCAATTCAGCCAGTGTGCGGATTCTCATCAAGGGAGGCAAGGTTGTGAACGATGACTGCACCCACGAGGCTGATGTCTACATTGAGAATGGCATCATCCAGCAGGTGGGCCGTGAGCTCATGATCCCCGGAGGGGCCAAGGTGATTGATGCCACTGGGAAACTGGTGATCCCTGGAGGCATCGACACCAGCACCCACTTCCACCAGACCTTCATGAACGCCACATGCGTGGACGACTTCTACCACGGGACCAAGGTAAAACTTCTGTTTGGGGAAAGTGCCTTCCTCGGTGGTTTCCTCTGTTTCTGGGGCTGCTCTGGACTAGATCCACATGAACAGGGTGCTCCTGCTGTATCGCTCAAAGGAGAAGGGTGCTCTTGAAGGGGCCACTGTGGCAACTAAAATAGGAAATTTCAGGCTAAATGTCATAGATTTCTAAGATTATGGAAAAGGAGGCATTTAAGCCTATTTTGCTGATCGCATCACTTACTGAGGCACCCAGGCCAGGAACTGATTTTATTTTTATATTTTTATGTCATGTAGTACAGACCTAGAGGAAGAGGAGAATAGCTGGAGTTTCTTATTGTGCATGCGTGGAGCAGGAGGTGTGTGTGTGGCGGGGGTAGGTCTGAGGGACTGCTTTATGTATGATAAGCTAAATTAATTTCCCCAAAATTGTGAAAAATAGATATGCCTATTCTAGATGATTTTAATGGTAGAATTATGAAACAGACATAGTTAACTATCTTTTATTATCTTTCCTAGCTCGTTCTTTTTAAAAACAGCTTGAAAGATACTGGTGGTAGGCCCTCTTTTCAGAGTGAATTATCATGGACAATATTTAAGAATTACTGAGCTGGGCCTGAGCTACTTTATGTCCCTAAATGCAAAATACAAAAATTCAGACCTGTGAAACAAATGAATCAGGAGGAAATTATGTTTCGCCAAAAGAGTCACAAGTAGGTTCTTTCGCCCTTTCTCTGTGCTCCAGAATCCTGTCATTGCTGTCATCCCTGTGTGCTGTAATTATCTGTAATATGCAGGCCTCTCCCTGGACACCAGACTATGGGCTCCTTAAGGGCAAGACCTGACTGTATTCTTCTGCTTTCCCAGAACCTGGCCTTGACCTGGAATGAGAGTAGCTGGCCAGCAATTGTTTGTTGACTGAATAAGTGATTGATACTTATCCATGCTGTCTCTACATCCAGCTGTGCATCAGATTCATCTTGGAAGACTTTTTTCAAATGCAGAGTTGAATCAGCATCTTGAGGGTCAGAAGTCCCTGGCCCTGGCAGCAGCCCTCTGTACTGTCTGATTTATAAAGGACTTGGCCTCTAATGCCCCCTGGGTGAAAGGAGTCCACCAGTGGCAGCAGTCCTATGTCCTACTTTGGCCCACTGCCTCAAATCCCCATTGGCCCTGTACCTTAAAATCTCACCTCTGTTCTACTTGGGGTTCTCAGGGAGCCCCTCTCCCGTGCTCAGTGCACTCCCCCTGGGATCCATCTTCCTGGGGGCTCCAGTGCTCCGGCTGTTAGGCAGCAACTGATAAGGCTCCCCAAACCCACCCTGAAGAGCCTGGCTGGGGCTCCAGGCAGGCAGAGGCTGGCCCAGCTCAGGCAGATGTCCCTTAAGGTCTCCCTGAGGATATGCCTCCTTCCCAGTCCAGACGCAACAGATCAGACCCCCGGAAGGCTGAGCTGTGAGGAGTCACAGTAGCCATGGCCCAGCCTCTGCTGAGGCAAGGATGCCGCCAGGCCTGCTGAATACTCTGGCATCCCAGGCCACACCTGCCCGCTTGAGCCAAGCCCTGGGAATAGAAGTGATTGGTGGACCTGCCCTACTTTCTCCTCTGAGAATTACTCCAGGGCCCTGCAGATGAGGCTTCACTAATGAATGGGGAGCTCCATCCTCATAAACTCTTGCAGGGTCCTCTTGGGGGGACTCTGGTGGCAGTCGGGGCCTTTCCGAAGAGAGTGAGCACATCCGGCTCACCATCCCCATGCACTTGAGCCCGGCCAGGCCAGGCCTGCTTCATTTGTGGTTATTTTTATTGAAGTACAGCATACATACAGAGAAGCGCACAGGTTCTAAGGTACACAGAATCATCACAACTGAACACACCCTTGTAACCAGCACCCAAACTGAGAAACCAAACATTGCCAGCACCCAGAAGCCCCCCTTGTGCCCCCTCCTAGTCACTACTCCTCACCAACGATAACAGCTATCCTGACTTCTAATACCATAGTTTTTAAAAAGTAACAGCTTAATGGAGGTATAACTCACACTCCATACAATTTGCCTCTTTAAAGTGCAGAAGCGGGTGGTTTTCAGCATACTCACCATAGGTTTTGACTGTTTGCTTTATGTAAATGAAATCAGGCAGCCTGTACCCTTGCGTTGACTTCCTTTGCTCAACATTATTTTTGTGAAATTCAGCCATGTTGTTGCACGTTGTACTTCATTGCTTCATAGTGTTCTACTGTACAAGAGCCCACAGAGTACCTAGACATTCTGCTGTCACCCGGCATTTGGGTGGTTGCTACTTCGGGGCTATGACAAATGCTGTTGCTCTGAATGTTCTCATCCATGTCTTTTAGTAAACGTGTGTGCACGTTTCTACAGGCATATTCCTGGGAGTGGGATTGCTGGGTCATAGAAGACACACATGTTTAGCTCTGGGAGAGACTCCCACATTGTTTTCCAGTTTGGTTGTAAGTTTATACTCCCAGCAAGAGAGTAAGAGAGGACCCGGTATTTACCACCAGCGTAACTCTGATTACCACACCATTCCATGCTGGGGTCCGTTTTGCAGCGTGCACCAAAAATTGTATGCAGTGTGCAGCCTTGCACCAAAAATTGTAGCTTGCCGGTTACTCTCCCCGCTTGGGAGATCTTTAGTCCAGGGTCGGATGCCACACTGTCACTATGCTGCCTACCAGCCTCTGGGAGAGGAGGCTGGCCTTTCTTTGTTTTATTTTCCACATTGTCATCTGCCGGGGCCTCATTAACCAGGAGTGACGAGTTTTCCCCTGAGAGCCTCCAGCTCTTTACAGCGAATGAAGACCTTTGCACGTGCAACTTTGTGCAAGGTGGTGGGTAACTTTTGATCTTTTCCAGGCTTCTCATCCATGGAAGCAGCTGTCTCTGGAAAAACACAGAAAAACCCCTGTGTGATTAAGGGTCCCACCTCCCCCAGTTCCTGTAGGATCAGATACCCCCAATCCATGCCAGGCCCAAGTTATAGGCCCATAAACGCCAAGCCACTCTGGCTGCTCGCGTCACCTAAACTGACCTTTTGTTATATCCACCCCCTAAGTAAGATCGGACCTTGTCCTTGTGCCGCAGCTCATACTGAGCGTCTGTTTCATAACACAGCCCCTGACGCAGTCCTCCCGAGACCCCTCTGGGAGACCCTGCCCAGAGTCCTGCCTCAGACATCCCAGCCTCCCAAGAACTGGCTTCCTGCCCCGTCCCCGTCCCCCCCACTCCTGGATTGCTCCTCCCTGTTGCTGCTCCTACGGCTGGATATTTTGGCTTCCTCTTATCTCTAATTCCTGACAATCTCCTGGGGAGAGAAAATGCTCTCCTGTTGCACTGCTGATGTCAGGGATGTGTGGATTTAATTATTCACACAGCCTGTGGCACTCAGGCCCAGGCTGTGTACCCTGATAGACTGCCGCTGACCTACTTTGCACCTTCTAAGAAAGGTAACGGTTGATCTGCTTTCAGCATCTGGGTTTATAATAGAATAATAACCCCAAGGAAAGCTCACCCTTGTGATTAGCCTATAGAGAAAGAGAGATCAAGTTGCGCCTTTTTGTTCCCGTCTGACAGATCCGAAGGGCCTTGAACTCTGCACCCCCTGAGCTATGGCCTGCCTGTCAATTGGGCAGCAGCAGCCAGGGCTGGGAAAACAAAACCGTTGAAAGCCTGGCTTTTCTGAGAGCATCTGGGTCTCCATTGTACTGGGTCTGAAGGGGTTTCTCTAGTGCTTCTTTAACACACGCTTTGCCCGCCTCTGCTTCTGTTAGAGGCTGGGGCACGCTCTGCCTGGCTCCCCTGCCTCTGCCCCCCTTGCTTACAGCCCGGGCACTCCATCCTCCTCCCCGCCTCCTCCACGCCTCCAACCTGCAGGCCCCTCCCTCCCAGAGGCCCAGAACCTGGTCTCCAGAGATGCCAGGACCCCTGCTTGTTAAAAATGCCCCCACGGAGGAAGGGGGTTATCTCCTGTGGGAAGGCAGGGGCAGGAGGGGAGGGAGGAGAGCCAGTGACACCAACTGTGTTAATAAAGGTCTAGGATTTCACTTGGGTCACGGGGGTCTTTTATCATTATCCTACTTAGCTTACTCATAAGTTATGCTTATTCTTTGGTGGGAATCTAATATTACATAATAAGAATGTTAATGCAGGCTGTTGAGCTCCACCCCACCAGTGGCTCTCCGTGGCCCGGTGGGAATATCAGAATCAAACTACAGGCACAGCCCCTTCACTAAGATGGTGACAGAGGGGGCAGCAGGGACAATGGGGAAATGCTTCCTAGATGCCCTTTCTGCCTCCCAGTCCTCCAAAAATAGACTGAGAACCACTGTCTAGGCCAATGGTTTTCAACCTTTGGAAGCAAATTACAGTAAAACTACTTGGGGAATTATTTTAGAAATACATGTCCAGACCCCTCCTCTCTACTGCCTGTACCCTCCACCCCAGACTAATGAAATCAATGTCTCTAGGTCTGCCTCTTCCCCCATCTGTACTTTTTTTAAATTTTTTTTTTAATTTAAAAAAAAATTTTTTTTTGGCTGTGTTGGGTCTTCATTGCTGCACGCGGGCTTTCTCTAGTTGCGGTGAGCAGGGGTTACTCTTCGTTGCGGTGCGCGGGCTTCTCATTGCAGCGGCGGAGCTCGGGCTCTAGAGTACAGGCTCAGTAGCGCCTACATGGGCTTGGTTGCTCTGCGGCATGTGGGATCTTCCCGGACCAGGGATCGAACCCGTGTCCCCTGCATTGGCAGGCAGATTCTTGTCCACTGCGCCACCAGGGAAGCCCACGTATTTTTTTTTAAAGCATCCTTGATGATCCTAACACTAGCATGCGGATTATTAAGGAAATTTCTCGGCTATTTTGAATGGCACGTTGTCCTGGCTGTTACTCCTGTTGCCTGTCTGACCCTCACCTTATGTGCCAGAATGACATCTGAATCCCCTTTGAAAATTTGGGCTTGTCTTGCCTCACCCTTGCCAGTATTATTTATTAGTTTCTCTCCTTCTATTCACATTATAGGGTCCCATTATTGGGTTCCCAAGCCCCAGCCTGGGGCCTAGAACCCCTGTACTTGCTCAGTGTCCCTGGTGCTGTGCTCTGCCCTCCTGTCTGTACCGCATAGGCATCATCAATGAGCGGCGGATTGGCCATGGTCAAGATGTCATCAAATGGAAATCCAGCTGGGTCTGTGCCTCTTCTTTGAGGACCCAGAGACTCTCTCTTGTCTGTGCCAGGGCCATCTGGTCACTGAGACAGCCTCCCACTAACTCAAAACCATCAGCAGCAGGACATCTATTCTTGTAGTCAAACCACAAGGGGAGCCAAATCCTAACCCAAAGAGTGTTTGTCTAGAACAGGATCAGCCTAGCAGATGTACAGTGGCACAGGCTAGGTGGCCTGCCACTTCCCGCCCCCAGTGGAGGGTCCTGACCCTACCTCCCTCCTCCCACTGCAGAGGACTAAACCTATCAGAGTCCTGGGATAGGACCCGCTGGGACATAAATAAATTCCCTTTGTTGTCCAGCCTGCCAACCTTCTTACCAAGGAGCCCATGTATCCATTGGGCAGACTGTTTTTGCTATTTTGCCTTTGAAACTGGCTCTTTGGGCTTTAAACCTTTAAATGCTGCTCACTTCCTTTCTTCTTTTTTCTTGACTCTGTTATTCTGTCCATTTCTGTTTAATTCTAGCCAAAATCTCTTTCCAGTCTTTTTGCTCTGCAGTAACCCTTCCTGCTTACCGGGATCCAGACTCATACAGTCTTGCTTATTAACTGATGTTCCCAAGTTCACTTCATTCCGGTAAAAAAACTGGAGGGATCTTAGAAATAGAGCCCCACCCTCCCATTGACAGGGAGAGAGAGTGAATGAGTTGCCCCAAGTCCCAGAGGTAGTTGGACCAGACTGTAAGTTTCTCAGTCTGAGGCCCTTTTCACCACACCACGCAGAGGATCCTGAAACCCCAGATTCTGGACAGTCACCCCTTTCAGACAGCCTATGACCTCTCAGTAGGCTGCATGCAAATAGTTAACTCAACACTGTGTGGACCAGATAAAGGCATCAAGGAACTGATGCATCAGGCAGACAGCAGAGTAAGCTCTCTGCCTCCCCAAGATGGTGGCTTTATAATGCACCGCTGTCCCTAGAGGAATAACACTGATGTCAGTGCCTTAGAGCTGACAGTTTTTACCATTTACAAATGGTTGTTGTGGGGATTAAATGAGTTGATGCATGAAAAACACTTCACACAGTGCCTGGCACAGAGTACGTGCATGATAACTGTTAGTCCCCAGGCTGAGTGCCTGCTTCCACCCTAGGCCTGGCCTTGACTCTGTCTGGTTTCTTGGGTTACTTGATCCACCCACTTTGGCTTTGCAGTGAGATTGTTCTACTGTCCATCTAGTGCCCGTGCTGCCTGTGTCCTCGGCTCTGCCAGCAGGGTCATGTCCTGCTTGAGAACTTGCAGTGGCTCCCTGTTGTCTAGTTTGGAGTCCTAGGTCTTCACCCTGGACAGCTCACCATGTGACCTTGCCCTCTCCATCCAATCCCCACTGCCCATATGTGCCCATCCATCAGGAAGGGGGTTTTCTCAGCCCCCTTCGCTATGAATGAATGTCCCATGCTCCCTCCTGCCATCCCTTCCCACCCATCCACAGAAAGCCTTCATGACCTACCAAGCTCATGTCACATTCTTCCTCCAGCTAATTCAGCCCCAGGATCCACCTTTTTCTCCTCAGCTGAAATAAAGTGTCATCCTGGGGCTTTCAAATTGTTTCCTATGTAAAGTTTGTCTCTCAGCTGGATTGAAAACTTTGAGGGGCAGAGACGACAATTTATATTTAACTCGTGACTCACCACAGACTCACAAAGATTAAAACATGTAGTACAATAGATGCTCAAGAAATAGATGAATGTCTACATAGGGTGGCAGTCGTGAGCACAGGCTGGGGTGGACGGCCAAAGTTTGAATTTCAGCTCCACATTTACTGGTTGCGTGATTTGGACGAGTTAATCTCTCTCTGTGTTTCAGTTTCCTTCTCTGGAAAATGGAGATTATGATAATACTTTATGTGTGTTGAGATACTACTGGTAAAGAACTTAAAATAGTACTTCGTAGTTCCCTGGCAGTCTAGTGGTTAAGACTCGGTGCTTTCACTGCCGTGGCCAGGGTTCAGTCCCTGGTTGGGCAACTGAGATCCTACAAGCCACATGGCCCAAAATAAAAAATGAATAAAAATTTTAAAATAAAAAATATATTTAAAAAATAGTACTTGGTGCTTACTAAGCACTATATGAGTGTTTGTTAAATAAATAGATCATGGGGCTTCCCTGGTGGCGCAGTGGTTGAGGGTCCGCCTGCCAACGCAGGGGACGCGGGTTCGTGCCCTGGTCCGGGAGGACACCACATGCCGCGGAGCGGCTGGGCCCGTAAGCCATGGACGCTGAGCCTGCGCGTCCGGAGCCTGTACTCTGCAATGGGAGAGGCCACAACAGTGAGAGGCCCACGTACCGCAAAATAAATAAATAAATATAAATAAATAAATAAATAAATAGATCGTGATGACTGAGGACCAACCCCTGAAAAATCTATTTGTGAAGTTTCCTCACAGGCATACGTATTAAGGTGTTAGACATCAAATAGGAATTACAAAATTGGTTTCTGTCTCTACTGTCAGGGTTGACTGTGTGTGTTATAGGTTTCAAATGGAGCCTAAATAGTACTGGTGATGACTTCTAGATAATTTTCTTTCTCCTTTCTTTCTCTTAAAAACAGAAATATCCAGTCATAAACTCAGCACGTAGCAGGAGCTATTTAAAGATGTCCTGCTTCAAATCAGGTGTCTCGTATAACAAAACCTTGCTGGCAACTTTCACTGTACATCTATGTTAATTGGCAGGCCAACGTGTAGGCCAGGTTGACTCTTCTTAGAACAAATGTAAGAGAGATCTATCATTTCTTACAAATTTTTACATCTAGCATTGGAAAAAAAATCTCCTATGGTGACCAAGCAGCTCCTCATTTCCTAGAATAAGAATGTTTGCAAAGAATTGATCTATACAGAGAGATTACTGCTTTTTAAAACCTTTGGTTCAAGAATAGAGATAAATGTACCCTTTGTGATTAAACCCAAGCATCTTGGAAACCTTTCATATCTCATACTAGCTCTGCTTTTATACTCTCATCCAGCATCTCTGGGATTTAAAAAAAAGATAGAAGAAAAATACATCGTGTATTGTATGTATACTTCAGTGAGACATATAGCATATGAATGATGTATTTTTCTTCCTCCTATTTCTTTTCGTAAAGACGGAATACTTTTTAATATTTCAAGAAATATTTGAATATGGCCTTCTGGAAGGCTTCAAAAATCTCAGTTGAAAATATCTCTTCTCCTCACTGAGGTTGCCTCCTATCTGAAGTGGCCATATTTCTGTGTTGAATGTCAGGTACACATCTTAGAATGGTTCACTGGCAGGTAGAAATGTGTGTAGACGCTGTATCTTCTCCCTTACGTGGTTTCCGCCTCATTGTTCCCTCAGGTTATCCCTGTAGCCAACCATGTTTTTCTCTCCTTCTGATCCTTTTTTATTTCTTGTTAATTAAAAATTAGGTGCTGTGAGGATCCCTAAGTAGTGACTATGTGAGGATAGAGCTGTAGGCCAGCTATAGTTAAGAACTTTCTCATTCACCAGTGTGGTTCTTTGTTTGTTTTGGCTGTGTTGGATCTTCGTTGCTGCGCACAGGCTTTCTCTAGTTGTGACGAGTCAGGGCTACTCTTCGTTGTAGTGTGCGGGCTTCTCACTGCGGTGGCTTCTCTTGTTGCGGAGCACAGGCTCTAGGTGTGCGGGCTTCAGTAGTTGTGGCTCGCGGGCTCTAGAGCGCAGGCTCAGTAGTTGTGGTGCACGGGCTTAGTTGCTCCGCGGCATGTGGGATCTTCCTGGACCAGTGACCAAACCCATGTCTCCCGCATTGGCAGGTGGATTCTTAACCACTGCACCACCAGGGAAGTCCCTCATTCACAAATGTTTATCTCTCACACTACACACACACTCACACACTTAGACACTTTCACATACTCACTCTCACAGTCGCACACTTACACACGCACTCTCACATACACACATGTGCACTCACTCGTGCACACAGTTTTAGAGCTGGAAGTGCCACTGGAGATTAATGAATTCAACCCCTCATCTATAAGTAACTTTCCTCTTTAGATTTAAACTCTCTACAGTGTTCTCAATATTTAAAAATAAAATTAAGCTTGATGAATGTTGGTGAACTCTGTTCTTGGGAAGAGTATGTACAGAATGAAGAAGGTCATGATTGGGTAGCCCAGGAAGCCACTTTTTTTTTTTTAATCTATGTGTTATTTTTTTTTTTAAACAACTTGATTAAGGTATAATTGACATACAATGAGCCACACATTTTTAAAGTGTATGGTTTGATACACTTTGACATGTGTAGATACTGCGAAGCCATCACCATTAATACAATAAACATATCCATCACCGCCACCCCCACCAGCCAAAGTTTCTTGGTGTCCCTTGCAATCCTTCCCTGCACTGGCAACCACTGATCTGTTTTCTGTCACTATAGATTAATTTGCATTTTCTCACATTTTTATATCATGGAAAAGACAGTATGTATTTCTTTTTTGGTCTGGTTTCTGACTTAGCATTATTAAGTGTTTGGCAACTACAGATAAAGCGACTATGAGTATCTGTGTACGAGTGTTTGTGTGGACACATGCTTACATTCCCCTGTGTAATTACCTAGAAGTGGGACGCCTAGAATATATGGTAGGTGTACATTTAGCTTTTTAAGAAATTGCCAAAGTGGTTTCCAAAGTGGTTGTAACATTTTCTGTTCCTTCCAGGCTCCACATTTGTGCCATCACTTGTTATGGTCAGTCTTTTTAATTTTAGCCATCTAACAGATGTATCAGTGGTAGCTCACTATGGTTTTTTTTTTTGTTTTTTTTTTTGCGGTACGCGGGCCTCTTACTGTTGTGGCCTCTCCCATTGCGGAGCACAGGCTCCGGAAGCGCAGGCTCAGCGGCCATGGCTCACGGGCCCAGCTGCTCTGCGGCATGTGGGATCTTCCCGGACCGGGGCACGAACCCATGTCCCCTGCCTCAGCAGGCGGACTCTCAACCACTGCGCCACCAGGGAAGCCCGCTCACTATGGTTTTAATTTGCACTTCCCTAGTGTTGAATGTCTCTACATGTGCTTATTTGCCCTCTGTATATCTTTGGTGAAGAGTTCACATCTTTCCCCTATGTTTTGAGTCATTGGTCTTTTTTTTTTTTTTATGAAATGTAAAGAATAGGTAAATCTTTATTTTTTCCTTTCTAGTTTTATGGAAATATAGTTGATATACAGCACTGTATAAGTTTAAGATGTACAGCATAATGATTTGACTTATATCCTTCATGAACAGTTTACCACAATAAGTTTAGTGACCATCCATCATCCCATATAAATACAAAATAAAAGAAAAAAGAGGGACTTCCCTGGTGGTCCAGTGGGTAAGACTCCACGTTCCCAATGCAGGGGGCCCAGGTTCGATCCCTGATCAGGAAACTAGATCCCACATGCATGCCACAACTAAGAAGCCCGCATGCTGCAGTGAAGGTCCTGTGTGCCATAACTAAGACCCGGTGCAGCCAAAATAAATAAATAAATTTTTTTAAGAAAAGGAAAAAAATTTTTCCTTGTGATGAGAACTCTTAGGATTTACTCTCTTAATGACTTTCACCTATAACATCCAGCAGTGTTAATTATATTTATCATGTCATACATTACATCCCTAGTACTTATTTACCTTACAACTGAAAAATATGGAATGCTTCAGGAATCTGTGTGTCATCCTTGTGCAGGGACCATGCTAATCTTCTCCGTATTGCTCCAAATTTAGTGTTGCCGAAGTGAGCACTGTTTGTCTTCTTTTTATTGGGTTGTCAGAGTTGTTTATATGTTCTAGCTACAAGTCGTTTGTTGGGTACATGTTTTGCAAACATTTTCTCCCTGGCTATGACTTACCTCTTCATTTTCTTAACAATGTCATTGGAAGAGCAAAAGTTTTTCATTTTGAACTTCAATTTATTAATTCTTTTTCTTTCATAGTTTGTTTTTCGTGCTGTAACTGAGAGATTTTTGTGAAATCCAAGGTCACTAAGATTTTCTCCTATGTTTTCTTTTAGAAGTGTTATAATCTTAGCTCTTACATTTAGGTCAATGATTCATTTTAAGTTAGTTTTTATATATGGTATCCAGTAAGGGTTGAGGTTCAGTGTTTTTACATATGGCTATCCAATTGTTCTAGCACCATTTGTTGAAAAGATCATCCCTTGTCAAAAATCAGTTGACCATATATGTGTGGGTCTATTTTTGCACTCTCTTTTCTGTTCTTTTGACCTATGTATCTATCTTTACACCTATACCACAATGTCTTGATTATGATAGCTTTAGAGTAAGTCCTGAAAGCTGGTGGTGTAAGTCTTCCAACTTTGTCCTTCTTTTTCAAAGTTGTTTTGGCCATTCTATATCCTTGGAAGCAAACTTTTTTAGTGCAGGCTGTAAACCAAAAACTTAAGAGAACAGTAAACTCAGTGCATTAACCAAGCACTTGATAAACATTCTCAGCCCTTAGCAGGGTCCCTTTCTGTTAGCCTGAAAAGTTAAGAATTTTCTTTAGAATTTTCTAAAGTTATTTGGAGAGAAAAAAATCTGTGATGTGTGTGTGTTAAAAAGAACTTAACTGAGTGCTGGGGGTTCAGATGAGGTCCATGAGGATGTTCCATGATACTTGGCTACATATTGATCTCGATATATTTTCTTCACATGACCCATATCTTTATGTATAATAAGTTGTGATGATGTCATAGGGAAGAGTTCATTCTGCTTCCTCTTGCTCCCTCTTTGTCTTACAATTAGAGTCAATGGAGAACAGAAGTGGGCCGGGGAGTTCTGAGCGGACTAGGTTAGGATAAAACTTACATGAACTGAAATTCAAACCACTGAGCTGTTGCCACCCTCTCCCCTTCCCTCCGTCAGGTTTCCATTCTGTTTGGTACCCTTTGTTACCACCAGGCCTGGGCTGTAGCTCTTTCCTGGTTTGGTGCCCTGACTCTCACTTTGCCAGGCTTAAGATAACTAGGACTTATATTCGGGAGAGCGCGCTTGTTCTGAATCTCTAAGCCCCAGACATAGTGGTCCATCAAAGAGTCTACTTTTCCTGCTGTGTGGAAAATACAGTGTTCAGCCTGGAGCGTGTGGAGCCTCTCACGGGCTCTGGGTTCCCAGACCCCCAGGTGGCATCTGGCAGTGCATGGCTCTGCATAGGACCTGCAGCTACGTTTCCAGCCGCTGTCCCCTCCAGGAGGGCTGCACTGCCCTGTCAGGCCCAGCATTTCTGTATCCCTTATACACGTATCGTGATCTTTAAAGCCCCCCTCAGGCAAGCCTTATTTTCCTTCCTTTGCAGGTGGAGAAGCTGAGTCTCAGGGAGTGAAATGCCTTTCCAAGCTAGCAAGTACAGGCATAGGCCTCCCTGCCTCCCAGAGCAGACGCCAGCGCGCATTCCCCAGCATGAGCACCTAGCGCGGCCTCAGGACAGCCTTCCTCATTCCCCAGCATCAGCACCTAGTGTGGCCTCAGGACAGCCTTCCTCATTCCCCAGCATCAGCACCTCGCACGGCCTCAGGACAGCCTTCCTCATTCCCCAGCATCAGCACCTAGCGCGGCCTCAGGACAGCCTTCCTCATTCCCCCGCATCAGCACCTAGCGTGGCCTCAGGACAGCCTCCCTCGGGCAGCTTGATAGCACTATTATCACTGAGCTTTGGGACCAAAATGAAGCCTCGCCAACACTGGAGTAGATGAGGGAAGGAGAGCAGATGGGGTTACATGTGGTTTATTTCTGGATTGTTGATAAACCCCTCTGGTCTGGCCTCTTTGGGCAGCCTGGACTTTTAATAAAGGTGGTCATGACCTGCTTACCTGTAAACTTTCCCGCTTTGGGATTAGAAGGGGCTTTGCTAAGGAGGAAGATGACAAAGGGCGTCTCCGGGCTCTATTTTAGAACGGTTTCCCCTGGCCCCCTGTCTTCTCAGAAGCTAGCAGCCACGTTCCCTCCGCCACATAACTCCCTCTGAGGATCATCTCCGGTCTCCATGGTAACTACATGTCGGGAGACAGGCTGCTCTGTTCTGTGGCTTTGTATTAAACACAATGATTTAAATTGGATGCTCGGCAGTGAAGATAATCATTCTGGATTAGAGAGACGCCTGGAGACCCTCATTTCATAATTTTAGAGTTGGCACAATGCTCAGGTTTAGCCCTGTAATTCAAGCCCAAGCCACACCCACCCCTCTGTTTCTAAACTGCAGTTAGGTCCAATTTCACTTGGGATTTTCTCCATCCTTTGACAGAGGAATCTTGGAGCCAGGGAGCCCCGCTGTCAGACCAGGGCTATCTTGAGCTCTAGAAGGGGCGGCATCGTGTAAAGGAAACCTAGGGTGCTAGCGGCAGATAGACCCTCATTCAGTCTGGCTGCATGATTTCCTCTGTGCCCCATTTTTCTTATCTGTAAGACGAGAAGAGTAACCTCTACCCTACAGAGTCATATATTTTTAAATTTTCTATTGTGATAAAATATATATAACATAAAATTTATCATTTCAATCATTTTTCAGTGTACAGTTCAGTGACATTAAGTACGTTCACAGCGTTGTCACCACAATAATCCATTTCCAGAACTTGTTCATCTTCCCCAGCTGAAATTCTGTACTCCATAAATACTAACTTTCCCATCCCCCACTCCTCCCAGCCCCTGGCAGCCACCATTACACTTTCCATCTCTATGAAGTTGACTATTCTAGATACCTCGTAGAAGTGGAATCATACATTTTTTTTGTCCATCTATGACTGGCTTATTTCACTGAGCATAATGTCCTCAAGTTTCAACCATGTTGGAGCCTGTGTCATAATTTCTTTCCTTTTTTAAGGTTGGATAACATCCATTCTATGTACGTACCACATTATGTTTATTCATTCATCTGTCGATAGACACCAGGTTGCTTCCACATTTTGGCTATTATGAGTAACGCTGCTGTGCACACGGGTATACAGATATCTGTTTGAGTCCTTGCTTTAAATTACAGAGTCATTCTGAGGATCAAATAAGATAATAAATACGAATAATATTAGGAACATTGCACAAAGCAGGCTGTCAGTAAATGTTCATTTCTCTCCTGAACATGAGTTCAGCCTAGGTGGTAACTGCCACAGTGGTCCGATGGCTTCCGCGGGAGTGGTGTCACTTTTTGCTAGCTTCTGTGTCCCCGGGACATGCTAGTCTGTTGGGTCTGGGAATTAACACAATTCATTCCCAGGTTTAAAGGAAATGTCTTAACCACAGAAATGTGCATCGTCTCCTGATAAGAACCATGCATGCTTTTCCATTTCTCCCACCATTTGGGATTCATGTATTCCTAGTTCTAAAATGAGAAGATGTTAGGGCTGACGTATATACTTCCTTATCTGTTGTCTATTTTAAGTATACCAGGTGGGAGACCCTGAATCTGCAGTTGGGATTGCCCCAGGCTATGAAGCTCTGTGCTTAGTTGCTATTTGTTGGTATCAAATCTATTCTCAGGGTTACGGAAGAGTATGAGATTTGGAATAAAAATACCTGGATCCCAGTCTCGGCTTATGTCTCAAAAACTGAGATGGTGAAAACATCTGTCCAACACAGTGGTCATGAAGGTTAGGTGAGGGCAGCACTTGGCTGTGCAGGTGACCCTCTCCTGGAGCACTTCGTGGGGACCAGGTCTCTGTGTTGGTCTGCATCCCTTCAGGAGATTTTCTCTGGGTCTAGTTTCATCCCAAAGTTTCTATGGTGGGGGTTAATCCCCTGCTGCCCTGGGCCCCTCCAGGGTTGAGAATCCAGAGCGAGGAGCCATCTTTCCCTTTGCAATTAGCTTTCCTGCCACAAGGCCACTGCACAAGCAGCCCTGGAGACAGCCAGCACCTCTTTGTCTTCAGGAATTTGCCACAGAAGGGAAGGGGCAGCAAGAGCTCTTGCACAGCCTGGTCTGACCTGCGCCTGACCCAGCTGCTCCCCACAGCATAGCAGTCAGGCCTGTTCTTTATTGATGGGGCTGAAGGGAGGAGGGCAGATGGGGATTTCACACTGAATCCCTACCTTTCTCTCTCCCAGCAGCGCTTGCAGCTGGCTGTGTCCTGTGTGCCCAGGGTCTACCTGTTGAGCAGGGGCCAGGCAGGCTTATATCAGGGCTTCCCAAGCAGATGCGTTCACTGTCCCTGAAACCGGAAGGCTACCCTGGTACGCTCGCATCTGGGAAGGGGAGCTTGGGTTTCCCTCGAAGACATCTTAACTTCTAGGGCAGCTCACCTCTTCTTGAAGCCAGTGAGCCAGGGAGATTGTTGCGCTGGTGACAGGGTTTTCTTGGCTTCCATAACCCCATGCCAGCCGGCTCTCCCTCCTGCCTCTTGACTCTCCTTCCCAGGCTCCTTCCGTGGTCTTGTCTGTCTTACTCCTCTCCTCTGTGGTTGCTTCTCAGGATCCTATGCCAGACTGCCTTCTCCCCCTCCCCACCTTCTCTCCCCAGGTGATCTGTCACTGATGACTCCCAGGCTTACAGCTACAGCCTAGACACCTCCGTGCACCTGCCCCAAACCCAACGCATCCACCACAACCCCACTCCTCTCCCAGGGACCCCTCCTTCCAGAAACGGCGCCCCCATCCTCCCAAGCCAGAGCTTACTGGCTCGAGACCACAGGACTCCTCAGCGATAAAGCCAGACCTCAGACCAGGTGTGCCAGGCTCCAGAGTTCAGGCCTTTCCCACCAGAGCACCCTGCCTTCACGTACCATCGGAGAATCGAACTGTATTTCTAACAAACATAAAAGTTCAGATGTCACTCTAAGCCCCAGACAAGCTCTGCTCTGGGACCCCGCCCCATTTTTGGCTGTGCTGGACCTCCACCTGGATGCCTTTGTCAGTCCGTCCCTGGACTCCCCACTCCCTCCGCAATCCCAGCCTGCTCTCTCCGTCCCAGCTCCTGGCTTCATGGAACTGACCCCTTATAATATGGCAAGTTTACTTCAGCCCTCCCTTGTGGATTCTGTAGTGCATTTCCCATACAGTTTTCTTAAACCTCGTCTTGGCTCAGACTGACACTCCTAATTTTCCCAAAACCTTTCCTCTGTTTTGCTAAGAAGTCTGGGACCAAGGACCTGGGCACCCTCAGCTCTCCTCCATGTCACCTCAGCTCATCTCCTCCTCTATCCAGCCCCCTCCTAAATGGATGGGAAGAGACGTCCTTCCCAGCCTAATAGATATGAATATCAACCCTCAGTTTCCTCATCTGAATAATGGGGAGAATAATACATATTTCTTTCTTTTTTTTTTTTTAAGCAGAGGTCTTCTTAGAAGCCCATATGATTTAAATTTATTTATTTATTTATTTATTTATTTATTTATGGCTGTGTTGGGTCTTCGTTTCTGTGCGAGGGCTTTCCCTAGTTGTGGCAAGCGGGGGCTGCTCTTCATCGCGGTGCGCGGGCCTCTCACTATCGTGGCCTCTCTTATTGCGGAGCACAGGCTCCAGACGTGCAGGCTCAGTAATCGTGGCTCACGGACCCAACTGATCTGCGGCATGTGGGATCCTCCCAGACCAGGGCTCGAACCCGCGTCCCCCGCATTGGCAGGCAGACTCTCAACCACTGCGCCACCAGGGAAGCCCAATAATACATATTTCACAGGACTGTTGTGAGAATTAAATAGCCACAGAGTATGTGCTCAATGGATGTTGGTTATAATTAACAATTTTCATCTGCTCCATCCGTCAGCTCTGCATTAAGATTTCCAAAGACTCTCTTCCCTCCTAAATTTGGTTGTTCCTCTCCTGATACTATTTTTTCAGCCACGCAGGCATAAAACCTCCCCTGTTATTTACATCCTCTCCTCTTCTGTCATCAAACCTGGCTGCTATTTCTTCCCCGAAACAGGTTTCCCATATGTCATTCATCCCAGTCCGCAGGTTGAGGTCCGTCATCTCAGCACTGCAGTCGACTTTGCACTGAGCAGTCAGGGCCATGTTCTGGAGTCTGATTTTCATACCCAGAAGCCTGCTGTGACTACAGACATGTCCAGGGATGGGGGTGACCAGAGTCCTCTCTGTAAATGTGCTCCTAAACCCCACACTCCCAAAGCCCCCTCATCACCACCACCTCCACACACACAAGTTGCTAAACTTTGCTGATTGATGGAATCCAAATTCATCAAGGTCCACACAGTTTGCCTCAGTCAAGACCAGATCTATTCTCTGTCCTCTGGCTGTGTCCCCGGCTCCGCCCACCTCACTTCCTACCCCAGAGCGTCTCATCCTGCCCCCTTCCAGCTCTCAGCCTGCCCATCCTACTGTGTCCTTCCCCTCCTCTGGTCTGTTGAACTTGATGTTGCCATCACCATTGAGGAATGTTATCTTGCGCTGCTTTGTACTCATTATTTTGAAGTCATTTCTATTAGAAATGAACGTGTTTCCTGTCCTGTTTGCTAACTGGACTCTAAGCGCCTTAAGGTACTTCTATCTCTCACTTCTTCCGGAGCATCTGATACATATAACACGGTGTGCACACTCATGCTACCTACCAGTTAGGTTTATTGTTTATTAACTAAAATAGCTATAATGGTAGTATAAATCACTAGTGTTTATTGGGCTCCTACTCTGTGCAGGTGCTGTCCCAGGTGCTTTACGTGCATTATCTCATTTAATCCTCATGGTAACCCCACAAGGGGTGTATTATTACTCCATTTTACGGATGGGGAAAATGAAGCTCAAAGAAATTATATAACTTGCCCAAGATCTTATAACCATAAGTGATGGAGCTAGGATTTAAACCTAGATCTGCCTGCCTTAAAGTCTGGTTCTTGTCACTCTACTATTTTGCCTCTAAATATAGCATTAATGTGTTTTAAAAATGGCAAGCTGGGGACTTCCCTGGTGGTGCAGTGGTTAAGAATCCGCCTGCGAATGCAGGGGACACGGGTTCGAGCCCTGTTCCGGGAAGATCCCATATGCCACGGAGCAACTAAGCCCGTGAGCCACAACTACTGAGCCCGCGTGCCTAAAGCCCGTGATGTGCAACAAGAGAAGCCACCGCAATGGGAAGCCCACACACCGCAATGAAGAGTAGCCCCCGCTCGCCGCAACTAGAGAAAGCCCGCGTGCAGCAACGAAGACCCAACGCAGCCAAAAATAAATAAATAAAGTAAATAAATTTTTTTTTAATGGCAAGCAGGTTAAGTGTGGGAAAATGTCCTTTTCCCAAGGTATATAACAGATTGAATGTTGCCTGTCTCCTCTGCTGAAAATTCAAAGAATGAAGGGTGAGTTTTCGACATGGTGATGCTCTACATTGCAAGGTCAGAAGTGGGACCATGCCCTAGATGAAGTAATAGAGGCTGGGACCCAGAAGGTAGGAGTGAAAAGTAAAAGGAAATTGAGAAGTGCAGTTAATTATAAATGTGCAATTTAGAGAAAAACCAGTCAGCTGAAGAATGAGCTCAACAGGTCAAGAAAAGGCTTGGGAGCTGTATGTAGCCAGAGGGACAGTGGGTGGTCCCAAGGAACAATCATGTATCACTTGGTGTCCTGGAGAAAAGCTGGTTGCAGGGAGGGTTTGTGTGGTTTTGTTTGTTTTTCAGAGAAAAGGGGCATCTGATAAAAGGTGTTGGGGAGACTCTAAAAGAGGTTGGAGCAGTGGTCAGCATTCCAGCGGCCTTGAAGGGAATTATCGGAGAAAGGGTCAGGATCCTGAGCCCCCAGTGTGAGCTGGATGAATTGGCATTGAAGCCAGCGTAAGCCTGTTAAGAGCGTGATCTCCCTAGATCAGGTCAATGTAGCTGATAAAAATGGACTCCTTGTTTAAATACTATTAAGAATTTCAAGATGACAGCAGAGATTAAACCAGAACAGAGCCAGTCAGAACACAGGGCACTGTGGGACTGCCCAAGCCACATACCCACGGAGCTGGTGTTGGCTGGTGGGCGTATGTTTCAGGATGAGAAAGGTGTTTACTGAGTGCCAGGCATGGTTCTAGGTACCATACATACATCATCTCACTTGACGAAATGCTCAGGCCCTTCTCTGGGGAGTCTCTCACATCCCAAGGAGTGGTGCTGCTTAAGAGCTGGCTTTCCTGAGGGCCAGAGAGCAGCCAACAATATCCCTGAAGGGCAAGGAAGTTATTCAGAGCAAGAGAGAAACCACTGATCTGGTTATTTATTTTTTCTCTTCTACTTTGAGCGAGTATGAATAAAAGATGGAAGATACATTCAATGTGAAAAGAAAAGGAAGTGGTTCAGCAATTCCAAGAGAAGCAGATCCATCTGAACAAGTGATGGCTTTCTCAACTGCATTAAGAAATGTCGAAACATTTGCATTGGACTTAGTTTACAAAGCACATCCAAATACTGGTTATTTGATTCTCAGTGTAGGATTGTTCCCTCTGTGAAGATTGAGTTGCCCTTAATCTATACATCTAGATACTCCAGACCCTGCTATTATGATTCCAATCACCTCCCCCCAAACACACCCATTTTCTGAGCACTAGTGTGAAAATATGTTCACAGGAAGTCCCTACGCCACCCCTAATGAAAAACCCCACAGATAAGCTCTGGCCCAAGTGCCTTCTCAGCAACAGGGTACAAAGTTTGTGCCTTGACCTATTGGTTCTTGGCCTTGGAGCCAGAGAACCAAGCCTTTCCCTTTGGGGAGCAGGGTGGAGGGGTAGAGAAAAAAACATAGCTACTGGGAACTCAGCAAAACGTGATTAGAGCCGCAGCAACGTAGAAGACGGTGAAGAATGACTCTCCAAAGATCTTTGTCCTGACAAAACCAGGAAGGGCCAATGCACTGTTCTTTCCAACGCTGTGATGTCAGCCAATAAACTATATCTGAAATTTCTTTCCAACTTGCTGAGCAGGTCCCTGGTCAATACGGAGACCCCCATGTGCCCACAGTGGTCTGATAACTTCTGAAGCATAAAGATGACATTTATAATAACAGGTTTAGGTTGAGTTCAGTACAAGTTCCTGCCAAGCGTATGCCTGGAAACTGTGACATAAAATGGATTACCGTTAAGAATATTGGTTTTAAATGTAAAATAGATAGCTAGTGGGAAGCATCTGCATAGCATAGGGAGATCAGCTCGGTGCTTTGTGTCCCCCTAGAGGGGTGAGATAGGGTGGGAGGGAGACGCAAGAGGGAAGGGATATGAGGGTATATGTATACATATAGCTGATTCACTTTATTATACAGCAGAAACTAACATACCATTGTAAAGCAATTATACGCCAATAAAGATGTTAAAAAAAAAGAATACTGGTTTTTCTTAGGGAACAAGTGGATGTGACATGACTGGGCATCAAATAAACCCAGATTTACCCAGCAGTATGTCATAAATATCAAAAACAAAATAATGGTGACCCTTTGACATAGTAAAATTATGTTTCATATCCTGCCAAATGTGTATGATGCTGCTGCGTCTGTTGGTTAAACAAATGGTCCTAAAGTCCATATTAACTTAACAGTGAGAGATGTGAAGTCTCACATTCACAATAGAAATGAATGCCACATACAGAGTGGGGAATGCTTGGCGGGACAGAAGTTTATGTCAAAAAATAAGGGCCTGGGTTGATAAATGGCCACTTCAGTCAGCCACCAGGCTCCAGTAGGCCCTAGTGTGTTAGCTGTTCCATGGTCGTGTCTGTCTCCATAAATGAATCTTAATTCTGTCAAATAAAAAAAGCAAGTTGCAAAAGGACATGGACAGCATAATACCACTTGTGTATATTTTTCAGATTTGCAAAACAAATGTAGTAAAAGCATAAAAACATGGATGGGAGAAATTTATATCAACCTCAGGGTTAAGGGACGGGAATAGGATGGAGGGCTCCAGTTGTATTGGAAACATTTTCTTTCATTTTTTAAATTAAAAAGCATGTCAGGTAAATACAGTAAAAAGCTAACATCTGTTCAATTTGAGTAGTGGGTTCATGGGTATGTGTTGTATTATGTTCTGTACTTTTACTGTATGGTTGAAATATTTCATACATAACTTTAAAAGAAAGTATTTTAAATACATAAACATGGTTAACTAAATTTTAAGTAGTTTTAGTTTCCTCCGAATTAATTTTTTTATGTATACAGTATTATGAAAGTAATATATTCTATGAAATAAAGTTCAGAAAATTAGAAAAAATAAATTACTCAGAATCCCATCATCCACAAACAGTCATTGTTAATGTTTTGGTATATTTCCTTCTATTTTTTTTTTTCTTTGTGTGGGTGTGTGTGTGTTTAAACATACTTCTAAGTATCTTGGGTACACTTATTGAATTCTGTCTTTTTCACTCGTTATAGCATCACCCTTGTTCCATGTGAAGACTTAGCCTCCATGAACATCATTTCTATGGATTCTTAAGATCTTTCACAGCTTCACTTTTCTTGCATAAAGACAGTTACGAACATCCAGCAGCCACACAGTCACCTTTCCTTTTGATTATCGTAAATATAATCCTTTTGAAAGCCTCCGGAACAGGATTGCATCACGCTCTGCTGTTGATTTGTACGAGGCTGTTTTGTGTGGAATGACAGTAAAAAGGTCTGTCACATCTGCGATATCACATTCCTGCGAGGACTGAGCTTGTCAGCATTCATCCCGTGGGTGGGAACTGTGCATATTTTAGAAGCCAGCTCTGTGTGCATCTCGCCTGGGAGGAAGGCAGCACTAGTGCATCCGGCGTCTGGTCTGGGATCCCGAACCCGCAGCTGGGAAAGTGTTTACTGATCCCATTACACTTTTGCTTTGAGGCCTGGGGTAACAGCAGTAATGATTTTTCCAGATATTTGTATGCCCCTTCCCAGCTTGTGGAGGTTCTCACAACCACTGCCACCTGAGCTGCTGTGGGCTCCCAGCGGTGAGGTGCAGAGCAGAGCAGGCACACAGGATTACAACCAGCAATTGGGAAAGTCAGGACCTCTGCCGGATGCTTCTGACTCCGTCCAGAACTTCTCAGTTACTATCCTTGGACCCAGGCAAGAGGAGTCTCTGCCATGGGCTCTGGACTACAGGCAACTCCCCCACGTCTGCCCAGAGCCCACTGTCCCAATCCTGGACCACACTCTGGGGCCCTGGAGTCCCCTGACAAAGGGCCTGAGCACTGCCAGGGCCTACATTAGCCTGAATCTGTCCTTCTGGGGGCCAGACCACCACTCTGTGCACGCCTAGCCCCAGGGTGGCATCTTGCAGGAGTGAGCAGAGCTTAGATCCAGGGGCTGCAGGACACATAACCGGAGTTGGAGAGTATGGGCTAGAGGCAGACGCAGAGGCTGAAGGCCAACATCCTCTAGAGTGTAGCTCAGAACTGCAAGCATTCTGAGAATTCTGAACTCAAGCCTGGCCTTCTGAGTCATTATGAACATATATCTGTTAGAGTAGGGGAACAGAGTATACTCTGTGGAACAGTTTGTTAGCGTGACCTGTAACTTTTAACTAGAGATTCAGCAGGTAGACCTCCTTTTCTACTCTCAGAAGCCCACAGATGCTAAGAACGGTCTTGGCTCTCTTATTCCACCGTGCTGTCTCCATATTCCCTTTTTCTTCTATGCAAGTCTACAGACAGATGAGGGAGTGCAAAGGAAAACAATCTAGAACCACGGAAGTAAGACAATTTAGTGTGTAACATCCCAATATACCAGACACCCCCGTGTCCACACATAAAAGCAAGAAATGCATTTCAGGACAAAATAGAGTACAACCACCTGCTACGAGGGTGAATCATTCTGGCACGATCCAGCAAAATCAGAAATAGAAGCCAGCTAGTAAAGCTACAATCTGCTGCTCTTCCCCTTCTCTCCATCTCCCACATCGCAATTCCTGCGTGTGAGCCTCAGAACTAGCACCCTCTGTTGGTTGCTTTAAGCTATGCAAGAAGTCAGGCCCCTGCGTTTCCCAAGACAACAAGGGCACTAGTCTCACCCGCCCAGCCAGGGTCAGCGTGGAAAATCAGTGTTGCAAGAGCTTTCATTGTAATTGTTGCTTGGCCGCTGAGTTAATTTTTTTTTCAGTCCCTTATTCTCCAGCAATATTTCTGATTCGTCATCAATGATTTAACCGAATAGAGAAGCATGAAATCATCAAGACAGTTTCATTGTGCTGTTTTCCTCCCATACAGAAAACAGAGATAAACAACTAAACTCTGAATAATGAAACACACATATTAGGACAAAACTTTACAAAGTGATGATTCTCTTGACTTTCACAGCTCTCCAGCAAGGAAGCTGGTCCCATGGTATAGGTAAAGACTCTGTAACAGAATATTTAAAAAATAAATAAATGAAAAAATTTGAAAGCAAAAAGAAAAAAAGAGAAAAAACATACTTGACCTCTTGCATCACAGAGGTCAAGTAACCGGGCTGAGGTTATCCAACTGGGAGGTGGCATAGCAGGGACTTGAACTTGGAGCTGATTCCAGTCACTGTAGGGATCCAAATAAAAGTGTAGGTTTTGTCCAAATTTTAATTCCTCAGGAAAAGAGAGTCACCTATATTAAAGCCCTCATAAAGTTTCACATATTATGGGGCCTGTCTCAATTTTTATTTTAATAAAGTTTTTTTGGAGAACAACCCGTTAGCCTAGAATAGCCTTTGGGCAATGCTAGTTTAGGAAGCTCATGGAGGTCACCTGACCAAACTGGTTTTTAAAAAAGTACGTGGGGGCAGACCTTTAATACAGATTTAGTAATTATTCCTGGGAGCATTGTTTGTGATTGCAAATGAGACCTTTTAAAGATTTCTTTTTAAGTGGTATCTCGTGGAGATTGTGGATAGGATCATTTTTTCACTGACAGATCGTACGGGGACCTAAAATGCTCTATCTCAAACAAGACAGATGGAAATGAAGTTAATGTTCTTGGAAAAACTGAAGACAAAGACCCTGATGTGAAGATGCCTATAAAAACTTTGAATAGAATTGTTTCATGAAATGTGAGTGAATAAAACAAAATAATATAGTCAAATTAACATTTTACTATGGTTTACATATATATGTGTAACTAAAATAATATTATAAACAGACTTATATTACATTATGGTAGACATTTGATTACATCACCTATATATTCAAGTTGGTCAGAAATTGTCTGGGGGGAATCTTCTCATTTGGAAATATAGGCACTGGTAACACACTAAGTCGTTTTTCCCAAGCGCTGAGCTGCAACCCAAGATGAGGAAGAAGCAAGTTTGTGTGCTGGGTCCACAGTAATGATGAAGATTACACCCTGGCTCCTGTGTTGACAGCTCCTTACATTTTCCCAAACATTGCTGCACTTGGGCCTCCCAGCCTCTTGTGTGGGAGAGTCTGTGGCTGTCCTGAAGGTCCACCTGAGGACCCAGTGTCCCCACGTCAGCGACTTGGGTGCGGGTAGAGATGTGACGAGATTGCTTTTCCCGTCTCCCTCAGGCAGCACTAGTTGGAGGTACCACCATGATCATCGGCCATGTCCTGCCTGACAAGGAGACCTCCCTTGTGGATGCCTACGAGAAGTGCCGGGGTCTGGCTGACCCCAAGGTCTGCTGTGACTACGCCCTCCATGTGGGGATCCCCTGGTGGGCACCCAAGGTAACAGCACTGGGTGGAACCCCAAAAGAAGAACCAGTGCTCTTTTTGGCAGAGGGGCCATCTGGTGAGAGCCAGCTGGGGGGGTGATGCTGTCCTGCGGTGTGGAACACCCCTCCCACCTCCATCCTAACTCCTCCAAATGCCAAAAGAAAAAACACTTATGATTCTATACGGGGGGAGGCCTGTTTTGCTTAGTTTAAAGAGCAGTTTTCCAGCGCTCTGACCACAAGGCGCTCAGCATGTCCTGACGCTCTACCTAAGGTGTCACTTATGTAGCAACCCCTAAGGGGTTGCAGCTGAATAACAAGCTCAGTAAGGGTCAGCCCTGAGGGTCACATCATTTTGTGCTTGGAGTGACAGCACTGAGGTCTCAGAACGGAGGGTCCCGTCCTGGCTCAGTGCCACCTGGTAAGAACGGATTGGGGTGCTTTTTTCCTGCTGGGCCCCAGCTCCTGCTCTGGGCACCCTGAGTTTGCTCCTGGTGTGTGACTCCCACTGGGCCCTTTCTCAGCTCAGCCTCTGTGCCCCTGGCTTTCCTGGCCTCCTGTTGCCCAGGCCCCAGGGCCAGAGTCCAGTCCCTGCTCCCCGATTCCCTCTTCCTCGTTCTTCCTGAATACAGATGCACAGGCATTTAGATTTTGCTTCACTTCTGGAGTTTTACTGCTTCTTACCCCAGGGAAGCGACCTGGATATTCATTCTTTCATCAAGTGCTCATTAATCACCATGTGCCACTCAGTACTTGAGTGGGTGCCCCGGAATCTTAACCATAAATAAGCGTTAAGCGATTTTGCAAAGTTCTCCAGCTGTGGATCCTGATCTAAAGGGCCTGGCTCCCTTCCGAGACAGTGACTTACAAGCCTGGCTGTACTTCTGCCCTCAGGCACAAGCCTTGAGCGTGGGGCTTACAGTCTCTTCCATTATATCCAAACTAGTGCTTATGAAAGGCCATGGAACCCCCCAAACCCACACATGAAGATCCCCCTCCTGGTACCGGCTAAAACGTACAGACCACACTGAATGTTAGCCATCCTTTATCTCAGATGGAAGTGTTGTCCACTTCGGACACCCTCCTGGATGGGCGACCCCTACCCTGAGCCTCTCTCCCTTCCCTCCTCCAGTGGCCTGGAATAGAGAGGGTCTGCTCAGATTCCCAGCAACACTGAGGCCAAGTCAGCTATCCCTAAGTCCCCAAAGGTTGTGGGGATTCTCATGCATCTAGAATTTTTAATTCTTTTTTATAATAACCAATTTTTTTTTCTAATTACAGATTTTAAAAATAGAAAAGAAAGGAAGCACATAATTCAGTCACCCCAACACAATCACTATTGTTATTTTAGCTTATTTCCTTCTGGTCTTTTTTCATAGTCACTCTTTCTCTTAAGTGTGAGCATTTTCCACCTGGCTGCATGGTCTTCATGACCATCAATGCCATGGCCACTTAATGTTCTATCAAGCAGACGAATCACAATGTATTTTCCTATTGTTGGACCGATGTTTCTTCCATTTTTTCCTAGTATAAATGATGTTGGGATGAATCTCCTTATTCACATAGCTTTGCTTCATGTTTGGCTTTGTCCCTAAGTTAGATTTTCCCCAGGTCTCTGGATTTTTAGCATTAGTACGCCTTCTCTGTACACCCCTTCTGTTATGGGGGCGGAGGGAACTGGCCACAGGTGTAAAAGTCATTAGTGCATTTACCAATAAGGCTGATTTGGAGGCAGAAACACAGGGCAAGCTTATGTGATAGGAGAAACATGCCCAGATCTCGTTTCTATATTTGTGTCACGCTGGACAGTTTTCAAAACACTTCCGCATCCATTTGCTCACGTGACCTCACAGCAGCCTGTGGAGTGAGAGGAGAGTGAGATACTGCAAGGTTGCGGGTGGTCATGTGGCGACAGAGCCACCTCTCCTCCGCGCTGGGCCAGCGTCTGCCAGTCAGCCTCTTGGCCCTCTGTACTCACGTGGCATTGCCTTTGCATTCTGCTCTCCAGGTGAAAGCAGAAATGGAGACCCTGGTGAGGGAGAAAGGTGTCAACTCGTTCCAGATGTTCATGACCTACAAGGACTTGTATATGCTTCGGGACAGCGAACTGTACCAAGTGTTGCACGCTTGCAAGGATATTGGGGCGATCGCCCGGGTCCATGCTGAAAATGGGGAGCTCGTGGCCGAGGCAAGGCAGTAGAGAATGTTGGGGGAAGTTGGGGGAGCACTGATAGAGACAGTTCTCTGGGGGATTCCTGACCACCCATGACCCTCCCTACAGGGTTCAGATAAAACAAATGATAAAAGAAAGTGTGAGATGTTAACAGCCCAGATGACAGATCTCTGTCCGAAAATCCAAACTTTTCTAGTGTCTGTAAAAAACAAATCCCTGTCTAGTCCAAAAGGGTTTCTAAGTCTTGGGTGAAGATGTCTTCATTCAAATATGATACTTAAATTCCATTATCACAGAGGAATTTGGAGCACCTCTAAGAAATATTTTTAATGAGATGTGACGTACAGAAAAAATAAGGGTCAACATTCCACTTTCCTGTACCTCCTCAGCGGACCTGAGGTATTATAGAGATCTTCTCACTGGTACCAAGACAGACAGGCCCCTTTGTACTACTGGGTCTTAAGTAGGATACTTGGGGTAAAGGTTAATCTAGGCATCTGTGGAAGCTGGAGATTTCACTAGATTTCCAGTGAGGAAGTTCTGATTTGCAGATCAATAAACAGTGTTTGTCTTTAGTGTCCCAGGCCTGTTGGCTGGTGACTGAACTGTATTTTTAAGAGGAAAAGATATTTTCAATCATTATGAAGTGAGACTCAGGGGGTCCCTGTCCTAATCCTGCCCTCGTTCTAAGATGGGTATTACAGAAGTGAGAAAAGCAGCAAACCTATTGGAATGGGCTGTGCTGAAAATATTTTACTGTCCCTTGGGTTCAGTATTTTTCTGTATCTCTATGATTCTCTCAATTTTCTTTCTTTTGCTCTTATTCAGGGTGCAAAGGAGGCGCTAGATTTGGGTATCACAGGCCCAGAAGGAATTGAGATCAGCCGTCCAGAGGAGGTGAGGAAGATATCCGTGTTCTTGGTCATCATCTTTCCTATAGATTCACAGAACTTTTAGGATAGAAGAGTCATCGGTAAATACGAGTTGTATGGTATTGCTTTCTTCATGGGTGAAATTCCCATCTGGAAGCTTCCCAGGGAACAACTTCCTCCATGCTATGGCCAACTTGCCCTTCAGCTTCCTTGGGGAAGACAACTTTGAGGAAACAGACCCACCTCATTGGGGGCTGATTTCAAGGGTCTGAGGGAGGCCATGTGAACATGCCAGGGGTTGCTTTGGCCAAAATTGAATCGGGAGAGAAAAGACAGACTGAAAGGGCCTTTAGATGTTAGAAGAAATTCCAGATTATAAGCCAGTGAGTTGGCATTTTGGGGCTGAGATCCCTTTGAGCATTTGTGGAAAACTTTGGACCCTTCCCACTAGAAACGAGAGGCACATGCGTGTCTGTGCTCTTTCCCCCTTTTCCTATTCGTTGCTGAGATGGTGACTAAGCCCTGCTCTCCCTCTGCCCTCTGGTTTTATCCTTGCACAGTTTTGCAGGGTGTCGACACAAATGCCCCCAGGTCCCCCTTGCTGAAGAATTCGGCTCTGGAGGATCACATTAGATAAATAATGTGTTCTTGCCCTATGACCCTGTTCGGACATGCCTTACCAGTGGTGAGGGGAGAGCTATTTTCCATTTCTTCAAAACCTTAAATGCAGAGTGGTGGTTGGATGTCCATGAGGGACTGATGGGGAGGCCTTGGGGGACGAGGAGCTGGAGACAGGATGTGATGGTTCTGTCATCAGACAGGAACCAAGTCAGCCTACAGTGGGTCAGCCTGGTGTGGGCGGGGGTCCCACCTTACTCCTACCGTGGGTTTGTCTCTGTCTGTGAGAGCGCTTGAATATAGCTCCTGTTTGGGCACCTCAGAGTTGATAGAGAAAGACACACCAGCTTCAACAAGGCACTCAGAGTGCCTGTGAGAAGAGGGGTGGGGGGATGCGCACAGGACTGGGCTTTGTGGAGTTCTATGAGGGGAAGAGCGCGGTGCTGACCGTAGTGGCAGTAATAGCAAGAATACCACCTTCACCATCTACTGATTAAAGGGGACATCTAAGGAGGTTTTGCTCCCCAGGGACATTTGGCAATGTCCAGAGATATTTTGGGTTATCCCAACCTGGGGGAGGATGTTACTGGCATCTACTAGGTCGAGGTGAAGGGTGCTGCCAAAGAGCCTGCAGTGTCTGTTCAGCCCCTTCCACAAAGGATTATCTCACCCCAAATGCCGCTAGTGCCGAGGTTCAGAAATCCCGATCCAGGCCAATCTTCAGCTTGAAATCAATCAGTGTTATTCCTTTGCTACAGTTCTGAGATGGCTGTGGAGAGAATGCGCCAGAAACCAGGGAGAGATGTGACTGCAGGTTTTCGTTTGTTCTTGTTTTGTCGTCTTTTAATTAAGCCCTGAGTAGCATCCGGCAAAGACGTGCCTAGAACCCTAAGTCCCGGGGTTCTCTCATTGTGAGCAGAGGTGGTTGGAGCTTGGTGCCCCTGCCCAGGGTTTCCCCCCGAGCCAGCCCCTGTGGGTGCTGTTTGTCACTCCAGCTCTGAGTCAGACATTCCAGCACTTTCTGCGTACGAGGTAGGGTGTCAGGGAGATGTAAGCTTGCTTGGGGAGATGGTGAAGTTGTTTTCTTCCTGTCCTCTGTTTCTAACAGGTGGAGGCAGAAGCCACTCACCGAGTTATCACCATTGCAAACAGAGTAAGTAGACCCCAGCTCACCCTCAGCCCATTCTCAACTCTGGGGTCAGAGCCCAGCCTGTACAGTAGAGTCCCATTCTGCTCTGGGTGCCAGCCCCATGCCTGGCTCCCAGGACCGCCAATGAACACCGTTTGCTGAATGAACAACACCGTTGCTATTCCCACAGACCTGGCAGGAGTCCTCCCTGCCACCGGCTCTCCGTTCTACCCTGCTGATCTTGCTGAGACCTGGTTCATTGCTCAAATGGAAATGCCTCCCAGCAGAGGCAGGGCAAGGTGGGGACCACAGAGCCTCATGGCAGCTGGAATCTGTTCCTTGTAGAGGAGCAGAGAGACGTTTGCTTAGAGAATCATGATTCGAACCTCCGCCTCTGGGCCATTCATGATTTTTCCTTGGTATGGTTCAGGGTAAGGGGGCGCTGATGCAGTGTGGTGGTGGGAATGAGCACACACCTTGGGGCCTTGACCAAAGACAAGCTTCCAGTCCCACGCAAGTCAATCAACCACTCCGAGAGACTATTTTATTATCTAAAATTGGAATGATAATATCACCCACTCCTCACAGGACGGTTGTGAGGATCAAAGGAGTCGTGGAAGGAAAAGCACTTTAAAAACAGGAGAACACTGTGCCAAGATCGTTTCTCCTCCTAAACCATCATTAAGTGTTCTATTTGCTCAGATAATCTGAACTCTAGTTTTCTAAGTGTGGTCTCTGGACCAGCTGCATCAACATCATTTGTTAGAAATAGGAACTCAGAAATGCAAATGCTCAGGCCTGTTCAGACCCACTGAATCAGAAACTGGGGGTGACGCCCAGCAACCTGTGTTTTAACAAGCCCGCTAATGATCCTTAATGGGCGCTAACACTTAAGAACTCCTCCTCCAGAAAGACCTAGGCTACCCTGAAGGCTGTGAGCTGAGGATGTGGTGTTAGGAACGCCAGGGGAACACAGAGGTTGGAGGTCCAGTTGGTCTCAGCATTAGTCAGGAAACTTGTGCCAAGCACATCAAATGTCAGGCCAGCCCCTAAATTCTCTATCCTCCTAATGTGACAGGCAAAGAAGGCATTAGAATAACATTTGGGAAAACAGTTTCCCCTTAGCCCTTTGTAAGTCCAGGAGCTGGACAAGGACATTGTTTTACTGTCGTAACAATAGTTACGCTATCAATTACTTCCTGATGGAAACTTACCCCAGAATTAGGAAAGATCTGAATAACAGAAGGGCAGCTCCTCGTTTTCTTAGTTCAAACACATGCCCAGAGAAGTGAAGCCGTGGACCGTGGTCACACAGCTTGATAGAGGAAAAGCCAATCAGTATTATAATCCAGGTGTCCATTTGCAAGACCGGTCCTGTCTGGTGTAGACTGTGAGCCCTGAACCTCTTGTGTATTGTTTCTTCTCCAGGGTACAGTCTGTCTACTGATAAAGCAGCCCTCAGATGGCAGACATCATCATTTTAGATATGGGTTATAATACACAACTGTCTCTAGGTCATCACGTTCATGAATAGGAAATGAAGAGTCCCTCATTTCAAGTTGTAAATAGTCTAGGTGTTGGCTGGTAGAAAATGTGAGGTTCAGCACTTGGCATCTTGCCCTGATGTCCCCCTGCTGGACTCTGGTGCTGGGCGCTGCCTGTCCCCTCCTTGTTTCGTGGGGTTCCCCAGCCTGCAGCCACCAGGCCTGCATTCCCAGCAGAAGACCGCCACCCTGAGGGGAGTGCTAAGCGATGCAGGGGGCGGCGCTGGGGCCAGGACTGGGCTGGTCCGGTCACCTTGGTCCTTGTTAGGTTATGGGGTTGATGCTCTCTCCTTCCCACCGTGTTTCCCGTCCTTAGACTCACTGTCCCATCTACCTGGTCAACGTGTCCAGCATCTCGGCCGGTGACGTTATTGCAGCTGCTAAGATGCAAGGTGAGTCCGTAGGCTGGGCTGAGCAGCGCCCATGTGTGGTGGGGCCCAGCAGCTCCATGCACTTCCCAGCCCGGCTCCTGGGGCCAGGCGCTGAGCCTGCCTTTCCCTTTCCTCTCTGGCTGCCTTCCTCACAAGCACCCTGCACTGGCCTGGGTTCAGGGCATTAGCACCAGTGTTTCCCTCTGCACATTTGTTTGCATAACAGCTTTACAGAAGTGTCCGTCACCTCTGCTGGGTCTGGTAAAATTTTCCAAGTTTTCAATCAACTCATTAACTGGTATTTTTTTCAGTCTCTTGGGTTTTGCTAGTGGTTGCGTTGGTAACCAACATGAAATCCTGGACCAGTTCCAACGGGCATTTCAGGGGGGAAATGCCTGGGAAGTCCCCGGAGAAACGACACTGTGAGGGCCCAGCGTCCCTTTCAGGAACCCAGTGTACCAGCCCCAGGGCACCTGTGTGTCGGAGCACCTGGCAGCACCTGAAGGCTTTGTACGTGCTTGTACTCCCAGTCCGGCTCGGGGTGCCAGTGAGGGCCCAGTAACAGGAGAAACAGGTCACGGTCACAAACCTGAGGATATAAATTGGGAGCAAGGGCCTTCAGCCTTCCCACCACATTGCCCTCCAAATCCTGCCTCTTGCTTCTTCAGCGGGACCCCCTTCGCCGTCTCTCCTGCGCTGTCGTTCCAGTCTCCCACCTCCGTCTCCCTGCCCTCTATCCCCTGCTACGGTGCCACCCCCAGTTTTCTCCTGAAGCTGCTCCCGGCAGCCGCCTGCTCAGGAAACAGACGAGTGCTGCCCCGCCTCGGCGCCCTCGCCCTTCTGTTCTTGCCAGCAGTCAGCACGGGGACAGAGAACAGTCTGACCTTGACCCCAGCTGTGCCCTCAAATGCCCAGCTGAGCTCGGGCAAGTCCCTTCCTCTCTGACTTCAGCTCCTTCACCTGCCTCGTGAGAGGCTCAGACCAACGATCTCCCAGGTTCACTGGCCTCCTGGTGATGGTTTGAACCCTCTTCTTTCAGGGAAGGTCGTGCTGGCCGAGACCACCACCGCGCACGCCACACTGACGGGCTTACACTACTACCACCAGGACTGGTCCCATGCAGCCGCCTACGTCACGGTGCCTCCCCTGAGACTGGACACCAACACCTCAACCTACCTCATGAGCCTGCTGGCCAAGTAAGGTGTTTCAGCAGGACCACGGCGCGGCATTATCTCACAACGTGCGCCATTCCGGGAATTTGTAGATCTTTGAGGTGATATCGTAGAGGCCCCAAACCTGACCTAAGTTTGATTTCGTCGTGTCCAGAGGAGGGTTTTTGCTTTTGTTAGCTTCTCCATGCAGCTCCTATCACCACTTGATTCGGATGAGAGCTTCTGAGGTGACGAGTAAAGAGCGTATATAAAACTGTGAACAGTGGCTATTCAGAATTTCAAAGGATATTGACACCTTACACTGGAGGCCACTGGGGAACTATAGGATGTGGTCTCTGACTTACCCTAGAAAATCTGTGCCTCTTTCTATCTCTCGTCTTTCTTCACCTCTCCCTCTTCTCATGGTGTCCCACGTGGTTTTCTCTCGTTGTACGTACCTCCCTCCTTCCGTGTGTTTCTCCCTCCTTTCTTTCCTCTTCCCCTTTTCCTTCTGCACCTTCTCCCGCTTTCCCCGTAACATCTTCCTCCAGACCGCCCTTTCCCCAGCTCTTCTTTTTCTAACACTGCTTTTCCCCATTCCATCCAGGTCTAAATAAAATGCTTTAATGAATAGTCTGAATTTGGTGGGACACAAACGTGGAAAGATTTTGTTTCGTTTTGCTTCAAATTCTTTCTTGCCTCTAGTGACATTTTGATACTGGTAAAGGCCATTGCTTTTTCTTCTCTTTTGCTTATCGAAGTCCAGTTCAGTTTAAAAGTCAGTCTCTTCCCCTCCCCACCCCCCAGCTCAGAGAATTAATAGGGGTTAGGATTAAAGGGGTGGCGAATTCCATTCCATACCCAAGCACGATCTGTACTCCTGCACTGATCATCGCTGCTTCTCTGGCTAAAAGTGACTGGCCTTTGGGGCCCTCCTTGTATGGGGCATGTGCCCAGATACAGGCTCCCTTGAGTCACCCTCACGCAATCCTCTGACACAGGAGATGGAGTGCAGCTTGACCTCTCCTTCCCGTACCTTCCCGGCTTCCAGAACTAGCAATTCCCTGTGCACAAGAATCTGGCGAAGCAACTTAAGCCTGGCCACCTTCTACAGTATCTGGGGCCCAGAGCAAGCTCACACCGCTTTGCCACTCCCTACGGTGGGAGGGCAGGCTGGCCCCCACCCCTGGCTCTCCTCACCCAGAGGCTCAGGCAGGTGCCCGCTGCTGCCACCTCTGTTCTCCACAGGTGAACCTCTTGAAATGTCCCCTCTTGAGACTAGTTGGGGGAGAGGAAAGCACCATTCAACCCATGAAAAGAGGAAGAAGGGAGAGACTGCAGGACTCACCATTCTGCCAACACCTCAGTCGCCCTCCCTGTCTTCTGCTTTTATAAGACCTAGGGGTGGTGATACACCTCTGTTAGGGTGATGGTGGGGGGAGTGTTGAGGTAAGTGACCAGCCCTAGTTGGAGGTGGCTGTCGTTAGATAATGGGGCTTTTATTTCATCCATGTCCTTAGTTTTCAGTCCTGGTTGGCTAACAACTGGAAAATTTCCACTCCACATCCTGCTACGTTAACAACCGAAAGAGCAGTGTGGGGCTTTCCAAATACAACTGGAGTGCAGGCAGTAGGGTCCCGGGGTGAAGGTGGCCCCTGGAGGGGCAGGATATGCTGTGGCACAGTGGCAGTAATTAAAGTCTGTCCCATAGTTTTGCTGTGATTCTGAGCAGTGGCAGCTCTGACAGATTTAACCAATTTGAGAGAGTAAAGGGAGAAATGCTAGATCAGCTCTTTCTTTTAAAAATGCTTGTTTTTGGGAAAAACCGGCCTCCTTTTCATCATCATCAACACAGCAAAAACAAACAAGTATCAAGAACCCACTATAAGAATTTGGGCTCAGTCCCAAGATCAAAGAATCTTTTGAAATACCTCTGCTTGCCACAAGCAAATTTACTGAAAGAACAAAAAGGTATTAAAACTCCCAACCCACCCAAATTACAGGGCCCAAAGCCACACAAATTTAAATAGGCAGGGGAAGAAAAGTATTATTAATCGAATAATTCAAGTTTTTATATCTAGCCTATTTTGTCAAATTTATTTAAATTATTATTATTTTTATTTTATTTTATTTTATTTTTTGCGGTACGCAGGCCTCACTGTTGTGGCCTCTCCCGTTGCGGAGCACTGGCTCCGGACGCACAGGCTCAGCAACCATGGCTCACGGGCCCAGCCGCTCCGCGGCATGTGGGATCTTCCCAGACCGGGGCACGAGCCCGTGTCCCCTGCATCGGCTGGCGGACTCTCAACCACTGCGCCACCAGGGAAGCCCTATTTAAATTATTTAACTAACTTCTATTCATTTAAATAGAATTATAATTTCATGTGAACTATTATGAGAATAGTTTGAATCCCATTTTTTAATATTTATTTATTTATTTGGTTGCATTGGGTCTTAGTTGCAGCAGGCGGGCTCCTTCATTGCAGCTCATGGGCTCCTTAGTTGCGACTCGCTGGCTCCTTAGTTATAGCACACGAACTCTTAGTTGCGGCATGTGGGATCTAGTTCCCAGATCAAGGATCGAACCCAGGCCCCCTGCATTGGAAGCTCAGAGTCTTAACCACTGTGCCACCAGGGAAGTCCCCAAATCCCTTCTTTAATCAGTGCATATTGTAAACGTGTGCAGTTTTATAGAATTTGGAGCATAGTTTTTACATTTTTAGGAATTTATGATTACTATAATTTTGCTTCTATGACATTGTTGGTGATAATTGATATTATGCAAAATACTTGATAGAAAACCCAGACACCAATTATCATATTTCTATAAGAAAATATGAGCTGTTTCATAATGATCTACTTTAGGATGTGGTTTCTTCGAATATACCAGGGTAATAAGTACAATCTATAGATATAAGGATTTGTCCTTTGTTTAAAATCTGACTTCTCAAAGGGATCAGAAATTTTTTCATTTGAACATATATATTTTTAAAGTACTTAACAAAAGTCAGTGGTGTTTTAAACTTTAAAGAGTAAGGATGGGTCTGTCATACCTCTCAGATTCAGGGCAGCATCAGGGGACCCCAAAAGCCCTTCTGGAATGTGCCCCCCTATTCACTCTTGCCTAGTAAGCACTTATTTGTGTAGGGGCCTTTTTAGAAAAGTGGGTGCTCAGTAAGACTTGTCAGTTAAAGCATGGGGTCCTGGGGTCCCAGACCCTCAACCCAGGACTCTGATGGGCATCTTCTGATCTGAGCCTTACCCGGGTGTCTGGAGGATCCCTGAGGAGAAAGTGAAAACCTAAAGATTCTGTTTATCTCTGGTGGGTTCTGCAGGTCTGGGGGATGTGGGGATCCCCAGAAGACCCTAGAATAAACCCTCTGCTCTGTGGAAGAGCCCCTCCCGCAGTCTCTGAGAGGGCCCAGAACAGCGCCTTTGGCGCAGGGAGCTACCAGCCCATGCCACAGAGTGGCATGCTATGTGCACTCTCACTGATGTAAGTCTCTGCCCCGAGTTCTGAGCTGGCCCGGAACCCCTCGAGAGCCTGGCCGTGCCTTACCCACCGTAACCTCAGCAACCTTTTGAGGACCATGTTCACAGATGGCAGCGGCGATGAACCACTGGCATGTCGTTGCTGGTTGATCAAGGCAGACTTCTCCTCCGTCTTGTCCTTCCTCTTCCCTGCAGGGCCAGGAGAGCCCTCACCTCCAAGCAAAGCTTAACATGAAACTCGAGTGTTTTACCAGCACATGCTTATTGCCAGCAGGGCCTGGTGCAGGTTGAGGAGGGAGATGAGAGGGAGTCGGCGTACGGTTCTATGGAAGTAAAACTACCTCCACCCTCTCACTTTAGTTAAACTCTTTTTTTAAAATTTTATTTATTTATTTTTGGCTGTGTTGGGTCTTCATTGCTGTGCGCAGGCTTTCTCTAGTTGCAGCGAGCGGGGGCTACTCTTCGTTGCGGTGTGCGGGCTTCATTGTGGTGGCTACTCTTGTGGAGCACGGACTCTAGGCACGCAGTTTTCAGTAACTGTGGCACACAGGCTCAATAGCTGTGGCACGCGGGCTCAGTAGTTGTGGTGCACGGGCTTAGTTGCCCCACGGCATGTGGGATCTTCCCAGACCAGGGCTTGAACCCATGTCCCCTGCATTGGCAGGCGGATTCTTAACCACTGTGCCACCAGGGAAGCCCTTAGTTAAACTCTTAAGTTCAATTTTTCTCCACCCGTTAGTTCTCTTAACATCCAAAGACTCTCAGTGTCTCCCATGATGCTGGCATTCTGTGCCACAGTTGGCACATACGCTCATTCTGCAGATGTGTGAACTGAGGTTCTCACAGATAACTCGCTAGAGGTCATACAGCTATGAAGTGGAGGGGCCGAGATTGAAGCCAGCTTTGCCAGGTTTCCAAGTGAAGGGTTTATCTCTGTCCCTGTCCCCACCCTCTGGGACCCTGGCCTCCCCTCCCCTTACTGGTCATGTCCTTCTCTCTACCCAGTGATACTCTGAACATTGTGGCGTCAGATCACCGGCCTTTCACCACGAAGCAGAAAGCTATGGGCAAGGAGGACTTCACCAAGATCCCACACGGCGTGAGCGGCGTACAGGACCGCATGAGCGTCATCTGGGAGAGAGGAGTGGTATGTTCCCACGACCCCTCCCCACTCTGGGCCTCAGAAGAATTTTCACCCTTAGGAGGGCTGGGTCAACCACAGCTCCTGTTTCACTCAAAAGGAAAACAGAAAAGGTCTGTTTTTTTTCCTGATCGGAAAGGTAATAATGCCTAGCATAAAAATTTGGAAAATACAGAAAAGTATTAGGAAAAAAACCCCATAATTCCATACTGGGAAATTATTAATATTTTGGTATATTTCTTTCCAGCTCTATGCATGTACTATACATTATTTTAATTACTGGGTTCATCTTCTTTTCATATAACAGTGTATTTTGAGTGTCTTCCTATATCAGTAAAAATTCTTTAAAAACATATTTTTAATGGCTAAATAATATTCCCTCCAACGGCAGTGCCATGCTTCAATTGATCCTTCCCCGATGTTTGGAACTTTCAGCTGTTTCAAATTTTTGCTCTTAGAAATAATGCTGCAGAGAATCTCTTTGTTCATGAGTGTACATCAGCATTTCTAATTATTTCCTGAGGACAGATTCCTAGAAGCGGATTTCTGGGCCAAGGGATATGAACCTTTTTAAAGATCTTGATATCTTTTGTCCAATAATAACGATAGAGGCTGGGACTTCATTTGAATACCTCCTGTTCTGCCCATGAAGAATAAGTAGTTTTGATCTTGACCTATCACAGATTAGATGCAGCGTAGAGTATGAGGCCAAAGAGATTTGAAATCCTCAAGCCTAAACAACCAGCTCAGGGAAGACCCATGAGGCAGCTCCGGAATCCCCTTTGAAAAGGGTCCACGGTGCCTTCATGGGTGGGACGATAAGATGCCTTTCCAGGAGAGAATATATGTCCCTTCGTGGATGCAGGGAAGCTCCTGATTTATCCAGAGTGAGTACCGAGTAGACCTGCTTTTACAAACAGGAGGTAGATTTGCACCAGGAAAGCAACCTTTTGGAACAAGGGCCCACCCGCCCCCATTGCTGCAAGAAGGAGAGAGGAGTAGCATGGAACCAAGCCTAGCAGGTTGGCTCATCTGAGATGATGCCCGTGGCGTTGTCCTTCTCAGCACCATTGTTCTGACCAACTAAAAGCCCTCAGGCCAGGGTCAAGCGTGACCCGGGTTTGAGGCACACACACAGGGCCTCGGTTGACCTAATACTTTTGCAATGTTTCAGGTTGGAGGAAAAATGGATGAGAACCGTTTTGTGGCTGTTACCAGTTCCAATGCAGCGAAGATTCTCAACCTGTATCCCCGCAAGGGCCGCATCATCCCTGGAGCCGATGCCGACGTGGTGGTGTGGGACCCAGAAGCTACAAAGTAAAACCTGCTGCTAGTCTCCAGGGCTAGAGGGACTTGGGATTTTAAGGGCCTTATATTACAGAACTCCAAAAGCATATCATCTTTGCACTACTTATAGCATAGAGCAAGATGACCCTAAGGTGTGTTCAATTCAACAAATACTTGAGGGCTTGCCATGGTCCAAGCACTAGGAATGCAACAGTGAACAAGAAGGGCTGAAGATCTGCTATAGTGCAGCTCCATGTGCACAGCACTTTACAGTTTTTCAGAGCTAGGTCACATCAACTATCTCGTTTGCTTTTCACACAGCCCCAAGAAGCACTTAAGCCTAAAGTTCTTATTTCCATTTTACTGTTGAAGAAACTAAGAGCAGAGAGTAGAGGGACTCCCCACATGACATAGCTAATAATTGGCTGAACCAGATAGATGTCCTGACACTCAGTTCTGGACTCTTCCACCAACACTCTGCTTCTCCCGTTGAGGGTGTCGGTCCCCTTGAGCACACAGCGCTTGACACCCATGGCGTTAATGAACACAAGTTGAGTGGGTAAATGAAGTGAATCAGGAGTTATCAAGCCACAGGATAACTCACCTGTTATGAGCATCATCTTTTTTTTTTAATTAGTTTATTTAATTTATTTTGTTTTGGCTGCGTTGAGTCTTCATTGCTGCACGGAGGCTTTCTCTAGTTCCAGCGAGCAGGGGCTACTCTTCCTTGCGGTGCGCTGGCTTCTCACTGCGGTGGCTTCTCTTGTTGCAGAGCATGGGCTCTAGGTGCACAGGCTTCAGTAGTTGTGGCACGCTGGCTCAGTCGTTGTGGCTCGCGGGCTCTAGAGAGCAGCCTCAGTAGTTGTGGTGCACGGGCTTAGCTGCTCCACGACATGTGGGATCTTCCCGGATCGGGGTTCGAACCCCTGTCCCCTGCACTGGCAGACAGATTCCCAACCACTGCGCCACCAGGGAAGCCCCAGGGCATCATCTTTACTCAGAGATTTGAACAGGGTAATGGGAATTGTTTTTTAATGTTAAATTTCATTCAGTCACTCAACAAATCGAAAAGTGCCACCATTTGCTGAGCACTTTTCTAGGTGCACAAGCTAGCAGCGAACAAGATAGACAAAAATGTGCTGGGATTTTGAAGATAAAAAGTTGAATAGCAAAGAAACGCACCTCCCTGCTGGGATCCCCACACTGCTTCTCCATTAGGGCACTTGAGAAGCCGGGTTCTGCATCCAGCCTGGGGCTGGTCCCTGCTGCTGCTGCAGGTGTCGCTGTTAGTGATTGCTATTGGCAGAAAGACCCCTAGAGTATAGCCCAGTGTATTAGTCAGCTAGGGCTGCCATAACAAAATACCACAGACAGGAGGCTTAAACAGTAGAAATTTATTTTCTCACAGTTCTGGAGACTAGAAGTCCAAGATCAAGGGGCCAGCAGAGTTGATTTCGTTCTGAGGCCTCTCTCCTTGGTTTGTAGACGGCCATCTTCTCCCTCTGTCTTCACAAGGCACTTCCTCTGTGCGTGCACTTCTGGTGTCTCAATTTCCTCTTCTTATCAGGACACCCATTTGATTGGATTAGGGTCCACCTATATGACCTCATTTCACTTTAATTGGTTCTTTAAAGGCCCTATCTCCAAATACAGTCACATTCTGAAGTACTGGGGGCTAGGACTTCAACATATAAATTTGTGGGGCACACAGTCCAACCTAGCCTTTGGGGGTCATCCCTCCTCACTGAGCATTATCCCTTCCCACTGAGCATCTTCCCTTCCCACTGAGCATCTTCCCTTCCCACTGAGCATTATCCCTTCCCACTGAGCATCTTCCCTTCCCACTGAGCATCTTCCCTTCCCACTGAGCATCTTCCCTTCCCACTGAGCATCATCCCTTCCCACTGAGCATCTTCCCTTCCCACTGAGCATCTTCCCTTCCCACTGAGCATCATCCCTTCCCACTGAGCATCTTCCCTTCCCACTGAGCATCATCCCTTCCCACTGAGCATTATCCCTTCCCACTGAGCATCTTCCCTTCCCACTGAGCATCATCCCTTCCCACTGAGCATCTTCCCTTCCCACTGAGCATCTTCCCTTCCCACTGAGCATCATCCCTTCCCACTGAGCATTATCCCTTCCCACTGAGCATCATCCCTTCCCACTGAGCATTATCCCTTCCCACTGAGCATCTTCCCTTCCCACTGAGCATCATCCCTTCCCACTGAGCAACTTCCCTTCCCACTGAGCATCTTCCCTTCCCACTGAGCATCATCCCTTCCCACTGAGCATCTTCCCTTCCCACTGAGCATCTTCCCTTCCCACTGAGCATCATCCCTTCCCACTGAGCATCTTCCCTTCCCACTGAGCATTATCCCTTCCCACTGAGCATTATCCCTTCCCACTGAGCATCTTCCCTTCCCACTGAGCATCTTCCCTTCCCACTGAGCATTATCCCTTCCCACTGAGCATCTTCCCTTCCCACTGAGCATTATCCCTTCCCACTGAGCATTATCCCTTCCCACTGAGCATCTTCCCTTCCCACTGAGCATTATCCCTTCCCACTGAGCATCTTCCCTTCCCACTGAGCATCTTCCCTTCCCACTGAGCATCTTCCCTTCCTGCTAAGTACCTTCCCTTCTGTTGAGCTGTGACATTTTTACCTCCTCTCAGAGCGTTCTCTCCCGCCACTGCCTTCCCACCAGGACCATCTCAGCCAGCACCCAGGTGCAGGGAGGAGACTTCAACCTGTACGAGAACATGCGCTGCCATGGTGTACCCCTGGTCACCATCAGCCGGGGGCGGGTCGTGTACGAGAACGGCGTCTTCATGTGCGCTGAGGGCACCGGCAAGTTCTGCCCCTTGAGGTCCTTCCCAGACACTGTCTACAAGAAGCTGGTCCAGAGAGAAAAGGTAAGGTGTGGGGGGGGGGGGCGGGGGCAGAGAAGACATGTGGGAAGAGGTTGAAGGCCCCTGGCGGTGACATCTTATATGACTTTTAAATCTCAAAGATGTTCTCACTCTGTCTTTCCACCAAATCTTATTGCCTGAATAGTCACTTTGGGAACAATCAAAATAGTAGAAAAGGAGCACCTGTAACAGAGTAAAATTTATTGGGAAGGGTCCCCAACTCCCTGGGAGCCCGGGGATACTATGAGGTGCTCATAGCTATCCCTGACATCCAGGCTTCTTGTCGTCCCTCAGGGGCAGGGGACTCCTGGCTTGGCCTGGGTTGTCATATTTGCCCTGGAGATGCTCTTGCCCCAAACTCCCCACAGCCGCCCTGTAAGTGCAGTAGGCTGGGTGGGCTTTGCTGAGTCTGGGCCCCCCAATGAAGTGGTCAAGCCAGGTCTAGCTCACTGCCATGCGGGGATGGCCTGAGGTCTTATCGTGAGAGTTTCATCCAGTCCTCGGATTCCGTAAACACCCTGGGTGTTCACTGAAGCTTGGGGCTCCACCTTATCCCCAGGGATACCGAACTCTGGGTAGAGTTTCACCCAAAAGAAGACTGGCTGTTCCCTCGTTGCTTGGGGATTGATTGTCCCGCCTTATCTCTGAGAGCTGTCCTGACAACTCCGGGTGCTGGGAACCAACTGCAGCCCTGGCCTCTGGGTGGAGAACCCAAATCATCAGAAAAGAACAAATCTGACAAAACTGACAGGTGAAAGCATCATGAGGTTTCCCCTTCCCTTCCGCCGGCATAAAGCAATATTATTATGGTCCAAAACGCTCCCGCCTAGCTACTTCCAGATTCTGTCTAGAAAGGGTGGGTGTTCTTAGAAATATCATGACCAAGGGCCTGGGAGCCCCAGCCCAAATGCAGGTCTTCTATCAGGGAGCAGACTTGGATTACCTAAAAAAAAAGCAGGACTTTAGTTATCCCAGTATTCAATTCAAAAGCGAACTCAGGATCTCTCGGGTAGGTGAATGGTCCCATCTCCAATATGCTTCCCAGATGTGGACAATGGCAGGAGACCTCAGCCCCACCTCTGGGGGACGTGCCACAAAGAACTGTAAGAGCGACACATTCACACGCTAGACTACCTGACCAAGGGTGGCAATGATTTAAAATAAGAAAACGGAAAATAACAAGTGTCAGTGAGGCTATGGAGAAATTGGAGCCCTCGTTCATCGTCAGATGAATGTAAAAGATGCAGCCACTTTGGAAACCAGTTTGGCAGTTCCCAAAATGTTAGCTATAGCATCGCCAAAATAACCCAGCAATTCCACTCTTGGGTATATACAGAGTCAAGAAAAATGAAAATATATGTCTTCACAAAATCTTGTACATGAATGTCATAGCAGCGTTATTCATAAAGGCCAAAACGTGGGAACAATGTACACGTCCATCAACTACTGAATAAACAAAATGTGGTCTATCCATACAATGGAATATTATTCAGCCATAAAAGGGAGTGGAGTGCTAATATATGCTACATACAACACGCGTGACCCTTAAAAACATCATGCTAAGTGAAAGAATCCAGTCACAAAAGACCACATGTTAAATGGTTCCATTCGTATGAAATGTTCAGAAGAAGCAAATCCATAGACAGAAAATAGATTAGTGGTGGCTTCGGGCTGGCCAGAGGGGAGAATGGGAGTGACTGCTCACGGGGACGGAGATTCTTTGGGGGGTGATGAAAATATTTTGGAATTACACAGTGTTGGTGGCACAAACTTGTGAATTACACTAAACACCCCTGAAATGTATTCTTTTAAATGGTGAATTTTATGGTATGTGAATTCTATCTCAATTTGAAAAAAAAAAAAATCTTTAAACAGTTCTGTGGCTTTCCCAAAAAAAGATGTTTTAGTCAGGAAATAGGATCAAAAGAGGGCAGAGAAAGTGTTTGAAGCCCTTCTAAAAACCAACCTGGGACTTCCCTGGTAGCTCAGTGGTTAGGAATCCACCTGCCAATGCAGGGGACACGGGTTCGATCCCTGGTCCAGGAAGATCCCACATGCTGCGGAGCAGCTAAGCCCATGTGCCGCAACTACTGAGCCTGTGCTCTAGAGCCCACGAGCCACAACTAGTGAGCCTGCGTGCGCCTAGAGCCCATGCTCCGCAACAAGAGAAGCCACCGCAATGAGAAGCCCGCGTGCCACAAGGAAGAGTAGCCTCCGCTCGTGGCAACTAGAAAAGCCCACGTGCAGCAACGAAGACCCAACGCAGCCAAAACTAATAAAAATAAATAAATAAATAAATAAATAAAAACCAACCTCACAAGAATGTCAGACAGATACCAATTCACATCAGACCGCTCTTAGGGCCAGACATAGTGGAAGAGCTCAGCTTCTAGGACTGATATAAATTCAACTCAGAGGCCCTTTATCCAAAGCACTTAAAATGACAACATAAGGTCCTCAAGAAAACGCCAATTCTATTCCCTATTCTCTGGTATAGCCCTTATGTAACAGAATGCAGGTACACAAAAAACTTCACTTCCCCCAAATTATAAATAAGCAGTCCCTACAGAGCAGGGTCCTCAGGAAAGAAAGTAGCTCTGGGGTTGGGACCAGCGTATAAAACCAAAGCAAGGGGCTGCCGGGAGCCGGGTCCTGCCAAGGTCACTTACCCAGGATTCACCAGGTCTGTACTCCCACCTTCACCCCCGGAACCCCAAAGTGCAGCCTGGTAAAGGCTAAAACACTTCAGACCAGTTTTGACATTCTGAGGACTGAGCTCAACTACAGATCTGTTGGAGAATACAAAGGAATATGTAAGCGGAAGAGCCTTCCAGAAATCACCCTTGTCTGTTGTTTCTCTCAACAAGGTTTTCAGCAAGCATTGTGCAGCAAGGAGATTGAGGTTATGTCCCTGAAGAGTGCCTGGGGTGTAGATTATTTATGCTGCCCCTTCAGACCTTATGCACACACTCCAACACACTTCCTCTTGCAGCAGAACTTTGTAATATGATTAAGCCCCGAACTGACCCCTGCAATAATAACAGCTACTGGTACTTACATGTCACTCACCGTGTGCCAGAGCTTTACGTGTTCTATTTCATTTGATCTCATAACTCTGTATTCTTATAAATAAGAAAACATGCACAGAGAGGTAACATAACTTGCACAAGGCCACACAGCTTACACGTAACAGAGCTAGGAGTGGAACCCAGGCAGTCTGGTTGTAGAATATAGGCTCTTAACTCTATTGCCTTTGTGAGCACAAAATTAACTACTATTGCTGCCGGGGGATTGTAATCTCCAAATCAGCTGTATTTAGCCTCTATTCCCACAAAGTTGTCAGATCACAATAAAAGGCCTGGCCTCTTGACAGCCTGGCAAGTGAGGGGATGACATTGCTCCGTGTGAGGGGTGCTCTCTAAAGCTGAATACCTCAGAAGTCTACCCGCTACCTTGGGAAACATTCCACCAATGTCAGGGGGAGTCAGTGGGTATCTCTACACACATGCATGCAAACACTCCCACACATATGCACTATTTAGGAGGTACAAGCGGATTCTCTACCCCTGGGTTCAAGGTGTAGGAAGGCTTCGTCACATACAGTAATTTGGGTCCTAAGAACAGTGGCAGCTTCCAAAGTCTTATCAGCCATCAAGGGGGCTCTGGTGGTGGTGGTGGCTTGGTCCTGAGGGTTGATGCTGTCTGTGCTCTGATGGCATCATCTTTTCCCCTTTTCTGCTCTCCACCTTCACTAGACCTTAAAGGTGAGGGGAGTGGACCGCACTCCCTACCTGGGGGATGTAGCTGTCGTTGTGCATCCTGGGAAAAAAGAGATGGGAACGCCACTCGCAGACACTCCTACCCGGCCTGTTACCCGACACGGAGGCATGAGGGACCTTCATGAATCCAGCTTCAGCCTCTCTGGTAAGAGCAAGGGCCACTTGGCCTGGCACCTGCATCTCCACCACAGTGAGGGGACAGGAGGAGGGCAGAGGGACTAGGAACCCCACCCCGGCAGAGGGGTTTATGCTGCTTTCCTCCCCATCTTCTCCCTCCCTCCCCAATCCCCTGCCCGATGATGACTGCTGGGCCCCATGTTATAGACACACAAACATTGGCAGGCGGGGAAGGAGGGCTCTCCCAGTCCCTGGGCACCAGCCACTCTTAACAGGCCATGGCCCTTTTGGGCCTTTCCCCGTGGTTTCTAAGTTCAAATAGTTTCATCCCTTGAGGTATCTTGAGGGCCCTGCGCATAGGGATGCCCCAGAGACGCTCTGAGCACAGAAGCGTTAACTCTGTGCTACGTGGGTCTGCACCCCCATTTCCCACCCCACTCCTCAGCAGCCTTGCTGAAAGACGTGGTATTTCCCTTATACCCTTTCCTCCCTCATCTTAACCTCAGGTTTGCCACCTTCTTTTCTGCCAGGAATTGTACTGTATGTAATACGATATAGAATATATGGGGTGTATCTATGCTTAGAGACTTTATCGTCGACAGCGTGTGTCCCAGGTGCTCGGCCGTAGTTAAAGGTGGGGGTCATGGCGGCATAAACGGTGAGCCTCACTGGAGAGCAGGCAGAGATGGTAAGATGCCTTGGTGCTGCAAGCAGCTTTGCTGGAAGCCATGATCCCTACTTGAAAGGGGCAGTGGCCGGGTCTCACTGAACGGCCTTCACGACTAGCCCTGGCGCAGACCGAGCCTCCGCTCTGCAAGAGCCGTGCTGGGGCCGGAAGGTGAGAAGAGCAAGATCCTGGGGGAGGTGAGACGCAGCCACAAACTGTCCTAACATGAGAGGCCGAGAACTAAACCAGAGGAGAGCCGGGGGGCACGGCTGCCCGCTGAGCTTCCTCTGTGCCCAGCCGTGTGCTGGCCGCAGCTCAGGTGGTTCTTGACTGAGGAGCTGACCGCCTGTGGAGAGGGGTCCTCTCCACCACCCTCCCCATTGTCTCAGAGCCAATCTCATTACGGAGATAACTTCTCCCCCACCCTGAGGGCCACTGCTACTCCCACCAGCGATGGGACTGAGTGCAGGGAGTCAGAAAGGGATCTGCGGGGTGGAGTGTCAGCGGGAGCCCCGGCCTTGCCAGTCCAGGAGGTGTAGCTCCCCACGGCTGCCTGGGTCTGCCGCTTCCTGCAGCCGCCAGCCTCGGGAGAAGCAGCAAGGCCCCCAGAGCTGCGAGCCCCCTCTGGCCCTTGGCTTCTGCTCCCACCCAAGTCTCGGGCAGAGCCAAGACTGGGCGGAACTGCTCTCAGGTTCAGCAGACATCAGGCAGCCTCTCACCTTCCCTCCGCCCCAAACCTGGTCTGTTCTAAATGGGACAGGCTGAAGAATGTCCCATCACACTCCCTGGGGCACAGACCTTCTTTTCTTTTTTCCAATTTATTTATTTACTTATTTATTTATTTATTTTTGGCTACACCACAGGGCATGTGGGAATCTTGTTTCCCCGACCAGGGATCGAACCCATGTCCCCTGCAGTGGAAGCACGGAGTCTTAACCACTGCACTGCCAGGGAAGTTCCCAGGCCTTCTTTTCTAAGTCTCGGGACTTCGAGACGTGGGGGCCTTTGGGGTGCTGTTCTCTGATTTTCCAAAGCAGTGGCACACCCTTCCTTCTCGCTCTCTTGCTCACTGAGGCATATGGGCAAAGGTCCACTTGCTAACAGGCATCTCCCTGGTCCGTGTGCTTGGCAAGAGACCATACCCCCAGGGCTGGCAGCAGTGAAGGCAGCATAGCAAGGCAGTTAATCATGGAGGCTCTGAACCAGGAAGACCTGGGTTCAAGTCCAGGCTCTACCACTTAAACGCTGTGTGACATTAGCCAAGTTAACTTCCCTGAGCCTCAGTTTCCCCACCTGTAAAATGGGATGGAGTTGGATTGAGGATTAAATTAGATCCTAAGCACGGAGGACCTGGTTTTATTACCCAGGGGAGCTCACCCTCTGCTTCCTTCCTTGCAGGTTCTCAGATCGATGACCATGTTCCAAAGAGAGCCTCAGCTCGGATCCTCGCTCCCCCCGGAGGCAGGTCAAGTGGCATTTGGTAAAGGCACTGACCAGCCCCCTAAGTGAAGATGCACCACTGCCACCAGCCCACACGCCTTCCGGCCACAGCTGCAGGGGGCGGGAGAGGCCGGGCTGGGCAGCGCACCACCTGAGGGGGCCCCGGGACACGGGGAGCCCTCCCCATGTCTGACACGTGATTCACTGTGCTTCGAGCCGACCCTAACAGGCACTTTGAGATGTGTTCCTCCTGCTGCAGTCCTTTCCTGCCTTGGCCTCGGCAGGCTTCCCGGGGGCCCATGCTATGCACAGAGCCCAGTGCATAGAGCCTGGCCCCGCCCCTCCTCTCACACCCGCCTCTGGGCTGGCCTTGGGAAAGCCCGACCTTAGTGCCCTGCCCCTGGCTGACCCGCCAGCTGTCCAGAGCACTTTAGCAGATGTGTTTTAAAAGAAAAGGACTCCCTCCCCCATCCCCTTCGGCCCAGTGGTCACTTTCCCCAAGTCAGACAGGTGTTAGCATCCCAGCCATGCCCAGGACATCTGGTTTTTCCCCACTCATCTCCCGCCCCTGTTTGGTTGTGGCTGGGACACTCTGTGCCCTTTGCCAGCTGCTTCCTCTCCGCCACCCCCCAGGAGTCCCAGGCCCAGAAGGGCTGGCCGGGCGGGCATGAGGCTGGTGCCAGGCGCGTGTATATGATTTTGTTTTGCACGTTTGGTTTGCGCAGTGGTTTGGTTTGACTTGTTTGTGCATCCTGTGAAAAATGACGGTGCTTCGTGTCACTAGCATAGCATAGAAACAGGAATAGATGTGGACCTTAGGAGATGCTGCTTCGACACCAACCAGAAAGCCTAGGGCACCGATGACAGGGGTGAGAGGGGGATACTGGACTCGCAGGCCCTTTTTCTCCCTTCCTGGAGTCTTCCTGCCCTTCCCCTCCCCTCCTGGTCTAGTTTCCTGCATCCTGAGAGGGTGCCCGGGATGCTGGCCCTGCAGACCTTCAGGGAGCAGGGTGGCCTTTCCCATCTCTGGCCCTGGTCACTCCCAGCACTAACGCCACACACACACACCCAGCCGCCTGTACGCTTCCGCCTACTGGACCAAGGCCCCGCCGCTCATCCGTGTGACTGGCGAGAGGCCTCATGCCTGCTAAGAGAGATGGGGGTGGGACTAGATCCGGGTGCGAGGCCAGGCCAGCAGGACCTGGTTGTAGCCCACAGCGCTGCTCCGGGGCTGCAGTCTCCTGTGGTCAGCACCTCACCCTAACCTGCCTGTGGCCTCCATCTCCTCCCAGTTGGGCCCTCCCTGCCTCGAAAGCTCCAGGTGGTTTCCATGGAAACACTAGAGGCTGCCCTTGCTGAGCCTTGTTCCCCCTCGGGGAGTGACATCATGTTGCACATTTGGTCTGAGCACCCGGGCTGACACGTGGCTCCTGGTCTCTTGGGCCGGTGGTCACACCCGGCACATTTCTGTAGTGCTTTTCACGTTGTCAAAGCCCTTTCATGTATGAGCTCTCAATTGCTCCTCACGACAGCTCAGTGTGTATTATTCCCCCCATTTCACAGCTGTGGCCCAGAAAGCTTAGGCCTTCTGACTCCAGAAATGTCCAGGACTGCCCTTAAGAGCTTGGCTGGGTACCCTAGCTGTGGACAGGAGGAGTGGAGTGACATCTCTTGCAGATCCCACCTGAGAGTTTAACCAACTAAAAGACTTACTCTCCCAGTAGGCATTCTGCTTTGTTTTGCACAGGTAGATAAATTTTTCTTGTAAACAAACTGACGCGTATCACTGTTTGAGCCAGAGCCAGTTACTTGTTGGAGGCCTGCCCTGTGGTTTGAGCTGTCCCCACGTCCTCACTTAGGAGCTGAGAGGACTGAGACAGTAACCCAGGAAGCAGAGGCAACAGAGACACTCATGGAGGGTGGTGGCCATGGGGACAGTTGGTGGGGATCTGAGCCTAGGAAACTGTGTGACGCTGACCCCGTGGTACAGTGCGCATCATCTATCCCTTTCAGCCCTTGCTGGGTCATGGGCCTTGGGCAGATGCCAAAGAGCCAAGCAGTGGTGGTGGCCAGGGGGCAGAGCATCCCTGCTTGGGCTAGGAAAGCTTTACCTTCTCTGAGTGCCTCCGCCCGAGAGATGCATGGTCCGTGGCTCTGGGAGACCACATGTTGGTGTGGTCCATCGAAGGCCTTCCACTTCATTCACCCCCGACCTTTACATAGACCCACCCTTGCCCAGGAGCTTCTAGAGGAAAATCAGAAGGAGGTTCAAGGAACCAAATGAAAGGTCACCCCCCGCCACCCATTCCCTGCCCCTGTGCCGAGCTCCAGCCAGCCCCATCACCAGCCCCATTGGCTCTTGGTTGGAATGAAAAGGGTCTCTGGTTGCACTGAATGCAGCTCTCAAACTGGTCTTGTACTTGCTGAATAAATACTGTTGTTCTTGCCTTAGCTGCTCTCTAGGTTTGTGGGGTTAAGTTACCAGAAAATTGTGCTACTGTGTGTGTGTGTGTGTGTGTATGCGCGTGTGTGTAGTGCTAGGAGTCCACAGTAGGTCTCGGTCAAGCCAATGCCGTGATGAAGGCTTTTCCGATACTGACCCAGAAACCACAGAACCACTCGGAAACCCAAACCGCCTCCAGCTGCCCAGGTGGCAGGCACAGCCTGGGGTCGGGATGGAGCCTCCAGCACCCAAGTGACTTCCTCACTCCTCTGTAAATGTCATGGTGCTAAGATTGTGTCAACCCCATGAGGACACATGGTCCTGTGCTCTGGCCACCTGACTGAGGCAAAAACAAAACAGCCCGACTCGTTGTGTTCTGGTGCAGGTTTGTATTAAACTGTAGCTACTTCTCACTTGGTCTCAGTTGTGTTTCTTCAAAGAAGAGGGAGCTTGGTAGGGGGCCTCTTCTTCCACAGTGGCTGGGATGGGGCTTCAGTTGCTAAAAAAGTCAGCTTTGGGTCTTCACTTGTGTTAGGTGGCAGGTGGCAGCTCACTGGGAGGCCTGAGCAGAGACTGAAGATTAAAAATGCTAAGAGATGGGAGCCTCAGTGGCCCAACAGCTAGTAGTCAGGCCTCTCCTGGTGGGAGCAAAACCAAGATTTTTGGTGCCAAATATCCCAGGACAAGTTTGGGCTGAGTTCTCTGAAACAGGAATAATTAGGGGGAGACATCAGATACAAAAGGCAGGCAGGAGTGGGGATGGGACTAGGCTTTCCCCACCCACCCTTTGGTTACCATTTTGGAAACCCATAGCCCCGTCTTCACACTGGAACTCTTGGCTGTTGGAATCATGGTCTCACAAAATCCCATTTCAAAGGACTGTACAAGGCCTGTGTGTCTTTGAAGGACCTGCAGGCTGCTCCCTGGCTCTCCGGAACCCCACCTTTTGCATTGGCCCACTGTGCCTTCAAACCCTTCCATCTGCATCAAGACTAATCTACCTTCTCTTAGATCTCAGCCAGAGGTTGGGGGGCTATCTGATCAAACACTTTCACACTAAAGAGTGAGTGAAATTGTTGCTACCAGTACTATGGGGTCACTTGTACTTCTTAGCCCCAAAAAACAAAACCTTAATGAGGGAATTTTAGGTAGAATGGGGAAATAGTTGGGAGCCGGAGAACCTTCTCAGTTCTCACCAAATAAGCAACCCTCCTGCAAATAAGGCAGCCCATGACCAAAAGAAATACCCAGAGCACTGCAGTTAGGACAGAGCCCTTCACTGTAATGAAATGAGCTGTGTGTATAAGTTCTACTGGGGTTTCGGAGCCAGATGGAAACACCATTATTGGGCTTGTGAAGGATGCCAAGTCCCTGGGGTGATACTGGGCCAAAGCACCTGTGTTACCCTGTTTCCCCATAGCATGCATGGGAGCACACCAGAATTTGATTAACTGCCAAAAATCCTTTGTAAGTGTTTGAATGAAAAATGGCATGGCAACTCATTTGGCAGGTCATGTGCACGGTAGCAGGTGGTTTATAGAAAAAAATAAATAAGATACCCAGGAAGACACTGGTTGCCTTTGTACGTATGTAGTCGTGGGAAAACAAAAGACCACAGACTCAGACTTTAAAAGTAACACTTGATCGTTTGTAAGAATCTGCATTTGTGGAAACTGAACCAGCCAGCAGCTAAGCAACCATCACCCTCTATTTCTTCACTCCAATTACAGGCTGACTCTTATATACAGGTACAACCTAACACTAAGATTTGCCTTGCAGTTGTTGCAGTGGAGGAGGATGGGCCTCATGACACCCAAGTTATAAAGAAGAAACCTCACGATACACGGGCAGCGTAGACCTTCTAGTCCTAAGTTAATAAACGGCTATTTGACCGTGTTGCTGATAACACATTTGAAAGGGCTCTTAGTACTTTTCCAGCAAAACATTCAAGGATCTAACATTTGTTGATACTTGATACCATCTTATAATGATGGCAGCTGAGTTCTTCACCTGCTTCCCTTCATATATTTACCAACCACACATGTATACCTAGAGGTAACTTGTCCGGGTTTGCCCAGACAGTCCTGGTTTAAGTCTATTGCCCTCCAGAATAATTATTATTAGCGCCCCCTTCACTTTCAAATGTGTCTTGGTTTGGACAATAAGTTTTTGGGGCATCTTAGGTACGCCTATATGTTCATGAGTTTATTAATATGCTTGTCAGGAGCCAAAAGTTTTTCCATCACTGAAAGATGGAGGGCAGGGCATGGTGAGAGGCGAGGAAAATGGGTCCTTTTTCACGGGTGAGGACTGGAGTTTCTGGTGACGAGCTCTGAATCTCCGCACAGCCCTCGGAGGCCTCGTGACGTCTCAGTGGCTGTGGATGCAGCAGTGGTAAAGGCCTGGGGGCACTTTCCTAGCTTTTCAGTCTAGCTTATAGACCTTATTATTCCATTAAAAGTTGTAAGCCTACCAAATTTTATCATTTACTTTTTTTTTTTCTTTTTTTTTTGCAGTACGCGGGCCTCTCACTGCTGTGGCCTCTCCCGTTGCGGAGCACAGGCTCCGGACGCGCAGGCTCAGCAGCCACGGCTCACGGGCCCAGCCGCTCCGCGGCATGTGGGATCCTCCCAGACCGGGGCACGAACCCGCGTCCCCTGCATCAGGAGGCAGACTCCCAACCACTGCGCCACCAGGGAAGCCCTCATTTACTTTTAAGGGGACTTTGATTCAATTTATAAACTTAAACACATTACGACATTTTAAATTACATTTAAAATTCTATTTCCTTTTTAAATAACTTTCCCAAGTACTAAATAATTATTACCAATCTGACAAACTTAGAAATATAGTGAGCTTAGAGGTTTATTAGATATTTCTTTGCTGAGCATAAATTTAGTAAGTTTTTGACATAAATTCATGTTACACATTTTAAATTAGTTCTGGGGCGCTCACTGTAATAGGCCAAAATTTCTTTTACAAGTATGACATAAACTACCAAATACGCTCAGATCCTCTCTCTCGCTCTCTCTTTTTTTTTTTAAATTGAAGTATAGCTAATTTACAATGTTCTTTTAGTTTCAGGTGTACAGCACAGTGATTCTGTATATATGAGTTTCCAGACATAATCAAGACATTTCTAATTAATGGAAATAATGCGTCAAGAGCTAGCAAGAGAAAGGCACTAGCTGCATACAAAGAATTGGAAACTGAAAGCTGATTTGTCAAAAAAAAAATACTAGAGGATGGAAGATCATGGAGTATGTTTTCTAAATTTTAAGGGAAAATAATTTCCAACCAAGATTTCTACACCCAACCAATCTGTCAACCAAGTATCAGTGAAAAGTCATTTTTAGACATGCAAGATTGAAAAGTTTGACCTTTCTTGTACCCTTTCTTAGGAATCCATTTGAGGGTGTGCCCCAACGTATTAAACTGTAATAAAAAATAGAAAGACATGGGATAAAGGGAATAGGAGATTCAACGTAGGTAAGAGGATCAGGAATGGTGTAGAGAGAAACCCCTGGAAGGCAGCTGGGCAGCAGCCTAGAAGACAATGGGTCCGGAAGGAGCAGCCCTGAAAAAACCCTGACCAGCAGGCTAGAAAATCCATTTGGTCCGGTATTTGCTCTTTTGTCACAATGTGCTATAAATACTTAGCTGAAAGAGGTTCTAAGAACAACCAGAAAGTATCGCCCTGCTCTTGATAAAAAAGAACAGAAGAAGAAAAGATGATTTGCAAAAAGAATGAATTACGGATTCTCTGAGTTTGGGGCTTCCTTACACACATCTAATTTAACCTCTGCAGAAATTTCTACCACATCCCTGACAGATCGTCTAGCCCTCAGGATCCAGGACATTTAGTCCAGTGACAGAGAAGCGCCTTCCCCAGGCATACTATCCCACTCCCCCAGAGCTCTGTTTGTTCAATATTACTTCCCTAATTGAAACGGAATTCTGTCTCTCTGCACCTCATGCCCGTGTGCCCTATAGCTGTTCCCTCTGGAGGAGCACAGAGCAAATGGCCACCCCATTTATGTAACAGCTCTTCCCATATGTGCACTTCATAGTGGGCTCCGTCCTGCCCACGCCACTCAGGTTTCCTCTAAGCCAGTAGTTCTCAAACGCTGGCTTTGCCTCAGAATCACCTGGAGTGCTTATTTAAACACAGCTCACGGGGCCCCGCCCCAAGAGCTTCTGACTCAGTAGGTCTGCTGTGGGCCAAACATTTCTACAAGTTCAGGTGCGCTGAGAACCAAACTTTGGGAACCACTGCTCTAAGCAAACAGCTCCCCTTCTGTCAGCTGTCGGTCCGTGGCATTGTTTTCATGCCACTCATCCTGAAATGTGGCACCAAGCCTCCAGAATGGAGGTTCTGGTGCTTTTTTTGTTGTTGTTGTCCAAATTATTTTTATTTATTTTTTAACATCTTTATTGGAGTATAATTGCTTCACAGTGGTGTGTTAGTTTCTGCTTTATAACAAAGTGAATCAGCTATACATATACATATATCCCCATATCTCCTTCCTCTTGCGTCTCCCTCCCACCCTCCCTATCCCACCCCTCTAGGTAGTCACAGACCACCGAGCTGATCTCCCTGTGCTATGCGGCTGCTTCCCACTAGCTATCTATTTTACGTTTGGTAGTGTATATATGTCCATGCCACTCTCACTTTGTCATAGCTTACCCTTCCCCCTCCCCATATCCTCAAGTCCATTCTCTAGTAGGTCTGTGTCTTTATTCCCGTGTGTCTTAACCCACAATGACTCCCTGGAGACTGCAAGGAACAGCCTGAGGGGCAGAGGGCCCTGGAGAAGTAAAGCCCTAAGAAATGACCTCCTTTGGTGAGTGAGCGCCTTCAGTTCCTGGGGGGGGCGGTGCAGAGCAGCAGCTGTACACTGAAAATGCCAGGAAGGTATATCTTCCCCTGCCCCTTTCCACTGTTGGGCTGGCCTACTCTTCTATCCTCTTTCTGCCTTGTTCAGCCTTTCGCTGCTCCCCAAAGTCCTGGGTCCACGAGATGGCCCCTGGCCACAGTACTACCCATAAAGGCCTCCAGGTGGCGCTTTAAGCTTATCAGTGCCTGCTTCTTTGGCTTAAGGTGCCAAAGCTGACCTAACCTAGGTGAACTGGTAAGGCCCAAGAAAGGCCAGTATGTTCAGGTCACCATGGCCTCAGTCCCAGCCCCCAGAGCAGCTTGGGATAAGGGCAACCTTGAGTGTGAGTGCGGGGCCATAGCAGCCCTTCTGCTACCAGGAGAACCCCTGGGGAAGTTGTCCCTTTCAAGGCCAATGTCTAAGCTAAAGTTGCAAGATTTAACAAAAATACAGGATGCTCAGTTAAATCTGACTTTCAGATAACAAGTAATTTTTAGAATTTTTTAGTGTAGATATGTCTCAAATAGTGTCTGTGGCATACTTATACTGAAAAATTATTTGTTGTTTACCTGAAATTCAAATTTAACTAGGCATCTTACATTCATGTGGCAACTCTAGGTTTACGTTCATGAGTTTTACATCTTCCATGTAATGCGTGCTTTATATCTGCAAGCATGTGTTAGATACTACATGTGTTATCTGCAAGCATGTGTTAGATACTACATGTGTTATCTGCAAGCATGTGTTAGATACTACATGTGTTATCTGCAAGCATGTGTTAGATACTACAAAAATGAATCAAGTGCAGCTTCTGCATTGAGAGATTAGTTTGGGGAAAGTACATATTGAGAAATAATTGTAGTAGGAAGGCATAGGAAGGTATAGGAAGCATGGGATAGTGGAAGTTTGGGGTTTGGTGTTGGCTTTAGGTTCCGACCCGGCTCCTGACGTGCACTAGCTGTGTGACTTTATTTAACCTCTCTGGGCCTCTACTGTTTATTGTGAAAATGGGAATGATACCAACCTCAGGAGGTGACCAGGGAGGTTATAGGAAATGGTACGTATTTCATGCCTGGCTATAGTAGCAGCTAAATAAATGCTAATTTCCCCTTTGTAAACAAGAAATACTGTGAGAGAGAGACAAATAAAAGTGCCAGAGTAGCAAAGAGCTTTACCTGCTTTGAGAAGGTCTCTATAAAGAATGTAACACTTCAGTTTTTAAATAAAAATAACAACTGATACTGTTTACTGAATGCCCACAGCATGCCAAGCATTGTCCTAAGCACGTGATAAACAAGATCCCACCTAATTCTTAAGTCTCTGAGGCTTTTACTATTATTATCCCTACTTTACAGATGAAGAAACTGAGTTAAATAGCTTGCCGTAGAGTTAGGGAGTGATAGATTTAGTATTTCAACTCAAGTCCACGTAGCTCCCAAACCTTGCCTTAACCTCTGTTTAATGCTGTCTTCACGTGAATTGGCCCTTGACATTTGAGGTGGGGATCGCTACGAAGAGAAGCACGATTTGTGTCCACTGAGCTGCAGAAACAGTGGATGCTGATGCAAAAGCTGGGGCAGGTGAAAGAGAAGAGTCTTGGGAGATACATGCACCCCAATGTTCATTGCAGCACTATTTACAATAGCCAGGACGTGGAAGCACTGCAACTCCTCTCTGCCCAGCTCCTCTCTGCCCAGCACTGCAGCTCCTCTCTGCCCTCATCTCACAGCTAGGGCAGCCCTGCAAGTGCCCATCTAAAGTCTAGCCCCCTGTCAGCCAGAGTTGACCCACTCTCTCAGACTCCCTCAACCACTTGGCTTCCCCTGTCACCCTGGGCAAAGCACAAAAGGTCAAGTTGTTTTTAACTTGCTTGGCTATTTTCAATCCCATGTGAGGTGCTAAGCGTACAAAGGTAAATAAGATATGGTCTCTGAGAGTAAGGACCTCGGGTGGGGAGAGATGTGAATAAGCGTGGTATTGTAACACAAGGCGATGTGAGGCCGTGACAAGAACGTACCTGGTACCAAAGAGAACGTGTCAACTGTCTGGAGGAGGTCCCTGACAGGGTCACAGAGGAAATGACACTAAAGCTGGTCTTGGAGAATGAGTGGGAGTTTGCAGAATGAGGGGAAAGGGGGACTCCAAGCAGGGTGAACCCCGTAACGGTGGCTCAGCTGTGAAACAGAACAGGTTTCTTGGCCAACCACAAGTGCTTCCTCTTTGTGGCTGACATATATGGTGAGAGGTAATGAGGCTAGGGGCATAAGAGGAGTGGAAGGTGAAGTGGAAATGGTTAGTAGGGGCCAGATTAGAGCAGAGCTTCTCTACCATGTGAAAGAGTCTGAACTTTTATCCTTCAAGCCAGTGTGTCTCAAACATTCCACTAAAGTACCCCAAAAGGCAGTGTGGAGAGTTCAGGCCTGGAGGTATCTTGAGTTCAAACTCTCTAAACGTCTTGTCTTTAAAATCATGTGATTCTTGCATTCTACTTCATCATATGTCTGGGTTTTTAAAAAATATTTTAAAATATTTTCCTGAATCTCTAAATAAAATTGAAGCTTGAGGAAGATATAACTATTTTATAGCTCCTCACTCTGTTTCCTTACATGACTCCCCCATGCCCAGAAGTTGTTTCAGCCAGTTTGAGAAGGGCAGCCATAGGGACTTAGGCAGAGGAGTTATGTTGATAAGATTTATCTTCTAGAAAGAGCCTCCTAGCTGGTGTTGAGGATGGGTCAGAAGTGGGAGAGACTAGAGGAAGAGAGACCAGGTGGGGGGCTCTGCAATAACCCAGGCAAGAGATGGTAAAGGTGATGGAGATAAAGAAGGAGAACAGACCTGAGAGCTATTTAAAAATGGAATTGATAGTGTTGGAAAACTGTTCTGGTATAAGGAGTTGGGGAGAAGATGTGGGTTAGGATCACCCTCAAGTTTTTCTTGGATAGTGATGTCATTAACAATAATAGGGAATATAGGAAAGTTAGGTTTGTGAGGGGGGAAGGGTAAATAAGTTTAATTTAAGCCTATTGAGTTTGAGGTGCCTGTGGGACATAGGGCTGGAGCTATCTAGAGGGCAATTACATATACAGGTCTGACAGTTGGAAGAGCTGATTGGGATGGAGATACAGATTCAGAAGTCATGGGAATACCTGAGGCCACTCAGGAAGTATGTATAGAGGGAGGAGAGAGAAATGAGATGGGAATCCCCGGGATGGTTAAGGGCAGATTTAGAAAGCAAGGGAGAATGGAAAAAGGAATGTCAAAAAGTCAAGAGGACTCATCACTTCCTGGCGAATGGCCAGTTCCAGGGCTGAGGTAGGGAAAGTACAAGATGAGCCGGGAACATCTTTACCAGAAAGCAAGGGAAGGTTCAAAGGGTGATGGGGACAAATCCACAGGACACAGGGGCCAACTTGAAGTTTCTTCCACTGGCCAAATCTGTGGCCATTGAACATCCAAACAAATAAGAAGAAGAAAGGATTATAACCCACTGGGGGAAAAATCCCTGTCAACACTGATATAGATAAACAAATGGCAGTGGGTCTGAACCCTAAACCAGGAACTGGCAATGTGTGCCCACTGGATTTCAGAAACGCTATGAACTAGTAAGTGCTGTGTGTGCCTTTTTTTCCTCCTCTTTGAAATGATAATGTCCATAGAAATTATCCTATGCCTGTGCCTCTAGTGTATGCTGGGTACGTATAAGGCAGATGATGTGTCTCTTTACTTCACAGGTCTTCAGATCAAGAGGACTGGTACTCAAGGAGTTATATCCAAGGAACAGGGCCTGAAAAGCCATATCCATACTGGGCCCTGAGTTAGATGTTGAGATCCTGGACTTCAAGTTGGTGCTGTCATGGATTGAGACTTGGGGGTCTTGAGGGAGGGGATGAGTGTATTTTGCATTGAGTGGCATGTGAGTTCTTGTCATTAGGTGGTAGGGTGTAGCAGATAGCATTTTCCAAAGATGATTCAACAATATCTCTCATCCATGCTCTTATTACGTGACTTGGACATTGCTCCCTTTGAGAGGTGTGGCCTATGTTCCCTTCCTTTGATATTAGGTAGACTTTGTGATGTTGTTCAACCAATAGGATATGGTAGAAGTGATGTCTGAAGCAAGGTTATAAAAAGAGATGCAGGGACTTCCCTGGTGGTCCAGTGGTTAAGACTTCACCTTCAAGTGCAAGGGGTGTGGGTTTCAATCCCTGGTCGGGGAGTTAAGATCCCACGTGTCTCGCCGCCAAAAAACCAAAACAGAAAACAGAAGCAATATTGTAACAAATTCAATAGAGAGTTTAAAAATGGTCCACATCAAAAAAAATCTTAAAAAAAAAGGATGCAGCTTTTCTCTTACTATTATATTCACCCTTGAAACCTTCAACTACCATATAAGTATTCCAACTGTCCCAAAGCCACCATGTAGTGAGAAAGCTAGCTCTGAGATAATATGAAGAGAGAGGGTTGTCTAGTTAGCCCCCTGCTGTTTTTAAGCTCCAGCCACCATCTGACTGTAACCACTTGAGAAACCCTGAGTCAGAACCACCCAGCGGAGCTCTTCCTGAATTCCCATCCCACAGAAACAGAGATAATGAAATGGTTATTGTTTTAAACCACTAAATTGAAGTGATTTGTTTTGCAGCAATAGATAACTGACACACGGTAAAATGTTAGCATGTGGAGAATCTGGATGAAGGGTGTACAGAAACTCTTTGTAGAATGGTCCTTTATCCCATGTGTGACAAATGGGTGGGGCTACAAGGACCATAGTCTCTTCTCGGGATTACTCAGGCCAGCCAGCTACCTCTGATGCCAGCTACCATCCAAGTCCACACCTACAACCATGGAGATGTGCTGGAACTTCAGAATGGAGAAGCAAAATAAACTGAGTCTGAAAATTTTCCCTTGTCCTTGTGACACCCAGACACCCTATAGATACAGTTAGGAACAGCTTCAGTTCTCCAACTCTGTAGCTAGGAAAAGTGTAGCCTGCATTTTTACTGTCCTAACCCCTTGATTTGCTCTGGGAATTATCCTCTACAGGAAACCCTCTCCTTTCTGAGAACTGCCTTGGATGGGTGGAGACAGTCTTGACTCAGCATATGCTGTGTCCCTCTCTTTTCTTACTCTATCTGTAGTCAGCTGCCTTCTCCTTCTCTCCTGAGAAAATGGGCTCAGTCAGAGTGCTTTGACACCCATAGTCCTGGGGTGGAATCTCTGGGAGCTATACAGGGAGACTCAGAAAAGAATGCTAGCTACGAATTCTTACTTCTGAGTCATTCAAAGAGAATGCAGCATGTCAACAAGCCCAGCAGAATCCAGTGATGTTCACCAAGAGTGCTGGATCTGAGCTGGGTTAGGAGATGGTATAATAGTAAGGCATGAAGGGCTTGTACTGATTATAGAGGGTGACAGGGATCATTGAAGAGGTCAGTAACTTGTGAGAAAATTTATTTAGTGGAAACATTAGGGACAGTGTAGAAGGGAGACTAGCTACAGGTGAGGAGTCAGGAAACAGAGAATGCCAGAGTCTAAATTAATAGAGGACTAGAGTTTTGGCATTAAGATGGAGAGCTAAGTGAGTGAGAGAGGTGTAATAGTGTCTGTGGTACTTAACGATTAAATATGTGCAAAGATCATATGGAAAATATTAGTGGAGACTCTGAGGCAGTTAGGTCAGAGAAAGTGAGGATGAACAAAAAAATTTTTTAACCTTTGACTCCTTTCACTTATTTCTTTGGAGTCAAAGAAGATACTTCTTTGAAGACTCTTTGAAGAAAATCTTTGTCTTCACTTGATCCAGTTCCATAAGCACTTATTGGAACTCTACTATGTTTCATATTGGGTGCTAGATGCTGAGGGAGCAGATGAATAAGACAGAATTCCTGCCTACAAGGGGCATGTAGTCTGATTGAAGAGACACATGCAAACCAAGGACAATACTGTAAGATGTGTATGGAGGTATACAAAAGGAGGTATGTACAAGATGGGTACAGAGGTGACCTTAAGATATCCACGGGAGTCAGGGCTGAGGGAAGGAGACCCAGAAGTAGTTTGCACAAAGAGAACCAAGCTAATGAAATCATGAAGTGGTGAGCATAGTGGAACCCTGGGTGGAGTACTGGAGGACAAGGACAGTAGGTGTGGACAGGAAGAAGAGGGATCTAGAAGAACTGGGGAGATCCATAAAAGCTGACCTAGAACAGGGAATCTGGGAACACCAATGAACATATCAAGGAGGGAGCTAGTTATGAGGGGGTAGAATTTAAACTAGCTAGTGGGCAAGATGAAGAAACAGGTATCGTTTACAAACGCATTGGGACAGAGACAATAAGGTTGATAAAAATTCGTGACATGTGTATAGAAGACTTTGTTAGCTCCATTTAGAGGTAAAGGTATAGACTTTTTGGCAGGAGACAAAAAGGAATGCTTAACACAGGCAGAGGAAAATTGAATTTGGGGATTAGAGTAACAGGCTGCGATTGAAAGCCATAAACCAAGAGAGGAGAGAAAGCCCAGCCTTAGCTCTCTCCTGTTGCTAAAAAAGAAGAAATATTCTCCTTTGCAGTAGCCGTGAGACAGATAAGAATCCGTCATCTAGAGGGAGGAGATATGGGGATATATGTATATGTATAGTTGGTTCACTTTGTTATAAAGCAGGAACTAACACACCATTGTAAAGCAATAAAGATGTAAAAAAAAAAAAAAAAGAATCCGTCATCTGGCTACTATGGAATCAGGTGTAAATGGTTGTTCTTTCTGTGCTCAGGGTGGAGGAATTGTTACCCCGTTGCTAAGGAAAGAGGAAGGGGCTGTTTCCAGTTGCCATGGAGACAAGGTAAGAGCGTTCCCTCGATACCGCCGTAAATTTATGAGGCGGTGTCCTCTCCTTGTTGCTATGGCGACTTAGAGGGACTGTTCTCGTCGTCCCCACCTCCCATCGCAGTTGCTAACACAAGGTGGAAGTAGGGGCTGTCCTTCCCTTTCCAACCAGTTGCCTTGGAGACGGCTGGTGCCCTGGCCCCGCCCCGCTCGGACTGACAGCGGTGGCCGCATCGCGCCTGCGCAGTGCTCTCTTCCCCCGCAGTCTCTGTGCGTTGAAGCCGGAGACCGCGGCGGCCTCTGTTAGGACCCTCCGCCCCAGAGCCGCCGGCCGGAGCCGCAGCCTCAGCCGCAGCGCCCCCGCCGCCTGTCCCCTCCCCCGCCGCCTCCGCCGGAGCCATCTCGCGCACTGTGAGTCCAGGCCGAGGCGACCGACGCCGTGGGGCTGAGTCAGCGGGAGGCCCGGGCCCGAGCTGGGGGAGGGGAACCGAGTTGCCCCCCTCGCCTCCCGACCCGCGCACCCGCCCCCCAACTGCGTCTCCCCCACGCCCGCCTCCCTTCCTCCACCCCTCTCTCCCGGGCTCCCCGCGGCCTCAGCCGTCAGGCCTCCCCGAGCCACTCCCCCTCCCCTTCTCTCCCCACAGACCCACCTTGGGGCTTCTTTCCCGCTGGATGCGGCGCTACCGCACCTCTGCTCTGGACAGACTTTTCCCCAAAAAAACTGCCCCCCGTTCGCCCTTGTCCCTTCTCCTTACTCCTCTTGGGCCTGACATCTCCGGCCTCTCGGGTTTTCCCCAGTCATATGCCAGAAAAAGAGTGACAAGGGAGAGAGCGAGGGGAGACTGGGGGGAGGGGGACGTTGTGCCTGCCCAAACGTTGGGGCCTCAGGTTTCCTACCCACACGCTCCTGCCCCGGCTGGCGTGGGGAGGCAGGTCTGGACAGTACTAGCTGGCTGCTAAGAGCTTGTGGGGCTTTCCGAGTAGATTTGCTGGGAAGCGTTCCGCCCCATCATCATGATCAGCTACTGCTTAGTGAGCACTCTCTAGTGCACGGTGGCCTTCTAGTGGGCTGAGCTCTGGCTTTGGCGGGCGCTGTGGAGAGGGACTAGAGAGAGTGGAGGGAGGGGAAGAAAAGGTTGCGTTTGAGAGCTGAAGTTCCTGCGCTTCCAGTGCGTTGTTGTGAATAAGCATCTTGCAGTACTCTTTAACATGCTTTCCATCCCCCCCTCCCCCTTCCCTTCCCCCCCGCCCCCCCCCCCACCGTAGTACAACATGGATATAATGGGAGGTTTGGAAACAGGCCTGATACCCGTAGCAAATGCTTACTGTTTGTATATTAAGGGTTGTGATCTCTGATACCTGTAAATTCCAAGTGGTAACCAACTGGGCAAGAGTGAGTTTTAACATAACATGTGCAGAGCGGAGAAGGAGGAGGAGAACTGAGGTTTCTCTCTGGTGTAGGGCTGAGGCTTGCACCCCCTGTTTCTTGCAGCTGTGTCTCTGTGGGGACTGTCACCTGATAGGGGTTCTAGCATATTTGAACAATTCCCTGGGTTATGTTTGCTACCCATCCACCTGCCCATCGTGCATTCCCTGATCTTGGAATAGAGCAGGATCCCAAACTGTTTTCTTTTTTCGGAAGAAAAGGAGCTGAAGTTAGAGTTGGTGCGCACAGCCAGAAGCTGTCTCTTAATAAACGTGCCTCAACTCGAGGGCTCCTAACTACTGTGTGTACCTCATTGCCAACTTCCTTTGATTCTTTTTTTTTTTTTTTTTGCTTTCAAATCTCAGTGTACTGTTAGAAAATGTGTGTAAATATCACCCAGTTAAACTGTAGAAGAGGCTTTGGGTTTTTTTACTTTAGGGTGCAAAAGGCGTAGATGGTTCAGTTCTAAAAATCATGGTGAAGAACCCACAAATTTGGAGTTTCTGGCTTGCAAACGGTGAGGAATAACGATTTTGCGCCTTGACTTTGCTCAATCATGGCCTATTGGCAGCCTCCTCAGAGCCACTCCCCGCCCCCATGCCCATCAGATTAGTTTACAGTAGCAAAGACGGCTGTCGCCCTAGTTTTAAACATAGAGATGAAGTTCAGGAAAACTACTGCCCCCATGCAGCAGTGCAGTTTCTTCTGTTTCGAATGCCAGTCTGGGGTTTGGTGGGATGCACCTGCCTGCGGGGCGATGGGAACTGTGGGGCCTGAGAGTTACATTCCTTCTGTGTGGTCCTCTCTGTGTTGCATAGCTCACCGAAATACCCGAGCAGGGCAGGAGCAGACAGCTGTGCTGGAGAGCTGCTCCTCCTGAGTTGAGTGTATTTTGGGAATCAGCGATATTACTGGGGTGGAGGGTTGTGAATTAAGAAGCAAGAAAATGTGTCAAGGCTAGATAGATCAGGAGGGTGTGAGTAAAATGTCCCCTTTACAGTTTACTGTGGGATAGGACATTTCCAGAGCACCACAGTGGTTTTTATATAGGTTAATTTGCCTTTAAAATCCATACCTGTGTTTTACGAGATAATGATGGAATGCCTTTTAAACTGCTGCTGTTGGGAAACAGGACTAATACCTGTGTCTCATACGTTGCCTATCCAGTTGTTACTGAGTGTAATTGTTAAGATCAGGGAGAGGGACATGATTTGAACCAAATTAGACCTAAATCTATGTGATCTATGTTGTAGTCTTGTAGCACTATATTTCCTTGATTCTAAGACACACCAGCAATTTACCAGCAGCTTTTAGGTAAACTCATTTAACACTACCAGATCAAAATATACATGTTGAGTCTACGGTGCCTCCTAATTTCAGGAACATTAAAACAGCCAGGAAGCGGCCAGATTTGAAGGAGGGATTTGCGTGTCTTAGAACTGAGAATGATATTTATAATATTCCTGGGGATGTGATGATCCTGAGAGTGCATGCATTGTGAGGACGGATTTCCTTAAGTCCTTTCCCTAAGCCAGCCTACTCTGTGGGGTCGTGTATGTAAGATGATTGACTGCAGTTAGGCATGGCAGTTGGCTGTTGAAGAGAGGAAAGTTCCTATGTGGGACTCCATCCCAAGGCCTTCATATGGTACCCTCCAGAAGCGGAGCCAACTAGCTGGCAGCAAACATCGTATGAGCTGTACCTGAATTTAGCCAAGTAACATCTTTCAGAAGCTGAGCAGAAAATGTAATTTTTCTGAACCAAAATGCATCTGATTTGTTCACAGACATATTTGTAAAGATCCTAAGGCACATGTCCTCCCCCCCGTAGGATGTTAGAAGTGGAGAGGACTTCAGATGGCTCAGTGTTCTCATTTCCAGATTTCAGTATGAGACACCAAGAGTTAGTGACTTGCCTGAGGTCACCCAACTAATGTATAAAGTATGTGAAAACATTTTGTCAGCTGTGCACACCATGCAAATTAATGTTGGTAGTTATTAGTGGCTGAGTCAGGATTAGAACCCAGATTGCCAGTCTAGGGCTATTCTACAATACCATGTTACCTCATCCCTCATATTTAATATTCTAGAGGGTTTTAATAAAAAATAATTTAGTAGTCTGTAATTAGCCCTGTAGACAAGGGCTTGTTTTTTGTCTGATTGCAAAGCCAGGTGAAATTGAGTGTCACACTGTCTAATTAAATATTTATTCTTGCCATCTCAAAAATATTTTTTCCCCACGCAGTGCATTTCAACTTCAAGGAAGTTTTTCCTTTCTTAAATTTGCATCATCTAACGTAAAGCAAACGCGAAGGTGGGTGTTTGAAGTCTTCGCAACTTATCTGTGAGGCTACTGCTGTATTCCAGGAAGCAAGGTGGAGAGGGCTGAAAGGGGGCCGAGAGGAGGAGCAAACTGGATTATCTTCCAGCTCCCAGAATGTAACCTTCTGTGGTTCCTGGAAGCCATAGAGATTTCTAACCCCTATCCTTGAGAAAGGGAGGTGATCTGGCCTCTGGAAGCAGACAAACCTGCGTTCAAATCCCAGTCCCACCACTTCCTGACCATGTGGCCTTGGGTGAGTTATGGAACCTGAGTGCCAGTTTTCTCATCTGCAAGCCTGAAATGCTACCCATCTGTTTTTGTTGTTGTTTTTTTTTGCGGTATGTGGGCCTCTCACTGTTGTGGCCCCTCCCGTTGCGGAGCACAGGCTCCGGACGCGCAGGCTCAGCAGCCATGGCTCACGGGCCTAGCCGCTCCGCGGCATGTGGGATCTTCCCAGACCGGGGCACGAACCCGTGTCCCCTGCATCGGCAGGCGGACTCTCAAACACTGCGCCACCAGGGAAACCCTACCCATCTGTTTTACAGGATTAAATGAAAGGAAGTGTGTAGAGTACCTGCTTAATAAGAGATAGCAACCATTAATTTATATTACTAAAGTATAAAATAAAAAATAATGCTTTCCAAATTTTATCATGACCTAAGTCCATCTTGGCCCCCCAATTCAGCAACCCCCATCTCCCAGCAGGCCTCTCGGTGTGTTTGACATGCACAGAGGGATTTATCCTGTGAAGACCTGGCACTTGCAGCGTTATTTCAACTGCCAAAATAGGAGTATATGAACTGCCCCTTTGTTTCCATGTATTCAGCTGACCTGGTTATCTGAAAGGCTGGCAGGGCGGGAGCAGTTGACTGGGAGAGCAGAGACTTCGTGCGTTTGTGTATGTCATGGTGGCGGTTAGTCCTCCGCTGGGGAGGCCAGTCTGGGGAGTGATCTTAATTTGAAATGGAAAAGCTGCTGAGCTCTCCCTCGTGAGTCAAGCTCGCAATGGCCTTCATTCAGTTCCTCTACTATTAGAGGTGTAGCTTTAATTGGTGACTGCTCAGATCAGCTCTGCATCTGGGAGATGTGGAGGGCCCAGGAGAGGAGCTATCTGCCTTAGGAGGGAAACCTCCTTGCTAGTGAGGAGAGGTAAAGGGAGGGCATTTGGGGTGGCAACGGTTCCAGATGGAGTCAAGGCGGAGACTGCCACGTAATTAGGGAGCCCGGGCAAGCCATTCAGGTGGGACACAAATGAATTTAAGTTCCTAAAAATTTCATTTGGAAAGAAAATACTCATAAATAGGCATCTTAAGACTGAAAATTTAAACACAATAGTTTTAACCTCTGGGAAGTGGAATTTGAGTGTGGAGGAGTGAAAAGGACACTCAAAGGAGAACTCCTTTTTTTCATATATAATTCTATCTGTGAATTGTTGTAAGAAGCATGTGTGTGCTTTTGTAATTTAATGAAGACCAATAGAGTTGGTAGTGGTTGTTTTTCAGTAAGTACATTTTGGTGAGCAAGAAGCAGTTGCCTTTACTTGGAGCCGTCAATGCTTGGGGCAGATGGGGTTAGACTGCTTCCTTCAAACAGGCCAAGCCAGTTTGCACCAAACCAGGCTCGTAGGTAAGGACAGGACCCTCCAAAGTGGCTGCTTCCTGGCAGCCCAGGATACTTCACTGACCTCCTACCTCACCACCTCTTCCTAGTCTCTTCATTCCCTTCTTGAGAATTGTCCCTTCCTTCTCTTGAACAGTTGAAGTAATCATTGTTATTCTAATAAGCTATTTTAATTTTCAACTATTGATGAAAATGGCATCTGACCAGATGACCTTTATGAAAAATCTGTGCCCCTTACTTAGCATGAAGAGGGCTTGAAGTATAATGGCACCCAGCTGAAATGCTGACCTACTCTGTTATGGTAGCCGCGTTTTAGATCAGATCGGGCTGATAGAGCACAACTTTCCCACAGTGATTTATTAACTGCTTCCCCTAGGAATCACTGATAAACTGACAAAATTATTAAGTATGATTGAGCTTTAATTTTCTCCTAAGTTGGTCAGTTGTGTTTCCTAGCCAGGTGTCCTGTTTATTATAGAAAGATGACACACCTATCATTGGACACGTGCTTTGACTTGCTTAACCAAGCGTTAGGATGGGTTATGATGAGTAATCCACATTCCATCACGCAGTGTTCCCTTTGGCCAAGAGTACAGATTTGGGCGACAGTTGGCCAAGGTTGGTGAGGCTTCCTGTGGCCAAGGATGGTTTTTCCTCTGTGTAGAGTTGACTGGCTAATACTGGCCTAAGTCCAATATCTTGTTCTCACTAGCATCGTGCCCTACCAACTTTCCTAAACGGGTATAACGTTACATCGGTGTTTTGAGCTCTGGACACATTATTTGCCTGAAGTAAATAAAGATTTGGCCTATCTAAATGTTGTGACTCCACGTAAAATGATTTTTTTCCTGAAACTATTTCTTGTATATAGGGGATACATACCAGTTGTGTGATATATTTAAAATAACTGAGCAAGAAGCATGGCTTCAAATTTGCCCAAGTAGTTTTGACAGTGTGTATCAAAAACGTTAAAAGGAGCATATGTTTAGATCAGAGATTGCTGTTCTAGGAGTATTGCGAAAATCAGAGATGTATATAAAAATACCTATACAGTGATTTTTATTAATGCAACATTATTAATTATAATCATTATTAATAACAGCAAATAGTTAAAACAACCAAAAGGATCAATAATTAGGCATTGGTCAGTTCACCTAGATGAAATACTGCACAGGCATCAAAAATCTTGTAGACTATTTTTTGATATCAGAAACTTTTGATATAATCAATGAAAGAAGGATGCAAAATTGTGTGGCAAGAATGATACCAACTTTATTTTAAAATATATGGAAAGGTCCTAGAAGGGCATATGCCAAAACCATAAGTGATTATCTTTAAGTAACGAGATTACTTTTCTTTCTGAGTGCTTTTCAGTGTGTTCCAAACTTTTCTGCATTAAACAGCTATAAGTTTCATTACAAAATTTTTAAACCAGCGATGTATAGTTTCCATGTAGTAGAGCAATTGCTAAGAAAATCTCAAGGTATTTAATTTTTTATTATTTTGTTTCACTATGGTCATGATTCAAGGTAAACACTTCTCAAAGGTGTTCCTTTAGATAGTACTTCATTTCTTCTTTGAGAGAGAGCGTGCCCGGAGTGTTACTGTGTGGGTGTGTGACTTAAAACCATAGTCTAGAAACTCTCAATTCCAGCCGTCCAAATGAAGTAGTCTCTCTTGACTCAAATGAGATGTAAAAAAAATTATGAAAAGAAAGTGTCTTACAATATAGTCTTCTTTGCCTCTTAACTTTTGCTGTTTAAATTTATCAGATTTCAGTAAAACCCCGTGTACCACAGGGCTCCATTTGGGTGGACTTTTTCTCCCCATGTCTTTGCAGATTCTCTGGTGTCCTGGTTCCCCCATGTCTCAGGGGCCTTATTTGAGGCTTTCTCCCTTGTTTTGGCGGTTGTGCACCTATCTGAACTATCTGTTTTGAAAGACTCCACCCAGGCCTGCAGCAGCCTCCTTCCTCCCTTTGCCCTGGCCATATTCTGTTCCGCCCTCAGCTCAGAGGCCCTTTTTCTTCCAGGCGTGGGTGGAGAAGGTTGGGTAGCCACCTGGCAGCAGAAGCCCACTGCGGGGATGGGCTGGGCGGGTCCCTGGAGCTGCTGACTGTGATGGGAGGGGCTGGCCCGGCCGCTGCTGTCCTCTCGTTCATTTTCCCATCCACGCACACACTGTGCATCATCTCTGTGGCCTGTCCAGTGGGCTGATACCTGCCCTCTACCTGTGGTGGTGTCGGCCCACCTCTGAGCGCCGGGACGTAGAGCTGAGGAACCATGTGGTTTATCACGCAGCTCGGCCTGTGCTGCTGTGTAAATGTTTTCTAAGCAGGGTCTGCCTCTTCTTCCAAGTGGTTCTGACTCCCCAGACACCTGTCCCAGACAGGGTGGAGGCCTACCCTGCCACCTGGGATTATTAGTGAACATGTCTTTGGGTGTGGCTCGCTGGGGACACTCCACCGCCTGGAAAGAGCGACTGTGGGAGAAGCATTCATCTTCTCTTGAGGGTGTTGTCCAGGTCACCTGGTAATTTAAATGGTGTTTCCTGCCTGGTAAGAAATGAAATCTCAGCTGCTCTGAGTCAGCAGAATCATAGTTGAACTGCTGTGTGTTGTGCCATGTGAAAGGGGCAGGCCTTGGACCACTGGATGAAATTAAATATCCCTTCCCATATGGGGAGTGTCTCACTGAAGGCTTATCTCCGGTGGTGTAACATGCACTGTGTAGCTAGGCTTTTCTGCAGCACCAGACTCTTGGCAGACAGCCGTCAGCCCCCACTCCCGTCCCTGCAGATTATTGCCACTTATCAGGGTCTCTGATTCAGTCTGTGATCTGTCCTGATTTTAGATGGGTAGAGTTCACCGCTGAAAGCTCCCAGTTTGGGCATCCTATTAACACCTTTAAGTGACAGGACCACTGCTAAGTACAGAGATGTGTTATGCTGGCCCTAAAATAGCAAGGTACAGTGTTTTGAGAGTTGATAACATTTGTATTCCCCAGATAGTATAGTTTCCAGGTTTATAGGTTATTCATATAAATTTGCATATTGTCTTCTTAAGGCCTTATTCTAAGTATACTCTCAATAAGATCTCTCCAAGTCCTTTCTGTTTTGTATTCTGAGTCATTATGGGGTATAAAAGAAATGAGATTCAACCTCTGTCCATGAGAAACTTCAGTCTGGTTTGGAAGCTAAGGTGGATATGTGGAATGATTAGCGTGCATGACGACACTGGGCGTTGATAATACATCTGTGCTCCTTTGTGGTATAAGCCATGGTCTCTGCCCTTAAGGAACTCAGCTAACATTCTGGCAGGAGAATTGGACACAAAATTATATAAATCGCTATCACACAATGGGGTGGGAACGCCAGCAGTGATGGGAAAGGGTGCTTTGGTAACCCAGGCAGAAGAGTGACCCTGAGCGTGTAAGAGCTGGGGAAGCCTTCAGAGAGGGAAGCATATCGGAGCTGGGTATGCAGGGTAGCACAGGATCCCACCCACCAGAGGACAGGTGAGTAGGAGAGTTCAGGCAAAAGAAATGAAAAGAACAGCATATTGTGAGTCACTAGCACTACAGAGTCTAAATTCAAAAAGGGCTCTGAGAGGAAAATAATCATTGTGAACTGGAGTAATCAGAAAAGACTTCACAAAGGAAGCAGACCCTGAGCTTGTCCTGAAGATGAGAAGGCTTTGAGTAGACAGGACACCAGAGAGGGCTTTCCACGAGGCAAGGTGCCACGTCTTGGAAGGAGTGACTGGCCAAGGACCATAAGTAGGTCACCTTTACCAGACTGAGGCTGTGAGAGTTTGCACAACATTGGGAACATTAGTCAGAAATTAGGAAGTTGAAGAGACAGTTTGGAGATAAGTTTTGGTTTAGGCATGGAGAACTAAAGATGACAATTGGAGACATCCAAGTGGAGTGATCACAAAAGCCCAGAAGCTGAGGATGAGGTTGGATGGAGCTATGGGTGTGAGAGTCAACAACACAGGAGCGATGGCTTCCCTGAAAGGGGGTTTCTCCAGGGGTCTTGGGTACAGAGCACAAAGACCAGAGCCCCAAGTAGTAAGCTTTGAGAATTGTCCATAATTAGGAAAAAAGTGAAGCAATGTGGGGAAGTAGGAGGTTTCAGAGCAAGGGAAGAGGGCTTCAGTGCTGCTGGTTTAACTAGACTCAAGGATTCATCCAGAAGAAAATCATGGCAAGGGTGTCACTCCAGTGAAACGCTGGAGATGGAAGCCAGATTGGGTACCGTTAAGCAGGGAACTGGGTACAGAGCAAGTAGAGGCAATAGATAGTCACCAGAGAACGGCAACAGGGAAGGGGAGAAAAGTAGTAACCAGAAGAAGCAGCGGGATCAAACTTTTTTTGTTACAATTCTGTTCCTTATCATCAAACATATATAAAATTTTAGTAAGCATGTAGTTTTTGTCTATGTAGTTTTTGTGTATTGAAGTGTGCTTCATCTACAGATTTCTCTATGTCGGCACAATCCATAGATTTGTCACTGCAAACATCCCCTTCCCTCTGTGGTATTCCATTACAGTGATACCAAAATGTGCTTAACCATCAATCTATTATTGGGCAATTAGGGTATTTCCAATATTTTGCAAGCGTAAGTATCTCTGCTCTGAACATCACTGTACAAATTCCTTTTTTTTCCTTTTTGGGTTATTTCTTCAGAGGTATATCCTATAAAGCAGAGTTACTGAGGCCATTGGTACAAACAATGTTAGGTTTTTTTAAATTGAGATATAATTGACAGATAACATTATATTGGTTTCAGGTGTGCAAATAACGATTCAATATTTGTATACACTGCAAAAAGATCACCATGATAAGTCTAGTTAACCTACATCACCATACATAGTTACAGTTATTTTTGTTATGATCTTGTAAGATCTGCTCTCTTAGCGACTTTCAAATACATAATACGGTATCATTAACTATAGTCACCATGCTATACATTATATTCCCCAGGACTTATTTATTTTATAACCGGAAGTTTGTGCCTTTTGACCACATTCACCCAGTTCCCTCACCCCCACCCCGACCTCTGGCAACCACCGATCCGTTCTCTGTGTCTATGAGTTCAGTGTTTTTAGATTTCACATATAAGCGAGATAATACAGTATTTGTCTTTCTCTGTCCAATTTACTTCCTTTAGCATAATGCCCTCAAGGTCAATCTGTGTTGTAGATGGCAGGATTCCCTTCTTTTCTTTGGATGAATAATATTCCGTTCTGTATATATACCACAGTTTCTTTATCCATTCATCCACTGATGGGCACTTAGATTGTTTCCATATTGTTGTTGTTTTAATGGCCTTATTACACATTGTTCTCCATGGTGATCCAACCAACTTACAATCAGAGTAAGAGTTTAGTATTGACTTGGAATAATTTCTGAAAATAAGGAGACATGAGCATGTGTGATGGTGGAAAGGAAAAGGAGTTATTTGAGGAAAATAATCCACATACAAGAGAGAAAGCGAGCAAATAGGAATGATCTTGAGAACACCAGGGAAGGGATAACTTTGCAGGAGAGGGAAGGACTCCCTTCCTCTGAGACTGATAGGAGGAGAGTGTATAGCTCTTTGTACCCCTGACTTGCAGGGTGAAGTCCAGGGGAGATAACTTGAGTTCCTACTAATAAAAGACCTTTTCCTTAGTGAGACAGAGCCAAGGCTGCTTGCTGAGGTCGGGGGCGAGGTCCTGAAGGTCTGAATTAACCACTGTGAGAAATGAGCCTGGGCGTTTGAGAGGTGAATGAAAGTCTTGTTGTGCAAGGGTGAGGGCTGAGTTGGGCCCATGAATTCCTAAGGGCTAAGTCTCTGAAGTCCTCTAGCCTGGAGAAGCAGCAGTAGGTGGGGCAGCACGAGGATGGGGGGTGCTTAGCATGCTCGGGGCAAGGTTTCTGGGGAGGCAGAGTTTGAGATGGCAGTGAAGCAGCCGGCCCTAAGGTCAGAGGTGGAAGGAAGCACTGCAAATCTAAGACAGGCACTGGTTGTCAGCAGAATGAGGGGGAAAGTAATTACAGGCTCCAGTGAGAACAGAAAGGGGGGTTGGAAGGTGAGTGATGAGCCGTGAGGAGGTTTCTGACAGAGGAAGATTTTAATTTTAAGAGGCTGTTTTTGCTTTTAATTATTCACCTTTGTAGAATGTTTGGGGGTGTTTTTGTTGTTGTTTGTTGTTGTTGTTTCTTCCCTTAACATATGGGCACGTATTACTAGCAACATTTTTGTAGCTAAAATCTCTGGTGTAGCGCTGTGCTTCCAGGGTGTGGCAGGATTACCTCTGGGGTTGATGGAGGAGAAACGAAGGTGGAGGAGCTTCACAGAGTCCGGCTTGATAAGGGGCTTGCACCATGAGGTGTCTTTGGTTTCAGCCATTGCTCCTGTGGTCACAGCTTGTCGCTGCGGAGTGGCACCCAACCACCAGCCCTTATCCACCCACATGATTTTAGTGTTTAAAGCCTGAGCAGGCTGACCTTCCCTAGGCTCGGCAGTCATATTTTCGATGCACTGTTGTGTGGGCCTGGCTGCTTCCGACTCTGCCCGGGAGCCCTACTGAGCCATTCCTCTCTGGCCTCTGTCCGTGAAGGTTCTTCCTCCAGGCAGATACAGCCCCTTGCCAGGGACGCAGTTTTGTGAGTGGACTGTGGGTTCCGTTTCAGCCTCACTCATCCCCTCCCTGGGTGCTTTGTGCAGTGTACAAACTGTACAACTGTATATAGCAGCTCTGTTTCTCTCTTGCCTGTTTTGAAACTTGGCCTGAGGCCCTTGCCTCCTGTGACCGGTCTCCTTCTCATGTCCTCCTAGATCATCCACTTTGACCCTGACTCTGACTGACACCCTTGGTTGTGGCCTCTATTCCACTTGCCATATTCACATTACCATCATACCGCACAACTAAAGCCCTTTACACAGCTGACCATGCATAGCAGTCACAGGGGCCAAGCAGGGAACTGAGCAAGGTGGAAACACATGGAAAGGGAGTGCCAACACCAACACACGGACGTGGAAAAGCCAGGGCCAGCGCCCTGCCTCCTTTCCAGGGCCTTCAGCTGAGTCTAAACCTTGCCTGGACATTTTGTAAATGGTGTTTCATTAAAGCCAGGACTAAGCAGGAGTACGGCTCCCAGCCAGTCCCTACCAGGAAGGAACAAACAGCTCGCCAGTGCAGGCCTCAAGCCAGGTGGGGTAGGCGCTAAGGTGCATTGTTTTGCATGGAGAATTAAACGGGCCCTTTGTAAACATAGCCCCCTGCCGTTGCTCCTTTCTCTTGCCTCCTAGTCAGCCTAGGCCTGAATAATTAGCCCTTGGCCCATCAGTAGCAAAATGAAGAGGAAGACTACAGCTAATAGGCTGCAGTACGCTTAAGAACCTTGAACTCGGAGTTAGGAGACTTGGGCTTAGAGTTACACGACCTTGAACAAGGCACATCTCTTCCTTGATCCCCACTTTCCTTTTCTATTAAATGAGGGGTCTTTGCATATGCTGTTCCCTCTGTCTGGAGCATTCTTTCCTGGCCTTTTTGGGCCGAGTCTCCGTAACCTCACTGTGTCTTGTCCTAAATGTCCTTCCCTAGGGGAAAGTGTTCTGTAACCTCCATCCTCACTCCACTCTAGGTTGGGGACCCCATGACAGGGTTTTTCAAATGGTAGATGACAACCACTGATTGGTTGTGAGACCAATTTATTGGGTTGTAACCAGCATTTTCTAAATGAAAAGACCAGGGAATTCCCTGGTGGTCCAGTGGTTAGGACTCCGTGCTTCCACTGCAGGGGGCACAGGTTCAATCCCTGGGCGGGGATCCCACAAGCAACGCGGTACAGCCAAAAAAAAAAAAAAAAAAACTAATGAAAAGACCAGAAAATATCAGAGGGCATCACTCATAGTAAGAGTAAGAATTGTTTAATGGAACTTTTGTTTTATTATCTATGTCTGGGTGTGCGTGTTTGTGTATGTATTGGATTGAATATAAAATGTATCTTTCACTAAGAGGCAGAAAGCCATTGCTTTCAAAACACCCTAGTCGTATATGTTTACTATACGGCACTTAATGAGATTATAATTACATAGTTATTTGTATGATTTTATTACTACTTACCTATTTCACTAGGTAACAGGCTTCATGAATCAAGGATCAAGACTGATGACTCATCCATATGAGACCTAGAAATTGTGGAGGCTCAACAGATAATTGCTGAACGAGTGGATTTCTGAGGGGTACTTTCTTGCTGTCAGTCCTTAGTTCTGTGAGGCAGTTCCTAGGAGTGACTAGATAGTGGTTGCAATAATAAACCAAGAGCCCTCACGTTCGTCCCTACTGGACAAAAGTAACAGAAGGAGCGGCTCTTGGACCTCTCGTTCTCCACGTTAGCAAGGAGTGGCACCGGAAACCGGGAAGGCCAAACCAGCTCCCCTGAGAGGGAGAAGGGAAGAAGAGGACAGATACCACCACCCTATTCAGCAAGGCCTCACTTGGGCAGAGGTACCTTTCCAGTAACAGAGAGACAGGACGTTCAGAGACCAAACCCTCCACGTAATCTGTGCTCACATAAAGACAAAGGCGACTTGCCTAGTGTAAGCTCTCCCAAGGGCCCATTTCCCACTCTCCTGGGTATGGGCAACCAGCCCATGACCCAGGAGTCCCCTGGGTTCCCAGGATAGACTCCAGAGCTCCTCTCCCTCCTGTAGCGCCCTCACCCCGCCCCCCAGCTTCCAGAGAACTTATCTGCTTCTTGAGGCGTCTTTCCGAACCTAGCCAGCCTCACAACAGGTAGAATCAGTACCCTGCGCCTTCCCAGACGTGACAAGCCTCTGACTGTAGCCCAGAGGACTCCCCATGGCCTGGAAGGCTCCATTAGCAAGACCCAGCCAGCCACTGCCTTGGCCCAGAGCTGTTCTGGGATGTGCTAAAGATCGTAACTCGAGAGGACTTTGTTTCCGAGGCCCTGAGGCCCTGTCGGGAGGACGTAAGGACGTCCGATTTGCTGCTTCATCTTCAGAGTTCATCATCTGAGCTCAGATAGTGCTGGCAGCATCTAGCTGTTCTGTGGAAATCATGTTCCTTCCTGCCTGGAGCAGATGACCTCTTTGGGAGGGACGAGGGGATAATAACTAGATGTTTTAGAGCTCCTAGAACTGTTTGGTCTTCTGGCATCAACAGCCTCTTCTAAAAGTCTCTCCCGAGAGGCTGCCAATTGGCTTCCTTAGGAAGCTTTCTCAGGCACCTGAGCGCCCTTGGTGGTTGAGGGCAGGAGGCGAGCTAAGAGAAAGGACCGAGAAGCCTTTACTGCAGCAGCCGCCTCTCACCTCTGGTCCTTTTCCCCCTGTTGGAGATTTAGGGTTTGGAAAAGGATTCTTCAGAGAGCTGCCAAGTCCTGTCATTCCTCTGAACAACACCCTTGAGAATTTTTGTATCACTTGTCTCATTCTCACCCTAATAATCCGTGCGTCCTAATTTGTATCCATACATTAGCTTTCCTATGAATTAAAAAAAAAATTATTCTCAAAAATCACTATCACCTAGCCCATATTTCAGAAAAATTTCTTAGAGCGATGTGCGTTTAACTAATGCCTTTAGTGTATAGTAGTCATCAAAAAGTCTTTTTGGATAACAAATGTAAGTCAAAATTGCCTTTACAATATTTTAAAATTAAAACATTACAGAGATGCTTAATGTAGAAAGTAGAAGTCTTCCATAACCTTGTCCCCCAAGGAGAAATCAGTGCCACAATTTTGTTGAATATTCCAGCTTTTTTTCTGCGTATATACTCTAACGTATTTATTATTTCTTTCTAAAAACATGAGATCCTACTATTTTTCATTTATAGAAAAAATGGAAAAGATAGAAAAAAGTAAACAAGGAAATTAAAGCCATTGTAATTCCACCACTCAAACAATAGTGGCATCAAGGGGTGGCCATGGTGGGCTTTAGTACTGCCCCCTTGCAGAGCCACCCAGGTGAACCTATAGTCCAAATACAAATGTGTGTGGTTCTGCAAACACAGTTTCAAGACTCTCTTCTGTCTCCCTCTTCCCACCAGATTACCAGCCCCAAGCCCCTCCATTCACAAAACCTGTTGCCACCACTGTTGTTTGCTAGTGAATGCATTGCTACATTTTCTTCCAGTTTTTAATTACGTTAAGATCCTGTCCACTTACAATGTCTCCAGTAGTCATGTTCAAGAACCAGTGCAAGATACACGTGGAAAGCACTTTCCATTGTCCCAGGTAACATCATATTTGGTTTTGTCCCCAGTAGCACTATTTCCAAGACACTGAAATAACGTCAGGGAACTTTGTTTTGAATTCATCCCTGGAAGATGCTTTCACTGTGCTAGTGAAGAAGCTGAAACATAGGGCCAGTGACTTGTTTAAGCAGAATAAAACTCTGCCTCAGCTAGACTTACCTACAGATGTCTAAATGTGTCAGGATTGCTAGCTGAATAGCCTACATTCACTGAAACACTGAAGGAGTAGAAGGGACATTCCCAGGTTCTGAATTCTTCCTTCCCCAGCCTAGTTATCAGCTGCTTAGTACCATTTAGATAGATGTGCTTCAGCCCTGAGGGAGGTTAGGATATGTGCTGTTGAAACTCTTTTCTTCCCTTTGGGGAAGGATGTTGGCTCTTCCTCAGAGTCAGTCCGAATCCCACCTGGGCCATCCTCCCAGCTCAGGAGATGTTTCACGGTATTCTAGTTCTAGGTTCTCTTCTGTACATCTCATTTCTCCATGTTCTGACAGTGTGGATCTGAGTAGGTGAAGCCATCCTCGTAGAGGTAACATGGCAGAGGTAGGCTCCACCACCTCAGGTCTGGCCTAGGCCAGTGCCAAGGTCACAGAACAACCAGCATAACCCAGAGCCATCTCCACAGAGTAGGACAACAAAGAGGGACTCCTCAGCTTAGAGAATTCAAGTGAGAGGAGATATGATCAGTCTGTATATTAGTTTCCTATTGCTGCTATAACAGATTACCATGAACGTAGTTGCTTAGAACAATGTAAATCTATTATCTTACGGTTCTGGGGGTCTGAAATAGGTATAGTGGGCCAAACATTGTCTCCCCAAGTCCTAATCCTCAAAACCTGTGAATATTACCTTATACGACAAAAGGTGTGATTAAGAATCTTGAAAGGGGGTGCTTACCCTGGATTATCTGGGTGGGCCCTAGATTCAGTCATAGGTGTCCTTATAAGTGAGAGATGGAGGGAGTTTTGAGAGAGAAGAGGAGGAGACAGTGTGACCACAGAGGCAGAGATTGGAGTGATGTGGTCACAAGCCAAGGAATGCCTGGAGCCACCAGAAACTAGAAAAGGCAAAGAACAGATTCCCCCTAGAGCCTGCAAAGGGAGTGCAGCCCAGCTGACACCTTGATTTTGGACTTCTGACCTCCAGAACAGTGAGGGAATAAATTTCTGTTCATTTAAGCTATCCAGTGTGTGGCAATTTGCTACAGCAGCCCTAGGAAACCAATGCAGTGGGTTAAAAATCAAGGTGTTGGCAAGGCTGTGTTCCTTCTGGAGGCTCTAGGAGAAGATCCTTTCCTCGCCTTTTCCAGCTTCTAGAGGCTGCCTGCATTCCTTGGCTTGTGGCCCTGCATCACTCCGACCTTGGCTGCCATCATCACATCTTCTCTCTTACCCCTCCCTTCCCCCTTATAAGGACCCCTGTGATTATGTTAGGGCCACCTGGATAATCCAGACTAATCTTCCCATCACAAAATCCTTAACTTAATTAATCTGCAAAGCCTCTTTTGCCACTTAAGGTACCATATTCACATGTTCCAGGGATTAGGACAATGACATTTTGTGGGGGCCTACCACAGTCTGCAGATCCTAAAGGGTGTGGGTAAGAATGATGGATCTGGGCTTCCCTGGTGGCGCAGTGGTTGAGAGTCCGCCTGCCAGTGCAGGGGACACGGGTTCATGCCCCAGTCCGGGAGGATCCCACATGCCGTGGAGCGGCTGGGCCCGTGAGCCGTGGCCGCTGAGCCTGTGCGTCCGGAGCCTGTGCTCCGCAATGGGAGAGGCCACAGCAGTGAGAGGCCTGCGTACCGCAAAAAAAAAAAAAAAAGAAAAAAGAATGATGGATCTGTTTACCACATCCCTGAGTGTTCAAATTAGATGCTACTCCCTGAAGTGAGAAAGGCAGTATCAAAGGAAACACGTCTTTTGCAGAGGTAGTAAACATGGAATGCATTACACTCACAGGTTCTTCTAGGCAGAAAATGGTAATAAATAAATAAATAATTTTTTTAAAGAGATGGGGTATGAACGTGAGCTAGGCAAGGTGAAGTTCTCCCTTTAAGCTTTCGAGGTGACGACATGTGGCGGGGGTGTCTCCTACAGCCTTCACCTTTGGTGCTTATCAAGCAGCCTAACTGAATGGGTCTGTAAGGGCATTTCATGCAGCCATCAGTCATAGAACTGTTGCCCTGTTGGAGATGAGCCAAAGGATGAGTCACAAGAAGTATACATGGTACTGGGGTTAGAGGTAATGGGGCAAGTTCATTGTAATGGCTTGGGGAGTTCAGCGTACAGGGCATGTGGGAGATGTTATGGCTCCATCGTAGAAGATGGGAGTGGTTCATGGGGGTGTTGGTCAGACGAGAGAGTGAGAAGCTGAAGATGCACCGTTTGAAACATATTTCCACCTATTTCCACTCTATTTCCAGTAGAGGGGTCAGTACTCAAGAGAGAGCAACCCAGTGATAGTTGCTCTTGAAGGCAGGTGGAATTACTCGAGGCAGTCTGAACACACATCAAGACCATCAGAAGCAGAGTCCCCATTCTGCTCCTACCTGTCTCTCTGACTCTGGGAAATAATTATTTCTTCCTCAGAAGTGAATAAAACTTCCTACTTGGAGAGGATGATAAGTCATTAATTATTCATGTTTATTTTCATATTTACAGATGAAAGACATGCTGACTTCAAAGAAGTAGAGTTAGGACAGGAGGAAGAGAATTAATTCTCAACATTAAAATTATCTACTAGAAAACACTCAAGGCCTATTTTGAAAAGGTTTTTCATGATTGAATATAAAGCTGGAGAGTGTTAAAAGGAGATTTGACAACCAATAAAGGGATCAGAGAATAGTCCGTTAGGGCAGAAGTGTTTGTGTTCCTAACCACTCAAACTCATTTCTAGGACGAGCCATTAGACCAAGGTGTCCTACATGCTTGTGAAACACGATGAGAAGCTATGGTGAGTGCTTTGGAACCTCGCCAGATAATTAATGGCTTAATTCTGCTTCAGCTCCTCTCTTCATAACACAAAGGTCTGAGACTCCAATTAATGAATTTCACTTTAAAAAGAAGCAGCTTATTGGATACATGCTCTAGTTTAGAGCATGAAGCTCAAGGTAGGGGACAAAAAAGAACCCATCATCTTAGGGCCACCTCTCTATAGACCACACTACTCTCCTCTCCTAGGCAGACGGACCGGCTGGAGGCCAGGTTCTAACTGCCAGTGCCACTGTTACGTGGTGTGTCTCTTGGCTCACTGGTCTGAGCAGCACATCAGGAAACACCCACTAAGCTCCGGAGGCCCTGGGCAGCTCCTACTTGGTTGTTACCAGGGGAGAAATGGCTTGTCTCTGCTGTGAGCTGGATACTGTGCAGGATGCTTTCCACATACTGCCTCGATTAATGAGAAGAGTGATCCAAAGTCTGTAATTCAGGGGAAGGGACAATAATATCATGAACAGGATGAAAGGCAGGTTTGAATTCTGTTCTCAACTTCCGTGTTCACTCACTGTGGTAGGAAGTTGAGTTCCCCAGTGCCTCTATTTATCCTTCTATAAAATGAGGTTATTACCTGTTCCCATCGCCCAGCCATGATGTCAACATTGGGAATACTTTGAACTTCTCAGATGAAAGATGATATAAAACTACAAAGTGAAAAGTTGATGTGGGAGAGGATGCTAGAAGACTGAGAATGAAACGGCCAAGTGAGAGTAAAATGTAAGGACGCCAGGATTTTCTCCTGTGCCACCATGGGGGCTTTCTGGGCCTTCATTTGCCTTGTCTTATGGAGGACGGTGTGAATCCACACTGTCATAGAAGGGGAGACAGACTAGTGTATTGGTAAGAGCAAAGACTTGGGTTCACCAACCTGCTGAGTCTCAAGGTAGGAGACAGCACAGCTAGTTTTAAGAAACTCCCAAGGTGCTTCTGATGCACAGCAAAGTTCGAGGAACAGCGTGTTCCAGACTGCTGATGGTCCCTCAAAGACGCTGTGTGTTTCCACACCTCGCATGTGCGCTCGGGCTGTCTCCACTCCCTTCCTTCCTCACAAGCATCGGCTTTTCTTACTATGATGAACTCCAGTTCTTCTCCCAAGGCCAGATCACGTATCACCTTTTGCCCAAAACTTTCCCTAACCTTTTCAGAGAAATTAATTATTCTTGGGTACAAAAGACTATGCAACCATCAGAGAATGAGGTGAACCTCTGTACACTGCATGGAAAAGTAACCATGATATTTTTAAAGGGAAAAAAGGTCATAGAATGTTTATAGTTTCTTTAAACAATGGAACAAATGTGTGTATACATAGTTTGAGTATGTATATTAAAAGATCTGAAGAATACACGTACCTGATACCAGGACATTTTTTTATTTTATACACATCTATAGTATTTGAATTTCAATACCACTTTTTTACTTTTTCAAATTCAATAACAATTAAAGTGATTACCAAGAGAGTAATTGCTCAAATAATTACCAGGGAAGAATGGATTGGTTTTGTAGCCCTTGTATGTGTCATCATTCTGTGTGTCTCTCTCCGTGGGTCAGCTGTGAGCTCCTTGATGGCAGGGATGGCATCCTGTTCATCTGCCTGTCACCGGTGCCCGACACTGTCCCTGACACATGGTGGATACACAATGTGTACTTACTGAATTTAGAAGATCTAAAACAGAGTCCAGGGAGGCTTGGTTGATCAGCCCCAGGACCATACATATGAAAATTGATTTCCCGTCCTTCACCACCAACAACAACCCTCACACATCCTTCCTTTATGCCAACTTCCTATGAAAAACTGGATGTGTATAATTGTTTAGCCTCATGATTTGGGGAAATCAGAAACTGTTATTCCTTCTGTAAGTAAGGGAGAAGAATAAATGAGATATGTTCCTATTTATTATATTTACATCTAAAAATGACAGCAATGCTTTTTGTCCAAAAAAGGTTTTCAAGTCATATTTTATGGGAAGCAGGACACTCATTCTCACTGAGTCATGTTCTCAGATTTTTTTTTAATACTAACCTATTCTAGAAGTTGTGGATGGATTGTTTGAGGGGAAGAGAAAACAGATCTCTCAACAAACATTAAGCACCTACTTTGCACCATGCTTTAGAATTAAAAACACTAATGTAAGTCACTGCCCTTGCCCTGAATTCCTGTTGTGGTTTTAAAACACTCTGCTGTAATCACTTAGTGCGTATGGGTGTGACTCCCTGCCCAGTGAAATGGCAGGTTGAGGACCAGCTGCCGAGCCCTCTGCCCCCTTCTCAGCCTTACCCACACTGACGCTTGCTAGATTTAGGAAATACGGCAGTTCTGGTCCTTTGTCCTACTAGTGTAGGCCCAGCTTGGTCCTGGCCACTGGTTGGGTCTGAAAGTTCATGCTCAGCAGGAAAGCCAGAACTATAATGGACACCTTAAGAGCCACGTTCTCCTGCGTAGAGGGTGGGCTCTTCTCACAAGACAGAAGCTTATTGAGAATATTGACTTTAAGGAATGCTTCCAGATACCTCAGGATTTGGCTAGAGCCCTAATCTTTGTAGGTGGGAGCTGTCCAACATTTCAGCATACTTTTGCATCGCCCGCTTTGAAAGAGGTGTATTGACGATCGATCTGTCTGTTTTCACTGTTTTGTTTTGTGCCATATTCTAAGGGAAGTGACACAGCTCAGGATCTAGCCTCTCAGGTCTTCAGATCTGATACTTTAATGATCAGCTCTACTTAAGGTCACTAAGCCCTGAGAAAACCGTCTTATATTTATTTGCTCAGGCACATTTGTACCAGAAAGTACATTTAATACAACAAGGGATGTACTTCTTCCCTATACGGGGCCTTGAAAATCAGAAAAGCAATCAGAGCTTGCTCTGTGAGCATAAAATCAGAGCAAATAGAGTTGCAAGATGTTAATAAATGATATATCATCACACTCTGGTCAAGCTTAATTAATTCTCCCCTCTCCACTAGAAGAGGCACTGTCCTAGTGACTAGAATGCCAGTGTCAACTAAACAGAGTGCCACTCCTTGGATAATGTTAAAATTGCACTAACATAGTTTTACTTTCCAGGCACTTTTTTTTCTAGGTCCCACGATAACCACCCCTCCGTTTATTATTAGCTTTACAACCAGATTCTACATAATGACATGTGACAGTTTTTCTAAGTTTGTAGCTTATTTTGCATGGATAAAGGTGCTGCCTTGTGACCTCTAGGGAGAAGTATTTGTCTTGTTTACAGTATCTCCAAGTCACACTCTTCCTGATGACAGGTAATCCTGTCTCTACCATGTAGATACTTGTTAGCAGGGATCAGTAGACATTTTCTGTAAGGGCCAATATTTTACACTTTGCCACCTGCACAGTCTCAGTCAAGACTATTCAGTTCTGCTGTTGCAACATGAAAGCAGCCACGGACAATACGTAAATGAGTGAGTGAGTGTGGTTGTCTTCTGATAAAACTTTGTTTACAAAAAAAGGGAGCTCTATGCATAAAACTGATAACTAATAAGAACCTGCTGTATAAAAAAATAAAATAAAATTCAAGTACTAAAAAAAGGGAGCTCTAGCTCATAATTGCTGACCCCTACTTATTAGTCATAATCACCGAGGGGGCTCGTTTTTGTCCTTTCCTGACTTTACTTCAGTCCTCTTTTATCATAAATATTAATATGATGCTTAGTCTTCAAAAGAGGTTTTTTACTCTCCCCTAAGAGGACCAGGAATCCTTAGAGAAATGGCTTTTTCCAAGATGGAGGCAGGAGAGGTGCAAGTTGAGCCTGGAGCATCTTTTTACACCAGAAAGTAAGGAACTTCTCCAAGAATGTTGGGGATGTGTCATGAAAGACATAGGAACCAGCTGAAAGGGGCTCCCAATGGCCAATACTGGGACAGTTTGAGCATCCAAATAAATGATAGTAATGTATTATAGCCCATTGAATAAAATAATCTGTGAGTTTATACTGATCTAAAGAGATAAATGAAAAATAAATGGAGGGGAATGATGGTGTTAATGATGGTGTTAGGAGAAAAACGTGGTTCTCAAACAGGTTGGAGGTCAAATAAGAATCACTTGGCGAGCTTTTCCACATACCTGAGCCTCTTTCTAGAGAGGGGTGTGTGTGTGTGTGTGTGTGTGTGTGTGTGTGTGTGTGTGTGCGTGCGTGTGTGTGTGTGTGCGTGTGTTGGAAAATCTCTCTCTGGGAGACACTGCTGAGCCTTACCTGTTTGGAGACCACCAATGTTTGGGCCATAGAGGACAATGGGAAGACAGCAGATGGGAGTATTGTATCTTGAGTCTGCTTGGCCCATTCATGCCTGTCCCTCGTGTCTATTCCTTCTGTTATCCTTATCAGAGTGTTTGGTCTTCTTGGAAGCTGGTGGGTCCAAAAAGTGGAGCTCTTGCCTCTGGGGTCCCTGAGCAGCCATGAGAAATAGATGAGACATTAGGAGACTGAGGTTTCCTTAACTAGCAGAGACCACCACCTATAATGTTTCCTTTTTAAGCTCTTCACCCGAGGAACAGAAAATACCTGGAAAAAAAATATCTAGTGAAGAATTAGCTCTTACTTTCCAGTGAATTTTCAGGAGGGAAAAGACAAGCCCACTAGCAGGCAAATTAAAGTTGTGAAGTGAGCATTTAAAACATTTTTATTCTACTGTGAACAATAGATATGTGGGACCAAAATGTATAGTACATGATATGCGATCCCTGACTTCAAGGCACATATGTTTGGGAAAATATTGGGGAAAAATTAAATGACAATATAAAGGATAGATTGGTACCTTAAATGTTGTGTGGCAGGCCACATATATACTTAATCACCAAATGAATTACGTAAACTCATAAAATTCATTAAATATAGAGGGATAAGGAATTGCCAAAGGCTAGAGTGGTCAGAGAAGACAGAGTAATACAATCAGCATCTATTGGAAGGGACCTTAAGAGGTCACCTAAAAATAAAAGCTCACCTAGTCCAGCCTTCACTCTGGTTCTTGACCTTGCTAGACGTCCCCAAAGGGTGTCATCCAGCTTCAAAACTTGCCATGATGGGACCTTACCCCTTTCTGGGGTAGCCATGCTGCCTTTAGCTCCGCTGGAAAAATTTTTCTTCAGTTGGTCAAAATCAGTCTTTTTGTACCTCCAGCACTTTGGTCACAATTACATCCCTTGTGGCCACAGAGAAGTCTAATTCTCAGTCTTCCCCGGGTAGCTCTTCAAGTCATTACAGATAGTTTTTGGATCAGCCTGAGTTTTTCTTCCATCTCTAAACTAAACCCCCAGTTTCTCCATCAGATCCTCACATGACCTGGATTTGAGTATATTCACTGCATCCACTATCATGGTCACTCTCTTTCAAACATACCCCTGCTCGTGAATGTTATTCTAAAAGTTTGCTTCCCAGAACTGAATTCAGTATTCCAGGTGTGGTCTGACAAGCCCAGAGGGGAGCAATACTTTTTTCATCCTAGAAGAAGGACCTTATAATTAGATATCTGGCTTCAAACCAGTTCTGTTCCTACCAGCTATGTTACATCAGGCAAGTTACTTAAGCTCTCTGAGTCTCAGTTTAGATCTACTAATATCTGAGAATATACCATGTGCTGGGCACCATACTAGGGATGCAGAGACTTAATCCCAGTCCTCAAGAAGTTCATGGTGAAGTGGAAGAAAAAGATATGATAAGTACTGTCTATGTTAGAAGTACACCTACACGTATTACAGAAACACCTAGAAGGCCAACCTAACTCAGCCCAGCGGAAGGGGGTGAGAATCAGGGAATTGACACTCGAGATGAATCTGGAGGTTAGGCTGGCATTTTCCAGGTGAAAATCAGTGGCAAGGAAGGGAAGGCATTTCCAACAGAAGAAAAGTATGAGCAAAAAGCGCCAAAGTCTGACTCAGCCTGGTATGGTGTCTTAGAGCTGGAACGTAGAGTGGGAAGGGGACATGATGGTGCGAAGGGAGGCTGGAGAGGCAGACAGGTGCCCGTCGTGGGAAACGTGATGGAGGGCAAGGGAAGACATTGGATCTGGGGTTGCTTTAATGGTAGTCTGCAAAGTAGTGGGTATGAAGCCCAGAAGATGGAGCTGATGATACCCTTAGCCCAGTCATACTCCCCATGTTGTGAGGAGTAAGTGAGGTAAATAAAATGCACAGCAGGGTCAGGGCCATGACGGGCTCAGTCAGTGGCGTCCTCTTCCCTAGCCTCTGCCACTGTCGCCTTTTGTCAGCCCCATCACAGTGGCAACTCACACGGAGCTCTCATCAGTTCAAACCCCGTAAGTGTTTGCAGATCCTTAGGTCCCCTGCCACATTGCTTCCTGCCATTTGGTTTTCAAGATCCAAATGTAGAACCTCATGTGTATTTCTTTGGAATGGTTTAGCCCCTTGCCGTAGGCCGTCACAGCAATCTGGTATCCTGATTCTATCAGCCAGTGGTTGCGGAAGTGGTGGAACATGACCCTCATCTTAAAAGGAAGAAGGCATCCAGGTATGAGTCAGGGCTGGCAGGGCTTCAGTATTAGGAAGAGTGATGGCAGGAGAGCACCAATCTGAGGCTGAGGGTCTAAGGAATGGAGAAGGCAAAGAAAAGAACAGGAGGGAAGGAGTGGAGTGAAATTGTGAACACCAGCACAAGAAGTTTAGTCTCTATCCTATAGACTCTATATAGGTGTAAAGGGCCACTGGAGGTTTGGTGTAGGGGGGAGGCAAGGATTCAAAGCGGTGTTTTTAGAAAGTTTGTCCTGCAGTGAGAGGTAAGAAAGTTTAATGGAGACTACAGTCAGGAATACCATCAAGTCACAAAGTGCCAATTTGGACAAGGAGGATGTCAGTGATAATGGAAGGGATGAGATGGATGAGAAAAATCAATGACTTGACAACTTGGCCATAATGGGAGAGGTAGGATTAGATCCAAATACTTTTTTTTTTTTTTTTTTTTTTTTGCGGTACGTGGGCCTCTCACTGTTGTGGCCTCTCCCGTTGCGGATCTGGACGCGCAGGCCCAGCGGCCATGGCTCACGGGCCCGGCCGCTCCACGGCATGTGGGATCTTCCCGGACCAGGGCCGGGGCATGAACCTACGTCCCCTGCATCGGCAGGCGGACTCTCAACCACTGCGCCACCAGGGAAGCCCTATTTAATATCTTTATTGGAATATAATTGCTTTACAATGGTGTGTTAGTTTCTGCTTTATAACAAAGTGAATCAGCTATACATATACATATATCCCCGTATCTCCCTGCTTTTTTAAAAAACTATATTTTATTGAGTTTCTTTCTTGTCATAAAAGTTATACATATTCACTGTAAAAAATTTAGAAAATCCAGATAACTCCAAAGAAGAAAATCAAAATCCCCTGTAACCCCACTATCGGACAGAACCAAAATTATTATTTAAGAATATACCCTCACATTATTCTTCTATGCCTGTGGGTATATTTCTGCTCTGTAACAGTTTCCCCCAATTTAATGTATTGTAAACATCTTTCCGTGTCTTTCAGTTGGGATTATGTTTTGGTACAAGTAACAGCAAACCCTAACCCAAACCAACAGTGGCTTAAACAAATTATAGGGGTATTTTCCTCACATGCCAGGAGTCTGGAAGTAGGAGATACAGGCAGGGAGAACAGCTCAAGGACGTCATCAAGGACACTCCAGCTCCTTAGCTTGTTGGGTGTTACCTCATGTCTCCAGGTGGCTCTTAGTTGAAAGAGAGGCTGGGAAGCAAGTATTTCGTTTTTCTGACCTCTCTAGTGGAGAAAGGTGGGGGAAAATGCTGTTGGGAGTGGGTGCTGAGTCAGCCAGCCAACGGTGCCAAAGAGGCACTACACATTCTTCTACAACATTGTTTTCTTAAGCAGCTGCATAGTCTAGATGTACCATGATTTGTTTAACAGTTCATTGTTGTTGATCATTTCACTTGTTTCCAGTTTTTCATTATTATAAATATGCTTCTATGTATTAAAGCTTTATATATAGCCATAATTTTTGCTACAGTATAAAATTCCTTAATTCTATAAGTAGAATTAAGGTCCAAAAATATGTAAAAATGTAAAGGCTTTTAATATATTTTTTGGCCAAATTGCCCTTCAAAAAGATTGTACCGAATTACACTCTCACCAACGTTTAAAAGAGTACAATTCCCTGCACCCTCAACAACAGGTTTTTGTTTGTTTGTCATTAAGCTATTATCCTATGACCATTATGCGGATTTAACTTAGTACTAGCCTTGACCAGACTGAAGTGCCCTGAAGCCTCTGGGAACCCAGAGGAGGGACACTGAGAACCTCAGCCAGCCCCCACCCTTCCCCATCCCTGCCCGGAGGTGCAGGTCTGCAGGGCGTCCTGTGCTTCCAGGTGGCAGGTGCGAGTCCTCGTCCTGGCGGGCACTGCAGAGGACTCGTGATGTTTCTGGTGAGCATGTACGTCACTCATCTACCTTTATTTTGAAAGTCCTTTCTGCCACTGTGGAGTCATCATCATTTGTCCCGTCTTAGTCCTAAGGCAAGGCCCTCCTGGCCTGTCTGGGACTGAGGTGCTTCTGGGAGCTGGCCTCTTGAAACAAGTCTCCCCCCACCCCCGCATCCGTATGTGCCTCAGGTAAGGTAGCCTTACAGGCCTACTTCACTCTGTAACAGAGGGAAGGCCGAGAAGATGGTATTGGTAGATTCTTGGGAGGTATTTTAATCCTATTAAGCTGCTTTGGGGACATGCTGCAGTTTCCTGGGGAGGCAGCCAGAAAAGTAAATTATCCCTGCACATCCCTTTGAAATAATTATTAACTAGTCAGCAGTTAGCCACTGCGCACAGTCCTTCTCCTCAAATGAGGAGTCATCTAGGGGTGAGAGGATTCCTCTGGCCAAGTCATGTCTGTGCACACAGTAGGTGCTTAAATACTCACATGTGGAGGCATAGATTCGTGTGTGAACAAATGAGTGACTGATGAACCCAAGTGAGTCTGTGCTCAGTGCAGGAGCAGAGGCCAGGCCCCAGCACCACACCACCACCATCCAAGATAAGAAAAAGAAGAGGAAAACACAGGCAGGACACTCTATGACAGAAGTCGCAGCAAGATCCTTTCTGACCCACCTCCCAGAGAAACGTAAATAACAACAAAAATAAACAAATGGGACCTAATGAAACTTAAAAGCTTTTGCACAGCAAAGGAAACCATAAACAAGATGAAAAGATAACCCTCAGAATGGGAGAAAATATTTGCAAATGAAGCAACTGACAAAGGATTAATCTCCGAAATATACAAGCAGCTCATGCAGCTCAATATCAAAAAAACAAACAACCCAATCCAAAAATGGGCAGAAGACCTAAACAGACATTTCTCCAAAGAAGATATACAGATTGCCAACAAACACATGAAGAATGCTCAACGTCACTAATCGTTAGAGAAATGCAAATCAAAACTACAATGAGGTATCACCTCACACCCGTCAGAATAGCCATCATCAAAAAATCTACAAACAATAAATGCTGGAGAGGGTGTGGAGAAAAGGGAACCCTCCTGCACTGTTGGTGGGAATGTAAATTGATACAGCCACTATGGAGAACAGTATGGAGGTTCCTTAAAAAACTAAAAATAGAACTACCATACGACCCAGCAATCCCACTACTGGGCATATACCCTGAGGAAACCATAATTCAAAAAGAGTCATGTACCGCAATGTTCATTGCAGCTCTATTTACAATAGCCAGGACATGGAAGCAACCTAAGTGTCCATCGACAGATGAATGGATAAAGAAGATGTGGCACATATATACAATGGCATATTACTCAGCCATAAAAAGAAACAAAATTGAGTTATTTGTAGTGAGGTGGATGGACCTCGAGTCTGTCATACAGAGTGAAGTAAGTCAGAAAGAGAAAAACAAATACTGTATGCTAACACATATATATGGAATCTAAAAAAAAAAAAAAAAAGGTTCTGAAGAACCTAGGGGCAGGACAGGAATAAAGACGCAGATGTAGAGAATGGACTTGAGGACACGGGGAGGGGGAACGGTAAGCAGGGACGAAGTGAGAGAGTGGCATGGACATATATACACTACCAAATGTAAGATAGATAGCTAGTGGGAAGCAGCCGCATAGCACAGGGAGATCAGCCCGGTGCTTTGTGACCATCTGGAGGGGTGGGATAGGGAGGGTGGGAGCGAGAGGGAAGAGGGAGGAGATATGGGGATATATGTATACGTATAGTTGATTCACTTTGTTATAAAGCAGAAACTAACATACCACTGTAAAGCAATTATACTCCAATAAAGATGTTTAAGAAAAAAAAACTATTCAGAGGAAAAATAAAAAGATAAGAAAAAGAAAACACCAGAATTGTGATTCCAGGAAGGAAACGCTAAGGATTCTATTTAAGAGGTCCCTTCACAACCTTACCCTGACCTCCAGAGAGGCTGCACGCAGAGTGTGAGAAGCAGTATCCTGAGGAAACTGAGCTCTCTGCGAGCTTTCCTTTGAAGGCGTGGTTTGAGGCTACCGTCAGTTACTACCACCGTGAGGGGAGAGAAGGGAAGAGAATGTTATGTACGTGTGAGATCTGGAAAAACCTTCAGCGTTACAAGAAAAGAAAGCAACCCTGATTCCCCATTAGTGGCCAAGCTTTTGGTTCTTAGATCAAGGCCCAGTTTTTCTCCTTCTTGAATTATCCAACAGTCTCTTTTTCCTAGAGTGGAAACCAATAGGCCAAAATGACCTCACTGAGAACAAGACATCTAAAAGTAGAGCAGCAGGATTCAAAGTATTACTCCAGTGACTAGAAATATGTGGGAGAGAAAGTAATAGGATTTCACTGGGGGTAAGCCTGCCTATTGAGAAACGTTGTGTATTTTCAGTGAGCTACAAACATTGTACAGCATGAAGGACCATCAAATTTAAAGGACACCTTAAAACCAAGTGGACAAAAGCCCCCAGTAGCTTAGCCGCTAGGACTAATTCCCTTAAGAGAGCTAAGTAGGCCTTGCCACAGTCAAGAGAGACTGCAGTAGACTTGATGTCTGATGAATCCCATGAAACTGACTCATAACATCAACAGTTTATCCAGATCTCACACACACGGACAGACATGTTTATGGTAATTAGGTGGGCCCAGAGTGAGAGGTTGCTGAAGGGCTGATTTAACTCACAAAAGGCCTCTTCATGTTGAGAGTCCCAGGGAAGGGACTTGTATACCAAGGACTTGATTAAGTTATAAATGTGATAATTTCAGAAAAGTTGGAAAGTTGAATGGCCTATAATCAGAAGTAAAGGATTTACCTCCTTGGGATAAATCATGCCTGGGTAATGAACTTTACTTTGAAAAAATTGTAACTTCTCTTTAAAAACCGTATGTCCTTTGGGACTTCCCTGGTGGCCCAGTGGTTAAGACTCCGTGCTTCTACTGCGGGGGGCACAGGTTCGATCCCTGGTTGGGGAACCAAGATCCCGCATGTCGCGTGGAGCGGCCACAAAAACAAAAACAAAAACAACTTATGTCCTTTCTGAAAGAAAATAATAGCTAGAAACAGTCTTAGAGCTTCCCTCATCTTTGGGATACGACAAAAGGTCATCCACATAAAGAATCACAGGGAAATTTAAGGTCCTTGAGGTTGTGGTTGAGGACTTGTGAAAGGAGGAATAGCCTCAGATCTTTTGGGCAGAACAGTCCAGTTATACTGTTGATTTTCCCAGAAGGAGGCAAACACATGTTGACTATTTTGGTCTAAAGGAACACGAAAGAAAGCAGAACATGAAACTATGACTGTAAAATATGCCACCTCAGGAGGCACTAGAGATAAAAGAGTATTTGGTTCTGGTCAGGGAATGACTATTCTATTTATGGCCTCAAGGTCCCGAGTAAATCTGTACCCCCACACCTGGGGTAGGGTTATTACGAGGACTTGCTCAAGATACGATGTGTCCTTTCTCTATTATGCTTTCGACTATTTATTTTAGTCCTTCTTTAGCTTCTGATTTAAGAAGGTTTTGTGCAAGTTTGGGAAGAAATTTAGACAGGTCACTCTGCACCTTAATGGATTCAGCCTCAGTAATCCTGCAAACGCTTGATGTTTGAAACTTTGTTCCCCTTTCATTTTAAAGCGCCTCTCAATTTTGTTCAGCTTGAAGGCTGCCTGAACTGGCCACTCTGATTCTAAAGCATGCTTGCTGAAATTATGCCACCTAGAAAGATAAATTCACACACTGGGGTTACAGTATAAATGCCTGTAAGAAGCAGGAGCCTGGGCTGGAGGGGCACAAACTTAGGTTTAAACTGAGACAAACCCATAATTTTTGGAATAGTCAGTCCGAAGCGTTGCTTGTGTACCTGTGTTTTCTCAACCCCCTCCCCAACCTAATGCCTGGGTCTCCCACCTACAAAACCCAATCAGATTTGTAGTTCCAGAGGACAGAAAAGTCTGGAGAGATCTCTGCCAGAGCCAGACTGTCACGGACAAAGCAAGAGAAGATTGAGGAAGGTTCTCACAGGGTTTTTTGTAATTGCCAAACACTGGAAACAACCCAGATGTCCTTCAGTGGGTGAATGGATAAACCGTGGCATATCCATACTTGTACCATTGTTTGGACTACTATGCAGCAATAAAAAAGAACTATTAATCCGTGCAACAGCTTGGATGGAACTCGAAGGTATTATGCTAAGAAAAAAAAAGCCGATCTCAAAAGGTTGTTGTATGATCCCATTTCTGTAACATTCTTAAAATTACAAAATTATAGTGATAGAAAACATATCTTTAATTACCAGGGATTAGAGTAGGAGGAGGGCATGGCTATAAAGGGGTAGCATGAGGGAGTTTCTTTGAGGTTCTAGAATAGTCTGTGCCCTAGCAGAGTGGTGATTACATGAATCTGTACATGTGATAAAATTTCATAGACTGGACCACAACAACACAAAATAAGGGTGAGTGTAAAAACTGATGAAATCCAAATGAGGTCTGTAGCTTAGTTAATAGCGAACCCACGTCAATCTCCTGGCCTTAACAATTGTCATGTAAGATGTTATTGGGGAAGCTGGATGAGGATATGTGGGAATTCTTTGTCCTATTTTGCAATTGTGAGTCTAAAATTATTTCAAAATAAAAAGTTTACAAAAATTTGGAGGGGCACTGATTTCTGCAAGCAGCACTTGGGAATCTCTTCAGTTCTTACCGGAAAAGATAATATAAACTAAAGCCTCAAGAGTTATAAATTTAATGCAGTTTCTAAGCATTGTAATTTCATTTTCTATATTTTTGATTTGGAAATTACACTCAGCTACTATTTTAACTATAGTAGTGTTACAAATATTTTTGTATTGTTACAGATATATACATGGGGGAAAACATCCCTTGCTGAGTTTCCCCCAGGATGGAATAACTCCCAGCTGCCTTACAGAGCTCTCGGTTGTAGCTTCTGTCTACCTTTAACCACATCTCCTTCTGCCCGCAACATGCATTCTGGGGTGAACTATTTGTAATCCTCTCCTTCCTCCCAGTCTGTTCCTCTATCCTTTTGACTCTTATTTGCTTGATGAGCTTTTCCTTCAAGACCCAACTCAAACTATGCTTCCTCTAGAAGCCGTCCCTGACCCAGGAAGCAGAGCTGCTCAGCAGCATGCCCTTCCTGCATCTGGGGTTGTATAATGTGTCGCCCTTTGGTTATTATGTTCACGTGTCTAACTCCCACCCTAGTCTGCGAACTCCTCAAGGGGCCAGACTGGGTCCCTTTCCTTTCCTTAGGCCCCATGCCTGGCTCAGTGCCTGGAACACACACTCCATAAACGGTGATCAATGAGTAGGTGAATCTGAGGCTCTGGAAAGTCCTTAGTAACAAATTTTGTTTATTCTACCCTTCCTTAATAATTTTCAACAAAACTAAAGACCAAAAGGGGATTTGATTAACCACAGTTAAACAACAGTATATTAATATTTAAAACATTTTCCAAACATTCAACTTAGTCAAGACTTTATTATATTAAAATTTGTTCCCATTCTTTCTTTTCGTTCATGACACCATGTTGTAAAAAGCTTTAGTAAGACCATGAGGTTGCACTCATGAGCCTCCTTAGACACATACGATCTAGAATTTAAGGATAGGACATGAATTTTCCAGATTTTACTGAAAGAAGCGAGGTGTTTTCCGCCTCGCAAGCCATCACTCTCTAGTCCACCTGCAGTGCTGCAGCGGACCCAGTGGCCTTGGTGATGAACCCCTGATTTCCCTCCTCAGCATCCTCTCGGGCAAATGATCCGGGACTCTGGAATTGTCTGCAGGTCTAGCTTCTGTCCTCACACTCCAACAGAACGACTCAGAGTTTCATCATTTCTTTTTGCACAGTCTAATGACTATTTCTCTATCCAAGGCCTGGTAACTTCATTAAACAGGGCAGGTAACCTCCTCCTTGAAATTGGTCCCTCCCTTGGCTCCTGGGACACCACATCCCTCCCATTTCCTCTCTTGATTGCATCCTCTAACATTCCTCTAAGATTTAATCATTGGTCTCGTGCTCATTTTTCAAATAAAAGTAATAATAAACATGTTTCCCAAGTCCCCAATTTTCCATATTCTCTTCACTGCTTTCTGTTGTCCTGTCATCTATAAAGGCCTAAGTTAGGTGCCACCTACCCCCAGAAGCCATCTAACTACTGAGGCCCCACTCATCCTTTACACTCTCCTGGAGCACTTAAAAGCCAAATACCCTTGCACAAGTTAGTACTTCATATATTCTCTTGGAACTATAAAACAAGGAAATCTCTTATTTTATGAATTACTCTTATTTCTTCAACCAAACGAAGGCTCCTTAAGGAGAAGACCCATGACTTAAAATCATCCCATGTCCTCATGGTGCCCTGTGGGGTGCTTAGCACATTATGGTAGTGGTCAGTGAACACTTGCTGAGTGACAGTAGAGCAATGTTTCAGTAGCTTGGAAAGAGAAATATGAAGAAGAAAAACCGGGACTTCCCTGGTGGCGCAGCGGTTGAGAATCTGCCTGCCAATGCAGGGGACATGGGTTCGAGCCCTGGTCTGGGAAGATCCCACATGCCGCAGAGCAGCTAAGCCCATGAACCACAACTACTGAGCCTGCGCTCTAGAGCCCGCAAGCCACAACTACTGAAGCCCGTGCGCCTAGAGCCCGTGCTCTGCAACAAGAGAAGCCGCTGCAATGAGAAGCCCGCGCACTGCAACGAAGAGTAGCCCCTGCTCACAGCAACTAGAGAAAGCCCATGTGCAGCAACGGAGAACCAATGCAGCCAAAAATAAATAAATAAAAATGAAAAAGACTCAAAATTAGAAAGAGCACTATGGTCTTTGGCACACGGTGACTGTCAGAAGAAACAGCTCCTGACTGGGTTGTGGCAGGTCATCCTCCAGATCAGCTGGAACCCCATTCAAGGATCGGACTGAGGTCGTGGCTTTGGGACCAGCCTGCTCTGCAGGGTCTTGACTCCTGCTACCAGGTCTGGGGTCAAGGGAAAGAACAGTTGAGGAGGTCTAGTCTGGTGATTTGCTAAACCGTTTCCTATGCTAGGACCATAAGGTTCACGGTGCAGTCACTGGTAACAGGAAAGGCAGTTATAGCTCTCATCAGGAGAGGTGCAGCTGCTGGCCATTCTGCAGCCTGCGGCTTCCAGCATGGTCCTCAAGACCAAATCTCCACATCCTGTGGCCGGGAAGAGCTTCTCGAGACCATCCAGCTCCTTCCCAGATACCTAGGACTGTACTTAGAGCTAGGCATTATATTCCTTATTAAATCATAAATAAGGCTGCGTAACTCTGAAAGCTCACATTCTAATATTTTATAACCTTGTCACTGGCCTAAATCTAATTTTGGCTTTTTGTTTTTAAGCCTTCAGTGGAACTCTGCCTTCCACAAATATGTCTTGAAAATAATTCGGGGACCCTTGGTCTTCTCTAATTCTTTGGTTCCTAGAAGAACTCCCTGCAGTTCCCAGGTCTCTACCCTCTGCGCCCAACGGCTGTGAGGGAAACACCAGGTCTTTTGGTCCTGCAGGGGGTGTTGGGCATGCCTCAAGCAGGCTCCTTTAAGAATACCAGATCTCCAGTCAGACAACTTGGCTTTAAATCCTCGCTCTAACATTTCCTAGCTGCTTGACTTTGGGCCTCAGTCTCCTCATCTATAAAAAGGGGACAAAACAGTCCGCATTTCATAGAGCTGTTACGAGGACTAGGTGAGTCATGCATACAAAGCGCTGAGCAGAGGCCGGCACACAGCAAGTACTCGGTCAGCGTTACCAGCATGACTGAGGCAGACACTGAGAATCCAGGGGCACCTGTTTGAGAAGCAGGCGCCCAACACACATCCAGCTTCAGGCCTCCGAGACTGTAGAACACCAGTCTGAGAGGGAGACAGACTACACAGAACTGTGCTTTTTCTGCCCCTTCTGCCTGGGGACTGCCATCTGGGCTTCCTGAAGCTGGGCCTCTAACCACGATCCTTCCCCAACTCCAGATTTCCCATATATTCTGCTTTGTAGATGCATCCTACCGGCCAGGAAAACTGGAACAGATGCTGTGGGATCAGAGGAGAGAGAACTCTGAGGAGCTTGCCAAAACGTTTCCCACTCCTGACACGGGGCTATGCCTGTTGTCACTGGGCTACCCCTTCCTGCCCGGGCCCAGGGGGGCTGAAGTCACCTGTTGGGAAAATCTGCAAAATTGTTACTCCTTGCCCCGCTGGGTCACACATCCAGATTATTCTGGGGTTGCATGGGGGCAATATGTGCAGGCAGGGATGAATGGTTCTGAGAGACCGGAAGAGCCCTGCCGACGGGTCACAAAGCCCTGGCAGACGCAGCCAATCACCTTCTTCTCATGGCTGACCAAAGCCCTGACTCACGGGGAGGCTCAGACCACAAAGCTGAATTTAAAAAGTGGAGATGGGGCAGGTGGAGTAGTTCCGCGGCTGGTGGGGAACCAGCGCACGCCTACTCCAGCAGGTCTAGGACAGGGATCTGGACGGTGTAAGTTCAGGTAGGGACTGGAGCTTCTCCAGGATTGTTTTCTCACGACACTTTTAGGTCATGTCGCTCTTCCCTAAGATCCTGAACCCTGCTGTGGTCCCAGTCACTGGAGTCCTGAACGTGTCCTGCTGAACACGATCTAAACTCTGAAGAGGCAGATCTGGGTAATGCTGCCATGCCCCCTTGTAGCTGCTGTCCCGGGGAAGGAGTCCTCTGGGGAGTCCTGGCCAGATTGCTCTATCTGGTCATAACTCAGAGGGTTAATGGAAACCCGGGAGGGGAGTAAACAGAACTCCTCACTTGCTAAAATGAATCCATTTTTAGTAGGATCCGTGTCGGTGGGCAGGTAGAAGGTTAAACCTTTCTTTCCAAAGGTTCTCTACTGGACATCTTTAAATTCCACAAACACCTACTTTTTAAGTCAACAAGCTTCCACGATGGGAGCTGCCATCAAAACAAGGCTACCAGCAGCAGGCTCCTGGAGCTGTGCAGTGTGGGGAAGCGAGGCTTAATGGTAGAACATGTGGCTTGGCCGTGGGCTCAGCCACCAGCTGCCTGTGAGACTTTGAGCAAGTAGTTTGAAGTATCCAAGCCTCACTTTGCAAGCCTGAAGAATCAGAATGATTCTCTTGAGCACGGGATTGCTGTGGGGTTAATGAGGGACCCCGTCGGTGGGAACCAGAGGTTAATCCTCTCTCCACTTTGGGGGCTGAACAACCTTCATGACAGGCAGAGGATGACTGATGTGTCTGACTCCTGTTCTTCCCAGCACCCTGGAAAGCTCCCCACAGAGTTCCGATCAGGGTTCTGAGCAGGGGGAGAGCAGGGGCAGGCGTGGCTTTTGGTTGTGACCCTCTGGCAGCTATGCTGGAGCTCTGGTGCCCATTTCTTTCCTTAATTAGTACTGGCTCAGGGCCCCGGACGCAATAAAATATTGCTGAATGAACGAATGAATGAATGAATGGGAGAGGCTGAACTGCAGTGTGGGGTTTCAGGTGGCAGGTGGGCTCAGAAGGTGTGGTTTTCTGGCCACATTCCCTATCTGTTGACCCCAAGGAGCAGGAGAGTAGCAAGCTGGCTGTACCTGCTGGCCACACACAACCAGATGCGGCACAGAGATGCAGCATGAAGCCCCGGGATGCTCAGCAAGAGATTGAAAACCACCTCTTCCTCTGATGCAAGGAAAAGAGAAACTATAGAACATGGCGATATAGCTGCCGGACTCCTCAGAGCAGGGCTTCGGGGTGGATCTGAGAACAGAACTCGGTACCTGTTGGGAGGATGCCCCAGTCAGACTGGCTCTCAGTCCAGCTCTGTGCACACCGCCGGGGAGGGGATTGCTGGCCCATCTGCGGCCTGAACATAAAGAGAGAGGGGGGCTGCAGCGGCTGCTGGGACATGTGGGGAAAGGAACGTTTGTGTCTGTGGCACTAGTGGGCCTGGTGTCTCCTTACTGATCCTTCATGCTTCAAAAGCAGTTCTGGTCTTGGGGGGCACATTCAAGCCATGTCACTTTATCTTCCTTTCAAATGATGTTTCTTCAGCCCGTGTGGCTGACAGCTGTCATCTGGCCAAGTGGCATGTGCTCCCCTCCTCTGAAACTGGAGTCTATTCAGCCGACTTTCCCTCAACCCCAGGCCCAGCCCTCCTCTGCTCTCAGAGCCCCTCCCCCACCACAGCCAATCCACCCGTTTTATTTCCATGCCTTTGTGACAGACTGCTCATTTAATACTCTAACCTTTCCGCCAGCAAGTCTACCTAACAATGTCCAGAACAAACCTGACAAGGTTCAACATTGGTGCCTCTGTCCTCTCTCGTGCAGACTCTCATTCTGCGCGTCCCTGAGACTCGACTCTACCTGCCCCCCCGCAGGCGATGGTCGTTCCCCCTCAGTGGGGACGTGCACGGGAGGGGTACGTCCAGGCCTGCCCCCCATCCGATAGCTTGTCTCCTGGTCTGCCATGGTGGTTGAAGTTCCCACCATGAATGCTGCTCTTGCGGATTTAGCATTTGTCTCCCAAAAGCCTTAGTTATCATCTCAATTTCGAATATGAGGAGATGAAGGCTCTGCGTGCAGCCACTTGCTCAGACTCCAGATCAACCACTGGCAAGGCCAGAGCATGAACCCAGGCCATCTGCACCCAGACCCTTCGCTCCTCCCACACCATGGCACCAGGGAAGGAAGAGCGACTTGATTTTGCACAGCTCTAGTGCAGGATGACTTGCTCTGATTTAGGCCGCTGAGCATTAAGAGAAAGGAAAGGAAGTGTCCCAGGGACAGAGTTGGAAGACCCTGCTATTGTAGCCCTTGGAACAGAGCCTGCCTCCTCTGGGTGGTTGCCTACCATTCTCTCAGGGGAGGAGAAGCAGCCCTTGGTTACAGGTGTAGTCAACTTTAAGAGTTGTCTCAGACATGGTCTCTGCTGGATTTGGAGGCAACTGGTCCACTTAGGGCTAGATGCTTGGGCCAATGCTTTATATGCCTCCTCCACCCCCAGAAGCTGCTCTGATTTGAATCGAGGCCCGAGTCAACCCCCAATACAGTAAGTCATCAGAAGTTGGACCCGTTGATGAGTTTAACTTATGGCTTTGGGGAAGCGGGAGGTTGGTTTAGTTGAGTCCAGAATCTTAGAGTGGGCCTAGTGCCCTAGGCCACTCTAGCTGGTTCAGTTCTCAGAGGACACCTGGGTCAGGAACAAGGACTCCACTCAAGCCCGTGCCCTGACACCACCAGGTTTTGACCAAACCAGGCTTCCTCTTTGAGGGACAAGGTCAAAGTTAGGGGCTCTTCTTTTTCTAAACTGAGCTAGGGAGAGAGGGATTTGGGGATGGGAGAAACTTTTAAAGGAGTCTTTGCCCAGGACCTGGGTGCCACCTGCTGGCCATAATTTAGTTGTATTTATAGGGCCAAATCTGGGAGAGGAAAATCAAAAGGGCATCCTGCCCTCCCCACCATGATGAGGAAGAAGGGAACTAGGAGGCTGGTTTCTTCGTGACCGCCCCCCGCCCCAGCAAGTGTGACTGAGAATCCTTGCAGAGACCCCCAAGTGTCTTGGATGAGTCCTCCTGAGCCAAAATGGACCTCAGCTGGGCCAGAGGGTAGCATCCCCTGAAAGAACCAGAGCCAGTCGCAAGTGGAGACAAAGCTCTGCCCCAAAAGCGCCACAGGAGGTAAAAAGCATAATTGCTGGTTTGGCCCTGAGAGGAGCCATTTTTTTCCAGCTTTCTCCTTACAGGCACTGCTGGCTCTTTGGGGACCCTAGATTCAGACTAATCAAAGGTGTGGAAAATGCCCTTCCATCATCAGGCACGGACAGAGCTGGGAATTTCTGGCCAAGCTGAGAAGATTTGGGCATTTTTCCAGTACCTGTGTAGCTTTTGGTGACTCTTAGGGCCCTGATAGCAAGGTCTTCAGTTGTGTTCTGGAAGGGAGACTGGAGATTTTTCATACTTACCAAGGAGGAAAATAGCCAACGCTGTACCCCAGGGAGGTCACAAAACACCCCAATATCCCAGCCTGTGCCATTGCAATGCAGGCCAGGCAGTCCCAGCCAAGCACATGCATCAGATGAGGACTTTGGTTCTAATACCTTGTTGTGCACCAGGAGGAGTTTTTAAATTATATAGATATAAAATAAAATAACTATAAAATATATAGCTATACACACACATATATATAGATAGAACACTAACTATATTATACAGTCAGCCCTCCGTATTCGTGGGTTCCATAGTCATGAATTCGACCAACCATAGATGGAAAATATTTGAAAAAAAATTCCAGAAAGTTCCAAAAAGTAAAACTTGAATTTGCCATGAACCAGCAGCTATTTACATAGTGTTTACATTGTATTAGGTATTATAAATACTCTAGAGATGACTTAAAGTATACAGGAGGATGTGCATAGGTTATTTGCAAATACCATGCCATTTTACGTAAGGGACTCGAGCATCCACAGAGTTTGCTGTCCACGGTGGTCCTGGAACAAATCTCCCATGGACACTGAGAGCCAACTATACTATACATTATATATAAATAGATTGGTATATATCATATGTAGTGTATCATATATAGTTATACATACTATATATGAATATGTACTACGTTATATATAAATATATATTAATGTATATTTATATAGTGTGTTATATATAATTGCATATATACTATGTAATAATATACGTGATGTGGTTATATATAATATTTAGAGAGGCTAGGGAACCACAGGAAGGCTGCCCTCAGGTTAGAAGACCCTTGAAGCTCAAATGATTTCAGTCAAAAACTGGAGGATTAGTTTAGACTAGGACCAGTGCCTCTGCTTTTCTTCAATAATCAGCACTTGAAACTCATACACAGTAAACAGGAAAAAAATCCCTAAAGTGGCTCAGGAATTCCCAGGGCCAACCTAAGACCACCCTATACCTCCCAGAACCACCCCTGACCAGCCCAGACTCTGTACCCCAGGAGCACAGGGACAGAGCAGCCCCCAAGACCTCATGCAGAAATGAGTCCCAAAGCCTGTGGTAGGCCAGTATCCAGAATGGCTTGTCCCCTCTGCACTGAGATCCCACAGGCCTCTGCAGACCCCCGAAGGCCTGGCAGGTTCTGACCATTCTTATTGGGGCCGTTCAAATCCACTCTCCAGCCGTGCATGCTCTCTCCTTGCTGACTTTCTGTAGCACCTACCGTTTTCACCACACTTTGCGGCATTTGGTTATACTGTTCTCCTGTGTGTTGGTCTCCCCAGTGAGACTATAAACTCCTTGATGACAAGGGCAAATCTTTCTGTTTCTCAGAGTCCCTAACTAAATACTCATGAAAATACAATGCACTTGCCTTGACCCTACCCATCTGCCTGTCTAATCAAGTCTGGTGTCCAGGCGCTCCTGCCACGCCTGCTGAGGTTACTTTAGGTGAGTTCCCTGGAAATTAAGAAGCACTCTCCTAACTCTAGTCTCTGTGATTGTCATTCACTGAGAATTGATCTAGAACCCCAAAGTGAATGAAACAGCCTGGCCATTGAGTTTACAGTCAGGTGGAAGGGACAGACAAGAGAATGTGATCAACGCCATGATTGAGTAAGCTCAGGGTGACAGAGAGACACAGATGAAGGCCATGTCTCCCTGCACAGGGGCTCAAAGAACGTGTCTTGGAGGAGATGGAGCCCAAGCTGAGTCCAGAAGGTTGAGTAGGGGAGGGAGGTTCCTGGCCAGAAGGTGATAAAAGATGGTTCAGAAAGAGGAGAAAAGGTGAGGAGGTGTCACTTAGTCATTCAACAAATTTGCTGAATACCTTGCCTGTGACAGGCCTAGAAACACCACTACTGGCTTTGAGATGCTAACTGATGAGGGAGGCAGGCATTTCAGCAAGTCCAGTGGTTAGTGCAAGGGTCAGGTTACAGGGTGGTGGCTCAAAACCACTGTGTAAGAGGGGACTCAAGTGCAGTCAGAATTACCCTCAGAAATCTCTGGAATTGTCAGCTCCTGAGTCCTTAGAAGCTCCCAAGATGATAATTTTTGTTGCTCTTGGCTTTTTGGCTCTGTCTGGCTTCCCTTTCCCTGGGCAATGAAGGACAAGGTCTATTTTTAAGAGGAGGAAGGACTAAGAATAAACAAGAGGGTTTCTTGATTTTTCTTCAAAAAGTTTATTGAAGTTAAATGTGCATCTAGCGAGGTTCCATTATATATACTTGGGGTGAGGCCATGGGGCAGCACAGCCTAGCAGATACCAACTGAGCCTCTTCTCTAAAGCAGCTTCTCTAATTTAACTGTGCCTGTAGACCCTCTTGGTCAAGCAAGTGCAGTTTCTGACTCAGTAGATCTAGGGCAAGGCTCAAGAATTAGAATTTCTAACTTGAAATTTCTAACAAGCTGGTGCCCACAGAGCACCAAAGCTGCTCCAGGGACCACAGTTTGAGAAGGTTCTGCTCTAGAGGTCTAGAGCAGAGAATGAGTGGACTTTGGGGGTGGTGGCTGCATGCCAGGCAGAGGGTGAGTAGAGAGCTGCCCATGGCTCCCAGTTGGGGGATCAAAGTAGAAGACAGGGCTGGAGAGGGAGGGCTCATTGAAGAGCTTCATAAGTGATGGGGAGGGGGTCACATTATAAGAGCAGATGCCCACAGGGGACCCGGAAGTGGGCTGGGTGTATTCTTCCTTCAGGGAGACAATCTGCGTATTAAACCTAAATATTCTTCACTCCAGAAATATGTACTCTCACAACTGGTGAAATATGCAGTCCTATTTCTCCATTTCTCCATAAAGACCTAGTCACAAGAAATATTTCCCTCTCTCTTAACAGTGCAAGTCAGTAATAACAACTGACGACCTCTGCGTGGGGATGGGGGAGGGTAAGGAGGCGCTTACACCCACTGGCGGGGGGGGGGGGGGCGGGGGGAGAAGGGGGGATGGGGGGCGTGGCCAGGGCTGCTTTCACGTAGATTCTGACCGCAGCAGTGTCAGGGATGGACTAGGGGGAGGGAGTGCCTGGGGGCTGGAAGGCCCCTTGGAGGCTTCTGCTAGCCTTGGCTGGAGAGAATGGATGCAGAAACCCCGAGGCAGCAGGAGGCGAGGCGAAGAGCAGGGCACACTGGGAAGGCAGAGGAGCCGGGCTCACTGAATGATGGGCTCTGAGGATGAGGGGGAGAAGGCTGTCTGGGACGACCCCACAGGTTTCCAGCGTGGGTGACTGGGTGCCTGGTGGTGACATTCACTGGGATAACGAATACAAGAGCAGAAGCGTGTATTGAGGGAAGTTTCTGGATAAGCGGAATTCAGGTGCCTGTGGATCGGCCAGCAGGCCACAGGGATTATAGGGTATGAAGTCGGAGCAGAGGCGAAGATTAGTCAGCTTTCTAGAACCCAAATCTGGTCAAGTACTGTCTGCTTAAAATCCTCTAATGGCTTCCCTTGTTTAAACAGAGAGTCCAGACTCCTCCTCATGGTAACCAAAGCCCGCCGCTACCAGCCCCTTCCAGTCTCGTTGCGCCACACCCCAACACAAACACCCGCTCCCCAGGCCTGCTGAACAGCTCAGAGTCCCGGAACAAGCCATGCCTTTGTTCTTGACAGTCCTGGGGCCTGCACTGCCCTTCTACCCCATCCCCTGTATGTTGAGAAAATTCGTACCCCTTTCAGGCTGCTCTGAAGTCTTCGCTGACCCTGTCAAGCAGAAGAGATCCCTCCCTTCTTTGTGCCATCCCCGAACTTTGCATGTGCTGCTTTTCCTGCCCTGTCACTCCCTGCTGTGGGGATTTGCCTGTCTGTAAACTCCTTGGACGCAGAGACCACGTCTGACTTCACCACTTCTTAGCGCAGGTCTAGCATATAGCAGACACTCACCAAATGTTTCAAGAGTGAATGAGTACCCCTTCTCCAAGAGGTAAACTGCTGGTCTGGAGGAAGATGCTTCTCGTTTCCCCAGAGACCCTCCAGCTCCCCCTCCTTCGGGCTCAAGAACAGCACAAGGCCCCCAGGGTCTTACCTTGCCTTTCTTCTTTCTTTACAGCTGGGGTATGGCCGTCAATGTGTACTCCACGTCTGTGACCAGTGAGAATCTGAGTCGCCATGATATGCTCGCATGGGTCAATGACTCCCTGCACCTCAACTATACCAAGATAGAGCAGCTCTGCTCAGGTGGGAGGCTGGGAATCGGGGGGAAGTGGGCTCTGCTGGGGGGACAAAGGGGGGTAGGCAGGAGGCAGAACAGCCACAGCAGACAGTGGAGCTTGTAACTGGGATTAAGGAGGAGTGCTGCGGAGCCCTCAACTAGCCAAAGTGTTTGGAGTTGGAGTAAGGAAATAGGGGTCTACGTGGGATGGAAAGAGTAAAAAGCAAAGAGCAGGGGCTTCCCCGGTGGCACAGCGGTTAAGAATCCGCCTGCCAATGCAGGGGGACACGGGTTGGAGCCCTGGCCGGGAAGGTCCCACATGCCATGGAGCAACTAAGCCCGTGCACCACAACTACTGCGCCTGCACTCTAGAGCCTGCGAGCCTCAGCTACGGAGCCAATGTGCCACAGCTACTGAAGCCTGTGCACCTAGAGCCCATGCTCCGCAACAAGAGAAGCCACCGCAATGAGAAGCCCGTGCACTGCAACGAAGAGTAGCCCCCGCTCACCGCAACTAGAGAAAGCCCGCACGTACCAACAAAGACCCAATGCAGCCAAAAATAAATAAATTAAATAAATAAATTTATTTTTTTAAAAAAAACAACCCACAGCTTCCTAAGGAGAGGTTAGGTTACTGTGTTAAAAAAAAAAAAAAAAGCGAAGAGCAGGAGAGGCACAGTAAAGGGCTGCAGAAGGGGAGCAGCAGTGGGGGCAGGCAGTGAAGCCAGAGGTCACGTGCACCAGGTCCAGCCTAGCCACTTCGGGGGGGGGAGGGTCCAAATCTCAGCTCTTCTTGTAGTGCAACCCTGGACAAGTCACCACACCTCTCTAGGTTTCAGTTTTTCCATCCATGAATGGAGATGACATCAGCTACCTAACCAGGGTTGCTGTTAGGATTAAAGCCCATGCATGCAGTGTTTGATACGGTGCTGGTACATATTTGCATCACTGTATGGTAATTGCTCTCACTCTTGGGAAGTCTGGCCCCGGCTCTGGGAACAGAGAGAGAGAAGAGGAGACGGAGAGGTTTGGGGGAGTAGCCCCAGTTGGCCTGGGGACGTGAAAACGAGCATCTTGTGTTTCTCCACAGGGGCCGCTTACTGCCAGTTCATGGACATGCTCTTCCCTGGCTGTGTGCACTTGAGGAAGGTGAAGTTCCAGGCCAAGCTAGAGCATGAATATATTCACAACTTCAAGGTGCTGCAAGCAGCATTCAAGAAGATGGGTGTTGATAAAGTAGGTGCCTGCGCTCTGAGGGGCCCCGAGGAGCTGTGTGACCCTGGGAAAGAAGATGGCCCGCCAGCCAGGGCAGCAGGGGCTGTTGGGGTCCATCCAGTTCTCACGCCTCTCTCCACCCCGACTCTCCAGGGGGAATGTTCCCCCAGCTCCAGGCTCAGTGGAAAACCCCACAACTTTGACATCCCATCCCGATGACATTCCTGTCCCTTCCTCCTCTCTGGACCCTACACCCCAGCACTTGAGCCTCGTATATTGGTCCTATTAATTCCTCCTCCGGAAGGCCCAGGAAAGGTCTCTTGGCTCACTCGACTGCCTCAACGGTCCAGGACCCTGGTTCCAGCAGCCCTCACCCCACATGCAGGCCCAGCACCAAGGGATGTCTCCCCACACACTTCCTCCTGTGCCTGGAGGAAAGGGCCTGCCGCCTACCCATCTGCCCTGGTGGCACGGGAGGGGGGCCAGGTGGAGAAGGTGGAGGATGCTGCAGCCCAGGGGCTGGCTTTCCTGAGAGCAGTGGCCCTCTCACAGAGAAAGGCAGCCCTGCAGCAGCGGGAGGTTAAAGTTCTCTGCTTATGTGGTCTATTTCAGATCATTCCTGTAGAGAAATTAGTGAAAGGAAAATTCCAAGATAATTTTGAGTTTATTCAGTGGTTTAAGAAATTCTTTGACGCAAACTATGATGGAAAGGATTACAACCCTCTGCTGGCGCGGCAGGGCCAGGACGTAGCACCACCTCCTAATCCAGGTGATCAGATCTTCAACAAATCCAAGAAACTCATTGGCACAGCAGGTAATGTGCCCGAGCTGGGGGAGGGAGTGTGGGGGGCCGGGCCGGAAGGGCGCTACAGCCAGGAGCGGCCCCTGGGCCACCGGCCCGGCCCTGCCAGCCTAGAGGAGACTGTTATCACGGAGTTCAGATGACGCCGCCTGCTGCCCGCTTAGACCAGGGGGAGTCACAGTAGGGAGGAGAGGGCTCCAGAGACTGCTACAAAAGGAGAGCCACCGGCACCGGCCAAGGTGGCAGCTGGTGATGGGAGGCCCCGGGGCACTTCCCTCTGTAGCCCGAGCCAACTCCTCTGCCTCAAGATGATGGGGCAGCCCCTGGCTTGGTCCCTCTGTCCAGGTCCATCCAGGCCAAGGGCCTGGGCCGGCACTACAGACACTTCTTGCCCCCTGCCCACTTGACTCCCCGGGGATGGGAGTTGGCCAAGCTTGACCATATCTTCCCCCATTTCCAAAATCCCACAGCCCTAAGTCCTCAAGAGATGAGTCTCTGGAAACGAGGCTTTGTCTGGGTTCCAGAGGAGAAGGGGAAAAAGCAACAGGGCCTTTGGGGGATGGGAAGGTTGGCGAGAGCAGAGGCGCAGCCCCGCACGCGTCTGAACCCGTCATAGCAGAGCGGCTCCTCTGTGTGTGCTGCTGCCCGCCTGGGGCTGCCCCCACTCCTCTGCTTGCTTTGCATCAGAAGCTCTGTCCTGGGAGCCGCCATAGCTGGACAATAAGTGGCCACAGCATGCCGGGTGTGCAGGGGAGGAGTGGGGTCCCTGAATCAGGCCCAGCAGAGGGCCCAGAGACCATCCTGAGGCAGGGAGCCCAGAGGGGCAGGGGCAGGCTTCTGTGATCTCCTCCAGAAGGCACCCCCGGGGAGGATGGCTGTGGGCTGGGGTATCTGTTAGCAAAGACCCAGCGAGACCCTGTGCCAGCTGCTTTTCCCCAGGCCCCGGCTGTCAGTGCAAGAGGGCCCTCAACCCTCCAGCCCCACTCCCCAAATTTGCCATCCCAGTTCCCTCCTCTCCCCCTCAGACCAGCTCTCCTCCCTGCCTACACCTTACACTTTCTTTAGTTCCCTGTAGCCCCTGCTCTCCCAGGCTTGCCAGAGGGCTGCCCCGCTGCTGTGGTGTCACGTGTGGCCGTGGCTTGAGGCCTAGCTGTAGATGCCCATCCTGAGAGGGAGAGGTGGGGAGGGCGAGAGTGCCTGCCTTTCGCATGGGCCTGCCCCGCAGTCACACCAGGCTGTCTCGTGCCACGTGAGCTGTGGGCTCACGCAGCCCCGATCTGACTTTTCTCCTCTGGGCAGTTCCACAGAGGACGTCCCCCACAGGTCCCAAAAACATGCAGACCTCCGGCCGGCTGAGCAACGTGGCTCCACCCTGCATCCTCCGGAAGAATCCTCCATCAGCCCGAAATGGTGGCCACGAGACCGATGCCCAGATTCTTGAACTCAACCAGCAGGTGAGTGGCGTGGACGCTGGCAGCTGAGAAAGCCCCGCCACAAAAGCCAGGCCCCCGGGGCGTCAGGGCGGGAAGGGAGTCCGAGGCGGTGGTCTCTGGCTTGAACACCACCTTCTCCCCGAGCAGCTATTGGATTTGAAGCTGACAGTGGATGGGCTGGAGAAGGAGCGCGACTTCTACTTCAGCAAACTCCGGGACATTGAGCTCATCTGCCAGGAACACGAAAGCGAGAACAGCCCCGTCATCTCGGGCATCATCGGCATTCTCTACGCCACCGAGGTGAGTCCCGCCAGTGCCTGCTGAGCCTCCCGCACTCCCGCCGGGCCCTCACGCCAGAAGGGGCCTTGGAGAACGTGGGCCGATGAGGGCAGCCAGCCGAAGTCACCAGCCCAAGGTCTCCCAGGGCGTGAGCAGGGCAAGTAGGACAGGAACCTGGGCCCTGGCTCCCAAGCTACCCTCAGGAGTCCGCACCCTCAGCCTGCCTGCCTGGCTCACCTCCTCTCTCCCTTCCACCCTCCAGGAAGGATTTGCACCCCCGGAGGACGATGAGATCGAGGAACACCAACAGGAAGACCAGGACGAGTACTGAGGGCGGCTCCAGCCCTGGCTGACTGCACGGCTGCCGTGCCCCTCACCCCGCTCCCATGCCCACATTATAATCCTTCCCTGACAGCCAGCTGGCCGGGTGCTTTGTGTCAGTGCCGTGGCCCTGGGGAGCCTGGCGAGCAGGGCTTGGGGGTGGGGGGCAGGTGAGCAGGTAAGGGCCCCTCCTCCTGTGGCAGAGGCCCAGTTGGGCGGGATCCCTGCCCACTCCCCACCCCTATTTATTTCCGTGGTCTCTGTGCTGTGTCGGCCAACACTTCCCAGGGGGCTGCTGCCACCCACCCCAGCCAGCCGCCTGCTCCCTGACAGCCAGCAGCTGTATATTTGACAAAGTCATTGGTATATTTTTACTTACTGGATTTTCCTTGCACTTTACCTGTTCTTTTCCCAGGGCTGACAGCACGGGCTCTGGGGCAGCGTGTCTGGCTTGGCCTCCCTTCCCCGTTGCCAGGGCTGTGGCAGGACTCACCGATTCTTATTTATTTTGTCTTTTGACTTCCCAGTAGTTGAGGGAAAGGCTGATGTCAGGAGAGGGATAGGGTGACTGAGGAGGGGGTGCCTTAGGCCCCGGTGGTCAGGGAGAGCGAGGGGAGCACGTGAGGGATGAAAATGACCTCCTGGCACCAGGCTTGCCCACCCTCGGCCCCCTGACCCCAGCACCGAAGCCCAGCACTGCCCCGAGGCCCCCAGCCACTCCCCCTGCAGCTTGGTTCATACCACACATTCTCTGCCTGGATCCTCCTGTACGTCTGCCTCCCCTCTGCCCGCCTCCCCAACCCCTGCCCCTCGGGCCACCCAGCCTGCATACGTGTTCACTTTTATTTAAATAAACTTGTGTGGTAAAAGTCCATACCACGTCTCCCTCAACTGAGCCACAGCCTGGCTCTCAGCGCTCTTCTCCTGAGCGACCCCGTCTCCAGAGGCGATGGCCATGGAGCACAGCACCCCTGCCGTCCTCCCTCGGGCCCAGAAACCACCACTGGCTTAGCCTCAAGAGCCCAGCTCTGACCTAGCCCCCATCTCCCAACGCTGATGCCCGGGCTTTAAGGGCTTGCCATTCCCTGAAGAGGAACAAAGTTCAGGGCCATGGCTGTGACGATGGGCAGCCCAGTAAAGCAGCTGTGGGGTAACAGGGGGGCCTGGCTGAGAGGTGCTTTGTTTCAGTCCCCTTTGGGCCAGTATGACTGCATATTGTCCCCCACCCTTGTCAAAGCTCGTACGCCCCACAACAGTGATCCAGCTGCGGACAAGGGCTCATGTGACAGAGCTGAGTGGGCTACAAAGAGCAACGGCTCTAAGAACTGAAGCCCAGAAGGAAAGCAATGTCCAAGGGGTTCCTTCCACAGAACAGGCTCTAACGGGAGCCGGGAACTCTGTCACGTCCTCCGTACAGCCCTGCAATCCTGGTGTGTGCCGGCCAAGGGCCATGATAACCAGTGTCCCGGAGGCCCCGAGGGCGCTGAAATGCATGTGGATACCGGGGCCCATTCAAACAGAGCCTTGGCTGTCATCTAGAACAGTCCTGCATTTACTGATGAAAGGACTGAGAACAATATGTGACATGGCTTGCTCAAGGTGGTAAAAAACTAGACTAGAACTGAGACCTCCTGACTCAGGGTTCAGGGCTCACTCACAAAGACCACAGAGGTGTGACCTCCAGAACGTTCCTCTAGCTTCAGACTAGCCCTGGTAGATGTTTCCTTGCCATCCTGAGTATGCCTGAGATACTACGGGGATTGTGTTTCTTCCATGGCCCTGCTCCATGACCCTCCTCCCAGACTGCCACCACTTCTCAGATGACTCCAGTTATAAGCCTGAAATAAGCAAACTGTGTCTGTTTGTTCCTCATTCACTTCAATTCCTCCGTTTGACTGCCACCCCCACGCACAGAGACTTCTGATCTTATTCTGCTTTTCTTCTCCAACAAGTTCCCTGCCTGCATTTATTTATCATTATGATTTTTAATTCCTGTGCCTAATTTTAAAAGGCTTTTCCCCCCACCATTCCAGGTAGATATAGTAAAAGGATAACGTAGTTTCCCTGCGTTGCCCAATGTTCATTTTCAGGCCGAGACCTCACCCTGCTGGTTAAGTGGGTGTGGTAGACAGAATAACACCTCCCCCGAGATGTCCACGTCATAATCCCCAGAACCTAGGGCTATGTTAGGTTACATGGTGAAGGGGAATTAACCTGCAGATGGAATTAAATTGCTAATCAGTTGACCTTAAAATAGGGAGAGTATCCTGGATTATCCAGGCGGGCCCAATGTAATTGCAGGGGTCCACAAAATTGGGGCAGGGGCCAGGAGGTCAGAGTGATGCAATCTGAGGAGGACGTGACCCGCCATTGCTGACTTTGAAGATGGAAGGGAGCTATGAGCGAAGGAATTTGGTCAGCCTCTAGAGGCTGGGAAAGGCAAAGAAACTCTCCCCTAGAGCCTCCACAGTGGACCGCTGCCCTGCAGACACCATATTTAGCCCAGTGAGACCCTGACAGACCTCCCCTTCCAGAACTGTAAGATTAGAAGTTTGTGTTGTTTTAAGCCAGTAAGTTTGTGGCAATGTGTTACAGCAGCAATAGGAAACTACTACGGTGGGTCAAACTGCTTCAGTGAGCTCACTCTTCTTCTCGCCTCCACACTGGACACCCACCCGTCCTCCTCTTTTGATTCTTCCCTCAAACCCCATGGGTACCTGCCTAAGCCCACCTCCATGGCTAGTGTCTAAGGCTGCTCTTTGAACACCCAGAGCTCAAGGATGTGAAGCCAATGCCTCCTTCCCAATGTCTGCAACATTTAGGATGGTGAACCATAATTTTCTGTTTACACAGTTGTCTCCCACACAAGCTTCGAGTTCCTCTCAAGCAAGTGAGGTGTGTCCTCTAGCTCCACCTAGCACCATGCTAGGTGCTTAGGTAGAGAAGAAGGTGCTTAGGAAATGCTACTGGATAAGTAAGTGAATGACTTCTATCCCTTAGATGCCAAGTCACAACAGATGACCTGCCAGACTATTCTAAGGAAAGATAGGAAATAAAGCCCCTCCCTTTCTATACATTTCCACCATGGAGCAGCCCCCTTCTTTGCCTCTATGGAAAGCCCGTTCTGTTTCTCTTCCAAAAACAGTGTCTCTTCTGTGACCATACATGTGACACAGAAGAGGCAGAACAAAGAGAAGATAGTGTCTGAGTAGAGCTAAACCAATGATCTGAAAAAAATGAATTGATTAATGATCAGCTCAAATCTGTTCCTTGCCAAAAGCACTGCATCTCAGAGGCAAAGTCAGCTACGGTCAGGCCTGAAGGGGCTGGAGGGCAGGCAGAAGGAGGCAGCAAGAGCCGGTTGTATCCCCCTTCCTGCCTTTCCCCCACCCCATCCCATCCTTCACATATCCCCATTTACCTTCCCAAAAGCAGATGTGCCCCTTTCCTACTGGCTTCCCAGGGTCTGGAGGACAAAGTCCGAATTTGGCAGGCAAGGCCCATGGCATTTGGGCTCAGATCCATTTCCAACCGCATCCCCTCCAAAATCCCTTAAGCACTGTCACATTGAACTACTTCCAGTCTCCCAGCCTTGCCACGCTGTGTCCCACCTCTAGGACTCTGCTTAAATCAATAAATCCATACAACTGGCCTGTTCTCTCCACTTGTGCTCATCCCCAGCCAATGAAAATTTGCCCATTCCTCAGGACCCATCTCAAGGGTCATCTCCTTCAAGAAGCCTTCTCTAATCCCCTTCCTAAAGGAATTCATCACTCCCTAAGCTATTCGTCCTGTGGGAAACTGAACTCTATTAGTTCTTACTATAACGGCTTGCCTGTCTTGTTCCTCAGTATGGCAGGTGTGAATCCCATCCTCAAATGTAGGAGTGTACATGAAATAGCACATTTCCTTAATCGTGATAGATCCCTTCCAGTTCACCTTCGCTCATCCTCCCCTGCTGGGATGCTTCAAGTTTTGAGGTCTCACGTGATACTACAAGCCTGGCAGAAGGCCCTCGGGAGATAGTGGATGTCTGAGCAGTAACCTGTTTGAGTGGTTCCCCAGGTCTGCAGCTCTCGATCCCTTCCCTGCCACATCTGGGACTTGAGACTGACTCTTGTGGTGGGAGTCAGAGTCTTTTCTTTCCCATTGCCTGGAAGGGGAAACCCAGCGCTGGCTGTACCAGGGCCCCAGACTTTTTTGTGCCTCCTTCCAGGAGGACTCTCCGCTCTCCACTTCCTGCCCTCCAAATACTGCCTCTTCCCTCAAACCCCATCCTCTTCCTTGTTCCTGCAGAACAGATTTTTATAGCTCATTAAACCCAAAGTCTAATCACTAGCAACAGAAAAACTAGCACTTTCCTACAAGGAAGGAAGCATTTAATCTGCAAACTCTCCTGGGAGATGAGAACTATTTTCATTCCATCCTTCTTGCACAACTAGAACGGAAAGAAAAACAGAAACAGTTAAATTTCCACCAAGTCACCCAATGCCTCCACATTTTGCTCAATAAAAGTTGTCTGAATGCAAAAGCCTCTCATCTCAACATCTTTGCCTGGCTGGTTTTTTGCTGCGAAAAGGCCCCGATGCCGACCCGACCCCTAGAGTGGGAGAACCAGGCAAACACGAAAGACTACAAGTCCCAGGCTGCCTTGCGGGTGGCGTCACGCGCCGCGAGGTCCTGCGAGGAGACGTGGCAGAGCGCTGCGCGTCCGCGCCGGACCGGAAAGTCCAGGGAGGTGGCCGTGGCGGGAGGCTCGGAACCATGTCGGCTAGGACGGCGGGTGGGGGGCGCTGGGAGGTGGTGAAGAAGGGGCGGCGGCCTGGGGCCGGCAGCAGTGGTAAAGGCGGCGGAGGGGACCGCCGGGCGCTCGGGGAGGCGAACGGAGTGTGGAAGTACGACCTGACCCGTGAGTACCCACGCGGCCCGCCGCCGCCGCCCGGCCCCGGGCCTGCCCCCACGGGTGGTAGGGAGCAGCTACCCGAGCCCAGAGGGTCAAAACACCCCCGGACTCCTGGAGGCGCGAGCTCTCCTGCCGATCGGTACCTCCCAGTTCAGCCGGCGCTACCCTGGCGTTGCCTATTTTGAGCCTCACGGGAGGTAGACAGCGCGAGGGAAGTCGCTGTCCTTGCCTCTCAAATGAGTAAACTGAGGCCCAGCGAAGTTAGATGCCTTGTCCAGGATCCCATGTCAGTGGGGACCAGGATTCTGGTCTTCGGCCGCTCAGCTGACTGCACATACGCCCTACCAGCTGTTCCCGGGCCCTGGCCTGGCCTCTCCGGGCAGGTGTCCGAGAGCTGCGGAGAGGCATCCTGGTTCATTATACACGGTGCCCCCGCCTTAAGTAACCAGCAGGTCGGGAGTGGGCGTGGGGACTGGGACGCACATGAGGCCCTGCACTGGGAGAAATGACCCACCACACACTGTCCACACCCACCAAGTATTATTCTAAGTGGTGCTGGTTTCCTCAAAGCCTCCTGGAGGAGTGGAGAAGGCTTGCCACTTGTTGATTATAGAGTTGTCACATCTGAACCAGAAGGAACTGGGGTAGAACCAAGATGGAAAAATCCTGATCTCCCAGACTGGTAGCCATTCAACAAAGAAGCCCGCCGTCCGTATCCCACCCCCGACCACCGATTCTCACATACTCTGATTTCCTAATAAAGAAACGCCTCATCTCTGTGAAAGAGCCCATGAACTCACGAGCTGTGATTACTGAAGAAGCAGCCAGGAGGGCTCCCTGCCCTGCTCCTGAAGCAGGACAGCAAGAAGGGGCTTTGAGGCAGGATCCTCCCTGGAGATGAATTAGGTGACAGTGTGGAGGAAGGGACCACTGTTCCTGTGAGGCCCTCCTGACTCAGGGCTGCCCCCCTTTCTCTGCCTGTCATTACCCCAGCTCCAATCCAGACGACAAGCACCCTGTATGAGCGGGGCTTTGAGAAAATCATGAAGCGGCAAAATAAGGAGCAGGTTCCACCCCCTGCTGTGGAGCCTAAGAAACCGGGGAACAAGAAGCAGACTAAGAAGGTGGCCACGCTCACCAACCAGAACCAGAAGCAGGGCCGCTTTCGCAGCCTGGAGGAGGCACTGAAAGCTGTGAGTGTGCCTAGGCTTTAGGCAGGGCAAGAATGAGGACTCAAGGAGTAGAGAAAATGAGAGGAGCGGGAGGGGGACAGGCGGCTCAGGGACCTGTGGAATGTGGGACATTGCTGGCTGAGAGGAGGCGTTCAGGAAAGGATGGAAACCCCAAGGGGTACAGTGTTTGCACTTAGGATGGAAAGGAAATACGTTTATAGAGAAACATAGATTAGTGAGAGGAGGGCCTTGAAAATCCAGAGGTACAGGGAGGATTTAGAAAAACTGCTTGTGGTTCCTCTCCACAAGGAAGGAGTGATCTTTCATTTTCCATCTAGTCTTCTGTTTTTCCCCTTGAACCTGTGAAGGGCCCAAGAGTATTAGTCCTTGAGATCAGCAATTGCAGCTGTCATGGTCTCTGTTTCCTAAAGATCTGGATTCAGCAAAAGTGTGGCATTCCACATACTTTCGTTTAAAAGCAGAAACCCTTTGTTCTTCCTACCACCACCTAGTTCAACCATTTTCCCACCTCTACCCCATTACTCTGTACCCACAACTCACCATGAGGGTCCTGTGTCCCTGGCAGCTGGACCTGGCAGCTCTGCAGAAGGAACTGGACAAGAGCCAAAGCGTGTTCTCTGGCAACCCATCTGTGTGGTTGAAGGACCTGGCCAGCTATCTCAACTACAAGCTCCAAGTGCCTCCAAGTGAGCCCACGCTAAGCCAGCATACTCACGGTTAGTTCTCCAGACAAGTTCAAGGAAATTATGAAAGGGCTGTGCGTAAGCATGTTACTTAGTAACTGAGCCCAATGCCCCCTACTGCCCTGATTTACATGGGTGATTTCAGCTGTTCTCAAATCATCATGGCTTAAAAGTTTCCGGACCTCGTTGAAATAGGGAGGATGCCAGCCACAGTGCAGTGACCTCTGCCTCCACGTACCGTTCTCAGGGGGCAAACCAGAGCTCTCAGAGCTGGCAGAGGCTTCTGGTCCTAGCACTCATACGAGGCCTCTCGGTCGCAGATTATCCCTACAGCCTGGTGAGCCGGGAGCTGCGTGGCATCATCCGAGGGCTACTGGCAAAGGCAGCGGAGTCTCTGGAGCTCTTTTTTGACCACTGTCTATTCACCATGCTACAAGAGCTGGATAAGACGCCAGGTGAGAGGGGCCCGTGAGGAATAGCCCAGTCCCATCTGGGGAGCCTACCCCCTTTTTCCTGCTTCAGGAGTAGCTGGGTGGTGCCGTTTCAGCAGAGAAGTGTGCTAACCTCAACACTCTTTTGGAAAAGGAGGAGGATGTTAGGACTCGCTGGGCCTGGGTTCTGGGCTCTCAGCTGTCAAAAGGGAGGTTACAGGTTTGGGATGCTGATTAGTATATGTAGGTCTGAGAATGTATATCTCTCCAGGGGAGTCACTACACGGTTACCGCATCTGTATCCAGGCCATTCTGCAGGACAAGCCCAAGATCGCCACCATGAACCTGGGCAAGGTGAGCTCAGGGTCGTGGTGGGGACATCGGGAGGCTAGGATTGGGGAGGCTGCGCGGAATCTACACTGTTAGACCCAATTAAGGGGTAGTGGGAGGTCCTGTAAGACAGATGATCACAGCTAACAGTGTTAGCGCTTACTGTGTCTACTTTGTACATTATATGAGGTAGGTACTGCTGCTATTCCCATTTTGTAGATGAGAAGATTGAGCCACAGAGGGGTTCAGTAACTCTCATAGAGTTGGTCAACTAGTAAGTGGCAAGTATGGGTGGAGGCCACAGCCTGGTGCCGGAGCCTCCCTCTGAATCGCTCCACCACGCTGTCGTGCTGCTGCCCTGTCCCACAGCCTTCCCCTCCTCTCTCAGTTGACATCTCTCTTCCTCCCTGGCTTGGGGAGTGCTCCTGGCACTCTGCCCTATCCCAACCTGTCTCTCCCACCGGTCTCCTCAGTTCCTGGAACTGCTGAGGTCCCACCAGAGCCGACCAGCAAAGTGTCTGACCATCATGTGGGCCCTGGGTCAAGCAGGTTTTGCCAATCTCACCGAGGGACTGAGAGGTAACGAGGAAGTGGGGAAGAGAGAGGGAGGTTTTGGAGCCAGCAAGTTGCTCTTTAATGTTCTCAGTGGATCCAGGCCTGAGGCGTCCTCCCTGACCTTTGTCTCCACAGTGTGGCTGGGGATCATGCTGCCTGTGCTGGGCATCAAGTCTCTGTCTCCATTCGCCATTGCATACCTGGATCGGCTGCTCCTGTGAGTAACGGCAGGGAACAGCAAGGCCAAGGCCCAGGGCGTTTTCCAGTGGCTATTTCAGCAAAATGGGGTGCTGTGATCCTGGTTTCCGTAGATGTGAGGAAAATCAGGACCAGCTCCTCCCAACTCACAGTGTGATGGGGAAGAAGGAAAGGGAGGGAGCCAGGAAGGGGAGGGGGATGGGGTAGAGTTTATGCCCTTTTTCTTTTTTTTTTTTTTACAGCTAGGTTATGCCCTTTTTTCTTAGATGTTATTAGCTGTGTCCATGGCCCGGGCAGGTGGTCCCCAACAAGCCTGTTTCTTTCTTCCTCCACAGGATGCACCCCAACCTCACCAAGGGCTTTGGCATGATTGGCCCCAAGGACTTATTCCCACTTCTGGACTTTGCCTATATGCCCAACAACTCCCTGACTCCCAGGTAGGGCTGCCCTGGGGCACACCTGCTGTGAAGGATCCCAGCAGAGGGTTAGGAGTAGACAATATATGTCCCTTCCCTTCCAGCCACTCTACATCTGAGATTATCAACCTGCAAGTACAAGGGATCATTGAACCCCTGGAATTATATGGGCCCTCAAGTGTGATTGGCATGTGGGCATTTTCCTGGGGAGGGGACCCATGACTCTGAGCAAATTTTCCAAGAAGTCTCCGAGTCTAGAAAGATGCAGAACCATCACAAGGCCCTTCATGACTGCCCGCCTTGGGCAGGGTGTGGACTCTGAGGCAGGCAGAAGGGACACAGCGCACAAATCCATTTAGAGCTGTGCCTGGCTCTCTTCTCAACCCCCTCCACAGCCTGCAGGAGCAGCTGTGTCAGCTCTACCCACGACTGAAGGTGCTGGCATTTGGGGCGAAGCCAGAATCCACCCTGCACACCTACTTCCCCTCCTTCCTGTCCAGAGCCACCCCTGGCTGCCCTCCGGAGATGAAGAAAGAGGTGAGGAAATGGTGGGAGGCTCCTTTTTCCTTCCCAGGGGTCTGCTACAGAGGTCCTTATCTGCTGACAAAGGCCCTGCTTCAGGGAGCCCGTTTTCTGGGCATCCCCTTAGCTCACTCCTGACAGCTGCCTGCCCGGCTCCCTCATGCTCTGCCCTCAGAAGAACGGAGCCGAAAAGAGGCACATTCAGGTCTGGCCGGTCTCTGATATCCTGCCCCTTGCAGACAAGTGAACTTCGAGCTCAGGAGCCCTGGCCTCCCCCTTTACAGCCTCTCGGAGAGTTTTGGGGTATGGGCACAATTTCTCCATCCTTTAGGGTGGATGTGTTGCCCGGATGGCCTCACTTAAGAGAGGAGGATTACCTCCCAGCAATCTCCCTGCCACCAGCCCCGGGCCCCAGCAGTCTCTCCCTTCTCCTGTCCTCTGTGCAGCTCCTGAGCAGCCTGACCGAGTGCCTGACGGTGGACCCCTTCAGCACCGGCGTCTGGAGGCAGCTGTACCCCAAGCACCTGTCACAGTCCAGGCAGGTGGGGGTGGGAGGGTCACCTGCCCCTGATCCACACAGAGAAGCCTTAATTCACGCTTCTGGTGTGTCCCTGTCCTAGAAGCAGAAGGGGGATGTTTGTCACTTGTTCAGGCTCATGCCCCTCAAGTTCAGTGGGAACATTGCTGGGAGGCCTCTAGGAAGCTGCTCCTCTGCAGGGGGCGGGGAGGTGGATATCTTTCAGCCTGAAGGAGCGGGGCCTCGTGGAGGACAGGGGGATGGAAGGGGCCAAGTGGGCCTCTCGATTGGAAGGGGTTGTGCTTTCCCCACAGCCTGCTGCTGGAGCACTTGCTCAGGTCCTGGGAGCGGATTCCCAAGAAGGTAAGGAGCTGGGAGGACATGGCAGGCTGAGCCTCATCTGGGTTCTGGGTTCATACCCCTCAGCCACTGTCCCCCCTTTCTGAGAAGGTACTCTGTTAGCACATCTGGCATGGAAAACAAAGCAGAATGGAGGCTCAGGGTTCCCTCCTGGGCCAAATCTTACGATCTCAGCCTAGACTTTTCTTACCCTATAGACACAGAAGTCTTTGCAAGAAACCATTCAGTCCTTCAAGCTTACCAACCAGGATCTGCTAGGGAAGGGCAGCTGCAGCAACCAGGATGTCATCACCTGTGACGCGGCCTGCAAGGTGCCAGCGCCCAGCCCTCCCCCAGCCCCACAAACTGTTCTGTGTCGCTGTCTCAGCACACCCTGGGGTGGGCCTGTATCCCATACCTGCCCCACCTGTCCTTGGAGCCCGCACTACCTCCTGGGTAATGTGAGGGCCGGATCCTCTCCCTGGAAGGCCTAGCTCGAGGCCTGCTTTACGAGGCAAGGAGCAGCCCCTCTCCCTTCTGACCGCTGCTCTCTACCCCTTCTCCTAGAGTCTGTTGCAGCAGGCACGGGGCTTCTGGCTGCCCTGGACGCGGCTACTCCTGTTGGTGCTGGTCTTTGCCATAGGTTTCCTGTGCCATGACTTCCGGTCACACAGCTCTTTCCAGGGTAAGCAGGGATTGGCAGGCAAGGGAGATAGCCTGGGGCTCTCTATGGGGACACAGAGCTGGATGTGGCACTCCCCGCCCCCAACACACTCCGGAACAAACACTTTTCCGACAGATGTTCCAATCACACCTCAGATCAGACAGGTGCTTTGCAGTATAGAAATGCTTGCATATTCGTGGTCTCATCTGAGTAGATGTGTATCTTGTTTTTAACTTCTGAGGAAATTGAGGCTCAGAAAGGTTTACCAATTAGCTGAAATACAGCTAGGAAATAGAAGGGCCGACCCTCAAAGCCGAGGCTTCTTGACGCCTAAGCCCTGGGCTCCACCTGGCTGCACCCTTCTTGCTCCCCTGGCCTGCATCCTCCCTCCGTGTGTGCTCCAGAGCAGACTGGAGGCAGCTCTGCAGCCCCAGGAGCACACTGAGTTCTGCCCCACCCCTCACTGGGTCTGCCCTGGGGCCTGTAGTGTCTGTCTCTCCGATCCCTTCCCCGCTCACCTCCCAGCTCACCCGAGGCCCCCTTTACTCAGCCTCCTTTTCTGGCCGGTTGCTTCATTCATCTGGTGTCTTGCCTGCTGGCCAACAAGCATGTACCAAGATCTACTCCTACAGCCTGCAAGGCTACAGGTGAGCACCTCCTGGGGAGGGGTGGGGTGGGAGAGAGAGGGCTGGCGTGTTCAGGCATTGACAATCAGTGGGAAGTGATGGTGGTTTTCCTTTCCCAAGGCCTCCCTTGCCCCAGCTGTTCTTGGGCCAAATTGCCTGTGAAAACTCAGAGACCTCCCTCCTTCCTCCCCTATGTCTTCTCCTACAGCTGGCTGGAGGAGACATTGCCGGCCTGGGGTTCCCACTTGCTGACCATGGTGAGACCCAGCTTGCAGCTGGCCTGGGCCCACACCAGTGCCACAGTCAGCTTCCTTTCTGCCCACTGTGCCTCCCACCTTGCCTGGTTCGGTGACAGCCTCACCAGCCTCTCCCAGAGGGTAAGCCAGAGACAGGGAGGTCAGAGAAGGCTGCTCTCGCCAGGGGCTGAGTTCTTGGGAAGGTGCAGCCCCATGTGGACTGCATTCCCTGGCCACTCTAATCCCGTCCATTCTCCACGGTCCAGCTACAGACCCAGCTCCCTGATGCCCTGAACCAGCTGCTCCATTCTCTGAGGGAGCTGCTCCTGTTTCTCTACCAGAACGTCCTGCTGCCCACGTGGCACATGCTGCTTGAGGCCCTGGCCCGCGCCCAGGAGCACTGCCATGAGGCGTGCAGGTGAGACCCTCGCCCAGGGCACGCCCTTTCTCCAGGGACGAGGCTCCTCTGTTGAGTCTCTCGCTCTGCCCTGGCCCCTGCTCATCCCTTGGCCACTTTGGGATGCGGGTTGTGAGTGTGAGCTACAGCCCTGTGACTTGACGCAGCTGCACATCACCGCGTTCCAACCTCCACAAATGTTCTGCTTTCCTCCCAGAGGTGGGGTGACCTGGGACTGCGTGAAGACACAGCTCAGTGAAGCTGCCCACCAGACCTGGCTCTGCCTACAGGAAACCACAGTGGCCTTCTTGAACTGGGCATTTGCCATGATACCCCAGCAGTAGGCCCTGCCTCCCTGGCTGCTGGGTTCTGTCTGGAGCAGACCATCTGAGACTGCTGGCGGGGAGAGGGTGGCAGTTCTGCATGGGAGTCTTTGTTACGTGGTGCCTAAGTTCTGTCTCCTAGGCAAGTGGTTGGCTGCCTCTGCCTCAGTTCTTCCACTTTGGCAGCAGCTGAGCCCAGGGGTATCTCAGCCTCCTACCCACGATTCCACTGAGCACTGCTCTGCCCGATTGCACACAGCTCCCAGCCTCTGTCCTTGGGCTGGTAGCCTCTCTCGCCTCCTCTCTTGTCTCCTGCTCTCCACTTCCTTCTCTCTCATTCCTGAAACCTCAGACAGCTCATCTCCAAAAAGGTGGGACTCCAGCAAGTGGTTTCTGCCTTCTTCCGACAAATGATTTCTGCTCCCAGACTTCAGCTGCAGCAGAAAAAAGAAAGGGACCTCCAGAAGAATCCAGAAGAATATAGCACCTCAGTGGGTGGCAGCAGCTTTGCCTCTACCACACCCTGGGTGTGGCTGTCAGTGGACATGGAGGCCTGGGTGGAAAGGCCTCTCACCTCAAAATGCTCAACTTAGGTCCTTCAAGGCCCCTCACTGCCCCTTCCATTGTGGTCCTACTTCCTCACTCTCCATTCCCCTTCAGTGCTGGGGGATCTCTGCCCCAATGTTCAGCCTTTCTCTGCTGCCCACCCCTACCATCCGTCTGGAGAGCAGAGCCCAGGTAATCATGTGCCTTGGGCCCAGGGAACCTTCAGCAGTCGGTTGAGACAGGATGTGGCCCATGGGTATGCCTACTTGGTGGAATAAAGGACACAGATTTGACTTCTAGCTTTCCTCTGTGCCTCTTCATACAGGAATTCCTGTAGTTGTGGACAGGAGGACAAAATTGAAGCACCTGCACGTTCTTCAGCCCCCTGCCCTCCCGAAGGTTGTAGCCACTGGCTGTAATTGAGCTTCTGGCAAGGAAAGCCCATTCTAAAGTTTGGTCTGTCGAGGGTTCTGGACACACTCCTCTTGCTCATGTATTGTCTCACTTGTCCCTGTGATTCGCGTCCCAGGATTTGCTTTGATAGCTTGAGTATTTTATGCTTGGAAAAGTTGGGGAGAGTCTCCTAGAGGAATTCTTGGCCAGTGATCAGAGGGTGTCTTCTTTGTTCCCAGGACCTTAATTTATTAATTCGTTCATTTTATAGGCAGTGAGTGAAAGGTTTAGAACTCCAAGAGTCAAGGGTTTATCACCAAAGTCCCTTTTAATTTTTGACTTGAGACTATAATAATTAGCTAACTGCATGGGTTTTCGGTTCTTACCTCAAGCTTCTTTCCTTGAATGTTTCAAAAAATATAAGCAGTACTAGAGGTGCACTGCCCGCTCCAACTTCCGTGGGCTGGTTTCTGCTTCCGTCATAAACACCTGAGATGGCCAGCTGCCACTTTCCCCTTCACGGGCTGCCCTGAGATGCTGCCTCCATTTCCAGCAGCAAGATTATAAAGAAGCAAGCATAGAAAACTCTTGATACAAGGTGAGGCCGTGAGGACTATAGCATCTCACGTTTTTGTTCTCTTTCCTTGTTAGAATGTAACTACATTACCACATTGGGAAGAACCCTGCTCTTCTAGTGGCAGTCAGCCATGACCATTTTTCCCAGAAAAAAAGAAACCCTGCCTGGCAAAGGACCAAGGTTTAGGACTGCTAGGCAGGACAGTCCAAGGGCCCCAAGACATGTTCCATTGCCTCAGTTCTTCCTTACCAATCAGATGGGTTCAACTCTTAAGAGTAGTGAATCCTTGTAACCGTCCTGTATTCAAGGCAAATTGAAGAAAGGGGGCTGGTGTGAGCTTGGGTTGGCACGAGCGCAGGACCAGTAAAATGATAACACTCTGTCCTACAATAACATTGAGTCCAGCCAAGGCTGCTGGACTGGATTTTCAATCTAGCAACTCAGAGAATCCCACTTATAAGTGCTTCATTGGTTTCTAACGTGTGTACTCTTTCTACCTTGTTAGGTTCATTTAATCTCTGACATATGATCCTGGGATGCAACATTTTTCTTTAACTCAGGTAAACTGGGGTCTCCACAGCCTCTCCCAGGGACACTGACACCTTAATTGGCTTTATTCAGTAGACACAGTGGTTTGACCTGATAACTGGAATTGTCAGAATTTTTCCTCTGTCATTAGTCCGACGCTGTACCTGCTGTCCATTAAAGCTAGACCAGACATCCAGATGTTTTACTTTAGCAGAACTGTCAATGAACAGGAATCCAAGCTGAGCCAGTTAGTTGAACCAGTATGGACTGGTGGAGTACACTGATGCCGGCAGGCAGGCAATCACACTGGTAATTGGTGTTTTGGGAAGTAAACTGACACCTGAAAGATCACTTCTAGACATTTTAACTTTACTTTTCACACACAGGTGGAGTTTTACAGAGAACATACCATATAACTGATGGGCAGTTTGAATACTGTTAACTAACTTTAGTTATTACTAGTTCTTGTACGGACTTGCAAATTATATCGCATGACTCATTAGAAACACTTCTTCCCATTTTTCTAAGTCTTAACGCATGGTTTTGGTTTCCTCTGGTCTGTGTACCCCGTCTACAGCCTCAGCTTTAGAGCAGGGCAGCTTGATGGGGAGCCTTACTATGGATAGATAATGCTGCTGGACTCCCACCTGTGACACTGGCAGTCCATTCTCAAATGGCTCCACTCTTACTAGAGTGGAGTGTTTCCCACAGAAATAGGCATGCCTGCCCTGCACTATTCCAGAATGACCCAGTTGTCAATTATACAGAAATTTCAGTGGTTGGATGACCTCTGAGCATTTTAATATGTCTTAATCTCTCCTGAAGGAGTTTGGATTTAAGTGAACACTTAAAGTGACTAATTCTTTTTCTACATAATCTTCCTGGTTCTGCTCCCAAGGGGACTTTAGGGGGAAAAGGACCTTGCTTTTCCTTATGTGATGTTCCACTTTTACCTGGCAGTTTCATTGCCCAGACTTGAAGTATAAGAATTTGGGGGTGAGGGAGAGCTTTCACCATTCAGGGCATGAGCGAATACTTATTGACTATTGAATATTCTACCTATTAATAAAAACGTTGCGTTCAGACATGTTGGATGTGCCTTGGTATATCTTTTTTACTATGTTAGTACACAAGTTATTAATTTTTAATAGACTTTATTTTTTATAGCAGTTTTAGGTTCACATCAAAACTGAGCAAAAAGTACCCTCCCCTTGCCCCACACTCCACAGCTTCCCTAATGTCAACATCAGTGAACCTACACTGACACATCAGTGTCACCTGGAGTCTATAGTTCCCATTCAATCTTTTTAAATTTATTGACTTGTTACGTAACATGTGGGCTATCCTGGAGAATATTCCATGTACACTTGAAGAATGTATTCTGCTGTTGTTGGGTGGAATGTTTTGTATATGTCTGTTAGGTCTGGTTGGTATGCTGATCAAGGCCTCCATTTCCTTACTGAGCTTATAAATACATTCTTAATGTTAAAAAACTTACAAATCAGTAAGAAAAGCACTAAACAACAGTAAAACTATGGATGAAAGACATACTTCATAAAAGAAATGCAAATGAACAATAGACTTAGGGGGGAAAAGTCCATTTCGTTGGCAAAGAAGTGTAAATTTAAAATAAGGTAGCGCTTACTTTTGCCTATCATATTAATAAAAGTTTTTTTAAGTGATAATATACTCAGTGAATGCTGTGATAGAAATTGGTATAATGTTTCTGGGGATTAATTTGGTAATATTTATCAAAAGCCTTAACGGTTTCATACTACTTTACCAAGTAGTTCCACTCCTATAAATATATTCTAGAGACTAGAGAAGTAAACAGAGATATAGACAAAGATTTATGTACAAGAACATTTATTGTAGCAGTATTAATAGGAAAAATTTGGATAAACTGTGTCCAACAATAAGATGAGTATTTCAATGAACTTTTGTAAAAAAGCAAACGATGAGAAATGGCTGTTCAAATGGTGATTTCAAAAAATCTTTAATGACAAAATTGCTTGTTATTAATTGAGCTCAATTTATTGAAACATTGGCTACAATAAGAAATACAGAAAATAAGTGTTGGCAAGGTTGTGGAGAAATTGGAACTCTTCTACAATGGTGGTGGGAATGAAAAATTGTTCAACCGCTGTGGAAAACAGTTCGGCAGTTCCTCAAAGAGTTAAACATAATTACCATAAAACTCAGCAATTCCATTCTTAAGAGTATACCCAGGAGAAATGAAAACATACATCCACACAGAAACTTGTACACGAATGTTTATGGCAATATTATTCATAAAAGCCAAAAGGTGCGCCTGCTGGCCACTGGTGGGGGACTCTTAACACCCAAGGAGACGGGAGGAACCCCAAAGTGAACCAGTAGGACGGAGGGGGACGGAGTGGGGAGGTGAAGTGGAGGCCAGACAGGATTGGCGCCCCTGAGGCTGGGGAGATCAGGAGAAGCAGGTGGGAGGGACTCTCGGAGAGCAGCCGGAGAGGAGCAGAGGGCGATCGCCTGGCCCACTTAGGCCGGGGAGCCTGCTGAGCTCCCAGGTGAGGTCCCCTAGCCTCTGGGACCAGGGATGGGGGGCACGCCTGGGCCCCTTCTGTTCCTGGAGCCTAAGCCCCACCCCCAACAGCTCCCAGGGCCTTTCCCAGCCCTGCGGGTCCTGAGCATTGGCCCCGCCCACCACCCAAACCTCGCCCTTGCTTAGGCCCCGCCCTCCACAGCTAAGGCTTTCCCCCCCTTTTTTTTTTCCCTCCTCTTTTTTACTATTGTGTACTGATGTACCTTCTGGTTGTTGAGTCATCTATATTTTTATTTTTATATTCTTCCTAACATATCTGTTAGCTTCTAGTCTAATTTTATTTTTTACTTTGTTATTGTTCTTTTTTTTTTTTTTTTGCCACCCCAGGCAGCTTGTGGGATCTTGGTTCACAAACCCTGGGTCCAGCCGAAGCACCTGCAGTGGGAGCTCTAAGTCCAAACCACTGGACTAACAGAGAACCTCAGACCCCAGGGAATATTCATCGGAGTGAGGTCCCACAGAGCTCCTCATCTCAGCACCAAGACCCAGCTCTACCCAATAGCCTACAACTCCAGTGTTGGAAACCTCAGGCCAAACAACCAGTAAGACAGGAACACAATCCCACTCATAAAGAGAAAAAATGAGATGGCAAAAAAATATGTCACAGATGAAGGAGAAAGGTAAAAACCTACAAGACCAAATAAATGAAGAGGAAATAGGCAATCCACCTGAAAAAGAATTCATAGTAATGATAGTAAAGATGATCCAGAATCTCGGAAATAGAATGGAGGCATGGATTGAGAAAATACAAGAAATGTTTAACAAAGATTTAGAAGAACTAAAGAATAAACAAACAGAGATGAGCAACACAATAACTGAAATGAAAAATACACTAGAAGGAATCAAATAACAATAACTGAGGCAGAAGAATGGATAAGTGAGCTGGAAGACAAAATGGTGGAAATAACTGCCAAGGAGCAGAATAAAGAAAAAAGAATGAAAAGAATTGAAGACGATCTCAGAGACCTCTGGGACAACACTAAACGCACCAACATTCGAATTATAGGGATCCCAGAAGAAGAAGAGAAAAAGAAAGGGTCTGAGAAAATATTTGAAGAGATTATAGTTGAAAACTTCCCTAACATGAGAAAGGAAATAGTCACCCAAGTCCAGGAAGCACAGAGAGTCCCATACAGGATAAACCCTAGGAAAAACACACCAAGACACATATTAATCAAACTAACAAAAATGAAATTCAAAGAAAAAATATTAAAAGCAGCAAGGGAAAAACAAAAAAATAACATACAAAGGAATCCCCATAAGGTTATCAGATGATTTTTCAGCAGAAATTCTGCAGGCCAGAGGGGAGTGGCAGAATATACTTAAAGTGATGAAAGAGAAAAACCCACAACTAAGATTACTCTACCCAACAAGGATCTCATTCAGATTCGATGGAGAAGTCAAAAGCTTTTCAGACAAGCAAAATCTAAGAGAACTCAGCACCACCAAACTAGCTTTACAACAAATGCTAAAGAAATTTCTCTAAGTGGGAAACACAAGAGAAGAGAAAGACCCACAAAAACAAACCCAAAACAATTAAGAAAATGGTAGTAGGAACATACATATCAATAATAACCTTGAATGTAAATGGATTAAATGCTCCAACCAAAAGACACAGACTGGCTGAATGGATACAAAAACAAGACCCATATATTTGCTGTCTACAAGAGACCCACTTCAGACCTAGGGACGCATACAGACTGAAAGTGAAGGGATGGTAAAGGATATTCCATGCAAATGGAAATCAAAAGAAAGCTGGAGTAGCAATACTCATATCAGATAAAATAGACTTTAAAATAAAGACTGTTACAAGAGATAACGAGGGACACTACACAATCCAAGAAGAAGATATAACAATTGTAAATATTTATGCACCCAACATAGGAGCACCTCAATACATAAGGCAAATGCTAACAACCATGAAAGGAGAAATTGACAGTAACACAATAATAGTAGGGGATTTTAACACCCCACTTACACCAATGGACAGGTCATCCAAAATGAAAATAAATAAGAAAACACAAGCTTTAAATGACATAATAGAACAGATAGATCTAACTGATATTTATAGAACATTCCACCCAAAAGTGGCAGAATACACTTTCTTCTCAAGTGCACATGGAACATTCTCCAGGATAGATCACATCTTGGGTCACAAATCAAGCCCTGGAAAACTTAAGAAAATTGAAATTGTATCAAGCATCTTTTCTGACCATAATGCTATGAGATTGGAAATCAATTACAGGAAAAAAAACTGTAAAAAACACAAATACATGGAGGCTAAATAGTGCGCTACTAAATAACGAAGAGATCACTGAAGAAATCAAAGAAGAAATTTAAAAAATACATAGAAACAAATGATGAAAACGTGACGACCCAAAACCTATGGGATGCAGCAAAAGAAGTTCTAAGAGGGAAGTCTATAGCAATACAATCTCACCTCAAGAAACAAGAAAAATCTCAAATAAACAATCAAACCCTGCACTGAAAACAAGGAGAGAAAGAAGAACAAAGAAAACCCAAAGTCAGTAGAAGGAAAGAAATCATAAAGATCAGAGCAGAAATAAATGAAATAGAAACCAAGAAAACAATAGCAAAGATCAATAAAACTAAAAGCTGGTTCTTTGAGAAGATAAACAAAATTGATAAATCCTTAGTCAGACTCACCAAGGAAAAAAGGAAGAGGACACAAATCAGTAAAATTAGAAATGAAAAAGGAGAAATCAAAACTGACACTGCAGAAATACAAAGGATTATAAGAGACCACTACAAACAACTATATGCCAATAAAATGGACAACCACGAAGAAATGGACAAATTCTTGGAAAGGTACAATTTTCCATGACTGAACCAGGAAGAATTAGAAAATGCAAACAGACCTATCACAAGTAATGAAATTGAAACCATAATTAAAAATCTTCCAACAAACAAAAGTCCAGGACCAGACGGCTCACAGGCAAATTCTATCTAACATTTAGAGAAGAGCTAACACCAATCCTTGCCAAACTCTTCCAAAAAATTGCAGAGGAAGGAACATGCCCAAACTCATTCTATGAGGCCACCATCACCCTGATACCAAAACCAGACAAAGATAATACAGAAAAAAGAAAATTGTAGACCAATATCACTGATGAACATAGATGCAAAAATCCTGAATGAAATACTAGCAAACAGAATCCAACAGCACATTAAAAGGATCATAAAGCATGATCAAGTGGAATTTATCCCAGGGATGCAAGGATTCTTCAGTATATGCAAATCAATCAATGTGATACACCACATTAACAAATAAGGAATAAAAGCCATATGATCATCTCAACAGATGCAGAAAAAGCTTTTTACAAAATTCAAGACTCATTTATGATAAAAACTCTCCAGAAAATTGGCATAGAGAGAGCCCACCTCAACATAATAAAGGCTATATATGGCAAACCCACAGCAAGCATCATACTGAATGGTGAAAAACTGAAAGCATTTCCACTAAGATCAGGAACAAGACAAGGATGTCCACTCTCGCCACTTTTTTTTTTTTTTTTTTTTTTTTTTTTTTTGCCGTACATGGGCCTCTCACTGTTGTGGCCTCTCCCATTGCAGAGCACAGGCTCTGGATGCGCAGGCTCAGAGGCCATGGCTCACGGGCCCAGCCGCTCTGCGGCATGTGGGATCTTCCTGGACCGGGGCATGAACCCACGTCTCCTGCATTGGCAGGCAGACCCTCAACCATTGCGTCACCAGGGAAGCCCTCTCGCCACTCTTATTCAACATAGTTTTGGAAGTCCTAGGCACGGCAATCAGAGAAGAAAAAGAAATAAAAGGAATACAAATTGGAAAAGAAGAAGTAAAATTGTTACTGTTTGCCAATGACATGATACTATACATAGAAAATCCTAAAGATGCCACCAGAAAACTACTAGAACTAATCAATGAATCTGGTAAGGTTGAAGGATACAAAATTAATGCACAGAAATCTCTGGCATTCCTATACACCAACAACAAAAAATTAGAAAGAGAAATGAAGGAAACACTCCCATTTACCATTGCAACAAAAAGAATAAAATACCTAGGAATAAACCTGCCTAAGGAGGCGAAAGACTTGTACTCAGAAAATTATAAAACACTGATGAAAGAAATCAAAGATGACATAAAGAGATGGAGAAAAATACCATGTTCTTGGATTGGAAGAGTCAATATTGTGAAAATGACTATACTACCCAAAGCAATCTACAGATTCAATGCAATCCCTATCAAACTACTAATGGAATTCTTCACAGGATTAGAACAAAAAATTTTACAATTCGTATGGAAACACAAAAGACCCCGAATAGCCAAAGCAATCTTGAGAAAGAGAAATGGAGTTGGAGAAATCAGGCTCCTCGACTTCAAACTGTATGACAAAGCTACAGTAATCAAGACAGTATGGTACCGGCACAAAAACAGAAATATAGATCAATGGTACAGCATAGAATGCCCAGAAATAAACCCACGCACACATGAGCACCTAATTTACAACAAAGGAGGCAAGAACATACAATGGAGAAAAGGCAGCCTCTTCAATAAGTGGTGCTGGAAAAACTGGACAGCTACATGTAAAAGAATGAAATTAGAACACTACCTAACACCATACAAAAAAATAAAGTCCAAATGGATTAAAGACTTAAATGTAAGACCAGACGCTATAAAACTCTTAGAGGAAAACAAAGGAAAAACACTCTTTGGCATAAAACACTGCAAGATCTTTTTTGACCCACCTCCTAGAGTAAGAGAAATAAAAACAAAAATAAACAAATGGTACTTATTTAAACTTAAAAGCTTTTGTACAGCAAAGGAAACCATAAACAAGACAAAAAGACAACTCTTAGATTGGGAGAAAATATTTGCAAATGAAACAACAGACAAAGGATTAATCTCCAAAGTATACAAACAACTCATGGAGCCAATATCAAAAAAACAAACAATCCAGTTAAAAAATGGGCAGAAGACCTAAATAGACATTTCACCAAGGAAGACATACAGATGGCCAAGAGGCACATGAAAAGATGCTCAACATCACTAATTATTAGAAAAATGAAAATCGAAACTACAATGATGTATCACCTTACACCGGTCAGAATGGCCGTTATCAAAAAAGCTAGAAACAATAAATGCTGGAAAGGGTGTGGTGAAAAGGGAGCGCTTCTACACTGTTGGTGGGAATATAAATTGATACAATCACTATGGAAAACAGTATGGAGGTTCCTTAAAAAACTAAAAATAGAACTACCATTTGACCGAGCAATCCCACTACTGGGAATATACCCTGAAAAAACCATAATTCAAAAAGAGACGTGTACCACAATGTTCATTGCAGCACTATTTACAATAGCCAGGACATAGAACCAACCTAAATGTCCATCGACAGATGAATGGATAAAGAAGATGTGGCACATATATACAATGGCATATTACTCAGCCATAAAAAGAAACGAAACTGAGTTATTTGTAGTGAGATAAATGGACCTAGAGTTTGTCATACAGAGTGAAGTAAGTCTCAAAGAGAAAAACAAATACCGTATGCTAACACATATATATGGAATCTAAAAAAAAAAAAAAAAAAGGTCCTGATGAACCTAGTTGCAGGGCAGGAATAAAGACATAGACATAGAAAATGGACTTGAGGACATGGGGTGGGAGGGGGAAGCTGGGACGAAGTGAGAGTAGCATCGACATATATACACTACCGAATGTAAAATAGCTAGTGGGAAGCAGCAGCATAGCACAGGGAAATCAGCTCCGTGCTTTGCGATGACCTATAGGGGTGGGATAGGGAGGACGGGAGGGAGGCTCAAAAGGGAGGGGATATGGGGACATGTATATGCATATGGCTGATTCGCTTTGTTGTGCAACAGAAACTAACACAGTATTGTGAAGCAATTATACTCCAATGAAGATCTATTTTTTAAAAAAAAAACACCAAAAGGTGGAAATAGCCCTAAGGTCCATCAACAGAAGAATCAACAAAGGAATAGAATATTATTTAGCCATAAAAAGGGACAAGTACAGATACATGCTACAATTTCAATGACTCTCAAAACATTATGATAAGTGAAAGAAATTAACACAAAAAGTCACATATTTTACGATTTCTTTTGTATGCAATCTCCAGAATAGGTAAATCCGTAGAGACCGAAAGCGTATTAGTCGTTGCCAGGGGCTGGGTGAAGTATGGACGGGAGTGATTACTTTAAGGGTACAGGGTGTTCTTCCAAGGTGATTTTTAAAAAAAGAAGATTTTAGACTAGAGAGAGGTTTGCACAGCATTGTGAACGTACTAAATGCCACTGAATTGTTCATACTTTAAAATAGTTAGCTGTATGTTATGTGAATTTCGCTCAAAAACAAAACAAAAACCCCAAGCAACGTAATTATATTCTGCTTTCCAGCCCCCCCCCCCCCAAGAAAGACAGTGAGAGCGCTAATCACCGTTCCAAGAAAACTACCCCAAACTAACGTTCTAGGACATAATGGTAGCATTTGCAGCAGCAGAATGAAGTTAAACCAATACATCAATGGGAAGATGTTAACCTCCTGCTTTGTGGATGGGCACAGGCGTGAACCCCGTGTTGCGTTCAGTGACAACAGAAACTTCGGATTTAAAACAGACTGAGCGAACCCCAAAAACGTTGGAGCCGCAAGGGGCTTAAAACCATCGCCCGACCTGGATTTGCCCGGGCGATTGTGACTCGGGGTAACACAGGCGGTTGCAGAGCTGGCAATGGAGACCAGGTCTCCCCGCACACCCACCCCGCCACACCGCGAAGCAAATCTTCACACACGAGTTGGGTTTTAGGTTTGTTTCTTTGTTTTAAAATCCCGGGAGCTTTTAGTGGGCAAAAGATTGTGGGCTGGCATGCCAGGCCCCTGGAAGGAGAGATGCAGGTGTGAGGCGGGCAGGGGCGGGAGCCGGGTGAATGCTAGCGGCCCGACTCCCCGCCCGGCTCAGGGCCCCGTCCGCAATCACTAATCCCGGGCATCCCGCGTGGCCCGCTCCAGCGCCGCCAGGCTCGCCTCCAGCAGCTCGGTGGTTTGTATCTTTCTTGCTCTTAGGAGGAAGAGATCCTGACAAACATGGGTTAATTGACTGAATGAATGTCCTTCACATCAGGAGAGCAGTAGGATTTTACTGACGCCCTTGGAGAAACCGGAGAGAAACGAGGAGCGGAAATAGCGAACGTAAGCGGTCGGCTTTGCAAACCCAGCGGGCGCCGGGCGATTGTAGAGCACGTGTGCGTACCCGCCCGGCCGGAGAAATGCGGCCCATAAGTCAGGGTTGTGGGCCAGGTCTCAAAGTGTCCGCAGTCCTGTAAGAAACCACAGCTGGTGGGGGCGGGGGGGGCGGTATCGTTTTGTAAAAAGCAAGGAAACGGAAGGGAAACTGTATTGCCCGTGTTTCCTTCGTCCAGGGTTGGAAAGCGGGTCCTTTGGCAGCGCCCTTTGCTCGCATTTCTGTCTCCGGGTTCCTCTGTTCTGTGCACCCTGGAGGAGCTCGGCCCCGGGGAGTTCCTTTAGAGGGTGGGGGCCAGGCCACCCTAAAATTACTGAGACCCTGGAGTGAGGTCTTGGTAAGTATTAGAGGAACGACGGCAGCTGCTTACAACAGCGGGGCCTTCGATAGCTCAGTTGGTAGAGCGGAGGACTGTAGTGGAGCGAGCTACGGCAATCCTTAGGTCGCTGGTTCGATTCCGGCTCGAAGGACTTCGTGTGATCTTTTTAGCTTCCACTGATTCAGAGGAGAAAGGCTTACCTAAAAGCCGGCTGTGAGTTGCGTACGCACTGCAGATGTTCCGTCAAACATATATGCAGTAAATAGGGTATGGGTACGCCCTCTTGGGGGTTACATGCAAAGGAATGTTAACCTGTGCTTTTAAATTAGGCTTATTATTGCTTATGTGTAATTATTATATGTCTGCTTTTAAAAATCTTGCCCCTGGTTCCGCTGCACTTGAGTGCTAAGCTAAATGAATGTTCTGAATTGCGGTCGGTTCACTGGTCAGTGGACACCCCGGAACAACCTGTAAGGCAAAAAGAAAGAAGCCAACAACGGCCGGGGGATTAGCTCAAATGGTAGAGCGCTCGCTTAGCATGCGAGAGGTAGCGGGATCGATGCCCGCATCCTCCACTCGGTTTTTGGCCCGGGCACTGGAGGATCCCCGAACCGCAAGAGAGTGGCTGAAGCTGGTGGGTGTTTTGTAATACACAGAGCAGTACCGTAGGCAATTGTTAGCTTCACACACCGTCTTTTTATTTTGCAGGTGAGTCTTTTCCAGTGTCCTTCTTGGTCACTTCGTCTTTTCCTCCTCCCGGTGGGCAGGCCGTTAACCGTCTTCTGAGAAGACGCGGGTGGAACTCTCCCGCCGGGCCCGCAGGTCGAGCCCCCAAACAGTACGGGCTCAGGTACCCGCTAAATGTGCGAGGGAACCCCGGCGTGCTGGCCAATGGCAGCGAGCCTTACTGGGCGGGTAGCCAGCTGTCCCCGCGGCCAATAGGCGTGAGACTTCTTGTTTCCCGGCAGAGCGGGGTCCCGGCACCACGGCGCTCGGGTTTTGTTTGGGCCCTGCGTGGAGGGCCCGGGTGCCGGGGCCCAGGTGGCGCCTCGCTAGCGGGAGAGCGAGCGGGATCACCGGCCCGGAGAGAGGTGAGGGGCTCTGCGTGGAGTGCGGGCCCCGGCCCCGCCCCCTTTTCAGCCCCCCGCGGCCCGGAGCCCCCCTGGAATCCCACCCCGCCCCGCCCCTCGCCCGGGGTGCCCCCGGCCGCACCCCCGCTCCTGTGGCCTCGCCTGTTACCCGCTACGCCCTGCCTTCCTACCCTCCCGCGAGTGTGAGTCCGCCCAGAACCGTCCCAAGCCAACAAACCCCACTCCGGCCGGGACAGTCTCGGTCCTTGTGTGAGGGTCCTTCAGAGTTGTGGGTCGAGAAGCCATCCCCCTGTCCCCAAGTAGGTCTCTATCGGCCACTTATTTTTTAGGGATGCTCAGAACACCCATTACTAACCCATAACTACCAGGGTAGCTTTTTCAGGGGCTTCACTGCTTACAGGACTGGGGGTGAGGGGGTGGAATAGACCCGTACCCTAACTGGGTTTGAGCTGTAGTCTCCAGGTGAGCAGGTGGCTTCTGACCAGTTTCCTTTGGCTTGGCAAAGGCCACACGTCTAGTTTTCCTCCCTGATAGGTATGGGGTAATAACAAAAAAGTAAGAACCAGCCCTTCCAGGGCTCAGGGGAGCAACAGAAAACTGCCTGGTCAGTACTTGTGAGGACAGAGGAGTGGAGAGAGGAAGCTGCCCATCCAAAGTTAGAAACTTGGTTCTCTCCACTCTGCTCTTCTCCAGAGTAGGGAGCCAGTCTGGGAACCAGAGATCCAGAATGGCCCATCTCTCAAGATGGCCACATGTGGTGGTGGGTGTGTCTTGGCTAGGTTTGGGCAATCTGACCTCTCTAGCTTCTGTAATCTTTGGGCTGCAAAGAAACTTAGAGTCTAGTGTTTCTCAGCATACTTAAGCCACTGAGTATTTCATTTTGGAATCGCCAAGCTGTGGTAAAATTGGGTCCTTTGAGGTCAGTTATAACCCTTAGTGTGGGGACAGAATACTGCTTATTCTTGGCCTTTGCTGGAACCCCACTTCTACCCTTTTTTTTTTAAGGCGGAGAGAGACTCTTGTTTCTTAGGGCACTCCCTAAGAGCAGCTCTCATTCACCCAGAGATACTCAAAGAACATGTTTTCATTTTTCTTCCCTCTCCTCCCTACCCCACCATTTTTCCCCAGCTCTCAGGGCCTGAGTGGGGCAGGAGGATGCTTTCCCAGCCCCACCATGGAGCTGCGCTGTGGGGGATTGCTGTTCAGTTCTCGCTTTGATTCAGGGAACCTAGCCCACGTGGAGAAGGTGGAATCTGTGTCTAGTGATGGGGAAGGAGTAGTGGGTGGTGCCTCGGCCTCCACCAGCAGCATTGCCTCTTCCCCTGACTATGAGTTCAACGTGTGGACCCGACCAGACTGTGCTGAAACAGAATTCGAGAATGGGAACAGGTAAGAGGAGAGTAATGGAGGGTGGAAGAAGGAAGAGAGGCTGACCCCGCACCCGTGCTTCAGTTAGCCCTTTGACTGAGAGTTCGTGCCAGCACACTACCCTTCCCCTCCCACTCCCCCTTCCTCTCCCTCCCTCCCTCTCTCCCTACCAAGTAGCCCTTTCCCAGTTTGGCTTGCTCCAGCTCTCCCACATAGCTCCTCTCCAACCCTCCCATGTAGAATGACCTGTCTCTCCTACTCTGGCCCTCAGGTCATGGTTCTACTTCAGTGTCCGGGGAGGAACTCCAGGGAAACTCATCAAGATCAACGTCATGAACATGAACAAGCAAAGCAAGCTGTATTCCCAGGGCATGGCCCCCTTTGTGCGCACACTGCCTACCCGGCCACGCTGGGAACGCATTCGAGACCGGCCCACCTTTGAGGTAAGTTCCCCATGAGGAGGATAGACGGACTTGGGTCCTAAAGCAGATGAGGAAAAGGAAAGAGGAGTCCCTTCGATACAGCGTGCTAGGCAGGCGGGACACCAGGTTTTGGTACCAGCGTCCCTCTGGCGCCAGCTGGAGTCCAAGATAAGCCCCTGCCTCGGAAGCCTAGAAGGATCTGGCTGTCACGTGGAGTTTCAGAGGGAGGGACGTTGGTAAAAGTGATGAGGGTGTGAGGTCAGTTCCTGGTGACCCCAGTAGGATCTTAGTTCTGACGCCGATGGCATGTTGCCCCTCTCTCTTCCTCCTCTGCTCCTCAGATGACAGAGACGCAGTTTGTGTTATCCTTTGTTCACCGTTTTGTGGAAAGCCGTGGGGCCACCACCTTCTTCGCCTTCTGCTACCCCTTCTCCTACAGTGACTGCCAGGATTTGCTAAACCAGCTGGACCAGCGCTTTCTGGAGAACCACCCTACCCATAGCAGGTGCCAGCCGCATTCTTACTCCTGTCATGCAGTCCTGGACCACACAGCATCTCTGCTACTCCTGGAACTTGCCCTAAGAGCCCTGAAACAAAACCTCATCTGTTCTTTTCTCTGTACAGAATGTGGGATTTGGGGTACCTTTGACAGATGTTTCTGTGTGGCCTTGATCTTGGCATTACCACCGCTCCACTCCACTTATCCACCTGCCTACTTCAAGCCTCTTAGTACCCTAGCTCCCCTCAGTTACCCAGAGTTGCGCCAGCGCTGCCATTGCTCAGCACACACTTGTTGTTCTCCTGCCCCAACAGAGGCCAACTCTCTGTGTCTATGCAAAGTAGTCTATCCTAGGGCACCATAAACCGGGGAAAAAACAGTACGTTTATCCTGTCCTGTTCCCTGCATTCTGGCAACGCAGACCCACCCAAATCCTCAGCCTCATTTAAAACTGTGAGGGACTGTAAGGCCCCAAAGGCTAGGGTGAAGTACCAGATCCCACAAATCCTGGGCTCGTGACAAGGCCCACCTGTTGGTAGGACTGCAGGGACTTCTCCTGGCTTAACGACCTGTACCTCTACAGCCCCCTAGATACCATCTATTACCACCGGGAGACCCTTTGCTACTCTCTGGATGGACTGCGTGTAGATCTGCTAACGATCAGTTCCTGCCATGGGCTTCGAGAAGATCGAGAGCCCCGCCTAGAGCAGCTATTTCCTGATGCCAGCACACCCCGACCATTCCGTTTCACAGGCAAGAGGGTGAGTAGAAATAGCATAAAGGTAGTACCTTGGCCTTTGCCCAGCTCCAGGCACTGCTGGTAGCTTAAGGCCATGTTATTCCGCAGCCCCGTGGACACGGCCTCAGCCTGCATTCCGAGGCAAGTGTGACGGCTCCTACTTCATTTGCAGACCCAGCCAGCTGGAAGTCCAGTGGCTGCTTCCACCTCATCCCACCACCATCCCCACATGATGACCGCGGAGTATAGAGCAACTGACCTAATAACTGCTCTCCTCTCCACCTCAGATATTCTTCCTAAGCAGCAGGGTACACCCTGGGGAGACTCCATCTAGCTTTGTCTTCAATGGCTTTCTGGACTTCATCCTTCGACCTGACGATCCTCGGGCCCAAACCCTACGTCGCCTCTTTGTCTTTAAGCTGATTCCCATGTTAAACCCCGATGGCGTAGTCCGGGGCCACTACCGGTAAGCAGCGTCCCCAGCCCGCCTGGATTGTTCCCAGTCCCCTCACGCCCTGCATCTCAGTGGAAGACTCTCATCTAACGTCTGTGTTCCCAGTCCTCCTGCACCCTAACAAGGGCAGGTTCATGTGATCATCCAGTGACCTGAGAAGGAGTGTCCCATCTAGTGGCACTCTCTAGGAGAAGAGCCGGAATGCCCAGGTCCAGCTGAGCCGAGGGAGCTGTCTTTTAGGGTTCTGTGGGAGGGCTGACAGCTGGCCACAGAGGGGGCCTGCCTCAGTTCTTTCTTTCCTAACGCACCCTCAGCCTCTCGTGTCACAAGTCAAGTCTCCTTTTCATCTACTCTAGTGTCTCCTTCGCTGGCCCAGCCCTCTAGACCCTGCTTTGGTCCTTGTTTCTCTACAGCACAGACTCGCGTGGAGTGAATCTGAACCGTCAGTACCTGAAGCCTGATGCAGTCCTGCACCCAGCCGTCTACGGGGCTAAAGCTGTGCTTCTCTACCACCACGTGCACTCCCGTCTGAACTCCCAGAGTCCCTCTGAGCACCAGCGCAGTCCCCATCTCCCTCCTGATGCTCCCCTTTCTGACCTTGAGAAAGCCAACAATCTCCGAAATGAAGCTCGCCTTGGGCACTCACCTGACGGGGGGAGCCCTGAGGCCTGGACACAGACCGAGCCAGCAGAGCCGAAGCACCACAGCGTGTGGATTATGCCACAGCAGTCCACTGAGGCTGAGCATCCAGACCCCGACACCATCCCCCCCAAAGAGAGTGGTGTTGCTTACTACGTGGACCTGCATGGACATGCTTCTAAAAGGGGCTGCTTCATGTATGGAAACAGCTTTAGTGACGAGAACACCCAGGTAGGAATCCACAGGTGGTCATGTGAGTGTGGGACGTGTTGCAGGTTAGGAAATAAAGGTCAGGCCACAAATGGAGGGAAGGGGGCCTTCTGGCAGGAAAGCCTGGGGCTGCAAGAGGTACACTATCCTGAGCGAGCTCCAGAGAGCCAAGAAGGGGCAGCACTGGGCCCCTCACGTCTCAGTCGTTACGTCATGACCTCTGAATGAGGGTCAAGCCGTCGGCATCCTAGTCTTTTCTAGGGTTTGGGAAACCAGGGGAGGAGGAGAATTTCGCATTATTGGAGAGAAGAAGGGCTTAAAAAGAGGTAGAATCGTACCTTTCCAACACCTAGAAATATTGTCAAACATTCAGTGAGAATTTATCAACACTGAGTACTGCCGATGGTTCGGAAGGTGTCTGCTGTGTTTAAGGCACGTGGCCGCATGCTTGGCATCTCTTCCTTGTCCGAATCCCTTCTTGCTCTGTCTCTCCTTCTGAGTTGCCTTTTTCCTCGCCCAAACAGGTGGAAAATATGCTGTATCCAAAGCTCATCTCCTTGAACTCAGCCCACTTTGACTTCCAGGGCTGCAATTTCTCAGAGAAGAACATGTATGCCCGAGACCGCAGAGATGGCCAGTCTAAAGAGGGAAGCGGCCGGGTTGCAATCTACAAAGCCTCAGGGATAATCCACAGGTTGGGCGGAAATTGAGATACAGTTGACGAAGTAGCTTCCCAAAGAAGACAGTACCCAGTCGAGGGCGCTCAAGGGGCAGGGGTAGCCGAAGTCTTCTCCAAGGACAGATTCACAACTAGTGTTCTTGTCTTTAGTCTGGGACACTAAAGGTCCCTTTTGGGGACCTTCTTAGGTACATAATAAAGCGCCAAGGTCAATTTCTAGTTGCTCGAGATTAGCACTTTCTATTTGTGTATATTTTTTCCCAAATGATTGTCTCATAGACCGCCTAGGCTGTCCCCCTGTGGTTCTGTCCAGATTCTGTCTGATAAATGTCTCTGTGTCTTAGCTACACACTTGAATGCAACTACAACACTGGACGCTCAGTAAACAGTATCCCTGCCGCCTGCCATGACAACGGACGTGCCAGCCCCCCTCCCCTGCCGGCCTTCCCCTCCAGATACACTGTGGAACAGTTTGAGCAGGTATGCATGCAGGGGATGAGTGGGGAAAAGGGAAACCGCAAAGTCTGGAAAGGCCCTCACTCTTGCTACCTGACTCTAAGGTCCTCTGAGGACAGGCGCACCACTATCGCTGCCTCATCTCTCAACCACTGTGGTTGGCTTCCTCGGTTAACAGGCGCAGGCCTCTGACTGTAAGAGTACTGAGAGGATGAGTGCGCACTATTCTGACCTCCCCCCAGCCCCGCCATAGAGAACCCCTGAGCTTGTCTTCCTCCTTCTATTGCATTTGTTCACTACTGACCTAAAAGTACCCCCTCTGCAGAGGTACCTGACGATCCTGGTGTCCTAGGGCACACAAGAGGTGTAGAAAGAGCTGTGGGTTATAGAAGAGATCCCAGTGCCTTCTCCTGCTGGGAGAACTCCTGCCTGGTGCCAGCCAGAAAGCCCACCTGCCCCTGCTCGTAATGGATGAGGGCCCCAGATGGGCAACAGTTTAGGGAATAGCTCTAAATCCACTTGGGATAAACAGCCTGAGCACAAAAGTTGGGATACTCATTGAGCAAACGTGAGGCCGGCCTCTCCTTCCCTTCCACTGTGCTGTGCACCCCAAACCAACACAGCACCCTAGGTTGGAAGACCAAGACACTGAGCCAAACCAGACTCTCCCCACAGGTGGGACGAGCTATGGCCATTGCAGCTCTGGACATGGCAGAATGCAATCCATGGCCCCGAATTGTGCTGTCAGAGCATAACAGCCTCACGAACCTCCGGGCCTGGATGCTAAAACACGTGCGCAGCAGTCGAGGCCTGAGCGCTACTGTGAACACGGGTGTCAACAAGAAGAGAGGCTCTCGAACTCCACCCAAAAGTAACAAGTAAGGCCAGCAGGGTGGAAGGGAGAAAAGCTGTGAAAGTGGAACAGGGCTCTAGAGCGAGGAGTTCCAAGGAATTTGTGTGATTCCCAACTTCCAGAAGGGCCACATGGTGAATATTTCCAGGGTAAACTTAAATTAGTAAGATCAGTGTATTTTTTGGAGAATGGGATCCTCTTCCCTTTTACCTGGAGCTGCATACTTCCCAGATATCTGAAAAGCAGGCTAGGGGATTCCCTGCTCCAGAGCCCTGCACAAATCAAATACAGTTAGGGTGCGGGTGGGGGCAAAGCTCAGCTTCCAGTGGTTGTGAATGACTGAGGGGTCCAAGGGCAGCACCAAGGCATTAAAGGGGAATTCGCTGGGAGTTAAAGCTGCCCAGGGACAGCCCTTATGGCTCTTAGTGTATTGTCTGCAGGAGCGCGTTACGTGTGAACAAGGGCTCCCAGGCATCCTGAGATGCCCCAGGTTAGGTACCTTATCCATGGACGTAAATCCCTCCCTGTGCCTTTTCATTCCAGAGGTGATGCTTTACTGAGCATCAGACCATGGGGAAAGACTTGCAACAACCTCCCTGGCCCAGGGTTAACTGGCATCTGCTTCTTTGCAGTGGACTGCCTGTTTCCTGCTCTGAAAATACCTTGAGCTGCGCGCGAAGTTTTAGCACTGGTACAAGTGCTGGTGGTAGCAGCAGCAGTCAACAAAATTCTCCACAGATGAAGAACTCCCTCAGCTTTCCTTTTCATGGCAGCCGGCCTGCAGGGCTGCCAGGCCTGGGCTCCAGCACCCAAAAGGTCAGCCACCGGGTGCTGGGCCCCGTCAGAGGTAAGCTAGTCTGGGAGCCCCTGCAACAGGTGTTCACTTGTTTGGGGCATTGCTGGGGGAAGTGAGAGCTTGAAGATACACACTTGGCCTGGGACCAAGGGGTGAATCAATAAAATTAGTATATAGCAGAATCTACAGCCTCTTCTGCGACCTTGGTGTTCCCTGCGGCACGAGCTCCAGACGGTACCGTATATGGCATAGGCGGGAGTCCGCGGTATCTGGGTCTCAGCAACTGCTGGGAGGCAGGAAAGTTTCCAAGGAAGAAACACTGGCTAGAGCAGGGTCACACTGAGACATGGAGCCTCCACGTCAAGGACAGGGTCGGTCTTGTTGGGAGCAACATAAGGAGATGTCCTCACAATCCAAATCGCAGCACCATACAAAGACGGAGAATCCTCTCCAGGGTCTCTATGGGCTGAAATTGTTCCTAGCTTCAGAGCCTGTTCAGAAAGTGTTATCAGAAGGATGCCAGCTCTTCCAAAGAAAAATGGAACAACTACAGACAGCTCCTGTTCTAGGCTTACAAAGCAACAGTCTAGCCCCTTCCAGCAGTGGTCACAAGTGCTCAGCTGTGCCCCTGGGTTTGGCCAAGGAGACCCTGCTTGATACAAGATAAGAGATTCTGGGTCACAGTGTAGCCCCAAAACAGGTGGGCCTTCAGGGAAGAAGAGGAAGGGAATCCAGAGCCGTTCCTCGGGAGTGACCTGGACTGTAGTAGGGAGACAGTTGCCGGGCCACTTCTGGAAATAACACTAAATCAAAAATCAACATTGTATGTGGCTTCTGGGCTACAGCAATCTTGCCAGAGTATGGAGGCTTAAACGCTAGAACTAAGCTTTGCTGGTCTTCAAGCTGCACTCGTCCTCGTTAGCACTTCCCTGCTACTCAGCTTGCAACAGAGTTTTCGGTGCAGAGCAGAAACATGCACTGGGGTCAGTGGCTGTGGAAATCTGACTACTAGTTAGAGCAGCCACAGGAGAGAGCGCAGCGGGCCTTACCAGCTTTGACCAGTAAGATGTTCTACCCCTGAGAAGCTCCATAGTTACCTCTGCTTATGTTCCAAGCCCCACTCTTAGAGTCTGTCTTCATTGGGAAAGGACACTTTTGCACACTGTTTGATAGAAGGAGAGTATTAAAGCAATAATAATGCCTTATATTTAAATAGCATTAAACAGTGAACAACAAAAAAACAGTATCGCATATTTATTTCATTTAATCCTCACAAAGACCCTGTGGGATAGGTGGTATTTCCACTTTCCTGATGAGGAGACTGAGGGTGTTTAAGGGTAACTCGTCCAAGGTTGCGCAGCTATGAAGTGGCAGTTACTCAAATTTAGTCCTTTCGTGCTCCAGTCTACTTGAGTTTCCCACCTTAAATCTGGACATTTCTTCTTCTTTTAATTTCTTTTCCTTTTAACTCATAGAAGGAATATTGGCACCATAAATTCTCCTTCCCTGATTACAAAAGGGAAATAGCAAAGAGCCTTTTCTAGGTCCCCACTGGAGGATTCTAGGCAGTTTTTAGTCAATATTTTATTAACATCTTCCCTGCTGCCCCCCACCAAATGCAGAGTGTTGTATTAAGCTCCTTGAGTGAGAGACATGTATTCTGTTTATTTGTTACTTCCCCCAAATAACTAATAGAAAATAGGCATAGTCAGTACAAAGTAATTCCTGGTTGACTGACTTGAAACTTTATGGGGGACACAGGGCAGTAAACACAACATAAAAGCACACACTCATTATAAACATACAGGGAACATGGGGAGCCACTGTGGTAGATAAACACAAGAGTAATCACCCAAAGAATGATCAGTTGAGAAATGGTTTTGAAGAACGGGTGGTCGTGTATGGTTTTAACAAAAACATTCCAGAGATAACAGTGATAGCCAGGACCAGAGCTGCCTCGTAGAGAGGGCCACAGGCAGGCGCGCTAGCTGGTTCGAAGGGCCAAGCCCTGCCCGTGGGAATCAGGAAGGCAGGTGGGAGAAAGAAGCCGGAATGTCTTGAAAACAAAGATTATGAGTTAACAAGACATATGGCAACGACTGTGTTTCTGAGAATGATGGGAACAAAAGATTTAAGAGAGCCATCTGTGAACTGTTTATATATAAATCAAGCAGGGATGGGGAGGTGGGATCCTTGCAGTAGTTTATACATGAGATAACTAGTGCCTATACCAGGGTCTATGAATGTACATACTAGAAATAGAAGTGGCAGGATTCAGTGGTGGTGGAAGAGAGACAAACTAAGAGAGCTTCATGGCTACAAGCTAAAGGAAAATGTCATGATGACAGTAAGACATTGTTGGAAGCCAAGTGCTGAGTTTATCTATTTTAGACATGCTTGGATGTCATGGGCTAGCTATATGGAGATGACCTACAGGCAGAAAAAGGGCCAAACTGTAGAAAAGGTGACATCAGGGTTGGATCTAAGAGTCATCCACGTACAGGTGAAACCAAGTGAGAAGCCATGTTCCCCCAGGTAAATGAACTTAAAAGCAGAAAGAGAGCTGGTCTGAGTACCAAGACACCCTAGGGACTTGCATAAATATTTGTAAGAACTAAGAAACTATGTCTCTAAGGTCAGGGGGTCAAGAAGGTTCCTAATACCACCAAACAGGAATACTGTAAGGAGCTGAAAGATCAGGTCTAGGAATCTTGACTCCTTTTCTCCTGAGCATCTGCTGGTGCTGCAGTTTTACCACTTCATCTCAAGTCCCTGTAAGACTCCAGGATGGGAGACTGGCCCTGGCCTGGGCTAGGGACTTGTGATGCAGCTGTGGTATGTGGACACGGCATCTTCAACTAACCCTTAGAAAAACGTCTTCATTTTGTTTGTGTGATTTATCCTATGCTGTAGCTTTGTGACATTTCCTGGTTCCACACATCTGGCCCCTGGGCCTTTGCCACATCTGGGCATACTTTGTCTTCCGAGATAGGAAGAACACGACCCTCATATCTCTATAACTATAAAAGCAGCTATAAATATACTTTCCAAATCCCAAAACGGGGATTGCATTGACAAGGTTTTTTTTTTCTGACTTACCAACTTATTTATAAGAAAATTCCCACTAATGTATAAAAATTTTATCACATTTAACCGTGCGTTTAACTGACTATCCTTTATTGGCCAGAACAGAACATGAGATTGGGCTACCCAGAAAATTTCAGAAAAGATCTAGGTAGCCCAGCCAGAAGCTTAGGCTAGAATCAGGGAACTAGTCTGGCAGGGTCTGTCCTCGGAGGCTGGGGGATGACATTTTAGAAGCCAAAAAGTAGCCAACTTGGGGTGAGCAGGAATGTTGCTGGGGCAGGAGGCTGGAAGAGCCTGAGTAAGCCTTGCCTCCCTGCGCCCCTGACCATAGTGCCAGGATCTTCCTTACCTCGTTCTCCCCCTGCTGCAAAATAGGTCCCGAGAACTGCCTTCCCAGACCCATGGTCACATCCCTGACCACGGGGCTCAGAGCGCAGAGGGCACTGTCCGCAGCTGCCACCGAGGAGCAGGAGGGAGAGCTCACTGGGGAACAGCTAACGTAACAGCTAAAGTGTGTGATTTCCTGGTGCACGAGCAGATGCAGACAGCTCGGAGGAGGACCTGCTGGGGAGGGGGTGGATAGTAAACGGGCTCCTCCTTCTGTTGCCTATGTATTGATGAAAACAGGGCTCGAACTAGAGGGAAGCCAGTGAGGTGCCTAGGACACATGATTTAAGAAGGCACTCGCTCTCAGGGTCAGGCAAGGGCCTCCTTAAACTATGCACTCTAGGCGCCTCACTCGCTTCATACTAGTCCTGGCCCTGGATTCAAGCAAGTCTCACTCAATAGCTTAAACTTATTCCCTAGCCCTCCACCCTACCCAGCGGGATACTGGTGTAAAAGACAAGGGACTTAAGTGTAAAGCGGGGAGCCTTCAGCCATCAGCCCACCATGGCCACTCTAGTCTGCCCCAGCTCTGGCACTTAAAGCTGAGGTTACCAGAATTCTCTCCTGGCCTCTGTGATGCCTTGTCTCAGCTGACCAGCAGCTTCTGATAGAGCAGCTAAAGGCCAGTGGTGAGTGGAGGCTCCTTTGAGAAGTGAGTCAAAGGACATAGGAAGAGTGCCTCCAGCACCATCATCACTTTTACTTTTTCCCCTGCAAGAGAAAGTTTTGTGTTAAATAGCAGAGTAATAAAACTTATTTGATGGCAGGAAATATCTCCTAACACATCTATTTATTCCCTTAGCACCTAGCACCATGCCTGGCACTTATTAAATGATCTGCAAATATTTGTTGAACAAATAAAAGGCAGGAAGTTGAAGCTGAATGAAGCCTTGTCTCGCCTGTCCACCCCTCACAGGGCATAAATCAGGTCTGCGTTCATCCTAGGGATCCAGTGAGATCTGGGGTGCTACCTGTAGGGACAGTTCTAAAGATGTTTTGGAGGGATGATGCATGACCTAGGCACAGGGTACACAACTGCCCCTCAAAATTGCGAGCCCTTAGGACATCCATTCTGACTCATACAGTGGTAAGGTGGGTCTGGCTCTACGCCTCTGGCCTCTGCCCCAGGACTGTCCGGCCTCCCAAATGGAACCTAGGGGCTGATTATCATAAAACACCATCTCACAAGCTCTAGATGTAGAGCTGTTCACATTATCACTTGCATTCAGCCTTAAGGCACTGTTTCTCTAGCTTCGAGCCAAGAAAGAAGAGAGTTGGGGCTCCTCCCTTTAATTCTTGTCACAATGGAGACTGGGTAGGCCTGGATGATACCGGGGCCCAGAAGCCAAAACATGAGAAACTGGGCTGTGTGCTCACGCTGCCAAATTCACAGGCAGCCCCCGAACCTTAAGACAGTCTTTTAAGTGATGACGTGTTACCTTTAAATGCCTTGTACTTTCCAGATCAGGCCTCTCTCCTAAACTAGAACCTGTCTCCTACCCTGAAACTCTCTTTAGGGGCACGATTCCTGAGTTGTATCCTTAATATCTTTCCTTTGATCCTTACATTTCACATTGGCATTTTTTATATCATTTGCCTGTTTTGCTTTGTATCTTTTTTTTTTTAACATCTTTATTGGGGTATAATTGCTTTACAATGGTGTGTTAGTTTCTGCTTTATAATAAAGTGAATCAGTTATACATATACATGTTCCCATATCTCTTCCCTCTTGCGTCTCCCTCCCTCGCTTGGTATCTTCTTAAGTGCCACTCAGTTCCTTACTAGAACCTACAAATGTCCCAGAGGCCTCCACTCAATTTCTAGCCTGCTCTCTTATCCTTCCTTGGGGTGGGGTGAGGCTTCATCCCTTAACATGGTTTCAACATCCTTCTGTGTATAGATATTTCTCAGATCATCTATTTCCTGCTATTTCCCCCTCTGTCATTAAAGTTCATTATTTCTGCCTACTGTGCACTATCAATCACTTGACATCATCTTGACATCCCTGTTTTAATCAAAGAATTACCCAGGTCTAGGCTCTACAGTGTCTCTAAGTCATTGGTGGTGGGTAATGTTTCGAGTTATGTGACTGTGGCCATGAGTCTGACTTCGGTTGTTTTGTTGGCATCGCTGTGCCAACTCTCACTAGGTCTGGTTGTTTTTGACTCCTGTCTGTGGTCTTAGACTCTAATTGGTACCCAGCATCTCGGCAAACTCCTCAAAGCTAGAGTAGCTTCCATCCTGAGATCTCTCCCTTTCTTCTCGTCCTTATTCATACGAGTATCAGTTTTTTTAAATTTGGTTTGGGACCTTCCAGAAGTAGCCTTGTCACTGCTAGTGTAGCTAGACAAGGTAAAGTTACTGTCACCCTTTAGGGCCTTTTCACATGTAACACATGTTGCTTTGTTAGAAGTCAACTGGCATCTGGAACTACCATCGAATTCAGCTCCACAAAGGTTAACAGCTCATTCCGTTTGAGAGCATTTGGTACCTGCTGTCCCCCTGTGATAAGGAAGGACCTGCCAAGCCTGAGAATCTCCCTACCTCACCATCTACCCCACTGGGACCCCACCTTTCAGAATCCGTAGCAGTGAGGCTCTAGCTACAAAGAAGGGACCAAGAGAGCTGCCCCACAGAGTATAACCATATGCCCTTAGACAGGGATTGTTGAGCCAGCTTACGGTCTACAGTGGGTGTCTGCTATCCGGGTAAACAACATGTTTATTAAGGTCTCTGGTTTTCCAGGCAGTACTTTACAGGCACTGGGATGTACAGTATTAGAAAAGACAAGGTCCCTACCCTCAAGAGACTCAAGTTCCAATTAGAATATCAGCTAACATTTATTGAGCACTGACCATGTGCCAGGCAGTATTAAGTACTTTACATGTACTAATACTTAGTTAAGGAGACAGAAACCATAAAAAATTACTAGCCAAGTGAACAAAGGACAATGGAAGAGAAGAATTAATTCTACTGTTAATGGTCAGCGAGGATTCATAGAGGTGACATTTGAGATCGGACATACAAGATGTCCAAAGTTTCACTAGAAGAGGAAACAGACTTTGCAGAGGAACCACATAGCTAGTAGCCCTAGAGGCTATAGCAGAGGGTGTGAAGGATCAAGTCAACATCCTACTAAGGATGTGTAGACTGGACCCACAGTGGGCGGGGCTCTGAATGCCACGTTAAAAAGTTTAGACTTTATCCTTTAAAAGACCTTCAGTATCTCTCCCTTGCCTGAGCCAAAATGACTTGATCAGGTCTGTATTTTAGAAGAAGAATTTCTGGCATCTGTGTGAAGGATGGATTGTAAAAGGGAAGAGACTCAAGCTGGGGAGGCCAGTGGGGAATTTTTTTCAAAAGCCTGGATGAGAGATAAAGACCTGTATCTGGATGCTGGCAATGGCAAGGGTGAATAAAGGAGGAATTCCAGTGAAGGCAGAGGGAGAATTGTCCAGATTTGGGTTAAACACAAATCTAAATGTGAGGGAGGAGTCGAAAGAGGAAACAAGGTTTCTAGCAGATTTTTCACCAAGATAGGGAGAACAAAAGGAAGGAGGGGAGAAAATGAGTTTTGTTTGGGTCATGAGAGACTGCCAGGTAGGAACGATCAGTAGACAATCAGAACTGCAGTTCAGGGAAAAAAGGGCAAGAGGGAGACTTGGGAGTTTTGAGTACATAGAGCAGGAGAGAACCAAGGCTAAAATGGTGGGGGACACTGACATTTAGGGGCAGGACAAGTAGTTGAAAAGGGGCGGTTAGGGGGGAAGAGGAGAACCTAGGAAAGCCAAGCTCAATAACTTCTTTGCCAGAAGAATGAACTGGTGGGTGAGTAGGCTGGTTAGCTCCAGAGAGGTGAAGTAGGATGAGGGCTGGATGAAAACTGGAGAGCTGGAATAAATTATTAGTTCTTTCTACCCATCTTAGACTTACTTCAGAAGAGGGATGCTGGTGTGATGACAAGCTTGAAAACAGGCATCTGCTGACAAGGGAAGGCCAACGGGGCAGGGGAGTGACAATGCCTCACTTATTTGCCCTTTTATCTGCTTGTGTCCCTTCCACTCAGAGCCCCGAAGCCAGGACAGGAGACGGCGGCAGCAGCCACTGACCCATCACCCTACTTCAAGCAGCCCGGCCCCGTCCCCAACTCCTGTTAGTTCTAACACAGCCTCTTTACACATGGGCTCCTGCCTACTGCCCAACTCACTCGGCATATCAGGTCTGTACCCACCGCCCCTGAAATCTGGGTTGGCCAACCTCCTTCCTTCCCTACCTCCCAGGGCATAGGCCAGACTCCTGACTAGGCTTGAAGAAATCCTTCCAGCTCTGCTGCCATGTGACCTGGACCTCATTCCTGACTTGATGTAATACAGGCCACTCCAGACCAGGGGCACCAGATATCCTCCTGGATTATCCTAAATCCCTAACATCAATGCCCTTGTACAGGAGGCTGGAGTTTAGTGAACATCTTTGTGTAATAAAATAACAGTTACCACTTATTGAGCGTTTACTATGCGGCAGGCACTGCTCTAAGCACATTATCTCATTTAATCCTTATTTTTACAGTTGAGGAACCTGAGGACTTTTCCTACCTGCTATTTATTCAAGCTCCCTGACTCCAGGAGCTGGGCAACTTAGACAAAACTGAAGAATGAAAAAAGCATAGGCCTTTCACCTGTCACCACCGCAAATGTTGTGTGACCGTATCATCCACAAAGAGCCTAGACCGTCTGCTCTCCTTTTAAGTTATAGACCCAGCCGTGTAAAGCACTGGATGGGGATGATTTCTAAAACTTCAGCCTAACATCTCCTACCTCCCTCAGAGCCCACTACTCCCAACCTGTTAACTCTCTTCGACGGGTAGCCCTGAATCCACCAGTCTTGGGTACTGATGACTTGATCCTTAAATGCTCACACATATGACTGGGATAACTCTAAGGTCTATAAATTCATAGTAGTTCAGTTGAGTGGGTTCTGATTCAAGCTCAAGTTACTGTTCTACCCCTCGGACCAGACTAGAGTGTGACGTGCTTCTGAACCAGCGGCGATTTTGCCAGGCAGCGGACATTTTTCTGGAGATGTTTGGTTGTTACAGTGGGGAGGAGGCAGGGGAAGAAATGGCATCTGCTGAGCAGAGGCCAGAGATGCTGCTAAACATCCTGAAATACACAAGGCAGCCGCCCACAACAAAGAATTATCCAGCCCAAAATGTCAATATTGCCAATACTGAGAAACTCTGATCTAAAGGAAGTTACCTCTTCTCCGTGGCCCCATCCTGATATCAGTTTCTTTTGTTCCCTAGGGAGTAGCTGCTCATTCCTACCCTCAGGGGACAAACCAGAGGCTGTCATGGTGATTGGGAAAGGCCTGCTAGGGGCTGGACCTCGGATCCCCTGTATCAGGACCCGACTACAGGTAACGTTTTTGGGTCTTCCCCAGTCCCCAGCATAGCGACTCTTGCAGAGCCCAGCAAGGCGCTGTTCACCTGGGTAGTGGGAGGGAAAATGCCCAGCACTGCTTTACACCCTCTCCCCACAACCACAGCAGAGAGCTGCTCTGATGCCTGAGTGCCTGTCTGTCCGGTGCTGCACCCCCGTCCCCTTCAGCCAGGTCTCTTGCTTGCTTCCAATCCCAGTATCCCTGCCAGACATACCCTAACCTCAGCCTGCTAGCTTTGGCTTTGCCTGCCCCTGCCTTAGCTTCTCCTCTCTTTCTGCCCAGACCTGCCCGAGGAGAGTTCCCGCCAGGAGGGGTCCCGGATTCCCCAGGTAACACATCTGGTTGCTGCTCCTAGGAACAGCTGTGCCACCAACTCCGATTCACTCCAGATCCCCATGCTAGGTTGACTGAAGTTAGGTGTAGGCAGCAGCTGACTGAACAGGTGAAGCTTAAGCTGCTCTGGCAGGGGCTGAGGCAATGAAGGCTCTGAGGCAGACCCACTAATCCTCCAACATCTTTCCACACCGTGCTTCTCTACTCAGCCAGATCTTGACCGTGGTATAGCCATGAAGGTTAAATGCTGGACCCTTCTGACTCCCCTAGTTAAGCTTGGAATGTATAGTCATAGACTGAACCCAAGAGTTTTCTAGCTATTATCCTGCCCTACCTTCTCAGCTAGGAACAGTGCCCAGGAACTCAAGGTCCCAGTACCCGTGTTGACACCCATACTACACTCATACGTGTGGATACTAGAAGGAAACCTAGAAGCAAAAAGTTCATGGAAGAATCCAGCCTCATAGCCTACCCCCTGTCCACACAGGCTAGGCCCAGGTTGGGCCGGGGCTCACCGCCGACTCGCAGAGGGATGAGAGGCTCTTCGGGCCCCACGTCCCCTACCCCCCGGAGCAGGGAGAGCAGTGAGCCAGAGCCGGGACCCTGCTCCATACCACGGTGAGCACCAGGGTGCAACGCTTCACCCCACCTCTCACTTCTATCCCCTTATTCCCATTTCTGCCATTCAAGATCATTTTCTTCCTTCCCTTCTCCCTTTGACCCCCGAAAGACTAAATGTACCTTCATTAAGAACCTAGTCCCTGACTTTTTTCCCCATCATGCTGTCCGTCTTCACTCCAACAGACAAGAGAACAACTTCTAGTTAGGCCTAAGGAGCAGGCTGGTCAGACCATTCCTGTCAGACGACTGTGCAGTGCTCAACCTGCCTATCCTCACCCACCTTGCCTCTCTCACCTCCCAGCCCCTGGCTGAAAGACCAGAAGAAGGGCGGAGTTTTCACAACCCTGACTCCTCTCTCTTCTCTGTTGCAGGCTGCCTCAGGCTGGGCCCCCACGGCCCTGCTCTGCCCCTGCCTTTTCTCCTATTTCCCGTAGTCTGTCTGACTCCCAGTCCCGGATTTGTTACAGTGGGGGGCCCTTGGGCCAAACTGAGGTTTGTTTTGTCCCTAAATCTCCTCCACTCACTGTTTCTCCTCGGGTCTGAGGCCTTGACCTTCACGCCCAGCACATGACCCGGAGATGGGGAACACAGTGAGAAATGTGCTAGTCCCCTTTCTCAGCTCCTGATTCCATGTGACAATTATAACTCCTTGGAACGCCAGCCACACTGTTCTGAGACACAGCAGAGCATCACCTTGAGACAGGACAAAGCAGGGACCTGCCACCCCTTCCCTCCCTCCACAGCACACGATTTTGGGACCACAAAAAAAATCTATATTTTTATACTGGGGGGAGGGAGTAGAAAATAAAGTAGCCCTATGCTGGGCCCTATTCAGTGGCAGCTTCTTGTTCCATAAGGTTAAGGAAGACTTTGAGGAAATTAAAGTTGTTTGGAAAAATCCAGGTGTAGTTGCTTTGTATGTTGTGATGGGTAGAAGGGATGAAGTGAAGTGTGAAGGCCCCTCACACCCTCCATCTTGCCTCAGACTATGTCCTGGAACCCTAGAAAAGAGGGGGAAAGACCTGAGGTAAGGAAAATGCTGCAGCTTTCCTCTGGGGCAATCCTTCAGGAATCAACTCCCATCCAGCCTGTCCCCCCTTACAATTCTCGCCCACACTTATGGGTTGGTTTACCAGACGTTCACACAGCACCTCCCCCCATCCCATTCTTCTCTATGGCTTGGGTCTACACTAGCCAACCCCTAAATCAGTGCCCTGTGCCCCTGAAATAGAATTCTCTATCTTTCCAACCCCTCACAAAAAAAATTATGCCTAAATAAAACCCTAAACAACCTTGGAAAAGTGAGTACTATTTAAGTGAAGAGCCTAAATCCTCTTACTTGGACGGCATCCTCAGTACCTTTATTCCTTCGGGTGTCAGTACTTTCTTGTACCCGTACTATCAACTTGGGCATCTGGGGACCACAGGAAGATGGGGACTGAGGGGGTTTAGGGAACCCACCCCGTTCTAGCAGGGAGCAGTTTAAGGGGGAAGGGGGCAGGGCACTCGCTGCTCTGTGCGGATAAAGGGGCCGAGTATCATGCTTGGCCCAACACTTTCTGATTTGAAGTTTCGAACCCTTCACGCCCTGGCGCGGCCCCGCCACTCACTCTCTGGGGCTGGGCGCTACAGCCCCGTACCGTTACCTGGGGCGGAGAAAGCGCCACTTTCATTCCTGCTTCTTGGGATTGTTGACGGCCACGTAGTGATAGAGAACGACAAGCAGGAAGAGCGACACGCCCAGCATGTTGGCAAAGATGGCGAGCTGCACGTCCGTGATCATGCTGCGGAGAAGAGGGGGGACTGAGCCTCGGACCGGCGCACTCCTCGCCCAGACCAGGACCCTTCCTCGCCGCACTGGCCCAGCCACCGCCGATGGGCCGTGGACCGCGCCTGCGTGCCTCTCACCTGATCAGCAGGGCTCGGCTCCGACACGATCTGTGGACTAGCTCGAGGTAGGAGACCTGGATCGGAAGTTTGCTGCGCCAGCTCAGTCCCAAAACAGCCACTTCCGGCCGTCAGGCTCGGCCGGTAAGGGCTCCCTAGCCCCCGCGTCTCGCCTGCTCCCGCGGCGCACTCGCAAGGGGCGGGGTCTTGGGCGGGGCTGAGGAGGGGCCGGCCGCCTTAGGGGGCGGGCGGGCTGCAGACGCTCGCTTCGTACGCGGCACGGCGCAGCTGTGAGCTGTTGGCGTGGTCCGGGACAGGGTTAGGGGCGCTGGGGCCGCTTCCTTGGAGCCGAGGAGTGGACTAGAGCGAGGGTGTGGCGGCGGGACCGAGCGGGAGGCTCGGCCTGACCCTAGACTCCGGCCCCCCTCTCGGTCGCGGGCCCACATGCTGCTGCCCACCCTTCGCTTCCCGGCCCGGCCAGGTGCTTCCTTTGCGCCCTGCCCTCAGGGTCCCCACCCTGGTCCGGGCGGCCGGGAGAGGGGTAAGAGGCGGTGCAGAATGGGGACAGGGCTGGGACGGCCGGCTAACTCTCCTCGGCGGCAGCCTTTCTGCCCCACATCCGCCAAATAGAACGATCGTGCCTGTGATCTGACCAGTGCCTCCCTTCCGGACTCCCTCCCTCCATCCCACTCTCAGAGGTGGGCGTCGGAAATAGGGCGGACCCTCCCGGAATCAAAACCCAAACCGTGGGACTTAAGCCAAGTGGGAAATCACCCCCCACCCGGATGTGAGGGAGGGGGGAAAGGAGGAAAGGCTGGGACCAGCAAGAGGGGTCGTGTGGGTTATAAGCAGAGTGGGCCACCGAGGAGAAAAAAGGAAGACGACTGGGTAGATGTCCGAGGGTCTCTGGTGAGGGGAGAGGCAGCCTGGGGCTCTACAACCCTCTGCCCAGCCAAAACCTACTCCCCCCCACCTCCTTGCTTTCCCTCAGCTTCACCATAAAAGGGAACGGCACTGAGCCAGGCTGGGGCCAGGGGCTGGGCTGTTTCTCTGGAGCTGTCAGGGGTAATGGAAGCCAGTTGCTCTGCGGTAGAGGGGGGCCAGGGCTCAGGGGACGCCTCTGCTTCTCTGAGCCAAAGAAAACTACAGGAGCTGCTATGGGGCTGGAACAGCTGGGTAAGGGGACTGACTGGCAGGCTGTGTGCACGGTGAGCTAAGGGTGCACTAGCCCGGAGTGGGCTTCCCTGGCCTGGGACCATCAGCAGTTTGTCCTCCATGCACCAGCCCAGTGACTCCTAAGCTTGGTCTCGGCCTTTAGCAGTCTGTAGTTTCCCGGCCTCCCCTCTCATCACGCAGCCCCCACCATTTCCCAGAAGTTTTCTGTTTAGAATCCCAACCCCATGTTCCCTCCACATAACGGTGAAATCCCAGCCATGTACTCCCTCATGTGTCCCCTCAGTGAGCAGTCTGTTCCCAGCTCTGCTCTGGGAGAATGAGGGTCTAGGTCTTAAAGGATTACACCCATTATGCTTTGCATCTCCTGGAAATTTGAAGCAGATCCAAGAGCAACCAAACTTTTAGATCTGTTGAAACACAACTAGATCCTGGAAAGTAGACTTTCTAGACTGCAAATGACATAAGGGAAGGCCTTGGAAGTGCTTCAGCTTTCCAAGGCTGTCCAGAAACCAGCTGACCCAGTTGCAAAGTAAACTAGACTCTCAGAGCTGAAGGGGGCCTTCAAGGTCATTTTATGAAGAAGGAAACTGAGGCCCAGAAGGTAATTGATTTGACCAAGGTTCTGCAAATGGTTAGAGACTGTCACCTGATCCTTCTTCCTCTGTTCCATACTCTGTTGTGTCAGACTGTGGACTCAATAGGTTGTCCTAGGGTCAGGGGAAAGCGGAAAAGGTTTTGTTTTAGAACCATCCAGAAATGTCCTTCACCTCCCAGAACTTCCTGTGCCTAGGTCAGCGAGTCTTTATCAGCCTTGAATGGGTCATTTGGCCTAGTGCCTGGAGGAACATTTTAACCAAGTTAAAAATGGTCTCCAGGACTAAACTGGACTCAGCTAAGAGCTAACAACTCCTGAAAAAAGCTTGGGTGGAAAAGTACGTGGGAAGTGAGACAAGTGAAGCCTTATCCTGGGGGAAATCAGGGGAGAGAGAGGGTTAGGGGGCACGTGGGGCAGGGGGGAATGTGTGGAGCTTAATCTCTGTGATTAGTGTGACAATTTAAAGCAGAAGACATAGTCAGGATTAGGCTCAGGAGTGAAAAGACAACAAGACCTGGAAAAGGGGCACTGGGCCCTGCATCCAGGGAGGTTAGCTCCTGAAGTATTGTACCTGTGGGAAGGGTTGGAAGGAAAAAAAAAGTGTGCATTTGTGCATAGTGGACTTTTGCTCAAGAGTCCCCACAAGCTGGAATTCCCATCTGGGTTGGCATGACCCAAGGCCCGGTCGTTATTATTCCCCGCTTTTTCCTCCCACTCTTCAGTCTTCTGACCGAGGGTGGTAGGCATAAAATGCTCCTTACTGCCGGGGCCCCTATCTCTCTGGCCCCAGGCACAGGAGTTCATTGCGCCATCAGTGATGGTTGACTGAATGAGTTAGCTGCCTGGTACAGCCAAGATTTCCCATTGGCACTGGACCCATGGAAATCTGTCTTGGGGAGGTTATAAAATAGATCTTGTCCTAGTGCCCGAGGGACTCTTAGCCTTTTTTGGTCTCAGGAATTCTCTTCCAGTCTCTTTGGCAATTTGTGGCTGCCTATCAATACCACCGCCACCACTGCATTCCCTCTAACCTTAGTCTCCACTGCAGCCTGCTTGCCCAACACCTCAGGCCGCCCCAGTGAACCCACTGATTTCTTTGATATCTCTGAACATTGATGTCAGGCTCTAGGTCTTGGCTCCTAATTACAGGACTAAATGAAATGCAACCTACCGCCATTATATTTCAAAGGCAACATTTTTGACTTGACACACTTAAAATACAACAGATTTTGTAACTTAAGGGGGCAGGCAAAGGAACGGGTGACAACTGAGTAGTCACAAGATGGCTGGGATGACTTTTGAAGTTGCCAGGAGCTCCTGAACGGAGAAGACCGGGAAGAGCAGAGAAAGCAAACGCACAGCAGCAGCCAGGGCCACCTGGAGGGGAAGTGAGTGAGCTTCCGGCCAGGGCCAGGGCCAGGGCCAGGGCCTCAGCAGCTGCCTTCCACTGACAGCGACTTTGAAATCAGGACCTTCTAGGACCAACTCCTTCAAGTCTCCCTAGGTGCCAATCCCCTCACCTCTAAGGAACAGGCACAGGTTTCCATTTCTGATGGTTCCAGAGTTTACTGTCACCATCCTGTCTTTTCGCCAACATTTCTTCCAGTCATCAGGATCATATTCTGGACGTCAGAGGTAGATCACTCAGATTCACATTGAAGATTTGGTGGCATCCATTCTTATAGTTTCCAACTATTGTCCTGCAAATGGTTCCCAGAATCAAGACCCACACTGCTAACCATCTCCTTTGGACGTTTATTTCCATTGAGATGTGTTATTCTCATCTTAAACTCAGGATGCCCAAACGAAGGTCATCTTTCTTTCCTTCAAACCTGCTCCTCTTCTCGATTTACTCACGCTGGCTCAAACCCTGGAAGCTTCTGTGGTGTCCCCCTTCATCTGGTCCCTCATTACCCATGCAGTCACCAAGCAGTCACAGCCTTCCCTTCCAAGTCTGCGTCACTTTGCAGTGTAGAATTTGGAAGGGACCTGAGATGACAGAAAGATGGCAGACCCCCGGTGGAGTCAGGGGGTTTGCTCAAAGTGATAACACTATTTAGAGGAGGAGCTGGAACCAGCATCCTTGTGCCCTAACACCCTGCCCATTGCTCTTGCCAAGAATATCTTCTTTCTGCGTGTGTATCGACCCCCTACTCAAAAACTTGTAACCCAAGCTGTTAACCAGTCATCTGAACCTCTCCCTGATTTTTCCACAATCAACCTCTCTGACTTCCTGACACAAAGAAGAGCTAACATTTACCACATGCCAGACACTATTCTAAATGCTTCACATGGATTAACTTAATCCACATGAAACTAGGAAGGAGGGAACTATGATTATTCTCATGTTACAGATGAGGAAACTGAGACAGACCGCTTTCACCAACCTGAAATCTCTCCCCCTCCCCCCGTCCCTGTTTTTTACTTCCCCCCACTACCACATTTATCAGATTCTCTTTCTTCCAATAGCTCTTCTCTGACTCCCCACAGCAGCCAGCTATCTTTCCCCTCCTCTTACCCAGAGCACAGCATCCATCTGGCCTTCTGTCTGTCCTGCCCTGTGTTCGTTCTGTCGGGCGCTTGTGTCCTGTTCCCCAGCAGGACCAGCTACTCCTTACTGAGTCCTACACGTGCCTTTGCTACCCAGGCACCTCCGCAGCGCCCACACACCAGGCTCTCGCCTCCTTTCTGTCTAGTACTGCTGCCTGGCTCTCCCAAGCGGCCCACCACGCAGGGAGACCTGTACAGAACACAACGCTGGGGGCCAGATGGTGAGGGGGGCCGGCTGACAGATTCTGACAGAGTCTATGGGCAGGCTGGTGGTTGAGTCAACTTCCTTACTTGCCTCAGAGGCTACCAGACTTGGCTCCACTCTAGGGAGTGACTTCCTTCAGGCTAAATACATCGGGCCCTACTCACCTCCCTCCTTCCCTCCCCTCCCGCACTCATGGCTGACCTTCTCCAAGACAAGTCTGAGACCCATGTTCACCTGGCCTTTTGAGAATGAAAGCCTTTTTCCTCTTGCCCATGTCCTCTCCATGCTTGACAGAAGGCTACTCCCCACTTCCAGATTCTTCTGGCTTCTCTGAATTTCTTGCCTGCCTCAGTGAGTCCTTCTCCTTTTCCTCTCTGGCCCAGTAGCCCTCACTCCTCTCCTCCTTTTACCTCGCAAGCCACTGACCTGGGTACCATTTATATTCTAATCTGAGCCCTGCTCTTGACTTGCTGTGTTACCTTGGACAAGTTACTTTCCCACTCTGGGCCTCAATGTTCACATCTATGAAAGGAGGCAGCCGGACTAGATGGGGAGTGGCTGTCCTGCTGAGCCCTGCGATTCTTTCTTCCTTTTACAGCTCTCCTCTCCACCTCTCGCCTGTGGGCTCCTCTCTCAGGCCTTCTCTCCCGGGGTAGGCCTGCCCTGGCCCCAGGAGAGCTGTGGCTCCAGCTCCCGTTCCCTGTCTAAGCGACCAGCCCTGGGCCTCCTCCCCAGCTCTGGCCCCAGCTCCGCTCCATGTGGCCCGTCTGAGAGGCTGGCCCCAAGCCCGGGGGCAACTCCACATTTCTCTGTTTTTCCTTTTTTTTTCTCTCTTTCCCGGAGTTAACAAGAAGCAGATGTGGCGCACGATGGTTGGAGAGGTGGGGGGAGGAAGGGGGAGGCTGGACCGCCAGCCAGACAGGGGGGAAGGGAGGGGAGTGAGGGAGAGAGAGAGGCGGGAGGCCAGGGCCCGCCCCGAAACCACTCTTGCGCCTCTGAGCAGCCACAGGGGCAAAGCCCTGTCACCCTCAGGATCCAGTCATTGGGGAAAAGCGATAGGGAGGCCAGAGGAGGGCCAGCTGGGGCGAGGGGGTGGAGGCCCAGGAAGCAGCATCTGAGAGGGCCAGGGACCAGGCACAGGAGGCCGGGGGGCACAGAGAACAAACCCCCCTCAGAAGTGGAGAAGAGGAGAGCGGAAGGAACCGAGGGAGGGACAGATAGGAGCCTGAGGAGGAAAGAGGAGGGGGAGAGGGGTCAGGCCAGGCGGCCAAGGAGGAGGCGTGCGGCTGGGGGCTGCCGGCAGGAAGCTGGGGACAGGACCTGCTGTCCCTCGGATCCGCGGCGTCCCCCGCTCCAGGCAGAGGCGCCGGTGGTCAGGCCAGGATGTGCCTCTGAGGGCCACCACGGAGCGCCCCCGCCATGGCCCCCGGAACCCTCTGGAGCTGCTACCTCTGCTGCCTGCTGACCACAGCCGTGGGGGCGGCCAGCTACCCTCCTCGCGGTTACAGCCTCTACACTGGGAGTGGCGGGGCCCTCAGCCCTGGGGGACCCCAGGCCCAGAGTGCCCCCCGGCCTGCCAGCCGCCACAGGTAAGAGTCTGGGCCCCAGCCCGAGGCTGGAGGTAGGTGGGAGGGTGGGTGAGAAGGTGTGTATCCTGGCCCCGACCTTGGGTCCGCTCTTCTGGGCTGTCCCCGCCTGGGGCAGGGAAGGGGGAAGAGGAAACCCATCCGCCAGGTGCTCTTCACATGCCCGCCTTCCTTCAGGGCACTTCCAGGGCCCCCTGAAGAGCTAGGTCCCCCCCCAACCTCAGGGAGATCTGCTTCCACGTTAGGCGCCCAGGGAAACTACCCTGAGGGACACCAGCCAGGCCTTCCTGCCAGCCGCCAGCTGCATACCAGCCTGGGATTCTCGGCAGACCTCTCATTCCTCTCTAGGGCTCCCTCAGCCCCATCCAGTAACCCACGCTTCTGACGCCGCTCCTCTGCTCCCTGTGGCTCTCCAGCCGACACGGACCAGAGACTGGCGCGAATGGGGCCAAGAGTGTAGAACGTCGAGCCCCAAGGTGGGCAGCGCTCATCAATGGCCTATTCTCTCCTTAACCCTGAGCTGGAGCCCTGCCTGCCCCGTCCTCTCCCCTGCGTGGTGGGTGGAAGCCAGCATCCAGGGGATCACCAGGGGCCCTGGCCAGTCGGTTCACACAGGCCACGCCAAGCTGGGGGTTGAGACAGAGGGACACGAATGAATGTGTGGATTCAGAGGCCCCCCACGTGCCCCCAGCCACGAGGATCAACATCTCGTGGTTGTGGTTTTGCATCTACATCTCCTGTCCCCATCTTGAAAAGTCTTTATTGACTCCTGCTGCACAGGAAGGTGGGGGGGCGGGGAGCCGCCCCTGCCAAAGCCCTGGCTCCCACCGTTCCCAGGGGCCCTTCATGTTTTGACCCTCCCTCCGCCCCTCTGGTAGCCCCCTGGGCCTTCCTTGGGGGTATGTGTCTCTGGATCTTGGGCCCACGTGGGGTTGTATCTGCAGGAACTGGTGTGCCTACGTGGTGACCCGGACAGTGAGCTGTGTCCTTGAGGATGGAGTGGAGACCTTCATCAAGCCTGACTACCAGCCCTGTGGCTGGGGCCAGCCCCAGTGTTCCCACAGCATCATGTGAGCACCTCCCCCTGCCAAGGGATGTGCACTTGGCTGGGGCTGGGCTAGGGCGGCCAACTGGGGGCATTTGTACCAAGCAGGTAGCAAGGGGCAGGACTGGGGGCTTCAGTCACAGCCAGCTGAGGAGATGCTGAGGCAGCAATTTGGCTGGTGGAATACTGAGGGCAAACTTACCTGGACCACCCTGCCAGCCCCTGGAATGGCTTTTCCGGGCTGGGTCACAGTCAAGGAGAGTTGTTCAAAGTTCCAGCACAGGACAAGGGGAGGAAGAGTAGGGATTTGGCCCTCGGCCAACACGCTGACAACTGTCAACTGAGCAAGGCCACATGCTGGTCAGTAAGGGGGACCCAGCCTGAGGGACAGGTCTAGTCCACCAGCGGCTGCTCATCTCTGAGGACAGGGGCCGGGATCACTACAGGACAGGGAGGAGTCAAGAGGCCTCCCTCTGCCTCTCCCAGGTACCGCAGCTTCCTCCGCCCTCGCTACCGTGTGGCCTACAAAACAGTAACGGATATGGAGTGGAGGTGCTGCCAGGGGTACGGGGGCGATGACTGTGCCGAGGGCCCTGCCCCGGCGCTGGGCCCTGCACCCACCACGCCGCGCCCCCGGCCCCGGCCCGCCCGCCCCAACCTCTCGGGCTCCAGTGTGGGCAACCACCTGAGTGGACTGGGTGGGGAAGGTGAGTACCGGAGCTGCTGGGGAGAGGAGGGGAAGGCGGTGCTGGGGGAAGCGTGGGCCAGGCTGCTGCGGGGAACCCCTGCTCCAGGTCAGAAGAGGGGACAGAAGGGAGTTAATGAGATCCCTTCCCATGCATGAGAGCGAGAGCGAGTGAGAGAGAGAGAGAGAGAAGAGAGAGGGAGAATATGTCCGTGTGTGTGTGTGTGTGTGTGTGTGTGTGTGTGTGTGTGTGACAGAGAAGAGAGATTGAGTGGAGACCCAGAGAAAAGGAAGGCAGAAAAAGAGAATGTGCTTGTTCATGCCCACGTGTAGCCAAGATACTTCCTAGTTGGGAACAGCTGCGGAGGAAGGGGGATTTCCTTGGAGAAGCTTGGTCCAAGGGGATAGACAGATGAGACTACAAGTCCTAGCATGCACTGCAGCCAACTACAGGTCCCAGGCCCCTCGGTGGCCTCTGGAGACTACAGGTCCCAGAATGCAGCAGTCCCCGTTGCCCGGCACTGCAGATGTGCTGTGTTTGCCTGCCAGGGAGATAGCTGTGCTGTAATTATGGAAACAGGAACTTCTGGCTGATTCTCCGACCATCCAGCCAGATCCCCCGCAGCTCGCCTCAGAGCCCTGTTTGTCCCTGTAGTGCTGTGGAGAGGTTCCTACCCCACGTCCGCATTTCACTCACCCTGAGGGAAGGACCTAGTGTCATTCCCTTTTTTCAGATGTTGGAACAGTTTCCATAAAGTTAAGAGGCATTCTGGAAGGTGGAAAGGACCTGGCCTTGGTGGTCTGATGGACGACCTGGGTTTGAAACTTGGCTCTGCCACTTATTAAACTTGTAATCCATGGCCCAGTTAATTAACCTCTCTGGTCCTCTGTTTCCCAGTCTGTGAAATGGGAAGAACTAATGGTATTTGCACAATGGAGTTGCTGGATGCGGGAAGGAGCCATGGTACACATGTGGCTTAAAGGCATTCAGTGAATGGAGTTTCCTACCATCTTTTCTTGCCCAAGTCATGCAGCTAAGGAATGGCCACATCAGCTGGGACCTCTGCCCTCTTGTTGGAGCTGGGGAGCGCAGGACCTAGGAGGTAGGCACTGAGCTCTGAGGCCTCGCCCCTCGCCCTTATGCCTTCCCCTCTCTGCCAGGACCTGGGGAGTCACAAAAGGTGCAGCAGCTGGAGGAGCAGGTGCAGAGCCTGACGAAGGAGCTGCAGGGCCTCCGGGGTGTCCTGCAGGGACTGAGCGGGCGCCTGACGGAAGACGTCCAGAGAGCTGTGGAGATAGCCTTTAATGGGAGGCAGCAGCCCGCAGATGCAGCTGCCCGCCCCGGTGTGCACGAAACCCTCAGCGAGATACAGCAGCAGCTGCAGCTCCTGGACAACCGCGTCTCCACCCACGACCAGGAGCTGGGCCATCTCAACACCCATCACAGCGGTGGTGGCGGCAGCGGTAGCAGCAGGGCTCTGGGCCCAAGCCCGGCCCCTCCCGGCCACAGCGAGGAGCTGCTGCGGGAGCTGGAGCAGCGGCTGCAGGAGTCCTGCTCTGTGTGCCTGGCGGGGCTGGATGGCTTCCGCCGGCAGCAGCAGGAGGACAGGGAGCGGCTGCGAGCGCTGGAGAAGCTACTGGCCTCCGTGGAGGAGCGGCAGCGGCAGCTCGCTGGGCAGGCCCTGGGCCGCTGGCCCGCTCCGGAGTGCTGCCCTCCAGAGCTGGGCCGGCGACTGGCTGAACTGGAGCGGAGGCTGGATGTGGTGGCTGGCTCGGTGACAGTGCTGAGCGGGCGGCGAGGCGCCAACCTGGGAGTAGCAGCTGGGCAGGGGGGCCACCCCCCAGGCTATACCAGCTTAGCGTCCCACCTCGCTCGCCTGGAGGACCGATTCAACTCCACCCTGGGCCCCTTGGAGGAGGGCTGGCGGGGGCTTCCCGGGGGCCTGGGCCACTGGCTGCCTGCTGCCCGGGGCCAACAAGAGAGGCTGGAGGGGCTGCTGGCCAACGTGAGCGGGGAGCTGGGGGGGCGGCTGGCTCTGCTGGAGGAGCAGGTGGCAGGGGCTGTGCAGGCATGTGGGCAGCTCTGCTCTGGGGCCCCAGGCGAGCAGGGCTCCGAGGTCAGCGAGATCCTCAGTGCCTTGGAGCGCAGGGTGCTGGACAGCGAGGGGCAACTGCAGCTGGTGGGCTCAGGCCTGCACAAGCTGGGAGCAGCTGGGGAGTCCCAGCAGGCCACGCTGGAGGGACTGCAAGGGGTCGCGGGCCAGCTCCAGGGTCGGGTCAATGCGCTGGATGAGACGGCTGCAGAGTTCGCACTGCAGCTGAATCTCACAGCGGTGCGGCTGGGCCAGCTGGAGGGGCTGCTGCAGGCCCGTGGGGATGAGGGCTGTGGCGCCTGTGGTGGTGTCCAGGAGGAGCTGGGCCGTCTTCGGGATGGTGTGGAGCGCTGCTCCTGCCCCCTGTTGCCCGCACGGGGCCCTGGAGCCGGCCCGGGTGTTGGGGGACCGAGCCGTGGGCCTCTGGATGGCTTCAGTGTGTTCGGGGGCAGCTCAGGCTCAGCCCTCCAGGCCCTGCAGGGAGAGCTCTCCGAGGTTATTCTCACCTTCAGCTCCCTCAATGACTCACTGCATGAGCTCCAGACCACAGTGGAGGGCCAGGGTGCTGATCTGGCTGACCTGGGAGCCACCAAGGACCGCATCATCTCTGAGATTAACAGGCTACAGCAGGAGGCCACAGAGCACGCTACAGAGAGTGAGGAGCGCTTCCGAGGCCTGGAAGAGGGACAGGCACAGGCCGGCCAGTGCCCCAGCCTAGAGGGGCGACTGGGCCGCCTGGAGGGAGTCTGTGAGCGGCTGGACACGGTGGCCGGGGGACTGCAGGGCCTGCGCGAAGGCCTCTCCAGACACGTGGCTGGGCTCTGGGCTGGGCTACGGGAAACCAACAGCACCAGCCAGACACAGGCCGCCCTGCTGGAGAAGCTGCTAGGGGGGCAGGCCGGCCTGGGCAGGAGGCTCAGCGCCCTTAACAGCTCCCTGCTGCTCCTGGAGGACCGGCTTCACCAGCTCAGTCTGAAGGACCTCACTGGTGAGGGGGCAAGAGGAGGCACGGGGTGGGGGCACTCCTTTCAAGTCCTTTCTTTCTCCTCCCCTGACCCTGCGACAGCCCAGCTTTAACCTCATCCACTTTCTCCTTGCCCTGCCCAGCATGAATTGCAGATCCACCTCTGTCCCAGGGCTTGGTTTGTCCACAAGAGATGATCCAAGGTCCCAGCTCCCCGCCCTCCCCTGACGGCTCAGACAGGCCTGTGGGTGGAGGAGGGGTGCTGCTCTGTCGGCTAGGTACCCAGCATGGGCAGCGAGGGGCCCATCACCCTGTCCCTGGATCCACCACCCTTTGGAAACTCCTTTTTATGGCTCTCCTTCAACTTAGTTTTGTCACTGTAGGTCCTGCAGGTGAGGCTGGGCCACCAGGGCCTCCCGGGGTAGAGGGACCCCCAGGCCCTGCCGGACCTCCGGGACCTCCAGGCAAGGATGGACAAAAGGGGCCCATCGGACCACCAGGTATGTGGGCTGAGATCCTTGCTGCAGCCAGGGCTACTCCCAGCCCCAACCCCGGCTGCCCCGGGCTTGACATTCTACTCTGAACCGGACAGAGAAGGGGGGGAAAGAGGCAAGGAACTGGGGCTGCTACATGGCTGACAGTGACTAGGAGCTAGGATAGTCACTGTGTTGGCCAGTTAGCTGTGGTGGCCTCACTGCTGTGTTGAAGACGATGCCTGAGCCTATAAGGTTGAACAGAATGGACCCTATCTGTTCCTCCTTTTCTTGATACGCCCAGTTCTGTTTTGGAGTCTGCATAGCACCTAGCACAGTGGGAAAGCAGATGTTTGCTGAGTGACTTAGCGAGAGCTGCCCTACTTCTCACAGCTCCCTTTTTTCTTCCCACAGGTCCCCAAGGTGAACAGGGTAAGTTCCTCTCATTCAGTGCTGGAGGGTGGGGAACTGAACTAGGATTTGGAGGATGGAAGGCCTCAGACAGCCCTGGGGGTAGAGACCCAGGAGGGGAAGGGGGCTGGGCAGCCCTGCACTGACCGTCCACTCTGACACCCTCCCTACCCCACCTAGGAGCAGAGGGGGCACCAGCAGCCTCTGTGCCCCGGGTGGCCTTTTCAGCTGCCCTGAGTTTGCCCCGCTCTGAACCAGGCACAGTGCCCTTTGACAGAGTCCTGCTCAACGATGGGGGCTACTATGATCCAGAGACTGGTAAGCCTGGGAGTGGGCAGCTGGGCACTGGGGGGAATGGGGGAGGCTGTGCAGTGATATGTCCCCATTCTTGCCGTTTCAGACAAGCTGAGTCTTTTCATTCTCTGGTTTGGGGAGACCCCTATTCTCTCCTTCATTTATTCATTCTCACCACAGCTTGGACTGGGGGGTGAGGTGGGGAGGGGAAAAGCCGGGGAGGGGAAAAGCCGATCATTCCACAGCTCTTTATGGGGGCCTCTTCTTGCCCAGGCACTGTTTTAAGTGCTGGGGATGGGGAAATGAACAAAACACTGGTTTCCCTGCCGTCCGTGGAGTTCTAGTAGAAGAGAGGTGAAAAGACCCAGAGGGTCCCTCCGCACGTAGTCCAGGAGTTCTGCAAGGGCTCCCGGACACCTTCACGGCCCCTGCCACCTGTCTCCCTCCTGATTGCCACTGTTGTCCCCAGGCGTGTTCACGGCGCCTATAGCCGGACGCTACTTGCTGAGCGCGGTGCTGACTGGGCACCGGCACGAGAAAGTGGAGGCCGTGCTGTCCCGCTCCAACCTGGGCGTGGCCCGCATAGACTCCGGTGGCTACGAGCCTGAGGGCCTGGAGAATAAGCCGGTGGCCGAGAGCCAGCCCAGCCCGGGCGCCCTAGGCGTCTTCAGCCTCATTCTGCCGCTGCAGGCCGGGGACACGGTCTGCATCGACCTGGTCATGGGGCAGCTGGCGCACTCGGAGGAACCGCTCACCATCTTCAGCGGAGCCCTGCTCTACGGGGACCTGGAGCTAGAACAGGCATAGACAGGGAGCCGGGCCCCACCGGCCCGAAGTGTCTACGCCGGCCAAACAGCCAGCGGGGGTGGGGTGGGGGTGGGCTCCGGGGCGTCTCGCCTGGGACGGGGCCCCGACCCGGGGCAAGCTGCAGTCTCTGTACCCGCCGCAGCAGCGCAGGCGCCCAGAGCAGCGTCCTTCCCACGGTCGGAGTGCGCCGGGTCGGGGACTCTGGGGTCTCCTCGTCCAGACTTTTGGCCTGATCGCCGTCCCTGCAAGACTCGGACTGCGGAGGAGCTAATCCTCGCACACTTTGCTCCCCCAACTGGCCTCTAGGCCGAATCCCTGGGCTCCGGGACTCTCTCGAGGGGGCTCCGGCCCCCACCGCCATACTAAACTATTCAGGAATAAAGACACTTGGGTTTTCTAAAAAAAAAAAACTAAACAAGCTGTCTGCTCTACTATGTGTTCAGGGGTAGATAGGCGTATACAGGGGACGGGGTGAGGGAGCCCCGGGTTCCGGACCCTGCTCGCGTCCTCCGCTTTGGCAGGGGTAGCTCTGCCTGCACTTGCACTGGACGCGCAGGCGAGAAGTGCGCCCGGGGCTTGGAGCGCTAGCCGGGCCCCACTACGGGTCGCGCCTTTTCCGCCGGCGTCCGCCAGAGGGCGCTGGGAGACGAGACCGCGGCGCCGCTGGGCGGTGTCTTCCGTCACGTGACCTCCGCCGCTCATCTTGCGTGCCCCAGCTGCTCAGCGGCGGAGGCGAGGCCTCGAGCTGGGATTGGCTGGGTCTCGGGGGCGGGGCGGGACAGCGGGGACCGCGCCAGCCGCGGCTCTGGATGCCGGGGTCCGGGCTGCAGCTGCGAGGCCAGACTCAACACCGCGGGCCTAGAGTCTGGAGAGGGAGCCGCGGGTGCAGGAGAGGGCGGGACAAGCGATGCCTTTCTGCTGCACTTTCTCTTGGCATTCATGAGGTTGCCTAGCTGCGCTTCAGAGAGATTTGTATTAGCTCGGAGTCCGTCTGACAAGTGAGGAAACTGAGGGCGAGAATTTGAAGGCGTAGCCATCTCCTGGGCCACGCAACCTGCTAAGGGGAGGCCAGGGACCAAGACCGCGGGGTCTGCACTCCCAGGCCCGCTGGGGTCGATGCGCGTGGGGAGCAAGAGCCCGGCTCCGTCCTCTGCACCTCTCCGCTGCAGGAGGCTCCTTGGAGGAGGAGCTCGGGACGCGGAGGAGGAGCCAGTACAGACTCTGGGAGCTGGGACACGATTCTCCGGGATAAGAGGCAGAGCCCGGGAGGAACCCCGTCAGCCGAGCGGGCAGAAATCTCCGGGAGCAGCATCATGGAAGAGAAACAGATTCTGTGCGTGGGGCTAGTGGTGCTGGACATCATCAGTGTGATGGACAAATACCCGGAGGAGGACACGGACAGCAGGTAGGGGCGCCCGGGCCCCTCGGAAACCCTAGGGGCCGCTGCAGCCCCGCGTTGTGCCAGGCGGCCAAGACTACAGGGCTGCGGAGCAGGGGGTGGGGGGGGCCGGGGGGCCCGCAGCGAGGCCTTGAGAGTCGCCTTGGGAGCTGGTGCCCCCTGCCCTCTGCCCGGGACCTGGGGAAAGAATTGAGGCCTTTAGTAGTAAGATCCAGGCTTTGGATAGCGTTGTGTTCTCCAGTTCCCATTTCAACCCTGGGACCGTGTCAGACATCATTATCCCCATTTTACCGCGTAGGCTAAGCAAGTAAAGACCCTGAGGGACGCAGTTATTTATCCACGGGCACACAGCTAGGAAGGTGCAGAACCAGTTTTTTTCTTTTTAACGAGAACTGTGCACTTGCCTATCACCAGCATTTACTTCTAATTTATTTACCACATATATATCTCATCTGTGTCTTTAAAAAAAATTTTTGAGGTAGCTTGCAATAAGAAGTATGTGCAGTTAGACTGTTCAAGAACTTTCAAAACCATGGTGTTCAAGCTTCCCTGTAGCTCGGGGCTTGCTGGCACGGCAGGCAAATTTGGAGATGCTGTGAGTTATGGGTAGAGCTGGCTCATGAGCCACACAGACTTTTCCCTGGTGCCGAATTCCAGAAGTTTACCAGAAGTCCTATTTCCAATACTCAGTGAACAGCATAGTGGAAGAGACCCTTCTTGGTTGTCTGGTAGAAGTTGAAAAGTCATTTGTTGGTTCCCGTATTTACTCTTGATCACCCTTACACTGTGATCCTGAGACACTGCTGTGTGGTGGAATCCGTGGCTGTCTCTTAGTGCAGTCTAGTGCTCAGAATACGGACAAGAACTGCTTCTTGGCCCTCACTTGTCTCAGCCAAGAACTGGATGAAAGGCGAGTTCAAGATTGAACTCGGGAAGGACACTACAGCAACCACAGCCAGGAGGCTCACTGAGGGCAGAGCCCCCGGCATTCTTCAGGCCGTGGGTCCACACAGCACTGTCACAGGCATTGTTACATAGTTTCCTCACAGCAGCCCATGGGAAGCGTGTAAGGATCAGTTGCTCCTCTCTTTAGAGACGAGGAAGCTAAGGATTTGGAGAAATTAGACAATTTCTGTAAGGGGCCACGTAGTTGATGAGTGGCAGAGTGGTGGTCACAACTCAAGCGTCCTGATGCTAGTGTTCCAGCCCTCCGCCCTCTCTAGTGCTCCCTGTTCCTTTTTTTTTTTTTTTTTTGGCGGTACGCGGGCCTCTCACGGTTGTGGCCTCTCCCGTTGCGGAGCACAGGCTCCGGACGCGCAGGCTCAGCGGCCATGGCTCACGGGCCCAGCCGCTCTGCGTCATGTGGGATCTTCCCGGACCGGGGCACGAACCCGTGTCCCCTGCATCGGCAGGCGGACTCTCAACCACTGCGCCACCAGGGAAGCCCCTCCCTCCCTGTTCCTTGGCTGCTGCCCGCCTCATGGAGTTGACCCTTTGCTTTGGGCTGCTTTGTTTGACAGAGGTGACAGCCCCTGGCAGAAGGTGCAGGGACCGTGGGAGGAGGCACAAGGGTATGCTGCCGTGTGGCCCTAGCCCACCTACCAAGGTCAAGCCAGCCCCAGGACTTGGTGGCCAGTGAGGAGGCAAGTTTACTTTCCGGAGAACAGTGCAAATTCTGGGGCTCCAGTTTCTCTAGGAACTGTGGAGGACCTCCAGGGGACCCAGAGCACTTGCTCTGCTGGAGCTGAGTCCCGGTGCCTTTGAGCTTACTCATGTTGGAAGGCTGGGACAAGAGCCTGCTGGTCCCACCCTGACGGGAGCTGGTTCCGACGCTGGGCACTAAGCAAGGTGCCTCTCTGAAGAGACCCTCTGTGCTCCCTGCGCTTGAGGGAGTATCTCCCTGCTCCCCCAGACCCATGGCTCTGCTCCTCTGTGGAGCAGTTTGGTTGTCCACAGGGCCTCTCTCCTGTGCTCCCATCCCACCCAGCCCAGCTCCTGGACTCTGTCTTGCCTCCCCGATGGGCAAACCTGAGTGGGGACACAGTCCTTCCCAGCATCTGAGCCCCACCTTTCCCAGGCTCTCTCCGTAGGCAGCCGAGAACTGCCACCTGGAACTCGGCCAGACCGCTGAGGAATGGCCCTGCCTCCCAGAGTCCTGGCTGAGCAGGACCTTCCGGAAAGCATCTTCATGCTCAGCAGAGCATTTCTGCACAGAAAGTTGGGTGTCAGTATAACTTTGAAGGGTTTCCACAGAGTAGAACTGTGTACCCTTTCTCTGAAGCCTCAACAAGCTGGGACCCAACTACTTTCCATTCAGAAACCACTTGCAGTGGTTTGGGGTCAGGAGACCCGGGCTCTGGTATCAGCTTTGTCATTAACTGTTGTTGGGACCTTGAGCAAGTCCAGTCCCTCCAGGCTTCTCCTCTCTTCTCTGCATGAAAATTTCTCTAAAGCTCATAGCTTGAGACATGTTTGACCTTTTGCAGATTAGTAGCCTTCTTTCTAATGAGATCGTGGTCCCCTTTTCCCAAGGCTGAAGGGAACTTCAAGGTTAAGCTTTGTGTACAAATATACCCTAGCCTAAAAATTCTACTTCACTCATTTCTCTTAATTAGTAGTTCTTCAGTACTTGTTCCCCTTATCGTAAGCTGCCACAGTTATTATTGTCCTTTTTGGAACTGGAAGCATAGAAATAACAGGCTGTACTGTTACCTCACAGTATTATTGGAGCACAAATGAGAAACCATTCAGGTTCTTTGACCATGTATGCATGAGTTATCATTTTTGTTGTTGATGATGACAATGAAGCCCTTCAGGTGTATCTTGACTTAGTTTCCTTTTGTTAGATTTTCAGTAAAGATGGAGAAAAAAAAAAGGAAGAAAAAAAAAGGTAACTATGCACTGTGATGGATGTGTTAACTAACCTTATTGTAGTAATCACTTCACAAAATATATGTATATCAAACTCATCACGTTGGGGCTTCCCTGGTGGCGCAGTGGTTGAGAGTCCGCCTGCCGATGCAGGGGACACGGGTTCGTGCCCCGGTCAGGGAAGATCCCACATGCCGCGGAGCGGTTGGGCCCGTGAGCCATGGCCGCTCAGCCTGCGCGTCCAGAGCCTGTGCTCCGCAATGGGAGAGGCCACAACAGTGAGAGGCCCGCGTACCAAAAAATTTAAAAAATAATAAATAAATAAATCATCACGTTGTACACCTTCAGCTTTCAGAATGTTATATGTCAATTATATCTCAATAAAGCTGAAAAAAAAAGGAGAAACAAACAAAAATGGAGAAAAACTGGTCTTCACTCAGTGATCTTTTTAACTTTTGTCATCATAAAAGTTACCACACACAACTTTCTTAAATGATCACAATGTCCGGGTTTGCTTCCTGTCTTAATTATTTTAATCTGAGTTATTACTGAAGTGGTCTCTCCTAAGACAGGAGCAGCAGGAGATTTGCCACCTTTGAGAAGAGGCAGCTCTCAGGAGGAGGCTTGGTGGGGGTCCCTGTAACAGAGGAGGAAGTAACCCAAAGTCAGTGAGACCCTCAAATTGTGATGGGCCCAAGTGAGTGCTTTCCTGATGTCATAAGAATAGGTGAAAGATAGAAATGAATCACTGTGAACTTGAATTTAGCCTGGGCTGGGGAATAGCTGAGCCGCTTCCCTTTGCTGAGCCTAAGGCTGGCCTGGATGCTTTCTGAGGGGAATCGCCTGGCTTTTACATCCTGTGGGCCCTACTCAGGGCTCAGCCGTGCTTATCCCAGCCCCAGCCTGCTGGAGCTGCAGGGACCCTCCTTGTGTTTTGCAGGTGCTTGTCCCAGAGATGGCAGCGTGGAGGCAACGCATCCAACTCCTGCACTGTCCTCTCCCTGCTTGGAGCCCCCTGTGCCTTCATGGGCTCGCTGGCCCCGGGCCACGCTGCCGAGTAAGTGGAGGGAGCAGGGGAGGGTGGCCCACAGGGTGGGGGGAGAAGAAGGAAGCCTTGGCCCTGGGTGGGCGGTCTCTGAGAAATGGTTTGTGGCCACCAGAAATGGGTGGGGCGTGGGGAGTGGAGTACCAGCATCCCAGACCCTCCCTGGTATGGCTTATCTGCTGCTCAGTTGTTAATGCTCCTCCTGTTAAAGGTTTCATTTTCACAGCCTGTTTCCTTGGCCAGTCCCTGGAGCCTGCTTCGGCTTCCCACCTTCTCCTTCCTTGTTTCCAACAGACTGTCTGCGGTGGATGTGACTTTGCCCTTCTCAAGTCCCTAATCCTGCCTGTCCTTTTGGCAGAAGGCAGTTAGGGACATGCTGTACCTGCCCTCTCTTGGGGATGTCCTGCCTCCACGGTCCCAGGGTCCAGGCCTGCAGTTTCTTTCCCAGCTGAGGGGGCAGGGCCAGTGATTGTGTCCCCGTTGTTCACTGAAGCAGCGAGAGCTCCCTGCCCAAGGACACCCCAATGCCACGTGCTAAAGCTGGGCCCAGACCCATGCCTCCCAGCTCATCGGCTAGGAGGCTGCAGCCCGTAGTGGCCCACACGCTTCCTCTATGTTGGCTGCTGCAGGGACCCAAGAGCCCTTTGACCCCTGGCACTGCCGACTCAGCAAGCGCTTATCAGGCGGTGAGGCCCACTTTGCCCACTGTGGGCACAGGGGCAGGCTGCCAGGTTGCTGGCCTGTAAAGCACAGCCCTTTGAACCCTGGTTTGAGCGGGGCTGGTGCCAGAGCCCAGCCCCAAGCCGCAGCCAGATTCCCTTCCTTATGAACTGGCACGAGAGCCTGCCCTGTGATGTGGGACAGAGGGACCCGGAGCCAACAGCTGCTCACTTGTCAGCCCTCGTCAGCAGCTGCCTTCCCTCCCAGCTAGAGCAAGACCGTGCCTCTTGCTTTGGGGTGGTGGACCCACCTTTGTGTGGCAATCATGCTGATAGCTGGGCCATTCCAAATTCTCCCCATGTGTTCAACAAACACTGAATGAGCACCTACCATGTGCCTGGCACTGTGGGTGCAAAAAGTTATTTGGCAAAAACCAAATCATATTCTCCATGCTGTGGGAAAGCTACTATTTAAAGGATCCTTGAGACGTAAGGCAAGGAATGATGCCCCGATGTGGTACCTCTATACAGATCTGTATTGTCCAGCCTTGGTGTTGCCGAAAGTGGGGTTCAGCCATAGTGAGAAAGTCCAGGATGGTGGCTGGACTGCTGGGCGTAGTGGCCACAGCTCATTTCCAAAGAGCTGGGAGGGATGGGTGGCCTCCTTGTTCTGCTGGTACAGTCTTCCTGAAGGGCCACCCCCCGGCTCACTCTGATTGGAGGGGATTCTGAGCGAGAGTCCTGGACCCGGTCCATACTGAGGGGCCTCAGGCACTGAGAGGGCTTGCCACTGTGGAAGGAGCGGGTAGTGAGCAGGGCCACCGAGGCTGGGCATCGTGGAGGCAGGTGTAGAAGGAGAGGAATCACGTTAGGACTGGAAGGACTTCAGAGAGTGGAGTACCATGGGGATAAGCAAGCAGAGGGCACCTGGGGGACAAAGTATCACCTTGGTCATTATTAATACTGCCTGGGCCTTGCGTGATGCGGGCCACAGTGCCCTCACCTGCTAGGTTCAAACAGGGTGCATGTTCTAGGTCCCACATCTACCCCATCTAGCTTTATGAACGTGAGCAAATCCTTTCCAGCTTGAGTCAGATTGAAGGACAGGGTCAGGGTTGGAGTTTGCTTCAGTCAGGACCCAAAAGAATGTCCCTTAGGGTTTTTCTCACTAAGCTCCAGCCATGCTCTCCTGCCTCTCCTGCCTCCACACAGCCTGTGACAGTGACTCCCAGTCCCATCCTAGCCCCTGTGCTTGCACCCCAGGGTCCCCGGTGGCCCTGCCACCTACCCTCCAGTCCCCAAGCCCCCGTCGAACTGCGCCTCCCCGGGTTACTCCGCCCTGGCAGTTTTGTCCTGGACGACCTTCGCCGCTATTCCGTGGACCTACGCTACACGGTCTTTCAGACCACGGGCTCCGTCCCCATTTCCACAGTCATCAGCAGCGAGGCCAGTGGTAGCCGCACCATCATACATGCCTACAGGTTTGTACGTCTGTCTGCGCCTTGCCAGCTGCCGCCACCATTGCCGTCACTCAGCTCCCAGAGCAGGACCCTCTCTCCAAGACCCGCGTGCTCCGGCACCGCTCCCCACCCCGCGGGAGGTCCAGGCCCCTGGTAGCCTCTAATCTGTGTCTCCTTGCCCTTCCCTTGGCTCGGGCTCCACCCCAAGCTTCCTGGTGGCTGACTTCAGGCAGCGGGGCGTGGACGTGTCTCAGGTGGCCTGGCAGAGTAGCGGGGAAGCCCCATGCTCTTGCTGCATCGTCAACAGCTCCAATGGCTCCCGTACCATTGTGCTCTACGACACGTAAGGCCCCCTGGCCTGCCCTGCCACAGCCCACCAATTAGCTCCCTCACTTGCCACGTGGGCAGCCCACTTGCCCACCCTCTGTGGCCTCTCTCTTTGTACCAGAAATTGTCCCTATGCCAAACTGTTCAGTGATTTCGGAATTGTTCTCAATTAGGGGAGAAGTGAGGTGGGAAGGGATGGGCTTTGCTCTGCCTGGCGACTTGGCCTTGGTCAACACCAAGGATGGGCGGGCAGGCCTGTGCAAACTGTAATTTATGATGTGATTCCTCCATAATCAGCCAATCAGCAGCCTGGGTGTGAGTATGGGGAAATTGTTCTGAGGACAGAGGGATGGGAGATGTGATTCAAACCATCTTGAGCCCTGAAGGGGGCCCACTGGGGTTTCCAGGGTCAGCCCCAGAGTTGCCAGCCTGCAGCATGGCACCAGGAGCTGAGGTTTGGGTGTTCGAAAGAGATGAGCAACCCCAAAGGTCCCAGCATAATGAAGCCAGACCAAATGCCACACACCACTCGCAGCCATTGCTGAAGGAGGGAAGGGGAACACTGGCTCAGCAGAACAGGGCTATCTGACGTGTTGCTAACCTCGGGCAGGGCAGGGGCATCCCTTTAGGGTCCCAAGCTTCCAGGGAGAGACCCCTTCTCATCTCTCCCAGATTCCCTCCTGAAAAATCTCAAGAGGTTTAGTTTACTGAGAAACTAGGGTGTGCCAAGTACTCTGTTAGGGCAGAGATGGCCCAAGCCCAGCTGCCCTGGGGTTCTGACTGTCCCTGCTGCCCAGCACGACCACTGAACCTGCGGGAGGGGCAGTCATCCTAGAACAAGATTTATAACCAGTGGCCCTGGGCTCTTTGTGTCCCAATGAATGAGTGGGTAGGCATACATGCTAGACACGATCTTCCCATTGGGCAACCCTAGTCATCTGCCCATTAAGCAACAATCTGTAGCAGCTTTGATCAGGGACACAACATGGGTATTCACGGGAAGGGAGGGAGAGGAGCTCCAAGGAGAAATGATTATTGCCCACGGCCTCAGTCCAGGCATATCCACACACATTATCTCCAGCTGCAGCAGGCCTGCGGGGCTAGGAGTTCGGTCCCATTTACTGAAGGGGAAACACCTCAGAAAGGCCACAGTCACCCAGCTAGTTAAATCGAAGTAGGATTTGGCACAGAACATGGAGGGGAGGACACTGGCTGTGTGTAGGTCTCTGGCCAAGGAAGGTCAAGGCGGACCCTTCCCAGGTCTCCACACCTAAGTCGGCCAAAAATAAACTCATTCTCAAGCACCAACCTTGATCCCAGGGCCATAACATGGAGCTGCCAAACTCAGGACAGGGCTGCTGTCACCACTGGGGTGCCTGAACTGAGAGGACCCAGACCCGAGCTCCAGGCAGAACGGCGTGGCCTTTGTAGTTTCCCAGGGCACTGCGTGGTGGTAGCTGTGTGTGCTGCTGGCAAGAGGAATTCTGGGAATTGTAGTCCCTGGTGCTCTGAAAGCATTTCGGGAGATATGGTCTGCAAGGCACGCAGAACTGGTCCCTTGCTTGACATATGTGGTGGTTGAGTTTGCCCTTAGATAATATCACAGCCTCAAACACAGGAAGGGGCATCCTAGGAAACTGCCTCCAGCCCCCTGTCTGGATGGAGCTGAGCAGGGCAAGGAGTGGTCTCGAGTTTAGCCTGAGACAGGGTCTGTCCTGGAGCCAAGCCTCAGAAGCATGTGCTATAGATTCAGTTTCCTGCCATGCTGCAGGCAGCGCCAGGCATAGGGGCCGTAGCAGCCAGTTAGAGATCCTGGCCCTGGCTGACCTCACCATGCCCCTTCTCTGTCCTTTCTGTCCTGCGACTCAGGAACCTACCAGATGTGTCTGCTAAAGACTTTGAGAAGGTTGACCTGACCCGGTTCAAGTGGATCCACATTGAGGCAAGCCCTGCCCCACCTGTGTTTTGAGGGCCTCAACCTGCCAGCCCCTCCACATGTTCTGCCTTCTTCTTGGTTTCTTTGAACCATGAAGTACCTTAGAGATCAATGAATCCAACCCCCCTCACCCACTCTCCATCCTCCTTCTATGTTTTCAGGTGGAAACTAAGGCCCAGAAAGACTGGGTGATTTTCTCAAGGTCACACAGCAGGATGTAGGTGCCAGAAGCAGGGTGCTGGCTCTAGGCAAAGTCTGGTGCTTCCTGTGTTACAGGCTGCCCCACCTCCTCTGGACTTGGCCTCTGGCAGGAGCCTGGCTGTGGGAGGCCTGACCTGTTACCTCTGGGGAGGCAGGAATGGGAGGGCCTGACCCAGCTCCCAAATAAAGGGAACTAGAATCTTCATTCCAAGAGAAGTTTTGGAGTCTAGGTGGGAGGAAACCTTGAGAAGTCCTGAGTTCTAATCCTAGCCCTGTCATTTAAGTTATTGTAGGTCCTTAGGAGAGTCTCTCTTTTATTCTTTCGTCTTCTCATCTGAAATGGGAGGGCTGGTCAATAAGGTCTCCAAGGTCCAGAATAGCACTAGAATTTTGAGACTTAGGTTGGGTTTCCAGCCCAGCCTTCCTGGCCCCTCTCCCCCCTCACCCATGGTTCCAGCAGGGAGGGAAGAATGAGGCAGAATGAGACCAGCGCCCAGCTGGTCCTGAGTTGCCTGCCCTGCCCTGCTCTGCCCCAGGGCCGAAATGCATCAGAGCAGGTGAAGATGCTGCAGCGGATAGAACAGCACAACGCCAGGCAGCCTCCAGAGCAGAAGATCCAGGTGTCTGTGGAGGTGGAGAAGCCGCGAGAGGAGCTGTACCAGCTGTTGGGCTACGGAGACGTGGTAAGCATCCCCCACGGCCCCCCACCTTGCCACATCCAGCTTAATTTGGTCCTTAAAGGGAGTCCGAGTGTCCCCTTGTCCTGCCTGTCACACTTAGGGCGGCACTTTGCGGCTTGGTGATATTGGCAGGTGGGGGCAAAGCAGAGGCAGACCTCTAGCTTAGGGCTCTAGTGCAGGCCTCAACAGCGGCCAAGGAGTAGAATTTCTCCAGCCCAGCGGGCGCATAGGTATGAAGGCAGCCAGAGGGCTTGGTCAAGGCCAAGACAGCCAGCCTCAGGGCCAGCCTGCGTGGAAGCCTCCCCTCCCTGGGCCTCCTGTCTTTTCCTCTGTCAAATGACAGGATGGGACTGTTCTCCGAGGTGCCCTCCAGTTCTGTAGGGGGTGAGGGAGGATGGGAAGGGGGCTTGCGCATGGTAAGTGTGGAATGTACGTGGAATCGGGATGATAATCTAGCATCACAGTGGCAGCTCGTTGGGCCTCAGCCTTGGTTGCACGTTAAATGATGTGGATGCCTGAGCCCCACCCTCATTTTTTTTTTTTTTTTAATTTGGTTGGTAGAGGTGAAGCCTGGGCTGAAGTATTTTTTAACAAAACACCCTGGTGATTCTAATATGTAGCTGGTGTTAAGGAAGCTCTAGAACCCCTATCCCTTTGTTTTAAAGATGAAGAAATCAGACCTAGAGGGCATAGCTGTATGCGGAAAGCCAAACAGAACAAAAACCCTCCTGAAAGCCGTGGTTTCACCTGCCAGTTGTAGATTGCGCCCCAAGATGACCTCAAGACTCACTCTGGGTTTTCAATTGTGAGGAAATTCGTTGATCTTAGAATAGGCCGGGGCTTTCGTGTCACAATTTACATGGCTGTTTTCTAGCATATCTGAGCAAGTATGAAAACGTGTTCCTGAGGGACAGTGAGATGCTACTTGGGGGTTTAGGTGGCCACGATGGAGGAGCAGGTTGCTGGTAGTGAGGGACAGCTGGGGTAGAGCTCAGCTGACTGTCAGCCTCTCTTCCACTGCCCACAGGTGTTTGTCAGCAAAGATGTGGCCAAGCACTTTGGGTTCCAGTCAGCGAAGGAGGCCCTGAGGGGCCTGTACGGTCGCGTGAGGAAGGGGTGAGCTAGCGGAAGCCAGGCAGCGGCCCGGGTACGGGGAGTGAGGGAGCCTGGCCTCCAGGGTCTGCCCCGGGGAGGGATAATGAGGCTGGGGGCCAGGGCTGGGCTAACACCCAGCTGAGTGGAGGGTGTCACAGGGCTACGCTGGTCTGTGCCTGGGCTGAGGAGGGTGCCGATGCCCTGGGCCCTGATGGACGGCTGCTCCACTCCGACGCTTTCCCACCGCCCCAGGTGGTGGACACTCTGGGGGCCGGAGACACCTTCAATGCGTCCGTCATCTTCAGCCTGTCCCAGGGTGAGTACCCCAGCAGCAGGCCCAGGGCCGGGGCCTGCCCCTGCCCAGAAGGCCCGGCTGATCTGGCTACTCATCCCCCCCTCCAGGGAAGAGCATGCAGGAGGCACTGAGCTTTGGCTGCCAGGTGGCGGGCAAGAAGTGTGGTCTGCAGGGCTTCGATGGCATCGTGTGAGTGCCCTGTGGCAGGAAGCACCGGCTCACATCCCCGCCCCGGGCCAGCAACACTGGCTGCCGTCGCCCTCTCTTCTCTGGCCAGCTGGCATCAGGCTGCCTTGCCCCCCCAGGCAGATGCAGGCTGTGGGAGGGCTCCACCTGTGACCTGGCATCTCACATGGCAGAGCTGCAGAGCAAATAAATCTTCCCCAGAGCCAGCTTCCTTCTGGCAGTCTGTTTGTCTTCGATGTCTGAGCTGCTCTGGCTGGGGATTCTGGAGGCTTTGATCCTGCAGTCCTTCGCCCTTTTTTTCTCTATTCCCCAAATTCACCTCCTGCCCAGGCCCAGAGGAGGGGCCACCCAGACCAGAGCAGCAGGAAGTGCCCCAGGCTTGCCACCAGCTGTGCCCCTGCTGGGGCCCCAGCTCAGGGTAGAGGGCCAGACTTCCAGCCTTTCTGGCGGGGGAGGAGACTTAACCCCTTGCACCCCAGGGAACCTTCCAAATAACCACAAGCCATGAGAAAAGCTCCTCTGGGCCCCAGCTCTGTCACAAGACTCCAGTGGCCACAAGTGTGTCCACATGGCTGAGCCAACCTGACAGGCCAGCGGGCAGGGAGCCTCCTCTGGTTTGGCGGAGCCTCTGCAGTCCAAAAATATCTCCCCAATGACTGACCCCGAGCCTGACAGCCCCACCCTTGGAGCTGCCTTGTAGTTAAGGCGGCGCCTGAGCCACAAATGTGACCCGGAATGCAAAGCATTGCTTTCCCTGGGGGAGACCTGGTCTGAGGGCATATGGGAATTGGTGAATTTCCACATGGGAGTTGGGGCAGGGGGGTGAGGCCGTAGAATGTGATAAAAGGTATGGGCTTTAGGCTCAGACAGGCCTGAATTCAAATCTGCCACTTACTTAGCTATGGGACCATGAGTACATTACTGAACTCCATCTTCCCCAATTTCCTCATCTGTCAAATGGTGCTAATTCTGCCTGGTCATAGAATTATCATGAGGATAAAATCACAATATGTAATATGACCAGCGTGATGCCCAGTGTGTACTAGGTTCTCAATAAATGGTAATTATTAATATTTTCAGGGGTGGGGAGCAGATACAGGATGATGGAGAAGATCTACCCTGAACTGCAGGAGGGCGTTCTAGTGGTTAGGCCCCAGGGAAAGGCTGAGCTCCCTTCCCCGGGTTGTCTGCAGCTGGCTGTGGCCTAGTGCTGTACTTTGCTGTGTCTCAGCACCATCTGGGAACACTGGGTAAACTGAATTCCTGCACTCCCAAGAGGACTGCCCAGTCCCGACCCTCTGCAGCCTGAGGTCAGGGCAGGCTGGACCAGTGGATCGATGGCCCAGAGGGATGGGTTCATTTGGTTCTTTATTGGTTTTCTGGGCCCTAAATCTGCCCTTCAACTTAGGGTCTCCCTGAACTGCACAGAAAGACCTGCCACCTACTGGGGCCAGGAAGGGGGCACAGAGGTGGTCGTTGTCCTAACACACACACCCTACCCTTTGGGGCATATGTTCTGGCACTGAGACTTGTAGGTGTGCAAACCTGTATCCTCAAGGTTTATATCTCATCATTCTCCAGCTGAACAGCATGAACCTCAAGCTCATTTGGGGTTTTCTTAGACTCCAGTGTTTCCCTTGGAAGCTCTTCTGCTCTCTCTCCAGTGTCCCTGGCTTCTACCTGTCCCCCAACCTCCCCTCCAGGGCCTGGGGCTTCTCTTGCAGCCTCTGCCTGTCCCCCAGCCTCCTGTACAGGTTCCAAGGACTCCCTTCTGGCCTCCACCTGTCCCCCAGCTTCTTCTCTGGGACCTGGGGCTTCATGTGCTTCTTGTCTTGACGGGCTTTTAGCCAACAGAGGCCGCCTCCCAACATCCTGTGGCTCTGGGGGCTCTTTGAGATCTGTGTGCCTCGGGGCCTCTCCGGGGAAGTTGACGAGCTCTGCAGGGGTCATGAGCCCATCCCCATCCAGGTCCTGGGTCTCCAGCACCTCATCCACTACCAGGATCACCTGTGGAAGGGTCTATAGTGACTGGAGATGCTCCCAGGAATCCTGACCCTCCCAACACCCCCCTGCATCCCTGCCACGCAGGCTTTGAGCCCTCCTTTCACAGGGGATTCACCAAAAGAGTCATGATGAAAAAAACCAAAGCCCCAGGGAGCTGGGTCTTCTTCTGGGAGAAGGGCCCCCATCCAGCAGGGCTTACCGGGTTGGTGGTGAGAGAGTCGGAAGCTCCAGGGGCCAGAGTTGCTGTCAACATGGACAACAGCTCCAGGCCATCCAGCTGTCCACTCTGGTCGTAGTCATGGAGAGCAAAGAGGTAGAGGAGAACTAAGGAAGAGAGGCTGGATCAGAAGACGCATCAGGGGACAGGTGGATCAGGCAGGAGTCGCGGGATGGCCTGAGGTCAGTCCCAGCTCTGGCTGCCCTGGGCCTCCCGTCCACGGGCCCCATCGGCCCAGCCCCTCACCCTGCTCCCGGCTCATGTGCTCCGGCTCCTCTTCCATCCTCTCTAGTCCCTTTAGGTAGCTCTGCAGAAGTCTTGCAGAAAAGCGGAAAATCAGTCCACGAGAGGCCAGTCTGCAGCCCCAGGCCTGGCCCTCGGGTGCCCCCCACCCCAGCCTACTCACTGAAGTTGCTCCTGGCCTGGCTGGAAGGGGTTGGGTAGAGGTGGATGCTGCACTTCAGGGTCCAGCCTGGAGGAGGGAGGGAAGCACCGGCCTCGCAAAGGGCCTCCTCTGAGGGCCCAGCCTCACAGCCTTCCATCCCCAAGCTCCTGGTAGAGTTCTCCCCCCAGACCCAAAGGGAGCTGCTTCTCCAGGTCCCCAAAAACCTTGTGGGGAGGAGGCCATTCTGGCCTCCTCAGAAGCAGAAACTTACTCCCCAGACTCTGCCTTTGCAGATTCCTAGCTTAGATGGTAAGTGAAAATCCCAATAAAACATCTGGTTTGGTGGAGGCCAGAGGAAGCCGCACCTAGCAGACACAAGTTGGAGACCCGAGAAACCACCACAGTGGGCGGCAGGACAACACGCATCACGGCAGCCCTTCCTCTGTGATGCTGGGAGGCGGGGGACAGGTCTCTGGCTGAGCCTGGTGGCACTGCCCAGTTTTATACAGACCCGATTTGCTCCATGACACAAAGTGGACTCTTTTTTACCCCAAGTTGAGGGCATATATGTTGGTTTTGTAGTTTCGATCTGCTCAGGGGCTTTTTGTCAGTCTTTAAAGCTCAAAATTTGCTTGCAGTTCTGGACAGGGATCCCTGTTGGCCCCAGTCAGTCCAGATGTGTGATGCCAGAGAGCTGGCAGGAGCTGCTACAGCAACTTTTGTCGCTGCTGCCGGCCCTTGCTGCTGTGGCTGTATCCGTCCCCCGACCCCACCCAGCATACCCACTGCATAATATTAAGACACAAAACCTCAAGAAAGATATTCAAATAAAATAGAAGTGATATGCTAATGATCTCTATTTCTTTGGAGCTTCCACTATAAGGTCTTGATAAGAGGACTGTAGCCCCTTCCCAAGCTTATAGCCTCACATCTCATTGGAAATGAGCTCCCGGTTTCCAAGTGAGTCCAGCAAACGTGTCGATGCCCACTTTGCAGAGGGCACTCTAACAGGCACAAGGCAGAAGCTGAGGTGGTGGGGATGATACAGAAGTCAGGGAGCGTACACCCAGTCTTCCGCCTCCCAGAGGGGCCCACAGCATACCTCTGATTCTCCAGAGACCCCCCTGCTCCCAGCCCACAGCCCTGCCCTCTGAATCGCGTTACTTTGTGGTGCCGTGTTTGGGAACAGCCTGACTCAGGGGCAGTAGCAGCAGCAGCACTGACGTTCTCATCGTCACAGGTAACATCCTTCCTGTAGCTGGAAGTAGGAAACGGGGTTAGGGAATCAGAGGGAAGCAGTGTCTGCCACAGAGGGGGAATTGGTGGGTTAGACAGGAACGCCTCTCTCCCTGCCTCTACCTGCCACCCAGGTGACAGGACTCCTGTGCAGGGAGGAGCCACACACGGACATCAGGAACTTTGCTCAAAGTAAACCTTATTCCGGATCCAGCATGTAAAGCGCATAACGCAGACTTGTGCTGGGGGAAGCTGTGCTGCGGGCAGGACTATCCCACTCTTGCCCTGCCAGTCCCCCAGGTGCTTGGAGAAGTGCAGTTTAAGCACATATGATGTAGTTCAGTCCACTCATTTTACGAGTGGAAACTAGTTCAGAGAGGATGAGAAAAAGGCCAAATTAGAAGTGCACAGAGTCACAAAAAGACCAAGCCTTAAACAGGGAGGGAAACAGATTGTTGGTTTGTATCTGTATTTGTATTTGTATAAAAACTCACTGAAGAACAAATCAAAAGAGACTAGACTCCTTGAAATAGGTCTACACTCAGGTAGGGCTTGAAAACACAACAAATCAGGGTCAATCCAACAGTGGTCCCAAGAATTGCTATTTATTAAACACAGGAAAACCAGATCCCAATAGAAAGGAAAAAAACAAAAACCTTCCTTTAGACCTACATTGTGCAGGCCCATTGGCAGCACATCACTTGATTAAATGAAAATAGTCCAACAGAGTGTCTATCAATGTGCAGAGCATGAAGCTTTCCAGTTAGTCCCAGGAGTGTGTACATGATCGTGAGTTTCTGAGGAAGCAGAAGACCTCCAGAGCTGAGGCTGAGACCTCAAACTCATCTTTAGGAAGACAAATCATGAGGTGCTTGATGGTCTAGAGCAGAGGATCAGGAACCCTCTGAAATGGTACCCTACACTTTGGCTGGCATTGAATTTTCCTGGAGAAAGGTGTGTAGCTTTCAGCAGATTCTCAAAGAGTTCCATGACCCTGATAAGGTTCAGGACCACTGCAGGGGGAACATCAGCTTCCTAAGAGCTCTTCCTAGAGGCAGTGGGCAACTGGCCAACAGGTGGATACATGTGTAGCTGTGCAAATAGAGCTGCCTTGAGGAAGAAGCAGCACAACATGGAAGTCCACAAGAAGGTGAAGCTCCTGAGAGTCATAGAAACTGTCTCTGTTTTTCTAGACATACGTGGGCCCCAACAGATATAGTGAGTCTACATAGTTTGTAGACTAAGACCTGCCGCAACCAAAAAAAAAAAAAAAAAAAAAAAGCATCATGGAGGAGATAATAGGGGAAAAAAAAGAACCTAAAAAATAATTTAAAAGGAAGACAAATAGAAAGCATAAAATAAGATGGTAAAAATAGATCCAAGTAGGGCCTCCCTGGTGGCGCAGTGGTTGAGAGTCCGCCTGCCAATGCAGGGGACACGGGTTCGTGGCCCTGTCCAGGAAGATCTCACATGCCACAGAGCAGCTAGGCCCGTGAGCCATGGCCGCTGAGCCTGCGCGTCCGGAGTCTGTGCTCCGCAACGGGAGAGGCCACAACAGTGAGAGGCCCACGTACCACAAAAAAAAAAAAAAAAAAAATCCAAGTATATCATAAATTGTATAAACATAAATTGTATAAACTCATAAATTGTAATAAACATAAATTGTATAAACTCATCAGTTAAGAAATAGAGATTATCAAAAGGTACATAAAACAACATACAAGTTACATGCAATTTTCAAGAGATTAACCTAAAAAGTAAAGTCACAGAAAACAAAACGGTGGAAGAAGGATATATAAAGCAATACTAGAGGAAAGAAAGCTGGCAGAGTTTTATTGACATTAGAATAAATAGAATTTAAGGTGAAAAGCATTATTATAGATAAAAAAGTATCATGACAAAATGCACAAAAGTTTAATCCCCTAGGAAGATATAATGATTCTGAACCTGTATGTACCTAATAACATAGCCTCAAAACACCTAAAACGAAACTGGCATAACACTATCACCTGTTAGAATGACCAAAAATCCAGAACATTGACAATACCAAGTGCTGCCAAGGATGTTGAGCAGCAGGAACTCTCATTCATTGATGGTGGGAGTGCAAAATGGTACAGTCGCTTTAGAAGACACTTAGGTGATTTCATTCCAGACTAAACATGTTCTTACCATACAATCCACCAATTAAACTCCTTGGTATTTACCCAAAGGAGCAGAAAACTCATGTCCACACAAAAACCTGCACGCAGATGTTTATAGCAGCTTAATTCACAATTGCCGAAATTTGGAAGCAACCAAGATACCCTTCGATAGGTGTATGGATAAAGAAATTGTGGTACCTCCAGACAAAGAATATTATTCAGTGCTAAAAAGGAATGAACTATTCAGCCATGAAAAGACACGGAAGAATCTTAAATGCATATTACTAAGGGAAAGAAGCCGATCTGGAAAGGCTACACACTGTATGATTCCAATTGTATGACATTCTGGAAAAAGCAAAACTATGGAGACAGTAAAAAGATCAGTGGTTGCCAGGGACTGGCGTGAAAGGGATGAATAGGTGAAGCACAGAGGATTTTCAGGGCAGTGAAAATACTCTATATGATATTATAATGATAGATACGTGTCATTATAGATTTGTTCAAACCCAAACAACACCAAGAGTGAACCCTAAGGTAAACTATGGACTTTGGATGATTACGATGTGTCAGTATAGGTTCATCAGTTCATCCTCTACCCCTCTGGTGGGGCACGTTGATAATGGATGAGGCTGTGCATGTGTGGGGCAGGACATATACGGGAAACCTCTCAATTTTGCTGTGAACCTAAAACTATTCTAAAACAAATAAATTCTTAAAAAAAAACTGGCATAAACACAATCAGGAAAATCGAATCTGCCATTATGGTGGGAGAATTTGACATACCTCATACAGTATTTGAAAGATTAAGCAGACTAAAAATTAGTAAGAATGTAGACGATTGAATAAAATATTTTCTAAGCCTGAGCTAATGAACAAATAGAGAACCCAACTCCAGTCACTTAGCAAATACATTTTCTTCTCAACACATGTGGAATATTTATAAAAACTGACAAGCAATAGGCCAAAGAATATGGCTCAGCAAATATTAAAGAATCAGTCTCATACTGTTACATGACTAAATGCAATTGTATTAGGAATCAATAACAAAAATCATGTAAAAATCTCATTTATATAAAAAATTTAAAAGGTACACTTACATATGGGTCAAAGAAGGATATCATAATGGAAATTGTTGAATACTGAGGATTGTATAATACTGGGAAAACATACATCAAAACAAGGTATGTAGCTAAAGCAGTATTAAAGGGGAAGTGGGTTGGGGAATTCCCTGGTGGTCAAGTCGTTAGAACTCGGCGCTTTCACTGCCCAGGGCCCAGGTTCAATCCCTGGTCAGGGAACTAAGATCCCACAAGCCGGGACTTCCCTGGTGGCGCAGTGGTTAAGAATCCGCCTGCCAATGCAGGGCACATGGGTGAGAGCCCTGGTCTGGGAAGATCCCACATGCTGTGGAGCAACTAAGCCCGTGCATCACAACTACTAAGCCTGAGCTCTAGAGCCTGTGAGCCACAACTGCTGAGCCCACACACTGCAACTAGTGAGCCCACATGCCACAACTACTGAGCCCGTGTGCTGTAACTACTGAAGCCCACGAGCCTAGAG